>NC_030828.1:11022048-15822048 GCF_001704415.2 Capra hircus | reverse complement strand
CAGTGAAAAGTATCATAAAGCTCCAATTATTTAAAATGACTGGTACAAAAATGGCACACATCCCAATTTAACCCAGCAGAAAGCTCAGAAGCAAACCACAGCATTTAGTGTAGGAGATAAGAAGCATTTCTAGTCAATGGGGAAGGAAAGAATATCAGTCAATTATTTTGAGGAAACTGGGTAAATCTTTGGAAGAACTTAATTTGGGATCCAGCCTCACAGAAAAAAAAATTCAGTGAGCTGTAAGAAAATATGAGAATGTTTTTTCATCTTGAAACGGGGAAGGCTTTTCAAAGACAGCAACAAGAAAGAACACACACACACACACACACACACACACACATGAAATTTCAACTTTTACTATATAAAAATGTAAAATAAAAATCTGGCAAAGACGACAGTGAACAGAATGAGGCAAAAACAAACAAACAAAATCTTTGATTTAAAAAAGCCTCTCAGATTAATAAGCAAAAGAAAAAACATTCTAGTAGAAAAACAGGCAAGGAACATAAACCTGCGATTCACAAAAGAAGAAATACAAATGGTCGAAGATGTAACATATTGAAAATGAGTCAACCTTATTTCAAGTCAGAACAATGCAAAAATTAAGAAATAACTACTTGAAATTATCAAGCCAACAAAACGTCAATTAGAAAAGAATTCCCAGTGTTGGTGAAAGCATGATGAGAATGGATGAATCCTCTTGTACTGACACGGTTGGATGCAGTATAACCTTTTTAGGGAGAGGATGGCATGCTGAGGAAATAATATAGCCTTGCCAAAAAAAAAAAAGTATGAGGATGCTCTTGGCTGCATCATTTACAAAGCAAAAAAGCAGAGAAAGAATTGACCGTTGGAAAGATTAAATTATGGCAACTAGCATAATAATATACAGCTGTTAAATAGCATGTTTTGTACAAACGTCTCAGGAAAATGCTTCTCAAGTGTTAAGAGAAAAAAAATCAGGATATGAAGTTCCAGGGAGTATTGAAACAAACTGTGCCAAACTATTTTTATGCAATTCACACTCACAGAAACTTAGACACATAAATACATGTCCTATGGAAGAAAAGGCTGAAAATAGAGCACCACACATTTAATAATAGTAGCTATTTCTCAGGGGTTAGGCTATTTACTTATTGTTTTCATGTTTTACATTATTGGATGCTTTTCCAGTCTTCTACCATGAACCATGTATTCCTTTTATCTTATTCAAAAACATAAAAACTTAATTATCAGGCTTAGCTCTTTGGAGAATACTTTTTGCCCCTCATTTAACTTTATTCTTAATTAACAGAGAGAAGGAGAAGTCCCAGCCGGCCAGCTGACTCTGGCTGAGCACCTGCAGTGTGCAGTCCGTGCTGGAATGCCTGGAAACCACTCATCTCCTGTGATCTCTTACCCAACTCTTCTTACTCAATGTGGGGTGGGGTGGGGGGAGTTGGCAAGCGGAAAAAACAACTAAAGGGCTGCTTTTTAAGCAGCACAGGAGTGGGGCAGTCTGTGTGAAAGCAGGTTTACTTCACTCACTGAAGGGGCTTTCTTCAGGGTGCCACAGTGTGCAGACTAACAGGCCAACACAGAAGACAAACAGCCGTCTGTGTTTAGGGGAAAAAGGAACGATTCCCTGCATCTGAAATTCTGAAACGAAGCCCCTCAGGGATTTTACGGTGTTTTATGAAAAGCAGAGAGAAGCGCAGAGCACAGCCTGAGAGGTACACCCTTGCCCCTCCCTGTCCCGGGTCCAGCTCCAGCCTGCTGACAATGTCACATGTGCAGAGTCAGCTAAGCTTGGAGCCTTCAGGAGGATTTCCTCAGAGGAACCCAAGGAGACGGGGAGATGGTGAAAGACCTGGGTTACTCTGCAGGGTCGGTGGAAGGCAGGGAACCTGGTCTCTGCCAGGGGACGCCTGGGCTACTTTTTAAAGTGACATATGGAGTCAGAAGCAGTGCTCAGAGAAGAAAACTCAACTGGAGTCACTGGCAGAATCACTCACAAGTTCCTCTGCCACGCTTCACACGGCAGCTTTGGCGCCAGGTTAAAGTTACAGCCAGGCTGGCGACAAATTCTGCTCAGCGTGAGTGGATGGAGAAGCCACTGTGGGAGCTTCGCGGCCCACGTTCAAAGAAAGCAACGGGCTTCTCAAGGACAGAGGAGCAGAGGCTGGCTTAGGAGGCAGAGATTTTCTGGCAAAAAACTGATAGGACGATGCCCTGGGGCCAACGACAGCAGTTTGCTCACCCCGGCAAAGCAGAAACGAACAGGCTCAACCCAGCAACTACAACAAAGTCATACTCCTTTAAAGAGCTCAGAGTGTCCTTACCTCACTGTTTCTCTTATGCATAAATACCAGGTTAGCATTTCCACCCTATAAAACAATAAAAAAAAGTGCATGTAAAGAAAATGAAGATTGAGGCAAAAATTATATTCATTGTGTGTCTAACTTATGCTGTGACGTCCCATGTTCGTTCTTTCTACATTAGGGCAGTGAAGAGGTGACGCTGAACTGTTGTGGAAGCCTTGCAATGAGTTCAGGTGGGGGCGGTGTGTGTTTAAACAGGCTCTCAGTGGAACCGGTCCCGCCGGCAGAGCTGTGTGCCGGAACGTGACGTCCAGAACCAGAGAGGCCTGATGGCCAAGAACACGGGGCTCAGAACGGTGCTGTTTGCTTAGAAACGTGCTTTCCTCTCAAGATGAAGCAGGAAATTAAAAGGGCAAACTGGGCGTCCAAACACAATCACGGTGGACTAAGTTCAAGACGATGCGCTTAGAGGAAGGGCCCGGGAGGATGTAGGGAAGGAGTGTCTCTTAGGAAGAAATACCTTTTTCAGACCACTGTCCGACTCGGTCCTCCTGAGGTCCTGGCCATCGTCTCCCTCCTCCTTCTCACCTCCTACACAAACAAATAAGTATTTTCTTCAAGTTGCAAAACAGATTAGTCAAGAAAATACTATATGCACAGCTTAGGTACAAAATACTCCCGAATCCTAGTGATGCTGGCCGAAGGGCAGCCACATGATTATTAAACAGATTTACTGATACAGAAAAACTAGGAGCAAAAAGGAAAAAACCAGTCTTATTGCCTCTTTGGCTATAGCTTAGCTGAGATCCCAGGAAAATCTTTTATTACTCAAAATGAACTCAACGCAGATGGAGGTCCCTGAGTTCCAGCAGCTGGATACTTAGGAACTCACTAAAACCTTTCCTGTCTGAGCGGGACAGAGGCGATGGAGCCACTGAGTACAGAGGGTTTTTCGCTGTGATGAAGGACTGCCCAGGAGAGCACATGAGCTCAAAACCACCGACCTAGGGGCTTCCCTGCCGAGAATCCACCTGCCAGTGCAACAGACTCGGGTTCCATCCCTGATCCAGGAAGATCCCACATGCTGCGAGGCAACTGAGCCCGTGCACCTGAGAGCCAGTGCTCCGCAGAAACCAGTGAGAAACCCACACACCAAAACCAGACAGGAGCCCCATGCAGCAACAAAGACCTAGCACCCCCCAAAATAAATAAATACAATTATATTAAAACACCACCACCACCACCACCACCACCCCACTGACCTTTTGAAGCATTCATCTGATGGCTGTCAAACCCTCCAAAGGTCTCCGCTCTCCGGGGCAGGGACACAGGGCCGACCACACCCTCCTGTTCTGCAGGGCTACTGACGACCTGCCCAAGCGAGCCTCTTAGGCTGCCGCTCACCAGACCCTGCAGGATCTCCACTGGAAGAGAGTAAACACACAACACTGACATCTCTTCTTACCATGTGAAAAAGAAAATCTCCTGATTAACACACTATATGCATAGGGAAGATGATCAGAAAATCCCAGAGTTGACTACGAGACTTCCTTTGTTTGGAGAAGGCTCTCAGCTAAGGACAGGTGTTGTAGTTGGATTCTGTTGGAAATGCAGAGATTAAACCTCCAGCCTTATTCACATGAGATCCAGGAAATGTAAAAAGGTACAGGGAAGGTTGGAGAAGGAAATGGCAACCCACTTCAGTATCCTTGCCTGAAAAACCCCATGGACAGAGGAGCCTGGCAGGCTCTAGTCCAAAAGGCCACGAAGAGTCGGACACGACTGAGTGAGCACGATACAGGGAAGGCAGAGTAATTTACTGGAAGGAGCATGGCTCCTGCAGTCAGATCAGAAGCAGCCAAAAAGAAATCTCCAGGAAGTGAGGTGTGCCAATCTGAGAACAGCAGGGGAAAGTGGCAGGCTTTCTGCCCCTCCTGTAGTGACGTCAGGGGGACAGGGAAGTCTGAGCATCTGAATTATCAAACCCGACCAGCCACGGTTCTCTTCTAGAGCAGCAGTGTTCCGCAGAAAGGACAAAGAGCTGAACGTGGAACAGAAAATGAGCAGGAGAGACACAGCAGAGACGAAGGAAAAAGAAGGTCCATGTGGAAAGAGGAGGAGAAAAGAGGCCAGGAATCTAAGGAAAGTCACTGTCATCTTCTGAAAACACTGCAGGAAAACAACACAAGAGGCCAGTGAAGTGAAGAAACCGATCTGAGCCTAAAAGTTTCAGTTCAGTTCAGTCGCTCAGTTCTGTCTTACTCTTTGCGACCCCATGAACCACAGTTCGCCAGGCTTCCCTGTCCATCACCAACTCCCGGAGTTTGCTCAAACTCAAGTCCATCGAGTCAGTGATGCCATCCAACCGTCTCATCCTGTTGTCCCCTTCTCCTCCTGCCTTCAATCTTTCCCAGCATCAGGGTCTTTTCTTCACATCAGGTGGCCAAAGCATTGGAGTTTCAGCTTCAGCATTAGTCCTTCCAATGAATATTCAGGACTAATTTCCTTTAGGACTGACTGGTCTGATCTCCTTGCAGTCCAAGGGACTCTCAAGAGTCTTCTCCAAAACCACAGTTCAAAAGCATCAATTCTTTGGTGCTCAGTTTTATGGTCCAGCTCTCACATCCATACATGACCACTGTAAAAACCACAGTTTTGACTAGACAGACCTTTGTTGGCAAAGTAATGTCTCTGCTTTTTAATAAGCTGTCTAGGTTTGTCATAGCTTTTCTTCCAAGGAGCAAGCGTCATTTCATTTCATGGCTGCAGTCACCATATACGGTGATTCTGGAGCCCCCAAAGTAAAGTCTGTCACTGTTTCCACTGTTCCCCATCTATTTGCCATGAAGGGATGGGACTGGATGCTATGATCTTAGTTTCCTGAATGCTGAGTTTTAAGCCAGCTCTTTCACTCCTCTTTCACTTTCATCAAGAGGCTCTTTAGCTCTTCTTCACTTTCTGCCATAAGGGTGGTGTCCTCTGCATACCTGAGGTTATTGATATTTCTCCCGGCAATCTTGATTCCAGCTTGTTCTTCCTCCAGCCCAGTGTTTCTCATGATGTACTCTGCATAGAAGTTAAATAAGCAGGGTGACAATATACAGCCTTGACGTACTCCTTTCCCAATCTGGAACCAGTCTGTTGTTCCATGTCCAGTTCTAACTGTTGTTTCTTGACCTGCATACAGATTTCTCCGGAGGCAGGTTAGGTGGTCTGGTATTCCCATCTCTTTTAAGAATTTTCCACAGTTTGTTGTGATCCACACAGTCCAAGGCTTTGGTGTGGTCAGTAAAGCAGAAGTATATGTTTTTCTGGAACTCTCTTGCTTTTTCTATGATCCAACAGATGTTGGCAGTTTGATCTGTTTCCTCTGCCTTTTCTAAAACCAGCTTGAACATCTGGAAGTTTATGGTTCACGTACTGTTGAAGCCTGACTTGGAGAATTTTGAGCATGACTTTGCTAGTGTGTGAGATGAGTGCAGTTGAACGGTGTTTGAACATCCTTTGGCAGTGCTTTTCTTTGGGATTGGAATTTTTACACGAAAAAGAGCGACAGAAAAGTATCAAAGTCAAATCCCATGCAAAGTTAAGAAAAGAGAGAGAGAGAAAAAAAAAGGGGTGCAGCTGCCCTACACATAATAAAAGCATATCAGAAGGCCGTGTCCATAGAGTGAGTAATAGGGTAAAAAAAACGCAAGATGCGGAAGACCCCAGTCAGAAGGAAGGGACACAGAAGGGAGGCGGCAAAACTCAAATAATTGGAAACAAAAGGGAAAAAAATACCCCTTTCTGAAAACTAAACTAGACTCTGAGAGAAAGTAAACCCACCAGAAAATGACTTAAGAAAACAGAAGGTGAAAGGATATGTTTACATGTTAAAAAGATGAAGATATAAAAAAAGCACTCTGGGAAGGCAAGGATTGCTGCAGACAGGCAAAGGTGACCCAATAATGTGGACGGTGGGAGCTCCTGAGGAAGAAGACCAGAGCCAGCGCACAGAAAAGACACTGAGAGCTATAAGAACACATCTCTGAGGCCCGAAAAGTTTGCGACTATAAATTAAAACAGAATGCTGTAAACCTGAGAACATCATTCCAGAATCACCATCACCAAGGCATATTCTAGTAAGACGACTTGGATTTAGGGAAAAATAATCCTTTGGGCATCAAGGCAAAGAGCATGTGACTTATATATATATATGGGGGAAATCAAATTATGACTGGGCTCTAGAATGTTTTACGTCAGAGAAAAATGAGTAACACATTTGAGAATTAGGGTACTTGAAGAAACTGGGAGCCAAGGGTTTTATATCCAGTAGAACAGACTTTTAAGAGTCCTATTTAGTGACAGCAGTATTAGTGCCTGTGTGTTAGGGTAAATACAGGATACTTCATAATGTACCCTTAAGAATGAGGATTCACAGTAAGGAGGAAAAGAGATACAAGTGTATTACAGAAGACATTAAGTAAAAACAGGGCTTCCCAGGTGGCTCAGTGGTACAGAATCCACCGGCCAATGTAGGAGACATATGTTTGATCCCCGGGTTGGGAAGATCCCACGAAGGAGGAAACAGCAGCCCACTCTAGTATTCTTGCCAGGATAATCCCATAGACAGGGGGGGCCTGGAGGGCTATACTCCACGGGATCACAGAGTCAGACAGAACTGAGCACGCAAGTAAAAACACTGTAGCTCACAAGGGGAACTAAGTATATATTGGTGTAATTCATTACCAGCCAAAAGGTCCACTGAAAAGGCCCAACCTACTAATAGTGAAAACCCCAGCAGTGACAACCACCCCCAGCACCTAGATAGTGGTCTTGAGACATTATTTCTCACGAGAAGAAACCACAGCTTCTCAGAGAAAGGCTAATGCCAGACATGTGCAGAAAACAAGATGAGCCCGGAACATTTCAACAAAGAGCAGAGCGGATCTCAAAGACCGCTGGGGTCATGTCAAAAGGGTTCAGAGGTAACACGAAAAGGTGCACGTTGGCAGAGAGGGAGGCCCTTTTAAACTTTTTCAATAAGGATAAGAAGTGCAATGGCTCAAAGACCATCAGATATATTTAAATGAGTCTATAATAATATTTTAAAAGTACTGGTCACTTTCAGAGAATGACCGTAAGTCAGTTCACTGTTTTGAAAGCTGGTAAATAATAGGGGAAACCTACATGTTACAAAAAATAATAAAAAAAAGACAACTAGACAGCTTGTGTCTCCAGATGAAATACTATAGGAACACAGCTTGCCAAAGGCGTTTCACCTTTGAGCATCTGAGCCCCCAAACCCAGCTGAGCACCTTCTGAAGGAACCAGAAGGCGGAAGAACAGACCTGCTGCACAGATAAAGTTCAAAAAAGAGAAACCTGCAGGCCAGAGACCTCAAGGGTAAACTGTGTGGAAAAGAGGGGTAGTGCGGCGGGTGGAGGACTGTAAGTGAAGAACCTTAAAAATGAGTATCAAAAACCACAGACACAACTAAATCACAGTGTCTATCAACATGCCTAAAACCACATGTACGATTTTACATGGCCACATAAAACCATAAAGAAACCTAAGTAATTACTCTAAAAGTCATAATACCTATGGCTTGTAGGAGGGAGGGAGAGAGCTGTGACGGGGACAGGAGATGCATAAGGGCTTTTAGGGATCTGGCCACATTTTTATTTCTGGACCTGGGAAATAGTTAGAAGGATGCTCACCTGATAATAATTTACTAAAGCAAAACATGTTTTGGGTTGTTTTCTGTATTTTGTGCTTCGAAACAACGAAAAAAAGTGCTCGATGGTAGATAATGCTAGCGTGCACACCACTGTGGGTGGGTGGGGGGGCGATGCTGAATGTAAATTACCTTCATTTATTGCACTTTTCATTAAAGGTCCTCCTTTGAGAGCCTCTTCGGTGTTGGAGCGGAAGAGGGTTCTACAGCTGTGGGTTGGGGAGCAGTCCTCTGGCAAGAGCGTGCTGCACTCAGTCATGTCCCGGAAAAGCATCTCCTTCTCTTCCAGCAGGAGCAGGATCTGCTGGTCCTTTTGCTGAAGTTGCTCTGTGGGCATTTGGAGAAGGGATCTGGTCACCTGACAGGTCAGCGAGAGGCGGTGACTAAGACACGCACGCCACCTCGTGGCAATGCCTGGGACAGCAAGGAACGCGGCTTCCCCTACGCCCCCTTCCTGTTTCATCCTGAGGGTGATTTTCATCTGTCCTGAGGATTTCCGAGGTAACAAGCGTGCGCTGTGCCCCACTCTCCCACCGCCCTGCTCATTCCTCAGCCCCTGCACTCCTCTCTGGCTCTGTCCGTCGCTGCATCTGCTCTCCAGGGGGCCTTTCACCCCTGCATCCAACCCAGTCTTCCATCTCCTCTTCTCCAGCGACATGTAGACCTGTTGCCCGCCCCGGGCCCTCAGACACTGCCAGGCTGGCTCTCTTCCTCCCACTCCTTCTCTGGCACGTTACGGACCTGCTCATGGTGCCCCCGCTCCCCCTGGACTGCCTTCCGCAGCTTACACACTTCCTTCTCAGGGATCTCATCCACTCCCATGGCTTCAGTTACTTCTCACGTGCTGATAACTCAAAGTGTTAGTCGCTCAGTCGTGGCCGACTCTTTGCGACTCCGCGGACTGTAGCCCACCAGGCTCCCCTGTCCACGGGATTCTACTGGAGTGGGCGGCATTCCCTTCTCCAGAGGATCTTCCTGACTCAAACCTGAGTCTTCCACATTGCAGGCAGATTCTCTGTTTGATCCACCAGGGAAGCCCATTAACTCACACAAGACACCCAAGTCCGACTCACTTTTTGGGCACCAGACTGCTGAGTCTCATTGTCAAGTGGCACCTCCACTTAGACGCCTGGTTCTCTGCAGGTCAGAAGCCTCTGTTCTCTGCTTCTGCCCCCACCCCATCCACCTCCTCCCTGGAGCCCTGGCCTCTTCCTCGGTCAACAGCACCTTTACCCCCCCGTTACCCAGGCTGGATACCGGGGGGAGGTTTCTCTCCACACTCTGTCCCACCACCCCCAGTGGTTCCTCATCTTTCACTCGCCTCCACCCCGCCTCCAGCCCACTTCTCACCCAACTTATCTGGAGAGTCCCCCAGTTGGCGTGCCCACTCCTAGTGGGCTCTCCCAGCACCTGCAAGCAATTCTCCCAACTGGCATCAATACAGATTTTAAAAACTTGCTTACATTTTGCTAAAAAACTGTATCATTCCCTGCTTGAACTTCAACCTGAGGTGGCCCCCAGGCTTAGTCTCCCGTCACTCAGCCCTGACTCCCAGACACACTAGACCTTCACTCCTTTTTCGTTTTCCACCTAACTGTTCTTCACCTGGTGAATTGGTGTTTTTTCCCCTGAGATGTGGTTCATGCGTCAGTTTCTAGTGAGATTGACTACAGGCAGGATTCCCGGGCCCCACACTCTCTCTACGTGCCTGTGGTCCACAGGGCCCATCATCTATGTAGGCCCCCCCCACGGCAGGGACTCCAGTTCAGGAATCACTGCATCCCAGCACCGAGCACTGTGGCTGGCCAGATGCCTCAGTGAAGACAAGGCTGTTCCCTTCACGCTCATGTACATGGCAGAAAACCAACACGATACTGTAAAGCAATCATCCTTCAGTTAAAAAGCAGGCGGGTCTCATCTCTGCCATCCTGCTCACAGGAAGCGATAACAACGAGATACTGGCTCCAGTCTCAATCTGTCCATCGTTTTTTTTCCCTCTCACTGTTGACAGAGAATGAACTGAACTCCTCAGGAGCCTACAGGTACCTGACTCTTGGCCTTACTTCTTTCCAGAGCACAATACATGCTTCTTTCAGGACACCCAGTAGCACCAAAGGGGAAGACACACGAGCAGCTCAGCAGACAGCAGAACCCGGCTCTGCAGGGAGCGGGGTGTGAGGCCCTGGGCCGCTCCGCCGTCGTGGGCCCGGCTTTCTCACCTGCTTAGAGTACAGCCTTGCAGGGGTGGAGACAAGCTCGCACGAGACAGCAGCCTCGACAGACAGTGGTCAAACCCCACCCGGAAGCACACTCTGCCCTGAACCACCCAGGGCCACACTTGGAACGCAGGGCACCGTGGCGGGGGTGACCGATAAATGGATTAACTGGGAAATTATTTCCCTTAAGCACTTTTCTCTCCTTCCTGTTTTAATCTTAGATGTGCCTGTGAATTCCAGCAACTTCTTCCGTTACAAAGTACCAAGACTCACCAGGGCCCACGGACACTAAAGCCGAGTCAGAGAACCAACATCCCCACGACCTAGCATCAGACACGTTCCCACAGGCCATGCTCACTGTACAGGGTTCCTGCACGACCTGCGTCGGCTCAGACCTGGTTTCTCTTTTGTGACGAGCTATCCCCCTCCCTGGTTCGTGCCTGTCCGGCCAGCTGTGGGATCAACCAAAAATCTACAGGGGTTCTGTGTGATGGCACCCCCTTCTCCCCGCACCCCGTGTGACTGCACCTCCTTCCCCCCACAACCCCGTGCCCCGACAGGCCCTTGGGCCGCTTCCACCAGCTTCACCTTTTAACTCCCGGGCCTTGGTGTCCAACATCCTCTTTTCTTCCTCGTTCTCACTAGGAATTCCTTCATCTTCGTCTCGGTTCCTGACACAACCGCAACAGAACAGCGCGTTATTCAGAGGCCTGTCACCCCGACGGCGGCCCGCCCATCAAGCGATCCTGGAGGGCGGGGTGCGACTCACAGGGTGTTGATCGTGTCCTGGATGATCTGAATCCAGCTGCTGCGCTCCTCCTTGGAGCTGGCGTGGACTTCCACCATCTCCGGGTCCTTCATCCCCATACTGATGAGGAACAAGCCTTTCTCCTCGTGCGCCACTTCCCTCACAATCAGCTTCTTCAGAGAGATCACTGTCGATTTCTGGTCCTGGAAAGTGGGGAGAGTGCATCTAGAAAGGCGTGGACGCAGCAACCCAACCCTCAAGACAGCTTCCCTCTCAGGGCGGACTAGATGCCCTTGAGGAGCCTGTGGCTGACTCACGGAGGCGGATATGCGCCAGCGGCTGCTCTCTCCACGCACCCACCCTCTCCTGCCCCCACTGCGTCCGCAAGCCCACTTTCCACACTGTGTCTCTATTCCTGCCCTGAGACAGGTTCATCAGCACCATTCTTCTAGACTCCAAACATATGGGTTAATACATGATATCTTGTTTTTCTCTCAAAAAAAAAAAAAAAAAAAAAAAGCACATGGCTTAACAAACAATGGCAGATTTGGGAGAAAAACCAAATAGCTGGTTATTTCACTCACATTTTATCCAACAGAAAATGATTTCTAAAAAGGAAACAAAAATTTAAGGCTATCAAGGTTTGAGCCCTTTCTGGTTTTTGTCATAGACTCTGGTTGGCAAGACTATAAGGGGGAACAATTTGTAAAAACACAATACATCAGAAATACTACAGCGACAGGCTTCTTTTGGGATCAAATGCTGAAGGCTCTCAGAAGGATTCTGAGGGAGCAGAAACACAACTGGAGGGGAGGGAGGTGGGCAGAAAACTGCAAGGGTACGTGAGAAATGACCCAGAGGACTCTGCCCTAGTCAATTTTGAGAGGGCGCCAGAGCGGTAACCCTGAACTGCACTTACCACCCACCCTCACTGTGGTGGACACTGTTAATCACGAACAGCAGAGATGAGCCACTTGCTTACCAATGACGCAAAGACGTACTTCTGGTCTTTTTCTTGAAGGAAGACCAAGATGTCAGTCAACAGGACCGCTTGGACCTCTGCAGAGTGGTGAGGGGAGAGAGCGCCACGGTCACTGGGCAGGGAAGCACCTCCAGGGCGCGCAACCAGACGATAACCCAGCAGCCCACCCACACGGCGCTTTACCACGCTCCTCCCGGGCCAGGGTCTGACACCTCCACAGGGTCCACATCTGGCCACTGGATTTCTTAGAGGCATTCTGAAATGGGATTGATCACCAAGACCCTGTTCAGGGAAGGTCTGAGCACTAAGTGCTGGAAAGACGGATCCCACAAGGCAAGGTCTTTAAGAATAAAACACTTTAAAAGTTGGGAAGCAGGCTACAGCAACACATCCCTCAAAATGCTCTTGCTCACAGTGTCTCTCAGCTCCTGACCACGGTAAGGGGAAAGGCGTGGGACAGCAGACAGGAAGGCTGCCAGGAGGTGACGCAGAGGACTATCTCAGTCTCGTCACGGAAGGCCGGCTTCTTCCACAGGCCCTGGAGGACAAGGGGGCCCCCGACACCCACACCATCTCAAGTGCACCGAGCACCGTGCTCTGCTTGGCCCAACACGGCGCTGGCAACCTCAACCTCTCCGTGCCACAGAGACGGCCTGCTCTTCTCAACTGAGATGCAGCAAGAGGCAAATTAACATCTCTAACTGGTTATGCTTGCCGGGGGCGGGGACGGACAGTTAGGGCGTTTGGGATGGACATGTACACAATGCTGTATTTAAAATGGATAACCAACAAGGACCTGCTGTCTAGCACAGGGAACGCCACTCAACATGCTGCGCCAGTCTGGCTGGGAGGGGTTTCGGGAGAGAACGGATGCATGCGTACGCATGGCTGAGTCTCTCTGCTGTCCACCTGAAACTACCACCTGGCTGTATCCCAATACAAGATGCTTTTCGGTGTTCAAAATTAATAAATAAATAACATCTCTAGTTGGATCCAGAAATCAAAAGAATGCCACCAACAGTTGCTCTAATTCTCAAGGCGTATGAGGTGACATTTCCCAGCACTCCCTTAAGGACAAGGTAGGACACCCCTGGAGGCGAGTCGTCTACCGAGACCTCACAGGCTGGCCCCTATCTGTACCACCTTCAGCCAGGAAAGGGGCTGGGGCGCCTATGACTCCCTGGGGAAAACAACAGGCTGACTTCTGCAGCCCCCTCCTGGGTGGTCAGGCCCCTCCCGGCCTTTTCCAACACTTCTGCCAAGACGCGGTTGCCTCCCTGTGTAATTCACGGCAAAGCTACAAGGAACAGAGGCAAGCAGGCCCGAGTCCTGGGGAGGTCTAGTTTTCAGCACAGACCACAGTAATTTTCCATGCACTACTATGAGTTTTGACAGCTTAGTGTTTTTTAAAAGTTTAAATAGTTCAGGTGTCTGCCAAAAAAAAAAGTCCTAACACGTAAGTTTTCAACTTTAGTTTTGATCCTACGGTTTATGTGACCAGCATCAGCAGATGAGAGAAAAACAGTTCCATCCTCTTTCAAGGGTTACTCGACACAGGACTGGCTGTTCTTGGCACAAGTTCACTGGGGGGGTGAAAATGACTAGAAACCAACTCCTCTTCCTGCTGGAGACGTTTTGGGCCAGGAAGCCTATCGTTCTGCCATTGCTTGGACCAGGACTTCGTTCCAACAGCTGGAATCGATTATTTTTTATTTCGGGAACGAATGAATCAACTGCTGTGTAGAGAAGGAACAGGGCGCTGGCTCCAGGCAGTGGCCGCTCTAGGAAGCCTGCTCTCACAAGAGGACTGGCACTTCACGACCAGGAGGCGGCCTCGCCACAGTAGGGAGGTCAGAGTCCCTGGCTGTGGTCTCAGGATGTCACAGGAGGGAGCTCCGGGGACCATGCAGTGCATCACGGAGCAGGGAGATGCAGAGCTGGCTGGGGGCTGGAAGGGGTATTTCTTCTCTCTGAAGTGACCCTGCCTGGAGGACCCTCCCCCGGGTCCTTGCACCAGGGACTGTCCTCAGCTTGGGCGGCGGTCCCCCCGGGCTCCGGCTGTTCTCCGGCCACCCCCAGCAGTGCACCACCCACACTTGACTCCACCCCTGTCCTGCTCAAACCCTCTGTTGTGAGCCCCTGCCACCCCGGGGATCACGGTCAGCCCCTCGCCTGAGCACATGTCCACCCCCAGCTTCTTCCTCGCTCCGCCGCCCGCCCGCCCCTCCCAGGGCTCCACGCTCTCACGCTTCCTTCTCTCCCTCCTTCAAGACGTGCCTTGAAAGCCCCTCTCCTGGTCGCCCATTCAGGCCTCTGTTCCAGCAGCCATCACACCGCAGGGCAAGAACCTCTTTAAACGCCTCTGCAGTCCGAGCCCAACTTCTAAGCAGGGTGTCCTGCGTCGTCTACCTGCATGCCTCGCTCTGAGCAGGGGGAGACCGGAGCTGGCTAAGGACGCTTAGGCGTTGTCGGCAGCCTACGGCATCACTGACCCCGTGGCTGGTTCACTCCCCTAAGTTTTTTGCCAGTGGGGCGGCTTTGTGTGCTCAGCTCACTGAGGGCAGGGAGGCATGCTGGGGGTACTCAAGGCTACTGGTGAGGTTAAGAGTTACGAGACAGACCCAGAGGATACGGGTTTGATGAGGAAAATTATTAAAGAAACCAAACAAAAAACCCAACAGACCAGATGCACAGATGAATGAATAGACCTCCTAACTTCCTTAACTTGATGGGGCTGATCATCAAAAAAAAACCCAAAAAAACTAAGATTAAACAGGAAATGAGTATCTTTCATGATCTCTTTTTCTTAGAGAAAAATAAAAGATATGAACAACAAAGTTTAATAATAAGTCGAGTTGTGAGTTAAACGTTTCTCTAAGGTCTCAGGAACTAAGAATTCCTCTAACATTTCTTCAGAACAATCGATGATGTATTTTTAATCTCAGAGAACCTATGAATGGGGCAGCTGATGGTGCTTCCCTCCTGGCAGTGGTTTTGCCAGAAACCCCGACCCCAAATTTGCTGCCGTCTCTCATGGGGGATTACATCTGCTTTAGGAGCTCGCATCTGAGTATGAAGCTGACTCTTTGCTTTTAAAAAATCTTCTCATGCCCCTGACTGCACCAGGTCCTTGCTGCCTTACTGTACTCGGCGTGGTTTGTGAGCCAGCTCAGCCCAGGCCTTTCTGATACAAGACTAAGGACTGAATGACGGCTGCTCCTGGGGAACATCCGGACGAGGGTGCCCGGAAGTGGTCTGGGGACACCTGCATCCTGCCTGCTCGCCCCTGGAGCTCGTGGAGCCTCAGACATGAGCGGGCCTCACCTTTCAACCTCCCGGTTGCACTCTTCAGAAACACACTCCCGTCTCGCACCAGCTTCTTCCGCTTCAGGTCCTCCTTGGCAAACATCTGACCGCTCTTCATCCTCATGATCGACTTGCTGTCGGTCTTCGTGTAGATCTCGTTCAGACGGACCTTCTTCTCGTAACTCGCCACCTTGCTGTCCACGGCGCTGATCACGTCCTTCACCAGGCCCAGGGACTGCGTCAGGTCCTGCTGCTCCACCTCGTTGTCTGGGGAGGGGAGGAGAGCTCGGTCCCTACCGGGCAGGAGGGGGATGCCCTGCCTCCGTGCCCCACGGCATTGTCTGTGCTCTGCGGGCAGAGCGAGGCCGACACGCTGCGGTCACGCCCTGACCTCTGGCTCAGTCAGAATTTAACTCTAAATAAGGTTGGACGTTTCAGTGGGACAGATGACGTGCACTCATGAGCTACGTTCTCTATATACACATGTGTGCTGTGCTTAGTCGCTCAGTCCTGTCCGACTCTTTGCGACCCCACGGTCCATGGGGATTCTCCAGGCAAGGACACTGGAGTGGGTTGCCATGCCCTTCTCCAGGGGATCTTCCTCATCCATGGATCGAACCCAGGTTTCTTGCATTGCAGGTGGACTCTTTACCATCTGAGTCACCAGGGGAGCCCCATATATACATATATAGCTGTACAGATACTTACTTGGCCACACCAGGTCTTAGTTGCAGTACATAGGGCCTGTAGTTGACACATGTGGGATCTAGCTCTCTGACCAGGGATCAAACCTGGGCCCCGTACACAGGGAGGGAGAAGTCTTAGCCACTGGACCACCAGGGAAATCCCACAAGCTCCCTTCTAAAGTGGAAGGAATCCAACATCTTTAGGCAGGGAGAGGAGCCTCCAGTTTCTTAATCTGTGTCTTTGTTTCACCTAATCCTTAATGTAACTGTGGCGGAGCAGGATCAGCAGAGAGAAAACAAGCAGGGACTGATTCACTGAGAAACAGTAGCAATCCCTGCACTTGCAGGGGAGGCGGGAGTGTCCTCTCCCAGCCGAGAGACAAGTGACCAGCTCTGCAGGCCACTGAACGCTCGGCTGGGGTCACCCAGTGGTTCCTTCCCTTCTCGCTCGCATTCACTCTAAGTCTGGTGACGTGACATTTCATGTTTGCACTCAAGAAAACCATTTTTAAGAGAAAACACAGGCTTCTCTTTTAGTCCTCCTGGATGTGGAAGAGTCCTTCAACAGGGCCTCTGCTGGACAGACAGGGAACAGGCCACTGGCAACTAAGATTGATTCGAGAGAGAGACTCACCTTTGGTACACTGCAGTATCCTCTGGAACAAAACTGGGTATTTGGTGATCCGCTGGGTTACAAGCAATATGCACTCAGGGATTCCCAGCCTCCGGACGACCGAACTGCTCATCTTCTTCTGCAAGGGAGGAGACCAAATGTCAGGAACAACCCAGAGGGGAAGGCTCGGGCTAAACCTCACGGGGACGCCAGGCTCTGGGCAACGGTGGGCAATTCCACATTTCACGCCACTACCTTCACGAAGGCCTGAAAGCGCTTGTCTTTGGTGTGGAGGTCTTTGAAGTAGTTCACGGACTGGTTGTGCTGCCCACAAAACTTGCCGTACGTCTTCTTTAAGCGTTCGGCATTCTCCCCCGAGAACTGCGGAGGAGAGCAAGCAAAGTTATGCCGTCACTCGGGGCGCTAAACCCGTGTTACCGCCATGTGCCAAGGGCCCACACTACTTGCGTGACCCAGGAGGGCTTCCTCACTGCGCTCAGGCTCAGGGGCTCAGTCCTGTCTGACTCTGTGCGACCCCACAGACTGCAGCCCGCCAGGCTCCTCTGTCCATGGGATTCTCCAGGCAAGGATACTGGAGTGGGTTGCTAAGCATATGACCATATGACCCAGCAGTTCCACTCCTGGCCATAAAAACATGTCCACACAAGAACAAGCACATGAATGTTCACAGCAGCGTTGCTCACAACAGCCCCCAACCAAGGGGAACTAATCCTAGTGTCCATCAAAGGATAAATGGATAAAATGTGGTACTCACATATGAAAAGTCCAATCACTAAGGACAACATACTGTTTTATTCATTTATATACAACGTCCAGAACAGGCAAATCCAGAGAAAAAGTACATCAGTGGTTGCCTGGGGTGGGGGAATTCGGGGAAGCGGGGGCGGGTGCTGATGATAAAAACGTTCTACAACTGGCCCTGGTGACGGCTGCTCAAATCCATGGATATGCTAAACGCCGCTGAACAGCACGTTTTACACGGGTGGATCACATGGCTTATGAATTATAGTTCAATAAAGCTGATACGGATATTTAAAAAATAATAAACACAGAAGTATCCACGTACTGTGCAAAACGTGTTCTAACCCCCATTTGTCATAAAAATAGCAATAAAACGAAGGGACTCACTAGAAGTCTTTCATGAGGAAGCAGGCTTAAGAATGTCTCCTTGGTAAGTCAGAAAGCCGTCGGAAACAGCCATGGTAAGTTACCTAGGGCTGTTTATCCTGCTTAGCTCGGGGCAGCAGTCCCCACAGTTCTGCGTGGCCCTTCTATCACTCCCATGTGTGCCACCTCATCTGAAGCTATGCTCACTGCGGGGCAGCCGCCGAGTTTCTGTAAGTGGTCCCTACAACACACGCTAGCAGCCATTCCTGCTGGACGAAGCCTCTGGAGTCAGGAAGGCTTGATCCTCACCCCAAAGCTTCAGGGGAGCCTTTCCTTTCCCCCTGACCACCAGAGAAGCTGAAAGCAGAGACGTTTTAAGTGATCACAAAGCAAACACCCTCCAAAGGCAAGGAAACCCAACTTTTACTGCATACCTAGCATGTACGCTGGGCACTTTGTATACACATGGCTTTTAAATTTTGAAATAGCGTTAGAAGAGAAAACCTACTGCCCTCAATTTCAAAAAGGGAAAACTGAGGGCTGGAGACATGGAACCACCCGCCCAAGCTCACAGAGATCACAGGCAGTTCCGGGACGAGAACACACGGCTGCCAGTCCCCGTGTGTGTCTGTGTGCGTGCGTGTGTATGAGAGAAGTGCCCGGGGGCCTGCTGTGTGTGTGTCTGTCTGTGTGTGTGTGAAGTCCCCGGGGCCCTGCTCCTGCTCACCTGCTGCACAAGCACGTCTCCGATCCTCTTGATGAGAAAGTTCTTCTCGCTTTTATCCACCAGGGAGTCCTTCTTCCGCTCGAGGATCCGCTGGAAGAACTGGCTGTGGATGCTGATGAGCTCGTCCAGGCAGGGGAAGAGCTTCTCCACCATCTGCTGCTCGAAGAGCAGGTCGGCCATCATGCCCCGGCTGTAGACGTCGCTCATGATCTTGAGGGTGCGGAGGTGGTGGAACTCCGTCTGCATCAGCTCTGGGGGGCGCGACAGGGCTGGACTGTCAGGGACGCCCCCCTCGCCGATTCCCCTGCTCCTGAGAGCCCGGGCCTGTCTAAAGGCTGCTTACGGCCCAACTTAAACTTTAAGGCTGAGTCAAGAGCTGCCTTTTCCCTAAAGAGTTTTCATCCTGTTCCTGTTTTTCACGGGACCTCTCACACTACTTTCTGACAGGCAAACTGGACTCCATCCCTCTCAAATGGTGGTTTCCAAAGTTATCTTCACTGGGATTCAGGGCCTTCCATAACTGGCTGTGCTCCCATTTCCCAGAAAGGACTTGTATTTAGTCTAGTTCATGCTGCAGCTGAGGAATTTAACTGTGCTGTCACAGGGATCTCGAAGCATACTGCATGAATAAGCACTCATACTCAATAAAGTGTTCAGTAAAATTCAAGCAGATCATTTTACAGAGAGGGAAGGTCAGAAATAAGAGCATGTCTCTATACCTCAAACATTTTAAAGAAAATCTTGGAGATGGCTATAATACATACTTGAAAACTGACTTGCCAAAGTGCAATAAACCACCCACCAGACAATGTGAATCGGATCTCAGCAGAGCAGATGAGGAGTCTCACCGTAAATCACTTCTTGCCGCTTGACAACATCTTTCTTGTGCTGTTTCAGAAACTTGCTGTCCACGATCTGACTCCAAGACTCTGCTTCCAGCTGTTTGGACTCAGTCTCAAAATCTCCCATTAGCTGTCCTTCATTCATGTCTGTACCTACTCCTCAAAAAAAAAAAAAAAAAAAGAAAAAAAAAATCGGCGTCAGAGTCCTGCATTAGTGACCTCTAAAAAGCCTCTGCTGGACATTCTTTGGGGTGATAACTTCATGCGACTATGCACTCTGCACTAAGACAGTGATATTCACAGTATATATATATATATTCTATTAGAAAGGAGCATTTTCTGCTCAAGAGTGACGCACACTATATTCAACTTTGGTTAAGGGTGAAAAAGTCACCTAAATTAAGGTGATTAAGACATGTTTCCTACGTGAAGCAAGAGCTAGAAGGGCCCTGGTGACTTTCCTTGTTTAAGAGAGTAGGTTTACAACTGTGAACTGAACGTGTATGCAAGGCAAGGGCAGGAAGCAGTGTCTGCGGCCGAGGCAGACCACATCACTCAATGACGTCCTTCAGTGGACGAGTACCCAACAACTGGATAAGCAGGTTCCCCAGCTCACTATAAAGCATCTGATGCTGCACAGGCAGTTCAGAGACACAACACAGGAGCCAGGAGAGCAGGCACCATTACTCCATCAGTGCCTGTATTCCAGCTAACGGCACAGTCTCTGCAGACACCCACCACACAGGCTGTGGCCTCCGCTTACCCTCATCAGTAAGCGACTCTGTGGACTCGTTGACCTTGCTGATTTTATTCAGTGAGTCTGTTGAGTGGGACAGGAACTTCCAGGTGTTCGCTATGTTCTCATCGTTGCCAACTCTAGGGACAGAAGGAAACACAGATGTAAGGTATATTCTGAGAAGCCATGGTTTGTGAAGCTCTGAAAAACTACAAAGTGACAACGTGGAAGGCAAATTACTGATGTCAGGTACCTGGCAACGTGCAACATGAACTATGAAGGAGGTCAGAGGCTTTGAAATACAGCTGCAACCATGAACTTTTTGAACCTTGCAGTTTTATTTTTTAAACCATAAGTAACAAGAAGAATGCTCTTCTTTCAAACTGCGTACACATTATAAATGAAATTTCTCTGTTTGAAACTCGTGTCTAACCACAACACCTTTTCCTTGTGTTCCCTAAACACCTACAGAGCCAGCACTCAACGCTAAACCATATTCTTCGGACTTTTCTCGATCCCAGCGAGCACATCAGGCACCTGGTTTATGTTTGTGGTATGGCACACAGGTAAGCCAGAGTCACTTAAAACTAAATTTTATTTAAAGGCCAACTTTTAAAAGTCATAATATAAACCAATTGAGAGGAACTTAACAACTCTGAAAAGAAGATAATCATGCCACCGAGACAGAATGATATAAAAATACCTGGATTTTTTTTTCCTTAAGGAGGAGGAAGCACTATCCAGCACAGAGGTTAGGAAACACAGACAAAAGGAGATTTGCATCCTTCAGCTGGGAATTTTCCTCCAGCCTGAGTGAGGAGAGCTGCCAGGGACGCTTTGAGCCCTATATTTGAGGTGACTTCTTCACTTGGTAGAAAGGCAGGCACCTGACCCCGAACAGCCAGCCACATCACAATCAGCCCTGTACTAACCACACACAGCCGGAGCCTCCACAGCCAGGGGCCACGGCAGCTTCCACAGGGACAACACAGGAGCTCAGGGCAGAGGAGGGGCTGGGAGCCTACTGCCATCCTCGGCCCATTACTCACTCATGACTGAAGAGGCAAGATGCAAGGATGGAAAATAAAATTAAAAAAAAAAAGATAAAACAGAACTACCCTCTCCTCCCAGGTTCATCTGACCAATAGGAAAATGTGACATCTGAAAATGTAAGTGGTTGCAGGCCAACATTCAGCATTAAATCCCCTTTTTTTCCCCCCCTATTTCCACTTCTTATTTTGATCTAAAAAATCATCCTCTTAGAAGGCAGGTTCTTTAAAGGCAGGACTGATCATGGACAAAACCTTACTTGAGATGGTGTTCAACGGGGATCCTTGTTATAGAATGGCTGCATCAAATGTAACCCTCACCCTGCTTGTCTCAGCTATGCACCGACTCGTTAGGTTACACGTTCTTTCCCAAGAGCATCTTTTTGTCAAATGGTATAAATTATGATGCTCTCATCGCCTAGATGTCACCTGTGCTGTCTCCACACCCCCACTTACCCAGCGATGTTCTGAATGGAGACGCTTTTGGAAAGCATGACGCTCTGCTGGGACCGTCTGTTGGAAAATATGGTGGCAGTAGTGGTCTCATCGGCCAGAAGGACAGCAGACCGAGGGCGTTCCTTGGGCTGGGAGGCTGCACGGGAGAGGACACCGCCAAAGTGTCAGTGACTCGGGCCCTCCAGCACGGACCCGCCTGACGAGTATCAAACAGGAACAGACTGCTTTAAAAGAGATCCACCCTGGGAGTGTTAACCGGAGACAAAAACTCTACGGAGGTCAGTGTGGAGACAGTTACTGAAACTGTGAATGCCTATACCTACTGATCCAGTGGTTTCCTTCAGGACGTCTTCATGTCACAAGATTTACTTGTTTACACTTGCAATGACATACGACCAAAGGTATTCAGTGCAAAGTTCAGTAAAAGCAAAGTGAGTTACCAAAATAAGGTCGGTTAATAAATCACGGTATATCCTACTGGTGGATACTGTGAAGCTTTACAATAAAAATGAGGACACCCTGCCCGAATTGACACAGAAGTGCACGACAATATATTACAGGGGAAGAGAAAATCAAAGTGCAGAATAAAGTGCGCCACAGACCATGTCTATGTTTAATCCAAATTGGTGTCAGCTTTCATTTTAAGAAAAAAACTTGGAGAAGATAAACATAAGAAATGGAGTTACCTGTGGAGTGTGATGGAAATGAGGCAATAAGGATAAAGAATCACGTGAAAGCACCATGTGTTTAAAACTTTAAACTAATTCAAAGAGAAAAGGAGACTGAAAGAATCTTAAGGACACAAGCAGCCTCAGAGATGACCTAGGCCAGTGTTTTTCCTGTGAGGGGCTTTATAGTTATGCAAATTCCCAGCCCTGTCTGTCCTGTGTGGGTGGGACCTAGGAGTCTAAGATGTTTTTTACCAGCTTCCCAAGAGTTTCTTCCGTGCAATGTCTGAGAACACAGATTTTGACCAATTCCTCTAATTTACAGGGGAGGGAAACGCAATCTGTGATCGATGTCACCCAGCTAAGCTGTCCTCATAACTACTTCTTGTGCTGTTCAGCCACTCAGTCATGTCCGACGCTTTGTGACCCCATGGGCTGCAGCATGCCAGGCCTCCCTGTCCCTCTCCATCTCCCGGAGCTTGCCCAAGTTCACGGCCATTGCACATGCCCAAAGAGGACACTGGGGCTCTGATTTCGGGTCAGGGAGTCACACTGACATCTGGGCAACAGATGATTTTTCCGTGGTAACGAAGCTCCTGTCCCAGACGCGAGCAGCATTATCCGTCCAGCCCTAGGAGCGTCAGGAGCTGAAGGAAATGACTGGGGCAGCTGTTACAGCTTCACTGTATTACAGGATGTGCTTGACTTAATAAAATGGATAAAGCCATTCAGATTCTTTTCAGAAGAAGGTGATGTAATCATCAGAAATCTGCCACACAGCGGCATGACCAGACCCTGCTTGCAGGAAATATGCAGGATGCCAGGAGATGGGGGCCTCGCCCAACAGGGAAGAAGGGCGAGAGGCGAACAGGCTCTAGTGTGAGGGACTGGAGTACCTCAGGGTTTCAGAGGGAAGCTGGTGAGCAGATAGAATATGATGCAGGAGCAGTTCCCTGGGGGCTCAGGGGTAAAGAACCTGCCTGCCAACCACAGGAGACAGGGGTTTGATCCCTGGTCCGGGAAGATCCCACATGCTGCAGGACAGCTAAGCCCGAGCGCTGCACCTACTAAGCCCTTGTGCTCGAGAGCCCGCGCTCCTCAGGAAAAGCCTCCGCAACAAGAAGCCCGTGCACCACCACCGGAGAGCAGCCCCTGCTTCCCGCAACTACAGAAAAGCCTGCGTGGCCACAAAGACCCAGCACGGCCAAAGATAAATACATGAAATTATTTAAAAAACATCAGATGGAGGGAGGAACATCAGTCCTTGAATGGGGACGTCCCTGACGTGAGGACGTGGACAGGCGGACGGGAAAAGAGGACATTCTGAAGAGGAGGACCATCTGAAGGAAGGGAGAAATGCTCGCGCAGCGCTAATGTGAAATGGAGATGACAAGCAGAGGAGGCAGGCAGGGCGTGGGCATGCGGACCAGGGAGATGGCTGGAGAAGAAGCAGCAAGTCAGCAGAGCCCTCCAGACTGTCAAGGGCAACGTGCATCAAGGGCAGCATGGGTGTGGGGGGAGGTGAGAGAGAGCTCTGTGACTGCTGGGAAACCTTCCCCGCTCAGGAAGCTGCTCACTATCTGAGCCCCGGCATCCTCGCCCGCGAAGGCCACGGCAGCGGACGTTCCCACTGAGGGAAGCCCACCACCAAGGGCTTCACGGGTGTCACCTCACTTAAACCCGACGACCGCCTGATGATACCACTACATCCTTCCACGGAGGAGGAACGCGAGGTGTGGGGGGTAGGGGGAGCTGTAAATATTTGTCTGAGGTTATGCAGCTGCTAACACATTATTAACTAGAGGATTTTTGCAGAAACTAATGCGTGTGGCCAGCAATTTGTGAGGTAGGTGGATACCAATAAAGTCATAATGTTAAGGTAACGAAAGATGTATTAATATGCCTCTGGTTAGTAATTTGTTCAGTGCGGTGCTAGGACTCAAACCCACACAATCTGAGCCCACCACCTGCACTCTAACTGCTATGCTACCTTGGTGGGTAAAAGGGGAGTAAGAATACACATGGGGGCTGGAGGTAATGTAACAGGTAGCTTTGGGGAAGACCTTTTCATCTGATTTGAAAGAAAGCAGATTTCTGAAAGAAGAGATAAATGTCACAGAGCCAAAAAAAAAAAAATTTAGTAAGAGCAGGCTTGTAAAAGGCGCTGGGGTAGGTGGACCCCTGGTTAAAGTGAGTGACGGTCTGGCGTAACTTTCGTCCAGGAATTTACACGCAAAGATGGGTAATAACCAGACTTCGTCTGACAGGACTCCACACCCTCGCCGGCAGCACAGCCTGAGTGGCTGTTCCGAGTTGTCTGGAAGCGCTCAGAACAGTCGGGCCTGGGGCAGCGGTTCTCACACTCAAGTGTGGACACTGTCATCACCTGGAGCAACTCCTAAAACAGAGCACCGGCTCCACCCTGGACTCTCTGATGTCGAACGTCTGGGTAGGGCCCCAAACTGGCACTTATAATTGATCCAGGAACTAGGCCTTGAAAAACACGGCCTGGGGGCGAGTCTCAACCGGGTTCTGTGAGCTAATTAACGTGGTATTCATTACTGCGGTATTTATGGCAGCGGGTGGAGACAACTCAAGTCTTTGGGGGAACTGGCAATTAAAATATGGTGTATGTTTCTGAAAGAATACCACGAAGCAATTTGAGATGATGGCTTTCAAATAATATCACACGCAGATCTCAAAACCATATTGAGGGGAAAAGCGTAAGTCATACTGTCTAATTTAAATTCAACACACAAAATAGTAAGAGATATTTTCAGAGGTACACATATGTCTGAAGACAAGGCAGATTAGAGAGGTCTGCATTAAATAGACCACAGTGTGTACTAATGAGGGGAAAGGAGAGAGAGAACGGAGAATGAGAAGGGGAAAACATTCAGCAAAACCAAAGTGGAACTTTGCCCAGACTGGAGAAGACAGGCTGATGTGACGAAGTGTGATGAACTCAATTGGTGTGCCCCTTGAAAAAGAGAAAAAAAAAGAACACCCCCAAACTATATAATTTCAGTCTGTCAAGGAGTTTAATAAGCAAGGTCTCGTTTGATGTTGAGAGCACCAAAAGCAAGTTTCACTGTTGACTCATGGAAAAGGAGCTTCAAAAAACATGGGGGTCACTTGGTTAAATAAACAAGGCTCAGGTGCTGCCTTGTAAGCTCACTCACACACACACACTCAGGTGCACACACACACTCAGGTGCTGCCTTGTGAGCACACACACACACACACACACACACGCTCTCTTCTAAGATCTTCCAGAGGGTGAGCACACACACACACACACACACACACACACACACGCTCTCTTCTAAGATCTTCCAGAGGGTGAGCACACACACACACACACACACACACACACACACACACGCTCTCTTCTAAGATCTTCCAGAGGGTGAGCACACGCACACACACACACACACACACACGCTCTCTTCTAAGATCTTCCAGTGAGCACACACACACACACACACACGCTCTCTTCTAAGATCTTCCAGAGGGTGAGCACACACACACACACACACACACACACACACACACGCTCTCTTCTAAGATCTTCCAGAGGGTGAGCGCACACACACACACACACACACACACACACACACACACACGCTCTCTTCTAAGATCTTCCAGAGGGTGAGCACACACACACACACACACACACACACGCACGCTCTCTTCTAAGATCTTCCAGAGGGTCTGATGGTAGACTGCCAAGCTTTCAGTCCACGAAACTGCAGCCTTCTCTAAGTTACCACAAAATAGGTATTCAAACCGTGATTAAGCATAACAAAGGGACACGACAGGAGTGCGAGTGAGTCCAGAGCCAGAGAGGCCGCGCGGAGCCATGAGGGGCGGCAGACTACTTACGCTTGCTCCTCATGATGACCGTGGGCAGCGAGGACGTGTCGTGCGCCTGCAGGTTCCCCTTGGGCTGCTGCAAGGGAAAGAAATGTCGATTAATTTCACAAGTTTTGATGAATTTTACAACTTATCTTCTGTCAAGTCTCAAGAGGCCTGGAACACAAAGCCAGCTGCTCCTGTTCCTGCCAACGGTCCTTGGGGTCCTACCGAGATACAGCCACCCGCGCTGGCTATCGCCTGAGCCCGCCTGGCCTGCGACTCTGAGAGCCGTCTCCTCTGCCTGGAACACTCCTCTCCCTTCACAGGCCAGGCAGTCTCCTGTTTCAAGGTCAGAACCCGGGGGCAGAGCCACCATGAGCTTCTGTCTTCTCCTCCCATGAGGCAGCGACTGGCACCCCTCAGAATGCTGTGCGAACCCCCCCTAGTTCTTTCCTTATTTATGGTCATTGTCTGCGGGTCCATCACCCCCACAACGCTGGTTCCCTACGAGCAGCATCTGTGCCCTTTTCATTTCCATCTCTCCAGTGACCAGCATTTATGTATAAGGTGTTAAATAATTCTTAGGGGAAGTGCTAATTTTAAGACTTTTTTGTGGCATGGAACAGAGACACCATGTGAGAAAACGGGTTGAAGCAATTCGTCTGAGACAGATCATTAGTGGAGAAGGGTCTGTTTGGAGTGGGACTCCCCCTCTTCAATGACATTCTTTTACACAGGGTAGGCTATGTCCCCATCGCTGTCTTTCTTTGGCACAGTCACAATGATGACATTCATACCAGAGGTCACAAATTCCAAGGCCCATGGGGTCAGGCAGGTGACAAGGAGAGAGGCACGTTGGAGGGGTGGGAGACAGTAGCCTGGGCCTGCGCATCTTGTCCAGAGGAGGTGGCAGCCACTCAGCCCAGTGGGCTGTCACCTCCATCCGCCTCTCCAACACCTAAGGACCTACAGCCCAGATTCTGTTCTGCAGGCTCAGGAGCTGCCAATGGATCAAACGCTCCTGATTTCAGACTGCCTGCCAAGTTTGATGCTTACATACATTCTAGTGGGGGGAAGGTACAGATCACAGAAAGTAAATGTAATATACACATAGACCCTAAGAAGGTGATATTTTGCATTAGTCACTCAGTTGCGTCTGACTCCTGATGACCCCATGTACTATAGCCTGCCAGGCTCTTCTATCCATGGACTTCTTCAGAGAAGAACACTGGAGTGGGTTGCCATTCCCTTCTCCAGGGGATCTTCCTGACCCAGGGATTGAACCCAGGTCTCCTGCACTGCAGGCCAATTCTTTACTGTCTGAGCCACCAGGGAAGCCTCAAGAAGGCGATAAATACTGTGGAAAAGAAGAAAAGTTCAGCCTTTGGACAAAATTTATGTCCATGGGCTGAGTAAGATCCAGGGCACAGAAGCCTGTCGCCTTTACACTAGTTCAGTGCTTCTCAGAGTGAGGTCCTCGGACCAGCAGCCACAGCAGCTTCTGGGAAGTTATTAGAAAGGTAAATTCCGTGGCCCCACCCACCCAGAATCGGAAATTCTGGGAGGGGGTCACTGGCCCAGTGTCGTTTTATAACAAGCCCCAGAGGTGACTCTCAAGTCTGAAGCCACTTCACTAAACGTGTTTGGCTATTGGAAGCAAACAGCACGCTGAACACACGTGTAGATGGAGCTGGATAGCACTCTTCTGACAAGAACAAAGACAGTTATGAGTGACTGAAACACTGAAAAACCACACGGGCCACCTAAACGCCCATCTGCCCCCAGTCTCGCACTCTACAAGGGCCTCTGATGAGCACTGGGCGTTACTATGTGACGTGCATACTCAGAGCCTGGACCACCAAACACTTCCCTTGTCGTGTGATCTATGTGAGCCTGTGGAGAAAAGGGATGCCGGGCAGGCTGGCTCAAAACCCTGCCCTCCCCGCTGTCAGCACGTCAGAGCCCCTGATTTCTGCCTGCTGCCCGCATGGTCCCC
This sequence comes from Capra hircus, assembly GCF_001704415.2. NCBI lineage: Eukaryota > Metazoa > Chordata > Mammalia > Artiodactyla > Bovidae > Capra > Capra hircus. Next base: position 15,794,015 of record NC_030828.1, on the reverse strand, counting down.
AAGGAGGAAGGCCGGAGTATGAAGAGCAGAGCAGGTCTGCAGACATGGTTAAGAAGAAAGTCACTGTACTGGTGACACAGATTACAATCACAGCGAAATGTGTGTCTAATGTGGACAAGTTCTGAAAGCATTTCATCTTCTGAGAGCCACAAATTCCCGAGTGTGTCAAGAAGAGATGAAGCATTTTGGGTTACTGCAATCTCAAAGGAGGTACCGAACGATGACAAGACAAACAGAAACTCTAAGTCCAAGTCTCCCAACTCTCAGGATCTCATTGGTTCAAGCAGAAATGTCTTACCTTCATCTTGACCTTTGCACAGGAGATCAGACTTTCTCTACAGCCTTTGTGGACCAAGGCGCCACAATCTGAAAAGAGAGCAGAACGCCGGGTGACGTTAAACACACAGCGACTAGAGGCCACACTGATTTTCACTGCCAGGGCGGCCTACGGACCGCCGGGGAAGCTGCTCACACCAGGGTGTGACTACCCAGGACGACAGACTGCAGCCTCCTCCAGGAAGCAGGCATGTGACATCATTTGGAGGAGGAGAAACAAGAGCAGGTGCCATCTCTGATTAGTGAAAATGAGAAACCTGGCACTTCTCGGGCAGGAAGCCGAGAGGCTACCAAAACTAAAAGTGAAAGTGTCTGCCGTCGACAGGAATCTGCGTCACAAGTAACATATAAGTGATACGGAACTATATGTACATACAGTTCATTCCTGGAGGAGGAAATGGCAACCCACTCCAGTATTCTTGCCTGGGAAATCCCATGGACAGAGGAGCCTGGTGGGCTACAGGCCATGGCGTTGCAAAGAGTCGGTCACGACTGAGCATGCATGCATGCACGCACACACACACAGAGACATTAACATAAACATGTAAGAACACCCACAAATGATATGGAAATGCACCCCCATCACAGGGGCTTTGAAATCGGTACGACTGCGTCAAAGGCGGAGTATGAATCCGAAAAGCCACCTGTTCATGTCCTTTTGACTTGGACTCCTATCCACCATGAGTTTTTTGCAAAACCCTGGGTCAAGAGCTGCCGGGGAAAGGTCATCAGAATTACCCCTCAGCACCTCCAGGAGCCCCGACTCAAGAGAAAGTGGGAGACTTCCTGAAAGATGAAGCTGCGCCCACGATCTGCTGAGGACGATTTTCAGCTCAACCCCTAGACCCACAAGGGCTGCTGACAGAAAAAACCCAGCCCTCAGGGCCTCAAGAGGGCCAGCATCAGCTTGTACTGCTGCTATGAAGTCATAAGCTGAGCTGGGCCAGGAGGCTGAAGGGGAAGTAAAGCAAGTAAGAGATCTGTCTGTGGGGATCCCACGGCAAGAGCCTCCCCAGGGCAAGGCTCCCTGAGAAAGTCAACAGACACCGCCCTGCAGCAACACTTCCATTCTGACTCAGGAAGGACCGCAGGTCCTTGAATGGTCACCCTTGAATCAAGGGCAGGATGCTCTCCTGATTTATATGCCCAGGTTCTGAGGATATGAGCGTGGAAAAGGCCAGAATCCCAGACCCCAGGGCCCTCTCCATTCCTTCCTCAACATCTGCTAGATTCATAGGCCTCTTTCCTAACACCACCAGTCACAGAGGATTGGATGATCCCACGATTTTCTCCTCCACTGAGTAAAGAACCCGCCTGCAATGCAGGAGACCCAGGTTCAATCTCTGGGTCAGGAAGATCTCATGGAGAAGGGAATGGAAACCCACTCCAGTATTCTTGCTTGGAGACTCTCACGGACAGAGCAGTCCCTGGGGTCACAAAGAGTTGGACACCACTGAGCGACTAACATTTTCTCTTCCACTGAGTGAGTGTTCCTTCAGGGCAGGGTCTCTCCACCTACTGCTGAAACTTTAATTAAGCCTCCCTAGCACAGTCCCTGCCTCATGCTGCCTATTCCACTGTGTGTTTTAGACTTTAAGCTTATTTTATACAAAAGCCAAATGCCCTGTCACAGCCTTGACCCCAGGTCAAATGCGCACTTCTAACACTAAAAGGCACGCTAGAGGCACAGCCGTCATCACTTCAGGTCCTGGCTCCCCCAGTTAGCTACTGTGACTCTAGGCCGGTTCCTCCTCCATAGGCCTCAGGCCTCAGATCTCCAAAGTGAAAAGACCCCAGTTCCCTTTCTCTGAGCTTCTCTAAGACTCCTTATGTTGCATCTCTTGAAAGAGATGATTTTTCAAAGTAAATTACTTCAAAATGTTCTACAAGGCTCATGCTGCAGAAGAGTTTTCAACTTCTTAGTCACCTGAATCGTCACTAGGACACACCCCATCCTTCAGGGCCTGGCTGGGGCAAGTTCACACTGGAGGAATCACGGCGGACAGATACGATCCCCACGAAAGAGGCCACCAGGAGCAACTCTATTCTGGTCAACAGGATGGCCAGAGCAGGAACTAGTTTGGAAGTGGGATGGGGTGAAGTTTTATTCTGGGCCTTTCACCCTCAGGCCTACGGAGCCTTCTGTTGAGTAACCTCTTCTAGCTTCACCCCATGAGAAATCAAACCTCCAGTCATTTTCCTGATGCCCTTCAACTAGAAGAGGCACTCAAGTTCATTTCCCAAAGTCAGCATGAGGGGAGACTCTCCTGGGAAAGGTTTATTAAAGGAATCAGCAAGAGGAAGCAACCTGGAGGGTTCTCAGTCAGAACTCCATCCTTGCTTCCACGGTCTTCTCCAGGATGACACTCCAAGGGAGCCGCACAGATGCTGTGCTCCTGGCAGTTTCTACTGTTTGTGATTATGAAGACTTCCACGTTAAGTCATGAAGTTGCTCCAGAGGTCAGCAGTTATGAAAGGGTTATACATCCCTGAATATTAATGCCAGGGTTTCTCAGCAATATCCCTTTCTGGGCACAAGGAAGCCTTTGCAGAGAGAGCCCCCTGGGGAGTGACTCATTCTAATCAGCAAAAAGGAAACCTTTTGAGGATACTTTTCTTAAGAACTGGAAATCACTGACCCTTGTTAAATTGTCAAGTTCTCTGCTATTTGGAAATAAGGATACGTTTTGACTAAGAAATCATCATACTGCTCCCAGAAAAGAGAAGAATCGCAAACAGAAATCCAAATAACTCCTGAGACTCCAATGCCTTTGTGCCCTTCTATACATCATGCGATGAAACTCACATTCCAGATCTAGACTCTGAACTTTCATTAAAGGCTTTAAGCCCCATGAGCCAGTGGCCTTCCAGAAAGGGTCAAAGAGGAAACAGGTGGGCCGGACCAAATTTGTCTTTATTGACTTATATTCAAAACTTTTTTCCACTTACTTCTCAGAAAGTGAGACTCCAAGACTCTCAGAAAGTGACTTTTTTAATGGTCCCCCATCATCTTTAGGATAAGTGAAAGTGCTAGTTGCTCAGTCGTGTCCAACTCTTTGCAACCCCATGGACTGTAGCCCACCAGGCGCCTCTGTCCACAGAGTTCTCCAGGTAAGAATACTGGAGTGGGTGGGCATGCCCTTTCCAGGGATCGTCTCAACTCAGGGATCGAACCTCGGTCTCCCGTTTTGCAGGCAGATACCTCACCATCTGAGCCACACTCCTTACTCAGCTTGATTAAGCCCATCGTGCGTGTGCACTTCCAGCCCTTGCCGTGTTCTGTCACACCTCTGAGCTCTGAATAAACTCCTTCCTGCAACTGTGTCCCTTGCTCACTCCTCCTTCCCTGACTGGGTTGGCGGGACTCCGCTCTCTGAAGTCTTCTCTGACTCTCCCAGGGAAGCAGACCCCCAGTGATCTCGGAGCTTCTGGAACTCCACACCCGCCTCCATCACATACTGTGCTGTGCCTGTCTCCGCTCCTTGCTCCGCAGATGCCTGAGACTGTGGCCTAGTCCTGCTGACCCAACGTGCCCTCATGCACAGGCTTCTCAGCTCCCCTTCCTCCCTTTCTTGTCTTTCACATACATCGTCTTTAATTCCATTCTTCCTTGCTCTCTCTGAGTCTTGCCTAAGTGTCCAGAGAGAACCTCTTCTTCATAACATTTTACTTACACAAAATAATACTTTGAAACATGGGTGAAAAAAATATGAGGAAAGCTAATGAATTCATATCACGGCCAAAGAAACCACAGATTTCGAAATGGAATTAAAATGGAGTGCCACATCTAACAACTCTATCTTAAAAATGCTTAAAACTGATCATAAACAGTAAGGCGAAGAACCAAATAGAAAAACAGAATAAAGATTATGAACAGGCAATTCACAAAACCCATAGTTTCATCACCCTCTAGAGAATTAAATAGTGGGAATGGTACAATTACTTTTAAACAGATTTTAGGAATATTCAAGTTCTCAGACCAGTGTTTGAGATTTAAAGGACAACTCCAACTGACGTACCATAAAAGCAGAAGCAGTGTTTTTAAAATGTGCTTCTGGTAAACAACTTTTCACACAATCCACTGTTCTGGTTAACTGAGACACACATCCCCAAAGCCACAACCCAGCTGAAGCTTCAGCATACTTTATAACATGGCCACAAGCCTGAGACATGAACAGTCTGCACACGTCTGCTGAACACACTCGAGAACCTACTTGAAAACCACTCAACTTGTTACCCGGCTGTTCAGTTCACGGTAATGGATTTAGCGGTGCATGTGGGCGATTTAGAAACTTTGGCCCAACTGACATCAGCTGAAGTCTTGAGGTTAAAACCTCTGTTTTGGAAAACAGACAATTACCAAGAACACACGAATTGAAGACAATCTACCACCACTTTCAAGCTTCCTGTCACAAACTCTATACCATGTTGTTAGGGAGATCAAATAATTATTTGGCCTTTCATTTATTTATTTTTCAAAAAAGATTTCCTAAGAGCAGTAAGCAATATGCTTTCATTCTCAAAGTTCTTCAAAAAGGCCTTGGCACCGTGGTTTACGGGAACAGAGCCGACCCCTAATTGACTCCTCTGAAAAAGCAAACAGCCCAGCCTTCAGTTTCTTCCTGGCTACACAGAGGCATCAAACAAAAGAATATGAAGGAAAACTCACAGGGCTGTGAGCGCGCATCTATTTTTTGCCTCACCTTTTCAAAACTGCCACCAGAGCTTTGGTGAGCTGTTATTACCACACACCCATTCACCCTCAGCAGAGAAATCCAACAACCCACTAGAGAGACTGGCCTAAGAAAATCAGCTTTAAAGAAGAGTTTAGAGGAGAGGCCAGGCCAAACTGAAATGAAATTAGAGAATGGCGTGAATACTCCAGGCCTGCCTGTTTAAGGAAGGATTCACCTTCCCGAGTTGTGTCAGGTTCTGAAGAAAGGGCTCGTCCAGCGCTTTTTTAGGAAGGGCTGTGCTGAAGAGCTTTGACTACTCTTCCTCCTGGAGACTGGTCCTAGCAGCAGAATCCACATGCAGGAGAATTCTCAGATCCTTCTAAAGGTTAGGGGTTAGAGACACATTTCTAACTTTCAGGAGAAAAAGGTCCAACTTCCTGCTATCATGTCAACACTCACCAACAACAGCAGAAAAACATTTAAATACTGATAAATTTAGAAATACATGCTCAAAAAGGATTTCTGCAACTTCTGTTTTAAATTCTCCAGGGACTGTGAGACACAGCCTGGTCTGGACTGATAGAGCAAATGACTTGTAAGATATTCTCAGTAGCTGGTGTGATAACCACAGGGCTGGTGGTACGGAACAAGACCAAAGCCACAAAAGAGAGCTACATCACCGTAGCTGGAGGGCTCACCTAACAGCAGTTTTTGTAAGAATGCTGGTAAACAAATCAACAAAAAGCAAAACCCAAAGTGCTCTGCTTGGATAAGAACTGGCTTTATTGCTGAGGCTCTTCCACCCGTTGTTTCCCCTAAACACACTTCTTTTCTTTACCGGTTATATGTATTGCACCATCTAAGCAACGAACTCTAAATGTGAGAAAACTGCTTGTCCAGAGAGCTGCCTTTCAGGACAAAAATCTCAAGGTGAACCAGACCATCACAAGCAGTCTGAACTCTTTGTTTCCTACTTGGGTTGAGGCTGGTCTGCTTGTTTCTTTTCTTCTAATCAAGAGAAGCAACCTACCACAGAAGTACTCAGAAGCTGCTAACACAACAGAAAATAAATCCACAGTAATCTCAGTTATCATCTTGCATGTGTTTAAAGCAAACAAGATGGAACCACTGGCAAGATCTGAAAACCCGAATGTAGTGGATGCCTTGTGCTGAAGGACTCCACCAGGCATTCCAGAGACCAAATTATTCGTGGTGGTTGGAAAACAGTTGACTTATTCAAGAGAAGCTTTACATAACTGCAGGGGGGAAGAAGTGGAAAGATGCTCTCCTCCTTTCTCTATTCAAGTTACCAAAATCCTAAATTAAGAGTAGAGTTTTGGTGGAGTTAAACGAACAAACTCGCCAAGTTTCTCCTAAATTAAATTACTTATTCCCGACAAAGGGGGAACTCTGCTTTCACCGTGTGTTTGTTTTCCAGGAGTAAACTGCAGAAGAACCAACCTCAGGGAGGCTTTGCTCCTGCCCTTTAGCTATTTCTAGCATCTGTGATCTTGACCATTTCCACCAAAGGAACTCAGCTTTCACCACGACTATGACTTCAGACTGGTCGAGGTGTTTTCCAATGAGGTCAAGAGTTGCTGACTTGTTTTTAAAAGTTCCAGCCTGCTGGATCTCTCAATATTTGCATGCAGAAAGATGTATTAAAGTGACTTAGAGATGTCTGAAAGACAGGCGAAGACTGACATCAGCCATTGTCAACACCGACCACGATAGACCAGGTGGCTGATCTTTCTAAACGGCGGGTCAAAACTGACCAAGCAGCCACCTGGGGTCTGAGGCTCCAGGGTCAGCAAACAGAATTCTGTTAAACCAAGGAAAGGGCTGCTAACAGCACAAGGGTTTCCTAGGAGGTAAAGGAACTGGAGGGATGCTGTTGTTTCCTGAGATTCCTGGGAAGATCCCGGACCTGAGAGGGAATGGAAGGAAGCGAAGAAAGATTCTGAGTCCTCAAATTACTCATCGTTTCCACTTCCTGCCAAGATCACAAATGGTGCTTCACACCCACAAACAGGAGCTGCAGGCCCTGTTCTTCAGGAAGCTGCAGAGAATCAGCCCATTACCTCTGTTCCTTGGGGGAGGTGACTACATGTTGTTTCCTTTGCTTTCAAGCCTCCTCTTTTTACAAGTGGCAGGCTGCACCCTGTCACACACAGATCTTAGGGCCACCACTGAACGTTGAGCTTCTTTCAACACTAACCCTGGAGTGAATTGCAAAGCCACAGTTGAGACTGGGAGCCCCTAAGTTTCTGGGGTGGGGTGGTATACAAACTGAAAATGTTATTTTTGCACCTAGGTATATACTAGGGTAACCAGGCCCTATCAAACAGTTACTTTTTGTCATCTTTCAGTTTAAACCTAAAAGCACTAACTCTTCTTCCTTGCTGTGCTACGCAGACCTAAGATAACTTGAGACATCTGTAGTTAGATCAAGTGACTTCCGTAAGTCAAAGAGCTGCAGGCAGAGGACATCAGGACAACCCTTCCTCCCCGATAGATTCTCCAGACAGAAGACTCTTGTGATGACACACTGGACTCCATGCAACAGTCTGCTTCCAGAAGAAACAGACAACTTGGGTGACTCAACATTAAAACTACAAATTAAGACCAAAAAACCTCCATCCTACTATTATTAACATTGTTAACATAGAACTAGTAGTCAACCCACTATTTTATTGATCTTCCATATTTAAAAAACCTTAATAAAATATTGCTATATTGTGTGCTATCAAATATGTAAAATATTTAGCACAGATATTTGAACTCTAATCTCAACATTTACTTTTGCAATGAAAGAGAACAGTGAAGCTGTTCTGATGGATCAAAATATAAGCAATCACGTGGATATTATACTTGCTGTTCATGTATCTACCTCAGCATCTAATTTATGTCTGTATTTATTTTTGTGGCTCAGACAGTGAAGAATCTTCCTGTGACGCAGGAGGGAGGACCTGAGTTTGACCCCTGGGTCAGAAAGAGCCCCTGGAGAAGAGAATGGCAACTTATCCCAATATTCTTGCCTGGGAAATCCAACGGACAGAGGAGTCTGGTGGGCTACAGTCCATTTGGTTGCAAAGAGCTGGACACAACTGAGCGACTTTCACTTTCACTTTTCATGCATTAATACAGAGTACAGTATCTTCGTTTTCACAGATAGGTACAAATGTTAGTAGTTTTCTTTTTTTAAAAATGGCTTGCCTTGCAATCATATTACATTCTTCAATTAATTCAAGATGGAAGGAAAAATTCAAACAAAGTAGGTAGACAGCTAAAGTTACTATGTTGATGTTAAAATTTGGTGACACTTTTGAGAGTGTTATTTTTAAGTAGTCTGTAAATTAGTTTTAAAAATATATAAATCCCACAATCTGTGGAACTTCCAAAACACCAGTTCCACAAAAACCATTCTGAAAACCGCTGTCCTATTGAGCTATTTAATTGCTACACAGACCGGGTGCTGAGAACTTCAGTCTACAAGCCTCAAATCTCTTGAGTCAGGTTGTTCCCCATCAGTACCAGCCCCCCACAGGTGACTCTTTGTGGGTGGTTCAGTGTTCTTGGGCCACAGACATTCCCCAGAAGCTACATGGGCCCCCTCTTCAGGGGGCATCCTGTAAACACTATTATCCACAGTACAGGCACTTCAACAGTCTGAGGTGCCCTAGCTCTATTTCATCATGGAGTGAATACAGTAAGAGAGAATTTCTACTTAACAGGGAAAGGTATGGAGGGAACAAAAATGGGTTTACCATGCCTGGTTACAAGAGGCATTCTCCTCCATCAGAGTGGGTATTCTGCTCTAGACAAAGCAGCTGCATGCCAGACGCAGGTTCAATTCCGAGTCACTGTGCTCTAACACAGACTAACAATAACTCAACTCTTTTCACCTGAAAATAACGTGTATGCAAAAATCAATGACAGTAATAAGATGTTTCATACACCGACATCATCAGACAACTTTCTCTAGCCTGCACTTAAATCGAAAGTTTTCTGGAGCTACTCGTGGAAGTACATAGTGAGTCATCCACTCACTATAACCATAAACCTATGGTTCTCTATGAAAGTCAACCAGCTGGTCGCTCAGTCGTGTCTGACGCTTGGAGACCCCACAGAGTGTAGGCTCCTCTGTTTATGGAATTCTCTAGGCAAGAACACTGGAGTGGGTTGCCGTTCCCTTGTCCAGGGGCCCTTCCTGACCAAGGATCGAATCTGGGCCTCCTGCATTGCAGGCAGATTCCTGACCGTCTGAGTCAGCAGAGAATAGCACAAAGAAAAGGATTCTTTGGGTCTTTAAACAAGATCTTCCATCTCTTTTGCCCCTCAACTTTCTGATAGTATTTCACATCATAACTCAGAACTGAGAGCTGGTGGGGTCCGCTTCTCATCCACGCTGGTGCTACCAGGACAGTGACAGAGTGACTCTGATCTTCTCTCCAACTGCTTAAAGCCATTTCTCTCTTCAATCAACGTCAACATACTCTGCGCTTTCTTCAGAGACCAGCTGACAAGCAGAAAACCTTTGAAACTACCACTGACATTTACTTTTTTTTTAAACTCAGTGAGCCAATATTCAAGTACAGTCTTAAAAAATTCAAACAATGCAGAAGTATAAAACAAAAACTTAGTCCCCTTCAATCTCTCCTCTAACCTCTTTTTCAAACTGTTAACAGTTTGGTGTATATCCTTATAGACATTCTCATATAGCTACATAAACAATTACTATTTACTTATCTGTTTCCTATAATTTGGGATCATACACACAGTTCCATTTATTGCCTCTCAAGTTTCCAAAATGTCGTGGAGATCTGTCGGTACCTGCAGATCTATTCCACTGGCTGAGAAACCACAGCCAGGGGGCTGAAGTCAGCTCACACCTGTTTTGCAAAAGTGGGTTCACTGGAACACAGTCACGCTCACATTCATGTCTAATCTGTGGCTGCTTTTCTGCCACAAGAAGCGAGTAGGGTGATCATCACAGATGCCTAATAGCCTCCGAAGCCTAGGGTCCTAACTATCAGTTTCTTCACAGAAAAACTCTTTTTAAAAAGTTTATTTATTTGGCTGTGCAGGGTCTTAGCTGCAGCACATGGGATCTAGTTCCCCAACTAGGGATTGAACCCAGGTCCCCTGCATTGGGAGCTCAGAGTCTCAGAGCCACTGGACAACCAGGGAAGTCCCCACAGAAAAACAGCTGATGACCTTTGAGCGATTCCATTTTTACCACTGGCCTAATATTCCACCTAAAGAATATATTATCTTTTACTGTTAGATACTTAGCTCCTTTGAAGTTTTCCACAACACGAATAATGCTGCAATGAGTAAGTACCAAGGATTACACCTTGAGAACTCTTATTCTAAGCCACTGTGCAATAAGCAACTTGAGAAAGGTGTTTCTAATTACGTATTCCAACCACTAAAAAGGATCATGTGATGTGGCAGAGGTGCTAAATATGGAAACATTAACACCAATCAGATTATAATATATAAATGCATCAAGTTAACACTTGGCACTGTTAAATTTACACAGTGTTACACGTCAAATATACTCATGGGGAAAAAAAAAAGTAAGAGAAAGGTGCTAGGCATACAGGTTGCTCAAAATATTTGCTGACAAACAGCTTTTGAATGAATTACACAGTGCCTTGCATATCGCAGGCAACTGATCTTTGCTGAATAAGTTCATTTAAGATAAGGAACTCAAATGCATACTTATTGGTGCTGTTAGTCACTCAGTCTTGTCTGACTCTTTTGAAACCCCATGGACTGGAACCCACCAGACTCCTCTGTCCGTGGAATTCTGCAGGCAAGAATTCCTTTCTCCAGGGGATTATTGCTGACCCAGGGATCAAAGCCAAGAGTCCTGTGTCTCCTGCACTGGTAGACGGATTCTTTACTGTCCGTGCCACCAGACTTTGACAGTTATAAGTAAAAAAACAAATGCAGTCTGAAGTCACCAAGATCTCCTAGAATATTGACTCAGCTCTTCCCCACTACTGAAGCAGATGACAGAATGGAAGCCACTGCTCCTCTACGTATATAAAATCTAAAATCACAGCAACCCACCAGTGATGCAGAACACTAAATTATGTGAAAAATCTCCATGAAGATTCTTCAAGAGCTACTTACATTCAGTTATTTATTTTTTATTAGTTTTATTTTTACTATTAGTTTTATTCAGTTATTTTTCTAATCCACCCGCTGGTTGCGTGGTATGCTAAGAAGCACAGAGCATCCCCCTCAGACACGTGGTCTCTGGGCACATAGTGGCGGCTGGAATTGAGACCCCTGAATATAGTCAAGAGCTTTAAACTAAAGACTGGAACAGCTCTGCCAAAGGGCCTGGAAAAAGCCACGTACACCTGCCCTCCCTTGGACTTAGAGTGAGAATTCTGTGTTACCTATGAATCCAGGGTCTGGATTTACACCATTTGTATCTCCTAGAACCCTGAGTTAGGGAGCTGTGTCTAGAGGTTTGGTGGAATTCCAATCCGGCGATGATGAAACCCTATGGGATCCCCGCTGAAACAGACGCAGGACTGTGGCACCACAGGGTCACTGCGACAGAAAAGGGACTCCAGAGATTCCCACGGGAGGGGAAAAAGTCTTATGAAGCTGAAGCTGAACTTATGACAAAAAAGGAAAAACCCAGATCCCATGTAAGGAAGGTAAACCGTGATGAAGAAGCATTGGCAAACGCAGGCAGAAGATGCTGACGGTTATTAAACGGTTGCAATGAATCAAGTCCCGAATGGAGAACAGGATGTACACTGCTTGGGGATGTTCTTTTTTGCGTGCTCAGTTGTGTACTAGTTTTCTAAAACACTTATTTTGCTGAAAAGACATTTTTAAGAACTATGTTTCATAGCAGAAAGCGGGTGTTCGGCCTGCTGTACTGCTGGAATATGAACTTCATGCAGCGAACCAAGAAATGTGGTCTCTCCCCGTTCTTCTCTGAGGCCAACACTCCTGTCACGGAGAGCAGGCACTTCACAGGGGAGTCAATTCTTTGCAGTGGAGGAGGAAATTGCCACAGCTCTCACTGGTACAGATTTAAAAGAGAAATGGAGTATTTAACACACAGGGTGGCTCACTCTGCCGCACTGTTAGGCAGCCTCATGGTATGTGTGATCCTGGAGGATTCTGGAGGGAAGAAGAGGTGCCAGGATGGTAGGTCAGGGGTGTGAACAGCGACGTCCTCCTCGTGTTTACTTTAAGTACCTTGCAATGAATGCAAATTTACCTGTGCTCAATAATATCATTTATAAATTATATGTAGTTTCAACTAAAAGACAAACTCCTGTAGAAACTGTACATCTGAGAATATTAAAATAACTAGTAACTGATCAGCAAACAAGAAAATGGCAACGCTGACCTCTCATTCCTAGAATGAGCTCTTTGGAAGTATAACATAGGACACGTGTGTCATCTTTTTACATTACACACACACACACGCGTAGCAGACTCTTCTGGAAGTATAATATAGGACACGTGTGTCATCTTTTTACAGTACACACACACACAGCAGACACACACACAGAGCACACACACACACACACAGCACGCACACACACGCGCACACGCACACGCACACACACACACCAGACTCTTCTGCCCACGAATTATCCAGGCAAGGAAACCGGAGTGGGGTGCCCCTTCCTGCTCTAGGGGATCTTCCCGACGCAGGGACTGAACCCATGCCTCTTGCGCCTCCTGCAGTAACAGGTGGATTCTTTGCCACTAGTGCCACCTGGGAAGCCACGTGTAGTAGGCTAAGAACGTTCTAATGCTAGATAAGCATACCAAAAAGGACCTGGTGACCGCTGCCCCAGACAACCAAGTCACTCCAGCACTGAGAAACTGTGTCTAGCAGCTAAGAAACTATCCTGGCGACAAGGCACTGGTGTACTAAGCATGAGTCCTCTTAGAGCCTGAGCTGCAGACTAACGTGCTGGGGACATACTGGACAGTGGCAGCCTTTTGTCTCCTCGAGGTCACACGGAACATGTGACAATGATGGAGCCCTCTATTTCCTGCTAAGTCACACACGACGGAGGGCGTGAACGTGTGTGATATCTGCCCACGAGCACGAATACAGACATGAGAGCGCCCCAGAGGCTTTCTTTAAGGAAAAACAGGACAGAAGAACAAAGAGGGCTGAGACAACACGTGGAGTAAAATACATCCATGCAAGGCATTTTTACGAACACGTGTGTGTTAACACCAGTTGTCTAAAAAGTCACAACAGCTGCAGCACGGATAACACGGGCTCTGTGCCAGCTGTCACTTCACTCTGCCTCTAAAATTTAAGGATGCAAGTGACTGGAAATTATTATTGTAACTCTTGACTCTGCTCAGGTACAGTTTTAAAAATTTTCAAATTTCAGTAAGTTAACTATCTTGAGTTAACAAGTCACTCGCGATATTTCACACAAATGACTAAAATCAAGACCAGGTCGTGACATCACGGTCTGGGCAGTGCTTCTTGGGGACTGAGTTAGTCACTGTTCGGTCCAAACTGGTTACAGGTGTAACGTGACGCCGATCACCTCCGCCTTCTGATGACTGGCCCCGCATCTGACCACAAGCGGCCTCCCTGATCTTCCCCACTGTGCACGATGAGCACTACTCCTTTCTGTGTGCAACCGCATTTTGAGACGTGATGCCTCATAGCAAGGGTCTGCAAACTGCAGCCTGCTTTCGTATGGCCCATGAACTGCAAATGGTTAGCACTGGAGTAAAAAGTGAGCCAAAGTGACTGGCAAGGGACCACTGGGCGGCTCCGGGGTTTGAGGCTATGAGATGGTTTTCACGCTGACATGGACTTCCAGAATAAGGCAGTGGCTTAGGGACAGCAGGAGAGGAAATTTGAAATCGGGCTCTTTGAGAGACATTAAGGGCTCCGCATTCTCTTATCTGGAATGTGTGTCTCCAATGCTGTTTAAAGGAAGACAGAAAAAGGGCTACTTCTCCACATCAAAGAGGGACAGATAAGGGGTGGGAAGGACAGGAAACTAGAAACGAACGTTTCCGAGCCTGGGGCGTTTTACTGCACAGGAACACACGCATCTCTTACTTGCACACGTGTAGGCGTCTTTGCTGGTGAAGGGCTTCATACACTGGCTGCAGACAATGGGACCCACAATCGAGATGGAACTGAAAGCGTGCCCGTTCACACTCTTCTTGTCCTTCTCCTTCTCTTTACACTCTTTCTCCTTCTCCTTAATTTTATCTTTTTCTTTTTCCTTTTCCTGCCAAAGAAAACAACCGACATTACATTGTTAACCGAACACTGGAAGGCCTTCCCTTCTAGAAGGCTACCGGGCTACCTGTGGTCAACAGTGGCTGGACAATGTTTTGAATCAAAGTTAGGAATGCTGTCCTGGACATAAAAATTTTTTTTTTATCAAGTTGTGTGCATTCGAGTTGCATTAGAAAAACCTTAGGAGGATTGGGCAGGTTGAACAGTTTTGTCCCTGGCTTGGAAAGTCAAAGTGTTAGTCGCTCAGTTGTGTCTGACTCTTTGCAACCCCATGGACTGTAGTTTGCTAGGCTCCTCCGTCCATGGGATTCTCCAGGCATGAATACTGGAGTGGGCTGCCACTGCCTACTCCAGGGGATCTTTCCAACCCAGGGATTGAACCCAGACCTCCTGCACTACAGGTGGATTCTTTACTGTCTGAGCCACCAGGGAAACTATGCCAATAGACACATTCATTGCCTAGGGACCAGCACAGGCGCTGGAGGAGGAGGAGCCAGCAGGCCTCCTGAAACAGCCAGCGCCGAGCCCAGTTGCAGGGCGGGGAGCAGAAGAAAGGATGCGATGGTTCTGGGACCAGCCTGAGGGAGAGATGATTGGGCAGCGTGAAAAACGACTCAGGGTTCCCCACAACTGCTTCCCATCCATCACATACCCTTAAGAAAAGGCACACATCTGGTAACTGCCTCCCGTACTCTAGCCAGAAACATGAACTATCCCCCACATAGACATTTGCTGTTCTTACTAATCAAAAGATTCAAGGTTCAGCTTTGGCCCAGTTTTCAAACTGGAGGAGGAGGGGTTTAAACCCTAAAAAGGCAAAGAAATACTAGTAAGTGTTAGATCCTTAATAAAATATCCAAAGCAGCCAGGGGCATTTCAGGTACACACTACCCTTAGGAGATGAGGACCGTGTGGTCTAATCATACACTCTTCATAAAAGGTCCTTCCCAGACACGGTTAGATAGACACTTGGCTGGTTAATCAACAGCAAATGAATAATTTTCTTTCAAACTAACTGGACCCTGAACTGCAATGTACAGAGGCAGGAGGAATGCATTTAGCAGCGGTCGTCATCACCAACTTTAGGGTACTCATTTTCCAGGGCACAGAACAACACTATTGCTGTCATCCAAAACAATCCCTGAAAAAAGAGATACCCTGATGTCAGGTATCATGACAACTATCAAAGGCCTTATTTTCAATCGACGCCTTCTATCTACATTATTTCATCTGAATCAACAACTCTGAAGTGAGTAGGGTGGGCGTTATGCCTCCCATTTCCTAACTGAAAAGATAAATAACAAAGATAACAGCAGGCAAGAGTTGGAACAATCACTATGTGCCAAGCACTGCAGAAAGCAACTGACGTGAAATTTTTCATTAACAACCCGATGGCGTGTAAAGACCAGCTATGATTTCCATGAAACACTCGAGGGCCGAGGCTGAGAGGTGGCTCATGTGCTAGAGGCCACACACCAGTAACTGCCCGAGCTGGAGCTAACTTCCAGATCTGCCAACTGTAAAGCTCAGCTCCTGGTCACTGCACTCTACTTCCAAGGACTAGAGACGTTTGTGCACTCATAGAATGTCACACAGCAAATGATCTGCAGTTAAAATAAAAAACCCAGGTCTTCTGACTCTGTATTCAGAACCCATCTGCTATGCTGAAATGGTGAACATTTGTTAAGTTTGTGATTCACGTAAAGTCCTTTGTTAATAGCATGCATACAATAAAAATCTAAGAATCAAATTGCTACACTTTAGAACTATAAAAAACAACAGGAGAGGAAGGGAGGGAAAACAAACCACTTCACTTTATAAAACAGGAAACTGTTCTGAGTGAAAATTCGTTAACTGCTAAAGTATCTAAAACTCTAATAAAAATCAGGATGAAGAAACTGAGTTTTTCTAATAATTTTTCTTTGAACTAAATTTTGTTAAAGGCTTCTCATATACAAAATGTTAAACTGAAGAGCACCTGACCTTTTTGCTCAAGAAAGCTAAAAAAGTTGCTCTGAGAGTTAAGGTCTGTGGGCAGCTAGCTTACTCTCCCAAGCCTTGCTATGCTCTTCAAATCTGAACAGATAATCTCCCCATCCTTTGCGAGAATCCCAACCAGCTCCTCCAAGGATAAAAACAAAACAAAACAACAAACTCCACTGTCTCTCTCTGTGCTGGTCGGAAGCTAGTGCTGTAAAGAAGTCAGGTGCTTACCTCCCCATGCTTTGGTCCTATGAATCTCACTGTTATGAGGGGTGCTTCATGAAACCGACCCCATTTTGCCGACATGATTCGACCCCCATGCCAGGAAATATGCTCTCACGGGAGGAGGGGCTCATGCCGGCAGGGCAGGGCCTGGCAGTTTTGAGCTGCCATTAGAGCAACCACTAGAGAAACAAGAGGAAGCTGGGGACTGGTTGAGAAAAGGAACGGGGGAGGGCTGAGGCTGCGGGTTTCCTTAAGATAAGCTTAACCATTTGCATGCTGCTGGTGCAGCCTGCCGCCCAGGCACAGAGGACCCAGGGCATGACACCGGACAAATTCCCCTGCACACGCTGTGCGGACAGTGCTAAAGTGGCAAGACGGGAGGTCTGGCAAAATGGAGGCGGATTTTTTTCTCAATGCTGGAAGTTAAGGAACACATCTATTTAAACAGAGGTCCTCATTTGAAAAGCCATTTAGTAGTTTTCTTTCCTCTAAAGAAAACTTTTTTGGTGAAGTCGCCTGTGGAAAGGCAGTGATTGGCTGTTTTCTGAAGTTTGATTTTTCCAGGTTTAACTCCTGCCAAAATGTGTGCTGGGGAAACGGAAACTAATAGCATTTAATGGGGATAATGCAAGAGACAACTACACGGGGATACTATGAGGGGAAGTGATATTTTGATTCTTCTAAACCTACCATTTTAGACAAGTAATTATGATTTTAAAAAAAATCTGGAAAACTGTGAAACATGCTATGATTAAGCGACTGAAGAAAAAAGAGAGATGATGACATCTAACATTGGTTTAAGTCTTGGCAAACACTTCTTTACCCTAGTTGGCACCTTTGAAAGGCTAAGATGTTTAGTTCTTTTTTAGACACTTCACGGGAACTGGGAGGTGAAGTTGAATGTCTTGTCATGAAGCCGGGGAGTAGATTAACATCTGGGCAGGAATCTAATCCTTGCATCCAAAAAGGCCTACTTCAAATCAGATTAAGAACCTATCTCAAACATCTCTGACCATCTCCTACTCCTCTGCAAAGAGGAAAGCTTAGAAAAAAATAAATCGATGTGACAGGGTGGTTTAGAGAGGGTCACACCCCACTCCCTCTGTAATGAGGACATTATACACACACACACACATTATGTGTGTGTGCCTGTTATGAGTCTGCAGCAAGCAGACTCACTTATCAGGAAACAGTACTACCTCTTAAAGATACTGAAACACAAAAGCAGAAACTGCCTGCCAGTCTTCCTGTTTTATTTCCTGTTTAGGTTCTCCCTCTTTCACACACACACACACGACTCAACATATTTATTAACTCATGCCAGTTAATGAGAATTCTTGAAAGGACCTATAAAGGATCAGCACTCAATTTCCCCCAAATTTCTCATACTCACATGGCTACAGATATGAAAAAAAAAAAATATATATATATAGCATGTATTATGTTACACATATAGCATACTATATATACAGTGCTTAGACTAAAAAACTAGTGCTAACACCTATAGTAGCATTTCAATTTCTTAAGCATTATGGAGAAGTAACATTATTCAATGGGTAAGAAAACCAGTAGAGCCAGCATCATGACACCAGGAAAATATTCACTTATTTTTATGTTATCCTTTTAGAGAATCAAACATTTCTGAATGGAAAAGCCCTCCTGTGGGTACAATGGCAAAGACAGACAAGGTATTTAATGCAACTTAACATAAAATGTGGGGCTTTCCTGGTGGCTCAGTAGTAAAGATTCCCCTGCAATGCAGGAGACATGCGTTTGATCCCTGGGTTGGGAAGATCCCCTAGAGAAAGAAATGGCAACCCATTTCAGTATTTTTGCCTGGGAAATCCCACGGACAGAGGAGACTGGTGGACTACAGTCTGCTGCTAAGTCGAGTCAGTCGTGTCTGACTCTGTGCGACCCCATAGACGGCAGCCCACCAGGCTCCCCGGTCCCTGGGATTCTCCAGGCAAGAACACTGGAGTGGGTTGCCATTTCCTTCTCCAATGCATGAAAATGAAAAGTGAAAGTGAAGTCGCTCCATCGTGCCCGACTCTTAGCGACCCCATGGACTGAAGCCCGCCAGGCTCCTCCGTCCATGGGATTTTCCAGGCAAGATTACTGGAGTGGGATCCCATTGCCTTCTCTGGGACTATAGTCTATGGGGTCACAAAAACAGCTGGACACGACTTAGTGACTAAACAACAATACCATAAAATGCATTACTTCACCAATTCTCCTGTTTCTTACTATTTTTTGGTGCACAGACAAAAGCTGAGCTATCCTTTGTGAGCTATCCTTCAAAAACAATCTTATTTGAAGTGAGCTGGTAACAATGATCAAAGGTGACTCTTAAGCTTCTTAATAAACTGATAATGTGGCTAAAGGGGTGCCTGCACCCCTGATAATGTGAAGTGGGTTACAATCCAGGGTTACAGATTTGTAACTTTTGGAGAATTTCCATCACTAGAGATAACACAAGCTGCCAGAGACCAAATCTTGGGGCCAAGAGCCTGAAAGGGGAAGCAGTCTCATTGCAAAAGAGTCCAGCCACTCTGACGGAGAAGCTGGGAGGTGAGAGGTCACCTAAGGATGGCCTGCTGCTGCCTCCAGGCTGCACTTGCACGCACACTACCTTCTTTTTGCCTGTCCCCTTCTCTTCAGCCCTCTCCTAGCCAGCTCCAGACTCCAGCCCTTTGAGGTTATTTCTTTTTGCCTGCCCCCTTCTCTTCAGCCCTCTCCTAGCCAGCTCCAGACTCCAGCCCTTTGAGGTTATTTCTTTTGCCTGCCCCCTTCTCTTCAGCCCTCTCCTAGCCAGCTCCAGACTCCAGCCCTTTGAGGTTATTTCTTTTTGCCTGCCCCCTTCTCTTCAGCCCTCTCCTAGCCAGCTCCAGACTCCAGCCCTTTGAGGTTATTTCTTTTTGCCTGCCCCCTTCTCTTCAGCCCTCTCCTAGCCAGCTCCAGACTCCAGTCCTTTGAGGTTATTTCTTTTTGCCTGCCCCCTTCTCTTCAGCCCTCTCCTAGCCAGCTCCAGACTCCAGCTCTTTGAGGTTATTAACAAAATTAAAAGAAAGAGACACTGTGCAGCTCACTCTTGCCGAAGAGTGAACATGAACTGGACAGTATTACTCGGCAGAAGTCAGATCACAAGATATGACCCGGTCTGTGACCTGAAGCGTGCTCTGGGCCGTGGTTGGGGAAATAAGGAGAGCGGTGCGAGATGTTTTGAAAGGTCGGGTCCCAGTTTCTGTGTTCAGCCTTGCATCGTTTCGGGTCCCAGTTTCTGTGTTCAGCCTTGCGTCGTTTCGCTCACGTCTGCTCGTACTGCCTCGCCAAAGCTGTCAGTGGTGTATTCACTACTCTGCCCCTAAGCTGGCGTCACGAGGGAGATGGATGGAGAAGGGGGAATTCTCCACTTCACCCTGGTCTTCTGGTTAAAAGTTTGTTTGGAGAAAAGATTTCACGGGTTAAAACCAAAAAAAGGCAAGAGAAACACCTGGAGTCATCCAAACAGACGGTAAACATCATCCAGGTAAAGACCGTGTGCTTTGGTTCCTCCACCTGCTTGTCAGCACCTAGCAGAATGCTGACTCCATCAAACTCTCTTGGCCAATTAACACTGCTCTTTCAAGGAGGCCGCCTTCTGTCGACGCCCAACCAGTGGCCAAGGCAGCTGGTAAGAGAGGCACGGCTCTATTTTGAGCCCTGCTGCCACACAAAGAATAGTAAGTGTTCTGCCCTCTTTAACCTTAACTGCTTTGAATCATAAAGCAAGGCTAAGCATGCGGTTAGCACTTAAACATGAGACTATTCTAGAAATGGTTCGCTAGACTCTTCGTGCGTCTCCCAGTTTGCCTACTTTCTGTCCATTCTGCACTTGGGCAGGTGAAATGAGAAAACAAAATTGTGGTGGCAGGTTTTCTGGAAAAATCTGAGTGATGACCAAACCTAGTATTTGCTGAAAGAAAGGAGATCTTACCTCATTTACAAAACTTAATAATTATGTACCTGTGCGTATGCATGTAACACACA
This sequence comes from Capra hircus, assembly GCF_001704415.2. Lineage (NCBI taxonomy): Eukaryota > Metazoa > Chordata > Mammalia > Artiodactyla > Bovidae > Capra > Capra hircus. Next base: position 15,773,489 of record NC_030828.1, on the reverse strand, counting down.
GATATATAGTGATTCCTGTGCAAGAAGTCCTTAATTGAGTCCCAATTTTTTTCCTGCTTATTTTGTTGGAGGCTAGATGGGTGAATAGAGTGAGTGTAGGAAAGTGAGAGGCAGAAAGTTTTCCCCACTGATTTGAAACATCTTCCGATTTAGCAATGGGAATTAGTATAAGAAAGTTAACTCTTCTAAAAATACATTCAAAAAATATTAGAAGAGTTTTTATCTCTAATGTGGAATTATTACAGATACTTTTTATTTCTGATGTTTTTCCCAGATGAGGTACCTTACTCCTAATAAAAGGAGATAATATCTACCTTACAGTGTGTGGAAAGGATTAAATCAGATAATACATGGGAAGCTTTCAGCATACAGTAAAAACTCAACTGATAGTGTTATCCCTTATTGTTGTTTTTCTTGCTGTTAGTTTTCTTCAGGTATTAGCTTCCTGTAGCCAGCATCTCTCAACTCAATTCCCCAGGACCCCCACCAAATTAGTTTCTGGGTGTGTGCTGTGCCTGGAGCCTACTGAGGGCTGGCTGAGGGGGTCCCACAGAAACGCCCACAACAGTACTCACCTTGCTCTTTTTACTGCTGGACATTTTGTTCTTGATGTAGCTGAATGTACGACTGACTTTAGTTCCACTCTTTATTTCAAAATCTTTCTTGGGGCTTTGTGGCAGGAAATTAAAGTTCTCTTCTGTTATACTAAATAGAGAACAGAAGAGTTTTTAAAAAGATTACAGAAGTTGTTTTTTTTTTAAATTAAAACACTCTACGTATAATTCTTTGTAACCATCACTGTCAGGTATTATTTTGGCTACAAGTCACAGCCAACTTATATGCTCATGCGCAAATGAGAAAAGGGGTAAGAGGTGGCCAGAGGCTGCTGAAAGGTTTTATATAATAGTATCAACTCAACATAGCATACCACAATGCTCACGTCTTATTGCAAAAACTTGGCTAAATTTTCTTATGTCAGTTATTAGTGTTTCACTAATGGGTTTTCAGGGATCTGATGCTAATTGTTGATTAGTATTAATGATCAATTAGTCATTAATTACTTTATCTGAAATTGCTTAACCTAAAACAGCACCCAATGTATAAACATCTTTGCATTAAACAGGTGTCTAAAAAGAAACCCACAGATGCAAACCAAGGAGTTTTTATGACTGAATGCATGTACAAGTTCCCTCATAGCAGAGGTCACACCTTTTATTTAGGTTTCTGGCACACTGGACCGTCAACATGTGAAGTCGGCTATGCACGATTTAAGGAGGGAGTATATTGAATGGTAGGTAGAACGACACTGAGGGCAGAAAGATCTACTGCAGGGCTTTCACAGAGACCTGGAGGTACTGACCTACTTGTTTAGGACACCTATGTCCTAAGTCCATCCATGATGGGTATCTCCAGACCCTGGGAAATTCACAAAGGTTGAGTTCCTCAAAGAATGCGGGGCCCTTGTACACATTATCATTTGTGCACAAAAAGAACTACGTAGAACTGTTACATAATACATCATCTATTATACAGAAATCCATTCAAACTACTTTTCCTAGTGTCCCAGAACAGTTACGCTAGAAGTTTTCCGTTGGAAAAGTAGTGTTTGCCTCGAGGGCTTGTGTGAGAGCAGAGACAAGCAGGACCACATGGGTCCTGTTCAGTAGCTCAAGTCTATTTATATTTAAAATACTGCTTGAAATATAAAGCAGTCTGTTACTAAGACAAAGGGGAAATGAAAATCACTGCTCTAGAAAGAACAAAGAGTAAGCAGAATATGGTTAAGTGCAAACAAGAGGACTCATATCGAGAGTTCTGGATTACTGGGTCATAATTGATTCCTTTGTGAAAAGGAAGGCAACTTATAAGACACTGAAGGGCAACAATCAGAATCCCAATTATGCTTAAAATCAAATATTTAATCTCATAAGCTTGAATAATAAACAATGAGTCAAAATAGCAATCTTCTGCCTGCTGTTAAAAACCAAGTCACTTCCCTGGACAGAGATGTGTACTGTCTGAACCTACACAGAAAAGCTTCTGAGGGCTAAGTAGGCAGCAATACTGCGTGAATACCAACACACACACACACTGTGAAACACAATGTTCTTGGACTTGGAAATTCCCGTAAGCAAAGAGTGCAAAGTTCATGAAGTTAATACAAGTGTATCCTTATGTGAGTAAGTGCACCGATAATCTCCATCTATAGGACGCCACAAAGAATAAAGGTAGAGCGCTATCCAGGACATAAATTTAAACCAATATTCCAAATTTATCAACCAAGGAAGTAAAATTCCAGTAAGTGCAATTAACTTATTTTGCGTAAATGTGTTAAGACATTCTGGATTTCCTTCATTTCATCTTGAGAAAAGGAGTAGCAAAAGAAATGTATATAGTACCTCCCAGTCAGATTAGAGCTGGTGCTGTGGAAGGGCCGTGAACCTGGAAAACAAGAACGGCAGGAAAAAAATCAGAACAAAAGCATCTTACCTGGATAACAGATAAAATGTTTAATGTTTTTGTGATTGACACAGATAAAGCAAAAGTAGCCTCTGAAAGCCAGTGTGGGGTGCTTTTCCTTCTGAGGGTTTGGAAGAAGGAAAACTTGAAAATGAAACCCTCAAATTAGAACTGGAAATTGGCAGCAACTGGGAGTGAATTTCTCATGGGGAAAATTTTTTTTAATCCAGGATTCAAGTAACCAAAGAAACCCCAAAATGAAACAACAAAAATGCTCAAATGTATGTCTAATTCCTGTTCTTACGAAGGTTCAGAGTCCATAGGCCATCTTTCTGAGATGCTGTGAGAGAGGACTATACAACAGGAAATGACATGTCATTTTCTGCATGCTGTTTAATCTTGTGTTCATAATATATATCTATATTAAAAGTCTAGCTAATATATGCCTGACATTTTCCTGAGCATTCCTAGAAATGGATTAGAGCATTAGGAAACCAACAGAAAAGAGCATCAGACCCAACTTATAAGGTCTAGGGTTTGCCACTAATTTGGGGTGAGATCTCCAGACTTCATTTCTTCATCTCTGAAATAAGGAAGATAAAACAGATGCTAAAGGTCTTCCTAATTGATACTGATCAGATGAGTAGGGCAGATATATTATTCCTCCTTCCATAACCATCAGACCATAAACTGAAATGAGTCATTACATCAATAGCTAAATAAGACAGGGCATTAAATAAAACAAACACAGAAGCAGTGATACCATTATTTTACCTATGATAGGTTAATGACAAATGGTTTCCAAGTTTTAGGAGATCAGGTATAGAAACACCTTCTGTGTGTGATTCCAGGTAGACAAAGGTTGCTCTATGTAGCTACTGTTGTAATGTGGACAAAATACACCTTTCTCCTTGAGGTTACTGAAACTTCAGTTTGATAGAGATTTGGAAAATGTTCTACTACCATATTATCAACATTTGAAACTCTTAAGAACTCCCAAATTGTTCTAGATTTTTGAATAGAAATGCAAAGGTGAAGCCATTACGAACACGTAGCTGACATGTATAAATAATGCATTAGAAACTTAAAAATGAATTCAAAGGCTTCAAAAGATCGCTTTTATGGTTTTTCCTTTTACTTGTCTGGGGTTCTCCTTCTGCTTCACTTACGATGCACAGTAACAACAGCCAGAAGAGAGAGGAAGAGCAAGACCTGGGATCTATCTTCCAGCTCTGCGTGATCTGGTGAAAACACCAACATTTAAACCTCAGAATGCCTTCATTTACCTAAACAAATGAGTGTGGTTTAGACTGGGGGCTTTAGAAGTTTTACACTTAAGGAGCCACGAATGATATAAGCACCATCAAGTTCTCTCAGGCTGCCAGGATTCTGCTGTACATGTAATCAATTATCTAGTAAGTTACCACCTTAGTAATATGAACAAAGCAAAAATAAAACCCATAAAGAAAAACACCAACCAGCAGAGAGCCTGGCCAAGACTAAGCTCCCAGAAGGTTACTGTCAAATAAACTAAGAACTCAACAAATACTGTGAGAATCTGTAACTCCTATAAGGATTTCCAACATTTTTGCTGCTAAAAGATACTTCAATTCATTTTAATTCATTTATCATAACCTCTCAGATATGGTTCTGAAAGCAGTGATTAATTCACCAATGTTTCTAAAATAAATGCTTCTGACTTTCCCTAAGTGTCAAGTTTTCAGAGCATCTAAGCACATGATATAACCAACGTTACTTCCATAACATAATTACAGACAGAAGCAAAGAAATCTGTCATTGAATTTAGCCTATTAAGTACCACTGCAAGTAAATAACATATTTCAATGAGACCTATTTTGTTCTAAGGCATGAAACAACCTGTAGACCTAATACAGTAACATTCCAGAACTGGAGCTGTTAGGTGGACATAGTATTTGTAAAAGTGTGTTCCATCCATGGAACACTTTGTCTCCTGAGACGTCACACGTTGTCTTGCACATACTGTGGTTTACCTGGTTAATACATTTTGGAATCACAGCATATTGAACACTACCTTCAAAATTCACAAGATACACATAAGCCTTTGAAACCTGCTTAAAATAGTTTCCTAAATTTATATGGTCAAGAATCAACCCTTTCCCCCTACCACCCCATCCCTGTACCCCATAATTCTCACTCTATTTTTGAGTTTAAGGAACACATTTTGAGGAATGCTGGATATTTGATTCAAGGATTCCTTTGAGCTTCTATACTTTGTGATGATATTATGTTGGATTAACTGAGTAACCGGTGCTGATTAACTGAATAACCAGTCATAATTTTGTATTGGTGGTAGAAGAAATACTATTGGAACCTTAGTTTTATTTGTCATGCTAACCTATTTCCAAGCATATTACAAATACTCAACAGCCTTGAGAATTTGTAAAAACTCGAAAGTTGTAGATGGAGTTTCACAACTTCCCTCCTATGACAGCTGGTATGGAGTGAAACTCTTATGTGCGTATACCAAAGGCATTTTACTTGTGAAAAAGTGCTGAACATATAAGAAACTCATTTGTGCATAAGCCACTTTCCTTTAAGAACAATGCAAAAATGTCACCCTGAAGTTGATATTGCTAAATATTAAATTTTAATGTTTAAGTATTAAATTAATACTGCTCAAACTTAGGATCAGCAAATGGTGCTGAATTAGGATGCTTAATCACATTTATATTATAATTGCCTAAGACTAATATGATCTATACGAAATGAAAACAATTCATTATTTAGCTTTATATAGCAAGTATTTTCTCCATTAAAAGCAGCAATCCTGGAATTGTCTAGAAATCTCATACAACTGAAAAGAGTAATTTTCATGGGGGTCAGCATTCATTTCCTGAGTTTACTAAAACTAATACTAAATTAGGTTATTATTAAGTAATGTATAATAATCTGAACCTACAGTACAGTGAAAGGATTGAAAACTAAAAGTTCCAAAGGAACTTCTTCCAACCAATTAATTCATGTGGTTTAATCTCAAAGAAAGATATTCTTAAACGGTCTGGGGTAGTTCCCTGGTGGCCTAGAGGTTAGGATTCGAGCTTTCACTCCCATGGCCCGGGTTCAGTACCCGGCTGGAGAACTGAGATCCCACAAGCCATGCAGCATAGCACCCCCGCCCCACCCACAAACAAAAAACGGACAAAGATGGGGGGAGAAAAAGGTGAGAAGAAAGAAGTCTGACAGTGACTTTTAAATGTCACAGATGGACATCTAGGTATCTGTCCTATGAGACAAAAAAGGGGAACAATGACAGTGAAATTCACATGACTGAATGGAGCGTTTTGAGAAGTCAGTACGCAGCGTTATAAAAGGCACAAGGTGGGATGGGAGCCCCTTATGCCTTTGCAGGTATCTCTGTTCTGAGACGGTGTCTCGGGCCTTGGAACTGGGTCACTGGATCAGGCAACATTGGTGGTGTACAAGACAAAAACTTTACTCGTTTATCCAAATTCATTTTCAAAGCTAAGCATGAAGGCGAATGATTCAGCAGTGGTGACATGCAAGAGGATAAAAGCCCCCCAGTCTCTTAGTAGGAAGCCTACGGCATTTTCAGCGTTGGTCAGGCCCTGGAGAGCAGCCACTGGACCCCAAAGTTGCTTACTTACTATGCAACTCCTCCTCATCACTGGAGTAAGAAGAGTCAAGAGAAAAGAGAGTTTTAGACTTAAGGAGGAGAGGTGAGATGCTGACGGAGAGCGAGATCCGCCGTGCCGGCCGCATCTGCTGCTGGGCTGAGGAACAGGTTAACAGAAGACATTAGCGCCTGCGGATCACACCAGAACAAAGACCCACGGTGCCGAGAACCATGCCACTGGCCTGAAGGATGCCAGGGGAGGTTGTCTGGGCCTCGAGGCACCAACTATTCACACGTCCACCTTTCTTTCTCAATATGCAGAAAGGTAATGCGGCTTAAGAAAATACCTCCAACAAAGACATGTACTTGTTAGATTATGAAAACAGGAAGTGCGCTACTTTTCACAGCCATCATTTACAGCTGGAGTTCCCCCCACCCCCCACCCGGTTTAAGGTAAGCAAACGCCTTGCATGGTGGTGTTCCTCGGGATTCGTTATCAGCTCGCTTCCCGCCCACCCCAAACCTCCTCACTCACTGTTGCTTCTTCAGGTACAGTCTGCAGGTGACACAGTGATGATTCAAAGCTTTCTATTTTCAAGTCTGGTCTGTCCTTTGAATTCAAGCCTCATTCATCTCACTGCCTACCTGTGGGCAGACATCCCACAGCAGCTCAAACTCTACAAGCACATACGTCAACTCAGCCCCTTCCTCCAGACTTGTTCCTCCTCGTTTACTCTCTCCTTTGGTGAGTGGTACCTAGCATCTAACTCATCATACAGGACAGAAACCTGGACGCTACCCTTGAATCCTTTTATCGCCTCTCACTCAGCCCTTTTAATTCTGTCTTCTAGAATCCTCTGAACATCAACTTCCTCTCTACTGCCACTGGTTTGCACCTGCTTTGGGCCAGCATCTGCTCTCATGAGAGTGCTGCAAGAGCCTTCTACTCACCTACCAGCCTCTTCTTCCCAACATGGTCTTCAGTGAGGCCTCTCTGCAGTGTCAGAATCAATCAGTTGATTTAACAAAAACCACTTCATTGCCCTCAGACAAGAAGCCCAGAGTCCTCAGTCTAGCTTTCCACCTGCTAACAAACCCAGTGATTCCCTCTTGGTCTTGACTTTGGTATCACTTCTCCCCAGGGCTTCCCTGGTGGCTCAGACGGTAAAGAATCCGCCTGCATTGCGGGAGACCTGGGTTCGATCCCTGGGTTGGGAAGATCCCCTGGAGGAGGGCATGGCAACCCACTCCAGTATTCTTGCCTGGAGAATCCCCATGGACAGAGGAGCCTGCTGGGCAACAGTCCAAAGGGTCGCAAAGAGTCGGACATGACTGAAGCGACTTAGCACAGTACCCAGTTAGGCTTCTCTGACCCCTCGAGTAGGGGCTTCTGAGCACCCAATGTTTCTTTCAACTGCCACATGTACCATCATCTGCTACCCTCAACTGTTCTCATGCCCTTGAGCTGAAGTGTGGGGAGAAAAGGAATCGTATCTGAAGGTCATGCCTCTCTTTTCACTGTCTCGCCTGGTGCCTGGCAAAGGACAGGTAACTCTGACTAATTTAACAAATGAATGAATGAATTTCCTTCTGTCAGGCTTTCCGTAAGGTCAACAGCCTAAATAAAACGAAAGAAAAAACCCTGTACCTACTCAGCACAACAGACACTCCATACCCCAGGTAAATGCCGAGCAATGGCAGACCAAAGGGTGCAGCCACAGCGCCTAACAGAGTGCAAAGAACGCCACAAATTCACGTGCATCGGCTCTGTCAGCAGTGGCAGTCCAGTGCAAAACGAAGATACCATTTTAATGTGTGTTCTACAGTATTCCCAAATGTGAAGCATATATATAAGAAATGAAAATAAGCTCTCTTAATTACCCAAATCTCAGAGAATCCCCTTCTTCTGTCACACAATCATGGATCATAAAGAAAAACCTACTTGTAAGAATAAGGAGTATCTCCAACATGTATGGAAAGAATATGTTCTGCTAATACAGGGATTCAGTTTTAAAATGCACTCAAATTTAATGACCATGAATATATTCCAGCCTCATACTTTAATCAAAGGCCAATACCAAAAGTCAATCTGGGGATTTCCCTGGTGGTCCCTTGCAATGAAGGGACACAGGTTTGACCCCTGGTTGGGAAACAAAGATCACACCTTCTGAGGGAGCTTTTAAGCCTACACACCACAACAAAAGACCCTGCTTGCTATCTGAGACCTCACACAGTCATAAACACAAATTTTTTAAAAAGTCAATTAGCTTGACCGAATTTCTGTTCTGATGAATTTGTCAAGTATTATCTTCTCCAAATAGAACTACCCTAAGAAAGTAAATGTATTCCAATAATGTCTCCTCCCACCGTCCAGTTAAGAGAGAGAGAGACTAAGCACAGAAAGCAGAGATAAAATACCGTCACTGGCGCCGCTGCCCAGCTGCCCAGAGGCCCACTCTGATCTTTGGTCATGTGGGTCACTTCGTGTTGAAGATCTGGTACATTTTATACATCAAATGCCACAGTTTGGTTCTTAAGACTCACTCAGCTTTCATGGTCAATTACAAGCGAGCGTTACTGTCCAAGCATGCCCAGGAACTTGGCCAATTCACCCACCCTGAGTGAAGGTCTGAGAACGATCCCAAGGACAAGTGCCACCTGGGGACATTGTTCTCTGTGACAATAAGCCTTGCGAAATGAAGGGCAAAATGAATCCTCCATAAGAAGCCCAGGAGGTTTCACGGTGCAATGGGTATCATTCTCCCACTGACATGCTTAGCAGTGCACGCACGTGTGCATGCTAAGTCGCTTCAGCTGTGCCTGACTTTCCAGCGATGGACTGTAGCCCCCCAGGCTCCTTTGTCCATGGGATTCTCAAGAATACTGGAGTGGGTTGCCATGCCCTCCTCCAAGGGATCTGCCCAACCCAGGGATCGAACCCCAATCAACCCCAGAGTTTATTGTCTGTAAGCATCTTCTGGGTGCAAGCAGTAACAAGTTTAAAAATACAGACTTGTGAAGGGATTGTCTGTAATAACGGGCTTATTCTGCGTATGCAAACATAAAGTTTATTCTTAAGTTCTAATGATAAAGCATCAGAGTCTCCTGGCAAGCTGGGAGTCTACACTCAACCCTAGGCGGCAAACACATTTCCTGGAGCGGCTTCTCTGAGGGCAGTGTCCCGCCAGTTTGGGAATAATGCCGAATCTGTCTGTCTTTCTAATCTGGCCAGTGACCCAGTGACAGTCCAGGCAACAGTTTAGTGGACGTTTGCAGAAAAGCTCAAATGGTAACAGCTGGGAAAGGCTGTGGGAAAAGTTGCTAACTTCCTTCAAGGGGGAATCTAGAACACAAGTAAAAGCTGGGGAGTAGTGAGAGAGTGCTGAGTTTAGGAAGTATTACTATATTGTACTCAGACAAGCAGGTCTGCTTGTAAGACACAGCCAGTTAAAGACAAGAGAGAGATCATGTTCCAGGTCTTCACCACTGCTTAGACCCTGGTCAGAGAAAAACGGACCCCTACACTGCTGGATGATGAACACATTCATTCCACAGTGACAACAAATGCTCCCCACAAGCCAGGAAACATGCTAGTGCGAATGTAAAAGAAATACACATTTAAGCCCTACCCCATTATTAGCCCTGCCGAATAGTTCAAGGACTCAAGGTCACACAGCCACTAAGTAAGCTTACCATAAAATACCTGAAGGGTTCCACACACTTTAGGCTTTAAAACCACAGGGTAGGTTTTAATTCTGATACTTCCAACAGGGAAGACCATGACCAAAGGTGAATCATGCAGGGTATTTAAGAGATCTGGAGTGAAGATTTGCATGTGTGGCAGAAACCAAGAACCATCCAGTTACCCTGAGGCTTAGAGGCATAGCATGCAAGAAAGAAGTTTCATTAGTCTTCTGTTAAACAGCCAGAATTTTTATATCTGCCAAAAAAAAATTATGTTTCCAGAGCAGAATAAAAAAAAAGAAAAAGTCGGGAAATTAATTCAATTGTACATGAGGAGGGACTTAAGAGAAATACTGTCATTAAGAGCAGATAAGCCCTCCAATTATAGCCTGTGCTCACTTAGGGAAGTAGTTAGGGCCAGTTCATCATTCAAATCTACATGAAATGTACATTACAAATCAGAATGAGTGGCCTCCACTTTGATGAAAGGGCTGAACTCTCTCACTCCAAGCTCTATCCATGACGGCCACCAGCCACAGAGCTTGGAGCTCAGTCCCCCTCAGGGAGGGACAGCAACCGGCCACGGAGCTCAGACCCCTCTGGGAGGGACGGCCACCGGCCATGGAGCTCAGTCGCCCTCGGGGAGGGACGGCCACCAGCCATGGAGCTCAGTCCCCCTCGGGGAGGGACGGCCACCGGCCACGGAGCTCGGTCCCCTCCGGGAGGGACGGGCACCGGCCGCGGAGCTCGGTCCCCTCGGGGAGGGACGGCCACCGGCCGCGGAGCTCGGTCCCCTCGGGGAGGGACGGCCACCGGCCGCGGAGCTCGGTCCCCCTCGGGGAGGGACGGCCACCAGCCAATGAGCTCAGTCCCCTCTGGGAGGGACGGCCACCGGCCACGGAGCTCAGTCCCCCTCGGGGAGGGATGGCCACCGGCCACGGAGCTCAGTCCCCCTTGGGGAGGGATGGCCACCGGCCACGGAGCTCAGTCCCCTCTGGGAGGGATGGCCACCGGCCATGAAGCTCAGTCCCCCTCAGGGAGGGATGGCCACCGGCCACGGACCTCAGTCCCCCTCGGGGAGGGATGGCCACTGGCCATGGAGCTCAGTCCCCTCTGGGAGGGATGGCCACCGGCCACGGAGCTCAGTCCCCCTCGGGGAGGGATGGCCACCGGCCACGGAGCTCAGTCCCCTCTGGGAGGGATGGCCACCGGCCATGAAGCTCAGTCCCCTCGGGGAGGGATGGCCACTGGCCATGAAGCTCAGTCCCCCTCGGGGAGGGATGGCCACCGGCCACGGAGCTCAGTCCCCCTCGGGGAGCTCAGCTGCCTGGTCCCCACAATAAGATGAGCCAGAGTTCCTGGCGCTCAAGGACTGTGCTTCCTGGGGAGTAGCCGCACCATTCAGAGGGTCTGGCTAGCAACTGAAAGCACAGTCAAAAACCATTTTGCTTTTTGGAGGAAAAATAAGAAGAGTCTGTGTGTCACCAAACACTGGCCACCTTCTGTTGGTTCTGGGTAGCTGCTGCTATAGAGACGCAGACCCTCCCCCAGGCCCCGGGAGGAGGGACGCGGAGCTGAACGGCCTTACTGACTGTCGGGTTATCCATTTCTAGTACTCCGGGTTCAAAGCCACTATAAACTGTTCAGTTATAATAATGTCCCTTCTATACCAGCAGAACCACTCACCCAAAGCCAAGTCAAAAGCAAACCAAACCAAGATCCAAACAAGAGCAGGAGCAACGACTTCAGTCACAACTCTGTGAGTCTGTGCCTATTATCTTGGCAAATAAGTCACTATTAGGTACCTCTATTTCCAACAGGCTAGGTTGACAGCTGAACCACCAATCATATTAAAATGAGAATGAAGTTAACACAATCATCCATTTATGCCTTAACGCCACTGTGGACATTAAAAAGATGAGGCCTCTAGTAAATTGAGACAGAACATCCCATTAACACAGGGCAGCTACTTCCGTCCTCACTCTTTTAAGATGAGTTCTATATCAGCAGATGGTGAAGAAACAGCAGGAGGGTTTTACACCCTTTATTTCAGGTTCCTGAATACATGATCTCTCAGCAAAGAAGGTAATATACCATACTCTGATGAGAATTTTAATCTTCGTATCAAGATCCCATACTGCAACTACTCATGAAAAACAAAAAATCTATTTTGAAAATTAAAAAAAAAGTGAGGCTTCCCAAAGACACCTGTCTGTGGCAAACATCTGGATCCAATTCAAGTATATTTTTGAGCATCTCTGATTTGCAAACACTCTGGGCCTGTGGATGCCAGACGTCTACGTAACTTTCATAGCTCACTGATCTTGAATCTGTATACAGTTTCAGTAATCACTTTTGGCTGTAATCCTTTTGACATTTGCTTAACTAAAAACATATCTCAGTCTCTCTCTGTCCTTCATGAGCTTGACATTTTTGAAAAGCTCAGGGAATTAGTATTGGATAATATTTGGGTATCTGTACTATGGTAATACAAGACAGTGTCTCTGACATAAGAGCATTACATGTGTAGCTTACTTTCCTGTGTTTCAGAAAAATCTTTAAGGAAAGTGATAAAGCCAGGGAAGGGAGCAAGATGGATAAAACAAGTGTTAAAATAACACTCTGGAGGCTCCAGGTGAAGACTATGTGGTGAGTATTAGTGCTGTTTTTTGAAACTATTTTAAAAACCAGAAATTATTTCAAAATAGAGTTTTAAAAAATAATATCTGTCAGGTTTAGGCCCAAGAATACAATGAATTTAATGTGCTAAGGAGATTTTTATGTAGTAAAAGGAGGAAGGTTTCCAAACTGAATTCTGTGTCGCCTTTTCTATAAATGATCAGTCAGTCATTCATTCAGCGGAAGTCAGGCACATGCTCTAAGGCAATGTCACAGGGTCTTAAAGCGAAAAAAATAAATGAAAGGGAAAATGTTCTGAATATATTTAATGAAAAAAGTAGCATACTCACTGTCCAACCCAGGATGGCTGATTGTCAGTAATGAGACGGATTTTGTCAGTGGAGAAGAAACGGCTGATGTACAGTAATTAAATCCCTGTTGTTTAGATCTGTGACACGTCTGTGAGGGAAATAAAGGTAAAAGAGTTCTCAGTTCATGCCCTTGTATTTCTAGGTTAGTACAAAACTTGACATTCTGACCCAGCAGAAGGAAATAAGGCAGTACACAGAGGAAAAGACCACAAGCCTTGTAGGCCACAAAACAGGTGCTCAACTTCAAAGAAGCAATCGAGCTTTTCTGAGCCTCAGTGTTCTTATCTGTAAAATGGGAACAATTAGAGTATCTGCCGCTACGGTCATTTCGTATCCTTCCTAAGAAGGACGCCTAAGGACGTCTCAAACTTCGTAAGCACTTAATACATGTCTACTAAATGCACTGCTGCTGCTGCTGCTAAGTCGCTTCAGTTGCGTCCAACTCTGTGCGACCCCATAGACAGCAGCCCGCCAGGCTCCGCCGTCCCTGGGATTCTCCAGGCAAGAACACTGGAGTGGGTTGCCATTTCCTTCTCCGATGCATGAAAGTGAAAAGTGAAAGTAAAGTCGCTCAGTTGTGTCGGACCCTCAGCGACCCCATGGACTGTAGCCCACCGGGCTCCTCCGTCCATGGGACTTTCCAGGCAAGAGTACTGGAGTGGGGTGCCATCACCTTCTCCAACTAAATGCAGTCAGATAAAAATAACTTCACTGGAAATATCAGACTATGTATACACTGCCTGCCCTTTGAATATTTAAATACCATGTACACATACAGTAGGATACCAATAATATCATTCTGATATTAAAGAGTTAGAAACAGAGATACAAATAGAAAAGGTTTTAAGATCACAAGCAAAGTAGGCTCTGCATCTGGATAGAAACCTAAATCGTTTTCACTTCCTCTTCTGAGATTAAACTGCTTATATGCAAGCATGTGGGTAACTGCAACTCCCTTGGTGAATTCACAGCTACTTCAGTGTATAATCGGACCCACTGCAGAAGATCCTGCAACAAAACCCGTTTCTGGTGATGGTGGGACTCCTCTTGTTTTGCTTGGAGAGAGGCCATCCTAATTGCTAACTAATTTTAATTATCATCCCTTCCCTTCCTAGCAGTCTGAAATTGGTATGTACTGAAAGGGAAGCAATGAAAATCCGTTACTAGGGTGAATTTGACTCAGTTACACCAAAGACGTCTCATTATTTAGAGCTTGTTCCATGGGTAACCATGGAGTCTGAGGCAAACAGTTGCTATGTTTCAAATACAACTGTGAGGTCTGAAAAATGACGTCAGTTGAAAGGCAGAGACCTTCAGCAGGAAGCTGGCTGCTGGCGACTTGTGCACATCAGGGATACAAGCGGCTCATATACCCACTCTGAGATTGCACACGAGATGGAAGACTCTGGTGAACAGAGCCCTGGGCAGGCTGAGCACACCAGGTGCTACAGGGTCAACACTTCATCTCGACAGACTCAGAAAGGCCACTTATACTGACACCACTCACTGAAAGAGAGGGCCATCACTCAGACTCCTAGGAACGTCAGTTCAGGAGAAGGTTATCACATAAACATGAGTAAGAAAACGGAAATGCTCTCATTTCCTCATCAAACGTCATCTACTTCAAAGTAACAGGGAGACTAAAAGCCCGCCATTCTGAGTTTAATACTGTTCAGCTAAGAGCCAGTTATGGAGCCTCAGGCAAGTCACTTAAATGGGCTTGACTTGCTCACACACAAAGGCTTAAGCAGAATTTGAGGGGATTTACTGGCTCTAAGTAAACTCAAGTTTTGGTATTTTACCTGGTCCTACAAGTGATTTCCAAAGGACTCTGTACGCATAAGATGCAACATGTTTTTCAAATGTACTTGTCAGAGATGCTGTCTGTAGTCACCAAATTTATTGTTTCCTATTTTTCCCTCTTTTTCTGTTACTGTTGGGCTGAATAAATAGACACCATCTACTTCAATAACTATATTCTCCATATTCTTGTTATTTTTCTTAACTTCCAAGAAGCCACAAAGAGGGGACAAAAGCAGGCAAAATTCCTTTAGGCCTTCAATTTCATGTCCTTTGGACCTTCACATGACTGTAAGTGATACATTCATCACTAAATCACCTAGTGCTAGACTTGAAATATTTGGTCACTTCATTGCTACGTAGCAGGATGTAATAAAAAACCAGATTTCTACACAAAACCTTGGTCATTGATTCGAAGGACAGATTGTTTAAATTTTTGTTTGTTTAGTTTGAAACGATGCCTTATACTTCCACCTAAAATGAAAGCCACCTACTCAGAGACTGGCATTTTAACTTTTTTGTTTTATTAGAAAAAAATTCACTTGGAAGTGTATCCCAGAATACTCTCAGAGGTTCATCCAGGTGTTAGTTTTAAAATTAATACCTTCTTAATTTTAAAAGTTTGCTTTGCTGAAATATTTAGATCTATGCAGATTAATGGTATTCTTTAATTAACACTGGGCTTCCCCGATAGCTCAGTTGGTAAACAATCTGCCTGCAATGCAGGAGACCCTGGTTCAATTCCTCGGTCAGGAAGATGTTCTGGAGAAGGGACAGGCTACCCACTCCAGTATTCTTGGGCTTCCCTTGTGGCTCAGCTGGCAAAGAATCCACCTGCAATGCAGGAGATCTGGGTTTGATCCCTGGGTTGGGAAGATACCTGGAGAAGGGAAAGGCTACCAACTCCAGTATTCTGGCCTGGAGAATTCCATGGACTGTAGAGTCCATGGGATCGCAAAGAGTTGGACACGACTGAGCAACTTTCACTTTAAAGTACATTAAATGCTAAAAACTGCTGTTTGCAACACTGAGTATATGCGTAATTATAGCTACTAACCTTATGTGAACATAAGTCTCACATTCTTTGTTCCTAATATGAGGATATATTTAGGGAAACGAAACGAATCTTTTCCCCCAAAATTAGCAACATACACCTCTTTCAGCCTTACCTGCTGATTAAACATTCTGTGCTCCCTCTGGCCTGACTCAAGATCCTCTTCTGAAAGCGACACCAGAGAGTCACCCCTTTCCTGGCCACCAAAAGGGTGCCTGAGTTCTTTGGTGTTTGAAGAGTTTCCTTCTAGAGATGAGGACGGCTTGTTTCCAATACCAGCTCCTCCTGTCAAGCCTTCTAGACTGAAACTGAACACAAGACACCAGAGTTAATTCATTCTGAGACTCAGAAAGGAAGGAGGATACAAAGCCCCTGCTTTTGCGTCTCCCTTGCTTGTAACTTTCTGTCACCCGGCAAAACTGTCTGCAAGGGCCTGGCCAAATCAGTGCCCCCTACGCTTCCCCCTAGATCTTGGTTGGCTGAGAAATATACTGCACTTGGTTTGTTTTTTTTAAAAAACCTCATTCAATTTACTCAAATGCTGAACTACTTCAAGTCATCTTCTCAGACATTTTTCAACATACCATATGGATAAACTGTATTATCTATAGATCTTTAATTTGTTTTTTTTTTTAACCCTTGATCTGATGTGATCAATTTTTGCCAGACTCTGAAGCCTGCCAATGCCAAATAATTAAATGGCACAGAGAAAATATGAACATTAAGTTACCTTCTGGAGGAAAATAGGGAAGATACAGACTTGCCCTTGCGGCCGTCAAGTGGACCTTTGTAACTTCACATTTGACTACAATCCAGGTAACATTTGTAACTTCACCTTCCATGACAGTCTAGGTGACCTTTTTAACTTCACAGGCACGCGTCCACCCCAGAAACCCCACATCACATAGGCGCGTTACCATCTGTGCACACCTGCGCCAAAAGCACCGCTCTGGCAGGTTTCCTGAGAATTGTTAGTTGCAGACAAGCACATGGGACACCATAAAGGGCAAAAGTTGAAAAGTTACTGTGTCTAAGAGAGGTTTAATATCTTCTTCCTTGATACTGACAAGGTGGGAGAAAAAAGCAAACTTAAGGTTTTGTATGGAAAATGGGATCCCTGGAATAAAGACTGTGGTTTGCAGAGTGAAAAGCATTTTTTGTGAGGAGGAGGCTATGGAGAAAGGTTGGCCAGCTTTCACCCTTGGGGATGCTAGCCAGAATAAATCACGTGTGTTACCACTGGATCACAGAATGCAGGGGAGAGCGCCATGCCCTCAGTTACAAGCATGTGGAGTTGTGTTTGAAGGCATAATGAAGCTCTTTCGTTACCTCTGCTCAAAGTTAACTGCTACAGAAAAAGTTCATGTATGCCGATCTAGAAGGGCTTCTATTTGCCCTTTTTCCTATGAATCACTTATTATGAACTGAAACCATATGCCTCTATAAATTAAACAATGGATTTTATTCTGATTTCAATATGACGACAGAAATCATGACTAACTCCAAGTAAATGTCTCTGCTAAACTCATTTTCAATAGCCAGGGTAAGAAGACAGACTAATTGAAGAAGAAATTTAGTTTTCTGTTATGAATTATTTCTAAAGCCTGAGAAAGCCAGATCCTATGGTTACCACAACATTTAATCCTGAAAGTGATTAAATCTGGCTGCTTAGCTGAGAGAAGAATATGTAATGATGAGCAATCTGTGAGCTTAGAATCTAAAGAGATGACTGGATTTGGAAGTGTAATTAAGAAATGAGTGCATCTTAGTAGCTGCCTTGTTTTTGTTATTGCTTTCCTCAGGATGTGCTAATTCCTAGGAGCTGGGAATTGGGAAGGACGAAAACAAAGAGAGAAGTGGTCTACCGCAGCATGGAGACAAGCCTGTGCAGAAAACACCCGAATCTATAGCCACTTGAGACAGGCAGAATGCATCGGGGAACACCATCCGGCTCCGAGGCTGCACCCCTTGAACTGGATAGGATGCCCACAGCAGAGGCAACGCGACACCGAGCTCACAAAGCAGGCCGCCATACGCATTCCAGCCGCACACAGCCAGTCCAAAGCCGAAAGCTCGGTGCTGCGCTTCAGGATCCCCCCTTTGGTGGCTGCACACATAACAATACTATACCTTCTGTAATTAAAATCAGCACTCAGGGCAGCAGAATATTGCACACCAGAGGGACACCAGCTCATACTGGGGATGACATCAAAGGCAGAAACAGAAATGGAAGAGGGAACAGGGATGGGGTTATTGGGTTTAGAAAGAAGGGACACAGTTAGAGACAGATGGATTTTCTGATCAGTAAAAAATTAGGAATGTAACACTGATTTAGAATTTAGAAAACAGCTAGAACAAAACACACAGTTCTTCTATTGATGTCCATCTACACAATGTGTTAGAAATGACTACATGAACTCTTTACAGGTTAACAAGTTCAGTGTTGGAAACCCCAGAATTCCTCCTAGTAAATCCTGAACAGAGCACCCACACTCCCTGTGGCTTCCTGGCTGGGCACGCTCACAGCAGTGTTTCAACCCCACTACTGGGGACACTCTCTCTATGCCGCCCACCACTCCTCCACCCATTTAGGCTTGGATGCTAAACATAAAGCATATAACAACACAACAAAAAATCCACTTGATCATCTCCTGACCACAGCATCTCTAATCCTTCATTAAAAGGAATGACGACAAATTGCACTGGGGTAGGCTCACTGAGTCAGGTTTTCTTTTCTCCCCGTGTTTCCATTAAGGATGAATCTAAGCCAGAAAATTCATATATCTTTCATAATGATACCCAACATCAACATCCACCTTCAAACCCTATTCACCAGGCTTGGATGCTAAAGATAAAGCATATAACAATGGTCCTATTTCGCTGTATTTTAATGATAATGAAGGGATGTCTTTCCTTGAAAGAGAATTTTATAGTATTGACCAAAGAGTCCCATAATTTTAGGTATGTATCCATTTGGTCATCTATTTCCTTGACTATCTCAGCACTTATATTTATTCTCATGGAGTAGGAACAGAAAATCTGGGGTTGGAAATGATAAGTGAACATGAGCAGACAAAAAATAACCAACTCAGAGTATCAGGTACTCTGTAAAAAGAGCTGCATCCATAGGTCAGGATTTTTGATTAATAAAAGCTATTATTTTAAAAAAAATACACACTGCTACTATTTTAGCCTTAAAGTTCTAAGTGACATGCTTTTGTTTTTGGAAGGGAGATAACAATAAAACTAATCTGCTCCCTGAACCTTCAATGGGAAGATCTGCAGACATCAAAAAAAAAACCAACAAACAAAAAGGAAAGCTAAAAAAAAACCACAAACAAAAAACCCAAAAAACAAAAACCACCTTGTCTTGAATACATACAGCGGATAACTTTGTGCTGACAAGTGGAAGGTTTAGATAGACAAAAAAAAAAAAAAAAAAAAAAAAAAAACGAGGAAAATGATGGAAGAATAAATATGAGCTAACCCTATGGATCTTCTAAAAGTAAATCTTTAAAATAATACCATTAAAAATAAATTAAAAGGTAACATATTTTAAATCAGATTATATTAATAGTGCAAAGCTCACAAGTACAAAAGCAGAGAGTGGAAGTACACAGCTGAGACATGTCTCTACAAGTCTGCTAAGCAAGACCAGACTAACTCACGGAAGCAAGCCCTGATACAGTTTACAAACACCCATGAGCTTCACAAGTCTGTTCTTTGAAAAGTATTAATTTTATACCTCTAAGCTGTTAGTAAAAAGGCATATTATGTCTACATGGCCAATTTACTAAAAATAGAATGCAGAAAAAAGTAGAAAGTGAATATACATGCCAATTTATCATTCATTAAAAATTAAACGATATCTTTCTATGGATTTTAAACATCCCTTTACTATCAGAAAATGATAATGATGTGAGAGACTGGGATGAAATTTAGGATAAAGAGGATGAACAACAGGGAGACAGAAGGAGCATCAGAAAAACCTAAGGATCCAGTGAGGAAGCTGCAGATAGTCCTAGGGTCGCAGAAACTCCTTTCACAACAGTAAGAGTATTTTTCAGAGCATCCTAATTTCCTCAATTCCTCAGCTGGGGGAGTAACATTTCATGGTTCTTTAGCTTTCGGATTTAGATAGTTCCAGATTTAAAAAAAAGTATCCTGATGCACTACCTTTTAATACTTGCTGAAATGTTTCCATTTTAGTAGCTAAGGCTTAACACAAAATTTAAAATCGGAACTCCTGTTCTTCATACAGAAATACGACAAAGGATGAAGCTGTCACTGAAGTGGCTGTGACGGCCGTGTCCACATGGTAACCTGGGCTGCATCCAGCAACGGGTCGTCTTTCAGGGTTATCCAGGGCATGTTTTTAATAAGCCCATATCAAAGAGTTTAAAGAAGAGTCAGACAAATAAATCTCTAAAGCTTTTAGATACTTCTACTGAAAAAGGCCTTTAATAACTTGTTCTCCTGGAGACAAACGTAACCAGGCTTATGATTATCTGAGATTCATGACAACACTGTGCCTGAGCTCAACTGTGTGCCTAAAATCTGAAATTAAAGGAAACACCCACTTAAAAAGACCAGGTAGGCAACAAAGATCATTATCTGCCCACTTCCTAAAAAGACAGCCTCAGCTAATAATTTAAAATCTCTCTTTACAAGTATCTCCTAATATGAGACAGTAACCATAATCAAACCATCGTTTTCAGATTTCTAAATTTTTTTCCGAAAATGGGAAAAGTCACACATGACTCCTGCACAGGAAATGCACTGATAAAACAAAAACTTAGCATTTGAAAAAATTAAAGCAAGTCAGTACTTTTCGACGAAAAGTGACTTTTCAGCTGATAAATCACTGCAATTTTTAGCTTCAAAATTTTATGTGACCAAAAATCAGTATGGGACTGAAAGACTGAGAGGAGCCCTGAGAAATCAGGGCCACATCCACAGTGCACGGGAGACTCCCAAGTGGCTGAGGAAGAAAGGCTTTCATCACGTTATTGAAGAATGCTCTGAAAATAGTTTAGGGCCTGGTACACACATGAGCACACTTCTATTTTTGGTTCTTCCTCTCCCCCTTTTCTTGGGAAAGAAAGAAAAAGTACTCTCTAGGGTCCATTACCTATGCACAACAGACACTTCCTAGACTCCTCCTTAGATAAAGTTGGGGAGACCCTACCCTATTATCAAAGTGATCTGGATACCAAAAAAAAAAAAAAAAAACAAGATGGAAAAAAATATTTTAACTTTTTTTTTTAAATAAAAGCAGAACAGGAAAAAACTTCATAAGAAACCATTTCATACAGGATGGACATCAGCAGTTAATAAGTACCTGTATTTTATTTGTCTGAAGCAGACAGGACTTATCTAAGATTAGACTGTTTAATTGTGGATGAAGCAGAATGTGACGCTTGTTAGTAAAATAAGCTCAGAGGCAAACAGTTAGTCCATCAAGTTAGTGAGCTCTGTACCTTCTCCTATGAATGGGAGGCCTCCTGACAACATCCCCAAGAACTCGCATTGAACTGAAAATGAACGGTGGAAGAGGTCAGTGTCCAGGTCAAACAAAATGGATACAAACGCGTGAAACACACAAACATCACACTAGGAAGAGACAATCACCAAAGAGAAATGGTTTGGGAGTAAGGGAATGAAAGAATGTGGAATAAGGAAAACATCATCGCCAAAAAGGCCTGATAATTTCTGAGACGGGCTACTTTAACTCCTTGGAGCATGGAGGGAACAGTCAGGTGACCAGGAGTGAGGTTTATTAAGTTATAAAAGCAAAAGGACTTTTAATAAACGCCATCCAAGAATAACTTTAACAGGATTTTCTTTAAAATTCAGGTAATTCTCGATGCAGGTAACACTGTAAAAATCAGTTAAACTGATGAAAATGACCCCTAACTCTCATTCCATTGTCTCCAGAGGTATCAGACAGTGGTGCCAGGCAATTCTGAATGATAACTGCAATAGGAGAGTCCATGATATTACATAGGCTGAAAATACAAGCGATTTAGTGATAGGGTTCTAACTGTAGCTCTGCCCTAAAATCACCGTGTAATCTTGGGCAAATCTTTTCATCTGAGCCTCAATTTCCTCACTGGAGCGACATGATGCACACAGTCACATCTAGCTTGGAAATAAAGTCAAGCCAAAGGGATCCATCGTGGCTTATAAAGGAAAACAGATTCCATATAAAAGGAATCCTCCTCTCCCAATGCTGTTGTCATCTAGGACACGCGTATCCCGTCAAGCAGATTCTCTTGCCTCAGGAAGGGAATTCTGTCTGGAGGGATCATTTCCCCATCCTTATTTTCCCATATGAATGCTTAAGAAAAAAGAAAGAAATTACAGCTTGAACAAAGTTGGGAAGGAGAGCTTTTACAAATTGCTAGGATTTCAAATACATAATAATTGCCCATCAGATAGAGCAACTGCTTATGTTATTTTTAAGGTTTGCACCCTGAACTGTATTCCAGAATAAAATGGAGTTGTAGAAAGACTGCCTGACCAGGAGACTGGAAACCTGGATTCCACTGACACTGGGTAAATGGTTTAAACTACCTACGCAGTCTCACCGGCAAAAACGGGGATAATCCCACCTGACTCATGAAGAGGATGGGAAAATTACATGAGACAACCTGATATTAAAGGACTCTGAAAAGGGTAGCAAATCAGGAGGGCGTAAGGTACTATATGAAGGTAGGTCTTCATTCACCTCGGGGCCTCCAGAACCTAGGAACGCCTGCTCTGCTTAATACATGTTAGCCGAATAAAAAAATACATGAGTGAATGACTGTAATCAGATTACATGTACTTACAGCTATGAAATCTGAGCCACAATATTAGGAGGTCAAGGAATTTTTAAAAAGCAAAAAAGCCAGTAACCACTCCAGGTGAACTGTTGATATCAGTGTTTTACCACAACTGTCAGCCTCCTCGCCTGGCTGTTTGTCCTCATTTAGAAGGCAGCCTTGGAGTAGGCACACTTTTACACAGAGTAGGCATCATGGCACCTGCTCTTCAAACTTAAACTCATCTAGGCAGCCAATGGTTAGAAACCAAACCCTTATTTCCACATAGCCTGCTTGGCAAACTGAAAGGGTGACACTGAGTGCCACAACAGACCCCCAGGCTGAACGACATGTGGAAAGACAGTACCAATTCAATAATGATTGTGACCTCTTTAACAGTTAAGTGCTGGTAATGCAGACTTTATCAAAACTTTCTACACTAGAAACAGATGGCAAATCCTATGAAGCACTGTGAAAAAACTTGTGTTGAGACTGTAAGATTTCAAGTTTATTTCTTAATTCAAAATTGACAGGAAATTATTCCCTTCAAATTTTCTAACCTCTCAATTTTATGACAAATCTGGCCTAAACAAACGTTACACCAGTGTTTACTCACTATGTGACTTATATATCTCATTGTAATCTTTACTCTTACAAATACTCTGAAAGGCAGGTGTTTTACAGATGAGAGAATTAAAGCTCAGAAGGGTCAGGTAACTTGCCCAAGGTTATCCACGTAGTAAGTTTCAGAGCTGGAGTTGGCACACAGATTTTCCTGATTCCTATAGGAAAGCCTGTATTCTTTCTTCTATACCATGGTGTCTCCTGAAAACTTTCACTAACGGTAACACCAAATCAAAAGCAAGCAGACACAGACGAGACGAACAGCCCGCCGCCTCACCTCCGGTGGTTCATTTCTGCGTCGCTGGCTGCGTTCTTCCCGGGACCCCAGCTGTGCCTCCGGAAAGGGGACAGAGAGCGCATGGAGCTCCGCAGGACAGAGCAGCTCGAGGGCACCTCGGTGATGCTGTCCATCTCCTCCTCCTCCATCTCACCCGAGCCAGCAGGCTCGCTCTCGCTCTCTCGACCCTCAGCTCCCACCCCATGGCTGAAGAAGCCGTTGAGACACTGCGGGTCTCTGGACCTGTTCAAGCTGGAAATCCGGGGGAGGGACACATCACTGCCGTGAGACGAGTGCCGGCCCAGGGACGCCGTGTCATCGGTGGAGGAGCTGGATCCAGTGGTGTCGCAGGCCAACTGCTCCTCCTCGGGCTGCAGCGGAGAGAAAGCACGCATGGTCGGAAACGGCAGGACTGAGAGGCCTCGGCTGCTCTCCACCGAGTCAGTGCCTCTACAGGGAGCAGGACAGGCAACATCACAGCGGGCTGCAAACAGCTTTCTTTCTTAAAGCACAATCACAGATGGACTCAGCCTCCAGTGAAGGTACGGTCCAGGTCCATCCTCTTTCTACCTTTTTACTAGAGGTGCAAAATGGGAAATATATTGTCTTCCCTTCCTTGCAGAGGAAAAGCTCTAATTCCGGCCAGTTACTTTCAGTCAATACTATCAACTGTAATGAAGGGAACCTATGTCTCTGAGGTTTCTGATGTATGAAAACTCTAAATTCATACCATGTAAAGGTAAATTTTTTTTTTACAAGCCCTAACTAAAAACAAGGTAGTGTGCTTGGCTACAACAGTGATATACTGAAGTTTATATTCAAAGAGCAAGTCTATTTTCAGTGGCATTTTCAAAAATGCAGAACAGCTTATGATCCCACCTAAAGTCTGCCACAAATGTCCAAATTCTGGGCCACAAATACCTAAATGCAAGAAATTTATCCCCCTTTTTTTCCTTCAACTGAGTACTGGCTGAGTTTTATCAAGCCAAACTGTACCTAAAATAATGAGTCCTCTGCAGTCTTTGATAAAGTGATGGTGCTCTTTCCCTGGCCAACTTCTAGAGCCTACCAGGAATTGTGTCACTCTGATCCAGCAGACCGACAGTCTCTACCTTCTGAAAAGCACCAGAACACATCATGTGATGGGTGAGGGAAAGATGAGCATTGTGGCATCCAAAAAATAGAAGATAAGTAAGTGTCTGAAAGATGCACGCTCACCCTCTCAGCTACACAGGAGGGCACTGTACTGTCTTCACATCTTTCTTGTGCATTCTTATGGGACAGGGAGCAGGAAACAGAAACAGACATTGTGATTCCCCCCTGCCCCCTTCTTCACAGTATTTCCCTAATTTAGGAGTAAAGAAACTTACAGTTCTTCAAAACAGATTTTAAAAATTATAGCAACTCATGAGCCCTTTCGGAGAAGGCGATGGCATCCCACTCCAGTACTCTTGCCTGGAAAATCCCATGGACGGAAAAGCCTGGTAGGCTGCAGTCCATGGGGTCGCAAAGAGTCGGACACAACTGAGCGACCTCACTTTCACTTTTCACTTTCCTGCACTGGAGAAGGAAATGGCAACCCACTCCAGTGTTCTTGCCTGGAGAATCCCAGGGACGGGGGAGCCTGGTGGGCTGCCATCTAGGGGGTCGCACAGAGTCGGACACGACTGAAGCGACTTAGCAGCAGCAGCAAGAGCCCTTTTCGTCTTGAAAGAGAAAATCACTCCTATACTAAAGAGGCTGACTCCTTAAAGTCTTAATGAAACACTTCAAAAGCACTCTCTACCTTCTCAAAGTAATCTTTAAACCCTTGGGGCTGAATCTCACCAGCTCATAGGAGGTTTTTCTTTCTACTCTCTAGAATCCAGCTTCCCAGCTTAACTGTTCTTTAAACAATCAGTGAGGGATGAGACTGAGGGAGATGCGAGGGGTTGGAGAGTCAGGACTCTGAGGCCCAGACCGTCTCCTGGGCTCCCCCAAGTACAGCAGAGGCAAGATCTGAATGCAAGCTGATTTCAGCTTTTAAAAATGCCCTGTTCTATTATTATCTTCATCACTTAAAAAACGAAAACAAAAAGACCCTGTAAGAAATAAGATCTCAGAGTCTGTATCAGAAATCCTCAGTGTTCCTTTTACTGGGCCACACTGGGCCATAATATTTTTATTTTATAGTAAAATAAAACTATACTGAGTAGATTCTAAAATAGGGTAAGTTTTGGTTTAAAATAAAATTGTCGATGACTCCTTTCAAGTTAGTGAGGAGTGATCTGGGCAACCTACAGTTTCTATTCCTGGGGCCACTCTCCATCAAGAGGAAGAATATAAATGGTCGTGAACAGCAACTTCAGAAGACACTTTTAGGATGTCTTAGCTTTTTCACTGGACTGGGTTGAATAGTGTCCTCCTCAAATTCACATCCTTCTCAGAATGTGACCTTATTTGGTTGGGTCTTTGCAAATGTTGTTCGTTAAGATGAGGTCATACTTCACATGAGAATATTTCCTGAATCCCAGAGGAGTAGGATCCTTGTAAGAAGAGAGAGCAGCCCCTCGGGTACATGGCTTTTAGGACCCCCTGCCTCCAGAACTGTGGAAGGACAGTTTTATACTGTTTCAAGCCACCAAATGTGTGGGAACTGGTTACAGCGGCCCTAGGAAACTACAGCTGCCTAACCCAGGGAAGGAGAAGAGATGCTAAAACGTAGACACAGGAAGGAAGGGGTGGATGGAGTCACGTATGCGCATGGCCACCTACTCCCGCATCCTTGCCTGGAGAATCCCACGCACAGAGCAGACGGGTGGGCTCCAGTCCACGGGGCCACACAGAGTCAGACACGACTGAGAGGCTAACACACACGCGTGCAGGGAAGCAAGCTTAACGGGGAAACGAAGACCACGTCTGTGCCTGAGGCTGACACACGAATCCGTCCTCTCTCGGGCTTTCAGAACTGCTTTTCCTCCTGCATATAGCAGGATGGAACACACACAGAAACTATCACCTCTACCATAAGCTTCTCTTTCCTTGGGGTTAATAAAATTATGAATATCTGCAAGTGGTGATCAGGCTAGAAAAACCCACTAGGTGTTGGAGAGAACGCCCTCCGGGCACAGAAAGGTGTGAGGGCGGCGGCTCTTTCCAACACTGGCCTTCCGGCTTCAAGGGCAGGGCTGAGCCGACAGACTGACCCAATCACACTTAGGTTTTATTTAATCTAAGGCCAAATAAATTAGGGAAAATGAAATTACAAACTAATTACATAAATAAAAGTTAACGTAGAAGTCTAAAATATGGCACCCCACTCCAGTACTCTTGCCTGGAAAATCCCATGGACAGAGGAGCCTGGTAGGCTGCAGTCCATTGGATCGCTGAGGGTCAGACATGACTGAACATGGAGAAGGAAATGGCAACCCACTCCAGTGTTCTTGCCTGGAAAATCCCAGGGATGGGGGAGCCTGGTGGGCTGCCATCTATGGGGTCGCACAGAGTCGGACACGACTGAAGCGACTTAGCAGCAGCAGCAGCAGAAGTCTAAAATGAATGATGTTTATATGATGTTTATAAAAAGCTTAAGAGAATCTATTTCTTAAATATATGTGCAGTATAACTATTACATAAAATTGAATGGTAATTATGTACTAGATACTCATCACCATGAGGCTTTTACTAAGAGATTAAGATGTATGATTTTTGTTAATCCTCACAACTGTTTGATTTAGTAGCTATTCTTATTTGCATCTGATGAGAAACCTGAAGCTTAGTGAGGTTACATAATAAACTCAAGTTTCTGAGGGACAGGCTTTTTTCCTTCATCTATTTCCCCTTCCAAGCTCTCCAGGTGATTCTAGGCTCAGCTAGGATTCATACACCTAAAATACATGATTTTAATTTGTCAATTGTAACTCAATAAAGTTGGGAGCAAAGTCACTGAATGGTACCCTCGAGACCGTGTACTTCATTTTATGTGAATATTATTAAAAAAACCTTATAAACAAATGCTGAATTCTAAGTATTGAGAAGTGGACTGTATTGATATCTATAACTCTGAAGTATATTAAAGAAATTAGATGACCTAATGGAAGAATGAGGGACAGATGCACAATTAAGCAATGAAGCAGATAATAAAAGGTTAACTGTAGAATCTAGGTGGTGGGGATTCACCGCAGAATTCTTTCCACTTTTCTGTTTCAAAATTTTAAAAATAGAGTATTGGGGGGAAAAAAATGCCTGACTGGCTTTCTTAACCAGAGTTACATCATGCAGGTGTGATACAGATATGTATACGGAGAGGTGTAAACACTATACACGCTTATATACACAGAAATCTAGAAATAGCTATGTACTTTATATCTTATTACTACACCTGAAGGAATCACTCTTAACACTACCAAAATACTAGTCCTTTAATTTTCACTCATTTATTCAAATACTTATAAATTATTATCTGTCACAGCATACTCAAGCACTTGGCCATGTGCCTTGAAAATAAAAGCATATATTTTAAATGCCTAGTACGTGCCAATCACTTAATCCATTCATGTGCTATACTGATGGCAAGCATCAGCCCCACTTCACAGTTCTGAAATTACAATCATTTCAACTTAAGAGTTTCCAGGTTTTCTCATCTGGATTCTGTAAATATATTTACTTTTCTCTGAAAGTTTAAAAAATATAAGGTAAATTTTTGGCTTGATGTTTAAGTATTTGAGAGCAATTGACAGCACATGAAATAAAAGGATTTTCCTTTAAGAGCTAGCATGTTGGTAAAGTCACTCTGCTTTTTCTTAATCAATTGTGGGTACTATCTTATGATTTTGGAAAAACAAAAAAACAAAAAAACAAAAAACAAGGTGTAAGGGCTTTACTTTTGGGAAAAGAGGCAGCAACTATTAGTATAATTCTGTGGACTTCAATTATCCTTTTGGATAACAGAGTGGCCCAGATCATGTATTTTACAACCACATTTTCTTTCTTAGCTAGGGCCAGAAAGAACCCTAGGATTTCTTCTCACTTTAAAAGCAAAAATTAAATTTTTATGCTACTGATCTATGGAAAAGCCAAGACCTCAGGAACCAGCAAATATCCATCAGAAAAAAACATGAAGCTCGCAACACTCACCAAAGAGTCATATTTGCCAGGCGGCCAGCATGCCAAGTGGAAACATGAGGTTAAGGTGGAAAGTTCTGACAAACACTGTGGGCTGATGTTAAAGAGCCCTCTGTAAGGCTAAAGTCACACAAGTGGCTGCAGGAAGTGGCCTAACGCACTACTCATGGCTCACAGAAAAGGATGGTGCAATGCCTTGCCTACAGATTAGTCTTCAGAGAAGGAGCGTGGGAGGGCTGGAGCCTGCAGAGACTCCGGGAGGGCCTGATGCTTCACAGCAAACGCTGTGCAGATGACCACAGGGGAAGGCCTCTAGGGAAGTAGCTGATGGCCTGTCTGCCACCACTGCCATGCTTCTGTACACAGCACTGGTTACTAAAGCAGGTGTGTGGAGACTGAGAGCAAAATCAACGAGTGGGTTTCAGAGTTGGGCCCAGCAACACATCTCAGTTTTGTCACTTACTAGCTGAGTAATGTTGAGTCAACCTTTTTACCAACCAGAGCCTCTGCTTCCTCAGGGGTGTAATGAGGATAAAACCACCCACCTTGCAGGGCTGCTGGGAGCATGAAATGAGATCACCTATGTAAAAAATTTCTGTTCAGTGCCTCACATGAAGTAAGCACCTTGGAAACATTAGCCTGTCTCCTTTTCCTCGCACATGTAAACCCTTGGTTTTGTGAATGTTAGAGAAAACGTGGTTGTAAAACCTTTCCTGGTCACCAACCGCTGTGGCAGGGTGGAGACACTAAGAGGAAGGACCCTCCGAACCTCACTCCCGGCCTCCAGACATTCCCGTGTGAGCGTGAAGAGGAGAGAGCGTCTCTGCCATTTCTAGACTTCCTGAGGAACCCCAGCACGGGATGCTGGCCAAAGTTTAGTCAGGGATATGCTTCAACTTTTAAAAATGCTATCTGTGCTGTCGTCCTGGAAAAAACTCCTAAAATCGAGCGCTGGCCATTTTTTATGAACAAAACCTAAATGGTTTTGGCAGGTTGAAATAATTAAGTAACATATAGTCAATTCTAATTCTCCTCAGCCAGGAAAATCATTCAACCTAGAGATGGCAACATTCAGGGCAAGCTGGCACGCACCTAGGAGGTTCAAGCAAGTGGTTCTTCATGGAGGAAACTTTACAATTGGTTAAAAAGTTTTTCACTGAGAAAACTGTCACACGTATATAAATGTTGAACAAATCCTCACGTATCCAGGGCCCCATGTGAGTGATTACCAATGATTCCATTTTAAAACTGGGATTAAGAGATGGTATCTAATGTATTCACCAATGCCTTTTGAGAGACAGGCACCTAGAGAACGGTATTCCCCTTGGGAAGAAGCAGACACTTTTAGGAGTCCTTACAATGCAAACTTCAAAATCACCCTGGAAACTACCTAAATTCTTCTGGTTAAATGAAGAAATCATATTGATGTTCTTCTCTGTAAACAACTTCAGAGAAGGATAGCTCTGCCAAGTTAGTGGACTTTTCTACTTTACTTTTCCCCCTTCTACAAGGAATGATGACAGGAATGCTGTAGTCCCTGAATCTTTCCAAGGCCCCCTGTGGAAAGAGGCCAAGGGTAAGGGGAGGCCCAGTGGACACATGAGAGCCACTGAGCAGAAGGCAGGGAAAGCGCAGGTACGGTCAGAGAGGCTCACGTGCATTCCACACCAGAGTCCCAGAAGGCCTCTGGCGTAGCTCTAGACCCAGCACCATCAGCCTACCTTGGGGACCTGATGAGCCACTGACCCAACCTCCTGCCCCTTCTCTCACGAGTTCCCGCACCCTCACAAGGGCGTCAGCACAGCCGCTGTGTGTCTACCCCTCCCCAGCTCTCTGTTAAAGACAACCTCCTACAGCAGGTTAACAATACTGTGCACTGACCCGGCTACGGGAAAGGCCTCTATTCTTGGGAGACAAAACGGACCTTGCTGCAACTAGACACAAACCTGAGTTAAGAGAGCATGCCTTGGAGCCTCAAATACTATGAAAACGTGAAGTGACTCATGTGGATGGGTTTGGCTTTCCACCAGGGAGATAGCTGGATTCCCAAGCAGAGATCTAAAAATTTCCAATTAAGCAGGCAATGAGGAGAGCTGACCTCACCAAGCTCAGCCGTGAGCTTCAGGCCTAAACACATTCACCAGCCAGGACTCTGTGGTGAGCTTGTACACATGACATCTTACAGTCTGTCCTGTGGTCCTTCCTGCCCCCTGAGAAGTAGTCACTGTCATCTGACTTCTAATTCACTTGAAAGGCACGTCCATTTCTTTAGGGCTCAGTGTGAGCTTCACAACCTGCATGGAACCAGCCATGATTCTATAGAAAAGAAAGCAGTCAAGGCCTCTTTCTAAGGCCTGGCCACCTGGAGCTTCAGTCTCCAAAAGGGAGCCTTTACAAGTCACTGAGATCACGTAAGAGATGATGGCTAGCTGGAGTCGCACACTGAGGCTGATGGTACCTTGGAGAAGACAATGCTGTCCACGTCTTCACCGGGCGAGTGGAAAAGGTCAGAATCGCTCCCAGATTCTCGTTTAAGGACACCTGGTTTTGAGGCACACTCTCGGCCTAGTCCAACATCCAGGAAGCTGTCACATTCTGAAAAAGAAAATTCATTCAACCACTGCTTTAAAAAAAAATAATCAGTTTCTTTTCATTCCAGCCATCAGCCTTTTAAATTGATTGACTACCCAATCTCCTTCCCTTTCTATATTTTTTCTTTAAAAAAAAATTTTATTTATTTTAATTGGAGGCTAATTACAATATTGGAGTGGTTCTGCCATACATTCACATGAATCAGCCATGGGTTTACCATCCTTAACGCCCCTCCCACCTCCCTCCTCATCCCATCCCTCCCCTCAGGGTCAGCCCAATGCACCAGCCCTGAGCACCCTGTCTCATGCATTGAACCTGGACTGGCGATCTATTTCACATATGATAATATACATGTTTCAATTAAGAAGCTGTAAAGGATACAAATTTAGCAGCTTTCAATTCTCTGTTGATAACCTGAGTCTGTCATATAAATCATGGGCACAAAAAGGAAAAAAAACAAACAGTGATTTAGAACTGTAATAACACCTATGTAACATATATCTCTTCCTCTTGGTAATTAGAGAATTTATTTCTTTTGCCACCAAAATCTGAAATTCTTCGTTAGGAAACTATGTAATAGGGTTTGCGGGCAATTTCTGTTTTGAGACTTAAGTTCTTTCTGGATCCCACTCCAGTGCTCTTGCCTGGAAAGTCCCATGGATGGGGAGCCTGGTGGGCTGCAGTCCATGGGGTCGTGAAGGGTTGGACAAGACTGAGTGACTTCACTTTCACTTTTCACTTTCATGCACTGGAGAAGGAAATGGCAACCCACTCCAGTGTTCTTGCCTGGAGAATCCCAGGGATGGGGGAGCCTGGTGGGCTGCCGTCTATGGGGTTGCACAGAGTCGGACACGACTGAAGTGACTTAGCAGTAGCAAGATGACAGACAAAGAGGAAGCATAACTAATAAGCATGCCAGTGTATTAAACTTACAGATTTTATTATGCAATAACTGAAATATAACTATTTAACTTGTCCTAGATAGATCTGATATTGGATGAATAATGTGATGAAGAAAAATACATAATCTAGAATCTGTTTTCAGTTCAACAACTAGGATATGAACTCTGGGGAAGCAGACAGAGGGGGACCTTGACAGAAATATTGTACTGGTACCTCAAAGAATTCAAAAGGCTTAGTATACCTCAGTTAGCTCAGTATTTAACTCATTCTCTCCCTTAACTTTGTATCCAAAAGGGACATGTGACCTGGTAACAACAGAAATTAAAACACTGGTACACAGTGATACCAAGAAGATATCAGCCTCCTTCAGGAAGTTTCGGAAGATGATACGATTCCATTCTAGTTGGCATGATGTGTGACTTGGAAAACATATGGAAGTTTATCAAATCTTCAGGTGCTACTAAGTGATGAGGGACAGAGCAGACAACCCAGCTGCCGAGCAGTTCAAGAGAACTCTACCTGGAGGCTTTGCTTGAAAGGAAATTCAAGAGGAGTTGACAGCACAAGGTGATGGCAAAACAAAACCCACTGAGCGTTTCCAGGCCTATTCACAGACAAAGCACAAGCGTAACAGACAGTGTACCCAAGTCCAGCATGCGGGCGGCCTGGCCACGGCCAGAGGGGCCACCAGCGCTGCACCTCCACGGCGGTGTCTGTTCCTAAACAAATCAAGCTGAAACACTGGTAAACGTGGCAATAAGGTCACGGGAGTGGAAATGCCCGAGACACATTCAGGCTGCAGAGGAGCTTGAAGAAAATGTGTATGAGGACGGCTGAAGGCTCGCGCAGTGAAAGCAGAGCTTCACTGTACCTAGGCTTCCGGGCCACAGGCTGACAGACACCTGAAGTCATCAGGCATCAGGGTCATTCACTAGAAGGGCTGGAGCAAAGAACGCGTGCCTGTGGCAAGAGGTCTCGAAAAAACCGTCTACACAGAAGAGGGAGTGGAGGCTGAATGAGATGATGCTAGTGTTTCTCTTAATTCTTACAGTCTATGTGTAGACAGTGTGCCTCGTAAGTGGCGCAGCAGTAAAGAATTTGCCTGCCAATGCAGGAGATGCAAGAGATGCAGCTTCAATCCCTGGGTCGGGAAGACCCCCTGGAGAAGGGAATGGCAACCCACTCCAGGCTTCTTGCCTGGAGAATTCCCCGGACAGAGGAATCTGTCGGGCTACAGCCCATGAAGCTGCAAAGAGCCGGATGCAACTGAGCATGCCACGCACATCACACATAGGCTTAGACGGAAACTGTGTGTGTACATGTCGGTGTTCAGAGATGAGAACAGAAAGGTTTTCTTATCTAAATTAACTAATAAGTGATCATTAATTAAGTGATTAATTATTAGCCCTGGATTCATGTCGATGTTTGACAGAAAACAACAAAATTCTGTAACGCAATCATCCTTTAATTAAAAAATAAATTTATTTAAAAAATTATCAGCCCTGGATTAACCAAGAATCTAAGCCAAGGTCAAAAAGGCACTGCACTGATACAGGTCATGAATTACTTGTCAACAAAATTACCTTTTCTGTTAGTGAAGCATCTGACTGGGGACTGGGGATTATTCAAATAAAGAGCTGTCTTACGTTTGTGTGTGGGAGGGTAGGGGGCATTTTATAATCTTGGGATAGAAATGAACATATTAAGAGGCAATTTCAACACAGAAGTATTAAAACATAAATCATGCTACAGGAATTGAGGCAGGGCTTACAGATTAATCTGAAAATGTTTCTGTTTAAAGTAGAAAAGTAGTCCATTTCAATCTTGGTCCAAATTGTTTCTGTGCGTGTTAGTTCAATGGGAATAGCCCTGCTTTTAAAAGCCTGGAAATCACAGGTATTCTAGAATTTTGGGTGTTTCCCCCCACCTCACAGTTAGAGTATGTACTAACTTAGGTGGAGTCAGTGGCTGTTATTTTTCTACTTGCTCCCCCCACTCTCCACCATCCCGGCTTTTCCCACTTGGAAAAATAAAAAACTCCACTCTGTGGTTGAGGGGAAAAGAGCAGGGGAGGGGGCTGCCCAAGAGCAGAAAGGGCTGTCACAGCAACTACACCGAGCTGCTCGCTGTCCAGCTGGCAGTCAAACAGACCACGTCCAAATTCCAGACTGGAAAACACAGCGGTTCAAGACATTCTAACGGAAAATTCACAGGGAAGATCCAAACTCAGTCCCAGGAGGAACACCTCACCCAGGGAACGAACCCGAGTCTGGGATGGGATACAACGCTGACTGTCGAGCTGGGGCGGAGGGAAGAGGATGAAAACAAGGAAAACGGGAGAGAAGAGGACCCGAAGGCTAATGAAACCCCCACAGATGGAAGTGCGGGGACCCTCATCTCACATATGCTGGCAGGTTTTCAAAATGGATGGGATCTTTCTTCCTAATCCATACGTGGAGCATAACAAAGGTATAAACAGGAAGAAGCACCACGGGGTTTAGGCAGAGGGAGGTGAAGGTGAGGTCGCTCAGGCGTGTCCGAGCGACCCCGTGCACTGTAGCCCACCAGGCTCCTCCGTCCATGGGATTCTCCAGGCAAGAATACTGGAGTGGGTTACCATTTCCTTATCCCTGAGGTGGGTACGGCTTCAATCCAGATCTGACTACTAAAAGACCCCCAGGCAAGAAGTCATTCTTGACCTCTAAGACTCAGTCTCCTTACCAATGAAATAGGATAGTATGTCCCTCCCTAAAATAGTTGTAGTGATGGTGAGAAAGAATCTATACACTTAGTAATGGGCATCTGCGCCTCAGCACACAGCAGGCATAATGTGATACACACACCTAGTGGGGTTAGCACTTCGTCACCCTTTCCTTGTGACCTGACAAATGTCCAGTGAGGACACGACACTTTGCAGTGGGCCAGTCCTATTTTATGACCTGTTAATAAATCTCTTACTTTTGTGCACACCTTTCTAAAAGCAAGCAACATGTCATGTGCACTTTCAAAGTGCTTACCGAGTCACTCGGGCTTAAATTTTACATATGCAAACAAATTATAGTTGGGGAGAGAGAGGAAGCAGAGGAAAGTCTCTCAGTCGTGTCCGACTCTTTGCGATCCCATGGACTGTAGCCTCCCAGGCTTTTCAGTCCATGGGATTTTCCAGGCAAGAGTACTGGAGTAGGTTGCCATTTCCTTCTCCAGGGGATCTTCCCAGCCCAGGGATTGAACCCAGGTCTCCTGCATTGGAGGCAGACACTTTACCCACTGAACCACCAGGGAAGAAGGGTAGGAAAACTCAGCAGCAGCCCGCTCACTGGGCTTTGCTGAACCACGTTAACCGTAATCCCCATGCACCTATTTCTACTTAAATAAGCGTGCATTTATCCTGGACTGAAGATTACACAAGCGAAAGCAAGTCAAAGTGTCGGTCACTCAGTCAGGCCCCACTCTTTGCAACCCCATGGACTCTAGCCCACCAGGCTCCTCTGTCCATGGGATTCTCCAGGCAAGAATACTGCAGTGGGCTGCCATTTCCCTCTCCAGGGGATCTTCCCGACCCAGGGATTGAACTCGGGTGTCCCACACTGTGGGCAGATTTTTTACCATCTGAGCCTCTAGGGAAGCCTGAAAGTGATGTTAAATAAAGGTCATTATCTTATTTAGTCTAACACTATTGTTCTCTTGAGCTGCGTTTAAAAGCAAAAGAAACCTGCATGATTGAACATATTTAGAATTCACAAGAAACTATGCCTACAATCATTTCAGGCCTCAAGTTCAGGAGCATAATTCAGGATTTTGTTAAACTGAGGTTTAAAAAGATTCAAAAGAAACAGTCTTTCAGGGGGCTAGGGTATGGAGAAAGTCAACGATATTTAAGATTATGCCCTGGGGAAAATGCTCAGGAGTTCAAATTCACCTCTTTAAAGGAGTAAAAATAAACTGTGGCACGTGGAGAACCTTCCTGTGAATATTCTACCTGTGAGGCAACCTCTACAGGGCAGACAACTTCACAGCTTGAGTGGCTGAGAGCAATTGCACTTCTAGAAAAAGCCCCTCACAGCTAAGGAACTAAAACAGAGTGAGTAGTATACTTTCAAGTAGAAGATTCTAGGGGATTAGATGGGGAATGGGTCAGCTACAGCTGGGAACAAGGTCAATCTTACAATATTTGGAGACCCTAAACACAACAACAGCATGATAATATTCTTTAACTTCTGTATGAGAGAAAAACAGAAAGAAAAAAAAAAAACACAAAACCTCTTGTCATATTTGTTTCCAACACTTTCTTTGGAGCAAAGTCAGAGGGTTGAGAATCAGCAAGAAACTTCTCTTTAGGAAGAGGATTTGAACCATCTTGTTCTTAAATTTCCTCCTACTGCCATATATCCACAGCTAAACTGTTTCCAAAAAGACCATTCAATGAGAACTTAGTAATTTTTAAAGCAAGTCAGGAAAAATTGAAAAGGTTAACAGAGGTTTTGTTGGGTAAAGCAGACTCAAGAGCCCAAAATGCAAATTACCAGCTGCAACAAAAGGCATAGGGTACTTGAGTTACTCACCAGTCATTTGGATTCTTCCCTTAAGGAAAGCCAGTAGGCTTCAGGGATGGAAGACAATAGAGCACAGACATTAGGAACAAACCTTGCGTCACAGTGAATTAGTGGCTCAACTCGGGTAAGAAGTCAGGACTCCTAACAACCACAAAACATGTACTGTGTCATTAACCACCAAGGTCTTAAGGGCCTTTTACCCTTATCTAATGTCACCAATACCTCGTGAGTGCTTAAGGAAAGCCTCAACTGCTGACAGTATTTCCAAAGATTATGATTCTCAACCTAGGCTACACAGCAGAGGAACCAAAGGCTCTTTTAGAGATCTGATGCTCAGACCACACCTCAGCCTAATTAAATGGGCATCGCTAGGGGGTAGGACTCAGACATCAGTATATTTTTAAAGCTCCCCAGGTAATTTCAAAAATCAAGAGACCTGGGATTAGTCCGTAATAACACGTATTTATAGTTTATCATATTAAGAAGCCATTATCACATGTACATATATGCACAGCACATATGCCTTCACAGATGAATTAATCAACTATAAAGCCACCTGTGGAAACTTACTACTAAAATGAAATTTAGGTAATTACACCTTCATTTTCAGCTCTGAGATAGATAAAAGGCCTAGAAACACAAATCACGTAACACTCTTCTCACTTATGCCACTAACGCTCATGAAGGACAGATCGCCAACATTCTGCATCAGAGTGGGATGGTGGCTCTGGATGTAGTTATTCAAGCAAACCGGAAGATGGAGAATCCCCGCTTACCTGGGCTCTGCGTGGGAGCCAGAAGAGATGCTGCGTCAGGGCACGGCTCAATGGTACACCAGTTTTCTCGGTTTATCTGGAGGGAAAGAAAGAGAGACTGAGTAAAAGTCAGGCATAAAAAAGGGAAGCAGAAAAAGACAGGCAAAGAGGAAGATATGGTGCGGCCAAGGGTAAGATAAAGAAAAAAGAAGTTAACAGGCAAAATGGACCAAATGTTGAAATATGTATCTCACATCCTGGTTTGCAAGTCAGAAAAAAATGCAAAAATAATTCCTGTTTATTCAAGGATTACTATACGTTGGGTATCAGGTTAAGAATTCTACATACATTATTTCATTTCATCCTAAGAATTCTACATATATCATTTCATTTAATCCCCACACTAGCTCGAAGAAGTATATTATTTCTCTTGCCAAAGAATAACTAGGTTTGGAGGACCTACATTTGTCAACTTCTGACCTTTGGTGAGAAGATGCTAAAGTATATGGGTGAGAAAGAACAGCAGGTCTCCCAAACATGCTAAGCGAGATAAGGTAGAAAGCTATGGGGCATTCTGTCCAATTACAACTGTCTGACAAAGAGCAAATGCAAGAAATTAAACAGCTTGCAAATGAACTACGCAAAACCTAGAGCCACAGGAAACAAACACCAAATCACTGACTCGTTTCAGCTCTTTTCCCAGTAGAGACGAATGGAGGCTGGGACCAGGGGCCATCATCACTGTTTCAACTCCTGGTGTGTTACAGTGATGCCAAAAATTTGAAAGTGATCCTTAAATGGAAAAAAATATTCAGCAGGTTCCCTGGGATTATGCGAAGTATCCCCTTTCAAAATGCAATTTGAGTGTGTATGAGGAAGAAACCTCAAATTTGGTAACCTTAACAAACCCAATCGCCATCTTTCAAAGAATGGAAACAGCAAATTTTCCTTAAAAAACAAAACAGAACCTTTCATTTAGAGAAGGATTTTCTGACTTTGAATTGTGCCTCACTTGAAATGAGCCAAATTTCACTTCCAGTGAAGTAAGTTTCTCTGTCAACAGGAAAAGCAAGGATCCATAATTACTGTACTTTTGCTCCATGAACACAGCAACAAATTTTAAATAGATAACACAAATTTTAAAAGCAGACCCTTTAACAACAGTGAAGAACGCAGAGCAGCTCTGAATTATGATGACACTGCTCTCTCCCAGTCCATGACCTTCAACACCTCTCCGGTCAACATTTTAGGAAACTTTGTTAAAACTCTTGATCTGAGAATGTTTTCATCACCTTTTCAGACATTACTCTATGGCCAATGAGTAAACAGAATTTTCTTCACTGTCAATACTTGAGGGACGAACTGACTTCACTTTTCATGTCATTTTAGGCATTTGTGTGTTACAGAAAATGAATTACATATTTTGCAAAACACAAACATATAAATCATACAAAAAATAATGTACCACTTAACAAAAAAGTTAGCAGAGTATTATTTAATATACAATAAATATTGAAAGGAAGAAAGTTAAAATTGAATCAAATCCCTTTAATGGAACACACTGATGTCTGAATAATAATGATGAGAACATACTAGTGATGGGAGACAGCTCCTCAAGGCTCTCCCTGTGAGTGTCTAGTGAGCAAAGGACACTGCCTGTGCTGTCATTATAGGCTGTCCTGTTAAGGAGGTCTCCATATCACACAGCCTCGGCAGACAGAGATACTGTTTCTTTCTGTGTGATGACAGATGTGTAAAGTCAGAAGAAAAGTGAGGGAGGCTTACAGCACACAGTAAAACTTCAGGGGTCCCACGGCTGGGGTTCCTCAGCTGTAACACAGCATCTCCCCGGGCCCCTTGTGTTGCCCCCGTGGGAGCAGGGCGGCAAGCAGCACCAACAAGAAGCTGATGCTCAGGGTGCTTTCTGACTTCAGACAGCAGCCATGAAACTGTCAGGCTGACCTGGTAGCTTGCAAGTAGGGTGAAATCTCAGACCCCATCACAGTTTTGACAATTCAGTTCAGTTCAGTTGACAACTAGTATATATTAAATAGTATTCATATACTTAAAGGTAGCAGTGGCCAAAAATCTCCTGGTGACATCTA
This sequence comes from Capra hircus, assembly GCF_001704415.2. Classification (NCBI taxonomy): domain Eukaryota; kingdom Metazoa; phylum Chordata; class Mammalia; order Artiodactyla; family Bovidae; genus Capra; species Capra hircus. The sequence goes on along the minus strand of NC_030828.1, from coordinate 15,734,167 downwards.
TGTGGTGAAAAGCTTTAATGATTCAATGTTTCATAGAGTGGCTGTGCCTGAGTGATCATAAAGAGACAACTAATATCCACTCTAACTTTTGTATAGGTTCCTGAATCTTCTTTAATGACTACTAACTGGCTATATCCCAGTACAAAATGTCTTTGGTGTTAAAAAAAAAATTAAAACTTAAAGAAAGAAACCAACACTGGAACATTATTGTTAATTAACTCCAGACTTTGGATTTCATTCCTTTTTCCATTAATGTTCTTTATTGTTCCAGGATCCAGTCCAGGATCAGCTAGTTCAGTTCAGTCGCTCAGTTGTGTCCTACTGTCTGTGACCCCGTGAACTGCAGCACGCCAGGCCTCCCTGTCCATCACCAACTCTTGGAAAAAACCCATGTCCATTGAGTCGGTGATGCCATCCAACCATCTCATCCTCTGTCATCCCCTTCTCCTTCCACTTCAATCTTTCCCAGCATCAGGGTCTTTTTCAATGAGTCAGCTCTTCGCATGAGGTGGCCAAAGAATTGGAGTTCCAGCTTCAGCATCAGTCCTTCCAGTGAATATTCAGGGCTGATCTCCCTCAGAATGGACTGGTTGGATCTCCTTGCAGTCCAAGGGACTCTCAAGAGTCTTCTCCAACACCACAGTTCAAAAGCATCAATTCTTCAGCGCTCAGCCTTCTCCACAGTCCAACTCTCACATCCATACATGACCAGTGGAAAAACCATAGCCTTGACTAGACAGACCTTAGTCGGCAAAGTAATGTCTCTGCTTTTTAATATGCTGTCTAAGTTGGTCATAGCTTTTCTTCCAAGGAGCAAGCGTCTTAATTTCAGGGCTGCAGTCACCATCTGCAGTGATTTTGGAGCCCCCGAAAATAAAGTGTCTCACTGTTTCAATTGTTTCCCCATCTATTTGCCATGAAGTGATGGGACCAGATGCCATGATCTTCGTTTTTTGAATATTAAGTTTTAAACCAACTTTTCACTCTCTTTCATTAAGAGGCTCTTCAGTTCTTCACTTTCTGCCATAAGGGTGGTGTCATCTGCATATCTGAGGTTATTGATACTTCTCCTGGCAATCTTGATTCCAGTTTGTGCTTCATCCAGCCCAGCATTTTGCATGATGTACTCTGCATTAAGTTAAATAAGCAGAGTGACAATATACAGCCTTGATGTACCCTATTTGGAACCAGTCTGTTGATCCACGTCCAGTTCTAACTGCTGCTTCTTGACCTGCATACAGATTTCTCAGGAGGCAGGTCAGGTGGTCTGGTATTCCCATCTCTTAAAGAATTTTCCACAGTTTGTTGTGATCCACACAGTCAAAGGCTTTGGCATGGTCAATAAAGCAGAAATAGATGTTTTTCTGGAACTCTCTTGCTTTTTTGATGACCCAACGGATGCTGGCAATCTAGCATACCACATTACATTTTGTGTGTGTGTGTGCAATTTTGTATTTTAAGACCTTTATTGAAATATATGACAAAGGTATGTATAGTCAAAGTTATGGTTTTTCCAGTGGTTATTTACAGATGTGAGAGTTGGGCCATAAAGAAGGCTAAGCATGAAAGACTTGATGCTTTCCAGTTGTGGTGCCGAAGAAGATTCGAAAGTCCCTCGGACTGCTAAGAGATCAAACCAGTCAATGCTAAAAGAAATAAACTCTGAATATTCATCAGAAGGACAGGTGCTGAAGCTCCAGTACTTTGGCCACCTGATGCAAGTGCCAACTCACTGGAAAAGACCCTGATGCTGGGAAAGACTGAAGGCAGGAGAAGGCGGTGTCAGAGGATGAGATCGTTGGATAGCATCACTGATTAAATGGACAAGAGTTTTAGCAAACTCTTAAACTCTATCTTCACTCTTCCCGACAGTGAAGGACAGGAAGTCTGATGTGCTGTTTCCACGGGGTTGCAGAGAGTCAGACATGATTCAGTGACTGAACAACAACAAATTGAAACATAACTCATATACTCTAAAACTCCTCTACTTAACTGTCTATTAAATAGTCTATTCAGTGGTCTATTGTCTTAGCACAGTTGTGAAACCATGGCCACTATCTAATTTTAGAACATTTTCATGGCACAAAAAAGAAATCTTGCATCCATCAGCAGTCACACCCGACCCCAAACCCCTCCCCTCCCAGTTCCAGGCAACCATTAATCTACGTTCTGTCTCTATGTATTTGCCTACTCTGGACATTCTGTATAAACGGAATCATACATTTTGATGTCTTTGGTTACTGGCTTCTTGCACTTAGCTTTCAAGGCTCATCTGTGTTTTAGCATTTTATCAGCACTGTACCCACTGCCTAATAGTCCATAACACTGTATGGATATGCCCACACTTTGTGTATTTATTCTTCAGCTGACAGACATGTGGCTGCTTTCACTTTCTGGCTGTTATGAATAATCCTGTCATGAATATCCACATACGAGCATTGGACATGCTTCACTTCTGTTGAGTATACGCCGAAGGGTGAACAGCTATGTCAAGCGATGATACCTTTATGTTTAATGAAGTCTGAGGGCTTGCCAGACTATTCCAGAGTGGCTGTGCCATTCGACATTCCTACCACCAGTGCTCGAGTATTCAAATTTCTCCACACCCGTGCCAACACCTGCTGCTCTTACCTGTTTTGATGTATCCAACTTGGCAGGTGTGAACGGTATCTCATGTGAGTATATGAGATACACTTTCAACTCTTCATTTTTTAAAATATATACATTTTATCAAAGTACAGTGGACTTTCAATGCTTCAGGTGCCCAGCAAGGTGATTCAGTTATACACATACACATGTATTGTTTTTGAAATTATTTCCCATTATAGGTTATTACAAGACACTGACTGTAGTTCCCTGTGCCATACAGTAAACCTCTGTTGCTGGTTGCATTTTTTTTTAAATTAGAAATCTAGCATTCTATTTGTACTAAGTAGAATCAAAATGTCATAAATTTTTTCAGTAGGCAAAAATTCACAAGTTTTCTAAAAATATATATATTATACATATTATGTATATATATGTATACAAAAGCTTTTCTACTAAGCTTGATAGAGGCTTGAGAAAAAAATTTTAAAAAAAAGATGGAGAAACTGGAAAACAAACTAACTGAAATCAGAGCACTGAATATGAAATAGAAAAAGTGAGACAAACTAAATAAAAGTAAATAAAAGATGATCATGTAGTTCAGCTGGCTTTAAACCTGACTGCTCACTGGAAACATACTTCCAACTTTTCTTTTAAAATGGAAACTGGTTTTTAATCTATTGATTACTTTCTAGGAAAAGGAAGACTCTATGAAGACATAATGCTGACCACCCTCAGATTTGTTTCTTTCATTAAATAAAAGAAGTCCTAAATATCCTCAATGTATCAAAACATTTGTGTCAAGCCTTAAAAGCAGTAACAGTAAAAGAGCTGAGTCCTCTGAGAACTCAGTGGGTGAGAGAGACCTGGAGAAATTAAGTGAATACCTCTGCCACAGCATCCTGCACACATGCGGCACGGAGATGAGTGTGGACAAGGCATCCTATGGTCGGCAGAAATGGGAGTCAGACTGGATGAGACACTCTAACGCCAAACGATATCTGAAATTCCTTATACATTTCTGCCCAGGTCACAAACGCAACACACAGAAACACTGGGCCAGATAACAACTCTTCTCTTTCACTTTACACAAGGCATTATTGCACAATACATGTTGGGGAGGAGCCAGAGACTGCCACACCCTGTATAAGCAGAAGAATTGAGAGATTAGAGTTTCAGGGAAGTTAAAAGCAGAGGGTGGAAGACAGAAGGTAGGACCACAGTGCCAACTGCTGCTGAGAAGTTGGAACTGATACATTTTTAAAAAGAAGTCACTGAACTGGGCAACCGTGAGGTTTATGGCGACTTTGGAAAGAAGAGTTTGAAACAAGACAGGTGATACCAGAATTAAAACTGTAAAACATCCCATTATATTTCTAAATTGATGGTACTTTCAAGTTTGCAGACTACTGTCGCCTGGATGGGACCCTTTGCCTGTCCCACTGGGAGGCACGTCGCCATTTTTGAGACGAGGCCACATGCTGAGTGAGGCTAGATTTGGGAATGGTAGATTTGTGTGCGAACTATATTGTACTGGTAACTGCATCTGCTCAAAAGACCGTAAGCTCCTTGAGAAGTGAATCCTATCTTTAAAAATTCCACAGATCTCCCCGTGAGCGCACAGCAGATGCTTAGTGACTGACCTTTGAGTTTATCATCCTCAATGATTTTTATATAGAACTAAAGGGAGAACCTTTGAGATGATCACCCTGCCTCCCTTTATCAGATCCATTAGAAAGGGGGGCGGGCACAGCAGGTGAAGGGACCTGAAGGAGGCACAGAGCATTCAGAGGTGGAGTGAGGACTCACGTTCCCTCGCTCCCAGTCCGGAGCTCCTTCCCCACCCTTGCAAGTATCTCTTCTGGTTCTTCACTTTGTCTCAGAATTCAGCAACTGTTTAAACAATTTTTAATAGCAATATGAAACTGAAAAAATCTGGCAAAGGAGCACTTAACATCTCTGGAGATTACTGGCTGGAAAAGAGAGTCACTGCTTAAATTAGACAAAAAGATTTAGAAAGTAAAGTATTATAATGCGAAAAATAAAATATGAACCTGGGGGTGCCAATTTTCGGAACATCAAAATGCTGTAACTGAAAGAAATGTTTTGCTTGTTTGGCTTGGCTTCGTCTGCTTTCAGGAGCCTGCGTTTTCAGTCACTAACAGTTAATTACCAACGATTTGCTGAGCAGGCTCACCGCCTCCAAGCACTCAAGGAAACCTCAGGAAACCTGACAGCTCTGCAGCTCCCACTAGTTCCTTCTGTGGAATCAGGACTCATTCACAAACACTTCCAACTAAAACCTACGCTGAAAATCAGTATGATTTCAGGTAAATCAGAGACTTCCTCACCAGGAAACGGTGAGTAAATCTAGCCCAAGAAGCCTTCTTCCTATTGCTACCTTGTTGATTACACCACACAGCTGGCCCGCCAGCTTTTGGGGAGGACCATGCCCACTTTAGGCAAGAAACAGCGTCAAGGTACAGCGGGAGAAAGACGGATTGTGACCCTGGTGACAATCTGCACGACAGGTCCCACAGTTTAAAAGTACGAGGAAGCCTCCTCCATTTAAAATGTTAAGGATGGACTTCCTTGGTGGCTCAGCGATTAAGAATCCACCAGCCAATGGCAGGAGGCACGGGTTTGATCCTTGATCTGGGAAGACCCCACATGCCGTAGAGCAACTGAGCCCATTTGCCAGAACTACCGAGCCTGTGCTCAAGAGCCTGGGAGCTGCCACCACTGAGCCCACGTGCTGCAAGGACCAAAGTCCACGTGCTCTAGAGCCGTGCTCTGCAATGAGAGAACCCACCGCAGTGAGAAACCAGCAACTAGAGAGCAGCCCCAACCCCCCGCCCCCGGCACCAACGAAGACCCAGCACAGCCAAAACCAAACTAACTATAAAGCGTCAAGGGTTATACCCGCCTCCACATCGCAGGACAATGCATATACCCACACGGGCCCACGGATCATCCGGCCTCACGAAATAGCTCCACAGCCATGGACTACAGACTGGACAGTCCTTCCTGCCATGGAAAAAAGAGGCTGGGCACGGCCGCTGGGACACTTCAGAGCTGGAGTTAGTGGCCTTTGGTGGCACAGACTCCTTCAAGGATCTGACGGAAGCCAGGGACCGCTCTCTCCCAGAAACACACGTGTGTGTGTCCAGTCAGCGGTTCTGGAGGCGGCTTCACAACTCAGAGTAGAGACTTGTCCTTACAAGTTTTTGAGGAGCATGAAAAGCCCAAGGTGGCCAGAGTATGACTGAGGAAAGAATGGGAGACACGGCAACCGTGAGTCTCCACCAAGGTGAGCCCCTCACCCCAGTTACATAAGCAAGGGAGTAAAAAAATCGGTATTATCCTAGGAAGACTGTAGCAAGTTTTCTTTTCTACAAGAAAAGAAGGAAGGAAAGCATGGAACAACCAGGACACAGCCCAGTAAGAGGAGTCTAGGCAGCTCTGGTCTGGAGGGTGCGTCCCTGGGCTGGGGAGTGTGGCCCTAGTGGGACACCGAGGAAGCAGCAGGCCAGTGAGCTGGCACAAAAGGCAGAATCCACAGGCATGAGAGAGGGATAAAGACTCCACGCTTAGAAACAGACAGGAGACCCAAAGCAGACGGGGGTGGTGCCTTCTCTTTGAGTCTGAAGTGCCAAGATGTCTTTCAGATGCTTAAAAGTCATTGATATTGAGAGAAAGACTGGAGCTAGTTTCATCTGCTCTTGAGTAAAAGGTGGTGAGAAGAGTGTGAATTGGAGAGGGAGCCGCCTGGACGTGCCAAGAGGGAAGACACGCTGCTGGTGGTGCTGGTGCGGGTGACACACAGTGGCAGGCGAAGAAGCCGGGCAGGCTGGCTGCGTGCAGGCAGGACCAGCACAGCAGCGAGTGTGCAGTCACGAAGCGAAATAAACCAAAACCACAGGCAGATACTGCATCACACCTGTCAGGATGGCTCTCATTTAAACCACACACACACATACACTCAAAAAAAAAAAAAACCAACCCTCCAGAAGATAACCAGTGTTGTTGAGAATGCAGAGAACTGAGACCTGTGTGCACGTAAACTCTTGGGGATGTAAAAATGTGGAAGAAAGCACAGGGGTTCCTCCAAAACTTAACCAGAATCAGCATACGATCCAGCAATTCACCTTCTGGGCATACCCCAAAGAACTGAAAGCAGGTACTCATAAATCAACATCCACAGCACCACCATTCACAATAGATAAAAGGGGAAAACAACCCAGCTGGCCATCAGCAGATGAATGGATTAACAAAAGGTGGTATACACATGCAATGGAGCAGTACTCAGCCTTAAAATGAGGAGAGGATTCTGATGCCTGCTTTCACATGGATAAACCCCAAAAACATCATACTCAGTGAAGCAGGCCAGTCATGAAAGGACAAATACTGTGCAATGCCACTTACAGAAGATACCCAGGGTAGTCAAATTCTAGCACCAAAAAAATAAAACGGTGATTGCCAGGGACTGGGGGCAGGGGAAACAGAGTTTCTGTTTATCGAGTACAGAGCTTCGGTTTGCAAAGATGAAAAAGTTCTGGATGGTGGTGATACGACAGCTGCACGGCAACGCGAACGCACTCAATGCCACTGAACTGGACACTCAAGTGTGGTCGACGCTACGAATTTCCTTACAATGACAGCAACAACTGAGTGAGCGTGCGGCAGCTCCAGAGAAGCGAGTGTGTTTAGAGAAGAGCGGTCAGGCGGCCCACAGCTGGAGGCGGCGCTGGTAATCTGGGCCAGATGCTACCAGTCGTGGTCAGTGCCATTAACCAGAGGACAGAGCGCGCAGACACGGGTGTGGAAAGAATGTCGAAACTGGCATCAGCGTTTGCGACCACATCCTGTAGGCAGTGACAGCAGCGCCAAGCAGATCATGTTCACGCGTGACAAGTACTGCGCGGAGTGCATACAAGTAAGCCGTTTAAGAGGCAGAAGCTGAATTACAAAACCTCTCTCTCTCCTCCCGCCTGGCTTCAGAAACACTGGTGTGGCCGATAAAGTGGCCCTCGTCTCGGGTCTATTTTTCAACAACTCCACTGTTTCTCACTCATACAATGAGGTAACTTAAAGGCCACACACCCAATGTGGCTCCACTCGAACATTTTCAGAGTGCTTGCTACAGACCACAGGAAATGCCAGGCCCTGATTATACTCATGGTAACACATCTCTTCTCATGGTAGTCTCTTTTCCAAAAGGTGACCTCTAAGACCCAGGTTTCTACATTACTGGATGACGGACTGCTCTCTGTACCACTGACACTCTTCTTAGCCATCTTGAGACTAGGCTTAGCCGGAAATTCTGATTGCCAGCCGAACTAGGAGATGGACTAGAAAGAAACAACAGTGTTGAGACTGCTAATAATTTGAGCTTAAGAGGAAAACAAAGGTAATAATTAACACTAATAAGGCCCTTTATCCAGGTTTTGCTCTATGGAATCTCTGAACTATTAGCAAAATACAAAACTGGCAACTGATTAAATGGGTAGGAGGAGTAGATCAAAACAATTCTGAAATTCTGTGTAGCAAGCAGCTGGAAATGAGGAAAACAGAGACTGCGCTGTTAAATATCCACAACTCTTGGAGGAATAAGCCACCCAAACCACTTTCTGGCTCTGACTCCATTCGCAACTCTTTAGCTAAAAGACAGACTTAATCCTCTGTCCATGCTGTATCTCCAGGACAGTCAGACTGTGGACATTACAGGTACCGAGCATCCAAAGTTCTGACGAGTCACAGTGCACGTGGAGCATGGGATGGGAGAAGTTAATTCAAAAAAAATGTTGACCATGCTGGTAATTTTTCACGTCTATCATGAAGCCTCGGGTCCCTTGGAATGGTCTAAACCACGCCTAGACTGTGTTCCCGTCAGTCAGAAAACAGAGCGTGCATGCTTCCAGTGGAGAGGGAACTGCCTGGTTTCTGGCAGTGCTTCTGCGACTGTTTATATTTGAACATCCTAATAACACAGCTCATGGTCACACCCAGCCTTCCCAGCCACTGCCTGTATTTACTTCCTCTGCAAATGTCTCAGGAGATGTAGCTGGAGTTACAAGGCTGAACAAAAGGAAGCAGAAACCCCACCATCCGGACAGGGGAGCCAACACTTGAGACAGAAGTCTTTTTAGGGAATCAGACTAACTGAGCAGATAGGCCTTCGGCCGTCTTTTGCCTCCTAATGTCTTTGGTTTGAAGTGGCATGGAAGTGTCTTTGAGCAAGTAAACTTGTTAAAGGATGTGTATTTCCTGGAAGATGACACTGGGCCTACAGACAAACTGCTCCTGCGCTACTGAGGCCAGGTGGCCTGCCTGAACATCACGGGTGGGAGGGGGTCGTCGTCCTCTGTACAAATTGTCAACTCAGTGTCCACAAAACATGGCTGCAAATGTTTTCACCATTCATCTGCTACTCTGACTTACTAGTTACAAAGTATGCTGCCAGTAAATCATCAGTAACAAGAAGAATCGCGTTGTTACTAATAGGCAATATTTTTCCAAGTACCCAAAGTAATAAAGCTAGCGAAACGGAAATGGCCCCTGGATTAAAGTCAGTAGCTGATCTAGGACTCTGACTTCTTTGTCTTCGGCATGCTAGTTTTGCAGCAAGTCCCTGACACTTGGTGTGATGTCCTCCTGTGTTAAGAACAGCCTCTTAATGTGATCATGAGTTAGCTACTGAACTGTGTTACGACAAAGGCTCCTCTCACCAACCTGTGTAGGCTTTAGAGGGACTTCCCTGGTGGTCCACTGGTTAAGAGTCCACCTTCCAATGGAAGGGACTCGGGTTCGATCCCTCGTCAGGGAACTAAGATTCCCACATCCCGAGGGGCAACTAAGGCACCACAACTACTGAGCCAAGCTGCAGCAAACCACGGAGCCCACGCGCCTTAGCTGGAGGGTCCTGCACGAGCAAATGAAGAGCGCGCTTCCTGCAATGAAGGCCCCGTGCGACCCCCAAGCAAAACACACAAAACTGGGCTTCTGAAAGATGCTGGGGAAAATGGGCCTGTTGATACCAAAGGGTGTCTGCCAATGATTCAAATTCTTCCTTATCCCATTCTGTGCACATGATTCATAGTTACTAACCATTTACCTACCATAAGAAGCCAGAAGTCACACAGGCACGGGGGGATACTGTGAGGAGCGACACGTATGTATGTGTGTACTGGGACGGCGGAGCCAAGAACACTATTCACCTACTTTATTTTCAGAAAAAATAATTCAAGGAGGTTAGACTTCAGCATCTATTGGGTTTGATGATGGGAAGCAACGGCTGATGTGAGGATAAAGACTGGTGTACCCAGCCTTGGGAAAAATCCCAAGGGAAGGCTCTGATGCAGAAGAGCTTCCATGAACGTCACTGAACAGAACTGCCAGCGGGAACGGGTCAGAATGCAGAGTAAGTCTCAGAAAGGAGGGGCACATAACAGAGGACAGGATTTTCAAAGTTAATTCACAGGGAATTGTCTGGATGCCAGTGGGAAGGAATGGAGCTGTAAATGTTATGATACCAGAAGGACAGGGTCACGGTCCAAACTTTGTGGTGACCGTCACAACTCATCTCTCTGTTCTTTACACCAACAATCCCAGCACATTAAGCACAGTTCACATACCATTACGCGTTATGAACCCATACTTATAAATCTTAACAGATTAACTCATTCAACTAACAAAACTTATTGAGCATTTAACATGAATTAGGGACACTGTTTTGAGTGCTTAGACATAGATTAAAAAATAGTGAATAGATTAAAAAAATTACAAACTCCTCGGTATATTAAAAAAAATCTTCCACCAAAAAGGGGAGTGAGAACATAGCACACGGTCACTTGGGAACTCAAGCAGCTCACACACCCAACATAACACACCTTTAAAAACACTGATTTAAAAAAGCAAATTCAAAATGGCAGCTAAGTGACGAGGCCACTGCTGAATGAATTAAAAAAAAAAAAAAAGTTGTGGGGGAAAGGCTGTTAACAATGACGGATTCATATCTGAATTCAAAGTGCTGTAAAAGGAATCCCACACTGGGAAAGAAGCGAATGAGATCAGCTTTTCACACTGAAAAAGTCTCAGCAGTTAAAACTTTAAAAGATACATACAGATACAGATACACACATTCACGAAATAAAAGTGTTGGCCAACTCAAAGAAGACGTCTAGGGGACTAAGAAAGAACATGAGCTTTGAAAAGAATCACGTCTGGGGCTACATCCTATTACCTAGGATGAGCTGTGAGAAAAGTACTGATTATCCGAAAATGCTTTTCCCCATAAGATGAAACAGATACTAGGGATGTAAACGTTAAGTGCCTGTCCACTGGAGGCCACAAAGCCATTTCATCACACTGGGCCTACCATAATGGCAGCCTGCGTGACTCCCACGTGCCAGAAGGATCTTTTGAAAACATAAGCAAAGCAAACCCCTCCCGATGGTGGTCAAGGCCTGGCTCTTCCAGGCCCGGCCTGCTCAGCTTTCTCCCATCACCTCGGCCTCCCCCATCCTTCCCCGCCCCAGGGCCTCTGCCAATCCTTTTTAGAACGTCTTCGCTAGGTGCAGCGCTGGCATCTTCTAGTTCTCTGGACACCAGTTTTTTTAAATGTCAGAACCTCAGAATGATCTCCTACCTGAAATGTCTTCCCATCATGTGCACTTACAGTACACACTGGTGATTTCTGTCAAGTCACTTACAGTAACGTGTACTTGTTTCTATTGCCTGTCTTTAAGCAATACAGAAACTTTGAAGACCTATGTGCCCCTTGGACCGAGCACCATGCTTGACACTGAACAAATCATTAATACTGTTTTCATGTAGGTCTCTCAGTGACGTGACCTTCTCTGTCTTCAAAGCAAAGAATCAGCACCAAAGCTGCCTAGCTCATCTCAAACTGGAAATAGCGTATTTTCAGGACTTTTTGTGCTTCCTTATGTGTAATAAATGCCTGTTTTCTGAGAAGTGAAGTTTCTTCTACTGAAATTCTTTGGTTATGTAAAGGTGGTATGGTGCGAAAAAAAAAAGAAAAAAGAATACAAATACAGGCACATCCAAAAAAAAAAGGGGGAAGAGAGAAAAAAATATGTCCTTTATGAGCTGTGGCCTTGTGCGGGGTAAAAAAAAACAAAACATCACATCACTCAAGTCTTTCACGGTCCTCAGCCAGGCGCAGGAGACACCTCAAACTCTTCCTAAGAAAAGGAGTCTGGGGTGGGCGTGCAGGGACCACTGCTGCCTGACCAATCCTCTCAAAGGAAGTAACGTATATAAAAGCGTTCTGTTAAAACTGTAGAGCAGCATCTGTGAAGGCAGCAAGCCTGTGCTGAGTTAGCTCCACTACTAAGGGCTGTCATGCCCCAGGAGAGTGGAGAGAGTTATGTATTTCAGCACGGCTTTCAATGCACCACATTCCTGTGATCCTAAGACTGAGACTTTCTATCCTCCCTACCCTCCTTCCCTTTCCTCCCCAGACAGGGAACATCATAAAGCATGCAAAGAGCTCAGTCATGTCTGACTCTCTGTGACCCCATGGACTGTAGCCTGCCAGGCTCCTCTGTCCACGGGTTTCTCCAGGCAAAAACACTGGAGTGGGTTGCCATTCCCTCCTCCAGAGGATCTTCCCGACACAGGGACTGGACACTCGTCTTTTGCATCCCCTGCACTGGCAGGCAGGTTCTTTACCACTAGCGCCACCTGGGAAGCCCAATATCATACAGAGTCGAGCACACAAAAATCCTAACAACTAGACTCTTCTAAACAAAGGAGGACAAAAACGAAAAAAAAAAAAAAAAAATCACTGTGATTTCATAGTGGAGCTCACGTTTCAGAGACACTAACATGAATAGTTAAGATCCTGGATCAAGTTCAAAATGCCAAGTTGCCCACTGCTCTGAGCCTCGGCCTGGCAAGTCAGAGCACCAGCTGATAGAGGTTATGGCGGACAGAGAGCAGTTCCCCACGATCGCAACCCCTCCACTGAGCCCCTCATCTGTGTCCCAAAGCGTGGTCTTAGTTCACTGGCATCCATGTCTAGCTTTCCGAGCCATGCCTGGCCTCAATGGATCAGTGGAGAAAAGGAGCGAGTCTCAAGTAACAAACTGAACTGATCAATCAATGCGAGAGCGCCCCTACTTCCCAGACTGGGACAACACATCCATTCCTCCTGAGCCTGCGGTCCCCTGGCTCCACACCCTCATCAGCTCAGGTACTGAGGTTCTCTGGCAACTCGGAAGCACTTGGTTGGCTTCCAGTTTCCCCTGTCTTTGCCAGAAAATGGCTAAACTTCCAAAAAGTGCTCCCTGAATCGTCCAGCATTCTCAGACTCCCACCTTATGGCTGGAGGAGTTCTTACTAATTTTAGACTCAAGGATGCCTTCTGTGAGCAATTAGCCGCCCAGAGGCCCCACCCCCATCCTGCCGAGACAGCCAGCATCACTAACGGGAGAAAACAAACACAGCAATTAACAGTCAGAGGCGAGACCTGTAAAGCAGTGAAACCGAGCCAGAATGGCCACTGTGCCACTTCGATAAACAGACTGAGTAGAGATCTTTCCAAAGGAAATAAATGCTATCTTCCCCCTAAGAGTTGTGAGAGAACAAAAAAGAGCAGAAAGAGCAAGGGGAAAAAAAAAAAAAAACAACTCAGGCAAAAGACAGACTAGGAGACAGAGGCAGAAGGGGAGAGACCGATAGATAATGACGCCTCTACAGACGGGGCCCCGGGGTGGGGACGATGGGGACCGAGGGACACAGACCTCTCTGGAAAAGAGCAACTGATGGCAAAGTTCTCCACCTGTGATTTACAAGAGTAGGAGGTTCTCTTGAGCAGAAGAATCCACTTTAAAGCAAGTAAAATGACGCTGAAACCTAAGTGACTCGACAATTCTGAAGTCCCCACTGTTTCTGGTCAGATATTCTGCTAGGAACCTTAAAATCACCAACCCAACTCCACAGTTGCCACTGTGCGCGCGCGCACACACACACACACACGCCTCTCAGCTCTTCTCCCAGTACAGGCTGGCCAGGGCCCCGGCTACCGGATTCAGAGGCAGGAGGCGGCTGCGGCGAGGCCCTTACCTTCAGCAGCACCACGTCCACGGTCCTGTCCACCTTGGAGATGTCACACAGGCTGTAGCGCCTCTTGTGCCGCTCATACATTTTGTCCAAACGCAGAACAGAGGACACGAGACACAGGGGCGGGGCCTACTGTAACCTGGGGGGGTCAGGGTGCTCCCGCAAGCCCCCAGGTCTGAACCTCTCGCGCGGAGCCAGAGGGGGCTTCTGCCGTCCAGACTCCTCTATGAAGAAAACCTCGAGGGGGTCAAACCACGCAGGAACCCAACTCCCTCACCGGCTGGAGAGCTTCCTGGCAGTGCCTGAGCCCCGGGGCGACGCACGCACAACTCACAGTGTCCACAGCAATCGCCCCTGGATGCTATACTTTAGTCAGATCTCGACGGAGAGAGAAGCACAGACCGTTTCCATCACGGGTGATAACTCCAGGAAAAAAATGAAGGCTTAACGGGCTACGCATGCCGGCCGACGCACGTGGCGGGGAACAGCCCAGAGCAGGCAAGAAAAAATCCAGTATGTGCCTTGTCGGGAAAAAGACAAGCAGAGAAGAAGGGAAGACAGCTCTACTTCGCAGGGATGGCAGGACAAAATTTTCTCATGAAAACCTCTTCTTGCTTAAAAAAACAAAAGCAAGGAAAAGCAGTATTTCCTTCACAGGAAAAAAAAAAAAAGGCAAGCGAACTGAAATTCTGAGATTCTGTCCAGAGAAAGAGTCTCCAGTCAGCTTGTTGATCGCCAGGCAGTAGGGCTTGGTTCTGATTTCAGCTGAAAAGTCTAAATGACAGCGGAGTGAAAGCAGGAAGGGAAAAAAAAAAAGCCCACTCCTCCTCCCGTGCTCCCTCCCTTCTGGGGCGCGGGCCCCTCTTCCCTCCCTCCCTCAGGAACGTCACAACTGGCCCTTTCGGCTCAGCACCAGCAGCCGCTGAGGCTTGAAAACCTAAAGGCAGTGCTGGGAACATGATTCATCCCCAGACGAAGAGGAGAAAAACAAGGCTTCCTTTTCCAGCCGGCTTCCTCCTCCTCCTCCTCCTCCTCTCATGCTGCTTCCTATGAAACAGGCTCTGAAGGGCACCCCAAGACGCGCCCCGCGCTGAGGTCGGGGCAGCATCCTGCACACTGCAGGCGAGCACAACACGCTTCTCTGTCCCACGAAGTCAGGGAAGTGGCCACGACCCCGGGTGCGCGCTGCAGCGCCCTGCCAGCTGCAAACCAGTGATTTAACGTGAGAAAAATGCTAGCCTGAGACTTTAGGGACATGTCTCCAGGATCCACAAGGGCTTACGGAAGTGGCCAGCAAGGCTTAGAGATCAAGAGGTCAGTTAGGTTTTTCTTTTTTTTTTTGCAGAGAGGAAGGGAGTGATGGAGTGGGTGAGCAGGAGGGGTGCTTCAAGTCCAGTGGAGAGGAGAGAAGGGACCGGTGTGCGGGCCAAGGGGAGCCCCTTGAGGGCCTTCTCCCCCTTTCGCGACCGGCCTGCGGGGGCCCCATCACTCCACACGCCCGCCCTCTGGCCCCACCCTAGCCACGATCATCAGAGGCGGACCTGCTCTTCTCACTGTTGTCAGAAATGATCTGGGAGGGAAAGGAGGAGAGAGAACTGGGGAGGACACGGGCGGGGGCGGGGGGTGGGGCAGTGGAGATGGAAAAACTGAAAGGATATTCTCCTTCTAGGAGAGTAAGGCTGCTGACGTTTCCCTCAAGGGGCCACAGGCGGAGTCCTTGGCTTGGCCCTGCCAATGAGGGTGAGGGGGCTCCAACGCCACAAGCGAAAGGAGAAGAGATTTAATACCAAAATTTCCATCAGTATCACCAACAGAGCTGATGGGGAGGCTTTCCAGGAACAATAAAAGAAGCAGAGATGGGCTGGTGAGTCACCATGTCCTCTGGCCAGGCTGTCAAGTGGCTGACCAGCTCAGAGGAGAGTGAGGCAGTGAACCCCACTAGGACGCACCTCCCTGCTCCCCCAGACACAAGGCAGCTGTGGCTCAACCAGCTCAAAGCCTGCAGCCCGTCCGTCCCAGTCTCATCCACAGGGTGGGGCGGACGGGCCCTCCCCTTCCCCATACGCCCATAGCGAGCATCGTGCTGTGACGCTACCAACGTCGACAGTGAACCAGATGTTGCTTTTCATGAGAGTGACAATGGAAAACAGACGACTGGAGAGAGAGTAGAAAGCTGTAAATAAAATTCTAACTCAGGCTTGCCCAAAGGGTGGGAACCTGGCCGGTGGCTTACGACGACTTTGAAAACCATGTGGCCTAGGAATACGAATGGAAAGATCCTTTAGGTTTTGGTGCAGGGAAAAATGGATGGTTTATTATCTTTTCTGTACAAACTTTCACCAAGCTGTCACTCAGAACTCTCCCTCCTCCCCACAGAAAGACAGAGCCGCCTCCCCTCTGTCCTCAGCATGGTTTATTCCCCACTGCCGCTCCCTTCTGTTTTAATTAGAATCAAATGTTTCCTGCTTCCAAGGTTCCCAGGCTTCTCCCTAGGGATCATAGATGCTTTAATCACCATACAGCCTCTCTATTCCCAGTCTTGTCTAACTACTGACTTCAGGGCAGATAATCTACACTGATCGAAGAGATCCTCTGCATTTGTGTTACCTGCGTGTATACTGCCTTGCAACAAAGGCAAACAAAAGAAACAAACAACAAAATCTCTGCCCTCAAAAAATTTAAAAGAAATATGTTTCACAGTAATACAACTGTCTGAAATGGCCCAGGTTACGGTTTTGAGACAGTTTTTTTTTTTTTTTTTTTTTTAAATTTCTGCTGAGATGCTGGCTTTGCGCTGCAGGCTGGAAATTGAGACTTCCTAGCTGTTCGGTACACATAAACATGTTAAGAGGATTTGGAACTGTAATTGCGTGTTCTGTTCCTTCTTGGAGAATAAAACCTCTGGGTAGGGAACACATGCCCTGGGTAGGGAACACGAATCTGCTTTGCTGTCCCTCTGGATCTGTTCGATACTCGCCACAGAAGACAGAGTCTGCGGTCCTGCGCTTTCGCTGTTGATCTGACAATTCCAAGTTTTTATCAAAAACATCTGGAACTGCCGAGCAGTTATTCTGTTAGGATTTTGAAACTCAGAAACCAATCGTTTTATTTCCAAACCAAAGCTGAGACCTATGAAGCTTCGTTTTGAGGATATGTCTTTTCCTTTAATTTTGGGAACTTAAAAAGTAAAATATGTTTATTATTTACAACTTCTTTTCACAATAGCAATTATTCACAAGATTACTTATATCTCCCTCCATCCCACACTCCAGCCACAACAAGGAGGCCTCAGTTCAGTTCAGTTGCTCAGTCGTGGGGACTCTGTGTGACCTCACGGACTGCAGCAGGCCAGGCTTCCCTGTCCACCACCAACTTCTGGAGCTTACTCAAACAAGGAGGCCTACATTCTTCAGTAGAAGCAACCAGTGCCAGAAGTCTGTTCATACCACAGGCCTGATGTATCTTATTAAAGATTCCAGAAAACAAAGTATAAAAATATTTTTATGAAATTTACTTTAACTAGAGCGTTTCTGTTCATGAGTTAAATTTTCCCTCGATATTTAATTTCAAGATCTAACACCTTATCCAAATTATTTAAGCGTTCTTATGAGTCAGCGCTATTTGGCTTGCTTTTTAGTGATGGCAGAACCCTACCTGAAGCCCCATAGCAAAGTTTCTGAAATAGGACACCATCTAGTGGGTATACTGAAGACCCAAACAGAACACAAAGGCCAGTAAGCCTCGTGGTTGGTGGGTGGGGTGTCTGCTGCTGCTGCTGAAACATTTGCTCTGTAACCTCAAAGTTCGAGCATACAGCAAGCAGTAGCCTGTCACTGGCTCGAAGACACCCCAATGATCAATTTCGTCTCTGCAAGGAGCAAAAGGTGGAAATCAAAGGTTCTTCCCACCCCTGGGTCTGTCACATCTCACTGCACACCCTGGGATAATCAGACTGACTCTTGGACCTAGGCTTCCAGAACTGGGGAGTGAGGAGGGCTGGACACTAGGTCATATCTGAAGTTCCCTCTTGATCTGCTATGGTCAGCCCGAGACTAACAAATCTGTATCACTTGCCATATAGCTCACAGGATGTGGGTGCAGCGGAGAAAGAAAAAGGAATTGAGACGTTCTCTCAAAACCTGTTGTAGAAAACAGTGTATTCTCGCATAATTATATTTCCCACCTCCACTTTTCACATGAAGTGAAAAGGAAGGAAACGACGAGCACAGTCGTCAACTTTCACGAATCTATGACTTCATTAACTTAAACATAGTCATCAAGAGCTACAGACTTGTTGGTGGCAAAATTTACTAAAATACAGATAAAACATTGATACTGTTTTTTCCTTATGAACAGCCTCCACTTGAGCAACTCCAGACTGCTGACACTAAGTCTGCTTCATATAAGATACCTGAGTATTTGAGAGAAGATGAGAAGTATTAATAGCACCTGCACTGCGCCCACAGAGGACTTCCTTTTCCATTTCAGCCTGGGTGTTTGATCAGGTGCTGCTGATCCAGGAGAGCGAGGCAGAGGCCCCCTCCCTTGCACCTCTTCCACGCCCTGCTCTGGAGGTTGCAGGAAGGTTAAAAGAGGAAAAGGGGACTAGGAAGCCCTGTAGGGCGGCGACCAGCCAACCAGCAATTCCACCCGGCAGTCCCTCTGCTTTAATCCTTTCTCATCTTTTCCAAGAAGAAACTTGAACACAAGTTAGCTGATGGCGGCAGCAAGAAGCAATTAAGATGGAAGAGAGCACGACAGAGTCTTAAAAACGTCCCTTCACCAACCTGTGAGCCTCACAGGAAAACAGGTCTCATGGAACAAGCACACAAATGTTAAATTTTACTAAAACTACCAGCAGCCTGATGATAGAAAAGGAAAGAGGAGGAGGGGAGAAAGGCAGACAGCCAGATCAGATTTCGTCTGGCAAAGTGGTGATAGGACAATTTAACCTCTAGGGCAGGTCTTCTGGAGGCAAGACTTATTAATAATTTACTGAGTGCTTCCTGCATGCCACGTGCACCCACATGTACCATTTCGCTCACTCTTCATAAAAAGCTAAAGGGTGAAATGTCACCGTCCACTTCACAGATGCAGAAAAGTACCACCGAGTTTAAATCGGGTGCATCAGGCCATGTGGGCTTCCCTGGTGCCTCAGCAGTAAAGAATCCATCTGCCAACGCAGGAGACGCAGGTTTGATCCCTGAGTCAGGAAGATCCTCTGGAGAAGGAAATGGCAACCCACTCTAGTACTCTTGCCTGGAGCATCAACCTCACGGACAGAGGAGCCTGGTAAACTAAAGTCCATAGGGTCGCAAAGAGTTGGACACGACTTAGCAACTAAACAACAAAGAGGTCACACAACTAATGAGTCTGCATTAAATTCAATTCGAGAAATCTTTCTTTCCACATGCATCTTATTTTGTCTTGAGTAATCCTCTAAACTGAAAGAAAGAACTCTCAGGGAGAAAACGTTAAGTCAAAGTTTCAGGAAACAAAACTAGAACTCAATTCTCGTATCACTGGCATTCTTTTTTTCAATCATTGGCATTCTCACATCTGATTTTACAGAAACAAAAAAGGACAGAAAAAGACTATTTTTTCAATAAAAATGACAAATGGTTCCTAATTTTAGAAAGTACCAGTAGAAAAAGTGTGTTATTACA
This sequence comes from Capra hircus, assembly GCF_001704415.2. NCBI lineage: Eukaryota > Metazoa > Chordata > Mammalia > Artiodactyla > Bovidae > Capra > Capra hircus. The sequence goes on along the minus strand of NC_030828.1, from coordinate 15,714,827 downwards.
CTAAATGGACTCAACTTATTTGCCATCATTTTGATACTTGATGTTCAATTTTTTAAAATAGCTTCTCGATATGTTCATGTTACAAAAATCAGAACGCACACATCCAACAAAGAGATGAAGGGTTTTACTGACAACTGGTCTCCAGGTCTCCTTCAGAATGAGTGGCTGTACTGTTCTCAGTTTTCCTCTCGGGAACAAACATGAAGTGAAGTGAAGTGAAGTCACTTGGTCGTGTCCGACTCTTTGCAACCCCGTGGACTGTAGCCCACCAGGCTCCTCCGTCCATGGGATTTTCCAGGCAAGAATATTGGAGTCGATTGCCATTTCCTTCTCCAGGGAATCTTCCCAACCCAGGGATCGAACGCAGGTCTCCTGCATAACAGGCAGACCCTTTAACCTCTGAGCCACCATGGAACAAACATAAGTTACTTCTTAAGGCAGCTTTTAAATGAGTATCTGAAGATACTCGTCATGGCTCACCACCCTCCTCAAAGCTTCTCCTCTGGCTTGTGGTTCCCACAACTGTTCCCATGCCGCAGGGTACCCAACGGAGGGCCCTTCAGTTAGTGGGTGTCCTTCGCGTGATGTGAACACCAAGACAGAAGCCCCCTGGTGCCGAGTACCCTGGGACGACCAAGATCAACAGACACACCACACTGCTAGACGGATGTAAGCTTGTGCTGAAGCAAGTCACTTCCCACACCTTTTCGATGGACATATCAAAACAGATCTCTTTCATACTATAATCACGTGATTTTACTGTAAACCCCACTTTATACATTTTCCTCTTAAAAGTGTACTAGGTATTTTGTAAACATTTAATTTTTTTAGAATTTTCAAAGTGTCCCAAAGAATGCAGCTTTAAAATACATTAGTATTTTAAAAACCTAGACTGCTACAGATGCCAAAAACGGCAAGTTTAGTATCAATAACGATTTAAACAAGCAACAAATTCTACATGGAAGAATACTGTTGGGATTGCTACAACATCTCACGAGTCACTGTCCTGAATCTTCAATGAGCTTTTTGAAATTAGTTCAATCGTGAGACAAATAGTCCCTGAACACCTATGTTTGGCACTGAGATATAACAGAGAACCAGACGGACATTAAATGGTAAAAACAATGTGTGTGAAAAATGCCCGAATAGAGGACTCCCAGGCTACTACGAGCTCACCTGCTTTCAGAGGGAACATCGGCGTCTGGTGCGCAGGTGAGTGGCTGGGATGGGCACACTGACGACGGAAATCAACAGAGAGATGCGACACTGAGGAGCCAGAGAGCAAGAGTGGTAAACAGAGCCCGACGCTGGGAAAAAGTCAGGTCACGGGAGAGCTGGGCTTTGCTCTGCGGATGCTCCGTGGACCCTGGCTGGGGAGAGCAAGCTCGGGGGCCGTAGTGGAGCGAGGAAGGCTAAACTGCAATTTCTTTTGAATTGCTACCATTTCACAGGGGAAATTTTAAGCTCTGTCATATACTCCACCTCCTCTGGTTATCTCTGGTTATGAAGATATCTTACTCTTCAGACATAGTGCCTTAGTGAATCCTTAAAGAATGGCTGCTACAGGATGGCTAACCTGGGAATAAACACTTCAGTGCGTAAAAACCTTTCTGAGAAGGAACCAAGCATCAGCAGAGAAAATGGACCACTGACACGAGGTGAGTTCTACGTCCATTATGTCGGTTCTGCCCGAGAGACTGCGTCAGAGACCGGAGGAGAACCCTTGCGTGCACGCACTGGGTCTTGATCAGGAACATGGACAAAAGCTACTGCTTGAGGAGAGAGCAGGGTGGACAGTGTTTGGCAAGGAAATGGAAACAGAAGGGAACGGCCAACAGCTGAGAAACTCCCTTTCCATATGATCATCCATGAAAATAAGAATGACCTCATTTCATAAAACAGAGGCAAGCAGGTCAGGGAAACAGCTCTGACAACTGCAGACCCTGGTTTCCCAAGGGATGATGTCATCACCAGCGCGTCACGGCCGACTAGCCGCCGGCCAGCCAACATCGGCCAAGATTATTTATCTGTTCGACAATACTTAAATATTGGCTGAAGTTACAGGGCTCTGTGAGGTGTCACGAGAGATGTCCAGATGGATGAGACACTTTCGGGACCTTAAGGAAACAAACCAGGGACCAGGGCATGAAATGTACATATGAGAAAACTTGGGTAGTACAAATGAAACTCAGATTTCAGCAAGGAGTACAGAGCTCTGGCTGAGCTGCCCAGGCAGAAAAGTTTCATGAAGGTGGTGGTTTAACATGAAGGGACAGAAGGCCAGAAAAAGGGAGGGAGGAGGCAGGCAACCCCGATGCAGACAGAGATCGAAGGCACAAGTGCTGATGTGCGGCAGGTATGGCCGAGGCATCGGGACTCAAGACGGCGCTGTGACACTGGTCTGGACAGGCGTCCACAGCCTCGATTCCTGAAGCAGGCAGTGCCCGCCTAAAGAGTCAAGATGCTACTCGGGGCAGCAGGCAGCCGCCAGAGATGCCACAGCCTGGGAGCCGCACATCCGCGCCGTGACTCAGAAACTCTGTGCGAGTCTCCAGCCTCATCAAGGCTCCTGCTTGAGAGGATACAGCACCACGATCCTCATCCAGCCTCAAGGCGAGTAAACGGTTGGTCTCTCGAGGTTCCACAACTAGGATGTGAGGGTTCTTCCTACTTCAGTGACCCTGGTTCTTAGGACAACTGTGGCTTCTGTAATTGCCTACCTGGTCTCTCCGCCTGCCCACATTTCTATCAAGAGTCATGCTCTCTGCCAACTCTGACTCTCCTTATAACTCTGTGCTGTGAACCATGGTGTCCTCAGACCGCTGCACCGCCGTTACGAGTTCCATCCTCTGTTCTTCCTTGTGGCTGCACGCTGCTCTCTAGGTAGAATGCATCTCTCCCAGTCTCTCCGAAACTGGTCCTAGACATCCGAGAGCTAGGCTGTCTCTCATCCACAATCATAATACCTAGGACTTTTCAAAAGGCTGACCAGATTTAGTTAGTAAACAAGAGAAGAAGTCTTGGTCAGTGTTATACACAAAAGGTGAGCCATCTGGAAGAGTTTTTACACTTAAAGGACAGAAGTCCTGGCCAGACATGAAAACTGGTGCTCAAAATAATCATACCTTTAGGAAAAATTTGAATCCCACGTAAAATGAAAATGTGTCACTTTAGGAAACCACTTGACTTGTTCTTATTTTTCACTTCACAGAATGAAGAACAGCTCCAGCAAAGTCAGTCAGACGAGCCAAAAAGTGACTCAGCTTCCCATGGACAATGTCCCTTGGCCCTCCCAGGCAAACCCACAGTACAGTCATGCCTTCCAAAAAATGAAGAAGTATAACTTGCTTTTTATATCAACTGTCTTGCTTTTTATATCAACTGTCTTAAAGACAAAGGGAAAAGAGAAAAACCCTCCAAGAAGAAAATCTACTTTTTAACACTACTGACGGGAGATAAAAATAATAAAAAGACATACAGTAAAAAAAGAATACACGTAAGTATTTTGTATATTCATGCCTGTGGCATGAATACTATGGAAATACTAGTTGCTACGATAGTTTATTTTTATTATCATTGCATCTTTGCCTTCTTTTTTTAAGGAGGTGTCTAAGTCAGCTTACAATTGATGCCTTCAAATGGTGGTGCTGGAGAAGACTCTAGAGAGACCCCTGGGCAAGAAGATCAAATCAGTCGATGCTAAGGGAAATCAACTCTGAATATTCACTGGAAGGACTGATGCTGAAGCTGAAGCTCCAATACTTTGGCCACCTGATGCAAAGAAGAGTCAACTCATTGGAAAAGACCTTGATGCTGGCCAAGATTGAGGGCAGGAGGAGAAGGCAGAGACAGAGGACGAGATGGCTGGATGGCATCACCAACTCAATGGACTCGAGTTTGAGTGAACTGCAGAAGACAGTGAAGGAGAGCGGAGTCTGATGTGCTGCAGTTCAGGGGATCACAAAGGGTCAGACATGACTTACCAAGTGAACAACAGTAACAACAGAGGGTGCGTATAGGAAAAAAGCATGCAACTGAACATCCCACTCAAGTTAGAGCTGAAAGAACACAACCCTTCTGCTTTGACTCAGATCACTGTGTTCCCTCTGAAAGTATTGTGTATCATGAGACAGCAAACCAGAGGGAAAAGTCAGGCTTTCATTCCTCTGCTAAGTGGAGAAGGTGGGGAGCTGCCCCAGAAGCTAAGACTAGAGGAACGTCTCAGTATCTGAACCTGAAAGCCGAGCGCTTTTAGGGAGAAGCGGTTCTGTAAACTTTAAGGTCAAGACAGGACTGGGAACCCAGATTTAAGAGTGAGCCTTGGGGAAAAAAAGAAAAAAGCCTCTTCACATGAGGGTAAGGGAAAGAAGAAAAAGACAGATATTTATAGATGTTTTTTCCTGGCCAATCCCCAAGTGCCCAATTTGGACTGAACTGAAAATGTCCCTGAACAGTCCCTGTCCAGACAGCCAAAATACCAGTGACCGCTGGGACAGAGAGCACGCGGCTCTCGGAGGAGACTGGGAGGAAAGCGGAGGACCACGCCAGCCTCGAGGGCCTCTCCTCTCACCTGACCCCGGAAGACTCGCCCCCTGTGCTCAGGTGAGATGCGACACCTGCCTGCCTCTGAGTCCATGCTCCTTCCCTTGCACTCCTCCCCACGGAAGCAACGCCGGTCAGAAGACGCCTTCGAGTGCTATCACAGCCCAATGCCTCCACTGAACCCCTCAGTCAAAAAACTGGCCTGCCCTTCCTCTGACCCTATCAGAACTGTGCTAGCCCTCCTACTACACTTAAGTCACCCACACACTGATTATCACTGCTTTCTGGGAATCTGCAGTACAAGTTTCTTGGACCAGGAGATCTGTTTACCTGGGCTTTCCTGTAGGTTTGTTGAGCATCCAACAAACAGTTCCTATGTGAATGAAACAGTATCTACCTGTCTGAAGAGGAACTTTCAGGGAAGGTCACGCATTCCCAGGAGCCAATCAAACTGGGGCAGGCAATCTAGATTCAGAAGCTCCTTTAGTCATAAATTTACATAATTCGTGGATTTCTGATACAGAAACATGCACTCTTGTATCAAAGCGATGTCTGCTTTGCTCAACACAAACAGATGGTGTTAGTTAAACCTCATCAATAAATGGGACACGTCAGAAATTGATCAGTAAGTAAAAGAACAGAATCCTCTGCCTACCCTGAATTTTTTTTAAAACAACTGCAGTTTGGGTGGCTTCTGTAAGATCATCCCTGCTTGAGATTTATCTAACTAAATACATATTAATACAGGGTTATTATTTCATTTGTTCATAATTTTCCCCTGATATCCCACTATGTATTTTATACATACTTATATAAACATATGTACAGAATAGTCAATTCAGGACCAAGCTTCATGGAAGCATTTTGATACTTTCTCCAAAGATATGCATGTGTGTGTGCAGGTGCGCACACGTACGTGTGTGTGTGTGTGTGTGTGTGTGTGTGTGTGTTTGGGCATGTAAATTTACGCCTCAGAATACTGCATGTCACTGACTGGCCGTGCACTGTGTCAAGAGTAGCACATCTAACCAACCAGGGAGCCCGTGGAGACAGTGTAAGCAACAGGTAAGAACATGAAGTACTATTAGGGTAACCTTGTGAGCTCCCAGCTCTCAGCAGGAAGGACACAGAAGGCCTGGCTCAGTCTGTCCCTGCAGTCTGTACATGTAAGAGTATTATTAACCCTTCTCTTTTGCCTCCCCTGTGAGGATGCTATGACAATAAGCACTGTGCCCGTGCTCATTTGCTCAGTCCTGTCCAACTCTTTTGCGACCCCATGGACTCCAGCCCTCCAGACTCCTCTGTCCGTGGGACTTTCCAGGCAGGAACACTGGAGTGGGTTGCCATTCCCTTCTCCAGGGGACCCTCCCTGCACAGGGACTCAATCTGTGCCTCCTGTCTCCTGCATCTCCTGCACTGGCAGGTGGGTTCTTGTCCCACTGAGCCACTTGGGAAGCAACAGTAAGCATTAGTATTCTGAGGAGCACAATCTGTTCAATGTGGCTTGCTGTTACTATTTTTCTTTCATACAAGTAGACTTTCCCTGGGTCTGAATTCTAATGGCTCTATGCCATTCTTACACTGATAAACCCTAAGAAAACCCTTGATCTGTTCTGTGTTACTACAAAGGTCACTCAATTCTACACAGAGGTTCAATCCCAAATACTTGTGTTAATGGGTTATCAATACGAAATTTCCTATTCTCCACATAATTTTTAGCTGCAACTCCTGGCATCCCCATTAAATCAGCCTTTTCAAGCTGTACTAACAAAATGTAAAAGCATCAAATATATTTGCTATAGAAATAGGAAATCAAGAAAAAATTAAGGGAAAGAAAGAAAGAAAGAAAGAAACAGGAAATCAAATTTCAAAAGAAAGGGAATTACTTAAGGTTTTAACAGTGCCCTAAGGAGAGATGTTGACAAGTGAAGTATAATCTTCAGTCCAGTGAAGTCATACTTACAAAAAAACTGTCAATTAACTAGAAAATATGCCTTGTCAAACTACTTCCTGTGTTCCTTCTTTCAAGACACCCACCAGGCATTGTACATGATAAACGCCCATCGTGTGTGGGATGCTGTGGCAGGTCCCTAACACGGCTAAGGGAGCATCCCTGGCAGGAGGCGCGGTACTGCCAGGCTTCTTGGTTCCTAGCAGCTCCACCAAGAGCCAAGAGGAGGCTACACAAGAGGTCTGTGGCGCAGGATGACACAGCCCTTCCAAGAAGCATCTCAAAGAATCAAAGACTAAGTACCCAGGGAGGTTCCCAGGATGCATTTCACTCAAAATACCCGGTAGATAGAGAGGAGGCTGGCGTGGCTGGCAGCTGGCCTGTGGAACAGCAGAGCTGACGGGACTGTCCAAGTAATCCGAGGAGCCAGACTGTGAAGCCCTTGCCACACCACTAAGTTCAGCAAGCACCTCTAACATGACGCTGAGCAGTGGGTCTCAATGTGCGGTCTGCAAAAACTTCAAGGGCCTGGAGACCTCTTCAGGGCATCCGTGGGGTCAAAACTATTTTCATAGTCACCCTAAGATGTCATTTGCCCTTTTGCTGTATTGACATTTGCACTGACAGGCCTCAGCACAAACTAAGGCAGAGGTACCAAAGTGAACCAGCACTCCGTACTTCTTCACAGTACAGAAAACAGAAAGAAACAACACTTTCACACAGAACATCCTGGAGGAAGCTGTAAACATTACTCAATTCAAGCTTTAGGTACACATCTTTCTAAGGCTACGTGACAAACAGGAAGTTGACATAAAATCCTTTTGTTATGGAGGTATGATTGTTGTCTTAAGGGAAATCACTTGTGCAATTTTTTAAGTTGTGAGAAACTATTAAAATCTCCCTTCCTTTTCATACACTGTATTTGTGAAAGGCTGGATTTTTCCCTTTTGCAATGGCTTAAATGTGTAAGAGATGTGAGAATCTGTTTTCTACTGAGCCAGAAGTCTGAGTAAAACAATGTCACCTCTTCTAATTTTGTTTTGGAAAAGTTGCTTTTTGATGAAAATAGACTCTTTATGTTAACAAGTCGTAAGTTTACTACTGTTGAAAAGTGAAGTAGTGGAAGTGTTACTCACTCAGTCATGTCCAACTCTTTGCTACCCAATGGACTATAGCCAGGCTCCCCTGTCCATGGGATTTTCCAGGAAAGAATACTGGAGTGGGTTGCCATGCCCTTCTCCAGGGGATCTTCCTGACACGGGATCAAGCCCGGGTCTCCTACTTTGCAGGCACGTTCTTTACCATCTGAGCCACCAGGGAAGCTCTGATGTTACCGTGAATGAATATTTTAATGTTATCAGTTTTAATTTCTATCATAGTAGATATTTATAGATATAACTCATGCAAACAAAATTTCTTTGAAGTTCTCAATTATTTCTTGAACTGTTAACAAATCTCGAGACCAAAAAGTTCAAGAACAGCTGAGTTGTAAGGCAGGAAGAGATGAGTGCTAAGGAAACCCAGGAGCCCAGGTGAGAGAAGATGAGGGCACGAACATTCGAACCGGAAGCTTGAAGGGACAAGGTAAATTTGACCAAAACTTTTAGTCTGGGCTAAGAAGAAGGAATCTGGGATGAAAGCTTTCTAGCTTGAAGTCTCTTCAGTGGTGTTGGGTAAGTTGGACAGTCACATGTAAATCAATAAAGTTAGAACACACCCTCACCCCTCACACCAAACACAAAAATAAAAGTTTATTTTGAAGATTTAAAGATATGACTCTTATGGGCCCTCATCAAATTCACAAGCTTTTGAATAGTACAGGAAACCATAAACAAACAAAAGGACAGTCCAAAATAGGCAGACAGCTCCTACAACTCAACAACAACAGAAAGTAAACCAACCAATCAAAAAATGACCTAAAGAGACATTTCTCCAAAGAAGACATACAGATGGCCAAAGGCACATGAAAAAATGCTCAGCGTGGCTAATTACTAGAGAAACTCAAACCAAAACTACCGTGAGGTACCACACCTTACACTGGTCAGCATGGCCGTCATTAAAAAATCTGCAAATAACAAATGCTGGAGAGGGTGCAGAGAAAAGGGAACCTTCCTTCCACATAGCTGGTGAAGCACAGTTCGGTGCAGCCACTGTGGAAAACAGCATGATGGTCCCTCAAAGAACTAAAGGCAGACTCGCTATGAGGCCCAGTAACCCTAGCTTCGGCCGTAAACCCAGCAAAACGAGACTTCAGAAAAATACGGGCACCACTGTGGCCACAGAGCACCACTCACATCAGCCAAGACATGGAACACACCCTAAATGCCCACCAACAGATGAATGGATAAAGAGGATGCGGTCTGCGTGCAGACACAGAGCATCAGACACTGACAGAAGCATCAGTCAGCCATAAAAAGGCAAGAAAATAGAGCAGTCTGCAGCAACACGGATGGGCCTAGAGATCGTCGCACTAAGTGAAGGAGCTAAGAGAAAGACAAACATCCGGGTATCACTTACATGCGGACTCTAAAATATGACACAGATGTACTGATCTGTGAAACAGAGAGAGGCTCACAGACACAGGGAGAGACTTGTGGCTGCAGGAGAGGGTGGGGAGGAGGCAGAGGGGCTGATGTGGAGTTTGGGATACAGAATGGATAAACAAGGCCTTACTTTATGTTACAGGGAACTATATTCAATGTTCTGTGATAAACCATAATGGAAAAGAATGCATGTATGTGCAACTGAATCACTGTATAGCAGAAATTAACACAGCACTGTAAGACAACTGTATTTCAATAAAATACATTTTTAAAAAAAGAAAGCAAAATAGAGACTACATGAAAGCCAATGTCTGTAGTTTTATGTACGTGAAGCGAGGGACCAACAATTTCCTAATATGTTCAATGAAGCTGATGAACTGAGAGAAACTACAGCAGGAATGAAAAGTAGAAATGGTTTTCTGAAGAGCAAATAAGACCCTTTAGGAAAAGACTATTTCCGTGAGCTACGTGCAACCAAATTTACCTGAAAGGCACTTTCTCATAGACCATATGGCTAATTCCATTTTTGAGAGAATGAGGCCCCTGACCACGCCGTAAAGTGATAAGAGTAACTCCTTCACCCGAGTTTCTGAACTGCTAGTGAGACTAGTGTCCAGTGATGCTCACCTTTATGACACAACAGTCTAATGATAGTCAGAATGATGCTGGCAAGCCATCAAGAAGAGGGTAAATTTTTTTCAGAATTTAACAGGCCTGTCAAATACATGGATATTTCAGAAATACATAACAGCAAAGACTCTTGAGGCTTTACCTCCAGCGATCTGAAAACTCTGCCATTTCTAAAAGACTCCCGTGTCCAAGCTTCCAGAGTGGAGAAGCTACTGTCTAATTGTACAGTGGTCTTCACTCCTGGGCAGGTGGTATGGAGAGCTGCAAGCCAAAATTCTAAGGAATGGCTGCTAAAGACATGGTAGGAGGCTTCATAGATTTTTCTCTCCCTGCCAGAGTCGAGTTGTCTCAGCTCTGCTACTCCCTGTGGTCATCAGCGCATACACACATTTGGGAACAGGGGGTAGGAGGAGTTATATCTCTTTTAAAGGCCATCTTATAAAAATGACAAGTATTTGTCACATGTCTTAATTAGCCTTTCTTTATTAAAAAGAAGTTCCCAAAGAAATACTTGTTTGGTGAAAATGGATGCCAATATTTATAAAGTCCTATCTATTACGTTAAAGGTGGCCCAGCAGTGCCTCTATTGAGCAACAGCTATTGAGATTTCCTCTGAGGACCAGTTTCTATCTAAAAGTTAAAAACCTTGCTTTAAAAAATATTTTGACAATTCCCACTTTCTCCTTAGCTAAATTTGGGCAATTATCATCCTCCATTAAGCTAATTGGTTAGGTGATAAAATCCTTTACACAAGAAGGATCGGCCAGCCCTTCTTTCTTTTAATATCTCATAATCTCCTCTACCCTGGGGTGGTGAATTACAAGAACGTACGTGCATAACTGCTGGAAGAACTGGACAACCCGGGCCTTTTCACAGCTGTTACCATTTCATGCCTTGGACAGTCGCAGATGCTGTAAAGAGACTCAGGCTGCATCATCCTTCTGCTTCCGCAGCCCCCACATTAAAGCTCTCCTTCATCTTCCGTTTCCTTTCTGCCACCTCCCTCTTTCCCGCTCCACGTTGGCACTAACTAGCTTGAGGGAGGAAGGATCAAGGCACCTTTTCACATCAGTCACTTTCAGGCAACCTTCATGCTTGCCCACCAATAAACACGTGGTAACCCATGGGGACAGTAAGTTTCAAAGAACAGTAAGACTGATTCAAAGATTATCATGTTGAAAGGGCATGCATTATCTTGCTTTTACTAAACAGCCATGCCATGAGACAGACGTGTGGCAATAAAGGCAAAAATTCCCCATGAGGAATTAAAGATGAGAACACTTAGCATTCTTAGGCATTGATGAGGCTTCCACATCCGGCCCCAACCCCCGCCAAGGACAGCCGAGACAGCAGCTTCCAGTATGGCACCCAAACCAGAGCGAACAGGTAGAGGAACATGGAAACGGCGGCACTGAGCGGCAGGCGTCAGTCATCTGCACTCAGCCTTCTCAAGAACCTGCCCTGGCTTCTCAGAGCCTGGAGGGCTGTGCGGGTGGAATGTGCCAGGGGCGAGCTTTCTTCCAAGGCCTGTAGGATACATTCTTTGGACTTAAAAAGCAAAGCAAACCTCAGAGTACAGTCCACGTTATATGCCAACCATGAAACAGTGATTTCTGCTCATAGCCTGTACGCTGGGTTCTGCTCCAAGAGCAAATGCATTAAAGTCCCACGTCAAGAGAGCCTGGCCTGCAACCCTCTTCCTGAGTCAAGGAGGAAAGAACAGTCTTAGGCAAGGAGAAAAACAATTCAATGAGCTTGATGTGAGGCAGACACAGCACTAATGAGGGAGCAGGGCCAGAACTCTATTTTCTTCCTCTGGATCATCTCATTAGGGAAGTCTAATGACTCCGAGGAAGGAACGCAGCCCACCGTGTTGCCGGACAATGGTGCTGGAGACAGGAACTGCTCCCTGGCAAAGCAGCGACAACACGATCATCACTTTCTGGAACTGGAATGGAAAGACCGGCTCTTTATTTTAAGGCCAGCAAGGCTGTCAACAGGGGGAAAATCCCCACGTGAAACATTTCGGCAGAACTCCACTGAACAGCTGAAGGTATAACGGCACCAAAGCGAACTACAGGGACGTGGGTACAAAAAGGTCTCGGCGAAAGATGGCTCCTTCTCTAAGCTCCCAGGCCTCAGGGGCCAGCTGGTGGCTCATTCCTTTGCCTCTCCCAACACGGCTTCTTGAGGGGTGGGATGTCTCCCACTCATCTGACCATCACAGCACTGCCAGCTTCTGTTACAGAGCTCAATACACAGAACAGGAGAGGTTCGCCAATGGAAGGCTTGATTTAGTTACGGAAATGCACAACAGTTAAGTCAGACCTGTAGAAAGGGAACACATCCCAATAGTCTCATTTACCACTAGAATCTTCTGTTATAAATGTTGAAAAGTAAGGAACTCAGGCATGGATACACACATGGTCTCCCCACACAGCCCCCACTGACACGTCAAGCTGTGGCCTTCCACCAGCCCTGGCCTCACGGCTGGAACGAGAGAAGAATCTCCCGCGTCTCCTGGAATGAATGTCCTGCTGCCCACAGAGGGGGGTGGTTAACATGCGACAAGGTTCTGGTGCGACCTGAAGAAGCCAGCGGCGGAGGTGGTGACATGGCTCTTCTCTCGACACCTGTGCCACTAGCCTGCAATGGGGGGGTGGGTGGGGGAGGCCTGATGCCAAACCCTTGTCCCAAGACCCCTAGACCCCACCGCCTACAAGGCGCTCGGCTTGTAGATAAAGGGGAAATGAATGTGAGAATTTGACACAAATGAATTTACTTACTAAACAGAGGGAGACTCATAGACTTCGGAAACACATTTATGGTTGCTGAGGGCAGAGAGGGGAAGAAACGATAGTTAGGGGCTCTGGAAGGTCATGGACACACAGCTGTATTTAAAATGGGTAACCAACAAGGGATCTACCACAGGGAACTCTGCTCAGTGTTACCTGGCAGGCTGGATGGGAGGGAGTTTCGGGGGAGAATGGATACATGTGTATGTTTGGCTGAGTCCCTTTCCCTGTTCACCTGAAACTACCATAACATTGTAAAACCGGCTATACCCCAATACAAAATAAAAGACTGAGTTAAAAAAAAAAGAAGAAGAAGAATTTGAGGTGACAAAGTAAGGAGGAAGGTTGGCAAAGAAATAAACTGATGTCAGAAATGAGAAAGCCCACAAGCCCATTTCCAGAAATTATTATTTTCATAGAACAGAAAGATGAAGGGTGCTGCAAAGGAGATCCTAGCTTTGTGCTCTCCCCAGGGCGGCAGGGGCGACTCCTGAGTGGAGGACACGGCACGCACAGGGGAGCCCAAGGCCCTTCCCCGTCTCACACCATTCGTCCACCAGGGCACAGCCAGGAAACACACACTGTGAGACCCACGTGGGGTCCTGAGCAGCTCACACGTGCTTGTTTAGATCCAAAGACCCCCCTGCCTTGGTAGATGATGATCTGCATTGAATCACAGGGAAGGCAGAGTGTGTCAAGCATGCATCAAAATCAAGATGCCATGCTCTGGAGAGGGGAAGGCCACAGGGGTGCGAATCGTACACCTGTCCAGACAGCCTGGTACTGTGATTACGACACCAGGCCCCAGCCCGGACGTCCAAGAACCCACATGAGCTGGCAGCCTGCTGAAGGTGGAGCTGCAGAGCCCCCCAGGCAGTGGGTGACCCCAGCACAGGAAGCAGCGGGCAGATTCAGCTATGCCCGTCCTGCGACTTCTCTCTGTGTATGGGGATGGCACAAGGGCTCCATGAAACAGAAGAGGGCCACTGACCAGGAGAGCCGGTCCTATTTAAGGACTGCCCCAGCAGAGGGAGCCCAAGCCTGGAGAGGCTGGCAGGGTGCCTTAGCTTAGCGTGGGACACTGGAGAGCTGACTTAAAGGAGACGAGGTGGCCTCGCAGGTAGAGGCGGGCAGGAAGGGAGAGGCCAGGCTCCAGGGTTTGGGGGCCTGGGCTGGGCTCTGTGCCAACCATCTGGGCACACAAAGGCAAGCCCTTAGAGCACTGGAGCGCTCTGGGCTCCAGTCGCTTCCTTGCAAACGATAGGGTAGAGACTGCGTGACAGAGGCCACAGTGCCACCCACACTAAGATTCTATCAGGAGAGCAACGTGCGCTGGAAGATCTGGGATCCTGTAAGGGCAGAATCCCAGTGCAAACAGCGAGGACCGCTACGTACCCCCATTGCACATCTATGATCCCATGCTTGCTATGTCTGCAAACCAGCCAAACAGGTGGCGAGGTGGCTCTAACTTCAGCCCCTTTTTCTACTGGACTAGCTTTCTTCACGGAGAAGGCAATGGCACCCCACTCCAGCACTCTTGCCTGGAAAATCCCATGGACGGAGGAGCCTGGTAGGTTGCAGTCCATGGGGTCGTACAGAGTCAGACAAGACTGAGCGACTTCACTCTCACTTTTCACTTTCATGCATTGGAGAAGGAAATGGCAACCCACTCCAGTGTTCTTGCCTTGAGAATCCCGGGGAGGGGGGAGCCTGGTGGGCTGCCGTCTATGGGGTTGCACAGAGTCAGACACGACTGAAGCGACTTAGCAGCAGCTTTCTTCGAGGAGACTGCAAGCAAGAACAGTAAATCCTGTCCGTCAGCTACTTTGTTGCTTTTCTGGTTATCAGAATGACTATCTCAGTATCACTTTGTGGTGTTCAATTAACCCTTATTTTATTTCACAAGTCCCAAAGCACAAGAGTAGTGATGCTGGCAATTCGGATCTACGAGATATAAAGTGCTGTAAGGGAAAAGGTGAAAAAAAAGGGAAAGTTGCTCAGATGTGTCCGACTCTTTTCGACCCCATGGACTATACCATCCACGGAATTCTCCCAGCCAGAATACTGGAGTGAGTAGCTGTCTCCTTCTCCAGGGGATTTTCCTAACCCAGGGATCAAACAGGTTTCCCGCACTGCAGCTGGATTCTTTTACCAGCTGAACCACCAGGGAAGCGAAAGTTTCAGATTTAATAACGGGTGACGAAAAAACAACAACAAATCATATGCTGAAGTTGCTAAGATCTATGGTAAGAATGAATCTTCTGAGAAACTGTGAAGCAGGAACTAAGCAAAAAGGGCTGGTTTTGCTGTCTCATCTCCAATTACAAGAATTACAGGCATAGTGCAATGGTAAGTGCTTAGTTAAGATGGAGAAGACATTAAATCTGTACAATAAGGTATTTTGAGAGAAAGATCACATTCATGTAACTTTTATTACTGTATATTGTTAAAACCACAACATTTATTGTTGCTATTGTTAATCTCTTACTGTACGGATAAAGTAAACCTTATTACAGGTGTGTACGTATACAAGAAACACAGGGTATATAGGATTTGACACTATCCCAAGGTCCAGTAGTTTGGCCACCTGATGCAAAGAGACAACTCACTGGAAAAGACCCTGATGCTGGGAAAGACTGAGGGCAGGAAGTGAATGGGGGTGGCAGTGGATGACATGGCTGGATGGCATCACTGACTCAATGGACATGAGTCTGAGCAAACTCCGGGAGATAGTGAAGGACAGGGAAGCCTGGCATGCTAATTCATAGGGTCACAAAGAGTCAGACATGACTGAGTGAACAAAACAAGATTTCAGGTGTCCAAATGGGTCTGGGAATATACACTCCACGGATAAATAGGAACTACTGTTTATCTCACATAAGTGAAAGCTCCAAGTCAAATTTAGACACTTAAAGATTTTCCACAATGTCCACTTTGGGAAGCTATATACTTATTCTAATTATTCCTATCATAAGTATTTAAAACAGTCTCAGAAATCTTCTAACTATCTCAACAGAAATCTAGGAACCAAAGACAAAACCATTTCATTCTTACACTGATATTACAGTTCGACTCCAAGCTCCAACCCCAGAACGATTAGGCTTTCAAAACTCTTAAACATGTATCAGGTCTGATGGCTCAGAACAGAATGCCACCTGCGACACAGACAAGGAAGACCAACATAATAAACATTTGGTTTAGCTGGACTTCTTATTAAGGCCTGAACTGAAGACAAGATTTTAAATGTATTCGTAATAGTATTTTCTGTTCTGAACTTTATGGGAAGTATTTTCACCATCAAGTAAAGACTACATGTGTGGTGCGGACTTAAGACCATGTTACAATTCTTTGGGTCCTTAAGCCAAGATGAGGGTGTGCAGGATTCTCAGAACAGCAGAATAGTGGCTATATCCCTGCATGAAAGAGGCAAAGAATGGAAATGTTTAAACAGAGAAACTACTCTTTACTTCCTACATGATTCGCACACTACCAAACACTTCCATTCTTCACACATGCACATGTGCTAAGTCGCTGCAGTTGCATCCGACTCCTTGCGACCCCACGGACTGCAGCCAGCCAGGCTCCTCTGTCCGTAGGATTCTCCAGGAAAGCACACTGGAGTGGGCTGCCATGCCCTCCTCCAGGGCTCTTCCCGACCCAGGGGTCACTGAGCCCACACCTCACCAGCACCACCTGCGACTCTCTCCCCCGACTCCTGTACTTCTTTTGGTAAATGCTACTTTTCAGTTTCCTAAATGGAAACGAGGGCAATTCTGGCAATTCTGAGATCTTCCAAGGGCCGAGCACATTGTGAAAGCAATAAAGAGCTATCAAGCTGGGGGGCACATTGAAAGTTCCCTGAAACCATCCCTACTTTCTAGTGAATATTTCGACCACAAGTGTTACAAAAAGGTTTTACTAAGGAAACATCACTGCATCCAGACAAGCACATCTCAGGAAGAGCTCATCTGAGTTCTGTGACCCTCTCCTCCAGCACCCTGAAGGCATGTCATGGCCCATCTCACGGACAGCAGCCACAGAGTGTGAGTGTGCCCTGCGTGCTTGCTTTATTTAACTGGACTCAGGGCAGGGACAATATCTAACCTCTTTTTACCTCCCTACATATTTGATGCAATACTTTGAGAGGGAAAGGAACATTCACTTAAGGCTTACTAAATGAATAAGTAAACTGAAATTAAAGCCACAGGCCCCATCACAAAGTTGAGCAGCTGAAGAGGACCAAGATATGAGCAATCAGTACCTCTGAACCCTTTCCTGGCTAGAGTAAACAATCCCACATACAGCGTGCAGATTTTATTCTTATGGTAGCCAACCAGCAAGGCCTCTTCTTAAAACACACAATCAAAATCTAATCTGAGAATATAACTGCCCCCATTATGCACATTATCAACAGGGACCTAAGCTTTTCTTCCTTCAAAGATCAAATGGTCACTTAAAAATACATGGCCATATACAATGGTATACTACTCAGCATAACAAGGAATGAGTTTTTGCCAGTTGCAATAATATACATGAACTTGGAGGGAATTATATTAAGTGAAGCTAAGTCCAACAGAGAAAAACACATACTACATGATATCGTTTATATGTGGAATCGACAGGGCAAGGGGATAAAGAGGTACAGACTACTATGTGTAAAATACATTATAAGGGCATATTGTACAACACAGGGAACATACCTGATGTTTTTAATAATTATAAATGGAACATAAACCTTTAAAAATTGTGAATCACTGCTAAGCAGCTAAAATATTGTACACCAAGTATACCTCAGTTTTTTAGAAAAGGGGAAGATTATGCTATTTTGTTTTAAATTAAATCATTAAATATTCTTACATACATTATCTATAGATATCATTAAATTGTACTCTTACATGACTGCGCACACACACATGAACTCACAAACATTATCTACAGATACTTTTACACTGAGGTTGCAGGTTTTTCCGCTTGTGGCTTTATGATCCGGGGTTCTTCAAGGCACTTCTTTTTGGCAGCTATCTGCTTTAGAGTAATATGTTGTTGTTGTTTAGTTGCTAAGTTGTGTCCGACCTGGCAACCCCAGGGACTGCAGCATGCCAGGCTCCTCTGTTCTCCACTATCTCCCAGAGTTTGCTCAAATACTTGCACAAATTTCTTGCTTAAGTCCATGTCAGAAGAAACATCCAGAGTATCTCTAAAAATTCTATATGAAAAAGCTGAGGAGTAAGTTTCCCTGCGACTAAAGGTACCTCTAGATTTGGACCCCAAAAAAGATCACTGGCAATGGAGGCAGGGGTGCCAGTTCTCTTAAATACCAAACACAGGTAGAGGAGACTTATTGGCGAGGCCACTTTGCTTTTTCCGGGGTGACACACACACCACAAAACTCTGTATGTAAATATGATAGCACAGACATTTTCAAAAATCTTTTTAAAAACTGGAAACTGTCAAATAACAGGGTAGGCTGTGTGAGCCATCTTGTGTTATCAGTGCTATGACCTGCCCAGTCAGTTACCAAATAGTCTGAGAGAGCTGCCGTAGCCCAGCATAAAGGCTGTGAAAAGCCACACACAAAAAAACAAAACCCTTTTAAGAGACTCCTGGCCTAGGTATGGAAATGCAAGCTCGCCCCCTTGAGACAAGAGGAAGAAAACACAGAAAATGACCAAAGCACAGGGAGAATTCAGAAAGATTTTAACAAAAAATAGTCTAACACCGCCCTTACCAAGACCATGAAGAAACAAATACTAACACTGTTGCAAAAATAACTAAGAATGAAAATTGAGCTAATTTCACGTTTGGCCATGCAGTTTTTATTTTTTATTTTTAAAGGGAGTGGTTCCGACTGGGGAGTGTGTGTTAAATGAAGACTAGACTTTCCCGGTAGCCTAACACTCAACATATGGGATTTTAGAGTTGTGCTTGAATGTATTTCTTCTTGAGTGTTTGGCTGCCAGGACCATGGGCATCCTGACAAGACACTCTGGCTTGCTGAATTAACTCTTCCGTATGGCTAACAAGCTTTTGCAACGATCATTTGGAAAAGGAATTATTATAGAAATACCTCAATGAACAGACAGTCCTTCCTAATTAATCTGGCCATATACTGAAAAGATCCACAGAAGACACGGAGTATGCTGGTTTGAAGCACTAGGGCAGGCAAGCAGGAGTCAGAACTTCTTCCTGGCCTCTGTGGAGCATATCCCCAAGGTGAATGGTCCCAGAGGCTTTCTGTTCTGGACTCAATACTCAGAGACATCTCTGTACAGCATTCTTTAGGAAATAAACAGCAGGTCTGGAAAGTCTTATCTATTCAGCAAAAGCAAACTCTCTGGACAAATACCATCTTGACAGTACTTAGCTACAGGTGAGCAAATCATAACAAGATCACGAGACTTCTTTTAAAGCAAACGAAAGTAGGTGCTAAAGGAGTCAAAGGGATTCCTCCGACTATCACTGAAAGCACGGGAGTATGACACAACGGTTTCAGAATCTTCATGTGTGTATCCATCATTCAGGGCTGTTTGTTTAAAACACAAAAAATCAAAGTGAACTGAATTGCCCAGATGTATATCCCCAGGAGGAGTTTTCTGAAAACCACAGTGTAACAGAAACATTACCCGTACAGAAACGAGTTCCAGTCAAGCGTACAGAGTTAACTAGCTCTGAAATGAGGCTAGTTGCTTAACTTTCCAGAAAGCATTTTTTTCCTTCCTATTTTGGGTAATCTTTCAGGTTCATTCAAATTTCTAAAGATCTCAGAACTAAAACAAGCACCCTGTCTCCCAACTTAAATTAATGCTTGCTGCTACTCCTGAAGCTTTTATAACGATGTTCAAGAAGCAGAATCTGCAGTCTGATTGCTTTAGGAACCACTGTAAGTCACCGGTTACTTCAATGAGTAAAAAGGATACTGGAATATGAAGTCATGAAACTAATTAATAATAAGAATGCTAAGCTGTACTTACTGCATGTCGAGCTCCAAGTCCTTGATAGATATTAACTCACCGGGGGAAAAAAGGACAGCAAAAGGTAATCTAGAACTGAACTGAACTGAACTGAACTGAACTGAAAGTGTAACTAGTATTGAATCTTTGGCAATACGTAGCGACAAGCCATGAATATAAAGTGGTGATAAAATGACTGACGGGAATGGACCATTCTGTGTTTAAAACTGGGCCTCTGGAATCAGGACTGAGAAACCTGAAGCGTTTAACATACATGTGCTTTCTCTGCGCATACACAAGTACTAGTCTTGATACTGCCCGATTCCTTTATGCATCCTTTATTCCTTACGCAAAACTATGTTCCAGGTTTTCAAGACAGTAGCAAAACGTTAAGACACACTGATTTTTTCCTGTTTTACATTTGGAAGAGGCTGATTCAGAGAAACAATGAGTCAATGAGGCAATGACTGGTTTATTCCCAAGGGCAATACACAGACTGGGCATGTGTCTGAGAGACCAAATTAAATAATCCTAAACGAATGCCACTCCGCCCTCGACTACCATCACAATCTCAGACTGTAAGCCCAGGCTCCAGAAGGTTAAGGCCAGAAGACAGACAGGCTAAGAAAGTCAAGACACCAAGTCAAAAAACACACTTGGGAGAGACATGAAACTCTCTGCTTCCTCTGTGTGGTTTAGTAACAAGCTCCCCCGCAGGCTGAGACCACTCAGAAGAGAAAAAATTCCACTTGCTTTCTCTTTCTTCTCATCCACTGAGGCACACATATTCTAAAGGCAGGGGCCGACAGATTACCACCACCCATTTTTGTTTTTTTTTTCCCCCACCACCCGTTTTTGTACAGCATGTGGGGGAAAAAAAAAAACCCACCAAAGAGCAGATTTTTATATTGTTTAGTGATGAAAGAAAAAATTCAAAAAAGAGTATTTCATGACATGAAATCATTTCACAATATGAAATTCAAAATTCAAAGAAAAGAAAAAAAATTTAAAAAGAAATTCAAATTTCTATGAAGATTTTATCAGAACTGTCAATCAAATGCTTCTTTACAGGCAGCCTCTGGCTGCTTTCGCATGCAACAGCAAAGGTGATTAGCTGTTACAGAAACTGTACATCCCACAAACTCTGAAGTATTTATTCTCTGTCCTTTACAAACGTGTTCGCAAACTTCCCTCCAGGAAAAGAACAAGCAGAGTTAGATGGGGAAAAAAGGAGAAAATGCAACACAGGGAAGATGCAAAATGCTGTGTTCACGCTTCCTGCTTTCGATCCACAGCAAGGGAGGGCAGGTCAGAGGTCAGATTTCTCGTCCCTGTAAGAACGCTGTGAACGCTAGACCTGAAGATCCTCATGAACTAAAAATGCCATTAAAGTATACTTTCTCTAACTACATGGAGTGGAGGCACACACAAAGCAAAGACATACCCCAGCAACAACAGACAGATTACACGGTTCTCGAATCCTGAGGCTCCTTAGGATAAGCCCACAGTAGAGAGCTGGGGTAAGAGCTGGGGAGGAAAGCACCCCCCTGGGCAGATTCTAGCTTAGAACCAAACTAGAAGCTCCCATTCTAGCAGGCCCTGACCTTGAGCTAGCCCAGGGACTATTCGGGGGTCTACTTCTTCTATCTGTAAAATGACGCCTGATGACCAACCAGAGGAGTGTCCTCTCTCTCAACTTCTGAAACTGGAGGGAAGATGAGAAGAGGGAAAGAGACGAGGAAAGGAGTAACTGTCAGTCAGACAGAGGAGGAGACCTATCCAGCGCCAGCCCTGGCATCTGGAGGCTAAAAAGAACGATGCAGATGGACTTACTTACAAAACAGGAACAGACTCACGGACTTAGAGAAGGCACTTACAGTTATCAGGGGCAAGGATGGGAGGAAGGGCTAGTTAGGCAGCTAGGGATGGACGTGTACACACTGCTGTATTTAAAATGGATCACCAGCAAGGACCTGCTGTCTAGCACAGGAACTCTGCTCAGTGTTATGTGGCTTCCTGGATGGGAGGGGAATTTGGGGGAGATGGATTCATTTGTATGTTCGGCTGAGTCCCTTCAGTGGTCACCCGAAACTATCACAACACTGTCTGTTTACCAGCTATACCCCCAATACAAAACAAACAAAAACAAACCCAAAACAAAACAGAGTTTTGCTCTCTTCTTTGTAATGGTTAAGATACAGTCAGGACAGAGCTATCCTCACAGGAAAGCACAGGGTCTGCGGCTAAGCCTCAGGCTGTACACAGAACACTAATCACAGGACTTCACGTGGAGGACGAAGAAAGAGAGGTATTTGAATTCAAGGATGTGAGTTTGTTCCTTCCCTTTTTCAGGGGCTTCTGGAAACAAAGACACATGTTACCCATGCAGGGCGTGTTCTCTTTTCTTTCCCCAGGAGCAAAAGCAACATTTGTCTGAATAATGCCTGCTGTACAAGTAGCCACCCAGGCATTAGTCATGAATATTATCGGTAATAAGGGGTGGGTGAGAACAGCCAGCACCTCCCTACCACTGCACTCCAACAAAATGAAGCTTGTTTATCCCACTCCATACACTTGAAACAGTTTGGAAGGGTACCGTTCTGTTTAGCTAACTGGGGTAATTCTACGAAAAATACTTAGCCCTCTGAAGAGCAAAGAAAACACACCCTCAGGTCTAGACAAGGACGGCTGATTCTCTGACTGGCAATGTGATCTACTCCAGTAACTCGGTTTTCCAGCCGAAGATGTGCGCAGGTTTGTTTGCTTTTGGCGCTTTTTAAAAAAAGAAAGAGAATCATGGCATCTAGCTTAGACCACTGTTCAACAAGGTTACAAGTTCTCTTCTTTTACAAGTTAATAGCTTCAAACAAGAACAATAATCAAGACTCTGGAAAAAAAAAATCATTTTTGAAAACTTACTGAATACGAAATATAGAATTACCACATGAGCCAACACAGTAATTACTGAGCATATAAAAACATATGTCCGTACAAACGGACAGTTTGTTAGCAGCTACTATTCACAACTATTTAGCCAAAAAGTAGAAACAATCCAAATATAGAAAAAAATATGGTACATCCATACAATGGGGTACTACTTGGCAATAAAAAGAAATTAAATACTGATCAATGTTATAGCATGGATGAACTTTGAAATAATACACTAAGTGAAAGAAACCAGTTGGTGAAGACCACACGTTCTGTGACTGCCATCTGTGCGACGTTCTGGAAGAGGCAAATCCTTGGAGACAGCAAGGAGGCTGGTGCCTACTGACTGAGGCGGGCAGGGGTGAACTGCTAGTGAAGACGGGGTTCCTTCTGGCCTGATGCCAATGTTATAAAGTTGGGCAGTGGGGATGGCTGTGCAACTCTATAAATATGCTAAAAAACTGCCGCACTCTGCACTTCACCTGAATGAGTGAACTGTACAGCTATGTGAATTATGTCTCAATAGAGTTGTTATGAAAATCTAATAAACCTATTTTTAATCATTAAAAATGATATACTTTCTATTTTGGTCAGTATTGGGTTTCAAATTAAAAAATCATCTTCGCTATCAGTTTCTATATAGAGAGAGAAGAGTCAGGTTTAATCAGTGTCAGTAGATCCCTTTTTGTGGTAATTCCCATCTTGAGACATGTTAAACCTCATGACAGACTGGAAAGGCTTGTGCTCACAGGGGAAAAACCTTTTTCATTACGGCCTCCAAGGGATCCCTGCAGGGACCTAAGACATCCATTCTAAAAGGATGCTGTGTAAAAGCTTCACCACACCACGTCCACACCTGTATATTAGGGAACAAGGGAGAAGGGGAAAAACCCTACTGTGAATTCAAGAGCTCCCCCCGGCAGTGCCACAGAGCAGACACAGCGGAGGAGGCCGAACACACTTTGTGCTCGCACAGACTCACCGCCTGGGTCTTCGGGCCTTGTTTCACCTCTGGCGTAGAAGTTCTGTTTCCCAGAGCCACCTCTTCAGACACTGAACTCTCCCGAGTGTTACTCAGAAAATCCACTTCATCTTCAGCTTTCGTGTCGGGCATTTCTAGGGAGAGCAAGGTGGTTACAAAGTGCATCTGAAAAATTGATTCCCTGGGCCTTTCTGTTTACACAGCTTGCTCCAGGTTTCATGCATTTTGTTTGCCTTTTTTTTTTTTTGCATTAAACAGCAAGTATTGTTTGGGAGCTGGTGTCGCTTCTGGCTCTGTGCTGAGCCCTGATCACAGGGTTGTGTGGTTTTCTCCAGCCTCTGTGTGGGTTTGTAGCTAAGGGAAGATCTTGTTCAAGGCCTACTGAACTTCCATTTTCACTATGTCCTTTTCACGATGATTCTGAGTGTGGTGCTTCCTTGCACATGGAAAAGAAAACTTACAAGCTTTAAGGGAACCGATTAACAACTACAGCTAGTAGTCAGTCCATCTTATACAGCTAGTAGTCAGTCCATCTTATTATCATACAGGCAAGACATACTTGTGCACAGCAAGAAGAAAAGAGCCGCTGAGAATGAGATAAAGCCTTTGGGAAGAGTCTTTTAAAGACATACTACACACACTCATCCACCTAAAGTAGCCTGAGTATATCAGATGTTAACTTTTATTTCTTTTCAAACCAAAACACAACTACAAACCAGCAGGCCCTTTTCTTAAAAAGTTTCTCATGTTTTCTTTAGACTGATGCTTAACAGACCAAACGGTAGCGGTTTTGTTCCCTGACCACCATATGGTCAAGCTAATACAGGAAGGAAGTGATAAAATGATGCCTGAGACAAATTTAAGCTTTGACACTTTTTTTTAAAGGGGACTCTGATGGCTGAACAGTCAAAACTCATCTTGATAATCCAAAAACAAATAGAACTATCATCTCGATTTCATCTTGGAAATTTTCTATGATTATTAACCTAGTGACACTACTCCTCTGGCAGAGAAAAATGCTCCCTACAACAGAGGGCACAGAGGTTTCTTTCACCAAAGAGTACATTTTATAGTATAGTATATACTCAGTATATAATCATGAAGTATATTAAGATTATATTCTAGGGCTGGGAAGTGGGAGAGAGGCTCAAGAGGTAGGGGACATATGTATACTCACAGTCGATTCAAAAGGCAGAAACCAACATAATATTGCAATTATCCTCCAATTAAAAATAAATCTAAAAAATTGTATTCTAATAGCACACTGTGACATGTATAAAGCTCTACTTTAGATTTAGGAAAGCTACATTACTATAAATGAATACTTGTAAGTTTCCTTTCTTTGCCTTTATTTTTAATTACATGATCTTACTAGCAATTAAAAAAAAAAAAAAAACAAAAAAGGCAAATGTTTTGTTGTCCAAAGAACGAAAATCTGTCTTCCATTTCATAATATGTGATTAAGGTTAAAAAAAAAAAAACTGACTAAGCAATCCCCTTAAATACTCCCATGATTAAAACATTTTTATGTGAGTAAGACAAGTTTTTTTTTTTTTTGGTGGGGGTCGGGGGACAGGTGTTGATTTTTATTTCATTTATTTGGAGACATGATTTCTCATAAATCCTTACTATCCTGATGATAATATCCATCACCTGAAAATATGTATCTTGGCAAGCAGCACCCAGTCACAGCAGTAAACAGAGATTACTGGGACTTGCAGGGTGCTGGCAGCCCCCCCAGGACTGGCCTGACTCCGTCATGCAATACTAACTTCCCAAAGCATGGCAGGCAATGCTCTTGATACGTACCGGGCCGCGTCCCTTCATTCGAATTGAAGGTATGTGATTCCCTCCTCTTGATTTCTATTTGGCTCTGCTGACAGCAGTATGTAATAAGAACAGAGGCCAGTGCTATGTGGGCCCTTCCAAACCAGCAGTTACACTGATGTCTGCCCACTTACAAAGCAGTAGGGTTAAATTCATAAGTGGAATGCAAACTTCCTAGAAAATACCCTTTGGTCTGAGACCACACTTGGGTGCTTTTTCTCTGGGGCAACGTGACCAGGGACTTTCCCCAGTCCTGGCTATTTTCTGAAAAAAGCACCCGTTGCTTTATCACTGGTTACTTCTCCCTGTCCTTGGAGGCCATTAGCATGGAGCACACGTGACGCCTCGAGGCGTCAGGAGTAACCCTCCCACACATATCCACCCACTCCAAACCCACAGACGCTGTTAAAACTTGATTTCTGTCTCATTTCCCTTCCTACAGACTTAAAATCTCAGACCCAATTCCTTAGCATCCTTAATATATTTGTGTACTACTAAAAACCAAAGTCTGAAACTCTTCTTGGTATCTACCTTTTCTCACAGGGTACTCTGGAGACAACCTTACTTAGTCTGTAACTTACTTGGGTTAAATTCTGACTACTGAGCCGGAAAGAGAGATAATTCCAGCCCATGTGGCCAAAGACGCAGCACCCAAATGAAAAGAACATAGCTGGGCATCAGCTTACAGCCACTCCCATTCTTCTGAAATGTCAACCTGCCAGGGCCCCCAAAATAGACCTGTTGTTGTGCTTTATTTTAAAAATTAAAGACCTTCTTATTTAAATCCTGAGATTGACAGTGATAGAAATTTGCTCATGGCTAACAATCCAAGATATTAAGAAAACAAAAAGCCTGAAGCCACCGAAACTACTACTATGGGTTTCTTAAATCCCTCAACTGGTAAAACAGATTATAAATGGTTAAAAACCCTTTATCAGGAAAAATGGCCACTGTGTTTAAACGGCTCTTTTTCCAAAGCAACTTCTTTCCTTCTTCTGTTCATTCATTTCTCTTCCTGCCCCACCCCCGCAACTCTTCACACATAGCTACAGTAAAGGGGTTTTTCAAAATTTAGAAGGAACTGCAAAAACAATCAAACAATAAAAACAAAACAGGCTTCTTACCTATGAGAGTCTGGGGGCGAGCATGGAGATAGGTCCTCTATCTCTGGGAAGAGGTGGTGGTCTCAAAGTGTGAACTCAACTGACCTTGAACGACGTCAAGAGTCAAAACCCAGTCCGACTTCAGTTTAAGCCTCAGCCTCAACCCCCAATAAGAAGTTCTATGCGGCTGGTCTCTTTCCACCGAGCACAAGTGGCTTCTCTTTGCTCTCTCTGGACACGGTTACCCGCAGATGGAACGGGGCTGCTGCTGTGTGAGCAATCTGCTCGCTGCAGCTGCTTCACCGAGATAAGCAGACACAACGTCTGCCCTGTGACAGCGCGGCAGACCAGGCTCGGGCGGAAATCCTGTATCCTAGGTCCTGCACGGCGCAGGGTCCCCAGTTCCCAGACGGCTGGCTGCCCAAGAGCCACCAGCAATGGGACAGGAGGCCTGCTCCTCGGGCAGGAAAAGTGGGGCGTTCCCTTCCCCCCAGCCTCCACCAATGACCTAATGCCACCATGTGGGATGCTGGGCCATCGGCTTAGAAAGATACTGCCAGCTGTTCTGAAACCACCCTGACTCTAAATGTGCTCAGGACACGGACTAGGATGGTGGGCAAAGAAAGGGAGTTTCAGGCGTGTAAATAAAACACACTTTGTTGACACTGTGTGTCACAGTTCTCGAGAAAAAGGACTAAGACACGTGACTCAAAACATCTGCTCCATTCCTTTATCACTTTGGAGCACCTGGGATCTCGGAACTGTTTTCCAGGTTAGGAAACTTGCAGCTGTTCTAGTGGGACAGACAGAGCATTCGTAGGTTCTGAGCTATCAAGCCAGGGCTCTGGAATACAGGAAGCAAAATCTGTCCCAGTCTGACATGACGTGTCTCTCCGGATGGTGTTGACTGGTAGCCTGGCAACCAACCCAGTGAACAGACCCAGTGAACACACAGCCTCCAAACAGCAGTGACGCTTGTATTTTTACCAGCACATCCCAGAGACTCTGAAGGGAGTCTATCCCTCAAACGGTTGCTTGTGTACTCTGTGTGGCTTACCTGTCTCTGGTGCAGGTCCCTGGACAGGCAGAATAATCTCTGGCTCCTCGCTTCCAGCAAAGCACTGCTCAAGGCTCCCAGAGGCTTCTCTGCCACCACTGTCCACAGGCGGGGTCTCCGCAGGCTGCAGGGGGCTCGTCTCCCCGGCGGAAGCACGCGCTGTGGGCTCCGTCCCTGGGACCGCACTGGGAGGCCTGGGCAGTGACCCGTGCGCGGGAGCCCCCTCTGTCATCAGTGCTCCGGAGGCCTTGACTTGCTCTATGACGGAATCCACGATGCGGCTGGCGGCCTCCTCGATGGAGTCGGCACCCTCGGGCCGATGCAGGGCTTTGGTGGAGACAGTGCAAGGCAGAGCGGGGGCACCCCTTGCCTCACCCGAGGGCCCCGTCTCTGGGGGGCGTTCTCCACCCGCAGGCTGAGGAGGGTCGCGATGCGCCTGACTGTCCCCCTGGGCCTCCTGCAGGCCAACAGAGCCACAGTCTGCTCCCTCCAGCTTCTTCTCCCCACCCGGAGGCGCCACCAGCTCCGGGGGCGCAGTGCCCTGGGGGTCAGTCGCGCCTGCGGCTGGTGAAGCTCCAGGCAAACCCAGGATCGTATTCTCCTCCAGGCAGGACGAGGCGTCTGGGGCGTTGTGAGATCCATCCTCCATCCTGGCCCCGAGGGCTGCTTGTAGACCACGGACCCGGGCACCGTCCATCACTGCATCTCCGTCCATCACTGCATCTCCACTCACCTCACACCCGGCGCTCTTCCCCAGGGACGGGGTGTTTTCCACCTCAGCATCTGGAGCCGAGGAAGCTGGACTGCAGTTCGGCGCCTCGGACCCACCTGCTAACAGACTTGGCGCTGGAGCTGAGCTGCTCGGCTCTGTACCTGGGGCGTCCTGGCTGGAGTCTGCAGCCAGACCGGCTCCTGGTGGCACCAGGCTCTGTGCGGCCCCACCTCCCGTCGGCCGGGAGGCTGCTGGGGCCACTTCCTTGTTGGGTTTAGCTTCTGCATGAAGACGGGCCAAGGGTGTGCCCAGGGAGTTGCCGGGCTGCAGCGCTCTGTCCTCTGCCCCAGCTGCTGTGCCGGGCTCTTCGGGGACCCCTGGGGCCTCTGGCACAGGAGGCGGTGGTCTGTACTCTTCCTGCGATGCTTCTGAGCAGAGAGCGCCATCCTCAGTGGTGGGACAGGTCCGGGCTTTGCCCTGGCCTCCTGGGCCCTCAGGAACCACCTGAGTTCTTCCTCCTTCAGTCGCAGTGGCCTGACCCCCAGGAAGCAGGGCGGAGGCGGTGGCCCCCTCGACGGCCGGGGCTTCGGGGGCCGCTGAGGGGGAGGGGCGCTCCTGCGCCCCAGTGAGTCCTCCGGGGCCGGTGTTCCCCATGCCGGGTGGTGGGTCTAGGGCCACGGGGAGTGGGCCCAGGCCCGCCGCGCCGCCTTCTGGAGGCTGCTCCTCCGGACGTCTCGCGTCTCCGTCAGGCCCATCTCCACCACCTGTGTGTGGTTGGAGGGCTGCTCTTCCCTTTTCACTCTGGGAGGGGACGAGCGAGAGTGCGTCATCCTTGGTTACTGATTCACTGCTGGGACTGCCTGCCAGACAGACAGTCCCGCCTGGTGTCACAGCCGGGCACGACACCCCTTCTTTCTCAGCCTTGGGGGGAGCGGCCTGCAGGTGTGGAACCACCTCAGCCGGATCTGCTGACGAGCGCTCCGCTTTCAGATCTTCTCCTTGGCTTTCTTTATCTGAAACTTGGAGAGGAGAAGCACCCACACGTTCTGGGGTGTCTGGGGTGTTCTGGGTGGAGTTGGCCAGCGGGCCGCTCGGGCAGCTGGCAGTGGGCGGGGGCCGTGTGCCGAGCTGTTCTGTGGTCGTGCTCTCAGGCTGGGGGGCCGTGTCGTCACGGTGTTCTGCAAGCGACACGCCACCAGACGTCCCTGTGCTTGGCTGACACCCAGGGGCTGTGCAAAGTTTATCACTCCCAGCTGTGGAGCAGATGGGTGATTCGCTGTCTTGGCTGTGAACACTAGATGACTGCGCTTCTGATTCTGGGGTAGGCGTCACATCTTTGTGAGGCCCGGACAAGGTTAAATCAGAGGGCGACCCTGGTGCACACACACTGGCTAAGGGAGTGTTGGGTCGGAGCCCTTCTGAAACCTCGTTGCCTGCAGCAGCTGGAATTAACTGAGGGTTCTGGGCTCCTGAAGTGTGAGCACTCTCTGTACAGCTTTTAGAAATTTCGGTTTCTGCAGTTTGGTCAATGGCAGCTTTGCCATTACTAATTGCAAGGATCGATTCTGCAGGTTTGTCAGCATCCAGGGGACTGGCGGCCAAGACACCGTCTGGAAGGCTGGCTCCATCCACAGGCTTGTCTGTGACTTTTCCGGCAGAGGCTCCAGCCATGCTGATACTGGGGTCCTCAAACTGTCTCTTCATACTCTCTTCCACTTCAAGCATGTTCCCCTCGATGGCAGCACTGGGGTGCACGAGGCCATGTTCCCTTTCTCCTGCAGCCTCGGGGGCACTGGCACCTGCTGGTGAAGCGACCACCGGCCTGCCTCCAGGGCAGGCCTGGGCCAGGGCCCCCTGCAGGACGCTGCCTGTGGACCCCACGTCGGGGGCCACCGCCAAAGACGTAGTTTCTTCATCTCTGACTTCACAGGACGGAAGGCCTTCTGGGTCCTCTCCTCTGCCATCGGGCACGCTCGGAACGCAGCTGTCGGGAGCAGACGCCGCCCCAGGGTCTGTGACAGGTGCTGGCCCCACCTCACCTCCTGTTCTCGCCACACCTGTGCTCTTCTTCCTGCAGGAAGGGTCTGTATCCTCCTCCTCGGTCACACCGGACACATCACAGGAGCTCTCTGTCTGCCCCACGGTGCTCCCCCGGCAGCGCTGACAGCTCTCAGCAGCTTCAGCAGAGGCAAGCTGCTGGCTGGGTGTGGGCTCTGACGCTTGGGGAAGAAAGTGACCAACTGCATCCTGGTCACGGGGGGGACCTGAAGGTTCCTGTGCTGTCACCGCTGAGGGCATGAGACTGTCCATCTGCTTGAGGCTTGTTTTCTAGGAGAAAATAGAAGATGTTTTTTAAAAAACTGACCATGAGAAAAGATGTCACTGACATCTGTAAGCGAAAATTCTGTGGGAGACAAGTCACTAGCATTCTAGCCCTTCTAAAGTCACAGGATGAGCCAACCTAAATAAATGCCAATAAACGCTCCCTCGGCCCTGACCTCAGTTTCCTGATAGCTGCATAATCACTAGAATGATAAAGATGCCAAGAAAATACAATATGGCTATTTTCTATATATTATCGACTTATTTTAGAAAGGAGATTAAAACTGAGCCTCAAGAAACCTTATTTTAAAACAGCACAGTTGAAAAAGCTACCTTTTATAGGGCCTTTAGAGGGGCAGAGGCAGCTTCCTTCCTGCCTTGTATATACAAGTAAAAACAAATCCTGACCAGTCTGGTAAACTCTCTCTTCAATCACAAGGAACAGACACATGCTCCCATGCCCGGAATTCTTACCTAGGAGTTACACAGCATCCCTCAATCTCCAAAACAGGCTCTGTTCAATCTAGGTTAACTATTTTAGTTATGGGGCTATAATAATTTCAAAAGAGTGGCATGATTCAATTCTTTCTTTCACTTCTGATAAAGAGTTCCTCTGTTCCTCTACTACTGAATATTAAACAAATAAACATATCAAACGAGCAAGAGGGAATTTTCCATTATTCTCAGATGGTACTGTGCTTTGAGGATATTTTATAGGTCATCTCAAAAATAGGTCTTTGCAACTTGAGAAACAGACATAGCCATCTATATGGGAATGGTTAGAACAATCGTGGTTAATAACCTGGTGTAGAACACTACGCTGTCACATATTCCCAACGTTAACAGTGAAGACTACAGTGAAATCGGAAAAAGACATTTATAATGTTTTAGAAAATAAATAAAAGTTAATCTAAAGTTAAAATTATGTAAAAACCACAAGCACGTTAGACGAAGCTTAGGAAAAAAATGGAGAGAAACAAAACACATCTGATCGTTAGAGAGGGTTTACCTCTGTATCAAAGTTTCAGGAACCCTTAGAATGACACTGTTTTTTGAATCCGTGGTTTTCTCTCCTTATTTATTTTTCGGCCGCACTGCACAGCCTGCGGGATTCCCGGCTTCCTGATCACAGACTGAAGCCGGGCCACAGCTGAGACAGCCTGAAATCCTGACCACTAAGCCACGAGGGAGCTCCTAGAACTATTTTCTGAAACGCCTGGTTCGCTCCTCACTCATCGTTTGCTCTGTTAGGATAATCTCTTGCACACACCATGTGCCGCCGTCTCACTCCTCCAGCCACTCGGCCCCTGTGCCTCCAGCCCTGGATCATCACCTGCTCCTGTCTGGGCGCTGGGTCGCATGTGAAAGTTCACATGTCCAAGTGTAAAACACGTCAAGCTCACTCAGATCCTTCTAATAAGACAGTACGAGAAAAACAGGTTTGCACTGAACTGCCGTGCTACACTTCTTTAGGAGACTCAAAATCACTTGCTTCCTTCCTCCTGAGATGGTGACCAACTCCAAAGAATTATGAAAACGGGTCACTGAATTTAACAAAGGGTGAACATGACTGAATGGGGATTTGGAGGAAAAAACTGGTATGGCTTGAAAGATTTTAGATGCTCCTAACACATGTATCTTCTCACAGTTCTAATTTCTCATGGTTTCTAGGAAACTATTTCCACATCTTGTGGGTAGCTTTGGCATCTGGAAACTGCTGTTTCTGAATGGACTACCATTCACCCAGTAGAAGAGCTCTAAAGAAAACCTGAGTTTTCAGCCATCTCCACAGAGGAAAATAAAATGACACCTAGTATGGAATAAATACAACCCGGAGAGGCAGAGGCAAATGCGTCTACAACCCTGCCGTGAAGTGTCCTGGCCCACTGGTCTCTGAAATAAGGTCTGCTCCCAGAGAAGACTCTGGCGGTGAGCTGACCCCAGATGACCTTAAATGAAATTACTGCCAAGATTTTTCCAAATCAAATCAACTCTGAAATAAAATGGGTGGAAAAATTATCTAAACTTAGCCTTTTAGATGTTACGGCCAAGAGAGATGGATCCACATGACGTGTATATTATCCATAATAAATGCCACCAGGGAGTCTGTAATGTTTTTACGTCTGGCAACAACTTTATCTTGAAGGCTTGAGTGGATTATAAAAATCTTTATTTTTTTTAGTGATCTTTTTATGCACAACTATCAATTTAAATATAGCAATGTGGTCATCACTCATTGAAAGAGTTGAGGAAAGACTGTTTCTTAGGAAATTTGGTTCCTGTTCTTTAGCAACCATCTCAGAAACAGTTTAGCTCATTTTGTTTCATAAAGTTAAACCAACAAATTTACAGTGTTAAACAAATTTCCTTTTAAGCCAGAAAATGCTAGCTCTAGCTGTTGCTCGGTTCTCTGTCGGCAGTGTGTGTGTGTGTGCGTGTGTGTGTGCGTGCGTGTGCGTGTGTGTGTGTGTGTGTGTGTGTGTGTCTCTCATTATTTTAAAAGCCTGGCAAAACCCAATGAAGAATTTTCCCAGTCTTCCCTTGTTACTACCCCGGTGCTAAGCTCTATCGCTATAAATGCTGACTTCGAATGCAGCTAAAACTGCTCCACAGGTTTCACAATCTCTGAGGGACGCACGGCTATGTTCTAATTATGGCAAAGCTCACTGGGGGAACGGGTGAGGGTACCAAAGACTCCAAATGGAAATTTTCTTCCTCACCATTAGCTGCTGTTGGATGTTCATAAGTTTAAAAATATGTCCAGTGCAACTGTCTCCAGGTAGTGGGGGCTCCTGGTGTGGTTCAGACTCGGAGGTTAGCATATAGACGTCCAGCTCTCGGTGATGCCTCACAGAACAGTCTCCGTAAGGGATTTCATAGGACAAACTGCTCCAGGAGTCTGGTTCTCCAGCATCCTCCCTGGAAAGAAGCAAATGCTGGTTAAGGGATGCATACGCATGTATGTGCTCAGTCGCTCAGCTGTGTCTGAGTCTTTGCAATCCCAGAGACTACAGCCTGCCAGGCTCCTTTGTCCATGGAGTTCGCCAGGCAAGAATACTGGAGTGGGTTGCCCTTTTCTTCTCCAGGGGATCTTCTAGACCCAGGGATTGAACCCACATCTCTTAGGTCTCCTGCGCTGGCAGGCGGGTTCTTCACTATTAGCGCCACGTGGGAAATTCCAATACATATGTATATTCTCTATATAAAACACGTGAATACACTGTAATACATATACTAATATATAAAAACATACTAATATAATATACACTTATAGTCAGCCTCTCAGGCATAGGTTAAATTCTCTAACTCTTATGTAAACTTTCTAACCTCACTGCTCTTTGAGGCTCTGCTCCAGAAAGTTGGTTTGCACAGTTCCCAGGTAATTCAGACACATAACTTCACAAGAAGTCACAAATGGGCTAAAAGGAAAATGCAGGATTCCTTCCTAAGGATGTTCTTTGATCAAGATAAAGAGAAGACCAGGATCCTGAGAGAGTTAATATTATGCTCACAAACAAACAACGAGGAGCAATGTAAGGAGAATGGTTTTCCAAAAAAGAAAAAAAGCAAGTCTTCCTAAGCATTTGTCTTAAAATGGGTTACAGCATATGCTAATTGTGGTCAATTTTACTTAGAAGGGAAGAAATTAATCGCTCCAATCTATGCAAGGTCAGTCCAATTTTTGCTAAAAACAAGTGGAGGATGTATCCTCAAAATTCTCAAAGTCAAAACTATATGGAGAAAAATACTATGTCTTATCATTCTATACTTGTCAATATAATTATCAAATCCTATTTTGAATAAAGCAGTTGGTTCCAATAACATAAATTAAAACTTTTAAAATTTAAAAGATGACCAACTCAGCTCAACTCAAATCACTGCAGATAAATCAATATTCAAATAAAGCCGAAAAAGGCATAGGTAAGGCAAAAGGCATTTCTGGGATAGACCTCAAAACATGAAATCTCTTTACACGGTTCCAATAAACCAGTATGTTGACAAAAGTGTCCCAGAGGTTCTGGAAGAAGGCAGAGAGTGGTGCTGGGGATCACTATCATGTTTTAAACAGGAAGAAACGAACAAATTTAGACACGTCACTACTGACAAACATGAGACGGAAACGTTACTTCAACTGTCAATCCAGTGTTTCGTCCACTAAATCATACCTGTCCGTCCTTAACAATTCACCAGGGAACACGTGGAATCTGAAAACTAAAACCATGGTACAGTAGAAAACCTGTAACAAACTGGAGAGCCATATACTGGCTGAAGGTGACAATTAAGGCTGTTCCAGAAGAAAACTATTACAATTTCCATACTCAAGCAAGACTCCCAACAGTTGCTTAAAATATGCCATGCTAAATATCTTACATATTTACCAAGTAAGAGTGTTAGTACGTCCAACTCTTTGAGACTCCAAGGACTGTAGCCCACAAGGCTCCTCTGTCCGTGGGATTTTCCAGGTGATAATACTGAGGTGGGTGGCCATGCCCTTCTCCAGGGGAACCTTCCCGACCCAGGGATCGAACCTGTGTCTCTTGTGTCTCCTGTATTGGCAGGCAGGCTCTTTACCACCATGCCACCTGGGCTGAGGTGACACTGTCACTAGCCCTGCTTAACTCAGGCCTGACAGGCATACCTGCTTACTCAGATTACCACATACACATCCTTGCTCCGATCATGAAAGAAAAATTCCTTGAAAATACAACTTAACTTATACAGTACCATACGGTGTGAATCAAACACACAGCAAGCCAAGAGGGGGCTGCTGGCCAAGGCAGAGGCAATTAAACAGCGATACAGTCCATTCCTGGCAAAATGGCATTTTCTACCAACCATGCCACTGTTAATTCTCAAACTGCTTCTTCTGTAGTAAGGAAACCCTGGGACACGCTCTCCTGCCAGAGGAGCACACACCGGCTGCCAACAGCGCTAACCCTACCATCTCCCAGTTCATCAGCCACGCGGACTGCTGCTGCTTTCGCGCCCACCTGGAAACCAAGTACTAGTAAGTGCAATTACCCTCCCACTGGCTTCCATGAATATGTGCTGCTGTGGACACTCTTCAAGCTCGCCTTGCCTGTCCATCTGGGTCAACCCCACCACTCAGCAAGTATTTACATGCCAGTACTCTCTGGTCCGGTCAACTGACCCCAAATCCTTGTCCCGTCTGTGGGAGTCTGTGGACTTAGCAAGGGAGATAGGAGCAATCAAGATAAAACACCCAGTGTTCTGGAGACAGCAGGGGTGGTGGAAACAATGAAGCAGAGATGGGTTTGCAGTTTTAAATGTTGTGGGTCAGGGAGAACCTCAGTGAAGCGACCCTGAGGCCAACACGTTTCCTGCTCTGCACTCGGCACTGTATGAAGCCTTTACTGGATCCACAAATAAAATCCAGCAAGGCTCCATGAAGGTGTGCTACAGCATTAAGGACAAATGTTACTAAGAAGTGGACACGACCTAACCAAGCCAGTAACTAGAGGCTATCTGATTAATTAAAGAAAATATCTGCACCTGTGTGCTAGCCTTATAAGGGAAAGCCACTCAGTTGCATCCGACTCTTCGCAACCCCACAGACTGCAGCCCGTCAGGCTCCTCTGTCCATGGAATTTTCCAGGCAAGAATACTTGCAGCCATTTCCTCCTCCAGGGGATCTTTCCAACCCAGGGATCAAACCCGTGACTCCTGAGTCTCTCCTGCATTGGCAGGTGGATTCTTTGTACCACTGAGCCACTAGGGAAGCCCTACAGGCTATTCTGTAGTCATTAACTATAACTCAAGTAACAGTTCAGTAACACTAAAATCTATACTCAGCAAAGTAAAAAAGGCAAAAAGCGTTGAGTATAAACAGTGAAGTGCACAAATTAAAACAGTGTTACAGTGGTTGGGTCATAGGTTTATTTCTTCTCCGGGATTTTTGTTTTACTTTTTCTTTCCTTTTTATTTTTGGCTGCGCTGGGTCTTTGTTGCTTTTGCATGGGCTTCCTGTAGCCGCGGTGCACAGGTTTCTCACGGTGGTGGCATCTCCTGTTGCAGAGCACGGGCTCTAGGCGCAAAAACGACTCCAGGAGTCAGGGCCCCTGGGCTCCAGGGCGAGGACCAGTAGCTATGGCATGCGGGCTTAGCTGCTCTGTGGCCTGCGGGATCTTCCCAGACTAGGAATTGAACTTGCGCCTCCTGTGCCCGTGGATTCTTATCCAATGAGTCACCAGGGAAGTCCTCCCCTCTAGGATTTTAATTAATGTTGTAAGTAATTTTTTAAAGTCCCTATTCGGCCAGGCCTCACTGCTGCTCAGGATCTCTTTTTACTCATGTGCGTTAATGCATCCCCACAAGGGTTACCAAAATGTTCTGTAATTCCCTCAAAGACCCAACATTAACCTCATCTACTTCATCCTCAGGTGATCTTTTCTCTCTTCAGAGTGAGAAGCTCAAGGCCATGAACTAACATGAACTAAGTCCACATTAAACACATCTTCCCAGCTCTTCTAACTTCAGGGCACCTCTCTCAACGGTGGGTTTGCCCTGTTCCCCTATCAACTGCCCTCTGGTAAGCAATTCAGGCATCGCCCCCTGGATGCCTGTAGCTTCCCACCTGTTCCTGGAGCAGTTCCTTCCCCATCTGCCTGCAAGTACCATGAACACCCCAGCAGACAACGGAGCAGAGGAGAGAAAGCAGCAACGTGGGTGTGCCAGCAGCAGTCTCGACCCCACTGCACCAGCCCCCAGGGGACATCTGACACTGTCTGCAGGCGTTTCTCACTGTCCCCCCGGGGCTGCGGCGGCTGCCCTCCGAGGCACGGGACCACGCCCTATGGTACAACACAGTCATCAGGCCCCAAACTACCAGTAATGCTGGCGTTGAGAATCACCGCTGTAATCCCTCTAATCTGCACACAACGCCCACCGCCATTCCTTCCCTTCTGCCTCCCCACTGGCCCTTTAAACAATTAAAGGCTTTGCCATTTGGAGCCTATTCGCTCCCCTGGCGGCTTGCCTGGTGGCACAGTGGTAAAGAATCCACCTGCCAAGTGCAGAAGATGCTCATTCGATCCTTGAGTTGGGAAGATCCACCGGAGGAGGAAGTGGCAACGTACTGCCTGGAAAATTCCGTGGGCAGAGGAGCCTGGTGGGCTACAGTCAGCTGCTGCTGCGTCGCTTCAGTTGTGTCCGAATCCGTGCGACCCCATAGACGGCAGCCCACCAGGCTCCCCTGTCCCTGGGATTCTCCAGGCAAGAACACTGGAGTGGGTTGCCATTTCCTTCTCCAATGCATGAAAGTGAAAAGTGAAAGTGAAGTCGCTCAGTCGTGCCCGACTCTTCGTGACCCCATGGACTGCAGCCTACCAGGTCCTCCATCCATGGGATTTTCCAGGCAAGAGTCGGGCTACAGTCTATGGGGTCGCAAAAAAGCCCGGCAGACTCAAACACCACCACCACTGCCTCCCCTATGGCTTCTAAGACTTCTCTGTCATGGGTCTCCATTGACAAAATAAACCCCCAAATCCAGTGGCTTTTTCCCCACTGAGTCTGGGTTTCATAGAATCTAAAAATGGTGACCTGATTCTTCTTTTAAAAACTTTTTCTCACTTGATGCCCTTAAGAACCCTCCTATTCATCCACTGTTTTCTCTGGCTTTTTCTTTCTCTTCTCACACCTTAGTTGAACACATGTCAACTTCCTGAACTTGGGCTTCTACTAAATGGCAGGCACTTTGCTAGACGCCAGGGCTACCAGGATAAGCATGATACCTTTCTCAAGGATAAACAAATACCGTTCTAAGGTCAAACATGGGATTCCTGTCCAGTGACCACAATGTGGCATATGCTGTTACTGCCACCTCCGTGGAAACAAAAAGCAGAAAGAATCTCATGGGGGTTTTACCCCTGTGTGGCATATTATGCCCTAAATACATTTAATTGACTTTACAATGCTGTTACTTGTAATAACATCATTTTAATGTATTACTAAGGAGGAAAATAATGGTTTTGAATTAAATTACGGCACAAGCTAAAAAAATACATATTTCAACAGAGATAACACAGAGTATAAACACAGTCACTGTTGCTGTAAATACTGGTAGGGGTGGTACAAACAGTTCAAATAAACAAACGGTCCCCACGTCATCTGCTTAACTTCACGTGGACACTGGCCTGGGAGCCCCTAGTCTTCAACACACGGGCAGCAGACGCACATGAAAAAGGCCAGCTCAGAGGCTTGAGATAAACTGCAACAAGTCACCCGAGACACTGGTTTTCCCACTTCTATGTAGTTGAAGAGTTTCAAACAGAAACACATGCAGAAACAGAGCTGCTCTACCGATGGGGCCAAGAGCGGGCAGGAAAGGCAGAGCCCAGGACTCCCTGGCCACTGTCCTGCCGAGTTGGGCTGGAGGCTGCCTCCCCACGCTCTCAGTTCTGAGGGACAGGCTTTCTTCCCAGCTTAAGTTCACTTCCCTTGTTCATAGAGTAACTACTCCCTGTTCTCCTGATCAGAAGCCCTCTCTATGCCTATTGTTGGTAACTGACTTGACCCTTGGTTTGCACTGACATTTTGGCCACGGAGAAGTGTGTGTGTGTCTGAAACCCCATGGACTGTAGCCTGCCACACTCCTCTGTCCATGGGATTCCCCAGCAAGAATACTGAAGTGGGTTGCTGTTTCCTTCTCCAGGGGGCCCTTCCTGACCCAGGGATGGAACCCGAGTCTCCTTCGTCTCCTGCGCTGGCAGGTGGGATTCTGCAGCGCTGAGTCAGTCACCCGACCCTTGGCCTTGTATTTCTGCCGTGAAGAAGGATACGCCTAGGTATCTAAAATTTACCTCAGAAACACACACCAGGATGTTATGCCACCAAGTCTGGCAGGACAAGAAGGCACACCCACAAATTCATTAGAATTTCTGGTTATTTCAGCTGGTGGATTAAGAGGCGCCAGAGCCTCAGATGAGGCTTTGAGAGGAAAAATAAACAAATAAATAAAAATGAGAGAAAGAAGATCTGTAGATGAAGGCGTGTAAACGCTGCAGAGAGAGGGGAGCACGACGGATCTCCACGACCTCTCCGTTTTCACCCCGTGAGGACACCACCACCGCGAGCCAAGCAAAGGGCGCTTACTACCAGTGGCGTCAGCGGCGCAGGGCAGGCGGTACTTCCTTACGACAGCGTCACAGGCTACTGTGGGTCTCGGAGAACCTCTCGCTGCGTTACACTCAACCACGCCCCAGAACAGACTTCAAGATATAAAGGACTGACGCCGTGAATATGGGAAACTTTCAAGCATCCTGTTAATATATTGATTTCAAACCATTCTTGGACACCCTGAGTTTTATCTGGAGAGTCCAGCTCGACTCCCAGAGCGGTCTCCCACCTCTAAGAGCTGAAAGATCTCTCGTGTTGTCCTACAACTTCTCCACTCCTTGTAACCGCTAAGGAAGGCCAGGACCTCCCGTCTTCTGACTGGCCGGGTCGCAATGCCCTGTTCCATCTCCCAACACATGGCCTGTACTCCAATACTTGTTGGGATTTCACTCCAGGGCAGAACAGTAGGGATATACTTTGTAAACAAATGGTTTGGGATCACCAAGAACGCACTCTTTCTGAAGGGACAGATAAATCATTGCTTCAAAGGATAAAATGCTATCCATCTATTGGTGTGTGTATGCTAAGTTGCTTCAGTCATGTCCAACTCTTTGTGAACCCATGGACTGCAGCCTGCGAGGCTCCTCTGTCTGTGGGATTTCCCAGGCAAGAATTCTGGACTGGATGGCCGTGCCATCTTCCTGGGGATCTTCGCGATCCAGGGATCAAACCCACATCTGCACTGGCAGGAGGATTCTCTACCGCTGAGCTACCAGGGAAGCCCCAGGACGTATGCATTAAGTACTCACTGAATACTGGACCCTGTTCTCTTCCACAAGCAATGGGTGCAACCATCATCACTCCTTGACTGCTGAATTATTCAATGATGTATCAAATGCTGAGCTGTGTTTACATACATCACCTAGTTTATTCTTCTAACTACCCTGTGAGGGAAGACTGGCAGCTGAGGAAATTAAACCCATAAGGAATTTAATAACGTGCCTAACAGCCAGCTAAGCTGGAATTTGGGCTGACATTCTAAACCACCACAGAAACCTCTCTCTGTTGCCTAGTTTGCACCAATGGAACAAACTAAATATTTTTTAACATATGGACTTTGAGGCTTAAGCTTTGAAGAGATGTGATTTCTGGATTACTATGCATTATGGACACAGAGTACAGTGTGTGCTCCGTGACTTCTGTGGACATTTTTCTCTGTCGCTTTCACTCTTGAGGGGCGACTTGGGCTCTCTTACTCCATGGTTCCATGACTTGTAGACTATCGTGTTCCTCTAATGGCCAAAGCTCTCCATTTTCTAGCTTCACTGCTTTCAAGATCCTGAAAAATGGTTTTTAACAACCTACCATGATAACTAGTTGTGTATACATCAAGACCTAATACATCCCCAAGATAAGTGAAAAAAAAAAATAAATAAATAAGTTCACACTAGATTAACATCTAAGTATCTACTGATGTGATCAAGCTATTGACACTTCATTGTTGATTCTTCTTAATCAGATTTAAGCCACCAACCTAATCCAACAAACTCTCAGGAATTAATTTTCAGATGCAATGTTAAGCAAAGTTCTTAATCTTAATTGCATTTCAGAATTACCTGGAGAGCTTTTAAAAATCCTAATGTCCAGTTCACACCTCACGCTAATAAAATAAAAGTCTCAAGGAGGCCTTGAGGCATCAATATTTTTTAAAGGTTCCCAGGAGACTGTAATGTACAATTAGAATCCCCATGTGATTCTAATGTGCAGCTAAGGACACCACATAGGTGTTGATTCATTTAAAAAACAAAAGTATAGCTAAGGCTGGCAAGACTGCTATGAATACTGACGTGTTAATATATCACACCAGTATAATGTATCACCTAATCATACTATTCCCTGGAATTTATCCTACAGAAATAGTTTACCAGAGGTAAAAACTTGTAAGTAAAAAAAGAAGTTTACTGCAGCATTCATTAGTTAATTTCTGTTGGTTTTTAAGGTTAAAGTTAACATTCAACATTAAATGGTCTGAATACTCATGATAAACAAAATACTTTAGAGAGCCTCAAAAATAATTAGAAAGACCAGAGAAATAGGTAGAAGTATCATAAAGTGAAAATATATCAGAATACATAATGGAGTATCAGCTACAACTATTTAAGAAACTCCGTGCAATGTGGAAGGTAGAATCTGACAATGAAATAAACCGGATATTTAAGAAACTCTGAGCAACGTGAAAGGTAATATCTGACAATGAAATAAACCTGTCTTCCGGTGGCAGCATTATGAATAATTTTGTTATGTTAACCTAATTGTTTAAAAAAGGCTGATTCTCCCTCCCTGGGATCTTCCTTGCTTCTGGCCTAAGTCACAAGACAGAGGCAGCTTAGTGCAGGTGTCATTGAGACTGCTTTAAGGGAACATGGAGAAATTAACCATAACACAGAAGTCTCTGCTTGGACTCTGACACAGTCATATTTAATCCGTCCCCAGGACAACAACAGGCACTTTGAACAGATCCTCCGCCAAGAAGCAACCCAGATGGACTGACCTCTCCTTGCTCAATGCATCCTCTCTTGCTCAGCCCTCCTCTCTCCCCCAGATGACTTAGGTCAGCTAAGTGAGAGAGATTTCTATTTAAATATGACTTGGGTTGATCCACTGATTGCTCACAGAATTTACAGTCCTTTGCCTATTCCACAACAGCCACTGGCTTAATACCTACTTATTACCTTTGTCTGGGCTTCCCTGGTGGTTCAGCTGGTAAACAATCCACCTGCAATGCAGGAAACCCTGGTTTGATCCCTGGGTCAGGAAGATTCCCTGGAGAAGGGAATGGCTATGCACTCCAGGATTCTTGCCTGGAGAATCCCGTGGACAAGAAGAGCCTGGCAGGCTATAGTCCACGGGGTTGCAAAGAGTCAGACATGACTGAATGACTAAGCACACAGACACATGTCCTCTGTCTACAAAGTGCCTGATGTTACTTAATGAGAATGAGAAACACAGGCACATGGGAATTATTTCAAAAGGGAGAACACTGTCACTGCTGACTAAAATTAAATTCAAAGTTGGAAATGGAAATGCTAACTATTTATTAAACAAATGTTATTTCTAGCATGACAGAAATGCTTACAAAACAGTATTTTTAAGCTCATTTAAAATAACCTATTTAAACCTTACTGATTTAAATAACCTATTCACAACACAGGGAAAGGAGTACACATCCATTTTTTCTGACAAGCATTTGAAACTCAGTATGACAGAAAGATTGACAGCTAAATACGAATACGAATC
Source organism: Capra hircus (assembly GCF_001704415.2). Taxonomy (NCBI): domain Eukaryota; kingdom Metazoa; phylum Chordata; class Mammalia; order Artiodactyla; family Bovidae; genus Capra; species Capra hircus. The sequence continues at coordinate 15,672,113 of NC_030828.1, read as the reverse complement.
CCAAACTTCAGAGTAACGGTGACCATTAAATCAGCTGATTAACAGGCTTCAAACAGTGAAGATTTCATGGTTCTAAAGATAAACTATTTGCCTTACTTATACAAACCAATAACTTTAAGCACAAGTCATCACTCTGCAGACTAGCTTTTCCAGTTCAGGAAAAAGAAAAACTAATTTTTGTTCATTAATCTGGGCAGGACTCATCTTCAGGCATGAAGTTCATGTGACTTTATAGTATGTTGCTGCTGCTGCTAAGTCACTTCAGTCGTGTCCGACTCTGTGCGACCCCATAGACGACAGCCCACCAGGCTCCCCCGTCCCTGGGATTCTCCAGGCAAGAACACTGGAGTGGGTTGCCATTTCCTTCTCCAATGCATGAAAGTGAAAAGTCAAAGTGAAGTTGCTCAGTCACGTCCAACCCTCAGCGACCCCATGGACTGCAGCCTTCCAGGCTCCTCCGTTCATGGGATTTTCCAGGCAAGAGTACTGGAGTGGGGTGCCATTGCCTTCTCTGTTATACTATGTCACGGTCATTTAAAAAAAGAAAATTTAAGAAAGGAACCCATACTTGAGTCTAACAAACTTCTAATGATCTTGTCTATCTTTATAAGTCCCACTGCCCTTATTCAGCACTTTTCATAATTCAATTGATGAAATGGTTAATCTTATTTAGAAGCAATCAAGACAGGTAAAAGAAGTCAAAATAAAGAGTGGTCACAGCCTACAGGTGACATTTTTCCAGGTAACTCTCCTCTACTTTTTTCCCAGAAACTGTTACTTACACAGAAACCATAAAACATTGATCCACTCTCCCTGATTTATAGCACTGCAAAATAAGTAGATTAAACGCATCAGGTGTGAACTCAAACTATTTATGAAGGGTCAGATTTGTTAAAATTTCCTATTCATTACAAAAATAAAAATTTTAAAAATTACTGGAAAAAACAAAACTTATAAGATACAAAAAACTTGTGCCCAAAGCTTTAACAGATTCAACTGATATACAATTACTCTAATTACTGTGTGTGTGTTCAGCTGCTCAATCATCTCCGACTCGTTTTGATCCCATGGACTGTGGCCCGCCAGGCTCCTCTGCCCTTGGAATTTCTCAGGCAAGAACACTGGAGCGGGTTCCCATTTCCTCCTCCAGGAGGCCTTCCTGACCCAGAGATCGAACCTGCATCTCTTGCATCTCCTACCTTGGAAGGCGGATTCTTTACCGCTGTGCTACCTGGGAAGCCCATGTCAGATTACTATAAAGTTTCTAAACACATACTCTCAATCTACTTCATACTGATCTCATCATGGAGCAGGGCAAAGAGCTGGCAGATCAGCCCTGATTCAGGGCCTGCCCCATGCTGAACTGCAGCGATCCCTCCAGTCTGCCAGGAACCACCCTTCACATTCCCAAAATCTACAGACCCTGGGGAGACAGGCCAGTGGCAGCAGAAAGAAACATCATGGCATGGATGGAAACACGGAATGTGGTACCAGCTACAGACCCACTGGACAAATTTCCTTTTCTCCCAAGGAATACTTCACATAGGCCCGGAAACTAACTCAGGAACATTCAAGAGTTTTTTAAAAGTTTGGTCCCAACCAGTGTTTAATAATTATTTTTAGAAAACCAAAAGCATCTAAAAATCTACTTTAACAGGCACGTCACAAAGAGCTTCTTTCACTAATACAATGACATGATTTTCTTTAATAAAATGTGAAATATAGGAAGCTAATCACAGTACATAGTAAAAATGATACAGCTGATTCCTGAACAACTCAGGTTTGAGCTGTATGGGTCTCACATACATGCGAATATTTTTCAATAAATCCACTGAAGTACAACACAATTTACAGCTGCCTGAAACAGGCTACAGAGTTACAGCTACAGATGGCCAACTATGGGACTTGAGCATTCATGGATATTGGTATGAGTGGCAGGTCCTGAGGGACTACCATACACTGAACAGTGGGAGAGTTCTTTCATTATAAATACTTGCAATATTCCAGGTGACAAGGTTGATGTTCTACATGTAGATGGAGAACAAAGTTCAGGTAAACCAAACAAGGTTTCACACAGTTAGGGCTGCCTGAGGGCTAAAACATGATTTAAAAAAAAAAAAAAAAATATATATATATATATATATTTATTCCATGCAATCTATTCTTAAGCACTTTAGTAACTCATGTGGATTAATGAGCTAAAAGAAAAGCTAAATGCTTCTTTAGATTACCTGTTAAAAAGGTAACAGAACTATTTTCATATTAGCACATATTCTCTAAAATGGTCTGCTTAAAAAAAGATCCCAGAAGATATTTCCAATACAAATATACAGAAAATTTTGCCTTACTCTGTACAACCTTAAAACGAAAATCTATATCCTATTAAATAGGAGCAAACTGGGTTATATGTGTAGCAATTACAAAAATACTGTTTCTCTACATATGAAAATGTATTAAGATCTATATGATTGCTTGTTTCCTAATACCAAATAAAATGCTTCCAGAAGTCCACTGAAAAGATAACACTACAGGTGGTATGCCACTGTGTTAGAAATGAATTTCTACAGGAATTTAGTCTTCTCTGTACTCTTAAGTTCTTATTTCAGGATTATCTTAAAAAACAACAACAACAAAAACAATAAAAACACATACATTTTCAGAAGATGGTCTAGGCTATACATTTTTTCATTGATTCAAACACGCATACTCATGCAGTATCGACTATGTTTTCAGGTGCGAGAAATAATATTGACGAATAAATGAGAGAGCCAAGATTCCTACCATAGTGGAGGTTACAGTGTAGAGGGGTATGATTACAGTTAGACTTAAGTGCTTTAGAGCAAATAAAACAAGGTGCTTATGGCAGAAAATTCCTTGGAGTGGAGAGACTGGCTCTGCAGACAGGTGCCAGAAAATGGTCTGAGAAGATACAGCAATTGATCAGAACCACATCAAAGAGCAAGCATGTGAAGCTGCGGACAGAATGCATGCGGCAAAGGGTTCAGCAAGTACAAAGAACCTGAGAGATGGCAAGCAGCTGGCCAGCGCGGCTGAGGCCAGCGTGGCTGTGCAGGGAAGGCGACGGAAATGAAGGAATGTTACGAAACAAGGTCTGAGGGCTCTACACAGCTCAGATCTCACAGAGCTTCGCCAATCATGCAGGAACTAGAATTGTCTTCCACGTGGGGTGAGAACATACTGGAAGAAAAGCGACAGGGGTGGGGAGGGGGAAGAAAAGAATGAAACTAGTGATACTAGTAGTATGGTTAGTTAGTGGTAGCAGCTTTGGTCGTGCCAGACTCTTGGTGACTCCACAGACCACAGCCCGCCAGGCTCCTCAGTCCATGGGATTTCCCAGGCTGGGGCGCGTTGCCATGCCCTCCTCCCGGGGACCTTCCCGACCCAGGGTCCAAACCCAGGTCTCCACCGCAGGGAGAGTCTACCATCTGAGCCACCAAGCAAGTCTAGTAGCGCCGTATGAGGTGGACAGCGCTGACTTCTGCTCTCCACAACGACGGACACACGGGCTACTGTGTTCCCACTTTTCCTGTGAGGACAATGAGGCTGTAGGAATAACTTGCCCCAGTCCACAGTAAGTGAACAACCCAGAATCTGTACTAACTCAGATCTAATTCCAAAACTTCTGTACCGCTTTGGACTATCCACAGTGACACTGACCCCCCAACACTGTCCAATCATGAAGTGAAATGAAGTGTTCGTGTGAATCGTGTCTGACTCTGACCACACGGACTGTAGCCCACCAGGCTCTGCTGTCCAGGGGACTCTCCAAGCAAGGATACTGGAGTGGGAAACCATTCCTCCTCCAGGGGATCTTCCTGACCCAGGGGTGGAACCCAGGTCTCCTGCACTGCAGGTGGATTCTTTGTCATCTGAGCCATGAGGAAAGCCCACGTCAAATTATGAGGACACATTCAAATTCTGAAAATTCTAAGTTTGCTGTAATACTTACCAGAATCTAGTCAGATGTCAGGTATAGTAGGGGCTTCCCTCATAGCTGAGTGGGTAAAGGATTTTCCTGCAACACAGGAGACCCAGGTTCAATCCCTGGGTTGGGAAGATCCCCTGGAGAAGGAAATAGCAACCCGCTCTAGTATTCTTGCCTGGGAAATCCCACAGAGGAGTCTGGCAGGCTACACCGGCCATGTGGTCCCAAGAGTCAGATACAACTTAGCGACTAAATCACCACAGTCGGGTATAGTGGGCTTACTGTCAAAATGTTTATAATATCCATAGCAAGTTTTCAACTGTAGAAAAGCACAAACTAAGAGGCCATTCCTCAGAGGAAGGGTTACATCATCCAAATGGAGAATCCATGGCTGGCTCCAAACCTCAAGGTCTCTGTATGTGGTACAACAAAATTCAATAAGCCCAGAATGAACTTCGGCTAATTTGCCAGAGTTCCAGCTGTTACACAACAGTCAACCACCAGTCATCCTCCGCCTTCTCAGCTTGTGTGTCGCAACTCAAAAAGAAAGTTCAGTTTGATGCTAACACACATGTAAAACCCTGTCAAATCAACTGCAGAGAAAAACATTTTTCCGGTACTAACAACACAAGTCATTTGGGGAGGAAGCTCAAAGATACTTGCTGAGATACAGCAAAAGGCCCCATCAAATGGCAGAGAATAAACAGTGAAGGTCGGCAGTGCACCCATTTGGAACCTGATACTCACGCACGGCTGCCCACGCACCACGAGTACCGCAAGCCCATCCTATTTGGGTCCTGGTTTAAGAGCAGAGGAGGAACGGCCAGGTCAGGCCTCCTCAAAGGCGTGTTTTGCTGAGTCCACTTCTGACAGGAAGTGCAGCACCTAGTTCCGTATTTGAGAGTTACTGCAACATCTTCCATGAACCCACATCACCCTCACAGTGCCAGACCTCAAGGAGTCCTACGGCGTCAACCACAGCTCCACGGAGATGGAGAGAGAGAAGGCAAGCGTCAGCAGAGGGGAGGCGGGAGGGGGAGGGGAAGGAGGGAGGAGGAGGAGGGATGGGGAGGAGAGAGGGGGAGGAGGGAGGGGGAGGAGAGGGGGGAGGAGGGAGGGGGGGCACTGATCCATCTTAAACTGAACAGAAAGCCACTACCTTAGGTGTTAACACACCGCTGGACAACTTATGCCTCACATACACACGCAGATTCTCTAGGAATCTTAGCACTGATACACCTTCCTTTTTGACACAGTACAGCCATCTGCCCTTAACGGCCCGAATGGGAACAGCACAAAGGCAGAAGAGCCCATCATTTGAACAACTACTCTGTATCAGCAATTTGGCACAGATTCTATGCTGCTGAATAATTTAAAGCACAAGTTTATAAGGCGATGGTTAGAACATGAGTTGGAAAGTCTGACAGACTTGGTTTGACTCCCTACTCAGACTGTACCAACTGTGGGATCTTGGGCTAGTCATGGTTCAATTTCTCAGCAGCTCCGTTTCCCTGTCTATAGAGTGGGAATACCAGGTTTGCTGTGAGATCAAGCGACCCTGACTTTGTAAAGTGTTACCAGCATAGCATCCGGTTCTCCCAAAGTGCTCAATAAACTGTGACTCCATGGGACGCCAGCGGTGGTGTGACTCTAATGAGTAAACCAGAAGGCAGTTTCTGAGTATTAGACATTTAAAAAGAAACAGGCACGGAGACTCTGCTTATGGGGTAACGGTCAGGCAGCCACCCCTAAACCACTCTACCGCTAGAAGAAAATAGGACTCTCGGCTCCCTGCTGTTTCACGAGAGAGCACTGCAGTTGTGCGGTGAACCTCACCAGAAAAGACGTGTTAGAAGCTGGGTGGTGGTGCGGAGAGGTGTCACGTTCACACTAAGCTGAGCGCCCGTGCATCTTCGTTCCTCGCTGTCCAGATCAAGCGACGGGCTGAGTGCCTGAGAACCGCACAGGCATGCTCTCACTTAATCTGAACAGGCCTATGAGGTGCGCGCTGTGACTGCCTATGTCACAGACGAGGAAAGCAGGTTCACAGGTGACAAACAACAGGGGTGCATTCAAGCTCTGCTTTGCTATTTTTCAAAGCCAGACAGCGGATTGCCTACCCAACGTGTATGTGATCAGCGATCAAGCATATAAAGAGCACATCTCCTTATACACTCTTGCTACAAAAATTCTAATAACCAATTAGAGCATGCATGTATTTGCTGTTAAGAGTAAAACACTGCAATAATTAGTAACTGTGAAAACTCATCAATGCCACTATGCACTATACAAGAGTGTTTCAGATGGTTAAATTAATAGAGAAACAGCTTGACAGTTAATATGAATATTGAAAGAATGGTCTGGCTAGATAACTTTATGAAGATCATCTTACTCTTTCTGAGCCACTACTGTTTACAAAAAAAAAAAAAAAAAGATACAAGGAAGAATTATATTCAGTTCAGTCATTCAGTCGTGTCCGACTCTTTGCGACCCCATGAACCACAGCACGCCAGGAGTTGTGTCCATCACCAACTCCCGGAGTTCACTCAAACTCATGTACATCGAGTCGGGGATGCCATCCAGCCATCCCATCCTCTGTCGTCCCCTTCTCCTCCTCTGCCCTCAACCCCTCCCAGCATCAGGGTCTTTTCCAATGAGTCAACTCTTCGCATGAGGTGGCCAAAGTACTGGAGTTTCAGCCTCAGCATCGGTCCTTCCAATGAACACCCAGGACTGGTCTCCTTTAGGATGGACTGGTTGGATCTCCTTGCAGTCCAAGGGACTCGCAAGAGTCTTCTCCAACACCACACTTCAAAAGCATCAATTCTTCGGCACTCAGCTTTCTTCACAGTCCAACTCTCACATCCGTGCATGACCACTGGAAAAACCATAGCCTTGACTAGATGGACCTTTGTTGGCAAAGTAATATCTCTGCTTTTGAATATGCTATCTAGGTTGGTCATAACTTTCCTTCCAAGGAGTAAGCGTCTTTTAATTTCATGGCTGCAATCACCATCTGCAGTGAGTTTGGATAAAAAAAAAACAAAGCCTGACACTGTTTCCACTGTTTCCCCGTCTATTTCCCTTGAAGTGATGGGACCAGATGCCATGATCTTCGTTTTCTAAATGTTGAGCTTTAAACCAACGTTTTCACTCTCCTCTTTCACTTTCATCAAGAGGCTTTTTAGTTCCTCTTCACTTTCTGCCATCAGGGTGGAGTCATCTGCATGTCTGAGGTTCTTGATATTTCTCCCGGCAATCCTGATTCCAGCTTGTGCTTCTTCCAGCCCAGCGTTTCTCATGATGTACTCTGCATAGAAGTTAAATAAGCAGGGTGACAATATACAGCCTTGACGTACTCCTCTTCCTGTTTGGAACCAGTCTGTTGTTCCATGTCCAGTTCTAACTGTTGCTTCCTGACCTGCATATAGGTTTCTCAAGAGGCAGGTCAGGTGGTCTGGTATTCCCATCTCTTTCAGAATTATGTTAGGATATATAAAAACTCTAATTCTGATGAACTGTTTGCTAACTTGTTCACAACACCAAATAAACACTTACTGGAATAAATGCTTTAATTTGCACATCTCTCATTCCATTTAAGCCATGTGCCTTTCAAGGAAGATTCTATTTGTAAATGATTCACATCTTAGAAAAAATAAAAGCTGAAAAGTCAATGTTGCCACCTCCAAATTTTACAAAGAGGAGACATGCCAAAACCATGTATAGTCACTATGACAAATTATCCTCAATCCAGATATAAATGTATAAAGAAATAACAGGAAAAAATGAGGTACCTCAAATACGTTTTGCTAATCAAATGTCAAAACAACAGTATTATTAAGAATACTTCAAGGACATCACAATACACACCCATGCCTCTGTATCTGCACGAATTAGTTCCAAGACCCCCCACCTATACCTATATCCAGGGATGCTCAAGCCCTTTATAAACGGTGCATAAAGTGTGTATGGACAATAAAACCGTTGAGCAAAACCTTGCCAAAGTGACTTTTCTAGTGCTAACCAAGTTCAGCAGTTCAAGAACCTTTGAGAATCACTAAATCAAGAATCCTAGGTACAAAATTCCTCTTAGAAAACATGTTCTGGAAGAACTCTCCTGAATTATAATTTTCTAACACATATCTGTTTAGGGACACTAGTGTGTCAACAGAAAGTGAGTATGCTGTTAAGGAATCAAGAGTGATGCAGATAGAAGCTGGTGATGCTGAGAAATTACTGCTTTTCTACTATAAGACTTTAAAAACCATTAAACGTTAGTAAACACGTAGAATTATTTTTTATACTGTTTCATATTTATTCGTGTACAAGACAACTTCATTCTACACTGGTGATAGTCAGCTTTGGCTAAATACTGATTTTAGCCACATAGATTTATTCAACATTCCTTATTTTCTTTGCTTAAAAATCATTTTCATTTCTGTTAATAATAAATGCAAGTAAGATGTTCAAGTCATTCTTTGTCCTGGTATGCCTTTAAGGAAATCTCAAAATTCATCAAATGAAAATAATGTGTATACTAAAGGTGTGTGCTCCTTAGAGGGTAGAGAGTGCCAACAGATCCTCATTTTCTCACAAACACCCATCAAGCCCTATGCTCTGGTTCCATGTTTTCTTCCACCTGGGTCTGTAGTCAAGTCAGAAATGCTTTCAATATCATGTGCTGTTGGCCACAGAAACTTTGTCGCCACTAATTAAGCTGTGTAAATTCGTAATTCTTTGAAGAAAACCTCTGAGGCGTAAATGTTATACCAAGAATAAACACAGGCTGGGACTGTTTGCATGCATATTGCAGCGGGGAAAAGACGTGCACAGTAGGAGTCACAAGACACGTGGGATGGCTCTGTTGTTCCAACCAACTACCAGGACCCACTCACCTGCTTAGAAAGACCAAGGTAGTTCAAAAGACCATGGGTTTTAACTTAGACTTCCGATCTGGTTAAAATTACTGCCCCATTACTCGCCAGCTATGGTGATCACCTGCGACCTGAGGATAACGTGCCCACCCCCAAAGGGTTTGGGAGAGGAGAAATACATGAGAATTTACCCAAAATGCCTGACACAAATATAATAAATGGTAACCAGTGTAATTGTTAGATAAATACAAACATTATCCACAGAGAGTTCATTTTGCAATTTGCCAGCAGGTTGCCAGATAAGGAAATCCTGAGAAAAAAAAGCTGAATGGCTTTTTAACAAAGCAAACAATGAAATGTCAAAATTCTTAAAATGCTTCGGGTTAGAAATTTACCAAAAAAGGAAGGGGGAAAAGGGGGGCGTTACTGAAAACCAAATCTATGAATCATTAGTTTGGTTAAAAGTCTGACAATTTTACCAAAAACACCTCCTCACAAAACTGTATTAAGAGTTTTAAAACAACCAATACACAAACTTGTGAATAATGCCAATTTACTAACCACATGGCCTTGGGCAAACTAGCCTTTCTGGGTCTATCTTCTCATCTGTAGAAAAAATACTGATACTACCTGTATTAACTCTATCTTAGACATTTGCTAAGAGGTTTTAAGTACACAGTGTAAAGTGCCAACGCAGCAGGTATTCAACACTCAGTTACTGTTACCAGCCTAGTTTCCACTCAATTCTACCATCCTGTCTTGACCAAAACACAAAAGCCTCAGGTGACACAATGACAAAAGAGGATGAGGGAATGGATACACGGAGGGAGAGAGGGATGGACAGACAAACATATGGCTGGATAGGACTTGGGCTAGAGAAACGTAAAGTTAAAAAATCATTTGCTTTGTCCATCATTTTTAATCTAAGTTTGTACATCTGTTCATCCTTTCTCCTTGTAAGCAAAGGCAAAGCCTACACACTTGTTCTGCAGCTGATGGGCTACCAAGGACCCACTTGTCAAGCACTTGAAGAGGACCCTGAAAAGGCAACCACTGTGTTCCCAGGTCGTCCTGCTCAACAGGACTGGGTCCTGTCGGGAAACGTGTACACTTGAGTATCAGTTACTCTACCACCTGACCCTGAACTCGGGTTTCAAGAACAAAGGTGTCAGAAGGTGGGCGTGGACGCCACACCCCCAGACTCTCAGAGGGGGGTCACCACTGCGGATGCTGCAGCACGAACCACCCGCGGAGGGCCTCGGTCTGCCAGGCCGGGTCTCTGCCCTGCACACGAAGTCGTGCCAACCCCTCCCGGGCACACTGGACTCTGCGCCTGGTGTGTAGCCTCGTGACGCTGGGCGACTCACTTCACCTCTCTGGCCTCAGTTCCCCCGATTAAAAAACGGGGAAAACAATACCTACCCTACTCACTCACTAGGCTGTCGGGAGAATCGAAATGCAAAAAGGTAGCCTACGGGTAATGAAAAAATAGATTTAAAACCGTATGATGGGAAATATAAACATTAGGTTATTTTAGTGAGGATCCTGCACTGCTTGGGAGAGTACAGGCCGGGACTAAATTGATAGCTGGTTGTCCCTGAGTGAGTGCCACTCACCCAGCATCCCAGGGGCCCTTCCCAAGTCTGCTTCCTGTCAAATCTGCACCGAGGGAAGTATGGTGCCCTGGCAATTCCACACTGCGTGTGTAACAGGAGCTCCGCCGTTTCTATACAGCCTTGGACCAGTTACTTCAATTCTCTGAGCCTCTATATTTCATCTATAAAACAGATAAAACCTATTTCACAAGGCTGTAATAAGGTTAAAATGAAGTATGACCTGCAACGTACCAACCATGATTTCTAGGGCACTGCAGGCATTCAACAAATAGAGATTTGTTGAACTGATACGGAAAAGGAGGTGAAGTACTGTTAGGACAAATACTTTCAAACTCACTCTTTGGGCAAATAAAATATTTCAGCACTTTTATGTCAACAATGGGGAGTGGAAATTCCTCAAAGAAATAACTCTTCCTGTAAGGGTGATAGCACTGTAAATGATTCCTTACCCATCTAGTTCCAACAACCCAGAGGAACCGACATCACTGTATGTAGCAGAGAGCTACGCTCATCTTTAAAGTGTTATCTGCTACACTGGGAAATAATTTCAAACTCTTATCAAACAGCAATGTTCAAACACGACCTGAAAAGACTTCCAACATTTTGGCCATATTTTTCTTAATATATGAAGGAAAGGACAATTAAAGAAGGAACGGAAAAATAAGAAAAGGGCAGATGACACCCATGTCAGCCACTGTGCTGTGCCCCACTCCCTGAAATGCTATCTATTCTTTTCTGAAGAATAGAAGACGGTCCCTCTTATTCTTCCCATGTTATAAACAGGCACTAAGGCTCTACATGAGCGGATCACCCAACACCATGCAGCTCGAGCTCTACACAGGCTGACCCTGGACTCAGAACCAGACTGTCCTGCTACAGCGTGCTCGACCTCTCTACTGATTGTGATTCGCAGACAACTATAATTAACATTAAAAAAAGGACAGTGTAGGCAGATCCATCAATGGGAAGGTGAGCTTCACTCATCAGTGAAAATCATTTCAGTAATTTTATGACTACATAGGACACTTTCATGCAGAGTCTTTAATAAGGCATCTGCACAAATCTCACTTGGTTCTAACAACCTATGGTGTAGACAGACGAGATATTATCCATAAGGGAGGAGAAGCATGAGACTCAAGTGGGAAAGTGACTTTTTCTGAGTCACTTGTGCTACTAAGTGGGGAAATTCAGATATTAAGTTTTTCATCCGTAAGCAATTCCACCATACTATACTGTCTCTCTTCAAGCTGATATATATTTATAGCTCCTCTGTGTGTTCCAAAACATGACCATAAACTCTGTGATCAATAAACCCTGATTTTTGACACTGTACACGTGCAGCCTTCAGTCACCATTCTAGGTAGTCATTGAAGCTCAGAGAGGAAAAGTTACTTCATGGGTCCAAACTAACACAGCTAAAAACGGCAGAGCCAAAACACAAACTTAGATTTGACCCCAAAGTTTGCACACTTTGGCTTTACCATGAATTGCCTCTGGGTCTCAGCTCTGATGAGTGACCCAGGTCCTAAGGTTTCTTATTTGTCACTAAATGAACGAGACATCAGGGAGCTCCCAGCTCTAACATTCTCCTGTTAGACGATGCTGATGCAGCGCTTCTCTAACGCCGTCATTCCCGAGCACCCTAACCTAAGAGCCTGAAGACCTGGGTTGTCTCCCTGCTCTGCCCATCACTGAGGGACCTTGGGCGGGGTGTGCAACCAGCTCCTCAAGACATGGGAGATGACCGTGCATCCACCTAAAGCAGGAGCAGAGGTGCAGGGTCCTCTTCGAGGAGTAAGATTTCTCAGGCAAAACTGGTAACATTTTACTTAAGGGGAATTTTCAAATTACAAATGCATCCATATTCACAATGTAAATCAAAATATGAAGACGTGTGTCCAACCCTGTGACCTCATGGACCATGGCCCACCAGGCTCCTCTGTCCAGGGAGTTTTCTAGCCACGAATACTGCAGTGGGGTGCCATTTCCTATTCCAGGGGATCTCCCCAACCCAGGGACTGAACCCACATCTCCTGTGTCTCCCGCACTGGCCGGCAGGCTCTTCACAACCAAGCCACCTGAGCAGCCCTAGTCAAAATAAAAACTAAAGCAAAAGAGCTGTAAGTCAACAAAATCTCTTTCTTCCCTGTCACTGAACAAAGTGAAAATTAATAGCTACAGGTTACAGGAAAGGGGAACTCCCCAAAATGTCCTAAATAGAGGTTCCCTATAGACATGAGTCTTACTTAAGAGAAAGCTTTTAACCCGAAGCACATTTCACATAGAAATGACTCAGTCAGTCAAAACAGACTATGGAAATAAGCCTTAGGGACACAAACACAGAAAGAACTTGGACCCAAATCAGCACAGCACCCTTCTGTTTCCTGCTCAAAACACTCGGTATAAGCAGCAAAGAATCAAAACCACAGATTTCTCTTGGGAGAGGTATAAAGGGACTGAAATAAAGTTGATGCTTCAGCTAAGGCTAAACTGTAAACAGTTATAATTAATGTAAAATGGATACAAACAATACTTCAATTTCATATTAACTGCAATGGGAGGGTAAAAGACAGGCCTACGTGAGAATTTACAATTTGAAAGGGAGAAGGAGTTAAGCATACCCAAGTCTAAAGATTTTAGTGAACAACTAAGAAAGATAACCATCACACAGCGCAGCAATTCTTAATTTCCCCACAAATCTCACTGTGAATTTCACAAAATGAACTCTTTATTCAGAAACACACAGGCAATAACTTCTGTTAATTTCAAAGGCTGTGGATCCCAGGAAGTCTCCTCTTGGGTTCTCTGAATCTTAGTGGGGAGCCTGGCCACTCTGGCTAGCCTCTCAGGAGATGTGCCTTCTGTTTCTGGCTCAGTCACCTTGTCACTCTCATCCCCTCACTCTGCCACTCTGGATCTCAGCTTCCTCATCTGCTAAAGATGATCTCATCTCTTCTGACTCTTTATGCTGGAAATTCTAGAAGTCTACTGACATCACAGAAGAGTGAGGGATGTAGTAAAATCACTTCCTGATCATTTCTTAAATTGCTAACTATGACTCTTGAGAGTGCCTTGGACTGCAAGGAGATCCAACCAGTCCATCCTAAAGGAAATCAACCCTGAATATTCATTGGAAGGACTGATGCTGAAGCTGAAGCTCCAATACTTTGGCCACCTGCAGCGAAGAGCTGACTCACTGAAAAGACCCTGATGCTGGGCAAGATTGAAAGTGGCAGGAGAGGGGGATGACAGAGAATGAGATGGTTGGATGGCATCACTGACTCAATGGACATGAATTTGAGCAAACTCTGGGAGACAGTGAAGGACAGGGAAGCCTGGTGTGCTGCAGTCCATGGGTGGCAAAGAGTGGGACACGACTTAGTGACTGAAGAACAATTAGGACTTGGCACTTTTTCTAGGCTGCAGAACAGTAACAGCCAGAAGAATCTCAGCTCAGAGTTAGATCTGTGACCGGGGCCCCTACTGCCCTGCTGTGGCCCTGCTGTGGTCGAGACTTCTCAAGCTGGCTTTCCTTTACCTACTCCCTTTCGGAAGGAGCCAAGTGGCTGTCTCACATGTAACAGAGGTGGCAGTATAAAGCAAGGCAAAGTCTTTCCTCCAAAAACACACTAGTTTCCTTAAAGCTGTGCTGCAAGAATGGTCTTGTGACATCCTCTCCCGGCATATAAAGAAGCTGTTGTAATCATTCTATTTCCCCATCTGGATGGCAATCCGTAACCAACTCTGGTTCCCAGCAAAACCTCTGCGCTCTAAGACTGAATCTGGAGAAAACTGCACTTGAACTTCACGGCAATAATATGGAATTAATGGTCTCAACTTCTGGGACGAGGCCTGTCTTCCGGAGGCCGTAAGGCAGACAAGCAGAAGGAATCCAGTCGTGGCCAGATGGGAAGTGCGAGGGAACGGAACGCGTTGCCCTCTGGAATACTGTCCTGGGAGAGCTCAAATATCCACAGCTCATCTGACATGAAGTGTGCCCCCTCCCGCTGTCACTGGATCGGAGGCACCCATCAGAAAGCTTTCCGCAAGGAGCCTGCTGTTTGGAGTGATTGGGGATGTTTTAACCATGGGGCAGGTAAAGAAAAACAAATACCCCCAACCCCATTTGTATTACAGGAAGTTATATTACATTGAGATCTCTTCTGGGCCCTTCCAGACTACCCCCCACCACACACACACACAGTTTAGAAGAGTGAAAAATAAAAGGCAACTAAATCGAATCTAACATGGGTAAGATACCTGAGAATTTGCAAAGACTTACTTAATTTACTGGCTGAGGAGAATGGATACATGTATATGGATGGCTGAGTCCCTTCACTGTTCATCTGAAACTATCACAACTGTTTTCGTGTGATACCCCAATACCAAATAAGAAGTTAAAAAAAAAAAAAAGTGTTGGCTCTCTAATGCATTTTTCTATTTACTCAAGAAAAAAGGAAGACAAACTCTGAATGTTTTGACGAACGGCCTTCCTTCCAAGCACTCTCTGAAGAGTCAGAATGTCTAACAACTGGTCCCACAGACACACAGGCAGGGTTTCCGACAGCACGTTTCCAGGACAACTCGGCTGCTTTTCACTGCTCCTTGTATAAAGAGACCACTGCTCTCAATTTTATTTATAGAAATTACATTCAAACCAAAACTTAGTGGTTCAGTATACTTTCTATATGCAATTATTACAAGTATTTGTTTCGGGTTAACTCTTTCAAGAATTAAAGAACTTCAACTAAGAATTGAAGTTCAAGTGCATATCGGGGGAAAAAAATATATATGGCACAGAAAGACTGTTCCCTCTTGGACTAAGCTGGGGAAACTGGATGCCCTGGTTCATAGAGTGCTACCCCTACAGACCAGACTTATTCTGAGTTTTCAGTAAAATTTAAGAGGCAAGAAACAGTGAGGGCAGAGAAAGCGGAGGAAAGAGAAAAAAAGGGAAGGTGACTTACGTGTGTTCCTCTCAGACAATGAAGTGCTGAGCAGGAGCAAGCTTACCGACCTCCAGCGAAAGGGAAGGCACAGAGCTGAGGGTTTACTTCCCAGCTAAGGCTGGAGATGCCACATGGGCGGGGTTACTGTGAATTGGGGGCGGGGCCACCCCAGGAGGAGGAAATGGGAGAAAGCGCACTTACTCGGTCAGGAGCCTGTGCAGCTTGTGATAACCCCGCTCCAAGGCCAGGCTCACAGGTGTCGCTCCTTCCTGGTTGTGGATGCTCAGAGCTCCGCGGCCACCTGGCTTCTGCAGCAGGAACCACGTCAACCTCAGCAGCCCCAGCCGCACAGCGAAATGCATCAACGTCTCTCGGGGGCCACCATCTGCAGACAGCGGACAAGACGAAGATCAGGGAGGAGAACATGAAAACCCAGAGCAAAAGAAGAAAAGGATGGTTCAGGTTACCGCCACTGCCTCCAAGCCCCTGAGAGCATACCGTTAAGCCTCAACATATAACATGAACAATTTTACCGTGGCAGAGTAGAATCATCTCTCAAAGACAAAACGAAGCTAGAAAAAAGGATGAGAGGCCAAACCTCCTATAGGAGACAGTCCTACAAAAGAGGAACCATTTCTATATTCTGATTTAATGCAGACGTTAAGGGTGACTGCACACATATGGGAGGGGAGGGAGGGAGGAAGACAGACAGACAGAAAAAATTTAAGAAGTCAATGCAGCCTCGCTACATGGGGATCAGGATCCAAGGGGAATAGTTGCTGGGGCTTAGATGGGTGTATCAAAAAGTACAATTACTTAAAAATATTATATATATATATTTATCACCCAGAGAGGACTTGGCTAGTTAAACACTAAAAACAGGTTCTGCTTGTTAAGTACACACAGGTCTTTTTATTCTCCCACATGAAGGGCAAATCAAACTGCTGGCAGTGGCAGCTTTTTTTGTTGTTTGTTTAAGAAAGAAATGCATCTTCAGGCATAATAAGAAAGACCAACTCCAAGAGGATAGGCTAACAATCTCAGAAGGAAAACTACGTGCCTGTCTCACCTGAGGCGAAGGCCCCTTCTTGGTACAGAGTCACTCTGACAGTGGCAGAGTGAGGAAGGGCTTTGGAGTCAGACCAACCTGGGTTCCCATTTGGCATTCACCGCCCGTGTGACTGGACACAACCCGTTTCAGCTCTCGGAGCTCCCTTCCCGGCCTCCCTGGAGCGGGGTACCACCACCTCCGCTCCCACGGCCGCAATAACAGCTCAGAGGGGTGGGCGAGACATTTGTCAGGTGAAGGCTGCAGCGGTGTTCAGTGAATGTTGGCTTCCTGCCCTTTCCCACTCTCTGCTCTGTCCCTCCTGACCTCTAATCACAATCCAGGTTCGCGACAACACTCTCTGCGCCTTGTCCGACTTGGAATGATGAGGCTGGGCTTACCTGACCCCAGGGAGTACCACTCAGAGTCTGGAATGGGAATGGTGCCCTCGGGTTGTGCCTGCTTTCGCCCCCCTCAGCTGCGCTAACAGCTCTCATTCTCCAAAGCTTCCCGGAGGGCTCGACCTACCCCACCGGGCACGCCTACCCTTCTTGGACCCCAGTGATTTCCCCTGACATTTCAGTCCCTGATGCTTCAGATGTGAGCAGCAGGGTAAGAATAAATGCATCGCAACTCTGCAACTGTGAACTGCACTGTCTTCTAACGTCACACGTGCCTTAGTCTAGTCTCCTTACTGCCGGGGTAAGTCTCCTGGGAGGCAAAAACCATCTTTCGTATTTGACACTGTCCTTACAGAACTCAGCACACTAAATGTTTAGATGATGGGTGACAGAGGCAGAGGCTGGAAAGACATCAACATTATGGAAGGGACCAGTGCATGTGTGGGCGCCAGTGTGAATCAACACCTCGGAGCAGGTGGCCAGGCCAGAGGAAAGACGGAAAGAGTTTCCAGAAAAGGGCAAGTGTCACCACGTGACTTGTGCCTTGCGCTTATTCACAGGCACTCTGACATCCTTGCCAAATACAAAAAAGCGAATAAGGCACTGCCAGGGAACTCGGCGATTTTTTACAGACTGGTTAATCCGGTCTCACTAGATGGCACCTCCTTAAAGCAGTTCCTCTGCAACCCCAGTCTTCCTCATCCCTCACTTGCTCTGAGTCAGCTCAGCCTTCAAAAGGCAGAGTTCCAACAAGAAGGCAATACACCTGCTTGAAGTTGGCACCCCAATCCAGCACCCGGAGGACCCCGAATCTCATCCTACAGTCCTCAGGAGAGGTGCCACGTCTGCTTTTAGGCCGGCCCTCTCTGCGATCAACAGGTAATAAGAATAGTAACGTCTGGCAAAGGCTGCTCAATATTCACTCTTTCCGTTCTCACAATAACCCTATAAGGCCTCGTTATCCTTTTTCTGGGGCTTCCCTGGTGGCTCAGAGGTTAAAGCGTCTGCCTCCAATGTGGGACACCCGAGTTCGATCCCTGGGTCGGGAAGGTCCCCTGGAGAAGGAAATGGCAATCCACTCCAGTATTCTTGCCTGGAGAATCCCATGGACGGAGAAGCCTAGTAGGTTACAGTCCATGGGGTCGTAAAGAGTCGGACACGACTGAGCGACTTCACCTTCACCTTCTATCCTCTTTCTGTGGATGAAGACAGGTTAATAACTGCCCACAGCAAAAATCAGCAAGATCTGAAGATGCTTCTGTCTTGAGTCTAGAAACCAATCCCTCTCCGTTACTCCATCCCATCTCTTTTTGTAAAAAAAAAAAAAAAAAAAACCACACAAGCATTCTCATGCTGTAGCTTAAGAAGCACCTTCTCTTGTTTTTCTCCAAAAGTAATTTTTCTTGCCTAACACACACTTTCATCATTGCTTTTGTTCCTTTCATCTCAGTTTAAAATCCAGAAGATCGACAATTTAGAACTGACCTCTGTTCTGTTTTCTCTCTTGTGATCTTTGTGTTTTCTCTGTAACTGTGAGAGCTGCTCAACGTTGCTATTCAGATCACTAACTGCATTTCCTATGAGGTCAATCGGGTCCTTTGTCCCCAATCTGAATTTAATTATGCTATGGCATTCTGGTTGTCCTTGCATCATTTAAGACAACTCCCTTCCATCTTTGCCCTCATTGTGATGGCTTTTCTGCAGATGTAATTAAAGGGCCTAATCAGTTGATTTAATAAGGAAGATTATCCTGGTGAATCTGGGAAGGCTGGATTCCAAGCCAGCTGGAAGGCTTTAAAGACAGAGCTGAGATTCCCCTGGAGAGAGAAGAAACCTTCCCGAAAAGGACAGTGTCAGCCTGTGGCTGCGGAGTCCATCCAGCACGGGACTGCCCCTCCTGTCCAGGGGAGCTTCAGCTTGCCCCCATCTTCTCTTCCACTCTCACCCTCCAAATTTTGGACTTGCTTAGCTAAGTCCCCACATCTGTGCAAGCCATTCCCTGAAATAACCTTCCTACTGGTTCTGGTTCTCTGGTCGACCCTGATTAACACAATCATTGAACTTATATTTTTTTCTCCCTCATTGCTTCCTTCTCTGATTTTATAACAGGTTTGACTTCTTCAATCTCTTAAAGGGCAAATGAAAAACCTCTCCTGAATTTTTCTTGGGTTTCTTAATGAAAATTAGAGAGGCTACCATCTGAATACTCAGGACCCTCTTCCATTCCCTTTCTGTTTCAGTGTTACTTCCAGGGCCTTACGCTGGTTGGTTGATTTTCCTGTTTAACTATTTTCAACTGGAAAAAAAAAACCCAGCTCTGTGGGCCTGGGCCCAGCTTCCCATGGAGAAGGCAGGAGGAAGCGTCTCGCTTCCTATCTGCTAGCGTGCTGGAAGCCTCCCTCACGCTCAGCTCGGCAGAGAAAGGCGCTGTGCCCGTCCTCGTGAGGCGGCTGAGAAAGGCGCTGCGCCCCGTCCTCGTGAGAGAAAGACGCCGTGCCCCGTCCTCGGGAGACAGCTGCACCTTTTCAAGCCATTGGCTTTGCTGTCTATGCAAAGGGCCCCCGGTATCCAAGGCTCCACGTGCTTCTCCTACCGCCGGAGCCACCCTGCTCGCAGTGCCCTCTGAATGTGTATCTGGGAGACTTCAGAATCTCCGTTCTTCCTACTGCTCTGGTCTCCTTCTCAAATAAACCTCAGGTCCAGCGTGATGCAGGAATTCTCACGCCTAGTGGGGATGGGCAACAGCAGGCCCATGTGAGAAACGGGCATTTGGAAAAACGCCACGCACAATCTTGTGACGGAATCCAGGTTTGAGAGGCAATAAAACCTTTTGGAGCTAAAGTGCTCCATAATGAAGACAACACCTGTCTTGGAGTCAATCCTATAGATTATAATTATATACTATAAAATATCTCTACGAGCTTATTTTCTTTTTTAGCAGCTACGAATAGGTGAAAACAAAGTCTAGTGAGCAGCTAAGGAAAAATTTCCATGGAAAGCTATCAAGCAATCTAGAAAGGTATGGGAATTAAAACCCCAAATGATTACCATTGTGGTTTCACTAACCAAACACCAGATACAAAGAACTGAAAACTCAAGGGCTGCTGTTTAGTGCAAGCTGGCTGAATGAAACCTGTCTCATCCTTCTCTCCACTCCAAATCTCTCTACCCCAGAGACGACCAGGTCTTCTCGGTTAGTTATACGACACCGTGACTAAATAAGAATGTAGGTTTGCCCCAGGACCTTGGTCCTCTTTGCTTTCTTCAGAGCAGGGCTTTCAAGGTCCACCTTCTGTTACCAGGAAGTTACGTTGACTGCTACTGTACGAGGGTCTTTTAGGGGAAAAACCATCTTAGTTCATCCTTTCACTAAAAATCTGAGACAACCTCAGTGAAACTTGGTGGCTCAGAGGGAAGATACTCCCACCCCACCATTCACCCTCCACCCAGATGAACCTGTATTATTTGCCTTTAAGGCAGTACTAAGGCAAAAAAAAAAAAAAAGTCTAGTGCTTCATGTAACTAGGAAGTAAAGAACATCGAGGAGGACAAACAGAGAAGGCAAT
Organism: Capra hircus; assembly: GCF_001704415.2. Lineage (NCBI taxonomy): Eukaryota > Metazoa > Chordata > Mammalia > Artiodactyla > Bovidae > Capra > Capra hircus. The sequence goes on along the minus strand of NC_030828.1, from coordinate 15,651,713 downwards.
GGCACCCCACTCCAGTGCTCTTGCCTGGAAAATCCCATGGACAGAGGAGCCTGGCAGGCAGCAGACCATGGGGTCGTGAAGAGTCGGACACGACTGAGTGACCTCACTTTCACTTATTACTTTCACAAGTTGGAGAAGGAAATGGCAACCCACTCCAGTGTTCTTGCCTGGAGAATCCCAGGAACGGGGGAGCCTGGTGGGCTGCCGTCCATTGGGTTGCACAGAGTCGGACACGACTGAAGTGACTTAGCAGCAGCAGAGGAGGATAAAGAAAGACTTTAGAAATAAGCTCAAATACTCTCATTCTGCTTCAAAGAAGTTTTTTTTTTTTTTTAAGTCCTTTTATAGAACATGCTGCTTTCCTGCATCAGGGCTCATCACTGTCTTGCCCAAAAGGTTACTGGATACTGGTCATGGCATGCTAAAAATGAAGAGCCTGGAACTTTCTTGCTGGTCCACTGGTTAAGAATCCACCCTGCAACGCAGGGACATGAATTCGATCCCCAGTTGGGGAAGCAGGATCCTATATGGGATCTAAGCCCACACGCTGCAACTGCAGAAGCCTGCACATTGCAACTACCGAACCTGCGTGCTTTAGAGCCCAGGTGCCACAGCTGGGGAGCCCAGCGTAGCCAAATTAAAAAAAAAATTTTTTTTTAATAATAATAAAATTTTTAAAAGCCTGCAAACTAGCACACACTCCAGGATATATTTTCCTCCATTTTACAGATGAACAAATTGAGAAACAGAGAGATTAAATATTCTGCACACACTCTTGCAATGAAGCCAGGATATTAACAAATTGACCCTGCAAGCCTATGCTTTCTCCACTTCATAATATCAAGCCTAAGCCAAGAGTTCTTTTATTGTTTTTTAATTTATTTTTAATTGAAGGATAATTGCTTTACAGTATTGTGTTGGTTTCTGCCAAACATCAACAGGAATCAGCCACAGGTATACATATGTCCCCTCCCTCTAGAACCTCCCTCCCCATCCCACCCCTCTAGGTTGTTACAGAGCCCCGGGTTTGAGTTCCCTGCTAAAGCCAAGAGTTCTTAACATCATGTTCACACCTGCGGTTCAGGGAGATTGACTCCTGAAACAATATGTAAAATTTTGCAGGTAGGTTCCAATGTGTATTTTTCCCTCTGGAGAAATCGGAGCTATTTCCAAAGGAGTTAGTGACCTGAGCCTTAAAAGTTAAAAGCACTGCATCTAAACGATTAGAGTGGGAGGATCAACCATAAATCTTTCCCCACTTCTTTGTATAAGTGTCAGGCTGAAACACCTGTAAACACCCAGCTTTCAACAGGAAGCAGTCCTGTTATGTAACAAGTGCTCTATTTAGCTGCGTGCTTACCCCAGGCACCAAGCTGACTTACCTTCCTCCTTTAAACATCTTTCTAAAAGCATCTGATGTGCAGCTCTCTGCTCTAGGCATTTGTTTCTTTGCATTTGTCCCCCTTCCCTGGTGGCTCAAGCAGTACAGAACCCACCTGCATGCAGATGTGCAGGAGACCCAGGTGCAATCCCTGGGTCAGGAAGATCCCCTGGAGCAGTGAATGGCTCCAGTATTCTCGCCTGGGAAACCTCAAGGACAGAGGAGCCTGATGGGCTACAGTCCACAAGATCAGAAAGAGTTGGACACCACTGAGCGGCTAAACCCACCACCACCCAACAATAAACGAGGACCTATTGTTGATGCTTTGCTTGTTGTTTACTTGACTCTTCTGCAACCCCCATGGACCATCACCTGCCAGGCTCCTCTGTCCGTGGAAATCTCCAGGATTTCCAGGATCACCACCAAAACACACAACCATCCAACACCCAAAGAATTTCCCCAGGACACCCCTTTGTGGTCAGACCTTTCCCCTACTTCAAGCCCCTGGAAACTACTTATCTATTTTCTGTCCCTACAATTTTGCCCTTTCTAGTGAGTGAGTGAGTGAAAGCTGCTCAGCTGTGTCTGCCTCCTTGCGACCCCTTGCACTGTGGCCCACCAGGCTCTCCTCTCTCCATGGGATTCTCCAGGCAAGAATACTGGAGTGGGTTGCCATTCCCTTCTCCAGGGCCCTTTCTAGAGAATCATATAAATTGAGTCACAGAGTAACTTTGGAATCTGACTTCTTAGTGCAATACATTTAAGATGCATTCAGGTTCATGCACACGTCAACAGATTACTCCTTTTTATTGCTGAGTAGTATTCCACTGCATGGATGTACCACAGTCTGTGTGTACAGCCACCCAGTGAGGGAGATCTGGGTTGTTTCTAGCTTGGGGTGATTATAAATAATGCTGCTACAGGTACATTAGGGCAAAGATTTCTTTAAGTAAATGTAACTTTTCATTTTTCTAGGACAGAGAGCAAAAAGTGGGAATGCTGGGTCACGTAATAAATCTAACTTTATAGGAGACTGCACACTGCTTCCTGGGGGGGCTGGCTCTCCTCCAGCGAGGTCTGCGATGTGGTTGCGCATCCTCGTGAGCGCCTGGCTGTCCTGAGAATGTGCAACACTGCCTTGCCGTGGTTTTTAGGCATTTCCTTAAGTGCCCAAATTTGAGTTAGCCTTCCTGTACAACAGAAACTTAAGAAGTACATGGAAAGACCATAAAAATATTAAATCTGGCAAGCTTCCTATTAAAGACAAAGATGCTAAGACCCAGAGAAGAGAAGGATATATGTCTAACATCTCAGATCTGTGCTTTTCCTACAGTTCTTTCTAACCAGGTGACATGAACAAACTATCCAATTCCTGCGCCTACTTTAAATAAGACAAAGCAAAACCACACAAAACAACTTTATGCCCCATGAATAACTAATGTGACCCTTCTTGATACTGATCTATGAATGGCAACCAGAACAATCATTCAGATCACAACACAGAAACCGCAGGAGTGGACTTCCCCGGTAGAGCACTGGAGAAAAACCCTCCTGCCAATGCAGGGGTCAGGGGTCGATCCCTGATCTGTGACGATTCCACATGCTGGAGCAACTAAGCCCGTGAGCCACAACCACTGAGCTCGCAGGCGGCAACGACTTAAGCTTACCTAGAGCCCGCGGTCTGCGATGAGAGGAGCCACCGCAGAGAAGCCCACACACCACAACGAAGAGTGGCCCCCCATCGTAAGCAGGGAAAGCCCACGCAAAACGATGAAGACCCAGGGCAATCAACCAACCAACAAGTGATCAATATGGGGGGTGGGGGGGGAGCCCACACACAACAATGAAGACCCAGGGCGGTCAATCAATCACCAAACAATCAATACGGCGGGGGGGAGGGGTGGACAGGAGGAACTAGAAATGTCTGAACACTAGGTTTCTGGAAAAGTGCCCACTGTCCTGTATAATGGCAAATCTTCTGCTCTCTAGATCTCAGTAATGCAGAGGTTTCTTAGGCACTATGTTAAAAAGAAAAAGGATGAATGCTTTTTCCCTTCATTTGAGCATCCAAGGTTCCTTTTGTATTTCACCTGGCAGGAGTGCCTGGTTTTATCTTGACAGGAAACCCCTGACAGTGGGGGCCCCTTCCTGCAGCTGGTCACTGCCCCAGTGGTTAAAGTCAGTGGGTCTAAGGGAACCAAAACTAGCAAAACCTCGCTGTCCTTCCACGAGAACACAGCTATCTGGTCGGTCTAGAGAGCGGGGAACTGAGCGTCCTCCCGGTTCAGCCCTGCTGGGCGCTCCTGCTCAGTCAGAGTCTGCCTGCCTGCAGGGGGCCGGGACCTTCTGGGCGACCCCTTCATAACACAATAACCAAAGTCAGGAACACTGCAGGGCGGTCCTGTGACTGTCCTGTTCTTCCAGATAAGAGTCGAGAGGATAAGCAACCCCTTCTGACGAGCGAACTGAGATCAGCCTTTCCATTCAGGTTCTGTCAGGGACGAAGCAAACACTCTGATCTCTGCGTAACTCCTAAATCTTTCCATTAGATCTGCACTCAGCAGGGAAAGATGACGCTGTTCACTGGACTCCAGGTATATGCTGCTTCATCAGATGTGTGTGTGTGTGTGTGTACGCACACGGACACTCACAACATCCAACAGGTGTCATTTACCACAGTAATGACATAGGAAATCCCTCGTCACAAAAAGAGGAACATTTATAGATACCTACTACATCACTGCTTTTTAAAACGTGGAGCCCCGAGCAGATGAAATAGACCAGAGTGAGGGCACTCTGGTTACAAACGCGTGGGGTGGGCGCTCCAGGCCTCGGCTTGCTCCCCTGTGCACCCCTCCTGATTTCTCCCTTGTCTTTTCCTTATTCCAATCTCATGGAATCCCTAGACACCTTGAGAATACAATAATGAAAATCCTGTCTTTGATCTTTAGAAAGAAGTGTCAAACACTCCTCTGCTGCCCTCCTCATGAAGGACGGGCCTCTCTCCACACACGGGAGACCAAGCGTGAAGTCCAGGCCACGGAAGGGTCTCGAGCCACCGGCTACTCGAGAGCTGCTGCTGCGAGTGAGCCCTCCGTGGGGTCGTTTCCCAACAAGAACAGGCCCGACAGCTTGGCAAGAGGACCCAGGAGAGGCGCCACTGAGGCCACTCTGCTCCTACGCAGCCACCATGGGAGACGGGAGGATCACCCCCCTAAGAAAGCAGCCCCATCCAAATACAAAGAATCCTAAGCTCAAAGGCTGCGGGTCATCCGAGCTCCTTACCGTGTGAGGCTGCGTCTGTCCCCAACACATTCCACTCCGCTGGCAGCTTCAGGTGCCTGAAGGCCAGGGCGACTTTCTCATCGAGGGAGTTCACGTCCGTGGACGGGGGTCCTGAGCGATCCAGGAAGCGGGTGAAGTTCAGGGCCTGCTGGTTGCCGGCGCTGGTGGCCAGGAACTGGGCTGCGTCGTAGGCCTCGTCCTGGATGAACCGGAAGTCCTCCTCCGCCACCACGAGCACGGGCAGGCCCTCTTTGGAAGCGCAGAGCAGCACCTTCACTGTCTCGCAGCAGTCATGACCTAAGGAGGCACAGGCAGCAGGGAGACAGATCAGAGCCCTCCTCCTGAGAGACGGGGCGGCGGCGGGAACCTCAGCTCTCCCTGCGTGACAAGCACACTCCCCCTCCTGAAAGGAACCCCCTCCTTCCCCCAAGCTCTGACGGCAATCTTCCACACCTCACAAAACTCCATCTCTAATTCATTTTTCACAAGTGCTATTTGCGAAGATCAATTGGTTCCCCTGTTGTTGTTCAGTCAATCAGTCATGTCTGATTGTCTGAGACCGCATGGACTGTAGCTCACCAGGCTTCTCTGTCCATGAGATGTCCCCAGGCAAGAAGACTGGAGTGAGTGGCCAGTACCTTCTCCAGGGGGCCTTCCGGACCCAGAGACTGAGTCCACGTCTCCTGTCTCCTACACTGGCAGGCAGGCGCTTTATCGCTGAGCCACCTCGGAAGCCCCAGTGCGCCTACCAAGTAACAGATTAATTTTGCATTCCAGTTGCCACCATGCTGGCAGCATAATGCTTGGCATTAACAGTCTCTGAAAATCTCAATATGCACTAATCTGTTCAACTTGAACAAATTGAAGAATGAAAGCTCAAGGACCTTGCGATGAGGCCTAGCGTACAGTGGGAAGGCTCCTGAGCCACCCTGGATCTGGAAACCCAGCAGGGGAAAAGTCACTTCCACGGGTTACCCGGCAGGAACTGGACTGAGGCCCCAGCACCCCACGGACAGAGCCTGGCAGGGCACGGTCCATAAGATGGCAAAGAGTCAGACACGACTGAAGCGACTGAACAAGCACCAAGCACACGACCTGATTTCACCTCACTGTTATGAACCGACTCAAGGCGGAGAAAATGACTTTTGCTCTGAAATGCCTATTGTTTCCTGTAATGCAAAGAGAACTTCAAAGAAATTGCCCGGTTTGCACAGGGATGATGCAATGCTGGGGCCAGAGACCACGGTGCCCACTGCCCAGAGGGGCAGAGAATGCATAAGCTCTGACCTCAGGTAGCAAGCCACCCACCACCCTACGGAGCTCCACTGGTGTCTAGACCAGGAAGGTGTGAGCACTGTTCCCGCAGGGAGGCATTCCTGGAAAATCAGATCTCCCTGGGGTTTTCAGCAATGTTATTCATTTCCAAGATGCGGAATGTATTCATCAAAACACACTTTTCCTCCACCTTTAGGCACTGATCTCAGCTCATTGGAACTATGCTCCTAACATCATCATTTCTTCCATAAATATCTTTCTGATGAGAAAAGAAACGTTGGTGTTTCTGAGTGAGCTGCGCCCCCTGGTGTGCTGCCTGAGGAACTACAGGCACCTGAGGGCCAGGCTCCCAGAAACCACCCACATGCAGAGCCCATCCTGGCTTCTGGATGAGCTGGAGGGTCCCTGAGTGCCACCCCCCAGACCACAGGCGCAGCCAACAGAGGCTTCCCACCCAGCAGAGCAAACGAAGCTTTCTGCTGTCTTTGAAAGAGAAAACAATCATTTTCTCCCCCCATGCGACCAACGAGAGAAGTAAATTAATATTCTGCAGACTTCCCCCGACCCCCACGGTGTGTGTGTTAGTCGCTTAGTCCAGCTCGACTCTTTGTGACCCCATAGCGCATCAGGCCCCTCTGTCCGTGGGATTCTCCAAGCAAGAACACTGGAGAGGGTTGCCATTCCCTTCTCCAGGGGATCATCCCAACCCAGGGATGGAAGCTGGGTCTCCTGGCACTGCAGGCAGATCCTTCACCATCTGAGCCCCCAGGGAAGCCCCTTTCCCCCCAGGGGCCTCTTTAAAGGCTTTCCTTTGTGAGGAAAAGCCTCTCACTGGTGTGTAACCTAAGGATGGGAGCAAGCGCCTATGGCACACCAGGCATCTTCTGGGTCATTTTCTCAACACAACAAATTTATATGGCGTGTGCTGTCTTCATGTCACAGGTAAGAAAACTGAGACTTCAAGAGATGAACTGCCCAGATCCACTCAACAAATTTATATGGCGCGTACTGTCTTCACGTTACAGATAAGAAAACTGAGACTTCAAGAGATAAACTGCCCAGATTCACACAACCATGAAGCAGAATCTATCAGGTCTGATGCTAAACATCATGGTGTGAGAGTTCTGTAAAGCATCGCTTTTAAATAAAGAAGTAACAGTGACAGTTACGTCCCTGTCTGCAAGGAGCCTACCCTGTACTTGGAATGACAGGCCAGTATGGCTATTAAAGCCAGAGGAACAGGCTAACGAACCCCAGAAATCAGTCTCCATACAAATGCCTAACTCCACCAGCTGCTCCCACTGCCTTCCCAGCTGAATTCCTTCTAGAAAGGCCGTGGGAATCAAGCATCCTCTGCCCACATGGGCGTGGCTGCATAGTTATACTCAGGTATGCATTTCAATTCAAATATCCTGAATGTATACACCTATTACACAAAATGGAATTAGGGGGGAAAATAGTCATCTTTCTTTGAAGGGCAGCCAGCCAATTATATAAGACAACTTCAGCAGGAACAAATCAGCTGGTTCAGGTAGTTAAGCTTCGGTTGGTTTTCCTGGCAGAAAATACTTCTTTGAAACTGTTCTGTCACATTTAACAACTAACATCTGGGGGGTTCCCTGGCGGGCCAGCGGTTAGAACGCGGTGCTTTCACTGCTCAGGCCCAGGCTCAATCCCTAGTCAGAGGGGAAAAAATTACTAATATCTATCTGGACGTCTACCAAGCTCGGGACACCGAGTAGAAAGCTAAACACATCCACATCCACACACAAACCCAACGCCACCCCCTGCCCTCAGCAGCCCGCAGCTAATCACAGGGATCTACGCCCTCCAGGTTTAAAGAAAACACAAACCATGCCACTCAAGGGAGCGGGCCAGGGCATTTCACAAGGCCCCCGGGGGGCAGAGGCGCCAGCTAAGGACCTCCCCCACCACCCCACCCCTGCATGCATCTTTACTGGATTTGTTATACTGTTACTTCTGCAGCTAAGGACCTCCTCCTCCTCCCCTCCCATTTGTAAAGTCTTTATTGAACCTGTTACACTGTTACTTCTGCTGTTTATGTTTTGGGTTTTTTTGGCTGTGGGGCATGTGGGATCTAAACTCACTGACTAGGGATCCCCCTGTATTGGAAGGTGAAGTCTTAAACACTGGACTTTTCTAATAGGGGTCCTGTTCCCAACTCTCCAACCCCAGAGGTTCTTCACTGCAACCCTCAGCACTCAAGATGCTCGGTCGGGCAGCATCCTCCCTTCCTACATCTATCACTAATAATACTGATAGTAATTATCTCTATCACTAATAATCTCTGTTCCAGGCACCATTCCCAGCGCTTTCCAAATAACAGCCGGTCTAACCCTCATCACAACCCTAAGCGGTGGTACTACCACAATTCCCACTTGTCAGATGAGGAAATCAAGGCACAAAAAGGTTAAATATCTGCTCCAGAGTTCTAAAGCTCCTACCAGTGGCAGAATCATGATCTGAACCCAAATTTCCTTGCTCTCACGTCTGCCCCTACACCTACACGGAGACAAGAAGGCTTAAAGAGGAAACGGTTTGAGCATGGAAGAACCAATGGGAAAGTACGGAAAACTCCATGTTCATTCAAATCCTGGCTATGAGACTCCTTAAGCTGCCTGACCTCAGACCATCTCTGCTTCTCCAGGCCTCACGTACAGCGTGAGGGGGCAGCCTCTGCAGGTGCTAGGTGCCTCCAGCTGTACGAGTCTGTGGGTTTCACCAGGCAGAAGGCGGGGAGAGAGAAACTCAGGTTCCAGGAGTAGGAAACGGTTTCAAAAACATAAAAATGGAAGCAGAGTCAAAAGGAGGCAATAATTACTGTAAGAGACAGTGTCAGTAAGATGACTAATCAGGCTACTTCCAGAGGCTTCGTGTGAGGACAGACCCAGGTTCAAACCTAGTTTCTTACTTCCTAGACTGTGTGGCCTGAAGTAAGTGACAAGCTCGCTAACACTTTTAAATCTAGAGAGTAAGTACCCTCATCTTCAAAGTGAAGACCTAAAATTTAGAAGATTCCTCTCAAATTCTTTAATACTTATCACCCCAAACAACATACACACAGCCTCATTTCATTTCCAAATTAGATGGACAATACCTATTTCAGTCAGAATAACTATAGCTGACCCTTTAACAAGACAGGTTTGAACTGCATGGGTACACTGATAATGTGGATTTTTTCCCCACAATATGTGCTACTATATTTACGATCCATGGTTGGCTGATGGAACCTCAGACACAGAGGGTGGACGAAGGGACCAGAGCATCTGCGGATCCTGGGGTCTGTGGGGTTCCTGGAACCCAGTGCCCTGCAGATACTGAGAGGCGACTGGACCTGAACAATGGGATGGTTCTCCCTCACGAATCTCACCAGTAATGAGAGCATTTCCCATTTATGCAGGCCTTCCCAGGGGACTCATGCTTAGCCCTTCAGGGTTATTTTTCTTTTTAAAAGGGAACCATTGTGTGTGTGTGTTTGTGTGTGTGTGTGCACACACATATATGTATACATACATATAATACACACACACATAGGCTATATATAAATATATACACATAGGTTGTGTGTACATACATATGCTTCCCTGGGGGCTCAGCGGTAAAAGGATCCACCTGCCAATGCAGGAGATGTGGGTTTGATCCCTGGGTCGGGAAGATTCCCTGGAGAAGGGAATGGCAACCCACTGCAGTATTCTCGCCTGGAAATCCCATCAACAGAGGAGCCTGGCAGGGCAGGGGGTCACAACAGAGTTGGACAAGACTCGGTGACTAGAGAACAACGAAGCTCATTTTAAAACTCCTGACAGTCCTTCGAGGTAACTGAATGAATGTCAATAAAAGCTAAAATTTGAGGCTTCACAATTCAATGATTAGAACGTGAGTAACATGGGATCCAAATTAAATTCTACCTTCAAAACTTAAACACACTCTTAGCAGAGATCTTACACTAACCTAACCCACAGTAATAATACCCACTGCCCCACCCATCTTTCTTATCCGTCTCCTTCCCCAAGCCTGGGCAGAGGTGTCTGGGCCACCTGGGAGCCAGGTGTCACACTGTCACGACGGTAAACATCAGCACTGCTCTGTGAAGTCACCTCCTGTATAAATACAGGGGCCAGACCACCGTCTAGATCTTCATCTCACACTCCCCTGCACAGGCACATGTGCACACGCACACACACTCTCTCACAGCCAAAGGCCATGGTGAAGCCATACCCACGTAACCCAAACCTGGAAAGTGCTGGACTAATGTATCTGCAGAGAAATCTAAAACTGCTAAAATGACTGTTTACTTGGCTAATAGGGTGGGGACAACAAAGGGGGCAGAAATGGAAGGTTCAAGGGAGGGGGTGTGTGTGCGCGCACGTGCATGGTTTGAGGGTGTGTGTGTGTGTGTGTGTGCATGCGCGCACGCGCTCAGCAGCAGAAGCACGCCTAAGTGTCTCTGCTGCTTTAGCTGTTGGAAGGCACGTGGGCACACCATGGTCTGCTCTGTTTATGTGGAACTAAAACAAAACCGTGTCCCAGAGGCGGCGGAATGTGAGAAAAGGCCATGAGGCAGACATTCAGACGAAGTCATCCAACAGTGCGCCCGACAGTCTCCCTTCAGACATGAACTCACAATCTGAAGGAGAACTCTGAATCATGCTAAGTACGATGTGCCATATATATGGAACCTGTTTCGTATGATTATAGGCTCCTAGGGTTAAAAGAAGACTGGAGAACTGAGGGGTCCTGGCACAGTCTTTGTTAAACTTTCAGTCAGTTGGCAGTGTTACTACTGAGCACGAACCAAGGGCCTCCCCTACGTCTGGAAAACCACCCTGCAAGGCTGACAAGGCTACCCTCTCACATCATGTTTTCTATTAGGCTCAAGTGGTTCACAGAATCGGTTTTTAATCCCTATGACCTTTCAGATAAAGTGTGTGTGTGTATATATATATAATTTTTTTCAAAAGCAAAAGTTATATGATAATACAGACCCATCAATAAAACTGAAATCACTGCATCTACCCACATAAAATATCTTACTACCACAAATTAGCTCTAAAGACTCGACTATTTTCAGGGGCCATTAACTTAGGACTGCCTTTGTACACACAAAATACAAGGTATTAACAATGTCTACATCTTCATGGCAAAAGAAGGGATGGGATGGGAAACCATACCCAATTTGATATAATGGCCACAATTTAACTCCTTTCTATATGAAAACAGAAGCTGCAGCATAAAGAGGAGTAACAGGGTTTTCAGCTAGTTCCACGGCGTTTTTCCTTCCACTCTAGTTCCTGGTAACTGAGAGAGGAAAGAAAAATCACAAGTCCTTTTAAAGAGGTGGGAAGTACTGGAAATTCTACTGAGACCCTTCTGAGGGAAAGACCGCCAGAGAATTGAGAGAGGGGAAGAAGAGAGACAGACTGTTAGAGAAACAAGGCCTGAACCTCAATTCCATCTTTTTTTTTACAGTGACTTCTGAATATAATGCACAATCAGGTCTGATAAGTTTCACATCGGAAGTATGGAGTAAATCGTGGGCTGGGAGAGGTTTGACCGTTACTGAGTGAATTCTAAGAGGTCCAACTCTTACATCCATACATGACTACTGGAAAAACTACAGCTTTGACTAGAGGGATCTTTGTCAGCAAAGTAATGTCTCTGCTTTTTAATATGCTGTCTAGGTTGGTCGTATCTTTTCCACCAAGGAGCAAGCATCTTTTAATTTCATGGCTGCAGTCACCAGCTGTAGTGATTTTGGAGCCCGAGAAAATAAAATCTGTCACTGTTTCCATTGTTTCCCCATCTATTTGCCATGAAGTGATGGGAACAGATGCCATGATCGTCATTTTTTCAATGTTGAGTTTTAAGCCAGCTCTCTCATTCTCCTTAAAATGCTCCTACTCAGGTGACTCAAGGCAAACAGATCTCTATTACTGTACCAAGAGCTTCCACATAAGCCCAACACAGCTTCTGAGCTAAACGCTGCCCCGGACACACTGGAGAACTGCAAATGTAAAGGGGGAAGAATGAAGAAAAAACAACATACAACCGGGAGCATCTAGGCGGAAAACAAAAATTTAACTGCTCATGGTCCTCTTAAAAGCATCCAATCCTTTTTTTGAGCTCAGAGGTCGGGAGGTGGTGTGCTCCTGAGGTCAGCGAGCTTTTCCGCAGGCTCCTTATCACTGGATGAAGCACCTGTATCCATGGCAACGAAATGGTGCTACAGATAAACAAAAGTGCTTAAGCATGACCCAACAATTACTTCATTTCCTATTAGGCTAAAAGTGGCACACATCCCATCCGGGCCTCCTCTTTTGAGGATGAAACAATCGGGACTTTGTTTTGCCCGCGCGCCAATAAAAGGGAACCCTGGAAGTGCTTGCTGGGCCAGCCAAGCCCAGATCCCCTCAGTTGTTTCCTGTGACAAAGACCGCATTCGCAGTCAGTGGTGGAAAAGACAAAAAGAATACACTTTACTACTTCAGTCTGGCAAAGTATTTGAAATTGTGGTGTGTTTTTCTTCCCTCTAGAGTGGCTACACAGGTAAAGGAAATGTTTGATCTTCACACCCACACTCTAACAGGAGAGAGGACTATTTGCTGAAGTTTACCTACTGCTAGTTTTCAGTGGCCTAATGGTAGATGTACAAATCTGCATAAAGGTACCAAAGATCTCTGTATGCGTGCAGAGAAGCATTTAAGGAGAGGGGGAGAAACAGCAGGCACAGGAATCACATATATTTGGGGAGAGAAAGGGCCCGAACTGACACTAAAAATCTGATGAACTATAATCTAGCTTATTACTCCAAGGCACTATGCTCCATCTTTCAGTCACTGACATCTCCCAAGCAGCTTTTCTAAACATTTCTGTTTGACATCCCCATCCCATGAAATTTTAATACTACAGACATCGCATACATTTGTATGTTATATCTGGGCTTTATATGTGGAGAGTGAGATCAGGGAAGTGGGCGCTCTCCTGGTGGCTCAGTGGTAAAGAATCCGCCTGAGGCAGGAGATGTCGGTTCCATCTGGTCCAGGAGACCCCACGCACAGCAGAGCAACCGAGCCTGTGTGCCCCAGCTGCCGAGTCTGCACTCCACAACAAGAGCAGCCCTGCTCACCGCAGCTAGAGACAGTCTTCGTAGCAACAAAGACCCAGCACAGCCAAAAATAAATAAATAAGCAAACAAAGTTATTATTTTTTTTTTTTTTGAAAAAGAGTTAAAAAAAAAAATTTTTTTAAACCACCTAAGAACCAATTCTCACCCCTCTGGGAGGACGCTGGCCCCACTGTGACACGTGAACTCCATCCCAGTGCTGTGTCCACAGCTCAAGAGGGCGCAGGTCCACACAGGCATTTCTCCTGGACACCAGAGAGCACACAGCTTCCTTCACCTGGTGCTCCCCAAAAACAGCCATGTACACTGATTAGCACTGGACAGCAACTCAAGTCTTTTAAAATATAAAATCATGTCTGTCTAGAGATAGCCTTGTAGTAGGAGTATTTTAGGATAGGGAGACTTAGAGTCCAGTGAAAAAGTAAATGATTACTTTGGCAGTGAGCAAGGGCATCTCTGATTGGGCCAGTTAAAAGCCTGGAGCTTCTTCTCAAGTGTTATTTGACTTGGAGACCTCTGGACATCTACTGCCGGAAACAGAGCCTCGGTTCACATGAACTGAGAGACCCGGTGGTTTCACTGCAGGCTACCTGTTGAGACCTCAGCTGTAAGCAAAGATTTTTAATTACGCCCCCAAGGACTTCTGATCATGGTAGATGTATTTTTTTCCTTCCTTTCAATAACAAATCTGCTTTATATAGTACCTTCCCTTGGTAAGTGAGAAAGAAAGGAAAGATACCAAAGAGCTGAGTCAAATTCTGTGTCAAGGAATGTTTGCTATTTTCCTGTCAAACAAGAACCTTTGCTGTGAATTCTAAAAGTAAATGACAGACATGCGGGGCGATGCTAGGATTTCATGTTATGACAGATTCTGCACCAAAGCCCTTCACAAGGCTTCACCCGCCGAACGCCCTGCCTCTTTTTCCATCCTGCAGTGACTGCCTGCTTGGTCTATCTTCACATTCAATTAATACAAGTGCGCACAGGACAGCCCCTCACACCCCCCGGAATTCAGCGGGCACTCAGGTTTCTTTATATTACTCATCCTACAGCCTTTGAAAGAAAACATCTTGACCTCATCCCACAAGGAGAATTAGTTTAGTTAAAATGGGATTTGGGGTTGGATTTGTTTTATATGAAGAGAAAAGAATCGAGGTATTTTATTTTTATTTATTACAAAGGCAACACCTTTTGTCTTTAGACGTATGTTTCACAGCAAATTATATTCTTAAACTAATCAATTTCATAGGTATTTTGAAGGTAGTATTATACTATAAAACTTTTTTTGGTCTAGTGTTAATTAGCACAAAGACAGCTTTACTTTCAAAATAGGTGGGTTGCCATGCCCTTCTCCAGGGGATCTTCCCAACGCAAGGATCTGGGTCTCTTGCGCTGCAGATGCATTCTTTACCGTCTGAGCCACCAGGGAAGCCCATCCTCCTGGTACCTGCTTGCAGGCTTTCTTGCTATCTATCTTATCTACCTACACACACACACATGCACTTTAAAACAGCCAAACAATTTAAAGGCAGATAAAGTTTCCAAAGGCTCCAATTAACTGTCCTGAGATGCTACTAATCTTAACATAATTTCATTTTTTTTAAAAGGGGAGACTGTATCATGTCTACAGCCTGTCTATGGTGATAAGGCAAGAAAATGCCTTTATAATTTCTTTATAACTAAACATACATATACAATTCACTGTTAATTTTATCATCAGAAAAGCCAAAAAGTGAGAAAATATGAAAGAAATGGGGGGGGGGGGGCAATGGACTGTAATCTCAATATCTGGAGTCAGAGAGGTTTTTTTTTTCAGGGACTATCAAGAAATGTCTCATTTCTTTACCCACCAAAATCATAAAAGGTCGCAGATGAATAAACTTCAAGGAGTAGCTGTCTTAGGAAGGTCAATCAATCATCTCGTTTTCGTGGAAACTAAAATATTACACAACAGTGACAGTGAAGCACACGGAGGACCCCAAGAAAAATCAGAGCCAGCAATCTGGATGCAACTTGACATTTGCAGACACAAAGCTCTTTTTCTTCCATGGTCGGCCGGACAACCAGGACCCGAGGAGTGAGCCCCACATGGGGGCGGGGGCGGGGGCATCGCCCCGACAGCAGCTGCTACAGACGGACAGACAGCCAGCCCGGGCGCACCCCCCTCTACCTGTGACGCACAAGCGGGAGCAGACTCCCCGCGGAGAGTCGTGACTAATCTGACGCCACGCTCCGCACAAAGTCTGAGCCCATCAGCAGGACACACAGAAATCATCAGATGCAGCTCTGGACAGAAAGCACAGGCCCCTGCCTCCAGACAAGAAGCAACTCAAGAAGCCAGAGAGTCCTCTGGCAATTTTCCAAAGAAAGGGGTGGGAGGCGTTGTGTCTGTGTGTGTGTGAATATGTGTGTGGGGTGCATGTGTGTGAACACACGTATGTACAACCTTTCTAGCAGGGCAGTTTCTGAGAACCAGGATGAGCTTCAACATGGTAGAAAGCCGGTCCCATCAAGTGGGAGGAATTCACAGACACACCAGAGAAGGCGACAAACACGAATCCACGCCCTGGTGAAGCTGACACTCCAGCGGAGGCAAGCAGAAAATAAATGAAACATATAAATGAGTCGGAAGTTGATCAGTGCAGGGCAGAAAGGTAAAGTGTGGAAAGGGACCAGGGAGTGTGCACAGAAGGTAGGTTTATATACATAGAAAGGAGAGGCCAGACTTTTATCAAGCGGACAGGGAAGGCCTCACTGAGAAGGTGATCATCTGAGTAAAGGCCTCAAGGAAAATAAGAAACAAGTCAAAGAAATGCCCCAAGGCAGATTTAAGGCCATTTACTTCTACATGAAAACATTAACTCTGTAATATAAACAAGAAATTCAAAACCACCTTACTAACCCCCAAATCTGCCTCTCTCTCCCCTCTCCTCCACAACAGTTCCTGAGCCAATCTGGACAACAGCAGCTGAGAAGAATCACACACCTGACGGCCAGAGCACTGAGATCACTCAGATGTCTTTCCTGCTTCAGCAGCCTCCCTTCACCAAGGAGGGAGGCTCACTGGGAGCCCTGCACACACATCAAAGGCTCAGAGGCGCCTCACTCTTCATGCTTGTTCAACGGGGCCTTGCAAGGACTCGAATCCCCTGTCACCTCTGCTGTGATTAAGGGCCTCGTGCAGCAGCCTGACTGAATCAGACGGGCTGCAGAATCTGCAGGCCAGCTGGGAGCAGAGGGGACGTGGATGGCACCAGGTAAGATCACAACTTGAGGGGAGGAGAGCTGCTTAGTGGCGAACTAGGAGAGGCCAGGCACTGGGATCCCAAGCACCAAGTAAAGGGGTCAGGAAGGTACTGAGGATTCAGATCAAGTTAGGGAGAAAGAGCAGAATACAACACCCATTCTAGCGGGCTGGAGCCAACAGAACGAGGGCACCCAGAGTCAACTGGTACAAAAGGACAGCCAGCCACGTGTGGGGCTGGGAAAGAAGGGGTCCTGAGACCTATTACAGAGGTGGTAGCCTAAAGGCAAGGGGGGAAATGGAAACTGAAGTCAAAAAAGTAGGCTGGGGACAGTATACAAGGACCTGGTAAGAACCGCGAGCTCTTGGCTGTCACACGATACCATGGACTTGTGAACCAAAGACAGTAACTGCTTGCAGCCCACGCTAACTTCACACTGAAGTATCAGGGCACAGCCCTCTGCACCAAGAGGCTGGGCCCCGCAGTGGCCGAGGGCAGCATCCAGGACACAGGGCGCTGTCCCGACAGCTGTCCCTCCTCTGGGTCGGTCGCTCAGCCGTGTCCCACTCTTCACGACCCCATGGACTGTAGCCTGCAGGGCTCCTCTGTCCATGGGGATTCTCCAGGCAAGAATGCTGGAGTGGGTTGCCATGCCCTTCTCCAGGGGATCTTCCCAACGCAAGGATCGAACCTGGGTCTCTTGCGCTGCAGATGCATTCTTTACCGTCTGAGCCACCAGGGAAGCCCATCCTCCTGGTACCTGCTTGCAGGCTTTCTTGCTATCTATCTTATCTACACACACACACACACACACACACACACCCCTACACATCCACAAACACACAAACTGCTACAGTACTCCTAAGTCAGGAGGAAGAGGAAGTTTATAAATTATCCTCATTCCTTTCCTAACAAGAGCACAGTCAGGGACCCATCCGAGGGGCTGTTTCTCACTGTCACGCACACAGAAGATGTGTCTAGCAGGGGTTACACTGGATGGCTCCCACTCAGCAGACAGCAAGGTTGCAGATCAGACCCTCTGACATGACATCCATCACGGGAACAAGACGACTGGAGCTTTACGTTACAAAGGAAGGTACGTAATACTCTTCAGGGGAAAGAAGACACAATCAGCACCTCTCCTGAATGTCTTGCTCAATCTCCTGTCCCTAGAAGTTTGAGGGAGAATATACATAGGAATTGCCAAAATCTTTAAATCCTGTATTTTCAAAATCACTTTTGTCAAGTAGGAGGATAAATACAGGAGGATAAATGTCAGAATCTCAGTTTGTGAATGTGGTGTAACTTCCGGATCTGGCAGGTATCAGAAGTGAAGTCAGTTTATGTAAAACGGCACAGCAGCCACCAAAAACTGGCAGTTTTTTACATGATCGAATTCAACAAAAGTGGAATTGATGTCACGTAAAAACACTGAAGACAGGAAAAGTTTCAGTAAGAACTAAATCTATTTTGTTCTCTGAAAGCAAACGGTTCAACTGTCAACACTTTTTATGGGTTCCCCCTAAGTCTCCCCTCTTTTGCACTCTGATGAAATTTAACCAATTATTAACTTCGAAGCAAGGTTGAGGAAAGACAGAATAAGTTCATTTCCAAACACATACCTATTATACCTTTAGATGCCTGGGATCAGTCAGAAGCCGTTTCTGGCGGAATTAGCAATGATATAATGACTTTGCAAAGGATTTTTAACAAGTAAACAGTCTCCTTTTAATTCCATTAAATGGATAAATGCCATGGTGATTAAGCATTCATCTCACCGTGAACTATAATCTGTTAATTTGGCGGAACTTTGGTGTTTGCAATCTTCCCCTCACAGATGCGAAGGACTGTTAGTAATCACATTTTACCTTTGCTTTTGCCGAGAGGAAGGTCAGAGTCGAAACTGCAGGCACACCACAGTGGCCACATGAGCTTTTATCTTTTAAATGTATTTTACTTTGCTTCAACATTCCAATCAATTAAAATTTTTGTTGATCTTAACGATTGTCTTCTAATTTATAACACCATTTTATTTCAATTATTTTTAGTTAGGCTCAGATTTTGTGCAACAAGAAATAAAATGAAGTATATTTAAAACAAAAATCCAACTGCAGTTTCATCACCCTGATTTGTTCTTCCTATCACTCTATGCTAGAACACAGAATAAATAAAGGCGGGTGAAGACTGCGTTCAAATACTTACCAGGAGCAATGGTCTCCAGCGTATTGGAACTGACCTTCCGAGTACTTGTACAGTGGTGGAGGGTGGAACCCGAAAACACCAAGTAAAAGACTGCGTCATCTTCCACTTGGTCCTCTTCCGCGAGCACTACAGTAACGACACAGTCGCCCTAGGAAAGGGGGAGAGAGGGCAGGTCTGCATTAGAGAGGGAAAGGGGAGCTGACTTTTACAAAACATCAAACTGAAAGGGAAATCAATGCATCATACAAACTGCACCCATTCTAGCAAGTTTATACAACACAAAATGTGCCAGGAAGTGGTCTAGGCACTGAGGATACGAAACAATCTGTCTTCTTTCAGCTTACATTTTAGTGGAGGTAATGAGAAAAACAAGTAAACCAACAAGATAATGGGATATTTACTTGGAAAAATTTTTTTAAAAGAACATAAAACGGCTCCCTTAAAAAGCTCTGTAAAAATTCCAGGAAAATCTAAAAATAAGGCAGAGAGGATGGGGGAAGTATATTAAACAGCTACATCCTTATACTTCGAATGCCCCTTCACCTCTGTGTTCTGTTTGCGGCAATAACTCTCTGAACTCTGCATCCCACGAATCCCTGCCAAGTCCACCCGTTCTCCAGTGAACACGGAGAGCCTCTCAAGAGCTGGCCTGGAAGTGGTAGAGTGCAAAGGACTTGGGCTCAACACCAACCTGGGTTTAAACTCCATCTAAAAAGATTTTGCTTAAATCCTCTAAATCTCAGTTTCCTTGACTGTATAAATGGAGATAATACCTTCTCTTCTTACAGCTAATAAGTGAGAACTCTTGAAACACATTCACCACTCAGCCTAGGATAAGATTCTCAACCTGTGAGGATGGCAGGGTTGCTTTTCCAACAATGTGTGTTTCCGGACCATCTGGAATTGCTGTTCTTCTTTATCCCACCCCTCCATCAAGCCATAAATCTAATCCGGGTAACTCTGCCTGTGACTCTGCAGCTATTCAGAAGTTAAGACATCTTCATCCTTCACTTGCTGATAATCTTCTTCCTGGTAAGGAATCTGCCTGCAACGCAAGAGACCCAGGGTTGATCCCTGGGTTGGGAAGATCCCCTGGAGAAGGGAAGGACTACCCTCTCCAGAATTCTTGCCTGGAGAATCCCATGGACAGAGGAGCCTGGCGGGCTAGAGTCCAAGGGGCTGCAACTATCATTTTCAATAATCTTCTAACAACTTTTTTTTTGGCTACACCACGCAACATGCAGGATCTTAAGTTTCCCAACCAGGAACTGAACCCATGCCCCCTGCAGTGGAAGCTGAGTCCCAAACCACTGGACCACCAGGGAATTCCCTCTTCTAGCAATTTTTATAGATTATTTTTTTTTAACTGAGATCAATGGCTAAATTAAATTTATTCTATGAAATAGAGTCCTAATTACCATTCTCCAAACAGTATATAATTTATGTGGTAGCCATAAACAAAGGACTTTAAAGCACTGAAGTTTAGGTTGTGTACATCTTTAATGATGTGCAATGGAAAATCTAATTAAGTGAAATAGGGGAGAGAATTCTCATTACTTACAGCATTTTTTCTCTTTCTACTTTAGCAGTAATAAAGCCAGTTAAAGAACCATGCCACTCTGTGGCCACAACTTAATGGCCAGCAGCAGAACAGAAAAGCAGGTAGTGTTTCAGTACATAATGAAAACCAAACATCTTAAAATCAAACTTGAGATCAAGGCTAGTAATAAGAATGCTCTGAATTCCAAGTAGTTCCCATAGCCCTAAGCGCCTCTCTCTAATTTTTTCCCCAGGGTTCTGTGCAGTGCCCTGTGTCCGATATGGGTTCCAGTCTGCTGTAAGAAGTCAGAATGCACTACAAATAAGCTGTAACTTACTAAGACTGATGAACCGGAAAGTTCCCAAGCACCCTAACACAGGAACAGCACGATCGGTACAACAGCATTACCACTGACTTCAGGCACTATTTAGAATGAAACTTTAGGACTTGTAAGTCCCTGTTTTGGAAATGTTTTTGAAAAGTTTAGGCTGGTAAAATGTTTACTATCCTTTGGCAAAATAAACTACAACCAGAAAACATGTCTGCAGCATACAGAGAAGAATCAATTTTTCAAGGTATTGAAATATCACTATAACCTGAAAAAAAAGTTAGTGAAAGTTCTAAAGTTTTATTTTTTAGAGCACAGGTTGGCAAAGTATGAGCCGTGGGTCAAGTCTAGCAACTTGTTTGTGTATGGCTCACAAGCTGGGAAAGGTTTTTACATTTTTAAGTTGTTGAAAAGAATAAATAAATATGTGTATGTATACACACACACACACACACAAGAGGACACGTAAGTGCCAGGCTGCTTCAGCTGTATCCAACTCTTTGTGACCCCATGGACTATAGCCCATAGGATTCTCCAGGCAAGAATACTGGAGTGGGTAGCCATGCCTTCTTCCAGGGGATCTCCCCAATCCAGGGATCGAACCTGTGTCTCCTGTGGCTCCTGCATTGCAGGCAGATTCTTTACTGCTGAGCTACCGGGGAAGGGAAATATATATACATATATACAAATACACACACACACACACACACATATATATATATGTATATTCATGGAAAAGTAAACGGCAACCCTCTCCAGTACTCTTGCCTAGGAATTCCCATGGACAGAGGAGCCTGGTGGGCTACAGTTCACGGTGTTGCAAAAGAGTAGGACATGACTTAGCGATTAAACACACACACACACACGCTTAGGCCTCACAAGCCCCTATTTCGGAAACATTTTTGAAAAATTGAGGCTGGTAAGCCTAGGATTTCTTTGGAAGGAATGATGCTCAAGCTGAAACTCCAATACCTTGGCCACCTCATGAGAAGAGTTGACTCATTGGAAAAGACTCTGATGCTGGGAGGGATTGGGGGCAGGAGGAGAAGGGGACGACTGAGGATGAGGTGGCTGGATGGCATCACGGACTTGATGGACATGAATCTGAGTGAACTCCAGGAGTTGGTGATGGACAGGGAGGCCTGGCGTGCTTCGATTCATGGGGTCGCAAAGAGTCGGTCATGACTGAGCAACTGAACGGAACTGAAACTATCCTTTGGCATGATAAAACTACAACCAGTTAAAATGTCTGCAGCATACAAAGAAGAATCAATTTTTCAAGGTATTGAAATAGCACTGCTGCTGCTGCTAAGTCGCTTCAGTCGTGTCCGACTCTGTGCGATCCCACTGACGGCAGCCCACCAGGCTCCTCCATCCATGGGATTTTCCAGGCAAGAGCACTAGAGTGGGTTGCCAATAACCTGAAAAAAGAAATGTTACCCAAAGTTCTAAAGTTTCATTTTTTAGAGCACAGGTTGGCAAACTGTAAGCCATGGGCCAAGTCCAGCCCTCTGCTTGTTTGTGTGTGGCTCTTGTTGTGTGTGGCTCACACATATTAACATGGGAAAATTCTATGACATTCAAACTTAGATATCCATAAATAGTTTTATTGGAATACAGTCATGTTATTTGTTTACACATTGCCTATGGCTACTTTTGCAATACAATGGGCCACCAAAGAGTTGACTTAAATTGTGTCTGACTCTTTGCGACCCTGTGGACTGTAGCCCGCCAAGCTCCTGTCCCTGGGATTTTCCAGGCAGGAATACTGGAATGGGTTGTCATTTCCTCCTTCAGGGAATCTTCGTGACCCAAGGATCGAACCTGAGTCTTCTGCCTGCATCTCCTGCATTGGCAGGCAGCTTCTTTACCACTTGAGCTATCAAGGAAGCCCACTGAACAGCTGAGTTATTGCAAAAGAGATCACATAGTCTGCATGCCTAAATTGTTTACAATATGGACTTTTACAGGGAAAAAAAATAAGTTTTTTTTTTTTCACTTAGATATCTAAAATTCTAGGAATACATCTTTTTTCAATATCAAGAAGGTCCTCTCCACAAGAGCCTCAACATCTTGCCATGAGACTTTCTGTGCCCAAGACACTAGCGACAGCTGGGGCCTTCTCTTAATTGTGGTCAGAAGGGATGGCTAATAAGCAGTTGGAATTCCTTTTAACAAAGCTTTCAGGATCAACCTCTTTTTTTTCATTCCCAAGAGAAAAGTAAGTTTTAAATTACTTTCATAACTCTAATTCTTTTTTTTTTTTAAACACTGAGTTTAGCCACCCACAGTATTAAATAGGAGTGAACATAGAACCGTAATTCACCTCAAACTCACTTGAAGTTTAGGTTCTGAAGGCACCTGGAATTAAAGCATCTGTTCTTGAAGGAGTATTCTCGGCTCTCTGATAAAGTTGCTAGGAGCAAGCAATAAACATTTGGCCTCCGCATTTCAGCCGCATGACTCCTGTTTTATTGCAGTAGTAACCAGACACTTAGAACTACTCGAGATGGCCTTAAAATAGGCAAATTAAAAAATAAAAATGGAAAACAGGTCTAAGTAAGAAGCTCAGTTGAGGTGGTGGATTTGATCACACCTTCCCTGAGAGACCCCTGCTGCTCAGGGGAAGGGCAGGCCCCAGGGAATAGACAGGTCGATCAAGCCGGCTGCTGCCCAGTCAACACGCTTGTTGCGTTTTTACCTATAACAGATGAACTTATTAACAAGGAAAACTTTCAAGACA
Organism: Capra hircus; assembly: GCF_001704415.2. Classification (NCBI taxonomy): domain Eukaryota; kingdom Metazoa; phylum Chordata; class Mammalia; order Artiodactyla; family Bovidae; genus Capra; species Capra hircus. The sequence continues at coordinate 15,628,570 of NC_030828.1, read as the reverse complement.
TCCTTGATCAAAATTTTAGTTTGACCCAATCCCAAGGAGAGGATGCATCTACATCTGCATCTCTCCAGTGATCTGAACTCAAAAACCACGGTGTCTTATTACAAAAACAATCCCATGTTTTTTCACTCACGAGAAATGTATCCTTGAACCTGACCGTTTCTCCAGAGTCCTAACTAGTCTTGCTGACAGATGACACAAGAACTAATGGAAAGTGCCATTAGTTAGTGCCACCAGGCCTCATTTTGCAGTCCACAGGTGATCCCCAATATATAAACGCACTGTTTATATACAGTGAATATACTGATTCTAAATGCCACGATCAGTCACTTTCACGGCTTTACATGGTAGCTACGGTCTCCGCGTCCCATCTCTAACTCATTTACACAGTAATTAAACTGTATTAATAGAACTAAAATCGTCTTTATGCACCTATTAATAAACAGGGAAAAAATTCTATTTCCCACTTGGATTTCTATCCTGGAGCCCTAAGAATAGGTCGTCTTTTCTAGATCAAGGATTCTCTCTCTGCGCTAAACCTGCCATCTTGCTGAGAGGCTCTCCTTGCCCCAAGATGCTGGTCGTGTCTGGGGCCTTCTTTTACCTGGGGACAGTAACGTGACGAGGGACAGACTGAAATAGGGCAGAGAAGAGCAACTGAGGCATGGGAAGGAGGGACTCCCAGTGTGGGGACAACCAGGGCCCTGGAAGCAGGCAAGATGCTGGGTGGAGAGGAGGCGGGAGAGCTAGACAGAGTCCTGTGGGAGGAAGGCTAAAAGAAGGGGCAGGGCTGATCTCAGAGACAGCAAGACACTGCCAGTCACAAGGTTCCTGAAGGCGGGCCCCTTCCGCAGCAAGATCACTGCGGTGGAATGCGTGCTGGAGCTGGCCCGTACAGGCCTGTGAGGGCGCATCATGTTTTCAAGAATCCCACAAGCCAGCTGTTAAACATGGCCATTATTAAAGGTATATGATATTTGCTTTCCTGAATGGAGAAACTAATATCAACATAATACGCTATCATGTATAAAATGGATAGCCGGGAGAAACTGCTGAATAACACTGGGAGCCCATCCTGGCGCTGTGATGACGTAGAGGGGCGGGATGGCAGGAGGCTCAAAGGGAGGGGATGTGTGTGTCATTATGGCTGATTCTCGTTGCTGTATGGTGGAAACCAAGACAACACTGTAAAAATTAAAAAACAAACAAAAAAACAGACATGTAATTAAATGCCAGATGAAATGCAAAAAAAAAGATATAAATTTATAATTACATAAATATTAAAAAGAGATGTAACAAACACTCAAAACATCATGCTGTATTTCTTTTGCCACCTGAAGCAAGTGACACAAAAAAATGAAATGAACTAATATCACCTGTCTCCTGATCCTATCCATTAAGGACACAGCGTCGTAGTGTTCCTCAACTGAGTCAGAGGAAAACATCACATGAAAACAAATTGAGAGGCTTTCTTTTAAAAAAAAAAAAAAAAAGTTGATCTGAACCTTTCAAAAATGTCGCTAAAGACTCAGATTATGGAGACTGAAAAGACTTCCCAACTAAATGCAGTGCATGGTCCTACGCTGGATCCTGAACAACAAACTGCTATTAAGGAGATTAAAGGGACATGTGTCCAGATTTAAATGAGGTTTACACACACTTAACACTGTACCAATGTTAGAATTTTCCTGATTTTGGTGACCGTGCTGTGATTTATATGAGCCCTGTTCTTAAGAAACACACAGTGAAGTATCTGGGGTAAAGGAGCATTGTCTATAGGTTACCCTCAAATGATAGGGGAGTGGAGGGGAAAATGATTAAGTAAGTAAACGAGGTAGAATGTTCACAGTTGGTGAAGCTGGGTTTAGGCATATGGGATTTCTTTATAGTATTCTTAAACCTTTACTGTAAACTTGAAATCATTTTAAAGTAAGTTCTCAAGAAACAATTTTTCAAATAATTTATATGACCAGATATTCAAACAGGTGCACAATTAAGTTCCATTTCTGAAGCTGTTTAAAAATTTTTTTTTAACATCTTGCACTAATCTTGGTCACTACTACCATTCTCCACTAAAAGGAACCAAGGCTGCTGGAAGAAGCAGCTGTTCCCAGGTCTAGGTCAAGGTTATGTACAAGATGAGCTTGGAACATTTTGTTTTGACAAAAGGTAAGGAAATGTCCTCCTCCCTCCCCCCAAAAAAGGACAGGGACATGCTGACATGACGCATGTCGACGCAGCTTCCTCTGGCCAAATCTGGGACAATTCTAGACCAAACTGTCAATTAAGAAGAGTAATGAATTATAAACAATTAAAACAAAGGAAGGAAGCCGTGACTCTATACTAACAGTAGACACAGGGAGAAAGGTGAACACCTATGTATAATGGAGTGAGGAAGGCTGGCGGTCAAAGTGGGAAGAATGTCAAAGTAATGAAATTACTACCATTTGCACCATAATGGGAGAGACTGAGTCTGGCAAAAATTTCCACTCGAGTACTCAATTTAGGGGGAAATTCTGATGAGGAACAAGCTATTTACATTGCCTTAAAAGTGTCTCCCCCCAGGCTGTCACCTTACATGGCAGCCTGGATGGGAGGGGAGCCTGGGGGAGATTAGATACACTTACATGGACTGCTGAGTCCCTTCACTGTTCACCTGAGACGATCTGTTCATCAGCTGTACTCCAATATAAAGTTTAAGGGGGAAAAAAAAAGGAGAGGGATACTGTATTCTTCAAAATGGTTGATGCCACAGAAGATAAAAAGAGGCTGTGGGCTTGTTTCAGATAAGGAAGGCTGAGAGAGACAGGACTGCTAAAAGCAGTAATTAGCTCTACTGTGGTTTACAAGAGAAAAGCTCCTGCCTTAGGAAATGCATACTGAAGCATGTAAGGGGTAAAAATCCATTACACAGGGCCCTTTAGCAAAAGACAGGAAAGGAAACACTGTGAGCATGTACAGGTTTTTAGCTAGAGAGTACAAATGATAAATCAAATGGGGCAGAATGTTTGCGAGAGTTAATTACCCTGAGTGACTAGTATCAGGGTATTCTTTGCCCTGCCTTTTTTTTTAAACAACTTTTTATGAATTTCAAATTATTTCCACATATAAGATTTTAAAAACAAAGATAACGGGAAAATCGTTAATTCACAAAGGTTTAAAGGACTCACGGACTAGGGATATGGCAAGTTCTATCAACACAGGTGTGGACAAAGGTCTATACCGACAGCAAACTCTGTTTATACAGTTCCCCTGGTGCTCTGGCCCAAGCTGAGAGTGTGGACCACCGCCCACCCCTATGCACAAATGCCTCTCACCCAACCAGAGAGGGAAAATAACTAACACACCACAGCAACCATTTTATTCACTAAATTCGTTTTCTACAAACAGTAAATACACGGGAGCCTGGGGACCAGAGAAAGGCACGCGGGCTCAGCACAACCATCTTCTGAGTGGCCCCTGCAGTCAGAGACAGAACCAGTTGCTTTGCAAACTCAACCAAGTATTTGCAAGGCAAGTATCTTTACCCTTCTTGGAGATGAGAAGAGCAGCCCAGAGTACTTTAACGTCTAAGAACAAAGCTAGGAAAGGCTAAAAGCTGGGGTTCAAATCCAAGTAGGATTCCAAAGTCTGTATTCTTTCCACGATTCTGACACTAAGGTTAGTGCCGGAGACAGAGTTAAGTGGCAGAAAGGAGAGAAAAGCAAAGAGGTAATTCTCAGAAGAAACACATGTTCAACAGCAAGCGACGACACCTGGAAGTCTGCAGGTAGAAGGAAGAGGGTGCTGAAAACAAGGGAAACAGAGGGCCTGGAGGTGACGTGAGAATTCAGGCAGGAGACAAGCTGAAACAGGGCAAACTCAAACCAGGCACACAGGCTGCGCAGCCCCCAGGATGCGTGACAAAGCCGAAGAGCGTCCCTAAGTGTACACTCAGCACCCCAGCGCTTCCCCAGGGCCCCAGCGGCAGGAGGCCACCCACAATGCAGGTGCTGCAGGAGACGCAGGCTCGATCCCCGGGTCGGGAAGATCCCCTGCAGGAGGGCACGGCAACCCGCTCCAGCATTCTCGCCTGGGGAATCCCGTGGACAGGGGAGCCTGGCGGGCTGCAGTCAACGGGGTCACCAAGAGTCAGACAAGAATGAAGCGACTGTGCGTGCACGCACAGTCCTCTACGCTGTACGAATGCCTCACCAGCATCTGAAGTTTATGGGGAGCCAGGACCGCGTCTCAGAGGGCCCTTCACACACTGCCTTTGGAGCAGCAAGAAGTTTCTGAGTAACTACATGAATGAACGAAGGGAGCAGGAATCAGTTTACACCGAATATTAATGGCAAGCCAAAACATTCACATTTGAACCTGAGTGTAGGCAAGAAAAGTAAAGAAAAAACAGCTTTGAGTGGCATGTTTTGGGAGAAAATTGGATGTAGCAAATGTTCTAGAAAGGTTTATCTCACAGAAGTATTCTAAGAAGGAAAAAAGAGAACAGAGGCAAGGAAACCAGTCTGGGAAAACATTACAGAAACACAGTGCAAGGAAGCAAAAGGGAGTTAAAACTACTTTGGCACCAAGATGACCTAAAAAGAAATAAATGTGAGAAAGGCATGTGGCTGAAAATAATTTGATGAAATATGACAGCTGACGATGGGAGCTGGACAAATAGACACAGAAGAAAAGAACAGACATGAAGCAACGCTAGGAGGAAAAAAGGGATATCTCTCCAAGGAAAAACGGGAGGGGGCTGTGGGAATGATTTGTGAGAAAGCGGATGATAAGCTTTAAATGCCAAGTTTCATCTGCCAGCCGGAGGGGAAACTGTAGACATTCTACAGACAGGACGTGCTCAGCCACATCCGACTCTTTGCGACCCCGTACACTGCAGCCCGCCAGGTTCCTTTGGCCAAGAAGGACAAGGCATCAGGAAAGGTCTGGGTTGGTGAGGCAGATCTGAGAGTCAACCGCACTAAGTTGAGAAGCCTTGCCAGCAATGAGGTCACCATGGTAACAGAGAGCCAAGGCCTAGACTCCAAGTTCCTGTAGAGGAGGGCAGGGAGGGAGAAACAGGCCAAGCAAGGAAAGGCCAGCCAGCAAAGAGACGACATCGAGGAACACAGCATCAGTGATGCTAAAAGAGGTGAGGACCAAAGGATTTGCAGCTTCAAAAGCGATGATGGTTAAGCAGTCTTCAGAACACACAGAGGAGGAGAGCTGGGAAGACAGGAAAGCAGAAAACCCAAGAACTGTTTCATTTTTCTCCAGCCTTAAATGGGTCTTTTCACAACATACTATTCCAGGCCCTCAACCCCAGAAACAAGATCCTCTGGACCCAACAGGAACTCAAACTCAAATGCCATCAAGGAAGAGAACGAGACTTACCGTATTTCTCTCTGTTTAATGGCAGCCACAATCGAGTCCTCTCTAGCCAAAAACTTAAAATACTGAGTTTTTTTCATTTTGCATACTCCAGAGAGCTCACAACTAAAATATCGCTTCCTAGATTCGTGACGCAGTTAATTTCCAACCATCAAAAATATTTCAAATTTCTCTTTACTTTAACCATTTTGTTAATAATAACCTCAATAACTACAAAAGTCTTCATATTTTTTCCAAGATCATACTACTCACCATCGTTGATCTGTACTAATGAGGTAGAAAGCCAGACTGAACTAATGAAAGTTAAAGGACTTTCAGAGGACTTATTGCTATCAAATATATGATAGGACCACTAACCATCAGTTATTGGGGTTATTTTTGAAGTAGGAATATTTGAAATTTTAATGTTGCTATGTAAATAAGCCTTAAAATACTTGAAAATATTTTATTACTTGAAACATTTCCTTGAGTGTGTTTTATTAGTTCATAACATTTTACTGCTAGTATAAATTTTTATTCCAGTCCATCCATCAAGTAGATAAGTTACACAGTTGAAAGCTATTTAACAGCCCAATATTAATGTGTTCGTTCCCTTCCCTTCTGCTCTGTTCCCATTACCAAAGCCTTAAGTTATTCGTCCATTGATGCTTAACAAGCACACAGTGCCTCTGTTTAATGCAGTTTGTCTCTGGTATCATCTGGTACTAGAATTATAAATACTTCCTGTCCGCCAGGAGCCTAGACAGACATGCCTGTGGACAGAAGGCCACCCGGTAAGTGCTATAATTAGCAGAAACACAAGCGTCTCTAGGCACCCATACTCTGTCCTGAGGCGGGTATGAGGAACGCCTCTGCAGGGAATTGGCTGCGTCTGAGTCTGCTCATGGCTCAGGACGGATCACCCAGGGAGGAAAGAGTCTTCTGAACACTTAGCCATTTACAGTGGAGCTGGGGCTGGGCCCTCATCCAGCTCATCTCTGTACACACAATATCTCTCCAGAAGGCCTGAGACATCGCAAGTGCTTAATGTCTGCTGGGCTGAACCAAAAACATGTCATCCTTTTTCAAAAACAAAATGTAAAACGCCACAAATTAAACCCAACACTGAGTCTGTCTTCCTTGTCACTCACTTAACAGTGGCGGAGCATTTGGGGAGAACTCTACAGCATCTAGAGGTGAGATGGTTGGACGGCATCACCAACTCGGTGCACACAAGTCTGAGCAAGCTCAGGCAGTGGGTGACGGACAGGGAAGCCTGGCGTGCTGCAGTCCAGGAAGCTGCAAAGAGTCGGACACGACTGAGCAACGAAACAGCAACAAATGTTAGAAAATATTGTAACCATTTTATTTGACATTTGAGGTTAGTTTTTATTTCAACCAGGCTAATCTTTTCCCAGATAAAGATACAGGTCAGTGAAATCCCTATAACCTGCTTTCATTTTTGATCATATGTCTATATTCCAGCCAAAAGGCATTCCCCTTCCCAAAGTTAACATTAAATTATTAAATACTATTACTAATTATGGTCAAAATTCATATTGTCTTCCAGCTTCATAATTTTGCAACATTAAGATATACATAAATACTTAAAAAGATTTCCAAGCACCACCGACATGGTCCGTTAAAATAAAACCAGTAGATGGCGCTCAATTTGTCTGTAGAGTGCTCCGTATGGACTGGTTTTAGGGACTACTCTCTCTGAACATGGAAGAATCTTGAAACTTCAGCTGGAAAAGGAATTAAAATTACAAAAAGTTTGGAAATCATTTAATGTATGGACCCTGCAATGGAAAGTGTTCCTTAAAAAGAAGTTTTTTTTACAATTCGAAGAGGATGAGCTTTCTGTTTCAATGTACAACCCTGCCTCTCAGTCTATTCCTGTTAATAAGCAAAGCTAAATTGGTACAAGGGTGTTGGCTGGCGGCTTTAAAAAACAGCCTCACCCTCTCACAAACGTTTCACAACTCTCTGGAACTGCTCGAGTAATTGGGTCAACACTTAAAGAGACAGTCCCCCTTTGCTAACAGGACCAGGTGTTTGGTTAAAATGCAGACACCATGAGGACTTCTTAAAATTAGTTCTTGACAGAACATTTCTCTCTTCCTTCTCTGCCCTCCTGGGAAGCAGAGGACGGAAGTGGCGCATTCTATCATTAAAACCCGGCCACTGGACTTGTGTTCTGCCCAGCTCCCACACTTATCTGTGTAGCTGCCTTGGCTACTCCTTGCTCAGGTCTCTTTTCTTCCTCTAAAGGCATCTATGAAACTGGGTCTCCAGGTTTCCAGACTCACCCTCCAAACAATACAAGGCAACAGGACAAATCTCCAAAATACAATCTGGTCAAGTTACGGTCCTGAGACTCATGGACGACCAACAGGATGACGTCCTCACTCACGAGTGCGTCCCTTCAGCTTGCAGGAAACGAGGTTCCCCTCAACACGGGATTGCTCCCCAGCCGCCTCTGCCTCCCAGAGCCCCTCCCGCTGACAGTGGTGGTTTGGTTGCTCAGTCGTGTCCGACTCTCACGGTCCTATGGACTGGAGGCCCCCAGGCTCCTCTGTTCATGGGATTCTCTGGGCGAGAATACTGGGATGGGTTGCCATGCCCTTCTTCTCTACCTAGGGATCGAACTCGGGTCTCCTGAGTTGCAGGTGGATTCTTCACCGACTGAGCCACCAGGGAGGCGCCACACAAACACTGCCAGCACACACACAAATGGGCAGGACACACCAGAGGCTGAAGCCTGACTCGTATTACGTGCGTCTCACCACCTGGGCACACAGCTCCCTTCACCTGTCACGTCCTCCTCTCACTTGACTGGCGATGCCCAGGCGGGGAGGGCATGAAACCAGCCCTGCCTTTCTTTTCTGAGGAGCCACCTGGTCTCCTTCCTCGGGTGAAAGGCCTGCTTGCTGATCTCAGACACTGTGCCTGCCTCCTGGCATGGAGGCCAAGGCCTCCAGTTCCTTTCCTGTCTGTGCAACGGGCAATGTCTCCATCGAGGGACCCAGTGGGTCCAGGGCGCCTGCTCAGATCTCACTCCCAGCCCACTCACTCCCGTCACTTTGTCAGCAAAGTAATGTCTCTGCTTTTTAATATGCTGTCTAGGTTTGTCGTTGGGAAGATCCCTGGAGAAGGGAACAGGTGCCAGCTCCAGTATTCTGGCCTGGAGAATTCCATGAACAGAACAGCCTGGCAGGCTACAGTCCATGGGATTGCAAAGAGTCAGACACGACTGAGCGACTTTCACTTTCAACCACAGGTGTACATTATGTCCCCGCCTTCCTGAATCTCCCTCCCACCTCCCGCCCACGTCTGTCATTTTTAAAATCACATTTAGCCTTCACAGAAAACCTATAATTCTGGCATTACCCTGCTGAATTTTACAGAGGAAGACTGTAAGGCTCCCACAGCTGATTAGCACTAAAGCAGGAATTTTACACCATCTACTTCACACCTATGAGGAAGTTACATTTCTCGATGCAGGCTCTCCAAGTGTTGTCCCAGAACCAAAGCATCACCCAGAAGTTGATTAGAAATCCATGTTTTCAATCCTCCGAAAAATTAAAGAGCAACAAAAAATGAGGCCCCTTAGGATTACCATTTTTTCCCTTAATATATATATTTTACTGAAGTGCAGTTGACTGTTTCAAGTGCACAGCAAGCTGATTCAGCTATACATATGCACATATATTACTTTTCAGATTATTTTCCCTTTTAGGTTATTAAAACATATTGATTACTGTGTTGTACAGGGAACTATAAATCTTTATTGCTTGTTGCCTATTTATTTTTTTAATTAGAAATCCAGCATTCTATTCACACTAAGTCAAACAAGTGCACTCAATGTGTCACAAACGTTTTAGCGAGGCAAAAATTCATTCTTAAGGGTTACCATTTTCATACAACCTGCATTTCTGCTGCCTTCTCCTGCACACACATAAACTACAGTAAGTAAGAGACCAAGAACCGAATCATCTTTAATCAAAGTAGAAGTGAGGAATGCAGGAAGTGAGCAGAGAGGAATGCACAGTCAGAAGGGGAAGTTAAGATCACCCCAGGCTCTTAACTAGCTGAAGATGATAACAAGAATGGCAGAAAATAAGTCCACAATCAGATCGATGGATCCCACTGACCAAACAGGGAATATACCAGTGCCTGGGTTCAGTTCAGTCGCTCAGTCGTGTCCGACTCTTTGCAACCCCATGGACTGCAGCACACTAGGCCTCCCTGTCATTCACGAACTCCCAGAGTTTACTCAAACTCATGTCCATTGAGTGGGTGATGCCATCCAGCCATCTCATCCTCTGTCGTCCCCTTCTCCTCCTGCCCCCAATCCCTCCCAGCATCAGAGTCTTTTCCAATGAGTCAACTCTTCGCATCAGGTGGCCAAAGTATTGGAGTTTCAGCTTCAGCATCATTCCTTCCAAAGAACACCCAGGACTGATCTCCTTTAGGATGAAATGGTTGGATCTCCTTGCAGTCCAAGGGACTCTCAAGAGTCTTCTCCAACATCACACTTCAAAAGCATCAATTCTTTGGCACTTAGCTTTCTTCACAGTCCAAATCTCACATCCATACATGACCACTGGAAAAGCCATAGCCTTGACTAGACGGACCTTTGATGGCAAAGTAATGTCTCTACTTTTCAATATGCTATCTAGGTTGGTCATAATTTTCCTTCCAAGGAGTAAATGTCTTTTAATTTCATGGCTGCAACCACCAAAATAAAGTCTGACACTGTTTCCCCATCTATTTGCCATGAAGTGATGGGACCAGATGCCATGATCTTCGTTTTCTGAATGTTGAGCTTTAAGCCAACTTTTTCACTCTCCTCTTTCACTTTCATCAAGAGGCTTTTTAGTTCCTCTTCACTTTCTGCCATTAGAGTGGTGTCATCTGCATATCTGAGGTTATTGATATTTCTCCCATCAATGTTGATTCCAGCTTGTGCTTCTTCCAGCCCAGCGTTTCTCATGATGTACTCTGCATAGAAGTTAAATAAGCAGGGTGACAATATACAGCCTTGACGTACTCCTTTTCCTATTTGGAACCAGCCTGTTATTCCATGTCCAGTTCTAACTGTCGCTTCCTGACCTGCGTACAGGTTTCTCAAGAGGCAGGTCAGGTGGTCTGGTATTCCCAACTCTTGAAGAATTTTCCATAGTTTACTGTGATCCACACAGTCAAAGGCTGTGCCATAGTCAAGAAAGCAGAAAGAGATGTTTTTCTGGAACTCTCTTCCTTTTTTGATGATCCAGCGGATGTTGGCAATTTGATCTCTGGTTCCTCTGCCTTTTCTAAAACCAGCTTGAACATCTGGAAGTTCACGGTTCATGTATTGCTGAAGCCTGGCTTGGAGAATTTTGAGCATGACTTTACTAGCGTGTGAGATGAGTGCAATTGCGCGGTAGTTTGAGCATTGTTTGGCATTGCCTTTCTCAATATATGATTCACAATTTTTAAAGGTTATACTCCATTTACAGTTATGATAAAATGCTGGCTATATTCCATGTTGTACAATATATCCTTATAGCTTATTTTATACTTAATAGCTTGTACTAAAACTTTAAAATATAAATCTTTCACCATCTGTAAAAGAAAACAATTCCTCCTAATTCACAGGCTTGTCAAACTAATAAAATGAGATTTGTATAGAAAGAATAAAACACAGAAATCCAAGTAAATAGACCATACACAACACAGATGTATTAAACTATTTAGACTGAAATGTAGTTTTTCATTGAGTATCATTCCCAAGTTTTCTTAGAGACCCTATCTCAGAGGTCAAAGTGACACAGTGTCACTGGTTCCAGGTAACAAAGCCCCCTGGGTCACTTCATCTGAGTGGGCTACCCTTGGGGATCTTAAATATTACCACTCCCCCGCCCCAAGTCTCCTTTGACTAATCAGACATTACTGTCCATGAACACAGCGAAGCTCTTTCTTGTAGAGTTTTGTGTGTGTGGCCACACATGCGCATGGTTGTGTCTCTTTGCGACCCCATGGACCACAGCCTGCCAGGCTCCTCTGTCCACGGGATTCTCCAGGCAAGTGGGGTGGGCTGCCACGCCCTCCCCTCCAGGGGACCGTCTGGATCCAGGGATCAACCCTGAGTCGCCTGCGCCTCCTGCACTGCAGGTGGACTCTTTACCACTGCACCACCTGGAAAGCCCCGAACAGCTTTAACTCTATTTAATCAAAACCACTGAGAACCTATATGTGCAAGGTACTGTGATGGAAGCTGAAGTGAGAGCAACAAAGTCAATTCAAGTATAAAGTTTCTGTCCAATTTAATCCACAGGAAAGGGGCTTTTAAGACCATCCTTTTTGTTTACTGGTTCATGCTTAAACACTGGGGTACAACAGAATCATCTGGAGGGCTTATTTCAAAGTGGCCTGCAGGGTAATGTGCAAGTCAGTTTATGTATGAAACACTTCAGAAGGCTGCGGAATCAATGACCACCATACCCAAATAACTGGAATTGTTTACAAACAATCTACAGTCTGAGATTTTTATCAGTGAACTTATATGAACAGGGTTTCCCTGGTGGCTCAGCTGGTAGAGAATCTGCCTGCAACGCGGGAGACCTCGGTTCGATCCCTGGGTTAGGAAGATCCACTGGAGAAGGGAAGGGCTACCCACTCCAGTGTTCTGGCCTGGAGAATTCCTTGGACTATATAGTCCACAGGGTCACAAAGAGTCAGACATGACTGAGTGACTTTCACTTACATGAAAACTATCATTAAACTCTTTTTTTTTTAATGTGGACTTCCCTGATGGTTCAGAGGTTAGGACTATGGGGCTGCAAAGGGGGTGCTTCTGCTGCAGGGGATGAGGATTCGATCCCTGGTCAGGGAACCAAGATTCCACAAGCCTCTCACATGGGTGGGGGCGGGTGCCGAAGACACACACACACATGGTTTGCAGGGCTCCACCCCAAGTATTCTGACTCGGTAGGTCTGGATGGGGCCCGAAGATCTGCATTTCTAATAAGCTCCTAGTGATGCTCATGCTGGTGGGACCGCACTTTGAGAACCAGTACTCCAGAACAATTCAACTGCAAGTCAGTCTGGGAAACTCCTCATGCCAATGACTGCCCTGAGTAAACAGTGTTTACAAGATCTCCAGCTTACATTAGAAGAAGCGACGGCCAAGGGGAATCCAGTACTGACGCCAACCTCTAAATGCAGAATGGGATACAAGCATCAGGCTTCGAGTTCCGAGGTTAAGAGAGGGTGGCAGCAATTTAAGGGACTGGGAGTGAAACCATTCTTATAAGACGGGCCTCCGGCGGGTGAAGAGATAACGTACGTAAGTCACCTTACATGAAAGGCACTCAGTAAGTGTCGCTCTCCTCTTTCTAAGCAAACAAAGGAAAGAGCTACCAACCCAAGTGCTTGTGCAGAGATGCAGAGGAAGCCACACAGTCATGTCCATATGCTTTCGTGTTACGCAAAGTAAAGGAGCTGGGTGTCTTTAAAAGCCACCTATGTATTTAAGGCTTCCACCCGCCGTGGCACCCCTCGCTCTGGCTCTACATCATCCCTCTTCCTCTTTTAGGGAACCCTCGGAGGTCACATCTGCGGCTCTTTGATGCTTTCCGCCACTCTGTCAGACAAAGTCCACCTGCTCTCTGGAACCGCTTTCCTGTCCTCCCGTGCGCCCCGCACGCTCCAGCGGTGACGAGGCCCTCACAGTCCTCCTCTGCTCTCTCCACGCCACTCCTCCACGTCCTCTGGGCACTGCTTCCACCGTGCGACCCCCTGCCTAGTTGGCAGACCTCCAGTTGTTCCCTATCCTGCTTGTAAAATGCCATACTCCCTCTATCAGTGCTGGCCAAGAGAATTTTCTGCACTGATGGAAATATTCTATCTGTGTTGTCCAACGTGGCGGCCACCAGCCAGCATGGCAGCTAAGCTCTCTACAGTGGAGGAAGTGATTTTTAAAATTTTCTTTTATTAATTTCCATGGCTCCATGGGCCCAGTGGCTACCCTAATGAACAGAGCAGATCTATGCAATCTCCTCTCCACATACCATGGGAACTATCCTCTCCAGTCCAGCCAGGCCCCTCACCACTCCTGCCAATACCATGTCCGCACCTTCACAGACTCTATTCCCCTCTCTCATTCTGCTCTTTCCTTCCTCCAGAGCCACATCTGTCCAGGCTAACGGAACCCCATTTTTCCTCAGGCCTTCCTATCATTTCGGCCAACATTTCATCCCTTTTCTTGCCATGAACCATCACTGCCTGTGTAACAAATCCAGCATCTGAGTCAATATTACCTATGCTGTCATTTAACTCCTCACACATGTGAGCTCCTGCGAAAGAATCTATTCCTCGAAAATCAGGTCCTCCATTCACTTAGCAAGTGCTTTACGAATACTTGATGAGTGAGCTAAGGACATAGAACATTACAACTTGGTCTTCTTTGGAAAGCAAGACTTCTGTTCACTGGAACCAAATGGAAAAGTTAATTCTATTGTCCTGTCCCCACCACCATTCCCCTCCCCAAATATCCAGGTGCTTGGGAAACATCAAGTTAGTGTAAAAGCATCCTGCAGAGAGACCCTGAGAAGGCTTTTGGCCTTTATGTATCTCCACTTGCTTGGAAAATGCCAAGGAAAATGAAGAAAACGCTATCTGCAAACGCAAAATCTGTAAACTTCAAAGCAAGTTGCTGCAGGTGGGCAAACAAGCCCAACAGAAGGAAACTGAAGCTCTTGCTCTGTAAAGTCATCAAAAGCTAAATTGAGGAACACTTGACTTCCTTATTTCTTCTGGCACTAGTGACAATGTTGTCATTATCTAAAACACAGTACTCAGATCTGGCTGCAAAGAGCCTCCAGTCTACAAAACACTGCAGCTGACCCATCAGACATGTATTGTTGAGGCAAAGACAGGTAATTAATTTAAGAGATCAGAAAGCTGATAAAGCTCTCTTTGTAGGAGCAACATGTAACACAACAGCCAAGCAAGAGGGACAGCCTTGTTAGTTCAGCTCCTGCTAGGGAAACACATTTATCAGGAAGAGATAAAATGTTGCCACTACCAAGCAGGTCCTCTTCCCTCCAAAGAGCAACAGAGGACATTAAAGTTAGAGGCGACCTACAGTAAAGAATCCGCCTGCAAACCATGAGAACTTGGTGTGATTCCTGGATCAGGAAAATCCCCTGGAAAAGGGAATGGCTACTTACTCCAGTATTCTTGCATGGAGAATCCTCACAGAGAGAGGAGCCTGGTGGCCTACAGTCCATGGGGTCGCATAGAGCCAGACACGACTGAGCAACTAACACTTTTACTTTTCTCAACTGTCATTATGTATGCCAACTATACTTATGCAGAAACAAACTTTTAATAGCTCATGTTAAATCCCCTTCTTTCTCAGCATGACATCTCCACGTGGACTCTCATCTTCTGGCCCTGAGGTCAGTTCTGATTAACACACACAGTTGCTGTTGTTCAGTCACTAAGTTGTGTCCAACTCTTTGCAACTCCATCGACAGCAGCACGCCAGGCCTCCCAGTCCTTCACCATCTCCCAGAGTTTGCTCAGTCTCACGTCCATGAGTGGGTGATGCCATCCAGCCGTCCTGTCTCCTGTCGCCCCCTTCTTCCTGCCCTTGGTCTTTCACAGCATCAGGGTCTTTTCCGAGTCTCAAGCAATACCTGTATCCTAACCCACCCACCCCTTACTGGACAGAATAGAGAGCAACATCATCTAAGCATGCGGTCCCTACTCTAACAAAATAGTCATAATCACTGGATGTTGTTTTGTTTTGTAAGTTTTAAATGGAGAAAGGAATCCAGTGCCAAAGATACGTCAGGATGCTTTTCCTCCTCCCAGAAGCAGTTACAGGCAAAAACATTCAGTGCTATGGAAAAAGAGAAATGTGAAAGGATGTAATAAACCAGATCTGTTGGGGTTCTGAACATCTGTTTTGTAATTAGAATAGCTCTTCCCCTTGAAAATCTAATAAATGTGAGTTTCATTCCAGTCATAAGGCAGGTAATGATAAGTTTTCCATATATAACCTGTATTTCACATCTATCTCTCTGCTTTTAAAGGAGTACGTAGTTTTGGGATGGGAGCTTTTGGTTTTCCTGAGGGAGACCTTGAGATGGGTTCACCTGACCACAAATCTTGGGGAAACCAGCAAGTTTATAACTGAAGGATCTGAAAAATGAACCCCAAGTTTTTCCTCTTTAAACGTGTTCTTATGGTGATTCTAGTTAGCAGATCATCAAGCATCCAAGATAAACCTTCTGAGTCAGTGTCAGAGCCAAGCCATCCATTCTGGGGTTTTATTAACTATCAAGTGCCCAATGCCCACTGGAACACTTCGGCAACCAGTAAGGACATTATTCTAACACAGAAAAGCAGAAGGAAAAAAAAAAAACCTGCAGGAGTGTGCTTTACACAGAAATGCCTCAGTCATTATTTAAGAGCCTTGGCTACCTCTTCCTTTCACAGGTCCAGGGCTAAAGAGCCACCCCCATCCTCCTGCAGAAGACCTAGGGATAAAGGTGAGTATCTGCCCGAGTTATTCACCAGAATGGTTATTAGTGACTTCTCTACACTCAAGTGTTACAACCCACCATGTTTTTTACTCATGGCTCAGACAGTTAAAAAATCTGCCTGCAATGCTGGAGATTCGGATTCAATCCGTGGATTGGGAAGATCCCCTGGAGAAGGAAATGGCTACCCACTCCAATATTCTTGCCTGGCAGGCTATAGTCCATGAGGTCACAAGAGTCGGACACGACTTGAGCGACCAACACTACTCTGAAAGAGAGCTCAATGCTATCTTTTCAAATATTTCTCTCTCCTCCCGCTATTCCCACTGTTCCCTTTTTCTCTCTTACGTAGCCCATGTATTCCCAGACTCCTACCACAGGGGCTCAGTGCGTGTACTCTGAACCCTAAATTCCAACCTCCGCCTCTGGCATGCTGGCTGGGCTAGTTACCTGCAGATCCTGCTACCTGACCAGAACCATCACAACCTCCATGAAACGTGGGGCAAATCCATCAGTCTCACAGTAGCTCAGTTTCTTCACTCTTCCAGCGGAGTGAGGTCAACCACCCCGAAAATACAATGATTCCCCTGACTCATCTCACTGTTCTGCAGTCCTGACCTCGGTCACAAAGTTCATTCCCACACGGGGCGCCACCCGTGGGGCCGTCACTTGGGGGCATCATCATGGCTTTTTCTCCAAATAAGTCAAGTCAGAGCGGGGAAAGGAGGTGACTTTCTCTGGAATCCAGATCTGCTTATTCTTGACCCCTACTGTCTCCTTGTGCCCCAGAAAGGACAGAGTGTGAGGGATGCTATCAGAACAGAAGAAAAACCCTTCAGGGCTAGTCTGCCCAGATTTCTTCTAGAACAAGCCTGGGGGCCTTAGATAAGAGGCATTTAGAGAGACCCTTTCCTCCTCCTCCTTCCGCAGTTTTAAATCTCGCTTCCTTTTCAGCTGTTGGTCTGGGGGAGGATTTATTTATTGTTGTTCTTGTCCAGTTGCTAGGTTGCTAGGTGCTTAGTGTATGGGGGTGGGGGTGGCGGCAGGACCTATTTTGTTTGTTTTATAAATACCAACTTCTGTCTCATATGCCTGGCTTTTTCTTTTATCATCTGATAGCATCCCTCACACCCTATCCTTTCTGGGGTAAGTATGTGCTTTTATCTTGACAGTGAAAAGGGCTCTACAGCCAAAGGGTACATATACTATGCTTATGAAAACTATCTGCTGTGTGTTGTTTACTGTAAAAAGTGGCTTAAGTCCCATAAGGACTAAAGATAGTGATTCAGGACTCTATGTCTACCTTTTCAACTGGCTAAAGGAATGAGTAGGTTATTTATCCACAGAATACACATGTAGAAGAAAATCAGACATTCTTTGCTCCACTTTGCAAGGATGCTGTACACATCCCCTTACAGCTGTAAGAAGTTAGAGGTGCACAATAAAGACATTGTTTTCGCATTTATTTCCTTGTGAGCAATGCTCTTAATCGCAAAGATGACAGCACTGTCGATTCAGGACTCACACAGGATAAATCTAATGATGAAACCTGGAAACAAGTAAGCATCTTTATTTTACTTTTTAATGAGCAACTGTGAAAAGGCAATTGTTCTGTCAAAAGGAAGTGACGTTGACTTGAATTTATGTAGTATTCCTGACCAAATCCAGAAAAAATTCAGCAAAATAAGTAGCTAACTGGCCAAATTCTCTTCCACAATGTTGGCGCCAGGAAAGACAAATAAAAGAACTGAACTCAGTTAAGAGACTGTAAATAAATACAGGGTATAGTCCCGGATTAAACCCTGAACTGGGGAGAAGTGCTCAGGAGGATGCTTCAAAGGGCATTTTGGGATGGTCAGAGAAATCTGGATACGGACCTACATAAGAGCATTAGGTAAATGTTATGAGACCTGTTTTGTAAATTGTACTGTCATCGTGAAAGAGAATGAGTCAGTCTTTAAGAACTATTGATACATGCTGAAATATTTAGGGGGGATAAGATATGATGCCTGCAACTTTCACACAGTTCAAAAAAATATGTAATAAAGAAAATGGTAAGAAAATCACATTTAGGTCACACCTAAATGCTAATAAAAGGTGAGCGGAAGTGAAGCTGCATTCTTGTCATTTTTCTGTAAATGTGCACTTTTTTCAAATAAAACATTAAAAAATTTTTAACGTGAGAAGTGAAGATTAAACGTGGGTTACTTAGTTTCAAAAGGACTTTATTCGTGCAAGTCTGTGTCGTGCTGTGCTTAGTCACTCAGTCACACCTGACTCTGAGACCCCATGGACTGCAACCCGCCAGGCTCCGCTGTCTTTGGGATCCTCCAGGCAAGAATACTGGAGTGGGTTGCCATGCCTTCCTCCAGGGGTCTCCCCAACCCAGGGGGCGAACCATGTCTCCTGCACTGCAGGCAGATTCTCCACCGTCTGGGCCGCTGGGGAAGCCTGTCTGTGCAAGTCTCTATCACATCAAGTGTAGCGAGATTCGCCGTGTTCTAGGTAACAATTATGGATAGCAGACTTGCTTAGCAGCTTGGTACACGGAAGAAAGACCATGGGTTTGAGATTTACAATCTCTGGGTAAAGCATATACTAAATGAACCATCTTGGACTCTCACTTCTTCAAGTATTATGAGGGTAAGAATGAAGCTTCCTCCCCCCCTCACAAGACTGTGAAGGAAAGAATGTGAAAGTCGCTTAGTCGTGTCCGACCCCGTGGACTATACAGTCTGTGGAATTCTCCAGGCCAGGATACTGGAGTGGGTAGCCTACCCCTTCTCTGGCGGATCTTCCCAACCCAGGAATTGAACTGGGGTCTCCTGCATTGCAGGCAGATTGCACAAGGTTGTAATGAGAATCAAATGACACTCTGTGTGCAAATGTGCATTTTAAACCTGGAGGCAGTATACAAATATGAACTCTTTGTTTCTAAGGAGCTGTCATCCAGAAAGGTTATGGGAGATGCAGGTGAGTGCTACGCCAGCTGGGAGGCTGAAAGAACCACGTGTGAGATCGCATCACACGTTGTTCATGAAGGTTCACGACAGCAGGTTTTTTGGAAAGACTTCCTTTTCTCCTCAAAAGCGATTCATCCAAGAAAGAAAACAGCAGAAACTTTTGATCCCACTGTCCTCAGACGAATGAGAGTTGGATCTCCTTTAAAACATTCTTCCATTCAAGGATGTTCCATTTACATCAAAACACAGATCTTAAAAATGACTACAGAATACGAAAACTGTTTCTCCTCAAATGGGGAATCCAAAACAATATGCTGCAACTGCCTAAGAATGCAGTCTGCCCGGGACTCAGTGCTCCGCCTTACAATAAATCCACTGTCCCTGAGAGGCCAGACCTGACCGTGAGCCAGAGGCTGGGGTTCAGAGGACACTCAGAGGTGGGCTTCAGCTGTGAGAGAAGGCAGGCCTGTGGGAGTCACCCAAGGGTCTGTGAAACCCTTCCAGGTCAGGCTTTTCCCCGTCTCCTCCCTGAGTCTCCAGTTTCCTCCAGGAGAGGACACACCCCGCCCCTCTCGGCCCAAGCCCAGCCCTGGCTTCAGAGCTCTGCACTTGTCGCCTTGGGCTGGAACACTGGGCTGAGATCCACACACAGCTGGTTCATACCGGTCACTCAGGTCTAAGCCTAAACAGCCGGTCCACTCTGCCCTCTAGCTAGAGGTACTTCCCAACCCCTTCCCCGAGCACCCCTAAAAGAGCCCCTACTCAGACACAGCCACATCACATCTTCTTCTTTAATTTTCATGAAACTGTTCTTCCGGGCATTTTCTTGTTTAAGAGTTATGCCTTCTCCTTGCTATAAGGCAAGCAGCACAGGAGCCTTCCACTTTGTTCATGGCTAAATTCCCAGCCTCCAAAAACGGGTCTGCACAAAGCAGGCATCTAAGAACGCCCCAGCTCCAACCCTAAATCCACTCCCAGTACTAACGTGTGACTGAAACTTAAGAATTCCAGGGATAAAAGGCCAAAAGTTCAAATGCAGCCCAGATTTCTGGAACTCCTCTTTCGACTCAACTTCACCTTCTCTTGCTACAGTCCACCATCCTAATTCTATTCACTCTTTTATCTTTTCTCTTCTTAGAGTCACAAGTACCAACTTCTTACAGATGACTCAAACTCGAAACCAGCTTTTTCGGCCCACAGTCCCAAGCCCACATCTCCTGCTGCAAATGGGACATCAACACGCCCTCGAGCATGCTGAAAGAACAGTCATCACCTGGCTCCTCTGCCACATCTGGCAATGGCACAGGCTGCCCTCCACAGTCAAGTTCTCAATCCACCGTCATTCTTGCGTTTTTAAAGAATTCCGACCTACTGCTCCTTATCAATATTTCTTGCACCTGCCACTGCCTCTCCATTTTTACTTCCACTAAACAATCCAGATGGTAAAGAATCTGCCTGCAATGCAGGAGACCTCGCTTCGATCCCTGGGTCAGGAAGATCCCCTGGAGACCTGGGAATGGCTACTCATTCCAGTATTCTTGCCTGGAAAATTCCATGGACAGAGGGGCCTGGCGGGTTACAGCCCACAGGGTCGCAGAGAGTCGGGCATATCTGACCACCTAGCACTTCCACTTTCCAACAATCCAGGCCCTTACCACCTAGAGGGGTGTAACTAAACCTGTCCAGGTGTTTACCACCACCACCCAATGGGCCTGAAACTGCGATTCTTATAAACATCCATCTGGCAATCATCAGTGTTTTTGTAGAGGCTGAGGCAAACACCTGACCTGGTAATGTAACCAGCTGATCTAACACATAGGGTGTAGTTGTGAAATCAGAGAGCTGACAGGCAAGGAAACCGAGGCACAGCCAGGTTACAGTTCCTGGCACCCGAAGTTCCAGGTTCTGTGTGTTCCACCATTAACAGTCCACAAAAATCACCCATTACAATAGCTTCACTGAAGCATTCGACAGTGCTGCTACCTGTAAAATCTGGGACATTCCTTACATTTTAACTACTGCAGCTTTTTGTGGACTCGTTTTTACACAAAGCCTGGTTAAGATGTTTATTTGGTATATTTGGAATCCAGCCTATTTTTCTTAACTTTCAGGTAAAAGTTAATCTCAGTGTACCTAGTTTTTCCTTATTAACTAGGAGTTTTCTCTCTTCTGTTGATGACATACACCCTAGCACATCTCAAATCATCAAGAAAAATTTCAACACACTCTTCCTATTATTTTGCTTAGTACTTGTCGAGGTGCAGAGAATTGACTCCCTCACCAACGGACTGCCCTGTAACAGTTACGGCAGCTCTCCCATCCCAGGGGTTACACTCACCACACCCCAATAGAGGCTTGAAACCTTGAACAGTCCTGACTTTGTATATATGGAACATGTTTTATCCCCTACACACACACACACACTTGTGATAAAGTTTACAAATTAGGCACAGTAAAGAGATTAACAATAACTAATGGCTCAGACGGTAAAGCGTCTGTCTACAATGCGGGAGACCTGGGTTCGATCCCTGGGTCGGGAAGATCCTCTGGAGAAGGAAATGGCAATCCACTCCAGTACTGTTGCCTGGAAAATCCCATGGACGGAGGAGCTTGGTAAGCTACAGTCCATGGGGTCGCAAAGAGTCGGACACGACTGGGCGACTTCACAATAACAAAATAGAACAAGATTACAATTCTATACTGAAAAAAAAGTGAGGTGAGTGTGGTGTCTCCCTCCTCCTCTCAGAATCTCTTACTGTACAAATGTAATGCCTTTTCCATCTTAACTAAAGCACTGATCACACTATGTGCCTGTACCTTTTGTAGTCTGAGGTGCGAAAGCAAAAACAGCGTGAATTTCTTTTTCCTTCCTCACAGTTTCATGGCTAGAAGATTCATTCTTATCACAGATCTTAGCAACCTCAGCATATGAAATTTTTTTTTCCCTTATTAAGTCAAGAACTTTCACCTTTTCACTTCAAGGCTCCTCTTCAGCGTATGTGAATTGCCAGCCTCACTACTCTTGTACTCTGGGGCCACTGGTAAGTACACTAAGGGTCACCTGAACACAGCACCAAGATACCACAGATGATCTGATAACCCAGACAGATGCTAAGCGACCAGTGGGCAGGGCATACTGGAAAAGGGGATGATTCACATCCCCTACAGGATGAGGTGGGATGGTGCAAGATTCCACCACACCAGTCGCAACAGTGGGAAACTTAAAATCTATGAATCATGCAGCTTCCTGGTGGTCCAATGGCTAAGAGCCTGTGCTTCCATGCAGGGGGTGGGTTCAATCCCTGGTCAGGAAAGTAAGCCTACATGCCTCTTAGTGCAGTCAAAAATAAACATATAAAATACATGCCTTGTTTATTTCTGTAGTTTTCCATGTACTATTACCACCATGGTGACTGCAGGTAACTGAAACCACAGAAAGTGAAACTGTGATGCTAGATCACTAGAAAAGAAGGGGGCATGACCATACTTTGCTTCACCCAAACAGCGTACACCCGAGACCTGCCTTAGTTCACTGCAGACGGTCTTCCCAGTAGAGCCTGTCCAACTACACTGAACATCTAAGTCATATACAAAAGCACTATGTTAAGTCCATGCTTCAGAACTGATTTTTAAGAGCCTTGCTTCCCAAACAGAATGAAGCGTTTTTATGCTTCACAAGTTTCACAGTGATTGCTGTGACTAAGCCCCCCAAAATACAGATGTAAATCACAATTTACCATCAACGAGCTGCGTGACCTTATCACAGTATCTTCAGAACCCATTTCCTCATCTCTAAAATGGAGAGGTTGAAGCAGGTACCATCTACAGCCTCTGTTAGCTCTCAACTTCTCAGATTCAATGATGGCAAGACAAGAAAGTCTCTAACTGACCTCTCTGCCTCTGCTCGCTCCTTCTAAACGATCCTGCACACTACTAACTGAGTTTCCCAAACTACCACTGTTTTAGCTTTCTACTGCTGTTACAACAGACCACCACAAACTCAGAGGCTTAAAACAACACAGGTTTTATTATCTTACACTTCTGAAGGTCAGGGGCCTGAACGACGTTCACTGGGCTAAAACAAAGATGTCTGTGTTCCTCCTAAGGTCCTAAGGAAAAGCTGCTTTTCCGCCTGCTTTTCCCAGCTTTGAGAGGCTGCAGTCCTTGGCTCATGAACCCTTCCCCATTCAAAGCCAGCAGCGTGGCATCTACAAATCTCTGCCTCCCTCTCTCACTTATGAACCTTCGTGATTACCCTGGGCTATCCAGATAATTAAAGGATAAACTCTGGTTTCAAGATCTTTAACTTACTGAAATCTGTGAAGCCCCGTTTGTCATGTGAGATAAACATTTGCAGGTTCTGGGAATTAAGACATGGACACACTTGAACCATTATTCTTCCTACCATAACTATGCAGTTGTATCAGCCCGTAACTAAACTCATTCAACAGCCAAAAGCAGACAAAAACACCAGGAGAAAACTTGCATAGACACAAAAATACTAGCAAACCAGATCTAGCAACACACAAAAAGGATTATACAATATGACCAAATGAGATTAATCCCAGCAAAGAAAGGTTGGTTTAAAATCAATCAATGTAATACAAACATGGAATGAAAGAAAAAACCCACACAATCAACAGACAGAAGAAAATATTCAACAACAAAATTCAATAGTTTTCATGATAAAAATACTCTAATTAGGAATAGAAGAGAACCTCCTCAACCTGATGAAGTCTCCTATAAAAACTCACAGCTAATGTCATACTAATGTTTACAGTGAAAGACTGGATGCTTTCACTTTAAGATTAGAAACAAGACTGGGATGTCTCCTCTCACTATTTTATTCAACTCTGCATTGAATTCAAGGTTCTCGGGGCAATTAGGCAAGAAAAAGAAACAAAATAAAAAGACTGGAAAGACAAAAACTATGTCTATTTTCAACAGGGCTTCCCAGGTGGAACTAGTGGCAAAAACTCTCCTGCCAATGCAGGAGACATAAGAGACGCAGGTTCGATCCCTGCGTTGGGAAGATCCCCTGGAGGAGCGCATGGCAACCCACTTCAGTATTCCTGCCTGGAGAATCCCATGGACAGAGGAGTCTGGCAGGCTACGCTCCATAGGGTTGCAAAGTTGGACACAACTGAAGCGACTTAGCACACACAGCACATTTGCAGCTGACATGATCTTGGATACAGAAAACCCTAAAGAATCCACTAAAAAAAGTACTAGCTAATAAACAAGTTCAGCAAGATTGTAGATTAAAAGATCAATGCACAAAAATCAACTGTATTTCTACACCAGCAATGAGCAATCTAAAAATGAATTTAAGAAAACAGTATCACTTACAATAGTATCAAAAAGGACATAATACTTGGGAATAAATTCTAAAAAAATTTAAGACATGTACACTGGAAACTATCAATCACTGTTGAAAGAAGCTTAACCAACGAAGGATGACATAAATGAAAGAAACAGAATTGAGTGTCTAGAAATAACTCCTTACATTTAATAACCAACTGATTCTCAACAAAAGTGCCAAACAAAAATCAATGGGGAGAGAATAAAGTTGGGTGCCTACACAAAAATCTGCTGTTCACAGCAGCATTAACCTTAACAGCCAAAAAGCAGAAACAGCCTAAATGCCCATCAACTGAGGATTGGATAAATAACATGTAATAATAATCCATTATTATCTGTCAATAAAAAGGAACAAAGTAGTTATACTCACTCTGATATACACTTTATATATAAGATGTTAAGTGAAAGAGACCAGTCACAAAAGGCCAGAGACTGCATGATTCCATTTATATGAAAGTCCCAGAACAGGTGAAACCATAAAGACAGAAAGTAGAGAGCAGATGCCGAGGGCTGGAGGAGGGGGAGCTGGTGAGTGGCTGCAAGGGGCGTGGGGTTTCTGTTTAGGGTGCTGAAAAACGCTCTGAAGATGACACAACCGTGAATATACTAAAACCCATGGAATTGTACACTTTAAATGGGTGGATTTCATGGTGTGTGAACTTTATCTCAATTGTTTTCTTATGTCCAAGGTATTCAATTCACGTGCAAAAAATAAATAGTCCCCAAGTGGTCTGGAAGGAATTTAAGAACACAAGATATCGCCTATGAACACGTGTTTTGCTTTGTATGAAGAGCAATCATATGACTGCTCTATGTTAGGAAAGTATATGACTTTTACTAACACAGCATGGTTAAAAAAATAAACACAAAAAAGGAACAGACAGTTTGAACACCATTAAATACTCCTCGGTGGCCACGAAATAAACTCCGCACATTTTTGTGCGCTTTCACAACTGAGCGTCACCCACATCTTTAGACCTGCCTTGCACCGCCACAAACACAAACTCAGCAGGGCCAGACTCTGCCTGCCCACCGAACACCACGCTCACTGCCACCCGACCTCTGGTCTGTGTCCTCAACAAATTCTGAGCATTTTTCAGCCACTGAAACGATCCTTAACCTTCAGGATTAAGGATCTGACTGAAGTCCTGCCTGAAGTCCTGTGCCATCAAAAAGCTTTTTTCACCTCTCCAGACCACACGAACAGCAAACGCCCCCGGCCCCTCACAAGCCGAGCTACACCTCTAAGACGGCTGCTCACCAACCAGGCACTTTTCACCACCTCCATTTGGCTAACTCACTCTTAAAACAGTTTTGGTGGGTTTTTTTAAATAAACAAAAACACCTAGAATTTACTTTTTTCAGCCTCAATTCATTCATTTATCCATTTCATCTTATAATTTCCTCACTTTCTAAGGCGATGATGGATGGCTTTCCCCCAGGTTCTTAAAAGAAAATAGCACTTTTGCCAATGACAGAGCGCCACCTAGTCGTGGCACAGAGTAACTTGAAACAGCAGCAGGAAGCTCGACTCCCTACTTTTACAGAAATGAACTGTGGGTTAAAATAAGAAGTTGTAGAATCATTTTGCAAGGCAATGCGACTGCTTTATACGTGCTTCTTATCTACCTGATCAATCTACCGCACAAGGCTTACAGGTGTGATTTGTTCTCCGCTCAGTATCATGTATTATTCATCATTTAATATCACTAAATCAAATTCAATTTCTGATGTGCATTATGTCAATATATTCATATGTAGATGGTTCAACATTCCTTTGATAATCACAGGAGAAAATTTTTGAGTTTATTATAAAAATTAAACAGCAGAAGTACGGATAAAATGAAATCTGGTGATTTACTCACATATAATGGAGCTTGCTGTGGATTAAGTTTCATGACCCAGGACACTGGAACAGAAAAGAAAGAAAGAAATGAGAATAAAATTAAAAGTTATCACCAAAAATTTAAAACCCACTGGGAAAGTCCTAGATGTCAAGCAAGGTTACATGAGCAAAATCAGGAGTCTGGGGTTACAGATGCCCAGCTTTCCTCCGAGACAGAAGTTCAAGGACTGCAGCATGCCTTGTGGCCCAGATTCAATCTTTACAAGTGGGGAGAAAGATGTTCTGATTGAAAAAGACAAAAGTCTTTGCAGTCATATAAGATGCTTTAACAACCAACCAACAGGATATTAAAAGCAGTCACCAAAAAAAGAACAGTGTGTGCACAAGTTACACTTTCATATAATCCCCCAAACTCATAAGATGCTTCCCCAGTTGTCACTAGGGCACTCAGGGCGGAGGGGAGACCTCGAGACAGCCCTCCTCCTCTCAGAGAAGGGGGCTACCAGACTTGCCTCCATCAGCTAGAAGCTTTTGGTCTCCTGAAAATCAGCGGCTGGATTCCCTGTCGTTACCCCTCTAAATGAATTCTCACAGAAATCTTAGGAAGAACTTTAGAGAAGACTTACAGCATTATATAATACATTTGTGAATATTGAGAACAGCATGTTCTTAAAAGCTCACCTTGGTGATTTGACCAGGATTTCATCTAAGCTAAAATTATCTTAGTCCAGAATTACTTCAGATGGTCAAATCTTTTGTTAAATAAACCAATCTCAGAATAAGCTAATCCCATCTTCATAAGAATCAGAGAAGGCGGCCCAAGTAATTTCATTCCAATAGATTTTGAGTGTCTTGCTCAAAATAGGGGACCTGATCAATTACAATCTTAGCAGTATTTAAAAAAAAAAACATACAGGAATAGCATTCAAGGTGCAAAAAGAAAAAGATAAAATCCCATACTTGGCAAGATGCCAGACCAGATCACAAAAACTTAACAATCGAAATGCTAACAGCGTAAATTAGAAATCAAAGACCAAATTTTAGAATAAAAAGCAATGCCTGAGCAACCACACATACCTCAAACAACAGAATCCTCTCAGTATTAAAACTTTTTCACAAATCGGCCAATTTAGTCAGGTTGTGAGTCTGAGGATCAAAGGCTCACCCCAAATCAGTTAACACACACCTCTAGGGAAAAAGATAAATCTATAACCAGACTCCCACACACGATCATCTCCAACCAGTAGCAGGCCACGGGTTTCATTCACTCTGCTGCAAGACGTGCCCAGCCAGGTGGCCCCACAGGGACTGACTACCTCCCCTGCTTGCCCCGTTTGCCCTCTAGTCCACACTCCCACCCCACCAACACACACACAATAACAGACCTGCCAAACACACACACGCACACACACGCACACGCACACGCACGAAGACACACACAATAAGAGACCCACTCAACACACATAAACAGACCCGCCCAACACACACACACACTAACAGACCCGCCCAACACACACACACACACACACACACACTAACAGACCCGCCCAACACACACACACACGCACACACACACACACATGGCCTAGGGCACTCTTGTGTGCTAAAATCACCTACAAAAATCCACACTGAAAACCAAACTTGAGAAATGGAGCAATAGTCAACTCTTTTAGAAAACCTTTGTTTTTCTAACCAACAGATTCAAAAAGCAAGCATGGATGATTACAAAAAAAAAAAAAAAAAACAGGAGAAAAGACAGACTGAAGATGGAGTACCTTCTCAACGCATTAAATATCCATTTAACTTAAAATTAAGCACCATGCTCACTAGTCTTTTAATCAGCTTTCTAAGTCCTGTTCAGACTTGCCCGGGACAAAAGACTCAAAGAATCTATAAATGCACGAACCAAATCCATTTGCTTTAACTGACTTACGAAGTATTGCTGACCATCCCAACAGAAGAAACATCAGTGGAAACCAAAACAAGAATTAATACCTTGTAACCAGACCTGTAAGGTTTGGAGAAATCTATGGAGACAAACTAGTGACCTACCAGCCTTCTGATGTTTCTTGATTTGCCAGAAGACCTAGAATGACTGTGCGTACAAGGAACACAAACAAACTTCTCTGATGCGCCCGCTACCTCTGGGCGAAAGGTCTTGTGATGCCCTCTGAACTGTCTGGAATCGTGGACTTGACTAAACTTGTTTCAAAGCCAGAACCCATACAAGTTATTCTGATATGAGGATTAAAGAGGGCTGACAAACTGTCTGTCCACCCACACTGGTCAAAGGGACAGTTCATTGTTGTGCTGGCAGCACAGGCTGCTGGAAGGATAAATCTGCCAGAAGTCATCAAGGTGATGACCCTAGAAGCATCGGATCGCTAGACTCAGACGCCTTTAGGCTTCCTCAATGCTGACAAACCAGGGGAAGCAAGGACTAACATTTACAGAGCTTTAGAGCCAGTATCAATAACCTCAGATATGCAGACGACACCACCCTTATGGCAGAAAGTGAAGAGGAACTAAAAGGCCTCATGATGAAAGTCAAAGTGGAGAGTGAAAAAGTTGGCTTAAAGCTCAACATTCAGAAAACGAAGATCATGGCATCTGGTCCCATCACTTCATGGCAAATAGATGGGGAAACAGTGGAAACAGTGTCAGACTTTGTTTTTTGGGGATTCAAATTCACTGCAGATGGTGACTGCAGTAATGAAATTAAAAGACACTTACTCCTTGGAAGAAAACTTATGACCAACCTAGATAGCATATTCAAAAGCAGAGACATTACTTTGCCAACAAAGGTCCGTCTAGTCAAGGCTATGGTTTTTCCAGTGGTCATGTATGGATGTGAGAGTTGGACTGTGAAGAAAGCTGAGCGCCGAAGAATTGATGCCTTTGACCTGTGGTGCTGGAGAAGACTTTTGAGAGTCCCTTGGCCTGCAAGAAGATCCAATCAGGCCATCCTAAAGGGGACCAGTCCTGGGTGTTCATTGGAAGGATTGATGCTGAGGCTGAAACTCCAATACTTTGGCCACCTCATGTGAAGAGTTGACTCACTGGAAAAGACTCTGATGCTGGGAGGGACTGGAGACAGGAGCAGAAAGGGACAACAGAGGATGAGATGGCTGGATGGCATCACCAACTTGATGCACATGAGTTTGGGTGAACTCCGGGAGTTGGTGATGGACAGGGAGGCCTGGTGTGCTGCAATTCATGGGGTCGCAAAGAGTCGGACACGACTGAGCGACTGAACTGATAGTCAATATTATTTTTCTATATGCGGACCACTTTTTAAGTTTTTATTGAAATTGTTACAATTTTTCTTCTGTTTCATGTTTTGGTTTTTTGATCACGAGCATGTGGGATTTAAGCTCCCCGACCAAAGATCAAACCCACAACACCCCTGCGATGGAAGGTGAAGTCTTAACCTCTGGACCGCCAGGGAAGTCCCTCCAACACCATTTTTAATCCCCTTTTTAAAAATACTGTTTTCCCCGTTTTTTCCCCATCTCACTGGTTGGGGAGAGGGGTGTTTCCTTTAAATGATTAAATTATTTAATATCAACATAAGAGGTGGATGAACCTAGAATTCAAGCCCAGTCTGATGTCACCAACCGACCTGCCCTGCTTGCCTCTAGCCCTCATTCTACAGACAGTAGAGATTCTCCTCGACTTCGTTAATTCAACCATCACTGGGCATCTATAGCATGCTGGGCACCCTGCTCAAGGCATTGAGAGTACAAACAGAGCTTATCTGAGGACTAACAGAGAGAAAGCACTAGTGAGTGCTACAGGGAAGCATCAATAAGAGGGAACAGGCAGTGAGTAGGATAGTTTTAAATATGGGGCTGAGGGAAGGCCTCCTGGGGTGGCTTTTACCCCCACAGTGAAAGAGATTAAGAAAGCAAGTAATACAAATTAATAGATGAAAGACCCTCAAACTGGTCCTAAAACGGAGAACTCAAGAGTTCTGATGCGCAACCA
This sequence comes from Capra hircus, assembly GCF_001704415.2. Taxonomy (NCBI): domain Eukaryota; kingdom Metazoa; phylum Chordata; class Mammalia; order Artiodactyla; family Bovidae; genus Capra; species Capra hircus. Next base: position 15,598,523 of record NC_030828.1, on the reverse strand, counting down.
TCAAGCACTTGCTATATACAGTGCATCAACTTATTTCACACATTTAAACAGACTTAGTTTACTTGAGAACTGCGTTCTAAAAAAAGGAGACTACGTATTACAGGAAGGCAATCTTCTCAGTCAGAGCAAATGCACTTGAAAACCAACCTATACCCCAAGCCCAATTTGGAGACCACAGGAGTCTTTGCTTTGTCTACAGACTTTTTATCAAGACGAAAATTGAACAAAAGCACCATGTCTGTCCAATCATTTCATCAAGGAATTTTAAGAGAAAATCCCAAAATGTTTTCTGTCTCCGATAACAAACTGGTGAATGACTTCTCAAGCAGGTGTGACTGGTGCTGTGGGACAGGTAAAGGCTGCGCCCCATTTGACAGAGACCATGAAGAAAAGGAACTATCAAAATGCCAAGATTTACATGACCTGATGGCAGGTGTGTCTACCGACTCCGCCACTCCACAGCAACCTGTTACAGTTCTGGGGAAGTCATAAACTCGGGGGTGTGTGAAGTAATAGTAATAACAAGTGCAGTAAGTGTATTTATTCTTCCCACGTTTTGCGTTGTATTTCAAAATGCTCCAAGAAAAACCAAACAGTTTGCTCCTGTATAAATGGAACATGTTCACTTTATGTCAAAACAGGCTCCTCCAATTTTAAGGCAGCTGTGTCAATTATGTAAGCCTACACATCCTGCTGCAACACCCACACGCAAGAAGCCTCAGGGTGGACATCGAGGCCGCTTCCATTCCCCCTCACCATGTGCGTGCTGTCATGCCCAACTCTTTGCGACCCTGTGGGCTGCAGCCTCCCAGGCTCCTCTGTCCATGGGATTCTCCAGGCAAGAGTACAGGAGTGGGGTTGCTGTGCCCTCCTCCAGGGGATCTTCCCAACCCAGGGATTGAACCCAGGTCTCCCACACTGCCCACATTGCAGGCAGGCAGTTTTATTCCTAGTTTCTTATGGACTCTCCACACTGTTCTCCATATGGCTGTAATCAATTGACATTCCCACCAACAGCGCAAAAAGGTTCCCTTTTCTCCAAACCCTCTCCAGCATTTATTATTTGTAGATTTTTTGGTGAGGGGCTTTCTGACAGTTGTGAGGTGATACCTCATTGTAACTTTGATTTGCATTTCTCTAATAATGAGCAGTCTTGAACTGCAAGGAGATCCAACCAGTCAATGCTAAAGGAAGTCAGTCCTGAATATTCATTGGAAGGGCTGATGCTGAAGCTGAAACTCCAATTCTTAGGCCACCTGATACAAAGAACTGATTCATTGGAAAAGACCCCAATGCTGGGAAAGACTGAAGTTGGGAGGAGAAGGGGACAACAGAGGTTGAGATGGTTGGATGGCATCACTGACACGATGGACAAGAGTTTGGGTAGGCTCCAGGAGTTGGAGATGGACAGGGAAGGGCTGGCGTGCTGCAGTCCATGGGGTCGCAGAGAGTCGGACACGACTGAGCGACTGGACTGAATAATGAGCAACCTTGAGCATCTTTTCATGTATTATTGGCCATCTATTTGGAGAAATATCTGCTTAGGTCTTCTGCCCATTTTTTGACTGGGCTATTAAGATTTTCCTGCTGTTGAACTGCATAAGCTGCTTATATATTCTGGAGATTAACCCTTTGTCAATTGTTTCATTTGCAATTATTTTCTCCCATTTTGATGGTGTAGCTCAAATCAGGTGCTCTGTGACTATCTAGAGGGGTGGGAGGGAGGTTCAAGAGGGCAGGGACATATGTCTACCTATGGCTGATTCATGCTGATGTACAGCAGAAATCAACACAATAAAAAGCAATTATCCTATTAAAAATATAAAAGAGAGAAAGAGGAAAAAAAGTCTCAGGGTGCTGCTGATTAGAGAAGCAAAGACTGTTGCTTTTCAAGGATCCCTTCCTGTACTTTAACATAAACTAGCATCAGCTTTTTCCTCACAGGGTGCAAAAAAGCACAGACCACCATCAGAATATACCAGCACTGGGCATGCAGCACTGACCAAGTTTACAGGAGCAAAAGTTCTGGAACGTTTTGCACCTTGCTCTACCTGAAAAATGACGGTGCAGAAACTCAGTCACTATACAGGATCACAATAAGCCTGTTTGACTAGTTTGCGGAACGGACAGGACAGAAAGCACTTCCAACAACCGATGTGCCTGAGCAAACAACTGCAAAATCTTACCAGGTACCCCGCCGCCCCCCACCCCAAAAAATACACACCTAAATAAAAATTGGAATCCTTAATAGGTGTCAGCAAACATTTCTGTAAAAAGTCAAACAGTAAATATTTTATGCTCTGCAGGTCACAGGGTTTCTGCTGCCATATGTATGACTGGGTGTAGCCGTATTCCAATAAAACTTCATTTACTAAAAGAGGCAGAAGGCTAGATTCAGCCAGTGGATCACAGAATGCCAACTCCTGGTCAAAAGCTAAAAAAATAACCAACTCAATAATCCAAAGAAACATTATGTCCTCATTCAACAGTTTTATAGGTCTCAAAGATATTTTCCATCTTTAAAAAAAAAAAAAAAAAAAGCATGTCTCAATACAGGAAAGGCATAAGTCCCCTGTTACAACGGACCTAGAAAGGAGTAAAAAGACCTGTTTTTTTCCCCTCAATGTCAAACTGAATAAATCTACCAGCTTTACTAGAGGTCCCTAGAGCTGATAAAAAGCAAAGCAATTAAAACCAGAATGTCTGCACCCATATGTCTGTAAACATAAACCAAACTCACTATTCTGCGGTCACAGTCACACTTTACACTAAAGAAGCCTTTAACAGGTGCTCCTGTTAAAAGTCAAATGTTCAAGGAGGGGCAGCGGGCAAGTCACAGGTGCCCCCAACACCATAGCAGGTAATTGTACCGAAAACTTTTTCCTAAGGACCAGCTGTCCACGCCTGACAAACTCGGCATGGTTTTTGTCATTCACAACAGGGAAGCATCTAAATCCATAAAAAAGATGTGCAAACTGCCCCCTTAAACACAGCCACCCCAGTCTCATTCAGGGAAGGACAGCTGTTTGGGATGCAGCCAGGCATAAATAGAGTATTCCTACCTGCAGGGTATTTCCATGGAAAAGTGTGCTTCAGATGAATTTCCATGGCCAGGGACCTGGCTACGACTGGGCTAGAATAAATCCTTCAAAACCCACAAACATCTGGGTGGGGGTTAACATGGAAATGACAGTGCATACTCTGGATTCCTGCAGAACGGTCAACATTCAGGTCTTCCTCAAGGAAAACAACAAGATTCAAAAGACTCTCTCCTTCATTCCTAAGGAGTTTGGGCTGCTGGCTATAAACATGTCATGTACTGGCTGAGGGTAGGAGCCAGGAATTCTGGAACACAGAAAAGGAAGCACAGTGAACGGGTAGATAGGCTTTTCCTGGTGAGGATGTCAAGTTCTTTTTAAAAAGACAAAGAAACTCCAAGTATACTTTCTGAATAAGGAACTGAGGAAATCTTACGGAAGCCCTGTGAATGTCCAAGCTCTCCTGTTTAAAGATGCACTCACTGATTAACTGGGCAGTGAGCTGTAAGCAGCGATGCTCAAACGTCATGGCACATGAGCATCTGTTGGCGCGTTCTCAGATGCCAATTCTTGCCCGGCCCCTCCCTGCCTACTTCCACCATCAGAGTCCAGATCAAAAAACCTAACCTTGTGATGTTTTCCTTTGAAATCACAGCCCACACTTTTGGCAACGGTGTTGAGACTCGGATCAGGTGTCTGATTCTCACGGCACAGTGAGCCTTGTTCTAACCCACCCTCTCATGACACAGTGCTTACTACACACCAGGAAAAAAGCAAAGCACTAGTCAGAAGAGGGGCGGGAGGGGAAGGGGGTGCCTAGGAGAGGTTGTCAGGACACAGAGTCTAACAGAGGGCAATACTCACAGGAAATCAAAAGGATACCGCAAACTGAGACAAGAACCTAATGGCCACATTCACTCATTTGATTTATTCTTATAAGTGCTGCTTTACCCAGTAGGCAGAATGACCCAGAATTTACGGCAAACACACACACACAAGCAAAGTGATCATCGTGGAATAAAACAAATCAGAACTTTGTCACAATAGTTTATCAATTAATTAAAATAATTGAGGACATTAAATTTAAACTCTGATTTTCTTACACTCATCTTAGAACTTGCTCTAAAATTCATATGGGTAAGCACACCATAGTCTTTACTGATTGAGGCCTCATTTTCTTTATATATGTTTATAATACCTGCCTGGCAGGTAAAGACTTAATAATGGATGATAATCTTGTATTACTGAGCCCTTAAAATAGTCCATGGACAGCTAGATGCTAGCTTTAAGGACAATTGCCATTCACCTGCTAAGTCGTGTCCAGCTCTTTCTGACTCCATGGACTGCAGCACGTCAGGCTCCTCTGTCCTCTGCTATCTCCCAAGGTTAGCTCAAATTCATGTCTACTGAGTTAGTGATACTATTTAACCATCTCATCCTCTGCCACCCTCTTCTCCTTTTGCCATCAGTCTTTCCCAGGATCAGGGTCTCTTCCAGTGAGTTGGCTCTTCGCATCAGGTGACCAGAGTGTCTGAGCTTCAGCATCAGTCCTTTCAATGAATAAAGTGAAAGTTGCTCTGTCAGGTCCGACCCTTTGCAAACGCTATGGACATGGAATTCTCCAGGTCAGAATACTGGAACAGGTAGCCTTTCCTTTCTCCAGGAGGTCTTCCCAATCCAGGGATCTAACCCAGGTCTCCCGCAATGCAGGTGGATTCTTTACCAACTGAGCCACAAGGGAGCCCAAGAATACTGGAGTGGGTAGCCTCTCCCTTCTGCAGCGGATCTTTCTGATCCAGAAATCGAACCAGGGTCTCCCGCACTACAGGCAAATTCTTTACCAACTAAGCTATTAGGCAGGGCTAATTTCTTTTAGGATTGACTGGTTTGATCTCTTTGCTGTCCAAGGGACTCTCAAGAGTCTTCTCCAGCAATATTCAAAAGCATCAATTCTTCAGTACTCAGCCTTCCTTATGGTCCAACTGTCACATCCATACATGGCTACTGGAAAAACCATAGCTCTGACTATATGGACTTTGGTCAGCAAAGCAATGTCTCTGCTTTTTGAAGACACTGTCTAGGTTTGTCATAGCTTTCCTTCCAAGGAGCAAGCATCATTTAATTTCATGGCTGCAGTCACTGTCTACAGTGATTTTGGAGCCCAAGAAAATAAAGTCTGTCACTGTTTCCATTGTTTCCCCATCTATTTGCCATGAAATGATGGGACCAGATGCCATGATCTTCGTTTTCTGAATGCTGAGTTTTAAGCCAGCTTTTTCACTATCCTCTTTCACCTTCATCAAGAGGCTCTTTAGTTCCTCTTCACTTTCTGCCACTAGACTGATATCATCTGTATATCTGAGGTTGTTAATATCTCTCCCAGCAATCATGATTCCAGTTTGTGATTCACCTAGCTCGGCATTTCACATGATGTACTCTGCATGGAAGTTACATAAACAGGGTGACAATACACAGCCTTACTGTACTCTTTCCTAATTGTGAACCAGTCCATTGTAGCTTCTTGTTCTGCATATAGGATGTTCAGGTAGACAGTTTGTTGTGATCCAGACAGTCAAAGACTTTAACATAACCAATGAAGCAGAAGTAGATGTTTTTCTGGAACTCCCTTGCTTTCTCCATGATCCAACAAATGTTGGCAATTTGATCTCTGGTTCCTCTGCCTCTTCAAAACCAAGCTTGTGTATCTGGAAGTTCTCGGTTCACATACTTCTGAAATCTAGCTTGAAGGATTCTGAACATAACCGTGCTAGCATGTGAAATGAGCACAACTGTATGGTACCTTGAACATTCTTTGGCATTGCCCTTCTCTGAGACTGGAATGAAAAGTGACCTTTTCCAGTCCTGTGGCCACTGGTGAGTTTTCCAAATTTGCTGGCATACTGCATGCAGCACTTTAACAGCATCATCTTTTAGGGTTTTAAATAACTCAGCTGGAATTCCTGAGTAGCCTAATGGAAGGTGGGGGGCTCACTTTCCAGTATCATATTTTTTTGCCTTTTCGTATAGTCCATGGGACAAGAATACTGGGGTGACTGGCCAATAATACCTCCTCCAGTGGACCATGTTTTGCTAGAACTCTTCATCTTCACTATGTCTGTCTTGGGTGGCCCTGCACAGCATGACTAAAAGCTTCACCGAGTTACACAAGCCCCTTCGCCACGCCAAGGCTGCAATCCATGATAGGGAAATAATACATGACCCCTACCAGTATAACAAGTGACACATATATTTAAATACTTAATTTATAGTACATTATGATAAGTGCAATAAAAATTTTACAAGGATCAGGAAGGAGCTGTAAACCCTCTAGAAGGTGGAGCCCAGACACAGCTTACTGTAGAAGGCCAATGCCAGAGAAGGTTTAACCAAGTAGACACAGCAGGAGATGCGTAGTACAGAAAAGAAAGAAAACAAAACCAGCATAGCCAAAGACAGGACAGTGCCGTCAGTTCTGAACAACGATGCAGAAGAATGAGAAGAGCAAGCAGGAGGAGAGGGAAGCAGTCGGGAGAGACACTTGTGTAAACTCTCATGCCTCCAGGCTGCTGAGGAAGGAAGACAGGAAACACACAGGCCACAGTGACACGGCGCTAGCCCGAAGAAATGACGGCCACATGATGACACGCGCATCAGCAAACCTCTGCTTCTTCATCACCATCATCTTCTTGGTTTTGCTTTGTCTTCTGTTTTTTTTAAGCTCAGCTCAAATGTCTGATCATTCACAACTCAGGTTCAAAGACTCATAAAAAGTACCACTGGAAGGTAATCTCCTGTAGCCTAAATTCAAACCCTGAGAGTCCAAGTATCTGCTGTGGGTTACAACCAGGAAGGCCAGGCTAAAACCCCACAGTGGCTTCCCCAAAGTGCAGCAGGCAGAGACTGGCTTTCCAATCAATGTCCAGGGGCCCTGGGATCCCCACCCCAAAACTGAGCCAAACCCTGTGAGCCATGAACTCTATAATGAGAAGGGGTCCCAGAGCAGCCCACATCTCCTCCTTCCCCAGGCAGGAATCTGCCAGTCCTCCTGCCTCTGCTTGCAGACCTGCATGCCAGGGCCTTATCACCTTGAGAAAATCTCTCCATGCTCCATGTGCAGCTCTGACTCAACCTTCCTAAAACGCTGCTTTCACTCTGCAGCTTCCTCTCTGCCTACACAGTGCTGAGCCATCTCACCTCTTACAAGGCTCTCTGGGGGCACCAGCCTCTTCTCTTTAGAAGATCCAGGCAACGACGCTAAGGTCTGCCAGCCTCACAAAAAGGAGCACTGCGTGCATGCTCGGTTGGATCCGACACTTTGTGACCTCGTGGGCTGTAGCCCCTCAGGCTCCTCTGTCCACGTAATTTTCCAGGCAAGAACACTGGAGTGGGTTGCCATTCCCTTCTCCAGGGGATCTTCCCAATCCAGGGATCTCCCGACTCTCCTGCATTGGCAGGCAGGTTCTTTATCACTGAGCTACCAAGAAAGGGAGAGAAAAGCCTCAAAACAGGGAGTGATCACAGTTTGGGGAGCATATTTAACCCATGTTAGTTCTTCTAAAGCGGGAGCCCTGAACCCGAGGGACCAGGCCCAGATGCTGCATCCACACACATACACGGGCCGCTTGGGACAGGCAGCTGCCAAAGGGGAGGTTAATAAGCTCGGCACATTTCCCCTGCAAAAAATTCAGCATCATGTTTATTTTCCCCCATCTTTCTATAAGCCACTTGGATGAATAATAAAGATATTAAAGGAACAGATGGCTGAAAAGTGCCCATCTAGATTGGGAAGACAACCATCTAGCATTTAAGGATTCTTTAGCAGCCCCTACTAGAATGCTGTGTACTTTTGTCCACCTGATGTGAACAGGTGACTCAATGGAAAAGACCCTGATGCTGGGAAAGACTGAAGACAGGAGGAGAAGGGGGCAACAGAGGATGTGATGGTTGGATGGCATCACCGATTCAATGGACATGAATTTGGGCAAACTCCACGAGATGGTGAGGGACAGGGGAGCCTGGCGTGCTGCAGTCCATGGGGTCACGAAGAGTTGGACCTGACGTGGTGACTGAACAACAGAAACAACTAGAATATTGCAAGAATAAAAATGAGAAAGGCATTACAATTCAGAGAAGGACACAGAGTTGGATTTGAGCTGTATAACTCTTGCACTTCTGGCTGCACTGCCTCCAACAAGCTATTTAACTGCCAAGCTTTAGTCTCGTGTGCAAAATGGGGAAACCTAAGAATAAAAGACGTATATGAAGTGTTTATACGATACTAAGCAATGAGAAAACAATAAATTACGTTCCTATCGTTACTGCCTGGCACGAGTTACGTCTTTAGCCCTCTCAACATTAATCTCACATCACGTTCAAGGAGCACTTCTCTTGGAGCATCCTAATTGCCGTGCTGACCCCTAATTCTAAATGAAGGGTACTGAAGCGAGAAATGGGAACCCCAACAGACACAGCACTCTATTAAATACGCCCTTCATCTCCGGTGACCTCAAGAGGCCATCCAGGCTCCCCCAGAGACCCACCCTGACTTCTCCAAATACACTATCTGCACCGCCTTATTGAGCGCTCCTCTCCCCCACGGCGGCCCTGCAGCTCCTACACACCCTCGGCATACACCACCCTGGGCCCAGTGCTTACTCCTTTGGCTCAAGATAATGCCCTCCGCCCTGCTGATTACTGCTGATAGGCTAATCCACACAGTCAGCAGTAAGGCACACACTGGCATTTTCCCCCTTTATTCCGTGCCTGCTTTTTCCCCTCGGCTTGTTTATTCTGGCCTGCCACAAAGCAGATGTCCTCTGGAGCACTCCTCCTCCAGACCACCACGGCTCCTGACAGCATCTGGCACAGGGGCACCCAGTAAATACTAAAGAGACGCCTGACTGATATGACCATCATAGACAGAAATGAATGAGCTTCCCCATACCATGTGATGGCCAAGGGTCCACAGCGTGTAAGAACAAAAATCAATCTTCCCCAAAATATCTGAAAGTCCCAGAAGGCTTACCTAGTAGCTCATTATGAAATCCAGCCTGGTTCAACTTGCTCAGCTGGCCAGAGAGGTAACAGAGAGGAGAGTAGGGGGGAGTGAGCATCAGCTAACTAAACAAGAACCTCAAAGCCAAGGGGAGGGCAGAAGGCAGTGCTCGCACAGTGATTGGTACCTTCGGGAAGAGGAACACTCACACATGTTATTTCAATTCTCCCTTGGTGTTTAACACAGGCCTGTGGTTTCCTGCAAAAAATGGTTTCTGCTGCTTTGCAGAGACCTACACGGAGGAGAGAGCTCCAAAGGGCTATTCCACAGGTGAGAATTCAGCCGCCAGCTGCATCCTGTTACCCAAAGGAAACGGAACTGGGAGCTGCCAGGATGTCCAGATAGAGGAGAGCAAGACTGTGAATTCAGGGAGTGCTGACAATCTCATCACTATGGTAATAAGAATAAACTTTAAATTTAGAAAACTTCGTGCACACACACAGCTGGGTTTTATGTAAATTAACCTCAGCAGGGGTTAAAAGAGACATCCTGTAAAGAGACTGCCAAGTTCAAGCCTTTCTACTTCCTTCATCCTCCCCAACCTGTATCATCACAAAAGCAAGCAATCCAATGGGCCGAACCAGTTATAAACTACTTGGAAAGACTAAATCTAGGCCAGTGGGCGCGCACACAAATGCAGACATTACTAAGCTGGAGGACCTCACCTGGACAAATCCCAAGGCCTGGAGTGGCTACTTGGTTAGAAATCATTTCGCAGTGACCCGCAGACCACCTTCTTGGTCACGGTGCAAGACAAAAGCAGTATCGGGTCATTCCCACAAGGGGCAGGCAGAAGAGTGTACCAGAAGCTGATGCTAAGGATGTCAACGTTAGCTTTTAAAGTGTTAAAATGGCTTTCATACGTCGGGGCTAAATAACTGCCTTCAATATTATGATTCTCCAGTAGTAGGTCTTCAAATAATGGTATCTGAGAATAATGGTATTTGAAAACACAAGGTTTGTTTGTCTAACCATCGCAAAATGGGAGGGAAGGTTTTTGAACAATAAAGACTTCGAGTAAAAGAAATTTGTGTATTACAAAATTAAATGAAAATTTTACAGAGTCAAATAAACTCCAATACTTTTTAGCAGCCCACTAGTGGGTTTTTTTTTTTAAATATCACTCTATTAACTTAAGTGAAGACTTTCATTTTTCATTTTAAAATTAAAGAATTTCTATTCATAAAATATCCCTTGGGGAGTCATTTTGTTTTTATATCATACAATGAGCGGAAAGTAATTTTTTTTAATTACTGATAAACTTAGTTTAGGAAGAAACAACTAGGGCCAGTCAACTAAAAACACATGAAAATTATCACCCCTACTTCTAACAATCTGGAAGCCATCTGTAACAGTAACATACTGTAGAAACTGCGATATAACTCGATCAGCCGTTTCAGCAGAGAATTCAGCTACTTGAAGACCAACACGCACCCATGTTCTGACAACAATCCCGGCCCTGTCACTCTGTGGGAAGGTCTCTCTCAGTGATCTCTCCCCAAGTCACGCTCAAGGCAAGTGTAACACTGCGCTCTCGGGGTCCACAGTAGAGGAGGAAGTGCCCATGCATTTTGAAAATGGTGCTTTAAAAGAATTGTGTCTAATTCTGTTAGGATGTTAATAAAGCCAACTCACTTTCAATTTGGACACACAGCTTCACAAAACAAACACAGGTGTTTAACAACACTAAGGTAAAGAATTGGTAAGAGGAGATCTCAGCTGAACTGAAAATCAATGACAACGTGCTCTGCAAATTCTCCTCACTTGATCAGTTTACTGAAAACGGTTTTAAAGCTAATGACTTAAAAGGTTAATTGCCCGGCTAAATTTAGGTGATATTACACTTGTTCTGGAATTAGAAATAACAGGGCTAAGAGAAACTTCCGATATTATTCCCTGAATCTTGAGTTTTCTGAATTCCTCTTAAAAGGAAACTCGTAGAGGATCACATATATTAATAACTTACACAGTAAGAAATGGAAAATTAATTTCCCCACTTGAACTAAGTTAAAAAAGAAAACTGTTGCTTTAAAACAGTTAGCATTCCTAGCTCTGTGTGGAGGCAAGCGGTGCGTAACAGAATGCATGACAATGAACTGTTGCTTCTAGCTAATGTACAAAAGGACAGCACCGCTATGCACTGTGAAACCTCACATACTGAATATATTTAGGATGCACAGAAAACAGCTAGAGAGAGTCAAGCTCTACTACACACTGCCCTTTCCTTTACATTTCAGAATACAGTGTGTGTGTGTCTCATACATCAGTATTCTCACAGAATGACCCAAATGCTAATAATGTGATCATCATCAAAGCTTCACTTGGCTGCTTTTCCTGAAAACCTTTACAATCAAAAGGTAAATTAATGTGGAGGAAAAAGAGTAAAGGACTGCCTGACGTACTGTCCCCAAAGCAAAACTGTGGCTCTGCAGGTTTGGTTAAGTGGGCGTGAGGTGGGGTAGGTGAGCAGGTCCCTGTACAGGAGTCTTCACGGGCCCAGCCTGTCCAGAAGCCAGTCTGATGTGGAAGGGATGACGAGGCCCGACGTAAAGGATGCCAGACAGAAGGCATAGGAAAGGCACCGAGAGAAAAGAGTTCATCCAACCAGAATGTGACCGTACTCCAGAGAAGGGGCTGCGGACAGAACAACAGCCTATAAACAGTCCAAATAAACTCTCCTGAGAGTGCTGAGACCTTTGACTTTCCGACTCTCCGCATAAATTACACAGGCCCCCAGGGGCCCCACCCCACTGCAGCAACAGCGGCTCGGTGCTGGATCAGTCGTGGTGAGAAGACCAGGCCAAGGACTCTGACTGCTCCAAAAGACTCAAAAGCCATGGCTGCTGCAAAGACCCCGGGAGGCAGAGAGACAAGGTGCACCTTAAACACCCCCGCCCCCTGATGAATGCAAGGACTGAGCTGACCAGAGTAAGAGGGCCCCCAGCGGGAGGGCACTGAGGTCAGTCAAACGTGGGCGGCGCTTCGGTACAGCGGCGACAGAACAGATGCTCCCTCTATACACACTGTCCTTCACGGGCACGAACCCGGCCAGCACACCGGGCTCCGGACAACCACCAAGAAAGCCTGCACGGTGGAAGCAGCTGCCAAGCAGAACCCTGGCTCCTCACTTGCAGCAACAGCAGAATCTGAGACGCGGAGGCCGCTCGACTAACCACCTGTTTGGAAGCTGAGAGTTGAAACCTCAGTTGGTGCCGCCTCTCCGTCTAAGTGACTTGAATAAAATGAAAAGGGTGATTTCAACCAGCAAACTTAGGCCCACAAACAGCTGACTCTGTGGCAGAGCAGGAAGTAAGATGGTGAAAACCGCAAGCCAGCGGTCTCAGCCCCTGCCCCTTTAGGTAGAAGCTCATAGGTCAGTTTTTTTTTCCAGAGTTTTAAAAATATATTCCTGGTTCCTCTTTCTTTCCCTCTGTTCCCCTGCCGAAGTGCTGGTACAATCAAACTGAAGATGGCATTTCTAAAATAATCTTCAGAGGCCTTTAAACACAAGGCAGTGGCCGCAGGACCTACTACAGGCTCAGCATGGATGAGGCTGAAGGCTGGCTCTGGGCTCTGACCCTCATCTCCCTCGTCCTGTGCACCTCCCTCTCCAGTTTGACACACGACGTATCTATGGAGAGAGCTAGCCATTTTCTAGCTCCTGAGTTTCTACAGAAATAGAAACACTAAACGTTCAGAGAACAGAGTAAAGGAATTATCAACTCGCTCCAATTATACCAACTGACCTCATCCTCTCATTACAAGCTGCTTCCTGGCATCTGAAATCCACTTTTGAAATTCAACCAAGGGCATTTTAAAAGAAAAATACTCCTTCCTCCCCCGTTCTCTCTCTCTGAAGTATATGCTGGAAATAACATGGGTGGAAAGGAGCACGCACTGGCTTGCAGAATTCATACTCATCAAAAAGCACACAGTGTGTCTGTCCCTCACTGACAAGTTCGGCACGGTACTTCATTCCTCAATGGGTGTTCTTGTTGGTTCATCCAAAAGGCAAACCCCGTAAATTCTACGTTCCTGACACCCTACAGCTTACCAACTAAGCAGAGCTAACTGCCATCACCATCATCTTTACTGGCGCTTAACAAAGAGTTTCTAACTCTGCTTCAAGCACCTACAAATCCTCACATTAATCCATTTCACAAGTGAAGAGATCCATGTCTCTTTAACACATCGTAATTTCATGAATAGAAACACTGGGTACCTTAGGTCTACAAGCAAGGAGGCAGAAAGGTGATCTGGTGAGCTGGGAACTAAACCCCGTGAGAATGAGAAGAATTTAAATGGAAAATGCTTGGTGGTAGAAGCAGGGCTTCACCAGTAAGACTGATGGGAGAGGAAGAAGGCAAAGACATACTTGTTCAGCACTTCTCTGTTAACTAATTCATCTGTTTCATCTCCCCCAGAAGTCAACCGTTTTCCACTACTTTATAGATGTGCCTTATTCTGTTTTCCCACAGTAGTAGGTAATGGCCTACAGGAAAAGCCAGCTTCGCAATCACCCAACAAGTAATGCAACTCAACAGACCAACATGTTCCTACCCACCTCCAAATGGAAATGTTTACAAGCTTGAGAATCGGTGGGGAATGGACAAACTCCCTTTTACACAAACACAGGCTAACATCCGCCAAGCTAAAATCTGCTGGCCCCCAAAATTCAGCTGCTGTTACGTAAGCAACAGGAACTTCTGAGAATGTCTTCCCTGAAATGCGACAAAACTCTGATAAAGCAAATAATCTTCAAAACCAACGGCCAGTCTTCAAGAGAAGGAACAGGGAGTCTTTCCCATTCAAAACTGCAGTCACAGTGAAGAGCCACATCTCTGCTGGTACGATACAAAATCTTACAAACTGTAAGTACTAGTAAGAACCGTACCATCCTATACCATCCGTACCTGGCACATACACACTGACTTTTCACACGGCTGATCAGCAGTCTTGAAGTCTGCTACTCAAGCGAACAGAAAATTAAAGCACAAAGCAGTTAAAAGCAAAATGGAGAGACCAGAGACAGGCTCTGCAGCCTCCCATTACAGACCTTGATGGCTATCCCAGGCCAGAGCAAGGGGCAAGTCAAGAATGCAGCCACCCACAGAATACCTCCCCACCCAGGCCAAGAGGGAAAAAGAACACCAAAGGGCTGGGGAATCTAAAAACTCAGTTAGGAAATCTCCAAGGAGACACTCCTTATGGGCTAACAGCCTGAGGCCTGGAGCTTTAACAAACACAACGAAACACCCCACTCAGGGCCAGCATCAGCTGCACTTAAGAAGACAAGCTCTGCCCTTCAAGGAGTCAGGTCAAAACAGACAGGAAGCAAGGAAAACATTTTTTAAATCTTGCAGAGCAAATCAACCTATTTATTTCACTTTCAAAAATCTGAAGTCTTGAGTTAGGCTTCCAGTCCCTCTTTAGAAGACATATACTATGGAAAGTTAACTGCAGATGACCAAAAAAGAGTGTCACCATTTAAAAAGCTGACAAAAAAATAAAAGCCAATTACCCTGTATTAGATCACTGCGCCTGCGCGTGTACATGCTCAGTGGCTTCAGTGTCTTGACTCTGCAGCCTCACCTTACTAACCCCCTTACCTATCAAATTCCTTTCTCGATCACCTCCCTTCTCAAAGACCTTTCCTTGCTCACTTCCTCTCACAAAAGTGGAAGTGAACATGTTAGCAGCTCACTCTGACTCTTTGCGACTCCATGAACTGTGGCCCACCAGGCTCCTCTGTGGGCTACAAGTTTTGCTTGGAATTCTCCAAGCAAAAATACTAGAGCAGGTTGCCATTTCCTCCTCCACGGGATCTTCCCAACCCAGGGATCGGACCCGTGTCTCTCAATCTCCTGCACTGCAGCCAGATTCATTACTGCTAAGGCACCAGGAAGATGTGCTCCTGGAGAAGCAACTGTAACTGACTAAGACACAAAAAGCTGCCATTTCAAGGCACTGGAAGAAGATAAACACAGACAGAAAGCTGAAGAAAGAGAAAAACACTGAGTCAAAGATTTACTTTTACTTGGCTTTTCAAAGATGGTTACTTCCCAGATCCCTTAAGACAGTAGACAGAACTAGAGCAGAAAGCTGCATTCTTAAAATCTGCATATAAGCTTTTCCCAAATCCTTGGCAGACCCCTGAATTGTACATATACTGAGTCTCAAGATTTCTGGCAAAAAGCAAATCTCTGAGGCTGAAAGAACTGAGCAGAGATCAAATTAAAGTAGGAGTTTAGGTCCAATTCAATTAGCTGCCTGCCAGAACAAGTTAACACTTTTAAGAAGATAAAAAACAGAGAAGTCTCTAAACGTATCATCCAGAGTGTGTAACATACAATAAAAAATTACTAGATATGTGCAATCACATATCACATTTGACATCTTGCTGGATACCTCATTAATAAATAAATTAGATAAAGTCTTCAACACATGTTCATTTCATTTTGGACCAAGATTCATAGCTTTACCTCTGAGAAGCCAAAGACAATATCCACAAATCATATATCGGATAAAGTACTCACATCCAGGATTTCTAAGGAACTCTTCCAACTCAACAATAAGAGCTCAACTAAAAACGGCCCCTTTTCACTAAAGAAGACACATGAATGGCTACAGGGCACATGAAAATACGCTCAATATCATCAGTCATCAGGGAACAGGAAAATTAAAGCTACCATGAGCAGCACATCTACCAGAACCACCCCATTTCTATTGTAGAACTTGAATTCTTAGCTAAGATGTATCACAAAGAAAACTGGCCCAGATGGCATCAGTGACATGCACCAAAAAGATAAGCAAAAAAAAAAAGAAAAAAAAACGTCAATATCAAAAAATGGAGAGGTGTGTGGGGATTTTCTAACTTCCTTCACTTACATTACCCTGATACTAATACCAGACAAAGTCACTATAAGAAAAAACATACAAGCCAAACCTCTCATCAACATGGACACAAAAACCCTTAATAAAATGTTACTAATTCAGATCCAGAAATACGAAAAAGGATAACATGCAATGATCCAACTGGGTTATCCTGGGATACAATGTTGGTTTAGCTTTTGCAAATTCACCACATCAACAAAATAAAATAGAAAAATGACATTACCTCATTAGCAAAAATCCATTGTATTTCTACATGCTATAACAGATAACTGGAAGCTGAAACTCCAAATATCTATAACAGTATCAAAACCATGAAATACTAAGTATAAATTGAACAAAATGTTGTGATTTAAAATAAGCTTTTAAAAAATACATAAGATATTTTAAAACATAAAAAAAAACCCAACATACACGCATCATAGTTCAATGCCAACTCTCCCCAAATTGAGCTATAGATTTAATGCATTTCCAATGAAA
Organism: Capra hircus; assembly: GCF_001704415.2. Lineage (NCBI taxonomy): Eukaryota > Metazoa > Chordata > Mammalia > Artiodactyla > Bovidae > Capra > Capra hircus. Next base: position 15,582,059 of record NC_030828.1, on the reverse strand, counting down.
CAATAAAAAGCAGTATTTATTACAGAAATCAACAAGATGATGTGAAAATGCAAATGACCTATAATATCCATATGAATTTTGAAAAAAGAACAAAGTTGGAGGGTTTACACTACGGTCCTCAAGACTTACCCACAAAGCTATCAATATCTTAACTAACACAGGCTTAGTACTGGTCTAAGGAGAGAGAGAAAGACCAATGAAACAGGATACCCCAGAAAAAGACCCACACAAAAATGGGTCAAGGTAATTCGGCAAGGAAAAGATGGGTTTTTTCCACAAGTGGTGCTGAAACAAGTGGGTATCCATAAGCAAACAGTGAATGTCAGCCCTTACCTCACATCAGCTGTAGACGTTAACTCCAACAGACCACAAACCTAAATCTAAAAGAGAATTTCTCACAGGAAGCACATGAGAAAACGCTTGTGACCTTCAGTTTGGCAAAGATTTCTTATACAGAACACAAAAAAACATTAACTAGAGAGGAAAAAAAAACACGTAACTGCTAACAAAATCAGTAACCTCTCTCTGTTCTTTGGAAAACATATCTAGCAAAGGACATGTCTTCAGAATATAAAGAACTCCTACAACTCAGGAAGACAAATGTCTCCAAGAAATCCACTAGGGCACCCCAACTTCATTAGTTATAACAGCAGAGGCAGAGAGGCAGGAGAGAAGTTATTTTGAACAGGGAAAAGCTACTTTTAAAAAGCTGTAAGCTAGGTGAGAGAATTTAGAAAAACCTTGTACAAGCTACTTTATCTCTCTAGGCATCAGTTTATTCCCCTATACAACAAACTATAATCCCCAGGCTAGTATTCTGAGACTTTCTGTTTAGGATCGAAGGTGTCCTGGCCAAAGTTTATATGCATGGTTATTAAAACAGATCCGCTGTGTTGTTTAATACATGCTGCTTAACAGTCACAGTGTCCTTGGGTTGAAAGCAGAGGTTCGTACTTAATCTATATCTGAAGAGTAGCACATCTACTTCCGCTTTATTGACCACACCAAAGCCTTTGACTGTATGGACCACTACAAACTCTGGAAGATTCTTAAGAGATGGGAATACCAGACCACCTTACCTATCTGCTGAGAAATCTGTATGCAGGTTAAGAAGCAACAGATGGAACCAGACATGGAACAACAAACTGGTTCCAAACTGGGAAAGGAGTACATCAAGGCTGTATATTATTACCCCACTCATTTAACTTATATGCAGAGTACATCATGCAGAATGCTGGATGAAGCACAAACTGGAATCAAGAGAGAAGTATCAAGAATCTCAGATATGCAGATAATACCATCCTTACAGCAGAAAGCGAAGAACTCAACAGCCTTTTGATGAAGGTGAAAGAGGAGAGTGAAAAAGCTGTCTTAAAAACTCAACATTCAAAAAATGAAGATCACGGCACCCAGTCCCATCACTTCATGGCAAACAGATGGGGAACCAATGGAAACACTGATAGACTTTATTTTCTTGGGCTCCAAAATCACTGCATATTCTTGGGCAACCCAATTGTACCTCTGGATCAGTCAGCTCTCTGTAAAAATAGGTAAGAATGAGAAAAACTATTGGTTTTAGAGTCCTGTAAAATTAATAACTTAAAACAGAATTACACAAAAATGCACAAAATTAGAGATGACCTAACAGCTATGATGAAACCAAGAAGCCTATTACCATATTATCTAATTTAAATCAATTAAATTAAATTAAATTAAATTATCATATACAGATTATTTTAAGGTTCGATGGGTATTATCCCTATTCTACAAGAAAATGGACGTCAGGGTTCAAGGAACTTATCTAAAGACATTCTGCGCAAAACCGGTAGACTCTGGGATCAGTCTGACTAGAAAACTCCTTTTTAATCCTTAGACCACACTATCTCCCCAAATTTCTAATGCCTATATAGGACACATACTGCTGCACTGACATGGATGGACACAAACTAGAGGGACAGACAGGCCGATGTTGGAAAATGTATGGCCAAGGAACTCACTAGTCTGACAAAGCCTAGCAGAGGCACCTAGTCCTCATGCCAGACTTGACCCCTTCGGCTGCTGGGTCACAGGGAGGTGAGTCGGTGGGGGCCAGCTTCGGGCGGAGTGTGGTTTCCATAGGCAGACAGAGCGAGGAAGATGGGAACAAGGGCTTGGGGCAGTATTTCAAACTTTGAACAATCAGCACGGTCTCACCAGTGCACACTAGCTGGATGTGAGCTTGCTAGCAGGCTTCTTTTTTTTTTAAAGGTTAAGGTCAGAATTACAGGACTGTGGCTTCCACATTTCAATCAAGGCACATTAACACTGACTCATTACCAAATGACTTCAGGCCCTGCCCCCAGCAACGGCATCTTGGAGAGGAAAGCAAAGACCCGACCAAGGTCTCCCTCGTGGCTGGACTCTGCCAAAGCTGACTGGGATCTCAACAGGACTCACTGCCTTTGACGTAGCCAGTCCAGCTCAAGTGCATCAGGCTCTTTTCTCAGAAACAAGAGGGTAGCAGGAAAGCAAAGCCAAGAAGAAAGGCAAAGTGCACACACAAAAGGACCCAGTGTTCACTGCAGACCTCCCCAAGAAAGCAGCCCTCACACGTTCAAAAACCACTCAACTGTCCCACTCTGTGTAATTCAGTCTTGGCTGCAACTTAACCTCCTGATCTCCTGACAGTGTAGACCTGAAAGGCCCAGAAACAAACACCCTAGGGATGAAATCAGTCAGGTGAGGTAAGACCCGACATTTGGGAGAAAGGAGGGCGAGACCGCCTCAATCCTTCCTGGGCTCTACGGCCATCATCCCTTTTCCCTTTCTTCTCATAAACAATCTCAAACAGTAATGATTTCTCGTTAATTCACTAAATTTAGTAAATACTGGTATCCATATTCCCTCAAATAATAATTCTCCTGCTCTTCTCTTTCTGGAACTTCAACTGCACGCATATTACAGGCCCTTTAAAAACCATCCCACAGGGCTCAGTGGTTCTGTTTATCTCCGTTTAAATCTTTCAGCTCTCTGGTCTTCAGATTCTTCTTCCTGATCTGAAAGTTCGGTGATTCTTTGGTCTATCCTCTCCCATTAGACTTATCTTGTAAAGTTTTTATTTCAGACAGGTTTTCTTCATACGTTCTATTTTGGTTTTGAGATTTCATAGTTTTCCACTAAAGGAGATCTCCCTATACATAACTAAGTATAGTAACAATAGCTGCTTAAAAACCCTCCTCCCCTCAACCCAAGATTTGGGACATATTGGGATCTATCTCCACTCATTAGACTTCTTTGGAGCATGGGTCACTTTCCTGTTTCTTCACATTCTGGGTAATTTTAGAATGTATCCCGGATACTACAGAGGCTTTGAATTATGTAATTCCTCCAAAGAATCTCTATTTTTGTTGTTCGTTTTAGCAGGCAGTTAATTGAACTCAGACGACAAACTTCTGCCTCTTGGATGGCAACCCCCATCTACAGTTTAAGCCTTAGCTTGGCTGCCCTGTTCGTGCACAGGTCAGGGGTCAGGGGTCAGAATTTCTACACAGAATTTGGGGCACCTCCTCTTGGGGCTCTCTCCTCTCCTGAATTGTTCCTTCCTGTTCAGTGGCTGTGACTGCCCAGAACTGTGCCTTCTGTTGATACAAGTCAAAAATATAAATACTGGGGCTTTCCTATGAACTTAAAAATGAGAAATTCACCCACAGACTGAAAGCTTCCACAAGTCAGCTGCCCTCCAGAATCCACTGTTGGTTACTCTCTAGTACCTTTATACTGTTCTTGTATTTTACCAAGAATTTATGGTTGATAAATGACAGGCTAAGTGGACCGGAAATTCATGCTAGGTTTACACGGAATGCAGTTTAACAAAAAGAGTGGGGAAATCAATAATTTTGTTTCATTTATAGAAATTAATTAAGTAAAATTTTGGTTCAGATTTGTGAGAAAGAAGGACTGCTTAAATAAGACTCTGTATCTATACAAGCTTCTCTCCTAGGGACAATGCTATTCTAAACTGTCACCTGCAAATGATATAAGATAGACTGTACTGGAAGTAAAAAATAAAAACAGGAAAGGAACCACCATAGGTAAAGAAAACAGGCACAGAGGACTCCCCTAGTGATTCAGTGGTTAAGAATCTGTGCTCCCACTGCTGGGAGGTCTGATCCCTGGCTGGGGAGCTAAGATCCCTCCTGCCACACTGTATGCACCCTCCTGCCCCTGGCCAGATACAAAAAAAAAAAAAAAAAAGAGCTAGAGGAGAAAACAGGAGCAGTAGAAAAGTAAGTTAACAGGAGACAGAAAAACTATCTAAAACGAGAAAACATTAACTCAAAAAGTGGCTTGGGGAATTTCTGTGGCAAAAACCCTAGGAGACATAAGGACACAAGCACTGCTCCCCTGGTGGCTCAGCTGGGAAAGAGCCTGCCTGCAGTGCAGGAGGCCCGGGCCCAGGCCCCTGGCTGGGAAGACCCCCACGCCAGGACTCCTGCAGGAGGAGCCTTGCGGGCCAGAGACCATGGGCTCGCAAGTCAGACCTGACGGAGCAACGCTGCCACTATGTTAGCCAGTTCGTATGCGCAAACTGTGGGGTGTGAACACCGTGTTAGCACCGTACTACATGCTGAGGACAGAGGCGGCAATCGACACAGGCCTGCTCTCACAGAGCCTAAAGCTGGTGAAAAAGACGTGAAAGCAGGCAGACAGCACAGTGAGACACAATGGGTGACAGTTCTCACGCTTCCATGGGAAAACTACCACCAGCCCAGTGCTGCAAAGCAACAGCAAAAACTCTTACTTTACAGTTCTGTAGGTTAGAAGCCCATAACATGGCTCTCACCGGGCTACAGACCAAAGTGGCGGGAGGACAGGACTGCATCCCTGAAGGGTCTCGGGAAATACCTGTCCCCGGTCATTTTCTGCAGCTTCTAGAGGGTGCCTGTATCCCTTGGCTGCGGCCCTTTCCCTCCATCTTCAAAGTCAACAAAATTGAACTTCTCTGACCCTTTTTCAATCCCCCTCTCACCACAGAGCCTAAAAGCCTTTCCTTCTGGAGAAGGAAATGGCAACCCACTCCAGTTTTCTTGCCTGGAGAATTCCATGGACAGAGGAGCCTGGAGGGTTGCAGTCCATGGGGTCAAGAAAAGTCAGACATGAGTGAGTGACTAACACACACACACCACAGTCAGGAAACGTTCTATGCTTTTAAGGACTCCTGTGGTTAGACTGGCCCACCTGGATAATTCAAAGTACTCTCCTCACCTCAAGGTCCCTAATCACATCTACAGTGTCCTTTCTGCCATGTAAGGTAACTTATTCACACATAGAGAAAGATGTGGACATCTCCGGGGGGCCAGCAGTCTGTCTGCCATAGGCAGCATCATAAAAAGTTCAATAAACATGAAGCAGGAGAGGTGCTTCTGGCCAGCACAGGCTGCCACGGCGCATGAACCAGTGAACTCAGCTCTATCCTGTAAGAAACGCATCAAGCTGAGGGCTTAACCTGGCGGCTCAGTGGTAAAGAATTCACCTGCCAATGCAGGAGACGTGGGTTTGATCCCCGGGTCGGGAAGATCCCCTGGAGGAGGGCATGGCAACCCATTTCAGTATTCTTGCCTGGAGAATCCCATGGACAGAGGAGCCTGGCCAGCTACAGTCCATGGGGTCACAAAAGAGTTTGGCACGACTTAGCAACTAAACAACCACAACAAGCAATGTGAGGAGCTGTGTAGTCTCCAGCAGACCAACAGCATGTGCAAATGGGTATGCATATTTAAAGTTCATATAAGTGCTGTGGTCATATGAGAGTGTGTTGACTGAGTATGTGTTGCTGTGTGTTTGTGTGTGAGAGAGAGACAGACAGGAGATAAGGCCAGAAAGATATGAAGAAACAATTCTAGACTATTAAGAAATTTAGTCTTTACTCTCAAAGCAATGAGAAACCTATTAAAGTCTGTAAGCAATAAAAGAGCATGATATGTATGCCGAAGTGTAATTTCCGGCCATTATGTGAAAATAGCCTCAAAGAGGTAATAGTCTATAAGTAGGAAGTCGAGAGACTACTGCAATTGTCCTGGTAAAAACCAGTGAGTTTAAATATAATAAAAAGGACGGCAAGGAGAAAACAGATTTTGTGAAAGGCAGCCGAGCTAGAATTTAGTGATCAGAATCCTTAGTACTGAAGACTAATCAGGAGTCTAGGAAGATTTTTACCTTGACAACTGGTATTATGGTACTTTTAAGGAAAAAACAGATGAGCAGGCGGTAACTTGGGAGTAATACACGAGCTAACTAGACATGCTGGTTTTGCAATACCCTTGATTTAGACAAGTCACAGCTCTTGACAACGAAGTTCCCGAGAATCATGTGCATGTACGCTCTGCCACTTCAGTCAAGTCCAACTCTTCATGACAAAAAAATCTAGAAATAACCTATCTAAAGACGAAGATCATGGCATCCGGTCCCATCACTCCATGGGAAATTGATGGGGAAACAGTGGGAACAGTGTCAGACTTTATTTTGGGGGACTCCAAAATCACTGCAGATGGTGACTGCAGCCATGAAATTAAAAGACGCTTACTCCTTGGAAGAAAAGTTATGACCAACCTAGATAGCATATTCAAAAGCAGAGACATTACTTTGCCAAATAAGGTCCGTCTAGTCAAGGCTATGGTTTTTCCTGTGGTCATATATGGATGTGAGAGTTGGACTGTGAAGAGGGCTGAGCGCCGAAGAATTGATGCTTTTGAACTGTGGTGTTGGAGAAGACTCTTGAGAGTCCCTTGGACTACAAGGAGATCCAACCAGTCCATTCTGAAGGAGATCAGCCCTGGGATTTCTTTGGAAGGAATGATGCTAAAGCTGAAGCTCCAGTACTTTGGCCACCTGATGCGAAGAGTTGACTCATTGGAAAAGAGTCTGATGCTGGGAGGGATTGGGGGCAGGAGGAGAAGGAGATGACAGAGGATGAGATGGCTGGATGGCATCACTGACTCGATGGACGTGAGTCTGAGTGAACTCTGGGAGTTGGTGATGGACAGGGAGGCCTGGCGTGCTGCGATTCATGGGGTCGAAAAGAGTCGGACACGACTGAGCAACTGAACTGAACATCAGGAAAATGATTAAGGTTATTTAAACCATATGAGGAACCCAATAGCGTGTGAATTCCTTATAATGTAAAGTGACAAAAATCGAATATAGAAATGCAGCTTTCTCAGACATATAGTAGGGACAGAGGGAAGAGACTCAAACGTTCAGTGATTATTCCTAGAAGGTGCGATTATGGGTAATTTTCTTCTACTTCATATTCTAACACTTCCATAATAAGTCCATATATTTTACATATTCCAGATTTCCATAATGAGCATCACCAAAAATAAAGGGGATACTTATTTTTAAGGAATACTTAAAAGTTAGTATTTTCCTCAAAACTGCTTAAGGCAGAGGCCTCATCCATTTACGGGACCTAATTCTATTTGGCAAACATTCAAATCTCTTTTCTTGACCCTTCGGCTGAGAATAGTCAAACAGGGTGCTCGTGACAATTTAGCAACGTAGATAAAAATCAAAGTCACCCTCCACCAGGGGCTGGGGCTTTGTATATGAAGACAGACATAGTAAATGGAAGAGCCTAAAACAAAGGCCAACCATCCTGTTATCACCCTGCAGGTCGGCAGTGGGCAAAGCCTGAGCCGTGACCAAGCGGAGGGTGACACACAGACAGACAGACAGATGGCTGCAACAACACGGTGCTGAGACAGGGAATGTCCAGCTGCATCAACTACGGATCCAACTCCGCACACTCATTAGCACACTCACAGATTCAGCCCACGAAAGGTAGAGCCTCCCCTAAAACTCCTAATGGCTCCCCTTGCCATTATTCTTCAAAAAAGTCTTCCGAGGCCAAGAATGTGTTTGCTTCCATTTCACATCCTACAAAGCAACGTACCACATGGCAGTAGGCCCCCAAGAGCAGTAAGAAAAATCACTTACTCTGGAGGTCAAACAGACCTAGGTTAGAACTCCAGGTATGCTTCTTACTATTTCAGGTAAGTCAGTTTCTTAAAGACTGGTAGAAACACACAAGTATCAAACAGATTATTTCAATGAGGTCTGGGGCAACTCATTTACTCTCTCTAAGCTTCCAGTCCCAAGTCAATAAAAGGTGGGGGGTGGGGCGCGGTATATATTTCTTACAAGGCTATTGGGAGGACTGGGATTCCCTGACAGCTCAATTAGTAAAGAATCCGCCGGCGATGCAGGAGACCCTGGTTTGATTCCTGGGCTGGGAAGATCCTCTGGAGAAGGGATAGGCTACCCACTCCAGTATTCCTGGCCTTCCCTTGTGGCTCAGCTGGTAAAGAATCCACCTGCAACGCGGGAGACCTGAGTTTGATCCCTGGGTTGGGAAGATCCCCTGGAGAAGGGAAAGGCTACCCACTCCAGTATTCTGGCCTGGAGAATTCCAATTCCTGGAGGATTAAGCAAGCAAATTTACATAGAATGCCTGGTGCACAGTAGGTAGTAATTTGTAGTTACTATAGTTTAAAGTATTGAGTGGACTGAGGAGCATCTCCCCAAAGCTGTAACCTTCACGGGACTCTGAGGGAAAGCTCATGATTACAACAGGAGGTCATGGGCAGTGGTCTTACACAAGCCACAGACTCAGTGTAGGGAAGAAAGCTGCCAACCTGAGCAAGAAGAAAACAGAAAATGAGGGCAGAGTCTCCCACAGACTCTGAGGCAGCGCGGTCCTGATTATTTGGATTCTGATTAAGGAGGAGTGGTCAGGATTAGCTTTCATCTCTAACACCTTATTAACTGTCATCTCCAACCCAAAGCAGAAAGGCCTGTTTAACTAAAATGTTCAGTGTATATGGCCAAGTGCCTGAACAATCAAACACTTCTGATTTTTTGCTTACAACAAGAAGGGTGAACTTACAACTGTTTAGAGTAGAAAGACACAAAGCCTAAGATTCTTTACTCCAAAAATGACCTGAAGGTGGGGAAAATGCCTTGGGACTACAGAAAGGCTCTTGGGGTTTTCTATATTTGAGACAAGACAAGGATGGAAGATCTAAGACCCACTGCTCAGGGTGGTGGTGTACAAAAGGAAGTACACAAAAGAACTCCTTATCTATTTTACTTCCTCCTTTTCTCCCAATCAGAATGAACTTCAGGCTTCATTATTTATAGCAAAGAAAAAAACCTAACAGCCCAAGACAGGGAGACACTGTAAGAGTGTCTGACTCAGAGCAGTTTGTCCCAGGCTAGAGAGAGAGACTTCCCAAGTCCTCAAAGACTATTCAAGAGTAAACGAGATGCAATATTCTGTAATAATCTACATGAGAAAAGAATCTGAAAAAGAGTGAATATATGTATATGTATCACTGAATTTCTATGTGTACACCTGAAACACAACACTGTTACTCGACTATACTCCAAATAAAATTTTAAAAAAAAGAATAAGAGATTGGAGATTAAACACAGACAATGGCAGTCTGCAGGAAGAAAGCAGATTCCGTAAACTGTCATCTATTGAATTTTATCTCAATATCAGACACAGATTGTTAAAGGGATGTTTTGTAAGCCTTGGGCAAACAGTAACCTATACATCCAGCATATAGCCACAATTCAGACACACAAGACAGTTTGTGGCTTGGTTTCTCGGTTTTTAGCATCATTTTTTCATCCTAGGGATTGATAGTGGGTCTGAATTTCAACACAACACCTGCCCAAATCTCCCAGGATAATGCTGTGAACAAAATGAAATCTGGCAGCCTCAGATATAAGCATATAAATTCTCCATCTCCTGGTACATGATTTTGTCTGTATTTCGGAAGCCACGGGGTATGCTTCTAGGCTATAGCAATGTTCCAGGAATTTGAGGAAACGCTTCAGGAGGGGTAGAATGTGCCCCACAGTCCCTGTTTCCATCCTAACCCTACAGCAGTTTCAACGACAAAGCGGAAGGAATAACCAAATGAATGCCTACCAGGAACACGGTTCTATCACAGCTAACTGCAACTCCTCCCTACCCCGCCTCTGTCCAATTCTGGTGAACACTTTTACCGAGGGCTTGAAACAGCTCATGATAAAACGATGCAATATACTGACTGCCTGAGATTCATTAAGAACACTGATATACTGAAAGTTTAGACTGAAGATCCAAAAACCCTGAAAGACTAAAAGGGGGGACCAAGAAATACCTGAGAGGCCAAATGTACTGAGATGGAATTTAATACAGGTCTAAATGAACCCTGCACTTCTACTTCAAAAACACCCAGAATCTGCACCAAAAGACCCAAAGGAACAGAGAGAAGAGAGAAGAAACCTACCTTGTCAACATACGTAGAAAAAGACCTGTGACTTTGGATAACCAACAATTTCTCCTTTACCAATAGTGATCCTGGCTCAATTTCTTGAAAGCTGTTAGGAGATCAAACAAGAAAAGTGAAATGAGCCTCGGAGAGTGTTCAGTGGGTTGAAATTAGGGTGGAAAGGATTGTAGAGGCCAGACCATATAAGGCCTACTGTCAGCTACTTTAGTCTCTCTTTTAAAAGTAAGGGTCATGATTAGATTTTTATTTTAAAAGGCTCACTTTTTTGTGTAACGGGAAGACGTGAAAGAAGGCAGGAAGTGCACACAGACTCCAGCTAGAACGCTGTGCAGTAACCCAGGTAAGCAGGAACAGCCAGCACCAGGGGGAGAGTGACAGAGACGGAACGAAGGGGGCAGATGACAGATACGCGGATACCAAACACAAGGTGTGCTGATAAACATAATATAAACGGAGTAAGAAAAAGGGAGGACAAGAATGATTTCTAGATTTCTGTGTCACACGACACAGACTGATAGTGATGCCAGTTATTGAGAGGAGTAAGGAGACAGTCACAGACTCACGCGGGCCGGCGAGACTTCCGATTCTATGACAGTTACACAGCGGATCCCCAGGTGCTAATTAACTGGTTAATGGTGTACAGTTACTGATCAATGGTACACAGTTACACAGCGGATCCCCAGGTGCTAATTAACTGGTTAACGGTGTACAGTTACTGATCAATGGTACACAGTTACACAGCGGATCCCCAGGTGCTAATTAACTGGTTAACGGTGCACAGTTACTGATCAATGGTACACAGTCACACAGCGGATCCCCAGGTGCTAATTAACTGGTTAACGGTGTACAGTTGCTGATCAATGGTACACAGTCACACAGCGGATCCCCAGGTGCTAATTAACTGGTTAACGGTGTACAGTTGCTGATCAATGGTACACAGTCACACAGCGGATCCCCAGGTGCTAATTAACTGGTTAACGGTGTACAGTTACTGATCAATGGTACACAGTCACACAGCGGATCCCCAGGTGCTAATTAACTGGTTAACGGTGTACAGTTACTGATCAATGGTACACAGTTACACAGCGGATCCCCAGGTGCTAATTAACTGGTTAACGGTGCACAGTTACTGATCAATGGTACACAGTCACACAGCGGATCCCCAGGTGCTAATTAACTGGTTAACGGTGCACAGTTGCTGATCAATGGTACACAGTCACACAGCGGATCCCCAGGTGCTAATTAACTGGTTAACGGTGTACAGTTACTGATCAATGGTACACAGTCACACAGCGGATCCCCAGGTGCTAATTAACTGGTTAACGGTGTACAGTTACTGATCAATGGTACACAGTTACACAGCGGATCCCCAGGTGCTGATTAACTGGTTAACGGTGTACAGTTACTGATCAATGGTACACAGTCACACAGCGGATCCCCAGGTGCTGATTAACTGGTTAACGGTGTACAGTTACTGATCAATGGTACACAGTCACACAGCGGATCCCCAGGTGCTGATTAACTGGTTAATGGAGTACAGTTACTGATCAATGGTACACAGTCACACAGCGGATCCCCAGGTGCTGACTAACTGGTTGATGGTGTACAGTTGCTGATCAATGGTACACAGTCACACAGCGGATCCCCAGGTGCTGACTAACTGGTTGATGGTGCACAGTTGCTGATCAATGGTACACAGTCACACAGCGGATCCCCAGGTGCTGACTAACTGGTTGATGGTGTACAGTTGCTGATCAATGGTACACAGTCACACAGCGGATCCCCAGGTGCTGACTAACTGGTTGATGGTGCACAGTTACTGATCAATGGCACACAGTCACACAGCGGATCCCCAGGTGCTGACTAACTGGTTGATGGTGCACAGTTACTGATCAATGGTACACAGTCACACAGCGGATCCCCAGGTGCTGACTAACTGGTTGATGGTGTACAGTTGCTGATCAATGGCACACAGTCACACAGCGGATCCCCAGGTGCTGATTAACAGGTTAATGGTGCACAGTTGCTGATCAATGGTACACAGTCACACAGCGGATCCCCAGGTGCTGACTAACTGGTTGATGGTGCACAGTTGCTGATCAATGGTACACAGTCACACAGCGGATCCCCAGGTGCTGACTAACTGGTTGATGGTGCACAGTTGCTGATCAATGGTACACAGTCACACAGCGGATCCCCAGGTGCTGACTAACTGGTTGATGGTGTACAGTTGCTGATCAATGGTACACAGTCACACAGCGGATCCCCAGGTGCTGACTAACTGGTTGATGGTGCACAGTTGCTGATCAATGGTACACAGTCACACAGCGGATCCCCAGGTGCTGACTAACTGGTTGATGGTGCACAGTTGCTGATCAATGGTACACAGTCACACAGCGGATCCCCAGGTGCTGACTAACTGGTTAACGGTGCACAGTTACTGATCAATGGCACACAGTCACACAGCGGATCCCCAGGTGCTGACTAACTGGTTGATGGTGCACAGTTGCTGATCAATGGTACACAGTCACACAGCGGATCCCCAGGTGCTGACTAACTGGTTGATGGTGTACCCTGCCAGGAGCACTGTTTCAGTGGCTTCTCCGTTTGAGTCGATGCTGAAAAATACCAGCTGAGCAACACAAAAGAAAGAGTCTTCATGAAACTCCTTGAAAACTGAGCTAACATTGAGTAACTATCCCACATTTCAGGTACACCTCTCAAAAGCACACGCCAAAATACTAAGCATGTTCCCCTCAAACGCCACGAAGCTGTGACCGTGTGCCTTTCCCCAAACCTGCTTCTTTCCTGCGCCAGATGATCAAGCTGTGGCGACAATAAAAAGATAAAACACTGAACACTTTTAAATCCGCTTTCTTATTTTCTACATTTCTTGCTAGGACACACTTAACTGTTGAGTCCTGTTTCTAGGAATGACATTATCAGAGCTCGATGGAAATGCTGATAATGAAGACCCCGTCCCTTTTCTCTTATAGAGAAGGACAATGAGGCCCTAAAAGGTAACGTGCTCAACGGTAGAACCGAGTGGAACTCAAACCCTGACCACCCACCCAACAACCCACATTACCAAGGCTAGTCTGCCTGACACAAAATATCACTTTTACTTACCTGGCCTCCTCTGACATTTCTAGTGACTACAGCAGCTGACTGGAGAATTGAAAGTACAAAGTTCAATGAATGGCAGCTCATCCTCAAGCCCCAAATAGCCCGTGTAGGGGCTGACAGCAGCATCCACACAGACAGACAGAGCAGAATGAGGAGGGAGGAGGGGAAAGCAACAGGCTCAAGATCAGCTATTGCTATGGCTGCACTTCCTCTCTCATCTACAACCGAGAGGGACACAGAGCTGCTCCAACTTCGCCCAGAACGCAGCAAGCGAAAAGCGGACAAGATTCAAATCCACTTCTGCTCATTAGTTTTCAAGTTACTGGCAAGGGAAAAAGATCCGGGGAGAGTCATTTTTAACTGCGAGTTGCTGGACTCCGAATGTACCGGGTTACCACTGGAATCATTTAGAACAGATATCAGAGTGTATGATGACAATAGCTAGTTAACTGCAACTTGAGCTTATGACATATCAAGTTCTGGTATAAGGGCTTTAAAGTAAGAAACCATTTAATCCTTGTGATAATCATTTTTATCTCAGCTTTACAAAAGAGGCAATGGAGCAGCTGAGGTGGAAGACACTGTCAAGGTCACACAACCAGTATGTGGACAGCCCAGGCATTCTGGCTCTAGAGTTTATGCTCTTATTCATCAGGCAGGACTGACTCCACGGAGTACATTCTGAAACCCAAATATTTATGCTGTCATCTAGTTATACAATGATTAACGACATGATGGATTTTAGGTTAAATTCTCATCAGAGCCCAGCGCTCTAGGAAGGGTTGGGCAAAAGGTGGAGGAAGAATAGGCATGTCTACCTCGCCAGACGACCTAGGCAACTCGCTACCTCCAGATAGCCCTCGCAGCCAACAAATATTTTCCCCACCCCGCTCCCCCAGTTGCAGCCATCACTCACATGCAGGGTGCTCCTGACATTGACTCCCCAGCTCTAACTTAAAAGCTCCACACCCTCCTAACTGCCAGCCGCCTGCCAGACATCCTATTCCCCATGAACGCTCCCTACCAACCCACCTCCCATACGCTCACTCTGTTCATGGCCTCACCTCAAGTTCTCACATGCACCAATTCCCCTCTCCTTCACCTCCTACAGCTTCTCTACAAACTCTACTCCACCTCTGGTTGTTCAGTCTCTAAGCTGGGTCTGACTTAGCAACCCCGTGGACTGCAGCACATCAGGCGTCCCTGTCCTCCACTATCGCCCCGAGTTTGCGCAAACTCATGTCCACTGAGTTGGACATGCTGTCTCAGCATCGCCTCGTCCTCTGCTGCCCTCTTCTTTTGCCTTCAATCCTCGCCATCCTCAGGGTCTTTTCCAATGAGTTGGCTCTTTGCATCAAGTGGCCAAAGTACCAGAGCTTACGCTGTCTCTGTACCTGTTCCTCCTACCCAAATCCTAACCCTCTCTTTTGGACCATATAGCTTCCCTACTGTTCTCCCTGCCACTGAGCATAACCACCAGTTATCACAAGGTTCAGCTCCTCCACAATCTGATGACGATTTGTATGGCAATTCTCTGATGAAACCCTCCCAGGGATTCCTTGCTTTCTTCACAGTAAGGTCAGATTCGAGAACCCAAACTGTATCAAGATCTTTAGATCCTGCTGCCATTGCAGCTCCAGCAATTCCAGGCTGCGCACCAATCACGGTAATTCTATAACTAAGCCAAATACATAGAGAAAAAAAAACATCAGGCAGCGCCATTTACAATAAGACAAATATAAATACTCTTTGGCTCTGTCCCGTTAGTACCTTTATTAATTTAATTATAAACTGGCTTTTTTTCCACAGTTAGTATCTTTCATCTCAAGTCAGTCTAAGGTAAATTACAGTGCTGCAGGAGCCCAAAGGAAGACATAATTAAATGAATTTATACAGTCTATACTTCTACATAAACTATCTTCATAATATGACAAGCAGACAAGAAAACAGAATTTAAAGACATTTCAGGATACAGACTACCTTCAGTAACAAATTTCCTGCGTCAACGATCACTAAAAATTCTAAGATATATTAGTTTATACATTTCTATTCCAAAAAGAGAACACATCAATCAAATTTTCTCTAGGCTGACTCTCAGGAGTATCATTATACCCGTAACTTCCACTGTGAGTTCTAGAAATGCTGGTTTAGAGGCAGTAAAGTGCCAAGCTGTTACCACTTTCTTCGGTGTTTTGCAGACTTCAAAAACAAGGCCCACAAACTATGCTGAGTATTGATTAAAACTATCCGACATCTTTAAAACAATGTGAGTGAGTGAAGTTGCTCAGTCGTGTCCGACTCTTTCGACGCCATGGACTGTAGCCTACCAGGCTCCTCTGTCCAGAGAGTTTTCCAGGCAGGAATACTGGAGTGGGTTGCCATTTCCTCTCTCCAGGGGACCATCCCGACCCAGGGATTGAACCCAGGTCTCCCGCATTGCATGGTAAAGCAGACGCTTTACCGTCTGAGCCAATTAAAACAATGTCAATAACCTCAAAGAGACTCATACCAGAGAATTGTCTTGATCAGATGATAATTTCCCAGTACCTATCAGAGATTAGAAGATAAGAGATTTGGGGTTCAGAAAGCATGTGGAAGGTGAGGGAAAAGTAGGGAAGAGTTCGAGTCTCAAACCCTGCAAGAGAAGGCAAGATGTGAGACGGGAACACGGCACGCACGATGCTGTGTAAACGCGCTCTGCCTTCGATGCCTGGTGACTGTGCCACATGAAGACCTAACTAGGGCTTCCCTGCTGGCCCGGAGGATAGGAACCAGCCTACCAATGCAGGGTCACAGATTCGATCCCTGGTCCCAAAGGATCCCACATGCCGCGGGGCAACCGAGCCCGTGTGCCACAAGTAATGAAACCCGGGTGCCCTAGAGCCTCTGCTCTGCAACTCGAGAGCAGCCCCGCTGGCCACAACTAGAGAACGCCTGTGCACAGCGACAGAAACCTAGCACAGCCAAAAGCAAATCAACCAAAAATGAACACATATAGCAGTTTGTGCATGTCAAAACAACAATAATAAAAAAGACGTTAAATTTTTGTTAAAAAAGGAACAGTTAACTATTCTGTGGTAACAGAATACTCCAGGGCACGGGGCTGGGAGAGAACGTGGCCGGAAAGGAAGAGGTTCAAAAATGGAAAGCAGAAGCCCGCCCAGAACAAAATCCGGTCACCAGGACGTGCTGCAGGATTCCATGTTGACCTCACTGAATTGCACCTAAACTGTAATACCTTTCCCTCAAAGCCTACATGGGCCGGTGTCTTCAGAAAAAGGTAGAACCAGATTCCGCGTTTCCCCTCCAACATCCCAGACAGACACTGTTGAGCTTGGTGGCATTTCAGTCAACCACTGACAGCTTTTTTTCTCCCCCAGTTCTTCTGAACACGTGAAGAGCAAAAACAACCATCAGTGCAAAGTGAGGGTTTTACTCTCAACAACCTCCTATTCCCATGCGGATGAATCCTGCAACCAAGTCAGAGGTTCACTGGCACTAGAATAAGAGCCCTGCTTATTTCCTTTAGAATTTCTCTTCTGCATCTCCAGAACCACCTTTCATCATTTTTCACTCTGATTCACTGGTCCAAATATGTTAAGAGTGGCTGGAGCCCACTGTCTTCGGTTGCTTTCTGTTTTGTTTTAATGGGTCTGATACACCAAGAAGCAGGAAGATGCCGCGGTCTTAGTTCTTATATGTTCAGCTCAAACAAGACATTTGTCAGGAATAAATGTAATTCCTATGACAAGCAGATGGTTCAAGCAGAAAGCCTTAAATCACCAACAAAACAGTTTAGTGATTAACAGAGTGGGTTAATATAAAGACTCTGCTTTTAACTGTCCAGAGTCCAAACATTCCACCTCCCCCCACCCCACCCCCAACCCTCAGCACTAATTATACCCCCAGGCCTTGGCCTGAATCACGAGAAAAAAAAAAAATATCTGCTGGCAAATGTCAATGAGGGGGGAAAATCTGATTCCTGTACAAACTTATCAACCACCTTTCTGTTTCCAGACAGGATACTATGGCAACAGCATAAGCAAAAGATTAGAGTAAGCTATGCTATCTGATAAAATGAGGGCGTCAATGGGAAGTTCTGGCTGTCAAGAAGGCCTTGACAGTTGTAAATACCTCCGAAACAAGAAGAAAGAAACACGAGACTCCAAGATTACAAATATCCGACACAGAATACACTGGAATTGACATGTTTTACCCATTAACTCCAATGCAAATAGTACGATGATTTGAGACTTGAGGATACTGTGGAGAAAACAGGGGCTTCCCAGGTGACTCACTGGTAAAGAACCTGCCCGCCAATGCAGGAGACACAGGGGATGCAGGTACGAGCCCAGGGTCGGGAAGAGGCCCTGGAGGAGCACATGGCAGCCCACTCCAGCATTCCTGCCTGGGAAACCCCATGGACAGAGGAGCCTGGTGAGTTACAGTCCATGGGGTCACAGAGACTCAGACACAACTGAGCACCCACACACGCAGGAAGAGACAGAGGTTCTTTTAATACGGATCCTTATGACAATTACTCCCAACCCTATCAACAGACATGTATTAAATCTCATGGTTCCACTAACACAAAAATCTAGCTAACGTACGCTAGAAAAGTCTATGTGGAGTAACTGATTCATTTTAGAGATGAAGAAATGGAGTGGCTTGCCTGGTAGTCAGCATCTAGTTATTAGTTAATGCTAACTGAAATTACTGATGAAATCAACCCAATTCAAGAGATTTTCCTTGTTAAAAATCCTAGCTCTCTTCTTCATCTTTCTATTCAGTTAACAAATACCAAAGTTAGAACTAAGGCTCTTGGAGCTGCAGGGAGTGGCAGAGAGTAGAAGCCTTAATCTGAGCAGGACATAAGGAGACCCGGGAACTTCTGACAGACAACAATCAAAGGGAGGCCACATGAGCAGGACAATCAAAGAACAAAAGAACTATTTCATCTTCTGGCTTTTAAAACTCTGCCAACTATGAAAGAAAATGCAGGTTAACTATTTTAAATGAATGATGCTCACAACTTCCCCCCCAATATTCAGGTTTATCACACTCCCTGAAAGACACTGGGCAAATAATTTAACCCAAGCCTAAAAAAGCAAGGGGGAGGTAAGGAAGTTGGAGAGGGGGAATAAATTTTTCAAACTGAATTGTTTAAAATTTAATAATATTTTAAATAACACATAATGTAATTTTAATATTTTAATAAGCTTTATGGGGTACAAAGCTTGGCTCACAATAGATTCTCATCAAGCATTAGCTCTTCATCTTTTCCCTTCCCAGGAGAAATGCAAGAAGACAGGCCTGAATTCATCAGGAGATCAAAATACTGTTCCCCAAAACTATGCTGTACAGCGTCCATATACCAACCACATGAAATTTAAACTAACTGGCAGTACCAAAACCAGGTTGATAGTGGTGAGGAAAGAAAGGTTTTTCTTTATACTTTGATAATTTTCAAGTTTCTGTAATAACCTGTTTCACTTACACAGAAACACCTGTTTTGAAAAAGAAAAAGTGTTTTCAGTAGGGTTTCATCACTCTCCTGATAAAACTAGTTATAACAAATGTGCAAGTTAGCTTGTACTATCCCAGGCTTATCCAACCCAAACTGTGTGTTAAAATAAGATTCCATAATCACCCTCAGAGGGAGAGGATAACAGAGCAAGCATCATCTTAACTAAAGCCAAGCTGCCTAAAACTCTACTGCTTACAAAGACTCTGCGGATGTCTTAATAGACAAAGTCAGAATCAAGCAAACTGTGGTACAAGATCTCCTCACAACAAGGCCGAGACTCAAGACAAACCGCCTCCCTCCTTCTTGCCCTAACTCGGCCAGGAAATGAAGGCTTCTGCTCTCTAGTGAGTCCCAGACTGAGAGGCAGCAACACAGCTTAAAGCAGCTATTACGAATCTTTTCAACAAATGACGCTAGGACAAGTGAATATCCACATGCCAAAAAAAAAAAAAAGGAACTTAAACCCTTAGCTTGCATCACACACAAAAATGGATCACAGGCAAAAGCCAAAGAGCTGAAAATGTAAAACTTCTGGAAGAAAAGCAGGAGAAAATCTTCACAATTTTGGCTAAAGCAAAGATCTCGTAGATATGACGTCAAAGGCACAGAACGCATAAAAGAATACATGACAAGCTAGACTTATTCAGAATTTAACACTTTTCCTCTCCCCAAAGACGTCAGTAAGGAAATGAAAAGACAAGCCACAGAGAAGGAAAAAATATCTGCAAATCAAATATATGATTTGTATCCAGAATACATAAAGAACTCTTAAAACTTAACAAAAAATTTAACGGTCAACTGGTACTTCATCAAAGAAAATAAATGGCAAATGAGTACAGGAAAAAATGCTCAACATCAATAACCATTACCAATACACACCCACCAGATGGCTACAATGAAAACGACTAACAGAGTCCATATACCAATCACATGAAATTTAAAGTAAATGCTGTTACTTTAAAATAACAACTGTTGGCAAAAGTGTGGCAGGGGCGGGGGCGGGGGCGGGGGGGGGGGGATGAAACCCTCTAGTACTGCTGGTGGGAATGTAAAAATGGTATAGCCACTTTGCAAAACAGTCTAACCCAGCAATCCACTCCTAAATATTTACATGTGTGAAAATATAACCACATAAAGACCTGAACAGAATGTTCAAACTTGCAAATGGTTATGAGCCTGAGCTCAGAGCAAAGTATGTTTTTGCAGTTCCTCCTGCTATCATACTGCTGGCTCTCATAACCACTACTGCAGTCCCTTTAGTGAAATCCACTTGCACTGTTTAAAAAAAAATTTTTTTTTCCGATTTCCACCACACTAAGCCATTCCTAAACTTAACCCTTGGCTTCTGAATAGCCATCCTTTACTTTGCTAGAGGCTGGGCAATGAGTTCCAAGTAAACTTCTTCCAACTGCATATGAGCAGAATAAGTGAATGACTGAGAAAGCAGTTTTCCTAGGACAAATAGAAAGTGTGTGAGAACTCTGATGCACCACCCTACTGACACCTTTGTGAGTGCGCCTGAACAACCTTAAGGTAACTGAAAACTAGTGAATTTTAGAAAAGATTCACCCATCTGGTATCAGATGGGACCATTTCTACCAATGAATTTAGAAGAACTGCTCTTTTTATTCTTACAGCAACTGCTTGTTGAAGATCCTTGCACCAGTCTCCACAGTATCAAAGCCAAGTCCTCCCTGGGTAGGATCATGAGTTTACAACATAGTCAGTTACAGTAAGTGAAGCATTCCAGAACACGGGATGAAATTCCAAAAGGAGAGAAATTCAAATAAAGAGTTTAACCTATAAAACAAAAACAGGTCTAGTAAATACAGAGCAAGTCTGTATGTAACCTGTCAACTAGCTGCGAACCTCTGAGTTCCAGCCAAAAGCAAAGGCAACATGAGGGGACGGGCAGAGAAGTCTGGACTGGCTCTTCCGGACGCACAAACTGGTTCTCCAAAAGCAACTGCTAACCACACAAGGGATGAGCACAGAGCACCATGCACACGGACAGCTCTGCTGGGTGTTCTTTCTCCTTCGTGGAGAATGTGCAAATGTCTGCTTAACTATTCAGTGATAGCGGGGTTTTACTGAACCCACTCCAGATGCGGTCTAACACCAACACTCAGGTGTTCATTACAAAGCTTAGATAACAATATGGAAGGGATGATCGTGAAGTCCCCAGAACTGGGTTCAGACCAAAACGAAGGCCAAGGAGCTTATGAGCTGACCAGGCAATCACAGCATTTCTGAGAGAGGTATAACTCCACTGCCTCTTTCCACCTATAAAACAAGAATCGGCAGGAAAAATAAAAGCACCTGTTGATGACAAAGATGCAGCAAAATATCCCCTTACTCAGATGGTAGGTGTGAAATGCAAAGCAGTCGAAGCATTTTAGATACGACTTTATGATGTGTATAAAGAAACTTGAAGACTCTCCAAGTTCAACTTGGTAATTTTGCTGTACCACAAGGAAATGATGATCAAATTGAGGAAAAACTTATTTTGGAAAAAAAAAATTTTTTTTTTACTAACAGAATGAGTTAAATATGTTAACTCCAAGCATTAGAATTATGTGATCCCTTAAAATAGTCTAAACTGTATTACATGGGAACACACGATTAAATGGAAAAAGGCAGAAAACAGTTTATATAATCTGATCAACAGTACGTTGTTTTTTTTTTTTAAACCACATACAAGGAAGAAAAAGACTAGAAGAAAACCAAAATCTTAACTATCTCCAGGTAATGGAACATTACCTAAGTGATTAACAACTCTTTCATATATTCACCGGATTCGATGCACCACTTCTCTAACTGGGAGGTGGCGGGGGAGGAGACAGTGCCACCTCCAGCACAGGGTGGCAGATCTTTGAAGCATAAGCAGCAAAGTTGCTGGAAATCTTCCCAGAGCGCTCTCAGTAGTTTCCTGCTTTTTCGGAGTAATAAGACTTTGCATTACAGAGATCAATCTGTGGCAACACTGGCAGGATTGTAAACCACTTTTCTCACCTTAGGACTTGCAAAGTCCAAATCTGCAAAGTGAACGGAAATCTAGCTGTATAATGAGGCTTACATACACCTAGGTCTTTTTCGGATGTCAAATTTTTCCTGATTTCTACACTGAAGTAAAACTCTAGTTGTTCTTATTGCTATTCAGTCGCTAAGTTGTGTCCAACTCTTTTCAACCCCCTCAACTGTAGCCCACCAGGCTCCTCTGTCCTCCACTGTCAAAATTTGAGTTTGCTCAAATTCATGTCCACTGAGTTGATGACGCTGCTATCTAACCATCTCATCCTCAGTCACCCCCTTCTCCTTTTGCCTTCAGTCTTTTCCCAGCATCAGAATCTTTGGCAATGAGTCGGCTCTTCGCATTACGCAGCCAAAGCATTGGAGCTTCAGCAACTGTCCTTCCAATGAAAAGTCAAGGTTGATTTCCTTTAGGATTGACTGGTTTGATTCCTTTGCAGTCCAAGGGATTCTTAGGAGTCTTTTCCAGGACTACAGTTCAAAAGTATCAAGTCTGCAGCACTCAGCTTTCTTTACGGACCAACTCGCACATCCGTACATGACTACTAGAAAAAACACGGCTTTGTATGGACCTTTGTCGGCAAAGTGATGCTTCTGCTTAATACACCATCTAGTTTTGTCATAGCTTTTCTTTCAAGGAGCAAGTGTCTTTTAAACTCTAGCAGACTCTTTCAAAACCTAGAACTATTTCAGAATAGTAAGCTGGGATACTAGTAAGCTGTACTCTATCACGAGTAAGCTGCTACTGGATGATGATTTGAGAGGGAACTTGCTAGAATTCTCCCACATTTCACAAACCACTCCTACATAAAAAAGTGCTTCAGCTACCCTCAAATTCAATCAACATTTTTTAAGACTGGCAGAGGCATGGCAAGGGGTTATGAAAATAATGGGAGGAAAAGATAATCCAAAATAAATATGCGTTCGCTTGCATTTTTTCCCCTCATTGAAGGAAAAA
This sequence comes from Capra hircus, assembly GCF_001704415.2. Classification (NCBI taxonomy): domain Eukaryota; kingdom Metazoa; phylum Chordata; class Mammalia; order Artiodactyla; family Bovidae; genus Capra; species Capra hircus. Next base: position 15,559,096 of record NC_030828.1, on the reverse strand, counting down.
TGCATTTTTACAACAGATAAAAAGTGGGCAGGATTTTGCAGCCAAAATAAACTATGAAGTTAGGTTAAGTTAGAAAGGAGGCTAGAATAAGTTAAGACAGCTAAAAGTAAAAGCTGTTTTCTATTGTTCTTAAGTAAAGTACATAGTCTACTGTGAAAAGGAAAAAAGAGAGAGAGAACTAATCTGGTATGCAACATTCAATACTCAAAAACACAGAATTCCAGAAACAGAGTTGGAAAGAGCTCCTGATCTAAACTGCCTCTTCACCAAATTCAGAATTAGTTAAAAAAAAAAAAAAAAGTCTATCAATTGAACTTTTGAAATTTTCAAGTATTCAGCTATTTCAGTCATTATTTCCATCAGATGATGACAAAGAATCATAAAAATTCTAGAGCTGGAAAAATTCTTAGATATCGTCCTGCTCCAGCTCATCAGCTGATTAAGATACAACCAGCAAAACTGTCACTTTTCCTGCAATCGTAAAACTGCAACACAAGTTCATCCTTTAACTGACAAAAAGCCTGAAGATGGGGATGATGCCGCATTCTGTCACTTTCTCATCTGAAGAAGGTTACGAATATACGTACCACTCTACAGAAAAGTTAGCCAACAGCTTCCGACACTCTGCTGTCTACTTCATTCTCCGTTTCCTTCCCCCTGGACTGACCACAATATATATTATAAGCTTGCTGCTCCTCAAACAGTTTTAAACAGTCTATGTTCATAATTTCAAACATGGAAATTGAAACCAAACAAATCATCAGTTAAGTCATCTGCAAGTTGTCAGGCAGTCGGAGGCCCTACGGTGAATTTGTGCACGGTTCAGAGGACTTCATTCAGAAGGAAATGGTTTCCCAGCCCACCTTTATGGCAAGACAGTGTTAATGGCTTTCTTTTGAAAACTTATGACGTGTTTAAATATTACAGAGAAGACAAAGAGTTTGGTTAGATAAATGCTATTTCTCAAAGTCATTTTAACATTAAAGGCATCTCTTTCATACGCCACACCCCACAATTGGCACGATTCCATCAACTCTTCCTTCTGGTCAGTAACTGTCACTTGGCATCACTCCTCCCTGCAGCCCTCCAAGCGAACACACACAGCTGTACTTCATCTTTCTCGAGGTTTAGCTATCCTACAGCCAGTCTACTAAAATAACCTGGTAATCGATTTCCTTACCGTTTACTTCACTATCATATTAACAAGAATATTTTTAAACATAAGCCACTCTAAAGTGTTTCAAAATACTTCAGACTTGGAATTTTTATATTCCTGAAACAGCTATCTAAGGCTGTAAAACAGCAGAGCTTAAGGCCACAGACATGAGTCTGCTTAGCACTAAGGGACAAACTGGATCATGTGCACCTCAGAGCTTTTACATAATTTAATTTAGTACCACAATACTATGATCTCCTATTGGCTCACAACAGGAAGGCAATATGTGAAGCTTACTATCTGCAAAATACTCTGGGTTACCCAGAGTATTTATCATCTTATTCAGTGCTCAAAATCTCTCTTTGGAGGAAGGTACTAGTAATACCCTTGTTTCACAAGTAAGGAAACCGAGGACTGGAAAGGTTGAATCGTTAGTCTGGGGTCACAGGACTGGCAGAGGTAAGATATAAATGTAAAACAGTTCAGCTCCCCACCTGAGTTCTTAACCGTTAAAATGGCATAATCAGTGGTAGTGCAGATTTTACTGATACACCCAGTTCCTATATTTACAACAAATATGCTTCTACTAAACAAGAAGGAAATGGCAAACAGCTCCAGCATTCTTGCCTGGAACGTGCCATGGACAGAGCAGCCTGGTGGGTTGCAGTCCATGGGGTCGCAGAGCTGGACGCGACTGAGGGAGTGAGCACATACTTCTGCACAACTTTCTAATGGTGACAGTCCTGGACTGAGCGTGACCCTCGATCGACACCATCCGTGTGAACGCCTGGGAAGTAATACACTTGTGGCTGGCTACTCCATCCCCCCCTGGAATCACAATCCCCAGTGATCATTAAATAAAAAAAAAAGGCTGACTAGTCACTGACTGTAATCTCTCCCTGTTAGTGTCACCAGGAGACGGCTCCTGAAGGAGCACTGATGCTTATCAATCTGAGCAGAAGAACACCAATGATGAAGACCCGGTGTGGTCCTGGTACAGCCAAGTTCCAACTCTGGTTCCCAGCACAGATGTGACTCTGCATTAATTGTTACCTCTATGACCTAAGGCAAACATTTAAATCCTCAAAACTTTCTCATGTGCAAAATATGGCGAACAGTACTATGCACACAGGTGTTAATATTGCTATGAATGTAATGCACTTATGCTAGTAAGTGTAAAGCCATCAAGCACGATGCCTGGTAAACAGTAAGTATTCAAGTGCCAGTTGTTCCGTGTAATGATTAGGAACAGGAATGGAGGCGGCCCAGATCAACAGTGACTGTCAGACACGTTAAAACAGGATGAAAAACAGAAGCACAACCAAGGCCCACAGTCCCCCTTCCAGCCCAAGTGCAGGAATGAGTAGAGCTGCAGGACACGCTGCACGGCTGGAAATCAGACAGGCTGGTTCAGCGAAACACAACGCACTGCTTTTAAGAAACAAACCCACCAATAGCCACTCACGGACATATCACTTATCTCCCCTGATTGGAAAGACTGAGTCATACACAGCATCTCTCTACAATTAAAGAGAAAGTGTCAGCACATTTCTGTACAGAAAACAGTTCACAACTTCAACCAGTTTCAAACTGCTTTGGAAAGATAAGCTCCTTAATAGTTTTGACTAAATTTAGAATGCTTTACTACTTTAATGCAGATAAATGGAAATTGGGAAGCAATAAAAATTATCAAAAAGAGGTTCTATCTGACCTGCTATAATATTAAAACATGCAATCGGCACTCTCAGTAAACAGCGGTGCCATCCGCCTCCGAAATACAAATTTAAATTAAGAGTCCAAATTAATTAGACTTTACAGAATATGATGATGCTTTGCTATTAAATAGATGAATTTAATACCCAAAGATGTACAAATAAACAAAGTCTACCTCACTGCATTCTGCATTAACTCCTTAAAAGACTGAACCTACCTCTACTCTACTCTGGAAATTCTGTTAAGTGAGCCACAGATCACGTTCACAGATCTACAAACTAGACAAAGGGAATAAGCCAAAATTTACCTGGATTCAACCTAAAGTACAGGCTAGAGGAAAATGCAAAAGTTTATTCAGAAGAGAAAGACAAACCTGTTTCTGAGAACTAAGTGATACAAGAGATTCTCCTCAGTGGCATAAATCACCATGTATATTAGAATCTCCAATTCCTGCCTTACACCAGACCTAGTGAATTAAAATCTTCCCCAACATTCTGATCCTAAGCCAGGACTGAGAACCACGGCCTCTCTGTAATAACTATATTAAGTTGTGCTCCTTTCCCCATCTAAACTGTTGTTTGGTTTGGGGTTGTTTGGCTGTTAGACAATCAACCAAGTGCCTGCACGTAGCACAGCGTCAGCTGTACATTAGCTGCCAATGCACGCGTGCGTGCGCAGTCGGCAAGTCGTACCTGACTCTTTGCGACCCTCTGGATTACAGCCCGCCCGCCTCCTCTGTCCATGTCATTTCCCAGACAAGAATACTGTAGTGGGTTGCCAGGGAATCTTCCCAACCTAGGATCGAACCCATGTCTCCTGCATTAGCAGACAGAATCTTTACCACTGAGCCACCAGGAAGCCCATTAACCCAAACTAAATCCTAAATCTCCAGAGGGTATGTCAGGCTACATCATGTCCATACCAGATGCTCAGTCAATAAAGGAAATTAGTCCAATAAAAACAAAATATTAAGAAGCAGTTTAGGGAATTACCTCCCATGCTTCCCTCTTCCCTGGCCTGAAAAACAACTCCCAGATGGACCATTCGTCTTAAAAGGGAGACAGGAAGCAAGAAGATAATCCGGGAAAATTCTAAATTAGAAACTCAAAAACATTAAAAAGTCAAGAAAATTCACCAGGGAAAGAGGGGGAAAAAAACGGATAACAGGCCTAAGAAGTATAAAAGGAAAAAACTGGATAGAAAAGAATGGTGGTTGTTAGGCCATTCTAAATAAGAAAAATATACTAATTTGTCTTCCTTGCTCATAAAACAAACGTGACCCAATATTAAAAAGCAGAGACATTACTCTGCCAACAAAGGTCCCTCTAGTCAAGGCTATGGTTTTGCCAATAAATAGTCATGTATGGATGTGAGAGTTGGACTATAAAGAAAGCTGAGCGCCAAAGAATTGATGCTTTTGAACTGTGGTGTTGGAGAAGACTCTTGAGAGTCCCTTGGACTGCAAGGAGATCCAACCAGTCCATCCTAAAGGAAATCAGTCCTGAATATTCATTGGTAAGACTGATGCCGAAGCTGAAACTGCAATACTTTGGCCACCTGATGTGAAGAACTGACTCAATGGAAAAGACCCTGATGCTGGGAAAGATTGAGGGCAGGAGAAGGGGACAACAAAGGATGAGATGGTTGGATGGCATCACTAACTCGATGGACACAAATCTGAGCAAGCTCCAGGAGTTGGTGATGGACAAGGAAGCCTGGTGTGCTACAGTCCATGGGGTTACAAAAAGTCAGACACAGCTGAGTAACTGAACTGAAGAGCTTTTGAGTCAAGACACAAATGAATTCCAGTAACTACCTGGCGTGACTCCATTCATGAGCCAGTTTCTTTATCCTACCCTGTAAAAGAGGTAAGACCATTTTAAGAAGATAAAGAGATAGTTGTAAAGCATCTGGCTTCTTATCCAGATGCTCAATGAAGATTAGCTCCCTTCCTCCTCAGGTGGAAATTCAGACGGTCAGATAATAGAAGACGGATGATTATCTTGCAGAAAAGGACCGTGTGGTCATACCAGCACCATGTGAATGCGTCTTCTCGGGCGTTTGTCGCTTTCTGGCTCTTGTAGCTGAGTTATTCCTCAATGCTGTCCTCAGCTACCATCTCTTATATATGCATAGCCCCAGGGAAGCTAAAAGGTAATGGTAACGTGCAGGAATCTCTAAAGTCCTTTCTGGAAATAAAACCTTAACAGCAGAACTACAAACCCCCAAGTGACCATTTAAAACCTGTGCCCCAGCCATCACCCCCCAAAAAAGCAAAGAGGCCTCATCTTCACTGAGGTTCAGGGCCTGACTCCACAAGACACTGATAAATCTTCTATCCTTCACAACTTTAAATTAGGGTACCAGGTCCTAAGCAAGCCTGGAGAAAAGTAAAAGGCGTTACTGTGATCCTGAGGCAGTAGACAAGGCTAGAGAATCATGTTAAATAAAACAAGAAAGAAGCCAGCCTTGCTCCAGGAGCCAGGAACACCACCTGAAGTCAATCGCCTGGGGAGCTGCCTGGGGCGCCTGGTTTCAGGCAGTGCTCAGGAGTACCAACTGGATAGTCGGACAACTCATCCGTCACTGTTTCTCTGAAAGCAGATAACCCAGAACTAAGTACCTTAACAGCCTGAATCTTCAGGAGTGGTCTTCTCTCTAACACACCACCAAAGTCTTTTTGGACATTATGCTTTTACTATGGCAATTCAAGATGACTATTCCAACTCAAGGTGAATTTAGTGGTTCTGATGGCCATGTCACTCATGACTAAAATATGCCTATTATGGTCAATTAATGCTCTAATTAAATCAAGACCTCCTCCATCTATACCTGTGCAACTGGTTTTCTGGACCCAAATGCAGATCTTTACACATACTTCTACTACAATTAGTCTTATCAGATCTGGCAGGCTATTTCAGCCTCTTTCCACTCCTTTGACCCTTAGTTCTCTCATCAATGAAATGAACAAACTGGACAAAATGGTTTCGGTGATGTCTTCAAGTTTTAAAACTATACTTTAGCATTTACCAAACATTTATGGCAAACATTTTACTTTAAAAGCAATTTTACTCCACTAGGATTTTCAAAGGAATAAAAACAAACAAAAACAACAACAAAAAAAAAAAAACGCAAACAGCTACAGATTTTTGCCTAAAGGAGTCATTATCTTTGCATGCCTCTCATGCCCCTGTCTAAAACCACCCTTACTGGCTTTTAGTTCAGGATAGAATAACCTTCTCCAAACTTCCTATACTAGGAGAAGGAAGAAAAATCCCACCATTTCTGATGACCAGGATTCTCTACTATTAAAGCATGAAGAACAAGGTTTTAACGTAAACCACAAGATCGTGCTGAAACAGGAATTCAAGCGTGCAGTCTAAATCTCTATTCAAAGTAATGATGTACACAAGAGAGGTCCACAAGAATTCCCAAAAAGCAAACTCCTCAGAGATGGTGATGAAGGAGAGGGTCTGATAGAGAAGAAAGCCAAAACCTCCTGCAGGGCACCGCCCTTTAAAAAATCGTTAGGGGCGGGGATAGAATTGTGGCTATAAGTCTCTCCTAGGATTTTAAATGACAAAGCGGTGGCTCAGCAGGTGAAGAATCCGCCTGCCAACGCAATAGGTACGACTGTCAGTTCACGCTAAAAAAACTCACAGACTATGTTAACTCAACACATACAAGTGAGACTGCCTGAACAAAAACTTAACTCTCTTCAGTTCACTTCAGTTGCTCAGTCGTGTCCGACTCTTTGCGACCCCATGAACTGCAGCACACCAGGCCTCCCTGTCCATCACCAACTCCCGGAGCCCACTCAGACTCACATCCACCGAGTCCGTGATGCCATCCAGCCATCTCATCCTCCGCCGTCCCCTTCTCCTCCTGCCCCCAATCCCTCCCAGCATCAGACTCTTTTCCAATGAGTCAACTCTTCGCATGAGGTGGCCAAAGTACTGGAGCTTCAGCTTTAGCATCATTCCTTCCAAAGAAGTCCCAGGGCTGATCTCCTTTAGAAGGGACTGGTTGGATCTCCTTGCAGTCCTTGGATTTTTACCTAGTTTCATATGATCTTTGGCGATAATGTCAGAGGCCCCCAACAGTAAGGCTCATTCATTCACTGTAAGAGATGATTAAGTTCTCATCTCAATGATCACTGAACACTGTTCCTCTGCTTTAATTAGCACTTGGCTTAATAATTATCAAGGTCCCATACAACAGTGAAACCTTACATTTCCATTAGTTAAGGGAGCTACCCATTAATATTACTCAGTAAACCAATACAGAATATTAAAAGGTTTTGATAACAAATAATTCTAACTGAAAAGGGAGGCCTTCGAGAGAACCACCACACTTTCTTATTTTCAAATTAGCCATTTAGTACACCAAGCACTCAAAACTGGAAACAGTACAATGAACCATGGATTATCTTATTCAAAGTCCTTTTGGAAGCAACAGTTCTTATTCCACAAGCACTGCCCATGGTTCAAAGCATTTTTGGATCTTCTCCTTTACAACAATCCTCAAATAGCATTAGATATTTATAGATACATCTCTTATTTTCTTTCTTTGCACAAAACCGTTCTTATGCAATTTATTATCAAATCTTGTTTCTAAATATCTTTGGGGCTATTTTTAAAAACCAAAACTCTCTCTCACCCCCAAAAACGTATCTATTCTCCCAGTTAGTATTAATACTTTCAAAGACGCTTTGTCCTGAAATGAAGATGACAAGTCTTCCAAGTGCTAAAGTCTCTAGAGGACTTTTTAAAAATGAACAAATACTGTCTGATACTCCACGAATTACTTCCCAAGAACTGAAAGTTTTTACCTTTTATAATTTAAACACACTCCCCAAATTACTGCTTGTAATCAAGCTCTTCATTGTAAGTAACGTAAAGGCAATTTCAATACAAATACAATAAATCTGAACATATAACGCTGTACAATATTCAAGTAGCTCACTTGTACACTGGCTATGCAATATATCAGAATTAATCAGGTATCAATATCATAGGAAAATATGACGCTAAGCATTTTTCAGTTATCCCTTTGACTACAGAGCACCCACATCACTGCAGTGGACTTGCTGCCAATAAAATGTACAATAACACAACTTCTAACCCATAAGAAATTGGAAATGGGCTTTTTCCTTAATTTAGAATCATGTACAGGAATATAATGGGAAAGATGCAACGACTGATTTGGTTTGATTAGGTTAGGTAGGATTGATAAAAGAACTTATTATTTTTTAATTTTAATAATGCATTTTATTTAATTCCATATATTCAAAGGAGAAGGCAATGGCACCCCACTCCAGTACTCTTGCTTGGAAAATCCCATAGACAGAGGAACCTGGTGGGCTGCAGTCCATGGGATCGCTAAGAGTTGGATACGACTGAGTGACTTCACTTTCGCTTTTCACTTTTATGCATTGGAGAAGGAAATGGCAACCCACTCCAGTGTTCTTGCCTGGAGAATCCCAGGGACCAGGGAGCCTGGTGGGCTGCCATCTATGGGGTCGCACAGAGTCAGACACGACTGAAGCGACTTAGCAGCAGGAGCAGCAGCATATATTGAAAATATTAACATTTCAACATGTATAGCACATAAAACAATAAATGGTATATTTTACCTATTTTATTGCCTGAGCCTTGAAATTTGATGTATATTTCACAGTAATAGCACAACTCAGTTTGAAGACTGATAAAGAACTTATTCTTTCTTAAACCCACCCCACTGGAAAGGAACTTTGTTCACATTACAAGAGGAGTGAAATCCAAATGAAGCCATTACTCCTTACACAGGAGTCAAACTGGTGGGCAGCCTGAGAACACGGAGCTTCAGCACTGCAAGGGACAGGCCTCCTGGCCTCCAAGCCTCTCCTGCCCCAACCCAACTCTTCCCCAGCTAACCCTCCCCCTCCTTCAGGACAAGGGAAAAGAAACATCACGTTCAGGAAACCATCACCAATTCTCTCAGTGCATGGAGAAACTGGGTCAAAGAGGCCCCCTTCTATACTCTCCAAAGCACACTTTCAAACCTCAACATAGCACCTCCATACTGTAGTCACTGGGTGACTAGTCTAGCCTCTCCTACTAAAATACAAACACCCTGAGGGTGTTTTGGGTCCTAAAAGTGAAGATCCCCAGGACCACACACGCTGGTTGGTCCACAGCAATCATTCAAATGACTGGGTAAACCATTTGCGGAGAGAAACAATGGTCGGGCCCACCGCCGCGTGTATCACCCACACCAACCCTCCAGCTGCAGTGCAACAAAGTCCTGAGGAACACTGACGTGTCCTGGGGAGCTCCTATTTTAGTGCCGGGCAGGGTGTTCTGGGAGGTGGATATGAAAAGGGGGTGAGGGGAGGGCAGACCTCACTCAGAGCAGTGGCAGGGGCATTACCAGAACAAAGGGTCCCTTAGCCAACATGCAGCTGTTAAACAGCGCATCCAAACTGAAAAGCTGTAACTTGAGAAATGAGCTCTGATTCAAAGACTTAAAAACACTATTAACAAACCTACGAAGTAAGAAGTTCCCTCCAGTACCCTCCATGCACCTATGAAAGTTTGCAACTCACTCAAGAGAGAGGGGAGTCTTTGTCTCGTCCATTACATTGTCAAAATCTACGCAAGAATGAGTATTAGACTGGAAGAGAGAAAGGCAAAGAGAGAAGAAAAAAAGGATGGGAACGTGAGCACACACACACTCTCCGCCATCAAAACATCAGCTACTCTCTTGCAACTTCTCCCACCAAATCTTGCTCTAATTTTGACAGTGGCAGAAATCATCCAATGTTCCACGCTACTCAATCCACTTTCTGTGCTCCAGCCCAAGCCCCTTTCACACCTTTCTCAAAAATGCCCTCAGAGCCAGTGAAGACTTCTCAAAGAAGCTGCTAACAGAGAGTGAGAATTACTCGGCTGGGAGGGCTAGGGAGACCCACTCCAGCTGCTCCAAAAGTTCAACTGTGCAGATAAGCCTCCGTCTATTTTTAGGTTTAGCCCTGCCCACCCTTTAAGAGTCTCTAGCACACTACAAGAGCTCTAAGGCAATCTAAAGCAGCATTCTCCCTTAACTGACCTCAATCCTACGTGCCTCAGGGTCTGGCTGACACCTAGATGTCTCACAAAAGACTTGTTTACTTTATGAGACTGCTGTGCTATTTATTTTTCGGTTACCGTTTTTTTAAAACTTAAGAAACCAAATAAACAATCAAAATCATTATCATCAGGATTTCTGAGTCACTGTCCATTTGCACCTTTGTTTAATGAGAATGGAAATGGTTTGCAGACTTCCACATAAGTGAAGATTCTTAATCTGTGAAAAACTAGGAATGAGTCATAACCCCACTAAGGGTGAAATCTCATTTTTCAGGTGTAGTCCCTTAAAAAAAAAAAAGAAAGGAATGAAAAGAAAAATTATTCTATATTTCAGCTTCTCTTTCTTCAATTCCATGCTGTTCAGGTAGCTTCTCCTTTTACATAACGGAGTGAGCTCGTTAGCCCCTTCATTTTTACCCTCAACAGAGTTTCCCGGCGTCCTATTCTGGTCAAGTGAGGTATTCCCCCCTCCATGTCCCAGTCACGGTATGAGTTTTAAGTATCAACTTCCAACCTGTAGTGGCCTCTTCTGTCTCAGCAGATGGTCAACTGACTAGCTGGGCAATGGTCTCCACGTCCATTCCTTCAGGCAGGAAGGGTGAGACTGGACTAAACTGAGCCTTTCCCAGAAGCTGGTCCGCAGATCGTCATAGAAACGGAGTGACAACAGTCTGCATACTGAAGCTGCCGCTGCTCTGCAGAGACACTGTTTCGGGGGCCAGACACCCTGTGGCATCTAGAAATGACATGGCAATATAAGCGGTATGTCTTCTTTCTGGTTATAAACCCCGGAGAGAAAATGAAGCGACCTTCTCACCATCCTATCCACCTGGAGGCAATGGCCTTTAGCAATGGAAAGCAGGACACCCACGCACGTTTACCGCTGACAAAAGACACACATTATCTTTAAGAGCTTGCGATTTTTTGAAACAACAAATAAGTGCGGATTAACTGATCGTTTCTCTCCATTTCCCCTTTCCCCTCACCAGAAAAAAGAGTGAATTTGGAAAAACATTACTCTCCTTCCCAGCTCAGGTAAACCAGAATGCAACCAACTCTTTAAATTTAAATGATGAAGCACCTCTACTTCCAACTACCTGGCAACCAAACAACCCTCCACATAATGATACCCAGCTCAAGACCGACATACCATCACACTCAAGACGATACTTGTATGAAAAGCTTAGGGGGAAATGCACACCAAGTTAATCAGCATGATCACAGTTCAATTTATCAGGAACAGAAATGTGGCAACATAATGGCAAGTCACAGACTATCAGAAGGAGAGCAGTATTTTTTAAACTTGTTCTGGGGCTCGCGATTTAACCCTTTCAGTTCAATGCAATACTTTCTTCAAATGCACAGAGATACACAGTTGGCCTCTTCCCATCAGCACCAATCAGATGGGGAAAATTTTTTTTTTTTTCTTTCTGGAAACAACTGTTCTAATTAAACCTTTGGGAGTGAGATTCTTGAGTAAGAGTCTATTTTCTTATTTTAACCTCTAAACATGCCTGACACCCAGTATTCACTAAAAGTGGACTGCTGAATTTAATTATCTACCCTAAGCCCATGTACACTGTTTCAGCTGTTCCCCTTTTGTGGTTAAAAGTGTTCTTAGCCACTTGTGGTCTTTATTACTAAGGACAAGAATGTGACTGGATTCCTTAAAACCTCCAGACACACTGCTTGAGTAGCCAATGCTACGACTGTAGCTCTAAGCTGAAATCAAAAACACGCACAGCTCGGGCTGCCGCTGAGCTAGAATAGCAGCAACATCGCAAGCGCTAGGGCTACACCGTCCAGTCCGGGAGCCACCAGCCACACCCGGCAGCTAGTCTTTCCTGGTGGGCCAGTGGTTAAGACTTCACCTCTCAGTGCAGGGGCTGCAGGTTCCATCCCTGGTGAGGGAGCTAAGATGCCACCTGCCCCAGGGCCAAGGACCAAAGAACCGAAACAGAAAAACAGAGGGAATACTGTGACAAATTTAATAAAGGCTTTAAAACCGGTCCCCATTAAAAAAAGGGGCAGTCCAAGCTGAGGTGTGCTGTGTGTGTCAAATACACACTGACTTTCAGACTCAGTGCCAACAAGAGGTACAGTATCTCAATGTCCATATTAATTAGCTGAAATAGTATTTTTGTGTATTTTGAGTTGACTATTAAAATTAATATCACTTGTTTATTGCTACTACAAAGTTTTAAATCCCATGAGGCTCACTTTGTACTTCTATCAGACAGTGCTAAGTTGGAGCCAGACAGATTTAGATTTAATTCCCAAGACCAATAACTCCCTTGGTTTTGTGCAATCTGAACATCTGACCAATATTTGGGTTAAATTCCTCCTTCTATGAAATTACAATGATGTCATCTTCTTCACTGGTCGTGGCTGAGGGAAAGTGAGGACTTAGGATATACCGGCTAGAACAGCAGAAACGCAGTGAACGACAGCAAGCAAACAGACAGACGGTAACTCATTCTTCTGCTACTGCCACCAAAGCGCTCAAACAAGCATCACAAAAAGCCTCTCGATGGGTTAACAAAAGGGCTGTTCTTTTAACACTGTGTGACCTGTCACTGTATTTCAATATTTCTATGTCTGAAAAATACCCTTCAACCATACTGATTAACTTAACTCAGCAACATTGACCAATACTCCAAAACCATATTTCAGTGATTTCTGGTTTATTTTTACATAAATAATATTTTCTAACCTAAAGGTACATTGTTTGAATGCTGTTCCAATTTTATCAAAAGAAGCATATCAGAAAGATTCATTTGATCATACACAACAATTTTAAGACAAAAAGAAAGCAGTCAAAATCTCACACAAAATGAGGCTTCTAAAATTCCAAAGTCCAAAAACTACTGGAACTTACTTGGTATACATTTAGGAGGGAGGAAAGACCTTACCCCTACCTAGAATAAACATATGAATATTTCTAATACCACTCTAGGACCTACTCAGCAAAAAAAAAAAAACAACACAGAAAGCAAGAAAAAGTTACCTGCTGTTAGTAAATTAGCAAGCTTGTAAGAAAAAATTATTACAAAAATCAAGTTAAGTTGTTCAAGCTAAGCATTAATAATAATCTTCTGGGAAGAAAGGAAGCAAGACCGTATGGTGAATAAAATCCCGTGTCTCATACTGAAGTCTAACACATCTCTGCAATCCCAGCATATCAAACTCCGCCACAGTTGGCAGATGCCAACTCTAGCAAGCGTCTGACCCTATGAGGGCAGGTCACCTTCCCTGTCCCAGTGAACTGTTAAGGAAGCCTGTGTGTAGAATGCCTGAAATTTACCTTTATGTGGAGAAGGAAGAGACAAGAAACTGTGGCCTTGGGGAGAACGGACTAGAGCGAACACACTGGTCCTCAGGTGGGTCAGTTTTCTGGAGAATGACCTTGACACCATCTCTAGCGTTCCAACAGACACCAAAGTTCCCATAATCTATCGTGATGTGATGTGATACTTCACATGTCTTGCAAGTCACAGCCGATTACCCAAATGCTCTCAAATTTCCTTTTCCCCACTGAAAACTAGTCAGCCATAGAAGAAATTAGAACCTTGGGCACACTCATTGACCACCGAAGGCCTTGAATTATTGTGGCTACCAGCCGTGACCATGGGTACTCACAGGGAGGGGTATAAGGTGTGATTTTACATTAAGGAGATGGATGCTTTCCAAACTGAATTAATACCAGGAAGAGGGGAGATTCACAGAATGAATGAAAAGGCACCAGTCTGCCACAGTGCCTGGCTACCCCCAAGTGAGTCTTAAACCCAAAGTTAATCAGGCTGCTCACAAAGTACCCCCCCAAAATTACTGAGGTAATTTTAACATATATTTCTTTTGTGACTCTTTCCCCAAGCACATATCACAGAGCTAAATATAAACTGCACAACAAATAGTTGTTCAGAATAGTATTTCTTAAATATCTGGCAGTCCAGTGAACTCCTGAGTTTATAAAAGGATAATCTCGTCCCATTCTTCTTTAACACTCTCGAGGTTTCAGACTGCAACAGCTGACCCTTGAACAAAGCATGGGTTAGGGGCGCTGATCCTGGGGCTAAGCTGAAAATCCACACAGAACTTATAGTCGAGCCACCATATATGCTCCTCAGTACCCATGGTTCGACATTTGTGGACCATGTAGTACTATAATATTTACTACTGAAAAAAGATCCAGACGTACTTCCGATCAGTGTTGTTCAAAGGTCATCTCTACTTCCCTTCTTCCCTTCTCAAAGCAGACACAGCTGCTCTATCCTGTTTCCACCTTCGTTCAAATCTTTTGACTGCCCTTTACCATACCGACTCAACATCTTTCTGTTTATAAATCTATCTCGAGCCACAGATTCCGAGCTTAGTCAAAGCACCAGTTCTCTCAGAAACTTCCTGTCACATTTTTGGAGCTAATCTTCCATCTATGCCTATCTCACTTTAAAAAGTCATTGCTCTCTGAAATTTCGCAGAAGACTAAAACAAAGGAAAGGAAAGGAAAGATCGCAAAGGAAAAAATGATCAGACTTCTAGAGCAAGTTCCCTACCACCCCAAACCTGAAACTAACACACAAAACATCCCAATTCCAGAGAACTCAACCAAGAAAGAGCACATAATATAGCCTTTGTCACAAGTCGGTTTTTCCCTTCATCAAAAAGCTGCAAACCTATGTAACACAAAGCCTGGAATCAACTTTAGAAAACAAAAAACTAACCCTCCTCCCAGGCCATGCAAGTCTCATCCAGTCATATACATCCCAAATACAACGGGAAGGATGAAGAAAAAAATTCAAACAGATGCCAAGAGTCTCAGAGTTAGGACATCTTTTCAATTTGTCATTTGCTCAAAGACGGTCATTGAAAAGAACCAAGAACAAATTAACCATTCATCTTAGAAACCCATCCACATGAAGAAAAGGCATTCTGACATAAGAGTTAACAAAACAGAGTCCACCAACTTGCTTATCCAACTCTGGAGCTCCCTAACTCTTCCCAAATTACTAAATAAAGGAACACTCTGAAGCCATATCGTTTGTATTTATAGTACATTTTCCATCTTCGTTCTATATATAATCAGCTACATCTCACTAAAACTCATTTTTATTATGTCTGGGAATCTTTTCTGTTAATGATCACTGGAATAAATAGCTATTGACCAGTTCAGAGGAGAAAAAGCACAATGTTCATTTTCCTCCCCTATTTTTTTTTTAAACTGTGCAACTATTCATAAGTTCTTGTTTTGTCTTCCCCTCATTTTAAAACTCCTTCAACACAATTAGCAATTCAATTCTACCGCAAAATACAGTTTTAGAAATGAATAGGCAATCTTCACAACAGTTTAAATTTGCCCTCTGTCAAAGCCTATTTACATAATACAAAAGTCCGAAAGACAAGTTCCAACTACATGCTGGCCCCAGCAATGCTGAGCAAAAGTAAGACTCTGGCTTGAAGGCACAGTATGAGAAACCTGGGAATAAAACTCAAGTTGGTCAAGACCAAAATACGAAAAAAGAATTACGCCTCCTTTCCCTGCTTTTTGGGCTAAAACAGATACTCATTTCCATTTCCTTGGAGGGGGTTAAAAAGAAAGAAAACAATGAGAGCTTAATAATTATAAAAAGTATAAAAACTATGGGGCTTCCCTGGTGGCTCAGGGAATCTGCCTGCCAATGCAGGAGGCCTGGGTTCGATCCCTGTGTAGGGACGATCTCCTGGAGGTGGAAATGGCAGCCCACTCCAGTGCTCTTGCCTGGGAAATCCCGCGGACAGAGGAGCCTGGAGGCTGCAGTCCATGGGGTGGCAAAGAGCTGGACACGACTGAGAGACTGAGCACAGAGGCACGCAGTGAAATATACGCGCTCTCTAATAAAGCACTACGTTGTGTAGTGTAAGTAAAACTGTTCCTGCAGTGAATTTCAGAACACATCTACAGAGACAACTCTGAAGTACCCAAACAGCAGAATGCCCAGCTGCTCGAGCCTCTGGGACGCTGAGAGTGCAAGCGCTGGTGACGCTCTCTCGGGCAGCAAGCCGCTCTGCCAGGCAGAAACGAGGGTTCTGCGGGCGATCCCTAACGAGCGGGCCGCACACCATCCAGAGTGGAAACCACGGCAGCGCGGCTCCTGTGCGAGGCGCCTGGGTGAGCTGGCTTGCCCTTTTCTCAATCTGCTTTCACACTTGCTTGTCTCGAGGTCACCTGATGCTCTCAGCAAGTAACACCCAAGAGCCCGGGATCAGACACACAGCACTATCCTTGATTTACCGCCTTCAACCCCATATTCCTGTTTCCTCTTCTGCCAGCGGGGAAACCAACCTCTGATCCAAAACGACACTTTGATGACCTAAAGTTTCCTGTACCCCTGAGTGAAACCAGGAACGGCAACTAGCCCAAGCGAGGGTCTCTGAACTACAGCCGCCCTGAAAGTCTCCCCCACCTTGAGCTACACCACATACTAACGACTACCTATGAGACATAAAGCCGGGCTTCCCTGGTGGCTCAGGGGTGAAGCATCCGCCGGCTACTGCAGGAGACTCGGGTTCGATTCCCGGTCTGGGACGATCCCCCATGCTGCAGAACAACTAAGCCTGTGAGCCACAACTACTGAGCCTGCACTCTAGAGCCCGGGAGCCCCTACCAGAGAGGAGCCCCCTCCTCGCAGCTCGTAGAGAAAGCCTGTGTGCAGCAACGAAGGCCCAGCACAGCCAAAAATAAGCCAATCTTCAAAATAAAACAAAGACACAAAGCCTACAGCCTTTCAGGCAGGGTCTGCTGTGAAATTCTGCTCACCTTCTAAGGCTCTGATTCCACGAAACAGCAGCAGACTACGGCCTGGGTTCAAAAACAAACCAAAAAAAAACAACCATAGGCAGGACCTTTAGCCAAGCCGGAACCCTCCACGAGCTGTCTCCAGATTATGCACTCTTCAGGACATCCCTGGCTGTCCAGTGGTTAAGACTCTGAACTTCCACTGCAGGGGGTCACTGGTCTGACCCCTGGTCGGGGAACTAAGATGATCCTGCCTGCCACGGCATGGCCCCCTCCCCCCAAAAAAGATCATGCACTTTTATTCCACTGACTGCTCCACAGCATGCTTATAGTGCTGATTCATGACACACAGCTTTCTGTGCAGTGGTAGAGAATCGCAGAGAGCTCAGGCTTTTCAATCAGACTTGAGCGAGCCCCAAAGCTTGGCTCTGCTACTTAACCTCCTAAATAAGTGTGAGCCGATGACTTAACCTCTCTGTCTTTCTGTGCCTCTGCTTCCTGATTTGTAAAACTGGGAAAATATATGCAATGCGAGATAAAGATTAGAGGAAGTAATTAATATAGGTACTTTGGCACAGGGCCAGACACATGTTAAGTGCCCAGTAACTCAGCACAATACAAACAGAAACTAATTATTTCTCTTTTCTTGTGTGTTGTTCCTATAAGGATTTTCAGATATGCCGGAATCTAAAGTTTTCCCTCAGAAGCTAATTCCAACCTATAACCTACAATCAGTGGTTTCAAGCTTTATATAGAATAAACTCACTATATGGAATGAAATCATTAGATATTAAAATAACCTGTTTTAATGAAAAATAATTATATTTCCCCAAAACATAAGTTTAATGAAAAAGTGGCTTGTTTTATATTTTTGCATATATTTTATAACATCTGGCTTACGATTACTAGATTCTCATGTCTGCTTCTACATTCAAACAATGTAATATATGAAGTTCTGACTGAAGTATATGAAAAAAAATTCAGCTTCAGATCCACAGCTAGGAAAAGAGTTTTTTAGCCTTTTCAAATAATCGTGAGTATTTTCTTTTGATATTATACTAAAACTTGACAGCGGTAGGTAGTTCGCCGTAGGTCAGGGGTAAGTCCTCTGTTAAAGTCACTGGTCTTCCACTCTGAATGAACCCTTTACCTACGGGGTACCATGCGGACTTCCCTGGTGGCCCGTGGTTGGGGCTCCATGCTTCCACTGCGCAAGTCTGAGCCCTTGGTCAGGAAACTAGGATCCCACATGCCATGTAGCATTGGTGGGGGCGGGGAGAGAAAGACATTATAAAGGCTGAGATTTGATAAAAGTGAAAAGTTCCTGCTTCATGGAGCACATTAAATAAAACCGACATTAGTTTTCACTCAGAGCACACAACTGTTCAGTTACCATGACTACTCAAGCTCACCTGAGCACCCCCGCCTTGGCTCAGGCTAGCACACCAGCAGTCTTATCCAACGCTGCTTGTGCAATGCCGGTTTCCCCGGTGGCTCAGCAGCAAAGAATCTGCCAGCAATGCAGGAGATGTGGGTTGGATCCCTGGGTCGGGAAGATTCCTCTGGAGGAGGAAACAGCAACCCACTCCAGTACTCTTGTCTGGAGAATCCCATGGGCAGAGGAGCCTGGCGGGCTACAGTCCATGGGGTCACAAACAGTTGGACACAACAGAGTGACTAAACCCAAAAGAATACCGGCTGCATCAAAGGCCACAAACACAAGAACAGACTGGAAGAAAACATTTATAAAGCATATATTCAATAACGGGTTTCAGTTCAGTCACTCAGTCACGTACGACTCTTTGCGACCCCATGGACTGAAGCACGCCAGGCTTCCCTGTCCATCACCAACTCCCGAGTTTACTCAAACTTATGTCCATCGAGTCGGTGATGCCATCCAACCATCTCATCTTTTGTCATCCCCTTCTCCTCCCGCCTTCAATCTTTCCCAGCATCAAGGTCTTTTCCAAGGAGTTGGTTCTTCACATCAGGTGACTAAAATATTGGAGTTTCAGCTTCAGCATCAGTCCTTCCAATGAACATTCAGGACTGACTTCCTTTAGGATGGACTGGTTGGATCTCCTTGCAGTCCAAGGAACTGTTAAGAGTCTTCTTCAACACCACAGTTCAAAAGAATCAATTCTTTGGCGCTCAGCTTTCTTTCTAGTCCAACTCTCACATTTATACATCACTACTGGAAAAACCATAGCTTTGACTAGAGGGACCTTTGCTGGCAAAGTAATGTCTCTGCTTTTTAATATGCTGTCTAGGTTGGTCATAGCTTTTCTTCCAAGGAGCAAGGGTCTTTTCATTTCATGTCTGTAGTCAACAAGGGGTTAACGTACAGCATATATAAAGAACTCCTTCAACTCAATAACAAAAATTTAACCCAATTTTTAAAAATGGGCAGAGAACTTGGAATATTTCTCCAAGGAAGATAAACAAATGGCCAATAAACACATGAAAAGATGCTGAATATTATTAGTTATTTGAGAAATGTAAATCAAAACTACAATGAGATACCACCTCACACCCATTAGAATGACTACTATTGAGGGGGAAAAAAAAAAACAAGAGGACTTGGAGAAACTGGAATTCTTGGGCACTGCTGATGGAAACGTGAGACAGTGTTGACCACCACGGGAAAAATGTATGGCAGTTCCTGAAAAAATTAAGAACAGAACTACCATATAATCCAGCAATTCCACTTACAGGTGTATACACTCCAAGAACTGAAAGCAGGAACTTCAGGAGATATTTGCACGCCCATGTCCACAGCAGTATTATTCACAACAGCTAACGGGCAGAAGCAGCTCTATTGGTTGCAGAGTCTACTGGTGGACGAATGAAGAAAGAAAACGTGGTACATCCATACACTGAAATACTATTCGGTCTGAGAAGGATATTCTTAGACACAAGCGGACGTTGAGGACCTGATGCTAAGCGAAACAAGCCAGCGACAAGAGACAAACGCTATTATGATTCTACTTATATAAAGTACCCAGAACAGCCAAACTGAAAGGAAGAAAGTAGAATGGCGGGGGCTGGGGGGTTAGGAGAAATCTGCTGACTGTCTCCTCCCCTTCTTCTGGGGGCAGCGCTCCCCTGTCACCAAGTCACTACCCACACCGCTTCCAGAACAAACAATCCAAAATAAAAACCAAGGCTCCTCCCTTTGGCTTCAGGAGGATAAACTCAATTCCTAGCGTGACACGGAGACACTCCACCCACTCCACCTTAACCACCCACACGACACAACGCCACCCGCTGCTCAAGTACACAGGGCTGGCTGCGGTTCTCTGACCAGATGCTGTCCTGGTAGGACCACTGTTCTATTCCTTCTCTCCTCGACCCACGCCTGGCCAACTCCTATACTCATGCTTTAAGATCCAATCCGAATATCCCACCCCTCACCTGTGTCCCTTAGAGCTTTTTAGGTATCACTGTCATATCACAAGTTTCCATCTCACCCAAAAATTATCTGCGGGCCTTCCCTGGTGGTCTAATGATTAAGACTCGAGGCTTCTAAACCAGGGGGCGTGCGTTCCACCCCTGGCTGGGGAACCAAGTTTGCACAGGCTGCGCAGCGCAGTCAAGAAAAAAAATTATCTTTGCGTTCCTAGTAGCTGGTTCCATTCATTTTGCTCATTTCCTTCAATGTGCTAATACTACTTAAAACTGGAGTAAGATTAATTTTTGTTTTATGAGCGAGATGCTTACCCTCTAGAGATGCGCTTTAGTGACAGGAGCTGCGTCTTACTCTCCACTGGTTCTTTCAGGGCCTGGCACATAACAGGACGCTGCCAATGCCTGCTGAACGGAACCCCCAGATACTTTTCCCTAGAAAGTCAGCTTCATGCTCATATACTTTCCCCTCAAAGTGTCTAAGCTCTGCTTTAAGATGTTGATTCTTACATCGAATTGTACTTAGAATACTCCGCAATGAAACAAAGTTGTGAGCAACTTATTAGGGCACTAGGAAACTCTTGTGTCCTGAAACAGGAAGACACAGGTAACTAACTTCTCAGCAGGAACACCCACTGCCAAAGTGAAGTCAGTGCCTCTGCGTAGGCCTCCTCTCATCTTCCATCATCCTGGACCACGGTTTGTGCTGAAAAGATTTTTCCTCAATAACAGCTGCAACCACAGACGAAATCCAGCAGCATGCTATAGCAGGTATTGTTTACTCCATTTTAGACACACAAAAACTACTAAAAAAAAACTACATTTCGAAAAGGCTTTGTATGCAGCCCAAGGTCGCAAAAACTACTGAGGGGGGCAAGCAAAACTTAAAACCCACACGAAGTTGTGGGGACTTCAGTAAAGTCCCTTCATCTCAGGACATAAAGCACAAGAACAAAGGTAATGACTCCACTCTAACAGGGTACACAGGGTAACAGAAGATCCAGAAAAAAAAAAAAAGTTTATCCAGTCACTCTCCTTTGTACTCTAAGATTATTCTACCACCTATCACACGCAACACGCAGTGCTTCCTTCAAGACACATCCAGACCCTCCTTCATTCGGCCCCAAAGGCCACTGTTAGCAAAACCAAGAACTGCCTGCAATTTACAACAGGCTTTGTAAGTGAGCCTTGGCTTTGGAGTGAGACTGATCTGGACCAGTGTTCTGGATCTCGCTCTTACCAGCTGTGCGGCCAAGGATCCTCATAGCTTCTTGGAGCCTCAAATTCCTTAAATAAACACGGAAATAAAAACTCCCTCACAAGACAGTGAATAGACAGCATCCAGAACAGAGTAAGCACTCAATAAATCCATAAATCCACAGAGGCTCCTTCACCCTGTCCCAACTCTAGCAGGATGCTGTCTCCAATTCTTGCATCCACACCAGATCAGAATTCAAAGTACTTGGTCCTCTGCAAAATCAGAAAAAGAATCACAGAATCTTGTCCAGCCCACCTGTTCTGTGGATACCAAGTTCACGACCAAAACCACCACAGTCAGCTAACAGCCAAACCAGAGGAGGATCCGGGCCTTTTTCACCACCCATGTCAAAATTCTGCATCAGTGGCACATATTTTTCAGGAGACTGTCAACAGAGACAGCAAAACATCAAGACAAAAAACTATGAACTGGCTAAAACATTTGACCCACACATTCTTATGCCCTAGAATTATCCCACATGTCACATCAAGAACCGCTAAGGTAACTCTTCAAGAAAACACAAGACAAACTTTATACAATGGCAAAGACTCAGTGCGCCAGCGTGCTCTAGGATACAGCACTGCAGATACGCTTTTCTTTTTTTAATGCCATTGCCACACAAGGTCCTACTACTTAACCCCAGGAGCCAGGAGGCGGAAAGTGCAAGCAAAGAAGGCAAAATGCCTAACAATAACACCACTTGTCAAACAAAAGCAGATTAATCATTAATAGACTTTTCAACACAATCACCCTCTAACAACCACTCACTCGGTAAATATTACCGAGTCCCTACCCTGTGCTAGGAGCTAGGGAAGAGTGTGACATAAGCCCCAGGAAAGGGAATGAGACACAGTGTAAAAATTTACAACGCAGGACAGAAAGTGGCATGCCGGAAAGGCTTGAGAAGTCAGAAAGAGAAACTCTATACCACTACTAAGAATAAAGCAGGGTTTCAACAGGAAATATCCTTCAAGGCTCATATAAAAGCCGAGTCAAATCTGGACGTGCGGAGATGGTAAGGAACGTTCTGTGTGTTCCCAGAGTCAGATCCCAGCACAGGCGTGCAGAGTGACCAGCGAGGGATTTTCAAACGCGTGAATGGGCAAAGGCACGTCCAGTTCAACACGGCAAAAGAACAGGTTCAAAGCATGTGGTGGGCCGGACTGAGGCTTTATTCTTTGGGCACTACTGTTTCCAAGCAGGGCAGTGACGGGACCGAAGCTGTACTCCTGCAAGAATCAAACTGACAGAACATACGATGGCTGACAGCTGAAAGAGCAACCTGGCTGCTGTATCACCGAGCTCCTCCACATCCGCACCGGACTTGGCTCTGCTCTCGGTCGGCCCCTCTCCTCAGCAGTCCTCTGCCCCAATCAGCACTGACAACGCGTGTGGTGACCCACAGGCAGGAACATCACACAGGCCGGGTTACAGTACGCAGACAACCAGACGGCGGTGGAGGCGGAGCTCAAAGCTCCTTTCTCGCTCATCAGCAGGGGTCCCAGGAAGTTCTCCAGAGCCTGTCCTTCTCAACTCAGCATTCCCTCTGCACCAGCCACGTGGTGGGATCCCAACAGCAGGGAAAGAGAGAGGATTTCACATCAGCTTTTAAATGCTTTCGCCCAAAGGTGATATGTGTCATTTCTGCTCAGTTTCACTGCTTACAGCAGGACACGGGTGGACTTGAGAGAGACTGGGTGATGACTCTTTTCACATGAGTAAGGAAGAACTAGAAAGCCTGGTGAGCAGCATCACAAGGTGGTGTCTTTACAATGCCCAAGAATCGATTATTACATTTTGGGAAAAAAAAAAAAATGCCTAGTTTCTTTGCAATTAGGTAATATCACAGTAAACTTGTTCTCGAGGCATCAAAGTTATCAACAAATTTCCCTAGCTTTATGGATATCATGAATCTCACACTGATTATGAAATAATGTAATCTATAAAAGAATTCAGCATCATCTACTGCAGAATTCTGTTTGTCTTCACATCTATTATTCTTTCAGGACTCATTTCCAAGCTTTCATACAGACTATTTCACCCTGCTCTAACCTGATAAATGTCTCATTTATTCCTTATTTGGAAGGAGATAACGGATAAGGAATATATACATTCAGTCTGATCAAACCATTTCTGCCCTCCGATTAAGAGTCCTTGGCATAATCCAAAGCAGGTTAAGAACAGCAAGGGAGCTTCCCAGTGATCTAGTGCTCGTGACTTCAGAGCGTTCACTGCCGTGGACCAGGTTCAACCCCTGGTCAGGGAGCTGAGATCCCACAAGTCACATGGTGAGGCAAAAACAAACAGAAACAAAGAAAGCTGCCAACTACTTATATTGCATGGTTTCATTAATGAGTAACCATGAGTAGTCACGGGGCTATAATCTCTTCGTCTACAAGTCTACTCTAAATGCAGGAGAGGCAAGCTAACAACAACGCGCGCACACGCTTTAGAAGCACAATCCTACTTTCAAACCCCAGCTCTCCCGTTGCTAACCGCGGAAGCCTGGCCAAGCCCCACGATCTCCGTGAAGCTGGACGGTCCACACCGACAGCACAGTTAACCCCAGCTCCTTCACAGGGCCATCCCAGGGTTAAAGGAGACAACCTATATGAAATGCTATGAGGCAGATGCTCAAAGAAGCGGCCGGCAGCATAAATGTTTTGATAAGCACGGAATATGGTTTTCTTTACCATTTTATTAAGATTCTCCAAATCAGGAGAGGTAAAAAGCACTTTTGATTTCTAACTGTGTAGTTGAGAAGCCTCTCACATACAAGGGGCATCAGAGCAGACAGTCAAAGAGCACACTTTCACCCACCGCTCTGCACAGTGGCTTCACAACTGAACTGGAACCAGTGTCTCCCTACCTCTGAGAGTCACACCAAGAACAGAGACTGTGCAGTGTTCAGAAACACCACTTCTTAGCATCCTTTGGATGCTTTTCAAGATGTTTCAGTCTAGATGTTTCCAAACTGATTTTGGCAACGGGACTTTCTTCAAAGGAATTATCAGAAGAAACCCACAAAAGTAAAATTTTTCAAGTGGAGTTACTCTATGGGGAACAATTTGGTCTCTTTCTCATGGCGTTCCCAACCCTACTTGGACCCCTGATGTAACTCTAAGGAATCCCGAGGGATTAAGAATACCTTTTGAAAAAGGAAAATAAACTAAAAAACAAAAATGGATGCACTTCACAGAAATCGGGGATGGGAAGGGTGTGCCTAAGTGACCTGCCCCTGGCTGTCAGTAAAAAACTAAGTCTAGAACCCACATCTACTGAATCCGAATTTTCTGCGTGTCCACTAACAATCAAGTTTTTCTCAGCTACGGAATGCTCTGCATCAAAATTTACCTTTACCTATATCACAGTCCAACAGCTTTGATTCTCAAATTTTATATCTGACATCCTTACTTTCTTACTAGTTTTATATTACTCCCACATTACATTCTGCTAATACTTTTTTATATCTTAAAATTTTATTTATTTTGTATTGGAGTATGGCCAATCAACAATGTAACAGTTTCAGGCGGACAGCAAAGGGACTCAGCCATACATATACATGTACGCATTCTTCCCCCAAATTCCCCTCCCATCCAGGCTGCCACTTAACACTGAGTAGAGTTCCCTGTGCTAGACAGCAGCTCCCTGCTGGTTATCCACTGTAAACGGAGCAGTGTGTACGTGTCTACCCCAAACTCCCTAACTATCCCTTCCTCGCAACCATAAGCTTGTTCTCTAAGTCTGAGTCTGTTTGGCAAATAAGGTTATTTATATCATGTCTCTTCTCTTATTACTTTGTTCCCCAGTAATCTTGCCATGTGTCTCAGAACAACTGCAGTGAAACATGTAACTCCTAGCACTGCTGCATTACCAGGCCTTTTAGGTTAACGCCCCAAACCATGGGCCAAGAAAGAAAAAGTAACCCAGACTCAAGGGGCAAATCCTCTGAAATGTTACAGGCTGAGATCCTGGTCCTCGCCTGATCTGCTAAATGTTGTTACTCCCGTTTATCTCCCAAAGGGCAGTGTATCAAGAAAAACCTAGGATTAAAATGACTCAAGTTGCCAAGGGGAGAAAACAGTGAATGTGGGATGGCACATTTTTAAGACTCAAGTCCAAGCAGTGTGATTGTAACAGAAAAGAAGAAGGTGAAAACTCTTCTGACTCAGGAAGATTTCCAAAGCAGCAGCCCTCTGAAAATTCAGGTCAGCGGAAAAGATGTCCTCAAAACTCCACTTAAGAGGGTTCCTATGAAACCAAAACACCCAGACACATCCATGAAATCTGAACAGTTCAAGAATCAGGTGTGCTACATGAAAAACTGGGTGTTTCCAAGATCACATTTGTTCTCCCACAACTGAATAACAATCTACAGGTTCCAGGCAGCACTGTTATAGAGCTGTCATAAATCAACTCTTCTAGGAATGATTTATCTACTAAGTCAACCAGCAAATCTTTCTCTATAACCAGGACTAGGCTAAAGATCAGCCACACAATACTGTTAAGAATGCCCAACAGAACTGACATACTTTAGTGTTATCAACAGTGCCCAGAGACCAACTTACATAATTTACCTGACTTATAACTTGCAATGCAACCGATTCTTCCTACCTATAGTACAGAAAATTCTGACAAACGTTACCTAATTAAAAACCACTGCTATCATAGGTGAGACCAGTTAACTCATCTGTCTCACAGAAAACTGTGTGGCCATATTAGTAAGTGAAGAGCATGGATCAATTTTTAATTTGATTTTTATTTTCCTGGTTAAACCACAATGTCAACACATGACTGTGATTTGGGGCACATATGCGAATTCTGCATGTCCATTATTAGATACAGTATTGATTTTTAAAGCTTCTTACATGCATTTGGATGTGCAGTAGAATGGCCACAGATCCTCTCTCATGGATCCCTCTGTGTAGTTGCTGTTCAGTAGCCCAGTCATGTGAGACTCTCTGCAGCTCCAAGGACTGCAGCACACCATGAGTCTGAGCAAACTCCGGGAGACGGTGAAGGACAGAGAAGCCTGGCATTGCAAAGAGTTGGACACGACCGAGTGACTGAACAAGAAGGCTTCCCTGTCCTTCACTATCTCCCAAAGCTTGCTCAAACTCATGGCCACTGAGTGAGTCAATGATGCCACCCAACCATCTCATCCCTGTCACCCGCTTCTTCTCTGTGTAGTATGCAGAAGGTTACCTAACTCTGTATCATCTCTATAAATCTTATCTCAAACATTCCTGCACCGCATTCCTGGAGTTAATTAGGACTGCTAATTAAGGTGCTGCCAAAGATCATGACCATCAGTCTTTATTTGAAAGTTCCCTTATGGGCCTTTCAATACTGAGAACCAACCTTAGATTAACTCTCAGTGCTTAAGAGAGTAGGGAGTATGTTTCAAGAGCATCTTTCTATTCTTTCAGAGATACAGAGTTCTTTTACTTATAATTGGTTGCCCGTAGTTCAGTAATTCTACTAGTAATTTTACTATGGCATTTAAAACTTCCTTTTAAATACTGGATTAAAAAAACAACAACAACAACTTTAAGATTATAGGGAGTTCGTTCTCTGGTGGCCTAGGGGATAGGATTCCAAGCTTTCAATCTCTGGGTTCAATCCCTGCTCGGGGAAACTAACATCCTGCAAATCACACAGTGCAGGCAAAAAAAAAGATGGAGAAGTAAACGGTAAGCAGGCACTCATATTCAGCCAGTGGGAGTGTAAATGATAATAAGCTTTCTGTAGACAGCAATACTTATTAAAAGCTGTTGAAGCATACAGTCTTTGCTCTAGCAATTCCACTTCTGTGAGAAATAAGTAAACAAGAATACCAAGATTATGTACATGGCTGTTCATCACAGCAGTGTTTACAACAGGATAAAGGGGGAAGGGAGGGACGGAGGGGAAAGGAAAGAAACACCTCTCCTAAGAAAGTAATGAGGGCACTCCCTCCTGATCCACTGGTTAGCGCTCCAGGCCCTCACTGCCAAAGGCATGGATTCAGTCCCTGATCAGGGAATTAAGATCCCACGAGCTGTGTGACATGATCAGAAAATGGAGAAAAAAGTTAAAAAGGTAATGAGTGATCTGAGGATAAATCTAAATCCATACAATGAAATGCTATATAGGCACTGTATTCACCTGACGTTGTGTAAAAGTATAGTTGTGAAACATACTTAATAATCTGCTTATACATAAGAGCACATAAAATGCAATCACATATGGTATACATAAATGCACACGCACCTTCTACAAATTTAGTTTGGGAAGAGAAACACCAGTTGTACCCAAAATATTTTCCAGGCAGTGTCATTTATTCTTACGTGTACTTTTTTGTTTATGGGTAATTCCTGAATTTCTGCAGGGACTGTACATTACTGCTGTTAGTAAAAATAAAACAAAAAAAATCTCTCTCATGAATCATGAAAACTCTGATGACTTCTAGAATAAGAGATTATATAGCAGAAACTGAACTTTAAAAATAAATCTACTGGCAAAGTCAAAGTTACACAAAGTTCTGCCAAAATCAGAGCTCACAGTGGATGTTCCTTTCACATAATTACTTATTTCAACTCTTGGTAGCAATGTTCTTGATGCATGAAGAGGTTGGGCCCTGAAGTTAAGTCCTCATTCTGCCACACGCTGTGAGGCCCTGAGCAAGCTCTCCAGCCTCAGGTCTCCTCATCCACTAACTGTGTGTAGCTGACCCCACCTCTCAGAGCTGTGGGGATTGAAATGAAATAAGGCTGTACAGAACACAGCGGACTGAGCTTGGCACATGGAAAGCAGTAACAAATGATGGCAGCTGTTAGTATTATTGTTGCTATCACACATTAATTAAGAAACAAAATCAAGAGCACTTTAAGAACAGGAATGGTATCGCTATTTTTGATCATCCCTGGACCCCCAGCACCTAGTAAGTTACCCTAAATGTCTGCTGATTAAGTATACCTATTAATACAAATAATTATTACCCTCCTTGGACCTCAATCTCCTTCTTTGGCAAAATCATACAAACACCTACAGAGGTGAGAAATGATAAACATAAGATACCCAGTTCAATAGAGGTTCCCACCAAATGATAGCGGTTGTCTTCCACAACAGGCCTCTAGATTTCCACAGGCATCAAGATTGAAGGGACAGGACAGATATAATTTTTCCTCCGAGTTTCCTTTGGTTGTTTGGGTCCTGGAGGTATCTCACAGGTAAATCATTACTTTTACTTAGACTCAGGAAAGGAAATTCTCCGTCTACAGGCACATATCCTAGAGAGGCAACTGTTAAAGTGGAAAATCTTTAGACAGCCACAAGTGCTTTTGGCCAAGCAACCCAAATAGCAGCTGGGGGTGGGGGAGTGAGGGAAGTGAGGGTAGAGGCAGGGGGGTGGTATTTCAGAGAAATCAGGAGCTTAAGGACAGAAGGTATACAGATAGGGGCCAGGAAAAACAGTGGATCAATTGTTCTCGGGCTTCAAATGAAAGCTTCTAAGACGATGATCTGAATTAGGAACCAATTCTAAAATCAACACTACCTTTACATACACTGCCAAATGAATTCTTAAGGAAGTACTAAATTTATGAAGATATTCAATTACCTGAAAAGTATTTCCTTCACAAAAAAATCAAAATAAATAGGAATGCATTTTAGGAAGAAAAAATAGATTCTCAAAAGAAAAAAAGAACCATTAAATTCTATGGGGGTGGTGAAAAACTACTGATGTGAATCCAACAATAATTTCGTATAGATCGTAACATTCTTGTACTAGTATTTGAGAAACAGTCATCCAAAGAAGGGAAGAAAACAGCCTAAGGGAGAAGTCAAAAACTGCAAAGATCAGTAACTTGTGCAACTCTGTTTAATTTTCCATGTCTAATTTCACAGAAACCTCAGACTGCATACAAAAGTGCTTAATAGAAGGTTTATGATCCTATTTCTGAAATGATTCTATTGCAAGGGAAAAAAAAAATCCTACTCAGCACTCACCAGCTTTGAGTTAAAGTCGTCTTATCTGTATCCTGGAAACATACCATGCCATGACTTAAGAGACATGTCATGGTTTACAAGCATTAAACACTGGAGTGAAAGTCTAATGTAAAATTCACTGTTAAGAAAATAAGTCTGGCAGGAACTTTCAAAACAACTGGAGTAAACATATTGTTTTACTCTATACGGATTACATCACAATATGACTGTAATTTTAAAAGGGATGTGGCAGAGAATGGCAAAATTTCACTAGCTCTCCAGAATCTGAGTAATGGGCCTGCAGGGATTAATTCTACTGTTCTATTTTGAATATGGTTTTTAAACACAATTTTTAAAACTTAGGCAGGCAGCCCACACCTACACCCAGGTGCGAGCCACACTAATATGACAGTGACAAAGCTGCGGAACAGGCTGAAGAATAAAACCACAGACAGAAAAAACGAGGAAGAGCTGAACAAACACTACCGCCAGACCAGGTCACAGCGCTGGCCAGTCTTCCGTTTAACGTGGGGCCCTTCGCTTCCCCCGAAAGGCTAATTTAACTCACCATAATGAGACCACAAGTGATGCTGGGATTAAAAAAAAAAAAAAAATCTGTTCATTTGGTCTCAAAAAATAGACTTTATTAATATTGGGTTGGCCAAAATGTTCATTTGGTTTTCATACCATCTTATGAGAAAACCCAAACAAACTTTTTCGCCAACCCGATATCAATAATAAGCACGTTATTAATATATAGTTGTATTACAAACTCATCCATTCATCCAAACATGTCCCGAGGAGTAACTAACTGCTATGTGTCGTGAGCAATGCCACGTACTGGGAATACAGCGATGAACAAAGCAGACACAGTCTGTCCTCCCCGACGTTATAATTGAGGAGGAAATACAGATACGTGGGTTTACCTTGCCCCCACCTCGTCAGTGAGCAAGGAGACAACGAAGCCTACTGAACGAACTGGAAACAGCGGGCAAAGAAAACACAAAAAAATTAAAGAACACACCGAAAACAGTACAAGCCAAGATACTCAAAAAACAGGAAGAACATTCTTTTCACCTAGTTGCTGGCATAATATCTTAGAAAACTTCATTTATTTCTGTAGTCTATGATACTTGCCATTGGTTCAGTTCAGTCGCTCAGTCACGTCTGACTCTTTGCGACCACACAGACCACAGCACGCCAGGCCTCCCTGTCCATCACCAACTCCCCGAGTTTACCCAAGCTCACGTCCATCGAGTCGGTGATGCCATCCAGCCATCTCATCCTCTGTCATCCCCTTCTCCTCCTGCCCCCAGTCTTTCCCAGCAACAGGGTCTTTTCCATAACCACCTGAAGTTTCCAAAACTTCTATCTTGTCTAATTTATACACGTGTTAGCTGCTCAGTTGGGTCTCCCTCTCTGAGACCCTGTGGACTGTAGCCCGCCAGGCTCCTCTGTTCATGGGATTCTCCAGGCAAGAATACTGGAGCGGGCAGCCAGTACCTTCTCCAGGGAAATCTTTCCAACCCAGGGGTCGAATCTGTGTCTCCGGCATTACAACCGGTTTCTTTACCATCTGAGCCACCGGTAAAGCCCAATTTATACAAAACTTGGCCCCAAAAGAGTCCTTTTTCAAAAAAGTATTAATTAACGTGTTGCCCTACAGGCATCCTCTAAAATAAAATGGTGGGTTACAACATTTATAAGTCAATCTCAATCACTCAAAGTTCACAATATAGTACTATTATTTAAGGTTCAGCTGTATAACAAACATTCCTTCCAAGTTACCAAAAATTTAGGTAAAACAGGATGAAAAGCTTAAACTTGGGTATATTTAACGTTATAAAAAGGTTCAAAAGCCAACTTATCTCACTTGTAAGTTTTTAGTGAAGGAAGAGGGCAGTGGAAAAAAAGATTTGAAAAACATGATTTGACAAAGAGTAAAAAATTCAGGGCCATTCCTACCTAGCCCCATTAAAAGGACAGATTCCCATCCATAATAAAAATGTTATTAAGTATATACGCCAAGCTCTCAGAATCCTTCTCCTTTCTGTCATCACAGACTAAGGTTTCTCGGGCAAGATCAGCTCAACAAAGATTCATCAACAGGTTCCTCTGACTGACAGGGCTATAAAGCAATGATGACAAGGAACTTGCATGTCCTGTCTTAAGGAAATAAGGCAGACACAATATTTACCAAAGGGTTCTGTTTATTGTTCTGTATTAGAAAAAGGGCGGTGGAAGGGAGATATTTACAGTACAGCAGGGTGGGTGGCAACAATAGTAAGAAAATTAATAATCTAAACCGAAGTAGGAAGGACGAAGTCACTGCAACTTTGAAGAATCTTCACTGATGTGAAAATACCAGCTGTTCCATTTCGTGTCCAAGAGCGTAAGTTTTGTAGCATCCTGCCAGTCACCCTGCGAGGACTCAATGAAAGGTGACTTCAATACATTATTCACAGAACAAAAGGATTCAAGGGCAGAAGAAGAGCAGCAACCAGCTCAAGGTCACACAGCTAGTTAGGTGACAGAAACACAGCTGAACTATCTTCCTTCCCAATCTTTCTGCAGCTATACAACTTTGCCAGGTTAAATGCCATTTTATTGGGGGAGGAGAAGGAATCAGGTGACAAGTGAGGAAACTAGCAAGGTATTTAGTTACAGAGTTATTATCTCCTAAGCCAGGAGTGAAAGGAAAAGAATTTTCCCCAGAAATTAGCATACATAGCGACTCTGTTCACTTGCCAGAGTCTCTGTGCCAGTCACTTCGCAATCACTTCAAAACCCCACAGGAATCAAGGACCATTCACATCGAAGGGGCTGCAGGAAAGAAAGCTGCACCACAGTTCATGGAATCATCCACATCTTTGCACCCTGCACCTTACAGTCCACATAATTCGATCCCCTAGCACTAGGCAAAAGATGTGCATACCACTCCCAAAAAACACTCCTGGTGTGAGCTAAGCTGAGCGCAAAACTAAGGGACTCGGAAGAGAGGTTTAATGTTCCACAGTTCGTATCTACATTTTTCTTACTGAAGGCTTATGTTCCTAACATTTCAGGACTGCTAAAATGAACCTAAAAAACTGGTCTTTCAACTTCCAATATAGATTAAACATGAACTAATTAACTGTTTGTAAAACACTTTGAAGTCGTGAAAGAGTATGTAAATGTTAATTATTAATGCTGATCCACAAAGCCCCTGCATCTGAAGTAAAATACAATTCTTCAGGCAACTTTCTGCTACTTTCAAGGTACAAACATGGAAGCCCAGCATGCTTTTAGGAATTCTAGGAAAACTTGAAAGGCAGACCACAGTGATTTCTATTTACAACAAGAACAAGCTGGAATTTTAAGCTGGCTGTGTTGGGTATAATTATATCAGAATGAATAAAAAATGTGACTTATGCCATATATAATAAAAACTAGAGTATGTTTATAGTCACAAAGCCCTGGATGAAAATTATAGTCCATTAACCTGAGAGGGGCAAAGTCAAAGCTCTGAACCATACTTTTCTCATCAAAAAGGCAGGGAGGATAAAACCTATCTTACAACATTACCGTCAAGAATTGAGAGAATGTAAATCAACACACATTAATATATATGCAGGCATCCAGTACCAGCTTCTTCTTCCCTTTAGCGACTTTACTTTTTAGAAGACACTTCTTGGGAAATAAAAGATCTCTCTAGAATGAAAAAGTCCTTTAAACACACACTAGCTTATGCGCTAAGCACACATACAGCACTCGTTTAGCAGGAGGACCCAGGCAAAAACTTTTGGTCATTCCTGTCCACTGACCCATATACATTCTTAATCCTCAAAGGCAGAAAGCACCTCGGCCAGGCCCCAAGGCTGCATGTGACCAAGTGAACAATTAGAACTCTGCTTCTCAAACTCGAGCTGTCCCGTCTTCCTCCTAAATAACTCCCAAACTGCAAAGCCACAAGCAGAGTTCCTTTGTATTCTGAGCCCAGCCTCTCCGTGCACAAAAAATGCAAGGTTTAAAAAAAAACCCGCTGTCCCCCAGACA
Source organism: Capra hircus (assembly GCF_001704415.2). Taxonomy (NCBI): domain Eukaryota; kingdom Metazoa; phylum Chordata; class Mammalia; order Artiodactyla; family Bovidae; genus Capra; species Capra hircus. The sequence continues at coordinate 15,525,680 of NC_030828.1, read as the reverse complement.
GATCGCCAAGGTAAAAGAAATGATTCCCACACAATGCCAAAATGGGTCTCTCTTCTACCTTAAACAGGGCAGAACTCAACAGGCAACACCAGGTACACGGACTGATTTACAGACATATTTCAAACTACACTGCTGTGTTTTCAGAGGCGATTCATCAGCTACAGAAAATGTCAAATCTGCAAAAACTCCCTGTCACCTTTGACACTGTTAACACCTGAGGAAAGGAATGCTTCTATCGATCTGAGCTAGCACAGAAAGTTACAATTCAGATCTAAGGAAAAAAATATATTCACGCTTGAGTCAATTTACCTGAAGTGATCTGCCCACCACAATACGAACACAACACAACGTCCCCTTTGAACAACTGGTGCCACAACCAGCTTGGTGGGGAGAACATGTGCCAACAATGTTCACAGGAGGTGCTGTGAACTCGTCTATCAAAACCACCCATACTCTCCCCTGACTTCCCCGCTGGAGATCAACAGACCACAGTCAAAGACCCATCTGCGCAAGAAGCAGTGTGAACAACCACAAACAAATCAAACTGCATCAGCCCAGAGACTCACCAACCGAGCAGATGCTCCCAAGTATTGCCTCTGTTTGAAAAGGAAAAATTAAAACATATACAAAGATAGATACAGATATAGCAAGCATTTAGGAGGTTAAATAATTCTACCATTATCTCACTCCACAAACAAAACTACAGTTAACACTCTGTGATAAATTCCTTCCAAACTATCTTGTGTGTAAAAATTACACGCAATACACCCCTGTGTGTGTGTGTGCTTAGTTGCTCAGAAATGTCCGACTCTTTGCAAATCCATGGACTGTAGTCCAACAGGCTCCTCTATCCATGGGGATTCTTCAGGCAAGAGTACTGGAGTGGGCTGCCATGCCCTCCTCCCGGGGATCTTCCCAACCCAGGGATAGAACCCTGGTCTCCTTCATTGCAGGCAGGTTCTTTACCATCTGAGCCATCAGGGAAGCCCCAATATACCACTGCATCACATTTAAAGATCACTGATAGATGGGCACAATAAAGGACAGAAGTGGTACAGACCTACCTAACAGAGGCAGAAGATGCTCAGGAAAGATGGCAAGGATACACAGAAGAGCAGTACAAGAAAGATCTTCATGACCCAGATAACAACAATGCTGTGATCACTCACCTAGAAGCCAGACACCCTGGAATGCAAGTCAAGTGGGCCTTAGGAAGCATCACTATGAATAAAGCTAGTGGAGGTGACGGAATTCCAGTTGAGCTATTTCAAATCCTAATAGATGATGCTGTGAAAGTGCTGCACTCAATATGCCAGCAAATTTGGAAAACTCAGCAGGGGCCACAGGACTGGAAAAGGTCAGTTTTCATTCCAATCCCAAAGAAAGGCAATGCCAAATAACATTCAAACTACCACACAATTGGATTCATCTCACACACTAGCAAAGTAATGCTCAAAATTCTCCAAGCCAGGCTTCAACAGTATGTGAACCCGTGAACTTCCAGATGTTCAAGCTAGATTTAAAAAAGCCAGAGAAACCAGAGATCAAATTGCCAACATTCCTTGGATCATTGAAAAAGCAAAAGAGTTCCAGAGAGACATCTACTTCTGTTTTATTGACAATGCCAAAGCCTTTGACTGTGTGGATCACAACTGTGGAAAATTCTTCAAGAGGTGGGAATACCAGACACCTTACTTGCCTCCTGAGAAATCTGTATGCAGGTCAAGAAGCAACAGTTAGAACTGGACATGGAACAACAGACTGGTTTCAAATAGGAAAAGGAGTACATCAAGGCTGTATATTGTCACCCTGCTTATTTAACTTATATGCAGAGTACATCAGCCAAGTGTCAGGCTGGATGAAGCACAAGCTAGAATCAAGACTGCCAGGAGAAACGTCAGTAACCCCAAATATGCAGACACCATTACCCTTATGGCAGAAAGCGAAGAACAACTGAAGAGCCTCTTGATGAAAGTCAAAGAGAGTGAAAAAGCTGGCTTAAAACTCAACATTCAAAACAGGAAGATCATGGCATCTGGTCCCATCACTTCATGGCAAATAGATGGAGAAACAATGGAAACAGTAACAGACTTTATTTTGGGGGCCTCCAAAATCACTGCAGATGGTGGCTGCAGCCATGAAATTAAAAGACGTTTACTCCTTGGAAGAAAAGCTATGACCAACCTAGACAGCATATTAAAAAGCAGAGACATTATTTTGCTAACAAAGGTCCATCTAGTCAAGGCTATGGCTTTTACAGTGGTCATGAATGGATGTGAAAGTTGGACTATAAAGAAAGTTGAGCACCGAGAACTGATCATTTGGAACTGTGGTGTTGGAGAATACTCTTGAGAGTCCCTTGGACTGCAAGGAGATCCAACCAGTCCATCCTAAAGGAAATCAGTCCTGAATATTCATTGGAAGGACTGATGCTGAAGCTGATACTCCAATACTTTGGCCACCTGATATGAAGAACTGACTCACTGGAAAAGACCCTGATGCTGGGAAAGATTGAGGGCAGGAGGAGAGGAGATGAAAGAGGATGAGATGGTTGGATGGCATCACCAACTAGATGGATATGAGTTTGAGCAAGCTCCAGGAGTTGGTGATGGACAGGGTGGCCGGGCGTGCTGCAGTCCATGGGGCCGAAAAGAGGCGGACACAACTGAGTGACTGAACTGAACTGATATCCTTTGAGACTGAAAATGAACAAAAGATTTCACTGGTAACACTTTTATCATGCTCAGAGGAGAAAAGTTTTCAACAGATTTGGAGTCTTAACTCCCTTGGGCACAAATATTCAAGGTGTTTTAGGTCACCCCGCCAAGAGGAACAACTCCACGTCCAAGGTCAGGAGGGGCAGCCGTGAGGAGATACCCCTTGTCCAAGGTAAGAGAAACCCAAGTAAGACAGTAGGTGTTGCGAGAGGCATCAGAGGGCAGACACACAAACCATAATCACAAAAAACTAGCCAATCTAATCACATGGACCACAGCCTTGTCTAACTCAATGAAACTAAGCCATGCCATGTGGGGCCACCCAAGACGGGCGGGTCATGGTGGAGAGGTCTGACAGAATGCGGTCCACTGGAGAAGGGAACGGCAAACCACTTCAGTATTCTTGCCTTGAGAACCCCATGAACAGTAGGAAAAGACAAAATAAAAGGACACTGAAAGAGGAACTCCCCAGGTCGGTAGGTACCCAATATGTTACTGGAGATCAGTGGAGAAATAACTCCAGAAAGAATGAAGGGATGAAGCCAAAGCAAAAACAATACCCAGCTGTGGATGTGACTGGTGATAGAAGCAAGGTCCGATGCTGTAAAGAGCAATATTGCATAGGAACCTGAAATGTTAGGTCCATGAATCAAGGCAAATTGGAAGTAGTCAAACAGGAGATGGGAAGAGTGAACATAGACATTCTAGGAATCAGCGAACTAAGATGGACTGGAATGGGTGAATTTAACTCAGATGACCATTATATCTACTACTGTGGGCAGGAATCCCTTAGAAGAAATGGAGTAGCCATCATGGTCAACAAAAGAGTACAAAATACAGTACTTGGATGCAATCTCAAAAACGACAGAATGATCTCTGTTCGTCTCCAAGGCAACCCATTCAATATCACAGTAATCCAAGTCTACGCCCCAACCAGTAACGCTGAAGAAGCTGAAGTTGAATGGTTCTATGAAGACCTACAAGACCTTTTAGAACTAACACCCCAAAAACAGATGTCCTTTTCATTATAGGGGACTGGAATGCAAAAGTAGGAAGTCAAGAAACACCTGGACTAACAGGCAAATTTGGCCTTGGAATATGGAATAAAGCAGGACAAAGGCTTATGGAGTTTTGCCAAGAGAACGCACTGGTCATAGCAAACACCCTCTTCCAACAACACAACAGAAGACTCTACACGTGGACATCACCAGGTGGCCAACACAGAAATCAGATTGATTACATTCCTTGCAGCCAAAGATGGAGAAGCTCTATACAGTCAGCAAAAACAAGACCGGGAGCTGACTGTAGCTCAGATCATGAACTCATTATTGCCAAATTCAGACTTAAATTGAAGAAAGTGGGGAAAACCACTAGACCATTCAGGTATGACCTAAATCAAATCCCTTATGATTATACAGTGGAAGTGAGAAATAGATTTAAGGGACTAGATCTGATACATAGAGTGCCTGATGAACTATGGAAGGAGGTTCGTGACATTGTACAGGAGACAGAGATCAAGACCATCCCCATGGAAAAGAAATGCAAAAAAGCAAAATGGCTGTCTGAGGAGGTCTTACAAATAGCTGTGGAAAGAAGAGAAGCAAAAAGCAAAGGAGAAAAGGAAAGATATAAGCATCTGAATGCAGAGTTCCAAAGAATAGCAAGGAGAGATAAGAAAGCCTTCCTCAGAGATCAATGCAAAGAAATAAAGGAAAACAACAGAAAGGGAAAGACTAGAGATCTCTTCAAGAAAATTAGAGATACCAAGGGAACATTTCATGCAAAGATGGGCTCGGTAAAGGACAGAAATGGTATGGACCTAACAGAAGCAGAAGATATTAAGAAGAGGTGGTAAGAATACACAGAAGAACTGTACAAAAAAGATCTTCATGACCAAGATAATCACGATGGTATGATCACTCACCTAGAGCCAGACATCTTGGAATGTGAAGTCAAGTGGGCCTAGAAAGCATCACTACGAACAAAGCTAGTGGAGGTGATGGAATTCCAGTTGAGCTATTTCAAATCCTGAAAGATGATGCTGTGAAAGTGCTGCACTCAATATGCCAGCAAATGTGGAAAACTCAGCAGTGGCCCAAAGACTGGAAAAAAAAGGTCAGTTTTCATTCCAGTCCCAAAGAAAGGCAATGCCAAAGAATGCTCAAACCACCGCACAATTGCAGTCATCTCACATGCTAGTAAAGTCATGCTCAAAATTCTCCAAGCCAGGCTTCAGCAGTACATGAACCGTGCATTTCCAGATGTTCAAGCTGGTTTTAGAAAAAGCAGAGGAACCAGAGATCAAATTGCCAACATCCACTGGATCATCGAAAAAGCAAGAGTTCCAGAAAAACCTCTATTTCTGCTTTATTGACTATGCCAAAGCCTTTGATTGTGTGGATCACAATAAACTGTGGAAAATTCTGAAAGAGATGGGAATTCCAGACCACCTGACCTACCTCTTGAGAAACCTATCTATGCAGGTCAGGAAGCAACAGTTAGAACTGGACATGGAACAACAGACTGGTTCCAAATAAGAAAAGGACTCTGTCAAGGCTGTATACTGTCACCCTGCTTATTTAACTTATATGCAGAGTACATCATGAGAAACGCTGGGCTGGAAGAAGCACAAGCTGGAATCAAGATTGCCAGGATAAATATCAATAACCTCAGATATGCAGATGATGATGACACCACCCTTATGGCAGAAAGTGAAGAGGAACTAAGAAACCTCTTGATGCAAGTGAAAGAGGAGAGTGAAAAAGTTGGCTTAAAGCTCAACATTCAGAAAACGAAGATCATGGCATCTGGTCCCATCACTTCATGGGAAATAGATGGGGAAACAGGGGAAACAGTGGAAACAGTGTCAGACTTTATTATTTCTTGGGGGTGCTCCAGACTCACTGCAGATGGTGATTGCAGCCATGAAATTAAAAGACACTTACTCATTGGAAGGAAAATTATGACCAACCTAGATAGCATATTCAAAAGCAGAGATATTACTTTGCCAACAAAAGTCTGTCTAGTCAAGGCTATGGTTTTTCCTGCGGTCATGTATGGACTGTGAAGAAAGCTGAGCGCCAAAGAATTGATGCTTTTGAAGTGTGGTATTGGAGAAGACTCTTGAGAGTCCCTTGGACTGCAAGGAGATCCAACTAGTGCATTCTAAAGGAAATCAGTCCTGGGTATTCTTTGGAAGGACTGATGCTAAAGCTGAAACTCCAATACTTTGGCCACTTCATGCGAAGAGTTGACTCATTGAAAAAGACTCTGATGCCGGGAGGGATTGGGGGCAGGAGGAGAACGGGACGACAGAGGATGGGATGGCTGGATGGCATCACTGACTCGATGGACGTGAGTCTGAGTGAACTCTGCGAGTTGGTGATGGACAGGGAGGCGTGGCGTGCTGCGATTCACGGGGTCACAAAGAGTTGGACACGACTGAGCGACTGATCTGAACTGATCTTGCTTAACCCAGCCTCCCAGGGAAACAGACAAAGCTTAATCCCTGGGTCAGAAAGACCCCCTGGAGAAGAAAACGGCAACCCGCTCCAGTACTCCTGCCTGGAGAATTCCAAGGCCAGAGGAGGCTGGAGAGTCCATGCGGAAGAATGGGACACAGCTCAGCGACTAGCCACCAGCAACAGCTAGCTGCATATACGCTGCTCTTCTCTCACGCCCCCTCCTCCACCCCCGTCCGCACGTTCACACTCTCACCTCAGGGTCACTCTCCCGATGCTCCTTCCACGCGGACATCCAGAGCCCTTCAGGTCTGCTCTCACCACTTCCCTCAGGTCTCTCTCAGGAGCCTCACCTCAGGAAGCTGACATCCTCTCCCAGTGTTCTGAACACTCTTCATCTTCTTCCTACAGTTGTCACGACCGGCCTTCTACCTGTTTATGTTCTGCTTCTCGCACTAAGATGTCAGCCCCTTGATGGCAGCAACTGCCTTTTGTCTCTGAAATCCCATCACCTAGGAAAGTGCTTGACGACAGAAGGCACCCAAATGTGTGCTGAATAAATTAACAAACAACCTTACAACGTATGTCACATGCCTATTTTACAAAAGAGAATGCTGATTTTCAGAGACAATTTACCTAAAGGCACAGAGCAAATAAGTCCCCAAACACATCTGAGAGAGCCAATACTCTACCCACTGACTCACTTCATCCTGTGCCATAGAAGGAAATTATAAGTACAGGTTAAGAAACAAAGATGTAAAAGAAAGAATCGTTATATGAAAGTATCAGACCACTTTTCTGCTCATCACTAGAGCATTTCACATCTTTGATTAATCTCACGTATATATTATAGAGGTAGTAAAGAATCTGCCTGCCAAGCAAGAGACCCAGGTTCGATCCCTGGGTTGGGAAGATCCCCTGGAGAAGGGAATGGCAACCCACTCCAATATTCTTGCCTGGGAAATCCCATGGACAGAGGAGCCTGGAGGGCTACAGTTAACAGGGTCGCAAACAGTTGGACATAACTTCTTCTGTATTCCCTACAGAGTAAAGGCTAGCTACACAGACATTTAACAAACATTTCTTTGATATTTACACCCACAAAGACTTGAAGACTCCTGTAAGGAGATTTTAAGCATCATCAATAAATTATACTCTTTCAAAGGATTTCAATTTGCAACTATGATGGAGTACCTGGATCCAGACTCCTTCCTGCTCCCACCCGCCACCAACAACCAAAAAATTGGACGGCAAAATGGCAACACCTTTTAGTCACGGGACCACCATCAGCACAGGACTGGGAAGAGGTGACCTCCACACGTGCACCAGCTTTCTCAGCCTGGAGGCACACCCTGGACCATGTGCTTTGAGGAGCTCAAGCAGAGCAAGGCAGGCTTGTGAAGTAGGAAGTCCAAGAGTATGAGAAGGCTTAGGAACCTAAAAACCAGAGTTCCAGAAAGGCGGGAGCTGCATGAAGAAGGATCTCCAGAAGTCAGCACAGAAGCCTGCTTGAGTCTAATGACGAATAATAAGCTGTGTGTGCACACTGTGAATCTACAAGGGCAGGAAAGAGTGACCCAAGGGCCGTATGCTACATAACCCCGGAGCTCACTCAGGGCTGGCAGAGAGTCAGACCAGCGCGAACGGAGAACATATCACTCTTCAGTGAAAACTATGGCGGCTTCATGCCTTAATAATGGGGTGAAACAAGTCTGAGAGTCGAAGGATACAGCTAGGGTTGATCTAACTTGGACCAATTAATAGCAATCAACAAATTAAAGTTCACCATTTCTAGGATCTAACAAGAAATTACCAAGATGTGACCCAAAAAAAGAAAAAAAAAAAAAGGCCTATAGAAACAAATAATGGAATTAATGAGCTAGGACTTAAACAACTATGATATGAGTATTACACATATGACCAAGAACTTTTTAAAGGAACATTAATGGACAAATAAAAAAGATGCAATAGCAAATTGAATCCAACAATATATAAAAATACATCATGACTGAGGGTTATCAAAAGAATACAAGGCTAGTTCAACACTGAAAAAGCAGTGTAATTCACCATATCTACTGATTAAAGAAGAAAAAATATATGATCACCTCAACAGATGCAGAAGACGCCTGTGACAATATTCAGTACCCATTCATGATAAAAACTCAGCAAACTAGAAACAGAACTTTATCAACTTGATAAAGAACACCCTTACAATTACAAAAACAAAAACTATAAAGAACATCATGTTAACGGTGAAAGAAGAATGTTTTCCCCCTAACATCAGGAAAAGGTCCACTTAGGTCCTAGCCAGTTCAATAAAGAAAAAGAAATAAAAGGCATATAGACTGCAAAGAAGAAATCAAACTTCCTGTATGTGCCAATGACATTACTGTCTACAAACAAGAGCCCACGTAAGTTTAGCAAGTTTGTAAGACAAAGGAGAGGAAAGTGAAGTCGCTCAGTCGCGACCGACTCTTTGCGACCCCATGGACTGCAGCCTGCCAGGCTCCTCTGTCCATGGGATTTTCCAGGCAATAGTACTGGAGTGGATTGCCATTTCCTTCTCCAGGGGATCTTCCCAACCCAGGGATTGAACCCGGGTCTCCCGCATTGTAGACAGACGCTTTACCGTCTGAGCCACCAGGAAAGTATGTAAGACAAAAGGTCTGCATAAAATAATTCAATCCTATTTCTACAGACTAGCAATGAACAACAGGCAACTGAAATTTTAAAAGCATCATTCACAACAGCACCAGAAAATATGAAATACATATTAATCTTATTTTAAAAACATGCAAGATCCAATGACTAAAATCTACAAAACACTAACAACTAAAAAAAAAAAAGTCGAAATAAATAGAACATCATAAATCATGTTCATGGCTCAATATGGCTAAGCTGTCAACTCTACCCTAAGTGATCTACAGATTCAATACAGGGCCAATCAGAAATCCTGGCAGGATTCTTCTAAAAAAGATGATTCTAAAATATACTTGGGGGGAATTCCCTGGAGACCCAATGGTTAGGACTTTCACTGTCAAGGGACCAGATTCAATCCCTGGTCAGGGAAGTAGGGTCCCACAAGCTTTGAAGTGCAGCCAAAAAATAAATAAACATAAGTAAGTAAAACGTAATTGGAAAGGCAAAGCAACTAGAATACGCAAAGATAATTCTGAAAAATAACTCAATTAGAGAACTCATACCACCTGATTTCAGGACTTACTATATAGATACAATAATCAACAGTGTGGTAAAAGAAAAATGAGAGACAGACCAAAATGACAGAATCCAGAATCCAGGAACAGACCCACACATATATCATCAAGTGGCTTTCAGCAAAGGCACAAAGGCAATTCTATGGAGAAAGATGTCTTTTCAAAACACATTGCTGGGAACAACTACACACACCCACATGCAAAAAAAAAAAAAAAATTAATCTCAATCCACACTTTGCACCATTAGAAAAATTAATGATTCAAGTGATTCATAAACCTAAACTGTAAAATTTTGAACTATAATAATTCTAGGAGAAAAATACAGAGCAAAGTCTTTTTACTTTCAGGTGGGGCAGTAATAAGAAGACAACTAACTTGAAAAGTTTAGAACTCTAATCCAAAAAGATACATGCCCCCCCGCCATGCTCATAGCAACACTATTCACAGAACTATGTCCAAATGTGCGTGTGCCCACGTATACACACACACATGCAATGGAATAATATCCTGATTTTTTAATTAACTACAAAAAGCTATTTGGAGGACAAACAGGAAAAGCTGAATATGCACTGAATACAACAGAATTGTCCAAATGTCATCATTATAATTAGTTATACAGAACAAGGCTTAGCACACTTTTTCTGTGAGACAGTAAATATTTTCAGCTTTGTGGATCACAGGGTGTCTTGTAACTGCTGTCACTGTAGCACCAAAGCAACCACACACGATATGGAAACAAAGCAACACTGCTGTGTCCCAATAAAGAGTAATTAAAAAAAAAAAAAAAACAGCGGGGCAGATCTGGTCTGCAGGCCATAGTTTGTAAACAAAACTGGTGACAGAGAGCAGAGTGGTGGCTGCCTATGGTGAGCTAGGCAGCAGAGTGAGGGGTGGAGGCAGAACTCTCTGGAGAACACAAAGGAACTTTCTGGAGTGATGGAAACATTCTATACCTTTATTGTGCTGTTAAGTTACATGCATGAATATATTCGTCAAAACTTGTCAAACTCTGTACACTTAAAATGGGTGCATTTTATCACATAAACAGCAACTCAACAAACCTGATTTGTTTACAAACTGTACTCTTTTCAGGTGACATTAATGATGGGAAAAGCATACCCTTTGCAGTCAGAATAAAGTGAGTTCAGATTATTCAAATTTTAGCACCAAAATTTAAAACTATGTGACCACTGTCAAATCATTTTCATGGGTGTTTCCCCCTCCTGAAAGTGTTACTCACTCAGTCATGTCCGACTCTTTATGACCCCATGGACTGTAGCCCGCCAGGCTCCTATGTCCATGGAATTCTCCAGGCAAGAATACTGGAGTGGGTTGCCATTTCCTTCCCCAGGGGATCTGCCTGATCCAAGGAACCTGGGTCTTCTGCATTGAGGCAGATTCTTTACCATCTGAGCCACCAGGGAAGCCCTCCTAGAATGAATCAGTAAGTCCTGCCTCACTGATTTGTTTCAAAAATGAAATAAATGTAGGACTTTCCTGGTGGTCCAGTGGTTAAGACTTCACGCTCCCAATGTAGGGTTCAATCCCTGGTCTGGGAACTAATACCCTACATGCCACACAGCTCAGTCACATATAAAATGCAAGACACACAGTATAACATCTGACACATAAGAGGCACATTCCCTGATTTGAGTAAACCTTTTTTTAAGAAAATGAGTCAGTAAAGATCAGACAGTGACTAGCTTCTTTTGTACACTTCTGAAACATTCTGACATTCTTTGTTCACTGTTTATTGTGGTTTCACCTGACTTCAAGTACTGGGATCCAATGTCAGTTCCTGTGATTTCAGAGTAATGTGGGTCTCCCAGCAAGCACTGAATTTAGAAAAATATCCCATAACAAATGCATTGTAAAAGGAAATCTGCAAAGAGGCGAAAGTGAGAAGTATCCATTTCCCTAAGAAAGGCAAAAGAAATGGTATAATATTTATAAAGAAAAAAATCAATAAACCTCATTAGATGTTTTCCCATTTTATACTAGGATTTGAATTTGATCCAAACCAGTAGCCAACCAACAAAACTACAATAAGACAAAGCACTTGTGCAGTGTTTTACCTCCGGAGTTTCTCACTGACAGTAGAAGGAAGGAGACTGGATGACAATATCAAATTTGTCCTTATAAGTAAGGATGCTAAGTCTGAGACACATGAAGTGGCCTCCTCAAGAACACACTGCCAATAACTGGTGAAGCTCAGGAAGTCAGCCATGCGGTCCTGGATCACACGCTTTCAGCAGACATCACCAGCAATTGCCTTGGGTCGATGGAACACTACATTGCCTAACTCCAAGGTACTTTTCCTTTGCTTGACATCTTCAGCTGTCTAGAAGACTAACTCATTACAGTGCAACATACTTAATTCCTAACCATTCAGGAATAACTAGCCTTTTGAAGTGGTAAAGACGATTTCTGTGGCCAAACACGGGCTTACGACAGGATCGTAAGTGAAACTTCAAAAGGGCTGATTACTAATAGGAGAGCTTACTGAGGGACATAAATGGTAAATCCCTTCTCCCCATGCCAACAGCCACATCAGGCACTCTGACACCCACCTTTCCAGGGCTCTGAACACAGCTCTGAAGAAGTAAAGGAAAATACGCCACTGTCCTACACAAACACTCGTAACAACCAGCGTATCTCGGTATCAGGCCTCCTGGTGCCTTCTTTGAGCGAGGACGGACCAAGATGGGTTACCTACCCATCTTCTACTCAGTCTGTCCCCATCAACCCCTGCGGACTACAGGACCACAAATGCGAAGACACGTGAAGGAAGCTAACTTCTTTCCACCAACAGCTTCCTCCTCTCTCCCCACAGACGGAGGGTAAGACAGCCTGACAGTGACTTGGGAGCACAGCTTCCAAATGGATGCTTGTCCCCACCAGTAATAACCCTGTGTATTCAAGCACACGGCAACGTTAACTTTAAAAGGGAATTATCAAAAGTCCAAGTGGGTTCATCTAGCTTTGTCAGCTTTGGTTTTTCCCCCTCCATCTGTGAGTCTGGTCAAATATAATTTTTAAAGGTTTACTGTAATCCTTCATGATTAACTTTTTGCCTTTATTTTATTAAAAAATGGAAAGATGAGATTCAATATACAGAAATGCCACGACAGGTTAATATTTCTGGAATATATCTATTCCACTTGATATTGTGAATTTTCTAAATACGTTGGTATAACTGATTTAAATCACTGCTTCCTCCCACAAATGGTGGCACCTTCAAAAGCGTTTTTGAAGAGGAAGTAATACCACCTCTGTTAACCCACAGGCCAGTTCCATTTTAAGCAAGATTGAGAAATGCAGTCATAATCCATATCAACTATTTTTCAAAATTAAGGTAAAATAAGGAAGAAGAGCTGGAAATACATAACTCAGATACCCTACTCCAAGTCTTGAAAACAACCCATTTCTGACCATTTCCTAAACACTGTAAATGCAGAGTTCTGTCCTACTGAGTCACACTGCCAGGCCCACTCAAAGATTAACAACTGATTGAGAAGATAAAACTGCTAATTCTATTAACGTTCAGCTCAACTTCACCTTTTAAAAAATTGCATTTAAGACTCAATTCCCAGAAGCATTCCCTCTTTTTTTTTTTAACTGTTATACTAGGGGCACTACTTTTATAGAATTAACAAATCAAAACATAACAAATAATTATATATATTACTATCAGTAGGAATACCACATATTATTTCACAACAGCCACTATGTATTTCTTTTTTAAAAAAAATTAATCTTAATTGAAAGCTAATTACAATATTGTGGTGGTTTTTGCCACACATCAAGATGAATCAGCTACGGATGGACATGTGTCCCCCATGCTGAACACCCCCCCCAACCTCCCTCCCCACCCCATCCCTCTGGGCTGTCCCACAGCACCGGTTTTGAGTGTCCTAAGAAGCGTTCCCTCTTTATGTAAAACAGTGAAACCAGTATGCTCAGATGCATCAGACTTTTAAACATGCTTTAAATCATTCAAAAAAGTACCCAAATCACTGTCATTACAGCTACCAGATAACAGGCATACTATGACGATCATCACACAGCTTCATTTATTTCTAAGAAGGCTCTAAAGTATGTTACTATACCTTTCACGGTAGGAAGCCGAAGCTCAGAGGGGATAAGGGACCTGCCTGCTCAAGGCTACCCACCTAGTCAACGGAAGGGTGGGGATTTGAATTCAAATTTACCTAATTTCAAAGAATGTGCGTTCTTCTACACTGTGCTACCTCCCCAGGTCACAACAGAGGTATAAACAGGCAGGGGAGTGAATGAATGGATGTGCCGGGCAGTCTTAGCCATTTCAACAAAAAAGGGAGAAATTTCCCCAATCAGAAACCACTTTACAAAATCCACAGCACACGATTTAAACCTCGATTCTTTTCAAGAAGTAATTAACGGGTTAACAGGAAAGGTCAGACATCCTTGTATGAAGTACAGTAAATCGCATTACAGGCCTGCAAGTAAGCTGTCACCGTGAACGAGTCCTCAGGTTCAGCGGTCCTCTGCGTCCCATGTTCGGGTGAAGTACCAACCAAGCCACTTCACCCAATACAAATACCTCCTGAGCACCTGTGCTAAGACTCCTTCTGAGCAAAGAGGCACACAGCTGAGACTCATCACAGCCCTCCGGAGTCAACAGGCTGGAAAAGGAGTCCATTTATATTACATATGCAGTAACTAGTCGTTAGGCAAAAAAAAATGAAGTGCAAGAAACCCTAAAAAAAAGATATAAAAAAAAATGAAGTGCAAGAAACCCTTAAAAAAGATATGTATAACATGCTATCAGAGAGGCAGAGGAACTGATCTGCTTGTCACTTAAGGTTCTAAGCAGTGTTTGTTTACATTTTGTCCCTCCCTGACAACTCCTTCCAACCTCTGTCAACCCCTCCTCCCAGCCCCCACCCCACCCCCTACACACAAGCCATCTAAAGCTGCACAACTTTGGGAAGGAAAACCCAAAGGGCAAGGATTATGACTCCTAAAACCAACCTTGTGGCTTACTTCAAAAATCCAAGCTTATGCCATCAGGACATTTTTCTTTAGCTTTGGCAGGTGAACACAGTTGCAAAATGAGGCCAAAGAAACCAGAAAAACCCAGGGCACACCTCACATCGGTCACTCAACAGGAGAAACCAATCCAAAGGCAAACTGACCCGCACGGTGTTTGGTTCGAAGTTTACTTGTTAATTTAACAGACGGCAAAGGAATACAAAACAATTGATAGAAACACATTCTGGTCATTTTCTTCCACCACGCAATTTGACAGACATTTATGCTGGATCCACCGTGGGGATTTAAACAGAATCATTCTGACTTCATAAGCCAAATGAACTGAATTCAGCAGAACGAAGCACCCAAAGCTTGACAACAGGGCTTGCCGTCTGCAAATCCCCAAGAGACCACGGAAGGCTACGGGACTGTAACAATGATTTATCACAGCTCCTTTACAAACTTGCTGAAAATGATTCTTCCAAGTGATTTTTCCAGCGTTTATCCTGATCTGGGGGATGAAACGATTTAAAAACAAATAGAAAAAGTTACTTATGAAAATAAAACGGGGGAGGGGGTTGCTGAACGAGAAAAAAGGCACCGTTTTTTACTTTAGTTCCGTATGCCTGCGGCAACAAACTCTCAAAATAACTTCACTGAGGAGTGTTAAAAAGCTCAGACTGAACACCAAGTATTGCTCAATCCAACTTACATTTGTGAACTCCTGAGTTCACAGTTAAGATCTAGAAAACTAAATGCTACGGAGTCATTTTGTTCTAAGCACTATTACCAAAAAAGAAAAAAAAAAACCCTATCCTTTCTTCTGATAGAAAAACTCTTGAGGACTTCCCCCATATTTATTTTAAAAGTTTAACCTACTGGTTGACTTTGGTGGGGGGGAAGAGGGGGGAAGGAAAAGGGGTTCAGTAAGTGGTATTTACCAAAAAAAAAAAAAAAAAGTATTCTCTGGTTTCAAAGTTTGGCTGCACTTGAACTCGACGAGAGCGGAGCCCAGGCCACGGTCCCAAGGCGGGTCCCGCCGGGCTGCACGTCTCCGACCCGCGCGGGCGCTCCGGCCGCGCCCCCGGGAGCAGGCGCCCAGGGCGCCCCCGCGAGGCCGGCCCGGTCCGGCGTGTTTACCGCTCGCCGCAGCCCCCGAGAGCCGCTCCCTCGAGTCCTCGGCACTTGTTCGCCGGCTCCCGGACCGGTGGGACCCGCGGAGCAGCCGCAGCTCCCGGGGGCGAAGGGCGACTGCGGCCCCCGCTCCCGGAGGAGCCGACCCGGAGGTCCGGGCCCCGCCAGGATGCCTCGCGGGAAGGGGGCATCGCAGCCGGTTGGGATCGGCCGCGCCCCCCCAACCCGGGAGCGGAGGCGGCCCCGGGGTTGGGCTGCGGGAGCGGCGAGGCGCGCCGCGGCCCCGGGCAGACAATGCGTGATGGGGGGCCCGGGCTGAGGCGCGGGGAGCCGGGGGGCGATCCCCCGCGCCCATGCATCCCAGCCCGCGCGCGCCCCCGGCCGCACCCCAGCAGCCCCGCGCCCCCTCCCGGAGCGGCCCGCGCTCCCCGCCGCGACCCCTCCTCTAACCGCAAAACTTCCCCCAACTCCGCCGAGTTCAGTCGCGCTCTCACCGTGCGGTGCCCGGGGCTCCCCCGCGGGCCGAGCTGGAGCAGCTCCGCACCTTGGCCGCGGAGAAAGACAATAAGCGGCCGCTCCCCCGGCGGCGGCTTGGAAACTGCGGCGGCCGAAGCGAGGAGCGGGAGCGGCGACCTCGGCGGAGCCCAGCAGCCTCTCCGCAGCTGCTCCGGCTCGGCGCGAGCCCTCCCCACAGCCCCAAACAGCCCGCGCATGCGCCGCGCGCCGCTCGGGAGGTGGGCGGGACACCCGGGGGGCGGTAACGCCTCCGAGCCCGCCGTGAGTGACCGCGGCGCCAGGAGCTGCGCGCCGGGGTTGCGCGGCAGAGCTGCCCATCAAACCCCTCCCGGCTAATAGGAAGGCGCCTGGGCGGCCCCTCAGGTTGCTAAGGAAGGCTGAGGTTGACCGCAGCTGCTGCGCTGCGGCGAAGTGATCAAAGTCGGGTGGCTGGTGGAGGTGCCGACTGATATGCTCACCCACCCTCTCCTCTGCTCCTCTGTGTCAGGGTGCTCACCTGAGCTGCAGCACTTACCATAACACACCCTGAGATGATTTACTCTTCTCTTTCCCTCCCCTTGAAATCAGAAAGTGGGGTCTTTTCCAGAGAGTGGAGCGCAGTGCCTTTGAGAGTCGCTGCTAGGTATTCAACAAGTGTTTTAGTTAGATGGGTCGCTGGCGTATGATGGCATCGGGATTCTGACAGGGTATTCCGTGAACTTTGGGCTTTTCACTGCAAATCTTCAAGTTGCAAGGACATAAAAAATCATCTGGTCGCTTTTGAGAAACAAAATGTGGTCTTCTTGGTACACGAAGAAGCTCATTTTGCAAGTTGTCAGTTTTAGTGTATATTGGGGAGAAACACCTATCACATCAAACGATTATTTCATTTATGTTGTTTCTTAGATAAAAATGAATCTACTTAGAGAAAAACTTTACGTAAAAAATGGACACAGTTTATGTGAACTTCATATAAGTTCAGAGATGTGCAAATTGATTGTAATCAAAGCAAGAACAGCGGTTACCTAGAGAGAGAAGCATTATTGGCTGGAAAGTGTAGGGCGGGTGCTGGGCACGTTTGGTACTTTGATCTGGATGGTAGATAACAAAGGTATAGACTTGGTGAAAATTCATCCAGTGTACAATGAAGATTAGTGTACTTTTACACATTTTCATATTTTTATATCAACTTAAAATACTTACAAACGATATGCCCCACAAAAATGTGAAGATGCAAGCGACTATCTTTTGTGAAACCCTGATCCAGTCAAGCTCCTACCAGAGTGGGGATTTTGTAGATACTTACTGTTTGTATGGGAGACAGAGCCTCTGGCCCTCTATCGCTGCAGCTCCGGGCTCTTTCTTCTCCTCCAGTCTCGGCGGGGGCATCAGGAATGGGCCCCAACCGCCTCTGGCCCCACACCCTGAGCCGTCCTGTCCGTAGGCCCCAGCAATCTGAGGCCGGCCAGTCGGCTTCTCACCAGCCCTCGCCCCACTCAAGCCTTCCCCACCCCAAATCCCTGGGAAGGAAAACACCTCCTTCGAAATCTGTATGCAGGTCAAGAAGCAACAGTAGAACCCCACATGGAACAACAGACTGGTTCCAAATTGGGAAAGGAGTACTATCAAGTCTGTATATTGTCACCCTGCTTATTTGACTTAAATGCAGAGTACATCAAGCGAAGTGCTGGGCTAGATGAAGCACAAGCTAGAATCAAGATTGCTGGGAGAAATATCAATAACCTTAGATATGCAGATGACACCACCGTTATGGCAGAAAGCGAAGAACAACTAAAGAGCCTCTTGATGAAAGTGAAAGAGGAGTGTGAAAAGGCTGGCTTAAAACTCAACATTCAAAAATTGAAGATCATGGCATCCGGTCCCATCACTTCATGGCAAATAGATGGGGGAAACAGTGACAGACTTTTATGTTTTTAAACACCATTAAAACACCTGATGGCACAGGGTGTGAGGCCCGAGGCTGTTGGGGCCCATTCCTGACGCCCCCACTGAGACTGGAGGAGAAGAAAGAGCCCGGAGCTGCAGCGATAGTGGGCCGGAGGCTCTGTCTCCCATACAGGCAGTAATACATAAATACCATTTATTTTGGGGGGCTCCAAAATCACTGCAGATGGTGACTGTAGCCATGAAATTAAAAGACGCTTTCTCCGTAGAAGAAAAGCTATGACCAACCTAGATAGCATATTAAAAAGCAGAGACATTACTTTGCCAACAAAGGTCCACTAGTCAAGGCTATGGTTTTTCCAGTAGTCATGTATGGAAATGAGAGTTGGACCATAAAGAAAGCTGAGTGCTGAAGAATAGATGCTTTTGAACTGTGGTGTTGGAGAAGATTCTTGAGAGTCCCTTGGAATGCAAAGAGATCCAACCAGTTAATCCTAAAGGATTATTCATTGGAAGGACTGAATATTCATTGGAAGGACTGATGCTGAAGCTGAAGCTCCAATACTTGGGCCACCTAATGTGAAGAACTGACCCATTGGAAAAGACCCTGATGCTGGGAAAGATTGAAGGCAGGAAGAGAAGGGGACGACGGAGGATGAGTTGGTTGGATGGCATCACCGGCTCAATGGACGTGAGTTGGACCAAGCTCCAGGAGCTGGTGATGGACAGGGAAGGCTGGTGTGCAGCAGTCCATGGGGTAGCAAAGGGTCGGACGCGACTGAACGACTGAACTAACTGCCTATATGAGGCACTTCCATTTGTTTGGCTCTAGATCTTAGAAAGGTTCCTAGCCTTGAGCTGAAATTTGCTTCCCTGTAAATGAACCTGGTTCTCATGTATATTTTCTTAGTTCTGCCTCACAGAATGAAACACCAAGGCCAGCTGTTTTCCAGTGCTGCTTGTGAAAATATTTCCTAATCACCTCATCATTCCCTCCTCCATTCTCACTCTAATCTGTCCTGTCAATATTTGAAAGGTCGCCCAGAGAAAGGAAACTCCTAGATCCTAGATCCTAGATCCTGCCCAGAGGCGCCCACCCTGGGCAGGTCACGCCTTCGCCAAGAAACTCAGTCTCCTGTAAAGCAAGGGAACTAACCTAGAAAACCTCTAGGACCCTAACACGTGAAAACCTCATGATCTTCTCCAGCACCCCGGCTGGTCTGTTACAGAAGCAGCAGCAGCCAATGTTCCATTTCTAGCGGCTGTTGACAGCAATATTCCCTACTCCCTGCCTCAGCAGGTTTTATACCTTCCCAGTGAGCTGCAGAAAAGATCAAGGGCCCAGCATTTTTCAAAGTCTGCCATGCCTACGGATCACCTGGGCCACTTCATTAAATGTGGATTCTGACTCAGTAGGGCTGGGGTGGGTTCTGGGATTCGGCATGTCTAATAAGCTCCCAGGTGGTTCTGATGCTGCTGGTCTGGAATCTCCCTTTGAGGAGCAAGGTGCTACTCCACATTTCCCAGCTATACTCTCCATCTTCTTGGGAAGTCCTAAATAGTGATTTGCATGGTTGGCATTTTCTCATCCTCCAGGCACCAGCTCTCATCCCACCTTTGAGAAAACATCTACCTAAAATAACTCACTCTTACTTCCTCTCATTCATATCACTCAAACTTACTCATAGCATTTATTTCAGTGTGAAAGTATCTTATTTGTGTTTCTATTGGCTCTGTCTAATGTGAGCTCCCTAAAATCTGTTTTGTTTACCTCTCTCTCTCCTACCTAACCGACTGCCAATGGGAATAGTTAGGCAGAAGTTTTGCATGAATGAATTTGTACAGAAGGAGCTACTGTGAGGTGCCCTGGAACTGACGGTCCCTGATACTAAAGACTTGTTCTTCCAAGGGACACCAAATGTCTCCATTCAGTGTGCCCCATTTCACCAGAAAGAGATTTGGAGTTCAGTCATTCTCTCACTTTCCTGAGTAAGTTTTCAAGCCGGGAAAGAGAGCAGGGTCTTATCAAGCAGCAGTAGGATTTTGCGTCTCTCAACTATCTCTAACCTGTCTCTCTAGTCAACTGACATAGCTCTCCAGTTGATTTGCACAAGCCTTCCCTGGTGGCTCAGACGGTAAAGCGTCTGCCCGCAATGCGGGAGACCCGGGTTCGATTCCTGGGCTGGGAAGATCCCCTGGAGAAGGAAATGGCAATCCACTCCAGCACTCTTATCCCATGGACGGAGGAGCCTGATAGGCTATAGTCCCTGGGGTCGCAAAGAGTCGGACGCGACTGAGCGACTTTACTTTCACTTTCCCTGGTGGCTCAGAGGTTAAAGCATCTGCCCGCAATGCGGGAGACCTGGGTTCGATCCCTGGGTTGGGAAGATTCCCTTGGAGAAGGAAATGGCAACCCACTCCAGTATTCTTGCCTGGAGAATCCCACGGACAGAGCCTGGTGGGCCAGTCCATAGGGTCACAAAGAGTTGGACACGACTGAAACGACTGAGCACAGCTCAGCACATGATACCTGTACATCTAACAAGAATAACCCAGTGTACAGAGTCCCTTGAAAATGCAAAAGCAAGGGAAAAAAACAAAATCAGTGCAGTTGTAAGAACATGAATTTCTCTTGACATCCATGGTCCCGAAAATGTCTACTTTTGCAAAAGAAGGCACTCTGGAACCAACTTGCCTCGGGGCTCTTCTTTCATTGCAGCAGACTCTTTACTCCCTTTAAATACGAAGAGAACCCTGCTGTTGCCCTCAGGAGCTTTTGCTTTCAGTCTCTTGCTTGAGGTGAGTCTCAGTTCCATTGCTTCATCATATGATTAAACCTGAGCCAATCAATGTTTCTTATCCACACGTCAACAATTATTAGTTCAGACTTGGGCGCATGACCCCCAGACAGGCCAATTAGAGGCAGCAGGAGCAAATTCTACCCTCTGTTCAAACTATCAAGGTGGCTAACATTGTTTTTCTCAACTGGAAACTGGAAGATAGGCTTATCAGCCATCTCGTTGTCCTAAGGACAGAATCTCTTCACACAAAACCAGCACAGTGGAGAGGTAGAGAAATGGGAAAAAAACAAAAAAAAGAAAACCAACATCTCAGTGACACTGATTGGACAATGGAATCCAGCAGTTCCTGAAGCTAGAACACACAGGCTTTTCAATCCTGTAAGACAATCAAACCGGTCAGAGTGGAGGTTTCTGTCACTTGCATCCACAAGAGTTCTAACTGATACACCATTTGGGAGTGGATGACCCCTGCTCAGTTCTCTGACCTGCTTCTCAATTCACTTACAAGCAGCTATTGAATGTTCACTGGGTGCCAGGCTTAGGCTTGGTCCTGGGATTCGAGATGAAGAACAAGGTTCCTGGCTTTAAGGAACTAAGTCAAATGAAGGAAGCAGACGATCGAGCCAGCAGGAAATCAGAACTGTAAGTGCCTCCACAAAAGCAGATGTAGGGTGTTAGGAGCTTAGAGAAGAACTCTTAAGAGGGTGAAAGTTCAGGGGAGGCACCAAGAGGAGCGACTGTAAAGCTAGGTCTTGGAGGACAATCCACCGGTTAAAGGACAGTGGTTGGTATAGCTAGTGCAGGACGTTTGGGTATGTGTGGCAAGCAGAGAGGACATTCTCAGGAAAAGGAAGAGCCAATGCAAAGACGAGGAGGTATCAGAAACACAACACACACACAAAACTGGAGCAATAAGGGTAAAAGGTGAAGCTGGAAGAAGTCAGCCAAAGCCAGGTTACACTGCTTTGCTAAGGAGTATGGCCTGAAAGGCCAGGACAAAAACCCCAAAGGATTTTAAGCCATGGAACCAGGATGAGAACAGATTTTTATCTTGAAAGATCACCTTCATACCATGTGTTTAAACTGAATTTAAGTGAGAGATGATGATGAGGGTGGGGAACAGGAGAATCTCAAAGAGAAACTGGGCTCCAGGTGGCAGATTTTGCAGTCCAACACTTTTTCACTTCTTGGGTGGTTGAGAGAAATTTTTTTTCTCAATATCAAGCCCAAACCTGTCCAGTAGAAATATATGGTGAGCCACATCTGTGATTTAAAATTTTCTAGTAGCCACATTTAAAAAGAAACAGATGAAATCAATTTTAATGGTATTATATTTAAACAGATGTAGCCGTGAAATTAAAAGACGCTTACTCCTTGGAAGAAAAGTTATGACCAACCTAGATAGCATATTCAAAAGCAGAGACATTACTTTGCCAACAAAGGTCCGTCTAGTCAAGGCTATGGTTTTTCCAGTGGTCATGTATGGATGTGAGAGTTGGACTGTGAAGAGGGCTGAGCGCCGAAGAATTGATGCTTTTGAACTGTGGTGTTGGAGAAGACTCTTGAGAGTCCCTTGGACTGCAAGGAGATCCAACCAGTGCATTCTAAAGGAGATCAGCCCTGGGATTTCTTTGTAAGGAATGATGCTGAAGCTGAAACTCCAGTACTTTGGCCACCTCATGCAAAGAACTGACTCACTGGAAAAGACTCTGATGCTGAGAGGGATTGGGGGCAGGAGGAGAAGGGGACGACCGAGGATGAGATGGCTGGATGGCATCACTGACTCAATGGACATGAGTTTGAGTGAACTCCGGTAGTTGGTGATGGACAGGGAGGCCTGGTGTGCTGCGATTTATGGGGTCGCAGAGAGTCGGACACGACTGAGCAACTGAACTGAACTGAACATAAACATGGTCATTTCAACATGTGATACATATGAGAATTTATTAATGAGGTATTCTTTTTTTTCAACTTTCAATTAGAAAGGGTTAATTTTGGTTTGTTTTTAAATTTTTCCTTGAAGTATAGTTGCTTTATCATGTTGTGATAGTTTCTGCTGTACAACAAAGTGAATAAGCTCTATGTATACATATCCCCTCTTTTTTGGAATTCCTTCCCATTTAGATCACCACAGAGCATTAAGCAGAGGTCCCTATGCTATACAGTAAGTTCTAATTAGTTACCTAATTTATGCTAGTATTGTATGTGTGTCAGTTTCAATCTCCCAATTCATCCCACACTCTTTCCCCCTTGGTATCTATAAGTAGACACAGACACTACATCTGTGTCTCTATTTCTGCTTTGCAAATAAGTTCATCTGTACCATTTTTCTGGATTCCATATATAAGCAATATTATAAAATAATTGTTTTTCTCTTTCTGACTTACTCTGTTTTACAGTCTCTAAGGTAATTCATATCTCTGCAAATGGCACTATTTCGTTCTTTCTTATGGCTGAGAAGAGGTTTTTTTTTTTTTTTAGTTTATTTATTTTTGGCTGCATTGGGTCTTCATTGCTGTACAAGGGCTTCTCGTCGCAGTGGCTTCTCTTGTTGAACAGCGCAGGCTCTAGGCACGTGGGGTTCAATAGCCGCTGCTTGTGGGCTCACTAGTTGTGGATCCCGCCTGGGCTCTAGAGCACAGGTTCAATAGTTGTGGTGCACGGGCTAATTAATAGTTGCTCTGAGGCAGGTAGGATCTTCCCAGACCAGGAATTGAACCTGTGCCCCTGTGTTGGGAGGTGGATTCTTATCCACTGCACCATCAAGGAGGGCTTCCCAGGTGGCTAGTGGTAGAGAATCCGCCTGCCAGTGCAGTAGATGTAGGACACAGGTTCGATCCCTGGGTCAGGAAGATCCCCTGGAGGAGGAAACGGCAACCCATTTCAGTATTCTTGCCTGGAGAATCCCATGGACAAAAGAGTCTGGTGGGCCGCAGTCCATGGGGTTGCAAAGAGTTGAACACGACCAAGCAAGCATGCACACACCCCCAGGGAAGTCCGAGGTATTCTTTTTTTAAATCATGCTGAGTCTTCAAAAGAAAACAATATGTGTTTTATACTTACAACACATCTCAGTTCAGGCTAGCCTCATTTCAAATGTTCAAAACCCCACATGTGGCTGCGGCTACTGTGCTGGACAATACAGCTTCGGTTGACTGATTCTGATAGAGTGTCCCTCTGGGCATTTGCTCCAACCATAACATGTGTCTAGGCCATAATACAATAAAGGTCTGCATAGTCACAGCTATGGTTTTTCCAGTAGTCATGTATGGATGTGAGAATTGGACCATAAAGAAATCTGATAGCCAAAGAATCAGTGCTTTTTAACTGTGGTGCTGGAGAAGACTCTTCAGAGTCCCTTGGACAGCAAGGAGGTGAAACCAGTCAACCCTAAAGGAAATCAACCCTGAATATTCATTGGAAGGACTAATGCTGAAACTGAAGCTCCAATACTTTGGCTAGCTGATGCAAGGAGCTGACTCATTTAAGACCCTGACGTTGGATGGCATCCCTGACTCAATGGACATGAGTTTGAGCAAACACCGGGAGATGGTGATGGACAGGAAAGCCTGGCATGCTTCAGTCCATGGGGCCACAAAGAGTCGGACACGACTGAGCAACTGAACAGCAACAGAGGCCATAATGCCTTCACTACACCCCTTTCACTTAAGGCGTTGGAGTGCTGACTTAAGCGCTGATTTAAGTTCTTGTGTTAGACAGAAAGACCAGAACTTTGGAAGCATCCCAGGGCTGGCTTCAGATCCTGGACACTCAAATTCTTTGTAAAGCGATCACCCACACCCACTAGCCGCACGACGGCCAAAACATAGAGACAGTCCCTGCATACCCCTTAGCACATTGCCTGGTGCCATGCAAGTGCTCTGCCAGCTTTAACTTCCTCCTTCACTTCTGTTTTTACAGACGATAAGCAAAGACTCTAGGAGTAGACCTGACCATGCCCTCAAAAAAGTGCTATTTAGAGAAATTCAGGGAAATCTGGATTCTGTCACAATCCTAATGGTAATTTCCAACAAAAAGTACATATTGTCATATATTGATCTCTCTCTCAATCTATGTGGCAGCCACCTACTCTCTTGCCCCGAGGGGTTTCCCAGTCTTTAATTAATATTGGCCAGATGTACCATTTAGTGGTAGATGATTTATTTAATTTCTGGAAACTCTGATTTTCTCCATATGACCCTTCCAGCAACAGGTTTGCTAAAGCCTGCTCATGGTATCAAAGTAAGCTTCTGAAGTCATTGTATTTCCCAGGGGAGAAGAGTTGGGGGGCTGCAGGGTTGATGGAAGAAAAGGGAGCCCCCAAAGCTTTAGGATTAGGGACATCCTGCCCTCCAGAAAAAAAGCTATTAAAGTATTTCTCAGTTTGGAGTCAGGGGAATTTAATTTGAGGGCCCAGAGATTCTCTCCCTATAACTGTAAAAGGAAACCAGACTCACTTTGGGGGGTAGCATAATTTTGATCTGGTTAGGTTTGCTTTGGTGTTTGCTTTAAACATAGGTTCCAGCTTGGAGAAGACGGGGAACTGTTACTCTGATTGCAGAGAGATTTATGGGCTGACTCCAGCACTGCACATTTCATCCTATGGTTTTTTTTCTTTGTGCCTGGGCTTTTCCAGTTTATTCAGCTGCTCTCATAATTATCCCCAATTATTTATAATGGTAGGTTTGTGAAGCTGGAGTTAAAGAAACAGAAAGGTTTTTTTTTTTTTTTTTTTTTTTTTTTGAGCCTTAAACACTATTTAATGAAAAAGGACTCCAGCAATTCATGGGTGACCTAAACTTGGGGTTCTTTTGGGGGAGAGGGTGGATTTTTATTGGAGCATAGTTGATTTATGATCTTGTGAAAACTCAGGTTTTCTTGGGCAGATTTTTTAAAAATTTTCACCTTTAATACAATATTGTTCCCTAACTTGTATGGGGTTTTTAAAGAAGTCTTTATTTGCACACACAAGTGTTCCCAATAACTACAGTGTCAGTACAGCTTAAAAGAGTATTTTTCTTTTTCTTCTTTTTTTTTCTATCAAGAGGCATGTGGGATCTTAGTCCCTGACCAGGGATCGAACTCACACCTCCTGCATTTGAAGTGCAGAGGCCTAATCACTGGGCCATCATGGAAGTTCCTTTTCTTTTTCTTTCTTTCTTTTTTTTTTTTTTACGCGGAACTAACATACTACTTCAGAGAAGGTGATGGCACCCTACTCCAGTACTCTTGCCTGGAGAATCCCAGGGACGAGGGAGCCTGGTGGGCTGCTGTCTATGGGGTCGCACAGAGTCGGACAAGACTGAAGCGACTTAGCAGCAGCAACATATTACTTGGGCTTCCCCGATGGATCAGTGGATAAAGAGTTCACCAGCAGTCCGGGAGACGTAGGAGATGCGAGTTTGATCCCTGGGTCAGGAAGATTCCCTGGAGGAGAGCATGGCAACCCATTCCAGTGTTCTTGCCTGGGAAATCCCATGGACAGAGGAGCCTGGTGGGCTACAGTCCATATGGTCGCAGAAGAGTTGGACACGACTGAGCGCATGGCACGTACCACTTATAACTGTCGTGTTTTCAGGTCTTACAGTATAGATTCCCGGGTACCAAAGCACTTTGGGAAAGACCTGGGGAATAGAATGTAACTGAGTCAGAATCTTATTTTTCCTCTACTTTGTATTATCTAACGACAGTGTAGTTTCAAACTGTACCAGTTGTTCCAATAAGGATCTTTACAGCTGGGCTTATTTGTCCCCTAAGTGATCTGAACAAAGTTCATTCATTGCATTTATTAATAGTAGCTCTTTAGACTTTCATATCAGAACTTCCCTGATAGCTCAGATGGTAAAGAATCCGCCTGCAATGTGGAAGACCTGGGTTCGATCCCTGGGTTGGGAAGATCCCCTGGAGGAAAGCATGGCAACCCGCACCACTATTCTTGCCTGGAGAATCCCCATGGACAAGAGGAGCCTACCAGGTCATAGTCCATGGGGTTGAAAAGAGTTGGACACGACTGAGCAGATAAGCACAGACTCACATAATTGAGAAACATTTCCCCCCTCCCTTTTTTTTTCTTTTTGTCTTCCATGACATTGATTTATTTCAGGAGTCTAGGTTGTTTGTAGTTTCTTGCATAAATGGATTTGATCCCTCCTTGGTAGAATAGGGTGGTTTACTTGTTTTTATAAGAATACTACATAGGTGATGTTATATTCATATAATTCAACTAGTTTCTTTTCACAGTGCTGTCCTTAAAACATTAGTTTCTGGAACTCTTCCTAAGAAAAACCACTGTCTATTTAAGATAATATGAGAAATGGTTTATATTCTGTAGTCTTGTCCTCTTGAGAATTCACTGTGCATAGTACCATTACGTATGAAGACTCTGAGAAGAATTGCCTTTAAAAATCTGTTTAGTTTTTTTTTTAATACTCTATTTCCCAAACTTCTTTCATCATGAAACCAATTTCTCTTGGAAAATGCATTAATATCTCATATTGCATTAAGGAAACATTTTGAAAAACGATCCCTGGAATTCATTCAATTCCTCTTCCAGAAAGAACAGTATATGTGCATGTTCAGTCATGTCTGACTCTTTTGTGACCCCATGACTGTAGCCTCCAGGCTGCTCTGTCCATGGGATTTCCCAGGCAAGAGTACTAGAGTGGGTTGCCATCCCCAACTCCAGAGAATCTTCCTGACAGACTAAACCCGCATTTCCTGTGTCTCCTGAATTAGCAAGCAGTAGCATCTGCCTGTGATGTGGCAGACCCAGGTTCATCCCCTGGGTCAGGAAGATGCCCTGGAGAAGGAAATGGCAACCCCCTCCAGTACTCTTGCCTGGAAAATTCCATGGACTGAGGAGCCTGGAAGGCTATAGTCCATGGGGTTGCAAGGAGTCAGACACAACTGAGTGACTTCCCTTTCCCTTTCTTTCTTTATCACTGAGCCACATGGTTAAGTCTGAAGCATTATTTATGATTTATCCATTGTTGTCAACCAAATGTTTGAACCTCGTAAAAATCACATGTTGAAGATAGAGGAAGTGACATTACGATATCAGATAAAGGGGATATCTCCTTTGGGAGATAATTAAATATAAAGAGTCATGAGGGTGGAGCCCCCATGATGGAATTAGTGCCCTTGTGAGAAGAAAAGACACCAGAGCCTCCTCTGTCCGCTATGAGGATACAGAGAAGTGCAGCCATCTGCAAGCCAGGATGAGGGCCCTCACCAGCAAACAAATTTTGAACTTTCTAGCACCATGATTTTGGACTTCCCAGTCTCCAGAATTGTGAGAAATAAATGTCTCCTATTTAAGGTACTCAGTCTATCATCAGTGATAGTCACTCAGTTGTGTCCGACTCTATGTGACTCCAGGGACGCAGCCCACCAGGCTCCTCTGTCCATGGAATTTCCCAGGCAAGAATATTGGAGTGGGTTGCCATTTCCTTTTCCAGTCTATAGTATTTTGTTATAGCAGCCCAAGCTGACTGATACACCCACACTGTTATCCATTTCAAAGAGTCTTGATTCTTTCATCAATAAAGGAAAACGGATGCTTCCTAAATCTCAACTCTAGCCTAATCCAATTATTGCTGTGAGATTTCTACTTGCAGTCCCACCCACTGCAAACATCATTTCACTTGGATAGTCTATTGAACCTCAGACTTTATTTCAAAAGTGAATTCTCCTTCTCTTCCTCAACTGCTCCATTTCCTGCTTTCCCCTTCCCTCAATTCCATCTAATCATTTCCAAAATTCTACCTTTCATATTCCTCTAACTCTTTTACAGGGCTTCCCAGATGGCAGTAGTGGTAAAGAACCCATCTGCCAATGCAATAGATGCAAGAGATGGGTTTGATTGTTGGGTCAGGAAGATCCCCTGGAAGAGGGCATGGCAACACACTCTAGTATTCTCGCCTGGAGAATCCCATGGACAGAGGAGCCCAAAGAGTCTGACACAACTTAACACACATGCATCTCTTTTACAAATCAAAAAGCCAAGTTTTCTTTTCTGCTTCCCTTGTAATCAATTGCCAACTTGTGATTGAATGATTTCAATAGTCTTGTAATGGGTTTCCCTGCCCCTGATATCTCCCATCTAGTCCATATTTTTCTCTGCTAGAGAATAGTTTGCCTAAAGCACAGCTCTAACCTGTTGCTTCCCCTATCGAAAGACTACAATTGCTCCCAGTTGCTTACAGAATAAGACTTAACACCTTAGAAGACAATCCAAAAATAATTGACTTCCAGTGTCAATTTGCACAAAAACTGTATTAGACTTCTGTATCTGAACCCAAGCTGTCAAAGCTTCTAACTCTCCCTGTAGCCATCTTTTCCAGGAAGTTTTTCACTATCCAACCCCCCAAAAAATCCTACTTAATATAAGCTATATTTGTCCCATCTAGAATTTTATTTTATAATTTAAACTTTTTGTTTTATACCTTTAGTCCTTATCCTCTGCCTTCAAGCTTATTCAAGTCTTTATTACCCTAAAAGATAAATAAAATCCCAACACAAATACATTCTTAAGACACTGTCCCATCTTCTTGCCTTCCCCATTATATTTTTTCACCTATAGTCACTGATTCCATTTCCTCATTAACAGCCCTCTTTCCTTAAAGTCAATTTTATTTATGGAAAATAAACATTTAATAAATAACAACGCATTTAAGTGTATAGTTCAATTGGTGTGACAAGGTGTGTAACTGCCCTCACAAACAAAAAAAAATAGAACATTTTTTATGATTCTCAAGAGTTCTCATGTGACCCATCTTGTCAAACCCCACCACCACCTATGGTCCCAGACAACTTAGATTTGTCTTCCCTAATATTCATTTATATGAAATTAGAGAGTTTATGCCTTTGGCAAGTATATTGCTTATTGTTGTGTAATGAATGATCCCAAGATTTGTGTTAAAATAGCAAAACATTCTTTATCTGCACAGTTTCTGAGGGTTACTTCCCTGGTGGCTCAGACGGTTAAGTGTCTGTCTACAATGTGGGAGACCTGGGTTCGATCTCTGGGTCGGGAAGATCCCCTGGAGAAGGAAATGGGAATCCACTCCAGTACTATTGCCTGGAAAATCCCATGGAGGGAGGAGCCTGGTAGGCTACAGTCCATGGGGTTGCAAAGAGTTGGACACGACTGAGCGACTTCAAAGTGCTAAGATGGGTGGTTCTGGTTCCAGGCCTCTCTTGAGGTTGCAGTAAAGCTGGCTGCTGGGCCCACAGTCTCTGGACTAAGGCTGGAGAATCTCCTTCCAAGTTCAGCCTCCTGGCTGTTGGCCGCAGGTTTCAGTTCCTGGCCACCTGGTCCTCTCCATAGGAATGCTGACTGTATGACTTCCTACGGAGTGAATTATGAGAAACAGAGAAGACGGAGAGACACACAGAGAGAAAGAGACAGATGGTAGAAGCAACAGTGCTTATTATGACATAGTCTTCAAGGCACGCACCAACATGTCTTCCTCCTTATATTCATCTGAAGAAACTTGCTGGGACTTCCCTGGTGGTTCAGTGGTTACGAATCCATCTGCCAGCGCAGGGGACACAGTTTCAATCCCTGCTCCAGGAAGATTCCACATGCTGCAGGGCAACTAAGCCCTCACGCTGCAGCCTCTGAAGTCCAAGCACCCTAGAGCCTGTGCTCTGAAGCCAGAGTAGACATTGCAATGAGAAGCCTGCTCACCACAACTAGAGAGTAGCCCCTGCCCACCATAACGAGAGAAAGCCTGCACACAGCAATGAGGACCCTGAGCAGCCAATAAAAGCATAAATAAAAGAAGCAAGGTGCTAAGTCCAGCCCACATTTAAGAAGGGGAGATCATATGAAGGACTGATTTCTAGGAGATGGGGACTCTTAGGAGCTCCGTTGGGAGCCATTTTGGAAGCTATTAGAGTCTGTTCTCTGATCTCCCATTGATTCACATTCTTCTCACATAAACAGTATACTCATTATATCCCAAGGCTGAGAAAAATATACTCATCACACCCTAAGGTCTTCAGAAAACTCTAGACCATTGTAACATCAAAGTCTAGAATTTCATAACCTAAATGAAGTCTGTGTATGAATATGGCTTCTCAGGTGTAGACCTTAAGTATAGTTCCTTGAGTTTAGCTTTTAATCTTTAAACTTGTGAATTCTATGAAATAGACAAGTCATCTTCCTCCTCCCACCCCAGAGTACACACCCAATGCATAACAGGCATAGGATATTGGTTACAGACATCCTGTTCAAAAAGGGAGAAATTAGGAGGCACAAAGTCTTCACTGGCCCATAGCAATTCTGAAATCCATCCTGGAAAATACTATGAGTACCTAGATTTGGACTCAGTCTTATCTCTGCCCAGGAGTGTTTCTCATAGTTCTTGGTTCCATGGTCTGAGTTATCTTTCCTTTTTTAATGAAATGTAGTCAATGGCACCCCACTCCAGCACTCTTGCCTGGAAAATCCCATGGACGGAGGAGCCTGGTGGGCCGCAGTCTATGAGGTTGCTAAGAGTCAGACACAACTGAGCGACTTCACTTTCACTTTTACTTTCATGCATTGGAGAAGGAAATGGCAACCCACTCCAGTGTTCTTGCCTGGAGAATCCCAGGGACGGGGGAGCCTGGTGGGCTGCCGTCTATGGGGTCACACAGAGTCGGACACACTGAAGCGACTTAGCAGCAGCAGCAGTGTGTATCCAAAACTAAGCAGTTTGTTTCCTCAGTTTGGTTCTGTCTTGCTGAATTTCAAGAGCCCAAGGTCCTTTCTACATTTTGTACAATTTTCACCTTTTTTAGTCCAATCTGGTGGTATTTCTGCTGATTGCTGTTGTTACATGTTCAGTCGCTAAGTTGTGTCTGACTCTTTACGGCCCTATGAACTGCAGCATGCCAGGCTTCCCATCCTTTACTATCTGCCGGAGTCAGCAGATCTCCTGTGAATCTTGTTGGGGGTCCACTCTAGTAAAATAAAGCCACACTCAAAAATCTCTTTGATATAATTCTCTTCTACTTTTAAATCCTAGGGAAAGACAATACCCTTAAGCTTCTTAGAAGTCCTATTCTTTGATTGAGAGGACCTGTTAGTCATACCCTTAACATCTTAGAGGGTTTTTTGTTTGCCTTAACAGTACTGTGAGCAACACCTTTAAGCTTTCCAAGTATTAACAAAGCATTTTGCAGACACACCTTGGGCTTTATCTCTGGACCAGATTTTCCCAATGGTACTCTGGATTTGATCTTTTCTCAGAAGCCATTTTTAAATGTTGACATCATTTGGCATCTACACACGATGTGACTCTTCCAACCCTTTGGTTCCTTTTTGGTTTAACAATCCTTCCATTAGCGTATCCCTCTCATTTGCATTTTATTATAAGCAGCTAGAGGAAACTAGGTGGCACCTTCAACATGCTGGCTGGAAATCTCCTTAATTTGATCACCCAGTTAATCAATTACATTTTCTACCACCCACATCACTGAAGACAATAATACTACTAAACTCACTGCTATGCATAATGAAGACTCCCTTTTACACAGTTTTTAATAAGGTTTTCTCCGTTTTTCTTTACACTTTTACTGATGGGCTCTTTGAAGTCCATAATTCTACAAATTGTGTGTTTGTGGCCCTTTAAGCTTTCACTAACACCCTCCTCAAAATCCTTACAGCTTTTCTAGTTTCCACTCAAGTTGTATTTCCAAAACAACTTGGACATCTTAGATTTTTATTACATCAGCACCCCATTCTTGGCACCAAAATCTGTATTAATTATCTGCTGCTGTGTAGCAAATTAGCCATAAGCCCATCAGCTTAAAACAAATAATGACTTACTATCTACACAGTTTTTGAGGGTCAGGAATTGAGAATGGCTTAGCTGACTGGTTCTGGCTCAGAGTTCCTCCAGAGGTGAAGCTATCAGTAGAAGTTATAGTCTCTGGAAACTTGACTGGGGTTGGAAGATCTACTTCCAAACTCACTCTGATGGCCATTGACTAGGGACTTCAGTTTCTCACCTCATGAGGCATTTCATGGGGCTGATCACAACGTGGCTTTCCTCAAGATGAGAGAGAGAGAGGAGCGTAGAAGCTATACTATGCTAATGCCTGTCTCCAAGTCACACACCATCACTTCTTTCTCTATTCATAGAAGCAAGTCACTAGGTCCAGGCCAAACTCAAGGGCTAGGGGCAAGGGAGAAGGGAATAATGGCATGAATAAGGAGAGGCAGGTTTCATGAGAGTAGTCTTGGAGTCTGGCCACCACAGCAAGCTACTTAACCTCCCCTCCCCTTAATGTCCTCCTCAGTAAAATACAAAAAACAGCTTTTTACTCACATAGTTTCTGTGAGGTGAAATGAAAGAATAAATACAAGGCCCCTCAGAACAATACCTGGCACTAAGCAAAAGTGTGACACTTATCTCTTATTATTGCTTTATTTGTTTTTAACCGTATGAACGACTCTTAAAACTCTATCTTCAGGCTCAAGGAATGTGTCCAGGGCACTAGTTTTGCTTTGTTTTTTGAACTGTCTGGGTGATTCCCAGTACCTAAAATAGGTCTGTCCCAAAACAGCATCTTTAGGACTTTCCTGGTGGTCCAATAGTTAAGAATCCGCTGGTCAATGCAGGTTCGATCCCTGGTCCAGGAAGATTCCATGTGCTGTGGAGCAGCTGAACCCATTTGCCACAACTCCTGAGCCTAAGAGCTGCAGCTACTGAAACCCACAGGCTCAGAGCCTGCGCTCCACGAGAGAAGGCACTGCGGTGAGAAGCAACACAATTAGAGAAAGGCTGCACACAGTAATGAAGAGCCAGTACAGCCAGAAATAAAATGAATAAACATTTTTTAAATGGCATCTTTATGTCGATTTCTAACATACTTCCACAGTGATAAGAGAACAGACTCTGTACGAGTTCAATACCGTTAGACCATGAAGCTTTGGCACCTTGTTTTATGTCCCTGAATATGTTCCAATGTCTCCTAGTTTACAGTCTATGGGACAATGAATAAAATTTGTATCCTACTGTTGTGTGAAAATTGTATAAATCTTAACTCTGTTGAATTGGTTCATGGTGCTTTTCAAGTCTGCTATATTCTTCTACTTTTCTGTATATTCATTCTATTAATCCTTGAGAGTTTGATATTGAAACTTCAGCTAAAAATCTTAATTTACCTACTTAAAAAATAATTGCACTATAAAGTGGAACTCTGTGTACATTTTTTCTGTAATTTCCAAGTCTCCAGTAAATGTGTTATCTTGCATTCATAATTTTAAAAATAAAGAAAAGAGGGGAAAAAAACTTTATATTCATTAAGACTTTTTTGGTTCACTGGTTCAAGAAAAAAAAAGAAAAAGGAGAATTAAATCCAGTGACAGACTCCAAACAAGTCCGATTCCAAGTGATTCAGTGACGACATTAGCAGAAATCTGTCCTCCCCACCTTCCACCATCTCCTTCTTTGTCTTTGTCTTCCACCGTCTCCTTGTGGCTCTGCTCTCTTCTATCTTGGTTTCTTTCTCAGAAAGTTCTTCTCTTATGGTAACAACGTAACTACCAGAAGCTCCGGGCCCCCATTTCATCAGCTTTGGACCCCCAATGAGATAAGAGCTCCCAACACGTTGATCAAAAGTCTCAGGACTATTTTTCATTGGCTCAACTTTGATCACATGTCCATCCCTGAATCAATAGCACTGGCAGAAGAGTACTGCAAACAGGTCACTGAAGAAGACCTAGCTCCCCCGTAATCACATCATCCCCCTATTTTTGGTGATTTCTTAATCTTATAAATCACTATGAGAACACAGCTCAAAGTTCCACCATCCCACCATTATATGAGCGTCTGTTAGTAATTCTATATAAACGTATAGAGTCCTGATGGCCTGGGAGATGAAGTCCTGATTAGTCAAGCCTGGGTCATATGTCCACCCACTGAACCGAAGAGGGCGTCAGTTACACCCGAACCACATGAATAGAGGATACAGGATAGGCGTTTGCTTGAAGGAAAATTGAAGTACCATGGATGTGAGATAGATGCTGGGAAGGCAAAATCAACAGATACCTGTCACAACCACCTCCCATTCCAAATTCATCCCTTTTCCTATTATTCCATTCTTCAATAAACATCACCACTGGACTGAACCTGCGTCACCTCCAACATCTCCCTCTGCCCTGCCCCAAACATCCAGACTGATGCCAAGTCCTTTCAGTCCTTTACCTTCACATGTCCAGAACATTTCCTCTGGTTTTTTCCTTCCCGCCCTTGTTGCTACAGCTACCTCGACCCAGAAACTCTTCCACTGCATGACTGCCTGGATAAGTCTTAAAAATCAGCTCAAGAACACCACCTCTGCAAAGCTCCCAATTAGGGAAGAGTCAGATTAGTAACTGACACACCGGAAGATAGTTCTGGGCCTCACTTTAAGTTGGGAGCTGCTCTCACAGTTAAAAGGAGTGCTTAAACCAAGATCTGGGGAACTTAGGAAACCTTGGAACCAGGTACAGGCTGAACGCTGGCCCTTCACCGCCCTCTTCCCTCTCTCCTGTCCCCACACTCATTTCCCCTCATACAAAGCAAGCGCCTTGCAAATGCCAAAACTGCCTAAATGTAGAAACCTATTCATCCAGAATGAAGGCATCAGAGAAGGTTTTTTAAATTTCACATCTGTGTCTCAGCTTGTGAAACTTGAATGAAATTTACAAAAGGACTATTTAATTTTGTTTTCTCAGAGGGGATGGGTCTCTGTCACATTAGTTGGAAGAGGTCCTTTGTTCATGTGCTTAAATCTTGACCTGCAGACCCCGGAGGGTGTATAATTCCTAGCTGAGCTGTGACTAAAACGCTGCTTGCAGAGGCCTTGGCCTCAGCGTACATTAGGGACAAAGCCTGTGGACACAAGACACTCTGTAGCTGGAGTAATTTTAGCTGGTCTCTTGAAGCGGATATCGGGTCAATTTGGAAATCTGCTTTCCTCCTTTTGTTTTTCTCTTGAAGATCTTAGTTTCTCTCTTCATTTTAAGTATGACGTTACCTCCTGATTTTCTACTTTAAGTATTCAGTGACAGAAAGACAACAGCTGTGTAACACACACACATACGCGTGCGCACGTGCGCACTCCTGGGGAGACTGATTTTAAAAGTAATCTCAAACCTAGGCTTCTCTGGTGGCTCCGTGGTAAAAAGTCCGCTTGTCTGCGCACCGCAACGATTGAGCCTGTGCTCTAGAGGCTGGGAGCTGCAGCTCTTGAAGCCGGCACTTGCTAGACCCAAAGAGAAGCCACCGCAATAAGCAGCCCTGGCACTGAAGCTAGAGAGTAGCCCCCGCTCTCCACAACTAGAGAAAAGCCAGCGCGGCAGTGAAGACCCAGCAGAGACAAAAATAAATAAATACAATTAAAACAAAGAAAGTAAGCTCCAACCCGTCCAACTTCAGCCTGGCGGCCAAATCACGACCTTGCCTGTCTGAGCTGGTGGCTACACATTCCAGCTACTTTTTTGTTCCTGACTTGCTCTCCCAAATGCTTCCATTGAGTTATGCCACTTATCATCTGCTCAGTATGTGACACTTCATCTGCCAAGACAAATGCGACGTTAGAAAAGCCTTTCAGTGAATGAGGGCAATATAGGATTGCAACACAGAGAGTCTGTGCTTTCTTTTTTCATCCACTTTCTAAGTCTGCTCTCCAGATCTTGCCTGCTGTTGAGGTCGGGATTTTTATGATATGTGGGCATGCTGTATTGAAGTTACAGAGACAGAGCCTCAGATAATGGGTCCTGATTCGTAGGATAAACTGCCCTTGAAACTCCAAAACGCTGATAGTTGATTTAATCAAGAGAAGTGACAATGATTAAAAACAAGTCATCATGAATGTTGTGGATTTGCCAAAAAAAAATGAGGTCATCAGATTTTCATAGCACTTCGATAGACTTCTCATAATCATAATCTTTTTTTAATTGAATGAACTAAATGCTTTTGAAAGTGAGAAGCTAACAGCTTCAGTTAGGGCCAGAAATAGAAGGCAAGCACTGGGGTGCCTTAAGAGTGAGACTTGACAGTCGTAAACTGATTCTGCTAATAAATTTCAGGGTTGGGTTACAGCCCTCCTGCTTTTTCTGGAGAAGGCCTCTGAGAACTCATTTGCTAGCATAAATATCATTGTCTCCAGATTTGGTAAAAATCTCAAAACTCCTGTTCATGTTATAAGGACCATGGACTCGGGACTTCCCTGGAGGCTCAGTGGTGAAGAATCTGCCTGCTAGTACCGGAGACATAGATTCATAGTCCAGGAAGTGATGTGATGTGTGCATGCTAAGTCACTTCAGTTGTGTCCCACTCTTTGTGACTACATGGACTATAGCCCACCAAGCTCCTCTGTCCATGGGGTTCTCCAGGCAAGAATATGGGAGTGGGTTGCCATTTCCTCCTCCAGGGGATCTTCCTGACCCAGGGATCCAAGCTGTGTTTCCTGAATTGGAAGGTAGATTCTTTACCACTAACGCCACCTGGGAAGCCCCATAAAGTCAATATTCCTATTCAAACCCAATCTCTTCCACCCCCAACAGCACCCTCAACACAAAACCAAAATCCTATCTAGCATGTGATTCTTTGAAAATTTTAATTTTTGAAGATATAGTTTTCTCTTTCCATGGAATAAGGGTAGTGGGATTTTTTCTTTTTTTTGCTCAGTCGATTCAGTCTTTGTGATCCTATGGACTGTAGCCCTCCAGTCTCCACTGTCCACAGGATTCTCCAGGCAAGAATACTGGAGTGAGTTGCCATGCCCTCCTCCAGGGCATCTTCCCAACCCAGGAATCGGGCCTGCATCTCCCGTGCGTCTTGCATTGCAGGCGGGTTCATTACCCACTGAGCAACCTGGGAAGCCTGGGAAGGGTAGTGGGTAGGTCATGTCATCAGTTCCTAAAAACAAGTTAAATCTGCAGACATAAATTGTCATGGCAACTTTTTCTGGCTGTGCTGGGTGTTTGTTGTGGCACAAGGCTGCTTTCTAGCTGCAGCTCTAGAGCACTCAGGCTCAGTAGTTGTGGTGTATGGGCTTCCCTAGTGGCTGCGCAGGGGCTTAGCTGCCTCATGGTGTGTGGGATCTTAGTTCCCACTTTGGAAGAAATGGAGTCCAGGTCCCCTGCATTGGAAGACAGATTCTTAACCATTGAACCATCAGAAAAGTCCCTGTCATGGCAATTTAGAAAAGCAAATCTGATCATGTTACCCTCCTGCTTGGAATGCTTCAAGGACTCACTGTACATGTCCTGTTAAAAGCCAAAAATTGCATAGCATAGCTCCCCAGGCGCTCTGCCCAACTCTCCAGGCACTGCCCAGGCCCCGCCCCCTGCCCTGGCCCCGCCCCCTAATGTGCTCTGTCCCCTTGATCATCAGAACCCAAGGTGGTTTCACACTCGGTGCCTTGGCATCGTTCTCTCTACCGGGAGAGGCAATCCCACCTGCCTACCTCACCCGGTCGACTCCTGCTTGCCCTTTTAGACTCCCACCTGCCCCTCTCTTCTTCATGACTTACTTCTCAACAGACACACACACACATACACACACCCTCAAGCAGTTCCTGAGAATCCCATTTAAATACTCTTTCTGAGATATGCACAGACTCTACTTTTGTCCTTATTGATATCCTAACTATAGTCTGATTTGTCTGTTTTCCCCCTGTAAACCAAGATCTACAGCTCAGTTATACATTCCCAGCTCCTGGTTCAGTCCCTAACCCAGAATATGTGCTTCATCATTTTATGGAATAAAGAACAATTGAATTGCCCATTTTTGTTTCTGGAATACAGAGAGAATCCCAGAATGGCCTTTGATGCATTTCTGATCAACGATTCCTGTATCATAATGAATAGATGGTGCTGCTACTGCTCCTGCTAAGTCACTTCAGTCGTGTCCAACTCTGTGTGACCCCATAGACAGCAGCCCACCAGGCTTCCCAGTCCCTGGGATTCTCCAGGCAAGAACACTGGAGTGGGTTGCCATTTCCTTCTCCAATGCATGAACGTGAAAAGTGAAAGCGAAGTCGCTCAGTTCTGTCCGACTCTTAGCGACCCCATGGACTGCAGCCTACCAGGCTCCTCCGCCCATGGGATTTTCCAGTCAAGAGTACTGGAGTGGGGTGTGGACTCTCATAAGGACTCGGGAATGCAGAAAGAAGCACAGGTCAGTCAAGGAGACTGGGTGATGAAGATCTAATTAACTACAAGCCAGCCATCATCCTGGGCATTTTAACAAGTACGTTCTCACTTGGTCTTCTCAACAAGTTTCCAAGGTTAAGTCTCATTTTCTTCATTGTTACAGGTGAATAAACTGCCTAATGCTTATGCAGATGGTAAATAGCAGAGTTTGCTTCTGGATCTTTATGATTCTAAAGTTCTCTTCTCGTTCCACAAGGATGGATAGATAACTCCCTCTTCTTTCTCTAGAAGGATATGAGAAAATTTCCTAGTTTCTGTGTTTTGAAAGAAATGCAGATTAGTCTCTCTATAAGAACCTAGGGCTGTCTGAAGTTGGAGCACAAGGTGATTCTGATACCTTCTGACCCTAGAATTTACTCACAAAGTTCAGATGCAGCGAGAGAGGTGACGTGGAGAACCCAGACCAAGGACAAACTATGACAAACATTTTTTCATTTTGTTTAGGTCTCTATAAACCCATGTGGGGGCTTCCCTAGTAACTCGGTAAAGAATCAGCCTGCAATGCAGGAGGCCCCAGTTTGATTCCTGGGTTGGGAAGGTCCCCTGAAGAAGGGACAGGCTACCCACTCCAGTACTCTTGGGCCTCCCTGGTGGCTCAGTTGGTAAAGAATCTGCCCACTATGCGGGAGACCTGGATTCCATCCCTGCATTGGGAAGATCCCCTGGAGGAGAGCATGGCAACCCACTCCAGTATTCTTGCCTGGAGAATCCCCATGGACAGAGGAGCCTGGAGTGCTATAGTCCATGGGGTAGCAAAGAGTTGGACAGGACTGAGCGACTTTTGCTTTCACAAACCCATGCTATTGTTTTTAGGATAGCACGCAAGCATGTGTTGACATTTTATTTTTGGTTCGTTCACATTGCAAGCATTGTATTAGTAATACAAACAAACCTGTGCCTCCATTTTGAATGTATTATACACACCTTTACTGAGTACCTGGGAACAGTGCAGAGGAGAATTAAACAGATACACCGCCACCTACGTGACTGTAGGACTGTCTTCTGCCACAGTAGCACCAATGAGATTCAGTCAATGACAACGATTTCTATGACTAGTCCAGTGGTTTCTCTCCAGCCCAGTAGAACTGCTCTTTCTCCCCAGGGCAGTCCACTTTGGTCCTCTGGAGTTTGTGAGAGCAGCTGCACCTTGGCAAGCCCTGGCCTGGGATTAACTTGGCAGGAGGTTATCCTAAGACTTCTCTGACTCATAACTTTGGGGCTAACTCTAAGCACCAAGCCCCAGCCCTGCCCTCCTTTGCTTTTTCTTTGTGCTGATTCACACTGGGTTGGGATTTTATTGTCAGCGGTCATAATTGTGCATGGGTGGAACTTGGATTTTAAAGATGACAGGAGGCCAAGTCCAGGGCTTCTGTTAGCTTTGTTAACCACTGTGTCATTTTTAATTGAAAAGAGGAAGGAAAGCAAGAAGGCAGGATAGGAGGGAGGAAGGAAGGAAAAAAAGAAATGTCCCCCAGGGGTCTCCCTGGTGGTCCAGTGACCACGACTCCGTGCTCTCTATGCAGGGGGCCCAGGTCCAATCCCTGGTCGGGGAACTAGATGCCATACGCCGCAACTAAGAGTTCACACGCCACAATCAGAGATCCCGTGTGCCTCAGCTAAGACCGGGCAAAGCCAGATGAACGAAGAAATGTCCCCAGTCCATGCTAAATCTGTTTTCTTTCACCCTCCGTATTTTCTCTAAGCCCTTGGAAAGGTTTATTCTGAATCTAGCTCACAAGAAGCTAGGTATAGGAGAAAACGTCTGGATATTGGAGTCAGCATATTTGAATAATTGGGTGATGGTAGGTAAATTATTTAGCTTCCTTGAACCTCTGTTTCCTCATCAGTAAAATAGCAGTAATAATATTGACCTTGTAGGATTGTCATGCTGCTTAGGAGTATCATATATAACGCGCCTGGCACATTAGAAAGCATTTCATAAATGGAGAATATAATTGTTAGAGCTGTGTTTATTAAAAAGGCCCTTTAAAGGCCCTTTAAAGCAGCAAGAATGAGGCCTCACAGAGTAGCTGCAGGTCTCTATTTCCTTTCTCTGAGATTGTGGTGGATTGTCATAGCCTCCTTTTGAGTGGGGCCTGGGCTGTGTCTAGGGTCATCATGGTGGTTCGGTCCTAGGGCAGACTCAACTTGTCAAAATACCCCAAACAATCAGTACAAGAGAGAATGAAGCAATAGACGGGGGGATAAGGAGCTCTGTCTGGCTCAGAGGCCAGCGGCTTTCCCACTTACTATCAGCATAATCACGAGCAAGTTGCTTAAATCACCATGGCTTAGTTCATTTAGCTGTATCTGTCCTTTTCAGTTGTCTGGAGGAAGTCACACATGTAAAATACCTAGCACCAAAAAATATAAAAAATATCTTATTTTTATAAAATAAAAATGCTTAGTAAAAAAAAAATCTCAGATATTAAGAAAACATAAGTTGGAATGTATGAAATTCAAGTGAAGTTTGGTGTAAGACTTTGGAACAATGCTGCCTGGTTCAAATCTGATTTCCCCTACTCTGGGCTTCATTTTCTCATCTGTAAAATGGGTATAATAACTTCCTTATCTGTATTTATCGCATACTTTTGTTACGAGAAGTAAATTACTTAATACACATGAAGCCTTTAGAACATGACTTGATATATGGCCAAATACTATATTAATATGTGTAGAATGGATTAGAGACCAGTTCTGGGACAAGAACAGAACACAAAATTGGAATAGTGGAAAACAAAATTGGTTGACCCTGCACCAGAAGGCAGCCTAAAGAAGAAAAACAGTAATGAGGCAAGAGTTTCCAAGGCAATTGCCCTAAGTGGAGCTGAAATATTCACATTCAAAGCATCTTTTTTGTTTTTTTAAGTTGTGTGTCAGCCTGGGTTACAGACCAGGATCTTGGCGGACATAGTCCTCCTTCCCAGCTGTGGACTCCAGGAGAGGACTTTGGCCTCACTGGACCAGCAGGTCCTGCCTGCTCGGCTTCCAGACCTGGTGCTTGAGGCGCGTGGCTGGAAACCTCTGCCGGGGGGATGGGTTTGCTCAGGGCAAGGCTTGCTCTTCAAGGAAGGACCACTGCTTCACAAAGGCCCGGGACCATTTCTAAAGTCAATGCACAGAACTACTGAGAAACCACGGCCGCTTCTGCTTCTCCTGCTGTCTAACTCTGGTACACAAGCACAACGTGAAATACTGAAATTCCAGCGACAGAGCCAACTGTGCAAATTCCTGATGGGCAAATTGAGGCCCATTATCCGTAATTACACTTGCCCAAATAACATGCCAGAGAGACCCTGCTTTCCAGCCGTCAGTAATCGCAGCTGCTGCCCTGTTGCCAAATGTGTTCAGGGAAAGTCCCAAGAATGGAGCTGAGCAGCACTCACAGAGGAGTCTTGGCAGCCTCGATCAGGCAACCCAAGTCTCCTCTGCTTAGCCCATTCGAACAGCTCTATAGCTCTCAGGATAAACTAGTTAGTTAGGCTTATCATCACCTGGTCCATCTCCAGCTTGAGCTTTTTCTCCCCTTCTTCATTCAAGCCGCATTGAATGGCTTGTTCACCATAAACGGCCTGGTCTTTAGTTCCATCCTGTGGTCCTTCACTAAGGTGCTTTCCCAAATGTGAGTTAGTCCTTCTCCCTGGAATTGCCTCATGGCTAATTCCAGTTCATCCATAAACACTTAGCTCTGCCCCTTTCTCTTCTCTGTGAAGCCTGTCTTGACTCCTTCAGGCTGTATATAATTCCTTTCTGCCGGGACCTCCTAGTATTGGGTTGGCCAAAAAGTTTGTTCAGGTTTTTCCACACCATCTTATGTAAAGACGTGAATGAACTTTTTGCCCACCCCAATACCTGTAGCCACACAACACAGCATGATCGTTCTGTTTGATTTGTTTATCTCTCCAACTAGGCTATGAGCTCCCCAAGGTCAGGGACCATATCTTATGAGGGTATCTTAGAGCCTGGTGCGATATCTAGCATCCCTAGGCAACCATCCAGGAGCTGTTGGCTGCATGAACAAATGATGTCTTCCTCTGTGTGTGTGCACTCAGTCATGTCCAACTCTTTGTGATGCCATGGGCTGTAGCCTGCCGGGCTCCTCTGTCCATGGGATTTCCCAAGCAAGAATACTGGAGTGGGTTGCCATGCCCTCCTGCAGGGGATCTTCCTGACCCAGGAATCGAACCCAAGTCTCTAGAATCTCCTGCACTGGCAGGTGGATTCTTTATCGCTGTGCCACCTGGGAAGCCCTACGTCTTTCTTGCTTGAGCACTAACGAATTACTCCTTCATCTGGTTAGATCAAAAGATTCCTTTCTTGGGATTACTGCTCAAGCCAACTTTAAAAGCAGCCAGTGAAAATCCAAGAAGAGTATTTCGTTGATACATTGAAGATAAATGCAACTTACCACATACCCTTCTATCTTTAATATTGTTTAATCTAAAGAGGCTGGGTTCCCTAGGTATATAATAGAACATAAAGACTTAATTAACCTTACTGCTTCTGTTTCATCATGATGCACTTATGAAGGCCTTATTTAAATATGATTTGCTATTAGTCTGCTTGTAGTTATCAAAGTCCAAAGGTTTTTTGTTTGATTTTTATTCATGGCATTGCTTGAAGTGTAACTATTAAGAAATGTTTATTTTGGACAGAAGAGCAAAAACCTAGCTATTTAAGTGATTGTATCCCCTCACTGCAGACTTTCTGTACGTCTAGCCACGTCTCTTGTGATAACATCATGGCTGTTCAAAACATTCTGGGGTCTCAATTTTTTTTTTGCTTTCAGAGACAGTGGATGAGCCTTGCTTAAAGATTGGTCTTGTTACTCTAGAACCCAGAAGAGCAACAACGAACAGTATCGTTCATTGAAATGCTCACATTTTT
Source organism: Capra hircus (assembly GCF_001704415.2). Classification (NCBI taxonomy): domain Eukaryota; kingdom Metazoa; phylum Chordata; class Mammalia; order Artiodactyla; family Bovidae; genus Capra; species Capra hircus. The sequence continues at coordinate 15,481,853 of NC_030828.1, read as the reverse complement.
TCACTTCTGGACACTGCATAAGGTTTTCCAATGGTTGAATACGCACATCATTAGAGGAATATGTTAGGTCACATGCACATGACTTTAAATTTAAAAATTAATAGGTTATATAATTAGTTTAATGTGCATTCATAATATTGTCAATATAGGGCTTCTCAGATGGAACAGTGGTGAAAAATCTGCAAAAGAGACATGGGTTCAATCCCTGGATCCGAAGACCCCCCTGGAGGAGGAAATGGCAACCCACTCCAGCATTCTTGCCTGGAGAATCCCATGGACAGAGGAGCCTGGCAGGCTACAGTCCAAGGGTCGAAAAGAGTCAGACATAACAAGTGACTGAGCATACACACACAATAATATTATTAACATAACATATATATACCAAGCACATCAAATTCATAATTTCATGAATACTGCTTAAAGAAAAATTAAACTTATAATACAGAGAGTTATCTGCTGAAAAACGTTAAACAATCATACATGTTAGAGGGTAAGACAAAGATAGTGAAGAAGGCACATACGGGAATGAAGCGTGAGGAGCACTGATGGAATGAAAAGAGCAGAAGCTGTTGGGTTCCCATTATTTTACAGATTAGCTGGAAGCCTGCAGGCAAATTACTTAACCTCTGTGAGCTGGGATTGCTTATTCCTACAACGAGGAGAGTGAGTTGCAGAAAGGTTCATGGAGTAACTAGGATAGGACCTAAAGGGCTCCATGGTGAGAACTGGAGTTTTTCTTTAAAAAACTCACATCCATTATTATAGGACAAAGAGGAGTCTATTTTAAAAAAGTTGCCTGGGCTTCCTTGATGGTCCAGTGGCTAGGACTCCACGATCTCAAGGTAGGGGGCTTGGGTTCCAGGGGGTTGGGGAACTAGATCCCACAAGATTGAGGATGCCACGTGCTGCAACTTAGATCTGGTGCAGCCAAATAATTTTTTATTTAACTTATAAAAAATAATAAAAAAGTTGCTACCAAAAGAGAAACTTCATTAAATGTGATAAGCCAAAGCAAGCAGCTTGTTGGATAGAAAAAGTGAAAGTGGAAGTTAGTTAGTCGCTCAGTTGTGTCCAACTCTTTGCGACCCCATGGACCGTAGCCCCCCCAGGCTCCTCTGTCCATGGAATTCTCCAGGCAAGAATACTGGAGTGGGTAGCCATTCCCTTCTGCATGGGATCTTTCCAACCCAGGAATTAAACCTGGGTCTCCTGCATTGCAGGCGGATTCTTTATCATCTGAGATACCAGGGAAGCCTCAGCCTACTGGAAAACTTCTCAACAATTGTCTTTCTTCTTTTTTTTTTCTAGTTATGCCACATAACATTCTGGTCAGGATCTTAGTTCCCTGGCCAGGAATCAAACCTGGGCCTCGGCAGTGAAAGCACCGAGTCTTAACCACTGGACCGCCAGGGAGCTCCCTTGGCAATTCTTAAAGTTCAACATGTTCATTTGAACCTACTCACCTGAGCTTGTTTGGTGAGGCCCCAATCATATAATGATGGAGTCAAGTAGCCAAACCTTATACAATGCTAAATATTGATGCTTCTCTTGAACTCTAGAAGTTTCTAAACCCCTAGAGATTAAGCCAATGGGAAACTGCCCTTTGCTGACCCTAACAATGTCTCCCTCCATCTCTTTACTTTGGCCAACTGGAAGCTCATAGAAATGTAAATCTCAGTGCTAGAACTCTCTATTACCCGATGAATGACTTGCTCCTCCCCTTTCTCTACGCTTTCTTTGCTAATGTGCACTTTCCTTGCCCCTGACATTTTTTATTCTCACTTTACTTTTAATTACACAGGTTCTCATTTATTTTGCAACAAGAAAGGAAGAGTACCCAAGTGTCTTTGTCAGCTCGGGCTGCCATAACAAATACCACAGACTGGGTGGCTTAAGCAACAGGTATCTATTGTCTCACAGTTCTGCCAACTAGAAGCTTGAAATCAGGGTATCTGCACAGTCAGGTGTTTGTGAGGCCTTTCTTCCTGACTTGCAGATGGCCACCTCCTTCTGTGTGCTCATTTGATGGGGGACGTGGGGGAGAGGGGGACAAAGGGCAAGCCCTCCTTTGCTGTTATTCAGTCACTAAGTTGTGTCTGACTCTTTGTGACCCCAGGGACTGCAGATCACCTGGCTTCCCTGTCCTTCACCATCTCTTGGAGTTTGCTCAAACTCACGTCCATTGAGTCGATGATGCTATGCAACCATCTCATCCTCTGTCATCCCTTCCTCCTCCTACCCTCAATCTTTTCCAGCATCAAGGTCTTTTCCAATGAGTCAGCTCTTCACATCAAGTGGCCAAAGTATTGGAGCTTCTGCTTCAGCGTTTTATTAAGGCTGAAGCCATTTATTAATTTTTAAAAAAATGTACTTTTTTAATTATTTTTGATTGCACTGGGTCTTCCTTGCTGTGTTCCGGCTTTCTCTAGTTACAGTGCACGGGGCCTACTTGTAGTTATGGTGCCCAGGCTTCTCACTGTGGTGGCTTCTCCCGTCGCTGAGCATGGGCCCAAGAGTGCAGGCTCAGCAGCTGTGGCTCGAGGGCTTCGCTGCCCCACAGCATGTGGGATCTTTCCAGACCAGGAATTGAACTGGTGTCTTCTGCATTGGCAGGTGGGTTCTTTACCAATGGGTCACTAGAGAAGCCTGGACACCACCTTTATTACCTCATCTAACCCTAAACACCTCCCAAAGGCTCCATGTCCAAACACCGTCACATTGTGGGGGAAAGGGCTTCAGTATAGGAATTTCAGGGTGGACACAAATATTCACTCTACAGCATTAAATAAATAAGCAGATAATACAAGTCACATCATCTTTTACCAGGAGACAGCAATTTATCATCTGTGACCCACAAGAATTCCCACACCATCCAAAAGCCTTCTTTCTTGGATCAGTCACTCTAAAACCAGGTAGACAAGCTAACAGTGGACAGAAATCTTGGTTGTCATGCTGAGTCAAGCATATACCCTTGGTTGTTCCTCAGTCATCATGGACTCACAAAAGATGAGCAGGATCTTTTGATGTATCATTGTAGTGATTTCTCTTTCTCATTCTGGTTGGTTGCCCTATGCGTAGGGAGCCTATAGGACCCTATAGGATGGCAGGCAAGGATTTTATCATCTCATCTGATCTCACAATAATCTTGAGAGTATCGATTATTACCCCCACCCTACTTTATATGTGAGAAACCGAATCTCATTGAAATTTACGTAGAGCAAGTAACCATTCACTGGGGAGTCCAGATTTGAACCCAAGTCTGTCTGAGTCCAATGTGTTAGTTGCTCAATTGTGTCTTTGCAACCCCATGGACTGTAGCCCCCAGGCTCCTCTGTCCATGGGATTCTCCAGTGGAGTTGGTTGCCATGCCCTTCTCCAGGGGATCTTCCCAACCTAGGGATCGAACGCAGGTCTCCTGTACTGCAGGAGAATTCTTTACCATCTGAGCCACCAGGGAAGCCCAATGGAGACTTTAATGAATAAAATAGACTTAAAAAAATACACCTTTATGACTCACATTCTAGTTATGGAAGACAGACAACAAAGAAAACAAACAAGTAAAATAAGTCGTGTATTGCATGGTGAAAACGGAAAACCAGAACAGGGAGGCGGACAAGGTTACTGGGTTGGAGGAAGTCATCATCGAAATGACTTTAGTCAGGAAAAGGCCTTACTGAGGAGACAGTTAAGCAAAGATACGAAAAAGATTCAGTTCTATGAGACTGTCATTAACTCTGAGGCCCCAAAACTTCAAGGGAGAGGGACTTTTCTTCCCCCCGAGAGGGACTTCTGTTTTGAAAAGCCATTGTGTCAGGACTTTTTCTCTTGCAAGTGATACAAAACTAGATTCAAAATGACTTAAGCAAAAAAGTGGGAATTTATTAGCTCAGGAAATTGAAAAGTCCAGGTCAGCTTTAAGGGTCAAACAATGTCATTAGGACACAACCCATAGGGTGCAACCGCAAAACAAGATCATTAGGACCTTCTTCATTTGTATCTGTCTTACTCTGTTTGAGCTGCTGTAACAGAAATGTTGATGCCACAGACTGGGTGGCTTATTTTATTTAGTTTATTTTTGGTTGTGCTGGGTATTCACTGTTGCTCATGGCTTTTCTCTAGTTGTGGTGAGCTTGTTTCGGGGCTCAGGCTTCTCATCTTGGTGGCTCCTCTTGCTGCGGAGTGCAGGCCCCTCTAGGCACTCAGACTTCAGTTAGCTAGAGCACACAGGCTCAGAGGTTGTGGCGCACAGGCTTAGTTGCTCCCCAGCACGTGGAATCTTCCTGGACCGGGGATCAAATCGATGTCCTCTGTATTGGCAGGTGGATTCTTATTTACTGCACTACCAGGGAAGTCCAACTGGGTGGCTTAAACAGCAGACATTCAGTTCTCTCAGTTCTGGAGGCTTAGAAGTCTGAGATCCAGGTGCTGGATCCAGGTGCTAGCAGGTCAGTGTCTGATGCGGGCTGGCTTCCTGCTTCACAGATGGGTGTCTTCTCACTGTGTCCTCACACGGCAAAAGGAGCAAAAGAGAGCCCTGGAGTCTCTTTCATAAAAGCATTGAGCTTCACCCATTGATGAGGGCTCCACCCTCATGCCCTAACGTCTCCCAAAGCCCCCACGAACTGGTACCGTCACACTGGGGTTAGGATTTCAACATACGAGTTTGGGGCTGGGGTGCAGCCATTCAGTCCACAGCAGTACCTCTGCTTTCCTCTGTGGTGATTTTTTTTAATAGTAGATATTTATATATCTACTACATATATGGTTTAGCTCTACTATATATATATATATATACAGTTGCTTGAGGCCTGTGTGATCCTAGTTCCCAGACCAGGGATCGAGTCCCCTGCATTGGGATCATGGAGTCTTAACCAATGGACCACCCGGGAAGTCCCGCCTCTGTGCTGACTTCATTCTCTAGCTCTGCACAGAGGGAAACTGGCTGCTCTCAATTCTAAGCCAACATCCTGCCAGGTGAAAACCCAGAAGGTAAGAGACGGTGTCCTTCTACCTACAGCACAAGCAAAAGTCTCATTGGATATCATAGGTTGCAGGCTCATCCGGACACGTAACTGTGATCCAGAAGAGAACCCAGCGCTCTGATTCACTGGCCGGGTCACCTGCCTGCCCCTGGCGTCCTTGGGAGAGTCAGCTTACTGACAGCAGGGGAGGGCGGGGCTCAGAGGAAACCTGGGGTGTTTCAGGAAGGAAATGAATGACTGCTAAGCGGAGAATGCAATAAGTATTTGCTATATCTCTGATTTTAAAATGATTTGTGTTATTCCATTGTGTGCAATGTTGATCCAGTGAGCTCCATGCCCAAAGGGTGGTTCGGAAGAGATTTCTCCCCAAGAGATGGCCTGCGGATAGCCGTTTAAACTTACCCAGTGGGACTGGTGGTTTCTGGGCTCTCTTGCCACCAGACAGATGTATGGGCAGCACACTCATGGGCAGTCAGCCCCTGGAGGATGGCTGGCTGTGTGGTTTCGGCTTGGCACCTCCTGCATTTCCTCTTGTGGTCTTCAGAGAGCCGCATCATCATAATAGTGCCTGACATCATCAATGTCACCAGTTTGTGGCTTTCAGAGTTTTATTCCCCTTACATGGAATACCATGTTACTGATTGGGTCTGACAACCTGCCAAAATTTCAGTCCTAAATTCTGAAAACAGAGCCCACTACTTCATTTTTTCTTATAATTATTATTTTAAAAGTGTATTTATTTATTTTTGGCTGGGATGGGTCTTCATTGCTTTGCGTGGACTTTCTGTAGTTGTGGCGAGTCAGGGTTACTCTTCACTGCGGTGTGCAGGCTTCTTATTGCAGTGGTGTCCCTCGATGTGGACCACGGGCTCTAGGGCACTGTCTCGGCAGCTGTGGCACACTGGCTTAGTTGCCTCAAGGCATGTGGGATATGACCTCCCAGACCAGGGATCGAACCTATGTCGCCTGCATTGGCAAGTGGGTTCTTAACCACCAGACCCCTAGGGAAGTCCCAGGGCCCATTACTTTAGTAGAGCATCACTGTTTTCCTAGGAAGTTCCATGTCTGTGCTTTGGGTTAGATGGTCCTAAGCACTTGGATCTTAGCACACACTTGTGGGGGTAATCGAGGCCATCATGTGGCTTCCTAAGCCTGGGTTTTCTTATTTGCACAATGAGGTGACTAGGAAGAGTGAATGTGTATAAAGAAGCTGGGGCTGGCACAGTGCTCATTTTGGCAGCGCATACGCCAAGACTGGAATGATACAGAGATTAGAGTGGCCTCTGCACAAGGATGACAGGCAAATTTCATCCTTGAAATTTGAACACGTGAAGCGCTCCATGTTTTCGCTCTGTGGTGACCTGAATGGGAAGGCAGTGCAAAGGGGAGGGGACACATGGAAACGTGTTGCTGAGTCTAAGCTGGCAGCGCTTGCCCCAGAGAGGCCAGTAAATCCGAGGATGAGGTGTTGAGGCAAGGAATATGACTTTATTGGGAAAGCCAACTGACTGAGAAGACGGCAGAGTAATGTCTCAAAATAGTCGTCTTGTCAGGGTCTGGATGCCAGGTTCTTTCACGTATCAGAGATGGGGGGAGGTAAGAAAACAAAGTAAAAAAGCTATTTACTCTTGCAAGTATCTTCCAGAATGGCAAGCCTCGGGCAGGGGGAATATGTTCACTCCTTCCTTCCTGCCATCTATAGGTGGACAGGGTTCTGAACGAAAGCATGTTAGCAAAGGGGCAGGGTTCTCTGCGGCGGGCCATTTCGTGTGAATATAATAACAAAAGTGGCCGAAGAAACAGATCTAGCATGAAAGAGTCAAAATTGAATCTTCTCTGTTAAAACAAAACAAAACAAAAAAAAACTTAAAAGAAATTGTAGGAATATCTTATGATCATGAAAGTGAGGAAGGAATTCTCAAACAAGATACAAAAAGTTTAAATCATAATGAAAAAGACTGATTGGTTCAACTATATTAAACTAAAAATCTTCGTCAAACAGCATTTTGAAAAAAATGAATAGCTAAGACACCAAAGAGGCTTCCCTGGTGACTCGGCGATAAAGAATCCATCTGCCAATGCAGGAGATGCAGGTTCGATCTCTGGCTCGGGAAGATCCCCTCGAGTAGGAAGTGGCAATCCACTCCAGTTTTCTTGCTTGGAAAATTCCATGGACAGAGGAGCCTGGTAGTCTACAGTCCATGGTATCGCAAAGAGTTGGACACAACTGAGCAACTGAACAACAAGATTATCAAAGAAGAAAAGGAAGCAGCTAGCATACGGCCTGGCACACAGTGGAGTCTCAGAAAAATTTTTTCCTCTTCCCTACTCCCTTTTATCAGGAGGCCATTATCATTCTCCCTTGGAGTCGATGTTATGCAACTTACAGATAAGCCTGTCAATGAAGAGGAATGAGCAGGTCGAGCAAGTCAGCCCTGGGGCGTAGCTGGGGGCTGTGCAGTTGAGTAGAAGATAGGGTTTGGAATTAGACTGGGCTTTGAATCCAGAAGGCCTTGGGAAAATAACTTAAATATCTCAGAGTCATTTTTCTCATCTCCAAAATGAGAAAAACATTTATTGCTCTTTATGGCTGTCGTGAAGATAACTGAAATAATGTGTGTGAGAACCTGGCACACTGAGGTCTTCAGTAAGTCTTAATTCTGTTTTTAAAAGTCACTAATGCTTGAGTGAAATCTGATTAGCAATCAAGAAACGCACACGAAATGCCCAGAGAGAATTATCTATTTTTCTATAGACTGGAAAGCCCAGACTTTTCCCCTATTTGCTTGTGTGATGTTTTTCGTTATTTTGGAGGCTGAGCCAGAGGAAACAAAAGGTGGCCAGGCAATCTGTCCTGCGTGAAGAGAATGCTATGTGTCAGGGGTGGGAAACCAAGTAAATAAAAGATAAGATCCTTGCCCTTGAGAAGCTTCTGGCTTAAGATAAATAAAACATGCAAAAGAAGCAATTTTTAAAACTTGTGAACAAAAAATAATAGCCTGCTTGTCAAATGCCAAGGTAGAGTGAAGGTGTGACCAGAGCTGGGTGTGAAAAGTCAGGGAGATTTTTTATTTTTTTGCCTAAAAAATTTTTTATTTATTTGGCTTCACGGGATCTTTAATTGTGGCACGTGAGATCTAGTTCCCTGACCAGGGATGGAACCCTGGTGCCCTATATCGGGAATGTGGAGTCTTAGCCACTGGACCATTAGGGAAGACCAGGGAAGTTTCTAAGGACAGAGATTAGCAAGGAGAAAGGGCCCCAGCAGAAGCCCAGAGAAAGAATGAAACATCTCCTACACGTCAATTTACCTGCACAGAAGGAAAGATTGTATGGAGATAATGAGATAACAAGTCAAGAGGCTCTTAGGCAACTGAATGAGGTCAATCAAGTCAGTGTTTTGACCTGTTACTAGTGCTGGTAACCAAAACAAATCCAGCCTCCCCAGACAGACTGGTTGCAAGAAGGGTTGAAACTCACCCATACAAGGTGGGGACCATCCCTGTACTTTTATTGAAGTGTGAACTTTCTGGTGACTATTACAAGGGGGCAAGGCTACCTTTCTCTGGGTAGTGTTGCACTGAACAAGAGCTAGAAGTCTCTTCAGTCAGTTTAGCCGCTCCAGTCAGTTTAGTTGCTCAGTCGTACCCGACTCTTTGTGACCCCATGGACTGCAGCACGCCAGGCTTCCCTGTGCATCACCAACTCCCGAAGCTTGCTCAAATTCATGTTCATCAAGTCTGTGAGAAGTCTCTTAGGTGCTGTTATTTCAGCACAGAGCAAGTCGAGGCGTGGCCTCTCATTGGAGCTTAGGTCCCTGGATTGTTACCTTCACAGTCCAGGAGAGAGGATGCTGAAGACAAGGTTTCTATGTCTAGACACTGGTCTGCAGTTTCATCTTCCCAAGCCTGCCAAAGCTTCTGAATAGAACTTCCTCTCTGCTATTCTCTATAACTAGGTGACATCATGGCATGCTGGTTCTGGGCATATGGCTCTGTTTCTTTCTGGCTGGGTAATTTAGGCAGCTAACAATAGGAACCTTGATGGGGAAGATTGAAGGCAGGAGGAGAAGGGGATGATAGAGGATGAGATATTTGGATGACATCACTGACTCACTGGACATGAGCTTGAGCAGGCTCCAGGAGATAGTGAAGGACAGGGAGGCCTGGCATGCTGCAGTCCATGGGGTTGCAAACAGTTGGACACGACTGAGTAACTGAACAGCAACAACAATAGGGATGATCTGAATGCACGTAAATGTTGAAGATACTGTTGATTTGGTTCCAGACTGTTGCAATAAAGCGAATATTGCAATAGAGCGAGTCGCATGAAATTTTGTTTCCCAGTGCATATAAAAGTTAGGTTTATACTACGCTGCACTCTGTTAGTGTGCAACAGCATTGTTACTAAAAAGAAACACATCCCTTAATTTAAAAACTGTTGTTAGTTTTTAATCACTAAGTCACGGATCTCCCAAATTAATCCTTTCTTATATTTTTATTCTTGTTTCCGTTTCTACATTTTTATTGTATTTTGGGAGTGATTTCCTTCTTTTTTCTCTGTGTGTGTGTTCACTCTCTCAGTCATGTCTGACTCTTTTGTGACCCCATGGACTGTAGCCTGCCAGGTTCCCCTGTCCATAGAATTTCCCAGGCAAGAATACTGGAGTGGGTTGCCATTCTCTTCTCCAGGGGACCTTCCTGACCCAGAGATCAAACCGGCATCTCCTGGACTGCATGTGGATTCTTTACTACTGAGCCACCAGAGAAGCACTAAATTAAGATACTCAATTGCTAAAAAATGCTAAATATCATCTGAACCTTCAGCAAGTCATAAGTTTTTGTAATAGTGACAGGAAAGATCACAGGTCACATAACGAACATAATTATAATGAAAAAATTTGAAATATTGCAAGAATTACCAAAATGGGACACAGTTACACGAAGTGAACAAATGCTGTTGGAAAATGGTGCCAGTAGACTTGCTTGATGCAGGGCTGCTGCAAACTTTCAGTCTGTAAAGAATGCAGTATCTACGTATGAAGTGCAATAAAGTGAGGGGCAATAAACGAGGTATGCCTGTCATATAATTCTCTTCTATGATTGCCGGGCAGTAATTAATTGAAAAGGCTTAGCCCAGTGTCTGGAACACAGTAATCACTTAACTGAATCATTATTTTTAAAATTATCTTAGACTAGTTTAGCGTTTGGTGAAGTTGGCATGCTGCTTTTCTCTAGAGCACAAAGGACAGATTTATCTGGCCCAGAATGGACTTGAATTTAGGTTAAATCCAGGTATGACTCAGGGACTTCCCAGGTGGCACTAGGAGTAAAGACCTGGTCTGCCCTGAAGGAGACGTAAAAGACTCGGATTTGATGCCTGGCCCGGGAAGATCGCCTGAAGCAGGAAACGGCAGCCCTGGTCCCACGGCAGAGGAGCCTGGCGGGCTGCAGTCCACGGGGTCGCACAGAGCTGGACACAACTGAAGCGACGTGGCGTGTGCACACGTGGACTGCGCTACGCTCGTTAACCTTCAGTATGGCAGATCAGGCGCCGCTGCAGGCGGAAAGACTCCACACTGGCCGTATCGCTCACTAAATTTGTGACTTGGAGAAAGTTATTTACCTCCTGCTTCAGTCTCCTCAATTGGCAACTGTCGTTATCAAACTCTTGTGAGGATTAACTGGGATGAATGGAGCACATCTGGCTTAGAGAAGTACTTGAACTTATTTTTTCCTGTTCTTCAGTTAAATAAAAGTTAAACCGGGATCTAGAGCATTGTCAGCAAGTCTTGGTGGTCTTCTCCAGCTCCTTTACTGTCTAGGACAGTTTGGAAGAAGTTACGGAGAAGAAAAAGCCTGCTTGGTAAGGAGAAGGACTGAGTGGGTGAATATATTTGATGCTTGATGCAATTCTAATGAGTGTAATGACTGGAAGTTTCTCTAGACAGATGATGACATCATGTAGCCTACTTAGGTAGCAGGTTTCAGAATGAATCGCCTTGGCTGTGTTCCTAGGTTGTTTAGATAAAAGAGTGCATTTAGAACCTAGATCCACCCTATCTCTGGACCACAGCTAGCAAATGGAAGCAGCTGGATTCTCAAGGTTTCTGCTCTAGAAGGTTGAGAGGATACAGTTCTGTCGCCCTGGGCTGGGAGTGAAGATGTCGCCTCTGGTCCCACTCACTGCTTGCCCATGGGTGTGCCACTTCACCCTGGGGTTTCAGCTTCCAATTTATGTTCTCCAAATTCCTTCCAACTTCTAGTATCTTGTAATTTCACGAACGTGCGTGTTGTTTCCTGGCTGCAGGATACAGTCTAAATGGACCCAGGCAATGCCAAAATGAAATTGCCTCATTCCTTTATGAAATTTCTCTGACTTTCTAAAACGGGCAGGAAAGAGTTCTGTGAGATTAATAATGAGGATGAGCAAATACATCACTAAATTCAGGCTGCAGAGTCTGGCCTTTAATGACTTGGAGGTGATGTCCTGTGATGCTTCCAACGCTCTTGCCCCACCGCAATCTGATTCTTCTTGGTTGGGAAAGATCGTTTAAAATCTCTAGCTGAAATTGTTCTCTTACATTCAGAGCTGGTTTTCAAGCCATGTCATTTCACAGAGGCTTCCCTCTGCTCTCAGACACCCAGCTGGGGCAGTCTACGACATCTTTCCACTTGTTACTGTGGATGGATGCGTCAGAGCGAGTCGAGTCATGGGGAAAGCATGAACTCTCCTACGTGCTCCCCAATCAGGTCCCCTCAGGGCTGTTTTCTCTGGAACCAAGCTCAGTCACTTGCCAGACTCTCCAAACAGAGATGTCTCTAAAGTTTTATGAGGTCTCTTTATTCCCAGGTGAAGCTCTTTGCTGTGTTTATAAAACTGATAGAAGGCTTCTGCAAGAAGCCACCCATTGGAGGGTGAGAACTGGCCACCCAGAATATGACTGGGAATTTTCTAGCACAAATATAATCACCCATTTTTACATTTTTAAAGCACATGGCCGTTGATAAAGCCCCTTCACATGTCTTGCATGACCTTCTTGGCTTCATGATATCTCTACTTGGTAGGTATTAGTAAACCCATTTAGCAGAGGAGGAAAGTAAAGTTTAGGGAGAATACATTTTGCTCAGTCAAAATGGAGTGGATCTGGGACTGTAAAGCCAGCCCTCTGATCCATGAACAGAGCGGCACCAGGAAGTCAACTCAACTCCACATCCCCACAGGAAGAATCTATGAACACCTCAGTTCATGATCTCATGACTCATGGGCCCAATTTGTTTGCCAATACCATTTTTATGATGGCTTAGTCATTTTCCTGACACTCTATGTCTCATGCAGATCTAAATTAAGTAGATAAGATACTGGGACTGCTCGTAAGAAGACTGCAGTCCAGAGAAACAATTCAAATGGGAGAACAAGCTGAATTTTGTTTTTTGTTTCAAGTGAAGGCAGAATAAATGACAGGAGACAAAAAGAAAAAAAGTTCCTATAGGAAAAGTTGTTCCACTAAGGCAAGAGGAAATCATCAATACATTCTTTCCTTCATCCAGTATTAACTAGGCATCTATTATGTGTCAAGCTCTGTACTAGCAGCTGGGGACACAATGAATATGACTTAGCTCCCACATGACAGTGCCATTGGGAGGCAGAAAAGTCAATCAGACACTGCAAATAGCTGTGATAAAGATTCCAGGAGAGATATATATGTGAAGGTTATGGTACACCAAGACAGAGACGCCTGACAGAGCAGGTAATATGACCCAAATCATAAAGGATTAATAAAAATCTTGCCAACTAAATAAGGGGCAAATTATCATTTCAGGAAATCATCACCAAGGGACTTCCCTGGTGGTCCTGTGGCTAAGACTCCGAGCTCCCAAAGCAGGGGGCTCAGCTTTGATTCCTGGTCAGAGAACTAGATCCCACATCCTGCAACTAAGACTCAGTGCAGCCAAATAATTTTTTAAAAAATCATCCTAATTATCAGCATCATCCCTGCTACCATATAGTTATACTTCCTCTATGCCAGACGCTGCTGTAAACATTCTTAGACATGAACATATCTGATCCTTACAATAAACCATAAGGAAGTTTTGTGACTATCCCTTTTATTCAGATAAGAAAAGTGGACAGAGAGATTAAGTGACTTACCCAGTATCATGCAGTCAGGAAGTGGCAGAGTCAGGATTTGAGCCTGGGCCATCCAGCTCCAGAGAGCATGGGGATGCCTACAGCGGAAGGCCCTGCTGGTGCAGAGCTGAGCAGGTGTGTGTAGGTGAAGAGCCGGGAGCCAGTCAGCAGAGCACAGAACACAACCTGTGTCTGCCCTTGCCGTCCTCCACCCTACTTCTCTTACTCTCCTCCCATTTTCTCACTGTATTCTTCTTTTCAATTTTTAAATAATTCATTAGCTAATTAATTTGGCTGTGTCAGGTTCTAGCTGCACAATCTTTCACTGGAGTGTTTGGGCGTCTCTAGTTGCGGCACACGGGTTTAGTTGCATATGGGATCTTAGTTCCCCAATCGGGGATCAAACCGGAGTCCCCTGCATTGGAAGGCAGATTCTCAGCCACTGGGCCAGCAGGGAAGTCCCAGGCAGTACAATCTTACGTGCACAGCCTGAGCTTTTGAACTCCATCAGCAATGCAGATTTAGGCAGTGCATCTGCAAAAATGCCAGCCTATAGCTACAACCCCCTAGAGACAGCTGTCCTCTCTTCTTTCCTCCTGACTCTTGCTGAACGTCAAGACCTCACGCTCTGCGGTCAAGGGTGGGTAGTATGGGAAGGGCCGGTTCACTTCAGTTTCACCAGTTTTTGAAAAAGTGCCTGTGGAAGCTCTGGAAATCCCTGGCCCTGACTTCTTTCCCCCTTGTCCTGAGAAGCCAGTAAGACCACAGCTCATTTTCACAGCTCAGATGATCCAGACTAACAGATGCCTTCAGAAGAAAAGTGATGCTGAGCCTCTGCTTATTTCTCTGAGTTCTTGCAGCCTTTTTACATTTCAGTCTGGAACTTTTTAAAAAATATTTTATCTGTTCTTTGATGGTTTTGTGGAGATGAAAAGAAAATTTATCCAGAATGCTTAGTTATTTTCAGTAAGAGGGTTCATCCAAATGACTAGTCCTTCAATTACGGGAAACTCAAAGTTCCGGGACTCACCCAGCTTTCACAGCAACCCGATGATACAGCTAACCTGATGTTTTCCAATGAGGCACATGTGATTCAGAGAGTTTAAGTAACTTGCAGAAGGTCACACAGCTAACAGATAATGGGGCCAAGTTTCCAACCCGAGTTTCTCTACACTGAGTCTCTATATTTCTCTCTCCATGTTCTCACATTTACCACTCACTAGCTGTCTGACCTTGGGGAAGTCATTTTACTTTCCTGTTCTGAAATTTCTTCATTTACAAAGTGAAGGCTGTATTGGGCTGGCCAGAAAGTTTGTTTGGGTTTTTCCATACCATCTTAGACATAAACCTGAATGAACTTTTTGGCCAACCCAATAAAATAATCTACATTAAAGATTGTGCAGATGTAGATTTCAGAAAGATTCAGAAAGAGAAAAACAACTATCACATCTTAATGCATATATATGGAATCTAGGAAAATGGTGCTGACGTACCTGTTTGCAGGGCAGGAATAGAGACACAGACATAGAGGACAGACTCGGGCTCAGCGGGCGGAAGGAGAGGGTGGGAGGAACTGAGAGAGCAGCGCTGAAATGTGCGCATTACCATGCGGGAGGCAGACGGCTAACAGGAGGGTGCTGAGTAATGCAGGGGCTCAACAGGCACCCTGACAACCCAGAGGGGTGGGATGTGGCAGGGGGCTGGGGAGAGGCTCAAGAGGGAGGGGTCATATGGACACTTACGACTGATTCATGCTGTCGTGTGGCAGAAGTCAATTCAATGCTGTGGGCTTCCCTGGTGGCTCAGATGGGAAAGGATCTGCCTGCAATGCAGGAGATCCAGGTGCAATCCCTGGGTCAGGAACATCCCCTGGAGACGGGAATGGCTATCCACTCCAGTATTCTTGCCTGGAGAATTCCATGGACACAGGAGCCTGGGGGGCTACAGTCCATGGGGTTGCAAAGTTTTGGACATGACTGAGCGACTAACACACTTTAATTCAATAACAGAGAGTAATTATCTTCCAATTAAAAATATATTAAAAAAACAATTATGCAGATGAAATGACTTGGTACATGGAAAGACTGATAGCTATGCCTTGCACATAGAAAGAATTTACTACATGTCTGTGGTTGATATTAGTATTATAGTTCTCTAGGGAAGTTCTGCTTGTCTAGAATCTGGAAGTTTATGACTTGTTCAGAAGAGAACACCTGTCAATCTCTTTCTCACATCCATAAATTCACCTTTTATGGGCTGGCCCTTGTGCATACAGCCTCCGACACGGTATATATTTAGGTCTTCTAGAGCTCTGGGCCAAGGCCATGGGTATCTCAGCAAGTTCGAGTCCTATTTTCCAAAGGGAGGAGTTATTTCCTTTCTGGTCTCTAGGATAAGAGAGGAGGCCTGTCTGAGTAAGTGTTTTGTAGTTACAGGATTTGTTGATCTCATTTCACCCTGTTTTTGAAGTCTTCTTCCTTCCAGCCTCCGGACACGCAGTGGATACGTTTGAAAACAGGGATTTACTATTGTGAAGGCTCTACCATTAGGCCTTTCCTCTCTCAGACTACAGGACTCCTACAGCATTAGCCAGTTGTCTCTCTTTCTCTTTTTAAGCCTTAGCTACCTCTTCAGAGACTTCCAGACTCTCTCTGAAAACAGGGAAACAAAATTCAGCCGAGTCAGAGTTGTCCATGAGATGAGTATCCATTGAGTGCCTGCCATGAGTCAGGTACTCTCTGCTGGCACTGTGGAGGGCACGACAGTAAACATACACAGTCCTACGACCCCGGAAAAAACATGTGAAAGTTGCTCAGTCGTGTCCAACTCTGCGACCCTGAATTCTCCAGGCCAGAATACTGGAGTGGGTTCCCTTTCCCTTCTCCAGGGGATCTTCCCAACCCAGGGATCGAACCCAGGTCTCCCACATTGCATGTGGATTCTTTACCATCTGAGCCACAAGGGAAGCCCAAGAATCCTGGAGTGGGTAGCCTATCCCTTCTCCAGAGGATCTTCCTGACCCAGGAATCAAACTGGGGTCTCCTGCATTACAGGCTCTCTGTTGGCATTGTGGAGGGGACGAGAGTAACCATAACACAGTCCTATGACAAGGGGAAAAGGCGTATGGGCCACAAATGATGTTTTATTTAACAACAGAAGATTGTCATAAAGCCATATTTAGGGACAAGGTACATTGAATAGCTACTTGGGTCGGGTGCAAAGAAGTCAGAGGGGTGAAAGGGAAGTGTGCGGATGTGTGTATATGTTTCGTATTTGGTGTTAGGGCTCCTCTTAGGGATTCCCTCATAGCTCAGTCAGTAAAGAATCTGCCTGCAGTGCGGGAGACCCGGGTTTGATTCCTGGGTGTGAAAGATCCCCTGGAGAAGGAAATGGCAACCCACTCCAGTACTCTTGCCTGGAGAATCTCATGGACAGAGGAGCCTGGCGGGCCACAGTCCATGGGGTCGCAAGAGTTGGACATGACTGAGCGACTAAACCACCACCATCAGGGTCCCTCCTGGGAGGCTAATTGAGTGAGAGTACTGTGCAGGGGATGGCAATGAAGCCACGGTGGGTTTCAGGCTCAGGAAAAATGGGGGGGAGTGACTGGAGACACATACATCCCGTTAGAATACAAAGATTCTCATGGCGTTCATTTAGTTTAGCTTAGCTTTCCTTATATTCCACATATAAGTGAGATCATGTCGTATTTGTTTTTGCCTTTCTGACTTATGCTTTCACTTAGCATAATGCCTTCAAGATCCATCCATGTTGTCACAAATGGCAAGGTTTCACTTGTTAAATAGCTCGATACGTATACCGCATTTTCACCCATTCATCTGCCGATTCACACTTGGGCTCTCTCCATGTTTCGGCTAGTGTGCAGTGCTGCAATGAACGTAGGAAGCAGACGCCTTTTGAAATCAGTGCTTCTGTTCTTCAGATAAATACCCAGAAGTGGAATGAATTCCCGGATCATGCGGTAGCTGCGTTTTTAACGTTTCTGGGGACCCTTCATGCTGTCCTCCACAGTGGCTGTACCTGCTTACATTTCCTGCAACGGAGTGCACGGATTCCTCTTTTTCCACATTCTCGCCAACGCTTATTTCTACCAAGATGTAAAGTTTATTGAAATTTTCAATACTGACGACCCCATCATTTACAAATGTTTATAATTTTGTACATGTGTGTGTGCTTAGTTGCTCAGTCCTGTCCGACTCTTCGTGAGTCCATGGACTGTAGCCCGCCAGGCTCCTCTGTCCATGGGATTCTCCAGGCAAGAATGCGGGAGTGGGTAGCCATTCCATTCCCCAGGGGATCTTCGCCGCAGGGATGGAACGCGGATCTCCTGCATTGCAGATGGGTTCTGTATTGTCAGGAGCCAACAGGGAAGCCCATCATGCTGAAGCTCTGTTTCCTCTGTATTTCTTTTTTTAAATTGGAATATAATTACTTTACAATGTTGTGTTAGTTTATGCCGTACAAGATCGTGAATCAGTCATATGTACGCATGTATCCCCTCCCCATTGCGCCTGCCTCCCACCCTCTCATCCTGCCCCTCTAGGTCAGGTCCCCCAGCAGCGTCTGGTGAGTGTCCTAGGTGTGGAGAGACACTGACTCCATGTACTCCCTCTCCGTCATCTCGGCTCCCTATATTTCTTCACCTTAATGTCTCCAGTTACATGGTTGCGAGGTATGTTCAAGGCAGTTCTTCCCTGCATTACTTTGAGAGAAGGGATGAGAGAATAAATATAGCAGGATGAGCAGCAGAAAAAGGAGAGAGTGGGATTTCAACCCTGGTGTCCAGGAGGCAGCAGAGGAAATAAACAACACAAAGCAAATGAGAAATCCAGAAAGTCATTGAAAGTAGAGGGGAACGCCTCGGGAAATGCAAGAGAAAGCAAAGGCCGAGGAGGAGGAAACAGATAGAGGCTGAGAGTCCCCGTCACGGGCAATAAAGGGACTAAGAGAGTCCCAGTTGGAGATGGAGGCGTTTTCCAGAAAGATGAAAGCCTGTCACGGTGGAAATGAGATCGGAAGCAGAGGGCGTGATGGAGTGACTGCTGTGCCATGGTTCGTGTGATAGACGCCAACCGAGGCGAGACTATTTGAGTAGGAGCTAAGAGGAAACGTGTTCCTTCTCCATGGGCAGACAAATGCTGCAAGCTTGGAAATAATTCCAGCACAGACCCCTTAAAAAAACATGAAACAGTATGTGGAAGTGGACTTCCAATGATTTACTAAGTGTTCGGGGTTGCAGCTGGGCTGAGCTGGAAGTTCCTGCAGATTTGTGTGGAGTAAATTTTTTACCACAAAGGGGAAGCGAATGGACATCAGTTGAGCAGCACCGTGATGCCACGAGAAGCATGCTATTATCTGCATTTCACAGGTGAGCCCATCTCACAGGTGAGCCCAGAGATGGAGTCTAAGGTGACAATACATTATTCATCCATGCCCAAGGTCACACAGCTGAGAAGTGTGAAGCTGAGAACCCCAGGCTTTCCATCCTTAAGCCTTACCACTTACATCATGCTGGGCATTATTTCATCCTGGAAATCTCACCCAGGGCCAGGTTCTTTATATACTTTCTCTGAGCTATAACAGGATCCAGCCATGCGCTTAAGTGTCAGCATGTCAGCATGTCAGCATTTCAAAAACTTGCCACTTCCACATGACCCTAACACCTAGAGCTAAAATTGGACAGGATCTCAGAGCCCAAGCGGTTCTTTCCTTTTCTGATGATTTCATGGGGGGTGGGGGGGGGGTGGGGGAGGGGTTGGGGCGGTGGGGCTCGGATCCCTGAATGGGTAGAGTTCAGATTAGGAAATGTGTCCTTAACTGGCACTAGGGTTTGTTCTCACATTTTCTATCCTTGTATTCATAGTCTTGTTAAAGAACTATAGACCACAGAAGCAAAACAATAAACCTATAGGTTTGCTTTCTTCTGTGTTGAAGAATGATGTGATATAATTATGTCATTGTCAAAAAACACTTGACTATGTCTTCTGTCTGAAATTGTTGAAAACAGAAACATAAAAAGAAAGGAGAGTAGAAGCATTTTCAATAACAGTATCAGCTGTTTTGGGGAAGGGAACTAACATTCACAGTGAGCTTGTCATGTCTTGGGTACTTTATATTATGTTACTTACTTCTGGGAGGAAGGTATTAATACCCTCACTTATAGATGAGGAAACTGAGGTTTAAAGATAGTACAAAAATAGTAGGTGGCAGAGCTGGGATTTGAACACAAAGACACTTGAATCTTAATAAGGCAGTGTGTCAGGTTTTAAGAAGGAAGTCTGGGGATTAAAGGAGATAAAACCATTAAAGAGCGATCTTTGAGGGGTTTAGAACAGTACCTGGAATATAAGAAGAGCTCTATTCATGTTAATTACTGTTACCGGCATTATCATCATCAGAAGACCATCTGAAAAACCACGCTTTGCAGAGAATCTCTAACACATGCATTCCTCAACCAAATCTAGCATATCCACTAATACCTGGACATATGATACATGGAGATTATGTTGATGATAACGTCAGCTGTTCCATTCACAGAGTGATGCTGGCTCTGTAAGCTTTCCAGTGTCTCCATTCTTGGAGGTAAAGTGTTGTCAAACAGGCTTCCAGAAAGCTGTTGACTTGTCCTGGCATAGACAGCTGGAAGGAAAGATAAAGGAATTGCCTTAAGTTCAGAGCGCTGGTGGCAGTTTTTAAAAGGCAAACTCTGGTTGTCCTTGTGATTACAAGAAAACAGTCACGGGTCAGAGATAAGAGACAGAAGGGCCGAGGCAGTTGAGAAAGGCTTGCCTGGAACTCTGTCTGCCTGACGCGTTCTGAGGTTGGGGAAGATTTGGGGGGAGCTTATTGCTGAAGATCCATCCAATTAAGGTAAGAACAGAAGGAATGGCTAATATTTAGGGACTGTAGAATCGAGTTCAAATTTATCTCACTTTTCACCTTTGAAACTTGCTCCATGTGGCTACTAGCTTGCTATCCCATTTTAAAAAATACAAAAAACAAACAAACAAAAAACTTAGGGACTTCCCTGGCAGTCTGGTGGTAAGGACTTCTCCTTCTAATGCAGGGGCCAGGGGTTCGATCCCTGGTTGGGAGCTAAGAACCCACATGCCTCGCAGCCAAAAAAAATCAAAACATAAAATAGAATCAACATTGTAAAAAATTCAGCAAAGACTTAAAAAAATGGTCTACATTAATAATAGTAATAGTAATAATAATAATAATCATAAAGTTCCATCAGGTTGAGAGGGCCCCTACTCCTTCCTTCGTCTGGGCCTTTGCTTACGCTGTTTTCTCTGCCCATGTTCTTTGCTAGAGCTCCTCTTATTATTCCTCAGGACTCTGTTCAGCAACATTTCCCCAAAGAAGTCTTCCTGAACTGCTGCCCCATCTCCCTATCTCCCTACTCTGGGTTAAGCGCCTCTTCTCCGAGCTCGATAAGACTCTGGGCGTACTTCTCTACTACACCACGGCTGACGTCACTTTGATCTCTTGTTCTGCACTGACAATATCTGGTATAGGCCTGACTTTCCTTTCAGACCGGAGCATCTGGGTCTTCTGTCATTCACCAACACAGTTACTGGTGTGCAGTAAGCTCCTAAGAACGAGGACTTGGCTCAAACTGCATCTGAAACAGGGTGAACCCATCTTGGTGAACGATGCAGACAGTAGCTGGAGTCACATGCATTAATAAAAAAACCTACCTTCTCTTTTTCCTGCCCCACCTATCTTGCCCAGTACTCTCTCTAATCACCATATCCTGTTTTGAGAAACAAAAAGCTACCTTCAAAGGCAAACCTGAAATCTAAACATAAAAAGCGATGACAAAATGACCACAGATGATGAGGATGAAAGGCTGGGTGATGCATTTTATCTTTTCTGGAAGGCAGTCTTCCTTCGGCCTCCCTGATGTTGCCCTCGTTCATTTCATGTCCCTTTAAGTCAACAGCCAGAAATGACGATGGATGCTGGCGCTCAGCAGTAGACTGCCTCAAGCTCATCCTCCTTCCAGTTCCAAGCTGGGATTCAAGCCTGGTGTGGGCTGCGGTATGCAGGCTTTGAACTTGCCTGGCACATGTATGAAACAGTGTGATCCAACTGGTAGCAGAAATTCCATGTTTATGCAGAACAACATCTGCAGATTTTATCTCCAGTTACAGTCACCCTTGGTATTTGAAGAATGAAATGAAGCAACCACAGAAAGAGATAAAATGGCAAGTATTCTCTGTCCGCACTCTCTGTAGCTGTTGCAAATACAAATAGGCTTCACAACGAGAAAGGGAAAATAGGAAGATTGGGGGCTAGGGGAAAGACAGAAATATGAGCATTTACCTATCAGAGCTGGCATATAATTGATCCTGTGTCAGCTCTCGAGTGGTTACTTAGAGCTAGAAAGATGTGGGCTCCTGGCTCTGGCATGTGCAAAATGACGTAGGTACAAAGTTATTCATTGCAGGACTTCCCTGGTTGCTCAGTGGTAAAGAATCTGCCTGTCGATGCAGGAGACGTGGATTCGATCCCTGGGTTGGGAAGATGCCCTTGAGAAGGAAATGACAATCCCCTCCAGTACTCTTGCCTGGAAAACCTCAGGGACAAGAGAAGCCTGGCGGGCTCCTCTTGACACAAAGAGTCAGACAGGACTTAACGACTGAAAACAAATTCATTGCAACGTGTTTTTTTTTCTTATACAGTAGCAAAACATTGGAAACAACCCAGTAGGCAAGAATGAAGCCCTGGTTAATTAAACTGTAGTATGTCTGTACAATGGAATATTGTGCAGCTGTAAAAGGAAAAGAATGAGGAAGGTCTTCATGCACTGATGTGGGAAGATCTGCAAGGTAATTTGTGAAGTGAAAGAAGCAAGGCACAGAGCAATAGGTATCGTGCACCACGCTTGTGTACACATGGGAGAAAAATAAGTCTATGCAGTTCTCATTACCTGGTATATGTATAGAGAAATGCTGAGCGTGCCTCTACGACAAGGAACACACGACAGTGGTCACCTGTGTATGTGGCAAGACAGACAAGATGAGGGCAACTGGACATTTGCGGGTCAGTGGGGATGAGGTGGTTTTTTAACTTTGTATTTCATGTTGGAATACAGCCTATTAACAGTGTTGTGGTAGTTTTAGGTGACATCAAAGGGACTCAGCCATACACATGCATGTATCCATTCTCCCCCAAACTCCCCTCCCATGTAACATTGGGCACAGTTCCCTGTGCTAGACGATAAGTAGGTCCTTGTCGGCTATCCACTTTAAATATAGCAATGTATACATGTTCATCCCCAACTCCCTAACTAGATGAGAGACTTTTTATTGTATCTCTTTCTAGCCTTTATGATTTCGAAAGATGTGACTGTATTACATGCTTATGTGCTGTGCTCATCGCTCAGTTGTGTTCAATTCCTTGTGACCCCAGAGCCCGTCAGGCTCCTCTGCCCATGGAATTTGCCGGGCAAGAATACTGGAGTGGCATGCCATTTCCTGCTCCAGAGGATCTTCCCAACCTAGGGAGCGAACCCACATCTCTTGTGTCTCCTGCATTGGCAGGCGGACTCTTCACGCCTAGCACCACCTAGGAAACCCATTAGTGTTTATAAATTAAATCAAAGAAACAAGCATCATAGCTCTGACACTTTGTTACCAGTTGATCCTGGAAACTTACTTAACATCTTCCAGTCTGGATGTTGACTTCAGGGCAATGAAGATATTTACATTTGCCCTCCATGGCCTGCTAGGTCCCTGAGCAACCCTAAGCGGAAAGCCCAGTGCTTGGAGGAGTGCCCACAAATGTTGGGTGAGCTTCCTTCCCTATGGGAGTACCAAGGTCTCTCTCTGTTCTGGGGCAGAGCTGTGAGCCACTGGCTCCGAATTTCTCAGGAAACAATTTAGGTGCAACCTTCTCCTGCTTGCCTTGTCGAGACTTAGTATCTGAGTCGTAGCTCTCCAAGTAAAAATGTTCGGTGACCTTAAGAATTCAGTGGCCCCTGAACACTCTTTTGGGCGGGGCAGCCTCTAGAAACCTCTGCTTCATTTCCTTGTTGGTTTGTCTCTTCCACATCGGCTGGCTCTGCTTGTAGTCAACTCTTGCCTGACTTCCTGGGGAGCAGTCCCAGGGCTCAGGTGCCTCCCCCGGGGGCGGAGGCGGGGTGGAAGGAGGCCACTTGCCTGAAGTGAGGGGACCGAAGTCTGTTATCAGTGAATCAAGCTTTCTGCCCCAGGGAAGCCTTGGGAAGAGAGCCAGGAGCCGGAGGGGCTCCGAGGGACCACCCAGCACCCCAGCCCGGTCTTGTGATGCGGGGGTCACGGGGTGCTCTGACATCGAGACTGGTGTGTGATCGTTCGCAGGTCAACGCCGAGAGAGTCGCAGGCGGAGCGCGGAGGTTAGGACAGAACCCGCAGTGCTGGGCGGAACAAAGCCAGCCGCACACACGCTTGCCCCGGCCCTTTCGCTTCCTCGGGGAAGGGACCGCGCGCGGCCTCTAGCGGCCTCTCCTACACCTGCACTCCCGAGTCTACACCCTTGTGCATGATGGGTCCTGTGCAACTCTGCCACGGGTACGTGGGCAAGAGGCTGCGGGACCGCGTGACGTGGTCCTCGGAAAACCCTAACCTGGCAGAGTTGTGGCGGGTCCCGTCGGCAAGCGTGTGAGTCAGGCTGCACCCCACCCGCCCCTCGCCTGCCGCTCTGGGCTCCACCCGCCTATCCACGCTGCATCCAGAGCTCCTCCCCACGCCCTTCCTCCGGCTCCTCTCCCAGCTCGGTTCCCCTCTCCGCCTCAAGTTATCCAGGGGCTGTCTGCTGCCGTTAATCTCAGGCAATGCTTTGCAGCACTGGTCGCTGCATGCCTTCAGGCCCTCCTCTGCACGGATCCTGGGGCCTAATATTTCTTGAATGAGTGAAGCAAGCCTGTTTGAGTAAGTTGAGAGAGGACCTGAAGTTGAACTGCTTCCATTCGCCTTAATCTATTTTCTAGGTTATTTAAAAACATGCAGCACAGACTCTTTTCTGCCGATAGTTACAAAATTTTGGTATTATGAAATGTGCTGGACACAACGATCAAATCAAATCCTCTGAGTTTTTGGAAGATCATTGTAAACCCTATCTTTGTTCCCTATTGAGAAACAAAACAAAAAACGAAACAACAAAAAACCACAAAAGACAAAAAAAACCACCCAAACGCTTGCATACTCACTGGGTATATGAAACTGTTTAAGGTATGAGTACTACATTTTCTTGAACCCAAGATGGATCCCTTTAGGGCAATTACAAAGATATAACCTGGCATTGATTTTTGTGCATATTCTTAACTCAAATGTCTGTTTTCTGTATTACCAGCTACTGTCCACAGAGGGTCATAAATCCCCTGGAGAAGTCATATGTTACACCACGTGATTTGCTTTGCATCTGTTTTGCAGCTGCTCACTTTGCAGTTTTATTTTGCCTGTTGGAAACCCTAGAGCAGTACTTCTGAAACATGAATGTACATACGGGTCACTTGGAGGATCTTGTTAAAATGCAGATTTTGTGTTAGAAGGTTCGGGGAGGGCTGAGATTCTACAGTTCTAAGGAGATGCCAGGTGGTGCCGATTCTGCTGCTCCGGACACCACCCTTAGAATGGTGAGGTGGCAGAAAAATAGGAACAAAAGGACTGAACACTCGTGGGATTAGTGTGGACGCGCTTGCACGGAGAACTGGCTGTGGAGGAGTTTTCCTTGGAGAGTCTGGTCTACTCTTCCCCTTGCCCTTCACTTTCCCTTTTCTTTAAACTATTCTTTCCTGTTGTCTTGATTGGAGAGAAACTGGGAAAGCAAAGCCAGAAGCTATGTTGATGCAGGATGTGTGGGTAACATCTTAGGCTTCTTCAGGTCATCTGGGCTGGAAGAAAATGAAAGGATCTGCAGCTTAGCTATCGCTGAACCCTGTGCGGCCTCTGCACTTTGTGTAAGAGCAACCAGAAGGAGACCCAGAACCGCGGTTTCAGTTCCCTCAACTTTATGTTACTATTGTGAGAGATAGAGCAGGCATTTGCAAGGGGCTCTGCTCTGCTCTTTTCTTTCCACATGCTGTGATCAAGGGCGGGGTTTCTCAGCTGCTGCACTGTTGAAATTTGGGGCTGGATAAATATTTGTTGTGGGAGAACCTGACTGTCCTGGGTGTTATAGGATGTTTGGCAACATCTCCTGGACTCTTACCATTTAGAAATCTGCAGCACCTGCCCCACCCCCGCCACTAGTTCCCAGTTGTCACAACAAAAAAAGTCTCCAGACATTTCCTAGATAACATCTTGGGGACCAAAATTGCCCTTGTTTGAGAAACACTGATCTAAGATAAAGAATATTCCGTCAGTTCTACTCGATGTCTATCTTTCCCAGCTTTATCTGTCTTTTTAAATAGCATCTTATTTTCCACTTCCTAGGTGGAATGTTTCTAAGTGGGATACCACAAAATGAAATTTCCAAATTAGTGACGCTAAGGCATATCAGTTTGTACTCCGTGCCTATTCCAATGGATTGGTTCTGGCTACTAGAGACACTAGGTTGAAGGGGGTTCTGAGGATTCCATTTGCATCAGGAAATAGCATTGTCTGCCACGAGTGTGGGGTAGAGTGGCCATTATGTTTGCCATGAGTTTGTCTCATTTAAAACTATAAATTGCCAGCTTCCTCTGCATTCCAGTTTATTCTCAGGGGGGCAGTAGCTGGAGTCTGTTGAAAAGCATGTTGGCTTTGGGATCTGAAGATCTGAGTTGGAATTCCAGCTATGCCATTTACTAAATATGACCTTGAATGAGTGGATCATTTAATCTCGAGTTTCAGTTTCCTCAGCTTAGAAAATGGGCTATTCATTCCTAGGTCATACAATGGGTGTGAGGATTAAAGGAGACAAATGAAAGTATCAAAATAGTACCTGTCTTACAGGGCAGAGGTCCCCAACCCCTGGGGCCATGGACTGGTGCTGATTTGTGGTGTGTTAGGAGCTGATCCACACAGCAGGAGGTGAGTGAGCAAAGCTTCATCTGTATTTACGATTGCTTCAGGCGGCGCTGGTGGTGAAGAACCTGCCTGTCAATGCAGGAGACATAAGAGATGTGGGTTCGATCCCCTGGGTTGGGAAGATCCCCTGCAGGAGGGCGTGGCAACCCACTCCAGTGTTCTTGCCTGGAGAATCCCATGGACAGAGGAGCTTGGCAAGCTGTAGTCCATAGGGTCACAAAGAATCGAACATGACTAAAGCGACTTAGCATGCACCCATCACTCAGATTACTGTGTGAGCTCTGCCTCCTCTCAGATCAGCTGTGGCATTAGTTTCTTATAGGAGCAAGAATCCTACTGTGAACTGCGCATGCAAGAGATCTAGGTTATGGGCTCCTTATGAGAATCATCCTGAAACCAACCCCCCCACCCCCCACCCCCTAGCCCGCGGAGAAATTTTCTTCTGTGAAACCAGTCCCTGGTGCCAAAAAGGTTGCAGACTGCTATTACAGGGAATGCTCAACAATAATTGATATATTATTTATTTGATCAATAAATAGACGTCACAAATATATGGCCAGGGAATATTATCCTATATTAAATGTTTGGAAAATTTCAGAAGATAAAAGTAGGGTCCTGAAAGAGCTCATTCGGAAGAAGAAAGAAAGGAGCCGGAAGGGTTGGGCCAAGCATCCTCTCAAAGTGGACTTATACTGGGAAGCTGTTAAACTGGCCCTCAGTGAGAAAATAATTTAGAAGAAGTAAGAGATATTTGTAGAGATGACTCACTAGGAAAGCCCTAAAGAGTTCTCAAAGTTTGTCCCCAGACAAGCAGCAGTAGCATCACCTGGGAGCTTGTCAAAAATGAAGTCACAGGACTTCCCTGGTGGTTCAGGGGTGAAGAACCCATCTGCCAATGTGGGGCACACAGGTTCGGTCCCTGATTCAGGATTCCACATGCTATGAAGAAGCGAAGTGAAGTGAAGTCACTCAGTCGTGTCCGACTCTTTGTGACCCCGTGGACGGTAGCCTACCAAGCTCCCCTGTCCATGGGATTCTCCAGGCAAGAATACTGGAGTGGGTTGCCATTTCCTTCTCCAGGGGATCTTCCCGACCCAGGGGTCGAACCCCGGTTTCCCGCATTGGAGGCAGACACTTTAACCTCTGAGCCACCAGGGATGGGTCCCAGATATCACAACTGCTGAGTCTGCACTCTAGTGCCCAAAAGCTGCAACTAGAGCTGGTACTTTGCAGCAAGAGAAGCCACCACAGTGAGAAGCCCTCACACAGCAACAAAGACAAACACGACCCCAAAAAAAAAAAAAAAATGAAGTTACAATGGTGGGACACTAAAGCACCTGATTCATAGGCAAGAAACTCAGGACCTCTCTCAGAGCTATTTTCTCTTAGTCTTGCCTCTTACAAAGTATGAGTTTTCTAATCCACAGTAGAGAAGGAACAGCAAACTCAAAGATGTGAAGTGGAGGTAGTGGATCCCGAATGCAAAGAGTGATGAATGATAAAGAATGGAAAGCCCCCAAATATTAAGAAAGTGACAACTGATAGAATAGAAACCCCCCAGATATTAAGACTGGACTTGGGTTATGTTAAGTGGGGCAAACAGCCGTGTACCCCTCAATAAGTCCTTTGGTTACTGTTTAATATTCCAAAAGTTGATATCTGTAATGTGTCCTAGAATCAAGAAAGATTTTAACCATGTTTTTTTTTCTTGGTTTAAAATCATAGGAAGGTGTAAGTTTCAGAAATATTTTTTATCCACTGAAATCTGTACAAGAAAATTTACTATTTGGCTCTGCAGTTGCCAGTTATATAGTAATCTATTTTGCATATGAAAGTTTGTATTTAACTGTTTTATTCATTAAAAACCTTACAGTGGTTATGCATATTTAATTTCAGAAAGTTGAGAGTTGGTTAGAATATATTTTGTAGTACCTACCATTGCTTTTCTGAGGTAATAAAAGGTTGTCTGGCAGAAACTGAAGAAAAAAAAGAGAAATATTGTTATTTAAACAAGAGGAACATTTCAAATAAATGAAGTCTGAGTACTTTAAGGAATCGCTGTTGTTCAGTCGCTAAGTTGTATCTGACTTTTTGCAACCCCATGGACTGTAGCACTCCAGGCTCATCTGTCATCCGCTATCTCCCAGAGTTTGCTCAGATTCATGTCCATTAAGTTGGTGATAATATCTAACCATCTCATCCTTGGTCTCCCCCTTCTCCTTTTGCTTTAAGCCTTCCCAGCATCAGGGTCTTTTCCAGTAAGTTGACTCTTCCCATCAGGTGGGAAGAGCCAAAGTATTGGAGCTTCAGCAATTACAATGAATATTCAGGGTTGATTGTGTATTAACCATAATTATAGATCTTCAAGAGTTAAGCGAATTTCATTCCATGTTACCAGCTATGAAGGTCAGTGCTTCAGGGACTGGCTATTTGTTGAGATGACTTATTAGGCAAAACAATGAATTCTCAACGTGTGGTCCTTGGGCCAGCAGTGTCAGCCTCACTTGAGAGCTTGTCTGAAATGTGAAATTTCAGGTGCCATTCTGATTTACTGAATTAGAAACACATGAGTAGGTGGAGCCCAGAAAATCTTGGTTAACAAGCCTTCCAGGTGATTCTGGTACATGGTCAAGTTTGAGATTCCCTGCTCTAGACTGAGGTACCAGCCTTCATTCTTGTCACCCCAGTGGGCACAAGTTGTTCTCAGTTCAGCATATCTGGACCATAAATCTCGGGTGGTACCTAAACCTAGAAGAAAGAGCAGATTGAGATAAACCTCGGTTTAAATTCTGGCTTCACCACGTGTTACTTATGTGCTTTTGAACATATTATTAACGCACACTAAATACTACTAAGCATTTGGAGATTTAGTTGTTCTGAAAATGGAATGAGCTGATATGCATAAAAACACAGTTTCAACTCTCCTGGTGGTCCAGTGGTTAAGACTCTGTGCTCCCAGAGCAGGACGCATGGGTTCAATCACTGGTTGGGGAAGATTCCACGTGCTGCCTGGCGCAGCCCCCTGATGGTAATAAAAGACACAAAAGGCTAATTATTAGAGCTCTTGCCTTTCCTTATTTTGGTTAGGCATCAGAGATATTTCTAGTTGGAGAATGTGACTTCCTATAAAACCTAGAAGGGTTGGAAGGGGTGGGAGGTGGAAGGGCGGTTCAAGAGGGAGGGGACATATGTATACCTATGACTGATTCATGTTGATCTATGGCAGAAACCAACACAATATTGTAAAGCAATTATCCTTCAATTAAAAATAGATAAAAAAACCAACACTAAGTGCTCAGAACCAAATGTATCTGATATTCTAGTATTAACACTATACTTTAAGTAGATTATGGGTTAAAAACAAGTCTAGCAGGCTTTGGTGTGCTGACCTGGGACCAACTTATTTCTTGGCTTAGTCATGCCTTTAAAAAGCACAGTGCAATTACCCTATGGGGAAGTATAAGCAAAAAATGTAATTTACACATGGTTTTTTGGACATGCCCTATTCATTAGATGTTTCTAGGTATATATCTTTAGTGAAATCCAGATAGTTAAACTCAAGGAACCAGGGATTTGGAAGGGCCATAAAATCTGTGCCTTTCCTAATACTAATCATATACTTTGTAATTAGGTAAAAATTAAAGGACAGGATAGTTGCAACTTGTTTTTGGTGCTGGTCATGCTAATTTGGAAATGAAGAAGTCAGACATTAGGGCAACGCCGGCCTGGCTGAGGCACAGAGGAAAATGAAAACGCCTGTCTGGCCACGAAGTCACAGTAATTGTCTGCAGGATAAATTTTCACTGAGCATCCTGTCACCTCAGTCACCACATCATAGGATGGCTTCAATGCTGTAGTTCAAAGGCAAGAGCTCCGGGTGCCTGAAGTGAACCATTCATATATTCTGCTTCCCAGGGAAAGTACAAATTGTGAAAAGAGCTTACAACCTTTATTCAAGGTGCGTGACAATTTTTCTCCTCCTTAAATTGGTCTGGGAAAATTTCGGTGGCTACATCCCAAAGACCCTACAAATTCATTGGAAGCAGTGGTAGTATAGTGGTAGTAGACAGTGGTACCTACGGGGCAGAATACCTGGATTATAATTTTGGCTTTATTTGTTGCATGTACCTTTTTTTTCTTACACCTTTCAGTTTAGTTCAGTTCAGTTGCTTAGTCGCGTCCAACTCTTTGTGACCCTATGGACTGCAGCGTGCCAAGCGTCCCTGTCCATCACCAACTCCCGGAATTTACTCAGACTCACGTCCATTGAGTCGGTGATGCCATCCAACCATATCGTCCTCTGTCATCCCCTTCTCCTCCTGCCTTCAATCTTTCCCAGCATCAGAGTCTTTTCAAATGAGTCAGTTCTTCGCATCAAGTGGCCAAAGTATTGGAGTTTCAGCTTCAGCATCAGTACTCCCAATGAATATTCAGGACTGATTTCCTTTAGGATGGACTAGCTGGATCTCCCTGCTGTCCAAGGGACTCTCAAGAATCTTCTCCGACAGTTCAAAAGCATCAATTCTTCAGTGCTCAGCTTTCTTCATAGTCCAACTCTCACATCCATACATGATCACTGGAAAAACCATAGCCTTGACTAGATGGACCTTTGTTGGCAAAGTAATGTCTTTGCTTTTTAACATGCTGTCTAGGTTGGTCATAACTTTCCTTCCAAGTAGTTAGTGTTGTTTAATTTCATATCTGCAGTCACCATCTGCAGTGATTTTAGGGCCCCGCAAAATAAATTCTGTCATTGTTTCCACTGTTTCCTCATCTATTTGCCATGAAGTGATGGGACCGGATGCCATGATCTTAGTTTTCTGAATGTTGAGTTTTAAGCCAATTTTCTCACGCTCCTCTTTCACTTTCATTAAGAGGCTCTTTAGTTCCTCTTCGCTTTCTGGCATAAGGGTGGTGTCATCTGCATATCTGAGGTTATTGGTATTTTTCCTGGCAATCTTGATTCCAGCTTGTGCTTCAGCCAGCCCAGCATTTTGCGTGATGTACTCTGCATGTAAGTTAAATAAGCAGGGTGACAATATACAGCATTGATGTATTCATTTCCCAATTTGGAACCAGTCTGCTGTTCCATGTCCAGTTCTAACTGTTGCTTCTTGACCTGCATACAGATTTCTCAGGGAGGCAGGTCAGGTGGTCTGGTATTCCCATCTCTTTCAGAATTTTCCACAGTTTGTTGTGATCCACACAGTCAAAAGCTTTGGCATAGTCAATAAAGCAGAAGTAGATTTTTTTTCTGGGACTCTCTTGCTTTTTCGATGGTCCAACAGATGTTGGCAATTTGATCTCTGGTTCCTCTGCCTTTTCTAAAACCAGCTTGAACATCTGGAAGTTCACGGTTCCTGTACTGTTGAAGCCTGGCTTGGAGAATTTTGAGCATTACCTCACTAGTGTGTGAGATGAATGCAATTGTGTGGTAGTTTGAACGTTCTTTGGCATTGCCTTTCTTTTGGATTGGAATGAAAACTGACCTTTTCCAGTCCTGTGGCCCCTACTGAGTTTTCCAAATTTGCTGGCATATGGAGTGCAGCACTTTCACAGCATCATCTTTTAGGATTTGAAACAGCTCAACTGGAATTCCGTCACCTCCACTAGCTTTGTTCGTAATGATGCTTTCTAAGGCCCACTTGACTTCATATTCCAGGATGTCTGGCTCTGGGTGAGTGATCACACCATCATGATTATCTGGGTCGTGAAGATCTTTTTTGTATAGTTCTTCTTGTACCTTAAATACATACAATTTTTATTTGTCAGTTATATGTAATAAGGACTTCCCTGGTGGCTCAGTAGTAAACAGTCCACCTGCCTAATGCAGGAGACACAGGAGATGAGGGTACGATCCCTGGGTGCGGAAGGTCCCCCAGAGGAGGAAATGGCAACCCACTCCAGTATTCTTTCCTGGAAACTCCCGTGAAAAGAGGAGCATGGAGTCAGGCATGATTAAGAAACTGAGTATAGACACACAGAAACACACACACACACACTCAACAAAGCTGAAACAAAACAAAACATCAAAACGATAAGTTATGAACAGAATTAGTAAAACTTAGCAAATTTGACCCTGTGTGAATCAAGGTTGATTTGCCATGAATCCCACTGGTGTGGCTAAGGTAGTGAGTGTAGTTAGAGGTCTAAGTTAGAAAACACAGAGAGCTCAGCTGCTTCAAGTACGAACCACAGGATTATTAACGTGGGCACTGCCATAGATTCCCATTGTCCTGGCTGCAACAGGTCCTTAGAAGCAACAGGAGCCCAGGGTGCCCAAGTCCTTGCGTGACTTGCTGTATCTAATCCCAGTCTTGCGTCTTGGTTCATCTGGATACGCTATATGCTGGCACATTGTGCCTAAACACAATGGACTCTGAAAGCCACCAAGCTATCACCGCAGAGATGGAAGGGAATTGCCCCAGTGAGATAGCTTGGAACTCTCTTGCTGCTCTGAAGGTTGATCTTGTTTGTAGTTGGGGGGGAGGAAAGAAAGCATCTTGCAGGGAATCTGGCCTTTGAGAAGTCCCCCAACCTTCCTGAACCTGTTTTCACTTCTGAAAGGGTGACGGTAGCGGGTCTTCCCCAGTGGCTCAGCTGGTAAGGAACACACCAGCCAGTGCAGGAGCTGCAGGATGTTGGGACCTAACAAACGCCATGATAGGCTTCAGGGACTAAGGGAGGACTCACGGGAAAGGCTGTGTCATTGCCCAGTGAGGTCATCCCCGTGGATGCCAGGACTTGTCTAATCAGCATACTCCCCGTAACCTGGTTTGAGTTTATCAGGACGTAAAAGACATCCCCCTGCAGCTAATAGCCAATTAGTAAATACCAGGAAACCCCTGCAGCCAATAAAGATTAGCCAATTAGTAAATACTAAGAAACTCCTGCAGCCAATCAGCCCTTGCCAACGCTTTGTTCTAAAACCTATAAATACTGCTGTAAATCTGGGCTCGGGGCTCCTTGCTCCACTCCACTGTGTTGGATGTGGCGGGAGCCCTAGCTCGAGCTAGAAATAAAACCCCTTCATGCTTTTGCATTGCTGTGGACATCTTATTCTCTCAGTTTTGGGGACTCGGACTCTGGGCATAACACAGGAGACGTGGGTTTGTTCCCTGGTTTGGGAAGATCCCCTGGAAAAGGAAATGGCAACCCACTCCAGTGTTCTTGCCTAGAGAATCCTGTGGCCAGAGGAGCCTGGCGGGCTACAGTCCATGGGGTTGCAAAGAGTCAGACACCACTTAGTGACTGAACAACAATGATAATAGTAGAAACAGTAATAATGATACCCAACCTTGTTAATTAACAGGACTGCTGTTATAAGGAACAAATGAGATTATGCTTATGAACATCTTGACTATGTCTATATGGACCTGGAATATTTAGCCAAAAAATCCCTAGAAAAGCTTTTTTTTTTTCACGCCACAGGAAGACCTTTTGACAACAGAAGACACAGGAAGCAGTTACAGATGGAATTGTCTTGGATAATGAGAGAGATTTTTCCAGCAACATTTAACCTAGGAATTCTTTTTTCCTGGGCTTCCTTTGTGGCTCAGCTGGGAAAGAATCTATCTGCCTGCTATGAAGGAGACCTGGGTTTGATCCTTGGGTTGGGACGATCCCCTGGAGAAGGGAAAGGCTACCCACTTCAGTATTCTGGCCTGGAGAATTAATTCCATGGACCGTATAGTCCACGGGGTTGCAAAGAGTCAGACATGACTGTGCGACTTTCACTTCACTTTCTTTTTTCCTACCTACAGCCAAGAATTCTCAATCCCTTCTACCTCAGCCGGAGAAGGTGTTCATATACATTTCTCACGATCTTTGGACGGGTGTTTCTGCAAAAGGCATTTGCAGAATGGCTTAATGTAAACACTCACCATATTTCACATTTGAGTGCAGCTTTTCAGCAGTCAATGGGAAGAAATTACTTCGAGCAAGAGAAATGCAGTTGAAGCCTCTGAACTTGAAATACTGTGAACAGTAAAGCTATGTTGCCCTGTCACTCACGATTGCCCTTTATCTATCCAGACAGAGATCTGAACACTTAGTCTCAGGCAAGAACAGAGGGCCTCTGATGGGGTACTTCAGACATATCTGTGGGTGGGGGCACTACACCGTGTCAACACTGTACCGGAAACAGAGTAATTAAGCGACTGTATGTGCTTGCTCAGTCGCTCAGTCATGTCTGACTGTGATGCTGTGGACTGTAGCCCACCAGGCTCCTCAGCCCATGGGATTTCCCAGGCAAGAATACTGGAGCCGGTTGCCATTTCCTACTCCCTAAGTGACTGTGTGTACGATAAATTCAGAATGAAGAGACCTGTTCCACTAGTTGGTGTCCAGAATATTGGACAAGGGTATGCCTCCAGGCAGGAGGAGATTAGAAGGCTCTTCTTCGAGATATTGACCAGCCTAGCAAATTGAGATCAGGGTTTTACCCCAAAGGGACCACCCATACAATCCCACAGTGAAGCTCAGAGTCAACAAAGCTCATCATATGCTCAGAGCTTCCAAGCAGGTTTTCTTCGCCCCTGGTTATTAAGAGTAGATGGTCAAAAGGCATTAGATAACTAAGACAAGTCACTATTGTGATAGGTTGACATGAACAAAAATGGAAACAGTAAGAACTTAGGGAATACAGAGACAGGACAGGGAGAAGAACATAGTAAAAAAAAAAAAAAATCAATATTTAAAATCCTTAGAAGGAAAGGAGAGGACACCACATCTGTGAAAAAGGAACATGAAATTATAAAAAGGAAGCACTCCAAGGACAACATGTGCTTATGGAAATAAAAAAAACTCAGTAGAAGGAAAGGAGGGCTTTCCCACTGGCTCAGCGGTAGAGAATCTGCCTGCAGTGCAGGAGACATGGGTTTGATCCCTGGGTGGGGAAGATCCCCTGGAGGAGGGCATGGCAACCTGCTCCGGTATTCCTGCCTGGAGAATCCCATGGACAGAGGAGCCTAGTGGGCTATAGTCCATGGGGTCACAAAGAGTTGACATGACTGAGAGACTGAGTGCAACATACACAGAACAAAAGGAAATCACTCCCCCAAATACGGTAAAAATATAGAAATGGGAATAAGAATAAAAATATAGGAACATTAAAGGATTCGTTTAGGAGATGCACTATCCGAACAATATGAGTTTCCAGAAGGGGAAAACAGAGAAAACAAAATTATCAGAAGATAATTTAGGAAATTTACTCTGCACTGAAGGACATAAGTAGCCAGATTGGAATGGTCCATTCAATGTACAGCAAAATGGGTAAAAACAGACATAACTACAAGGCACATATTGTGATATCTCAGAACATTGGCAACAAATACTGAGTTTCTACAAGCTTCCAAAGAGAAAATATAAATTAATTAAAAGGATTGTGGACAAAAATGGCTTTTGACTCTTCAATGGTAACACTGAGGGTAAGAAGATAATAGAGCCAGGCCTTCAAAATTCTGAAGGGAAATGATATCCATCCTATAATTCTATACCTAAACTATCATTTGAGACTCAAAAATTTTACATCTTCAGGCACACACAGTCTTGAGACCTTTATGTCTCATGCAATATTTTTTCATCAAGGTTGGATAGCATCACCCACTCAATGAACATGAACTTGCTCAAACTCAGGGAGATAGTGTAGGACAGGGAAGCCTGGCGTGCTGCAGTCCATGGGGTCACAAAGAGCTGGACATGACTTAGTGACTGAACAACAGCAAAGCCTTTTTCAAGAAGCTCATCTCAAGAAGGATGTACTCCACTAAAAATGAAAGAACAAACCAGGAAAGACATGGGACAAAAGAATTAAGGGATCCAGTTAGAGAATCTGAGGAGTCCCCTGGAGGATGGTGAGAGAAGATTCCAGAATGAGAGCTGCGCGGGATTGGCCAGCTGGTACAGTGGGGAGGAGTGGACCTGAGAGTCAGGTGAGGGCTGCCGTCAGCAAGACCACCACTGCCGTTTCCTCTTTTTTTCAACTTGAGAGCAACGTGTCGGATTCATATTCTGTTCTGATTGTGGCTTGTCTTGACCACATACTAATGAAATGCTTACATGTACAACCACTTAGATGTGCTGAGAACATTCATTTCACTGCACAGAAATTTTCTGTTTCCACTTACTCCTGACAGCTGGTGATAAGTAATGGGTTTAGAAGCAGAAGGTACTCAATAGTCCATTTAGATGCTGGATGTCCTGTGCCTGGCCACACCCCAGCCCCACCCATTGCCCCAGCTCTGCATTTCTGAGGACTCACCAACAAAACCTGGCCTTTCCACCTTCACCAGAAAGGGCAGAAGTTACAGCCAGACTATGACTCAGAAACTCAGTTCAGCTTTGCTCTTTTGGGGTGCCGTCGTCTAAAACAGGCGATATTGCCTGCTCCGTCCAGGGTACGCTTAGACTGAGTTTTCTTAAATGGAATAATATGTTGTGTAGGGAGATGTGCAATCACACGACAGTTATTTTTTTTTTAAACACAGAAGCATGTTTTCATTAAAATCAGGATAGTGGTTATTCTCCCAAGAGTGACAGGGTTGTTGTTTTAGTCATTTAGTTGTGTCTGGCTTTTTTGTGACCCTGTGGACTGCAGCCTGCCAGGCTCCTCTGTCCATGGGATTCCCCACGCAAGAATACTAGAGTGGGTTGCCATTTCCTTCTACAGCGGATCTTCCCGACCCAGGGATTGAATCTGCGTCTCCTGCACTGGTGGGCAACGTTCTCCATCACGGAGCCATCAGGGAAGCCCGAGTGCCGTGGAACAGCATGCAGTTAGAAAGGGACACACCGTGGAGTCTAAAATGACTTGTAGTATATTCCTTAGGGCTTCCCAAGTGGCTCAGTGGGAAAGAATCCAGCTGCCGATGCAGGAGCTGCAGGAGTCGTGGATTCGATCTCTGGGTTAGGA
Organism: Capra hircus; assembly: GCF_001704415.2. NCBI lineage: Eukaryota > Metazoa > Chordata > Mammalia > Artiodactyla > Bovidae > Capra > Capra hircus. Next base: position 15,444,810 of record NC_030828.1, on the reverse strand, counting down.
AGGTGCCCTGGAGTAGGGAATGGCAAGCCTCTTTAGTATTCTCGCCTGGGAAATCCCAAGGACAGAGGAACCTGGTGGGCTACAGTCCCTGGGGTTGCAAAGAGTCGGACACAACTTAGTGACAGAGCACAATATACTTCTTAACCCAGGGGGTGGATGCATTGTTGTGTAACTGTTATTTTAAAGGGTACCTATAATTTCTATACAGTCCTCTCTGTGTATTATGCATATACTAATAAAGGTTTTGAAATAAAAAATGGACTTAAAGTCCAGCAGATGGGAAATTTCTAGAGTGGCTGCTTGAGAGATGTTGGGCTCCAAACTGGACGACTGAAGGTGGAATTATTTTGACTCTAATAGAGGTGGAAACTCCCAATTACTTAGGTACTAAAGTCTCCTATGAAGGGTTTTTTTTTGTTTTTCCTGACTTGCAGGGACCTGTTCTTCAGGAATTGAGTCATGAAAACATCAAGCAAGATGTGGTTACTTCTTTACAGCCTGCTGGGCTGTGCTATACTCTCCACCTTAATTCAGATATTACTAGTTGGGGGAAAAGCCCCTAATTATAGCCAGTTACTGACTCATAACCATCCTTTGCTTGTGGTTATTTCCCTTAAGAAGAAAATACGTGGTGTTCTTGCCTAATGGGTGTGTGTATATGTGTGTGTGGTGTTTACTGCATTATCTCTCTAGAACGTCTTTGCGTGACCCTTAGCCTTAGGGTTGGCCTTCTTAGGAGCTAAGTCAGCTCCAGCTGGGTGCACGGCTGTTGGATTGCTTTCGTGGACACACCCAGGATATGGGTGTGCCTTTGAAATGCTCAACTTTCATGGAGTGTTCATTTCTTTCGGCCTGTGGTGTCAGTAGTAACAGAGCAGGAGGTGGCAGCTGACCTATTTCCTCTGCCCTGGTTAGGACTCTGGATTGCAGAGGGCAGAATCCCAATTCACAGATTTAAACACAAAGGTTTTCGGGGTGGGGGAGGGATGGATGGGGAATCTGAGACTAGCAGATGCAAACGATTATAGGCAGAGTGGGCAAACAACAAGGTCCCACTGAATAGCACAGGAAACTAGATTCAAAACCCTCCAATAAACCAGAAAGGAAAAGACCGTGCAAAAGTATATATATATACATATGTATGTATAACTAAATCATTTTGCTGTACACTAGAAACTAACACAACACTGTATATCAACTGTGCTTCAATAAAATACATTAAAAAAAAAAAAGGAATTTATAGGCTTGGTGAACCACACAGCATAGGAGGAGATTCAGGTACAGCTGGATCCAAATGCTCCAAGAAAATTAGGACGTCTGTTTCTATCTGCTTCCTTCCACACTGGCTCCCTTCACAGGAAAGCTGTCCCCAGTGAGACGGCTCGGAGCAGCGACAGCTTGTATTTCACCTGCTTAGAAAGTCCAGAATAACCCCCCGTCAGGACTTCCCACTGGTCCAGTGGTTGAGAACTCAGCTTCCAACACTGAGGTGAGGCGAGGTGAAGTCCCTCAGTCGTCTCTGACTCTTTGCGACCCCATAGATTGTAGCCTACCAGGCTCCTCCATTCATGGGATTTTCCAGGCAAGAGTACTGGAGTGGATTGCCATTTCCTTCTCCAACACTGGAGATGCCAATCCAATCCCCGGTTGGGGAACTAAGCCCTGGCACTACAGTGAAGACCTGCTGCAGTCAAAAATCAATCAATAAACAAAATTAATTTTTTTTTAAAAACAATCTTTCTCAATCATTCCAGCAAAATTATGGGGCCAGTTACAGCCATATGACCAAACCTGGGCCCGGGGACAGTACACACGCCTACTCCTATTCCCAGGGAGGGGCTTAGATCCATCATGTAACCTGGCCTGAGAGTAGGAAGGTAGTTTTCATTATAGCAGCTATTTGTAGATAGAAGCTTCTCTTGGACTTAATTTTTAATATCTAAGTTTTGAATGTAGTTATGCTTGAAATGATACATCTTAGGACTTAGTTATGAACTGCTGTTCTGTTCTGACTTAGCCATACTTCATAAATTTCCACACTTAACATAGTTTAAAAACATAGAGGCTTCTAATTCAGATGAGTCATGAAAGCCTCTTCTCCTAAAGAAATCTGACAATAATAGAGCCCTGTATCTTTATACTGAACAGGAGGGAAAAACTTGAACAGAAGAAATCTGCTGCTTCAGATACGTCACGGAGCATAGTTTAGTCTTCAGTTCAATTTGATTAATCAGCTCATGACTTTAGTTCAGAGGTTTTGTACATTTAGCCTTCTTACTGAAGACATTTCTGATACAGTACCTGGAAAAAGAAAGTGCTTTTACAGCTAAGGAGTTTATTCCAAAGTTTCTTCTTTATTAAAGGGAAACTCACATTAAAAAAAAGAATTCATATTGTGAGTTTCTTTGCTTTTTTCTTAAATGGAAGTAGAGTTGGTTTACAATGCTTGTTAGTTTCATGTGTACAGCAAAGTGAGTCAGTTATACATATTTCTATCTATTCTTTTTTAAAACGTTTCCCTCATAGATTATTACAAGATACTGATTAGGGTTTCCTGTGCTCTATGGTAGGTACCTTGTTGGCTTTCTATTTTATATAGAGTAATAGTGTTAGTCGCTCAGTCGTGCCCGACTCTTTGCAACCCCATGGACTGCAGCCCACCAGGCTCCTCTGTCCATGAGATTTTCCAGGCAGAGATACTGGAGTGGGTTGCCATTTCCTTCTCCATATATAGTAATATGTGCATGTTAATCCCAAAGTCCTAATTTGCCCCTCCCCCTTCCCTTTCCTCTTTGGTAACTATACGCTTGTTTTCTCAGTCTGTGAATCTATTTCTGTCTTGTATATAAGTTAATCTGTGTCATTTTTTTAGACTCCACATATAAGTGATATTGTATGATATTTGTCTCTCTGTGTCTGGCTCTTTTCACTTCGTACGATAATCGCTAGGTGCGTCCATGTTGCTACAAACGGCATTATTCACTCTTTTTTATGTCTGAGTCGTATTCCATCGTGTGTGTGCACCACGTCTTCTCTGTCCATCCATCTATGGATGGACATTTATGTTGTCTCATGTCTTGCCTGTGGTAAATAGTGCTGTTGTGAGCACCAAGGTGCATGTATCCTATCGACTTAGAGTTTTCTCCAGATGTATGTCCAGGAGTGGGATTCAGGGTCATGCAGTAAACAGACGCACATTTCTGTCTTCATATTTTGCCTTCTCAGTGAAGGCTTGTGTACTGTCAAGCAGGCAAACATGCTCTGGGGAAGTACCGGTTGGTTTCAAACCCCTTACTAACTGACTGTCGTGCAATAACTTTGCCTCTCTCTGCTTCCCTCTGCTCTGTGAAAACCTCCTACGCAGGATTCCCTGTATAAACTCCTTAAGACAACACTTGGCTCGTATGGGCCCTCTATGAGTATTTGCTACCATCATTGTTATTTCATGAGCTCTCAGAGCACGTAACCATGGGCCTGTTTTACTTCTGGTTGCGATGGGAGCTAGGAGGGCAGAGGGCAGATGCCTGAAGCTAAGCAGCCTATTAAAAGTAGAATAGAAAGAAACGAGAGGAAACCCAAGCGCTTTTCTCTTCAGATAGTTATCAAACCACGCTTCGCTGCAGACTATGGGCTTGGGTATGGCTAGAGATCAAAGGCCCTCTTATGTGCAGTGACATTTGTGAGCACAGGGCTGAGTTATAAAACTCTTGAATGGAAGGTTTTGGCACTTGGAACAGCTTGGGATAGAAAGGCAGGGTTTTTATAGAGGCGATTCACGGAACTGCTTATGCTGGTGGAGAATCCAGACTGTTATGACTCACTTGTCTCTTTATTGCTTTGGACCAAGAACTGTTGTTTTCCTTTTAAGTCCCTCTGTAGGAGCTGAGCTACAGCCTAGGGCCAAGTAACTCCTTCAGGAAGACAGTGTGGCTTCAGTGAGTGTGAACAGGAATATTCCTTTGTTGGGCTCTGGGTCAAGTGGACTGGACAAGCAGAACAAGGATTTTATTTTCACCAGGGGATAGAATTTCTCTTGGCAACCAGCAGCATCCTTAATGCTTTTTCTAACTTGAGATAGGCTTTCCTTTCGTCTGTCTGCCATTTTCATTTTCTGAAAGCACAGGCTAAATCTGCTGGCGTGACTGGAAGAGGATAGGAGAATAACTTTGGAAAGTAGAAACTGGTGTGTCTAGATTGCCGCATGTGGAACTAAGGATAGCGGAAGGGGTCATTGAAAGTCCAGTTTGCATTGCTAGGTCTCCTGGGAAAAACTAGGAAGAAGAATTTTGGACTAATGGTAAGACCCAGCGGTACGCAGACTTTTAAGATAGCTTCCGATGTCATCTACCTCCTGGTACTTGTTCCTTTGTGTAATTTCCTCCTCTTGTGTTTGGGCTAGACCTCATGACTAGAATTTGACAATATGAGGATATTCTCATAAATAGAATGCAAGAGTAATGAGATGTCATTGCCCTGATCAGGGTACAAAAGACTGTGATTTCTGCCTTGCTAGGACTCTCTCTCTTGCTGTCGCTTTCTCTTTCTTGCCGTCTTAGCTTGCATTTGTAAAGTGGAGAGCTGTACTTGTTGATCTCAGAGACTCCCTGGCCTCACATTCTATATTACTCTAGGAAGGAAAAAAAGGAAATAGTTGCGTTTCTTTGAACTCATTTCCTACTCTGCTAAATAGGGATGTTGCCTCTTCTGTTCCACGGTCTAATTTTTAATAAGCTATGCTATAGTGAACATTTTAATAATTTCGATCAACTTTTAGTTTGAGAAATGCAAAACTAAGACAGGCTTTGGAACATTAGCCTGTTGCTTTTTTCTGGCTCCTGAGGAAGCCAGATGCTGTGGTAGCAAGGAACGGATGACCAAGGATGGTTTCTGGTCAACATCCTGCATTAACTGAAATCCTCATCTCATACCTGCAAGCAATTGAATCCTGCTACCAACAGCTGGGTGAGTTTGGGAGTGCGTCCTGCCCCTGTGGAGACCTGAGCTGATGAAGGCAGCCTCAGCTGTCACCTTGACTTTTTCTTGACATGTACACACTGCTTTATTTATTTAGTTTTGGCTGCCCTGGATCTTCATTGCTGTGCGCAAACTTCCTCTAGTTGTGGAGAGTGGGGGCTTCTCTTTGTGGCGGGGCATGCACTTCTCATTGCGGTGGCTTCTCTTATTGGGGAATGTGGGCTCTCGGGGGCAAGAGCTTCGGTCATTGAGGCACATGGGCTCAGTAGTTGTGGCGCACAGGGTTAGCTGCTTTGCAGCACGTGGAATCTTCCCAGACCAGGGATCGAATCCATGTCCTCTGCACTGGCAGGCAGATTCTTATCTACTGGACCAGCAGGATTTCCTGAGGGATATCCTGGAAGCTGAGGAACCAGCTAAGAGCATCTAGCTTCCTGACTCCTCAAAACTGTGAGATAAATCGATGAGTATTCTTTTAATCTGGTAAATCTGGGGATAATTTTGAATGCAGCAACAGATTAGTAATACATCCGTACTCTAAGGTATTTTTCAGTATTTATCTGGCTGTGTTTGCTTTTGGTTTCTACAGGCAGGATCTTTCGTTGTGATGCTCAGGCTCTCCAGTTGTGGCACATGGACTCAGGTTGCCTTTCGTCATGTGGGGTCTCAGTTCTCTGACCTGAGTTCCCTGCATTGCAAGGTGGATTTTTAACCACTAGACCACCAGGGAGACGCTCAGTACTGTATTTTAAACTGTGTTTTCTTTCCCCAGTGGTTTCACACGCCATCACTATCAAGTTCCAAGTTACCATTCATATGGGAGTGGGTCTGCTGTCTGCTTCTAAGCTTCTTATTCTGTTCTCTGGACTTTTTCATTTTTTGGTCTTGGTGGCTTTTCTATTTTCTTCTATTAACATTACTTCATAGGAGTTTGTGAGAAAACTTTAAAGTTTGCCAGAGGTGTCTGCACCATGGAGAACACAGTTGTAAGAACTGGGATTCTGAGGGACTTGGGATCCCAGTGAACACACCAGAGATAGACCCAGGGGACAGAGAATGCTCCAGACCCGGGACTGGCCTTCTCACTATGAGCCATGATCAAACTTCATGCTGGAGTTTGCTTATATGTTCTCAGTAAAGAAGCAAAAGGGAACATTAGCCTGTCTTAATTTTATATTTCTCAAAAGTTTATCTAAATTATTAAAATTTTCACTAAGCATAGATTATTAAAAATTAGACTGTGGAACAGAAGAGGCAACATCCCTAATTATCAGAGTAGGAAATGAGTTTAAAGAAATGCAACTATTTCTTTTTTTTCCCTCCTATGGTAATAGAATGTGAGGCCAGGGAATCTCTGAGATCATCGAGTACAGCTCTCCCACTTTACAAATGGGCAGAGCAACCACATGCAGAGGTGCCCGGGACCGTTCCAGTCTTTGCCAGTTGTTCCAGAATAGCAATGAAGAGCACTTCCTTTCACTATCAAAATGTCTTATCTTAGATAATAAATTATAGGATCATCCTCTGGAGGAGAAAACAGATTCTTGGAAGTGAAGGAACTTTCTTCTCTTTTAAACTTTTTCATCAGTCATAATAACTGAACAATATTGACAACAGATTTCTCTAATCCCTACCCTAGGAAGTACATCCAAAGGTAAATATGCTTAATTTTTTTCTCATTAAGTATGATGTAAAGTTGAGGTCTCAACTAACAAAGCCCCTGGGAAACTAGTTGATATTTAATTGGTTTGAAGACATGTAGCAGAGTGACAGAATGATTGAACTCAGAGCTAAACTAAACATGAGGGGTACGTGGTTGTCAGTAGGTCATGCTAATACTCTAGATGGTGTCATGAGGGCTAAACTTTAAGGTCCTTGATTGTTTATTGCTCTTTCTATGGAGTTTTCCTTACAAGCCGTATGGTAGGTTTTGGCGAAATGCTGGACTGAGCTAAGAGATAGCCCCACCTTCTATTGCAAATGTGTAGAATAAAGATAAAGAACAATTTCTTATGATGGATAAAAAAAGACATCTCAATTAACCATAAAGGAATAGGTTGATAAGCCTAAGTTCATTAATTAACATCTATGTATTGAAAGGTACCATCAAGAGAGTGAAAACCCACGGCTACAGAGTGGGAAAAGGTATTCACCACACACCTAATTGATGAATGAGTCGCATCCAGAATTCTTATAAATCAGTTAAGAAAAAGAGCTCAACAGAAAAAGTTGACAAAAGCATTAACAGGCACTTCAGTAAACAGGAGGTCTCCCTCTCTCTTCTAACCTAAGATGAATCTAAGTGAAGAGCATATAAATATTGAGCATTTGATTCTTTTAACTTACTGAAAACTTTTGGAATAAAACATCGGGAAAAGTAAAAATACAGCAAACTCAAAGGAAAAATGGAATTATGAGATGGCAGAAATGAAGAGATAGTTCACAAGGGGAGCATTAGGTATACCAGCCAATGGTACAGTGACTTAGAAATAGACCAGCCTTTGATATGGACCCCAGGAATTTGGGGGAAGGGATTAAACTCCCTGGCACTGACAGGAGGCTTATGACACAAATAACTAAAACTGAGCCTCCTGCATATAATCAGATCTCCCAGAGTGGCTGCTTTCTCCAAAAAAGGAAACAGAAAACTCCTCCTATCATCTCCCCCAAAGCAGTAAGGAAGCAAATCCGTGCCTAATATTCTGGGTAGGAAAAAAGTCTTCTGTGAAAAAAAGAAACATCTTTCCTGTGCCACATGTGAGTGCTGAAGCCAAATAGTCTGTAGCTGTAACAGTGTAAGAGTGTTATAGATAGAATGGCTCCAGACCAGTGAGTTCTGGTGTGTCAGCAGAAGCAAATGCGAACTACTCTGAAGGGATACTTTCATAACCTCAGGTGCATGGTGGCTCAGACAGTCAAGAATCTGCCTGCAATGCAGGAGACCAGCACTCAACCCCTGGGTCAGGAAGATCCCCGGGAGAGGGGAATGGCTACCCACTCCAGTATTCTTGTCTGGAGAATCCCATGGGCAGAGGAGCTGGCGGTCTACAGTCTATGGGGTAGCAAAGGGTCAAATGTGACTGAGCAACCAACACACAGGCACACACATGGCTGAGCAACTAACACACACGCACACACATGACAAAAAATGACAACTCAGATGGTGAAACTATCCATCATGTGGAGTGGTTGGTAGGCACTATGTGAGCAAGGCTTAGCACTCTAGGGACTTGAGATTGTGTGACTGTCTGAGAGAGATGATAACATTAGAATCCTTAAAACAATCAAATAGGTTTTAGACAAAAAAATTGAAATGGGAGAATGGGACACTATGAAAAATGAAAAGGTATATTTGGAAAACAAAGCAAATTAAGCTCCTATTGATTAAAAATAGTTGTTGGAATTTAAAAAAACCCTCTGTGGTGAGGGTTAAATAATAGATTAAATGCAACTGAAAGACTATTTAGTGAACTACAAGGCTTTTGTGAAGAAATTACCCAGAATGCCACACAGAAAAATTATGGAGTGGGAAAAAATGAAACAGAGGTCATGAACTTGAAATAGGATGATAATAGAATGAGATGGACCTGTGTTACATGTCCAGTTAAAATTCCAGAAAGAAAGGGAAAGGAATTGGGGAAAACAGCATTGAAAGACTGAGAATTTCCCAGAAGAGATGAAAGGCATGGCTAACTAGGAAGATATACCCAACTAAAGGCAGAGATCCAGAGGACAGCAAGGAGAGACAAGAAGGCCTTCTTCAAGGAACAGTGCAAAGAAATACAGGAAAATAACAGAAAGGGTCAGACTAGAGATCTCTTCAAGAAGACTGGAAATATCAAAGGAACATTTCATCCAAAGATGGGCACAATAAAGGACAAAAATTGTGGAGACCCAATAGAAGCAGTAGAGATCAAGAAAAGATGGAACTAATGCGCAGAACAACTGTACAAAAAAGATCTTAATGACCCAGAAAACCAGAGTCAGACATTCTGAGGTGTGAAGTCAAGGGGGCACTTCTCCCAGTAAAGCTAGTGGAGGTGATGGAATTCCAGCAGAGCTATTTAAAATCATGAGAGATGATGCTATTAAAGAGCTGCACTCAACATGTCAAGAACTTTGGAAAATGTGGTAGTGGCCACAGGACTGGAAAAGGTCCGTCCTCACCCCAATGCTCAAGAAGGGCAGTACTAAAGAATGTCCAGACCACCAGACAACTGCACTAATCTCCCATGCTAGTAAGGCTGTTCTCAAAACCCTCCAAGCTAGGTTTTGGCATTATGTGAACTGAGAGCTTCCAGATGTCCAAGCTGGGTTTAGAAAAGGCAGGGGAACCAGAGATCAAATTGCCAACATTTGCTGGATCATAGAGAAAGCAAAGGAATTCCAGAAAAACATCTACTTCTGTTTCATTGACTATGCTAAAGCCTTTGACTGTGTGGATCACAACAAACTATGGAAAACTCATAAAAACTGTGGAATACCAGACCATCTTATCTGTCTCCTGAGAAACTTGTATGCAGGTCAAGAGGCAACATTTAGAACCCTGTATGGAACAACTGACTGGTTCAGGATTGAGAAAGGACTATGACAAGGCTGTTTATTGTCACTCAGTTTATTTAATTTATACACAGAGCACATCATGCAAAATGCTGAGCCAGATGAGTCACAAGCTGGAATCAAGATTGCCGGGAGAAATATCAACAACTTCAGATGTGCAGATGATACCAATCAAATGGTAGAAATCAAAAAGGACCTAAAGACCTTTTTGATGAAGGTGAAGGAGAGTGAAAAAGCTGGCTTAAAACTCAATATTAAATAAACTAAGACCATGGCATCCAGTCCCATGACTTCGTGGCAAATAGAAGGGGAAAATGTGGAAGCAGTGACAGATTTTCTCTTCTTGGGCTTTAAAATCACTGCAAATGGTGACTGCAGCCATGAAATTAGAAGATCATTGCTTCTTGGCAGGAAAGCTATGACAAACCTAGACATTGTGTTAAAAAGCAAAGACATCACTTTGCTGACAAAGGTCTGTATAGTCAAGGCTGTGGTCTTTCCAGTAGTCACGTACAGATGTAAGAGCTGGACGGTAAAGAAGGCAGAGCACTGAAGAATTGATACTTTTGAACTGTGGTGCTGGAGAAGACTCCTGAGAGTCTCTTGGAAAGCAAGGAGATCAAACCAGTCAATCTTAAAGGAAATCAACCCTGAATACCCTTTGGAAGGACTGATGCTGAAGCTGAAGCTCCAATACTTTGGCCACCTGAGGCGAACAGCTGACTCATTGGAAAAGATCCTGATGCTGGGAAACATTTGAAGGCAGAAGGAGAAGAGGGTGACAGAAGATGAGATGGTTGGGTGACATCATGGATTCATTGGATATGAATTTGGCAAACTCCAGGAGATGGTGAGGGACAGGGAAGCCTGACGTGCTGTAGTCCATGGGGTTGCAGAGAGTCGGACACAACCTGGCAATTGAACAACAACAACATGACTCACTGGATGTGAGAATAAGACCTGGGATTATTATTATATTATATTATAATTATATATATATATTTATATATATATATATTTATATATATATTTATATTATTATATTATATTATCTCCTGGGATCAAAAGATCAAGAACATACTCAGTAGGTTGTGAGTATTACCCAGATTTTAAAGTTAGCTGCTTCTTGAACACAAATGAATAGCTTGCAAAACTAGTTCTGAAAATATGAGCCAATGGTCTCCTTTGGGTCTATATAAGAAGTTACAGGTGAAAAGACTTAGAGAGGGAACTTGTAGGAAAGACTCACTGATATGCTATGTTCTTATGACCACTCAAGGAGAAGAAGCAGGAAGAAGCTTTCCCTTCATTTTAAACCAAGACTTCAGTGGTAGTATCTGGAAAGCTTGACATGTGTCTCCTGAAGTTGGAGGATCCTAGGGAATATATATACCTGATGCCTGAGAAATCTAAAATCGAGAGACCATGGCTGGAGGTGCTCCCGACTGGCAGCAGGGTGACAAACAGCGGCTGTGCTCTGGGGAGAGAGCTGCACTTTAGCTAACAGTGGGAAAAGACACCTGCTTCTTGAGCCATGGAAAGAAAGGTTGGATTCTGAATAAGTTTATCATTTTGATATTATATTGGAGCATCCTAAGTTATGTAATTATTAAGCTATTATCTAAGATTTCATGTAGGAATGGGGAAGGAACTGCAGAGAAAGCTTGAAGAGACTGAAGAAAGAATAAAGTGATTTTTTTCTTATAGCTTTCTGGGTCCAGCTTAATGAAAACACCAATTAAATATGAACCTTCAGGTTGTTGAATCACAGCAAGTCACAGTTAAGATAAAATCAATGGAAGCTTGCACATTTTGTTAAAATCACAAGGAGAAAACATTCTTTCTCTTCGAGCATGATGTGCTTCCAAATGTGATACTCCTGAGTGTACATCACCTATCATCCAGCTCCAGACAAGAACGTATAATGTGAGTCTAGTGAAGAAACATCAGAAGGCCCCCCACAAAGAGGAACACTCCATGTAAAACTTGGGGAGGGGCTGTAATAATACTGTCAATGTCATAAGAACAAGGAAACAGTCCAGATTTATAGATATGTAAGCAGTAGAGACTCATGGAGGCTAAGGACGCAAAAATAGAACTAAATGTAATACCTGAGATTAGACTGGGGATAGGGGAGAATCTGCTATCACGGACATTACTGGCTCAGTTGAGAAAGTCAGGACAAGAATGAAAGACCAAATAAAAATGTTATCGTTTAAACCTTGATACCTATACTGAGATTATCCAAGATGATGTCTTTAAAGAAATGTACATGGAAGTATTTAGGGATAAAGAGCATGATACGCATGACTTATCCTCATATTCAGAACAAAAGCATGTGCTCCATGTGTGAGTGTGTGTGTATGTATGGATATAGAGAGAGGACAAGCAATGAAGCAGATGGAGTGAAAGGTTAATAGTGGATGTACTTAGGGAAACGGTATACAAATATTTTTAATACTTTTTTATTTTGCAGTTTTTCTTTAATTTGAAACTATTTCCAAACATCCCCAAAACAAAAACAAATGAAACAAAGTACCAGAGAGACAAAACAGATGATCTACAAAGGGGCTATATCAGTGGGGAGCAGATTTCTCATCAACAGGAGTAGAGGCTAGAGGGAACAGAACTGTATTTTCAAACTGCTAAAGGAATGCAATTTTCACGGCAGTAATTTTATCCTAGCTAAACTATCAGTCAGGGATGAGGGAAATAAAAACATTAGGAAAGATAAAAACACAGGGATTTCCCTGATGGTCCAGTGTGTAGCATCAGCCTTACAATGCAGGGGCTTGGGTTCGATTCCTGGTCAGGGAACTAAGATCTCACATATGCTGTGGAGAACTAAGCCTGCACGCCGCAGCTACTGAGCCTGCATGCCACAACTGGAGAATTCATGTGCTGCAATGAAGACCCTACATGACTCAGCTAAGATCCAGTGCCACAAGTAAGACTTGACGCAGCCAGAATAAACAAAGTAAGAAAGCACTTACAGAAGCATTAAAACGGTCATTCACAGTTTCCTGCTGCAAGAATTACTAAAGGATGCACTTTCAGAAGAAGGAAATGCAGCGCAGAAAAAAGAAATAGGAAACAAGGCAACAAGTAAACATGTAAACTAATACAAAGTTTGACAAAAACATTTTCTTTAAAAAAACTTTTTTTATTTTTAAAGAGAACATTTTTATTGAAACAAATTTAACAATTTGGGTAGAAATTGTTATGATTCTTGCTGGCGTATATTGTTATTAAAGGAATTTATTAAAAATAGTGAAAGTTTATTAAGTACATCAAATACAATAATATTGACAAGAAGACATCAAAAATTTCATTCCACCATGTTGAAGATTAAAATTAAACAATATATACCAGCAAGCAAAATAAAGCTTGAGTGATAGTTGCTCAGTTGTATCTGACTCTGTGACCCCCATAGACTGTTGCCTGGCAGGCTCTCCATCCATGGGACTGTCTAGGCAAGAATACTGGAGTGGGTTGCCATTTCCTTCTCCAGGGAAATAAAGTGTACCTTCCATGTAATTATACAAGGTAACTTCAACTCTATTCCAAGTGATAATTCCTGCTAATTAAAAGAAAATATTGCAACTATACAGTATACCTCTGTGTCTTTGATCTTTCACCCAAAGTTCAAGGCCATAGAGTTCTTTGATTGTCCAAGTTACCAATATATAAGGAGCATTAACTGCATGATCTTACATCTTAAAAACATATTTTCAAATGATTATATTTTATGGTTAAAGATGTGGAACTAAAATTCTAGACAGCAATAACATGGAAGGTGGGAGAGGATAATTCAGAACTCAAATAGTTTAGTATCTTAGTATTTTCTTTAGGCCAACAATGCATGTTAAAAAATTAAGATAATAAGTTAAAAAAAAGAAACAGAATCTCTAATTCCCTAAATGGTTAAAGGAAACAGAGGAACTAAAGAAAACATGGTTCTTCCATTCCCCCCCTCCCCCCTGCAAAAAAAAGGGGAAGAAAAGCGGAAAATAGAAAAAACACAAAATGAGAATGGTAGAAATAAATTCAAATACATTAGTAACACAGGGAATGTAAATACTCATACAACGGAAAACTACATAAAAGTCAAAACAGACTAACCAGAGCTCTATGTATCAACATAAATATTAATCAATCTCAAAAACATTGTGCTGACTGTATTAATAAGATTTAAAAGGACACACACAGCATGGATCACTTTGTAAATTACAAAATTATACAAACAATGTTATATATCGTTTATGGATACAAGTGTATGTAGCAAATGGAGGAATGGAGGAATATATACCAATTTACTGATTGTCTCCAGAGCAGATGGGAGAAGGGAGGGATTAGAGGCAGGAAGGAGGGTGCTCCCAACTTCATCTGCAATTTTTTTCTTTAAACAATATCAACTCTGAAAGAGTCATGACAAAAAAATTCATGTGTTACATCTGAGTTGTAGGTATGTCAGTATCTGTTATATTTATTTCTGGACTTCTCTGTATTTTAAAAGTATTTAGGATCGAAAAGATTAAACACTAAACTCTATATTTTATATTTAATTACATTTTCCCAAGAACACAGAAAAGACAGTTCTGCTCTCAAGGATGCCTGTTTAGGTAAGGACGTGGGTTATTCTGTGATATTGAATGGTTTGCCTTGGAAACGAACAGAGATCATTCTGTCGTTTTTGAGACTGCATCCAAGTACTGCATTTAGGACTCTTTTGTTGACCATGATGGCTACTCCATTTCTTCTAAGGGATTCCTGCCCACAGTAGTAGATATAATATCACAGTAATCCAAGTCTATGCCCCAACCAGTAACGCTAAAGAAGCTGAAGTTGAACAGTTCAGTGAAAACCTACAAGATCTTTTAGAACTAACACCCCCAAAAGATGTCCTTTTCATTATAGGGGACCGGAATGCAAAAGTAGGAAGTCAAGAAACACCTGGAGTAACAGGCAAATTTGGCCTTGGAATACGGAATGAAGGCTAATAGAGTTTTGCCAAGAGAACACACTGGTCATAGCAAACACCCTCTTCCAACAACACAAGAGAAGACTCTACATATGGGCATCACCAGATGGTCAACACTGAAGTCAGATTGACTATATTCTTTGCAGCCAAAGATGGAGAAGCTCTATACAGTCAGCAAAAACAAGATTGGGAGCTGACTGTGGCTCAGATCATGAACTTCTTATTGCCAAATTCAGACTTAAATTGAAGAAAGTAGGGAAAACCACTAGACCATTCAGGTATGACCTAAATCAAATCCCTTATGATTATACAGTGGAAGTGAGAAATAGATTTAAGGGACTAGATCTGATAGAGTGCCTGATGAACTATAGAATGAGGTTCGTGACATTGTACAGGAGACAGGGATCAAGACCATCCCCATGGAAAAGAAATGCAAAAAAGCAAAATGGCTGTCTGGGGAGGCCTTACAAATAGCTGTGAAAAGAAGAGAAGCGAAAAGTAAAGGAGGAAAGGAAAGATATAAGCATCTGAATGCAGAGTTCCAAAGAATAGCAAGGAGAGATAAGAAAGCCTTCCTCAGTGATCAATGCAAAGAAATAGAGGAAAACAACAGAAAGGGAAAGACTAGAGATCTCTTCAAGAAAATTAGAGATACCAAGGGAACATTTCATGCAAAGATGGGCTCGGTAAAGGACAGAAATGGTATGGACCTAACAGAAGCAGAAGATATTAAGAAGAGGTGGCAAGAATACACAGAAGAACTGTACAAAAAAGATCTTCATGACCAAGATAATCACGATGGTATGATCACTCATCTAGAGCCAGACATCCTGGAATGTGAAGTCAAGTAGGCCTTAGGAAGCATCACTACGAACAAAGCTAGTGGAGGTGATGGAATTCCAGTTGAGCTATTTCAAATCCTGAAAGATGATGCTGTGAAAGTGCTGCACTCAATATGCCAGCAAATGTGGAAAACTCAGCAGTGGCCACAGGACTGGAAAAGGTCAGTTTTCATTCCAGTCCCTAGGAAAGGCAATGCCAAAGAATGCTCAAACTACCACACAATTGCACTCATCTCACATGCTAGTAAAGTCATGCTCAAAATTCTCCAAGCCAGGCTTCAGCAATATGTGAACTGTGAACTCCCTGATGTTCAAGCTGGTTTTAGAAAAGGCAGATCAAATTGCCAACATCCACTGGATCATGGAAAAAGCAAGAGAGTTCCAGAAAAACATTTCTTTCTGCTTTCTTGACTATGCCAAAGCCTTTGACTGTGTGGATCACAATAAACTGTGGAAAATTCTGAAAGAGATGGGAATACCAGACCACCTGACCTACCTCTTGAGAAACCTGTATGCAGGTCAGGAAGTGACAGTTAGAACTGGACATAGAACAACAGACTGGTTCCAAATAGGAAAAGGAGTATGTCAAGGCTATATATATTGTCACCCGGCTTATTTAACTTATATGCAGAGTATATCATGAGAAACGCTGGGCTGGAAGAAACGCAAGCTGGAATCAAGATTGCCGGGAGAAATATCAATAACCTCAGATATGCAGATGACACCACCCTTATGGCAGAAAGTGAAGAGGAACTAAAAAGCCTCTTGATGAAAGTGAAAGAGGAGAGTGAAAAAGTTGGCTTAAAGCTCAACATTCAGAAAATGAAGATCATGGCATCTGGTCACATCACTTCACGGGAAATAGATGGGGAAACCGTAGAAACAGTGTCAGACTTTATTTTTTTGGGGGTGGGGTGCTGCAAACTCACTGCAGATGGTGATTGCAGCCATGAAATTAAAAGACCCTTAGTCCTTGGAAGAAAGATTATAACCAACCTAGATAGCATATTCAAAAGCAGAGACATTACTTTGCCAACAAATGTTGGTCTAGTCAAGGCTATGGTTTTTCCAGTGGTCACGTATGGATGTGAGAGTTGGACTGTGAAGAAAGCTGAGCACCGAAGTATTGATGCTTTTGAACTGTGGTGTTGGAGAAGACTCTTGAGAGTCCCTTGGACTGCAAGGAGATCCAACCAGTCCATTCTAAAAGAGATCAGCCCTGGGATTTCTTTGGAAGGACTGATGCTAAAGCTGAAACTCCAGTACTTTGGCCACCTGATGCAAAGAGTTGACTCATTGGAAAAGACTCTGATGCTGGGAGGGATTGGGGGCAGGAGGAAAAGGGGACAACAGAGGATGAGCTGGCTGGATGGCAACACCGACTGAATGGACGTTGAGTTTGAGTGAACTCCGGGAGATGGTGATGGACAGGGAGGCCTGGTGTGCTGCGATTTATGGGGTCGCAAAGAGTTGGACACGACTGAGCGACTGAACTGAACTGAACTGAACTGTGGGTTATTCTTCATTTTCCTCCCCTTCCAGATTCGTGCTGTGTCCTGCTAAGTCCCGTGGACCCCGTCACTCAGCTCCCACTCCAGAGGGCTGCAGGCTCAGCCAACGAGAGCCGTCGAGGGCAGGGCGGGTTGTTGGGGGAGACGGTGGAGTGAAAAGAGGCCTGGGTGTTTCTTCTCTGCTGTCTTCCGGTTTTGGCGACCTGTGGCTGTCGTTGCATCCTTCCAGAAGCACAGTTCTCACTGAACAGCCCTTCCACCAGGGTTCCTGTTCTCACTGGACTCTTGAACAGTGTTTCCTCCTCTTGTCTCAAGAGGCCCTGGGGGTGGTAATAGCTTTTCACCATTGCTAGTCAGTCTCCTTTACCAAGCCTTGTATATTCCCTCAACCCATGCAGGAAACTCGGTGAGTAGTCGCTTCATTAAAGTCTTTTCTTTGCTTTTTATTTATTTTATTTTTTTACACATTAACAAAATAATTTCATTATAAATTATAAAATTTTTTTACAATTTTATAATTTTTAATTTTTTGTATTGCTACTTTTAAAAAAAAAACATGTAGACACTGCTTTACTTATTATTAATTTTTGACCGCACTGGGTCTTCATTGCTGCAGGTGGGCCTTCTCTAGTTGTGGAGAGCAGGTGCTACTCCCTAGTTGTAGCCCAGGAGCTTCTGATTCGGTGGCTTCTCTTGTTGTGGAAGCACAGGCACTAGGTGCGTGGGCTTCAGGAGTTGTAGCACGTGGGCTCAGTTGCTTCGCGGCATGTGGAATCTTCCTGGGCCAGGGATCAAACCAACGTCCCCTGGGCTGGCAGGTAGATTCCTATCCACTGCATCACCAGGGAAGTGGTGGCTTTTATTTTTTGAAGTTTATAAAACCTCTTTGCTGTAGATGAAATGCTTGATTAAATCATCTGTCTCCAGACTATCCCCCTCAAAACAACATGTCTTGAGGGTGTATGGTTGACAACTTGATGAAAAGGAATTGTGGCTGGCATACACAAGAAGATCTGCTTTCCTAAAATCTCATATCCTGAGAATCTTATGATTCCTTCAATGGTGTCAACTGTGTTTTATGATTTATTTATTTATTTACTCAATTTGATTGTGTGCTGCTGTGTACTAGGAACTGTGCCAAGAAAAGTGGATACATTACAAGAGAGGATCCTCGCCCTCAAGGAGCTTAGAGTAGTCAGGGGACTATATGCACATTTTTAGTATAAAGAACTATGGCAAATGCTACAAAAATGAAAGCAGAGGGTGGATGGGGTACCCAGGAGGGTTAGTCAATCCAGTCTTGTACTATCAGGGAGCATTTCCCAAAGGAAATAGCATCTAATCTGAGACCTGAATGATAAATACTAGTTAGCCAGATTAAGTAGAATAGCTGGCCAGAGGGAATGAATTTTTAAAAAGTATTATTGAAATACGTATTTATTAGCTTATTTTTGCTATACTGGGTCTTAGTGGCGGCATGTGGTGTCTTGGATCTTTGTTGGATCAAGCAGGATCTTTATTTTCAGCATGGGGGATTTTGGCATGTGAACTTTTAGTTGCGGCATGTGGGATTCTAGTTCCCTGACCAGGGATCAGACCCTGGCCCCCTGCGCTGGGACTGCAGAGTCTTAGCCACAGTTCAGTTCAGTCACTAAGTCACGTCCAACTCTTTGTGACCCCCTGGACTGTAGCACTCCAGGCTTCCCTGTCCATCACCAACTCCCAAAGCTTGCTCAAACTCATGTCCATCAAGTTGGTGATGCCATCCAACCATTTCAGCCTCTGTTGTCCCATTCTACTTCAATCTTTCCCAGCATCAGGGTCTTTTCCAAGGAGTCAGTTCTTTGCATCAGGCGGCCAAAGTATTGGAGTTTCAGCTTCAGCATCAGTCCTTCTAATGAATATTCAGTACTGATCTCCTCTAGGATTGACTGGTTTGATCTCCTTGCAGTCCAAGAGAGTCTTCTCCAACACCACAGGACCACCAAGGAAGTCCTAAGTTTAGTTTTTTTTTTTTTAACCTCCCTGGTTTTAGTTTTAAGATATTCTAGGCAGAGAGAAAAACAACTTGGGCTCAGACCAGCAGGGAATAAAAAGCATTTGGGAAATTGAAAGTAATTTCTTGGGTTGATACATTGCGGGGGAGAGGAAGAGAGATGAAGCAGGAGAGGAAAGCTGAGGTCAGATTATGCAAAGCCTTATAAGGAAGATAAAATGTATGGGCGTTATTATGAGGACAGTGAGGAGCTATTGAATCTTTTTACATAGACGGTGCATAGTAGAATCATATTTGTATTTCAGAAAGCTTACCCTAAGGATGAGTTTGAGATAAGGCTGAGACTAGAAGGGGGTTTTGTTAGGAGGTGGTTGCAGTAACTGGGGCCAGAGATGATGAGCTGGACTTGGCTGGAGACAGTGGGGCTGGGGAGAGATGGCCATCATGTCTCTAAGACGGTGTGAAGCAGGCAACCCAAACCTGGCATCCTGTCACGTTCAAACAGTTCCTGTCATGATGGGACAGACGGGCAAAATGCAAACTGTCATCTCCTTGCTTGATTTCAGCTAACTGTGAACTCCCTGGGGGTGGGGAGCGGGGCAGGGAATATTTTGTATTCATCTGTGTGTCTCCAGAGGCTTCTCCGGTGGCTCAGCAGGTAAAGAACTCACCTGCAGTTCAGGAGGTGCAAGAGACGAAGGTTTGATCACTGGGTTGGGAAGAACCCCTGGAGGAGGGCATGGCACCCACTCCAGTATTCGTGCCTGGAGAATCCCATGGACAGAGGAGCCTGGGTGGCTACAGTCCAAAGTGTCGCAGAGTCAGACACGACTGAGCACACAGCACACTGAGGGTCTCCAGTATCTCAGAGATGTTCAGAGAACTTTTTAAAAAAATAATTTTATTTGTTTATTACTTTTGTTTTCGGCTGTGCTGGTTCTTTGCTGCTGCGCAGGATTTTCTCTAGTTGGGGAGAGTGGGAGCTCCTCTCTAGCTGCAGTGCGCGGCTTCTCGTTGCAGTGGCTTCTCTTGTTGAGAGCACAGGCTCTAGGGTGTGTGGGCTCAGTAGTCGCAGCTTAGCTGCCTGCGGCATGTGGGATCCTCCTGGACCGGGGATTGAACCCGTGTCCCCTGCATTGCAAGGCAGGATTCCTAACCACTGGACCGCCAGGAAAGCCCATGAATGTTCTTGAGTAAGTATTTTAAATACAGTTGCTGCTCTCATGATTTTCCAGACCAAACTTAGGAAAAATCCATAATGATTAGGAAATCAAGGTCTAGAGATGTTTCAGCCTGTACACGGAGGTGTGAACGCTTTAACTTGGTTCGCTGTGCCTGTTGAAATGCCCTGGATGGTTTTTCTGACTCAGTCCTCTTCTGCCATCTGCTGGGACAAGCATTTCATAACATACCAGAGGGAGATAACCAATGAAGACAGGCCTAAAAGATCCCTAGGGGAAGCAAGGGACAATACCTGGGTGAGTTTACAATGTAATTGGAGAAATAAGTATTGAACCCAGGCTACCTTCCATCTGCAGCTGATCTCTGAGTATTTCCCGTAAACTTTTCTATTTTTTTCCCTCATGCAGACTGTCCTAAGTATCTGTACTCTCCTTTAGTTTTTGCAGCAGCCCTATGATAACAGCCACCGTTGTTACCATTACTAGTTTCGAAACGAGGAAAGAGAAGCACAGAGATTTTAACAAAATGCCAACTTGAAACAGTAAATAAGTGGTTGAGTCAAGGCTGAAGCCTGCTTCACTCCTAGTTCCACTTTTCTCACAAAACATCTTGATCAAAATAAGAGAGAGTTCAAGAGAAGATGAGATGCCCTGATGTTTGTGGTGTGGACAGGACATATCTGCAGGACAGAGGCAGAGAAGGCTAGCAGCTCCTCAGTGTTCTGCGCTTAAAATGCCCAGTGTTGGTGTGAGGATTGGAGGGTGGAAAGCAGTACATTATATGTGTGTGAAAGTCAAGGGGGACTTCCCTGGTGGTCCAATGGCAAAGAATCCATCTGCCAATGCAGGGGACACTGGTTCCATCCCTGGCCTGGGAAGATTCCACGTGCCACGGGACAGTTAAGCCCATGCACCATAACTGCTGAGCCTGTGCTCCACAGGAAGAGAAGCCACCACAGGGAAAACCCGAACACTGCAACTAGAGAGCCACCTGCTTGCCAAAACTAAAGAAAGCCTGTGCAGCAATAAAGACCGAGCAAATAATGTCCAGGCCATGTCCCTGTGGGGGGAAAATCAAGTCCCTGAAGACCGATAGAGCGTGAACTGAAGA
Organism: Capra hircus; assembly: GCF_001704415.2. NCBI lineage: Eukaryota > Metazoa > Chordata > Mammalia > Artiodactyla > Bovidae > Capra > Capra hircus. The sequence goes on along the minus strand of NC_030828.1, from coordinate 15,423,654 downwards.
ACTAAAATGTTTGGTGGATGTTGTCGAAATAGATACTGTTGTTTTGGTTAATATATGTGGTTAAGACCAAGACTCAGATATAGAGAACAAACTAGGGATTACCAGCCGGGAGAGGGAAGGGGGAGGGCAATGAAGGAGTAGGGAAGTAAGAGGTACAAACTGTTGGGTATAAAATAAGCTACAAGGATATATTGTATTTGGAGAAGGAAATGGCAACTCAGTCTGGTATTCTTGCCTGGAGTATCCCATGGACAGAGGAGCCTGGCAGGTTACAGTCCATGAGGTCGCAAGAGTTGGACACGTCTTAGCGACTGAACCACCATATATTAAACAACATGGGGAAGATAGCCAGTATTTTACAATCACTATGAATGGAGTATAATCTTGAAAGCCTGTGGGACTTCCCTGGTGGCCGAGTGGCTAAAACTCCACACTCTAGTGCTGGGGGCCCAGGTCAGGGAACGAGATCCCACTTGCTGCAACTAAAGATCCTCCATGCGGCAACTAAGACCCAGCACAGTGAAATAAATAAATGTTTAAAACTTGTGAATCAGTATATTGTATGCCTGTAACTTATATAATGTTGTACAGCAAACTATACTTCAGGAAAGAAAGACAGAGACAGTGGTGCGCCGTCTTTTTCTCGCCTAAACTTAAGTCAAGTGTGCGTGCATCTTGAGTCTCTAAGTCGCGTTGACTCTTTGGGACCCTGTGGACTATAGCCCGCCGGGCTCCTCTGTCTGTGAGATTGCCCAGGCGAGAATCCTAGGGTGGGCTGCCATTTCCTTCTCTAGGGGATCTTCTCGACCCAGGGATTGAACCCCTGTCTCATGCCTCTCCTGCGCTGGCAGGCAGATTCTTTATCACTGAGCTACCTGGGAAGCAAGCTTGTTATTTGCATATAAATAAGTGCTTATATAAATGCACAAACATATTCTTGGACTTAAAAGCCCTAAACGTTCAGAGACGGCTAAAATTCTTTACTTTCCCCAGAGATACCAGTGTTAGTGGTAAGCTTCCAGATCCTTTTCTATGTGTTTACACAAATGTGTGTGTTGCCATGGGAACGTGGAGTGTTGTTTGGTGTTTTATTTCAGTATGAGTGATAGCTCTCTGTACTTCCCTGCCTCTGCATCTGAGCACTCCATGCTTTCCTGAATCACTGGGACTGCCATGTACTTCACATGAGGCCCCTCCTGGGGCTCCACCTTACTACCCCGTGACAGTCGAGCTCGGCCCAGCCCCGGTCCTCTCACACCATGCCTCCAGCCTGGAAGCTTTCTATAGCTTCTGCCCAGTTTCATGATCACTTTTCTTTCTTTTTTAAACTGGGGTGAAATATACATAGGACAGATCTACTCTTTTAACCATTTTCAAGTGAGCGGTTCAGCGACTCTAAGTGCGCCCACACTGTTGTGCAGCCATCACCACCATCCGTCTCCAGGACTTTTCCATCTTCTCAGACTGACACTCCACCAATCAAGCAACTCGCCGGCCCCCCACCCCTGCAACCACCATTCTACTTCCTGTTCTATGAATTTGACGACCCTAGGCACCTCATATAATTGGAATTATACAGTATTTGTCTTTCTGTGTTTGACTTCATTCACTTAACATAATGTCCTTAAGGTTCATCCGTGTTGCAGCATACGCCAGAATTCTGATTCCTTTTAAAGGCTGAGCTGTATGGATATACCGCATTTTACTTATCCCACCCATCAACTGATGCACACTAGCGTGGCTTCGTCTTTTTGGCTGTCTTGAATAATGCTGCTATAAATACGGGTGTTCAAATGTCTGTCTGAGTCTGCTTTCAATTCTTGTGGATATTTGCCCAAAAGTGGTGTCAAAGCTTTCTGAGCATATTTCGAGCTGTAGTTTCCTATTTTACGAACTTACCCACCCACCAAGGGCACTCCTCTTTGATTTCTAGGATAGCTATGGGGTTAAACATGTGTTTTTCCATTTCTAGGGACTTTGGGTAAGAGAGAGATTGTTCTCCATCTCCTCTATCTCCTCAGTCCTGCTCAATCTCCCTGATCCATGCTCAATGTGCCGAGTTTCCTTCTCCTTTGTGCTGCTTTAGCACCGTGCTCTCCTGCAGAACAGCACCGTCCCTCTTTGTAGCTTTACCTTCCACACAAGACTGTGAACTTATTGAGGGGGAAGACTGTCTCTTCTTAATCTTTAATCTGCTATATAGTATACAGCTGTCAGTGTCTGTTTTTAATTTTTTTTAGATAAAATATTTGGGGACTTCCCTGGTGGTCCAGCAGCTAAGACTTAATGCTCCCAATGCAGCTTCAGTCTCTGGTTGGAAAATTAGATCCCACATGCTAAAGATCCTCATTCTGCAATTAATACCTGGAGCAGCCAAATTAATAAGTAATATTAAAGATATCTTTAATAATTATACACAGTTAAAAATTCAAACGACAAAATAAAAGGTTTGTAAGCCTTAACCCACCCCTCCCCGTCTTGATACTGATCTCCAGAAGGAAACAATTCTGCTTCAATTTTTAGTTCTCTAAACTTTGATTTGACCTGCGCTGCTACACCATGTATTGCGGTGGAGTATTGTCTCTCAGGGTCTGCACTGATAGTATTTAATTCATCTATCTGATAATTTGGTTCCTCTCTGCAGCCACTCATCTTTCCTGCCCCATTGACTGCAGTTCTTCACCCTCCCCGTCTCCATGCCCACTGCCAAGGCTCTGCTGATCCTCCCACCTCTACGCTTCACCCTTTGGCTTTGGGCTCAGCCGTGTGACATCCTTTCACTAATGGGATGTTCGCAGACATGATGCAAGCAGGGATTAGAAAGGTGCTCATGCAGTAGGGTCTGCCCTCGGGCTGATGTACCTGGCTAGTCTACTGATCTCAGAAGGATAAAAGATGTGGGGCAAAGTTCTCCCAGTTGATTTGTAGACCCGCAGAAGGAAGCAAAGCCGTCCAGCCAGATCCAGGTTAGATATGCTCAACTTTGGTTCATCTGCAGATGAGTGACTGATAATAAATGATGGTTGTACTAAGCCGTGGAGTTTTGGGGGAGTTTGTCATGCAGCAGTAGGTAACAAATGCGTACTACTACCTACCCTATTATCTATCTTCCCCGCCCCCTCCAGGGATACCATCATTTCCCTCCATCTGTGGTTACCATTTCAACCTTTTCATTCCATTAATTGCTAATGGTAAAATGGAGCAGGTCCTCTCCCCTCCATATCCTCAGTCTGCCTTTTGCCTGTGGAAGAACTTTAGCCAAAGAATAAATTTAGCCAGAGGATAAATTTAACCAGAGAAGTGAGAAAATGCAGAAACAAAGGAAAACAGTCAAAGGAGACCTAATAACAATAATTTAGCCATTAAGCAAAGTCAAGGGCCTTTAGTTCCTTCTCAAGAGCAATAGATAACACTCTGAGCCATATCCTGTGAGCTGTCCCGTAGAAAGGGGAACCCCCGCCACATGGAAGAAGTTAACTGCATGATGACCACACTGTAGCCATGACGTAAGCTGCCACAGTTCTGAGAACTGGCCTCAAGGAAATGGGAACAAACTGACCCTGGAAGTGAAGACTAACTGCACTTAACCAAGATGACACTGGTCTGACCCCTGATGACCAGCTTCAAGATGACTGTCAGAGCTGACTGTGCTGTTTCTGCACGTAGGCCCTGTCAGCCTATGAAAGCTCTTGCTACCTTACTGTCAAGGGGGGAGTCGGCCTTTGGATTGGAGTCTGCCTCCATCCCCCTGAGCTGCTGGCATCAAAAATAAAGCAGACTTCCTTTCCACTAACCTGGCCTCGTTACTGGCTTTTGAGCAGTGAGCAGCCTGACTCTCCTTTTAGTTACAATGGTGTCGCTTTTCTTCCCATTTTGTACAAGTCTATTCTCACTCCTCTTCCTTCTGCCTCCACTCGCCATTTCCTGAATCCTGATTTCCACCAACTCCACCTCAGCTTTTAAACTCTGAGATGTGATTTCACTAACATTGTGTCTGTTATGGAAATTTTGGACCCTTGCTACTTTCTGAACCCATTATGTTCCTATGGAGGAAGACTGAGAGAAGATTATAAGCATACCCACGATTTTAGATGAACCAGTTTGGTGTGTTTTTCTTCCTTACAACCAAATGAGCCCAGATGAATACATCCCCAGTTCCATCAAAGCTCCTGGGGACAAAGACTCAAAGAGAATGAGGAGGAGGGGGTGCAGAGAAGAGTTGAATGTCAGGATGAGATTTCTTTGCATTGGTTTTGTTGGGCTATTAAGAAGAGGTAATAGAAAGTAAACTATTTCCTCTGTGACAACTCTTTCTATTGCCACACACACTTGTGCTAGTAGCAGATGGCTAGGTCACATCAGTTTAATGTAACAACCATACTTTACAAAGCTCTAGCTTAATTAATAAAGATAAATTAAACCAAGTTGGGCATTGTGCCCAGAAAATCACTATGACATAGGATAGTAAGAAGAATATTACCTATTGATATATTTTGCTATAATTTAACCAGACACAATGGGAAATTGGACATGAAAAATACATAGATATTTTGTAAGGTTTGGGCTGGATATGGTGATGTCTGCCATTGGGATTCTCTGTTGGTATGGATGATCTCCTTGGGTTGGTGGAATCTCTTAGGTCTTTCCTAACTCCTCTACACCTGTGTGGATTGGAAAATGTAATGAGGGACTCCTCCTTTCCCTTTGTGGGGCAGTGGTGACTTTCATTTCTCCCTATTCTCCAGAGAAGGGGATGACAGAGGATGCGATGGTTGGATGGCATCACTGACTCAATGGGCATGAGTCTGAGTAAGCTCTGGGAGTTGGTGATGGACAGGGAGGCCTGGTGTGCTGCAGTCCATGGGGTCATAAAGAGTCGGACACGACTGAGCCACTGAACTGAACTGAACTGATTCTCCGGAATCGTGAAAAGAACACGAGTCAGGGAGGAGAGAGTTTTAGATTTGAGCAGCCACTTTAGCGTATCTTGGAAGTGTAAACTTGGGCAAGTTCCTTAACTTTCTTGACTTTAGGGTTTCTCAGATAATGAAAACAAATTGCAAGTTTTGCTGTGAAGAGTAGATGAGATGACATTCAAAACACTTCACATGCGTGTATCACAGAGGATGTATAGCAGAAGGCAGTCATCGTTCTTCCGACTCATCAGCGTGAGATACACATTTATTTTTTTAAACTATTTCAGTCTGCACCATGTCTTTGTTGCATTCCCCGGGCTTTCTGTAGCTTCAGCGCACAGGCTTCTCATTGTGGCGGCTTCTCTTGTTGCAGAGCACGGGCTCTAGAGCATGCGGGCTTCAGTAGTTGTGGCACTCTGGCTACGTTGCCTTGTGGCTTTGTGGAAGCTTCCCGGACCAGGGATTGAACCCATGTCCCACGCACCGGCAGGCCCTTTCCCTTGCACTGCACCACCAGGGAAATCTGGAGATAAATATTTATTTTGATATTTAACTTGGGTCATCATCCATTAACCTCCAGTGAAAACGTATTTTTTTCCTTTTCCTACCAGCCTCTCTCCTCATCTCATTTGAGATATGGTGTGATTCCTGGGTAGGATCATCTTCAGCCAAGAAAACTGGAAAACCACGGTGTCCAGGATCTTTGTTGTTTTCGCTGGTTCTGCCACACAGTGTCACTGTTGAAACAGGCAATCTGTCCACTGCATGCCATCCTGCTGGCCAATGCCCAGGGATCTTAGGGAATGAAGCAGATACCTCCAGGAAATACAGTGATCTGAGAGCAGCTGCTGTATGCCACTTCAGTCTCCTAGAGAGGTTGCTTCTATTTAAATATTTTTTTATGATGGAAAAATGCTGTAAGACCAGTGTACAGGAGGGACCCTCACACCTGTGCATGCTGCCCATGACTGGGGCTTAGCCTTGTTGCCTCACTTCATTCTCAAATCTTTGAGTGCACTCATCCAGAAGCTCCATGCTGGATGGCTTCTTTGCATGTGGAGTGCTGCCATCATGCTCAAGTAATTAGCATCTTCTCCTCGGCAGTATTGACTTGTAGGTTCCTTTTACAGAGAGTCCCTTGTAGGAGAGCTGCTGCTGCTGCTGCTGCTAAGTCGCTTCAGTTGTGTCTGACTCTGTGCGACCCCATAGACGGCAGCCCACTAGCTCCCCTGTCCCTGGGATTCTCCAGGCAAGAACACTGGAGTGGGTTGCCATTTCCTTCTCCAATGCATGAAAGTGGAAAGTGAAAGTGAAGTTGTTCATTCGTGTCCGACTCTGCCCACCAGGCTCCTCCATCCATGGGATTTTCCAGGCAAGAGTGCTGGAGTGGGGTGCCGCTTTCTCCGTATAGGAGAGCAAACCATGACAAAAATTGGAAAACTTTCCTTTCTTTGGACATCTCTGCCCAGCGAGTTCCTTCCGTGCTTCCTAGGTGGCGCTAGTGGTAACGAGCCCGACTGCCAGTGCAGGAGATGTAGGAGGCGTGGGTTCGATCTCTGGGTTGAGAAGATCCCCTGAAGAAGGGCATGCAACCCGCTTCCGTATTCTTGCCTGGAGAATCCCATGGACAGAGGAGCCTGGCGGACTATGACCCATGGGGTCGCAAAGAGCTGGACATGACTGAAGTGACTTAGCACACCCAGATGAGTTCCCCGGGCATGGCTGTTCCTGCCATGTGAAGTGGGCTGGGATGAGGAGGCAGACAGGGTTGAAGGAGTGCTGAATTAATATCAGTTGTTCACTCCTAGCTCTAAAGCCAGATCTCAGGTCTTTAAATGTACTGAGGGTGCTTGTCATAGGAAGCATGTCCATGAAGAGATGCCCAAGACAAATAGATTAATCCAGAAAACAGGCAAACAAAATGTATAACATGATCCCATTTTCCCTTGCATTTCTCTATTATCTGAATTTATTTTTTATATAGTATATGCATGATGACTTTGTGCATAGTAAAAAAACAATAAAGATTAGAAAAACATGCTAAACTGCTGGCATATTGGTCAGGAATAGAGCCTTCAATTGAAGGAAAAATAGAGGGATAAGGTGGCATCTTTATAAAGACTGGTTTTGGAAACATTGGAAAAGTCATATTATCAAAATTGTTTTTTAAAATGATGAAACACAAAGTAAAATCCATTGTTGTTGCTGTTTAAAAATTTAGTCACTAAGTTGTGTCCAACTCTTTGCGACCCCACGGACTACAGCATGCCAGGCTTCCCTGTCCATCACTATCTCCTGTAGTTTGCTCAAACTCATGTCCATTGTGTCTGTGATGCCATCCAACCAGCTCGTCCTCTGTCGTCCCCTTCTCCTCCTGCCCTCAATCTTTCCCAGCATCAGGGTCTTTTCCAATGAGTCAGCTCTTTGTATCAGGTGGCCAGAGTATTGGCGCTTCAGCTTCAGCATCAGACCTTCTAATGAACTGTGAGCTAGGCTTCATTTCCATGAAATGATGGTAAAATGATGAAAATAATATCAGCAAGCATGCCCTGGAACAGCAGAATCATGGAGGAGCAGATGGCATTTCTGCCTTCTTTTGTCCAAGAAAATGTTCTGTGCCTTCTCCTCATGGAGGCTTCCTCGTTCTGTCCTCACTGTTGAGTAAGTGGTAAGTGGCTATGTTCTCTCCAGGGGATCATGCCAGTGTCTCAGAGGCATCCATTATCTGATTAGAGATTAGGGATTGAGAAGATGAGGGAAGCTGACATTTAATAGCACTGCTGTGTGTCCAACACTGGGCCAGTGACTTTATTGCTCTCATGACCCAAAGTCCTTGGATCCAAGAGGGGCTAAGAGCAAGTTTAGAGGTTCTAACTTCCCCCCTTTAGTTCAGCTCATATACTTTTTTAAAGATTTTTTTTTTAATGTGGACCATTTTAAAAGTCTTTATTGAATTTGTTACAATACTGTTTCTGTTTTATGTTATGGTTTTTTGACTGCAAGGCATGTGGGGTCTCAGCCTCCTGACCAGGGTTTGAAGCCACATCCCCTGCACTGGAAGGTGACATCTTAACCACTGGACCACCTAGGAAGTCCCCATATTTTTAAATAGACTTTATTTTTTAGAGCAGTTTTAGTTTGCAGCACAGATGAGAGGAAGGTACAGAGGCTTGCCATAAACCTCTGGCCCCCAGTGAATGCACAGCTTTACTTTTATCAACATCCCCCATCAGAATGGTGCATTTGTTACAATTGATGAACCTACTTTGACACATCATAGTCACTCCAAGTCCATAGTTTACATAAGGGCTCACTGTTGCTGTTGTATATCCGATGGGTTTGGACACCTGTATAATGACTGGATCCACCATTATAGTATCACACAGACTAGTTTCACTGCCCTTAAAACCCTCTGTGCTCTAACTTTCATTCCCCATAACCCCTGACAACCACTGGTCTCTTTATTGTCTCCATGGCTGTCTTCTGCAGGATATCACATAGCTGGAATCATGTAGTCTGTATCCTTTACAGATAGGCTGCTTTCACTTAGTAAAGTGCGTTTAAGTTCACCCCCAGTATTCATGGCGTGATAGCTTATTTCTTTTAGTAGTGGATTATACTCCATTGTCTGGATGTACCACAGTTTATTTATCTAGTCACCTGCTGAAGCACATCTGGGTTGCTTCCAAGTTTTGGCAATTATGAACAAAAGCTGCTACTATAAACATTCATGTGCAGGTTTTTGTGTGGACATGTTTTTAACTCCTTTGGATAAATACCAAGGAGTAGATGTTAGCTTTTGGCACTTTCTCCTGCTTCTGTGAACTTGAAAACTACAAATATGTATACCTGTTTTATTAAAAGGGCTAATTCAAATTACCCACATATAAATTAAAGTCTCTTTTAGTTGCATATGTTTTCTGTCTTAACTTGGATGATATTAGCTCCTGGGGCACATTAAAACTGATTTTTTTCAGTGGATTTACAATAAAATAAAAATTTACAATAAAAATATGTTTCTTAGTTCCCAGTCCAAATTAGCTGGAACACTTTCCATGTGGCTATTCAGGGTCCTGCTTCCTTCCATCACCACCAGGTGCCCAGAGTTCTTTCCATTCAGCTGATGGCCTGGGAGAGGGATTATGTGGAAGTCAAGTGTGTCTGAATCACCTTAACCTGCAGGAGACAACATCACTTCTGCACATATCTCCTTGGTAAGAACTGGTCCTGTCTAGGTACTGGGGAATGTAATGCTTCCTGGGCAGCCATTTCCCCCTCAAACTCTGCACCCTAGAGGAGGATCACGCATCTTTCCTGGTTACCCGACTACCCACCACAGGTATATGTGTGTGCATGCGTGCATGCTCAGTCGTGTCCGACTCTTTGTGACCCTTGGACTGTAGCCTCCAGGCTCCTCTGTCCATGGGATTCTCCAGGCAAGAATACTGGAGTGGGTTGTCATTTCCTCCTCCAGGGGATCTTTCTGACCCAGGGATCAAACCCGTCTCTTGCATCTTCTGCACTGGCAGGTGGCTCTTTACCACTGTGCCACCTGGGAAGCCCACTCATGATTCAAATATATGATTTTGGGTTCTGGAAAAATCCAATGTTTAATCTCATCAGTCACTTTCCAACTAGCAATGAATGCCAGAAAAAAAGAGGTTATTTGGAGTTAAGGAGAAGTTTGGGGCAGGGGGTAGAGAGGGCTTCCCAGCTGGTGCTAGTGGTAAATAATCTGTCTGCCAATTCAGGAGATGCAAGATGTGGGTCTGATCCCTGGCATGGGAAGATACCCTGGAGGAGGAAATGGCAACCCACTCCAGTATTCTTGCCTGAAAAACTCCATAGACAGAGGAGCCTGGTGGGCTACAGTCCATGGGGTCACAAAAAGCTGGACATGACTGAGTATGCATGCCCAGCAAGATGGTATAGAGAGTCAGATCAGTCATCCTGAAGCTTCCTGCCTGAACTTATGCAAGCCATGGATTGACAGATGTAACATCCCCTGAGCAGAGTGGTCAGAGAGAAGAAGCAGATCTGTTTCTCAGCAAATTCTTTAGCAGGGTAAAAATCCTCCATGGATTACAGAGAATGTCAATGTCTTGTGTGTTTCCAAGTGTTAGTCACTCAGTTGTGTCTGACTTTTTGCGACCCCATGAACTGTAGCCCACCAAGGCTCCTCTGTCCGTGGAATTTTCCAGGCAAGAATACTGGAGTGGGTAGCCATTCCCACCTCCAGAGAGATCTTCCCAAGCCAGGGATCGAACCCGGGTCTCCTGCATTGCAGGCAGATTCTTTGCTGTCTGAGTATTTCCAAAATTATTAGTAAAACTAAACACCCCTTTGTGTAGGAAGTAGCTATACGTCTAAAACACTGCTGTTGGCATTTCTGATGGATTCAGCTATTTGGAGAAGAAAATAGTATCAGACCTTAAAGTTGAAAACATGGACATCTTATGACTCGGCAATTCCATCAGTGCTCTATCGATAAGGATTTATTTTCCAGTCAACAACCCCAGATAACAAAATAGTGAAAACAACTGCATATATAAATAACTCCTAGTGGCTTCATTTTTTGACAAGATGACATCTGAAGAGCAGGAAAAAATTGACCAAGTTCTTATGAGAGAGAAATCGATTCTTTTGGAATGCCGCTGTCAGCAGGGGAAAATACACTTTGGCAGCAAGTTTCTAAATGATGGAGACTGTCATGCTGTTTGTCTCACAGACATTCTCAGGGCAAGTCTGAGAATTAGAACTTCGGTAGGTAAAAATATCTGTGCAGAGAAGAATCAATGGGTTACATCAGGCAGTTCATATGAGATGGGCAAATATATGAGATGGAATAATAAATTTTACAGTAACATTTTAACTCATTAAAAAAAATTAACAGAAGTATTGATTCAGGGAGAATGGAAATGTTATAGGATTTCTCAGTTGTAGGAGAAGTGGAGATTTAGAGAGAATAATTTGCTTTGCAGACCGACTGCAGAGCAGTTACTTCAAGTAACGTGATAGGAGCATGATCATGGTCACCCGAGTGATACATGTAGTCAATTTTCTTTCGTATGGTCACTTAATTGAGGACCTCAGCTCTTCAGAAGAGTGTGCTAGAAATATAAAATGTATATGCTTGGGTAGAGACATGGATGGACCTAGAGACTGTCACACAGAGTGAAGAAAGTCAGAAAGAGAAAAATAAATATCATATATTAACGCATATATGTGAAATCTAGAATGACGGTACAAGTGAATCTGTTTGTGAAACAGCTATAGAGCCTCAGATGTAGACAACAAACTAGGTATGAACACCAAGGAGGGAAAAGACGTGGTGGGATGAATTGGGAGAATGGGACTGTCATATCTATATACACTACCATGTATAAAATATAACTAGTGAGCACCTACTGTGCAGCCCAGGGGACTCAGCTCAGCACTCTGCGGTGACATGAATGGGGAGGAAATCCAAAGAAGAGGGATAAATGTATGCTTACAGCTGATTCACTCTGCTGCGCAGCAGAAACCAACACAACATTATAAACAACTATAGTCCAATAAAAATCAATTAAAAAATAAAATGTATATGAAATAAAATAGATCTCAGAGCAGAAAACCATGTCACAGACTTCATGGGCTTAAAGCTCAGACATTGTGCTCAGAGTAGTTTCCTCACAATACTGCTTGGGTTTGTCTAATCTAACTTTGTGTTTGTGTCTGACAGACCTGGCTGGCTGTTTGCTCCTTTAAATAGCATGGTTTAAGAGGAACACATTAGAGGGGTAGGTGTGTGTGTGTGTGTGTGTGTGTGTGTGTGGATACACACCTAAAACATGGTTCTTAGTGGGGTAATTTTGCTTCTCCCTCTACCAGGTAAGATCTGACACAATGTCTGGAGACATTTATTTAAGCTGAAGTGTAGTGGATTTACGTTAAGTTAGTTCAGGTTTGCGTGCGTGCTAAGTTGCTTCCGTCGTGTCCAACTCTGTGACCCTATGGACTGCAGCCGCCCCGGCTCCTCTGTGCATGGGATTCTCCAGCCAAGAATACTGGAGTGGGCTCCATTTCCTCCTCCAGTAGTGCAAGTGTATAGTATAGTAACTCAGTTAGTTTTTTCAGATTATGTTCCATTATAGGTTATTACAAGTTATTAACCATGATTCTCTGTGCTGTACTGTAAATCCTAGTTGCTCCTCAGTTTTATGTATAGTAGTTTATATCTGTTAATACCATACTCCTAATTTATCCTCCCCCCTTTCTTTCCCTTTTCGTAACCAAAAGTTTGTTTTCTATGTCTGTGAATCTGTTTCTACTTTGTATATAGGTTCATTTGTATTATCTTTTAACTTAAAAATTTTTTTCTCTGCCTACCAGAACAACAAGGAATTTGTTTTATTTTTTATACAACACTATAGTTCAATTTAACTTTAAAATTTATATATAATCTCTAAACCAAATACATATTATAGGACAAAAATTATTTATTAGAAAAATTATTTGTTGGCTAATTTTATTCGCTAATATAATTAAAGTTAATTAAACATGCTTGAATATCTAAGTGAAAAATAATTTTGTAATATCGAATATTTTATTAATAAACTTAATAATACAATGTTTGACAATACACTGATTAATACAAAATATTTTTACTCAGAATAACTTCTTTATTGTACATCATGCAAAATTATAAAATTATTTGAAAAAAATCCTAAGAGAACTTTTAAGAAATGTATTCTTTTTTGAAAAGGCTTAGTATATTAAAACAAAAATTTAGCAAACTTATCTAAACAATTGTTAAGGTCTTTCCAGTTTTGAATGTCTATAATCTGTTTATTCCATTTATCAGTTTATTACACAAGTAAATTAAGTTACTTAATCATTCAATATTTGTTGGCTCTCTAACAGTATAGCATAATGACCTGTATTATTATTTGTACAACAATGGATGCATTATTTGGTTATGATAATGTATATTCTTTATGGATACATTTTAATTTTTACCTATTTAATTCCAGTTAGACTATAAGTCTTTCAAGAAAAAACTGTATGTGAGAATTCTTCCCTTTCTTTGGGAAATTAGTTAAAAGGAATATATCAATCCTGCTGCTTCAAAATGTCTTGTTGAAAAAACTCTAAAATTGTATTACTCTTTAGATTCCACATATGAGTGATATCATATAGTATTTGTCTTTGTCTGATTTACCTCAGTAAGAATACTATTCTCTAGGTCCATCCATGTTGCTGAAAATGACAATGTTTCATTCTGTTTTATGGCTGAGTAATATTCCATTGTATATATACACACTGCAACTTCTTAAGTCAATCGTGTGTTGATGCCAAGACATGGGAACAACCCAAGTGCCCAGTTTTTGATTGGATTGCTTTCGTTTTTTGATACTGAGTTGTATGAGCTATTTGTATATTTTGGAGAGATTTTTGATTGTCCTGACTGGGAAGGAAAGGAGAATTGTTACTGGTATTCAAAGACAGAGGCCAATGAAGAATTATCAGGCACAAAATATCAGTAGTTCTTCTAGAAGCAGGCAGAAGAACATCAGAAGAATGTGTGTGGCAGCTTACAACCTAACAGTGAGGTAGGAGGCAGAAAAATGATACAAGCAGACACATGAGTTTCAAAAAATTAAATATGCAAAAGCATGTCAGGGTGACATGGCTTAGCACGGAGGCAAAGAACTCGATGCATGTCAATAAACTGCTGAGGCTATCTCTGTATCAGTGCGCTGAGTGGTAATGGCTGTTCAAATAATGTTAATGTATTCAGTTTAATAAAATATGTGGGTGATCTTTATTACCTGTGGCTAAGCCAGAATGCAGATAGTAGAGACTGACATCAGTGATAAACAAATACTTCTGAACAATGCCTGGAGCTAAGGGACTGCTACCCGGTGTACTGGAGGCAGAATTTATGTGAGAAAGGATGTGCATTCAGACATCCTAGCTCTGCCAGTGTGTGACCTTGGACGAATTTTAAATCTGACTCTCTGCAGGGGATTATCAGATCTACCATGCTGAGTGCTATGAAGATTAAATAAAAATATTTGTGTAAAGAGCCTGAGGCATAGAAAGCACTTAGTACATAAGAATTTTTACTATAGAAATGGTAAAGAAATCATTCATTCATAATGTTGATAATAAGTAAATACTACCTAGACGTATTAAAAAGCAGAGACATCACTTTGCCAACGAAGATCTGTATAATCAAAGCTTTGGTTTTTCCAGTAGTCAGATGTGAGAGTTGGATCTTAAAGAAGGCTGAGCACTGAAGAACAGATGCTTTTGAACTGTGATACTGGAGAAGACTCTTGAGAGTCCCTTGGATTTCAAGGAGATTAAACCAGTCAATCCTAAAGGGAATCAACCCTGAATATTCATTGGAAGAACAGATGCTGACGCTGAAGCTCCAATACTTTGGCCACTGGATGCAAAGAGCCAACTCATTGGAAAAGACCCTGACATGGGAAAAGATTGAGGGCAGGAGTAGAAGGGGGCAGCAAGAGGAGAGATGGTTGGATAGCATCACCAACTCAATGGACATGAATTTGAGCAAACTCGGGGAGGTAGTAAAGGACAGAGGAAGCTGGCGTGCTGCAGTCCATGGGGTCACAGAGACTTGGACACAACTTAGCAATTGAACAGCAACAACATCTATATTTATAATGTATTTATATAATAACAACATACGAGGAAAAATTTTTATAGATAATCTGATGTCTTGAGGTCTAGACATTTCAGTGTCTTGGCATTTGGCAAGTAAAAGGTGATCAGCACAATGCTGGCTACCTGAACTCTGTGACCAGCCCACTCACCCATTCTTGGACAGCAGTGATGAGTTTCTGGAGCAAGACGGTAGAATGAGGGTGCCTCTCAACCAGACAGACCTCGAGGACGGGAAGAAGAGAAACAAGCATTTACCTGAAAGTAAATGCTCCAGATATTGAACAAAGAACTCCACCACTACATTGTTGAATTTGATCCACCCAACAGCCATCTCATTGGAAAAGACCCTGATGCTGGGAAAGATTAAGGGCAGGAGGAGAAGGGGGCGACAGAGAATGAGATGGTTGGATAGCATCATCAACTCAGTGACCATGAGTTTGAGCAAACTCTGAGAGATAGGGAACCCTGGCGTGCTGCAGGCCACGGGGTCACAAAGAGTCAGACACAACTGAGTAGCTAAACGACAACAGCAACAGCCATCTCGGTGTTGGAGGGAGACTGTCAGTCTTGCCTATTCCGGCTCCTACCTGCTAGGAAAGCAAAGAAATCCTGCAGCATCTGCACATGTAATTAAATCACTTCCATCAGAAAGAACCCACATCAGTGAGGCAGTCACATACCCAAGACATGGTTAAGGGCATCAGTGACTATCTTTCTCTCCTTTAACTCCTGGACCTCTTATAGCTTCATCTTCAGACAGAACTAGGTTAGTATCCTGGCTTCAGGGCTTACTACCTTCGGGGCCTCGTTACTTCGGTGAAAAAACTGTAGAGAAGCAAGTTACTTTATCTCTTTAAGCCTCAATTTCTTCACTTGTAAAATGGGATAATAATAATTTCTATTTCTCAGGGTTATTGTGTAACAAACATTATTAAATAAAAATTACATACATATATTCAATACATATAAAATATTACAGATAAAATCATGTCCATGAAGCATTTAGCTCAAGGTTTGCATATAATAAGAATTCTATGAATGGTGACTGCTCTTTTCAGTATTAATTATTATCACCCTTGGGATGGCTTTGGGTAAAGATCTTATTGAATATTACCCTGATGATCTGGGTCCTAAGTTGGCACTGCTCTCAAGGAGTAATTCTTCTATTGGATTTCCTGTAGTTAGCTTTTAAAATTCACAAAAAAAATAAATTCAATTCTGAATTCCTTTTCAATAAGGAATAGCAACTTTTCCTTTTAAGAAAAGTTCAAACAGTATAATTAGTCAGAATTACTGTATGAAAGTGGACATTATCTATAAAAAGAAATTGCAAACTCATTGTTGAAATCACAAACTCATTTTTGTGGGAATTACAAACTCTTGTTGAAATTACAAACATATCTTATATCCTTTTTATACTTTTACATTGGTGAAAAGAACATGTCTTGGTTTATCCTGAGTTATTTCAAGTATTTTGAGTTACTGCCTTTTATTTTATTGTCTGTTTGTTCTAAAATAAACAGGTAGGTCTGCACCTGCTCGAGTCCAGTGTCCCTTGTGGGAATGGTCTAGCCTTACTCCTAGGACACATGACCTTTGAGCAGGTTGTGTGTACTGTATAGAAGACGGAACTTGTCTCAATTGAGATACACTTTCATTTTTTGCTGTCTGAGCAGATAAAGGTGAGACAGGAGCAAAAGCAGAGTTGTAGGCAGCAATAATTCTAAATATTGGTTTGCTTTGGGGCTTAGACCTGGACCAGCTTCTCTATTAATGTCAACTTGTTAAATGAGTTCACCCTGGCTGTTGGTTTTGAATACCATTAGCATGTTGATGACTGTATTTATATCTACAGCCCAAATCTCATCCCTGAGGTCATTTTCATCCATTGTACTGCCTACTTGACGTCTCCATGTGACTGTCTAATTGGAAATCTAAACTTCACACATGCAGAACCACCCTCCTGATTCCAGACCATGACTTTCACCAGGCCTATGCCTCTCTAGCTCAGTAAGTGGCCCCACTCCAGTGATGAAGAATTGTCTGGTCTTTGTCTCCATTCCTGGGACTCTCTAAACCCTTGGAATCTCCCAGGTGATAGGACTGGCTCTGTTAATCATGGCGGGTCTCTTAGACCACACCTGATTTTATGCTAATGAGATGACTAAGGACAAGGGCTGGCCGTGCCAGGAAGACAGCTGTGTGATTTGAGGGTTGGGGCCTTGAGCCACCTGACATCAGCCCAACCTCTGAAGATGGGGGAGCTGGAGAGTAAATTCAATTCTGTGGCCAAGGAGTCAATGCATCATGCCTATATAATGAAGCCCCCTTAAATACTCTGGGCACTAGGGCATGAGTGAGCCTCCTGATTTGTGATACACATCGATGTGCTAGGAGGGTAACACATTCCGAAAACATGGAAACTTCACCTTTGGGCTCCTCCCAGACCTCACCTTATGTGTCCCGTCATTAGGCTGGCCTTAATGTGTATCCTGTATTATAAAATTGCAAGTAAACTGTTTTCCTGAGATCTATAAGTTGTTCTAGCAAATTGTTAAAACTCAAAGGAAATGAACCCCAAACAGGTGGCCAGTTGATTAGAAGTGCAGGTGACCTGAGAACCCTGGAGCTTGTGGAGGACCATGCTGTAAACCTGTGAGGTTTGAACTAACTCCAGGCAGTTAGCCCGAGCTCATCCACTCCTTCCCATCTCTACTACCCCTTCCTCAATCTTAGCCACCATCACTTAAACCTGAACAACCTAGACGGTCTTTTCCTTCCACCCTTGGCTCTACAGTCTACTCTCTATTTTCCTCCATTCAGTAATCAGAGTGATCTTATAGAAATGGAAACCACTCAATGACATGATACTGAAAAATGCTCCTACAGTTTCCCCTCACACCTAGAATAGAGTTAAAGTTCTTCCCAGGGTCTACAAGGTCCTGCACAGACTTGCACTTGTGTGTTTATTTAACCTCAATTCCCTTTATTCCCCAATGGCGCAGTGGTAAAGAATCCGCCAGCAATTCAGGAGATGCAAGAGATTTAGGTTCCATCCCTGGGTTAGGAAGATCCCCTGGAACAGGGAGTGACAAGCCACTTCAGTGTTCTTGCCTTGAGAATCTCATGGCCAGAGGAGCCTGGTGGGCTACAGTCCATGGGGTCACACACAGTCAGACACGACTCAGCCTGCACACATGCCCTTTATTCACTGAGCATCAGACACACTGGCTTCCTTTCTGATCCTGTACCACAGTGATACTCAATCTAATTGCACTTTAAAATCACATGGAGCACTGAAAAAATACCAAGCATTAGAGTGAAGCCTGGGCATTGGTATTTTTAGAATGTTCTTCAAGGTCATCAAATGGGCAGCCATGGTTGAGAGCCAGAGCATCAACACCAAGAGCTCTTTTCTGCTGCTAGACTTAATCCTTGTAGTCCTGTCCACCTGGAGTGCTTCTGAGATTGCCAGGTCTCACTTCAGACATCATCTCCTCAGAGAGGACGACTCAGATATTCTCCTAAGGTGGCTCTTAGTGTTTTCCTCTTTCTCGTCCCTTTATTTACTTTATAATACTCACTTTAATTTGTAAGTTTCTTGCTCATTTAGGTTTACTTGTATCTGCTTCCCCCAGTAGAATGTGAGTACCACGAGAATAGAGTCTTCTTTGTTGCTGTATCTTTAGCTGCTTAGCACAAAGGCTGGCATAGATGCTCAGCAAATGCATTTTAAGTGTTTCTTAAGCAAATAATTGAATAACTGAAAAAACTAGCTAAGGTTCCACATGGAAAAACAGTACTCAGAAATGCATAACCAGTGGGATCTACTGTTTAGCTCATGGAGCTCTGCTCAGTGTTATAGCACATGAACTCTGGGTGGGAGGTGAGTCTAGGGGAGAACCGATACATGTAAATGTATGGCTGAGTGCCTTTGTTGTTTGCCTGAAATTATCACAACATTGTTAATTGACTATACCGCAATACAAAATAAAAAGTTTTTTTTTTAAAGAAAACTAGTACTTGATGAATTTAACTGCTCCTTTGTCTTTCTGTATGTAGTTTATCTGTATCTATATCTACATCTCTATTTCT
The DNA here is from genome assembly GCF_001704415.2 of Capra hircus. Taxonomy (NCBI): domain Eukaryota; kingdom Metazoa; phylum Chordata; class Mammalia; order Artiodactyla; family Bovidae; genus Capra; species Capra hircus. Next base: position 15,404,968 of record NC_030828.1, on the reverse strand, counting down.
ACATGTCTATAGACACAAATGTATGAATTTGTATGTAAATACACATACACATACTATATGTGTAGTATATATTTTTTCCTAGGGAAAAAAAATGGTTCTTTTAAAAATATTTGTCCAACACTGGGAAAATGTGAAGTAAACGAGTCCCAGGAGGCCTAAAGAGGAGAGGAACATCATTTGGCTGTCAAATTGGAGACTGTTCAGGTTGAGGTCTTGGGCTCAAAGCCTTCCTGGAACGCTGCCGTTGTTGGACCAACGTCTGGTCCTGTCTCAGGCCTCAGCTTCGATGTCACTGCTTTGCACCAGAGTTGAGTGCCCTTCTGTGCCAATCACTGTGGAGGGTTTGATGTGCCTCCTTGTTTGTCCTGTCTCTCGGGGGCTGTCCTGTCTCCATTCCCTGAGCGCCCAGAACAGTGCCTGGCAAACAGCTGGAGCTCAAACGGGCACTGGATGCACTTGAGCACAGGGCAGCGACTTAGGAGAGGTTTCAGAGACATTAAATTGGGCTCGGACCCTAGCTGCTTCTTCAATTGTTTTATCACCCCAGACAGAGTCACTTCATTGAGGAGATAGGGAGAACAGTATCTACCCTCAAGAGTTGTGGGGCCAAATGAAAACTATACTGGGAAACGATTTGTAATAGCTATGTCCATTAAGTTTCAAATTAAATTGAATTTATTGACTTCCATGTGGTACATATTAATATATACAATGGAATATTACTCAGCCAAAAAGAAAGGAACAAAACTGGGTCATTTGTAGAGATGGGGATGGACCTAGAGACTGTCACACAGAGTTAAGAAAGCCAGAAAGGCAAAAACAAATGTCTTATTAACGCATATATGCAGAATCAAGAAAAACGGTATAGACAATCTTATTTGCAGAGCAGAAACAGGGACAGTCTTAGAGAACAAATGTATGGATACCAAGAAAGGGAGAGGGCGGATGGGAGGAATTGGGAGACTGAGATTGACATATATACATTATTGATACTATGTATAAAAGAGATGACTAATGAGAATATGCTGTATAGCACAGAGAACCCAACTCAGTGCTACGTGGTGACCTAAATGGGAAGGAAATCCAAAAAAGAGGGGATATATGTATATGTATGGCTGATTCATTTTGCGGTACAGTAGAAACTAACACAACATTGTAAAGCAACCATTCTCTTAAAAAATTGATTAAAAAAAATCTACTGGCTTCCCTATTTTCTCAAAGCAGAGACCTCAGACCTGGCCAACCACTTCAGACCACGGGGATTCATCAGGGAGCACGACTGTGCCCACTCTGTGCCTGCCCCTTCATGGTTCTTTCAGGCAACAGCGTTTCCCCAAGTTTCTTGACTACTAAGCAGGGCTGTGAGCTGGTGCAGATTCCCTGAAGACCAAGCTCCCCTCTGGGTGTGTGGCTTTGTGGAGACCTAGAGGATGGGTTAGCATCTGTGACATGTAAACGGAAAATACACGCTGGGGTCTTTGGGTCACTTTTCCCCCTGATCATTAAACTACAGCATGCACAGGAAAACTGTGAGCCTGAATATTAAATGTGGGGAACTGACAGTGGCTTCTTTGATGGAAAATTCTCAATCTGATTCTCAGGAATTTACCGGTAATTTACGACCTCATTGCTTGATTGATGAGGTTGTTGCCAAGGATTTCTTTTTTTAATCTTTGACATTTTTAGCTTGCCTACAATCCAGGAGCTTCAGGCACAGGCAGTTCTGTTCTTTTCTAGGAAAATGAACCTCTTTCCATGAAATAGATTTGTTTCTGAAGGCTCATTTTGATGTTGTCTCCCTCTCTCTTCCTGTGATGCAAGAAAGCTGCAACAAGGTAGGCCCTCTATCTGCAAATCTGAAACCATGGGGAATGAAGTTGTGCTCAGGAAATTAAAAAGAAAAATTCATGCTAGGTGGGGCTACCTATCTATGGAATATACCCTAAGATTGTCTGTGAACATTTAAGCAAACAGTTGGAGGACACGACAAGCTCTATCCAAGTGGAAGAACACATCTACAGTTGGAGAGAATCCATTTCAAATCCTGGCTCTGTAATCTACTACAAGTATAATCTTGGGAAATTTTCTTAAATTCTTTAAATCTTAGTTTCCTTATTTTTCAGTATATAGTTTGCCAATGTATATAGCAAGGAATTTATTATAACAATTAAATGAGGTATTATTGTATCTGAAGCCCTTGGATAATGCTCATACCTCACAGGCACTGAGTATAATGTTATTATCTCCAGGGCCATCTTCATTATGAAGGTTCTTAGGGTACAGTTTCAAGGAGGTGGGAAAATTGGATGTGACTGCAACTTTGAAAATGAATTGTCGACGTTTTTTGGAGTAAGTACTCATCTAAATGCTGTGTGATATGTATTAACTCAACAACACTGGGAAGTAGGTTCAACTCTCCCCTCTATCATATATATTAGGAAAATGAGGCACAGAAACAAAGTCATACAGCTGAACAGTGGCCGAAACAGGATGCCAATTTAGAGGGACCTGTGTGCCAAGCCACTGACTGTTCAGCTTCCTTCCAGGGTATACATCCACTTAACTTGTTTCCTTACGTTACAAAAGACCAGTGAAGAGGCGGGAAAGAGTAAATTTTATTTATGTGTTTACTTATGGCTGTGCAGAGCCTTCCCTGCTGTGTGGGCTTTTCTCTAGCTGCGGAGAGCGGGGACTACTCTGGTTGTGATGCGAGGGCTTCTGATTGTGGTGGCTTTTGTTGTGGAGCACAGACCCTAAGGCACGCAGGCTTCAGTAGCTGCGGTTTCCGGGCGCTAGAGCACAGGCTCATTAGTTGCAGTGCACGGGCTTAGTCGCCCTGCGGCATGTGGAATCTTCCTGCATCAGGGATCAAACCTGTGTCTCCTGCATCAGGAGGCGGACCCTTTACCACTGAGCCACCAGCAAAGCCCCTATCTTTCTCCCGACTTACTTCGCTTAATGTGATGATCTCTAATTCCTCTCATGTCGCCCTAGCATTACTCGCATTACAGATAGCATTACTTCCTCTGAGGCCCAAGGGCCCTGGAGCCCGTGCTGTGCGACAGGAGAAGCCACGTCAGTGAGAAGCCCGGGCAGCGCAGCTGGAGAGTGGTCCCCGCTCACCACCGCTGGAGGAAGAGCCCACATAGCGGCAGAGACCCAGCACAGCCTAAGTGAGCAGATGAAGACAGACACCGTATGATAGCACTTGTGTTCTGGTTTAGTTCCTACGCTGCATCTGACTCTTTTGCGACCCCTTGCACTGTGGTCCGCCAGGCTCCTCTGCCCATGGGATTTCCCAGGCAAGAATACTGGAGTCGGTTGCCATTCCCTTCTTCAGGGGATCTTACCGACTCAGGGACTGAACTCATGTCTCCTGCATTGCAGGCAGTTTTTTTTTTGTTTGTTTTTTTGTTTTTCCTTTTACCACTGGGCCACCAGAGAAGCCCCTATCACTTATATATGGAATCTCAAATATGTCACAAATGAACCTACCTATGAAGCAGAAAAGGATTCACACAGAGAATGGACATGATTTGCTAAGGGGGAAGGGAGGTGGGGGAGTGACGGAGTGGGAGTTTGGGGTTAGCAGATGCAAACTATTATATGTATTAATAGAACAGATATATAGCTCAGGCTCAGTTGTTTAGTCACGTCTGACTCTTTGCGACCCTTTGGACTGTAGCCCATCAGGCTCCTCTGTCAGTGGGACTTTTTGGGCAAGAACACTGGAGTTGGTTGCCAAGTCCTCCGCTAGGGGATCTTCTCTACCCAGGGACTGAACTTGTATCGCCTGAATTGCAGGTGGATTCTTTACTGCTGAGCCATCAGGGAAACCCCAATATAGCTCAGGGAACCCATATTCAATACACTATGATAAACCATAATGGGAAGGAATATGAAAAAGAATATATATATAACTAAATCACTTTATTGCATAGCAGAAACTACCACAACATTGTAAATAAACTACACTTCAAAAACAATAAATTTTTGTTTTTAATATCAAATTTATTATTTATAATATTATTCATATTAATTTTTAAATCACTTATTTTTATCTACCAGTTCTATTCTCTCTCAATTATTCTTATCACTTATAGTGTTATTATCTTAATTTTAATAATTTTAGTAATATTTTAATTTTATAAATGTATTTAAAATTAATATAGATTTTATCTGCTTTACCTAAAACCAGTGGTCCACATATAGAAAAATTTGAGAGATACTTCCCTATCTAATCCTACTCCAAGCTAGCACTGGGGGAAAAAGATGAACAAAACATGCTATTTCTGATATCAAGCACTTGAAATCTAACTGGGTAATTTATATGCATAAGTTTCCAGAATAATGAGACAATGTATGATATAATTATACAAAGAAACTTGTATTTGCCAAGTGGCAGGGCTAAAGCCAGGAGAGAGTTCTCTTGACTATATCACTGTATCAGTAGTCTTAAAATCTAACATTTAGTGTGAAGAATTTTGACTTTTAATTGCTCAGTTACTCAGTCATGTCTGACTCTGCCACCCCATGGACTGTAGCCCTCCAGGTTCCTCTGTCCATGGGATTTTTTAAGGCAAGAATACTGGAATGGGTTGCCATTTTCTCCTCCAGGGGATCTTCCAAACCCAGGAATTGAACCTATGTCTCCTGCGCCTCCTGCTTTGCAAGAGGATTCTTTTACCTCTGAGCCACTGGGGGGATTTTAAGCAATACAAAAAAGAAGAGTATAGGCTGGGGAGCCACATTTACTCATTACACAAATTCAATAATGATTAAACCCATGGACATTCTCATTTGATATACATTGCCAGTTACTTCTTCCCACACCACTCCCTGGATTATTTTGAAGCAAATCCCAGATATATTGTTTCATGCATAAATACTATCACAGTATCTTTAAAAGGTATGTGTCTTTAAAAAAAACTAATAATATCATTAAATTGCATAAAAGTTATTTACTTTCTAATCTTTGATCAATGTCCCAAATTTCCCTGATTGTCTTATAAACATGTGTACATGCAAATGAGCTAATGTGTTCTTATGTATGCTTGTGCATGGGCGTGTTTATACTTGGTTTGTTGGAAACAGGATGCAAACAATCCATATATTACATTGATTATCTTGAAAACATCTTTTTAAATCTACAGATGCCCTTTCCTTTTTAAAAACATTTTATGTGACCATTAAGAAAAAATATGTAATCAAATTGATCCATTCTTGCCTTACTGCATCTGGATTCTCTGTCATGGTTAGTGAAGATTTCCCCATTCTCAGATTAGATACATTCACACATGTTTTCTTCTGCATGTTTTCATATTTAATATTTAAACCTCTGATCCATTTGAAATTTATTCTAGCATAAGTTGTGAAGAGTGGATCTAATTTTATATGTTTCCAAATGACTATCCAAATTTCTCAGCACCATTTTTAAAATGTCCATCCCCATACTTCTCTTTTAAATTTCCTCACCTGGTCAAGGGAGAATAGCAGTGTAAGACAGATGAACAAATATTATTCAGACATTATAAGAAATCAAGCTATCCATGTGTACTGATGCAGAAAAACATCTTTCATATGTTGAGTTCAGTCACTCAGTGTGAGTCCTTGTGACCCCGTGGACTGCAGCATGCCAGGTCTCCCTGCCCATCATCAAGTCCTGGAGCTTACTCAAACCCATGTCCATCGAGTCAGTGATGCCATCCAACCGTCTCATCCTCTGTCGTCCCCTTCTCCTGCCGTCAATCTTTCCCAGCATCAGGGTCTTTACAAATGAGTCAGCTGTTCCCATCAGGTGGCCGAGGTATTGGAGTTTCAGCTTCAGCATCAGTCCTTCCAATGAATACTCAGGACTGATTTCCTTTAGGATGGACTGGTTGGATCTCCTTGCTGTCCAAGGGACTCTCAAGAGTCTTCTCCAATACCACAGTTCAGAAGCATCAATTCTTTGGTGCTCAGCTTTCTTTATAGTCCAACTCACATCCATAAGTGATTACTGGAAAAACCATAGCTTTGATTAGATGGATCTTTGTTGGTAAAATAATGTCTCTGCTTTTTAATAAGCTGTCTAGGTTGCTCATAACTTTTCTTCCAAGGAGCAAACATCTTTTAATTTCATGGCTGCAGCCACCATCTGCAGTGATTTTGAAGCCCCCCAAAATAAAGTCTTTCATATATTATTAAACTAAAAAGGATGTAAAGGTGAATACAGTATGAGTCAATTTTTGTTTTAAAATTATATACATACATACATACATACATATATAATATACAAGAAAGAATATATACAGGAAAAAAATATATGGAAAATACCTGGAAAATTTTTCTTCAAACTGTAAATAATGGTTAACAGTGATTACTTCTAGAGGTGGGAAAAAAGAGGTTGAGTTTTAATTTTCTTTTTGTATATTTTAGTTATTATTATTTTTTTTACAATAAGCACATACTATATTGGCTCAAAAGTGAAATCTGAAAAAAAAAGATCATTAGCACATCCTGGAAAATCCTATGGATAGAGGAGCCTGGTAGGCTGCCGTCCATGGGGTGGCTAAGAGTCGAGCACGACTGAGCGACTTCCCTTTCACTTTTATGCATTGGAGAAGGAAATGGCAACCCACTCCAGTGTTCTTGCCAGGAGACTCCCAGGGACAGAGGAGCCTAGTGGGCTGCCGTCTATGGGGTTGCACAGAGTCGGACACGACTGACGCGACTTAGCAGCAGCAGCAGCAGCAGCAGCACACCTTGAACTGCAGTCAACAAATGTTTATTAGTTCCACTGTGTGCTAGGTTTGCTTGTATGCTCTGTGTCTGTGTTTCCCCACAATGCATTTTCAAATCACCCACTTTCTCGTTTCTTGGTTTTCTACTCTGAAAAAAGGAAGTTTCAGAACGCTCTCAGGATGGACAATTAGGAGACCTAGATTCTGGTCCCCACCCCTCTGGACTAGCTTGTCAGTTAGCGTATGGCTTCTCTGATCCTTTTGCGTCTACACCTGTTAAAGGGGGCTTGGATGAGGTCCTCTCTGCATTGTGCTGTCTCTCTCTGGAATTCTGTGATCTGACAATGTTTCCAAGTACTCTGCATGCATCATGTGACCAGTCCCATTCTAGCCAGGCTGGCCAGTTCCAGTAAGTCCCTGACCATCCAGCCTGGCTGGAAAGTAGCATTCAGAGAATATTTACTCTGTTTGATTATGCCCATTCTGCAGACCAGGATAGATTCTTTAGGATAAATTATTTAATTTATATTTAAATTAAATATAGATTATTTAGGATAGATAGATTATTTAGAATAGATTATTTATATTTAATTAGTATCATAGGTTGCAAATGTCAGGGAAATTTTGGGAAGAGGAATTAAAAAGGGATTACATAAGTCTCTTAAGCAGCAAGTTTTCTTTTTGTTGGATAGTGAAGTTAATCTATTTCTTTTAATACCTTTTATTGAGTAATAAGTGTTTAATATAGCTTTTAAAAATTGAGTACAGTGTGATTATGTTATAAAAGCATTCAACTTCTGCAAAATCAGCTATATATATGTGTGATTCTAGTGTTTTGCACACAGCATGGACTTTATATGCAAGTTGACTTTCTTACCTGGTGCTTAGCTGAAGAAACAGCTATCTGTTCCAATGCCACAGGAATTACTAGTTAGATTGATCAACCAATAACTGACCAACCAGCAGTTGATCAGTCTGAGCACTGTATTTAGTGTACAATTAAGAGAATTCAATTTTAACTATATATAATTTTTCACATTGTAAGCTGCCATTGGAAGCTAATATTGACATAAAATGAATTTCTATTGTAATTTCAATGTATGCTCAATGTAAAAAGTTGAAAAAATATAGCAGCAGAAGAAACTAAAAGTTATCTATAATCTTTTTACATGGAGATAATAACTATAATGGTTGTTCAGGTTTATGGCTCTCCAATATTTACTCTAAGCACATATTAATGTGTTAGGATACACATTTGAGATATTTTTCTAGGTATTTTGCCCACTGGATTCAAAGTATTGTATTTTATCCTGCGGTCATCTCTCACTACCCTCCACTCTATCAGTTCTTAAAAGTTCAACATTACCTTTTGAAGCTTTTGTCAGAATTAAAGAGCCTAGAATATCTAGCTCTGGGATGTCAATATTTTGAAGGTCTATGTCCTGGAGAATTTAGTGCATAACATTGCACGAGTGGGGCTTCCCTGGTGGTCCAGCAGTTAAGAATTTGCCTGCCAATGCAGGGCACACAGGTTTGATCCCTGGTCCTGGAAGATTCCATATGCCTCAGTGCAACTAAGCCTGTGTTCAGTAACTATGTGCCACAATTACTGAAGCACGGAAGCCCTTGCACTGTAGAGTCCCTGCTCTACAGGGACACAGAGCACTTGCAAGGAGAGAAGTAGATGGAGTTGAGAAAAACTATGTGGCCTTGAGGGGACCCAGCACCGAGCTGCTGCCCATTCTTTGCTCAAGAGAGCACCATCTATGCTGGCAACTGGGAAATGTGTCAAGTCCCACTGACTACTGTGCCCCGCCTGGAGTAAGCTTTTGTATTACTAGGCCAAGAAACAAAGTAGGTGTTCCCTCCCTACCATCACACTAGTATCACCCACAGAGGTCTGTCAGTGTGTTTCTGGCACGTTGATCACCTGGCGTGAGTGCTGTCCATCTGTTCCCCGAGACACTGCTAGTCTCAGTCGAATCACCTCATGTGTCCAGTGGCCACTTTGCTGGTCACCAACACTTGTGAGCCCAGCTGGAGCCCGGGCCCTGGACACCTGGAGGGGCCATGGTGAGGTCACACAGAAAGACCCAGCTGTGGTTCTTTGGTGAAACCAGCTCTCTGAGACACCAACCCACCCCTTAGACATTCAAAACTGGCACATACTCCATGGCCTATTCAGAGAGCCTTCTTTTCCACTTTATAATCTAATCATACATTTCCTCCTGTGATTAATATTCTCCAGAAGAATGATTTTCATGGTTTCAGGGCATGTGCAGGTAGCATAATTTATTTTCAAAAATCATCTTTTGTTGGATGTGCAGATGATTTCCAGTGTTTTGCTGCTGCGAATGGTGTTACAATGACCTGCCTTGTGAAATCTTTGTGAATGTCTCTGAATTGAAAACAGACTCATAAAAAATGTCAAGCAATCACGGAACAAGGACTATGAACATGATTGCCTGGGTTTTGCCTTTGCTTTCCAAGATTATCAGCAGCCCATAAAGCAGCTGAAGCCTCAGCTGCCTTGCAGATGGGCAAAGCCCACAGGGGCTTCATGTGGGCTTAACACACTGGAGAGGGGAAGAAAGGCAGACATAGGAGTTTAAGATTGCCATGGAAACACACTTCTTGGCTAAATATACATCTTTCTATCTAACCCATGTCTCAGAGTCTACAATGACCTGTATATGCGGAGTGAGGTCCCACTTTGGGGTCAGCAGTTTCTGAGGAGACTCTGCAGTCCCTAGCAGCTTTTGCCCTCTCCCTTATGACTCAGGAAGTCCAGCTAGAGTTGTCTTCACACATGAACAGAAAAGTCGTGAAATACTGATGCTGTGTTACTGACTCTGCTGCAAACACTTGGAGAGTATCAGCCCCTTCCACATCAATAAGCTTTGCATTAAGCATGAGTGCCCCGAAGTCACGCTTATCCTTTTGGCTACAGGGTGGGAGGACTAGGAGCCCAGGCCAGAGGAAGATGCCAAACTGGGGGGGGGGGGGCGGTCATAGTCCCTTTTTTCAATGTTTTTACTGTAGAACCAGTTCAGTCAGTGCAGAGAACGAAAGTGTGTTACCCATCAAACAACCCATGACTTGGAGAAGCCCAATGGGTCACTTTGAATTTTCTACTCTTTCATATTAGAAAAAGGGAAATCGTGTTGTGCAGCAGAAACTAACATGACATTGTAATACAACTATACTCTAATTAAAAAATAAATAATTAAAAAAAGAAAAAGGGAAGTGGTAGGATTTTAACATATTTTATCTCTGTTTACACACTCATTACAGTAAATTTGGAGAGTGCAGAAAGATATTAAAATTTTAAAAAATTTGCCATTTCCACTCCCTAGTGGGATGGAAAGTTCACAGTGGCTGCCCCCGCAATAGGCATAATTATCAACATTCCCCTTTAAAGTGGTACATTTGTTACAGTCAATAGCTTATACTGACACATCACTATCACCCAAGTCTGTAGGGTTCACTGTTGGTGGTGTACAGTCTATGGATTTGGATAAATGTATGAAGACATGCATTTACCATACGACTGTCATAAAGATGAGTTTCACTGCCTTAAAAATCCTCTGCGCTGGATTTTTAGGGCAATGAATACATTGTATATGATACTGTGATGAAGCATACATGTTACTGTACATTTGTGCAAACCTACAGAATGTACAACAAGAGTGAGCCCTCATGTAAACTGTAGACTTCGGATGATTCTGATGTGTCAGTGTACTTTTATTAATCATAACATACATACTACTCCAGTGGGGGGTGTTGATAATGGAAGAGGACTTGATGGACATGTGTCTGAGCAAGCTCCGGGAGTTGGCGATGGACAGGACAGCCTGGTGTGCTGCAGTCCATGGGGCAGCAAAGAGTCAGACACGACTGAGTGACTGAACTGAACTGACTGATGCGTGTATGGGAGGAGAAGATATATAAGAAGCCTCTGTACCTCCTTCCTTACTTTGCTGTGCTAAAACTTTCCTAAAAAAATAAAGCCTATTATTAAAAAAAAACCCTTCATGCTTTGCCTACTTATCCCTTAATTTATGTGTGTCTTTATATTTAAAATGGGATTCTTGTAGACACCATAGAGCAGAGTCTTGCTCTTTCATCCACTCTGTCAAAGTCTATCTTTTAACTGGGGTGTTTATACTCTTGACATTTAAAATGTTTATCGATACAGTTGGATTACTATCTACACTATTTTTTCCTGTTTTCTGTTCATTGCGCTTGTTCTTTATTCCTATTTTTGTCATCCATTCCTTTTCCGTTATTTGTAGTTTTACTTGAGCACTTTATATGATTCAATTTTCTCTCCTTTCTTAGCATATCAATTTTACTTCTTTTTCAGTTTTATTTAAGGGGTTGCCCTTGATAGAAATTGAGCTTCCCAGGTGGCACAGTGGTAAAGAATCTGCTTGCCAATGCAGGAGACACAGGAGATACAGGTTCGATCCCTGGGTCAGGAAGATCCCCTGGAAGAGGAAATGGCAATCTACTCCAGTATTCTTGCCTGGAATATTCCATGGACAGAGGAACCTGGCAGGCTACAGTCCATGGGGTCGCAAAAAGTCGGACACGACCCCGCAACTGACTATGCATGCAGGCAGGCCTAGATAGAATTTGCAATACATATATTTACAGATGAATCCAAGTCCATTTTCTTTCTTTTTAACTAATTAATTTGGGTGCACCCAACCAGCTTGTGGAACCTAGTTCCCTGACCAGGGATCGAACCCATACCCACAGCAATGAAATCAAGGTGTCTTAACCACTGGATTGCTAGGGAATTCTGAAGTCCACCTTCAAATAACGCTATACTGCTTCACAAGTAGTGCAAGTACCTATGAAAACAAAAAATTCCTAATTTCTTCTTCCCAACCCTTGCTTATACCTTATATCACTGCAGTCATTTATCTCATTCATACAGAAGCATATGGAAGTGTGTATGCTTATATATACAATTGCATATGCTTATATTGTATATATTGGAGAAGGAATTGACTACCCACTCCGGTATTCTTGCCTGGGAGATCCCATGGGCAGAGGAGCGTGGTGGGCTACAGTTCATGGGGTCACAAAGAGTCGGACATGACTAAGTGACTAAATGATGATGATTATATTGTATATGTATAATAAACATACAGAATCAAGTACATTGTTGCTACCGTTATCTGTAACAATTATCTGTGAAATCAATTAAGAATCAGTTCAGTTCAGTTCAGTTCAGTTGCTCAGTCGTGTCTGACTCTTTGCGACCCCGTGAATCGCAGCACGCCAGGCCTCCCTGTCCATCACCAACTCCCGGAGTTCACTCAGACTCACGTCCAAGAATAAGAAACATAAAAGCTTTTATTTACCTTCATAGATTTCTTCTCTCGCACTCTTCCTTTCTTTATGTGGATTGAGCTCCTGACCCATATCACTTTCCTTCCGTTGGAGGAGTTCATCCAGAGGATGTGACCACTTGATGACCTGTGAGCCTGACCCAGGAGGTGGGAGGCTCTTCCGCCTTCCACTGTCCTTTAAGCCTGCACTCTGCCCACCGTTCCCACAGTGTGAGCCATTTTCAAAGATGCAGCTTTAAAGCCATCTGTTGTTCAGGCCATCTGGATGGTATGTGTGACCGAACTTTGTTCGGTCCTCTACATAAACTTTAAGATTCTGGTGGGCAGGTCTGGAGATTGACTTATCTTGTGGCCTAAGATAAGCCTCAAGGTAAGCCTCAACCTAATTATTACTGAATTAGGTCACGTGGATGCCTACAGGCGCCCCAGCTGGCCTGGGTGGGGAAGGTTTTTCCCTGTTCAACTGGGACAAAAACCGAAGCTGAGATGGAAGCAATATAAGCTTTATTCAATGGCCAGAGTCTGGAGAAGCAGGAACTTAGTTGCAAATCAACTTCTCACCTGGGTGAATGATTCAGGCAAGAATTTAAGGGTAAGGTTCATGAGGGGGAGGCATCTGCATGGGTTTTCTAAGAGCCAGGATTCTTCCTGGAACTGAGTTGCTACCTCTTTTCTGCTCACGCATGGTTCTCTGGCATCTGGGTTGGAAGCCGGTGGAACCATCCTGGTGTAGATGGCAGAGAGGTTAGTATAACAATGAGATGGTAAGGGCCTAGATCTGATGGATAGAGTGCTGATGAACTATGGAATGAGGTTCGTGACATTGTACAGGAGACAGTGATCAAGACCATCCCCATGGAAAGGAAATGCAAAAAAGCAAAATGGCTGTCTGGGGAGGACTTACAAATAGCTGTGAAAAGAAGAGAAGCAAAAAGCAAAGGAGAAAAGGAAAGATAAAAAGCATCTGAATGCAGAGTTCCACAGAATAGCAAAAAGAGATAAGAAAGCCTTCCTCAGTGATCAATGCAAAGAAATAGAGAGGAAAACAACAGAATGGGAAAGACTAGAGACCTCTTCAAGAAAATTAGAGATACCAGGGGAACATTTCATGCAAAGATGAACTCGATAAAGGACAGAAATGGTATGGACCTAACAGAAGGAGAAGATATTAAGAAGAGGTGGCAAGAATACACAGAAGAACTGTACAAAAAAGATCTTCACCACCAAGATAATCACAATAGTGTGATCATTCATCTAGAGCCAGACATCCTGGAATGTGAAGTCAAGTGGGCCTTAGAAAGCATCACTACGAACAAAGCTAGTGGAGGTGATGGAATTCCAGTGGAGCTATTTCAAATGCTGTGAAAGTGCTGCACTCAATATGCCAGCAAATTTGGAAGACTCAGCAGTGGCCACAGGACTGGAAAAGATCAGTTTTCATCCCAATCCCAAAGAAAGGCAATGCCAAAGAATGCTCAAACTACCGCCCAGTTGCACTCATCTCACATGCTAGTAAAGTCATGCTCAAAATTCTCCAAGCCAGGCTTCAGAAATACATGAACTGTGAACTTCCTGATGTTCAAGCTGGTTTTAGAAAAGGCAGAGGAACCAGAGATCAAATTGCCAACATCTGCTGGATCATGGAAAAAGCAAGAGAGTTCCAGAAAAACATCTATTTCTGCTTTCTTGACTATGCCAAAGCCTTTGACTGTGTGGATTACAATAAACTGTGGAAAATTCTGGGGGAGATGGGAATACCAGACCCCTGACCTGCCTCTTGAGAAATCTGTATGCAGGTCAGGAAGCAACAGTTAGAACTGGACATGGAACAACAGACTGGTTTCAAATAGGAAAAGGAGTACATCAAGGCTGTATATTGTCACCCTGCTTATTTAACTTCTGTGCAGAGTACATCATGAGAAACGCTGGACTGGAAGAAGCACAAGCTGGAATCAAGATTGCCGGGAGATATATCAATAACCTCAGATATGCAGATGACTCCACCCTGATGGCAGAAAGTGAAGAGGAACTAAAAAGCCTCTTGATGAAAGTGAAAGAGGAGAGTGAAAAAGTTGGCTTAAAGCTCAGCATTCAGAAAACGAAGATCATGGCATCTGGTCCCATCACTTCATGGGAAATAGATGGGGAAACAGTGGAAACAGTGTCAGACTTTATTTTTGGGGGCTCCAAAATCACTGCAGATGGTGACTGCAGCCATGAAATTAAAAGACACTTACTCCTTGGAAGAAAAGTTATGACCAAACTAGATAGCATATTCAAAAGCAGAGACATTACTTTGCCAACAAAGGTATGTCTAGTCAAGGCTATGGTTTTTCCAGTGGTCATGTATGGATGTGAGAGTTGGACTGTGAAGAAGGCTGAGCGCCAAAGAATTGATGCTTTTGAACTGTGGTGCTGGAGAAGACTCTTGAGAGTCCCTTGGACTGCAAGGAGATCCAACCAGTCCATTCTGAAGGAGATCAGCCCTGGGATTTCTTTGGAAGGAATGATGCTAAAGCTGAAGCTCCAGTGCTTTGGCCACCTCATGCGAAGAGTTGACTCATTGGAAAAGACTTTGATGCTGGGAGGGATTGGAGGCAGGAGAAGAAGGGGACGACAGAGGATGAGATGTCTGGATGGCATCATGGACTTGATGGACATGAATCTGAGTGAGCTCCGGGAGTTGGTGATGGACAGGGAGGCCTGGCATGCTGTGATTCATGGGATTGCAAAGTCAGACACGACTGAGCAACTGAATTGAACTGAACAAGAGCCCCACTTGTGACGCTGAACCAGCTTGCCAGGGTGTTCTTGTGGATGGACTCTTGTTCCTGTGCCATGAACAGGACATGGTTTGTTACTGTTCAGTCGCTAAGTCGTGTCCAACTCTTTGCGACCCCATGGACAGCAGCACGCCGGGTTCCCCTGTCCTTCATTATCTCCCGGAGTCTGCTCAAATTCATGTCACTGAGTTGGTAATGTTATCTAACCATCTCAGCCCCTGTCACCCCCTTCTCCTTTTGCTTTCAATCTTTTCCAGCATCAGGGTCTTTTCCAATGAGTCAGCTCTTATCATTGGGCTTGCCAGGTGGCGCTAGCGGTAAAAAACCCACCTGCCAATGCAGGAGACACAGGAGATGCAGGTTTGAACCCTGGGTTGGGAAGATCCCTTGGAGAAGGAAGCGGCAACCCACTCCAGTATTCTCACCTGGGAGATCCCATGGACAGAAGAGCCTGGTGGGCTGTAGTTTATGGAGTCGCAGGGTTGGACACGACTGAAACAACTTAACACGCACGCATGGTTTGGTCTCCTCACAGTCCAAGAAACTCTCAAGAGTTTTCTCCAGTACCACAACTTGAAAAGTTAGCTGTGGTTTTCTGCATTTTACCTGGAGGGAGGGGCAGGGGTATGGTCCTGGGGCCACAGCCTTGGTACCAAGTTCCCTTGCTTGTTAGACCTGCCACCTACTAGGCTGGAGCGTCTGCCTCTTTCTTAAGGCTCTCCTCATCCTTTGTGTCTGGGAATCTCTTTCAGATTTTCCACGGGAAGCTCTAGGTCGTTTTTTTTTAACATTAAAAAATATATATTTATTTAAAAACATTTTAAACTTCTTTTGGCAGTGCTGGGTCTTAGTTGCAGCTGGGCAGGATCTAGTTCTCTGGCTCAGGATCAAACCAGTACCCTGCATTGGGAGCACAGAGTCTTAGCCACTGGGCCACCAGGCTGTTGGTTTTGAACCAACACCTTCTCTCTGAAGAAACTTCTTTTAACATTTCAAGGCAAGAATGTATAGATTTTGCCTCTCAATTTTTGTTTGCCTTAGAATGTATTTATGGTTCTCTTTTGAAGAGGACCTCAGAATACAGAATCCTAGGTTGGAGTTCATTTTTTTCCCCCTCTCTACACTTCAAATATTTCACTCCTCGCTTTTGCTTGCATGATTTCTGAGGGAATAGGTGGATGTCATTTTTCCTTTGGTCCTTTTAGAGGGAAGGCATGTTTTCCCTCTGGCTCTTTTAAAGATTTTTATCTTTGATTTTCCTCAGCTGGAATATTATATGCTTAATATTTTCCCCCATTATCCTATCTATTCTCTGAGCTTCCTGAATCTGTGAGTTGGTGGCTGATGTTAATTTGGTGAAATTCTTAGTCATTATGATACTGAGTCCAAGCTCATTTTGCTCGCTGCTTGACAGACCAGTATACAGGGAGAGGAGTTCTGAGGCAAGGAATGACGATATTTGCAAAGGTAGCAGGCTGAGGAGACGGCAGACAAGCGTCTCAGAGAACCATCTTTCGCGTCAGAATTCGGGCTCCTTTATATAGAGGTGGGGGGGGAGGGGCACACTGTGAGGCGACCGTTGGTGGGGGCGGGAGGCTAACAGCCAATCAGGAAGGCCCACTCTAACGGCTGGGCGTCCAGGCCGCCCCTATTGTAATTGTTGCTCTGAATATTTCTTCTGTTCCTTCTTTTCCCCTTGGTATTCCTTTTACTTGGATGTTGTACCTTCTGTAGTTGTCCCACAGCTCTTGGCTCTTCTGTTCCATTTTTAATTTTTTTTCCTCGTTGCCTCTCAGTTTTAGAAGTCTCTAGTGGCGTATCAGGCTTCCCAGGGGGTGCTGCTGCTGCTGCTGGTAAGTCACTTCAGTCGTGTCCGACTCTGTGCGACCCCAGAAACGGCAGCCCACCAGGCTCTGCCATCCCTGGGATTCTCCAGGCAAGAACACTGGAGTGGGTTGCCATTTCCTTCTCCAATGAATGAAAGTGAAAAGTAAAAGTGAAGTCGCTCAGTCATGTCCGACTCTTCACTACCCCATGGACTGCAGCCTACCAGGCTTCTACATCCATGGGATTTTCCAGGCAAGAGTACTGGAGTGGGGTGCCATTGCCTTCTCCCCAGGGGGTGCTAGTGGTAAAGAATCCGTCTGCCAAAGGAGACCCAAGACAGGAGGGTTTGATTCCTGGCGCAGGGTAGATCTCCCTGAGAAAGAAATGGGAACCTGCTCCAGTGTTCTTGCCTGGAGAAGCCCATGGACAGAGGAGCCTGGCGGGTACAGTCCATGATCCCAAAAGAGTAATGTGTATACGTGGACTTGTGTATACATGGTGTCTAGATGGAGAAGATATTTGGGGAGGAAAGGACAAGCACTTCACCCAGCTTGGGTGGCTTCCTTAAGTGGGAATACATGAGCTGAGTTTTTAATGGTGACAAGAATTCAGCCAGATGAAGACCGAGCTGACAAAGAGAGCTTAGTTAGAGGAAACAGCTCATGCAAAGCTGGAGGCGTGGAAACTGGACAGTGTCCTGGGTGGCAGGTGAAGACTGACGGGGCATCGAGAGAGACAAGATTAAGAACTGGGTTAGCAGGAGTTATTTTCATTTTGGTCTCCAAGAACTGTGTTTCTCCTGGAAAGAGATCAGAAACTCACAGTTCTCTGTAGAGTACAGTCTGTAACACATGCTTCTGCTCAGTTGTGTCCCACCGTTTGTGACTCCAAGGACTGTAGCCATGCAGGCTCCTCTGACCATGGGATTTTCCAGGCAAGAATACTGGAGAGGGTTGCACTTCCTTCTCCAGGGGATCTTCCCAACTCAGGGATCCAACACATGTCTCCTGCATTGGCAGGTGGATTCTTTACCACTGAGCCACTGCATGTCAGTGAGGCCAAGCTTTACCAAGCAGAATATGGTCCAGAAATCTTTTATTATTATTACTTTTTTCTTAAGGAATCCTCTTTTATTATTATTATTTTTTCCCCTCAGGATCCTCTTTAAGAAGGTGTGGGACAAGGGTCAGGGTTTTTTTTTTTGTTTTTTTTTTTGATGTGGACCATTAAAAAAAAAGTATATTGAATGTGTTACAATATTGCTTATGTTTCACGTTTTGGTTTTTTGGCCTTGAGGCATGCGGAATCTTAGCTCCCCCACCAGGGATGGAACCCTCACCCCCTGCATTGGAAGGTGAAGTCTTAACCACTGGACCACCAAGGAAGTCCCAAGGGTCAGTTTTTAAAGGATTTTCATCAAACATAGAATTTAAAATGAAAGTTTAGCACCTAAGATAAATTTCACTTATCTAAAAAGTTCACTTAACTGGCTTACTTAGAAACAGTGCTTTTAGGCTTTTTTAATTAGAAAAATGTGTAAAAGTAAATATTGAACATAACTCCAGTGTAGAAAAAGCAGGCATCTCAGCTTGAAACAACGGTGTGTGTGTATATGTGTGCGTGCGTGTGTCTGTACCAAAGCATCCAGAACTCAAGTGATATGTGTGTCCTTCACCTGGAAGACTAGAACTATAGAACACAATTTACAAAATGTTGACTTAGAGAATATGAGAGATGAAGGAACTTACAGATGATTCAATAAATTGTTAGAATTCTAAAACCTTCATGTTAGAAATAGGAATTCTAAGAGTTGGCAAGGTATTGTAACTGTTTTTTTCCAGGGAATGAGACCAAATGATGTCTCAGGCACTCTAAAAATTCTGATGACTTAATTTCTCCACATGCTTTCTTTTCCCCAGAAAGGAACTTGACATACTGGGACCATCTTGGGCCTCAATTCAGGAAGTTTAATAAAAATAACAAGTATAAATTTTGTTATTTTGAGAACACTTTCTGTATTTCCTACACTGTGAAAGCATTTTCTATTTGTTATCTTAAATTTTAAAAAGATTGTGATAAAATACATAGAACAAATTTTGTTATCTTAGCCACTTTTAAGTATACAGTTTAGCAGTATTAGGTAATTCACGTTTTTATGCAACCATCACCACCATCCATCTCCAGAACTCTTTTTATCTTGCAAAACTGAAACTTGGTACCAATTATGGAACAATTCCTACTACCCTCCTGGCAACTACCATTCCACTTTCTGTCTCTTTGACTACTCTGGTACTTTATATAACTGGAATTATACAGTATTTGTCCTTTAGTTATTGGCTTATTTCACTTAACATAGTCCTTCATGTTCATCCACGTTGCAACATGTATCAGAATTTCCCTCTTTTAGGACTGAATTTCATTATATGTATATACCACCATTTGCTTATCCAAATGGTTGCTTCCTTCTCTTGGCTATTGTCAATAATATTACTAAAAATATGTTTTAAAATATCTCTTTAAATCCTTGCTTCCAATTTTTTAGGCATCCTCATACATGGATTCTGGGTCAAGTGGTAATTCTATTTTTAATTTTTTGAAGAACAACCTTACTGTTTTTCATGGCAACAGCACCATTTTACATTTTTCCTAACAGTGCACAACAGTTCCAACTTCTCTGCATCATTGCCAACCCTTGCTGTTTTGTTTTCTTTAAACAGCGATAGCCGTCCTAATGGGTGTGAGGTGGTAATTCAGTGTGGTTTTGATTTGCATTTCTCTAATGATTAGTGATGTTGAGCATCTTTTTATGTGTTTACTGACATTTGTATATTTTCTTTGGAGATATACCAGTTCAAATCCTTTGTCCATTTTTAAACTGGGTTTGGTTTTTGTTTTGTTGAGTTGTAAGGGTTCTGTATGTCTGCTTGCTATTAACCCTTGATGAAATAGATCACTTGCAAATATTTTCTCCCATCCTGTGAGTTGCCTTTTCACTCTGTTGACCGTATCCTTTGATGCACAGAAGCTTTTAATTTCATATATAGACCAATTTATCTTTTTCTTTTTTTTGCTTTTGTTGCCTGTTCTTTTGTTTGTGACATACCCAAGAAATCAATGCCAAATCTAATATCATAAGAGTTCTGTAGGGCTCACGCTTATATTTAGGTCTTTCCTCCATTTTGAGTTAATTTTTGTATAGGTTGTAAAGCAAGGGTTGCATTTCATTCTTTTACATGTGGATATCTGGTTTTCCCAACATCATTTGTTGAAGCCACATGACTTTCTTAAAGCCACCCAGCTAAATGGTAGCACAGATAGGAAAAAACCTTAGCTTTCTGTTTTTAAGTTTTTTAAGTCTTCCGCTCTATTCTTTGTTAGTGCCCATGGCCCACTCTTTTAGGTAACTGAGGCATTACTGTCATCACACACAGTTATGATGGAGCTTATACCCTTGAGTACACTTGCATTTTTAAGGAAGAATTTGTTGCCCCTAATATTTTTGAATAAGTAAAGAAATCACCGCCTGCTCAAATAGTCATCCAGTGTCCCCCTCTACTCACCATTCTTCTGAGTTTGGAACAAAGGCAAAGCAAATCACAAAAATAGTCACTTGTCATTTGTACTTTATTTCACATAGTTATCCGTACTAAATCCCAGGGCCCCTTAAGTACCAAGCATCTTTCCACAGGGAAAGAAAATAGGCTTGCTCAATGAGCTGTAAATATATTAAAGTATGAATTATGAAATGATTAATGTGAGAGGTCCAAACTTCGCTAACTAAATTTCTAAACTACATTCTACCTACTGAGACTCTCTTTGATCATAATGCTAGTTTGATTCATCACTAAACTGCCTTCTATCTAATTTTCTTTGTAGGAACTGGTACTTAATATATCTCAGAGGGAAAGATTTATGAGTAAAAATCCTAAGAGTAAAAACATTTAAAAATCACTTTCAAAATGTGTTAAACAGGACAAATTTCATTCTGTGTAAGCCTGTGTAACACTATGTATATTGAGTCCCACAGAGTCTAGTCTTTGCCTGGTGTTGTGCTTAAAGAAACACAACTCAACAATTAAAAGTAATTAGAATATTCCAGTGTTAGCAATCATATGCCTCTTGATCAACAGCAGAGTAGATTCAATTCATCACCCATGTTTCTTTCAGTCTGTGAGTCTTTCACACTCTGCAACCATCCTTCCAGCTGAATCAGATGTCCTCCCTGACACCTATCCAGTAGCCTGTTTTATTTTAATCCCTTCTCTCCTTCCTTCTAGAATCCATTTTCTTCCTCAGATATTTCCTTCCTCAAAGGTTTTACTGCAATGCACAATAAAGGAAATAGCCTTATCACCTTCATCCCCACCATTCTTGTCCAGGCCACCATCACTTCTAGCCCAAATATCTACATCAACATCTAAATAGTCTCCTTGCTTCCACCCCAGTCTGATCATCAAAAACCAGATGATCATTTAAAAATATACACCAGTCTCACCTGTCCCCCCACTTTGAGTACTCGCTTGTTTACTATCTGTTTCTCCTAATAGATGGTGCTCTTTAATGATGGAGAATCTTGTCTGTTTCTGGGTTGTATCCTCAGGGAGGAGAGCATTGATGATTGGTACATGAAAGGCACCCCCAGTTTTTTGAATGAAAAACTGAGCTGTTGAACAAACTTCTTGCTTGCTTTTATGCATTTATTTATTTGTTTTTGGCTGTGCTGGATCTTCATTACTGCGTGGGCTTTCCGCTAGGTGTGGCTGAGGGCTTCTCATTGTGGTGGCTTCTCTTGTTGTGGAGCACAGGCTCCAGGGCGCACTTCAGTAGTTGTGTAGGCTCAGTAGTGGTGGCTCCCGGGCTTGAGAGCACAGGCTCAGCGGTTGTGACTCAGGGGCTTAGTTGCTCCATAGCATGTGGGATCATCCCAGATGAGAGATCGAACCTGGGTCTCCTGCATTGGCAGGAAGATTCTTTACCTTTGAGCCACCATGAAAGCCCCCATCCTTCTTTTGTAAATACTGTTTCTTCTGTAGAGGATGCCCTTTGTAAGAACTGGCAAAATTTCAGCTTCAGGTTAAAGAAAAGATAGCATGCTTTATTTCACATAAACAAGTAGCTTACACACATTTTGAGCATGGCCAATGCGATACCAATAAGGCTTCACAAATAGTGAGGTGAACAAATCCTATACTCAAGGAAAACAAATGCTACATCTCTTCTACCTTCCTACTGCTACCCGCAATGCCACAATTCATATGAAAGTGAAAGTCACTCAGTCCTGTCTGACTCCATGGACTGTCTGACAGTCCATGGCATTCTCTAGGCCAGAATACTGGAGTGGGTAGCCTTTCCCTTCTCCAGGGGATCTTCCCAACCCAGGTCTCCAGCATTGCAAGTGGGTTGTTTACCAGCTGAGCCACAAAGGAAGCCCAAGAATGCTCGCATGGGTAGCCTGTCCCTTCTCCAGTGGATCTTTCTGACCCAAGAATCGAACTGGGGTGTCCTGCATTGCAGGCAGATTCTTTACCAACTGAGCTATTGGGAAACCCTATATATATATACAATTTTTTTTCTTAGTGGTTTCCTCTTAATAAAAGGGAGATCAAGAAGAAAGACTTAAACAGTAAGGAAGTTAATGTGTTTCCATTATTGGAAATACAGAGGTAGCCAGATTCTAGCAATAGGATGATGTTGTTGAGTTTGACGGTGCTTTTTATGTCTCTGTCTGACATCTGGTACTGTGTGTGTACAGCTCCTGTGCCCCGTCTCATATCCTCTCAGTCTACCTTCCATCCAGCCTTGGATGCAAGAGTCAGCTCTACTCA
The DNA here is from genome assembly GCF_001704415.2 of Capra hircus. Classification (NCBI taxonomy): domain Eukaryota; kingdom Metazoa; phylum Chordata; class Mammalia; order Artiodactyla; family Bovidae; genus Capra; species Capra hircus. The sequence goes on along the minus strand of NC_030828.1, from coordinate 15,382,448 downwards.
AGTGTTTTGGCACCTTGCCTCAGCAACACAGTGTATTTTTTACTTTCTGCCCCAGGGCTTTTCTAATACTAGATATGGGATTCTTCTGGGAACCTGCTTGTCCAATTCGAGGACCAATGAATGATTCAGTCCCAGAATCATCAGTTCTTTTGTGAAGCCTCTGTGAGGCAGCTAAACCAACTGGAGCACCAGCTGATGCTTCCACATAAATAAATGTGCAAATATGAAATTTACATTCAGTGCTCAGACCTTTGATCAATTAGAGATGAATGTGCCAGATAAACATCTTAGAACATCTAAGTGGCCTGGAATAGTGCTTGGCACATAGTAGGTACTCAATAATATTGGCCTATTATTAATATGGTTGAATACATTATATATATGCATACACATATATTAATATATTTAACAACACATTTTATCTTTATACATCTATTCTTGGGTTTCACTTGCAGTCATCTCTGTTTCTAGAGCTTGAAGTGAATAAAGATCTGTTGAATGAATGAATGAACAAATAGTACAAAGAATATATGCTATATAAATATCTGGAAGGGAGAGATTACTATGGGAAGCTAGGGGAGGAAGTGAGGTTGTCTGGGCAGGTTCATTGGAAGAAGTGGAATCTCAGCAGGTACTTGAAGGATAAATTAGGTTTTTATAGGGTTGAGGATTAGAAACAATATTAGTATGAGGAGCTGTATGTGTAATGATACAGAAGAGAAAACAAATACAAAATATTCAAGGGAGTAGACCGATTTGGGTGGAATGGGAGGTGTCGGGACAGGCATGAGGAAGAATAAGACAGGACAGCTAGGTTGGAACTAAAATTATTCCTATAGGAGAGTGATTTTATGGAAGAATCCAGGCTTTGGAATTTTACTGTAATTTGACTCGACCCTTTTGCTTATTGGTTGTGTGGCCTTCAAGGTATTACCTGACCACTTTAAGCTTTTAAAAAGAAATTTAGCACATGAAAATAAAGTGCATAACTTGCAGTGTTTTGGGAAAAATTAGCAAAAATATATATAGAATGGCTTTCAAATAGTAAGTATGTGGTAAAAGCAGCTGTTGAATCGATTGTTATTCTGGCAGGTAATGTTAAAAGCTTTTTTTTTTTTTTTTAAATACAGGAAGAGTGTCTTAACATCATTTGATGGTAATATAATTGAACCATCAAAATTTACAGAGTGATAAAACCCAGGAAATGAACCAGCAAGTCTGCCAGACGCGTCCAGTGTATGGAAATCGCTGTCTTCTCTGGTTGACTGGGAAGCAGCAGAAGGTAATGGAAATATTTAAAATCCTGTGATGGGATTTTGTGGGTTCTTTTTTTCCTCATTTAGATTTAGTTTTAAAATTCTGCTTTCAAGCAGGTAACTGCTTTCTTTAAAATGGAATTGTTTTGTTTTTCTGCAGTATCAGGTGATACTTTCCTTTCTAAGAGCCAACAGTCAAATCTTTCTCAGTAAGTTCACATACTGAATTTTGCCATGGTCAACTCTGGAATTTCTCCCTGCCTGTAGAGCAAGTGGAAGAGATTCTGATTCTTTGCATCTTAAGTTTTTCTACTGATAACAAGCTACAGTCAGAAGAGACTTTATCATTATCACATTATTCTTAGGCAAAGGCCCAGAAAGAGTAAACACTGGTTTTGTAAATAAGTTCATTCATATCACTTTTTAAAGATTCTGCGTATAAGTGATATCATATGATATTCACTTGTAAGATTTACTTCACTTAGTATGGTCATCTCCGGGTCCATCCATGTTGCTGCAAATGGCATTATTTCATTCTTTCTAATGGCTTTGGTAATATTCCATTACCATTGTATATACCTACCAGAAACAGACTTAGAAAAAGAATGTATGTTTAGCAGGGGAAAGTGTGGGGGAGGAAGGGCATAGATTGGGAGGTTGTGATTGACATGTATACACTACTATATTTAAAATAAATAACCAACAAGACCCACTGCATAGCACAGGGAACTCTGCTCAATATTCTGTAATAATCTAAATGGTAAAAAAGACTTGAAAAAGAAAAGGTACATGTATATGTATATGGCAACCCGCTCCAGTATTCTTGCCTGGAGAATCCCCTGGACAGAGGACACTGGCAGGCTACAGTCCTTGGGGTCGCAAAAGAGTTGGGCATGACTGAGCGACTAACACTATGTATAACTGGATCACTTTGCTGCATACCTGAAATTAACAAAACATTGTTAATCAACTATCATTTCAGTTCAGTTCAGTCGCTCAGTTGTGTCCGACTCTTTGCGACCTCATGAACTGCAGGACTTCTGGCCTCCCTGTCCATCACCAACTCCTGGAGCTGCTCAAACTCATGTCCATCGAGTCAGTGATGCTATCCAATCACCTCCTCCTCTGTCGTCCCCTTCTCCTCCCGCCTTCAGTCTTTCCCAGCATCAAGGCCTTTTCAGTTCATCAAGTGGCTAAAGTATTGGAGTTTCAGTTTCAGGATCAGTCCTTCCAATGAACACTCAGGACTGATCTCCTTTAGGATGGACTGGTTGGATCTCCTTGCAGTCCAAGGGACCCTCTATACTCCAACATAAAATAGAAACTTGAAAAATTAAGTGAAGAAAAAGAGTAAATACCAGTGCTTTTCAGAATGTGCTGGTTTCCATACTGTAGCTTCAGCTGTGACTCACACTTTGCAGCCACAAACCACTGGCAGCTCTCATTTGGCACTCGTTGGCCCTTCCAAAACGCAAATTGACTGTGGATTTTCCCATTTCTACTCTCATTACCTTAACCTTTGCTGTTCTAAGCAAGCAGTTTAGGAGTCCACTGTACTTACTTTCCCAAAGCGAAAACATAAAATGAAAGCGTTCCCTTAGATGCATTTGTATTCTTGAAGTGAATTGTTGTAATTAACAATAGAATTCTGTGGGAGGAGGACACAGAAATTTGACAGTTGTCCCCCTGATTCCTGAAGAAAATAGGACCCCAAATGCTTTTGATTAAGTGAGGTTTATCTCTTGAGGCTTGAGGGATAAGAAAAGGTAATTTAGTTTCTACAGAAACATTTTGGTGAGAGATGTGCCTTGAATTTAAAGTAAGTTACATATCTGACTCAAAACGAATCTCAAAAGAAAATTTTAAAAATGATCTTCCCTTCAGGTTTTCAGTTAGAAGTCAGAATTAGCATTTCTTTACCTATTGAAAAAGGAGATTTCCATTTATTAGAAGCAGTATATCATCGTGGTTATTGTCACTCCTGGTTTTAGGATGAGATAGCATAGGTTCATCTCCTGACGTCATTACTTACTATTAAGTGATCTTTGGCAAGTTACACAACTTGTCTGAAAAATGTACCTACCTCATAAAACAGTCGTGAGAATTAGAGTTAGCAAATCAATTTCTGCTTTCCAGTAATATTTAATAGGCGGCGTGTCATTAATCTTCTGCATCAACTAGAAAAAAAAGAATTAATTATAGGAATCATATTTTATTTTTATTATTATTTAAACATGTTTATTAATTTATTTGGTTTCATTGAGGCATGTAGGATCTTTCACTGAGGCATACAGGGTTCCTCTATTTGTGATGCACTGGCTCCAGCACGTGCGGGCTCAGTAGTTGCAGCTTTTGGGCTTAGCTGTCCCATGAAATGTGGGATCTTAGTTCCCCAACGAGGCATCAAACCCAATCCCCTGCACAGGAAGACGAATTTTTAACCACTAGACCACCAAAGAAGTCCCAGAAATCATATTTTAAAAGATATCTGAGAATAGTGGAAACAAAAAGGACTAAATGAGCTAACATTCCAAAAAGAAAGAGCTCTTTCTGTTGTTCAGTTGCTAAGTCTTATCTGACTATTTGCAGCTCCATGGACTGTAGCATGCCAGGCTTCCCTGACCTTCACTGTCTCCCGGAGTCTGCTCAGACTCATATCCACTGAGTTGATGATGCCATCCAACTATCTCATCTTCTGTCACCTGGCTGCCCTCAATCTTTACTAGCATCAGGGTCTTTTCCAGTGAATCAGCTCTTTGCATCAGGTGGCCAAAGTTTTGGAGCTTCAGCTTCAGTATCAGTCCTTCCAATGATCTCCTGCTAGGTGAGTTGATTTTGCTCTTTTCTTCCTTATGGAGATTTGCTGAGTCCAAGCATGAGCTGACGATCAGGTAAAGGGGCTCTACTGCTGCTGCTGCTGCTAAGTTGCTTTGATCGTGTCCGACTCTGTGCGACCCCACAGATGGCAGCCCACTAGGCTCCTCCATCCCTGGGATTCTCCAGGCAAGAACACTGGAGTGGGTTGCCATTTCCTTCTCCAATGCATGAAAGTGAAAAATGAAAGTGAAGTCGCTCGGTCGTGTCCGACTCTTTGCGACCCCATGGACTGCAGCCCACCAGGCTCCTCCATCCATGGGATTCTCCAGGCAAGATGGGCTCTACTAGGGGAAGACAAACCGGCAGAGCTTTAGAACACCATATGGCTCTATGCCTGTTTAAAATGTACAGAAACCCCAAATGTACATTTTGCCTGGCAGGATCTTTGCTGAATGCTGAGTCGGGGAGTGGTGTAAGAAGCTAGGTGTTGAATTGGAAAGGCAGAGTGAGATATTTTGCAGTCTCATAGTGCTGATAAGTAAAATCCTCCCTGAGGCAATGTCCTGCAATAAACACATGACCACTGTCATCTTTAAGACATATGAAAACAGAGGTGAAATTAGCCTAAGTAGAGCTAATATCCAGTTCCTTGGAAGCATATTTTTGGATGGATTGAGGTGAGTAACCCCTCATCTCATCTGTATAACAGAGGGCAAGGTAAATGATCTCTAAGAAGCAACAATAATTTCAGTTTTCAATACTTCCTTTACACACAATATCTGACATACAAATTTAAAAAAAGGGATAATGCAAAGAGACAAGAAAAATTTTACTAGTAGTCAACAGAAAAGATAATAAACTAGACTAAATTATTCCTAAATTGAAGTTAGTAGATTTTATTATAAATGTGTTAAAGAACATAGAAAGATGGAGCAAAGTCTACGTCAATTAATCAAGTAGCCATTGGAAAAAATGTAATATCTAGGCTTAAAAACTCATTGGATGGGTTTAATAGCAAATTGGTCATCAGTTCAGTTCAGTCGCTCACTCATGTCTGACTCTTTGCGATCCCGTGAATTGCACCCTGCCAGGCCTCTCTGTCCGTCACCAACTCCCAGAGTTTACCCAAACTCATATCCATCGAGTCAGTGATGCCATCCAGCTATCTCATCCTCTGTCGTTTCCTTCTCCTTCTGCCCCCAATCTCTCCGAGCATCAGAGTCTTTTCCAATGAGTCAACTCTTTGCATGACGTGGCCAAAGGATTGGAGTTTCAGCTTCAGCATCAGCCCTTCCAATGAACACCCAGGACTGATCTCATTTAGGATGGACTAGTTGGATCTCCTTGCAGTTCAAGGGACTCACAAGAGTCTTCTCCAACACCACCGTTCAAAAGCATCAATTCTTCGGTGCTCAGCTTTCTTCACAGCCGAAAGCAAATTTAGTGAACCTAAAGAAAGGTCAGTAGAAAACTCTCAAGCTAAAGTAAAAAGAAGGTGAAAAGGGAATAGAAAGAATGGAGCATAAGACATGAGGGATAATAGCAAAACCACTTAACCATGTGTAATGTATGTGCTCTCTCAATCTAAGAGTATAGGAGAGAGAAAACAGGGCAGAAACAACATTTGAAAAGATAATCTGAGAATTTTCTGAAACTAGTGAAAACATTAACCCACAAATTCAAGATGCTCAGTATCAGAAAAAAATAAAGAAAATCATGTTGTTGTTCAGTCACTCAGTTATGTCTGATTTTTTGTGAGCCATGGACTGCAGCTTGCCAGGTTTCCCTGTCCTTTACTAACTCCCAGAGCTTGCTCAGACTTATGTCCATCCAGTCAGTGATGCCATCCAACCATCTTTTCCTCTGTTGTCCCCTTCTCCTCCTGCCTTCAATCTTTCCCAGCATCAGGGTCTTTTCCAATGAGTCAGTTCTTTGCATCAGGTGACCAAGTATTGGCCAAAGAAAATCATACATAGGAACAGAATAATTAAAAAGAAAGAAAAAATTAAAAGAAGCAAAATTTTAAAAGATTACTTTCAGAGAAGTGAAAATAAGACTAATAGAGTTTTAGACTGAACATACAACACACATCAAGAAGACAATAGAATGACATCTTAAAAATGATGAAAGAAAAAAACTTCCATCTATAAGTGCTATATATAGTGAAAAGGGACCTTCAAAAATAAAGGTCAAATAAAGACATTTTTAATTGAAAAAAATTTGAAATAATTAGTCTCTAGCAGTCTAGAGAATTAGTCTCTTCCCTACAAAAAATACTAAAAAGACCTATTCAGACTGAAGTAAAGGAACCCCCAAGAAATATACAGGAAGGAATGAAGAGCTGGGTAAATATATGATAATATATAGAAAAACAATGACTGTAAAAGAACAGTAGTAACAATGTCTTGTGGGTTGTGGGGTTTGGTGTATATATGTATATATATATATATATATATATATATATATATATATATGCACGCTAAGTTGCTTCAGTCATGTCTGACTGTGTGACCCCATTGACTGGAGCCCATCAGCTCCTCAGTGCATGGGATTCTCCAGGCAAGAATACTAGAGGGGGCTGCCATGCCCTTCTCCAGGGCCTCTTCCTAACCTAGGGACTGAATCTGCGTCTCCTGCACTGTAGGTGGCAGGTGAATTCTTTACCCACTGAGCCATCAGGGAAACATATACATATTTATATATGAAATTTCTTCAGTCGCATCTGTCATCTGTCTTCCCACGATGGGAATGGTGTATGCTAAGACCTATCAACCCCATTTTATAGCAAGTTTTTTTCTTTTTTTTTTTTCGCCACGCCACAGCTTGTAGGATCTTAGTTCCCCGATCTGCACCCTCGGCAGTGAACTTGTACCTTTAGCAAAGAAAGCATGCAGTCCTAACCACTGGACCATCGGGGAATTCTCCACAGCAGGTATTACAGTGCATCAGACTGACATCTAAGGGTCAGGTGATATAATGAAATTCACTCATGTAATCTGAGAGGGGTTATTTGAAATATATATGAAGAGAGAGAGAGAGATTTGTTGGATCTGTTTCTGTATGAATAGCTCAGAAAAATTTCTTGGACAAAGCAGCTGGCCTAACTGAAAAGCAAAAAAAAAAATAAGTCTGTTTACTGATCTTTGCACTTGAAATTATGTCATTGTAAATTAAAAAATGTTTAAAAATTTTTATATTAAAATATATATTGTAGCACAAAGTTAAAAAAAAAGATAAATGGAGCTGAACTTAGATTTTTGCATTTTTTGGGAAGTGATAAGTGATGTGCTTTGTTGTGCTTAGTTGCTCAGTTGTGTTTGACTCTTTGCGACCCCATGGACTGTAGCCCACCAGGCTCCTCTGTCCATGGGGATTCTCCTGGCAAGAATACTGGAATGGTTTGCTATGCCCTCCTCCAGGGGATCTTCCCAACCCAGGGATCGAACCTAAGCCTCCCGCATTGCTGGCAGATTCTTTACCATCTGAGTCACCAGGAAAGTGATGAGGTGACTGCAATTAGAGTTGCACTATAGAAACAGAGCATCTAACTAAGATAAATATACTAAAAGGGAAAACTAAAGTGAATAGAGTATATATAATAATTTAATTAAAGATATTGATTAATGAAGAAGAAGGTAGGAAGATGATAAACAGACAATGAAAAATGGGACAGAAAACAAATTCCTAAAAGTTTGAAAATTATACTTCAAATAATCCTATGGATCAAGGAAATCACAGTCTACATTAGATAATAGTTTAAACTGAACAAAAATGTATATGGAACATATAAAAATTGGTTAGATATAACCAAATCAGTGTTTAGAGGGACGTTTATAGGCTATTAAAACTCAATAATCTAAGTTTCTATTTGAAGACAGGCAAGGAGTAGCATAAAAGAAAGGAAAACCATCAACTCACCAAAATCAGGAATGAAAAATGAGACATCACTGCAGCTAAAAATTTTGAAAAATTAAATGAAATGGATAAAGTTCTTGAAAAGTAATAGTTTAACAAAGCTGAGAGAAGAAGAAATAGAAAATCTGAGTAGTCACATGGCTAATAAAATAATTGAACTTGTAATAAAAAACCTCACAATAAAAACTTTAGGCTCTAATAGTTTCACTGATGACTTTCCCCCAATGTTTAAGAAAGCATACACAATCTATACAAACTGTTCCAGATAAAAGAAATGAGAAAAACTTTTCAGCTTGTTTATGAGGCCAGCACAACCTTGCTGTAAAAGCTTGACAGAGACATTGTAAAAGCAGAATTCTAAGTTAATATCCCTCATGAACGTAGAATATTTTTATATAAAATATTAAAATATCAAATCAAATCCAGTTATATATAAAATATGACATCATGGAGTTTATTTGAGGAATATAAAGGTGGTTTAACATTCAAAAGTCAATGAATGAACTCTCCAGAAAGCAGGAATAGAAGGAACATACCTCAACATAATAAAAGCTATATATGACAAACCCACAGCAAACATTATCCTCAATGGTGAAAAATTGAAAGCATTTTCCCTAAAGTCAGGAACAAGACAAAGGTGCCCACTTTCACCGCTACTATTCAACATAGTTCTGAAAGTTTTGGCCACAGCAATCAGAGCAGAAAGAAATAAAAGGAATCCAAATTGGAAAAGAAGAAGTAAAACTCTCACTGTTTGCAGATGACACGATCCTCTATATAGAAAACCCTAAAGACTCCACCAGAAAATCACTAGAGCTAATCAATGAATATAGTAAAGTTGCAGGATATAAAATCAACACACAGAAATCCCTTGCATTCCTATACACTAATAATGAGAAGTTCAGTTCAGTTCAGTCGCTCAGTCGTGTCCCACTCTTTGCGACCCCATGAATCACAGCACGCCAGGCCTCCCTGTCCATCACCATCTCCCAGAGTTCACTCAACTCACGTCCATCGAGTCAGTGATGCCATCCAGCCATCTCATCCTCAGTCGTCCCCTTCTCCTCCTGCCCCCGATCCCTCCCAGCATCAGAGTCTTTTCCAGTGAGTCAACTCTTTGCATGAGGTGGCCAAAGTACTGGAGTTTCAGCTTTAGCATCATTCCTTCCAAAGAAATCCCAGGGTTGATCTCCTTTAGAATGGACTGGTTGGATCTCCTTGCAGTCCAAGGGACTCTCAAGAGTCTTCTCCAACACCACAGTTCAAAAGCATCAATTCTTCGGCGCTCATCCTTCTTCACAGTCCAACTCTCACATCCATACATGACCACAGGAAAAACCATAGCCTTGATTGGACGAACCTTAGTTGGCAAAGTAATGTCTCTGCTTTTGAATATGCTATCTAGGTTGGTCATAACTTTCCTTCCAAGGAGTAAGCGTCTTTTAATTTCATGGCTGTAGTCACCATCTGCAGTGATTTCGGAGCCCCCCCAAATAAAGTCTGACACTGTTTCTATGGTTTCCCCATCTATTTCCCATGAAGTGATGGGACCGGATGACATGATCTTCGTTTTCTGAATGTTGAGCTTTAAGCCAACTTTTTCACTCTCCTCTTTCACTTTCATCAAGAGGCTTTTTAGCTCCTCTTCACTTTCTGCCAAAAGGGTGGTGTCATCTGCGTGTCTGAAATGATTGATATTTCTCCCGGCAATCTTGAATCCAGCTTGCATTTCTTCCAGTCCAGCGTTTCTCATGATGTACTCTGCACAGAAGTTAAATAAGCAGGGTGACAATATACAGCCTTGACGTACTCCTTTTCCTATTTGGAACCAGTCTGTTGTTCCATGTCCAGTTCTAACTGTTGCTTCCTGACCTGCATACAGATTTCTCAAGAGGCAGGTTAGGTGGTCTGGTATTCCCATCTCTCTTCAGAATTTTCCGCAGTTTATTGTGATCCACACAGTCAAAGGCTTTGGCATAGTCAAGAAAGCAGAAATAGATGTTTTTCTGGAACTCTCTTGCTTTTTCGATGATCCGGCGGTTGTTGGCAATTTGATCTCTGGTTCCTCTGCCTTTTCTAAAACCAGCTTGAACATCAGGGAGTTCACGGTTCACGTATTGCTGAAGCCAAGTAGAAAAAGAAATTAAGGAAACAATTCCATTCACCATTGCAACGAAAATAATAAAATACTTAGGAATATATCTACCTAAAGAAACTAAAGGCCTATATATAGAAAACTATAAAACACTGATGGAAGAAATCAAAGAGGACACTTATAGATAGAGAAATACACCATGTTCATGGATTGGAAGAATCAATATAGTGAAAATGAGTAAAAGCAATCTACAGATTCAATGCAATCCCTATCAAGCTACCAGTGGTATTTTTCACAGAACTAGAACAAATAATTTCAAGATTTGTATGGAAATACAAAAATCCTTGAATAGCCAAAGCAATCTTGAGAAAGAAGAATGGAACTGGAGGAATCAACTTACCTGTCTTCAGGCTCTACTACAAAGCCACAGTCATCAAGACAGTATGGTACTGGCACAAAGACAGAAATATAGATCAATGGAACAAAATAGAAAGACCAGAGATAAATCCACACACCTATGGACACCTTATCTTTGACAAAGGAGGCAAGAATATACGATGGAGTAAAGACAGTCTCTTTAACAAGTGGTGCTGGGAAAACTGGTCAACCACTTGTAAAAGAATGAAACTAGATCACTTTCTAACACCACACACAAAAATAAACTCAAAATGGATTAAAGATCTAAACATAAGACCAGAAACTATAAAACTCCTAGAGGAGAACATAGGCAAAACACTCTCTGACATAAATCACAGCAGGACCCTCTATGATCCACCTCCCAGAATACTGGAAATAAAAGCAAAAATAAACAAATGGGATCTAATTAAACTTAAAAGCTTCTGCACAACAAAGGAAACTATAAGCAAGGTGAAAAGACAGCCTTCGGAATGGGAGAAAATAATAGCAAATGAAGCAACTGACAAACAACTAATCTCAAAAATATACAAGCAACTTATGCAGCTCAATTCCAGAAAAATAAACGACCCAATCAAAAAATGAGCCAAAGAACTAAATAGACATTTCTCCAAAGAAGACATATGGATGGCTAACAAACACATGAAAATATGCTCAACATCACTCATTATCAGAGAAATGCAAATCAAGACCACAATGAGGTACCACTTCACACCAGTCAGAATGGCTGTGATCCAAAAGTCTGCAAGCAATAAATGCTGGAGAGGGTGTGGAGAAAAGGGAACCCTCTTACACTGTTGGTGGGAATGCAAACTAGTACAGCCACTATGGAGAACAGTGTGGAGATTCCTTAAAAAATTGCAAACAGAACTGCCATATGACCCAGCAATCCCACTTCTGGGCATACACACCAAGGAAACCAGAATTGAAAGAGACACATGTACCCCAATGTTCATTGCAGCACTGTTTATAATAGCCAGGACATGGAAACAACCTAGATATCCATCAGCAGATGAATGGATAAGAAAGCTGTGGTACATATACACAATGGAGTATTCAGTTCAGTTCAGTTCAATCGCTCAGTCGTGTCCGACTCTTTGTGACCCCATGAATCGCAGCACGCCAGGCCTCCCTGTCTATCATCCTCTCCTGGAGTTCACTCAGACTCACATCCATCAAGTCTGTGATGCGATCCAGCCATCTCATCCTCAGTCATCCCCTTCTCCTCCTGCCCACCAATCCCTCCCAGCATCAGAGTCTTTTCCAGTGAGTCAACTCTTTGCATGAGGTGGCCAAAGTACTGGAGTTTCAGCTTTAGCATCATTCCTTCCAAAGAAATCCCAGGGTTGATCTCCTTCAGAATGGACTGGTTGGATCTCCTTGCAGTCCAAGGGACTCTCAAGAGTCTTCTCCAACACCACAGTTCAAAAGCATCAATTCTTCAGCGCCCATCCTTCTTCACAGTTCAACTCTCACATCCATACATGACCACAGGAAAAAACAATGGCCTTGACTAGACAGACCTTAGTTGGCCAAGTAATGTCTCTGCTTTTGAATATGCTATCTAGGTTGGTCATAACTTTCCTTCCAAGGAGTAAGCGTCTTTTAATTTCATGGCTGTAGTCACCATCTGCAGTGATTTTGGAGCCCCCCAAAATAAAGTCTTACTCAGCCATTAAAAAGAATACATTTGAATCAGTTCTACTGAGATGGATGAAACTGGAGCCGATTATACAGAGTGAAGTAAGCCAGAAAGAGAAATATCAATACAGTATACTAACACGTATATATGGAATTTAGAAAGATGGTAATGGTAGCCCTGTATGTGAGGCAGCAAAAGAGACACAGATGTATAGAATGGACTTTTGGACTCTGAGGGAGAGGGAGAGGGAGGGATGATTTGGGAGAATGGCACTGAAACATGTATACTATCATGTAAGAAACGAATCACCAGTTTACGTTCGATACAGGATACAGGATGCTTGGGGCTGGTGCACGGGGATGATCCAGAGAGATGATATGGGATGGGAGGTGGGAGCGGGGTTCAGGACTGGGAACTCATGTACACCCGTCGTGGATTCATGTCAATGTATGGCAAAACCAATACAGTATTGTAAAGTAAAATAAAGTAAAAATAAAAATTAAAAAAAAATAAAATTTTATTTTGGTAAAAAAAAATAAAAGCAGAAAACACACTGTTCACCTTTTTTTGTTTTGATACATAAATTTCTGCTTTGATTATTATATTTTGTACCATGTGTTTCTTTGTGACATTTTATTTTTAAATCGTTCATGTTCTTTGTGTCAATCATTGAAAATTTAACAGTAATGATACTTATTTCAAATAGCCTTTATACCTTTTCTGCTGCCTTTAATCTGTTGGCACCTGGTAAAAACTATATCAAAGTTTCTTATGAGTTATACTTAATATAAGAATCAATATAACACAAAATGAAACTATATGAGTAAGAATTCTAGGCTTTAGTTGAGGAGCTTTGCAATAAAACATTTTGTTCTAAAAAAAAAAAGTCAATGAATGGAATCACCCATATGAGTTGAATAAAATAGTAAAACTATGGATATCTCAGTGGAGGCAAAAAACTTTCGACAAAATTATACATATTTATTATGAAAAGTTCTTTCATCTGATAGAGTTTTTAACAACGGCTAACATCATACTTAAGGGTAAAATATGCTTTTTTATGAAATTAAGAATAAGATAAGGCTCTTCATTATCACTTTTATAATTAAAATATGTAATAGTATGAAGACTTTTCCCCTGAATATGAATAAAACCAGATATCCAGTACCACGACTTTATTTTTGAAAAACCTTTAATTTTATACTGGAATATAGCTAGTTAACAATGTTGTGATAGTTTCAGGTGGACAGCAAAGGGACTCAGCCATACATAAGCATGGATCCATTCTCCCCCAAGCCCCCCTCCTATGGAGGCTGCCGCATAGCATTGAGCATAGTTCCCTTGCTGCACAGTAGGCCCTTGTTGGTTATCCGTTTTAATATAGTAGCCTCAGTACCACTTTAATTCAATGTTGTTTGAGAGGTCTTAACCAGAGTCGTCAGGCAAGAAGAAGTTTAGATATCAGATATAAGCATTGATGGACTTTCCTGGTGGTCCAACGGTAAAGAATCCGCCTGCCAATGCAGGAGACACAAGTTCGATCCCTGGTCGGGGAAGATTCCCTGGAATAGGAAATGGCAACCCATTCCAGTATTCTTGCCTGGAAAATTCCATGCACAGCGGAACCTGGCGAGCTGCACGCATGGGGTCGCAAAGAGTCCACACGACCGAGCAGGCACGCACTATCCGAGGATTCACCTTCCCAGGAATTCAAGTCGTGCCCTCCGAAGTGTCTTAGTTTGGGGCTGGTGAAAGGGAATGTGGAGTGCATAGCGCCCCCTGGTTCCGGGCGCGGTGGAAAGCGTGAAAGAGATGCCAGTCATCAATAGGGGATGAAACTCGAAACTCGAGGAATAAGAAGTTTAGCGTGTATTGCTCTGCAAATCCAGACAGCTTGAGTCCCCAGCTGGGTCCCCTGCCCATCAAGCTATCCCAAACACTCCGTCTTGAATCAGAAGGGGATTTAGAAGCGAGAAGAGGTGGCCGCCGCCAATGCCTTTAATGCCCAGGCCGGGAAGAAAGCGGGTTAGGATCTGATCCCGCTGAGTAGAGGACCCAGGAGCCTCCCGCCCTGAGTGCTCGGTGTGGCGGGGGCGCGCTGCGCGCTGCGGCGGCGCGGGCGCCGTGATGCAGGTGTGACACTCGCGGACTCCTGCCTCCGCCGGGATCGCCCCAGCACCGCGTTCTCCCGAGCAGCCGGCCGGGCCACCCGGACGGATCCCGCTCCGCCCGCACCCGGAGGCGGCCGCGTGCGGATTTCCCACCCAGGTAGGGGACGGCATTGCTCGCTCCAGTGCGTGCAGACCCGGCCGGGGGCGCGGAGCCCGCGCGACCCTGGGGGCTCCCAGGCTCGCCTGCCTGGGCTGAAACGTACACGCTGCTACCTCTGAATGTTGTTTATAGTAAATGGCACAAAGACAGGGGAGAGTCTTGGAAAGCTGGCGCAGAAAAGCAAGCACTTGCCTGCTGCGCGGGGTTGCGCGCCTCTTTGAAGCGGGCATCCCCAAGGGCTGTTTTTAAATCCTGTTTGAACTGTTAGCGCCATACATAGTTTTGCAACTTAGGCTATTGACGTTGATAACTCCCTTTCCATAAGCTTCCTAGTTACCCCTTTTAGTTTCAGTTATTTGCAATTAGATGGATGTGTGTGTGTGTGTGTGTGTGTGTGTGTGTGTGTGTGTGTGTGTGTGGTGAATGATGTTGTTGTTGGTTTGTTCTTAAAGGACAGATCGAAACCAGGCTTTCACCTGGTACCTCTGGATTGGGGTTTGTGAGTGTGTATTTGTGTGTGTGGAGGGCGCCCTCCGCGGGCGTGGGAGCCGTTTCTTAGGGACGCGGAGAGGATTTGTTTATAGATGGATTTTAGCGCAAGGAAAAGAACATGATTTGTTCTGCAGGGACGGGTGAGCGGGTGCGTTTAGCCAGGAAGGAGCGAGGCACTGCCGTTTCCTCCGCAGACGGGTGTTAGATATATCTGCTGTCCAGGGTTCAGCCTGGCTGCTGAAACACGATCCTTAAACCAGAAATCACAGATGCAGACTAACTCCTTTTAAAGGTAACTTAACCTCGGTGTCTGGGGCTCTGGTAAGAGCAGACCGGTAGGGTGGGGTGGGGTGTGTGCTCATTTTTTAAAAAGCGTGTTCAGAAGCAAATGTGGGTGGTTTTGAGGTTCAGGGAGTGGCAGGTGAGGGATAGGAAGTAGATGCCTACAGAGGATAATTAGACATCCTAGCCAGCTCAGTGAGCCTTCTGGTCTACCCTGGTCTCTTCTGTTTCTGCTTCTTGCCCTTTCCAGAAGAGGTCACTTGCCCTGCTTGCTCCAGTGGGTGCAGCAAGCACAGCACAGGCTCGCTCTGCATCTTTCTTGAGTCAGCAAATACTGGCTGAGCACCTAGTATGTGTCAGAGGCTGGATTAACCCTGGGGGGTGCAGAGAGCATGAAAACAAAGGCCATTTCCCCAGAAGCTCACATCTGGTGGAGAAGAAACACCTGTAATAAGGAGGTGTGATAGGTTCAGCAATGTAGATGTAGAAAGAATGGTGGGAGCAGGAAGAGAGGGATTAATGTGGCAGTGATTTTTTTTTTTTTAAACTTAAGCACTCCTAGGTGAGACATTACATGAATTTCAGTAGAAATGGGGTCCCTCTCTTGGTCCTTTGGTCTGTAACCCCCATCAGTCTCCCCGTCATCAGCATCAAGGCTGCTGTACGTGCAGAGCTCTGTAAGTTACAGCAGAGTTGGCATTTGCAATATGTTACCAGATACCAGTAGACACAGACACAAGATGATAACCAAGAGAAGAGAGTGTCCAGTGCAGGACGTCAGGCTTTTTGTTTCTTTAATGGATCGTTTCCCCAAGTTCTAGGACCAGGAAGGTTTGGGAGCAGTACATCACAAAGGCAAGGATTCTGGATAGTTCTGAGGGATTCTCCGAGCAGATGAACTTCTGTCTTCATCTCCTTTGGGTCCCTGACCTGTCTGTGCTTGTCCCAGCTCAGTTCAGAAGGAAAGCTCTGAACTTGGATGTCTCTAAATGGATGGAATAAAGGAAATCTAGAGCTATCCCAACCAATGTGCTCTGGGAAATAAAAATCCAATCTGACAGATTTTTTTTCCTGGACAAAATCTATGGTGGGTGATAGAAAAATGGTAGAATGAAGAACTCTTGTGTTATACAGGTTGCCAGAGATGCGTCTTACATGTGTCTTATAACCTAAACTGTCACTAAGGTATTTAAAAAGCAGATTGTCACACTTCAAGGACTGTGGGTTTTGATACTCAAACAGACCTAGGTAAGTGTCTTGTGCAGGTTTCTTAGCCTCGCTTTGGGTTCCTGAGCTGTAAAATGGAGATAACAGTGGAATTCTTATAATATAATTACATCATAAGTGCTTAAAAATATGTTTATTGGGAAATGATCATCATATATAAATTGCTTGACACAAAGTAGGTGCTTAAGAAATGGCAGTTCATTCATTGAGCACTATGTGTCAGGAATTGCTGTGTGTAGGGATAAGGACTGAATTAAATAAAGTCCCTCAAGGAGCTTACTGTGTGTGTGTGTGTGTGTGTGTGTATGTAAGATAATGGACAAATAAATAACAAGATAATGATGCATTGTAGTGGAGAGAAATAAAGCAGAGTAAGAGGAATGGGGAGTCTTGCCAGAGGGCGGGGTGAAGATTGTTATTGTTTAAAATAGCTTGGTCAGGGAAGGCTTTGCTGATGAGTGACATTTGACTGGACCCCTGGGGAAGTGAGGAGCGGGCCAGGCAGATGTCTGAGGAAGAGCATTCCGGGCAGTGTAGCAGCACCTGCAAAACCCTGAAGCAGGAGGGAGGTGTGTTCATATGAAAACCCAGAGAGGAGTCCAGTGAGGCTGTGGGTGAGTGAGCAAGGGGAGCAGCAGTAGGATTTGAGGTCAGAGGGGCAAGCCGGCAGGGTCACTGGGGTATTGCCTCTCATGATTTCTATTTGTTGCTAAGATTAATATCCTGAGCACTTGAGGAAGGAATTGGCTGACATCTTACACTCGATGTTTAGAAGAAGGCTGGTTGGGAGACATAGGTTCCTAGGTCACTCAGCCTGAGCAAATGCAGCCAGCAGAGGCATAAATCTTTCCAAGGTGATGAGGAGCTCAGTGCAAAACAGTGTTCAGCAACCTTTCATCCAGATCAAGGACTGTTTTAGGGCTTCTTTTGGGCCTTTACCCTGCAATGAAAGAAAGGGCCACCCTTAGCGAACAGTCCTGCAGGTATTGTCCTTGCTAGTTTTTAGTCTGTATTCTTTGAGGATGAAAGTAGTTTCTATGGCTATGGAAAGATATTAGAATCAACTGGAAATACATCGACTGTTGGTGTACTATTCATGTACCATGAACATGATATTATATGGTGCATTTATTTGAGACTTCCATCTTGTAGGCCGAACACGAGGAAGACCACAATTTGCTGCTCCACCCCTCTGGGACATCGTTCCTCTAAAGCAGGGATCCCTGACCTCTGGGATCTAATGCCTGATGATCTGAGATGGAGCTGATGTAATAGTAATAGGAATAAAGTGTGCAATGAATGTAATGCACTTAAATCATCCTGAAACCATCTCCCCTGCCTGGTCCATGGAAAAATTGTCTTCCATGAAACTGGTCCCTGGTGCCAAACAGATTGGGGACTGTTGCTCTAAAGAGCATGGTTTTGTCAGACTCACTGTTACCAAACAGGAGAGTGTGAGGGGAGGGAGGACAGATAAATTAGGAGTTTGGGATTAAAATACACACATTGGGCTTCCCAGGTGGCACTAATGGTAAAGAATCTGTCTGCAAGGCAGGAGATGCAGGAGACGCGGGTTTTATCTCTGAGTTGAGAAGATCCCTTGGAGGAGGGCACAGCACTCCACTCCAGTATTCTTGCCTGGAGAATCCCATGGGCCAAGGAGGCTGGTGTGCTGCAGCCCATGGGGCTGCAAAGAGGGGGACGTGGCTGAGCAACTGAGCACACACACACACACACACACACTATAACATATAAAATAGATTAACAACAAGGACCTACTGCATAGCACAGGAACTGCATTCAGTATCTTCTAATAACCTATAATGCAAAAGAATCGGAAAAAGAACTTATATACATATTTATATATTATATGTGTCTGATAGAATCACTTTGCTGTACACTTGAAATCAACTGGACCCAATTAAAAAAAATAAAGTGTATGGTTTGGGGGATTTGAGAGCTTTCCCCCATGGCTGACCCTAGTGCTGTGGGACTGTTGCAGTGTGTTTCATGGATACAAATGGGGTTGGATGCCTGAGAAGCTGGTCAAAGTTTCTATGAAACAGGATTTGACAAGGTTGGGTCCTGGCTGGGTGGCTGGTTGGGTGTCCCCCAAGTCACCCCTTTAGAAGGCGACTTTCACCTGTGGATTTTTTTTCCATCCAAGGTCTTGCTGCCTCAGAAAGCCGCTCTGTCCCTCTGGGCTACATCGCAGTGACCTTGCTCACCTCCGACTGTGAATTTGCAGTGGCTGGGACCCTGTGTGGCGTCGCGGGGTGTCTTCTTCTTGCAGATCCCCTTGGTGACAGCCACATCACAAGGAGAAGCTTTCCTGATGAGCACATATTCAGAGCAGAGCAGCTGAGATGCCTCCCCTGGGGGCTGATCACATACATTAGGGCTGATCTTACCAAGGGGACTACAGGACAAATCTCTCCACAACTTAGCAGCTTAAGACAGCAACCATTTCTCATTTTCTCGGGCTGGCCAGGCAGTTCTTTAGGTCTGAGTTGGGCTTGATTCATCCCAGCTGGGTTTGTTCATGTGACTTTTGTCTGCTGTTGGAGTGGCTGAGAGCTGGCTGCTTGAGGGTGGCCTTACCTGGGGGAACTTGGCTCTGCTCCGGGTAGTACATTTTCCAACAGGCTAGCCCAACATGTTCATATACTATCCCTGGTATCCAAGGGTGGGCGGAAACTTGCCTGACCTCTTGAGGTCTAAGCTTATGCTTGGCACACTGTTGTTTCATCTTTGTCTATTGACAAAAGTAAGTCACAAGACCATCCCAGAGCGAAGGTGTAGAGAGTCTGCCTGCGATGCAGGAGACCAGGGTTCGATCCCTGGGTCAGGAAGATCCCCTGGAGAAGGGAATGGATACCCACTCCAGTATGCTTGCCTGGAGAATCCCATGGACAGAGGAGCCTGGCGGACTGCAGTCCATGGTGTTGCAAAGGGTTGGACATGACTGTGACTGACACTTTCTCTTCAACTCACAAGGTCAGCCCAGAGTGAAGGTGTAGAGACTAGAATACACTTTAAAAAATTATTTACTCATTTGGCTGTGCCAGGTCTTAGATACAGCACGTGGGATCTTTGACCTTTTGTTGTGGCATGTAGGGTCTAGTTGCCTGACCAGGGATGGAACCTGCGCCCCCTGCATTGGGAGCGCAAGGTCTTAGCTGCTGAACCACCAGGGAAGTCCCTGGAGTACACTGCTTGATGGGAGGAGCTATGAAGGCACACTGCAAAGAGCATGGATATGGAGGGAGGAGGGAACTGGACAGTCTTTGCATTCAGTCTGCCATAGGGACGTTAATATTTAAAGCCCCCTTGACTAAGGCTCCTTTTTCCCCAAATTCTGCTTGAATGGACAGTGCCTGAAACTTGCCCTTTTCTTTTTCTCTGTTGTTCTCTGTCTCCATGGCTGATCAGCCTCAGACATATGAATCTTTAGATAGCCATTCATCCACCAGATATTTACTGAGTGTTCCTTACACGCCAGGCATGGGCTTCCCAGGTGGCACAGTGGTAAAGAACCTGCCTGCCAATGCAGGATGCACAAGAGATGCAGGTTCAATCCCTGGGTTGGGAAGATCCCCTGGAGGAGGAAATGGCAACCCATTCCAGTATTCTGTGCCTAGAAAATCCCATGGACAGAGGGGCCTGGTGGGCTACAGTCTATGGAGTCCCAAAGAGTCAGACAGGACTGAGCGACTGAGCGCCCACACAAACATGAGGCAAGGTGGCAAGGTCCATCCTCATGAGCGGCATCCTAGTTGGGGAGATGGCATGTAGATAAGTAAATATGCATTATGTGATGAGAGGACATCAAGCAGGGAGAACAGGATGAGGAGTGCCTGGTTGGGTGGATGAGGAGCAGGGTGAAGGGAGGGCTGGGAGTGCTCAGGGTGACATGAAGGAAGAGAATCAGCCAGATGGATGTTTGGGGAAGGACCCTTCTAGGCAGGGAAAGCGACAAGCGTGAAAGCCCTGAGGGAACAGTGTCCTGGTGTGGCCTGGGAACAGAAAGGGCGTTCGTGTCGAGGGAGTGAGGATGGAGAAGGTGAGATCAGACAAACTGCTGAGAGCTGGGTAATACAAGGTTATCTAGGGCCTTGTGTAGACTGTGGCTTTTACTCTGAGCATGATGGGAAGCCAGTGGAGAATTTTGAGCACTCGCTGACATTATCTGATTTAAGCTTTACAATGATTACCTGAGCTTTAGACTTTAGAATAGACTTTTGGGGTTAAGGGTGAAAACAGGGAGATAAAGTCAGGAGGCTACTGCAGTGATCCAGGCAAGAGATGATGGTGGTTTGGACCAGGGTAGTTAGTGGTGATGGTGAAAAGTCATCAAATTACAGATATATTGCTCTAGGGATTCAGGGATGACTCTACATATTTTGACCTGAGCAACTAGAAAGAGTGGCCCTTTACTGAAATGGAGAAGGAAGAGTAGTGGGGTTTAACTGAACATCCAATGGGAGATGTTAATTTGATAGTTACACGTGTGGGTCTACAGTTGAAGGAAGAGGTCCTAGAAGGAGATACAAGCTTGAGTGTCGTTAGCACTCTTAATTTGTCCCTTCAGTGAGCCCAGTCCCTGCTGTGCCACCAGTGCCCTGCATATTGTTTGGCACATAGTCTGCGCTCAGTATTTACTGAATGAGTGAATGGAGTCATTCAATCACTGGAGGTGACTGCGGATCTTTGTTTCAGTGGGTCTTGAAGTGTAACTCCCTGAAGTTATTCTTTTTCTTTTCAAGGTCTCATGAGAGCCTTATTGTGGATCCCACGGACTAAAAACAGACTTTAAATGTGAAGGCTCCAATTGCTTATGTCTTATAGAAAACAATGTGTGATGACAAGTAAGAAGGAGAAACAAGTGGGAACCAAAAAATAGCTCATACTTTCAAAAAAGGAGACAAAATCCTGCAGGAGAGGAGGTTGAAATTCAGAGGTGTGATGTTCTTGGGTTATTATTGTCCTCCTCTTAATTTAAGATTAAGCAGAAGCAGGAAAGAATCTTGAAAAAGGAAGATGTTTATTTAAATCAATTTTGTGCCAAGTGAAAGAGTGTCACCAGCTTGCTTGAAAAATCCCACATCCACAGCATCTTGTGTAATCTGTTCCTGTTTATAAAAGGAGAGAAATCCGCAATAGTCTTATAGGAAAAGGGAGGAACAGTTATGGGGTTTAATTGGTGTGACTTTAATTGGAATGACTTCAATCTCAGACTCCAGGTGCTGACCATTTCCTCCCTGTGGTGTGGCTGAATATGTGTGAGTGTGAGTTTTGTTTGTAGTGATATTAGAGGGGGTGGGAGTGAGGAAAAAAGTAGGTACTGCAATGGCAAATGGTTTCCTGTTTGTGTGTGTGTGTGAGAGAGAGGGAGAGAGAGAGAGAGAGACAGAGAGAAGGAAAGGGACAACAGTGGGAGAAAAAGAACTGAAGCTGAGAAGGAAATATGAGAAAGGGATATCAAGTTGGCCTCCGTTTTTACGTGTGGATACCAAGCTTGACCATGCTGGAGATTGGATGGAGCGCTGGGATTTGGGATCAAACAAAACTTGGTTTGGACTCAATCTTCCTTACTTTCTAGCTGTGTAACTGTAGCAAGTTATTTAATTTCCCTGAGCCCTGGTTCCTTCAGTTATAACATGGTGATGGTGATGATGGTGGCAGTGAGGGTGATGATGATGGTTGGTGGTGGTGATGAAAGTGATGATGGAAGTAGTAATAACACCCAAGTGGTCTGCAGTTTCTTTCATGCTCCTGTTCTTGGAAATGTGTTGGTCTAAATACTAATGAAAGAATTACTGAGTGCACGCTTAGTCATCAGTTGTGTCCGACTCTTTGTGACCTCATGGACTGCAGCCCTCCAGGCTCATCTGT
Organism: Capra hircus; assembly: GCF_001704415.2. Lineage (NCBI taxonomy): Eukaryota > Metazoa > Chordata > Mammalia > Artiodactyla > Bovidae > Capra > Capra hircus. The sequence goes on along the minus strand of NC_030828.1, from coordinate 15,360,142 downwards.
CCATGGGATTCTCCAGGCAAGAGTACTGGAGTGGGTTGCCATTTCCTCCTCCACGGGATCTCCTGACCCAGGGATCAAACCCATGTCTTCTGTGGCTCCTGCATGGCAGGTGGATTCCTTACCTGCTGATCCATCGGGGCGTCCCAAAGGATCGTTACATCTAATGAAAGAATTGGGAATTCTAAGTGTAGAGAGAGTTTAGAACCTGTCATTTAATGTTTCCAGTTCTGATGAGATTATTTGTATGAAGCGCCCATTGTGTTCAAAATGAGACAGGTGGATAATAATAGACTTATGAGCTAGAGATTTCTGAGGTGCCTCAAAGGGAAATCAACCTTCCATTCTCTACAATAGGCCAACCCCCAGCTCAGCTCTGCATTGGCTCATACTTTGTTAGAATTCCTTGATCAAAGTTTTTGAGTCATTTGGATTATGGAGGTGCAGAAACTCTCCATCAGATGCCTCTGGGTTTTGCTCCCATAAAATCTACCCCATGATGTTTTCTACTGGAAAATCTGCTGTTTTCCCTACTCCAGGTACATAGTAGGCACACAATACGAGTCTATTTGATTCATGAATGAGTAAATGCTGTTGTGCTTGCTCGGTTGGCTGAGGCTTCTTGGCTTTTCCTCTTTGACCTGGACCAGACGTGATGATGTGAGAGAGTGCAGAGTCTGCAGCATCTAGTAAGTATTCAGCAGCTAAGGGTTTCCCAGGTGGCGCTAGTGCTAAGGAATCCGCCTACCAATGTAGGAAACTTGAAAGATGTAGGTTCAATCGCTGGGTTGGGGTCGGGAAGATCCCCTGGAGGAAGGCATGGTAACCCACTCCAATATTCTTGTCTGGAGGATCCCATGGACAGAGGAGCCTGGCGGGCTACAGTCCATGGAGTTGCAGAGTCGGACACAACTGAGTGACTAACATACAACACCCAGCAGCGAATGGTTTCTCTCTGTCCCACCTCCTGGCCTTTGCTGCCATTCTGGCCTCCTCTGGATCAAGGAGCATGGACTCAGGTTTCTCCTGGGGTTCTCAGATGCTTCCAGAGCGAAGACCAAAGCTCCCTTGCTGTCCTGACCATGAACTACAGTTCACCCACTGTGTCTCCTGTTGCAGTGAAACCCTGCACCGTGGCTTCCCTCCTTCACCAGCCCACACAGAAGCCTGTGGTCCTATCACATTTCTCTATTTCTATGGAAGCTCCTGCTCCACGCACTTCTTGTTTCCTTCAGTCTTTAGAGCTTGCTTCTGTCCAGGGCAGCAGTGGGAAGAGTAGCATTAACTTTTTTCTTTTCCCCAAAAGGCAACTGAAAATTCTCCTCTAACCAGAGACCCTGTGTGTGTGTGTGTGTTATTGCTCAGTCATGTCCGACTCTGCGACCCCATGGACTATAGCCTGCTAGGCTCCTCAATCCATGGAATTTTCCAGGCAAGAATATGAAGTGGATTGCCATTCCCTTCTCCAGGGGATCTTCCTGACATAGGAATCGAACCCCAGTCTCCCGTATTGCAGACAGATTCTTTATCATCTGAGCCACCAGGGAAGCCCAGTGATTCTGTGACCCCTCAGAAATAGAATTAAATTGAACCCTTAGGAGCTGGAACATATAGGCCATGTCTTCACTTCCATTCCCACTTTATAGACGGGAAACCTGAGGTCCAGAGTGAGGAAATCACAGATGAAGGTACTCTTGGACAAGCGGTGGAACAACCTCATTTCTTTCTCTTCCCGTTCTATGTAGAGGCAGGAGAAGGTAATTTGGCCAGACTTCTGGGGCCTTCTTGCATCACAGATGTCCTGGTCTAGCAGTTGGCTGTTCAAGCTGGGAGCTGGGGACCATTAACTGCTTCATACATCAAACCCAGATGATGCATGTGTTGGCAGGAGCTCTGGCGCCTGAAAGTCATGTAAGCATGGGGGAGATGTGTGTATTTCACCCATGTATTTTCATGGCTCCCCATTACTGAAACCTGCCAATGAATACATGTCCGTCCATCAATACCTCCAAACGTACACATTTGTTTTAATAAGTATTTCATTGGCAGGTTCCTTTGGCTTCCCTGGTGGCTCGGACAGTAAAGATTCTACCTGCAATGCAGGAGGCCCAGGTTCAATACCTGGGTCTGGAAGATGCTGGTAAAGGGAATGGCAACCCACTCTGTTATTCTTGCCTGGAGAAGTCCCTGGACAGAGGAGCCTGAGGGGCTATAGTTTCATCCAGTTAGGAAGAGTCAGACACGACTGAGTGACTTTCACTTTCACTTTTCGTAGGCAGTTTCCTTTTTGGGCCCAGAACAAGTTCAGGACAATGGAAGGACTTACTTGGACTAGAGGATCTTAGTGTTTCAGAGCTGCAGGGACTGTAGGAATCTAAACTCCCTACTAGGCAAAGACAGGAGCTGAGTCTAGAGAAGGAAATGACTTGCTTAAGGTCCCACAGTCAGGGAGCACTAGAGAGAGGACCAGAGCCCAGGTCAGGCCTGCAGAAACTAAGCTCGTCTGACAGTAGAGAGCAAGAGAGACCATGATCACAGCAGCGCTATTTACAAGGTATGGAAGCAACCTAAGTGTCCGTCAGCGATGACTGGGTAAAGAAGCTGTGTACATACATACAATGGAATACTAGTCAGCCTCATAAACAAATGCAGTTTTGCCATTCACAACAACATGGGTGGACTTGGAGGGTATTATGCTTGGAGAAATAAGTCAGCCAGAGAAAGGCAAATACTGTATGGGGTCATTTATATGTGGAATCTAAAAAAAGAAAACCGGCTAGTGAATATAACAGAAAAGAAACAGACTCACAGATACAGAGAACAAACGAGTGGTCACCAGTTGGGAGAGGGAAGTGGGAAGGGGCCGGAGAGGGGTAGGAGATTAAGAGGGACAAACTACGGGGCATAAAATAAACAAGCTACAAGGGTAAGTATTGTGCGGCACAGGGAATATCCAATACTTTATAATAACTGTCAGTGAGACACAAGCTTTCAAAATTGTGGATCAGTGTGTTGTGCTCCTGAAATTTATGTAATCTTGTACACTGCCTGTACCTCGATTAGAAAAATTAAGGAAAAAAAGAGAGCACAGGAAATGAAGCCTGGGTGCCCTTCACGCTGAGAAGCCCTCTGCAGCATGAGGGCCGGTTGCCCCAGGCAGTTGAGAGCCTGGGCGGCTCCCCTGCAGCTTCCTCCGAGAAATCCTCTGGGGGTTTCCCCTGCCGGTGACCCAAGCGCAGGCCCAGGGAGCGGAGCTCCTGGTCTGCCCGCGGTCCCTGCTCTCCTGCCAGGCGCAGGGTCTGACCGTGGCCTCTCGCCTGATCGGGGGGTGGGGGGCAACAGATGGTGCTGATCGGAGCCCAGCTGGCACGTGGGCGGCTCTGAGGGAACAGAAACGGCTTGGCGGGGAGGGGCCTGCGCCAGACCAGAGTCCCGGGCGCCCCCAGGACAGGGCTAAAGAGGTCACGGCCATGTCAGGAGTTCCTGACCTTGGCACTGGAGGGCTGAAGGGACTCTGTTCCACTCCTGTGCGACACCCCCACCAGGATGAGTGATGAAGGCAGCCCACCCACGGTTGCTTAAATGTCTGTGGGTTACAGGCGGCTGCTTTGAGTATTTTTCAGCAAAGCATAAAAATTAAGCTTGAAGGAAAGGGAAGATCTGGGAAAGCAGAGTAAAGGTGGTAGCTTCAAAATTAAAGTGGTAGCACAGGGAACTCTCGCTGGATGTTACGTGGCAGCCTGGATGGGAGGGGAGTTTGGGGGAGGATGGATACATGTATGCCTATGGCTGGGACCCTCTGCTGTCCACCTGAAACTATTACATCACTGTCAATTGGTTATGCTCCAATATAAAAGAAAAAGTTAAAAAATGAAAGTAGTGAGAGGATAAGACCACGTGGAGTGATGAAGGAGTCGATTAGAAAGGGTCAGAGCAAAATCCTCCCTGGTGGTCCAGTGGCTAGGAGCCCGAGCTTCTAGTGCCAGGAGCCCGGGGTTTGATCCTTGGTCAGAGAACTAGATCGCACAAGCTGCAACTAAAAAATTCCTGTATGTGGCAACTAAAGCCTGGTGCAGTCAAATAAATAAATAAAAATAGATATTAAAAAAGACAAAAGAAGAGAAACAGAGCAGCATGGAAACAGGATGGGATGCTGAGCTGAGCTCTCCTCTCCCTCCCCACGTTGGGTGACCTTGTCTTCATTTGGGGGTCCCAGCCCATCTCTGGCAGAGAAGCTGTGCCAGGCTCCCCACCTCACATCACAGGGCTGGGGGCCTCCTGTCTCCGCAGTGACCCAGTGGGGGACCAAGTGGAGCTCCCACAGGCCAGGCTATTCCGTGTCACTGCCAGGTGGATGTCCTGGGGCTCTCAGCCCATTTTCTCCAGGCCTGTAAGGTCTCTTCTGGCTGGCTTGACCTTCCAATTATTCCTGGATTCTTGAGCTTCTTAGAGAGGATAGAGAAAGCAAAGAGTCCTGGAGTCAGTCTCTCCTGGGTTCCCGGCCTGGCCTTGCTTCTTACTCAGTTGAGATCTTAGGTGAGTCATTTAGCAATGCTGGGCCTCAGTTTTCCAATCAGTAAAATGGGAGTGATGATGGTCTTACCTTCTCTGTAGAGTCACTGGTGGCAGATACTGTTAGATGCTGAATCCTCAGCCCAATGACTAATTGAGGTCCATTTACAGCAGCAGCTGCTGCAGGCCTGTCACCTCCAGATTTCCTGTGCACACCCCCAGATTCCCTGCAGCCTGCTCAGGGCTCTCATCTGCTCCCTCTGCTCTCACACTGGGAAGACGAGGAAATGCTTAGGACTTGCCCATTTGGGAAACAGAGGGGAAAATCATGCTGGTGTTAGAAGAATCACCTTCAGCATTTGCTCAGCACCTCATATTCCAACAGCAGTGTCCTCACAGTAACCCTCAAATAGGCAGCTTATAAATCTGTTATATTCTCTTATAGATAAAGAAATAGAGACAGCAGAGGTTTCATCTTACAGCAAAGTTAGCTTTGTACTGAGGACCCACATGGATGCATTAGATGTGGTTCCTCTGAGCTTGTAGTTTGATCATGTGACAATAATGATGATTATGATATATATATGATTTCATTTCATTTCATTCTTCTAATCCCTGTGAAGTGGGAGTTTTTTGTCTCCATTTCGTCATGGAGTAAACTGAGGTTCAGAGAAGTTAAATAAGTTTCCCAAAGGTTATTGTTGTTCAGTCTCTCAGTAGTGTCTGACTCTTTGTGACCCCATGGACTGGAGCACACTAGGCTTCCCTGTCCTTCACCATCTCCTGGAGTTTGCTCAAACTCATGTCCACTGAGTCAGCGATGCCATCCAACCATCTAATCCTTTGTTGTCCCCTTCTTCTCCTGCCTTCAATCTTTCCCAGCATCGAGGTCTTTTCCAATAAGTTGGCTCTTCACATCAGATGGCCAAAGTATTGGAAGTTCAGTTTCAGCATCAGTCCTTCCAGTGAAAATTCAAGGTTGATTTCCATTAAGATTGATGGGTTTGATCTCTGTGCTGTCGAAGAGACTCTAAAGAGTCTTCTCCAACACCACAGTTTGAAAGCATCAATTCTTTGGAACTCAGCCTTCTTTATGGTCCAATTATCACATCCACACATGATTATTGGGAAAACCATAGCTTTGACTATACAGACCTTTGTCGGCAAAGTAATGTTAGCATTGGTGGAAGGGGAGGATGGACTTGAATGCAAGGCTGCTTAACCTCAGAACGTGTTCTTTGCTGTGTGCTGTGTGCCCTCCCAACCAAGTCCATGAAGGCTGGTTAAGTGCAGCTGCTGCTGCTGCTGCTAAATTGCTTCAGTCGTGTCCGACTCTGTACGACCCACCAGGCTCCCCTGTCCCTGGGATTCTCCAGGCAAGAACACTGGAGTGGGTTGCCATTGCCTTCTCCAGTGCATCAAAGTGAAAAGTGGAAGTGAAGGCGCTCAGTTGTGCCCGACTCTCAGGTGCAGCAATGAGCCTCAATCCATGACCTCGACTCCTGCCTCTCCTGCCCCTGTTGCTACAACCCACAGGCCCCTAAAGGGAGTTTGCAAACATCTGGTTACTTCCTAGTGGGCTTAAATCAGGAACTGGATCCAGCTGGATTCCCAGCCTCTGAAGCTATTTTTCTACAAGGTCTTATAAGGACTGCAGTGCCTAGGCGCTGTTGTTGGGAAGCTCATTAATTAATTATGAGACTACAAGGTGAGACAATGATGTCACAGAGATATAAACGGAGTGAATGTTTGTGGGAGCATGGACTATAAGCAGTGATTATTGCTGCATAAGGAGAGAAGACTGAGGGCCAGAAAAACTACTGGACAGGGTGAAGGGGCATTGCTTAACTGGGCCTTGAAGGATGAGTAGGAGTTTTCCAGGAGGGCGCTGGGGAGGAGAATGGTATTCCTGATAGAGGAGATCGTTTGAGAAGTAGCTAGACCTGAGAGTGTTCAGTTGATTACGGAACCACAAGCAAACTGGTGTGGTGAGGTGGTTTTGGCTGGCAGGTGAGGCAGGAGAAGGAGATGGTGGAAGGTGGCATGGAAACACACTGGAACCTCTTGGGGTTTTCCTGTTTTAACTTTTGTTGGAGTATAATTGGTTTACAATGTTTTGTTAGTTCCTCTTGGGAGTTTCAATGTTATTAGGAGTGCAGAGGAGGAAAACCCCCTCCAAACCCACTAACATACTCAGAAGAGCTGATTTTTGTCTGGGCTCCTTGAAATGGTCTTTTGAATGTCGAGATAATTACTGTCCTTTGCTTCATTCACAAGGCCTGGCCGTGTGTGAACTGTGTGGATCATAAGTCTGATATAGTCTCCATCACAGACATCCATCCAATTAGAGAAACAACAGCAGTGGAAACTGTGATTGATGTCTTGGAGACCTTCAGTGTACAGAAAGATCCAAGATAGCGTGGAAAATATTTAAGAACTATAAAGAAGTCCTAGACCATAGTTGCCCAGAACAAACAGAACAGAAAGTTCTGTTTTCTGGCTTTAGAGTAGAGGAGAGAGCTGCAAGGGACCAAGAGGACCAGCAATCTCTTTATTAAACCTGCTTCCTACTCTTCCTGGACACACAGACTCCGTCTCCCAGCCTTTTTTTTGCAAGTGAGTGTGGCCATGTGACAGGTCTGTTGATATCATGAGAATGGGTGTGATGGGTACCACTTCCAGGGCCGGCCAGTGAACTTCAATATGCCTTCCTCCAAGCTCTTTTCCCGTCCACTGGCTGGCCCTGCTTGGCGCTGTCTTGTGCAAGAAATAGGCTCTGCCTACGTTAAACTACTGACATTTTTGGAGTTTGTTATAGCAGTTAGCCTACTTTCACCAATACAAAGCTTGAAATTTTAATTAGTAATTACTCATAAGCTTATAGGAGAAGGCAATGGCACCCCACTCCAGTACTCTTGCCTGGAGAATCCCATGGATGGAGGAGCCTGGTGGGCTGCAGTCCATGGGGTCGCGAAAGGTCAGACACAACTGAGGAACTTCACTTTCACTTTTCACTTTCATGCATTGGAGAAGGAAATGGCAACCCACTCCAGTGTTCTTGCCTGGAGAATCCCAGGGACGGGGGAGCCTGGTGGGCTGCTGTCTATGGGGTTGCACCGAGTCAGACATGACTGAAACGACTTAGCAGCAGCAGCTGCAGCATAAGCTTATGGGAACACATCACAGAGGATCAAGAAGAGCATTTCTTGATAACATAAAGATGAAAAAGCTACCTCTGGGCTGACTGCTGGGGTGCCTGTTTCATGTGAGCTTCTTTTGTTTTAATTTTAAAATTTATTGTATTTCTATTTATTAACATCTATTTTAATATTTAAACTTATTGAGCCTTAGGAAGCATCACTATGAACAAAGCTAGTGGAGGTGAAGGAATTCCAGTTGAGCTCTTTCAAATCCTGAAAGATGATGCTGTGAAAGTTCTACACTCAATATGCCAGCAAATTTGGAAAACTCAGCAGTGGCCACAGGACTGGAAAAGGTCAATTTTCATTCCAATTCCAAAGAAAGGCAATGCCAAAGAATGCTCAAACTACCACACAGTTGCACTCATCTCATACACTAGGAAAGTCATGCCCCAAATTCTCCAAGCCAGGCTTCAGCAATACATGAGCCGTGAACTTCCAGATGTTCAAGTTGATTTTAGAAGACGCAGAGGAACCAGAGATCAAATTGCCAACATCCGCTGGATCATGGAGAAAGCAAAAGAGTTCCAGAAAAACATCTATTTCTGCTTTCTTGACTATGCCAAAGCCTTTGACTGTGTGGATCACAATAAACTGTAGAAAATTCTGAAAGAGATGGGAATACCAGACCACCTGACCTGCCTCTTGAGAAATCTGTATGCAGGTCAGTAAGCAACAGTTAGAACTGGACATGGAACAACAGACTGGTTTCAAATAGGAAAAGGAGTACGTCAGGGCTGTATATTGTCACCCTGCTTATTTAACTTCTGTGCAGAGTACATCATGAGAAACGCTGGACTGGAAGAAACACAAGCTGGATTCAAGATTGCCGGGAGAAATATCAATAACCTCAGATGTGCAGATGACACCACCCTTATGGCGGAAAGTGAAGAGGAATTAAAAACCCTCTTGATGCAAGTGAAGGAGGAGAGTGAAAAAGTTGGCTTAAAGCTCAACATTCAGAAAACGAAGATCATGGCATCTGGTCCCACCACTTCATGGGAAATAGATGGAGAAACAGTGGAAACAGTGTCAGACTTTATTTTTGGGGGCTCCAAAATCATTGCAGATGGTGACTGCAGCGGTGAAATTAAAAGACGCTTACCCCTTGGAAGGAAAGTTATGACCAACCTAGATAGCATATTCACAAGCAGAGACATTACTTTGCCAACAAAGGAGTCTAGTCAAGGCTATGGTTTTTCCTGTGGTCATGTATGGATGTGAGAGTTGGACTGTGAAGAAAGCTGAGCATTGAAGAATTGATGCTTTTGAATGGTGGTGTTGGAGAAGACTCTTGAGAGTCCCTTGGACTGCAAGGAGATCCAACCAGTCCATTCTGAAGGAGATCAGCCCTGGGATTTCTTTGGAAGGAATGATGCTAACGCTGAAACTCCAATACTTTGGCCACCTCATGAGAAGAGTTAACTCATTGGAAAAGACTCTGATGCTGGGAGGGATTGGGGGTAGGAGGAGAAGGGGACGACAGAGGATGAGATGGCTGGATGGCATCACTGACTCGATGAACGTGAGTTTGAGTGAACTCTGGGAGTTGGTGATGGACAGGGAGGCCTGGTGTGCTGCGATTCATGGGGTCACAAAGAGTTGGACACGACTGAGTGACTGAACTGAACTGAAAATAGTTATACTGCACAGTATTTAAAAAATCCAATAATTTTAGATAGGCAGAATCACCATATGATTCAGCAATCCCACTCCTGGGCATATATCCAACAAAACTGCAATTCAAAAAAATATATGCACCCCTGTGTTCATAGCAACACTATTCATAATAGCCAAGACATAGAAGCAACTAGAAAGGGACAATTTAAATGTCCCTGGTGGTATATATCTTATATGTGTGTGTGTGTGTGTACACAATAGAATAGTACTCACCCAGTAAAAAGAATGAAATAATGCCATTTTGCAGCAACATGAATGTAACTAGAGATTATCATACTAAATTGTTGTTGTGCTTCAGTCACTAAGTTGTATCTGACTCTTTGCCACCCCATGGACTGCAGCAAGCAGGCTTCCCTGTCCTTCACTGTCTCCTGGAGTTTGCTCAGATTCATGTCCATTGAGTCAATGATGCCATCCAATCATCTTATCCTCTGTTGCCCCCCTTCTCTTTTTGCCTTCAGTTTTTCCCAGCATCAGGGTCTTTTCCAGTGAGTCGGCTCTTCACATCAGGTGGCCAAAGTATTGGAGCTTCAGCTTCAGCATCAGTCCTTCCAATGAATATTCAGCATTGATTTCTTTTAGGATTGACTGGTTTAATCTCCTTTCTGTCCAAGGGACTCTCAAGAGTCTTTGCCAGAACCCAATTTGAAAGCATCAATTCTTTGGCACTCAGCCTTCTTTATGGTCCAGCTCTCACATCTGTACATGAATACTGGAAAAACCATAGCTTTGACTATATGGACATTTGTTGGCAAAGTGATGTCTCTGATTTTAAATACGGTCTAGGTTTGTCATAGCGTTTCTCCCAAAGAACAAGTATCTTTTAATTTCACGGCTGCAGTCACCATGTGCCGTGATTTTGGAGCCCAGGAAAATAAAATCTGTCACTGTTTCTACTTTTTCCCCATCTATTTGCCTCGAAGTGATGGAACTGGATGCCATGATCTTAGTTTATTGAATGTTGAGCTTTAAGCCAGCTTTTTCACTCTCCTCTTTCATGCTTATCAAGAGGCTCTTTAGTAAGTCGGAAAAAGACAAATACCATATGATGTCAGTTGTATGTGGAATCTAACTATGACGCAAATGAACCTATGAAACGGAAACAGAGTCCTGGACAGAGAACAGACTGAGGGTTCCTGAGGGAGGGGGTTGGGGGAAAGGTGGAATGGGAAATGGGGGTTAGCACATGCAAGCTTTTATATTCAGAATATAAGCAACCAGGAGGTTCTTAAATGCAGGAAAGGGTGCAGGGTTAAATGGCCAGTGTTTCCTCTGATGACTCTTCCTTGAGCCTATGCACTCTGAAAAGACTCAAGTTCAATATTTTCCCCTTCCTCCCACATTGTTTCTGACTTCTATAAAACGATGAGGATATCTTGTAACATTTGATATCATTCAAAAAATAATAATTTTTTACACTGAAAACCGGGGAAGTTCTTGTCACATAAATTACATAAATAATTAAGAGTGTTGGAGCTCTTTGTATTATGCAGTGTGGTTGAGCATCTTACTGAGAGCAGTGCTGGGTGAGTGAGGAAATCTTCTAGGAAAAAAGCTCCATCTTTGGTGAAATGTGCCTGACGACCACGGAGCATATATGCCTCAGATAAGATTGGCTTCTCCAGGTGTGTTGACCATCTGTATCCTATATTGTAGTTTGGACCATCCACTGAAACTTGAAGTACTTAACAGGTAGATTTGGTCTTTTGGCCCCTGATGCTATACTGTAGATCCCCAAAGGGCTTGATGAAAGGTGTGACCAGATGCTTATTGGCCAGCGTGTTCTCAAAGGCTGGTGTCTGAGGTTGTAGCAGGTGTTTGAGGCCCAAGTGTAGCACATTAAAAATTTGATTCTTGCCCAAAAGTACACTTCGCAGTTATGTTTCTATTTTGTAGCTTTTATCTTCTAGGATCCCACTGATCTATTATTCTAGTATGAAGTGGTGGGCTTCTAGATTAGCCACAGTTTTTCCCGTGGTGAATACTATCAGAATATTACAGTGAACACTGGTGGAGTCCCCAGCTCACATTCCACACAGAGGATTCATCTCAGCAAACAGTGATAACCCCATTCACTTTGTTAGTGATTGGCTCAAAAGTGTGACTCAGTTCTGGCTAATGAGAAGTGAGGATAAGTAGACAAAGCAGCATCTGGGGAAGGTTTTTTTGGTCCTAAAGTGGAAACCACCCCCCCCCCCAAAGAAACCACAGTCCTTTTTCTTTCTCTGCACGTTGTCACATGTACATACTACACCTGGAATTGTGGCAGCCATCTGGGCTCCAGATGATACGTCATGGTTTTAGTGAATCAGCTCATTCTGGAATCCTCCCATCTGGACTTTCTGCTTCCTTATTGCTTAAGTCAGTTTCTGTTTCATTGTGACAAAATAATTTTTTGTGTGGAAAATACTGTTGGCTGCCTCTTCAGTATGTTTTATCCTTTTCTTCATTACCATGAGAACCTCACTTTTTTTTTTTCCTTTTTCCGCCAGAGAGGAAAGGGCAATATACTCAGCTGAAAATGTTTTCTCTTCAGATTTCTTTTCAGCTAGAGATGACTCCAATTCTAGCTACTGAGATATAGATGCAAAGTTCTGAGTGGGGCCTTGGGGAAACCTTTTTAATAGGAATAGGTTTTTTCCACCTTCTAAACTGTTTATCATACTTAGAATGATAGGTAATATGTGCTGAATTATGGAGTAGTTCATCTAGATATATTATTGAGCAGATGGTCTTTAGAATTTAAAGTTACCATATGTAAAATCGATGGTGGTGGTGGTTTAGGCACTAAGTCCTGTCCGACTCTTGTGACCCCATGGACTGTAGTCCGCCAGGCTTCTCTGTCTATGAGATTCTCCAGGCGAGAATACTGGAGTGGATTGTCATTTTTTTCTCCAGGGGATCTTCCCGACCCAGGAATCAAACCTAGGTTTCCCACATTGCAGGCAGATTCTTTACCGACTGAGCTATGAGGGAAGCCCAAAATAGATAAAAATCGATAAAATCGATAAAAATCGGTAAAATCAGTAAAATCAATAGCTGGTGGGAATTCATTGTATGATGCAGGGAGCTCAAAGCCGGTGCTCTGTCACAACCCAGAGGGGTGGGAGGGGGTGGGAGGGGGTGGGACGGGGTGGGACGGGGTGGGAGGGGGTGGGAGGGGGTGGGAGGGGGTGGAAAGGGGAGGGAAGAGGGAGGCAGGTTCAAGAAGAGCACGTATGCATGCCTGTGGCTGATTCATGTTGGTGTAGGGCAAAAACCAAAACAATGTTGTAAAGAAATTATCCCCCAATTAAAAATGAATTAAAAAAGTAAAAAAATAAGAGAAGCGTATCGTATACTAAGACACATATCTGTGGAATCTAGAAAGATAGCACTGCTGAAGCTGTTTGTAGGGCAGCAGTGGAGACACAGGCTTAGAGAGCAGGCTTGTGCACAACAGGGGAAAGAGAGGGCAGGGGGAGTTGAGAGAGCAGCCCCGAAACACATCCCAAGCCGCCTGTGAAACAGACAGCCAGTGGGAGTTCGCTGATGCAGGGAGCAGAAAAAAAAGTGAAGGTGACTTCAAGCTTTGCAAAAAAACTCCAACAAATTAAAATATGGCTTTGTTGCCACTGTTTAGTTTCGATATCTATGCCGTTTATACGCAACTTGATGTCCTTTTTCTTATTTGAAAGAGTTTTTAAAAATTTGTTTTTTGTTAAAAAAACAGTGGTAGTTCTATTTTCTGGTGTTGCTCAGTAATGCACCATATGTATTTATTTATCTATTTTTCTCTTTACCTTTTGATTCTGTTCACCCATTTCTCCAATTCCTTCTGTCCTTGGAAGGAAGGAGGACTGTTCTCTGTGTCTATGAGCATGTTTATTTATTTGTTTAGTAGATTCCACATAAAAGAGAGAGCTTGCAGTATTTTTCTTTCTTTGACTTACTTCACTTAGCATAGTGCCATTAAGTTTGTCACAAGTGGCATGGTTTCACTCTTTTTTTATGGCAGAATAATATTCTATTCTTTATCCATTCATCTATTGATGGACATTAGGTTGCTTTTATATCTTGACTGTTGTAAACAATGCTGCAATGAACATGGGGGGTACCTATATCTTTTGAGTTAGTGTTTTCATTTTCTTCAAATAAATACCTAGAAGTGGAACTGCTGGATCATATGGTAATTCTATTTTTCAGATTTTGAGGAACCTATAGCACGTTTTCCATAGTGGCTGTGCCAATTTATGTTCCCACCAACAGTGTACTAAGGGTCTCTTTTCTCTACAATCCTCATCAACACTTGTTCTTTCTTATCTTTTTCGTAATAGCCATTCTAACAGGTATGAGGTGACAGCTCATTGTAGTTTTGATTTGCATTTCCCTCATGATTAGTGATACTGAGCTCTTATCATGTGACTCTTGGTGGTTTTCTTTGGAAAAAAGCATGACGTAAGGTAGTGGCCACGTTTCTTTCTTTTCTGTGTGGCTGTCCAGTTTTCCCAATGTCATTTATTAATAGACTTTCCTTTCTGCAGTGTATATTCTTGACTCTTTTGTTGGAAATCAATTGACCATATATGCAAAGGTTTATCTCTGGGCTCTTTATTCTGTTCCATTGATCTATGTGTCTGATGCTTTTGCCAACACCAAAAATACACTGACAATACGTAGTTTCGTGGTGTATAGGAAGGTACCTTCATCTTTGTTCTTCTCTCAAGATTACTTTGGTTTTTTGAGTTTTTTTGGTGTGGTTTCATACAAATTTTAGGATTGTTTGTTCTATTTCTTTGAAAAATTCTGTTGGAATTTTGATAGGGATTGTATTGATGATGCTATTATTTTAAAACATATTTCATTTTTTTAGAGCAGTTACAAGTTGACAGGAAAATTGAGAGGAAGATACAGAGAGTTCTCATCCCTCTGCTCCCAAACATGCACAGTCTCTACTGTTATAGGATCCCCACCGAAGTGGGACATTTGGTACCACTGATAAGCCTACACTGACACATCACGATCTCTCAAAGTCTGTGCTTTACCTTAGGGTTCATTCTTGGTGTTTCCCATTCTGTGTGCCATAGCATTTTAAAGCCAAACAGCTTGGTTTGATACTTATAGGTTATATAACCTTGGACAAGTAGTTTAACTTTTCAGAGCCTCAGTTTCCTCATCTGTAAAATGGTCATAGTAATATGTACTTTCAGCAGTTATTGGGGTGCATTTATTGAGGAGATAGTGCTTTGCAGACCACATGGCGCTCAATAGGTGTTTTCCCTCTGGACTGAAACAGTTTCCTCATCTGTAAAATGGTCATAGTAATACGTACTTTCAGCAGTTATTGGGGTGCATTTATCGAGGAGATAGTGCTTTGCAGACCACATGGCACTCAACAGGTGTTTTCCCTCTGGACTGAAAACTCCCTGGGAGCCAACACTGTATCATCTTATCTACCCCTAAAGCTCTGGTGTCTACCAGTCCCTGGCAGACAAAGTGCTCAATGGTTAGTTATCTAGCACACTTGGCGTGCCTTTGAAAAAATAAGTAATTAACTTTCGGCTGTGCTGGGTCTATCATTCCTGCCCGAGAGCTTGCTCTGGTTGTGGAGAGCGGGGTCTACTCTCTAGGTGCAGAGCCTCTCATCCCAGCGGCTTCTCTCATTGCAGAGCATGGGCTCCAGCGCTCAGGGCCTTCAGTAGCTGTGGCTCTTGGGCTTAGTCGCTCCCCAGCATGGGGGATTTTCCCAGACTGGGGACTAAACCTGTGTGTTCCCTCCATTGTCAGGTGGCTTCTTAACCACTGGACCACCAGGGACATCCCACACTTGGAATACCTTATACCTTAAACCAGTCTGTGCATTTCAAAGGAGAAATGCTGTAAGCCTGGCTTGGAGAATTGAGAAGGGTGATGGAGGAACCTAAAGAGGGTCTACCACCTTGGCCCTCGGGTGCTGAAGGGTTAATAATCAGCTCACCAGAGGGCTAGAGAACAGGAATTTGCAAGAGAAGGTGGGGGTGCTTTCCATTTCTAATGTGTGTGCATGAGATTGCTCTATATTTGGATGATGGCTCTCTCATCTGAGGGTTAATCCTCTTTGTCCGAGTCATCCAGCCCGGGGATTAACTGCTTTAAACTCCAAGCCTCACTGTCCCTGACAATGTGAGTTTTGTGTTGCCAAGAACTGGGGCTTTCAGGGGTCAGTTTTTATTG
This sequence comes from Capra hircus, assembly GCF_001704415.2. NCBI lineage: Eukaryota > Metazoa > Chordata > Mammalia > Artiodactyla > Bovidae > Capra > Capra hircus. Next base: position 15,344,561 of record NC_030828.1, on the reverse strand, counting down.
ACCCAGCACACAAGGCTCCTTTGTGATCACTAAATCCTCACCCCTTAATACTATGGAGAGAGAGACTGAGGCCCCTTTAGGGGAGGTAACATTATTTCCTGTGGCAGATTTATGATCAGAGCCTCTGTTTCCAGCCTGGAGTTCTCTCTTCTGCTCTGTGCTAGTGTTTAATGAAGGTTTCAGAAGAAGCTTAGCTGAAAGAGCGAAACAATGGAATGGAGTGCTGGAGTCCTGATGTAAATTCCATGTTGTGTTCTGGGGAAATCTCCAGTATGTCTGGGAAAAGTCTAGCTGGCTCCTTTGCTAATAGATGGTCTATTTGGAAACACTTCCACGGGTCTTGAGTCCCCCACCACTTTTGACTTTGGGTGCCCAGCTCCCAATTCCCTTTCTGGGATCAAGAAAATCTGGCTGACTCCACTGGGGTCACATCCCTGTCCTGGAGACAACTCTTTGAGTCCCACATGGTGTGAGGGAAGAGGAGTTCCTTAAAGGGAAATTGAGGATTTGTTACTAAAAGAAGGGGAATTGGTTATTGGTCATGGAAACCCCCGGTGTCTGTCACAGATACTGAGCTGACTTTTGCTTAAATAAAGATTATAAAGTATTAGTTTTGTTGATATGTATCAAAGACGTTAAAGTCTGGCTATGTCTTCATCTTTCCTTCTTTTCTAAGGGGTTCTGAATCTACTCTTTTTAAAAAATATGTATTTATTTGGCTGAATTGGGTCTTAGTTGTGGTATACAGGGTCTTCCTTGCGTCATGAGGGATCTTTCATTTGCAGCACCTGAAACTCTAGCTGTGGCATGGGGTCTTTAGCTGTTCCATAGCATGTGGGATATTAGTTCCCTGACCAGGGATTGAACTTCTGTTCCCTGTGTTGCAAGGCAGATTCTTAACTGCTGGACCACCAGGGAAGTCCCATGGTTTCCCTATTCTTGCATTTTAAGAATTAAAATATGAACAATTCAAAGGTAGCTTCCCCTCCATCCCTGAAATCCCCTTTACATCTATATTCAACAAATATTGATTGACTGCCCACCATGCTAGGCATCGGGGTTAGTGGTGCGGAAGGAAGACTCAATCCTTGTCCTCTGAATTGCTGGCTTGTCTGTAACTTGAAGACCTGTAAGCCCCACTGCTGGCCATCAGGGGTACTAACTTTGGTTAAAAAAGGGAGTGCGTCATTGAATCACACTGTTGAGTTATTCTGCCAAAGAACGTGACTTCACATTCTCCCTGCATGCAGAACATCCTGCAAATTGGAAGAGACAAAAAAATCCATCTTGGGACCAAACGTCTTGCTACTGTGTTCTCCTGAAATGGGGAAAGTGGGTGGCTTTGACTTGTACTGCTTCTGTTTGCAGGCTGTGAACAAGAACGGGCACTCCAGCCTGCTTTGTTGTTGTGTGGCGGTGTTTGAACACTGGACAGCGTATTGCTTTGCTATTATCAGGTTACTTGTATAAGCCTAGCAGCTGGGCAATTGTGTAATCGTTCTTAAAAGAAAAAGCCAGAGATATTTGCTTAGAGAGAATTTCTAAAAAGGTAGAGAATGAGACGTGCGGTGCAGTCCCATGCAGAACAACCCCAGCAGTTGGATGATTGCTCTTCACAAAGGCAGGATTGTTCCTTGGTTAGAATTCCCCGTGGGACTTCCCCTCTTCAAAGTTCAGGGATGGTTCATGCATTCTGGAAGGGAAGCCTGTCTCATTTTCTCTGCACACACTGACAGAGCTGGAAAAGTTGCCTTGGCTCTTGGGATCTAGTCAATCTTATGCTGAGAGCCTTGCAGCTCTGAGTCCAAAGTCAGTCCCAGGATACAGACCCTGGAGAGCATAGAGCTGCGCTTTTCTCTCTTCCTGTTTCATGTTCCTGCTGTGGTCAGATGACTGGATTTGAAGCTTGTCTCCTTCACTTGCTAATTGTGCTTAAGTGCTCTGTGCCTCAATTTTGTTATCTATATAATAAAGATAACATCAATGGGGCTCTGTCTCATACAGTTGTGATGAGAAAGAAACTAAATGAGGTACTACAGTGCTCAAGACTTCCCAGGTGGCTCAGTGGTACAGAATCTGTCTGCTACTGCAGGAGACTCAGGACAGGGGTTCAATTTCTGGGTTGGGAAGTCCCCTGGAGTAGGAAATGACAGTATTCCTGCTGAGGAAATCCCATAGACAGAGGAGCCTGGTGGTTACAGTCCGTGGGGTTGCAGAGTTGGACACAACCGAGTAACTGAACATACACGCACTATAGTGCTCAGCATAACATTGGGCAGATACCAAGTGTATCAGTCAGCTATTACTGCCTGAGAATAATAATGCTGCATAACAAACATCCTCAGATCGCTCAGTGACTGACACAATGAACTTTATTTATCTCACTCATGAGTTTGTCAGTCAAATAGAGAGGCTCTCCTTCATGTTGCAGGTCAGGTGCAGATCTGCTCTGTGCGTCTCTCATCCAGCTCCTTGGATGCTACAGGCAGCTGCTAAGGATGTGTCCTTCTCACGGCAAATGGTAGGAGGACATGAGAGATGCCTAACTGTAAAAGTAAATTGAAAGCCCCTGTGCATATCCTGTTGCTGACATTTCATTGGCCAAAGCAAACCACATCGCCAAACCCAACATCAACTAAGTGAGAAAGTACACATCTCTCACAGTGGAAAACACTGCCACATTATTTGGCTAAGAGTGTGGATTATAACTGTATTCCATTGGGGAGAAGAATTGGGAATGATAATTTGAACCGTCACAGCAAGTTATTTATATAACAGGAAGTTGAGTGGAAATTTTCTGTTGTTGTGCAGTTGCTAAGTCATGTCTGACCCGTGGACTGCAGCATGCCAGGCCTCCTTGTTCCTCGCCATCTCCTGGAGTTTGCTCAAACTTGCATCCATTGAATCGGTGATGTCATCCAACCCTCTCATCCTTTTCTTCCCTCTTTTCCTTTTGCCTTCAATCTTTCCCAGCATCAGGGTTTTTTCTTTTTTTTTTTTCCAATGAGTTCATATGAGGTGGCCAAAGTATTAGAGCTTCAGGATCAGTCCTTCCAATGAGTATTCAGGGTTGATTTCCCTTACAATTGACTGGTTTAATCTCCGAACTGTCCAAGGGATTCTCAAAAGTCTTCTCCAGCACCACAATTTGAAAGCACCAATTCTTCAGTGCTCAGCCTTCTTTATGAAAATTTTCTATCGTCCCAGAATAGGCATTCAGAGGGCAAATTTGAAAATATGAAGTTTTAGGCACTCTGTTTTTACACTGAGCCACAAATAACCAGGGGGCTTCCCGGATGGCTCAGTGGTCAAAAATCCACTTGCTAATACAGAGACATTACTTTGCCGACTAAGGTCTGTCTAGTCAAGGCTATGGTTTTTCCTGTAGTCATGTATGGATGTGAGAGTTGGACTGTGAAGAAGGCTGAGCGCCGAAGAACTGATGCTTTTGAACTGTGGTGTTGGAGAAGACTCTTGAGAGTCCCTTGGACTGCAAAGAGATCCAACCAGTCCATTCTGAAGGAGATCAACCCTGGGATTTCTTTTGAAGGAATGATGCTAAAGCTGAAACTCCAATACTTTGGCTACCTCATGAGAAGAGTTGACTCGTTGGAAAAAACTCTGATGCTGGGAGGGACTGGGGGCAGGAGGAGAAGGGGACAACCGAGGATGAGATGGCTGGATGGCATCACAGACTCGATGGACGTGAGTCTGAGTGAACTCTGGGAGATGGTAATGGACAGGGAGGCCTGGCATGCTGCAGTTCATGGGGTCGCAAAGAGTCGGACATGACTGAGTGACTGAACTGAATTAAACTGAATACAGGAGACACAGGAGATGCAGGTCCAGTTGCTGGGTTGGGAAGATCCCCTGGAGGAGGAAATGGCAACCTGCTCCAGTATTCTTGCCTGGAAAATCCCATGGACAGAGGAACCTGGTGGACTACACAGTCCACGAGGTTGCAAAGAATTGGATGTGACTGAACATGCACACACAAATAACTGGGGCCCCTTGTGACTTTCCAAGAGGTATCAAATCTGGCCTTGGAGCCCTCAACTCTAAGCCTCCAGGTCTACATAGGTATAAAGATGGAAAAGAAGGCATCATCTATGGAATCTTTACCTGTAGAACGTACTTGCTTGAGGTGAAGGACTGTTTGCTCCCCATGAAGTCAAGTGAAGGGACCTTGAGAGATTCCCTTATACAGACTGGAGATTCTTGCAAAGAGGGCTATGGGGCATCTTATACCCACAGACACTCCACCCCTCTGTGGTTCTGCTGGAGTGTATTGAGCTTGGAGGGCTTGATGTGTCCCCTGGAGTTTAGAGCAGTGAAGACATGGAGTGCCTCCTTTGAGTCTGGAAATTTTGACAGGTAGGAGGCTTAATAGAGTAGCCCATACCAGCAGGGAAACATGGATGGTGATACAGTGCCAAGGGAAGAAAAGGACCTTTTTCTCATCCATTCACTGAGGCTTTAGAAGGTACTGAAGGCTCCTTGGAAGGAAGCATAAAGCTTAGGGGAGGAGCAGGCGCCCCAGGGCTGCCTAAACAGTAGCTAAATCATAGCAGGGGGAAATCTATTGGGTTGGCCAAAGAGTTCATCCGGGTCTCCCCATAAGATGCTGCAGAAAAACCCGGATGAACTTTTTGGTCAGCCCAATACTTGAAGTAGTGGCTGGATGCATGGTCAGCTAGAGGGTGTGAGCTGGGACCCAGTTGCCCCTCTCTGAGATGCTCCTCAGTGCTGCAAAAAGCTAAGGTGAGCTGAGCCTTGCCCCAAGAAAGCAGCATACCTGGGAACTGCTGGCATTAGAGGGGCTGGTATAGACCAGAGCAATGCCAGGAGGGACATCTCCGTTACCGTAATTATTGTTTTGCCTCTGCGTCACTCAGCGTTCCAGTTGAACAGACAGAATCGATCTGCTGCCTTCCTCCACTTCCAGCCCCTCTTTCTAGCTCCTTCCTGCCTCCCTTTAGCTCTGCTTGGAGCCTGGCACATTTCATGTACTCGCTAATCAGCTCTCCCCATGTGGAGGCAGGGCACAGGGGTGTGGGCATGCTGGCTGATCTGCCTGGGGCTCCCAGAGCTTACTCCTAATCCCCAGCCTCTGTCTGGCTGGCAGCAGATGGGATCCTCTGTGGGGAGCTCACCCAGGATGCTCCACTTTTTAGGATAAGGCAAGGTCCAAAGAACAAAAATAAAATTCTGCTACTGAGTGTATATTTGCAAGGAGCAAACGGTTGGCATTTCTAGGGGAATAAGAGTTTCCTAGTGGTGAGCTATATATATGTATATTTTAATGATAAATCTTTCCTTAATCTCAGGGAGAGATTCAGTGGTTAAAGTGGATGAGGGAAAAGGATAAAATGTGCCTGAGGTCTAGTCTGAGTACAAAGTTCTAGTGAGCAATCCATTCATTCTTCTGTTTAGGTTGGGGTCACTTGCTGAGTTGCCTGAATTTAGCAGATGACAAATCCCCCCACTCTGGCTCTGGTTGTTGTAAACTATTATATTAATAACACACAGAATGTGAGTTATTCCAAGACTCATGTTTGCAAGGGAATTTGAAATTACCAAAATGTATTGGTGAAATTAGGAACTATTCAAGTTTGTCATCCAGGTCACTGGTTTCTGTATGCTTACTAATTTTTTTCTGATTAGCTTGATAATATTTGCTATTGAATAAGATTTGGAAAATAGTAAAACTTATATATTATAAAGTTACTCATAGTGCCAAGTTACTTTTCAGAACATGGTGCTAATTTACCCTACGACCAGCAATGTATGAATGCCCCTCAATGCATCCTTGATGTTTAATTATGAAAAAAATAAAAACATGGTCAATTTGTTCATTGAGACAAGATGTTACTTTTCATATATTTTATTGCTAACATGATTGAGCACTTTGCTTATTGACTAATTGTATTTCCTTTTTTTTAAGCATTGTCTTTCCATGTCCTTTGTCCATTTAAAATTGAGTGTTAGTGTTTTCCATATTTGTTAGTAAAAACTATGTGCGTATTGAGGTTACTAAATCAGTGACTCATAATTACTGTAATCATGTTCCAATCTATTTGCCTTTAATTTTGTACTTATATGGTCTTCTTGCCATGTAGCAATCTAATTTTTATGTATTCATATTGCTAGTGTTTTCAGTTAAAATTCCATTCTTTTCATGCTTAAGTTTTTCCTTACCCTAAAATTTCCTTACCCTGTAAATTTGGACTGTTTTTACCATTTTAATTTTATATGTGAGCTATTAATCATTTTTACTTTGTTATGATCTGATGGTGGGAGGTAGGGAATTAATCTCTATTTTGTTGTTGTTCAGTCACTCAGTCGTGTCCAACCGTTTGTGACCCCATGGACTGTAGCCCGCCAGGATCCTCTATCTGTGTAATTTCCTGGGCAAGAATACTGGAATGGGTTGTCAGTTCTATCTCCAGAGAATCTTCGCAACCCAGGGATCAAACCTGCTGCATTGGCAGGTGGGTTATTTACCACTGACCACCAGGGAAGCCCAACTCTATTTTAGTTCATTTTATCTGTGGTTGATCAGTTCTTCAGCACCACTTAGTGAATACTCCTTTCCCCACTGAGTTGAAAACCCACTTGTATATTTTGCTCTATTTGATCTCTCTATCTCAAACTCATGTAATTATTATACTTTAATGTTCTGCTTTAATGTCTAGAAGTACAAATCCCTCTTCAGTCTTACTTTTAAAATGTTCCTTTGGTATTTGGCTCAGATGGTAAAGAATCTGCCTGCAGTGCAGGAGATCAGAGTTTGATCCTTGAGTTGGGAAGATCTCCTGGAGAAGGGAATGGCAACCCACTCCAGTATCCTTGCCTTCAGAATTCCATAGACAAAAGAGCCTGGTGAGCTACAGTCCATGGGGTCACAAAGAGTTGGCTGAGTGACTTTCACTTGGGTATTTTCACCCATTTATTCTTCCAGGTGAATTACTGAGTTATGTTGCCAAATGTGTTGAGAAGCCAGAGCTGGTGTATTGAATTAAGAATATGCGAACTCTGACCTGCTGAATGAGGGGGTACAAACCATCTGCATAGGATTGGCAAGTGGCTCCTTCAGCCTCTGAGGTTCCACTTTGGGGAAGGGGAACTTCAGGGGTGGTTTTATTAAATTTTTAAAATTTACTTTTAATTGAAGGATAATTAGAATATTTTGATGGTTTCATGCATCAACATGAATCAGCCATGGGTGTACATATGTCCCCTTCCCCTTCAACCTCACTCCCACTTCCCCCCAACTCCATCCCTTTAGGTTGTCCGAGAGCGCCAGCTTTGGGTTTCAGGGGTGGGTTTTGACTGAAGGTGCAGTTTCAATACGCTTGCATGGTAGGAAGTGAGTGGGCACAGTTGTGGCAGGGGGAAGGGCAGTCTTCTGTCCCAGGTCACGATCCAGCAGGAGACTGAGGGCAGTGTAGTAAGTGCGTGTTGCTTATAAGGTGGTTGGGCCAGAAGTTCCTGATTTTTCATGGGCTTAACTCTGTGTGGTTATTTTATTTTTATTAATTAATGTTCTAAAAATTGGAGGATAGTTGATTTACAGTGTTGTGTTGGTTTCTGCCATATAAGAATGTGAGTCAGTCATAACTGTAAGTTTATCTCCTCCCTCTTGAGCCTTCCCTTCCCCAACCCACCCCTCTAGGTCATCGCAGAGCATCCGGCTGGGTTCCCTGTGTTACAGAGCAGCTTCCCGCTAGCTGTCTGTTTTACAGATGGCAGTGTATATATGCCAGTGCCACTCTCTTGATTGGTCCCACCCTCTCCTTCCCTTGTTATGTCCTTGGGTCTATCACTACATCTGCCAATAGGATAATCAGTATAATTTTTCTAGATTCCGTGTATATGCGTTAATATATGTTATTTGTTTTTCTTTTTCTGACTTTCTTCACCTTGTAGAGCATGCTCTAGTTCCATCCACCCTAGTTCAGTTGATTCACATTTGTTCCTTTTTATGGCTGAGTAATATTCCATTATATATGTATACATGTGCTTAACTCTAATTGTGAAGTCGTTCAGTCATGTCTGACTCTTTGCGACCCCGTGGACTATAGCCTACCATGTTCCTCCATCCATGGGATTTTCCAAGCAAGAATACTGGAGTGGGTTGCCATTTCCTTCTCCAGGGGGTCTTCCCGACCCAGGGATTGAACCCGGGCCTCCCACATTGTAGACAGATGCTTTACCGTCTGAGCCACCCCACTGAAGTGTTTAATAGCTGCCTAAGTAGCAATGTACCCTGTTTGGAGCAAAACCCAGGAGCAAATAATCACAACCTGGGAGGGTTGGTGTGGGGGTGGTTTCCTGGGAGGACACAGGAGGTCACCAGCTGGCTCGGCAGGTGGAATGCCAGCTGGGTCAGGGGTCTCTGAGTCCCTGGGCAGGGTGGCCACTCAGATGGTGAAGCATCTGCCTACAATGCAAGAGACCTGGGTTCAATCCCTGGGTCGAGAAGATCCCCTGGAGAAGGAAATGGCAACCCACTCCAGTATTCTTGCTTGGAAAATCCCATGGATGTAGAAGCCTGGTAGGCTACAGTCCATGGGGTCGCAGAGTTGGACAAAACTGAGTGACTTCGCCTTCACTAACTCTAATTAGTTATCTTAAAAGGGACCCTGGAAAAAGCAAAGCAGGAACTTATGGAGGGAATCCTAAACTGAATCCTTTTCTAATTGTCCAGACTCTGGATAGGGTTATCATATTGTAAAATGCCTAGGCAAAAGCTCAGAAAAACAAAAGTTGTTTTTCTCATCATACTGAGTTAAGAAAAAATCCTGTTGGAATTTGGATAAGAATTATAGTTTAATTCCACTACCAATTACATTTATATTTATGTAGTTACATTACTAGTTAATTTGGTGACAATTGGTTTTACACAACATGGTATATTTCTTTATTTATCCAATGTTTATTTTCAGTCTCTCTATGAAGCTTTGTATTTTAAAATAACAAAACTATTAAAATAAGAAAATAATAGAAAAAAAACTAACCCTCACTGAGGATTATATGCTAGGCTTTGGTTAGTTTAAATATAATATCTCATTAATCTTTCCAATTTACCCAAGATGATTCAGTCAGTAAATGGCAGAGAAACCTAGTCAAGACTTTTAGATTCTGGAGCCTGAGCAATTACACTATAGCCCTTCCCTTAAGATTCCGGCAAATTATCTCCTGTAGTTTAAAGTGGCAGGGAAATAGTCTATGAGAATACTAAGTTTTGTTCTTATGTTAATAATTTATATTAAAATTTTCTCTTTGAAATTAAGAAAGTGTTAGAATGGGGTGCACTTTGCTTGAAATTTGGTAAACACTATGGATTTGAAGGGGCTTCACAGGTGGTGCCAATGGTAAAGAACCTGCCTGCCAATGCAGGAGACACAAGAGACAAGGGTTTGATCCCTGGGTCAGGGAAGATCCCCTGGAGGAGGAACTGGGAACCCACTCCAGCGTTCTTGCCTGGAGAATCCCAGGGACAGAGGAGCCTTGCCGGGGTCCAGCCCCAGTGGATCCAGGGTATTTGAAGTGGAGACGGCATCGGCGTCTGAGGAATTAATTGCTTAATTAAAGATATGGAGGGAGATTAGAAAGAAATAGTGTAGTAGGAAAATTAGTGGAGAAAAGAGGCTGAATAACTTGGTTTATGTGGAGAACCAATAAAGTTCCAAGACAAGGAATTTGCACCATCTACGTAGGCCACCGGTGCCCGCTTAAATAGCAGAGGATGCCCCGCCTTGGGCTCCCTCTCGCATGGGTCTTAGAAGCTGGGGCAAATAAGTAGACTCGGTGAGCCTCCACGCTCCAGATGGGAATTCAGCCAGAAAAGGGAGAAAAGAACGACATGGGGGAGCCAAGCATCGGTGCCAGATCCACAACTTTATTTTCAAAAGCAGCTTATATACCCCCACATTGTACATAAAGAAATAATGGAATATGCAGAGTTATGCAGGGGCAGCAGTCCTGACCCTTATTGAGACCAGGCTTTCCTCTTGCATACCTTCCCATATACAAAAGGTCCCAGGTGGTTTTACATCATCTTCTGGCCAGGGGGCCTGTTAACATTTTTGTGGCTCTTTTCCTAGATAAATGTCTATAAACCAGAAAACTCTTTTTCCCTTGAAGTGTTTTCTCTTTAATCTGCATCACCCTCAAAGTGCTAATTAAAGTTACATCCCTGTAGAACAAAGGTGCAGTGGGTTATAACAAAGAAAATACTTAACTCAAAGATCTAATGTTGCCAATACCAGGTCTACTACCTGTTTTTTCTACATGCCAACTATATCTACAAATAAAAGATATGAAATTTTGGCAGCAAGTATTGGCTCAACAAATGAAACCCTTAATCAGTCCTATTCTAATGATTTTGACTCCTCTGAAGCCCCTACATTCCTAGGATGTTTTAAGCTTCCTGTGCCTCTTGCGGTCAGGAGGCCACAAACAATCACATGTGCAGCTGTAAGAGTCTGGCAGGCAGGCTAGAAAGCCATCAGAGGGGTGTTTGGATTGAAACACTCTTATTATGCCCAGGAGATTTATTATCTAAAAGCTCTAAATTAACTTTTTCCAGAAAAAGGTGGTAGGGGGGCAGCCCCCTGTTAATGTCAGAAGAGTAGGTAGAAAGCATAACACAGTAAAGCAGGCAGACTCTTGGTTTTAAGGGTAGATGCTTGGGAACAGGGTGTCTCCTGAGGCTCGATCCCGCCTTTGGCGTATGCCGAGCCTCCTTCCTCATGACCTTTGCCATGGGCGGAGTTCCTCACGCTGGCTCCCGGCAGAGCCTGGCAGGCTGCAGTTTGTAGGGTCGCTCAGAGTCAGACATGACTGAAGAGACTTAGCACAGCACAACACATAAATTTGAAGAGTGAAGATTTTCTTTATATTAGGCAAATTTTTATCCAGTGCTTTGGTTCCCAATCCTGGCTGTGTATTAGAATCAGCTGTGGAGTTTATTTAAAAAAACAAACAAAAAACCAAGCAATATCCTAACTCTCCTTAAGGATACTTAAGCCAAACTCTAAGGGTGGCAGTTTCTTAAAGAAATTGCCCAGTGATCCTGATGTGCAGCCAAAGTTTTCGACCCTGACAGAGTAAACATTCAGTTGTCATTTCTGTTTTCTGACATTTTTATTTTCCCCTAGAGTCACCCACAGTTCTTGGCTAGAATCTCCTTTCTTTGTCTTTCACATCTATCATATTCTCTGATCACTTTTACCTTTTTATATTTTTGATTTTCTTTCTGAAGGTGGACTCAACAGCCGGGCAAACCAAACAGATCACCCACTAGCTAGAAGGAAAGAGAGTTGGCTTAAAAAGGAAAACAGATGCGATTAGAACATCAATTCTCTTAAAACTCACGAGTCCTCATCCCAGTCGGAATTTTTTCCCTCTGCCACACCCTCTCCTTCTCCATCCACCTCAAGAAAGAATCTATTTATAAACTATTTTGAAAACCATTGCTTGTTCAGGAACCTGACTACAAGAGACTGTATTCCCAATATGTGCTAAACGGCCCCATTTGCAAACCCCCATTATGTCAGGTACTATACAGTAAGTCTTCTACATGCTAACCTTCAAGTTTCACACTTTCAAAAATGCAACCGTGCATGTGATTCTAGCAAAGAACCAGAACCCATGCCATCAAGATCAGTCGTGAGTGAAATCGCAGCTTGCACTCCGTCTCCTACTGTTGATGACCCTTCAGCTCTACCCTCTCCCACCTCGTCTCCCTCCTCCATCAGTAACTCTTCTGGCCTGTTCACTCCATGCCAGCCCCTGCAAGCCGGCTGTTGTACTGTACTACTGTACTTTTCAAGGTCCTGTACTATAAGATTAAAAATGTTTCTTTTTTGTGTGTGTTTATTTTTTAACGTATTATTTTTGTGAAAAGTATAAACCTCTTTCAGTACAGTACTATATAGCTGATTGCATTAGTTGGGTACCTAGGCTAACTTTGTTGGACTTACAAATTAGGCTTGCCAATGCGCTCTTGGAACAGAACTTGTTCATATGTAGGGGACTTACTATAGATATATGTCATGAGTATAAGGCCAGGGGTGTTGCAGATGCATCGAAGATGAGCACAAGGCCTGACTCAGAGTAGGTTTCATCAGAGATGCTCCCTGCCACCCATCAAGACTTAAGTCATGGTGCTCAAGTAGGGGTCCCCAAACATCCTGAGGACTCAGCTGGGAAAGCAGGGGTGCCCTGTCTGGAGCGTCTTTAACTGCTCAGCTTTCTTCTCATGGGTAGTGATTCTGCTCCTTTTGCCTTGTGAGCCATTTGGACACCAGTTCCCTGCTTGTTCTCTGCTACAGAGCTGGCATCCCAGGTCTGACTCCTTCTCCATCCCCTCTGCTGCTTCCAGTTGCTTCTTTTGTCTCTATGAGGGACTGAACAACGCTGGACTCCCCAGTTAAGATACTGAGCACCTGGGCTTATCTTCCCCAATGTTTCATCTATTCTCAGTCCTGCACTTTCCAAGACACCTGTTTGAATAAAAGCTTGAGGAAGAGACGGTGCTTGTGGGCCATCAAACCTCGAAGCCTGCATTTGTTTATCCAGGAATACCCAAGAAAGCCAAGATCCATGCAATAAACTGCATGCACATTGTTCTATTCATGGGACACAAATGGAGGGGAGTTTGTGTGTGTTCAATGCCTGCCATTTCTAAAGAGTAGACCTCCTTTGCTCTTTTCCAAAAATTCCCACAAGGGAGAAAGTATTATTCCCACTTTACAGAGAAGCTGAGTCACTTATCCAGTGTCTCATGGTTGGCATGTGGTAGAGTTGGGATCCACACCTTCAGATTCCTTGTCCAGGACTCTTTACATTGGGCATGTCTTCACTCTAGAGATGAACAGGGAGAGATTAATTGGGAACAGGCTGGACTCACTAGATAAGCCATCTCCAGGAGAGACCCTCCTGAGCTCTGAGCACATGTGGCCTGTGTCCCCTCACTGTTCCTAGATTACTGTTTCACCTGGAAGTCACCCAGGGCCACGTGGAAGACTGCTGCCCAGAGAGACGCCCTGAAGCGGTGCATAGGGCAAACGGGGGGAGCATCACTCTGGAGGTTACCCCATCATAAGGCATTTAGCTTTGCCAGTTCAAAGTTGTACTCAGTCACTCAGTCCTGTCTGACTCCCTGAGACGCTATGGATTGTAGCCTGCCGGGCTCCTCTGTCCGTCGGATTCTCCAGGCAAGAATACTGGAGTGGGTTGCCATTTCCTCCTCCCGGGGATCTTCCTGAAAGGGATAGAACCCGCATCTCCTGCATTGCCAGGTGGGTTCTTTATCACTGAGCCACCTGGGAAGTCAGTTCAGAGAGGACTCTTTAAATTCCTTGGGAAACAGTGGTCCATGGAGCCCTGTGGTGCTCTGCTCATCCCGTGGCTCCTCTTCCAGCCTCCTCTTCTCCCTGTTCTGGAGCCTGGAAGTCCAGGTCGAGGTGCCCGCAGGTTTGTTTCCTCCTGAGGGCTCTCTCCTTTAGCCCAGCTGATGTCTTCTTACGTGGTTTTCCTCTGTGTGTATCTCTGGTCAATCTCTGCATGTCCCCCTCACAGAATGGTCCTCCTGGGTAATCCTCAGGGTGGACAAAACTGTGCCTTGCCTTGCTGATGCTGGTTTGCTCTTCTTTTCTCACCACATTCATTACGTTATCAGAATGCTATTAAGATTTACATGAAACCTCCCAGCCTCGGGGCCCATCTGTTCTTGCTATTTATTCCCCCAGGGGAGTCACGAATCTGTCATCTGCGATTTTACAGTTCTCCGTATCCGAGGTGCCAGTGCCACGTTTCCTCTGTGAGGCCGTGATGCACGGCTCTCCTCTTCATGAAGGGCTCTGGGGGGTATCGTGCAAAGAATGACACCCCCTTCTTCAGGAAGTGAGACGCCTTCTCCTGAGTGCCAGGCACAGCCGCCAAGTCCTGCTGGGAAAATATGCACCCTTGCTTCACACAACTGAGGCCCCCGGGCCCAAACAGAGGTCAGAGACCTCTTTTAAGTCAGACTTAAAACAGCTTCCTGCTGTCCAGAGATACAGCCATTATTTGTTCTTGAAAGGGAGTGGTATTAGTTTGCCAGAGCTGCTACAACGAAATAACACAGATGGAGAGGCTTGATGTTGTTGAGCAGTCGCTCAGTCGTGTCCGACTCTTTGCGACCCCATGGACTGCAGCCCGCCAGGCCTCCCTGTCCATCACCAACTCCTGGAGTGTGTCTATGTTCATGTTCATCGAGCCAGTGATGCCATCTAACCATCTCATCCTCTGCCACGCTCTTTGCCTTTTGCCTTCAGTCCTTCCCAGCATCAGTCTTTCCCAGGGGAGGCTTGAACGGCAGGAAACCTCCTCCTTGTTCTGGAGGCTGGAAGTCCAGGTCAAGGTGCCTGCAGGTTCATTTCTCCTGAGGGCTCTCTCCTTGACTTGTGGGCAGTAGCCCAGCTGATGTCTTCTTACATGCTCTTCCTCCATGTGTGTATCTCTGGTGAATCCTGGCATGTCCTAATCTCTTCTTTCTTTAAAATATTTGTTTATTTAGCATTTAACAACGTTAGTTTCGGTTGTGTTGGGTCTTCGTTGCTGTGTGCAGGCATTCTCGAGTTGCAGAGCAGGGGCTGCTCTCCAGGTGTGGTTCATGGGCTTCTCTTGTGGAGCACAGGCTCTGGGCACTCGGGCTAAGCAGCTGTGGTACATGGGCTTAGTTGCCCCACAGCGTGTGCCGTCTTCCTGGACACCAGGGATCAAATCTGTTTCCCCTGCACTGGCAGGCAGACTTTTAGCCACTGGACCAGCAGGGAAGACCTCCTCTTATCAGAACACTGGTCAGATTGGGTCGGGGTCCACCCTGAGGGCCTCAGTGAACTTCCTGCTCAGTCTCTCAGTTGTGTCTGACTCTTTGCGATCCCACGGACTCCTCTGTCCATGGCATTCTCCAGCCAAGAACACTGGAGTGGGTTGCCATGCCCTCCTCCAGGGGATCTTCCTGACCCAGCGATCCAACCCGCGTCTCCTATGTCTCCTGCATTGGCAGGCGGGTTCTTTACCACTAGCGCCTCCCGGGTCACCTCTTTAAAGGTCCTGTCTCCAAATACAGTCACATTCTGAGGCACTGGGTGTTCAATGTATGAATCATGAGGGAGCATAAGTCAACCTATAACCGAGAGTTAATAAGTGAGAATACAGACACTGTTGAGTTTCTGTTCTGTGCCAGGCACTGTACTTGCAGTTTCACATACATTTTCCCATTTATTGAAAAGGATCTTATAGATCATGCAACAGCGATCCCAGCTGAACTCTGTATAATGACCACTGGCAGTCGGCACAAGAGGTGAAGCTCCCCTTGGGAAGCTGTTTAACACCAAGGGATAAAGATCAGAGAGAGGAATTTAAGTTGCCTTGAAGAGAGAAAAGGGTCCCCAGTCCCACTGCACTTGAACATAACTGGATTGAATAAATTAACAATGATGATAATAATACTGATAGTAATTGAAATTTGTTTTTTTTAAAATATATTTATTTATTTACTTGACTGCCTCCAGTCTTAGTTGCAGCATGTGGGATCTTCATTGCGTCATGGGGGATCTTTCGTTGCAGTGCATGGACTCTCTAGTCGTGGCACGCAGGCTCTAGAGCACGTGGGTTCAGTAGTTTAGGCTGGCAGGCTTAGCTGCTCCATGGCACGTGGGATCTTAGTTCCCCAACCAGGGATTGAACCGATGTCCCTGCATTCCAGGGCAGATTCTTTAACCACTGGACCATCATGGAAATCCCTGAAATTTGTCGAGTGCTTGCTGTGTTCTAAATGCTTTTAGCATTTGTTATTGTTGCTCAGTTGCCAAGTCATATCCGACTCTTTTCGACCTGATGGACTGCAGCACACCAGGCCTCCTTGTCCTTCACCATTTCCCAGAGTTTGCCCAAGTTCATGTCCATTGAATCGGTGATGCCATCCAACCATCTCATCCTCTGTCACCCTCTTCTTCTGCCTTCAGTCTTTCCCAGCATCAGGGTCTTTTCCAATGAGTCAGTTCTTTGCATTGGATGGCCAGAGTACTGGAGCTTCAGCTTCAGCATCAGTCCTTCCAAGCTTCTAGTGTATGACATATTTAATTGTTGCCATTCTAAAGAAAGAACACATTTAACACTCTTACGAGGTGTTGATCAGTCAAGTATGTGCAGAAAAATGAGCTTCTCAGAAGGCGATGCTGGCAGTACCTTCCAAATACTGCCCAAGAAAGGGGACATTCTAGCCAGCAGACCCAGGTATTGGCAAGGCTGTACCTACTATGGGGGCACAGGTGCCAGGATCTGAGCTGGAGGCCAGAGAGCATGACTCATCCACCTCTGCCTCCTCCAGTCCTGTTCTCAGCATCCTTCCAAATACAGATGGGTCTCCCATGCTGGTCTGCCTAATAAGATAGGGGGTGCTGGTTATGCCAAGATGAGGATTCTGACTTACCGGTAGGTGTCTCCTTGCAAACCAGTCAGGCCTTCTGGTTGCTGTCTGGAATCAATGGGGAATGGGAGAGAGACTTGTGTTGCAGGCCAGATGAAACCTGATTTGGGGTGACAGCCAGACCTTGGGCAGGGATATTATGTTTATTTCTTTTGCTGCTGTAATAAATCGCCACATAGTGGGTAAAAATGACACACATGTATTATAAGGGCTTCCCTTGTGGCTCAATGGTAAAGAATCCACCTGCAGTGCAGGAGACATGGATTTGATCCCTGGATTGGGAAGATCCCCTGGAGCAGGAAACGACAGCCCACTCCAGTATTCTTGCCTGGGAAATCCCAGGGAGAGAGGAGCCTGGTGGGATACAGTCCATGAGGGTTGTGAAAGAGTAGGACACAACTTATCGGCTAAATAGTAATAAATTGTCTTACAGTTCTACAGGTCGGATCGAAATGGGTGTCTCTGGGCTAAAATCAAGGTGCCTGCAGGGCTGTATTCTTTTGCAGGCTGGAGGAGAGAACCTGATCCCTCGCTTTTTCTGGTTTCTAGAATCTGACTGCATCCCCAGGCTTGTGCCCTTTTCTCCACCTTCATATCCAGCAGCTTAGCGTTCTCTGATTTCGCTCTGACTTTCCCCCTCCTGTCTTCCTCTTCTCTATGAGGACCCTTGTCATCACAATGGGTCCACTCCCATAGCTCAGCATAGCCTCTGCATCATAAGATCCTTTACTTAATCACACCTGTGAGTGAGTCCCTTTTGCTGTGTCAAGTAGCACGTCCACAGATTCCAGGGACTAGGATGTGGACAGCTTTGGGAGCTCATTCTTCTGCCTCCCACAGTTATGCCCTTTTAAAAATTGGTATCTCTTTGTTTATTTTTTTGACCATGCCATGTAGCATGGAAGATGTTAGTTCCCTGATCAGGGATCAAACCTGGATTGGGAGCACAGCCTCTTAACCCCTAGACTGCCAGGGAAATCCCCCCACAATTATCCTTACTGAGCTAAGAGCACCCTTTTGGGAATACGCTTGGATGACGGTCAGCTGTTCACTTTAGTGACACCCAGCCTCAACCCTGGCTGCACACTCTAATTTTTGAAGTTGGGGATATCCCAACCTGGTGAGGCAGTGGGGATGTTGTCATAACCCACATGAAGGTCCAGGAAACTGAGGGTCACAGAGGCTGAGTAGTTTTCTGGGATTGGCACCCATTTCCGCCAGTAGCCCCATCATTGGCATTGCACTGTGTTCCTTTCCAATCCATATAACAGACAGGGACATCAAAACTTATTTCCATTAGTATTTCTTTCATAAGGAGGAATATAATTCCTGACCAGGGGCAGGGAAGTAGAAATTAAAGCATGTTGTTGTTTAGTTGCTCAGTCCTGTCTGACTCTTTGCGACCCCGTGGACTGTATCTCGTCAGGCTCCTCTGTGCGTGGGATTTCCCAGGCAAGAATACTGGAGGGGGGTTGCCATTCCCTTTTCCAGGGGGTTGGTCAGACCCAGAGATCAAGCCCGAGTCTCCTGCAGTGGCAGGTGGGTTCTTTACCATCCCATCCACCAGGGAACACAAGTCTATTTCTTCATGTGATGTGCCAGGGATTGCCGTGTCTGTTTCAAAAGCTAACAGTCCTTGCTTTTTGGGGTCTCTCTGCACTTGGCTTTATTGTAAAACTTAATCAACAAATCAGGGTACAGACCACCTTCAGAAGGAAGTAGGCAGATCTCTTATTTTGTTAAATTGCTCACGCATACATGGATTCTTTCATTGCACACAGAGTGGCTTTTCTTTGGTGGGTGTTGTGAGGAATATAGAGATGTTGAAAATGTGAATATTGTTCTCAAGCAGTTCAGTCTGGTCATTTGTACTGTAGACCACAGAGGTAATCTTGTAGACCAGGCTTTGAAGCTGAAAGATGGGCTCAACTCCATCAATCACCAGCTGAGTGATACTTGGCAAGTAGCTTAACCTCTCTGAGCCTGCTTCAGTTCCTCCTTCCATACAATGGGATAATAACCGTACCTACCTTGGAGGGTGCTTGTAAGGACCAAGTGAATGTCAAACTCCCAACTCTGAGCTGAGTGCATGGCAGATGCTCATGAGATGTTCTCAATCCTTCTTTTCCCTGGCTGCTTAGCCTTGTCTTTACAGAAAAGAGAAGAGTGTGCATGAGATGGGGTGGGGAGAGTGGGAGGTAAATTTAAGCATTTCTGGGATGTTCTAATAATGGGCAGAGGCCAGGCTGAAAAGAGATCAGCTGTGCCTTTTGCGTGCCTGATGCAGAGCAAACTCGTTCGGCCCTCGCCCTCTGTTTGAGGCTGCCAGAGAGGCATTCTGTGCTCCAAACCCGCATGCTGGCAGCATTGTCCAGCATCATCTTCCAGCAGAAAGGCTCAGCAGGTGTTTAGAAAGCAGACTGTCCACCCTGTTCTGATTTTGGAAAAGAAAAGCTCTTTCTGTGGAACAAATAACCTCTGAATCAGAAAGAGAAGAAATACTCTAGAGGCATAACAGATGAATAGAATAGACCCAGGGACAGCCCAGAAGGATGTTTGTGTGTCTGGAGCTGAGATGCCAGTGGGAAGGTGGGGTGTGTTGAGGGGAAGGAGGAGAGAGACATTTGGTATAAGAGTTGTGCCAGGCTCTGTGTGATGCCTTTGTAGGCGGAGTTCAGGTTTTAATCCCTGAATACTGGAGTGCAAAAATAGTCCCGGTGGTGACCAGGATTTCTTTTTACTGACTGATTGAGGTATGTTTGATGAACAATGCTGTGTTAATTTCTGCTGTACTGCAAAATGACTCATGTATGTACATACATATCTTCTTCTTCTTTTTTTTTAATCTTCTTTTCCATCATGATTTATCCCAGGATATTGAATATAATTCCCTTGTGAGATATAGTCTGGATTTCTATGTTAACTCTGCAAAGCCAAGCAGATTCAGGAGTAGTTCTTTGAGCTTTTCTTGTCTTTTTCTCATTAGATGCATTAAAATGACTTGCATTTTGTGGACTGTAAGGAGACTTGAGTGGAGGGAGGGAAGAATGACATTTGGTGCTATTTGCACAGAGAAGCATCCCCCAGGTATTCGAGCATATTCCACAGATAAAAGAAGGTGAGTGCACTTCTGAATGCTCTTATCTTTCTTAGCCTTATCCCCAGGGCTCAAATCAAAGCTGAGATGGCGGAGAAAATGGCTCTCCACCCGGCGGGGACACATGCTGTCACCAGCCCTGCTCTCTGTCTAGCAGAGATTGTCAGCCCCCTCCTGGGAGCTGTTTTCACCCTCTCCCACCGATGAGTCATCCTCAGAGGCCAGTTCTCAAGAAGGTGGGATGGCAGAGCAGGAGGAGGTGTCAGAATGTGAAAGCTGTTCTGTTCTTTCCTTGAAAATTAACTTGGCAGCTTGTAAGCAGTGAGCTTTCTGCATGGAGACAGAACAAGTGAGCGGACCAGCTAGTGAGCCAGGGCCTGGAACCCACCCCCATCTTCCACTTAATTGAGTACGAGATCCCGACGTTGCCTTATGCAAGTCTCATCATATTGCTTTATAAACAGGGGTGAAATAATCATGGTGACAGTTTCTTTGGGAGATCCTTGGGATCAAGTCATTTCAACAAATATTTAATGTGCTCTGGGCCAGTGGTGAAGAACTGTCCACCAAGGCAGGAAACTCGGCTTGGATGTCTGGGTTGGGAAGATCCCCTGGAAGAGAACATGGCAACCCACTCCAGTGTTCTTGCCTGGAAAATCCCATGGACAGAGAAGCCTGGAAGGCTACAGTCCATGGGGTCACAAAAGAGTCAGACATCACTTAGCGACTAAACAACAACAATGGGTCAGGTATGTGCCATATACAGAAATAAGTACATTGCGGGTATCTGCCCTCGAGGCGATGGGAAAATGGACGTGTACATGACCATCACGTAAGGTCAGTGGAAATGAAGGCTATGGTCAAGGTATAAAGGGCCGGTGTGCCAATGAAGGAGAAATCCTTGTCTGCAGGAGCTGGCACGGGGGGAGGAGGGAGCAACCAAGTGAGATGGTGAAGCCAGCAAGGTCTGGGAAAAGCCCAGAACTGGAACATGATCTGAGGGCACAGATGTGGCCACGAGGTGGTCAGAACCCAAAGGGAATAACACGCGGAGCATCCTGTGTGCTGGTTACGTGGCTGCTGGGGACCCCTGGGGGCTCTGGTGCTGGGGAAATTGGTAGGCAGCAGGGAGCTGCCCAATGCTTCTTTTTTCTTTTTTCCCTAGACGTGGACCATTTATTTATTATTTTTAAAAATTGGAGTATAGGGCTTCCCTGGTGGCAATGGTAAAGAATCTGCCTGCAATGCAGGAGACTCAGGTTCGAACCTTCGGTCAGGAAGATCCCCTGAAGGAGGGCATGGCAACCCACTCCAGTATTCGTGCCTGAAAAATCCCATGGACAGAGGAGCCTGGGCAGCCTACAGTCCATGGGTCATGAAGAGTCAGACACAGCTGAGTGACTCACACTAACAGTTGCTTTACAAGGTTGTTAGTTTCCCCTGTACAGTAAAGTGAATCAGCCGTGCACATACGAATATCTTCTCTTTTTTAGATTTCCTTCCTGTTTACCGGGTCACCACAGAGCACTGAGTAGAATTCCCTGTGTTATACACTCGGTTCTACCAAGGTTTCTTTAGAGGGAATTGTTTTGGTCTGATCTGGTCTGCCGTTGGAGGCAGTAAGTGGTTTTAGGCTCATTTGCTGGTTAGACTCTTCACTAATTGTGTGCCTGCAAGCATGGTTTCCCTCGGGCTCTACTTCATCAGCTGTAGAGTGGAGGCAGAAATGGTGCCCACGTAGGGATCTTAGGAGGTGGAATGGGATGACATAGGGAGAATGCTTAGCTCAGTGACTGGCACTTGGAAGGCTCAGCAAAGGGTGTGCATGTCAATAGCCATTCAAGGAAGGCTCCACTGTGCGGAGCAGGGCGGGTGGGGATGGTACTCCCCGAGATGAGGGGCTGCAGGCCTGAGGCCACGTGACGGTTGCTGTGTTGGCAGGTTGGGGAGGCCAGTGCCTGAACCTGGGTGGCGGTGGGAAGGGGCAAAGAGGGACTGTGATGATGTGATGCTGAGACTGCAGGTCTATGAGGTGTGGGGAGTGGGGCTGAGGAAGGAGGGAGCAGTCAGCTGCTGGAGTTCCAGAGTTAGGACAACTGGAAAGAGGATGGGGCACTGCTGGAGGAATCCTGAGTTCCATTTGAGCATTTCAGAGGCTGGTGTACGTCTTAGTGGGCAGACTTGTGAGGTAATGGCAAATTCAGGGGGCAAGGTCAGGGCTGAGTTATGTGCTTGGCTAGGGCTGAAATGTGCTGTGGGAGAAGAGGTTGTACAGTCTTCCACGGAGAGAGAGTAGATACAGAAGGGAAAAGTGCCGTGAGAGAGCCTTAGGGAATATTCCCATATAAAAAGGAGGTGTGGTCCAGTGGCTAAGATTCCACACTCCCAAGGCAGGGGACCCAGTTCGATTCCTGGTCAGGGAACTACATCCTGCATGCCACAGCTTGAAGATCCTGCGTGCTGTGGCTAAGTCCCAGTTCAGCCAAATAAATGAATATGAAAAATAAAAAGGAGATGGAGGATAATGAACACGGAATGAGAGAGACGGCAGGGGGGATGAGAGAGAGGGCATTCAGGGAGGAAGGAGAGAGATCCAGGAGAGGGCTGGTGCCACGGACCCCAGAGTAGGAGAGGTCTGCCCAAGGGGGATCCAGGAGGATGGGGACCCACAAGAGACCTCTGAATGGTGATTAGGACAGAATCAGTGAGTCTGGAGGAGACTCTGCCAGCACAGTCCTGAGAACAAGAAGTGCAGCTCCAGGGGTGAAGAAACAAGTATGCAGGTGGGGATACAGGCCAGCGAACCTAGACATTTCTCAGGATGGTGGAAGAAGGAAGGAGACGATGTAGATTGACTTAGCGAGAAAGAGCATAGGGAGAAATGTTTTTAGAATGTGCGGGGCTTGAGCATTTTTACAGAATAAAAACTAAGTGAGAAGAAAGACCTGGAAGATGCAGGGAAGGAGGTGGTGGATGGAACCAAGTCTGGGACCCCCTGGGGGCAGGTGGGGCTGCTCACAGTGGGAGGCTGGTCTTCAGGCCATGATGGTGTGTAGAGAGCCTGGATGGGAGGAGGGTGGAGACGTTTGGAGACAAGGTTGCGGGACTCAGTGAATGGGGTGAAGAGGGAAGGTTTTGGAAGTGAGTGAGGTTTATGGGAAAGGTTTGGAACAGCCCTCACGGGGGATAACTAGGCACTAACCAGGGACTCAACAAACTGACAAGCAGAACTGGGGCTCAGTTGATTTGAGCATCCAGACTGGAGGCTGAGCTGATGAGCCCGTATGTGTGTGTGTGCGTGTGTACATATGTGTGTATTACATATGTAGTCCATGTATATATTGTGTATATATACATATACATATTGTGTACATATATTGTGTATATATACACAAATGTTGTATTTTGATTGTTTTTGTTTTCCCATGAGCATGGTCAAGCTAAGCAATGGGAAGAAAGTGGGATTATGCAGGGCTGGAAATTGTGCCTGTCTGTGGTACCTCATGAGAACTAGCATTGTTTCGTTTAAGGTCAGTGCCTGATAGGGAGCAGCAGACTAAAGACACGCTTGTGTTGTGTGCCAGACCTTGAGAAATTAGCTCATTTAATACTATGAAAACCCTATGAGGGAGGGCATGTTATTTTTAAAAATAATTATTCATTTATTTGGCTGTATCTTAGTCGCAGTATGTGGGATCTAGTTCCCTGACCAGGGATCGAACCCAGGCCCCCTGCATTCGAAGCTTGGAGTCTTAGCCACTGGACCACCAGGGAAGTCCTGGAGGCCATGCCTTGCAAATGAAGAAACTGAGGGTCATAGAAGTGACCTGAACATGCCCCACGTAAGATACGTGGCAGGCTTTCCAGATGGCACAGTGGTAAAGAATCTGCCTGCCATTTCAGGAGACACAGAGATCTGGGTTTGATCCCTGGGTTGGGAAAATCCCCTGAAGAAGGAAATGGCAACCCACTCCAGTATTCTTCCCTGGAGAGTCCCATGGACAGAGGAGCCTGGTGGGCTATAGTCCATGGGGTCACGAAGAGACAGACACGACTGAGCACGCGCGCGCACACACACACACACACAGACACACACACACACACAGAGGAAGTGGTGGTGGCGGGGAACAGACCAGTGAATCTGTAAGAGCTTGGCCTTTTGTCTCTGTCTGGTGGGTGCAGCAGAAGACGTGGGTTTGGGGGTAAGGTCACACGTAAGGGAAGCAGTTCCCCTGGGGCCAGATGCACCAGTGAGCAGCGGGCTGTGACTCTGGAAAAAAGAACAACGCAGAACCCAGCCTCCTGTTCCACTACTCTAAGGCAACATATGTGGGAACTTTCTCTTCCCTTCTCTCTCTTTTTTGAGGCTGTCTGCACAGGAATTGACAAATTCTAATGATAGTCTATTTTGGAGGGAGTGTTAAATTATTCAGATGCAGGCACAAATAGAACGTCTCCAGCAGCCTTGACATCCTGCTTGAACCCACAGATGTCAATTTCCTGGACGCTGTGAGGGTCTGCAGACCATGCCTGGGTGGGAGGTGGGGGCAGGGCTTTTATGAACTGTCTAAACACTGCTGTCCGGAGCCAGGACTCCAAACCCTGAAGGTGTCCAGCCACAGGCTGCAAGGACGGTGGGGTAGGGCATGGCTCCATGACGACGGGGCTTCTTCAAGTTCTCTTCACCCTCCTCCTCAAGGGCGTCCTAAGCCGGCCAGGTGTGCTAACCCTTGAAAGCAGCCACTGTGACCTCCGCTTCTGCTGGGATTACACCTGCGGTTTTGCATTTCTCAGAGCTCCAAAAGGCTCATGTGAGAATCATGATGATGTTCAGGAAAGTTCAGAAGTCAGGCATGTTTCAATTTCTCAACGTGGGACTTTTCTCTTGTCTCTCTGCTACTTTCTTCTCATGGTTCCTTCCATTCTCTGGAACTCCTTTGTCTTGAGGATGCTCAGCCAAGAGGCCATTGAGGATGGCTCTGATTCTAGACCCTCCCTGTGGAAGTCCCTGGAGGCCTGGACAGAGCAACCATGTAGGTGCAACCTAGGGCGGTTATTTAATTTATATCCAAACCCAGACACCAGAGTGAAAAGGGGGTGCTCTTTAATAGTGACCCCAGGATGTCAGGCATTAACAGGCACTGTTCGGAACAATCTGGGCTACTCTAGAAAGAATGGGGGCTGGGGGGTTGCAGTTAAGTGTTTTATTCATCTTTAAACAACTTCATTTTCCTCATTGGTTGAACTGAAATCTGCTTTCTGTGAGCCTGTTGGAGTAAGACACATCGTATGCCAGGCCCAATTCCTAGCACAGAAGTGTTCAATATATTGACTCCATCTCTTTTTTCTTAAAAAAAAAAAAAAACAAAAAACCTTAAACAAACTCAATAAAAACAATAGTGGCAACAAAAACTGCTCTGCACCAAAAATCATTTGGAGGTTCCCAGCAGGTAGCGTTGAGCGCTGGCCTATTTTCGCCACTTCCCCCTCCCCTGGCATTCCTGCTAATCCATAGGTAGAGGATTGCTTTTTCACTCAACCATTTTCTTTTCTTCTCAGATGCTGTTGTCTCAGGTGCTTGTCTTGTCTCCCATCAGGCGCTTCATCCCCCACAACCCCCCTCTTTTTTCACTTTAACCTCCCAAAGAGATTTTTCTTTTGGCACATATTCCCCCTATCTGCCACCCTCTTGATCCTCCTCATGAAATTAAAAAATGAATTCATCTGTCTGCCTGCATCGGGCCTTAGCTGTGGTCTGTATGATCCTTAATTGCGGCATGTGGACTCTAGCTGCGACACGTGGGATCTAGTTCCCCCACCGGGGATTGAACCAGGCCCTCCTGCATTGGGAGCATGGAGTCTTCACCACTGGACCACCAGGGAAGTCCTGTGAAATATTTTTTAACTTTTAATTTTATGTTGACGTCTAGTTGATTAACAATGTTGTGATGGTTTCAGATGTACAGCAAAGTGAGTCAGTTAAGTTACACATATATGTGTATCTATGCTTTTTTCAAATTCTTCTCCCATTTACGTTGTTACATAATATTGAGCAGAGTTCCCTATACTGCACAGTAGGTCCTTGTTGGTTTCCCATTTTAAATATAAGAGTGTGTACATGTCCATCCCAAACTCCCTAACTATCCCTTCCCCCATCCTTCCTCCTGGCAACCATAAGTTCATTCTCTAAGTCTGTGAGTCTGTTTCATAAATAGGTTCATTGGTATCATTTCTTTTTAGAATCCAGAATCTACATCATAGGGTGTTTCTCTTTCCCTGTCTGTCTTACTTCAATCAGTATGATAATCTCGAGGTCCGTCCATATTGCTGCAAATGTCATGATTCCACGTGCAGGAGGAAGTGCTCTGAATCTCTGCCCTGCAGGAGGGTGAGAGAACCCTCATGCATTCTCCCACTGCCAGAGTTTAGGTATTCAACTCCTCTTTCCTTACACACAACCTTGATTTTTTTTTTCCAGAGTTAGCTATGAATAGAAATATAAACTATCACGTTTTGAAAACTTTGTAAATATCCCTGAGAGGTCTGGGAGTCCCAGGGTAAATCACTGGTCTCTGATACATGAAAGAGTGACCTGTGTTCTCTGGAGATAATTCAGCAGAAGGCATTCAGGCAGCTATAGGTGGATGGTGCAGCTTAGGCATGAACCTAAGTAGGAAGAGAGTGGGCTGATCTCAGCGGGCTGTTGGGAGTTTTGATTCAGGGTTCATGCACCTGACAATTCCAGAATGTAAGGTTTCAGGTTGTGGGGCTTTACTCTCTAGGGACCTTTGGTACATTTTTAGAGAGAGAACTTTTTTGTTTAATTTTATTTGCTTAGTTGTTTTTGGCTGGGCTGGGCCTTCATTGCTGCAAGCAGGCTTTCCCTAGTTGCAGCAAGCGGGGGCTACTCTTCCTTGTGGTGCTTGGGCTCCTTATTGTGGTGGCTTCTCTTGTTGCGGAGCATGGGCTCTGAGGCGCGTGGGCCTTGGCAGTTGCGGTACCTGAGCTCTAGAGCACAGACTCAAAGTTGTCGTGCCCGGGCTTAGCTGTTCTGTGGCATGTGGAATCTTCCCGGACCAGGGATTGAACCAGCGTCCCCTGCTTTGCAAGATGGACTCTTAATCACTGGACCACCAGGGAAGCCCCTGGAGAGAAAGCTTTTATCTCCATGTGTTGATCCCAGCCAGCAGATACCAGTGAGAGGGTCCCGCCCTTTGGAGTGCTGTTCCTAAGCAGAGAACTGTGCAGTGGAATAAGGGATCTTGTGGGTAGCTGCCAGCAGTCCCCTACGTCTTTCATTTCATCACTGGCTAGATTCGCTGAGCCCTGATTGGACTGCGAAGTAGGAGCAGCCATTGCTTCCACAGTCTGTGAGAAGGCGCTCTAAGCTTCAGTAGGCAAATCCTTCTAGCTGTCAGCATGTCTATCTTCCCAGGAGCAGGGATGGCTTCCTCTTTCCCTGGGAAAGGTGGGAGTGGTGACAGCCGGGGCTGGTTCTTCTCCTGGGCCGAGAGGCATCTGGAAGCTGGTTCACAGGGACCCAGGGCTGGTAGTGATGAAGTGGAGACTGGCATGTTTGGCTGGAAAGGAGAAGAGAGATGACTCTGGGAGGACTAGTCATTCCTCCTGTCCTGGCCGTGGGCTCCTTCTCCTGACCTGGAAGAAACAGCTACTCCTTAAGGAAAGGTTGAATCCTGTGCAGAAGTTGATCTGTATGGCAAAAACCAGTACAATATTGTAAAATAATTAGCCTCCAATTAAAAAAAAAAAAAGAAATCAGAAGTGCCTCTCATTTTCAGGGAATGGAAGTCCCAACTGAGATAACAGTTGTTGGGACAACTTGGGAAAATCAGATTGTTGCTGAGCCTTAGTTTCTCCAGGTGAGAGGTGAGAGTTTTGGGTGGGATAGCTTCTACATCTCATTGAATATTTTTTTTTTCTGGTTCTGGAAAATTTTTAAATCATTTTATGGAAAACTTGAATATGATGGTGGGACACCCCTCCAGACTCCAATGACTAATCACGCCAATTACTAATGAGTGTTTAAGCCACTCTTATATCAGAATCCAGCCAGCTCAGTCACTTTGAAAATTGTGTGGTTCTCAATGTGAGACTGAAGAGGCGAGTGGCATTAAAACATTTACCACAAAACTGTTACTTATTTTAAACTTATAGTTGCATTTACTGTGGATAAAAGGTCAGCAAATAACTAGGAGTAGTCACATGTCAGACATGAGATGGTGGACAGATTACGTGAACATTTATCTTTAGACTCAGAAATCTTACTTCTGATATTTAATCCCAAAAATATGATGGCAAAAATACGAAAACTTATTTATAAAAGGCTAATAATTGTAGCCAAGAACATCAATTGATTCAAACATACCAAACACGTTTAGACCTACAGGTTCATAATGGTTCTCAGAATAAAATGCTGCATTGGTCACCTTTGTAGGATTTAGGAAGGGACTTCCCTGGTCGTCCCATGGCTAAGAGTTTGCCTTCCAATGCCGGGGACACTGGTTTAGTCCCTGGTGAGGAAACTAAGATTCCCCATGTCGTGGGGCAGCTAAGCCAGCTTGCCCCAACTAGAGAGTCTACGCTGCAGATTACAGATCATGCAATCAGAGAGAAGCCCGTGTGCTGCGTCAGAAGATCCCGAATGCTGAAACTAAGACCCGACACGGCCAATAAATGCATGAATAAACATTTTAAAAATAAAAAGGAAATTCCCTTAAAAGAAGATTAGGGAGCCAACTTGTTCTGAGAACTGGGGAAAGGATTAGATAGTTACCTTGCCTTTCCTATGCAAACTAGTTTAGGACAATTAAAGAGTAAATGAGGGAAAGCAGCTTCTTTTTATAGAGTTATTCCAGGTAATAAGTAAAAAGAGTGATAGAGCAGGAATTTTGTCACCCTTAATTTCTGAGTCTAGGCAGCGATCACCAATGGCTGCTAACATGATGAAAAACAGACAAGATGTTATTTGCTTCTTGGTAGAAGCACCATACCATTGCCTGTGAAGTAGCTTTGAAAAAAACTAATCTGAGTATGAATAAAAGCAGCAATGTCCAATAGAACTTTCTGTGATGACAGAGATGTTTTATATCTGCGCCATCTAATATAGTAGTCCCTGGCCTCATGTGGGTATTGAGAACTTGAAGGGAGACTAATGTGATTAAAGAAATGAATTTTTAAAATTTATTGGGTTGTGATTAATTTAAATTAAAAAAAAATTTTAATTGAACTGTAGTTGATTTACAAGGTTGTGTTAGTTTCTGGTGTATAGCAAAGTGATTCATATATATAATGGAAAAGAATATGAAGAGAATATGTATATATATACATGCAAGTTATACATACATATATATCCATTATCTTTTTCATATTCTTTTCCATTTTGGTTTATTTTATGGTATTGAATATAGTTCCCTGTGTTATACAGTAAGACCTTGTTTATTTATTTTATATACAGTAAATTTTACTTTATTTTGCAGTAAATTTATTATAAAATATGGGCTTCCCTTGTGGCTCAGACCGTAAAGAATCTGCCTGCAATGCAGGAGACCCGGGTTCGATCTCTGGGTTGGGAAGTTCCCCTGGAGAAGGGAATGGCAACCCACTCCAGTATTCTTGCCTGGAGAATCCCATGGATAGAGGACCCTGGCGAGCTACAGTCTATGGAGTTGCAAAGCGCTGGACACGACTGAGTGACTAACACTTTCACTCAGTTTATATATTTTTATATATCTGCTAATCTTAAACTCCTAATTTATCCCTCCTCCACCTCCTTCCCCTTTGGTAACCACGAATTTGTTTCCATGTCTGTGAGTTTGTGTCTGTTGTGTAAATAAATTAATTTGTGTCATATTTTGGATTTCACATATAAGTGACACCGCATGGTATTTGTCTTTCTCTTTCTGTCTTGATTAATTTAAATTTAGTTAGCCATATGTAGCTAAGGGCTATGACATTGGACCACACAGCTCTAGGCTTACCTGTGAGCTTATGGAAGACACATAGCACAGAAGAACATGTTAAATGACACCATAGGAATGCAAACAGCAAAACATACTGTAAAGAAAAGTCTATAGAACAAACTGTTTTCACCAGTAAATAAGATAAAAACCAGATATTCTGGGGAACATGTAAATTATTACAGATAAATGATAACCACCAATTACAAGATATGGAGCATCTTTGAATCATGATTTGAACAAAGAAACTAAAAAAATTATAAGAAAATAGTATTACCAAGTTATTACTGTTTTTTAGGTCTGATCACAGAATACTAATTATTTGAAAAAGAGTCCTATTATTTTAGAGACACTACTGATATCTTTATAAATGAAATCACATGATGTATGTGATTTGATTCAAAACAATCCAGTGTATGTGTGAGGTGGGGAAGAGGATAGAGAATTGAGTGGGTGTAGATGAAACAAGATTGGAATGAGTTGATCACTGTTCAAGCTGGTTGGTGGGTACATGGGAGTTCATTATATTATTCACTCTACTTTTGAATGTGTTTGAAAATTTTTGTGATAAAATGTGAAAAACTGAAAGAAGTAAAGGAAATTTCCAAGAAGCCTCTTCCAAGTTTAAATAACAGCAACAGTGAGAAAAGTTTCACCTTTGACTTAAATCTGAGCTGGGAGCTGGGGGCCATAAAGGATGTACACAGGGGACCCAAAAGGAAAGGCAGGGTCCCCTGAGGGCAGACGCCACTGTCAACCCTGCCATCAGGAAAACCTGGAGCTGGGGCTAAGATTTCTTTTTAAGCTGGTGCTGCTGCTAAGTCGCTTCAGTCGTGTCCGACTCTGCGCGACCCCATAGACGGCAGCCCACCAGGCTCCCCTGTCCCTGGGATTCTCCAGGCAAGAACACTGGAGTGGATTGCCATTTCCTTCTCCAATGCATGAAAGTAAAAAGTGAAAGTGAAGTCGCTCAGTCGTGTCCGACTCTTAGTGACCCCATGGACTTGCAGCCTACCAGGCTCTTCCGCCCATGGGATTTTCCAGGCAAGAGTACTGGAGTGGGGTGCCATCGCCTTCTCCTACCTCAGTTTAAAATGATTCCTGAAAAAAAAAAAAAAAAAGAGATTCCTGGTCTGTAGTGTCCCTGGTTCTCAGAGAAGGCAAAAACAAATTCTCTCTGAAGGAGAGCATCTTCCAGTTAGGCATGTGGGATTCTACAGACTAAGGTCAAACAAGTATGAACAAGTATTAGGGTGAATATAAAAATTATCATCCAAACTAGGACACTTTTGGTGATGAAAGAAAGTGATAAAATAATTTTTGTTGTTTAGTTGCTAAGTCGTGTCCAACTATTTTGCAACCCCTTGAATTGTAGCTTGCCAGTCTCGTCTGTCCTTGGGATTCCCCAGGCAAGAATACTGGAGTGGGTTGCCATTTCTTTCTCCTGGGGATCTTCCCGACTCAGGGCTGGAACCCACGTCTCCTGCCTTGGCAGGGGGGTTCTTTACCAATGAGCCACCAGGGAAGCTCTGCTGAAATAATTAGCAGATATTAAATTACTGCAAAAGAGAAAAACAAGGATTTTCCTGGAGAAACCAGTGGTTCCCCCTGGCAAACAGGTGTGGAAGGAAGACCCACCTCTTCTGCTTCTGGAGTCTGGTGGGAGTGAGAGATCACATCTCACCTCAGATCATTTGGAAGCTGATCTCATGCTCTGGGTCAGTGGTTCTCAAAATGTGGTCCTCAGACCAGTAGCATCCTGGGAATTTGTTAGGATTGTAAATTTCTTGGACTCTCCCCTAGACCTAATAAAGTAGAAACTCAGGGGTGAGGCCTAACAAGCTGTTTGGAACAAGTCCTTTTGGAACAGGTCAGCGGTCCTGACCTTTTTGGCACAGAGGCTGGTTTCGTGGAAGACAATTTTTCCATGGACCTGGAGCAGGGATGGTTTGGGGACGATTTGAGCACGTAACACTTATTGTGCACTTTATTTCTATTATTACTGTATCAGCTCCTACTCAGAGCATCAGGCATTAGACCTTGGAGGTTGGGGACCCCCGACTTAAGTGAGTCTAATGGCCTAAGTCTGAGAACCCCTGGCCTGTGCTCAGGTGTGCTCACTCAGTCGAGTCCATCTCTTTTGAGACCCCATGGGCAGTAGCCCACCAAGCTCCTCTGTCCATGGGATTTTCTGGGCAAGAATACTGGAGTGGGATGCCATTTCCTACTCCAAGTGATCTTCCCAACCCAGGGATCGAACCCACATCTCTTCTGCCTCCTGCATTGCAGGCGGTGGATTCTTTACCACTGTTCCACCTGGGAAGCCCTGTTTGAGAACCACCGGCCTAGGTAAACATTTTTTAACTGGTGTTATCAACTATTAACAAAATTCCAATGAGCATCACAATACCAATGACATGTTTCTTACAAGTAATAGCAGATAGGAAGAAAGGTGCATTTTTCCCCCATAATAAACATTTAAATGGCACCTGGTAATTCTATAGAGTCTAATGACAGTCTTTCAGTAATTATCTGTTGAGAAGGATTTTAAACTAATACAAATGCCTTTTATCATTTTATGTAAACATTTTCTGTCTCAAAGATCTAGTGATTCTGCCAGAGAATTAGAACAGAAATATCACTTTCTCAAGGGAGGATTTAATTAGGTGTATGCCTCTTCTCTGTGCCAGTTCCTGGAATTTTCCTCCAAGTTCTCAAACAGCTCTGGCTCATTTAGGTCATTTAGGTCTGGTACTCACTTAACCTGGGATCTAAACTGCAGCCGTTCCTGTCTGTTCTTGTCTTCCAGCAAAAATTGTAGCACATGGCTGACACTAGTTTCTTTTTCTTTGCTGGGTTTCCTGTACTAACCAGACTGAGTTTGGGGTATGAATTGGGTATATCTGTGGCTTAACACACTCTCTTCTCTCTAAGACATACCTGCACTTGTCCTGAACAAGTTTCTGGCATGTCTCAGTGGCCAAGCATAATAGGATGGGCTCTCCCCGTTAATTAGAGCCTTCCTGGAAGTTTATAAACACATGGAGAGAGTCTCTCTTCTTCAGTACTTTGGCCACCTGATGCAAAGAGCCGACTCATTGGAAAAGACTCTGATGCTGGGAAAGATTGAGGGCAGGAAGAGAAGGGGACGACAGAGGAGATGGCTGGATGGCATCGCTGACTCAATGGACATGAGTTTGAGCAAACGCAGGGAGATAGTGAAGGACAGGGAAGCCTGGCATGCTGCAGCCATGGGGTCGTAAAGAGACGGGCCGGACTCAGCAGCTGAACAGCAGCAGCAGATTCATTTCTGGCTGTGCTGGGTCTTGGTCACAGCGTGGGCCTCTCTCTAGTTGCAGTAGGTGGGGGCTGCTCTTCAGTCGCCACGCGCAGCCTTCTCCCTGCGGCGGCTTCTCCTGTGCCGCGTGCAGCCTTCTCCCTGCGGTGGCTTCTCTTGTTGCAGAGCACGGGCTCCAGGGCGCAGGGACTTCTGCAGCTGTGGCTTGTGGCCTCTGTAGTTGCGGTTCCCTGTCTCTGGAGCACAGGCTCAGTGGTTGGGGTGCACGGGCTTAGTTGCTCCGCGGTGTGTGAGAACTTTCCAGACGAGGCGTCAAACCCATGTCTTTTGCGTTGGCAGGCAGATTCTTTACCATTGAGCAACCAGTGAAGCCCCTCTCTGCTTTCTTATGGCCACAGGCCACAAATGGAAACCCATCCGGCCTTCAGTGGACATATATTCATGCTACAATTTCTCTCACTTCCTCCAACTTCTCTTAAAAATAGACCTATTATTGTGATGGAAGCTAGAATTTCTACAATACGAAGGGGGTAGTTCTTACACTTGAGTGGCATATAATCAGTGTTTTTTAAACCCCACTTCTGAAATTGGCTGCATTATGGGGGGGCCTTTAAAATACATTCTTAGAGGGATTTCCCTGGTGGTCCAGTGGCTCAGACTCCACCCTCCCAGAGCAGGGGGCCCAGGTTTGATCCCTGGTCAGAGAAGTAGACCCCCACATCCTGGAACTAAGAGTCTGCATGTCACATCTAAGACCTGGCTAAGCTAAGTCGCTTCAGTCGTGTCCGACTCTGTTTGACCCTATGGACTGCAGCCACCCAGGTTCCTCCGTCCATGGGATTTTCCAGGCAAGAGTACTGGAGTGGGTTGCCATAAATAAATAAAATACAGTCTTTTTTGCACCCCTTCTCCCAAAGAGTCTGCTTTAGCAGATATGCAGTGAGAAATGCCAATTTGGGGAGCCTTCTTAGGGGATTCCAAGGCACAGCTTGAATTTGGAGCAGTTGATGTTGAGTTAGAGCTGTTCTAGCAAAGATGATGTTTTTCCAGATCTTCTGCTGGTATCATTTTAGGGTCTGTTGCAGAGTAGCAATACACTCTTCTTCAAGAAGACCTGAGGTCTTCAGGAGCATCTTTGCAATTTACTCTTGCAATCTAGTCTCCATCCAGTGAGGGATCAGCCTGTGGCCTGGACAGGAGTGCAGGCAGGGTAAGGCTGGCAATGCCCCTTGCCATCTGACTCTTTGGGTAAATTACCAAATTCCTGTGAAACTCACGTTGCTTGTCCGAACAACGGTAAGAATAATATATACTTGGGAGGGCTCTTGTGAAGATTAATGAGAGAATAGGAATAAAATACTGAGTCTGACATCTAGTAACTACTCACTAAATAGAATATATATAAAATTCATTTATATATAATTTATCATATGTGTTTTTATATATTTTTTCTACTTAGAGGCTCAAGCCTATAAAGTTGCAAATAGTTTTCTTCTGAACAGAGGTCACATGTTAGCAACATATTTTTTTTTTGCTACAGATTACAGGAAGTTTCATTCAGAGAGGTGAATGCTATACCTGAAAGAGAGTATGCCTATTTTATTTTATTATTATTTTTAATTGCTGTATAGTTGATTTATAATGCTATTGTGGTCTGGTGTATAGAGAAGCAATTCGGTTATACATATATATATATATATTCTTTATCAGATTTTTCCATTATAGTTTATTATATTCAGTTTAGTTCTTTATGCTATATCTTATTGTTTATCTATTAATATTTTCTGTATAGTAATGTGTATATGCCAAATTCCTAATTTATCCTTCTCCCTTCTGCTTTCCCCTTTGATAATCATGAGATTTTTCCTACATCTGTGAGTCTGTTTCTGTTTTGAAAATAAAGTAATTTGTATCATTTTTTAAATCATATGGTATTTGTCTTTCTCTTTCTGACTTAATTCACTTCATATAATCTCTAAATCTACCCATGTTGCAGCAAATGGCATTATTTTGTTCTCTTTTATGATTGAGTGATATACCATTTGCGTGTATACCACATCTCCTTTGTCCATCTCTGATTGCGTAATATACCATTTGCGTGTATACCAGATCTCCTTTGTCCATCTCTGATTGAGTAATATACCATTTGTGTGTATACCACGTCTCCTTTATCCATCTATGATTGAGTAATATACCATTTGTATGTATACCAGATCTCCTTTATCCATCTATGATTGTGTGATATACCATTTGCGTGTATACCAGATCTCCTTTGTCCATCTCTGATTGAGTAATATACCATTTGTGTGTATACCACGTCTCCTTTATCCATCTATGATTGAGTAATATACCATTTGTATGTATACCAGATCTCCTTTATCCATCTATGATTGTGTGATATACCATTTGCGTGTATACCAGATCTCCTTTGTCCATCTCTGATTGAGTAATATACCATTTGCGTGTATACCACATCTCCTTTACCCATTCATCTGTTGATGAACACAGGTAGCTTCCGTGTCCTGGCTATTGTAAATAGTGCTGCTGTGAACACTGGGGTGCCTGCATATTTTAAAATTACATATTTTTCCAGAAATATGACCAGAAGTGAGATTGCTGGATCATATGGTAATTCTATTTTTAGTTTTCTTAAGGAACTCCATGCTGTTTTCCATAGTGACTGCACCAACTACATTCCTACCAACAGTGTAGGAAAATTCCCTTTTCTGCACATTCTCTCCAGCATTTATTATTTTTAGACATTTTGATGATGGCCATTCTGACTGGTGTGAAGTGATAACCTCGCTGTAGTTTTGATTTGCATTTTTCTAGTAAATAGTGATATTGTGCATAAAGAATATATGTTTAAAAGTTGGACACTTTCTGACAGAAATTAGTAAAAAGAATTTCTGTCTAGGGTCCTCCCAATGTCAAAATCAATGCTCCCTCAATGCTTCTGAGCAGAGGAGTGGCATAAAAGGGGCTGAGATGAAAAGATGGAGGTCTTTAAAAAAATTAATTAATTAATTTTAATTGGAGGATAATTACTTTACAATATTGTGATGGTTTTTGCCATACATTGATGTGAGTCACCCTTGGCTGCACCTGTGTTCCCCCATCCTGAGTCCCCCTCAACGCCTCCCTCCCCACCCCATCCCCCTGGGTTGGCCCAGAGCCCCAGCTTTGAGTGCCATGTTTCATGCGTTGACCTTGCCCTGGTCATCTGTTTTTCATATGGTAATATACACGTTTCAGTGTTATTCTCTCATATCATCCCACCCTCATCTCCCACACAGTCCAAAAGTCTGTTCTTTACATCTGTGTCTCTTCTGCAGCCTTGCTTATAGAATCATTATTACTGTCCTTCTAAATTCTATATATATGTGTGTGTTTTTTCTTTTTTTAATTTTTATTTTTACTTTATTTTACTTTACAATACTGTATTGGTTTTGCCATACATTGACATGAATCTGCCACAGGTGTACATGAGTTCCCAATCCTGAACCCCCCTCCCACCTCCCACCCCATATCATCTCTCTGGATCATCCCCGTGCACCAGCCCCAAGCACCCTGTATCCTGCATTGAACATAGACTGGCGATTCGTTTCTTACATGATAGTATACATGTTTCAGTGCCATTCTCCCAAATCATCCCACCCTCTCCCTCAGAGTCCAAAAGTCCATTCTATACATCTGTGTCTCTTTTGCTGTCTCACATACAGGGTTATCATTACCATCTTTCTAAATTCCATATATATGTGTTGATATACTGTATTGGTGTTTCTCTTTCTGATTTACTTCACTCTGTATAATAGGCTCCACTTCCATCCACCTCAGAACTGACTCAAATGTGTTCTCTTTTATAGCTGAGTAACATCCCATTGTGTATACGTACTATAACTTCCTTATCCATTCATCTGCCGATGAACATCTAGGTTGCTTCCATGTCCTAGCTATTGTAAACAGTGCTGCGATGAACATGGCGGTATGTGTCTCTTTCAGTTCTGGTTTCCTCGGTGTGCATGCCTAGCAGTGGCAGTTGTTTCCTGTTTTTTAAGGAATCTCCGCACTGTTCTCCATAGTGGGTGTACCAGTTTGCATTCCCACCAACAGTGTAAGAGGGTTCCCTTTTTTCCACACATGTGGTCCCATCACTTCATGGCAAATAGATGGGGAAACAGTGGAAACAGTGTCAAACTTTATTTTTGGGGGCTCCAAAATCACTGTAGATGGTGATTGCAGCCATGAAATTAAAAGATGCTTACTCCTTGGAAGAAAAGCTATGACCAAACTAGATAGCATACTGAAAAGCAGAGACATTACTTTGCCAACAAAGGTCCGTCTAGTCAAGGCTATGGTTTTTCCAGTGGTCATGTATGGATGTGAGAGTTGGACTGTGAAGAAAGGTGAGCACCGAAGAATTGATGCTTTTGAACTGTGGTGTTGGAGAAGACTCTTGAGAGTCCCTTGGACTACAAGGAGATCCAACTGGTCTGTTCTGAAGGAGATCAGCCCTGGGATTCCTTTGGAGGGAATGATCCTGAAGCTGAAACTGCAGTACTTTGACCACCTCATGCGAAGACTTGACTCATTGGAAAAGACTCTGATGCTGGGAGCGATTGGGGGCAGGAGGAGAAGGGGATGACAGAGGATGAGATGGCTGGATGGCATCACTGACCTGATGGACATGAGTCTGAGTGAACTCCGGGAGTTGGTGATGGACAGGGAGGCCTGGTGTGCTGCAATTCATGGGGTCGCAAAGAGTCGGACACGACTGAGCAACTGAACTGAACTGAACTCCAGCATTTATTGTTCATAGACTTTTTGATGGAAGACATCTTTAAAAGATATTTAAAAGCATTTATTTTTATTTACTTGGCTGCACTGGGTCTTAGCTGTGGCACACTGGATCTTTGATCTTCACTGTGGCATGTGAGCTCTGAGTTGCAGCATGTTGAGATCTAGTTCCCTGACCAGGGATCAAATCCAGGCCTCCTGCACTGAGAGCTCAGAGTCTTAGCCACTGGACCACCAGGGAAATCTCAACTTTTGCAGACCTCTTAGCGCAGCCTCGGTGTTAGCTGGAGGCTCTCTGACTCTTCAGTGCTGGATGTGGTCGGAAACATTCAAGATTTCCTGCTGTTCTTGGGGGCTTTCATTCCAAGATCAACTTTGACTACTTTACTCTGCTTCTTGTTTTTTCCTCGGTCTTGTGAAGCTCCTTTCCTTGCCACAAAACTTTGCTGTGTAGCAAATTTTACCTAAGTTTGGAGACATGGAAGTGAGTTTATATTATAGTTGGGACACAACTGAAACTCGAATATGAAGCGTCTCTAAGACTCCTCTTCCTTGTTCCTTAGTCTCACTGTTCTGTCTCCCCTCCTCACTCTTTTATGCTTAGTTCTTCCAGTTCATTTGAAATGCAAAACAATTTACCTACCTCTTTTTCTACTTTTTCTCTTGCTAACCCAAGCTCTCAGGGTTTCTGCTGCCGCAAGTGACCTTGCAAGATTTTTTCCTGAACAAAGAGAATTACTTCCTGAATAGAATTATGGAACTTTCTTTTAAGATGCTAATTTATTTCTCACCCCCATCCAAACCTAATTATTTAAGCCGTGAGATGCTGAACAAATACAGACACAATAATGTAAGTGGTGGTGGTGGTGTTAGTAATGGAGAGAAAAACAGGATGCAAGGGATAGAAATAAGAGCTCACAACAAATTGAGCAGAGAAAAAAAAAAATGGAAGGGAAGGGAAGGACCCATTTACTGAATGCCAGTATCTCGTGTGATATGACAACCCTATTGATTTTGTCCCAATTTTCCAAGAACGCCAAAGTTCAGAGAGTTTAAATGGAACTGTAAATGCAAGATGCAGGATCCAATCCAGGTATGAAGGAAAGACCTGTATTCTTTGCACTGTAGTCTTTTTTTTTTTTTTTTTGAAGCGATTAGGATATAGTTGCTTTCCAATGTTGTGTTAGTTTCTACTGTACAGCAAAATGAGTCAGCCATAACTGTACATATATCCCCTCTTTTTTGTATTTCCTTCCCATGTGGGTCCCCACAGAGCTCAAGCAGAGTTTCCTGTGCTATACAGCAGATTCTCATTCGTTATCTATTTTATACATAGTATATATGTCAACCCCGGTCTCCCAATTCCTCCTACCTCCCACCTTTGGTATCTGTATGTTTGTTCTCTTCATTCGTGTTTCTATTTCTGCTTTGTAAACAAGGTAGTCCATACTGATCTTTTTCAGATTCCACATATATGTATTGATACATGATATGACTTACTTCAGTGTATGGGACACTCTCTAGGTTCATCCATGTCTCTACAAATGACCCAGTTTTGTTCCTTTTTATAGCTGAGTAATATTTCATTGTGTATATGCACCGCATCTTCTTCATTCATTCCTCTGTTGATGGACATTTAGGTTGCATTGTATTCTTAGTCACTTCCTCTTCTACCATAGAGAACTTAAGGTTGGTTCTGAAATGATATTTTGTCTTAAGTGGGCTGCCACGCCCTCCTCCACGGGATCTTCCCAACCCAGGGATGGAATTTGCATCTCTTAGGTCTCCTGTATTGGCAGGTGGGTTCTGTACCACTAGCACCACCTGGGAAGCCTTCAGTTCAGTTCAGTTGCTCACTTGTGTCCGACTCTGCGACCCCATGAATTGCAGCACGCCAGGCCTCCCTGTCCATCACCAACTCCCGGAGTTCACTCAGACTAATGTCCATCGAGTTGGTGATGCCATCCAGCCATCTCCTCCTCTGTCGCCCCCTTCTAAACTAATTCAGTATAAAATTATTTTTGATAATAATAAAGTTTAGGCTATACCTTACTGTTTAGAAATTTTATTTACTTATTTGTCTTTGGCTGTGCTGGGTCTACATTGCTGTGTGGGTTTTTTTCTGGTTGTGGAGAGCTGGGGCTCCTCTCTAGTTGTGGTGTGTGGGCTTCCCATTGTGGTGGCTTCTCTTCTTGCAGGGCACGGGCTCCAGGGTGCACAGGCTTCAGTAGCTGCGGCACGTGTGCTCAGTAATTGTGGCACACAGGCTCGGTAGTTGTGGCACACTCCACAGCAGGTTGGATCCTCCCGGACTGGGGATCGAACCGGTGTCTCCTGCATTGGCAGCTGGATTGTTTACCACTGAGCCACCAGGGAACACCCACCCTTACTTTTTTGTGGCCCACAATTTGGATCTTGGTGTAAGTCTTTATATGGTTTATCATGTGAAAGCAACAAAAATCTGCCCCTTCACAGGTGCAGGTCTCTTGACTTACGTGATAGAGCAGGGCCAGCTCTGGCACATTCCAGGGAGGCTGGTTTCCCAGTGGTTACTACCATCCAGGGATAGACTGATTGGCTCACTGTCCTGGGAGGAGGCATTTAAGCAAAGAGTGTAGGGCCGCTTGGCTGGGATATTGTTGTGAGGATTCTGATTTGGATGAGAAGTTCCCAGATAGGGCTGCTCATCAGAATCACTTGGAGAAGACAGGTTCAAAATCCAGTCACCTGTGTCTTACTATCGATGATTCAGCATGTCTGGAATGGCTCAGGGGCATTTCAAATATACACCTCCTGTGGGACTTTCCTGGGGGTCCAGTGGTTAAGAATCCACCTTCCAGTGCAGGGGGCGTGGGTTCTATCACTGGTTGAGGAACTGAGATCCTATATGCCGTGTGGCCAGATAAAATACAATAGATAAATAAGGAAATAAAATAGACACTCCAGCCGATTCTGATGCATACCAAGGTTTGGAGACTGTTGGAACAGGTTATCATTAAAATCCCCTCCAAGACAGGGTGCTCAAGGCTGGTGCACTGGGACGACCCTGAGGGATGCGATAGGGAGGGCGGTGGGTGGGGGATTCAGGATGGGGAACACATGTACACCCATGGCTGATTCATGTCAATGTATGGCAAAATCACTACAATATTGTAAAGTGTTTAGCCTCCAATTAAAATAAATTATTTAGTTAAAAAAAAATCCCCTCCAATCAGGAGAATGGATACATGTGCATGTGTGGCTGAGTCCCTTTGCCATGCACTTGAAATTATCACAGTATTGTTAATTGCCTACACTCCAATATAAATAAAAAGTTTAAAATAAAAATTTAAATCCCCTCTATCACAAGGTTCTAAAAATTCTACCTTTTGTTGGGGGTAGTGGTCTTCCCTATCTTGTAGTCTTTAAATCACAGTGTTTTATTCATGTGGGCAGGGACAACTGGTCACACATAGTATCTGTTTCATTATTGGAGAACACAGAATATTGAGCTGCCTTTAAAGTATCTGGGATGCACCTTCTTTTTGTAAGGGGAAGTGTTGTTTATTTTAGGGATCCTTGTTCATGTTGCCAGAAGACCACACAGAGTTTCCTTTGAAGAAGCTCAATAATGTTTATACACCTGCAGGAACTAGCTAGAGGGATCAAGATGAGCTGCTTAGTTGATATCACATTTATTTTTTAAAAAGTGGAAGGGTAAACACAGGACTGGGGTGATTTGGGGCATGTGGCATGCCTAAGTACACTTTTCCTTGGCATACGTGAAGCAGAAAAAGAAAACTTCTCAAGGGATTCAGTAGTAAATGTATTGTTTTGGGGCCTTGGAGAATGCATTTCCCAGTATCTCTCCAGTTCTTTTCATTAATTAAAAAAAAAAGAAAAGCTTTGGCTCATTCTTCCCCAAATAGATGGATACTAGTAATAAATAATGAAAAAAATTGAATGCTGGGAAAATGACATGCAATTTTTCCTTGATATAAGCCCTTCTTAATAACCGATGCACCCAGCTTTTCTAGTGACTAAGGGTCTTTCCTTAAAGGAATATGTAATGTGGACAGAGCTGAGAGAGACTTTCTGAGTTGGTGGTTAGCTCCAAGGTGTTAGACGCTAAACTTGTGCTTCTCAACAGGAGCATCTCTTGGGCAGAGACACAGTGTACAGAAGTAATGGCTTTTCCCACTATTTTCACGTTGTTCCATGCTACTGAGCCTTCTTTGGCAGCTGGCCTGTTCTTCATTTTTAATGTAGGGAGCCTCTATAATTAACTCAAGCCTATTTCTGCTGTGTTAATTAATGTGTGCATACAGGAGGTTGCTGTTTTCCCTTAAGGTGTGATGAACGGAACTGGTTTTCAAGGAAGTCACCTAGTGCTTTAGCAGATGGAGCAGTTGGCTTTGGGAAACATTCACAATGAATAGCAAGACGAGACTAATTCTACTTGATAAAGTCTGTCTGTCAGGGTCAAGGGTATAAAGAGTGGTCCCCAGGCTCCTCTAGGCTCCCTGTGGGCATTTGAGGTTGATGAGAAAAGCAGAAGGGACTTGTTCACTGAAATCAGTCAGAGCTGGGTCTGAGTCTTAATGTGACCCTCTAGCGACTATGTGGGCCTTGATAAGTCTTACTTGTTCATCTATAAATGGGGCACGAAACACGCATTTTGTCTGAATTAATTCAGGTAACATTGGGGAAGCTTCTCTGTTCTGTAACTCAATGCATGAGCCTATAAGTTATCTGTGAGTGTTTATCCTGTCAGACAGTAAGCTCCCTGGAAGCAGAGACTGTGTTCTATTAATATTTGATTCATGTCTCTGATGCCTAGTAATAGTAAGAACTCATGTTCACTGAAAATATGAAAGATGAACTGGTCTTGTTTGATTAGTGGCTAGGGCCCGAGTGCATACAAACGTTATAGCCCTGAGCCCTTAACTTGTCTGTCCCTAAAGGAGTCTGAACCCACCGCTTGGACTTCCTCAGCCTCATTGGCAAAGTGTTGGTTTTGCCAGTCCAATTGCACTGCCCCTTCCTGAAGGGTCCTTCTAGTCTGGGAGTCCCCTTCTGTAAGTGAGTCTCCCCTTCTGAGATATGAGCTGGATGCAGGATTTTACAGAGATGCTGGCCTGCCCAGATGCGCCATGTAGTCGCTCCTTTCGTGGGTCTTGTCAGCAGCCAGTGACAGTGTGGCAGACAGGCAGAGCACGACAGGTGCCAGGGTGTATATCTCCTCCTCTCTCAGGAGCCTCTCTCTTTCCCCGTCCCCGGGGACTCTCTTTTAACTAGCATGAAATCAACTCTCCCTTTCTGCTAAGACACCCAGTCCGTGCTTAGAACTCCTCTTTACCGAAGGCCTTCAGTCTTTGGGACACATGACTGAGAACACGTTCAGGTAATTTACTCCCTGCTCTGCCATGAGCCTCTCCTGGCTGACCATGTGCAAAATTCACCACTTGCTTACATGTGTCAAAGGAGAGCTAGTATCTTAAAATGTTCTATACATAGTACTTAGGAAGAAATCATTAGGTTCTAGGGACTGGTCTTATTAAAGATGGCAATGTTACAGGACTTTGTTGCCGTTCAGTCTCCCAGTCGTGTCGGACTCTCTGCGACCCCATGGACTGCACCACACCAGGCCTCCCTGTCCCTCACCAACTCCCGGAGTTTGCCCAAATTCATGTTCATTGCATCGGTGAGGCCGTCCAGCCATCTCATCCTCTGACACTCTCTATAGTCCTATAAAGTTATAGGACTTGAGGGGCTATTAGTTCATTGTGGTTGCTGAGATGGTAATGAAACTCCAGGTATGATCTCAGTATTTAGGGCAGGAAGAAGAAGGGAAGAGACAAAAGTTTTCTTTCCAGATTTCTCCATTTTAATGAGAAATCAAATAGCATTTTACACTTCTACTTCCCCCCGGTAGATGAACTTGTTTGTCTCATTGACCAGGGCTGGGTCACACAGCTGCCTCTAACTGCACAGGAAGCTGGGAAAACAAAGGCTGTATTTTCAGCCAGAGCGAAGG
The DNA here is from genome assembly GCF_001704415.2 of Capra hircus. Taxonomy (NCBI): domain Eukaryota; kingdom Metazoa; phylum Chordata; class Mammalia; order Artiodactyla; family Bovidae; genus Capra; species Capra hircus. The sequence continues at coordinate 15,300,890 of NC_030828.1, read as the reverse complement.
GGGTTAGGAATGCTATTGGGTTAGCCTTAGTCTGGGTTCCTTCAGAAGGAGATTCTGATACAAGGATTTGAACACTAGCGACTCAGCAGCAGCAGCAGTGAGTGTGGGACTAAAATCATGACATCTGGTCCCATCACTTTATGGTAAACAGAAGGGGCAACAATGGAAGCAGTGACAGATTCTATTTTCTTGGGCTCAAAAATCACTGTGGACAGTACTGTGGCCTGAAATTAAAAGATGCTTGCTTCTTGGAGGAAAAGCTATGGCAAACCTAGACAGCATATTAGAAAGCAAAGACATCACTTTGCCGGCAAAGGTCCATCTAGTCAAAGGTATGGTTTTTCCAGTAGTCATGTGTGGATGTGAGAGTTAAACCATAAAGAAGGCTGAGAACCAAATAATTGATGATTTTGAACTGTGGTGTTGGAGAAGACTCTCAAAAGTCCCTTGCATTCTGCAAGGAGATTCAACCAGCCAAATCTAAAGGAAATAAAACCTGAATGTTCATTGGAAGGACTGATGCTTAAGCTGAAATTCTAATACTGTGGCCACCTAATGCGAAGAGCTGACTTGTTGGAAAAGACCCTGATGCTGGGAAAGATTGAAGGCAAAAGGAGAAAGGGGCAGCAGAAGATGAGATGGTCAGATAGCATCACCAACTCAATGGATATGAATCTGAGTAAACTCCAGGAGATAGTGAAGGACAGGGAAGCCTGGCGTGCTGAAGTCAGTGGGGTGGCAAAGAGTCAGATACAACTTAGTGACTGGACATACACACACACAGTGTGTCTGGGCGGTGAAGTAAGCCCTGGTAGAAGTGCTAGGAAAGTGAGGCAGAGAGAATAGCATTCTAGCATGTTTGTAAGAGTTCTCCAGAGCAGAGGAACCGGTGAGACATGGATACACATCTGTATCTACACACACATACACGATACGGAACTGACTCACACAGACGTTGAAAGCTGAGAGAATACAAACTCTGCAGTCAGCAAACTGGAGACCCAGGACAGAAAACTAAGTTCCAGTCTGAGTCTGAGTCCGAAGGCAGGAGAAGACTGTTTGCAACTCAAAGACGCCCAGGCAGAGAGAAGGAATTCATTTTTATTCAGCCTTTCATTCTGTTTAGACCTTCAGCGCATTCGATGAAGCCCACTCTCACTTAGGAAGGTCATCTGCTTCACTCAGGCCGCCAAGGCAGCACTTTGTTTCGTTTTTTTGTCTCTGCAGGTTTTTGGTTGCCCTGGGTCTTTGTTGTGGCATGGGGCTTTCCCTAGTTGCGTTATGTGGGGGCTTCTCTAGTTGTGGCGGGTGGGCTCAGTAGTGGCGACTCGTGGGCTTACTTGCCTTGTGGCATGTGGGATCTTAGTTCCCTGACCAGGGGATGAATCCATGTCCCCTGGATTGGAAGGTGGATCCTCACCACGGGACCACCAGGGGAGACCCCCCGTAGGCAACATTAATATCATCCAGGAATCCCTTCACAGACACACCCAGCAATAACGTTTAACTAAATGTCTGGGTGCCTCGTGGCCCAGCTGCACTTAAAGTTAACCATCACACCATGAAAGAGGGTGTTGTCAAGCTGGCTATCACTTTGGACGGCTGGAGCCTCACCCTGCTGGAGCATTTCTGAGAGCAAGTACGTCCAGCAGGCCTTGGTTGAGGGATGCAGGGGGAATTTGAGTCCCAGACACTTCCGTCCTGCCTGTGAACTGGCCAACAGGCATGGGCATTGGAAATAGGTCCTGGCATGGGGAGTCTGGCGGGAACTCAAAAGTAATAAGATGAAGGGATACGGGTGGGCTCAGATAGCATCAGCTACATCAACCCACAGAGTTTGCCACACAGGGTGGGATAAAGCACTTGGAGGCTTTCTTATCTTTAAAATATTTTTTTAAACTTCTAATTGGAGAATTACAAATTTACAATTTTGTGTTGATTTTTGTTGTGCTTTGTGCTCAGTTGTGTCCAAGTCTTTGCAACTCCATGGACTGTAGCCCGCCAGGCTCCTCTGTCCATGGAATTTTTCAGTCAAGAATACTGGAGTGGGTTGCCATTTCCTTCTCCAGGCTTTTGCTGTATAGCAATGCAGATCAGCCATAAGTATATATATATATATATATATATATATATATATATATATATATGCAGCCATAAAATTAAAAGACGTTTACCCCTTGGAAGGAAAGCTGTAACAAACCTAGACAACATATTAAAAAACAGAGACATCACTTTGCTGGTGAAGATCCATCTAGTCAAAGCTATAGTTTTTCCAGTAGTCATGTATGGATGTGAGAGCTGGACCATAAAGAAGGCTGAGAACCAAAGAATTGATGCTTTTGAACTGTGGTACTGAAGAAGACTCTTGAGAGTCCCTTGAACTACAAGGAGATCAAAGCAGACCACCTGACCTGCCTCTTGAGAAACCTATATGCAGGTCAGGAAGCAACAGTTAGAATAGGACATGGAACAACAGACTGGTTCCAAATAGGAAAAGCAGTACATCAAGGCTGTATATTGTCACCCTGCTTATTTAACTTCTATGCAGAGTACATCATGAGAAACGCGGGGCTGGAAGAAGCACAAGCTGGAATCAAGATTGCTGGGAGAAATATCAATAACCTGCAGATGACAGCACCCTTATGGCAGAAAGTGAAGAGGAACTAAAAAGCCTCTTGATGAAAGTGAAAGAGGAGAGTGAAAAAGTTGGCTTAAAGCTCAACATTCAGAAAACGAAGATCACGGCATCTGGTCCCATCACTTCATGGGAAATAGATGGGGAAACAGTGGAAACAGTATCAGACTTTTTGGGGCTCTAAAATCACTGCAGATGGTGATTGCAGCCATGAAATTAAAAAACGTTTACTCCTTGGAAGGAAAGTTATGACCAACCTAGATAGCATATTGTAAAGCAGAGACATTACTTTGCCAACAAAGGTCTGTCTAGTCAAGGCTATGGTTTTTCCAGTGGTCATGTGTGGATGATGTGAAAGTTGGACTGTGAAGAAATCTGAGTGCTGTAGAATTGATGCTTTTGAACTGTGGTGTTGGAGAGGACTCTTGAGAGTCCCTTGGAATGCAAGGAGATCAAACCAGTCCATTCTGAAGGAGATCAGCCCTGGGTGCTCTTTGGAAGGACTGATGCTGAAGCTGAAACTCCAGTACTTTGGCCACCTCATGCGAAGAGTTGACTCAATGGAAAAGACTCTGATGCTGGGAGGGATTGAGGGTAGGAGGAGAAGGGGACGACAGGATGAGATGGCTGGATGGCATCACCAACTCGATAGACGTGAGTTTAAGTGAACTCCGGGGTTGGTGATGGACAGGGAGGCCTGGTGTGCTGCGATTCATGGGGTTGCACAGAGTCGGACACGACTGAGCGACTGAACTGAATTGAACTGAACTGAAAGAAGTCAGTCCTAAAGGAAATCAAACCTGAATATTCATTGGAAGGTTTGATGCTGAAACTGAAGCTCCAATATTTTGGCTGCCTGATTCGGAGAGCCGACTCACTGGAAAAGACCCTGATGCTGGGAAAGAATGAAGGCAGGAGGAGAAGTGGACAGCAAGGTTAGATACCATCACTGATTCAAGGAACATGAATCTGAGCAAACTCCCAGAGATAGTGATGGACAGGGAAGCCTGGCATGCTGCAGTCCATGGGGTTGCAAAGAGTCAGACACAACTTAGTGACTGAACAACAAAAACAAATATATATAGATATATATGTCCTCTCCTTCTTGAACCTCCCTCACACCCCCACCCCCACTTCTCTGGGTTGTCACAGAGCACTGGACTGGGCTCCCTGTGTTGTGTAGCAGCTTCCCACTAGCTGTCCGTTTTACACATGGTCGTGTATTTATGTCAATCTAATCTCTCAGTTCGTCCCACCTTCCCCTTTCCCCACTGTGTCCCCCACCCTCTATGTCTGCATCTCTATCCTGCCCTGCAGATAGGTTCATCTGTACCATCCCATGTATCTTTAAAATATTTAAAGCTGGGGATCAATTCTAAGTCCCAGATGCTTTAACCTCTGGGACTCGATCTCAGAAGAAGAACTTGTGCTCTTAAGACATTTTCTCTGGGAACAACCCACCAAAGAAAGATTTGTCAAACAGGATCTCAAGGGACTGAACTGTCGATGTTATAGCCTGGACCACCGTGGGGGTCTCCCCATCTCGGATGGGTTTGGAGCCCAAAGGAAGGGTGAATTGCATTATCTTTTGTAACGTTCACCTTCAGCCTTGGGCGAGGTGATGCTGCCGACTGTCCTCAAGAGAGAAGGACTGAGGCTCAGAGACAGGGAGGAATTTACCCTAATCAGAAAGCTGGAAAGAAAAGTCACACAGAGTGGAATCTGGGGCCACCTGATGATAAGTCTGGTGCCCTTTTGGTGGTACCCAGCTGTTCCCCCCCAGGAAAATGACCTTTCAAAGGCACGGTATGAATTAATAATGGTATAATTATTCACTGCTACACTTTTTCTTGTGCTGACTCATGAGCATCCAGGCCTATGGTGGAAAGTGGGTTTTTCTGGTTGGGGAGTGAGTTGCACTGACCCTCTGACCTCTCTCCTCTCGTCTCTCCTTTCCTTTTCTCCCTTTTCCTTGTGTCAGGCCTTCCCCGCTCCACCCCCACCGTTCCCCTCATTCCTTCCCTTCCTTCTGCCCCCTCTGTTAGTAGGATCTGGTGTCATATTTCTGAGCCATTCAAGTCAATTTATCCTGGGTGACCCATGCTCTAACATGTTGCTATAAAGCCTTCAGGTACCTGCATCCATGCTGAGTTGCTTTAGCCATGTCTGAGTTTGTGACCCCATGGACTGTAGCCCACCAGGCTCCTCTGTCCATGGGATTCTTCAGGCAAGAATACTGGAGTGGGTTGCCATGCCCTTCTCCAGGGGATCTTCCCGACCCAGGGATCACAGGTAGCTGCAATAGCTGAGTCAATACATAAATGCTTCCATAACATCCTGGCCTTTAGAATTGCTCTTGACCCATAGCCTCTGCTGAAGGGAGGACCAGGGCTCTGGGTTTGTGCCTGCTGTGATGAGCATAGGGGTGGAGCACATCTGAGAGGGGAACAATCTCATCATATTTTCTGTCCTGAGAATCTAGTTCTGAAACCACGAGAGTGCAATAGTCATGGGTGAGTGGCCAAGCATACTACCAAGCCAAGTCAGTGTCTTAGATATGGGGAGCAGAGAGCTGGGTGTGAGCAGGGATACGTGGTGCTCCCTGGGAAGCAGACACAGAGAACAGATGGAAGGAATTGGACCCTGCACCCCCATCCTTCCCTGGGCTAGACTTTCTTCCCTTGCCCAAGACAGCGGAATGATTCTGCTTAAGGAAACCTCCCTGACACATGCTGCTGGGCGAGGGAGTTGATTTCTTTCCATCCAGATGAGTCTCTGCCCAGCGGGCTTGTGTAACAAGTGGTGGCCAAGCCCCATGATGGGCATGGGTGGAGCTTTGCTTCCGTGCTGACACGGAACACGGGCAGCCAAGTAGGCTTATGGAAACTTGAGCCTGAGTGTATATGTGTATGCGTGTGTTTGTGTGTGCTGTTTTAATTGATTAAAATTTTATTAAAGTATGATGATAAAAACTTCAGTATAAAAACTTAAAGTCCAGAGACTTCCCTGGTAGTCTAGTGGTTAAGGCTTCACCTTCCAGTGCAGAAGGCATGGGTTCAATCTCTGATCAGACAGTGAAGCCCCACATGCCTTGGGGTCAAAAAACCAAAGCATAAAACAGGAGCAGTATAGTAACATATTCAATTAAGATTTGTAAAAACGGTCCATGTTAAAAAAACACACAAAACTTAATAAAATCCATTTAAACAACTCCAAAGGTATGGCAAGAGACATAAAATAATGTGCAGAATATTCTTTCAAGGTATTTCCTGTAAGTTGCATTAGACCCCTTCTTCTAAAAAGAGCTTTTATGTAAGACACAAAAAGTCTTGAAAGATTAATAAGCTTGACAATTCATGTTCTGAAAAAGTTGCCTTACTTTGCAAAATGTTGAACTAGTACCCACTCATATCTTAAAGATAGTACCATTTATTTACTACCCTCCTCTTTGAGATACATTTTTGGAATTAGATTAGAACCTAGAAATCTTTGCTGCCCCTGGCTTGGTCCTGCTATACTCACAGGTTAAATGGCTTTCCAGGGTAGCAGAGTTAGTGGCAGCTTGGGACTAGAAGACTAGCCTCCAAAGTACTTGTTTAGAGGGACCACCACACCCCACCTCCATTTTTTAAATTAGATTCTTATACAGATAATATGGGCTTCCCTGGTGGCCCAGACGGTAAAGAATCTGCCTGCAGTGCAGGAGACCCAGGTTTGATCTCTGGGTTGGGAAGATCCTCTGGGGAAGGGAATGGCAATCCACTCCAGTATTATTGCCTGGAGAATCCCATGGACAGAGGAGCCTGGCAGCTACAGTCCATGTAGAAGCAGAGTTGGACACGACTGAGCACCTAACATACACACGCATAGTTGAATTACAATGTTGGGTTAGTTTCAGGTGTACAGCAAAATGATTCCCTTATATATATATTCCATTTCAGATCCTTTCCCCATATAGGTTACTACAAAACACTGAGTAGAGCTGTCTGTGCTGTACAGCAGGTCCTTGTAGTTTGTCTGTTTCATATATCATAGTGGTAAAGAATCTGTCTGCAAAGCAGGAGATGCAGGAGACGCAGGTTGGGAAGATCCCCTGGAGGAGGGTATGGCAGCTCACTCCAGTATTCTTGCCTGGAGAATCCCTGAACAGAGGAGCCTGGAGGGCTACAGTCTATAGGTTTGCAGAGTCAGACATGACTGAAGCGACTTAGCATGCCTGTAGTATGTATATGCAAATCCCAAACTCCTAATTTATCCCTCCCCCACTTTCCCCTTGGTAACCATAGGTTTGTTTTCAAAGTTTGTGAGCCCATTTCTGTTTTGTAAATAAGTTCATTTGTATTTTTTTTGTTTAGATTCTATATACAAGTGATATCACATGATATGTGTCTTTCTCTGACTTACTTCATTTACTATGATAATCTCTAGGTCCATCCATGTTGCCGCAGATAAGCCTGTGTGTTTCTTTGCAACACTGATCAAGGCCAGAACTCCTAACTGAAACAAAACAAAACCACACCCATCAAAAAAGACAACCGTCACAGCAGTGCATACCCAGAAAGTAGCCAGGTGGTTTGTATAGAAGAGTTGCAGGTTTTAAATTTTGTTCTAGTATCCCTTAGCGAGCAGATTGTGATTTCTACGTTCATTTGAAAAGGTAAACAATAAGCAGAAAAGCCTGGAATAACGAAAGTTAAGTATCAACTCTCTTAACCCAATCAGCCCAAGACCACCATCTGTGGCCTGACAAAGCTCCATCAGTCTATTGCATTTGAGGAGGCTGCACTTCAGAGGAACCATGAGTCTTCTCAGAAAATGGGGGAAAAGTAGAATCGTGACAGGATTTTGGAGAAGGGTAAAGTTTAAGTGAAATGGAAATAAAGGTTCAAAGCTGAGCAGAGCTGTATATAAAGGTGTCAGGTCTGGACTGTAAACTCGCCCCAGGCTTCTGTTCCCTTGGAAACAATGAGGTTATGATGCATACAAATGTTGTCTTCAGAGCCCCCTTCTCTGAAGTTCTGCACCTGGGCTGGAGATTGAGGCTCCATCTTTGTGTCAGAGTGGCTAAGATCCTCCACCAGGGGAGAGTGAAATGTTTTATTCTTACAGATCCTATTTCCAGTAGCAACATTTCTGGTAGTCTCTGCTTTTAGAGATCAAGGTTTTTCTGGATGTAAGAAAGCAGGAGTTACTCAAAGAAGGTTATAATGTCAGCGTGTCCTTGGGAGAAATATTTTTTTCTATTACTTTGCAGCTGGTTTTATCTTAATCTGTTATCCCAGCCTGATGAATAGCAGGGGTAGGTAGATTTATACTTTCCCAGTCTGAGCTTATTTTTACTTTCTCAAAAGTTTGGGGTTCTTGGAAGGAAAATGTGATGGTTAGGGGATCAGTGTTCTTCAGTTTTTCCAAAGCCTGTGAAAACTTGTAGCTATTCTAAATGAACACAAACCATTAACAATATTTGAGAAGCAGCTAGGTGGGAGCTGCCAGCTTGGCTGATATGGCAGCTGGTGGGGGGGGCCCAGTCTTGGGGATACTTCCCCAATCTGGGGTCTCCTGTGGCCCACCTTCCTGAGTTTCCCATATTGGGGATACCAGATGTTCTCTTACTGACATTTTTTTTTTTAAGAAGTAGATTCATATCTTTTACTTAAATAAATGCATCACAAAATGAAGCCTTTAATCACCACCATAAAAGGAGAAACAGTGTCAGCTGCATAAATTCAAAGTAACCATAAAAAAAGAAATAAGAGGATGACTAGTATCATTATTTTCTAGGTGATTTCTTGTCAAATTGCTGAGCTCAAGGCTTGCCTTGCCTTTAAAGAACAGGGTGGTGGTGGAGAGGCTAACAACACATGTCAGAAAGATGTTAAATCATATCCCATTCAGCACCAAACCCAGGCCTTCTCTGTGATATCATCAGAAAGATGAAAGAGAGCTAATAGAGGAATCTCACTCCAGAATTCAGTATTAAGGCTGTGTTTGGGTACCACTCCTATCATCTGTGGTGTCAACAGGACTCTGTGACTCACACCCCGGGAAACTGGTTTTGTGCTCTGAGACTGCTGGCTACAGAGTCTTGGTCCCAGGATGGAATCAAATCAATGGTTTGATCAGATGTGGGACCGTGGGGCAGGTGTCTAACCTCTCCAAGGCCATTTCCTCATCTGTCCCACTGGAAGAGTAGTTGTTACTACCTCTCATGATTGCTCTGAGAATTTAATGAGCTGATCCATGGAAAACCATTGACTCTGTGTCAGGCACATACAGAGTTCTCCATAGGGGTGAGCTAGGACACCAAGACAAGCTTGTGTCCTGTATCTGCCAAAGAGTCAGCTCGTGGGTAGGTTCTAGACATCATCTAGGTCACAAGAGATGTCTCTCCAAATGGGCCGAGGGAGAAAGACCCGCTGAGTGTTGAGGGTCAGTTCCTACTGTGCCAAGGTTGTAAGAACAGGGCTGCTAGACACAAAGGTCAAAGCAAAATAGGCAGGAACCTCCGGCAAGTTCTTAAAAGGACATCTGCCAAGAAGATGGTGGAAGCAAGAGAGAGGGCCCCAAATGCAGACAAGTAGTGCTGAAGGTGTGTGTATGTGTGTGTGTGTATGTGTGTGTGCACTCCGCTGTGTCCCACTCTTTGCAACCCTGTGGACTGGTAACTCATCAGGCTGCTCTGTCCATGGGATTTTTGAGGCAAGAACACCGGAGCGGGTTGCCATTTCCTTCTCAGGGGATCGTCCCAACCCAGAGATCAGATCAGTGTCTTTTATGTCTCCTGCGTTAGCAGGTGAGTTCTTTACCACTGAGCCACCTGGGAGCTTGTTCATGTCATAGGGACCTCCAGATAACTCCAGGCTGGGCTCAGTGAAAATGTCTCATGGAGACTTTGCTGCAGTGCCCAAGGGAAAGGAGCGGCCTCAGAAAGCTTGCATGGTCTCTGCCAAATTTCAGGGAAGGGTACAAATCACCATCCTTCCCTGGAGTGGAGTGAGAGGCCTGGTATGATTACTCAGGACCTCTCAGAGATGGGCTCTCTTGTGTGAGATCATGTAATAAGTGTGTGCACCTAGGAATGTCTGATGAGAGACTTCCACACTGAACCGCAGGCATAGCCTTCTGGTTCCCAATGATCCTTCTTAGGGCCCAGCATGGGGTCTGAGGGGATTATAATCCCCAGGGATGTAGCTGTGGTGGGGGACACAGCACCAGACACCAGGAGCTACGTGAGCCCTGGAGTTGTAGGTGGGCAGGACTGTCTAAACATCAGGAGAATCAAAGCTCAGAAAAATCAGGGTTTCCACAGTGGCTCAGTGGTAAAGAATCTATCTTTCCTGTGCAGGAGACACAGGTTCGATCCCTGGTATAGGGCCGTGGAGCAACTGAACCCGTCCACCACAACCCCTGCAGCGTGCTCTAGAGCGCAGGAATTGCAAGTGCAAAGCCCACGCGCCTGGAGCCCGTGCTCCCCAACAGAAGAAACCACTGCAGTGAGAAGCCTGTGCACCACGGCTGGAGAGTAGCCCCCACTTGCCGCAACTAGAGAAAAGCCTGCACAATGAAGACCCAGCACAATCATAAATAAATGTGTATAAAAGTTCAGGAAGATCAAGTCAAACCCTGAACAGGATGGCTGAAGCGGAGTAGGAACCTGTAAGCTGAAGCCAAGGGCAAGGTGTTGGGGGAGCATGAAGTAGAATCTGAGCCAGATTATGGATGGGAAGATGTACAGGAGAGATTAATGCTGATGGCTCTGCCCTGTCACCCTTGATGGGCATTAGCTTGGCTTAAGCATACTGGAACACATGCTCATTCCTACTTGGAAATCTCTAATCAAAGGCAAAGTCAGATAGACGCTCATCATCAAGCCGGAGGGACAACCAAAATCCCCAAGAAGTTTAGCGTCACCTGCCAGTAACACTGCCTGGAACGTCTCCAGGTGTAATGTCCTTTCACTCCATTGTTCTCGTGTGTAACCCTGGCTCCCTTGCTTCATGAGCCACATGGAGACACTGCCTCCTTGATGTGGACTGCTAGTGGTGATTTTTGTGTTTACCTAAAGCAGTGGGACAGATGCTTTATCTGGAAATGAAAACCCCAGGTAAACAAGTGCAGGTGCAAGCCCATCGCTGGGTGCCTGGGGCTCTCTGTCACTGAACTTGGCCCCAGCTGGAGGGTTGATCAGGCCATAGTCAGGGCGGGGTTAAGGTTTTGTGTGTATTAAACACTGATGTCATGAGGGCCGGTTAGGGACTGGCAGGTTGAACTTGGAAATGAGACCAGGATTCAGGGAGAATTTTCTCCTTTCCCTCATTTCCATCTGTATTCTGGGGCAACTGGGTGTACAATCACTGCGTACCCAGAGATACAGGGTTTCTGCATTAGCTCATCTCCATAAAGGATCTAGAGAGGCGTGACATCTGAAGAGGTGTTCTGCATCGCCCTTGGGAGACCCAGACCTCCTGCTCCCCTTTTCCTTTTCTTCTCTTCCTCCCCACATCACACATCCCTCATCGCTCCCTGGCTCCAAGATAATTTTGGCCGGAGTAACAATCTGAACACATAGCTTTCTTCATGACTCTCCCCCGATCAAAGATAATAATAAAGCAACCACTTTTTGTTGCTGACAATATGCTGGGCAGAGTTCTAAGCATTTTGAACATTCTAGCTCGTGTATTCCTTGCAACAACACCATGGTGTATTATCAGCCCTGTTTTATTCTTTTTAAAATTTATTTATTTTCAATTGAGGGATAACTGGCTTTCAATATTGTGTTGGATTCTGCCATATATCAACATGAATCAGCCACAGGCACATGTATGTCCCCTCCCTCTTTGACCTCCCTCCCACTTCCTACCCCATCAGCCCCGTTTTAGAGAGGAGGGAATGGAGGTGTGAAGGACTTAATTAACTTGTCCCAGGTTAGAGAGGTGATACGTGGCAGAGCTGGTTTGCACCTGGGATCTGAATTGAGAGTCCATGCCCTCGCCCACTCTGCTTGCAGGATGAACAGGTTCATTGGCCTGGGCATCCAGAGTCCTCTACCATCTGGGCCTCCTCTGCCTCTTCCCCTAGGTTTGCATCTCTGAGCACATTCAGAAGATGAGGTGCTTTCTCAGCTCCGCGAGGATCAATTTCTGACAAAACATTAAGTCAAGTAAGAAGAGAAGAAAACTTCATAAAGAGTACAAAGAAATTTATTAAAAATGAACAGCAAGCTCTATACCAAGTAGCATAAGACATCTTTATTCAAGTTTTGGATAAGGCAGAGATATTTGTTACTGCTATCATTCAAAAAATTTGAGGGTTCTAATTGATAGAATACAGTCATAAAAATAAATGACATATATTGAAAGAGAAGGAGCTAAAAGTTTCTGAAATCATTTTATACCTATAAAATCTAAGAGCCTAAATGAAAAACTGTTATAATTAATGAGATTACTTAGCTGGAAATTCAATGAATATGCAAAAATAGATTTCCCTTTTCCCCCATTAAAAATGATTTTGAAAGTAAAATGGAGTAAAAATTAATGACAAATTATAAAATATCTAATGATAAGTAAGAAATATATTAGCAATATGAAGAAAACTCTACATTTTTACAGAAGAATATAAATTTTATCAAAGGAAAGGGATATGCCATATTCTTGGATAGACAGGTGACATCATAAAGATAAAAATTTTTCTGAAACCAGTGTAAACATTTAATGCAACTCTGGTAAGAATCATTGTGTTATCTTTTTTTGGAGAGGTGGAATATTGAAAAATGTATTCTAAATTTCACATCACCTACTAAATACCTGAAAATAGCTAATAAGACTTGAAAAAGAAGAAAAATAACTAGAGGGTACCTACCATACTATGCATTATAATCTAACATAAAGCTACTACGATCAAAACAATCAATGGACTGGAAGAGGGAGTGGATTGGAAGAGGGAGTTCAGAAATAGTTCCAGGGATCATATGGGATGTTAGTGTGTGATAAATGTAGTAATTCAAATTATTGAGGTTACTATTATTCATTAAATATTAGTGGAAGGATTGTTACCTATTTTGGAAAAAAAATAGACCCCTACCTCAAACCTTATAATCAGAATGAGTTTCATATGAAATAATCATCTAGGAGTAGCCCCAAACTGGAAACAGTCTAAATGGTCATCAACTGGTGAGTGGGTGAACAAAAAGCTGCTTATTCACACAGTGGAACCCTATGCAGCAACAAAGTGGGTTAGCTACTGATACATCCAACAACCTAGGTTAGCCTCAAAAACAGTACGCTAAATGAAAGATGCTGAACAAAATACTATGTATCATGTGATTCCATTTATGTGAAATTTTTAGAAAAGGAAAAAGCTATAGAGATCGGTTGTTTCTTGGGGACTGGAGTAGGAGCAGGGATGGACTGAACACAAGCGTGAAGAACACTCTGGGGGTGAGGGCTGTGTTCTGAAACTGCATGCTTGTACAACTTCATACATTTGCTATACCATTTATCAAACTGCAGAACTGGGATGAATGAGTTTTAGGTATGAAAATAATCAACTGAGAAAGCTATTAATATTAAGAGTGAAAAAAGGAAAAGTATAAAATAATTAAATTTTGGAGTAACTTATCAGAAAATATTGTTTATAAATTTGTGATGAGGAATATTTTCTTAAGTCATAGGAAAGCCACTAAGAAACATATACATTTGGTACCACAAGGTCAGCAAAATTCATGGTGAAAGACACGTTTAAAATGTAAAAATGTAAATAATAGACTTGGGTAAAGTGTTTGCATCATGTGTAAAAGATGAGTGAATTTTTCTTTATACAAACCTCGTAAAAGTTAAAATAGACAAACAATTTAGTCTCAGATCAGCGAAGGATATTCACAGATGACAATGCAAATAGGCATTATTTGTATTATTCCATGGCTTAGGTAGCCATGGAAATGAAACAAAACTTACTGATTGGCAAAATTTCTAACATTTGATAATACTTAGTATTATCTGTGAGGGTGTGAAGGAATGAAGTCTGCTTTGGGGAGTGTAAATCAATTCAACATTTTTGGAGATTAAATGGATACTAGCTATAAAATTTTTTTTAAAACTACATGCTTTTGATGAAATAATCCCTCTTCTTGCAATCTGTTTTCCAGAAAAAAAAAAAAAAGTACAGCTATATCAAGACAAATGCATCTGTATGTTTTTTGGGTTCTTTGAAAATAACAAGAAATGAAACCTGGTGAATTTCTGTAAATAGGGATGTGTTTGAATGTTTTGCTACATCAATATAATATCCAGGACTGAGGTCCCCATCTCCTTGCTAGTTGTCACTTAGGGATTGCTCTCAGCTCCTAGGGGTCACTTGCATTTCTTGTCTCATGTCCCCTTCATCTTTAAGTCAAAATGGCATTGCCAAATACTTCTCATGATCTGAATCTCTGACTTGTGCTGTCTTTGAACTTAAGAGCCAGATTTAAAGAGTTCATGTGATTAGGTCAGGTGCACCTGGGAAATCTCTCTGTCCTAGGAGGAACTGGCTTGCAAAAGTCCTTCATAGTAATACATGGATTTCTGTTTGACTGAATAACTGGGAGAAGGTGTGTGCTCACCAGGTCCAGAGAATGCTGGGGGCTATCTTACAACAAAGCTAATCTGAAATCAAAGGACTGAGCATCGAAATACCATCAGACAATGTAGAGTTTTTTCTTTTCAACAGTCATACGTATTTTCAAGAATTTAACAGGAGAAAAAGAGTCTATCATATTTACCTAGATATTTACCATTTCCAATTTCTTTCTGATATTATTAATATTCTTTACCATCTGAGCCACTGTTTCCCTTCCACCTAATGTTTCCTTTAGTTTTTTTTTTTTTAATAAAATCTGCTGGCAACAAATTCTCTGTTTTTCTTCATCTGAAAATGTCTCAATTTTGCCTTTATCCTTGAAGGATATTTTCACTGGATATGGAATGTAGGTGAACAACTTTTCTAGCACTTTAACAATATCATTCCACTGTCTCCTGGTCTCCATGCTTTCTAATGAGAAATCTTCTGTGACTTGAATTATTGCTCTCTTATACCAGGGTTCTGGAATTCACTGGTGACAGTTTGAGCTGCATGATTCTTTGCTTTGGGGCTGTCCTGTGTATTGTGGGAAGTCCACTGTGGAGTGTTAAGCAGCCTCCTTGGCTTACTAGATGCCAAGGCATCCCACTCTCAGTGCGACAAATAAAAATGTCACCAGACATTGACAAATGTCCTTGGGGGGGTGGGGGTGAAAATCATCCCAGCTGAGAACCATTGTTATGTTCTTAATATAATGTAGCATAAAAAGCCCTCTTTCTTCCCTTCCTCCCTCTTTCCCTCCTGCTGGTTCTGTCCTTCCTTCCTCCTTCCCTCTCTGCTTGGTTTTCAGCAGTTTGATTACAGAGTATCTGGTCCTGCTTTTCTTTGAGCTTAATCCTATTAGAGGTCCACTGAATTCCTTATATCTGTAAATTTATATCCTATAAATTGGAGAAGCATTTGGGCATTACTTGTTCAAATATATATTTTTTCTGCACCAGTTTCCTTCTCTTCTCCTTTTGAAACAAAAATGATGTAGATTTTTAGAACTTTTGATATTACTACACTGCTCCCTGAAACCTGGTGTTTTTTTTTTTTCAATTTTTGTTCCTGTATTGTTCAGATTAGAAAATTTCTATTAATCTATCTTTTAGTTCATTAACTCATTCTTGAATCCTTATTCTTCTGTTGAACCCATCTAGGGAATTTTAAACTTCAGTTTTATTATAGTTTTCAGTTCTAAAATTTTGACTTGGTTTGTTTTGGTAGTTTCTGTTGTTTTCCTGAAAATGTCTCTTTTTTAATTCACTCAACGGGTATTTGCCTTCCCTTCATGGAACATTGTTGCAGTAGGTGTTTTAAAGTCCTTGTCTAATAATCTCAACATATAATTTACTCAGATTTGGCATCTGTTGTCTTTTCTTTTAGAATTAATGAGATTTTTCTGTTTTTTTTTGTTGTTGTTGTTGAGTAATTTGAAAGGCGACATTCATTTCCTATTGCTGATGTAACAAATTACCACAAATTTATTGGTTTAAGACAGCACACATTTATTTTCTTCTAGTCGTGGAGGTCAGAAGTCTAAGGTGTTGGCAGGGCTGCACGTTCCTCCTGGAGGCTTTCAGGGAGAATGTATTTTCTTGTCTTTCTCATCTTCTGGAAGTTTCTATAGTCCTTGGCCTATGGCCTCTTTCTCCATCTTCAACCTCTGATTTTATCGTCACATCTCCGTTTTGTCTGACCCTGATCTTCCTGCTCTTCTTATACAAAGACTCTTGTGAGTCCACTGGACACACCCAGAGAATCCAGGATAATCTCCCATCTCAAGATCCTTAACGTTATCACATTTGTGGAATCCCTTTTATCACGTAAGGGATTTACTGTCCTTTTACTTCACTAACAAAAAAGATTGATGTATCTTTGGCTGTGCTGGGTCTTTGTTGTTGTGCATGGGCTTTCTCTAGTTGTGTTGACCATCTGGTGATGCCCATGTGTAGAGTCTTCTCTTGTGTTGTTGGAAGACTGTGTTTGCTATGACCAGTGCGTTCTCTTGGCAAAACTCTATTAGCTTTGCCCTGCTTCATTCCGTATTGCAAGGCCAAATTTGCCTGTTACTCCAGGTATTTCTTGACTTCCTACTTTTGCATTCCAGTCCCCTATAATGAAAAGGACATATGTTTTGGGTGTTTGTTTTAAAAGGTCTTGTAGGTCTTCATAGAACTGTTCAACTTCAGCTTCTTCAGCATTACTGGTTGGGGCATAGACTTGGATTACTATGATATTGAATGGTTTGCCTTGGAAATGAACAGAGATCATTCTGTCATTTCTGAGACTGCATCCAACTACTGCATTTCGGACTCTTTTGTTGACCTTGATGGCTACTCCATTTCTTCTAAGGGATTCCTGGTATGATCACTCACCTAGAGCCAGACATCCTGGAATGTGAAGTCAAGTGGGCCTTAGCAAGCATCACTACGAACAAAGCTAGTGAAGGTGATGGAATTCGAGTTGAGCTATTTCAAATCATGAAAGATGATACTGTGAAAGTGCTGCACTCAATATGCCAGCAAGTTTGGAAAATTCAGCAGTGGCCACAAGACTGGAAAAGGTCGGTTTTCATTCCAATCCCAAAGAAAGGCAATGCCAAAGAATGCTCAAACTACCACACAATTTCACTCATCTCACACGCTAGTAAAGTAATGCTCAAAATTCTCCAAGCCAGGCTTCAGCAATACGTGAACCACGAACTTCCAGATGTTCAAGCTGGATTTAGAAAAGGCAGAGGAACCAGAGATCAAATTGCCAGCATCCGCTGGATCATGGAAAAAGCAAGAGAGTTCCAGAAAAACATTTCTTTCTGCTTTCTTGGCTATGCCAAAGCCTTTGACTATGTGGATCACAATAAATTGTGGAAAATTCTGAAAGAGATGGGAATACCAGACCACCTTACCTGCCTCTTGAAAAACCTATATGCAGGTCAGGAAACAACAGTTAGAACTGGACATGGAACAACAGACTGGTTCCAAATAGGAAAAGGAGTACATCAAGGCTGTATATTGTCACCCTGCTAATTTAACATCATGAGAAACGCGGGGCTGGAAGAAGCACAAGCTGGAATCAAGATTGCCGGGAGAAATATCAATAACCTCAGGTATGCAGATGACAGCACCCTTATGGCAGAAAGTGAAGAGGCACTAAAAAGCCTCTTGATGAAAGTGAAAGAGGAGAGTGAAAAAGTTGGCTTAAAGCTCAACATTCAGAAAACGAAGATCATGTCATCCAGTCCCATCACTTCATGGGAAATAGATGGGGAAACCATAGAAACAGTGTCAGACTTTATTTTGGGGGGCTCCAAAATCACTGTAGATGGTGATTGCAGCGATGAAATTAAAAGACGCTTACTCCTTGGAAGGAAAGTTATGACCAACCTAGATAGCATATTCAAAAGCAGAGACATTACTTTGCCAACAAAGGTATGTCTAGTCAAGGCTATGGTTTTTCCTGTGGTCATGTATGGATGTGAGAGTTGGACTGTGAAGAAAGCTGAGAGCCAAAGAATTGATGCTTTTGAACTGTGGTGCTGGAGAAGACTCTTGAGAGTCCCTTGGACTGCAAGGAGATCCAACCAGTCCATTCTAAAGGAGATCAGCCCTGGGTGTTCTTTAGAAGGAATGATGTTAAAGCTGAAACTCCAGTACTTTGGCCACCTGATGCAAAAGAGATGACTCATTGGAAAAGACTCTGATGCAGGGAGGGATTGGGGGCAGGAGGAGAAGGGGACGACAGAGGATGAGATGGCTGGATGGCATCATCGACTCGATGGATGTGAGTCTGAGTGAACTCCGGGAGTTGGTGATGGACAGGGAGGCCTGGCGTGCTGCGATTCATGGGGTCGCAAAAAGTCAGACACGACTGAGCAACTGAACTGAACTGAACTGAACTGAAAATCCAAGTCTAACCTGGAGAGTTAGGAGTTAAAAAATTAAGCCAGGAAATTCACTGCTATTTGGTTCTTTGAGTTTTCATTTTCCTCCCTACCAAGCCCACTGCTATTTACTTTTTAGAATCCTCATATAGTTGCTTTATCTAGTTTGTCCAGAGATTTTATCAGTAATGAGTGGGAGAGATAGAGAGCAGAGTGTACGCATTCCATCTTCCCCAGAACTGGACGTCCCAGGTAGAGTATTAATAATATGAATGATGATGTGGCTGCAGCTTTAGATAAGAAAGTGAAATGTATCATTATAGTCTTGGCTGTGGTGATTCTTCTTATTTGCAGGAGGAACCTATACTGAGTTCTCCTAGTTAGCCTGGGGGTAGACTATTGCTATTTTTAAAGGATGCCAGTAAATAGTTATTGCTCATTTGGTGTTTATAGAAGGTTCCTTTATCTTTCTGCGTACAAAGTAGTAATAATCACCGTCATTGCCAGGGTCATCTTCTTTCAGTACTTGAGTGCTTACTATTTTCCAGGATCCATGCTAAGGGCTTTTTACATATGTTGTGTCTCTTTAAAATAACCCCATCAGTGTAGACTTTGCAGACGTTCCAGGTTTGAGATTATTTCATAGTGGCTTCCTTAAGAACCTGGACTGTATTTCCCTCTCCTACCCAGCACTTAGCCCTGTACCTGGTATATAGAAGTTTCTCAGTAAATATCTGCTCAGTGAATGAATGGATGCAAGACCACCCCCACCCAGCCTTGCTTTATAGGCTTTTTAAGGAGAATGTAGGACTTTTTAAAAATTAGTTTTTATTGGCATATGGCTGCTTTACAATGTTGTGTTAGTTTCTACTGTACAGCAAAATGAATCAGCTATACATGTATCCCCTCCCTTTTGGACTTCCTTCCCATTCAGGTCCCACAGAGCATTGAGTCAAGTTCCCTGTACTATACAGTAGGCTCTCGTTAGTTATCTATTTTATATGTAGCATCCATAGTGTATATACGTCAATACCAACCCCCCAATTCCTCTCACCCCCAGAATTTAGGAATTTGTATGTGCTTTTCTTTCCTTACTTCAGCTGAGAGGAGAGACCCTTTCAAAGAACACACTCACTTTGCCCTGCATCTGTTCTCTGAACAAATTGCGTTCTGTCTGCTGGGGGGTGCAGTGAGGGAGGCAGACGGAATCCCAGCCCCACAGAGCTTGGCGTCTAATATATGAAAGGCAGGCAAGAAAAGAGGAATGGATAAACAAGTGAGGGCATTTCAGGGGGTGGTAAGTGATAGGTAGAAGCAAAAGGGTAGTGGGTAGACCCCGGGGGTGTGAGGCTGCGTTAGTTTGGATGATCAGGGAAGCTCTCTGTGGAAGAGGTCATGTTTGAGCTGATTTTTGAGAAAGGTGCCAGCAGACGGTCATTCATCTGCAGGTTCATTCATCACATCCCAACTTGGAGTTTTCCTGTTGCTTAACCTGCTCATTCTTTTCATTGAGACGATTAAAAGTGTAAATAAAACTTTAATAGGAGAAATGTTTTAAAAAGACTAAGGAGAATCAGCTCCTTTGTTTTCTGTTTTGGAATTTTCTTTATTGTTATTATTTTATTCTTTTGGCTGCGCTGTGCTGCACAGTATGTGGGGTCTTAGTTGCCTGGCCAGGGATGGAACGCATGCTCCGTGCATTGGAAGCGTGGAGTCTAAACCACTGGACTGCCAGAGAAACTCCTCAGTTCCTTTCAGATCATTAAAGGGGACCTATAAAGACTACCCAGTGATTTATTTTAGCCCAGCTTTAAAAAAGTTATCAAAGATTACAGAAATTGGTCTCCTAGGTCCATGTTTTCCGAGTTTGACCACCAGAACTAAAAACCCTTGATTAATTCAATAGCTATCTCGTGGGACTGAAGTGTCCATAGACATGGTTTGTATAATACCAGACAAAAAATAAAGATGCTTGACTGTGGTTTCTTTTTTAATTGCTCTTATAGCCTTCTGAGAGGTAAAAATGTTGGTTTGTTAGATTTTTTTTAAGAATTACAAAAAACATTCCGTGTGTGCGTACATGCTAAGTCACTTCAGTCGTGTCTGACTCTTTGCGACCCCATGGACTGTAGCGCCCCAGACTCCTCTGTCCATGGAATTCTCCAGGCAAGAATACTGGAGTTGGTTTCCATTTCCTCCTCTAAAAAGAACATTATAGAAACTTAATTGAAATTACATTAAAAAACGTAATTGCCCCTGACTGTTAGGTCTCTTGTGCAAGAGACCTTGCGTTCATCACTGCATTTTCAGAAACCAGAACAGCACTTGGCTGTAAATATTTGACATTCGTCAAATGAATACATGCTTCTGGGGAAGTTTTACTAATCTAATGCAATAATTAGGCTTTAATTAAAACCAGCACAATTCATTAGTGTTCAGGTTTTTTGAGGTAGTTAGTTGACAGTGAAACTTGAATAATATGCATCTTGGAATGTGGTTTTAAGTTCCTGGACTAATACTATCACATCTAGTCTTCATTGTCGGAGAAGGCAATGGCACCCCACTCCAGTACTCTTGCCTGGAAAATCCCATGAGCGGAGGAGCCTGGAAGGCTGCAGTCCATGGGGTTGCAAAGAGTTGGATACAACTGAGCGAGTTCACTTTCACTTTTCACTTTCATGCATTGGAGAAGGAAATGGCAACCCACTCCAGTGTTCTTGCCTGGAGAATCCCAGGGATGGGGAGTCTGGTGGGCTACTGTCTATGGGGTCGCACAGAGTCGGACACAACTGAAGTGACTTAGCAGCAGCAGTCTTCATTATGGACTCACTCTGTGTCAGTGGTTTCAGCACATTTAAATCCTCCACAACTCTGCCTTTTTCTTTTGCAGATGAGAAAACTGTGATGGAGAGAGGTTAAGTTCAAAGTCATGCAGCTAACTAGTAGCAGAACCAGAATTTGTATCTCAGTCCAATGTGGAGACTTGTGCTCTTAAACTGTTATCCTATTCAAAGACAGGGAAGTGTAGGGATCAGTCTTTGGGTTCTGGAGCTGAGTTTCCTGGGTTTGAATCCTGGCTTTGCTGTGTGACATTGGATACATGGCTTGAACTTTCCGTGCTTCTGTTTCATTTCAGTTCAGTTCAGTTGCTCAGTCGTGTCTGACTCTTTGTGACCCCATGAATCGCAGCACGCCAGGCCTCCCTGTCCATCACCAACTCCTGGAATTCACTCACACTCACGTCCATCGAGTTGGTGATGCCATCCAGCCATCTCATCCTTTGTCATCTCCTTCTCCTCCTACCCGTAATCCTTCCCAGCATCAGAGTCTTTTCCAGTGAGTCAACTCTTCACACGAGGTGGCCAAAGTATTGGAGTTTCAGCTTTAGCATCATTCCTTCTAAAGAACATCCAGGACTGATCTCCTTTAGAATGGACTGGTTGGATCTCCTTGCAGTCTAAGGGACTCTTAGGAGTCTTCTCCAACACCACAGTTCAAAAGCATCAATTCTTCAGCACTCAGCTTTCTTCACAGTCCAACTCTCACATCCATACATGACCACAGGAAAAACCATAGCCTTGACTAGATGGACCTTTGTTGGCTAAGTAATGTCTCTGCTTTTGAATATGCTATCTAGGTTGGTCATAACTTTCCTTCCAAGGAGTAAGCGTCTTTTAATTTCATGGCTGCAATCACCATCTGCAGTGATTTTGGAGCCCCCCAAAATAAAGTCTGACACTGTTTCCACTGTTTCCCCATCTATTTCCCATGGAGTGATGGGACCAGATGCCATGATCTTAGTTTTCTGAATACTGAGCCCTAAGCCAACTGGAAATAATTATGTGCACTAAGTCTCTTAGTCATGTCTGAATCTTTTCAATCCTATGGACTGTAGCCCTCCAGGTTCCTCTGCCCATGGGATTCTTTAGGCAAGAATACTGGAGTGGGTTGCCATTTCTTCCTCCAGGGGATCCTCTTGACCCAGGGATTGAACTGGCATCTCTTATCTCTTGCATTGGCAGGAGATCCTCTTTAGCATTAGCGCCATGAAAGTGAAAGTGAAAGTGAAGTCGCTCAGTCGTGTCTGACTCTGTGCAACCCCACGGACTGCAGCCCACCAGGCTCCTCCGTCCATGGGATTCTCCAGGCAAGAGTACTGGAGTGGTGTGCCATTGCCTTCTCCAACTAGCGCCATAGTCCTCAGCCAATACAGTTATTTAAGTTTTTATGGAAAGCCTGTAGTTACCTTTAGTGGTAAAGGACCCTCCTGCCAGTGCAGAAGATGTAAGATATGTGGCTGTATCCCTGGGCTGGGAAGATCCCCTTGAGAAGGAAATGGCAACCCACTCCAGTATTCTTGCCTGGGAAATCCCATGGACAGAGGAGCCTGGGGGGCTACAGTCCACTGGGTCCCAAAGAGTCAGTGTGTCATGACTGAAGTGACTTAGCACGTGTATATAGTCAGCAGTCCATGGGATGAAGTTCCCATCTTCAGGTCTGAGCTCAGACAGTTTGGGTGTGTTTGGTCTTTTGAGCTGGTGGGAGTACCAGGCTGGTGTCAGGTGTGGTCTTGAACATCCTGGCCAGGCTGCCTTCCTGCCTCTGCAGTCACTCTGAGCACTAGCCTGCAGTTTATGTCAAACGCTATCCTCGCCTGGTCTGCCGGTCGTGTGTCAAGTTGGCAGCCAATTTTCTCAGAGCAGTTGGTTGGAATGGGACTCTGAGGCTGTGCCCAAAGTCATAAAACACTCAGACTCTGCTTAAATGGCCATCATCTCTCCTCGTGATGCGTACGGATTGCTGCGGCTTTATTGATCAGGCAACAATCTCTTGCTCTCAGGAAAAAGCTCTGTGCTTAACCCACACAGACCAGTTCTGTCTTTTGGCCCTCTCTTTTCTTTTGGCATTTTAACAAAATCTGTGAATTAACACTTCCAGGGAGTGTTTTCAAGTAGTTGCCCATCAGTGAATCTATCTTGCTCCACGGATCAGAAGCTAAAACGACTGGGTTTTAATGATGCCATTGCCTCTTTAATCCACCTGCTGTCCGCACCCGCTGTAGGACTCCTTTTTTTTTTTTTTCCTAAGTATTTAGTTATTTATTTAACAAATGTATTTGGCTTCATCGAGTCTTAGTGGCAGCATGTGGGATCTAGTTTCCTGATCAGGGATAGAACCTGGATGCCCTGCAATGGGAGCGTGGAGTCTCAGCCATTGGGCCACCAGGGAAGCCCCAGGATAGTCTTTCTGATACACTAGTCTGACCATGTCACTCTTGGGCTTAAACGTCTTCAGTGGTGAGAAAGCTTTGAGGGGTGGTGGTAGAAATATCATGTTTCTGGTGGTGGTTAAATGTCAAAATGCATCAAACTGTACCTTAGCATCACATCATTAAATTGGTGCAGTTGTATCATATGTCAGTTACACTTTGTACCACAGAAGGAGTCAGGAGCGCAAACAGCTGCATGTCCTTTTTTTTTTTCTTTTAGGAAATCTCTTCTCAACCCTTCCCAGTGAGGGAGTTCCCCTTCTCTGTTCCTTCCCAGATGCCCCATGTGCCAGGCATTACGCTGTGCACAAGAGCCACAAAGGTGGGGACGCCACGGCTCAGCCTCCCTGGGTCACCCCGAGCGAGCCCCTTACAGAGCGTTTTCATCCGCAGCGAGTCTTTGCGTTTTCTTCCGGCACATGGCGTCTTCAGAATGGGGGGAAAGGATGGGAAGCATGAGCAGGGAGTAGGGCCTGGATGCTGGCAGTGATGTAAATGAGCTCTCCAGAGCCTCTCTTTCGTGCCTCCCTCCAAGATGTTTCCCACCCTTTCTGTAACACATAGAAGTCAGAGAGCAGAGCAGTGAAGAGTTTAGACTCTGGAGACTGTCAGTCAAGATGGCTAACCTGTGCGACTGCGTGCAAGCTGCTTAACCTCTCTGTACCTTGGTTTTCTACCTATAAGACAAAGAGGAAAATAAGAATTTTCACCTCAAAAGATTAAGTGGATTAATATGGGCTTCCTTGGTAGCTCAGATGGTAAAGATTCTGCCTGCAACGTGGGAGACATGGGTTCGCTCCCTGGGTTGGGAAGATCTCCTGGAAAAGGGAAGGGCTACCCACTCCAATATTCTTGTCTGGGAAATCCCAAGAACAAAGGAGACTGGCAGACTACAGTTGATGGGGTCACAAAGAGTCGGGCATGACTGAGTGACTAATACACACACACACACACACACACACACACACACTGATGACAGCATGTAGCTCATAATAAAGGTTATATATATCATTAATGTCTGGCAAATATACTGAGATGATGAGTGAGAGCTTGCCTTGAAGGGTCATTTTTTTTCCTAATGAAGTCAGATAATCAACAAGGGAACAAATCAGTACCAAGATGATGCCACATTGTAATAAGTTTTGTGAGAGGAGCAAAGGAGGTAATGTGCTCAGGAGTAATATTTTCTGGGGAAAGGAGACATTGGTTGGTGTGGGTCTCTGTGAAGAGGGTACATTTGGACTAAAGACCGAACAATGGAAGATTCTGTGACTAGGGAAGTTAGACTCGAGAGGCGAGAAACCTGGCTTTGAATCTCAGCTTCACTGACTATCTTTGTGGTTTCAGGCAAGTTACTTGAGTTCTTCATGTTTCTTTGGGGATAATAATTGAACCTTGCAGACACCAGTGTGATAGTTCTGCACATGATGGTTGTGCTAATGGTCTGATGGCACGTAGTAGGCACTGTTTACACTTTATTTCCACTCCCAGTGGGAAATTGAACGTTGAATGCTGTGCTATCACTTAATTTTGGGTGAAAATGGCTTAATTTTAACCCAAAGATCACATTCTCTTAATGGCATAAGTCCCCTTCACGACCACATCCTAATTTCCTTTATCTTCTCATTAAGTAATATTGTTCAGTCGTTAAGTTGTGTCTGACTCTTTGTGACCCCCATGGACTGCATCACATCAGGCTTCCCTGTCCTTCACTATATTCTGGAGTTTGCTCAAAGTCATGTCCATTGATTCGGTGCAACCATCCAACCATCTCATCCTCTGTCTCCCCCTTCTCTTCTTGCTCTCCATTCTTTCCAAGCATCAGGGTCTTTCCCAATGATTCGGTTCTTTGCATCAGGTGGTCAAAGTGTTAGAGCTTCAGTTTCAGCTTCAGTCCTTCCGATGAGTATTCAGGGTTGATTTCCTTTAGGACTGAGTGGTTTGATCTCCTTGCTTATTAAATAATATTCAACACTAAATGGGATCCAGCATGCCTAAAAGTGCTTCCCTGATAGTTCAGTTAGTAAAGAATCCACTTGCAATGCAGAAGATTCCTGGGCTGGGAAGATCTGCTGGAGAAGGGATAGGCTACCCACCCAGTATTCTTGGGCTTCCCTTGTGGCTCAGCTGGTAAAGAATCCACCTGCAATGCAGGAGACCTGGGTTCAATCCCTGGGTTGGGAAGATCCCCTGGAGAAGGGAAAGGCTACCCACTCCAGTATTCTGGCCTGGAAAATTCCATGGTCTGTATAGTCCATGGGGTTGCAAAGAGTTGGACATGACCGAGCGACTTTCACTTTCACTTTTCATGCCTAAGAGTGCTGTCCAGCTTAGGCAGTTTATACCTTAGGGAGTAGCCCATGGAGAGTGTTTTCATTCAGGTGGCAAAAGGAAGCTGATTGTAGTGATAGTGTAAGAAAAGCTTTTTCTAAGATAATTCTCCAAATTTGTGACATTTCTATGTAACTCATTAGATGATTCAGGTCACTGGATGGACCAGTCTCTTAGCATTGAAACTTCTGAGCCAACTGGTGTCCCAGATGTAGGAGTCAGCTTGAGTTGAAGACCCTGAGCAGAGTGAGGGTGATTTCAGACCCAGTGGTCTCCCTCTGGGAGAACTTTTCCAACTGTAATTCATAGAAGAGATGCCAAGGGCGGGTGGATGCCTATGGAGTTCTTTGTGTTCATTGCATCAGAGAAGGTGAGAGTGATGATGGGGAGGGTCTCTGAGACTAGGGTTGTGTGGCATCCTCTTATCAGCCCTATATCTCTGTCGCCACCTGGGATCACTTCAGACATGAATATATAGTGTGCTGTTCTGGCAAGGATAAAGCAAGTCTGGAAAAAAGTAACTTGACAAGAAATTATTTGTCCTATCAAATGGAACACAGTCTATTCCATCATATTACCTTGCCCCACTAGTAAAGATAAAAGGGAAATTCCACACCATTGACATGCTACAAGCTGATCCATCGGGTCGTTTTAGTAAAGGAAGGAGGGCACACATTTCCTTATTTCCTAGTAAGTGCCGATGTTTATGTGCCTCATCTGATTTGCTTGCTACCTTCTCCCTGTGATGTTGGATATGCTTATCTCCACTTGATAGAAGAGGAATCTAAGGTTTAAAAAATATAAGTCATTTTTTCCAGGGCCATGTGGCCAGGAAACAGAGGTCAAGATTCAAAATCACATATGTCTGACTCTGGAGACCACAATTTGCCTCCTACTTTGCTTTCCTGCTCAAGGGTTTTAGGGGGCTTCTTGTTAATGGGATTTTGAGCCTGCCCTGCTCTGTGTTAAGTACTGGGGCTACAGAGATAAATGAGCCATGTAGTCTTTAAATTTCTCTCATGCATTATGAGTTCACAATGTTGTGAATGTCAGGTGTTCTAGACTCTTCACAAAAGATGACAGTAGACATAGTAACTTCTTTACAAGACCAACAATTAAATAAGTCCTGATGCAATTGCAGTCATTTTTTTTTTTTTTTTGGGCCCCAGGCAGTTATTTAGAGTGTGAAGCAAGTCGTGAATGTAAGACATGCAGAAACGATGAGCAGATGAAAATGTCAACATTTTCAAAGACCAGGAGGAAAATTCAGTTTGCGTTCCATCCTGTCCTTGGCAAATAGTCAGTTTCCTCCCCCTCTGTTTTCGTGTTAATCACAAGTGAATGTGGATCTGGCTTGTTTACTTCTTGAATCTGTTTGCTCACTGACATCCACACAGCTTTGGGACTGGAGTATTCATTTCCTTTGTCATCTTGATGAATGCCCACAGAATTATATAGCAAAACGGCTGTGAAGTACAATGAAACTGATTCAACAGTGGAGCTTAGTCTATGGGAAAGGCTCATTGATATCCTACTAGAGAGGCAATAACCTATGATGGAATCTACCATGTTGTACAAAGAGTTTTGAAGAAATTCCCCCCTGAGTTTTGACCTAGAACAAGTCATAAATTTTATGCTGGATCATAAAACTGAATGTAAGGGTGCTAACTGAGGTGGAGAACCCAAGAGCTGTTTATGCAGTTGTTGTCAGACTGCTTTTGTTGAAGAGTCTATATAATTAAGGCAAAAAGTGTTTTCTGGCTAAGAGTTTGGTCAATTGCTCTGATTTTTCCCACTTGATGTTTCAGTAATTCACAATAGAAAATGAAATCATGGTGTCTAGGTAATTCAAGTGAAGGCTGACTTTCTCCAACTTATCTAAATAATTTAATCTTGATTTGTATGATCACATGGTGATCATAGCTATTTGGTAGTTAGTCTTCAGCCTTACCCAAAGCTTACCCAAAGGCCATCTCCTCCAACTCAGTGAAGTCCTCACATTAGATATTCCAAATGATTTGCTTTGATAGCTTTTTTTCCTCCTTTTTGATCTCCATTTCCAAATGATTTGTAAATGATCTCCTTTGCCTTAAAAAAAAAAAGGCTTTTATTGAATTTGTTACAATATTGCTTCTGTTTCACGTTTTGGTTTTTTGGCCCTGAGGCATGTGGAACTCCCCGATCAAAGACTGAACCTGCACCCCCTGTATTAGAAGACGAAGTCTTAACCACTGGACCCCCAGGAGAAGGGAAGTCCCTTCTCCTTTGCTTCTATAGGATTATGTATTTGCAATGTCTATCTCTTCCCTAGAATAGGTACTTCATGAGGACAGGGTCTGCAGTCTCTTCAGCCTTGTCATTGTGCCTGGCACAGAGGTGCTCCATAGAGGCTGTTCAGAGTAACTGTGAATTGATTGGATGACTCTTTGAGTCCATGGACATACCTATGAATGATAATTCTCCATAGCAGTTTCCAAACTTGACATTTCTATGTGCTTTTGAGCTTGATTTGTGGTTAACTAATATCTAGCAGAGTTGTGGATTTTTTTTCCTTTATGAATGGCATTTCAAAAGATGGTACAGACAAGAAACTTCAAATGAAGTCCTTGAAGTGAGGGACCCAAAGAGGTCCTCATGACCTCTGCCACAGAAACATGCCCTCGGCATTATCTACCCAGCTCTGACTTCGCGCTGACCCATCCTGGATGCCCCTGCAGTCAGTGGCATGCATTGGAGGGATGGCTGGCTGGGCGCAGGGCACAGACTGGTGGCTCAGAATGGCCACAGCTGATTGGCCTCTGGGGTGATCACGTTCCCAACCTGGGGCTGAAGAATACCATCATCACTGGATTCGTACTTAGGTTTAGGATCTCATTTCAGACGCTTGAAATTGGAGCTTCTAGTTTTTGAGGTTTTTGAGGCACGTTTTATTTGGCTAATCAGTTGTTCGTGCATTCAACAAATATTAATTGAGCACTTACTGTGCGCCAGTGCCAAAGACCACAAAGCAAGGCCCTTTGTTCACTGCAGGCCCCCATCACAGTGGCAGGTAGATGGACGGTCACACGCCGGGCCTTGCGAGGTTTCTAAAAAGGAAAGCACTCCCTGTTGACATGATCCTTGCTTTGAATTAGTCGTAGGAAAAACATTCCTATTCTGCTTCCCACAAAGCCTGTTTCTCCCGCTTGAGTTTATTTTGCAGTGTCAGCACGTTTTTCATTTGGGTGCATTTTAAATCAGAGGGCCAGTGATAATGTGGTTCTAGAAAGATAGACACAGATAGATAACCTGACATCTGAGATGTCTAAGTATTTCAAAATCAAAGAAGAAAAAGTGCAGATTTCCAAGGGTCCATTCTCTCTCTCTATTTTTAGAGTTAAACTCTTAAAACTACTTATACTGAGCAATTATCTTCCTCTAGAAATTCTTTCTTCAAGTTCTGCCCCTTGTGTTGACAGTCTGTGGTGGGTCCAGTCTGCTGGATAAGTAAAAAGAAATGAAAAAAATTTTAAAAAGCAATGGTCGTGGCCTTCCAGTCTTCCAGCCAATGTCTTCCTTTATCCACCCATATCTTAAATTTCCTGATTACCACTATTTAACTGTCTGGTATGCATGTATCTGGGCCTTCCCTGGTGGCTCAGTGGTCAAGAATCTGCTTGCAATGCAGGAGACACAGGAGATATGGGCTGTATCCCTGGGTTGGGAAGATCCCCTGGAGGAGGGCATGGCAACCCACTCCAGTATTCTTGCAGGGAAAATCCCATGGAGAGGAGCCTGGTGGGCTCTGGTTCTTGGGGTCACAAAGAGTCAGACACGACTGAAGTGACTGAGCCCTTGTATGTATGTATTCATACATCTATCTATATGTGTCTATCATATCTAGATATAGATTGCAGAGACATACAGTCTGGCTTGAACTAGAGTCTTTCTCCTTCTAAAAGACCAAGTGCTGCAAAGTTTTCTACATTAATTTACAGATAATCCACCCCAGGTTCAACCATGACTCTCACATGAAAGAAGTGACATCTGACAACTCCTTTACTCAAGGAAGTGACAGCTTCATGATGGTCATCAAACTGATTATTCCATTTGTTCACTGTTACCTAATTGGTTAATGGGATAAGTCATTATTTAAAGACAATGAGCTGAAATAAATTTTTTTTTTAAACTTTAGTAAGAAGTAGTGTTCTTTTGTGTGTATAATGAGGAAAGGGAGAAAACACTACCTAGCTTAGGAAAGTTCCTGATGCTATGAAATTCTCATTTGCAAGGCTCGGAGACTCTCCTGTGATGTCCATTCGAACCAAGGTATGACTTGGTGAGAACTTGAGTCAGTCATAATATAATGAGATTTTATTATCGAAGGAAGTAAGGTTGCAGGTGGAATGTTTTCTTTTAAAATTTATTATTATTATTTAAAAATTTTAACTGGAGGATAATTGCTTAACAATGTTTTGTTGGTTTCAGCCATAAGTATACATCTATCCTCTCCCTCTCAACCCTCTTCCATCACAGGTGGAATTCTTTCTCCTTCATTTCATTAGGTTGAACTGTATGAATTTTTTAACTTTCAAGAAATGTATTCCATTGTTGATCCAGAAATGTAATTTTGAAGATAAAAGCATGGGACTCTGAGTTTCATTTCCTGGGTACCATTGATTTGCTGCATGTCCTTAGTCAAGTCACTTAATTTCTCAGAGCTTTAGTTTTCTCATCTGAAAAATGGGAATGATATTGGTTCCTACCTCCTAGGATTAGAGAATGCTTGTAAAATGCTTAGCACACAGTACCTTTCCAATAAATACTACCTATGAATGCCTCATTTGGGCATCACAAGTGGATGTCCGATGTTGTGAGAGTTCATGGACAGATACCAGTTACTTCTTGGCTTTGGTTATGCTCTTTAAATTGTCCCTTTTTCTTAGCATCTTTCCCAAGGTCCTGCTATTGGAAGCTATACTGCCTTGTGATTCATCACCCAGTACTTTCTATTCCCCAATTTCTTTCTTCTTTACCTTGTTTTTTTCCGCTGCTAGTCAGCTGCTGCTTCTTTTGTGAGCTTGAAAGTGCCTACTCATGACTTATCTGTTACTTCAAAGCCATATGCTTCATTTTATCATTGGCATCCAACTTTGTATCTGACCTTCACTACTTTATTCAGAATTCAAACAGTCAGAAGCAACTGCCCTTTGTTTTCTCAAATGTTTGCTTAAGAATCTAAGTCAAAATGTTACCACAGTGTTTTGAGATTTCTCAGACTCTTTGGCTTAAATGTACATGACAGAATCTGCATATATTCTTGGTTGATTAATGTTAGTATAATAAAATTGTTACGAATCTACTTCAGTTAAGTATTTATAAATCAACTATATTCCAATAAAAATGCTTAAGAGGCAAATATCTATAAAGGTTTCTTTCATTTTTAAAGAGGTATGATATTGGGAATCATTTTATCCTGTCACTGGAGCTTTCTTCTGAAACGTATGTCCTGTCCATCAAGTTGAATATCAACTAAAAGATGTTTGAGAAAAAATTACTTTGCTTTCTAATTTATAAAGACGTGCAGCACATTTGTTGCTGTGTATCTGTTTGCAATCTTGAATTTTTGCAAGTAGTTCTTTTGCATCCATGATATGGATGATATTTTCCTTCCTTTCATTTAAACAGGGGGGAATGCTTAGCCTTTAAGGCATGCAACTCTCTCCAGTCCATTGACGGTAAGTGTCTTGCTCTTGTTGGTCCAAAGCTCATAACTATTTGAGAAGATATTCTGATTTTCTCCAGCAAAACACATGAGAATAAGTAGAATGGAACATGGAGATTTCTGCCCTTCATGCCCACAAGTCAGTGTCCTTTGAGGTTTCCTGAAGAAAATAGTACAGAGCATTTTCAAAGGTCAAATTGCTGAACCGGAAAAGTAATATGATGATTAGGGTGATGATAATGGCTAGCATTTGTTCAGCTTACCCTGGACTCAGGGACTCATTGAACTCTCAGAATACTCTGCAACATAGTTCTCATTATCTCTTTTTTTCCAGGTGAAGAAACTTAAAGCTCAGGGGTAAAGTAACTTGCCCAAGGTCACGTGGCTGTGGCCTGTTTCTGAATCACACACTCAGCACTAGTCCATCAACCATGAGGCTGACTGGTGCTTTATTATCAGGGTATCCTGACACCCCAGTGGGGTGGGACTAGACCCCTCTTTTGATGGACTGCTGCCTGTCTGAGGCTGTGTTTGGACTTCTGCTCCTTCTCTCCTTATCATCATAAACAAGAGGATTGTTTATAAGGGATTATTACACGGTGGTATTTTTCCTTCTTTGAACAAAGGTGTGGTTGTTGGTATGGAATTACCCACTTATTTTCTTCTAAAAAAATTAGGCTGTGGCCAGTCTGGCTATTTATTAGTGAGTCGGGGAATGACAAAGGCGAAGACTGATTTCTTTTACATCCAAAGCTGGTAACAACAGATCCTTAGGAGACCTATTTGCCAGATCACTGCCATAAATGTGTTTTCTTTTATGTAAACAGGACTAATGATGGAATTTAAATTTATTTCTTTATGTTTGTAAGTGAGATAAGCCACAGAGCAAACAGTATATGTAAAACTTTTTAGTGGGGCAGCATTATGGATGATAGGAAAAGCATAATTACACATGGAATTGGTCAAAGCTAATTCCAAAGACCAGCTTGTTGTGTGTCCTTTAAGGCATTTGACCTCTTTGAGGCTTGATTTTCTGATTTTTAAGAGGAAGTAATCATACCTACCCCTGGAGGTACTGAATAAGCTGTAGAAGTGTGAAAATATTCTAGATGCTTAATAAATCTTAAAAAATGAGAGGAGATTCAAGTCTTTCTTAGGCAATTAACTTGGAAGCATGATATATCAGTCGAATACACAAAAGAGATTTATTTGGGGAAGCTTGTTTATCTTTTAAAACTACGCTCTTTTTTTTTTTTTTTTGCACTAGAAAGATGATTGCTTGAACACATTCTGTTCTTATAATGAGTGCTGGAGAAGGCCTGAGTCACGCACACAACATGCTTTTAAGAAAAACTGACAGGCACTAACATTTCCCAGACATCCATGCCTGGATGCATGAACACTGCATTAAAAAAATCTACCAGCATTACCTTTTGTGGCATATTGTTGGAGGTTAATAATTTATCTGATGTGACTGCTTGAGGAAATATTTCTCCATATTTGCAAGTGGGTTCTTCTTTCTCATTTCTCAGTAGATTTATTGCATGGGTAAAGTGAATTCTATAGTGCTCTTAAATGTTTCTCTGTAAGAGATGAGTTTCAGAGTCTCACATTTAATCAATAATTTTTCACTTGACAGCAGAGTAGAGCATTCCCCAGGATCATTGGAAAACCGCAGGTAAAGGTCACTGTCCAATGTGCTGAAAAAGTGCTCCAGCTTATGAAATCAGTGACCTTGGGTTTGTTTTTTAGAAGGCACCTCATTCACATATGTAATCCAGTATTTAAAAATACCTCACAGTATTTAAAGTAAATCTTCATGTGGCTTGTAGGGTACCATCTGTCAACAGACATTGGTTTGATACCTAGAAAATAGTGATAATCCTGAAATCGTTTTATTTTTTCAATTTTTTTTTCTGTGGCAACAAATAAAAATTTCTTCTTACTACAGAGATAAGCGGATTTTGTGAAAGTTTTACTGAGTGTAAATTATAACTAGTTTAATAATTTTCTGTTTTCACTTACGAGGAAGTAGCACTTGGAGGCTTCCCTGATAGCTCAGTTGGTAAAGAGTACGCCTGCAATGCAGGAGACCCCGGTTCAATTCCTGGGTCGGGAAGACCCACTGGAGAAGGGATAGTTACCCACTCCAGTATTCTTGGACTTCCCTTGTGACTCAGCTGGTAAAGAATCTGCTTGCAATGTGGGAGACCTGGATTCGATCCCTGATTTGGGAAGATCCCCTGGAGAAGGGAAAGGCTACCCACTCCAGTATCCTAGCCTGGAGAATTCCATGGACTCTATTGTCCAAGGGGTTGCAAGAAGTAGGACACGACTGAGTGACTTTCACTTTCACTTTCAAGTAGCACTTGGAATTTGTGAATTTTCATTTGGCAAAACACTGACTGTATTTCTTTTCAGACTGGTGTGTTAGAGCTTTTGAGAAGAACCGAACCACAGTTTTGGAAGTTAAACTCAGTTTGATTTAGTATATTTGGGTTTAATTTTAAAGCTTTAATACCATAATAAACAATAATAATGAAGCTATTTTATACTCATAAAATATTCAAATACAAATTACTAATACATTTGGGATTGAAAGGGGCTTCCCAAGTGGCTCAAAGAAAGCTTAACATATTTTATTAAGACTGTATATTAGCTTTCACTTAGTTATTTTGTCAGTAAGTTTTCCTATACTTGCCTCATTTTAAAAGGAATAACTATAGAGACCCATCAGAGACAAATTTATTAAAGATTTACAACCTACCTTTTACAAGAGGCCAAGAGAGGCACCAGCAAGAAGTCTGTCATCTCAGTGTGGGCATTAACTTCTTGAATCCAGAGAATTTGGAAGCCAAATTCCTTTGAACATGAATGTGTGGCCTGAATAGTGAAAGCTATTTAAAGACTTTTTGAAAAACTAAATTGTTTTGAAAGCTTTTACTTCTATGAAAGTGAAAGTCACTCAGTCGTGTCTGACTCTTTGTGACCCCATGGACTGTGGTCCGCCAGGCTCCTCTGTCTATATTCTCCAGGCAGGAATACTGGAGTGGATTGCCATTTCCTTCTCCAGGGGATCTTCCTGACCCAGGGATGGAACCTAGGTCTCCTGCATTGCAGGCAGGTTCTTTACCACTATAGAAGCACCTTATTTCTATGACCCATCGTATATTCCAGGTTGTCTTGCTTTTTGTTCCTATGATTTGATAGATTCTAATACTAAGCACTGGTTTATCTGCACTGTTTTTCCTAGGCTAGCTTTCTTTTTTTCTGAAAATGCCTTTTTTTCACCTCTCTTTGGGTTTTGGACCATGTTTAATTTATGGCACACTGTTGTGATTGGTCCTTGGAAAGGTGCTCTGTGTTTCGTGTTTATTTAGTCATTTACATTTTTTCCTAGCTCCATCCTTAATTACCTCCTCCCAGAGGGATTTACTCCAACATGTTTAAGTCCATTTGTGTACGTTTTTGAAATGTATTGTGTTATATGTATATGTATTTATATACACTAAACATGGATGACTTTACACCATGGTTCTGTTTTGTTTCCTGCTTTTCCACTTAGTGCTATTTTTAAGGAAGTGTAGAAAGTGTTAGTCTCTCGGTTGTGTCTGACTCTTTGTGACCTGATGGAATGTAGCCCGCCAGGCTCTTCTGTCTATGGAATTCTCCAGGCAAGAATACTGGAGTGGGTAGTCATTTTCTTCTCCAGGGGTCTTCTCGACCCAGGAGTGGAAGCTGAGTCTCCTGTATCACAGAGGGTTTGTGATATAGGAAACTCAGGAAACCTGTGTGTGTGTGTGTGTGTGTGTGTGTGTGTGTGTACATACACACACACATATGGCTTCCCAGGGTGGCATGGTGGTAAAGAATCCGCCTGCCAACGCAGGAGACACAGGTTTGATCACTTGGTTGGAAAGATCCTCTGGAGGAGGAAATGGCAACCTGCTCCAGTAGTCTTGCCTGGAAAATTCCATGAACAGAGGAGCCTGGCAGACTATACTCCTTGGGGTCATAGAATCAGACGCAACTGAGCACAGGAACACATGTATCCATATATGTTTATATGCATTTCAACGCTTCTGACTTTA
Organism: Capra hircus; assembly: GCF_001704415.2. Taxonomy (NCBI): domain Eukaryota; kingdom Metazoa; phylum Chordata; class Mammalia; order Artiodactyla; family Bovidae; genus Capra; species Capra hircus. Next base: position 15,265,379 of record NC_030828.1, on the reverse strand, counting down.
TAAAGAAGTCAATTTTCTCCAAATTAACTCACCAACACATTGTGATTCTAATAGAATGCCCCATTTATATATGATGTTATAATTTCATTATAGGAGTATGGTAAATCTCTCCATATATTCAGGACTTTTGAAAATTTTTTGGGGTCAAATTTTAGGTATTCCCATACAGGCCTTATAGACTCATTTTTAGAATAACTCCTTGACAGTTTTTTAGATTTTTATAGCTTTTGTGTAGAGTATCTCATTTCATATTATATTTTCTTGTTAGTTATTGCTAATAAAGGGAAATGCTACTTATTTTAATATGTTGATCTTTTATCCATAAACCTTGAATTGTTACATCTATATGAATAATCTACACGAATGATCTTACCATTCATGAATAATAGTTGTTGTGCCCTTTCATCTCCAATGTTTTCTGTTTTTCCCTTATTTCTTTCTTTTGCGTAGTTGAATTGGTGGAGACCTCCAATACTGTGTTGTACAGTTGTGGTAAAACGTGCACTTTTTCCTGTTCTCAAGTGAACACATGTCAGATGTTCTCAACAAGCGTGATTTCTGTTGTCAGTTTTGGCAATGAACCCTTCCTGTAGTGCTTTTTCTAATTTAATTTAATTTAATTATTTTATTTTATTTTACTTTACAATACTGTATTGGTTTTGCCATACATTGACATGAATCCACCACGGGTGTACATGCGATCCCAAACATGAACCCCCCTCCCACCTCCCTCCCAACAACATCCCTCTGGCAAACAACTAATCTCAAAAATATACAAGCAACTTATGCAACTCAATTCCAGAAAAATAAACGACCCAATCAAAAAATGGGCCAAAGAACTAAATAGACATTTCTCCAAAGAAGACATACAGATGGCTAACAAACACATGAAAAGATGCTCAACATCACTCATTATTAGAGAAATGCAAATCAAAACCACAATGAGGTACCACTTCACACCAGTGAGAATGGCTGCGATCCAAAAATCTGCAAGCAATAAGTGCTGGAGAGGGTGTGGAGAAAAAGGAACCCTCCTACACTGTTGGTGGGAATGCAAACTAGTACAACCAGTATGGAAAACAGTGTGGAGATTCCTTAAAAAATTGCAAATAGAACTACCATATGACCCAGCAATCCCACTGCTGGGCATACACACCGAGGAAACCAGAATTGAAAGAGACACATGTACCCCAGTGTTCATCGCAGCACTGTTTATAGTGTTTTCTTTTTAACCAGTTCCAAGTGTCTTCAACTTTCCATTTTTATTTCTTCTTCATTCCAAAGACAGAGTATTTCTTAGTTTTCAGACATACGATGTTGACTTCTAATTTTATTGCTTTATAGTCAGAAACTAAATCTGTATGAAACTTCTGTTGTGGCCTGGTACACTGTAAGTTTTTGCTAGTGTTTCATATATATCAACAAACATATACACACATGTAGTTCTTCGACATGACTTTTTCTTTGCTTTATCTTCTTCTGAGAAGGAAGTATCAGAAAAGCTCCAGCTATAATCATTGGTTTATTTACTCCTCACTGTGGTTTTATCTTTCATGCTTCATGTACATTGATTCTGTGTTATTTAGAGCATTATGTTCATGGTTACTATAGTTTCTTGGTCTAGTGTTGCTTCCACCAGTATGTAACATAGGCCTTTTTTCCTTAAGATTCTTTTTACCTTACATTCTATTTAGTCTGATATTAAGAGTTTTGGGGGTTCTTATTTTTCCATTTCTTTATTTTCATCTGGCAGACTCCCACTTTGACCAAATTTTTGGCTCCTCTTAGTAATCTAGAGTTTGACCTTGGCCTTCAGAGTTCAGTTTCAGCAAAGAATCTTTATAAGTGAGTTTAGGGAGAACCTCCCCATCCTTTATGTCTGATCAAATGCCTCATCCTGTATCCTTGATATCCAAGTCCTTTACCTGCCTTTAGCAGAATCCTATTAAGCCAGTTTTGCAAAAATTTCCCCACCCTCATTATCTTGCCAGGTTCTTCTTAGTGATTTTCCATCTACTGACTCCTTCACTCTTCTTTCTGGCTGTAATGCTTCAGCTGTCTTTGCTGCCTTTGGAGTTGAGCTCAGTTCAACAGTGGAGTCTCTCTCCTCTATTGCAATAGCTCAGATAAAATTTTTCTTGTCCTTTTTGCCAAGTGGTGCAAAATATTTCTTTTACGTGATTTCTCCATGAACTTTTGCTTTGAATAAATCTCTTATAGGCAACAAATCTCTTATCTTTTGCTGGATAGTTTTCAAAATGCAACCTGAAGATATTTCAATCATGTTGTGTAACTTCAATTGTAATTATTATTATATTAGGATTTGTTGCGTTATCTTGTTTTCTGTTTTGGTTTTGCATACCCTTTGTCTTTCTTCCCCTCCCATCCTGCTTTCTAATACATATGTTGAATTCTACTTTACAGATTTTTTAAGTTGTAGTTTTAGTTTCCTTGTGGTTACCTCTAGGTCATTAAAGCTGCATTTATCTTTACGAACTAAGCAAATACATTGTCATAGTCTCACTTCACTCTGGTCTGGCCCTCCCTGTCCACCCCTATGATAGCACTGATCTTTAGTTCTAGGTACAGGAGAAGGCGATGGCACCTCACTCCAGTACTCTTGCCTGGAAAACCCCATGGGCGGAGGAGCCTGGTAGGCTGCAGTCCATGGGGTCACTAAGAATCAGATATGACTGAGCTACTTCACTTTCACGCATTGGAGAAGGAAATGGCAACCCACTCCAGTGTTCCTGCCTGGAGAATCCCAGGGACGGGGGAGCCTGGTGGGCTGCCATCTATGGGGTCACACGGAGTCGGACACGACTGAAGCAACTTAGCACTTAGCACATACACATATACATACATACATAAATATATATGTATTTGAGTCATCAGTTATTTAGAAAATAAAATGTTAGTATATTTACTTACTTTTTCTTCCTTGTATATAGGACTCTAATAGAATTTAATTTCTCTTTTTGCAGTACTATTCCTCTTAAAAAGTATTTTCAAAGTGAGTCTTTGTGTTATAAACCTTCTAAGGCCTTGAATGCCTCAAAATATCTTTATTTCACTTTTGCATTTAATGGAAAGTTTGACTAACAAAATTCTAGACTGTCTTAATTCAGTTTCTTTCTCTAAGTCTTTGTTAATCTGATATCTTGACTTCTTCTGTTGTGAGGGCCGAGTTTCATCATGGAAGTGACCTTTGGCCTCTCAACTTTGAATACAATGGTCACTGAGTCACCCCTCCTATGGCTTTAAAATATTTGACAAAATTCTTCCCTTTAAGAAAGGACGAGAAGAAAAGGGGAGAGTAGGTAACATTTCCTTTTGTTTCACAAGGTCATGGAATTAACTGATTTTTTTCTATTTTAAAAAAATCTCAGAAAGTTTTTCTTGCTGTGGACAGGAGCTGCTTTTTCTGAGATGGGCCTTAGGGACCGCTGTGTGATTCCTACCTTGAAACAAAGCTGCACTGTTTTTCAGGCACCTTCTGGCAGGCTCCAGAGGCCGGGTAGAGTGGAGGCTGTTCTTGATGCAGTGAGCTGGCCTGGAATGTTCAAACCTGTCATTTTCAGGCTGTGGCTGTATTTATACAATACACTATTCCCCTCCCTCCCCTGCTTTTCTTCTCTAAAGTGGAAAAGCAAATCAGGTCACTGATTTGTTTTCTATGTGTTAAAACATAGTGGTCACTTTTGCTCAGTGAGACATCTGTCTCTTAGGCATTTGTGTTTGCCCAGTATCATGCCCTGTCCAGCTCTTGGAAGTGATGGGGGAGTCAGGAAAGGTGAGCCTGAGAATGCAGCAGGATGGGAAGGAGCCCCTGTAAGTGATACAGGAGGTGAATCTGCACAGGGGTTATTTGCTGTGCCCGCCTGGCACCCCACCACGAAGCAGGACCTCATTAAACATTATTTGAAAAATGTACCTGTTGACCTTGATGCATATAGTTAACCTCTCATTTCCAAAGAAGCAGGATTCACTTTGTTTTGCCCTGACATTTTCCAAGCTGGAGATTTAAAAATTAATAATAAAAAAACCCAACAGCAGAGCCAGGGAACTCCCATAGGAAAACCCAGACTGTCTGTATTTCCTTCTCTTTCTTGAAGCAGAGCAGATGGTGGCTTCACTTACCAGGTCAAAGCAAGAGGCAGATCTCAGAGTGGACCCACCCTACACATTCTACAAATTTTAAGACCTTTGAAGACCTTCAAATATGTGAGAAAAGCTCAGGGACATTTTGCCAGCACAGAATGAAAGCAACTCTCATCTTCTCAAAGCTCCTCATTCTAGGAAGTACTCAGGAAGCACTTTCATATTTGTCCATTTATGTTATCCTGAGGATTAATTATCAAGCGGGGTGCTTGTAAAATCATCACAAAATAGATCACTGGAGTAGATTTAACTGCTCTGAATGTGCTTATTGCTGTCTCAGAGAGAGCAAGCTAAAAAAGATTTTCTTTGTTTTCCTCCATATTCCAGCATGTTTAAGTTTATCAAACCTGAATAATAGCCATGCTGCTGCTGCTGCTAAGTCGCTTCAGTCGACCCTGGAGACGGCAGCCCACCAGGCTCCCCCGTCTCTGGGATTCTCCAGGCAAGAACACTGGAGTGGGCTGCTATTTCCTTCTCCAATGCATGAAAGTGAAAAGTGAAAGTGAAGTCGCTCAGTCGTGTCCGACTCCTAGCGACCCCATGGACTGCAGCCTACCAGGCTCCTCCGTCCATGGGTTTTTCCAGGCAAGAGTGCTGGAGTGGGCTGCCATCGCCTTCTCCAATAAGGACCCACAAAGTTTCCCCCTACTTCTACAGTGTAAATGCGGGGTTGTAAGCCAACATTTGTGTTTGCAGTTGATCATCAGGAGGCTTGCTTTCTTACAGGACCCTGGCTGAGGCACTGAGATGCTGGAGTGGATGACCAGCACAGGAGAGAGTCGAACTGAGGCAAAGTCAGCTGGGGTCAGTCAAGGGCAGTTTCAGTTAGGGTCTTGTACTAGGGGAGGTGGGGAGAGAAGACATTTCCCAGTGAAGGGGAACGGTAGGATGGGGAGGCAGGAGGCCCTGGTTCATGACGTGTTGGGCGAGGGACAGAGCAGGGCACGTGTCGTTCTGCCTTAACCACCCCACAAAGGCACGACCTTGGGCGGGCAACCTGCGTCTCTAGGCCCCATGAGCTTCATTTCCCGTTTAGATAAAGTAGGAACAATGCCTTTGGGTAGAATGTATGTATTCCTTGGATATGTAGGGCCGTCTGGAGTGGAGAGTGGTCCAGTGTGTGTGTGTGTGTGTGTGTGTGCGTGTGTGTGTGTGTGTGTGTGCACTCGCACGTGTATGTGTGCTCAGTCACTCAGTTGCGTCTGACTGGTTGTGACCCTATGGACCACAGTCCACCAGGTTCCTCTGCCCATGGGTTTCCCAAACAAGAATACTAGAGTGGGTTGCCATGCCCTATATATATTATATATATATAATATACATTCATATTAAATATATATAATATATATTATCCAGTAGTATATATATAATATATATATTTTCCAGTAGTCTCAATATTACATACATCTATATATGCTCTTTATATGTATGCAAACAGGTGGATGCTACATGGTCTCTACCTCATCTGTGTTTATCTATGTGCTGTGGCTTAGTCACTTGGTTGTGTCCAACCCTTTGCACCCCCATGGACTGTAGCCCACCAGGCTCCTCTGTCCATGGGGATTCTCCGCATGAATACCGGAGTGGGTTGCCATGCCCTCCTCTGGGTGATCTTCCCAACCCAGGGATCAAACCCAGGTATCCCACACTGCAGGCAGAATGTTTACCATCTGAGCCACCAGGGAAGTCCAGAATTACTGGAGTGGGTAACGTATCCCTTCTCCAGGGGATCTTCCCTACCCAGGAATCAAACTGGGGTCTCCTGCATTGCAGGAGGATTCTTTACCAGCTCAGCTATCAGGGAAGCCATATTTATCTATAGCTATCTATCTATCTGGGCTTCCCAGGTGGCGCTAGTGGTAAAGAACCCGCCTGCCAATGCAGGAGACATAAGAGACGTGAGTTTGATCCCTGGGTCAGGAAGATTCCCTGGAGGAGGGCATGGCAACCTCCTCCAATATTCTTGCCTGGAGAATCCTGTTGGGTAGAGGAGCCTGGCGGGTTCCAGTCCAGGGGATCACAAAGAGTCAGACACGACTGAGTGACTGACACACAGACATATATCTATCTATATATCTCTCCTATCTATCATCTATCTGCCCATCTTCCTATCTACCTATCAATGGAGAGAGGAGATTTACTATGAGGAACTGGCTCACATAACTACAGAGGCTGAGAAGTCCTGTGATCTGCCGCTGTCTTCAGGCTGGAGACCCAGGAAAGTGGGTGGCGTAATTCCAGTCCGAGTTTGAAGTCCTGTGAACCAGGAGAGCCGATGGCGTAAATCCTAGTCCAAGGGCAGAAGTCTGATGTCCCAGCTCAAGTAGGCAGCCAGGAAATGAATGACTTCCCTGTTCCTCCATCTTTTGTTCCGGCCAGGCTCTCAGTGGACTGGACTGCACGGTGCCCACCCATTCTGTGGAGGACAGCTTTACTGAGTCCACTGATTCAAATACTCACCTGCTGTGGAAACACCGTCATACACACAGCCAGTTTAATGTGAGCGCCCTGCGCTCCAGTCAAGCTGACACACGCAGTGAGCCATCACAAGTTATAAGGCAGTGGGCGGGTTAAATGCTGAAGCGCAGATGAAGCGCCACTCAGGGCCTGACATGCAAGTCCTTGAAATCTGCTTGCTGTTGTTGCTGTAGTTGCTTTATGGATGCTGACGCTGTTATATAGGTACATTTTCTGTCGGCATCGGGATTGAAGGAGACTCCTCTGTCCTCCAATAGAGTTTGCTCAAATTCGTGTCCATTGAACTGGTAATGCTATCTAACCATCTCATTCTCTGCCACCCTCTTCTCCCTTTTCCTTCAATCTTTCCCATCATCAGGGTCTTTCCCAATGAATTGGCTCTTTGCATCAGGTGGCCAAAGTATACCAGGGTTCTGTTCTATTCTGTTACATCTAGAACAAAATGTGTCTACCTCTTTAAAACAGTCTGCAGGCAAGGAAAATATCCATACAAGGGAAGCTGTTTAAGTGCTTTAGACTTTATGTTCATAATAATTTATTAAAGATCTGCTGCTGAGAGTCTTTTTTTTTTTTTTCAAAAATAAATCAATAGTTCACTCACAGGCCAAAATACTAAAATTCTTCTCTTCCTGCGAGAAATGAATCATGGAAAAAGATCATATTTGATGTGTTTGTGAAACATTTATTCACTCTGTGTTCAGAGCCAGGCATGAGTATAAAATGAAGCATAACATAAATTAGGGCCCCTGTGATGCGGTGCTCACAGTCTAGAGGAGATGAACACTGGTACAAAGCATCTTAAAATAAGATGCTGTAACGTGGATGGACCTAGAGATAGTCATAGTAAGTGAAGTGAGACAGGGGAAGACAGATATCACACGATATCACTTCCATGGGGAATCTAATAAAATGATGCAAATGGTTATTTACAAAACAGAAATAGGCTCACAGACATAGAAAACAAGCTTGTGGTTATCAAAGGGGATAGCAGCTGTGGTGGAGAGGGGGAGTAGATAAATTAGGAGTTTGGGATTAATTGATACACACACTATATATATAATATATATACATATGCGTATGTACATATGCATATATATAAAATAGATAACCAACAAAGACACCGTATAGCACAGGGAACTATATTCAATACCTTGTGATAACCTAAAATGGAAAGAATCTGAAAAAGAATACATGCATGGCAGGTAGCTTCTTTACCGTCTGAGCCACCAGGGAAGCCCGTGTGTGTGTGTGTGTGTGTGTGTGTGTGTGTGTGTGTGTGTGTGTATATATACACATGAACTCTCTCTCTATATATATATAATCTTATATATATATGTAAAATCTATCTATAAATCACTTTGCTATACACCTGAAATAACACAACATTGTAAATTAACTTCAATTAAAAAATGGTTATAAAAATAGAGTAGGAAAATGGAAAGTACATTTCATGGATTTTAGCAAGCTGCTGGCATGACACACATACAAATAAGATGCTATTAAGTGCTATTGCATTAGAGTTCCATAGGTTCCAAAGATGATGGGAACATAGATGTGGGAGCAATCTGCTGTGTCTGGATGGGCTTCCCCAAAGCCTTGGGGAGGAAGTGATGCTTGGATTGGAGTTGCTAGGCTAATTGGACACCCCTTGTGTGTGTAGGGCCCTGTAGGCTGGAAGGAGGCACAGACTGAGGGGCAGGATGTGGGATGTGGCTAAAGATGAGATGAAGGGCTGAAGTTGCCTGCAAGGCCTTTGATGTTATGTTGGGGAGTTTGGATTTGATCCTGTAGTCAGGGGTTGGGGTGGACACTGTAGGGAAATATGCATTTGATGCACATGCCCTGGATAAACACCAGAGATAGGGAGGAAGAACATTCAGCAACGATGTGAATTTCCTCTGCTTATAGATCCAAGGAAGTTTTCTGCCTGTTGATCAAGGTGGGCCCATGCAACTTGCTGTTGGAATGAAATTGCATTAAAATCAGCGCTGCGCCTTTCAGGACTGGCACTGTGGGGTGACAGCTGGGAGTGTCTAGCTAGGCACAGGTCCGGGTAGATGGAAACAACAATGATGACGGATGTTTACACAGCATGTCACCTGCTGGGGGGAAGTTGGGACTTTGCCCCTCTTCTGCTCAGTCTGTTAGCCATGCAACCTTCAGCCCACAGATGCTGGTCTTAGATGAAAGCAAACCGGAAAGGCCCTATGCCCTGCCTCTGATCCATGTCAGAGCAAGGATGGCCTTATCAAAATATCACACTTCTTCCTGGAGAGTCAGTATCAGTTAATGCAAAGGAATGCTGTGATCATTGTTTTTTTTTTTTAAGATTCTTTTTGATGTGGACAATTTTTGAAGTCTTTGTTGATTTTGTTACAATATTACTTAATTTATGTTTTGGTTTTTTGGCCACGTAGTATATGGGATCCTAGCTCCCTGACTGCTGCTGCTGCTAAGTCGTGTCAGTTGTGTCCAACTCTATGCGACCCCATAGACGGCAGCCCACCAGGCTCCCCCATCCTTGGTATTCTCTAGGCAAGAATACTGGAGTGGGTTGCCATTTCCTTCTCCAATGCATGAAAGTGAAAAGTCAAAGTGGAGTCGCTTAGTCATGTCTGACTCTTAGTGACCCCATGGACTGTTGCCTACCAGACTCCTCCGTCCATGGGATTTTCTAGGCAAGAGTACTGGAGTGGGGTGCCATTGCCTTCTCCAAGCTCCCTGACTACTAGGGATCAAACCTGTAACTCCCAGCATTGGAAGGCACAGTCTTAACCACTGGACCATCAGGGAAGTTCCATGATCATTGTGTGTGTGTGTGTGTGTGTGTGTTTTTTAATAAACTTTTATTTTGTACTGGGGTATAGCGGACTGGAGAAGGAAACAGCAACCCACTCCAGTATTTTTGTCTGGAAAATCCCATGGACAGAGAAGCCTGAAGGGCTATAGTACATGGGGTCTCAAAGAGTCAGACACAGCTTAGCACCTAAACAACAACATAGCCAATTAACAGTGTTGTGATAGTTTCACGTGAACCTTGAAGGGACTCAGCCATACATGCACATGTATCCATTCTCCCCCAAACTCCCCTCCCACCCAGGCTGCCCATAACATCGAGCAGAGTTCCATGTGCTGTACAGTAGGTCCTTGTTGCTTATCCATTTTAAATATAGCAGAGTGTGCCATGATCATTGTTTTTAATGACAAAAAACCTAAATCACCTTAAAGAGATGGATCATTACAGAGAAAGGTACGAAGGAATACTATACCTCAGTTAAATTAATTAGGATTACACATATGTTATGGCTAAATCTCTATAATGTTGGGCTAAAAAACCAGGGTATTTAACATAGGACCCCACTTATATAAAGTTTAAAAGTCATGCAAAGCATATTGAACAGATACAGTGTTATGTGGGAAGCTCTAAATACTTTGGCCACCTAATGAGAAGAGTTGGCTCTTTGGAAAAGACCCTGATGCTGGTAAAGATTGAGGGCAGGAGGAGAAGGGGGCACAGAGGATGGGGTGGTTGGATGGCATCACCTACTCAAAGGACGTGAGTATGAGCAAACTCAGGGAGATAATGAAGGACAGGGAAGCCTGGTGTGTTGCAGTCCATGAGGTTGCAAAGAGTCTGACTTTTGGAGAGCCATGACTTAGTGACTGAACAATAATAAAAACCTGTGAATCTCTGGGAAGAAGAGAGAGAGATGTTACAATATGGGAAAGGTCTACATGGGGGAGCTTCAGGTTTATCCAAACAACTTTCTTTGTTTTGAAAGCAAGAAGTCCACAAGGTCAAAGTTAAGATTAGATATATCTGGGCCATGAGTTCATGGTTTTTCATTATGGTATATTATTTTCTCTTTGCATTTCTGTGTTTGAAGAGAAATTTCATTAACACAATAAAATCTTAAAAGGCAATGCTTTAATCAAGGCACCCAGGTCTACTCAAAGAAGACATTACTTTTGGCATTAAAATTTTCCTAATTGCTTTGTCTTCCCCATTGACAGGTTTTGGTCTTCATCCAGAAGACATGTGTGTGCGTAGGGGGTGTGTTTGGAGATCTGTTAGGGGAAGCGAACATATTTGTCAAAATGGAGTATGGTGTTTGTATCAGAAACCTAAAAAACTATTTTCTTTAAGTGAAATGCAGAACATATGACCTTAATGAATAGAAGGGCTGTGCTGTCAGTGAGTGGACCTAGACCTTGGGAGCTGAGCACACCATAAGGGGTGAGTGGGGACGGTGGTGGGGAAGCAGGAGCCTGCTTGAGGTGATATTGCCCAAGGAGGGTGGCTGGAGATCTTAGTTATAATTTTTATTAAAAAAATATTCATTTCTTTGGCCGCGTTGGGTCTTAGTTGCCACACGTGGGGGCTTTGTTTCGTCACGTGAGATCTTCTGTTGCAGTGTGTGGACTCTCAAGTTGCAGCTCCTGGGCTGTGGACTCAGGAGTTGTGGCTTGTGGGCTTAGCTGCTCCTTGGCCCGTAGGATCTCAGTTCCCCGAACACGGATCAAAGCTGGGTCCTCTGCATTGCAACTCGGATTCTCAACCACTGGACCACCGGGGAAGTCCCTTAATTATAATTATTAAAGCTATGTGGCCAGCTTTGGTTTGACCCAGACTAGTCTTGCTGCGTGCTCGGGGCCTGATCTGCTGGAGGGAACATAAGCCGTAGTGATTCTAAAGACGCGAGATGGCTCTTTAGGACTGGCTGAACCTCCTGTGGTTTTGCATGTGTATTTACAGTTTGAAGCAGCGTATCTGGTATTACCGGATATATTTTCTCGACCTCCCTCGTGGTCCAGTGGTGGAGAGTCACCTGCCAATGCAGGGGACACGGGTTTGATCCCTAGTCGGGGGAGGTCCACATGCTGTGGAGCAAATAAGCGCATGTGCCACGACCACTGAGGCCGGTGGGCACAGAGCCCGTGCTCCACAGCAAGGGAAGCCACAGCAGTGAGAAGCCTGATCCCAGCGACTGGAGAGGCGCGCCTGCTCCCCGCGACTAGAGAAAACCTGTGGGCAGCAGCGAAGACCCAGCACAGCCAAAAATAAATGAATAAACAAACTTTAAAAAAGAAAACCAAGAAACTTAAAATTTTTTTTCTGCATTGAATATAATACTTTTTTCTTTCCTCCGCCCCTCCCCCCGCCCACCCCATGTGTATTACAGAGAGCTAAACTCAACATATCTCAGGGGAAAAACTTTCAGAAAATAATGTGACTCTTAACAGAGCCATCACACCCTCGGGGGAAGAATGAGGGTTAGGAAATGAATGGCTGTGGAATTTGTTGAAGTGGGGGAAGTGAAAGTGTTCCTACTCTTTGTGACCCCCTTGGACTGTAGCCTACCAGGCTCCTCTGTCCGTGGGGTTTGCTAGGCAAGAATACTGGAGTGGGTTGCAATGTCCTCCTCCAGGCGATCTTCCTGACCTAGGGATTGAACCCACATCTCCTGTGTCTCCTGCATTGGCAGGCAGATTCTTTATCTACTAAGCCACCGGGGAAGCCTATAAAGGAGGGGGAGCATAGGTAAAAAAAAAAAGGCTGATAACAATGCTCTAGGCCAGAATGCTCAGGGGACCAGAATATTGGTGGTGATGATGAGGATGCAGGCGTTTGATAGCAAAGCGTGTTCTTCCGTCTCCTAGAGATCTCCCTGCCTGGAGTGGGAGCAAGTAGTGCTTCTGAGCAGGTGTTAGGCTCCCAGGTTCTGGGAGCAGAGTAAATACTTTGCAGGCTGTGATGGTCCTTGTTTGTTTTCAAGCCTGTTAGTATTGAATCAGTACCACAAGCAGTAAGAGATGAGAACCGTTGAGGGACCTGCATTTCAGTGCCCAGGTGGGGCTGTAGGTAAGCCAGGTAATGAAGCAGAGGCCAGTAGAAGTTTCTGGACATTCACCATGGGGATGAGGGCTTGGCATGTTACTCTGGGCTAAAGGCTATTAATTTTGAGCCCACTTGCCGATGAGGAAGCAAGTGTACAGTTAAATATGGTTAAAATAGTATGGTTTTTTATGGTGCTCCCCAGGTGGCGCTACTGATAAAGAACCGACCAGCCAATGGAGGAGACATAAGAGTTGCAGGTTCAGTCCCTGAGTCAGGAAGATCCCCTGGAGGAGGGCATGGCAACCTCCTCCGGTACTCTTGCCTGGAGAATCCCATGGACAGAGGAGCCTGGTGGGCTATAGTCCATGGGGTTGCATAACGTCGGACGTCGGACATGACTGAAGCAATTTAACACACATGAGTGCAAGACAAATTAACAGGAGAAAAACAAATTTTATTTTGTATGTACAAGGAAACCATCAAAAAATAAACAAGGACTCAAAGAAATGACCCAAACAGGTGGCTTTCATGCCTTTTAGACAGAAACACTAAATTTGTGAGGAATTGACAAGGCAAAGGGGTTTTGGATTGAGTAGTAACTTAGTGAAGAAATAACAACGTTTATTGACACAGGCTTCTCAGCCTGGAGCTCCCTGTCTTTGGTCATAGGGATGTCTCTCTTCCTTCTGGTACAAGCAGGGTACCTTTCATGGGGGAGGTCTGCTTTTAGGGGAACGAAAGAGGGTCAGAGTGTCCTTTTCACAGCAGCTGTTTCTTCAGTTCAGTTCAGTTCAGTTCACTCGCTTAGTTGTGTCCGACTCTTTGCGACCCCATGAATTGCAGCACACCAGGGCTCCCTGTCCATCACCAACTCCCGGAGTTCAGTCAGACTCACGTCCATTGAGTCAGTGATGCCATCCAGCCATCTCATCCTCTGTCGTCCCCTTCTCCTCCTGCCCCCAATCCCTCCCAGCATCAGAGTCTTTTCCAATGAGTCAACTCTTTGCATGAGGTGGCCAAAGTACTGGAGTTTCAGCTTTAGCATCAGTCCTTCCAAAGAAACCCCAGGGCTGATCTCCTTCAGAATGGACTGGTTGGATCTCTCTGCAGTCCAAGGGACTCTCAAGAGTCTTCTCCAACACCATAGTTCAAAAGCATCAATTCTTCTGTGCTCAGCCCTCTTCACAGTCCAACTCTTACATCCATACATGACCACAGGAAAAACCATAGCCTTGACTAGACGGACCTTTGTTGGCAAAGTAATGTCTCTGCTTTTGAATATGCTATCTAGGTTGGTCATAACTTTTCTTCCAAGGAGTAAGAGTCTTTTAATTTCATGGCTGCAATCACCATCTGCAGTGATTTTGGAGCCCCCAGAAATAAAGTCTGACACTGTTTCCACTGTTTCCTCATCTATTTCCCATGAAGTGATGGGACCAAGTAACATCAATTCAAAATAATCAGTATGCCAAAGTGGCATCTTTCGGGACAGTCTACTCCTGAACCCCATCACCAGCCTGCAATATTGCCTTCCCATAATCTCCTGATCCTGTTCCATTTTCAGTCAAAGCTGCTCCTCCTGCAGATTTTTTTCATCTAGTCTCAGAGTCATCTGACTCCTCTCTTGTGGTCACACCCCACATCTAATCCATCTACAAATCCAGATGGCTGTACCTCCAACACAGAGCCAGGTCTGACAGTTCCTACCACTTCGGTCATAACCATCTCAGCCTAAACTACTGCTCTTGCTGGTTTGGGTTATGGCAAGACCGGCCTTCCCCTGTGGCTTCCCTGTTCCCTTCCTTGTCTGCCCACCCCCTGTCTACACGCCCAGTCTATTTTCAACACAGCGCTGACCAGAGTGATCCTGTTAAAATTTGTGAAATCACATCACACCTCTGCTCTGTATCTCTCACGGCTCCTGACTTTGCACTTGCCCTCTTTACTTGAACTACTTTCTGCAACTACAGTTGTTCCTCAGTATCTGCAGGGGGTTGGTTCCAGGATCCTCCCTGGATACCAAATTCTGAGGATGCTCAAGTCCCTTGTGCTATAAAATGGTGTAATACAGCCAACCCTCCCGCATCTGTGGATCCTGCATCCATGGGTGTGGACCCTGCAGATAGGAGAGTGCTGACTATATCTGCATGGCTCATGCCTTTACTTCCTTCTATTCTTTACTCACATGTCAATTTATCATGAGGTCTTCCTTTATTTCTCTACCTGAAACAGCCCATTCTCACTGTTCCAGGATCCTGTTGCCCTTAATCTGCTTTGTTTTTATACAGGGCACTGTTAAATAACAAAAATTCAACTTGAATAAATTTGAAGACCTAACTGGCTTTTTAAAAATCAATTCAATTTTTTTTTAAACTGGTTATGTTTTAAATGGTTCTATCAGTGAGCAGCACTTCCTAGTTTTATCCCCACAAAGCTACATTCTTGGCAGCTCCATCACGTGGGGTTGCAAGACGCGTCTTGATTACGGTCTGCACAGCATGGATGTCAGCTGGGCACACGGACTGTCAGGAAGTCTGCGTCTGTCCAGTGTCTTGAAGCAGATATTGCAGATGCTGTACCAGTTAGTTCTGACAGCTTCAATATCACTCAGCAGATGCTGGGCCAGGCACATCCCCCAGATCGGTAGCAATGCAATGCCTGTGAAAATAACAGCCACGATGGTTAAGCTGCCCTGCAACCACCTCTCAATTTGGGATACATAGCATTTCATAAGCTTCCCTGGTGGCTCAGAGGTTACAGTGTCTGCCTGCAATGCGGGAGACCTGGGTTCGATCCCTGGGTCGGGAAGATCCCCTGGAGAAGGAAATGGCCACCCACTCCAGTACTCTTGCCTGGAGAATCCCATGGACGGAGGAGCCTGGCGGGCTACAGTCCACGGGGTCACTAAGAGTCGGACACGACTAAGCAACTTCACTTTCACTAGCATTTCGTATAGATTGCTATCTGCCAACTGCCTTTCGGTTTTTTGCCTGGCGTCCTAGCCACGCCGGGTCTGTTCGTTTACTTGGCTGGGTCTTCGTCGCTGCGTGCGGTCTGTCCCGGGTTGCGGTGAATGGGGCTGCTCTCTGTTGCCGGGCGTGGGCTTTGCGCCGCAGTGGCTCCTCTTGTTGTGTGTGGAGCACAGGCTCTCGGATGTGTGGGCTTCAGTTGTTGCTGCCCGTAGGCTTCAGCAGTTGTGGCTTGTGGGCTTACTGCCCTGCAGTGTGTGCGATCTTCGCGGATCAGGGATGGAACCCGTGTCCCCTGTATAGGCGGGTGGATTCTTAACCATTGGACCACCAGGGAAGTCCCTGCACCGAGTGTTAAGTCCACCTTCGGAAGGCTCTTTAGTACAGCAGGAGAATGTCACACTGCGTTGTTCTTGACTCTCTTTGGAATCTCTGCAACTGCAGTAAATATTAAATATTTAGGTTCCAACCGTCGGCTCCAAAAGCCTCACAGCAGCATCCTGTATAGCAATAGAATGCAGCTCTGCTGAGCTGCAAGAAAGGAAAGGCGTACAAAGGCAGAGGGGCTTCCCTGGTGGCCCAGTGGTGAAGAGTCTGCCTGCCAGTGCAGGAGATGTGCTTCAGTCCCAGGGCTGGGGAGGTCCCCTGGAGGAGGGCACGGCAACCCACTCCAGTGTTCCTGCCTAGCAAATCCCTCGGACAGAGGAGCCTGGTGGGCTACAGTCCATAGGATCACAAAGAGTCGGACAAATCTGAGTGACGATGCCTGCAAGCACGGTTACCCTAACCACATTTCCTGTTCTCAATAGTCAGAGGTGGCCGGTGGCTACTGTAACAGGTAGCCCAGAAAGTTCTGCTGGACAGAAGGTTTTGCCTTCGTGTCTTTTAGATTTCTAACATTTTCTAGTTTTGAGTAGGGATGTTTGTTTAAAAGAAAAGCTAATGCACATTTGTGATGTGTTGAGAGTTACGATAGTAGATCATGTAATATTTATGGAGGTTTACACACATCGGCTGTGTTTATCTATCCACTCACCTTTCTTCTGTGCTGTGCTAAGTCGCTTCAGTTGTGTCTGACTCTTGGTGACCCTATGGACTGTATGTAGCCCACCAGTCTCCTCTGTCCATGGAATTTTCCAGGCAAGAATACTGGAGTGGGTTGCCATGCCCTCCTCCAGGGTATCTTCTGACCCAGGGATTGAACCCGTGTCTCTTATGTCTCCTACATTGGCAGGTTTTTTTTTTTTTTTTCACCACTAGTGCCACCTGGGAAGCTCTAACTTCTTCTCACCATCACCCTATAAGGTGGGAAACACTGAGGTTGAGAGGAGTTAAATAAACTTGCCAAACTTCTGCCAACCAAGTTGACCTAAGGCTGAAGTATGGACCCCAACTTTTGTTTTCTGGAGTAATTCACATGCTTCAGAAAGAAGCTCACAGTTCCCCTGTTGTTGCTGCTCCCTCATCTCCTCTTCTTCCGGAAAGCTTTATTGTCTGGATACAGTGCCCATGATCCCCTTTCCCAGAGGTCACTACTGTTAATATTTGGTTAATATTTCCCAAAGGTTCTCCATGCATATAGCCATATTTTGCACCAAGGGGGACCCTTTCCAGGGCTGGAGAGTGGGTTCTTGTTTAACACTCAGAAATGAATTGTTTGAGGAGACACATGTGCTGACAAGGCAAGGGACTTTATTGGGAAGAGGCTCCTGGCTGGAGAGCGTCAGGGTGAGGGAACCCAGGAGAACTGCTCTGCCACGGGGCTGGCAGTCTCAGGTTTTATGGTGATGAAATTAGCTTCCAGGTTGTCTCTGGCCAGTCATCTCATTTGACCCATATTCTGTCTGACTCAGGGCTCTTCCTGATGGTCAATCTTGACTGGGTTCTTCCCAGTCAAGCCAGGGTCCCTGAGCCCTGAGGAAGCAATGGCAACATTTCTGAAGTAGTTGAAACTGACTGGTGTTTATGCAGCTGGTTTCAAATTCCCCAGCAGAGACCTCTCCCATTTTGCAAAAATGCTCGTATCCACACTTCTATATATATGGACATGCATGCATGCAAGCATGCTCAGTCAATCAGTTGTGTCCAACTCTCTGTGACCCTGTGGACTGTTGCCTTCCTGGCTCCTCTGTCCATGGGGTTTTCCAGGCAAGAACACTGGAGTAGGTTGCCATTTCCTCCTCCCAGGGAATCTTCCCAACCCAGGCATCGAACCTATGTCTCCTATTTCTCCTAAATTGGCAGGCGGGTTCTTTACCGTGGCGCCACCTGGAAAGCCTATACATATATGCACACCAGCTTGCAGATTACCTTTTTCCCCCCTTAGATGTCTAGGGTGAATCATGACTGTGTGGTTTATGATGAAGAGGAAAGTCTTTTTTTTTTCCCTTCTGAAAAGAAAACAACACCGGGCTAGTTGCTTTCAGAGGTGGAAGTTTCCAAAGATCAGCATGCTAAAGACAGTAGCATATTCAGGGAACACAGAAAGACGTGGCGTCTTTGGCTTCACGGCTCCCAATGGTAGCAGCCGGCAGCTCTGGGGGTGGATCCCGGATGATGCTTGAGCAGGAATTGTCCTTCACACGGCATGTTGCCGTGATGTGCCATCTGTTTCTGGGATGATTCTAGTAGCTGTTGAGGAGCCCATGAAAATATCCCTGCCAGGTCTTCTTAAAATGCATCTTTCCCCATAGAGGGTGTATGACAACCCTCTAAACAATAAGGCAGTTTAGGAATAGGGGGACAAGGAAGATGCATCTTTTAAGAAAAAGAGCTACCTGCCACCCAGTATGGCTCCCTCCTCCCTTCCTCCTCCCTTCTGTCTCACTCAGGAGTTCAGGACATAGCTCCCCTAGTTCATTTTGGTGTCCACAGGCAGATGAAAGGATGCTGTGATGGATCATTTATTTGGGTTTCGACTGACGCTCAGGGGCATCAGTGGAAACCCAGTCTTCTCTTTGTTTTTCTTTTGCAACACAGTATTTATTAAGTGGGGCTTCCCTGGTAGCTCAGACAGTAAAGAATCTGCCTGCAATGCAGGAGACCTGGGTTTGATCCCTCTATCAGGAAGATCCCCTGGTGAAGGAAATGGCAAACCACTCCAGTATTCTTGCCTGGAGAATCCCATGGTCAGAGGAGCCTGGCGGGCTACACTGCCTTGAGTGCAGAGTTCTGCAGCCTGGCACTGGGAGACAAATACAAGGTGGACCCTGCCCTCAAGGTGCTGGCAGTCTAGGCAGTCAGCTCCAAGGGTGGGGGAGGGCAGGGATGCTGCGTGGGGTGGCTTAAACAGAGGTCTTTAAGGTGCTGACATCATTTGAAATCTCTCCTTACCGAATAGGTCAAATAGGTTGGAGTCATTTCGATAGGAGGGCCAAACAGCAGAAAGAGCCATGTCAAGGAATTCTATCACCCAAGTAGCCAGGCTTGTCGGGTGTCAGACTGAGATAATCTGTGACATTCTGTAAAAATGTGGAGAAGCCCAAAGACCACAGCCGAGGCTGCCAAGTATAGCCCTGGGTGTGAATCTGACTGACTCTCTCCGGGCTTGTGACCTTAGGCAATTCTCTTGAACTCTTGTTACCCAGATCCACCCGTTAGGTCCTCGAGAGGATGAAATGAGCTTGTGTGTGAGAAAGCTCCTGACATGTATTACAAGCTCATTACAGGGTCCCTTCCTCTCCCCTTTTCTTTCGCTGTTACTCTAGGGTCTGGAGTGGAGCCCAGAACTGTATAAAACTCTAGACTCTAGCACTAAATCTGTTTGCATTCCTGGCAACATTTGAGCCCTTTCTAATTACCAAGTGTATACATTGCCAAAGCTGAATCAGAGGCGAGGACGGAAAGAAGGAGGAGACTAATTACAGAGATGTCATACCCTGGAGTGGGGGGCGGAGGAGGACCACGGGGCCAGTCACACCGAAGACTGAGTCATCCCAGGATAATTAGGAGCTGGAGGCAAGAATTAGCAGGTCCTGGGGTAGGGACTTCCCTGGTGGTCCAGTGGTTGAGAATATGCTTTCCAATGTGGGGGATGTGAGTTCTATCCCTGCTTGGAAGCTAAGATCCCACATGCTGTGGAGCAGCTAGGTCCATGTGCTGCGGCTAAGCCTGTGCGCCACAACTAGAGAGCTCATGGGCCGTGACTAAAGAGCCCGAGCAAAGCAACCACTGAGCCCTCATGCTCCAGGGCCCGTGGATCCCGACAAGAGGAGGCTGTGTGCGCCACGACTGGAGAAAGTCTGTGTGCTGCAGCAAAGACCAGGGGCTAGGACATGGAAGCAACCTAGATGTCCAGTGACGGACGAATGGATAAGAAAGCTGTGGTACTTATACACAATGGGATATTACTCAGCTGATAAAAAGAATGCATTCAAATCAGTTCTAATGAGATGGATGAAACTGAAGCCTATTATACAGAGTTAAGTAAGTCAGAAAGAAAAACAGAATATTAATGCATATGTATGGAATTGATGGTAACAATGACCCCATATAAGAGACAGCCAAAGAGACACAGATGTAAAGAACAGACTTTTGGACTCAGTGGGAGAAGGCGAGGGTGGGATGATTTGAGAGAATAGCATTGAGACACGTATATTACCATATGTGAAATAGATCACCAGTCCAGGTTCGATGCTTAAGACAGGGTGCTCAGTGCTGGTGCACTGGGATGACCCTGAGGGATGGGATGGGGAGGGAGGTGGGAGGGGGGTTCAGGATGGGGGACACATGTACACCCATGGCTGATTCATGTCAATCTATGGCAAAAACCACTACAATATTGTAAAGTAATTAACCTTCAATTAAAATAAACTAATTTTAAAAAGTGTAAAAAGAAAAAAAATGTACTGGGGTAAATTTAAAAATGTATATTATTTTTGGGAAACATAGGGGACTAACAAAAGCAAGATAAGCCAGGAAGTGTTTCTTCAAAGTGAGAAGTGTGGGGGAGGTTTCCAGCAGTGGGGAGAGCAGCAGGATGATGGGACCCAGGGTGCAGCCATAACCAGGCAGCAGAAATCAGGGGCCCCTGGTCAAGCGGTGTGTGATAAGTCCATTGGCCTGAGCTGCAGAATCTGCTACTTGTAGGCAACCCTAGAGGAGGGGGCATGTCCATGACTGGGCTTCCCAGGTGGCGCTAGTGGTAAAGAACCTGCCTGCCAATGCTGGAAACATAAGAGATGTGGGTTCGATCCCTGGGTTAGGAAGATCCCCTGGAGTAGAAAATGGCAACCCTCTCCAGTATTGTCTGGAGACTCCCATGGACAGAGCAGCCTGGTGGGCTACAGTCCATGGCATTGCAAAGAGTCAGACACGACTGAAGCAACTTAGCTCAGCATGGGCAAGGCTGGAATGTGGCGAAGAGCAGATTTTTTAAAATAACTTTTTATTTTAAACTGGAGTATCCTTGTTTGGAGGAGCCTGAGTCAGACGTGATTAAGTGACTTCATTTTCACTTTTCACTTTCATAGTTGATTAGCAATGTGTTAGTTTCAGGAATACAGCAAATTATTTAGTTACACATATACATGTATCTATTCTTTTTTCAAATTATTTTCCCATTTACATTGTTATATAATAAGGAGCCCATTTCCCTGTGCTATATAGTAGGCCCTTGGTTATTTATTTTGTTTTAATTTTTGTTTTTTCCCCACTAAAAAATTTTTTTTAAAATTTTTGTTAACACTGAAAACGTTTTATATGGGGGTTAGCCATATGTGAAACGAATCACCAGTCCAGGTTCGATGCATGATACAGGGTGCTCGGGGCTAGTGCACTGGGATGACCCAGAGGGATGGGATGGGGAAGGAGGTGGGAGGCGGGTTCAGGATGGGGAACACGTGTACACTCATGGCGAATTCATGTCAATGTATGGCAAAGCCAATACAATATTGTGAAGTAAAAAAATAAAAAATTAAAAAAAAATTAAATCAAGAATGTTATAAAAACAAAACAAAACAATGTTGTTGTAGTTTCAGTTACACAGCAAAGTGAGTCAGTTATACATGTGTCTGTGTTGTGCTGTGTTTAGCCGTTCAGTCGTGTCCGACTTTTTGTGACCCAGTGGACTGTAGCCCCCTCAGGCTCCTCTGTCCGTGGGATTCTCCAGGCAAGAATACTGGAGTGGGTTGCCATGCCCTCCTCCAAAGCATCCGCCCAACCCAGGGATCGAACCCATGTTTCCCACATTGCAGATGGATTCTTGACCTTCTGAGCCACAGGGAAGCCCATACGTGTCTCTATTCTTTGTCACATTCTCTTCCCATTTAGGTTGTTGCATGACGAGGAGCAGAGTTCCCTGTGATATACAGTAGGTCTATGGCAGTGTGAACCTACCAAACTCCGTAGCTATCCCTTCCCCCACCCTTCCCCTCCTGGCAACCACAGTTTCACTCTAAGTCCATGCGTCTGTTTCTGTTTTGTAAATAAGTTCATTTGTATCTTTTTTTAGATTACCATAAAAGTGCTGTCATATGATATTTGTTTTATTTTGTCTGACTTACGTTGCTTAGTACAAGAATCTCCAGGTCCATCCATGTTGCTGCACGTGGCACTATTTCATGATTTTTTTTTGTGACTGAGTAATGTTCCATTGTATATATGGACCACATCGTCTTTATCCGTTTCTCTGTCAATAGACGTTTAGGTTGCTTCCACGTCTTGGCTATTGTAAGCAGTGCTGCGATGAACATTTGGGTGCATGTAACCCTTCGGACCATGTTTTCCTCCAGTTATATGTCCAGAAGTGGGATTGCAAGATCATATGGTAGGAGGGAAGGCTAGTTTTAAGAAAAAAAAATGGACAGGGGCTAAGACAAGAGAAGAGGTAAATCAAGACATGAGGAAAAACTCCTTCAGCCCGGCTCTTCTTCCTCCGATTTGCCCTTGGGGGCACGTTGGGGCGGCCTTGGTTCCTCCTTGTTATCACCTTTCTTCCATCTGCCATGCTTCATTTTCCTCACCAATCTGTATCCACAAAGTTTTTAGTCTTTTAGGAAGAGATCCAGTTTTTTAACCAATGGCCCTGTACTAGAGTATCAAATCATTTAAATTTAATGCCAGTTCTATATTTTTACTTTTCAGTTCAGTTCAGTTGCTCAGTCGTGTCCGACTCTTTGCGACTCCATGAATGACAGCATGCCAGGCCTCCCTGTCCATCACCAACTCCTGGAGTTCACTCAGACTCACATCCATCGAGTCCGTGATGCCATCCAGCCATCTCATCCTCTGTCGTCCCCTTCTCCTCCTGCCCCCAATCTCTCCCAGCATCAGAGTCTTTTCCGATGAGTCAACTCTTCGCATGAGGTGGCCAAAGTACTGGAGTTTCAGCGTTAGCATCATTCCTTCCAAAGAAATCCCAGGACTGATCTCCTTCAGAATGGACTGGTTGGATCTCCTTGCAGTCCAAGGGACTCTCAAGAGTCTTCTCCAACACCACAGTTCAAAAGCATCAATTCTTCAGCGCTCAGCCTTCTTCACAGTCCAACTCTCACATCCATACATGACCACAGGAAAAACCATAGACTTGACTAGACGGACCTTTGTTGGCAAAGTAATGTCTCTGCTTTTCCATATGCTATCTAGGTTGGTCACAACTTTTCTTCCAAGGAGTAAGCGTCTTTTAATTTCATGGCTGCAGTCACCATCTGCAGTGATTTTGGAGCCCCCCAAAAATAAAGTCTGACACTGTTTCCACTGTTTCCCCATCTATTTCCCATGAAGTGATGGGACCAGATGCCATGATCTTCATTTTCTGAATGTTGAGCTTTAAGCCAACTTTTTCACTCTCCACTTTCACTTTCATCAAGAGGCTTTTTAGTTCCTCTTCACTTTCTGCCATAAGGGTGGTGTCATCTGCATACCTGAGGTTATTGATATTTCTCCCGGCAATCTTGATTCCAGCTTGTGCTTCTTCCAGCCCAGTGTTTCTCATGATGTACTCTGCATAGAAGTTAAATAAGCAGGGTGACAATATACAGCCCTGACGTACTCCTTTTCCTGTTTGGAACCAGTCTGTTGTTCCATGTCCAGTTCTAACTGTTGCTTCCTGACCTGCGTATAGGTTTCTCAAGAGGCAGGTCAGGTGGGGATCTACTTCTAAAGACTGTAACTCACCAGAAGATGGAGATGATCTTATGTGTGAAGAAACCTGTCCTTACAGAAATCTGTTGTTCTGGGTTTCAGTAAAATATCTGTGAGCTAGACTATAAGGGGTATGAGGGCAGGAGCTTGTTATACTCCTCTCAACACCCCCAGTGGGCTTCCCAGGTGGCACTATGGATAGAGAACCCTACTGCCAATGTAGAAGACAAGAGACGCAGGTTTGATCCCTGGGTTGGGAAGATCCCCTGGAGGAGGGCATGGCAACCCACTCCAGCATTCCTGCCTGGAGAAGTCCATGGACAGCCTGGTGTGCTACAGTCCATGGGGTTGCAGAGTCAGACACGACTGAAGTGACTGAGCACACACACACACACACACACACACACACACACACACACACACACACAGAGCATCCCCAGCTCTGGGCACAATACCGAGCCCCAGCCCCGCAAGGTGAGCGACGGTGATGATGAGAGTTCAGTGAGACTAATCCCCTTAGGAAGGAGTTATGAGAAAAGAAAATATAGCTGGGGAGGTGGAGTGTTGCTTAGCACTGGTCCTTCAAGGTCAAATTTGGCGGCAGTGGTCTGAAGGTCTTGAGAAACCACTTAAGAAGAGCTGTTACTCAGGCCATAGGGAGGTGAGCTGACTCTGTTGGGGTAACTCAGGTGAGAGGTGTTCTGAGGCGGTGTCAGTGGGATGAAGGCTTGTCTCCAGACCTTATTTCTCTGGCACAGTGTCAAAGTGTAAAAGCTAATGGGCTTAGTGGGCAAAACCTGTAAACTACACAAGAAGGGGACCCTGGGTATTTGGCTTTCTTGATGATGGACACAGAAGTGTTCAAGCTGATAGTCAATTCTGCTATTGGTATGGCACTCTAAACTATTTGTTTCTTATCTTTAAGCTGTGTTTTCAACCAGTAGAATGATTTTTGAATCAAATCTATTTTGGGGAAGGAAAAAAGGTACATTTGAAATGCCCAGCAGGTTCTAATCGCTCTTCTTGCACTGGGCGATGGAAGTCCACTGGCAGTGAGACGCATCTTTCAGCGCTCCCTTAGATAAAAGCTCGTGCTGTGTTCTGTGAGTGTCCAAGTAGATGTGGGCAACACAGGGGGTGTCAATTTAATAGCTCTTACTTTTCTTTCCAAAGGAAATATTGCTTCTCAGGAAAAACAAAGCAAACATTTATTTTTCAAAAGGCTAGTTTAAAATGTACCTGTGCTGAACTTTGCTCAGTGTCATGTGGCAGCCTGGATGGGAGGGGAGATGGGGGGGGGAAATGGATACATGTGTATATGTATGGCTGAGTTGCTCTGCTGTACACCTGAAACTATCATGACATTGTTAATTAATTATACTCCAATATAAAATAAAATGTTTAAAAAAGAAAATCAACAACAGAATAATTAAAGAGAGCTGATGGGGGGATATGCAGATATAGATATTTCACATCATTCTGTGATGGAATAGTAAAAAATTAAAAACTGGGAAATATTTTAAAAAATAGAAATTAAAGCAAAATGAAATGTACCTATGCTGCTTCACGCCTCAGCTTTGAGGTGTCAGTGAGTCCAGCACCCTCTGTTGTCACTCAAGGCCCTTCTTAACCTTGCCTTACCTTCACTTCCACATCTATCTCCAGCCATCCTCCCCAAGGCCTGCCAAGCTCCCTCTGGGCTCACTGGCCTCCATGGAGCTCCCATTATTAAAAAACCTGATGATACCAAAGGGAAGCAGAAAACGCCACTTTGGCATATTGATTCTTTTGAATTAATGTTACTTAAGAAACTGCCAGTACAAGAAGAACACTTTAATTTTCCTTTGTTCCCCTGAAAGCAGGAAATAAATCTCTCGCATGAAAAGTAACTTCCCTGTACCAGGAGGGTAGTGGGCATCCTTTTTACAAGAAATAGGAAATTTAGCTCCAAGAAGGCTGTCTAAGCAAACCTTCTTACCTCTTAACTAATTTACTTCCAAAGTTCAGGCCCCTTTGTCACGTCGGTTCTTCACATATTTGTTGTTTCTTTGCCTACAAGGCATAAACACTGCCTGCATTAGTCATCTCTTTGAGTCTCATATTTTTATGAGGCACCTGTACATATCAAGTTAAATTTGTTTTTCTCCTGTTAACTTGTCCTATGGCAATTTAATCATTATGCCCACCAAAGATCTGAGGGAAGAAGACACTGTTTTTCTGCCCCTGTGTTACCCAAATTTGCTGTGTAATCTTGTCAGTCTGTGAGTTTACTTAGGGCACATATGTTCCTAAGTGAACATTCAGGGACGTTTTCAGTTGTTGCTTGGAGTATACAGTCTTTGTTGAGTGTGTCTGATTGCAAAGTGAAGTGGGATGGAGACTTCCCAGTGGTCCAGTGATTAAGACTCCACCTTCCAATGCAGGGGCCACAGATTCCACCCCCGATCAGGGAACCGAGGCCCTACCTGCTGTGGGGTGTGACCAAAAATAAAAAACAGCAACAGGAAAGTGGAACTGTGGAGTGTTCTGTTACAGAATAGAGGAAGCCTGGATTCCAAGGGCCTGAGACAGGGCGTCTGTGTTATCAGGCAGGCAGGCCCTCCCAGCAGTAGGTAGTCAGTAGACTTCTACATACATTTAATTTTTCATCAAACCAGCATTGGTTTCCATCTGGCAGCAGGAAAAGCACTAAGGGTGTGGGGGAGGAAGCTTGGTCCAGGTGGAAACTTTGAATCTTGACTCTCAAACTTAGCTGTGTGGCCTTGGCAAGTGACTTGGACTCTGAGTCTGTTTTCTCATCTGTGGAGTAGAAAAACAAGCCTAACTATCTCGTAGTGTGGTGAAGCTGAAACAGAGATGATAGACTTGAAGTACTCAGGAAACAAAATGTTGCTTTCATTCTGCTTTGAAGGCAGTGTTTTGTCTCAGTGATATTTGCCAACCATGCCTTCGTCATGCATGACCCTCAACTATAAGGGCAGCCGTGGAGACGCACACAGAGGAACAGACTTGTGGATACTTGTGGGTGAAGGAGAGAGTAGCCTGGGAAACGCGTACATTACCATATGTAAAAGAGATGCAGGTGAGAATTGGTTGTGTGATACAGGGGATTCGACCCAGGGCTCTGTGACAACCTAGAGGGCTGGGATGGGTGGGAGGTGGGAGGGGGGTTCACGAGGGAGGGGACATGCGGATACCTGTGGCTGGCTGATTTGTGTTGGTGTATGGCAGAAACCAGCACAGTATTGTAGAGCAATTGTCCTTTGATAACTGTATTTTGCTCTATATTTGTCAATATTGTACAATTAAAACC
Source organism: Capra hircus (assembly GCF_001704415.2). Classification (NCBI taxonomy): domain Eukaryota; kingdom Metazoa; phylum Chordata; class Mammalia; order Artiodactyla; family Bovidae; genus Capra; species Capra hircus. The sequence continues at coordinate 15,238,537 of NC_030828.1, read as the reverse complement.
TTTGATAATTATTACTCAAGGACAGTTATGTTTTATAAATACTGTTCAGTTGTCCTCTCCAATAGAATGATGACTCAGATGCACTCTTTCTATAAAACTTTACAAGTAATAGAAAAACAAAAACTGAAAACAATACAATATTAGGTTATTAATGTTTCGTTTCAGTTCAGTTCATTTCAGTTCAGTTGCTCAGTCATGTCCAACTCTTTGCGACCCCATGAATTGCAGCACGCCAGGCCTCCCTGTCCATCACCAACTCCCGGAGTTCACTCAGACTCACGTCCATCGAGTCCGTGATGCCATCCAGCCATCTCATCCTCTGTTGTCCCCTTTTCCTCCTGCCCCCAATCCCTCCCAGCATCAGAGTATTTTCCAGTGAGTCGACTCTTCACATGAGGTGGCCAGAGTACTGGAGTTTCAGCTTTAGCATCATTCCTTCCAAAGAACACCCAAGCTCCGAATCTAAGGCCTGTTTCACTTTGGTTAAAAAGGCAGTTTAACAAGTTAGCAAGCTGATGATAGAGCTGTGCTGGCCCCCCCCGAAGGAGACTTTTTCTTTGACAATCAAAAGGGATAGAAAGAACATTAAAAATACACTTTTCTTCATGCAATTAATGTTATTTAATGGTATGGTTGAACATCTATCTTTAAAAAAGTTTTTATTTTATATTGGAGCATAGTTGATTAACAATATTGTGTTAGTTTTATGTATACAGCAAAGCGGTCCAGTTATACATATATTTGTATCTATTCTTTTTCAAATTATTTTCCCATTTAGGTTGTTATGTAATATTGAACAGAGTTCCCTGTGCTATACAGTAGGTATATATGTTGGTTGTCCATTTTAAATATAGCAGTGTGTACATGTCCATCCCAAACCCCTATTTATCCTTCTCCTTCCTTACCCTCTGGTAACCATAAATTCATTTCTAAGTCTGTGAGTCTGTTTTTGTTTTGTAAATGAGTGCATTCATATAATTTTTTTAAAAAAGACTCCCCATGTAAGCGATGTCACGTGAGGTTTGTTTTTCTCTGTCTCACTTCGCTTAGTATAACAATCTCCAGGTCCATCCGTGGTGCTGCACATGGAACTATTTCATTCCTTTTAATGGCTGAGTAGTATTCTGTGGTATATCTATTTACCACATCTTCTTTATCCGTTCATCTGGGATCTTTTGAAATCATATCAGATACCAGCAAAGGTAGCATCACCCACTCTGGGAGCCTGACCTTGGGAAACAGTCCTTTAGGAGTGTCAGGAAGGGGGAAATTTGCCCCTCAATTCCTCTTGAGTTCTTGCGGCTAGACTAGTAATAAAATTGACACAAGACAGATGAAGAGGAGAAAAAGAAACACATTTTAATTCAAGCATATAGAGGTCTGGTAGAAATGAGACCTAAGAAGTGGCCCAAAGCAGGCAGCTTTTATACGTTTTAGGCAAGGTAACAGTACATCTGGGAAGAATTGGCACAGCAAAGAGATTTAGGTTTTAGGTGCTCAATCAGTGAAGCATCTAGAATTTAGGCCTGGCATCGTCAATTAAAGAAGTGACAGGGTTTGTTCATGAATTCTCTGCCTGAATTCCCTGTTTCTGGCGATAAGGGTGTTCTCTTAAATACAGATGTACCTTTCACATGAGAGATTTATTTCCTGCTTTCAAGGGGACTTCAGATGATCAAAGTGTCCCTCCTGCACTGGCTGTTTCTTAAGTAACTGCAATTCAGAGTAATCGATATGGTGTATTTTGAGGGAGCCACTCTGAACCATAAAATGTGCAAATTATCATCTGGTTACTGCAGGGATGGGGGTGGGGGGGTCCCGGGGGGAGAGGAGGTGGTACAGAGTGATGGGGGGAGGTGGTCAGGACTCTAGCCAGAGGGTAGGGACTCCTGAGACTGCTGGGGCTGCAGCGGAGTGCGGTGCTAAAAACCGAGAGAATATTACTTCAGTCTGTGTGTTTGCTGTTTGTGGGATGCACTGAAGGCTCTTACCATCCTTCTAGTTCTGTTACGCAGTGCTGCAGAGGTTAGTGGGTATGTAGAAATGCATAGAGTGCGTGCTCAGTCGCGTCCAGCTCTGCGACCCCATAGACTGTAGCCTGCCAGGCTCCTCTGTCTGTGGAATTTTCCAGGCAAGAATACTGGAGTGGGTTGCCATTTCCTATTTCAGGAGAAATTCATATCTCTGTGTTATTCATTTATATAATAATAGCTATTTTTATTGAGCTCTTTCTTGATGGTAGACACTGTACCGAGCTTTTTGAATCTATCAACTCATTTAATTCTCATAAAGACCCAATGAATAGGAACTCACTTTCTCTTCATTTCACACATGAGGAAACCAAAGCTTAAAGGTTAAATGGCTTGCTCAGATTCTCAGAGCTTGTGAGGAGCAGAACTAGAATCTGCAGATGTATGGCCAAGAATTTGCTTTACAATATCACAGCAAGGCAAGAAATACCTTTAAAAATGTGTTTCTTACTCAAATAAGAGTAGGGTTGGTAAGATGGCGATGATCAGTCTTTGTTAGGGCTCCCTTCCCCACTCCACTGAACTGTTTTAAGTGTGTGTGTGTTACTTGCTCAGTCACGTCCAATTCTTTGCCACCCCATGGATTATATGTAGCCCACCAGGCTCCTCTGTCCTGAAATTCTGCAGGCAAGAATAGTGGCGTCATAGCCATTCCCTTCTCCAGGGGACCTTCTCGACCCAGGGATGGAACCCAGTCTCCTGCTTTGCAGGCAGGTTCTTTACCATCTGAGTCACCAGGGACTACTTAAGGCCCCCCTCAAATTGTGAGGATGCCTGGTTCTTGGTCCGTGGCTACAGCCGCAGAGATTCTCCTGGTCCTTTCTGGTGCTCAGTGTTGCCTGTGGGATCAGGTTTTCTGCCATCTGTCGGGCGGTTCTGGTTTGGATGGATACAGTGGCACCATCCGACAATTCTTGATTTTTTTTTTTTCACTGCATGAGACCATTTTTGCTGATTCTGCGGTGCAGGATTAATAGCCTCCACGGGCACCCACAGCCTATCCTTCATTTGCAGTGCCGCCTGCTGGACAGATAGGGCTCTATCTTCTCTTAGGAAACTCACAGGCTCCTTCTCTGTGAGTGCCCTCTCTCAGGGCTTGGGTACATCCCCTACAAGTCAAAGCACCAGCTCCTCTTGCCCTCTCCTTCTTCCAGGAGCTTCTAGTTTAGCTCCTGGAAGGAACTAATTGTCTGAAGACTTGGCTGAGGCTGTCTTTGGATTTGCCCTTGAATCTCAAACAAATTGTTAACCGCTTCCAGGGGTAAGAAGAGCATCAGCCAGAGGTTCTTGACTTTGAGTGATCACAAGAACTACCTGGAGAGCTTGCTAATAAAACAGATTTCTGTCCCCCTTCTGTGTCAAAAGGTTTGAAATAGGATCGAAGAGTGTATTTACTTGGCACCAAGTGATTCTCCTGGAGGTGGTTTGAGGGGTGTCCTTAGAAAAACCCTGATTTGGCCTTAGAACACAGAGGAGGAGTTCAGTTCAGTTGAACTGAATCCTAACCCTGACCCTGACCCTGACCCTAACCCTGACCCTGACCCTAATTTTTCTATGGTTCAGTTGAGTGCAGTTCAGTCACTCAGTCGTGTCCGACTCTTTGCAACCCCATGAATCGCAGCACGCCAGGCCTCCCTGTCCATCACCAACTCCCAGAGTTCGCTCAGACTCACGTCCATAGAGTCGGTATGCCATCCAGCCATCTCATCCTCTGTCGTCCCCTTCTCCTCCTGCCCCCAATCCCTCCCAGCATCAGAGTCTTTTCCAATGAGTCAACTCTTCGCATGAGGTGGCCAAAGTACTGGAGTTTCAGCTTTAGCATCAGTCCTTCCAGTGAACACCCAGGACTGGTCTCCTTTAGAATGGACTGGTTGGATCCCCTTGCAGTCCAAGGGACTCGCAAGAAGCTTCTCCAACACCACAGTTCAAAAGCATCAATTCTTCGGCCCTCAGCCTTCTTCACAGTCCAACTCTCACATCCATACATGACCACTGGAAAAACCGTAGGCTTGACTAGACAGACCTTTGTTGGCAAAGTAATGTCTCTGCTTTTCCATATGCTATCTAGGTTGGTCATAACTTTTCTTCCAAGGAGTAAGCACCTTTTAATTTCATGGCTGCAATCACCAAAATATAAAGCCCCCAAAATAAAGTCTGACACTGTTTCCACTGTTTCCCCATCTATTTCCAATGAAGTGATGGGACCAGATGCCATGATCTTCGTTTTCTGAATGTTGAGCTTTAAGCCAACTTTTTCACTCTCCTCTTTCACTTTCATCAAGAGGCTTTTTAGTTCTTCTTCACTTTCTGCCATAAGGTTGGTGTCATCTGCATATCTGAGGTGATTGATATTTCTCCCGGCAATCTTGAATCCAGCTTGTGCTTCTTCCAGCCCAGCGTTTCTCATGATGTACTCTGCATAGAAGTTAAATAAGCAGGATGACAATATATAGCCTTGACGTACTGCTTTTCCTATTTGGAAACAGTTTGTTGTTCCATGTCCAGTTCTAACTGTTGCTTCCTGACCTGCATACAGATTTCTCAAGAGGCAGGTCAGGTGGTCTGGTATTCCCATCTCTTTCAGAATTTTCCACAGTTTATTGTGATCCACACAGTCAAAGGCTTTGGCATAGTCAATAAAGCAGAAGTAGATGTTGTTTTGGAACTCTCTTGCTTTTTCCATGATCCAAGGGATGTTGGCAATTTGATCTCTGGTTCCTCTGCCTTTTCTAAATCCAGCTTGAACATCTGGAAGTTCATGGTTTATGTACTGTTGAAGCCTGGCTTGGAGAATTTTGGGCATTTAACTTTGCTAGTGTGTGAGATGAGTGCAATTGTGCGGTAGCTTGAACATTCTTTGGCATTGCCTTTCTTGAATGAAAACTGACCTTTCCCAGTCCTTTGGCCACTGCTGAATATTCCAAATTTGCTGGCATATTGAGTGCAGCACTTTCACAGCATCATGTTTTAGGATTTGAAATAGCTCAACTGGAATTCCATCACCTCCACTAGCTTTTTCTGTAGTGATGTTTCCTAAGGCCCACTTGACTTCAGATTCCAGGATGTCTGGCTCTAAGTGAGTGATCACACCATCATGGTTATCTGGGCCATGAAGATCTTTTTTGTACAGTTCTTCTGTGTATTCTTGCTACCTCTTCTTAATATCTTCTGCTTCTGTTAGGTCCATACCATTTCTGTCCTTTGTTGTGCCCATCTTTGCATGAAATATTCCCTTGGTAACTCTAATTTTCTTGAAGAGATCTCCAGTCTTTCCCATTCTATTTTTTCCCTCTACTTCTTTGCATTGATCAGTGAGGAATACTTTCTTATCTGAGAGAGAGAAAATTAACAGTTCAGGGATCACCAGATCAACATTGATTGGGCTTCCCAGGTTGCTCAGTGGTAAAGAGCCCACCTGCCAATGCAGGAGACACAGGAGGCATGGGTTCAGTCCCTGGGAAGATCCCTGGGAGGAGGAAATGGCAACCTACTCTGGTATTATTGCCTGGAAAATCCCATGGCCAGAGGAGCCTGCCGGGCTACAGTCTATGAGGTCACAATGACTTGGACACTACCTGGCGACTGAGCACAAGCAGGCCGGTCAACATTAACATCTTAATGGACCATCCCACCAGATAGGAATACATTTGTATGATATAAACACATATTTACAACATATAATGTTATGGAAACTATTGGCATAGTGATTTAAATGTATGATTTACCTAGTATTCATCTACTATTGCAGTGTGATCATCTTCTAGTATAGTGTTATCATTTTTTCTTAATGAATTCTTCAAAGCCTATACTTTTTATATCACCATAATATTTAACTATATAAGTATGCCAACATTTATTTTGTTGTTGTTTAATTGCTAAATCACTTCCAACTCTTTGCAAACCCTTGGATTGTGGCCTGGCAGACTCCTCTGTCCATGGGATTTCCCAGGCAAGAGTACTCAATTGGTTGCCATTTCCTCCTCCAGGAGATATTCCCAACCCTGGGATAGATCCCATGTATGCATTCGCAGGCATATTCTTTGCCACGGAACCACATAGCCCCTGTTGTTTAATATACAGGGATGGTTTTCCAGGCTTGATGTCCTAAATAATGCTTGGATTAGCACTCTTCTCCATAAATTGTTATTTTGCTTTTGTATTTAAAATGAAGAACCTCTCAACAGTCAAATTAAGGATGACATTACTCTAAAGGATTTGATAGTACTTTTTATTTCCCTCTAACTAAAAAGATCACGTGGTTTGATTCTTTCTTAATAATCATTTCTCACACCTTGGAAACTCACTTTCTGTTTTAACACAATAGAATAGCAGGATGATTCAGCTAAGAGGAGAGAAGTACTTTTAATATCACACTAATGAGCTCATTCTGTTTTAAGTGGGACAGTGATTGTTGGAAACCTCAGAGAAAACATCTTCCAATACCAGCCAGATTAAGTCTTGGTATTTCTTGCTCACAGGAGATATAACCTACTACAGGAACATCAAGCAGTGTATTACAGGGAGCGTTGCAGGTGGTTAAAACATGTTTTACCTTCTATAGTTCACAACAAATAACTCAAGTTGTCCTTAGAACCGTTGCATTCTGGGTCATCTCAACTGAGACCTCGGGGTCAATAGAAGGCCAGTAGGGAAGTAAAAGAGTAAATGACTCCTTATAAAAGGTGGCATCTTCAGGATGTCAGCTGATCAGACTTTTCTTTGATAAAGGTAAGCCAGCTGGTCTGTTTATACCAAAGGCAGGGGAATTGTGGCCCGTGGGCCAGTTTTGATTTGCTTTCAGGCAGGCACTGAGTTAGGGCTTCCCAGGCAGTGCTAGTGGTAAAGAACCTGCCTGCCAGTGCAGGGGATGTGAGAGACGCAGGTTCGATCCCTGGGTTTTGAAGATCCCCTGGAGTAGGAAATGGCAACCACTCTTAGTATTCTTGCCTGGAAAACTCCACAGACAGAGGAGCCTGGTGGGCTACAGTCCATGGGGTCACAAAGAGTCGGATCCAACTGAGCACATGAGCAGATATGTAACCTGTGATCTCTCTAATCCTCTAAGACACTGAGTAGCTGTTAACCTCCTTTATTGAGCAAATATTCTCAAAGACCTTCTGCAGACTCTGTAATTGGTGCTGGAGATGAAGAACTTAGTAAAATCCAGTGTTTATCTATCCTAGAATTGCTCACAATCTCTTGGTTGAACTACACAACTACAATATAATATACATACATATATATTATGTATACATGACAATGCAGCCTGACATTTAGACACATGGATCTGAATGCCTCACCCAGGTTCCCACCATGACTTGATGGCAGGCATAAGACTATAGTTCACATCCTGTATCCCTGGGTCCAGTGGTCTTTCTCTTAAACTACTGACAATATTTTGTACTGAATCCCCTGCCTTCTCTTTGGACTTATTATTGGCATGACCTGTACAATTAAGATGGGAAGTGAAGCAAGAGGTGTATGCAAAGCTAACTGACGCATGGACTGTCTCATTGGTGCTCATCTGTGTATGACTGAGTGACTGAACTCAACTGAGTTTGCCGACCTTCCTATCTCTTGTTCATGTAAGGTAGAATTACACTAAGTTTCTAGATAACATTTTTCTCAGGCTTTACCCCTCTTTGCCTCAGTTCAGTTCAGTTCAGTCGCTCAGTCATGTCCGACTCTTTGCGACCCCATGAATCGCAGCATGCCAGGCCTCCCTGTGCATCACCAACTTCCGGAGTTCACTCAGACTCACGTCCATCGAGTCAGTGATGCCATCCAGCGATCTCATCCTCCGTCGTCCCCTTCTCCTCCTGCCCCCAATCCCTCCCAGCATCAGAGTCTTTTCCAATGAGTCAAGTCTTCGCATGAGGTGGCCAAAGTACTGGAGTTTCAGCTTCAGCATTATCCCCTCCAAAGAAATCCCAGGGCTGGGAATCCTTCAGAATGGACTGGCTGGATCTCCTTGCAGTCCAAGGGACTCTCAAGAGTCTTCTCCAACACCACAGTTCAAAAGCATCAATTCTTCAGCGCTCAGCCGTCTTCACAGTCCAACTCTCACATCCATACATGACCACAGGAAAAACCATAGCCTTGGCTAGACGGACCTTAGTCGGCAAAGTAATGTCTCTGCTTTCGAATATGCTATCTAGGTTGGTCATAACTTTTCTTCCAAAGAGTAAGTGTCTTCTAATTTCATGGCTGCAGTCACCATCTGCAGTGATTTTGGAGCCACCAGAAATGAAGTCTGACACTGTTTCCACTTTTTCCCCATCTATTTCCCATGGAGTGATGGGACTGGATGCCATGATGTTCGTTTTCTGAATGTTGAGCTTTAAGCCAACATTTTCACTCTCCACTTTCACTTTCATCAAGAGGCTTTTTAGTTCCTCTTCACTTTCTGCCATAAGGGTGGTGTCATCTGCATATCTGAGGTTATTGATATTTCTTCCGGCAATCTTGATTCCAGCTTGTGTTTCTTCCAGTCCAGCATTTCTCATGATGTACTCTGCATAGAAGTTAAGTAAGCAGGGTGACAATATACAGCCTTGACGTACTCCTTTTCCTATTTTGAACCAGTCTGTTGTTTCATGTCCAGTTCTAACTGTTGCTTCCTGACCTGCATACAGATTTCTCAAGAGGCAGGTTAGGTGGTTTGGTATTCCCATCTCCCTCAGAATTTTCCACAGTTATTGTGATCCACACAGTCAAAGGCTTTGGCATAGTCAAGAAAGCAGAAATAGATGTTTTTCTGGAACTCTCTTGCTTTTTCGATGATCCAGTGGATGTTGGCAATTTGATCTCTGGTTCCTCTGCCTTTTCTAAAACCAGCTTGAACATCAGGAAGTTCACGGTTCATGTATTTCTGAAGCCTGGCTTGGAGAATTTTGAGCATTACTTTAGTCCCCCCTTAATTCCTGCCAAATAGTTTCAGGAGTCCCCAAGCCATCTCCTGTGTTGATGCACTAGTCTTTCTAAGTGTAGGTTATCTGCCATGTTCTTCTGCTCTGAGTCGTTGGGGTGAAGGCCAATATCAGCTGAAGGGCACTGCTACCTACTCCTGCTAAAGAGGCCAAGGAGTGTGCTCAGTTTGAGCTCAGACCAGGGGTGGTCTGAGTCTACTGGTATCTTTGCTAAAAGGACATTGTCTATCATTGTTTGCACCCAAGGAGCTACAGTCTGGGCTTTTAATGTACCACATTTGATTTGATTGAAGCTGGTGGAAAATCTTGGAAGGTTGTGGTTGTGGCCCATTGGGCTACAACCAGGCTATTTTGTGCTAATTCTTACTTCTAATGGGTCCAGCATGCAGATAGATTCTGGGACACCTGCCAAGTGGTCTTTCAATACATGACAAAATCCTAAGATGAATAAAGCCTAGGTTCTAAGCACAAAATGAGTGCTTCACTATTTAGAAGAGTCTGCAGGCATGCTCAGTTGCTCAGTTGCGTCCAACTCTTTGAGACCTCATGGATGGTAGTTTGCCAGGCTGCTCTAACTATAGGATTTTCCAGGCAAGAAAACTGGAGCAGGTTGCCATTTCCTACTCGAGGGAATCTTCCCAATCCAGGGATTGAATCTGCCTCTTCTGCACTGGCAAGTGAATTCTTCATGACCAAGCCACCTGAGAAGCCCCCTTAGAAGAGCCTATATTCCATAAATGTTAATACAGGTTCCAAGGAAAAAGAGGTCTATAATCACTGGTTTCAATCAATTAAATCCTGTTAAATAGATTTTGGAAGGAAGTAAAGGGAGAGAATAGCAGCTTTATTACGTAATATACATTATAAAATCATTTAAAATAATAGGGCTTCCCTAGTGGCACACATGGTAAAGAATTCACTTGCAATGCAGGAGACCTGGATTTGATCTCTGGGTCAGGAAGATCCCCTGGAAAAGGGAATGGCTACCCACTCCAATATTCTTGTCTAGAGAATTCCATGGACAGAGGGGCCTGGCAGGCTACAGTGCATGGGGTTGCAAAGAGTCAGACATGACTGAGCAACTTATTTATTATATTTAATATCATTTATTATTAAAATACACATGATGTAAAATCCACTCATTAGAGTAAATGGTTTTATTAAATTTATAGAGTTGTGCAGCAACCATCACTATAATCCAGTTTTCGAATATTCCCAACACTCAACTTTCCTGAAATTTACTTATAGTCACTCCCCTCTCCCACCTCTGGCCCCAGGCAACCACTTATCTGCTTTCTGTCTCGATAAATTTGCCAGTATGCTACTGGAGATCAGTGGAAAAATAACTCCAGAAAGAATGAAGAGAAGGAGCCAAAGCAAAAAAAACCACCCAGTTGTGGATATGACTGGTGATGGAAGTCAAGTATGATACTGTAAAGAGCAATATTGCATAGGAACCAGGAATGTTAGGACTGTGAATCAAGGCAAATTGAAAGTGGTCAAACAGGAGATGGCAAGAGTGAACACTGGTATTTTAGGAATCAGTGAACTAAATGGGTGAATATTACTCATGATCATTATATCTGCTACTGTGGGCAAGAATCCCTTAGAAGAAATGGAGTAGCCATCATAGTCAACAAGAGTCTGAAATGCAGTACTTGGATGCAATCTCAAAAATGACAGAATGATCTCTGTTCATTTCCAAGGCAAACCATTCAATGTCATAGTAATCCAAGTCTATGCCCTGACCAGTAATGCTGAAGAAGCTGAAGTTTAATGGTTCTATGAAGACCTACAAGACCTTCTAGAACTAACACCTCAAAAAAGATGTCCTTTTCATTATAGAGTACTGGAATGCAAAAGTAGGAAGTCAAGAAACACCTGGAGTAACAGGCAAATTTGGCCTTGGAGTACAAAATGAAGCAGGTCAAAGGCTGACAGAGTTTTGCTAAGAGAATGCACTGGTCATAGCAAACACCCTCTTCCAACAACACAAGAGAAGACTCTACACATGGACATCACCAGATGGTCAATACTGAAATCGGATGATTATATTCTTTGCAGCCAAAGATGGAGACGCTCTATACAGTCAGCACAAACAAGACCGGTAGCTGACTGTGGCTCAGATCATGAACTACTTATTGCCAAATTCAGACTTAGATTGAAGAAAGTAGGGAAATCCACTAGACCATTCAGGTATGACCTAAATCAAATCCCTTATGATTATACAGTGGAAGTGAGAAATAGATTCAACGGATTAGATCTGATAGACAACAGAGTGCCTGAAGAACTATGGATAGAGGTTCATGACATTGTACAGGAGGCAGTGATCAAGACCATCCTCAAGAAAAAGAAATGCAAAAAGGCTAAATGGTCATCTAAGTAGGCCTTACAAATAGTTGTGAAAAGAAGAAAATTGAAAGGCAAAGGAGAAAAGGAAAGATATACCCATTTGAATGCAGAGTTCCAAAGAATAGCAAGGAGAGATAAGAAAGCCCTCCTTAGTAATCAATGTAAAGAAATAGAGGAAAACAGTAGAATGGGAAAGACTAGAGATCTCTTCAAGAAAATTAGAGATACCAAGGGAACATTTCATGCAAAGATGTGTACAACAAAGAACAGAAACCGTATGGACCTAACAGAAGCAGAAGATATTAAGAAGAGGTGGCAAAAATACATAGAAGAACTATATAAAAAAGATCCTCATGACCCAGATAACCATGATGGTGTGATCACTCACCTAGAGCCAGACATCCTGGAATGTGAAGTCAAGTGGGCCTCAGGAAACATCGCTACAAACAAAGCTAGTGGAGGTGATGGAATTCCAGTTGAGCTATTTCAAATCCTAAAAGATGAGGCTGTGAAAGTGCTGCACTCAATATGCCAGCAAATTTGGAAAACTCAGCAGTGGCCACAGGACTGGGAAAGGTCAGTTTTCATTCCAATCCCAAAGAAAGGCAATGCCAAAGAATGCTCAAACTACAGCACAATTGGACTCATCTCACACCTTAGCGAAGAAATGTTCAAAATTTTCCAAGCCAGACTTCAACAGTACATGAACCGTGAACTTCCAGATGTTCAAGCTGGATTTAGAAAAGGCAGAGGAACCAGAGATCAAATTGTCAACATCCCTTGGATCATTGAAAAAGCAAGAGAGTTCCAGAAAAACATCTGCTTCTGCTTTATTGACTATGCCAAAGCCTTTGACTGTGTGGATCACAACAAACTGTGGGAAATTCTTAAAGAGATGGGAATACCAGACCACCTGACCTGCCTCCTGAGAAATCTGTATGCAGGTCAAGAAGCAACAGTTAGACCTGGACATGGAACAACCAACTGTTTCCAAATAGGAAAAGCAGTACGTCAAGGCTATATATTGTTACCCTGCTTATTTAACTTCTATGCAGAGTACATCATGTGAAATGCTAGACTGGATGAAGCACAAGCTGGAGTCAAGATTACCAGGAGAAATATCAATAACCTCAGATATGCAGATGATACTGCCTTATGGCAGAAAGTGAAGAAGAACTAAAGAGCCTCTTGATGAAAGTGAAAGAGGAGAGTGAAAAATTGGCTTAAAACTCAACATTCAGAAAACTAAGATCATGGAATCCAGTCCCATCACTTCATGGCAAATAGACGGGGAAACAATGGAAACAGTGACAGACTTAATTTTGGGGGGCTCCAAAATCACTGTAGATGGTGACTGCAGCCATGAAATTAAAAGACGCTTACTCCTTGGAATAAAAGCTATGACCAACCTAGATAGCATATTCAAAAGCAGAGACTTAGTTTGCGAACAAAGGTCCATCCAGTCAAAGCTATGGTTTTTCCAGTATTCATGCATGGGTATGAGAGTTGGACTATAAAGAAAGCTGAGCATTGTAGAATTGATGCTTTTGAACTGTGGTGTTGGAGAAGACTCTTGAGAGTCCCTTGGCCTGCAAGGATATCCAACCAGTCAATCCTAAAGAAAATCAGTCCTAACTATTCATTGGAAGGACTGATGCTGAAGCTGAAACTCTAATACTTTGGCCACATGATGAGAAGAACTGACTCATTGGAAAAGCCCCTGATGCTGGGGAAGATTAAAGGCAGGAGAAGAAGGGGATGACAGAGGATGAACTGGTTGGATGGCATCACTGACTCAATGGACATGAGTCTGATCAAGCTCCAGGAGTTGGTGATGGACAGGGAAGCCTGGCGTGCTGCAGTCCACGGGGTTTCAAAGAGTTGGACATGACTGAGCAACTGAACTGAACTGAAATTTGCCAGTTCTGGAGATTTCATATAATGGAGTCACACACCAGATGGCCCTTTGTGTTTGCTTTCTTTTTAACTGACGTAATGTTTCTGAGGTTCCTCCATGTTGTAATATGTGCCCATAGAGTTTTTCTTTTTTTCTTTCTGGTTATTATTCTGTTGCATCGATAGACTACCTTTTGTTCTTTCCTCATTAGTTGATGGACATTTGTATTGTTCCCGGTTTGGGGCTATTATAAATTGTTTTGTTTTTTAACAGTCATGTATTAGTCTTTGTGTGGGCATTATGTCTTAACTTCTCTTGGGTAGATTCCTAGGATGGAATCAACAGGTTGTTTGGTAAGCATATGTTGAACATTTTAAGAAACTGCCAAACTGTTTTCCAAAGTGGCCGAATCATTTTTCATTCCTACCAGCAACATATGAGGGCTCTAGTTCATCACAAAGAAGCTAACGCTTGCTGTCGTTTGTCTGTTGATTGGAGCAAATCTGATGTGTGTGTTGTGGTAGCTCATTGTGGTGCGAAGTGGATTTTTATGCAGGTCTTCTCACAGCTTTTAACATAGCCATGTGAATTACTAGTCTCTGAAAGAAAATGGTGAATAGAGTATACACGTTTCCTAAACTCATTTTCTCTTGAAATTCTTTTTTCCCTTAAATGAGCATATTAAAAGGCCTAATGTTCTGCAGAACACATTTTGGGAAGCATTACATCATTTGATTGTAATATTTTTAGCTTTGTTCTCTGTGATATTTAATTACAGACAAGTGTTTACCACACAATGATTCTGAATCAGGTGGCATAGATGCAGAGGTTAATAGAATGCAAGAGTTAACGGAGGATGCTTAAGAGATTTGTGCTGGGCTGTTTTTGAGAAGCAGTGGTTTCCCTGAATAACTAAATGTCAGTTTGTTTTTCTCTGTACTTGGTTCCCCAGCCCAGTCCAGATGGGCCTCAGATCTCAAGTGGAGTTCAGCAAAGCTCAAGCTGAGATCCTGGCTACATTTTCCTTATCAATGCTCAGATAATAATCATAACAACAACAATGATAATAACTCAAATTTATGTTGATCACATCTGTGCCAGGCACTGTGCTAAGCAGTCTTCATGAATTATCTTCTCAAATCCCCAGTGTGGGTACTAGTATTGCGGCCACTTTACAGATGAGTAAATTGAGGCACAGAGTGACCAGCGGCTTGCACACAGGTAGCAGGAAGTGGCAGAGTCAGGATCTGAACCTGGGGCGTTGACACTTGGGCTGTGTTCTTGAACCACTCTGCTATATATCCTGCATGCATGCTTGCTAAGTTGCTTCAGTTGTGTTTGACTCTGTGAGACCCTAGGGATTGTAGCTCACCAGGTTCCTCTGTCCATGTGATTTCCCAGGCAAGAATACTGGAGTGGGTGGCCATTTTCTTTTCCAGGGGATCTTCCCAACCCAGGGATCGAACCTGTATCTTTTATGTCTCCTGCATTGGTAGGTGGGTTCTTTACCACTTGGGCCACCTGAGAAGCCTGGTATATATCCTACCACTTTCCTGGTGGCTCAGCTGGTAGAAACTGCAGTGTGGGAGACCTGAGTTTGATCCCTGGGTTAGGAAGATCCCCTGGAGAAGGGAATGGCTATCCACTGCAGCATTCTGGCCTGCAGAATTCCATGGACTGTATAGTTCACGGGGTCACAAAGAGTCAGACACGACTGAGTGAGTGACTTTCATTTCACCTTCCAAAAAGGCAGATCAGCCTGAAAGAAGATTTTTGCTTGTCTTAACTGCACAGCAGTTGTAGGATTTCCAGTCCAGAATTCGCTGCCCTAGAGTCATCATCATCCCAGTTCCCCTTGCTGTTCCTTCTCACCTGCCAGGAAACATATCACTCGTTCTCCTGAGAATGTCTCCTTGTGTTTATCCTTCTCTTCCTGTCTGAAGGCCACCTCCTTTGTCCAGGCCTAACCTGACGTCTGGGCTATTCACACACACACACACACACACACACACACACACCTCTACCTGGTTTCGTTGTCTCCAGGTTTTCACTTAAAAATCAGGATTTGCATCCCCACCAGCAACATCTTTCCAGATTCCCGCTCGACACGACACACCACTCTTACTCACTTCAACAACCACCTTCAAGGCTCCTTTTGTTCCCAGGATAATTCCCAGTCCCTGAGCGGGGCATTCAGACTGGCTGCTATTTACTCCCCCGTCTATCTCCCGTGATTGCCCCTTTTGGATCCTCTGCCGTGGGCGGGTGCTTCATTGCTGCCAGAACAAGGGAAGCCATGCCTAACTCTGTGCCTTTGCTTCTGCCTGTCCTCCAGCCCGCAGCGCCTTCTTCTCTGTTGTTTGCTCTCTGAGCGCTTGCCTGCCCTTGGAAGGCCCCTAACCTCTAGGATGCTATTTCAGCAGAACTTAGCCTATGGTGATCTCTCCCTTCTCTGAATCCCCTGAGAGAACTACAATCTGGGACACTGGTCATCTGTCCAACCTCTTCAGCCTCAGTCTTATTTATTGTAAACTGAGTGTAAAAACAGCCCCTGCTTCATAGGGTTCTTGCCCTGGTTGGAAGATACTACAAAACTTAGCACTGTACCTGGGTCAAAGCCACAGAGCATCCAATAAATGAAAGATAATGTTGTTGATAATCAAGATTGTCATTTTCATGATGCATGGTGCTTTGTGTTGTTTCACTGTCTCGTGAGGGGTAGACCTCTTGAGAGTGGGGATCGAGGCATGTCATACCTAACGCACTGCCTTAAGCACTAAGGATCCTGGGGGATGTTTGTTGAGAATGGGCAGACAATCTTGAACCTGGGAATCAGAAGCTCAGTGTCAATCCTAGCTCTGTAGGCAACTCCATGTGTGACCTTGAGTTGGCCCTTTGGACTCCCAGTTTCTTCCACGGTGTATCATCCCTAACATGCTCTTTGAGGCTGGCTTCAAATCCAAGCCCTGATAGTGATTCTCTGTGTTACTTTGGGCACATTCTTGAATCCTCTTAGCCCTCAGTGTCTTCATCTGTGAGATGGCGAGAATAGCAGTGCTTCTTTATTGGCCGTGAGGATAATGAGATAATGCTGGTAACATGCTTATCTTGATAGCTGCTCTTCTGGTTGTTTTAGTATTGCTGTTTATCTGATAAACACTAGACTTGCTAATGTTTTCGAATGGATGTATTTCCTGGTGTTGCCATAACGAAGCACTATAAATTGAATGGCTTAAGCAAAGAAGTTGATGGTTTCAAAGTGCCACAGTCTAGAAATCCAAAGTCAAGGTGTTGGTTTTGATCAGTCCTGATGAGGGGGGTTGCTTCCTTCTGACGGGGGTTGGCCCCTTCTGAGGGCTGTGAGCCATGTCTTTCTCCTACCTTCTGGTGGCCTCAGGCATCCCTTGTCTTGTCAGTGGTACCCTTCCTGCGTCTCTGCAGCATCTTCTCTCTCTATGCGTGTCTGTCTCCACATCTAGATTTCCCCCTTTTATAAGGTCACCAGTCATCTTGGATTAGCGGCCACCCTAATGACCTGACTTTAACTTGATTACCTCTGTAACAATGTAGTTCCTAAAAAGGTCATATTATGAGGTTCTGGAAGTTAGGGTTTCAGTATACCATTTTTTCCCAAGTCAACCTGTAACAGAGGAAATGACTAATTATTGTATTCTCTAGAAAATACTTTGCTGAGAAAATGAGTTGGCATTTCTCAATGAAAGAGGAGAAAACCCACCACACTTGACAGTGAGTCTTCCCGACTCCACAACCCCTGATGTTCACCACGGTCCATTTAACTGGATATGATGAGAGGAATTCGTTTTGACAAAGATCTGCTTCTTTCCACAAAGTGAGTCCCAGGACCTTTGCCCCGAGTGGTATTTGCCACACGTGCTTCTGGAATTGCACAGCTATCATTTTTGGTTCATGACATTTTTGCAGAACCCCCAGGATGGAAATAGCACACCAGATCTCAGGCAGTTGGCATCCTCTCTCCATCTTTTATAGCACTCTGCTAAGCTCTCATGCTGTTTACGTGTGATTTATATTCCTCCTGTGGTCCTAAACAGATATAATAAAAACAGATTAAGAATATTAATTTGACATGGTTCAGTCTGGCATGGGCTAATACAAATTTATTTATCTGTAAGATAAAGATACAGGCACAGTTTTCTTCTCTTTCTGATCATTGTAGGAATCAGGGATAAAGGATATGGTACGTTTAGCACAGTTCCTGGTGCCCAGGGGACATCGTTAAATGGTGGTTGCAGATCTTGTGAGCACGGGGTTATAGGGACGTGATTAGGACAGGGTCTGCTGGGCTTCCCCGGTGGCTCAGATGGTAAAGAATCTACCTGCACCGTGGGAGACCCGGTTCCATCCCCAGGTTGAGAAGATACCCTGGAGAAGGGAATGGTTACCCACTCCAGTATTGTTGTCTTGAGAATTCCATGGGTAGAGGAGTCTGGCAGGCTACAGTCCATGGGGTTGCAAAGAGTCAGGCATAACTGAGCGATGGAGCATGCGTACATGCATGCAATAATGTTTCACTGCTGGGCATGGAAATCAACAGATGGACCCAGTGATTGGAACTGGGATACAAGGTAAGGTCTCGGGTCTGACAATACTGGGCCCTGGTTCCCAGAATTGGAGCTAGGAAGAAAAAAGAGCAAAATAACATCAGTGTTTAAATAGGGTTGCTCTACTAGAAAAGGATAACCAACAAAGTCCTACTGTATAGCATGGGGAAACCTGCTCAGTGTTATGTGGCAGCTGGATGGGAGAGGAGTTTGGGGGAGAATGGATGCATTTGTGTATATGGATAGTCCCTTTCCTGTCCACCTGAAACCATCATAATATTGTTAATCAGCTATACTCCAGTGTAAAATAAAAAGTTTTAAAAAAGCTTAAAAAGTGCTTACCAAGCGAGTCTGACACTATCCTGAGCACTTTATGCACAACCTCATGAGTTAAGTACTATTGATTATCTCCAGTTTACAGATGAGAACATCAAGGCTCAGAAACATGTGCACTATCACACTGCCACTACGTGGCAGAATGGAATTTCAGACACAAGCCAGCAACTATTCTTACCCATTTTAAGGCAAGTGCAAGGACATCAGAGTAGCCCTGGAACCACAACGCTGAGTATCATTAAGTAAGCTGAGCCTTGGGAAAAATGGTCCTAGATATTTCCTAGCCATACATTTCTAGGTATAAAATTGCACAGACACTTCTTGACAGTTAGAAAAGCTGGCCTTCTCATAACAGAAGCTGAACTGTAATAAACCTGCCCTGTGGCCAAAAGCTTGATTAATTCTAACAGAAAATCCATAACACAAGATCATCTTGTATTGAAAAACTTCTTGCCCACTTTACATTTCATTCTTGTATTAATATAAGACTTGACCCCTCTCATGGGTTAATCAATGCTTCCAAGGGCTCTCTGACCACTGTTCTTTCTCACTGATTTGAGGCTTATTCATTTGATATGAATCTGATGTCTAATCTAGATGTCCTCCACCTTACACATGAAACCTTGGCACTAATAAATATGTTTGTTCAATTCTGAGAGTAACTTGCTAGAATTTCTACATTTCATAACACTCTTTCCTTTCTTTCACTCCAGAGCATAACCTTCAGAGGCGGAACAAATCAGGCCAGTCAGCAAGCTGCCAAGTCCTGTGGGCTCCTTGTCAAGGAGAACAGCTGGACCCATTTCGAATCAACGTTCAACACAACACCTTTGGATTGCTGAAGGAGACCAGGCCAGACTTTGAAACTTTTCAAAGACTTCCAGTAGCCACTGAATGCAAAAAGACAAAGGGTGTTACGTTCACCCAAGAAGTCTACATTTAAACGTCTGTACCTAGCATGGATGATGGTTATTGAGACAGCCCAAACCTCTATCGCAGTGAAAGGAATATAGCTCACGAGGCAAGCAGGCAGTCCCAGAACCGAGGAATGGCTGACTACAAGTATCAGGACCACTATGAGGGCTATGCCCCCGGTGATGGCTACTATCGTGGCAACGAGTCCAATCCAGAAGAGGATGCGCAGAGCGACGTTACAGAAGGCCATGATGAGGAAGACGAGATCTACGAGGGCGAGTACCAGGGCATCCCTCACCCGGATGACGTCAAGGCCAAGCAGGCCAAGATGGCGCCCTCCCGGGCAGATGGTCTCCGGGGCCAGGCAGACCTGCAGGCCGAGCGGATGGAAGACGAGGAGCAGCTGGCGCACCAGTACGAGACCATCATTGATGAGTGTGGCCATGGGCGCTTCCAGTGGACCCTCTTTTTCGTTTTGGGTTTGGCCCTGATGGCTGATGGGGTGGAAGTGTTCGTGGTGAGTTTTGCCCTGCCCAGTGCCGAGAAGGACATGTGTCTCTCTAGTTCCAAGAAGGGAATGCTTGGTAAGTAGAAGTTTTCAGAGCTCATTCTCCTTGTGGCGTGAAAATCTGAAGCGGGAAAGAGCAGTATAATTTGTATAGCACCTGTCACTCTTAGGCGTCTTAAATCTACCATAATGTCCTTGCAGCACTATCATTTTACATCCGTTTTGTCATGAAGGTGTTTTTATCTCAGAGACTTTAATAGGCACAGGCTTACAAAGCTGATAGATATTGGAGCTTAGGTTCCTACTGAGAACTGTCTGACTCTCAAGAATTTAGTTCTTTTTTCCAAGTCTTTTTTAAAAAAATTGAAGTACGGCTGATGTACAGTATTATATAAGTTACAGGCGTACAATATAGGGATTCACAAATTTTAAAGGTTATACTTCCTTCTCCTCCTCCCTGAGAGTCTGATTTCTCTCTTCTTTATATTAAGTCATCTTCCATATCCAAATAACAAATTCGTTTTGTGTGTGTGCGTGTCTCTTCCACTCAGTGCTCCTCTCTGACTTTCCAGAATCCGTTAGCATCTGCTCCTGGTTTCTCTTGTATATAAGTGTTAGTGGGCCGAATGCCCGTGTGTCTTGGCGGTAAATGCTGGGCTGAGCCACCCGCTGAGCCCCTGCAGGCTGTTGGGAGCCACACTGTGAGGCACAGATGGAGTCCGTGGGATGGAGGACGGGAGCTTGGCAAATCCTTGATGAGACTAGCACCATCAGAGCCAGACTTCAGATATCTGGGCTTGAGGCACAGAGAATTTTGTGAAGTTAGAGAGAGTGTGGGCATAAATAGTGTGGCATAGAAGAGATTCATCAAAATATAGACAAGGGCTTGTCTTGGTCATTAAATGTCCTACAAAACATATTCATTCTCTAAATTCACCATCCATACAGTTGATTGTTTAGCAAATGTACAGTTTCAGAGAACTTACCGTGAGTCAGGTTCTTACTCGAGACTGAGACACTTTAATCGTTATGACCCTCAAGAACTCAAAATCCGTCCAGCAGCTTAGTTCATTCATTCAGCAAATATTTCTTGTTTGTGTACCATGTTTTAGTCTTTCTGCTCCAGCCCTGGAGAAAAAAATATTGAACAAGGTAGATGTTGTCCTTGCCTCTCAAAGAACTTGTGTAAAGTAGGACAGACAGGCATTAGCAGAGAATTATTTGATTATGGTAAGGATGCGTGCTTTCAAACATTCTGTGCCACTCTGGCCCCACTGCTCGCTTTAGAGCAGGGACTGACAAACATTTTCTCTATAGGTCTAGATGGTCTCTGTCGCCACTACTCAACTCTGCCTCTAGCACAAAAGAGGCCATAGACAATATGCAAACAAACAGGCACAACTGTGTTTCAATAAAACTTTATTTAGAAAAATGTAGCAGGCTGAATTTAGCCTGTGGGTTATAGTTCACTGGCCCCTGATTTACAGCCACAATAAATAGGACTAGGATAAAAAAATGGAGAAAACATCTGCATAAAGAACTATCCCTAGAGGCTTTTAAAAATGGTTTTATAGACTCTCAGATGTAGTAAATAGATTTGTGGTTGCCAAAGGGAAGTGGGGGTAGGGGGAGGGAAGGAATGGGAGTCTGGGATTAGCAGAGGCAAACTGTTATATGTAGGATGGATACATCGTAAGGTCATACAGGGAACTATATTCAATATTCTGTGATAAGCTGTAATGGAAAGTAATATGAAAAATACCTATCTATATTTAGAGAGACCTATACATCTGAATCACTTTGCTGAAGAGAAGAATTTATGCAACATTGTGAATCAGCTATACTTCAATAAAACTTTTTAAAAAGAAGCATACAGGCCACTATCCCTAATGAATATAAATGTGAAAAAAAAAATCAGCCTTAAAGAAGAAGTAAATTCTAACACAAGCTACAACATGGATGAAACGAGTTACACTAAGTGGAATAAACCACACACACCCACGTTTTTTATTTATTCCTGTTTAATTAAAGTTAAAGGGACCTTTAAAATTATGAGATCTCTGTCAGGTATGGCTATCAGGGAACCAAAAGAGACCAAGTATATACAAACAAAAGAAATGACTCAAGAAGCAAGATGTCACCCAGAGTTTTTTTATTGTTTTAAAATAATAAAAATTATTATTATTTTTATCAGCAAAATTTTGCTGTCTCTTCAAGTTTCAACAGACTTTTTAAAAGGGCAAAAGCCAAAATGAATCCCAACCCCCTGACCAAACAAGACTGTTGCCTGTTGATCTAAACATTCCCAAGACCATTAATTTGTTTTGTGGAATAAAACAGGTTTCGACTGAAACCCTGGATTCCTATTAGTCCAAATTGGCATGTCAGTAATGACTTCATGCCCTCTTGGTCTGTCCACTACCCTGGTACCCGACAACCTCATTAACAGCCGGCTCTCAGGGCAAATGCTGGGAATTGAGGAAACATGGTCCCAATCTGGAGACGCGACACTGTCAAGTTTTGCTTTCAGTGTTTACGATGAAGATGCTATGACTCAGCCCAAGAGGGGCAGGCAGACTCCTGACAGAGATGGACTCCCGTATGCGCCTGTGGGGCCCCCTTAATGGGTCCAGGGAGGTGGGTGACTGGAGAGTCTCATCAGGCTGGCTTCGCTATGCATTTTCTCATGTCAGCTGCATAGTCACCATGGTGCTTATAGGAATTTTTGTCCCATTTGTACATATCAGGAAGCAGACTCAGTGAGCTGTATTCGATGGCACATAGTAATTGCTGGAGCTGGACTTTCAAACCAGGTCTTTCTGAGTTTAGGATCTGTGCTGATTCTGCTACACCATACAGCCTTTCTTTCATGCATGGTCTTTAGGAAGGAGGTCATGCCATGGGGAAGACTTCTCTCCAGTCATCAGGCACCCCATAGGGTACCTGAACACCATGAATTTCTTCCAACAGAGAGGTAGCATGGTGTGGGGAACGTTGCCAATGTGGACACTGGTGTCCCTCAACAAGGTTTTGGCAACTGGCTTTGTCATTTATCTTTCCTGGCAAGTGACCTTGGGCAAGTCATCACTTCTTTAATGATCAATTTTTCCTATATATGGAATAGGGTAATGATACATCTGTTGCAAGGATTATATGAGATAAAGCTGGTAAGCCCCATGCCCACTAAACTACTGTTAGTTCTTGTTACTTTGTATTATTACAGCCCCCCTGCAGCATTTATAGTGAGTTGCAGTTCCCTGGTGGCTCAGTGGTAAAGGACCTGCCTGCCAAGGCAGGAGATGCAGGAGACACAGGTTCGATCCCTGGGCTGGAAATATCCCCTGGAGGAGGAAATGGCAACCCACTCCAGGACTCTTGCCTGGGAAATCCCATGGACAGAGGAGCCTGGTGGACTACAGTCCATGGGGTTGAGAAGAGTCAGACATGACTGAAGCAACTTAACACAGTTGTACTGAGATCATGGAACAGCCTGGACCCTGCAGCCACGTGGACCCGGCCTCCTCCAATTCTTAGGAGAGTGACTTTGGGAATTACTTAGCTACTCTGTGCTCAGTTTCCTTCTCTGCAAAATGGAGCCGCTAAGGATATCTCACGTCATAGGATTTTTGAGGACTAAATGAGTTTAATGCATTTAACTTGCCTGAAACGGTGGCTGCCCATTATAGGTGCTCAAGATATTTTAATTATTATTGCTAAGGTTGTTTCTTTCTTTATTATTTTTTAAAATATTAATTTATTTATTTTAATTGGAGGCTAATTACTTTACAATATTGTATTGGTTTTGCCATACATGAATCCACCACAGGTATACACGTGTTCTCCATCCTGAACCCCCCCTCCCTCCTCCCTCCCTGTACCATCCCTCTGGGTCATCCCAGTGCACCAGCCCCAAGCATCCAGTATCATGCATTGAACCTGGGCTGGCGACTCGTTTCATATATGATATTATACATGTTTCAATGCCATTCTCCCAAATCATCCCGCCCTCTCCCTCTCCCACAGAGTCCAAAAGGCTGTTCTACACATTCTAAGAAATAATTGTGCTTAGTTGCTCAATTGTGTCCAACTCTTTGTGACCCTATGGACTGTAGCCTCCTCTGTCCGTGGGGTTTATTTATTATTTATTTGGAACGCTCTGGGTCTTAGTTGAGACTTGAGGGATTTTCTTTGTGGCACACAGGGTCTTCCATCTTCCTGGTGGCACGTGGGATCTTTAGCTGTGGCATGTGAGATCTTGTTCTCCTACCAGGAATCAAACCCGGCCCCCCTTCATTGGGAGCGCAGAGTCTTACCCAATGGACCACCAAGGAAGTCCTTGTGGAGGCTGCTGTCATTACTAAGTTGATTGCTTGATCATGGTGACTCACCCAAATTCAGGACTCAATTTTCTCAGGTGCCATTGCGCATTCCTTTCACCCAAGATTATTAATAGTAGGTTTTGAAGGTCAAGCTTCCCTACCTAGGCTGGTGAAAAGACCTTTTCTTTCAGGTGCTAAGCTAGTTCTTTCTTTCCCCTCCCTAGTGTTTTTTCATAAGACAATTTTTTAGAGCAATTTTAGATTCACAGACAAATTGAGAGGAAGGTATTTAGATATTTTGCTTATGTCCCTGCCCCTACATATGTATAGTTTCCTCCTATTATCCATATCCTCTTCCAGAGTGTACATTGTTACAACTGATGAACCTACATTGACACGTCTTATTCACCCAAAGTCCATAGTTTATTTTGATTAATACCTCAGGGTGCAATCTTGGTGTGATACATTCAATGAGCTGGACAAATGTATAATGATACATAGCTGTCATTATAGTGTTTTACAGAGTATTTTCACTGCCTTAAAAATTCCTCATGTTCCACCTATTCATCCCTTCCCTCTTCCCCAATTTCTGGAAACCACTGATTTTTTTTTTTCTTTTACTGTCTTCATAAAGTTTTGCCTTTTCCAGAATTTCGTACAGTTGGACTCATATAGTATGTAGCCATTTCAGATTGGCTTCTTTTGCTCAGTAATATGCATGCAAGTTTCCTCCCTGTCTTTGGATGGATTGATAGCGCATGCCTTTCTAGGGTTGAATAATATTCCATTATTTGTATGTACCACAGTTTTATTTATCCATTCGCCTACCAAAGGGCACCTTGGTTGCTTCCAAGCTTTGACAGTTGTGAATAAAGCTGCTATAAATGTCCATGTGCAGGTTTTTGTATGGATAGTTAGTTTTCAGCTCCTTTGGGTATCAAGGTGTGTGATTGCTGGATTGTATGGGAAGAACAAGTTTGGTTTTGTAAGAGACTGCCAAACTGTCTCCTAAAGGGGCTGTACCATTTTGCATTCCCAGCAGCGTGTGTAAGAGCTTCTGTTGCTCCACATCCTCAGCAGTATATGCGTTCTGGATTTGGTCATTGTAGTAGATGTGATGTGGTATCTTGCTATTTTAGCTTGCATTACTCTGATGACCTCTGATGTGGAGCATCATTCCCTATACTCATTTGCTATCTGTATACCTTCTGTATGGCTTCCCGTGGCTCAGCGATAAAGAACCCGCCTACCAATGAAGGAGACGTGGGTTCAGTCCCTGGGTTGAGAAGATCCCCTGGAAGAGGAAATGGCAACCCTCTCCAGGATTCTTGTCTGGGAAATCCCATGGTACAGAGGAGCCTGGTGGGCTACACAGTCCATGGGGTCACAAAAGTGTCAGACATGACTTAGTGACTAAACAAGCATACCTTCTTTGGTGAAGTGTCTATTAAGGTCTTTGAAAGTGAAAGTGAAAGTCGCTTAGTCGTGTCCGACTCTGTGTGACCCCATGGACTGTAGTCCGACGAGCTCCTCTGTCCATGGAATTCTCCAAGCAAGAATACTGGAGTTGTTAAGTTAGGTTTTTTACTTCCTTATTGTTGAGTTTCAAGAGTTCTTTATAGTTTTTGGATAACTGTCTTTTAACAGATGTCTTTTGCAAATATTTTCTATCAGTCTGTGAGCTGTCTTCTCATTCTCTTAACTCTCTTGTTATTTTAAAAAAAAAAAAAAAAGACTGGAGTTGCCTGTGGTCTAGTGGTTAGGATTCAGTATTTTCACTGCCCTGGCCCGAGTTCAATTCCTGGTGGGGGAACTGAAATCTCTCAAGCCATGTAGTTGGGCCAAAACAGAAAAAGGAAAAAAGACACTGAAAGTGATGCCTCTAGACTTGACCCTAGTTCATGTTCCAGGGAAAGAATTCAGAGGGAGAACTCCTCCCA
Source organism: Capra hircus (assembly GCF_001704415.2). Classification (NCBI taxonomy): domain Eukaryota; kingdom Metazoa; phylum Chordata; class Mammalia; order Artiodactyla; family Bovidae; genus Capra; species Capra hircus. The sequence continues at coordinate 15,212,731 of NC_030828.1, read as the reverse complement.
CTCCCAAATTCAGACCTCAAATTGTGAACTATTTTGTTATTTTTCTTCCTGAAAATGGATGAATCCATTCAGAAGATAAAAGAAGCATCCCTAGGCCAGGTAACAAAAATATCTAGGTGCTGCTATGCCGCCTTGCTGAGCTTTTAAAAAGATGAAAGATGAACCCTTCCTTCAAGGGTTGTGTTTTAGTGGGTCACATTTAAAACTGTCTCATTTGGGGAAGAAAAAGCCCCATGAAAAATGTTAGCATTCAAGGTTCAGCCCTGTTCTTTTTCTTTTTTTACAGTTTCAGCAGTTGTTTCTTTTTTTTTTAAATTTATTTTTAATTAAAGGATAATTACAACATTGTGTTGGTTTCAGCCATACAACAACATGGATCAGCCATAGGTGTACAAGAGTTCTCTCTCTCTTGAACCTCCTTCCCACCCCATCCCACCCCTCTAGGTTGTCACAGAGCCCCAGTTTGAGTTCCCTGAGTCATACAGCAAATTCCTACTGGCTGTCTATTTTACATATGGTAGTGTATATGTTTCCATGGTAATCTCCCCGTTCCTCCCGCCCTCTCCTTCCTCCCCCTACCTGCCATGTGTACAAGTCTGTGCTCTGTGGCTGCGTCTCCATGGCTGCCCTGCAAATCGGTTCATCAGTGCCATCTTTCTAGATTCCATATATATGTGTGTTAATATGCGATATTTGTTTTTCTTCAGCCCTTTCTCTTATGAAGCGGTTAGTCCTCTTTAAGACAGGAAGAATGCATTCATCTGCAAATTAAATTCGTTATTCTTATTTTTAGAAGGATCACTGAACATTTCCATGTAGTATTCCCTCGTGGCAATGCAAGGCGGGCAGGTCCCAGCACTCAGTGAGCTTTGCTCTAATGGTGACGAGAAACATGGAATACCAAACAGCACTTTGCAATTAAGCAATGCTGTGTTCAGATGTGAAGGAGACAGACAGTGTAAGGGACAGAACCTGAGGCTGGCAGGTTGTAGAGTCAAGTGGCCTGTGTTTACACCTGCTCTTCTGTTCTGTGGCTGTGTGTCCTTGTGCTGATTTTGGAGTCTTCTTCTCAAAGACTTCCATGATTTTAGGTGGGTGATGAATGAATCTATACTTCTTTTTAATCCCTTTTAGTTACTATTTATGTATTTTCTGGTTATATATAGGGGAAAAATCATTTAAAAAGACTTGAAGATAGGAAGTTAAGGACTAGCTGGCATGACATTTTCTTTTTCAAATGACATCCAATTGTTGCCATCTCTAATCCTTATTTCCTTACAGCTAGGACAGTACTTATTCATGACACATGAAACAAACCAACAGAGTCCTTCTCTGCCTGACTTTGGTAAATTACCACCAAGGTTTTCCCATAATTGTAAAAATACTCCTTAAGCTGGAACTGTGGGTGATTCCCACCTTCATGCTGATCCGAAGAAAGAGAGCTCTGTTTTCAGGCCACAGTTCCACCTTTGCCTTCAGAATTTGGATTTCCTGAAAGGGTCTAGTTGCTCTGTGGGTACTTTATTGGCTGTTAGTTTTTCTTTCGATCAGCAGTGGGAAGGCTCAGGGAGTCCTACAGCTTCAGACAGTGATTTAGAACCTAATAGGGGACCCCTGGGGCTTGATGTCTGTATGAGCCAAGGGAGGACATGGAGCAATGTCAGAAGGAGTGGGTTCATTAGAATAAACTGTGCACTGAATTTCCATAGCGGCTCAGAGATGGATGTATTACTCTACTGTCACGAAAGATTATCCTTTAATTGTTTTATATGCAAATTCACAGTGAGCATCAGGGCAGAACACTTGATTTATGAGCCGCTTTATCTTTAGCCCTGAATTCAGAGTGTCAGTTCCTAAAAGGAGAGGCCGCCTATACCCTAGAGCCTGGCACACAGCATGTGCTCAATAAGTGCTTACTTAGTATCATGGAAACTGACACTCATGATGGTGAAATCCACCACTAGGAATTCTCATATAATCTTTTTGTGTTTGATTGTATCAGTTGTTTTTATGATTTTTTTGATCATGGAGTTCTTTAGAATAGAAAGAAAACCAAGCGCTCCCTTAACAGAGTCCACACTGATTGCCATGTTTAGGAAGGTGGGCTTGATTGCACAGTCAATGGAAGAGCTTTTAATGGAGAGCTATTAAATGACTTTGAGGAAGAGAGTGACAAGCTGGTTTAAGATGATGACTCTACTCCAGTGATTTTAGTACTGGGCGTGGTTCTAGGGGAACAGAATCTTAAGGATATGTTTACTGAATTGATTCTGGAACTTCTGGAATCAGCCCTGTGATCCAGTTAGATTGGAAGGCAGCATTGACTCTATTTCCATGGCAAAGAGAGCATTTCTGTGTTTACAGCATGAGGTGGCCATAGGGATATACAAAATTTCATTGGATACTCCTGTTCAGATACTTAAAAGAGATAAAGATCTGGGTGACCACTTTTGTTAGACTAACATTTTTGTCAAATTAATGAGTATGAGATTGGCTGGTTGCTCCTAATGTCATTGACAAAGTGGGAAAAGAAATGAATGAACTCAGGGCTCAAATTCCCAGCACCAAGCACTGCATAAGTGACTCCAGATCTTCTGTGTCTGCCCTGAAGGAGACGTTTACCTCCTGAGACTGCTGACAACCAAACCCAGAATCTCATCCTCTAAGTGACTGAATTACAAGTGCAGGGTTGAATTCCCAGCCTCACAGAATGTCTACTGTTGATAGGCAAGAAATGAGATCCTGGAAGTTGCATGGGGATGTATGGGAAGACGCCGATGAAGCTGAGGGCACTGAACTCCTAAAGTTTGCTGAGTCTTCTTCGCCAGTAGAAGCAGCCTCTCCATCTGGGTTAACCCTGCTTTGATGAGGAAGCTGTAATTGCCTCCCTTGTGGCAGTTGCCTTGCGAGACATTGTTGATTCTCCTGAGGACCTCAACCCCCTCTTTTCCTCTGGACTTGTATAACTAGACTCAAGTTGCTGCAGGTCCCTAAAAGTGAGGGTCAAAGTGAGACCCATGAAGAAGTCTTTGCATTGCATGCACGCTCAGTCATGTCGTGACCTTTTGTGATCCCATGGACTGTACCCATGGATTTCCCAGGCAAGAATACTGGAGTGGCTTGCCATTTCCTTCTCCAGGGGATCTTCCTGAGCCAAGGATTGAACCTGTGTCTCCTGCATTGGCAGGCAAGTTCTTTACAATTGAGCCACCTGGGAAGCCTATGAGGAGGTCTGTTACACTGCAAAAGAACTACTCGGTTTTCTAATTTACACAGAAGTTCAGGAAACACGTGTGGGAATGGATATTAAGGGTGTCGGGTAATGGGAAAGGAAAATAAAATTGAATCGGGCTGCATTAATTGATAATGGACCTGCTAAACAGAAATTCAACATTTAATATTGAAGACTGAGGAGTTAAAAAGGGCTCTACCGGTTTGGTTAGTTGGGTGGCTAAAACATGGACCAGACGCTGGCCCACAGTGTATGAACTTGAGTGCCAGACCTGCCTAGGCTTCATGTAGAGGAAGAGATTCAGAGGCTTAGGGAGATTGGAATGGTAGAATGGATTTGTCATTTAAAACCTATGCACCCATCTTGGGAGGGTCCACAGCATATATTTTTCACTGTGTCTATGAGAAATAAATTTGTTAGGCCACCTCCTAACATTCTTGAAGAGCTCTATGATCACTCTTAATTTTTTTTAATAAGATAAGCGATCTTTTTTAAAATTTGGTTTTTAGTTTCTTGGTTGTGCCGGGCCTCTGTTGCTGTGTGTTGGCTGTCTCTAGTTGCGGTGAGTGGGGCTGCTCTTCCGCGTGGGCCTCTCACTGTGGTGGCCTCTCTTGCTGCGGAGCACGGGCTCTGGCGGCAGGGGCTACAGTAGCTGCAGCGCGCACACTCAGCAGTTGTGGCGCATGGATGCGTTGTTCCGTGGCAGGTGGAATCTTTCCCGACCAGGGGTCAAACCTGTGTCCCTTGCATTGGCATGGGATTCTTATCCATGGGGGAAGTCCTCTGTGATCACTCTTAAATGCAAGCCAGACCTCAGAGTGGGGACTTTGGCCGCTGCAGTGAGGAAGTAAGTGCAGGGGGAGTAACTGGACCCTGGGTGGCAGGGGTCAAGGGGCAGCACTTAACCGCCAAAGTTAAGGAGGGTGTGATTGCTGTAATGCACCACAGAGTCAAAACAGTGACCGGAATAGCCCGACTCTTGGAGACTGAGGTATTCCCAGAAGTGAAATACATAGGAAGCTTACTGAATTCTTGTTTGATCTGTATAAACAGAAAGATTCCAGGTCAAGGGAGCAAAAGGCTAACCTGTCTCAAAAAAACAGTCACAGTTCCTCAGTCATTTCCCAGGTTTGAGCCAGTTGATAAGCCCCAAATCCATGAATGAATGGGAGGCTGGGTCTCCTTAAAGAAAGGATCACAGTACCCTTGCCCAAAATTTATACTGGTTAATCTTTCTCCCAGTTTCTCCCAGGGGACTTCTGTCTTTCTACCAGGATGATTGTGCATTGGGGAAAAGGAAATAATCAGACCTTTTGAGGATTATGGGATCTGGACTGACACTAATTCCAGGAGATTCAGAACATCACGGTGGTCTATCAGTCAGACTAGAAAGTCAGGTGGTCAATGCAGTTTTGGCTCAGGTCCATCTCACAGTGGGCCTGATAGATCCCCAAATCTACTCTGTGGCTATTTCCCCAGTTCTGGAATGTCTAATGGGAGGAGATATATTTAGCAACTAGCAAAATCCCCACGTTGATGAAGAATGAATTGTCAGATGGGAGAGCTGGCTGAAGGTTATTGGAATAGTCCAAGGGGAAATATGCAATTCCTGGACTATTATGTAGAGGAAATAGTAGAGGCTGTTTGAGTGTTTTGAAAAATTGAGATTTTTATGTGGAGCTTTAAAATATTTCTGCTATAAGCATCAGTTTTTCTTATTTAATTTATTCAAGGAAGAAAACAGATGACTTATGCAATGAAGACAAACTCTCTTAACTTCAAGAGGTTTACATTTTTACACAGCTGGTTGTGTTTATTATAATAAGATCAGTGAATTCATAATCAGAGGGTTGACTATTACAAAGCTAGTGAGTAAATTCAATTTTCTGTAACAAACATACAATGAAGAAAAATAATTTCCTCTAAAACCAACCAACCCACCAGCTAATCAACCAACCCCAAAATCAGCATCATAATTTCAAGATGAAAAGTAATTTCACAGTTAACCATTGGGGGTTAAGAAAACCCTTGCAAAGAGAAGGTCTTGAAACAAAATCATCATCTTCATGATGTCGGCTACATGTCAAGTATGGGTTTAGCTCTGAGTGAGGCACTTTTCCCACTTGTCTCTGCTATCGTGTGTGTGTGTGTGTGTGTGCTTTTCAACTAAGTCCTACATCAAAGGATAGAGCCTACCTCAGTCTAAAAACACTTGTGTCAACAACTGCCAATTATTAACCACTTGTTCAAATTTACAGATCCTGGATTTCTACTCTGATTTTAATCAAGATTGAATCAAAGCTATTTGGAGTTCTGTGTGTGTTTTACTTTTACATGGAGTAAATAGCATTGTATAAAGAAAGAGGGAGAAGAAATAGAAGGAGAGAAAGGGCAAGAGGGGAAGGGGAAGGAGGGGAGGGGGCGGAGGGAGACTAGGAGGAATCCTTAGCTCTCAGGGCCTTTGGGAGAACTGAGTGAGAGTGGTAAAGAACCCGCCTGCCAATGCAGGGGACATTAGAGACACGGGTTCGATCCCTGGGTCAGGAAGATCCCCTGGAGGAGGGTGTGACAACCCACTCCAATATTTTTGCCTGGAGAATCCCATGGGCAGAGGAGCCTGGGGGGCTACAGTCCATAGGGTCACAAAGAATTGGACACGACTGAAGCGACTTACCATGCCTCTGTGCTGACTGTCCAGCTCAGGGTCTGCACACAGTATGTAATCAATTAATGCTCATTCTGTTCTTGTGATCCATCTCCAACAGACGACGTTCTGCTTCTAACTTGTTTGAACTTTTACTGTAGCAAACATGTCTCAGTACATTCTGTCTACACTGCCTGCAGAACATCTTTGGCCATGATTCCTTCAAAGATTTGAAGGACTTTTTTTTTCCTCCACTGTTGTAAGCACACTCCTCAAGATCTAAATAAAAGATGTTTGCTAACTAATAGTTTACTAATTTTTGGAATAAAAATATGATCTTTATTAATTTATATGGATTCCTCTATATTTGCCCCTACCACGGAAAACTTTAATGAACTAGAAAAAGTCCACTGAGCTCTAAATCCACGTTTGTCATTGTTTTTCAGTCTCTGACTCATGTCCAACTCTTTGTGATCCCACGGACTGCAGCACTCCAGGCTCCCCTGTCCTTCACTGTCTCCTGGAGTTTGCTTAAATTCACGTCCGTTCCGTCAGTGATGCTCTCATACCATCTCATTCTCTGCTGCCCCCTTCTCCTTTTGGCTTCAATCTTTCCCAGCATCAGGATCTTTTCCAATGAGTCTGCTCTTCACATGAGCTGGCCAAAGTATTGGAGCTTCAGCTTAACCCACATACTTGAAAATATAATCTTCAGATCGTGGAAAATACAGCAGGAATGAGTGGGAGAAATCCTTAAGTAACCTGTTATATCTACTAGGAATGGAGGGCAAGTTGCAGGGTCAGGCATGGGCTGGATTTATACACATAAATACATACATATGCATATACCTAGCTCACTCTGTACAAGTGTGTGTATTGTTGCTGTTTACTTGCTAAGTCACGGCCATCTCTTTTCGACCCCCTGGACTGTAGCCCGCCAGGCTCCTCTATCTATGGCATTTCCTGGACAAGAATACTAGATTGGGATGCCATTTCCTTCTCCAGGGGATCTTCCCAACCCAGGGATCAAATCTGCGCCTCCTGTATGGCAAGCAGATTCTCTACCACTGACCCACCAGAGAAGCTCCAAGTATGCGTGTGTGTATATATATATATATAACTAATAACTAAAAATGACTCCAGATATTGCAAAATGTCCCCTGGGGGCATGAGATCACCTCCAGTTGAGAACCAGTGCTCCAGGTGAGTGGTTCTGGCCTCTGTCTGCCCTTTTGCATCACCTGAAGAGCTGTTAAAAAAAGAAAAAAGCAACCAAGCCCCATCCTAGAATAATGCTGTCAGAGTCTCTGTGGGTGAGGTGTGGCAGAGGGTTTTGGGATCACTGTCAGTGGTCTGGCGATTGTGTTGTGCAGCCAGCATAGAGAATTAGGCAGTTGACCCAGAGACTCAGGGTCAGCAGGAGCTGCTGGTCATCAGGGTTTGCGCTTACTGTGCTGTGTAGGACTTCTCCCCAGATGGCTTCCTTCTTGTGTCCATGGGGATGGATGGGATGTTTGCACACACCTTGACCAGCAGGAAAAAAAAATGGGGCTGTTACCCAAAGACCTTGCTTACATTTGCACAGTGCTTCAGGGGTTATCAGTGATTTTCACAGATACTCACATGTGATCTTTAAATGACACTGTGAGGTGATCAGAGTGGTAATCCCCAGTTTGCGGGGTGAGGGACCTGCTGCTTGGAGACCGTAAGTGATACACGTGGTTGCTAAGGTAGGCCTCTTGTCCTGTGTCGTCGCTCACTGCTGCTCATGTTCACTATGGGGGACTTTCTAGCAATGAGGTTGGAAGGTTTATTTTCTCACATATGGATTTCTTCATAGAAAACAAAGAACCGATGCTGAAAGGTCCATTATTTCCCAGTGTTGATGCAAACTCTGTTACCCTTCTTTTAAATTAAAAGCAAACTACAATTATCATGCTACTACCACCAGCAATACTTACAATCTGATAAACTCTTTTGTACTGGAATGCGTGGGTTCTCAGTCATGTCCAACTCTTTGCAACCTCATGGACTGTAGCCCGCCAGGCTCTTCTGTCCATGGAATTTCCCAGGCAAGAATGTCGGAGTGGTCGCCATTTCCTCCTCCAGGGATCTTCCCCACCTGGGGACTGAACCCATGTCTCTCACGTCTCCTACATTGGCAGGTGGGTTCTTTACCACCAGCGCCAGCTCTTTTATACTAAATATTTTAAATATGACATTTCTGATGCTTGGAACAACCTACAAAGGAAGCATTCTTTTCATCCTTTTAAAGAAAACTTTTTTTTTTTTGTTTTGAAAAAACAGTCTCTAAGAAGTTAATGAAACTTGTCTGAACTAGTTAGTGACGGCTCTAGGAGTTGAAACCAGCTATGTCTGCCGTGAGAGTCCATTGCTTCTCCTCTACCTTGCCATTCCCTCTGGGGAACATGTTCCTCTGTGCCCACTGCATATGGAACCCTGAGCAACCTGTATGCAAAATGCATCACTCTGTTAAGATGAAGTTGCCAGTTAGGCACTGGGCCTCCATCAGCGTGCTGGAGTCAGTTACAGTGTATTTCTGTAGGCGGGAGGGTGATGTAGTCCACACCCCAGCCAGGATCAGGAAGGCAAGGGACCTGAGGTGATCTGATACTTAGGCACCTCTGTCAGCCCACAAGAGGCCGCTATATTGCCTAAGCGCTTCACTGCCATCCTCCCATGAAAAGGGTCCCAAGAAATGCTCCAGAGCAAGGGAGCTCTGGAGGCACCAAGGACCTCTCCACCCTCCCCCTGCCAGGAATCACATCAGATAGCGTAGAACATCAGAACCTGTAGAACATTTTAAAAAGGCACCCGCGTTTTGCAAGTGAACAAGGAGAAATATTATATCTTATGGAGCATTTATCATGACACTGCTGGCCAGGAGTGACTGCCATACAGCTGTAATTCATCATGTAATTGAAGACAGACAATGTCAGTCCAGTCATGCTTGACTGAAAATTTCTGTTTCTGGCTCTCTATAAGAATTGACTATAATACATCAGTATTTTTATTATAACTCAACCCATACGTATACCACATATGCCAAGCAGCTGCATGGAACATTTCCTAATCCTCGGTATTCTGTCTTATTCTAATATTCAGGTTTTATATTTTTAAAAATTGATGCACATCAGAAGTCTTTATATGAAAGAATTTTTTTAATTGCCTTTCCTTTATTTTCTTGTAAGGGCGCCTCCTTAGTTACTTCTGCAATGGATTCTCTTCATATAAAATTATTATGTCAGTTGTATCAACATATGGCATATGCTAAAATAAATTTCTTAGAGAGATGTTAATCTTTTCTGTGACTGAATAGCAATAATAAAAAGAAAATTAGAAATTAAAAAAACACAAAACGTTGACATCCAGTGTGGAGTTCATGACTGTACAGCTATAATGCCCTTTTGCAGGCCAGTGGCTGTAAAATCTCTCTGTATTTTTAACTCTTACACAGCACAAGCCCAGATGAGTTGGGTTTTTCTTTGCAACTGATTGAATTTTAATTTCCAGAGAGTCTCAGATATTAGCAGGGCAGGGGAGAGAGACGGGAGACTCAGATAGATGGTCTTGGAAATGTAACAGCTTTTGACATGTCCTCTGGGGTCTGTGAGCAGACTGAATGTAAATGCCTTTCTCTCCATGGGGACTGGCCCAGACTGCGCAAATATGCAGAGTGAGCATCTTTTGTTTCAACACTGGAGATTTTGCTGACTCAGAGACATACATCAATCTCCATTGGTGACGTGCAGCAATTAGCCCAAAGAAGTCCCATCCTTTCCTTGGCCTCTCTTCCTCACCTCTCCTTGGGTCCTAAAAAGGGAAGTCTTATAATCTGTAACACAGGGTATAATGCAAAACCCATTACTTACAACCTTATAGTATTTAGAAGGAGAATGGATAAAGGAGAACTCTGGACATGCCCTTTCTTTCTTCTTTTTAAAAAAATATTGTTTATTTATTTGGCTGCGCTGTGTCTTAGCTGAGGCAGGTGGGATTTTTTATTTGTATCGTGTGAACTCTTAGTGGCAGCATGTGAGATCTAGTTCCCTGATCAGGGATGGAACCCAGGTCGCCTGCATTGAGAGCGAGGATCTCAGCCACTGGACCAGCAGGGAAGTCCCCCTGGAGGATTTTAGTTGCAGCTTTACTGGCATTCTTTTCATTATAATTCTTGGTGATTTCCATAAGCATTTTCCAATGTCCTCGTTTCTTTATTCCTTAAGGTCTTCTGCAATGATAGCCCCCTCCCAATCACTTACTGTCCTGGTCTTACCCTAGGTCTTATTATTAATAACCCCAACCCCTCCAAAAATCCCAACGTCGGTACCCGCTCCTGTCTTTGTAACTCACCGTATACAGGCTTCCAACTCTCAGAATGGTTCGACCTCAGGACAGCCACACCCTGTTGGTCTGTCTCTCACCACACTCTTGTCCTCACCACATTCTTCCCGGGATTTTAGTTCTGAGGACAGACCATAACCACTCCCTGCACAGACCATCAGTTTCTTGTGCTTCTCCAGGTTGTTGCATTCACCAGCTCTGCGTGCACCTTACTCTTTGTGAGTCTGCATTCCGTAGCTGAACGCGGCTGGTGAGCTACACAGCACGTGGTCCACTGGCCTCACTTTAAATTCATCGTCAAGAACCTCGAGGGGGCCCTTGTGCCGCCAGCATCACCCTTCATTTCCCTGAACCACTCACTTGCCCACGCTCCTTGATGACTGCTTTGTGCCTCACCTCTGCTGTCCAACTCCCAGCACCTCCTCAGCGTAATGAACTCAGTGCCTCTTTCACTGAGAAAGCGGAGGAGCGTCCAGAAAGGGCTCCCACCGTGCCCACCGCCACATCGGCTTCCTAGCTGCCTCTGGTCTTCCCCCTTCCTCCTGTGGCCGTGGACGAGCCATGGGGCTCCCCTGTCCATTCCCAGGCTCATGCCTCCCCCCTTTCACTTCCCCAGGGTAGCACTTGCATAATTGTCACCTTCCCCTCCCTCACTGACTTTTCTCTCTGGAGTCATTCCCATCAGTGCACAAACATGCTACTGTTTCTCTGATTCTGACTCCACACACATCTCTTCCGTTTTTAGTAAAACCCACTAAGTCCAAGTCCTCACTTCCCATTCTCACTTGACTTTGAGGAGGTTAGTCCCCAGCGCTTCAGAAGACTGTTCTTGTCTCGATTACCCCCATGTGGTCCAATCTCGGTCCTCCGCGTTCCTGACCTGCTGGCAGCCACTGTAAGAGGTGATCCCTCCGCCTCCTTGACATACTGTCTTTGTTGGACATCTGGGATATCCCTGCCTCCAGTTTCCCTGCTGTTCCACTGGCCACTCCTTCTCATTCCCCTCTGTTGGTTTCTCTTTATCTTCCGGGCCCTTTAACATTAGAACATGTCAATACTCAGCCAGAGAAGGTTCCCTCTCTCCCCGCTCTTTTGGCGATCTGAAACGCTGGGCTGGATGAAGCACTAGCTGGAATCAAGATTGCCAGGGGAAATATCAATAACCTCAGATAAGCAGAGGACACCACCCTTATCGCAGAAAGCAAAGAGGAACTGAAGATCCTCTTGATAAGAATCAAAGAGGAAAGTGAAAAAGCTGGCTTAAAACTCAACATTCAAAAAACGAAGATCATGGCATCTGGTCCCATCCCTTCATGGCAAATAGATGGGGAAACAATGGAAACAGTGACAGACTTTATTTTCTTGGGCTCCAAAATCACTGCAGATGGTGACTGCAGTCATAAAATTAAAGGACACTTGCTCTTTGGAAGAAAAGCTATGACCAACCTAGACAGAATATTAAAAAGTAGAGACATTAGTTTGCTGACAAAGGTCTGTCTAGTCAAAGCTATGGTTTTTCCAGTAGTCGTGTATGGATGTGAGAATTGGACCATAAAGAAAGCTGAGCATCAAAGAACTGATGCTTTTGAACTGCAGTGTTGGAGAAGACTCTTGAGAGTCCCTTGTACTGCGAGGATATCCAACCAGTCAATCCTAAAGGAAATCAGTCCTAAATATTCATTGGAAGGACTGATTCTAAAGCTGAAGCTCCAATACTTTGGCCACCTGATACTAGGAGCTGACTCATTGGAAAGGACCCTGATGCTGGGAAAGATTGAAGGCAAGAAGAGAAGGGGAGGACACAGGACGAGATGCTTGGATAGCATTACCGACTTGATGGGCATGAGTCTGAGCAAGCTCCAGGAGTTGGTGATGGACAGGGAAGCCTGGTTTGCTGCAGACCATGGGGTTGCAAAGAGTCAGACAGGACTCAGAGACTGAACTGGACTGAACTGGCCTAATCTCTGCTTCATATGTTATCCATCCTCTTGACTTTACTTTAAAGTTTTAGAATATTTATGTATGTGTTTAGCTGAGTTGGGTTTTAGCTGCGGTAAGTGGGATCTTTTGTTGCAGTTCACAGAGTCTCTAGCTGTGTTACGTGGCTTAGTTGCTCCGTAGCATGTGGGGTCTTAGTTCCCTGACCAGGGACTGAACTCACATCCCCTGCCTTGCAAGGCAAATTCTTAACCACTGGACTGGGGAAGTTTTTTGACCCTACCTTTAAAATACATCCAGAATCCAGCCCCTTTTTACTGCTTCCACTGCCACCAATCACCCTGCCAAGTGGTCAGTGTCACCCACCTGGGTTTATAATGGCCTCTAACTGGCCTTTGTGATTCCATCTATTGGAGGGAGAGACCCCGTGGATGGGTAGCCAGGGAAGCTTTGGCCTGGACTATGGGAAGGAGCCAGCCGTGCAAAGATCTGAACATGACAGATGGAGAAACAAGCAGTGTGAAGACTCAGATGGGAAAGAGCATCACTTGTGTGTGCGTGCTAAGTTGCTCAGTCATGTCCGAATCTTTGCAACCCCGTAGACTGTAACCCTCCGGGCTCCTCTGTCCGTGGGATCTCCCAGGCAAGAATACTGGAGTGGGTTGCCATTTCCTCCTCCAGGGGATCTTCCCAACCCAGGGATCGAACCCAGGTCTCTTGCATTGCAGGCAGATTCTTTACCCTCTGAGCCACCAAAGGTAACGAGAAAAGAGTAATTGTCTTAAGAATAAAAAAATTAAGAGGTCTGATCCATGAGATACATTTTATTTCAACAAAAGCGTGAATACTCACTTTCCTAACATACTAATATCAAAACCTGCCCAGATCTCTGTTACATAGGATTCTCAAACAGTGGATGAAAATAATTGTTTGCTTAGCTCAGTTCTGTTCACTTGCTCAGTCGTGTCTGACTTTTTGTGACCCCATGCACTGTAGCCCACCGGTCTCCTCTGTCCCTGAGATTCCCCAGGCAAGAATCCTGGGAGTGGGTTGCTGTGCCCTCCTCCAGGGCATCTGCCTGACCCAGGGATCAAAGCTGTGTCTCACGTCTCCTGCATCGACATGTGGCTGCTTTGTCATTAGTGCCACCTGGGAAGCCCACAGTCACATAGGTTCTTATTTAAAGTGAGAAAGAGCGTGTAGGCAAGCACCGGATGTTCAAAAGATATACAGGCATAGTCACGAGGGCCCTATTCTTATATGAACTTGTCTGCAGGTAAAACCACCAAGATCTGTGCAAGAAATCTTCCCTTTCGGAAGACCTCAAGGCAGAAGTTCTCAGTGGGATTTGCTCATCCCTCTGGCTTTTGCTCCAGCAGTTTTGAGTAACAAGTTATGCCGCTGAAACCATGAGTAAACAAACTGACTGTCGGGATCGCCACGGGAGTTTTAGACCTTAAACAGCACATCATAAATCTCATTGCCCTTATCTTGGCCATGAGTCAGAGCCAGACCTCTAGGTGTCCCAGACAGAAAGACAGATCTTTTCCAGCCCCAGTTGTAAATCAGCTCTGCACTAATATAGAAGCTAATGTTCTTTGAAGACAAGGTGGCCTGTTCAGAGTCATTGTATCAAAAAGACATCCAGGTTTGGGAAGGTCGTGAGTTTGACCTCTGCCAACAACCAGCCTCATCACCTTGATTCTTTTGTGTGATGCTCGGTCCGCTGCTCTCCCTCTGACCATCTTCCATCACCCCAACCGTCTGCTTATTTTGCCCCCACCCTCCTTCCCGCCATCACCTTGCCAGAGTTCTTGCTGTGGCCTTTCTCTGGCCCCTGCCCTGTTTTACCACTTCTTGTGTCCACCTATTTATTTCAGCTATATTGTGAGTGTTTTTGAAGGAGAGGATTGGGCTGGGCTTATTTAATCTCTATGCCCTCTTCCCATACTCACTGACATGTAGATAGTGGGGTTGAGCAAATTCCAGCATGAAGATTGTAGTTTCTTTTCTTATGTCAGCTATTCCCGTCTCAGCTTCCAGTTCTCAGCCATGTGCTCAGTCACTCAGTTGTGTCCAACTCTTTGAAACCCCATGGACTGTAGCCCTCCAGGCTCCTCTGTCCATGGGATTTCCCAGGCAAGGATACTGGAGTGGGTTGCCATTTCCTCCTCCAGATCTTCCCGACCCAGGGACTGAACCTGAGTCTCCTGCTTCTCCTGCAGTGGCAGGTGGATTCTTTACCGCGGCGCCAAAATACTCTACCGCTAATAAGCCTACTGTGATTCCCCTGGACTGGTCCTGGGTGTCATCAGGCACATTGTTCCAGCCTCTGGACGTGAACACAGTGGCAGCCACAACTGGGCTGTGGTGGAGTGGAGGAGGGGTTGCGGGTCTCATGGGTAGTGGTCACAGCTGAGATGCTCAGGGTCCCCAGGAGAGCTGTCCAAGGTGTCACACCTCTACAGCTTTAGCCCAGATGACGCGTCTTCTCACCTGCACTGAGAGGTACAAAAGGAAACCTCTGCTTTTCTAAGATGGCTCTGGTGTCGGGGGATGTGAACACAGCAATGTTAGGATTCTCACAGCATCCTCAAGGAATATTTCTTAAAGCCTCTTGCTATCAGCTTGAGAGGCGATTAAGGGACACGCCAGGTACCCCTTTGCCCCAGGGCTAGTCTGAGCCCCGGGCAGAAACCTCACTGGTATTCTGAGTGTTTCCTGTACTGTTGCTTCCACCATGACTATAGACCTGTCTTCTACTCACCAAAGACATGGCTAGGGGTCTGGGGCCTGGGTATCCTTACCGGCTCAGAATATTGCCTTGTGGCTTGAGCTTGGTTTTGCATCACCACCTGGGATGATGGAGTCTCTGGGCTCCCTTGCAGGGTCTTAAGTTTCCCATAAGTATGGATGGAGAAAGAACCTCTTCCTGGGATTAGACCTTATCTATGTGCTTCCCCAGTGGCTCAGCGGTAAAGAATCCACCTGCCAATGCGGGAGACCTGGGTTCAGTTCCTGATCCAGGAAGATCCCGCATGCCATGGAGTAGCTAAGCTCATGCCCCACACCTGGTGAGCCTGTGCTCTAGAGCCTGGAAGCCACAGCTGCCACAGCCTGCACGCCCTAGAGCCTGCGCTCCACAACAAAATGAGACGCCTGTGCACCGCAGCTAGAGAGTAGCCCCCGCTCGCCACAACTAGAGAACAGCCTGCACAGCAATGAAGACCCAACACAGACCCCTGAAAGGTTGTGAATTACTATTAAAATATATTAAAAAGACCGTATCCTTATGCTACACTACTGTAACAAGTGTCCCTGTCCCTCTAACTCTCCAATCCACCTGCAGACCCTGCTTCTGGGTCTGTTGGCCACAGCCCGATCCTAGACCTTCCAAGACAGATGATTCTGCTTGTCCATGGGACTGTGGCTTCTCTATAGCCGAAGGAGCAAGCATTAGTGATTGTATCGCATCCTTAGGCAGAGCGACACATGCCTCCAGCCCTGGCGTCCTCATATAGTATTGATGCGTCTTTTCTCACGGACTGCTCCATCTTTTGGAGAAGGCAATGGCACCCCACTCCAGCACTCTTGCCTGGAAAATCCCATGGATGGAGGAGCCTGGCGGGCTGCAGTCCATGGGTCGCTGAGAGTCTGGCATGACTGAGTGACTTCACTTTCCCTTTTCCCTTTCATGCATTGGAGAAGGACATGGCAACCCACTCCAGTGTTCTTGCCTGGAGAGTCCCAGGGACGGGGGAGCCTGGTGGGCTGCCGTCTATGGGGTCGCACAGAGTCGGACACGACTGAAGCGACTCAGCAGCAGTGGCAGCGGCTCCATCATTGGGTTTCCCTGGTGTCTCCAGCAGTAGAGAATCCGCCTGAAATGTGGGAGACCTGGGTTTGACCCCTGGTTTAGGAAGATCCCTGGAGGATGGCATGGCAACCCACTCCAGTATTCTTGCCTGGGAGAATCCCCATGGACAGAGGAGCCTGGCAGGCTATAGTCCATGGGCTTACAGAGAGTTGGACACTACTGAGCGGCTAAGCACACTCCATCATTTGAGGCACATAATTCATCATTTGATGAGTCACCCAACTATAAACCTGGATTTCTTCCATCAGATATGGGAACAGTTTACTTAGATAGAATAATTGTGGGACTTCCCTGGTGGTCCGATGGTTAAGGGTCTGCCTGCCAAATCAGGGGACATGGGTTTGATTCCTGGTCTGGACAGATTCCCATATGCTGTGGGGCAACTAGGCCTGTGCACCACAACTGCTGAGGCCTGTGCCCCCCGCCAGAGGTTGTGTTCTGCAACAAGAGAAGCTGCCCCAGTGAGAGGCCTGCGCACTGCCACTGGAGAATAACCCCTGGACATTCAACTCCTTGCAACTAGAGAAAAACATTGTTTCCAAATGTCTTAGTGACCTTTCGGAGACGTCCAATTTTCAGCAGACTGTTAACCTACTTCCCTTCAGCAGGGCAAGTTAACCTACTTCCAAAGATTCATTCACTTGAGTTTATCTGACATAAAGCGCTGGGGCTTCCCAGGGGGCGCTAGTGGTAAAGAACCCCGCCCGCCAATTCAGGAGACGTGAGATGCGGGGTCGATCCCTGGGTGGGGAAGATCCCCTGGAGGAGGAAATGGCAGCCCATGGCAGTATCCTTGCCTGGAAAATTCCGTGGACTGAAGGAGCCTGGTGGGTTGCAGTCCGTGGGGTTGAAAGAGTGGGACGTGACTGAGCGCTTGCACACAAATTGGCGGGAGAATCACTGCAGTGACTGCAGGTTGGGCTCCACTAGACCAGCTGTTGAAGCCAAGCTTCTGTGCTAAGCACTTAGACTCAAGAGAAAGTCTTTACTCATCCCAGAAGTTTCCAAGCGTTCAGATGTCATAGAAACAAAGCACTTGGCCAGCCTACCCGAGGCATCTGGTTTAATAGGGGTATGCACATAGACATCTTGGTGTTCTTCCATGCCTTGGTAGCAAAGTGAGACTTCTCCTGGGGGGGTTCCCTTAGATATTCAATCTTTATCACAGCTACCACTGACTTCCAGGCCCTTGTCCAAGAGAACATTACCCTTCAGGAAAGTATATTTGGTTGAAGAATAAAGTGGAATGGCAATGGTTCCATTTGGAGAGGCTGATTTTTTATTCCTTCAAAGCATATGCATGAGTCAAATAAATAGTGGAGTGGTTGCAGAAAAAGGGAGCTCAGAATTTTCCTTGGATATTAATGCATTTAATTTCAATGCATTCAAGCAAAAAAAGAAAAAGAGAGAGAAATGCCTTCGCTGTTCTTGGTTAATTGCTAAATAAAGAAGATTATTCTGCAGGGGGCTCTTCTTTCCCATCACATTTCAGCCAGTACAATCTGACTGTTTATTTCCTCAACCTGCTGCCTCTGGGGCTGAGGGTATATTCTGTCAGTGTGAGGAGCACCTCTAGAGACAAACATTGAAACAATAAGTACATCGGAGCAAATAGACATATGTTATATAAAGTATGTGGAAGGACCAGCAGAGATGACAGAATTTCCTTTGGAACAGGACAGGAGCCAGCAAGCTGTGATTTGTGGGGTACGCTCAATCCCCTACATACGACCCTTCAAACTGTGAACTTTCAGAGATGTGAACATGCTTTCCATCAACATCAGGCGGGAGTGACACGCCAGCGTGCCCTCCGTCTCCTGCTGCTGACGGCCCTTCAGCTCTGCCCTCTCCCAACCCCTCTCCCCCCTCCATCACGAACGCTTCTGGCCTGTTCACTCCATGCCAGCCCCTGAGTGCCAGCCCCTGAGTGCGAGCTGTTGTGCTGTAGTCCTGTTCTTTTCAAGGTCCTGCACTGTAAGAGTACAAATGTTTTCTTTATCTTCGTGCTTGTTTCTTATGTGTTACTTGTGTGAGAAGCATTATAAACCTGTTACAGTGCAGTTTATATAGCTCACTGTGTTAGTTGGTACCTAACGCTAACTTGGTTGAACTTGTGAACAAATTGAATTTATGACCATGCTTGTGAAACAGTACTTGTTTGAATGTAGAGGACTTGTTGTATTTTTGTTTTTATATTTTTAAAGGATTATAAAGAAAGAAAAGAAGCGTATGTCACAGAGATCACAAGACATCTGTAAAGTAAATTATTTGCAAGTAAAATATTAATTGTTTGACCCTTTACAGAGAAAGTTTGATGAGTCCCAGTTTGGAACATCAGGCTTGCTTCTCTTAGGAGATGATATTTAATCTGGGAACTTTAGAAAGAGAATTGGGGCAGAGGAGAAGTCCCCTGCCAAAGTCTTATTAGAATAAATTTGAAAAAAACTTTTGTCCTAAAAAACTTTTTATTGGAATCTGGCTTCCTTTCCAGGTAAGGAGACAGGGAGGTACACTTAAAGGGCATGCTACTATAAATAAGTTTCTTTTGCTTGTCTTGATCCTTGCTGCAAATTCTGATATATGGTTGGTTTCATTTTAAAATATTACCAACCTCTTGTCATGTTTCCAATCCCAAGGCTCTCTCAGTTCCCAGCCCCATTCTAAGCTGGACTGCTTATAGCAACAATAGCAACTTTGATCACTTACCCATTTTTTTTTTAAGTTTGTATTTGAATAGTCTTGGGGAGGGAGTCTCATGGCCTCGCAATGTTGTGTTATTCTCTGCTGTACAGTGAAGTGAGTCGGCTATAGGTATGTGTCTGTATATATCCCCTGCCTCTTGGACCGCCCTCCCACCACCTGCCTCTCACCCCACCCCTCTAGGTCATCACAGCGCGTGGGGCTGAGGCGCCCTGTGCTTTGTCACAGGTTCCCACTAGCTGGCTATTTGGCACATGGTAGTGTATATATGTCAATGAAACTCTCCCAATTCATCCCACCCTCCTCTCCTCCCACCTCATGTCATCTCGACAGAAAAGAAGTAAGGAAACACGAGCTTTAAATGACACAATAGACCAGATAGATTTAACTGGTATTTACAGGTAATGCATCACTTTTGAGTCAGGCATCCTGCTGCATATTTGCAACCCACTGTCTTAAAAAATCCTAATAACTCTGCAAGATAACTCTGTGTCTGAATTTTACAAAGAAGGCGCGGTGGTCAGAGAAGCTGGGTGAAGTGCCTGTGGTTATGCTGCTGGCCAGGACTGTGACATGACCAGCTGAAGTGTCATGTGTGAAGACTGGGCTCTTCCTTTTATGGGAACTTATCAGCATGGGCTCCTCCCTCTTCCAAGGAAGCCTATTCCATTTTATTTGCCAGTTGAAAGCTCTTCTTACTCACCCCATCCCTCTCCTTTCGCTTCCATCCTCCCTCCTCTGAAAGTAGCAATCTTTTTATTTGTTTGTTTTAATATTTATTTATTTGGCTATGGCATGTGGGTTCTTTAGTTGCAGCACACGGGATCTAGTCCCCAGACCAGGGATCAAACCCAGACCCGCTGCTCTAGGATCACGGGGTCTTAGCCACTGGACCACCAGGGAAGTCTTTGCAATCATGGTTTTTAATTATCTAAAAAACTCAGTGTTATTAGGGATGACATTGCCTTAAAATGCCACTGAGCTTGTTGAAGGAAGGTAGACTTCTTAACAGCTTTCTAACTAGTCCCTTATCAGCTTCATGCTAAAGTAATTTTTGATAACTCTAATGCACTCTAATTTTCCAGATTTATTGTCTTAACTTCTGTGGAAGAAAGATTTTTAAATGAGTTTAATAGCAGAGCCATTTCAGAGGCATTGTGAATTTTCTACTTTTCTTCTCCTTGGATAAGCTCATCTTTTTTCCTTTCTTCCTTTTCGTGGCCTCCCAAGACAGTGCAGGGGAGGAAAAACTTCTCTCTACCTTCCTAGGTTCGGCGACAGGGGGCCATTGATTTAAACTAACAAAAGACAGATTAGCAAGAGAAATACAAACAGACTTCATTCCCACACACAATGCATATACTTGAGAGTACCTCTAGGGATGGTTACAGTCTGGATGGTTACAATTTAGACAGCATCTTCACAGAGGACAATACATTGTAGAGAAGGGACAAGACGAAGAAAAAGGGTCTTAGGCTTCCAAGAGCGGTGAACTGTGGTAAGGTAAACATACGGAGCAATCCATTAATAATACAGAATTGTTTTAAGTGATATTTTCCCTCTTTGTCGTGTCTTTGGGTTGATAAGAGTCTCCGATGATTTAGAGTCTAAGCCTGCTGCTGCTGCTGCTGCTGCGTTGCTTCAGTCGTGTCCGACTCTGTGCAACCTTATAGATGGCCTGCCTGCTTTTAGGCAAATGTAGGGGAGGTCAGGGGCTTCTCTAGTGGCTCAGGGGTAGAGGATCTGCCTGCAGTTCAGGAGACCCAGACTGGAGCCCTGGGCCGGGAAGATCCCCTGGAGGAGGGCTTGGCCGCCCATTCCAGTACTCTTGCCTGGAGCATCCCATGGACAGAAGAGCCTGGCGGGCTACCGTCCATGCGGTTGCAGACTTGGACACGATTGAACAGACTAAGCAACAGCGGAGAACAGGAGCTTTTCCTTTCTTTGCGAGCCTGCTCTTTCTCAGCTGTCTTCTGCTTCAAACACTCCTTGTATCAAAGTGGCACATCTGGAGGCCACGTATCCTGATTCCCTGTGACAGCATTCTGAGAAGCTCTTGTTTTCTCGAGTTCCTGCTTTGGCTTGGACAGTGAGGTTTAGTAGCAAAAGTACCGGCCTTGAGTCCAGGAGACCAGAGTGTATGCAGGGCCAGCAGAGAGCCTCTGCGAGTCCCTGGCCTTCTCTGGCACTCAGCCTCCTCACCCGGTACAGCATAGGCATTGAACTCAGTGCCTAATTTCTAAGATTCATCAGTTTGCCTATGTGTCTGAATCTGTCAGGGTGTAGTCAGGAGACAGAAATTATGCCAGTTATTGTAACAGAGAGAATTTAATGTAAAAAAAAAACCCTATTAATTAAGTACGTATAAGTGAAATGTTTATAGAGCGTATACTGAGGTAGGGACGGCAAGAAGGAATAAATTAGAATTATGATAACTTAGAAACTGAGAGAAAGCATTCTCATGGGGTTACAGCTCAGATCTCTGGAGAGGGGTCCTGGCTGGCTGGTGCTGTGTGAAGGGAGGGGAAGCAGGATGTGGCTGGTTAATAAATTTAATAATTAACTTTATGACACATTTTAAACTTTTTATTTTGTCTTGGAGTCTGACCGATTAACAATGCTGTGATCGTTTCGGATGGATAGCAAAGGGACTCAGCCTTGCATATTGTTCAATTCCTTAGTTTAGTTCCTCAGTCGAGCCCATGGCCTGTAGCCCGTCAGGCTCCTCTGCCCATGGGATTTCCTAGGCAAGGGTACCGGAGTGGGCTGCCAGGGTTGCCACGCCCTTCTCAAGGGGATCTTTCCGACCCAGGGGTCGAACCTGCGTTTCGGGCTTGGCAGGTAGATTCTGCTGAGCCACCTGGGAAGCCCAGCCATCCATATACATGTGTCCATCCTCCCCCAAGAACCATTCTCCAGTGGTTCTTCTTGTTGGATTCCGCTGCTGCTGCGGCGGAAGGGAACTGCGGCAGCCAGCGTCAAAGAGCGTTGCTCAGGTGAAACTCGCAGGAGCAGAAAGCATAGGCCCTTGCTCCTTCACCAGCCTTTAAGCCTCCCTCTAGTGCCCCCTACTGGCAGGCTTGCAAAGCACATGTCGTTTGTGGACAATGTAGGGGTTGGAAGGGTGGCTTTGGAGCTGAGAGGGAATAGCTTAATACCTGGCTCAATGTTTATTGCTGAGATTGCAAACTGGTGGCCCAGAAGCGACTTAGGGCCACCTCTGACCCATCTGTCCTGTGTGACAATCCCAAACGTTTAATCATCCATTCATGTTTGGTTTTTTGTTTGTTTTTTTGCTTTTTCACTATTCCCCCAACATTTATTATGAAAAATTTCAAACATATAGAAAGATAGAAATAATTTTACAATATACACTTATATACCTACTACTTACACTTTACAATTAATATTTCACTATATTTTCTTCATTGTCTACCTCTCCACAAAACCGCCTTTTTAAAAATTATTTTTTATTTTTAAAAAGATTTTTGGTCACTCTTTGTAGCACAGGGGAACGTTAGTTCCCTGGCCAGGGATGAAGCCCCCACCCCCTGCATTGGAAGCACGGGGTCTTAACCTCTGGACCGCCAGGGAAGTCCCAGCACAAACCTAGCTTTTAAAAATTCCAGTTATAAGATGCTTACAAAAGACATAGCTAAAGCAAAACAGCATAGAAAAGTTTAGAGAATTCAAAAGTCACTTGGCTTTACCCAAATAATTTGAAAATGTATGTCCACACAAAAACCCACCTACTGA
Organism: Capra hircus; assembly: GCF_001704415.2. Taxonomy (NCBI): domain Eukaryota; kingdom Metazoa; phylum Chordata; class Mammalia; order Artiodactyla; family Bovidae; genus Capra; species Capra hircus. Next base: position 15,190,219 of record NC_030828.1, on the reverse strand, counting down.
AGCTTATAGCAACTTTATTCATGATTGCTCATACTTGGAAGCAACAAAGATCTCCTTCAGTAGGTGAATGGATAGACCAACAGTGGTATAGCCATACAGTGGGATATTATTCTTGGCTTTGGGTTTGTTTTTATAATCTGACAATCTTCTTCCTGAGAAATCCACAGAATTTCATCTTTCTCTTTTTATATTTTTTACAAACGAATGGGAAGGCAGCTTGGAGGGTGCATGCTCAGCTGACTGTTAGTAATTCTGTGGGCTGTAGCCTGCCAGGCTCCTCTGTCCATGGGTTTTCCCAGGCAAGAATACTGGAGCGGGTTGCCATTTACTTCTCCAGGGTATCTTCCTGATCCAGGGATCGAACCTGTATTTCCTGCATCTCCTACATTGACGGGAGGTTCTTTACCACGGTGCCACCTGGGAAGCCCAGCCTGGAGGTTAGCTACTTCAGTAATCGGTTTGCAGATGTGGTGGTCAGGCCCTTGGAGGGTGAGAGGATATCTCTCAAATTATGCAACCAGTGAACAAGATCTTTGGTTTCCAGGGACCAGGATTCCATCGCTACCCCTCCCTGTGTTTCCCTGAGGGTGGGTGTACACTAGCCTCTGAGTGTGGTCCATGGATCAGCAGCACCAGTCTTGCTAGAAAGGCAAAACCTCAAGCCCCAACTCAGACCTATTGAACTGAGAATCAGAATCTGATATTAAGAAGATCCCTCTGTGATTTGTGTGCACAGTGAAATTGGAGAAGTGCTGAAGATAGCTTTATTGAAGTAAGAGAAAAAGAGAACTTCTTTTGGACTCTGGTGTTTTTCTCTGGGGTGGGGCCAGGGTATGGGGTGTATGCATGCATGCTAAGTCGCTGCAGTCGTATCTGACTCTGTGCGACCCTATGGACAGCAGGCCACCAGGCTCCTCTGTCCACGGAATTCTCTAGGCAAGAGTACTGTAGTGGATTGCCAGTTCCTTCTCCAGGGGTGTGTAGATGGGTTCTTGCCAAATGTCCTGACCATTCGTCTGATTCTTGTCTCCCCTTCTAAACTTGTAGGCCCACAGGCATGTAGACAGCACACGTGCATGCAATCATACGTGTGTGTGCATGTTCTGTCTCTCGCACACACGTACACCCTCTGCGCCATGCATGAGCTGGCCTCAGTCCTCACCAGCCCCAGTTCCTTGCATGTCCCACGTGTACTGCATTCTGTTCACACGGAACTCCTTGCAGGTAGTTGTCCACTCACATCAGGGGCTGTTTCTGCCTCCCTGTCTCTGCACCTGCTGTCTGCTCCCGCCTGTGATATATCCCATCACCAAGGTGGAACCCTATTTTTTTTTTTAAATCTGAAATTCAAATTTATCTTATTTTTTAAATTAATTGTTTGCTCAGCCATGTCTGACTTTTTGTGCGCCCATGGACTGTAGCCCGCCAGACTCCTCTGTCCATGGGATTCTCCAGACAAGAATACTGGAGTTGGTTGTCACTCCCTTCTCAAAGGGATCTTCGTGACCCAGGGATCAAACCCGGGTCTCCTGGCTAGTGGCCAGTATTGAGTGTTTGCTGTTTTGCTGCTGTTATAGGATGCATTAGGCTTCTTAAGTGTGTTGAGTACTTCAGATTGGTTCAGTTCAGTCACTTAGTCATGTCTGACTCTTTGCGACCCCATGGACTGCAGCACACCAGGCTTCGCTGTCCATCACCAACTCCTGGAGCTTGCTCAAACTCATGTCCATTGAGTCAGTTATGCCATCCAACCATCTCATCCTCTGTCCTCCCCTTCTCCTCCAGCCTTCAATCTTTCCCAGCAACAGGGTCTTTTCCAATGAGTTGGTTCTTGGCATCAGGTGGCCAAAGTAATGAAGCTTCTGCTTCAGCATCAGTCCTTCCAATGAATATTCAAGATTGATTTCCTTTAGAATGAACTGGTTAGCTCCTTGCAGTCCAAGGGACTCTCAAGAGTCTTCTCCAACACCACAGATCAAAAGCATCAATTCTTTGGTGCTCAGCTTTCTTTATAGTCCAACTCTCACATTCATACATGACTACTGGAAAAACCATAGTTTTGACTAGATGGACTTTTGTTGGCAAAGTAATATCTCTGCTTTTTAATATGCTGTCGAGGTTTGTCATAGCTTTTCTTTCAAGGAGCAAGCGTCTTTTAATTTCATGGCTGCAGTCACCATCTGCAGTGATTTTGGAGCCCAAAACAACAAGTCTGTCACTGTTTTCATTGTTTCCCCATCTGTTTGCCATGAAGTGATGGGACCAGATTCCATGATCTTCGTTTTCTGAATGTTGAGCTTTAAGCCCTTTTTCACTCTCCTCTTTCACTTTCATCAAGAGGCTCTTTAGATCTTCTGCACTTCACTTTCTGCCATAAGGGTGGTGTCATCTGCATATGTGAGGTTATTGATATTTCTCCTGGCAATCTTGATTCCCACTTGTGCTTCATCCAGTCCAGCATTTCTCAAGATATACTCTGCATATAAGTTAAATAAGCAGGGCGACAATAAACAGCCTTGATGTATTTCTTTCCCTATTTGGAACCAGTTTGTTATAACATGTCCAGTTCTAACTTGCTTCTTGACCTGCATACAGATTTCTCAGGAGGCAGGTTAGGTGGTCTGGTATTCCTGTCTCTTTAAGAATTTCCCACAGTTTGTTGTGATCCACACAGTCAAAGGCTTTGGCATAGTCAATAAAGCAGAAATAGATGTTTTTCTGGAACTTTCTTGCTTCTTCGATGATCCAGAGGTTGTTGGCAATTTGATCTCTGGTTCCTCTACCTTTTCTAAATCCATTTTGAACATCTGAAAGTTCACAGTTTACATACTGTTGACGCCTGGCTTGGAGAATTTTAAGCATTACTTTGCTAGCGTGTGAGATGAGTGCATTTGTGCAGTAGTTTGAACATTCTTTGGCATTGCCTTTCTTTGGGATTGGAATGAAAACTGACCTTTTCCAGTCCCATGGCCACTGCTGAGTTTCCCAAATTTGCTGGCATATTGAGTGCAGCACTTTCACAGCATCATCTTTTAGGATTTAAAAGAGTTCAGCTGGAATTCCATCACCTCCACTAGCTTTGTTCGTAGTAATGTTTCCTGAGGCCCGCTTGACTTCACATTCCAGGATGTCTGGCTCTAGGTGAGTGATCACACCATTGTGGTTATCTGGGTCATGAGGATCTTTTTTGTATAGTTCTGTGTATTCTTGCCACCTCTTCTTAATATCTTCTGGTTCTGTTAGGTCCATACAGTTTCTGTCCTTTATTGTGCTCATCTTTGCATGAAATGTTCCCTTGGTATCTCTAATTTTCTTGAAGATATCTCTAGTCTCTCCCATTCTATTTGTTTCCCTCTATTTCTTTGCATTGATCACTGATGAAAGCTTTCTTATCTCTCCTTGCTATTCTTTGGAACTCTGCATTCAAATAGTATATCTTTCCTTTTCTCCTTTGCTTTTAGCTTCTCTTCTTTTCTCAGCTATTTGTAAAGCCTCCTCAGACAACCATTTTGCCTTTTTGCATTTCTTTTTCTTAGGGATGGTCTTGATCACTGCCTCTTGAACAATGTCACGAACCTCCGTCCATAGTTCTTCAGGCACTCTGTCTATCAGATTTAGTCCCTTAAAGCTATTTGTCACTTCTGCTGTATAATCATAAGGGATTTGATTTAGGTCATACCTGAATGGTCCAGTGGTTTTCTCTTCTTTCTTCAATCTAAGTCTGAATTTGGCAACAAGGAGTTCATGATCTGAGCCACAGTCAGCTCCTTATTTTTGCTGACTGTATAGAGCTTCTCCATCTTTGGCTGCAAAGAATATAGTCAATCTGATTTCAGTGTTGACCATCTGGTGATGTTCATGTGTAGAGTCTTCTTTTATGCTGTTGGAAGAGGATCTTTGCTATGACCAGTGTGTTCTCCTGGCAAAACTATGTTAGCCTTTGACCTGCTTCGTTTTGTACTCCAAGGCCAAATTTGCCTGGTACTCCAGGTAGCTCTTGACTTTCTACTTTTGTATTCCAGGCCCCTATAAGGAAGAGGACATCTTTTTGGGGGTTAGTTTTAGAAGGTCTTGCAGATCTTCAGAGAACTGTTCAACTTCAGCTTCTTCAGCATTACTGGTTGAAGTATATACTTGCTACCCCATTATCTATTCCTGTATGACTCAGTGGCTTAAAGCCACTGTATCATCTGCTTTGCTCATGGAGCTGTATTTTGGATGGGAATTCCCTCCTCCTCCCTTCCTTTATTCCCCTAAATATCTATTTGTTTATTTGACTGTGTCTGGTCTTAGTTGCAGCACGTGGGATATTCACTGAGGCTCATGGACCTTCTAGCTCGACTCACAGGCTTAGTTGCTTGGGCCATGTGCTATCTGAGTTCCCTGACTAGCGATCAAACCTGTGTCTCCTGCATTGCAAGGTAGATTCTTAACCACTGGACAATCAGGGATTCTAAACCACTGGACCCCCTTCCTCCCTTTCAATATCTCTTTCTTTATTCCAAATGTTTACTAACCAGGTATCACGAGACCAACACAAGTCATTTGTTGGCTGAATGGGATGGTGGAAATTCTAGGCAGTTGTTGTTCAGTGGCTTAGTCATGTCCTCTTTGCAACCCCACGGACTGCAGCATACCAGGCTCCCCTGTCCTTCGCTACCTCCCGGAGTTTGCTCAAACTCATCATGTCCACTTGATTAGGTGATGCCATCCAGCCATCTCCCCCTTTGCCACCCCCGTCTTCTGCCCACAGTCTTTCCCAGCATCTAGGCAGGGAGCCACACTAAAATGAGGCAAGCCAAACTTGGAAGCTGCACGTACCTACCTGGCGAAAATAGTTCCCTCTCTGCTCTGGTCTAGAAGCCTGAATTACCAAGCATAAGGAATGATGTAAAACTCCCTTGTCAACTGGGCTGGTGGTGACCTCCCAGGGGCCTGTCTGGGAGGGGAGAAGAAGGGCAGGGCATCTCATATGTGGGGCTCTGGCCATGGGTGTCCTGGGGGAGGCCTGGTCGGGCAGGGGCAGAGTTTGGGACTTATCTGATTGGTTAGGGCATCAGATGCTGGTAGGAAGCTAGCATGGACCAGGCACCAAGCCAGTCTTGCAGACTAGTACGCCTGATGAGAGTAACAGGAAAGCTCCAGCCCGACCCAGGCACAGGACCCAATTCCTTCTTTTTAAAAATATTTATTTGCTTTTATTTTGCTCATTTTTGGCTGTACCGGGTCTTCATTTTTGGCTGTGCTGGGTCTTCATTGCTGGGCACAGGCTTTGACTAGTTGTAGCGAGGGAGGGCTACTCTCTATTGAGGTGCGTGGGCTTCTCACCGCGGTGGCTTCTCTCGTTGGGGAGCACAGCCTCTAGGCAGGCAGGTCAGTAGTTGCTGCACACAGGCTTAATTGCCCCGAAGCATGTGGGATCTTCCCAGACCAGAGATCCAGCCAGTGTCCCCTGCATTGCACGGTGGATTCTTGGCCACTGGACCACCAGGGAAGCCCCCAATTCATTCTTGATAGAGATGGGTCATGGCCACAGAAGATGGTTTTAAGACACCTTCATCAATGAGTAAGGCATTGAGACATAACACTCAATAGGTAAGAGCTGGGCAAGATTAAGTCTGCCAGGAGCCAGATGCTGAAAGCCCTTGGCCGGTCAGGGCTGAATCAGGCAGACAAACTCAGAGTCTAGTGGGAACACTAACCAGACATCATTACAATACAGCATGACCCAGGCCTGAGCTGGGTTTGCAAGTCTTGGCTCATTTTCTCAAACACAAATGTCAATGACCTAATAAAGTGGGAGATTGCTCACTATATTTTCTAAGCTGTGGGCTGGGAAACTGGTAAAATAGTAGTGGAGAAAAACCTTGGGCCCAGGAGCATAGGTACAGCAATTTCCCCTAGACATCCCCACATCTGACTCACTGCAGGTCTTTGCCCAAATGTCCCAGTTCCCCGAGGGATGTCGGAACCATTTTGTTTGGAAATGTCACCTTCCACTCTGATTCTCCCTGTCTCTGCCTCCGTGTTATTTTTCTTTGTATCACTTTCAGCAACCCACTTACTGTATATTTCACTCACTTACTTATCATCTCTTTTCCCAACTAGAATGTAAGGGCCACGAAGGCAGGGATTTTCATGCGTTTGTCTCCTGCTGTATTCCCAGTAATGGAAACATGGGCTAAGTCACTTCAGTCATGTCCGACTCTTTGTGACCCCATGGACTGTAGCCTGCCAGGCTCCTCTGTCCATGGGATTTCCCAGGCAAGAATACTGGAGCGGGTTGCCATGCCCTCCTCCAGGGGATCTTCTTGACCAGGGATCGAACCTGAGTTTCTTATTTTTTTGCATTGACAGGTGGGTTCTTTACCACTAGCATCACCAAATAACACTTAACTAATAACAGGCATTGAATGCATGTTTGTAGACTCATGGGCATGTTTCCTGGACTAATGTCACATATGGAAGGGAAAAAGGAAAGGGCTTATTTCGTGGCTTTGAGTTGTGTAGAGGTGAAAAGTGACGAGGCGTGTGAGTGAAGGAAGTCTTAGTGAAAACCACTGACAGCACCGAAGTTATCTTCTTTTCATCTCATAAAATAAAATAATAAAAGAAGGAAACCTGTCACCGGGAAGATAAAGCAGAGCGTAGTTCCACTGATCCTTTTGGGGACCTCCCTTCAAGTTGATTAAACAGCTAATGAAGATTTTGGCTGTACGTGGGCCCCTCCCAGCACACATCTGCCTAAATAAAGCATCACGGGTCAGGAGAAGCTTCCTGAAAGATAAATCATTTTCTTCATCTGATTTACAGTCAAGGTTGAGCAAAAGTACACTTACCTAATTTGTATTCAGGATTTCCACTGTATGAAAGACGTTCTCCAAAATTTCCTTCTTGGGTTTAGTATATAACGTATCAATATATTCTTTTTTATTTTTATTTTTACTTTATTTTACTTTACAATACTGTATTGGTTTTGCCATACATTGACATGAATCCACCATGGGTGTACATGCGATCCCAAACATGAACCCCCCTCCCACCTCCCTCCCCACAACATCCCTCTGGGTCATCCCCGTGCACCAGCCCCAAGCATGCTGTATCCTGCATCGGACATAGACTGGTGATTCGATTCTTATATGATAGTATACATGTTTCAATGCCATTCTCCCAAATCATCCCACCCTCTCCCTCTCCCTCTGAGTCCAAAAGTCCGCTATACCCATCATGGAAACAACCTAGATGTCCATCAGCAGATGAATGGATAAGAAAGCTGTGGTACATATACACAATGGAGTATTACTCAGCCATTAAAAAGAGTACATTCGAATCAGTTCTGTTGAGATGGATGAAACTGGAGCCGATTATACAGAGTGAAGTAAGCCAGAAAGAAAAACACCAATACAGTATACTAACACATATATATGGAATTTAGAAAGATGGCAATGATGACCCTGTATGCAAGACAACAAAAAAGACACAGATATAACGTGTCAATATATTCTTAAGTCATTCATAAATAGTAAGTATTCAGTTTTTAGTTGGAAAGAATTATCTGTGTGCTTCTAGAGATCTGCCACCCCTCTGAGGATGCTGGTTTTACTGGAATTCCATAAATGTGTCTACAACAGTGTGTTTATATTACTATATCTCAAGGTAACTGATGGGGCTTCCCCAGTGGCTCAGTGGTAAAGAATCCACCTGCCAATGCAGGAGACCTGGGTTCGATTCCTGGGTGGGGAAAATCCCCTGGAGGAGGAAATGGCAAACCACTCCAGTATCCTTGCCTGGAGGATCCCATGGACAGAGGAGCCTGACAGGCTACAGTTCATGGGGTCACAAAGAGTCAGACACGACTGAGCAACTAAACCACCACCAGGGTAACTGATTGTATTACAAGCATGTAGTAGTTACATCTGTTGGAGAAAGGATAGCACATGGCTGCTCTCTTCTACATTCTCCTGATAAATCTCAACATTTAAAGTAATTACAGTCCAATAAAAAAGGAAATCTGAACATTGGTTGTGGCTTGGAAAAGGCCCTTCTTGGGTGTTTAATGAAATGAACTGTCTTGTTGGGAGTCGCTCTTATCACTCTCGTCTTGTCTTCTCCCTCCCGATGGTCCCCATACCTGCCTCACCACACTTTCCCCTGGGAAATTTGTCTTTAAGCATAACCCCACAGGTAAGGACATTTGAGGCACTGCCACTTTTTTGTTTAAAAATAAAAATGACAGAATTTCCTTCAGCTGCACATTACGCATTTCAAAGAAAGGTACGTCAAACCCAGTTCTGGTTGATCTATTTTAGCACGTGTACATATGTGTCAACCTGGTGAGGCTGTTATTTTCTGAATAGCATTCCTCAGAAGTCGCGTTTGTCCGACGTGTCTAATTTGCTGCCTACATCTGTCACACTCCACCTTTTATGTCTGTGACACAGAATTTCTAGGATGCATTAAGATGGGCATCAGGTTTTCCAAAACATCGTACGGTCTCTAATCTCTTGCCTCCTCCCTCCACCCTCCCTTCTCTCTTTCTCTTTCTCACAGGGCTGATAGTCTACCTAGGAATGATGGGGGGCGCCTTCGTCCTGGGGGGCCTGGCTGATAAGCTGGGGAGGAAGCGAGTCCTCAGCATCTCCCTGGCCATCAACGCTTCCTTTGCCTCCCTCTCCTCCTTCGTACAGGGATATGGAGCTTTCCTCTTCTGCAGACTCATCTCAGGCATAGGGTACGTAATCACAGAGGTTCAGCCGGCCCCTCCTGCCCACAGACCAGCGGTCCGTCCATCCTGGTACCTTGCCTCTGAGTGGTTATCCAGAAAACCTTGAACTGAATTCTGCTTTTTAATTTCTGGCTGTATCTCACGGCCTGTGGTGCCTCAGTTCCCCAACCAGGAGTCAAACCCACGCCTCCTGCAGTGGAAGGCAGAGTCCTAACCACTGGACCACCAGGGGAGTTCCTGAATTTTGTGTGACTTCCAAGATACTGTGTAAAGGTTGAATCTTAGAAAGGGGAAAGGTTGCAAAGTCAGTGTATAAGGTCAAAAGAACCTAACGCTGCCTTAGGCTGGTCTTTTGAATTTACTGGGTTGTTTCACCACTTGGCCCAAGGGTGGGACAAGGCAACTGGGTTCCTGGTCTGACTGTGTTTAGTGCCTGACTTGGTTCTGCCTTTCTGGCGTTTTCTCTCTGCAGTATTGGGGGTGCTCTGCCCATCGTGTTCGCCTATTTTTCTGAATTCTTGTCCCGGGAGAAGCGAGGGGAGCATCTCAGTTGGCTGGGCATCTTCTGGATGGCTGGTGGCATCTATGCATCTGCCATGGCCTGGAGCATCATCCCGCACTACGGTGAGTGCAGAAAGCTTCAAAGGGCCGGGGGGCCTTTGATCCCAGACACCTGCATCCGAACAGCGTTTCCTGTCCTCAGCCTTGATCCCGCACTCTCATACACAGTTCCTGAGTACAACCTTGATCTTTCTAAAGAACTTCCAGCGCTGGAACACATTGCTAATTTCAGTACATGTCTGTCTGGAAATAATACAGTCTACCCTTCCTCTCTTCCCCTCTCCTTCTCTCCTTTCCTCTCTTTTATTTAAAGGGATTTCAGCTTTCATCTCCAGCCCTCCTCCTCACAGCAAATTAGGCTCCATTCCCTTCTGCAGGGGATCTTCCTGACCTAGAGATTGAACCTGGGTCTCCTGCATTGCAGGTGGATTCTTTATCATCTGAGCCACCCAGGAAGCCCTTTGAGGCAAACGTCATCTCCAGTTCTCCTCCTCACAACGAGTTAGGCTCAGTAACTCCTTTTTATAGATGGTGTAGCAGAGGCCAGGAAGTTGGTGACTCAGCCAGACTGATGACTTGGCCTTGACGTGACCTTGGATCCTGACGCCCCCTCCTGCGCAGCGCAGTGCTCTCACGCGTTTTCCATTTTACTTCCTGCTGTCCCTCTTTTGGTTGCAGACATGGAGCAGCCCTTACAGACAGGGTCTTGGTTTCAGCCAAGACAATTTTATTATCTTGGTTAATTGCGAAAACTGGATTTTCTGGACAGAGACTTGGCAACATTAACTTCCACTATTGGATTTTATTAAGAGTAAAGTAGGGAGAAGGCGGCAGTTTTGAATTTGATTAGGCCTTTGGAGTATCCTGGGTAATGCCATTAACATCCTTCAAAATTATTTTTGGCAAACTACAGATCATGGGTGTAGGCTTTGCCATCATCTAGAATCCTGCAGACCACAGGGAAGAGGAGACAAATGCCCCTGAAGTTAACCAACACTTCTCCACCCATTCCCCTCCTTGGTGTGTGAGTGTGTGTGTGTGCATGTGCGTTTGTGTGTGCGTTTATTAAAGTACAGTTTATTTGCAATGTTGTGTTACTTTCAGGTGTACAGGAATGTGAGTGAGTTATCCTTTTTCAGATTCTTTCCCCATATAGTTTATTACAAAATATAGGGTATGGTTCCTATACTATATAGTAGGTCCTTGCTTCTGCTGATGCTGCTAAGTCACTTCAGTCGTGTCTGACTCTGTGCAACCCCATAGACAGCAGCCCATCAGGCAACTCTGTCCCTGGGATTCTCCAGGCAAGAACACTGGAGTGGGTTGCCATTTCCTTCTCCAATGCATGCAAGTGAAAAGTGAAAGTAAAGTCGCTCAGTTGTGTCCAACTCCTAGTGACCCCATGGACTGCAGCCTACCAGGCTCCTCCGTCCGTGGGATTTTCCAGGCGAGAGTACTGGAGTGGGCTGCCACTGCCCTCTCCCACCTTGCCCTTTGGTAACTGTTAATTTGTTTTCTGTGTCTGTTAGTCTGTTTCTGTTTTGGAAATCAGTTCATGTGTATCATTTTTAGATTCTACATATAAACGATAACATAGGATAATTGTCTCTGTCTTCACTTAGTCTGATAATCTCTGGATCCATCCATGGTGCTGCAAATGGCATTATTTTCTTTATTTTTTATGGCTCAGTAATATTCCATAGTGTGGCTTCCTTGGTGGCTCAGTGGTAAAGAATCTGCCTGCAATATAGGAGCCTCTGGAGATGATATGGGTTTGATCTCTGGGTGGGGAAAATACCCTGGAGGAGGGCATAACAACCCACTCCAGTATTCTTGCCTGGAGAATCCTATGGGCAGAGGAGCTTGGTGGGCTACAGTCCATAGGGTTGCAAAGAGTCAGACACAACTGAAGTGACTCAGCACGCATGCATGCAGTATTGCATAATATATATCACATGTTCTTCATCCGTTCATCTGTCCCATGGACATTTAGGTTGCTTCCATGTCTTGGCTACTGTAAATGGTGCTGCTATGAACACTGGGGTGCATGTAGCTTTTTGAATTAGAATTTTCTGCAGATAATGCTCAGGAGTAGGATTGCAGGGTCATATGGTAATTCTATCTGTTGTTTTTTAGGGAACCTCTATACTGTTCTCCATAGGAGGATGTACCAATTTGCATCTCCACCAACAGCGTAGGAGGATTCCTTTTCCTCTTGGGATGCTTGTTTCAAACCTAAACCTTGCTGTTGTCTGTTCTGGGCTAATGGAGGCTTCAGCATTATCTTTTTAAGAAGAAGCAATCTTCTTGGATTGGTGTAGTTAAGGAGATGCTGAGTATATTAACCTGAGAACCTGATCAACCCTGAAATCTCAGTGGTTTCATACCAAAGATATTTTCCCCTCCTTCAAAGCTGGCTGGTCCTTCTGATCTGTGGGCAGCTCTGCTCCTCAGTAATCTTAGGGCTCGGGTTCCTCCCAGTGTGTGCTCTCCTCTCTTCAGAGTGATTCAGGAAAACAGCATGGGCAGTTGCATGTGGGTGCTTTTGAAGGGCAGGGGAGGAAATGGATCACATCCTCTTTGCTCACATCCCCTTGGCACCAAATCTGTAATGCGACTACATGCTACGGCAAAGGACACTGGGCAGTGTAACCTAGCTGTGTGCCCTGAAGCTGGAGGAAATGGGTTTGAGACCATATCCCACCGGATTTTGTATTAGAAACAGAGAAAGAAATGTGAACAGAAACAATGAAATAAAGAGTTGACGTTTTCCAGATAATTCTGTTATCATAGGCAGTTCTCCCTGGAGAAGGGTGCGGCAACCCACACCAGTAGTCTTGCCTGCAGAATCCCATGGACAAAGGAGCCTGGCAGGCTACAGTCCATCAGGTCACAGGTGGACACGGCTGAGGCGCCTAAGCACCCACGCAGGCAGTTTTTCATAATTTTAGATACAAAACTGTATTATTCCCCATATTAGGCTCTGCATTCTACCCTTCCCCCAAAGGCACACTTTAATTATCCAGGCTGTTGGTTACATGGGTCCAAGGAATTGCTTTTGTCCTTGCTATTAATATAATATCATTTCCCCGGGTCATTGGTCCAAATGTGTTAACAGTAAGAAATTATTTCTACATATAAATTGAACTAGAAAAATTTGCTGGGAGGGGAACAAATAGATTCTGGATAAAAGCTAAGTCAAAATAGCGGGGCTCTGTAATTTGGAACAAGTCACCCTAGCTTGTCCAGGCTTGGTTCCTTCATCTATAAAATGAAGTGAGAAAGAAGCAAAGGGAATTGACTCTAGAGATCTGATCTGTGCCAGCCTTAACAGCCCGCAGTTCTTGGGATGCAAAGCATGTCGAGAAAATTTTGGAGAGGATTCTAGAACTTGGGCTGGCTTCCCTCCAAGCTGCATTGGCAATTCTAGCCCTGTTTGCAGACTGCTTTTTCTGTAAGGGGACCGCCCCCACAACCAGCCAATGAGCAAAGGTTCTTGGCTTCACTCTGATTGGATCAGCTTAGGTCATATGCTCACCTCAGCCAATCACCAAACTCCAGAGGATGCCAGATACTGAGGGTTCATATACTTCATTCCCCGTCCCTGGCATTGGGGGTGGGGTCAGTCCCACCCAAACCACAAATCTGCAACCCAGTGGAGAAGGACTGGAAAGATTTTGTGAGGCGGGTAGCAGCCTTCAGTAGTCACTACAAACTGTGTCATTTTTTATCTTCACTTTACACACTAACACGTGCCAATGTCTGGGTGTCTGGTTTTAAAAGAAGCAATAAAATAGTTCAGGTTGGGAACTTATTGATCAAGACTGAATGGGATGCCCATGGCAGAGGGGCCATAAGGCTGCTGGCTGATAACAGGACTTATGCTTAAATATCCTACTCCAAATGGACGGGATATTTTCCTATTTGTATGCCTTTGTGGACTGCAAGGAGATCGAACCAGTCAACCCTAAAGGAAATCTGTCCTGAATATTCATTGGAAGGACTGATGCTGAAGCTGAAACTCCAATACTTTGGCTACCTGATGCGAAGAACTGACTCATTGGAAAAGACCCTGATGCTGGGAAAGATTGAAGGCAGGAGGAGAAGCAGGTGACAGAGAATGAGATGGTTGGATGGCATCACTGACTCGATGGACATGAGTTTGGGTAAACTCCGGGAGCTGGTGATGGACAGGGAAGCCTGGCATGCTGCAGTCCACAAAGAGTCAGGCATGACTGAGTGACTGAACTGCACTGAACTGAGGCTTGTATGAAATCTGTGGCTTTTACATGCCATTTAAAAATGGCCTCTTGGATGATTAGGCTTGAAGGCTTGAAATGCACATTTACTTGAGGGCAAACCACCCTAGAAATATGGTGGACTAGAATCACAGGGTAACAGGAGTGACTATTTATTTTAAGCCTCATTTTTACCAGGACCAGATGTTTTGTCCACAGTGAGCCAGTTATTTGATGATATTTTTTAATAGACCTAAGACATTAATCCTCTAACATCGCCTCCTCTCAGCAGGGACAAATGCAAGGGTGATCCAGAAAGGAGACTGAATGTTTGTACGTAGCTTGTACAAACCATTTAATTGCTTTTGCCGGAATGAAATGATGTGAGGTCTTGGCACCAGGAATTTGGGTGACGGAGTCATTAAGAAAGAAAATTACAAAGCTCAGAATGTTTTTCTGGGAAGTCATGGGCACAGCCCTGAAAAAAGTGGCTATATTATGGAAGATTAATTCCCGCTGTAGTCAGCAGCACCAGCTGTTTGTGAGATCCTAACGGAGAAAAAGTAGGGCAAGCTAAAAGATCAGTGAACAAGACAATCCATATCTCCAGATTAGCAGTTGTTCCATATATTTGGAAGCAGTTCGCTATTTAATTTTATTTAATTTAAGGCCCCAAAGATGTGCCTAATGAAGTGCAGGTTACTAAGTCACCGTGAAAACCAGAGAGGCATGAGGGAATAATGGATTTTGGATAATTTGCACAGATTATCATTTTTTTTTTTTAGTTTTTTTTTTTCTTTCTTTCTTTCTTTATTTTTTTTTTATTTTTTAAATTTTAAAATCTTTAATTCTTACATGCGTTCCCAAACATGAACCCCCCTCCCACCTCCCTCCCCATAACATCTCTCTGGGTCATCCCCATGCACCAGCTCCAAGCATGCTGTATCCTGCATCAGACATAGACTGGCGATTCAATTCTTACATGATAGTATACATGTTAGAATGTCATTCTCCCAAATCATCCCACCCTCTCCCTCCCTCTGAGTCCAAAAGTCCATTATACACATCTGTGTCTCTTTCCCTGTCTTGCATACAGGGTCGTCATTGCCATCTTCCTAAATTCCATATATATGTGTTAGTATACTGTATTGGTGTTTTTCTTTCTGGCTTACTTCTCTCTGTATAATCGGCTCCAGTTTCATCCATCTCATCAGAACTGATTCAAATGAATTCTTTTTTACGGCTGAGTAATACTCCATTGTGTATATGTACCACAGCTTTCTTATCCATTCATCTGCTGATGGACATCTAGGTTGTTTCCATGTCCTAGCTATTATAAACAGTGCTGCGATGAACATTGGGGTACATGTGTCTCTTTCAATTCTGGTTTCCTCGGTGTGTATGCGCAGAAGTGGGATTGCTGGGTCATAAGGTAGTTCTATTTGCAATTTTTTAAGGAATCTCCACACTGTTCTCCATAGTGGCTGTACTAGTTTGAATTCCCACCAACAGTGTAGGAGGGTTCCCTTTTCTCCACACCCTCTCCAGCATTTATTGCTTGCAGATTTTTGGATCGCAGCCATTCTGACTGGTGTGAAGTGGTACCTCATTGTGGTTTTGATTTGCATTTCTCTAATAATGAGTGATGTTGAGCATCTTTTCATGTGTTTGTTAGCCATCCGTATGTCTTCTTTGGAGAAATGTCTATTTAGTTCTTTGGCCCATTTTTTGATTGGGTCATTTATTTTTCTGGAATTGAGCTGCAGAAGTTGTTTGTATATTTTTGAGATTAGTTGTTTGTCAGTTGCTTCATTTGCTATTATTTTCTCCCATTCAGAAGGCTGTCTTTTCACCTTGCTTATATTTTCCTTTGTTGTGCAGAAAGATGCAGAGAAGGCCTTTGACAAAATTCAACATCCATTTATGATAAAAACTCTCCAGAAAGCAGGAATAGAAGGAACATACCTCAACATAATAAAAGCTATCTATGACAAACCCACAGCAAACATTATCCTCAATGGTGAAAAATTGAAAGCATTTCCGCTAAAGTCAGGAACAAGACAAGGGTGTCCACTTTCACCGCTACTATTCAACATAGTTCTGGAAGTTTTGGCCACAGCAATTAGAGCAGAAAAAGAAATCAAAGGAATCCAAATTGGAAAAGAAGAAGTAAAACTCTCACTGTTTGCAGATGACATGATCCTCTACATGGAAAACCCTAAAGACTCCACCAGAAAATTACTAGAGCTAATCAATGAATATAGTAAAGTTGCAGGATATAAAATCAACACACAGAAATCCCTTGCATTCCTATACACGAATAATGAGAAAGTAGAAAAAGAAATTAAGGAAACAATTCCATTCACCATTGCAACGAAAAGAATAAAATACTTAGGAATATATCTACCTAAAGAAACTAAAGACCTATATATAGAAAACTATAAAACACTGATGAAAGAAATCAAAGAGGACACTAATAGATGGAGAAATATACCATGTTCATGGATCGGAAGAATCAATATAGTGAAAATGAGTATACTACCCAAAGCAATTTACAAATTCAATGCAATCCCTATCAAGCTACCAGCAACATTTTTCACAGAACTAGAACAAATAATTCCAAGATTTGTATGGAAATACAAAAAACCTCAAATAGCCAAAGCAATCTTGAGAAAGAAGAATGGAACTGGAGGAATCAACTTGCCTGACTTCAGGCTCTACTACAAAGCCACAGTCATCAAGACAGTATGGTACTGGCACAAAGACAGACATATAGATCAATGGAACAAAATAGAAAGCCCAGAGATAAATCCACACATATATGGATACCTTATCTTTGACAAAGGAGGCAAGAATATACAATGGAGTAAAGACAATCTCTTTAACAAGTGGTGCTGGGAAAACTGGTCAACCACTTGTAAAAGAATGAAACTAGATCACTTTCTAACACCGCACACAAAAATAAACTCAAAATGGATTAAAGATCTAAATGTAAGATCAGAAACTATAAAACTCCTAGAGGAGAACATAGGCAAAACACTCTCAGACATAAATCACAGCAGGATCCTCTATGATCCACCTCCCAGAATTCTGGAAATAAAAGCAAAAATAAACAAATGGGATCTAATTAAAATTAAAAGCTTCTGCACAACAGATTATCATTAAGAAAAAAATATCTCTCTGAGGCAGAGTACTCTAAACATACCTGTTTTCTGTTCTTCTTCTCTTGTTACCCGCCTGAGTTGGATGGCTATGTGGTTATTTCTAATTACGCCAGAATGGTTTTTGAACATGAGCTGAGAATGTGGAAATCTTCCTATGGTTTTGTCTTTCTCTTCCAGTTGTCACTCCCAGGAGAAAGGAAAGGCTTTTTAATCAAAATTAAAATAAACAAGCAAACCCCAGTGATATGGGAAGGAGGATGGGCTGTGCCTAAAGAGGTTGGATTCTGATTGAGAAGGCTGGGTGTGTTCTGTGTATTATGTTCTGTGGCCATTGTGTAAAAGTGGCCACAGTCCCCTGTTTTTCCACCTGGGATTCTCTCTGGCCAGTCCTTCACTCTGCAAATAGAGTCAGAAATATATGCAGAAGCAAGAGATATTAGTTAGGAGTCTCTGGCAAGTACAACAAATTGAACTGCAGTGGTAAGTAATAGACTTCAAGACATAAACTTCCCACCTCTGGAGTTAGCCATTCAGTGTATTTTTCAAGTAAATGGAATAGAGATTTTACAGTGGAATAATGTTTACCCTTTGAACTTTAGAAATCACCATATTTATTTATAAAGTTAGGTAATTTTAAGAAATGCTATTGAGGGACTTCCCTGGTGGTCTAGTGGTTAATACTGCCTTCCAAAACAAGGGGTGCAGGTTTAATCCCTGGTTGGGTAGCGAAGATCCCACATGCCTTGAGGCCAAAAATCCAAAACATAAACAACAAAATTCTGGTAAAGAATCCACGGACAGTGCACGAGACCCCAGTGTGTTTCCTGGGTTGGGAAGGTCCCCTGGAGAAGGAATAGCCTTCCCCCTGCTGTATTCATGGGCTTCCCTGATGGCTCAATTGGTGAAGAATCTGCCTGCAATGGGGGAGCCCTGGATTTGATACCTGGGTTGGGAAGATCTCCTGGAGGAGCGCATGGCAATCCCCTGAAGTATTCTTGCCTGGGGAATCCCATGGGCAGAAGAACCTGGCAGTCTACAGTCCATGGGGTCGCAAAGAGTTGGACATGACAGAATGACTAAGCACAGCACAAAAACCAGAAAAATATTGTAACAAGCTCACTAAAGACTTTAAGAATGGTCCCCATCAAAAAAAAAAAAAAAAAAAAGGGACCTTAAAACCAAAACCAGAAATGTTGTTGGAATTGTCTTCAGAGGTTGTTTTGTATGGCATGAGAGAAAAAGAAAACAGTTCTTTTGCTGATCTTTGCTGATATTCACCCATTTTACTCAACATCTTTGGCACTAAATGTCATGTAACTATTTCTAAGCAAATCAAAGCTACCCTCAAAGAAGGTGAGGTATTATTGATTGCTGGGGAGGTTTCACACACAGTGAATCTGTGGGAGCACCATTAGCTGCATTCTACAGCTGTGAAAACTCACCAACATAATAACGATGTGAGAAAGCCAGGACTTGGACTCTGACCTGTGTGACTGCAGAAGTCCAGGCACTTTCCACTGTGTCACTGTTCCCTGAAAGAGGGACATTTGCTACTTATAAAGATGTTTGAAATAACGTTTTGTAGATTCTGAAGGCAATTTCCAAAAATGAGTTTTAGAAATACTTTGAATATAATGAAAGCTGAGTTGGAGCTAGTCACCTCTCTGTTTCAATGATTATGAATTCATTTGAATATAGAAACTCAGCTTCTTTAAAAAAAAATTAGTGTTATGACTGACAGTGGTTTTCAAACTGTGGTCTTAAGCCCTGTGCTTTGGAACCACCCAGAGATGGTGTTGCTCTTTGACGTGGGTGAGAGTAATCCCCCATCAAAACCCTAGGTCACACAAGGCCCTGCTCTGGCTCTCCTTTGGCTCAGATGGTGAAGAATCTGCAGGAGATGCAGGTTTGATCCCTGGGTTGGGAGGATACCCTGGAGAGGGGCATGGCAGCCCACCTCAGTATTCTTACCTGGAGAATCCCATGGACAGAGGAGCCTGGCAGGCTACAGTCCATAGGGTTGCAAAGAGTCAGACAGGACCGAGGGACTAACACTTTCACTTTCCTGAAGGTCGTTCTAAGACCAAGTGTCAGAGACACTCTGACTGCTTTATTTTCAGTTGGAGTATAGTTGCTCTACAATGTTGTGTTAGTTTCTGCTGTGCAATGAAGTGAATCAGCCATACATATACACATATCCCCTCCTTCTTGAGCCTCCCTCCCTCCACCACCGCATCCCACCCCTCTAGGTCATCACAGAGCGCTGAGCTGAGCTCCCTCTGCGATACAGCAGCTTCCCACTAGTTATCTATTTCTGCAGATGGTGACTGCAGCCACGAAATTAAAAGACGCTTACTCCTTGGAAGCAAAGTTATGACCAACATAGACAGCATATTCAAAAGCAGGGACATCACTTGGCCAACAAAGGTCCATCTAGTCAAGGCTATGGTTTTTCCAGTAGTCACGTATGGATGTGAGAGTTGGACTATAAAGAAAGCTGAGCACCGAAGAATTGATGCTTTTGAACTGTGATATTGGAGAAGACTCTTGAGAGTCCTGCGGACTGCAAGGAGATCCAATCAGTTCATCCTAAAGGAAATCAGTCAGTCCTGAATGTTCGTTGGAAGAACTGATGTTGAAGCTGAGACTCTGATACTTTGGCCACCTGATGCAAAGAGCTGACTCATTTGAAAAGAGCCCGATGCTGGGAAAGATTGAAGGCAAGAGAAGAAGGGGATGACAGAGGATGAGATGGCTAGATGGCATCACTGACTCAGTGGACATGAGTTTGGGTAAACTCCGTGAGTTGGTGATGGACAGGGAGGCCAGGTGCTGCAGTCCATAGGGTCGCAGAGAGTTGGACACGACTGAGCGACTGAACTGAACTGAGCGTATATATGTCAGTGCTCCTCTCCCAGTTCATTCACCCTCCCCTTTCCCCTCTGTGCCACATGTCTGTCCTCTATGACTGGGTCTCTATTTCTGCCCTGTGAGCAGGCTCATTTGTACCATATTTCTAGACTGCACAAATGGGCATTAATATACGATATCTGTTTTTCTCTTGTCTAACTTACTTCACTTGGTATGATGGACTCTAGGTCCATCAATATCAATACACATGACCCAGTTTCATTCCTTTTCATGGCTGAGTAGTATTCCACTACGAATAGATAGTACCTCTTTATGTATTTATTTGTCGACAGACATTAGGTTGCTTCCACGTCCTGGCTGTTGTAACTAGTGCTGCATGTCTGGCTGCTTCTTCACAGGCTGGGGCTTCAGCATGGGCAGCAGCTACCACTTCCACAGCTGGAGAGTGTTTGTCATCGTTTGCGCTCTGCCCTGCACCGTGTCCCTTGTGGCTCTGAAGTTCATGCCGGAGAGCCCGAGGTTTCTGCTGGAGGTGAGTCAGTGCCCCACCCCGTGCAAGGCTTGCTGTCCCGGTCTCTTGGTCCCAGGTCGGCTTTGACCTGGCCTGTCATTAAACCCGTCGTGATGGTGGCCTGCCCAGGATGCGAGGACTGCCAGAGCTGGAGGGACAGAGCTCACAGAGTGCAGAGCAGCGGCACTGTTTCCTGAGTCTGGGTGGGGCTGGAGGGCACCCTCTTGAAGATGCTTCCGGTACCCATGCTCCCCAGGGGTCCTGATGACCTTCAGAGCTGCATGAGCAGGACTTCCCTGGCAGTCCAGTGGTCCTCTCCAACGTGCTTCCACTGCAGGAGGCACTGGTTCAATCCCCGGGCAGGGAACTAACATCCGCATGGTTTGAGGCAGAAAACAAAACAAAACAAAAAATGCCCAAAACAAAACAAAAAGCTGCATGGAGTTTTTTCCATGTTACAGCAGTGACCTGGGTTGTCTGTCTTTCTCTGCTCCCCAGCCCTTCAAGACTCTTGTCTTTGCAGGACCTCTCTCCTCCAGAAGGCTGCTCCCACAGTCCTGTGAGGTTTCCAGCTGGATGGTGGTGGTGGTGGTGGAGGCTTGCAGTGGTCAGATGGGCAGGGCTGGTGGAAGGGCGACAGGACTCCAAGGCTGTTACAGCCCCAGTCCTCAGAGTCCACTCACTAGCTTCCTTCTGACTTTCTGCAGACTTTCCTGTTGAATGTCTTCTTTCATCCCATTGATCAGGGGCAGATGCAGCAAAAATTTTTTTTTTTTAATCCAAGCATGTCTCAGAAGCTTTGATGTGTATTATCTCTCTAGGACTGCTGTAACAAAGCTACACAAACTGAGTGTCTCAGAGTCACAGAAATTTGTTGTCTCCCAGATCTGTTGGCTAAAAGTGCCAAATCAAGGTGTTGGCAGGGCCACACTCCCTCAGAAGTCCTTAGGGCAGAGGTCCCCAACCTCTGGAACCTAGTGCCTGGTGATCTGAGGTGGAGCTGATGTAGTGATAACAGAAATAAAGTGCACAATAAATGAAATGCACCTGAATCCTCCCCAAACCATCCTCTGCATCCTGGTCCATGGAGAAATTGTTTTCCATGACACAGGTCCCTGGTGCCAAAATGGTTGGGGGCCACTGCCTTAGGGCAAACTTCACTTCCTCTTCCAGCTTCTGGGTGGGTTGCTTACATTTAGGGTGGTCCTTGGCTTGCAGCTCTTTCACTCCAATCTGTCTTTGTCACCACAAAGTATTCTCTCTGAGTGCCTCTAGGTCTTCACTTGGGCTTCTTCTTATAAGGACACCAATCATGTTGGATTAGGGGCCCATCCTACCCCAGTATGACCTCATCTTAATTACATCTGCAGCAACCCTACTTCTAAATAAAGTCACCTTCTGGGGACACTGAGGGCTAGAACTCCAACGTATTGAAGTAGCGTGGGGGACACAATTGAACCTGTTATATGTTGGGTCTTGGCTTTAGTCGTCCAGAGAGGATCACGGCTCCCACCTGCAGTCTATTCAGCCTAAAATCTACAAGTGGTTACTCACAGCCTATGATGATAGTAATACCCAGCATTTACACCTCGAAGGCACAGCCTGATTACCCTTCCAGGATGGGCTGCGACAGAAGCTTGTCCCGGTTTTTCATAAGCTGCAGATTGTAACGTATCCATGGCCAACAGCCTAAGACGTGGGCATCAGCACCCTGTTGTCTCGGTTGGGTTTTCCACCTCTAATTAGCAAAGGATTGTTCATGTCTCTCTCCTTGGTTTTACCAGATGGGCAAACATGACGAAGCCTGGATGATTCTCAAGCACGTGCACGACACCAACATGAGGGCCAAGGGGGCCCCAGAGAAGGTGTTCACGGTGAGTGTGTGGTCACCTGTGCCAGCCGGAGGGGGCCTCTCCTCTTCACTGTTTTGGTTTGCTAAAAAATAATTTTACTGCATAAGCACAGCATGGAAAATTTGTCAAAAAGGAAATAAAGCCCCGGATATTCTGCATCATATTACTGCATCATAATTATTTTTTGTATTTTGATGGATTCCTTCTTGATACCACTAATTGCTCAAAAATAGCAAAGGGAAAAACTAGCTGTATTCGTATGGAGATAGCCAGATGTACCTATATTTACATATAAATATATATGATTTAAGAGCCCTCATAGACATTCTACATGTGTCTAATAGTATTCAGAATCATCCTTTTTTAAAAAAAATATTTATTTTAATTGGAGGCTAATTACAGTATTGTGGTGGTTTTGCCATACATGGACATGAGTCTGCCATGGGTGTACACTGTGTCCCTTGTCCCAAACCCCCCTCCCACCTCCCTCCCCACCCCATCCCTCTGGGGTGTCCCTGGGCACTGGCTTGGAAGGCTCCGTTTCATGCATTGAACTTGGACTGGTCATCTATTTCACATACAGTAATACACATGTTTCAGTGCCATTCTCTCAAATCATCCCACCCTCGCCTTCTCCCACAGAGTCCAAAAGTCTGTTCTTTACATCTGTGTCCCTTTCCCTGTCTTGCATATAGAGTGGTTGTTACCATCTTTCTAAATTCCATGCGTTAACATACTGTATTGGTGTTTTTCTTTATGGCTTACTTCATTCTGTATAATAGGCTCTGATTTCATCCGCCTCATCAGAACTGACTCAAATGCATTCTTTTTAGTAGCTGAGTAATATTTCATTGTGTATACGTACCACAACTTTCTATCTATTCATCTGCTAATGGACATCTAGGTTGCTTCCATGTCCTGGCTATTATAAACAGTGCTGCGATGAACATTGGGGTACACGCGTCTCTTTCAATTCTGGAATTCTGGTTTCCTCGGTGTGTATGCCCAGCAGTGGGATTGCTGGGTCATAAGGCAGTTCTGTTTCCAGTTTTTTAAGGAATCTCCACACTGTTCTCTATAGTGGCTGTACCAGTTTGCATTCCCACCAACAGTGTAAGAGGGTTCCCTTTTCTCCACACCCTCTCCAGCATTTATTGTTTGTAGACTTTTGGATAGCAGCCTTTCTGACCAGCATGAGATGGTACCTCATTGTGGTTTTGATTTGCATTTCTCTGATAATGAGTGATGTTGAGCATCTTTTCATGTGTTTGTTAGCCATCTGTATGTCTTCTTTGGAGAAATGTCTGTTTAGTTCTTTGGCCTATTTTTTTTGATTGGGTCATTTATTTTTCTGCTATGGAGTTGCATGAGCTGCTTGTATATTTTGGAGATTAATTCTTTATCAGTTGTTTCATTTGCTATTATTTTCTCCCATTCTGAAGGCTACCTTTTCACCTTGCTTATAGTTTCCTTCAGTGTGCAAAAGCTTTTAAGTTTAATTAGGTTCTGTTTGTTTATTTTTGCTTTTATTTCCATTGCTCTGGGAGGTGGGTCATAGAGGATCTTGCTGTGATTTATGTCAGAGAGTGTTCTGCCTATGCTTTCCTCTAGGAGTTTTATAGTATAACATTTAGCTTAAACTTTTCTTATACATGTGTATATGTTAATCATTCAGTTGTGCCCAACTCTGTGCGACTGCATGGACTGAAGGGGCACAGAGGATTGACCTCTCAGAGTACAGGGTCTCCTCCTTCCTTCTCCCCACCCGCCTCCTCTTTTCTCCCTCTTTAGTCCCCTCCCCTCCCCTATCCTCTCTGTGGAATAAAACACATTTTTCTCCTTGACTCATGCAAAGAAGTTTATGTCTTTTGAGTTTGAGCCCATGTCCCAAGAATTTTCCCACATGTGAAGCAGTTTATTAATATGTGGTTTTTATTCCACAATAACCCTGAACTCTCCTAAGAGGAGTCTTTGGGTAGATTCAGTTCAGTTCAGTTCAGTTCAGTCGCTCCGTCGTGTCTGACTCTTTGCGACCCCATGAATTGCAGCACGCCAGGCCTCCCTGTCCATCACCAACTCCTGGAGTTCACTCAAACTCACGTCCATCGAGTCAGTGATGCCATCCAGCCGTCTCATCCTCTGTTGTCCCCTTCTCCTCCTGCCCCCAATCCCTCCCAGCAGCAGAGTCTTTTCCAATGAGTCCACTCTTCGCATGAGGTGGCCAAAGTACTGGAGTTTCAGCTTTAGCATCATTCCTTCCAAAGAACACCCAGGACTGATCTCCTTTAGAATGGACTGGTTGGATCTCCTTGCAGTCCAAGGGACTCTCAAGAGTCTTCTCCAACACCACAGTTCAAAAGCATCAATTCTTGGGCACTCAGCTTTATTCACAGTCCAACTCTCACTGTCCACTTCATTTGTGTGTCTGTCCCTATAACTATAAATCTCCCTGACCTTCCACCTCTGTCTTGCCCTGCTTGTCCCATGCAGGACCTTACAAAGGGTGGTTTTCCTAAGGTTGCCTCTGGAAGGATCACTTCTAAACTAACCACAGATTGATACTTTGTATAAAATAAATAACTAATGAACACCTGCTGTATAGCACAGGGAAGGCTACTTAACACACAGTGGAGACTTGAATGGGAAGGAAGTCCAAAAAAGAGGGGATATATGTGTATGTGTGACTTCCCAGGTGGTGCTAATGGTAAAGAATCCACCTGCAATGCAGGAGCTGCAGAAGGCTCAGGTTTGATCCCTGGGTTGGGAAGATCCCCTGGTGGAGGGCACAGCAAACTATTCCAGTATTCTTGCCTAGAAAATCCCATGGACAGAGAAGCCTGGTGGGCTACAGTCCATAGGGTTGCAGCGTCAGACGTGACTGAAGGGACTTCGCATGCACGTGACTGATTCATTTTGCTTTATAGTAGAAACGAATACAACATTGTAAATCAACTATTCTCCAATAAAAATTAAAAAAAAAAAAAACAACCACAGGGTTGCCTGACTGGGACCCCTTTTCAGAGAAGTGGTCTGACGTTCTCTTTTTAACAACCCATTCTAACGTAAACAGTTTACTTTTAAGAAATGAGATCTTTCTTGGCCTGAAAATCAATCAAAACTCCAAATTCCAAAGGTGAAACTGAGCCCTTCCTTCAGGACCAGAATTCCTCATTTCAGGAAGGGTGTGCATGCCCCAGAAGAAAGCTCAGGCAGGAATCAGTGAGCAGAGGACTCTGAGACCTGGAATTTTGTCTTTTTCCAACATGCATGCCAGTCACCAAATCCTTGGGCATAAACTCTGTTTTTAGTAGTTTCCACCCCTCCACAGGAAAAGGGAATTAGAAAGGTTATGGACTCAGTATTTCCATAACTGATGCTAGAAGCTCAGCTTCTCTGTACACAAGTGCCGAATCGAATCTCAGAGACAGTTTTGGATGAAGTAGAAATGAATAGCTTTATTGCTTCGTCAGGAAAGAGTGGGGGGCCACAGCACGCTAATGCCCTCAGAAATGTGTGTCCCAACTTGGGGAAGATAGTGAGAAGTTTCATAGTAATTGCTCAAAGAGGATGTGATCAGCTCATGGACGTTCTTCTGATGGGTAATGGGTTGGTGGTGAGTTAAGTAGGAGTCAGCATCATCAACCTTCAGGTCTAACTAGTCTGGGGTCTACTTGCTTGTGGGCAGCATATCGTCATTAATAGTTAACTTCTCTCACCTGGAGGGGATTTCAGGATCTGTAACACAGCTCAAAGATACTGTGTGTATCCACTGATGTGGAAACAGGACCTTGCTCCAAGGCCGCACTATTGTTTCTCCCTGATCTCTCATCCCTTCCGTAATTAACGACTACTTGGAACTGCCCATTGGAACTCAGGGAAGGTCATGGAGGCTGAATGAAGGCTCTTTCCTGTAATCAAAGAAATGGGGGACACAGAAAGGCCTTATGCCCAAGAGCCCCACAGGGTCCTGCATGGTATCATGCTGACTTGATGGTCATAATTATGTAGGAGTGGATGACTGGATGGGGCAGGGAGAAAAGGGAAAAACAAATGACTGGAAAGTGTTATAGCCTCAGACCGCTGGGCTGTGGCTGGAGTCGGACGTGAATACTCAGCCCCACTGGCTGGGGTTGCCTGTTCTGCTCCTGTGTGCTCCCCTCCGTGCATGTATCACAGTGAACGTACTCAGTGGCCTTGAGGAAGAGCGTCAGGCAGGCTGGACTCAGTGCCCATGGGAAGCCCTGGGTGTGGCCCTCCTCTCTCTGCCTTTGAGCTGATGGGGTTCAGGATATAACAGCCCCAGATTATGGCACCTCGGCGTATTGTATCTCATAAGCTGAAGGAGTTGGAGAGAACAGCAGAAGCAGAAAGGTTGCTCTGACCTCCCCTTGCTCCCCCTTCTTCCCTGAAACAGGCCGTAAATCTCCCACGTGAAAGATGCTTTCCCTGAACCAGGAGGAAAGAAGACGTTGTTCTCAAGAGCTATGGCCATTGTCCCTCAGATGAAGAGGGCTATATAAGCAAACCCTGTTAAACAAACCCTTATCATCTTAATTACTTCTTCACCATTATTCACCCAAATCCCTTTGTTTTGTCTGTTCCTCACAAATTTACTGTTTCTAAGGCTTCCCTGGTGGCTCAGGTAGTAAAGAATCCGCCTGCAATGCAGGAGACCTGGGTTCCATCCCTGAGTCAGGAAGATCTCCTGGAGGAGGGCATGGCAACCCACTCCAGTATTCTTGCCTGGAGAATCCCATGGACAGAGCAGCCTAGTGGCTTATTGTCCATAGGGTCACAAAGAGTTGGACGTGACTGAGCAAGTAACAGACACACACACACACACACACACACACACACACACACACACACACAGAGTATAAAAGCTTCCTGCACCGGTCACTTCTTCGGGACTTCATTCTCTTGTGAAGGCTCCCGCAGATACGTAAAAATTTAGTAAAACATGGGTCCCTTACTCCTACTAATCTTTTCCAGCTGTGCTGTCTCAGCTGCAGCACTCGGAATCTTTCAGTTGAAGAATCTAGATCCATGACCGGGGATCAAACTCAGGCCCCCTGCATTGTGAGCGCAGAATCTTAGCCACTGAACCACCGGGGAAGTCTCTACTCCTGTTAAATCTGTCTTTGCCAGTTTAGCTTCCAGACCCAGTCAGGGAGTCTAGGATGGTAGAGGAGAAATTTTTCCTCCCTTACAGGGCCCTGGCTTCACCAGCCCTGTTTGCTGCCTCACAAGCTTCCAAAATGTCCCCTGGGCAGGTGCCCCTGGGACACCTTTGCAAAGGAGAGGTGTTGAAATATTCCCTTGAGAACTGCTGTTCTGCATGGCTGGGGGGGAACACAGGTCATATTATAGTTTAGACCAAAGGAAAGCCAAGCATCCTACTTAATTGTAAATTAGAGTAATTGTGCTTGCAGCTGTCAACACACCACTCCCAAATCCCTAGGGAATAGGGTGTTATTTTCCTCAAGAGGAAAGCAAAGACAAAATTTGCATTTTTTTGATGGTACCACAAGGCACGTGGGATCTTAGTTCCTCTACCAGGGATGGAATCCAACAGAGCCCACTACAGGAGAATCATGGAGTATTAACTACCAGACCGCAAGGGAAGTCCCATTGAATGTGAATCCTAACGTGTTTCCTGACTTGGGGTCAACTTTCCCCTGGTGGCTCAGATGGTAAAGAATCCACCTGCAATGCAGGAGACCTGGGTTCAATCCCTGCATGGGGAAGATCCCCTAGAGAAGGGACTGGCAGCCCACGTGAGTAGTCTTGCCTGGAGAATGCCATGGACAGGGGAGTCTGGTGATTACAGTCCATGGGGTCGCGAAGAGTCAGACATGACCGAGCAACTGACACTTTCCCAACACTTCCACTCAGCCTCTTTTGGCTTCAGCTGTGTTCTTGCCTCGCCTGGGTTATCTAATAACAGGAGGATCAGCTCCAGCCTAGAGGCCTGTGATGTGGGCCCCTGGGTCCCCTCTCCTGTGTCCCTGTCTGGACCCAGGCAGTAGTGCGATTGCAAAGGCCCCACCCCCGGGAATGGCAGCGCCAGCTCGGGAGGCTCTGGTGTGCTTATACACCTGCAGTTTTAGGAAGAGCACCTATACTTTTGCTAGGTTCTCCAAGGGGTATCCAGCCCAGTCAAGAGTTTAAGAACCACTGTGTTCAAGCTTTAGAAAAACGAAGCTGCGCCATCCTGGGCTTGGTGCTGGGGAATTAAAGAACCACTTGTTTGTATTTCAGTGACTGCATTTCCCATGTGATATTCAGCCTCACTTCTCTCTCTCTTCCTTTGTCTCTTTACATCCTCAGTCCCTTGGTTGAAGAAAGAATGGGAGACGCTCTTATGACTAAAGCCTTTTCTCCCCAGAAGAAAGATTTGTTGGAAGAGGTGCTAGAAACTGTTTTTGAATTTTTTGAGTAGGCTCTTCCATTTTCTTCTGATTTGGTCTGCGAGCATAGGCCTTGATAACTTGGCTAAGAGTCTGTGTGGTCAGAAATCTTCTTAACGTGACTGTTAGTTATAGAATTCAGTGGTTGTCTTACACTTTGATTAAACTGAAAATCACTGTCTTAATGAGTCAGGATTGCTCCTTGGAGATACCTGCTGATATTGGACAAATGGACACTTTCCAGGGCTCTTGTGTTGCTGAGTCCAAGCTTGGTCTGCTCACCACACGACAGGCCAATAAATCGGGAGAGGAGATGTTGAGGCAAGGAAGAGAGACTTTATTTGGAAAGTTGGGTGTCCAAGAAGATGGTGGACTACCATCTTATTGGGGTCTGGGTGCTAGTTTCTTTTGTAGAATAGAGACAGAGAGGAGATGAGGAAGTAAAGTAAAAAGGCCATAAATCTTGCAAAATATCTCCTGGCTTGGCCAGCCTCTCGGGGGCGGGGGGGGGGGGATGTGTTCATTTTTTCTTTTCTGCAGCCATCCACAGGTGGGCAGGGTCGTGGTGTTTCCCTGTGAGCTGAACAAAGACACTTTAGTTTAAAGTCAGTAGAGGGGTGGGCTTTCCAGCTGGCTGTCGTGGTAAAGAATCCACTTACCAATGCAGGAGGTGAAAGAGACGAAGTTTCCATCCCTGGGTCATGAAGATCCCCTGGAGAAGGAAATGGCAACCACTCCGGTATTCTTGTCTGGAGAATTCCATGGACAGAGGAGCCTGGTCAGCTACAGTCCATAGGGTCACAAAGAGTTGCACATGACTGAAGCAACCTAGTATGCACGTAGAGGGGCAGAGTTCCCCAAGCAGGGAAAGCTTACAGCTGTAGACAGCATCCTTTTAGTAACAAAAGCCACAGAAAGCAAAGGTTAAAGAAACATATCCAACATGAAGTCAGATTCTGTTCTTCCCTGTTACACACAGCCTTATTCCCACTTCCTATCTCTTTGATTTCCAACAGGAAAACCAGGGGTAGCAAGGAAGACCTAATTTCTCTTTTTAAAAAGTGAAATAAAGTTGCTCAGTTGTGTCCGACTTTTGTGACCCCGTGCACGTAGCCTACCAGGCTCCTGTGTCCATGGGATTTGCCAGATAAGAGGACTGGAGTGGGTTGCCATTTCCTTCTCCAGGGGATCTTCATGACCCAGGGATGGAACCCATGTCTCCCACATTGTAGGCAGACGCTTTACCATCTGAGCCACCAGAGAAGCCCCTTTAAAAACAAACTGAGGTACAATTGGCATGTAACACTGTGTTAGTTTCAGGTGTTCTGTATAATGATTCAGTGTTTGTATACATCGCAAAATGATCAGCACAATAAGTCTCGGTACCATCTGTCACCACACAGTTACAAAATGTTTTTTCTTGTGCTGAGGACTCAAGATTTACTTTCTTAGCAACTTTCAAGTAATGAATATAGAGTATTATTAACTATTATCAAACCAGTCCATCCTAAAGGAAATCAGTCCTGAATATTCACTGGAAGGACTGATGCTGAAGCTAAAACTCCTATACTTTGGCCACCTGATGCAAAGAACTGACTCATTGGAAAAGACCTTGATGCTGGGAAAGATTGAAGGCAGGAGGAGAAGGGGATGACAGAGGATGAGATGGTTGGATGGCATCACTGACTCAAGGGATGTGAGTTTGAATAAACTCCGGGAGTTGATGATGGACAGGGAGGCCTGGCGTGCTGCAGTCCCTGGGGTCGCAGAGTCGGACACAACTGAGCGACTGAACTGAACTGAACGGAACTACTATCACCATGCTCTACATTACATCCCAGGACTTATTTTATAGCTGCAAGTTTGTACCTTTCGACCCCTTTCTCCTGTTTTGTCCAACCTTCCCACACCCCTCCCCTCTGGAAACCACCAGTCTGTTCTCTCTGTCTATGAGCTTGGTTTTCTGTTTTTGTTTGGTTTGGTTGATTCTCCGAATATAAGTGGGATCATGCAGTACTTGTCTTTCTCCATCTGATTTATTTCGCTTGCCATAATGTCCTCAAGGTCCACCCACATTGTTGCAAATGGCAAGATTTTATATTTTATGGTTGGTTAGTATTCCTGTGTGTGTGTGTGTATCACATCTTCTTTATCCTTTCACTTATCAATGGCCACTTGGGTTGTTTCCATATCTTCACCTTTATAATAATACTGCAGTGAAGATGGGAGCACAGATATCTCTTTGATTTAGTATTTTCATTTCCTTCAGATAAATATCCAGAAGTAGATTCATAGATCATATGGTAGTTCTACTTTAATTTTGGGGGGAAACCTCCATACTATTTCCCATAGTAGCCTCAGCAGTTTACATCCCCACCAACAGTGCAGAAGGGTTTCCTTTTCCCCACATCTTAATGGACACGTGCTGTTTTTTGTCTTTTTGGTAATAACTATTTTAGCAGGTATGAGGTGATATCACAGTGTGGTTTTATTTGCTTTTCCCTGATGATTAGTGGTGCTTAGCATTTTTTTCACCTGCCTATTGGCTATCGCTATGTCTTCTTTCAGAGAAGGCAATGGCAACCTACTCTTGCCTGGAAAATCCCAGGGACGGGGGAGCCTGGTAGGCTGCAGCACATGGGGTCGCGAAGAGTCGGACATGACTGAGGCGACTTAGCAGCAGCAGCATGTCTTCTTTGGAGAACTGTCTATTCAGATCCTCTGTCCATTTTTTAAATTGGATTGTTTGCTTTTTTTAAATTTTTTTGCTGGGAGTTGCATGGGTTCTTGATATATTTTGAATATTAGGCCCTTGTCAAATTTATGATTTGCAAATATTTTCTCCCATTCAGTAGGTTGTCTTTTCATTTTGTTGGTGATTTCTTTTGCTGTGCAGAAGGAGGACTTAATGTCTTTTATTCTGGTGTATTTAAAACATGTCTCACACAGGGCTTCCCTGGTGGCTCAGTGGTAAAGAATCCGCCTGCTGATGTAGGAGACGTGGGTTTGATCCCTGATCCAAGAAGATCCCACATACTGTGGAGCAGCTAAGGCCATGTGCCACACTATTGAGCCTGTGCTTTAGAGTCCAGAGGCTGTAACTACTGAAGCCTCGTGCCCTGGATTTTGTGCTCCACACCAACAGAAGCCACCACAATGAGAAGCCCACAGACCGCAATTAGGGAGAAGACCCTACCTGCCACAACTAGAGAAAGCCCGTGCAGCCACAAAGACCCAGCACAGCCAAAAATAAACAAAATAACTAAAAAAGTCTTCCAGAGCAAGCTTTCTCTCCCAACACACACACACATGCACACACACACTGTTGTCTCTGCAGGCTCTAGACTTCTCTGATGTTAATGCCTATTTAGACCTGTGAATTTTAAGGTGCAGTCAACGCTATTATGGGCAAGTAAGATATAGACAGGACCTCAGTGTATTTCCCAAAGCCATAACTGAGTGAAAAAACTCTGAATCATCTGTCTGCAGTGGGGCATATCTACTTGAGAAAGATTGCTAAGAGATGCTATGTACAATTTTGGCTAAGAGTTACTGAACTAGAGAGTCACCGAAAGCTCCTCTAGCCCTAAGGAAGTTAATAAAGTCAGTTACAGTCAACTGAAAATTGAAAAGTCAAAGTAAGGTTGAGATTCTCTAGCCCGTCTTTGCTTCACAGGTTTCCAACATTAAAACTCCCAAGCAAATGGATGAGTTCATTGAGATCCAGAGTTCAACAGGAACTTGGTATCAACGCTGGTTGGTCAGATTCAAGACCACTTTCAAGCAGGTAAGTTTGGAGACCTGGGGTGGGTGAGAGGGAGGCTTTATGGTGAGCTGTAACGACAGTGGATGAGGAATAGAGATTCTGAACACGCCCGTCAACCCAAGGCACAGTGATGGGCAGGAAGCAACATCTGGGTCCTAGCCCACACCGATCTCCAACTCCTGTGAGCCCTGAACCACAAAGTATCTAATCCTTAGTTTCTTTTCTTTGCTCTTCTTTCCAAAGGCTGAGATTTTGAATGTAGATACAATGTCTAGTCTGAGAAAGCACCGTTCTTTCTAGCACCTTCTTCTTTTTTGGTCTGAGAGTTATGTTTTATTCAGTGGGAATTTTTAGGACTTCAAGCCCTGGAGATAGCAGCTCAAGTAACTCTGAGAGAACTATCCAAGGAGGCGAGGACAGGGGAAGCCAGATATATAGGAGTTTTGCAACAAAGGGCAGGTGGTCTGACAGTCAAAAGTTTATTGTTAATGAAAGAAAACTAGATATGCCAAGTTAAAGAATTTAGTGCTTTTCCATGCCCGAGAAGATGCGAAAGTCTGGGCTCACTGAAATTATTCCTTTTATATGCACTCAGCTATCTGGGGCCAATGTCCTTCCTGTGTTTTCACACCCTGAGTTTCCTCAGGGCTCCCCGTGGGGAGAGGCTGCAGTCTGGTGGCTGCTAAAAGGCAGGCATTGTTTTCCCTTCTGAGTTCCCTCAGGGTTCACCGGCTCGCCTTCTGGTGATGGCTGAAGTCACTGATGAATGAGACCAATATGACAGGCAGTATTCCGCCTATCAGTTCCTCCTCTTGGCCCAAAATTCGATCCATCTGTGGGAGGCATTTCAGGGTCGGTTTTTGCCCCACAGTGCTGGGGGTCTCATCCTAGACCGGGTGAAAATTCTTGCTGATAAGCCACTGCCGTGGCATTTTCTCTTTAAATAAACTGTGGGAAGGAGGGAGGGAGTGAAAGACAGGACCCCTTTAAGGTTTGTTGGTGACCTCTGAGAAAGTCTTTATGAAGGGCAAGGCCATTTCTCCAGAGAAGTGGTCCTGTGAGACAAGCCAACTGTCAAACACCCAGGCAGGCAACGGCCAGGATACTGAGCCTGCATAACCCTCCTGGGGCAGGGTGGTTCAGTGTTTGAAATAGCATCCGTTCCCATTGACGGGGAGATGAGCTCAGGGCTACTCAGCACCTTGACATCCCCACTCACTGTGCTTTTGGTCTCATGCACCATTGTGTTCGAGGACGCTGCAGGACTTAGAGCGTGACACCAGCTGAGAAGAACAGAAGAGGGTTCCTTGTTCCTTGAGCAGAATTGCTGCCTCTGGAAGACATTGCTGCCTGTTCTGTCTGTGGGTTCCTAAGCAGTTTAATAGAGAATCTTAAAAAGGAGCTCTTCCAAGTCACAAGTTTCTGCCTTTAACCACCCATCTCTGCTGTGGGTTACAGGTCTGGGAAAACGCTCTGTACTGTGTGATGGGACCCTACAGGATGAACACACTGATTCTGGCCGTGGTCTGGTTTACCATGGCTTTAAGGTAAGTTCTGTCTTCCTTAAGTTCATTAATTAATAAAAAGCTATCACAAACGTAGACAGTGTAGTGCTGGAGAAGATTCTTGAGAGTCGGACTGCAAGGAGATCAAACCAGTCATTCCTAAAGGAAATCAACCCTGAATATTCATTAGAAGGACTGATGCTGAAGCTGAAGCTCCAATACTTTGGCCACCTGATGTGAAGAGCTGACTCATTGGAAGAGACACTGATGCTGGGAAAGTTTGAGGGTGGGAGGCCCAGACGGGCCCCAGAGGATGAGATGGTTGGATGGCATCACCGACTTAATGGACATGAGTTTGAGCAAACTCCGGGAGAGAGTGAAGGGACAGGGAAGCCTGGTATGCTGCAGTCCATGGGGCTGCAAAGAGTCAGACCCAACTTAGCAACTGAACAAAAAGTTCATTAATTTTCTTGTGCTCTCCATGCCTCGTCTGTACGTTGAGGGTTACCGTTGGTTCTAACTCATATAGAGTCTGTGTCAGATTGGATGGTTTTGGCTACGGCAGACAACCCACTCTAGTGGCCTCTACAACAAGGAAATTTCTGATCCTTTGTAATAAGAATTCCATGGAGAGGCAGCCTCCAGGTGGGGATTCAGCCTCAGGCTAGTTCTCATCTGCTAGCAAGATGCTGCAGCTGCTCTCGGCATCCTCAGACATGAAAAAGTGTCCCAACAAGGAGGAGGCTGCCTTTCTCTGAGATTGATTTTTAAAAAAAAAAAAAAATATTTTTTACTTGGTTCTGCTGGGTCTTGGTTACGGCCTGTGGGATCTTTGATCTTCATTATAGCATGCAGAATCTTTAGTTGCTGCATAGGTGACTTTTTTTTTTTTTTTTTAAGTTGCAGCTTGCAAAGTCTTAGTTATGGTGTGTGGGATCTAGTTACCTCACCTGGACCCCTGCCTTGGGGGGATGTGGAGTCTTAGCCACTAGACCACCAGGGAAGTCCCTGAGCTCCACTTTTTAACATCAAGGAAACCTTTCTCATCTTTGCTGGTGGCTCAGATGGTAAAGACTTTGCTTGTGATGCAAGAGACCTGGGGTTCAATCCCCAGGTTGGGAAGATCCCCTGGAGAAGGAAATGGCAACCCACTCCAGTATTCTTGCCTGGAGAACCCCATGGAGAGAGCAGCCTGGCGGGCTACAGTCCATGGGGTCGTAAAGAGTCGGACACGACTGAGCGACTAACACTTTCACTTCAAACCTTTCTCAGAAGCTGCCAGCAGACTCTCCCCACCCCCACATTATATTAGCCAATGTGTGTCTCATGCTTCAGGGCTAGACTAGCCACTGGTGAACGGGGTGTGATTTCCCAGTGACTTCAGACTGATCAGGATTTGCCTCTCAGCTGATGATACTGTTAGCTTTCCTGAGCATTGACACCCAAACAAAACCAAAGCAGGGAATGAATGTTGGGTCAGCAGCTGTCAGTGTCCTTGTGGATCTTAAATGGAGAAGACAGAGAACCTTTGCGATAATATCCACAGCAATAAAGTAAATGAAGTGTAACGTGACTGAGGATTAGCTGGCTCCTCTCTTAAGTAGTAGTCTTTCACCCCAGTCATTTTACTCACCTCCAGATAACATGACCCTTCTTTCCGTGCCAGTTTTGGGGTCCATTTATAGTGTTAAGAGGCTGTTTCATAGCACGGATAAAGTGCAATTGTTTCTGGCACGTCAGTAAGTGCTCAGTAAATTGCTATTATCAGCTAAAATCTTTTGGTGAGATTTTAAACTTTCATCTATGAAGTTGCTTTGTTCACCACTGCCCATGGCCAAAGACACATTCCCCTCAACCCAGGGAACTCAACTGGCTTTAATGACCTCTTGGGTTATGGGAGGAATGTGGGAAGCCCTGCTCTTTCCAATATCTAACCAAGTGTCTTCCTATAGATATTGATGGAGACCCAAACAGTCTCTACCAAACAGGTAAGGTAGAAGCAGACTGCTCACTTCCACTCGTCCCATCCAAGCTAGACGAGAACACAGAACGTTTCAGAAGCTAAAATGTAGACCCTTGGATCCAATTCACTGAAAGTTTTAAGAAATCTCCTTACGTCTAATTTAATTTTGTCAAGTGGGTGATGACTTTCCAATGTTGGAACCTCAGAGAGATCTGGTCTCCCTTCCTTCCCCCTCTATTTACTCCCTTCTGCCTCTTCTATGTAGTTCCCTTTTATTTTTCTATTTATCATTCTAGTATTTCTTTTTGTAAATTTAAGCAAATATATGTATATTTACAAATTTCTTTATTGTTTCCTTATGAGAAGGAACTGCAAGAAAGCAGTTTTGCATTTCCTTTTTGCATCCAACAATATATTCTGGAGCTCTCTCGTACCGCTGGATAGAGATTCACGTTCTTTTTTTTTACAGTGGCATAGAACGTGTGCCTAGCTCTTCACAGTACAACTCTACACTTCCTTCAGTTGGAACCTTGCTGCCAGATTGTTGGGAAGTTTTCAGACATTTGTTGTTGCAAACAGTGCCACAGTGCATCGCTCTTTGTGGGCTTCTTTGCACTGGACAAGTTAATCAGTGGAATAGAT
This sequence comes from Capra hircus, assembly GCF_001704415.2. Classification (NCBI taxonomy): domain Eukaryota; kingdom Metazoa; phylum Chordata; class Mammalia; order Artiodactyla; family Bovidae; genus Capra; species Capra hircus. The sequence goes on along the minus strand of NC_030828.1, from coordinate 15,154,010 downwards.
TCCTAGAAAGAGAATTATGGAGTCGAAAGGCGATAAATCCACCAGTAATTGTTGTAGGGACTGACCAGTTCGCCTCAAGATGGTATTGCAAAATGCGGTCCTCTTCCCAGCAATGCATAAGAGCACCTGCTTACCTGCAGCCTCACCAGCAGAGTTTTTGCAAACTTCAAGGTTTCGGGTCTGGTGGGCAAGAGTGATAACACAATGTGGTTTTAACTTTCACTTTTCGGGTTATGAGTGGGGTGGAGCATCATTTTTGTACGTTTCATGGCCATTTGTTTTGAGCTGGTGATCTTGAGATTTTAGGTATAAAATGTCGTCTGCAAATATAGTTTTACTGTTTGCTTTGTAACTTTGTATTCCTATGTTCTTTTTCTTGCGTAGCTGAGTTAAGACTAACTTAATTAACTGAGTTAGCTAACACTACAACGTAGTGTTAGATAGTAGTGATGACATGGGTATCCTGGTCTTATTTCTTATGTTAGTGGGAGTGACCGCAGTGTTTCCCCCATTGAAAGATCCTTCCTTTTGAGTTGAGATATATTTATATATATTTTGGGCTTCCCTCATGGCTCAGATGGTAAAGAATCTGCCTGCAATGCTGGAGACCTGGGTTTGATCCCTGGGTCAGGAAGATCCCCTGGAGGAGGGCATGGCAACCCACTCCAGTATTCTTGCCTGGGCATCCCATGGACAGAGGAGCCTGGTGGGCTTAGTCCATGGAATCGCAAGAGTCAGACACAACTTAGCAACTAAACCACCAGCACGATATATATTTTTACACGCTAAGGAAGTACGCATGAATTTCTAATCTACTGGCGTTTTAATCAAGAATGCATGTGGTTTTTTTTTATCAAGTGCCTTTTTGGCATCTATGGAGACGATTGTGACTTTGTTCCATTAGATCTATTTATATGAGTTATATTTTCTAATGAACCATACTGACTCATTTAAAATGGGCTTGATTTACATCATGTCAGAAATGCAGACTCTGATGGTGTTGCTGCTCCAATATTCTTTCTTCTCGATTACAGTTACTATGGACTGACAGTTTGGTTCCCCGACATGATCCGGTATTTTCAAGATGAAGCGTACAAGTCCAAAATGAAGGTGTTTCACGACGAGCACGTGTATGGTGTCACAATCAACTTCACGATGGAAAATCAGATTCACCAACACGGGAAACTTGTGAATGACAAGTAAGTGAGGGACCGTGGACTTTCCTTAGATCGAGAGGAGTGTGTGTGGGTACTGCCTTGGGGAGGGAGGCATTGGCCAGATAAGAATTCAATATGGTGGGGATTGAGCTCTGAGACGGGTAGAATATCACCTTTGGCCTAGGCTGCCAGAGACTCGACAGTACCCCCTGGTGGCCCTGTCTCTAGCGTGCAATCCCCCATCATCCTGGCTCGGGTTGATTGATCAAGGAGGGTCAACCAGGCTGTCTTGTCTGAGATCTCAGAGAGCCCCTCAATGATGCCTGCCTGGAGGGAGGGCCCAGAGGTCCGGCACCAACTCACAGCCTGATTGTTGAGCTTTTTCTTTGATTCTGGATGCTTCTTCAGCAGCAAGCCCAAGGCTAATATGACACTATTTTATGATATTCTTTCACCTATTACTGGCTTCCCCGACAGCTCAGTGGGTAAAGAATCCTCCTGAAATGCAGGAGATGTGGTTTGATCCCTGGGTCAGGAAGATCTTACCTCCAAGTGTCTTATCGGCATGGCCCTTTCCCATCAAGAGTGTTGTTGTCCTTTGGGGAAAAAACTTAGAGCAGTGTTAAAAAAGTCCTGCCCATGTCCTCTTCAGGGTTTCCCTGGTGGCTCAGTGGTAAAGAGCCCACCTGCAGTGCAGGAGACACAGGGAGACGGGTTCAATCCCTGGGTCGGGAAGATCCCCTGGAGAAGGAAATGGCAACCCACTCCAGTGTTCTTGCCTGGAGAATCCCATGGACAGAGGGGCCCGGCAGGCTACATAGTCCATAGGGTTGCAAAGAGTTGGACACAACAGCACTCTCGCAGACAGACCTCTTCTTCAGTCTGATTCCTCTTTCTACTCCTGGAACACTGAGATGGATAGTCCAGACCGCTGGGCTTTAAGAATGCCTCCTTGAGGTTTTCCTCCAATGGCCCCAAATGGGTCAGGACAGTTCCCTCCAAGCCACGTGATCCACTAAGCTGAGCATTTTCACCTCTGCTGTTTGCCATCTTGAATTATCCTTAGCAAGTTCACTGGGTCAGGGGAGGGCTACACCAGAAACCCCACAGCCCAGGCAGTTCAGTGTCGGTGATAGACGAGGCCCCTTAGTTCATGCACCTGTGCAAGAATTATTGCCAGGGATGCTCTCCTCTAATGCCAGCTCTACTTTTCCAGCCCACACCCAGCTATGTGTCCAAGTGACTGTGCCCGTTGACTCTTAGCCACTGTGGGAAAGAAGTACGTGTCTGGATGAAGTCCAAGGAGGGGGTCTTGGGCCGTCTAGTCCATATGTTACTGGCCAGACCTTAGCAAATGTTCTTGGTTATTTAGGATGAGAAAGAAAGTGTGATATGAAAAGAGGAATGTTATTTCTATAAATATAAGGCCTTTGAGGAAGGAACGTTAGGCGTGACTGTCAGCAGACGCGGAATTCAGACTTTCAGATGATGTTTTAAAATGCCGAGGCTCAGTCACAAACATCTCCACGTTTACATGCCCTTGTGTGCACACGCCCTCGCTGGGGACACTTGGGCCACTGGAATCTGCTGAGAGTGGCCACTTCAAGGATGGCAGTGCCAAGGCTGATGGTTGGTGGTGGGTGGTAATCCCCCCCGGGATTTCTCACTGTTGGGGCTCTTCTGTATAAAGCCAGAGATCTTGCATTGGCATTGCCAAGGAAGAGAGGTTGCCTTTCTTGGGACTTCCCTGGTGATCCAGCAGTTACGAATCCTCCTTCCAATGCAGGGGACTCAGGTTTGATCCCTGCTCCAGGAAGTAAGATCCCACATGCCTTGAGGCAGTTAAGCACTAGATGAAAAGAAAAAAAAAGCCTGTGATTTGCAGGAAGACCCAGCACAGGGACCAACCCCCCACCAAAAAAAAGAAGATGAAATGTTGCCCTTCTTTATTAGAATGCTTTGAAAGTGTTGAAAAGTAAGGGATGTTATAGATGGCTAGATGTCCTTCTGGTATGATGTTATTCCATGGGGAGACAAATTCATTAAAAGAGACTTCATCTGTGAAGTCGCCTCTGTTCAGTGACACTCTATTGCAGTGTTACTATAGTGGCGATGGTGATGACGATGATAACAAGGCTGATTAAGGCTGATTATTTTGTAGATAATCTCATATGTTGTTGTTCAGTCACTAAGTCGTGTCTGACTCTGTGACCCCGGGAACTGCAGCCCACCAGGCTTCTCTGTCCTTCACAATCTCTCGGAGTTGGCTGAAACTCATGTCCATCGAGTCCGTGCTACCATTTAACCATCTCATCCTCTGCCATCCCCTTCTCCTCCTGCCTTCAATCTTTCCCAGCATCAGGGTCTTTTCCAGTGAGTCAGCTCTTTGCATCAGGTGGCCAAGGTATTAGAGCTTCAGTTTCAGCATCAGTCCTTTCAATGAATATTCAGGATTGGTTTCCTTTAGGGATTGACTGGTTTGATTTCCTTGCTGTTCAAGGGACTCTCAAGAGTCTTCTCTAGCACCACAGTTCGAAAAAGATTAGGAACCTTGGAAACTAAGGAACTGAATGTGGGTTTGTTTGTTTTTCTTGAGTTATGCTGCCATCTGCTGGTCACAAACTAGAAAACATCTCACCGGTGGGAATCTTGAGCCTCTTGACAAGTTAAATGCTTCACATTCGTTAGCATTGTCCCCACTCTTACCAGCAGTCGCCTTTTGAGTTTATCCACACTTTGCTGACTAAAAATTTGGGTAAAATTATTTACTTTATTAGCTACCACACATGGGGGAAGATTACTTTTAGCAGGGAGAGCAAAGAGAAAGAAAGTCTAGAAGAGAGAAGGTTGATTTCATGCGTCATAGTGACATGCCACACACACAGTTAAAAGCTCTTTTTAGTGAGGCATTGGCAAAAATTTTATTCATCTGCAGTGGGTGTGTTTAAGGGCAATAACGCTCTGTGAAGCTGCCAAGGATGGGAAATGTGTTAAACTTACTTTCTGGCTTCAGGTCTGAGGAAGTAGCCAAGACTTGGGGCTCTACGTTCCAAGCCTTGATGGGTCAGTAACTAGCTGAACCCTCTCTGACCTGTGCAAGCCTCTGCACATCAGAAAGTCATAATATTGAGATAAAACGTCCGTCATGTTTCAGGGTTGCTGAAATTACTGTTGATGTTGTTTATTTGCTACGTCGTGTCTGACTCTTTTGCGACCCCATGGACGGTAGCCTGCCAGGCTCCTCTGTCCATGGCAGTTCCCACGCAGGAATACTGGGGTGTGTTGCCATTTCCTTCTCCAAGGCATCTTCCTGACCCAGGGATCAAACCCATGTCTTCTTTACCACAGAGTCAACAGGGAAGCCCACTACTAAATTACCTCAGCATAATTTAGAAATTTAATCTGGGCTCTGCATAGTTCTTATAGGGCTTCTTCCTGAATATTTTACGACTGTGCGTGCGTGCATAGTGCATTGCTTCAGTCATGTCCAGTTCTGTGTCCCCCATGGACTGTAGCCCTCCAGGCTTCTCTGTCCAATGGGATTCCCCAGGCAAGGATACTGGAGTGGGTTGCCATGGTGTCCTCCAGGGGATCTTCCCTATCCAGCAATCAAACCTGCATCTCCTGAACCGCAGGCGGATTCTTACCCACTGAACCACGTGAGAAGCCCATTTTACAACTAAATAGCTACTAAAAATGGGGTGGCTGTTCTTCCATCAGACCTTTACCCAGATTATTATTGCAGATCAACAGAAATCTGCTGATCTGGGGATGTTTGAGCTGAGCTCTTTTATTAGTTCTAACAGCCCTGTCATCTGCCTATAACAATTGTTTTGTCTCCTTTCTTTTCTTTTTTATTACATCATGAAATATATCAAATATACAAAGAACACAGAATAACACAACAACCCTATTCAGAGCACCTAGCTTTGTAAAATCATGAACTACGCTGCACTGACTTTGGGCTTCCCTTGTGGCTCAATGGGTAAAGATTACGACTGCAATGTGGGAGACCTAGGTTCGATCCCTGGATTGGGAAGATCCCCTGGAGAAACGAAAGGCTACTTGCTTCCATATTCTGGTCTGGAGAATTCCATGTACTATATAGTCCATGAGGTCACAAAGAGTTAGACATGACTGAGCGACTTTCACACTGACTTCAGATTTTAATGTAGATTAAACATCGCTCACTCGGTTGCTCTTTTTGATGCTGCTTTTCTTCCTCCCAAGGAGTAATGATCACCACAGTCATAAACTCGGTGTTTTACACGCATGTGTGTTTTTACACTTTCCCAGGTATTTGTGTATCTGTAAACACTGTACAGCCTTCTTTTGTGTGCTTAAGTTTTAGGTAAATATCACGCTTTGTTACAGATGTGAATGTATACTTCTCATACTATAAATTTTGCAATTAGTTTTTTTTTGTTATTTTTAGGCCATTTACTTCTTTTATTTTAAATATTTTTAATTGAGGTATAGTATTGTGTTGATTATAATGTCAGTGCTAATGGGTATCCTGACTTCAGTGGGGGTAATTTGGGTGTCTTACTTTGAAGTATTACACTTGCTATGTTTTGATTGGTCTTCTTTATAAAGTTAAGGAAATTCTCTTTTAAGTATGCTGAGAGTGTTTATCGTGAAGGCATACTGAATCTGTCACATGCGTCTGTTATTTTCTGCATCTATTATGACAATCATATGGCTTTCTCCTTGGACCTATTAATATGATAGATTAAAGTAATATTTTTTCTGGATATTCAACTGTACTTAATTCCTGGGATATATCTTGATCATTCCATGTGATTTTTTTAAAATGGTAATACATCGACAAATTTGATTTACTAGTATTCTTTTTTGTGTTGTTTAGATGTTTATAGCTGTTTTATTCATAACTGTCAAAATGTGGAGGCAACACACATGTCCTTTATTTTTTATTTTCTACAGAAAATTGTGCAAATATTTCAGATTGGTTTTCAGCTTATTATTTTGTTAAGATTATTTTCAGAGCTGTTTACGTTCACAGTGAAATTTCAAGGAAGTCACAGAGATGTCCCATATACCATCTGCCAGAACTACCCTGTTATCTAGCAGTGATCTAAGATGTCCTTGTGTAGGTGAAGGATAAATCAACTGTGGTACATACTGGCCCTGGAATATTATTTAGTGCCAAAGAAGTAAGGGGCCAAGTCATAAAAAGACGTTGAGAAACCTAAATGCATGTTCCTAAGTGAAAGAAACCTCTCTAAAAAGGTTTATGATTTCAACTGTATATCATTCCTGAAAACGCAAAACTATGCATGTAAGTGGCTACCAGAGGCTAGCGGGGAGGGAAGTATGGATAAATAAGCAGAGCTCAGTGGAAACAGTCTGCATGGTGCCGTAGCGATGGATGCATTTGCTAAAATCCAATTGGCACTAGTTGTAAAGAATCTGCCTGCCAACACAGGAGATGAAAGAGATGTGGGTTTGATCCCTGGGTCTGGGAGATCCCGTGGAGTAAGAAATGGCAATCCACCCCAGTATTCTCGCCTGGAAAATCTCACGGACAGAGGAGCCCTGGCAGGATGCGGTCCCTGGGGTCGCAGAGTTGGACACGACTGACCATGCACGTGTGCACGTGCGCACACACACACACACACACACACACACACACACACAGAACTACTTATGTTCTATTTAGGGTTTTTGCATTTAAATGAGATTGGTGTATATTTTCCTTATACTATTCATATTGATCTTTGGTATCAAGGTTATGTGGTGTTATGTGGCTGAGCCATGGTGACTCAGACCATAAAGAATCTGCCCGCACTGCAGGAGACCCGGGTTCGATCCCTGGGTTGGGAAGATCCCCTAGAGTAGGGAATGGCAACCCACCCCAGTATTCTTGCCTGGAGAATTCCATGGACAGAGGAGCCTGGTGGGCTCTAGTCTATGGGATCACAAAGAGTGGGACACATCTGAGCGACTAACACACACACACACACACACACGTGCATGCACCAAGGTTATGTAACTGAAAGTGGGGTCTGGCTGCTCATTGCTCAAAAGCCAATACAGAGGCCAGGTTGGCAGAAAGGAAAGTTTGCTTTCTTTCAGATGCCGGCAACTCAGCGTTGGGGCAAGGGGAGGAGGTGGACATGTGTCCGAAGGCCAAGCTCCCCCCACTGACGATCAGAGGGCAAGAGCTTTTACAGATGGAGGGAGGGGGCTACATGCAGAAACAGTACGGTTGGCTGACAGTCACCTTGAAATTGGTCATCAGTGGTCTGACCAGTGGTATCTTGACTGTTTTAAGTGCAGTTGATCTTCGGCTCCAGGATTGGTTTGTTTCCAGTCCTTTGAGGCCACTTCTAAGAATTGTGACAGCGCACGTCACGGCTAGTCTGGTCATCATGCAGGCAACCTCTCCACCTGGTGGGGGCATCCGTATCCATAAGACAGCTCACGGACATGGCTCAGAATATGGTGAATAGGCCTTGAGAGGGAGATAAGGCCCCTGACCATGTGTAATGGCTAAATTATTATCACTTGCCCTCCGTTGACTATTTTCCTTTGTTTCTGCATGTTTTCACTTCTCTGATGGAACTTACTCTTTGGCTAAAGTTTTTCCACAGACAGAAGGCAGGCTGAGGACATGGGAGGCAAGGACCGTAGTATCCTGCTCCTTTTCAGTTATACCCTCTTTTAAAAAATGTTCTAGGATCCGTGTAAAGAGACAGGGTTAGATATGGTGATTTCAGCACTTAGGTGGCTGTAAGCGTAAGAGAAGATGGAGAGAGTAAGTTGGATTTACTGGCAGATCCCCTGAGGCATAAGGATTTGTCCCTAGAGAGTCTGTCTGGAAGACGCAGCGCTGGTATTTCCCATCATATACGTCTGCTTCTCCATGAAACAGTATTTCAACCATTTGATGGCCATCTCCTAACTCTACTCCTTTCTTTCCCAGGCTACTTATAGTAAAGATACCTCTCATTTATAAAACCAAATACTAGCACCGGAAAAAGTCATCTCCTCAATAATGTTATTTTAAAGATTTTAAAATACAAGCCTGCAGAGGAGAAGAGACTTGCCTGAAATCTTTTAATGAGAGTCCTAAAAGCTGAACTCTATTCTTCATTTTTTGGAAGGTAGTGTCAGAGATGAAGTAAAAGCCTGATGCCTATGTGTGGAGAATTTAAGAAGTTACTTAGAGTTATATAGAGAATTTAAGAAGTTGCACAGAAGTTATAAACAAAAGACCCTGTGTTTCCTTCATTCTTTAAGCAAAATGAGCCCAAGCATGTATTTTCTGAAGTGATTTTCTTTTTTTCTTAAAGATCCCTTTTACGTGGACCATCTTAAAAGTCTTTGCTGATTTGTTACAGTATTGCGTCTGCTTTATGTTGGGGTTTGGCCATGAGGCATGTGAGGCGCTGGCTCCCTGACCAGGGATCGAACCCTCACCCCCTGCCTTGGAAGGCGAAGTCTTAGCCTGCCAAGGAAGTCCCCTGATGTGGGTGGTTTTCTCATTCCTGCTTTGCTTCATCTCAGATTAGGACCTGATATCAGATAATGTGTGAGAAACTAGAGTTCCGGGTCTTTCCCAGAAAAGTTTCTCTTTTATTTCACTGTATGTGGAAGGCTTATTGTAGGACGGTCCGTGTGTGTGAGCTTTGGGAAAATAGACCCTTTGTTTACTTTCTCTCTGAAAGGTGATATAAATGATGTGAAAGAGAATTTACGCTTAACAAAAAGTCAGTTGAAGGGTAGACAGTATGTATCATGCCTCTGTGCCTTAGCATATGCTCTTCCCTTTGCCTGGGATTCACTTGCTCTGCATCTTGGCTTGGATAGCTTTTATTTATCCTTAAGGAAAAGCTAATATCATGGTGTACCCGACTGTATCATAAGTGCCCGTCTGCAGGGATCTTGTGGCTTATCTCTAATCTTTTTAGAAAAACAGTTTATATCTGGTCACGATGAGTCTTCATTGTTTTTCCTAATAGTCTTTCTCTAGTTGCAGCGAGTGGGGGCTGCTCTTCGCTGTGTGCGTTAACTTCTGAGTGTGGTGGCCTCTCTTGTGCGGAGCACAGGCTGCAGGCACACGGGCTCAGGAGTAGCCTGAGGGCTTGGCGGCTCCGCAGCAGGTGGAATCTTCCCGGACCAGGGCCTGAACCTGAGTCCCCTGTGTTGGCAGGCGGACCCTTATTCACCACACCTCCAGGGGAGTCCTACGTATGTCTGAGCTCGATAGTTATCACGCCAGATTCTAATTGTCAGGTTTCTTGTTTCCCCCTTCAGTTTTGAGTTTCTTGAGCATGAGCCCATTCAAGTCTAAATCATGGTGACTGTGTAGCTGCGGCTTCTGGTATAGTTTAGATCACCTGGTGGATGAAGCACTGGCTGAGGGTAACTGAAATAAAGTGTTGGTAATAATAATTCCACCACAGGCTCTGGATCACCAATGGCTTCTGTTTCCTTAAAGGAAGGGTTCCACAAGCTACTTCTGTTAACTTTTGTTTCAGCCTTTGAGACCTCTGAGTGAAGCATCTTGGACCAGTTCAGTATATAAATTAGAGATCGGAGGAGATGATTTATACAAAAGACTCAAAATATGCCTTGGCCTTTTCTCCTTTTATCTCTCCTTTTATAACTTTGGCTTTTTATAACTCACTTGGAGATACATTTTAAGGTCTGCCGGTGTCAGACCTGTTATGATTTATGGCCCTTCTTTCTCACCCACCTTCGGCAGAACATTAAAATATCACCGGAGGCCACATCACCAGCCCATTACTGTATTAAAGAGAAGGATATATTAAGAAGGGCAAAGACCTGAGACAGCCTCCAGGAATAGCTTTCCCAAGTAAATACAGTCAGCATACAAATTACATTAATTTTGAAATCAGAGCCATCTTCCTGTAACAAAAGGCTTGGTGATCAGTTTTTCCATAGAAATAGGAAGAGTTCAGCAGTAGCTTTTGGAGGCCGATTCAAATTTAACCCTAAGAAAAACTGTTGAAAACAATTTGGCTTTCTTGATCAGAGATTCTCACATATCCTAAAGTGTAATAATCTGGCATCTTCCTCTGGTGATTATAGTTCAAGAGGTGCAGGTTGGAAGAGAACTCCCATCTTTCGTAATAACCTCCCATTTTATTATTATTTTTTGTGTGTGTACCTAAGTTAAGTCAGTTCATTTTACCTTTTAAAGGTTAGAGTATAATTGCTTTACGATGTTGTGTTGGTTCCTGCTGTGTAACCTTATGTATACATAAATCCCTGCCTCTTGAGCCTCCCTCCCACCCCCCCACATCCCACCCCTCAAGGTCATCACAGAACACCAGCTGAGCTCCTATGCTTCACAGCAGCTTCCTGCTAGCTATTTGTCTTACACATGAAAAGTGAAAGCATTAGTTGCTCAGTCGTGTCTGACTCTATGCGACCCCATGGACTGTAGCCCACCAGGCTCCTCTGTCCATGGGATTCTCCAGGCATGAATGCTGGAGTGGGTTGCCGTTCCCTTCTCCAGGGGATCTTCCCGACCCAGGGATCGAACCTGGGTCTCCTGCACCGCAGGCAGATTCGTCACCATCTGAGCCCCCACAGGGTAGTGGATGTAGGCCAATGCTACTCTCCCAGTCTGTCTCCCTATTTTATTCTGATGCAAGTGTTCTGGGGACTTCCCCTTGAGAAGCACTGGCCCAGGCCTTCTTATTGCTGAGAGGTCTTTTTGTCAAAGCTAATAAGATGTGGTTCTAGGTGAGGGTTCTCAGTAGAACGTAGCTGAGAGTGAAGAGTAAGGGGCCCTGGCCATCGTGTGTGCTGGTGGATGGAGTGACCTGGTGGCCCTGAGGAGAAGCAGTGGTCCTCAGTGCCCTGTGCTGCCTCTGGGTCCCCACTGAACTGTAATTGTCTGTTGGCTCCGTCTCTCTTCCCCATTAGGCTTGAGGGCAGGTACTGTGTCTTTTCTGTCTGTACTCGTAGCACCTAATGCCACCCTCGGTAAAACTTTGCTTGAGACTGAATCAGTGAATGGATAGACAGATGAATGAATGAATGGGGTTGAAATTCTTCACAAATGAAGACACAGCCAAAGGTTTCTCACTTAATAGCCTAACCAGGCTTGGGGCGCACAGCCAGGAGAGGCTGATGTCCCTGTGTGGAGTCCATGTTTTGAAGTGTCCTGCTGCTTTTTCCTTTTAAGTTTGTGTAGGAGTTGAAGGCGTGCAACAGCTCCAGCCGTGGGCTGTGCCTCACAATTATCCAGGGGTTTTGCCTCTTACTGGCTGTTTCGGTTATAAGTGAAAAAGTATTATACACACTTGGGATAAAGAAAAATTTTTCTGAGCCCGGAGGGCTACAGTCCGAGGGGTCACAAAGAGTTGGATACAGCTGAGTGATGAACACATTCCCTTTCAGCCCCTGGTGCACCTCCCCAGGGCCACACACACCCGCCCATGTCTGTGGCACTCTCTCCAGGTGTGTGCGATGCACTTGCAGCTGTATGTGCCGTATCCTTTCTCACACGAAAGAAACTCACATGCTGTGAATATCATGCTGCACTTCTTTATTTTTTTTCAGTTAACAATACATCTTAAACGTGGTTCCAGATTAAGACACACAGATCTGCCTGACTATTACAATGGCTACGGGTCCTCAGCTGCTCGGTCGTGCCTGACTCTGTCCGACCTCAGGGACTGTAACCCACCAGGCTCCTCTGTCCATGGGGTTTCTCAGGCAAGAGTACTGGAGTGGGATCCCATTTCCTTCTCCAGGGGCTCTTCCTGAGCTAGGGGTTGCACCTGGGTCTCCTGCATCTCCTGCACCGGCACGTGGCTTCTTTACCACTGAGCCACCCCATGGGTCGCGGCCCACGGGGTCGCAAAGAGCTGGACGCAGCTGAGCACCTGAGCACCTGTAGCCGTTATAACAATTAGGTGGATGGCTATGTGTGGTACCTGTCTATCTATCTATCCATTATCTCTATCATCTGTCTACCCTATCTGTCATCTATTATCTGTCTCTCCTATCATTTACCTGTGCCCTATCTATTATCTATCGTCTATCTATCTATCCATCTATCTTTCTAGTAAGCCATTGCTGTTATCAGCAATGTTGCAGTGAGGGTCAGTGAATGCATCTCTTTGAATGCATGAGCAAGTATGTGTACAAATTTGTAGAGGTGGTATTCCTAGGTCAAAGGGATAGTACATTTCAATTTTGCAAAGCTGCTCTCCAAAGAGCCTGCACCAATTATGTTCAACAGTGTGGATAACATTGCTTATATTCCCCCACATTTTTGTTGGTTCAATTTTAAAAACAAAAATTCTGAGGCCCTCATACGTCTATTGCCTTTAAACCTTTCAAGACCAGCTAAGGGATATTCCTGTTTTTAAAGCTCCTAAACTGAGATATTATGAATATTTTCACATCACGCTATTTCTCTTTCCATGATTCTGATGCAAAAAGCCCATGAATCTGCTTTTGGGAATCATGGATTGATGCCTAGAACCGTGTGCGTACCTGGACTAAATGTCAGCTCCCACAGTCCTGAGGCTCCTCTCTGTTTATAAATACACAGTGAAGAAAAGGGGAACTAGTTTGGGTTGAAAATAATGTGCTAGAACCTTTTAGTTTGCGATTCTTCTTCTTCTGCCTTTCTGTGTTTTCTGTGTTAGTCTCAAGTCTCCTTTTTTTTTTCCTGGATGAATCATTTGGGAGCTATTTTTTTTCCCCATAGGTTCACAAAGATGTACTTTAAACATGTACTCTTTGAGGACACGTTATTTGATGAGTGCTATTTTGAGGATGTTACATCGACTGATACCTATTTCAAAAACTGCACCATTGAATCGACCATCTTTTATAACACAGGTAAGAGCATGAACAGGGTGAGCTTGGTGTCTAGAAATTGTCCGACTGCTCAGCCATAAGCTTTAGGAGTAGTAAAGTGTTCACTGGTGTGTGTGCTGAGTCTTGGGTTCTTGCCCCATGCAGGGCACAAAGAAGTTGCCATGCCAAATCATTTAATCTGTTTGAATCTCAGTTTGATCACATGTAAAATAGAAATAAAAGCACTGGGCAAGTGTTCTGATCTCTCAACAAGACTGATGCTATATGCTCAGGGTCTCTGTAGGAACAAATTATGACCCAGATTAAAAAAAAATAGCATTCCAAGAGGGTGATGTATTATGCCTGGAGTATATTCTCGAAGACCTAGCATAATTTGAAACTTATAAAATTCTCATGATAATACATGAAAAGGAAAGACTGCATCTTTTCAAGCTTCATGCATGAAATAAGATAAGAATATTTTAAAATTACACCATTTCAGACTTCCATGATTAAAAAAAAAATCACAAAATTCCACCTCTCTCTCACTCATTATTTTTACTGCTCTCTTTATGAATTAATACCAAGTGAAGCTGGGTTTCAAGGAAACTAACTGAGCTTTACCAGGGGCTTCACCGATACTGTCTCAAGTAAGAAATGTACCAACATCCACATCTTACAACTAGGGAAACAGAAGCTTAAGCAACTTACATTAAGGCCGCAGATAACAATTCCCCCACAGATAACAAGTGAGGGAAACTTGGCTTCATGCGAGAACATCTTTTTCCCCTTCATGACGCCAATCTCAAACAATTCAATATCTGGTCTCTAAATATCCCTTGGTCTTTAAATAGTCCATTATGGAACTTATCTTTCTAATTTATTTTTAGCCTGAACTTAAAAAAATATTGGTGAGTTTTGTACATTTCGTCTTTGGCATATCTTTTATTTTCTTCTTTCAAGTTTCAGTGATGCCTCTTTGCTTGCTCTCTTTCTCTTTTTTCCAATGTCAGCAAGTACATATTATTTATGTAAAATATTTTAGGAATTTCAAAGATCAAATCTGCTATTTCATTAAAATTTTATATTATATATATATAAAATTCTTTGAATATATGTACTCATATAATTTAATAACACTTCACTTTCACTTTTCGCTTTCATGCATTGAGAAGGAAATGGCAACCCACTCCAGTGTTCTTGCCTGTAGGATCCCAGGGACGGGGGAGCCTGGCGGGCTGCCGTCTATGGGGTCACACAGAGTCGGATACGGCTAAAGCAACTTAGCAGCAGCAGCCCAAGTAACTTTATGTGTCTGTATACTTTGTATGTATGAACTATATATATATATATATATATATATATGGGCCTCCCAGGTGACACTAGTGGTAAAAAACCCTCCTGCCAATGCAGGAGGCATAAGAGCCACAGGTTCAATCCCTGGGTCAGGAAGATCCCCTGGAGGAGGGCGTGGCAACCCACTCCAGGATTTTTCCCTGGAGAATCCCTTTGGACAGAGGAGCCTAGAGGGCTGTAGTCCATAGGGCCGCAAAGAGTTGGATAACACTGAAGCAACTTAGCATGCACACAGGCACTATATATATTTATATGTTCTCACATAACACAGTATGACATAGATGTTCGTACACACTGCACAGAATTCACGAACATATATTCGCTGTATACCGGCACACATTATATGTACACAGGTGCAGTCAAGTCTGTACGTTCACACTTATCCATGTATATACAGACATGGGCAACATAGCAATTCATTTAGTAGGGTCTGTCCTTACTACTCTTCCTAACATTTGAAAAAGTTATGAAACTTATATATGATCATTGCAAAAGTTCAAACATTAGGAAGGACACAGAGCTGAACTAAAACCTTGTTTCCATCTGGCGCTTGACTTCTGAAATCTTTTCTTCTTTTTCCAGAGGGAGCTGCTACATAACAGTGTCCTTGCAAACTTTTCATGTTTATTCACATAGGTAACATATTTGTTTGTTTAAAAGTAAATTGATTACATAGCTCACATTGTTGTGACACTGCTTTTTTAAACTTAATATGCCGTAGATATGCACTGCCTAACGTGGTAGGTGAGTGAGAGCTCAGTTGGGTCCGACTGTTTGTGACCCCGTGAACTGTAGTCCTCCAGGCTCCTCTGTCCATGGGATTTCCCAGACAGGAATCCATGCCCTCCTCCAGGGGATCTTCATGACTCAGGGGCTGAACCCAGGTCTCCTGAATCTCCTGTATTGGCAGGTGGATTCTTTACACTGTGCCACGTGGGGAGATTGGGATTTTGCAAACACTTGTAGTCATGAAATATCAGAGCTGGGAAGCAGTGGCTATCATTAGGTGTTTCCTCTGACTTTATAGGCAGAAGCTCAGGGAGGTTAAAGAGGGCCAGCCACTGAGCCAGTTCCCAAACCCAGGTTTGTGGAGAGCCTATATAGTGATCTTTCTTCTAGAACAGCTGATGTTAGAAGGTACCAGAGAACATGAAACTGGTTCCAAAGCAAATGCTTATTTTATTAATTTTTTAAGACTTCATCTTTTTTAAGAGAAGTTTTGGGTTTATCACAAAATTAGAAGAAAGATACAGGAATTTCCATATGCTGCCTCCTCATACACCATAGCCTGCACCATGATCAACATCCCCCACCAGGGTGGTACCTTTGTTATAATAAATGAACATCATCACCCAAAGTCCATAGTTCACGCTGAGGTTTATTCTTTTTTTGCATAGTAAGGCTTTTGTTTTTTAATTTTAAAAGTTTTTAATTGGAGCATAACTGCTTTACAGTGCTGTGCTGGTTTCTGCTGCACAGCAGCGTGAGTCAGCTCTGTGTGTTCAAATGCCCCTTCTCTCCCGAGCCTCCCTCCCACCACCCCGCCCTCTAGGCCAGCCCAGAGCCCTGAGCTGAGCCTCCCATGCCGTCCAGCGCTTCCCACAGCCCCTGTTGCACGCCTGGTGGCGTGTGTGTGTCAGTGCCACGGCCCAGTTTGTCCCCTTCCCCCACCCTCGGTCCACACGCCTGTTCTCTGCATCTGTGTCTCTGTTCCTGCCCTGTGAATAGGTTCATCTGTAGCATTTTTCTAGATTCCACATACATATTAGTGCATTCGTTTATGAAGCTGCTGCTGCTGCTAAGTCGCTTCAGTCGTGGCCGACTCTGTGCGACCCCATAGACGGCAGCCCACCAGGTTCCCCCGGTCCCTAGGATTCTCCAGGCAAGAACACCGGAGTGGGTTTCCATTTCTTTCTCCAATGCATGAAAGTGAAGTCGCTCAGTCGTGTCTGACTCTTAGCAGCCCCATGGATTGCAGCCTACCAGGCTCCTCCGTCTGTGGGATTTTCCAGGCAAGAGTACTGGAGTGGGGTGCCATTGCCTTCTCCCATTTATGAAGCACCTCCCACAAAAGAGTAAATCAAAATTTAAAATTCCACACTCTTCACGTTCTTCTTTCCTCACACATTTCTGCCCAAGCTTCTAGGTCTCAAAGTTTAGTTAGAGATAGGAACAGACTTCCAGAGCAATAGGGGAGGGAAAGGCCTTTGTTCTTGGTGTTCTCCGTTCAATGGGCTTTGATGCATGGATAATATGCATCATTGTAACATCATGCAGAGTATTTTTACTCTACCAAGTCATCTATTTCCTGCCTAACCCCCACAACCACTGAGCCAATGGTGTTTATTTAGAAGCATGCTCAGGTTTTTGTGACCAGCTCAATCTGGACCCAATTCTCTGGTCAATGCCTCTTATAAGCTGGGAATCCTTGAAGGAGTACCCCAGGCAGGGTGGGCCTCAGTGTCATATTGTTGATACAAACAGGGCTGTTAACTGGCTTGAAAGATGTTCTACTTACACATGTCCCTCAATGAATGTTCATTCCATTTCCTTTTGCTTATAGAAACTTACACAAGTTGTTATATTTTTAAAGATTTCTTGCTACATCTGTGGGAGAAGGCAATGGCACCCCACTCCAGTACTCTTGCCTGGAAAATCCCATGGATGGAGGAGCCTGGAGGGCTGCAGTCCATGGGGTAGCTAAGAGTTGGACACAACTAAGCGACTTCACTTTCACTTTCATGCATTGGAGAAGGAGATGGCAGCCCACTCCAGTGTTCTTGCCTGGAGAATCCCAGGGACAGGGGTGCCTGGTGGGCTGCCGTCTATGGGGTCGCGCAGTCGGACACGACTGAAGTGGCTTAGCAGCAGCGGCAGCAGCTACATTTGTACCTTGGCCCCTGTTGTTATTGTTGTTCAGTTGCTAAGTCATGTCTGACTCTGCAGTCCCATAGACTGCAGCATGCCAGGCTTCCCTGTATTTCACTACCACAGTTTGCTCAAATTCACATCCATTGAGTTGGTGATGCCATCCAACCATCTCCTCCTCTGTTGCTCCCTTCTCCTCCTGCCCTCAGTCTTTCCCAGCATCAGGATCTTTTCCAGTGAGTAGGCTCTCCACATCAGGTGGCCAAAGTATTGGAGTTTCAGCTTCAGCATCAGTCCTTCCAATGAATATTCAGGATTGATTTCCTTTAGAATCAACAGGTTTGATCTCCTTGAAGTCCAAGGGACCCTCAAGAGTCTTCTCCAACACCATAATTTGGAAGCATCTGTTTTTTGGTGCTCAGCTTTCTTTATGGTCCAACTCTCATATCTGAACAGGACTACTGGAAAAACCATAGCTTTGACTATACAGACCTTCGTCCACAAAGTGACGTCTGTGCTTTTAAATATGCTGTCTACGTTTGTCACCACCACGTGTTACCTTGACTTTGTCTGAGTGCTGGGGGTGGTGCTGCCTGCCCGAGGAAGGGGAATAACTCCAGTCCCTGCCTCTGCCCCACATCTCCCCAGCACTCTCCCCCTCCCCGACCCCTGTTTCACATGAACCACGTGTTTCCTTCTCTCCGCAGACCTCTATCAACATAAGTTCATCAACTGTCATTTTATCAACGTCACCTTTCTGGAACAGAAGGAGGGCTGCCATATGGACTTAGAGCAAGACAACGACTTCCTGATTTACCTTGTCAGCTTCCTTGGCAGTCTGTCTGTCTTGCCTGGGAACATCATTTCTGCCCTGCTCATGGACAGAGTTGGAAGACTCAAGATGATCGGTGAGTTGTCAGGGATGTCACGCCTGTGTTCTAGTGCGCCAGGGCGGAGGCTTAAGGTGGAGGAAAAGCAGTGGGATTTTCCTTTGTCTTTTTCAAGAAAACTCGCACAGGAAACCATGTAGGTAAGATGGATTCTGCTGGTATAGAACCAAGTCTGCAAAATCCCAGGGCACCTTGGAGATCTCTGAGATCCCTAGTCCAGGTCAGGCACAAGCCTTCATTTCCTGATTCAGCAATTCTGTCACAGTTACGTATTCTATTAGCACTTCAGTAGGATGTTATAGACATCCGCTGTACCCACTTTGTATTCCTCTTGGTGGAAAAATACACTAAAATGCTTTTAAATGAGCATCAATTTCATTTGATGATCTTAGATGAATCTTGTTACTTTTTATTATGTAATAGTAATAACATTCTGGGCTTTGGAGTTGGACAGGCTCATGTTGGAATCCTATCACCTAAAGGCTATTTGACTTTGGACACGTTCCTTTTCCTCTCTGGGCCTCATTTTACAGATAAGTAGACTTATGATGAGCTGGCAGGGGTTTGGGAGAATTTAACACAATGCACCCAAAGCATCTCCCAGTGCTCGGTGCATTGCAGGTTCTCACGTCTGCCTTGCTTCATTCTGCCAGATTTGCAGCAGTTTGTTACCAAAACACAAGCCAGGCATGGTAAGCAAGAAACGAAATATGCATACACCCAGAGCCAGGGTAAGCGTGGGGCTCCCCAGGTGGCACTAGTGGTAAAGAGCCCACCTGC
This sequence comes from Capra hircus, assembly GCF_001704415.2. Lineage (NCBI taxonomy): Eukaryota > Metazoa > Chordata > Mammalia > Artiodactyla > Bovidae > Capra > Capra hircus. Next base: position 15,135,148 of record NC_030828.1, on the reverse strand, counting down.
CAGTGCAAGATATGCAAACGATATGAGTTCAATCCTTGGGTCGGGAGTGGGGGGAGGAGATGGCAGCCCCCTCCAGTATTCTTGCCTGGAGAATCCCGTGAACAGAGGAGCCTGGCAGGCTACAGTCCATGGGGTCTTGAAAGAGCTGGACACGACTGAGCCACTGAGCACAGCACAGGGAAAATGTACACAGAAGAATATGGTCAAGGGGCTTCCCTGTGGCTCAGCGGTCAAGCAGCCGCCTGCCGATGCAGGAGACACGGGTTTGATCCTTGGTCCAGGAAGATCCCACATGCCCTGAGGCAACTAAGTCCGTGCACCACAACTGTCGCGCCTGTGGTCTAGAGCCTGGGAGCTACAACTGCTGAAGCCTGTGCGCCTGGAGCCTGGGCTCTGAAGCAAGAGAAGCCTCCGCAGTGCAAAGCCCTCACACCGCAACGGAGAGTAGCCCCCCGCTGTCGCAGCCAGAGAAAAGGCCGCACAGCACTGGAGACTCAGCACAGCCAAAAATAAGTTAATAAAATTATTAAAGAAAGAATATGGGTCAAGGCCAGGGGAGGGGGAGCAGACAGTAGGCTGATACACGTGCCATGAGTTCAGCCCCGGGGATGTAGTTGTCGGGAAAGATTAATTCCGAGATCCTAGCAGCAAGGCTCAAAGGACACAAAACAAATTGTAGAGCCTCATTGTCAATAAGTAGTTGCATGAATATTTAGAATGGTGAGCCCGAGACGTGCCTGTGGTTTCTGCTTTTTAATCTCGTCGAGAGGATGGTCCTGTCTCAGGCATAGCAGATTGAGCTGTGTCCTCTTCAGCGACAGTGTTCTGGTTAGATCGGAAACCTGATGCGGGAAGATGGTGGCTTATCAACTTCTGTGAAGTCTGTGCCCAGCTCGGTGTCTGCCACTGAGTCATGACTTAGTCACGCTGTGGGACTGAGAGAACCAGCAAAGATGACCTCTTTCCTGGCTGAGCTGGAGGCACCAAGTTTTTCAGGGCGGCGTGGTGTCAGAGACTGGTGGCTGGGAGTCAGGTGGCCGTCTCGGCAGGCACTGGCTTTGTGAGTCCGCACGACTTCCTCGACTGCTCTGAGATTCTCTCCCACGATGGTTAAAATAATACCTCTGTTTGCTCCAGTGAGAGTAAGTGTGTGACACTTCTGCCACTGGCCCTTTTTTTAAACTTTGGAAATACTAGTATGTAAGGAGCTAGACAAATAGCATGTTTCAAGCAGTCTCGGTTGGTCTGTATAATAACAACATAGAGAAGAAAAACAGGTGACTGAAGCCATACATTTTTACTTGGCATTTGAACTAAATCACTTGGAGTGGCTCTGACAGGTCTATTTTTATGGGAAAAACCCCCCACAATTTCGGAGAAGAAAAGAGCAATCTTCGTACAAGAAGGTGAATTTGTTTTTCTTTCTCTTTTTCAATGATTTATTTATTTATTTTTGGCGGCACTGGGTCTTTGTTGCTGCACGCTAAATGACAGGGCCTGGGGTCTGCTCTCTAGTTGCGATGCACAGCCTTCTCGTTGCAGTGGCTTCTCTTGCCGCAGAGCGCGGGCCCTAGGATGCCTGGGCTTCAGGAGTTGTGGCACATGGCCTCGGTAGTTGCACCTCCGGGGTCTAGAGCACAGGCTCAGTGGTTGTGGCACATGGGCTTAGGTGCTCCATGGTTTGGGGGATCTTTCTGGACCAAGGAGTGACTCTCAGTCGGTAGTTGCACCTCCAGGGTCTAGAGCACAGGCTCAGTGGCTGTGGCACATGGGCTTAGGTGCTCCATGGTTTGGGGGATCTTTCTGGACCAAGGAGTGACTCTCAGTCTCCTGCACTGGTAGGCAGGTTGTTTACCACTGAGCCACCCAGGAAGCTCTGTCGTAAGGTGTCGAATGTAGTCCCCTGTCCTATACAGTAGGACCTCGTTTATCCATTCTGTATATGATAGCTTCAGGTAAGTAATATTTTTCTTAATTTTAAAATTTGTGTCTTTATTTTATCTTCCGCGGTGCTGGGTCTTTGTTGCTGCGTGCGGGCTCTCTCTAGTTCTGGCACGCAGGGGCTACTCTCTAGCTGTGTGCATGGCCTTCTCATTGCAGTGGCTTCTCTTGTGGCAGAGCATGGTCTCTAGGGCCCGAAGACTCCGTAGTTGTGTTGGAAAAGTTTAGTTGCCCTGAGGCATGTGGGGTCTTCCTGCACCAAGGACCGATCCCATGTCCCCTGTGTTGGCAGGTGGATTCTTAGCCACTGCACCACCAGGGAAGTCCCCAGGAAGTGAATTTCTATCACAGGTCTTTTAAGTCCTAGGGTTGAATAGTGAATTCTGTGTCACGTCCTGGAGTAGCTGAAAGAGTTCTTGGGAGATAAGTGTGGATGAAGGGTCGGGAGTGGGGGGGTTGCCCCTGTGAACTAGAATGGACCACCCCCCTCAGCCAAGGGCTCAGGGAGGGCTGAGCACAGGGAGCAGGCGGGGCAGGGAGAGAGCACGTGTCCTTTCCTTCTCCACGGAGTCTCTTCTTATCATCATGAATGTGTCCCAGCTGAAAATAAAGTTCTCCAATGCTAACTAGTCGTACTCCCCAGACTGGATATCTGCAGCTAATATTTACCATTCATCGTTCTTTCTATGTTGTTCAGTCACTCAGTCATGTTCAGCTCTTTGTGATCCCATGGATTGCAGCATTCCAGGCTTCTCTGTCCTTTACCATCTCCTGGAATTTGCTCAAACTCTTATCCATTGAGTCGGTGATGCCATCCAACCGTCTCATCCTCTGTCGTCCCCTTCTCCTCCTGCCTTCAAGCTTTCCCAGCATCAGAGTCTTTTCTAATGAGTCAGTTCTCTGCATCAGGTGACCAAAGTATTGCATCTTCAGCTTCAGCATCAGGCCTTCCAATGAATATTCAGGGTTGATTTCCTTTAGGATTGGCTGGTTTGATCCCCTTGCTGTCCACGGGACTCTCAAGAGTCTTCTCCAGCACCACAGTTCAGAAGCATCAGTTCTTTGGTGCTCAGCCTTCCTTATGGTCCAACTCTCACATCCGTACATGACTATGGGAAAAACCATAGCTTTGACTATATGGACCTTTGTCTTTATATTTTCATCTTTTGCTAATGTCTATTTCATTTCTGAGCAAGACTGTTAAAAGCTCATACAGTGTTCTTTTTGTATGTTTAGAAAAAGGTCTGGCACACAGAGTATCAACTACTATATTCTCGGGCCCCAGTACCTACCAGGTACTCAGTTAATGTCTCGATGTGATGTGGAGTGACCTGTTTTGAAATTGCCTTTCCCAAGACCCTGGGACAACCCCCCAGTCGAGTTTGCTGGAGCATCATTTATCCTGCTTACTCTGCCACTGTGCCCTCTTTGGGCCAGAATTGTGCCTTGTTAACAGTAGAGAAGAGATTTTTCCTGATGAGCCCATTATTCCTCATTTATTCAATTTAATAAACATTAATTTGTCCAGAACAGTTCTCCACCAGGCTGTATGGTCAGCAACGGGAATACGATGCTAATTGAGACAGACAGCGTCCTTGTGCTTAAGGAACAAGTGATCTGTGGGGAGAGACAGACATAAACTAGAAATTTCATTCAACTAACACTTAGGAAGTGCTTATTAGAGGTCAGATTTTGTTTCAGGCATTTTATAAATATTAATATATTTAACCTTCACCGTAACCCTGTGATGGGGAAAGTGAGACAGCTCAGGGAGGTTAAGTGTCTCACTCAAGGTCACACAGGGGCAGCTGGGGTTGACCTCAGGCCTCTCCAAAACAAGGGAATAAGGACTAAAGATGAGAGTGGAAGAACTGGGGACCAGAGGGATCTATAGCGGAAAGACTCAACACAGTCAATCCTAAAGGAAGTTAACCCTGAATATTCATTGGAAGGCCTGTTGCTGAAGCTGAAACTTCAGTACTTTGGCCACCTGATGTGAAGAGCCAGCCCACTGGAAAAGACCCTGATGCTGGGAAAGATTGAGGGCAGGAGGAGAAGAGGGGGACAGAGGATGAGATGGTTGGATGGCATCACTGACTCAATGGACATGAGTTTGAGCAAGCTCCAGGAGATAGTGGAGGACAGAACAGCCTGACAGTCTACAATCCAGCGAGTAGGGGTTGGGGGGGGGGGTCTCAAAGAGTCAGATATGGCTTAGCAACTGAACAACAGCAATGGTTCCCTATCACTTGATTTCTTTGATGATAATATTTGGTGTTCAATAAACATTGTACACCAACGCCCATGGCTGGCCTCCTTGAGCGATGCATGCGTGTTGACGATACAGTTCTCAGGGCACTCGTGGTCCAGTAGATAGCAGTCTCCTCCCCCTCTAGTTCTCTCCTCACTGTTGGAAAGAGGTTAGCATGCTACCCAGTCATAGCCTATCCCTCCCCAGAATCAGCAGAATGCAGCTGGACAGTTACCATCCCCCAGCTCGTCAGCAGGGTTTGGCATGAGTCTCAGCGGCTCCAGGTCTGACGGTGAGGCTCCAGGCAGAGGCCTCCTCCCCAAGCCCCACCCAGGGATGCACTTGCAGGGGAGGCCAGACCAGCCTTCTGGTTCCTTGGCAACCTAAAGATCTCCCTTCTCCAGGCTCCTGATCCCTGGTGGGGACTCTTCTCTGTTTCACAGCTGGTTGGTTGGGACCTGCTTCTTACATTCCTTTCTGCCAACTATTCCCACCACATTTCCAGAATACTCTTGATCCCCGCCCTGCACCCACTCAAGACTTCCCCAGCTCTTCCGGGCTGGATATATTGAATTTGGGTAGGATATGACATAGCCTTCTTTGAAGGGAATCTCTTGTCATTAACTGTATCACCCAGAGTCCTGGTGGGAAAAGGAATTCACCCAAGATAGTTCTGGTGAAGACTGTATGCTGGAGCAGCATCTAAACGTGTGGGCAGGGTTGTGGGGATAGATGAGGTTGATGAGACACCCAGATACTAGTGACAGTGGGCAGCAGGCTCTATTTCCAGGGACAGAGGGAGGAAACAGCAGTAACTGAATCCAGGGGGAGCTAGAACCAAGGAGGAGGCATCCCGGAGAAACTATAGTCCTGGAGGGATGTAACATCTGCCCCAAAAAGGGCTTATAAAGCAGGCTGGGAACTGGCATGAAATACCCTGAGCCCTTTCTCCTTGCAACTGATAAGGGAGCCAGCTGCAGGCATGCTGTCCACAGGGGTTATCTTCCTGGGGCAAAGGGCAGGGCTGAGGAGGGTAGCTTAGATATCTGGGATGCAGGTGGCATACATAAGAATGCCCAGCGGGGCTCTTGATCAGGTGTTCTTCTGTAGCCAGTGTCCAGTTGAACTCGAGCTCCATAAAAATGGAGTCTTAAAAAAAAAAAGATGATTGCCTATGCTCTGTGACAGCCTGGAGGCATGGGATGGGGAGGGAAGTCGGGGGAGGTTTAAGAGGGAGAGGACGTACGTATGCCTGTGGCTGATTCATGTTGATGTATGGCAGAAACTGTCACTATATTGTAAAGTAATTATCCTTCAATTAAAAATTAAAGGGCTTCCCTGGTGGCTGGGTTGGAAAAACCCCTTGGAGAAGGCAAAGGCTACCCACTCCAGTATTCTGGCCTGGAGAATTCCATGGACAGTTCATGGGGTTGCAAAGGGTCGGACAAGACTGAGCAACTTTCACTTATACTGCTGGCTCAGCTGGGTTTAAAAATTTTTTTAAAAAATTTCATTTATTTATTCATTTTTGGCTGCACTGGGTCTTCGTTGCCACGCTGGCTTGCCTCTAGGTGTGGCGAGGGGGAGCTCCCCTCTTGTTGCGGAGCTCTGGCTCTAGGGTGACAGGCTTCAGTATTTGTGGCTCCCGGGGGCTCTGGAGCAGGTGCTCAGTAGCCCTGTGGCCTGTGGGAGCTTCCTGGGGTCAGGGATTGAATCTGTGCCTCCTGGATTGGCAGGTGGATTTGTTACCACTGAGCCATCAGGGAAGTCCCAAGAATGGAGTCTCCTGACACTGATGAATTTCAGCACCTTAGGAAGTCTGGCATATAATAGTTTCTCAACTAATATCCACCCTCTCTGCCTTGTCTTCAGTTACTCTGGGCTGGACAGTACTCAGTTCAGTTCAGTTGCTCAGTCCTATCAGACTCTTTGCGACCCCATGAACTGCAGCACGCCAGGCCTCCCTGTCTATCACCAACTCCCGGAGTCCACCCAAACCCATGTCCATAGAGTCGGTGATGCCATCCAACCATCTCATCCTCTGTCATCCCCTTCTCCTCCTGCCCCCAATCCCTCCCAGCATCAGGGTCTTTTCAAATGAGTCAGCTCTTTGCATGAGGTGGCCAAAGTATTGGAGTTTCAGCTTCAACATCAATCCTTCCAATGAACACCCAGGACTGATCTCCTTTAGGATGGACTGGTTGGATCTCCTCGCAGTCCAAGGGACTCTCAAGAGTCTTCTCCAACACCATAGTTTAAAAGCATCAATTCTTCAGCGCTCAGCCTTCTTTATAGTCCAACTCTCACATCCATACATGCATGACCATTGGACAGTACTAGGGAGGGAGAATTTTGAAATCCTTCCTGGTGGCTCATTCTGGTGACATGACCCATGCAGGCTCTAATTCCACGGCTGGGGTGCCACGTGGGGGTCCAAGCTGTGCTCCCTGTGTGTGGAGATGAACCTGCTTTTGCAGGTGTTGTCTGACATGGGTTTCATGTTTCTTTCTCCTCTGATCTCCCTGGGCAGGTGGTTCCATGCTCATCTCGGCCGTCTGCTGCTTCTTCCTGTTTTTCGGCAACAGCGAGTCCGCGATGATCGGCTGGCAGTGCCTGTTCTGCGGGACCAGCATTGCTGCCTGGAACGCACTGGATGTGATCACAGTGGAGCTGTACCCCACCAACCAGAGGTCAGCTCCTCTCTGTGCTTCCTATGGGACTTGCTTGGGCTCCTTTGGCCAAGAGTCCGCCTGCCACGAGATCCTCCACCAGGGCCATCTTGGTCTTCTTGGAGTTCGATGGACCAAATGTCTCTTGGGTTGTTGAGTTTCTCTTGCCCAGAGGCTGGCATAGGCCTGGAGCTGGGAAGGCTAAGGCTTGATAGAGTAGGTTGGATGGCAAGATGTAAAGGACCAGGGCAAACCTTGTCCAGGAGAGAGGAGCCAGGGCTAACCCTATGTATGTGCCATCCAAGGGGAGGTGAGAACAGACATGCCAGCGGGAAGTGAAGGAGAAAGGGGAAGAGCTGGGCAAAGGGTGGAGCAGAAATAAAGGTGGCATGAGGCACGATGGTTAGCACATTTGCAGAGAATGTGGCAGGAATGGCCAACGTTTATCTGCTTTCGTGCACACTCTTTAGGAAGAGGTCTAGCTTAAAGGCATAGAGTCAAGGCCCATTGCTTAGCAGGTAATTTCTTCTCATGGAGGGGGAATTTTTTTCTTTTGTGGATTTTTTCTTTATTTAATAGATAAGTTACACAGACAGTGTAAAGTCAGACAGTGCAAGAAAAAAGGATTTACAATGAGAAGTTCAATCTTTCTTCTGCTACAGGCTGCTAGTTCCCCTCTCAGAAGCAGCAGTTACTACCAGTTTCTCGTGTATTCATTAGAAATATTCTCTGCATAAATAGGAATGCATGTGTGTATGTGTTTGTGTGTTTTGTTACCATCTTTGTGTATATGTTACCATCCCCCCCCTTTTAAAACCAAGATGAGAACATGCTATGTTATACCATTCTATGCCATGCTTTATTCTCACAGGCATATATTTTGGAGATTGTTCCATATTACTTTCTCAGTATTTTAAATGGATTCATAGTATGTGGAGGGGGGATTTTTCAGGACTGCATGTGAGTGGCTCTTGGGCCAGAAATGAGTGTGAAGTGGTATGGAAGGCAAGTAAATGCAATTCTGCAGAAAATAATGATATTCCCAAGACAATTGATGACAGAGGTAGTGGATTACAGGTAGCTATGGAAAAGCACAGGATATTATATTTGAAACCTCTTCTGTTAATGAAAGAACTTCTATTACAAAAAATAAGAGATGGAAAGTTATCATCATTTCAGTGATATGTGATTTTAAATCCAGGGAACCTAAGGGAATTAAACAAAGAGAGTAATAGGAACAATAAAATAATTTGGTAAAATGGTCAATAATAAAACTGACATAAGAATTTATAGATCTTAAAGAAGACAAAATATTAAAAATAAAGTGAAATTCATTTAATAATGGAAGAAGTCATAAAATATTTCAGAATCCATTTGATGAGAAAACTGAAAAGCTTGTGTGAAGAAATCATAAAACTTTACTGAGAGATATAAAATAAGACTTAAATAGATGTCAATATGTATCTAAGAAGATTTAATCTTACAAAAATGTTAAGTATTTTTTAGCATTTGAAGCATTCATTTACAGCTCTATGAGATTTTTTTTCCCACCCTGGGAAACTAAAAAAAAAAATGACTGTAAAATTTATCTGGAGAAATTCACATATGAAAATACCCCCCAAAATTCTGAAAACAAAAAGACGGGTTGGGGTTGGCAAAAATGGAAAAAATGTTAAAAGAATTTAAAGTAAAAAAATATATATATTCTTTATAAACTTGTGGTATGAAATAGATACAGTTTACTTAATTTGGGGAGGACCAGTGCTCAGAACACGGGCTTCTAAGGTGGCTCAGTGACTTGGAAAGAAAGTTATGACAAACCTAGTAGCGTATTGAAAATCAGAGACGTTGCTTTGCTGACAAAGGTCTGTATAGTCAAAGCTGTAGTTTTTCCAGTAGTCATGTATGGATGTGAAAACTGGACCATAATGAAGGCTGAGTGCCGAAGCATCAGTTGATGCTTTTGAACTGTGGTGCTGGAGAAGACTCTTGAGAGTCCCTTGGACTGCAAGGAGATATAACCAATTGATCCTAAAGGAAATTAACCCTGAATATTCATTGGAAGGACTGATGCTGAAACAGAAGCTCCAGGACTTTGGCCACCTGATGTAGAGAGCCAACTCACTGGAAAAGACTCTGATGCTGGGGAAGATTGAAGGCAGGAGGAGATGGGGACAACAGAGGATGAGATAGTTGGATGGCATCACCAACTCAATGGACATGAATTTGAGCGAGCTCCATGAGGTGGTGAAGGACAGGAAAGCCTAGGGTACTGCAGTTCATGAGGTCTCAAAGAATCAGACACGACTGAAGGACAACCAATTCAGGAGACGCATGAGTCAAGGGTTCGATCCCTGGGTTGGGAAGATCCCCTGGAGAAGGAAATGGCAACCCAATCCAGTATTCTTACCTGGAAAGTTCCAATAGTGCTTAGAATATTGTCTCTGTACATAAGTGAAGTCAGAAGACAATTGATGGTTGACAGTAGTTATCACTGGAAAGCGTGGTTAATACCAGTTAGGATTAGGTTCTGCCATGAGTGAGAGACTCCAGATATTAATAACTGCAGATGTAGGAAGACAGGAACTGCAGGCTCTTTTTATCTTGTTTCTTCCTCTTTCATGACCTCAGTCATGGTCTGCAGCGAGACCATCTATATTCCCAGAAGCAGGATGGAAGGAAAAAGGACTCTAAAAACAAAGCAAAACAAAACTTTTAAATTTTATATTGGAGTATACCCACTCCCCACTCCAGTACTCTTGCCTGGAAAATCCCATGGATGGAGGAGCCTGGAAGGCTGCAGTCCATGGGGTTGCTGAGGGTCGGACATGACTGAGCGACTTCACTTTCACTTTTCACTTTCATGCATTGGAGAAGGAAATGGCAACCCACTCCAGTGTTCTTGCCTGAAGAATCCCAGGAACAGGGGAGCCTAGTGGGCTGCTGTCTATGGGGTTGCACAGAGTCGGACATGACTGAAGCAACTTAGCAGTAGCAGCAGTAATACCCACTCCAGTACTCTTGGGCTTCCCTGATAGCTCAGTCAGTAAAGAGCCTGCCTGCAAGGTGGGAGACCTGGGTTTGATCCCTGGGTTGGGAAGATCCCCTGGAGGATCCCTGGAGGAGGGCATGGCAACCTACTCCAGTATTCTTGCCTGGAGAATCCCATGGACAGGGGAGGCTGGCCAGCTACAGTCCACGGGGTCACAAAGAGTCAGACACGACTGAGCAGCTAAGCACACGGCACGTAGCCAATTAGCAATGCTGTGATAGTTTCAAGTGAATAGCAAAGGGATTCAGCTATTCATTTACGTGTATCCATTCTCCCCCAAATGCCCCTCCCATCGAGACTGCCACGTGACATCGACCAGAGTTCCCTGTGCTGTGTAGTTGGAAAAGACCACTCTTGACATCTCTTAAGGAAGTTTCTCAGGAACTGCTGCCTGTACTTATATCCCATTGGCTTAAACTTACTCACATGGCTAGGCTCGGAAGCACAGGAATCTGGGAAATATAGTCTCATATCTGGAGATCTGCTATTTAGGCAGAACCGTTTTTGCCACAAGAAGGTAGAGGAGCTATTAATGGGGAACACGTACACTTTCTGCTCCATCCTTTTCCATTCTTGCAATATGTCACAGTACTCAGGTACTTGTGTGCATGCTAAGTTGCTTCAGTGTTTGACTCTTTGTGACCCCACGGAAGCGGCCTGCCAGGCTCCTCTGTCCATGGGATTCTCCAGGCAAGGACGCTGGAGTGGGTTTCTATGCCCTTCTCCAGGGGATCTTCCTGATCCAGAGACCAAACCTGCCTCTCTTATGTCTCCTGTATTGACAGGTGGGTTCTTTACCACTAGTGCCACCTCGGAAGCCTGTGAACAACTCAAGTTGGAAGGAAATACTCCAAAATGTTAATAATGGTGATTCCTTTCAGTGGTGAAGTTACAAATTCTTGCATCTTTATGTTATTCTGTATTTCCAAATTAGACTAAGAATGTGTTACTTTGATATTTAGGGAAAAAAATTCCCTCCCGCATCTTCACTATACTTCTTCTTCTTTTTTTTTTTTTTTGCTTGAGGGATTCACTCCGACAGGGTTTTTATTTTTTATTGAAAAACCTTTTTATTTTGTGTTGAGGTAGAAAAGAATGTGTTGATTAGAAAACAATGTTGTAGTTTCAGGTGAACAGCGAAGGGACCCAGCCATACTTATACATGCATCCATTCTCCCCGACTTCCCTCCCATCCAGGCTGCACTCTACTTCTTTAACAAGGGAAAGGAAGAACCCAGTCCCACACATCTAAGGAGGTCTAGTCTGCATCCTCCAGAATGGTTTACTTTCTCCTTCTTTTATAGGGCAACAGCCTTTGGCATCCTCAACGGATTATGCAAATTTGGCGCCATCCTGGGAAACACCATCTTCGCTTCTTTCGTTGGGATCACCAAAGTGGTCCCCATCCTTCTGGCGGCCACTTCCCTCGTTGGGGGTGGCCTGATTGCTCTTCGACTGCCGGAGACTCGAGAACAGGTCCTGATGTGAACCACCTGCCAGGGAAAGGAAATGTTGGAAGAACCCTGTCTGGGAACCTCCACGGTGCCCTCACTTCCTGTCTGTCACTGTCCGGCGGACCCCTGGATAGCGCAGGAGGAAAAGTTGAACTTGGGACCCCTAGCTTAGCACCTGTTTCCGCTGTCTGTATGTTTGTAACTCGGGGGTTTCCTGAGCTGTCCTCCCGTAGAATCCCAGAACTCCATGCTTGGCTTCTAGTGTGCCCAGCCGAGGGGAGAACACCCCCAGTGGGAGCACAGACTAAGCAAGGGGTGTGTATTTCTGCAGGTGAGGTACAAGGACTTTCTTGCATTTCAAAATGAACTTGAGAAACACTCATGTTCCTCCGTAAAGTTCCTCGGAGCCCAAGGACTTAACGAATGGACTTGGTGGGGAAGTTGAGTCATTGTCTGAATACTGAAGTACATATGATACATATATTTTTGGAGTTAAAGTGTCACTTCTCATAGTTTCCATTTGAAAATTGGCACAATAGCATTGAAGATACTCTGATATAGGAAACCAAATATTTGAGCAATATCTGTAGAAATCTATGTTACCCACTCCAAGAGTCCTAAGTTTTCCATGATGATTAGGGGGTAAATTGAAGAATAATATTTATTCCTATTTTGATCTAGTCAAAAACACTTAAGGGGATAGGCATTCTTTAAACTAACTTTGTACATAATTGTCTTTGGGTTTCATTTGCAGAAATGGTGTCTGCAAATATTTGCCAGCATTTAGCCATATTTGGAGAGGAGTTGGTGTTTGAGGTCCCAGGAAATTGGGGCTGATGGAGTGAAGCGCGAGCACAATTTCTTATAGCCATTTAACTTGCTAGTGGGAGGATGCACTTCACGAGCTCACGTCGCACTGTTCATTTCGTCTGGCTCTTTTCTTCTTGTGGGGGAGGAATTATTTCCTCTCTTACACAGACTGCTGGTGAAACGCAAGCTCACCGTCGTCCATCCTAGCAGTTGATGTGCCTGCTCACCCAGAAGCAACACGGAGAGTGTTCCGCGGCTCCTGCCATCTCCTTTGGGCAAGAATGAGATGCGGGCATGGGGGATGGAGGGCGGGGTGGGGAAATGCAGCCACAGGCCTTCGAAGTGTAAACTTGGCAGTGAAGCACGATCGGTGTTTATTGTAAAGGTCAGATCCGTGAAAATCTACTCTGTGTCTCGGTTCGGCTTCTTTTTGGAGCAGACATTGGCATGGGAGTTGGGGAGCACAGGGGTTTTCATATATGTTTTTGTTCAGTCCTCACAAGGAACACTTTCCTGAGATCTAGTATGAAATGTGAATGGGGGTGGGGTGGGGGGGGTGAGGAACTCAGGACAAACTGCTTTGGTAAAAGTCAGTGATAGATTGGAGTCTTGAATCCATTGAAAAAGAAAGACTGTTTCACCCTTCAGAACTGTCTCGCATGGAAGGGACTGTGAGCTAGACGCCCTGGGTCCCTGGAGGTGAACCCTGAGGCCAGATGGACCTCAGTCTGCAAGAATTAGCCCTTGATTTGTGATGCTTTCAATAAAGTGCCAGGCTTTTGCTACCAGAAACCTCAAAAATTTAAAGAAGAATAAAGATGGCTGCACCGAGTGTATTTTCTGTTTTGGAGAAACACTTAGGCCCCGTGATAACTTCCAGCCGTCCTTTGGTTATTCTCTCGAGTAGAAGGTGGAGAGGAGAAAGAGTAAATCCTGGCAACTCTCTATCCTGGATCTGAGATCAGTTTTAATGATGAAGAGGTTTTCTTTGCTTCTCTTGTCCACTGATAATTGAATCACCATTTCTTTTTTCTGTGCAGGGAAGGAAGACGCATCAACTTGGGTTTGATATCCTGACTCCCCCAAATGTGTAAATGTATCATTGTGTATTAGTGTTTCTCTCAGTTTGTTACAGGAGTTACCTAACATCAGTGCTACATCAATAATGAGAGGATCAATGTAACATAGCTGTAATATACTTGCTTGTGATACAGAATACACTGGCTAGGTTCATAAAAGAGAACGGTATAAACTGGGATTACTACATCCCTTCTAACACGATTTTCCAGTGGGAGAGTACAATTCGATGAACAGTTACTGCTTGAGAAATTTATAAGGCAGCAAAAGCCTGCATTTCTAGTTCGGACGGATCTTGTAAATCTAAAGCCTGATTCATTTCTGAGCGTTGGGATGGCTGCGACGATTTGGGGTAAACTCCATTTGATTCCCAAGTTCTCACTTCTGCATTATCCTTATGGCTCCATACACCAACCATCTAGCCAACCAAGGGCAATTCCCATCCCATCCATCACCCAGGCCTTTGTAAAGGTACAGCCATGCTCTGCAGACTTTTCCCATGCAGAACTGTCTGGCACTGGGACCTGGCCACTTCTTAAATGCTGTCACTCCTGCTGAGATAAATGTGTCTTTAAAAATAGTCCCTTTGGCAGGTCACTGGGGGATAACGCACAGCATTCCTGGCCAGGCGCGTCTTTTTCATTTCACATTCTACCCTGAGAAACTCCCTATGGCATTCGTGGAGAAGCAGAAGGATGAGGCTGTCCCTCGTTGAGCAAATCTGTTCGCAGTTCATGATGTACTTTTATGATGCCCAGTTTGGGAGGAGTTGCTTTTAAAGATCTCAGCTGTATTGTGTCATCTCTCGATGCTGATTTCTCGATCTTTTGTTTTACTGGAAATAAATAGTGAAAGGGGTGTGCCTACTTGTGACGTTTATAGCACACGACCCTGAGGTCATGTAATAAATAAGCTCTTTCCCAGGGTTTCCTGGCACCTTGTATTAGTTCATTAAAAATAATAATAAAAGTCATTGTAAACAAGCCTTAAAGAACTGAGACTAAAGATTATTTCTAGACTCTGAAGTCTCTTCTGGAATCTTTGATTGATTGGATGTGCTGACAGGATGCTGACAACCATTTCCTTCTTATGTTGCATACGGGGACCTTGAGAGGTTGAATGATGTGACCAAGGTGACATGTAGTGCTTGGAGTGGGTTACAAGTAGGTTGCAAGTTGGTCTAGTTCTGGACTCACTGATATATTACTACAGAGTCGCCCATAGTCTTCGAGGAATGGGAAAATATGACCAACACTTCCCTGGGACCATTCTCTGAAAGTCCACTTGATTCCTTTACCTAGAATAAGTGGAAGGACCAGTATAAACATGAAAGGGTTTCATGTGTATTCATGGACACGCAGGCTCCAGCCCTGGGTCGGTAAAATCGGTAAGATCGCCTGGAGAAGGAAATGGCAACCTGAGCCAGTATTCTTGCCTGGAAAATTCCATGAAAAGAGGAGCCTGTTGGGCTACAGTCCATGGGATTGCAAAGAGTTGGACGTAACTGAGTGACTGAGCAAGCATGCATTCAGTGACTCATTTTGTTTATTCGGCAAATCCTTACTGAGCCTCTACTGGGTGCCAGTCTCCACACTCAATTCTGGGGACGCAGAACTGAACGCCATGGCCGGCGTGGCCGCTTTGTAATCTGATTACTGGGGGCAGACTTCTGCCTTTCAGCTGCTGGTTTTCAGTGCTGTTTCCATCATCAAGGCTGCCTCACTGACTGAGATGGCACCGGCCCTCACATCCACAATTCAGTGGGAAGCAGAAGGAAGGGCAACGGGCGAAGGGGCCGCACTTCCCAGCTGAGGCAGCCTTTCTTGGACCTGCTGTCATGGATGCCCCTTCTGCTTGCTTCCGCAAGTATGTCATGGACTTCCCTTTGTTGCAGGGGAGGCTGGGAAATGCCACCTTTACCTGGGAACATTGCCACCTGTCCTCCAAATTGAAGATCTTGGCACTAAGGGAGAAAAAGAGAAAGGAGAGGTGGACGATGCTTCTTAAGACTTAGCATGTGTCAGAATCACCTAGGGGCAGGGGCGGCGGCTAAAACTCACACTGCTGGGCCCCACCCCATCTGGGGTGGGATCTGAGAATCTGCATTTTTAACAGACTCCCAGGTGGTGTGGATGGCCTCAGTCCTTGGATCGTATTTTGAGCAGCATCAACAATCTGCCAGTTTGATTTGTTGGAGAAGTTCTGTTGTACCGATCGTTTAAAACTTGCCTAAATCAGAAAGAAACTCACAAAACTAGAAGCCATGAAAAGACGATGACCATAGTCCTCAGGTTCAGGGACAATCAACTGGATAGTGCATTAGTAACTGATGGGTGTCCATGAAGCTATGGCTACATATGAACTTGATCAGCGACAGTCAACCTGAACTTGGCACGGAAATATCTCTAGAAAAAGGCGAAGAGATTTCTTTCGAAAAGAGAAAGACTGATATGAGGAATTCCTCCACTTAGACCTCATCCAACACATGTTTGCAGAGTGGTTACGTGTATCCCATGCCCCACAAGGCCCCCACCTCTAAGTGATTGTCCCCATGTTCAAAGTCTGGGCTTTTGCGGGTAGCTGAGTCATGCTTCGGCACAGCCCTAAGAACTGTGTGGAAATAAATCACATGAAGCCTTTGCATTTGAGGCAAGCTTAAAACACATTTTATTTAATTTGCAGAAGCATGGTGGGGAGATTTATATGCATAGCTTTTGTGACAGCAGTGAAGTTTCTGAAAAGATTGATGATGACCTGAAACAAATTCTAGAGCTATCCACAAAAGTTAATGGAGAAGTAAATGGTGCTATATCGTTGTTAATTACAGGATGAACAGGGGATGTGCTCAGCAGGACGGTAGTAACACACTCCAGGAGGTTCGAGCCATGAGCTGGGCAGTGAGGACTCTTCACCATGTCCCCTGAAAGGACATGCTTGGCTATCCATTCACTTCTGGCCCCGCTGGCTACAAATGACTTTGAATTTCAGGGACCATAAATATGTACTCCTCTGGGAATTACAGTTCTTTCAGGAGATACCCCCCACACCACATTTGGTCATTTGGCTAGATAGGGAGGTCTGTTTAATTCCATGACTGTCCCTCAGGAAAGCAGGCTATTCGAAACCAGCTATCTTGTCCACCTGTCACCTACACTCGGTCATGTCTGACTCTGCGACTCCAGGGACTGCAGCACATCAGGCTTCCCTGTCCTTCACTTTCTCCTGGAGTCTGCTCAAATTCATGTCCGTTGAGTTGGTGATACCATCCAACCATCTCATTCTCTGTCACCCTCTTCTCCTCCTGCCTTCAGTCATTCCCAGCATCTGGGTCTTTTCCAGTGACTTGGCTCTTTGCATCAGGTAGACAAAGTATTGGAGCTGCAGTATCAGTCCTTCCAATGAATATTACACCTACGATATATAATCTCAGCAATACAGATTTCTCTAAATCTGAATCAGAGTGTGTGAATTCAATAGGATACATGCAAAAGGCCAACAAAAATAGCCTTTCAGGAAAATTTGACTTTGAACTATCTCACAAAGGACTACTTTAAAAAAACCTTTTTGTTTGTTATTGGGGTGCAGCTGATTAGCAATGTTGTGATAGTTTCAGGTGAACAGCAAACGACTCAGATATACATATATGTGTATCCATTCTTCCCCAAACTCCCCTCCCTTCCAAGCTGCCACATAGCATATAAATGACCCTTATTTACAAAAGTGTTTCTTCCAAAGAATCACAAAGCTAATTCTTTCAACCTCAAAAGTATTTGGAAGTGGCAAAACTCTCCTTCTTTAAAATTTATTTTGTGGTAATAGCTTTCTTTCCGATTTGGAGTTGGTCTGGATGAATCAAGAAAACTCAACGTTAACAAATATTGTTAAAATATAACAACTTTAACAAATAGCTATTGCTAATAGCTAATTTGCCCATATTCTTGCTAATGATTTTTAATAAGGATACCATCAGAAACCTGCATTCTACATACTTTACGGTTGAAATATCAAACCATAAGCTGAAGATTTTGGATCAGAATATAAATGGTATGTTGCTGAGGTGTATGTTAGAATATGTGGTGTAACAAGTGAGGCAGGAAAAGACCGTTACATTGGTAGTCTTGAAGAGACAAATATATAACCAATAGGTTTAACTGATGATTTTGAAAGGTAGTTCAACCTCTAAAAATTAAATTTTGGAGAAGTAAGATGGAAGTATTTGTGACATATATACATAAAAATATCCATATATACATTAAAAATATCCCTCCACAATGTAGGGGCTTCCGTGATGGATCAGTGGTCAAGAATTCACCTGCAATGCAGGAGGCCCAGGAGATGTGTGTTCGATCCCTGGTGAAGAATCCCTTAAGGAGAAAATGGCAACCAACTCCAGTATTCTTGCTTAGAAAATCCCATAGACAGAGGAGCCTGGCGGGTTGCAGTTCATGGGGTCACAGAGAGTCAGACACACACATGTACCCAATGTATAGGCAGGAAAACTATTATTGTTTAAGACACATGCCATGAATTAGTCAGTTTTGATTCAGGCTATTTTTACTTTATGTGATAAAATCTAAAGGCTATTTTAAAGTTTAAAAGTGTGAAATATTTATCAACTGGTGAGACGCGGACTTGTCAATCCTGCTACATTTCAGTTCAGTTCAGTTCAGTCGCTCAGTCATGTCCGACTCTTTGAGACCCCATGAATCGCAGCACGCCAGGCCTCCCTGTCCATCACCAACTCCCGGAGTTCACTCAGATTCATGTCCATTGAGTGGGTGATGCCATCCAGCCACCTTATCCTCTGTCGTCCCCTTCTCCTCCTGCCCCCAATCTCTCCCAGCATCAGAGTCTCTTCCAATGAGTCAGCTCTTCACATGAGGTGGCCAAAGTACTGGAGTTTCAGCTTTAGCATCAGTCCTTCCAGTGAACACCCAGGACTGATCTCCTTTAGGATGGACTGGATGGATCTCCTTGCAGTCCAAGGGACTCTCAAGGATCTTTTCCAACACCACAGTTCAAAAGCATCAATTCTTCAGTGCTCAGCCTTCTTCACAGTCCAACTCTCACATCCATACACGACCACAGGAAAAACCATAGCCTTGACTAGATGGACCTTAGTCGGCAAAGTAATGTCTCTGCTTTTGAATATACTATCTAGGTTGGTCATACCTTTTCTTCCAAGGAGTAGGCGTCGTTTAATTTCATGGCTGCAGTCACCATCTGCAGTGATTTTGGAGCCCCCCAAAAATAAAGTCTGACACTATTTCCACTGTTTCCCCATCTATTCCCATGAAGTGACAGGACCGGATGCCACGATCTTAGTTTTCTGAATGTTGAGCTTTAAGCCAACGTTTTCACTCTCCTCTTTCACTTTCATCAAGAGGCTTTTTAGTTCCTGTTCACTTTCTGCCATAAGGGTGGTGTCATCTGCATATCTGAGGTTATTGATATTTCTCCCGGCAATCTTGATTCCAGCTTGTGCTTCTTCCAGTCCAGCGTTTCTCATGATGTACTCTGCATAGAAGTTAAATAAGCAGGGTGACAATATACAGCCTTGACGTACTCCTTTTCCTGTTTGGAACCAGTCTGTTGTTCCATGTCCAGTTCTAACTGTTGCTTCCTGACCTGCATATAGATTTCTCAAGAGGCAGGTCAGGTGGTCTGGTATTCCCGTCTCTTTCAGAATTTTCCACAGTTTATTGTGATCCACACATTTCATATAGGCCAGACTTAAAAATAGCTGGTTTGTGCATTTCCATTTGGTCCCAGATTTTTGGTCAGTGTGAATCCTGAAGGCCCCCAACCCTAACAGCCTAAATTATTACTTCTTGTTCTTGATGTGATAGGTATGTACATAAAGCAGGTTGAGTTATTAGGAAAAGAAGTTCAAGTTTTTTGCTCCATCTTCTCTTACTGACTTATGCTTCAGAACCTTTTAAAAAAAATTCTGGAGTAGTAGGTTACATTTAGAAAGTCCCAACAAAGCCTCTGGGCTGCAATAAGCAATGCTGGGGGACTAAGAGTTTTTATTCCCTCTGGTGGGAGGGGAGCTAGAGAGGGGCCATTTTGGGGGGAAGGTCACAGCATCCAGACGTGTGACTCCTCACGATCTTCCTTGAATGTTTGACCAGTAGTTTTGAATGTGTTTTATAGTCACTACTATAAACATGGCTATCCCAGTCCTTTGACTGGGTGGGGCACTTCTAACTTTTCAAACGTGAGCAGTTGAGTAGTTACGTCCATCATGGTTCTTGGTTGGGTGTCTGGAACAAAGCTGATAGGGACGATCTTGCCAGGTATCCAGTGTAGCCCTGCACAGTGCTCTCAGGTTTGTAAAGAACGCGTTGTAGACATAGAAGGAATTTATAGGAAGGCATATACAAGAAAGCAGTATTACTGCATACAACAATACGGACACAGACATAGAAAGCAGTGTTATTGCTGCTGCTGAAATGTGCTGAAACACAGCCCATGGAGGAAGGAGCTCTTCCTTCGGAAGCCTGCCATCTCTCTTTGGAAGCAGCTTCACGCAGAGATTACGAAGAGTGGGTTTGCTTCACAGTTGCGTGTGACACGGCCACAAGGAGGATACAGGGCCACAAGCTGTGAGCCAAGAAGAGGAATTCTGCACGTGACGGGCAAAGAGACTCATTATCCGCTTTACAGTGACTTGACAGCTGGCTGGATAAAGCTTTGCTGTATGGAGCTGTCTGGAGAAGTCTGTAAATAATACCATACATCGTGAGTGCACCTACTGAATGATTAAAGCGAGGCTGAGGCTGTGAAATGACCAGAGTCAGTTTTGTTTCCTCTTCACATTTTTCATGCTCTAGTTCCTTCTCCCTTTAAGTGCTTTTCCATCTGACTGTCTCTGGAAAGTGGAATTGCTCCGATGACCTAAGCTTTTTTGTTCTTTAGTGTGTTAATGTAGTAGAAAGATTTGGTTTGGTGAATACATTTAACTATTAATACCTTGTGATCCTAATATTAGCAAACACGTACGTATGGAAAGCTTTCTACATGACATGAGATATGATATATCTCCTTATAAAAAACTAAAGGTCTAAATGTTAATTTCTTACTTTTAGAGATGGGGAGAGCTTCCCAGGTGGTGGTGGTAAAGAATCTGCTGCCAGTGCCGGAGACCCAGGAAGGGCGTGTTTGATCCCTGGGTTGGGAAGATCCCCTGAAGTAGGAAACGGCAACCCACTCCAGTATTCTTGCCTGAAATATTCCACGGACAGAGGAGCCTGGAGGGCTACAGTCCATGGGGTTGCAGAGTCGGACACGACTGAGCACACTCACGAAGTATACTTTTTGCTATTTGCACAGGCCACTAGAGGGCAGTAGCTACCTTGAAGATGTATGACATTGATACTCAGGGAGGTTAGCTTTCGGTCCTGGTCTCCGTCAAGCGGAATGTGACAGCTTTTGTAAAACGACAAACATTTCCCTCTATTCTTTAGGATGCATGTGAAAGTGGAGATGATTCCAGAATAATTTCTCAAGGGATCAGAGTGTTCTTCAATCATTTAATATGCTCAGGTCTGAAACAGAAGGACTTACTTGTTGGGGGCAACTGTCTAGATTCAGATTGAGCAAACATTTATTAAACATTCATGCGGAATGAGGAGAGAGGATGAGATGATTGGATGACGTCCTCGACTCAATGAACATAGGCTTGAGCAAACTCTGGGAGATAGTGAAGGACAGGGAGGCCTGGCGTGCTGCAGTCCGTGGGGTTGCAAAGAGTAATTGAACATCACAACTTAGTGACTAAACAACAACAACAACAACATGTGGAAACACTTAGCAACATCCTAGCAGATGACTAACGTTGTTGTTTACTCGCTAAGCCATGTTTGACTCTTTATGACCCCATTAACTGTAGCCTACCAGGCTCCTCTGTCCATGGGATTCTCCAGGCAAGAATACTGGACTGGGTTGCTATTTCCGGGGGATCTTCCTGACCCAGGGATCAAACCCAGGTCTCCTGCATTGCAGAAGGATTCTTTGCCTTCTGAGTCACCAGGGAAGCCCATATTTATAATGTATCCATTCAAAAGTTGAGCTCTTCCACATATGGGAGCATTAAAGATGGAGAAGGCAATGGCACCCCACTCCAGTACTCTTGCCTGGAAAATCCCATGGACGGAGGAGCCTGGTAGGCTGCAGTCTATGCGGTCGCTAAGAGTTGGACACGACTGAGTGACTTCACTTTCACTTTTCACTTTCATGCATTGGAGAAGGAAATGGCAACTCACTCCAATGTTCTTGCCTGGAGAATCCCAGGGACAGGGGGAGCCTGGTGGGCTGCCGTCTATGAGGTCGCACAGAGTCGGACATGACTGAGGTGACTTAGCAGCAGCAGCAGTGGTAAAGAACCCGCCTGCCAATGCTGGAGACGTTAGAGACGTGGGTTTGATCCCTGGGTTGGGAAGATCCCCTGGAGGAGAGCATGGTAACCCACTCCAGTATTCTTGCCTGGAGAATCTCACGGACAGAGGAGACTGGTGGGTTCAGCCATAGCGTTGCACAGAGTTGAACATGACTGAAGTGACTTAGCATGCATGCATGTATGGGAGGCAGCTCCTGACATTAACCGTGTTTAAGTACATGCAGCCAGCATCCCAGCAGAGTTTGTGGGAGCAAGTCTCTTCAGCATATCTGATCCACATAAAGGCAGTCGGATACACTCAGAGAAACTCCCTTTGGGGGCCTAGAGTTTCTTAGCTCTACTCTTAACTTGTGTGATCTAGGGAAGGGCTGGGAGGTCTTGGCTTGGTTTCTTAGCTCCAGCTTCATCATCTTTAAAATAGAAGAGGTGGACCAATGCTTGTAAGGTCCCTCCAAGTTCTGATTTCCTACAGTGAGAGCCAAAGCGAAACACGGAAATAGAAGCTTCTGCATGTGAATCTGGGTAGGATGCAAAGAAGAGGCTGCATGCAAAGTTTGATAAATTTCACTTGGAGACACTTGACAGGATGTACTCTGCTTATTCCCCCCACGGTTGGCTTCTTATGAAGGAAAAAAGCAGTGGGTGATCTGTAAAAATAATGTGGAGGGAAATCTGGACTCAGGGATAATTTACAGGAAAAAGAAAAAGGAAGTAGTCATAGTGAAAATGGAGTCTAGTTTTATAGTCAGATCTTAACTGAGATACCCAGAAAGTGGTAATAGGAGACTTCAGTCAGGCCGATGGAAACTACAAAAGAAAGTAATCAGGGAGAGAAAGAGACGGAGGGATCCAAATCCTGGTTCTCTATTTTATTATTTATTTAATTTTAATTTTATTCTTAGCTCCCTGACTGGGGACTGAAACTGTACCCCCTGCAATGGAAGTGTGGAGTCCTAACCACTGGACCACAGGGAAGCCCCTCTATCACTTGTTAGATGGTGAGCTTGGGCAAGCAGGGGATCTCCCTGAACCTCCCTTTTTTCTCATCTGATGTTTGTAAATGTTAGTTGTCTCCCTCTCTTTGCATTTACTTGAATCTGTAGTTCTAAGGGAAAAGAAATTTCACCTTTTTTAAATGCAAAATAGTTGCGGGTTTCATCTGTTCAGTGCGTATCGCTCTCCCTGAAGCCCAGTGGAGAGAGAGGAGGCCAGGAAGCACAGTACCACAGGGAAACTGGGGTACAGTAAATCTGGCCGCAAGGAACCGTGATTTTCCAGCTCGCTCCCCACCTAAAGATGAGCAGGCGTTGAAAGAAGACCAGAGAGGACAGTTGGGTGAAGGACGTGAAGATGTAGCTGAGTGTGAGTCCTGGTGTGTTCCACGAGACAGACCTTTCTGGCATTGGTTTGCGTGGCAGAGTTCGTTTTGGCAGGAGAAGAAAGGAGGTCAGCTGTGTGCACCAGGTCCCAGGGACCTGGAAGGACAGGAAGACAATGTCGTCTTGGAGACCGGTCACTGGCCACCTCCCCAGACTTGGGTGGGAGCCCTGGGTGAACAGCTGCAGGACTGTGCGTAGAGGCTCGGCGATGGTGACAGTGAGGAGAGGCTTTGTATTGACAGGACGCGCTAAACATCAAAAGCGGGAACCAGACTGTGCAGAAGAGCTTGAGGGAAACACTTGTATGCCGACAAGTGGCACCCCCGTGCGCTTTCTGAAAAAACCAGGAGAAATTATTTCTTTTTCTTTTTCATTATGGTTTGTTACAGGATAGTGAATATAGCTTCTTGTGCTATACAGTAGGACCTGGCTTATCCATTCTACATGTAACAGTTTGCATCTGCTAACCCCAGACACCCCAACACTCCCTCGCAGCTCCCCTCTGCCTTTGCAGCTGCGAGTCTGGTCTCGAGGGCTGTGAGTCTGTCTCTGGTTTGTAAAGAGCCCCATTTGTGTCATAGTTTAGAGTCCGCATGTGAGTGATATCATGACGGTATTTGCATTTCCCTTTCTGATCACTTCACGTAGTGTGATAATCTCTAGGTCCATCTGTGTAGCTGAAAATGACATCATTTCATTCTTTTCTAAGGCTGAGTAAACTCCATTGTGTGTGTGTATATAACACACACACACACACATCCGATTGTGTATGTGTATACAGTGTTCATCCATCCCTCTGTTAATGGACGTTTAGGCTGTTTCCATGTCTTATCCATCCTAAGTAGTGTTGTTCATGTATCTTTTTGAATCACAGTTTTCCAGGAGAAGCTCTTACTGTGATTGGAAATCCTATATTAACAGCCTGGAGAAAATCCTAAGAAACACGAGTGGTTACTGCAAATGAGATCCAGTTTATAAGAAGCTTAGAAACATACAGGAAACACGCAGCTGTAAGTCATGTACCCTAGAAAGAATGGTTGAGGGAGTTTCAGATTTCTTATGTGGAAAAGCGACAGAAGAGGCCTGGGTGAAGTTCAGCAGAAAGTACCTCTCTTCCAAAATTCGGATGTTGGGGTTTCCTAGAATCAGGATGCAGGGTCTGTGATACCAACAGACTGCTTTGGTATTACACGTTTTCATGATTTGATCATTACGTATTTATTGTTTGAGCCTGCCTCATATTAAAGAACTTCATAATTTTGTTAAAGATATTTCAGCAAGCATACGAATGGACTACCCACAATTTACATGATCTTGCTTAGAAATCAATGCTGCGTTTGCATCGAGCTTGCAATTGTAATTTACACTGTATGTAGGATTCTGCCTGGGGAAACCTACCCTGAGTAAAAGAGGATGGATAAAGAGGAGAGAGAGAGAATGAATCAGATGAAGGTACGAGAAGAGCACAGACGGTGAGGAGGAGGCCAGGAGGTGGAACGAGTCCAGGTCGGAAGGGGACAGCAGGTGGTGCGCACAGAAGCAAGAACGAGGTCCCCATGAGAAATTCTAGGGACACAGAAGGAGAGTGTGTTCAGTGATCCTGAGTCCTTCAGTGGAGGAAACTGAAACGTGCCCGATTACAGATTCCTTTTTAGATGGGGGACTTCCCTGGAGGCTCAGACAGTAAAGCGTCTTGCTTACACTGCGGGAGACCTGGGTTCGATCCCTGGGTCGGGAAGATACTCTGGAGAAGGAACAGCACTCTTGCCTGGAAAATCCCATGGACGGAGGAGCCTGGTAGGCTACAGTCCATGGGGTCGCAAAGAGTTGGACATGACTGAAGCACTTGAGCACACACTTGCTGCCTGAGGGAGTTTTGGAGTCTGTGGCGGGGCACACCCAAAGCACGTCCCAGGACCCACCGGTGCTCACCCCTGACATGCAGGGAGTCGGTCCCCTGTGGGGACGCCCTGGACCCATTTGGGACGGAGCCCAGGGTGGATGCCTTCTCCCTGTCTTACCCAGATGACGTGGAGACATGTTCCATGTTTTCTCAGGTGATTCCTTGCAATCAAGTGGCTCAAGAGCAAGGACCAGTTAGACAGCGCAAGTGCACGGCTTTCCTTCTTTCCTTTTTACTCTTGTCGTCAGTCTTGCTCCCGTGGAATCACCCTCCCCAATAGGCTACTCTCACATATGCCTGTATCTCAGGCTCTACCCAGGCTAGGGAAATAGCAGGCTGAGGGTGAGAAGGGGGTGGGGATCATTCCTCCGGGAGAACATCTTGCATGTAACACATCTCCACAGGGAGCCCCAGCGCAAAGGCTGAGGACACTTCCCTCTTCTGCTTTGGAGAGGTGGTGAGCGCATGGGAATATCATCACTATTATATTATTATTATTACCAACTCGCTGGTTAATGATATTCTTTTTTCAGGAGCAGTTCCTCTGCTCTTCAGATTTCACTTGAAAGATAGACTTTGCAATCTCCAACTCCACACACTTCTCTAGGCCAAAGACTCTCAGTGTCCCCAGGGCTTAATTTTAAGACACAGTTGATGGATCTGTTCACTGACTTGGTCTCCTGCGCCTGAATGCAGACCTATCCATCAATGCTCTTCTGAAACTGGTCTCAAGAGCTGTGGACCTCCCAGCAGGTATGATCCGACCAGACCAGAAGCAGGGAGATCCTTGCCTCTTGTCACCGAGATGCAGCTCATGGTCAACTAATGGAGTCCTGGATGGTAGCATGCAGGTCTTTGCTTTCAGGAAATTCAATTACGGTGCTGGGAGCACTAATTACCTGCTTTAAAAACAACATTATTAGCCGAGAATAATTATTACTGCAAGGAAAGTGAAAACAACTGGGAAGGAACATGCCTTAAAGCCATCTTCCATTTCAGCTTTTCTCCTAGTGGAGAGGGGAGCGCACAAACTCCCACTCTCCTCTCTATTAAGGCGGAAGTCCGCAACTGCCAGCAACCTGTTCCTGAATCCCATTTATATATATATATATTTACCTATGGTGTGAATAGTAATTAGGGAGAGCAACAAAAACACAACATGTGGTGCTTCATACAACTTTGTTATTTTAAACTCATTTTGGCGTTATAGATGATTTTCAGAGTTTGAGCAAGTTATGGTTGGTGGGTAAGAGTGTGTGAAATGTGTGCCTGTGTGTAGGGTGGGTGGGCAGCATAATGAGGCTTCTTGGTTACCATGACTACCTCACAAACTTCCCCTGGCAACTTGAACTGTATATGGGCAAAAAAGGCAGGGGAAGGTTTGGAAAATCATACAAATGAAATCAGAGAGGGTTACGTGTTCTCATATTGGAACACTGTATTTCCTTAAATACTGCTACCATCTGGGCATATTCTCTTTTAAGAGTCTGTACTCCAGATGCATTTTTGTCAAACAAAGCTGAGTTATCTTTAGTAATAAAAGATTAAAGGAGCAGTGACTTCATGTAATAATTCCAAGGAAACCTGGGAATTGACTATACAGCGATGTTTGATCTGGTTGGCATCGTTGGGATCTCTGGGCCAGAGGACTAAAATCTCCCTTTCCTTTGTGGAACTAGGGAGGACGAGCTGGATGTCGTGACGATTTTCACCCTCCTGCCTTCATCTTCCTCCAGGACTGCAGTTGCCACATCTCTTGCGGGTCCCGCCTCAGCTCCCAAGCTCCTCCCCGCTGTGGGGAGAGAGAATGAAAGGACGGATGAGCAGGATGAACCACTGACTTTGGGCCTCAGCTTCTGCACCAGGAAATGGTCAGGTCTGGAGTTCAGCATCTTTCAGACCTTCTGCTTTCTTTGCACTTCACATCTTCACGAACTACAAATGCTGTCTCAGGTTCATTGACTGAACAGAGACTTTTGGTACAATTGTGCCAGGAGCTCCACTGATCTGTTCACCAGCGAAACTGGTGAGAATTAGTTTAAAAATCCCAATCATGTAAAACTTCTGGAAATGGTCCTTTGAGCAAACAGCAAGAGAAAAAGCAGGGCTGCAAGAGAATCTATGAAAATTTGATAAAAAAGAGAGTTTCTAGTGTTTGAACTCCCTTTCTCATGACTTCTGCTTAGCCAAATGGAAATTCCATTCCAGATGCCGCAGCCAGGAACGCAAAGCTCCCTCTCTCCCTTGCTTCCAGTCAGGGGGCTTTCTTCCCAGGAAGAGACAGTCTTCAGCATTTCTGTATTTGCTTCCCAGATATGGGATGCTGCGGCTAAGTCCCGGCATGAGGTTGGAGGCGGGGCTTCCTTCCTCTGCCCAATCCCCAGCTGTGAGACACTGGCCTACCTTTGTGTGCTATGCTGTGAATAAATAGGTAAGTAAGTGGAGTCACTCAGTCATCTTTGACTCTTCGCGACCCCAGGGACTGTAGCCCATCAGGCTCCTCCATCTATGGAATTCTCCAGGGAAGAATACTGGAGTGGCTAGCCTTTCCTTTCTCCAGGGAATCTTCCAACCCAGGCATCACCCTGGGTCTATGCATTGCAGGTGGATTTTTTACCATCTGAGCCACCAGGGAAACCCAGGGCCTTGTTGCCTGCCAGGGCTTGTGAGGTCGTGGTCCCATGCCAGGAGAGGCAAATCGAGAGGACTTCAGATTGTACCTTTCTTTCAACCCCCAACCAAGTGGTCAGCAAATAGAGCAGGTTGTCATTCAGAGCAAAGCTTTCTATTTTCCTTACCTCTAGCTCTAGAGAGGTGGCTCCGAGATTTTACCTGGGAGAGAGGCTGGTAACAAGACAGACAGCTCCTAATCTCTTCCTCAAAGAACTGACTCCAGTTGCAATGGAGTGTGGAGAAGTTCAAACCTAAGCATACTCTTAAGACCAGTGATGTGTGTGTTCAGCTGTGTTCAACTCTTTGCGACCCCATGGACCATAGCCCACCAGGCTCCTCTGTCCATGGGATTCTGCAGGCAAGAATACTGGAGTGGATTGCCATTTCCTTCTCTGGGGGATCTTCCGAGTGCAAGGATCGCACCCACGTCTCCTGTGGCTCCTCGCATTGCAGGTGGATTCTTCATCACTGAGCCACTGGGGAAGCCGCAAGAATAGTGAAGGTTGTGATAAATGGTAACTGGGTGGATACTCATGGATTTAATGAAGACACAGTTTAGGTTGTAGGCAGGCTCCACTGCAGGAGAGAACTGGGGAATAAGACAGCTGGGAAGAACCTTCCCAGGGTCAGATTAAATATCAAACTTGAACATCAGAAATGATTCCTCCAAAGGAGTCTCGATTTGATTGGATTAGTTCATAGAGCAATTTAAGGCCTAGAGCATCGTTGAAAGCAATAAAGAAATCAATAGGCAGTTAATAGAGTTTAACAGCTGGGGGAGGTCAGGGAAAGAGAAAGTGAGCCCTGGCAACACCATAGTCATCTTAGGGTGACTTGAGGCCTCCCCAAATCTGCACCTCCCTTAGAACAACACCAGAGTTTTAGCATTCTCTGTTTGTGGGAAGAATGTGCGTGTGCTAAGTCTCCTCAGTAGTGTCTGACTCTGGGACCCCATGGACTACAGCCCACCAGGCTCCTCTGTCCATGGGATTCTGCAGGCTAGAATACTGGAGTGGCTTACCATGCCCTCCTCCAGGGGATCTTTCAGACCCAGGAATCGAACTTGTGTCTCTTATATCTCCTACATTGGCAGGTGAGTTCTTTACCAAGAGCACCACCTGAGAAGCTGGCCTTCACTAAAGCTTAATTAGTTACTAAAAAATAAATGTGTCCATGAAACATTAATCAATTGATCTAATAAAGAAATGGAAAATCTTATTTGAGCCAAATTTGAACATTATAACCCAGGAAGAGCATCTAGAAAGGTCTGAGAAACTCTTCCACCTGTTAGAATTCAAGGCACAGTTAATAAGTTTTTTTGAGATGGGGGCTGTACATCAAATGACATATTTTAGACAGTTTACACAATTCAGAGCTAAACTGCCCCATACAAGATCAAGAAGGAATGCTGTCTTTTAAGGAGTTGCCTTGTTGGTGTTAGGAAATGTAGCTCTGTATGTTTGAGCAGGTATTTCTGCCAACGGGGGAGGTTTGGTCATGCATAACGTAGATACTCAATGCACTGTAGAGGGGAGATAGGAGGCCAAAGGGAAGGGAAAAATTTTTTTGTTTGAATTGTTCTTGTCTTGACATAAAATATGAATTTTATTTCACATAAGTGAATAATGAAAACAAGCCTTGGAGGGGGATACCAGCACCCAGAGATTATTGCTACAATATATAATCTGAAATGTCTACTCACCCACAAAAATTATAAAGCATATAAAGAAATAGGAAGGTATGACCCATTCACCAGGAAAAAAAGAAGACAGATAGAGAAACTGCTTGTGCGAGTGACCAGAAGTCAGCTTCAACAGCAACCAGTGTCAAAATGGCCATTGTAAACATTAATATGACCACAGAAGTAAAGGAAACCATGAGTTAAGAAGTAAAGCAAGGCATGATCCTATCACAAATAGAGAACATTAAAAAAAATAGAAATTGTAACAGCATCAAGTTCTGGGGCAATTCTGGGGTTGTAAAGTAAAAACAGCTGAAATAAAAATTTTCCCAGAGGGCCCCTAAACTTGTTTTGAAGTGGCAGAAAGAAGAATCAATGAACTTGCAGAAAGCCCAATGGAGACTATGCAAGGTGAAGAATAGAGAGAAAAGAGAATGAATAAAAATGTATGGGACTTGGGACTTCCCTGGTGGGCCAGCGGTTAAGCATCACCCTTCCGATGCAGGGGACACGGGTTTGATCCTGGTCCGGGGAACTAAGATCCACATACACAGGGCAACGAAACCCTCGTACCACAACTAGAGAAGCCAGTTCGCTGCTGTGAAGGCCCAGCACAGCATCCCTCTACCCCTGCAAATGAGCGGACTCTCCAAGAAATGTGGAGGGGCCACCATCAAACAGAGCATCAAATGTATAATGGAAGTACCAGCAGAGGAGGGGAGGAAGAGAAAACATTGCCAAATAATAGCTTAGAAGGCATATAAGATTATGGTAATAAGCAAAGCAATATAAAGCTGCATGAACTGAATGCTGATAATCTTTCACTCACACCCGTGCTCCCCATCCAGCCCGAGGTAACCGATGTAACCGTGCATATCCTTCCCATGTTTTCCTCTCTGCTGATGCAAAAATGAGCAAATATGCTTATGCTTATTTAGCTTTTTAATGTATAAAACAGAGGGGGTAATATTCCATTGTTTCGATGTAGCACCATTTATTTAGCCATTTCTCAATACAACTCCCTCTCTGTAAAATCTTTTATAACCATGATTCTGTTTACCTAACTGCAGACGTTACAATGTAAAATTTCTACCCAACCAAATCTTGCCCCGCTTTAGGAGTCCAGAGCAATGCTTGCACTGAATATGTTTGATAGAATTCATTGTCATTTGTAGGATGTTTACCAGCCCAATTTGAATATTAGGCATAATAATAAATGATAAATGGTGAAAAAAATAGTATAATATGTGAAATGCCAATTATTTAAAAAAATTGCTATGTGTTAACCTTACTGGACAATAAAGAAATATTTCAAATTAAAAAAAAAAAGAAAAAGGATGACAAAGATAATCTTGTTCAAATCTCATTTGGTTCAGCCCAATTTCCCATATATCAAGTATAGTTTTAGTAAAAGTTTCAGACTACGTGGTAATATGTGCTTGCTAGGTCACGCAGTTGTGTCAACTCTTTGTGACTGCATGGACTGTAACCGGCCAGACTCCTCTCCTCCATGGAATTTTCCGGCTAAGGATACTGGAGTGGGTTCCATCTCCTATTCCAGGGGATCTTCCTGACCCAGGGATTGAACACGAGTCTCCTGTGTTTCCTGCATTGGCAGGCGGGTTCTTTACCACTGCACCACCTGGGAACCCAATACAGCGCTAAAAAGGCAGTGGATTTGGAATGAGAGGTCTGAGCTTGAACTCTGACTTAGTCACGGATGCAGTCAAGCATGGCCACAATAATGTTAGGTAACACTGATCGCAAAATCTCAGTAGCGTACCCAAATAAGCACTGATTTAGCTCCAGGGTCTGCAGGACAGTGTGGGAGTTGGGTGGATGGGGTAGACCGGGCTTGGTTCAGCCAGGGTGGCTCTTCTGCACGTGTCTCCTTGGAACCAGAGCGCTAGGCTGGTGGTTGGCAGAGGTGGAAGAGAGCACGTCCAACTGCAAAAGCTCTTTCAGTTTCTGTGGATTCCCATGGACTAACATCTCATCAGCCGAAACAAGTCGTGGAGGCTGAACTCAGGTCCAGGGGCCCTGTCAGCTTACGTGGCCAAGGTCTGGATGTGGGACCCTGTTACTGGAGGTGGAGTAAAGATTCAGCGTCATAATTCTGTCTGTTGCAGCCATTTATCAGCAGGGTGCTTTGTGCTCTCTGAAAGGAGGTAACACTACCCACCTTGTAATTTTGTTTCAAGGGTTACTTGCAATATTGTATGTACTTCCCTAGGCATATAGTCCACAATGAATGGCTATTAACTTCCTGGAAAAGCTCTCATGGAATATGTGATTCCTTTAGGTTCAAAATTTTACACAGTGTGGGTCAAATTGATCAAATAAGAAAAGGATATGCAGGACTTCCCTGGTGGTCCAGTGGCTAAGACTCCATGCTCCCAAATCAGGGGGCCCAGGTTTGATCCCTGGTCAGGGAGCTAGAGCCTGCATGCCACAACTAAAAGATACTGCCTGCTGCAACGAAGACTGAAGGTCCCACGTGCACAACTAAGACGCGGCACAGCTGAACAAATAGAAATAAATCAATAAATAGTAAGAAAAAAGCATATGCAATAATTAAAATTTTCTTTTTCTATACAGGAGTGTAAGAATGGCTTCCATGTTGCCTTTTGCATGTCACTTGCATAAATACTTTTTGCGCATGGGGTCCAGAGTACATGGGCCATTCTGAATTTTGCCATTCAGAATTTTCTTACATCAAAGCATTGTTTTATACTTCTACACTATTTTTCTAGTAATCTCGTGTGTGTGTGTGTGTGTGTGTGTGTGTGTGTATCTGTGTGATAGTTCATCATTTGACTGAACCATAGGAGGTAAACTATTTCATGGAGAGGTTTTGGAGCCTCCAGCCTGACATCATTTACCTGGGCTGGTGTCCTGTTGGTTTCAGAGCGTTGGCACCTGCTGAGTGATGGTGCGGTGGATCTCAGGGCCCCAGAGAACCCATAAATCCTCTCTTCCCTGAGAAGACAAGCAAGCATGCTGGAAAAGTAATAAAGTCCCCCATGTTCTATTAGTGTGACTGTGCTTGTGTGAGGAAGACAAAGCCACACGCAGATGCTGTCAATGACAACAACACTGGGTGCCTGGCTCCAGTCTCACTGAGTTGATTTTGTGCTCTAAAGTATTTTAGCCAATGTAGGACTGAGTCTGTGGCTTTGTAAATTCAACAGAGGAGCCATATCAGCTCAATCGTTAAATTAAAAAGCAGTAAGTGAAGGGGACCTAGAACTGATTTAATGAGGATGTGTTAAACTGCAACAGGAAGAAGCAGGTAGACCCCCCGCCTGGGCAGGTTTTCTCCACTTAGGGTAGATCTGGGGCTTCTCTGGTGGCTGAGACAGTAAAGAATCTGCCTGTGATGCTGGAGACCTGGATTGGATCCCTGGATCGGGAAGATCCCCTGGAGAAGGGATAGGCTACCCACTCGAGTATTCATGGGTTTCCCTGGTGGCTCAGATGGTAAAGAATCTGCCTGCAATGTGGGAGACCTGGATTGGATCCCTGGATTGGAAAGATACCCTGGAGAAAGGTACGGCAACCTACTCCAGTATTCAGCCTGGAGAATTCCATGGACAGAAGCGCCTGGCAGACTATAGTCCATGGGGTTGCAAAGAGTCAGATATGACTGAATGACTAATACTTTCACTTTTATTCACGCAGCAAGCCACTGGTCTCTTTGGGGTCCATGCATCAAGCCACATTGCTGAGAATAGTATCATGACTAGACTCCAGAAGACTCCAGAGGTTTGGCCAGGGCTCTGTAACAACCTAGAGGAGTGGGATGGGGAGGGGGGTGGGAGGGAGGTTCAAGAGGGAGGGATCGTAGGTATACCTGTGCCTGACTCATGTTGATTTTGGCAGAAACCAACACAATGTTGTAAGGCAATGGCAACTCACTCCAGTATTCTTGCCTAAAAAATTCCACGGACAGAGGAGCCTGGTGGGCTACAGTCCATGGGGTCACAAAGAGTTGGAGATGACTGAGTGACTTCACACTTAATTATCCTTCAATTAAAAAGAAATAAATTTAATGATATATATATTAAAAAAAAAGACTAGGGGTTTGGTCCAGTCAGGAAAAGGGACTTCTTTTGTTGAGGGTTTTCTGTTAAACACTTTTTGTGAATTGTAATCCATGGTCCAGTGGGAGAGAGACTGGCTCCTTGCGTGTCCCCAACTCCCTACTGCATCATAACCTACTCTGCAGAAGTAATTACTTCTCCTTTTAGCTTTGCCCAGAAACTTCAGAGAATGCCCTGAGTATTCATCATGGTTCTCACGAGCTTCTTTTGATTTCCTAGGGAGGTGTGTGTGTGTGTGTGTGCTCAGTTGCTTAGTCGTGTCCGACTCTGTGATCCCATGGACTGTAGCCTGCCAGGCTCCTCTGTCCATTGAATTTTCTAGGCAAGAATACTGAAGCGGGTTGCCATTTCCTATTCCAGGGGATCCTCCTGACCCAGGAACTGAATCCGCATCTCCTGTATTTTCTGGTAGATTCTTTATGGCTGAGCCACCCGAAAAGAGTCTCTGCTGTTGCTGTGCCTCAGTTTACACATCCAACCATGGATCCCTGGATTGATGGATACATGTTGCAACAGTTACAAGCATGGATTCTGGAGCCAGGCTGCCTGGGTTTGATTCCTGGTTCAGCCCTTCAGAAGTTGTCACCTCGGGCAAATCGCTTAATCTCGTTGCGCATTAGTTATCCCACTTGTGAAACAGGGATACTAATGACTCTCTCCTCATAGGATTATTTCAAGAATTGAACAGCTATTAAAATGCTTGGAGTTCTTGGCACATAGTGTTGGGTAGGTGCGGCTATTACTAAGACTGTAATGAACATTAATTAAATGAGGTAATGCATGTAAAATTCTAAGCGTAGATAGACAGTGAATTATGGATATTTTCACTACTGCTGCTGTAAGGTGTGCAAGTTTTATCTCCTTTTGGATAAGACATCTGAATGCAGATCAAGTCCTGATTTGCCTTTTCTCTGAGTCCAGCTCTACAGACGCGTGCGTTTGGTGGTCACAGAAGTTTGAGAACTGCTGCATGGCTGTGTTTGTGAGTATGTGTGTTTCTAATACTTGTCAGGTGGCTCAGTGGTAAAGAATCCACTTGCAATGCAGGAATAGCAGAAGACATGGGTTTGATCCCTGGGTCAGGAAGATCCCCTGGAGAAGGGAGTGGCTACCCACTCCAGTATTCTTGCCTGGAGAATTCCATGGACAGAGGAGCCTGGCAGGCTACAGTCCATGGCTTTGCAAAGAGTCAGACACAACTCAGCATGCATAAGAATGAATGTTTCTAACACATAGTCAGACCACAGAACTATTTTGCTTGAAAACACACTTCGGAAAAGTTTTTCCACGACCCATGGAAAGATTGAGAGTGGAAAATTTCAGATGAGGAGAATTGTTGGGGAAAGTGGAATTCTGACCCCTTTTCAAATAAGGCTAATTAAAAAAAACTGCCCTTCCCACCTCTGAGAGTAATGAAGGGGATTTATTAACACCTCTTCTGAGCCAGGCATTGATCTTGGCAGTTCAGATACGTCATTGCCAATAAAAATATGCTAATGGCTATCACTTAATGACCACCTAGAATGTGCCAGGCATTTTATATAAATGATTCCTACCATCCAAAACATCTTTGCAAAGTAGGTGTTATCAACCCCAGCTTATAGATGAGGAAACTGAGGTTCACCATGGCTAATCTGTGGGCTTCCCTAGTGGCTTAGATGAATCCGCCTGCAATGTGGGAGACCTCAGTTTGATCCCTGGATTGGGAAGATCCTCTGGAGGAGGAAATGCAACCCACTCCAGTATTATTGCCTGGGAAATGCCATGGACAGAGGAGCCTGGCAGGCTACAGTCCATGGGGTCACAAAGAGTTGGACACAACGGAGTGGCTGAGCATGTCACATGCTCATTTTTCCATTTAGAAAGTGTTTTTCACAACGAAGTTTGTCATTTGACTCCCAGGATGCATAATCTGGGTCCGACCTCCCTCTCCAGCCTCTGCTCCCTCAGTTTCTCCTCATTGAGAGGCTCCGCTGATGAGGTCCTGGCCTTATTCTCTCAATTCACAAGGCTCTTTTGACTTCCTGTGTTTGCTCACATGGACCTCTAGGCATGGTTGACGCGATGACTGTTCCACGCTCCAGTTTGCCTTTCCTGAGCACCTTGTCCCAGTGGCTCTGGATGGAATCGATTGCTTCTTCTTCTTTGTGCCCCAGGATTGTGTACAAACCCGTCAAATGTTGTTATCACATTGAATTACAATTACTGCTTGAAGGAGTGAATGGGTGAGTACGTAGCAGCTCACCCTGCAGGAAGGCATTGGTTCTTTGTGTGTGTGTGTGTGTGTTTGAATGAAGATAGTGAAGTTTAGAAAGATTTGGTGACTTGTTCAAGGTCATATAAATAGTTACTGGTGGAGTTGGGGCTGTAGCCTTGATTTTAGGAACCAGGGATAAGAGTTAAGTTTTCTTAGACGTCTTCTCCAGTGACTTCCCTGAAGAACATCACTTTTAGGGATTGATTAGTTCAAGAAGAGAACTCTTATGAAAAGAGTAGCTGTCACCTCCTTCATATATGCACCTTAGGGTTTATGAGGGCTTCCCCAGTGGTTCAGTGGTAAAGAATTAACCTGCAATTTAGGAGCCACAGGAGACCTGGGTTTGATCCCCGGGTTGGGAAGATCCCCCGGATGAGGGCATGGCAACCCACTCCAGTATTCTTGCCGGGGAAATCCCATGGACAGAGGAGCCTGGTGGGCTACTGGCCATAGGGTTGCCGAGATGCAGTCACGACTGAAGCATTTTAGCACGCACATGTACAGGGTTTACAAACACCTGATATTCTAGACACTTCAACACTTGTATTAAGAGGGTCATGCCATGATTATTTTCCCCC
This sequence comes from Capra hircus, assembly GCF_001704415.2. Lineage (NCBI taxonomy): Eukaryota > Metazoa > Chordata > Mammalia > Artiodactyla > Bovidae > Capra > Capra hircus. Next base: position 15,098,919 of record NC_030828.1, on the reverse strand, counting down.
TGACTAACTGATATAAGAAAGTATATTTTATGGAGGTGTTAAAGGAAACCTCCAACTACAGCCCTGTCATGATCTCGGTCTCCCCCACTCCATTCTAATGCTTTTCTGGGACAGACTACACTCTCTTTTAATCTGTGGGAAAGTTTGCACTTTCACATCCTACAGAGACCAATTAAAAGAATCCATTAAAGTCAAACTTGTGAAGGCAGCGATCCAACAAAGTGGGGATGAATGAATGAAGGATGTTTATCGTAAAATGAAGCTGAAAGGTTAATACTGCCTAAATACTCACTTACAGGCCTCAGGACTGACAGCAAGGTCCTAGCCTAGGAGGTCTTGATTTGGCAAAAGCTTTGTATGCCTGCGTTTTCTTGAAATCTTCCCTCTGCAACTTGTTCTGGGGTTGAGGTCTTCAGTCAGCAGGGGCAGCAAGACAGAGCATGTCAATCAGAGCAAAGGGGTAGCCCTGTTCTCCCTTTGAAAATTGGAGTCTAAAGCCATATTAGCTACAGCCTTAACGCTAATTATAGCATGACTTGCGCGGCAAGCCTTTCTGATTATTTTTGGTAAATTTTCTTTGAAGATAAGAAAGAAACCATTATACCCAGATTATGGTTTGTCAGTTGCAGGAAGTGCCTGTTAGGGCAGCTTCAAACAGAGTTCTAGACAATGAGAACAGAAGTGCAAGCACAGCCTTGGGTCTGTTTAGGGGTGAGGCGCTGCCTTCTTGGGAGCAGCTCCAAGCCTGGCCCTCAGCTCCTCATCCGTCCCTGTCTCACCCTCCAAGCTTGTCTTCTGATTGCTTTGTCAAGAGAGTGAAAATGACTTTTCAAGAAGATCCAAAAAGAAGCCTTGTCTTTGTATTCTTTTTTTTTTTTTTTTGGTCTTAGAATTTTTTTCCCCAATTCTTTCAGATCAAGGTTGTCTGTTACAGAATTCCTTCCTCATTTGATAGGACAGACCTTGCATTTACAAAACTCATTGAAAGCTGAATGTATTTTTTATCCTGAAGCCAGAATCTCAGGGCTGAACTGAAGTGTGAGCCTGGTTACACCTAGGCTAAACCTGTTTCTTTCATTAATTCTTCTGCTAACTGAGCCCTTATGTAGGATTCAGACTTTGACCCCCCCGCAACTTCATGAAATCTTTTTTTTTTTTTTTTTTTTTGCTTTTGAGAAGTGAATGTCTCGGGTATTACATCTCAGTCAAGTACCTTTATGCCTATATTTTTAATGTCATTTGACTATTTGGACCATAAAGAAGGCCGGGGACTGAAGAACTGATGCTTTCAAACTGTGGTATTGGAGAAGACTCTTGAGAGTCCCTTGGACTTCAAGGAGATCAAACCAGTTAATCCTAAAGGAAATCAATCTTGACTATTAACTGAAAGGACTGTTGCTGAAGTCAAAGCTCCAATACTTTGGCCACCTGATTTCAATAGCCAACACGCTGGAAAGGTCCTTGGTGTTGGGAAAGATTGAAGGCAAAAGCAGAAGCGGGCAGCAGAGGATGAGATGGTTAGATAGCATCACTGATTCAATGGACGAGTCTGAGGAGACTCCAGAAAATAGTGGAGGACAGAAAAGCCTGGAGTGCTTCAGTCCATGGGGTTGCAAACAGCCAGACACGACTTAGCGACTGAACAGCAACAAAGTGCAAAGTTCACTGGAGAGTTCTGGGTATAGCGTCAGTTACACCTAAATGAATGGTGACCCCCAGAGCAGTTGCCTTGTGTGGACATATTATTGTTTAGGATCATTTAGGTGCTAGTGGAGGAAAATCACACTAGCTGAATTAAGAAGAAATGGGATTTATTGAAAAGATACTGAGAGTCTCACAGAACCTAAGAACATAAGTGTTATCAGTTCTCATCAAACCTGGAATCAGAAACACAGATGCTCTTAGAATTGGCTTTCTATTTCTTTTACGTATGATTCTCTCTATGTACCACATTCTTTCTTCCTCCTTTTTAGGTACAAATGTTTCCTTCATTTCTCTAGGGTATGTCATAGGAAATTAGAATACACTTCCAGTCCTAGCCTCCCACCCTATGGTAAACCACTCAAGGACTAACTGACTTTCTTTCTCTGTTCTAGTTTTTAGATTTCCATGTCAGCGCTCTGGTTGACTTACCTTGGGACAGGTGGCTCACCTGCCAGCCATCCAAATGGAGCAATCGGATGTGTTAGGTGGTGTTGGAAGAAGGTGAGGGTGTTGGGAAAATGAAAAATACCCATGGAAATCAGCAGTATGTCCTCTTTATGAGCAAACACTGAGCTCATTAGTTCTGTTAAATCAATCCATTTTCTTAGGAAGTGAGCGATTGTAGATTTTTAAGTCTGTGAGCTATTAGCCCCTATTATTAATTGAATTTACTTAGAGAAATCAATTCCTTTACAAGAAACCATTTATTTAAACATATCTATTTATGTTGTTCTTTTCCTTAAGCAATGTATAATAAGAGCAAACACATATATTTATTACATATAAGTAAACATGACTGAGCGACTTCACTTTCACTTTTCACTTTCATGCATTGGAGAAGGAAATGGCAACCCACTCCTGTGTTCTTGCCTGGAGAATCCCAGGGATGGGGGAGCCTGGTGGGCTGCCGTCTATGGGGTCACACAGAGTCAGACACGACTGAAGTGACTTAGCAAAACATATATAAGTACTTACTCTGCACAAAACACTGTTCTGTGTTGTGTGTGTGTGTGTGTGTGTGTGTGTGCAGGCACACATGTATGCTCATTCTGGTCCTCGAAACAGTTGTATGAGGAAACTGAGGCATGAGAAGTTTAAAAAATTTGCCCAGGGGTAAGCGATAATTGGGTCTTCCCTGGTGGCACAGTCAAGATTCTGCCTGCAATGCAGGAGATGTAGGTTCAATCCCTGCGTCAGGAAGATCCCCTGGAGAAGGGACTGGCTACCCACTCCAGTATTCTTGCCTGGGAAATCCCATGGACTGAGGAGCCTGGTGGGCTATAGTCCACGGGGTTGCAAGCAGTTGGACAGGTCAGAGCAACAAGCAATAATTAGTGGTGGAATCCAACTGGGGAGAGATGATATGCTCGAATTAACAGCTAATAATGCAACGTACAATGTAGCTTACTGACAGTTTTTCAAACATACGTCCTAGAATTTGGAGAAATTCAGGAACCATAGGAAACAGCCTCACTACTTTGTGTTTATTTTATTTTTTAATGAAATCGCTATTATTGACATACTCAATCACTGCTGTTCCTCAACACTAGAGAAAAATAAATTTTACAGGCAACTTTTTATTGTTTGAAAATGGCCATAAGAGTGTGGGGCTGGGCAGAAAAATAATCTTCAAATATCTAAAGCACAGTCAAGTGGAATAAGGGCAGACTTCTTTAATGGGTAAAAAGTGAAGGGAGCCAGGTCACATTCAGTAGGAAAAACTTGCTATTAGGTCTACCTCCTCTTGTAGCAGCACCCAAAGATCAGTACAGTGATCCGTGAGATCAGCGAGCTTTCCTAAGTGTGGTCCCTGGGCCAACAGCATCGACATCACCTAGGAACCTGGTGGAAATGCAGTTTCTAGGGTCCCACCCCAGACCTGATGAAACAGGAAGTCTGGGTCTGGGGTCCAGCCCTCTGTTTTTAAGAGCCCTTGTAGATAGTTCAGATGTCCCTTGAAATCTGAGACCCACTGTCACAAAGGCCAGGGCCACAGAATAAAAAAACTGCCAGAATCACGGTTTCTTGAAAGACAGTTAAGGCAGGAATACAGAGTCCAGTGCCTGAGAGGGGCAGTGGAGTCTATTAATAGTTCATGTAAATGCTGGAAACTTTCAGGTGATCAGAGCTGAGCCGTATATCACACCTAGAATGACACCTGCCTGGTCTTACTGTCTTGTAAAACATGGGGCAGGCATCACATTACTGTCAAACAAAACCTCTGTGGCCTGTGTGGTGTTTTCAAGCCCGTAAGATTACAAAACTGAGGTCCCAGCAATCACGAGTTGGAATCAGAACATGGGTCTCTGTTGACTCAATTCAGCGACAGAGAAGAGAGCCATGTGCACAGTATTGGGTTCTTAGGGGCCATGAAGTGTCTCCAAATAAGTGACTTCTAGTCCATTTTCACACACGTTAAAGTTTTCTGAGCTACATAAGATGACCATTCATAATCAGTTCAGTTCAGTTCAGTTCAGTCACTTAGTCGTGTCCGACTCTTTGCCACCCCATGAATCGCAGCACGCCAGGCCTCCCTGTCCATCACCAACTCCGGGAGTTCACTCAAACTCATGTCCATCGAGTCAGTGATGCCATCCAGCCAGCTCATCCTCTGTCCTCCCCTTCTCCTCCTGCCCTCAATCACTCCCAGCATCAGAGTCTTTTCCAATGAGTCAACTCTTCGCATGAAGTGGCCAAAGTACTGGTGTTTCAGCTTTAGCATCATTCCTTCCAAAGAAATCCCAGGGCTGATCTCCTTCAGAATGGACTGGTTGGGTCTCCTTGCAGTCCAAGGGACTCTCAAGAGTCTTCTCCAACACCACAGTTCAAAAGCATCAATTCTTCGGCGCCCATCCTTCTTCACAGTCCAACTCTCACACCCATACATGACCACAGGAAAAACCATAGCCTTAACTAGACGGACCTTTGTTGGCAAAATAATGTCTCTGCTTTCGAATATGCTATCTAGGTTGGTCATAACCTTCCTTCCAAGGAGTAAGCGTCTTTTAATTTCATGGCTGCAATCACCATCTGCAGTGCTTTTGGAGCCCCCCAAAATAATCAAGACCTTGTCTATTTATTGGAAAATGTGAATTTGCTTTAGTCATAAAATAAGAGAATCATAGAGATCATCTAACCTGGTTCAACCTTCTCATTTTACAGGTGAGAATAAAAAAGAAACAGTCCCCAAACCTTGACAACCAGAATGCATAAGATCCTGCAGATACATAATGCCAGATCCTACATTTTCAGAGCCAATGAAATTTTGTGCTGTCTGTTGCATTATGTCAATATTCATTTAATTTTTTCTCATTTCAAAATAGGTGTAATGTTATTTCTATTCCTACTTAAAATATGAATAGAAATTTTTGAGGAGGAACATGGGTTGCAATGAAACATAGGCTGAAAAGTATGGTATTAAAATAGTAGGAAAGTATTTTAAAAGTGTCATATTAAAATGAACATAGATTGGAAATATAGACTAAATGTTATATAGACTAAAATGTTACAGAATATTCAATGCTATTATCTTCAGCATTGATTTTCCTGTGAGATCTGTCCTCCTGTACGTTGGGTAGATTCAGTCATAACATTTTAATACTAGGAGCGTCCTTAGTGATCATTACTTCCTAGCCTTCATTTTACAGACAAGGACATCGAGGTCCAGGGAGGCTAACATGACTTGTAAAGGTCACATACAATCAGAAAGTTCTCCATGTTGGACTTCTCTAAGGATAAATGTCTTGTGAATGGCTCCCTTGAAACGCCTGCACAAAATCAAGCTGGGGCTGTTGTCTATTTCATCTATAATTTTCCCTCTGGTATTTAACACTGCAAATGAAAGTACCAGGCCAGATGCTTAATTGCTTCTAAAAAGGTTGTGAAATGATAAGAATTTTTTTGGCTATCTGTTCTGTGGGTCATTGTGTCTTCTCCAAAGTCATTATATTTTTGTTGTTTGTGAGCTCATTTCCAAACTGGGAATTATGAAAACGATCTTTTGAAGCATTGAAATGATTTATAGAAAACTTTATTATAGCAGTTCTAGATTTTTCCTGCAGTAGACGACACCACCCTTATGGCAGAAAGAGAAGAGGAGCTAAAAAGCCTCTTGATGAAAGTGAAAGAGGAGAGCGAAAAAGTTGGCTTAAAGCTCAACATTCAGAAAACGAAGATCATGGCATCTGGTCCCATCACTTCATGGAAATAGATGGGGAAACAGGGGAAACAGTGTCAGACTTTATTTTTTGGGGCTCCAAAATCACTGCAGGTGGTGATTGCAGCCATGAAATTAAAAGACGCTTACTCCTTGGAAGAAAAGTTATGACCAACCTAGATAGAATATTCAAAAGCAGAGACATTACTTTGCCGACTAAGGCCTGTCTAGTCAAGGCTATGGTTTTCCTGTGGTCACGTATGGATGTGAGAGTTGGACTGTGAAGAAAGCTGAGTGCCGAAGAATTAATGCTTTTGAACTGTGGTGTTGGAGAAGACTCTTGAGAGTCCCTTGGACTGCAAGGAGATCCAACCAGTCCATTCTGAAGGAGATCAGCCCTGGGATTTCTTTGGAAGGAATGATGCTAAAACTGAAACTCCAGTACTTTGGCCACCTCATGAGAAGAGTTGACTCATTGGAAAAGACTCTGATGCTGGGAGTGATTGGGGGCAGGAGGAGAAGGGGAGGACAGAGGATGAGCTGGCTGGATGGCATTACGGACTCGATGGACGTGAGTCTGAGTGAACTCTGGGAGATGGTGATGGACAGGGAGGCCTAGTGTGCTGCTATTCATGAGGTCGCAAAGAGTCGGACACAACTGAGCGACTGAACTGAACTGAACTGATGCTACCTTACATTTCCATTTGACATACAATTAGATGACCTTAACTGGTGGTATATTTCTAGTCAACTTTTAGCACAACATAAAGCTGTAAATCGTCTTCCCTGATGGTTCAAAGAATCTGCCTGCAATTCAGGAGATACAGGAGATGTGGGTTCAATCCTTGGGTCAGGAAGATCCCCTAGAGGAGGAACATGGCATCCCACTCCAGTATTCGTGCCTGAAAAATCCCATGGACAAAGGAGCCTGGCGGGCTGTGGTCCAAAGGGTCACAAAGAGTTGGACACAACTGAGTGACTTAGCACACACAAAGCTCTAAATGGAAAGAAACAGGATATTTCTGGCCAGATGCGCTTTGATAGTCTGTTTTTCTTTCCTTCTTTAATAGGCAGAGTTTACTCTTCTCAGGTAAAAAATAGCACTCAGCTGCATGGTAAAAAGATTAGAACATATTTTAAAGCATAGGAGAAAGAAAAATATCCATAATCTCATCATGCAGAGAAAATCTCCCTTGTTATTGCAGTGCATTGCATTCCACTTGAAAAATAATTTTATGGTGATAAATGTACATAAAATAGATATGTATATATTAATATGTATTAATAAAGTTCCTCCATGGATTTCCCAGGCAAGAATACTGGAGTGGATTGCCATTTCCTCCTCCAGAGGATCTTCCTAACCCAGGGATCAAACCCAAGTTCCTTGCATCTCATCATTGCAGGTGAATTCTTTACCTGCTAAGTCACCAGGGAAGCCCAAAAAAACTTAATGAAAATTACTAAGGCAAACATCTGTTTTAACCTACACTTACTCCTTATTTAAGTAAGGAAAGAGCATTATAGGCATCCCAGAAAATACCTACATGGCCCTTGTGATCACACCCGCTAACCTTCCCTTTAAATAATCACTATATATTTTTAGTTTCTCTGTATAGTTTTACATTGTAAAACTACCTATTAATCCCCCAAACTATCCATTCATTGTAATGTCCATTACAATGAATAAACTAATATTGATACATTTTTATTAACTAAACTGTATATGTTAGACTTCATAAATTATATGAGTGTTAAGATCTGCCTATGACAGAAGCTGACCTTTGGTTTCTGGACCACTGTTTTTGTCTCAACTCAGGGCTTATACTTACTTTCTCTTGCAGGCTGAAAGCTAGCCACCATCAGGGAAGGATTCCTACTCTAATAGGAAACATAAAAGTCCCCTAAAAAAGAGTACCCTCCTTCACTTCTGGAAGGAATGTAAATTGCTATAGCTATTCTGAAGACCAGTGCAACCATATTTAGTGCAATTAGATATGCGTATGCCTTGCAACCCAGAAATTTCACTTCTGAGTAGCGTGTGCACAGAAACTTTCACACAGGCAGATAATGAGATGTCTCCAAGGATGTGTGTGGAGTAAAAAATTGGAGGAAGCTCAACTGTTACTCCGTGGAAGAATGGATATGTAAAATATGACATGTGCGTATGACAGAATGCCACATTGCAGCCAGAGAAGGAGTGAAACAGATCTACAAATAGCAACCTCTCAACTACATAATGTTAAATGAGAAAAAAAGAGTCAGGACCAGAATGAGACGCATGGCTGCTATGAGGTCTGCTGCTAACAGGCCATCTCAAACTCACTGCCTTCCAACTACTATTTATTAGCTCTGGAGGCTGAGAGTCAGCATCTGGGGCTGGGATGAACAGGGCAGCTCTGCTGGTCTCTCCTGGGTTCACTCATCCCCCTGCTGTTGGTAGGGAATTGGAACAGTTGTTACTAGGTTGCCTGCAATGGGTTTACCTGTCCGTCTAGTCACTGATGTTGGCTTCTTATGTCTGAGGGTCTCATGTCAGCACCAGCTTGTGGCCTGGCTTGGGCTTTCTCACAGGGTAGCAGAGAAGGCAAACCCCTAATGCAGTTACCAAGCCTTTGCTTGATCATACCGGCTAATGTCACATTAGCCAGGGTAAGTTATGTGCCAAGTCTGGAATCTGTGACAAAGAGGGTACAAGAAAGCATGGTTCCAGGGTGGTGGGTGGCTCATTGGGGGCCAGGGTAACTGAGCAGGACACTACAAGGCCTTCCTGGGATGGTCCCCGCCGCCCCGCCCCACTCCAGATCCCCTAATTGAGCTCCTTTCTGAAGAACCTAGATAACTATTTGCTCCACACTTTCTGAGTTGCTCTGCGGGTGTGAAAATTCTCCACCAAATGGAAGATTTAACTACTTGATAAACACGAACATGGAGTTTCCCTGGTGGCTCAGAAGGTAGAGTCTGCCTGCAATGCAAGAGATGGGGGTTGGATACCTGGGTTGGGAAGATCCCCTGGAGAAGGGAATGGCAACCCACTCCAATATTCTTGCCTGAGGAATCCCACGGACAGGGGAGCCTGGTGGGCTACAGTCCGTGGTGTCGCAAAGAGCTGGACATGACTGAGCAACTAAGCAGGCACGCAGGCACCCAGGAGCACATAGCCCAGGCCTCTGGGAGCCTAAAGACTGATCAAGCTCAATCCCGTGACACCGCCCTGTTTCCGCATCAGCAGCCAATCAGAGCATTGTGAATGAACTGAGCACACACTCTGTGACCCCTCCTCCCTTACCTGGCTTTCAGAAATGTCTTGCTGAAACTGGAAACCCTTTGCGGACTTCAGGGCATTTTAGGGTACAAACCACCCGTTTCTTTGCATGACCTTGCAGGAAACCTTTCTCTCCTCCAAAATCCCATGTTTTGGTGTGTTTCGCCTCATTGCACGTGGGGCACACAAACTTGCGCTAATACCAGGAGTACAAAAATGAAGTTGCACAGCTGTGTCCAACTCTTTGTGACCCCACTGACCTGCCTGGACCTGCCAGGCTCCTCCGTCCATGGGATTTTCCAGGCAAGAGTACTGGAGTGGGTTTCCAATTCCTTCTCCAGGGGATCTTCCTGACCCAGGGATTGAACCCGGGTCTACTCGCCTTGTAGGCAGATGCATTACCATCTGAGACATCAGGAAAGATCAGGACTACAAAAATTGACTATAATTAAACAGTAATGCTTATGGGCTGAATCGCGTCCACTCAAATTCATATGCTGAAACCCTAACCTCCAGGACTGTGGAAAGTAACCAGATGTAAAGATAAGATCTGAAAAGAGGTTAACTAAGTTAAAATAGAAATTTTTAGATTGGGCCCCAGTACAGCCTGACTGACGTCCTTTTGTGAAGAGGAAATGTAGTTGCCGGACACGTACGCACACAAAGGAAAGACCCTGTGATGCACGCAGAGAAGCAGCCCCTCCTAAGCCCAGGGGAGACTTCAGAAGAAGCCGGCCTGCTGTCACCTGGATCTTAGACTTCCAGCCTCCAGAAGTGTGAGACACGTCTGTTGCTTAAGCCACTGCATCTGGGTGGTATTTTGATATGGCAGACCAAATAAACTAATGGGATGCTCTTTGCGTAAATGTAAAGGATTCACTCACAAGCCATAACTTCCGCAGATAGGAAGAGAAGAGAATAAACACACATGTAGGTTAGAAGTATGTATACTAGATACAGGCGGGACTGTGCTTATGAGGGAAAGAGAATAGGATCAGAACAAGAAATAAAGTGAGAAACGATTTCGAAAGAGACCCACAGAACCTGCTGTATAGCACGGGGAGCTCAGCCCAACCACTTCATGGTGCAGCAGAAGCTAACACAATATTGTAAAGCAGCTATATGCCAATTAAAAAAAAATAAAAAGAGACTCACAGATGGATGGATGATAAAAGTGTGCCGTGTATTTAAGCGGACAATCAAATCTGTGTACTTGAGCTTAAAAAATAGACTAAAGTAAAATTTAAAAAGCCTTTCCTGATTGAGGCAGAGTTGCCTTTCAGACCAGTAATTAGACCAGCTTTTAAAACTAACACTGCTATATGAAAACTATGCTACCCTTACATCATTAAATCCTTTATGTGAAGATCCCGTTGCTCCCATTCATAGGAGAGGAAATGGAGGCAAATAGATTTTAGATGAACTGCCCACGGGCGCCCTGGGAGTAGTGGCTGGGCAGAAGGCTGAACCAGCTGGTACGATGCCCACGGCGAGCCTTAGCCACGCCCATCCGATTGTCTGTTATTAGCGCCTGCGCCCCTTCAGTTCCTTGGCCCACCTTCCGTGTCTGAAATTGGACTCGTCTCTTGCTCTTGGCTGCCTATCCTGTTCCTGAGTCACTGCTCTAGCTTCCCTGCCTTGTTCTCCGCTGTCTACTGGCTCTGCTTTATAGGCTGGCTCTGCCCTGGTCTGGGTTTGGCCCCTCTAACACGCTTCGCCTCTCTAAGGCGGGTTGCAAGGCTGTACCCACAAGGTCTGAGACAGCCAGGGAGCCTGAGGGCAAAGGCTCACGGCCAGCAGTAGGCAGCCTTTAACTGCCCTCAGTCATGGGCGCTTTAACATATGGGATGACCGGGTCTGATCTTCAGAGGTTTTGATAGAACTAGCCTGGGGTGCAGCATAGGCCAACAGCGCTTTGAAAAAGTGTGCCAGTGGCCGTAATGCGCAGTCGAGTTGAGAACCACTGGTCTAAAGTTTGACTTTAGTGCTAACCAGATATGGATATATACACACAGAAATTTAATAATGTTTAATTATTACCCCACTTTCCCAGCTTTATTGAGGTATAGTTTTTTTTTTTTTTAATATTGCTTATTTATTTGGTTGCACTTGTTCTTAGTTGTAGCACTCAGGATCTTTGATCTTTGTGGCTTCACGGAGGATCTAGTTCTCCCACCAGGGATTGAACCCAGGCCCTCTGAACTGCGAGTGCAGACTCTTAGCCACTAGACCCTCAGGGAAGTCCTGAGATATAGTTTCTTTTCTAAGTTTTACTGGAGCATAGTTGATTTGCAATGTTGGGTTTCAGGTGGACAGTGAAGTGAGCCAGTTACACATACGTGTGCTTGCGTGCTTAGTTGCTTCAGTCGTATAAGACTCTTTGCAGCCCTATGGACTGTTGCCCACCAGGCTCCTCTGTCCACGGGATTTCTCAGGCAAGAATACTGGAGGGGGTTGCTGTGTCCTTCTCCAGGGGATCTTCCTGACCCAGGGTTCGAACCCACGTCTCTTGTGGCTCCTGCATTTCAGGCAGATTCTTTACCTCTGAGCCACTGGGGACCCATATATCCACTCTTTTTTAGATTCTTTTCCCATGTGAGTCATTACAGACTCTTGAATAGAGTTCCCTGTGCTACACAGTAGGTCCTTATGAAGTATAGTTGACAATTAAAATTGTAAGATATTCAAAGTATACACTGTGATGATTTGATATATGTATACATTGCCAGGAGAAGGCAATGGCTCCCCACTCCAGTACTCTTGCCTGGAAAATCCATGGACGGAGGAGCCTGGTGGGCTGCAGTCCATGGGGTCGCTAAGAGTCGGACACGACTGAGCGACTTCACTTTCACTTCTCACTTTCATGCATTGGAGAAGGACATGGCAACCTACTCCAGTGTTCTTGCCTGGAGAATCCCAGGGATGGGGGAGCCTGGTGGGCTGCCGTCTATGGGTCGCACAGAGTCGGACACGACTGAAGCAATTTAGTGTACATTGCCAGAGGATTCCCTCCATTGAGTTAATTAACTCATTCATCACTTCACATATTTATCCCCCCTTTTCTGGTAAGAATATTTAAATCCTACTCTCTTAGCAAATTTCAATCCTACGATACAGTGTTAACAACTGTAGTCAACAGTATTATATATTAGATTTTTCAGATCTTACTTGTCATACAACTGAAAGCTTTACCAACCTCTCCCTGTTCCTGTCTACTCCTCTCTTCCCAGCCCCTGGAAACCACTTTTCCACTCCCTGTTTCTGTGAGTTTTATATAAAAGAATAAGGTCAAAGGGGGGCTGGAGCTGGCTTATAATGACTAGTTAGAGCAGACTGTTAAGTACCAAAGAATTTTCCAAGATTGTTGAAATTGGCCACAGTGGGAATATGTATACCCCAGAAACTGAAACAGGGCTTGGTTTTGGGAGAACTGGCTTATCAGAACATGGATAGATATGGACTGTAAAAATTCATGTGTGCAAAAAGTCATTCTACTGTAATGTAAAATGTCGTACAAGAGTCTGTGCTGTGGAGTCAGAAGACGTGAGCTCAAATCAAACGACTTTATAGTCAAATGATGAAGAACAATTCTTTTGTCTTACCTGAACTTTGATTTTCTTAGCTTTTAAGAAGAATAATAATATCTACTTCAGTGAAGTGTTCTAAGGAATAAAAAGCATATATGAAAGCATTGTATACAAAATAGGTGGTTGAATATGATTAGCTGATTTTGCGCAAGGAACAAAGTCTAACTAATAAACCCATCCAGGCAGCTTTCAAAAAATGCAAATAATAATGATATTTACAAATGTTCCCCGTATGCCAGGTATTATATTTTTCATGCTTTAGTCTCTCCCACCCACAACAACCTTTTGAAGAAGGTGCTATTTTTAGTTGCTTTTTAAAGATGATTAAACTCACAGAGCTATGCTTTTTTTTTTTTTTGATAGGGGCTGAGTCTATCAGGTTTTGGAACTAGCCCTCTTAGCTGTTACAGGCTACTGGGAAAGGGTGATAAATGCTAAATGATGATAATGCATGCAATGAACATGATCACATGTGGTAAGTGTGTCTGCCTAATTCAATTAGGTGTGAGGTCATCTGGCAAACAGCACCCTTTGTGTCAATTAACGTGGAATTACAGGTTTGTCAATTCCTCAGGGGCTGCCTGAGATCTTTGCAAGAAAGTGTGCCATAAACCGCGGTCACGTTTTATGCAGTGCAGTCACTTTCTTCAATTCTGTGGGGATTATCGTCTTACTGGAAGAGGTTCTTAACAGTCTTCAGCTAAACCAACTCGCAGCCCAATTCTCTTCCCAAGATCCCATTAACAGACCTTTGATATGGTACTGATAACTGCCCATCACTCTGCGATTAGTCTCTCAGCCTTCTTCTGAATCTGGGCCAGTTCCTTTAAAGAACATAAAGTGAAGTAGTCATTTCATTCCAGGATCCTTGCTTAATCAGTTATGCTGTTTCTGGACCATTAGAAGATCTCGATTTTTTCATCTATCCATGCTGCATTTCAAATAAGAGCAAAGATGGTTTTGTTCCTCCTCTGGAATTTCCCCTCCTGTCTGGTGTTTTGCAGAACAGAGGCAATGTTAGAAGCTTCTTGTTTTCTTTTAATGGAAAAGAAACCTGGAAATTGGAATCTATTTCCCTCCCATTTATTTTTCTTTATTTAGCAGCTTCGCTTACTCCCATTAGAAGAAAAGTAGCTTCATTTCCTCTCCTTCCCGTCCCTCTCCCCCTCCCCCTTCTCTCTTTCTCTTCCTGCCTCTTCCTTCCTTCCTTCCTTCTTCTCTTCCCACTTTTATGACTTCTGTAATAGGTCATAATAAGCATATTTCACCTGTAGGAAGTCGACAAAATAGTACTATGATTCTACTGAGAATGAAACAGCTGGAACGATTTGTTTCTGCAGCAGAGCTGATCAGATTTTGAGAGGAAATTTGAAGACTTAAACATTTAGCCTTAAAATATTTTGCATTATCTCCTAATTACTGAGTAATGTCCCCAAAGTACAAACGGAGAGCCAGAGACAGTCCTCAGAACCTCTTAAAATGCGCATCTGTGCACACCTCTCTCTCTCTCTCTCTCTCTCTCTCAATTTCTGACTGTGTGTGTGACACCACACACACATATGTGCCGAAGAAAGACCACCAATGATCACCTGAATTATATATATATAAGGGATACTTCGAGGACATTACTCATTTGAAAAGACCCTGATGCTGGGAAAGATTGAAGGAGAGAGGAGAAGGTCATGACAGAGGATGAGATAGATGGTTGGATGGCATCACTGACTCAATGGACATGAGTTTGAGCACACTCTGGGAATTGGTGATGGACAGGGAGGCCTGGTGTGCTGCAGTCCATGGGGGTCACAGAGTCGGACACGACTGAGCGACTGAACTGAACTGACTGAGGACTGTTTTAAAATAATTGAGAAATACTCAAAGAACTAAGAATGACTCCAAGTAGAATCATCTATGCGTGTGTATGTATTTTTGTTTTTCAAGAAAAGTTAAATCAAAGGATGGGTGATATACACAGAAGGGAAAATTACTCAGTCATAAAAAGGAATGGAATTGGGTCATTTGTAGAATGTGAATGGATCTAGAGACTGTTGTACATTGTGAAGCAAGTCAGAAAGAGAAAAACGAATATTGTGTATTAACACATACATGTGGAATCTAGAGAAACGGTAGAGATGAACATATTTCCAGGGCAAGAATAAAGACGCATGTAGAGAACATGTGGACACAGCAAGGGAAAGGGGGGATGGGATGAACCGAGAAAGTAGCATTGACATATATACACTACCGTGTGTAAAATTGACAGCTAGTGGGAAGCTGCTCTACAGCACAGGGATCTCTGATGACCTAGGCGGGAGGGGTGAGGGGCGGTGGGAGAGAGGTCCAGAGGGAGGGGATATGTGTATACGGTAGCTGATTCACTGCATTGTACAGCAGAAACTAACACAACATTGTATGGCATTTATAGTCCAATAAAAAAAGAGGAAGAAGAAGAGGCCTAGATTTAAAAGAAGAAAAAGAAAGGGTATCCACTGGATGAAGCAAGGCAGAAGGAGGACAGGAAAATAGATGGTGCCTGATGGGAAAATAAAAATGAGAATGAGAGAGAAAAAAATCTTAAAGTTAAGAAAACAGTTTCTCCCCAGCTGGAACAGGCAGAGAGAGAGAACATAGAGATGACACCCATCTGGAGAGCATCCCCCTTCCAGGTCCAAGCTCTGAGACAAGCCAGTGAGCCTCTCGCACACAAATTTGGGTGCCCTGAACCAGCCTTTTCTGGGATGGGCCCTAGCTGTGTGAGTCTGAGCATGAGTCTTTTAAGAACTCTTTGTTGGATTGCAGTAGCCTTGGGGATCTCATGGATGTAAGTCCTGTTAGTTTCCAGAGCGAGATGTTTTTGGCTCATCTCTGAGGTGCAGGTCTTAAATGTTGATGGTGCCTTATGTGGGGTTCAAAGTCTTTGTTGCATCAAAGAGAAGCTCCAGGTTTTGGGTTCCCTCCCAAATGTAGGTGGCAGTGCTGGGGTTGGGGTTTAAGACAAGCTTGTGTCCTGGCCTCTCCAACCTGTTCATTGTGAGTCTTGTCTCATTCACCTGGTGTGTAGGAGTCGCTCAGGCAGTTTCTTGCTTGCTTTTTTCTCCAGAGGAAGTTGTTTCCTCGGTGGCTGTAGATTCAGTGTGCTTGTGGAAGGAGTTGAATCTGTGATCCTCTTGTATCAACATCTTGAACTGTAGCCTCTAGAGGAGCAAGCTTTGTTGTGATAAATGTGCTCAGTTGCTCAGTCGTGTCCAACTCTTTGCGGCCCCGCGGACTGTAGCCCGCCAGGCTCCTCTGTCCATAGGCTTCTCCAGGCAAGAATACTGCAGCGGATTGCCGTTTCCTTCTTCAGGGGATCTTTCTGACCCAGGGATTGAACCTGTTTCTCTTGTGCCTCCTGTATTGGCAGGTATATTCTTTACCACTAGCGCCACCTGGGATGACGGTTATGATAAATGTCGGACATTAAATAAACATTAATAACATTAAATAAACATGGAATCCTGGTTTTACCTTTTGCTACCTGTGCCAATTGAGACAAATTCTCAACCTTACCAGCCTCATTCTCTTTCACTGGAAAATGGAACTGTTCAATATCTGTCTATGGAAGCTAGATGAGATGTTACCAGAGACGTTCTTTGCATGAGGAGCCTCAACAAATGTGAGCTATTTTTAAAAATTACTTTTATTGGTTAATTTCATAGAGATACGCCAAGTTTCTTCAAGTCCTTGCTCAAATATCTTTCCTGAGAGCCTTGTCCTAGTCTTTCAAGGTAGAGCTTAAGCAATGCTTTTTTCATGTCTCCGCTGGAAAGCAAAACTTGTCGCTTTGCAATTGATCTGTTTCCGTATCTGTCACTTCCAGCGCGCTGAATCCTCTTGACCAAAGGGAATGTTGAATGTTGTTCATCTTGGTGTGTGGCTCTTAAGTACTTAGCCCAGTACCTACACATTATTGTCTCTGTTTTTCGCCAGATATTTATTGCCTACTATGTGCCAGATATTGTGCTAAGGACTAAGCATGCAATGGTATATGGTCTCTATCTTCAGGAAGCTCACCATCCAGTTAGAAATATTTAAAAAAATGAATAACCAATGAAAACATGGTGCGATAAAAGTTCAACTACACCTTTTTTATACTTGGAGGAAACCAAGGAAGTTTTCCTGGAGGAGGAGGTTATATCTAAAGTGATACATAGTTGAATGTGAAACTTTGGGGGTCTTGCATCAGGTACTCTCAAAAGCAGAACCTGAGAAAAGGACTTGAGTGTAAGTAATTTATTAGGGAGGTGCTCCCAGGAGCAGGGTATTGAGACAATAGGGAGAATGAGAAAGGCAAGGAAGAAAATCCAAGGAAGGGTGCATTCCTTGTTGAATAGAGTAGCAGTATGGGTAAATAGGGCTTCAGAGGTTAAAAGCATCTGCCTGCAATGCTGGAGACCTGGCTTTGATCCCTGGGTCAGGAAGATCCCCTGGAGAAGGAAATGGCAACCCACTCCAGTATTCTCACCTGGAGAACCCCATGGACGGAGGAGCCTGGTGGGCTACAGTCCATGGGGTCGCAAAGAGTCGGACACGACTGAGCAACTTCACTTTCACTTTCACTTATGGGTAAATAGGATGTAGAATACTTGAAGGGCCAGAGATGAGACATTTACTTAGTGACTTAATCTCCTATTGGGTGGGGCTTGCCTCCAGAGGCATTAACTATCTTGAATTTCTGGCTCTGTACAAAGGCTGAACAAGTTTCCTTGACTTCAGAAAGGATCTAAAGGCAAAAAGTATACATTTGAATCAGTTCTAATGAGGTGGATGAAACTGGAGCCTATTATACCGAGTGAAGTAAGCCAGAAAGATAAACAGCAATACAGTATACTAATGCATATATATGGAATTTAGAAAGATGGTAATGATAACCCTATATGCAAGACAGCAAAAGAGACACAGATGTATAGAACAGACTTTAGGACTCTGTGGGAGAAGGCAAGGGTGGGATGATCTGAGAGAATAGCATTAAAACACGTATATTATCATATGTGAAATGGATCGCCAGTCCAGGTTCGACGCATGAGACAGGGTGTTCAGGGCTGGTGCACTGGGATGACTCAGAGGGATGGGATGGGGAGGGAGGTGAGAGGGGGGTTCAGGATTGGGAACACATGTACACCCATGGCTGATTCATGTCAATGTATGACAAAGCCGCTACAATATTGTAAAGTAATTAGCCTCCAATTAAAAAAAAAAAGGATCTAAAGGCAGAAAGTGGAAAAAGGCTTGTGGGGTGGCGGGTGGGAAGATGTATTGGGAACTGTCCAACAGAGCTTTGGCTAAAATCATATCCAGGTGATGATACATTAATACAACACAGAGGGCCTTGCTTTGTCCTAAAACTCATGGGAAGTCTGCATCTTAAGAGCTATTAAAACTACTTCAGAAATTCCTGTAAGGTTCTCTTAATTGCCTACTGTCGAGGCTCAATTTGGTTTCCCTCTGTAATCACCCAACAATTGTAGTTGGGAAAGAGAGTATTGGGTAAAAGAATGTGTAATATATTCAATGAGTATGTGATTAATTACATTTTTTTTCAGGATAAATTCTACTTCTCTTTGAAACAAAACTAAGGAGGAGAAGAGATTCATTTCTCCTCCTTTGTATGCCTTGTCACGTCATCAAGCCCCTGAGGAAGCAGCTAGTATTGCTTCCTGAAAAACTAACCATTCCTTTCCTAGCAGGAGGACAAGAGGTGGAAAGGAAGGAGATGAGAATGCATATCAACTCCCCACAGAGGGCACAATGTGTGAACAATAACATGATGGCTGCAGTTTCCATTCGGGGAAAGAGTGGTGGGGAAAGGGTGCCTCTGAAGATTCCTAATGGTTAGATTCAGAAAAATTGGGACATCATCTTTAGCTCCCTAAATAATCATTCCTGGAAGGATGGATATCATTCCAAATGCCAACCCTCTCTTCAAACTAGAGTATCCATAATGATTATGACTTTCTTGTATGGTAGCAAGCACATGTGGTTTGGAGGCAGACAAACCTGGGTTTGAATACTGGCTTTGCTAATTACAAGGTTCCTGACCTCAGAATAAAAATTTAATCTCTCTATTTCTTCATCCTAAAAGGGGAAAATAATACTTCCTTCACAGTTCTGCTTGTAAAATTGAAAGTCTTCTCATGCATTTATTAAATGAGATGATATCCATTAAGCTCTGTGTACAGAGTCAATATTTGATAATGCTAGTTTTTTTCCCCTATTCCCTTAACAAAGGGAACATGAGCAATGTTGAATTTCTACTCACATGCATCTGGACAGATATCTCTTACTTATAGAATAGCCATCATGGTTAAGTTTCCCAAGCTCTGAGAAGCAGATCTGTGTTAATTTTATTATTATTTATAGTTTTATTACTTAATTTTATTTACTTGTTAGAGGACTTTCCTGGTGATCCAGTGGTTAAGACTCCATGATTCCACTGCAGGTGGCATGGCCTGGGCTTGGTCCCTGGTTGGATCAACTCACATGCTGCACAGTATGGCCAAAACAGTCAAGGTGTTTAAAATAATTCATTTACTTACTACATTAATAAACATAATTAATATAGTAATATAATAGATATCATTATATAATAATAACAGATAAATAACAAATGAAATTTGTTATTCACTTAGACTTTTTTGTTATTCACTTAGACTTTTCTCATCCAAGCTTTCAGTGGATTATCCTCTTCTGAAGCAAATAGATACAGGGATTATTGGAAGCAGACTTTCACGATGGTTGCCCAAGAAATAGAAAGGATGAAGCATATGGATCCACAATCAGTGGAAGATGGAAACCAAATGGCCAATGAATGCATGAGAAGATGTTCAATTTTCCAAGTAATCATGCAAATGAAATTAGATATTACGGGATGTCATTTCAAATCCATCAAGTTGCAGAAACGTGTAAGACTGACAGTACCAAGCGATGGTGAGGTGGCGGAGCAGTGGCCGTCCCCTTGCACTGCTGGTGCAAGTGAGTGAAGCTCTTCTGGAGAGTAATTTGGCAGTAGGTGGCAAAACTGAAAGCATACGCACGCCTTTTTGGGGAGAGTCCGGGTGGGAGCGGGAATGGGGAGGTAGCAGGCTTTTACAATTATTTATTTGTTACTTTTGGCTGCAGCAGATCTCCGTTGCTGTGAGCAGTCCTCTCACTGTGGCGGCGTCTTTTGTTGCAGAGCACGGGGTCTCGAGCACAGGCTCAGTAGTTGTAAAGCACAGTCTCAGTTGCACCTTGGCACCTGGGATCTCCCCGGACCAGGGGTGTCCCCCATTAGCAGGCAGATTCTTAATCACTAGACCACCAGGGAAGTCCCCCCCCAACACACACACTTTTTGACCAAGTAATTGCAATTAGAGGTCCACAGAGTAGTGAAACTGTCATGTGAGCTCATAGAGACATGTAGCATTGTTGTTACATCTTAAAGAGAGAAGCAATCTGCAGGTCCAGCAATCCACATTTCAACACATTTTAGTGATTTGTATTTTCTAGAATGTTGTTTAGACATTAAAAAGATGAGTTATAGCAGCATGTACAGGCACAAAAAGTTCTCCAAGATGTATTGTTTCATTAAAAACATGTCACAACCATTTCACATGTGCACAGACAAGTACAAAGATGTTCATTGATGTTTATTGTAGCAGTTTTGTAATAGTGAAAAGTTGGAAACAAATATACACCAGCAGGAGAAGGGATAAATAATTGTGGCAGATTCATAAAATGTATTATTAAATGGTGCCAGATTAAATTGGAGCAGTCATACCAATATGGGTAAATACCAAATGCAGAATGAAAGACACATACTTTTTAAAAACGAAAAGCCCAGGAAATAATACTATGTATTGTTCAGTAGTACCTACATACACAATTTTGGAGACGTATGCAGGAAAAATAAACACCAAATTGGGAGTAATTGTCATGGGGGACATGGCAAGAGAAGGAAATATAATGGGTGGGGATAGGGACATTTCATTTACCTGAAATATTCTTTTAATGAAAAATGGAAAATAAGGGTCCTAATAGGAGAAAAATTTGCCCCTACTAATTTAAACAGTATTTTATTTAGAAAAGAAAAAATTTAAAAACCCTTTTTCATCTCCCCTTGCATTAACTACAAAATCTAGGCAGCAAATTACTAACCCGTGTTTCTACATTTTGGACTTTCCAGAGTTCATGATGTGAGCTTAGCATCCCTGTTTCAGTTATGGGCAAGGTTCAAACCAGTCAGTCCAAAAGGAAATCAACCTTGAATATTCATTGGAAGGACTGATGCTTAAGCTGAAGCTCCAACTTTGGCCACCTGATGGGCAGAGCTGACTCATTGGAAAAGCCTGATGCTGGGAAAGATTGAAGGCAGGAGGAGAAGGGGATGACAGAAGATGAGATGGTTAGATAGTATCGCTGACTCAGTGGACATGATTTGAGCAAACTCTGGGAGGTGGTAGAGAACAGGGGAGCCTGGCATGCTGTAGTCCATGGGGTCACAAAGAGTTGGACATGACTTAGCTACTGAACAACAACAGTGACAAGACAGGGAAATAGGACGAGCCTGTCTGGACACTGCTCCAAAGAAAAGAGAGGCCAGCACACACATCTATCCTGTTTGCTCTGAACCCTTACTTCCCCACAAGCCCCTTTGCTTCCTCCTTAAGCCCCAGAGCTCCCCATGGCCCCTTCATCTCCATAATCCCTAGTGAAGAGTAGGGAATCAACAAGTTTTATCATCACATTCAGCCTTTTGAACAGAACTGAATGGCGTCAAACTCCTTGAAATTTTACTGTAGTCCTTGTCATTGTGATGAACGAGCCTTCTCACTGTGGGCTTTGTTTTAAACTACCATGGATCCTAGAGGAGAACATAGGCAAAATACTCTCAGACATAAATCACAGCAGGATCCTCTATGATCCACCTCCCAGAATTCTGGAAATAAAAGCAAAAATGAACAAATGGGATCTAATTAAAATTAAAAGCTTCTGCACAACAAAGGAAAATATAAGCAAGGTGAAAAGACAGCCTTCTGAATGGGAGAAAATAATAGCAACGGAAACAACTGACAAACAACTAATCTCAAAAATATACAAGCAACTTCTGCAGCTCAATTCCAGAAAAATAAACGACCCAATCAAAAAATGGGCCAAAGAACTAAGTAGACATTTCTCCAAAGAAGACATACGGATGGCTAACAAACACATGAAAAGATGCTCAACATCACTCATTATTAGAGAAATGCAAATCAAAACCACAATGAGGTACCACTTCACACCAGTCAGAATGGCTGCGATCCAAAAATCTGCAAGCAATAAATGCTGGAGAGGGTGTGGAGAAAAGGGAACCCTCCTACACTGTTGGTGGGAATGCAAACTAGTACAGCCACTATGGAGAACAGTGTGGAGATTCCTTAAAAAATTGCAAATGGAACTACCTTATGACCCAGCAATCCCACTTCTGGGCATACACACCGAGGAAACCAGAATTGAAAGAGACACATGTACCCCAATGTTCATCGCAGCACTGTTTATAATAGCCAGGACATGGAAACAACCTAGATGTCCATCAGCAGATGAATGGATAAGAAAGCTGTGGTACATATACACAATGGAGTATTACTCAGCCGTAAAAAAGAATTCATTTGAATCAGTTCTGATGAGATGGGTGAAACTGGAGCCAATTATACAGAGTGAAGTAAGCCAGAAAGAAAAACACCAATACAGTATACTAACACATATATATGGAATTTAGGAAGTTGGCAATGACGACCCTGTATGCAAGACAGGAAAAAAGACACAGATGTGTATACCAGACTTTTGGACTCAGAGGGAGAGGGAGAGGGTGGGATGATTTGGGAGAATGGGAATTATAACATGTATACTGTCATGTAAGAATTGAATCTCCAGTCCATGTCTGACGTAGGGTGCAGCTTGCTTGGGGCTGGTGCATGGGGATGACCCAGAGAGATGTTGTGGGGAGGGAGGTGGGAGGGGGGTTCATGTTTGGGAACGCATGTAAGAATTAAAGATTTTAAAATTTAAAAAAAATAAAAAATTAAAAAAAAAAAAAACTACCATGGATCCAAACTCTGATCTCCATGGCTGGAAAACAGAGGGACAAGTGCCTTTGTGTTATGGAATTATTCACAGTCCTTCATAAAATGTCCAGCTGAAGAAGAATGTTTTTAATGGACAGAGACGTAACTCCTACACTGTTGCTGAATCCTTACCGCTCCTGGAATTAACCTTGATATGGGAGGTTTCCCTTTTATGTCTAGGAATTTCTCCAGACTGGGAAAGAAAGCAGAATGCCAGCCAGAACTCTGGGTGGGGACTGCTTTTTGGTTCCTTGTCAGTCTAAACTATAATGGCTGTTTGGGGTGCATTCTGCTGTGTTTATACCCTACACTTGGCTGAACACATATTGAGGCCAAAAAGAGGATGGCTCATGAGTAGGAGCTGGAGAGACCCTATAAGGATAACCAACTGCCTACAAGGATTCAATCTAGAACCAGAATTGCTTTTTTTTTTTTTTTCACTTTGGATTTAAACCACGATTGTAGGCGTGGGATCCTGGGTGAATCCCTTCTGATATTTAAAAAGCTTGGTGTGGACATGCACATACTGCTATATTTATAGTGGATAACCAACAAGAACCTACTGTCTGGCACAGGGAACTCTGATCAATGTTATGTGGCAGCCTGGAAGGGAGGCAGTTTGGAGAAGAATTGATACAGGTATATGTGTGGCTGAGTCCCTTTGCTGTCCACCTGAAACTATCACAGCATTGTTATTCAGCTATACTTCAATACAAAATAAAAAATTCAAAATAAATGAATAAAAAGCATGGTGTGGTTTTGGTTGATGAGTTTTGTCTGCCTTTAAAGACAGAGAATGCAGGAGACCAGATGGAGAGGTTTATTTCACATGGATCTGGACATAGTTCTCCAGGATCTTGGTTTCCATGGGGAAGTCCAAGTAGGAGTCCAGGTTCCCAACACTTTTTCTTAAGGCTGAAATAATTTGTTTGTAGATTAAAGTTGAGAAGAAAGCTATCAGGAAGAAGAAAAAAATCTCCCTGAGTGTGATTTATCAGTCTTCTTGATGACATGATCCTGCTGAGAAATTAGTTTAACTCTGTGAAGTCTGGTTGTTCACATGCAGGACTCTGGCTTTTAATTTGATCAACTGCTTAGACATCTAGAATAAAACTGAGACTGGGACAGGAGGAAAACAAACCCTGCTAATAACTGCATATTATCAATATATGCAGTTCCTAATATATTAAATATATCTTCCCATTCACCCTTCAGATAAGCAACAACACATTACCAAAGCCTTAGCTGTTCCCAAGGCAAACAATTTAGCAAAGGGAACTGAGGGCATGAGGCTTGAACTTTCAGCTTGAGCCTCTCTCTTAAAAAAAAAATTATTTATTAATTTCTGGCTGTGTTGGGTCTTAGTTACGGCACTTGGGATCTATCATTGGGACATGCGGTCTTGTCTCTAGTTGTGGCACGTGGGCTCCAGAAAGCATGGGACTCTAGTTGGGACACGTGGACTCTCTGGTTGAGGTGCCCTGGCTCAGTAGTTGCAGTGTATGGGCGTAGTTACCTTGAAGCATGTGGAATCTTGGTATCTTTGTTCCTCTACCGGGGTTCGAATCCATGTTCCCTGCATTGGAAGGTGGATTCCTAACTACTGAACAACCAGCAAAGTCCCTCAGCTTGAACTTCCTAAGAGAACAATGATCTGAAGGAGGAGTATCATTGTGACTGCAGGGAGGTTGCATTTTTTAACCTACGTGGTTTGCCATTCCTGGCCGACAGTCTATGCATCAATACAGGCATGTCAGTGGGCTTCTTCTCTTCTTTATTGAGTGTCCATTCTGATTTGTTAGTGACAGTTTCATGCAGCTTGTTGAATATAATTAATTATCACCCTGATTCCACAGTTCCATGGACATATCATTATTTATTTGATCAGTCCCGTATAGATTAACACTAAGGTTTTTCCTCCCAATTGTTTGCCATCACAAATAATGCTTCAGTGAGCATCATTGTACATATGACGTCTCACACATGAGCAAGAATGAATAAGCGTAGGGCAAATCCCTAGAATTGCAACTTCCTGATTAAGTATGTATATTCTTTATTTGAAAAGATATAACTAACTTGTTCTCCATAGTTTGCACAGAGTCATGAGGTGGAAGAAGCATGCAGGGGTTATGATATGCATCTATGTGTTGCAGACTCTTGCATTACTGGTCACATCCTGGCCATCCACGTGCAGCTCAGTTGAATAGGTATGTATCCAGTTCCGTCGGCAGGGTCTACATCCAACTTCCAATGCACTGAGGCTCTTTCCACTTTTTGCCACAAGTGAGCTGGCTCAGTCGGCATAATAGCAGTAAGAAGTGGGGCTGGGAGCAGTTACATCCCTTGGGGCAGCCCTGTGCAAGGGACAAGCGGAGGCAGTGGGTCAGTGTCCAAGTGCACAGCTGTGGTATGTTTTGTACTCCCCAGAGCTCGCTTTGAGTCCAGCCTTGCTGCTTTGCACAGTGACTTTGAAAATGCAGCCTCTCTGTCCTCCTCCCTGTCTCACTGTCTCCATTCCCTCACTTACGTATTCAGGCACCATGTTCTGAACTCCTCACTCAGGCTCTGACTGTAGGAAAATCCCCAGCAAGGCACAAAGTAAGGTGCTACTCAATTGGTGGCAGCAAAAAATGATAGACCTTACTTTATTGTGTTTAAAAATTGTGCTGGACATATAACCAAGTTTAGTTCAGTTCAGTTCAGTCGCACAGTTGTGTCCAACTCTTTGCAACCCCAT
Source organism: Capra hircus (assembly GCF_001704415.2). Classification (NCBI taxonomy): domain Eukaryota; kingdom Metazoa; phylum Chordata; class Mammalia; order Artiodactyla; family Bovidae; genus Capra; species Capra hircus. Next base: position 15,073,355 of record NC_030828.1, on the reverse strand, counting down.
GAATCGCAGCATGTCAGGCCTCCCTGTCCATCACCAGCTCCTGGAATTCACTCAAACTCACGTCCATCGAGTCAGTGATACCATCCAGCCAACTCATCCTCTGTTGTCCACTTTTCCTCCTGCCCCCAATCCCTCCCAGCATCAGAGTCTTTTCCAATGAGTCAACTCTTCCCATGAGGTGGCCAAAGTACTGGAGTTTCAGCTTTAGGATCATTCCTTCCAAAGAACATCCAGGGCTGATCTCCTTCAGAATGGACTGATTGGATCTCCTTGCAGTCCAAGGGACTCTCAAGAGTCTTCTCCAACACCATAGTTCAAAAGCATCAATTCTTCGGCGCTCAGCTTTCTTCACAGTCCAACTCTTGCATCCATACATGACTACTGGAAAAACCATAGCCTTGACTAGACAGATCTTTGTTGGCAAAGCAATGTCTCTGCATTTAAATATGCTATCTAGGTTGGTCATAACTTTTCTTCCAAGGAGTAAGTGTCTTTTAATTTCATGGCTGCAATCACCATCTGCAGTGATTTTGGGCCCCCAAAATAAAGTCTGACACTGTATCCACTGTTTCCCCATCTATTTCCCATGAAGTGATGGGACCGGATGCCATGATCTTCGTTTTCTGAATGTTGAGCTTTAAGCCAACTTTTTCACTCTCTTCTTTCACTTGCATCAACAGGCTTTTGAGTTCCTCTTCACTTTCTGCCATAAGGGTGGTTTCATCTGCATATCTGAGGTTATTGATATTTCTCCCGCCAATCTTGATTCCAGCTTGTGTTTCTTCCAGTCCAGCATTTCTCATGATGTACTCTGCATAGAAGTTAAATAAGCAGGGTGACAATATACAGCCTTGACATACTCCTTTTCCTCTTTGGGACCAGTCTGTTGTTCCATGTCCAGTTCTAACTGTTGCTTCCTGACCTGCATATAGATTTCTCAAGAGGCAGGTCAGGTGCTCTGGTATTCCCATCTCTTTCAGAATTTCCCACAGTTTATTGTGATCCACACGGTCAAAGGCTTTGGCATAGTCAATAAAGCAGAAATAGATGTTTTTCTGGAACTCTCTTGCTTTTTCAATGATCCAGCTAATGTTGGCAATTTGACCTCTGGTTCCTCTGCCTTTTCTAAATCCAGCTTGAACATCAGGAAGTTCACGGTTCACGTATTGCTGAAGCCTGGCTTGGAGAATTTTGAGCATTATTTTACTAGCGTGTGAGATGAGTGCAATAGTGTGGTAGTTTGAGCACTCTTTGGCATTGCCTTTCTTTGGGATTGGGATGAAAACTGACGTTTTCCAGTCCTGTGGCCACTGCTGAGTTTTCCAAATTTGCTGGCATATTGAGTGCAGCACTTTCACAGCATCATCTTCCAGGATTTGAAAGAGCTCAACTGGAATGCCATCACCTCCACTAGCTTTGTTCATAGTGATGCTTTCTAAGGCCCACTTGACTTCACATTCCTGGATGTCTGGCTCTAGGTGAGTGATCATACCGTCATGGTTATCTTGGTCGTGAAGATTTTTTTGTACAGTTCTTCCGTGTAGCCTTGCCACCTCTTCTTAATATCTTCTGCTTCTGTTAGGTCCATACCATTTCTGTCCTTTATCAAGCCCATCTTTACATGAAATGTTCCCTTGGTGTCTCTAATTTTCTTGAAGAGATCTCTAGTCTTTCCCATTCTGTTGTTTTCCTTTATTTCTTTGCATTGATCACTGAGGAAGGATTTCTTATCTCTTCTCGCTATTCTTTGGAACTCTGTATTCAAATGCTTATATCTTTCCTTTGCCACTGGCAAACCCATTCTGTTGATCTGTTTTCCAAACTCCACTTCATAGGCCCCTACAATCTAAGGTCTTGCCTATCATTAACTAGCATTCATAATTTCAGGTCAAGAATTTGAATTTCAGGGATTAAAAAACAGAGACATTCTTGAGACCTCCCTGGTGGTCCAGTGGTTAAGACTTCTTCCAGTGCAGAGTGTTCAGATTCAATCCCTGGTTGGGAGCTAAGACCCACATGCCTCAGGGCAAAAAAACCTAAACATAAAACAGAATCAGTGCTGTAAAAAAATTCAGTAAAGACTTAAAAAATTGTTCACATAAAAAAAAAGGCTTTTTTTTAAAACAGATTCTTCTCCCTGTACAGACATCTGCTTTGATTGAGAATGGCTTGCAGGGGAGCTGAGAGTGGGCAGAAAGATGTCATGTGTGACCACTCAGAAGAGAGAATTAATCCTTTATGCAACGGCTCTCCTTGGTTAATCCTTTACTTCCATTTTTTTCCCCTAAGGAATTTCTAATTATATTCACATATTTTTAAGCCCTAGAGTTGATCCTTCTATTTCAACATGGTGGTAGACAAAATAAAAAGGCAACTGAGGACTTTTGAATCTCTGAAAAAATCTGGGAAGAGTCAAACTGTACATTTCCTTTTGAATATTGTGCTTTTGGAAGTTGTGGAGCTAGAGGCTGTCCAATCCATGACAGAATCCTAGGATATGTAAGGTTAGTGTATTCGAGACACCCTCATAATTCCTTGGCAAGGAAATGAGTGGTAGGTTAATGCATGACTTCAAATCAAAATTATTGGCAGAAGACGACAAGAGGCTTGGCATGTTCTTCAAAGAAGCTCCCGGGGTAAGGATTTAGCATTCAAAAGTCTGTGTCTTTGAGGTTTTTCAAAATATTGAAGTTCATTTTTTCAAATTATTAGCACAACTTAGTCCCCCCCACCCCGCCAAAGTATAAGAATTGAAAAGAACAGAAAGAAAAAGAAAATCAGAAAGTAGAAGAGGAAACAGGAATAAGGCAAGACATTTAAAAAATTAGTAACAGAAGAGAACACAAACCAGGTGGATATACACCATGTATCCATTCTCCCCCAAACTCCTCTCCCTTCCAGGCTGCCACATGACATTGAGCAGGGTTCCCTGTGCGGTTTGGTAGGTCCTTGTTGGTTACCTATTTTAAATACAACAGTGTGTACATGTCCTTCCCAAACTCCTAACTATCCCTTCCCGCAACCATCCCCTGGCAGCCGTAGGTTCATTCTCTAAGTCTGTGGGTCTCTTCCTGTTTTGTAAGTTCATTTGTATAATTTCTTTTTAGATTTCACATATAAGGGGTACTGTATGATATCATGTTCCTCCTTCCTGAGTCTTCTGTGGAAATAAGACAGATGCGAGAAGCTATTGGAGAAGTCATCCAGGAAGTGAAGCTTCCTATCCTTACAGACTTTGCCTGAGCATGTCCAGGAATGCTGATCTTGGGTCAGTCCTCTGAGAGGCAAGACCTCGTGAGCACTGGGGGCAGCGTCACAGTTTAGGAAGCCCTGCTCTTATACTGAGAGGACTTCAGCCCATTCCTAACCTTGCTTTGGCTTTGTCAATGAGGCTTTGGTTCCACGACTATTGGTTGATGACCTCACCTGGGCTTCTGTCCCAGCCTTGGTCCTCCCGCTGGCACTGACAGCTGCTGGGGACCCTGCTTGACAGGGGGTGTGAGATGGGACGGGAGGGGCATCCTTTCACATTGAGGGTGCTAAGCCTGTGCGCACGTGCTCAGCATGCTGTGTTTGCCCCTGAGATGTTGGAGGGCGTGTACATGACCTAAGGTCAGATATAACTGGATTGGACAGTTTGCCTCTGATTGTTTTTCAGTTCTTTAAAAAATGCTCATTTAATTTTGGCTGCTCTGGGTCTTCGTTGCGGCATGCAGGCTTTCTCTAGTTGTGGTGAGTGGGGGAAGCTCTCTAGTTGCAGTGCCCGGGCTCACTGTGATGGCTTTTCTTGTTGTGGAGCACGGGCTCTAGGCAGACAGGCTTCAGTAGCTCCCGCACAAGGGCTCAGTAGCTGCCGCTCATGGGCTCCAGAGCAGGCGGGCTCAGTAGCTGCCGCTCATGGGCTCCAGAGCAGGCAGGCTCAGTAGTTGTGGCACACAGGATTAGTTGCTCCAGGGCATGTGGAATCTTCCTGGACCAGGGATCGAACCCACATCCCTTGCATTGGCAGGTGGATTCTTAAGCCCTGGACCACCACTGGGGAAGTCCTGCCTGTGATTATTTTCTATTATCTTTGTGCCCAACTTCTCTCCTTCAGTGTGGATCTTGGAGGAAGGCATGTTTCTGTTTCTGAAAGAGTACTTCCGGCAGGTCATGAAGAAGTGAGCCAACCACTCAGCATCACTGTCAGTCTTCAGAAGGCCATGTTGCCAGTAGAAAGAGGAGAAGAAGGAAAGATGAGTATGAGGAAAGCAAAGGCAGTGCTGCGTTGCCTGATGATTCATGTATCCTTTGCCATTCCCTTGGAGAGAGAACTAGGAACTAGGAGTACACCTGCTTGAGGCCAGGCAGTTCACTGGGGAAGAGAGGAGAGTGGTTTTCCTCCAGGGATAATAACTAACACTCCTGCAGGATGCTCATGTAATTTTCATGGATCTTATTTTGTTCGCTTTTCTAACCGTATTGTAGAGTACCTTCTACACCCCTATGCAGAGCACATGGATTTGATCCCGAGCCCATGTGCCACAACTACTGCCTTCCTGCCCATTTTACAGATGAGGATACAGGGTCAGAAAGGTTAAATTGCTAACCCTGAGTTCCCAGACCACACTAGTGCAAATATCAATGAATGTAGGCTTTGTGACGCCAAGCCTAGCAAGAATTCATTCAGATCATCATTCCCTTCTTTAAATGAGTGCTGCTCTAGGTGGAGGCAGGAGAGACACATTATTAAGAAACTATAGTTGCTCAGTCATGTCGATTCTGCAACCCCATCCACCATAACCTGCTAGGCTCCTCTGTCTATGGAATTCTCTAGGCAAGAATGCTGGCGTGGTTAGCCATTCCCTCTCCAGGGGATCTTCCCTACCCAGGGATCCAACCCTGGTCTTTTGCCTTGTATGTGGATTCTTTACCTTCTGAGCCACCAGGGAAACCCCTATGACAAACTTGGACTTCTAGCACACTTCCCACAAATTAAGCTCACAAGTGTTCTATTGAATGCTTTGTATAACTAGGAAGATTGGATGATCCTGCCTCTATCTTGGTCAGTAATGACGCGATCCTTCCATTCTCTTTTCTGTGCTCTCTCAAACCCTGTATTCTGATTCATGCTCAACCTCTTGTCTCCATCAAAAGATTCAATTGCTATAAAAAGATAAATATGTTTGCAGCATTGCCCTTGTTTTTTCATTCAGTTGCTAAGCTGTGTCTGACTCTTTGCGACCCCATGGACTGCAGCACATCAGGCTTCCCTGTCCTTCACTGTCTCCCAGAGTTTGCTCAAACTCATATCCTTTGAGTCGGTGATACCATCCAACCATCTCATCCTCTGTTGCCTGCTTCTCCTCCTTCCCTCAATCTTTCCCAGCATCAGGGTCTTTGGAAGCTGGCAAGTAACTTCATTCCAGTTCTTGGTAAAATAAGGGTCACAGATCCATCCTCCATAAGACTGCAGGGAAGATTGACTGTGATAAGGCATTTATCAGCAAACTCTGAGACAGAAGAGTAGCTATTATTAGCCTTATTAGTCAAATTTTAAACTCTCTGTGATTTAAGTTTGTCGCTAGTGCTTGACATTCCGTAACTAGTTGTTGGTGCATCTGTAACTAACTCCCAGGGTTTGATGCCAACATATTAGAATGTGAGGACTGCCCACTTTTTCCTTTCTCAGAATTTAATCCTGCTTCCTTTCCCTATAAGTACTGGCATATTTAAGATAAAACAATATAAAAATGCCAGGCACTCTTGCCTCAAAAGGACTATAAGTGAAAGATAACACCAAGCTTGTGTCAGGAGCCTCATCACACCCTCATAAATCCAAATATCTGCTTATTCAGGCTCATCCCTCAACTGAGAAGCCGTAAGAGTGGAGATCTGTGTGCCTGTCTCTGGGCTAATTCAGGCCTGGGAGAGAGATTTCTCTTCCTGATTCCTGGGGAGGACAGTGCTTAATTGATTCTAATGAACATAGAACAGCCAGCTCCTGCTTACCCCTGAGATATAGCCCAGGGGGTTAATCTCCCATCTTCGGTTTAATCAGTTTCCTCCCCAGGCTGAATTAAGCCTCAATTTTCATTTTTGATAGAATCTGTCTTTGCTGACAGATGTTTTCTGGGCAACCCAGAAAGTCTTCAGCATGAGATAATGTGATGGAAGCGCTAATGAATTCCTAGCTCCTCTGTTGGAATTATTCTCTGGAGTCTTTAAGATATCAGGGCTGAATTGTCCCAAGGAAAGCTGCCGGCTTGGTAGACCACTGGCATAATTACCCTATGGAACTGTCGCCTAGCACGGCTCCCAGCAGATCCTACTCCTTTTCAGAGGATACGGGGGTTGATTTACATCTCAACTCTGCCACTTACTGACACTGCTACTCTTGCTATGGAGAGAATATGAGTAACTACAGTTTTAATTGCTAAGAGTTACAATGCATTTCTATCCTCAAAAAGATGGTCCTTACATCAGTAGCTGTCAGCTTGCTGAAATGTAGAACCTCGGTCCACTCTCCAGCCTCTTGATTTGCAATCTGAAAGTGAAAGTATTTGTTACTCAGTCATGTTCTGCTCTTTGCAACCCCATGGACTAAACCTGTCAGGCTCCTCTGTCTGTGGGATTTCCCAGGCAAGAATACTGGAGTGGGTAGCCCAATCTATATTTTACCAAAATCCCGAGGTAATTTATATACCCTTGAAAGTCTGGGAAGCACTTGCAATTAACTAGTTTATTCCTCCTTATAATATTAAACACTTCTGGAAGGTGTTGCTGGCTCTGCTTCACTCTCACCCCCACTGTAAGGACCTGATGGCATTTGCTCCTAGCTGTGTAGCAAGGATGAGGAAAAACCAATCTCCTTCTAGGCCAGCATCTTGCTCCCTCCATCTTGACAAGTATCTTAGATTTTCCTAGGGCAGAGATGGGATGAGGTCAGGATTCTCACTTCTTATTTCCTTTTCTCAAGAAAGCTGCATAAACACTCAAGTCTTTGATGGAGGGTGGGAGTGGGGGCTAGAGATTTCACAGTTTATTGGCTTTGGAAAAAGAAGGGGCTCTGATTTGTAAATATATATATGTATATATATATATTTAAAGGATGAATATGCTTATTGTTGACAGCCAGTTTCTATGGTTTTGGTTTCTCAGTAATAAGGGTGATCAATCATAAAGGACAGGAGGATGGCAGAAGTATTTAAAGAAGAGAGAAACATGGTATCTGGACCAAAGAAACAAGCATGTATTTAAGGACCATGATCTTATCATTTCAGGATCCAATTTTCAACCAGATGCATCTCAGATCTTATCATGTGTTCCTCAGAGAGCAGACGAGATAGAGAGCATGTGACATTCACATTGCTTCCTCAACCTTATCTCGGACTTCAGACTCGAGTATACAGTGAGGAAATTGCTTGGGGACAAGACAGAAAACCTCTGGGGCAGCCGGGTGAAGGCCATGGAGAAATCAGATTATCCAAGGAACTTTTCTCCTGTGATTAATGTCTCTGAAAGTGAGTGTCGGGGAACTACTGAAAAGTGGATTTATGACTACATTTTAGAAAGAGAAGCTTGGAATGCAGGAGGAGAGTAGTGAATGCGCACAAACCTTGAAGTGACTGCTCACAATGGGAAGCATATTAGTTATTTATTGTTGCATGACAAATTACCTTAATGCAAAGTGATTTAAATAGCAATAAACGTTTATTGTTTACACAGCTTCCTTATGTTAGGAATTCAGCAGCAGTGTGGCCAGTGGGTTCTGACTCTGGGTCTTTCGTGAGGTTATAGTCAGGATATTGGCAGGGGCTGCAGTCATCTAAGGGAGCTTCTCTGGTGGCGCTAGTGGTTAGGAACCTGCCGGATAACGCAGGAGATATAGGAGATGAGGGTTCGATCCCTGGGTCAGGGAGACCCTCTGGAGGAGGTATTTAAAGGCTTTTAGGGGCTGGAGGATCCATTTCTAAACACAAGCAGCATGTGTCTGTTTGCTTGCTGTGGACCACTCCGAAGGCCCTTGGCTATCCTCACAACACCATGGCTGGCTTTCCCCAGAGCAGATGGTCCACAAGAGCAAGAAAGGAGCCACAGAGGCCTTTATGACCAGTCTCACATTGTCGTTTTCACAGTACCCCATTGGTTATACAAGTCAGCCTTATTCAGTCTGGGAGAAGATGATACACGAGTATGATTACCAGGAGACAGGGGTCACCGGAGGTCATTTTTGAGACTGGTTACCACGGAAGATAAAATATAACTATTCAGTGGTTAAAAATCCTCTTGCCAAACAGGAGACGCGAGTTTGATCCCTGGGTCGGGAAGATCACCTGGAGTAGGAAATGGCAACCCACTCCAGTATTCTCGCCGGGAGAAATCCCATGAACAGAGGAGCCTGGTGGGCTATGGTCCATGGGGTCACAAAGAGTCGGACACGACTGAGCTACTGAGGACGCGTGCACACAGGGACTGGGCGGGTAAGTATCCTGGCTGGATTCCTGAATTTCTCCCTAATGATATGATCTTAGATCATTTGTAATCTCTTAGTCTCAGTTTCTTAAACTCTAAAGTTGTTAGAATAGATGATCTCCTGTGTTTTAATGCTATAGGCTTTTGGCATGATGGCAAGATTAAAGACTCACAGTCTGAGGACCTTGGTTCGAATTCCAGCTCTCTGTCACTTGCTGGAAGGTCTAAGGTTAGTCACTTCCACTCTGAAGAATGGATTTCTGATTTGCAAAGTTCTTTGTAAAGTGAAGGCAGTCTTGAGGATTAAAAGAGAAAATGGATGTCAAGCTTCTTGTGACTCTAACTTCCAAGCACTTGTAAGGTGTTCTATTTCCTCATGAGGAAGCTGAAGTGGAGGAAGCCAGAAGGCCTATCATTACCTTGAAAAATAAAATTACCTACTCCTCTGCATTGTACGATGAGCCCTCCAAACAGCCTCCTGATCTGCCAGGCTAGGCTGTGATCTTTTGAGCTATGCCAGGTGGTTATTATCATAGAAACTAAAAGCCATATTATTTCACATGTGTACTTTACAATTTATAAGGAGCTTTTACTGACATTATGTTAGTTGGGCTTCACTTTTTTTTTTTTTAAACCAGAATAAAGGATCTCCATTTACGAGAGTACTTTTTGAACTAACAGTTTTTTTTTAAGAAATGGGAATTCATGCTGGTTGTTATTTTTATGATTGAGTATCATCCTCTCGCATGAGGTAGATAAAGTCAGCCCGTTAGGTCTCACCTTTATCTTCTGTCACGTGAGAAATTTGCATCTCAGAAAATTTAAGTGGCTTATCTCATGTCACAGAGCTACTTAGGATAAGCCTGTAGAGACCTCTTAAGTCTCTGGCTATTTTTACCATTTAAAGATTAAAAAAATTTTTTTTAAATTTTGTGTTGGGGTGTAGCAATTAACAATGTTATGATGGTTTCATGTGGACAGCAAAGCAACTCAGCCATACATATACATGCATCTATTCTCCCCATGATGATTTTTATTTATAAGGATTGTGTTCTAAATTACTGAAATAAAAGAAGAAAATCAAAGGAATCAACTATTTTTTAAAATTAAATTCTATAAACATTATGTTCTTTCTTTATGCCATGTGCTGCAGTCATAAAGATGAAGAAAACATGGTTTGTAGCTCACTGTCTGGTAGATATGGTGAGTCAGGCTATACGTATATATATAGACAGACAGACACACATTCATCATTTCAAGGTACTATGGTATGTTTCAGCTTTCCTGGTGTCTCAAACAGCAAAGAATCTGCCTGCAATGCAGGAGCCCTGAGTTTGATTCCTGATTTAGGAAGATCCCCTGGAGAAGGAAATGGCTACCCACTCCAGTATTCTTGCCTGGAAAATCCCATAGACAGAGGAGCCTGGTGGGCTATAGTCCATGGGATTGCAAAGAGTTGGACATGACGGAGCAACTAACACACACATGGTATGTTTCACTACAGAAGTTGATAAAAAGTGTGTGTTTTGGGAGAACAATTGTTGAGTAAATCAGCCTTCTGATTGAGGATCTAAGGAAAAAGGGAGTGGTGCTTTAGAACTGAGTTAGAAGGCAATATAGGTTAGGTAGATGAAAGTGAAAGGCATTAAGGCAGAGAGGGAAATTTAGATGCTTATTCCAGAAGTGATGGGGAGACTGAGGCTAAATTGAAATGGCTTTAAATGTACATCACAACCCTTGGAATTTGTCCTTTAAATGATAGAGAACAATTGGCACAGAGGAAGATTCTTTCTCCTGATTGTGTAAAGATGGCTTTTGTTTTGCTTTGCTTTCTTTAAACAGTTTTTTTGATGTGGACCATTGGTAAAGCCCTCATTGAATTTGTTACAATATTTTTTTCTGTTTTATTTATTTATTTATTTTGGCTATGAGGCGGGTTGAGCTTAACTCCCTGACCAGGGAATGAACCCAAACCCTCTGCATTGGAAGGTGAAGTTCCAACAACTGGACCACCAGGAAAGTCCCTATACATAGCTTTCAAACTGGGAGATGGCATGGGGAAAGTGATGAAAAGTGTTTTTTAAAAGGGCAAGAATGAAAGCAATAAATTCATAGCCAGTGGAATAGGTCAGGGTGGAATGAAAGGGAGTTTAGAGGTGACCTGTGTTGTGGGGATCAATGGATCTGTACCCTTTGAGCAGTAATGTCCTGGAGCTCAGGGGTCAACGAACGTTTTCTATAATGGGGTAGATCGTAAATATTTTGGACTTTTCTGGCCATATGGTCTCTGTTGCAAATACTCAAGTCTGCTGTTGTAGTGGGAGAGCGGCCACAGACAATATGAAAATAATGGCACATGGATATGCTCCAATAAAACTGTACTTAGGGATGATAAATTTGCATTTTATATAGTTTTCACATTATTTCATGTAATTTTCACATGCCATAAAATGCTATTCTTTTGAGTTTTTTCAGTCATTTAAAAGTGTAAAATCCCTTCTTGGTTCACAGGCCTTCCAAAAACAGGCAATGGGAATCAGTTCACCCATGGACTATAGCTTGCTCACAGCGGTGTGCGTGCTCAGTTGCTTCAGCTGTGTGCTACTCTTTTTGGCTCCTTGGGCTGTAGCCCACCAGGCTCCTCCATCCATGGGGTTTTCCAGGCAAGAATACCAGAGTGAGTTGCCATTTCCTACTCTAGGAGATCTTCCCGACACAGGGATTGTGCCGGCGTCTCTTGCATTGGCAGACAGATTCTTTGCCGCTGAGCCACCTGGGAAGCCCTCACCACTGTGTAGTCTATTGAAATTCCATCATCATGTTTACCTGTGTGTTCTTGGCAAATACATGCATATCAACCAGAGTAAACGCAGACTTCACCTTCTGCAAAAAACCTTCTGCTTCATAGCAGTGTTCTCCTATTTGGAGGTGTGTGCATGCATGCTAATTCGCGTCAGTCATGAGGAGGTGAAACACTCACAGAGTAAAGCTTAAGCATGAGCAAGGAGGGACATGCATGCCTATTCAGACCATCTTTCCACAAGCCGCTGAGATCTGTGGGCAGATGGGGGCCTCCTTGAATTCCTGACTCAGACTTTCTTCACTTGTCTCTGCACTAGCCATCACAGGCTGGCTAGGCTTGTGAGTGCAGTCAGGTCAATGGGTGGAATGGCTTAACTCAGAAGACAGACAGACATGTGATTGTCGAGTGGTGATGGAAGAGCTGGGCGAAAGGGAAAACGTTAAACCTGATGCATTTAGTTGAGCAATTTAAAGTCATCTTTTTAAGGAGAAATGTCTATTCAAGTCTCTTGTCCCCCTTTCAAATCAGATTATTTGTTTTTATGTTACCGAGTTAATACTTTTTGATAGTAATTCTTGATCAGATATAATATTTACTTTGAAAATCTTTTTTCCATTCCATCCATTGGCTTTTCACTCTGTTGATGGATTTCTTTTCTTTTATCTTGATGTCCCAAATTATTTGTCTAATTTTGCTTTTGTTGTCTGTACTTTCGGTGTCATGTCCAAGGAATCATTGCCAAGTCCAATGTCATGAAACTTTCCTTCTGTTTTCTTCTAGGAGTTTCATAGTTTTAGGTATTATATTAAAATCTTCAATTAATTTTTGACCATTAATTTTTAATAAGTATTCATAGAAATGTGCTGAGTACTTGCTTTATCTCCTTGACAAAGCCTTGTTTCACACATGAGAAGAAACAAAGCCAAAGGGATATGTCATTCCATTTAGAATCGCACAGCCAATCAATGCTGGAAGTTGAGACTCACACTTGGATCATTTGATACCAAATGCCATTATCTTTCTTCCATCCCACCTGGTCTTTTATTTAGTTCACTTTGAATGGGGGTGAGGGAGGCATGAAGAGAGAAGGGAAGGTGAACAGAGCACCCAGGAGACTGCCTTCTTTCAAATGAAACAAGATAGTGATGTATTTGTTCAGTCCTTAAGGAGAGATCAGCTTTCTCAGCCTACTTTTATTCCCTGACTCCCTCTGCCTTCCTCCATGCTTTTGTATCTATTTTCCAGCTCTCTTGATACCTACTATCAAGAGATGTAATTATTACAGCAATTATTATTATATCCAGGTCAAGAGATACAAAAACAAATATGATTTTAAACCATAACAGTCTGAGTATTTGAACTTCAGTGAACATGTGGCCAATACAGATTCTGTTCTTTATCAACCACATCTTTTTTGGCAGAGACGAAGGGCAGAGTTCAGGGGATTTCATGATTTTCCAGAGTGCTCTAAGGAAATTCCTGGTGGTGGTTTAGTCACTAAGTTATGTTAGACTCTTGCGACCCCATGGACTGCAGCCCACCAGGCTCCTCTCTCCATGAAATTCTCCAGGCAAGAATGCTGGAGTGGGTTGTCATTTCCTTCTCCAGGGGATCTTCCTAACCCAGGGATTGAACCCAGGTCTCCTGCACTGCAGGCAGTTTCTTTACTGACTGAGCTACCAGGAAGCCCAAACTCCTGGTGTGTCCGTATTTTTCACAGTGAAAAAACAAAATGTGAGCAATAATGACATTTTTCCTGTTTCACTCTCTCTCTTTCCTGAATCAAGCATATTCCTTCAGGGATGTTGGAGAGTATTCACATGTTAAGAGCCTCCCCCAGGCTTTGTGGCAGGATGGGTGGCTTTCTGAATGAATGAGCTGGGCCCCCACTGGCTAGAGTAAGAGTGGGGTGGTAGAAGCTAAAGTTTTGGTTATGTTTTCTCAGACTGTGCAGAACTGGGTTGTTTCCTCCTGCTTCCTCCCTCTCTTTGCCTTCACCTGATAAATACCATCTGATTTCACACCTTTCATTTTTCTTACACAACACTTAACCTGGGCCCATTGCTTGTTCATGAGAATGCCTTGGTGGGGGCTGTCCTTCTGTGCATTTGCTACCTCTCTTCACCACCTTTAGATGGGGATAAGCTCCTCTGTACATCTCTAGACTCAAACAAGACCTTTTATTCAATTAATTATCTAATTTTTTGAACATACTGTATGGCTTGTGGGCTCTTAGTTCCCCATCCAGGGACTGAACCCAGGCCCTGTGCATGAAAGCACTGAGTGAAACCACTAGATCACCAGGGAATCCCAAGCTTGCTAAGTTGCTTCAGTCACGTTTGACTCTTTGCAACCCTATGGACTGTAGCCTGCCAGCCTCCTCTAGCCATGGGGATCCTCCAGGCAAGAATACTGGAGTGGGCTGCCAGGCCCTCCTCCAGAGGATCTTCCCAACCTAGGGGTCAAACCTGCATCCATCTCCTGCATTGACAGGGGTTCTCTGCCACTAGTGCCACCTATAGGTAGTCTAGATTTTCATGACGATTTTGAAGCCAGAAGGAAGAATAGTCTACTTTGTATGCACTGGAGCAAATTCCTCAAAGCCTTTTGAACATATTCTTTTTCCCCCAGCCCTTCAGTCTTATGACTTCTCCTTTTTCTCTGACCCTCCCTTCCACACCTTTGTTCCTTGTCTTTTCTTCCCGATTCTGAATCATCCACCTCTCTTAATCTTGAAACCATTCATGATAAATGCAATCTGGCTCAGTCCTGCTCCTACTTTCATAATCTTTCAGACACCAAGGCCCATCCTTCTTAGAGAGCTATAGGGAATTTTAGTAAGAAAGATTTGTTAGTAGTATTTAGAAAACTTGGTTTCTTATCTTTGTTTTGCCATTTATAAGATGTGTGAGATTATACAAAATACATCATGCCTTGGAATCAGTTTCCTTTCTATAAAATGAAACTAACATCTGTTCTGCTATCCGGAGGAACATCAAAATATAAAATAACCATAACTGATAAGTGTGGAGCACCAGCCATGTCCCAGGCACCATGCTAAATGTTTTATGCATAAGATTCCCCTTACCTTTTGATGTGGGAACTATTATCATCTCCACTTCACAGACTATTAAATTGAGTATCTGAGCTACTAAGTAACTTGTCCAAGATTTTCCAGCTGGTAAGGAGAAGAACCAGGATTAGAATTTGAGATATAAACCTCTGTATATAAAACCTGGAAAACCCAGAGTTGTAGCTGGCCCAGGTAAGGGCTCATGTATGTTTATTCATTGAGTGGGTGGAACTAGAGTAAATGCCTTTCTGCCAGGATGACAGAAGACATTGCATGAGTTTCCAAGTGACCCAGGATAACATGAAATCACTTGGGATGTTGGCTTTAGTAGTATTTGACATTGCTATGCACGCACCCCACTCCAGTACTCTTGCCTGGAAAATCCCATGGACAGAGGAGCCAGGTGGGCTGCAGTCCATGGGTGCGCTAAGAGTCGGACACGACTGAGCAACTTCATTCTCACTTTTCACGTTCATGCATTGGAGAAGGAAATGGCAATCCACTCCAGTGTTCTTGCCTGGGGAATCCCAGGGACGGTGGAGCCTGGTGGGCAGCCTTCTATGGGGTCACACAGAGTAGGACACGACTAAAGTGACTTAGAAGCAGCAGCATGCACTAAATAGGGCTTCCCAAGTGGCTCAGTGGTAAAGAATCCCCCTGCCAATGCAGGAGATGTGGGTTCTATTCCTAGGTTGGAAAGATCCCCTGGAAGAGGAAATGGCAACCCACTCCAGTATTCTTGCCTGGGAAATCCCATGGACAGAAGAGCCTGGGGGGGGTGGTATGGGGTAGCAAAGTCTGTAGTCTAAGGGATCACAAAGAGATGGACATGACTTAGTGACTAAACAACAACTATATAGTAATAGGTCCCACAGAAGCATGTTAGCCTAGTACAGTGGCTTTGGAAAGAGATCAGAGTTTAGAAACTAGGCAAGAATTTACACTTTCTAAGTTTCCCTTCTCATCTATACTTTTTCAAATTCTGTTTTAGAAACCACTCATGAGTTGCTATACAGATTCAATGAGACCATGAACTTTTAGCAGAATGTGATCTGGCATAGACTAATAATTCACCACTAGTTGTCTTTCAATGGCAACCACAACAATAATGAACCAATAACTGACAGGAGAACAAGATGGAGGAGGAGGAGGTGGACGTGGAGCACATCTCTCTCCACGGATGCATCAGGAATACGCCTTCAGACACAGAAGTGCATGCAGGACACCAGCTGAGAGCAGACAGGAGTACCTGACCAGCGGCAAAGAATATACAGACCCAAGAAAAACTAGGTAGGACAAAGGAACTAGGGGGAAAAACAGGAGTGTTAGTAGGACTGAACCTGCCCTCAGTGGGTGGGGGAACTGAAGCAGGGGTCCGATCCCCACATCGGGGCAATTGTCTGAGTCAGAGGAGAAACTTTTAAGGCTGAGAGTGAAACAGCTGATCTGTGGCAGCCTAAATGGAATGAGAATCAGACAGTCCTTGCCTCAGCGATGCATACCTTGGACAGGGACGCAGGTCCCCTGGAAGGTGCAGCAGCTGAGAGCTGGAGTTTAGGCATTGTGGAGCAATCCCGGTGTGAGGGCTGCTGTTGACTTCAGAGAGATGGATCAAGGGGATGGGAGGGAGGAGATCGTGGGAAATGCCTGTGGAGGAAATCTAGGCAGCCATGGAAGCAAGGCGATACTGCTGAGTCATGCATGGGGGTGGAGCCATTACCACAGCTTCTCTCTCGCCATGCCAGCATCAGCAGCTGAACAGTAGAGAGGTTGGCCCATCAAACGCCTGATGCACTGAACTACAGAGTAGGACCCCTCCATGTGCCTGGCAAGCTGAACAACAGAGAAGGACCCCAGGCAAGGGAGTCCTGTAAGTGCCTGAACAGGTGGAGCTACAGAGAAAGACTGGCCAAAGAGGCCTTCTGATTGGCAGCTACAGGAGGCTTGAAAAAAGACTCTGATAAGGCCATAACTCCTGCTGCAGAGGCAGTCTGTGTCCCTAAACACTTGGTGCCGCCAGGGTCCCCGCAAGCCAAGCAGCTGCACCATCTTCATGCTCAACTCTCACTGGGGCAGAGCTGCCACAGGCAAAAAAAAAATCTTGCATCTTTGTGCGCAGGGTCACTTTGGTCCTGTCCAACTCTTTGCGACCCTGTAGACTGTGGCCTGCCAGGCTTCTCAGTCAGGGGGGTTCTCCACGCAAGAATACTGGAGCGTATGGGCCAAAACTGGGTGCCATACCCTTCTAGAGCACTGTATTTCCTGCTGCCCTAGCCACCAGCTGAGTACCTGGTGCTGCCAGAACCCCTGCGACCCAAGCAGCTGCACCACCTCCAGGCCTGGCCCTCCCAGGGGCAAGCCCAAGCCCTCCAGGGCAGCCTCAGAAGCAATCCCCAGTGGACGACCCACATGTAGAGTTGGAAATAAAACCACAATTGAAACCCAGGGGCAGTGTGGCTAAGGAAGAAGACCCAAACCCTTCCCACCAGCTGTACAAGATGCAGATTAATCCACGCGATCAACTAGGCAGACTCTGTGTCTGTGGAATATATAAAAAGCCCTTGAGAGCTCCCACAAAAAAAGACACACTAGCTCTGATAGCTGTGGACATTGGAGGCAAGAACACACAGGAGTGGGACTAGATTAGAATCTGAGCTGCCCCCACAGCAGGTCCAGAAATCAGCAGTGTTGGAGGGCATCCTATGGAGGCGAGGTGGACTGTGACTCCCAGCCAGGGAAAGGACTCTGACAGCAGTGACTCAAACATTTATTATTCTTTTATTTTGACTTGTTCTACAGATTCCTTTGGATTTTTTCTTTTCTTTTTTTCCTTTCCACCCCTCCCCCCATTGTAGCTGTCGATTTTATTGGCATTATGAAATCTAATTAAGCTTTTGAGCTTTTTTTATTCTCAGTCACATTTTTTATTGTTGTTATAAACCTCTGCCTCTACATTGGGCTTTTTCAGTTCTGTGGAGTTTTCCTTTTTTTTTCCTTCTTTCTTTTCTCTTTTTTTAATTTCAGTTTTTGATTTTTAAACCTATTATTATTTTTTCTACATTTATTCCCTTGTTTGCTTTTCCTACTGTCCTTTTCCCCTTGCAGTTAATCTTTAATGTATATAAATCTTCTTTATCTATCTCTATTTAACTTTGCATCTCTATTCTTTCTTTCTTTTCTTTCCTCTCAACATATTTGTTAGCTTTATTTTAATTGGTTTGTTCCCCAATCGGCATCTTGCTTTAGTTTTATTTTCCCATTTGTGCTTTAGTTAGCTTTGTTCTTAACTAGTAGATAAAATTTTTGGTTTCCTTTGTTTGCCAGGTGACTCTATTGTACCTTATTTTTGTTGGACTCTCTTGATTTAGCTTATGGGTGTATATGTATATGTGTATACTCAGTCACACTTTTTATTGTTGTTTTAAACCTCTGCCTCTACGTTGGATTTTTCAGTTTTGTGGAGCTTTCCTTTTTTTTCTTCCTTCTTCCTTTTTTTTTTTAAATCTTTTTCATAATTTTAATGAAAAAAAATTTAAACCTGTTATATCTTTTCTACATTTATTCCTTTGTTTGCCTTTCCTACTGTCCTTTCCCCTTGCAGTTAATCTTTAATGGATATAAATCTTCTTTATCTACCTCTACCTAACTTTGCATATCTGTTCTTTCTTTCCTTGCTTTCTTTCCTTTCCTCTCAACATGCTTGGTAGTTTTGTTTTCATTGCTTTATTCCCCACTTGGCATCTTGCTTTAGTTTTGTTTTCCAGTTTATGCTTTCATTAGTTTTGTTCTTAGCTGGTAAATATAATTTTTGATTTCCTTTGTTCACCAGGTCAATCTAGTGTACTTTATTTTATTGGACTGTTTTGACTTTGTTTGTGAGGGTATATGTGTACATTCCATTATTTTAATTATTATTTGCCTGATTTTGTAACTGCCATTTGTCTGGGGTTCATCTTTGGTTTCTCATTTTTGGGTATTTGTTTTAATCTCACCTAATGCCATAACAAATCACTTGTGGAATCCTCGTTCCTGATCAGAGATCAACCCCTGAGATTTTGGAGTGGGAGTACTGACTCCAAGACCCTAGACTACCAGAGAATGAATCTTAGGGCGTATCAGGCAGTGAGAACTCACACAAAGGAAACCACTTGAATACAAGACCTGGCATCACCCAACCACCAGTAGTACCCTGTTCAGGATGCCTCGTCTAAATAACAAACAAACCCAAAACATGAGGCAATCATCAGCAGACAGGATTACCACCTCACTCAGCTTTGCCCATCAGAGGAAAAACAAGCAAAACAACAACAACAACAACAACAACAAAAAACCTCAGCACAAATCTCACCTTGTACAAGCTTACAAAAACCACTGGACCAACCTTAGCAGGGCAGAAACCAAAAGAAGAAAGAATTCAACCTTGAAGCCTGGGAAAAGGAGACCTCAAACACAATAAGTTTAAAAAATAATAATGAAAAGACAGAGAAATACTACACAAATGAAGGAACAAATTTGAAGCACAGAAGTCCAAATAAATGATGAGGAAATAGGCAGACTACCTGAAAAAGAATTCAGCATAATGATAGTAAAGATGAGTAAGAACATTGAACGAAAAGTGAAGAAAATGCAAGAATCAATTAACAAAGACCTAGAAAAATTAAAGAATAAAGCTAAAGAGACAAACAACACAATTACTGAAATTAAAAATACTCTGGAAGGAATCAATAGCAGAATATCTGAAGCAGAAGAATGAGCTGGAAGATAAATGGTGGAAATAACTTCTGAAGAGCAGAATAAAGTAAAAAGAATAAAAAGTCTCAGAGACCTCTGGGACAATATCAAATGCACCAACATTTGAATTATAGGGGTCCCAGAAGAAGAGGAGAAAAAGAAAGGGTATGAGAAAATTTTTGAAGAGATTATACTTGAAAATTTCCCCGACATGGAAAAGGAAATAGTCAATCAAGTCCAAGAGACACAAAGAGTCCCATACAAGATAAACTCAAGGAGAAACATGCCAAAACACATACTAATCAAACTAACAAAGACTAAACACAAGGACAGAATATTAAAAGCAGAAAGGGAAAAGCAACAAGTAACATACAAGGGAAACCCTATACGTTTAACAGCTGATCTTTCAGCAGAAACTTGCAGGCCAGAAGGGAATGGGAGGGTATATTTAAAGTACTGAAAGGGAAAAATCTACAACCAAAATTACTGTACCCAGCAAGTATCTCATTCAAAACTGATGCAGAAATAAAAAGTTTTTCAGAAAAGCAAAAGTTAGGAGAATTCAGTACTACCAAACCAGCTTTACAACAAATGTTAAAGGGACTTATATGGTCAAGAAATACAAGATAAGGGAAAAGATATACAAAATCAATCCCAAACAATTAATAAAATGGCAATAGAAACATATTTATCACTAATTACTTTAAATGTAAATGGATTAAATGCTCCAACCAAAAGACACAGATTGGCTGAATGGATATGAAAACAAGACCCAAATATATATGCTGTCTACAAGAAACCCACTTCAGACCTAAAGACACATGTAGACTGAAAGTGAGAGGATGGAAAAATATATTCCATGCAAATGGAAAGCAAAGGAAAGCTGGAGTAGCAATCTTCATATCAGAAAAAATGGACCTTAAAATAAAGAAGATTGCAAGAGATAAGGAAGGACACTACATAAAGATCAAGGGATCAATCCAAGAGGAAGACATGACAATTGTAAATATCTATGCACCCATCATAGGAGCACCTCAGTACATAAGACAAACACTGACAGACGTAAAAGGAGAAATGACAGTAACACAATAATAGTGGGAGACTTTAACACCCCACTCACACCAATGGACAGATCATCAAAAGAGAAAATTGATAAGGAAACACAAGTCTTAAATGATACATTAGGTGAGATGGATCTCATTGATATCTTCAGGACATTCCATCCAAATGCAGAAGAGTACACATTCTTCTCAAGTGTAAATAAAACATTCTCCAGTATAACTGACAAATGACACCATGAAAGTTCAGTGGTCTTGCCTGGCCTCTTTGTTTAGTGGCTGCATGATTTTTTTTTACTGTTTCCACTGAATGGCTTAATATTGGCCATTGGGGGATTTTGATAGATATATTTAGAATGGGGAACCACAGGACTTGTATTTTAGTCTCTTCTGCTACTTCCTTGTTTTGTGGGCTAGAGCAAGGCACTTTTCCAAGTTAATCCCACTTTTAAAAATAACTATGAAAGCACTCACTGTCCTCCTCACCAATGTGCCCCCATACAGTGTGACTTTTCATTAATACAGTGTAGGTGATGGCACTTTATGAACTCTGAAGTGCTGAGTACATGTTATTTTTTCTCCCTTGAATTTGGGAGCAGTATTTTTTGGCTTCCCTTAAATGACCCATTATCACATCCCTGGTTACTAAATACATTTGCATGGGAACATTTGGCTAATATTGGGAATGGCATTTGCAATCAATATTTTCCCTTGAAGAGCAAGGTAAGTTATTATGAACTAAACTGTAGCAGTGCCATTTACAATATTAAGTTTTTGAGAGCACTTGCTACTTTGCCTATTTTGCTAGGATGGCATAATAGAGATTATTTAAGGTGATTAGATCAGTAAAGCACCAATTTGATAGACCGATCAAAGAAGAGAGTGAAAATAGATAGACATCTGATACCCTGAATTTACAATCAGCTCAAGAAATAACAGCCAAAAAAAAAAAAAAAAGAAGAAATAACAGCCAATGAGAATAAGTACTGTTCATGTGGGAGAGGGCTGCACACCAGTCACTTTCTGGGAACTTTCTCTAACACTTCTAGCAACATCGTGATATAGATATCGCAGTCCCCGTTTTGGGCTTCCCAGGTGGTGCTAGTGATGAAGAACCCACTTGCCAATGCAGGAGACGTAAGCGGTGCAAGTTTGATCCCTGGGTCAGGAAGATCCCTTGGAGGAGGGCAGGGCAACCCACCCCAGTATTCTTGCCTGGAGAATCCTTTGGACAGAGGAGCCTGGAGGATGACAGTCCATAGGGTTGCAAAGAGTCAGACATGACTGAAGAGACTTAGCATGGGTGCATCCCATTGTGTGGGACGAGGTGGCTGAGTGGTTAAGGCGATAGACTGCTAATCCATTGTGCTTTGCACGCGTGGGTTTGTATCCCATCCTTGTCGTTCATGTTGTTACACTGGAGGTGGTTCTTAATTTTTTAGGACTTCTGTGGTGGCTCAGATGGTAAAGCGTCTGCCTACAATGCAGGAGACATGGGTTCGATTCCTGGGTCAGGAAGAGCCTCTGGAGAAGGAAATGGCAACCCACTCCAGTACTCTTGACTGGAAAATCCCATGGATGGAGGAGTGTGGAAGGCTACAGTCCATGGGGTGGCAAAGAGTCAGACATGACTGAGTGACTTCACTTTCACTTTCATCCCCATTTTATAGATGAGGAAACTGAGGCTCAGAAGTTTATGTCACCACTCTGGTCCTCCTTGAATTCTGTTTTTCAGAGAATGATACCACCACCTACCCAGTTACATAAGCCAAAGCAGTATGAGTTAGCTCTGATTAACCCCTTTCTCTCATTCCCAATATCCAATTTATTATTAAGGCTTATTGATTTTAGCTTTGAAAAATCTCCTACATTCTGTTTACTCTTTCCATCTGGAGCATTACTAGCTCTTGTTTGGATTATGCACTCGCCTCCCACACATACACCTGTGTCCATGCTGTCCCCCAGTCTGCTCTCTCTGCTTAGATCTGATCATGCCCCACAACCCCCATGCCACCTAGAATGAGGGCAAACCTCCTTACCATGGCCACAGGCCCCTCTCTGTTTCTTTGACCTCAGCATGTGCCCCACTTCTCAGCTCACTCTGCCCAGACTCAGCCTCCCGGGTGGGATGTGTTCCCTCTCAGCACTGCACCGTGCCTGGGATGCAGGCTCCTCCTCATCGCAGCAACTTATTGTACACTTAAGGGCTTCCTAGGTGGCACTAGTGGTAAAGTACCCTCTTGACAATGCAGCAGACCTAAGAGACACGGGTTCAATCCCTGGGTCGGGAAGATCCCCTGGAGGAGGCATGGCAACCCACTCCACTATTCCTGCCTGGAGAATCCCATGGACAGAGGAGCCTGGCAGGTTACAGTCCATGGGGTTGCAAAGAGTCAGACACAACTGAAGCGACTTAGCGCATACCTATGCACTGTCCTTCTGATCTCAGCTCCAGCCGCCCTTCCCAGGGGGAGTCTTGAATTCCTATAGGCTAGTGTGCTCAGTAAGATGTATGTGTGTGTGTGCACTGTGCGCTGCCGGGCTCCTCTGGAAAACTGAAATTTCCAGGCAGGAATATTGCAGCAGGTTGCCATTTCCTCCTCCTGGGGATCTTCCCCACCCGAGGACTGAACCTGGGTCTCCTGCATTGGCAGGTGGATTCTTTATCACCACTGAGAAGCCTCTGGGAAGGCACTGATGAACAAATAAATGATTCAGGCAGGGCATTGCAGCTAAGAAGTGATAGATGTTGGATGGAAACTCCTTTCTTTCTGGTTCTAAGGCTTTTAAAGACCACTCTTAACACCAGTCACTTTTGGGCCAGGGTCATTTTAGCACTAGGACCAATAGACGTACTTTATTCTAAGAACAAACATATGTTGGTTCCATCAAATAAAGTTTGCTAAAAATTGGTTATTAAGAGCAGATTTGATGAGCAGAGCTTTCTATCCAACGTGTCTGGATTTTTAAACGAAAAGGGATCAGCCTGGGTGGATGGGAGGGATGGGGACTGGAGAGCAGCTCCATCTGTATTGCTCTTGACCCTTGCCCCTCTTCTTCATTCTGCCTGGAACTGCCCACCCTGAGTGCTATAAGATAATGATGAATTACCTCCCTTGGGCTGTGTGGGCGCTGGGCTATGTGTGAGTGGGCAGCTTCTGTGATTGCATGAAGCTGTGTAATTAAGGAATTTGTAGAAAATTGCAAGTGCGCTTTGTTGGTCTGTTCTAGTGCCTCTCCCCAAGCTACATTTTCTTTCATTTATTTTTAATTGAAGAATAATTGGTTTACAAAATTGTGCTGGTTTTGCTATATATCAACATGAATCAGCCATAGGTATACACATGTCCTCTCTCTCTTTAACCTCTCTCCACCTCACACTCCATCCCACCCTTCTAGGTTGTCACAGAGCACTGGTTTGATGTCCTGAGTCATCGAATTTCCTTTTATTTACCGCAGACACTGGACTTCCCAGGTGTTGCAGTGGTAAAGAATCTGCCTCCCAATTCAAGAAATGCAAGAGACTGGGGTTCAGTCCCTGTGTTGGGAAGATCTCCTGAAGGAGGAAATGGCAACCCACTCCAGTATTCTTGCCTGGTAAGCTACAGTCTATGGGGTCGCAAAGAGTCAGATGCAACCGAGTAACCACACAGGTATCAGGAACGCTGGTAGCAGCAAGATGCGAGGGAGGGAGAGGGAGGTCGAGTGTTAAAACTCTTAGTTCCTAGTTTCAGCTCTGATTTTGATCAACCCCTTTCGGTCTCCTCATCTGAAAAAGCAGTGATGACCTGAATTCCTTTTAACTCGCACTTCCTCTCCCTGTGGTTGCAACACTTATGGAAGCCGTTGTTCTCCTAGTTTTTCCAGGGAATGATGTGGCTTCTGTGTTACAAAGATGTGGTCTCCAACCTAAATGACCCGTCAAGGAAATTAAATTTTTAACCATTTCCATCTGGTAAGTGAAATGGCTCAAGGAAAGAGCTAGCTGTCAATAGCTCTGTGGATGGCAGATTAATTCAGTGGAACAGAATCTGAGCAAGCACGTGCTTACACAGCCATAATTTGCCTTTCATTTTCCTTTGCAGCTTAGAAGAAAGTGAATAATTTCCAATGAGCCTCTCATTTAAACATATTGAAAAAACATGTCATTAGCAAAAGGAGCATTTAGTTGCTTGATTACCATATATCTCCAAGTATGTGGAACAGTCATTTTTCGGTTGGGGGTAATTAATTAAGCAGAAAGATGCAAAATCTTGGAGGGGGCAGCAAAATCCTTGTATATTTTAAATGGGTATTGAGAAAGCAAAATTAAAACAGAGAGTGTAGGAGGAGGGAGGGGGTCAGCTGCATTTCCTATGGCTATTCAAATCCAAGTCCCTAAAGCAATGAGGATAAAACTGTATATGGAAATGTGTTTGTAGGGTTTCATTAACCCAAGAAAAGGACAAAAGATAAAGAGTTAAAAGAGATGAATTTTTAAAAATCCATTATTTAATTTGCTTATCTGCCTTTGTAGCCTTCCAACTATCACTCACATTTTTTTCCTTTTGTCTAAGGCCAATCTTCTAAGGGATTCCTGCCCGCAGTAGTAGATATAATGGTCATCTGAGTTAAATTCACCCATACCAGTCCATTTTAATTCGCGGATTCCTAGAATGTTGATGTTCACTCTTGCCATCTCCTGTTTGACCACTTCCAGTTTGCTTTGATTCATGGACCTGACATTCCAGGTTCCTATGCAATATTGCTCTTTACAGCATCAGACCTTGCTTCTATCGCCAGTCACATCAGCATCTGGGTATTGTTTTTGCTTTGGCTCCATCCCTTCATTCTTTCTGGAGTTATTTCTCCACTGATCTCCAGTAGCATATTGGGCACCTACCAACCTGGGAAGGTCCTCTTTCAGTATCCTATCATTTTGCCTTTTCATACTGTTCATGGGGTCCTTGAGGCAAGAATACTGAAGTGGTTTGCCATTCCCTTCTCCAGGACCACATTCTGTCAGACCTCTCCACCATGACCTGCCCGTCTTGGGTGGTCCCACAGGGCATGGCTTAGTTTCATTGAGTTAGACCAGGCTGTGGTCCTTGTGATTATATTGACTAGTTTTCTGTGAATATGGTTTCAGTGTGTCTGCCCTCTGATGCCCTCTCACAACACCTACTGTCTTACTTGGGTTTCTCTTACCTTGGACGAGGGGTATCTCCTCACCGCCACCCCTCCTGACCTTGAACATGGAGTAGCTCCTTTCTGCCCTCCTGCACACTTGCAGCCACCATTCTAAGTGAAGAGGAAATAAAATGCCTCTTGATGAAAGTGAAAAAGGAGAGTGAAAAAGTTGGCTTAAAGCTCAACATTCAGAAAACTAAGATCATGGCATCTGGTCCCATCACTTCCTGACAAATAGATGGGGAAACACAGTGGAAACAGTGTCAGACTTTATTTTTCTGGGCTCCAAAATCACTGCAGATGGTGATTGCAGCCATGAAATTAAAAGACGCTTACTTCTTGGAAGGAACGTTATGACCAACCTAGATAGCATATTCAAAAGCAGAGATATTGCTTTGCCAACAAAGGTCTGTCTAGTCAAGACTATGGTTTTTCCTGTGGTCATGTATGGATGTGAGAGTTGGACTGTGAAGAAAGGTGAGCGCCGAAGAATTGATGCTTTTGAACTATGGAGAAGACTCTTGAGAGTCCCTTGGACTGCAAGGAGATCCAACCAGTCCATTCTGAAGGAGATCAGCCCTGGGTTTTCTCTGGAAGGACTGATGCTAAAGTTGAAACTCCAGTACTTTGGCCACCTCATGCGAAGAGTTGACTCATTGGAAAAGACTCTGATGCTGGGAGGGATTGGGGGCAGGAGGAAAAGGGAACGACAGAGGATGAGATGGCTGGATGGCATCACTGACTCGATGGATGTGAGTTTGAGTGAACTCTGGGAGTTAGTGATGGACAGGGAGGCCTGGTGTGCTGCAATTCATGTGGTTGCAAAGAGTCGGACACGACTGAGCGACTGAACTGAACTGAAGGCCAGTCTGGACTATCAGCTAGCTACAGGAGCAATCCTGGAAAATTGTTTAAATTCTCTAAGATTCTTTTTTTTGGGGGGGGGGTACACTTTGGGGCAAAAATCCTTGATTTTGCTACCTTGAGTCCTCTCTGTTCAAGTCTGATATGACAGATTGTGTGTGTACATTATAAAACTGATCTCCCAACAGATAGTATGGGAAAATTCAGATGGCTTGACAGAGGGCAGCTACTTCTTGGGGTTTGGCTGTTACTGATGGGATGGAGTGCAGAGGAGTGGCAGAGAATAGGATTATAGAATTTTTCAAGACTATTGTTTTCATCCAGAAAGTAACAATGCTCTTATATTTGAAGACACCCACCTGTATGTGCTTTGGTTTTTCTAGTAGTCATGTATGGATGTGAGAGTTGGACCATAAAGAAAGCTGATCACCAAAGAATTGAAGCTTTTGAACTGTGATGCCTGAGAGTCCCTTGGACTGCAAGGAGATCCAACCAGTCAATCCTAAAGGAAATCGACCCTGAATATTCACTGGAAGGATTGATGCTGAAGCTGTAGCTCCAATACTTTGGCCAGCTGATGCAAAGAGCTGACTCAGTGGAAAAGACCCTGATGCTGGGAAAGATTGAAGGCAGGAGGAGAAGGGGATGACAGAGGACGAAATGGTTGGATAGCATCACCAATTCAATGGACAGGAGTTTGAGCAACCTCTGGGAGATAGTGAAGGACAGGGAAGCCTGGTGTGCTGCAGTCCATGGGATTGCAAAGAGTCAGACACGACTGAGCAACTGAATGACAATGTATATGTGTATACAGAAATTCTAAGATTGTCAGGGCTTTGCATTGATTCTGGAGCAGAGTTTCAGGACTCCTGGAGCAGTGCCATCATTTCACATTAGGATTGTAGTCAACAGGCTGCTCTTGGCCTCCCTGATGTGTGAAAATCTTGTAGAGGATGGAGAGTCTGGAGGCTAGTATCACATTGTTCTTCTTCCAGGCTGGAAAGTCCCATGAGGGCAATACTAAAAATTTAATTGGAACATTGATCAGCAGTGATATGGAATCCATCTCTTAAAGTCTTCCTGGGAGAGTTCCTGAAGATTTATAGGAGGCACTGCCTTGATTAAATGGCTCTGTTGCTTCCTTCTTAGTAGAAACAACACATGCCACCAGGCCACTTAGAACCTTATGTTCCCTCTTTCCTAATAAACCATCACCTCTTACAATTTATTTAGGGAATAGCTCATGCTATTTAACTCAATATTTTGATTAGCAGAATGAGCGCTCACAGAATATCAAGATAAATTGAAATATCATAACTAACTTCATTTAAAAATGATCTAACTATAGATAACTAATGAGAACCTACTGTATAGCACAGGGAACTCAAGTTAATGCTCTGTGGTGACCTGAATGGGAAGGAAATCCAAAAGGGAGGAGAATGCATGGAAAAGTATATCTGATTCATTTTGTTGTACAGTAGGAACTAACATAACATTGTAAAGCAACTATACTCCAATCAGATTATTGAAAAAACAAATTTTTTAAAAGCAAATTTTTTGGTAACCTTTAGTTCATTGTTAGGAACATGAATATTTTACAATGTGGAAAAAAATTTGAATTTCTTTTCATTTAAAACATATAGCTTTTGATTTAGCCCAACTTTTACAAATGTATAATTTTTCCACTATGGAACAATTAATGTTTAGAGAAAAATATAAAGAAAAGCTCACCTTTCCCAATTCAAGGGTTAACAACTGTTAATATCTTAGTTTGGTTCTAGTTCCTCATGCTGTGTCTATAATTCATGTAGTTTCAGTATATGTCATAAGTGAAGTGAAGTGAAAGTTGCTCAGCTGTGTCTGACTTTGTGACCCCATGGACTACACAGTCCATGGAATTCTCTAGGCCAGAATACTGGAATTGGTAGCCTTTCCCTTCTCCAGGGGATCGTCTCAACCCAGGGATCGAACCCAGGTCTCCTTCATTGCAGGAGGATTCTTTATCAGCTGAGCCACAAAGGAAGCCCAAGAATATGGAGTGGATAGCCTATCCCTTCTTCAGTGGCTCTTCCCAACCCAGGATTCAAACTGGGGTCTCCTGCATTGCTGGCAAATTCTTTACCAACTGAGCTATCATGAAAGCCCATTATGTCATAAAGTTGTATATATTAGCTTCAAAACAATGCATTTTTATTGTTATCAATAAAATGTTTTGTATACAACTGTAACACAGAGAAAAATATAAAAAAAGAAATCAAAGTCATTTAGAATCTTACCTTTTAGAGATAATCACCATTAAAATATTGGTGTCTGTTCTCAGAATATTCTTTCCTATGTATTTTCTTTTTTCCTCCTTATTAAATACTTCAAAAAATGTAGAAAAGACAGAGAATAGTATAACAAACACTTATGTGCACATCATCAAAATTTTAAAAATATAGATATTTTTCTCCATATACTTTAAAATCTTTTTTTTTTTTTCTGTTATCCAGTGTCCCCTCTCCTCCTCTTTTTTGTCAAAACAAAATACTGTAGATGGTGTTGAAACTCCTATATCAACTGGGATCAACTGATACAGGATTGATCTGTTTTATCAACTGATCAATTGGGCTTCCCTTGTGGCTCAGCTGATAAAGAATCCACCAGCAATGTGGGGGTTGGAAGGATCCACTGGAGAAGAGAAAGGCTACCCACTCCAGTATTCTGACCTGGAGAATTCCACGGATTCCGTCGTCTATGGGGTCGCAAAGAGTTGGGCATGACTGAGCAATTTTCACTTTCATCTTGATAAAATATTAATACAAGATATTTTTATCTGGAAATACAATATCTTGATAAAAGATATGCTCAATTTTATCTTGTCAAGATTTATGTTTATTAAAATGTATAACTCTAGTCTACTTAATTTTCCTGCTAAGTAATCTACCATATGGACAGCTCACAATGTGAACATCATACTCTTGCCATGTGCATTCTTATGCAAATCTCTTGACAAGAATATCTCTTAAATATTCAGCATTGCTAACTTGTTGGGTAGACTTGTCTCCAGTTTTTCTGGGAATTGACCAACTGTTTAAAGTGGTTATGACAATATTCCCACAAGTGACACTGGATAGCTTGGTCTGTTTTTAGCTTAACTTGGTATTGTGAAGCTTTAAAATTTTTGCCAATCTTAACAGTGTAAATGGCATTTTTTAGTTTAATGTTTCTGGAGAAGACTCTTGAGAGTCCCTTGGACAGCAAGAAGATCAAACAAGTCAATCCTTGAGGAAATCAACCCTGAAAAATCATTGAAAGAACTGATGCTGAACCTGAAGCTCCAATACTTGGGCCACCTGAAGTGAAGAACTGACTCACTAGAATAGACCCTGATGCTGGGCAAGTTTGAGGGCAGAAGAAGAGGGCAACAGAGAATGAGATGGTTGAATGGCATCACTGACTCAATGGACATGAGTTTGAGCAAACTCTGGGAGATGGTGAAGGACAGGGGAGCCTGGCGTGCTGCAGTCTATGGTGCGGCAAAGAGTTGGACACGACTTAGCAACTGAACAACAATAACAAATAGCTTATTATTGATGATAAATGTAACCTTTGTTTCTAAGTCACAACTGGCACAAATTTTCTTAACTCATTCAGGAGCACTTATCAAGTGTGAGGTTTCCCGAGGGGTCTACTCAGGGCTACTGTTGGATCTGGCTGCTCAGATCCACCTTGTCCAGGCCTATATCTCCAGCGTTAATATTCCTGCCCTCCAGTTCTAGTGTTCTTCAGGGCCTTGGAAGGTCCTTGCTATAGAAAACAGTTGCAGTAATAGGGAAGATTGTATTAAAGCAACTTTAGGGTCTTCTCACCTAGTAATCATGCAGATATTAAAGTATTATATTTAGAAAAGTTACACAAGTTATATGTGAAAACATACAATATCAAAGTATATTAAAAATACAAGCCCCCCTTGGAAGGGGGGA
Organism: Capra hircus; assembly: GCF_001704415.2. Taxonomy (NCBI): domain Eukaryota; kingdom Metazoa; phylum Chordata; class Mammalia; order Artiodactyla; family Bovidae; genus Capra; species Capra hircus. Next base: position 15,043,238 of record NC_030828.1, on the reverse strand, counting down.
ACAGGGTGAATTGGGAGATTGGTATTGACATATGTACACTCCTGTTTATAAAATAGATTACAATGAGAACCTACTATATAGTACAGGGAACTCTACTCAGTACTCTGTGGTGACCTAAATGGGAAGGAAATCTAAAAGAGAGGGGCTGTGTAGCTGACTCGCTTTGCTGTACAGCAGAAACTAACACAACATTGTAAAGCAACTCTACTCCAATAAAAACTAATTTTAAAAAGTACAAGCCCCTCCCTTAATTCTCCTCTTCCAATAAAGCACTGCTTGTAGTAGATAAACTCTACTTGTTCCTTCATATTTGTGAATATTCTTGAACGTGTCTCCTTGGGGGACCACGAGTAGAAGATGAACGTGATTTTTTCACTTAACATTATTTGTCAACATCTGCACAGTGTTCGTTATGTGAAAGCATCAGAACTAACCTAGTTCTTCTTCTGATTATGGCATTTAGGTTGCTTCCAGTTTTCCATTATTGTCAACAATGTTGTGGAAAACATTCTTGTAAATGTCTTTGGGCATCAGTGCGAGAATTGCCTTCTGAAAAATTCCTAGAAGTGCTATTTGCATGCTAATATTTTTTTACATTTTAAAAACTTTATTTTATATTGGAGTATGGTTGATTACAAACATTATGTTACTGTCAGGTATACAGCAAAGTGATTCAGTTATATATATACATGTATTTATTCTTTTTCAAACTCCTTTCTCATTTAGGTTGTTACAAAATATTGAGCAGAGTTCCCTGTGCTGTACAGTAGGTTCTCGTTCATTTTCTATTTTAAATATAGAAATTCAGTTCCACAGTCTCTGTCTGTCCCTCCCACACCACCCTTTCCCCCTGGTAACTGTAAGTTTGTTCTCTAAGTCTGTGAGTCTGTTTTTGTTTGTTAGTAAGTTCAGATGTCCATCGACAGAAGAATGGATAAGGAAGAGATGGTATACACATACGATGAATATCGATGAAATATTGCTCAGCCATAAATAGAATGAAATAATGTCATTTGCAGCAGCATGGACAGACTTAGGAATTTTCACACTGAGTGAAGTTAGAGAAAGAGAAATATCGTATGATATGGTTTCTGTGCTGTGCTAAGTCACGTCGGTTGTGTCCGACTTTTTGCGACCGCATGGACTATAGCCTGCCAGGCTCCTCTGTCCATGGAATGGTCCAGGAAGCACACTGGAGTGGGCTGCCATTCCCTTCTCCAGGGGAACTTCCCCACTCAGGGATAGAACCCATGTCTCTTATGTCACCTGCTTTGGCAGGCGGGTTCTTTTACTACTAGCGCCATCTGGGAAGAAACCATGTGAGGAATCTTAGAAAGAAAAAAAAGGATACATGCTAATTTTTAAGTTTCTGAGGAATTCGTGACTTCTAAGTAGGTTTGGAGGCTTACTAAGTGGCACAGTGGTAAAGAATCCACCTGCCAATGCAGGAGATAGCAGAGATGTGGGTTCAATCCGTGGATCTGGAGGATCCCCTGGAGGAGGAAATGGCAACCTGCTTCAGTATTCTTGCTTGAAAAATTCCATGGACAGAGGAGCCTGGTGGGAATATCGTCCATGGGTCATGGGGTCACAGTGACTGGAAACACACACACAAGAAGGTTTTGGACATGGTACCTAGATTCTTTGAGCTTTGTAGTCTGTATAATATGGCAGAAACAATACTAACTGCTTGGTAGGGTAGTTTGGCAATAAAAAGAGATATTGTGGAGATAGTCTACACAGAGTTTGGACCACAGTAAGGATTCAATCCTTATTGGTTCTTTCACCTCCTTCTTATACATCACTTCCTAGTAAGAGGAAAGAGTGAAAAATAGGGAAATAAAACACATTCCCATTTTTATCAGACTTTGGTCTTGAACTGGCATTCTTCTCAAATATCTTTAACAGGCACCCAGGGAGAAAAAAAGTCTATTTCTTATCCAGAATGTAACAGGAAACATAACAGATGGAAAAACCCTTCAATCCTCTGTGTGAAAGATCACTGTGGTGATTATATTTCTTAAATGGTAAAGTGAGGCGGAAAGGCAATCCTCAGTCATACATATTTTCCATCAGCTTCACATTGCTCTTATTTTCCCATCTGGGGATAATTGTAATAACGAGAAAAAAACAGTAGCGTAGCACTATGAAAGGTTTATTGAATGCACTGGATCTAGTAAGAAACAATTAGAGATGGTTTATTTTTTCCCTCTACCCTTTAAATTTGTTCTGTGGACTCATTCTATTCTTATAGATTCATTGGATAAAATCTTTGGCACCCAATATTTTCATGAGCAATTCTAGGTTTAAAGAATTCTGTCCAGTTTAATTTCAAAATTCAAAAATATGATCTAATTTCAAAATTCAAATTTAATTTCCAAATTCAAAAAAGTTTATTTTTTCTTCTATATTTTAATACAAAGAATAACCAATGAGGAATTGTAGAAGGAGGTATATCAACCTTCTTCAATGTGTTATTAAAAATTCAATGGGTTATTTTAAATGGAATCATAAAAAATTTAAATAACCCAAAAAAAGTCAGGGAAAAAGGAACAGAGACAAAAACAAGGAGGACAAAAAGTAAAGAAGACAAATAATAAAATGGTGGGCATGATCTAATTTCATTATTGAGCTATCAATAAACCAGTATTTAGTAACATTAAATGTTAATGAACTACACGCTCTAATTAAAGTCTAAGGATTGCCAGACTTATTAAAAAAAAAAACACAAGACCCAATTATGTATTGTCTATAAGAGAGTCACTTTAATTATAAATAAACACATTTTAAAACACATACTATGAAAATAGAAAATGATAAAAATCTAGAGTAGCAATATTAATAATCAGATAAAATATGCTTCAAGTCAAAGAGATAAAGAGGATTGTTTTATGATAATAAAAGAGTCAATTCATTGGGAAGATGTCAAAACATTTTAAAAAGTACCTAATAACAGCTTCAATCTACATGAAACAGAAATAGAATTAAAGGGATAAATAGACCATCTACAATTTTTGTTGGTGACTTCGACATCCATCTCTCAAGCATTTGGTAGATCAACTACCAAATATTAGTAAAGACATGGATGAGCAGGACATTAAACATCTTGAGTTAACCTATAGAAAACCATACCCAACGACCACAAAATATCTCTGTCTATCTGCAGATGTGCTGCTTGTGCCAACTCACTATTTGTGACCTTATGGACCGTATCCTCCCAGGCTCCTCCATCCATGGGATTCTCCAGGCAAGAATATTGAAGTAGGTTGCCCATGTCATTCTCCAGGGGATTTTCCCAACCCAGGGATCAAACCCGAGTATATTATATCTACCTGCATTGGCAGGTGGGTTCTTTACCACTAGTGCCACCAGGGAAGCCCCATCTGTCTGTCTATCTGTCTGTCCATTTATCTATAATTTTTCCAATGTGTATGATCTTTGCCAGGAGAGATTACTGTCTGAGTCATGAAAAAAGACTCAGTAGATTAAATCAAATCAAAATCATAATGAGAGTATTCCCTAACCATAATAAAATTAAAATAAAAATCATCAATAAGATATCTAGGAAAGTCTCAAATATTTGGAGATTAGATATAATCTATGAGTCAAAAAAATCATAACAGAAAACATAAAGCTGCAATCTGAATGGCAATAAAAATACAACATATCAACATTTGCAGCTATAGTGGTGATTAGAGGGAAATTTATAGCTACGCATGCTTATATTAGAAAAAAATGAAAAGTCTAAAATCAATGGCCTAATGAAGATAGGAAAAAAAGAAAAGAAACCACCCAGGAGGTGACGTGAAGGAAATGATATGGATCAAACTTTAGAAACCAACTAAATTGAAGAAGAATATAGAAAAAACAAAGGAAATGCTGGCTTTATGAAAAGATTAAAATTAATAAACCATTAGCTATTCTGATCATGAAAAGAAAGAAAACATGCATTCTCAATAAAAGAAGTGGAATTATCACTACAGACCCCACAGACATGAAAAAGATGACAAGGGAACATTATCAATAGTTTTATGGTGACAAATTTAACAACTTCGATAAAATGAACAAATCCTTTGAAAAATGCAACTTACAAAAAATAACACAGGATCTTGCTGAAAAAAACAATCGGCTAATCAAAAACTACATTAAGAATATAAATATGCAAGCCATAGTCTGGGAGGAAATTTTATAAATCCATTGGCTGACAAAAGAAATCATTTCCAGGATATATGAAGAATTTTTACAGTCTAACAATAAAAGATTTTTAAAAATCCCCCAGAAGGGGATAAGATTTCAAGAGACACCTCACAAAGATAATATACAAATGGGAAAAAGAGTGGTTGATATCATTAGTCATCAAGGAAATACAAATTAGAGCCACAATGAGTCCCTACACACCTAACAAAATGGCTGCTTGAAATACTTAATACCAGTGTTGGCAAGAATACGGAGCAACTGGAGGTTTTGCTATATTGCTGGTGAGAATATAAAATAGTACAACCACTTTGGAAAATTTCTGAAATTTCTTTATAAAACTAACCATACAGCTACCTTATAAATTCAATAATTTCACTGTTAGGTATGTACTCAAGACTAATGAAAATGCATACTGAAAAAAAAGACTTGTAGAAGAACATAACAGTTTTATCCATAATAATCAAGAAGTGGTAACAGTGCTGGTATCCATAAACAGGAGAGTAGAAAACCAAGCTACAGTCATTTACACCATGGAATATTGCTCAGCAATGAAACTAAAAGCACTCTTGATATGTGCTCAAAACCATTTTATTGGCTTGAAAGAAGGCTTATGCCAGAGTGATCACTAAATGATTCAATTTACATGGAATTCTAAAATTTGGCAAACTTAATCCGTTGTTGTTGTTCTGTAGCCCAGTCGTGTCTGACTCATTATGACTCTTCTCAGTCCCATGGACTGCAGCACACCAGGCTTCCCTGTCCTTCACTATCTTCTGGAGTTTGCTCAGACTCATGGCCATTGAGTTTGATGCTATCCAACCACCTTATCCTCTGTCATCCCCTTAACCCTCTGCCTTCAGTCTTTTCCAGCATCAGGGTCTTATCCAATAAGTTAACTCTTCATATCAGGTGGCCAAAGTATTGCAGATTCAGCATCAGACATTCCAATGAATATTCAGGGTTGATTTCCTTCAGGATTGACTGGTTTGATCTTCCTTGCAGTCCAAGGGAAAGGGGTCTTACAGACTTTCTAATCCTACCGCTCTTCACAGTGGAGACTCAGAGATGTGATGTGTTTGCCTGGGAAAACACAACAAAGTAACAGGAGAAATTAGCTGATTTCTGGTTCACTGCTCAGAAGTCAGCTTTTCACAACCTCCCCTCTGCCAGGGAGAGAATGAAGGCAGAAAATTTCCTATTTCTGAGCCTGTGCTCCACTGCTCCAGTGTTGAGCCTTTGACCCATGAGTGACTGAGAGCAGAGCACCATCCCCGGAGAGCTCTAATAGGACCCTCAGGTCACCTGAAACACTGCCCATCATTTGAGTAGTTGCTTCTTTAAAAGAGGAATTAGCCTGAAAGCTTTGTCTAGCTTTGTGAGTCAGCTGGAAAAAGACCAAGCAACTCTGGACTAGGGTTGCAGAGAAAAAGAACCATGTTTGTCTGACCGAGGGGCTGAGGGGTGAGGGCCGAGTGATGGGTCTTTTTGATTACCAGCTGAAAAACTGTGCTTGGGCTCCTGTGAACTCTGCCTCCATTTTATTGTGTGTATTTCAGGGCTGGTCTCTAATTCTTGTTCTTCTGAAGGGTGGGGCAGAAATTGCATTTGGAGTCCTTGCTGTGAGGGGTGGGAATTGGTAGACTCAGGCGGCCATGAGTAACCACAAGTTAGAGGTGCCACTGGGCAAAAACGTTAACAGTGTGGTCTGGAGCCCTCTGTTTGTCCCACTGACCAGAGCTGTGTTTGTCTGAGGGTCCTCGTATGATGTGATCTCAGAGGGGAGGGAACTGTGCTATTCAGCACTCCATGAATACGGACCTTAGGCTAAGAACTTTATGTTGCTTGCTTTGTTTCAGACTCACAATGGCCTTGATACTATATTTTCCTTTTATAGAAGAGACATTAAATAACTTGCCCAGAATCACACAAGTCACAGATAAGGAGGCCAAGTTCTTTAAGTCAGTGGTCCCCAACCTTCTTGGCACTAGGGATGGGTTTCATGCAAGACAATTTTTCCATGGACCAGGATGGGGGTGTGGTTTCTGGATGATTCAAGCACATTACATTTAATGTGCACTTTATTTCTGTCTTGATTACACCAGCTTCACCTAGTTCATCAGGCATTAGATCTCTCAGAGTTTAGGGACCCCTCCTTAAGCAATCCATGAGACTTCCCTCCCAAGAACTCAGAGATAAAGGCAATAACTTTGAGGTCCAACTAATCAGTTAAACTAATCAACTTGACATTTAACAAAAAGCAGTCAATTACCTCCTAGTGGCTCTAAGAAGAGCCACTTGACTATATAGTAATCAGTGATAAAAATGCTTCTACCAAAGAAATATGTGAGCAGAGTTTATGGGCAGCAGTGGGACATAGCAATATGGGAAAGAGAGCTGTAAGCCCTGGGATATGTTGGAGGGGACTTCTCCCAGTTCACCCTGACCCTGGCATGAGGTGGTGATGGTGGGAGAATTGGGGAGATGTGGGTCAAAGGATACAAGTTTTCTATTGGAGATCTAATGCACAGCATAGTGTATACAGTCAATGGTACTGTAATATGTCTGTCAAAATTGCTAAGAGACTAGATCTTAAATTTTCTCCACAAAAAGAAATGGTAAATTTATACTCTGGCCACTTGATATGAAAAGTTGACTCGCTGGAAAAGATTCTGATGTTGGGAATAATTGAGGGCAGGAGGAGAAGGGGTGACAGAGGATGAGGTGATTGGATGACATCATGACTCAATGGACACGAGTTTGAGTGAACTCCAGGAGACAGTGAAGGACAGGGAAGCCTGGTGCGCTGCAGTCCATGAGGTTGCAAAGTGTTGGATATGATTTAGCGACTGAACAATAACAATTACATGACTGAAAGAAGTGTTAACTGACTCCGGGGAAGTAGTCATATTGCATTGCGGTCATGATTTAGTACCTAAGTCATGGCCAACTCTTGGGACCCCATGGACTATAGCCCACCAGGCTCCTCTGTCTGTGCGATTTCCCTGGTAGGAGTACTGGAGTGGGTTGCCATTTCCTTCTCCAAGGGATCTTCCCAATCCAGGGATTGAGCCCACATCTCCTGCACTGCATGTGGTCTCCAGTCTCCTGCATTGCAGATGGATTCTTTATTGACTGAGCCATCAGGGGGGTGATATTGGGCTATATAAGTGTATCACATCAGTAAGCAGTACACCTTAACCCTACACAATATTATCTGTCAATTATGTCTTAATTTAAAAAATCATCAGAAAAATAAAATAAAAATAAAAATCTCTTCTATTTTTGGAAAAAATATGGATATAAATTCATTCTGTTAGCTTGTATTACTTTGTCCTAGGGAAGGCCATGACATACTGTTTGAAATACATTCATCAATGTTGAAAACTTTCATTTTGGTGAGCAGAACTGATTTCAAATTATCTTCTCATCACGAATTTGTTCACTGGAGAGAAAACCCAGTTTTGGAGTTCTTGATATAAGAAGGCATTTGCTGGGGCTTTGAGGGAACTTTTGGAACACTTTGGATTAAGTTCTTGTTTTGTGAAAATATTATCTGCTTTTATCTCTTTGAGGATTCTCACGATGGATTTCTGAAGATTTTATCTCTTTTTAAAAATATTATTTATTTATATATTTGGCTGCACCAGGGTCTTTATTGTGGCATGAGGGATCTAGTTCTCTGACTGGGGATTGAACCCAGGCCCCTTGCATTTGAAGTGCAGAGACTTAGCCACTGGACCACCAGGGAAGTCCCCAAAGATACATCTTTATACAGTCCTTTTTCATCCAGGTGGTTTTATTTGTTTTATTTTTTTGCTATGGCCTCTGCCTTTGTTGTTGTTGTTAGAAACTTTCCTCAGATATCTGGTGACACTTAGCTGTCTGTTTTGGTTAAAAAAAATAGAGCATCTAAAAGTAGTTAGAGTTCTTTGGGAGAGGGGCTTCCTTGGAAGGTGGTCTGGCTGGGCCGGTTTTCTGAGAACTGCACCCCTCCAGGCCTGTCTTTCAGTATTTTCAGCTGTGCAGGTAAGATTCTCTCCAGAGAGGAATCTTCTTGTTTCCTGCCTGGGTGTTTACTATCCTGTTTGCAACCAGTCGGGAGGAAAAGCTGGAGGATATCAGTGTTCATTGTGTAACTGGTCACTTATTGCTAGTGTTTTCAGCACTTTGTGTACCGAGAGCTCCTACTGAGAGACCCTGTAGAAAAGATACTTCTGGGTGGTGCCACTTTGAGGGAGGGACAGTCATTTCGGAGCAGGTAGGAAATCTGGGCTGTACTGCTGCTTAATTCGAATTCGACCTTGTTTTTCATCTCACTTTTACCTCTGCCTCTGGAGGTAAATTATGTTGCCAGCTCAAGCTTTTAGGGGATTCTGGTTGCTTTCCTATTGCTGGCTTAGGGTTCAGCAGTCCTGGGTCTGTTGTCAGGCACCACTTACACTTTCTGCTTCCCAGCTTCCTAAGTGCTGGGTAGGTACTCAGCTTCCTAGGTACTGTCTTTGCTCTTTTTCTTATCTTAGAGGGTTTCCTTTTTTAAGATCCTCTCACTGTGACTTTAATGTAATGTAAAGAAGGAACAAAAGCACGTTCATTTATTCTATTGCCTCTCTTAGCCAATGCTGATATATTTTTCTTGGGGCATCCCTGGTAGCACAGTGGTAAAGAATCTACCTACCAATGCAGGAGATGTGGGTTCTACCCCTGGGTCAGGAAGTTGCCCTGGAGAAGGAACTGGCAACCCACTCTAGTATTCTTGCCTGGGAAATCCCACTGACAAAGGAACCTGGTGGACTACCGTTCATGGGGTCATGAAGAGTCAGACTCAACTGAACAACTAAACAACAACAATTGTATTTCTCTTAGAGTAAAATCTTGATCATTCCATGTTTCAGTTAATTAGAATTTTATATGTGCATTATGCTTTGATGAAGGAGAAAGAGTAAGAGACAGTGATAGAGAGAGAGAGACAGACTGAGAAGGAAGGAAGGGAAACATGGTATTATAATAGACAAACAATAAAGATTTAGCCCTGTTTTCTTTTTAAAAAGAAGTGATATTCAGACAATGATCTTGAATCAGTATTGGGGCAAGGGGGAAGATTTTTTTTGTGTTCAGTTTATAATCCTTAGGACAAAAGAATAAATATTGTAAAACACATTAAAAAAAAGAGTTTCTGATTAACCCACAAATAATTGGCCATGGAAGGTAGCCCAAGCATCTCTGGCTAAGTCAGGGTCTGTGGAGATTTTCTGTGCATCAGTGACTTGCCCTTTAAATTATTGTACTTTTTCTTCAGCTTAACATTCAAAAGAATAAAGGGAGATACAGGACATAGAAGGAAGAGATCACCCATAACCTGCCTCTTTTCCCTCCCACCCGAAGACAACTGCTGTTAACATCTTGCTATATTCTCTTCCTATACTTTTTGAGACACCTTTCTAGAAGATATTTTTATTCATGAAATTGTCTTAGGCGATGCGTAAGTTGTCAGCGAGGACCACCCACTCTCCTCTCCTCTCCTTCTCCTTGAAGGTGATTGACTTAGGAACCCCTTATCTTAACCATACAGTGTCGACGCTAAGTCTTCTGTCTGGTTACTCTGCGGCGCCCTCTCCCTGTCACCGTCCCCTTCATTCTTCCCCTTCCTGCTTCACACCCCGCCCACACACACACACACACACCAAGAGAAGGCCGTGCAGAAAAATAACGCTCTCACTCTCCGAAAGAAGGGACAGCTACACTTTTACAGAGGACAAAAGGCAGTTCTGTCTATAAAAAGGCTTTTCTATTAGTGCTGGCGAGAGGCTGAGAGGGATTTCTCCCTCAATCCAGTTGGAGAGAGAGAGAAAGTGTATGTGTGTGTGTGAGAGAGAGAGACAGAGAGAGGGAGAGGGAGGGACGTGGACAAATGCATTGTGGGAAGAGCAGCCTGACAGAACGCGGGGCAGGCAGCTGCAGAGCCGAGATAGGAACTTGGAGTGCTTCACCGTGCCACGTCTGTCAGAAACTGCTCCTGGGGTCTGAAAAACAACAGCAGGACCCCGCATTCCTCTGACAACCACTCAGAAATAGAGTGTAAAGAAGTGGGAGGAAGGAAAGATGTAGGGCGAGCAATCAAAATGCTTCCTCCTTCTCCATGGAAGCCTGTGAAACCTTGGCTGCTTGAGCGGCTCAGGTGAGGGGAGATTTTGGACAAAGAATAACAGTGGTGCTGCCAAGCCACATAAGCTGCTCTTCCTCGAATAGTGAATTTTCTTAAAGTGCTTGGGAGAATTGTCCCTTAATTTACATAACCCCACTTATCCTAGATTGCTGCTTCAGTTTTCTGAAGTGACTGCTTGGTTGATTATGTCAGGGGTCAGCAAACATTTTCCAGGAAGGAGCCAGATAGTTGATATTTTAGGCTTGGTGGCCCATATGGTCTCTTGTTGCAATTATTCAACTCCTCTGTTATAGTGTGAAAGCTGCCATTGAAATACGCACAGGAGAAAGTGTGGCTGAGTGCCAATGTAATTTTTTTTAATGGACACTGAAAATAGAATCGTACTTAATTTTTTTACATTCTGTGAAATATTATTATTCTTTTGAATTCTTTCAACCATTTAAAAATGTAAAAAGCATTCTTAGACATTAGGTTGGATTTGGCCCATTGGCTGTGATTGGCCAAACCCTGGGCTTTATCCGGATCACAGAGGTGTAGACACAGGCAGGAGAGTGTACTAACTCCTTCCCTCCATCTCTTCCCTACTCCTCCCTCCCCTTCCTTTACCTGCCCTTTCCTTCTCTTCTCTTCTCAGCTTCACATTGTGCTGATTTCAAAATTAACAGAGACTTCTTTGGTGCTCCAGTGGTTAAGAATGCAGGGGGCATGGATTTGATCCCTAACCTGGGAAGATTCCACATGCCAAGCTGCAATAAAGCCCGTGGGCCACAACCGTGGAGCCTGTGCTCTAGAGCCCACGAGCTGCAGCCACTGAGCCTTTGTGCCCCAACTATTGAAGTCCGCACGCCCTAGAGTCTGTGCTCCACAACAAGAAAAGTCACTGCAATGAGAAGCCTTGCAATAGAGAAAGCCTGTAAACCCAGCACAGCCAAAAATAAAAATAAAAAATAAATTAGAAATTGAAAAAATAATAAGAAAGAAAGAACATTAATGAAAGGAAACTAAGGGAAGTGAAGGATTTCTTATTTAACCCATTAGTGGCAGTGTCAGAATAAAAACTCAGAATTCAAGGAGCAGTCTCTATAGCCCAGAGCAAGACTATAGGATTCTTTTTTGTGCACACAAGCTCCTTAAGGTTGTGCTGGGTCTGAAACTGACTTCTTTGTTAACTGCCTGTTCTATAATTCTTGAATGCATAATTAATTAAGTTATAGTAGTTAATGTGCTTCATGCAACTGGGCTGAAGAGATAAACAAGGTTGGACCTGCCTTCTAGGAGCTCACTTCTTCAGGGTATTCTTTTGAATGATTCCTATAAACCTACCAATGTGTTGTTTTACCCTTAAAGAATTAAATTCAGCTATACTTTCATAAACTGTGATTAAAATTAAAATTTGGAAGGATATCCACCCTTGAAGCATGCAGGTAAAGGGAATTAAAAGCAAATAAATAACTCATACTTCCTACCTGTGCATTAGGGTTTGAAATAACAAGACTGTTATTTTATTTTTTTTTACTATTATTTTTAAATGACACCAAAAAACAAACTAGTTTCTGTTTAGTAAAATTATCCTAGATCATGTGAACTTGAAAAATACCTAGGTTAGTTTCTGTTGTATTTAAATGCATATAAGCACTTTCTTTTTTGGGGCTCCCAAATCACTGCAGATGGTGACTGCAGCCATGAAATTAAAAGACGTTTACTCCTTGGAAGGAAAGTTATGACCAACCTAGATAGCATATTCAAAAGCAGAGATATTGCTTTGCCAACAAAGGTCCGTCTAGTCAAGGCTATGGTTTTTCCTGTGGTCATGTATGGATGTGAGAGTTGGACTGTGAAGAAAGCTGAGTGCCGAAGAATTGATGCTTTTGAACTGTTGTGTTGGAGAAGACTCCTGAGAGTCCCTTGGATTGCAAGGAGATCCAACCAGTCCATTCTGAAGGAGATCAGTCCTGGGTGTTCTTTGGAAGGACTGATGCTAAAGCTGAACCTCCAGTACTTTGGCCACCTCATGCGAAGAGTTGACTCACTGGAAAAGACTCTGATGCTGGGAGGGATTGGGGGCAGGAGGAGAAGGGGACGACAGAGGATGAGCTGGCTGGATGGCATCACGGACTCGATGGATGTGAGTTTGAATAAACTCTGGGACTTGGTGATGGACAGGGAGGCCTGGTGTGCTGCAATTCATGGGGTTGCAAAGAATCAGACACGACTGAGCGGCTGAACTGAACTGAAGCACTTTTTGCTTTAAGTTAATGAAATAGTTTTTACATATTAATTTTGGCAATGCCATCCAAAGGTAGAAAAATAACATTTATAATGTACATAAATAGACATATGCAGACACAGACAGAAACTTCTTAGCTTTCATTTGAAAATTTTAGCCATGAATCAGGTACAAACAAAGTTCACTGGTCTATAAATAACAGTTGGAATAAATTAAGTTTATTGCTTAGATGACTAAGATTTTTACTATTTGTGATGATGACATTATCATTTGTATTTGCCCTTGACAAGCAATTTTAAGACAGCTCTGGTTTAGAGTTTAGGCAAAAACCCTATTAGCAGTTTGTATTTAAAAAGGCCTTTCCCCCCTGCTCCCTTTTTCCTCTTAGTCTCAAGCAAGTTTTAGTTATCTCCTAGGTGATCCCATTTTAAAGGGATAGCAAAAGAAAATATAAGTTTTTTCCTTGGAGTTTTGAAGTATATTTGTCTGTTATCAGAAATCTTAGGCTAATTATTTTTCTTCTTTCTTTGAACAATTTTGGCTCCAATTACCTTGATCTTATGCAATATCTAGGGCTTCCCTGGTGGCTCAGATGGTAAATAATCTGCCTGCAATGCAGGAGACCTGGGTTCAATCTCTGGATTGGGAGATCCCTGGAGAAGGGAATGGCAACCCACTCCAGTATTCTTGCCTAGAGAATCCTATGGACAGAGGAGCCTGGCTGGTTACTGTCCATGGAGTCAAAAAGAGTTGGACATGACTGAGTGACTGTCACTTCACTTATGCAAATCTGTTACATTTTGAGAGGAACAGGTGAAGTTTGGGGATTGTTAATGTTATGTGGTCTTTGACTTGCTTCTACATTTACATTTCTACTTTTGTAGAGATTGCAACACAAGGACAGTTGCTTCTACTGTTTCTCGTATATTAGCTCCAAGCGGATCCATTTCCTGATCATTTGTAGGAGGGCCTTTGAAAATTCTGATGACAACAGGTGAATTTTTAAGAGAGAATTTTTATTGAAAATTTTTTGCAGTCTAATTGCTGTGCTTTCATCTTGTTAGGGAGTCTCTAAGGCCATCTGTTTTGTGTGTGTGTATGTATATATATATATATATCACTTTAATTATTTAAAATGAAGTATAATTGACTTATAATGTTATATTAATTTTAGTTGCACAGCATAGTGATTTGATATTTTTATACATTGCAAAATAATCACCAGAATAAGTCTAGTTATCATCAGCCACCATATAAATTTATCACAAGATTATAGACTATATCCCCATGCTTATATTACGTCCTTGTGACTTATTTATTTTGTAACTAGCATTTTGTACTTCTCAACCCCTCTCATCCATTTCGCTCCTCATCCCACCCCTTTCCTGTTTGGCAAACATCAATAACAAGACTGTTATTTTAAATGAGAACAAAAAAATCTTACTTATGAATATATTTCCTAGCAAATAAAACATTGATTCCTCTGGTTCCAGACATTTCTGAAAGTGTCCTTACTGCCTAGGTTACTTCCTTCTGTAAAAACTACTGCTCATGTCTGTATCCTTTGTGGCTGGATGTGCTTTGGAAATGACAACTTTTTCTTTTGAAGTCATGTTTTGCAGATAACCTGAGCCATCTTGCCTGGTGGTAAGTTTGGGTGAGAAACTTCACGTAAAGCACATTGTGAAGTAATGGGTTGTTATGGCAAAGGCTCCAAGTATTGGGTTGAGGCAGAGGGGTGGAGAGAATGCAGACTTCAGAGTCAAACAGATAGTTTGGAGCCTACCTCCATTGTGAATTGCCTGTGTGATGTCAGAAAAGATACTTCTTTGAGATTCAGTTTTCCTATCTGTAAAGTGAGACTAAGAATCCTTTCCTTACACTGTTGTTGTAAGGATTAGAGATGATGTAGCCATGCTGGTGGCTCAGCAGTAAAGAAAATGACTGCAATATGGGAGACCAGGGTTTGATGCCTGGGTTGGGAAGAACCTTTGGAAAAGGGCAAGGCAACCCACTCTAGTATTCTTGCCTGTGAAATCCCATGGACAGAGGAGCCCGGCAGACTACAGTCTATGAGGTAGCAAAAAGTCAGACACACTGAGCATGCATGTACACACACATACACACACACACACACACACACAATATTCTTATTTAGCCAATTCACTACAAAGGATAAAGTGACATGAGATAGAATCTCTCCAAAATAGGATTTTGGGAATAAACTCTAAGGCAGTGTTAAATAAATGAATCAAGATATTTTTACTCCTGTTTTTGAAGTATGTGACTTCTTGGGTTTTGATAGTGTTGAAATTTTCCACGGAAGCATTTGACACCTCACTTCTGAGTCATACTAGAAACACCATGTTTCATTGCTAGTTACTATTTTCCTTTTTTAAAAAAAGTGTTATTCGTCCAGCTTGTCTTGAAAGATCAGTTAAATGTCATATTATCCCTACTTCTGTTAATCTTTCAGAATGCTCACCACAACAGTCACAACAGTTTCCTCATGCTGAAGTTTATTTAAGTACTGTTTCTCTAAATATAGTGTTACTGAATTTTTATTTCATACATCCAAGTTTATTTTTTCCACATAAAAATAGAGATTCACTGTAAAACATCTGGAAAACACAGAAAAATAGATTTAAAATATTCTTTTAGTCTTATAACACAGAGTTGAAAGTAAAAGTTGCTCAGTCGTATCCGACTCTGCGACCCCATGGCCTGTACAGTCCATGGAGTGGGTAGACATTCCCTTCTCCGGGGGATCTTCCCAACCCAGGGATCCAACCCAGGTCTCCCACATTTCAGGAGGGTTCTTTACCAGCTGAGCCACAAGGGAAGCCCAAGAATATTGGAGTTGGTAGCCTATCTCTTCTCTAGCACATCTTCCTGACAGGAATTGAACCCGGGTCTCCTCTATTGCAGACGGATTCTTTACCAGCTGAGATACCAAGGAAGCCGCACAACACAAAACTAGCCACAATTAAATCATCGCTTCTCTTTTGGTATATTTCACTCTGATGCAATTACTATTTTTACTGTCTCTTCCCCAATAATGGTGATGACATGATGTGTATATGAATGTCTATATATAAGCAGTCCATAAATATGTATCTTTCAAATAATGTATGTTTGTTGTTGTTCATGCTAATATACCTATTAATCATAGGGAAGTTGAAAAATACTGAAAACTGTAAAGGAATTGTGAAAGATATCTAGTAATCCTATCATACAGAAGTAATTTCCTTAACATTTGTTTCTGTTGCAATTTTAAACTATTGAGATATTACTACATATTCTGATCTTTAAGTATAGTTAATGAACATCTACCAGAATAAGGGATTCAGTAAAGGATTCAGTGAAGATATTGCTTTGGGGCAGAGAGTAGTATGTTTTTCAATTATAGAGATGAGTGCCAAAGACAAAGGGAAAGTCGCTCAGTCACGTCGGACTCTGCGACCCCAGGGCTATGCAGTCCATGGAATTCTCCAGGCCAGAATACTGGAGTGGGTAGCTGTTCCCTTCTCCGGGGAATCTTCCCAACTCAGGGATTGAACCCAGGTCTCCCGCATTTCAGGTGGATTCTTTACCAACTGAGCCACCAGGGAAGCCCATTCAATATGGGTTTTGAAGACTTAGTCCTAGGTATGAAAATAGACATTGTACTTCTATCAACAAGGGCTTCCCAGGTTGCGTGGTAAAGAATCCACCTGCCAATGCAGGAGATGTAAGAGACGTGAGTGCCATCCCTGGGTTGGAAAGATCCCCTGGAGGAGGAAATGGCACCCCCCTCCAGTATTCTTGCCTGGAGAATCCCATGGACAGAGGAGCCTGGGAGGCTACCGTCCATGGGACTGCAAATGGTCGGACATGACTGAGCACACACACATATATTCTATCAATAGCGCAGTTTGGAAAAAATTGACTTTATTTTTTAGAAAGTTTCAGGTTCACAGCAAAACTGAAAGAAAGGTACAGAGATTTCCCATATGTCTCCTGTCCCTACATGTATAGAATCTCATTACCCATTACCTGGGGAATGATACACTCCATTTAGTCCTTTTTGTCATGGCGTGCTGGGGTCTGCTGTTGAAGTTCTGGTCATTTTCTTTTGATTTAGATGTACCTACAGAATGACTTCTTTGTCCTGGCTGAAGACTCTGCTGATCACTAACCCCGTGGGCACCTCCTTTTTTCCTCGCTGTGCCATGTGGATACTTTTGCATCCCTACACCACCCTTGGGGAATGTAGCCTTCGGTCAACTCTAATCATCTCCCTTTGTAGGTCTAACCTGCTCTTGAGGTGCCATGTTGCTCAGGTGACCAGCTGAATGTCAGTCTTCCTAGTGAAGGCTAAATCTTCCAGTTTGTATCTGGGAAAGGAAGAAAAGGCTGGCTACATTCTCTAGAATTTCCAGTTTAGTTGGTTGTTATCAATACAGCCTCCTCCTGGATTTTGTCCTAGACAGTGAACCAGATCAATACATCTGCTCAAGTGCTTACCCTTCTCTTTTCTCCTCAAAGCTCTACATCCTCCTGACCCAGAACTTCTCCGTTTTCTCCCCAGGAAGCTTAAAATTCTCTTTATTATATACAGAGCTTTCTAGCTTCATATAGCAAAATCCTATGAGTTCAATCTCAAAACTTGAATGTACCTTGCATTTGCTTTGATTAGTAATAGTTTTTTTTTTCCCTTGTCTGTTTTTTAAGTTTAGAAATGGCTTTCACTCCTGACAAAGGCTGACTTTCAATAAAGGCCTAGCTTTTTCTCAGTTATTTTTGGCCTTTCTTTCCTACCAGAATATGCTATGGATGAGGAAACATGTGGTAACAAGGCTTTTGGCATTTAAGACTACATCTGGCAATACTGACACATATTTCTCCTTTTTCTCCATTCTCAAGTATATTTGGTGTTGGACATTTGTTGACACCCTGAAGGATGCTGATGTTCTGTGGAAAACAGAAAATTCTGGCTCTCCTAACGTTTGAGGTATTTGGTTTGACAAAAGTGGAGAGAGGAGATAGGTGGGGAATCCCTATGGCTGATGGGTTTTGTACATTGCAAAGTTGCATAGACAAGTCAGAATCTAAAAATCTTTTTTAAATTCTATTTTTATTATTATTTTTAATTGTAGTATAATTGACTTATTGTATCAGGACCGTAGGGCTTCCCTGGTGGCTCAGCGGTAAAGAATCTGCCTGCAATGCAGGAGACACCGAAGACACGTGTTCAATCCCTAGATCAGGAAGATTCCCTGGAGGAGGGCGTGGCAACCCACTACAGCCTTCTTACCTAGAGGAGGACAGAGGAGTCTGGATGGTGATGGTTCACAGGGTCGCAAAGAGTGGACATGACTGAGTGACTAAGCACAACACAGCACATCAGGAGTGTGAGATATTTCACATTTTTTCCCCCTTTTCCCCCAGTATATGTGCATAGTACTTATCACCCCAGTGGCTCAGCTGTCTTAGGAGCAAGCAGCTAGAACAGAGAAGGATCTGAAAGAAAGGGAAGAATATACTTGCTAAATTTCTTGATTTCTGCTAAAGAAAGTAGTTTGTTAGCAAGACCTTGGCTTGATTTCCCAGATGTAACAATCATAAAATAAGTAATTATTTTTATACTCAGTTATTTTATCATAGCCGTCAGTCTGGTAACAGCAAAAGCTCTTGTTCAACTGTTTAGGATATAACGTGCAATTTCTATGAAAGGGACATGGCCTTGATTTCACTCAAGCACCAAATTTATCTCACTGTCTCTAATCAGCTTTTGTTTCTTAATGATAAGATATGTTCCTGCCCATCTTCCAGCATCTCTTCCACCTCCAACTGCTCAGTATCTCCTAGCAATGATTTCACCGTCTATTTGACGGAGACAATTGAGTTGATCAAGAATGGACTTATCTTAAAGCCCTACCCTGACAAGTCTATCCTCCAAATCCACTCCTTTGTCTGTTCCATAACCTCAAGGAGGGCCTACCAATTCCAAGATGCTGTCTGATTTCTGTGGAATAACTGACTTGTCTGAAAGTAACATACAAATGTGTCGTGAGTGTATTAACACTACACAGAATTCTATTTTCTTTCAGGAGTAGACAAAGCCTGATAATAAGTAGCCCATTGTTTGGCAGCTTTGCACCCAAGTCCTCAGGGACCCAGACTCATGTAGCTCACCACTTAACTCTTTCTAAATGTAATCTGCATTTTTAGCAGTTTCTTCACCTGAAATAAGAAGGAAAAGATGAATAAGGTGAGAGTCCAGGGCGTGTCCCAACTGTACCTTAAGGAAAGATCCCTGAAACAGCCACATGACTTTCCTCTTATAGTTCCAAAGGCCAGAACTTAGTCACATGGCCACACCAAGCTGGGACAAGGTGGTGTGTCCAGGCAAAAGACTCTCTTTCTATGGAAGAGGGGAGAACTGGCGTGGAGGGGTACTCAGGAGCTTCTGCTCTAATGAAGAAACTCATTTTCCTTTGTATTCTTTTCTAGCTTTTTATCTTATACTGGAGTGAGTGAGTGAGTGCGTGAAGTCACTCAGTCGTGTCCAACTCTTTGCAACCCCATGGACTATAGCCTATCAGGCTCCTCCGTCCATGGGATTTTCCAGGCAAGAGTGCTGGAGTGGATTGCCATTTCCTTCTCCAGGGGATCTTCCTGACCCAGGAATCGAACCCAGATCTCCCACATTGTAGGCAGACACTTTACCGCCTGAGCCACCAACAATGTTGTGATAGGTTCGGATGCACAGCAGAGTGACTCAGCCATACGTATACGTGTATCCATTCTCCTCCCAATTCCCCTCTCATCCAGGCTGCCATATTACATTAAGCAGACTTCCATGTGCTATACAGTAGGCCTTTGTTGGTTACCCATGTTAAATATAGCAATGCGTACTGTCCATCCCAAACTCCCTAAACATCCCTCCCCCTCTCCCTCCCCCCTTGGCAGATATAAGTTCATTCTCTAAGTGTATGAGCCTGTTTCTGTTTTGTAAATAAGTTCATTTATATCATTTATTTTTTAGATTTCCCATATAAGGAATATCATACAATATCCCTTACGTTTTATATTCTACTCTAAAACTATCTCAAAGAATATTTTTGATAAGGACAGCCTCTCTGGAACAGATTTCTGGTCTGCCTGGTTGGAAAATGAGCTTCTTAGTTGATTATGAGTTTTATTTATTCGTTCTTAAAATATATATTATTATGAAAGTTATAGTAATATTGCTATCTTAATTACCTTCCTTGCTAAATCACCTGTTTTATCATTACGCATGTGGCATTATTATATATTTTGAAGAAAGAAAAATTTTCATGCAAGCTTTTCACAGATGAGTGGTAACAGTTCTCCAGTGGAAAATACACTCTTGAAATACTTAGACATGAAATAAAACCCTTGCATTGTGTCTGAGTACAGAGCCAAGAATTACTGAAATTAGGGAGGATTAGGATATGGATGTTCTGGTTTGTGGCTGAAGCTGGTTTCCCTCCAAGGTCTACTAGGAAGCTCTTTCACAAGTAGCAGCCTCAACTTGTCCACAGTGGGCAACTGAGCTCAAAAACATAGCATGGGACTTGTCTCTAAATTCCTTGATTGCTTTGAAACTGCTGACAGTAAAGCAAAGTTTGCCCAAGGCAAAAATTCCACTGTTTTTCTTCTGTTGCCATTTGGGTTCATTGTAGATCAATGAGAATTGCGTGGATCTTTAGTCACTCAATAAAATTTTATTGGTGGTCTATGATGTCCCAGACACTGGAATTTGGAAAACAACAGTGAAGAAGTATGCAGCTATTTGGCATTTGGATTACTGACCCATTCTCTGACATTGCCCTGCTCTGTTGCGAACAGCATTTCTCAGGCTCTTTTGCCAACTGGCTCCTGGTTATATTTCAACATGGCTACTATTAGTAAGTCACTTCAGTCGTGTCCAACTCTGTGCGACTCCATAGACGGTAGCCCACAAGGCTCCCCACCCTTGGGATTCTCCAGGCAAGAACACTGGAGAAGGGTTGCCATTTCCTTCCCCAATGCATGAAAGTAAAAAGTGAAAGTGAAGTTGCTCAGTCACGTCCGTCTCTTAGCGACCCCATGGACTGCAGCCTACCAGGCTCCTCCGTCCATGGGATTTTCCAGGCAAGAATACTGGAGTAGAGTGCCATTGCCTTCTCCAGTTTCAACATGGGGAGGAAATCAATTGTGAGAGGAGTGGAGATGGGGAGGAAATCAATTGTGAGAGGAGTGGAGAAGCCTGAATTTTTCTCATCCATCACTTCCATCCCCATCCCAGGCTTTAGGTGGTACCTCCAACCGTGGTTGTATCTCTTCAGTGGTTTCAGGTCTACTAGACCCCATGACTCCATGGTCCAAGCTCCTACAGGCAGCCCCACTGTGGTTTCACTTTCCACCAAGTGGCTCAGGCTTCTGGCCTCTGGTGATACCACTTTTTCTCTCCACTCCGAGGGACAGAAGATTCTTGCTCATCATATCTTTTAACTCCTTTGTTACTAGTTCCCATTATTAAATGTTACATGAAGCCTCTGGCAAAACTCAATATGAAAGTTACAGGTAGGGCCCTAGGGTTTTACAGCTTTCTTCCATTGGTAATTATTCTTACTCTGAGATCCAGTTACAGGTAGACACAGTTGTTTAATCCTTAAAATCCAACTGACCGTGTGGCTTGACCCATCACATGTGAACGGGGTGCTAGCTGATCTTTTAATACCAAGGCAGAAGCTTGCTGTGTGCAACAACACTACATCATCAAGTGGAAATGGCAAACATGAGATCAGGCTCTACAAGTTTAAGAGACACAGTATAGCATTGTTGCTAAGTCGTTGCAACGCCAAGGACTGCAGCATGCCAGGCTTCCCTGTCCTTCACTATCTCCCAGAGTTTGCTCAGACTCATATCCATGAGTTAATGATGCTCTCTAACCATCTCATCCTTTGCCACTCCCTTCTCCTCCTGCCTTCAATCTTTTCCAACATCAGAATCTTTTCCAATGAGTTGGCTCTTCACATCAGGTGGCCAAAATATTGGAGCTTCAGCTTCAGTATATGTCCTTCCAATGGTTATTCAAAGTTGATTTCCTTTGGGATTAACCAGTTTGATCTCCTTGCAGTGTAAGGAACTCTCAAGAGTCTTCTCCAACACCACAATTCAAAAGATCAGTTCTCCAGCACTCAACCTTCTTTATGGTCCAGCTCTCACATCCATACATAGGCTACTGGAAAAACCATAGCTTTGGCTAGATGGACCTTTATTGACAAAGTGATGTTTCTGCTTTGTAATACGCTGTCTAGGTTTGTCCCAGTTTATAGTGTATGAGCAGATAACTCAGATCCCCAGGCATTGGCTTCTGCAGCTTTGCCATCCTTACTTCCAGCTACTCCTAATGGAGTGTCTCCTATAACTAGTTGATGGAGGAAGAAAAAAAACTTGGACCTGGTGAACAGATGCTTCTGCATGATAAGCTGACAACAGTTGGAAGTGGACTGCTTCTGATTTACAGCTTCATTTGGGAGGAATGAAGGGAAGCCTCTGAGTGGATAGAATCTTTGGCAATAAATCTGGTTCCCTACTTTGCAACGAAAGAGATATAAGTATGTTCCTACACTGATTCATGATAGTGGCATAGACTGGTTAGTCAGGGAGTGAGGATGAATCAGACTGGAAGATTGGTCACAAGGAAGTCTGGAGAAGAGGAATGTGGCTGAACTTCATGAAAAGGTGCAGAGTGTGAAAATATACTCCTTTTATGAATACGGTCCCCATAGGGCACCCATGGAAGCGGAGGCCCTCAGTAACTAGAAAAATAAGGTAGCCCATTCTGTGGACATCACTTGACCTCTTCCCTCCAAGCTTGCTCAACGGTCTCGTGTACAAAGTGACCATAGTAGTGATAAAGTTCATTCCTAAGCTCAGCTAAATGGACTTCCCTTCACCAAGCCTGATTTGGCTTGACCACTGCTGAGCACCCAAAGTGTGGCTGTAGGATCAGTGCTGCGCAAGATGATATCAGGTTGATTATGCTGACTGACCTCCTTCCAAATGAAGGAGGTCTATCCTGGAAATCACTTTGCCTTTTCTTCCTCCAGACTTTCTATCAAAGGCCATATTCACCATTATGGTATCCCATTTAATTGTGTTCCTGACCAAGGAATTCATTTTATTGTGAGAGAAATTGACCTCAAGTTCAGCATAGATTTCAGCATCATACTACATAAACCCTCTGCCTGCAGGTTAAGGCATGCACTTTGAACAATAATAGAAATACAATGTTGTTTTCACCTGAGTCAAATACATGGATCTGGGAATTACAGGTGAAAATGGGAGAAATTCTCAGTATTACATTTAATGGCCCACATATAGCATGTTTTCCTCCTGTATCGGCAATTATGGTTCAGAGGTCATAATTCCCAAAAGAGAGATGCTTCTATCACAAAGGATGTTTATGGTTCTGTTGAACTGGAAGTTGAACATCACTCTTGCATACAGCATGTTTGGCTTCTCATGTCACTCTGAAACAGCAGGCAGAGAAGAGACTCCAGATTTCTTAACTATATCCCCCCTACCTGCATCTTACCTGTCTCATGTGGTTCCTTCTCTATATCTTTAGTTGTGGAAAATCTTTTCTCCTAGTGTTCAAGTCATCCTCATAGATAGTGGCTCCATATATGTGTGCTAAGTCACTTCTGTCGTGTCTGACTCTTTGCGACCCTATGGAGTCCATCAGGCTCCTCTGTCCATGGGATTCTCCAGGCAAGAATACTGGAGTGGGTTGCCCTGCCCTCCTCCAAGGGGATCTTCCCAAGCCAGGGATCGAACCTGCATCTCTTACGTCTCCTGCGCTGGCAAACGCATTCTTTACCACTGGTACCACCAGTGCTCCATATATAGTTGTAGTTTTGCTGTGCCCATGGAAGGAGTGAGTTCACGGTCTTTCTATTCCGCCATCCTGGCCGCGTCTCCTTCCCACACTCTGTTTAGTGGGCGCTGTTTATTCTATTGACTTAGAGAAGGGAGAGGGACCAAGGTAATTTAGAAGAAACAGGGTTGAGAAGAATTAAGTGAAAATGTGTAGTTCAACGATACCATGTGGAGAAAGGAAAATAAAGAGGAGAAAATGGCAGAATGGTTACTTTCTTGGAACGACAAGAGTGAGGGAAGCCAAGAACACAGTTGGAGCTGGACCAGGTTGAGCAGAAGTTCCAACTGAGGCTGAACTGAGAGTGCTCCCTGCTTATCTTGATAATAGTCTCACCTTCTGCTGATGATGCCCACATGAGAAAAATCTGGGAAAAAGAGCCAGGGGAGGCAGAGTCATCTATGACCCAATGTACCTTACCTTGGGAGAAATCTGAGGAGGAATTTGGGGAGGATTGTGTTGCAGACAACAGGTGAAATGATAGTGGGAGAATTTCTGGCTTGGTATAAAGTAACTGGGACCTCTGTTTGTGAATTTCTGTTTGGATGCTACACCATGTGCTATGTGTTAGTCACTCAGTCATGTCCGACTCTTTGCAACCCTATGGACTGTAGCCCGCCAGTCTCCTCTGTCCATGGGATTCTCCAGGCAAGAATACTGGTGTGGGTAGCCATTCCCTTCTCCAGGGAATCTTTCCGACCTGGGGATCCAAGCTGGGTCTCCTGCATTGCAGGCAGATTCTTTACCATCTGAGCCACCAGGGCCTGCTAAATTTTATCCCACCAGTGTAAAGAATGAGCTCTGATTATTATGGTTGTCACTGGCTGGCTGTCTATTATTTTCCAGAAACTGTGGTGGAAACTTTATATAAGTCATTTAATTACATTTTTTCAATCTGCATATGAATTAGATTTTATGATCATTTTATAAATGAAGAAAATGAGCCTGAAAGCAATTAATAAATTGCCCAAGGTCAGATTGCAAGTAAGTATCAGACATAAAACCCACATCAACTAATTCCCAAGCTTCTGCTCTTTCAATTATGTTACAAACTTGATCACAAAAAGAATTACTTTATTTGTTTGTGCTCTTTCGCCAACTATTAGGTTTATCTGTCAGATAATCTAATCAAATGAGTGGGAATATGTCATTTAGAAAGACTTTGAGGAAAAGAGATTAAATTAAAATGTTAACACATGGCCAATGATCAGAATATTCTGCTTTTTAAAATGTATGTGAGAAATTGGACCAGTTGTATGTTCAGTTCAGTTTCATGAACGTTTATTGACAGTGTGCTATTCTTGGGGAAGAGTGGAGATGAAGTGTCCATGCCCGCCTAGGACAGCAGAAGATCACTTTTTCTGCAACCTACATATTGGTAGAGCTTCCCCAGTGACTCAGAGGATAAAGAATCTGCCTGCTATGCAGGAGACCTAGGTTCAGTCCCTGGGTTGGGAAGATTCCCTGGAGAAGGGAAATGGCTACCCACTCCAGCATTCTTGCCTGGAGAATTCCATTGACAGAGGAGCCTGGTGGGCTACATATTGGTAACAATTGCAAAAAAAAAAAAAAAAAATCACACCCAAGCCTCACATTAGACATCTAAATCTTGCCAAAATACTCATACTACAAACAGTGCATAGCAAGTGCAAGCAGAACTAAATAAATGCTTTAGTTTATTGCCTCCGAAGTATTAATCCTTCTCTTGGCATTACAACCAAATAAAAGAGATTTTATCTCAATTGAAACACAATGTGTGTTGTTATGTTTATTGAACTAATGTGTAAGTAAATAGAACTCATGTTCAAGGTTTTTCCTCAGTGTTAACATTAACTTGTTCCTTTATATGATTCTCAAAAAACAATGTAGGTGAGAGCAAAATTAATGCTGACAAAGTATTATTGCAGAAAAAAATGCTCCCATTCTTCATTTACAGTCTTGGAAGGAGGTACTAATAATGAATTTATTTGCCTAGAAAAATTTGGGGGTGGTGACCCATTACACAACCATTCCTGAGGTGAATGTCCATTTAATCCTAGGCCTCTGGCCATAGGAAACTGATATAATAGATAAAGATCTCTAACCTCAAAATATTTTTTCACAAGCATCCAAAACATGTGAGGGAAGATACAGAGATCAAGGCTAGAGGAGCTGAGTTATACAGATGACAGTCCTCTAGAGAGAAAAACCCATCTTGGCTGCTGTGCTCAATAGCAAAGGTTAATAGAAGTTTTTGCAACATCATGCTAGCTGAGACATTAAGGGACCAGACCATTCAAGAGTGAAATACCAGACAATTTCCTGGGCAAATAATTCTGATTAGCTGAGTTCCTGCCTAAAAGCAAGAGTCAAGAGGAGTCAAGGGTCTGCAAGGAAGTCAGAAATACCAGCAACGAAGGAATGTCAGTTTTCAGTAACAAAGGAAAAAACCTCTACTTGCATTTCTTTGTTTATGTCTATATCTTTTTCTAAAAATATTTTTTATTGGAGTCTAGCTGCTTTAAAATGTTGGGTGAGCGTCTACTGTTCAGCAAAATGAATCAGCCATAAATATATATATCCCTTCTGTTTTGAATTTTCTTGCCATTCAGGTCATCACAGAGATTTGAGCAGAGTTCCCTGTGCTGTGCAGTAGGTTCTCATTAGTTATCTATTTTATTCATAGTATTATTAGTGTCTGTGTCAGTCCCAAATATATCTATATTAACATTTAACATATGATAACATTTAACATATAATAACCTTTTCCTTCCTTTCATAGTCTCTGCATTTGCAGAGTATAAAGATAGAATTACTACAAATCATAATAAATGGCTATTACCTGGAGACCCTGAAATCACTAAAATGTGGTCTCGTGACATTGTCCTTTTCTTTGTAGTGGGATAAACATTTGGGATGTTTCCCATTGGAGAAGAGAGAGAGACTGTTATTATATATAGAATAATTACTTCTGGTTGTATGGAGAATATGGATATGTGGGAAAAAAGATTTGTGCACTGGGTGTAGGGATGTGTATATGTAAGTGCCCGTGTACACGTGTGCACGCACACACACACACACACACACACACACACACCCCAGACAGCTGGGGACAGAATGCCAGAGACACAAAGCGGGATGGTGGCCCAGCTCCTGATGCTTTCCCCAGTACCATAGCTGCAAGATAGAATTTGTCCCCTGGGCACGGCTGTTTGTTCCAAGAATAGAGACACCTGACTCAAGCTGAGTCAGTTAGATTTGCTCTCCTAACTATTTGAAAATCTGAGTTGAGACACATGGAAATGGAGTTGGAGTTGCATAACCCTGAGCCCTGCTGTAGAAAGTATGTCTTCAACCCCCAGCTGCTGGAGGTCCTGGAACTTCTTTGTTTTAGTCTTTGGAAAACAACCACTCAGTTCTTCCTTTATTCTGTAATCACCAAGCCTTTGAAATATATCCTTTGCTTGAAATTTAGAAAAATAGAAAAAAACAGGGCAGAGAGTCTAATCTTAAAATTAAGCTGAACTGAGAGGGCTGATGAAAATGCATATATTTGTTTGAAGGGCTGTGTTTATTTATTTTTAATTTATTTATTTAATTGGAGGATAATTCTTTACAACACTGCGAAGGTTTTTGCCATACATCAATATGAATCGGCCATAGGCATCTTTGTCTCCCCATCCTGAACACCCCTCCACCTCCCTCCCCACCCTCCCTCCAGCTTGTCCCAGAGCACCGGCTTTGGGTGCCCTGCTTCATGCATCGAACTTGCACTGGTCATCTGTTCTACGTGTGGTAATACACATGTTTCAGTGCTATTCTCTCAAACCATACCACACTCACCTTCTCCCACTCAGTCCAAAAGTCTGTTTTCTATGTCTGTGTCTCCTTTGCTTTAGAGGGCTATGTTTACATATCACAAAAAATAAGAGAGGGAGATAGACTCTATATATCTCCAAATATATCTCTATCTATCTATATATATGTATACATATAAATACATATTTTTGTTTTTTTGTTAAATTTAAAGTATTTGTTATTAGGGTATAGTTGCTTTACAATGTTGTGTTAGCAAAGTGAACCAGTTATATGTACACATTTTTGCTGCTGTTGAGTCACTAAATCTTGTCTGACTCTTTGGAGATTACATAGACTGTAGCCCACCAGGCTCATCTGTTCATGGGATTTCCCAGCATCCCCTCTGTTTTTTGGCTTTCCTTCCCATTTAGGTCACCACAGAGCATTGAGTAGAGCTCCCTATACCATACAGTAGATTCTCATTAGTTATCTGTTTTGTCCTTAGCAGTGTATATATGTCAATCCCAATCTCTCAGTTCATCCCAACCCCCCTTCCCTCCATAAGTTTGTTCTCTTACATCTGTGTCTCTATTTCTGTTTTGCAAGTAAGTTCATCTGCACCGTTTTTCTAGATTTTACATATAAGTGATATTATATGATATTTGTTTTTCTCTTTCTGATTTACTTCACTCTTTATGATAATCTCTAGATCTATCCATGTCTCTGCAAATGGCACTATTTCATTCATATATGAATAGCTGCATTTGAAATATATATGTGTGCACACATATATACTTCAAATGCAACTATTCTGATATGATCCTTCTGAAAATTCTTTATCATCCACATTTCTCATGGATCTCTTTCTTCTCGGAAACATCAGTTCTTTGAACTTGGCTCCTTTTCTTTATATTTTAAGAGCTGATTTTAATTGTAACTGATACAAACTAGCATAAGCAAGTAAGGAATTCATTTTCTTATGGAAGAAGAGCAAAGGTGGTGCTCAGTGGCAGATCACCAATGCTGCTGAAGCCCAGGCCCTTCCTGACTTTCTGCTTCATGCCCTCAGCATGTGGCTCTCATCCTCATGGTTACAAAACGACTGCAGGATCTCTAGGCATCAAGCTAGCATGACAGACAGAAGGAGACTGAAAAGGAAGAGGCAGCACTAGTAACCTGATGCTTGTGTTTCAAGGGCCAGAACTCTGTTGTACAGCGCCCTCTAGCTCTAAGAAAGGCTGGAAAATCAATTTTTTAAGCAAAAAAGTTAAGGAAGAATAGGGTTGGAACCCATGCCGAGTGAACCAAAGAAATGTATCTTCCATAGCCTTCCAGAAAAGTTTTAATGAATTTTCTTGGTTATGATAATGTTTAGAAATAAAAGGCAAAGTAGGCTCTCGAGTACAGTTTTCTGATTTCCTGGACAGAAATTCAATCACACACTGAAGGCTGTCCTCACTCATAACTATTGTCAATAGACTCCATTCACAAATGTGTATTGTTGATCAACTTAGTGGGTCAGTGTGTGTGTGTGTGTGTGGTGGGGGGTGGGTGTTGTGTGTGTGAGAAAGAGAGAGAGATATTCCATTTTTTATACATATATTCTCTTTTTAAAATATTCTTTTCCATATCATTTATCGTAGGATACCGAGTACTGTTCTCTGTGTTTTAAAGAAGGACCTTGTTGTTTATCTATTCTTTCTATATAAGAGTTTATATCTGCTAGCCCTAATCTCCCACTCCGAAACTCCTCCAAGCCCCTCCCCGTTAGCAACTACCAGATTGTTCTTGATAGGATACCTTTTACTCCCCAAAATGACAGTCCCAAAGAGCTTTGTAATGTGGGTGATATCTATTGATGCTTACAGCATTAGCAATGAAATTTTTAATTTTTTACATTTACTTATATATCTATTCAAAGTAACATTAATAAATCCATTCTATAAGGGTCCATTCTATGAAAACATTCTATAAATAAGATTTTTATGGAATACTTAGCTATATTTTCCCAAAACAAAATACTTGTAAAAAAAGTGGCAGTTTTACCTTTTTGCAAATCTCTTTAATATCTTACTAAATTAAAGACAGCTGGAGTGTCATAGCCCTTGTGTATTCAGTATTTGTGATAAGTTGTTTCAGTTTATTTGAAAAAATTTAGACTCATAGAGGCTACATAGTTGGAAAAGGGAGAAATATTTAATAGTTTTTCTTTTTCAGATAATTGTATTCTGAGATACATCATTAAATCTAGGCAAGTGGCAGTTTCTTAAGCATTAGTTGTAATTCTCTACTTCTGTTTATAAAATTTTCCTTTTCTGTTACATTTAAATCCATGTGGACTATCTCACAACGTAAGTGGATTTTTTTTACCCATGCGTGATTTTATAGATCATGTATTGATCATTGGGAGATTCCTCTTCTTAAATGAGCAATACACGTACATGGAACAGAGTCTGGATGTATAATGCAAAATTTTACCTCTTGTCCTTGTCCCTCACCTTTGTCCCTACCCCAGAGGCCATCAGTTATCAACTTATTAAAGATCCTTCCAGAGAGAGCTTATAAATTCATAAATATAAAAAAGCATGACCTGCAATCCTCTCTTAAAATCCCTGGTCCCATCTTTGCATGTCTCACAAACAGGTGGCCATGCCACCGTCTTTACCAGGGGGAGAGAAGGGCTTCACTCGGCAGGTCCGTGCCAGGTGCCTCTGTATGCAAGGTCTCACTTAATTGTCACGACGACTGCTTGATCAGGTTGGATATCTGAGGCTCAGAGTCATAAGGTGACACACATAGACCCCAGAGTTAAGGGCTGAACTGGAGTTTAAAGCCCTGTGTAGTTGGCCCACCTCTGAAGCATCTGCATTTGAGTTCCTCTGGCTTCATTTACTCCAACCTTTGATCTATCCTACTTCTGCCAGACTGTTGACGCTTTCTGCTGCAACCAGTTATCCAAGTCTTTGGGTAATCTCTGTTGCATTATCTTCCATCTGACTTCTTGACAATGTACACTGATGACTGCAGAAGCTAGGCCTCTCCCGTTTGCATTGCTTAGAGCAGTGATTTGCAATGAGTTGACAATAAATTCCTGTTAATTAAATTATTTGTACTCCCTCTGACTTGAGCCTGGAGCCCTCTCCATTGCTTCCTCGGTGCCTAACTACAATTTTTTTCCATCCTGGTCTCTCTGGGAGAATTGTTAATCAAAGCGCAGTCTGCAGATCAGCAGCATCAGCAGAAGCATCTTAGAAATTCAGATTCTTAGGAACCACCCCTAGACCTGGTGAATCAGAATTTTGTTCTCACAAGAGTCTCTGATAGTTACTATGCACACTGATGTTTGAAAAGCTCTGTTCTGGATATGCCTTTAGACCAAATCTACTCAGCTGCTTGTGACCAGGTTTTACAAGGTTCTATAAGTACCTATAAAATATGCTCAATTTCTCCTCTTGGTCCAGAAAACTTAACAATGTTTCCTACCTTGTTCTATAAGAAAAGTGCTTCCATTGGCTCAGATGGTAAAGAACTCATCTGCCAATGCAGGGGACACAGGAGAAGTGGGTTCGATCCCTGGATCAGGAAGATCCCCTGGAGAAGGGAATAGCTACCCACTCCAGCATTCTTGTCTAGAGAATTCCTTGGACGGAGGAACCTGGTGGGCTACAGCTCATGGGTTGTAAAGACACGACTGAGCGACTATCACTTTCTTTAAGAAAAAGCTTGTTGATCTTGTTCTAGAGCATATGCCTTAGTGTATTTGAATTCTGGGTGGGTTTTATCTTGCTTTCACCCAAATACCATCTGGATGAAGATAAGCGAGGATTCTGTCAAGCTTCTTTATCTTTGTGCACCAGCAGTTTTTGGTACACTTGCATTTGTGACTGTATGTTAAGATTTATCTTCAGTTTGAATGTTTATAGGTATGTTTCTCTGCTAGGCAGAAAGCTTCCTGAGGGCAGGATGAGACAAGGCTCCCTGGGATCAGAGCCTGGGATGGCGATTCTATTCAAGGGAGTTATTAAAGGAATGCTCCCGGGAAGAACCTGAGAGCCAGGGAAGGATGCGGGACAGGGGGAAACGAAGCAAAGGTGGATGACTGCCCTGCTGTCTTGCCTCACCCTGACCCGTGCAGAGCCCTGGAGTGTGAATAGCATCACAGAGTTGCCCTGCCTTAAGACATAGGGCTGGGATTCTCACATACCAGTCATTGGCAGAGGCTGCCCTGGGGAGAGGCTTCCTGGTGCTAGAGTTAATGAACCCACCTGCCAATGCAGGAGACATAAGAGGTACGGGTTCCATCCCTGGGTTAAGAAGGTTCTCTGGAGGAGGAAATGGTAACTCGCTCCTTTATTCTTGCCTGGAGAATCCCACGGACAGAGGAGCTTGGTGGGATGCAATGCACAGGGTCACACAGAGTCAGACATGACTGAAATGACCTCGCAAGCATGCACACCCTGGGGAGAGGTGGATCCCCTATGGCTTTCCTGCATGAGGCTGCTCCGTTTTTTTTTTTTTTTTTTTTTACCCTGGCCATTCAGCTGGGCTTGTGGGATTTTATTTCCCTGACCAGGGTTTGAACCCAGGACCTCGGCAGTGAGAGCCTGGCATCCTAACCCCTGGACCACCTGGGAATTCCCCAAACTGCTCCTTTTGCCTGAGGCTATATGCCCTTGGCAGCCACTACTCAAGCAACTGGGAGTGGGGGCTCAGTGTCCAGTGTGTCTTTTTATTTTAAATTCCATTTCCTTTAGTTTCTAATACAGTTCCTGATACTCAGCAGGTGTGCAATAAATCTTGGTTACAGGAATACGTCTCTTCCTAACGTGATATATACTCATTTGTTAATTAAGACAGATGAGATTCATTGTCTTTGTTTATGTTCATCCAATTAATAAGGTAAATCATCTTCTACTTAGTTAATTTCACAAGGCTAAATGAGAGAATCCAGATAAATGCACCTAACAAACTGTCTGTTGTTTAATAGGCAACAGTAAATGTTAGTTTATTTCTTTTTAGATAAGTGGGTTATGTAAATATATTTTATTGGGAAGAGTATCAGCTTTCCTGTTTATGGCTTGTAACACATTCTGGAGAATTAAGAGAGATTTCAGGTTTTATTATCCATGCAGTCTCTATTTGAGTCTTCCTGAGATCACCAATCTTAGCTGTGCAGAGGCATAATAAGGATATAATCTGAGATATAATAATAGTAATGATATTAGAAGGTACAGGATGTATTAAGAAGATATGGTTGTTAAAATGGTTGCAATGTGAAAAATCATAGCTGCCATGTATTTAGCTTACAGGCCAGGCACTGTGCTATGTGCTTCATATTCCTTACTGCTGATCATCAAAATAACCCTAAAAGATAGAAATTTTAAGTGCTAGATACACAATAAGTGACAAGGTATGCAATTGTTGTTGTTGTCCAGTCACTTATCGTGTCTGATTCTTTGAGACCCCATGGACTGTAGCACGCCAGGATCCTCTGTCTTCCACTATCTCCTGGAGTTTGCTCAAATTAATGTCCATTGAGTCATTGATGCTATCTAATCTTCTCATCCTCTGCCACTCCCTTCTTTTGTTTATCTTCAACCAGAAATGCAGGGGTACCCGTATTTTTGTATAAAAAATGTTATTTATGTCCTATGCTAGAAATCAGAATTTTATGAATTTCTTCACACTTTTTTGTTTATAATTATTTTTTAAAAATTCAATTGCACAAAGAAAATCTCTACTATCTTTTCAGAGCCTAGGATTTCTAAAAGTCTTAATTTCTCACCCTCTTCTCCAGCAAATATTATTAGCTCAATTTTAGAAGGGAGGAAATTAAAACTCACAGAGGTTGGACAGCCTGAATCAGTCAGGGGTCATGGGATGAGTAAAAAGGAAAAGGGGATTACACCCAAATGAAGATTTGCATTCACCTCTTCAGTGGAGAGGAGCTGCTGAAAACACTACAGAAGTCAGTTTTGAATCCACTGAAGATGCCGCAGAGACTGGGTCTGGAATCAGCTGGGGCTGCCAGATTCTGGAGTAATCTGAAATAATCTGGAAAACACCTAGCCATCTCTAGTAACTGCCGCTCTGTTGGAATCAGAGCAGAAGACCTCTCTGGTCCTGTTGCCTTCTGATCTCTTGTCAGTGCTCACCATGAGAAGAACCGAAAGGACACCAGGAGGTGAGAGAGTCTGAGAAGTGGAGTCTGCAGACTTCTGGCCCTGCAGAGCAGAATGGGGAAGGATGGGCACAGGTAGGAGAGATGACAGGGAAGTATTCAGGATACCCAGACCGTATGAAGGTGGTATGGCAAGAACCCCCTCTGTATAATGTGTATGTTTAATGGCAAAGCTCTCCTATTGAGTTCATATTTATTTCACTTGAAAATTCATGCTGGAGTGAGTCTAATTTACTTGATTTGAAAATTTATACTTCTGAGGTCTGAAAACTAGTTCATTTGACTTCTAATTAAGTTCTTAAACTTTGAACATGATCTTTCAAAAGAGCAGAGAAATGTTCCATATTGGTGAGCTTATGAATTTTGGCATTTGTGCACACGGGTTGAAATCTCAGCACTCTGGAACCCTGCTGGGGTCTTCTGTTGCTACTCATTATGGCATTTTCTCACATCGCAGAGAATGTGTTTGAAACTGAAATAGCAATTTATATTCTTACTTGCAATACTCAGCTGTTTGGTGGAAATTCTTGAAATGTGACTAGGGCCAAATGGCATTGGATTTTCCCATTGCTGTCGCCCTTTCAATAATGATTGTTTACCAGACACCCTGAATTAGGTACTGAGTTACTAGATAAGATAAACATTCCTATTAGTGAGGTACTCCTACCCTGATATTTGACTGAAAGGGAGAGATTTTTCTATCAGTCCCCATCTAACGCTTTTCTTGAAAACACTTCAACTTAGGTTGCATGTCTTATTTTCTTTTTAAATACACCAATTTTCCACTTCAACACAAGGACTCAGAGACAAAAGAGGAACATTAAGGAGGGTAAACTTTTTATCATAATGTAATCCTGGGATGGTCCCAGTTTAGCCAGATATTCTTCCTAACTTGTAACATTGGTCCTCTATTTCTATGCTGGAACAATGAGTGAGAAGTGACCTTACCTTGAGAGTGTGTGTATTTGACAGTGGAAGGACAGGTGGGAATCTGGCCTGATTTCATTCTTATGTTGCTGCCACACAAGAATCATGGTGGTGAAAGGCAGAAGACAGTAACAGAGTGATTCTATAACTCAAAACTATCAGAATACTCTCTAAGAATAATGTATGGGATAGGGCCAACTGTGAAGCATTTTTCTCAGTTTTACATTCTTACTAAAAAAATACTCCCCACCACCTACTAAATTAACCTAGAATTCACAGCATGGAGTTGATCCATTGGACAACTGGTTCTGTTCTTTTCCAATCTTGTCTACCATTACACTCGACCCCAATCCTCCCCAGCTTCAAGTTTTTTGTTAAGCAAAGCAATCCTTTTTAATAAAATAAAACATTATATAGAGCTGCAAGATATGGCACAGATAAAGGCAGAACTGTTTGGTTAGAAACTGTGAGGGATCCGGAGCCTGACTGCCTTATCTTCTTTGTGCCTTGGCCACCAGGGGAGGTGGTGCTAGTGGTAAAGAACCCGCCTGCCAATGCAAGAGACATAAGAGATGCAGGTTTGATCTCTGGGTGGGGAAGATCCCCTGGAGGAGGACATGGCAACCCATTCTAGTATTCCTTGCCTGGGAAATCCCATGGACAGAGGAGCCTGGCAGACTAAGGCCCACAGGGTCACCAAGAGTCGGATATGACTGCAGCAACTTAGCATGCATGCATACCTTGGCCACAGAGGCAGCGGTTCCAATTT
This sequence comes from Capra hircus, assembly GCF_001704415.2. Lineage (NCBI taxonomy): Eukaryota > Metazoa > Chordata > Mammalia > Artiodactyla > Bovidae > Capra > Capra hircus. The sequence continues at coordinate 15,008,061 of NC_030828.1, read as the reverse complement.
CCAGACTATAGTAGCATTCTAAATGTTTCATCTTTCTTATATCTTTTACTTTCTCCTGTTGCTCAGTTGGAATTTTTTCTTGGCATGCCCTTCTTCTCTAGCACTTCTTGTTCAAATATATCTTCAAACTAAATTCTACCTCTTCCAGGAAGCTCTTCACTTGAAACCAATCTAGATCTCTTCTGCTTTCCCACAGCACTCTATTTCCAATAGTTGTATTCAGGGAAATTTTCCTTACTATATAGTAAACTGTCCTGAAGTCAGGGAAGTTTTGTCCACTTTAACATCTTCATCATGTCCTGAACTTGGTAGGTACTCAGAGGTCTAATTAATTACTTTTTTTTTTTTAACAATAGCTAGAACATGAATGAGATGGGAATACCAGACCACCTGACCTGCCTCTTTAGAAACTTATATGCAGGTCAGGAAGCAACAGTTAGAACTGGACACGGAACAACAGACTGGTTCCAAACAGGAAAGGAGTACATCAAGGCTGTATATTGTCACCTGCTTATTTAACTTATATGCAGAGTACATCATGAGAAACGCTGGTCTGGTAGAAGCACAAGCTGGACTCAAGATTGCTGGGAGAAATATCAATAACTTCAGATATGCAGATGACACCACCCTTATGGCAGAAAGTGAAGAGGAACTAAAAAGCCTCCTGATGAAAGTGAAAGAGGAGAGTGAAAGAGTTGACTTAAAACTCAACATTCAGAAAACGAAGATCATGGCATCCAGTCCCATCACTTCATAGGAAATAGATGGGGAAACAGTGGAAACCCTGTCAGACTTATTTTTGGAGGCTCCAAAATCACTGTAGATGGTGATTGCAGCCATGAAATTAAAAGATGCTTACTCCTTGGAAGAAAAACCTAGATAGCATATTCAAAAGCAGAGACATTACTTTGCCAACAAAGGTCCATCTAGTCAAGGTTATGGTTTTTCCAGCGGTCATGTGTGGATGTGAGAGTTGGACTGTGAAGAAAGCTGAGCACCGAAGAACTGATGCTTTTGAACTGTGGTGTTGGAGAAGACTCTTGAGAGTCCCTTGGACTGCAAAGAGATCCAACCAGTCCATCCTAAAGGAGATCAGTCCTGGGTGTTCATTGGAGGGACTGATATTGAAGCTGAAACTCCAATACTTTGGCCACCTGATACAGAGAGGTGACTCATTTGAAAAAAAAGACCCTGATGCTGGGAAAGATTGAGGGCTGGTGGAGCAGGGGCGACAGAGGATGAGATGGTTGGATGGCATCACCGAGTCAATGGAGGTGAGTTTGAGTAGACTGTGGGAGTCGGTCATGGACAGGGAGGCCTGGCGTACTGTGGTCCATGGAGTAGCAAAGAGTTGGACATGACTGAGTGACTGAACTGAACTGAATAGAACTGTAAGAGTCTCAAGCCTGCAGTGATAGAAACATGGCTTCAAATGCAGACAGATTTCCCAGATATCCTAAATTAAGGAAGTTAGTGTTTTTCTATGTGTAGGAGTATCCAGGAGTCTGGGCTCAGTAGAATCATTTCTTTGATATGCACCTCAGCTCTCTGAGGCCAGCATCCCTTGTTTTCACATCCTGAGTTTCCTCAGGGCTCACCATGCGGAGTTGCTGCAGTCTGATGTCTGCTAGAAGGCATGTATTCTTTCCACCCTGAGTTTCCTCAGGGTTCACTGGTTCACCATTGGTGATGGCTACAATTATTGATGACTGTGACATCCTTTGTTTGTCAGTATGACAGGAAATATTCCATTTCTCATCCAGAACCTGGATAGTTCCTTGTATGAAGAATGTAGTCAATTTTTGTTTCCTTGCTGAATTGAATGGAGCCAGTAGAATTACTATTCTAGAAAATTAATGAGAATTATATGGGAAAATAATGGGCTCCATTGACGGGAAGATTGGGAAACATCAAGTTGTATCTAAATACGTTATTTGAAAACAGGATTTAAAAAACCCTTTGATTTTCTAATGTGCATGATTTGGCTATATATCTCTTCACAGAGAATCTCAGAGGACTAATGTTCATTGTGCAGAAGTTGAGAAACAGAAATAGGCTACAGGTCCTGGAGGGAGTGGGAAGAAACTCTGTCTGCCCTCAGGGTGTCTTTCTTGTCCAAGGCTGGCTGGCAGTCTCTTCAGAGACCTTGTGTGCTTGTGTGCTAAGTCACTTCAGTTGTGTTTGATTCTGTGACCCTATGGACTGTAGCCTGCCATACTCCTCTGTCCATGGGATTCTCCAGGCAAGAATACCAGAGTGGTTTGCTATTTTCTTCTCCAGGGGATCTTCCTGACCTGGGGCTCTACCCCATGTCTCTTACATCTCCTGCATTGGCAGGTGGGTTCTTTACCACCAGTATCACCTGGGAAAGACTCTACAGGTTGCCATTTCCTAGGCCGATTCACCAGTAGCCCATGGTCTGACGTTCAGGCTCTTAAAGTGGTTGGTCAGCCTGAGGATATGGACTATCTGTCAAGCATTGACTTGCATTAACCAAGTTTAGATACTGCCGGATAAACATTGTTCAGAATTTGTTCATTTGTCATAAGCCTTCTCATTTCAGGTGGAACTTACCGTATGAATTGATTCAGTTATGTAAGCTTTTGCTTCTTTGTCTGATCTACAGGCAAAGTCAAATTATAATGATAAGGCTGTTGAGAAGCCTGAATCAGAAACAGTCGGAAATTCCTCAACTGATTTAAAGAGACGTCCACAGTTAGACTTTCTCCTTCCTCTTTCCCTTTCTCCTTCTCATTTATTCATCAACAATATTTCTGGGAAACCAACAATGTGAGGCAGAGAGCACTGAGGAGAACCTTCCTAATTTTCAGTCACTAATATTCTACTTCTGGTCACGTGATCTTAAAAAAAAATGTATTTATTTATCTTTGGCTGTGCTGGATCTTCGTCGCTGCTCTCCGGCTTTCTCTGCACAGCGAGGGGGGGGGCCACTTTCTGGTTGCAGCATGAGGGCTTCTCATGGTGGTGGCTTCTTGTGAGCAGGGGCACTAGGGCAGGTGGGCTTCAGTGGTTTCAGCACACAGGCTCAGTAGTTGTGGTGCTTACTGGCTGCCCAGTGTGTGGAATCTCCCTGGACCAGGGCTTGAACCCTTGTATCCTGCTCTCGCAGACAGAGTCTTAACCACTTGACCCCCAGGGAAGTCCTAGCCATGTGATCTTGGTGAGGTGACTTAACTTAGTGCTGCCACATCTCTTGCATAAGAGCACCCACTCCAACCAGGTTAAAGAAATTATTATATGCAGATGACTCAGACTAGCACCTGGCACCGATGGCCTGCATACCTCTTTAATGTGCACATAGATTAGCTAGCCTGCACCTTTTAAATTTTATTTTTTATGCACATCAGGAAATTGAGTTCCAAACGATTAATTGCTCTGCCCTAGGTCAAACCCAGTTAATAAGTAGCAGAGTTTGTTCAGGACCGTGTTGTAAAATCTACTGTTTATTTTAGAAAGTCATGGATTTTGGCATCCTGGGGGAAGAAATAAAACATAATAGTTATATGGTCTCTCATTTCCCTTTAACAAATTCTGTACAAATGAAGAATGGACTCTAATTTCTATGTTTATCATCAACTTTTGATGGATTTTGTCATTTTCCATATTTATCTCCTATAATTTGGACCTCCCTCAAAAGACATGTTAACAAATGAGATCAATTTTGTTCTCAAACGTTTTTTTTAAAAATTTTTTTAAAAAGAAATTACAGTCATCTCAGACTCATGTTCTTAGGGAGGAAGCAGCACATTTGGCAATTTCCATTGCTTCTGGTTGTGATCAGACTGAATTTCAGGCAGTCATCTTCAAGCTATGCCCTAATTAAGATGAACAGATATTGTCAGCCGGCCTGTTTAATCAGTTTCCCATCTGGCATAATCATGTTTATGAGCAGGATCTGCTTTTTCTTGGCTTTGGAAGTAGCTAAAGTTAACAGAACAAAGCAATCACAATTCCTAAGGTGAGAATCAGGGTCCAATCTTCACCTATAGTCCTAGATGGGAAAGCAGAATTTCAAGCTACAGAATTAAGTGTATGTGATATTTGCATTGCTGTACTCCCCAAAGGCTCATGGCATCCATCCATTCATCCATCCTCCACCCATAATCCATCTATATTTCTGTTTACATTCTCTTCCAATAAATGTCCCTTGAGCCCCTCATATATACTGGACTCTCTACGACCCAGGGCATACTGTAATGGAAAAGAGAGTATTCCTGCTCTCAAGAAGCTCTTGGTGCAATGAAAAAAGTATCAAAAACATATATATAGATCTGAAAAGTAAAGTGTACTACTATTTAGAGGGGGGTAGCATATGAAAAATTCTTGCATTGAAAATAATTGTCTATACAGTTTTCTATTCTGTCTCTAAGAATGGTAATTGTGCCAAAGGAGGGTATAGAAGTTGACCTTTGTCGCACTACTTCTTCAAAGTAGCAGGCCTTTGATAAATTATTTGTATCTCTATGATGGATGGTGTTTTATTGATTGCCTGACTAAACAAAAAACCAGAAACACTGAGAGAGAGATTTCAAGTTAACACAGGTATGAATGAGCTAATACTACTGCTTTTCTATCAAGAGAACAATTTGGGCATCAGAAAAAAAAAATCTATGGGAATGTTTCTGCATATCTCCTATAAGCTATTTGGATCTCAGCTGCCAGTGTGGCAGCTCTTGTAATGTAAACAAAGGCAGGAAAGATACTAAAATGTTCTTTGGTTCAATCATGCCCTCAATGTTATATTTCACAAGGGGTTAGTTAAAGTTCTGTTAATAGGCGACTTAGGCAACTAGATCATGTTGTTTTAGGAAGAAAATGAATAGTTAGTTGCTAAGGCATGGTGTGTTGCTCAGTGGACTCAAAAAAATATGCATACCCTAAAAGTCGAGAGTTTTGTTTTGTAATTTTTAGGACTTTGAATTCAGGAGACAGCATCTCAAGTAACCCTGAGAGAACTGCTTTGAGGAGGTAAGGGGAAGAGTCAGGTTATGTAGAAGTTTTGCCACAAAGGGCAGATTGTCTGAACATCAAATGATTATCATTAATTAAAGAAAATCAGATATCCCAAGTTAAGAAATTTATCAGTTTTCTGTGTATGGGAAGATGTAAGGGTCTGGGCTCACTGAAATCATTCCTTTGATATGCACCTCAGCTATCTGGGGCCAGTGTTTTCACATCCTGAGTCTCCTCAGGGCTCTTGGAGGGAATGACTGCAGTCTGATGGCTGCTAAATGGCAGGTATCCTTTTCTTCCTGAGATCCTTCAGGGTTCAGCAGCTCACCAACTCCCCTGTGGTGGTTGCAGTTGCTGATGACTGTGACCTCCTTTGTTTACTGATATGGTGGGAAATATTCCATTTCTCAGTTTTTAGGAGATTTCAATTGACACTGGCTACACCCTTTACTGGAGGAGAGAATGAAATGGAATAGGAGTTCCCATCTTCTTTCTCCCATCCTTCTCTTCTCTCTGGGAGCTTGGGCAGAAGGAAGCCTCCGTTATGATATGAGGAAAGCCCTATGAGATTAGAATTCCTTCCCTAAGTAAAAAGGGTTGGAGTTTCACACAAGAATGGGGTGGTGACACCTCCATATCGCGAGACTTGAGTTGTGAGTAGAGGAAGAAGACAAGAACAGGGAGCAGTAAGAGGGTCACTGAGAAGAAGGGTGATGAGGAGCTAGAACATATTTATAAGAACAACTAACAAAGGTCCCAGCTGTAAGCCCCTAGACATCTGCATGAACTGTGGTGTTGGAGAAGACTCTTGAGAGTCCCTTGGACTGCAAGGAGATGCAACCAGTCCATTCTGAAGGAGATCAGCCCTGGGATTTCTTTGGAATGAATGATGCTAAAGCTGAAACTCCAGTACTTTGGCCACCTCATGCGAAGAGCTGACTCATTGGAAAAGGCTCTGATGCTGGGAGGGATTGGGGCAGGAGGAGAAGGGGACGACAGAGGATGAGATGGCTGGATGGCATCACTGACTTGATGGACATGAGTCTGAGTGAACTCTGGGAGTTGGTGATGGACAGGGAGGCCTGGCGTGCTGCGATTCATGGGGTCACAAAGAGTCGGACATGACTGAGCGGCTGAACTGAACTGAACTGAACTGAACTGAACTGGGAAAGTATAAGTAATTCTGACCAAGTCATCACTTTTGTCTCTGTTGCCTGGGTGGTTGACTGAATCATTAGTTAAAAAACGGCTTCTACATCTGTTAGCGTTCTGTCTCTCTTTCTTCAAGGAGGAGAGTGTGGGATTATCCACAGATGAAGCTGTTGCAGATAGCATGTAGGATCACTTGGTGGTGCTCTGGTGGGGCGAGGCATGGCAAGTGGAAGGGGGAACACAGACCTTCCTCTTGGGGTCACCTGTTTGGAGAAGACCGCCAGTCATCCTGTGTGCCCCTGGGCAATGCAGACTGCTGCGTGGATCTCCTGGATTCCCCTGATAAACTCTTTCCTATCTAGGGACAGAAATGGGACCCTGCCATCTGGTTACATGAAAAAGCACTTTATAATGGTTTAAGTTGTTTAAATAAGTGGACTACAGAGGGAGGAAATGAAGTCCTTGGAAGTTGCAGATGTTGCTTGTTGGGACCAAACTGAAGCCAGGACAGGCTCTAAGGGGCAGGCCCACAGGCAGCGTAGCTAGACCAATCAGAAAAAAATCCCCGTAGACCCCGCCCGCGCCAGACCCGAGCCGATCCAGATAGGGATGAGAGGTTTAAAAGTCCTGTGCGCGCCTATGGTTTAACCAATCAGCTATGCTGTTACAGAAACAAAGAACCATCTGTATAAAAGTATAGGTGATTCAGAACTCGGGGCCCTTGTTCCACTCCACTGCATTGGATGAAACTTGGGCCCTGGCTCGAGCTAGCAATAAATTCCCTTTTTGCGTTTGCATTGCTGTGGATGTCTTATTCTCTCAGTTTTGGGACTCGGACTTTATGCCCAGAGTTGGACATAACATTGCTCAGCAAATTGAAAGGGGTGTTTGGGGTAGAATTCAAACGCTATAAAGGTGACCAGAAGCTGCCAAAAGTAACTGCACATCAAAATTGGCTATTGAGCTGTTGAAAATACAACTGCCTGGGTACTACCCCAAGACTGGCTAAATCAGAGCATCTGGAAGTAGAGGCAAGAAATTTATTTTTTACATAGTGATGCTAAAACACAGCCATGTTTGAAACCCCTTGGACTAGATGAGTTTTAGGATAGAAATTCAACTGTGAGATTTTATGTTTCACAGTTAAAAGTGTTAAAAATTTTTTGCACAAGATGAAAGTTGAGAGGTAAGTTTTATTTGAGGCAAAATGATCACTGCAGCCCAGAAGACAGTGTTTCAGGGCTCCAAGAGACTTCTCTGAGGAAGTGAAGGCAGAAGCCAAGAAATATAGAACTTCTGTAACAAAGCAGGCTTCCTTTGTGGCTCAGCTGGTCAAGAATCTGCCTGCAATGCTGGAGACCTGGGTTCGATCCTGAGCTAGGAAGATCCCCTGGAGAAGGGAAATGCTATCCACTCCAGTATTTTGGCCTGGAGAATTCCATGGACTATACAGTCCATGGAGTCACAAAGAGTTGGCCATGACTGAGCGACTTTCACTTGGGACATCAAAAGATTACTGTTAATTAAAGAAACTAGGTATGTCAAGTTAAAGAATTTAGTGCTTTTCTGTATATGGGAAGATCTAACAGATTGAACTCACTGAAATCATTCCTTTGATATGCACCTCACCTATCTGGGGCTAGTATCCTGTCTTTTCACATACTGAGTTTTTCCTCAAGGCTCAGGGCTACAGTCAGAAGGCTGCTAGATGGCAGGTATTCTTTTCTTCCCACCTTGCCTCAGGGCTCACCAGCTCACCAGCCAGGGTGACTACAATTGCTGATGACTCCGACATCCTTTGTTTACTGATATGGCAGGAAATATTCCATTTTTAATTTTTATTTATTTATTTATTTATTTTTGGGTGTGTGACTGAATTTTTTTTTTTTTAATTTTAAAATCTTTAATTCTTACATGCGTTCCCAAACATGAACCCCCCTCCCATCTCCCTCCCCGCAACATCTCTCTGGGTCATCCCCATGCACCAGCCCCAAGCATGCTGCACCCTACGTCAGACATGGACTGGCGATTCAATTCTTACATGACAGTATACATGCTAGAATTCCCATTCTCCCAAATCATCCCACCCTCTCCCTCTCCCTCTGAGTCCAAAAGTCCATTATACACATCTGTGTCTTTTTTCCTGTCTTGCCTACAGGGTCGTCATTGCCATCTTCCTAAATTCCATATATATGTGTTAGTATACTGTATTGGTGTTTTTCTTTCTGGCTTACTTCACTCTGTATAATCGGCTCCAGTTTCATCCATCTCATCAGAACTGATTCAAATGAATTCTTTTTAATGGCTGAGTAATACTCCATTGTGTATATGTACCACAGCTTTCTTATCCATTCATCTGCTGATGGACATCTAGGTTGTTTCCATGTCCTGGCTATTATAAACAGTGCTGCGATGAACATTGGGGTACATGTGTCTCTTTCAATTCTGGTTTCCTCGGTGTGTATGCCCAGCAATGGGATTGCTGGGTCATAAGGTAGTTCTATTTGCAATTTTTTTAAGGAATCTCCACACTGTTCTCCATAGTGGCTGTACTAGTTTGCATTCCCACCAACAGTGTAGGAGGGTTCCCTTTTCTCCACACCCTCTCCAGCATTTACTGCTTGCAGATTTTTGGATCGCAGCCATTCTGACTGGTGTGAAGTGGTACCTCATTGTGGTTTTGATTTGCATTTCTCTAATAATGAGTGATGTTGAGCATCTTTTCATGTGTTTGTTAGCCATCTGTATGTCTTCTTTGGAGAAATGTCTATTTAGTTCTTTGGCCCATTTTTTGATTGGGTCGTTTATTTTTCTGGAATTGAGCTGCAGAAGTTGCTTGTATATTTTTGAGATTAGTTGTTTGTCAGTTGCTTCATTTGCTATTATTTTCTCCCATTCAGAAGGCTGTCTTTTCACCTTGCTTATATTTTCCTTTGTTGTACAGAAGCTTTTAATTTTAATTAGATCCCATTTGTTTATATTTGCTTTTATTTCCAGAATTCTGGGAGGTGGATCATAGAGGATCCTGCTGTGATTTATGTCTGAGAGTGTTTTGCCTATGTTCTCCTCTAGGAGTTTTATAGTTTCTAATCTTACATTTAGATCTTTAATCCATTTTGAGTTTATTTTTGTGTACGGTGTTAGAAAGTGATCTAGTTTCATTCTTTTACAAGTGGTTGACCAGTTTTCCCAGCAACACTTGTTAAAGAGATTGTCTTTACTCCATTGTATATTCTTGCTTCCTTTGTCAAAGATAAGGTGTCCATATGTGTGTGGATTTATCTCTGGGCTTTCTATTTTGTTCCATTGATCTATATGTCTGTCTTTGTGCCAGTACCATACTGTCTTGATGACTGTGGCTTTGTAGTAGAGCCTGAAGTCAGGCAAGTTGATTCCTCTAGTTCCATTCTTCTTTCTCAAGATTGCTTTGGCTATTCGAGTTTTTTTTGTATTTCCATACAAATCTTGAAATTATTTGTTCTAGTTCTGTGAAAAATGTGGCTGGTAGCTTGACAGGGATTGCCTTGAATTTGTAAATTGCTTTGGGTAGTATACTCATTTTCACTATATTGATTCTTCCGATCCATGAACATGGTATATTTCTCCATCTATTAGTGTCCTCTTTGATTTCTTTCATCAGTGTTTTATAGTTTTCTATATATAGGTCTTTAGTTTCTTTAGGTAGATATATTCCTAAGTATTTTATTCTTTTCATTGCAATGGTGAATGGAATTGTTTCCTTAATTTCTTTTTCTACTTTCTCATTATTCGTGTATAGGAATGCAAGGGATTTCTGTGTGTTGATTTTATATCCTGCAACTTTACTATATTCATTGATTAGCTCTAGTAATTTTCTGGTGGAGTCTTTAGGGTTTTCCATGTAGAGGATCATGTCATCTGCAAACAGTGAGAGGTTTACTTCTTCTTTTCCAATTTGGATTCCTTTGATTTCTTTTTCTGCTCTGATTGCTGTGGCCAAAACTTCCAGAACTATGTTGAATAGTAGCGGTGAAAGTGGACACCCTTGTCTTGTTCCTGACTTTAGGGGAAATGCTTTCAATTTTTCACCATTGAGGATAATGTTTGCTGTGGGTTTGTCATATATAGCTTTTATTATGTTGAGGTATGTTCCTTCTATTCCTGCTTTCTGGAGAGTTTTTATCATAAATAGATGCTGAATTTTGTCAAAGGCCTTCTCTGCATCTATTGAGATAATCATATGGTTTTTATTTTTCAATTTGTTAATGTGGTGAATTACATTGATTGATTTGCGGATATTGAAGAATCCTTGCATCCCTGGGATAAAGCCCACTTGGTCATGGTGTATGATCTTTTTAATGTGTTGTTGGATTCTGATTGCTAGAATTTTGTTGAGGATTTTTGCATCTATGTTCATCAGTGATATTGGCCTGTAGTTTTCCTTTTTTGTGACATCTTTGTCAGGTTTTGGTATTAGGGTGATGGTGGCCTCATAGAATGAGTTTGGAAGTTTACCTTCCTATGCAATTTTCTGGAAGAGTTTGAGGAGGATAGGTGTTAGCTCTTCTCGAAATTTTTGGTAGAATTCAGCTGTGAAGCTGTCTGGACCTGGGCTTTTGTTTGCTGGGAGATTTCTGATTACCGTTTCAATTTCCGTGCTTGTGATGGGTCTGTTAAGATTTTCTATTTCTTCCTGGTTCAGTTTTGGAAAATTGTACTTTTCTAAGAATTTGTCCATTTCTTCCATGTTGTCCATTTTATTGGCATACAACTGCTGATAGTAGTCTCTTATGATCCTTTGTATTTCTGTGTTGTCTGTTGTGATCTCTCCATTTTCATTTCTAATTTTATTGATTTGATTTTTCTCTCTTTGCTTCTTGATGAGTCTGGCTAATGGTTTGTCAGTTTTATTTATCCTTTCAAAGAACCAGCTTTTGGCTTTGTTGATTTTTGCTATGGTCTCTTTTGTTTCTTTTGCATTTATTTCTGCCCTAATTTTAAAGATTTCTTTCCTTCTACTAACTCTGGGGTTCTCCAATTCTTCCTTTTCTAGTTGCTTTAGTTGCAGAGTTAGGTTATTTATTTGACTTTTTTCTTGTTTCTTGAGGTATGCCTGTATTGCTATGAACTTTCCTCTTAGCACTGCTTTTATAGTGTCCCACAGGTTTTGGGTTGTTGTGTTTTCATTTTCATTAGTTTCTATGCATATTTTGATTTCTTTTTTGATTTCTTCTGTGATTTGTTGGTTATTCAGAAGTGTGTTGTTCAACCTCCATATGTTGGAATTTTTAATAGTTTTTCTCCTGTAATTAAGATCTAATCTTAATGCATTATGGTCAGAAAAGATGCTTGGAATGATTTTGATTTTTTTGAATTTATCAAGTTTAGATTTATGGCCCAGGATGTGATCTATCCTGGAGAAGGTTCCATGAGCACTTGAAAAAAAGGTGAAATTCATTGTTTTGGGGTGAAATGTCCTATAGATATCAATTAGGTCTAACTGATCTAATGTATCATTTAAAGTTTGCGTTTCTTTGTTAATTTTCTGTTTAGTTGATCTGTCCATAGGTGTGAGTGGGGTATTAAAGTCTCCCACTATTATTGTGTTATTGTTGATTTCCCCTTTCATACTTGTTAGCATTTGTCTTACATATTGCGGTGCTCCTATATTGGGTGCATATATATTTATAATTGTTATATCTTCTTCTTGGATTGTTCCTTTGATCATTATGTAGTGGCCTTCTTTGTCTCTTTTCACAGCCTTTGTTTTAAAGTCTATTTTATCGGATATGAGTATTGCCACTCCTGCTTTCTTTTGGTCTCTATTTGCGTGGTATATCTTTTTCCAGCCCTTCACTTTCAGTCTGTATGTGTCCCTTGTTTTGAGGTGGGTCTCTTGTAAGCAGCATATAGAGGGGTCTTGTTTTTGTATCCATTCGGCCAGTCTTTGTCTTTTGGTTGGGGCGTTCAACCCATTTACGTTTAAGGTAATTATTGATAAGTATGATCCCATTACCATTTACTTTATTGTTTTGGGTTCGGGTTTATACACCCTTTTCGTGTTTCCTGTCTAGAGAATATCCTTTAGAATTTGTTGGAGAGCTGGTTTGGTGGTGCTGAATTCTCTCAGCTTTTGCTTGTCTGTAAAGCTTTTGGTTTCTCCTTCATATTTGAATGAGATCCTTGCTGGGTACAGTAATCTGGGCTGTAGGTTATTTTCTTTCATCACTTTAAGTATGTCTTGCCATTCCCTCCTGGCCTGAAGAGTTTCTATTGAAAGATCAGCTGTTATCCTAATGGGAATCCCCTTGTGTGTTATTTGTTGTTTTTCCCTTGCTGCTTTTAATATTTGTTCTTTGTGTTTGATCTTTGTTAATTTGATTAATATGTGTCTTGGGGTGTTTCGCCTTGGGTTTATCCTATTTGGAACTCTCTGTGTTTCTTGGACTTGGGTGATTATTTCCTTCCCCATTTTAGGGAAGTTTTCAACTATTATCTCCTCAAGGATTTTCTCATGATCTTTCTTTCTGTCTTCTTCTTCTGGGACTCCTATAATTCGAATGTTGGAGCGTTTCATATTGTCCTGGAGGTCTCTGAGATTGTCCTCATTTCTTTTAATTCGTTTTTCTTGTTTCCTCTCTGATTCATTTATTTCTACCATTCTATCTTCTATTTCACTAATCCTATCTTCTGCCTCCGTTATTCTACTAATTGTTGCCTCCAGAGTGTTTCTGATCTCATTTATTGCATTATTCATTATATTTTGACTCTTTTTTATTTCTTCTAGGTCCTTGTTAAACCTTTCTTGCATCTTCTCAATCCTTGTCTCTAGCCTATTTATCTGTGATTCCACTTTGATTTCAAGATTTTGGATCATTTTCACTATCAATATTTGGAATTCTTTCTCAGGTAGATTCCCTACCTCTTCCTCTTTTGTTTGGTTTGGTGGGCATCCCTCCTGTTCCTTTACCTGCTGTGTATTCCTCTGTCTCTTCATCTTGATTATATTGCTGTGTTTGGGGTGGCCTTTTTATATTCTGGTAATTTGTGGAGTTCTCTTTATTATGGAGCTTCCTCACTGTGGGTGGGGTTTTATCAGGTTTGTGTTGGAGTTCTGGTGGGTGGAGCTGGGTTTCTTCTCTCTGGAGTGCAGTGGAGTGATCAGTAATGGGTTATGAGACGTCAAAGGTTTTGGAGTAACTTTGAGCTGCCTGTATATTGAAGCTCAGGAGTGTGTTTCTGTGTTGCTGGAGAATTTGTGTGGTATGTCTTGTTCTGGAACTTGTTGGTCCTTGGGTGGAGCTTGGTTTCAGTGTAGGTATGGAGGCATTTGATGAGCTCCTATTGCTTAATGTTCCCTGAATTCAGGAGTTCTCTGATGTTTTCAGTCTTTGGACTTAAGCCTCCTGCTTCTGGTTTTCAGTTTTATTTTTACAGTAGCCTCTAGACTTCTCCATCTATACAGCACTGATGATAAAACATCTAGGTTAAAGATGAAAAGTTTCTCCACATTGAGGGACACCCAGAGAGGTTCACTGAGTTACAAGGAGAAGAGAAGAGGGAGGGGGTAGTTGGAGGTGACTGGAATGAGATGCAGTGAGAGCAAAAGAGGAGCGAGCAAGCTAGCCAGTAGTCACTTCCTTATGTGTGCTCCGTAGTCTGGACCGCTCAGAGGTATTTACGGAGTTATATGGGGAAGAGGAGATGGAGGAAGTAGACAGAGGTGGCCAGGAGGATAAGAGAGAGGAATGAGAAGGAGAGAGACAAATCCTGCCAGTAACCAGTTCCTTAGGTGTTCTCCACCATCTGGAACACGCAGAGATTCACAGAGTTGGATAGAGAAGAGATGGGGGAGAAAAGAGACAGAGGCCACCTGGTGGAGAAAAAGGAGAGTCCAAAGGAGAAGAGAGTGGTCAAGCCTGTAATCTCGCTCCCAGGTAAAATTGGGTAGTGAAGTTTGGGTTTTTAAATGTACAAAATTGACAACAAAAACCAAAGAGCAAAGATTAAAAATCTAGAGAAGAGGTTGGATTTTCAAAAATACAATATTAAAGAAAAGAAGCAGAAGGAAAAAGGAAAAAAGAAAAAAAAAGCCACAAGAATTATTAAACAAACAAACAAACAAACACCAATAACCACCCAAAGACTATATATGGTGTTTGCCTTAAAAAAAAAAGTCTTTTTTTAATATTAATAATAGGTTATAGAAATAAAAATTAGAGGAGAAATAGAAGACTTAACTATTAAAAAAAAAGTCAGAAAAAAGAAAAAAAAAGGAAAAAAAGGAATGATTTTAAAAATAGTAAAAATATACCTGGCCCTTCTCTGATGTTGTGGGCATTGTGGGGTCACTTCCAAGGTGGTTCCCTCTGTTTAACTTCTTTATGCTGTTTTCTTAGGCTCACTAGTTCAGTCGCACTGTGGGGAGGGGGGATGCTGCAAACAAATAGCACTGTCGTGTGCACACAGTGTCTCAGCCCCGCTTGGCCTGTCCCTTCTCGCGGCGCACAAACCACTCCGGTTCTACGATGCTCAGCCAGGAACCGTCTGAGGCCGGCCCTAGGCTGCGTGCACTTCCCCGGTCTAAGCCTCTCAGGTTTGGCGCTCAGGTAGCCCTCAGAGGCACAGATTTGGTTGGGGCTGCGTTTTGTGCCCTTCCCGGGTCCGAGTAGCTCAGGAGTTTGGCGAGTGCGATAGTTGCGACTTGTCACCTTTTCTGCCTCAGCTGCTCAGTTTTCTGGATGGACCGCTGGCGCCCCTTGTGAGGCAGATGATGACTGTCCAGCACCCCCAGAAGTCTTAGCAAAGAAGCCTGCTTGCAGTTTGGTAAGTGAAGTCTCTCCGGGTCTGCAATTGCCCCTTTCCAGTCCTTACGGCTCTGGCTGCCTGTCCCCGGCGGGGGATGGTCTGCAGCCGGCTTTTTCCGTTCCGTCCTTTGTTCTGTGCTCGGTCCTGGCGGTGTCTTATGTTCGAGCTTTTCGCGTGGTAGCTATCCCACAGTCTGGTTTGCTAGCCCAAGTTAGATCGTTCTGGTTGCGCGTGGGGCGTTCCTGCCCGATTCTTACAAAGCTCTGCAGCCCGCGCCTCCCACGCGTCCCTGCCCTGCCCCCACTTCCCAGTGGCGGATGCAGGCGTCTGTGCTGCTTTTCCGCTGGGGGAGTTACTGTTGGGCTTGTAATCTCTTGGTTTTAATTATTTCTTTATTTTTCCCTTCTTGTTATGTTGCCCTCTGTGTTTCCAAGGCTCGCCACAGGCTTGGCAGGGAGAGTGTTTCCTAGTGTTTGGAAACCTCTCTTCTTAAAATTCCCTTCCTGGGACGGGCTTCCCTTCCCGGGACGGAGCTCCTTCCCCACCTCCTTTGTCTCCTTTTTCGTCTTTTATATTTTTTCCTACCTGTTTTTGAAGACAATGGTCTGCTTTTCTGGTTGCCTGATGTCCTCTGCCAGCCTACAGAAGTTGTTTTGTGGAGTTTGCTCAGTGTTGAAATGTTCTTTTGAGGAATTTGTGAGGGAGAAAGTAGTCTTCACGTCCTATTCCTCCGCCATCTTAGGACCACCCCATATTCCATTTTTTAAAAAACAACTGTAATCTTGGAAGTTTGATAAACTTTAACTGCCACTCTATATGTTGGATCACTTTTTAAGGCCTGGTCCTTCAATATCTCATAGACACTGGGTGTTTTACCACATGTTGAAGGATAGTTATACCAAGGGCAGTTGCGTTTCAGTTATTACCTGCCGATGCTGGCTGGTAGACCTGTTGAGTGACCTGGTGTGTGGGTTCCCAAAGACCTACAAACAAGCTGTAAAAGAGTTCAGGAACTCTTTCCAGGACACTGAGAGTTGTGTATATAACAGCATCATCTGGTACCAATTATCTTTCTTCTTTGTGTGGGCTGAGGTCAGCAGTGAGGGGAAAATACGATGAGGAAGACAAAGGTGTACAAGATAAGTGATGTAGTACAAGCATTTTCAACATTGACACTCCCATGTTGGTGCCAGGCACGCATGGGGCAGAGAGCCTTAGTAACTGGCCATTTTATAAAGGATCCTGGCAAAACTCCTCTTTCTCTCTGAGACCATTTTATACTTGTCACCAGATGACCAAGGGAAAGCCCTTAAAGGACAGACCTAGTGTGAACCCCGAAGTGATGGGATGCAGAATAGGAGAACAAGCTGTACAGTTTAGCACATGGGCTTAAGGATTTGTTTTTGGACACTTCCCCACATTTGCATCAATCTTAGTTACAATCCAACTTGCTTCTCATACTCTTGCCTCCATGGAACATGCTACAAAAGCTAGCCTTCAATCGATCAGGCATCAACCCATCACATTCTTTCCTTCCTAAAATATTTCAAAGGTTCTTCATTGCTAAAAGGACAAAGCTCAGCTCCTTAGCCTGAATACTTCCCTAGATTGGTCTTCAACTCTGCATTTTTCATGCCCCATACTTGAGCTATAAGTCCTTAGTATCCTGGACAAACTTTCTTGGGCTTTGCCTGCTTGATTTTGCCCATGGAACTTATTCTATTCACATCTCCTGACTATCTAGTGATTCTCTAGACTTCTGCTGAAGTTCTTCACAATTTTCCCTCTGATTCTCCACCCCCAAACTGAGTTGATCTCCAGGCTTGGGCCACTGTTCTATCTAGAACATAAATTTGTATGTAATTGACTATATTTTGCAATTATTGCTTTCTAAAATCAGTAATTGTTTTATTTAAAAAATCTTTTTATTCAAATGACAACCCTCAGAATGGGAGTTCAGTTCAGTTCAGCCGCTCAGTCATGTCCGACTCTTTGCGACTTCATGGACTGTAGCATGCCAGGCCACCCTGTCCATCACCAACTCCCAGATCCTACCCAAACTCATGTCCATTGAGTCGGTGATGCCATCCCACAATCTCATCCTCTGTTGTCCCCTTCTCCGCTTGCCCTCAATCTTTCCCAGCATCGGGGTCTTTTCCAATGAGTCAGCTCTTCACATCAGGTGGCCAAAGTATTGGAGTTTCAGCTTTAACATCAGTCCTTCCAATGAATACCCAGGACTGATCTCCTTTAGGATGGACTGGCTGGAACTCCTTGCAGTCCAAGGAACTCTCAAGAGTCTTCTCCAACACTGCAGTTCAAAAGCATCAATTCTTCAGTGTTCAGCTTTCTTTACAGTCCAACTCTCACATCTGTACATGACCACTGGAAAAACCATAGCCTTGACTAGATGGACTTTGTTGGCAAAGTAAAGTCTCTGCTTTCTAATCTGCTGTCTAGGTTGGTCAGAATGGGAGAGAATAACAGCAAATGAAAAAACTGACAAAGCTCCTGCAACTCACTACCAGAAAAACAAACAATCCAATCAAAAAGCGGGCAAAAAATCTAAGCAGATATTTCTCCAACTACATACAGATGGTTAATAAACACATGAAAAGCTTCTCAGCATCATTCATTATTAGAGAAATGCAAATCAAAACTACAATGGAGTATCACATCACACTGGTTAGAATGGCCATTATCTACAAACAATAAATGCTGGAGAGGGTGTGGAGAAAAGGGAATCCTTTTGGACTATTGGTGGGAATATAAATTGATACAGTCACTATGGAGAACAGCATGGAGATCCTTTAAAAAAAAACTAGGATTAAAACTACCATATGATCCAACAATCTTACTATTGGGTATACATCCTGAGGAAACCATAATTGAAAATGGCACAGGTACCCCAATGTTCATTGCAGCACTGTTTACAGTATCTTGGACATGGAAACAATCTAGATATCCATAGACAGATGAAGGGAGTTGTGGTACATATATACAATGGAATATTGTGAAAGTGTTATTCACTCAGTGTGTCCAAATCTTTGCAGTCCCATGGACTGTAGCCCTCCAGGCTCCTCTGTCCATAGAATTCTTCAGGCAAGAATACTGGAGTGGATTGCCAGGGGATCTTCCTGACCCAGGGATCAAACCTGTGTCTCCTGCATTGTAGGCAGATTCTTTACTTTCTGAGTCACCAGGAAATACTCAGCCATAAAAGAGAATGCATTTGCTTGTAGACTTTTGGATTGCAGCCATTCTGACTGGCGTGAAATGGTACCTCATTGTGGTTTTGATTTGCATTTCTCTGATCATGAGTGATGTTGAGCATCTTTTCATGTGTTTGTTACCCATCTGTATGTCTTCTTTGGAGAAATGTCTATTTAGTTCTTTGGCCCATTTTTGGATTGGGTCGTTTATTTTTCTGGAATTGAGCTGCATAAGTTGCTTGTATATTTTTGAGATTAGTTGTTTGTCAGTTGCTTCATTTGCTATTATTTTCTCCCATTCTGAAGGCTGTCTTTTCACCTTGCTTATAGTTTCCTTTGTTGTGCAGAAGCTTTTAAGTTTAATTAGGTCCCATTTGTTTATTTTTACTTTTATTTCCAATACCCTGGAAGGTGGGTCATAGAGGATCCTGCTGTGATGTATGTCAGAGAGTGTTTTGCCTATATTCTCTTCTAGGAGTTCTATAGTCTCTGGTCTTACATGTAGGTCTTTAATCCATTTTGAGTTTATTTTTTTGTATGGTGTTAGAAAGTGTTCTAGTTTCATTCTTTTACAGGTGGTTGACCAATTTTCCCAGCACCACTTGTTAAAGAGATTGTCTTTAATCCATTGTATATTCTTGCCTCCTTTGTCAAAGATAAGGTGTCCATAGGTGCGTGGATTTATCTCTGGGCTTTCTATTTTGTTCCATTGATCTATATTTCTGTCTTTGTGCCAGTACCAAAAGTCTACAAGCAATAAATGCTTGAGAGGGTGTGGAGAAAAGGGAACCCTCTTACACTGTTAGTGGGAATGCAAACTAGTACAGCCACTATGGAGAACAGTGCGGAGATTCCTTAAAAAACTGGAAATAGAACTGCCTTATGACCCAGCAATCCCACTGCTGGGCATACACACCAAGGAAACCAGAATTGAAAGAGACACATGTACCCCAATGTTCATCGCAGCACTGTTTATAATAGCCAGGACATGGAAGCAACCTAGATGTCTATCAGTAGATGAATGGATAAGAAAGCTGTGTTACATATACACAATGGAGTATTACTCAGCCATTAAAAAGAATACATTTGAATCAGTTCTAATGAGGTGGATGAAACTAGAACCTATTATACAGAGTGAAGTAAGCCAGAAAGAAAAACACCCATACAGTATACTAATGCATATATGTTGAATTTAGAAAGATGGTAATGATAACCCTGTATGCGAGACAGCAAAAGAGACACAGATGTATAGAAGTCTTTTGGACTCTGTGGGAGAGGGAGAGGGTGGGATGATTTGGGACAATGGCATTGAAACATGTATAATATCATATATGAAACGAGTTGCCAGCCCAGGTTCATGCATGATACTGGATGCTTGGGGCTGGTGCACTGGGACGACCCAGAGGGATGGTACGGGGAGGGAGGAGGGAGGGGGGTTCAGGATGGGGAACATGTGTATACCTGTGGCAGATACATGTTGATGTATGGCAAAACCAATGCAATATTGTAAAGTAATTAACCTCCAATTAAAATAAATAAATTAAAAAAAGAGAGAGAATGCATTTGAATCAGTTCTAATGAGGTGAATGAACCTAGAGCCTATTATACAGAGTGAAGTAAGTCAGAGAGAGAAAAACAAATGTTGTATATTAACACACATATATGGAATCTATTCCCATCAAAACCAGATCCTATAAAACTACTAGAGGAAAACATGGGCAGTACACTTTTTGACATAAATTGCAGCAATATTTTTTTTTTGATCCATGTCTTAGAGTATTGAAAATAAAAACAAAACTAAACAAACGGGACCTATTTAAATCTAAAAACTTTCTTGCAGGAAAGGAAATGCTAAACAAAACAAAAAGGCAAGCTTCAGAATGAGAG
The DNA here is from genome assembly GCF_001704415.2 of Capra hircus. Classification (NCBI taxonomy): domain Eukaryota; kingdom Metazoa; phylum Chordata; class Mammalia; order Artiodactyla; family Bovidae; genus Capra; species Capra hircus. The sequence goes on along the minus strand of NC_030828.1, from coordinate 14,988,049 downwards.
AAAGTATTTGCAATAGATACAACCAACAAGGGGTTAATCTCCAAAGTTTACAAACAGCTTGTACAGCTCAACATAAAAAAAACCCCCAAACATCCCATCGAAAAATGGGCAAGAAGATGTAAATAGACATTTCTTCAAAGAAGACATACAAATTGCCAAAAGGCACATGAAAAGAAGTGCAACATTACTAATTATTAGAAAAATGTAAATCAAAACTGCAATGAGGTATCACTTCACAGTAGTCAGAATGGCCATCACCAATGGCCATCTACAGAAGGGAAACCTCCTGAACTCACTTGTTTATAAATCTGGTCTGTCTCTTCTAATAGACTGTAATTGTCTAGTAAAGGCCTGGTTTATTGTCTTGTTCAGTATCTGGCACCTCGAAAGTACTTTCTATACATAAGAATCCCTAGTATTTACCCTTAAATACTAGGGATTTTTATGTTCTTTATGAAACAATAGATTCCAGGAACTTTGAGAAATAGTTATGTACCAGGAATATTGATTTGTCAACCTGTGTTTGCTGTGTTCATCCCAAGATTCAGACTAACCTGAGTACGTCTCAAATACCAGATAAATAGACACTAGGTATTTCTGGAAAAGACACTAGGTATTTCAAAGAAGAATTTCAAATTTATTCTGAGGAAAACCAGGCAAGTTAGAGGGGAAGAGTGATTTTGAGTGTAGTATAATACTTATTATTATGAGAATTGCCTGACCCATCCCTCATGAGTTGACTAGAGGAAAGTCCTTGGAGAAAGATGAAGGTGAAGGTGAAATCGCTCAGTCGTGTCCGACTCTTTGCGACCCCGTGGACTGTAACCTACCAGGCTTCTCCGTCCAGGGGATTCTCCAGACAAGAATACTGGAGTGGGTTGCCATTTCTTTCTCTGGGGGATCTTCCTGACCCAGGGATCGAACCCAGGTCTCCCGCATTGGAGGCAGATGCTTTAACCTCTGAGCCACCAGGAGAAAAGAGTATAATAATTACAGAGTGAGTAAATAGAGATAGCTTAGTAGAATCAATGTGAGACATTCAGAATCATTTTTTAGCTAAAAGAAACCCTCGTAGAGGTGGTAATGTAACTGTGCTACTAGGAACGACACTGTTAAAATACATGTTGATATAGAATAGAGATATGGACCTAGCAAGGAAGCCAGAGAAGCTAAAGGCTGAAGAGAGACAGAAAGAGACAGAGCTGCAGGAAATGACAGCTGACTCATTGGAAAAGACCCTGATGCTGGGAAAGATTGAAGGCAAAAGGAGAAGGGGTTGGCGGAGGGTGAGATGGTTGGATAGCATCACTGACTCAATGCACATGAATTTGAGCAAACTCTGGGAGACAGTGGAGGACAGGGGAGCCTGGCATGCTGTAGTCCATGGTGTTGCAGAGTTGGGCAGGACTTAGTGAGTGAACAACACCAACAACAATGAGCAGAGAAGAGACGAGAAGCCTAATGGACACAGATGGACACATGGTGAAAGCGCAAACAAGACAGCCTCCAGTAGTCCCTGAAATATTTGAAAGAAAGTTTTGTTTCTTCTAAATGAAAGACAGAAGCAGAAAAATGCGGTTTTATTTTGTTTGTAGATACAATCTCACTTTTTTTAAAACCCCCTTTTCTTCCCTTCCTTTTAGTGTGGCCTTAGAAAACGCAATTACAAAAAGGCATGCCTGATGCTGTTCTTGTCAGCTGATGGACCGAGACATGGATAAGTATAAAGAAAACCATGCAGAAGTGCTTCAGGAGTCCCCTCCTGGAGCGGTGTCCAAGAGAAGTGTCCTCTCCTTTCTAGATTAAATTTCCTGGCAGATAAGTATTGGGATTTAATATAGCCAAAGCTTTTAGCTGCTGTTTTGTCCCAAAGGAAAGCTGAAGAAGGGGGAAAATGATACCCTCCTTCCAAGCTCAACTTTGCATCAGTGTACACCATTGTTGACATCTGAAAGGCAGCTCATTTGAAAGATGGGGGTCTAAAAATTAGGTACTTTAATTTTCTTTCCATTGTAAAGTTCATGTGGATGAGAAATAAACCAGTGGCTGCTATAAACGTTTGGGTCAAAGAGCAGCTCTCAGTAATACAGAGACTCACTGAGAAAATGTCTCAGGAGATGAAATCAACGGACTTCCCTGGTGGTCCAGTGGCTAAGGTTTCACCTTTCAGTGGAGGGACTGTGGGTTCACTTCCTAGTCAGGGAGCTAAGATCCCACATGTTTTGAGACCAAAAAACAAAATAAAAACAGAGACGATATTGTAACAAATTCAATAAAGACTTTAAAAATGGTCCACATTAAAAAAATATATATGAAAAAAGGTTGATTTGGGAGCTGTTTGTTTAATATTGACAGTGAAGTGAAAGTCACTCAGTAGTGTCTGACTCTTTGCGACCCCATGGACTATGGCATCTGTGGAATTCTCCAGGCCAGAATACTGGAGTGGGTAGCCATTCCCTTCTCCAGGGGATCTCCCCAACCCAGGGATCGAACTCAGGTCTCCTGCATTGCAGGCAGATTCTTTACCAGCTAAGCCACAAGGGAAGCCCAAGTATACTGGAATTGGTAGCCTATCCCTTCTCCAGTGGATTTTCCTGACCCAGCAATCGAGCCAGGGTCTCCTGCATTGCAGGCAGATTCTTTACCAACTGGGCTCTCAGGGAAGCCCATAACAGTGACAAAATGCTGGCCTTTAAATTTTAACTGGTAATTAAAAACTTGGAGTTTATCTTAAGGTTTTTTTTTTTTTTTCATTTAATTATTGTGGCTAAAGCATTCCTTGCTCTGCTAGAAGGTGAAAAGTCTATGAGAAATTCCTGGCATCTTCATATATGAGATATAAAAAGAAAAATCAAGCAATTAATTTGCTGTTAATTAAAAAAAAAAACAAAACAACACAACAAACTATCACCTAAGACCTAAGGACATGCCTGTAAAATGCAGAGCCCACTACATAGTCAGGAATCACAGTGTCATAGACAGGAGCTGAGAGGATCTGGAAGATCACCCAATCCAATGCCCTCATCTCACAAAGGAGAAAACCAGAGGAAAAGATAGATTGTTGGCTGAAAAAGTTGCACAGTGTGTCTACTACTTCTTGTGGCTTCCCAGACGGCTCTGTGGTAAAGAATCTTGCCAATGCAGGAGACACAGTTTCAATCCCTGGGTTGGAAAGATCCCCTGGAGCAGGAAATAGCAAATCACTCCAGTTTTCTTGCCTGGGAAATCCCAAGGACGGAGGAGCCTGGCAGGCTACAGTCCATGTGGTCACAAAGAGTCAGACATGCCTTAGCAACTACATAGCAGCAGCAGCAGCAGCATCTACCACTTCCTGGCTAGAGTGAAGTAGCTATTAGGAAAACAGGACTTGAGCTAGAACTATGTAGGAAGAATTACATAACAGTTTAGTTTCCCCAGAGTACAAAGAAGTTAACTAGAACAGTAACACCATACTTCAAATGTTTGGTTTTAAACTACTTTGGGTTATGGGTAACATATAAAAAGCTTTACATATTTGATGTAAACAACTTGGTGAATTAGGGGTTAAGTATACACTCATGAAATCATCACCACCATCAACATCATAAGCATATCCATCACCTCTCCAAATATCTTCCCACCCCTAAGACGACAAAGAGGAGGATAATGTGTGGAAAGAACCCTTACCATAAGATCTACTCTCTTAGCAAATTTTAGATACAATATAGCATTGGCTATACATACTACACTGTACAGGGCATATTATTTATTTTGCATAATTGAAACTTTGTACCCTTTAGCATCTCCTCTTCATTTTCCTCTCCATCCAACCTGGGTAACCACCATTTTACTCTCTGCTTCCTTGAGTCTATTTTAGATTCCACATGTAAGTGAGATATTACAGTACTTGTCTTTCTGTGCCTGGCTTGATTATTTATTTATTCCATTTTAGTGATGTTTTTTATTTTATTTAAAAATTTTAATTTAGTTTAATTTTTATTGGAATATAGTTGATTAATAATGTATTAATTTCAGGTGTACAGCAAAGAGAATCTGTTACACATATCCTCCGGGTCCATCCACGTTGTCACAAATGGAAGGATTTTTTCTTAAAGGTAAGTAGTATTTTATTACACCCATATACCTTATTTTCTTTACCCATTTATCTCTAAGTGGATGTTTAGGTTGTTTCTATATCTTGGTTACTGTGAATGATGCTACAATGAAGACGGGGATGCAAATATCTCTTTAAGATTCTGATTTCAATTCTTTGGTATATATACCCCAAAGTTAGATTGCTTGATCATATGATGGTTTTTTTTTTTTTTTTAACTTCTTGAGGAATCTCCATTCTGTTTTCAATAACATCTGTACCAATTGACAATTAACAGGAGACACTGAGCTCACACACTGGGATCCATTGCCCAGTTGTGGGGAGAGGAAGATGGTCTGAAAAGGAACAGACAGGTTCTTTATCTTAAGGTGAAGAAAGTCCACCCTCCTCCCCCCCAAAAAAAGAAAGAAAGAAAAAAGCCCACCATTCTTTTAAAATTATTATTTATTTATTTATCTGGCAGCACTGAGTCTTTGCTGTGGCACATGGGACCTTCAATCTTCCTTGCAGTATGTGGAATCTTTAGTTGAAGCATGTGGGATCGAGTTCCTTCAACCAGGGTTTGAACCCAGGTCCTCTGCATTGGGAGCTTGGAGTCTTAGCCACTGGACCACCAGGAAAGTCCCAAACTCACCATTCTGAAGATTCAATAGGAACAAATTTTGGGGATTATTCACACCTTCTGTAGGGCAGCAACTCCAAATTATAGAACGTTAGCCCTGAGATAGACCCAGGAGGTCATATGGTAGGGCCCTTTTCTTTTTAAAATCAGTTTCTCTCAAAGATTTCTCTTAAATCACCAGTTTCAGAATCACTAAAATAGAAAATCTGTAGTCTTTAATCAAGTGTTCTAAATTAGACTCTGAAGGTACAGGGGTGAGGATTTGCATTTTAATCACATTTCAGGTGAAAAGGAACCACTGGTTTTGTGGTTCTTAACCTGTGTGCTAAGTACTAAGTCACTTAGGTTGTCTTCGACTCCTTGTGATCACATGGACTGTAGCCCTCCAGGCTCCTGTGTCCATGGAATTCTCCAGGGAAGAATACTGGAATGGGCTGCCATGCCCTACTCCAGGGGATCTTCCTGACCCAGTGATCAAACCCATAAGAACCCAGACTTTTATGTCTCTTGCATTGGCAGGTGGGTTCTTTACCACTGAGCTACCAGGGAAGACCTGGACTGCCCATTATATTCACCCACAGATGATATCCTGACTGTGGGCTGATTGAATTGGAATTTCTGAGAGAAGGTCAAGGCACTGGTATTTTAAGGTGCAGACTGTGTTGAGAACTACTGGCATAGAGGGTGGTAAAGTGACTTTCAAAAGGACACTGAAGCCAATAGTGGTAGAATTGGAACCAATTCCATCTTCCCTAAAAGAGTCAAACAGAGTCTGAATGGCCTCCAAGACTGAGAACAAAAATATCAAAGTTAGAAAAATGGAACTGGTGATTTGAGGAAGAGGGCTATAGCAGTCTAGCATCAGCAGGGATTGATGGGGGACGTTGATTGCCTTTTTGGACTCGCCATAACTCAGCATGCCATGGGCTGACTGTGTTTAATCAGAGGTGTACGAACAGAAATTGAGCCCCTGAGCACTCAACTTATGACGCAACTGCTGCAAAAAAGCCACAGGTAAAACAATCCTTACCATTATCCAATTAGTGGCCAACGCACTGTCTTCTTGTTAACAAATCTTATAGCCCCAGGTGCCCGTCCAAATGGATGAGCAGGTGCATGCAAACCTGATTGTGGAGCTGAGACAGAGAATGGAAAAGAGCAGGTTTCGCGTGATGCAAAAGGAGAGGGCAGGAACTAGGTGTGTATTGTATCCCCCTCCTTTTTCTAGACGCATGATTCTGCGTTAGGAAGGTGGATCCATCTCAGCTTCGACTTCATGAATCTCTTGATGCCTTAGCTCCAGATGCTAATTAAGTTCCTAGCTGGCAACGGTTGTGATCTGTTGCACACTTTGCGTGTGATGTGTATTATACTTGCCTCTATTTTTGAGTTTGTGTTTTGGGGGTAAGTGAAACTGGTCCTAGTGGGGACTATTCAGTTCAGTCCAGTTCAGTTCAGTCCAGTCACTCAGTCGTGTCCGACCCTTTGTGACCCCATGAGCTGCAGCACGCCAGGCCTCCCTGTCCATCACCAACTCCCGGAGTCCACACAAACCCTTGTCCACTGAGTTGGTGAGGCCGTCCAACCATCTTATCCTCTGTCGTCCCCTTCTCTGCCTGCCCTCAATCTTTCCCACCATCAGGGTCTTTTCCAATGAGTCAGCTCTTCACTTCAAGTGGCCAAAGTATTGGAGTTTCAGCTTAAACATCAGTCCCTCTAATGAACACCCAGGACTGATCTCCTTTAGGGTGGACTGGTTGGATCTCCTTGCAGTCCAAGGGACTCTCAAGAGTCTTCTCCAACACCACAGTCCAAAAGCATTAATTCTTTGGCGCTCAGCTTTATTCACAGTCCAACTCTCACATCCATACATGACCACTGGAAAAACCATAGCCTTGACTAGACGGACCTTTGTTGGCACAGTAATAATATCTCTGCTTCTTAATATGCTGTCTAGGTTGGTCATAACTTTCCTTCCAAGGAGTAAGCGTCTTTTAATTTCATGGCTGCAATCACCATCTGCAGTGATTTTGGAGACCAGAAAAACAAAGTCAGCCACTGTTTCCCCATCTAATTGCCATGAAGTGATGGGACCAGATGCCATGATCTTAGTTTTCTGAATGTTGAGCTTTAAGCCAACTTTTTCACTCTCCTCTTTCACTTTCATCAAGAGGCTCTTTAGTTCTTCTTCACTTTCTGCCGTAAGGATGATGTCATCTGCATATCTGAGGTTATTGGTATTTCTCCCAGCAATCTTGATTCCATCTTGTGCTTCTGCTAGCCCAGCATTTCTCATGATGTACTCTGCATATAAATTAAATAAGCAGTACTTGGATGCAATCTCAAAAATGACAGAATGATCTCTGTTTATTTCCAAGGCAAACCATTCAATATCATGATAATCCAAGTCTATGCCCTGACCAGTAATGCTGAAGAAGCTGAAGTTGAACAGTTCTATGAAGACATACAAGACCTTCTATAACTAACACCCAAAGAAGATGTCCTTTTCATTATAGGGGACTGGAATGCAAAAGTAGGAAGTGAAGAAACACCTGGAGTAACAGGAGAATTTGGCCTTGGAGTACAGAATGAAGCAGGGCAAAGGCTAATAGAGTTTTGCCAAGAGAATGCACTGGTCATAGCAAACACCCTCTTCTGACAACACAAGAGAAGACTACACATGGACATCACCAGATGGTCAACACCAAAACCAGATTGATTATATTCTTTGCAGCCAAAGATGGAGAAGCTCTATACAGTCATCAAAATAAAAGGACCAGGAGCTGACTATGGCTCAGATCATGAACTTCTCATTGCCAAATTTGGACTTAAATTGAAGAAAGTAGGGAAAACCACTAGACCATTCAAGTATGACCTAAATCAAATCCTCTATGACTATACAGCAGAAGTGACAAATAGATTTAAGGGACTAGATCTGATAGAGTGCCTGATGAACTATGGACAGAGGTTCATGACATTGTACAGGAGACAGGGATCAAGACCATCCCCAAGAAAAATAAATGCAAAAAAAGTGAAATGGCTGTCTAAGGAGGCCTTACAAATAGCTGGGAAAAGAAGGGAAATGAAAAGCAAAGGGGAAGAGAAAAGATATACCCATTTGAATGCAGCGTTCCAAAGAATAGCAAGGAGAGATAAGAAAGCCTTCCTCAGAGATCAATGCAAAGAAATAGAGGAAAACAATAGAATGGGAAAGACTAGAGATCACTTCAAGAAAATTAGAGATACCAAGGGAACATTACACGCAAAGATGGGCTCAGTAAAGGACAGAAATGGTATGGGCCTAACAGAAGCAGAAGATATTAGGAAGAGGTGGCAAGAATACACAGAAGAACTGTACAAAAAAGATTTTCACGACCCGGATAATCACGATGGTGTGATCACTCACACTCACCTAGAGCCAGACATCCTGGAATGTGAAGTCAAGTGGGCCTTAGGAAGCATCATTATGAACAAAGCTAGTGGAGGTGATGGCATTCCAGTTGAGCTCTTTCAAATCCTGAAAGATGATGCTGTGAAAGTGCTGCACTCAATATGCCAGCAAATTTGGAAAACTCAGCAGTGGCCACAGGACTGGAAAAGGTCAGTTTTCATATCAATCCCAAAGAAAGGGAATGCCAAAGAATGTTCAAACTACCGCACAAATGCACTCATCTCACATGCTAGTAAAGTAATGCTTAAAATTCTCCAAGCCAGGCTTCAACAGCATGTGAACCGTGAACTTCCAGATGTTCAAGCTGGTTTTAGAAAAGGCAGAGGAACCAGAGATCAAATTGCCAACATCCACTGGATCATTGAAAAAGCAAGAGAGTTCCAGAAAAACATCCATTTCTGCTTTATTGACTATGCCAAAGCCTTTGACTGTGTGAATCACAATGAACTGTGAAAAATTCTGAAAGAGATGGGAATACCCAGACCACCTTACCTGCCTCTTGAGAAATCTATATGCAGGTCAGGAAGCAACAGTTAGAACTGGACATGGAACAACATACTGGTTCCAAACAGGAAAAAGAGTATGTCAAGGCTGTATATTGTCACCCTGCTTATTTAACTTATATGCAGAGTACATCATGAGTGGGGACTATAGTGGATCTGAAACAGTGAAGGCCCCTCCCTGGAGAATGGCTCCCCTTGTCTTTATTTTGTCACTGGCTTTGGTGCGAGCATCCCTTGATGCTGCAAATATAAACAGGTAAGATCAAAACAGCAATGGGTATAATTTAGAAATTTAGTCAAATCCAATACTGCCTGTGATAGGATGACTCCCTGAAGACTTCACATCTTTTCAGCTCTGTGGAGAAAGAGACTAGGAAACTCCCTGGATTGGCCTTCAAAGGGTAAATCACTTATTTACAGTGATTCTTGTAAGACCCTGATCCTTCCTAAGAGGAGCTGAGATGGGAGGATATAAAACTGTCTCCAGGCAGATCATCATCATGATCGTAGGCATGTTCAGGCAATCAGACTATTTCTATTCACTTAAGGAGGGGAGCTGAGGGCCCCACTGATAATCCATGGAAGTATCCTGAAGATATGGATAAGCTTTCTTATGGGCATGAAGAACTGTGTGCCTCAGGTGTTAAGTAGGACAGGGACTAGAGTGAGGTGAGTAAGGGACCCATGCTGGGTGCTGAACTTAAGTCGGCTCCGTAAACTCACAATTAAATAAGTACTTTATTTAGAAAATATTTTATTTTGCTATTATTTTAAAAAATATTTTATTTATCTAAAAAAACCTTGCATTCCTAGGATATATATTCTCCTCTTAAATTATGTTGTGTTATTCAGAAAACGAAGATCATGGCATCTGATCCCATCACTTCATGGGAAATAGATGGGGAAACAGTGGAAACAGTGTCAGACTTTATTTTTTTGGGCTCCCAAATCACTGCAGATGGTGACTGAAGCCATGAAATTAAAAGACGCTTACTCCTTGGAAGGAAAGTTATGACCAACCTAGACAGCATATTCAAAAGCAGAGACATTACTTTGCTAACCAAGGTCCATCTAGTCAAGGCTATGGTTTTTCCAGTGGTCATGTATTGATGTGAGAGTTGGACTGTGAAGAAAGCTGAGTGCCGAAGAATTGATGCTTTTGCACTGTGGTGTTGGAGAAGACTCTTGAGAGTCCCTTGGACTACAAGGAGATCCAACCCGTCCATTCTCAAGGAGATCAGCCCTGGGATTTCTTTGGGAGGACTGATGCTAAAGCTGAAACTCCAGTACTTGGCCACCTCATGGGAAGAGTTGACTCACTGGAAAAGACTCTGATGTTAGGAGGGATTGGGGGCAGGAGGAGAAGGGGATAACAGAGGATGAGATGGCTGGATGGCACCACTGACTCGATGGACATGAGTCTGAGTGAACTCTGGGAGCTGGTGATGGACAGGGAGGCCTGGTGTGCTGTGATTCATGGGGTTGCAGAATCTGGCATGACTGAGTGACTGAACTGAACTGAACTGATCCACTTCTTATTCTGTAGAATTTGATTTGTTGGTGTTTTATTAAGAATTGGTATGCATATGTTCATGAAGGACGTTGGTTTGTAATTTTCTTTCTTTCTTTCTTTTTGCTGTGTGATCTTTTCTCTACTTGCTGCGAGTGGGGGCTACTCTAGTGGCAGAGCACCGGCTTCCCACTGGGGTGGCTTCTCTTGTGGCAGAGCATGGGCTTTAGGACATGTGGGCTTCAGTAGCTCTGGTTCAGAGGTTAGTCTCCCTGTGGCAAGTGGGATCTTTCCAGATTAAGGATTGAATCTGTGTCTCCTGCACTGGCAGGTGAATTTTTAATCACTGGACCATCAGGAAAGCCCTGGCACTATCTTCTAAAGCTGACCTGGTATGTCACTTGTGGCCCAACAATTCCAACAGAGATGCACACATAAGTTGACCAAAAACTATGTATAAGAATGCTCAATATCATTAATCCTTGGGAAAATGCTGATTAAAACCACAATAAGATACTACTAAATATCTATTAGAATGTCTAATAGGTGTCTATAAGAATTGAATGAGCAAGTGTTAATGAGGATTAGAAGCAACTGAAACTGTTATATACTCACTTCTATTGGAAATGCAAAAGATACAATCAGTTTGAAAAATAATTTTAAAGTTTCTAAAAGTTAGACATATTTCTATCACATGACTCACTAATAGATATTTACTCAAGAAAAATGAAAGCAGGTGTCTGCAGAAAGGCTTGTACAGGAATATTCATAGCAGCTTTAGTTTTAATAGCCACAAATAGGAAACAACCCCAGTGCCCATCTGCCGGGGTCCAGCCCCAGCAGGATCCAGGGGTACCCTCAGGAGAGACGGTGTCGGAGAGAGAGAGACAGAAAGAATGACACAGGGTGACCAAGCTTCGGTGAGCGAGGCCAGTAACTTTATTTTCAAAAAGAACTTTTATACCTTGACTTGTATATAGAGGGAAGTGAAAGATGCAAAGTCATGCAGAGTCAGCCCAAACATTACATCTGTTTTGTCTTTATCGAAATCAGGATTTTTTCTGCATACTTTTCCCATAAACAACGTTGTGTACATTATCTTCTGGCCTTGGAGGCCTGTGGACATTTTATGACCCTCTTTTGATAAAAGCTGCTCAACCAGAAAACTTATTTTCCCTTGAAGTGTTTTTTCTTTATATTTCTAATCTATATCAGCCTCAGAAAGTACTAAACAAAGTTACATTCTCACGGAGCAAAGGTGCAGTGAGTTACAACAAAGAAAGAACCAATTAGGTCAAAGGTCTGATGCGGTTAATTCCAAGGCTGCTGCTGCTGCTGCTTCTGCTGCTGCTAAGTCACTTCAGTCGTGTCCGACTCTGTGTGACCCCATAGATGGCAGCCCACTAGGCTCCCTGGTCCCCGGGGTTCTCCAGGCAAGAACACTGGAGTGGGTTGCCATTTCCTTCTCCAATGCATGAAAGTGAAAAGGGAAAGTGAAGTCACTCAGTTGTGTCCGACTGTTAGTGACCCCATGGATTGCAACCCACCAGGCTTCTTTGTCCATGGGATTTTCCAGGCAAGAGTACTGGAGTGGGGTGCCATTGCCTTCTCCGAATTCCAAGGCTACTACTTGTTTTTCTTACATTCCAACTATGTTAGCTAATGCACTCCCAGGTGCACAATGGGTAAGGGATATGGGCACTTGGCAGCAAGCATTGGCTCAACAGTGAAATTCTACACCAGCACTACTCTAATAATTTTTAACTCTTAGAAAGGCTCTATATTTTTAGAATGTTTTAGGCTTTCTGTGTCCCTCCCAGTTGAGAGGCTGTGAACAATCACATGCGTAGCTGCAAAAGTCTGGATAAACCTGCCAAGCAAGCTAGAATGCCAACAGAGGGGGTCTGAATTGAAATATTCCTTTCATGCCCAAGAGACTTATCAACCTAGATCCCTAAGTTGATTTTTTCCAGAGAAAGGTGGTTGAGGATAGCCCCCTCTTAACGTCAGAGGAGTTGGTGAAAGGCACAAAATAGTAAGACAGACAGATTCTGGTTTTAGGGTAGATGCTCAAGCAGGTCCAGGGGGTCCCTCGAGTCCTGATCCGCCTTGCTCATCAGGTCTCTTCCACATGACCTTGTCATGGGTGGGATCTCCCGTGCTGGCTCCCAGCACCCATTAACAATGAATAGGTAAGCATATTATGTGGTATATACATACAATCAAACTCCGGGAGATGGTGAAATACAGGGAAGCCTGCAAGCTGCAGTCCAAGGAGTGGCAGAGTCAGACATGACTTACCGACTGAACTGAACTGATAAATACAATGAAACACCATCAATAACAATTAAAAAGGGATAGACTTTTGATACACACAACAACATGGATAAACTCCAGAATAATTCAGCTGAGTGAAGAAAAAGAGTATACATTGTATGATTCCAATCATAGATAATTCTAGAAAATGCTAACTAATTTATAGGGATAGCAGACCACTGGTTGTGTGGGGATTAGGGGCAGAAGGAAGAGGGGGGAGGAAGGGCTTACAAAGGGAGAGGAGGGAACATTTGTGGATGTTGAACGTTTTATTGACGAGTAAGTTCTATAATTTTATTGTGAATCTTTTAAGTAGACATTTTTCAAAATTAAATGCATGCACTTGATTTACTGCAGTATGACAAGTTTCATATATATTTTCCCCATTGTAATTAGTATCATAGGGTTTATTGAGAGATTCTCATATTATTTATAGATTAAATGATTTTAGTGACAGTTTCATACGTGTGCATTGAAATTTGTCAGATTGTACACTTTAAATATGTGCAAGTTATTGCATGTTAAGTATAAATATAAAATCATTAAAAATAAGTACAGAAATAAGCTGCTCATTGCATAGCAGTGGACAAACATATCATTATTATGCACACGTGTAATTATAGAGGGCTTTGGCAGTATACAGTAGCAAGCCAATCCAGGAGTGCATTCTGTCTGGGGGTATCACAGAGGGCTCTAGAGGGGGATGGTTGGTGAAGTGCAGGGGCTCTAAAATCATCCATTCAAGACAGGGTCGGAGACATACTTAGAAGCCAGATGGTTAGGCTAAAGAGCTTGTTTGCCACATTAGGAAGATGTGTGGCAAGAAGAGAAGTCAGACCCATGAACACATTAACAACATTAGTCACAATTTTTGGTGGAGGCCCAATTTTCTTGGTAAGATTTATGATTCACAAATCTAGTCATTTAAAGATCAATGGACCTTGATTGAACAAATTGCCCTTTACTCTCTTATTATCACTGCATGTCTTAGAAAAATGGGTACTAACACAAATGTGATGGTTCCATTTCTAATGGGATTGGAGCATTCATTCCCGTCAGGGATAACAATTTGTCTTTGTCCTTTTGTGTTATCTTTCTTTGAGTGTAGTAAAAATACATTTTTTCCTGCTTATTTTTTAATGTATTTAAAGGATATATTAATCTTTCCTGGTGGCTCAGAGGGTAAAGCATCTGCCTGCAATGCAGGAGATGCAGGTTTGATCCCTGGGTTGGGGAGATCTCCTGGAGAAGGCAATGGCAACCCACTCCAGTATTGTTGCCTGGAAAATCCCATGGTCAGAGAAGCCTGGTGGGCTATAGTCCATGCGGTCGCAAAGAGTAGGACACGACTGAGTGGCGTCACTCACTCACTCACTCAAAGGATACAATAAATATTTCTGTTAAAGTTGGTCTAAATAAAGTAGTGTAACAGGTCAATTTGTTTAAAGATTTAGGGAAAGGATGTTTCTGGTAACCTACCCAAACTATTATGGTAACTACCCCAAGACTAATTTGCCTTCAGCTAACTTTTAGGTGGGATGAGTGGAAGAAGGAGAGAGAATAGCAGGGGAAAAAGCAGAAGAGGAAGCAGAATAATGTGAGACTCCACCAGTCACTGCTTAGTAAACAGTGTAATAAAATTGCTATTAAAGCCCTTTCTTACTTATTTAAATCTATATTTCAATGATTTTGGCCCAGTTTTATATTTGCAAAAGAGCCAGAAAGTGATATACACTTCTTAGTTTTCATTCTATATTATTCTCTCCAAAGTGCCAATAGATCAAATCTATGGATTGTATTTTTTCAACACTTGGAATGGAAATAAAATTTTTGCCATTGTATAAAGAAACAGGCTCTGACTTTCAGTGACTTAAAATAGCTAATGTTTCCCGGTACCTCTATAGTTTTATTTATTTCCTTTTACTTAGGCCCCACAGAAACCTACTAAATTGTTTTTGTTAGACCTATTTAGAGACGAAGGAAATGGAGGGATAGAGATTGCTAGATTGCTCAAATAGTTAATACTACTACTATTAATTATTTCCTTTGCCATCTGAAGGTAGAGTGTTTCTAAGTAAACTTTTTTTTTCCAGTTGTAACTGAAATGGTATAAAGTGAAGAAACAATTACCTTAAGACACATCTTGCTAATGGATGCACAAAATAAATTGAGATAAATCACAGTTGCTCACAGACATAATTCAAAGTTGTAGCAACTTGGTGGTTGCAGTTAATAATGCTATGTTGTATACTTAAAAGTTGTCAAGAGAGCAAATCTTCAATGCTTTTATCACATACACAAAATGTAACGATATAAGGTGATGGATGTGTTAACTAACCTTTTTGTGATAATAATTTTGCAATATATCCACATATCAAATCATCACATTGTACCCCTTAACTTATGCAATGTTATATGTCAATTGTATCTCAGTAAAGCTGGAAAAAATGTACCAATTGGGTTGAAGAATATATAGGTAGGAACTGGAGTAGGAAATGGCAACCCTTTCCAGTATTCTTGCCTGGAAAAGTACATAAATGGAGGACACTGGTGGGCTACAGTCCATAGGGTCGCAAAGAGTTGGACACTACTGGACAGCTGAGCATGCACGCAAGTAGAAATTGGCAGGTGAATGGTTAGTGAACTCAAAGAAAGGTCAATATAAATTTTCTAACGTGAATCTCAGAGACAGAATATAATATTTTTAAACATGGAGCTTCAGTGTCTTGTAGGATTATATCAAAGAGTTTAAAATATATGTCCCTGGAATCCCAGAAATAGAAGAGAAGACATGGCACAAAAAATAATAGCCAAATATTTCCTAACTTTTGTGGAAAACATGATCTTATATATCCAAAAGACTTATTAAAAAAAAAAAACACCTCAATTAGGATAAGTACAAAGAAAACAATACCTAGGCATATCATAGTCAAACTGCTGAAGACTAAAGATAAAGTGAAAATCTTGAAAGCACCTGGGGGAGGGGGGTGGTGGTGGGAAGACCTTATATACAAGATACCACTGTCTAGATCTTTATCTAGGAAAGAAATGAATGTCAAAAGATGAAGGAATGACATTTTTAAAGCACAAAAGAAAAAAAAAGCTGTCAGCATAGGGTTTTATGTCATCAGAAATATCCTCAAAAATGAAGGTGCGTAAAAGACATTTTCAGATACACCAAAGCTGAGAGATTTTATTGCCAGCAGACCTACATCACAAGAAATGGGAATATGGATTATGGTAGGCATAGAGAATTCTAAAGATGTCCTTGTCTTAAGCCCTGAAAATGGAATATGTTATATTACGTGACAAAGGGGGATTAACTAAGAAGATGGAACTAATGTTGCTAATCAGCTGACCATCAGGGCAGTACAGTGGGGAGAAGGGACAGGCAATGTAATCAGAGTCTTTAAATACGGAAGAGGGAGGCAGAAGAGGCCATTTCAAAGTGGGAAAGATTCCACTGGCTGTTACTGGCTTTGAAGATAAAAGGAGGCCAGGAACCCAAATATATGTGCAGCTACCAGAAGCTGGAAGAGGCAACAAAAAGACCTGTCTCCTAGAATCTCCAGATGGGAATCCAGTCCTGCCGCTACATTGATTTTAGCCTGGCGAGATTCATTTCAAATTTCTGACCGACAGAATTAAAAGGCAGTACATTTGTGTTCTTTCAAGCTACCAACTTCGGGGTAGTTTGTTAAAAGTAATACATAAATGATTCGTCCTGAAGGAATTAACACTAGATAGAAACTTGGACCTAGGAGAAGGAATGAAGAGGATAGGAAATGGTAAATGACTGAGTAGACGTAAAAGAGCATCTTTTAATTCTACCCTTAAACTCTTTAAAAGACTAGTGATAATTCAGTGCAAACAGTACAGCGTTTCATATGGAATTACAATGTATGTGGTTGTAAAATAGAACAGCACATAGAATGGGGGGCTGAATGAAATTACATTGTTGCATGTGTTTTAAACTTTCGTGTAATGTGGTACGATACGAACTCCATGTAGACTATGATATCTTAAGGACATCTGTTATAAGATCAAGGCAATCAGTAAAAACTATTAAAAGCTACAGCTAAAAGAAAGCATTAATCACTGAAGAAGCCTTTCTTGTCTCTCCTTGCTATTCTTTGGAACTCTGCATGCAAATGGGTATATCTTTCCTTTTCTCCTTTGCCTTTCAGTTCTCTTCTTTTCATAGCTATTTGTAAGGCCTCCTCAGACAACCATTTGCCTTTTTGCATTTCTTTTTTGTGGGGAAGGTCTGATAACTCTGATTTTAATCAGAGTTATGGGATGTAAGCTCAATATGCAAAATTAGCTTTTTTTATGTACCAGCAACAAAAACTTGAAAAATAAATTAATAATAAACCATATTCATAAATTGAAACAGTGTTAAGATTTTTTACTAAAACATTTTTTCTAAAATGATTTTTTGATTTAGAGATTCAGCATAATCCCATTCAAAATACCAACATGATTCTCATTTTATAGAATTGACAAATTCCAAAATTCGCATGGCATTTCAAATAACCCAGAATGACCAAAACAAATTTTGAAGGAGAAGTTTGGAATACTTAAGACTTCCTGGTTTGAAGACTTTCTTGATATAGTCAAGGCACAAATGAGTGATGATTTCTTTTTCAAAATGAGGATGTTGGACAGAACAATTTTAAAGACTTTGATGATTTTTGTCTCTATAGGAAATTATAGGTAAAAGGGGACTCTAAAGTGAAATTAGATTATGGGCAAAGTTGTGCAACTCAGCTGGCAATGTCTCACATTTTTTATCTCATTTCAGGGAAACCTTTGTTTCCTTTGTTGAGAGGTTATATATCTGCTTAACTGGCCTGAAACTAGCTGTGAAAAATGACAAGACTTCAAGCAGTACTAATTACAGTATGTATTCTTGTTACCATTCCTACTATCATGCCATTCAAGAAATTTGTTTAACACCTACTATACATATCAGTCACTATCTTGGGATCAGAGAATGTAGAAATAAATGTCCCAGCTATCACCTGGGTAAGAAGATAGGGGGAAAAAGTTTGATAAATATGGGACATACTTGGTGGTTTAGTGGTAAAGAATCTACCTGCCAATGCTGGAGACACTGGTTCAGTCTCTGCTCCAGGAAAATCCCACATGCCATGGTGCAACTGAGCCCATACACCACAACTATTGAGCCTGTGCTCTAGAGCCTGTGAGCTGCAACTGCTGAAGCCCACAGGCCCTGGAGCCCATGCTCTGCAAAGAGAGAAGCCACCACAACGAGAAGCCCAGGCACTGCAGCTGGAGAGCAGCCCCCGCTCATGGCAGCCTGCACGAAGCCCACATAGCATCAAAGACCCAGCACAGCCAAAAATAAATACACAAAAATTAAAAAAACAAAACAAAAATAGACAAATGTGGTCTAGTGTCATAAGTACTAGTATAGAGATATTATATTAGTCATGCAGGTTAGGATATGATGCAGTGATAAACAGCCCCAGGGTTTCAGTGCATAATCAAGAAAAAGTCTTATTTCTTGCTCACACAAATTATTTTGTGGATCTAGCTGTTTTTCCACGACAACTATTCTTCATATGGCACCCTGGCAAGCCAAGATACTGGAACTTCCACTATGTTAGAGCTTTACCATCTGCAACATGTGACCCCAGTTGAAGGAGGAAGGAAAGAGAAGGTTGGAGAATCACCAGTCAGTCCTTAAATGCTTATGCCTGGAAGTGACACTAATTATTTCTACTCACTAGCTAAAACAAGTTGTGTAGCCATGTATAACATCAAAGCCTGGAAAAGTAGCCTTTTATATGCATGGAAGGGAGGATTTGGATATAATAATGAGTATTAATAATGTCTACCATATGCACAGTGTTATACTTGGGAGGCATTTAGGAAGTGAAGTCTAATACAGTATAGCCATCTTCTAAAGACAGGAAAAAAATAAATTCCAGGAAGAAGGAACCATATGTGCGAAGGTATGACGATGTTGCAATAATTGTTCTATAGAAAAAGTGGTGGGTAGAAAAAGACTTGAATTGTAGTCAGGTCATGGGCCACAAACTGCCCCTTCAAATGGTGCAAATAGTTGCTGGGTTTGCAGTTATCACCATTTGTTGTTGTTGTTGTTGTTGTTGTTGAGTGGCTAAATAGTGTCTGACTCTTTGCAACTTCATGGACTGCAGCATATGAGGCGTCCCTGTCCTTCACTGTTTCTGGGAGTTTGCTTAAATTCATGTCCATTGAGTCTATGATGCCATCCAGCCATCTTATCCTCTGTCACCCCCTTCACCTCCTGCCCTCCATCTTTCCCAGCATCAGCTTCTCTTCCAGTGAGTCCGCTCTTTGCATCATGTGGCCAAACTATTGGAGCTTCAGCATCAGTCTTTTCAATGAATATTCAGTTACCACCATTCAAGAATATAAAGGATTTTGACACCAAATTATTGGTTAGTATGCTAACCAAGAAGTTCTGGAAGCAAATTAGAACCAGAGAAAGAGTTTCCCAGCTTGCAGAAACTGTGCAGAAGTTTAAGGAGCAGTTGGAAAAAAGGGATCCTTATAATGTAGCTCTCAGACCTCAGAGTGCACACTCCACTCAGATAAGAAAAAGTCATTCTTACTGTTTTCTAGGGAGAAATACATTTAATCTTCTTTTCCCCCAACTAACACTGAATATGTAGGGTTACTAGACTATATTTTGAACTTCTTTTTTCCTTTTGAAGATTTTCTAGGCATGGTAGGAGGCATCTCTGGTTCCTGCCAGGCTTCATGAGGGTTTCACACCAGGACTGATTGGTATCATATGTGCAATGACTGGAGGGCAGGTTGTTTTCTACTTGCATGCTTCAAGTGCTCAGTAAATGTTCAACACAAACAACATCAAAAGGGTGTTCTCCCTGTCATACCATTGGTACAAATCTTGTGGATCAGATGATTGGATATTTCAAGAGCATTCATCTAAACTGCACGTTTTCTGGTGAGCAACAAATATGTATGTAGCTTGATAGGTCAGGCATTTGAGCCAAAAGAGCATGTTTCATTGCAGTTAATACATAGATTCTTGTATTCTTTATTTGAGGGGGAAGCTGGTCAGCAAGTAGTATAGTAAGATCATAGAATATTAGATTTTCAAAGAAACTTAATTTTCATCTGATCTGAATATCATTTTATAAATGGGAGCAATGATTTGTTTAAAGTCACATAGCTGGTAAAACTAGTACTAGAACCAAGGTCTGTTCTCTTTCTTATGATCTTTCTGTTTTAGTGAAACTTTATTTTTACTAATACCTCATTCAAATTAGTCACATAGTGATTATTATTAATTGTCATACTGCTTTGATTTACTCATATATTACCTTTTTTTTTCAGTTCTTATTATTTCTTACATACCACTGCTAGCTTCTCATTTTAATTCCTAATGACCCAAGTATAATCCTTAAACTGGAGCTCTGTTAGTGAGGATATGTTGATGATAAACTTTATCAAAATGTGCCTGAAAGTATCTTTATTTCATCTTAATTATTAAAAGATTGCTTAGCTGAGTGTGGGAATTTGAATAAAGAATTTTATCTTGAGCCTAAGAGATTGATCTTTTACTTTCAGCATTTAAGAAGCATTATTTCACCGCTGTCTCATCTTTACTGTCACTATCAAGAAGCCTGCTGTTATTCTAACTACAACTCTTTCATACAGAACTGTCTCTTCGCTTTGGTTATTTTTAAGATTTTATCTTCATCTTGGGGCTCTACAGTTTCACTATGATGCATTTAGATGAAGATTTTGATTTTGTTTATCCTGCTTGCTAGTCTGTGTCTTTATCAAACAAAGTATGAACATCTTTCATCAATTATGGAAAATTATGGAAGATATCCTTTCAATTTACTTTTATGTCTTCTATCGACTCTTACTTTCTACTACTATTATTAGATATATATATTAAAGTTTCTGTTCTGTCTTCCACGTTTCTCTAAAACTTTCACATATTGTGTTTCCTTAGTTTCTTCCGAATTCTAGCTCCCTGTTTCATAATTTTCTCTTCATCTATGTCTAATACACTGCTTCAGTCCTCTACTGAGCTTAATTCTAGTTAACTATGGTTTCATTTTTAGAAACTTAGTTTCATTTTCTAATTTTTCCTGATAATTTTTATTCTGTCTTATTCTTCCCTTGTGAATTTTTTCCTACATTTATCTTTTTAATAATTTTTAAACATATATTTTGATAGAGCCCTATTCTATAAATTTGGGTCCTAGGGTGCTAAATTTTGTGATATCATACCTATTTCTTTCTGATTTTTTAATTTCATGTTATTTCTTTATTTTCTTTATTGTAATATTTCACTGAGAGCTCACTTTCAGCAGGGGTTATTAATTTTGTTGGAATTGAATGCAATCTTATTTGAGAAAATGTTGCAAAAAAGTAATTCTACATTTGCTTGTGCCAGATACACTGGGAGTTTTCCTGTTACATAATCAGTTTAACGCTGAGCTCTCAGCATTGGTATTCCTACGCTACAGAAACTAAAATCTTTGGAAATGCAGAAAAATCCATTTAAACTCTGTTCTAGAAGAGAATTAGAGTGAGGGAGGAAGGGTAAATGGGTCATTTCAAAAAATATGGAGATCTACCAGATGCATTTCTAGCTCTTTTGCATCGAGAACTGAGCTCATTAGTATCCAGCATATTACATTCTGAAAAATCTGAAGGGAAGACAGACTCATCCTTGCCAAAATGAGTCTTCATTCCAACACTGACAACAAGTAGCAGCTTGTATTCCAAAGCACACAGAGCTGGAAAAGCCATGTTCTGTACTTAACTCTCCCCAAATGTTCAAGCTGCTCTTCCCTTTATTGAAACTGAGTGCACAAGGCATTCTTAAATGTGGGTAGCATCTTAGAATTGTAAGTTCTAATTTCCTACTACAACTCTTGTTGGCCTCCTGAAGGTACACTTGGTTTCCTGGCAATACCTCTCAGGTGGGATTAGATGTAGGTATCTGTGGCTCCCATAGCAAGGAACTAATTTAAAAGTTTAAGGCTATGTTCTATTGGTTCTTGTTTGACATTAAGCATGACAGTAATAACTAACATTTACAGGCTCTATGTAAATACTTTATATTATGACATTTAATCATTCCAAATCTCCTAGTTCCTCTACAAACCAGAAAAACGTGACTTGGAGGGTTTAATAACTAGCACATGGTCATAGACTTTTGGAATCTGGATTTACACTCAGGCAATCTGATCCCTGAATCGTACTCTTAAGCTCAATGTGTGTTGCTGCTACTGCTATTGATACCTCTTATTCTAGCAAGCAATAGAGACAAACATTTTAAGGCAATAAAGAGCCATCTTCAGAGTCATACCAACGGTTTTAAACATGTTAATGTTCTGTAACCATTTCAATTTCAACATTTGTTCTATTTTCCCAAATGTCACTGAGTGAATATGTACACTTTGCAGAAAGCACTTGTTCCCAGAGGCTGCTGAGAAGTGTTTTGTTGGTTAGGATGTCCTGGATTTCAGTTTGAAAGATGGTTTTCCTAATGCTTCTCAATCATTGCAGAATTTTGAAATAATCCTTAAAGGAGATAAGCTCTATGTTGGCAGGTGTTAGCTCTCCCAGTATTTTCTGGGACAGGGCGACTGAATGATAAAGAATTAACTGATATTTAGTCATTCAGCTTCCAAATCTAAACATCACTGCACATTAATTTCCTCATGTTTTCTTCATCCGTTTAACCTTGTGCATTGTCTTGTGTGATGGAAAATGGTGTGCCACAAACAGCAGTTGAGGCAGTTTATAGAAAAATAGTGTACTTTTCAGAGAAAGAAAAAAAATGAAGCAAATTCCATTTTATAAAATGAATGTTTTTTTTCTATTGTGAAAGCCCATGGTTATTCAAGAAAATTTGGAAAATGCAGAAAATGACTCCAGTTCTTCCAGAAAGACAATCATTGTTAATAGATTCATATATTTCTGCCTTGTCTTTGTTTGGTTTTGTGTTTTTATCTTTGATAGTTATAAACATACCATAGAATCAGAGCTGTTTAGAGTTTTGTTTTGCCTAATATTATAAAAGTGTTTTTCCAATTATTCCCTATATGGATACACACATGCTGCTGTTCAGCATGGGGGTAGAGTAGTAAACATGGGCTTCCCAGGTGGCACTAGTAGTAAAGAACCCACCTGCCAATGCAGGAGATGTAAGAGACATGGGTTTGATCCCTGGGTCAGGAAGATCTCCTGTAGGAAGGCATGGCAACCCACTCCGGTATTCTTGCCTGGAGAATCCCATGGACAGAGGAGCCTCGAGGGGGCTACAGTCTACAGGGTCACAGAGTCAGACATGACTGAAGCGATTTACTACACAAGCGGTAAACAAGATAAAAATGTAGGCAAGACAGACATTAAACAAATAAATGTGAACTATAGTTTCAGGTAGTGATATGCATCCCTGCATTAAAACAACTGAAATGAGGTAAGGATGTGAGGTGGGGCTGGGTCCGCTGGACATGATCTCAGAGAGACAGCAATGAGTGATCCTGAAGAAAGATATTAGTGCCCTACCCCCACTCCAGTACTCTTGCCTGGAAAATCCCATGGACAGTGGAGCCTGGTAGGCTGCGGTCCATGGGGTCGCAAAGAGTCGGACATGACTGAGCGACTTCCCTTTCACTTTTCACTTTCATGCACTGGAGAAGGAAGTGGCAACCCACTCCAGTGTTCTTGCCTGGAGAATCCCAGGGACGAGGGAGCCTGGTGGGCTGCTGTCTATGGGGTCACACAGAGTAGGACATGACTGAAGTGACTTAGCAGCAGCAGCAGCAGCCCAGGTATTGAACCTGTATAACCTGGTAGACATGAACTTGGGAAAACTTTGGGAGATGGTGAGGGACAGGGAGGCCTTATGACCCAGTCCATAGGGTTGCAGAGTCAGACATGACTTAGCCACTCAACAACAATCTGGATGAAAACCCAGGAAACCTAGCCACCAGACCTCCAGGGCCTGGCATGTTACAGTACCTTTGGCCAATTATCTTGTTTCTTTTTTCACACCAGACTGGTCCTAGGACCATTCGCTAGGTGTGTGGGCAAAGTTTGCTAAGATGGATCCCACTTCAGAGGCCTGTGGGAGCATGTCCACACTTATTATGGGGTGGCGCCTCCTCCCTTTTTGACCCCCAAGGAGCCTTCCTGCGCATGTGCAAACAGGGAAATTTTCCTTGACCTCAGGAGTGGTCATCTTATCTCTTTGCTTCAGCAGAACTCAGCTTCTGTCACTAGCTTTGTCCTTGGAGTGTCTGGGTGAAGACAAAGCTTCAGCTCTGCTCCACTTGACAATACCAGCTGTCTGGCCCAGGGGGCCATTTTCCTCCTACCTCAGAAGGGCCAGGGAGGTGGAAAGGAGTGGAGGTTTGAGTGGATGTAGGAAATGAGAAGGGAAGAGTCTTTCAGAAAGACTGAGGGAAAGTGCCCTGGTTCAGGGCAGGGACAGGCTTTCCATTTGCAGGTGTGTGGGAGGCCCAGCTGGGAGAGTGCAGGGAGGTGCACTTGAGAAGGTGAGCAAGGTCTAGCGACACAGGCCCTGGTAGGTGAACATAAGGAGCCTGAATTTTATTTTGAGTGTAAGGGAGTATCTTGGAGGGTTTTGAGCACAGCGGTGTTTTGATCTGACCAATGCTTTCAGAAAGTCATTCTGGTTGCTCTGTGGGTGGGCAAGAATGGAAGCATTTAGACCAGTTTCTCTTAGCTTTGTGAAGCTGCTAGGGACTGAACTGTGTTCCTCACAGATTCATATGTTGAAGTTCTTACTCCCGACGTGATTGTATTTGGAGATGGGGCCTTTAAGGAGGTGCGTGCATGGATGGATGCTAGGTTGCTTCAGTCATGTCCGACTCTTTTGCAACCCCATGGACTGTAGCCCACCAGGTTCCTTTGTCCACAGATATTCTCCAGGTAAGAATTCTGGAATGGGTTGCCATTTCTTCCTCCAGGGCATCTTTCTGACCCAGGGATCAAACCGCATTTCTTGTGTGGAGGGAACTATGACTAAATGAGGTCATGGGTGGGGCCCTAATCTAACAGAATGAGTGTCCTGATAAGACATTGATAAGAGATATGTGTCCTGATAAGAGAAAGGGAGACTAGAACACTCACTTTCTCCCCCCCTCTCCTCACACAGAGAAATAGCCATGTGAAGACACAGAAGAGAGGGCATCTGAAAGACAGGAAGAGAGTCCTCACTGGAAATTGAATTGACTGGTACCTTGATCTTGGACTTTCAGCCTTCAGAATTGTGAGAAAATAAGTTTCTACTGTTTAAGCCATGTAATCTGTGATATTTTGCTATGGCAGCCAGAGAAGACTAACGCAAAAACCTCGTATGAAAATCCCTTGGGGAGATTTCTTTTAAAAAATTTGTTTTGTAGATCCCTACTCAGTGCATGAGTCAGTGGGTGAAGCAGCTGCTAGAACAGCTGAAGCCACCTTGACTGAACTGTTGGTGTTTGTCCCTACCTGTGGGGCGGCTAGAGCTCCTGCGCTCTGCACAGGTCAGACCACATCTGAAGACTGTGTGCCTCTCTGGTGCCGCATTTCCAGACAATGGATACAGGGCACTGTAAACCATACCCATAGGGGAGAGAATTCCAGAAATCACACTGTATGTGAAACAGTTCAAGGAACTAAGGATGTCCAAAATGGAGAAAAGGAAGATGGGAGTAGAGAGAAATGCTGATCTCCAGGACTGCAAGTGTAGTAACAACATCAAGGAGAGGAATATTTTTAAAATTTAATTTTATTTTGTAGAGTATTTATTTATTTTGGGCTGTACCGTGCGGGATCTTATTGGCCCTCTGCATTGGGAATGTGGATTTTTAACCACTGGACGACCAGGGAAGTCCCAAGGAGAGGAAATTTTTGGCAATCAGATTTTACCTGAACATGAAAGAGCCTTCTTGCACAACTATTTAAAACAGAAAAACATTACCTAGGAGAGAAATGACCTCATTATCTCTTGAACTGACCACCTCAGGACAGAAAAATATATAAATTGTTTGTGTTTTATACGAATATTACAAAAATATATGAAAAAATATTTATAAAGTGCCCAGCGCAGTGGATTTCTTCTTCCTTTGAGAGAACAGCCATCCTTCACTACCTGTGTATTTTAAGATGTGAACCAGAAAACAGACTGTTCCTGAGACCAGGCACTGAGGTCATATCACAGAGATAACTCCACATATTGTGCATGAAATCAAAGAACATTGCCAGGCTCTGAATCTGCTGCACCCTTTATTCAGTTGAGCAGTTCTTGATTTGGAAAGTTTGCCCTCTGGCAAGCAAATATTCACATTATGGATTTTGATATTGCTCTTCATATTTGTAAAGTAATGAGTTTATTCCATTTTTAATATTGAAATCATTTTAGGAAGAGAATACAAACAAATGAACTTCTGTAAACAAAATGGCATTCTTTTTATGATTATAAATGTAATGTTTGTTCATGGTAGAAAATATAGAAAATAATCACCCAGATTTGATCTCCAAGAGACAATCCTGGTTAATATTTTAGTGTATTTAATGGCAGTCATTTTTACTATGTATTATATGCATACACATATCCCTATTAAAATTAAAATCGTACCATGTACTTTTCACAATATGTGATACATTATGAGCAATGCCCTCTGTCATCAAAAAATTTGAAAATGCAATTTTTTGACAGCTGTGCCTTATTCAATGCATGAATTTACCACAATCACAATAAAATTTCAACATCTGTCCCTTAATGTTTACAGTGTTGCCAACATTTCACTGTTAAAACTACCACTCTGCTCAACACTTTTGTACAAATATGTTTGCATACATCTTTTATTATATTGAGCTAATTATAAAGCACAGGTTTAATGGGTCAATGCATCTATTTGTTAACTGATTTTTTTCAGATCGGAGGACAATTGCTTTACAATGTTGTGTTGGTTTCTGCCATACAACAACGTGAATTCTTCATAGAAATTATGTCAAATTGCTCTACAGAAAGATTGTAGCAACTTATACTCCCATTGTTGGTACATAAGGCTGCCAATCTGCCTTACTTCCATCAATTCTAACATTGTTTTTAAGGATTAATTTTACCACTTTTATAAGCCAAAGTGGACCTTCAATTTCATGATAATTTCTCTGACTAGCAGAATTTACATTTTTTTCCTTCTATATGGTTATGTGATTTAATTTTTTTTCTAAGTTCGTTCATGTTCTTTGATAGTTTTTCTTTTTACATTTGTCTTGTTAATTTGTAAGGGCACTTCACAAATAAATAAACTCTTTGTAAAGTTGTTTTTTTTTTTTTAGTTTAGCATCTTTTCTCTCAATTTCCCAGTATTATTGACTTGAAGAAGTCAAGTGACTCTTTTGCTAAAACCATCCATCTTTTTTTTTTTGCATTTTTTTCTATTTAACTTATGCTTAAAAAGTTCTTTCCAACTTTAAAATTACCTAAATATTCAGATATATTTTATTTTATTTTTTCATAGCATTTAAAATCTCTCCCCTCCTTTTCCCTCATTATGTCTTTTAAGTATACAATGAGGTATGTTAGTATGTGTGTGCTCAATCAGATCTGACTCTTTGCAACCCCATGGAGTGTAGCCTACCAGGCTCCTCTGTTCACAGAATCCTCCAGGCAAGAATACTGGAGTGGGTAGCCATTCCCTTCTCCAGGGGGTCTTCCCAACCCAGGAATTAAACCCATGTCTCCTGCTTTGGCAAGTGGATTCCTTACCACTGAGCCACCTCTGCAGCCCTAATCAGGTATGACTCTAACTTAATTATCTCCCAAATGTTTAACTAGTTGCCCCACACTATTTCCTAAATACTCCTTTCCCTTCAGCTATCTGAGATACTACCCAAAATGTATCAATTCATACATTATTACTATACTTTTATAATTATTTGAGTTTTATTGTAAGTTTTATCAATTAATCTTTTGAGTGGTATTTATACAAGATTGGTAAAATGTCATTATTGAAACTGGGTAATGGGTACAAGGGAATTTTTCATGAGGGTTCTCTTACATTTCCTTTGTATTTAAAAGTGTTTCTAATAACATGAGCTTATAAACTTATAGACACAGGAAGTCCACGCCTTCATAACTGAACTCCTCTATCCCCCTCAAATTCAATATTCAGTTGAGAGAAAGTGAAAGTTGCTCAGTCATGTTCGACTCTTTTCGACCCCATGGATTGTAGCCTGCCAGGCTCCTGTGTCCCTGGAATTCTCCAGACAAGAATACTGGAATGGGTAGGCATTCCCTCCTCCAGGGGATCTTCCCAGCCCAAGTATTGAACCTGAGTCTTCTGCAGTGCAGGCAGATTCTTTACCATCTGAGCCACCAGGGAATTATCACCAAAGCCTATCATGGCCCTTTAAGCATCATTCCTGCCCCTTCAGCTTAGGCAGCTCTCATTTCTTTCCTAGACCTCTTGCCCATGTACTCACTGCTCCAACAGTCCTCACATCAGATCTTTTTGCCAGGCCCTCCTTTCTGCCCTGGGTCCCTTTCCTGCCAACCCCAACCATGCACCTTGGAATGTGGCCTTAGCATACTAAGTACTCTCCTTGAACGCACTCTGTTGCATCTCACCTTGGTTTATTTGCACTCAGCTCTCTCCATCCAAAATGCATCTGCCCTCCTTGTTCACTCGAAAAACTCGCAGGGCCCCTTCAATATTCAAGGCACACCAGCCTTAGGAAGTCTTTCTGGGGACTACACGGGACTCCCAGCCCTAGGTAGCTGAATGCTCTCTCCCTGGGATTCCCTGCTCTGAATAGACTATAGTGTATATTTGTTTATGCAGCTAATATTCAAGGAATCCAAGAGTTACATTTATTTGTTAAAACTTAGTGCTTAGCAAGGGTCAGTGAACAATTGATATGTAAATAAAAAGAAAATCTGCTTTCTAAACCCAAATGAAAAAATAATTATCTTAATTTGGAATTTAATTGGGGTTATTTTTCTGCTCATTTCCCAGATACGGTTGCCCTTCCAGGTTCTATCCTAACAAGATGTTGATTTACCATGAAAGAGAATGGAATTTAAGTTTCAGGTCCCCTCATAGTACACTCTCCTTCTCAGATCCTAGGAGCAGCCTAGAAACATGCTCACATTGGTCATGTTGTTGTGGTTTAGCTGCTAAGTTGTGTCTGACTCTTTGAGACCCCTCCAGACTCCTCTGTCCATGCAATTTCCCAGGCAAGAATACTGGAGTGGGTGGCCATGCCCACACTGGATGTATGATATGCTAATACTTGCAAAATATAGGTCTCTTCCCTTCCATTTCCTTTTCTTGTTGGATGGTGGTAGGGTGAGCATGGGCACTTGTGGGATTCAACTAAGGAAAGGTAGCATTAGAAATACAGCAAGGTGAATGTGATCCAGTCTGCTTGCTGATATGGTTTACAGTCATTTCTGTGCCGTCTATGGGGTCGCACAGAGTCGGACACGACTGAAGCGACTTAGCAGCAGTAGCAGCAGCATTTCTGTGCACAGTTAAGCTGTGATGAGCTGATCTCATGTAGAAAAGCTACCTCCTTCTGCTTACTCAGCCTCATCTGATCTCATGACACAAAATTGGCAGGGCCTCATGTTCTATAATGATGTGACTGTGTCCTGAGTCACCTGGTATCAATATGTGAATACTTGAGGAGAAGCATAGTTTCATATCATGTGGTCATCTGTGAAAAATCCTTCTAATCATTAGATATGTGCAGTATTAGTCAAACAGATATTCTTGCATCTCAAGGATATGCTTAAAATACAATGTTAAAATACACAAAAATTAAGATTTTTGTTTGATGGACATTGAACCAGAGAGAATGTCTCAGAATTCCTATGCTTGCAGGGCATACCCACCAGTGATGACCTCTGTAGGAAAAGTGGTGGCTTTGTCTGTCAATGTCTGGACTTGACTTCTCTGGAACAGTGATGAGTGATGAAGCTGAGGGAAACCTTTTAAAAATATCAATAGCTAAACAAATATTCATCCATCATGCCTCCAAATTGAATTATTCTATCAACAGAAAATTATTACAAAAATTTTTTTGCAAATACATACATGTATTAAATCAACATGCTATACACCTGAAACTTACACTATATTACACATCAACAAAGCTGGAAGAAAAGGTATTGAGAGATTTTAAAAAGAGAGGTGCTCTTACACCTCCCTTTGGCTTATGGCATTTAATGTCAGACCTCCCCTGGAGCAGAGACTATGACACCTGCTCATTTTTAGAGGGTTGTAGCTCTTTGGCTCAATGCGCTCTCCTGCTCACAGTCCTTCCGTGGCTCTCCACTGCTCATCCTGATCCTCTCTGTGATCCCACCAGCCCTGTCTTGTGCTCTAGTATTTCCCTTCCCAGTTCTATGACCAGAAATCTGGGATTTGGGTTTCCGCACTGTTCCATGAACTTCCTGTACCTGTGAATGTGTCCAAGGTTCAGTAGTGGGAGGAGAAAGGGATAAAGATTTTATACCTGTGTGTGTTCATTGCACACTCTCGGGACACAGATCCTTTCATCAGAAAGAAGGCTCAAGGTGCCATCCACTGCCATGTATGTCACTGTGCCACCACCAGCACACTCAAGGAATTGCTTGGGGGTTATCATGGGAGAGAAGAGAAAGAAAGGAAAGCAAAAGCCTAAGGTATCATTCTCAATTGCTCTGGCCCTTTTCTGATCCACAGGCAAGAAAGGAAGGTCTTTACCTGACGCTCTTTCTGTCCATGTCTGGCGTGTATTCCAGAGATTTAGGCTGACTTTCATTCTCGGCTGGTTGATACTGGAGGGAAAAATGATAAACTCACCACTGGTTCAGGAGGAGTTCAAAGTCTGGTCTCCTTCCTGAATCCGCCTGCTACCATCCATGGTGAGAGTCCTCAGAAACCCCCTCCTCCCATTCTATCCAAGCCTGATAGTTGCATTCAGTGAGAGAGACAGAATGGAGTGTTTTACTCCAACTTGTCTCTAACCACATCATAACTTACATTTTGCTGCTGTTGCTGCTAAGTCACTTTAGTCGTGTCCAACTGTGCCCCAGAGACGGCAGCGCACCAGGTCCCCCGTCCCTGGGATTCTCCAGGCAAGAACACTAGAGTGGGTTGCCATTTCCTTCTCCAGTGCATGACAGTGAAAAGTGAAAGCGAAGTCGCTCAGTCGTGTCTGACTCTTAGCGACCCCATGGACTGCAGCCCACCAGGCTCCTCTGTCCATGGGATTTTCCAGGCAAGAGTACTGGAGTGGGTTGCTATAGCCTTCTCCGAACTTACATTTTATTGTTTATTTATTTTATCTTGGCCATGCTGTGTGGCTTGTGAAATCTTCCTTCCCTGACCAGGGATTGAAACCATGGCCTTGGGAGTGAAAGCGCAGAGTCCTGACCAGCGTACCAACAGGGAGTTCCCCATCGCTTACGTTTTAAAAATCTTTTTGTTTGTTTGTTTGTTTGTTTAAATTACAAAACACTGTTGATATTATGAGGAATATACAGGTAAGGAAAAAGAAGAAAGCAAAAATGACCTCTAACACCGTGGTGTAACTTCTATTTATTTGCATCTTAAGGAAAATTAGATCATGCTGTACATGTGGCTTTTTTTTCCTTTTTACATAATATGCTGTAGACCTATTTCCATGGTAATATACAGATTCTTCTCCAAAATCATTTCTCAAAATTGCATGGCAAGCATTTCTTCTTTTGAGTGTGTACCCTAATATTTTCAACCAACTTCTTATCATTCAGCCTTCAAGTTACACAGCTTTTATATTGGTGGCAGCCAACGGGTAAGCAGCTGGAGAAATCACAACAGAAGCTAAATGCTCTTAAATCCGCTTTAGTTCCCATTTGAATTTTTGAAACGAAAATATGCTATTTTACAACTCCACCTCCAATTAGCAAAGTGTATGCTCTAGAAAGAGGGCCACCCTTTAAATGCAACAAGCGGGATTCTTAAAGTACGGACTAAGAGGGTACCATGCTATAAAAATAGCATCTCACATCTAAGCACAGAGGGAACTTCATCTGGGGTTAGACGCCTGAAAGAGCAGCCAGCGGGCAGTGTCCTTAAGAATAAGTGCATCAGGATTATTTTCATGTGTCTCTGAACCTCAGCCTTTGCCACACGTGACAAAGATGAGCCTATGTCTGCACGATGGTGATAAGACGCCATGAGGAAGTGCTTGCAGATGGCTGCGGTTTAAAAAAGGAACAAAACACAAAGCATTTTTAAATTAAGTCTTCTTTTCACCCTTATTAAAATTTGGGGGAGATTACCATGGAATCGGTACTCTATCTCAGAAACAAATCCTAATCACTTCACAAGGCTGCCCTAGGTTGCCTGAAGTATAGCTTATTATTTCACAGTGGCTTGATAAATGGGAACATGTATATGAAAACCTTCAACAGTTAGAAAACTGTAAACCAACTTCTGACATTGTTAGAGAATTGGCTGGTAGCTGGCCACTTACAATTGTCATGCAAGGTAAGTTTAAAAAGCCTGCACCTGCACTTATGCTTACGGATATACAAGGATCTTTGTGCGTGTATGTGTGTGTTCATGTGACAGCAGTTCTGTCTATGATATTTCATCACCCCTGCAACTTGAAATTCTCTAAGATATTTTAAGGCTTATTAAAATCCCATGGATACACTGTAGAATAATGCATCTAAGCACAAAATAATGGGGGAAATAAAGAATTTTATAATAAGAACTGAGGGTCTCACAAAAAGTAAGAAACACTCTATGAGGTTAATCCCTACAAAGTCTGCTGTCCTGAAAATAAATAAGCCTGGAGGTAAAGTTTGACAGGAATAAAAATAGTCATCATAATGCCTGAAATTTAGGGAGCATTTGTACTTTGTGCTAACCACTTTCTCTTTCATGATTTCAACAGTTTTAAATCACTGTTCTTATTTTTTCCCTCAAGAAAACAGAGCTTTGGGAAAGATCAGTAATCTGCCCCAACTCCCACAGCTGTTAAATTCTGAGTACTGGATTTGAATCTGGGTCTCCCTGACCCCAGGATCTTGTCTTTAACCACTTGCAATGCAGGAGACCCAGGTTCGATCTCTGGCTTGGGAAGATTCACTGAAGAAGGGAATGGCTACCCACTCCCGTATTCTTGCCTGGAGAACCGCATGGATGGAGAAGCCTGGTGGGCTACAGTCCATGGGGTCACAAAGAGTCAGACACAACTGAGTGGCTAACACTTTCCAAGTATCGCTTTTATGTATACGTATAAATGATTCACTTTGCTGTGCAGCAGAAACTGACACAACTTTGTAAAGCAACTATATTCCAATAAAAAGTTAAAGACGGAAAGTGGGAGCAAAGCGAGGAAAGATGTGGGCTGGGGGGAGGGGTCTTCAGGGAACTTGGGGAAAGAAATGGAGAAACTCTAGAGCGAACCAGAAGAGACCAAGATGAGAAGGAGGAGGCAGGGGCAGCAAGGACAGAGAGCACTGCTGTTCTTGCTGGCTGGGTCTCCTTTCAGATTCTCTCAAAATGGAAGAACTGTCTGGCAGCGTTTCCATCATTTGTTATGATTGCGCCCTGTATTTCTGCAAAACTGACCTCAAGTTAATGTTGTGAGCTTTCCTGGCCCCTGTTTCAAGTGTGCAGCACAAACTTCTTCCTAAATGTGTGCTTTAGTTTGTATAGTTGTTTAGTCGGTACTCTTTGAGATTTCGTTTTATCTATTTTTTATTGGCTTCTAAAATCTCGGCTGTCAGCATACAGTACCCCGCTGGAATCTCTGTTGTTTTAATGGACAAATCTCTGTGTAAACCAAGGAAAGAAGGCCTGTGTAAAATGACTAAATCCTGCAGTGATCAGAAGTTTCTGTTTTTCTGTAATTCTTTTGAAAATAGAATGGTTGTCTTAAAGGATTTATGGAACTCCTTTGGTATATCAGTATCTTCAAAATGAATACAACTAAGCAGTTATATTGACTTGAACAGTTATCGCTTCCAACAGAAATGTCAAACTTCGTAGTATGATATGTGCTAGGCATCAGGACCCATGCCTGGAATACAATGATACATTGACGATACAGTCTCTGCTCTCAGGCTCACTGTCCAGTAGGGAAATGAGGGTGTAAGGGCAGGCAGGCAGCTTAGCTGACAGCCCTTAATAAATCAGTTAATGTACACAGTACAGTTTATCCTCTTTATCCAACATCAATGATTCCTAATAAGCTCCACAGCTCTAACATTTCTAACAAGGGTTTTGGTGGAGGAAAAAAAAAAAAAAAAAGGAGTTGGCAGAGAGTTTCAGAATTGCAAATACAAATTAGTTTTCCAGAAGGAATTTCAATATGAAAAGAGTTCTTGTAGCCATAACTAAAGAGTTTTAAACCTAAACATTATTTGGCAAGTCCAACTTTTGCATATTTATAGTCAAGAGAAGAAACAGAATGGGCTTGAAATGAAGACTTTCTCAGACTGGCCCCTCCTGGCTCTACTGTCTTGTTTCTCAGCATCCCCCTCTGATGTTTGCTACTCCAGGAGACCAGAGGCATCTTACTCCCAGCATAACTGAATAGATTATGCCTTCACTCTCCACAAATATGGAAGCAATACATATTCAAACAATACATGAATTCAAGCCTCATTTTAAATAGCGCTTCCTCAGTGATGCTACCTGCGACCTCCCCCAGGAAGGCAAGCTGTTCCTTCCCATTGCACTTGGATATATCTGTGGTTTAGCACTGACGCCATAATACACTGGATTTTTTTTTATGGACTAAAAATGGTCTCATTTATTGGTTCAATTATTGGTACATTCTTCCTGCTCTGTGTATTTTGTGTGTGTGTGTGTGTGTGTGTGTGTGTGTGTGTGTATGTGAAATAAAAATATCCATGTTTCCTTTGCTTCCATTTAACATCGTGGCTCAGACAGTAAAGAATCTGCCTGCAATGCAAGAGACCCAGGTTCAATTCCTGGGTTGGAAATGGCAATGCTGTCCAGTACTCTTGCCTGGGAAATCTCATGGACAGATAAGTCTGGTGGGCTACTGTCCATGGGTTTGCAGAGTGGGACACGATTGAGTGACTAACACTTTCACATTTTTTACTTGAAATATCATAGTGTCTTGCTGCTGCTGCTGCTGCTAAGCCACTTCAGTTGTATCTGATTCTGTGCGACGCCATAGATGGCAGCCCACCAAGCTCCCCTCCCTGGGATTCTCCAGGCAGGAACACTGGAGTGGGTTGCCATTTCCTTCTCCAAAGCATGAAAGTGAAAGGTGAAAGGGAAGTCGCTCAGTTGTGTCCGACTCATAGCGACCCCATGGACTGCAGCCCACCAGGCTCCTCCATCCATGGGATTCTCCAGGCAAGAGTACTGGAGTGGGGTGCCATCGCCTTCTCCGATCATAGTGTCTTAGTCTTGCTTTAAAATGTTGTGTTGGTTTTTGCCATATAACAGTGTGAATCAGTCATAAGTAACAAAGGATTTTATATAGCTGAGTATTAGTCTACTTGAGCTTCTAGAAGAAAATGTCATAGACTTGGTAGCTTAATCAATAGACATTTATTTCTCATAGTTTTGAAGGCTAGAAGTCCAAGATCATGATACATGGTTGGATTCTGGTGAGGACAACCTTCCTGGCTTACACAGATGGTGTCTCTTTGCTGTGTCCTCATGAGGTAAAGAAAAAGAGAGCGTTGGTGTCCGTTCCTTTTCTTATAAAGACACTAATCCCTTCATGGGACCCTATCTTCATGACCTCATCTCAACCTAATCACTCCCAAAGTCCTTGCCTACAAACACCATCACTTTAGGGGTTTGGGCTTCCATTTACTCCATAGTGACTTATCTCCACTGCTATCTGGCCAATCCTTCATATGGCATGGGTGTTTCCCATTCATCTCTGAGCCTTGGGTAGCTGTGCTGAGATACTG
This sequence comes from Capra hircus, assembly GCF_001704415.2. Taxonomy (NCBI): domain Eukaryota; kingdom Metazoa; phylum Chordata; class Mammalia; order Artiodactyla; family Bovidae; genus Capra; species Capra hircus. Next base: position 14,952,588 of record NC_030828.1, on the reverse strand, counting down.
CCCAGGTAATATTGCAGTGTTTACATGAACATGACCTCAATGCTCCTTACACATTTTCAAATAAATATAATCTCACTTTCATAAATGTCAAATACATATAGTATCCTGGACATGAGTTTGAGCAAACTCTGGGAGATAGTGAAGGGACAGGGAAGCCTGGTGTGGTGCAGCCCATGGGGTCTCAGAGAGTTGAACATGACTTAGCAACTGAACAACAGCAACAAACTTACAAATCAAATGCTGAGAAAAAATTTACAGGAAGAAATATTAAGATTTTGATCCAATTAAGATTGAGAACTTTTAGTAGTTTTGCACAGACCTACTTTCTGCTTAAGCTGATGTTCCAATACTTTGACCACTTGATGTTAAGAGCTGACTCATTGGAAAAGACCCTGATGCTGGGAAAGATTGAAGGCAAAAAGGAGAGGAGACATCAGAGGATGACATGGTTAGACAGCATCACAAACTCAATGGACCTGAATTTGAGCAAACTCTGGGAGACAGAGGCAATGGCACCCCACTCTAATACTCTTGCCTGGAAAATCTCATGGACAGAGGAGCCTGGTGGGCTGCAGTCCATGGGGTCATGAAGAGTCGGACATGACTGAGTGACTTCACTTTCACTTTTCACTTTCATGCATTGGAGAAGGAAATGGTGACCCACTCCAGGGTTCTTGCCTGGATAATCCCAGGGACGGTGAGCCTGGTGGGCTGCCGTCTATGGGGTCGCAGAGAGTCGGACACGACTGAAGTGATTTAGCAGCAGCAGCAGCAGCAGCAGCAGCAGCAGCAGGAGCCTGGTGTGTTGCAGTCCATGGGGTTGCAAAGAGCCAGACACAACTTAGTGACTGAACAACAACTTACGCAACCCTCCTGGATCTTTGACATCTGAAAAATACTTTACATTTTATGAGCTCAGTTTTTTTTTTCCCCCAAGTCTCCAGACTATCCACTGGTGACATCATCTTTGAATCACATATTTGGAGACTGAAGTATAGAGAGGCTAAGTCAGTGGCTTAGGAGGCACAGAGGGATTTAACGGATGGGTGGAGCTTAGAAGATACAATTCTATTTATTTTATCCTGTCTTCTCTGGTTCTCTATAGGCTTCAGGTATTCAGGAACAGGTTAGAGAAGGCGATAGAGTTAGAGAAGCAAGGAGAGGCAGTTTAAACTGCTCTGCTTATCTTCTAGTTGTCATCAGAGAAGCATGACTGGAAGCAGGTAACGGACCAGTAGCTCTGCTTCAGCTCCTTGTTAAATACTGACTGGTGCAGGGCTGATGGCTGGTCCCCTAGTACCTAGAGGATGAAAGCATCTGGGGCAGAGGGAGGGAAATAATTGGTTAAAGAGGACACTGTTAGGAGTCCTGGGCTGCAGGTAAAGTGAAAATAAATATGCTTTAGCTAAGAGACAGAAATGAGTCAGGTGACTGCAATCAATTCTGAAGTAAGCATCAGTGGACCAATTTCAACACAGATATTTAGAACAAGAGCAGCAGCCTCCCAGAAGGCCAGATCGTAAGAGGGTCTCCAATAGATATGAGCAAGATGAGGTTTGGGGCTTAATCACTGAGACTCTGGGCAGATGGGATCCAGCCAGTATGCTTCTTGCTCTCCAACGAATTATAACTAATTCTTACATCTGTATAGTCTCACTGCTCCCAAGAGGCATCCTGATACATTGTTTATTTATCCTTCCTAAAGACCTGGCAAGTATGTATCACCACTCTTGTTTAACAAGGAAGACAGAGTGAGAGAGACTGAGTGATTTGAGTAAAGGAACCCACGCGGATGAGCTCAGCATTGAATGCAGACTTTCTGGCTTGCTGTCCTCTGGACTGAACTTTGTTTAGGGATACGCTGCCTTCATGGGCTGTGCTGTGCAAGATGCCACTGCATTTGGCTCCTGTCAAAGAGGAGAGGGGGCTGAGGCTCAGAGTCATCCATCCAAATTATAATCTGAAGTGTGCTAGATGCTGGGGATTCAACAATGAACCACACAGATGTGATCCCTGCCCTGGAGGATCAGGGTGGCATTCACCAGTCAAAGACAGACAGTGAGCTGGAAGGCTGCTGGCACAGGACTGCCCTCCTCTTTGAAATTCCAGAAGGATAGAGGAATTTGGGACTTCCTAGAGGTAAAGAAGGCTGAGCACTGAAGAACTGATGCTTTTGAACTGTGGTACTGGAGAAGCCTCTTGACAGTTCCTCGGACAACAAGGAGATTAAACCAGTCAATCCTAAAGGAAATCAACCCTGAGTATTCATTGGAAGGGCTGATGCTGAAGCTGAAGCCCCAATACTTCAGGCACCTGATGAGAAGAGCCAATTCATTGTAAAAGACCCAGACGCTGGGAAAGATTGAAAGCAGAGGAGAAGGGGGCAGCAGAGGATTAGATAGCATCACCCACTCAATGGACATGAATTTGAGCACGTTCTGGGAGATAGCGGAGGACAGGGGGCCTGGTGTGCTGCAGGGGGTCATAAAGTGTCAGACACAATTTAGTGACCAAACAACAAGAGGAATTTGGTCTGAAGCTGCTGAGGAAGGGCTGCAGTTCTAAAGAAGCAAGAAGGCAGGCTCTTGGGAGCTGGCCAGGGAACCCCCTGAAAAGATCGTTCCCTTTCTGTTCCCATTCATCCCCTACTATCCCCTTTAATACACTCAATCTACCAAGAACACGAGGTGTAGGGAAGGCTCCTTGTAGCCTTTTGCATCAAAAAGCTGAGGACACCCCTGTGCACATCGCTTTGCCTTGACTGCCCAGTGATGGTGAACAGTAAGCAGTGGTCCTGCAGTTTGCACGCAGCCCATCTGGCGTCATGATGGGAGTTGCACTTTCAGAATTTCAGCATGAAACCAGAAAGATGTCTCCCTGTTGCATCTTCTCAAACATCTCCAGAGGACGACATTTTAGTGGCCGGAAATCCATGCCAAACTTCTTACTGACATTTTCCTAAGTTGTAAGAAAAAATGTTTAAAAATAAACATCAGTTTCAGATTGACAGGTACATGCTGTTGTATTTAAAACAGATAGCCAACAAGGACCTACTGTATAGCACAAGGAACTCTGCTCAAAATTCTGTAATAACCTAAATGGGAAAGGAATTTGAAGAAGAATGGTCGTGGTGGTGGTTGTTTAGTTGCTAAGTCATGTCCAGGTCTTGTTACCCCATGGACTGTAGATCGGCAGGCTCCTCTGTCCATGGAATTTTCCAGGCAAGAATACTGGAGTGGTTTGCTATTTCCTTCTCCAGGGGATCTTCCTGACCCAGGAATTGAACTCAGGTCTTCTGCATTGCAGGAGGATATATATATATATATGAAAAAATCCCTAGAACATCAAGAGTGAACCCTTATGTAAATTATGGCCTTTAGTTATTAATAATCTATCGATATTGAGTCATCAGTTGTCACAAATGGACCACACTAATACAGAATACTAAAAATAGAGGAAGGAAATTGTTTTTAGCAGGTAAAGTATATTAGAACACTCTGGTTGTTCTGCTCAATTTTTCTGTAAACCTAAAACTACTTTCTTAAAACAGGCCTTTAATGAAAAACAAAAAACTAACAACAAAAACAATCAGATACCAGGAACTATCCATTTTCCCAAAGATCTTTTATTAATTCTTTGATATTCAAATTAATCTTTTCTGAAGCTTTATTTTGTGAATTCTTCAGCTTTTCATTTGTGTGACTCTGGTATATCACCATTTATCTATTGCTTTCCAGTTGTGTTTTCCAGTAACAACAAAAACTATGTACAAATGAGAATTTTCAGTCTGGATGCCTCTTGTCTGGGAGTGAAGGTCACAGGGGGCCTTGGGACTTGGGGGGACTACTGCACCCTTACCTGGAGACCTACATGATGATACTGAGAGAGAAGGGGAGTTCTGGGCAGAGCCCGTGGGTTTTTTAAAAACAATTTTGTTTATTTATTGGCTGTGCTGGGTCTTCATTCCTTCCAGGGCTTCTCTCTAGCTATGGTGAGCAGGGGGCCACTCTCTGGTGGTGATGTGCAGACTTCTCATTGTGGTGGCTGCCCTTGTTGCAGACCACAGACTCTAGGGCGCTAGGGCTTCAGGAGGTCTGGCCCATGGGCTCAGAAGTTGCAGCTTGAGGGCTGTAGAGCGCAGGCTCAATAGCTGTACACGGGCTTAGCTGCTCCACAGCACGTGGGATCTTCCCGGATAGGGGACTGAACCTGTGTCTCCTGCATTGGCCGGTGGGTTCTTTATCACTGAGCCACACAGGAAAGCCCACTGCCTGTATTTTATTTTATTTTTTATTTTTAAAAATTATTTGGCTGTACCAGGTCTTAGTTGCAGCATGTGAGCTCATAGGTGCAGCCTGTGGGATCTAGTTCCTTGACCAGGGATCGAATCCAGGCCCCCTGCATTGGGAACTTGGAGTCTTAGTCACTGGACCACCAGGGAAATCCCACAGTCTGTGTTTTAAAATAAAATACCCTCTGGATCATCTGACCCTGGCTCATGGGCATTCTTTAGGGGGGAATAACTGTGTGTGTGTGTGTATGTGTCTAACCAAAGAGCCATTCAATGGCAAGTATAAATCTCCCACGACATGGAGATGCCATAGTTGAACTTGATTGTGAAGGAGAGTGTGCTTTTCTGTTTATCCCCATAGCCAGTGAACGCAGTGACAGAGCAGCCATGCAGGGGTGGGTGGTGTTCGGAGGCCTGGTCACTGAAGACCTTTTCTTCAATAACCAAGTGTTGCGCTGCACCTGCCTTCCAGGCCCTTGACATTCTGGGTGTGCCCAAGGCCAAGAGAGATGACTTTAGCAAGGAGTGCATCAGCGTCACCTGGAGGACTGGGTGAAATACAGATGGCTGGGCTCTATGGGGGAGATTCTGATTCATTAGGTCTAGGGACTAACTGACTTGTTGGGAAAGACCTTGCTGCCAGGAAAGATTGGAGGCCAGAGGAAAAGAGGGTGGCAGAAGATGAGATGGTTGGATGGCATCACTGATTCAATGTACATGAACTCGGGCAAACTCTGGGAGATAGTGAGGGACAAGGGGGCCTGGTGTGCTGCAGTCCACGGGGTCACAAAGAGTCGGATACAACTTAGCAACTGAACAAGAACAACAAAGTCCTGGGGGGGCGGGGCGGGAGTTTGTGTTCCGAGTGAGATTCCAGGAAGCGGTGATGCTGGTAACCGACCGCCTGTACTCTGAGAACTGCCAACTTAGACTACTAACCAGGGAGCAAGAGTGACCTGGGAGTGGTGAGATTGACTGTCTCCAGCAGGACGCCAATTGACAGTAACCAGAGCTGAAAATCAAGCAACTCCTGCTCTTTAGGCACAGGGTATTCGGTTATTTCCTCTTCTCTTCCTTCTCCTTTGACTTCTAGTAAGAATGTACTGTGCATATTATAACATAAGTAAAATAAACTGTATGAAAAAGGCATTAACATTGCTGGATGGGGAGAAATGGAAATATACTGTTGTAAGCTTGGAATAGGATGTATCAAATGATATAATATTATTTAAGGTACATTGTAGATTAATTTTCCTTCTGCGAACCCCAAAGCAGCCACTAAAACAACACAGCAAGTAATTATAGCTAATAATCCATCAGTGGAGATAAAATGAATCATAAAAATGTTCAACTGAAAATAGAACAAGAGGGAGAAAGGGTAAAAAGAAGAGATGGACCCAATAAAACTAATATGACAGTTGTGTATTTAGTTTATGAATGTTGCTATTCATATCAAATATAGGTGGCCTAAGCCCTCCAATTAAAAGGCAGAGATTGTCATTTTGAATAAAAAAGCAAGACCCAGCTATAAGCTGCTTCTGAGAAACTCAATTTATATAAAGAGAGATGGTGCTTTAAAAATAAAAGGATGGGAAAAGATTTATCCTGACATATACTATGGCTATACTAGGTAGACAAAGAAGGCACCATAACAATGCTGTCAACATAAAGTACATTACATAATGATCAAAAGAATGAATTTATTGAGGGTACATGGCAATACTAAACCAATACTAAACTGGCTGCTAAATACTAAGCAGCCCGTAGCAGAATCTCAAAATAAAGTCAAGCCTGATAGTACTTGGGACTTCCCCAGTAGTCCAGCGGTTAAGACTCTGCATTTCCAGTGCAGGGGCCTGAGTTTCATCTCTAGTCAGGCAGGGCTTCCCAGGTGGCGCTAGTGGTAAAGAACCTACCTGGCCAATCCAGGAGACGTAAGGAGATGTGGTTTTGATCCCTCGGTTGGGAAGATCCCCTGGAGAAGGAAATGGCTACCCACTCCAGTATGCTTGCCTGGAGAGTCCTATGGACAGAGGAGCCTGGTGGGCTATAGCCCATGGGGTCACAAGGAGTCAGACACGACTGAAGCGACTTAGTGACCTAGACACACACAGGGAACTAAGACCCTGGATGCCCCAAGATGCAGGGAAAAAAAAAAAAAATTCTACCAGTACTTCAAGGAGATGAAGAAAATTCCTACAGGTAAAGAAACTGACAAGTTCCATGTTATGAATCTACGACTGTAATCGTATATAAAGAGTGAGTACCTGGTTTTCAACTGTGTTCACCCCAGATTTTGAACAGGAGCCTAGGTGGTGGAACACACAGCCTGTGACAGCAGAGAAGCCACTGTGGCAATGACAGGGGTGCCACAGGGGCCGGTGCCCATCGTGCAGGGTCGGGGGATGCAGCGGGACAGGCGCTGCCATCCCTAGCTCAGTGACAGTGGTGAGCTCCTAGGTGGGTCCTGCCTGCTGCGCAGACTTCCTTGCCATGATCTGCATTCCAAACCTGGTTCTCTTGCCTTCCTCTCAGCTTGTGAACCTTACCTAGAGCAGAGAGAAGTCACTTTCCTCAGTAAGCAGTGTGGCTGGGGAGAATCCCTCCATCACAAGCAATTCTGGGCACATCTCCAGACCTAAGCCCTAAGCCCTAAGACCAAAGCCCTAAGACCTAAGTCTAAGACCTAAGCCAAAGGGAAGCACCTTCCTCTTCCCTCTTCCTCTCCATCACCTTTCCTTTCAGCAGACCTCCAGCCTGGAGATCAGTGTCCTGTACAGCTCCTCCCACCAGCCTGCATTTCCCTTTGTTGATTGAGCCACAAGATCCTTTTCAGATGATGTTTGGAATTTATATAGATGGCATAGTGGCAAAGGAATCCGCCTGCCAATATAGGAGACTCAGGAGATGGATTTAGTCCCTCAGTTGGGTAGATCCCCTGGAGAAGGGAATGGCAACCCAGTGCAGTATTCTTACCTGGAGAATCCCATGGACAGAGGCGCCTGCTGGCCTACAGTCCATGGGGTCACAAGGAGTCAGACACAAATGCACACACACACGCGCAGGCACACACACACGCAACATGGCCTAGGAGCCCGAAGGCGTTGGCTGAAAAGCAAGTATTTTGGGTACTGAGAATTTCTCTGGTTATTCTCAGGTGGATGCTAATGCAGTGACTAGGTTTTCCTGTGAGGGAATGCAAACTAGTACAGCCACTATGGAGAACAGTGTGGAGAGTCCTTAAAAAATTGCAAATAGAACTGCCTTATGACCCAGCAATCCCACTGCTGGGCATACACACCGAGGAAACCAGATTTGAAGGAGACACGTGTACCCCAATGTGCATCACAGCACTGTTTATAATAGCCAGGACATGGAAACAACCTAGATGTCCATCAGCAGATGAATGGATAAGAAAGCAGTGGTACATATACACAATGGAGTATTACTCAGCCATTAAAAAGAAGACATTTGAATCAGTTCTAATGAGGTGGATGAACCTGGAGCTGATTATACAGAGTGAAGTAAGCCAGAAAGAAAAACACCAATACAGTATACTAACACATATATATGGAATTTAGGAAGATGGTAATGATAACCCTGTATGTGAGACAGCAAAAGAGACACAGATGTATAGAACGGACTTTTGGACTCTGTGGGAGAGGGAGAAGGTGGGATGATTTGGGAGAATGGCACTGAAACATGTATACTATCAGGTAAGAAACGAATCGCCAGTCTATGTTCGATACAGGATACAGGATGCTTGGGGCTGGTGCACGGGGATGATCCAGAGAGATGATATGGGGTGGGAGGTGGGAGGGGGGTTCAGGATTGGGAGCTCATGTACATCTGTGGCTGATTTGTGTTAATGTATGGCAAAACCAATACAGTATTGTAAAGCAAAATAAGGTAAAAATAAAAATTAAAAATAAATAAATTTAAAAAAAGAGAAAAGTTGCTCTGAAAGTCTTCTCTGTTTGAAAGCGTCTGCCTGTCTTTTCTCTAGCCGTTTGGACCAGCTCACTCAAAGTTGGTGAGCAGTATACAAAACTCTTTAACAATTCTCCTGCCTCTCCCATTCAAATAAATAAACAGAATATATGGCATTTCTACCAAAGGCAGCAGGAGAAGACATCCCATTTCATGCTTCAGCGATCTGACTAAGGAAACAAATACAGATTTTTCTTCCAAATGCCTTCAGGTTATAAGCCAAGTTGATTAAGGCCTCCCTTTAAGCCTCACCAGAGAAGTAAATGGATGATCAAGTGGGCCTACTCTTAAGAGAAAGAGGTTATGTCTAATACTGACTCTCCTAATCAGTTTGACATAAAGCATATTTCTCACAGACATGGCCCTCCAACCCATCTCGTGTGCAGGAGAGATGAAAGCCATATGGATTTCAGTTTCCTGTTAGCTGAGAATAAATTAGATCATGTTCTTTTCTCCTCCTTACCACTCCTTGGTGGATTCAATTTCCATGTAGATACGTCCGATATTATTTTTTTAGGAGGAGTTAATAAATTGCTTTTTTCCTTTTATCATACTGATATGATTCTTGCCTTTCCTTCCCCCTGGCTCTCCCTGCTGCCAAAAAAATAATACAAAGCATAAGAAAACGAGAGAGGGAAGAGCTTCATGGGTAGTGATATTAGTTTGACCTTTTTGAGGCTGCAGAAGAGCTGATCATAAATCCTGGTAACTCACAGATCAAAACTGTTCCTAGAAATTCCTCAAGTGTAGTGATGTTCTTGACAAAGAGAATTATTTTCCCAGATTTTATATTATTTTATTTATTTTTATCTTCCGACTGCACTGCATGGCATGTGGGATCTTAGTTCCCCAGCGAGGGATCAAACTTGTGCCCCTTGCACTGGCAGCCCGAAGTCTTAACCACTGGACAGCCAGAGAAACCTCCAGGTTTTAAATAGCGTATTATATTGGCTGAGGTAGAGCTGCTTGCTGTAGTGAATAAAATTTAACGTCTCCGTGACTTAGCACAAGGAGAAGTGTTTGTTTCTCTCATCAATTTCATCCAGCAGTGGGGAAAGGAGAAGGAATGGGGTGAGGTTTGGTGAAGCAGATTTTGTTTCATGAAGTCTCTTATTAATCTAAACTAATATGAACACTGTTGCTTTTAAGTTTAATTTTTCAAACTGCCTGGGTATTCACTTCCACCCTGGGGATGGGAGGAGAGAGAAGGAGAAAGAGCGAGGGACAGACAGGCAGTTGGGATCATTGCAAGGTATTCCTTATGGGCTAGGCCTGGAAGTGGGGTATTATATTTGCTCACATTTTATTGGCTGAACACTGCTGTGTGGCTTGAAGAGCTGGGAGATATCTTGAAGTTGTGGGCTCAGGAGTAAAGAGAGAGCTAGCTTCTAGTTTCTTAGGAGGGAGTAGAATTTTAGCTCAGATGGTAAAGTGTCTGCCTACAATGTGGGAGACCTGGGTTCGATCCCTGGGTTGGGAAGATTCCCTGGAGAAGGAAATGGCAACCCACTCCAGTATTCATGCCTGGAAAATCCCATGGACCAAGGAGCCTGATGGGCTACAGTCCATGGTGTCGCAAAGAGTTGGACACGACTGAGCGACTTCACTTCATTAGAATTTTCATGAGGCCATTTTTGAATATGGGACCCAGATAATCAATATTAAATCATAATGTTTGTATTATATGCTTTATCATTCATGAATATTTTTGTTGACTTTCTCTTGTAGTCATATTTTTAATTATATGATTTAAAGATATTTTAACCTGATACTGTACTACCACTCCTTTTTCACTAGATTGCCCTATTTTTATGTTCATAATTTTGATTAAAGCTTCTCAGATGGTTCAATGGTAAAGAATCAGCCTATCAATATAGGAGTCGCAGGACACATGGGTTTTGATTTCCGGGTGGGGAAGATCCCCTGGAGAAGGAAATGGCAACCCATTCCAGCATTCTTGCCTGGAGAATCCCATGGACAGAGGAGCCTGGTGGGCTGCAGTCCGGGGGGTCACAAGGAGTCAGACATGACTGAGCGTATACACATGATTTTGATTAATCTTCCAACCAGACGGACTATGCCCTCAAGGCAGTTTTTTTCCCCAGGCCAAGTGTACGTGTGTTTTCTAAGCTCTTACATTCCTGAGATTTTTCGTCTGTTTTCTTGACAACTTTACTAAGTCAAGGGTTGTAAAACAGGGATGACAACTGATTCTCATATGTGGGGAATCAAAAGCATCCATCAATTGTATTTTTCTTGAACTGACAAAAATAATTTTCCATACTTCCTCCTCTAAGTGTTTGCTAGCATAGTTTTTTCTTTCAGAAGAATAACTGAGAAAGAAAAGAAATTCACTAGGGAAAGAATATTTACAGAAAGCAATCCTGATACCTTACTAAGATTACAGAAAATCCTGCATGTTATAGTAATTGTTAAAAGCTTGACACTGTGTATTAAGAAATTGTTATTCACTATTCTAACATTTACTCAATTGCCAATATACCTTATAGGAAATTCTGATCAAAAGCTCTGTTAGTTGCTAAAAATATTTAGCCATAGAGAGCTTTACTCTCATTAAAGAGAGAGAAAAAATTCCTATAAAGCCCCAATACTTTGGCCGCCTGACGCAAAGAACTGTCTCACCGGAAAAGACCCTGATGCTGGGAAAGACTGAGGGCAGGAGGAGAAGGGAGCGACAGAGGAGGAGAAGGGAGTGACAGAGGATGAGAAGGCTGGATGTCAACGTCGACTTAATGGACATGAATTTGATCAAGTTCCGGGAGATAGTGAAGGATAGGTAAGCCTGGTCTGCTGCTGTCCGTGGGATCACAAAGAGTTGGACACGACTGAGCGACAGAACAACAATGAAATTGTTTAAATCTCCTCCTGATGTATTTACATTACTCGTGCTAGTCTACATTGATTTATTTTTAAAAAGAAGCTTTATTTTGTTCTAGGGGCTGTGACAGTTAATTAGTGATACCTTCCAAGTCTCAGATTTTTTGAAAAAGAGTGAAGAAATCCAGACCCAGCTGATTCTCTTTTTTCCCACTTAAGCAAATGTCTTATACCGGAAACTGAAAAGTAATATAACTAAAGAATGATTCTTTATGTATTTTGAAGTTACTTTTTGTGTTTCTTGATCATATATTCCTCTATAAAATCTATAACATCTTTGCCTGCATTTTTAGTCGTACTTTAAAAGAAAAAGTTTGACCTTTTATTTTACAATGTGACTTTTAAATTTTATACTGTTTAACTGTGGAGTTTAAAATCTCTTGTTGTCTGGAAACAGTATTAAGAATTCTACAAAATTTAGACTGCTTTGGGCTACATAACTTAAAAGACAAATGAATATTCTAGCTTCTCTGAAAATGTCAAGTGTATAGAATTAATTACTTTCTCTGGCCTTACCTGACCTTAGCTAATGAGGCCAGAAAAGTTCTTAGAGGAATCCTTGATTTGAATTTGACCCTGGGGTCAGTGATGGTGACCCATGGAAGACACAGGCCCCTTGGCTTAAACAGAGAGCTTGCTTCCATGACTCTTGCCGACTCTCCTCTAATTAATTTCTCCTAATTTATCTCATATTAAAAAGCAGAGACATTGCTTTGCCAACAAAGGTCCATCTAGTCAAGGCTATGGTTTTTCCAATAGTCATGTATGGATGTGAGAGTTGGACTGTGAAGAAAGCTGAGTGCTGAAGAATTGATGCTTTTGAACTGTGGTGTTGGAGAAGACTCTTGAGAGTCCCTTGGACTGCAAGGAGATCCAACCAGTCCCTCCTAAAGGAGATCAGCCCTGGGTGTTCTTTGGAAGGAATGATGCTAAAGCTGAAACTCCAGTACTTTGGCCACCTCACGGGAAGAGTTGACTCATTGGAAAAGACTCTGATGCTGGGAGGGATTGGGGGCAGGAGGAGAAGGGGTTGACAGAGGATGAGATGGCTGGATGGCATCACCGGCTCTATGGACGTGAGTTTGGGTGAACTCCGGGAGTTGGTGATGGACAGGGAGGCCTGGTGTGCTGCGATTCATGGGGTCGCAAAGTCGGGCACGACTGAGCGACTGAACTGAACTGAACTGAATTTGTCTCATTAATGCCTCTTCCTTCACCAGCTTCAGTGATTAGGGTTTCTCGGAAGTCAGTCCTAGGGTCACTTTCCTTCCCATTTCACACATTCTCTCTGAACAGTCTTGATTATCTCCATGGCATCTCTTACCACCTGCAAGGCAAAGGCTCCCAAATCTTCATCCACATCTAGGTGTCTCTCCTGACTTACAAGTCTCTGTGAGATCGGTACTTTCCTCTCCTTGTCTTTGTTTTGTTTTTCCCACAAACTGATGTTTCAAAGCTAGTACCGAGGAAGATGGAGGATTGAACATGAGGATGGCATTCTGGCACAATTGTTTTGGGAAGATGAATTCCTGTTGAAGGAAATGTGGCCTGTCTATCCAACTTAAAACAGGCATTTCCTCTAGCTTAGAAATTTCACTTCTAGGAATTTACCTTAGGAAATTATCCTAAGGAAATAATTGGACATGTGAATCAAAACATATTTACAAGGATATGGCTATGTTGTTTGTAATATCAAAAACGTGGAGACCCCCTGAGTTACAGGACCCTGTGCACAATGATATACAAGGCAGCCACTGATAGTCCTGTGTGTTTATTTACAGAGACATCGACAGTTGCCTCTGATAAGATGCCAATAAGAAAAGGCAGGGTATAAAACACTATAGGTGTTATGATTCAAATTTTATTAAAATATTTTATGCATATTTTATCATAAAAAATATGAGAAGTTATGCAATAGAATATTAACAGTTATCTCTGGATGATGGGATGGGATTACTGGTGATTTTCTCATTGTTCTCTATAACTTACTATCTGAATACATATACAGTAGGGAAGTACTGCTTTTATAAAACCATAAAGATATTTTTATTTTGAGAAGAAAGTGAGTTATTGTTTTAAAGAATTAGGAGTTTGGGGTTAATAGACATCACTACTAAAATAGATAAACAATAAGGACCAACTATACAGTGCAGGGAACTATATTTCAATTGAATCAATTATATTTCAATGACAAACTGAAAATTAAAAAATACCCATAGATAATTATGGATAAAAGAAAAATCATCTGTCCATGCATTAAAATTGCTCAGATAAAGTGTCTTTTTATCTGAAACCCAGAGCTTTCTCTTGTGCGCTCTGATTTATTCTGCTTAATGAACGTTGATTAAGCCTAGGGTGTCCTCTCCTTCCACTTTATCTAGTAGTTTAATGGCTATTTCTACCTGGATGTTCCACATGCTCCTGATGTCAATATGTCTAAAACAGAATTTACCATAATGTCTTGAAATCTATCTCCCCCTATATTCCCAGTCTCAGCTAACAGGGTTTTAATCCACCCACGGAGAAAGTCAGGGAGTCATCACGGAGCCCCCATTTACCTCCCCTACCACATTTAGTAACATGCAAGTCCTGTGGTGCTGCTGTTCTTTACAATCTACCCTCTCTTCTCCATTTCCCATTCAATGGTCCTAGCTAAGCCCCTAAGCCTTGCTTCCTTAGATTGTTGCAATTATCCCCCAACTAATAAATCATTCAGTTTATAAAATCTTAAATGTTTTTGCTTAAACAGCTTCATTTTTCCACTCCTCTTCTTTCTCCAACCCTGTCCACTGGGAGAATGACTGGTCAACTCTCAAGACTAGGTTCAAATGTCACTTCTAACTTTTCTATTGAAATTGGCAGGTTTTCTCCTTGGGATCCTTACTGGGAACTGCAATAGGTCTCCTATAGTGATGATAATGGCTAATATTGATTGAGCTTTCATTGAGTTCAACCATCATTTAAAAGCTTCACATGTTTTAACTCATTAAATACTTTCAACCACTCTGTGAGATAGGTACTATTATTATCAACAGTATAGATAAAGAAGCAGGTTTAGTGAACTTATTTTGCCAAACATCACACAATCAGGAACTGGAAGAGCTAGGATTTGAATCCAATGTTGGCTTGAGAGCTTTCACTCTTAGTTCTAAGATGTTCACACATCTGTGTACCTTTAATCTACACTGTATTGCCGCATAGCATCTTATTGTACCTCTTTTCCTACCAATATGTATGGCTCAGTGCAGAGGTCACATACAGTTCAGTTGCTCAGTGATGTCCAACTCTTTGCGACCCCATGGACTGCAGCATGCCAGGCCTCCCTGTCCATCACAAACTCTTGGGGTTTGCTCAAACTCATGCCCATTGAGTTGGTGATGCCAACCAAACATCTCATCCTCTGTCATCCCCTTCTCCTCCTGCCCCCAATCCCTCCCAGCATCAGGGTCTTTTCCAATGAGTCAGTTCTTCACATCAGGTGGCCAAAGTACTGGAGTTTCAACTTCAGCATCAGTCCTCCCAATGAATATTCAGGACTGATTTCCTTTAGGATTTACTGGTTTGACCTCCTTGCAGTCCAAGGGACTCTCAAGAGTCTTCTCCAACACCACAGTTCAAAAGCATCAGTTCTTCAGTGCTCAGTTTTCTTTATAGTCCAACTCTCACATCCATACATGACCACTGGAAAAACCTAGCTGTGACTAGATGGACCTTTGTCAGCAAAGTAATGTCTCTGTTTTTTAATATGCTGTCTAGGTTGCTCATAACTTTTCTTCCAAGGAGCAAACATCTTTTTAAATTTCATGGCTGCAGTCACCATCTGCAGTGATTTTGGAGCAGCAAAAAATAAAGTCTGTCACTGTTTCCATTGTTCCCCCATCTATTTGCTGTGAAGTGATGGGACCAGATGCCATGATCTTAGTTTTCTGAATGTTCAGCTTTAAGCCAACTTATTCACTCTCTTCTTTCATTTTCATCAAGAGACTCTTTAGTTCTTCTCCACTTTCTGCCATAAAGATAGTGTCATCTGCATATCTGAGGTTACTGATACTTCTCCAGCAATCTTGATTACAGCTTGTGCTTCATCCAGCCTGGCATTTCACATGATATACACTGCATATAAGTTAAATAAGCAGGGTGACAATATACAGCCTTGACATACTCCTTTCCCGATTTGGAACCAGTCTGTTGTTCCATGTCCAATCCTAACTGTTGCTTCTTGACCTGCATACAGATTTCTCAGGAGGCAGGTAAGGTGGTCTGGTATTCCCATCTCTTTCAGAATTTTCCATAGTTTGTTGATATCCACACAGTCAAAGTCTTTAGCATAGTCAGTAAAGCAGAAATAGATGTTTTCCTGGAACTTTCTTGCTTTTCCAATGATCCAACGGATGTTGGCAATTTGATATCTGGTTCCTCCGCCTTTACTAAATCCAGCTTGAACATCTGGAAGTTCACAGTTCACATACTGTTGAAGCCTGGCTTGGAGAATTGTGAGCATTACTTTGCTAGTGTGTGAGACGAGTGCAACTGTGCGTAGTTTGAACATTCTTTGGCATTGACATTCTTTGAGATTGGAGTGAAAACTGATCTTTTCCAGTCCTGTGGCCACTTCTGAGTTTTCCCAATTTGCTGGCATATTCAGTGCACTGCTTTCACAGCATCATCTTTCAGGATTTGAAATAGCTCAACTGGAATTTCATCACGTCCACTAGCTTTGTTCATAGTGATGCTTCCTAAGGCCCACTTGACTTCACATTCCAGGATGTCTGGCTCTAGGTGAGTGATCACACCATTGTGGTTATCTGAGTCATGAAGATCTTTTTTGTATCTTTCTCATCCTAAATAAATGTGTGCAGTGATTGATCAATTGGACTTCCCAGGTGGTGCTAGTAGTAAAGAATTTTCCTGCCAATACAGGAGACACAAGAGATTTGGATTCAATCCCTGGGACAGGAAGATCCCCTGGAGTAGGAAATGGCAACCTTCTCCAGTATTCTAGCCTGGAAATATTCACTGATGGAGGAACCTTGCAGGCTACAGTCCATGAAGCTGTAGAGTTGGACATGACTGAGCAACTAAGCACATAAGGATGGAATGTCTAAGTCCAATGGAATTAACATTGTTTAGAATTTTTTGTTGCTTATTTTGTTTAACCTGAATGGACTCTGAGGTCCCTTTTATTGGAAAACAGTAGAGTACTGTTCCCTCTTGCTTAGTGGACTGTATCTTGCCTAGTGATGAGACTGTAGAGGAGAATCAACTGAATCAGTTCTTGCATATTGAATGCAACGATACTTGCCTGAGAGATGGTGGAGATGATCTTTGTGGCAAATATAATGAAAAGTAAAATGTGACTCTCAGTTTACTGGAGAAAGACAAATCTCATTCAAGCCATGTGTAAACATGGCGAAAATAAATCTCTTTGTAGGTGTTTGGAAGAAAACAATAAACCTACTTAGTGAATGTTTATCATTTCAGAGTTCTATGCATATACAAGATACCTGGGTTAAACGGACCTCATGGGTGAAATAGGGCGTCCCCAGCGACTCAGAAATATGCAATGCAGGAGACTCACGAGACCTGAGTTTGATCCCTGGGTCAGGAAGATCACCTGGAGGAGTCAATGACAACCCACTCCAGTACTCCTACCTGGAGAATCCCAGGGACAGAGGAGCCTGGCGGATTATAGTCCATGGGGTCACAAAGAATTGGACATAACCGACTGAGCATTCACAGAGAGGTCAAATATACACGCTGCCATTCCTATCGTCTAGATATCTTTATTTATTTTTATATCTTTTTGTTTATTTATTTTTAGTTGAAGTATAGCTGTTGTACAATATTACATAAGTTACAGGTGAACAACATAGTGATTTTTTAAAGGCTACATCCCTTTTATAATTACTATCATACACTGGCTATCTTCTCTGTGCTGCACACTATAACCTTGTAGATTATTTATTTTATACATGATAGTATGTACCTATTAATCCCCTAACCCTAGCTTGCTCCTCCCCTCTAGGTGTCTTTTAAACATCCTTTGAGCCCCTACCTCCTGAATGCAGACCTTTCATAGCCTGCTCACTACTCTGTTCCTCTTGTGCTGCCTGTACACTGCTCACAATCTTTTTGAAACACAATTGGGATCAAGTCACAATCCTTGTTCAAACCTCTAGTGACGACTCATTGTCCCAGGTAGTGTTCATGCTCTGTTGCCAGGTCCCCACAAAGGTTGTCATCATGTCTTACTAGCCCTTGCTTCTGTCTCTTGATTCAAGCAGTCACAAGTCCACCTTGTGAAAATACTGTCATGCCCTAAACATGGTATGTTTTCTCTGCCCAGAATATCTTTTCTTCTCATTAGTTTCAAGATCCATCTCTTCTACTCTCTCTATGCCGTCAAGGAATTCCCTTTGCTAAGTGATGTTCTTTCTCTTCCACATCTGACAAGGGTAACTCTGACATACCCTTTAATAGATGTACCATAATTACCTGTTCACGCAATCTATTGCCCTCTTTGTACTAGAACTTGAGGTTGGGGACAACTTTTTATTTTGTGTATTAGTGCTTCTCAAACTTTAGTGTACATATAAATAATCTGGAGAGCTTCTAAAAAGTAGAATCTGAATCATCAGGTCATAAGTGAGGGCTGAGTAAGCATTTCCAAGAACTCCCCAAAAGAATATCAATGTTGTTAGCCTGTAGATCACACCAGGGAGATGTATTTTGGGCAGTTAATTTTGAATAAATGAATCAAAATGAAAAAAACAACCCAAATAAAACATATTGTCAGACTGTGCTCTACTTTATTTTTACTTTCTTTTTTTAAACAAGTGATTAATATTTTCATTCAGTCGATGTGTCAGCCTAGTCATCATTATATTTTTATAGCTTTAACATTTCCTCACATTGTAATATTGTTACATTTTTTCTTTACATTTTTCCTTTTTTAGAATTAAATTTTGTTTTAACCAGGACTAATATTGCAAGAATCTATGACTACAATGGGGTAAAACTTAAATCTTGAAACAAAATTCTTAAAAAAAATTTTGTATGTCTATAGACACTATTTTAATCATAACCAATGCTACATAAAATTGCATTGGGTTAAAATATATATTCAGAAGTTAATCAATGTACAGTGCTGATTCACTCAGAATGTTCTCTGTCATGTTTTTGAACAAGCGTTTTTTTTTTTAAAGAAATCAGCTAAACTTTAAGGAGGATGCTTGATTTTCATAGTCACTTCCCATTCTGATTAATATTCATTTACATGTGTACCACACAAACCAATTAGCTTACTACATCTGGGCTAATTTGTGCTCAAACTTAGATTTTCCACATTCTTTTCCTCTATGATTAAAAAAAAGATGAAATTCAGTTCTTTACAGCTGGAAAGAATCCATGGACATGTTCCACAAATTTTGAATATTTTACTCACTATCAACATTTCTACGTTGGAGACCAAATCCAAAGGCTCAGATATATCAATTACATCCTAAGAAATTCAGATCAATCACCAAGAAGTTAATGGGAACATCTGATTATTTTTATGATGATAATGAACAAATCCATGAAGACTAACACAACTCAATTAGAATCACAAAACGGATTCAATAGCAACAGTAACAAAAGACTGATTCAAGATAACTAGTTGATAACACCGGGTGAGATCGCGTTTGCTTCCACTGTATTGCTTAAGAACATTGATAAACAAACGTTCTATGTTTCATCAGAAAACCTGCAGCAATAAGCACCCTTTAAACTCCAAATCCCTGTGCTCAATAAATAATGCTATTTTCTCTCCTGTAAGGTCTCAGTTTCCTACTTAGTTGTTATGCCCTGCTTTGGCTGTGATTTATAGGTACTTTTAATTCCAAACATGTGAAATCTTTCGTCTTAAGGAGACACAGGTTATGTATTTGTTTCAGTGTACCTCAGGGAGCAAAGCCAATGTACACTGACGCTTCTATTAGCAGTAGTAAGAATGGTGATTAAAGAGCTAGACATGTCTGGCTGATTCATCTGGTCTCTTTTCATTTCATTTTGTAGGGACTAAATGTAGCTTGAAGTGAAGCTTTATTTTAAATTAGCATTCAATGCTATCTAGCCAAGAAAGACTGTTTATTTATTTTTTCTCCCAAATGTGTTCCCTTGTACACAGAGAAATTCACAATCCGCTTTCCACTATGTGTGAACTTCTCAAGTCATATGAAAGAACTGCTAATCTGGAATGTAGAGAAAAGGTCCACTGTATGGCTAGAAGATCACCTTTCACCTTGTCACTTTAAAATCACAAACGTGTGATGTGTGGATTGATCAGTCTTTAGAAACTTCTCAATTACTTGATAACATCAAGGGAACTCCCGGGCGATCCAGCGGTTAGAACTTCCAGCAGCAGGGGCGTGTTCGAACCCTAGATGGGAAATTAAGATTCCACATGCTGCAGTGGCATGGCCAAAAACAAACAAACAAAAAAAACAAAAAAGGACTCGAACTGGAGAGGCATCAGGTAATCTAAACTTCTGGCTTCAAGTGCAAAGGTTGAGTCACGTTTGGCCTTCTCCCACTGGTCACGCGTTCTCCAGTTTGCATGGTTCCCACTTGATAAATGTCTTGCATTTATGTGGCCTGCTTGATTCCTAGATGCATCTTCCTGCTTTGAAGTTATTGGTTGTATAAAACTTCATGACTGCACACAGAGACATGGAGGCGAGGGGCAGAGAATAGAGTGGGACTTACCCATCTGGATTTAGACAGAGACCAGGAATACACCTCACTCAAAGGTTATTGTAAATATACTTGAATTAAGCTTGGATAAGGACACACATTTATAAATCTGAAGACCCTGATGCTGGGAAAAATTGAGGGCAAGAGGAGAAGGGGGTGACAGAGGATGAGATGGTTGGATGGCATCACTGACTCAATGGACATGAGTTTGAGTAAACTCAGGGTATAGAGATCGACAGAGAAGCCTGGCGTGCTGCTGCTCATGGGTTCTCAAAGAGTCGGACATGACTTAGTGACTGAACAATGACAACAAGGGAACTTACTTTGAGAGGGAGCAATCCTAAGACTGAGGTCAAAGACATCAAGAGTCATCTTCATGAACAGGGGCAGCAAATATAATGTGGCAGGACTCTGGCAGGTAAGGAGGGGGACTGTGGTGGGGAGTCATCTTTTGAGAGGAACTTTAAGGACTAGCAAGGAACTCTCCTGCAAGAATAGGGTGCAGGACCTCATTCCCTGGGAGAGTAGACAGAATGAAGCAGAGACCCCCTTTGCTGAGAACTGAGGCTCATGACAACCAAAATGTAGGACTCTGGGTCTTTGGGGAAAGCGATGTGGCAGCTCAATTGTTAAATCCAGGACAACCAGATATGCTGAGTTTTGGTAACCAGCAGGCTGAAGTTGTCGGTGCCTTCTCTAATTCAAGAATAGGGTCAAGAACCAGAGCTGGAAGCAGCCAAAAGATGGGAGATGTCCTTATATCTGACCTTGAGAACCTGGGGAAATGAATGCAGAGCAATTAGAGTAGCTCTGGGATGCCTAAGTGGGTGAAAGGAATATGGGAGAACTCTTGATTTCATACGTCCATTTAGACATAAGACTAAACTCTTATGTTTAGTTAGCATAAAGTCTGAAGTCCATTAAAAAGAAACAACTCAGGGTAGAAATCTGTGCAAACACATTATAACAAAGGAGAGAATATATCAAATATCTCCCTTTGTCCTTCAGTGTCTGTTCAACCTGTATTAGCTAAACTCACATTGAGTGACCACTCATATATATAAGTGAGAATTAGGGTTTGAAGTCCAGGGACTTCCCTGACGGTCCAGTGGTTGGAACTTCGTCTTCCAGTGCAGGAGCATGCAGGTTCCATCACTGGTCAGGGAGCTAAGACCCCACATGCCTTGCAGCCAAAAGACCAGAATATAAACAGTGGAAGCAATATTGTAACATGTTCAATAAAGACTTTAAAAAATGATTCACATTTCAAAAAACCCTTAAAAATATAAAAGAATTTGAAGCTCACAGTTCTTGCCTTAATCCCCAACTTGGTCCTCCCCATGAGAGAAATAGCCCTTTGCCTCTTGAGCATTTGAGGGTTAACTAGCCAGGGAATGGATTACTGCTTAAGCAGAGGGAGAGATTAGATGAGGGATGATAACATGCAGCCCTGGGCTGTTATACCTCTGATAGGCATCTCTAATTGATTACAGCACTTGTTTCCTGCTCATCTTGGATAAGGCCTCGGAATCTCTCCCAATGCCATGCTCCAGGAGCCAATCAATTAGGGTTGACACTGGAAATGAAATGCATCTGCCCTTCTTTTATTAGGGTTTTACTGCCAAGTTGCTGTGGATGAAGCCACTGACTGGGGAAGAGCATCCATGTCCAGATTGAAAGCAGGCAAATTGCCAGTCAGGGAAGTTTACACCAGAATAAGAAAAGGTATATTAATTTGTGTTTATCCCTCCTTCTCTCCCCACCTCTTCTATGTAGGTAAGCAAATCCCTTATAATTCCTTGCCTGTGGCATTATTGCTGGGCAGAAAGTATAAGATATAACAGTGCATCCATGCATGCTCAGTTGCGTCTGACTCTTTGTGACCCCAGGGACTGTAGCCCACCAGGCTCCTCTGTCCATGGGGTTTCCCAGGCAAGAATACTGGAGTGGCTTGCCATTTTCTCCTCCAGAGGATCTTCCTGATGCAGGGATTGGACCTGCATCTCCTGCATTGCTGGTGGATTCTCTACCACTGAGCCCCCAGGGAAGACTTACTAGAACACTTACAGTGGCTAAAGTCTTAGGCTTCAGGTAGAAGTACAGCTGAACTTACAGCATCCCTTGATGAAGGGGTGGTTGGCAAGAGTTCACTTTGCCTTTGTGATCAGCACAAAATCTTTTCATGCAAGTTCAGGCAGGAGTGAAGGTTGAAAGGAAATGGTTTGATGAGTGACAGACGTATTCCATCTGATCTTTGGATTCCTGCCTCATCCTTTTCCACCTTGCAACCTGTGCAACAACAGACTCCCTTGCCCTTTGGTTTCTGATCTGTTTTGGCCATAGGAATCCTGGCAGGAGAGAGAAGGGAGAAGAGGGAGTGATGCAGGACTACTTACCTCCCTGGCTCTGTCCTCATGTGGCTTCCTGGAGCTAGTTTGTCCCTGCACCAGTGATCACTGCTGCTGTCTACATCAGCCTGCTACTCTGTCCTCTCCTTCCCACTCTGCAGACTGCTCCTCCCCTCATTCCTCTGGGCAAACTGGCTATAACTGCTCTGCTGTTATTGGACTCATGATACTTCCCTCTTCCTGTGGCTTCCCCTCTCCTAATTTGAAGACATCATCTCTTTCCTGTTGGGACCCTGATCGGTACAGGTTGTTTATTTATAGTCTCCTTCTACCCACATCCCTGTAGGATTATCACTGAAATGAGCCTAAATAGCTCCTTCTTCCCTTCTTTCTTTTTGGAACACACAGAAGAGAATCTTTTTCTTCAGTTTTAGGTTTTACAAAAGACAGGTGGTACTGTTACACTGAGGGCTTCCCAGGTGGTTCAGTGGTAAAAAAAAAAATCCACCTGCAATACAGGAGACCCAGGAGACATGAATTTGATCCCCAGTCCAGGAAGATCCCCTGGAGGAGAAAGCAGCATATCACTCACTCCAGCATTGTTGCCTGGGGAATCCCATGGACAGAGGGACTGAGCAACTGAGCCCAAGACTTCATCTATCCCTGGATGTCTGGGATCCCTTACTCTGAATGGTAGACCACCATGTCATTCACATCTCTGAGAAAAAGAGTAAGTTCAGAACCAGTTGCTAATCTGTGGAAGGCCTTTATGTTTCCCTTTCTCAGTTCACAGTAATTCTGTTAAATGGCCATGGGTTCCTCTGGGAAGGAACTGGCGACTCATTTTAGGTTTCTTTCGACCAGCCCTAAGTTTGTTCACCTATGTATGTCAAGCATTACCTCTTTCATTTCTTGAGAGTCCATAATCAATACACTACTATTGCATATTCTTGGCAATCAAAACGCTCTAAGACAGTGTCATCGATGAGTTATACTAAGATGTTTAAGGAATTCATAGTGTCAATCATACATGTCATACTAGAGAACCGAGAAAACGTCTGTGGGTGTGTGTGCTCCATCGCTTCAGTTTTGCCCACCTCTTTGTGACCCTATGGTCTGCAGCCTACCAGGCTCCTCTGTCCATGGGATCTCCAGGCAAGGATACTAGAGAGGGTTGCCATTCCCTTCTCCAGGGGATCTCCCCAACCCAGGGACTGCAGGCAGAGTCTCTACTGTTGAGCTACCAGAGAAGCCCAAGAAAGAGTATAGACACTCCAATTCATGTCATAAAGCTAGAATAACTTTAATTCTAAAACCCCAAAAGACAGTATTATAAAGGAATAGACAGGCCAACATTATCATGGATATATTTGCAAAGTTTCTAAACAAATTATCAGTAACCCAAATCTAGCAATGTACACCTGGATTAATGGCTCAGTTGAAATTATCCTAAGACTTGCTTGAGTATTTGAAAATCAATGAATGCAATTCACTGCAACTGAATAAAAAGAAAACTATATGATTATCTCAATAGACAGAAAAATACTTTATAAAATTCAAAATCTGTTCATAATAAAGAATAGATATATGAAACTAAAGAGACAAGACTGAGTGACTGAGCACGTGAAAATGAAACTAAAAATTATTTTGAGCTAAATGGCTCACCATAATGAACTTAGTGATAAATGGAAGATGTTTTCAATGATTTGTGTCAGGTCAATCGGATATCTGTGTTCAAAAAGTGAAGCTTGACCTCTGCCTTTCACCTTAAAGAGCAATTCTTTGTGATGAAGAAAAGGTCATGACCTAAATCAATTAAACTTGTAGAAATTAACAGATGGAAATATTTTCATAATATTGGGATAGGCAAGGATTTTTAAACAGGATACCAAATGTCCCAATTTGGTATAAAAGACAAGATTTATAAACTAGATCTTATTTTTAAAAAGACCCTGTTAAGAAAGTGAAATGACAGCTCCTAAGAGGAGACATTTGTGATACAGAAATCCAAAGGAGGCCCCATGCTTTGGAGTCAGAGGGTTTAGGTTAAAACTCCCATACAGTGTCTGTGTGAACTCTGGATAAATTATTTAAACTCTTTGGGCTTCATTTATTTCATATAAAATGGAGAAATAATGGATACACTCTAAAGGTGATATGTGATAATATATAGTGTTTCTCTATAGTTTTCAACTATATGAGCTAACAAATTTCCTTTATTGTTAAAAAGACAAAAAACAAAGTAGGACCCATATCCAGAATATATATATATTTAAATGTCTACAAATAAATTATAAAAGTTAGACTCTGAAAACGGGTAAAAGACTTGAACCTCATTTCACAAAAAAAGTGAAAGTGAAGTCGCTCAGTCGGTCCGACTCTTTGTGACGCCATGGACTGTAGCCTACCAAGCTCTTCCTTCCACGGAATTTTCCAGGCAAGAGTACTGGGGTGGGTTGCCATTTCCTTCTCCAGAGGATCTTCCTGACCCAGGGATCGAATCCAGGTCTCCAGCATTGTAGGCAGACTCTTTACCATCTGAGCTTCCAGGGAAGCCGTATTTCACAAAATAGGATACCCAAATGCTCCCCTAACTATATAGACACATCACTAATATAATATTATCAGTGATTATATTAATAAAAGGTGGAAACTGAAATCACAATATGATATTGCCACACTCCCATCAGATAGGCTAACACTAAAAAGCTGATGATGCCCAGTATTCTACCAGAGGAAGTGATTACTTGGTGCAACCAGTTTACAAAACTGTTTTTTGGCATTTAGCAAAGCTCAGCACCTACTTTATTAGCCAGCAACTCTACCCCTGAGTACATATCAGATGAATACTTATATTCACCAAAAGATATGTTCAAGAATCACCAGAGGAGCTTTACTCATAACTGCCCCAAATTAGAAACAACCCAATTAGCCATCAAAACTAGAATGAAATAAATTGTATTGTATTCATACAATGCAGTTACACAGAAATGGAGAACAAACAACCCAAACTACTTTATACATACAATAACATGAATGAATTAGAAGAGAAAATGGCAATCCACTCCAATAGTCTTGCCTGAAAATCCTATGAACGGAGGAACCTGGTAGGCTATATAGTCCTGCTGTTTCTGCTAAGTCACTTCAGTCGTGTCCGACTCTGTGCAACCCCATAGACGGCAGCCCATCAGGCTCCCCTGTCCCTGGGATTCTCCAGGCAAGAATACTGGAGTGGGTTGCCACTTCCTTCTCCAATGCATGAAAGTGAAAAGTGAAAGTGAAGCTGCTCAGTTGTGTCCGACTCTTAGTGACCCCATGGACTGCAGGCCACCAGGTTCCTCCATCCATGGGATTTTCCAGGCAAGATTACTGGAATGGGGTGCCATTGCCTTCTCTGCTATATAGTCCATGGGGTCACAAAAGAGTCAGACATGACTTAGTGAGTAAACAACAACAAATAGACAAAGAAAAATCAATGGTTTTTATTTTCAGTCATCTAAACTCTCCCGGAGAATTTGACTATACCATCAAATAGCAACTAAGTAAAGGCACATCTGTTCTCTAGGGTTTCCCAGCATGTGGTTTCATTAGGTCTGTCCACTGCCTTTCTCCCTTTCAATAATTCTGTATTTGGTCCTCTCTCTTGGATTGTGAAGCAGATGGTCTCTGTCAGTTGAATTATACCAGACCTTTGAATTTTCCCCACAAGCATACCTATGCTCCAACCACTTTTTTTCTATAGGCCAGAATAATATACCCATCTTTATGCTTGCAAATGGTACACCAGATGAATGCTAAAGCAGAAATGATATATAGATACCTAATGAATACACAAATGACTCAGGAGATACAGAGTCAACTGAAATTGTCTCCTGTGATTTTGGTAAATTTAACAAAGAAAGAGGGTTAGCTTTGTCTACGACTCTCTTTTTTATTTCATTTGATCATGATTTGGTGAGTTTGAGGAAAATGCATTTTAGATTGCTTGAGTTTTGGTCTGCACACATTAAGTCATTCATGAGTGAATACCTACTATTGCTAGGGACCAGGGACATAAAATTAATGATGTATGGTTTTTCCATGAGCTCAAGTAGGTAATTTAAAAACTGTAATTTGTTAAAAAGTACGGGTAAACAGTTTTATGAAAACACAAGAAAGAAAGAATTTAACTCTCCCCTGAAAGGTCAGGGAATATATATTTAGTTAAAACTATTCATCCGGGTCAGGAAGATCCCCTGGAGAAGGAATAGGCAACCCATTCCAGTGTTCTTGGGCTTCCCTGGTGGCTTAGGCAGTAAAACACCCACCCGTAATGCAGAGATCTGAATTTGGGCATGAAAACCCACTTCAGTAATTGGGAGACTCCCCATGGACAGAGGAACCTGTCCATATCCATGTGGACAGGAAAGGCAATGGGATCTAAGAAGAGGACATGCCCCAACCAATGACGGTTCGATTCTCAATCAACTGAGATCCTTTTTCAGCACACACACACACACACACACACACATTACTGTAAATATGTTGACTATTACTGATGAAATGGAATTACAGAAAGAACCACCTAAAGTAAATCATAGTCTCTAATTTACTAAGATCAAAAATTCAGTGTCTTACTTAAGACAATCAGAATTGTGCTTTGGGGAAAGTTTAGAAAGCAAAATGAAGAAGAGAAGTAGGTCAAGTGAGTGATTGCTCAAGACTGAAAAGCCTTCAAGAGACAGTAAACCTGAAGACATTTGCCCTTTAATATGGCAGGAAAGCCACCCCTCGTGTATTTCTTAGACCTATGATAAACAGTCCCTTTACCCACAGCTAGTTAAAGCAGGGGTGCTGGACAGATAACTCCATGCATGCCAAAGTCCTTCCAGGATCAGGAATTGGTTTTATTAACCTTGTTTAAGGGTATGCAAATTTTAGCACACCTTTGGCTCAGTGGTAAAGACTGTCTGCCAAGGCAGGAGATGTGGGTTCAATCCCTGGGTTGGGAAGATCCCTTGGAGATGAAAACGTCAACCCACTCCAGTATTTTTTCCTGGGAAATCCCAGGGACAGAGGAGTCTGGTGGGCTACAGTCCATGGAGTCTCAGAGTCAGATACAACTTAAGGACTAAACAACAATAACAATGTCATATTGCATCAATAACTTTTTCTGAATTTGTGTGGATCTCAAAGTTCTTCCCAGGCCCTGGATCACTAGATTCTTAACTTTTCTCCATGGGTCTGACACCTAGAAGGGAATCTCCTATAATATTCCCAGTAGTAGGAATCTCTGCTTTATTCTCGCCACACCCACTAACTCCAAGGCTGTGTTCTCTTGTGTACCAAAATGGTACTCAGTGTACTGGAGGGGCAACACTTTTCCCTCCTGCTTGATGCTGTACAAATGTATTAGGTCTTCAAACTGATCTCTGTAACACTGAGCTAGCTCTGCATTGAAGCCACCCATAACTTATCCCCCTGCTCTGACACTCTGGCTTTGTTCTTAGCTCCAGGACTAATTTGCTGACCTTGAACTTTTTGAAACACAGTTTTCATTTGCTCCCATTTCTCCTGGCTTCCTGCTCACTGAGCCTGATCCTTGTGTCTATACGCTGGGTGTAGACCACTGTGTTGGGACCCTTAACTGGATTTGCTTTTATTCTGATTGCAAAGACCTGCTACATATTAGATGACGATAATAATAAGGTCTTGTGTGAGAGGCTTTCTGTACATTATCACATTTAATATTCACAACATTTTAAGGTTATCCATCACCTTCCTGACTTTTTAAATGAAGAAACTGCAGATCAGAGAGTAATACATCTGCTGGAGGTCACATAGTCAATACACAGAAGTTCAGGTTGTCTCCTTTAACAGAAGACAAATTCCTACAAATCGTTACATACCCTACATCCCTGTATATAGAGACAGAGGAGATTCTGAATTATAATGCCCCCCGCCCCCGCCACCAGTCCTAAAGGCCATAACTCTATCCATCACTTTGCCAGCATTTCTCTTAGTTCTCATCAGTCAATTGTCTCCTTGTGTGGGGAGATCTTCAGCCTCCCCTCGAGCATTGTCCAGAGGCATGCTGGTGTTCTGTACAAACCCCTCCAGGGACTAATTTTGCAAGAAACATCTCAAGGCAACAAAGAGTGAGATAGTTAGTGGAAGGGTGCGATTCTCAAGAGGAAATCCTTTGATTCCTATTATGAAGGTACCTTGTTAAATGAAAAAGGTGTAGCATGAGTGTACTTTTGCTGCCTCTTATGTATGAAACATGCAAACATTGGCTTTTTTAAAGTAGTGGGACGATAAACTAAAAACTAACAAAAATCATTATTCATGATGGAAGTGAAAAAGAAAATGAAGAGGATTATTCTTTGTTTAATGGTCTTGACTTTGGAGCCATGGAAATGTTCTGCTGCTGCTGCTAAGTCACTTAATCGTGTCCGACTCTGTGTGACCCCATAGACGGCAGCCCACCAGGCTCCCCCATCCCTGGGATTCTCCAGGCAAGAACACTGGAGTGGATTGCCATTTCCTTCTCCAATGCATGAAAGTGAAAAGTGAAAGTGAAGCTGCTCAGTCGTATCTGACTCTTAGTGACCCCATGGACTGCAGCCTATCAGGCTCCTCTGTCCATGCGATTTTCCAGGCAAGAGTACTGGAGTGGGGTGCCATTGCCGTCTCCATGGAAATGTTCTACAGTACTATAAATAAAAAGGGGAACATAGTCACAATCTCTGGAATTATAAAGCAGAATTAAAGCCGTGAACACAGTTGTGTGTGAAGTTGGCAGCATAATGACACAGAAAAATTAGCACCAATTACTTCTAACCACAATAATTTGAGTAATTCTACTATACATGTCTAATAAAATAATCCCAAGAATACAAGAAACTGCTAAGAAACTTAAGACTATTTTAGTAATAATGTTGGTATTAGTGTTTTGAAAATATTAGATAAATGAAAGTGAAAGTGTTAGTTGCTCAGTCGTGTCCAATTCTTTATGACCCCATGGACTGTAGCCTGCCAGGCTCCTCTGTCCGTGGAATTCTCCAGGCATGAATACTGGAGTGGGTAGCCATTCCTTTCTCCAGGGGATCTTCCTGACCCAGGGTTTGAAACTGGGTCTCCTGCATTGTACACAGATTCTTTACCATCTGAACCACCAAGAAAGTCCATTATGTGTATAACGGACTTTTGGACTCAGAGGGAGAGGGAGAGGGTGGGACGATTTGGGAGAATGGCATTCTAACATGTATACTATCATGTAAGAATCGAATCGCCAGTCTATGTCTGATGCAGGATACAGCATGCTTGGGGCTGGTGCATGGGGATGACCCAGAGAGATGTTATGGGGAGGGAGGTGGGAGGGGGGTTCATGTTTGGGAACGCATGTAAGAATTAAAGATTTTAAAATTTAAAAAATAAATAAATAAATAAAAAAGAAAGTCCATTAGATACATATTTTAAAATAAAACTAAATAGGCAATTATTGCAATTAAGGGGAAAGAGTCTCAGAGTAAGACAAAAAGCACATAAAATCAAGAAAGGAAGGTAAAATACTATAACTTTTCATTTGAATTGGAAGTATCAACATGAATTTAGAATTTTTTCTCTTTCTATAAAAACATGTATTTCCTGGCCTTGGTTTTGAAAAAAAAAAAAAATGTCTAGAAGTAATAACAACCCAATGGCAATTGCAACGTTGGCATCCAGATTGTTGCTTTATATGCTATTTCTCACCAAAAGGAATCAGGATCCCTCAGAAAAAAATGGCTCATTTCCTCTCTGGGACAGAATTTTTATAAGAGCCAGAAATACCTTGGTGTGCAAGACAAACTGGTGAGATTATAGTAGAAAGCCATAGGAGCCAACCTGAATGGGGTCCCAGTGGCCAAAACAATTGGCACAAATTAAGCATCAAAAAGAAAAATGAATTCAATGGATTAAAATATATAAATTACATTATAATTCATAGAAATATTCCTTTAATAGGTTAACTCTGGGTGTTGCTAGGATACCAAGTCATTGTTTGAAAAGTAAGCAAATAAAAGTAAGACATCAAGTATTTATCTTGTCTTTTATACAAATTATGTTTCAGAATAGCTAAATAGTTGGTAAAAGACTATTCTTTATATGTGAATTCCAGTTCATAAATGCAGAAAATAATAGAATTAGAAATCATTACTTTGCAACTCATAATGAAACAGTGTTTGTAGTTAACACTAATTATTGGCTGCTTAAGCCACTAGATGAAAAGTTGATGGTGAATTTTATAATGGATGGATTAGGCTGGTGAAACGAGACCCAGACATTTGGGACTCCTGATCTAAGGCAATATGAAGTACAGACTTCCAACCATGAGGCAATTTTGCAAAGAAAAACAAAAAGTTGAATTTAATCAAGATTCTAACTACCAATTTATAGGAATGATAAAGGATAAGCAGTGTATTAAATCACAAAGATGCAATTGGTCCAAATCATAAAATAGGGAACTCTTTAAGATGAATTAGATGACTTCTTCAATAAATACTTAGCACTAAAAAGAGAAATCTTAAAAGATTCTTATCAACCGCATGTAATGTGTGCAGTGTATGGACTCTGATTTTTAGGAATCTAAGCGTGAAAAGAATTTGCTGAGACTCTATTACATACTTTTAGGGATTTATAATTAATTTTTATGTGTAATAATAATACAGTCCTAATACTTTAAAAAGGGCTTCACTAGTGGTAAGGAACCCGCCTGCCAATGCAGGAGACATAAGAGATTCAGCTCTGATCCCTGGGTCTGGAAGATCTTTTGGAGGAGGCCAGTCAACCCATTCCTGTATTCTTGCCTGAAGAATCCCATTGACAGAAGAGCCTGGCCAGTCATGGTCCATAGGGTTGCAAAGAGTCAGGCACAACTGAAGCAATTTAGCACACAATACTTAGAAAAGAAAAGAAAAAAAAAAAAACTTTGTTAATTATACACACTGAACAAAAAGAAGAATGAAATATGATGCTCAGGCTTTTCCTGATAATAACCCATACCTTGGTCCCAGAAGCAGAGCCTGAGATGAGGATTTAATGCAAGAAATACAGCTCGGAAGCGGGGCTAGGCAAGGCTGGTAGTGGGCGTGGTCAGGGGTGCGCACAGGGAACGGAAGTCAACAAGCGTGTGCTGTGCTAAGTCGCTTCCGTCTTGTCTGCCTTTTTGAGATCCTATGGACGGAAGCCCGCAAGGCTCCTCTGTCCGTGGGATTATCTAGGCAAGAACACTGGAGTGGGTTGCCCTGGCCTCCTCCAGGGGATCTTCCAGACCCAGTGATCGAACCAGTGTCTCAGGTCTCCTTCATTGGCAAGTGGGTTCTTTTCCACTAGTTCCATCTGGGAAAACCCAACATGGGTGTAATTTCAGGCGAACTGTCGTGAAAGGTAGCTTCAGCTCTGATTATCAGGGGAACTCTGAAGTTACACCACAAAGCCTCTCTGTCCTGAAGCAGAGAGCTTGTTCTCATGTGTCTCACCCATCCACCACTGGCTAAGGATCACTTCAATTCAATTCAGTTCAGTCGCTCAGTCATGTCCGACTCTGCGACCCCATGAATCGCAGCATGCCAGGCCTCGCTGTCCATCACCAACTCCTGGAGTTCACTCAAACTCATGTCCATCGAGTCGGTGATGCCATCCAGCCATCTTATCCTCTGTTGACCCCTTCTCCTCCTAACCCCCAATCCCTCCCAGCATCAGAATCTGTTCCAATGAGTCAGCTCTTTGCATGAGGTGGCCATAGTACTGGAGTTTCAGCTTTAGCATCAGTCCTTCCAATGAACACCCAGGACTGATCTCCTTTAGAATGGACTGGATGGACCTCCTTACAGTCCAAGGGACTCTCAAGAGTCTTCTCCAGCACCACAGTTCAAAAGCATCAATTCTTCAGCACTCAGCTTTCTTCACAGTCCAACTCTCACATCCATAAATGACCACTGGAAAAACCATAACCTTGACTAGATGGACCTTTGTTGGCAAAGTAATGTCTCTGCTTTTGAATATGCTGTCTAGGTTGGTCATAACGTTCCTTCCAAGGAGTAAGCTTCTTTTAATTTCATGGCTGCCATCACCATCGGCAGTGACTTTGGAGCCCCCCAAAATAAAGTCTGACACTATTTCCACATCTATTTCCCATAAGTGATGGGACCAGATGCCATGATCTTAGTTTTCTGAATGTTGAGCTTTAAGCCAACTTTTTCACTCTCCACTTTCACTTTCATCAAGAGGCTTTTTAGTTCCTCTTCACTTTCTGCCATAAGAGTGGTGTCATCTGCATATCTGAGGTTATTGATATTTCTCCTGGCAAACTTGATTCCAGCTTTTGCTTCTTCAGTCCAGCATTTCTCATGATGTACTCTGCATATAAGTTAAATAAGCAGGGTGACAATATACAGCCTTGACATATTCCTTTTCCTATTTGGAACCAGTCTGTTGTTCCATGTCCAGTTCTAACTGTTGCTTCCTGACCTGCATACAGATTTCTCAAGAGGCAGGTCAGGTGGTCTGGTATTCCCATCTCTTTCAGAATTTTCCACAGTTTATTGTGATCCACACAGTCAAAGGCTTTGCCATAGTCAATAAAGCAGAAATAGATGTTTTCCTGGAAATCTCTTGCTTTTTCCATGATCCAGCAGATGTTGGCAATTTGATCTCTGGTTCCTCTGCCTTTTCTAAAACCAGCTTGAACATCTGGAAGTTCATGGTTCACGTATTGCTGAAGCCTGGCTTGGAGAATTTTGAGCATGACTTTACTAGCGTGTGAGATGAGTACAATTGCGTGGTAGTTTAAGCATTCTTTGCCATTGCCTTTCTTTGGGATTGGAATGAAAACTGACCTTTTCCAGTCCTGTGGCCACTGCTGAGTTTTCCAAATTTGCTGGCATATTGAGTGTAGCACTTTCGCAGGATCATCTTTCAGGATTTGAAACAGCTCAACTGGAAGTTATGACCAACCTAGATAGCATATTCAAAAGCAGGGATATTACTTTGCCAACAAAGGTCCATCTAGTCAAGGCTATGGTTTTTCCAGTAGTCATGTATGAATGTGAGAGTTGGACTGTGAAGAAAGCTGAGTGCCAAAGAATTGATGCTTTTGAATTGTGGTGTTGGAGAAGACTCTTGAGAGTCCCTTGGACTGCAAGGAGATCCAACCGGTCCATTCTGAAGGAGATCAGTCCTGGGTGTTCTTTGGAAGGACTGATGCTAAAGCTGAAACTCCAATACTTTGTCCACTTCATGCGAAGAGTTGACTCATTGGAAAAGACTCTGATGATGGGATGGATTGGGGAAAGGAGGAGAAGGGGATGACAGAGGATAAGATGGCTGGATGGCATCACCAACTCATGGACATGAATTTGAATGAACTCTGGAAGCTGGTGATGGACAAGGAGGCCTGGCGTGCTGTAGTTCATGGGGTCGCAAAGAGTTGGACATGACTGAGCGACTGAACTGAACTGAACTGAACTGGAATTCCATCACCTCCACTAGCTTTGTTCGTAGTGATGCTTCCTAAGGCCAACTTGACTTCACATTTCAGGATGTCTGGCTCTAGGTGAGTGTGAGTGGTCACACCATCATGATTATCAGGGTTGTGAAGCTGCTTTTTGTACAGTTCTCCTGTGTATTCTTGCCACCTCTTCTTACTATCTTCTGCTTCTGTTAGGTCCATACCATTTTCTGTCCTTAATTGAGCCCATCTTTGCAGGATATCTTCCTTTGGTATCTAATTTTCTTGAAGAGATCTCTAGTCTTTCCCATCTGTTGTTTTCCTCTATTTCTTTGCATTGATCACTGAGGAAGGCTTTCTTATCTCTGCTGGCTATTTTTTGGAACTCTGCATTCAGATGCTTATATCTTTCCTTTTCTCCCTTGCTTTTCACTTCTCTTCTTTTCACGGCTATTTGTAAGGCCTCCTCAGACAGCCATTTTGCTTTTTTTGCATTTCTTTTTCTTGGGGATGGTCTTGATCCCTGTCTCCTGTACAATATCACAAACCTCCGTCCATAGTTCATCAGGTACTCTGTCTACCAGATCTAATCCCTTAAATCTATTTCTCACTTCCACTGTATAATCATAAGGGATTTGATTTAGGTCTTACCTGAATGATCTAGTGGTTTTCCCTACTTTCTTCAATTTAAGACTGAATTTGGCAATAAGGAGTTCATGATCTGAGCCACAGTCAGCTCCTGGTCCTTTTATTTGCTGACTATATAGAGCTTCTCCATCTTCGGCTGCAAAGAATATAATCAATCTGATTTTGATGTTGACTATCTTGTGATGTCCATGTGTAGAGTCTTCTTTTGTGTTGTTGGAAGAGGGTGTTTGCTATGACCAGTGCATTCTCTTGGCAAAACTCTATTAGCTTTTGCCCTGCTTCATTCTATACTCCAAGGCCAAATTTGCCTGTTACTCCAGGTGTTTCTTGACTTCCTACTTTTGCATTCCAGTCCCCTATAATGTAAAGGACATCTATTTTGGGTGTTATTTCTAAAAGGTCTTGTAGGTCTGTTCAACTTCAGCTTCTTCAGCATTACTGGTTGGAGCCTAGGCTTGGATTACTGTGATATTGAATGGTTTGCCTTGGAACGAACAGAGATCATTCTGTCATTTTTGAGATTGCATCCAAGTAGTACATTTCGGACTCTTTTGTTGATCATCATGGCTACTCCATTTCTTCTAGGGATTCCTGCCCACAGTAGTAGATATAACTCAGTAGATCTGAGTTAAATTCACCCATTCCAGTCCATTTTAGTTCGCTGATTCCTAGAATGTCGACATTCACTCTTGCCATCTCCTGTTTGACCACTTCCAATTAGCCTTGATTCATGGACCTGACATTCCAGGTTCCTATGCAATATTGCTCTTATAGCATCAGACCTTGCTTCTACCACCAGTCATATCCACAAATGGGTATTGTTTTTCTTTGGCTCCATCTCTCCATTTTTTCTGGACTTATTTTTCCACTGATCTTCAGTAGCATATTGGGCACCTACTGACCTGGGAGGTCCCTCTTTCAGTATCCTATCATTTTGCCTTTTCCTACTGTACATGGGGTTCTCAAAGCAAGAATACTGAAGTGGTTTGCCATTCCCTTCTTCAGTGGACCACATTCTGGAAGATGTAAACTCCCAGGTGCTCCTGAGCAAAGCAGTTCCAGAACCCAAGGGCAGGCATTGGAAGAGGAATCTCATGTGTGAGTCTTCGGATATAAAAGCACACTGAAGCTTGGACAGGGACACAATGATGGTAAATGGATCTGAGAGCATCTGAGTTGGGCATCTACAGTGTCTATACTAAGGACCCTCCAGTAGAGAGAGGGAATGTGGGTGGTGATTGAGGAGAAAACAAGATGCACATAATATCAAAACATGTTGGAGCAAGATGAACATGCTGGAAATTTTCCATAAAAACTTGGAAAAAGTAAGCAATCATGACTGTCTCACCTGTTAAATATATTGCATGATACAAGCAATTCTAATCTTGAAAAGATTCATTGGCTGTGAAAGTTTGTTCCCATTCAGTTGTTGAGAACTTGGAAAGAATTTACCTGTGGAAACAATGTCATATGGTGGTTAGTTCCTAGGAGAACCCACAGAAGACACATCTGCCCATAATTGGGAGGGGGCCCATATGCTCACAATGAAACATAGTGGAAAACACCACAGAGGCAACACAAGTAATTAAATCACACCATACTTCCAAGAAAGAAACTGCTTTTGCTTTGTCACTGATGCTTTTAGGGAAAGCAGCTGTTCTTTTTTTTTTTTTTTAAGCTTTTTATTTTATACTGGAGTATAGTTGATTAACAATATTGTGATTCTTTCAGGTGAAGTGCAAAGCGACTCGGCCATACATATACATGTATCCATTCTCCCCCTAAACCTTTCTCCCACCCAGGCTGCCACTTAACAGAGCAGAGTTCCCTGTGCTGTACAGGAGCCATTCCTGGTTATCCATTTAATTTTTTTTTAATTATCGACTTTAATTACAGCAGTGGGTGCATGTCCATCCCAAACTCCCTATCTTCCCTCTGTCCTTCCCCCTGACAACCATGTTCTCTAAGTCTATGAGTCTGTTTCTCTTTTGTAAATAAGCTCATTCCTTTTCAGATTCCACATATAAGGGATGTCATATGATAGTTCTCCTTCTCTGTCTGACTTACTTCACTCAGTAGGACAATCTCTATGCCCATCCATGTTGCTAAAGCAGGTGTTCTTAGAGCTCCTTTGGTTTCAGTTTTTTTCTCTGCCAGAAGGCCACTTTACAACTTAACCATCAGCTAAGAGATGGTTGGAGGCGTGTGTTCAGGAGGGGTGTTTACTTTTTAATATCAACAACCAAGGGGTTGTTATTGCTGCTGCTGTCTCAGGTGGTGTCACACTCAATGCTCAAATCACAGATTTCCTAACACAAAGTGCTCTCTGCCCCCTTCAACACACCACACCCTGCTTGCTTCCACTTGAAACAAGGTGAAAGTTTTGGTTAGAAGGTAAAGTATGAGGGGAGACTCCCATAAAATGAGCTTGTCTGTTTCAACACACTGTAGTACCTGGGCATAAAGTTTGGTCTCTTACGAATCCATCTTTCATCTGCTCCTTCATGAATGCACTATGACTCAGATGATTGCTATTAACTAATGTCCAGGCCTTTTTCTACTCTAATAAATATTTCCTATCCAAGCAGTATGTCATGGACACACACTGTTGAATTCAATGCTCATTAAAAATACTTTGCACCTTTATACAGATGAGGGTCAGGATGATGGGGTACCTCCCCTAAGTCATGCTGCTGGTAAAATATAGAGCCAGGATATACGCTTGTCTGACTCTAACTGTCCACGTTCTTTTCTATTCTGCCTCAAGAAGAGCTGGGGAGATGTGGCATGGTCCATCCTTCCTTTTTCTGACCATTTTCTAGATTTCCTTTGGAAAAGTTGTCATTGCTTTACCAAGAACTAGGATAATTTTCTTTCCATCAAAGGAGCTCTATGTGATATATACTATTGCTGTCCCTATTTTAAAGATAAGGACAGATGCCAAGGAAGTAAATTTAGTCAAAGTCACCTGGGTAAGTAAGTGGCAGGACTGGCTTCAGAATATAATATGATCATAAGGGCTTCCTTGCTGACTCAGATGGTAAAGAACCTGCTTGCAATGTAGGAGACCTGAGTTTGATCCCTGGGTTGGGAAGATCCCCTGGAGAAAGGAATAACTACCCATTCCAGTGTTCTTGCCTACAGAATTCCATGCACAGAGGAGCCTGGTGGAGTACAGTCCATGGGGTTGTGAAAAAGTCAGGTACCACTGAGCACATGGGCACACACAGTATGACTCTAAGGCCTGAACCAGTATGCAATCAGCCTCACAAGGACTGAAGGTTTTAGCTCAATGGCAAGGCAACAGTATTCCCAGGAGGGCTCATCAGTAAGTCCAGACCACTGCTAGTCTAGCCAATACTTTTGTGGAAGATTGCATTTTCCAAAGATAGTGGCAACACTGTTTCCCATCTGATGTGCTCTTCTTAAAATATGAGCTAGGTAATCCTTCTGTTGTGCGGAGTAGGGTCTGTTTCCTCTCACTTGAACCTGGGCTGATCTTTGCAACTGTCTCCACTAATTGAGTCTGGAACCAATGACACTGTATGGCTTCCAAGGCTGAGTTGTAAAACTACCAGCACTCCCGCCTTATTCTCTTAGAATGCTTGTCCTTGGAGCTCACCAGGACTGTAAGGAAGCCCTAAGCAGTCCACGGAGAGCTACATGGAGGGGAAACCGAGTTCCCCAATCCATGGCCCTGGTTGACCTCCCAGTCAATGGGCCAGCACCGAATCTTCAGTCACAGATGGGT
Source organism: Capra hircus (assembly GCF_001704415.2). Lineage (NCBI taxonomy): Eukaryota > Metazoa > Chordata > Mammalia > Artiodactyla > Bovidae > Capra > Capra hircus. Next base: position 14,914,459 of record NC_030828.1, on the reverse strand, counting down.
ACCGCCTTGAAAGTGACTCTTCTGTTCTCCAGTTAACCTGCCCCACCTAGCTGACATTACATGGAACCTGCTCAGCTCTACTCAAAATGCAGATTTGTGAGCAACATAAAAGACTGCTGTTGTTTTAAGACCTTAAGTCTTAAGGGGGGTTATTAACACATTAATAATTAATATTAATATATTGCAGCTGTAAGACATTATAACAGTTCCCAAAGCAATGTCCTCTCAGAATGATATCTGGTGCCTAACAGTGATGGTGGTGATGTTAGTAGGACTGGGATAGGATAAATGATTGACACAGATGAGTCAGGTACCTTACCTGGTCCCCCACACACCTTATCTGGTCTGTTTCCTAAATTAACTCTGTGCAGAAAGTGCTCTAAGTTTACAGGGAAGGGACCTGAATTCCAGAGAGTTCAGCCCCTTCATTATCTGACATTCTTGGCATCAACAAATATGCAGTGAAACTGAGGTTTAAGTAAGGCCTTTCAGAATCCAAACACCTGTCTCATCACTAGTATTTTATTTCTGCCTTGAATCCTGGTCCGTTAAAAGATGGTGACTACATGTGGTAAACTAAAAAAGCACAGGACTGAAGAGGCTAATTAAAAACAGAAGCTTTCCTCAGGTCTAGGATAGTAGAGTACACTGTTGACTGTGGAAGTCACACTGAAGATGTGGTTCCCAACTGGAATATAATAATAATAAGACTGGTAGTGACGATGGTGGTGAAGATGATGGGATAGCTACCACTGATGGAGTAAATACTAAAAATATAGTGTATTTAAAAAAAAGCCAGGAAAGCAAGCGCCAGGTTCTACCATGTCAGGTGCTGCATGTAGATAAACTCTTCAGCCACTCTAGGATGTAGGTGCTATTGAATCCCCACACAGGATGAAAGCACTGGGAGTCACACGGGGTGCAAAAAGTTCTTACATTCTTTAAATTGGATTATAGTAGCTTTACTATATAGCAAAGTGAATCAGCTCTCTCTGTGTGTGTATGTGTATATATCTCCACTGTTTTTTTAATTTCCTTCCCATTTAGGTCGCCACAGAGCACTGAGTAGAGTTCCTTGTGTTATACAGTAGATTCTCATTAGTTATCTATTTTATGCATAGAAGTGTATATATGTCAATCCCAATCTCCTACACCCTCCCCTTACCCCCTTCAATATTTATTTAAAATTAATATTTAAATTCAAAGTGAGACATATGTTTGTTCTCTACGTCTCTGTCTCTATTTCTGCCTGGCAAATAAGTTCATCAAAACCATTTTCTAGATTCCATATATATGCATTAATATATGATACTTGTTTTTCTGTCTTGGACTTACTTTACCCTGTATGACAGTCTCTAGATTCATCCACATCTCTGCAAATATGGCACTATTTCATTCGCCTTTATGGTTGAGTAATATTCCAAGGTCGTATAGCTTTCTGAAAGCTGACAGTGAGTGGCTCTGATGGTACAGTCCACCTCATTATACTATTTGAAAGAAGGAGCTGAGGAAAACATACATACGATTCCAGTGAAATGCATTATATTGACTGACAGTGAGTGAACAAGGCGGGAAGCAAGGGCAGGATGGGCAGATATCCATCAGTAGCTAGATATCAGGTGATAGCTAACCAGAGGCAGTGAGTGAGTGCTCTAGGGTGCTCAGAAGGCTGCAGGCTGCTACAGGGAGCTTATGGGCATAGCTGTGACTTGAAGTTCCCACCAGCTGGGCCCTTCTCTGCCTGGCATTTGGGGGCTGTTGCAGCCCCAGAGAACACTTCTCCACCCTCTGATGCTTGGAAATCCCAGTACCTAATGCCACCATGCTGCTGGAAACAGTGGCAGACATTTAAGCTTCAATGCCACTTGTACAAACACTCCTTGCTTCTGCTGGCTCTTATTAAAATGTATGAGTTAGTTCCCTGTCCACCAGGGGCATCTCTGATCTGTTCCAGAGACCATTTCAAAGAGGCCAGCCAACCTTGAAGGACTAGTCCTCCCTATCCCAAAGGAAAACACGGACCAGTAACAGAACAGCCTCAAGCCCTGATCCCATGACAAAGCATTGGTCCTTCTTGAAATTTCCCCAAAGACAAATACTTCCGAATAAAATTGAAGTCTGGAGGAGAGGAGGTTTTGAAGAATATTTCTTCTGACTTGTTGGCAAGAGACCATTTGTGGAGGAAAGCATGTTTTAAAAATATAGTCACCTGTTTCCACTGTTAATTCCAATTCTGAAGTTAGGGGTGTCTGCTTGTATTTTTGAAAGAGAGGGAGCAGGGTACAAAATCCTCGTTGCCATAGGAATGAGAATTCTCTTCCAAAGGAGTATAAATTCAAGTGAAAAATTGGGATCAGAGAAGGTGAGCTATTCTGAAAGAACAGTTATCTGTTGTCCTGCAAAAATCTATAGCCAGACAGAAAAAATAAATTCTAAAGAATATGCAGAGTGTGGAATTGTGAGTTTCCCCATATATTTTCACTTAATTTTTCAGTAACAACTAGGAATCTTTGGCTGATATGGTTTAAAGATCAACCTCAATACTTATTTAAAATTAATATTTAAATTCAAAGTGATGTCTTTGCTTTCTGATATGCTGTCTAGGTATTAAAAAGGGACAATTGAGAGACATCAACTTAGCAACTGAATAACAAATATTTAAATTTCTTTTCACCTGTTTCACTTACATTACAGAAATAATGTGGGGTCTGACAGGTACTTGAAAGCTTTGGAGAAGGTCTGTGGTTTTTGAAACACCATGAATGAGTGCCTTGGAGTCTGTTTCTTTGAAATGGCTGATGACAAAATGTTGGATTATGAGATTTGGAGTTGGACAAGTTTACAGATGAATCCTGGCTTCACCACAGGTTGTCTAAAATAACATCTGGCCCATTTTTTCACCTGTCTGAACACAATGAGGACAGCAATTCCTACTTCACAAGGTTAAAAACCATGACACATTTTAAAACTCAAAACAGAGACTTCTCTGTGGGTCCAGTGGTTAAAAGACTTCACATTCCAATGCAGGGGATCCCTGGTCAGGGAGCTAGGATCCCACACGCCTTGTGGCCAAAAAAACAAAAAAACCCCGAAAACCCAAAACATGAAACACAAGCAATAACAAATTCAACAAAGACTTTAAAAATGGTCCACATCAAAAAATCTTAAAACGAAACAAAAACTCAAAACAATGCCTGCCACATAGTAGGGAACACTGACTGGCAGCTTTTGAGACTATCACAATCACACGCCATTTGGTTCAGTTAACTGTCTCACTTTTTCAGTTTAATTCAAATCACATACCCAGGGATCAGGACTCCTAGATTTGGATTACATGGGATATCAGATAGGATTGGGTGTGACGGCTTGTGACAGATATCCCAAATAATAGAAGTTTAAAACAAGATACAAGTTTATGTTTTCTCCTGTGTTAAATAAATCCCAGGATATGCAGCACGGAGCTGGTACTGGAATCAAGGGCTCGACGTTCTGTTCCTAAGGAAGAACAGGAGCCCAGGTATTGGAAGGCCGCTGGCAGCCTGTGTGTCAGTTCCCTACTGCATCTTCCTTCTCAGTCCTGATTATAAAGCCTCGTGCTCTACTGTTTTTCTCAGTGGAAGGAAAGGGAGAAACACGCAAACTGGCCACAGTAAGTGAAACACTTTTGTTTCCCTATTTTAATTTACCCATTCCAACAACAATGACAACAAACAGAATTTATCAGCATTGCACTAAATGCTGGAGAAGGAAATGGCAACCCATACCGACATTCTTGCCTGGGAAATCCCATGGACAGAGGAGCCTGGCGGGCTACAGTTCATGGGGTCACACGAGTCAGACACAACTGAGCCCATGCACACGTACTAAATGCATTAAATGTTGCCCATATTGATGCTATCTGTATTTATAAAATCATGTGAGCAGTATTTTCCACTCTTATTTGAGAATTTGGACCAAGAAGGACTTTCTATGCAGGAAAGGCTAGTATGTGCAGTAAGAGCAAGTCAGCTGCTAAATTTGGTGAACGCAGGAAGAACAGATCTAGGATTTTATGATTATTAAATAAAAACCAACTATTTTTACCCTGTGAATCGAGTACTGCTTGTTACCTCTACTTTGAAGGTGATGAAGTAAGGTTCAATAAGGCTCAGTAATGTTGCCATAGTCGCATCACAGGTGACACCATGATCTGTAGCTAACTGTGCCGCACAGTTATACACACACACACACACACACACACACACACACACACACACACACGAACTGGCTACTCAAGCATTCTGTGAAAAATGAATAAAATATAGTCATGGAACAAATTTAAAAAACAAACACCAGGAAAAAACAGAATATCATATTTTATTTATAATACAGACCTAATTGTGTGAAAATGCCCCCCAAAGACTGGAAACAAACTATTTTCTTAACAAGGGTAGACTCTTGGTGGTGGGGTTAGACAGTAGTATGCTAAAGCTGGCTAGCAAGAGCCTATTGTTAAATATTCAGGAGCTCTGAGAGCTAGTTGTTAAACTGTTGGTAGCTTTAAAAAGGCCAGGATGGGTGTATATACAACAGGCAAATTGACACAGACTACAAACGGCTTTGCTTCCCCCCTAGAAAGCCAGTTTACCAACACAATACTTGTTTGGTGCTCACATCTTTCATGCTTTTGTGTATTGTGTTCTATATTAAACACAATATATTTTGCAATAACATAAATTAGCATAGAGCCAAGAAAAAAGAATATGGTAGAGTTCATACAGCATAAAGGGCTTCTCAGTTAGTGCCAGTGGTAAAGAACCTGCCTGCCAGTGCAGAAGACGTGAGACTTGGGTTCAGTCCCTGGGTCAGGAGGATCCCATGGAGGAGGGCATGGAAACCCACCCCAGTTCTCTTGCCTGGAGAATTCCATGGGCAGAGGAGCCTGGTGGCTACAGTCTGCAGAGTCAGACACAACTGAACAACTAACACACACACACACACACACACACGCGCACATTTCATTCATTGAGCACCTTTGTTTCTATTGTTATTACATCAGCCCCACCTCAGATTATCTCGGAGGTCAGGGAGCCCTGATGTAGACAATCTGTGTGTGGTTTTCCTTCATGCTTGCTGCTGTCTTTGAACTCAGAGTTGGCTGTGGTTTCAGAGGAGAGAAAAGTAAGTCCTGAGAGTCGTTTCCAGGTGCAGTGCCAGTCTCAGCCCTACCTTCCTCACTGCAGAGGGTGGTGAACAGCTACAATAAATAGAACACCTGTGTGTAATGGGCTGTGAGTCACACAGCATGTTTTCTCATATAGTTCTTGTTGGAAGTTAATGCAACTTTAGGTCACAGGTGGTCTTCCAGTACCTCGTGTGGTTTGGAATTTCTTTTTTGACCTTCCTTCATTCTGTAAATCTAACTCCAAGTAGAGGAAAAAAGGCTTAATTTAAGAGGATCTGTAAGAGACCATTGACCTCCTTCTTGAAGAGGCTGAATTCCTCGCCTGAGCACCGAACAGGCACACACTGAACAGGTTGTTCCCTGCAATCCCTAACCCCCAAGCACATGGCCAAGCTTGGCAGGTGCGCTTGGCACATGCTGTTAGGCCCATGAAAAGCAGACCTCCCTCAACAAAGTGCTCCATCCACCCGCCGCAGTACTGACATTGATATTCTTAGGTGCACGTGGCAAACGCGGTTGTAGCTTTGGTGGGAGGGAGTCAAGGCTGTAACAAGACACGTACTGCAATTGTAGAGTCATACGATGAGACGGAGACCAGATGAAGCAGGCGGCTTTCAGTGCAATGTCCAGAAAAGCACACAGGGGCCTTTTTTTTAGTCCATTGCCTGCCTGGTGTGCTGAGTCACAGCCCTAGCTTCTGTTGTGGGAAAGGGCTGCTTATATTGAATTATCCTGCACCCAGGGAGGCAGAGCAGCTCCAATTGTCCTAGAAACATTGCTCTTGTTGAGTCACTGAAACCAAAGATTCCAAAGACCCATTATTTCCTCTGCTCATCCTCTGGGGATTGATGTAAACTAGATCCTTCTATGCGCTGCCTATTTCTTCTTCCATATGGTTCTGATTAAAAGAGTTGAGAAAATATCCATGGTCTAATTTGGAATCTGCAGAGTGTAAGAATAGTGATATTGTCAGATCAAATTAACCAGTATTTATTGAACAACTACCCTCTGTTAGGCACTTTGATATGAACCTCTATTGAAATTCTTCTTAGCAATTCTCTTCTTAGCAGTTCCACTCCCTCAGCTGACTCACTTGATCCAGAAAACTGTAACTCATTGATTGGGTAAATTAAAAAAAAAAAATATGTGTGTGTGTGTGTGTGTGTGTGTGTGTAAAAATCAAGTGTGAATTGATCATATGTGTCTGATGTTATGAGCTTTTCCATTGGCTCAGCTGTAAAGAATCCACCTGCAATGTAGGAGACTCAGGAGACATGGGTTCGATTCTTGGGTTGGGAAGATCCCCTGGAGGAGGGTATGGTAACCCACTCTAGTATTCTTGCCAGGGAAATCCCATGGACAGAGGAGCCTGGTGGGCTACGGTCCATGGGGTCACAAAGAGTCAGACACAACTGAGGTGACTTAGCATGCACGCAGGTCTGATGTTAGGCTATGTGCTGTATATTCATTATTATTCATAAATTTGCAAATGTTAAAATCATTCTCAGTTGGAGGGAGAAATGGAAATGCAGAAATTCCCAGAGAAGGAACAATCTGTGAGACATTCACTCCGCTGCACAGCAACATCAGAAAAAATAAGTGCCCCACCAGGCTGTCATGGGTGCCTCTTCCCACTGTCAGGGCCTGGGGGAGATAGCTGTCATCCTTCCAGGCCTGTGTCTCTTAACCAAAGAATAGAGTGACAGAGCCTGTAGTTCTGACCAATTTCCCTGGAAACAAACATAACCTTCTGCCGCTATGTATGTAATTACTCCTGTTCTAGCATAATGCTTAAAGCAGAGCTCCACCGAGGGGATGGAGAAATAAAACACTTTGTTTACACTCTTGCTCTTAGCAGAAAAAATATGTATTCCAAACATTAGCTTTGTCCTTTCTATTAAACACACATATTACGGCAAATTCTTCATGTACGTTTTTTCTTCAATATACAGGTCGATAAATGCTATCATTATGTAATTCATCAGAGGGTGATCTGTTGCGATGTTAATCCAATTCAGGAGAGTCTCCTGAACAATCCCCTGACATCCATAAACTCTCATTTTTTTTTAAATTTCACCATCAAAAGAGTGTAGCAAACGCTACACATTTATCATGCCCTTTCTCTCTGTGTGTCAAAGGTTAATCACATCATGAGTCTGAAGGCTCTTTTTCCCTTATTTCTTTCAGCTTTATGAGTTATTACATTGGCCTTCAAGGTTTAAATCATCATATATCAATTGGAATTACAACTCAAATTCCATTTGAGATTTCTGATTGCACAGAGTTGCTGCTGAAATCAATGATAAACATGACCTCCAGAAGAGATGTAAAGAGCTCTCCAGGAAATATTGGTCAAGAAACTGTTAAAAATGAAACATCTTCAAATCAAAATTCTACCCCTATAGCATTTAGAGTTGTACCCACTAGGGAAATGCATAGACTGAGTATTTTCTCAAGTTCCAAATATTCTCAAGATCTTTCATGCATATCATTTTCATTTATATGTATAATATATTTTTACACTCTGTTTTTCAAAACAGAAAACTGTAGTTAAAGGTTATATGAGAGAAAAATTAGACATGTAACTTGATACTTTTAAATATACACCCATATATTAATATATACTTTTTTAGAGCAGTTTTAAGTTTACAGAAAAATTGAGCTGAAAGTACAGAAGTTTCCTGTATGCCCTCCACCCCCATTCATACAAATATCCTCTCCTGTAATCAGTATTCCCCTACCCCCAGAGTGGTACATCGGCTATAATTGATGAACCTACATTAACACATCATTGTCACCTAAGTCCATAGTTTGCATAAGAGTTCACTCTTAATGTTGTACATTTTGTGGGTTTGGACAAATGTACAAAGACATATATCCATCATTATGGTCTTATGGTATTATTATACTTTCTTCAGCTCTCTGCCTTCTTTATGACCCAGCTGCCACAACCATATGTGACCACTGGGAAGACCCAAGCACCAAAGGATTGATGCCTTCTAAGTATGGTGCTGGAAAAGATTCCCGAGAGTCCTTTGGACAGCAAGAAGACCAAACCAGTCAATCTTAAAAGAGATCAACCCTGAATACTTGTTGGAAGGACTGATGTTGAAGTTGAAACTCCTGTATTTTGTCAGGGAACAGCTGACTCCTTGGAAAAGTCCCTGATGCTGGGAAAGATTGAGGGCAGAGGAAAAAGAGGGCATCAGAGGATAAGATGGCTGGATGGCATCACCAATGCAATGGACATGAACTTGGGCAAATTTCAGGAGATGGTAAGGGACAGAGAGACCTGGGATGCTGCAGTCCATGGGGTCGCAAAGAGTTGGACTTGACTGGGTGGCTGAACAACAGCACAGAATATTTTCACTGCCCTAAAAATCCTCTGTGCTCCATGTACTCTTTCCTTCCTCCTTCCTAAACCCTGGTAATGACTGATCCTTTCACTGTGCCCATGATTTTGCCTTTTTCAAAACATCATATATTTGGAATCATACAGTATGTAGTCTTTTCAGATTGGCTCCTTTTATTCAGGAGTATGCATCTAAGTTTTGCTCATGTCTTTTCATGGTGTTAAGTGGCTAATTTCTTTGCAACACTGAATAATATTCCATTGTCTACATGTATTACAGAGCAAAGAGTTGGCTGCCCTATGAAAATAGAATTTAGTACTATGGCAGGCTATAGTACAGGCTTTTAAGAAAAGAAAAAGATTTGTGGTGAGGTCTATGGGTAAGGAGACAGGCGGAAAGGCTTGCATCAGTGTCTCCCAGATTGATCTGGGATTTTGGTCAAACTTCCAAGGGAGGAGAGTTAGTATTCAGAATCACTAGTGAAGCAGGTTTCCATTGGAGAGCTTTGAAACTTTGCTGTTTATGGTAAGGTATGGTAAAGGGGCTTCAGCACTAGATCTCCCTGGACAGCGATTCTGGTCATGTTCCCATCATGCCCCGGTCCTTTGGTTCAGGTCGTTGTTTGAGGTCAAAATCATCTTCCATGTGTATGATCCAACTGTATGACTTGTTGTTTTGTTCTGTTGTGTCTGAAAAACTAATCAGGATCTTGTTAGAAACAAGATAGGGCCAGTTTGGGGCTGGTTTTCCAGTTACAGAGGAACCACTGTTTATTTATTTATCCACTCACCTACTGAACGGTGTCCAAGTTATATCTGGGTTTTGCTAATTATGAATAAAATGGCAGTAAACATCTGTGTTAGTTTTGTGTTTATATAAGTTTTCAACTTCTTTGGGTTGAATACCAAGTATTGTGACTGCTGGAATTGTTTGGTAAGAATATGTTTAGTTTTGTACTGAGTATCTTTTTGAAGTTCTTGTCTTCAGGTACAGCGATCACACTTTTACACCACCACTAAATAAACCTGAGATGAAATGCACTGAAAACTTTTGGGATTTGCCTTTTCCTTTGATTTTACCCTGGGATAAAGTTTCCAAACTTTCAATTCCCTCTCATTTCTCAAAGCTGAGACCAATGGACTGTTTCATTCTGCTCAAGCATGAAGCAGATAATTATTCTGAGTCACCTACAGTGAATACTACCTCCTAATTTCTATCCTTCTTTTTATTTTTAAAAAAAATTTTGTAATGAACCATTTTTAAAGTCTTCATTGAATTTGTTACAATATTGCTTCTGTTGCTTGTGTTCTGCTTTTTGACCATGAATCATATGTGGAAGCTTAATTCACTGACCAGGATTTGAACCTGCACCACCAGCATTGGAAGGCAAGATCTTAACTACTGGACCAACAGGGAAGTCCCTCTATCCTTATTTTTAATGTGTATATAGAAAACATTTCACAATTCCCTCAAATACTGTTTGGTTGAACATTTCACTTGAAGGTCCCTTTGAAGGGGAAAGGATATAGTCAAAGACATGTCTATCCCAGCCCTGGAATACTTCATAGAATAGTAGAACCTCAAATTCTTTTCATGATGAGCATGCATGCATGCTTAATTGCTCAGATGTGTCTGATTCTTTGCAATCCCATGGACTGTAGCCCATCATATGATGAGAAATTGATGCCAAAAGGAAACTTATTATGGAGGAGTCTTTATCTCAGTAGCCCTTGTGTTTTTCTTTGGTTTCTAGTCCCCAAGTCTTGGGTAGGGTAAGAGTCTGCAAAACAGTTGAAGTGATCAGTCACCACAAATACGTACCCAGGGTTTCAGCTCTCAGGTTAAAAAGACAAGAAGGTTTCCTGCACTTGAATAATGTATTTGCTTTGTATGATTTCTATATCAATGTTCCATTTTAGAAAGTTATTCTGTTGGATGATTTGAAACCTAGTGTTGCAATTAAAGTGAGGTCCTCAAATCTTTCATACCCCCTATCCCATCACAACTCCCAAAATATCACCTAAATTACTGGTTCTTTCCTGTCTGAGATGAGCAATGTAATTGGGAAATTCTTTTTGCCTTGAGATGATTTTCCTGTGCCACTTTCCCAGCTTGAATGGGGGACTGAGGAAGAAGTAGAGGGAAGAGAAGACTACAGTCCTGGTAGGGAGTTTTACTTGAGTGAGTCTAAAGTCTGAACTGATTAAATAATGATCCCACAGAGATAGTGTGAAGCAGGAGACACTAGTCACTGGCAGCGGAAATTCCAATTCTTCAAATAGTAAGAAATACTCTAGAGAAAGACTAGAGATAGCAATCTTATTGGAAAAGAGGAGTAGGGAACTATCTTGATTTGAATAGAACTTCTTGTAGGTGCCAAGATTAAGAAGTGCTCCACATTGATGGAAATGGGAGCTCCCAAGGTAAGATGCTGTAGTAAATGTTGTGCCTGATTACCCTTTCCTTTGGGATGTATATTCCTGTAAAGTTTTTTATGAGCATCTGAGTTGCTTTGGATGATGAAATATAAGCAGAAATGATGCACATCACTTCTCTGTGGAAGAATTTATGGGCTGTATAATGATTCTCCAAGCTCTCTTCTTCTATACTCAGAGAACCCGGGAGATTTATGTTAAGATACTGGTGCCATAAGATGACGGAGATTTTTATCACCCTGGGTTTGTGAATGACTACTATAGATCCATAACAGACACATATCATGAGTGGGAAATAAGCCTTTGTCATTTTAAGCCTTTGAGATTTGGGGATTTTTTGTTACTAAAGTTAGGAGATTCTGATAAGTAAAGATGTCTGGTTATAGAAAAATAAAACTCTATTCTTGTACATCTAATTTTGTATTTGTAAATTTCAAGCCAGCTACACACTCATTTGATGCATAAGAATTTGACTATAGAAACTCAGCAAAGAAAAATAGTATGTTTAAAAAATGTGGCTGGTTAATCCTGATACCTTTCAAGGAACATACATTTTAACTTGTGATGGAAACCTGCCGCTACTTCTGTGGATCTTGGCTCCTTTGTGCTGCACATAGTGAAGAATTTTTGTACTGAGGGACTCAGGCCTTTAAAGACATGCATAATTTCATACAAGATAACCCAAACAGAAACTAAAGACTTCATCTGGAGTTTTATTCAAAACAAAAACAAAATACCTTCCCACACTGAAACAAAATATAATCTGTGCCACTGTTCTCAAGCTAGAGTAAAGAAATGTGGTTGGTGGACAGAATATTGAGACTTACTCTCAGGCTGACTTATGCTGGTGGAATTTAGGGGCTTTGGAACCTATTTAGAGTAATCCATAGGTTTAAGCCTTGTTTGAATGCAGACAGTGTTGGTGGAGCCAGCAAATGCTGGATCAGAAGTCCTACTAAACAGGCCACCCTGGACACTTGCCCAGAGGTGATGCCTGAAGACCCCCAAAAGGCTCAGGGGTTGGGACACTGGGCTTGGACCTCCCCATTTCTTGCTGATATTCCCAGAGCAAACTGAGACTTCAAGGTTATGTCCATTAAAGAGATTTGGGAAAATGGATTGCTTTTTCTACAAACCTCCTAAAATACCCATCAAACCTTAGAAAGTCTTTAATTCATTTTAACAGGGCAAGTTGGTAATAATAATGATTTTGAAAGGCTGCTGCCCATCTCTAATTTTTATGACACCATTTGCTCAGTAGATTTAACTGAAGCCAGCAGAATTTACTTACATGACAAGGGGTAATTTTAAAGCTCTTTCTCCCAAGTAGGTCAGTAGAAGGATAGTTCAAGAAAACCAGTTATATTATCCAGATATAAGATAACAAGATATAGATGGAAGACAATAGCACCACATGAAACAGTTCATATCCAAAATGACTTTTTTTTAATTAATTTAACATCAGGAAGGGAAGATGGGCTCCCAAGTGTCTCAGAGTATCCTTTTAAATTTCAGAACTCTAGAGGAAAGAATATTGCCCTTCTGTGTCTTTTTAAAAATTATCATAGCCTTTGATAATTTGTGCTTTTAAGATCCATCACTGGAAAGTTTATTCCCTACCAGGAAGTCCAAGACATTTTATTTTAAAGTGTCTAATAGAATTTGGTACTTCAAGCATGTCTGGATTAAAAAAAAAAAAAAAACTAGCTCAGTGGGGAAGCATTTGAACAATGGAACACTGAAATAATTCTGTTATTCAGTAGACTTAAAAAATTTTTTACTTATTTACTTGACTGTGTCAGATTTTAGTTGCAGTGCAAGGGCATGGAGGCTTAGTTGCCCTATGGCATGTGAGATCTTAACTCCCTGACCAGGGATCAAACCCATGTCCCCTGAACTGGAAGGCAGATTCTTAACCACTGGACCACCAGGGAAGCCCTAGAATCAGTTGGTTCTATGGGGTTGCACAGAGTCGGACACGGCTGAAGCGACTTAGCAGCAGCAGCAGCAAGGAAGTTTTATAAATGATCACTCTCAGGCACTGCAACATTCCTAGGTCTTGTTGCCCTATTTGATGTCATTTGCCCCAGATGCACACGTGTTTTTCTTCTATTTTCCTGGTAACTTGGAGTTGACAAAACAATAGCTCTCTAGATTAAATTTTAGAGTCCACCTGGGAGGACTTCAAGATGTGAAGTCTGGAGAAGCAGCCTGTGGCTCCTCTTCTGTTTTCTGCAGTCTTTGCTCATTGGTAGTGGAAGGGGGAGTCACCCAGAAACTTTGGCTCTGGGTAAGCATTTGAAAGGGGCTTCCGTAGCTCAGTTTGTAAAGAACTCGCCTGCAATGGAGGAGACCCATGTTCCAACCTTGGATTGGGATGATCCCCTGGAGAAGGAAATGGCAACCCACTCTAATATTCTCTCTGGGAAATCCCATGGACAGAGGAGCCTCGTGGGCTACAGACCATGGGGTTGCAAAGAATCTGATATTACTTAGCAACTAAACTCCACCACCCAAGCATTTCAAATCCTGAAATGAGTTCCTAGCAACACAAACATCCTGCGCATCTTTTCTGGATCAAAGCACCCAGCTGCTTACCTCACCTCACTTTAAGATTTTCCTCCTTGACCATCAGATAATGAAGAAAGAGTAACACAGCCTAAGTTTCTGATTTTTTTTGTTAAATTTTTATTTTTACTTTATTTTACTTTACAATACTGTATTGGTTTTGCTATACATTGACATGAATCCACCACGGGTGTACATGCGATCCCAAACATGAACCCCCCTCCCACCTCCCTCCCCACAACTTCCCTCTGGGTCATCCCCGTGCACCAGCCCCAAGCATGCCGTATTATGAATATGGCTTTAAGTGAGTCTTCTAAAATGTGTCTGAAAGGAAGGGATGAGTTCAAAAAAGGGATCAATAGAAAGAAGCAGATCTTGTTAACTGAGCACCTTCTGTGTGCCAGATATGGGGCTGGGTGTTTCACATACACCTAATGGGGCCATCAGTAACTATTCTGTTCCCAAGTTAGTGTCTGAGATAGAACCAGAGGCTCTGAAGTCCTAGAAAGTTGTGGGAGCTGGACTGTGAAAATTGGATAAGTGGTTTCTTCATGTTCCTAGCTAGAAAATTTGGGGTACTTCTTCTTGTGTGTGCTCAGTTGTTCAGTCATGTCTGACTCTTTGTGACTCCAAGGACTGTAGCCCACCAGGCTATTCTGTCCATGGGATTTTCCTGGCAAGAATACTGGAGTGGATTGCCATTTCCTTCTCCGGGGGACTTCTTCCTAACTCAGATCAATCAGTCTGTATCAACAATAATTTTTCCTCTTCTCCCAGCCCAAGTACTTGGGAATATTTCACCCAGGACAGCTGTCGCTTGTGTATTTGTTTCTAGTGCACACAGTGAGACTATAAAACTACACAACCATTTTCAAACAAACAAACCAAAACATATCCTTCAAAATGGATGGTGCTGTCTGTGCAAGAACTCTTATCAGATACTAGGGATTTGTTCCAGCGAGACTTTCAGGGTAGCACTGGATCTGAGTGGCAATGGAGCCTTGGGTGTGTTCTTGGGAACTGCCTCCAGAGTTTATGCATCTTTTTAGGATTTTCTCAGGATGCGCAGACCATCTGCAATGAAGGAGCCATGTAGCAAGTTGTTCAGTCCCTCAATCATGTTCAACTCTTTGCTACACTATGGACTGCCGCACGCCAGGCTTCCCTGTCCTTCACTATTTTCCGGAGTTTGCTCAAACTCATGTCTGTTGAGTCGGTGATGTCATCCAACCATCTTGTCCTTTGTTGTCCCCTTCTCTTCCTTCCTTCAGTCTTTCCCAGCATCAGGGTCTTTTCTAAAGAGTTGGCTTTTCACATCAGGTGGAACAAAGTATTGGAGCTTCAGCTTCAGCTTAAGTGCTTCCAAGGAATATTCAGGGTTGACTTTCTTGAGGATTTGATTTTTCTGTTCAAGGGACTCTTAAGAGTTTTCTCCAGCACCACAGTTCAAGGGCATTGATTCTTCAGCACTCAGCCTTTTTTATTGTCCAGCTCTTACATCTGCATGTGACTACTGGAAAAACAATAGCTTTGACTAGACAGACATTTGTTGGCAAAGTAATGTCTCTGCTTTTTAATATGCTGTCTAGGTTGGTCATAGCTTTCTTCCAAAGAGCAAAGTCTTAATTTCGTGGCTGCAGTCACTGTCCACAGTGATTTTGGAGACTAAGAAAATGAAGCCTGTCATTGTTTCCATTATTCCTCCATCTCATCTGTTTGCCATGAACTGATGGGATGAGATGCCATGATCTTTGGAATGCTGAATTATAAGCCAGCTTTTTCATTCTCCTCTTTCACTTTCATCAAGGGGGCTGTTTAATTCCTCTTCATTTTCTACCATTAGGTGGTATCATCTGTATATCTGAGGGTATTGATATTTCTCCCAGTAATCTTGATTCCAGTTTGTGCTTCATCCACCCTGGCATTTCACATGATGTACTCTGCATATAAGTTAAATAAGCAGGGTGAAAACATACAGCCTTGACATATTCCTTTCCAAATTTTAAACAAATCCATTGTTTCTTGTCTGGTTCTAACTGTTGCTTCTTGACTGGCATACAGATTTCTCATGAGGCAGGTAAGGTGGTCTGGTATTCCCATTTCTTTCAGAATTTTCCACAGTTTGTTGTGATCCACACAACAATCGTGTGGATCAACAAAATTGGTGTGATCACACAGTTTCTTGTGATTCACATAGTCAAAGACTTTACTGTAGTAGATGAAGCAGATGTTGCTTTTTTTTTCTGGAATTCTCTTACTTTTTCTATGATCCAATGGATACTGACAAATTGATCTCTGGTTCCTTATATGGCAAGTAGACAAAAATTAAATAGACTCTATTGTTGTGAGCTAAAAGGATGCAATGAAGGATCCTCTGAAGGGCAGGGCAGAGGTTGACCTGGATGGACATGTGTGGTTGGAGTTCAGGTGTCTGGAGATCAGATATGCTGGTTAGGGAAGAAGAGCTAATAACAGGTGGGAGAGGGAAGTCAGAAGATGGTAAAACTGGTGCACAAATAAAGTGCTGTAGTGTTCTGAGTCCTCTTAGAAGCAGATTTCAAGATGAGATGAATATATAAGACTTTTAAGAGAGAAAACATCCTTGTGAGAGAAAGCAGAGAGATTCCATAGCTGGAAAGATCACCAGATTTCAGTGTATGCTTCCTAGATGGCCATTAAATCTAAGGAAGGCTTGGAGAAGTTACTGCAAGTCCTTGAGCCAAAGCTGGTCATCAGAGGGCTCTCACCTCTCCCAATTAGGTTATCCCAGCCTTGCTCTGTGATTGGCTGGGAGCAGCTAGCAGAGGACGTTTAGCTACATGCAGGGGGTGGTCCATAATTCTCTTGGGTAAATGCTGGAAGTCTGTAAGGTGCATTTCCATGGCATCCAGAACAACCAACAGGAACTCTGAGAAGGAAGGATTACATCCAAAAATTATGATACCTAAAGAAACTTCTGAGTCAGGACTGGGCTATGAAGCCAAAAAGATCACTGGCTCACTGGTGGAATGGTAGGTGGGGGATCCCAGGTGCGGAATTAGCACCAAAGCTGGGCAATTAAAGCAAAGGACAGTGCAAGTGAGAGGCTCCTGTGCAGCTGCCCAGCATCTGAGCCTAACTCCGGGCCGGTGCCTTTCTGCTTCCCAGGGGAGCTCTGAAAGCATCTGATGGATGCTCACGCTGTACCGAGTCATTTTGATTGTGAAACATGAGAGGTGATCCTCAAATGAGGCTCTCTTCTGGTGTGACTAGTAACATGGCTTGAGAGATAATGTTCTAGTTCCAAAAATAATTTGATCAATGGCAGCACTGTTGGGATAACTGTTTATTTTCCCAAAGAGAATACTTTGAAGGGCACAGTGCTCATTTGGATGTGAAAGTTCTAGTGGCTTTTGTCCAGAGTAGTATTTACTATTGCTTGATTAGCAATGTATGATTTTTTTAAGAGTGATTTGCAACTATTATTTTTTAAATCTCTCCATCCATTTTATTTTTTTTTTCAGTAAACAAACCCAACACTTTATTCGGATTTGTTGGTTTCTCCTGATGGTCTTTTTTTTTTTTTTTTTTTTACACTTTACAATACTGTATTGGTTTTGCCATACATTAACATGAATCTGCCACGGGTGTACATGAGCTCCCAACCCTGAACCCCCCTCCCACCTCCCTCCCCGTATCATCTCTCTGGGTCATCCCAGTGCACCAGCCCCAAGCATCCTGTATCCTGCATCAAACCTGGACTGGCGATTCATTTCATATATGATATTATACATGTTTCAATGCCATTCTCCCAAATCATCCCACCCTCTCCCTCTCCCACAGAGTCCAAAAGTCCGTTCTCTACATCTGTGTCTCTTTTGCTGTCTCACATACAAGGTTATCATTACCATCTTTCTAAATTCCATATATATGTGTTAGTATACTGTATTGCTGTTTTTCTTTCTGACTTACTTCACTCTGTATAATCGGTTTCAGTTTCATCTACTTCTTTAGAACTGATTCAAATGTCTTCTTTTTAATGGCTGAGTAATACTCCATTGTGTATATGCAATGGGCCAAAGAACTAAATAGACATTTCTCCAAAGAAGACATATGGATGGATAACAAACACATGAAAAGATGCTCAACATCACTTATTACCAGAGAAATGCAAATCAAGACCACAATGAGGTACCATTTCACACCAGTTAGAATGGCTGCGATCCAAAAGTCTACAAGCAATAAATACTGGAGAGGGTGTGGAGAAGAGGGAACCCTCTTATACTGTTGGTGGGAATGCAAACTAGTACAGCCACTATGGAGAACAGTGTGGAGATTTCTTAAAAAACTGGAAATAGAACTGCCTTATGACCCAGCAATCCCACTGCTGGGCATACACACCGAGGAAACCAGAATTGAAAGAGACACGTGTACCCCAATGTTCATCGAAGCACTGTTTACAATAGCCAGGACATGGAAGCAACCTAGATGTCCATCAGCAGATGAATGGATAAGGAAGCTGTGGTACATATCCACCCATTTTTTAAAAGGTTTTCTGATGTAGACAATTTAAAGTCTTTATTGAATTTGTTGCAATATTGCTTCTGTTCTATATTTTGGTTTTTTGGCTGAGAGACATGTGTGATACAGGGATTGAACCCACAACCCCTGTATTGGAAGGCGAAGTCTTAACCTCTGGACCGTAAAGAAGCCTCCCTCTCCATCTTTTTAACATGCCCTATATACCATCATCAATAAGATCTTTTGCTACTCTTCACCTTTCTGAGAAGGAAGTTAGGGAAACTGGAAAAGGCAATCCCCGTTCCCCCTCTATGCTTATTTGTTGTCTGTCTTCATCCTCTAGAATGTATAAACTCAAAGAAGACAAGGACCCTATCTGTTTGCTTACTGCTGATATTTGCATCAAATATTCAGTTCAGTTCATTTGCTCAGTTGTGTCCAACTCTTTGCGACCCTATGAACTGCAGCAAGCCAGGCCTCCCTGTCCATCACCAGCTCCTGTAGTTCACTGAAACTTACGTTCATTGAGTTGGTGATGCCATCCAGCCATCTCATCCTCTGTCGTCCCCTTTTCCTCCTGCCCCCAATCCCTCCCAGCATCAGAGTCTTTTCCAATGAGTCAACTCTTCACATGAGGTGGCCAAAGTACTGGAGTTTCAGCTTTAGCATCATTCCTTCCAAAGAACACCTAGGACTGACATCCTTTAGAATGGACTGGTTGGACCTCCTTGCAGTCCAAGGGACTCTCAAGAGTCTTCTCCAACACCACAGTTCAAAAGCATCAATTGTTCAGTGCTCAGCTTTCTTCACAGTCCAACTCTCACATCTATACATGACTACTGGAAAAATTATAGCCTTGACTAAATGGACCTTTGTTGGCAAAGTAATGTCTCTGCTTTTCAATGTGCTATCTAGGTTGGTCATAACTTTCCTTCTAAGGAGTAAGCATCTTTCAATTTCATGGCTGCAGTCACCAACTGCAGTGATTTTGGAGCCCCCAAAAATAGTCTGACACTGTTTCCACTGTTTCCCCATCTATTTCCGATGGAGTGATGGGACCAGATGCCATGATCTTAGTTTACTGAATGTTGAGCTTTAGGCCAACTTTTTCACTCTCCTCTTTCACTTTCATCAAGAGGCTTTTGAGTTCTTCACTTTCTGCCATAAGGGTGGTGTCATCTGCATGTCTGATGTTATTGATATTTCTCCTGGCAATCTTGATTCCAGCTTGCACTTCTTCCAGCCCAGTGTTTCTCATGATGTACTCTGCATATAAGTTGAATAAGCAGAGTGACAATATACAACCTCGACGTACTTCTTTTCCTATTTGGAACTAGTCTGTTGTTCCATGTCCAGTTCTAACTGCTGCTTCCTGACCTGCATACAGATTTCTCAAGAGGCAGGTTAGTTGGTCTGGTATTCCCATCTCTTTCAGAGTTTTCCACAGTTTATTGTGATCCACACAGTCAAAGGCTTTGGTGTAGTCAATAAAGCAGAAATACATGTTTTTCTGGAAATCTCTTGCTTTTTCCATGATCCAGCAGATGTTGGCAATTTGATCTCTGGTTTCTCTGCCTTTTCTAAAACCAGCTTGAACATCTGGAAGTTCAGGGTTCACGTATTGCTGAAGCCTGGCTTGGAGAATTTTGAGCATTACTTTACCAGCATGTGAGATGAGTGCAATTGCGTGGTAGTTTAAGCATTCTTTGGCATTGCCTTTCTTTGGGACTGGAATGAAAACTGATCTTTTCGTGTCCTGAGGCCACTGCTGAGTTTTCCAAATTTGCTGGCATATTGAGTGCAGCACTTTCACAGCATCATCTTTCAGGATTTGAAATAGCTCAACTGGAATTCCATCACCTCCACTAGCTTTGTTCATAGTGATGCTTTCTAAGGCCCACTTGACTTCACATTCCAGGATGTCTGGCTCTAGGTGAGTGATCACACCATCATGATTATCTTGGTTGTGAAGACATTTTTTGTCCTGTTCCTCTGTGTATTCTTGCCACCTCTTCTTAATATCTTCTGCTTCTGTTAGGTCCATACCATTTCTGTCCTTTATCGAGCATGATTTGTTCCCTTGGCATCTCCAATTTTTTCTGAAGAGATCTCTAGACTTTCCCATTCTGTTGTTTTCCTCTATTTCTTTGCATTGATCGCTGAGGAAGGCTTTCTTATTTCTCCTTGCTATTCTTTGGAACTCTGCATTCAGATGCTTATATCAGGCAGTGATTATTTGTTCAATGATCATTGAACTTAAGGTATACAGTCTTCATATATTAGTTATAAGATGAAATCGTAAGATCCCTTCAAATTCTAATAGTCAATGATCCATGGCTTTCTGTTTCTTTGTTGTTGATACTTTTTCATTTCCTTACAAATACTCCTTGTTTTGCCAGAAACAATTCTTTGAGAAAGCCTAGTAGCACATTTTCATTTTAGAGGTCAGAAAACCAAGGACCACGGTGATAAAGCACTGACCACTTGTACTGCACACTTAGTCTGTGGTGTGTCATTAGCTAGTTTTTTCCTGCTGTGCTCTGACTTTCCCACTAGTGCATTAAGAGAGGGATTAAACTTTATTCTCTCTGCATCCCCTCTACGTAATATACAATCGCCACTGCACAATAATCCAAGATTCAGGTCTGACAAGGTTCTAAGGGGCTTCATTGTATGGACTCTTGATCTGTTGGTCTTTTTTATGATACAATCCCTCCAAGTTTCAGAAAACAATATTTTTAAAAACTTATTCTTTTGGACACAGTATTATATATATTTCCTTTTTGCTGCTCTTCTTCCTAAACTATCTGTACTTGTGCCTCCGTGCTCAGTCACTTCAGTTGTGTCCGACTCTTTGCAACCCAGTGGACTGTAGCCGGCCAGGCTCCCCTGTCCATGGGATTGTCTCATGTAGAAAGGCTACCCACTCCAGTTTTCTTGAGGATACTGGGTTGCCATGCCCTTCTCCAGGAGATCTTCCCAACCCAGGGATCAAACTGGAGTCTCCTGTGTCACCTACATTGGAGGGGGATCCTTTATCACTGAGCCACTGGGGAATCTCCTCTTAAACTATCCATCTCCCAGATGTTTTGAACTTCCATAAGTGGAAAATCCTCTCCACCCACTCCCACCCTCAACAATTATCATTCTGCTATAAAATATCAGATGAGAAAGAACTGGGCTTGAACTCTCACACTCAAGTATGGAGGTTTTGGCTCCTTATCTCGGGCTCTAGGGCTTCACCTGTGGCTCAGCAGGTAAAGAATCTGGCTGCAGTGCGGGAGACCTGGGTTCGATCCCTGGATTTGGAAGATCCCCTGGGGAAGAGAAAAGCTACCCACTCCAGTATTCTGGCCTGAGAATTCCATGGCCTGTATAGTCCATGGGGTCGCAAAGGGTCAGACATAACTGAGTGACTTTCACTTCATTCAAGCTTTAAGAGATTAAATAATTTCCATGTACATTTTTCTTCCCCCATCACATTAGTATTATGGCATCACAACAGTGCACTCAGCTTGCAATCACCATAAGTGATAGCCTTGGAGTTCAGTCACTGCCAAGAAGACTAGTTATAAAGCAACCACTTCCGGGAGTCAAATGTGTTTTGCTGACATCCACGTCTGTTAGGTGCCAGCAGCTCCCTAGGAACCTCCCCAACCAGAAATAAAAGCGATTGCAGTAATGATGGTGGGAGAAGCATCAACATCCATAATCATAAGACAATGACAAAATTGATGCAGCTATGTACAAATTTTAGCTCTGACACCGCATGTATTCTTTTCAAGTGCACTCCCAAACACAAGTATTCTGGTTTCCTGAGAAGATTCTGCTTTGCTAGGCAGTTAGTGTATAAGACAAGAGTCATGCTATCCTTGGGGTCTCTGGGATGGAGAATATGACTTCAGAATTATTAACAGTGGGCACTGGAGCAAGTAGCTGATGGTCTGGTCCAACTGGCACACAGAAAACACCCAATACAAATTACTGACAGTTGACCTGTGATGTCTGAAGGTTTTACAGATATCGACAGTCAGGATGTTCATATATTTATATGATGCCTTGGAAAATAATTTTTTCTGTTCTTAGGATGACTTTGCTTTAAGTGTAGTAAAAGGGGCTTCTGTGGTGGTCCATTGTTTAAGACTCTGTCTTGCAAGCCAGGAGCCACCAATTTGATTCCCGGTCCAGAAAGATCCCACATGCCACAGGAAAAGGATGCCAGTGCACCAGAACTTCTGAAGCCCATGCACCCTAGAACCCATACTCTGCAACAAGAGAAGCCCCCACTGTGAGAAGCCCATGCACCTCAGCTAGATTGAAGCCCCCACTCGCCAAAACTAGAGAAAGACTGTGCGGCAACCAAGATCCAGCACAGCCAAAAATAAAACATAAAATAAATACAGAAAGTGTTTTTAAATGTAGTAAAAGAATAAACTAGCATATGTATATAGGAGGCAATCTGCCTACTGAAGATCGCTGACGAGGTAGTCATCAAAATTGGATTTGCTTCTCAGCCACCCTCTACCAAGAAGACAATATCTGATTCTGAAACCTACAGTCAGATAAGGTGAAAGGTGTGTTAGTCACTCAGTCATGCTCAACTTTTTGCAACCCCATGGACTGCAGCCCACCAGGCTCCTCTGTCCATGGCATTTTCCAGGCAAGGATATTGGAGTGGGTTGCCATTTCCTTCTCCAGGGGAAACTTCCTGACCCATCGATCAAACCCGGGTCTCCTGCACTGCAGGCAGCTTCTTTACCTACTGAGCTAAGAAGGAAGCCTTAAGTCAGATAAAGTAGAGGCAAAAAGCCATCTACATACCCCTACCTCCTTAAAATAGTCATTAATGTGACATTGATCATGTTAGCACAGCAGCCATTTCTGCACCTTTGGAAATTCAAAATTGATGTTTGCGCCCGTGGAGTCCATCAGGCATTAGGAGGGCAAAGGTTCTTATAAATAAGCTTCCTATTCATTGTATTAACCTATGACACCATTGGAAGGCTCATCTATATTCAATGAGTAACTCTTTTAAAACTCTTTCTTGGCTACCATTAGGACAGTGCTACTGATACCCTTTTAGGCAGACATTGAAATTCTGGGCACAAAGTTTTTCCTTGTATGGTCTCTCTCAACCTTCTTAAGATGTCACAGGGAGTTTCCCTGGTGGTCCAGGGGCTAAGACTGTGCCCCCAGTGCAGGGAGCCTGGGTTCAATCCCTGGCCAGGGAACAGGATTCCACATGCTGCAACTAAGACCCAGTGCAGCCAAAGAAATAAACAAAAAGGTTAAAGAAAAAAATAAGAAGTCACAATGTTGGTCCAGGTTCTATAATTGACAAACTGGTCCTTGTCCTTTTCAAGGATATGAAGTAACCTCCTTGCCTTACCCAGTATCGTCACTGATCTAAATAAAACTGATTTCTTTCATTACTACTTACATGGTATGGTTTTAGATTCTCTCATCAGGCTGGTCATATTTTTCTGGATATATTCCAGATCTTCCCCCTGGAGGACTAAATGGCCACTCACTCCGGTATTCTTGCCTGGGAAATCCCATGGACAGAGGAGCCTGGCGGGCTACAGTCCATGGAGTTGCAGAGTTGGACATGACTTAGTGACTTAACAACAAATGGATTTTTAGCATCCTTCTCCAAACAAGAATTTGGAAGCAGACAGCTTGAATGCAGAACAGAAGGGAAATGCAACCAATAGCCCTTTTGATAGCTGGTAGCATCTGACTCTAATGTTTTTTGTTGGGAAAAGAACACTTAACATGAGATCTACTCTCCTAACCGGTTTTTAGGCATGCAATACAGTACTGTTATCAATAGTCACAATGTTGTGCAGCAGGTCTCTAGCATTTATGCATCTTGCCTAACTAGGATTTTATGTCTTCTGATCGCAACTTTTCATGGCCTCCTCCTCCTAGCTCCTGGAAACTGCCATTCTATTCTTTGCTCCTATGAATCTATTTTCTATGTTATTGTTTTGTAATTTCAGAGTGTACTTAGATGAAATTACATATGTTATAAATTTCTTTGCATGTCATTTCATCTTGAAGCTCAGATATTTGTTCTAAGATTTTCTTCTTCTTGGAATGCATCCTTTTGAAGTTTATTTAGTGTAAGATTTTGGTAATTCTCTTCATTTTTCTTTGCCTGAAAACGGCTTCATTTCATCCTCACTCTTCTATGGGTGTTTTAGGTTGATTTCTTCTCTCAGCATGTTGAAAACATTACCCTACTGAATTTGGGCCAAGAGTTTAACTATCTTAAATGCCTCACATGAGCGGAATCATGCAGCATGTGTCCTTCTGTGACTGGCTTATTTCACTCAGCATAATTTCTCAAGGTTCATCCATGTCGTCACATTTCTTCCGGATTTTCTTCCTTTTAAAGGCAAGCGAATTGCAAGAAAATCCACTTTCAGGTGAAGAGCAGAATAGAGGAACAGGCTTTATGGGCTTTTTTAAACATTGAAAAAGTCAAATAAACTCCTGATTCCAACTTCTTTTCACAGTTGGAAGCTCTATCAACACAGGGCTCACATAGCCACATGCCATCTCTTACCTGGAGTTGAACTGAGGTGGCCTCTTTGAGGCAGGACAAGCCTTGCTGGTTTGCTGCCATCTCCACCAGTCCCTATTATACATCGGCCAGCTATATGTATTTATATTACCTGCCTAGTCCTATACGCAGTGCAAGTTTTTCAAAAAATGTTATTTTATTGAAGTGTAGTTGATTTGCAATGTTGTGTTAGTTTCTGCTGTACATAAAAGTGATTTAGTTTATATATGTACACACAAATATCTATCTATATATATAGGGCTTCCCTGGTAGCTCAGCTGGTAAAGAATCCACCTGTCAATGCAGAGGAGGTGGATTCAATCCCTGGGTTGGGAAGATCCCCTGGAGAAGGAAATGACAATCCACTCCAAAGTGTTCTTCCCTGGGAAATTCCATGGACAGAGGAGCCTGGTGGGCTGCAGTCCATGGGGTTGCAAAAAGAGCGGGACATGAATTAACAATAGCATATATATATATAACACCTGTCTGTGTGCGTGCTACACGACTGTGTAAGTCACTACAGCTGTGTCCAGCTCTTTGCAACCGTATGGACTGTCGCCTGCCAGGCTCCTCTGTCCATGGGGTTTCCCCGGCAAGAATGCTGGAGTGGGTTGCCGTGCCCTCCTCCAGGGGACCGTCCCCACCCAGTGAAGGAACACTTGCCTCCTGCGGTGCCTGCACGCAGGCAGATTCGTTACCGCTGGGCCGCTGGGGAAGCCCATACAGACACGCTGCTGTCGTTCAGTTAGCCAGTCGTGCCTGAGTCTTTGCGACCCGTGGACTGCAGCACACCAGGCCTCCCGGTCCCTCACTGTCTCCCGGAGTTCACCCAAGTTCCTGTCCATGCCCCTATGTACACACACACACATTCTTTTTCGTGCTCTTTTCCGTTATGGTTTATCACACGATAGTGAACACAGCTCCCTAAACCGTAGGACCTTGCTGTTTACCCATCCTATATATAATAGTTTACATCTGTTAGTTCCGAACTCCCACTTCAAGCCCCCCTTGATGCCCGCCCGCATGTCTGTAAGCACTACACATTTTGACTCTTGATCTAAATTATGAACTCCTAGGGCAAGTACTGACGCTAATTTCTTTCTGTGCATAAACAACTCAGTAATACATTTTAGCCACATAAACAACTTGACTTTCACTCCTTGGTCCCCAGACATTCCCGTCGCTGCCTCTGGCCATCTGCTGTTCTAACACTGCAGTGTCCTTTCATTTGGGTGAGTATGGAGAACAAAATACAGGGTGGTGGCAGGGGCGAGGGGACTAGGTCAGGAGTAATGAGACTGAGCATATGGAATATAGCGGAGGGACATGCCTGGTGGTCCAGAAGCTGAGAATCTGCCTTCTGATGCAGGGGGCATGGGTTTGACCCCTGGCAGGGGAACTAAGACCCCACTTGCTGAAGGGCAACTAAGCTGGCATACGATAACTACTGAGCCTGTGTGCTCTAGAGCAACAAGAGACGCCTGCTCACGCTACAACTAGAGAAAGCCCACACACCGCGACAAAGAGCCAGTGCAGCCTCAATAAATAAGTAAAGAATAGGTGATACGGAGGGAAGATGGAAGCATCACCCTGACACCAAGGAAGTCTTTTTATTTTTCCAGTCTTACATGATGTCTCCATGATGGGCTAGGTAATAATACACGCTTCATCCGGCTGCTGAGCGCTCAGTCATGTCAGAGTCTGAAGCTCCCGCATGGACTCTAGACCACCGGGCTCCTCTGCCGATGAAAGTTTCCAGGCAGGAATACTGGAGTGGGATGCCATTCGCTTCTCCAGGGGATCTTTCCAGCCCTCCTCTCTTTCTTCGGCAGGCGGATTCTTTACCACAAGCGCCACCTGGGAAGCCCACATCCCCCTCATTCTTGTTGCTAAATATTCAGATCTGAATGCTTCCCGGGTTTGAGTGGTGAACTCTCTGAAAACTGGAAGCTCAGGCCTGCTGGGTGACCCAGAGTTAATTACACTCCCCCCAACCCCTGTCAAACAGCACCGGCCGGGTTAGAGCCTCTGACAGCTCTGGCAATATCCAAGGGCCCAGCTAGTGATTCTGTGAGCTAATGGAAAGGTAATGACCCAACAGCTGCAGATCACAGTCACCCTCTGCCTTGCTTTTTTAAAAAAAATCCCCCCTCCACCCTAATTCAAGCCTGGTATTGTACTATTATCTTTTTAAATAAAGGCCTAGAAATGTCAGCCTCAGTGATTATACCAGCAGGTGCCTAGACTTCAAAGTGGGCACCTGTCACTGAAAAGATAATTGACTTTATTCAACCAATTGTCTCCCTGTTGTAATCAAGCCATTTCAGTCGAATGGATCTTTCAAACTGTTCTTTGGAGTAAGCGGGGGCGGCCGCGGTGGCTGGTGGATCACAATTACCATGGAGAGGGAGAGGGAAGCGGAGGAGCTCAGGAAACAGGGGCGGCAGCAATGAGCTGTCAGCCTTTCCGAGAGCGGTGGCTGGCTCAGGGGAAGGTTTGTAGGTGGAAAGACTCAAGGAAGATTGGGGAGAGGTGGGGGAGACTCCCGCTCCCACTCCGTTCAGCATTCTGCTTGTTTATTTAGTTCGCCTTCTGGCTGCAGATACCCCCAGTCTGCATCTTGTTTCCAGCATCAGTTGCCCTGGGCAGGATGGGGAGGGGGTACACCTCTGTGCCCCAAGCATTCCTTTTCTCCCTCTGGGGATCAAGGTTCATGTAAACCTCAGAGCGGAGAGGGGAACTGTGGACAGACTCAGATTCTGTGTCCCTCTCTCCTACAAGGAGCTAAATTCCCCTTAGTCATAGGTGTCTTGCTGGTGTTGACAGATTCAGATGTCCCTGGAGCAGAAGGCTAGGACTTGAACCAAAGGGAGCCTCAGGCAGTGATGAATTCAGTGACTCTGTTTCCCCTGAGTGCTGACTTCCATGAGTTCTGGGAGGGTGGGGCTGTCCATTCCAACAGTGTCAGCAGCAGCTGTGTTCTGGGGAGCCAGGAACTGCCACATGGCACATTTTCAATGTAAACCAGAGTGAAGGTTGTTCGGTCTGTGAGACTGAGCTCTGTCCACAATGAGAAACCTTACCCTGTGGAAATATAATCTGTGTTGGGTTCCTGGCACGGCTGTTAATCAGAGGTCTGACATGGAGCAAGTCACCTAAGGCGCTGAGTCTCCATCTTCTTCCTACAAAGTGGAGCAATAGTGCGGTGAAATGAAACGAGTTGAGATAGTGAACCCATAGCTCAATAACTCAAATGCCTGATGCCTTTTTATGTCCTCAGTGAAATGCAGGGCTCTTCTTTCAGAAGGGATAGGGTGTGGAACAAACTCCCAGTCCATAAACATGTTGTTGAAGTTGGTAAAAACAAAAGCAGCAGAATACTGAGAATTTGACAGAGTTCAACCTAACATGTAAACTTAATCCTCATCTCCAGGGTAACAGATGCTGAGTTCTGAATTGGTATGAATTCTGACCCATGAGATCTTGTCATCCTGTCAACTACCAAGTGCTGTAGAGAACTTTCAGCTATTTTAAAAATTGTTATTGTGATAGATTTGCTTTTCTCACTGATTCTGGTGAACATATTAGAAAGAATCATGGAGCTTCATGTCCCGGTTATCTCAAAGGCATCAGTGCTGGAAACAGACCCCCAGAAACAAGAAAATAGCAGGTCGTCGCCAGGGTTTGCTTCATGAATGCAGAGCCAGGAGAGACACAGGGCTCTGCTCCCAGAAGGGCCCACACTTGGGGATTAGTGGTCTTTGGGTACCATCTTGAATTTCCTCATGGTCTAATCATTGAATTTGTGCTTTGCAAGTGCATTCCAATGGGATGATGGACCATGCACTAGAGCTTTGCAGCCCCCAGCCCCTCTCTGGCGTGGGTCTTAGGCTGCCTTCTGCCCAGCCCTTGCCCAGCAATAGCTACCACCCTGGGATAAACTCAGGGAGGGAAGGGTTTGGGCAGTGAGACACAGAGAGGAGTCTGGTCCAGGCATGTGGGAAGGTCAGTATTCACCCCTCAGGTATCCCTGTGTCCAAGGGGACACAAAACTAAATAGCAAATAAGGAACATGATAAAAGGTCAAGGAAAGATTGTGTAAGAAAGGAAAAAAGCTTTGTTTTCACTTTTTGAACTAGAGGCGCCATATTTTCCTTTTGCATGGGGCCCTGCAAATGATGTTGGCAGCCTGCAGGCTGAGCCGCTGGGCACCATGTGCAAGGGGTCAGGGCAGTTCATCTCCATGTACTTAGAGGCACTCCAAAGGTGGGCTCCTGGAGGAGGAAAGGCAGAGTGTGCCAGTCAGACTGCTTTCAGTGATGGCCTTGGATGTATTTTTTAGGTCGATGCACATATTATGTTTCAGATAATAGATAACTACTCATTATTTTGGGGGGACTGGAGAGTGTTCCCTGTAAAGAGGAAATATCTGAAGCCACTGCTTGAGGTATGACTGAACATTTGGACTTGGGATTCCATCCTTGTCATCATCTAGTTTTGCCTTATTTTAAACTACATTAACTCAAGGGTCAGCAGAGGTTTCCAGGTGGAGACTTCTGTGGTTTGTTTTACATTTAATATCAACCATTATGATCCAGCGTTGTCCTGTGTATTCCACTACAATCTTCTTTTAACACACTTTTATTCTGCTGCAAGCCTTCTATCAACCCTGCATGAGACAGAAAAATAACCTTGGTATTGTCTGTTTTACATGTACACACACACTACTACAGAATATGATATTGTTTTATTTATACTTTAGCAATGAGTGCTTAGAGTTGAAGTACTCTAATCAGGAATACACACTCCAGGGGTAGTTAGTACTTTAATGAATTTAATCAGAATCCCACATTCTAAGGAAGTTGTTACAAATATTCAGCTATCTACAGAACATTTCCTGATTAGAATGGATGGTGTTAGAAATACTCTTCTTCCACTCATGAAGAATCCCACGGACAGAGGACCCTGGGGGGCTTTAGTCCATGTAGTCACAAAGAGTCAGACATGACTGAGCTATTAACACTCACTAAGTACTCTTGTCTGGAAAATCCCATGGACAGAGGAGCCTGGTAGGCTGCAGTCCATGGGGTCGCTATGAGTTGGACACGACTGAGCAGCTTCACTCTCACTTTTCACTTTCATGCATTGGAGAAGGAAATGGCAACCCACTCCAGTGTTCTTGCCTGGAGAATCCCAGGGACAGCGGAGCCTGGTGGGCTGCCATCTATGGGGTTGCACTGAGTTGGACACGACTGAAGCGACTTAGCAGCAGTAGCAGCAGCAAGTACTCTTCCACTAGTGAAATGACTGATATTCAGTTATCTAGACCGAGTGGAAAAAAAGATTATATATGAACAAACTTCCTTTCCTGTCTGAATTATGTGTCTAGGGTCCCAGTCAGTCTATAACTGTTGAAGAGGTACCTTTGTAAAGGACTCCATCAAGTCCTGCATCCTGTTCCTCTTAGGAAATAATTTCGTATTCTTTTTATATCAGATTAATAAATACATTTTATATCATGACCTACTGCTAGTAGTCTGACTCTTTGAGACCCCATGGACCGTAGACTGCCAGGCTCCTCGGTCCATGGGATTCCTCAGGCAAGAATAGTGGAGTGGGTAGCCAGTCCCTTCTCCTGAAGATCTTCCCAATCCAGGGATTGAACCCAGGTCTCTTGCACTGCAGACAGATTTTTACTGTTTGAGCCACCAGGGAAGCCAATAAATATATTTTATATCATGACCTACTACTACTGCGCACACACATACACACACATTGAAAGGAAAAGTTTGCAGAGAAAATACTTCTTACCCTCACTTTTTGTAACGTGTTTTATTATTTTCTATTATATTCAATTGTGCTATATTTTACTTTGTTCATTGTTTGTTGCAATCACTCAATTTATTTCAGAACACCCTAGTGGGATACAAACAATACTTTCAAAAGCCCTAGCCTAAACAGCTAGCATAATCCTGCGGCTAAAACACTGTTGCATAATTCTATCAGTGAGCCTTTCCGGCAAGGTACTTAATCAGAGGGCCTGACGTGGCCAGGAGAGGGGGATTCATTGCGGTACAGGATATATGGCACACATTTTCGTGTGTGTTAGTTGCTCAGTTTTGTCTGACTGTTTGAGACCCCATGGACTATAGCCCACCAGGCTCCTCTGTCCATGGATTTCCCAAGCAAGAATACTGGGATGGGTAGTCATTCCCCTTCTCTAGGGGATCTTACCAACCCAGGGATCGAATCCATGTCTCTTTCATCTCCTGTATTGGTTCTTTACCACTAGCACCACTTGGGAAGCCCAGGATTTGGTCTGAGATTCACTTTCATTGTAACATACAACCAGCTAGTGAAGAGAGGAGACCCTCAGCTCTCACTGTGCCCAACCACTGGACGTTACTAGAGCTTCCCCAAAGAACCCAGTAACGGTGAATAACCACATTGTCTTAGATCAAAGTGCGAGTATTTTTTCAAGGAAACATTATCAGGCACTGTAACAGGTTGAACAGTGGTGCCCCAACAGATAAGTCTACCCAGGACCTGTGAATGCAAACTTATTTGGAAAAAGTGTCTTTGCAAATGTTTGTAAGTTGAGGATCTTGACATGCGATCACCCCAAATTATCCAGAGGAGTCTAATGATAAGTGTCCCTATGAGAGAAAGGCAAAGGGGTATTTTAGACAGAAGAGAAAGGAGAAGGTCCTCTTCTCCTTCGTGGACATGAAGGCAGAAGAGCTTGGAGTGATGCAGACACAGCTAAGGGTGCCTGGAGCCACCAGACGCTGGGAGATGCAAAGAACAGATGCTCCCTAGAGCCTTCACAGGAAATATGGCCCTACAGACCCTTCAATTTCAGACCTATGACCTTCAGAAATGTGATAGAATAAATTTCCATTGTTTTAAGCCACCAGGTGTCTGGTAATTTAACAAAGCAGCTCTAGGAAACCAAAACAGACATTAAACAAAGATCACAGACCTCTTGTTGATGGTCCTGGCAGTCACTCAGCCAGAAGCAGAAAGAATACACCCTGAACAAAGAACCAGAGATCTGTTATTATATACATTTTTTTTTGGTGGCTTATTTAGAATAGGCTTTTAGGAAAATACTGCATCTTATTTAATTCAGAATAATTCAAAACATCGTCCACCATTCTCCCATGAATGCCAAATTAGAATCTTATTTCAAAAATTGTGATGGGCGTGATTACTGCACACAGAATGAACAAACTTTTACAGGAAGGGATATACAAGGAATTCCCTGGTAGTCTAGCAGGTAGGATTCAGTGCTTTCACTGCTGTGGCCCAGGGTCAATCCCTGGTTGGAGAACTGAGATCCTGCAAGCCACGAGTGGCCAAAATATTTTTTTTTAAAGGAATAAGAAGATGCCTATGACACAGGCATTCCTTCTAAGAAACTTTATTTTCTTAAGCAATGGTGACCCCAGTTGGGCTTTGTAGGAGGCTGGGGCTTCCCAGGTGGTGCAGTGGTAAAGAATCTGCCTGCCAATGCAGGAGGCACAAGAGATGTGCTTTTGATCCCTGGGTTAGGAGGACCCCCGGAAGAAAAAAGACTGCAACCAGCTCCAGTATTCTTGCTTGAAAAATCCCATGGACAGAAGAGCCTGGTGGGCTACAGTCCACAGGGTCACAAAGAGTCAGACATGACTGAGCAACTGAGTACAGGGATAACAATCCTATGTTAGTAAGGGGAAAGAGGCATATACATCGGGGCAGAGGATTTCAGATGTGGTCCTATGATGAGAAAAGTAACATCCTATTTCAAAAAACAATGAAAAATAGTAGAGGAAAAGTAAATTGGGGACCACATATTTACCTGAGAACATCAGAGTAAGTCAGAAAATCAAAGACCCTGATATAGATCCTTTAACTTTTTTTGAACTCTGTATTTTGCATTGGAGTATAGCTGATTAATAGTGCTGTGATTGTTCCAGGAGGACAATGAAGGGCCACACATATATATGTATTCATTCTTCCCCAGACCCGCCTCCCATCCAGGCTGCCATGTAACATTGAGCAGAGTTCCATGTGCTATACAGAAGGTCCTTGTTGGTTATCCACTTTACATATAGTAATGTGTACATGTCCATCCTATCCCCCTAATCATTTCTTTCTCCTGGCAACCGTAAGTTCATTTTCTAAGTCTGTGAGTCTCTTTCTGTTTTGTATGCAAGTTTATTTGTATCATTTAGTTTGGTATTCCACGTATAAGGGATGTCACATGACATTTCTCCTTCACTGAGTTCACTCAGTGGGACACTCTCCAGGTCTATCCATGTTGCTGCATGGTTTCATTCTTTTTAATGGCTGAGCGATATTCCATTATATATATGTGCATGTTATACCACATCTCCTTTATCCATTCCTCTGTCAGTGGACTTGTAGGTTGCCTCCGTGTCTTGACTATTATAAGCAGTGCTACAGTGAACATTGGGGTGTATGTGTCCTCTTGAATAAGAGTGGGATTGTAGGGTCATCTGAAAATAGATCATTCTTTAACTCCATACACAAAAATAAGCTCAAAATGGATTAAAGACCTAAATGTGAGACCAGACACTATAAAGGAGGAAAACATAGAACACTCTCTGACATAAATCACAGCAACATCTTTTTTGATCCATCTTCCAGAATAATGGAAACAAAAGCAAAAATAAACAAGTGAGACCTCCTCAAACTCAAAAACTTTTGCACCGCAAAGGAAACAAGAAACAAAACAGAAAGACAACCCACAGATCTTGTTAACTTTTAAAAATCAGTTTATCTCCAATAACAATGCCAGAAAATAAGAATTTAGAGAAAATTCTCTGGCAATTATTTCACTCCCACAGACCAAGCTTAGCAGAACAAGTTTCTTTGTTTTAGCTTCAAGCATAATGCAACACAGGTGCATGATTCACGAACAAATGAGGATGGAAGCACAGATCACTGTATTTATCTTCAACAGATACTATGAGAGGATAATGATCATTTCTACTGAATCATTAAATCAGAAAGGTAGCAAAATATCCTGTAAATTGTGTATGTAAATTGCCTTTGATAGCACCAACATGCAGTTGCCTCTGCAATCTAATAAAGCAAATGTCTTAGGTCTGCCCAGCAGCATTTATTTACCAGGCCAACATGAGACATAAAAATGATGTTTGGGAAGAACTTAAGTGATGTAAGAGTCACTACAGTATGATAGTATTATGGTGACCTTGTGGTTATATGCAGACATTTTTTGAGTACTCTATTAGACAATTTTGTTTCAGTTAACATTTCGGATTCTTTCTTTAAAATTCTTGTAATTTTTTTTACATAACAATTTACTATTAGGATTTTAAATTAGTGTGAGCTCACATTATTTCATGTTAGCAACCCATATGGAAAAATAAACCTTCCCCATTATAGTATCTTATACTGGGGAAAAGTGAAGTTGCTCAGTCATGTCTGACTCTTTGCGACCCCATGGACTGTAGCCTACAGGGCTCCTCTGTCCATGGGATTTTCCAGGCAATAGTACTGGAGTGGATTGCCATAGGCCCAGACTAATCACTAACCTCTGGACCAATCACTGCAGAGGCTGGGAAGCAGCTAGGTCCTCTGACCTGTTCACCACCCAGGTCAGTGAGATTGGAGTGGGCAAGGAGGAGTTTTTCAAAGGAAAGGTGGCTGTGATGTTACCAGAGGAACTAAGGGATGGGCCTACGTAGGAAAACACTCAGGTGTGCACATATGCACTCAGACATATCCACAAATGTGTTTAGACAAACCAATAAGATACCAGAAGAAAGTGTAGCAGTTCTGTTAACCATGTCTAGATGATGGGATCATGGGACTACATAAACAAGCCTTGCTTACTGTAGTGGCTCAGCCTTTGCTACTTTACCATTTTTATAAATGAAAGTGCTTAAGCTTCATTGACACTGGTTTGTTTTTAAATGTACAGTGATTTGGGCTTCCCAGGTGGCTACAGTGGTAAAGAATCTGCCTGCCAATGCAGGGGACAGAAGAGATGCGGGTTCCATCTCTGGGACAGGAAGATCTCCTGGAGGAGGAAATGGCAACACACTCCAGTATTCTAACCTGGCAAAACCCATGGGCAGAGGAGCTTGGCAGGCTACAGTCCACGGGAGCACAGAGTCAAACACAACTGAGCAACTGAGCATGCGTGCAAGAACATGCGTGCACAGTGATTTAAAGCTTTGGTTGAGCCATTGAAATTCAGAAGAGTTCCAGCAGTCAGAGGACTGTGGGTGCTCTGAGATTCTCCACAGTGTTCATCTATAGGCTGGAAATGGATTCCTTTGAATGGTGCAAATAGTCAATCAGTTATGGGGAATAACAGCAGAGGCTGACCAGTGCAGGTTGGGAGAGGGTAAGGGGAGCACCTCCTTTCCCTTTGACCTTGTCATTCTAAATCCTGGAGTACATACCTATTCTGACTAATTCACCCAGTTCAAGCTCAGCTGGGAAGCTTAAACTTCTTCCCATGGTAAGGAATTATTCTTTTATTCAAGCACTTCTTCCCCATGAGAAACAAAACATTACCCAGTGACAAACTATCCTAAAAGCTACTGCTCACTAAGCATTTATCATATGCACATACAGTTTCATTTAGCTCAATAAGCTCTGGGATACTGTTTCAAAATTTAGATTAGTAAGTGGAGACATGGAAAAGAGTAGTACAAAATAACATAGCTCATGAATGGCTGGATTAGGATGTGAATTTGAACTGGATTTCAAGCTCAGGATCTTGAAAAGGGAAGGTCTACTGCTGCCCCACCCTAGCTGTGTTATCTTCAGTAAATTGTCTCCACCTAAACCATAATTTTATCACCTGTGAGATCAGAATATTTATAAATCTTGTTCAACCTTTTTATGGACTCTTGGAAGATTCTATGAGATGACAACTGGGAATGCATTTAGCATGTAATAAGTCATGGGTACAAACACGTGATATTTCTTTCATAGATTGAGCCTCTAGGAAACTGTCCAGAGGTGGTGGAGGCATGAGGTTTGGGGAGCTGGACTCTCAGGGGTCTTGCACATCAGGCGGAGGGACATAAGGTGGTAGAATGAATATACTGAGGCTTTAGCTGTGGGTTGGCAAGAGGCCAACAGGGTCCAAGTAAGTAAGAATGACCAAATATGCTCATTTGCCCACGACTGAGGGATTTCCTGGGACATGGGACTTTCTGTGCTAAAATTAGGCAAGTCCTGAGCAAATGAAGATGAATTGGTTGCTCTGGTCAGTGCCGGGGTCCAGCCCCGGTGGATCCAGGGTAATTTGAAGGGGAGACGGAGTTGGCATCTTAGAAATTAATTGTTTAATTAAAGATATGGAGGGAGATTAGAAAGAATAGTATAGTAGGAAAATTAGTGGAGAAAAGAGGCTGAATAACTTGGTTTATGTGGAGAGCTAATAAAACCTCAAGACAAGAGGTCTTGGCCATCTACGTAGGCCACTGGTACCCACTTGAATAGCGGATGGTGCCCCGCCTTGGGCTCCCTCTCGCGTGGGTCTTAGAAGCCAGGGCAAGTAAGTAGACATGGTGAGCCTCCACGCCCCAGATGGGAATTCAGCCAGAAAAGAAGAGAGAGGGAGAAAAGACCACACGGGGGAAACCAGTCTTTCCAGTGACTGGCCCTTCCTTTATTGTTCAGGAAAGCTTTTTATACTTTTGGTTGTACATAGAGATAATGGATAATACAAAGTTATGCAGCATCAGCAGCCCTGACTCTTATCAAGACAAGGCTTTCTCTCTGCACACCTAGGTGTATACACAGGTCTTAGGTGATTTACATTATCTTCTGGCCAGAAGGCCAATTAACATTTTATGGCCCTTTTCTGATAAGGGTCTGTCAACCAGAAAACTTACTTACCTTAATAGTGTTGTTCTTTTCCAAAATCTGGTGCCACTCTCAGAAAGCACTAAATAAAGTTACATTCTTAAATAGCAAGGACACAACAATTTATAACAAGGAAAGAGGAGTACAGTGATTTATAACAAAGAGAAAGTTTACTAACTCAAAAGCCTAGTGTTACTAACATCAAAACTACTATATTCCTTTTTCTATATCCCAATTACATTGATTAATAACCTCCAGGTGCCTAAAAGATGAAGGATATGGAGGTCTGGCAGCAAACATTAACTCAACAATGAAATCCTTCACCAAACTAATTCTCAGCTCTAAAAGGCTCTATATCTTTAAGATGTTTTAAGCTTCATGCCTCTCGTGGTTGGGGGGCTGTAAACAATCACAAGTGTAGTTAAACCTGTCAGGCAAGTTAGGGAGCCATCAAAGGGGTTTGAGCTGAAACATTCTTTTCTTATGCAGGAGACTAATTGGAGCTCTAAGTTATCTTTTTCCAGAGAAAGGTGGTCGGGGATAGCCCCCTGTTAATGTCAGAAGCGTAAGCGAAAAGCATAATGCAGTACGGCAGGCAGACTCTGGTTTTGGGGGTAGATGTTCGAGAAAATTCAGCGAGGCTCCCTTAAGGCCCGACTCTTCTTTGTCTGTTGGACCCCTTAACCTCATGACCTTTGCCACGGGTGGGACTCCTCGTGCTGGCTCCCAGCAGGTCAGGATGAAAATGACTGGTCATCTTAGTAACAGCAGAAGGCTTCTGTATGAGGAAATGATTTGTGAACTGAGCCTTTAAAGCAGGGTGGAAAATCACACTATGGGGACTGGGTTTTAAGGAAGCAGTAGCTCAGTCATTTCAAAGGTGTCATCTCTCCAGCCCCTTAGAAGAGTGGAGTCAAAGGATGCTTTTCTCTAAGTAAGGAAACATGGATGGACCACTCTGGTAGGAGGGTAACAATTCTTCCCCGAACCCCTGGCACTCTGGAAATAAACTCTTTGCTTCCCCTGGGTTCACAGGCATGTAGTCTCCCATTGTGAGCCATAATACCCAGTCTTCTCCAGGGAAGAAGGGACAGTTAGTTCTGCTAGGAGTTAGCAGCCAAGAATGTAGGCATTTCACACCTTGCTTTCTAATGCAGCCTTGCTTTCTAATGTTGTCTTTGCCTAACTCCCTCTTCCCTTCAAAAGCTCTCTTTCCAGAATGTTCCTCCATCTTCCTGACTAATGACTTCTAGCTGTCTTCGCTTGTGTCCGTATATCCAGATGGGACTGAATGCCCAAAGGGGAGGTGGCTTAGGAAACCTAAGACTTTTACCCCACAACCCCAAAAGAGCATTCCTGTTGGAAAACTCTTCAATCTTGTCATGCTCCAGTATCTTCTCACTCCTCAGCGCTCCATCTGAGATGCGCAGTGGCTCAGACAAATATCACCTGCGTACTTTTAAGCAAGTAACTTCATGATCCTTTCCCACTTCCCTCTTAGTAAACTGAGGATAATAATTATATTACCTGATATAATTGGTGGTGGAAGGATTAAATAATTTAACACATAGGAAGCGCCTGGAATAGTATCTGGATTCTACTAGTTGTTTATTCTATCAGTCATGTCCTACTCTTTTGTGAACCCATGGATTATAGCCCACCAGTTTCCTCCATCCATGGGATTTTCCAGGCAAGAATACTAGAGTGGGCTGTCATTTCCTCCAGGGGAATCTTCCTGATCCAGGAATCAAACTTGCATCTCCTGGATGCAAGAACAGGAGGGTTCTTTACCATTGAGCTCCCAGGGAAGCCCTAGATGCTAGTAGATGCTTGGCAAATATTAGTGCTTTCAGTTTTATCCATCCTACATGCTTGTTGCATTAGGATGACATTCTCATCATTTTCTGTAGAAAATGAGTTGAAAATTTTTCTCTTCCTTGGTGTAGTAGAAGGAGCATATGCTTTGGAAGTGGGTGATAATCTCTCATATTATACAATTCCCATACATTTTGATTTCCTAGTCTGCTAAACTGGAGAAGGCAATGGCACCCCACTCCAGTACTCTTCCTGGAAAATTCCATGGACAGAGGGGCCTGGTAGGCTGAAGTCCCTGGGGTTGCTAAGAGTCGGACACAACTGAGCGACTTCACTTTCACTTTTCACTTTCATGCATTGGAGAAGGAAATGGCAACCCACTCCAGTGTTCTTGCCTGGAGAATCCCAGGGACAGGGGAGCCTGGTGGGCCGTCTATGGGGTCACACAGGGTCAGACACAACTGAAGCGACTTAGCAGCAGCAGTCTGCTAAACTAAGAATCAACTAAGGAAGATTTAAAGAGATAACATATGACTACTTGTGAAACCGAGCAGGACACTGTGGGGCTCCTGGGCACAGAAGCCATGCTGTTCTGTTTCTGACTCCTGTCTCTATGACCTTCCCTGAGTTCCAAGGGGCAGATGCGGACAGTTGCTAATCCAGGAAGGCAAGGGATGCAAAGACAAGGGAGGGGCAACCAGGAAACAGCAGTGTAGCCTTGGGACAGGCTCTGGTTCCCCCACAAGGGATACACATAACAATGTCTTTAAGCTCTTTATAGCATTAAAACACAAGTAGCAAATGGCAGCATTCTTCATACCAGAGAAAGACCACATGAGGCTACATTAAAGGAATCAGAGACAGTCATCAAGATCACCTGAGATGGCGAGTAAAGGGGGAAAAGTGGAAACACCAACAGATTTTCTTTTCTTGAGCTCCAAAATCACAGCAGATGGTGACTGCAGTCATGAAATTAAAAGACACTTGCTCCTTGGAAGAAAAGCTATGATAAACCTAGACAGCATATTGAAAAGCAGAGACATCATTTTGCCAACAAAGGTACATGTAATCAAAGCTACAATTTTTCCAGTAGTCATGTACAGATGTCAGAGTTGGACTATAAAGAAGACTGTGTGTCAAAGAATTGATGCTTTCAAATTATGGTGCTGGAGAAGACTCTTGAGAGTCCCTTGGACAGCAAGGAGATCAAACCAGTTAATCCTAAAGGAAATCGACTTGAATGTTCATTGGAAGAACTGATGCTGAAGTTGAAGCTACAATATTTTGGCCACCTAATGTGAAGGATCAACTCACTGGAAAAGACCCTGATGCTGGGAACCATTGAGGGTAGGAGGAGAAGGGGATGACAGAGGATGAGATGATTGGATACCATCACTGACTCAATGGACAGGAGATTGAGCCAGTTCCAGGAGACAGTGAAGGACGGGGAAACCTGGCTTGCTGCAGTCCATGGATTCACAGAGTCAGACAGGGCTGAGGGGCTGAACAACAATGACAAGATTAGAGGAGTGGAGGCCCAGCACACATCCTAATCTTGTCAGCATCCCCACCCTTGAACCATTGCTGTAA
The DNA here is from genome assembly GCF_001704415.2 of Capra hircus. Lineage (NCBI taxonomy): Eukaryota > Metazoa > Chordata > Mammalia > Artiodactyla > Bovidae > Capra > Capra hircus. Next base: position 14,874,610 of record NC_030828.1, on the reverse strand, counting down.
AACTCAATGTCAAGTCCTACTAAGTTGGGAAGTGAAGTCCCTCAGTATCCGACTCTTTGTGACCCCAAAACTGTAGCCTACCAGGCTCCTCTGTCCATGGTTGGGACACATGGCTTTTCAGAGGAGGAGCCTACTTTGTCCCACTTCGGTTGGCCAAGCAATATAGCTACTCTTTTCTACTTCCCCCAAAACTCTGAGATTTCATTCAGCACCAGTGCACAGAGACCAAGCTTTTGGCATCATTCTTTCTCTGTGGGACCCCCATATAGCTTACACTCTATATAGTATATCTGAAAAGTGAAAGTCACTCAGTCACGTCCAACTCTTTGCAACCCCTATATAGTCCATGGGATTCTCCAGGCCAGAATACTGGAGTGGGTAGCCTTTCCCTTCTCCAGGGGATCTTCCCAACCCAGGGATTGAAGCCAAGTCTCCTACATTGCAGGTGGTTCTTTACCAGCTGAACCATAAGGGAAACCCATACAATATATCATTATATTGTTAAACCTTCAGATGTATTTTATGTTGCATTACTAGACTGTGAGCCTCTTGAAAAAAGGTCATATCTTTTCCATCTTCTTTCTAAAACAGATTGGTGTTACTTCATGGGGCCTCTGAAGAGCTCTGGTACCTTATAGTCCTTTATGTCTCAGTGCAGAGAAGAATTCAGCAAGGGCAATGTGGTGGATAAGAAGTGATTTATTCAGTTCAGTTCAGTTCAGTTGCTCAGTCATGTCGGATTCTTTGCAACCCCAGGCCTCCTTGTCCCTCACCAACTTCCAGAGTTCACCCAAACTCATGTCCATTGAGTCAGTGATGCCATCCAACCATCTCATCCTCTGTCATCCCCTTCTCCTCCTGCCCTCAATCTTTCCCAGCATCAGGGTCTTTTCCAATGAGTCATCTCTTTGCATCAGGTGACCAAAGTATTGGAATTTCAGCTTCAACATCAGCCCTTCCAATGAACACCCAGAACTGATCTCCTTTAGGATGGTTGGATCTCCTAGCAGTTCAAAGGACTCTCAAGAGTCTTCTCCAATACCACAGTTAAAAAGCATCAATTCTTCGGTGCTCAGCTTTCTTTATAGTCCAACTTGACTATATCCATACGTGACTACTGGGAAAACCATAGCCTTGACTAGACGGACCTTTGTTGGCAAAGTAATATCTCTGCTTTTTAACATGTTGTCTTAGGTTGGTCATAACTTTCCTTCCAAGGAGTAAGTGTCTTTTAATTTCATGGCTGCAGTCACCATCTGCAGTGATTTTGGAGCCCTAAAAAATAAAGTCAGCCACTGTCTCCACTGTTTACCCATCTATTTGCTATGAAGTGATGGGACTGGATGCCATGATCTTAGTTTTCTGAATGTTGAGCTTTAAGTCAAATTTTTCACTCTCCTCTTTCACTTTCATCAAGAGGCTCTTTAGTTCTTCACTTTCTGCCATAAGGATGGTGTTATCTGCATATCTGAGGTTATTGATATTTCTCCCGGCAATCTTGTTCCAGCTTGTGCTTCTTCCAGCCTAGCATTTCTCATGATGTACTCTGCATGTAAGTGATTTATTAGGATAGGACATTTCTGAGGCTTACAAGTGGGCAGTTGAGAAATGCCATGCTCCAAGAACTTAGCAGGCTACAGTTATATAAACAAAGTAAAAGTGGGGAGGGGGAGAGACCTTCTTTGTCTTTTTTGAGTATTTGGCGTGTTTTCATCATTAGTTCCTCCTCCAGGTTGAGCAGGGGAGTTTTCTAGTCCCTGAGTGGTCAAGCTAGGTTCACAAATAATTGTTTTTAATGTGTGCAGAGAGCATGTCCTAGGAATCATTAACTTACTGAGCTCACTGGGCAGGATGTGGGGCTCCTGCCACTACTGTTTTATTGTTTGGGCATGTCCGTGCTTCTGTTGCATGGTTTTGTTGCTAAGTAAGCCTGCTTGATTTTGTGGTTAAGCAAATGTGCTTTCTTGAGTAATCATTAACTTACAGGGGTCTCCCATATCTTTTTAATTACAGTCCCCTAGTGGAATTAGCTATTAATCACCTATTTTGTCCCTTTACTCTGTCCCTATCATTTCTGAGACTTAACTCAGTGCCAGCATAAAAGGAGAATCAATGGATGTTTACTGAATTGATGGTACCTGGATTGTATTTGGTGATCAATGAATTATGGTTTTCTTTCTAAGATTGTAGAGCCAGTTAGTGAAATAGAGGGGTGAGTGCTGACCTTTTGTTCCTTAAATCAATTAGTACTCTTGCCTGGAAAATCCCATGGATGGAGGAGTCTGGTGGACTGCAGTCCATGGGGTCGCTAAGGGTCGGATACGACTGAGTGACTTCACTTTCACTTTTCCCTTTCATGCATTGGTGAAGGAAAGGGCAACCCACTCCAGTGTGCTTGCCTGGAGATTCCCAGGGACGGGGGAGCCTGATGGGCTGCCTGTCTATGGGGTCGCACAGAGTCGGACACGACTGAAGCGACTTAGCAGCAGCAGCAGCAGCAAGGTTGCCTTACAAGGAAGGTTATTGAGAAAATGCCTATAAAATATCTTTAGTTCAAGCAAAAATAGCACTTAAATAGAGGTTATGTTGCATAGAACTGCCTTTCTATTTTCCAAATTAAGCCTGTTACAGAATATCCATTATATTTCTTCTTCAGCTTTCAGTTTTAATACATTTTAGACAAGGTGGAAACTCTCAGGACACAGTCATCAATATTTCTCAGCAAGAATCTGACTCCTTTGTAATTAAATTGCCCTCTCCTGCTAATTTGTGTGCATCCATATAATATCCCTTTTCTCAAATTAAAAGCATCACTCATTGACAACACTTAAAAATTGAAGCCAAGATAGAGAAGTGAAAAGGGATAGGACAAAGAAGCAATCAAATTGGATATTTCTTCTGAGTTAAGGTATTTTTCTTCCTTTATGTCTTGTCAAGTGGTTACTTTTGTGGTGACATCAGCTGTACTATGCGAACATATTTGATAGGTAACATGTTTCGTATTCACATGAGTCAATGATGAATCTTGGAAACATTTTTTATAACTGGAAAAGAAGCATGAACAGTCCATTTTTCTCATTACATGTTGGTAGTCTAAATCTGTTCAGCTTAGATAAAACTGACTTTCTATAGCCACTTAGTATAGATGTGAATATACTTGGGCCATTATTGTATTCTATTGATGTGAAATTGGAAGAAATGGAGTCAACTAGAACATAGTTCTGTTTCTGCAACAAGAAATGTAAACTCCTCTCATACAATTGTAGAAATTCAAAAACCCAACTCCAAGATAATGAAATGATGGACGTTGACTTAAAAAACAGTCAAAACCTGAAAACTGAGAGTTGTTCTGTTCAGTAGGAACTTTTAGGACTTCAAGCCCAGGAAACAGCATCTCAAATGACACTGAGAGACGGTGGGGGTGGGGGAGAAGGGGGGAGGAGTCAGATTATATAGAATTTTGCAACAAAGTATTTTTGTGAATTAAAGAAAGCCAGAGATCTCAAGTCAAGGAGTTTACTGCTTTTTTACATATGGGGGCTTCCCTCGAGGCTGAGGTTCCCTGGTGGTTCATATGGCAAAGAATCCACCTGCAAGGCAGGTGGATTTGATCCCTGGGTTGCGAAGATCCCCTGCTGCTGCTGCTTCTAAGTCGCTTCAGTCGTGTCCGACTCTGTGTGACCCCATAGACTGCAGCCCACCAGGCTTCCCCGTCCCTGGGATTCTCCAGGCAAGGAAACTGGAGTGGGTTGCCATTTCCTTCTCCAATGCATGAAAGTGAAAAGTGAAAGTGAAGTTGCTCAGTCGTGTCTGACTCTTAGCGACCCCATGGACTGCAGCCTAACCAGGCTCCTCCGCCCATGGGATTTTCCAGGCAAGAGTACTAGACTGGGTTGCCATTGCCTTCTCCTGGGAAGATCCCCTAGAGAAGGGAATAGCTACCCACTCCTGTATTCTTGCCTGGAGAATTTCATGGACAGAGGAGACTGGTGGGCTACAGTTCCTAGGATTGCAGAGTCAGCTATGACTGAGCTACTAACACACACACACACACACACACACACACACACACACACAACGTATGGGAAGATGCAAGAGTCTGGGCTCGCTGAAATCATTCCTCTGATATGCGTCTCAGCTATCTGGGGCCAGTATCCTGTGTTTTTCACATCCTGAGTTCCTCAGGGCTCCCTGTAAGGACTGTCTTCAATCTCATGGCTGCTGATATCAGGGATTCAGTGCCCTCAGTTCAGCTCAGTTCAGTTCAGTTGCATAGTTGTGTCCTACTCTTTATGACCCCATTAACCACAGTACACCAGGCCTCCCTGTCCATCACCAACTCCTGGAGTTCACCCAAACCCATGTCCATTGAGCCGGTGATGCCATCCAGCCAGCTCATCCTCTGTTGTCCCCCTCTCCTCCTGCCCTCAATCTTTCCCAGCATCAGGGTCTTTTCCAATGAGTCAGCTCTTTGCCTCAGGGGACCAAAGCATTAGAGTTTCAGCTTCAGCATCAGCCCTTCCAATGAACACCAGGACCAATCTCCTTTAGGATGGACTGGTTGGATCTCTTCACAGTCCAAGGGACTCTCAAGAGTATTCTCCAATACCACAGTTCAAAAGCATCAATTCTTCGGCGCTCAACTTTCTTTATAGTCCAACTCTCACATCCATACACGACTAATGGAAAAACCATGGCCTTGACTAGACGGACCTTTGTTGGCAAAGTAATGTCTCTGCCTTTTAATGTGTTGTCTAGGTTGGTCATAACTTTCCTTCCAAGGAGTAAGCTTCTTTTAATTTCATGGCTGCAATCACCATCTGCAGTGATTTTGGAGCCCCCCAAAATAAAGTCAGCCACTGTTTCCACAGTTTCCCCATTTATTTGCCATGAAGTGATGGGCCAGATGCCATGATCTTCTGGAATTGCTGATGACTGTGACATCCTTGTTTATTGATATGGCAGGAAATATTCTAAGTCTCATGGGTCACATTCCAAACTTGAGAAGGGCTGTATAATGCTGTATAAGAAAACAGTTTCCAAAAGAATTGGAAATAGTATAACTTGGCATGCCTTTGATTTAAATTCTAAATGTTTGCAAAAGTAGGCAATTGATTCTTATTAGCATCCCCCAGCTGTGGTTTGTTTTTCCATCTTGACCCTCTCAATTATTCTGTTTCTTATTTAATGAAGACAGATTTCCCAATCCTTGTTTCATAATGTTGGCCTCTTGAGTCTGATTTAATCAGAGTGGTGGTGATAATATGCAGAATTTAATAGGGAAGGGAAATAGCTAATTACATATGCTATCAAAGGAAGTCAGGGAAGCCTTGGAGAAAAGATACACCCCTAAATCTCAGAGTCACATGTCATGACACAGAATATGGAGCCCACAAACAGACATGGTATGGCTGAAGTCAGACTCTATCTGTTCCATGGATAGACCCCCAAATAGTACCTGTATTCTTCCCTCTGTCCTCCTGATAAAATTTTATGTGAACTTTGGAAAAAAATACCGCAAATGTTGTATTCCAAATAGAGGAACTATGTAGTCACTGAATTAGCTGGAACTCTTAACAATTCCCATGATGCTGGCTAAAGGAAGGGCCACCTCCAGGCTGGCGATTTGCAAGAACTATGTAATAGCACTCAAGTGCCTCTTCCCTGTGCTGGTTCCTGACCTCTCTCCATCCTCCCATTACACTTTCCTCCCACATCCTTCATTCACATTAAAATATAAATTCCTTGGAGACTACTCCAATGATCTCACCAGTGGAAAAATGGCAGCCAGAGTTATGAGTTTGGCTTTATATGACTTATTATACGACTGATAAGTGCCAGAACTATATTTATTGACTTTTTTCCTCTGTAATCAATGTCAACAGTTTTAAGGGTTATTGTGATTTTTAATATTAGCCAAAAGAGTATTAGGAAGTTAGAATAACAGTTAAGAAGCCAACAGGAAACAGTCATGCCACCCTAAAGGTGAATGCGTGCTACCAGGGGGATGAGCGGGACCTTGGAAGGACCAGCCTTGGGGGTGAGGCTCCTGCAGCAGAGTGGAGGGGCAACAGGTCAGTCTTCCTGTTTCAGCAGATACTGCTCATGGACATCTCCTATTTCCAACTATTCCTGCATGCATGCTCAGTCACTCAGTCGTGTCTGACTCTTTGTGACTGTAGGCCACCAGCCTCCACTGTGCATGGGATTTCCCAGGCAAGAATAGTGAGTGGGTTGCCATTTCCTGCTCCAAGGGATCATCCCAACCCAGGGATCAAGTCCACGGCTCCTGCACTGGACGTGGATTCTTCACCACTGAGCCACCTGTTTCTAGCTACTCACTTGCCTCCAAAAATAAGCCAGAGGAAACCAGTGCTTACTACAGCTGTGGAAGCATCCAAATTAGTTGGGCCTGTTGAACAATTTAGAGCAACTTCAGCAGGATAAAATTCCCAGAAAGATCTAGTTACCTTCTTTTTATCATAGCCTCATGAAGTTTATAGCTGTCATTTATCCAGGGCTATCATTTTTTTTTTACTTTATTTCTTTATGTCTCAGTTTGCCAGGTGGTGGGATAAAGGTGTTGACATAAAATAATGAAGTATCACCCCTATCCTAAGGCCAACATTATTAGCATCCTCCCTAAACTTTTCCCTATCTGTAACAGCAGCTCAAGGGTTGCTGCGGTTGCTGCTGCTGCTGCTGCTGCTGCTAAGTCGCCTCAGTCATGTCTGACTCTGTACGACCCCATAGATGGCAGCACACCAGGCTCCTCTGTCCCTGGGATTCTCCAGGCAAAAATACTGGAGTGGGTTGCCATTTCTTTGTCCAAAGCATGCATGCATGCTAAGGCGCTTCAGTCCTGTCCGACTCTGTGCGGCCCCATGGAGCAGCCCACCAGGCTCCTCTGTCCACGGGATTCTCTAGACAAGAATACTGGAGTGGGTTGCCATTTCCTTCTTCAGCTTAAGGGTTAGCAATCCCATTTCTGGTGACTGAAATACCATGAGCTTCAACTCCTCAAGCTTCAAACTCAAAAGGTTTTTGTAATGTGGTAGGAAATGGGTGATAAGAAACCATTCATCCACTGGCAACCCACTCCAGTACTCTTGCCTGGAAAATTCCATGGATGGGGGAGCCTGGTAGGCTACAGTTCATGGGGTCACAAAGAGTTGGACATAACTGAGCAACTTCACTTTCTTTGTTTCTATAGTTCCTTTTGGAGAAGGAAATGGCAACCCACTCAAGTATTCTTGCCTGGAGAATCCCATGGATAGAGGGGCCTTGTGGGCTGCGGTCTATGGGGTTGCAAAGAGTCGGACACGACTAAGTAACTAGCACACACACACACACACACACACACACACACACACACACACATTCACTCCATTTAGGTTGAGTCCGACCACCCTTAAGGGCTCCTCAGGTAGCTCAGTGGTAAAGAATCTGCCTGCCAATGCAGGAAATGGGGCTTTGATCCCTGGGTCAGGAAAATCCCCTGGAGAAGGAAATAGCAACCCACTCCAGTATTCTTTCCTGGAAAATCCCATGGACAGAGGAGACTGGTGGGCTCCAGAGATGTGAAAGTTGCTCAGTCATGTCCAACTCTGCAACCCTAAGAACTGTAGCCCACCAGGCTCCTCTGCCCTTGGAATTCTCCAGATCAAAATACTTTCCAACCCAGGGATCAAACCCAATTCTCCTGCATTGCAGGTGAATTCTTGACCATCTAAGCCACCAAGGAAGGCTGTAAAACAGGGATGGTAATAGACTAAATTAGAATGTCTAGTGCATAATAGATATCCAATAAATTCCAACTATTGTTACCCTATGTGCAAAATGGGAATAATGATACCCACTGTTGTGGTTGAGGTTAATAATGTTACCTCAAGAAACTTGTACCACAAGAAACATTCTTTAGTCTTAGGGGCTTAGTGCAGTGAAAGTTTAGTTTTCATGTCCAGGCCAACGTGAGCAGTGGGGGAGGAGCTCAGCTCCATGTGGTCATCCAGGGGTCCAGGCACCTTTCACTATTTGTCTCTATGATCTTCTAGAACCATATCATCTTCTAAATTCAGCCTATAGATGGGGAAAGGCTGCTAGGAAAAGAGAAAGAAAGTGGAGAAGGCACATCAGTCTCAACAACACATCACCTTTGTGGCTGGTCCATTGTCAAAAACTCATCACATGGCCACTTCTATTAACAGGCGTAAGGGGGCTGAACAAGGTTGTCTAGCTACATGCCTCGGAAGACAAAGACAGCACAGATTATAGGAGGCTCTTGAAGCCTTGGCCACATCTGTATTCAAAGACAATGCTGAGAATTAAGTTAGATGCCTTATGTTAGACAGAGGAGAGTCAGTCCTAGCATCAGCCTCGCTAAATGTAGCTATTGTTACTATTGACCTCACATCACTGGGTTGAGTTGAGCACACTTGATGAGAAGAGCAAAGTCTTGAGTTCCTTATAGCTTGTCTTGGTACAGACGCCTTCATAGACCCCTAAGATGAGGCTGGCCCATCATTTCTTTGCACAGTGGCCATCTAGACAGAGGTGACCCAGAAAAAAAGCACAAAGACTGTCCCGGAGGTGCTGGTTGCTTAGAGAAGAAAAAGAACAAACACAGTGAAGGAAAACCTACTTTTGATTTGCCTGTTTTTAGGTCTAAGGGATTTCCAAATATGGCTTTATTTTTGTATTATGATAATATTTTACCCCCAGTCCCCTGCCTTTTATTTATGAGATTTTGGCGGGTTATTTAAATTCCATAGTCTCTATTTTACCATCTGGAAAATGAGGATAATAGTTGTTCTGCTTCAGAGAATGCTCTGCTTGTGAGGCTGAAACGAGATGATGAACGGTGAGTCACCCCGGGCGAGCAGTAGTGGTCTCTGAGAGTTAGGGGCAACTGCAGCCTTTCTCTTCTTCCTCCCCTCTCTCCTTCTGCTCTTTCTTTTTTTCCATTTTAACATGTTTACAATTTCTATAATCACTTACTGTCACATCTAACAATGTTTGTCTCCTGACTTTCCCTCTGATTGAGGACAGCATCGTGAAATGTTTGGAAAAGCCTCGACTTTGGTATAAGGGAAGGTTAGATCCCAACATATCTCTCACACTCATTCGCTGGGTGTGGGTCCTTGGGCAATGCACCTGACTTCTCCATGTGTATTTCTTCACCTTTAAAATAGGGCGATGATCCCTCATATTAAAGGGTTAACAAGATTCTGATAAACAGATCATTGCTATGCATGGTACAAAATAAAAGCAAATTTCCTTGTCCGACATGGAATTCTTAGGGGCCTAAGAATTTGTTCATTGTATGTAGCAACCTGGGTCTCTCAGGTGGTGTAAGTGGTAAGGAATCCCCCTGTCAATGCAGGAGATGCAAGAGACAGGGATTCAATCCCTGGGTCGGAAAGATTCTCTGGAGGAGGGCACGGCATCCCTCTTCTGTATTCTTGCCTGGAAAATTCCATGGGCAGAGGAGCCTGGCAGGCTACAGTCCATGGGGCCACAAAGAGTAGGACAGAAGTGAGCAACTGAGTACACACACACACACACAACCTGGAATGTCAAGAGAATTGACATACATTCGCATGAGTATTTTTTATTGACAAATCCAGTTCCATGGTGTTTTATTACTTGATTTTATTAATAATAAGTTCAATACTTAAGTGAAATGTTCAGGGCCTAGCAGTGATATCTTGTAGGGTTTTTTGTTTGTTTGTTTGTTTGTTTTTAATCTTTTGTATTTGCTTTATTCTAAGGTTTCAAAGTTTTGTCATTCATTTTATTGATGGAGACCCTGAAGACTTAAGAGATTCACTCTAAACAGTTTACCAAATGGATACCAAAGAAGAAAATACTAACCAAACTCATACACAAAGTATTGAAACTATTTGACAACCTACTTGATTGGAGACATCTTGAAAGTTGTTTGCAGTTTTTGTAAAACATCTTTTTTAAAATTTATTTTTAATTGGAGGATAATTGCTTTCTGATTTGCATTTCTCTAATGGCTAATGATGTCATGCATCTTTTCAGGTGCTTATTGGCTGTTTGTATATCTTCTTTGGAGCACAGTCTATCCAAGTCTTTTGCTCATTTTTGAATTGGGTTTGTCTTCTTGTTGAGGACAAATTAATCTTAAATAAGCTTTCAGTTCCTTGTAATTGTGTCTAAATGAAGTATATCTTCAAACTTCTTTCGTTCTGTTTACTTGATCTGTCAGATTTAGAGAGAACTGTTTAAACGTTTCCCACCTTAATTATAGCTTCATCAAATTCTTGTATTTCTAGCAGTTTTGCTTTACACGTTTTAATGCAAGATTGTTTGATGCTTCAGGGTTCATCCTGACTTTGATTTCTTGGTGTTATACCTTTTATCAATACAAAATGATCCTTTTCCCCTTTTATATCTGGTTGCTTTAATTCTACCTTGCCTAATCTTGTCTCCCATGCTTTTTTAAAAAATTAGTTTATATCTGTTTGGTGTATTCTGGCTGACCCTTTTTCTTTCAGACTTCATGTCAATTTACCTTATGCATATTTCCATAAACAGCTTATTAGCAGGTTGTTTATTTTTCCCCAACTTAAGAGAACTTGTTTTTTAAACTCACTCTCTTGCCATCATTGATATATTGGATGTTAATCTGGCTGTGTTTTCCTGCTTTCTTTCTGAGGTCTTATGCCCCTTCATTGTTTTATACTTCTTGACTTTGCTAAACATTCAAGTTCTTTTTTAGTTTTTCTCTCATTTGTGGTTTATAGGATTTACATCCTCTTTCTTTTTATTCTACTAGTGTTTACGTTTTTTACACATTCAAGATGAGGAACAGATTTAAAGAGTGATGATGTCCATTTTGGAAGGAGTTAGAAATGGTGTGTGTCATTGACATAGAAATAGATGGTGTCTGACACCTCCAGGCCTAAGCACACATTGATCCCACTTCTGGAAAAATGGACATGTCTAGCCTGATCCTTTGCTAACACCTAACTACCTTTCAGCCTCAAATTAGCCCTCCCTTAGGAAATCTTTCCTGGCTCTGAGTTTTGGGCAAAGTTCTCTCTCAAGCACTCCATAGCATTCTGTCCTTGGCCTGTCACAAGACAGTTTTATAACCTACTTTTTTTGTCTGTCCTTGTGGAGGGGACACTGTGTCTTGTTCACTATCTCCAGAACCTAGATATTCATTATGTGAGGCCCAGGAATCTGCTGTCTGTGTGATACTGATGGGAAACACTGTTTCTAGGACAAGAGTCAACATAATTGACATGCCAGCGTGATGAATTTAGTGGAGACGGCTTAAGTTTAATCCTGGGGCAATCTTTCCACATAACAAGGAAACAGCAGTGTCCACAAAGGGATTTTCATCCTAGCTCCTAGGAGGCTATCATGTCCTGAGAAGCCTCACTCCATTCTCAGTCCATTTGTAGACAATTGTGCAGCCCCATGGGCTGTAGCCCGCTGCACTCCTCTGTCCATGGAATTTTCCAGGCAAGCATGCTGGAGTTGGTTGTCACTCCCTACTCCAGGGGATTGTCCTGACCCAAGGATCAAACCTGCTTCTCTGATATCTCTTGCGTTGGCAGGTGAATTCCTTACCGCTAGCTCCTCCTCGGAAGCCCCTTATAGACAATTGCTGGAGGTCACTTAGAAAACAGCAAGCTCACACGTCATGAAGAAGCTGAGAATCTGCTTGCATGTTCTTATTGCTACTAAGCACTATGGCACATGTTTGGTGAGTGCATTTAAACTTTCAGAGAGCACCTCTGAGGCCAGAAGTCACATTGCTTTGAACTTCATTCTCGGCAATCTCTGACATGCATAAAGTGGGTTTATGTGCATTAGCCCTCATGCCCTCTTCGTTGTCTCATGCACTGAAGCATAGTGCGAGATACCTGGGAGGTCAGTTGCAGGAGCATCGGGCACCCGTATCATCACCTGGTGCATTTGCTGTATTTGTCTAAGAGCACCTCACTCCCAGTTACTTAACCACAGTGACAAAGATGATCCATGTCAAGGATAATTGAAATCTAGATCTCCCATGGCTGATTTCTCACACTGAGAGTTCTATTTACTCCTAAAAAGCACCACAGGGGCTGTGTATATGAAGGCGGATGTAGGAGAAGGCGGGACCGTGAGGAAATAGTGAGATGCCCAGTGGGGCCTGCTGTGCCCACCTGGTCTCTGATCAAAGATGATCTCATCTGCTTTGAAATGTTGCAGAATCTATGTTGCCTGGCTTGGAAGCCTGTCCTTACCCTTGTGTTCTCTTTTAGAAATGTGATTGAAACAGTTCATTGATTCCAAGGGCTTGAAATCCTGGTATTTATACCCCAAACCACTTTCTGTCTTCAATATTAGGTTTGTGTTTGTTGGGTCTCATGGAAACCAGGGTGGTACTTTGGGGGATTTGCCTTTATCTCAAAACCCTAGAACCAGCCTATTGCACCCCTTTTAAGGAAGTTTATCTGATAGAGGGAATGCATGGTTTTATGTATTCCTCCTCTTCCTCCCATTGGTGGGTGGGATTTTCACTCCAGGGTTAAGGAGGTGGCTTGAATACATGACATCTGACACTGGACAGTTGAGATTGGCTACAGTGTATTAGTTACATGAACTCACAGCCTGAGAGTGGAGGACTTCATACACCATGCTGGGCTATACAGGTCTGTACAGGAGGAGGGGCTGTGGAGGCAGGCTTTGTAGTATCAAGATGGTGAGGTGCTCCACAGTTCCCACAAGAGAATGAGATTGATTTGCTTGAATAATTCTGTGGGCTGGCAGGGAAATGAAGCCTGCTACTCATGAACAAGTAAGCTCTGTGCCTGGGCCCCATGATAAGGAGGGGTGTTTGGTGAGAAGATGTTATCCACAGGAACGGAATGGAAGGGGAATTGGTTGAACACTGAAAAACTGATGCTTTTGAAAACTGTGGTGCTGGAGAAGACGCTTGAGAGTCCTTTGGACTGCAAGGTGATCCAACCAGTCCATCCTAAAGGAAATCAGTCCTGAATATTCGTTGGAAGGACTGATGCTGAAGCTGAAGCTCCAATACTTTGGCTACTTGAGCTGAAGAGCTGACTCATTGTAAAAGACCCCAGGGACGGCAGAGGATGAGATGGTTGGATGGCATCACTGACTCAATGGACATGAGTCTGAGCCAACTTCAGGAGATAGTGACTGACAGGGGAGCCTGGCGTGCTGCAGTCTGGGGGATTGCAGAGTCAGACACAACTTAGCAACTGAACAACAACCACAACACAAAGCCCTCTCAGTTTTATCAGATATCAAGGTGGCACAACATATGGAGTCTTAATCTTGTGCCTTACATCGCAGCACAGCACCGCCACTGAATGCCAAAGAGCAGTCTCATTTTGATCTACAGAACAGAACCCAGGCACCCCTGGACATCCTGATTATAGGATATAAAGTACAATTAATGATGGCATTCTTAGCTGTGTAAACCTATGAAACTTTTGGCTTTTTAATGTTACCTTGTTGCTTAAATATTTCTGTATTGAGATGTAGTTTAGATCATAGTTTAGATTTAAGGTGTACAATGTTCTGATTTGAGGTATTTATACATCATTTATATATCAAGTTTTGTAATAGGATTACCTTAAGGAGCTAGCATTAGCTAAGACACTTATCATGTCATGTAATTATCAGTTCTTCTTTGTGGTAAGAATAATTAAGGTGTAAGTCTCTTAGAAACTTTGAAAGTTATGAATATGGTATTGTTTATAATCACTACGCTGTGCATTAGACTTCCGGAACTTACTTAACTGCTAGTTGAAAGTCTGTGAGCTAAAATAATTTCTTCCAGTTTCCCTTCCCCCTTGCCTCCAGTCCCTGGTGACCAGCATTCTGCTATTTCCATAAATTCAGATTTCTTGGATTTCACATATCTGAAACCCAGTCTCACTGTGGATCATATTACTTGTCTTTCTTTAACCTATTTCATTTAACATAATGCCCTTAAGGTCCATCCATATTGTTGTATTAATAAATGCAAGATTTCCTCCTTTCTCATAGCTTAATAATATTCTGTTGTGTATAGATATCACATCTTCTTTATCTCTTCATCCACTGATGGACGATTAGGCTGTTTCCATATCACAGCTGCTGTGAATACGGCTGCAGTGTCTACCACTTAGGTGCACGGGTGTTCGGCTGAGTCTGAGTCTTTGTGACCCCATAGGCTGCAGCCTGCCAGGCCCCCCTGACCATGGGATTTCCCAGGCAAGAATACTGGAGCAGGTTGCCATTTCCTTCTCCAGGGGATCTTCCTGACCCAGGGATCAAACCTGCGTCTTCTCGTCTCCTGCATTGGCAAGAGATGCTTTACCACTGAGCCACCTGGTAAGCCCTACCTACTACTTAAATATATTATTCCAGAGCAAGAAGGACCAGGTGTTTCTTTAAAATAAAACCTTCTGACCTGGAAAGGATAAACTGAAAGGAAACTTTGTTGGTATGCATTACAGTTGATTTTTCAAAGCAGTGAGTAATTTTGGGGAAAATATTTTTCATAAAAGAAATAGAAACATATGGACCTCATTGATAATACCAGAATATAGATGAAGAGAGATAAAGTTAGCACAATACAATAAGGGAAAATTTAATTTAAACTTGATAAGTCAAAGTTTAAATTACCCATCGATGGAGTGACATTGAGATTACTACAACTTTTGCAGGGTGGGAGACTAGCACCACGACAAAAGCTTTAGTGTTGACTCAAACTGGAGAAATTAGAGAAAGATATTTAAAGGGTTTTAGGGCCTGGGCTGGATAACTTAAAGCAGCTCTGTAGGGTGGGGAACTGGTGGGGATACGGCTTGTTTCATGGTGTTGCGCCTCTGGATTGTGGTCATAGCATGGTGACATGAAGAGATCTGAAATGCAAGTTGTAAGTCTTAACAAACAGTAGAAACAAAATCAAGAAACTCACTTACAAAAATGCTTCATAATGTTTTAGTTCACTATTTAATTAAAAAAAAATAGATCTAAGATCCATACATTTCTCAAATGCGGCTTTTGGTGAGCATTAGAAAGTGAAAGCACAACTTCCATGCTGAAATAGATTCTAATTCAACTTCACATTCAAAATCATGTGGCTTGTTTACCCTGTGGACGTGTAAAATATTTATCAGTGTTGTCAGCTCCATCTTCTTTGTGATTGAGAAAGTATCACTGCTTATCTGGAAATAATTATGGATTATTTTCACCACAGCCAATTCAAATAGGTCCCTTAATTTAGAGCAACACTATTTTTTACAATGCCATCCTCCACTAAGATTTGTATTTGTATTATCATTGCCTGAACAACTTTTTCTCCCTGTTGAATTTCTAAAATTGAATTTACAACACATTTTACAAAAATTTCAGGTGTTTCACTTTAGTGACAGGAAGAGCTTCAACATGTTTTGTTGCAATTTCATAAACTAAACAGAAAAATTGAACCACTTATGGAATCAACCTAATTTTTTATTTAGAGCATCTCACGTTTGCAAAGTTCTCATCCTGCTAATTGTACTGGCATGTTAAACAGCTGTCGCCTTATTTTATTACAAGTTAAAAAAGATTTAGGATAGAGAAAATTATTTTAGAAGTGTCTAAATGATCTAAACTTTGTCATTTTCCTTTGATCTAAATGACAAGCATGCTTCAGTTGTTGCTCAGTCACTAAATCGTGCCTGAGTCTTTGTGACCCTATGAACTGCAGCACACCAGGATTCCCTGTCCTTCACCATCTCCTGGAGTTTGCTCAAACTCATGTCCATCGAGTCGGTGATGCCATCCAACCATCTCATCCCCTGTCGTCCCTTTTTTCTTTTGCCTTCAACCTTTCCTAGCATCAGGGTCTTTTCCAATGAGTCGGCTCTTCACGCTTCAGAACAATATGTGAATATACTTTCCACAGAACAGCATGTTTGACTAGAAAATGAAACACTTGGAACAAATGCAAAAACAGACAAGATCTAAGGACAACGGAGAATAACTGGAACTGTCCTGGGCAATCCAAGTAGTTAATCACCTACCTACACCTATACCTACATCCATCTCTTCCTATAAAGATCGCTTCACCCCCTTAGACTTATGGATTGAGCTTAGATAAGTTCAATTTCTTGACTTATGAAAGCTCAATGCCCTTTCCAAAATGTCTGTGGATACCAGGGCCTTGAATTCTCATGATAACCTCTGGCCCTAATTTTCTGATTCTTCTGAATTATTGTTCACATATTGTTCACATTGTTCATCTGTTTTTCAAATTTACATTTTGGCAACAAAGGAAATTCAAATCCTTTCTTGATTTCTATGAAAAAATAGCTTGTGTGGCAGATATCATGGGACACATTTGGATGTGGAAAGAGGAGCAAATGACTTACATCCCAGGTGACTTAAAAATGAACATTTTATATCTGTGTTACTCGAATTCCTGGAGTCCTTCTTTCATGAAGCTTGCCCCTTCGGTCCCTTCTTGACCCCTGCTTCACAGGACAACCCCTTCCCTGTACCCAATTCACAACATTTTGTTAAGTAGTGTGATGTAGCTCATTAGATTTGACTCAAAGTCAACTCCAGGTCTCCCTTAGAGTTAAAAGAAATCTTGAAATTACTACTCATAAGAAAGTCCTAATTAAATCCTAAGCAAAGACTATTTTATTTCTTAATTTTTGCACGGTCGGTGAGAATGGTTTTGTTATTCCATATATTTATATATGGGGCTTCCCTGGTGACTCAGATGTTAAAAAAATCTGTTTACAATATAGGAGATTTGGGTTTGATCCTTGGGTCGGAAAGATCCCCTAGAGAAGGAAATGGCAACCCACTTTAGTATTTTTGCCTGGGAAATCCCATGGAGAGAGGAGCCTGGTGGGCTATAGTGTATGGGGTCGCAGGAGCTGGTCATAACTTAGTGACTAAACCACCACTGCCGTATACCTACATAGAAATGTTATATATAATATATTTAATATATTTATTATACATAAATATTATATAAAATATATATTTCATGTATTTATTATGTATAATATATTTAATATATTTTTATATAATATATAACAAAATATTATATATAAATATCATATATATTCATATATACATATATATAGAGAGAGATGTAAAAATGTTTGTGTATATTTATGTACATTTATTCCAAAATATTTCCCTAGTCTATGAGTTTGGATGAAGTCACATTAATATTAATACTTGGATCTCACAGGCTCACAGTAGCTACTTCTTCACAGGACCTCATGTTTAAACTCACTCCACTTATAATGGCTTCCCTGGGGTTCTATCACACAAGTCTTCTCTACTGGGTCCTGCTCTGACTCCATCAGGGAGCCTCTCTTCTGTGCTGTTCCACTGATGATCACCGTACTTTCCAGGCACTGTGGTCCCTCTGGGGCTTTGCCACAGTTCCTGAGACCATCACCAGAACAGTGGAGACGGGCACAGCAGTGAAGCAGGGATGCGTTATCCCTAGAGGTGGGACAGGAGTTCCTCTCTCCAGCTGTGTTACAGCTCCTCACCTGGAGACCCATGCAGCCTGGCTCAGGGCTCACCCATCCTCCTCCTGACCCTGACTACAGGCATCTGCCGAACAAATTTTTCCAGGAAGACTCCCCTCACCCCATTCCCATGTAACCCAGTTGACATAGGCACTGGTGAGCCCCTGACCCCATGCACAGCTGTATGTAAGTTCGTGTGGGAATCTGACCCTGGTGTCTATTTTGTTTTCCCTAGATTCCTAGAGGTTATTGAACGTACCACGCGTGTATGAAGTCATATATGAAGTCATGTCCAATTCTTTGTGACCCCACAGACCATAGCCCACTAAGCCTCTTTGTCCATAGAATTTTCCAGGCAAGAATACAGGGGTGGGTTTCCATTTCTTCCTCCACTGAATATATGATATACCACTGTTATAGCAAGAATTTATTTGGGAGGCGGAGATGGAGAGGTTAGGAGAAAGAACTACCATATTAAGCATACATTTGATTGTAAGATGTATCTCAATTTGAAAGACTTACAAATGTGAGGAAGAAAATCACCCTTTGAAGGAAGTGTAATCTGATGGAGATATTTTAGAATTCATTTTACATGTTTTGCTCTTGTATTTCTTTAATTGAAAAAACAAAAACAAAACTGCCTGAACACAGTGGGGAAAGGAGAGTGTGGACAAACTGAGAGAGGTGCATTGAAATATCTATACTACCGCATGCAGAACAGATGGCTAGTAAGAACTTGCCGTAAAACACAGGTAGCTCAAGCAGGTGCTCTGTGACAACCTGGGGGGGAGGGGATGGGGTTTGGGGGCGGGAGGAAGGTTCAAGAGGGAGGGGACATATGTATGCTTACGGCTGATTCATGTTGCTGTATGGCAGAAACCAACACGATATTGTAAAGCAATTATCCTCCAATTAAAAAAAAAAAAGTCTGATTCTTTGCCGAAAACATACATTCAGTGTGTATCTATGAAACACAGAAGATTAGAGCTGGAAAGGAGGCATTTTCTTATTAACAAGTTGTGGTGCAGAGACGCTGGTGATGTAGCAAAGGGACGAAACCTTGTGTGATTGAACAGGAGATGCTCGGTTTCCTGCCTCTCTGTCCACTACACTGCGTCCAAAGGAAAGTAATGTGCATTGGAAGTAGTCATTTTATCATCAGAAGGTTCTCAAAAAATCAATTTTGCAGTTATTTCACTTACTGAAAGAGGTGAAACAGGTACTTAATTCTTCGGAAGGTGAGCCATCTGTAATTCAGCAAGAGAAGGTAGGAAATATTTTTATCTTACTAATTTAGTAGGACAGCTGAAACCAAAAGCAATATTTTATAAATATTGAGTGTATCTTACTAACAATGTGGAATTGTTTTTAATAAAATAAGCATATAAACATTTGCATATGTTTTACATAATAAAATAAATATGCTGCTGCTGCTAAGTCGCTTCAGTCATGTCCGACTCTGTGTGACCCCATAGACGGCAGCCCATCAGGCTCCCCTGTCCCTGGGATTCTCCAGGCAAGAACACTGGAGTGGGTTGCCATTTCCTTCTCCAAAGCATGAAAGTGAAAAGCGAAAGGGAAGTCTTTCAGTCGTGTCCGACTCTTCGCGACCCCATGGACTGCAGCCTACCAGGCTCCTCTTTCCATGGGATTTTCCAGGCAAGAGTACTGGAGTAGGGTGCCATCACAAAGACTATTTCAGCCAGATTTATATGAGAAATTAAAAATATTGGATTATACAACATATCTTGGGCTTTTAGCTTTTCCTTCATTTTCCTGATGGATTGGAGCAGAAATACAATGAAAGAGAATTTACCATAAAATTACTAGTATGAATAAGAGACCTCTATAATGTAGGTGGATGCAATAATAAATAAAGGTTAATAATTTTCTTTTTGTTGGTAATAACCACTTATGAAAAATAGTGAGAAAAGATCTGATTAATAAAATCAATATAAAAATAGCTAAAATGAATGTCATACAAGAGGAATTCATTTGGCTGCAAGAAGCAGAGAGCTGAAGTAAGATAAGTTAAATTAAGGAAGAATGTTGCATGTTTAGAACAAAAAATATTTCAGAGATAGACAGTGAAGAGTTAAAGTGGTGTTTCCTTAGGCACCTAAATTTCTTTCCCCTTTCTATTTCACGATCTTTGACTGCAAATTCTGTCTCTACAGTTGCATTGTGGTCCAAGATAACAGATCAGTTTCTTCCCATCACATCACATTTGCATTAATCAGTTTCCAATCGTAGGTAACTGAACCCACTTTAGCTACTTTACATACAAATGGTTACATTAGAGAGTACTAAAAGGCTTAGAGAATCATAGGTAAGGCTGAAAAAACAAACTCTTAAACCTTAACTCTAGGTTAAGATTTCTGGAATAATTCCCAAAATCACATGAAAGAACTTGGCCATCAAGGGAGCTGCCCTCCTCTTTTTTCTTTTGCTATCCCTTCTTTGGTTAAGAAGCTGTTTGCCTGGTTTAAAGCTGCCGCCCCACTTGCTGGCTCCGGCACCACATGGCTACTGCACAAGAGAGGAAATTCAATTACAGGAAGTCACATAATCACAAAGCTGCAATGACTGGGAAGTGTGTACCACTGCTGGTGTCCTCAAAACCAAACTGTTTCTGCTACAGCCTGCACCCACGACTTCAGTGACTGGAAATGAGGTCCTTGGCTAATGCTTCTCCAGCATAACTAGATCCCACACAATTGGGCTTGCCAACAAAAACAATACGAGCAGCACTTTGCTTTATTTCTGCCTTCCAGATCTTCCACTTATGCATTAGATGGGTGGAACATTCACCATACCCAGAACCACAGCTTCAAGGAGATAAGGAGAAAGTTGTTTTCAGATTTCCGGTCTTTGAAATGGAGAAAGATACATTTGAAGGTTGTTGTGGTAAACTGTAAGAGCCAACCCATCATTCCACTGAAACACTGGAGTCAAAAGAAATGAAAAAGGAAGGGGGAGGCTCAAAGGACACCCTCCTTCACTAGATGAGCTGATTTTAAGATTCACTAGTGATTTCCATTTTCTTCTCATTATCCACTCCTAGCTGCTAGGGAGGCTGGAAACAGTGGAAAATTAAGGAGTGGTACTTTGGCCACCTCATGCAAAGAGTTGATTCATTGGAAAAGACTCTGATGCTGGGAGGGATTGGGGGCAGGAGGAGAAGGGGACGACAGAGGATGAGATGGCTGGATGGCATCACTGACTTGATGGACGTGAGTCTGAGTGAACTCCGGGAGTTGGTGATGGACAGGGAGGCCTGGCGTGCTGCAATTCATGGGGTCTCAAAGAGTCGGAC
Source organism: Capra hircus (assembly GCF_001704415.2). NCBI lineage: Eukaryota > Metazoa > Chordata > Mammalia > Artiodactyla > Bovidae > Capra > Capra hircus. Next base: position 14,853,769 of record NC_030828.1, on the reverse strand, counting down.
ACGACTGAGTGACTGAACTGAACTGAACTGAACCCAACTTGAGGGGCTTCCCAGGTGACTAGGTGGTAAAGAATCCACCTGCCAAGCAGGAGATGTGGGTTTGATCTTTGGGCCAGGAAGATGCCCTGGAGAAGGAAATGGCAACCAACTACAGTATCCTGGAAAATCCCACTGACAGTGGAGTCTGGCAGACTACAGTCCATAGGGTCACAAAAGAATTCGGCATGACTTAGGAATTAAACAACAGCAACAACAACCCACCTTGAGACAGCATAATTCTTAGCTTTCCAGTGCCATGGAGTTTATCTCTCCTAGTGGATTCAAATCCACTTGGGATTGGGACACCTCTACATTGTGAGAAATACTCTTTTTACATTAGCACTATCATTCAAACCAAGTGTCTACTACATGCATATCATAATAGATAATCTTACCACGTTTCTCCTTTTAAATTATTCACTTTTCGGAATAAGATTTTTCTTGCTTTTCTTGCACAGTAAGTGGAAGATACTCCCCAGAGCAGGAGTCCAAGAATATATGAGTCCAGTAATATGAGTCCAGGAATATACCACCTCTTGGTAACACCTTGTCAATCAATTTGACATTCTTATAGAGGTGGCCTTGGAATATTCTGTGATTTGACTTTATTGAAACTGGATGAAACTAAGTGTCACGAAAGACAGAGAGCTTGGCTTTCTCATGCATTGCTTGCAGAATAGAACATTAACATTTGGAAACTTGAAAATGTATGAGGGAAAAAAAAGGGAGTGAGACGTGTATAGATGCAATTATCCTATCTTTCATTAGAGGGGATAAGCAGATACAAGCTAAAATTAAAATGTGTCTCTCAATTTATTTTTTATTCTAGTTTTACCACATATGATTGATTTTCTAAACATTTTTGTTGGTTTTGCAAGCTTTTGAACTTCCCATAATTATATGTGTATAATAATACTCTATTATTCTTCAATCACTTCAATCACTTCAATCACTTGGCTTTTTGCACTGAATAGTGAAAATTTTAAAGTCCATTAATTAAGCATGCTCTTTGTGTTGATCAAAACTTTTGAGTCTCCACTGATTTTTGTTCCTTTGGTCTACTAGCTTCTGAGATGGTAGCCAAATTCTCCAACACAATTCCTCTTGTGATTCCTTCAACATTTTCTTTTATATATATTTTGAAACTAAGTTGTTGATCCATACAAGTTTAAATTTTAAATATCTTCTCCATGAATTTAAGCTTTTTATAACTGTCAGTTTTACTTCTATTTAGTACTGCTTGCCTTCAGGCCTCCTTAAATTGCTATTAATACAGGTAAATTAGCTTCCTACTGGTTAGTACTTAACTGGTCAATTATTCCTCATTCTTTAATTTCAACTATTCTAAGTTTTTATGTTCTGTTTCTCTTTTAAACAACATTGAACAAGGTTAATTTTTTTTACTCATTTCCTCAATGTTTGTTTTTTATCCACCAGGTTAGTTATTGTTATATCATGTATAATTATTGATACATTTGAACCTATTTTCCTCATCTTGTGCTTTTCAATTGCTTCAACCCTTAAATGTTTCCTTTCATTTCTTGATTTCTGTTAGACTGATGAATAATTTTCATCATTCCATGTTTTTTCTTTACTCATTGGAAATTATATACTTTATATTTTTTCATCATGTTTCTAGGAATTTTATGTGCCTGCTTGACTGCTTCTATCCTCCAGTATCCATCATGACTTTCTTCCTCTTATTACGAGGTCCCCTTCACAATTCTTTCACATGGCATTACCATTACTAACATTTGTCAGTTTCTGTCTTTGCTAATTATGGCCTTGTGATGAGATTTTGATCAACAGGATATAAGCAGAAGGAGTATATGCACCTTCAACTTTGTATCTTTAAACACAAAGTTGCTTCATATTCCTGGGTTCTTTCTGTGTCTTCAGTGAGTAAAATGCAGATATGGTGATTTCAACACTGTAAGTCAGGAAAGTCAGAGCAATTGTCTCAGACCCAGTGATGGAAATTGTGCTGAGTTTCCATCTCTGGTCACTAGAGGACCTTGTGGAATAAATTCTGTCCACTTGCATTTTATTTGTGTTTCTGTGATACAAGATCTAAAGATACAAGATCTTACTATCTTTAGATATCTTTGTATCAAAGATAATAGATCTTTGATACAAGATCTATTCCTGTTGACTGAGAAATATCAGAATTGGGGTGCTGTCATAACACAAACTAAAATATCTGCTGTTGATTCAACAGCCAGACAATAGGATGCAAGAAAACAGATACTGAAGGCTACAGACTTGATGACTTTTGTTTGTTGAAGGGAAACATTGGGGTAAAATACTTGGCAACATTCACCTGGAAGACAATTTAAATTTCAGATCCAAGAAAGTAGTTGGAAATAGCCAAAATGTTAGTGTGCACTCATTGTTCCTTGTTGCTTTCAGCAAGTTTTTATAAAGACAAGTTAAAAGCTGTTATCTCCTTGCATCCAATTTCCCTTCTTGCTTTTAGTCATCCCACACTGCGATACTCTGGCAATATATTTTAGTTGCATATGTGACCACTCAGCTAAGAACTACATTTCCCAACTTCTCTTGAATGTAAGTGTGGCTATATCACTATATTTTGGCCAATGGTAGCAACGTAAGTGACATTTGTGAAGTCTGCTTCATGCCCTTAAAAATTATGTTGGTTATTCACCATATTTTTTTAAAGATTTTTTTTAATGCGGGCCACTTTTTAAGTCTTCATTGAATTTTTTTACAATATTGCTTCTGTTTTACATTTTGTTTTTTGGCCTTGAAGCATGTGGGATCTTCTCAGACCAGGGATGGAACCCAATTTGCACTGGAAAGCAAAGCTCTAACCACCAGACTGCCAGGGAAGATCCTTGCCATATTAATTTACTTTGTTTTATTTTCTTTTTATGGGTATGAAGTCTACATAAGGTAATTCATCATTCTAACATATTTAGTTCAGAGATATCTTGTGTATTTACAGTGTTGTGCTATTAACATCTCTTTCTACTTTCAAAAAAACTTCATCATCCAATAAAATCACCCTACACCCCCAATCACACATCATTTCCTCCTTTCAGCAGTCCTAATTCATTTCTGTCTCAATATCCTGGATATTTCATGTATAAGGAATCATAATATGTGACCCTTTGTGTCTGACTCCTTTCACTAGCATAATGTTTTTGCAGTTCATCCATGCTGTATCAGTACTAATTCCTTTCTGTGACTGAATTATATTCTCCTTTGCATGGATGTGGTCCATTTGTTTATCCATCCACCTGAATGTATACTATCACCTCGTGCTTGCTAGAATGACTATTATAAAAAGGAAAGCAAGCAATAAATGTTTGCAAGATGTGGAAGAAAAGGAACTCTTATCAACTCTTGATGGGAATGTAAATTGAAGCAGCTACTATGAAAACAGTATGAAGATTCCTTAAAAAAAATCAAATATATTTCCATTCCACTTCTGGAAGTATATCCAAAGGAATTGGAAATCTTGATCTTGAGCAGATATCTGCATTTTCACATTCATTGCAGCAGTATTCACAATAGCCAAGGTATGGAAACAACTTAACTGTGGATGGATAGAGGAGTGAGTTTTTAAAATGTGGTATAGATGCACAGTGGAGTGCCCCTCAGCCTGACAAGGAAGAAAATCCCACCCTTTTCAACAACATGACTGAATCTGGAAGACGTTATGTTGAATGAAGCAAGTCACAGGAAGATAAACACTGCACAGTCTTATTTATATGAGGAATCTAAAATAGTCTAAATCAGAGAAGCAAAGAGTAGAATAGTGGTTACCAGGGTCTGGAGGAAGGAAGAGCTGAGTACTTGTGGTCAAAAGGTACAAGTTTCAGTTATGCGAGGTAAGTTCTGGAAGTCTACTACAGGATCCATAACCTATGATTAACAATATTGTAACCTTAGAACTTTGCTAAGGGGGTACTTTATGTAAAATGCTTTCACCACAAAAGGTAAAACAAAACAAGCATAACAGCAAATAAAGGGAACAGGAAGAAACTTCCGGAGGTGATGGATAAGTCTATGGCAGTGAGTGTGGTGATGGTTTCACAAGTGTATATTGATCTCAAACACACCCAGTTGTATGCACTAAATATCTACAGCTTTTAATAGGTTAATTCTACCCCAATAGGGCAGTTTTTTGGAAATATATCATTCACAACAGCAAAGAAAATAACAAGTGCCATAGAATGGGTAAGTTAATAGATGCATACGAGATTTCTAGGAAAATTTTATTGAGAGAAAATAAGACCTTAATAATTGGAGACATGAATTGTCTTCACAAAGAGGAATGCTAACTTTTATAAAATTTTAAATTCTCTTTTTAAAAAAGGATCTGGTCTATGTGCTTGTGCAATGATTCACAGGTATGAAATAGGAATGAAGATTCCATATGTGCTCATATGGAAACATCTTTAACATATACTATCATGCAAAAAATGCAAGGTGCCAAAAATGTATATAAACATTTATGGCTGAGAGGGGTAAAAAAAAAATGACTGTTGCATTTATTGATTTCACATAAAGAAATACTGGTAAGAGTTTTAAAAATTCACAAAAGTTCCCCAAATGAAAGTAGAATAAGATTAATGGGAAAAGTAGTGGAAGCAAAACTTATTAGTGGATACCTTTTAATATAATTTATATTTTTAACCCTTGTGACTATATTTACTATACAAATATAATAAAATTTTAAGTAATACTATAATAAGTCTGAGTAAGGTAGTAAGATTAGTTTCTCTCAGACATTTTTTTTTCATTGAAGTAATAGTTGATTTACAATATTATATTCATTTTAGGTGTACAATGCAGTGATTCAATATTTTTATAGATTATACTCATTTAAAGTTATTATAAAATAATGGCTGTATTTCCCTATGCTGTACAATGGGTCAATATCTTTGTTGCTTACTTTATGCACAGTGGTTTACATCTCATAATTCTTTTAATTTCATATCATTTATGGTTTCAATTAGTTCTTATACCATGTTTTTCCTTGCATGTGTGTTTGTGCTAAGTTGCTTCAGTCATGTCTGACTCTGCGTGACCCCATGGGCTATAGTCCTCCAGGCTCCTCTGTTCACGGAATTCTCTAGGCAAGAATACTGGAATGGGTTGACATGTCCTCCTCCAGGGAATCTTTCCGACCCAGGAATTGAACTCGCATCTCTTAAGTCTCCTGCACTGGTAGGCAGGTTTTTTACTTGGGTCTTGTTAAACATCACTCCATTGTTACCTGGTATTGGCTGTTTTTGGTGAAGAAATATGAGGTTAACTTGAACATTTTCTCCTTGATGTGACAGGAGTTTTCTATCTGGTTGGTTGGAAGATTTACATTTCACCCTTGAAGTTTAGCAGTTTCAAGAAGCTGTGTCTTGGTATTTGGTTTCCCTCATAGCTCAGTTGGTAAAGAATCTGCTTGCAATGCAGAAAGCCCCGGTTTGATTCCTAGGTCAGGAAGATCCGCTGGAGAAGGGATAGGCTACCCACTCCAGGATTCTTGGGCTTCCCTTATGGCTCAGCTGGTCAAGTATCTGCCTGCAATGCAGGAGACCTGGGTTCAATCCCTGGGTTGGGAAGATCCCCTGGAGAAGGGAAAGGCTACCCACTCCAGTATTCTGGCCTTGAGAATTCCATGGACTATATATTTAACTCAGATGACCATTATATCTACTACAGTGGCCAAGAATCCCTTAGAAGAATTGGAGTAGCCATCATAATAAACAAAAGAGTCCAAAATGCAGTACTTGAATACAATCTCAAAAATGATAGAATGATCTCTGTTCATTTTCAAGGCAAACTATTCAATATCACAGTAATCCAAGTCTATGCCCCAACCAGAAATGCTGAAGAAGCTGAAGTTGAACAATTCTATTAAGACCTACAAGACCTTATAGAACTAACACCCCCAAAAGATATCTTTTTCATTATAGGGGACTGGAATGCAAAAGTAGGAAGTTAAGCAATACCTGGAATAAGAGGCAAATTTGGCCTTGGAGTACAAAATGAAGTAGGTCAAAGGCTAACAGAGTTTTGCCAAAAGAACACACTGGTCATAGCAAACATCTTCTTCTGACAACACAGACTCTACACATGGACATCACCAGATGGTCAATACCAAAATCAGATTGATTATATTCTTTGCAGCCAAAGATGGAGAAACTCTATAAAGTCAGCAAAAAAGACTGAGAGCTGACTGTGGCTCAGATCATGAACTCCTTATTGCCAAATTCAGACTTAAATTGAAGAAATTGGGGAAAACCACTAGACCATTCAAGTATGACCTAAATCAAATCCCTTACGATTATACAATGGAAGTGACAAATAGATTCAAGGGATCAGATCTGGTAGCAGAGTGCCTGAAGAACTATGGATGGAGGTTTGTGACATTGTACAAGAGGCAATGATCAAGACCATCCCCAAGAAAAAGAAATGCAAAAAGGGAAATGGTTGTCTGAGCAGGCCTTACAAATAGCTGAGAAAAGAAGAGAAGCTAAAGGCAAAGGAGAAAAGGAAAGATATACCCATTCGCATGCAGAGTTCCAAAGAATAGCAAGGAAAGATAAGAAAGCCTTCCTCAGTGATCAATGCAAACAAATAGAGGAAGATAATAGAATGGGAAAGACTAGAGATCTCTTCAAGAAAATTAGAGATACCAAGGGAACATTTCATGCAACGATGGGCTCAATAAAGGACAGAAATGATATGGACCTAATAGAAGAAGAAGATATTAAGAAGTGGCAGGAATACACAGAAGAACTATACAAAAAAGATATTCACAACCCAGATAATCACGATGGTGTGATCACTAACCTAGAGCCAGATATTCTGGAATGTGAAGTCAAGTGGGCCTTAGGAAGCATCACTATGAACAAAGCTAGTGGAGGTGATGGAATTCCAGTTGAACTATTTCAAATCCTAAAAGATGATGCTGTGAAAGTGCTGCACTCAATGTGCCAGCAAATTTGGGAAACTTAGCAGTGGCCACAGGACTGGAAAAGGTCAGTTTTCAACCCAATCCCAAAGAAAGGCAATGCCAAAGAATGCTCAAACTACAGCACAATTGCACTCATCTCACATGCTAGCAAAGTAATGCTCAACATTTTCCAAGTCAGGCTTCAACAGTACATGAAAAGAGAACTTCCAGATGTTCAAGCTGGATTTAGAGAAGGCAGAGGGACCAGAGATCAAATTGCCTACATCTGTTGGATTATCAAAAGGCAAGAGAGTTCCAGAAAAACATCTACTTCTACTTTATTGACAATGCCAAAGCCTATAACTATGTGGATCACAATAAACTTTGGTAAATTCTTAAGGAGCTGGGAATACCAGACCACCTGACCTGCCTCCTGAGAATCTGTCTGCAGGTCAAGAAGCAACAGTTAGAACTGGATGTGGAACAACAGACTGGTTCCAAATCGGGAAAGGAGTACGTCAAGGCTGTACATTGTCACTGTACCTATTTAACTTACATGCAGAGTACATCCTGCAAAATGCTGGGCTAGATGAAGTGCAAGCTGGAATCAAGATTGCCAGGAGAAATATCAGTAACCTCAGACATGCAGATGACTACTTTTATGGCAGAAAGTGAAGAAGAACTAAAGACCCTGTTGATGAAAGTGAAAGAGGAGAGTGAAAAATTTGGCTTAAAACTCAACAATCAGAAAACTAAGATCATGGCATCTGGTCCCATCACTTCATGACAAATAGATAGGGAAACAGTGGAAACAGTGAGAGACTTAATTTTCTTGGGCTCCAAAATCACTGCAGATGGTGATTGCAGCCATGAAATTAAAAGATACTTGCTCCTTGGAAGAAAAGTTATGACCACACAGCATATTAAAAAGCAGAGACATTGCTTTGCCAACAAAGGTCCGACTTATCAAAGCTATGGTTTTTCCAGTAGTCATGTATGGATGTGAGAGTTGGACTATAAAGAAAGCTGAGCGCCAAAGAAATGATGCTTTTGAACTGTGATGTTGGAGAAGACTCTTGAAAGTCCCTTAGACTGCAAGGAGATACAACCAGTGAATTCTAAAGGAAATAAGTCCTGAATATTCATTGGAAGGACTGATTCTGAAGCTGAAACTCCAAGACTTTGGCCACCTGGTATGAAGGACTGACTCATTGGAAAAGACCCTGATGCTGGGGAGGATTGAAGGCTGGAGGATAAGGGGATGACAGAGTATAGATGAGATGTATGAATGCGCTACTGACTCAATGGACATAAGTTTGAGAAAGCTCCAGGAGTTGGTGATGAACAGGAAAGCCTGGCTTGCTGCAGTCCATGGGGTCACAAAGAGTCAGACAAGACTGAGCGACTGAACTGAACTGATTCAATAAGTTATCCAATTTTGAATTAAAATTGAATTGCCATTTTTATTTTATGCCAAGTTTCAAATAGACACGAGTCTGTTTCTTGGATTTTTAGCTTCACCTATTGATTTGTTCATCCATCTTTTTGTTAATAATGAGGGTGGTTTTATTAATACAGAAGCTTTTTATAAAACACCTTGGCTAATTCTGTGCCTTGACTCCTCCAGATAAAAAATAAAGTTACTTAAATCTTATAACATCCCATTGGGATTCTTATTAGACTTGAGCTGAATTTACAAATCAATTTGAACTATATACTATATTGAATATTTCCATCCAGAAACATAATTTGCATCTCCTTTTTCTTAGATGTTGTTTTATGTCTATAGTAGGATTTAATAATTTTGTTCACACAGGTCTGTGTTACTTTCCTCAAGCTTTATAAGTATTCTCTAGAGATCAAACCAGTCAGTCAGTCCAAAAGGAAATCAACTCTGAATATTCAGGGACTGATGCTAATGCTGAAGCTCTCAACAACTGATGAGAAGAGTCGCCTCATTGGAAAAAAAAACATGATGCTGGGGAAAGATTGAAGAAAAAAGAGAAGAGGGTGGCAGAGGATGAGATGGTTAGACAGCATCACTGACTCAGTGGACAAGAACTTGAGCAATCTCTGGGAGACAGAGGAGGACAGAGGGGCCTGGTATGCTGCAGTCTATGGGGTTGCAAAGAGTCAGACACAACTTAGTAACAGAGCAACAACACAGTTTGCTATTGTCGTGGAATCTTTTTATGTTATATTTTCCAACTGGTTTTTGGAACACAATTTTTTTTTCACAATTTCTTCAGTTTATAATGTCGAATATAATTGAATCCAAATCAATAAAACATAATAAAACTCTTAAATAGCTACTTAGATAATTGCCACTTTTATAGAGAAGGAAAGGGAGACTGCAAGAGAACAATGAACTTTCTTGTTTTCCTAATACCCCCACCAAGCAGCCTCAGATTCACCTGCATTTGACATCTACAGTTGAGTAACATCATGATATATACTAAGAGTTTCCAATTTAAAGCATTCATTTAACATTATAAGCACAAGGATCCCCAAAATGAAATATTTTTCAGTGTTAACTTTTTCTTTTATGAAAGAGAAAATCCAGAAGAATGAATCTCTCAATTGTTCTGTTTTTGCTGATGTACTCTCACCACTGGATTATATATTTGGATCTGGCCTGAAGGTTTTAATTTGAATACATCAGTTTATCAGGCTTGAAGGAAAATAAGCTTAGCCCAGACCTCCTCTCTCCATTTCTAGGAAGCAGCAGCTTCTTATGAAGGAGTGAGCAATGTAAGAATTTAGAAAAACACCCAGGAGTGTGCTTCAGATTCTTTCTTGGGCACAAAGAAACAATGCTGATTTTTAAATGCTGTCTGTTCTCCAAATGATAGTGGTTAAAATTTTCCATTTTGTAGTTTATAATACTTAAGCCAAATACATTTTTCCAGTGTTAACAAAGAGATGAATAGGCTGGGAAATGTCCCCATATGAGTTCCTTTAAAAACACACACATACACACACACATTTAAATCCAGAAATGCCACCCAATTTTCGACAATGTCTCGTCAGCCTTTTATCCTCATAAAATTCAATATAATGAGGCTAAATGCAATGCAGATGTCAGGGGGAAATGCTCTAACCACTTCCTGTCAGTCATCCAGGTATTCATAAGTCCTCTCCCCAGACCTTCCCACGGTGTCCCAGGCATTCATCTTCTCCATGGGAAGCCCTTGAATCTGACAGCCCAATGTGTTTTCTTTTATTTTTAGTGTCTCATGAAGCTTTTCTGAGGCAGGAACCACAGATAATATGGCTAACAATGATTATGACTCTTTATTTTCATTATTCTGGCAGTGAAGGCTGCCTTAATTCTAAATCTCTTTGTCAGAATCAGAGACTGGAAAATTCCCTTGATTTAATGTCCCGAAAAATTCTGAGCTGCTCATTCAGTCTCTCTTTCATATGCTGTCGGGGTTTTATCAATATCATCTTGAATGATTATCAGTCATTACTAATATTATCTTGGGCTCTGACTCCTTGTAGAGTTTACATTTTTTAGTACATTTCCTTAATGCCTACTTACTAATGACCTACCAGATTAAGGCAATAGGGTATTAATGGTTATATGTATTATCAACTGTGACATCCTCCTTTCAGTGTTTAACTGGTACTCCCTTGGTTTGTAAGTGAAACCTAACAAGGTTAACATAAAAGTATTTAGCTCTTACTGTGTGCCAGTCAAGGTCTCTGCCTTCATGAAGCTAAGTCTAGTGGGCTTGTGATAAAGTTAACAATGAATTACAAAACAGTGAGATGAGAGCAAAAGTGAAGATGGGTTTTCTTGGAAGCTGAGGCGATAAAGAGGACTTTCTGAAGGATGCTATCCCCAGGCTAATGCCAGAGGACTAAAGGGGTAAACACTGGAAACTAGAGAAGCAGGAGTTAAGAGAAGCAGGGAAAAAGGAAAATAAATGGACGTTGAAGCAAGAGATAGCTTCTTACAAATAAGGAAGATCGTGAAAGCTCCAGAGTGGAGCAACTAGACATGAAGTTAGAGAAATATTTTTGAGCTAGAAGTGCCTAGAATTGCTATGAAACCATTTGTTAAGAAATTTCTGTCTTGAGTGAAATGTACATGCATGCTCAGTCATGTCCAACTCTTTGCAACCCCATAGACTGTGGCCCATCAGGCTCCTCTTGTCCACGGAATTTTCCAGATAAGCATACTGGAGTGGTTGCCACTTCCTACTCCAGGAGATCTTGACCCAGGGATTGAAACTGCATCTCTCGCGTCTCCTGCATTGGCAGGTGGATTCTTTACCAACAGCACCACGTGGGAAGCCTTAAGTTCAGTGGGAAGGTGCTAAAAGTTTTCATGCAGATGATCAAATTTGGATTTCAGATCATTCTGGCTACAACATAGAGGATGAATAGGTTAGGGACTCATTAGAAAATGTTGCATTTATAGGTAAGAGATGAAGATTTAATTTAATACATGTTATTCCCACGGAGGATGGAGAGCAATGGAAAATTCGGGAAATATAAAGAAGTAAAATTGACGGAGCTTAAGGAATATTGGCTGTTGGGGAGATGGGGAGTGAAATGAAGGATGAGAGCCATGTTTCTAGCTTTGCAAAGGCATGTTAAGAGCCCAAGGCAGATTTCTTGGAACAAGGGTGTAGTCTCTTGAGTCAGGCCTAGATATTTTCTTAGCTCAGCCACTTGCCAGCACTGTATATCCTTGCATTAATTCCTTAATCTTACTGAGTGTCAATCATCTGTAAAATGAAGATCGTCTTGTAAGAATTAACTGCACATACAAGCATACTGAAAATAACCAAACTGTACCAGTCACACGGGCTTCCCTGCTGGCTCAGTGGTGAAGAACCTGCCTGCCAATGCAGGAGACGTGGGTTCAGTCCCTGGGTCAGGAAGATCCCCTGGAGAAGGAAATGGCAATCCACTCCAGTATTCTTGCCTGGAAAATTCTGTGGACAGAGCAACTTGGTGGGCTACAGGCCCTGGGGTCCCAAGAGCAGTGAACAACTTGGTGGCTAAACAGCAACAACCAGTCATATATTCAGAGATCAAGCGCGACAACAGCTAATAAAAACTGGCATCTTTGTAATATTAAGTCTTTCTACACACAAAGATGGTATATCTCTTTATTTATTCTAGTCTTCTTCAATGGCTTTCACAAAAAAAAAATCTATGCTCAATTTTTGTCATCCTTTTAAGCAGAGTATTCTTTTCATTACATTTTCTAATTGTTCCTCAGAGTAGAATAAAAATTCACTTCTGTGTTGTGATTTTCTGTACTTCCAGCTTCATCAACTATCCTATTACTTCCAATAATTTGTCTATAGTTTGGGGGAGAGGTTATCTAGATAATTCTATTATCAATAAAGTAAAAATTTTATTTATTCCTTTCTATTTCTTATATATTTAATTTGTTGTTACACTGACTAGAAGGAAAGTTATCACCAACCTAGAGAGCATATTAAAAAGCAGAGACTTAATTTTGCCAACAAAGGTCTGTCTAGTCAAGGCTATGGTTTTTCCAGTGGTCATGCATGGATGTGAGAGTTGGACTGTGAAGAAGGCTGAGTGCCGGAGAATTGATGCTTTTGAACTGTGGCGTTGGAGAAGACTCTTGAGAGTCCCTTGGACTGCAAGGAGATCCAACCAGTCCATCCTAAAGGAGATCAGTCCTGGGTGTTCATTGGAAGGACTGATGTTGAAGCTGAAACTCCAATACTTTGGCCACCTGATGTGGAGAGCTGACTCATTGGAAAAGACCCTGATGCTGGGAAAGATTGAGGGCGGGAGGAGAAGGGGATGACAGAGGATGGTTAGATGGCATCGCCAACTTGATGGACATGGGTATGGGTGGACTCTGGGAGTTGGTGATGGACAGGGAGACCTGGCGTGCTGCGATTCATGGTGTCGCAGAGTTGGACACGACTGAGCAACTGAACTGAACTGAACTGAGAGACTTTATACCAGCGCTGTCTAATAGAAATGTGACATAAGCTTCAGATGTAATTTAAAAAAAATTAACAGACTTTATTTTTGAAAGCAGTTACAGATTTACAGGAAAACTGAATGGAGAGTACAGAGAGTTTCCATATATACTTAGTTCCCCATCCCACACACAATTTCCACTATTACTGACATCTTGCATTAGGGTGATGCTTCTGTCACGATCGCTGAACCAATATTGATACATTACTAACTAAAGTTCATAGCTGACACTGGGGTTCACTCTTTGTATTGTACATTTTGTGGGTTTTGGTAAATGTATAATGACAGGTATCCACCATTTCCTCATATGGACTAGTTTCACTCCCCGTGTTCCATCAGTCGTCCCTCTCTCCCTCCTTCTGAACCTCTGGCAACCACTGATCCTTTCTCCATCTCTGTAACTTTCTTTTCCAGAATGTCATGTAGTTGGAATCATCCAGTGTGGGGCCTTTCCGGATTGGCTTCTTCCACTTATCAATACACACTGCTCCTCCGTGTCATTTCATGGCTTGATAGCACATTTATTTGTTTATTTTTCCTGGATAATATTCCACAGTATGACCATATCATGGTTTCTTTACCCATTCACCTAGTGAAGGACATCTTTTTTCCCTTTTGCCTGTGTCGTGTCTTCGTTGCAACACATGGGATCCTTGTTACATCGTGGGTGATCTTTCATTGCAGTGCACGGACCCCTGAGTTGCGGTGCACAGGCTCAGTGGTTGTGGTGCACAGGCTGTCTAATTGTGATATCCAGACCCAGCATGTGGGCTGAGTAGCTGCAGTTGGGGTGCTAGGGTTTAGTGGCTGCATGGTATGTTGGATCTTAGCTCCCTGACCAGGGATTGAACCTGTGTCCCTTGCATTGCTAGGTGGATTCTTAACAAGGTGAACCAACCAGGGAAGTCCTAGGACATCTTGATTGGTTCCGAGTTTCAGCAGTTATGAGTATTTGTTGTTGCTCAGTAGCTCAGTCATGTCCAACTGTTTGCGACCCCACGGACTGCAGCACACCAGGCCTTCCTGTCCTTTACCATCTCCAAAAGTTTACTCTAACTCATGACCATCGAGTCTGTGATGCCCTCTAACCATCTCATCCTCTGGTGTCCCCCTCTCCTCCTGCCTTAAATCTTTCCCAGCATCAGGGTCTTTTCCAGCGAGTCAGTTCTTCGCATCAGGTGGCCAAAGTATTGCAGGTTCAGCTTCAGCATCAGTCCTTCCAATGAATATTCAGGGTTGATTTCCTTTAGGATGGACTGCATTGATCTCTTGGAAGTCCAAGGGACTCTCAAGAGTCTTATGAATATAGAGACTGTAAATAAGGATTTTGTGTGGACTTAAGTTTTCAACTCATTTGTATAAACAATAAAGAACAGTTGCTGGATCATACAATGAGAATATGTTTAGTTTTGTGAGAAGCCAGCAGTTAGCCTTCCAAAGTGGCTATACTATTTTGCATTCCCACCAGCAATGGATGAGAGCTCATATTGCTCTACATTATGGTGAGCATTTGGTGTTGTCAGTGTTATTTGGGATTTTAGCCACTTATAAACTGCTGTTTTAGTTTCTATTTTCTTAATGACATGATATAAAGCATCTTTTCATATGCTTCTTTGCAATCTGTATATCTTCTTTGGTGAAATGTCTGTTCAGATCTTTTGTCGGTTTTTTAATTGGATTGGTTATTTTTTTCCTGCTGAATTTTAACAGTACTTTGTATATATTTGGGTATCAGCATTTTGTCAGGAAACTTTAATAAAGTCAGTATAACTTTAATAAAGTTCAACTTCTCAATTTTTAAATTTATGGATCATGCCATTGGTGCCTTATCTAAAACATCCTTGCCAAATGCAAGTTCATGTAGGTTTTCTCTTATGTCGTCTTCCAGGAGTGTCATTTAAGTATTACTTAACTTACGAATCCTTATTTAACTCATGTGTTATTTAGATATACCTTTCTAAATTTCTACATATATGAGGATTTTGAATTTATTTAAAATTTAATTTTTAACTTTAATACATTTTCTTCAGAAAATGTGTTTTACTTATATGTTATTTATCCTTTGGTATTTGTTGAGATTTGTTTTATGGCCTGGTAGATAAATAATTTTTGTAAATAATCTGCATGTACTGGAGAAGGGTGTGTTTCCTAAATTGATGAGCCAAATCCTATTTATGTTCATTCTGTGCTAAGTTGCTTCAGTTGTGTCTGACTCTGTGACCCTATGGATGGTAGCCTGCCAAGTTCCTCTGCTTATGGGATTCTCCAGGCAAGAATACTGGAGTGGATTGCCATTCCTTTCTCTAGGGGATCTTCCCGAACCCAGGGACTGAACCCGGGTCTCCTGCGTAAAGGAGAACCTGCCAGCAGATTCTTGACCATTCTGAGCCATCAGGGAAGCCATAACTCTCTCAATATGGATAGTTGAAGTAGACAAAAAAAAAAAAAAAAAAAAGCAAATAAAATACCAAAAAACCTTTAAAAACACAGTTAATAATCTCACTTTAAATTAGAGTGGGCTACCCTGGTGGCTCAGAGGTTAAAGCGTCTGCCTGCAATGTGGGAGACCTGGGTTCAGTCCTTGGGTCGGGAAGATCCCCTGGAGAAGGGAACGGCAACCCACTCCAGTATTCTTGCCTGGAGAATCCCATGGGCGGAGGAGCCTGGTGGGCTACAGTCCACAGGGTTGCAAAGAGTAGGACACGACTGAGCGACTTCACTCACTAAATTGGAGTGAGTCATTTGGCAATGACTCTAAATTATCATGAGCTTATCAACTGTGTTTTTAAATGGTTTTTTTTGTACTTTATTTGCTTTTTTTGGTCTACTTCAGCTATCAATATTGAGAGAGTTGTGTTAAAATCTCATACTTTGATGATAGATGCATTAATTTCTGTTTGTATTTCTATCAATTTTTGCTTTGAATGTTTTGAGCTGTATTATTAGGTGCATACATATACATTTCCCTGGTGAGTTGACCATTTTATGAGAGACCTCTATTTTCTCTAAAAATACTTTTAAAAATTTAAGTCGTTTTTCTCATGTTATGCAGCTTGCCAAAGTCCAACCTAACCAGCGTGTGGCAGAGAAAAATTTGCACCCAGGAAATCTGGTTCTAGAGCCTAGGTTTCTAACCATTGAACGATGCCTCCACCTCCAGGTATCACCCCCTGAACAGCCCTTTCACTTGTCTTGCTGTCTTCCCCAGCATCTCTGCCAAGGACCAGCTGTGCCTGCCAGATGAAATGGGAACAGGGATTTTCCATAGGTTCCACACATGGCCTCTTACAGATAGAATAAGAGCTCCTAAAAGTCTTTGGCTTCGTCTTTACCCAAAGCTGAATCTGCAAGTTCTCTATAGAAGTCATCAGCGGCTCTGTATCTTATAATTCAGAGTTTATCCCCAGCTCTGCATCCATCCTCAGTGTCCGTACTTTGGCATTTCCCCTCCAGCCACCATTTTTGTTTCCCTTTCATTGTCCTTACTCTGCCCCCTACCCTGTCTATTCTACCAGCTTCCTTCAGACAACGGATGATTGAATGGTTTGCAAGGATGGAGTTTTGGACTTTCCATTGGATGAGAGTTGGCTGATCATTGTAGGGCAACTCTGTCCCCTCCCTAATGTTTGGTCCAGGCTCAGGGAACACAGAATCTAAATAGGTCTAGCCCTGCAATTTCTCTCTTCATTGGATGCAAAGATGGGCAAGATTTTACCATTAGAGTAGCTCTGTTCTTGCTCTGAAAATTTGTCTCCTCATTCTTCCTATATACACATTGTTACACAAAATGCTGTGGAAATTATGCAAAAGCTCAGCCATGAAAAGGACAAATTTGAGTCAGTTCTAGTGAGGTGGATGAACCTAGAGCCTGTTATACAGAGTGAAGCAAGTCAGAAAGAGAAAAACAAACATTGTATATTAATATATATATATATATATATATATATATAGAGAGAGAGAGAGAGAGAGAGAGAGAGAAAATCTAGAAAAATATGGATGAACCTATTTGCAGGGCAGGAATACAGATGCAGACATAGAGAACAGACTGTGGACACAGTGGGAGAAGGAGAGGGTACAACAAATTGACACAGGAGCATCGAAACATATATAATACCATAGGTAGAATGGATGGGCCTCCCAGGTGGTGCTAGTGGTCAAGAATCCACCTGCCAATGCAGGAGACTCAAGATCCCCGGGTCAGGAAGATCCCCGGGTCAGGAAGATCCCCTGGAGTAAGAAATAGCACCCCACTCAAGAATTCTTACCTGGAAAACTTCATGGGCAGAGGAACCTGGCAGGCTACAGTCCATGGGGTCACAAAGAGTCAGACACGCCTGAGATCACACCTACAATGTAAAATAGATAGCTAGTGGGAAGTTGCCTGATAACACAGGGAGCTGAACCTGGTGCTCAGCCTAGAGGGGTGGGTTGGGGTGGGTTGGGGTGGGGAGGTGGGAGGAGGTTCAAGAAGGAGGGGGCATATGTATGCTGATGGCTGATTCACATTGTTGTAGGGCAGAAACCAACACAGCATTGTAAAACAACTATCCTCCAATTAAAAAACACACACAAAATGGATTCCCACTCAAAACTTGATTTTGACCTCAAGACTGTTGATTCTACACAGCCACTAAGAGGGTATAAAACCTTTTATCACTTGCATAATGAGGCTTTCTGGGGAGCACAGGAAATATCTTTCAGATTGTTCTAAAAATGGCCTAAGCAAGAAAAAGAACTGGATTGGAATTTCTACTGTGGCTAGACAGTGAGGCCAGGGTGAGAGCTGTCACATGCAGGAAGAGGCTTACATGGACTTTTGAAACTCCCATAAGTGCCAAAGGAGGCAACACCCAGACTTTCTTATCAGCTTTTCAAGATGTAAAACAGAAGAAGAGGGAGAAGGTTGTCAGCAGTCAAATGTCAAAAACCGAAGACTTGGTACAAACATTTGCAATCCTGAGTTGTGTTCTCTCTTTCCGTTGTTTATTGCAATGAGTGTTGGTCGCTCAGTTGTGTCTGACCCTTGCAACCCCATGGACTGTAATCCACCAGTCTCCTCTGTCCATGGAATTCTCCAGGCCAGAACACTGGAGTGCGTAGCTTATCCAGGGGATCTTCCTGACCTAGGGATCAAACCTGGGTCTCCTGCACTGCAGGCAGATTCTTTTTCATCTGAGTCATTAGGGAAGCCCTGTTTATTGCAATAGCTCAACTTTACTAAAAAGGCCCCCCGAACCCAAGAAATAGTTCAGGTTTCCAAAACCAAAGTTAAGGGAAAAGCTGTTCTTCAAGTAGTTCCAACTTATTGGCATCCAGTTATTATTATATCCTAGGTCAATTATGTCCTGAGGCGCCAAACAGGATCGCAGAGACACAGTCAGCCACAGACATGCAGACAGTCCCCAAAGCAGCACCCACAGCTGACTCTAGCATCCTCTCCCTGACAGTTGGTGAGATAGGAGCAGATCACACAGGGCATAGATACCAGCCCCTCAATCTGCAAAGTGAGTCACACAAAGAAATCACAGTGAGCCTCCATGTCAGGGACTAAGTTCATATATCATCTCACCATCAAGTGACTAACCTCTGATCTCTTCTCATGATTATAATCAGAGGGCAAAGGCTGGATCAGAGATGAAGACGGCATCACAGGGATGGGAGGAAAGGATACTGAGAGGAAGAAGAGGGCAATAAGGAGTAACTGAGGCAGCCTCCATCCATTAATCCATCCATTCGTAGGTCATCCAGGGAAAATACTACGGGCAACTTTCCTCCTGGCTGACACAGGCACTGTTTCAGCTATAGCAAGTATCTTTCTGGCAAAATGTAATAAATCTGTTCTTGTTTAAATGGCAGGTGCTTGGGGATGCTCTTTTGCTTTTGGCAAACCAATAAAGAGGGAAACTCCGTTTCATGGAGGAGGGGATGTGGGAAATTGTCAGACAGAGTCTTGATTCTTTAGCAGCCAGGATGGAGTTAAAAAAGCCTCCAGGTAGTTTTGAAAGGAAGGACACCATGCTGTGCCCCACCCGCCTGGATTTAATCCACCTCTTGCCAGGGCAGGTGGAGGAGGGGCCTGAGGAGGAGGCCAGGAGGAGGGCAGGATGTGGCCTGGCCTGAACCAGCCCCTCTGGGTGCTGTCCCACTTCACAGGTCCTTGGCAAGGCTCTTGACCCAAGTCTGACAGCAGATAATGGGTGAAGACTGAGGCAGAGCATAACAAAGGCGGCTGGATGGCTACTTGCAGGTGATTTCTCTGAGGGCTGGAGGGATCCTTTTCAAAGGGAAGGGTTGGGAGACTGTTTCCATGGTAACTCTCCAAGTTCTGAAATGATATAATCAGATAATGCTCTGAAAAGCTGAGGAAAGGTGGTGGATTTAGCACACATGAGCAGCTAAATTCTACAAGTTGGGTTTTTTTTTTTTCCTCTTTAAAACGTTACATTGGTATATTAAGAAAGAAAGAGGAAAGAAGGAAAGAGGGAAGGAAGGAGAGAGGAAAAGAAGAAAGGAAAAGGAACGGAAGAAGGGCAAGGTAGCAAGATAGAGGGACAGAAGGGTAGGAAGGCAGGAAAGGAGGAAAAGAGAACACTCGAACCTTATTTATTTCAAAGAAATATCCTTGAGAGCAAAAAAGAGCTGCCGGTGAAGTTGAAGTTGAGAGAAGGATATTTGATTGTCTATGATTTGGACCTTTGCATTTTATGAAGATTGATAAATGAGCTCATTCAGTTACTCTGGTTTTCTACTATTTAGCAGCACATCTATAATGTATATTGTTATAAGACATACTTACCTTGATACAATTGGGTTATTAGCAATTAAATGTGAGATTTATGCCATTTTGTCTGAAAAGAAAAGCTATTAATGGCATTGTAAAATGTAACAATTACTCATGGGCTTGAATAAGCTGCTTCTACATCTAGGACAGTGCAGTTTATTCTGAGTAGAAAAGAAAACATTCTTGGGAGAAGACTGTTAAAAATGCTTCGAAATTGTTTCATTCTTCCATCTCATAAGTCTGTCAGGTGGGTTATTAACTCAACACTCTTGCCCCTTCATCCTGTGTCAAACTTGCCTGGTAAAGCCCCACTGAAATTCAATACAATTCCCTGCCTGTTATGCAAAAGCTAAACATGGTTTGAGAGAAGTACGCACCCAGGTTGATGGGCCAGGGTCTAGTTCACAAGCTTGCTCAGCTCCCGTCACTTCCATGTGATCCTCTCCCTTCCGCTGATTCCTTACTCTCTTGTTTCCTCAGGTTTGCAATATAAGGGTCCGTATCATCAGCTTCAACCAGTGACTCGCCCTCATTTTGTTGAGCAAACAGAATCCCTAGGAAGAGTACTTCCTCATTCTCTTAATGCCTTAACCTATCTCCATCTGGCATGATACCGCCTGCCTCCTCCTGTTACCATGAATTACCTGTATCCATGTTCTGGTCCAGGACCAACCGACCACACGAGCCTGGATCCCATCCTCCAGAACATTCACAACCACTAGTTTCACCATCAATCCCACCCTTTCTCTCTTACCTTATCAGGTTTTTCCTCTCTTCTGGATCATTTTAGGCAGCATGAAAATGTCATTTTATCTCCCGTGTTTAAGACAAAAACATCAACAGACTCCTTCTCTTGAGTCTTCTAACCCCCACCTTGCTTTGCATTTTATTATAAGATTCTTCAGTTCTCTCTCCACTCCCATGCTCTCTTGGATCAACCCCCTTTATGCGTTTTCCCCTTACCACTCTAGGGGACAAGTTTTCACAACAGTCATCAATGAAATCACATTGCTAAATCTGCAGCCAATGTGAGGTCTTCTTCATTCTTGTCTGATTAGAACCACTAGAGGAGGTGGATTAGGGCCTCCCTGGTGGCTCAGGCTGTAAAGAATCCACCTGCAATGCACCAGACCTGACTTTGGTTCCTGAGTTGGGAAGATAATCGCCTGGAGGAGGGCATGGCAACCCACTCAGGTATTCTTGTCTGGAGAATCCCATGGACAGAGAAGCCTGGTGGGCTACAGTCCATGGGGTTGCAAGAGAGTCGGACTCGACTGAGCAACTAAGCACCGTGACCTCAAGGAGGTGGATGACTCCATCCTTCTTGAATATTCGCTTCCCTTGGCTTCTGAAACATCAGCCTCCTGCTTTTCCTTCAACCTCACTCAGTTTACCTCTCAGCCTACTATTTTTAAAGCTCTTTTTCTTATTTCAGCCTCCAAATATTGGGCTAATTTATTCCCCTGTTAGATATTCTGATGATTCCCAAATTTCTAGCTTCTGAACTCCAGACTTCTGTATTCAGTTCAGTTCTGTCGCTCAGTCATGTCTGACTCTTTGCGACCCCATGAATCACAGCACGCCAGGCCTCCCTGTCCATCACCAACTCCCGGAGTTCACTCAGACTCACATCCATCGAGTCCGTGAATGCCATCCAGCCATCTCATCCTCGGTCGTCCCCTTCTCCTCCTGCCCCCAATCCCTCCCAGCATCAGAGTCTTTTCCAATGAGTCAACTCTTCCCATGAGGTGGCCAAAGTACTGAAGTTTCAGCTTTAGCATCATTCCTTCCAAAGAAATACCAGGGCTGATCTCCTTCAGAATGGACTGGTTGGATCTCCTTGCAGTCCAAGGGACTCTCAAGAGTCTTCTCCAACACCACAGTTCAAAAGCATCAATTCTTTGGCACTCAGCCTTCTTCACAGTCCAACTCTCACATCCGTACATGACTACTGGAAAAACCATAGCCTTGACTAGACAGACCTTAGTCAGCAAAGTAATGTCTCTGCTTTCGAATATACTATCTAGGTTGCTCATAACTTTTCTTCCAAGGAGTAAATGTCTTTTAATTTCTGTATTCAGGTCTCCATGTAATATTTCCACTTGCGTGTAAAATAAGCAAATCAAAATAGAGCCCTTGAGTTCTCTTCTGTCTGCAGTAGTTTTTCTATCGCAGTTCCAATGACTGAAGGTTTTTAACTCCCCAAAATTCATATGTTGAATCCCTAAGCCCTAATGATGGCATTTGATGCTGAGGCCTCTGGGAGGTAGGTAGATTTAGATGAATTAGTCCTCCTGGTGGCTCAGAGGGTAAAGCATCTGTCTGCAATGTGGGAGACATGGGTTCGATCCCTGGGTCAGAAAGATCCCCTGGAGAAGGAAATGGCAACCCACTCCAGTATTCTTGCCTGGAAAAGCCCATGGATGTAGGAGCCTGGTAGGCTACAGCCCATGGGATCGCAAAGAGATGGACATGACTAAGCAACATCTCTCTTTTAGATTTAGATGAGACCATGAGGATAGAGCTCACATGATGGATTTAGCACTCTTTGAAGAAGAGAAAGAGACCAAAACTCCCTCTACTCTGCCATGAGCGTGCCTGCTCAATCGCTTTGGTTGTGTCCAACTTACTGAAAATCTATTGAGTGTAGCCTGCCAGGCTCCTCTGTCTATGGGATTTTCCCAGCACGAATACTGGGGCAGGTTGCCATGCTCTCCTCCAGGGGACCTTCCTGACCCAGGAATTGAACCCACATCTTCTGTGTCTCCTGCATTGCAGACAGTCTCTTTCCTGCTGATCCACTGGGGAAGCCCAAAAGGGGCTATCATGAGGATTCAGACCTGTCTTGTCACTGGGATCTTGTCCTTTCCAGGCTCCAGAATTGAGAGAAATAAGTGTTTGTTGTTTAAGCCATCCAATCTATGGCATTCTGTTATAGCAGTCCATGCTCCTCTTGGTGTTTCTGTGAGAATTAAGTGCTATAAAGTAATAAGATGGAGAAATCTCACAAATATAATGTTCGGTGAATATAGGGTAATATAAGGTTAAATCATGCCATACCTCATGGTGTTATTATCAGACTGAAATGAGATGATTAAAAGCACTGAACACAGAGTCTGTCTGTTGCATAGTTCATATTCAAAGGCTTTGTTGTTATTCAGTCACTCAGTCACGTCCGACTCTGCGAGCCTATGAACTACAGTACTCCAGGCTTCCCTATCCTTCACCATCTCCTGAAGTTTGCTGAAACTCATGTCCATTGAGTCAGTGATGCCATTCAACCATCCCGTCCTCTGTCATCCCCTTCTCCTCCTGCCTTCAATCTTAACCAGCATCAGGGTTTTTCTAATGAGCTGGCTCTTCGCATCAAGTGGCCAAAGTATTGGAGCTTCAGCTTGAACATCAGTCTTTCTAATGAATATTCAAAGGCTAGTTATATCTATTAGTGTTAATTGCTACAAGGGTATTGCATAACAAACTTCCTCCAAAGTCAGTGGCTCACAATAATTCACATTTATTATTTTGTTCAAGAGTCTGCAGGCTGATTGCATTACTATGGGCCCAAATGGGCAAACTGGACTTGGCTCTAGGATGCTGGTTGGGTTCAGTTCTGTTCTTTGTGGGTTTATTCCAGGGCCAAGGCTAAGAATCAACAGTTAACTGGGTCATGTTTTCTCATAATGCGTCACTTGAGTACCAAACTAAGCCAAAAGACATAAGCACATTTAAGGTCTCTGTTTCCAAAAGACCTAAAAACATTCCATTGGTCACAGCAAGTCACATGGCAACCCTAACATGGATGGGGTAGATTAATCTCCACCTACAATAAGATAAGAAAAGAAAGGAATATTTGATGAAAAGTAATTTCTACTGTCACCCTATCATAATAATATTATAGTAATTGATGATAATACTGCTGATGGGTAGGTGGAAAAATAATTATTGATTCTTTCTACTGCTTTTGCTTGGTTGCCAATTCTGTGTTAAGGTCTACCTTAGCTGCTTTCCCAAGTAATGTGAAGCTTTCCCAACCATATGGTGACTTTGATGTCTGGTTTTAAAGGTTGACTTCAGAGACACCTGAGTTGCTCAAATTCTTTGCATCAGCCTGGGAACAGACAAACACAAATTAAGTTCAGTTCAGTTCAGTTTAGTCATTCAGTCATGTCTGATTCTTTGAAACCCCATGGACTGCAGCACACCAGGCTTCCCTGTCCATCACCAACTCCCAGAGCTTGCTCAAACTCATGTCCATCAAGTCAATGAGGTCACCCAAGCATCTCATCCTCTGTTGTCCCCTTCTCCTCCACCTTCAACCTTTCCCAGCATCAGGGTCTTTTCCAATCAGTCAGTTCTTCACATGAGGTGGCCAAAGTGTTGGAGTTTCAGATGTAGCATCAGTTCTTCCAATGAATATTCAGGACTGATTTCCTTTAGGATGGACTGGTTGAATCTCCTTGCAGTCCAAGGGACCCTCGAGCATCTTCTCCAGCACCACAGTTCAAAAGCATCAATTCTTTGGCACTCACCTTTCTTTATAGTCCAACTCTCACATCCATATGTGACTACTGGAAAAACTATAACTTTGATAAGAAAGACCTTTGTTAGTAAAGTAATGTCTCTGCTTTTTAATATGCTCTCTAGAAACACAAACTAAACATGTGAGCATAAGTGACTTATTCTTTGCTGTACCTTGTATATTCTTGGCTTTGGCGCCTCCTTAGGCATCTCTGAGTCTTAGTTTTCCTAATCTGAAAGATAAAAGATGCTCTCTTAAGTTCCCCCTACTTTCCTGAATATTTTCTATAAATTAAAGGACTTTTCCTTTACACAAATTAGTCTCATGCATTTCAAGCAACACAGAAAAGCATTTAACATGGTCACTTGGAGCTTGGCTTCCTGGTGGCTCAGATGGTAAAGAATCTGGCTGTAGTACAGGAGACATGGGTTCAATCCCTGGGTCAGGAAGATTCCCTGCAGAAGGAAATGGCTACCCACTCCAATATTCTTGCCTGGAGAATTCCCTGGACAGAGGGGCCTGGTGGCCTATAGTCCACTCAAGTATTCTTGCCTGGAGTAGTCTATGGAGAGGAACCTGGTGCGCTACCATGGAGTTGCAACCAGCTGGATACAACTGAGTGACTAATAGTTTCATAGTCCGTGGCTTCCCTCATAGCTCAGCTAGTAAAGAATCCGCCTGCAATGCAGGAGACCTTGGTTCTATTCCTGGCTCAGGAAGACCCACTGGAAAAGGGAAAGGCTCCCCACTCCAGTATTCTTGGGCTTCCCTTGTGGCTCAGCTGGTAAAGAATCTGCCTGCAATGTGGGAGACCTGGGTTTGATCCCTGGGTTGGGAAGATCCCCTGGCGAAGGAAAAGGCTACCCACTCCAGTATTCTGGCCTGGAAAATTCCATGGTCTGTATAGTCCATGGGGTCACAAAGAGTTGGACACAACTAAGCAACTTTCACTGTCACTTGACATTCATTAGAAGGAGGACTCAGGTCAAATGCCAGGTTCACTATCACAAAATAATTCATGGACAATGGAGGCAAAAACTCACAAAATTCATTCCTTGGCCCTTGCAGTGATGAGTGAGGCAACTTAAAGAGAACAATCCAATGTCAAACCAGATGTCATGTCTTAGGAGTCCCCTGCTAGACTCATAGAACTGCAGCACATGGGGTAGACGTCCGGGAGTTAGAGATGAGATGCAAAGGGAAAATAAAAGACTTTTTGTCAGATATTACTCAGCAATACTGGAGAAGGAAATGGGAACCCGCTCCAGGATTCTTGCCTGGGAAATCTCATGGACAGAGGAGCCTGGTGGGCTGCTGTCCATGGAGTCCCAGGAGAGTTGGGCATGACTGAGTGACATTTGTCTGTTCAGCCTTCTTGCAATCCCGTTTCATGTTTCGTGCCTACAGGAAGGAGTAAAAGGCCTCTCAGCCACCCATGGATGGCAGCTCTCAAGTCTATGGACACATCAGATGGAAGATGATCTTCCTGAGTTTGATCATCTCTGCTCTACAATTCCACTGGTTAATTAACCAGAGGAAAAGGACTCAAGCTACAAGGTGAAGAATTTGAGGTGTGCATGAGGAAAGTTTCCCATCTTTAGGAGGCCAATCAATAGGAAATACCTTGAAGTTAATTGACAACTTGTCTCTCCTAATCTCTTGGTATGGAGGGGTGAAGGAGGGCTGACTGACATGTATTGTTATTAATAACAAGGAACAGATCATCTCACAAATACTATCCTATTAGGCACCATAAGAGCTCAGCCAGGTAAGTATAATAACCTGATATATTCAGGAAAGAATCCAGGATTGTTCAGGTTAAACACATTATTACCCAAGGAAACGTTATTAGGAAATGGTAGAAATAACCTCAAACCTAACCTCTGATTTTTCCACCATATTACATTTTGATCTTTAAGATATGCATGTAGACTCAGAAAATTCTATTGGTTACAGCTCAAAGCAGGTAGATAGACTAAATTAATGTTCACAAAGTCCCTTTCAGTCCCAGACATCTGTGAAACCATGATATACAACAAATTATTTTCTCTGCAAACCCAACCCTAGGGTACATTGTACAGATTTCTTTCCTCCGCACTTTCAGCTGTCAGCTCCTTGACTGCCCCTCACAGTCACTTTGCAAGTCTTGATTGCCAAGCATTTATTTTCTTCTCCCAGTTTGTCTGGAAGACAGAATGCCTCAGGAAGGGACTGTTGGGGCTTTTGATATAAGGCACATGAAATATCTGTAATTAAGGATTATATTTTTGTACCCAATAAATGGCTGAGAGAAGTCCTGTGATCAAAAGTTCTAGAAGATAATTGAATGTGTCAACTGGATCAAAAAATCATGCACTTGCTCCACCTCTGCAAACTGTGATAAACAGTCTCTTGTCTGGAGAATTTGCTAGGCATTTTCCTTTTGCATTGTAAAATTACTGTAGCCTTTGTCACTGAATTTTTGGTTAACAACTCAAAGAAACCCTTGGACTAGGAGTTACTTTCTTTATGCCAGATACTGCCTTTCAAATAATAAAAATAATAATAATTCAAAACTTCAATTTACTTCTACCATTATCCCAGTTGAAGGAGTTTGGTTTTTTTTTAGAACATTTATCTGGCTAAAAATGGGGCATATCTCAAGTTTGAATAAAAATTAGCATTCCTCTATGTGAATAGTAAAGTGAGAGTATAAGCACTTATTCTTCATTATTTATGTTTCCAATTGTGTCCTTTGTATAACTGCTTTGAAGCAGAGGCACCTTATTAAAATGGACAATCAATAACAGCGATAGAATTTCCAGGCAGAAGAACAAAACAAAATATAAATTAAAACTTCCTATTAAACCCCAGCAGTATATAGTGTGCCTGACCAAGAAGAATTGAGCTTGTTTAAATGTATATAAATCAGAGAAAATAGGAGGTGGAAGAGGAAAGAGAAGGGATCAAATCGACACAAGACTGAGGTGAGAATTTCCCAAGCTCTCAAAAAGAGTGGCAGACATAGCAAAGGGAGAGATCAGTGGGGATTTCCCATACAAATTACATTTTCTCCCAAAATTGCTTAACAGCAAATAAACCAGGGGAAATACTTGCTCTGAACAGGACAAAGGGTGATATACTTAATAAGAAAAGAGCTCATGCCAAAAGGCAATAAGAAAACCATGAAGTTTCCAATAAATACAGAGGGAAAAGGACAAAGACAATTTAAAACACAGACACATTAGTGGCTAATAAACATTTGAACATTTTTCAACCTCACTCATTATCAATGAAATAGAAATTCATATAACAACGAGACGCTATTTTTAACCTGCCAGATTAATAGAACTGTAACAAATGAGTGTTTGATACTGGAGATTAAGTGCAGGGACCAAGACACACTCAGCACAGCTGGAAGGAATAACAGAGTGGTTGGAGTCTTCTGCAGAGGAAAGGGGAGAATGTGAGAGCCTTTAAAATACTTGTGATATTTGTAATCCTCACCTCCAAAATGTTGTTTCTGGGATTCTACTGATGGAAATGATCTGAAATGAAGACACAGTTTTCTGCCAAAGATTTTCATCGCAATGCTGTTTGTAATATTAAAATTTGGAAACATACTGTTTCCAAAAATAAGGCTTATATCAATTACATTGGAATAAAAAAATGTAGCCACTCAAAATATCTGTAAAATATTTTGAATAATATTATAAAATGCCTAGGTTTTAGTGTAAAGTGTAAAAGTATCAAATTTTATATGTAGATTGAGATCCAAGATGTAAAATAGGTATAAAAAATGACTGGAATGGATTTATAATAAGATATTAATCATGATTTTATTTGGCCAGTGAGATTGCAGGGAGGGTGGCCATGTAATTTGCTTTCCAAGTGGGGACACTTGGGAGGTGAGAAGAGAGCCGGATCGGAGGTTAGAAACGGAATTGTTCCAGTTAGGTGGTCACAATTCTCCCAGATCACCTTCAAATGAATTTTTGCTCAGCTCTTCCATTCAAAATTTCTCAAAAGTCTTTCCCCCCAGTGCTTATTGCAGCAGGACATGGAAGCAACCTAAGTGTCCTTCTAGAGAGGAGTGACTGAAGAAGAGGCAGTATGTGTATATAACGGAATACTTCTCGGCCATAAGAAAGGGTGAAACAGTGCCATTTGCAGTGACGTGGCTGAACCTAGAGACTGTCACACTCAGTGAAGCAAGTCAGGCAGAGAAAGACAAACATCACAAGACATTGCTTACATGTGGAATCTTAAAAAAAAAAAAAGGTACAAACGAACCTACTTACAAAACAGAAACGGAGTCACCGATGTAGAAAACAAACTTATGATTACCAGGGGGCAAGTGGGGACGGAGGGGGGTAAAGTGGGAGATTAGAATTGCATTGTACACTCTGCTGCACATAACATAGACAAGTAATAAGAACCTACTGCATAACGCGGGGAACTCTACTAAATACTCTGCGATGGCCTACACAGGGAAAGAGTGAAGATATACACAACTGACTCACTTTACTATACAACAGAAAGCAAAACAACACTGTAAGTCAGCTATGTGCCAATAAAAAATTAAGCATCAGAAAATACAGGAGTTTGTGGAATAAAATTTCTGCACAAGAATGAAAAAATCTTTTCTTAAAATTTTCAAGCAGAGTCTTTCTTATTGCTGACTACTGAATGCACACCCATGTGTCTATGAGAAGGAACATTTTCTGACAATAAAACCTAGGAATGTTCCTTCCATTAAAGTCCTTATTTATTTTACAGACTAGTACTACTTTCTTTTACAAAAGGATTTTCTCATAAGCAACATGCTTAATAATCAAAGTAGAAAAAATTTTGAGAACCCAGAAAATTATGAAATTTTGAGAAATTATATTGATAGAAATGTTGGGTAAGAGAAGAGCTCAGTGAAAATTCACTTGAAGGAGGTCTGGGCAAAGTGTGGTTTGGAAACTGCTTGAGGAGAATGGAAAGATTTTAACTTTTTTTTCATATTGGAATATGGGTGATTAACAATGTTGTGATAGATTCAGATGGACAACAAAGGGACTCAGCCAAACATAAACATGTCTCCAATCTCCTCAAACTCCCCTCCCATCCAGGCTGCCACATAACACTGAGCAGAGTTTCCTGTGCCATACAGCAGGTCTTTGTTGGTTATCCATTTTTAATACAGCAGTGTGTACATGTCCATCCCAAACTCCCTAACTATCCTTTCTCCCCAATCCTTCCCCCATAGGCAACCATAAATTCCTTCCCTAAGTCTGTGAGTCTGTTTGTCTTTTGTAAGTAAGTTCATTTGTATCATTTCCATTTAGAGTCTGCATATAAGGGATGTCTTATGATATTCTCTTTATCTGGAAAAGATTTGATACTGGGCAGCAGGTTTGACCCCTGGGTCAGGAAGATCACCTGGAGAAGGAAATGCCAACCCACTTCAGTCTTCTTGCCTGGGAAATTCCATGGACAGAGGAGCCGGGCGGGTTACAGTTCATGGGGTTGGAAAGAGCTGGAAGCAACTGAACATGCAAGCTTATACTTAGGCCAGAGTAATTTTGCAAAGTAGTGGGTTCCCCATCACTGGAAGCATTTGAGTTGGGCCTGGATGACTTCATCAAGGATGTTCTTAAAGAGAACCAAAGTCTGCCTTAGAGATACAAGCCCAGGGACCTGGGGGTCTTTGGAAGACCACTCAGGTCCCATCTCTGCCCCTAGCTTTTCTCCAGGACTAGTTTCTTCCCAGAGAGGTAAGGAGGTCCAGGCAGATCACTGTAGGAAGCCACACCTGGGCAGTGTCAGAGTTAGCGGGGAGTGGAAAGCTGAAACTCTGTTCAGAACGCTACCTTATATTTGAGTATACTCTTTTTCAAAGTAGTTTTACCTACTTCTATGATTTTTCAAAAATTGAATTTTTTAAAATTGAACACAGAACATTCTCAGAATCCCAGAAACCCTCCAAATCCCTCTCTTAATCACAACTTCCTTCTTCCCTCTGAAGGTAAATGGCAACCATACTTCTTATTCATCTGGCGTGTTTTCAAATCCTAAATGAAATCATGCAGGATGCACATTCTCCATCTGCCTTCCTTGACCCAACATTATGTTTGTGAGATTTCTCTGCATTATGACTTTACAGCATTTAATTCTCACAGAAACACCAAAAGGTGGGTTAAAAAGATATTCACAACTTGTTATGAAGATAAGGAAAGGAACCTAAGAGATTAAAGGACTTGTCCAAGGTCATGTTAACCAATAACTTGTCAGTAAGTGGTACTTGGGTCTTCCCAGGTGGTTCAAGTGGTGAAGTGCCTGCCTGCCGATGCAGGAGACTCAGGCAGGGGATGTGGGTTCGATCCCTGGGTCAGGAAGATCCTCTGGATTAAGAAATGGCTACCCAACTCCAGTATTCTCATCTGGGAGATTCTATGGACAGAGGAGCCTAGTGAGCTACAGTCCGTGAGGTCACAAAAGGGTCAGGCACGACTGAGCACACGTGGTACCTAGATCCGCAGAGTCCAGTCTAGCTTTCTTCCTTGCACCGTGTTGACACTCCCGAGAAGTATGGCTTAGTGGGGACATCATGGGAACTGGGTTCATTCATATTTGGCTCTCCTACTGACCGCCTTTGTGACTTTCGGCACATCACCTACCTTCTCTGAAACCTGAATGCCTCATTTGCAGAATAGTATGCTGACATCAATGACTCTGAGGCAGTCAGTTAATATTTGGTAAGTGGATGAACAAATGATTCTGGTTGCTAGAATAAAATGAGACTGTGTATATAAAATCTCTTGGCATTTTTTGGTACTCAGTAAAAAGTAGCTACAGGTGACCCTGGAAAGAAAGCCTCATATCAGCAGAGGCTCCTAATGAAAGACTAATTTTGATACACTAGTTAGAATTCATTGTTAGGATGCACTGAGCTCTCTGATACTAGATGATTAGCTGGAAGGGAAATGAACAAAATAAAAACAATGATCTAGGCATTTCCAAAAAGCAAAGCTGTCACGTTGCTGACAAAAGTTCATATAGTCAAAGCTATGGTTTTTCCAGGAGTCGTGTAAGAATGTGAGAGTTGCACCATAAGGAAGGCTGAGCTCTGAAAAACGGATGCTTGCAAACTGTGGTGCTGAAGAAGAATCTTGAGAGTCCCTTGGACTGCAAGGAGATCCAACCAGAGGAATCAACCCTGAATGTTCATTGGTTCTGATGCTGAAGTTGAAGTTCAATACTTTGGCCACCTGATGTGAAGAGACGACTCATTGGAAAAGACCCTGATGCTTGGAAAGATTGAAGTCAAAGGGATTAGAGGGTAGCAGAGGATAAGATTGTCAAAGAGTATCACAAACTCAATGGACATGAGTGTGAACAAACTGGGAGATACTGAAGGACAGGGAAGCCTGGCGTGCTGCAGTCCACGGAATCACAAAGAGCTGGACATGACTGAGCAACTGAGCAACAAAAACAAAGCATTTCCAACATCTGAAAACTTGCTTTTGTGCAAAAGACCTAGATGCCCTACCATCCACCCAGGGTCACCTAGAAGCTCAGGTCTAAGTAATAGCTCCTCTCATTAGCCCTCTTAAAACTCTCAAAGTGTTTCTCACACACCCATTTACTCCAGGCTTTGGTGTTATGTACAAAAACATCAGCTTTTCAAAGCTAATCTCTTCCTGAATTTTTGACATGCATATAGCACTGGTGAATTTACAACAACTTTTGGGATAGCGTAGATTTTCTCCCGCAGAATGTAAAAACCATCCGGCTAGCAGGCCAAGTTAGAAATCCACGTTCATCTAAGTTGGTTTGTGCCTAAATGCTCTCTGGGGTTTTACTTAGTTTTCAACTTGCTCGTGCTGTGAAAGTTCCATCTTCTAAATGTTAAATCACTGAGCCATGAAAAGATGTTACCTGACCGCAGCTAGCAAGCAGTGTCAGTTTTCCTGCAACAGTCTGCATGTGTGGTGCTATCTGTGGGAAATTTTGGAATGGCTTTCTAAATATTGTGGCATCCTTCTGCTTTCATATGTGAGTCATCACTGCAATTTATTGAGGACTTAGTGTGCATCAGATTCTGCTGGCTACTCTTTTGGTGTTTCATTTAATCTTTACAGTAACCCACTTGAGATAGAATTAGTGTCATCATTTTGTGGAAAAGGAAGCAGACCCAAATGGCTTTTTCAAGGCTAAACAACCTAAGTGGTGAAGCTAGAGCTTGAGCCTAGTGCTGTCTGATTTCAATGCTAGTTCTTTTTCCTCACTTCCGTGATTCAAAGCGGGGATGAGGGGACTCTACTGTGACAAGTCTGGAACGTGGAACCCAAGGAAGAAGATGGACTCTCATCTTACTGATATGCATAGTCCTATAGAAGTAGGTGCTCTGGTTTCCCTAAGTCCTGATGACTTGCTTATCAAAGAATATACTCAGCTTCTAAGTTGTATCTGAATCTGCACCCCCATGGAACACCCAGACTCCTCTGTCCACTGGATTCTCCAGGCAAGAATACTGGAGTGGGTTGCCATTTCCTTCTCCATGTCAAAGAACATAGCCCCATTATAACTGGAGAGGACTGGGTACTGGCACACCTTCCAAGGAGGGGGTCAAGTGTACTGTGTTGACCCCAGTCTATGTCTACCCAAAACAGGCTGCCCACAGGCGGTCTGGAGGAGCAGAGAATAGTTTTCCAGATTTTTCTTCCATCACCAAGGTAAGGTGCTCTCTGCTGCTCTATTGTGGTTCTTTATTTAGCAGAGCAATTCTGTTCTGCCAAAATATACATTCCAAATACAAGAGCTTAACATAATGATGATAATATAACCAAAACAACAGATCACTCTTAGGTAACCTCCAATAGTGAGCCCCAGACATTGGAAGAGGGAGGAAATATAAACATGTTGCTGCCCTGAGGGCCAGGTACCTTTGAAGGTGAGAGAAGTGTTCTTGCTCATTCTCCTTTGTCTTTAGAGCCATTTAGGTCTTTGAAGTAACTGAAATTTGGCCCCTAAGTCTTGAATTCTTCCTACTTTTAAAATACACTCCCTTTATCATAGTCTAAGATACCAGCATCTCTCCACAAGCCTGTTTGGGCCACCAGTCTAGGCTTCATTTCTACCCCTGTCCCCCTATAATTTATTTTCTTCAAAGCAACCAGAGTATCCTTTCAAGCACATAATTCACATACTTTGGGGGACAGAGTTTATTTCCTAAAGATGACTGCACCAATAGGTCTTGTTCCATATGTTCTTACAAGGTGATACTGAGACCCCACCATCACTACAAGGTTCTATATTCCCTCCTCTTGACACTGAGCAGGCTTTGGGGTGGACTCCACGAATAAAACACAGCAGACTTTCAAGACTAAGTTAATAAAGGTGATACAAGCTACCACCAGGCTCTCTCTCTTGAAACGCTTGCCTTGGGAATCCAGCCACTGTCTTGTGAGGAAGCCAGGAAGGCATATGGAAGTGCTTGGTGCAGTCCAGTCAAGGTGCCTTGTAAAGCCGACACTCCCCACTAGACATGTGAGTGAGTGAGCTTTCACATGACTGCCATTCCCAGCCTTATTGTTGCCCCAGCTGGGCAGAGATGAGCTGACTCACCAAGCCCTGCCCTTATGGTGGGTCTCTGAGCAAAACAGATACTGTCATTGTGTCAAGAAACTACATTTAGGGGATGTTTGTTATACGGCAACAGGAAAGTAGAACTCCACCCCTCCCTTGCTCAAAATCCTCCAATGATTTTCCAATCCATGGGGGTGATTTAGCCAATGACAGTCCCTCCCATCTCTTCAGCCCTCTGAAGAGGGCTACACTGACATACACTGAAGGTCACTGAAGTGTAGCCACATGTTCCGTTTGCTCCATGGAATCCACTGAGCTTGTTCCAACCTCAGGGTCTCTGTTCTCACTGCTCCTTCTGCCTGAGTGCTATCCCTTGGAACTCGGCACAGCTGGATTCTTCTCATAACTCAGGTTCTGGTTCAAACATTCTTCCTTCTCTGATCACCAGAACTGACCTCTGGGTTCCTTTCAGATTGAAGGAGCACACATATGAGGTTGCATGGTCAGTGTGACATTTTTTTTTTTTCCCCAGCCATGCTCAGCTGCAAAGTTGCAGGCTTAGAATAGGTGCATAGTGGAATTTGTTTTAAACAGATTTAGAGCCTCAGAGAAGGCGATGGCACCCCACTCCAGTACTCTTGCCTGGAAACTCCCAAGGATGGAGGAGCCTAGTGGGCTGCAGTCCATGAGGTTGCTAAGAGTCAGACATGACTGAGCAACTTCACTTTCACTTTTCAGTTTCATGCATTGGAGAAGGAAATGGCAACCCACTCCAGTGTTCTTGCCTGGAGAATCCCAGGGACGGGGAAGCCTGGTGGGCTGCCGTCTATGGGGTCGCACAGAGTCAGACATGACTGACGCGACTTAGTAGCAGTAGCAGAGCCTTATCAGGTGGACTCATTGCTCTGAACCCCTTTGAAAGGGACTCTGCATCAGTAATCGTTTCTCCCCACAGAGTCTCCAAAGGTGCTTTTTGCCAAGGCAACATGGTAATGATGAGGTAGTCACAGTCTCAAAGATGTGTTATCAGGTTCTATTTGAGTCTCTGGCTTACTGGCAGTGAAAGAGAGAAAGAGAGGGAATCTTGGCATACAAATGCTGTGGTTCTCTTTAAGCATTTTCGATTCTCTATTTTCCAAAGTTCATTTGTTGATTGTCCACTGCCATCAAGGAGGCTATATTCTAGCAGAAGGGGCAGATGCTAGGCAGACAATATATAAAATAGAGTATGTCACTGTGTGATGATATAGGAGGGAAGGTGATCAATCACTCAGTCATGTCTGACTCTTTGAGACCCCATGGACTGTAGCCTCCCAGGCTCTTCTGTCCATGGGATTTCCCAGCAAGAATACTGGAGCATGTTGCCATTTCCTTCTCTAGGGAATCTTCTCAACCCAAGGATCAAACTTGTGTCTCTTGCATCTCCTACATTGGCAGGCAGATTCTTTACCACTCGAGCCACCTGAGAAGCCCTAGGAGGGAATGCGAGAGGATTAATAAACAAACGTATCGGTCATGCAGCTATCCATGGATGAATGTCCCAGGAAGAAGTGGCAAGCATGCAATGCTTAAGTATCAGCAAAAAAAGAGTATGACTGGAGTTCAGTGAGAAAGAGAAGGAGATGGGATTCCAGAAAAACCATAATTAAATCTTATATAGACTTTCCCTCATAGCCTGAGTGAGGTGGGAAATGGCTCAGTTTCATGGTGACACACCTTTTCACTGCTGGCTTAGGAAAAGCAGTAGAAAGATAAAGAACAGGAAGTCCAATTAGGAGATGTTTTCAGTGATCCAGAAATGGATCCAGGAGTAGAGGTTTGTATGAAGACCTTAGAGCCTGGAGTAGTGATTAGTGGTCAAATTTTGGGTATAGGCTGTATATTGTCATCCCGCTTATTTAACTTATATGCAGAGTACATCTTGCGAAATGCCAGGCTGGATGAAGCACAAGCTGGAATCAAGATTGCTGGGAGAAATAGCAATAATCTCAGATATGCAGATGACACAACACTGATGGCAGAAAGCAAAGAAGAACTAAAGAGCCTCTCGATGAAACTGAGAGAGGAGAGTGAAAAAGTTGGCTTAAAACTCAACATTCAGAAAACGAAGATCATGGCATCTGGTACCATCACTTCATGGCAAATAGATGGGGAAACAATGGAAACAGTGAGAAAATTTATTTTCTTGGGCTCCAAAATCACTGCAGATGGTGACTGAAGCCATGGAATTAAAAGACACTTGCTCCTTGGAAGAAAAGCTATGACCAACCTAGACAGTATATTAAAAAGCAGAGACATTACTTTGCTGACAAAGGTCCATCCAGTCAAAGTTATGGTTTTTCCAGTGGTCATGTATGGATGTGAGAGTTGAACTATAAAGAAAGCTGAGCACTGAAGAATTGATGCTTTTAAACTGTGGTGTTGGAGAAGACTCTTGAGAGTCCCTTGGACTGCAAGGAGATCCAATCAGTGAATTCTAAAGGAAATCAGTCCTAAATATTCATTGGAAGGACTGATGCTAAAGCTGAAACTCCAACACTTCGGCCACCTGATACAAAGAACTGACTGATTGGGAAAGACCCTGATGCTGGGAAAGATTGAAGGCAGGAGGAGAAGGGGACAACAGAGGATGAGATGGCTGGATGGCATCACTGACTCGATGGACATGAGTTTGAGCAAGCTCTGGGAGTTGGTGATGGACAGGGAAGCCTGATGTGCGGCAGTCCATGGGGTCTCAAAGAGTCAAACACGACTGAGAGACTGAACTGAACTGAACACAACACTTACTGATGGATTGGATATTCAAGAAGAGAAAAATGGTGTCAATGGGGACTTTTCATCCTGAGCAACTGTGAGAATGGAGTTTCCATAGACTGCAATGAATGAGATGCTAAGTGGAGCAGGTCTGGGGGATAATTAGAAGTGTCAGGAATTATATTTCATGCAGGCTATGTTTCAAATTTCTTAATATATATTAGACAAGCAGCATTATACAGGCAGCTGAACATAACAGTATAGCTTTGTAGGAGATAATTAGGCTGGTGATATAAATTTGGTAGTTAGTTATCAGGGCATAAATGGTATTTACAATCATGTGATCAGAAAATCTCACTAAGAAATGGATTTCGATAGAGGAATGTAGTCCAAGGAGTGAGACCTGGAAATTTCCAACATTTGGAGATAGGAGAGAATGGGTACCACTGACTGATTAATGAGGATTGACCCCTGAGGTGTGAAAACTAAGTACTGAGAGGGTAGCAGGTAGGAAGGTCAGAGGTCAACAAGCATCCGTTCAGTTCAGTTCAGTCGCTCAGTCGTGTCCGACTCTTTGCGACCCCATGAATCGCAGCATGCCAGGCCTCCCTGTCCATCACCAACTCCCGGAGTTCACTCAGACTCGCGTCCATCGAGTCAGCGATGCCATCCAGCCATCTCATCCTCGGTCGTCCCCTTCTCTTCCTGCCCCCAATCCCTCCCAGCATCAGAGTCTTTTCCAATGAGTCAACTCTTCGCATGAGGTGGCCAAAGCAGGGGGAAATAAAAAGCAAACTAACAAAACACGTCTGCCACTTGCAATTTATTTCCTCCTGATGCTTGGGGTCCTCTGGCCTTCCTACCTGTTACATTCATTATCTGCCCAGTCGCTCAGTCGTGTCTGACTCTTTGAGACTCCATAGACTGCAGCACAATAGGCTCCTCTGTCCGTGGGATTTTCCAGGCAAGAACATTGGAGTGGGTTTTCACGCCCTCCTCCAGGGGATCTTTCTGACCCAGGTATTGAACCTGCAACTCCTGCGTCTCCTACATTGCAGGTGGATTCTTCACCACTGAGCCACCAGGGAAGCCTGAAAACTAAGTATAAGAAGAGATAAAAAAGGGTGTGGCACATATATACAATGGAACATTACTCAGTCATAGAAAAGAATGAAATTGGGTTATTGGTAGAGATTTGGACGGACCTACAGTCTGTCATACAGAATGAAGTAAGTCAGAAGAAGAACAAATACCATATATTAACACATGTATTTGGAATCTAGAAAGATGGTAAAGATAAACCTATTTCCAGGGCAGGAATAAAGATACACATGTAGAGGACAAACTTGTGGACACAGCAAGGAAAAGGGGAGGGTGGGATGAGTTGGGAGAGTTGCATTGACATATGGATACTACCGTGTGTCAGGTAGCTACCTAGTGGGAAGCTCAGCTTGCTGCTCTATGATGATCTAGAGGGCTGGGATGGGGTGGGAGGGAGGGAGGTCTGAGAGGGAGGAGGCATATGTACACACATAGCTGATTCACTTCGTTGTACAGCAGAAACTAACACAACATCATAAAGCAGTTATACTCCAACAGAAAAAGAATGTCCTCCAAGAAGGAAGGTGCAACCAACTACTTGAAACATTGATGAACAAAGTGAGATGCGTGTTGAGAATTTCCTGTTGGATTTGGAGGTGGGGAGATACTTGATATCCTTGACAGGAGCTATTTCAGTGGTGGTAAAAAGATGAAAATCAGAATGACAGTGGGGTCAGGAGAGGAAAGGAGGAAGGGAAATGCAGTGACTTTATTTGACTATATTTATCCTGTAAAAGCTTCTCTGGTGGCTCAGCTGGTAAAGAGTCTGCCTGCAATGTGGGAGACCTGAATTCCATCCCTGGGTTGGGAAGATCCCCTGGAGAAGGAAACGGCTACCCACTCCAGTATTCTGGCCTGGAGAATTCCATGGACCCCATGTGTCACAGAGTCAGATATGACTGAGTGACTTTCACTTTTGCTTTCTTTTCATCCTGCAAAAAGAGCATAGACATGGATGCAGTCGCTAAAGAGGGATATGGGGTAAGTGGAGGTCTTTAAAAAATCAGAGTCCATAAATTGTCATTTCATGTGTGCAAAGGGCACTGTGAGAGGAGAAGCTAGAGATGGAAAAAGACTTTGCTAATGGCTTCCTTGAGTTCCAAAAGCACAGAGAAAGGGAGGCAGGAGTTGAGGGTGGCAACGTGGTCAGATTAGGTCATGTGCAGAGCTTTACAGACAGATAACAGGAGAGAGTCTTTAACTTCTTGTGGTAACTGATGCAGAACAGGAAAGCAGGCTTATAAAATTAGCCACAAAAATGACTGTTTGATCTCAGATCCATTCTCTGAGATTCTCCATGTCTTGAGAGTCTAGCTTCCTTGCACATTGGACCATTAAGAGGCTATTGGTCATCTGAATTCGCACTGATCAAAACCAGTGGGAAAGTAGCTGTAGCAGGAGATCAGGAAGCAGGAGGAGAGAGAGGCTGGTATTTTCCCAGCTTCTTCCAATTCTGGTAATGGCTGCATTTCTTTAAGCCCCTGCTCTGTGGGCAGTACCTCTTCTGTGGCTCCAGCTCATGATGGTCAAGGGTTGGTGATTCCTTCTGACTTTGCTAACCCCTTGGTAATCAACATCCTTGCTGGTTCTCACATTTCTGTTCATATCTCAGCCAACAGCCTCTTCATTAAATTTCTCCAGTTAAATGGCCATTTGATTCCATGCCTGGATTCTGGTGGTCTTTCCTTCTACTGCTAAAAGAGTTACTACATACCTAGGTGTGCCCAGTACCATTCTGATTTACATGATCCATGCCAGTGTGATTATTAACAGCATACTCTTTTATTCTCACAATTATTCTAGTTTTGCTGAATAATAAAGCCATCGTA
This sequence comes from Capra hircus, assembly GCF_001704415.2. Taxonomy (NCBI): domain Eukaryota; kingdom Metazoa; phylum Chordata; class Mammalia; order Artiodactyla; family Bovidae; genus Capra; species Capra hircus. Next base: position 14,814,281 of record NC_030828.1, on the reverse strand, counting down.
CTCCTGGTCCCCTGGTTCCATCTATTATGATCCTAAGTACCCATGAATGTGAATGTTCTGATAACCTTCCCTCTGGCTGGGGTCTTCTTGGTCTCTTACAGGCTTTCCTGTGGACTGAGATTCTGGGTATCTAAGATAGGGGGAGGGAAAGGAAGAACATAGTTTGGTCTTAATATTCATTCTTCCAACACATGAGGGGAAAAGCAAATGAAAAAACAGAACGCACCTTGTTTATGATGTACATTTTCCCATCTTAATCATGTATAATGAAGAGTTGCTTCCCTGGGGCCACTGGCTCATTAGCTTCCTACTGTCCCTTATTTGAGATACGAATAAAGCCAACTTGAAGAATGGCGCAGGTGAATGGACAAACGTCAAGTGGCATCACAACCTTGAGCACATTAACTAAGCTCTGTTGGCCACGATTTCCATCTGTAAATGGGAGGATTAATAGTACCTACCTAATGAGGTGACTAGGATTAAATGAGTTAGGATATAAAGATGTTTAAAAAAGTGCCTAGCACATAGTAACCACTGTGCAGTTGTAACTCCATCACACACACACACACAGACACACACACAGTGATGGAGAACGATGGGGATGGGATTTAACATTCATGCTGCAGAGACAGGAAAGCAATTCTCCTCTACTGAGAGGAGCATGATGCTCCTCATGCTCTCACATAGTAAATTGTGTTACAGATCCACGTAGTTTGTTGAAACAAGGGGCTATTTCCTGTCTGGAAAGAGTGTGCATTTCTAGGAAAAGGAAGAAAAGGAAGCTGACACTTGCTTTAATTCAAGCCTCATCAGAGCAATCTACCTTTGAGAGCAGCCACCTTGGGAAATGTGGGACAGTTTCTAGAATCTGTACACAATTTTGGTTTTGTTCTTGTTAACCAAACAAATGAAATCAACATTCATTTTTATGAACTGACATAATTTCTGGGTTAGAAGTTTTGCAGTAGAAGGGTGTATCAGTGTGGGTCCCACCCAAAGACAAACACTATGAAGTAATTTGGACAGAGGAAGTGTAAACAGAATTAATCATCAAGTTATGATGAGGAGAAACAAAAAAGATAGAAAATCCTAGGGAGTTTGAGATGGACATGCACACACTGCTATGTAGAATGAATAACTGACAAGGACCTAGTGTATAGTACAGGGAACTCTGCTCAATATCATGTAATAACATAAATGGGAAAAGAATTTGAAAAAGAATAGATTCATGTATAACTGAAATAGAATAGACACATGTATAGCTGAATCACTTTGCTGTACACCTGAAACTATCACAACATTGTTGATCAACTACGTGAATGTTGTTCAGCTGCTAAGGTGTGTCTGACTCTTTGCAGCCCCATGGACTATAGCATGCCAGGCTCCTCTGTCCTCCACTATCTCCTGGAGTTTGCTCAAATTGATGTTCACTGAGTCAGTGATGCTATCTAACCACCTTATCCTCTGGCACTCCTTTCTCCTTTTGCTTTCAATCTTTCCCAGCACCAGTGTTTATTTCAGAGTTGGCTCTTTGCCTCAGGTAGCCAAAGGATTGAAGCTTCAGCTTCAGCAACAGTCCTTTCATTGAAGGATCAGCTATACTCCAATATAAAGTGAAAAGTTTTAAAAAGGAAATAAAACCCTAAAGGTACCCTGGCACTGCTATAGAGTACCCCAAGAAGCACTAGCTTGAAAGAGGTTCCAATCTCGTTGGAGAAGGTGTGGTTGTAGCCCAGTGAGTGGCAGAGAAGCACTCTGGCTTACAGAACACCCTAGGTGATACCCAGTTCAGTTGCTCAGTCATGTCCAATTCTTTGCAGCCCCATGGACTGCACCACACCAGGCATCCCTGTCCATCACCAACTTCCGGAGCTTACTCAAACTCGTCCACTGAGTCGGTGATGCCATCCCACCATCTCATCCTCTGTTGTCCCCTTCTTCTCTTGCCTACAATCTTTCCCAGCATCAGGATCTTTTCAAATGAGTCAGTTCTTTGCATTAGGTGGTCAAAGTATTGAAGTTTCAGCTTTAGCATCAGTCCTTCCAATGAACATTCAGGACTGATTTCCTTTAGGATGGACTGGTTAGATCTCCTTGCTGTCCAAAGGACTCTCAAGAGTCTTTTCCAACACCACAGTTCGAAAGCATCAATTCTTTGGTGCTTGTTTTCTTTATAGTCCAACTCTCACATCCATATATGACTACTGGAAAAACCATAGCTTTGACTAGATGGACCTTTGTTGGCAAAATAATGTCTCTGCTTTTTAATATGGTGTCTAGTTTGGTCATAACTTTCCTTCCAAGGAGTGAGAGTCTTTTAATTCCATGGCTGCAGTCACCATCTACAGTGATTTTGGAGCCCCCCCGAAATAAAAATCTCTTGCTGTTTCCATTGTTTCCCCATCTATTTGCCATGAAATGATGGGACCAGATGCCATGATCTTCGTTTTCTGAATGTTAAATTGTAAGCCAACCTTTTCACTCTCCTCTTTCACTTTCATCAAGAGGCTTTTTAGTTCCTCTTCACTTTCTGCCATAAGGGTGGTGTCATCTGCATATCTGAGGTTATTGATATTTCTCCCAGCAATCTTGATTCCAGCTTGTGCTTCATGATCCCAGCATTTCACATGATATACTCTGCATATAAATTAAATAAGCAGGGTAACATTATACAGGCTTGAAGTACTCCTTTTCCGATTTGGAACCACTCAGTTGTTCCATGTCCAGTTCTAACTGTTGCTTCCTGACCTGCATACAGATTTCTCAGGAGGCAGGTCAGGTGGTCTGGTATTCCCATTTCTTGATGAATTTTCCATAGTTTATTGTGATCCACACAGTTAAAGGCTTTGGTGTAGTCAATAAAGCAGAAGTAGATGTTTTTCTGGAACTCTCTTGCTTTTTCAATGATCCAACAGATGTTGGCAATTTGATCTATGGTTCCTCTGCCTTCTCTAAATCCAACTTGAACAACTGGAAGTTCAATCCCCAGTCCCCAACCAAACAAGAGCAGGCTGCTTGGGTCCACGAATAGAGGGAGTCAGTGTCCATTTTGGGGGGTGTACAGGCATTTGCATCGGGAAGGCAAGAAAAAACTCTGGGGGTTAGGTGAGCCGAGGCTGGCAATGACACACAGACATAGCTGAGGGGCTCCTATAGATGCAAGGCCTTGAGCACACAGTGCCTGAGATGGTAGCTCCTTGGGAAACAGATTAGCTTACTGAGGCTGGTGGGTGTCCAGGCAGAACACGGAGCGATGCTGGAGAGGTGTCTCCCTGCAGATACTAAAACACCCGTGCACATGGCTCGGGCTGGTCCACATCCAGATGGGGCCACGGGATCACTAGGGCAATTCTGCAGGTGTTAGGGCATTTCTTTCACTCTCCTGTTTATCTATCAGGTGAACCATCCCAATTTCCTTTTTTTTCCCATTAATATTAAACATTAAATGTTTTTAAGTTGGACGACAATGGCTTCACAATGTTGTATTAGTTTCTGGTGTGCAAAGCGTGAATCAGCTATATGTTTACATGTATCCCCGCCTTGCTGAACCTACCTCCTTCCCATCCCTCCATCACAGAGCCAAGCTGAGCTCCCTGGGCTCTGCAGCCGCTTCCCACTAGCCATCTGCGTTACAGACAGGACTGTAAATATGTCAGCGCTACTCTTTCAACTTACCCCCCTCCTTCCCCTTGCTGTGTCCTCACGTCCATGGTCTACCTCTGTGTCTCCATTCTTGCCCTGCAAGTAGGCTCATCTGTACAGTTTTTCTAGATTCCATGTGCATGAGTTAATACACAATATTTGCTTTTCTGTCTCTGACTTACTTCACTCAGTGTGACAGACTCTAAGTTCATGCACCTCACTAAAAGTGACCCAATTTCATTCCTTCTTATCACAGTAATATTTCACTGTACCTGAGTACCACATCTTCTTTATCCACTCACTTGTTAATGGACATTCAGGTTGCTTCCATGTCCTGGCTATTGTAAATGGTTAGACGGTGAACACCAGGGCACATGTCTCTTTTTGAATTATGGATTTCTCAAAGTGCACAGCCAGTCATGGGATTGCTGGGTCATATGGTAGCTCTATTTTTACTTTTAAGGAACCTCCTCCATACTGCTCTCCACCGTGGTTGTATCAATTTACATTCCCACCAACAGTACAAGAGGTTGTCAGAAATTAGGATTTCTGACAACTCTTCGTCCTGTAGCATTGTAACCCTGGTCACACTGACAGAGCTCTCTCGGGCCATTGTCTATGGCAGTATTCCAGATGCCATCGTACTGGTAGAGAATACACCAAAAACATTACTGCCTGTGCCTGGCATCCTGGAGAAGAGTTTCCTGGAATTTTTGTCAGCTTTTTGAGCAACTGTGCAAGGGTGATATTTAACTTAATGCACTGTGTCCCAAGCAGTAACCGCTTATGTGTGGTATATAATTGACCTTACTTATAGTTATTATAGTGGATCTAGTCTTTCAGGCTATCATCAAGTATATTTTGCATTTTTATAATCACAATATTAAAGACTAGAAAATGTATTCCCAGGTAGCATTGCTGTGAGTGACATGCATTTTCTATCTCATTACCAGGAGGGGTCATTAGATAATCTTCTGATGGCTTTGGGTAAATCTATTTCTTGAAACTGTTCTCCTGGGATAAACAGATAAAGTCATCATTTTGTTCACTGCGGTGTCTCTAACTCTCAAGATGACTGATGGGCCATAATGGTATTCCATGGGGATAGGATGCATTGACTGTGGGGTTGGCTTTTGGTTTCCTTAGCAACCCTTTCCTACGGACACCATGGCAGCCACATTTATTCAAAGTTAGGATTCTTTTAAAAAAAAGACAGTTTTTCAACTGAGATTTTATATACCTAAATTAACTTTGCTCAAGAGACATGCATTTTGCATTGGTATCATTTTTTAGTTTGTGTGTTATTTCTCATTAGAATAGCAAATTCTGCCCTCAGAGGAGAATTGGCTGGGAGGGGAGAGTGCTGAGGGTAGATGAGATTAGAAAGGCTTAATAACCCGAGTCCCAAAGAGGAAGCGGTTTTCTCTCAGCTCCATTTTCCAATATAGCCCTGAGGGGAACTAGCTTAGAGTCTAAGCAAACGCTGTCAAATACACGGTCTCCTTAGCACCGTGTTATTCAATCTGAGTGGAAATAATGTTGTCTTTCCAATTGTTTTTACAAAAAATAAGCTGGCCTCTGTGGGAAATGTGTTATCATTTCCTAAACCAGGTTTCTCCAAGCTTGGTGCCATTTGTTTTTGTATTTTGGGCGAGGTGATTCTTTGTTGGGAGGGAGGTTACCTTATGTATTATAGGATATTTAGTATTTAATATTTAGTATTAATATTCCAGATCTCTATCCAGTAGATACTAGCATATCTTTTCTCCCACTGTATCAATATTGCCAAATATTTCCTGGGCAGGGGCTGGGGGGGCACAAATAGACCCCTCTACTTGAGATCTATTGTTCAAAACAAAGGTGAATATCTCTGCCACTCTCCCTTTTCTGTCCTTACTTTTCATGTCCAGAATGTTGATTAAAAGGAGCTATGTTGTATTTACATATTGTTTTACAAGTATGTATCATTATAACATCATTGTCCTGGTTACCCTTGAGAAGAGATGATTTGATTGATCTTCTGGCCTCAGTGTTTCTCATCTCTGTCAAATTATCTACTCACATTACAGTTTATATTTCTTACACGGCATGTCAGAGGGAAGACACCACTGCCAACACTTCCCAGCCCCCAAATATGAAAACAGAAGGCATAATAAGGGACTTCCATGGTGACACAATGGTTAAGACTCCACGATTCCAAGGGGGCATGGGTTTGACCCCTCGTCAGGGAACAAAGATCCCACAGGCTACACAGTATGGTCAAAAAACAAACAAAATGAAAGAACGATAAAATAAAATAGGGCTAAAGAAAGAGCCATGGAGGAATCTACTATGAATTTTACAGGACACAGTTTTACAGAATATTGATCCTGCTTGGCCCTACAATTAGCCACAAAGTTAGACACATATGGCAGAGGGGGGATTTATATAATATGTTTAAGCGCTAGAAGTTTTCACAAGAATTTTTTTTCCAACAAGGTCTACTAGAACAAAAATTCTTAATCAGTAAAAGAATATGTACAGCTCCTTACGCTGCTGTATGACCAAAGCTACATTTTAGATTAAAGATACTCCATTGTAAATCCTTTACTTTGTCTGATCTCAAAAAAGTTTGACTTATCAAAAAGTTTTTCTAGATGCTCCCCAATGCAGTTAGAACTGACCTATGCTGGAACTGAGGTAGCACTTGAAATCTCTGATGTGAGCTAGCACCAGCGTCTGCCATGACGCACCCTGGCACGTATTCAGCAGTTGCTGGGCTTTGTGGGAACTGGTTTCAATCTTAGAGATGACGTCTATGTGTCAAGGACGATGGAAAGATCACGGAGTTTTGCATCTGGTTGACTTGAGTCTTAAACCCAACACTGGCCGTGAGATTTCAGGCACCTTATTTAACCATTTGCGCTTCAGTTTCTGGAAAGTAAGAGTATAATTCATCCATTGCCAGGTCATCACAGGAATTAGAATATACACAAATCCCTGAGCCCCTCTCTTGTGAGATGGTTACTCCATGCTGACAAGATGTCTGATTCACATGGCCTCAGGCTAACACATCTAGTCCCTTCCCAACTGGATGACTGGAGCCTTCACATTTTTTGAAAAACAACAGATCACCATCTACCTAAGGAAGACATTTCCTTCCCTGGTGGCTCAGATGGTAAAGAATCTACCTACAATTCAGGAGACCTGGGTTCTATCCCTGGGTCAGGGAGATCCACCAGAAGAGGAAATGGCAGCCCACTCCAGTATTCTTGCCTGGGAAATCCCGTGGACAGAGGAGGAGCCTGGCGGGCTATAGTCCACAGGGTTGCAAAAGAATCAGACTTGACTGAGCAACAGACAAGCACACATGAGGGGTTTCCAAATGGCAATGACAGCCTGGCTGGGAGCCTACTGAAATAACGGTCCCTGGTTCATTTGCTAGAGATTCTGATTCAGTGGTCATCTCAATGACTTGGGAGCTGAGCCTTAGAAAGCTCTTCAGGAGGTGGTAATGTGGGAAACCCTCACTTTATGAAACATGGGAGTTTTCCCTTCCTGAAAACTCACTAATTGGTTCACTTTTCCGCATGTATGTACATCGTATGATACTTCTTCAAAAGTTTAATTAAAATAAAAGATTTCCCCAGGTGATTCTAATACACAGCCAGGATTGAGAGCCACTGGTTTATATCTTATCCAAGCTCTCTCCAGTACTCTTGCCTGGAGAGTCCCATGGATGGAGGAGCCTGGTGGGCTGCAGTCCATGGGGTCGCTGAGAGCCGGGCACGACTGAGTGACTTTACTTTCACTTTTCACTTTCATGCATTGGAGAAGGAAATGGCAACCCACTCCAGTGTTCTTGCTTGGAAAATCCCAGGGATGGGGGAGCCTGGTGGGCTGCCGTCTATGGGGTCGCACAGAGTCGGACACGACTGAAGTGACTTAGCAGCAGCAGCATCTTTGATGAAAGAACTATTGGACCAATATGTTTCGCCCGTGGAAGAGTCACTTCCCAGAGCTTCAGAAGAATGGATCTTGACAATATATAAACAGCATCTAGCCTGAGATTTTCATTTCATAGTTGAGGAATCTGAGAGCTAGGAAAGGGACATGATTTCAGTAAGTGACCCAGTGAGGAGCTGGAAAATTAGACAGGTGCCCACACAACCATTCCCATCCTGCTTCTATAAAATATAAGTTGCATTGGAAAATGTACCCACCTTTCAAGCACAGTATCAAATGCACAAAAATGTCAGCCTTAGAAAGCTGATATCTCATTACTGATGGAGAGCTTTGACCAGGGCCAAATGCCTGGAGATAGAGTAATGAATCGTGCCTTCCTTTTAGCATCTTATACTGGCCTACATGTTTTCTTTTCCTTAAAACTTCAAGGAAGACAGAGAAAACTCTAATTTTAAAAGGTACATGCACCCCAATGTTCATTACAGCCCTGTTTACAATACCCAAGACATGGAAGCAATCTAAATGTCCATCAACAAATGAACGGATAAAGAAGATGTGTTACACATAAACAATGCAATATTAATAAGCTGTTAAAAGGAATGAAATAATACCATTTGCAGCAACATGGATGGACCTAGAAATTATCATATTTAGTGAAGCAAGTCAGACAAAGTCAAGTATCATATATCACTTATATGTGGACTCTAAAAAATGATACAGATGGACTTATTTACAAAACAGAAATAGACTCACAGACCCAGAAAACAAACTTATGGTTACCAAAGGGGATAGCAGGGTGGGAGGGAGGGGTGAATTAGGAATTTGAGATTAGCAGATACACGTTACTACATTGGGCTTCCCTGGTGGCTCAGTCAGCAAAGAATGTGGGAGACCTGGGTTTGACCCCTGGGTTGGGAAGATCCCCTGGAGGATTGCATGGAAACTCACTCCAGTATTCTGGAGAATCCCTATGGACAGAGGAGCCTGGCGGGCTGCAGTCTATGGGGTCACAAAGAGTCAGACATGACTCGGCAACCAAGCACAAGCTCACATGGCTATATATAAGGGTGGTGCTTATTTATACCCTGGTGGTACTAGTGGTAAAGAATCTGCTTGCCAATGCAGGCAGATGTAAGAGATGAGGGTTCAATCCCTGGGTCAGGAAGACCTCCTGGAGGAAGGCATGACAAGCCACTCCAGTATTCTTGCCTGGAGAATCCAATGGACAGAGGAGCCTGGTGGGCTACAGTCCATGGGGTCGCAAAGAGTCAGTCACGACTGAAATGACAGCACCTAGGCACACACTACTATAAATAAAATAGGTAAATAACAAGGACGTGCTGTATAGCATGGGGAACTATACTCTATATCTTGTCATAACCCATAATGGAAAAGAGTCTGAAAAAATATGCAGATATAAATGTATGTATAACTGAATCACAAGGCTGTATATTTGAAACTAGTGCAGCACTGTAAATTAACTAGACTTCAATTAAAAAAAAACTTCAAGCAATTAAAAGTCACAAGAATAAAATGCTATCAAGTTTCTAGCAAAGCACTTTCGATTATGGCAACTGTCTTTGTGAAATCAGAATAAGACCCGTCAATTGCTGAACCCTTCCTGAACCTCAAACACTGAGAATGTGGAAGATGGACAGTTAATTGCTCTTATTTCCACTCTGCTCAATTAGAAATTAAAAGTATTAATACTGTTGAGCCAAAGATTGCAGATTGGGCACAAAATGGCACATTTCTATTTTCCTTCTGTCAAGAGTGGTTAATTTTCTCCTGAGGAAGTCTCACTGTGCACTCTTTTATCCAGCATTGAATAACGGAAAGAAATTGCATATTTCAAGCTTGGTAAGTATGGTATTTATTTGTAATTTCACTTAGGAGATGAACCAGTTAAGACTTACACAAAACGTCAATGTGTCTAAACACAGGGTGTCCAGAGGCAATTGCTGTGATTTTGAGGAGTGGGTTTGTTTCCAACTTGCTACTTTATTCACTTATTTCAGTTGTGGATAAATTGGGTAAGCTAAGTTCACAATACTATAAGAACTTTTTCCCCAATGATGATGAATTTAAAAAAAAAAAAAAAGGCAGCCAGAGGTGCTCTGGCAATATCTTAGTAAGACAGGTGAAATATTAGTCTTAATCAGATAAAATCTTGGATTTTTTTAGGTAATTTAAATATTGGGAAAATGAATTCATCACTCAGAAAGACAAATTAAGGAAAAATATGCATGCTGTGGATAGGCAGATTGAGAGTAATAAGACTGAGTCTAAAGTGAAGTAGTAAATAATACTAGTTTGATAATGTGCCCATTTTTCAGATGAAGAAACTAAGGTTCAGAAAAATTTCAGAGCTGAGATTCACTCAGGTCTGCTTAAGAGCTGTACACTTCTCCTCACTCCTCCGTAGTGGTTTGTTAGTGAAAAACATTCATGCATTCAAAAATATTGGTAGGGGACCTGATACAATAATAACTGAAAAAAGACAGTCAGGCAAGGAAGTCAAGCAGCATGAGGAACAGCCAGAAAGTGAGATGGGTATTGTGACAGGAGGAAGACAATGAAAACCAGTAACCAGTGTAGTCTAGGAGTAGACGTCCCCAGAAAAGCATGTGTCTGTGGAATCTACGGGCTTCCCAGGTGGCGCTAGTGGTAAAGAGCCCAATGCAGGAGACATGAGAGACACAGGTTCAATCCCTGGGTCGGAAAGATCCCCTGGAGGAGGGCATGGCAACCCACTCCAGTATTCATGCCTGAAGATCCAAGGACATAGGAGCCTGGTGGGCTGCAGTCCACAGGATTGCAAAGAGTTGGACATGACTGAAGCAACTTGGCATGCATGCACGTGGAATCTACAGCAGAATTTGGAGGGAAGCATACACCATGACCTGCATTCAGCTTCATCAGGGAAAGACCTAATGCTCTCTTAAACACATTTTACACGCACATCACTGAAATTTCACGTCGTATTTTTATATACTCTTTCAGTAGATTGAATGAAGGCTCTCAAAAAGGTAGGTCAACACCCCAGGATTTGTGAACGTGACCTTATTTGGAGAAAGAGTCTTCAGAAATGTAATCAAATTAAGGATCTTAGAGATGAAATCATCCTGAATTACATCCTGAATTATCCTAAATCTTACAAGTAGCCTTAAAAGAGTGGACAGAAAGAGGAGGAGAAGCCATGTAAACACACAAGGCAGGAGCTGCTTGGAGTCCCCTGGAAAAGGCAGGAAGGATTCTCCAGAGGGTCTCAGAAGAGATATGACTCTCTTGACACCTTGGAGTCAGACTTCTGATTCCCCTGAGTATGAGAGAATAAATTGGCTGTTGTAAGTCAATAAGGTTAAGATAACTTATTACACCAGCCCTGTGCTCTCATGATTCCCATTTTACAAATGAAAAAGTTCAGTTCAGTCGCTCAGTCGTGTCTGACTCTTTGCAACCCCATGAATTGCAGCACGCCAGGCCTCCCTGTCCAACACCAACTCCCAGAGTTCACTCAGATTCACATCCATCGAGTTGGTGATGCCATCCAGCCATCTCATCCTCAGTCGCCCCCTTCTCTTCCTGCCCCCAATCCCTCTCAGCATCAGAGTCTTTTCCAGTGAGTCAACTGTTCGCATGAGGTGGCCAAAGTATTGGAGTTTCAGCTTTAGCATCATTCCTTCCAAAGAAATCCCAGGACTGATCTCCTTTAGGATGAACTGGTTGGATCTCCTTGCAGTCCAAGGGACTCTCAAGAGTCTTCTCCAACACCACAGTTCCAAAGCATCAGTTCTTCGGCGCTCAGCTTTCTTCACAGTCCAACTCTCACATCCATACATGACCACAGGAAAAACCATAGCCTTGAATAGACAGACCTTTGTTGGCAAAGTAATGGCTCTGCTTTTGAAATGAAGAAACTGAGGCCTAAAATGTGAAGCAGATGCCTCAGTTCGCACAGTTATCAAGAAGTCAAGCCAGGTCTGGAACCTGACCACAGAGACCATACTTAGAGCCCTACACCAACGTGACCTTCCTGTCTCTGAAAATAAGGCCAGGTACCTCAGGCTGCCCAGGTGGCCCTTCTCAATAAGGCTCAATCCACCTTTCTGGACCATGCTTTCAACATCGGCCAGCCTTCCAGTCACCACACCCTGGGTTCTAATGGGCCATCTATTTGTGGTGGTGGTGTTCAGTCACTCAGTTGTGTCTGACTATTTGTAACCCCATGGACTGCAGCACGCCAGGCTTTCCTGTTCTTCATTATCTCCCAGAGCTTGCTCTCATGTCCATTGAGTCGGTGATGCCATCCCACCATCTCATCCTTTGTTGCCCCCTTCTCCTCGTGCCTTCAGTCTTTCCCAGCATCAGGGTCTTTTCCAATGAGTCAGTTCTTTGCATCAGGTGGCCAAAGTATTGGAGGTTCAGCTTCAGAATCAGTCCTTCAAATGAATATTCAAGGTTGATTTCCCTTAGGATTGGCTGGTTTGATCTCCTTGTAAAGGATACACTGATAATAAAAACAACTACCATGTATTGAATCTTACTGTGTACCAGGCACTGCGTTAAATTCTTTATATTCATTTTGTATTTTCTCGCCCAGAACCTATGCATCTCCTTTTACAAATGAGAGCACTAAGACTTGTAAGATCAGTGGGCAAATAGTGGAAGTACAGGGCCTAGCTCAAAAGCAGCTTCCTCCATGCAGCTTCCTGGATTTTTCTTACTGTAGAGGGAAGGTCCTACCTCCTCCACCCTCCCACATCTCTTGGAATCCACTTCTAACTCTACCAATCCTTCATCCCTTCAACAAGTAACTAGTGAGCAAGTACTTTTCACCAGGCACTGAATTTGGGAAAGATTTCACAAAGAAGAAAAAAACACAAGCCCCACCTTCAAGGAGCTCACAGCCAGGTGGTAAAACAGACGAGAAAAGTATACAGTATACCACAAGGAGGGACAGGCATACTGTTCAGGGTGCCATGCAAACCCCATTCGCTCCCTTGCAATCCCCGCGCACCTCCTTCTCAGGTCTGTTTCCTGCAGGAAGAGTTGATAGCTCTTGGGGCCCACTTGCCCTACCTGTTATAAACTTATGTCCTGGAGGGTCCGTCTTTCTCCATCTTATACTCAGTGTTCACCTGACTTGGCTACCTGGGGCAGGCTGATGCCTCTAGACACGTGTCTCTCGCTCTCTCTTCTCTTCTAGACTTCTAAACGTTTGCTCAGGCAATCTTGCCTCTTCCATGTGCTGTTCAGTGAAACCTACTGAGGGAAGGTCGTCAAATTCCAAGAAGAAGTAGGGTCCTTTTGCATTGGCCTTGGCCATCTACTTCTGCCCAGATTCCCAGAGAGCTCATCAGAGGTGTTTGGGCCACAATCTCAGCTCACAATCCTAATAAGTGTTCTGGTTCTCCATTGACCGCCGTTCCTGGCACATGTCATTCCCTGGAAACACAGTTTGGTCTGTGATGCAGCAGAATCCCACCACAACGCTACTTCCAGCCACTGTCACCAGCCTCTACAGGATGATTTATCTAATAAAACAGAAGCTACAGCTCTTCTGTCCGTGTGCACAGCTGTACAAAGCCCCAGAGTTGCACTCTCGAGGTTGAAGGCCCAGCGTTCGTTGGCCATGCTCTTCCACAGGAGCCAATTGTGCCATTTGCCTGGTGAGAGGGACAGAGGGCAGTCACAGGTCTGGGTCCTGGCGGTGGAGAGAGAAGACTTGCAAAGCTTGGCCCTCTGCCCAGTCTCTCCTTTCTGTAACGCCACAGCAATTTTACTTAAATACTCCCACTATGAACTCAGCTTCCCTGGTGACCCAGGAGGTAAAGAATCTGCCTGAAATTCAGGAGACCAGGGTTCGATTCTGGAGGAAGGAATAGGTTAGGGTTCCCTGGAAGAGGGACTAGCTACCCACACCAGTATTCTTGCCTGGAGAATCCCATGGACAGAGGAGCCTGGAGGGCTACAGTCCATGGAGTCGCAGAGCAGGACACTGCTGAAGACTAACACATGGACTCAGCAGCGGCTGTAGAAGCCAAGTGCAGAGCCAGGAGCCTGATGTATACAGCATCACTGGTGGTAGTCAGACTGGAAGGCCCTGCTGGAGGCTGCCAACCCCCCATAGCCTATGACAGCCTCAGTCTCCCTTCCCCAGCTGGACTCCCCAGGGGTTGGCTGGAGGCAGGCAAGCTGCACATTGTCAAAGCCTCTTGGAAGAGACGCCTCCTTGGACTCCACTAGTCTTGGTTTTGAACTGTTTACCAAAGTCCTATTGGGAAAGCTGCCTCATTCACCCCATTAAGATTTCCTCCTTGTTTCTGCATGGCTGTGGCTGGAAGTTGACTTCTGAAAGAGCTCAGCAGCTGTTGGGAGAGGATAGAAGGGGACAGCTTTAGGAGAGAGGAGACCTGGATTCACAAGCCACAGGACAGGGCAGAGGAAGGACACAGGCTCTGTACCCAGGCCCGTGGGCATTCTCATACCACCTCTTCTGGTTTTCACCAGGGTTCAGGACTCAACTTTCCTAGTCTTAGCCTTCTTATATACAAACCAAGAATAAGATCTATTTTACAGGATGATCAAACGGATTAATTGAGACAAAAAATTGCACACAGCAAGCCTTCAAAAACAGGTACCTATTTTGTCAAACATGTAGTGTCCAATTAAAGGCTGGATAAACCACAGCCTATGGCATAGCTGTTGTTGTTGAGTCACTAAGTTCTGTCAAACTCTTTTGTGACCCCCGTGGTCTGTAGCCCACCAGGCTCCTCTGTCCATGGGATTCTCCAGGCAAGATTACTGGAGTGGGTTGCCATTTCCTCCTCCAGGGGATCTTCTTGACCCAGGGATCAAACCTGGGTCTTCTGCATTGGAAGTGGATTTGTTACCATCTGAGCCATGTGGGAAGCCAAATGGCATAGCTGCCAGGAAAATGCAAGTATCTATGAGCACTTACAATATGTCAGACATTGTACTATGTAATTTTCATAATTATGTGGGCACAAAGGAAAGTATTTTTCTTCTCCCTCTATTCAGGGAAAAGATTCAAGGGCTCTGAGAGATGTTCCTTCTGCCTCAGCACCCCCTGCTACTGAATTTGCCATCCTGGTTGTAGATTCAATTATTATTCAGCAAACCTTTACCCTATGGAAGAAGTTTTCCTCTGAAACCCACTAATGTTGAGCTTGGTCCTATATTCTTTTGACCAAATGGCACAGGGGCAGAAGAAGTAGTGTCTGCGATCTGAGTCTAGACCTGAAGGGGTGTGCCTTGTTTCTGCTCATCATTCTGAAAAATTCTTACCTCCCTGGTAGAGTCATAGGAAGTCACTACCCCTCATGCCTGGCCCCCAAAGAGGACACATGGGGGAGACTCACAGCCTGAAACAGGCAGCAAAACCAACCTGCAAACTTGTGAGCAAAGATAAATGCCTAGTGTTATATACCAAGATTCTGTGGTGTTTATTACACAGCAGTAGCTGATTTATTCGGTTTCCCAGGGAACTGGGTGGAAGCTGGACATAAATCTCCTCTATTCTTGGATCCTCTGATCTATCTGGGAATGCTGCCGTTTCCCTGTGCCAAGTATCCAAGCAGGGAGGAAAAGGACCACTATCCTTTCTGGAACAACTCTCAGACATTCTTTCCCTCCTCTCTGCTCATGTCGAGGTTGGACAGAAGAGAAGACATTGGTTTATCTGCGATTCTGTCCCAACTTTCCCCTCTTACACTTGAACATTTACCTTTTATATTCTCTGATTCCAGTAGGGAAACGTGCCAGTGGGGTGAAGGTGGCCATCTCTAGCAGCCAAGGCAAGAAAGGGTTCAGATTTAACTGTCTGCCCTATGTTTTCACTCACCAGATGTGACAACTACATCACTATAATCCAGGCATTGTGTAAATGCTACAGGTAGAGTGGTGGTTGTTGTTGTTCAGTCACTAAGTCATGTCCGACTCTTTGCGACCCCATGGACTGCAGGGTCATGCCAGGCTCCCCTGTCTGTCACTATCTTCCAGAGTTTTCTCAAATTCATGCCCTTAAAGTTGGTGACGCTATCTAACCATCTCATCCTCCGCCGCCCCCTTCTCCTTTTGCCTTCAGTCTTTCCCAGCATCAGGGTCTTTTCCAACATGGGTTTCTCTTAGCCAATGCTTAGCTGTCTACCCCCTTGCTGAATGGCCTACTTTCCAGTAGCAACAGCTAACTGCAGTTCTGTAGTGTGGTGTTTTGGAGGATCATTTTGGGACCTAGTGGCTGATTGATTCTATAGGCCTTCTTTCATAATAGAACAATTCCTTCTTAGTGAAAGAGATACATTCTGAATTAGAATTTGTTTTCTCTGCTAATGATACTTCTGCTAGCTACCTGTACATGTCATATTGAATATTATGTGTGTATTGAAAAATCAGTTCCCCAGCTCAATTAAGGGACAAAACCTTCCTTGGAAGGGAAGCAGCCTTGTAGAATAAAGGATATGCTCAGAATTAGTTCCAGTAAATCATTTCATGACTGCCATAGTCATATCATAAGTGTGCATTACTGGGGCTAGAACTGGGGAGCAAGTCATGTAATTAAATCTGGTGACTCACTAGCAAAAGTGTTGCTTTCCTGCCTGAATCTGTAGACTCCTATTAGTTTAGGTATTTGAATATCCAGTTACAGAATGCTCCCAGCCCTGAATCCAACAATGATTTCATAGAATTGGAGCCTAAGAATACCATCTGTCCACTCTGAGTTCCTCGCGCCATTCAATTAACCAGCAAAACAGGACACTAGATTGTTGGCCAGGGCACTTAATCCCACCAAGGGGAAATGGTTTTGAATCAAGCAGTGGGGTAGAAAGGACTATAAATGGAACACAGGTTCCCCTGGGTGCCTTTTAGTTCAGCCATTCTTGCGATGTTAATTGGCAGGACCACCAAGCTCACATCCTTCAAGAAGGAAGGTTTGAGCTCACTAGGCAAGCATCCGCAGTCACCATGGGTGCTGGCCAACAGCCTAGAGAACAAGGACGCAGGGGAGAGTCGTGTACATCAGCTACGACCTTGAGACCAGATGCAGTACAAGGGCAGGGCCTTCCCTCATACTCTCTCTCTATATATATGTGTGTGTGTGTGTGTGTGTGTGTGTGTGTGCACGCGCATATACACACACAAAGTTTTCCTCTTATTTCTTCCATTTCTCCCTCCATCATTATCTACAGGTTATGTTGGTTCATAAGCTTCAAAATATTGTGACTGGTTCAAGAGAGAGCCAGGGGGAGGAATAGGCATTCCTCAGAAACCTGGACTCAGCCCTGGATGCATTTGTGAGAGATTCGTGATGTATCCTTGACTGGGAGGTAGCACTGTAAATGAGTTTTCAACATCTAAGAATGAACAGCAGTAGCTAAATGAAGACTTTATTTTGAAAGGTGATTATGGGAAGAAGAGTATAGGAGGATATAGGATTGCCAAGCAGATTAACTATATAAGAACTTGTCAATTTTGACTTCCTAATATCCAATACTCTTCCCATTTAACATAATCCCAGAAGAATCCCAGAAGAGGCGGTTAGCGGTTACTTACAGATGTGATGTTAGGGCTGAAGTCCGGTGGTGTGGTGGTGCGTGGGTGTCCAGGGCCAGCAGCGCCTGCTGCAGCGGTGGTGGTCTTGGGTCCCAGGACACAGGTCAGGCCATGTTCTCAGTTGTCCAGGCTCTCTTGACCCCTGTCTTCTGACTTGGCATTCTGGTTTTCCCTGTCGTTCATAAACTAGCAGATCTCTTCCACTGGATCTTCCATCTGCTTTAGTAGACAAAATTGATTTCTGTTGTTTATGACCAATCACCCTGCCTTGAACAAATAGTTTGTAAAATAGGAAGTTTGAGGGCAGAGTTCTACAATGGATTGAAAACATGCTGTGAAGATGCATCTCATTGCAGAAAAGACAGTCAAAGAAGAGCCAGAGCTTTGGATGTGCCATGCGTGGGAAGCTGATGTCATGCACGATGGTAATAGAACTTTCAGAAAAGAAATGCGGTAAACCAGATGTCCATCTCCTCAGGCCATGCAGGAATATGACCATCTGGCTAGTTGGAAGGGAATGAGGAGACTGGCACAGAATGATTTAGCCAAATAGATCAAGTCTCAGAGGAGCAGAGATTCTCCTGAAACAAGTTAGAGAAGTTAGGGTGTTGAGCAAGGAAAATTCAGACCCATATCCTGTGTGTAGGGGAGTTGTGTTTAGCTGGCACAAGCATTACAAAAAGTTAATCCCCCCTTCATATGGACCTCAATAAGGTCAGTTATGTGGCTGCCTAAAGAGACTGATCAGATGAACACAGGCGTTGGGCATGAAAACCTGGGTTTTAGTCCCCTGAGGGCCACTTGGCAGTTTTATTTATTTATTTAGGTCATGCCATGTGGCATGTGGGCTCTTAGTTTCCTGACCAGGGATAGAATTCCTGCCTTCTGCTTTAGGAGTGCAGTCTTAACCACTGGACTGGGAATGGTTAGTCCCTGGGAAGCCTCCACTATGCCATTTTAAATACCTTCTTTTGATATCTTCATGTATATAATGGGAATCATAAACCTCACATTACTTGATCATTGTGAGGATCAGAAAGACAATGTATACAGTGCTCTCAAAGAATAATTTTTTTTAATTTACAGAAAAGCTGCTGGAATAAAAATAATACAGTGAACACATATACTTTTTCTGAGATTCACTGTTGTTATCATTTATTTTCCTTGTTTGCTTCATCATCTATCGTTTGCACTCAGTCCATTTATATAGATGTAGATTAAATATTGGATTGGCCAGAAGGTTCATCTGCATTTTACCATAACGTATTGCAGAAAACCCCCAATGAACCTCTTGGCCGACCCAATATATTAAAATGTACAAATATAACACAACATTGTAAAGCAATTATACTCCAATCAAAAATTAAATAAATTTTAAAAGTAAAACATAGGTACATATAAAGTATTATATACATATATATAAACGTGGTATAAAAGTACATTAAAATATATATATTACATTATATATATAATGTAAAATCACATTAAAAAATCAGAACAGAGGAACACAAGTGTAAGGCATGCAAATTAGAAAATATAGATACACCAAAGGTTTACAGTGCCTGTAAACCCAGACCTTGAACCAGTCCAGGTGCCTGTGTCCAGATTCCTTGCTCTCTTGGTGAGCACCCAAACAGAAACAGCCCCTGTCTTTTGTCTCTCCTTCTTTGTGCTTCTTTGCCCTTCAAAGGGGACTTCCCGGTGGTCCAGGGAGACCCAGGAGACTCTGTGCTCCCAATGCAGGGGCCCCAGGTTTGATCCTAGGTCAGGAAACTAAGATTCCCCCATGCCACATGGCAGCCAAAATAGGACAATCTCACACCACAATTTCCACAGTGAGTGTGTGTGCGCGCACGTGTGTGTGTATGTGTGTGCTTGCGCCCATGCCTATGAATGAGCTTTTAAACCACAGGGTCTTGCACTAGTCTAAGAGCTCGTAGTCAAATAACAGAGCTAGAAAATGGGGTTGTGTTAAATGCCTTTTCCGGCTGCTGCTTTGCTCCTCTCTCCAGCTGCCTCTCTTTGTTGCTCATTTCTCTTCATCCTATCATATGCGGGACGGCCTTCTTTGTGGACCCAGAGCACTGTAACTGCTCCTTACTGACTCACGCTGCCGTAATCTGCTGACAGGTCTGAATGTGTCACCAGACTCATTCTAGCTTTAGGACTTAGCAAGTCCGGGGCACATAGTAGGCAGTTAACAAAGAGATACCGAAAGGAATACAGGAGTGAAAGAATTCCAATTTCTCTAAATACGCTTCTGTGCTGTGCACTGTTTCACTACTCAATCTTGCTATGCAGGTGAGCTATTGAGTCTTAGCATTTGCATAACTAGGAAGAACATTGGCTTATTGAAGACAGCACACCTGTTCTATTATCCACAAATTATTAAATCCACTTAGGATTATGGTCAACAAGATGGTGAAAACTGTAATTAAATGAAATAAAATCATGTGTTGGGGTAAAATTTGATCTTGTTTAAATTAAGATAGATGAAAAAAAAATGGTGTGAAATTGGAACACCAGATGGTATCAATACATTACACTAATTTTCTATTCACATATTCAATTACAGTTTAAATAAAAACTAATATGGGTAATTTATCTCTTGGTGTTTGTATGTACCATCTGACTATTAATTCCCATAATGTCCAATTTATCCACCAATCTCACACTGCACAATTATTGAGCAAGTGGGGCACAGTCTTCAGGGCATTTCAGAAAGTTTTAGCTCCTCTGGGTCCTTGAGGGGAAGGTGTCATAGGGCAGGAGGTTAGTACTGACTTCTGTTTCCCTAGAGTGTGGGTACCAGATAAAATAGAGAATGCCTGGTTCAATTTGAATTTCAGATAAACAAAGGATAATTTTTAGTATAAATATGTCCCAAATATTGCATGCGTGCTAAGCCACCCGTGCAAAGTCTGACTTTGCAACCCTATGAACTATAGCCTGCCAGGCTCCTCTGTCCGTGTGATTCTCCAGGCAAGAATATGGGAGTTGGTTGCTATTTTTCTCCTTGAGGGGATCTTCTTGACCCAGGGATTGAACCCACATCTCCTGTGGCTTGCGCACTGCAGGCAGATTCTTTACTGCTGAGCCACCGGGGAAATCCAGTTGTTGCATGAGGTACAGACTGAAAAATTCACATAGGTTACCACATGCTTTTCTGTGCATCCGTTTAGCGTTGCAACAGATCCGTGAACCAGGATCTCAAGTTCAGTGGGAGGTGGAGGCCCTAAGAAAACGCTTGTTCTTATCTTGTTTCGTCACTAAGCTGTGCCCAACTCTTTGCGACCCCACGGACTATAGCCCTCCAGGCTCCTCTCCATGGGATTTCCCAGGCAAAAATACTGGAGGGGGTTGCCATTTCCTTCTCCAGGGGATCTTCTCGACTCAGGGATTGAACCCGTGTCTCCTGCATTGGCATGTAGGTTCTTTACTACTAAGCCCACCAGGGAGCCCAGCACGATCTTACTAAAATTAAAAATTTGTTGTTGTTTAGTTGCTAAGTCATGTCCAGCTCTTTCGTGCTCCCATGGACTGTAGCCCACAAGGCCTCTGCACCAGCAGCCACGGTCAGGGACCCCCAGAGGAGCCGAGATGAGCTGGGGTGAAGTGAGACCAGGTCCTCTCACCCCGTCTGATGCCACAGGCAGATCAGAGCGGGCTTTCCTTCAGTCAAGCCTAGAGGAAGTTCAAAGTCAGGCTTGGGAGAAGCCCTGTTCTCCTACTCCTTGAAAAATTCTGTGAAATAAATCTCTGTGCCTCTTTTGAGGTGTCAGAAATTACTTTAAAAGGGAGGAGTGCAAATCTTCAAAATCTTAAAAGATGTATAGCTTTAAAATAGCCGTAGGGGGCTTCCCTGTTGGTCCAGTGGTTAAGAATCTGCCTTCCCGTTCAGGGGACTCGAGTTCCATCCCTGGCTGGGGAACGAACATCCCGCATGCCACAGGGTGATTAAGCCTGCACCCTGCAACTCAAGAGCCTATGCGCTGCAACAAGGCGTCCTTGTACTGTAACTAGAGAAAGTCATTGGCTGCCACAGAGACCCAGTGCAACCGAAAAATAAAATAAATTAACAAAATAATCGTATGTAAATTTAGTTAGTAAATTTGCATCTGTTGTCTCAATAATGAGCAAATTAGCAAATTATTTTTCTCTACTTGATCATCTTTCTGTCTCCCCCCATTTACTCCTTATTTAACTCTTCCTTGGAGGAGGAAATGGCAACCCACTCCAGTATTCTTGCCAGGAAAATCCCAAGGAGAGAGGAGCCTGGCGAGCTACAGTCCATGGGGTCACAAAGAGTCAGACACGACTAAGCACACACTTGGTTGATTGGTTAGAGCTAGGATACCATTTCCGTTTTATAGCCTGCCTGAACTCTAACAGCCTGAAGGGATTTTCCCCTTTTGTGCATCCCTCAACACCTCATATTAACTTTCTTCAGATGCATCATTTCTCTCTTATATGGGGATTTGTGTATGTGCCTTATTTTTCCTTTAAGATGGAAACTCCTTGGGGTAAAGAATCGCATCTTGAGCTTCTGGAGTACCACATTCACTGCCTTAAATATAATGGATGCTCAGTTATTGCTGAAAAAGGAAAAGAATAGGCTGCACTTTACAATTAAATAAAACACATTCCCCAGTAAAATGGCTCCTTGGAGAAACGGCCGATTCCAGGGCTGGGCATAGATAACATGAAACGAGATTCTTGTGAAAAGAATACACGCTAACTTGAAGGGGCTTCCACTAATCAAATACAGAATAATTTGAGCAACAAAATAAAACACATAGTAACCTATAGAATAAAAAAGAACCCTTGAGTTTTCAGTAAGATTAACATGTAAATGAAAAAAATTATGTTGCAGAAGAAAAGCTCTCCGTTACAGAAAAATTTCAGCTAAATATAAAAGAAAGTGAGTTAGAATATTGCTATTTGGAAAATACTATAGTAGTAATTGCTCTAGGTAAAAGTCTCCAAAGATTCTAAAACAAGTGGGCAAAATGTGATGAGCAATGGCGCTTGCTCACAGTCTTTCAATCTCCTCACAAGATAACCATTCATTGTTGTTGTGTTTAGTCACTAAGTCGTGTCTGACTCTTTGCGATCCAGTGAACTATAGCCCGCCAGGCTCCTCTGTCCAGCAAGAATACTGGAATGGGCTGCCATTTCCTCCTTCAGAGAATCTTCCCAACCCAAGGGTCACACCTGGCTCTCCTGAATTGGCAGGTGGATTCCTTACCACTGAGCCACCAGGAAAGCCTATTCATTCACTATGAATAGGAAAAGTAACTTTTCAGTGGAGAAATATGGCTGGTGTAAGTCTAACCAAGTGGTTGGGAAGAAAGAAAGCATGACCAAGTGTTTCCTGATATCACATTATTGACTAGACTGCTATCAATATGTCTTGCATTATGTGAACCTTATTGATTGGAGACCTATCAATATGCTTTCAGAGAGAGAGAGAGAGACAATTAACACCACTGTGTGAAGTTGTTAGCGCTTAAAATTGATCACAGTTTCATTATACAACTTATGATTGTTGTTATTCACATTTTTGTTCCAATCCTGGGCATATTACAAATGTAAAATTTTAAAATATGATGCATCGTGAGATCTTGAGGAAAGAAGCATTTTTCAGTGAATTTTATGAAAATACGTTCTCTGATTGTCTGAGCAACGTATATAATAGGGTCTCAGAAGATATTAGCTTTTCAGAATATAGTTCTGAGTCAGACAATGTGATTATTAGACCAACCCAAAGACAAATAAATAATCTTAGTGATGGACTCTGATATGGAAAGTGAAAATAAAACTCACAGTGCTGAAGAATACTCCTTTGATTCTTTAGAGGAGTGGATTGAAGACAGCATTTCGTGAAAATCAGAAGACTTTACAAGTGTGTCTGGTATACCTATTGAATGTTGTAACCCACAAAGTGTTAGTGAGATAACAGAATTAATTTTCTGGCTGGCCAAAATAAAAATCCCCAGCCACATGCATTAGTTTCTGCAAAAATTCCCTGGTCAATAATGAGATATGCTGCACTGCGCAGAACACATCCCTCCATCTGTGTATTCCTGACAAAAATGCACATTACAAATCTAACCACACGGAAACATCAGACAAGACCACGTTGAGGGACGTTCTACGAACCGCCGGTACATGCACTTCAAAAATTCACTCTCCATGAGTGATAAAGAAGACTAGGATAGAAAAAGAACGTGGTACATGGTGTGTAAATACAGTGTGTGATTCTGAATTGAATTCTGGGCCAGATAAGTGCTTCTTTTTCCATACAAGACATTGGTGGGACAACGGATAAAATTTTAATATCTGTAGATGGATGAGTGTATCAAAGTTAACTTCCAAATTTTGATAATTGTACTGTGGTTATATTACAGAATATCCTTGTTTTAGGTACGATGCTGCTGCTGCTGTCACTCCAGTCATGTCTGACTCTGTGACCCCATGGATCGTAGCTCATCAGGCTCCTCTGTCCACGGGATTCTCCAGACATGAATACTTGTGTGGATTGCCATGCCCTCCTCCAGGGGATCTTCCCGACCCAGGGTTTGAACCCGTGTCTCCTGCATTGTCACCCAGAAAGCCCTTTAACTGTGATACTGAGACTTAAAGGTAAAGCAGTATAATGCTTTCTACTCATCCTCAAACAGTTCAGATTTTTTAAAAATATAACTAGATAGAGAATAAAGTAAAGGTATTAGAATATTAATACTCGAGAAATCTAAGTACTACATTTGCAAATTTTAAGTCAGATTATTTCAAAATGTTAAAATGGAAAAATAACCTTTGATATATAGAAGTATATATCTATTATTTCTAAATTAACCAATCTTTTAAAGTTATGAAAAACACATTGTATAATTTTTTAATTTCCCCCCAAAATTGTACATCAGATTTTTATGATTTCTGAATTTATCTCAATTTTTTATGGTTTTTGAATTTGAGGGAATTTTTTCTTATATTTTTGGTAACTCTTCTGGACCCTTGATTTCCTTTAATGGGTGATCAAAATTCAAAGTCAAATAAAAATGCCCATAGAGTCCAAGGTGAGTCTCCCATGACCTCATGCAACTTATCTGTTCTTGGTGTGAATGAACTGTGTGACCCCTGTCTGAATACTGCAGTTCTGGTCTCTGCACCATGCTTGCACAGCCCCTTTAAAATCATTGTCTTCTAGCCGTGTGGCTGCTATGCTGATCTCCACTCCCCGCACCCTCCTGCCTTTACTGAGGTCTTGGTTTTCCATGTTGTCTCCACAGAGCCTAGCAGTCTAAAAATGTGGAATGCTAAACAGTATTTATTATGATCTCTCATTTCTAGACATCAATAA
The DNA here is from genome assembly GCF_001704415.2 of Capra hircus. Classification (NCBI taxonomy): domain Eukaryota; kingdom Metazoa; phylum Chordata; class Mammalia; order Artiodactyla; family Bovidae; genus Capra; species Capra hircus. The sequence continues at coordinate 14,789,755 of NC_030828.1, read as the reverse complement.
AAATGTCTTTAAGACATTTTCTACCTGTTGTATTTACTCACAGAGATGTTCTCTGAGCAAAGGACATTGGCATTTACTGAACTCCCGTCATGGCAGACACAGAACACACACCACCCCATTCAGTCCTTAATATGATCATATGACACAGGTATGGTTATACCCATTTGGCAGATGAGAAAACTGAGGTTCAGAAACTTCAAGTTGCTGTAGCTCACATGGTAGGAAATGGCAACTCGCTCCAGTGCTCTAGGCTCGGAAATCCCATGGACAGAAGAGCCTGACGGGCTATAGTCTATGATGTTGCAAAGAGTGGGACACGACTTGGTGACTGAACAACAACAAAGCTCATATGGAAATAAGAGGCAGAGCAAGAATTTGAACTCAGACCTGTCTAATGCCAATGTCCACATAGCCTCCTTCTATCCTCCTCAGTAATCCTCTCTTTCAATTGATTCTTCTATTTGACAACTTAAGTAAACAACTCACTGCCCATTGACTGCACAGCTGATCTTTCAGCTGCTCTTCTCTGGTCCCCTGCAGATTTGGGGATGGGAGGGGACATAGAAAGTAAAAACATAAGTATGAAATACTAAATCGAAAGTGACGCTCACAGCCACATAGAACAAAGGGGGAAAGCAGTAGCTCATTGATATGCTCTCTAAGATGTCTGCACTGGAAAATAATTTATAGGGGGCATGTGTTTTCCCACATTGTATCTTTGAAAAGAAGCCAGAGGAAGATGCCAAGAAGAACTGAGGAGCATCTAGTTCCAGATTCAGATTTGATATCATTCATCAGAATGGTTGGTTTGTCCAGAAATAATGATAGCCTGGACTGCTGCGTTCCCGCCACACCTGCTACCCCTTTTCACTCTCTAGCGAAAAAAAAGAGAAGAAGCTATGATCCTAGGAACTGCACAATTCAGAAATGCTGGCTTGGATGGCAGGGCTCCAGTGCACTGAGACCCAAACCCAGAGTCTCTTGCTTCCTTCTGACATGATCACATGCCAAGAAAAGCAAATGCTCTAGGGTCCTCCACTCACCAGAAAGGAGAGAAGGTACCCACATCGCAGAAACCAGTACTCGAGAAACCAAGCACCACACTCAGAGAGTTGGTGATCTCAGGTTTATTACGCCGACGAGCCCAGAGGAGTTAACACTCCAAGCTCTGAGCCCCGAACAAAGGGGTTACAGAGTTTTTTTGCACACGGACAGGCATGATTAAGTGGGTTTGCGGGTTTGCAGGGGCTAGGGTGATTGCAAAGAGCAGGACAAGGGTGAGTGAGATAAGCTCCAGTTCCTAGTATTGTGAGTCCCCACTTTCTGAGACCTATGTGATCTAGACTTTGCAAGGAGCAAGCTGGGTTACAGAGACAGAAGGAGCAGGAGGTTATGTAACATTTTAGCTTTTTGTTTTCACACATACAAAGGAAGTATGGAAAAGTGATAACCAAACAGCTAGGAGGTCAGAGATGCGGATCTGCTTTAGAAGAGATCTTGATACAAGATCTGGTACGATATAGAGCTGAAGGCAAGACACCTTTGTTGACGTACGCCATGACGTAGCCTGGATCACTGACAGATAACTTTGGGAAGCAGTTTGGAATCCTCTAAGCTGACCTCCCTCCTATCAGGGGAGATGCTCTGGGACTAAATGGGAGCTTTCTGGTTGGAAATCTGTTGCTGTTGTTTAGTCTCTAGGTCACATCCGACTCTTGTGGCCCCATGGACTATAGCCTGCTAGGCTCCCCTGTCCATGGAATTTCCCAAGCAAGAACACTAGCGTGGGTTACCATTTCTTAATCCATGGGATCTTCCTGACCCAGGGATCAAATCTGTGTCTCTTTCATTTCTTGCATTGGCAGGTGGATTCTTTACCACTAGTGACACCTAGTTTGAAGTTTAGAGAAAGGAAAAGCCCCTCCACCAGTCAAATAACACCTGGCAGTCACAGTTGTCACCACATAGGGCAGAGGAAACACCCAGCTGAGCCCTGTCTAAATTCATCATCACACACTAAATTGGGAACTATAAATGACTGTTGATTTAAGACACTAAATTTGGGAGTAGTTCATTACATATCAACTGATAACTGGACCATTTGGGCCTCAGTATCCTCGTCTGTAAAACAACCCAAATGTCCATCAATGGAGGAATGGATAAAGGAGAAGTGATACATACATACAATGCAACATTACTCAGTTATAAAAAGGAGCACAGCTAGGTTATCTGTAGAGAGACATGGATGGACCTAGAGAGTCATACAGAGTCATACAGAGTGAGGTGAGTCAGAAAGAGAAAACAACAATCATATATTAATGCATGTATGTGGAGTCTAGAATTTACAAAGCAGAAATAGAGACACAGATAAAAAGAACAAATGGATACTAAGGGGAAAGGGGGGTTGGGAGGAATCGGGAGATTGGGATTGATACATATACACTGTTAGTACTATGGATAAAATAGATAACTAATGAGAACCTACTGGAGAGCGCAGGGCACTCCACTTCATTCACTCTGGTGACCTGAATGGAAAGGAAGTCCCAAAGAGGGGGGATATAGGTATACCTATGGCTAATTCATTCTGCTGCCCAGTAGAAGCTAACAGCTTTGTAAAGCAACTAGACTCCAGTGAAAAATTAATTTTAAAAAAAGGAGGGGACTCCACTGGACTCCATGAGCTTCAAGATTCTTGACAATCCTCGAGGAATCTCTTGATAGGTACATTTAGCCTTTCCTAGCCGAGTGGTGAATAAATGTATGCCAATGATAGGTGCGTTTAGCCTTTCCTAGCTGAGTGGTAAATAGATGTATGCCAATGATAGGTATGTTAAGCCTTTCCTAGCCGAGTGGTGAATAAATGTATGTCAATGTGCTGTTGCGCTCTTCCCTTCAGCTCTCAGATTGCAGTGAGAAATACATTTCTGTAAAATGGCTGTAGGCCTGCGATTTTGCTCTGGAATTGGAATGCTTGCCCAGATGGGAGCCTCAGAGCACACTGTGAATGGGGGTTCACTCAGGCAGTGCACAAGCCGCCTTGCTTCTTACTATGTTCTCCTTTCATCCAGAATTCTACCAGTGACCACAATAAAACCAGGGCGCCAAAAGTGCCCCCATGCCCATTAAGAAGCTGGCAGAAGATAAAGACGAGCCATTTCAGAAATGATGGAATGAGAAGACATACAAACTAGACAAAAAATCCCATAAATAGGATGAGTGTATTTCTCACACACACTAATTTTCCTTAACAACGCTGAGAAGGCTGGTGATTTACAAATTTATCTCAGCCATCTTTGAACCTATTTATAGTTTTTTTTAATCTTGGGATAACAAGCTCCATATCATCTTTATATTTACTTGACCTAAATTTACCTCCTATAAGCTAGTTTTAAACTACCACCTCCTTCTCTGTATGACCAGGTTTAGCAAATTCAAAAATTTAAGCTGTGAAGCAAAATACACTGAAAATTAGCCATGTTGAATTCTTTGTAAAGTAAACTTAGATGTGAATATAAAAATGCATAACAATGGAATATATGGAATTTTCTCATCCAACAGATTCCTATGAAAATCTGTCAGGAAATGTCTGACCCAAAGATGAAAGAAACAAGCTTTTTAAAAATAACCTAAAGAGTTGCCTGGTTAGGACTTCAGAGTATAGAATGGAAAGGCCTTATAGACAGGTAGTTCTGGGAGTGAATCTGTTGCCACCACTTGCTCTCAGCATATCTTTCATAGGTTCCTTGACTACTGTAAGACCACATAATTGCACATGAAGAAGAAAGACCCTAGTGGTTAAGACTATGGCCAAGGGAGCCAGCCTGGTTGAGTTACATCCTTCTCCACCATGCATAGCTGTGTGACTCTGGGAAAGCTACTTCACCTCTCTGTTTCTCATTTAAAAAATCTGTAAAGTGTAAAAGTAATAATATCGACTGCATTGCATTTTCATAAGGTTTTATGAGGCTCAAGTAGGGAAAGCTCTCAGAACATGTCTGTGTATGTGTTAGTCGCTCAGTTTTGTCTGACTCTTTGCGACCCCATGCACTGTAGTCTGCCAGGCTCCTCTGTCCACGGGATTCTCCAGGCAAGAATACTAGAGTGGGTTGCCATGCCTTTCTCCAGGGTATCTTTCTGACTCAGGAACTGAATCATCTCCTATGTTTCCTGCATTGCAGGCGGGTCTTTACCACTGAGCCAACCAGGGAAGACACAATAAGATGCTAAAAAATATTCACTCATTTCCTTTCCTTCTTTTGCAGATTTTATAATAAAAATGAGGATCTGCTGTTTTCTGGTTCCATGGAGGCAGACACTTGTACAATGTGAATGAAAATTGCTCTCCTACATGTAAGCCAACTTAACTGTTAATAAATAACAACATAAATAAATGACATTAAAGTAAGAAAGATTTTGGACTAAAGAAAGAGTTTCCAGACTGCTGCTGCTGCTAAGCCACTTCAGTCGTGTCCAACTCTGTGCAGCTCCATAGATGGCAGCCCACCAGGCTCCCCTGTCCTGGGGATTCTCTAGGCAAGAACACTGGAGTGGGTTGCCATTTCCTTCTCCAATGCATGAAAGTGAAAAGTGAAAGTGAAGTCGCTCAGTTGTGTCCGACTCTTAGCGACCCCATGGACTGCAGCCCACCAGACTCCTCCATTCATGGGATTTTCCAGGCAAGAGTACTGGGGTGGGGTGCCATTGCTTTCTCCATTCCAGACTACCTAGCTCACTAATATATACAGGTGATGGAGGAGCTCTGATGCAGTCTTTCCCATCAGCTTTGGTGTTTTTTTTTTTTTCTTTAAGAAAAGAAAGAATAATTATGTGTCCTGGTCACCTGACAAGCACATAGTAGTCCACTCATATATATTTAGAGAAAGAATGACACTGAATGGCAGCTGGAAATGGTGCTTCATGTGTTATCCTTCCAATTCACAAATGCTTCGAAGGTTTTGAAAACATAAAACACGAGGCAGTTGATTTCTTTGGACGAAAAGCTTCATAGCTTTTGCCTTCTCCGGGGTTTCACTCTGTCTTTGACCCATTGCTCGAGGGCTGATAGCTATGCACTGGGAAGCCTGAGGCAGTCACCCCTGAAACATTAGGAGCATTCAAGCATTCTTGCCAAGGGTCAGTGTCCAGGGGTTCAGGGCCAGGGACTAGTTTCTAAGACCTATAAACCACAGATGGAGTATACATGCCCGTGAGAGCTCACACACATACACACACACACACACAGACCACAGAGCAAGCAGATTCATTGGTAGCCCATGTCTCCTTAGCCTGCTCTGGTGTTGACCTTGTTACTGAACACAAGTTCTTGTGCCCAATGCACAGTGAGGCCAAACGAATCTAAACATCAGAGTTCGGAGGATAGAATGATTAGTTGCAAGGCCAAGCAAGAACAGTGGCTCATACGTTAAAAAATAAAACAAAACAGAAAGGAAAATGTGAACTCTTTGACGGGTTTCAGCAAAGCATTTTTCAAGGCAAGGTAAAGGAGGGAAGTTTCAGGGTCTGTGATCAGCTTGTGCACAATTTTGGTTAGTTGATGGTGATCAATCCTTAGGCTCCAAAAGGTCTGGGGGCTATGTGCTCAAGATCAATAAGTAGTTAATTTCTTCCATTTGGTGGTGGTTTTTGCATCTGAAAAACTCAAGAAATATGCATCAGATACTATTATCTATGTACTTCTGAGAGCTAGAGGGAAGGATGTGTGGGAGGGGTCTGCCCCAGGAAGGATGTGGGGGAGGGGTCTGTCCCAGGAAGGCCTCAGAGGGCCCTGCCAGATTACAACCTGATGAGAACTGCTCATCTTCCTTTGTCTATGCTAGAGGATGGGGGCTGGCAGAAAAACACTGCACTAATATTACATCCTGTGTTACAGATGGAATATGTGTGCCCCTGCTCCAAATTCCTATATTGAAGCCCTAACCACCACCCCCCTCCCCCTCCAGTGTGGCTGCATCTGGAGATCTGCTAGGATTGGTGTCTTTGTAAGAAGACAGCAGAGAGCTTGAATTCTCTCTCTTTCTGTGACTGCACCGAGAAAAGGTCATGTGAGGACTCAGTGAGAAGGCAACTGTCTGCAAATTGGGAAGAAAACTGAATTTGCCAGCACCCTAATCTTGGACCTCTAGTCTTCAAAACTGTGAGAAAGTAAACTTCTGTTGTTTAAACTACTCACTCTGGGGTATTTTATTATAGCAGCCTGAGTCAACTAAAACATCCTGTATTCTCCGTCTCCCAGAGAGTCCCCAGCAGAACTCAGCTTCGGTTACCCACGGCAGAGATAAACCCATCATGATCATACACTCTGTTGGTTTTCCTCCACCCACCAGAGGTCACCTCTCAAATAAACCACCTTTACTCAAATCCACTTCTCGGGTTTTGCCTCTGGAGGAAGGCAAACCAGGAAATCTATCATCAGTGTATACTGTGAAAGGCTTCAATATGCTAGGGCTTCACTAAGTGCATCACAGATAAGGGCCAGTGTGTTTGTGGAAAGGAGAAGGGAGGGATCCTTGTAGGGTTCTTGGGCTGAATGGCCCACAAATGAACCTCGGATTTTCTTTACCATAATTGAGGACAAACCTCCTTTTTCCCATTCTCTGCCCTTCTTTGGGTAAGAAAGAATTATTGGCTTGGTCAAAAATTTTGTTTAGATTTTTCAGTAAGCTCTTACATAGAACCACCTTCCTATGTAGAGACACTCAGTCCACATTAGAATGTTGTAGCCACGTGTTCCGGGAAACAAACTCACTCAGAAGGACAATGCAGACAGTGGAGTGCAGTTTATTACACCAGTGGGCCCAAGGCAGAGTCTCCTCTTAGCCAAGGACCCCGACCAGTTTTTGTGAAAACCTTATGGCACCCCACTCCAGCACTCTTGTCTGGAAAATCCCGTGGATGGAGGAGCCTGAAAGGCTGCAGTCCATGGGGTTGCTGAGGGTCAGACACAACTGAGCGGCTTCACTTTCACTTTTCACTTTCATGCATTGGAGAAGGAAATGGCAACCCACTCCAGTATTCTTGCCTGGAGAATCCCAGGGACTGGGGAGCCTGGTGGGCTGCCATCTATGGGGTCACACAGAGTCAGACATGACTGAAGCGACTTAGCAGGAGCAGCATTATATACCCTAAGTGTACTTGCACAAACCCATCTCCCCAAATTCCCTGAAACTAGTGTGAACAAAAAAAAGAAAGATACAGTCAAAGTTAACCCGTGATTCATATGCTTTAAGCCTAGGTAGTTAACAGCGGACAATTATCAATAAGCCTGTGGTCATACCCCAATAAGCATAGTAGAATTTGTGATTCTATTCAGTTACACAGATAATTAAGGTATTCTTTTAGGCGCAGGGAGTCTAGGTACGAGCCCTGGGGCTCTTCCATCGGTGGTGGGGGGAGTGGTCTGGTTTTCCAGTTGGTATGTCATTTCCATAGATACTGGGCATATAGATCAAAATCCACAGTCAGTCCCCAGATGGAGTCCTGCTTTCAAGATGTAGCCTGTTCTGTCTGTTTCCTCTGTCAAGGATACAGAGTAATTGTTATAATTCACTAGGTACCAGAGAAATGTCCTTGAGAGCCTTATAAACTCAGAGCTTCTAGGATTCTCTCAAGACTTCCCTGCATTTAGATATTACATCATTACCCCATGAAGGGAAGAACAGGTGGATTTACTAGTGTCTGATTACAGAAGGTGATACATCCAATTTGAAGTGATGGTTGGAGTCTGGCATGGGAGGACCTGTCAGTGAGCAACCATGGAAGGTATACTCACCTGCTTAGAATTTGGCAGCTTATCCTGTCTGCTAGTGTTGTGGATCTGGGTTTGTTGTGTTGAGCACTCAAATGTAACTATATAACAAAGTCAGTGGGGTTTACATTACTTAATAGCATGCGTAGTGTGCCAACTGTTCGGTAGAGAAATGTTCCCCAAGAAAATGGGTGATTTTTGTCTCTGACACAAGAGGAACCTGGGCCAATTTCCCTGCCAAGCATATTTTTCCAGAACATTAGCCTTCTATAAATCACTGAAGTCCATCTCTAGAACCACTTTGATACACAGGTTTCATTTACATAACTCATCAATTAAAAATATAGGAGGAGGGGCTTCCTTGGTGGCTCAGTGGTAAAGAATCCAGGGGTTTGATCCCTGATCCTGAAAGATCCCACATGCTGCAGAGCAGTGAAACCTGTGTATCACAACTGTTGAGTCTGTGTTCTAAAGACCAGGAGCCACCACTACTGAGCCCAGATGTAGCAACTGCTGAAGCCTGCACACCACAGAGCCCATGCTCTGCAACAGGAGAAGCTATTGCAATGAGAAACCTGTGCACCACAGCTGGAGGGCAGCTCCTGCTTGCTGCAACTAGAGAAAATAAAGCAAAGAAAATAAACCAGCCCACGCAGCCACAAAGACCCAGCACAGCCCCCCCAAAAATGAATAAATAAAATTAAAAGTGTATATATAGGAGGAGAAATAAATTTGTTACTGCAGAATGCATTCTTTTGACTCTATCCATAAAAGTATATCCAATAAACTTTAAGCTTAACTGGGCTCGAAATGAATTCACTAGTCCCCTATATCTACTGCAATGAATCACTCAAATTTTATGGAACGCCTTTGCTATACATAGTTTGTTACCTGATAGACCTAGGAATGCATTCTCATGTCATGAACATAACCTTGGAAAGTAACTTAAACCTTCTAAACATTAATTTTCTCACCTACATATTGATAATAGTAATAATAGTTCTGATCACAAGGAGTAATTATAAGAATTAATAAGAAAATATATGCAAAGTGTCTTGCAAAAACCCATCCCATAATTGGCACTTTTAGTACATATGTGACATTTTTTTTGTTCAGCATACAGACCTCACTTCTGTATTTAAGTAATTCCTTACCTTTTGTAGGCTTTCCCCATGGCTCAGTGGTTAAAGAATCTCTGCCTGCCAATGCAGGAGAGGAGGTCCAATCTCTGGGTCAGGAAGATGCCCTGGAGAAAGAAATGGCAATCCTCTCCACTATTCTTGCCTGGTAAGTCCCATGGACAGAGGACCCTGGCAGGCTACACTCTATGGGGTCACAAGAATTGGACATGACTTAACAAGTAAACAGATTCTGGGGAAAGATGGCGGAGGAATAGGACGGGAAGACCACTTTCTCCCTCACAAATTCCTCAAAAGAACATTTCAACGCTGAGCAAACTTCACAAAACAACTTCTGTAGGCTGGCAGAGGACATCAGGCAACCAGAAAAGCAGACCATTGTCTTCAAAAACAGGTAGGAAAAAATATAAAAGACGAAAAAGGAGACAAAGGAGGTGGGGAGCGAGCTCCGTCCCGGGAAGGGAAGCCCGTCCCGGGAAGGGAATTTTAAGAAGAGAGGTTTCCAAACACCAGGAAACACTCTCCCTGCCGAGTCTGTGGCGAGCCTTGGAAACACAGAGGGCAATATAACAGGAAGGAAAAATAGATAAATTAAAACCAACAGATTACAAGCCCAACAGTAACTCCCCCAGCGGAAAAGCAGCACAGACGCCTGCATCTGCCACTGGGAAGTGGGGGCAGGGCAGGGACGCGCGGGAGGCGCGGGCTGCAGAGCTTTGTAAGAATCGGGCAGGAACGCCCCACACGCAACCAGAACAATCTAACTTGGGCTAGCAAACCAGACTGTGGGATAGCTACCACGCGAAAAGCTCGAACATAAGACACCACCAGGACCAAGCACAGAACAAAGGACGGAACGGAAAAAGCTGGCCGCAGACCATCCCCCGCCAGGGACAGGCAGCCAGAGCCGTAAGGTCTGGAAAGGGGCAATTGCAGACCCGGAGAGACTTTACTTACCTAACTGCAAGCAGGCTCCTGTGCTAAGACTTCTGGGGGTGCTGGACAGTCACAATCTGCCTCACGGGGTGCGCCAGCGGTCCACTCAGAAAGCTCAGCAGCAGCGGCAGAAAAGGCGACAAGCCGCGGTGATCGTGCTCGCCAAACTCCTGAGCTACTCGGACCTGGGAAGGGCACAAAGCGCAGTTCCAGCCGAATCTGTGCCTCTGAGGGCTGCCTGAGCGCCGAACCTGAGCGGCTTGGACCGGGGAAGTGCACGCAGCCTAGGGCCGGCCCCAGACGGTTCCCGGCTGAGCATCCTAGAGCCAGAGCAGTTTGTGCGCCGCGAGAAAGGACAGGTCAAGCGGGGCAGAGATACTGTGTGCACACGACAGTGCTATTTGTTTGCAGCATCCCCCCTCCCCACAGCACGACTGAACTAGTGAGCCTAAAAAACCAGCAAACAGAAGAAGTTAAACAGAGGGAACCACCTTGGAGGTGATCCCACACGGCCCATAACACCAGAAAGGGCCAGATATATTTTTAATATTTTTAAAATCATTCCTTTTTTTTTCTTTTTTTTCTTTTTTTTTCTAACTTTTTTAAATTGTTAAGTCTTCTATTTCTCCTCTAATTTTTATTTCTATAACCTATTATTACTATTTTTTTTTAAAGACTTTTTTTTTTTTAAGGCAAACACCATATACAGTCTTTGGATGGTTGTTGATGGTTTTTTTTTTTTTTTGATTGTTTGTTTGTTTGTTTGTTTGTTTTTTAATAATTCTTTTTCTTTCTTTTTTTTTTCCTTTCTTCCTTTTTCCTTCTGCTTCTCTTTAATATTGTATCTTTGAAAATCCAACCTCTACTCTAGATTTTTAATCTTTGCTCTTAGGTTTTTGTTGTCAATTTTGTACATTTAAAAAACCAAACTTCACTACCCCAGTTTACCTGAGAGCGAGATACTGGCTTGAGCACTCCCTCCTCCTCTGGACTCTCCTTTTTCTCCACGAGGTGGCCTCTGTCTCTTTTCTCCCCCATCTCTCCTCTATCCAACTCTGTGAATCTCTGTGTGTTCCAGATGGTGGAGAACACCTAAGGAACAGGTTACTGGCAGGATTTGTCTCTCTCCTACTCATCCCTCTCTCTGATCCTCCTGGTCACCTCTATCTACTTCCTCCCTCTCCTCTTCCCCGTATAACTCTGTAAATACCTCTGAGCGGTCCAGACTATAGAGCGCACATAAGGAAGTGACTACTGGCTAGCTTGCTCTCTTCTCTTTTGATCTCACCGCATCTCATTCCAGTTACCTCTAACTACCTCCTCCATCTTCTCTTCTCCTTATAACTCAGTGAACCTCTCTGAGTGCCCCTCAATGTGGAGAAACTTTTCATCTTTAACCTAGATGTTTTATCATCGGTGCTGTATAGATGAAGAAGTCTAGAGGCTACTGTAAAAATAAAACTGAAAACCAGAAGCAGGAGGCTTAAATCCAAAGCCTGAAAACATTAGAGAACTCTTGAATTCAGGGAACATTAAGCAATAGGAGCCCATCTAATGCCTTCATACCTACACCGAAACCAAGCTCCACCCAAGGGCCAACAAGTTCCAAAACAAGACATACCACGCAAATTCTCCAGAAACACAGGAACACTCCCCTGAGCTTCAATATACAGGCAGCTCAAAATTATCCCAAAACCTTTGATGTCTCGTAACCCATTACGGGTCACTCCACTGCACTCCAGAGAGAAGAAACCCAGCTCCACCCACCAAAACTCCAACACAAGCCTCCCTAACCAGGAAACCTTGACAAGCCACTGATAGAACTCCACCCAAAGTGAGGAAGCTCCATAATAAAGAGAACTCCACAAATTACCAGAATATAAAAAGGCCACCCCAAACGCAGCAATATAACCAAGATGAAGAGACAGAGGAATACTCAGCAGGTAAAGGAACAGGAGAGTTGCCCACCAAACCAAACAAAAGAGGAAGAAGTAGGGAATCTACCGGAGAAGGAATTCCGAATATTGATAGTGAAAATGATCCAAAATCTTGAAATCAAAATGGAATCACAGATAAATAGGCTAGAGACAAGGATTGAGAAGATGCAAGAAAGGTTTAACAAGGACCTAGAAGAAATAAAAAAGAGTCAAAATATAATGAATAACGCAAGAAATGAGATCAGAAACACTCTGGAGGCAACAATTAGTAGAATAACGGAGGCAGAAGATAGGATTAGTGAAATAGAAGATAGAATGGTAGAAATAAATGAATCAGAGAGGAAACAAGAACAACGAATTAAAAGAAATGAGGACAATCTCAGAGACCTCCAGGACAATATGAAACGCTCCAACATTCGAATTATAGGAGTCCCAGAAGAAGAAGACAGAAAGAAAGATCATGAGAAAATCCTTGAGGAGATAATAGTTGAAAACTTCCCTAAAATGGGGAAGGAAATAATCACCCAAGTCCAAGAAACACAGAGAGTTCCAAACAGGATAAACCCAAGGCGAAACACCCCAAGACACATATTAATCAAATTAACAAAGATCAAACACAAAGAACAAATATTAAAAGCAGCAAGGGAAAAACAACAAATAACACACAAGGGGATTCCCATAAGGATAACAGCTGATCTTTCAATAGAAACTCTTCAGGCCAGGAGGGAATGGCAAGACATACTTAAAGTGATGAAAGAAAATAACCTACAGCCCAGATTACTGTACCCAGCAAGGATCTCATTCAAATACGAAGGAGAAATCAAAAGCTTTACAGACAAGCAAAAGCTGAGAGAATTCAGCACCACCAAACCAGCTCTCCAACAAATTCTAAAGGATATTCTCTAGACAGGAAACACGAAAAGGGTGTATAAACCCGAACCCAAAACAATAAAGTAAATGGTAAAGGGATCATACTTACCAATAATTACCTTAAACGTAAATGGGTTGAACGCCCCAACCAAAAGACAAAGACTGGCCGAATGGATACAAAAACAAGACCCCTCTATATGCTGCTTACAAGAGACCCACCTCAAAACAAGGGACACATACAGACTGAAAGGGAAGGGCTGGAAAAAGATATACCACGCAAATAGAGACCAAAAGAAAGCAGGAGTGGCAATACTCATATCCGATAAAATAGACTTTAAAACAAAGGCTGTGAAAAGAGACAAAGAAGGCCACTACATAATGATCAAAGGAACAATCCAAGAAGAAGATATAACAATTATAAATATATATGCACCCAATATAGGAGCACCGCAATATGTAAGACAAATGCTAACAAGTATGAAAGGGGAAATCAACAATAACACAATAATAGTGGGAGACTTTAATACCCCACTCACACCTATGGACAGATCAACTAAACAGAAAATTAACAAAGAAACGCAAACTTTAAATGATACATTAGATCAGTTAGACCTAATTGATATCTATAGGACATTTCACCCCAAAACAATGAATTTCACCTTTTTTTCAAGTGCTCATGGAACCTTCTCCAGGATAGATCACATCCTGGGCCATAAATCTAAACTTGATAAATTCAAAAAAATCGAAATCATTCCAAGCATCTTTTCTGACCATAATGCATTAAGATTAGATCTCAATTACAGGAGAAAAACTATTAAAATTCCAACATATGGAGGTTGAACAACACACTTCTGAATAACCAACAAATCACAGAAGAAATCAAAAAAGAAATCAAAATATGCATAGAAACTAATGAAAATGAAAACACAACAACCCAAAACCTGTGGGACACTATAAAAGCAGTGCTAAGAGGAAAGTTCATAGCAATACAGGCATACCTCAAGAAATAAGAAAAAAGTCAAATAAATAACCTAACTCTGCAACTAAAGCAACTAGAAAAGGAAGAGTTGGAGAACCCCAGAGTTAGTAGAAGGAAAGAAATCTTAAAAATTAGGGCAGAAATAAATGCAAAAGAAACAAAAGAGACCATAGCAAAAATCAACAAAGCCAAAAGCTGGTTCTTTGAAAGGATAAATAAAATTGACAAACCATTAGCCAGACTCATCAAGAAGCAAAGAGAGAAAAATCAAATCAATAAAATTAGAAATGAAAATGGAGAGATCACAACAGACAACACAGAAATACAAAGGATCATAAGAGACTACTATCAGCAGTTGTATGCCAATAAAATGGACAACGTGGAAGAAATGGACAAATTCTTAGAAAAGTACAATTTTCCAAAACTGAACCAGGAAGAAATAGAAAATCTTAACAGACCCATCACAAGCACGGAAATTGAAACGGTAATCAGAAATCTTCCAGCAAACAAAAGCCCAGGTCCAGATGGCTTCACAGCTGAATTCTACCAAAAATTTCGAGAAGAGCTAACACCTATCCTCCTCAAACTCTTCCAGAAAATTGCAGAGGAAGGTAAACTTCCAAACTCATTCTATGAGGCCACCATCACCCTAATACCAAAACCTGACAAAGATGTCACAAAAAAAGAAAACTACAGGCCAATATCACTGATGAACATAGATGCAAAAATCCTCAGCAAAATTCTAGCAATCAGAATCCAACAACACATTAAAAAAGATCATGCACCATGACCAAGTGGGCTTTATCCCAGGGATGCAAGGATTCTTCAATATCCTCAAATCAATCAATGTAATTCACCACATTAACAAATTGAAAAATAAAAACCATATGATTATCTCAATAGATGCAGAGAAGGCCTTTGACAAAATTCAGCATCCATTTATGATAAAAACTCTCCAGAAAGCAGGAATAGAAGGAACATACCTCAACATAATAAAAGCTATATATGACAAACCCACAGCAAACATTATCCTCAATGGTGAAAAATTGAAACCATTTCCCCTAAAGTCAGGAACAAGACAAGGGTGTCCACTTTCACCGCTACTATTCAACATAGTTCTGGAAGTTTTGGCCACAGCAATCAGAGCAGAAAAAGAAATCAAAGGAATCCAAATTGGAAAAGAAGAAGTAAAACTCTCACTGTTTGCAGATGACAAACATGGAAAACCCTATGGAAAACCCTAAAGTCTACATGGAAAACCCTAAAGACTCCACCAGAAAATTACTAGAGCTCATCAATGAATATAGTAAAGTTGCAGGATATAAAATCAACACACAGAAATCCCTTGCATTCCTATACACGAATAATGAGAAAGTAGAAAAAGAAATTAAGGAAACAATTCCATTCACCATTGCAACGAAAAGAATAAAATACTTAGGAATATATCTACCTAAAGAAACTAAAGACCTATATATAGAAAACTATAAAACACTGATGAAAGAAATCAAAGAGGACACTAATAGATGGAGAAATATACCATGTTCATGGATCAGAAGAATCAATATAGTGAAAATGAGTATACTACCCAAAGCAATTTACAAATTCAATGCAATCCCTGTCAAGCTACCAGCCACATTTTTCACAGAACTAGAACAAATAATTTCAAGATTTGTATGGAAATACCAAAAAACCTCGAATAGCCAAAGCAATCTTGAGAAAGAAGAATGGAACTAGAGGAATCAACTTGCCTGACTTCAGGCTCTACTACAAAGCCACAGTCATCAGGACAGTATGGTACTGGCACAAAGACAGACATATAGATCAATAGAACAAAATAGAAAGCCCAGAGATAAATCCACACACATATGGACACCTTATCTTTGACAAAGGAGGCAAGAATATACAATGGAGTAAAGACAATCTCTTTAACAAGTGGTGCTGGGAAAACTGGTCAACCACTTGTAAAAGAATGAAACTAGATCACTTTCTAACACCGTACACAAAAATAAACTCAAAATGGATTAAAGATCTAAATGTAAGATCAGAAACTATAAAACTCCTAGAGGAGAACATAGGCAAAACACTCTCAGACATAAATCACAGCAGGATCTCTATGATCCACCTCCCAGAATTCTGGAAATAAAAGCAAAAATAAACAAATGGGATCTAATTAAAATTAAAAGCTTCTGCACAACAAAGGAAAATATAAGCAAGGTGAAAAGACAGCCTTCTGAATGGGAGAAAATAATAGCAAATGAAGCAACTGACAAACAACTAATCTCAAAAATATACAAGCAACTTATGCAGCTCAATTCCACAAAAATAAACGACCCAATCAAAAAATGGGCCAAAGAACTAAATAGACATTTCTCCAAAGAAGACATACAGATGGCTAACAAACACATGAAAAGATGCTCAACATCACTCATTATCAGAGAAATGCAAATCAAAACCACAATGAGGTACCACTTCACACCAGTCAGAATGGCTGCGATCCAAAAATCTGCAAACAATAAATGCTGGAGAGGGTGTGGAGAAAAGGGAACCCTCCTACACTGTTGGTGGGAATGCAAACTAGTACAGCCACTATGGAGAACAGTGTGGAGATTCCTTAAAAAATTGCAAATAGAACTACCTTATGACCCAGCAATCCCATTGCTGGGCATACACACCGAGGAAACCAGAATTGAAAGAGACACATGTACCCCAATGTTCATCGCAGCACTGTTTATAATAGCCAGGACATGGAAACAACCTAGATGTCCATCAGCAGATGAATGGATAAGAAAGCTGTGGTACATATACACAATGGAGTATTACTCAGCCATTAAAAAGAATTCATTTGAATCAGTTCTGATGAGATGGATGAAACTGGAGCCGATTATACAGAGTGAAGTAAGCCAGAAAGAAAAACACCAATACAGTATACTAACACATATATATGGAATTTAGGAAGATGGCAATGACGACCCTGTATGCAAGACAGGAAAAAAGACACAGATGTGTATAACGGACTTTTGGACTCAGAGGGAGAGGGAGAGGGTTGGATGATTCGGGAGAATGGGAATTCTAACAGGTATACTATCATGTAAGAATTGAATCGCCAGTCCATGTCTGACGTAGGGTGCAGCATGCTTGGGGCTGGTGCATGGGGATGACCCAGAGAGATGTTGTGGGGAGGGAGGTGGGAGGGGGGTTCATGTTTGGGAACGCATGTAAGAATTAAAGATTTTAAAATTTAAAAAAAAAACACAAGTAAACAACAATAACGGCAGCTACCTTTTGTATCTTGGTGGAAATAGAAACTGAAAATTCCAGATACCATTTTTTTCAGGATCCCTTGACCTCTCTGAAAATGGTGGAAACAGTGACAGACTTTGTTTTGGGGGCTCCAAAATCACTGCAGATGGCAACTGCAGTCATGAAATTAAAAGACGCTTGGTCCTCGGGAGAAAAGTTATGACCAACCTGCTAACTGCTAACTCACTTCAGTCGTGTCCAACTCTGTGCGACCCCAGAGATGGCAGCCCACCAGGCTCCCTCGTCCCTGGGATTCTCCAGGCAAGAATACTGGAGTGGGTTGCCATTTCCTTCTCCAATGCATGAAAGTGAAAAGTCAAAGTGAAGTCGCTCAGTCGTATCTGACTCTTAGCAACCCCATGGACTGAAGCCTACCAGGCTCCCCAGCCCATGGGATTTTCCAGGCAAGAGTACTAGAGTCAGGTGCCATTGCCTTCTCCGATGACAAACCTAGACAGCATATTAAAAAGCAGAGACATTATTTTGCCAACAAAGGTCCGTCTAATCAAAGCTATGGTTTTTCCAATAGTCGTGTATGGATATGAGAGGTGGAATGTAAAGAAAGGTGAGCGCCAAAGAATTAATGTTTTTGAACTGTAGTGTTGGAGAAGACTCTTGAGAGTCCCTTGGACCGCAAGGAGATCCAACAAGCCCACCCTAAAGGAAATCAGTCCTGAATATTCATTGGAAGGACTGATGCTGAAGCTGAAACTCCAATACTTTGGCCACCTGATGCAAATAACTGAGTCATTTGAAAAGACCCTGATGCTGAGGGAAAGATTGAAGGCAGTAAGAGAAGGGGTGATGGAGGATGAGATGGTTGGATGGCATCACCGACTTTATGGACATGAGTTTCAGTAATCTCCTGGAGTTGGCAATCGATGGGGAGGCCTGGCATGCTGCAGTCCATGGGGTCGCAAAGAGTCGGACACGACTGAACTGAACTGACCTGACCTCTCTGCAGCTCCTCCTTTTAAGATTTATTGCATATCCATGCGTGAGATGCTCAGTTGTGTCCAAATCTTTGTGGTCCCATGTACTGTAGGCTGCCAGGCCCCTCTGCCCATGGAATTTTCCAGGCAAGAATAATGGAGTGGGGTGCTATTTCCTACTCCAGGGGATCTTCCAGACCCAGGGATCGAACCTGCATGTCTTGTATCTCCTGCGTTGACAGACAAGTCACTTAAGGACAGGGGAACCACTTACACTCTGCCTTAGGACAGGCACACTTTAGACTCTTTTACGTAACACTGATCTTTGAAATTTCCCCACCCCAACTTCATCTTATTTGTCTGTTCACACTGGTTGGTTCATGTAGATTACTGACCAGAGTCTAGACTCTCCCTGGTTCTGACTGAAATGCCCATGAGATTCTGCTCCTGAAAGCCACCTTTCTGATTCAGGTGTTAAAACCTCAGGTAAGAAATCTGTCGTCTTTTGTTCCTCCTAATTCCTGGATATCTCTAGCCCCATTGAGTCAAGGCATGAGGACTAGACACAGAGCAGTGGAAATGAAAGGGAAAAAAAAAAGGCTCAAAGCTTCAAGAAACTAATGGAAGCATTATCCACACAGATTTAAGATATTTGACCAAATTTTTCCATGTTAGTAACATATATTAAGTATAAAATTGATTTTAAAGAAACGTAGATGAGAGAGGACTCCAAAGTTTCATGGAGTTGCCTCTCTCATGATGGCAACCAACTACATCAAATTCACAAATTGAAAAACTGATTATTTCTTTAAGTGATTATCTTCTGAGTTTACGTGAAAGCAGCATCCACAGAGCACGCAATTGGTTCTAAATAATAGGGTTTGGGATTTTAGTGGAGTCAAGATGTCACATTTATCATTTATCATTTATGGTGTTTATTGTTCAGAGGAATAAATCTGCCTAGAGTCAGATGTTTATATCTATTCTTCAAATGTCCCAGTCTTAACTGTCACCAATGTCTATACTGTGGCAGAGATTAGAGACTTTAAAATTGTTTTTTATTGGAGTATACTTGTTTTACAATGCTGTGTTAGTTTCTACTGTACAGCAAAGTGAATCAGCTATGTGTGCATGCAAGCTAAGGCTCTTCAGTCTTGTTCAGCTGTTTGTGACTCCAGGGACTGTAATCTGCCATGCTCCTCTGTTCAGGGGATTCTTCAGGCAACCATACTGGAGTGGGTTGCCATCCCCTCCTCCAGGAGATCTTCCAGACCCAGGGATCAAACCCATGTCTCTTATATCTCCTGCATTGGCAGATGGGTTCTTTACCACTAGCACTACCTGGGAAGCTCTGAATCAGCTATATGTATACAGCAAGAATACACAGAAGAACTATCAAAAAAAGATCTTCATGACCCATATAACCACGATGGTGTGATCACTTACCTAGAGCCAGACATCCTGCAATGTGAAGTCAAGTGGGCCTTAGGAAGCATCCCTATGAACAAAGCTAGAGCAGGTGATGGAATTCCAGTTGAGTTATTTCAAATCCTAAAAGATGATTCAGTGAAAGTGCTGCACTCAATATGCCAGCAAATTTGGAAAACTCAGCAGTGACACAGGACTGGAAAAGGTCAGTTTCCATGCCAATCCCAAAGAAAGGAAATGCCAAAGAATGCTCAAACTACTCCACAATTGCACTCATCTCACATGCTAATAAAGTAATGCTCAAAATTCTCCAAGCCAGGCTTCAATAGTATGTGAACCGTGAACTCTCAGATGTTCAAGCTGGATTTAGAAAAGGCAGAGAAATCAGAGATCAAATTGCCAACATCCGCTGGATCATGGAAAAAGCAAGAGAGTTCCAGAAAAACATCTACTTTTGCTTTATTGACTACGCAAAGCCTCTGACTGTGCGGATCACAACAAACTGTGAAAAATTCTTAAAGAGATGGGAATACCAGGCCATTTGACCTTCCTCCTGAGAAACCTGTATGCAGGTAAGGAAGCAACAGTTAGAACTGGACATGGAACAACAGACTGGTTCCAAATCGGGAAAGGAGTACGTCAAGGCTGTATATTGTACGTCAAGGCCTGCTTATTTAACTTATATGCAGAGTACATCATGCAAAATGCTGGGCTGAATGAAGCACAAGCTGGAATCAAGATTCCTGGGAGAAATGTCAATAACCTCACATATGCAGATGATACCATCCTTATGTCAGAAAGTGAAGAACTAAAGAGCCTCTTGATGAAAGTGAAAGAGGAGAGTGAAAAAGTTGGCTTAAAGCTCAACATTCAGAAAACGAAGATCATGGCATCTGGTCCCATCACTTCATGGCAAATGGAGAAACAGTGGAAACAGTGTCAGACTTTATTTTTTGGAGGAGCTCCAAAATCACTCCAGATGGTGATTGCAGCCATGAAATTAAAAGACGCTTACACCTTGGAAGAAAAGCTATGACCAACGTAGACAGTATATTAGAAAGCGGAGACATTACTTTACCAAGAAAGGTCTGTCTATTCAAAGCTATGATTTTTCCAGTAGTCATGTATGTATGTGAGAATTGGACCATAAAGAAAGCTGAGCGCTGAAGAATTGATTCTTTTGAACTGTGGTGTTGGAGAAGACTCTTGAGAGTCCCTTGGACTGCAAGGAGATCCAACCAGTCCATTCTAAAGGAGATCACTCCTGGGTGTTCTTTGAAAGGACTGATGCTAAAGCTGAAAATCCAATACTTTGGCCACCTCATGCGAAGAGTTGACTCATTGGAAAAGACTCTGATGCTGGGAGGGATTGGGGGCAGGAGGAGAAGGGGATGACAGAGGATGAGATGGCTGGATGGCATCACTGACTCGATGGACGTGAGTCTGAGTGAACTCCGGGAGT
This sequence comes from Capra hircus, assembly GCF_001704415.2. NCBI lineage: Eukaryota > Metazoa > Chordata > Mammalia > Artiodactyla > Bovidae > Capra > Capra hircus. The sequence goes on along the minus strand of NC_030828.1, from coordinate 14,769,007 downwards.
TGGTGATGGACAGGGAGGCCTGGAGTGCTGCGACTCATGGGGTCACAAAGAGTCGGACACAACTGAGCGACTGAACTGAACTGAACTGCACTATAGAGTAGTTTCTCAATAGTTATCTATTTCATATATATATATATATATATATATACACATTTGTTCTCTATTAAAGACTCCTTAAAGGTCTTTAAAAGTATAAGTATCCTCAAAATACTTATAAAAGTATAAGCATACTCTTGTATGCGTATATGTAGAATTCTCTTTTTTTTTTCAGGGGACTAGCATTAACAAGGGTGCTGTTCTCGGGGTCAGACTGAGAATCTACGCAGATCCTATAGGGAAAATCTGCTTTGTAATTGTCTAATGCTATAATTCAGCATATGCTATCATACACATAACCTGGATTCTTAAAGTAAGACAAAGCTAATCTCAAACAACATCTGCATGAAACTGAATAACCTGATAACATTGTTTTAATGCTCTAACTGAAGTCCGAAGGCAGCCAACAGCTTTATCATAAATTAGGCAGGCTTTTGAGGGAAATTCTTAAAAAAACCCAGCATGTCCTCAAGTATGGATTGACAGCTGAGCAATTTTCCTGCTGTGCATTAGGAAGAGGTGCCAGCCCAATGAGGTGTTGTTGAAATGACTGAAGACCGCCTGGTGCTGATTTCGGCTCCACAGTGTGAAAAAAAACAGCCTTCTTATGGATGGTCACTGCTGGTCAAGAAAAAACTGCCTCCACACTTGTAGATTTTGGTTAGCTCGTGAGGAGGCTTCACATTTTGGATCTTGGAAAATTTTAAAGGGTACAAAGATTCAGAGTGACAGGAAGAAGCCAAAGCAACCTCTGACAAAGGGGAACAGAGCCACTTATTCCACAATGAGCGAGGGGACACTAGGCTGGAATACTCATTGTGCTTGAAATGCCCTTTGACAAAAGTATGCTTCAGTCTAAAGAAAAATGCTCTGACTTTTAAACCACCAAATATTAATTTTCTGAGAGCCATAGCTCTTTTCTTTTGCTTCCATTAAAGAAAAGATTATATGCAACTATAACATTTGGTACTACTCTTATAAAAGAAAACAATCTGTAACTTTTTACATGTTTTAATGTGTCTTCATTTTGGTCATATGAATAGATATTGATATAAAATGTTAAAATCAGAAAGTATATAATACTTTATGATTCTTAACTTTGTCACTGAGATATTTGCTTGGATTTTTCATAATTATTATTATTATTAATCAGTGTGTAACAGCTCACATATTTGATGTATATAAAACATAAATTTATAACATTTATGATCATTTCTAATGGCAGATACTAAAAAGTAGTATACAGTAACTGTCCCCAGTTTACTATCGTGGATAAGAATGAACACATTTTACTTTTCTGCAGAATTATTTCTCAAGATAAAATTCTGGGACTGAACTTACTGAGGTAAAAAGCATAAACCAACCTTAAATACTCTCTCGCAGGTTGTACACAGCACAAGTTCAAGGCATATCATTCGTAAAGCTTCCATCCTGTGAGCCTGCACCCCTGCAGGTGTGCAGCAGCTAACCTGCGCATCCTCTGTAGCAGTCCTCCAATGCATCTCAAAGTACTAGCCTACTGTTGGATCCCTTTCTCAAGGATTAGCTCAAAACAATCTCAAGGGAAAAAAGGACAATCCCACTCTGCATAGTCTGCTGCTGAAAGACTTAGTTAGGAATATAAGGACAGAATATTTAATAAGAATAGAAGTAAAATTGCTGCATTCTTCTATATAAATCATGAGTAGTTGACAATATAGCTCTTAAGATAAATTATTTAGAAAATAATAATCATTATTATTATTAAAAATAATCAGTCAGTTCAGTTCAGTCGCTCAGTCGTGTCCGACTCTTTGCGACCGCATGAATCGCAGCACGCCAGGCCTCCCTGTCCATCACCATCTCCCGGAGTTCACTCAGACTCAAGTCCATAGAGTCAGTGATGCCATCCAGCCATCTCATCCTCTGTCGCCCCCTTCTCCTCCTGCCCCCAACCCCTCCCAGCATCAGAGCCTTTTGCAACGAGTCAACTCTTCGCATGAGGTAGCCAAAGTACTGGAGTTTCAGCTTTAGCATCATTCCTTCCAAAGAAATCCCAGGGCTGATCTCCTTCAGAATGGACTAGTTGGATCTCCTTGCAGTCCAAGGGACTCTCAAGAGTCTTCTCCAGCACCACAGTTCAAAAGCATCAATTCTTCGGCACTCAGCCTTCTTCACAGTCCAACTCTCACAACCATATATGATCACAGGAAAAACCTTAGCCTTGACTAGATGGACCTTAGTGGGCAAACTAATGTCTCTGCTTTTGAATATGCTATCTAAGCTGGTCATAACTTTTCTTCCAAGGAGTAAGTGTCTTTTAATTTCATGGCTACAATCAACATCTGCAGTGAATTTGGAGCCCTCCAAAATAAAGTCTGACACTGTTTCCACTGTTTCCCCATCTATTTCCCATGAAGTGATGGCACTGGATGCCATGATCTTCGTTTTCTGAATGTTGAGCTTTAAGCCAACTTTTTCACTCTCCTCAAAAATAATAATAATTATTAAAAATAATATGTGAGTTTTGTTAGAATTTTCCAATTATAAAAGGATAAACATTTCAAGAAAAATTGAAACAGGGAAGATAAAAGAAGAAATAAATTTTGACAAATTTATAAAAACTTTGGAAATGCAGAGTAAATATTATGACAACTTTGAAAACCTTATTAAAATAAGTGAATTTTTGGTATATCTAACAATGAAAAAGTAGTGAAAATAATAATAATGACTAAAACATTTAAAATGAGAAAGGGTAAATAACTAATATAAAAAGGTTAATCTCATAGAAATACTAGATTAATATATAGTAAATTAACATATATTAAATTTGAAAAACAAGAAATTCTATATGCTAGTATAAAACCATAAATACCAATATGCATGAATGAAATAAAAGGCCTGGGCAGAATATGACCTAAAAACAGAACTGACAAAAATATTACAAGTTACCAATTCAGAAAAAAACCAGAATCTCAGTTTTAAATTGTTTCAGACATTCATGGATAAATTATGAGAAACATACAATCATCCTAGACTGAATTATGAAGATGTAGAAAACCATAGTGCAGAAATTATTAGCAAGGAGATTGAAAATTTCCCCAAAAATAAAAGTCCAGGACCAGATGCATTCACTGGCAACCTCTACAAAACATTAAAAGATTTGATCTCTTTTCTTAAACTTTTCCAAAAATTGCAGAGAAGGGAAACCTTCCAAAACATACAAAACCAGTATTGCCCTGATACCAAAGTCAGCTCTCAATACCACAAAAAAGAAAATTACAGGTCAATATTCTTGATGAATGTAGCTGCAAAAATCCTCAACAAAATATCAGCAAGCCTAACCCAACAATACATTAAGAGGATCATCTACCATGATCAAGTAGGGTTTACTTCAGTGTTGCGAGGATGATTTCATCATCCACACATCAATCAACACGGCACGACGAAATGGAAGACAAAAATCATATGGCTACCTCAACAAATGCAGAGATGGCCTTTGGCAAAATTCAACATCCACACATGATAAAAAAAACTTCCAACAGAGTGGATATAGAGGAAGTGTACTTGTACATTATACTAGTCATATATGACAAACCCATAGCTAATACTGTACTCAGCAGTGAGAAGCTGAGCTTTTCCTCCTTAGATCAACAACAAGACAAGGATGACCACCCCCACCACTTTCACTCCACATAGTATGAGAAGTTCCAGCCACAACAACTAGGCAAGAAAGAGACATAAAATCACCCGAGATGGGAAGCAAGAGGTAGAACTGTCACTATACCTTAAGAATTCTGAAGGCTACACAGACATGCATGCACACGCTCACACAAACCCCCACACTCACGCACACACAAACCCCCCCCACACAAACCCCCACACTCACGCTCACACAAACCCCCACACTCACGCTCACACAAACCCCCACACTCACTCACACACAAACCCCCACACTCTCGCACACACACACCTCTTAGAGCTAGTGAAAGAATTCAGTAGAGTTGCAGGATACAAAATCAATCTGTGGCATGTCTACACACTAACAATAAACTACCAGAAAGATAATTTAAGAAAACAAACTGTTTACAACCAAACCAAACAGAATAAAATACCTGGGAGTAAGTTTAACCAAGGAGGGGAAAGACAAGTACACTGAAAACTATAAGACACTGATAAAATAAGTTGAAGATGACTCAAAAAGTGGAAAGGTATTCCATGTCCATGGTTTGAAAGAATTAATATTAAAATGTGTTAGTACCGAAAACAATTTACGGAATCAATGTAATCTCTATCAAAATTCCTATGAGATATTTCACAGAAATAGACCAAATAATTCTAAAATTTGTTTGGAACCACAAAAGGTCCTTAAGAGTCAAAACAATCTTGAACAAAAGGAATGAAACTGGCGGTATCATGCTTTCAGATTTCAAACTAAACTACAAAATTATAGCAGTACAAAAAATAGGATCAGATTTTAAAAGTGTTTTTATAAGGCAAGTTTTACTGTAATCCCCAAACTTAGAGAAAATAACATCAAAATTTTAAATGTGTAAAACCTGCAAACTGCCTATTTTATAAGATTACTTAAGATATGAATCAAAATTGTGTATACAGTATGATTTTAGTCACGTAAGAAAAACAAAACAATACATTTTGACAAATGAAACTGGGAAGGGAAAAAAAAGTTAAAATATTGACAGTGGTTCACCGTGGATGTAAATGAATGATTTCTTTCTTTTTGTACTTCAGTGAAAGTAGCTCAGTGAAAGTAGAAAGTGTCCGACTCTTTGTGACCCCATGGACTATAGAGTCCATGGAATTCTCCAGGCCAGAATACTGGAGTGGGTAGCCTGTCCCTTCTCCAAGGGATCTTCCTGACCCAGGGATTGAACCCAGATCTCCCGCATTGCAGGCAGATTCTTTACCAGCTGAGCCACAAGGAAAGCCCTTTTATATTTCAAAGTCTTCCTAATTCCCACTATAAGTTGATGGAAGGGCAGGTACTGTTAATGGGGTGAATATGTGCTCCCAATTTGATATATTAAAGCTCTAACCTGTAATATCTTCCTGAAAATGTCACTTTATTGGAAGATAGAGTCTTTAAGAGATAATCGAATAAAAATAAGTTTCTTAGGGTGGGCTCTAATCCAGTAGGATGTCCTTATAAGAAGAGAAGATTAGGACACACACACAGAGGAAAGATCGTGTGAAGGCAGAGGGAAGTGACCTTCGTGTGCAAGCCAGGAGAGGGACCTGCAACAGGGTCTCCCCTTATGGCCCCAAGGAGAACCCTACTGACACCTTGATCATAGATTTCTAGCCTCCAAAACTGTGAGGAAATCAATTTCTGTTGCTTAAGCCACGCGACCCCTGGTATGGTTTTAGCCCTAGCAAACTCATACAGAGGCTTGCTTTCTTCCTTGCTTCCCTCTATCCTCGCTCGCTCTCTAGCCCACTCTCCCTCCCTTCCCTCCTCTCTCCTTCTCACCCCACCTTCCTTCCTTCCTCTTTCCTTTGTCAGTACAAATAATCTCATTGGAGAATATTCAGAAAACGTTTTAAAACATGTATTCCTTCTATAAATGGGACTTCATAACACTGTATACTTATGCAGGTAGGCGTGCATGATCAGTCGTCTCTGACTCTGAGATCCTGTGGACTGTAGCCCACTAGGCTCCTCTGTCCATGGATATTTCCAGGCAAGAATAATGCTACTCGTTATTAACTTGGTTGATTGGTTGGGGAGAGTGATTGGAATTCCTGGGAGCTGTATCCATAATGTTATAATTAGGATTTGGAAATACAACTAAGGCTGGGGGAAACCACTGGGCTAGCTAAAAGACAATTCAGTTTAGGTGGCTTTGAACTTTGTTCATCAGACAATAATGGTGGAGAGAATAAGGTCAGAGTGTCTTTGTGCCAATAATAGTAATGTTAGAAATAAAAAAGGAAAAGGTGTCACTTCCACAAATCAGCTCCTATGATCAAATCTGATCACTCAGTGATGTCAGATTTTTATAGCCGTTCTTTTACAGCTCTAAAAATACCTTTAGTTTTCTTACTCCTGAAGGAAAAATTATGTTGTTATTGCCAGTCTGAAACTCTAGATCACAAGACACTTTTATCCCCACTGAATCAATTGGCTTTATAATTCAACCCTTGGCAACACAATGATTTTATCAAATACTACAGTAGAAATAAAATTTGATTATTCATAGAAAGAGAGTCCTATTAAGAGTCAGTAGGCTATTTATAACCTGCAGCATTTCTAAATCTATCAGAGGAGCAGGGGTGGAGTGACTTTCACACCAAATGCATGAGCATAAACTTCATTTTCACAAGAAACTTACACTCTCTTCCATCATCCCTCCAAGCATAACTTTTATTTTTCATAAGGGCCTATTTTCAGGGATGAACTCCTCTACAGTCAAGAAAGCACCAGTGTGAGCAGGTGGCAAGTGGCTGCTGACCCCAATCCTCACTGGATAGAGAGAGTGGTTGAAACTGCAGGGCGCTGGAGGCAAGCTCTTCATCCAAGGGGCTCGACTGACAACCCACAGGAGTGGGCTGTGCAGAAAATCCGTCGACTGCTAAAGAGGGGAGCCTATTTTGGATGGCTGTGACAATTCTCCAAGTTTTTAAGTGTTGGCTCAAAAAATGTTTAAAACACCCTGTTGACCAAGTTAATCATTTCTATGAGCAGGGTAACGCTGCTGCTGGTGAAATAAAAAGAAACTTGCTCTATTAGAAGAATGGAATCCTGGCTCCAACAGTTTCTACTCTGTGGCTCGGGGCATGACTGGCTGCTTGACTCTCAATTTCAACATGCAAAATTCATCAGCTGTTTTCAGAGTAAATAAAGCTTCCAGATAGTACTTAATAGGTTTTCAATAAATGTTTGGTGATTGCAAATGTGCCTAAGAAAATCTACTATCAGAATATGACTTATCAATCAGAGAACACAGAAAAATCAATAGCCAACATTTAATATCCATTCAAAACAAAGAACTTAGAAATGAGACTCTTTCATAATAAAGTTACTATTTATAACCCAAATATATATTAAAATCAGCATGGATCAAAAGAAATAGCACCTTAAAATCAGTTGTTTTTTTTTAAAAACTCATAGATTATTGTTTCCTAGGCTTCCCAGGTGGCACTCACGGTAAAGAACTTGCCTGCCAATGCAGGAGATGTGAGAGGTATGGGTTTGATCCCCGGGTTGGGAAGATCCCCTGGAGGAGGACATGGCAATCCACTCCTGTGTTCTTAACTGGAGAATCCCATGGACAGAGGAGCCTGGGGGGTTACAGTCCATAGGGTCGCAAAGAGTCAGTCACAACTGAAGCGACTTAACATACACACACACACACATCTTACTGTTTACTTATTTATGTTTACTTGTAGCAAAATACATGTAACAAGAAATTTACTGCCTAAAAATGTTTCCAGTTCAGTGGCATTAAATACATGCACATTGCTGGACAACCATCAACACCATGCATTTCCAGAACTTTCTCATCTTGCAAAACTGAACCTCTGTATCCACTAAGCAGTAATGATAATCATTAAACCATAAATCCCCACTGGAAAAATGGCAAAGGTGTCATTACTTGTGGACAGCATAATTATATACATAAAAAGATAATAATATTCTAAAATTATAAATAAGCATTTATTAAAATGGCCAGACACAAATGCTCAGAAATTGACACATGATGATGTGTATATGAAAGTCAACTAGAAAATGATGACAAATGAGCTATCACAAATTCAATGCAGTAAAATCCTTACAAATAAACTTAAAGAAAAATGACATGTGCATTAAAAACATAACCAAGTCTTCTTGGGAGAAATTTAATCATTTCTGAAAGTGACAAGTCATGCTTTTTAAATAAGTAGAGCATGTTAATCCATATGTTTAAAACAATTCCAATAAAATTCCAACCAAGCTTATTTAAAATTGGTGAGCTGTAGTTTCAAATGATGGCTCAAAGTAAGATCATTGTAATGTTATGAACTGGAAAGAAGGTGTACAGCCCCTGCATGCATGTGGGCTAAGTGGCTTCAGTTGTGTCCACTTCTTTGTGACCCTGTGGACTGTAGCCCACCAGGCTCCTCTGTCCATGAGATTCTCTAGGCAGGAATACTGGAGTGGGTTGCTATTTCCTACTCCAAGGGATGTTCCCAACCCAGAAACTGAACCCGCAACTCCTAGGTATCCTGCATATTGGCAGGTGGGTTCTTTACCGCAAGCGCCACCTGGGAAGCCCTTTTAGGCCCTAGCTTACTGATAATAGAATATGTTATAAAACCTATTCAGCGGTGTGGCACTGGCACCAAAACTGAAATATAAATCTTCAGAAATTGATCAATATATGAAAAAATGCATATGTACTTAAGGTTCAAATCAAATAAATGAGAAAGAATTATCAATAATGGTGAGATAGCAAGTTGAAGGAGGAAAGAGTAAGTTTGTAGGTTTATACAGCATGAAATACAACAAAATAAATTCTGGCTCTATTAAAAAAGGGCTAAATAGATTTAAAATTTTAGTTTTAAAAATATTTGTTGTAGTTTTTCAGTCACAAAGTTATGTCTGATTCTTTGGGACCCCATGGACTATTGCCCACTAGGTTCCTCTGCCCAGGCAATAGTACTGGAATGGGTTGTCATTTCCTTCTCCAAGGGATCTTTCCCAGATCAGGGATTGAACCTGTGTCTCCTGAATTGGCAGGCATATTCTTAACCACTGAGCCACCAGGGAATATACAATACAGCAAAATGTTAAGTAGGTAATTGGGGAAAAGATCAAGACCCTGTTAACATGAATCTGAAAAAAGTCACTAAACAAAATTATGACAATTTCAAATATGTAAAATATTAAAAATACATTAATCTGATAACAAAAAGTAAAATTTAAATTTAAACATGCACAATATGCAAAATTTTGCACTAATTTTGTTAAGAGATCAATATTTGTAATACATTAATATCCCATTCATTTTTTTTGTACTTTTGATTTATTAAAAATCTAAATTTCTGGATCTTGCCTTGTACTTATTTTTAATCAAACATAATGGGTCCCTACTATAAAATCCAGCAAAGCAATCGTAAACAAAACATTTTCTTTCTTGCATTTTGGCTGAAAGAGCAGATTAATTTTCTTTCTTTTTTTTAAATTTATTTATTTTAATTGGAGGATAATTACATCCATTCAATTTTATAAGAGAGACAGGAAGATTTCATAAATGAACAGACCCAGATTAAAGTGAGTAATATTTGTTAAGTGGTTTCATGGAACCGATCATTCATTTATATTACATCATGTAATCCTCACCACAGTCCTAAGACACTTGAGATAGTAATATCTCCATTTTATAAATTTTAACCCATCTGGTCCCAGAGACATAGGAAACAGGGTCTAGAAGTTTTGTTTTAACTGCTACTCTTGTTTTCTCTTCTAGAAGCTCCAAAACATTAAAATAAACAGCACAAGTGATCAAAAACCTGGTACAACTCGTTGACTTAATGTCATTGAATATCTATTTTATACCACACTCTGTGCCAGACACCTGGAATTCAAGGCAGATCAAGATACTCTCAGGTGTCCAGCGGGGGACTCTGGCAAGTAAAATAACCATTAAAATATGATTCTATGTATATTCCACTGTGCAAATTAAAACAACATTGGGAGTTCCCTGGCAGTCCAGTGATTCAGACTTCACACTTTCAATGCAGGGGGTGCGCATTTGAACCCTAGTGAGGGGACTAAGGTCCCATATGCCACATGGTATGACCAAATAAATAAGCAATTTTTTAAGTAAAAAAAAATGTTTAAAAAAAACAAATAAAATAAAACAACATTGGAGGCACCATTTTGATGGCTAAGCCAAAATCTGAAATAATAATAGTTGAAAAAGAACTGAAATAAATTTTAATAAACCAACATATATTAAGCACTTCAGAATATTTATCCCCTTTGGCTCAACAACCTCTCTTATTCTTGGAAGTTCATCCTGAAGAAATAATTTATCGAAAGGAAACAAGAGTATCTTTCACTAATTAACTTCTTGAATATGTATTTCTGCCTGTTGCCGTCGGGATTCTCTGCTAGGATCTGGGGAAATGAAGAAAAACAAGAAGTTTGTTCCACAGAAGTCTACTTTTCAGTCCTCACTGCAATAAAGAAAAATGGAAACAACGTTAAAGTCCAATGACAGAGGATTATTTTATATATTATGAGACAATTTACTTGCACATATACAGCAAAATATGAAAATTATACTCCAAAATCACATAGGAATAAAGGTCATTTTCAAGACACAATGCTAATCTTACAATATTAAATTTTGCATACAATTCTGTTGCTATAAAAATATTTATTCATAAAAGCAAAAGCTAGAAAAGTATATGCAAATAAGAAAAGTTGCATTATGGTTTGGGGATTATGGATGACTTTTATTTAACTACAATTAATATTACTGGTATATAGCTTTTCCCATGAAAAACAGAAAGAGGAGAAAGAATTCATATGATGAAAGATTGATCCTGGAAGAGATTAATAATTGATTGCAAAGGGGCTTGCGAACATGAAGTTTGTGTAACAGTTCTCTCACAGAATAACAAAGCAGAACTTTCAAGATTTGAAGGGTTTGGTATCCCTGCCTTAGACAGACAGACAGTAAAGAGAGATGTTAGAAGACAGGATAAATGTTGTATTAAAATCTCATTCCATGTAAAACCATAATTACTCTGAAATTACTGGCTTCCAAAGTCCCACTAACAATACAGTACTTGCTAAGTGTTGTCAAATATAATTTTACTCAGGATTCCCAGGGTCAAGTGTTCAGCAAAAAAATGTGTTTTAATACACTTGTAAAAATGATAAAACACATAGTATTTCTTGGTCCCTTCGAGTCTTCCTCCTGCCTCCACTTACCCAGCCCAATTTTGTGTTCTTAAATGAACTGACCGGCCACTTAGAAAGCAGGAACCTTGGCCGCTCTGACTTTTTCTTGAATCACCTACGCCTCTGCCACCTTTCTGGTTCCCAAAGCTTGATATTTTTGAGTCTGATCTGTCAAGAAGAAAGAAGCAGTGGCAAAAATAAGAAAAAGTTGCCCACTGTAAGGTCTCACATGGACCTCCTTCATTACACGAAATGAACATTTCTTGTGAGCAGAGGAAGTGAAAATGGCTAAGCAAGAACACAGTTCTTAAGGGACAAGTTTCTTCCCCAACCTAAGCCACGAGGAATGAGTTCAACAAAAAAACCGAATGCCGCCGTGCGGTTCTGGGCGCTGCGCAGTGGCGTCCCTAGATGTCAAAGCCAGCTGTGGGCTTCGGTGCAGGCTTCAGGACACTCCGGACGTTGCACCTGTAAACAGGACCACAGTCTGGAGCCTGACCAGGGGCTGCGGTCCTTATGAAAGTACTAGCAAAATTAACCCATCACAACCATTGCAAGATGCTAGCTTCTGTGTGGGTTCAATTTCTGCTCTGCACTGTTCTTGCAGTTGGAAGGATGCTTGGTTCCGTAATTCCAAACTATATCTCTGTCTTCCCCAAGTCTACCTACATTGATCCATCTACTCTTGTAGAAATTAGGAACAGCCTGATTGTTTCCCTCTTTGATTAACACTGTTATTTGCCATAGATACCTCATTTCTGCCTCAGGTGAGGACCCCTCATAGTGATGCTCCGAGGGCAACACTGCTTGGTTTCAACACCGCTCTGCCCACTGCCTCTGCCCTCACACTCCCTCTGTTGGAAACCATGATTGGTATTGCTCTTTCGGCATCATTTCTTGGTTCTCTTGAGCTAAAATTGGCTATTGTCTCCCATAGTATACTTGCCTTTCATGGTAGAATCCACATGGCCAGTGTCCTATAAAAGTCAGCCACTAAGGAGGCCTTCAGAAGGTTTTGGTGAGATTTCCCTTTATGTTTTCCACTCTAATTTACACTCTCTTTTCTAGTTAACTTACCAAAGATCCATGCCAGAGAAAACTTGCGATCAGCCTGGACAGCTAATCAAGGCTACACAATCCCCTCAGATGTCACCACGAATCTTGTGATATAGGCAGCATTGGAACTCAGTTTCTAATTGCTAATCTGGTGCTCATATCCACTGCAAAAACAAACAAAAATAATCCCCAAGATATGTGAGCAAAGATGTTTTTAACACAATACCTAACAATTTCTCCGTCAGGTGCTTGGTTATTCCAATTAATCCAAGGAGACCTGGTAATATTAAAGTTTCCAAATTGCCGTGCTAAACTCAATGGGTGGGTATCCATAATTTTTGCATTCAAAGCAGAAGTGACATACACACAAAGCAAGGGAGATTGGAATAGGGAAGAAGGCTCATGATGGTATGTGTGAGGGTTATAGTACTTGTTCGTTTCCATGATATAAATTCTCCCTCCATGGCTAATTTCAAGCTACTACCACTGTGAAGTCAGCTTGCTTACCAAACTTTGGAAAATGTAGCAATCACTTCCCTGAAGTCACCTTTGAGAAGACTCCAGCATAATACTGGCTCTGCCTGTCCTCCTTTTCATGAATTACCACCTGAAGATATTCACCTGCAGTGCAGAAGACCCAGTTCAATTCCTGGGTCAGGAAGATCCACTGGAGAAGGGATAGACTACCCACTCCAGTATTCTTGGGCTCAGCTGGGAAAGAATCTGCCTGCATTTGCGAGAGACGTGGGTTCGATCCCTGGATTGAGAAGATCCCCTGGGATTGGGAAAGGCTACCCACTCCTGTATTCTCGCCTGGAGAAATCCATGGACTGTATAGTCCATGGGGCTGCAAAGAGTTGGACACGACTGAGCAATTTCACTTCACTTCAACTGGACAGTATGGTTTTGATGGTCATGTACTTGCATAATACTGCTGTGTTGTTGTTCTATTTGTTTTTGACTGCTCACAATTATTTTTCACAGTCCCACTGATATGTAAAATATAAGTAAATTACTTCTTGGCTGAGGTATGGGCATAAATTCTACCATATGAAAGAAGAGAAATTCTTGTGGCTCTATCCTTTCAAGTTTTTCTCCTCCAATACTTTCTGGCATATGGCCTGATGAAAGGGAACAGCTCATAAACATAGACTGGGAAATATGGTAATATTTTGATTTATAAATGTTTGTGGAAGCTCTCTCTGTCAGGCCTGAACCCATAACATGTTCTATGATTCTTCCACTTAAGAAGCTGTATTCCTTTAAGAAACAGAAAAACCTCAAATTCCATGACAATGAGAACAAAAGCCATATAGTGATACTCTATTTTATGAACATATAGTTTACGAAGCCCCTGAGCACACACCCTCATAGTTCTGGGCATTGCATTTTAAGAGGCATTGATAAATGGAAGGGCATTCAGAGGACATCAATAACAATAAAAGGTGCTCACACTTCTGAGCTGTTTACAATGGGCCATGCACTCTACTGACAGTATCACATGTTCAATTTTATTTAATTTTCCAATTCCTAGGCTCTTACAGATGAGGAAAATTGCAACTAGAATTGTGATTTGTAACTTTCCTCTGATGTATATTTGATAAATGGTAAAGCTGAGACTTAGAACCAGGCAGTCTGATTCCAGAAGTTGTGCTCTTAAGCACAAGTTCTTAATAGCAAATGCCCACCCCTGCTAGACTGAGGAATTATATCTATAGGTGTACCAGAAGGCAGCACTGAGAATACAGGATAGAAGGTGCAGAAAAAGCCACCTTGGAGGCAGTAATAAGTTCATCCTTCTGTTAGCAGGGCCCAAACTGCAAGGGGCCATCTTGGAATACCCAGACAAAGACTGAAGCCCCAGGGACCAAGCGGTAAAGAGTCCACCTGCAATGCAGGAGACGCAGGAGATGCGAGTTTGATCCCTGGGTCAGGAAGATCCCCTGGAGGAGGAAATGACAACCTGCTCTAATATTCTTGCCAGAGAATTCCCGTGGACAGAGGAGCCTGGTGGGCAACAGTCCATGGAGGGGGTCACTCAGAGCTGGACATGACTTAGCACACACACACGTGCTGGTGAAGGAGCCTCAGGTTAGACAAATACCGGATAACAGGTATGGAATACTTGTAGACAGAATGTGGATTAAGAAGCATAATTTGGTTTTACTAACTTCTCTGTGCTATCCAATGCAATTGTCATTATCCACATGGGATTATTTAAATGACAATTAAAGCTACAAATTTAGTTCCTTAGTCACTCTAGCTCGCTTCATGTACTCAATAGTCACAAGGCCATGTTGGATGGTGCAGATATATAGACTATTTCCAGCATCACTCAAAGTTCTACTGGACAGTGTTATTCCAAATTATAAAATCTGCATTTAAAATTCTCTCTGCCTTTGAGAAAAGCATGGTTGGTACCTATCTTGATTTCACAGATGAATAAAGTAAAATGAGCACTTTATTTCCTCGTCTAAGTGGTAACATTTCCTGATCCTCTAATGCCTTTCTACTCCTGCAGCCACTGGAGTTGTGGGTTGCACACTCAGGCTCTCTTCATCATTTCCAGTGCTTGCTCTTTGTGGCCACGTGAGAACTTGGCATTGGACTGTTTGGTGCATAGATAATTATCAGCTATTTCTGCCTCCTCTTTAATTTGCTTGCAGAGCATTTCCTGAAAAGATCTTTGAAAGCAACTGAGCCACAACACTCTGTGGGCAAGAAGGGGAATTACAGTGGTTGGAAGGAAGATAAACTGTGATGTCAGCTTGATTACAGTGCTGGTTACTGCTTCAATCAAAACTTTGGACAAAAGAGCATTTTTCTGGGAATCCTTTCATAGATCATCTAGCGCAGTGCCACCTGTTGGCTGCCGAGGGTATAGCAAAGGAAGTCCCGAAAGAGGACCTGGGCCTGGTGATGGCGCAGGGCAAGTGGGCCTCTAGGGTAGGCTCTAGCTTTGCAGAGCTTCCTCGCTTTAGCACAGTGGAAATTCATTCACCTCAAAAGTCAAGTAACTGATTTAAGAAAGAAGATTTCCAAGACCTGATATTCTGGTTACTCGGTGAATTCATGCTGATTCATTACTAACTAACTGGTAGACTTTCTGGTGGGTTCTGTTTATTTAAATGTTTATTTACAGCCTCTTAACAAGGTATGTCAAATATAGCCATGTGGGGTTGTATATGCTTTAGTTCTGAATAATCCTCAAGAAGGAACACTCATGAAGCCTCCTCTTTGTCAAGTATTAAACTAGATCCATCCACACATCTTGTCCTTCTTAGTTTGCATAATGGCAATGCAAGTTAGTTAATATCATTATCCTGATTTTATAGACGATGAGGCTATGGTGGAATAAGCAGTGGACCTAGAAGCCAGCCCCAGGTCTTCAGATTCTAACTCTAGAGTTTTTTTCACTAATAAGCTAATACCTCTGCGGTTAAAGGTAGCAAATCTTTTTAATTTGATTGGTCAATTGCTGGATTCCAAGGATATCCCAGTATATCATGTAAGTACTTTGCCAACTTCCTTCCTCTTTTTGTCTCTAATAAAGTCTTCAGTAGCAATCATACTCAAATTCTACCATATGTAAGTTGGTTATTATTTCCTTCTGTTTGCATATGGCATTGCTCTCACCTAAAAATACTCTGCTGTCTCCCTTAACTCTTTATAAATGCCTTTACTTGAAAGATCTTTTCAATAATCCTGTCACCTCAAAAAAGCCGCCAGGAGAATGTCCACAAAACATGAGTTGTGAAGGGCTACTGCCTGGCCCCGCATGTCCTTTGAAGTTATTTATAGCACTCCTACTATATCATGAGCTCGTTTTCACAGCCTGGGTCTTCTCTTCTATGCATCTTGTGCACTTTTTATTGTGTATCTTTGCTACCTTTCATTGCTGGTTTTTCTTTCCTACAGTATCACCACATTTTTGACCCAGAGAATTTCCAAGTCTTGAATTTAGGCTGAGAGATTAAGTTGTCTAAACAACTTGGTTCTTTTAAACTTTAAACTCTATGAATCTTTCCCCCTCTAACTACTCATCTATTTTAGTGCCCTAGGACAGGTGTAAATTCAAATTCAGTATCTCTTTCTTCAATAACCATGATGATTCTTGACCATTAGGAGACACATCAAGCCAACTAGCCGGATGTATACATTATATCAACTGCACTCTCTTTCTGTCACATGAATTATTATCAGAGGGAGAGTGTAATTAGGGAGTACTAAAAATAAATCATCATCATTACAAGCCATTATAATAGGTTACTCAATTTGATGAATAATGCTACTCTGACCTCACAGCACATGTATTTTTCAAGGGGTTGACATAGTTCATAGTATTTACTAAATACCTGAAATTCACTAACACCCAGTATATAGAGACCATGAAGTCTTCACAGAATGATATATTCATGTTGAGTACAATCAATAGTAACACATTAACAGTGTCCTGCAGGGTAAGGAGGAACCTACTTTGAGAAAATGAACCTTGAGAAATTGAAGATTATCCTTGTAAGTCATGAGATTAAAAACAAAAAATTCAGCGGTAAAATACGATACATTTCTTTGCCTAAGAAAATAGAGTGAAGGGCATTTTTCTGGTGGTCTAGTGGCTAAGACTGCATTTCCAATGCAGGGGACTCAGGTTCAATCCCTGATCAGGGAACAAGATCCCACATGTCTCAAATAAGAGTTCACATGTTGCAACTAAAGATCCTGAATGCTGCAATGAAGACCCAGTGCAACCAAATTTAAAAAAAATAAATAGGATGACATATATGATGCCATTTACTTTGTCTTCCTGAGTTAGGATAACTGTTATGAACATCAAGCAAAGCCCACACAGGCAAAGTATGTATAGTCATACAGAGCATGGATTTGCAGTCAAAAAGAGCTGGATTAAAATCTTTGCTTCATCATTTTACATGATTTGGGGTGCAAGTAATTTAAAACCTGAACTCATGTGCCTTACATGGTAAAGAAATTATTTCAAATCAAAAAGTTGGGAGGTAAGGTGGTTTCAGAGTCAGCTGAATGTTCACTTTGGGAAGTCATCACAGAACTAGATTCTTCTGTCTTTTTTCTTAATCATACCTAGAATTTGAATTTTTCCTCAGGCTACATATGGACATATAGCAGTTACACCTGTCACAATCACCACAGCAGCCTCCAAGAAAAGAAGAGATGATTTCCTCTTTAGCTCTTCTTTTGAAAGGGACGAAACCTTTCCCAGAAACTTCAGAGTAGCCTTCTTCTGATGTCTTCTCATGTAGAATGGGGTCGCATGGACACCTCCTAGCCAAATACTGGCAGAAGGGATACAATTATCAGGCTTGGTTTAGAACAATCAGGATTTATACCCTAGACTGAAGAACACGGAATAGGGGAATTAAAACTGGGACTGTGCAAAAAGAAAGGATGGAGAGAAAGAAAGAAACTCTGATTCACTAGCTGTGAAATCTTGAGCACATTACTTAGCATCTTTAAGTCTTAATTTCTAAACCTGAAACATGAAAATTAACCTGCATTTCACAGAAGTGTAAGAATTAGATAAGACAACCTGTATCCATTGCCTGGCACATAGAGACATTAGCTGTTCCTTTTGTCTATCTGCGGTCTGTACTACACTTCCTTGTTCATGCTTCTTCTCTCTGCTTTTTTGTGAAGTGTGCTCTTCTCAGTCACTGGTTTCTGATGCTGTCAATGAACTTGCTTCTTGCTATTCATCACCATTCCTAGTCTTTTTGAGCTGGGTTTTCTGTCACTCATTTTCCTCCTCTGCCTTGTCAATTTCTCTTTTGTTTTCTCTTTGTCTAGACTCTAACTCTACTATACCTTTCTATTTCTGAGTATTATAATTTATGTGTATATGTGCATTTAAGATATATTCATGGCTCATAAAGGAGGTAATTTCTTCTGCTTAGTCAATAATTTCAGGCCCTGGGAGAACCTCACATTTGTTCGATGCCTGTATCATTATGCTCTTAATACTATCAGTAGAGACGATCAGAAAGAACATTCACAGTACATTCCATGTTCACTGTGCCACATTCCAGCAGAGGCAAGGGTGAAGCCCAGAAAGAGCAAAAGAAATGCTGAGGAATTGTGTGTTTGCACACAAAAAATTAGTGAGTAATATGATAGCAAATGTAGGATGAGGACATATTGGGAGAATTTTGAGAACTATGCCGAAAAGTTGGGACTTCATATTTTGGCATGAGGCAGGGGACAGAGTGGGACCAGCAGATGTTTTAATTAGAGATGAAATATGAAGAAAACATGATCACAGAACTTAAGATGGCAGAGTATAAAAGAATAACTGGAAGGAGTACCGAGTAATCCAGTTGAGCCAGTTACGAGGCCATCAGGCAGGTTAGGCTAGGTTTTGCGAAAGGGAAAACTTCAAAACTCTCATGACTTAGAGACGCACACACATATTTGCTTTTCACCCATACGACGTGTTCACACAGGAATCTAGCCTGATAGTGAAGCTGAACCTTGCCTCTGTACCCTGACTACAAATTAAATCTCAGAGATAGAGTTTTGAGTGAAGTAGAAAAGAAAAGCTTTATCACTTTGCCAGGCAAAGCGGGCCACACTGGACTAATGCCCTCAAAACTGTGTGTCCTGACCTGGAGGGGGGTAGTAAGGAGTTTTACAGCAATGGTTCAAAGAAGGTGTGATCAGCTCATGGATATTCTTCTGACTAGTTAGTGGTGAGATACGTGGGAGTCAGCATCACCAACTTCTGGTTCCAATTGGTCTGGAGTCTGCCAATGGGAAGCATACATTTAACTTCTCCCACCTACTGGGGGTTTCAGTATCTGCAAAACAGACCAAAGATATTGTTAGATATATCCCTTGAGGGGGAAACAGGCCCCCGTCCCAAGGCTGTACTGTTATTCCCTTGACTCCTCATCCCTTGTCTCTGAATCCCCTCCCTTCACTAGTTAGCGATGGTTTGAACCTGCCTTTTGGACTCAGAGAAAGTCATGGAGGCTAACTGAAGCCTATTTCCAGGAATCAAGAAATAAGGGGGGCACAAAAAAACTTCTGTACCCAGAAACTCCACAGGGTCCTGCTTAGTTTCAATAGTGTTGTTAGTACCACTGTCTTAAACTTTGACAAATACCATGATGAAGCAAAGGGCTTCTCTGATATCTCAGTTGGTAAAGAATCCACCTGCAATGCAGGAGACCCTGGTTTGAATCTTGGGTTGCGAAGATCTGCTGGAGAAGGGATAGGCTACCCATTCCAGTATTCTTGGGCTTCCCTGGTGGCTCAGTTGGTAAAGAATCCACCTGCAATATGGGAGACCTGGGTTTGATCCCTGGGTTGGGAAGATCCCTTGGAGAAGGGAAAGGCTACCCACTCTAGTAGTCTGGCCTGGAGAATTCCATGGACTGCATAGTCCATGGTGTTGCAAAGAGTCGGACACGACTGAATGACTTTCACACAAGATGACAAAGCAAAAGAAAAGTCCAGAGGGTCTCACACCAACAATTTAATCTTTTGCTCTGAAGGGACTCACACAGTGGTGTCTTGGAGTCAGTTTACATGGCCTCACAAGAGCCAGTTGTGCACAGCTCTTCCCAACTCCATATTCATTGCCATCAAGTTGGTAGCTAGAAATCAGCCATGGCAGGAGTATTTGCACCAGAGAAATAAACTAGTGCTACAAATCACACTCCGCCTGTCCCCTGCCACCAAAAGAACCAGTTGTTAAGTGGCCACCAATACATTTCTTGATTCACTGAACTTTTACTCACAACTTATCATTCAAAACTATTCACATGGCTCAATCCAAATGCAAAGGAATTGAGAAGTCCAATCCTACCATTTGCCCTGAATGCAGACAGCCAGGAGTATTTGGTGAGCAACAGTATTCCCAACCAGGGGATAATGCAAACATCCAAATGTTCATTCATTTATAGTTAATATAGGCATTCAATAATGGAATACTTCAGATGTTAATCTAAAAACAATAAAAATGACTAGAAGAGTTTTAAACACATGTGGTGTGACAGTTATCAATGTACTGCCTCTCAGCTCCTGATCCACCCTTTATTTCCCTGCTGGGGATACTAGAGATGGATCTTGTAAACCATTCCTCCTTTGCTAGAAGATGTAGCTCACAAATACTGTAGGAGGAAAGGGCTTCTTCCTGAGTCTGGTGTGATTTCTCTATCTTTTTATCCTGCAGTGCTCGTCTGGCATGAGAGCTACCAGTGGAATTCATGCCCAGAAAGTTTCAGAGACACCCCTGAGGGTAAAGCTCTCCATAAAGTTCCAAGGATGTCTTAGCCAATTTCTCAGCATGTACAGCAACATACTCTGCAGGTGTCTTCCTGGTAGCTTTCTGGTATACTGATGACCTAGCCCGCTCCCCAGTACGTTCAATAGCATCCCTCGTGAGCAGCTTCCCATTAAGTTTTTCTAACACACCAGTTGATGGCTTCCTGCCTACCAGTCTTAAATTGGCAGTACCATAATATCAGGCTATCTTGCCAGCTCCACCCTAGTTCTCTCTGCCTGCCAACCTTAACCCACCAACAGTGGACCAGCTCCAGGCAAGGCAACCCAGTGAATTTGTTTCCCTTCTAGTAGGCTGCAACCACCATATCCTACCCACTAAGGTTGGACTCTCTGGATTAGGGACCCAAGCTTAGTGACAGGGAATCCAAATAGAAGAGTCACAGAAGATATTTAAAGATAATTTTGGAATGTTGGGAATCTCAAATAGACGAGTGATGCCTCCTCTTCACCATAAGTCGAGAGAGATTGCTTAATATGTGTCCCCTCAATGTCAGTGGGGAGTTAAATAGTGGCCTACAATCTGACTCATGCCTTATACATCCAAAGGTTGAGAGATTGGTGGAAGTAGCCTCTGGGAACAATGTGGAAGCTAAAGGAAGAGGACAAGCTACAAGGAAGAGTTGGGGTAGAGTCCTTCTTCGGACCTGTCTGTGAACAATTTGCATGTGTGAAAAGATCTTTGCAGAAAGATGTTGAAAGTATCATCAGATGTCTGGGTGCGAGAAACGAGGGAACAACCAGGAGAGATGGAAATGCACTTGTCCTGGAAGTTAGAGAGAGATCCCCAGTAAGGAGTGGAAAGAATGGAAATAGTATAGGTGGAGATGCAGTAAGGGTTGTAGGCGTAAGAGCAGGACACTTGGAGCATTCCTATCTATTGGCAACTACTCTAGAAGATAGGGGATTGATCACACACTGAGAAGAGCTTGTGAGCGCTGGTTCATAGGCTATAGGCGGGTGACATAATTTTGAGGACAGTTAAGGTGACTGGAGGAGAAAGCAATGGCACCCCACTCCAGTACTCTTACCTGGAAAATCCCATGGACAGAGGAGCCTGGTAGGCTGCAGTCCATGTGGTCACTAAGAGTCGGACACAACTGAGCGACTTCACTTTCACTTTTCACTTTCATGCATTGGAGAGGGAAATGGCAACCCACTCCAGTGTTCTTGCCTGGAGAATCCCAGGGACAGAGGAGCCTGGTAGGAGGCCGTCTATGGGGTCGCACAGAGTCGGACATGACTGAAGCGACTTAGCAGCAGCAGCAGTAGGAAGGTGACTGGAATTAACTGTGCAGAATAGGTAAGAGAGCTAACAAGAGAGCTCTGATAGGATTATCAGACAGAGCTCAACACCCATTTTAAATTGTTAATCATGAGTTCATGGTAGAAGAGTTTTCCTCCCGAGCCCACATCCACTAGTGCACAGACAGGGAAAACAAATAGATAAATTCATTAAAGTCTGTGGCTCAGCAGGTAAAGAATCCACCTGCAATGCGGAAGACCTGAGTTTGATCCCTGGATTGGGAAGATCCCCTGGAAAAGGGAAAGGCTACCCACTCCAGTATTCTGGCCTGGAGAATTCCATGGGCTGTGTAGTCCATGGGGTTACAGAGTCGGGCACGACTGAGCGACTTTCACTCACTCATTCACTTGGGTTTTTACCACGTAGAGAGGCAAAGAGATAGAGTGGCAGGATGTTTAGTGTATTTACACTGAAATACAGGATGTCGTTAAGGGGAACCAGCTCCCAGTTTAGTCGGAAGTTGAAGGGAACACCTGGAGAACTTGAAGATGTATTGGAGATGAGTTTCTTAATAGTAGAGCACCAATCAGGATTCAACAGGACCGGCATTAGGGTGAGAGTCCCTTGGACAGCAAGGAGATCAAACCAGTCAACCCTAAACGAAATCAACCCTGAATATTCATTGGAAGGACTGATGCTGAAGCTGAAGTTCCAATATTTTGGCCGCCTGATGGGAAGAGCCAACTCACTGGAAAAGATCTTGATTCTGGGAAAGATTGAAGGGGAGAGGAGAAAAGGATGACAGAGGGTGAGATGGTTGGATGGCATCGCCGATTCAATGGACATAAATTTGAGCAAACTCTGGGAGATAATGAAGGACAGGGAAGCCTGGCATGCTGCAGTCCATGGGTTGCGAAGAGTCAGGTATAACTTAGTGACTGAACAACAAGTGAGGCTGAGTCATGCTAGTGTTGGGTTGAATCATGTCCTTATTTAAAATGATATTTTATTCATCTTGTATTGTCTAGTAATTTTTATTTTAAAATAGTGTATTAAAATATTATTTATCTTGATGATTGAGTTTTATGGCACCTCCCTATCATATTGCACTCTTGCCCTAATCCTGGTCCTGTTGAATCCTGATTGCTGCTCTACCATCAAGAAACTCACCTCCAATACATCTTCAAGTTCTCCAGGTGTTCCCTTCAACTTCCAACCAACTGGAAGCTGGTTCCCCTTAACAACATCCTGTATTTTAGCGTAAATACACTAAACATCCCTGCCACTCTATCTTTCTACCTTCTCTTAACATAACCCCGCTGGCCTCACCTGAGTTCTAACCTCAGCAACAGTGTCAGTCAGTCCAGGGGAGAGTTTGGGCAATGGAGAAGGGCTGGAGTGGGAAGCGGAATGCGATGCCGTGTCAGGAGCAAGAAAATGCAGAACACCGTGAAGACGGGTGAGGTCGATCCCTGAAATCAAGTAGTGATGCCACTCAGAATGCTTTAGAAGATGGATAGAACATGGTGGATATGGTGACTCTTTATATTGGTGATAGGATTAGTAAGGTGGTGACTAAAGCATATTAAAGAGCAGAGACATTAGTTTGCCAACAAAAATCCATATTGCCAAAGCTATGGTGTTTTCAGTAAACACGTATGAATATGAGAGCTTGACCATAAGGAAAGCTGAGCACTGAAGAACTGATGCTTTTGAACTGTGGTGTTGGAGAAGACTCTTGAGAGTCCCTTGGACTGCAAGGAGATCCAACCAGCCCTTCCTAACGGAAATCAGTCCTGAATATTCATTGGAAGGTCTGATGCTGAAGCTGAAGCACCAGTTGTTTGGCCACCTGATGTGAAGAACTGGCTCACTGGAAAAGACCCTGATGCTGGGAAAGATAGAGGGCAAGAGAAGGGGATGACAGAAGATGAGATGGTTGGATGGCTTCACCGACTCAGTGGACATGAGTCTGAGCTAGCTCCGGGAGTTGGTGATGGACAGGGAAGAATGGCATGCTGCAGTCCATGGGGCTGCAAAGAATCCGACATGGCTGAGTGACTGAACTGAACTGAACTAAAGAACGTGGAGAAGACACGGTAACACAGAGTAGGAAAAGGAACTATAAGGACTCACCAGGAGTATGTCTCCATCATTTTGGTGAGGGATGGAGGAGAAGCTGCGGTAGAGGACAGATGAAGAGAGGTTCCAAAAGTGGCTGCAGCTATGGACTGGGGATTACTGCAGAATGGTGGCGCTCTTCCCGACACATTCGAGGTTATTGCTTCATTGCAAAAGAATTCAGAGATGAGGTGATAGGTGAGCAGTGGATGTATTTAGAGAGAAACACACTCCACAGACAGAATGCAGGCCATCTCAGAATGAGAGAGCCCCCAGATATGGCATGGTTAGTTTCTACAGGCTCTGTAATTCCATAGGCTAATGAGTGGGAGGATTAGTTCAATTATTTGGGGGAAAAGGTGGAGCTTTCCAGGAACTGGGTCACTGCCCACTTTTTGACCTTTATGGTTAGCCCCAGAACTGTCATGGTGCTGGTGGGTGTGTCACTTAGCTTATGCCATTGTAATGAGGGCATAATGAGACTCAGGGTCCATTGAAAATCGAATCTTCTGCCATTTAGACCCAGTTGGTTCTAACCAGTCTTTAGTTCTCTTTAGTTCAATATAACCGGTTCTCTTGGGCTATCCCCTTACTAAGCCCACCACCAATATAAATACGGCCATGACATTCTTTTGAAGGTTGTGCCCCTCCCCCTTCCCTCCTGTTTCAGTGCATTTAGTAAAAATAAGCACTTTGTAGGAGATCAGTCATGTTTGAATTTGAAGGAAGTGGCCATGTTGAGATGGCTTTTCACAATTCAGTGCCGGTGAGTGACTCATAAGATGGTAGAGATCTCTGAGGACCAAGGCAGAGCAGGCGATGTAAGTCTCAGTGGAAAACGATCCATTATGAAGATCCCATGCTCTCCTCCCCAGCTTGCTGGGAGCGGGTCCAGGCTCCATTAACATCTGTCTTCCAAAGGCTCCCTGAGTTCTCCTTGCACCTGGACCCAGTATGAAAACTCCCTTCCCTTCATACTTAGCCCCCAAAGAATTTAAGCATTTTTCTAAAGGCAAATTTTATTAGAGAAAAATGATCAACAATAACAAAAATTTCAAAAGTCTAACAATAGAGGTTTTCAGGGTATAATCTGCTTATTGAAATTAAAATGTAACTAGCGTTCTGAATGCAAATAAGAGCAGTCTGCAGTCATGGCCCACAGAGGCTCTGATTCATCTTCCTTGACGTACATGCACTTATTTCTCTGGTCTGCTTGCTTCGTCTTAATCATATCCATTAATAGATTGGTAAGGCTGTTTCTACTGGTTGGTGAGGTGATGATTCCTCTCCAGCTGTTCTAAAATAGAATTTAGGTATCGCTGGGGGCACACAAAAAGATGTTCTGTGAAAGGAAATTAATAATCCTTTATCAAATCACTAAAAACCTTCTTTAAATGTTTCAGAAATCTACAAAAGAAAAGTATTCATATAGACATTGTCCCTTGGCATGTATTTTGTGTGTGTTTTCCACAATAAGCATGTATTACATTTTCAACAGATAAAAATAAATTTCATCTAAAAGTAATTAGAAAAAAACCACAGTGGTTAAAGATACATCTAACACAAAACAGAATAGTCAGGTTATCTTGTGCAGAAAAATTGCATTCTTGATTCTGGTTATTTGTGCATTTTTCCATAGGTTGTCCAGGATATATGTCAGAGAAGTCTATTATTTCTTGTATTATTTGGAATATACACCATTAGAAAGACTTGCAAAAAGCTTTTACTGATTAAATATTTACCAGTAAAGACTTGACAACAACTTCACTACCTCTTAAGCATTCAAATAAGTGGGGAAAGTGTCCCAGAGGGGAAACACACAGGAAAATTATAAGAGAAAGCATTTCTAGCAACTGTTCATGAATCCTTTATGACCCTTGGAAAACTAAAGAATATCTGGTCTACAATATATTTTACACCTTTGTCTTCAAAGTTCAACCTTCATCAACATATACCAACTAATAAGGAGTTGCTCCAAAATACAAAAATAATAATAATAATAATAATTCAAGAGTTCTAGGAAGAGAAGACAAAGAAACCCTTGGCATGCATTCACACTTTATCCAGTCACTCAACATGCCTAAACTGGGTACATACACTCTATTAAGCAATATACTTACTACTGGGAGAACGAGAAAATAAATATCACTCTGAAAGTGACTTACATTTTAATGGGAAAGATAAGATATGTGCAAAGACAATTAAAACAACACAAGGGAGCCTGTAATAAGTGTCCTCTGTGTGTGTGTGTGTGTGTGTGTGTGTGCCCACGCACGTGCATGCACACTCAGTTGCTCAGTCCTCTCTGACACTTTGCAACCCCATGGACTTTAGCCCACCAAGCCATGGGATTTTCCAGGCAAGGATACTGGCGTGGGTTGCTATTCCCTTCTCCAGGAGAATTTTCCTAACCCAGGGATTGAACCCTGCATTGCAGGCTGTTTTTTTGTTTTACCCCTGAGCCACAAGGGAAGCCCCTAATAAGTGTCCTAAGAGATCTTAAAAGAAGACACCAGGAGCAGGAAATAATCGTGTTCTACAGGGAGGCCAGAGAATGTTTCAATTCAGAAATGATGTAAGAATAAAATTTGAAGTTGCTTCCCAAAGCACAAGGTTAGGGCAAGCAGGTGAGGCATTCAAGAATGAGCAGGAAGATAAGCCAAAATCAAATTCTTCCTTTGGGAGGAAGCTTATGCAGTTATCACAATGCTACTTGAAAAAAGAGATACAAAACTTTGTTTTCTTTCATTGTTAGGACCCTTTCAGGTACATGATGGTCCCTGAAGTTTGAACTTCCTTAGCTTCATGGGTACATGCGGCCAGCATGCTGGGTTAAGCACACTGAGGGCAAGTGGGTCTCTGCCGCTCATTACCTATGTGATTTTAGGCAAATCACTTCATTTTTCTAAACATCGATTTCTTCAAATGATATCTACTTTGAATAATGCCTACTTCAAATAGTATCTACTTGTAGAATTGGAAATAGCAACTCAGTTTTCCTTTTGGGGACTGCCCCTCCTCTACTCTCAGCTGACTTGTCAGGATCTACCTTGCACTTCATGGGTTGGTTATATGGCTTGGCCCTGAAATAAACACATTCAGTTGAGCATGTGACCCAAACCAAGCCAATCTGGATTGATCGCTCCCTCCACCCCACCCCTAGGATACTGTTGTAACCAATAGGAATTCTTTCTCCACTGGGGCTGCTAAACTAATAGAATATAAGCCTAGAGGAACCAATGGGCAATTGGCTTCAACAGAGGGAGAGTTTGGAAGCCAACACAGTGAACAGCAAAGCCTATGGAGAAAGATAATATACAAAGGCAAGTCTAAACTGTGCTTGCGCCAGTTGGAAAAGATTTTTGCCAAATTTGCTCACTAGGTGCCCTAACAAACACACTACGATAATAGCAATCCTGTGATTTGTGGCTCATCCAGCAAACCTGCCATTCAATTCAAAATTTAAACAAACATTTGTTGATCACCTACTATGTGCAAGGATGTACAAGATGAGGAAGCTATTTTCAGAGAACTTTTCAGGTGCTACATAATAAGTATGTGGACTCACTGGCTTCAACCTTGTTGTTCCTAATTCTCTCTGTTCTATTTTAAAATGCCCCAATCCCCTTGTATCTATTACAGTTCTGCCTGAAACAAATCAACCCACCACTGTGACTGAAGAAGCTGAATTTACTGATAAAATTGGTCAAACTCCAGAGGTAACTGAATCTTCCAGAGATAATTTAAGATTGTATGGCTCATCTTGTGTGGGTTAGGAACAACTCTCAGTCATAACACTGTCTCTAATTCTCATCAAAAGCTGGAATTGAAGTAAGTGAGTGACACCACTTTGAGGATACCTATAAATTCACCATAATTCATTCATCCAGAGGTAAATTCCTTGCAAACACTGAAACTTTAGCTCATGATAGCACATAACTTACGGCATACTAACAACTGATTAATCTCACAAAATAAGAGAACTATTAACATGCAAACAGCACAAAGCCCCCGATCACATTGTGTGCAAGACTCCTGCAGTAAGCAGGGAGGTGAACACAAGGACTTTTGTTTGGCACTGCGTCCTATCCCCCAGCAGGGTGCCTGGCACAGGATGGTCAATTACTGTTTGTTGGACTGAACTGAATCTCATATTCTACCGTAAACATGCAATCTCACTCTCTACTTTACCAAAGCAAACTTCATGCCAGTTTTAAGCTAAATCCCACCTGTACACTCTGGAAAACTCTCTCGGAGCAAATCATATTCCTTATTACCTTCAAAAAATACTTCAAGCTCACAGCTTCGGTGATCCATTATTAACCTAGTCCTCCTCAAACTTAGCTGATGCTAGTATCACCTGGTGAACTTTCAAAGTTCCTGAAGCCCAGGTTGTACCACAGATCAATTGAATCAGAGTTGCTGGGGGTAAGACCCAGGTGCCAGTGTTTTTTAAATCTCCCCAGATGATTCAAGGGATTCCAATATACAGTTAAAGTTGAGAAACAGTATAGTAGAACAATCTTTGTGCAGTTCCTGTATTATTTCTGTAACTATACTAAGTTTTTATTTGTAATCTATGATGCCCTAGTCCAGACCAGCACTGAAATATAATGGTTTCATATAAGAAATAATAGAATATTAATCTTTGATATGGTCCCCTCCAATGGAATTGTTCAAATCTCAGATACCTCTCTTAAGATTCAAGCGCCCAATTGCTAAGTCGTGTTCGACTCTTTGTGACACCATAGACTATAGTCCACCAGGCTCTATCCATGGGATTTCCCAGGGAAGAATACTGGAGTGGGTTGTCATTTCCTTCTCCAAGGATCTTACCAGTCCAGGGATTGAACCCACGTCCCCTGCATTGGCAGGCAGATTCTTTACCAAAGATTCAGGGGGGAAGGAATAGTAGCAGTTTCTGGGGTTTCGTCCCATCCCAGTTTCCTGTTTTAAGAACTATATGAGCCCTCCCCATTCACAGAAATGGGCCACTAAAGTCATCGTATCATCTATAACCCTGCTTCCCTCACTCCTGTAATCCCCTCCCTGCTTCCTCTTGCCGAAGCTCAAGGAATTTTAAATTTGAGGATACATCAGAATCAATCATGAGGGGAGCTTGTGATAGCATTCCTGGGGCCTACCTCTAGAACTTCAAATTCAGTTAGACTGGGATAGGGCTGGGAAATGCACATTTCCACCAACTTCCCAGGTGTTGATGCTGCTGGTCTGGGAACCACACTTGAAAAAACACTGCCATCGTTGGTTAGATCTGAGCCAGAATTGGCCAGTTAAATTCTCTTGTTCTTACATACATTGGATATAGACAAATGGACTTCCCTGGTGGCTCAGATGGTAAAGAATCCACGTGCAACACAGGAGACCTAGGTTCAGTCCCTGGGTCAGGAAGATCCCCTGCTGAAGGGCACGGCAACCCACTCCAGTATTCTTGCCTGGAGAATCCCATGGACAGAGGAGCCTGGTGGGCTACAGTCCATGGGTCACAGAGAGTCAGACACGACTCAATGACTAACATACCTAGACAAATATTGATTGATTCCACTTATACGAGGTCCCTAGGATAGTCAAATCCATAGATTCAGGAAGTACGCTGGTAGATGCCACGGTGGGTGTATGGAGGGGAGTTAGTATTTGACAGGGACAGAGTTTATGAAGGTGAAAAATTCACAAAATGGATGATGGTGAGATTTGCAACGCGCTGTGAACGTACGTAGTGCCGTTGTACAATTAGATGTGGCTAAAATAGTGTGTTTTATGTTATGTGACTTATAAAATGTTTGCGTTTTTTTGTTTGTTTGTTTTAAATTTTCTTGTTCTTGACTCCGAGGTAAACTCTGAAGACTGCTGTATTAGTTTCAAAGGACTGTTGGGACAGAAGACCACACATTTGTCCTATAGCTATTCGTACCCTCGGCTTTAAACACAGTTTCTTATATTTGAAAGCCTCCCTTTTTGAACTACTCTGTTTTGATTGGACTCCTGTTACCTGCAGCCAGAAGCATCATGTCTAAGAGTCCGGTCTATGTCTCACCTGTGCTCTAAGAGCCCATGACCGGCCCCTTCCCCCTTTGGCGCTGATATTTCTCTAGTTCCTACTGATGTCCAGCCCTTGAGGTCAACTGCTCTTTCTGCTCCTATTGCATTTTCCTGAAATGGAGACACAGCTTTCCTTTCACCATTTTAGAGTCTGAGAAGTCCACAGAGAAAAGCTGCTTGACATGCTACCTTTCGAAGGATGCCTAGTGATATAGTTCATGTTTTCTAGTGGCTTTCTTAAAATTGCAAACTTTTTCTCTGGCATGGACATCCTGGAACAGGGCTTCTGGGACCTCTGAGTATGAACACACCAGGCTACTTTCTAAGTATTCTCTGTTAAGACTACTGTGCAATGTGTAAAGACTTCTTATGTGTACCCAGCTGTCTCTCCGTTGAATATCAGCAGGAGACCAGGTCCTTCCTGGGGATGAAAGGGTGGCATTGTCCTTCACTTTGGGGACTCTTGGTTTTGGTTGTTGGAAGGGACCTATGCCAGGTATTTTCCATTTGACTTCCCAAGGAAACCTGGAAGAAATGCCTTATATAAGTGATTTAATCTATTAAATACTGCAAGGCACGACTCTCTCTCTCTGAGCCCACCTGTGTGCCTATTCACATGTACTCTTTTTCCTCCTAATAGACAGCTTTGCTGGTTTTACCCTTTTCCATCTCTTCATGGAAATTCATTTCTATCAGGCCAGCGGGCCTTGGCTCTGTCCCTGGTCCCTGGTGGTCCAGTGGCTAGGATTCACTGCTCTCACTGTCTCGGCCTGGCTTCAGTCTCTGGCAGGGAACTGAAATCCCGCTTTGAGCCACTGCAGCCCAAGGCAGCTGCGTCCGACTCTCTGCGAGCTGTGGACTACAGCTGGAGCGGGTTGCCGTTTCCTCCTCCAGGGGATCTTTCTGATCCAGGGATCAAACCCGCACCTCCTGCATCTCCTGTACTGGCAGGTGGATTCTGTGCCACGGAGCCACCTGAGAATCCTGTGACTCACTATGGGGAACAATTAACAAGCATTTCTATTGCACAGAGGTATATGACCGACTCAGTGGGTAAACGTTTAGGTGGCTTCCATGTCCTGGCTCCTGTAAATAGTGTGGCAATGAACATTGGCGTGTATGTGTAACATCTTTTTGAACTATGGTTACTAGTGGGGAAAGGAGGAGAGGGATAAATTGGGAGATCGGGATTGACATATACACACTATTATACATAAAATAGATAACTTATAAGTACCCTTATAAGGCTTCCCTTGTAGCTCAGTTGGTAAAGAATCTGCCTTCAGTGCAGATGACCCGGGTTTGATCCCTGGGTTGGAAAGATCCCCTGGAGCAGGGAATGGCAACCCGCTCCAGTATCCTTGCCTGAAAAATCTCATGGACAGAGGAGCCGGGTGGGCTGCAGTCCATGGGGTCATAAGGAGTTTGGCACGACTGAGCATCTGACACTTACCACTTGTAAGAACCTGCTAAATACCACAGGGAACTCTACTCAATACTCTGTAATGACCTATGTGGGAAAAGAGTCTTTAGAAGAGCGGATCTATGTATGCTCTGCTGTGCAGCCAGCAAAACATAAATCAACTATACTCCAATGGTTTTATTTTAATCCTACCTTTTGAGCTGTCTAACCTTATAATCTATGTTTTTAAATCCAATTATCTGTGTCATTAGTGGAAACTCAAAATTACCAGGCACTGTGCTAGGAGCGTAGTATGCGTTACCTCAGTCATTTATATGACAGACATACAGAATGGGGTCCTTTAACCCTCACTGCATAGATGAGGAAACCAAGGCTTAGAACCTATACACCCCAAAGTATAGGGCTAGGGAATAGAATTCATATAAATTCAGGTGTGTATTGTGTATCATCTCCCTAGTCAGAAGGCAGACTCTAGGAGGGTAGAGATCTCGGTTCTGTGGCGTTGGGTTAATAGCAGGCATTTATTGGGCAGCCAACATTGCACTACAATCCCATGTACTGTGATTATCCTGCATTTTCACATGAGGAAACTAGGGCACAGGGAGTTTGAGAAAGTTGCTTTAGGCGAAGTAGGTGCTAAGAGGTGGGCCAAGTAGGTGCTAAGAGGTGGGCCAAGCAGGTGCTAAGAGGTGGGCCAAGCAGGTGCTAAGAGGTGGGCCAAGCAGGTGCTAAGAGGTGGGCCAAGTAGGTGCTAAGAGATGGGCCAGGGTTCAAACCCAGGCAGTTCTTCTCAATGTTAGGCTGCAGGAGAGTCATCTGGAGACCCTGTTAGAAGGCAAAAGGCTGGGCTGTCACCCAGGTCCGCGTGGGGCCTGAGATTCCACATTTCCACCAAAGCCAAGCGATGCTGACTCTGCTGCCCTGAGACTCACTTTGAATGGGAGGGTCTGGACGAAGAGTCTGCGTTTACCCTTTAAACTACACTGCTTCTCCATTGCAGTAAGTCCCCCGCATACGAACCTTCAAGTTTCAAACTGTCAAAGGTACAAACGCGCCCCTGTATGCCAGCTGTCGTATTGCACTCCTGTGCTTTTCAAGGTCCTGTACTGGAAGGTCAAAAGTGTTTTCTTTATTTTTTGTGTTTCTGTTTTATGTACTACTCCTGTGAAAAGTATTATAAACCTATTACAGCACAGTACTATATAGCTGATTGCGTTAGTTGGGCACCTAGGCTAACTTTGATGGCCTTAGGAACAAATTGGACTTATGAGCTATGTAGAGGATTTACTGTAGATGAATATTTGCTGATTGAGTGAAGGCAATACGTTTGTCTAATAATAAACCCGTTGACCATGTTAGTCAAGAATTTACATTTCTATTTTAGTGCTCACTCAGCTTTTACCCTAGTTATTCATTCGAATATAGGGGATGTGCCAGTCTCTTTGGAATAAAACTATGTTAATTCATGCAAGAAATCATGCCTTGCTTCTCTTCCTTCAACAATTCCATGGCCTCCCGTTGAATTGGAATAAAACTAAACTGCTTATCATGGCCTAGGAGGCCCAGATGATCTGCACCCCTCCTCACCCCCCACCCAGACACCTCACTCTCTCTGCTCCTAGATCATGACATCCAGCACATTGGCTTTCCAACTGTTTATAGAACAAGACAAGTGTTCTCCCCAGACTCAGAACCTTATATTTGCTGTTTCGCTTCATCTTCTCTTGTACTGTTCTTTCTGCTGTAAAATGAATAAATAGAAGACAGAAACAGACAGAAGACACAGCAATTAAGGCCGATTTAATTCAGGAAGACTGGTTTCCCAGGTGGCGCTGGTGGTAAAGAGCCTGCCTGCCAATGCAGGAGATGTAAAAAAAAAAAAAATGCAGTTTCAACCCCTGGGTCGGGAACTTCCCTGGAGGAGGGCATGGCCACCCACTCCAGTATTCTTGCCTGGAGAATCCATGGACAGAGGAGCCTGGCAGGCTACAGTCCATGGGGTCACAAAGAGTTGGACTGACTGAAGCAACTTGGCACGCATGGTAGGGGAAGACATCAATAGAACACCAGGCTCCCTTTTGAATACTACAAGGCCAAGTGGGAATTTATATCCGAGGAGCAAGTGGAGGTCAATGGATGGAAGATTACTAAGTTAGACATCAAGGATTAGGGAAATGCTGGAACTGACTTGATAGGATAAACTCTGAGATATATTTTACATTCCACACCTCCTATGCAAGGTGAGGATGAAGCTGCCCTCCTAGGGCTTTGCCTGAAACCGCAACCTTTTGGACTTCTTCCCCGTCTCGGGGAAGCTGTCCTTTCAGGAGTCCTCCTGAGTGTATGCCCTTCATATATTGCTTGTACAGAGATCCCCATCTCAGGATCTGCTTCTGGGAATCCTGGCCTAGGAGCCCCACACAGGCACACCTTTCTGTTGGATGTATCTGGGTACAGAATTGCTGGAGAAGAGAATATACCCATGCTCAGTTTTCTGAAGGGTTTGCACAAATTAACCCTCCCACCAGCGGTGTATGAGCATGTCAGTTATGTCAAATCTTTGTCAAAACTTGCGAAAAGTCTTTTCCTCCATTCCTCATTTCTTTCAATGGACCCTTTTCTTATTGATTTTTAGGTGTTCTTTTATATATATATATACGTATTCTTGATATGAGTGCTTTCCTAGTTCTTTGCAAGTCCTTTGCTAGATATGACCATAAATATTCTAGTCCCATTCTTAATTTTGAAAAACACAATCATCTGTGGACACTTATCTTTTTTTTTTTTTTTAACTTTTCTAGTTGTTATACCTTTTATTTCTTTCTCTTACTTTCTGCAATACCTAGGTCCTCCAGTATGAGGTTAAGTAGAAATAATTATAAACAGCATCATTGTCTTAGACCCAAATTTGACTCTCACTACTTCAATGTTTTATGGAATGTTTGCGGATGAGGTTTTGTAGATAGATTCTGTATAATTAAGAAAGTTTCCTTCTATTCCTAATTTGTTAAAATTGTATGTTTTGTTTTCATGATCAAGGATTGAAGTTAATCAAGTGATTTTTGTGCATCTCTTACAAGGACCATATGATTTTTTACCTCTTTTCTTTTAGTGTCAAAACTAACCTTGCTTTCATGGATTCCAGCTTGGTTGTGGTGCATTGTGTATTGTTGGATTTAATTTGTTATTTTCTTTTTTTAAGAGCTTCTACATCTATGTTCGTGAGAGATTTGCAAAATAACTTGGCTCTCTTGTAATGTCGCCGTCAGGTTCAGTATTGAAGTTACACTGGTTTCATACATATGTCATGAGGCCGTCTCTCTTTTCCTAGTCTGCAAAATTTCATGTAACACTGGGTTCTTCACTCCTTGTATATTTGAAAGAATTTATCTCTGCATTTTTCTTTTTTCTTGGATATTTGATCTTTAAGCATTCTGGCTGTCTTGGCTAATTTGTGATCTTTCACATATCTCTTTTTAATCGGATTAAAACTTTAACCAGATTTTATAGTTGTTCTTGGTAAGATGGAGGTTTGATAGAACTGAGTCATCTCAAGGCCTTGTTTTTAGGGCCATGTATAAACGAATAGTTGGAAACACTTGCACGCTAGTATTTAATCACGAAGGACCTTGGATTCTAGAGACTATTAAACAGTGGGGATCCCTGACAATTTTTGAATAGACAGAGCAGACCTAAAACTAGGAAAGGAAATGTGGCAATGATGTATAACATGGAAAGAAAAAAGAACAGGTAAGCGGTTATTCCAAAAGTTCCCTGAAAGCAAGATTCTGTTTAGGAGAATGCCAGCCAAAGTATAAAAGATTTCCTTTCAATTCATGATTCTCCAAGTGGGTCAAGAAGCAGCAGCTCGCCTGGGAACTTGTTATCTGCATGTTCCCAATGCTGCCCCAGATCTACGGAATCAGAGTGTCTAGAGGAGATGCCTTACAATCTGTGTTCTGACAGACCCCGGGAACCATTACTTTATACCAAGGGCTTCCCTGGTGGCTTAGACCAAAAAGAATTTGTGCAATGCTGGAGACCCAGGTTCAATCCCTGGGTTGGAAAGATCCCCTGGAGGAGAGAATGGCAACCCACTTCAGTACTCTTGCCTGGAGAATTCCACAGAAAAAGGAGTCTAGCGGGCTAAAGTCCACTGAATCTCAAAGAATCAGACACAATTAGGCAACTAATACACACACACACACGCACACACATGCACACACACTTTAGACCAAATGTCATCTCTTCACAATTAGGCGTGACTGTATGATGCCAGTTGTGGCCAATAAAATGTAAGAGTAAGTCCAATCAGGGTAATTGGAGGAAAACTTTGCTCCCCTAATAAACAGGACAGATGAAACGGGCTGCCCATTTCCCTTCTTCCTGCCATGACTGCTGACTGACATTGTGATCAAGAGGCAAAGGATCTGAGGGCTGAGAAATCCAACAGGTTGAGGGAAGTCCACTGAGAATTTCCAGTCCCACCAAGAAATTCTCATCAGAGACAAATCTGTTCCTCTCTAACTCCTGCTGTCAGGGTACCTCACTAAATACGATTTCTTGCTTGCCCAGGGCTCTGTGGAACGAGAGAACAGTGATTTCTGGCAGAGCTGTCAATTCCAAGCAAGTGGGTGTGCCTGGCAGCTTCCGCCCAGAGCAGCACTAGCTCAGGGACTCAGAGCTCCATCCCCAAGTGTGCTCCAGATGGCAGCAGGGACCTCTCCAAGTCTCAAACATGCTTGGGTGGCATTTAGGACTTGTGTGTGACAATCCTGTTCTCAAGGGACTAGCCCATATTGTACAACAACAACAAAATCTCTAGTGGCAAAAAGAAGCAGAGTTGCTTACAAGGAGACTGCCAGGAGGCTTCACCCACATATCTGCCTCCTGGTCCAAATTTCTGCTTTGAGTAGTAGGGATCCTTTTGGGTCCCAAGCAGGTTCTTCTATGAATGGGTACAAATCCTGAATCACCTCCACAGAGAGTTTTTTGGAACCGATCACCCTGCTCAAAATTACAAACCCTCCCCTAAACTCCAGCCGGCATACTTCCTCATCTTTGCTTTATTTTTCAGCTTAGTACTTATTGCCATCTGGCATATGATATGCTTTAGTTATTCAGATGTTTATTGTCTTTCCTCCTCCACTAGATTATAAGGTTTACGAGGACAGTAATTTTTGCTTGTTTTGCTCATCCTTACAACCACAATATTTAGGAAAGTACCTGGCACTAGCAAATGCTCAATAAATATTTGAGGCTAGACACTTGTCAAGTGATTGGCTGATAGGTCCTGGAAAGTGGCATACCCTTTTCCTGCTTCCTGTCATTGTTTCTCTAGAGTATAAGCCTCTGGACTTCCTTTGATGTAAATCTGCCTGGCAATGCAGGGGATATCAGTTCGATCCCTGGTCTGGGAAGATTCCGCGTGCTGTGGAGCAGCTAAGCCCGTGCTCCACAACTACTGAGCCCAAGCTCCGGAGCCCAAGAGCTGCACCCGCTGAAGCCCGCTTGCCTGGAGCCTGCGCTTCACAACAAGGAAAATGGCCACAACAAGAAACCCGCGCACTGCAAGGAAGAGCAGCCCTGCTCACCACAGCAGAGAAAGCCCATGTGCAGCAGCGAAGGCCCAGGGCAACCGAACATAAAGAAATCATGCAAAAACTAGGTTTACTCTTTATTAAAAAAATTAGACCACAGAGCCCACTACAGTTTATTCCATGTCAACAGAGACTGGGTGAATAATAATGAAAGTGAAAGTGAAAGTCACTCAGCATGTCCGACTCTTTTCTACCCCATGGACTGTCATGGAATTCTCCAGGCCAGGATACTGGAGTGGGTAGCCTTTCCCTTCTCCAGGGGACCTTCCCAACCCAGATCTCCCACACTGCAGGCTATGGATCAACAATAGCTATCATTTAGGGCTCGCTATGTAGCAAATGAATGCTCGGTGCTATAGATGCACTATCTTCTTTAGTTCTCAGACAGTACTAGCACCTTTAGCCCCATTTTACCAATGAGAAGGAGGAGGCTCAGACATCTCAGCTGGCTTACTCAGGCTCTCCCGGAGCATCAGTGGCACAGTTGGGAAGTAGATTTAGGACTATCTGACTCAGCCTGGGCTTTCACCTGCTGCCTCATTGGAGAAGTTTCAGCACTAGTCGACACATTCATGTTACCCTGATTCCTCCTTTCCTGCTAAAATGTAGGCATTTTTTGTGTGAGCCCAGAAATCGAATGACCAACTAGAGATGCTTTATCCAGAATTCCCTCCTGCCTGGAGAGATGATAGATGATAGACAGATGACAGATAGAGAGATAAATAGACAGATTAAAAAATGCTTGGCAGAAATAAAGTTCTAACAAATGTTGGCTGTTTAATTGTTAATGCACCTTTCAAAAGAAGAACGTAAAAGCATTTTATGTAGAATGAACACATTTCAGCAAATTTTTTCTTTTAAATTAGTATCAAGACAGACTGTCTTGGACGTCCTATTTCCTAAAAACATCCTGATTTATTTAGATGTTAGGGACTTCATTGGTGGTAGAGTGGTTAGGACTTTGCACTTCCAATTCAGGGACTGCAGGTTTGACCCCTGATCGGGAACTAAGAATCCACATGTTTTATGGTATGGCGAAAATATAAATAATTTTTTTTTAAATAGACTTGGTCATAGCTTTTCTTCCAAGGAGTAAGCCTCTTTTAATTTCATGGCTGCAATCACCATCTGCAGTAACTTTGGAGCCTAAAAAAATAAAGTCTGCCTCTGTTTCCACTGTTTCCCCATCTATTTCCTATGAAGTGATGGGACTTAGTTTTCTGAATGTTGAGCTTTAAGCCAACTTTTTCACTCTCCTCTTTCACTTTCGTTAAGAGGCTCTTTAGCGCTTCTTCCATACGGGTGATGTCATCTGTGTATCTGAGGTTATTGATATTTCTCCCTGCAATCTTGATTTCAGCTTGTGCTTCATCCAGCCCAGCGTTTCTCATGATGTACTCTGCATATAAGTTGAATAAGCAGGATGACAATATACAGCCTTGACGTACTCTTTTTCCTGTTTGGAACCAGTCTGTTGTTCCATGTCCAGTTCTAACTGTTGCTTCTTGACCTGCATATAGATTTCTCACGAGGCAGGTCAGGTGGTCTGGTATTCTCATCTCTTTAAGAATTTTTCACAGTTTGTTGTGATCCACACAGTCAAAGGCTTTGGCATAGTCAATAAAGCAGAAATAGATGTTTTTCTGGAACTCTCTTCCTTTTTCCATGATCCAGCGGATGTTGGCAATTTGATCTCTGGTTCCTCTGCCTTTTCTAAAACCAGGTCTTCTAAACCTGGAAGTTCACTGTTTATGTCCTGTTGTAGCCTGGCTTGGAGAATTTTGAGCACTACTTTGCTAGTGTGTGAGATGAGTGCAATTGTGTGGTAGTTTGAGCATTCTTTGGCATTGCCTTTCTTTGGAACTGGAATGAAAACTGACCTTTTCCAGTCCTGTGGCCACTGCTGTGTTTTCCAGATTTGCTGGCATATTGAGTGCAGCACTTTCACAGCATCTTTTATGATTTGAAATAGCTCAGCTGGAATTCCTACTAGCTTTGTTCATAGTGACGCTTCCTAAGGCTTACTTGACTTTGCATTCCAGGATGTCTGGCTCTAGGTGAGTGATCACACCATCATGGTTATCTGGGTCATGAAGATCTTTTTTGTATAGTTTTTCTGTGTATTCTCACCACCTCTTTTTAATATCTTCTTCTTCTGTTAGGCCCATACTATTTCTGTCCTTTATTGTGCCCATCTTTGCATGAAATGTTCCCTTGGCATCTCTAATTTTCTTGAAGAGATCTCTGCCCTTCCCATCCTATTTTTTTCCCCCTTCTATTTCTTTGCATTGATTGCTGAGAAAGGCTTTCTTATCTCTCCTTGCTATTCTTTGGAACTCTACATTCCAATGGATCTATCTTTTCTTTTCTCCTTTGCCTTTAGCTTCTCTTCTTTTCTCAGCTATTTGTAAGGCCTCGTCAGACAACCATTTTGCCTTTTTGCTTTTCTTTTTCTTGGGGATGGTCTTAATCACTGTCTCCTGTACAGTGTCATAAACCCCCATCACTAGGAACTCCTATTTGCCCTTCAGAGTTCTCCTTAGGTATTGTGTTGCTTCCCATAGGAAGCCATCCTAGACCCTCTTCATCTCGGTGATCTATTTCTCCACTGTACATCCAGACACACTGCTCTTACTTGTAATACACATGTAACGCACATGAATTGGTCCTTTTCCTTCCTTATAGTGTAAGCTTCGTGAGGCTTACATCTTTCTGGTGAACAACACATAGGGTAGTAATGCCTGGAACAAGAACAGGTAACAACTGAACTGAAATTGAAGGGACTACAGTGGAAATACATCACAGCATGACTTGCGATGGAACTGAAGAAGCCTACTAACTAACAAGAGGCTTCCCAGGCGGCCCTAGGGGTAAAGAATCTGCCTGCTAATGCAGGAGATGCAGGAGACGTGGGTTCGACCCCTGGGTGGTGAAGACCTGCTGGAGAAAGGCTTGATAACCCACTCCAGTATTTTTGCCTGGAGAATTCCATGGACAGAGGAGCCTGGCAGGCTGCAGTCCATAGGGTCACAAACAGCCCGACTAGACTGAAGTGACTGAGGGTGCACACATGCTCTAACTAATAATATACTCAGAATGTTAGACATCCCTAATTCCTCCTGACTGGATGCTCTCAGGTATCATCTTTGCAACCTTTTTCTGAGTCTGTAATTTATTTATTTATGCTGTTCTGGGTCTTCCTTGCTGTGCACAAGCTTCCTCTGGTTGTGCTGAGCAGGGGTTACTCTCTTGTGCAGGGCACAGGCTTCTTATTGTGGTTGCTGTGCAAGATGGACTCAAGGGCACCCAGCCTTCAGTAGTTGCAGCACAAGGGCTCAGCGGTTGTGACTTGCAGGCTTAGTTGCTCCACAGCACGTGGGGTCTTAGTTCCTGGATCAGAGATTGAACACATGTCCCCTGCATTGGCCAGTGGGTTGTTTACCACTGGACCACCAGGTAAGTCCCCGAGTCTGTCATTTTTGAGCATATGCAATGGCTGTAACAGTGTTGTGCAGGGAAAAAAAGACAGTTTTCCTCTTGTGTTTCTCCTTTATGCTCATATTACTATCACATTCACACTCTTGACTTCAGATGTGTGTGGGTTTCCCCCCACCAAGAAATTCTCTGAGACTCCAGCTGAGTGTCTTACAATCTAATTGAGTTTTGATACCCTTAACATGGTCAGGTGGTCTGTTATTCCCATCTCTTTCAGAATTTTCCACAGTTTATTGTGATCCACACAGTCACTGCAGATGGTGATTGCAGCCATGAAATTAAAAGATGCTTACTCCTTGGAAGGAAAGCTATGATCAACCTAGACAGCATATTCAAAAGCAGAGACATTACTTTGCCAACACAGGTCCGTCTAGTCAAGGCTATTGTTTCTCCAGTGGTCATGCATGGATGTGAGAGTTGGACTGTGAAGAAAGCTGAGTGCCAAAGAATTGATGCTTTTGAACTGTGGTGTTGGAGAAGACTCTTGAGAGTCCCTTGGACTGCAAGGAGATCCAACCAGTCCATTCTGAAGGAGATCAGTCCTGGGTGTTCATTGGAAGGACTGATGCTGAGGCTGAAACTCCAGTACTGTGGCCACCTCATGCAAAGAGCTGACTCATTGGAAAAGATTCTGATGCTGGGAGGGATTGGGGGCAGGAGGAGAAGGGGATGACAGAGGATAAGATGGCTGGATAGCATCACCGACCCGATGGACGTGAGTTTTGGTGAACTCCGGGAGTTGGTGATGGACAGGGAGGCCTGGTGTGCTGTGATTCATGGTGTCGCAAACAGTTGGACACAACTGAACGACTGAACTGAACTGAACCCTTAACCTGGAGATAGCATCACATTCCACAGAATGAGAGCTCAGTCCCACAAGTCTGCCCCCACCCCACTTCAGACCACAATCACAAGTCCCAGGTTATCATCTGTGATTCTGACCTAATGGCTATAAACCTGAGATTCCCAAGACCTCTTTCTTGGGTTTGATTTGTTTGTTAGAGCAGCTCACAGAATTCAGGGAAACACTTAGGATACAAGTTTACTAAAAGATATGATAAAGGATGGGCTCCCCTAGTGCCCAGGGATAAAGAATCTGCTGCAATGCAGGAGCCACAGGAGATGCAAGATTGATCCCTGGGTTGGGAAGATCCCCTGGAGACTGGCATGGCAGTGCTTTTGCCTGGAGAATCCCATGGACAGAGGAACCTGGCATGCTATAGTCCAGAGGGCCACAAAGAGTTGGACATGACTGAAGCGACTTAGCATGCATGCAGGCATGATAAGGGATAAAGATGAAGATGAAGAGATACATTAAGGTGAGGGCAGGGAGGGTTGAAAGGGCAAGAACTTCTGTCCCCGTGGAGTTGGGGTGTGTTACCCTCCTGGTGTGTGGATGTGTTCTTCAGCCTGGAAGCTCTCCAAACCCTGTACTGTTGGGATTTTTATGGAAGCTTCCTTACACAGGCGTGAGTGACAAGTGAGTGAGTGACATCACTCAGTCGTGTCCGACTCTTTGCCACCCCATGAACTGTAGCCTACTACACTCCTCCATCCATGGGATTTTCCAGGCAAGAGTACTGGAGCGGGTTGCCATTTCCCTCTCCAGAGGATCTTCCCGACCCAGGGATTGAACCCAGGTCTTCTGCATTGTAGGCAGACGCTTTACCGTCTGAGACACCAGGGAAATACATAGATGTGATCAATTGTTAACTCCATCTCCAGCCCCTGTCCCCTCTCTGGAGAAAGGAGGGTGGAGATTAAAATTCTAAGGTAGGTTCTAATCACATCTTGGTCTTACTGGCAATGGACCCCAACCTAGGAGCCCACTAAGAGTCACCTCATGAGAACAAAAGATGCTCCCAGAACTCTTATCACTTAGGAAATTCCAAGGGTTTTAGGAACTCTGGGCCAGCAAAGGTGATGAACACCAAATGTAGATTTCTTATTATAAATTGCAATACCAAGCATAATGTGTCAAGTATAATCAGGATTAAAGGGAGCTATAAACATGGTCCTCGAACTACTCTGCATGAAAATGAAAAAAATGACCCGGAAGAGGGACTTGGAGGCTGAAATCTGCTTATTTCCTAGCCTAAATCTCTAGCAGGTAGTGCTGAAATACTGCATTTGGAGAGAAATTTGACCCTCTCATAGGAAACACTTCAAACTCAACTATTTAATTATTTTAGGTCTAGACTAAACTCCTTCCCTGGGTCTCAGACACACAACATTGGAACATTTCAGCCAAGAGATAAGCTGATTGGCATTTTAATGGATTTCTCTGCAAGAGGATTGACTCAGAGCACCCATCCACAGCTTGTTCAACTATCCAGGGATGCAAAAGGCTTGGCCTGAAACTTTCCAACATTTTTCTAGAAGCTGTCTCTGCAAAAATGATAGAATATTGTCTACATGTCTGAAGTTCCGCAGGCACTATGCAAGGGAGAGACAGTGTGTTTATTAAACAGAGGAAAGTTTCGCTTAGGAGTATTGGAAGACAGCCAAGAACTCAAGCTCTTTAAGGCTTGACTTTTTTGGGAAAATTATTAAAATGAAACTAGTCTTTCTTTTGATAAATGGGTTGACCCGCCTTTCCTGATTTCTACCTCTGTAATCTGCCATGAATCTCATGTCAAGTTCAACTCTCTGACCTCAGAACACAGAGGGGCTCTTTATTTCAAACTGGTACCTGAGTATCACTGGAAAATGGTGACTTCAGCAAAGCTAAGCAGATTTCTTTACAACGGGACTTCTCAAGTCTTCCGTCTCCATGATGTGAACAGAGTATGCAGTGTTTCCCAAGATTATTTAACCATGAAATCACTGTCTTTCTTCACTGTGGATATTTCATGGGGCTATCTGGCCACAAGTGCACACTCTGGGATAATCAGAAATTTGATCTCAAGTTTGAAGACTTTATAAGTGCAAGAAGCCCAGTACAGAAGATTACATATGGTATGACTCCACTGATATGAAGTATCCAGACTAGGCACATCTATAGGGACAGAAAGCAGATTAGTATCTGCCAAGGGATGGGGTGAAGACACGGGGAGTGAGGTGTGACTGCTAACGGGTAAGAGGTTTCTCTTGAGGTGATGAAATGTCCTAAAATTAGACTATGGTGATGATGGCATACTTCTATAAATATATTTTAAAACCATGGATCTCTATACTTTAAACAGTATGGAATTTTATGATATGTAAATTATGTATCAACAAAGCTGTTAAATTTTTTTTACAAAGATGATATAAAGATCATTTCACTCCTACCAATTAAAGTAGTTCTTTCTTTACTTTCCCTTTCTTCTTCTTCTTTTTTTTTTTTCTTTTTTTTAATCTCTTTTCTCTCCCTAACCATTTTTGGTCTGTCATACCAGTTCAACCCCTTCCATTATTTGCTAAGTCTAATTTTACTAATAAGGAATATATATGTGTATGCATATATATGTATATGCACTCACTATATATATATATATATATATATATATATATATATATACTCATTTAAAATTTACATTGAGTACTGACTTCCCTGTTAGCTCAGATAGTAAAGAATCTGCCTGCAAAAATGCAGGAGACTCAGGTTCGATCCCTAGGTTGAGAAGATCCCCTGGAGAAGGGAATGGCGATCCACTCCAATATTCTTGCCTGGAGAATCCTCATGGACAGAGGAGCCTGGCAGGCTACAGTCCACGGTGTTGCAAAGAGTCGGACATGGATGAGCAACTAACACTAAAAGGACACAATGGAAAATGTAAAGTGAGAAATAAATGCCTTCATGTCTTTCTGAACCTCTGTCCCACTCTCAGAAGTAACTGCGGCCTCCTATAGTCCCTTTAGAAATTGTTTTCACATCTGCAGTCTCTGTTCATAGGGTGCCTATATTTTTACACAAATTGGGCCATACTTGATTCTGCATCTTGTTTGTCTCATTTAGCGTTGCATTTTGGAGATCTTTTCATGTTTGTACATATAGACCATTTACATCTTTTCAACAGCAGCACAGTTCATTGAATATTTATGTCGTAGGTATACTATCACTTTTCTATTAAGAGATATTGAGATTGTCTCCAGATGTGAGTAGTTTTTGTTTCATATGTTTTGCTATTACAAACTGTGCTACAATAAACATCTTGGTGTGCTGGTGCTTATAAGATAATAACTTGGAAGCGTTCAGAGGTTAAAAGCCACGTGACTTTGGATATGAATAAATGTGACTAGGTTGCCTTGCAAAATCATGCCCCCACATATAATACCATCCTCAGGGGATGAGACAAGAGAGCTGGCATGGATGTTAAAAACTCTCCTAGCCCAGGACAGGTTCTAGTCTCTCTCA
Organism: Capra hircus; assembly: GCF_001704415.2. Taxonomy (NCBI): domain Eukaryota; kingdom Metazoa; phylum Chordata; class Mammalia; order Artiodactyla; family Bovidae; genus Capra; species Capra hircus. The sequence continues at coordinate 14,724,364 of NC_030828.1, read as the reverse complement.
CTCCACAGCCCCAACCATACCCAAGCACTGCCCAGGCTAACATCTTATTGTTGTTGTTCCGTCACTAAGTCATATCAGACTCATTGCGGCCCCATGGACTGTAGCACTCCAGGCTCTGCTGTCCTTCACTATATCCTGGAGTTTGCTCAAATTCATGTCGATTGAGTCAGTGATGCTATCTAAACATTTCATCCTCTGTTTGCCCCCTTCTCCTCCTGCCCTCAGTCTTTCCCAGCATCAGGGTCTTTTCCAATAAATCAGCTCTTTGCATCAGGTGGCCAGCATATTGGAACTTCAGCTTCAGCATCAGTCTTTGCAATGAATATTCAGGGTTGATTTCCTTCAGGACTGACTAGTTTGATCTCTTTGCAGTCCAAGGGACTCCCAAGAGTCTTCTCCAGCAACACAACTTGAAAGCATCATTTCTTCGGTGTTCAGCCTTCTGTCTGGCCCAACTCTCATCCAAACATGACTGCTGGAAACACTATAGCTTCGACTATACAGTCTTTGTCAGCAAAGTGACATCTCTGCTTTATAATACACTATGGGGTTTGTCTTGTACCAACACTGTAATGATGTGTTTTATTCTTGGAATGCCACCTTCCTCACTGGAGGATGCTCACCTTACTCTGTTCTCTGTAGTTTTCCTTCTTGATAGCGAGGGTTTGAGCCAGAGACCCAATCAACACGCAAACATGCAAATGGGCCATTTATTTCCCCGTCCAAGAAAGGGCCATGTCAGTTCACGTTCTGATTTTATGATTCTCTGACTGCTGGTCTTAGTCCTTGCTTTGCATTCCTACTTAACCTCGAATAAAATCACTTAACTTCTGACAGCTTCTGTCACTGCATCAACTTAAGTAGCTGCTGGGGGTTAGTGGCAGAAGGTGGTGTCAGCCAAATGCAACATTTTCAGTATTTGCACGTGTGAAGGGACATGGAGGTGGGCATAATACTAAATGGCTATTTGTTAGTTTTCAGGGAACCGATAAAGTATGGCTAGAATAACACTGTGAACATTTTAGTTCTCTTACTGAAGGCTCGATACAACTAAAAGGGATGTGGTTTGAGCTGTGATGTAGGTTGTCACTCTTCTTTTAATTTTTATTGGAGTATAGTTTTACAATGTCATGCTAGTGTCTGCTGAAGAGCAAAGTGAATCAGTTATATGTGCACATATATCCCCTTTTTATGGGTTTCCTTCCCATTTAAGTCACCACAAAATATGGAGCAGAGTTCCCTGTGCTATAACTTGTTACTTTTAAGAAAGAACTTTTGTGGAATAGAAAAATCCAAGCCTGAGTAAGGCTAAATACACTTACACTATCAGAATCAGGCCCAGCTGTGTCACATACTTAGATTATTGGAAATACCCTGCTTCTACTCTCTTTACCATATTGCCTTCTTCTGAAGCCAAATTTTGAGCCCCAGCTGAAATAGAGTTTTGACACCACATTATCATAAGTGTTCTGGAAGTGCTATCAAATGAAGAGTAAATACTCCCTGTTCTTAAGCTTTTGATTAAACACTTCATAAGAATTAGCTAACTCGCTTCTCAAAAGAACCCAATGATAACAGAGACTGTAATTATTCCCATTTTACAGAGAAGAAAATAGAGACTTAGAGAAATGAAGTAGCTGGCGTGATCTGATCTTTCTAACAAGGGGTGGAACTAGATATCAGTCTCAGGTGAGCCTGACATGCATGCAGGCTCCAAGCCACAGGGTTGGGTGGTGCCTTGAGGTGGCCTTTCCTCAGCCCAGGCTCTGATAATGCCACATCTTCTCTCCATAGCTGGACCTCACCCCACGTGCTGTTCTCAGCCTCTGAACCCAGTCCTAACAGTCTCAGACCAGGGCTCAGAAGTCAACATCAGTTCCTCCTGGTGGCCGGTCCAGCTCACCATGAACCCAGGACTTTTCTCAGCACACGCTCTTTTCCAGGCCCTTCAGCATCTGCCTGAGCTGTATCTCAGTGATGTGTCGGGCACTTCTACACCATGCATCCCTCCTCCCAGCTTCTCCCAAACTCCTAGCTCTCCCTGAAGGACTGTGTGTCTGGACTGCAGCTGTTTAGTTGGTGAGAAATGTCACTGTCAGAACTCTTCCACATCCTAGAAGACAGACATTCTGCTGTTCCTGCTCTGCCCCGATACTCACTCTGGCTTCTCACTCTGGACTTTCCTTTGGTGCCTACAGTTGGGTCTGCCCACCCCAGCACCTGCTTCACTTCAGGACAGGAACTAGTTCTAACCCCAGCCCTTCTTGGTCTGGCTATTTTTGGTGTCCTTGAGTGGTCTGCAGACATGCAAGCTCTGAGATATACAGTCACACTGAGCCCCATGTCTTTCATGTTCCCCACTTCAGAAGTCAGAGGCAAGAAAGGCCATAGGTCTTTCCTGTCCAAAGAATGTGCACCTCCAAAGAGAAGGGCGATTTAGGGAAGGATGACCAGCTTTCCCAGGTGGTACTAGTGGTAAAGAACCCACCTACCCACGCAGGAGACGTAAGAGATGCAAGTTCGATCCCTGGGTCAGGAAGATCCCCTGGAAGTGGACACAGCAACCCACTCCAGTATTCTTGCCTGGAGAAGCCCATGGACAAAGGAATCTGGTGGGCTATTGCCCATAGGGTCACAAAGAGTCTGACCCAAATGAAGCGACTTAGTGCACAAGCGTTGCCCAAGAAGATGAATAATTTAAGGAAAGATGGCCAGGCAAGGAAAGATAAAATGAGTCTGTTTCTGAGGCATTCTATAAGTGACATCATAAGAAGTTAATGTTTTCACTGGTATCCTAATGGATATGCCCATGAATAGACCAAATGGATGTGGGGGAGAAGGAGAGGGGAGGAGGAAAGTCTGTCTGCCTTGAGTGAGTCCCAAGAACACTTCAGACCACAGTTTCTCATCTCCAGATGCAGACTGTGAACGTGGTTTGTCGAATCTAAAACAATGGTCAACTCTGGAGATCTCCTGAAATTAACTTGGTATTAAATGTAAACACTATTGATATTATGTGTACAGTAGATAACTAATGAGAATCTACTGTGTAGCATAGGAAACTCTACTCAATGCTCTGTGGGGACCTAAATGGGAAGGAAATCCAAAAAAGTGGGGATAAATGTATATGTATAGCTCACTTTGCTGTTCAGTAGAAAGTAACACAACATTGAAAAGCAACTAACCAATAAAAATTAAATAAAATAAATAAAAGCAGAAAACCACAAGTTGGTGTTAAACGAGTTAGAAGTCGAGGGGTGACAGGCCCTACAAGAAATAAACATCATAAAAAATATTTTTTTAAATTTTTTATTGAAGTTTAGTTGATTTATAAATGATACTGAAACATCATTTTCTTAATTAGCACAGTTTCAGTTTGGACCTGTATGGCACCTAAATGCCTCGTATGAGTATGCTTGCCATCATATGTTTTAGGTTCTTCCTTTAAACTTACTTGAATTTTTCTTTGAACAACAAAATGGAAAAGCATTTTAAGAACAGCTTCTTTGGTCCTCATCTTAGTCTAGTCATATGTCTGTTTTAAACGTTTAAAGGAGAAAGTATCTAGGGAATAATCAAATTGTATCTGGTGGGATAGTTCCCCCCTGATGGGAGAGTAGATGGAATTGGGGGATTTGAAGCAACCCTAAGAATATAATACCATGCTACTGAGCTACAAAAATCCTGCCTGATTTGTAAATTTGTGTTTCCATGGCAACACAAGTGTGTAGTTAAATAATCCTCACTCGTCTACGACTGAATTCCAGCAACTCGTCCTAAACCTTCATCCTATTCTAATCCACAGCTGTTGCCATGGAAATGATCAGATAAGATTCAGTCCTAGAGGCAGATGGGCTCATGGTGGAAGCTAAGTCCTGGCCTACATATATAGCCCCCTGAAATATTAGGTTTTGTTTTGATTTGTTTTCCCCCAATCTTTGAATCCCAGAAAGCAGCTGCCTCCGATGAGAGGTTAATGCAGTACAATGTCACAGAAGTCGTTTGTGGGGTCTGGGCATCTGGAACAAATAGGAAAAAGCTGATTCCAAAATACTGCTGAGGAATGGAGAAACTGGAAGCGCTTTCCTTTGACTCATTTTTGGAAACTTGGTCTGAAAGAGCATCACCCTAGGGGTTTTCTCGTGGGAGTCTGCATCACAGAAATGATTTCCTCGGTCTGTGTGCTCACCCCAGGAGGAGAGTAGGTCACACCAGGCCACTCCCTGGGCTTTGCCAGTGTGGGAGGGGCCACTTCATCCTTCTGTTCACGAGGGGCTTCAGTTTTCATGGTTGATGGCCATTTATAACACATCTCCGGGGTTCACTCTGGTTGTGTCAGCAACGGCCTAAAAATGTTGTGGTGCCTCCAACAACGTCCTTGTATCACGTGCATTCTCACAAACACATTCTTTGGGGAGATTTAAATTTAAATAATTGTTCCTAGGTAATGTCCCAGTGAAGTTATGTTTTGTTAAAAGTAGAAAGAAGTGGCACCTTGTCTCTTTGGTTTGAACAGTGTGATTTCATAGGTTGTGATATCTTTGCCACATACTTCACCTGGAGTAGGGGTTGAAGCCAGCCCCCCAGAGCAAGCGTGCCTTTCATTAAGGCAGATCCCCTGTCACGTGTGAGCCCTGATACATCATGAGAAGAGGATAAAGCTCACAGTAAAATTTACTGAATCTTAGAAGTGGAAGGATTCATGCAGCCTTATCATTACACAGCCTACATAGGTATGCAGCCTACCATTCACGCAGCATCTCAGACAATTCCATTACGGGGAGCAGTTTTCAGATGTAGAAGTTGAGACCAAGGTTTTCAATGCCTCACAGCTTAGGGACCCTTTCCACTCTGCCACTGGTTTAACAAAGGGCCCAAGAGTCCTGACTAGCTTTCCTTTCAGTCTCCTTATCCCAGGCATCTCCAGCTGAATTCCTATATAGTAAGTCCCCTACATATGAACAAGTTCTGTTTCAAGAGTGTATCTGTAAGTCCAGTTTGTTCATAAGTCCAACAATGTTAGCCAGTGTATCCAACTAACACAATTGGCTATATAACACTGTACTGTAATAGGTTTCTAATACATTTCACACAAATAATACATGAAAAACAAACACAAAAGACAAAGAAAACATCTTTAATCTTACAGTACAGGACCTTGAGAAGTACAATCGTCACTGCAACAGCTGGCACACAGGGGCTGGCATCGAGTGAACAGGCAAGAAGAGTTACTGAGGGAGGAGGAAGAGGAAGTGAGATGGTGGAGCTGAAGGATTGTGGCAACAGGAGAAGGAGGGCAAGCTGTGATTTTGCTCACGCTTGACATTAATGAAACACACATTCACATTTTTGAAAGTTCGCAGCCTGAGCATTTGTATGTACAGACTTACTGTGCTGTAGTTTTTACTGTTTATTCCCTCTTAGAAGTTTTACTCGTACTTGCTATACATCACTTCATAAGTTTTCAGTTACATATAATTTGTTCACCAAACACCTGTTGAATTAGTATATGTGTTACAGGATTGGAGACAGGGCAGAGGGTTTGGAATAAGAAGCCGCCATTCACCTTGTTCTATGACACCTTTCATCATAGTTACAGAGCAAGAGAGTGACAACTTTTAGAACCTGCTTAGCGCTTTCTGGGCAAGTAGTATATTTTAGGAGGTAAAGGCTATGCTTTTCAGTGACATGAAATAGAATTTCGCTCTTGCTCTTCTTCTCTCAGCTTCCATAATTGTAAGTGATGTTGAAGAGAGACAAGAGCTGAATCATTTCTCACATGAAAAATTAAGTGAAAAATTTAAACTGAAAGCTTGCCATGAAGGTGGGATTTCTGTGGTTCTCACCAGCGCTACAAAGTTGCATTCTATTTCACTGAGCAACAGTGTAGCTAGGTAGCCTACCATTCATGCCTAAACACAGCAAAAAGGTGGCCCAGAGGCGAAGACTCCAGACTCCCAATGCAGGCAGCCAGGGTCCCATCCCTGGTTGGGGAACTAGATCCACATGCCACAACTTAGAGTTCACAAGCTGGAACGAAATATCCTGAGTGCCACATTTAAGACCCAACACAGCCAAATAAATAAATATCTAAAAAATAAAAATAAACAGTGTGTGTGCTCAGCCCCTAAGTCATATCTGACTCTTATGACTCCATGGACTGTAGCCCGCCAGGCTCCTCTCTCCATGAGGATTCTCCAGGCAAGAGTACTGGAGAAGGATTCCATGCCCTCCCCTCCAGGGGATCTTCCCGACCTAGGGATTGCACCCAAGTCTCCTGGGTCTCCTGCATCGGCAGGTGAATTCTTTACCACTGAGCTGCCGAGGAAGCTCCTAAAAATAAACAGAGCGTGAGCCAATGCAGACAGCTTTCTGGTGCCCAGTATGCCCATGTCCTACTTGTGTTAATTCAAACACTGGGGACACCTTGTCTTTCTGAAGCTGAAGTCTATCTAATTTCAAAGAATACTCTATGTGCAGGAATATGTACTTCTTACTATGATGGGGAATCATGTCACTTCCACATCCATAAGAAGTTCTGATGGGAAGTTTGCAGTTAACTGGAGGAAAATGGTTCCATATGTGGCCATGCCAAGCGTCCCTCTTCAAGCTCTCCCTCTCCAGACTAGATCAGGTTCCAAATTGCCACTAATGCACCCCTGAGTATCTCTCAGTTTCACCCTCTCCCAAGCTACCAACAAATCTAAGACAATTATAGTGGTCTTGGTCCATCTCCCAGATTCCCATTTAGTGCAAGACCAAGCAATGTTGTTGTTGTTGTTTTAAATACACCTAAATCTGATCTGGCCCCTGTCTTGTTTAAAACCTTTCGATGACTCATCTCTGTCTTAGACTAAAATCCAAAACCCTCGCATGGCTCTGCATGGAGCGTCATGGAGTTCCATAGGCCTGGGCAGTGCTGGGGGCTGTAGCTTCTTGCTCTCTGGCACCTTTCTCATTTTTAGAAAGAGCTGTTTGTCCTCAGCTGAGGTTTAGCCATGGCTGACAAGGAAGATCCCAGAGTTTCAAGCACTAACTGAGACTTTACCTCAAGCCACAAAGAGCTGTAACTGAGGCTGGCTGCAGAAACAACGCATCCAAGACACAAGCTTGCTATCCGATCTCTTTCAAGAATCCAGGTGCTCCCCAAATCAGGTGCAAGCTGCACATCTAAGAGGCAATGAGTGCAGCAGTGGCAGGCTCTCCATCACTGTCCAGCAATTCCACACGCTGGGCAAAGGGCAGTTATTTATAAATACTGTGTTCCTAATGAACTCTCAGTGCAGCCACGGCCCTTTAGTCACACAATACATCATCTCTCCAGGGTCCCAGGGCCTATCTCCTCTCCCTTTAACTCTGCCCTTTGTCTTCCGGTTGCAGTGCTGAGGGTTTATGGCCACGGGAGCACCTCTTTCCATACAAAGGATAAGAAGGTCAAGTAGGTGTGACCTTGTCACCTGCCTCTGCATCATTCTGACTTATTCCCTAACTAGACCAAAAACAATTAGATGGGCAGATCCATCCTTCTCAAGCTTATTACAGAATTGCTCAGAGCTCCTACCTCTTCCCAAAGAAACTGTAAAACCCTCATCACATCACTGAAACTCCTTTCCCATCAGGACCAGCCTGCTCCTGAAATCTCATTTATAAAAAAAAAAAGCTTGACAGTGCCGCATCAGGGTCTGGATAGAATCCAGAATCACAGAGGCACTTAAAAACGGGACACACTTTCTGGGAATAAAGTTAGCTAAGCCATTTTTGTTCTTTTTATCTCACTGTGTGAACTCACCTGTCACTCAGGATGAGGATCCTTGAGTTTCTTCATGCTCACATACCTTCACTGGAAACTGAAGAGGGGTCCGGGTTAAAGTGATTTCTTTCACCCTCACCACCAACTCCCAGTTTCGACTAGTTCTTCATTCAAACCTGCAGTGAGCACCTGCTGTATGCCATCCTGGCTTCTGGAAGCCTGGAGATGAAAGAGAGACAATGTTTATGCCGCAAGGCTGTCCCAGTTCCGGACAAGATACAGAGAAGGGTGCCCCAGAGTTGTACAGATAGAAGGAGCACTCTCCCTGAAGGACCTTACTGCCTAGATCAGGGCTGCTAATACTCAGCCACTGGTCACTTGTGGACACTGAGCCCTTGAAATGTAACTGAGGGGCTGCATTTGTAATTTTCTTCTATTCCAATTAACTTCAAAACCAATTCTTCCTCCTATGAACGTGCACACATGTGCTCAGTCCTGTCTGACTCTTTGTGACCCCATGGGCTGTAGCTCACCAGACTCCTCTGTCCATGGGATTTCCCAGGTAAGAACATGGGAGCAGGTTTCCATTTCCTTCTCCAATACTTGATTTTATTTCTAGAAAACGTTAAGTATGCTTGAAACAACTCAGGAAGGTGAGTCTCCTTTTTGAACACTGTGTGCTTAGTCACTTAGTCGTGTCTGACTCTTTGCCATTCCATGGACTGTAGCCTGCAAGGCTCCTTTGCCTATGGGGATTCTCCAGGCAAGAATACTGGAGTGGGTTGCCATGCCCTCCTTCAGGGGATCGTCCCAACCCAGGAATGGAACCCAGATCTCCTGCATTGCAGGCAGATTCTTTACCAGCTGAGCCACCTGGGAAGCCCTTTTGAATTCTAAATGTTATGAAATATAAGCGTGGATCAAGTATTTCTGATGAGAATTTAACATCCAACTTGAGATGTGCTTTAACTGTAAAAGACACACTGAGTTTCTAAGACTTAGTATGAAAGGAAGAATGTAAAATGAATAATGTACATGTTTCTTAAATGATAATGCCTTGGCTATGTTGGATTAAATAAAATATATTATTAGAATTAACCACCTAAGATTTATAGTTTTCCTTTCTAAAATGTGGTTACTAGAAAATTGAAAGTGACATCTGTGGCATAGATAATACTGGATAATGGTGCTCTAGAAGAAGAGATAGTCAAGGAGACAGAAAATTAAAACTTAATGGGCTAAGCGTGAGATAGAGAAGTAAGGGACAAATAGGTGGGATATTCCAGGGGATAGCATGGGTAGGAGTTCATAGGCCTAAGAAAGTAGAGAAGAGAAAAAAGAGAGTCCCAGCTAGAGAGATACCTTGACATGGGCAAAGACATGGAAGTATAGATACATTGAAGGACCTTGTACACCAAACTGAGGGACCTAAGCGTTAATCTAAAGATGATGAGGGGCCATTGAAATACTTTAAGGAAAGAAACGGCATCTTCAGAGCTGCATTCTAAAGTGATCTCCCTAACGGCCATGTGAAAAATGGATGGCCCTGTAGACACCCCTCCATCTAAAGAGAGCAAGGCTGAAATCCCGGGCTCCTGCTAGAAGGCACATTGAGGGAAGAGCGAGAGGACCAGAAGGGACCACACAGTTGGCTGCTATGCTGTAAGGATGATGAAGTCATTTAGAAATGAAAAAGGAATTTGATTTTGTTGTTTGTGTTACTTCCATTTCTGAAAAAGATCTAGTCCTTCTTAGAAAGTGCAGACCAAACTTGCGAAAACAAACACACATATTTAAGAAGGCAAGTTACAATTGGAGAGCCCTGAAAATATGAGCTTCTGACAAACCAAATCAATTAATTTATATCCTGGGGCATGAAAAATGCAATTACGAAACGAAGAAAAAACTGTTCGTGTTGTGAAAACAGATTTTCCAGGATTACGTCCAACCTTGATGCTACTCGGATCCTGTTGATCTGACTGCTCTGTGTGGAGGGGCCTGCCTTTCATGTTATAGGCCTTGGGACTCTCCAGGCAAATGCCTTTGAATACAAATATTTCAGCTCTTCCTTGGAACTCTCATTAGTTTCTGACTTCATTATTAGTTCAAACCTCAATTTATTATTCATTTCCTTTTACTTCCCTACCAGGAGGTCAGAGGGTTTTTTTAAATAAGGAAATGTAAATTGCTGTATTTCTGTTTTTCCATTAAATGCCAACCACTTGAAAATTATGTGTTATTCTATATCTCCCAAGAAAGATTGAATGAATCAGAATTAAAGATGTGTAAAATGCCTCAGGCCTCTTAGAAGAATAATGTTCTAGAAGCGCAACATAGAAATACAGATTTATAAGTACCACAGAAAATTGCCCTGGGTTTAATCAACACAAATGGTCACCAGTTATCAGGCAGTTCTTCTTGGACAGGTTGGGGGCAGAAGTCAGACGGCCTGGTCTCCATCTTGCTGTGTGTCTGGCCGGTACCAAATGGGCCATTCACTTAATGGCCCTGGGCTTGCATTTCCTGGTGTGTGAAATTAAAATAATAATATCTGCCCTCTGTACTCCAGGGGGCTAGTGGTAGAATCAAATAAAATATCCTCTATAAAACCAATTGGAAAGCAGGCACTTTTCATTGCACATCACCAGAACTGGCACATGTTTGTAGACAGTAATTAAGATTATGGTGGCTGCTGCTGTTGCTGCTGCTAGGTCGCTTCAGTCGTGTCCAACTCTGTGCGACCCCATAGACGGCAGCCCACGGGGCTGCCCCATCCCTGGGATTCTCCAGGCAAGAACACTGGAGTAGGTTGCCATTTCCTTCTCCAATGCATAAAAATATGGAACGCTTCACGAATTTGCATGTCACTGATGTTTTATTTCTCCAGCTTTAGCACATACCTCCGCATATGGCCCATCACAGGTTCTCAATAAATATTGTTGAATGGAACCATTCTTTCTCGGGGAGTTCTTTCTCTGACAGAGTTTTGAGAGATCCCCCTCCATATACTTCTTTTCATGAATTATTTTCTTAAATTTGTTCTTATTACTATTTTTAGATTTTTATTGTAGTTTAATTGCTTTACAATGCTTTGCATTAGTCTCTGCTGTACAACAAAGTGAATCAGCTATCTGTACACATACACCCCTCCCTCTTTAACCTCTCTCCCACCCTCTCCATCCCACCCATCAGGGTCATCACAGAGCACCGGGTTAAGCTCCCCGTGTTATCTAGCAGGTTTCCACTAGCTATCTATTTTACATGAAAGCTTCTGCATGGAGAAGAAAACCACAAGCAAGGTGAAAAGACAGCTCTCAGAATGGGAGAAAATACTTGCAAACAAAGCAACTGACAAGGGATTGATCTCCAAAATAAACAAACGGCTCCTGCAACTCAATATAAAAACAACAAACAACCCAATAAAAAAAATAAAAGACCATAAGACCTAAGTAGATATTTCTCCGGAAAAGACATATATCTAGCCAAGAAGCACATGAAAAGATGTACAACATCCACCCCACTAATTATGAGAGCATTGCAAATCAAAACTACAATGAGGTATCACCTCACACCAGTCAGAATCAGTTCAGTTCAGTTCATTTCAGTCACTCAGTCATGTCCAACTCTTTGCAACTCATGGACTGCAGCACACCAGGCCTCCCTGTCCATCACCAACTCCCAGAGTTTACTCAAACTCATGTCCACTGAGTTGGTGATGCCATCCAACCATCTCATCCTCTGTTGTCCCCTTCTCCTTCTGCCTTTAATCTTTCCCAGCATCAAAGACTTTTCAAAGGAGTCTGTTCTTCGCATCAGGTGGCCGAAGTATTGGAGTTTCAGCTTCAGCATCAATCCTTCCAATGAATATTCAGGACTGATCTCCTTTAGGATGGACTGGTTAGATCTCCTTGCAGTCCAGGGGACTCTCAAGAGTTTTCTCCAACATCACAGTTCAAAAGCATCAATTCTTTGGCGCTCAACTTTCTTTAGAGTACAATTCTCACATCCATACATGACTACTGGAAAAACCATAGCTTTAACCAGACCGACCTTTGTTGGCAAAGTAATGTCTCTGGTTTTTAATATGCTGTCTAGGTTGGTCATAACTTTTCTTCCAAGGAGCAAGCATCTTTTAATTTCATGGCTGCAGTCACCATCTGCAGTGATTCTGGAGCCCTAAAAAATAAAGTCTGTCACTGTTTCCACTGTTTCCCCATCTATCTGCCATGAAGTGATGGGACCAGTCAGAATGGCCATCATCAAAAAAATCTACAAACAATAAATGCTGGAGAGGGTGTGGAGACAAGGGAACACTCTTGCACTGTTGGTGGGAATGTAAATTGACACAGCTCCCGTGGAGAACAGTATGGGTGTTCCTTTCATGAATTCTTAAAGCCAGCTTCCTTCATCTCCAATTTGTGCACCTTAGTCTTCGATTTTTCAAAGCTGGCTTTCTGAGCTAATTCCTCTCCCAGACCCTCTCTTTTAAACCTCACTTCTGGCTGAGAGCTGCCTCTAATTTGGCCTCAATTAGGGCTTTCTCTGGTCATCTGAACTTCGTTTCCTGCTCCTTCCCGTCTGAGTTCTAGGAACTCTGCGTCCTCCCTCTTCTTTTGGTGCTGCTGCTTAGCCACTAAATTATTGTCTGACTCTTTTGTGACCCCATGGACTGTAGCCTGCCAGTCTACAGAGGGCTGTAGGCTCCTCTGTCCATGGGATTCTCCAGGCAAGAATACAGGAATGGGTTGCCATTTCCTTTTCCAGGACATCTTTCCCAACCCAGGGATCAAACCCACGCCTCCTGCATTGCAGGCAGATTATGTACCATTGAGCCACCTGGGAAGCCTCTTCTTTTTTTTTTTCCAGACTCACAAATGGCTTTGAAAATGTCAGTTCTCACTTAAACTCATCTGCTGCTTTTCCGGATTCTTCTTTTTCCTTTTTTCCCCCTATATCAGCAAATCCTTTGCTTCATTGTCAGTGAAACTCTTTTTCTTTTTTTACACAGTTCAACTTAACACTGTAATCTTTCTCATCACATGGTTTCCTTTTGGGGTAAACCCATTATTTTGACACTGTTTATAGCCTCCTTCCTTTCCTTACTTTCAGTAGACAGCTCTTATATGCTAGGCTTCATGTTGATTGTTTCCTTCAAGGTTAGAACCACTACTGATGCTGTAATATTTTAAGATTACACAGTATCTGGTCTCCAGAAACTTCTAGAAGTACCATGCATTTTGGAAAGAGTGAAAGTGTAGGGCAGACCACCATTTCTAGAGCACAATTTGTGCTTACTGGAAACTTGAATGACATTACAATCTATACCCTGAAGTGTTAATTAGCCCCTTGCCTCACCAGATGGACTGCATTTCCAGACTGCAGGAGTGCAAGCTCTTTCATATATTTATTCTGGCTATTCACTACTTTGCTTAGTGTTATCCCGTTGTTCCAATCCTTTTGCCACCTGCTGTGAAGAGCTGACTCATTGGAAAAGACTCTAATGCTGGAAAAGATGGAAGGCAGGAAGAGAAGGGGGCAACAGAGGATGAGATGGTTGGATGGCATCACCGACTCAATGGACATGAGTTTGAGCAAAACTCCAGAAGACAGTGAAGGACAGGGAAGCCTGGCATGCTGCAGTTTGTGGGGTCACAAAGATTTGGACATGACTTAGGGACTGAACAAATTTTTTAAAAATCCCATTGTTCTAGGCCAGCCTAAGGGACAAAAAGAGATGATGGAGAACCTAGTTACAATAGTAATAACTATAATAACATTACTAGATAGTTACAATAGTAATAACTATAATAACATTACTAGATACTTCACCAGACAAGTCAGATATTCTTCTAAATACTATATATATGTTAGCTCATTTTATCCTCCAACAATTCTATGAAGCAAGCACAGTAAGTATCCCAGTATTATAGAGAGTTGAAACATTGGGTTTAAATAACTTGCCCAGGTGGCACCACTAGTAAGAGATGGCACATAAAAAGGGCACAAAAGCCAAATTTAATTCACAGTTGTGTCTGCAATAAGTTGGTCTGCTCATCCCAATGGGTTTACATCATTTCATAGCATGTGTCGGGGAAGGTGGTCCCTGGCAATCTGGTGATTACGTGCAATGGAGGGCAGTTGCAAGGGCCAGAGGAAAATGAATCTGTGAACAAAAGCTGCAAAATGAAAGAGAGAAAACCTGTTTTGGGAACAGTTGTAAGAAGATCAAAGTTTCGGGTTTCCTAGCAGAAAGTACACACCATCACAGTGAGATAGTAGTAATTTCTGATGAAAGTGCTAGAATACAATCCTAAATCCGTGGGGTGCACAGGTCAAATGGTAGCTGCCGGTTCACACTGATGACCAAAGGGAATCACTATCATGGATCTACAGTCCACAGTGCCTGGACCTGTGATATCGACTCCACAGCAATTTCACTACCTGAGATTTCTTTTTGTTTCCACGGGTCACTTTGGAGTGGTAAGCAGGAAATAGAGGGGGAAAGGAATTGACTGACACAACGGAATGTATAAGCCATGCATATTAAATCATCCTAAATATTCTTCAAAAGCCGTGAATTGAATAAAGCCTTCTACAAGGAAACTCACGGCCTTTACTCAAACATTTCTATACCTCTCAGTGGTGGTTTCCCTTCCACGATCATAATGACAACCATTTGTGAAGATTTCCCCAATCTTGTCCTAACTGGGACACCCCCATTCATCCTTTATGTTTCTGCTCACCAAATTCCTCTTAGGGAAGCCTTTCTTTACTCTCCGCGAGCTGCACCTTTCTCTGCAGCCCATGGCATTTTGTTCTTCCTTATGGCAGCAGTCAGCTTATTGTCTTGTAATCCTTCATTTACAAACAGCATTGCTGTCAGTAGATTGTGTTTCCTAGACAGCAAGCCTATTGTACAGAGTCTATATGTTAGAACTTTAATACTCAGAGCGAGGGTTACCAAGCTGCAAATAGTCAAAAAATAGAGGATAGATGAATGGAAACATGAATAAACAAGTAAATAAACAGGTCAACCTTCACTCTATCTTTCAACTATTTTAAATGCCCTATTCAAACCATAGGCATGCCAGGGTTTGATTAGAAAGGGAGAATCACAAATGAATGAACTAGAATAAAAGATATGTATAAGCATTGGTCCTTACACAGTTGCACAAGCTGATTAAGCAGTCCATGTAAAGCCATTGTTCTTCATCTGAGGAGAAGGCTGGAGCCAGCAGTGCAAGCAATTGGGAGGGAAAGTAGACATGAGGTGGGTGAAACCAGGACAAACTGGGACCCATGAGAACAGATTGGAATGCACATCTGCCTCCAACCTCAATAATCGGTGATATTGCGCTGCCTTTCTGCCATGGAGTTGTATGCGTACCTGGCCAAGATTCAGAGCAGCTGACGCGGGAGATCCAGCTCAAGCCGAAGGACAGGACTGATGCTCCAGGCCAACAAGGCAAGATGACAGATCGTGGGCCACACTCATGCCTGACGATCTTAAGGATGAGGCAGTACAGCCTCTCGTGGCCAACCCTCACCAGCAACCATGGAATAAGGACAGGATTCTGGGGGAGGCAGTGCCAGCTTAGCCAAGCCTACCCTGGACGGAGCCACCACAGTAGGTATACTATCACAGTCTACCCAAAGTGAGACCCAAGCACCGTTTTGCAGTTTGAGTTTCCTACTTAGGCAGGGCCCATGAGAATGGGAAGGAGAGGATTAGAAGAGCCAGAGAATGCAATTGCCAGGCAGCTACGGTAGACTGCATTATGGGCTCCAGCTTCTCAACCCTCTTTGCGTCTACACACTTGCATGCCTCACGGGGGACAGGTTGTACTTTCCTGAGCCTTGACTTTGGGTGTGGCCACGAAACTGACTTTGGCCAATAACAGAGGGGTGGAAAAGTTAATGGAGTAGGTCTGTCTTAAGAGGCTACACCTGCTTCCACTTTCCCTCTTTCTGTTTTCTGTCTCTGTGAGAAGATCCTAAGAGGGGACCCTGAAAGCATGGAATAGGGCCATCCTCCACTGCAGATGCATGAGTAATGACCGCTTGGTTTTAAGCTCTGTGCTTTGGAGTTGTTTGTTACACAACAATAGTTCATCGATACAACTCAAAGCAGAAAGGAGGCTCCCGTTGAAAGCCTCTCTCTGAAAGCTGCAGCTTAGCACTTGTGTGAGTATCACTACCAGCTTCAGTTCTCCACTGAGCATTCTTATGCTTTGGTGCCTCCTGGCCATTGCTTTGTGCAATGAGCCCTGAGGGGTAGGGAGTGTGCAGTGTGTGGGAAAGAAGATTAACTCTGATGTGGGCCACCTCTGGCCAGTCGTGGCACACGAGAGATGCACGTTGATCAGTAGCCAGAGCCTGAAAATTAGGTGAAGCTGAAACAAGGAGTGCACAAGAGGAGGTTATCACTTGGTCGGACTTGGAGTTTCTCTAAAGGAATTTAATTTTATTATTTTTTTAAATTTATTTATTTTTAATTGGGGAATAATTGCTTTACAATGTTGTGTTGGTTTCTGCCCTACAACAATGTGAATCAGCCATAGGAATAGACGTGTCCTTCTTGAACCTCCCTCCCACCTCCCACCCTATCCCACCCCTCTAGGCTGTCACAGAGCACCAGGCTTAGCTTGCTGCACCATGCAGAGATGTCCCACTAGCTGGATAGTGGGACATTCACACATGGTAATGTACGTGCTTCCAACTGCTCTCTCAATTTGCCCACCCTCTCCTTCCCCCACTGTGTCCATAAGTCTGCTTTCTATTTCTGAGTCTCTCTTCCTGCCCTGCAAATAGGTTCATCAGTACTATTTTTCTAGATTCCATATATATGCATTAATATATAATATTTGTTTTTCTTACTTCATTCTGAATAGCGGGCTCATCCACTTCACTAGAAGTGACTCAAAGCCACTCCTTTTTTATGGCTGAGTAATATTCCGCTGTATATATGTACCAGAGTGTCTTTACCCATTCATCTATGCCCTATCTGTTGTAAATAGTGCTACAGTGAACACTGGGGTACATGTGTCTTTTTCAACTTTGGTTTCCTCAGTATATAAGCCCAGTAGTGGGATTGCTGGGTCATATGGTCGTTTTATTCCTAGCGTTTTTTTTTTTAAGAAATCTCCATACTGTCTTCCATAGTGGATGTGTCAGTTTACATTCCCACCAACACTGCAAGAGGGTTCCCTTTTCTCCACATCCTCTCCAGCATTATTTTCAGATAAGATTTGGCTGATGGGCAGCTGAGGACTGGCAGCTTCAGAGCTGCTGTATAAACAGCTTCTTCTGATGGTTCCCCATCACCTACAGGATAAATGTCAAATGCCTCAACAGGGCAAGAAAGTGCTTTTCTGACCTAGCCTCCTTGAACCTTTGGAGACCTCTCTCCGATCCCTCCTTGTTCCTCCTACTCTCACACACCTGCAAATTCTCTTTGCCTAGAATGTCCTTCTCTCTTCTCTCCTTAGCAAGCTCCTGCTTAATCTCCAGTGAAAGTGAAAGTCGTTCAGTTGTGTCTGACTCTTTGCGATCCCGTGGACTATACAGTCCATGGAATTCTCCAGGCCAGAATACTAAAGTGGGTAGCCTTTCTGTTCTCCAGGGGATCTTCTCAACCCAGGGATCGAACCCAGGTCTCCTGCACCGCAGGTGGATTCTTTATCAACTGAGCCACAAGGGAAGCTTATTCTTCAGAGGCTATCGCAAATGTCCCATGTTCTCTGTGGATCTCTCACTCTTTAACTACTTGCAGCCTCCTAACTCACCTCTAGGCAGAACGAACATGCCTCCAAGTTGGCTGTGTTGCTACCTCCTCCGTTAAATATAACCTCTTGTGGGCAGGGACTGGGTCTTCCTCACTACCACATCCTTCTTCAGCATTTAACCCAGAACCTGGCAGGAAAAAGGTGAGCAGTAGATTGTAGTTACTAAGTTGCTAAGATACATTTCAAGAGGATGAAGATTTTTCTCTACTGAAGTTTGTATTGCTATCTAAAATGGTGACCTTGTTAATTATCAATGGGTTTCACGGCAGAGATGTGAATTTTTCAACTCCTTTGAGAAAAGAGGTCAACTGGGACTCAGAGAAGAGCCGGAATCTTAAAACATACCTGAAAAATCTCAAACACATAAAATGACTACATTCCCATCTAATGCAAAATAGCTTAACAGAAGCCCACTTTAGATGAGCCACTTAAATGTTAACAGGACATATGCTTATCAAGGCTTTCACTTGGTTTCAGAGACTTCTCTCTCACACAATAATTTTTTTTTCTTCTTTTTCCAGAATCTCGTCTCATTTTCCAAACACCGCTCACTCTTTCAGCCTATGAAAAAGCTGAAGTGATGTTTTCTTCTTCCTAAACTGACAACAGAGGAGCCAGAGCAGTACTTGGGCAAGAAAGCAGAGAGATCCCCTCTCCTTTCAGTTTCAGATTTAGCAGAAAGGATGTGCAGTCTTCATTGACCTTCATGCTTTCTGCCCACAGCCAGACCTAATCATCTCCCATGTCTAGGGGTAGCATTACACACCATCCAGGAGTGCTGGTTCTGTGTGTGTGTGTGCGCGCGCGCGTGTGCTCATTCACTCAGTCATGTCTGACTTGAGTTTTTGCAACCCCCTAGACTGTAGCCCCAGAGAAGGCATTGGCACCCCACTCCAGTACTCTTGCCTGGAAAATTCCATGGGCGGAGAAGCCTGGAAGGCTGCACTATGGGGTCGCTGAGGGTCAGACACGACTGAGCAACTTCACTTTCCCTTGTCACTTTCATGCATTGGAGAAGGAAATGGCAACCCACTCCAGTGTTCTTGCCTGGAGAATCCCAGGGACAGGGGAGCCTCGTGGGCTGCCGTCTATGGGGTCACATAGAGTCGGACATGACTGAAGCGACTTAGCAGCAGCAGCAGCAGCAGACTGTAGCCCACCAGACTCCTCTGTCCCTGGAATTTTCCAGGCAAGAGTACTGGAGTGGATTGCCATTTCCTCCTCCTGGGATCCTCTTTCCTGACCCAGGGATCAAACTTGAGTCGCCACATCTCCTGCATTGGCAGATAGGTTCTTTACCAGTAGTGCCACCTGGGCCTCCCTGCCAGTTCTCTGAATTCTCTGCAAACCACATTTCCACTTGGCCAGCTGTGTCCTGGGGGCTTCCCTGGTTGCTTAGCGATCAAGAATCTGCCTGCCAATGCAGGAGACGCAAGTTCAGTCCCTGGGTCTGGAATATCCTCTGGAGAAAGAAATGACAACCCGCTCCAGTATTCTTGCCCCAGGAATTCCCATGTACAGAGGAGCCTGGCCAGCTACATTCCGTGAGGTCTCAGAGTAGGAAACAGCAACAGCTGTGTCCCACTAGTCATGATCAGTAGGGGGTGCTAGAGAGCGACTGTGAGGCTGCAAGAGGAGGCAGTTGCTTGCTTCTTTCTCTTGTCCCTTTCAGGCTCACTGAAGCTGGTGGTGGCAGCAGCAGTTTCGTCCTGTGTCAACAGATAAGTTTCCAGCATTTGCAGAAAATGGCTTATCGCATATTCCACGCCTTGCCCCACTGACGCCAGATGCAGCCAAGTGACATCCCCGGTAAAGATTCTGAGTTTCAATTCCAGGAATCCTCCTCTGAGTTTCTAAGGTTTAAAAAAAGTTCCAGTCTTTTTTATTTTGTTCCTCCAGGCCTTCAAGGTGGTGGCTACTTTTCTGCGGTTGTAGCATCTTGAAACCTTAAGACCGTCTTCTTTTTCTTCTCATTTGACTAGGTAACAACTTTCTACTTTGCTAATAATTCTTGATATTAAATTCTTTCTGTTTAAAAAACTGGTGCATCTCTGTCTCGTGATGGAAATCTGGCTGATACTCACTGGTGTTGGAAACTGTTCCAGCTGCCTGTTCCCTCCTCTGCACCAACTGTGCGGCTTCCTACGCTGATGATGCCTGTTAAGGTGCCCTGATTGGCAGGTCCCATGCACACTCCTGGATCCTCCTCCTGGGGTCTGCAGCCCTCTCCCTGTGGTTATCATGCTTGTTACAAGCTCCAGTTACCACATTAGCCCCTATTCTGATCATGGGGGACCCAGGCTCAAGCCCCCAACACCCACCCTTATACCATAGTTCACAGCCTTCTGTTCAGACTTTCCAAACCCCCAAACCTATGGTAAGTTCCCTGATTGCTAACAACTGGTTCCATGGTGGGGAGGTTTTGTTTTATAGTTTTCTTTTTCTGATTTCTGTGATGTGTAAATACTCCCACCAGGACCAGTTTCACTGAACCTAGAGTGGGGGCTGGAAACACAGTAGTACTCTATTATGTGGGTTTCCTAGGTGTCTCAGTTGTAAAGAATCTGCCTGCAATGCAGGAGACGTGGGTTTGATCTCTGGATCAGGAAGATCCCCTAGAGAAGGAAATGGTGACCCGCTCAAGTATTCTTGCCTGGAGAATCCCATGGATAAAGAAGCCTGGGGATTATAGTCCACGGGGTCGCGAAAGAGTCGGGCGTGACTTAGTAACTAAACAACAAAACAACTCTATTATATAGTAGTTTCATTATAAGGATAAAATAGACACAATATCTAGTGTAAATAATAGAAATACATAGTAAAATAATTTAAAATTATGAGTTTTGAGTATATTCTTTCTTTTTAATGTAATTTATTTAGTTGTTTGGGCTTCCCTGGTGGCTCAGCAATAAAGAATCCACCAGCAATACAGGAGCCACAGGAGACATGAGTTTGATCCCTGGGTCAGGAATATCCCCCGAAGAAGAAAATTGCAACCCACCCCAGTATTCTTGACTGGGAGATCCTATGGACAGAAGAGCCTGGTGGGCCACAATCCATAGGGTTGCAAAGAGTGGGACATGACTGAAGCAACTTGGCACGCATGCGCACATTTAGTTGTTTTTGCAATTAACTTGCATTTTTATTGTCTCTACTTGACAACTGGGTCACAGAATTTCTGAAAATTTAATTAGCTCCCACCAGCCAATGAAAGCTAGCTGTGATATAGCAAGGGTCAGTGCTGTATCTACAAAGTATCCCTCCCCTCTGTATCCATGGAACCCTGAAGCTATGTAGGGCAAGCACGATGTGGTAACCACCTCTCTGGGGACCGATAAACTCAGAACATCATTCTATTTCACGCCATCATCACAGCAACACATCTCAAATACAAGTCAGTGATTTGCGGGAGCATCCTGCAAGGCGTACAAACACAGACACCCCAGAACTCCAGGGATACCAGCCTCCTACCATTATAAAAGGATCCTGGACTTCACTGGTGGGCCTGTGGTTAAGAATCCACCTGCCAACGCAGGGTACACAGGTTCAATCCCTGGTCCAGGAAGATTCCACATGCTGAGGAGCAACTGAGCATGTGGCACAGCTACTGAAGCCTGAGTACTGAGAGCCTCCTCAACAAGAGAAGCCGCCACAGGGAGAAGCCAGTGTACCGCAGCTGGTGTGGTCCCTGCTAGCCAGAGCTAGAGAAAACGCCGCAGAGCAGTGAGACCCAGTGCAGCCAGAAATCCAAGCAAATGAAAAGGATCCCTCGGCCTTCACACAGAACGGCTGCAACTATGTCCCAAAATATAAGTAAGTATTTTAAAAAGAAACAGGTAGTAGAGATGTAGCTGTCATAAAGCAAAGGAGGAGAACGCAAAGAGAAAGCCAGTTCATACTTCCATGAGGACTTCTCTGAGTCGCAAACATAATATCAACAATCATGACTGTAATATGAAACACTGCTTCAGTTCTTGGTGTTTATAGAATGAAACCCTTTGAACTGGGCTCCTCATTATTTCAAATGTCTTTTCTGAAAAGTCTGTGTGTACTGGTTGTGTTTCAGGGAACTCTAGGACCAAATTCTTGGGTTTCATCAAAATGGAAGGGATAAAGCTTTCACCGGACTTAATACCTGAATAATAAGAAATCAAGTTGTAACCTTGAATGAATTCCAGAAACAAATTAGTTGCTGATTTTGCAAGGCAGTTCAGGTCTGGAACAGCTAATGTTTGCCACATGGTAGGCACTGGTCGAAGTGCCACCTATTCAAAGAGGCAAGCACTGTTTTACCCCTGTTTTACCGATGAGTATATGGAGGCATTGAATTTAACTTTCTAAGGTCACACAGTTAGTAAAGGCAGAGGCAGGCATTCAACCCACCCAGTCTGAGTTTACAGCCCCTTCACCATTGTGCTGTGCTGACTTCTTCTCAAAGCCACTTAACCCTTGCTGCTAAGAACTTCCTAGAGCCGGAAGCTGCAAGAAAGAGTCTTGAGAATTTGCCATCTCCCCCTTTCCTGCCCCATCTCCATACATTCTTACTCCTGATCTCACAGCCTAGTTGTTTTGAAGGCTTTAGTCTGTAATTATCACTGGCTGTGCTGAGCCTTCTTTGCAGAGCGAGGCCTTTCTCTAGCTGTGCTGCGCAGGCTCTCTAGTTGCATCGTGCAGGCTTAGTTGCCCTGTGGCACATGGGCTCTTAGTTCCCGGACCAGGGATTGAACCCACATCCCCTGCATTGGAAGGCGGATTCTTAAACACTGGACCACTAGGCAAGTCAACTTAATCTTTGATTCAGAAAACAAAGACGGTGTCATCTGCCTGACACCCCTCCCAAACTCTTCCAACCCATGGTCTCACAAGTGAAAGAATCCAAGCTGGATGTGTGGTTTCTCCCCAGATGATATAAATACCAAGAGCTAATGCCCATGGGGTGCCTAAGTATAGCTGGGACGTGCTATACTTTCAGCAAGTGGTGGTCAGTAGCATCACTTATCACACTACCTCCCCACGTTTACTCTCATAACTATACTCAGATGTAGGTTTCATTTTGACTGATGAGGCGACTGAGCCTCCTTAAAGTTACAGTGCCCTGGAAACATCCCTTGGCTAGGCGGTGGCCAAGCAGAGCTGCAGAAATGCCAACTCCAGCCTCGCCCTTCTCCTACCTGCTCCCTCTCAAGAGCACTTCTCTGCGAGGAGGAGCCATGTTGGAGGGACCCCCAGGCACACATTACTCGAATTACGCTTAACTACTGCAGAGACTTATTATGCATTTTCATCTTCTTAGTGCTTTCTAATTAAAAAGGAGGGGAACATGGTGATCTTTTTGCTATGTAACGTCTGTTTTCTCTGAGTGGAAAGCAGAGGGCCCCCAACGAGAGCCTTTGCATAATAGAGCTCATTGTATTGCAATCAGCTGTTTAAGTGCAGAGTTCTCCAAGGTCCTTTTTTACTGGAGAGAGTTAATTAACAACAGTCACTAATCACTTCCCGGAGCTCTGTCTTGATTACCAAGAATATGTGAATCTACTTAGTCACCTAAAAATTTAAAGTGTGCCCTTACTGTAACAGGCTTTAATTAATGGCAATAATATTATTATTCCTATTTAATATCAATGGAGTGCTTACTAAGAACCAGGTGCTCTGCTATGTGATTTTTATTTAATCCTCACAAGGACTTTAATTAGAAGCAGTCACTATTGTTTTTCTTTCCACTTTGCCCATGAAAATCCCGAAGTAAAGGTTAAGGTGAAAGTTAAAGTTGAGGCTTGACCCTAGGTGTGTGCAAGCCCAGGGCCTTGATGGCCTCCACATCCTAGGGAATAATAAATCATTTTGTTTTATATTATAACAAAACATGCCTTTACTCGCCTAGCAGAGCTTAGAGTCATGACGTCTAAGAAAATGAAGACACTTATAGCAATAAACTGAAGTTGCCAACCACCTGTGGGCTTCCCAGGTGGCACACTGGGTAAAGAATCCACCTGCCTATGAAGGAGAGGCAGCAGACATGGGTTTGATCCCTGAGTCAGGGAGATCCCCTGGAGGAGGACATGGAAACCTACTTCAGTATTCTTGCCTGAAGAATCCATGGACAGAGGAGCCTGGTGGGCTACCGTCCATGGGGTCACAAAGAGCTGGACATTACTGAATGCACACACACTGTGCCAGCTAAGCCCATGGCAAGTAGCAATCAATTCTCCCAGGTGGCGTCCCTAAGACTAAAACCTGGACAAGACAGTATGCTGGTGGCCTCTGAGTGGCCAAGTGGAAGCCCAGCTGGTGCAATCTATTAACTCTTCTAGCTGAGACTGGTCTTCACTGTACAGATCCTCCAGGACCAATAATCTGGTTGTATGGTTAGTGGGAACCAAACAAAGAATTCAGGATTAGAAGAGGAGTCCCCAACCTCTGGGATCTAAAGCCTGATGATCTGAGCTGATGTAATAATAGTGTGTTAGTCACTCAGTTGTGTCCAACTCTTTGTGACACCATGGGCTGTAGCCTGCCAGTCTCCTCTGCCCGTGGAATTCTCCAGGCAAGAATACTGGAGTGGGTTGCCATTCCCTCCTCCAGGGGCTCTTCCTGACCCAGGGATTGAACCTGTGTCTCTTATGTCTCCTGCATTGGCAGGCAGGTTCTTTACCACTAGCACCACCTGGGAAGCCCAGTCTCTACCAAACTTGGTAGGAATAGTAACATTGATTATGAAGTGCTGCCCTAGACCTTGCTGGGAATATTTTATTAGTACATGAGCTGAACTTCCTTCTGAAAATTT
Organism: Capra hircus; assembly: GCF_001704415.2. Taxonomy (NCBI): domain Eukaryota; kingdom Metazoa; phylum Chordata; class Mammalia; order Artiodactyla; family Bovidae; genus Capra; species Capra hircus. Next base: position 14,700,045 of record NC_030828.1, on the reverse strand, counting down.
GAAAACTTCTGAATTCTGGAAATGGTCTGGCTTCAAGGAGTCTTAGACCACTGCAGACCTGAATGGGGCAGTGGGCTGATGGGACTGTCTCTGTAAATAGTGCAGAGCACATGGAAAGGGCTCCATGAGTGTGAACAGGGCACAAGTGTGACCTGGCACCAAACTGGGGTCCATGTCTCATTCCACTCCCCTCCCACCTGACCTTGATGAACTGCATAACGTTTCTCAGGCTCCTCATGTGAAGTGAAGATGATGGCCATTATGCCAACTGAATCAGTGAATACATGCAAAGTACTTGGTAAATTGCTTGGTACATCACAAATACTAGTGGTAGCTATTCTTATAATTATTGCACTCTGGCATAGATTAAAATTACTCTTTTATAAAGGATACGGCATTAGAGCCAAACTCAGAAAACAAGGTAGTTAAACCTGTGTTGGTATTCCGAGAATTTTACAGAGAATAACAAGGCTACCCAGTGTATTAATCTAAGCTGACCTTTTGTGCCTTCTTTAATCAGATTAAAGTACTTTTTCATTAAAATAGTTTAGTTTGTTTTCATGTAATGTTCTTGATGGATTCCCCACCCCCAGAAGTTCGAAGACAAAAACAAGAATAAAAGGGTTATTTCTTGTTTTCACCAATACAAGCTGTTTCAGAGGAACAGGTGAGGATGGGAAGATTGGAGGAACTCAGTAAGGATGCTGTTCTCAGGACTGTAGGATTCAGCACTTTCTTATCCCTTCCGCCCTTGGTGGGGTGGCTGTGGACATGTGCCACTCACTCCCAAGAGAACTTGCTGCTCGCTGGGAGTGTCGCTGGTGGATAACTTCACGTTCCCTCCAGTTACATCCATTACATGTGTGCTAAGACCTCTCTTCCTCCATATGGCTGGCAGGTCCTAGGGCCAGGCCGTCCCTGCCTTCAACATGAGATTCCTTCACTGGCAACTGGGGATGCCCCATTGTCCAGTCGTCACTTTCTTAGAACTGCAGTCTGAAGCTCATTCAACCCAATCCTTTCTCCCCTCTCTTCTCGTACAGATATCTGATCTGCAATTGGAATCTAAAGATTCCCCTCGCCCAGTTGTGCTTTCTCCTCCTTTTTTAGTCAGAGACAATCCCCACAAATAAATATATTGCTCACCTAATCACTTCTAATTCCATCTTGGTGTTTGCTCCTTAAAGGACCCGAACGGACACAAAGCACCTGGACTTTATTTCCCAGAATCCCTTGCCTTGGGAGTTATGGATGCTCTTGAGGTTTTGCCCCTGAGATGTTCTTGCAGAAGATTTGGAAAGAAGGAAGAAGGGAGACATTAATCTCTGTATGGCTGACAATTGAGCTCCAGCAGATTTGGGATTTTGCCATAACCTAACTCCACATTCCACTGTCGAATCGCCAGGCTCATGGACTCAGGATGCTGACACTGGCAGCAGCAGAGAACCTCAGATCACAATTGCCGTGGCAGGGTTGCAGAGCTGCGCAGCAGCATCTCTTTAGCGCCTGCCCTTCCAACTTTTCCAATAATTTCACAAGCACCCATTTAAAAAATATTCGATTTCTTTCTGTTTAAAACACCTCAGGTGATTTTCGTTTCTTGAACTAAATGCTGACTGATACAGCAAACGGATTTGCAAGTTGCAAAGTTAACTTGTTTATGCTCAGGGGAAATATTTAATAAAAGCTGTTACCTTCTAAGAGCTTCTCCAGTGGCTCAGTGGTAAAGAATCCACCTGCAATGCAGGAGATGCAATTAGATCCCTGGGTTGAGAAGATCCCCTGGAGGAGGGCATGGCAACCCACTCTAGTATTCTTGCCTGGAGAATCCTGTGGACAGAGGAGACTGACTGGCTGTACTCCATGGGATTACAAAAGGTTGGACATGACTTACTCACTAAGCATGCATGCATACACATAACTTTCTAAAACTTGGAAGTGAGACTGTATACCTACCAAACTACTAACTCAACAGGAAAAGATTATAAGGATGTAGAGGATTCCTTTGTGCTGGCTGCTCCTCACAAGGTGTTTCAAGAAAAATTAGCTCTAGCAGGGATTTGCCAGAGAGCAAGCAAGATGGAAGGGAAGAAGTCATCCAGGGATTAAGGTTTTCACTTTGTTGGAAAAGGCAACGAATATATACCTGGTTTCCTTGAACCAGTCCTTGAGATAACCCTCGGTTATATGGGCAAAAGTGTTTCAGTTTGAAAAATAAACTACATGGCCATCCTATTTATGCCCTAAATAGCTAGAGAGAGGGGACTATTGTTCAAAACATTTTTCAAAGACCTATTGAGTTGAGATCTTTTAGTTAAACAGTAAGTCAAACAAAAGTAGCCCTCATTGACTAAGGATCACATGAAGATGCTGCCTTTCAACTCAACTTAGTGTTTTAACAGGCTGTAGTGTGTGGCGCTATCAAACTCTGGAAGCGAAACAGAGCCGGACTCTATGGTCCTTCCCACCGTGTCCTCTGCCTGACTTTTGTCTGTAGAAGAACTTTAGTCAAAGGAGTTTAATTGGGGAAGTGAGAAAACGCAGAAACAAAGGCAGACAGAGAAGACCAAATAATAATAAAGCAGTCATTAAGCATAGCCAAGGACCTTTAGGTCCTTCTCAAGGGCTGTAGATAATATTCTGAGCCATGTCCTGTGAGCTGTCTTATAGATACTGAAACCCCCACCAGGTGGAAGAAGTTAACTACAGGATGACCAGACTGTAACCTTGACCTACGCTGCAACAATTCCAAGAACTGGCTTCAAGGAAATGAGAACAAACTGACGGTGCAACTGAAGATTAACTGTACTTAAAACAATCAAGATGACGCTGGTCAGACCACTGCATGACCAATTGCCCAGATGATTGTCACCTGACTGTGCTGTTTCTGCATGTAGCCCCCTCCCTCCCCCGATAAAAGCTCTAACCCATTGATTGTCAGGATAGGGGGTCAAAGAGTTGGCCTTTGGACAGGCATCCTCCTGTCCCCCAGGTTGCCAGCATCCAAAATAAAGCGAAATTTCTTTTCCATCAACCTGGCCTCTTTATTGGATTTTCAGTGGCAAGCAGCTGGACCCTTCAGCTACAGAAGTGTGATGGGTATAACAACAAGGTAGGCTTAAGGTAATGTCTAGGAGAGAACTTGGGGAGGTCTTCTGGCATATGGAACTTACTATACACAAATGGAGTTGTATTGCCAATGAAATTATAAAACTGGTTTGCAGACACTGTGGATTTTTAAGCAAGTCTCGGATCCTCCAAATTCTCACTTATAGAATAAGTTGTAAAAGCTGTGTCACGGCCAGAGGTGTCTTACTCTGCGAAAACTGCTTCAGATGTGAATGTGGCGAAGAAGGGAACAGCAGGAGGAAACTCTCAAGGTCAGGGGCAGGGAATGCAGAAGAATATGGCTAGGAGAGTTTTTCCAACAGAACAGAGCCAGTGCAAAACCAAGTAGCTAATTCCCCTGCAGTTTAACACTCAGAAAACCTTTGGGGATAGGTATGAATAAGCCCCATTTTATAGATGGAGAGACTAAAATTCAGACAGTTTGACTGATTTCTCCAGGACCGCACACAATTGACTCTGCAGATTTAAAGCAGGTTGCTCTGACTCTTGAATGGATGTTCTTTCCAGTGAGGTCAGCCATCTCTCTATCCAGGGAGCTTCAATTTGAGGATGTAGTTAATAATGCACCTGCTGGGTAGATGCCTGCTTGTCTAACCTGCCCCGAACATTCATGGGACTCATTGCTCAGTCCACCAGGAGAGGAGAAGCGCTCCCATTACTTGATTTATTTGCCTTATTTCTGAACAGAATAAAGTACTCACCACTGGCATGACTGGCCTCCTTATTTCATACCAGATTTGTTCTAAATGACTTCAGGCTGTTTCCCAAAAAAGCCAGACTTAAAGGACAAAGATTTACCACTGCACAAGTTATTCAAAAGAAATGTTTTAGGCTCTGGCCATATTTAGCCTCTATCTCTGAAAGCTACTGGGCAATTGAAAAGAACAAGGGGATCACTTTTCACTGGGTCTGAAGACCCCATTTTTAGCTACCTGAAAAAGGGACACTATAACCTGCATCAACTCCAGGGGACATCTTTTAATGACCAAGAAAATCAGTGACAGAGCCAATACTTCTCTCCAAATGCCAGATTAATAATTGGACACAAACTTCCCCGGTGGCCCAGTGGTTAATAATCCACCTGCCAGTGCAGGGGACACAAGTTTGATCCTTGGTCCAGGAAGATCCCACATTCTGTGGGGCAGCTAAGCCCGTGCGCCGCAGCTACTCAAGCCCTTGCATCTAGAGCCCACACTCTGCAAGAAGACAAACCACCAGAATGAGAAATGCGTGCATCTCAACTAGAGTGTAGCCCTCATCGCCACGGCTAGGGAAAGCCTGCACAAAGCAACAAAGACCCAGTGCAGCCAAAGAGACAGTTTAAAAATTAAAAAAATAATAATTGTACAAAATTGTCACACCCCTGCAACTTCTAAAAATTAAAATGAAACTGATATCAAGGGATATTTATTTGTGTATCTCCTTGACTTTATAAGAAGTAATAAGGACTGTAGTTGACTCCTGAAAGGGGCAGCCTAAACCTTTGTAAGGTCTCAAACCCAACCTGTCCCACTTCAAATGATGCCCACTTGCCAGTCTCTATCCCTTTTACAAATGGTCTTTTTTAACGAAGGAAGGATGTTTTGAAGGCAGTTGAGTTTTCAGAGCAGAAAGGTCATAAATTACACCCTGTGATAGCACGGCTGCAGTACATCCTTGAGTTCTCATGGGAAGTCATTGTATAGCAGTGAATAACGGGTAGAACACACAGTGTTTTCCTTCAGAGTTCACAATGCTCCATTCGTTCTTTACTCACAGAGCATTCACCAAACTATGTGAAGGGCACATCTGAGGGCCTTCTTTACATGACCAAGAGTATCAGTGACAAAGCCAATACTTATCTCCAAATGCCAGGCTGGACACAAGTTTGCAGGACCAGAGAGCAAGACACGAAGCAATTACGCCCCAAGTAATCATTATTACTTATCAACAGGGAAAAAAACCCCCCACATTTGTGGGTACAGAGTCTGAAACTACTGGGTCAAAAGCCCACTGTAAACACCAACCCATTCTATTCCTTCTGTTGGGCGTTTTTGCTAAAATCCAATAATGATCTGATGACAAATCTAACAAAGATCTTGCACAAACCTGACTGCATATGGAGCTTGTTGATCTGCATACAAAACAAACCAGTTCACAAGAAGATAAGACCTTAATCTTCCACCATCTTATGGGGGGTGATCCACAAAAATTAAATTAAATCCGTACTTTCCCTATTCACTGGGTTAGATTGTTAATAGGCTTGGATACATCTTGATTGGATCCTAAGCATAAGCTGAAAACTGAGAAGACAGGTTTTGTCCATGTGAAATAGTTAATTTTGGGGAAGCATCTTAAAAGGGGTTCCCAAGCATAGTTGAGAATTTGGGGCAAAAAGAGATAAATCTTACAAAGTTGTGTGTGTGTGTGTGTGTGTGTGTGTGTGTGTGTGTGTGTGTGTTTTAAGAATAGGAATACATTGAAGTTATGAATTGCCAGAGGCCTGGAAGAGTTTATCCCGTCACTTCTCTCTGGTCACTGGTTCACTGCTTTGGTGTGCAAGGCAATCTCAAGAATGCCAGGCACCTTCTTGCAATGTCTCACTCTTAGGGTTGTGCTACGTAGCATATCTGGGGGTGTCTATTATATTGGGCAGTCCATATCCCCTAAATGTATGCACACTTAAGATGAGATAATAGGAAAAGATGTACCCATCACCATCTTTCCTTCTCTTTCATTTCCTGCCTCCCTAGTTCTTACAACCCTCCATGCTTAGCCAACACATCCTCCACCTCTATCTGTATGGTGGTTTGGTGAGTCTCCCCTTCTCCAGTGGCCCTCAGATTCCTCCAGCAGATGAATTCTCTTTGCCTACTCCAGAGATCATTTTATCAACAAGGAGAAAATTGAGCTGGAGCGGCCCAGGGACTCTGGAAGCCTGCACACAGCTGCTTGAGATGAAATGTCCTCAGTGCAATGTGGGGACTCTTCTGGTGGGGGTGACCAGGGGTCCATGTCCCTGCCATCCACTGTGCTACAGAATGCAGCCCCTTTCCCCTCCCGGGAGGTGGAGAGAGTGAGCAGATGGGGAATTCCAGCTCCTTCTTTTTAATCTTCCATTATTTCTTCAACCTGTTTCCCAAGCTTCAGGGGGTGAGAGAGGGTTGCTGAGCGGAATAACGGAGGAGAGACTCACACCCTGCCACTCAGCACGCAGGGCCATTCCCTTCTCCTCTTTACACCTCCCCTCAAGAGCCTTACCGTTCCTTCTCCAAACCCCCTTCTCTGCTTGAAAAACTGGAGCTCCTTTAGTTATACCAGGAGTAAATAGCTGAGGCTGGGGAGCCACCTTAGATACCCACTGAGCCTGTTTTATTAGTTTGCTGTTACTCCTCACACACTTCTGTGCCCTGAGATGGTGCAAGTACACAGTCCCTCAGGAATGAGTATGTGGTGCTGGTTTAGCCACCAAGTCATTTCTGACTCATGATCCCATGGACCGTAGCCCACCAGACTCCTCTGTCCATGGGACTCCCCAGGCAAGAATACTGGAGTGGGTATTGATTTCTTTCTCCATGGGATCTTCCTCTTTTGCATCTCCTGCATTGCAGGCAGGTTCTTTACCACTGAGCCACCAGGGCAGCCCCCAGGGATAAGTGTTAGTACCTGCCTATTCTAGCATCTTTCTAAATGACTAGAAGACAGCTAAGAGGGAAGGGTCCAAGATTTCCAGTGTCTGGACATTCATCAGGGCTCTAAGAGAGCAAATGGAAAGAGATGGACCACAGAAAGGACTTACAAAACAGGATACCAGAACAAAGAAGTTTGGGATGACTTTTAACAGAGGTAAATGTGAAGTAAATGCTTCAGGATAAGAATAAATCCAGATTGGAAGCAAGAATTAAGAGCCGGAGCTACTGGTAAAAAATGGGCTCCATGAAGACTGCTGAGTCCGGGCATTAAGATTATACACACACACCAGACACACACACAAAACCCCAGAGAGGTGGGTACTATTTTTATTACTCAGTTTAACACACTGAGGTACAGAGAAATTAAGTAACTTGGCCAATGTCACACGGCTACTAAATAACAGTGTGTGTTAGTCTCTCAGTCATGTCCAACTCTTTGCAACCCCATTAACTGTAGCCTGGCAGGCTCCTCTGTCCATGGAATTCTTCAGGCAAGAATACTGGAGTGGGTAGCCCTTTCCTTCTCCAGGGCATCTTCCTGACCCAGGGCTCAAGCCCAGATGTCCTGCACTGCAGGCAGATTCTACACCATCTGAGCCACCAGGGAAGCCCAGTGAGTCACAGAGTTGGATTCAAACCCAACAACCTATTGTCTTGAGTTTGCTTGTTATTTTTCCAACATTATACAAAAAAAAATTCATTGATAACCTATGTCCATACTATTTAGCATCAATAATCTTGACAACCTTGTTTTATCCATATATGTGTATTAGTGCATCTTTTTTCTTGAAACATTTAAAAGTAATTTTTGTGACAGTTTGAAATGGAGCTGGACCCTACAGTCCCCCTCATCCACACACACACATACATACACACTCACACATACTCACACTCACACACACCATGTTCTCTGCTGGCCTTTTGTCTGTGGAAAACTTTAGCCAAACAATAATTTTAATCAGAGAAGTGAGAAAACACAGAAACAAAGGTAAACAGTCGAACAAGACTAAATAATAATAGTTTAGCCCTTAAGCAAAGTAAAGGACCTTTAGTTTCTCCTCAAGGGCTATAGATAATATTCTGAGCCGTATCCTGTGAGCTGTCTTATAGATACGGAAAGCCCACCAGGTGAAAGGAGTTAACTAAGTGATGACCAGACTGTCAGCGGTAAAGAATCTGCCTGCCAATGCAGGAGATGCAGGAGACGTGGGCTTGATCTAGGGTCAGGAAGATCCCCTGGAGGAGGAAATGCACCCTACTCCAGTATCCTTGCCTGGAGAACCTTAGGGACAGAGGAGCCTGACAGGCCACAGTCCATAGGGTCGCAAAGAGTCTAACACGACTGAGTGAGGCAGGGAGATCAGACCATAGCCATGGCATAAGCTGCCACAAATCTGAGAACTGGCCTCAAAGAAATGGGAATAAACCAATACTGGAACCAAAGACTAACTGTACTGAAAACGATCGAGTTGACATTGATCAGACCGCTGCATGAGTAATTTCAAGATGACCATCAGAGCTAACGTGCTATTTCTGTAGGAAGCCCCTACCACCTGGATTGTCAGCACGTCAGTCAGTCTTGGAGAAGGCGATGGCACCCCACTCCAGTACTCTTGCCTGGGAAATCCCATGGCCAGAGGAGCCTGGGTAGGCTGCAGTCCATGAGGTCGCTAAGAGTCGGACACGACTGAGCGACTTCACTTTCACTTTTCACTTTCATGCATTGGAGAAGGAAACAGCAACCCGCTCCAGTGTTCTTGCCTGGAGAATCCCAGGGATGGTGGAGACTGGTGGGCTGCCGCCTATGGGTCGCACAGAGTCGGACACGACTGAAGCGACTTAGCAGCAGCAGCAAGTCAGTCTGAGTAGGAGTCCACCCGCTCCACAACCCCCATCATCCCCATATTGCTGGCCTCTGAAATAAAGCAAACTTTCCTTTCCACCAACCTTGCCCTTTCATTGGATTCCGAGAGGTGGGCGGCCAGACCGCCCGTTTCAGTGCCTGTTTTTCAGGCCCCAAGGTGAGGCTGCACTCTCGCGATACCTGCCTCCCTGGGATTTTCCGAAGTAGAGCAGCGGCCATGATGCTGGGCCCGGATGGTTGCAAGGAGCCTGCTGCTCCCGACTAGCTGGCCCTGAGGGAGGGAGGGATGTGGGGGAACGTTCCTAGCAGCTGCCGAAACCATTTGTTTCAGGGATCCTCCCTGTTTCTCCCCGGCTGGGCACCGGCTGCCAACTTAACGGTTTTCCTTGGTGGAACGGAAACAGGCGTCTGGAAGAGCTGACGAGCTCCAGGACTAAGTCCGCCGGTATGCACCTGGGAAAATACTCTTTTGAGCTCAGAGTACTATTTGGGCATTTTGCTAATTGGTCCTGATGTGTGTCTGACGTTGAGACCATTTGCTAACAGGAAGCGCTGTTGGGCGTTCTTGTCAATTGGTTCTCACGTGTTAGGTATGGGGAAACATTTGTGAGCACGAAGTGCTGCTTGGGCGTTTTGCCAGTAGGTTCTGATGTCTGTATGCCATTGAGGACCATCTGTGATTATTGAATGTCATTTGGGCTTCTTTGCCAGTTGGTTCGGATGTATGTCTGACATCAAGGACCGTTTGTATTCGGAAAATGTTTGTTTGGGGCTCCATATTGATCATCCTTCCCCAGGATTTGTGATAGTTCTGTCTTCTGATGTGTGAATTCCATTTGTGTGATTGGTATCTTTGTTGTCTTTTGTCAAATGGGAAATTCAGGTTCAATGCGTTAGAAAATTTTTAGCTGTGAAATTATGGCTCAAGAAAAGGATAGATGATTTTTTAACAATGTATGGCAGCAGTATTCGACTCCAGCGAAAATTGGTTAAGATGAAACTCCTTTTTTGAAATTCTGAAATTGGTTCTTTTTGCATATGCAGTTAGAGAAAGCTAGTTTGATAAAATACTGTTTTCAGAATTCTGATTTGGAGAGAACAAAAATATGCCTAATACAAAGCTTGAATTGAACTCTTATCATGTCCTTGAAATACAAATACAGTTCACTTTGCCTGAGACTTCAGCTTTGGGTTAATTAGTAGAACTTCAAAAGATCTTTGGGTTCATTAAACACATACCTTGTACCATATTAAATTGTGCTGTGAGAAAAAATGTAGTTTTTGAGGTTATGGAATATGTTCTTAAGTTTGCCAATCAGAAAATGCTGGTATAATGTTCAAGGACTCTCTTGGTTTTGTTAAGGTTTCTTAAAGGTTAAAAATAGTAGTACGTAATTAAAGATGCTAAAATGATGAAGGAAGCATTTCAATGAGTAAAGTAAGTAGGGTACGTAGGATATGCTGGCAAGAGAAGGTGTAAAGACTGGAGATATTTTTATTGAGGAAAAAAGTAGAATAATTTTGTTCTAAAGTGGATTGCTAATACATGGGGAAAATAAGGGACAAATTAATATGAATCCAGAAAGTAATAAAAGGTTTGTGAAAAAGAAACTTTGGGGAAAGAATCTTTTACATTGTCAGGATTGATTAAGAATTTAATTACATAAATTAATTTTGTTATTAATAGTAAGCTGGTTCAAGACTGGAATTTGGTTTTCTTTCTCTGTGAAAAGAACAAAGTTTTCCTGGAATATTGAACTGCTTGTGATAACAGATTGCAAGTTTCTTCTGTGGCTAACTGAGTATTCCAGAAGGCCCCTGAGGCATCTCAGAAGAAATATTAAAGTAACTGGGATTATTTGGTACATTAAATTACATGGAGAACATTGTCAAATAAAAGTGATAAAAAAATCTTAGGTTACACTTTGTGGGTAAATGTCATTAATGTAAATGTTCTAAAAGTTATTAAACAAATACAGGTTTTTGATAACTTTCAGGTCATACTGCTAAACTGAGTAAAACATTTAATAAGCTCCAATGGAAAGCTATTATTTTGCTTTTAACCATATTTTTGATGCCAGTGTTTAGAATAGAAAAACATTTTTTCTAGTGAAATTGTCACAAGGTATAACTACTCACAATGTATATCACTGAGGAGTATCCAAGAAAAGGGAGATTTGAAATGGAGCAGAATGCTATGGTGCCCCCCCTCCCCCAACATGTCCTCAACCTGTCTATAGCTGCCACACACCTCTCCTTACACTAAGGCGTTCTTGTAGACTACTACTACTGCTACTGCTAAGTCGCTTCAGCCGTGTCCACCTCTGTGTGACCCCATAGGCGGCAGCCCACCAGGCTCCCCCGTCCCTGGGATTCTCCAGGCAAGAACACTGGAGTGGGTTGCCATTTCCTTCTCCAATGCATGAAAGCGAAAAGTGAAAGTGAAGTCACTCAGTCGTGTCCAACCCTCAGCAACCCCATGGACTGCAGCCTACCAGGCTCCTCCGTTCATGGGATTTTCCTGGCAAAAGCACTGGAGTGGGGTGCCATCGCCTTCTCCGTTATAGTATACTACAACAGTATGATATATCATACTCAAAGTATTTTTACATCATCCAATACTGAATCTATATTCAAATATCTCCAGTTGTTTCGAAAAAAGTTTTTTTTTTAATTAGAGGCAAAATTAAAATTCACACATTGATTTTTCTAATATTTCTAAGAAAAGCTGCTCCATCCCTTTTTTTCATGACATCAAATTTTTGAAAAGACCTGGCCAGTTGATATCTGGTTTTGTCTGAGTCTGCTCTGAAAAGACTGAACACACTGTCCTTCAAGGGCAAAAATTCAAGTCGCCCCAATACTGTGTTCGCCCACTTGCCTTCTGCCAAAACACACACCCTGCCCCTACATGGGAACTTCCTGTGGCCCCCTGCAGTCTGCCATAATATTTAATATTTGTCTATATCAACACCAGTAAGTTTCTGAATTTATATGCTTACTAGGGTTATAAGTTCTTGCATAAGGCCTGGCACAGAGCAGACCCTCAGCATATGTTTCTAAATAAATAAGCTAAATTTCTCTTTTAACTCTTTTTAAAATTTCAGTATAAAAGCATTCAGAAAAGTGCATAAACTTTAAGTGAAGAGATTTAAGATCTTTTATGAACATAACACCCTAGAACTGCCATCTGATGCAGATAAAAGCTATTTCCAGCCTGGCGGAAGGCATCCTCCTGCCTCTCTCAGTTCCCATTCATAAAGGTAGGCTTGTCTGGATTTCTGTCATCACAGGTCAGTTTAACCTTCTCATAAATATATGAATAATAGAAGTTTTTCTGTGTGTGGCTCTTTCACTCAAAAAAGTGTCTGCAGACTTATCCATATTGTTACATTGTTTTTCATAATTCAGGATTTATTATTCTTCAGTGCTATGTAGTATTTCACTGTGTGAACAAACCTCAATTTATTCATTCATTGCTACTCTTTGGATTTATTTCCATTTTGGAGCTTTATGAAAAATGCTTCTAAAAATGTTTTCCCGTGTGCCTCTGTTGTATATAGATCCAGGAGTGGGATTTCTGGGTCATCATGAATGGACATATTCTTCTCTAGTAGACACTGCCAGACAATTTTCAAGGTATTTGTTCTTTTGTTTACACTTCCAAACGTAGTGACTGAGAGTTGATGTCTTCTATATGTTCCCCAGCACCAGCTGTGCTAGACTTTTTAATTTTGCCTGTTTTGGAGAGTGTGTAACGGCATGTCATCTGGCTTAAATGTCCTCTTTCCTGTTATCGCCTTTCTGTGTTCCTATTGACCGTGGGTATATTTTCATTTGTGAGATGCTTGCCCAAGTTTTTTGTTGTTGAACATTAGGTTGATAATGTTTTCCTTAATTACTGATTTGGAAAAGTCCTGGATGCAGCACATTTCTTTTTCTGTGATTCACGCATGCACTGTATCAGTGGCGTCTTATGGACATTTAAGATAGTTTCCTGTTTTATTCTGGGAGCTTTATTGCTTTACCTTAATACATTTAGATTTGTGATCTACCTGAAATTTATTTTTCCCCATTTAGATATCCAGTTTCTACATGTACCATTTACTGAAAAGACATTCTAAACTCCAGCGGCAAAATTCTGTCATAAATCAGGAGACCACAATATAAAGGCCTATTCCTGGGCTGTCTATTTTGTTCTTCTGGTATATCTGTCTACTGTTATAGTAACACCCCTCTGTCTTGATTACTGTAGCATTATAGTAAGTCTTGAAATATGGTATTAAAAATCCTTCAGTTTTACTCTATTTAAAGTTCTTTTTGTACTCTTCTTGGTGCTCTGCATAGTCATATAAATTTTATAACTAGCTTGTTAATTTGTACAGAAATATCTGCTGGGATTTTGACTGAGATTTCATTAAATTTATGGATAAATTGGAGACAGTTTGACATCGTTACAATATTTAATATAATCACAAATGTTATCCATGACTCCATTTACTGCTGTCTTTAATTTATTTCAGTAATGTTATATGATTTTATAAGTAAAATCTTGTAGATTTTTCTTTAGGTTTATTTCTAGGCATTATTTTTGGTGTTTATTCTAAGTATATGTTTTTAGATTTTCAAATTGTTCCTACTGTATAGAAATGAAGTTTTATCTTGCCATCCTTAGATTATAGCCAGCAACCTTGCTAAATTAACTTATTAAGTCTAATATGTTGCTTATTTTTTGAGTTACTTATATATATTATCTACATATAGCATGTCATCTGCAAATAATGTTTTATTTCTTCCTTTTCAATTTATTTTTCCATTATTTTCTTTGCTTTAATGCACTAGATAACACCTTCAGTAAAATATTGAATAAAAGTGGTGGTAGCAGAGATCCATGTCTTATTTCTGATCTCAGAGGCAAAGCTTTCAATATTTCCTCAACACGAGATTTGCTATACATTAAAAAAAATTATTTATTTATTTGGCTGCCTCGAGTCTTAGTGGCAGCACATGGGATCTTCACTGTGTCACTCGGGATGTTTCACTGCAGTGCAGACTCTCTAGTTGCGGTGCCTGGGTTTCAGCAGGTGGGCTTCAGTATCTGTGGTACATGGTCTTAGTTGCTCCTCAGCATGTGAGATATTAGTTCCCCAACCAGGGATTGAACCTGTATCCCCTGCATTGCAAGGCAGATTCTTAACCACTAGACCACCAGGAAAATCCCTGCTATAGGGTTTTTATAGATAACCTTTTCCTTTGTCAGATCAAGGCACCTCTCCTCTATTTCTATTTTGCTAATAAGCATTTCTGTCATGGGTGAATGTGAATTATATTGCATATCTCATGCACTTGGCTTCCCAGGTGGCTAAGTGGTAAAGAATACACCTGCAATGCAGGAGATGTGGGTTTGATCCCTGAGTTGGGAAGATGACCTGGAGAAGGAAATGGCAACCCACTCATGGGAAATCCCATGAACAGAGGAGCCTGGAGGGCTACAGTCCATGGGGTTGCAAAGAGTCTGACACAACTTAGTGACTAAACAACAATCTCATGCACTTAAGGAGATAATCATATTATCTGCCCTAGTTTTCCATTTATTCAGTGAACTAATATTTAATTTTCAAATCCTAAACCAACTTTGCATTCCTGAAGAAATCCCAACCCAGAGGAGATGTTTTATCCTTTTTATGTGTCACTAGGTTCCAGTTGCTAATATTTTGTTTAGGACTTTCACATCTGAGTTAATGAAAGAGATGAAAAACAATGCTTTTCTTCTAATATATTTGCTCAAGTGTGTTATTAAGGCTATGCAACCCTCATAAAACAGGTTGGGAACAGGTTGGGAAGCATACCTGGTTTTTCTACATTTTTACGCATGCTTACTTCTCCAAATCAGAAGTCCGTTTCCCCCTGGGTTTTGGGGGTTTTTAATCCTGTCTACCTTAACAACCCTAAATTCCAATTTTATTTTTCCCCACTTGCAAGCCTTTGCTCTCTGTGCTCTGTGACAGACGTCTTCAGATGTTCTGAGAGGGAAAGTGGTGACTGTGGAATTCACATTAATCTGTTGCTTTCCTTTTAGCATCTTGGCCCTTCAAGTTACTTGGCTGCCCTGGTTGCTCTGTGATGGTTTCAGCAGCATTTTAAAGTCCAGATTGTATAGGTGTTGCTCCCAGGAGCAAGCTATTTATTGTAACCAAAAAGAGAAGTGCAATTCTTGTCTTTAAAGTTGATGTCAGATTGGGTCACCTCTCACTGTTCCTTCTTTGAATGAAAGGCTACTACATGGCAGTATCCACAGAATGAGGTATGAGGAGCTATGAAATAGTGCCTGCTCGACCAGACTCTGCAGTCAAACGTGGGCTTGAGTTACAGCCGCACCATAACTAGCTGTTTGACTTTGTGGAACTTTTCTCAACCTCAATATACTCACTTTAATGTAGAATAATAATATCACCCATCTCATAGGCTCATTGCAAAGGCTTAGTGAAATAATATGTGAGGTGGTTTCCTAGTGCCTAGAGCATGGTAATCATACAAAGCTCTAGCTGACACTGTAATATTCATTATTATTTGCACTGCTATCTATGCCCTTTTCAAAAATTATTTATTTATTTATCTGTGCCAGGTCTCAGCCGTGGCACACAAGATCTTCGATCTTCTTTGCAGCCTCTAGGACCTTTGGTTGTGGCATGTGAACCCATTTGTGGCATGTAGGATCTAGTTGCCTGACCAGGGATCAAACCCAGGCCCCCTGAATTGAGAGCGCAGAGTCTTAGCTACTGGACCACTGTAGAAGTCTGTGACATCTGTGCCCCTTTAGTATTTCTCTTCTTCAAATGTTTTTTAGTTGATCATTTATCCAAGTGTAGAAAAAACTGGGTTTATATTTCTTTATGTGCCTTCATATAATATTTGTTCACTCAGTTAGTAGATTAATTGAAGAGATTTAATTCAGCACATTGCTAGTGATGACTTACTTTATACCATTGATTCTAAAATAATGGTGGTTTCTATCAGCAGCATTAAATCATGACCTTATCAGCTGCTTTTCCTTGAAGCCAAGTCTCATCTCAGTCCGTGAAACCATTTTAAGTGGTCATCAGCCAATCTCACCTCCATCCTAAACCAAGCCAGGAAGAACCCAATACTTAAAAGGAGAATGATGGAGTCCGAGTATCTCTAAGGGCAGAGCCATAGCCATGCTGAAAAGAGAAGTAATTTTTCCCCGTTGTGATTTCATATTCTGTCATCTTTAGGAAAAATAAATGGTTGTACTAGAGTGATGAGTTTCATGAGTAGCCTGACAAAGGGACCCGCAGACCATAACTGAAAAGGACACTCAGGCAGAAGGATCCAACTTTACCCTTGCCCGTCCAACTGAGCTTATCATCACCCCAGCACTTGCGAAGTGTTATCATCCCCTGGCTGGAGTGCAAGGCTCCATGGAACCTGGAGTATGAGACCAGAGCATTGGATAGAAAGTGAGATCTCTTGTGGAAGAGATGGATTTTCCCAAAACTTGTCAGATGGCAAGGGCTTAAGAGGGGTGTACATTGTGGTCCGGAGGGTAGAAAGATCAGTTTCATACATGAAGATGAGTCCTCACAGAGCAGTTCTAAATTTTACTAGGTTTTAAACATACAATTAGAGGGTCTTCATTGAAAAAAAAGTACAATGCTTAAGATACAAAACTTGGTTTCAAAGGTGATCATTTATTTAGAATGTAGAAGGAAATTATAACAGATTACAAATTTTAAAAAGTATTTAAACTAAATTTATTTACTATAAAGTATAAATAAAATCTTTTGATTATTTGACACACCTCTTAAATAGTGTTTGCCCATAGTTTTTAGCTATCTCTGGGATTTTGCATTATTTCCTGTAGAGAGAATAAGAAGATGGTTCAGTTTTTCCTTTAGTAAATAAAACTTATTATTTTTTTATTTTCTATTTATTTATTTATTTTTTTTTAATTTTAAAATCTTTAATTCTTACATGCGTTCCCAAACATGAACCCCCCTCCCACCTCCCTCCCAAAAACATCTCTCTGGGTCATCCCCATGCACCTGCCCCAAGCAAGCTGCACCCTACGTCAGACATGGACTGGCGATTCAATTCTTACATGACAGTATACATGTTAGAATTCCCATTCTCCCAAATCATCCCACCCTCTCCCTCTCCCTCTGAGTCCAAAAGTCCGTTATACACATCTGTGTCTTTTTTCCTGTCTTGCATTATTTTTTTATTATTGAGAGATTACAAATTTTCTTTTAGCTTCAAAAAGTATTTTTGGTAAAATGCCAATAGTATAATAATGGATCTTCTTGAGTTATGCACTTGAGTTACCCACTCAAGCCACAGAATTTCAGTGACTGTCTTCCAATTTAAGATAACTAAGCCAAAAAGAGATTCTCCAGTACTCTTGCCTGGAGAATCCCATGGAGAGAGTAGCCTGGTAGGCTACAGTCCATGGGGTCGCAAAGAGTCGGACACGACTGAGTGATTTCACTTGAAAATCACTTTAAAGCCAAAAATATCAATAACCTCAGATATGCAGATGACACCACCCTTATGGCAGAAAGTGAAGAGGAACCAAAAAGCCTCTTGATGAAAGTGAAAGTGGAGAGTGAAAAAGTTGGCTTAAAACTCAACATTCAGAAAATGAAGATCATGGCATCTGGTCCTATCACTTCATGGGAAATAGATGGGGAAACAGTGGAAACAGTGTCAGACTTTATTTTTTTGGGCTCCCAAATCACTGCAGATGGTGACTGCAGCCATGAAATTAAAAGACACTTACTCCTTGGAAGGAAAGTTATGACCAACCTAGACAGCATATCGAAAAGCAGAGACATTACTTTGCCAACAAAGGTCCGTCTAGTCAAGGCTATGGTTTTTCCTGTGGTCATGTATGGATGTGAGAGTTGGACTGTGAAGAAAGCTGAGTGCCGAAGAATTGATGCTTTTGCATTGTGGTGTTGGAGAAGACTCCTGAGAGTCCCTTGGACTACAAGGAGATCCAACCAGTCCATCCTAAAGGAGATCAGTCCTGGGTGTTCATTGGAAGGACTGATGCTGAAGCTGAAACTCCAATACTTTTTCCACCTCATGCGAAGAGTTAACTCATTGGAAAAGACCCTGATGCTGGGAGGGATTGGGGGCAGGAGGAGAAGGGGGCAACAGAGGATGAGATGGCTGGATGGCATCACTGACTCAATGGACATGAGTTTGAGTGAACTCCAGGAGTTGGTGATGGACAGGGAGGCCTGGCATGCTGTGGTTCATGGGGTCGCAAAGAGTTGGCCATGACTGAGTGACTGAACTGAACTAAACTGAAGCCAAAGTACTGAGGGTGACAGAGAACAAGAAATAACGTGCATCCTTGATGACATCATTGTCCCGTTACCCATCCCCAGGGCTGCTTTATTTTAATGTTTATTGTTTTGTGAAATAAAAAAATCATTTTATTGTTGTAAAAAATTTTTATGGTAATGTAATATGTTTTTTTAAATGATCAGTTTTTGAAAACCAGTATCTTCTCTTCTTTCTTCTTTGAGCTGTAGATTTGGAAGAAATTTTCAGGCTCGTGTCTGACCCAGGCTCGTGTCTGGTCTCATATCTTCATTTCTCTCCCAGACTGAGTACACACTTGTGGTCTGGACCCTGTATGAGATCTTCTCATGACCTTGGGACATGTTCCTTTGTGTGATTGATGCTGGGTGACTTAGCATGTGGGGCTTTTCCTAGAAGCCATTCCAATACCAAACAGCTGTGAGCAACTACACAGGATGAGTACAACAACATAAACACTTTATATTGAAACACATGTCCACGGTCCCTCCAGTGGCTCTTAACCGGAGGGGGTGTGTGACAGATAATAAAATGGAATGCAATTCAGAGTGGTTCTTCATTGCTTGCAATTTAAAAAATCGTACTTCTGACAGTTGTCTAAAAACATACAAGCCCTTGAACACATTGCTAGGACTGCTTCTGGGGTCTTATAAGGGGTCTATGTAAGTGAGAAACTGGAGCTGTCTTCTTTAGCTTCTTGGCAAGTACTCCCTTGCCAAGACACTGATATACTGCTATATCCAAGGGTATCTTCCCTTGTGTGTGGCTAAGAGGTTCTACCTTGGCTAGAATTTTATCTGTTGCCTTTTTTTACTTTGTATTTACTTTCCAAAATGCCCTCCCTTGTTCGGCAAAGAAGTTTACATGGAACCCATGTATTAGTCTTGCGAAGATGGAGAGGAAGGAGATAGGGGGGCTTCTCCCCCAGTTTGAGCTCCAGGCATCAGAGGAGGAATTACAGCCCATCAGGAGAACTACACCAAGAAACTGCCAGTAGGGAAAGCCCATCCTGGAGGGTTCCAGAGAGGGCTCAGGAGGGTCGCCCACGCCTCTCAGCAAGGCAAGGCTCCCAGGATGAAGTGGATTTGAGAGAGAATAACCGCACCTGTCAGAAAGTCCTTTCTTCATCATATCCTCACACAACTGCCCTGCATCTGCCATTTGGCCCTCACAGTGTAGCCAAGATAAGAAACTCAGATTCTGAGGCCATTTAACAAGGAGGAAAAAAATGTAGCTATGGTTGCTGGTCTGTAAAATTCTATCATTTCTGTTTGGGTCACTTTCTAGTTAAAATATAAATTGAAGACTGTCCGCCAGAAAGTGGGGATGGTGAGACGAATTGGGAGATTGGATTGACGCATATACACTGTTGATACTATGTATAAAATAGGTAACTAATGAGGACCTACTGTACAGCTCTGGGAACTATACTCAGTGCTCTGTGATGGCCTACATGGGAAGGAAATCCAAAAAAGAGGGGGCGCGTGTATACATACAGTGGACTCACTTTGCTATCAGTAGAAACTAACAACATTGTAAAGCAACTATACTCCAATTAGAAAAAAATACTTCCCCCCCCAAAATGGTCCCCGGTCAGTGACCCTTTGGCCAGCTCAGTCTTAAATACAGTTCCTTCCATTGCTAAGCAGAATGGAAGGTGGAGGATACCCACTCTTGACCGGGCCTCAGTCTGCCCAGCAGATGGAGATTGGCTCCTGTCCCATGATACCAACTGGGGTCAAGTGGACATGGGAACTGGGGAGTTAAGATAACCCAGACACAAGCATCTAACAGAGCACTAAGGCCCTGTTCTTGATCTTTGCCTGAGGAATTTACCAGTGCTGCATTGGACTGCGACCAGGTCTTTTCCATGCTTACAAAGGCCCATTCTTACTGGGGCAAAAGGCAGCATGCATGTGCCTTCCTGGAATTCTAGAGAGCAAATGCCATGCTCGCGTGTGTGTGTGTGTGTGTGTGTGTGTGGTTTGTGAATAGATGATAAATATTTAACAAATGCTTATGGGCCTCATACTGGATCATAGTTACTTAGATATACTAGCTGATTCCAAAGTTCATAGCTATTCTACACCACAGCTGGCTGTCTCATTAAAACAGATTCCCTAGACTCAGAAAATGATAGCCTTCCAGAACCACTGAGCTATGCAGACTGTGTGATGAGTGGAAATAAAATATACCATCCTAAGAATACCTAATAGTTATTGAATGGTTATGGACACTGTGAATGATAGAAATATTAGAGCTAGAAGAGACCTTACAATGAATTGTGGCTTCAGCTAACATTTATTGAGTACCTATTACATGTCATTCATTTTTCCTTACATAGAGGATGCAGAAATGAATAAAATAGGCAGCTTATTTTCCCTTGCGGCATTTACATCCTAGTAGAAGAGACAAATAATTAGCAAGTAAATAAGTAAGATAAACTCTGATCTTTGTAAGTGCTATGATGGAAATAAACTAGGTGTTCAGTATAGGCACTGAGAGATGAGGGAAAGCTTATCTAGATAGGTTGGTCACAGGAAATCTCCAAGATGAATGTTCTCCATTTGCCCCCACAGATCCACTGTCTACCCTTCCCTATCAGCTCTGAACCCCTGGAGGCTGATCCAGCAAATCCAATAATAAGCAAAGTGGGGAGGACAGGGATGCATCAAGAAAGCCCTGGTGAACCCCAACACAGGAATCACTGTGGAAATCCAGACTTCTGGAGTAAGGCCACGCACATGGCACCGTTCTTGAGGGACCAGCCAGTGCACTAGTAGGCGATGTGAAGATGTTCATATTCTCCATAATGCCTTCCAGAGGGCATCCATGCTGGAGGGGGGCATAAACAATCAGATGAGATTATCTGTCCTGTAAAGGCCAGCCAGTCTCTCTCTCTCTCTCATTTTTTATGAGGAAAGAAATTCACTGTTTATTAAAGAAAAGCGAATTAAAACAGGGATGAGATGTCCTACACAATTATGAGGATGGCAACAATCCAAACAAGCAAAACTCAAATACTAATTGCTGGCAAGGATACACAATTACAGATTATTTCAGATGCTACTTGTTGGAATGTATAATGGTACAGCCACTTTATTAGACATCTTGTAGATTCTTTCTACGAAAAACATAGTATCAATCAGTCTCTTTTCCCATCCACACTAGTGTTTGCTCAGACAGCCACGAATAAAGTAGTCTTGACAACAGGGATGCAGAAAACACCTGGGCTCAAAAGCCTGGACTTTCGGCTAGTGCCCTTGCTGATGGTCCTCTCAATTGTAAGAGTTGCCAACACTGAGTACCTGATTGGGACTGTTCTAGGGGACCTGCCAGTCACTTGGCTGTAGATTGATTACAATGCTGCCCTTACATTGTAGAGACAGTAATGTTTGTTTTCACAGTTGTTATTATTCAGTCACTCAGTCATGTCCAGCTCTATGTGACTCCATGGACTGTAGCACGCCAGGCTTCCCTGTCCTCCACTATCTCCCTGAGTTTGCTCAAACTCATGTCCACTGAGTTGGTGATGCCTTCCAACCACCTTATCTTCTGTTGTCCCCTTCTCCTCCTGCCCTCAATCTTTCCTAGCGTCAGGGTCTTTTCCAATGAGTAGACTGTTCACATCAGGTGGACAAAGTATTGGAAATGCTTTAGTTTCAGCGTCTGTCCTTGCAATGAGTATTCAGAGTTGATTTCCTTTAGGATGGACTGGTTTGACCTCCTTGCTGTCAAGATCACAGTAATACATACATATTCCAAATATGGATTTGCCTTCTCTTCCTGCAATACTTCTGCCAATTCTTTTCCCTCCTCTTGGTATCCCTCACATTACCTCTGCCAGGAAAGGAGGAGAGGCAATGACAACTGATACTGAAGAGACTGTCTGATCCTTTGCCTGGATTAGTCCACATCATAACCCCACAATGTAGGCAGTATTATCATCCACTTTTTGTGGCTCTGCAAACCAAGACTTGAGGAGTTTAAGAAACTTGCCCTAACTGTTCAGCTAGCTTATGACATGACTAGGATTAAATCAGGCTTTCTGGCTAAAAAGTCTTTGTTAAAAAATGAAATCACCATACTTCTTTGGAGAAAAGACTGATTTCAGAGTTAGAGAAGGGAAAATACAAGATGAATGAGAAACATTTTATAATGTCAAAAAGAAAGGAAGAGCCCTTCCTCCCGCCCCTCCCCCACCCCTGCCAAAAGAAAAAAAAAAAGGCAAAACGAGAAAGGAAGGAAAGGAGGAAGGCAGGGAGGAAAGAAGAGAGGTGGGGTTTGTCAGAAGGATACAGGAGCCAATCTAAAATCTCTCAGTGGTCAAACCTAGAACAGTGTGAGTAGCAAAAAGAAAAATAACAGCAATAATAGGTTGTAACCCAAAGAATTAAACAAATGTCCATAAATCCATAAAGATGTAAATAATTGATTGGAGAAATGAATTTGTTGTGATTGTTGTTGTTTAATTGCTGGGTCGTGTCCAACCCTTTTGCGACCCCTTGGACTGTAGCCCACCAGACTCCTCTCTATGGGATTTTCCAGGAAAGAATACTGGAGTGGCTTGCCGTTTCCTTCTCCAGGGGATGTTCCCGACCCAGGGAATGAAACTGCATCTCCTGTACTGCTGGCTGATTCCTTACTGCTGAGCCACCAGGGAAGCCTCAATAAATAAATACATAGAGTAAAAGGGATACATATTTTTTTAGAAGAATTCCAAGTAATTTATGTAAATTCTCCCTCTGCCAAGAAGTGGAATGTAATTTCTCTCCTCCTGACTTCAGCCTGGAATAAAAACTAACTTTTAGAAAGAGGAAAAGAGTAACTTGACCGTAGAAAAATCTGTCAGATCTTTACCTTCACCAAGATCACCTTAACCAAGACCTTAACCAAGATCACCGCTAGTAAGTCAGATTGATTCCATATGTTCCCTGATAAGATACTGTGAGAAGAACGCTTCACTGTGGTGGTATTCCCCCAAACTCTTAACCCTAGTCTGATCATGAGAAAACAGGAAACAAACCCAAATTGAAGGACATTCTACAAAAAATCTGACAAGCACTCTTTAAAACTGCCAATGTCGTGGGAAACAAGGGAAGACTGGGAAATTGTTGCAGACTGGAGGTGACTAAAAGGACATAACAACTAAAGGAAGTGTGGTGTTCTGGCTTATATCCAGGGACAGAAATAGGGTACTTGTTAAAAATCAACTGACAAAATAAAACCTGTAGTTTACAAAGTATTGTACCAATATGTATTTCTCAGTTTCTGCAAATACAGCATAGCTCTATATAATGTTAACATTAGGAAAAGCTGGGTTAAAAGTATTTGGAAATACCCTATATTACATCTGAAATTGTTTTTCCATAAACCTAACATTATTGCAAAAATTTTTTCTTTAAAACTTAAGAAACCAGACCACTGTACTCGATCACCTCTGAGTCATATTATTTGATAGAACGTCCCTGGGTACTGTTCTCCCCTGAGAACAGTTAGTCATGGGCCCAAGAAAATTTTCCTTTCTATCCAATTAATACAGAAAATAAAGAAAGCGTAAAAGGAGAGACCCAGGAGTTGATTTAGTCTCCAATTAATCAACAGTACTCCAAAGAGACTGCATTATTAACAGCTGGGCATGATTTAATAAATTCAGTGACACTACTAACAGCTATTGGTTCAATGATGGAATTTTCTCAAAATACTCATAAAAACCACAGGTCTTACATCTATTGTGATAATCTCCAGCTTCACCAACAAAATCGCATACTGGCCTTAATGAATAGCCACTGGAATAAATCATTTGAGACAATCCGAAGCTTCATTATGCATTTGCTTGAAAAATTGGCCTCTTCGATGAATACATATAATGTATTTCTCAAGCCTGTCTCCACTACAACGTCATGCTGTTGAATCAATGTAGACAGTAAATGGACTCCACAAACAAGGGAAATGAAGTGTAATTACCCAAGAAGCAAAATCAAGGGCCTGCCTTCTCCATAGCAGCTGGGTTTCCTCCAGTCACAACTGCAGTAGGACCCAAGTCTCTTCAATGCAGTTGGCATTCAACTATTCCATACTTATTGAACATCTAGCTCTGAAATTCATAAAAATAGCTACCACTGTGTGCCAGGAAGTACAATAATTATTTTACTACCAACCCTGAAAAATAGGCACTATTATCCCCACTGTTAGAAATGAAGAGATTGAGAGCATTAAGCCATGTTGTTAGTTGGGCATCAAATCTAGATTTCCCTGGCTTTAAACATCAAGAATTTCCACAGATACAGCACTGTTTATTCACAGAGCATATTCTTAAAGAGATGGGAATACCAAACCACCTGACCTGCTTCTTGAGAAATCTGTATGTAGGTCAAGAAGCAATGTTTAGAACTGGACATGGAGCAACAGACTGGTTCCAAATTGGGAAAGGAGTATGTCAAGGCTGCATATTGTCACTCTGCTTATTTAACTTATATGCAGAGTACATAATGAGAAACGTTGGGCTGGATGAAGCACAAGCTGGAATCAAGATTGCTGGGAGAAACAGCAACCTCAAATATGCAGATGGCACCACCCTTATGGCAGAAAGCAAAGAAGAACTAAAGAGCCTCTTAATGAAAGTGAAAGAGGAGAGTGAGAAAGTTGGCTTAAAGCTCAACATTCAGAAAACTAAGATCATCGCATTGGGTCCCATCACTTCATGGAAAGTAGATGGGAAAACAATGGAAACAGCGAGAGACTTAATTTTGGGGGGCTCCAAAATCACTGCAGATGGTGACTGCAGCCATGAAATTACAAGACTCCTGCTCCTTGGAAGAAAAGCTGTGACCAATCTAGAGAGCATATTAGAAAACAGAGACAGTACTTTGTCAACAAAGGTCTGTCTAGTCAAAGCTATGGTTTTTCCAGTAGTCATGTATGGATGTGAGAGTTGGACTATAAAGAAAGCTGAGTGCTGAAGACTTGATGTTTTTGAACTGTGGTGTTGGAGAAGACTTTTGAGAGTCCCTTGGACTGTGAGGAGATCCATCCCAAAGGAGATCAGTCCTGGGTGTTCATTGGAAGGACTGATGCTGAAGCTGAAACTCCAGTACTTTGGCCAGCTGATGTGAAGAACCAACTCACTGGAAAAGACCCTGATGCTGGGAAAGATTGAAGGCAGAAGGAGAAGGAGATGGCAGAGGATAAGATGGTTCGATGGCATCACCAGTGCAATGGACATGAGTCTGAGCAAGCTCCGGGAGTTGTCCTCCACCAGGACAGGGAGGCCTGGCATGCTGTAGTCGATGGGGTTACAAAGAGCTGGACATGACCAAGCTGAGCTGAACTGAACTGAACTGATCTTTGCTAACATGGGCCATGCAGCACAAACCCTACACTCCTGGAAAACTAAATGAGAAAAAGTTATTCTTGAGATGAAGGTCATTTGATGTTTTCTTTCAGAGTCATTACTTAAATCAATTGCTTTTCAAAAAACATGAAATATAAGCACCATTTGGTTATCAGTTAATTGGTCCCAATTTTTTACTTCAAAGGTGTGCACTAAATTATATGTAAACATTGGTAGAAAATGAGAGTTTTCAATGGCAGACACACCTGTTCAAAGTATAATCCAGGGATGTGACTTTTACACTTTTTTCTCCCTTCAAGTCACAAGAAACCTTTCTCTTTTCAAAAACTGGGAAAAGAGCAACTAAGCCTCCATGCCGCATCTGCTGAGCCCAAGCATCACACCTGGGGGCCCATGCCCCACAACAAAGGGGCCCATGTGGCACGGCAGAGGCACCACGTGCCACAACTAAGGCCTGATGCAGCCAAATACATAATTAAATTTAAGAGAAATAAGACTGTTAGAAAATAGCTATAGAGAGAAGTTGGCAAACAGAAGGCTACACAGCAGAAAGCACCAGTCACAAACCTGGGAAGCACACTCCAGAAATGGGAGCAAAACTCAGGCAAGCGGGGACAGGATGCCTGAACCTCAGCTCTAATTTATATATGTCTATAAATGCTTCCCTGGCGGCTCAGATGGTAAACAACTTGCCTGCAATGCATGAGTCCTGGGTTCATTCCCTCGGTGGGGAATAGCCCCTGGAGAAGGGAACAGCAACCCACTCCAGTATTCTTGCCTGGAGAATTCCATGGGCAGAGGAGCCAGCTGGGCTACAGTCCGTGGGGTCACAAAGAGTTGGACACGACTGAGCGACTCACACACGTGTTAAGTATTTTGGAATTATAGATGATATATGTATGCCTTTTTTAGTCTGGATTTATATATTTTTATACGTACAAACATATGATGAATATATGAGAAGATATATAAAATGTGAAAGTATATTTATGTGTTAATATTATATATAATCTCAAAATATAGGCATATGCTGTATTTTTAAATTTTTAAAACAGTTTAAAATTTTTATTTAAAAAATTCTATAGCACTTTACAGTTTTCCAATGCTCCACACATATGATCCCATAAAATCCCATAATAACCCTTCTCCCCTACCCCTACATCTCCCCTCCCACCTTTCTTCCCACTACCAGTAGCTCCTAGTTTGTTCTCTGTATCTGTGAGTCTGCCTCTTTTTTGCTTTATTCACTAGGTTTATTTTTTAGAGTTCACATATAAGTGATAGCACACAGTAGTTATCTTTCTCTGTCTGATTATTTCACTCCACATGATGCCCTCCAAGTCCACCCATGTTGCTGCAAATGGCAAAATTTCATTCTTTTTAAAGACTAGTATTTCTTTATATGTGTTGTATACCTGCATACATCTTCTTTATCCATTTATCTGTTGATGGGCACTTAGGTAGGCATATTGTTTTGCATAATAATTTTTATTTTGAAATGAATCAGTAATCTCAGTTTTCTTTTTTCACTGGAAGTGCAGGGCTAGTTAATCGAATGTGGGGACATGCCCTGATTGGATAAGAAAACCTCTTCAAAACAATGGTGTATAATTGGGAAGTTTCCAGCTCCTTAGAGAACGTGATGAAAGCTATAGAATTCCTCCTTGAAAATGAATACACACTCATTCATGTGTGTGTTCTTTCTGAGACATGCATGAATGCCTGGTGAGCAACCGTTTGGAGAGTCCAGGAGCCTCCCAAGCCTTTGGTCATGTTTGTTTCTAAAATGTAGGGAAAGAGATTGACAAGCCACCAAGAGTTCTAAACATCAGTTCACAAAGCCTTTGTTAAAGGGGTCCTGAGCTTTCTCTAGTTGCACACATGGTGCTGTTTTCCATGTCTTCTGATTCCTAGATGGTGTTCCAGAGGCACATGCCCACAAACAATGCAAGTCAGATGAGCAAGAGCAGAGCAGAGCAGGAGACTGTGCGCTCTGAACCTCTGGGACATTAGCAAGAGTCCCCCAGGGCTTAGACTCTGATTAACAGGCAAACCTGGCAGGCCAGAGAGTCCAGGCTGCAAAGGCATGGCCAGGGGAGCCAGAACGCTGGCCTGGCTGCCTCTAGTTTGTGCGGGGGCAGAGTGGAAATAAGGTGTTGGAGCCGAGATCACAAAGTCAGTATACAGAGCACGTGGGGTGGTCCCGAATAACAGAGTAGAGTGCATATATGCATGTTTCACTTTCATTCATCCAACTGCACATGCAAGGAAATTGGAAGGAAAAGCATAAGTAAGAACAAAATGAAGAGTGAATAGTTTAAATCATGCAGGCTATGAGGCCATTCCATTCACTGAACACAGGCCAGAAGGCAGTGGATGCAAAGCTGATGGCAAGGCCTAGGAGAAGAGGAAGAACATGTGAAGAATGCTAAGGATTTCTTGATCACTGACCAGGAAACAAGCCTATCATTCAGTTGGAAAAAATAAGTGACTGTTCAAAGAAGTCCAAGAGGAATTAGGACCTGGGCCACAATGAAACCTTAGCCGGTAAAGAAAGAGACAAACCTGTGATGTCAACTGCAAAAGATAGAAAAGCCTAGATAACTGCTTTAGAATTTGGGGATAGGTAGAGAATGAGTCTCCCTCTCTCTCTCCTTTGCTCTCTGTCTTAGAAATGAGCTGTACAGTATTCATTCATGGCAGAAAAACAGAACCAAAAATATTTGCTAATTAAGAAATATGGCCAGAACCCCGGAGTCACTAGCTACTATATTCCTGCTTCAGTCTGGTACGTTACTGGATTACACATTTTTTGGATGCTTCTAGGGTTTGTCACTGACAGAAATTTAAAGCACAGACTAAAGTGGATTTTATATCACATCTGAACTTGAACAAGAAAACTCAAACAGGGAAGGCCCTAGACTCATCCCCACAGATGTCTCATGAGTGTGTGGAAAGCACTCGGTCTAGACTGCAGACTGTCGGTCATTGTTGCTATTTGGGCCACTGGGAGGAAATACTGGGTTCGTAGCCCATGAAAGTGGGGGATTTGGGCATGAACTAACATTTCATTTCTCAACCTTACCTAGACCAAAGAATTTTCTGAGGGGTTCTACATTTGTCATCAATCTCAAAGGCACTCAAACCATCCCGGGAGAATCACGGTACATGAAGTAGTCATTCTGTTGACTTCAAAAGCAAATGAAAAGTATTGTATCAAATATCAGACACAAATCAGAGGTAGAAGATGATGAGAGATTACAAAACAAAAATTTCTACTGATCACTGGGACCTACTTTAGACTTGGCAGAAATGAATCATTGCAGATATATTAGTCTATACAATTCTATTATCATATCTGCAAAACTGCTAGGAAAAGTTATCACTGTCCATCAGATAGTTCTTTATGTTTTATACCATGCTTTAACACATACTATCTCATGCTGTAGTTATGAGGCAGAGTGCCATAGTGAGGAAACTGAGCCTCAGGACTTAGTTTAGTGACTTGTCAGAGTTCAGACCTGGACTGGAGTTGGCTATTTGGTCACGATGGCAAGGAACGAAATCTCACCACTAATAACATCCTGTTCGCTGCTCAGTCACTGAATAGTGTCTGACTCTCTTGCTCTAGTACCAGGCTCCTCTGTCCATGGGATTTCCCAGGCAAGAATACTGGAGTGAGTTGCCATTTCCTTCTCCAAGGTTAGATCTCACTGATCCAGAGATCAAGCCTGTGTCTCCTGCATTGCAGGCAGATTCTTTACCAGTGATTTACCTGGGAAGCCCGATAACATCCTATACTGAGCTCCAGAAGAAAAGGAACGACTCTTTGGTTGTCTCACTTCTTGTTTTGCACTTGCAAGGACCTGACAGAACAACAAGCCTATTGGGGTATTGGTCCCTCAGACTCTATCACTAATCCAGGATGAATGGATGCCCAATTTTACAGACTTCCCTGGAAATAATACTGGCTCACTACTCTTTCCTGCATGTCCCAGTTCAGTGCTGTTGCTTTGTTTTTAATCCCTCCCCCATTTATCTGCTGTAAAGCCTCGCCAGTTCTAGCATTCTAAACTCTGTGTCAGTACAAATGCAGGAGGCATTTGTCATGTACTTAACATGCTGTGTTACTACCTCCACCTCTGGAAAATACGGCAAGTGTATGTTAGTCTCTAGTGTCTTTGTGAGATTTTCTCATTACAGGAAACCAAAAATGGCAGAAGATGACTTATTTTGTCTGTTATTTAGGCGACCTTCTATTTATTCTTGTTTAATTATAATAATGTCTCTAGAACTCAACATTATATTCAAACCCTCAACTCCCTCGCGGATTTGGCAGGTTTTGAGACTAGAATAGAAGGAATGACTTCAATTTTAAAGAGGAAAACAAGTGCTGAGCTCATGTGAAGTAATTATAACTTCATGAAAGTCTTGGGATGTTGCATGCACAAGTGCTTCTCAAAATGGGCTCTCCCCTCCCTTCCACACTGAACCTGAGTCCAGTCTACTCTCCTATACCCAGACAGGGGACAAATTTCTACTTATAAATTTTGCTGTCAGGATAAAATTTTTAAAAGTATTCCTTTAGGCACACATCTAAATGACATTTGTAACATCACGAGAAGCCTATAAAAAGGCACTAAAGAAGATATATGTTCTATAATCTCAATATAAAAATATGTAACATAAAATATATTTTAAATGGCTGGAAAGAGGTACATAAAATATTCGTAATAATGATCTCTGGGCTATACAGTGATGATTAACTTGTGATCTTGTTTTTTCAATCTAAGTTTCTACCATAGTTATGTATGGGTTGTTTTTAAAGATATTCTTTTCCTTAAAGCAGTTCTTCCCATATTATAGCAATTATGTATCAGTGTTGCACTCCTGCAACTAACTACTTCCATATCTAGCTCACACTTCTAGCAGGACTTAACTCTGCTGCGTACTCTACCCAGCCCTCTTCCTTCCCCACTCTTTATGCTCCATGTGGGAGAGTCTGTCTATTCCTATTGCTACAATTATACTCTGTATGTTAATAATTCCCAAACATGGAATATTCCATACCTCAGAACTCTCCTTTGAACTAAAGTTATGTATCTAGACGCCCAACTAGCACGACTGCCATGATCAGCCAATGGCAACTCAAACTCAGGATGTTCAAGTCAGAATTAGGACCCGGACTGCAGAGAAAGAAAAACATTAAGGTAAATGATGATTTGGGATTACAGAGTTATTACTCTGATGGGAATCAAGGAAGATGATGCTGGTACAAAAGAGGAAGTAATCAGAGAGCGAGAGTCCAGCAAGGAGGCTTTAAGATGACACTAAGACTAAGGGCAATTTTCTTTCTCATTAAATAATCATAAGGGCTATGAAAAAGAATTACCTCATGGATGCAGTGATTTCGCCAAGTGCAAAACCTTTGTCTTTAGGGAACAAGTAAATGTTTCAGGAAATTAATAATGAAGCAACCACAAGAAGCAAGTTTCCCCTATTCACTCTCCATTGGTTGCCCTTTTCACTCTCAACAAGTGCTTGAAAACACTCATGAACACTTGGAGATTAGGATTTGATTAAATTTTTTAGCCTTTAAATGTTTTTTTTTTATTAACTTTGTGTTTGCAGTATATTTTTCTCTGTTAATCAAACCTCTTTAAGAGCATCTTTTGGAGAAGGAAATGGCAGCCCACTCCAGTATTCTTGCCTGGAGAAATCCATGGCTGCAGGAGCTTGGTGGGCTACAGTCCGTGGAGTTGCAAAGAGTCAGGCATGATTTAGCAACTAAACGACGATGACAAAGAGTATCTTTAAAGGGATGAAACATGAGAAAGGTGAATATCTTAGACTTGTGGACTTACTGAAGCTGGTATTGAAATGAGGGTTCTTCCACGAATAACACTTGTATTATTTTCCTTATATTCACCAATTAAAATTTAATTTTAATTCACCAATTAAAAGTACGGTTCAAACACCATTTTGCATCATTGGATCACTTTACCTCTCTGAGCCTCTATTTCCTCCTTGGTAAAACAAGGATGACGATGGTGTTTACCTCCAAAGACAGCTGTGAGGACTAAGTATATAGTATTTTTCACTGGGCTTAGCATACACTGTGTGTGCTAAGTCCCTTCAGTCATGTCTAACTCTGTGCGACCCTATGAATTGCAGCCTGCCAGGCTCTTTTATCCATGGGATTCTCCAGGCAAGAATACTGGGGTGGCTTGCCGTCTCCTCCTCCAGAGGATCTTCCTGACTCAGGGATCAAATCTACATCCCTTATGTCTACCCTGGCAGGTGCTCTCTTTACCACTCGTGCCACCTGGGAAGCCCTCAGCACATGTAATACATAGTAAATGGTGGCCGTGGCTGCAGTGATGTCAGTGGTAGCTGCGGTGGTGGTGATGGCAGAGATGATGGTGGTGGTGGTAGCAGGGGCAGTTGTTGTAGTGAAGGTGAAACTTTGGCAGTGGTGGCGGGGGATGATAGTGGTGGTGGCAGTGGTGCCAGTCATGGTGGTGGCAATGATCCTGGTGGTGCTGATGGTGCTGGGAGCAGCGGAACAGTGGTGGTAAGTGGCACTGCTGGGTATGGAGGTGGTGGCGGTGTTGGAAAGAGGGGTGGAAGTGAAGGTGGTGGTCCAGATGGAGGTGGAGGTGAAGGTGGAGGCGATGGAAGAGGAGGTGGAGGTGGTGGAAATGGAGGCATAGGGAAGGTGGCTTCACTGTATTTCATTCCTAAAGCAAGGGTGGTTTCCTTAGTGGGAATACAACCCTGACTGGTTGGTCATCAGAGTTGATCAGGTCTTTTCAAGGGCATTCCATGAGAGCTATTGCAAAGCATCTTTTCATGTAGGACTTTACTAGTTCCCTATTTCTGTTCATGTCCCAGCTCATGACACTTCCTGTGGCTGTGAAAAGTCCAGAAGGGGATTAACTGATGAGGAGGCCTATGTATTGAATGAACTTAACTTGAGAGAGGCTTAGAAGATCAGTTTAATTTTTTCCCCTCGGTCCCTTCAAATCCAACGTTTTCTCTCATTCCTAGATGAAATCTTACACAGGACTTTCTGGGGTTCTTGTTTGTTTGTTTGTTTTTTAAGATATTGAACAATTAAGCCCTCTATTCTGGCATCAAAATGTTAAGCCAAATCTAATAGTTATCTATTTCCAGGGAAGTAACATACAATAATCGAAACCTTGTAAACTTCTCACCCAGCACACGCTTGCTTCAGATTGGATGCCTGGTCTCTGCCATTCCTGAGATGCTGTTTCTGAATATCCCAGGCAAGGCCAACAGGGTGAGTGGTTTAGGTGAAAAAGAAATTGCCATATGTGTTGTCCTGTTGTCTTCTGGGTTGGTCCCTCTGGACGGAAGGCAGAAGATAACCATTTTCTGGGTTTCGCCCTCATTGGCACTTTTGCAGGCTCCTCACCCTAGACACACCCAGCACACACACACACATGCACACACACCACCCCACCATACCTCTGAGAGTGGCTTCCTCTGCACAGGCAAGACTCACCTCTCAGGCTCTGGACTGGGATGGCCCCACCCTCTCTTGGGATCACGCTGTCCCGCCAGTCTGTCCTCTTTGGCCCCTTTCACCAAGTCCTCTTCTGGTCCCTGGAGAACGCTGACCTTTGTTCTCTGTGGTCACTGGGTGCAGTGTCAGCCCCACTCACTCCTCTTCGGCTTCTCTTGATGATGTTTCAACACACGTTTCCAGCTGCCCCACATGCCAGTAGGGCACGTGCTGCACTCTCGGGGTGGTTCCATCAAAACCCTCTCACTTGACTTAAAATAAAATGGTAAAAAACCCTTACTACCCTCCCAGGGATACAGGGAGGAGCCCAGAGACCTGACAACTTTGCCAAAGAAACCCTCCATCTACCACCTGTCTCAAGCCTGGACTTGGATGAAGGGCCCCTGCGTGCTGAACTGGTTTTCCAGCCTCTCAGCATGTCCTGCTGAGGACTGCGGGTGCTTGCGCCTACTGTGCTGTTGCAAGGCTTCAGAGCCCTGCTGGGAGCCCTGGTCAGGCTGACATTTACCATCCCCTTGCAAGAGACTTGGAGTACTGGCAAAGAAATGAAAAAAAAAAAATTATGAGCGTTCTTGGTCTAGGAAAACAAACACAAAAAGGAGACAATCATAATTTTTAAAAGTACCCTGTGTTTGTTGAACAAAGCTTTTATACATGCTGTTGCATGATTTTCAAGGACTCGGAGATGGATATGGGGATCAGAGTAATAACCTAAAATTTGGATAACGTGGCAGAGTTTACTGAGAGCTCTCTCACAAATTGTCTCGTTTGATCCTCGTGAGAAGCCTGCGAAGTCGATGCTGTTCATTTCATTTTACAGGAGAGCCAGCATCAGGGGTGGCAAAGGAGGTTAGTCACACAAGTCTCTGACCCATATCAGCTGAGGCCTGCTAGCTAGAGCAGTGTTATTCAGGTTAGACTTCAAGCGTGGAAATAGAAAATAATCATTGAGGAATGCTCATAGCAATTTTTTACTATGAATAATCACATTTTGGGGGCTTCGCTGGTGGCTCAGATTGTAAAGAATCTGCTTGCAATGCACGAGACTCAGGTTCAAGTCTGGAGTAGCAATCCACTCCAGTGTTCTTGCCTGGAGAATTCCATGGACAAAGTGGCCTAACGGACTACCAATCCATGGTTTATCATTTTTAATTGGAGTATAATTGCTCACCAATGTTGTGTTAGTTTCTGCTGTAAACAATGTGACTCAGCTACATGTACACATATATCGCCTCTCTGTTCAGCCTCCATCCCACCCCACTCCCACCCGACCTATCTAGGTCATCACACAGCACCAAGCTGAGCTCCCTATGTTATGCAACAGCTTCCTGCAAGCTATCTGTTTTACACATGGTCATGTATATTATGTCAAGGCTACTCTATCAGTGTGTCCTATCCTCTCCCTCACACCCTGTGTCCACAAATCCATTCTCTGTGTCTGTGGCTCTATTCCTGCCCTGCAGAGAGTTTCATCAGTGCCATTTTTCTAGATATTATATATGTATCAATATATAAAGCTTGTTTTTCTCTTTCTGACTTATTTCCCTCTGTATGATATACTCTAAGTTCATCCACATCACTATAAATCTCATAGCAATTTAATGTTGCCATAACATCCATGCATGTAATCAGTAGACTTGTTCCATTGAGCAGGGCATGGACCACTTCAGGTGTTACCAGGCTTACAGGATTTGTGTAGCATGAGCTATATACTAGTCATATACAGTAGGACTTTCATTCTGGTCTGCAATCAGATAGACATTAAAAGAGAGGGGGGGAAAGTCCTTAAAAATAAGTAAATTTTAAAAAAAATGCCCTATACAGAGTAGTGCATTCAGAAGGATCATAAGCAGTACTGTGGTTGGTTAATGATGTCTGCATGAGTGTGGGGGTAGGAGGCAGTGATGTGCAGGCTGTATTATACCCTCTGCTATGTCATGAGGTCCTGTTACAGCAGAACCCACTTAGGTCTTGAAAAGAGACATATATGGGAAAAGGAGAGCTTCCCAGGTGGCTCAGTGGTAAAGAATTGCCTGCCAATGCAGGAGACATGAGTTCAATCCCTGGGTCAGGAAGATCCCCTAGAGAAGGAAATGGCAACCCACTCCAATATTCTTGCCTGGAGAATTCCATGGACAGAGGAGCCTGGTGGGCTACAGTTCATGGGGTTGCAAAGAGTCAAACGCAACTGAGCACACGTGCACACATGTGGAAAGGAAGCTAGATATTACACTGATAAATCTATGTCAACTGGAAAAAAAAAGCACAACTTACAGGTGAGAGTTTGTTTTATTTGGTGGATTTTTCTGAGAACTCAAGCCCAGAAGGCAGTCTCTCGAGTTTGAGGTAAGGGAGGAGCCAGGATATAGGGGAGTTTTGCAACAAAATCTAGTAAGTAATGGAATATTTCCTGCCAAATCAGTAAACAATAGATGTCACAGTCGCCAGCAATTGCGGTCACCAGGATGATGAGCTAGTGAACCCCGAGGGATCTCAGGAAGGAAAAGGATACCCGTCATCTAGCAGCCCTCGGTCTGCAGCCACTGTCCATGGTGAGCTCTGAGGGCACTCAGGATGTGGAAACACAGAACACTGGACCCAAACAGCTGAAGTGCATATCAAAGGAATGATCAGGGAGTCCAAACTCTGGCATCTTCCCATATATAGAAAAGCACTTAATTCCTTAACTGGGGGTAGCTGGTTTTCTGTAATTAACAATCATCTCTTGATGTTCTGACTATCTTCCTTTGTTGCGTATGTTCTATATAACCGGGCTTCCCTTGTGGCTTAGCTGGTAAAGAATCCGCCTGCAGTGCAGGAGACCCGGGTTGATCCCTGGGTTGGGAAGATCCCCAGGAGAAGGGAACGGCTACCCACTCCAGTATTCTGGCCTGGAGAATTTCATGGACTGTGTAGTCCATGGGGTCGCAAAGAGTTGGACACAACTGAGTGACTTTCACCTTCACTGTTCCCTTTACCTCCTCAGAGCAATTTCTCAGAACTATCTGAAATGCTGTCTCCTGGACTGCAGTCCTCATTTTGCCCCAAAATAAAACTTAACTTGCAACTCTCATGTTGTGCAAATTTTTTTCAACAGGTAGTCAAAACAGCAAAGATTATGTTACTTAAAGAAAACCAGACATCTCAAGTTAATATGTTTCATGCTTTTCTGTGTATGGAAAGATGCAAGAGTCTGGGCTCACTGAAATCATTCATTTGATATGCAGCTTAATTACCTAAGGCCACTATCCTGTCTTTCTCCATCCTGACTCACATCAGGGTGTACAGTGGGGGTTGCTGCAGTGGCTGAGGACTTGATGACTGCAACCCACAGCATCTTCTGTTTACTGACATAGCAGGCCACATTCTTCATCCACACCTGATTATAAAAACACTTGCTGTTTTCAAAATGCCTTACAAGTTTTAAAGATATTTAACATGTGCTGTCTCATTTGATACTTGGAACAATCCTGTTAAGACAAAGAACAGAGCATTAGTTCCATGTTACAGAGAGGAAAGCTTTGAGCCAGAACATTTACATCTCTTCCCACACCCAAAGGGCTAGACAGTGGCAGTGTTGGAACTGGAACCCAGGCAGGTCTCCAATTTTCAGTCCAAATATTGGTACCACCACCCCAGGTTGCCACACTGTGCCTGGTTGATGGTGAAATAAAGGGAGTTATAGGATATAGCTGATTCACTGCGCTGTACAGCAGAAAGTAACACAAAATTGTAAAGCAACTATACTCCAATTTTTTTTTAAAGAAATGTATAGGCAAGACTTGAGTAAAATAAAAATGTCATATGATGTCAGTTTTGGTACAGAAAAGTTTAGATAATTTCATGGATGGCATTCCTAGATGGTTTTTAGATTGACTTCACTGAAGACAGGCTGCCCTGATAATGAAAATCAATTGCCACTTTCAAACAAATCTCTAGGCTGGAGAGGAACATGGGTCTAAACTCGTAATGACAATTTCTCCCTTCATTTCAAGTGTTAGGCCTAGTTCCAGATGTGATCACTTGAGTGATGTTGTAAATTGGTTAGTAAAACTTTCTTTCTGTGCTACACGCATCTATTGAGCATTTGCTGTGTGCCAGAAACTAAAACAGGCCTGAGAGATGTGGACAAAGCAGGAACAAAATAAACTCGAACAAATATTTGCAATGAACAGGGCTTCCCTTGTGGCTCAGCTGGTAAAGAATCCACCCGCAATGAGAGAGACCTGGATTCGATCCCTGGGTTGGGAAGATCCCCTGGAGAAGGGAAGGGCTGCCTACTCCAGTATTCTGGCCTGGAGAATTCCAAGGAGGGGTCGCAAAGAGTCAGACACAATGAGCGACTTTCATTTTCATCTTATGTGCAATAATAATAGATACAAAGAAGTCCAGAACTGCTTCAGAGGAGGGAGAGATTAACTCTGTGGGTAGAGAGGGTGAAGAAAGCAGGAAAGGAGAAGGATTCACCAAGGAGATGACCCTGCTCATGGCGTGTTTTATAGAGTGAATAAGCAGACAGATCAAGAAAGAACATTCAGAGAAAAGGAGCAGCAAATGCAAAGGCACAGAAGACGCTGAATCTCATGATGGGGTTGGGGAGATACAGACTATTCTACTCATGGTGTGTGTGTGTGTGTGTGTGTGTGTACACCTGCGTGCACACACATGTGTATGTGTTTCCTGGTAAAATAGATGACTTACTGTTTTAGGTGAACAATTCAGTGGCATTAAGTGGTAAAATATATGACTTACCGTTTTAGGTGAACAATTCAGTGGCATTAAGTGCCTTCGCATTAAGTGCAACCCTCTGAAGATAGATGGTTTTCCACTTTTTTCAAAGGTACTATGGGAAACAAATCATGATTTGACCTACACCATGCAGTTTTTCAAAGAAACTCATCTGTTGTTCACAGGAAAGGTACACATTTCTCCTTATTGAAACTAGCCAGGTGCTTAATCTCACTGAGACTTTGTATCTTCTTTGACGATATAAGGATAGTAACAGAACTGGCATTCCTGAGTTGTGAAAATTAACCACGCAGAGTGGTTGGAACAGCGTTAGCACACTGTACGTGCTTCATGTGTTGTTGTTGATGGTGGTGCTGATGCTAGCAGTGGTGGTAGTGAGGATGGTGATGAAGATGATAGTGATAATTTCTCCTTTACTTGATCTCTTATCCCCCACTGCCACATCTTGGCTTCCAGGACCAAGTATGGAATGAATGTGTGATAATTTGATTATGATTTGATGGTATGGAGTCTTGTTGAGCCCACAGAGGCTTTACTGAAGACTTCGCAGCTCGTTATCTTGTGGGCAAAGTTGATGAACTGCTGGTAGAGCTTATTGGTGTATAATCTAAGTCTCTTCTACCAGAAACCTCACAGCAGTGCCAACCACTTTCTGTAAATACAGCCAGTCCTCTTTATTCACAGATTCCATATTTGTGAATTCACATACTGCCAACATTTATTTCAACTCAAAGTCAATACTCATGAAACTTTGGCGGTCACTTGCAGACATGCAGAATGCGGCAAAAATTGAATTCCCCAGGACACACGTTCCCAGTGGAGGTCAAAGAAGGTGACACTCTGCTTCTTGTTTCAGTTCTCAGACTGTAAGCAAGTGTTCTTTTCACGGTCTGTTTAGAGCCACGTGTTTCACATTTCTGTACTCTTTGTTGGTGATTTTGCTGTTTGGAATGGTCCCCAAGGGCAGTGCTGCTCAGTGCCCCTACGTGCAAGAAGACTGTGACACGCCTTATGAAGAGAATAAATGTAGAGGATATGTTTCATTCAGCCGTGAGTCAAAATGCTGTTGATCATGAACTCAGTGAACCAGTTTTCTATTGAATAACGTGTCTTTAAACAGAAACACAAAGAACAAGTTTATGTACTTATGGTTTGAGGAAAATGTGATCAGAAGTTCTCAGGAACCTAGCCATGTATTTCCCCTAGAAGTAGTGGTTCAGAATTCACTAATCCTGTGTCTGCAGTGACTTTGTAAACAGTGACTATCTCAAATAACAGGAATCAGTGGAATGAGGAAGGAAATGGCCCACAGGGTCCCCAGCATGTGAGCACATTGGTGGAGAGAGGTGCGCAGTGACAGCAGTGGCCTTTCCAGTGCCAGGCTCTGCTGGAAAAAGGGAGGTCTTCTGCTCTGACACCGGCTGACTCAAGGAAGACAGGAAATGCTCCCATCGTGGTTTGGGCACAAGAAGTCTCCACAACTCATCACATAAATGTTTCTGAGAACAGACTTTTGGGTGTGGGGTGGTGGAACATGAGCTTTCCTTTTCAGAAAGCTACCTACACAGACTCAAAATGACTTAAATTCCAGTTTCCCTTTTCCCTGGAACTTTGGTGACGCTTCAGGGAAGTAATGTTACTCTTTTCCTGGTCAGACCCTCCGGTGTCTTTCCTTCTAAATAGCACAGGGAGCTGCTAGAATGTCTTCAGTGTGACTGCTGCGCACCTGCCCTGGAAGGCGACACCCACCTCTGGGGCCAGCTCTCAGCATCCAGAGTGATGTAGCCCTAGGCTTGCACAGTTACAAAAACGGACTGCTTCTCTCGCTCCAGCAGTCATATCTTGAACTGAGTAGGAGGTTCTTCGTATCACGGTGGCATTCCAAAGGGGATGTCCTGAGCTGAAATGTCTGGCAGGACAGTGCCTAGTCTGTGAGGGAGCTGGGGCAGACGCCTCAGTGCTCATCCTGCGTTTCAAGGCATCATCCACCAAGCACCTGGGCAGTCCGGGCATGAGTATGACGATGCCCCCTCATGAGACTTCCCTGGGGTCCAGTGGTTAAGAGTCTGCCTTCTAATGCCAGGGACCAGGTTCAGTCCCTGGTCAGGGAGTAAGGTCCCAAGTGAACAGGGCAACTAAGCCCATGTACCACAACTAGAGAGCCCACGCGCTGTGACGAAGACCCGACACAGCCAAAATAAAGTAAGTAAACATTAAAAATCGAACATTACCCTTCTCGTGTGCTGGAAGAGACGACATTTGCAAGCGCCCTGTGCACCCCTCTCTAGATTCTCACTTTTTCCTCCTCTTTCCCTTTCTCCCCTCTTTCTCTCTTCCTTCCTCTTTCTCTGTTCCCTTCTTCCCTGTCATCTCTCCGTCTTAATCAGCTCAAATGCTCTTTAATACTAGTCAATGTCACACCCTTGCTAGGTGACGGATGGAATATATAGATAGGAGTTTGGGGGTTGAGCTCCTTCTGTCCCTTACTAAGGGCAAGAGTTTGGTCAGTTTGTTCATCAAATACTGAGTGGGAAAAATTCCTTTCTGGGCACCATTCTGGGTCCTCGGGCTAGTGCAGGAAATGAGCAGAACAGTTTGATGTTGTGAAGGTCAGATGCTAGCAGGCATAGACAGACAACAAACAGTAAACACAGTAGTTATGTAAGTTAAAGATGAGGAGTGCCATGGAGTCAGACGCACTATCTTGTGCCACAAAGGTGACCGATAAGTGCTATGGAAGAGAGAACACATGGAGCAAGACTCACAGGATGCACACAGCAGGAGGAGGGAAGACCACCAAGGACTACCCTCTCCAAGACCCCACACACTCTTATATAATATGTGGATGACACTCACTAGCTCTACTTGCCAGGATGGAATGAAACAATACATGCGAAAGGGCCATATAAGTCATAAATCATGAGAAGAATGTTTACTGTTTGAGGAAGAATGTTTTCATCCATATGACCCCAAGTTTAACATAAACTCATTATTGGGACAAGAAAGTGATGAGGGACAGAAATTCACATTTGCCACGTGTCTACCTTGTGCCACTTACTGTGTAAGCCTTCCACCTCAGGGACATCTTCTCATCTTCACAGTGAACATCATTATCCCAGTTTGGTGGCTGAGAAGTGACCTAACCCACCCAAGGTCAGGGCACAGAGCTGGGAGATGATGGTGCCAGACTGAGGCTCCGTCTCTGCCCTTCTGGGGCTTTTTCCTCTGGAGATTCAATGTGTAAACCTGGCGGATGACCTCTCAAATTCCTTCAATTCCAACAGTGCACAGAGTCTCAGTGATTACTCTGCTGAGTGAGGATAATTGGATGACCCAGAGAGAAACCCGTCTGAAGAAAATGAGCTCCTTGTCTTCTTATAGCTCTCCTGGCAACACAGATCTCAGGGAAATCAGTCATCAGCAGCCTGGCAGGTCAAGATGAAGGGGAGGGGAGCAGAGGATTGACTCAGGGGCTTCCTCCACCTCATGGGGTCCTAGAACCCATGAAGAAGATAAAAGCGTGGGTATTGAGCTGCCACTTGGAAGCCTCTGGAGAGCTAAATAAGAAAGGTTGGACCACAGCTGAAGAAGCACCTTCTGACAGTGAGGTAATATCAGAAGGGGTCACCC
Organism: Capra hircus; assembly: GCF_001704415.2. Taxonomy (NCBI): domain Eukaryota; kingdom Metazoa; phylum Chordata; class Mammalia; order Artiodactyla; family Bovidae; genus Capra; species Capra hircus. The sequence goes on along the minus strand of NC_030828.1, from coordinate 14,658,748 downwards.
ACCATGCAGTGAGCACAAGGTGGCTTAGAAAAGGCAACAGTATATCTATCATCCAAGCGTGTGAACAGGAAGCACTGACAAGTATGTCAAATATTGCTTGCCAAGAATTGGCCAGGAGAAAAACAGGGTTTTTTCATGCTTTGATCCCAGTGTTTGAGGTTTTGAGATATTAAATCACTTAATATTATAGGTAACATAGTGTTTTTTTGGCTGTTATCTCCTGTCTGATCCCTGTCAGGTTATGAATAAAGATAGTCTGATTTACATATTTATTAGCTACATTTTACAAGAAAATAGCAGCCTCGTGTCTCCCATGGTCCACAATCTGCCCTGACTGGCAAGGACATTTAAAATAAGCCCCTGTCACAAACTCTTATTTATACTGGTCATAGTGATAGCTGTGCATGAAATTATAATAGAGAGACGCTCCCACAAGTCTGTGCTGATTATCAAGTTTAAGTGCAATGAGGTCATTTGGTGAGTCTGTGACTCTTCTAATTAGGTAAGGGAGATACTGATACCCCTGAATCCCCACCTCAGGACACAGTGCCCAGATCAGCTCACAGAACAAAGGTTCAGAGTATAACAGCCTGTCTGGGTGCAGTGGCACCTATGTCTTTTGCGGAAAGACTTGTCACTTTGAGGGGACATTCAAGGGGAGCCCAACATTCATGGCACTTTGTTTAGAACCCCTTGAATCACTTGACCACCACTGCAGAGTTTCGGTCATTCTCCTGGGAATATGGGCTCCTTCAAGAAAGCGCTGAACACAATTAGTTTCCTAGTCCAGTTTCCTTTGTTTTATAGAAAAAAGTGCTAAGTCACTTTAGTCATGTGCAACTATTTTCAGTCCTATGGACTATAGCCCGCCAGGCTCCTCTGTCCATGGGATTCTCCAGGCAAGAATACTGGAGTGGGTTGCCATGCCCTCCTCCAGGGGATCTGTTCAACCCAAGGATCAAACCTGAGTCTCTTAGGTCTCAGGTTCTTTGCCACTGCGTTGGCAGGCAGGTTCTTTACCACTAGCACCACCTGGAAAGCCCCTAATTACCTTTATATTTTAACAGGCACTCCTCTTCACAGACATAGAGGTACCTACAAGTGGAAACTGTTTGGTGAAAAACACAGGCGTCTTGACTGAGGAGGGGTCTGTGATGGTAGAATTGGTGCCCTCCACCCCTCCCCTGGGAGACTCCTTGTGTCTTTTCATTTCCTAGAACACAGATGTTCACCCGTGTTGCAGGACCATATAGCAGATGGGCACAACAGAACACAATTCTGAATGAATCCAAAGTTTCATTTTCTAATTACATCTTGGGGTTTTCTTTTCTCAGCTCAGTTCAGTTGTGTTGACTCTTTGCGACCCCATGGACTGCAGCACACCAGGCTTCCCTGTCTCACCAACTCCCAGAGCTTGCTCAAACTCATGTCCATTGAGTCGGTGATGTCATCCAATCATCTCATCCTCTATTTCTTTTCTAACTACTGACATAATCATAATTGTGTGACGATTCAAGTATCATGTGAGTGGCGCAGCCACCATTGGACCCATGTTTTGACTGTGAAAAAGAAAATATCTTTAACACTTTACTGCTTAACTTGTTAATCCAGCAACTTACTGGCCTACTGCCTACTTCCCTGGTCATGGGAAGGACTTGAAAACAATATGGACATTTGGCACAAATCTTTGAAAGAGGTATTCATTATCTGTTTTCTCAGGAGAGCCTGGAAACAACTTTATAGTCATTCCAAAAGGAGGCATCTTCTGAGAAGTCACACCAAAGGTAATTTGCATCCTTATCTAATGAGACCATCACAGGTGGCTTTGAAGATTTGCTGGAGACTTGAAGATCCTGTTTCTGGGACATCAGTCCTCTGTGAGCTGTTTCAGTTCAAGATTTACTCACTGACTCAGAGGTTCACTCATTTACTCAGAATTCATTCCTATGAACATGGATTAAATGATGAGGATGTAATATAAATTGAGAAATTGCTGGGTGGTTCTCCAGAGGTTAAACACTAACAGGTACTTTAAAGTCCCTTGTGACAGACAAGTCTTTGGTTTTGCTTCACTTCTGTGAGCTCAAAACTGGAATCTTCCAAACTGAGCTTGACCACCTAAGGTCAGGGACCTCCCTCAGACGTTTGGCTCTTTTGGAAAACCGGATGCATTCTTAGGTCATCTCCAGCAGGCCTCCTGTGAGCTGGCATCCAATTTCGAGCACCTGTCTTTCTCCTTGAGTGATTCAAGCAGGTTGAAGCTCCTTGAACAAGGCTTTCTCTCCAACATTTAACTGCCTGACCCGAATCAAGACACTTTCAGGAGGGACCCACAAACTGCAATGGGCCCATCAGGGGTTTCTCTGAGATGTTCAGTTATAGCCTGAGAGGGGCACAAGGGATGGAGACCCCGTGAGGCACAGGGAGGTCAAGGGAGGGCCAAGGAACACTGCAGGGAAAGACGCAGGTGAGCTGGGGTTGGGAGAGAAAGAACCCGGTCCGGAGACCAGGAGGGTCTGCTGACCTCAACCCTCCCCCCGCACCCCCCTCGCGTTCTCTCCTCTCCACTTTCCACAGACAGGGTTCTCCCTCCACCATTGCTCTCTGTCGTCCCCTTAAAATCACCACTAATAGAACATTTGGGTATTGTGTATAAAATCTGGAAGTTGCATCTTCATGTGAGAGGGAGAGAAAATAAAGAAATGAAGTCTATCAAGAGGACAGGAGATAACAAGTGTTGGCGAGGGTGTGGAGAAAAGGGAATCCTCATACATTGTTGGTGGGAGTGTGGATTGGTTCTGCCACTATGGAGGTTCTTTAAAGATTTAAAAATAGATTTAATTTTCAAATTAAAAATTACCATTTTAATCCAATTAAAAAGTATTTATTTTAGAATAATTAAATTAAGAATCGCTACCATATGATCCAGCAGTCCCATTTGTGGGTACATGTCCAAAGGAAATGGAAACAGTACCTGAAAGAGACATCTGCATTCCTGTTGTCATTGCAACGTTATTCCCCACAACCAAGAAATGATAACTTCCCAGGTGGCACAGAGGTAAAGAATCTGCCTTTCAATTCAGGAGACAGGGATTTGATTCCTGGGTCAGGAATATCCTGTGGAGTAGGAAATGGCAACCCATTCCAGTAGTCTTACCTGGAAAATTCCATGGACTGGGAAGTCAGGTGGGCTACAGTGCATGGGGTCTCAAAGAGTTGGACATGACTCAGCACGCATGCACGCAAAAGAAATGGTAGCAACCTAACTGTCCATCAGTGGATGAATGGATAAAGAGGGTGCCGTACAATGGAGTAGCACTCAGCCTTAAAAAAAAAAAAAAACAGAGAGAGAAAATATTTCCACTTGCAACAACACAGATGAACCTGGAGGATATTATGCTAAGTTAGATAAGCCAGAAGTAGAAAAATGAAATACCTTATGACCGTACTCGTATGTGAAATCTGGTAGACTCAGAAGCAGAGTAGAATGGTGGTTGGTGAGGGCTGGGTGGTAGGGAGAAATGGGGAGCTATTGCTCATCAGGCCAAAGTTTCAGTTATGCCGGATGAATCAGTGCCAGAGAGCTTATGCACAGCCTGAAAGCTAGAGTTAGCAATACTGTAATGCATACTTAAAAATTTTCTGAGAGGGTAGATCTTAAGTGTTCTCACTAGAAGGAAAAATAAAAGGGAATAGAGACAGACAGAGAACAAACATATGAACACCAAAGGGGGGAAGGGGGAGGAGTGAGATGAATTGGGAGATGGGGATTGACATGTACACACTATTGATACTACGTGTAAAACAGATAACTAATGAGAACCTGCTGTATAGCTCAGGGAACTCTGCTCAGTGCTCTGTGGTGGCTTAAATGGAAAGGAAGTCTGAAAGAAGAGATGATATATGTGGCCATATAGCCAATTCACTACTGTACAGTAGAAACTAACACAACATTGTAAAGCAATGGTACTCCAATAAAAATTAATTAGGAACCTCCCTGGTGGTCCAGTGGTTAGGAATTTGCCTTCCAGTGTAGGGGATGTGGGTTTAATCCCTGGTCAAGGAACTAAGATCCCACATGCTGAGGAGCATTTAAGCCCCTGCCACAACTAGAGAAGCCCATAGACTGCAATGAAGACCCAGCGCAGTGCCCCCCCCCCAAAAAAAATTAATTTAAAAAGTAACTATGTGAAATGATGGATCTGTGTCTGCTAATTAGTTTGATTGTGGTAATAATTTCACAATGTATACAGACTTCAGAACTTCATGTTGTTCACCTTAAATATATACAATCTTTATTCATCAATTATACCTCAATAAAGCTGAAAAAATGAAAGCAGCATAGCTTGTCAAGTACTTACTGAGCCTTGGGACCAGCCTGCCTTGAACTTGACTTGTTCCTCTTACGGGATTTGATGGTGAGCTGCAGTCCATGGGGTCTCAGAGAGTCAGACATGACTAAAAGACTAACACTTTTACTTTCATCACACTCAAGTAGGTAGGTAGCTCACCTCCAGCTAACAAAAGCCAGACTCTTCATGAAAAAGGAAATCCCAGAACTACTGGCAGCAGACACCCAGAAAGTTACTTCACAAAGAAAATTTATAGGCTGAAAGCTCTATAGATCAGCCAATTGGAAGAGAAGATTGATTGATATGAGAGTAAGGAAGCTACTTAACCTCTCCACACCTAAGTGTCCTCAGCTTAAGATAGAGCTACCCATATGAGCCCTCAGTGTTGTCAAAAAGACAGAAATAATTAATTTGTAAAAAGATTTTCAGGACATAAGTGCTCAGTAAGTGCTAATGTTCATGTTACAGCAACACCATATGGAAAAAATAAAAGAAGATCCTGTCTCCAGAAGTTTGCCTTCCAGTGGGAAGGCAGGGGTTAAACAGACGGAACAAGTAGGATAATCCCCATAGTGGAGGTGAATGCTTTGGAAGAGTGGAAACTTTGGAAGAGTTTTTCCAAGTTTTCTGGAGACTAAGAAAAGACTCCCAGAGAAGAAGGCACTTAAACTAGAATGCTGAGGATGCGAAGCAGAGGTGTCTTCCTTAGGGACATATCCTAGGATCCTCTTCCCACCCCACCCCACCCCGCCCCAGGCCAAAGTACTGAAATATGCAAAGAAATACAGGGACTGGAGAACACTGGGCTTAGGAAAGAGCAAATACTTCAGCTCTTGTAGTCTAAGGTTGCACATGAGTCAAGTATAAAATAAACCAGCAATACGATTTTTTAATGGCCAGAAATTTGAAAACTCAGGCAGGCAAAAACCAATTCACCCTTCTTAATTAACTGTAGAGAAGATAACATCAGCCTTCTTGTTTATAAGAAAGCATCAGATAATTCTGCTCCTTAGCTATTATTTAATTCAGAGTGATAGATTAACACTGAATATATTCTCTGGAAATCATCCTAATAATATACAGAATCTGAAACAAACCTCAAAGCAGTCCCTTTCAGTGTTACCTAGAGCCAATGTAAAGTTGAAAGTATTAAGTTTTACTTTTTTGGTTTTTAATTCTTTTGGCTGTGCTACATCTTTGTTGCTGCACACAGGCTTTCTCTCTGCAGAGAGTGGGGGCTGCTCTTCATTGTGGTGCGCAGGCTTCAATCACGATGGCTTCTCTTGCTGAAGAGCAGAGCTCTAGGGAATGTGGGCTGCAGTAATTGTGGTACATGGGCTCAATTGCTACACGGCATGTGGAATCCTCCCAGAGCAGGGATCAAACCCAAGTCCCCTGCATTGGCAGGCAGATTCTTAACCACTGAACCAGCAAGGAAGCCCAAAACTAATTTTTAAGTGTCCTGTTTTTCAGTGATTAAAAAGCATTGTGACCCTCAGTCAGACATGGTGTCATTTCCTACTGCAGTAGCTAGTGTTCTCTGGAGAAACAGAACCAATAAGACTGATATAACTCCATATCTCTGCATCTATCAGTCTATCTATCTGCCTATCATCTGTTTATCTATCTATAAGCTATCAATGTATCTATCTAGCAACCTATCATCTGTCTAGATTTACTATAAGGAATTGGTGAATTTCTTATAACAGTGTCTACAGGGACACTCTTGTGACTATAGAGACTGAGTCCTCGAATCTGCAGTTGACAAACTGGAGACCCAAGAGAGCTGATGATTTAGTTTCAGTTCAAGTTCAAAGGTCTGAGACCTTAGAAAGCAGGTGATGTAGTTCCAGCCCAGAGTCTACAGGCTAGGGACCCGGGAAGAGCCCCTATTTCAGTTCAAGTCTAAAGGCAGGAAAACACCAGTGTCCAACTTGAAGGCAGTCAGGCAGAAGAAGATTTTCTTACTCATAAAGCTAGTCTTTTTGTTCTATTAGATCTTCAACTGATTGAATGAGGCCCACCCACCACAGGGAGAGCAATCTGCTTTATTCAGTCTAACGACTCAAATGCTAATCTCATCCCAAAACACCCTCATACACATACCCAGAATAACATTTGACCAAATACATGGGAACTTTCTGGCCCAGCTAAGTTGACACATAAAATTAGCCATCACCTATGTGGTTGCTGTGATATATTATTTGGCATTTGCACTGGCACATGATGGAATTTTTTTTCTGAAACTTTGTTAATTGCAATACCAAAGATATTTGTTATATCCCAAACTGGATATATAAGATTTAAAATCAGAAAAGAGACATCTTCAGAGTTCAGAAAATCTGATTTGCATATCCTTAATTGTCGAAATTTCTTTTGATTCTGCATTAAAGTGTAATGTAATAGAGCATTATCAGAAGGGCTCCAAATATTGGTAATTTATAACAAGAAGCTCCAAGAGTTCCAATAATGAGAGAGGGTGAGGTACTCTGTCATCATAGGACTTGACTCTGCTGAGTTTCCAAGGCAGCATATGGCTGTTCTTTATAAAATATGTATCATTAAAATCCTGCTCCTGGATAGAGCAGACCCACACAGTGCAAAGTAACACAAAGTTCTGCAGCGACTTCTCTGATTGATGTAAATAGCCAGTCCTGTTAATTCAGGACTGGGGTGATTTTTCTCCTGGTCTTCTTTACCAGTGTTTGCTCTGCACAGTGGTCACATTAATTGGTTAATTGTGAGCTTTCCTTTGGGCTGCCTGCTGTTTAAAATCTCCAGAGAATTTCACTTAAGGTTTTAAAAAAAGCTCTATCACAATCATCCCCCAGAAAATCCTATTCCCAAAATAGGAAGAGAGTCAAGATTTAATGAAGACTTTTTTCCCCTTCAAGTGTTCACTTGACCACTCCTTTTTTGCACCTCACATAATGTCTTAAGGATGTAGCATTCATTCTAACATTACAGTCTCTTACTCTTGGCCACCTTGACTCCAGCAGCCAAGTAGTCTCCGATTAACCAGGCCTACTTAGTTGCACACTGCTGCTGCTGCTGCTGCTAAGTCACCGCAGTTGTGTCCAGCTCTGTGCGACCCCATAGATGGCAGCCCACCAGGCTCCCCCGTCCCTGGGATTCTCCAGGCAAGAACACTGGAATGGGTTGCCATTTCCTTTTCCAATACATGAAAGTGAAAAGTGAAAGTGAAGATGCTCAGTCGTATCTGACTCTTAGTGACCCCATGGACTGCAGCCTACCAGGCTCCTCTGTCCATGGGATTTTCCAGACAAGAGTACTGGAGTGGGGTGCCATTGCCTTCTGCAAGTTGCACACTGAGTAGTGTGCAATTTGATCAAAATATGTATAAAGTATTTTTGAAGAGATGGCTTATTAATAGGGAAGAAGATGTGTTATCTTACAGTTTGTGAGACTAGCTTTAAGTGTTTAGCTTTGTTTTTCTAATATGGAAGAATCAGTCATCACTGGGATATTTTAGAATCCTAAGGACATCAGAATCAAGAATCAGTTGTCTGATGCTTTTAACAGTAACATGCCTTCAAAATTTTTGCTTCAATACTTTGAAAGCACTCATTTTCTTGTTGTTGTTCAGTCGCTAAGTCATGTCCAACTCTTTGCGACCCCATGGACTGCAGCAAGCCAGGTTTCCCTGTCCTTCACTGTCTCCTGGAGTTAGCTCACATTTGTGTCCATTGAGTAGGTGATGCTATCTAACCATCTCATCCTCTGCTATCCCCTTCTCCTTTGGCCTTCTGACTTTCCCAGAATCAGGGTCTTTTCCAGTGAGTCAGCTCTTTACATCGGGAGGCCAAAGTATTGGAGTTTCAGCTTCAGCATGTCCTTCCAATGAATATTCAGGGTTTATTTCCTTTAGGATTGACTGATTTGATCTCTTTGCTGTCCAAGGGACTCTCAAGAGTATTCTCCAACACCACGGTTCAAAAGCATCAATTCTTCAGCATTCAGCCTTCTTTTTGGTCCAACTCTCACATCTGTATGTGACTACTGGAAAAACCATGATTTTGACTATACAGACCTTTGTCAGCAAAGGGATGTCTCTGCTTTTTTAATAAACTGTCTAGGGTTATCATAGCTTTCCTTCCAATGAGCAAGTGTCTCTTAATTTCATGGCTGCAGTCACTGTCCACAAGAAAATAAAATCTGTCACTTTTCCCGATTTGTCCTCTTTTATTTGACATGAACTGATAGGACTGGATGCCATGATCTTAGTTTTTCAAATGTTGAATTTTAACCAGTTTTTTCACTCTCCTCTTTCACCTCATCAAGAGGCTCTTTAGTTTCTCTTCACTTTTTGCTGTTAGAGTGGTATCATCTGCATATATCATTTTCTTGTTCCAAACCAATTAATATTCTGTGTCAAACAATTCACTCATGTGCTTATGACCTTTTAGAAAAGTTATTTTTTAATGCTATGAAAAATATAGTGAAGTGAAGTGAAGTGAAAGTCGCTCAGTCGTGTCTGACTCTTTGCAACCCGATGGACTATACAGTCCATGGAATTCTCAGGCCAGAATACTGGAGTTGGTAGTCTTTGTCTCCTTCAGGGTATATTCCCAACCCAGGAATCGAACCCAGGTCTCCCACGTTGCAGGCGGATTCTTCCAGCTGAGCCATAAGGGAAGCCCAAGAATACTGGAGTGGGTAGCCGATCCCTTCTCCAGTGGATTTTCCTGACCCAGGAATTGACTGGGGTCTCCTGCATTGCAGGCAGTTTCTTCACCAATTGAGCCACCAGGGAAGCCCTTTTTAATGCTCTAAGTGAAAATCACTCAGCCGTGTCTGAGTCTTTGCAGCTCCATGGACTATACAGTCTGTGGAATTCTCTAGGCCAGAATACTGGAGTGGGTAGCCTTTATTTAATGCTGAGCTACCACATGCCCAAGGTAAGGGGAGGTGGCCGAGAGGAGCAACCCCACATCAAAGAGCGGTGGCTGTGAGGGCGCAGGAGGGCCAATGGAGCTACTCCACATTCAAGTGCAGGAGGGGCAGCCCTGAGGAGATACCCCTCATCCAAGGTAAGGAGCAGCAGCTGCACTTTGCTGGAGGAGCCGTGAAGAACTACCCCACGTCCAAGGTAAGAGAAACCCAAGTAAGATGGTAGGTGTTGTGAGAGGGCATCAGAGGGCAGACACACTGAAATCATAATCACAGAAAACTAGTCAATCTAATCACACAGACCACAGCCTGGTCTAACTCAATGAAACTAAGCCAAGTCATGTGGGGCCACACAGGATGGGCAGGTCATGGTGGAGAGGTCTGACAGAATGTGGTCCACTGGAGAAGAGAATGGCAGTATTCTTGCCTTGAGAACCCCATGAACAGTAGGAAAAGGCAAAATGATATGATACTGAAAGAGAAACTCCCCGGGTCGGTAGGTGCCCAATATGCTACTGGACATTAGTGGAGAAATAACTCCAGAAAGAATGAAGGGATGAAGCCAAAGCAAAAATAATACCCAGTTGTGGATGTGACTGGTGATGGAAGCAAGGTCCGATGCTGTAAAAACCAATATTGAATAGGAACTTGAAATGTTAGGTCCATGAATCAAGGCAAATTGGAAGTGGTCAAACAGGAGATGGCAAGAGTGAATGTTGATATTCTAGGAATCATTGAACTAAAATGGACTGGAATGGGTGAACTTAACTCAGATGCCCATTATATCTACTGAGTAGCCATCATGGTCAACAGAACAATCCCAAATGCAGTACTTGGATGCAGTCTCAAAAATGACAGAAAGATCTCTGTTTGTTTCCAAGGCAAACCATTCAGTATCACAGTTATCCAAGCCTATGCCCCAACCAGTAATGCTGAAGAAGCTGAAGTTGAACAGTTCTATGAAGACCTATAAGACCTTTTAGAACCAACACCCAAAAAAGATGTCTTTTTCATTATAGGAGACTGGAATGCAAAAGTAGGAAGTCAAGAAACACCTGGAGTAACAGGCAAATTTGGCCTTGGAGTACAAACTCTAATAGAGTTTTGCCAAGAGAATGCACTGGCCATAGTAAACACCCTCTTCCAACAACGTAAGAGAAGATTCTACACGTGGACATCACCAGATGGTCAACACCAAAATCAGATTGATTATATACTTTGCATCCAAGGATGGAGAAGCTCTATACAGTCGGCAAAAAAAAAAAAAAAAAAAAAGACCGGGAGCTGACTGTGGCTCAGATCGTGAACTCCTTATTGCCAAATTCAGACTAAAATTGAAGAAAGTAGGGAAAACCACTAGACCATTCAGGTATGACCTAAATCAAATCCCTTATGATTATACAGTGGAAGTGAGAAATAGATTTAAGGGACTAGATCTGATAGATAGAGTGCCTGATGAACTATGGATGGAGGTTCATGACATTGTATAGGAGACAGGGATCAAGACCATCCCCATGGAAAAGAAATGCAGAAAAGCAAAACGGCTGTCTGAGGAGGACTTACAAATAGCTGTGAAAAGGAGAAGCGGAAAGCAGAGGAGAAAAGGAAAGATATAAGCATCTGAATGCAGAGTTCCAAAGAAGAGCAAGAAGAGATAAGAAAGCCTTCCTCAGCAATCAGTGCAAAGAAATAGAGGAAAAGAACAGAATGGGAAAGACTAGAGATCTCTTCAAGAAAATTAGAAATACCAAGGGAACATTTCATCCAAAGATGGGCTTGATAAAGGACAGAAATGGTATGGACCTAACAGAAGCAGAAGATATCAAGAAGTGGTAAGAATACACAGGAGAACTTAAGAGCTTCACAACCCAGATAATTACAATGGTGTGTTCACTCACCTAAAGCCAGACATCCTGGAATGTGAAGTCAAGTGGGCCTTAGAAAGCATCACTATGAACAAAGCTAGTGGAGGTGATGGAATTCCAGTTGAGCTATTTTAAATCCTGAAAGATGATGCTGTTAAAGTGCTGCACTCAGTATGCCAGCAAATTTGGAAAACTCAGCTGTGGCCATAGGACTGGAAAAGGTCAGTTTTCATTCCAGTCCCAAAGAAAGGCAATGCCAAAGAATGCTCAAACTACCACACAATGGCACTCATCTCACACACTAGTAAAGTAATGCTCAAAATTTCCCAAGCCAGGCTTCAGCAGTACGTGAGCCTCCAGATTTTCTAGCTGGATTTAGAAAAGGCAGAGGAACCAAAGATCAAATTGCCGACATCCATTGGATCATTGAAAAAGCGAAAGCATTACAAAAACACATCTATTTCTGCTTTTTCAGCTATGCCAAAGCCTTCGACTGTGTGGATCACAATAAACTGTGGAAAATTCTGAAAGAGATGGAAATATCAGACCACCTGACATGCCTCTTGAGAAATCTGTATGCAGGTCAGGAAGCAACAGTTAGAACTGGACATGGAACAACAGACTGGTTCCAAGTAGGAAAAGGAGTACGGCAAGGCTGTATATTGTCACCGTGCTTATTCAACTTCTATGCAGAGTACATCATGAGAAACTCTGGGCTGGAAGAAGCACAAGCTGGAATCAAGATTGCTGGGAGAAATATCAATAACTTCAGATATGCAGATGACACCACCCTGATGGCAGAAAGTGAAGAGGAGCTAAAAAGCTTCTTGATGAAAGTGAAAGAGGAGAGTGAAAAAGTTGGCTTAAAGGTCAACATTCAGAAAACGAAGTTCATGGCATTTGGTCCCATCACTTCATCAGAAATAATGGGGAAACAGTGGAAACACTGTCAGACTTTATTTTGGGGGGCTCCAAAATCACTCCAGATGGTGATTGCAGCCATGAAATTAAAAGACGCTTACTTCTTGGAAGGAAATTTATGACCAACCTAAATAGCATATTAAAAAGCAGAGACATTACTTTGCCAACAAAGGTCCATCTAGTCAAGGCTATGGTTTTTCCAGTAGTCATGTATGGATGTGAGAGCTGGACTGTGAAGAAAGCTGAGTGCCGAAGAATTGGTGCTTTTGAACTGTGGTATTGAAGAATACTCTGAGAGTCCCTTGGACTGCAAGGAGATCCAACCAGTCCATCCTAAAGGAGATCAGTCCTGGGTGTTCATTGGAAGGACTGATGCTAAAGCTGAAACTCCAGTCCTTTGGCCACCTCATGCAAAGAGTTGACTCGTTGGAAAAGTCCCTGATGCTGGGAGGGATTGAGGGCAGGAGGAGAAGCAGATGACAGAGGATGAGATGGCTGGATGGCATCACCAACTCGATGGATGTGAGTCTGAGTGAACTCTGGGAGTTGATGATGGACAGGGAGGTGTGGCATGCTGCAATTAATGGGGTTGTAAAGAGTTGGACATGACTGAGCGACTGAACTGAACTGATTATTAACTTGAATTTGAGTTGACTATATTTTAGACTCCTTATAAATGGTGAACTAAGTTTCTGAAATTAAGCTTTTTACTTGCAATTTTCTACAAAAACCTCAAGTGGAGACCACTGCCCTTCTAAACTAGATTGATGGGACTTCCCTCATAATCCAGTGGTTAGATTTCACCTTCCAGTGCTGGGCATGTGGATCAGTCCATGGTCAGAGAGCTAAGATCACACATGCCTCAAGACCAAATAAACCAAAACATAAAGCAGAAGCAATGTTATAACAGATTTAATAAAGATTTTTAAAATGGCCTGCATCAAAAAAAAAAAATTAAAAAAATAAACTGGATTGATGTCATGCTCACAATACTCCTGGATGTCTACAAATGCAAATTGTGTGTTTTCAAGCTGGTGGTCTTTGAGGTTAGTGAAGAGGCTCCTGCAGGGCTGCCACGTGAGGGAGGAAGGATCTTCAAGGCAGCTCTGTTTCTAAGTCTTTTAATTATTGACCTTTCATGAAAGAGTGCTAAATGGAAGGTCCAAGACTGTAAATCTTTCTAGGCAATCACTTAAGTATCTTTCTCACTTATTTCCCATGACTTTTGTGGGAATAAACTACTTGATTTTTATATATTAATAAAACAAACTACTATGTTTAAAATGAGCAGTCAGCAAGGACCTACTGTACAGCACATGGAACTCTGCTCAATGTTATGTGGCAGCCTGGCTGGAAGAGGGGCTTGGGGGAGAATGGATTCATGTGTACGTATGGCTGAGTCACTCTGCTGTGCACCTGAAACTACCACAACATTGTTAATTGGCCATATTCCAATATAAAATTAAAAGTTTTTAAAATAAATAGACAATACCAAAATAAATCACACCCAGAATCTCAGTGGCTTACCCCAAAAATGAATTTTTGCTTACTCATACCAACTTCTATGACTAACACAGGTTGGCAGAGTCCTGCTTCACTAGACACTGAGAGACCTAGCTTGACTGCTATTTGGGGAGCACAGAATTCCAGGTGCCTGGGAAGTAGAGAAGAATGGAATATTTGCAATGTCTGGATAATAATGTTCAACAGGACATCTCTCTTTTTCCCTTCATCTCAGACTCCTGACTTCCAACTCCCTCCCAACCTTTCTCTGGTTGCATGATATCTTGGACCCTTTTCCTGAAATTCTAATTGTGTCTGTCCTTGCCCTCTCCCAACACACTTCCTTACAAGTTAGCACTCCTCCTACAACACACATACACACACACCCCACAGTAGGAAACGAGTGTCTGACAGTTGACAATGCTTATACACATGCAGTAGAAGCAACCGTCAGTAAGAAGTGTGAGCATTCAGAATGCCTCAGACTTGTTAAGATGACTCATAAGAATTGCTTTTGATGGTCTCCAAGCCCTGCCATTCCATGCCCTTATGTATTTGAAAATGGTTCATAATAAATCCTCTGGTCATGTTTAGTACTACTGCCCTTGTATGTATTGTAGCAGCTCATTGATGACACTGGATCTGCTTCAATTAGGCATATCTGTGTGTGTGTGTGTGTGTGTGTGTGTGTGTGTTAGAGGAGGGCATTAGTAGGATCATCCCCATCCAAATGCAGAAATAGCAAATTCAACTGAAATGATCAGGCAGAATTTCCAAAATTATAACTGCTCAACGCTGGCAGAGGTACAGGGAGACAGGCATGCTCATACATTACAGGTGAGATATGGACTCTAACACAACTTTCCTGAAGGATAATTTGGAGATATCCGTCAAAAGATTTTAAATTGTTCATATACTTTGTTCCAGCACTTCCATTTGTAAAATTTGTTCCTAGGGGTAAGCACAAAGATTTAATTGTAAAGTTGTTCAGCATAACATTATTTATTATAGTCTTGAAACATCCTAGATGCTCAACAATAGTAAATCGAATAAATCATTTTATATTATTGGACACTACCCAACAGTTAAAATTACATTGTGGAAATACACTTATTGACATGAAAAGCTGGTCACAAGTTATTATTATATGTTTCCATTTTGGAAACAACTACACACACATGCTTTTTACCTTTGCATAAGATTATTTGACTTGGCTGATTTTTATCTTCTTATTCTAATTTATCTGAAATGACTTTTTGGCTGAGATATTTGAGTAAAAAACATTATTTTGAATACATTTGAAATGCGACATATTTAAGAAGGTCTAGGGTTGACCCATCCATGCATCATCCCTACTCACCCCAAAACCCCCATTGCTCAGATCACATAATTCTTGGCTAAATCTCTCTTGCCTCTCTTTTCCAAAAGCTTCTTATTTTGTATTAGGGCATATCTGATTAACAAACAATGTTGTAGTAGTTTCAGGGGAGCAGCAAAGGGACTCAGCCATACATATACACATGTCCATTCTCCTCCAAACTCCCTTCCCATCCAGGCTGCCACATCACATTGAGCACAATTCCAAAATCCTTTTTGGCTATTCATTTAAAATATATCATTGTGTACATGTGGATTCCAAACTCCCTAACTGTCTCTTTCCCTTATCTTTCCCCCTGACAGCCATAAGTTTGCTCTCTAAGTCTGTGTCTCTCCTCTTATATTGTATTCACCTAGCAAACAGCCTCACACTGTGGTTATTTATGTCTGTGACTTTCTGCTTTCATTCATTTTATTCTTTTTTATTTTATTTTTTTATTTACTGTTTTTTTTTAATTTTAAAATCTTTAATTCTTACATGTGTTCCCAAACATTTTATTCTTTTTTAGAATGAATAACCACAAAAGCCTTTCACAACTCTTTTCTCCAGTACCTTGAGTTTAGATCTGTTCTCTTTTTCACACAATTCTATACTGGCGCCGCTGTTCCAAGCATCATGAATGGTATGTTAAAGCCTTCTTCCAGCCCACCTGTCCCATCCTTCAGAATTCTTATCCCAATAAGTGATATTTGTTATCACAGAGCCCTCAAGGTCAAGTCTTATTCCCTCGTCCACGTCCACTGCTCCAATCATGGTAATGGGATTAGATACAAGACCAAAGTTGTTGATATTTACTTAGAACTCATGAAAACCTGGGAAAATGATGAAACTCACACTGATGAGGAGTTATAAAAACAATATTGAGAAACAATAGTAAGCTTCCAGGTAAGAGCTTGCTTATCCTAACAGCTGGACTGTGGCAAATGTAAAGCTTTTGAGTAACCTTATATGTTTTCCCAACATTTGTCATGGGTATTTGGTTAATAGACAACTAGATAAAATTCTACACTGACAGCCCTTCTATTTCACTATTGGAGTACATGAATGTCCTCACAGAAAAAGTCGTCTTGTTAACATTGTGCTGAGTTCACCAATGAGCGTTATTTCTGTGGCAGGAGCAAATGGAGAAAATAGAGGCTGTCCTATTATAGGAGAAGCAAACGCCCACCTCTCCTTTAGCTCAGCCTTTGTGTGACTTGTGCTACTCAGACTCTTGCTTCATCTGGTAACGGCCTTGCACGTCTGCCTGTTGGGGTAGTTTGTCCTCCACCATGTCAGAATCAGTGAGCATTCTCACTGGTTTAAAAGCACTGAGTGAGAGACATTGTCCTGGAAAAAGGAAAAATATGACTGAGCTAAAATTTTTCAGCACCTTCCAAAGAGCTTCTCCCCAGTTCTGCGCTCTGGTGGGGCTGCCATCCTAAGGAAGTCATCTGTGTACATACACGTGGAGCCTTCCAAGGCTGGGCACCCACGAGCTACTTCAGAACCGTGTGGGTGTGAGTGACAAATTCTCCTGCTGGTTACGTTATCACACATCATGGCAACACTGAGGAGCCCTCCATCTGGATTGGCTTTATACTCTGAAATATAAGGTTTCAGAATTGGGTTAAATGTACATTTATTTGTGGAGGCAGTTTTTTTTTAGGAAGAAGAATTGGCAGTAGCGGAGGTCAAAGCCAAACACACATTGAAACGTTCAACACCTAAGGAGATGATATGTGACATAAGGGGATTTGTTTCATTAACTGGTGTCTCAAAGCTTCCTCTAGAAAATTTCTTTATTTATAGATGCATATGCCTCACCCCAGTTAAAAATATACAGTTTAGATGGGAGCAAGAGGGTAAACCTGTAAGGATAAGATTACAAAAAGAAATACGACTCTCGCCATAAACCCAATATCTTTTGGGCTGACCGAGGGCCCCTTTAAATATAACATTACTATGTGTTGTAGGTAATCTCAGTAGAGGCATCACCAAATTTACAATGACTGCTTTCAACAAGATGGCTAAACATTATTGAAATAATATGCCTTGATTAAATCTGTGATAAATCAACTATACTTAAAGCTCCATAATGCATTAGGGAGAGAGCCAACTCTTGAGAAAGAGTGACTACCGCGTCAGCTGTTCTGCTGTCAGCAGCCGTCACTGAGTTAAAGGCTTGTCTTACTTCATCAGTGAGAGGGATTGAAGAGGAGGAATTTAGGAAGGGATTGATGAGGCTGGCAGTCACGGATAGTGATGTCCTCCACAGCATATAGCCAACCAAAAGCCATGCGTTCTTTCTACTTCTGAGAGATCATAACTCGAGAGGGAAGGACAGAGACCCATCAGGACAGGGTTGGCCTACAGAAGGAAGACTATAGCAGCAAGTAGAAAAGCAGAAGGATGAAGCAGAGAGAAAACTGGATTGGGACCAGATCCGGGTTCTCTGTGGGTCTTTGACAAATATCAGGGCTTCTCTGAGCTTTGGTTTTCCTGCCTGAGCAGTAGTGATCATTACATGCAGAGAGTATTAGTTTGCTGATGCTGTCATAATAAAACACCACAGACTGAATAGCTTAAACAATAGAAATGCATTTCCTCGTAGTTCAGGAGGCGAGAGTCCAGTATCCTGAGTTGGTTTCTCCTGAGGTCTCTCTCCTTGTATTGCAGACAGCCACTTTGTCATTGCAGATTTGTTTCTCATTGTGCCTGCACATCATTATTCCTTCATGTGCTCACAGCACTGTGCTCTCTCTGTACGTCCAAATTACTTCCTCTTATCAGGGTACCTGATAAGAATCAAGAAGAATTGATGCTTTTGAACTGTGGCATTGGAGAAGACTCTTGAGAGTCCGTTGGACTGCAGGTAGATCCAACAGGTCAATCCTAAAGGAAATCAGTCCTGAATATTCACTGGGAGGACTGATGCTGAAGCTGAAGCTCCAATACTTTGGCAAGCTGATGCAAAGAGCCAACTCATAAGAACAGACTGATGCTGGGAAAGATTGAAGGCAGGAGAAGGGGATGAGAGAGGATGAGATGGTCGGATGGCAAAAACTGACTCAACAGACGTGAGTTTGAGCCAACTCTGGGAGATGAAGGACAGGGAAGCCTGGCACCCTGCCGTCCATGGGGTCACAGAGTCAGACATGACTAAGCGATTGAACAACAACAACAGTCCGGATACCAGTCCTAGAGTGGAGGGCCCATACTAACAGATTTGTTTAAACTTAATCATCTCTCCTCTCTAAACAGAGCCACAGTCAGATCTAAAGGGTTATGGTTTTGACATATGAATTTGGGAGCAGGGGACATAATTCAGTCCACGAGATGAAGCAAATGTAAATATGCAAGGAGATAATGAGTATTCAAGCACAAGGCAGATTGCAGGGTGCTTTAGGGCGTGATTCATTATCACTTGGAAGGAAATGACAGAATACTGCCCCAGACCTTCACCAGGAGCAACTGGCTCCTGGAAGCTACTTTCAAGCCTTCTTGTCAAGTCGGAAAGTAGAAAAGGAGGGCAGGGGCAATGGGAGGAAGGAGGGACACATACAGAACAATTTCAGGAATATTTTGGCCACTGGGCATCTATTCTCTTTCATATTTTTACTTTGATTTCCTTTGAGAACTTACCTCCTCTGTAGAAATGTCCTGCATTACTTAGCTAACTTGTTAGAGTCTCCTGGAACATTGTGTCCTACCAAAGTGATGTAAGGATGAAGAAAAATTGTGTTTCATTCATTTCTTCTGAAGAGCTCTGATAGCCCAAAATGTCATAATTCTTGCTTTTCAGTTGCTCAGTTGCATCCACCTCATTGTGCTCCCATGGACTGCAGCACACCAGGCTTTCTTGTCCTTCATCATCTCCCAGGGATTGTGCAAACTCATTGAGTCAGTGATGCCATCCAACCATTTCATCCTCTGTTGTCCCATTCTCCTCCTGCCTTCAATCTTTTCCAGCATCAGGGTCTTTTCCAATGAGTTGGCTCTTTGCATCAGGTGGCCAAATTACTGAAGCTTCAGCATCAGTCCTTCCAATGAATATTTAAGGTTGATTTAGGATTGACTGGTTTGATCTCCTTGATGTCCAAGGGACTGTCAAAAATATTCTCCAACACCACAGTTCAAAAGCATCAGTTCTTCAGTGCTCAGCTTTCTTCACAGTCCAACTCTCACATCCATACATGACTACTGGAAAAACCATAGCTTTGACTATATGGATCATTGTCAGCAAAGTGATGTCTCTACTTTTTAATATGCTGTCTAAGTTTGTCATAGCTTTTCTTCCAAGGAGCAAGCATCTTTTAATTTCATGGCTGCAGTTACTGTCCACAGTGACTTTGGAGCCCAAGAAAATAAAATCTGTCACTGTTTCCATTGTTTCCCCATCTATTTGCCCTGAAGTGACGGGACTGGATGACATGATCTTAGTTTTTTGAATGTTGAGTTTTAAGCTAACTTTTCCACTTTTTTTTTTTTTAACCTTCATCAAGAAGCTGTTTAGTTTCTCTTAACTTTCTGCCGTAAGGGTGGTGTCATCTGCATATCTGAGGTTATTGATATTTCTCCCAGCAATCTTGATTCCAGCTTGTGCTTCATTCACCCTGGTGTTTTGCCAGATATATTTTGACTATAAGTTAAATAAGCAGAATGACAATATACAGCCTTGATATACTCCTTTCCCAATTTTGAACCAGTCTTTTGTTCCATGTCTAGTTCTAACTGTTGCTTCTTGACCTGCATACAGGTTTCTCAAGAGGCAGGCAAGGTGGTCTGGTATTCCCATCTCTTTCAGAATTTTCCACAGTTTATTGTGATCCACACAGTCAAAGGCTTTAGCATAGTCAATGAAGCAGAAGTAGATGTTTTTTTGGAACTCTCTTGCTTTTTCTATGATCTAACAGATGTTGGTAGTTTGATCTCTGGTTCTTCTACCTTTGCTAAATCCAGTTTGAACATCTAGAAATTCTCGATTGACATATTGTTAAAGCCTAGTGAAGTATTTGAGGTGGTACCTTGCTAGTATGTGAAGTCAGGGAAATTGTACAGTAGTTTGAACATTCTTTGGCATTGCCTTTCTTTGGGATTGGAATGAAAACTGATCTTTTGTAGTCCTGTGGCCACTGCTGAGTTTTCCATATTGGCTGGCATATTGAATGCAACACTTTAACAGCATCATCTTTTAGGATTTGAAACAGTGTAGCTGGAATTCCATCATCTCCACTAGCTTGTTCATAGTAATACTTCCTAAGGCCCACTTGACTTCACACTCCAGGGTGTCTGGCTCTAGGTGAGTAGTCACACCATTGTCGTTATCTGGATCATTAAGACCTTTTCTATACAGTTCTTCTGCGTATTCTTGCTAGTTCTTCTTAATATCTTCTGCTTGTTAGGTCCATAACCATTTCTGTCCTATAGTCCCATCTTTGCATGAAATGTTCCCTTGGCATCTCTGATTTTCTTGAAGAGATCTCTAGTCTTTCCCATTCTAATTTTTTCCTCTATTTCTTCATGTTGTTCATTTAAGATTGCTTTCTTATCTCTCTTTGCTATTCTTCGTAACTCTGCATTCAGATGGGTAAATCTTCCCTTTCTCCTTTGCTTTAGCTTCTCTTCTTTCCTCAGCTATTTGTAAGGCCTCCTCAGACAAACATTTTGCCTTGTTGCATTTCTTTTTCTTGGGGATGGTTTTGGTCACTTCCTCCTGTACAATGTTATAAACCTCTGTCCACAGTTCTCAGGAACTCTTGTCTGTCTAATTCCTTGAATCTGTTTCTCACTTCCACTGTATAATCATAAGGGATTTGATTTAGGTCATACCTGGTTTTCCCTACTTTCTTCAACTTAAATCTGAATTTTGCAATATGGAACTCATGATCTGAGCCATAATCAGCTCCCAGTCTTGTTTTTATTGACTATATAAATCTCCATCTTTGGCTACAAAGAATATAATCAATCTAAGTTCCTTGTTGACCATCTGGTGATGTTCCATGTGTACAGTCACCTCTTGTGCTGTTGGAAAAAGGTGTTTGCTATTACCAGTATATTCTCTTGGCAAAATTCTGTTAGCCTTTGCCCTGCTTCATTTTGTACTCCAAGGTCAGACTTGCTAATTACTCCAGGTATCTATTGACTTCCTACTTTTGCATTCCAGGCCCCTGTGATGAAAAGAACATCTTTAGTTCCAGAAGGTCTTGTAGTTCTTCACTGAACTGTTCAACTTCATCTTCTTCGGCATTAATTGTTGGGGCATAGACTTGAATTACCATGATGTTGAATGGTTTGCCTTGGAAATGAACTGAGATCATTCTGTCATTTTTGAGATTGTACTCTAAGTCTGGTTTTCTGCTCTTATTGCTGATTCTTAATGTTTCTCAAGATTCTTTCCTCAAATTCTCTTTTGCTCAAAGCAGCCAGAGTTTGGGTCTATTGCTTACAACCAGAAAAGCCGTTAACTGGTGACAAAGTAGAAGGATGAACAGAAGTCTGCAACAGAGGAGCAAAGATGGAAGCAGGGAAAATGGAAGGAATAGAGAGGATAGAAAAGTGAAAGAGAGGGAAGAAGAGATGGAAGAAAGAAATGGATAAAAGGGATGGAAAAGAAGATGAAGGATGAGTGAATGAAAAGGTCAGATGGCATAGCCACTCAGATCTTCCTTGAGTGAAATCAGCTCTATACCAAGAGAAGAGAATATGGTTTTCTGCTAATGCTTAACATACAGAGTTTCAGCTCAGTGAGATCTTTGTGTTCACGGAAACTAGTGCTGCCTTGGTCCACCCAAGTCATTTAAAAGTTTTCACCTCCTGGAGCAACAGTTTTTACCTCCTGGAGCACCCTATGGTTATTAAACCTTGTATGGAGTGGAAATTTGCTCCCAGTAATGTATATGCTATGGAGCAGCTCAATACAGATCCTCTAACAGACTTGCAAATATTTTCAGATTCATTGAGAGAGAAAGGGTGGAGATACAGAAGCAGTTCTCAACGAGGTCTCTATATCCCAGATTCTGGTCCTCAGGTCCATAGGTCCAGAAACTCAACTTATCCAGGGACCTAGAATGGACCAATCACTTCAGACAAATTTATAATGTTATGGACAGATAGAACAGGGTTCCGATTTCTCAATACAGAAATCCTAGGTTAGAATCAGATCTGGATCCAAATGTAGCCCCTGTATTTCTTATCTTGTAACTTTTGTGCCAGCTTATTAACTTATCTGAGTTTGAGCAATGCCTGTGATTGGTGTGAGGGTTGCATTAGATATTTCCTGTGACATGCCTGGACATTAGGAGGATCCACCACAAATCACTTGTTGTCCCTCACTTTCTGTACCTGACTCCTCTCCTAAACCTCTTCAGATGCTCTCAGCCTCATCTGTTCTTGCTTCAGCCCCTGTAATAGCAACCAGCTCTGCAGGGGCTCTGACTTACTTCCAGCAGGGGCAACCTGGCAGTGTCTTCCGCCTGCCTGTTTCTGCTGCTCTCCATCATGGCCATCCTACGGACTTGAGGTGCGGGAGGCTGCAGAGCAGTGCGTGGTACCCACCTGCATATGGCCTTGAAGGGTATGGGGATTACCCCCATAGAGTGGATCTCTGATGGAGACAGGACCCAGGGGAAATCCTTCCGTCTTTCTCCATTCCCCTGTCCTGTGAGCATTGATAAGGCTTCTCAGAGGTCTGCCCCTGCACCCTTGGACCCTTGGTCCCTTAGAATTTGGTTTCTAGTGGCGCTTGGCCATGGCTTGACTCCCAGTCATCCTTCTGTTGGGTTTCCTCCTCCTCGCCCTCACTCTGTGAGGTGCTTACTCCCTACCTTATAATGACAAAGAAGCTGTTTTCCTTAGAAGACCCAGGCTAAAATGAATTCTGACTTCCTTTCCCTTTCCAGTCACCAGATTACCTACATCAGTCTGTCCATTGTCTGGATCAGACAAATTTCATGAAACTCAGGGGATCATACTAAAAGCTTGCAGTTTGCTGGTATATATGTAGAGTGAAACATTATACAGCCTTAAAAGTAGAAAAGAAAAATCCTGTCGTATACTACAGCAAGGATGAACCTTGAGAATGTTGTCATTATTTAGTCCCTAAGTCATGTCTGACTCTTTTGTAACCCCATGGACTGTAGCCCGCCTGGCTCCTCTATCCATGGGATTTCTCAGACAAGAATACTGGAGTGAGGGATTTCCCTAATGGTCCAGCAATTAAGATTCCATGCTCCCAAGGAGAGGACCTGGGTCCAATCCCTTGTCAGGGAACTAGATCCCACATGCCACAACTAAGACCTAGGGCAGCCAAATAAGTAAATATTAAAAAAGAGACTACTGGAGTGGTTTGCCATTTCCTTCTCCAGGGGATCTTCCCGACTCAGAGACTGAACCCACATCTCCAGCATTGGCAGGCAGATTCTTTACCACTGAGCTACCAGGGAAGCACTTTGAGAACATTACACTCAATAAAATAAGCCAGTCATAAAAATGAACAAAACTGTAAAGTCTCACTTATATCAGGTACCTAGAATAGTCAAATTCACAGAGACGGAAAATAGAATGGTGGTTACCAGGGACTGGGGGGAAGGAGAAGTGGGGAGTATTGTTTAATGGATGCAGAGTTTCATTTCTGCAGGATGAAGAGTTTTCAAGATTGGTTACACAAGGCGAACGTACTTTAAGAGTCCAGTGGGACAATTCCTGCTGGAGTTTGTCACCATATTTTTTTGAAAAATTATTTATTAATGCTTTTGTTTGGCTGTGCTGGGTCTTAGTTGCCGCACTCAGGATCTTTGATCTTCATTGCAGCGTGCAGGATCTTTAGTTGTGGTGTATGGGTTCTAGTTCGCTGGCCAGGGATTGAACCTGGGCCCCCTGAACTGGGAGCGTGGAGTCTTAGCCACTGGAGCACCAGGGAAATCTCTGTAAACCATATTTTAATTAAAAAAAACAGTGAAGGATTCACTAGACTTATTCTCTTATAATTAGACTATAAATATTACCTAAGCTACAATTTAGGTCTTGAAAGCCCTCTGTCATGGATTTGACTCTCTCCTCCTCCGAAATTCATATGTTGAAATCTTAACCTTCAGCATCTCAAAATGGATTTTATTTGTAAATAGTGTCATTGCAAATGTAATAAGTCAAGATGTAGTCATGAGGGTGGGCCCCAGTCAAATATGAATCGTGGCCTTATAAAAATGGTAAATTTAAGACATACGCATACAGGGAAAATGCCATGTGATGGTGAAGGCAAAGACTCTACAAGGTAAGACATGCCAAAGATTGCCAGCAAAGCACCCGAACCTAGGGGGAAGGCACAGAACAGGCTCCTTCACACAGCCGTGAAGGAGCCCACTCTAGCGAGACCGCGATCTTAGACAAGATATTTCCATGTTATTGAAGCAACTTTTGCTTTCTTAATTGGTGGCCAAATGATGGATCCTTTTAAAATTAGAGAAACTAACAAATTATTAAGTCTAGGGCATTCTCATTGTAAACAGCTGTTTTGTTGTTACCTACAAAGCAAAAGTCAAATTAACCTAAGAACTCTTGAACGAGAAAAACCGGTTTACGAAGCTTCATTGAGCCCTTCCCAGTGGTTCTTATAGATGCTAAAAAAAGCAATTAAGAATATCACCAGATACTTGGAAAAAATCCAAAACGGTCTAGCTATCATTTCAATGAGATAAAATTTCTTTTTTCTTTTTTAAAAAAGGAGTTACTGCAGGTGAATTTTAAAAAATTATTTGGATGGTTATTTAGAATGGGATAAATAAAGTGGACATTTGTATGATTAAAACAAGATATGATATTATTACACTACCTAACATTTCATGCAAAGATGGGCACAATGAAGGACAGAAATGGTAGGGACCTAACAGAAGATATTAAGAAGAGGTGGCAAGAATACACAGAAGAACTGTACAAAAAAAGAGCTTCATGACCCAGATAATTATGATGGTGTGATCGATCACTCACCTAGAGCCAGACATCCTGGAATGTGAAGTCAAGTGGGCCTTAGAAAGCATCACTATGAACAAAGCTAGTGGAGGTGATGGAATTCCAGTTGAGCTATTTCAAATCCTGGAAGATGACGCTGTGAAAGTGCTGCACTGAATGTGCCAGCAAATTTGAAAAACTCAGCAGTGGCCACAGGACTGGAAAAGGTCAGTTTTCATTCTAATCCCAAAGAAAGGCAATGCCAAAGAATGCCCAAACTACCACACAATTGCACTCACCTCACACGCTAGTAATGTTTAAAATACTCCAAGCCAGGCTTTAGCAATACGTGAACCGTGAACTTTCAGATGTTCAAGCTGGTTTTAGAAAAGGCAGAGGAACCAGAGATCAAATTGCCAACATCTGCTGGATCATAGAAAAAGCAAGAGAGTTCCAGAAAAACATCTGTTTCTGCTTTCTTGACTATGCCAAAGCCTTTGACTGTGTGGATCACAATAAACTGTAGAAAATTCTGAAAGAGATGGAAATACGAGACCACCTAACCTGCCTCTTGAGAAACTTGTATGCAGGTCAGGAAGCAACAGTTAGAACTGGACATGGAACAACAGACTTGTTCCAAATAGGAAAAGGAGTACGTCAAGGCTGTGTATTGTCACCCTGCTTTTTTAACTAATATGCAGAGTACATCATGAGAAATGCTGGACTGGAAGAATCACAAACTGGAATCAAGATTGCTGGGAGATTGATGAAAGTGAAAGAGGAGAGTGAAAAAGTTGGCTTAAAGCTCAATATTCAGAAAACTAAGATCATGGCATCTGGTCCCATCACTTCATGGGAAATATATGGGGAGACAGTGGAAACGGTGGCTGACTTTATTTTTTTGGGCTCCAGAATCACTGCTGATGGTGATTGCAGCCCTGAAAGTAAAAGACGCTTACTCCTTGAAAGGAAAGTTATGACCAACCTAGATAGCATATTAAAAAGCAGAGGTTACTTTGCCTCAAAGGTCCATCTAGTCAAGGCTATGGTTATTCCAGTGGTCATGTATGGATGTGAGAGCTGGACTGTGAAGAAAGCTGAGCACTGAAGAATTGATGCTTTTGAACTGTGGAGTTCAAGAAGACTCTTGAGAGTCCCTTGGACTGCAAGGAGATCCAACCAGTCCATCCTAAAGGAGATCAGTCCTGGGTGTTCATTGGAAGGACTGATGCTGAAGCTGAAACTCCAATACTTTGTCCACCTCATGCAAAGAGTTGACTCATTGGAAAAGACCCTGATGCTGGGAAAGATTGAGGGCTGGAGGAGAAGAGGACAACAGAGGATGAGATGGTTGGATGGCATCACCGACTCGATGGACATACGTTTGGTGGACTCCGGGAGTTGATTATGAACAGGGAGGCCTGGTGTGCTGCGGTTCTGGGGTCGCAAAGAGTTGGACATGACTGAGCGACTGAATGAATTGACCTGAACTGACACTACCTAAAGTTGGCTTTCCTGGTGTCTGAGACTGCAAAGAATCTGTTTGCCAGTGCAGGAGATGCAGATTTGACCCTTGGGCCAGGAATATCCCCTGGAGGACATGGCAACCCAGTCTAATGTTCTTGCCTGCTGAGTTCCCTGGACAGAGGAGCCTTGCAGGCTACAGACCATGGGGTCACAAAGAGCTGGACACAACTTAGTGACTAACACTAAGTCACTTAGGTCTGGCACCTTATCACACCTGCCATGGCAAATTAATATGCACCCCCCACCCCCCCCACCCCTTGCCCTGAGATCTTACCTACACGTCAGGTTCCATCTCCCCTATCCTGTATTGTGTATTTTTTTCTTCTTTTTTATACCCAACAGCAAGACTTCATATATATTTTTTATAATTTTGGATTACAATATATGCCATCAAAGTCACTGGAAGCCTTGACTCTGTCATATATTGCATTCTTCCCTTCCGGGTTTATATTATCTGTAAACCCACTATTTAGCTCATCTGCGGTAGGGACTGTGTCCTCTTTCTCCTGGGATTCAGAGCGTGACTCAGTGGTGCTTAGAAGGACATTGTCCTCACGATACACATTCTGCCTAGCCAAATAAATAATCATGATTTTATTACTGATGTCACTGACATGTTTACATGATTGACACATTTCCCATAGGTTAACCAAAGTCTGTAAGATGAAAATTCAATTTCTTTCCATTAAAATGATTTGGTGGTCATATAATAAAACATTCACAATTTTATTAAAAAAAAATCAGAAGCTGCTGAAAAATCAACAGTCTATCCTGTGACTCTGGCATGCTGCAGTTCATGGGCCACAAAGAGTTGGATACAACTTAGTGACTGAACAACAAACGGCAGCTATCTGCTTGCTTTCTTTCTTTTTGGTAGTTGTTGTGCCCACACCCTCCTGGATGGATAGGTAGGTAGATAGGTGATAAATATCACTAGATATCAAGAGGGCTTCGTATATATTGGCATCACACTCATGCACAGAATGACTTGACTGAATTCACTGCATAGGAAGACCAAGAGTGTCTTTCATGTGTTTTGCATGAAAGTGAAAAGTGAAAGTGAGGTCACTCAGTCATGTCCGACTCTTCGCGATCCCATAGACTGCAGCCCATCAGGCTCCTCCATCCATGGGATTTTCCAGGCAAGAGTACTGGAGTGGGGTGCCATTGCCTTCTCCGTATTTTGAAATAATAGACCTCAAATTCTCCTTAAGTAAATCTTGTTGTTTGATATTGTGTCACAGAAGGGAAACAGCTTTGACTTCATTTTTCCTCTCTAACCCCTCACATCAGGAGTCATAGCATCTGTTGATACCATCTTGCTCTCAGTTACCATTAACTCTGAGTAATCCTGGGTTCATCACTTTACCTTCCTGGACACCTGGAAAATGAGAGCCTTGGGGAAGCCACCCTCTGAAGTCCCTTTTCAGTCCTAATCCTGAGAGGCTTTGGGGTGGTAGGGGGCAGGGAATTCCTCATCATCAATATATGTTTTCAAAATGGCAATTCTCTTGTTAAGTCAAGCAGTTCTTGCTAGAAATTGTATAGTTGACAGAGACAGAATTGGAACAGGTTTAGTAATCATAATTTCAATCTCTCTCCAGACATTCTTTTCTGATGTTTATAAGTGAAGGGTGTCAAAAGCATTCCATTCACTGGCGTGAATTTTTATTGAATATTAAGAGTAAATAATATATGACTTGGGAGGAAACTTCTATTAAATCTGTTTAGAGCCTTATGTAGATAAAGCTATTCAATTTGTGCTTTGCTTCAAAATGGACACATTAATATTCATCTACAAATAATCCCTGGCTATTATTCTTACAGGTGCCTGAAACAATATATGCCTTTGAAAGACATGTGGGGAATCAGGGACTTCCCCAGGGCCCTAAAGAGCACCTTGATGATAATTCTTCCATGATATGACCCGACGAGGCAGTGCCAACGTTCTTTTGTGATTATCAGAGGTGGCAACAGCTCTGATGAGGAGAGATGACATGGATACTAGTGAGATGTCAAGGGGCCAGTGTAGAGAAGCACCAGCTTCTCATTAGTACAGAAATAGAATGTTGAAGAAATGTCAAAAATAAAATTAAATTTTGGATTTCTCTCCAAAACCTAGCCTCCAAAAAACGATCTTTGAGGAAATTAACATGTATTGATGGTCAACTCTGCATAGCAAATGTTACCAATGCAGTCTCCTCAAAACCCACAATAGCCCAAGGAAATACCAATATCAGACTTTGTTTATAGGTCTGCTGGGTGGTGTTCCGAGGGATAAAGGTAGGGTAGGGAAAACCAGTATTCAGTATTTATCACATTCCTTCCAAAAATTGTGACTAACCTTCATAAAAACATTTTGAGATATGAATACATTTGACAGGTGAGGAAACTGAGGCTAGTAGAGGTTATATGTCTCACCCAACCAAGAAGTGTCACATTTAACTTGGCTCTGTGGACTCCTGAGTCTAAACTCTTTCCATTCTACCTTGCTGCATCAAGGAATGTAGTTGAAATTTAATTTTAAAACATTAACCCTGTGACTTCCCTCGTGGTCCAGTGGTTGACAATCTACCTTTCAATGCAGAGGATGTGGGTTTGATCCCTGGTAGGGCAACTGAGATCCCATATGCTGTGAGGCAACGAAGCCCACATGCTGCTAACTGCTGAGCCAGCACCACAACCAGAGAAGACCCGGCACTTCAGCAACCACCCTACGCCCTGCAAGGGAGACCCAGCACAGCCAAGAGAAAAATTATTCCTAAAAACATATTCAGTCACTCAGTCAGGTCCAACTCTTTGTGACCCCACAGACTGCAGCATGCCAGGCTTCCCTGTCCATCACCAACTCCAGGAGATAGTTCAAACTCATGTCCATCAAGTTGGTGGTGCCATCCAACCATCTCATCCTCTGTCGTCCCCTTCTTCTCCTGCCCCCAATCTTTCCTAGCATCAGGGTCTTTTCCAGTGCAGTTTGTCACATCAGGTGGCCAAAGTATTGGAGTTTCAGCTTCAGCATCAGTCCTTCCAATGAATATTCAGGACTGGTTTCCTTTAGGATTGGCTGGTTGGATCTCCTTGCAGTCCAAGGGACTCTCAAGAGTTTTCTCCAACACCACGGTTCAAAAGCATCAATTCTTTGGCCCTCAGCT
The DNA here is from genome assembly GCF_001704415.2 of Capra hircus. Classification (NCBI taxonomy): domain Eukaryota; kingdom Metazoa; phylum Chordata; class Mammalia; order Artiodactyla; family Bovidae; genus Capra; species Capra hircus. The sequence goes on along the minus strand of NC_030828.1, from coordinate 14,629,215 downwards.
TTCTTTATAGTCCAACTCTCACATCTGTACACGACTACTGGAAAAACCATAACTTTGACTAGACGGACCTTTGATGGCAAAGTAATGTCTCTGCTTTCGAATATGCTGTCTAGGTTGGTCATAACTTTCCTTCCAAGGAGTAAGCATCTTTTAATTTCATGGCTGCACTCACCATTAGTGATTTTGGAGCCCCCCAAAATAAAGTTTCTCACTGTTTCCATGGTTTCCTCATATATTTGCCATGAAGTGATGGGACCAGATGCCATGATCTTAGTTTTCTGAATGTTGAGTTTTAAGCCAACATTTTCACTCTCCTCTTTGGCTTTCATCAAGAGGCTTTTTAGTTCTTCATTGCTTTCTGCCATAAGGATGGTGTCACCTACATATCTGAGGTTATTGATATTTCTCCCGGTAATCTTGATTCCCCTTGTGCTTCATCCAGCCTGGCATTTCACATGATGTACTCTGCATATAAGTTAAATAAGCAGGGTGACAATATACAACATTGACATATTCCTTTCCCAATTTGGAACCAGTCTGTTGTTCCATGTCCAGTTCTAATTGTTGCTTCTTGGCCTGCATACAGATTTCTCAAGAGGCAGGTCAGGTGGTCTGATAGTCTCATTTCTTGAAGAATTTTCCAGTTTGTTGTGATCCACACAGTCAAAGGCTTTGGCGTAGTCAATAAAGCAGAAGTAGATGTTTTTCTGGAACACTCTTGCTTTTTGCATATTAAGTTTCATTAAAATTTCTACAACTCTTTTGGGCATTGAGACATTTTTTCAGTAGTCTAAAATTTAAACATATTTCAGTAGGCAAACTGTTCTCCAATTTTTTTTTTTTTAATTCCTCCACACAGCAGTGCAGGGTTAACTCAAGGTCCATAAATTTTGCTATGGTGGTCAATTAACCTTCTGGAATTGTATGTCAAACTGAGTGTGTGTGTGTGTGTGTGTGTGTGTGTGTGTGTGTGTGTGTGTGTATGTGTGTGTGTTTGTCTACAACTTTCAAAAGTCTCAATTCCAACAAAGGTTAGGAATTAATGGCATAGATTAATAGAACTATTGTTAGTCTTCAGGTCACTGGTGCTTCCAAGGACTGTAAGAGGACGGACAGTATCAGCCACAGAGGAGGTGGGTGCTCAGCATGAACTACCGGGTCCTTAGAGGAAATTCACTAACAAGCTTAAGGGAGGTGAGAGTCCTACAAGCTTTTGTATGGATAGAGTCATCACCAAGTGTATCTTGTTCCGTCCTGAGCACCATACTTACAAAGGGCCTTGGCCAACCAGGGATAGCCAGAGGGGAACAACCTCAGTGGATGTTGCACCAGGAAACCACTTAATGCAAAGAAGAGGTGGAGGGATAGAGTGTGAAGGGAACACTCAGACACTGAAAGTAGGAGTGTAAATGGTATAACTTTGGAAAGCACTGTGGTAATACATATTTAAAATAATCTAAAAATGTGGATATCCTACAACTTGGCAATGCTACCTGTCCACAGAGAAACTCTTACCCATGCGTATAAGGAGACAAGTAGAATATTAATTTAGAATTGTGTATAATAGCAGACATGAAAATAACCAAAAAATACAGAAAAATTTAGAGCCTATATATTTATTGACACAGTACGTTCCAAAAATGCAGAACAGTCACAGAATGGGGAATGAATAGCCTGTAAACTGAATGAACTATGGGACTCCTCTGGTGGTCCAGTGGTTAAGAAATCTGCCTTGCAATGGAGGAGACATGGTTCAGTCCCTGGCTGGGAACTAAGATCCCAGAGGCCACATTGAAACCAAGCTTGAGTGTCACAACTGCTGAGCCTGTGTGCCCCAGAGCAGGCGCACCACAACTAGAGAGCCTGCGTGCTGCAGCAAAGACCCGATGCAGCCCCCAAGTAAATAAAAGAATGTTAAGTAAAAACATAAATGTAGACAAGCAAAAACAATGCAGTATCTGTGAAGCATAAGAAAATGAAACAATAAAAAATACATATTTTTTAAAAAATAATTTAAAAAAATAAATGGAATAAATTATGTACCAATGTGGACAAATCCCAACACAAATTATCAAGACCATTTTTTAAAGGTTATATACAATGTGGTATTCACCACATAAACTTCAAAATCATGCAAAAATAAACAATATATTGTACATACATGTATACATGTATATACGGTAAAGTAGAAAAATGTGTTTCGAAATGATTACACCGACTTTCAGAAGATTACCTCAGGGAGTAGGATAAGGCATGGCTTTAGAGCAATTACAAAGGGAGTTTCGGCTTTGTCTGAATTATTTTTTTGATCTGAAGGAAATATGGAAAAACAGTGCAGTTTAACAGAGGCAGATAGTGAACACATACTTTTAATTTTCTCTAGTATTATTGTTGTTGTTGTATATCTCTGTGCTTGAAAAATTTTATAATATCAAAACACAGAAAGACTTTGTGAGCTGCCTTTACTGAAAAGTTTCAGATTAAAGCTGAATGTCTTTTAGAACAGGAGTCCCCAGCCCCTGGGGGATTAGGAACTAGGTTGCACAGCAGCCGTGAAATTAAATGTTGCTTGCTCCTTGGAAGGAAAGTTATGCCCAACCTAGACAGCATATTCAAAGGAGACATTACTTTGCCAGCAAAGGTCCATCTAGTCAAAGCTATGGTTCCTTCAGTAGTCATGTATGGATGTGAGAGTTGGACTATAAAGAAAGCTGAGCGCTGAAGAACTGATACTTTTGACCGGTGGTGCTGGAGGAGATACAACTCCTCCATCCTAAAGGAGATCAGTCGTGGCTGTTGATTAGAAGCACTGATGCTGAAGCTGAAATTCCAATAGTTTGGCCAACTGATGCAAAGACCTGACTCATTTGAAAAGACCCTGATGCTGGGAAAGATTGAGGTGGGAGAAGGGGATGACAGAGGATGAGATGGTTGATGGCATCACCGACTCAATCAACATGAGTTTGGGTAAGCTCCAGGAGTTGGTGATGGACAGAGAGGCCTGGCGTGCTGCAGTCCATGGGATCGCAGAGAGTCGGACGTGACTGAGCGACTGAGCTGAACTGCACAGCAGGGGGTGAGTGGCTGGCAAGTGAGTGAAGCTTCATCTGTAGGTACAGCTGCTGTCCATCACTCACTTTACCGCCTGAGCTCTGCCTCCTGTCAGATCAATGTTACCATTAAGTCCTCACAGGACCATGAACCCTACTGTGAACTGCATGAGTGAGGGATCTGAGTTGCATGCTCCTTATGAGAATCATCCCCATCCCCCCATCCCGGTCCCTGGAAAGATTGTCTTGCGTGAAACTAGTGCCTAGTGCCAGAAAGTTTGGGGACCACTGTTTCAGAGGCAATTCCTGTAACAATGTAGACTAAATTAAGTGGTGGGTCTTTTCCAGCTCGAAGCCTCTCAGAGTCCAGCGCCCTCAACAGCATCCTAGCATTTGGATAACCAGCCTGCATCTGTGTTGCACCTGCTTCGTCTCCCCTGGTGAATTAGGCACAATGCTGGAGCAGAATGCAAGGAAATGAAAATCCCCTTTGATTGGATGCAGGCAGGGTCCCTTTCCACACTTAGAACCTGTGTTTGATTCCTACTCAATTTATTAGTCAGTCCTTAAGACTTGATAATAGCATTACAGAGAAAACTTCCCAAACTTACTGTTTTCAGAGTTCCAGCCAGAGGTTAAATCATGTTAGAGGTTGTCTTTATCCATGATCCCTTTCACCTACCTTCTTATTTCTCTGGGCAAGAAACCAACCTTACCACCCACTCTACCCTTGTCCCCAGTACTTTCCAAATAGCTCTGGCCCAAATAAGGGGCCTCTTACCTTACCCTGTCATCTCCCACATATGCCTCCCTCTGAACCAGCATCCCACATGGTATGGGCTGTTTTCTTACCCTTTCTCTGTTCAGAGGTTCACTGTCTACCATATCCTACCAAGGTGAAAGCGAGGTGATGAAATTTGCCTCGAATCAAGTTCCACAGTCTCTATGGTACCTGTTTGGGGGTAAGACTTTAACTCAAAGTGACTCATGGGATTGATAGCTTGAAAAAGAAGCAGGAGTGGGACTTTACCACCAGTGGTAGAGTCTCTGCTTGCCAGTGAGGGGGACATTGTTTCAGTCCCTGGTCAGGGAAGATTCCACATGCAGCTGGGCAACTGTGTGCCACAACTACGGAGCCCACGTGCCCTAGAGCCTGCGCTCTGCAATAAGAGAAGCCGCCTTAAAGCTACTAGAGAGTAGCCGCAACTATTGCAGCTAGAGAGAGCTCGCTGCAACGAGGAAAGCCCACTTGCAGCAATGAAGACCCAGCGCAGTCAAAAATAAATTAATTAAAAATGAAAGAGAAAGGGGGAAATAATGTTTTTTAAAAGAAAAAGTAGGAGAGATATTTGGGGGCAGGCAGGCCTTAGACTCATGTCTAAGTGGTTCTTGATTCCTCCAGACAACCTTTCATTTGAGAGAATGCTTTCCTTTTGACTTGGCATACACATTGGGAGCCAATCAGTCCTGGTTCGAATCTTTGTTTGCTACTTTCTGGCTGAGGAATCTTTGGCAAGTTTCTTAAATATTACATGTTCTTAAACATGCAGCCCTCTTAGAAGTTAGGGAACAAAATAAAGTATGCATTAATATGATAATAATTAATGTTAGTCCCTGTGTTAGTTATCTATACTACATAACAAATTGCCCCCAAACTTAGCAGCTTATAATAGTAACTTAGTTTGGGTTTTATTCATTTATTTTTAAAGATTTATTACAGGCACTTGTGGTTTTTTAAATTAAGTTATTTATCTGGCTGCATGCAGGATCTTTATTGCATCACTAGCAATTTCTCATTATGGGCTCTCGAGCACACAGGCTCAGTAGCTGTGGCTCAAGCTTAGTTGTTCTGCAGCATGTGGGACCTTGGTTCCCCAACTGGGGATCAAACCTAGGACCCCTGAATTGCAAGGCAGATTCTTAACCAGTGGACCAGCAGGGAAGTCCCAATGATACATTTTAATCTCACCATTTCTGTGAGTCAGGCATCCAGGTGTGACTTGGCTGGGTCCTCTGGCTCAAGGTCTCTTACAGGCTGCAGCCAAGGCGTCAGATGGGGCTGACGTCATCTACTGAGCTGACCAGTACAGTTACTAATGGGCTGTTGGCTTGAGGACCTCAGTTTACCACTGGTGTTGGCAGGAAGCCACCCTGCATTCTTTGCCACAGGGGCATCTCAACATGGTAGCTGACTTTAGAGACAGAGGGAGAGGGGAGTCACATTCTTGTATAGCCTGGCTTCAGGATTGACATCTCCTCAGTTTTCCCATATTCCACACATTAAAGGAAGCCACTAGGTACAACCCACACTCCTGGGGATAAGATTATGCAAAAGTGTGATTTCCAGGAGGTAGGGCTCATGGGGGAACATTTTTCAAGGCTGCCTACCACAGCTATGTTCTGTTCCCTGTTGTAGGTCTATACTGATCAAAAGATATGCACATACTGCCCTTTGTCGTGGAGAAGGCGATGGCACCCCACTCCAGTACTCTTGCCTGGAAAATCCTGTGGACAGAGGAACCTGGTGGGCTGCAGTCCATGGGGTCGCTAAGAGTCGGACATGACTGAGCGACTTCACTTTCACTTTTCACTTTCATGCATTGGAGAAGGAAATGGCAACCCACTCCAGTGCTTGCCTGGAGAGTCCCAGGGATGGAGATCCTGGTGGGCTGCCATCTATGGGGTCGCACAGAGTCGGACATGACTGAAGCAACTTAGTAGCAGCAGCAGCAGCAGCCCTTTGTCAAAACTGTTTTAATTTCAGCTATTACTAAGGCATATACATATAACCTCTTACTATTCTTTTTTTTGTATACTTTTTGTTTTGTTTTGTTTTACTTTGCAATATTGTATTGGTTTTGCCATACATTGACGAGAATCCACCACGGGTATACACGTGTTCCCCATCCTGAACTCCCCTCCCACCTCCCTCCCCATCCCATCCCTCTGGATCATCCCAGTGCACCAGCCCTGAGCACCCTGTCTCATGCATCAAACCTGGACTGGCGATCTGTTTCACATATGATAATGTACATGTCCCCATTCAGATTATATTTGCATAGAAATTATATAGTATTCCCATATATGCATATAACTTCTTTGAGAATTTCTGATACCTTAAGACTAGTGTGTGTGTGCTTAGTCTCTTTGCAACCTCATGGACTGTAGCCCACCAGGCTCTGCTGTCCATGGGGATTCTCCAGGTGAGAATATTGGAGTAGGTTGCCATGCCCTGCTCCAGGGGATCTTCCCAACCCAGGGATCAAACCCAGGTCTCCCAAACTGCAGGTATGCCTCTCATACAGCATGTCTTTGGGCCTGAAGGACGTTCCATCTACTTACAGGTGCAGCGGAGGTCACAATCTGAACCCCCACCCTCATTATTCACCACTCCATTCTCCCTTTGATTCCTCAGAAGACAAGCCATCTCCCCTGCCCAGCTGGGAAGAGCTAACACAGGCCCCCAGCCCTGTCACTTTGCCTAAGACCTGGAAGGTACTGTCTGTATTTCCTTCTTACCTCCTGGTCCCCGCCTGGTCCATGCATCTCTCTGTTGAGACATCAACTGTGGCCCCATTTTTGCCAACTTCTAGTAAATTAAAGAATCATTTCACGATGATACAGGGCCTTGTAAACACAGCTCTGTGTTGAAAAATTCAAGAAAGCCAAAGCCTCCTACTCCTTTTTTTTTTTTAATCGAAGTATAATTGATTTACAATACTGTGCCAATCTCTGCTGTATAGCAAAGTGACTTTTTCATTACACACATACAGACATTCTTTTTTTGGTACATATTCTTTTCCATTGCAGTTTATCACAGGATATTGAATATAGTTCCTTGTGCTATACAGTAGGACCTTGTTGTTTATTCATCCTATATATAATAGTTTACATCTGCTAAACCCACACTTCCCTCCTCCTCCCTGCTCCTCCTTGGGGACTAGAAATCTGTTCTCTATGTCTGTGAGTCTGTTACTGTTTTATAGATAGGTTCCTTTGTGCCACATTTTAGATTCCACATATAAGTGATATCATATGGTATTTGTCTTTCTCTTTCTTAGTATGAAAATCTCTAGTTGAGTCCATACTGTTGCAAATGCGAAGCCTCCTTCTTGTCTTTATCATGCAACTTCACTTTCTATCAAAACCTCTGAACCTTGAAAGTGTCAGACAGACAAATGTTGGTAGCTTACGTTCTTGTTGCTTTGTCACTCTGTCCTGCTTACCTGGCCCCGCTCTGGCCCTCTATTTGCCCCACTCCCACTGCTCTTCTTTGAGGTCATTTCCCAGCACCCCAGAGAACTGTGGGCCAGCACCCCAGAGAACTGTGGGCCAGCACCCAGGAGAACTGTGGGCCAGCACCCAGGAGAACTGTAGGCCAGCACCACTGGTCATCTCCTCGCATCCCCTGTGGTGCTTTGCGCCTCACTCTTGCTCAAGTTATCCCCTGTATCTGTGATGCTTTTCTCACCTGACTGTTCTTCCTCCTTTGGAACACAACTCAGTGCTGAGTCCAGGCAACTAAGCATTAATTCCTAAGCACCTCAGTGGTCCTTCTGTGACAAAGAGTAGCATTACCATAGTATTTACTGTGTTATATTGTAATGTCCTGTTTGCATACTCACTTTCACCCTAGGGGCCTTCTCCAAAATGGACCCAGTGTCTATTTTGTTATCTCAACATATTAAGATATTACCTTATCTCAACAAAGTAAAGGTCATGTATTATTGGGACAAGCCCACAACTAACATCATACTCAATGATGAGAGACTGAAAGCTTTTCCTCTAAGTTCAGGAGCAAGACGAAGGGTGCCCACTCTCACCACTCCTCTTTAACATGATAGGGAAGTCCTAATTAGAGCAATCCGGCAAGAAAAAGAAATAAAACATATTGGAATTGGAAAAGAAGAAGTAAAATTGTCTCTATTTGCAGATGGCATGATTTTATATACAGAAAATCCAAAAGATTGCAACCAAAAAACAGCTGGATCTAATCTAGACATGATGTTTATTCCTGCTTTGCAAATACAGTAAGTCCCCTACATACAAACCTTCAAGTTGGAAACTTTTAAAAATCCAAATGTGCCTAGAGAAAGGAGGAAGAGAGATATGACAAAGAAGAAGTAACTGAAGAACTAAAGGGATTCATGATGCAGGAGAAGGAAGGGGATTTTCTGTATTTGTGGGGGTGCTGTTAGCTTTTGAGGCACAGGCCTTGAACATAGAAGGCTACAGAAAGGTTTGAGCAGCCGTTCACAAAGCAATCCAGTGCTGCTGTGTCATCTGTATGAGATAAAAGTAGCTACTATCCAGACCCCACATCATCTCATTCAGGAGGGTAGATAGAATTAAATCCAGCAAGGAATCAGAACCCGTGCCACCAGCATCAGGCGTCAGTGAAATGGCAGCTTGCCCTCCATCTCCTATTGCTGCCGATTCTTCAGTTCTACCATCTCCCACCTCCTCTCCCAACTCCATCAGGAGCTTTTCTTACTTGTCCTTCTTGCCAGCTCCTGTAAGCCAGCTGTTGTATTGTATTACTGTAGTTTTCAAGGAATTGTACTATAAGATTAAAAACATTTTAAAATTTTTGTCTTTTTTGTGTATTATTTGTGTGAACAGTATTATAAACCTATTACAGCACAGAACTATATAATAGATCCTGTTAGTTGGGTACCTAGGCTAATCTGGTTGGACTTAGAAATGAACTGGACTTATGAATGTGTTCTTGGCATTGAACTCCTTTGTATACAGTAGAATTACTACATACAATGGGTTTGGAGAGGTTAACAGGTCAGTTCAGTTCAGTTCAGTCGCTCAGTTGTGTCCGACTCTCTGTGACCCCATGGACCACAGCACACCAGGCCTCCCTGTCCATCACCAACTGCCGGAGACTACTCAAACTCATGTCCATTGAGTCGGTGACGCCATCCAACCACTTCATGCTCTGTCGTCCCCTTCTCCTCCCACCTTCAATCTTTCGCAACATTGGGGTCTTTTCAAATGCATCTCTTCTTCACATCAGGTGGCCAAATTATTGGAGTTTCAGCTTCAACATCAGTCCTTCCAGTGAACACCCAAGACTGATCTCCTTTTGGATGGATCTTGCAGTCCAAGGGACTCTCAAGAGTCTTCTCCAGCACCACAGTTCAAAAGCATCAATCCTTCAGCACTCAGCTTTCTTTATAGTCCAACTTTCACATCCATACATGACCACTGGAAAAACTATAGCCTTGACTAGACGGACCTTTGTTGGCAAAGTAATGTCTTTGCTTTTTAATATGCTGTCTAGTTTGGTCATAACTTTTCTTCCAAGGAGCAAGTGCCTTTTAATTTCATGGCTGCAGTCACCATCTGCAGTGATTTTGGAGCCCAGAAAAAAGTCTGCCACTGTTTCAACTGTTTCCCCATCTATTTGCCATGAAGTGTTGGGACCAGATGCTATGATCTTAGTTTTCTGAATGTTTAGATTTAAGACAACTTTTTCACTCTCCTTTTTCACTTTCATCAAGAGGCTCTTTAGTTCTTCACTTTCTGCCATGAGGGTGGTGTTGTCTGCATATCTGAGGTTATTGATATTTCCCACGGCAATCTTGATTTCAGCTTGTGCTTCCTCTAGCCCAGCATTTCTCATGATGTACTCTGCATAGAAGTTAAAGAAGCAGGGTGAGAATATACAGCCTTGATGTACTCCTTTCCCAATTTGGAACCAGTCTGTTGTTCCATGTCCAGTTCTAACTGTTGCTTCCTGACCTGTATACAGATTTCTCAGGAGGCAGGTCAGGTGATCTGATATTTCCATCTCTTTCAGAATTTTCCACAGTTTGTGGTGATCCACACAGTCAAAGTCTTTGGCATAGTCAATAAAGCAGAAATAGATGTTTTTCTGGAACCCTCTTGCTTTTTCAATGATCCATTCGATGTTGGAAATTTGATTTCTGGTTCCTCTGCCTTTTCTAAAGCCAGCTTGAACATCTGGAAGTTCACGGTAAACATATTGCTGAAGACTGGCTTGGAGAATGTTGAGCACTACTTTACTAGCATGTGAGAAGAGTGCCATTGTGTGGTAGTTTGAATGTTCTTTGGCATTGCCTTTCTTTGGATGAATACTGACCTTTTCCAGTCCTGTGGCCACTGCTGAGATTTCCAAATTTGCTGGCATATTTAGTGCAACACTTTCACAGCATCATCTTTTAGGATCTGAAATAGCTCAACTGGAATTCCATCACCTCCACTAGTTTGTTCGTAGAGATGCTTCCTAAGGCCCACTTGACTTCACATTCCAGGATGTCTGGCTCTAGGTGAGTGATCACACCATCATGATTATCTGGGTTGTGAAGATCTTTTTTGTATAGTTCTTCTTTGTATTCTTGCCACCTCTTCTTAATATCTTCAGCTTCTGTTATGTCCATATCATTTCTGTCCTTTATCGAGCCCATCTTTGCATGAAATGTTCCCTTGGTATCTCTAATTTTCTTGAAGAGATTTCTAGTCTTTCCCATTCTATTATTTTCCTCTATTTCTTTGCACTTATCACTGAGGAGGGCTTTCTTATATCTCCTTGCTATTCTTTAGAACTCTGCTTTCAGATGCTTATATCTTTACTTTTCTCCTTTGCTCTTTGCTTCTCTTCTTTTCACAGGTATTTGTAAGGCCTCCTCAAACAGCCATTTTGCTTTTTCGCATTTCTTTTTCTTGGGGATGGTCTTGATTCCTGCCTCCTGTACAGTTCCGGGAACCTCTGTCCATAGTTCTTCAGGAACTCTTTTTATCAGATCTAATCCCTTGAACCTATTTGTCACTTCCACTGTATAATCATAAGGGATTTGATTTAGGTCATACCTGAATGGTCTAGTGGTTTTCCCTACTTTCTTCAATTTAAGTCTGAATTTGGCAATAAGGAGTTCATGATCTGAGCCACAGTCAGCTCCCAGTCTTGTTTTTGCTGACTATATAGAGCTTCTCCATCCTTGGCTGCAAAGAATATAATAAGTCTGATTTTGGTGTTGACCATCTGGTGATGTCCATGTGTAGAGTCTTCTCTTGTGTTTTTGGAAGAGGGTGTTTGCTATGACCAGTGCGTTCTCTTGGCAAAACTCTATTAGCCTTTGCCCTGCTTCATTCTGTACTCTAAGGCCAAATTTGCCTATTACTCCAGGTTTTTCTTGACTTCCTACTTTTGCATTCCAGTCCCCTATAATGAAAAGGATATCTTTTTTTTGGGTGTTAGTTCTAAAAGGTCTTGTAGGTCTGCATAGAACTGTTCAACTGGGGCATACACTTGGATTACCATGATATTGAATAGTTTGCCTTGGAAATGAACAGAGATCTTTCTGTCGTTTTTGAGATTGCATCCACGTTCTGCATTTCAGACTCTTTTGTTGACCATGATGGCTACTCCATTTCTTCTAAGGGATTCCTGCCCACAGTAGTAGATATAATGGGAATCTGAGTTAAATTCACCCATTCCAGTCCATTTTAGTTCAATGATTCCTAGAATGTTGACATTCACTCTTGCCATCTCCTGTTTGACCACATCCAATTTACCCTGATTCATGGACCTGACATTCCAGGTTCCTATGCAATATTGTTCTTTACAGCATTGGACCTTGCTTCTATCACCAGTCACATCTGCATTGTTTTTGCTTTGGCTTCATCCCTTCATTCTTTCTGGAGTTATTTCTCCACTGATCTCCAGTAGCATATTGGGCTCCTGCTGACCTGGGGAGTTCCCCTTTCAGTATCCTATCTTTTTGCCTTTTCCTACTGTTCATGGGGTTCTCAAGGCAAGAATACTGAAGTGGTTTGCCATTCCCTTCTCCAGTGGACCACATTCTGTCAGACCTCTCCACCATGACCCATCTGTTTTGTGTGGCCCCACATGGCTTGGCTTAGTTTCATTGAGTTAGACAAGGCTGTGATCTGTGTGATCAGATTGGTTAGTTTTCTGTGTTTGTGGTTTTGAATCTGTCTGCCCTCTGATGGGGAAGGATAAGAGGCTTATGGTAGCTTCCTATTGGGAGAGACTAACCAGGGGGAAGCTGGGTCTTGTTCTGATGGGTGGGGCCATGCTTAGTAAATCTTTAATCCAATTTCCTGTTGACGGATGGGGCTGTGCTCCTTCCTTGCTATTTACCTGGGGCCAAACTGTGGTGGAGGTGATGAAGAGAATGGCGACCTCCTTCAAGAGGTTCCATTCATGTACTTCTACACTCACTGCCCCTAACCCTGCAACAGGCTGCCGCCAACCCGCGCCTCCACTGGAGACTCCTGGACACTCCCAGGCAAGGCTGGGTCAGTCTGCTGTGGGGTCCCTGCTCCTTTCTCCTGGGTCCTGATGCACACAAGGTTCTGTTTGTCCCCTCCAAGAGTCTTTTTCCCAGTTCTGTGTAAGGCCTGGCAGCTCTGTGGCTGCTTAAGGTCTGACCAAGGCCATGAGGTCAGAAAGGAGCTGAGAAGAGTTTCAAGTCCAATGTGTCCTAGAAGTCCTGCCCTTGACTGTTCAGCTAGACAGCCTGTATCTCCCCTCCCCGCCCCGGGTCCTCCCCCCTCCCCTGTCATCAGGAGGCCAGCATGGCATTGGTGCTCAGTCCCTGTCTGTCTAATACAACTGAATGCAACCAAGCTGTTTATACAAAAGGAAACTACATTCCTACAGCCTTTATCAGAGCCAGGAGAAATGAAGAGGTCTTTTTATATGCATGTGATTTAAATGTACTTATCTAATTTTTTCCTAAGAGACAAGATAATCATCTTTGTCATCAATCCATAAAGGCTCAATAAAACCTGCAGATAAAACATGGATGCACTTTGTTGTTGACATATAACCACCTTATATCAACTAGGTCTAGGTATATTAGAGAAAAAAGTCAGAGCTTCAATTACTTTTTGGCAAAATGTGCAGTCAGTTATAAGGGGGCTCTCGACTGTTGCTGAGTCAAAGCTGTTTGTATGTGTTCACTGGCCCTTTAAATACCACTCTCTTGCTCTTTGGGAAAAGGAGCATGATGTAATTCTTCTAATTATAACTGACCAGGCTCTTTCATACTCAGTTTGATTCCCCGCAGTTTTCACTATTTGCCAATATCTATTTCACTGTAGCAGAAACGGGAAAAAATTCCCAAGCCTAATCATCTAGAAATTCTTTGACTCTCTTCCACTTTAGTGGAATCATATTTTTGCACTTGAGGTCATCTTTATATATGAGAGGAGAGCAAGGTTGGGAGAAAAATTGGTATTAAAAATAGAGCAAAGTTCCAGATTCTTACTCTCTAGAGCTCATGGAAGATTCCGGCCTTTTATTATTTATGCCTAATGCTGGCACTACCACCCCTGCCTTGAGAGCATGCCAAGGATCTTCACAGTGCCCTGGCTTCATCTTGCCAGCTGCCAGGGTTGGCATGTTTCAGGAGGTTTCCTTTTCTTTCTGCCCATCACATCCAGACACCATGGTGGCAGGACGAATCCAGGCAAATGGGGCATCCGTCCACCTGCTAGGCTTGCCTTCCAATCTGAAACCCTGACCACCTTTCCCCCTGCTACCTACCTCCTCCCCATACCCAAGGATGCCTCAGCTAGGAACATCACCTCGCCCAAAGTTCACAGTTTAGGGATGGAAGCAATGATCAGTTAAATCACAAAATTAAATGCTGAAAATAAGCTGCTAACAAGAAAATCCCTGCTAGTCAAAAAATTCAGCTTTTATACATAATCCCCTGCTTATGAATCTAATGCAAACGTCACTGTAATGGTAGTATTCTGGAATAGTTAAGAATATATGTTAGGCAAATGGAGGGTTTTTAGGAAATGTTGAGTTTGACTCCATCGTAACTGGTGATGGGAAAAATAATTAGGTGAGCAAGCAAAGGAGAAGTGAGTCTTGGTTGAGCCCTTTCCATGATAAGCACCATGCTTAATTCTGAGTTCAGAATATCTCATCTAACTGTCACCATCACCCTTTGGGTAAATCTAAAAGTCCACATTCTTGTGGTTGAGGATACAAGGTTCAAGGAAGTCAAATAACTCTGCCAAGGTCTACCCAGGTGGAAACTTGAGCTCTGGTCAGGTGATTTCCAAAATGCTATTTTCCTTCCACCTCACATTGGGAGGGACCAGGGGTCAAGTGTTGGCCCAGTCAACCGGATGAAGGTGCAGAATCAGAACAGGGAGTTAGGATAAGAGCTACTCTTCTCGAGAAGGATGTGTGGGCCTTAGGTCAAAATCCAGTGCCTAGGTTAAGAGCTGTACCTGAGCAAGGGCCAGGTGACCAACAGGGAAGAGACAGTGGCTGACAGATTCATCAGATGTGTTCAGAGAAGCACAAGGAAGCAGGAGAGGGGAGGTCCAAAGCCAGCTCAAGGGGAGTGGTGTTCAGGGCCAGGGTATGCATCTATTTGGAAATGAGGACAAGACAGAGAACGAGGCAGATGACTGAGCAGTCAGTTGCTGGACCAGAGGTTCAGGTTTGAGAAGTGACCAACCCCAAGCCTGGCCTGGTGCTGAGGTGCTAAGCCTAGAGCCCTGGACCTCTGTGTGCCCAAATACAGGATGAGGCTGCTCCCCAGGAGGGTCTCTGTCATCACAGGTTCCCCAGTTGAGAAAGCTGCAGCTGTGGAGATGTGAGGTCAGTGGTTCTGTGAAGACCTGGGGCAAAGCCTGAGCCTTATCCCATTTTACAGAGGCCAACAGGATTGCTAGTTCCTTCCACGTTCAGTGGGTCAGCACATCACTCACTCAATCACCAAGTGCTCTTTTGAGTCCCTAGGATTCTTTCATGCCACTGCACAGCTGTGTTCTGCTCTAGGTATAAAAAGACAAAACCCAGCTTTTATGTTGAGTATCATGGGAAATAAGTTGGTAAAATAGAACTGAAACACATGCGCCCAGTGTTCACTGCAGCACTATTTACAATAGCCAGGACATGAAAGCAACCCAAACGCCCATCAACAGATGAAAGGATAAAAAAGACATGGTGCAGATATGCAGTGGAATGTTACTCAGCCATAAAAAGGAACAAGATTGGTCATTTGGATAGACATGGATGGATCTAGAGTCTATCATACAGAGTGAAGTAAGTCAGAAAGAGGAAAACAAATACATATATTAATGCACATATGTGGAATCTAGAAAAATGGTACAGATGAACCTATTTGCAGGGCAGGAACAGAGACACAGACAAAGGGAACAGACTTGTGGACACAGGGCTAGGGGGTGGGTGGGATGACCTGGGAAACTGGGATTGATGTATGTGCACTACCATGTGTAAACCTGTCGTAAGCACAGGGAGCTCAGCTCTGTGCTCTGTGGTGACCTAGATGGACGTGGGGTGGGAGGGAGGGAGACAGACCCAAAAGGGGATATGTGTATGTGTATATATATATATATATATATATATATACACATCTGTGTCTTTTTTGCTGTCTTGCATACAGGGTCATCATTGCCATCTTTCTAAATTCCATATATATGTGTTAGTATACTGTATTGGTGTTTTTCTTTCTGGCTTACTTGAAAGACCTCGACTCTCCTTCTACAGTCTAGTAGAGAAGATAGGACACAAACTGGAATAGATACAGGATCGGGTCACATGTGCTAAGGACCCCTGTGGGGGAGTGAAGTAGCAGCGCTGCATAACAAGAGAGGAAGGAGAGCTCTCCTGGGGGCAGGGGGGTGACCGAGATGACTTGGTGAGATTCCAGGAACACGTGAGCTTTGTTGTAAGGACACAAGGAGGGCGTGGGGTCAGGAGGTTGCAGGTCTGGGTGACCCTCATCTGCATGACAAGCACTCTTTTTATTCCTCTCTGACTGGCCGTTTCCAGTCATGGAGGCCAAGCTCCGTGGTCATCCTTCATGCCTACCTCTGACCTCAAAATGCAACACCTTACTCTCCCTGCCCTTCCAGTGACACATGTTCTGCTTCTGAAGATCATTAACAAACAACCTCTCCACCATCAAGTGGTCCAAGATCAGATTCTTCCCCTGACTTTTTGTTGAATCCCCTTGAACTTGCAAAACTGTGTGGCTAGAGTTAGCAGGTCTCTCTTGATCCAGGGCTTTCCTGATGGCTCAGATGGTAAAGAATCCACCTGCAAGGCAAAAGACCTCGCTTCAATCCCTGGGTCAGGAAGATACCCTGGAGAAGGGAACGGCTATCCACTTTTGTATTCTTGCCTGGAGAATTCCATGGATAGAGGAACCTGGCGGGCTACAGTCCTTGGGTCACAAAGAGTTGGACACAACTGAGTGACTAACATTCTTGGTCAAAGTGCAAGCCTTCCATTACCAAATGGCAAGACTCCTGCAGGAGATCAGAGAAAGCCCGTCTGCTCTCCAGGTCATATTTGAAAACTACTAGAGGAGATTGTTCAGAGAAGGCAATGGCACCCCATTTTCCAGTACTTTTGCCTGGAAAATCCCATGGACGGAGGAGCCTGGAAGGCTGCAGTCCATGGGGTCGCTAAGAGTCGGACACAACTGAGTGACTTCACTTTCACTTTTCACTTTCATGCATTGGAGAAGGAAATGGCAACCCACTCCAGTGTTCTTGCCTGGAGAATCCCAGGGACGAGGATCCTGGTGGGCTGCCGTCTGTGGGGTCGCACAGAGTCGGACATGACTGAAGCAACTTAGCAGCAGCAGCAGCAGAGGAGATTGTTATGTCGTAGGAAGTCCTTGCTAGGCCAAATGATCTTCTGGAACACAGATAACCCCTTCCTATGTGTCTGTTTTCTCAGAAGACAAGTTTTCTTCTTCCTTAAGTATCTGTGGGTTCTTGGGTATTTGTTTTCATGGAAGCTTGATTTGACTTAAAGTGGTCCTTCTCTTCAAATCATACATGGACTTCAGAGCAGAGAAGTCATTTTTAGAAGTCCATGTTCAAAGGGTCTCAAAGGGTCTGGCACAGCAACACTCCATGAGGCTTGACTGCTGGCCTGGTTGGCTTTATGCTGCGCTCACCTGGCTCAGCAACAACCTGGGGGTGGACAAGTGGCTTACTCGTGGTGGATGCTCTTCTCTGCCTGCACATGAGGGTGCTTCATGGAAGTCAGCCCTTCTGTAGGTGTCACTTCATTCAGGTCTGTTCTGCAAGGCCTCCAAGGTCCACCCATTCTGGGTACCAGGATCCTAAAGGCCGAGGGAGTTAACAGCCTTTGGGTGAAGTTATTTCTCCTCAGTAGGATGAAGCAGCATAATGTGATAAAAAGGGGAATGAACCCCAAATCAGATAAGCTGAGCTCAAAGCGTATCTTTGGTAATTACTAATTCAGTGGGCAAAGTACTAAATGTAATCTCTTTTAAGGCTCTGTTTGTCTTTACAGTAAGATCAGCAATACCTATTTCAGAAATTCATAAATAAATGAATCCGGATCATAGTAGTCCTTTGGTGAATGATAGCTATATATAATCTTTCTTCTTTGACTTTCAAAATTGTAATGAAAAAAAATGTTCAAGAAAAAGTGAACCCATGCTCTTTTTAAAAAGTTATTTCAAGGATACACATTTATATTTGGTTTGCTAATAGGTTGACATAAGCTTAGACACATCTTCATAATGTATGTTTGTGCATATATGTTTATATATCCAGACACTAGGTGCCTGAGGGTGCATATGTATACACACACAAAGACACACACACACACACGCACAACACCTCAAATTAACTGCAGGTGTGGTATTTGGTTTCAGCATTAATTTTCAGCCCCTCCTCACTAAGAAATTATTATTGCTAAACTGAATAAACATTACTGTCTTTTATTGTAAACACACCTGCTGGTGAGAGTCTTCCCCGGGCCCCTAAGTCAGCAGCTCTTAAACTCAGGTGCTGGCTAAGCTGGAGCAGCAGCCCCAGTTCACTAGTTGCCATGAGAAACAGAGCACCATCCTCCTTAGACAAAACTAGTAAGCAACTTTAGGATTTCATCCAGCGTCCGGATGAGAGCAGGAATGCCATGCCCAGCGCTGTGCCCCCAGTGACGGTAAGAACCATTTGCCACACCTGTGTGATAACACCCACACTCGGCTCTTCTGACATATTTGGTTGTTAACTTGATCATATCACTAATCGAGTTTCAGTGTAATTATTCATGCATGTCTCTTTCTCCTGTGCAAGACCATGAGTTTTTGTGTACATAGAGCATGGACATTTCTGTGTCTCTAGTAAGTGGCAACCCACTCCAGTGTTCTTGCCTGGAGAATCCCAGGGATGGGGGAGCCTGGTGGGCTGCCCTCTATGGGGTCTCATGGAGTCGGACATGAATGAAGCGGCCAGCAGCAGCAGTGTCTAGCCTGCATTGTATGGCTCCTGGCACATACTGGATTAGGATGGATGAATGGATGGACATATGGATGGATGGACAGATGGATGGGTGGCACATTTGCTGTTTTGGCTTTCTTAGGTTGGACAAAAATTTGTTCAGGTTTTTCCATAAGTGTTACAAAAAAAACTGAATGAAATTTTTGGCCAACCCAATATGTCAACCTTGATCCAAAGTATAGGAGAATTTTAAAAAATAATATTTACCCTATTTTTAAAGATTTTCAAGTATTATCTTCTCCATGACAAGAGGCTGAATCTTTTGACAATCAGTAGCCTGGAAAATCCCATGGATGGAGGAGGCTGGTAGGCTGTAGTCCATGGGATCTCGAAGAGTCTGACACGACTGGGCAACTTCACTTTCACTTTTCACTTTCCTGTTTTGGAGAAGGAAATGGCAACCCACTCCAGTGTTCTTGCCTGGAGAATCCCAGGGATGGGGGAGCCTGGTGGGCTGCCGTCTATGGGGTCACACAGAGTCGGACACGACTGAAGCGACTTAGCAGCAGCAGCATGTGGTTACGCTGCCCTGTATACCATTCTTGTATCTATCACTTTCTACCTCAAAACTGTGATCTTCTGCCCACTGTAATACTATTTCTGTTGCCAGGCATTCCTTCTAGAAGGGGGTCAGAATATGCCAGCCCACCATGTGCCACTTTGATGTAAACATTATTTTGAGTTGAAGGAAATTGAGAAATTGCAAACACGGGAAAAGCTTCCTAACCTCCCCGAATCTGTCTAAAACAGGGCATAATTTTCCCTTACTGAAGATGCCCCCATCTCACATCACAAAGAGAACAATCCTTTTTAAAAAAAACATTTGTTTATGTATTTATTTGACTGTGTCAACTCAGATCCCTGCAGCACAGTTCAGTTCAGTCACTCAGTCGTGTCCAACTATTTGCAACACCATGAATCACAGCACGCTCAAACTCATGTCCATTGAGTCATTGATGCCTTCCAACAATGTCATCCTCTGTTGTCCCCTTCTCCTCCTGCTCAACCTTTCCCAGCATCAGGATCTTTTCAAATGAGTCAGCCCTTCACATCAGCTGGCAGGACCAAATGCCATGATCTTGGTTTTCTGAATATTGAGCTTTAAGCCGACTTTTTCACTCTCCTCTTTCACTTTCATCAGGAGGCTCTTAAGTTCCTCTTCACTTTCTGCCATAAGGGTGGTGTCATCTGCATATCTGAAGCTATTGATATTTCTCCCAGAAATCTTGATCCCAGCTTGTGCTTCTTCTAGCCCAGCGTTTCTCATGATGTACTCTGCATATTAGTTAAATAAGCAGGGTGACAATATACAGCCTTGACGTACTTCTTTTCCTATTTGGAACCAGTCTGTTGTTCCATGTCCAGTTCTAACTGTTGCTTCCTGACCTGCATACAGGTTTCTCAAGAGGCAGGTCAGGTGGTCTGATATTCCCATCTCTTTCAGAATTTTCCACAGTTCATTGTGATCCACACAGTCAAAGGCTTTGGCATAGTCAATAAAGCAGAAATAGATGTTTTTCTGTATCTCTCTTGCTTTTTCCATGATCCAGCAGATGTTGGCAATTTGATCTCTCATTCCTCTGCCTTTCAGCTTGAACATCTGAAAGTTCACAGTTCACATATTGCTGAAGCCCAGCTTGGGGAATTTTGAGCATTACTTTACTAGCATGTGAGATGAGTGCAATTGTGCGGTAGTTTGAGCATTCTTTGGCATTGCCTTTCTTTAGGATTGGAATGAAAACTGACCTTTTCCAGTCCTGTGGCCACTGCTGAGCTTTCCAAATTTGCTGGCATATTGAGTGCAGCACTTTCATAGCATCATCTTTTAGGATTTGAAACAGCTCAACTGGAATTCCATCACCTCCACTAGCTTTGTTCATAGTGATGCTTCCTAAGGCCCACTTGACTTCACATTCCAGGATGTCTGGCTTTAGTTGAATGATCACACCATCATGATTATATGGGTCATGAAGATCTTTTCTTTACAGTTTTTCTGTGTATTCTTGCCACCTCTTCTTAATATCTTCTGCTTATGTTAGGTCCATGCGATTTCTGTCCTTTACTGAGCCCATCTTTGCATGAAATGTTCCCTTGGTATCTCTAATTTTCTTGATGAGACCTGTAGTCTTTCCCATTCTATTGTTTTCCTCTATTTCTTTGCATTGATCGCTGAGGAAGGCTTTCCTATCTCTCCTTGCTATTCTTTGGAACTCTGCATTCAAATCGGTATACCTTTCCTTTTTGTGCTTCCCTGGTGGCTCAGATGGCAAAGCATCTGCAGCACGTGGGGTCTTCACTACATCAGAGAAGATCTCTTGTTGCAGCTTGCGGGCTCTGTAGTTGTGGCACATAAGCTTAATTGCCCCACGTCATGCAGTAATCTTAATTCTGAGACCAGGGATCAAACCCATGTCCCCTGCATTGCAAGGCAGAATCTTAACCACTGGAGCACCAGGGACATCCCAAGAATAATCTTTATGAGCAGAGATAGTTCTGGGATGTGTCAAGCACAAACAGAAGCTTACTAAATAACTCCTACTTTCCCCTAGTTCAGTTCAGTTCAGTTAGGTTCAGTTCAGTCGCTCAGTTGTATCCAACTCTTTGCGACCCCATGGACTGCAACATGCTAGGCTTCCTTGTCCATCACCAACTCCCGGAGCATGCTGAAACTCATGTCTTTTGAGTCAGTGGTGCCATCCAACCATCTCATCCTCTGTCATCCCCTTCTTCTGCTTTCAATCTTTCCCAGCATCAGAGTCTTTTCCAGTGAGTCAGTTCTTCACAACAGGTGGCCAAAGTATTGGAGTTTCAGCTTCAGCATCAGTCCTCCAGTGAATATTCAGGACTGATTTCCTTTAGGATGGACTGGTTGGATCTCCTTGCAGTCCAAGGGACTCTCAAGAGTCTTCTGCAACACCACAGTTCAAAAACATCAATTCTTCAGCACTCAGCTTTCTTTATAGTCCAACTCTTACATCCATACATGACTACTGGAAAAACCGTAGCTTTGACTATTCAGATCTTGCTCAGCAAAGTAATGTCTCTGCTTTTTAATATGCTGTCTAGGATGGCCATAGCTTTTCTTCCAATGAGCAACCCTTCCCCCCCACCCCCCAAATATTTATCTTCTCATAGTTTACCACTCCTAGAAGCCCAAACACCTTTTCTTTGTCAAGTCATGTCTTCATAATTTATCACCCTTTGTTAAAATGGTATGTAAACCTCTGAGTCTAACTGCCTCTTTGGAACTTTATTTCTTTTCTATGAACTTCTTGTGTACATGTCAACATTAGCATCAAATAAAATGTTCGGTTAATGTTTTTCAGTTTAATTTGCAGATGCAAGTTGCAGGATCTAAGAGGGTAGAGGAAATTGTTTCCTCTCCTACACCCTTTGTTATCTCTTTCCTGACCTTATTTTGGAGTGTGGGAGCTCAAAATAAACTGTAACATAGGTGTCCCCAGAAGGAACTAGAAGGCTTGTAAATGAGCATCTTACCTAACTAATATACAAGTACCTGAGAGGTTGAGCTACTCTGAAAAATTTCTCAGACCCTGAGACAGTACTTTGTAGCCACCAGTTCATGACTGTTCTCTTGTGTCTCCTCTCCCTTCCCCTCTCTCCTCCCTGACAGGGGTTACAGTTTGGTACCTTTCTTTTTCCTTTCCTCCTCCCTTTTCCATAACTCCTGGGGATTTGGTTAGAGACCTCACATCAGTCTCTAGGATGTGCTAATCTGCTGATTAGAAAGCCGCCCACTCACCAGGCCTACATGGATTTCCTCCTCAACATGTCATCAACCCCAACTTAGCTTATGTAATGACCCAGTCCTTCAAAACCAGTGACTACTGACATCACAGCCTTTGACTGGCTGTTCTCTGCCCACCACCTTCCCATTTACAGTACTCACTGGAAATTAGACAAGGAAGCTTCAGCATCTAAAATAAATGCCTAAGAGACACAGACAGGGAACAAAAACACCAAGGGGGAAAAGCAGGAGGAGCAGGAGGAATTGGGAGTTTGGGATTGACATACATACATTATTAATACTATGTATAAAATGGGAGCCTATTGTATAGCACAGGAAACTCTAGTCAGTGCTCTGAGGTGACCTGAATGGAATGGAAGTCCAAAAGGGAGGGGATATATGTATATGCATGTCTGATTCATTTTCCGGTACAGCAGACACTAATACATGGAGAAGGACGTGGCAACCCACTCCAGTACTCTTGCCTAGAGAATCCTGTGGACAGAGGAGCCTGGTGGGCTGCTGTCCATAGGGTCCCACAGAGTCGGACATGTCTGAAGTGACTTAGCATGCATGCATGCATTGGAGAAGGAAATGGCAACCCACCCCAGTATTCCTGCCTGGAGAATCCCAGGGACAGAGGAGCCTGGTGGGCTGCTGTCTACGGGGTTGCACAGAGTCGGACACGACTGAAGTGACTTAGCAGCAGCAGACACTAATACAACACTGTAAAGCAGCTATACTCCCATAACATTAATTTAATATAATTAAATTTTAAAAATAAAACCAATTCCTGGAGGACCAGGCCTCATTGTTATTAACCAGTAACCTCCCCCCAGGACTGGAAGGATTTTCAGAAAATGTCTTTAGCTGTGTCTCTTGAAGGGACATGGAGGCAACTCCTACCACTCCTGCTATCTCAGCAACCACTGGCCCTGCCTGGGAAGAACCTCAGAATTCAGGGCTCCTGGAATATCCCCATGCTCCCAACACCCTTCAGTGGCCTTGCAGAAGGTGGGTCCCAGTGATGGGCCGTTTTTAGTTCTCACTCCCCTCTTTATTTCCTAAGATTTACAGGAAGAAAGGAGCAGGGGAAGAAAGTCAACTTTACACCATCATCTTCAAGACAGTTATCTTCCCTTTGAGTATCAAAGTGACTACCAGCAAGATTCTAACCCTCCTACCCATTTTCCTGAAACTGGAGGGGGAACTTTATCCCCATGCTGTTAGTCTTTTATTTGTCTAGCCATCTTCAGCAAATGTTAAGAGTTCCCTGCTGCCCTTGATGCCTTTCATCTTTTGTGATCAAGTCCAGACACTTACAGCCCAAAGGAGGATCAGGTCAAATGTGCACTGACCCCAAAGTAGGATTCACCCAGGCCCTGCTTTCCTATCTGGTGGGTTATGCTGCACAGCCTAGGAGGAGACGATCTCAAGAGCTTTTATACTCCCTTCATTCAAAAAGGGAGAGTAGGACTCCCCTTGTAATCCAGTGGTTAAGACTCTGTGCTTCCAATATAGGCGGCATGTGTGCGATCTCTGGTCAGGAAACTAAGATCCCATATGACCTATGGCACAGACAAAACTGAAAAAAAAAAAAAAAAAGCAGAGAGGGGGTAGTTGGGGGGCAGGAGGGTGTCAGTACCTACAGTGATTAAAAACATGGGCTCAGGAGTCAAATTGCCTAAATTTGAGGCCCAGTTCTGCCACTGCCATCTCTGTGGCTTTGCACAGACCACCAGCTTATCTCAAACTTCATTGTCACATAGAGATGTGGGAGCTGAACTGAGCTCATCTGGGTAAAAGCTTTCAGTGCAGGGCAAGCTCTCAATGTCAGGGGTGACACCTGGAGCTCACTTCTGTCTCCCACTGCTCTTCCTCAAGGTCTCTTAATTCTCCAATGTCAAGGTAGAAGGCATTTTCCAGTGCCAAAGACAGACCTCCCAAATGATGTTACCCAGCTCCCAATGCATGAAGAAACATTGGCCCCTCCCGATCTGACAGTTTAAAATTAATTTCATTCACCCCTGGGAAAGGTGGGCAAGGGTAGAGACCAAGTGGGTGGGTCCATGTCACTCTGCATCCCCAGTCTTGCCAGATCCTTATTCTTGTTCAGTCTCTAAGTCGTGTCCAACTTTTTGCAACCTCATGGGCTACAGCATGCCAGGCTTCCCTGTCGTTCACCATCTCCTGACATTTGCTCAAACTCATGTCTATTGAGTCGGTGATCCCATCCAACTATCTCATCCCCTTCTCCTCCTGCCTTCACTCTTTCCCAGCATCAGGGTCTTTCCCAATCAGTCAGCTCTTCACATCAAGTGGCCAAAGTCTTGGAGCTTCAGCTTCACCATCAGTCCTTCCAATGAATATTTAGGGTTGATTTTCTTTAGGGCTGACTGATTTGATCTCCTTTCTGTCCAAGGGACTCTTAAGTGTCCTCTCCAGCAGCACAATTTGAAACCATCAATTCTCCAGCTCTCAGCCTTCTTTATAGTCCTACTCTCACATCTATACATGACTACTGGAAAAACCATAGCTTTGACTATATAGACCTTTGTCAGCCAAGTAATGTCTTTGCTTTTTAATATGCTGTCTAGATTTGTCATAGCTTTTCTTCCATGGGGCAAGCATCTTTTAATTTCATGGCTGCAGTCACCGTGTGCAGGGATTTTAGAGCCCACGAAAAGAAAGTCTATCACTGCTTCCATTGTTTCCCCATCTATTTGCTATGAAGTCATGGGACCAGATGCCATGACGTTAGTTTTATGAATGTTGAGTTTTAAGCCAGCTTCTTCGCTCTCCTCTTTCACCTTCATCAAGAAGCTCTTTAGTTCCTCCTCACTTCGTGCCACTAGAGTGGTGTCATCTGCATATCTGAGGTTGTTGATATTTCTCCTGGCAGTCTTGATTCCAGCTTGTAATTCATCCAGGCTGGCGTTTTGCATGATTCACTTTTCTCTGGTGGTTCAGATGGTAAAGAATCCTCCTGCAATGCTCAAGACCTGGGTTTGATCCCTGGGTCAGGAAGCTCCTCTGTAGAAAGAAATGGCAGCTCATTCTAGCATTCTTGCCTGGTGAATCCCCTAGACAGAGGAGCCTGGCAGGCTACAGTCCATGGGTCACAAAGAGTCCGACACAACTGAGCGACTGTTACTTCATTCTGCATGTAAGTTAGATAGGCAGAGTGATAACATACAGCCTTGACATACTCCTTTCCCAATTTTGAAGCAGTCAATTTTGCCAGGTTGGCAGTAGAAGATCCTTATCCTTGTAAGTCCTCCATACAGGAGGGTGAGAAACACCTTGAAGCTGTCATGTCCTGGCCTTGCTGAGAGTTACAGGGATGGTTTTGGCAAGAGGCATCTCTAGAGCACTTTATCCCAAAGCTATCAGCATAAAAGAGAATGTAAAGAAGATAATCCTGAAAATCCTAAAGCCTTTTAAGAGGGATTATCAGACAGGAAGAAGTTTCTTAGACTCTAAAAAGACAGTTCATGGTTGGAAAAGCCCTGGATGATGAGTCAGAAGACAGGGGTTTCAAAACAAACTTCAGCTTTAAGAAGGGTGGCCTTGGAGTTTCCCTGGTGGTCCACTGGTTAAGACTGTGTGCTCCCAAAGTAGAGGCACAAATTCAGTCCGTGGTTGGGGAACTAAGATCCCACTTGCCATGCACTGTGGCCAAAAGAAAAGAACTGTGGCCGTGACCAAGACAGCTAAACGGGGGACCATGGTTTTCTCAACTCTATGAAGGGGAATAGTTCCTTGTTCAGCAGTTTGCTGTGAAAATTTGTGGGGATCTGTGTGAAAGACACTTAAAAATGATGATGTACCATACAGTATTATTATTATAAATTATAAATAATAATGAAAGTCAAAAGGGAAGTCTGAAACTTAAGAGTTTTTCAGTGTTTCTCAAAATTGTCTAAGAATACAGGAATTTTTTTTTTTAGGTCAGTGTTTTTGAAACTTCATTTAACATGACCATCAATAAGAAAAGTCATTTTACAGTAGGAGCCAGGATACATATACACATATCTGTATATGTGCATGTGTATTAATTCTCCAGAGAAACAAGACCAATAGGTATACAGAGAGATTTAGTAAAACATTGGCTCATGTAATTATGGCGGCTGAAAAGTCTTATGATCTGCTCTCTATCAACTATAAAGAAAATCCCAGGAAGCCGGCATGCATGCATGCTAAGTTGTTTCAGTCGTGTCCAACTCTGTGCCACCCTATAGACCACAGTCTGTCAGGCACCTCTGCCCATGGGATTCTCCAGGCAAGAATGCTAGAGTGGGTAGCTATTCCCTTCTCCAGAGGATCTTCATGACCCAGGGATCGAATCCACGTCTCTTTTGTCTCCTGCATTGGCAGGTGTGTTCTTTGCCACTAGCACCACCCAGGAAGCCCTCCAGGAAGCTGGGGGTGCAGAGTATAGTCGGAGTCTGAAGGCCCATAAACTAGGAACACCAAGGGCAAAGACTGATGCCACAACTCAGTCAGTCAGAGGCTGAATTCAGATTTTCTCTACCTTTTTGTTCTATCCAGGGCACCAACAGATTGAATGATGCTCTCCTACTTTGGAGGAGGGCGATCTGCTTTATCCTTATGGCAGAAAGTGAAGAAGAACTAAAGAGCCTCTTGATGAAAGTGAAAGAGGAGAGTGAAAAAGTTGGCTTAAAGCTCAACATTCAATAAACTAAGATCATGGCATCTGGTCCCATCACTTCATGGCAAATAGATTGGGCAACAGTGACAGACTTTATTTTTTTGAGCTTCAAAATCACTGCAGATAGTGACTGAAGCCGTGAAATTAAAAGATGATTGCTACTTGGAAGAAAAGCTATGACCAACCTAGACAGCATATTAAAAAGCAGAGACATTACTTTGCTGACAAAGGTCCGAATAGTCAAAGCTATGGTTTTTCCCATAGTCATGTATGGATGTGAGAGTTGGATCACAAAGAAAGATTAGCACTGAAGAAATTATGCTTTTGAACTGTGGTGTTGGAGAAGACTCTTGAGAGTCCCTTGGACAGCAAGGGGTACTGGGGAAATGAACACATTTTCAATAGGTTTCCCATATTTTTCTACATTTGCTTCTTTTTGTCCCCCTTCTCTACAAGGATGGTGTTTTGAAAAATTAATGCACATTAGATTAAATGTGCATTAATTAATCACATTTAATCAAACCAGTCCATCCTAAAGGAAATCAGTCCTGAATATTCATTGGAAGGACTGATGCTGAAGCTGAAACTCCAATACTTTGGTCACCTGATGAGAAGAGCTGACTTGTTAGAAAAGACCCTGATGGTGGGAAAGATTGAAGGCAGAAGGAGAAGGGGACAACAGAGGATGAGATGATTGGATGGCATCACCGACTCGAAGAGCATGAGTTTCAGCAAGCTCCGGGAATTAGTGATGGACAGGGAAGCCTGGTGTGCTACTGTCCAGGGAGTCTCAAAGAGTCAGACACAACTGAGCAACTGAACTGAACTGAATCTGCTTTACAAAGTCCACAGTTCAAATGCTAATCTCTTCCAGAAACACTCTCACAGACATCTGAGCAACACTTGGGCCATCAGGTTGACACCTGAAATTAACCATTACAGCATTCAAAAACAAACATTTCACAGTGTAATACTTACCTTGAAAATAACATGGACTCTGATATGTCCCATTGTTGTTGTTCTACTTGAAATAAAATGCTGATCATAAATCTTTAAAATGACTTTTTAAAACACCGATAGGTCAAAACTACAGCTTGAGAAACACTAGTGCAAATTAGTAGATTAGATTAGATTAGTGTAGGTTTACTATCTGGCCTCTAAAGAGCAGTCCATGGGGTTGCAAAGGGTCAGACACAATTGAGCAACTGAACAGCAACAGCTCTGAAGGGCTTGATAATATATGTTTTAGGCTTTGTAGGCCATAGAGTTTCTGTTGCAGAAGCCAGTCACAGACCATGCATAAATGAATGAGAACGGCTGTGTTTCAGTAAAACTCATTTACAAAAACAGGTGACCAACCCACCAGCTGTAGTCTGCTGACCCCTGGCCTAGATAAACTGAAGTTTTTTTGGCAAAAATGTGCTAAAGGACTGTGAGCCTGTAATGAAAATAACCTTAAAAACCTCCTGGGTCTCTAAGACCTTGCAGAGCTTGCTGACAACCTCAGTTTGGCCTCCTGTATCAATCCACTCTCCCAGAGAGAGAGAGTTCTTCCAGCAGCAGAAATAGCCAGCCCTGTGTCTCATGACAAGTACTCCTCCCAGTGCAAATCAGCAACCTGGCATCTGGTCGTGAATTGAATTAGTGTGAGTCATTGCCCGAGAGCCTGATCAGACTTGAGTGATAAAAAGAGTCATATTCCGGAGCCTACAAAACCAAGGACTGGATTCCAAAATGTCTCATCTCATGAAGCTCTGCCTTCCCAGTTCTGCTTCTTCCCCTGCAGCCCCAGCCTGGAGAAACAAGATTGGCAGAGTATTAACTATGGAAATCAAAACAGTTGTGCACTGGAATAGGCTCTTCCATTTTCACTTGTTGTTCAGTTGCTAAGTTGTGTTGAACTCTTTGCGACTGCTTAGACTACAGCACACCAGGCTTCCCTGTCCTTCACCAACTCCCAGAGTTTGCGCAAACTCACTTCCATTGAGTCGATGATGCCATCCAACCATCTCATCCTCTGTAACCCCCTTCTCCTCCTGCCCTCAATCTTTCCCAGCATTAACTGAGTCTTTGACTAGGAGGAAGGAAATTGCAATGATGTCTCTGGAGAAGGACACATTCTTACCCAAAGCTGCTTTTTGGCAATCTACATGATCTTTTAGTTTCATGCTCCAGAAAGTCATGATGTCTTTATTTCAAAGTGAGCAGAGGGACTTCCCTGGTGGCTAAGACTCTGAATTCCCAATGCAGGGGGCCCAGGTTTCATGCCTGGTCAGGGAACTAGATCTCATATGCCACAATTAAAGATCCCATATGCCACAACTAAGATCTCATGCAACCAAGTAAATAAATAAGTATTTTTAAAAAGAAGAAGTGTCCAAGCTATAATTAAAAAAAATATAATAATGAGCAGAGCAGAGCCTGGTGGCTTTTGAAACAAACAACCTATTGTCCTGCAGCTCCACTCAAGAGAACCAGTGATTTTGACCTCTGTTGGCACTTTACTTAGTGCCTTAAAGGCATAGGGTTTATTATGAGCTCACCAAGGGGTCAGAAAGCTCTTTCATAAAGGACCAGATAATAAATGGTTTAGATTTGCAAGCCCAGAGGCAAAAGCAAAGACCTATAGAAGCATTTCAAATGTAATCATTTAAAAAGGTGAAAATCATTCCTAGTTCATTGGGCCCTACAAATACAAGAGGAGAGCTACATTTGGCCCATAGGCAGTAGTCTGCCAACCCCTGGTTTAGAGGAAAGGAGCGCACAACAGTAGCATAGCAACATTCTTCAACTGGAAAAACAATGACAGATTTGGCTTTTGAAATATATCCTTTCAAAGTCATTGCCCTTTCTAATGGGTAGTATTAACTGAAGGGAATTTATTATACTGGAATAAGGATAGTAAAGTAATGCTCAAAATTCTCCAAGCCAGGCTTCAGCAATACGTGAACCATTAACTTCCAGATGTTCAAGCTGGTTTTAGAAAAGGCAGAGGAACCAGAGATCAAATTGCCAACATCCGCTGAATCATCGAAAAAGCAAGAGAGTTCCAGAAAAACATCTGTTTCTGCTTTATTGACTATGCCAAAGCCTTTGACTGTGTGGATCACAATAAACTGTGGAAAATTCTGAAAGAGATGGGAATAACAGACCACCTGACCTGCCTCTTGAGAAACCTATATACAGGTCAGGAAGCAACAGTTAGAACTGGACATGGAGCAACAGACTGGTTCCAAAAAGGAAAAGGAGTACGTCAAGGCTGTATATTGTCACCCTACTTATTTAACTAATATGCAAAGTACATCATGAGAAACGCTGGGCTGGAAGAATCACAAGCTGGAATCAAGATTGCCGGGAGAAGTATCAAGAACCTCAGATATGCAGATGACACCACCCTTATGGCAGAAAGTGAAGAGGAACTAAAAAGCCTCTTGATGAAAGAGAAAGAGGAGAGTGGAAAAGTTGATTTAAAGCTCAACATTCAGAAAATGAAGATCATGGCATCCAGTCCCATCACTTCATAGAAAATAGATGGGGAAACAGTGGAAATAGTGTCAGACTTTATTTTTGGGGGCTCGAAAATCACTGTAGATGGTGACTGAAGCCTTGAAATTAAAAGATGCTTACTCCTTGGAAGAAAAGTTGTGACCAACCTAGATAGCATATTCAAAAGCAGAGACATTACTTTTCCAATGAAGGTCCGTCTAGTCAAGGCTATGGTTTTTCCTGTGGTCATGTATGGATGTGAGAGTTGGACTGTGAAGAATGCTGAGCACCGAAGAATTGATGCTTTTGAACTGTGGTTTTGGAGAAGACTCTTGAGAGTCCCTTGGACTGCAAGGAGGTCCAACCAGTCCATTCTGAAGGGGATCAGTCCTGGGTGTTCATTGGAAGGACTGATGCTAAAGCTGAAACTCCAGTACTTTGGCCACCTCATGCGAAGAGTTGATTCATTGGAAAAGACTGACTCTGATGCTGGGAGGGATTGGGGGCAGGAGGAGAAGGGGACGACAGAGGATGAGATGGCTGGATGGCATCACTGACTCGATGGATGTGAGTCTGAGTGAACTCCAGGAGTTGGTGATGGACAGGGAGGCCTGGCGTGCTGCAGTTCATGGGGTCGTAAAGAGTTTGACATAACTGAATGACTGAACTGAACTGAAGGATATTTACTAGGTTAAAAGTTAAGTACATAATTTAACATTAGAAGGTCTTAAAAATAAAATTATATGGTTAATTTTCTTATAAATATTCTTTATGATATATTGTAAAAATATGATATTTTAATCTTGTGGATTTAGAACAAGTTCTAGTCAATAGGTTGAAGACACAGGTATAGTGCTAAAGAGTAAAATTCCATGAAAATTCTATATTCTTGAGATCCATACAATGAGGTGAGAAGAAAAAATATTTAGAATCTGGCTAGTAGAGCAGAAGTCACCATGTAGATTGGACATGGTTATCCTGTTATGGACCCTTGAGCACATGATAATGATATATAAGAAGCAAAGCCACATGCAGATAAGGTAGAAAGATAACGTGGGATGAGCTTCAAATGGTTTTTTGAGTCCCATTGGAAGGAAGTACTGTAGTGGTGTTGGGTGGAGAACAAAAAGTGAAATAGTGAAAAACTATGATGGAAAATATAGAAAAGAAGCTGGGTCCTTATTAACGACAATGTTTAGGACACTAAATATGCCTGCCAAACCATCCATCTTCATGATTCCGTGTCATCCCATCTGTTCTGCTCATCACAATTCCTGCTGGGCTGAGGCAGTATAACAAGGAAGAGAATCAAATAGAAATTTTAGTTAAGGAGAGGAGCATGGTCTTCACTGGGAAAAACAGACACAAACCCCAGGGCTGAAAGATGAGATGGGGCTCAAAGTTGGAGAATGGGTGCAAAGATCTGAAGCCAACAAGGGCAATAACGTACATAAATACAGAATCAGAGCCAGTAGTTCAGGACAAAGGTCATGGGGATATAATGTGCAGCATGGAGGGAATGGCAACCCACTCCAGTACTCTTGCCTGGAAAATCCCGTGGACAGAGGAGCGTGGTAGGCTACAGTCCATGGGGTTTCAGAGTCAGACACAACTGAGCAACTTCACTTCATGGTGACTATAGTTAATAATACTGCATTGCTATTTGAATGTTGCTAGGAAAATAAATCATAAAAGTTCTCATCACATGAAAAAAAATGTGACTATGTATGGTGACAGATATTAACTAGGCATATTGTGACCATTTCACAGTATATACAGATACTGAATTATTATGTTGTACACCTGAAATTAATGTAATGCTAAGTGTTAATTATATCTTGATAAAGAAATAATTAAAAAAATAAATGATTACCATAAGAAACAGATAATCATCCTTAAAAAAAGAAAGCAGCAGAGTAGCACTTTGATGTGAGCCAGACATTCTGGACATGCTTCCCCCTTGAGGTATTACTATCCTGAAGCAGCTCAGAGCCAAGAGACTAAGAGGTAGAGTATAAGTTGTGTCTAAGAGGCTGAGAGGCTGAGCAAAGGTGTTGGTAATCTCATAGAGCTGGGAAGGCAGATATTCAAGGTCAGAGCTCACCAAATAGATGGAACCCTGGTAAGCACACCAGAGCGCTAATGAACTGGAAAGAGACTATCCATCCTAAAAACTGAAACCAGTCTTCAAACTGCTCAATCACAAACTGGATTGAAGAGATCTGACTCAATGCTGCCTACCAGAAAGAAAAAATAAACTCTTTGTGGAATGTCAGCCAGAGTCTCATATGATCTTGATAATTTCCCATACATAATACTTGACTCTCAATAAAGAAGTTATCATGTGTTCTAGGAGTTAAAAAAAGTGACTAAAAACTAAAAATCAAGAGAGAAAACAGAAAAGATGACAAACTTGATAATTTCATTTTGAAAAGAGACTAATGAAAGTACAAAAATTAAGGACTAATTAAGTTAATTAGTAGATGAGCAGATTAGACGCAGTAGAAAAGAAGATTAGTGAACTGTAAGATAGGTCAATAGAAAATATTCAGATCAACTTATGTAGAGAAAAAAGCATCAAAGTGTATAAACGTTTATATTAGACCTGAGATACATTAAGAAGATTTAATATTTGTAATATTTGGATAATTCATATACCAGAAGGACATGATTAAAAATTGGAACAGAAGCTATATTTGAAGAGATAATTGAGAATAACCTCAGAAAAGTGGAAAAAATCATGAAATCAAAGATTGAGAATGTTATTTGAACTCTATACAGAGTTAAAAAGAAACTTCTTACAGACAAAAATATTCCAAGGCCAGATGACTTGAATACGGATTGACTAGAAGGAAATGGCAACCCACTCCAGCATCCTTGCCTGGAGAATCCCAGGGACTGGGGAGCCTGTTGGGCTGCCGTCTGTGGGGTCGCACGGAGTCAGACACGACTGCTGCAACTCAGCAGCAGCAGATTATCTTCAGTGAGAAACACACTTCTAAAATTCTGGATGTAAATGATGAATGTATTTTTTCTCACGCATCACAGAACAGACTGGAGCTTTTTTCCCTGCATCTTGCTTCAGTTCTTGACCAGCAAAACACATGTGGAACCTTCCAAAGCAAACTCCAAGGCCAGATGTTTCCACTGAAGAATAGTTACAAATATTAAAGGAAAGACTACAACAGTCTTATATAAGACCTTTCAGAGAACAGAGTGAATACTTTGTAATTAATACTATGAGGTCAGTGTAATTTTGATTCCCCATACTGGCAGTACATTATAAGAAATGAAAATTACAGGTACATCTTTCTCAAAAAACTGTTTCACACAGAGATCAAGGGTATATTAAAAAAAAAAAAAGTTCCTTGCTAAATTTATTTAAAGTACTACATTAGGATTAATTTTAAACTTATTCAAAGAATAAATATTGGTTTAAAATTCAGAAATCAATTGATTCAATTCATCCTATTAATAGAAGAAAGAAAAACCAAATAATTTTCTCAATAGATGAAGAAAAAAATTTGACAAAATTCAACCCTGATTTGTTATTTAAAGAATAATCTTTTAGCAAACTAACTATAAAAAGGAGTCTTCTGATCTGACAGAGTATCTACAACACACCAAAAACAAACATCATATTTAATGATCAGTTATTACAATTTTTATTGACAATTAGGATGAAGAAAATGACTCTGCCCTCTCCATTCCTGTTTAATATTGTATTGAAGGCTGTGACCTCTGCAGTATATTACTACAAAATAAACATAATGGATTAAAAAGGAATAAAGTAAAGTTGTCACTCACAGACAACATGGTTTTACACAAAGAAAAGTTTTTTAAAAATATATAAATCATTAGAATTAGTAAATAAATTCAGTAAGGTGGTTAGATAAAAATTAATATTAAAAAATAAATTTATTCCCATTGTCCATCCAACAATTTTTACAAATGAATTAAACAAATAATACCATGTAGGATAGTATCCCCAAAGTCCTAATGCCTAAAAATAAACAATGTGCAAGGCTTTTACAATGCAGAAGAACAATATTAAAAGAATACAGATGAAACCTAAATAAGTGTTAAGACTATATCCTGTTTCATGGATTAGAAGAGACAGTGTTGCAAATTTGTTGATTTTTCCAGGTTGCTCTTAATACCAGGAGGTTTATTTTTGGGAACTAAGAACCTGAATTTTGAATTTCATGTGGAAATGCCAAACACCAAAGGTAGCCAGAATAAACTTGAAATATTTCCACCAACTGATGTCAAAACTGGTTATAAAGACATTGTAATTAATATATTAATTAGTGCAAGAACAGACAAGTAGGCCAGTGAAACAAAGTAAAAGCCCATAGAATTACACATAAAACACACTTGCTTTATGACAGAATTAAAAGAGGATATTGTTGGCAATAATGATGCTGGATCAACTTAAGGTTTATATGAAAAAATAAAACACAGTAAACCAAAACATGAGTCTTACCTCAACCCACATACACAGCTCAAGTTTAAATGGACTAGTGAAGGTGCAGAAGAATATCTTTAGGACTATTTAATTTAGCAAAGATTTCTCAAACAGGAAAATATAGACACCATTTATAAAGGAAAACAGATACATTGGCCACTTTTTGAGAGAATGGAATTACAAACCACACTTGGAGAATATATTTTAATCTATATCACGAACAAAAGACTCAGCCAGAACCCAAAGAGAATATAAGAATAAAGAAAATATTGATAGAAAAAAAAGAAAAAATATATTGAAAATCAGAAAAAAGATTCGAACAGTCACTATTAAAAACATATAATAATCACTAGAATAGGTAAAATTAAAAGGATTGACCATATCAAAATGGTCAATTGTAGAGAAACTGAAATCTTCATACTTTCCTGGTAGAATGCACATATATTAGTGCAACTTCTCCAGAAAACTACACAGCATTACCTGCTAAGGCTGAACGTATTTATGCTCTGTGATTCAGCACTTCCTCTCCTAGGAATAGATAGATGTACCCAACAGAAATGAACACACAGGTTCACCAGTAGACATGATTAAGAACACTCACGATGACTTTATTGATAATAGCCAAAATAGCCATCCGTAGAAGAAGGAATAAGTAAGTGGATGTTTTACAGCAATGAGATGAATGAGTTCCTTCTAGACGAAAGATATGAATAAATCTTAATAAAAAGAATAAGCAAAAAATCCTGCTTGATTTCACTTACATGAAGCTCAAATACAGGTGAGGCTAGTGTACGGTGTTAGAAATTAGGAGAGGGGAGACTGGTAGAACGGCATGGTGGGAACTGACAATACAGCCACCAACTGACCTGATTTACCTGCGGCTGAGACCTCAGTCAGGGTATTCAGTGTTTAAACTGGGTTAATCTCAAACAGACTTGAATGCTTTGGTCACTATAACTGGCAGGATCTTGTGTGGTGCCTCTGTTGAGCTGTGGATCTCTTTCTACTCCAGAGTGGCGCTTACGTGGCAATCACTTTGTGATAAGCTGTCTGGCTATACCTGTGTAACCTGTTGTCTTCCTTTTTTTTATATACGCATCACTAATAAATTTACTAAGCAAACTCTCTAGCATTTATGTGTAGAGTATTCAGAAAGTTATCCCCAAATCCTATATTGATTTATGTGTGCTTTTTCTGCTGACTGGACAGATTCTTCCTCATTAAGCTCATGCTTATTCACTCACTATATATTTGATCAGTACCTACCACCTGGTAAGCACTGTTCCAGGGCCTGGGAATACACAAGTGAGCAATGCCTGTATTCTTAGGGAGCTTTCATTCAAGGAGCAGGAACAAACAAAAAGCCATTACAAAACATACCAATATATGGCATACTATTAGATATATAAGTGTAATCAAAAAATTAAAAATGAAGAGGGTCAATGTTTAGAGGGTGATGAGCAACTGATGTTCAGGAAAGGGTGGGTCATAAAAGGCTCTTCCTTCCTTTCATAGAAGGAGGTGACATCCAGTAGAGATCTGAATGAAGTGGAGGAATAGCCGTGCCAGTATCTTAGGGTAAAGAGAGAAGGAGAATTCCACATGGAGGGAGCAATGACTATAAAGTTCCTGAGATGGGAGCATAAAATCCATCACTTTTGAGTACTTATTACAAATGAAACTATCCATTTAAAGTCTGCCTTTCCTATGACCCACTGGTAGCTTCATTAGGGCCAGGAACATATCTAGCTTATTCACCAAATGTTCCCACTGTCAAGCATGATGCGTGCACTTGCCCAGTAAGTATCTGTAAAAAGAACAGATTACAACACTACATTTTTGCATATCGTTCAGTTTGTTCCTGGGCTATCTCTTCTGTCCCAAGAATCTGTTTATTTGTGCCTTGGTCTCACACTGCTTTAATTACGGTGGCTTTAGTTTGTCTTAACATATGATGGTGCAGGAGGCATGACTCAAGCAGTGGGCTACACCCTGGAGATATAAGCATAAGTAAAAATAGATAGATGTTGTCATTGTCCTTGTGATGGTCAACTCCTGGTAGGATGGTGGAGGGAGGAAAGGTTAATTTCAAAGGCGAGATTGGCAGTGTTATCTAGGTCTTGGGACATAAATGCAGAAATCAAGAACTAGAACAGCTTGTCTGGATGGATAAGCAGGTTGAGGATCTGACATGGGAAAGTCTTCCAAATAGGGCTCAGGGTTTTCACTCGAGGTGAGTTTCTTGGGAGCCATGTGTATGTTCTAAAAAGGGCGTGTGCTATTTCCAGTCCCCAAACCAAGTGGCGAGTGTTAGTATCTGTGAAACAGAGCCCAGAATAAATTCCTGCTGAGAGGGTATGACTGGTGTGGGGCATGGTGTGATCTGTCCATCTGATCCTCACGAAGTAGCAGCCACACAAACAGCTCAGATTGTCCCTCTGTGCCCTTGCTCTGAACCAGTGCAGACCTGGGGCCCAAGGGTTAAGTGTGGATTTTTAAAAATTAAGCAGCTATCTGAGACGGCCTGATGCGATAACCCAGTGGTGCCGTTTGGCTGGGGCTTGTGTCTCCCCAGCCCCAAACATGGATAGTGTTGCTGGCTGCCCCAGATTTTAGAGGGTGAAATGGCAAGGGGTGAAAATGTCAGTGTCCTTGGCCAGGAGAGGATGCCAAGGCAGATTTAGAAACCTCAGCAAGCCCATGCACAGGAGAGTAATCAGACATGTATTTCAGTCTTTGCACCTTGGCTGCAAATTATTTCCAAAATCTTATGCTTATGTCCTGCTCTCTCACCACCAGCTTCCAATTCAATGGATAAAAGTGGATCTATCTTTTATTTTATGTTTCATGTTTTAGTCTCAAGTTTGAGCCTAACTGAATTTCCCATAACCCAATTCATGCTCTATATGATCTTTTAAATTAATTACTTAGTGTTTGGTTGCACTAGGCCTTCACTGTTGTGCACAGGCTTTCTCTAGTTGCAGTGAGCAGGGCCTGCTCACAGTTGTCGTACCTGGCTTTCTCACTGGGGTGGCTTCTCTTGCAGCGGAGCATGGGCTTCTAGGCACATGGGCTTCAGCAGTTGCAGCACACAGGCTCAGTAGTTGTGGCACCCAGACCCAGTTGACCCAAGGCATGCGGAATCTTCCCGGACCAGGGATTGAACCCATGTCCCCCACCTTGGCAGACGGATTTTTATACACTGTGCCATCAGAGAAGTCCATGCTCTATATGACCTTCACTGACTATTTAAGTAAGCAAAATAGTTTTATAAAGCTAATAACTACCCAGTTTTGTATGATGAGTTTTCATAAAGCAAGATGGCACTGTCATGAAGTCTCACCACCTTCCTGCTGCAGGCAAGCACGGATGCCTCACTTGCAGGGAGCCGGGCATGTGAAGTGTCTTAGCTGGGGTCTTAGGGAGGTAGGATAAGACTGTGGTGTTTTCTAATATTCACCAACTTGCTGTGAGCCTCCACATAGACTTGTTACTGGTGCCTCGTTACCATCTTCATCCCTACCTGCTCAGTTTCTTTTTTTTATTTTGCACGGAGAAGGGATTTCCAAGGAAGAAAAGCACCC
This sequence comes from Capra hircus, assembly GCF_001704415.2. Taxonomy (NCBI): domain Eukaryota; kingdom Metazoa; phylum Chordata; class Mammalia; order Artiodactyla; family Bovidae; genus Capra; species Capra hircus. The sequence continues at coordinate 14,590,892 of NC_030828.1, read as the reverse complement.
TTGGCCCTTCCTGGATTGTCTTCCAGGAACAATAATACATCATGGGAATGTGTTTGCGTGCCACCACCTAGCAGGGCCAGCAGACAGCACCCCCCACGGTGGTCCCAGTCCCCCCACCAGAGCTTGCTGACAGACCTGCTCCTGTGGGACACTAGGCAGTGTCCGTGTCCCTTCTAGGGGGCAAAGAATCAGTAGTGGTTGATAGAAAGGATCAAAGGAATTGTCTAAAGGTACAAACTGAATTCTCCAGGCCAGAATACTGGAGTGGGCAGCTGTTCCTTTCTCCAGGAGATCTTCCCAACCCAGGGACTGAACCCAGATTTCCTGCATTACAGGTAGACTCTTTAGCAGCTAAGCCACTAGAGGGGACAAGGAATCACTAGTGGTTGAGTGAATGGATCAAAGATGTTGTCTAAGGGCACAAACTTCCAACTAGTAGACAAGTTCTGGAGTTCTTAATGCACAGTATAGTGAATACAGACAATGATACTATAGTCTAATCAGCACATTTTACTAGGTCTTACTTATTGCCACCAAAATGAAAGAAATGATAATTATGTGATGTGATAGAGGTTCTAAGTGAAGATACAGTGGCGATTTTATTACAGCACACAAGTGGCTCAGAGGTTAAAGCTTCTGCCTCCAATGCGGGAGACCCAGGTTCAATCCCTGGGTCGGGAAGATCCTCTGGAGAAGGAAATGGTAACCCACTCCAGTTTTCTTGCCTGGAGAATCCCATGGATGGAGAAGCCTGGTAGGCTACAGTTCACGGGGTTGCAAAGAGTTGGACACGACTGAGTGACTTCACTTCACTTCACTTCACTTCACTTCATACAAATGTATCAAGTCAACATGCAGTATATCTTTAAATTACACTGTTATATTTTTAATGTATTTCAGTTTTAGAAAAGATGATTGAGAGAACCCTACAAAGTAGGGGGATCAATTAAACGGTCTGGGATGAAACTTCTGACCTTAGAGATGACAGAGCTCATTCAAGTCCAGCCTCTGGGCTCACAAACCCTTTGACCTTGTGAGTTACTTTGCCCTCTCTTTGCTTCCACTTCTTCCCCTGTCTGGAGAAGCAAACACCTACTTCACAGAAGGGTTGTGAAGATTATACTTGGCAATGTATATAAAGGGCATGGCCTGGCACCCAGGTCCTGAGGCAGCACATGAGCAAATCCATTTTGGAGAACTAGCTGTGCCTCCAGCCATGGTGCCTGGCCTGCTCTTTGTGTGAATATTGTCAAGACGCCCATCTTTATCTTTCTATCTGGGATCAAATCAGTGATTAAGAAATATTCACCTTTTATATGTTGTTGTTCAGTTGCCAAGTCATGTCCAACTCTTCCCAAACCCATGGACTGCATATATATACACCTTTTGTAAGGACCTTTTGTATATCTTAAAAAAAAAGGAAAAGAGCCTTTAGCATGTGTCTAATCACTGAATTTCTTCCTTTACCTCTGTATGCCTCAGTCTCCATTCTTCCTGGTGTACAGCTCAGTCCTGTTTGCAACTGCCTGTTCATGGCCTTAAAAACAAATGATCAAGAAATGTTAGTGATTGAAGTGAAAAATAAAATAGCACACTTTACAAGGATACAGCTTACTGAATTTTATTCTTCACCCCTTACTAATCCCATTATTCTCAATGATGCCATTATTCCTACCCTTATGGGGCAGGAATAATTGATTATCTATCTATAGATTCCACGTAGACCTCTATTATTGTGGTTCTATTAGTAACATAGGAGGAAAGAGTGGTTAACAAAAGTAGTAAGTTTGTAACAGAAGGAAATGATCAGGAGCTTCAGACTTAGGTAAACAGGGAGAGACAAGAGGCAGATGAATTCCAGCAAGTTAATTTGTGTTTACCAAGTCTCCCAGGTTCCAGAGGACAAGGATGTTGGAAGAGCCTGGAAGTCAAGCTGCAAGGTAAGGATGGAGAGCTGCTCTCTGTGTCCTAACCCTGACCACGTTTGATGTAGGAATAAGGTTGTCGTGTGGGACCACCATCATCGTCCATGTTCTGAGAGTTGAGCAAAAGTCAAAATGTTATGCAAGATTGTGAACCAGAGTTAGATTCCACTAGAATTTAGCTCATCTTTGAGATCTGATCAAAAAAGCAAAACGACTAGGCTGATGGTAACAGGACTCATCCTCTCACAGCCTGTTGAGGAGAGGCAGACATAGAAGTGGAGACCTGGAGAAAATATTGAGTTACTGGCCGTATGCTGCAGGTTCCAGGAGATTCATATGAGGAGTTCAAGATGGGCCATGGGCATTCTCAAACCACATTTGGCAATGGAGGGAGCAGTGATTTCTAACTTCCTTGGAAGAAAAAGTTTTTACCCATCATTGGAATTTTTTAACTTAGCTCCCAGGAGATTCCCTCAAGTCTTTGGTACCCTATTTTCAATAAATCTCCACTTAAATACACAAGGAGACAAAAAGATATGGGGAACCATCACTGTCTTAGACCTGGGAGAAAAATCCAAGAAAGCTTAACTCTTCTTATCCCATTTTATCTGGGTGAGAGAGAGTTCTTTAATTGTATTATGGTCCTTCTCAGTTTTGTTATGATACAAAGGGATTAATAAGCTGTGTCCCTTCTTCTCATTCAAGTTTAGAACCAGTTGAAAGAGAGACAAAATGCAGTCAGAGAAATGAAGTTACAATAGGTGCTTTATTACTGATTAAGACTCAACTGGACTAGATCAATGGAACAAAATAGAAAGCCCAGAGATAAATCCACACACCTATGGACACCTTATCTTTGACAAAGGAGGCAAGAATATACAATGGATTAAAGACAATCTCTTTAACAAGTGGTGCTGGGAAAACTGGTCAACCACTTATAAAAGAATGAAACTAGAACACTTTCTAACACCATACACAAAAATAAACTCAAAATGGATTAAAGATCTAAATGTAAGACCAGAAACTATAAAACTCCTAGAGGAGAACATAGGCAAAACACTCTCCGACATACATCACAGCAGGATCCTCTATGACCCACCTCCCAGAATACTGGAAATAAAAGCAAAAATAAACAAATGGGATCTCATTAAAATTAAAAGCTTCTGTACAACAAAGGAAACTATAAGCAAGATGAAAAGACAGCCTTCAGAATGGGAGAATATAATAGCAAATGAAGCAACTGACAAACAACTAATCTTAAGAATATACAAGCAACTTATGCAGCTCAATTCCAGAAAAATAAACGACCCAATCAAAAAATGGGCCAAAGAACTAAATAGACATTTCTCCAAAGAAGACATACAGATGGCTAACAAACACATGAAAAGATGCTCAACATCACTTATTATCAGAGAAATGCAAATCAAAACCACAATGAGGTACTATTTCACACCAGTCAGAATGGCTGTGATCCAAAAGTCTACCAGCAATAAATGCTGGAGAGGGTGTGGAGAAAAGGGAACCCTCTTATACTGTTGGTGGGAATGCAAACTAGTACAGCCACTATGGAGAACAGTGTGGAGATTCCTTAAAAAACTGGAAATAGAACTGCCTTATGACCCAGCAATCCCATTGCTGGGCATACACACAGAGGAAACCAGAATTGAAAGAGACACATGTACCCCAATGTTCATCACAGCACTGTTTATAATAGCCAGGACATGGAAGCAACCTAGATGTCCATCAGCAGATGAATGGATAAGAAAGCTGTGGTACATATACACAATGGAGTAATACTCAGCCATTAAAAAGAATACATTTGAATCAGTTCTAATGAGGTGGATGAAACTGGAGCCGATTATACAGAGTGAAGTAAGCCAGAAAGAAAAACACCAATACAGTATACTAAGGCATATATATGGAATTTAGAAAGATGGTAGTGATAACCCTGTATATGAGACAGCAAAAGAGACACAGATGTATAGAACAGTCTTCTGGACTCAGAGGGAGAGGGAGAGGGTGGGATGATTTGGGAGAATGGCATTGAAACATGTATAATATCATATAAGAAACGAATTGCCAGTCTAGGTTCGATGCAGGATACAGGATGCTTGGGGCTGGTGCACTGGGATGACCCAGAGAGATGGTATGGGGAGGGAGGTGGGAGGGGGGTTCAGGATTGGGACCATGTGTACACCCGTGGCAGACTCATGTTGATGTATGGCAAAACCAATACAGTATTATAAAGTAAAATAAAGTGAAAAAAAAAAGACTCAACTGGAAGATATAGTTTAGATGTGCAGTTATAATGAGTTGGCTCAAAGCTGCACCCCAGTTAATCAATCCACACAAGTTCAGACAGTGTTAGGAAACATCAAGTCTTCCCACAGGAGCAGAGCCGTGGCTGCTAAGCGGACCATTTGGCAAAGAACAAGCTAGAGCACAAGTTCCTCTCAGCTGCCATTTTCCAAGAGAAGAAGAAGGAATGGTTTGTTCCTTCTCCTAAATGGGCTTTTCCCACTCAGAAAAGCCACTCTCTTCTTCCAGAGATAGATAAGCCAGAGGGAGGAGAAAGGCTGGGCACTTCTCTCTAACAGATGTTGCTCTTCACAAAAGGATACGTCAGGGGTGGGATGCAGTGCTCCCAATAGTGGACTTTCATTTATTTCTTCTCACTTGCCATTTCTCTCTCAAAGAGAAGGAACCACCTCTTTTCCTTCTTCAGCACTGTGGTCCTTGGAATGGGACACTGGATGGGAACAGTCTCTGTCACATGTAGGCTGACACATAAGGGATTTCCATATGTTCATGGCAATGGCAAATGGACTGCTAAATGGCTAGAGCACCCTGCACAGGATTTGGCCGTGTTACCAGCAGTCGAGCTCAGGGCTTTCATGAAATGGCAAAGGAACCCTTCCTCATGGGAACACTGAGTCATCCAAACTGTGTCTGTGGGAGGGTAATGGTGTCATGGCAGGATGAAGGATTTCCGGGGAAAGAACAAGTAAGAGAGTGGATGTGTTTCATGAATTCATTCATGAATTTGAGGATATAAGTGGGGTAGTCATTTTTTCTACTTAATGTTTAATTGATTTACAATGTATTAACTTCTGCTGTATAGCAAAGTGATTCAGTTATACATATGTATGTGCTGTGATTAGTCGCTCAGTCGTGTCTGACTCTTTGCATCCTCACGGACTATAGTCCATGGGATTCTCCAGGCAAGAATACTGGGGTGGGTTGCCGCACCCTCCTCATACATGTGTCTACACTCTTTTTTTTTTTAAATATTCTTTTCCACTATGGTTTGGGCATTCATTATTCATTACTTCAACAAATATTCCCCAGTGTCTATGAGGGCTAGCCCCTGCTCTGGGGATTCAGCAGGGGATAGGACCCAGGCCCTGGCCTCATGAAGCTTTCTTTCTGCTCTGGATGGCAGGAAACACAGTGTAACAAATAGAGAAATAATATGTATTGCCACATGTAGAGACGCACTGCTGTGAAGGAAGATGCCACTGGGTGAGGGAGTGGAGAATGACATAGATGTCAGGGCGTGCATTTTTTGGGTAACAGGTGTCTGGATGAAATAACTGTCAGCAGCTGGAGACAGTTACATGCCTTGGAGTCTTGCCTTCCACACAGTGAAGAAATCTCAGTTCTAGATTCTCGGAAACTCTTTTGCCAGCCCCAGTGTGAACAAATCAAGGGACAAGGAAGTTTCTGGGTTTTTAAGAAAACTGTTTTATTGCTAGACAGCTCCAAAATGTAATAAGACTTTTCCTTAAGCTGATAATTTTCTCATGCTGAAAGGCTTGTGATGGTTTCTGGAGCAACCTAGAATAAAATGCCTTCTTCATTCGTGTGCTAATAATGGATTTTTTTTTTTTTTTTGAGGGCCTCCTCTACATGGGACTTCCCTGGTGGCTCAGATGATAAAGCGTCTGTCTACAATGTGGGAGGCCGGGGTTCGATTCCTGGGTTGGGAAGATCCCCTGGAGAAGGCATGGCAGCCCACTCCAGTACTATTGCCTGGAAAAATCCCATGGAAGGAGAAGCCTGATAGGCTACAGTCCATGGGTCACAAAGAGTTGGACACAACTGAGCGATTCCAATTTCTTTCTTCATTTTTTTCCTCTCTACGTTGAATGCCACTTACGAAGATGGGCAAGTCCCTTAACTTCTGTAAGTTTTCCTCATATGTAAATCAGGAGGAACAGGGCTTGCCTTACTCAGTTTTGGTCAAAATTAAGGTAGGTAACATATCTGTACCCAGGTACTGAATTATATCAGAGCCGATCTAGCACAAGGCTGATTGATCTCCTGTGACACCCAAGATAATCCTGGAATGAAAGGTTTTCTTTCCTCAATTTATAATAAGGGGATGGGTCCTTACAGCAGTAAGTTTAAAACATAGTTCATTGGAAGGACTTGCCTGGTGGTTCAGTGGCTAAGACTCTGTGTTCACAATGCAGGGGGCCTGGGTTTGATCCCTGGTCAGGGAACTAGGTCCCACATGCTGCAGCTGAAGATCCCACATGCCGCAGCTGAAGATCCCACATGCCACAGCTAAGACCTGGTGCAGTCAAATCAATAAATGAAAATAACTTTTTGAAAAAAAGTTCATTAGATTTCAAAGTCCAAATTTTTTCCCAAGTTGCATGCTTACTCCTCAAACAGAAAAAGCTTGTCCTGGACTAATTCATGTTTTCTAACACCATATCATCTCTTCAGCTTTTCATTATATGGCATTATTCCTAGGCTTTTTCATCCTGTCTGTTTGCATTTGGATACATGCCTTTTGAATGGAACACTTTAGCCGGGTGAGCTCTGACTGGCAGAGAATTAAATGGACTGAGTTCACCCCCATCTCCTTTATGTGGGCACTGAATCTCTATTAACAACATGACATTTATATTGATTTTTAAAAAGTACTGCATCACATGAATTGCAAATATTGCACAGAAGATTATTCTTAAGTGAAATACTGTAAGAAGAGGAATCCCAATCTTTCTGTCTTCCATTTATCTTTTCGGGAATCAAGAGTTTCTCATTTATATGGGCATACAGAGCATTTTTGTGTGGTTTTCTTTCATATCCAAAACCCCACTAAAGTAAGAAAGTATAAAAAGGCAAAAACCACTAAAAGTAAAGAAAATGGATAGGGGAGGGAAGGATGAAGGGCAGTAAGATTATTTCCCACTGAGAAATTTTGAAAATACTGTCTGGATGGCAAATACCAATGGGAGACTTTGATGAGTAGAATGATGTGTAGAAAGCAGAAGTTAGAATTAAATCTTACAAGTCAAAGATTTAAGTTTTGGTGGATGTGAGAGAGGGAATCTGGAGCCTTGTTCTCAACTAAGGAGCAGCTTGGAAAGCCAGACCTTTATCTTGACAAGGGGAGCCCGGGGCAGACTCTATTTAGTGTTGATTTCCTATCAGGTCTTTTCCTTATTAACTTCTTTATCCAATACTTACAGAGCCCTCCTAAGTGTCGGGCAATGCTTCAGATGCAGAAGATCCAAAGATAAATTATATATATATATATATGTATATATAAAGGTATATATATATACCTTTGAGGAACAGCAGTTTCTCCTAAAGGAAATCAACCCTGAATATTCATTGGAAGAGTTGATACTGAAACTCCAATACTTTGGCCACCTCATGCAAAGACCTCACTCATTGGAAAAGACCCTGATGCTGGGAAGGATTGAAGGCAGGGGGAGAAGGGGACAAGAGGATGAGACGCTTGGATGGCATCCCCGACACAACGGACATGAGTTTGAGCAAGCTCTGGGAGATAGTGAAGAAGGACAGAGAAGACTGGCCTGCTGAAGTTCATGGGGTCGCAAAGAGCCAGACACAACTTCATACACAGGAAGGTTTTGTAGAGGAGGTAATGTTTTATCTGAGTTCTGAAGGAGGCTAGGGTTTCTCAGGCATATAATGGGAAAAGATCCTACTAGAAAGAGACATAGCACATAGTATAAAAACATCCTCTTAAATATTTTTTTTGATTGTGCCTTTCAAGAGTCTTCTCCTGTATTTGTTCTGAAGTTTATGATATTATAATGGAATTCCAGCTATTTTGATTATTTGTATTTCAAAAAGAAAAAGAAAAGAAAAGAAAAAATTGTTAAAAAATTTCCAGGTGGGTGTGTTAAAAAAAATTCTCATCTAATCTGACTACCACAAATAGGAATGAAATTTAATATATTTTAACGATTTTAAAATACAATTATTTAGCCACCTTGAATTTGATGCACAAAAGTATGATAAAGCCACTTTGGTGTGTTGTTTGGTTTTTGTGAGACTGAGAATCCAAATAGTACAATGCAAAGGTGTTCTCTTCCATGGGAAGACCAAGTTCAAAGACCTGAAGGAAAACACTCCCATCAGATGGCTTGCTTCCAGTAAAGCTTTGTTAACTTAAATGAAGAGTAGAATTTCTTATCAATAGCTTGTATTTCCTATAATTCAGTAAGATTATTATATCATTGCTTTAAAGTTTTTCCTTATGTGAGCACACGGGAACATTCTTATAACTTAGCTAAGAACAATCTTTAGAGGAAAGACAATTTCGTAAGACTTGCTATCCTATGAAGGCTTCTCAGGTGGCACAGTGGTAAAGAACCTGTCTGCCAACACAGAAGGCACGGGTTCAATCACTGGGTCCAGAAGACCCCCTGGAGGAGGAAATAGCAACCCACTCCAGTATTCTTGCTGGGGAAATCCCAAGAATAGAGGAGCCTGGTGGGCTACAGTCCATGGGGTCGCAAAGGGTTGGACATGACTGAGCATATATGCACACATACGCACACATATTCTGTGATTGTCACAGGTGATCTAGTAGAAATAACAGAAGAATACAAAGATATATATCAATCAGGACTTCTTACATTTCTTTTCAGATCAGTGATGAACAATATTCCACCTAAATCATTTATTAATCATCTAACTGACCATAAACTTTAGTTTTTTCTCCCCTAAAGGTTTTGAAACACGAGGGGGTAGGGCACAGCATTTAAAATAAAGACATAGCCCACAGACATGGCATAAGCTAATTAGAACCAAATAGATCCAAATGACTGATGAGTCGACATCCACTAGGCCTCGAGCCTCAGTATACACTGACTGTAACACATCAGCAAGCTAGGACACATCCTCAGGTACCATGACAGTTTCCAAGAGTGACCATAAAGGTCAAAAAGTGGGCAGTGGCCTGATTCCTGGAAATCTCTGCTTCTTCCCCCAGATTGTTGGAATAATCCTCCCCCTCACCATGCATGAGTGCTCAGTTGTGTCCAGCTCTTTTGTGAGCCTGTGGACTGTAGCCCTGCCAGGCTCCTCTGTCCATGGGATTTTCCAGGCAAGAATGCTGGAGCAGGTTGCCATTTCCTTCTCCAGGGGATCTTCCCAGCCCAGGGATTAAACCTACATCTCCTGCATTGCAGGTGGATGCTTTACTGCTTGGGCCATCAGGGAAGCCCAAAGTGAAAGTGTTATATGCTCAGTTATGTCCAACTCTTTGCCACCCCGTGGACTGTGGCCCGCCAGGCTCCTCTTAGCTTTTATGGGCTGAGTAATTTCCCACTCACTAGCCTATGAAATTACTCAGCCTGTGAAAGCTAACCACACCACATTTCAAGGCTGCTCTTGCCTTCTGAGATGGCCCACACTCTGTGGAATGTGTTTCTCTCTACGTAAATCCATTTCTTACCAATCACTTTGTCTCTCATTGGACTCTTTCTGCAATGAGACAAGAGCCTGAGCTTCGTTAGGTCCTGAAACCACGTGTGTGATCTCAGTTGGAAGACTGTAGGTTTTAGCCAGGTTCAAGTCCCAGCCATGGGGGTTCAAGTCCCAATTAGAGGTACACAGCTTCAGTTCTACCTGTGATTTCCTATGGACAGGGAGCTCCATGAAAACAGGGACCGTGACTGTCACTTTTACAGGTTATCTTTGGAACCTAGCATAGTACCTCTCACTGACATAGTAGAAGCCTAATAAGCACTCACTGAATATACAATGTCAGCAGTTTATTTAGGCACTACAAAAGAGGGGAGCAAGCTCCACATGTGTTCCAGAGGACCAGTGCAGTTATAGTTTTCAGAATAATCCAGAAATATACAAGAACCAGCAGCCCAACAGATGTATCATCAGTACAGTTTATCAAATGGAGACCTACTTGGGTCAAGAGCTCTTGTTGAAATTTTTTTTAAGATTTTTTTTTTAATGTAGACCATTTAAAAGTCTTTATTGAATTTGTTACAATATTGCTTCTGCTTTATATTTTGGTATTTTGGCCACGAGGCTTGTGGGATCGTAGCTCCCCAGCCAGGAATGGAACCTGCATCCCTGCATCAGAAGGTGAAGCCTTAATCACTAGACTGCCAGATAAGTCCCCCTTGTTGAAATTTAAAAACACTCTTGGAGGCACATGTATATGGGTTACACTCTAGTGCCATTGATTTAATAAGCAATCAACATTAGCTACTCAGATTTATATCTGGAAAAAAAAATCCTGTGTGCATAGAGAAAGATTGTCATCTTAGAAGACTTCAGCTTTCTAGGAGTAGGGAATCAGGAGGGATAACAGTAACTATCATATTTAAAGGGCTCCTCAGCTGGTGCAGTGGTGAAGAATCTGCCTCCCAATGCAGGAGACACAAGAGACATGGGTTCGACTCCTGGGTCAGGAAGATCCCCTGGAGGAGGAAATGGCAACCCCCTCGGATATTCTTACTTGGGAAATCCCATGCACAGAGGAGCCTGGGAGGCTGCAATCCATGGGGTCGCAAAGAGTCGGACATGCTTGAGTGACTGAGCACACACATCATATTTAAGTGCATACTTCAAGCTAGGCAATCTCCCAAGCGTTTATCTCACTTTCTTCCCCCTAGACTCTATCAAGAAAGGTATTATTATCCAAGTTTTACACAGAAGGACACTGAAGATAAGAGAGGTTAAAAGGTGTGTCCAAGTTCAACTCAGCTAGTCAGCGATAGAGCCAGGATTTAAACCAAATCTGCTGCTTTTACCAACTCCAGGGGTTGGTAGTTTTTTTTCAATAAAGGGGCAGAGAGTAAATCTTCTAGGTTTGTAGGCCATACAATCTCCAGCCTGACTTCTCAACTCTGCTGATGGATTGTGAAAATGACCAACAGATAAGTAAACCCATGAGCATGTTATACGCTAGCAAAGTTTCACTACTGACTCAAGAATACAATCTTATATCATTTCACATGCCACAAAATAGTCTTCTTTTTAGCTTTTTTTAGCATTTAAAAATATAAAAACTGTTTTTGTCTCCAGCTATACAAAAACAGGTGGTGTGTTAGATTTGGTTTGTGGGCTATCCTTTGTCAACTGCTGACCCTACTATACTCTACTTCCCCCGTAGATTTGAGGAAAGGTAAAGGAAATCTGGGGAAAATGTCTGTGTTCTTTGAAGTGCATCCAAGGATTGAGGTGGCCTTTGAAATGTCAGGATAAGCTTACCTTTCTGGAAACTTTCCTGGCAGTCCAGTGGTTAAGAATCTACCTTTCCATGCAAAGGACACAGCGTTAATCCCTGGTTGGGAACTAAGATCCCACATGCCATAGGGCAGCTAAGCCTGTACACTACAACACATTCCACAATTAAGACCCAACATAGCCAAAAATAAACAAACATTTTTTTAAGTTCATCTTTTTGTTGAATCTGATGGTCTTTTAGTATCATGGGCTGTTACAATGCGAATTGAGATGTCAGGAATAATCAATGTCTGCAAACTCCTTCTTGTTCATCCCTTTACTCTCCAAGTCAGTCCAGGGTTTCCCATGATGTTTTCACAGCCTTACTCTTTGAGAAGAAAGAATGAAAACCAAGAAGAGAGAATATGTCATTCTTTACTTCCTCTCGACTTGTATTACATAACATTGACTAAAAGCAACTGAAATAACAAAATAACAGGGCCATGAAGAAATATGCTTCCGTCTCATGAAAATTTAAGCAGTCCTGAGCTGCACTGTTCCGCCTTATATTTCTGCTTTCAGTGGAACATTTCAATGTGTGGCCTAAGATGGGTGCTGCATTCTGGCCATCATATCACCATTCCGAAGAGAAAGTTATAGAAGAAGAGCAAGACTTCACTGTTTTCAGGCACTTCCATTGTTGTTCACATCCCAATAGAACACAGTCACAGTAGCATCTAGCTGCAAGGGAGTCCAAGAAATGTAGTCTTTGATTCCTGGTATTCAAGTTTTCATCCAATGTTTAGATGTTCATACTTAGCAAGAAGGGGAGAAGAGATGTTGGTGCCTAATTGACAGTTTCTGTCACACAGTGCATTGGTAGAGGGGGACAGTTGCCACCTTCTGCTCTTCACATCCACCGCTGCAACACTGATATCAATCAAAAGTTCTGATCACTTCTCTCTTGGGCAAAGTTCAGAGTTGCTAACCCTGGATGCTAACCTCACATTCACCCTGTGTATCTCTGCCTCTCCTGGCCACCAACCTCAGTAGTCAGCCTCCCTTCACTGTTATGGAGTAGTAAATGGCAACCCACTCCACTATTCTTGCCTGGGAAATCCCATGAACAGAGGAGCCTGGCAGGTTACAGTCTGTGGGGTCGCAAAGCGTTGGGCATGACTGAGCATATGCACTTCCCTGTTCATCCTAGTTGCTTACCTTTCTCTGTTACTACCCTGGCTTCTTTCAGCTGGCTTCACAACACCACATTTTGGCAACATACTCTAGGGCTAGGGTGGAACTGTTCAGGCTGACCTGACCCCCACAATCATCAACCCAGATGACCTTCTCCAGCGGGTGTTCCATCCATCTCACTGAATGTGTATCACAGAACCCGCCATCCATTTAATGTCAAGATAACACTGAATGTCTGAAACACAGACATTAATCTATTTTTATTTCAAAGACACATTTGAAAATTATGAAGGGCATACCATAAAGATAGAGAAGAATGCCTATTTAGCCATTGTTTCTTTAAAAATCAACTTTAAAAAGTAAAGTGTTACAACATGGTCTCATCATCAAGTATTATTGTCAGTGGTAATAAGTGTGTTTGCTTAAACTGATGTGCAAATCTAAAATTTGAAAAAAGAAGTCTGTTAGCTGAATGACATTCAATTGCACAGCCACTGGTAAGCAGAGTTTTAGTACTGAAGAGAGCAAAATGAGACATGGCTCTTTGTTCTTTTTTTCCCCCTCTTAAGAAGTACAATTTAATGCCATTGGAAAAGATATTTTAAAAAATCTATTATAGAGTCAATTCTTTAGTGAGAAGAGGGGGATAGTAACATGGAAAGGCCTATTTTTCCTAAAAGCTATCTTTTCCCAAGCTAAAGTCCCCTAATATAAGATCACGATGACATAAATATAAAATGTGCTTGTTAGACATCCTGCATCACACAGGGAAGGAAACACACTGCTCTGGAAATGCCAGCCTTGTGGTGCACAGCCACCCGGATACCCTGAGGCCAGCATCACTCCTTAAATTTTCTCCCGCTTGTTGGTTAGATACTTGTTTCCGGTCTGGATATGCAGGTTATTTAAGGAACTGTAAACAAGTACATGCATTCGGAGGAATTCATTTTACTAATGGGTTGAATTTAGTAAGGTTTTGAGGTTTAAGAATATTACGATTCAGTGTGTTCTGTGATCTTTTCCCTCATCTCTGCCTCCTCAGAAGATCTCCAGATACTTACATTAGTTTTCAAGGCTCTTTTAAGTCCAATTTTACGTCCTTTGGATGTTAGCGCTGAGCAGAGATCAGCCTCTGGGCTACCCAAGATGATTCTGTTTATATTTATTTGATTTAGTTTTATACTTTCTGCAGATATGGAAGACTGTCCCCAGAATGGCCTCTGGTAGTGTGTTTATCACTCAGTTTAAGTGTGGGACACAATTACCCCTCCAGCTGCTAGAAGCCCAGGTCAGGGCTGTAGAAGCAGCTATGGACTATACGGTGCACGTATTAGCATATGTTAGAAACCAAGTGGGCATGGAACTGGGGAATTTAGAATACCATGGTTTAAAAACACTCCCTCTAGCCCCATTAGGTTTTCTAAGTGCCTTTGCCCCAAATCTCTTCAGACTGAGAACTAAGGTTCATTTCTTGTTTACAAAAACGCTACATGCCATGGTGGCCATAACACTGTCTGTATTTTAGCCCACACTCTTTCAATATTAAGCTTTCTTGGGTCCACATTTGTGTATGCTAGGAAATAGCAAGCCACTCCAGTATTCTTGCCTGGGAATCCCACGGACAGAGGAGCCTGGTGGGCTGCAAAGGGTGGGAAGCAACCGAGACACTAATGCTTTCACTTTCTGGCATTTGAAAGAGACCTCCCCACTCCAGTACTATTGCCTGGAAAATCCCATGGACAGAGGAGCCTGGTGGGCTGCAGTCCATGGGGTCGCTAAGAGTCAGACACGACTGAGTGATTTCACTTTCATGCTTTGGAGAAGGAAATGGCAACCCACTCCAGTGTTCTTGCCTGGAGAATCCCAGGGACAGGGGAGCCTGGTGGGCTGCCATCTATGGCGTTGCACAGAGTTGGAACGACTGAGCGACTTAGCAGCAGCAGCAGCAGAGCTTCTCAAAGAAGGTGGTGTCTGAATTTTTTAATTTTTATAAGCTAAATATTCGTTGAGCTCTTATTTCGGCAGCAGGCATAAATGAAGAGACAGCTGAGAAGTTAGTTGAGAATCTTCCCTCCTGTGGTTTCTGCCTGTTGTTGAAACTGAGAGTTCCCTTTGTCACCGCTACAGCTCTCTTTGTGCCTAATTGGGTTTTGAAGGAACATTAGGCATTTCCTGGTGAAATAATTCATGGAGAAAGTCAGGAGAGAGTTGAGAAAATGTGTCCAGATTCATAAAATGGGGAAAGGGTATCACACAGAAGAGAGAGAATAAAACAATCTAGGGTTGCCACTGAATGAAGGGTGAGAGTAAGCAGGAAATGAGGCTGGAAAACTGCACATCAAGGATATATATATATATATATTTTTTTTTTTTAAGTTAAAAAATAATATGTAGCTGACAAGATATTAACTTCAGAGAAAGCAAGCTTACAGAATATTTTTAGTCGTTATTAAATAAAAGTCAAGGACTACGTGATGAAATCCACCCAAATGTGGATTGCTTGTACAATTTTGTTGTTATTATGGTAAAGAAATACAGTTAAGAAGCAATGGAAAGACCACATCTGAGCAGTAACTCTGGCTTTTGCTACTGGTATGAGTCTCATGTCCCTAAAAGCCTATTGAAAAGCAGCAATTATAAAAGCCTATTGGAAAGCAGCAATTATATTAGCAATCTAAGGCTCCATCACCATCAGAATCACTTCTTCCACATGCTGTTAATTCAGAACTGACACAACATGGGCTTCTTTATGGCCAGAGGGGAATGAAGGCTATTGCAGGCCTTGTCCAGATCAAAAGAGGCTTCCATTTCCTTTCCATAAACATACTGCAGTGGTCTAAACTGACTACATAGTGGTCAAGGATCAAAAGGGTCCATTGCAGTCGTCTGCTTTGGCTTGACAGGATGCTCCTAGGGAATAGCAGGTCAACGCTGAGTCATCTTTGCTACTTGCACGCATGCTAAGTCGCTTCAGTCATGCCCAACTCTTAGTGACCCCATGGACTGTAGCTCATCAGACTCCTCTGTCCTTGGGATTCTCCAGGCAAGGTTACTAGAGTGGGTTGCCATGCCTTCCTCCAGGGGATCTTCCCAACCCAGGAATCGAACCCACATCGCTTCTGTCTCCTGCATTGGCAGGCAGGTTCTTTACCACTGGTGCCAACTGGGAAGCCCATTCTTGCTACACTATTTATCCATGTAACCAGGTCAAGACACAGAGATCATCTTGGTCTCATTTCTGTGTCCGAGGAAGACATTATCTAAGATGAAAACAGCCAATATTTTGTGTTCATGTGTATGAGAGAGAGGGAGACAGAGAAAGACTGAGAGTGCCTCATGGCTTGGAAAAGATGTGGCTGGTATCCACATGGAGGCATTAAAAGACCCAGAGAGATGTTGTGGGGAGGGAGCTGGGAGGGGGGGTTCATGTTTGGGAACGCATGTAAGAATTAAAGATTTTAAAATTTAAAAAAAAATTAAAAATTAAAAAAAAAAAAGACAGTAGCTATTTTGAGACCACCATTGGATTGCGCTTGGTGAAAATGGCTCTAAGCTAAAGACGCTGGAATCTAACATTATCTTTGCATGTGATTTATTGCTTTAAGTACCACCACCAAAGATCTTCAGGGTCTTGGTCAGTCCATTCAGTAGAGGCATTAAAATAACCACAAATGTTTTAGTCTTTATGCCTCTTCCAAAGGTCTGGTTCCTGAGGAAGCATTTAGGCCTTCTGGGACCAGTCAATTATGAAATAAAACTATACATCCTTAGTGCTAGGAATGCCCAAGGGCCTTGTGGCAGTGGGGTAGAAGAGGGACTATGATGAAATAAATAACTGCACCCTTGGATTAGGTCCCATTACAAATGGGTCTCACAGTTTAGTGGGTTATTGTCCCATTAAAAAAAAAAAAAAAAGTCTTTGATGGCCTGCCGCTACTGCTAAGTGGCTTCAGTCATGTCCAACTCTTTGCAACCTTATGGACTGTAGTCTACCAGGCTCCTCTGTCTGTGGAATTCTCCAGGCAAAATCACTGGAGTGGGTTGCCATGCCCTCCTCCAGGGGTTCTTCCAGACTCAGGGATCAAACATACGTCTCTTACATTTCCTGCATTGACAGGTGGGTCCTTTACCACTAGCACTACCTGGGAAGCCCCTTTGACAGGCTACTGAATACTATTTTGTCTCTCTACCCTTCCCATGCCCTACAGTCCTGCTGCATCACTTTCCTACAGCTCCTTCCTCCTGCATCTTACTTATTCTATCATTTGCCCATAGTCACCAGGTATGGAAGAACTTAGACTCAGTAGTGAAACAGTATTATCAATATCTGGCAGAATTAAAGAGATTTCTATACTGGTTTTACTAGGGACTGGCATGGCCCCAGTGAGGACAATATCTAGGGTTTGGCTTTTGAGAGTAGAAGCTAAAAGGAAATACTTTCTCAAGGAAACCTAGAAGAGAACAAGAGCAATGATGTGCCTAATACAAGGTCCTCAGAGAAAGAATGTAATCTGGTAGGAAGGCCTAAGCTTAGGTGCATGAAGGCCTAAGTACAAATTTCAACATGGTCCCTTACAAGTTGTGTGGCCTTGAGATTATTTCATAGCTATGACTTTTAGTTTCCTTGTCTGCCAACTGAATATCATAAAGGATTATTCAGTTCAGTTCAGTTCAGTTCAGTCGCTCAGTCATGTCCAACTCTTTGCGACCCCATGAATCGCAGCACGCCAGGCCTCCCTGTCCATCACCATCTCCCGGAGTTCACTCAGACTCACGTCCATCGAGTCTGTGATGCCATCCAGCCATCTCATCCTCGGTCGTCCCCTTCTCCTCCTGCCCCCAATCCCTCCCAGCATCAGAGTCTTTTCCAATGGGTCAACTCTTCGCATGAGGTGGCCAAAGTACTGGAGCTTCAGCTTTAGCATCATTCCTTCCAAAGAAATCCCAGGGCTGATCTCCTTCAGAATGGACTGGTTGGATCTCCTTGCAGTCCAAGGGACCTTCAAGAGTCTCCTCCAACACCACAGTTCAAACGCATCAATTATTCGGTGCTCAGCCTTCTTCACAGTCCAACTCTCACATCCATACATGACCACTGGAAAAACCATAGCCTTGACTAGGTAGAACTTAGTCAGCAAAGTAATGTCTCTGCTTTTGAATATACTATCTAGGTTGCTCATAACTTTTCTTCCAAGGAGTAAGCGTCTTTTAATTTCATGGCTGCAGTCACCATCTGCAGTGATTTTGGAGCCCCAAAAAATAAAGTCTGACACTGTTTCTACTGTTTCCCCATCTATTTCCCATGAAGTGATGGAACCAGATGCCATGATCTTCGTTTTCTGAATGTTGAGCTTTAAGCCAACTTTTTCACTCTCCTCTTTCACTTTCATCAAGAGGCTTTTTAGCTCCTCTTCACTTTCTGCCATAAGGGTGGTGTCATCTGCATATCTGAGGTTATTGATATTTCTCCCAGCAATCTTGATTCCAGCTTGTGTTTCTCCCAGTCCAGCGTTTCTCATGATGTACTCTGCATAGAAGTTAAATAAGCAGGGTGACAATATACAGCCTTGACGTACTCCTTTTCCTATTTGGAACCAGTCTGTTGTTCCATGTCCAGTTCTAACTGTTGCTTCCTGACCTGCATACAGATTTCTCAAGAGGCAGGTTAGGTGGTCAAAGGATTATTATAGATTGTAAACAGTATAATTACAATATAATGGTTTGGCACATGGTAGGTATGTGATAAATATGAATTATTATTTTATCTTCATTATCATCTTCAGAGCTGAAGACCAACCTGAGGATACCAAACTCAGTTAGCAAGTCCAAAGAATAATAAAAGTTTCAGAAAACAGTAGACAAAACCAAGGATCTGAATGTGAGTGAAGTTGTCCCTAGGCGGTGTGATGTCAAAACTAGAATGTCTGTAGCCTGTCTACATTGGCCTCAAGTTATGTGCTGTGTGAATGAGTGAGTCTCATTTAAATGTAGAGGGTGAGGTCAACACTCTCCACCAGTGGGTGGGCTTTGGAGCTCCTCTTAGGTCCTCAGGCCCAGGATGCAGCCTGTCTGATGAGAGCTAGATACCATCCATCTATGGAGATACCATTTTTCTCTCTCCTCTGCTAGAGCTGGGCTTCTGTGAACATGAGATGAAACACAAACAATGGAATCCCATCCTCAGCCACAGATCTAAATTGAGTTCTTTGGATGGAGTGTTCACAGTACAGCATTCAGGGGCAAATATGAGAGAAGAAAGGACCTTGGGGGAAAAAAATGAGGGAGGAGGCTCTGATAAGAAGGAAAAGGTATAAAAGCCTAAAACAAACGAACAAAAAAAAGTTACTATTTATTTATTCACTTATTTATTCACTTATAAGTGAATTTTGGGCTTAAGAAAGTAATGTCCTCATTGCTGAAATTAAGAATGAACTTTCATTAACCACTGACCTTGGGAAAGAAACTAAACCCTTCTCTTTCTCCATTTCCTCATCTGTAAAATGGAAAAGCATTAGTCTAGACCGTATTAAAAGTCATATTAACATTTCTTTGGTCTAAATGCCTTGATGTTATGGAGTCATTAATAGCTGCAACTGATTGGAGAAGCAACAGATCAAGCTACATTCCAAACCATCTCCCAGAGGTCCCCACCGAGAGGTGCTCAGCCAGATGAATTCCAAATTAAGGAGATTTTGTATTTTAATAGGAGAACACTTTGCCTCCTTTGTTTGCTTTTCTCCCCAGGTATAACTTAAAGAAGAAATAAATTATGGAAAACTCCAACTGTGCTTGATTTTTCTTAACATTTTATGTTATTTTATAACAGTGATAATACAATATGATGACCAAAAACAAGTTAGACTTCTTCAGTTTAACTTAATTCTTGACTTCTAAAAAACAGTGAGAACAAAGCCCATAGCGAAATTTGGCCTGCCGGACACATTAGGGAATCTCATAGAATTAATTAATGGCAGACCTCCTGATCTCTTTTCTTTTTTTTTACCTATTTATTTAAACTAAACATACACATACACATCAGTTAACCCTCTTCTCCCACCCTCCACCACACCCTACTCCTGACAGCCAACAGCCAGTCCTCTGTAGCTACGGGCTTGTTTGTTTTGTTTGAGTTTGGGGTTTTTGTTTTAGATCTTGCTTGTGAAAGGTGGTGCAGTGTGTGTCTTTCTCTGACTTATTTTACTCAGCATAATGCCCTTGAGGTCCAACCATTTTGTTACAAATGGCTAGCTTTCACCCATTTTTATGACTGAATAACACCAGACCACATGACCGGCCTCTTGAGAAACCTATATGTAGGTCAGGAAGCAACAGTTAGAACTGGACATGGAACAACAGACTGGTTCCAAATAGGAAAAGAGTACGTCAAGGCTGTCTATTGTCACCCTGCTTATTTAACTTATATGCAGAGTACATCATGAGAAACGCTGGGCTGGAAGGAGCACAAGGTAGAATCAAGATTGCCGGGAGAAGTATCAATAACCTCAGATATGCAGATGACACCACCCTTATGGCAGAAAGTGAAGAGGAACTCAAAAGCCTCTTGATGAAAGTGAAAGAAGAGAGTGAAAAAAAGCCAGCTTTGTTGGCTTAAAGCTCAACATTCAGAAAACGAAAATCATGGCATCTGGTCCCATCACTTCATGGCAAATAGATGGGGAAACAGTGGAAACAGTGTCAGACTTTATTTTGAGGGGCTCCAAAATCACTTCAGATGGTGATTACAGCCATGAAATTAAAAGACACTCCTTGATAGGAAAATTATGACCAACCTAGATAGCATATTCAAGAGCAGAGACATTACTTTGCCAACAAAGGTCTGTCTAGTCAAGGCTATGGTTTTTCCTGTGGTCATGTATGGATGTGAGAGTTGGACTGTGAAGAAAGCTGAGCACCGAAGAATTGATGCTTTTGAACTGTGGTGTTGGAGAAGACTCTTGAGAGTCCCTTGGACTGCAAGGAGATCCAACCAGTCCATTCTAAAGGAGATCAGTCCTGGGTGTTCTTTGGAAGGAATGATGCTAAAGCTGGAACTCCAGTACTCTGGCCACCTCATGCGAAGAGTTGACTCATTGGAAAAGACTCTGATGCTGGGAGGGATTAGGGGCAGGAGGAGAAGGGGATGACAAAGGATGAGATGGCTGGATGGCATCACCGACTCGATGGACGTGAGTTTGAGTGAACTCCGGGAGTTGGTGATGGACACAGAGGCCTGGTGTGCTGCAGTTCATGGGGTCGCAAAGAGTCGGACACGACTGAGCGACTGGACTGAACTGAACTGAACATTTCATTGTGTATATATACCAGTTCTTTATGTATTCATCCATCAGTGGACATCTTGGTTGTTTCCACATCTTGTCTTTTCTAAGTAATGTGGCAATGAGATGGGGGTGCATATATCTTTTCAAATTAGTGTTTTGGGTTTTTGTTTTTTGGTTTTTTTTCAGATAAATACTCAGGAGTGGAATTGCTAGATCATATGGTAGTTCTATTTTTAATTTTTCTTTCAGAACATCCATACTATTTTCCATAGTGGCTGCACAAATTTACATTTCCACCGACAGAACACAGGGCTTTCCTTTTTTCCACATTTTTGCCAACACTTATTTCTTGTCCTTTTGATAATAGCCATTTTAACAGGTATGAGGTGATATCTCTTTGTGGTTTTGATTTGCCTTTCCTTGATGATTAATGATGTTGAACACCTTTGCTTGTACCTGTTGGCCATCTATATATCTTCCTTGGAAAAATATCCATTCAGATCTTCGGCCCATTTCCTAACTAGATTGTTTGGTTTGTTTGTATTTTGCTATTGAGTTTTATGAGTTCTTTATATAATTTGGATATTAGCCCCTCATCAGATATTTGACTTGCAAATATTTCCTCTCAGTCAGAAGGTTGCCTTTTCATTTTGATTATGGTTTCCTGAGCTGTGCACAGATTTTAGTTTGATACAGTCCCACTTCACTTCACTTCACTTTATGGCAAAAAGAAGGAGCAATAGAGGAAGCAGTGACAGATTTTACTTTCTTCGGCTCCAAAATCACTGAGGACAGTGACTGCAGCCATGAAACAAAGACGTTTGCTCCTTGGAAGGAACGCTATGACAAACCTAGACAGTGCGTTAAAAAGGAAAGGCACCACTTTGCTAACAAAGGTCCATCTAGTCAAAGCTATGGTTTTTCCAGTAGTCATATATGGATGTGAGAGCAGGACCATAAAGAAGGCTGAGCACCGAAGAACTGATCCTTTCAAACTGTGGTGCTAGAGAAAGACTCTCAAGAGTCCCTTGGACAGCAAGGAGATCAAACCAGTCAATCCTAAAGGAAATCAACCCTGAATATTCATTGGAGGGACTATACTGAAGCTCCGTACTTTGGCCACCGGATACAAAGAGCCAATTTACTGTAAAAGATGCTGGGAAAGATTGACAGCAAAATGAGAAGACGATGACAGAGGATGAGATGTCTAGATAGCACCACTTACACAATGGACATGAATTTAAGCAAACTCTGGGAGATGGTGAAGAACAGGGAACCCTGGCGTGCTGCAGTCCACGGGATCACAGAGAGTCAGACATGACTTAGTAACTGAACAACAACAAAGTTCCATTTGTTTATTTTATTTTTGCTTTATTATTATTATTTTTTTTTGGTGTTGGATTAAAAAGTTATCACCAAGTCTTTATTACATTTTGAGTGAAGTTTTGCTTATGGTGTAAGATAGTAGTTTCTTTTTTTTTTTTTTTTTTTGCATATGGCTATCCAGTTTACTCAACATCATTTATTCATTTATTAAAGAGACTGTCCTTTCTTCATTGTATACTTTTGCTTTCTTCATCATAGATTAGTTGGCTATATATACATGGGTTTATTTTGGGGCTATTTGTTCCATTGATCTATGTGCCTGTTTCTATGTCAGGCTACAGCTTTGTAATATAGTTTGAAATCAGGGAGCATGATGTCTTTAACTTTATTCTTCCTTGAGATTGGTTTGGCTATTTGTGGTCTTTTGTGGCTCCATACAAATTTTAGGATTGTTTGTTCTATTCCCATGAAAAATGCCATTGGAATTTTGGTAGGGATTGCATCAAATATGTGTATTGTTTTGGAAAGTATGGACATTTTAACAGTGTTATTTCTGCCAGTCTATGAAAACAGACTATCTTTCCATTTATTTGTATCTTCAATTTATTTCATTAATGTCTTATCATTTTCATTATGCATGCCTTTCACTTCCTTAGTTAAATTTATTCCTCGTATTTTATTATTTTTGATGCAATTATAAACCAGATTGCTTACTTAATTTTTCTTTTTGATAGCTTCTTGTTAGTATAGAGAAACACAACAGATTTTTACATATTGATTTCGTACTCTTCAATTTTATTGCAAGTGTTTATTAGTTTTAATACTTTTATTTAATGTTTTACTTTTTTTGTTTGTTTGTTTGTTTTTTTGTTTTTTATTTTTTAAATTTTAAAATCTTTAATTCTTACATGCGTTCCCAAACATGAACCCCCCTCCCACCTCCCTCCCCACAACATCTCTCTGGGTCATCCCCATGCACCAGCCCCAAGCATGCTGCACCCTGCGTCAGACATAGACTGGCGATTCAATTCTTACATAATAGTATACATGTTAGAATGCCATTCTCCCAAATCATCCCACCCTCTCCCTCTCCCTCTGAGTCCAAAAGTCCGTTATACACATCTGTGTCCTTTTTCCTGTCTTGCATACAGGGTCGTCATTGCCATCTTCCTAAATTCCATATATATGTGTTAGTATACTGTATTGGTGTTTTTCTTTCTGGCTTACTTCACTCTGTATAATCGGCTCCAGTTTCATCCATCTCATCAGAACTGATTCAAATGAATTCTTTTTAATGGCTGAGTAATACTCCATTGTGTATATGTACCACAGCTTTCTTATCCATTCATCTGCTGATGGACATCTAGGTTGTTTCCATGTCCTGGCTATTATAAACAGTGCTGCGATGAACATTGGGGTACATGTGTCTCTTTCAATTCTGGTTTCCTCGGTGTGTATGCCCAGAAGTGGGATTGCTGCATCATAAGGTAGTTCTGTTTGCAATTTTTTAAGGAATCTCCACACTGTTCTCCATAGTGGCTGTACTAGTTTGCATTCCCACCAACAGTGTAGGAGGGTTCCCTTTTCTCCACACCCTCTCCAGCATTTACTGCTTGCAGATTTTTGGATCGCAGCCATTCTGACTGGTGTGAAGTGGTACCTCATTGTGGTTTTGATTTGCATTTCTCTAATAATGAGTGATGTTGAGCATCTTTTCATGTGTTTGTTAGCCATCCGTATGTCTTCTTTGGAGAAATGTCTATTTAGTTCTTTGGCCCATTTTTTGATTGGGTCGTTTATTTTTGTGGAATTGAGCTGCATAAGTTGCTTGTATATTTTTGAGATTAGTTGTTTGTCAGTTGCTTCATTTGCTATTATTTTCTCCCATTCAGAAGGCTGTCTTTTCACCTTGCTTATATTTTCCTTTGTTGTGCAGAAGCTTTTAATTTTAATTAGATCTCATTTGTTTATTTTTGCTTTTATTTCCAGAATTCTGGGAGGTGGATCATAGAGGATCCTGCTGTGATTTATGTCGGAGAGTGTTTTGCCTATGTTCTCCTCTAGGAGTTTTATAGTTTCTGATCTTACATTTAGATCTTTAATCCATTTTGAGTTTATTTTTGTGTATGGTG
Source organism: Capra hircus (assembly GCF_001704415.2). NCBI lineage: Eukaryota > Metazoa > Chordata > Mammalia > Artiodactyla > Bovidae > Capra > Capra hircus. The sequence goes on along the minus strand of NC_030828.1, from coordinate 14,566,574 downwards.
TTAGAAAGTGATCTAGTTTCATTCTTTTACAAGTGGTTGACCAGTTTTCCCAGCACCACTTGTTAAAGAGATTGTCTTTAATCCATTGTATATTCTTGCCTCCTTTGTCAAAGATAAGGTGTCCATATGTGTGTAGATTTATCTCTGGGCTTTCTATTTTGTTCCATTGATTTACTTTTTAATGTGGTATATCACATTGACTAATTTGCAGATATTGAACCATCCTTACATCTGTGGAATAAACCCCATTTAATCGTGGTGTACAAGCCATTGTTGGATTTGGTATGCTAATATTTTGTTAAGGAATTTTGCAAGAATCTTTTAGAGATATTGGCTTGTAATTTTCTTTTCTTGTGGCATTCTCTTCTGGTTTTTGCATGAGGGGGCTGGAGAATTCCATGGACTGTATAGACCATGGGGTCGCAAAAAGTCAGACTTGACTGAGCGACTGTCACTCCACTTTGATGCTGCCCTCATTAAATGAGTTTAGAATAGTTTCTACCTTTTCTTTTAGAAGAGTTTGAGTTTTGGAGAGTTTCTAGTTTGAGAAGAATTGGTAACAATTCTTCCTTGAATGTTCAGTAGAGTTCACCAGTGAAGCAGTCTGGTCCTGGACTTTGGTTTGTTGGAAAGTTTTTGATTACTGATTCAATCTTCTTACAGGTAGTTGGTTTGTTTAGATTTTCTATTTTATTGTTATTCAGTTTTGGTAGACTGTATGCATCTAGGAATTTATCTATTTCTTCTGAGTTGTCCAATTTATTGGCATATAACTATTCACAGTAGTCTCATGATCTTTTATATTTCTCTGGCATCAGCTGAAATATCTTCTCTTCCATTTCTGATGTTATTTGCTTCTAATTCTCTTCCTTTATTTTTTCAGTGTGTCTAAAGTTTCATCAGTTTTGTTGTTTTAGAGAACCAGCTCTTAATTTCATTGATCTTTCTAGATTTTTGTTTTGCTTTGTTTTCTTTTTTTTTTTCCCTCTCTCTATTTTATTTATTTCTACTCTACATTTGCTATCTCCTTCCACCTACTAACTTTGGGCTTCATTTGTTTTTATTTTTCTAGTCCCTTCAAGTATAAAGTTAGGTTATTCATTAGAAAATGTTCCTGTTTCTTGAAGTAGGCACTAATCATTATGAACCTCCCTCTCAGAAAATTTTTGCTGCATTACATAAATTTTGGTATGTGACATTTCCATTTTCATTTGTCTCAGGTGTTTTTATTTGGTAATTTTGGCTGCAGTACATAAATTTTGGTGTGTGACATTCCATTTTCATTTGTCTCAGGTGTTTTTATTTGGTCGTTTTTGGCTGTGGCGGGTCTTTGCTGCTGTGTGGCTTTTCTCTGGTTGCGGTGAGTGGGGGCTGCTCTCCGCCCGCAGGGCATGGGCTTCTCGCTGTGGTGCTTCCCCTTGTTGCAGAGCACGGGCTCTAGGTGTGCCAGCTGCAGCCGCTGCAGCTCCCACGCCCTGGGGCACAAGCCCAGTAGCGGTGGCGCACATGTGGGATCAGCTCAGACCAGGGATCGAACCCATGTCTCCTGCATTGTCAGGCAGATTCTTTACCACTGAGCCACCAGTAGCCTACCCACACATATTTTGAGCATATTGTTCTGGCCTGAAAATCTCCTGCTTAAAAAGTCTCCTGATTGTCTTATGGGGGTAACCTTGTACAGAGCACGTTGCTTTTCTCTCGATGCTTTTACAATTTTCTCCTTGTTTTTAACTTTTGACATTTGACTATGTGCCTTCCTGTGGGACTCTTTGAATTTATATTTTTTGAAACTCTCTGGGCCCCATAGATCCAAGTGTTTGTTTCCTATCCCAGGTTAGGGAAGTTTTCAGCCATTATTTCTTCAAATAAGATTTCTGCCTCTTTCTCTTTCTTCTTGGAGTCATAAAATGCAAATGTTAGTTTATTTGGTGTTCTGTCATAAATCCCTTTGGAGAAGGCAATGGCACCCTACTCCAGTACTCTTGCCTGGAAAATCCCATGGACAGAGGAACCTGGCTGCAGAGGCTGCAGTCCATGGGGTCGCTGAGGGTCGGACACGACTAAGTGACTTCACTTTCATGCATTGGAGAAAGAAATGGCAACCCACTCCAGTATTCTTGGGGTCACACAGAGTTGGACATAACTGAAGCGACTTAGCAGCATAAATCCCTTCCCTGGAGAAGGAACTGGCAACCCACTCCAGTATTCTTGCCTAGAGAATCCCATGGACAGAGGAGCCTGGCGGGCTACAATCCATGGGGTCACAAAGAGTGGGACACAACTAAGCAACTAACACACACACACATACACACACAAATCCCTTAGCTATCTTCACTTGTTTTCATTTGTCTTTCTTTTTGCTGCTTTGATTGGGTGAGTTCCACTGCCTTGTCTTCAAGTGATAGAAGATCCTTTCTTCTGCTTCATCTAGTCTGTTGTTGAAACTTTCTAGTGTATTTTTCAACTCAGTTACTGTATCATTCAGCTTGTGATTTCTATTTGGTATACTTCCATTCTCCACTGAAGTCCTTACTGTGCTCATTCATTTTTCTCTACAGTTCAGTCAGAATCTTTATGACTATTTCTTAAACTCTTCATCAGGTAAATTAGTTATCTCCATTTCTTATTTGTTCATGCAGGACGTGCCTCCCTGTTTCTTCATTCTGCTTGACTCTCTGTGTTGATTTCTTCACAGTATATAAAACAATCATCTCCTCTAGGCCTGAAGGACTGATCTTGTATAGGAGATGAACCGTGCTATTCAGCGCTGCCCCAGCTCTTAGCTGTTTCTCGAATCTGTGCAAGCAGCCTATTATACTTTCCTGTAGCTGCTTGTCCAAGCAGGCTATAATACTTTCAGTAGCTTCCAGTAGTTGAACATGTGCCAAAACCTGCCAGTATCCCAGAGGGGTGGATCTCAACATCTAGATTCAGGTACTAGAAGCCAGACTTTCAGGCAGCAGTTTTTAAAAGTATGCAGTTATACACAGATCTGTGAGACCACAAGCATAAGCCCTATGGGCCACTAGAGCCAGGCAATCTGGAGATGTCCCCTGGGCAGAAGTCACAAATATCAGGGCTCCAGACTAATGTCTACACTCCTTTCTGGAAGATGCTGGTGAGCTGGATCAAGACAGAGGGAGAACACCGAGATGGCATCCACAGCCTGCATTCCTTGAGAGAAACTCCATAATCCGCTAGACATGTGCCAGACGTGAAGCCTTCCCCCAGCCCAGAGCGCTAGGACAGGCAAAGAGGCCCCTTCACAGAAAGACTAGGGGCCTGGGCTGTGCCTCAGCACACTGTCTATGCCGTGCTCTGGGGATGGTAGCCTGCCGAGAACCATCTCTCCAACTGCCACAGTCTCACAGGAATCAGGAACGAAGCCTCCCTGCCCACCAGAGCTAGGTGATCAAGGGGTATCCCCAGGGCAGCAGTCACAAAACCTGGGGCACCAGACATAAGAGCCACAGGGCCAGATGCACGTAAAGCTCCCCTCCAGGAGAGTGACTGTGAAGATAGTACCCATCCTCCAAGTCCTGTGGAAAGGATTACAGTCAGCACCTAGATTCCTGGATGTGTGTTTAATTAGAAACCTGCCCCTCAGGCCATAGTCATAATGATTAGTTAATAAGCCTCCTTCACAGACAGACCAGGCCTCTGGGTCTGTTGCCTCTCGCTGTGCCCTGCGGTTGGTGACTATTTAAAAACTCTTTTTCCATTGCTTATGTCCTCTGGGACCCATGAGCATAAAGCCCCCTGGCCACAAGAGCAAGGTGATATAGAGGTGTCCCTGGTGGCAGTCACAAAATTCAGGATAGTGTACAGGGGTATGAGCTTCCACGCATGCGTGCATGCTCTGTCCCTCAGTCGCGTTCAGCTCTTAGTAACCCTGTGGACTGTAGCCCACCAGGCTTCTCTGTCCATGGAATTCTGCAGGCAGGAATATTGGAGCCGGTTGCCATTTCCTGCTCCAGGGGATCTTCCTTATTCAGGGATTGAACCCACATCTCTAGCGTCTCCTGCATTAACAGGCAGATCCTTTGCCACTGCACTGCCTGGGAAGCCCACGAGCTGCTTTCTGGGTGATCCTAAATATTACAGGCACGCAGGACCAAGAACGCAAAGTCATCTGACCTCCAGAGCCAGGTGATCAAGAGGTGTCCCTTGGGTGACAACCACAAAAATGAGCGTGCCAGATACATATAAGGGCTTCCCGGGTGACGCTGGTGGTAAAGAACGCACCTGTCAGTGCAGGAGATGCAGGTTTGACCCCTGGGTGGGGAAGAGCCCCTGGAGGAGGGCATGGCAACCCGCTCCAATATTCTTACCTGAAAGATTCCATGGACAGAAGAGCCTGGTGGGCTAGAGTCCATGGGGTCACAAAGAGTCAGACACGACTGAAACAGCTTAGCACACATCCATATAAAAGCTCCAGATTTAAAGTGAAAAAGGCTCATTTGCTAATATTAAAGTGCTGGCCTGTGGAGCAGGCGTCAAGGTTAACTCACACATCAGGGAGCCTGCTGGAACCCTCTCTGGGGATGGAGACAGGCAGACCATCTTCAAGCTCTTCCTGCACTGTGCTTAATATTGACTTTTAAGAAATCTATTTTCTTCTTTTGAGGATATATGTGATGGCTGAAGATTAACATAAATATTCCACCATTTACCTTCTGGTATGTGCCTGGTATATATTCAGTATTAAGTGTTAAGTGTTTTTACATTAATTACTTCATTTAACATTTATGACAACCTCAAGAGGTCAGTATATATTACCAACTCCATTTGAAGAGGACAGAGTTAAGTAATATGCCAAAATTTCCAGTTAGAAAACAATGATGGAAGAGGTCAAACCCTGGTGCCTTCAATAAATAGTGAGTCAGCCCCTATGACGTCCCAGACACTGTGCCAAGAACCTAGGTGCCAAGGTGATTAAAAACAGATACAGTCTAACCTTCTGTATGATCAGGCCACTCAGGATGGTTGCCCTCTTGCTCTGTTGCTCTCTGCATATCCCCTGCTTGACCAGTGCCTGCTTCACTTCTGCCCTACTCACCTGACCGACCTTCCTTCGTACTCTCCCCAAGCCCCAGCCAGTGATTGTTCTTATCAACGGAGCAGTGAGGGGCATGTCCCGCTACTGATTTCCCTGGTGAATAATAGCCCACCTGACGTTAATTTCCCTACAATTGTTAACTTCCCCTTCCCCTCTGAGAGCGAAGACTGCCACCGTATCCTGCCACCGTAACCTGCACAATGGGGTGCCACTCCAGGACTCTGCTTCAGAGGTGTAAGCTTACCCATCAGTTAGACCACTGATATCTCTATTGCTGACTCTGGGCCCTCTCTTCCGTCTTGAAGTTGGGCAAGCACAGCCCTTGTAGGCAAGTAGGGTATAGTCCAAAATTTTCATCTACCAAGGAAGATGAGTAGAAAGAAATTCATTGTACACACCAACATGTGTTAGAATAGCAGCAAACCCAAGACTAGAATTACATGGCACTTGCACAGCCTTTAAAGAGGGATTTGACCTAGTCAGGGAGCTTGGGAAATGCATCCTTGATGTGCCTGGAGAACTGAGAGGCAAAGGTCATTATGGGCAGAGGGAACAGTGTGTGCAAAGGTCCTGTGGCAGAAGATGGTAGGAACCATGAGGGACTAAGAGAAAGCCAATGTGATTAAAACAGAGAGATCAAGGGTAAGAATGGAGGGGAGACAGGGCAGGACATGCAGAGTTCCATGGATGAAAAAGAGGAAGTTTGTCTTTCTCCGAAGAGCAGTGGAACCTCTTTGAGCTACTAAATTAGGTATAAATTCTCTTCCTTATTTAGCCAGTGGAAATGAGGTCAAGTAAACACCCACCTTATGGAGAGGGGAGGAAACAGAAGAAAGAAGGGGACGGTGTCCATGCTTTTTCTTCTTGAGGGTATTGGCCCAGCTCATCATAAGGTGAACTGCCTGTGGCAACAAATAGTCCATGAAAAGCCACAGAGGGCCCAACCTGGCTTCTAAAACACTTTGCCAGTGGAAATCTTACACCAGTTCTCATTCTCAAAACAGTTATAAACAGATGAGTTTTATTGGCTTTGTCTACAAACCAACAGATTTTAAAGTGCCTACTCACCCAGGATGGTGGTTAGTAAAACTAAACACACATAAGAATCAAACTCAGCAATGGGTAACTAGTGATTTCCGGCATTTTAAGTTGTTCTGAATGATGTGTGGGGAATGTTCTCTCTGTGTTAAAGGATCCCAGGCCCTTTGAGCTATACAAGAGTTTGTTGCTGTTTAGTCCCTCAGTCATGTCCAACTCTTACAACCCCACAGACTGCAGCACGCCAGGCTTCCCTGTCCTTCAGTATCTCCCAGCGTTTGTTAAAATTCATGTCCATTGAGTCAGTGATGCCATCCAATCATCTCATCCTCCCTTGCCCCCTTCTCCTCCTGCCCTCAATCTTTCCCAGATTCGGGGTTTTTTCCAGTGAGTTGGCTCTTCACATCATGTGGCCAAAGTATTGGAGTTTTAGCATCAGTCCTTACAGTGAATATTCAGGGTTGATTTCTTTTAGGATTCACTGGTTTGATCTTCCTCCTGTCCAAGGGATTCCCAAGAGTCTTCTCCACCATTGTATTTCAAAAGCTTCAGTGCTCAGGGTTCCTAGAAGAAATAAATAAATGAGGCAAAGGTTGGTTTCACTCCTGTTATTCAAGTGAGCATGTGTTCATCATCTCTGAGACAAAACTGTGTCATAAGAGAAAGGACTTGAGTATCTATGGTTTTCAGCCATTTCTAGTAAAATCAGAAATTCTGTGCTTCCTTATGGTGACTGAACATACTGTTCTGGCTTTATGAATATTAAGAAGTTTTCAAACCTGAAGAGGTTTCTTTATAGATAAAAAAGTGAAAGTCTTAAGTCCAGTTCTCTGAACTTCAGAAAGGATGAGGCTCTCCTAACAGGTCTTAAAAGAAGTAGAAATGTAAGTAAAAGCAGGAACATTCTAGAAAACAGGTCTTTCCTTCTTTTGGACTTTGAACAGCACAGACAACTCAGGTAAGGCCATTCCATGATCTCAATATGCTCTGTTCACATATCTGATGTTCACATATTAATCAGTCAGCAGCTGGTTCCTTGCTGGGCATCTGGGAAACTGCACTCCCCAGTGAACCAGTGAGGTTGCTCAGTTGTATCCAACTCTTTGCGACCCCATGGACTGTAGCCTACCAGGCATCCCTGGAATTTTCCAGGCAAGAGTGCTGGAGTGGGTTGCCATTTCCTGGAAACAGGGGATCTTCCTGACCCAGGGATCAAACCCAGGTCTCCTGCATTGCAGGCAGACGCTTTACCATCTGAGCGACCAGGAAAGCATATTGTTTCCTACGAAAATGTCAAGATACTCTTTGTTGCTTCCAGCTGGAAACAGCCATCCTGGACCCTTCTGAGCTGACCTCTAGCAATATCTCCACTCTCTTCTCTGATCTCTCTCCTGTATTTTATGGGGTGTTTTTTTAAACTTACTTTTATTAATAGTTGGAGGACAATTATTTACAATGTTGTGTTTGTTTCTGCTGTTCAACAACACGAATCAGCCCTAAGTGTACATATATCCCTTCCCTCTTGAGCCTCCCACCCACCTCCCCAGCCACCTCTCCGGGTCATCACAGAGCACCAAGCTGGGCTCCCTGTGCTCTATAGCTGCTTCCCACTGCTGCAGCTGCTGCTGAGTCGTGCCAGTCATGTCCGACTCTGTGCGACCCCATAGACTGAAGCCCACCAGGCTCCCCCGCCCCTGGGATTCTCCAGGCAAGAACACTGGAGTGGGTTGCCATTTCCTTCTCCAATGCATGGAAGTGAAAAGCAAAAGGGAAGTCGCTCAGTCGTGTCTGACTCTGTGCAACCCCATGGACTGTAGCCTACGAGGCCCTGCTTCCCACTAGCTATCTGTTTTACACATGGTAATATGTATATTTCGAATACATCCACAAGTACTTCCAAATTCCTCCTTCCTAAAGGTGGGACCTAATCTTGAGTGTGGCTAGACTTCTTGACTCGTTTTTAACAAGTAGAATATGGCGGCAGACCTGTTTTTCAGGAGATATGGTAGGTATGCCAGCTTTTCCCTCCCTCCCTTTCTGGGGATACTCACTCTGGGGGAGCCAGCTGCCATGTTGTGCTGACCCATCAGACCCTGCGGAAAGGCCCATGTGTAGGGGTTGGATGCTTGGATGCTTCCTGCCAACAGCCATGTGACTGCACCATCTTGGAACTGAATTCTCCAGTACTAGTCAAGCTTTCTGATCCCTGTGTGTGCTAATTCACTTCAGTTGTGTCAACTCTTTGTGACCTTATGCACTGTAGCTCAGCAAGCTCTTCTGTCTATGGGATTCTCCAGACAAGGATATTGGAGTGGGTTGCTGTGATCTCCTCCAGGGGATCTTCCCAACCCAAGGATCAAACCTGAATCTCCTGTGACTCCTGCATTACAAGTGGAGTCTTCACCACTGGGCCACCAGGGAAGCCCTCTGATCCCTGTAGCACCAACCAGATCTCGAGTGGTTCTGAACCAGAACCACCTAACTAATCTGCCCCCCCCAATTCTTGACCCATAGAAATGAAGAAAATAAAGATTTGCTATTTTAAGTGTCTATATTTTGAGATGATTTGTTATATAGAAATAGATAACTAATATACCATGTAATAATAGCAACGAAACAGTACTCACATTGTTGAGTTTACTGGAACATAATCTCCTTAGAGAAAGGAACCACATCTGCTTGTCTCCCCTCTGTGCGCTGGCCCTTAGTCAGTATTCAGTATCTATTTGTTGACTCAGTGATTGGTAAGACCTTAGTTACGTGACTGGTATTGTGTTATTCACTCTACACATGCTTTGTCATTTAATTCTCACAGCTATTCTATAAAGTGTGTTTTTCATGCCTGTTTTACAGACAAGCAATCCAAGGCTTAGCAAGATGATGCAAGTAGATGCTGGCATCCCTGTGACTCCGGGACCTGAGGGTCACAGGGGCATTCCGTAGACTGAGGGTCCAGCCATACTGAGTTGTGTTTCTGCACTTGCTTTGCTGTCAGCTAGAGACTTGTTCTTTCCCTTCCTCTCCTTAGAATGCCAGTGACCCAGCCAACATGTGCCAAAGGTCCCATGGAGTTGTAACTGCCATCAGCTCTGGCAAGAAAGCACAAGAACAGGTTCAGTTGGTTAGGATGGGAAGAGCCAGGTCAGCTTCCAGAGCAAGATGGGCAGGACCTGCACTGCAGAGAGGGACAAGCCACTGTCTCTCTCAGCAGAGACTCCCTCTCTCAAGATGACTTCATACACGTCCAATCTCCAGTACTGGCAGCGAGGACCAGGCTGGTTCAGAACCGCAGAAACCAAATGCCCAAACTCAAGGCAAGATCCACAAGACTACCTGAATTCTCCAAACACAACACACCTAGGGGATTAAATTCTAAGGATCCAAATCCCTAAATTGCATTCCTGGCCCCTCACTAAGCCTTGATGGAAAAAGTTGTTGAGTTGTTGAAAACAAGGATGAAAGAGATTAACCTGGTAAATCCAACCAGCAATCAACATGCAGAGAACACCAGCCAAACATGTTCCTGTCTAAATACACAGTGTCTTTGTGGTAACCTAGTTTTTCCTTTAGAACATAAAAATCTGCAGTACCAATGCAATTTATGTAGAGCTTGAGAGTTTCATTTTGTGCTGTTTTGGGGGCCTTTTGCTTCATTTCATAAAATGCTGTGGCTCTGAGATTTTTAAGTTTGGAAATAACCTTACCAAACTTTGGTCTTATAAGCATATCTAGTCCTACCTTTAAGATGGCCAATTTTTTTTTTGTGAAAATTAAATTTTGAATAGAGTCCTAGAGGCTTGTATAACCCATGAGAGAATCTTAGTGAAAGTGAAAGTATTAGTTGTTCAGCCATGTCTGATTGTTTGTGATTGTAGCCCACCAGGCTCCACTGTCCATGGGATTCTCCAGGCAAGAATACTGGAGGGGGTAGCCATACCCTTCTCCAGGGCATCTTCCCAACCCAGGGACTGAACTCCTTTCTCCTGCATTGCAGGCAAATTCTTTACCTTCTGAGCCACAAGGGAAGTCCAGCTCATATCTAGAAGTCTTACAAAGGCAATGTATTTTGAAAATTTCCCAATAAGCAACTTATTTTTCTGGTGGGAAAAGAGGGAAACAGGGAAAAACATTATTTGTTTAAATGTCAAAATAATTTTTAGAAGACTACATAATGACATAGAAAGAAGCTCGCTGTACACCTCAAGTGAGAAATAGTGTAACTATTATGATACTCTTACATTAAATATATATAGAGAAAATTTATGTTTATATATGGAAAAGACTAGGATAGACATGAAATATTAATAGTTAGTCCTCCCCTTCTTCCCTCCATCCATCCTTTCCTTCTTCCCAATGTTTCTTCGGCACCTACCATGTGTCAGACACTGACTTATCTTCCAAGTGTCCAAAGATGAATCAGTTCTGCCCTCAAGTGCTTCAAAGCCCAACGAGAAACTCAGTGAAGTGAACAATCAGAAAAAAAAAACAGATGCATAAAAGGCAGCAGAGCATGGTGGCTCTGAGAACTCGCCCTTGCAATCAGCATGGATTTAAGTCCAAACCACAGTTTTTCACTTTCTATGTACACTGAAGCAAAATTCCTCACTTTTCTAAGTTCCACTATCCACATGTGCTAGTAGGGATAAAAATACCTACCTCACAGGACAGTTGTAATAAATAGGAAGCATATAAATATGAAGAGCATAGACCCAGCTATAGTAAGCACTGAATAAATGGCCACCATTGGTTTTATCATAGATGGCAGAGTGGGAACTCAGAGGAAGCTTACAGGCTTCTAAAGATCAAAATCCCCCCAGAAAGTGAAGTCGTTTAGTCATGGCCAACTCTTTGCGACCCCATGGACTGCAACATATTAGGCTCCTCCAACCATGGATTTTCCAGGCAAGAATACTGGAGTAGGTTGCCATTTCCTTCTCAAGGGGATCTTCCCAAACCAGGGATCAAACCCAAGTCTCCTGCTTTGCAGGCAGATGCTTTACCATCTGAGCCACCAGGGAAGCTAAAATCCCCAAACTCACAGTCAAGTGGCTACACTTGAACTAGTAATGATAATTCCAGAAGCTAGAGTTGGTGTGTTTTGCAAACCCAATCACAGGGCAAAATCTGCCATTTTTACCTTACAAAAAATTCCCTAATTACGTCATACATCTCCTGTTTGAAGAGGAAATATTTGAAGAGCTTTTTTCCAAAGCTTTTGGCTTCATCCATGTCTGAGATCTCTTCCGAAAGACACTGAAGTAACCCCATCCCACAAGGCAGACCTGTAACAGCTCACAGGCCACCCCAGAGACCCTGAGACTTCCCACATTTCCTCCGTTTCATGTGTCCTTTTTCCATTCATGTTACTTAACATTTTCATTCCTATCATAATTGGCATAATTGGGCTTCCCTGGTGGCTCAGACTGGTAAAGAACCCACCTATAGTGCAGGAAACCCAGGTTGGATCCCTGGGTCAGGAAGATCCCCTGGAGAAAGGAATGGTTGCCCACTTCAGTATTCTGGCCTGGGAAATCCCATGGACAGAGCAGCATGGCGGGCTGCAGTCTATGGGATCACACATAATAATTACAAGAGTTCCTACATCTTACTTTCTCAAGCGGTGGTGTGGTGAGGGAGAGAAAGCCCAGTCCTTGGCGTCAGGCAGCCCCGAATCTGCATCCTGTCGCTAGGAGCCCAGGGACACCGAGTGAGCCATCTGTGCCAGCCCCTGTCCTTCTGTTTGGCCTGAGAGTGAAAATAACCACCTCCTGGGTTTGTTGTAGAAATGAAGGTCACTAACCCAGTAACCAGTGCTTGGCACATGCTCTACAAATGTTGGTTTTCTTTCTTTGTCAATAAAGACCATGCATTGACTACACACAGAGACGTGTATGACACTGTCACTCAGCGCCAACATGCTTTCATGCTCTCTTCGTGTAGAGCAAATAAGCCTTTCAGAGGCTTTTAAAACTGAAGCCCAGCTGAACTAACTGTGTTTTGAGAGGAGAGCTGTGCACCGAACACTCATTTTAGGCATCGCTGGACAGTACTGACAAGAGGGGCCGTGATACTGGTCAAATCGATTGGGTTTCATTTGCTGCTGGGGCTTCCTTGGGGGCTCAGATGGTAAAGAATCTGCCTGCAATCTGGGGGACTCAGGTTCAATCCCGGGATCAGGAAGAGCCCCTGGAGGAGGGAATGGCTGCCTGCTCCAGGATTCTTGTCTGGAGAAGCCCATGGGCAGAAGAAACTGGCGGGCTACAGTCCACAGCGTTGCAAAGATTCTGACACGACTGAGCAACTGACGCTTTCCCTCTCACTTTTTTTCATTCACTGTTATTACCCAAGGTCTGAATGAGAAAGCCTGTTAGGCCAAATGGTACCAGTTTCATTAGAAACTATACTAAAATGTTGCAACTGAAAGGTGAAGCTACTCCAAATTAAAGTAAAATGACTCAAAACATTTCATTCATCCATTTATGTAGATCCCCATGCATTTGGCAACTAGCAGACACCTATATAACACCATCCTGGAAAAAAATGAACAGTATAAACCCCTGTTCCCACAGAGAACTTGGTAGATACAATGTCTTTGATCTCTCCTCGCCCTATGGGGCTGCATAGCCTGCCAGCTGCAAATACTCACAGGTGCTCCCTGTTCCCGCGACACGCCTCAGCTCTTTGGTATACACCTGCTCTCCACTCAATTATCTTCTCAGAGGATATCAATAACCTCTTCACCAACAAGACAATGGGTCCCACCCCCACCAACTCTCCGCCCAGCTCTTAGTAAATTTGATTTTTTTTTCATGGTTTCTAACACAGTTGACTGCTCTTTTCTCAAATGTCTTTGTCTGTTGATTTCTCTGCAAATTGTACTGCTTCCCTTTAATTCATCATCTTCATTGTTGGCAGAGTTATTTATTGAAAATCCAATTCTCTCCATATTATTCTCCTGTTTAGCATCTTTCAACGTTTGCCCATGGCCTCTGGGATAAAGTAGGATTTCTCCACTGTTACATAGACAGGTCCTTTGAGTCATGCTCCTGCCTGTTCTTACAGCCTGGTCTCCTGTTAGTCCACTTAGAAACTTCATTCTCCAGTGATGTGAACAGGCTTCTCTTCAAGTCTCCAGCCCTCCACTCCATTCACAGGGGCTCAGCCAGATAAGGATCTTCAACTCCCTGAAAATTCCACTGTGCCACCCAGAACCTGTTTGTGGTATGGCTGCTTCCATCCCTAGTTTTGCGCTACTTTATGGGAAGAATGTGTTTTGTCTTGATACTCTAAGGCCTAGCACAATGCCGGGTACGTTATAGAAAAATGAACCAAATTTTGGGGGTTCTTTCAGTTTGCCTCTGCAGTTTCTCATCTATCTTTATCCTTGTTCCTTTCTGTTGTGTCCCAAACGAAAGAGTTGAGTCTTTGTTGTTGTTCAGTCACTAAGTCATGCACAACTCTCTGCAACCCCATGGACTGCAGCATGCCAGGCTGCTCTGTCCTTCACTATCTCCTGGAGTTTGCTCAAACTTATGACCACTGAGCTGGTGATGCTATCTAATCATCTTATTCACTGCCGCCCCCTTCTCCTCCTGCCCTCAATTTTCCCCAGCATCAGGGTCTTTGCCAGGGGGTCAGCTCTTCGCATCAGGTGGCCAAAGTACTAAGTCTTTTACTTAGTCATAAACCCTTTTATTTATTTTCTCCTATCTTCTACCTCCCCTTAATAATATGCATCTAAAACAGAGAAACCAGAGTAATGTTCCCAAAGTATTGGGTTGACCAAAAGTTTTTCTGGTTTTTCCATACAATGTTACAGAAAAACCTCAATGAACTTTTTGGCCAAATCAATATTATTTGCACATGAGCAGTTGGTAAATAGCCACTGACTCAGTCCCACAAGGACTTCCTACCCACCTAGTTGGTCCAGGCCCCCAAGGATGCCCTGCCCACCTGGCTGCTACCGCGGCCTCCCTCCCCAGACTTCAGGTTGGAGGAAGTTGACACATGAGCGGAGTTGTGAGGCTGTCCCGCAGAGGGCCCAGCATGGACCCCACTGAAATGCTGTTCAGTCTGCACATCAGGTGGCTCAGATGGTAAAGAATTTGCTTGCAACACGGGAGACCCGGGTTTGATCCCTGGGTTGCGAAGATCGCCTGAAGAAGGGAATGAATGGCTGCCCACCCTAGTGCTCTTGCCTAGAGAATTCCATAGACAGAGGAGGCGGCAGGCTACAGTCCACGGGATTGCAGAGCTGGACATCTGAGCAACTAACACTACCCACCTGTGTCTGCTTAGAATCTGTCAATGGAACATATAACCTATCATAGAAAGTCAATGTTTCTCAGCATAGTAACAAGGCTCTTCATAATTGGATCCAATTTTTAGCCATATTTACAAATAATATAAGCAACATTTTATACAAATACATCTTAAAACTTAATATGCACGTGAATCATCAGTCAAAATGTAGATTGATTCCAGAGGGGGTAGTTAGGGCCTGAGACTCTGTATTTCTCACAAAGGTCAGGGATATTGATGGCGTTGCCTCCCAGACCCAACTGTGAGTAGCGGGGGACTCACCTCCAAGCCACTTCCACCCCTCTGCTCCCACTAAGACTTCCTCCCAGAATCCCCTCTGGGTTCCATTAGCTAATGGGTTAACCCCTCAAAGCCAAGCTTAGATGTGACCTCCTCACTAAAAATTTCTCTTATCTCCTGAAGTAAATATGAACTCTGTCTCCTTGGGGTTTTGTTTGTTTGCTGTGGGAAACCAATCACCCCAGAGCCATAACTAGCAAGGCTTTCACATACATTTCCATCTTAAGACAAGTTTTATTGTTTTTCTTTACGTGGCCCAATCATACCCCAGAATGACCTGCACATTCATGACTAGTTCTGCCTGTGAAAGTACAATGGGAGGCTCCCATCCATTCACAATAAAATAATCAGGAAAAATGCAAACAACCTAGACTGTGAAGAATGGCACAATAATTTATGTTCATAGTAATAAACCCAGAGGCATAAGGGGCCAAAAATGGCTCCTGAATCATCCAAGATTAAAATTATATTCACCGTATTTTATTAAGTGAATTTGCATTCTAATTCTCTTAAAACTGACATATGGTGTGTACATGTGTACTTGTGTGTCTATGTGGGTGTATTATATGAATGATATGTTCTGATTCCTTGAAAACCTATAAGGAATATACGATTGTGTATTTTAATTACATGCAATATTAAAAGCACCCTTAGCACCAACTCTATGCCTGCCATTCCTGTAACACACACACACACACACACACACACACACACACATGCACACACACACACACTATTTCTCAGGGGAAAGATTAAAAAGCTAGGATTCCACTGTACTTCCTAAGTTTCCCAAATAAACTCCTAAAAACCTTCGGTTGTTTTGCCTGATATTGAAGACCTGATTATTATCTGGACTGAGCCTAGACAGTGGTTGCTTTTCCTTTTTTTTTTTTTTTTTTTTGGCTTTCACATAATTAATGTGTATTGGTCTTCATTCCGTAGAGATTGCTAGAGGATACAAACACATATAATAAAATTTCACAAGCAGATAAAATTAAATATGCAGAAAAAAACACAAGGATTGAATATTAATGAAGCCAGGAAGAGTGGCTGGCTGGCCAGGTGTTTCATGAGGTGCTGCCTTTTCTTCAGCCTGGAGCAAGGACTTGGTGCCCCAGGTCTTCCTTCTCGTGTCCCCACCCTCTTCTTTTTTGCCTTCCCATGGCCCGTTGGGGCAGATGGCAGACACTCCCTTCTTCCTCTTCTCTGGGACTTGTTCTACACATGCCTTCCCTTGTCCAGAGGTAGGTAGCATAGACCTCTCTGTTTTCCCTGGGATTGTGTAAGAAATTGCTGCTTCACTTACTAGGAAGAATAAATCACACAAGGACTTCCCTGGTGATCCAGTGGTTACGACTCCATGCTCCCAGTGCAGGGGGCCTGGGTTCAATCCCGGGCCAGGGAACTGGATCCTGCATGCTGCAACAATGATTGTGAGTGCCACAACTAGGACCTGGCACAGCCGAATAAATTAAAACAAGACAAACTGCTCAATCAAAAAGAATAAATCACATATTTATTTCATATTCATTTTAAAAATTGCATTCAATACGTGCATGTGTGCTAAGTTGCTTCAGTTGTGTCTGATTCTTTGCAACCCCATGGACAGTAGCCCATCAGGCTCCACTGACCATGGGGTTTTCCAGGCAAGAATACTGGAATGTGTTGCCATGCCCTCTTCCAGGGGATCTTCCCGACCCAGGGATTGAACCTGTGTGTCATGCACAGTAGGAATTGGCAGGCGAATTCTGTACCGCTGAGCCACCTGGGAAGCCTTGCATTCTCCTTGCTTTGTCTCTAACCTCAGCTCCTGAGAACCCCTTGTTCCCGATTGTCTGTAAACTGTCTTCTGCATGCCTCAAAGCTTCAGGGTTTATATTGGCCTATTTCTTATAAATCTACCTGACTTCTCACACACAGTTTGCCTTGATCTCAGTAATTGTCTCTGCCTTCTTTCAAACTCTTGGAGTTTCTCTTATCCATGACAGATGCCTAATTCTTCCATTCATGTTTTATTTTTCCCAGGCTCTGTTTCTTACCCTTTATCCACAATCCACTGCTACTTACATCACTGCAGGAAAATACTTGAAGCAATCAGCAAGAGAGTCGTCTTTGGGTAATAAGGGGTTAGTGAAGAGGAAGAGAGTCATGGGAGAATTTCATCCATGAGCAAGTTCTCAGCATCATGTCAACAGCCTACCTGGTCACACCAGGAGAGGTCAGAGGATAATAATACTGGTGAATCTCCCCTAATCGTGTGTTTCATGGTTCTCCTCTTCTTCCCACTGGAGAATATTCTATTAGAATTGCAAAGACTGTGGAGATTACAGGATATAAGGCAATGATTTTACAGAGAGGTTAAAAGTTGCCCAGAAAGTTTAAGGCCTTTACCCAACATCTAAGGGCTAATCAACACAGAGGTTAAGACCAAAATCTAAGTTTCCCAGTTTCCAAGTCCAGTGTTCCTTCCACTGCATTAAAAACTCCTTCAACACATGTAAGTAAATGGAAATATTAACTTGGCCATAAGGTTCATTAAAGTTTTTCTATAATATCTTATGGCAAAACTCGAATGAACCTTTTGGTCAATCCAGTCACTTCAGTTCAGTCGCTCAGTCGTGTCTGACTCTGCGACCCATAGACTGCAGCATGACAGGCTTCCCTGTCCATCCTCACCAACTCTTGGAGCTTACACAAACTCATGTCCATTGAGTCGGTGATGCCATCCAACCATCTCATCCTCTGTCGTCCCCTTCTCCTCCTGCATTCAATCTTTCCCAGCATCAGGGTCTTTGCCAATGAGTCAGTTCTTTGCATCAGGTGGCCAAAGTTTTGGAGTTTCAGCTTCAGCATCAGTCCTTCCAATGAATATTCAGGGTTGATTTCCTTTAGAAGTGACTGGTTTGATCGCCTTGCAGTCCAAGTCACTCTTAAGAGTCTTCTCCAACACCACAGTTCAAAAGCATCAATTCATCGGTCAATCCAATAGAACTGGAATTTTTTTAAATAGTCAAAATTTCAGTGGATAAAACACAAGAAGATTTTGCTTTACTCATTCATTTAATTCCTCTTTATCAGATCCCCACTATATATCAGTACTGCTGGGAGAAGGAGCTAAAGGTGGGAGCAAACAGATGCCAATGTGATTTATGGACCTCAGACACTAAGCAAATATCCATGCAATCAAATCTTACCATATCTCATTTATCTCAAGAAGCAGCTATTTTCTTTTCAACATAACAGCATATCTAACATAAAGTCTCACTAAATGATGAACGTGTCTTACCATCAAGACGGCCTGGAAGGGAGCCAAGTTCTTCCAGAGAGTATTTGCATTCGTTTCTTTCACCCAGGGCTACTCCCAACATGAAACCTCTTTTAAAGTACATCCTACATTAAAATACACTCCTGGGTATATGCCCAGGGGTGGGATTGATGGGTCACATGGTAGTTCTGTTCTTAGTTTTCCAGGGACCCTCCATACTGTTCTTCATAGTGGCTACATCAATTTACATTCCCTCCAATGATGTAAGAGGGTTCCTTCTTCTCCACACCCTCTCCAGTACTTATCATTTGTAGATTTTTTGATGATGACAATTCTGACCATCATCAGATGGCCATTCTGATACACCACTGTAGTTTTGATTTGCATTCTCTAAAATTAGTGATGCTGAGCATCTTTTCACGTGTTTGCTGGCCACATGTACATCTTCCTTGGAGAAATGTCCATTTAGGTCTTCTGCCCATTTTTTCTTTTATTGATTGGGTTGTTTGTTGTTTTGATATTGAGCTGCATGAGCAGTTTGTATTTTTTGGCAATTAATCCCTTATCAATTGGTTCATTTACAAGTATGTTCTCCCATTCTGATGGTTGTCTTTTTGTCTTGTTTATGGTTTCCTTTGCTATGCAAAACCTTTTAGGTTTAACTAACTAGGCCCCGTTTACTTATTTTTATCTGCATTACTCTGGTACAGATGAACTTAAGTGCAAAGCAGAAATAGAGACTCAGATGTAGAGAACAAATGGATGGAGACTAGGAGGGGCACGGGGTGGGATGAACTGGGAGGCTGGAATTGACATATATACACTGCTATGTATAAAACAGATAACTAGTGAGAACCTGCTTTGTGGCACAGGGGACTCTACTCAGCACTCTGTGGTGACCTAAATGGGAAGGAAATTCAAAAAAGAGAGAATATATGTATAATGTATTGCTCATTCACTTTGCTATACAGCAGAAACTAACACAACATTGTAAAGCAGCTGTACTCCAATACAAAGTAATAATTTAAAAATTTAAAAATACACCATATCCCCTGATTGAGCTTCTCTGGACCACACTTGCAGCTGGACTTCAGACGAGACACCGGCATGATGATCACCTCCTGATACAAAATCGAGGAGAGAGTTGCTTCTTCTTCCCACCAGGACTAAGGTGGAGTTTCCTTGCTGTCCCTTTCTCTGGGCTGGGTTTGTTTCTGATGTGCCCTTACATTGGTGAGCCAACTTTGTGTATGGAGTCCCATGCTAAATTCTCTACCTTGAGTATTTGGGTTTTTTATCCAGTTTTCTCAGAGGTAGATACAGTAATTGTGCATTTTACAGTCAATGGCATTTTTGGTTCTATAAAATGCAATGGTTTTAAATTGTGATAAAAATTATGAAAAAGAAGACAGAAGGGACACAAGGAAGCATAATTAGACTAATTTAGACTGCTGCTGCTGCTGCTAAGTTGCTTCAGTCGTGTCTGACTCTGTGCAACCGCATAGACAGCAGCCAACCAGGCTCCCCCATCTCTGGGATTCTCCAGGTGAGAACACTGGAGTGGGTTGCCATTTCCTTCTCCAATGCATGAAAGTAAAAAGTGAAAGTGAAGTCGCTCAGCTGTGTACGACTCTTAGCAACCCCATGGACTGCAGCTTACCAGGCCCCTCCACCCATGGGATTTTCCAGACAAGAGTAGGGCCCTATAAATAGGGGATATGTCAACTGTATGAGTTTGCTAAGTTTGCAGTAACAAGTAGCACAGACTGGATGGCTTAAACTGCAGAAATGTATTTTCTCAGAGTTTTGGAGTCTGGATATACAGGAGTAGTTGTTAGCAAGATTGACTTTTTCTGAAATCACCTTTCCTTGTCTTGCAGATAGTCGAATTCTCATGTGTCTTCACGTGGTGTGCCCTGTATGTACATCTCTGTCCTGATCTATGTTTTTAAGGGCACAAGTGCAATTGAATTAGGGCCACCCGAATGACCTCATTTAACCTTAACTACCTCTTTAAAGATGCTATCTCCAAATACAGTCAGATTCTGAGGTCCTGAGGATTAGGACCTCAACAAGCGAATTTGGGGGAGTGCCTAGTTGAGTTCATGGGCTTCCCAGGTGGTGCTAGTGATAAAGAACCCACGTACCAATGTAGGAGACATAAGGGACTCAGGTTTGATCCCTGGATCAGGAAGATCCCCTGGAGGAGGGCATGGCAACCCACTCCAGTATTCTTGCCTGGAAAATCCCATGGACCGAGGAGCTTGACGGGCTCCAGTCCATAGTGTTGCAAAGAGCTGCACATGACTGAGCAACGCAGCAGGTGCACGTGCATAATTGAGCTCATGAAATAAACTGAAGTCTGGAAGATAGGACAAACGGCCCAGGAGTTGACCTTTCCAGACAGAGGATCAGCCTGTACAACATCCTCTTAGATGAGGAAGCCAGAGTTAGTTTCAAATTCCGTTAATGTGCTACCTCCAACAGGTTTATATTCAAAGGAAAAGAATATCATAACAGTGAATCAGTTTCTCTTGAAATCTGAAATAGAAATATGATGAATTCTTGATTATAAATTACTTTTAAAATCATATTTTTAAAAGTAAATGAGGTTATGCCCTCTGATTATAATATCACCCATTATTTCCTCAATCTGTATTTGATTTTGGGCCCTATTGCTATGCTAAATGCCTTGTGAATTGACATGGGAATCTCTAACAAGATATATTACCACCATTACATATGCCTTTTGATGGGGAAGTATTAAAGCCATTCCCACTCGCTGCTTGTTTAGAAGGGCCTCATCTCTGGGGGCCAAGCGTTCCAGACAAGGTGAACAGCCTATGACATTGGAGAATAAATGATGATTTGTAACAGGCTCATGGATGAATCAGAGAAGGCAATGGCACCCCACTCCAGTACTCTTGCCTGGAAAATCCCATGGACGGAGGAGCCTGGAAGGCTGCAGTCCACAGGGTCGCGAAGAGTCAGACACGACTGAACGACTTCACTTTCATGCATTGGAGAAGGAAATGGCAACCCTCTCCAGTGTTCTTGCCTGGAGAATCCCAGGGACGGGGGAGCCTGGTGGGCTGCCGTCTATGGGATCACACAGAGGCGGACACGACTGAAGCGACTTAGCAGCAGCAGCAGCATGGATGAATGCTTTCCATCTGGTGTATGGAAGGTGCCCTTCCTCTCAGACCATACTCTTCAGTTCAGTGCTAAAGTCCACACTCATCCCAGAACTGCTCCAAAGGTGTTTCCTGGGATTTCATGAAAGTGATCATAAAAAGCACAACTCATATTTTTTTCACATGCGTAACTACAGCAAACAGGACCTGAGGATATCTCTGCTTTAACTGGACCTTCTCAAAACTGGATCTGAATTCCCAGTTTGTTGTAAGATTAGACAAAATTCTCAAATTGTGGTGCTGGATAAAACTCTTGAGAGTCCTTTGGACTGCAAGGAGACCAAACCAGTAAATTCTAAAGGAAATCAACCCTAAATATTCATTGGATGGACTGATGCTGAAGCTGAAGCTCCAATACTTTGGCCACCTGATGCAAAGAGCCAACTCATTGGAAAAGACCCTGATGCTGAGAAAGACTGAGGGCAAGAGGAGAAGTGGGCAGCAGAGGATGAGATGGTTAGACAGCATCACTGACTCAATGGATGTGACCTGGAACAAACTCCAGGAGATAGTGAAGGACAGGGAAGCCTGGTGTGCTACATTCCACAGAGTCACAAAGAATCAGACATAATATAGCAACTGAACAATTACAACTAGACAAAGAGATCACTTATATTTCCAGAGTTCTGCTATAGGAGCTTCTTGATAGAAGTAAATGGTTTACTACATTGAAGAAGTGCCTAGTTACAGTATAGTTCATGAGATGAAAGGCACAATTCTTTTTTTTTTTTTTTTTGAGCAAGTGCTCTTCTCTTAAATGACCAAAACACTCATGTGAGTTCCTAGGAGGGTGTTCAGCATTTTCCCTCCTCTGTCTGGGTTGGGTGACAAGCAGATATTAAATGTCAGCTTGCATTTGCTACGCTAGAATGTAGAACTCATGGAGTCTCCTTTGCTCACAGGAGCAAGGCACCTTCTATTCCAGGAGTTCAGAGAGTTGTGGTGAGTTGCCTCTTTCTCACTTATCTGCCATTCTCAAATAGAAATAGGAGAGGCAGTCCCCAGGAATGAGATTTGAGATGGCAATTTCCCCCACCTGCAGCCAAACCCCATATTAGGTGGGAGAGGTAGGGAAATTCTCACCAGCTGAGACCCTTATTTTCTCTCATTTAGACCCCAGGTTGATCATTCTAGTCCAAAATAATAAATCTCCCTTTCCTCTCTTCCCCTGCTTCCTACTACTGTCATTATTTCATTCTGAGAAGAGCTTTGGCTTTGATAAAGAGCAGTGATGAGAGATTAATGGATCATTCATTTATTCATTCAAGCAGTAATTAACTGTGCATTTTTCTTTCATTTTATTATTTATGCAAGTTAAAGTTCATCGGTAACAGGAATTCTTGCAACTGCAAAATAAAACTACGTAGATGTAAGAAGTCATGTAAACGGTTAATGAGCTTATTACCAAGGTTAGCAAAACTTTCACTGTAAATCAGTCTGTACTCAGGAAATAAAAATTATGAGTGCATAAACACAAATTCCATTTTGACCTTCAGGCTGTCACCCTGAAACCCTAGCAGCTTGAGTCCTTATATTTGTGATGTTATACAGACTATTACTATTTTCTTTTATATGCAGTTTGCATGAGTAAAACCACCAGAGAATAAGATCTATCTTTAAATTAAACAAAAATCCTACGAGATGGTCAGTGCTGTTCTACGTACTAGCATGTTTTATTCTCCAAATCTCTCATTGAAACTGTTTGTTGTGCTCTGTATCTGAATCTTTTTTTTTCCTCTGAACCTTCTTTTAACTTCTCTTCCACCCTTCTAATCTTCCTTTTGACTTTAAAGTTTATATTATTGATTATTAGATCAAATAATTGCATTTGGTTTGATAAAAGGAAAGGAGGCCTCAAAGTAGTTAAATCCTGACTTCATCTGTTAATTTCAGGCTTAGTGGAACAAAGCAGCTGGGCTACCTCAAAGATCAAAAGCAAGGCAAATATTCAGCTGTTGAAGCTCTGAAGCACTCTCAGAGAAAACAGCCAACTAGCTGACACCACTAAAGTCCCAGGACAGTTGATTAAGTTTAAATCTATCGCTTTCACCTGGGGGCGGGGGAGGGGGGAACTGTAGGCTTATGTGGCGAAATAAACCATTTATTTCAAAACTAAACTTTGAAGTTTGAAAATAAAAGATAGAGTTATGGCCCAGTACACAAAGGGTTGTTCCAAACTGGAAGGCTCATCTGAATTTCAAATGGTGAGTCACACCCTAATACTGCTTTCCAGATGGCTTAGTGGTAAAGAATCCACCTTCCAATGCAGGAGATGCAAGAGACGTGGTTCGATCCCTAGAATGGGAAGATCCCCTGGAGGAGGAAATGGAAATCCACTCCAGCATTGTTGCAGGGGAAATCCCATGGACAGAGAAGCCTGGCAGACTACAGTCCATGGGGTTGCGGGGAGGTGGACACATTGAGACTGAGCATGTGAATGCACCCTAAGGAGAGTCCCCACTTCAGTGTGCAGGAGTGGGCTCCGGGAGCCCAGCCCTGCAGACATCGCAGAACCACCACTAATACACTCACCAGGTCATGGATGGGCGTCCCTACAGACGAGCTAAATGCACAGGCCCTGGAAAGAAAGTCCTTCAATCTTGCCTGCCTACAATCCTGGTCAAAAGTAGAAGAAATTCTTTCCTAGGGGCTTCCTGGTGGTCTCGTGGTTGAGAATCTGCCTTGCCATGCAGGAGTTGTGTGTTTAATTCCTGGTTGGAGAACTAAGATCCCACATTCTTCAGAGCAACTAAGCCCGCTTGCCACAACTAGAGTCCATGCACCCCACGTGCTGCAACTAAGACCTGATGCAGTGAAGTAAATAAATATTAAAATATACATATATATACATATCCATAAAAAAACAGTCCTTTCCCTTTTCCTCTTGCTGCCTAGAAATGGCACACCGACTCAAAACAGGCCTAGAAGGTGGAGCCACAGGAGGTGTAGAGCAGCGGTTCTCAAATTTTGCTGCCTTACTACGCGTTGGAACCACAAGAGAGTTTCTAAAACTTCTGACACCCAGGGCATGTTGGGGGTGTGGAGGTGAGGATGGCTCATTGAATCAGAATCTGCGGGTGAAAACCAGGTGTTATCATTTGTTAAAGACCCCAGGTGTCTCTAATGCTCAGCAAGGTAGAGACGAGAGGAAGTAAAAGTCGGGTTTCTCAATTAGATGGAGCTTGAGTGTCTGCATTCCTACCAACCTCCCAAGTGGTGCCAACTGCTACTGGGCCCCAGAATGCACTTTCAATAACAAGGTGTAGGGCTCCTCACCCCACCCCCAGGGCTGTCCTGGCAATATAAAAGGAGCCAGTGTTAGTCGCTCAGTTATCTCTGACTTTTTTGACCCCATGGGCTGTAGCCCACCAAGCTGCTCTGTCTGTGAAATTCTCCAGGCAAGAATAATGGAGTGGGCAGCCATTCCCGTCTCCAGAGGAATCTTTCTGAGCCAGGGGTCAAACCTGGGTCTCCTGTATTGCAGGCAGATTCTTTACCATCTGAACCACGAAAGTAAGCCCAAGGAGCTAAGGGAAAAGAAAAGTGAGCCTGGGGTAGACATTCTCTGTAGTCTAACACGATGGGGAGAGGGTGGAGATGGGTGTGTGATGATATTTGGAGGGGTGGATCTCATTGCCACAGTCTATAACAAAGGATAAAAAAAAAAAAAAAAACTGCATTACCCAAGATGACAGAATTGCTTGCTGCTTCGAGGTGGGACACCCACTCCCCCTGACAGCCCTTCCCTTCTTTCCCACACCCCAATACCATGCACGTGGGAAGAATTGGCTTGTACCCTATCTCCATCTGTAGTGCCCCAATTCCTTTACCTCCCTGTAATTACACAGCCCGAGGAGGAGGGAAAGGGCTGGGTCCCCCCACTTTAGCATATGAATATGCTCCAAGTTCTTGCATCTTTTTATTTAATAATGTATGCATATATTTTTAATTAGAGGATAAGTACTTTACAGTATTGTGACGGTTTTGCCACACATCCCCTCCCTCTTGAAGCCCCCTCCCACCTCCCTCTCCATGCCATCCCTCTGGTTGTAACAGAGTGCTGACTTTGGGTTCCCTTTGTCGCACCTTGAACTCCCACTGGCTATCTGTCTTACATCTTGAACCAACCCCCAAGCCATCTTTTCTCGGTGAGCTCTGGATTTCCTCTGAGCAAAAACTCTCTCCTTGCACACAACTTCAGAAAAAGAGCCCTTTGTATGCACCTACTGTCCACAATTCTCTTAATTTCTACCCTATTAGTATTTAAAGTGTTGAAATATGGCTCCTCCTAAATTTGCACTAATTATGATTATTTGAAAATACTACCTTATCCACCTAGTCCTCTCAGTTCAGTTCAGTTCAGTCGCTCAGTCGTGTCCGACTCTTTGCGACCCCATGAATCGCAGCACGCCAGGCCTCCCTAAGAGGAATGGCACAATATTTGTCTTTTTGTGACTGGCGTATTTCTCTTAGCATGATGTCTTTAAGGTTCATCCACGTTGTAACACATGTCAGAATTCCCTTCCTTTTTTAGGACTGAGTGGGCTTCCCAGGTAGCACTAATGGTAAAGAACTTGCCTGCCAGTTCGGGAGGTATGAGACAAGAGTTTGATCCCTAGGTCAGGATGATCCCCTGGAGGAGGGCATAACAACCCACTCCAGTGTTCTTGCCTGGAGAATCCCATGGACAGGAGCCTGGCGGACTACAATCCATGGGGTCACAAAGAGTCAGACATGACAGAAGTGACTTAGCACACAACCACTGTATTATATTGTATGCATGAATCCTATTTCATTTATCGTGTTTACATGCTAAGTTGCTTTTAGTTGTGTCTGACTCTTTGCGACCCCATGAACTGTAGCCCACCAGGTTCCTCGGTCCATGGGATTTCCCAGGCGAGAATACTGGTATGGGTGGCCATTTCTTCCTCCAAGAGATCTTCCTGACCCGAGGATTGAACCTGCATCTCCTGTGTCTCCTGCACTGCCAGGTGGATTCTTTACCACTGTGCCACCTAGGAAGTCCTATTCATTTATCTGTGGAATGGATATTTGGGTTTCTTCCACTTTTTGGCTGTTGTGTGAATGGTGCTGCTATGAACATGGATGTACAAACACCTGTTTGAATTCTTGCTTTCAATGTTCTTGAGTATATACTTTAAATGGTATTTTAAGACTATTTTCCAAATGTGTATTTCTTTTATTTTCTTTTTTTTTAATTTATTACTTTTTTTAAAATTTTACTTTACAATACTGTATTGGTTTTGCCATACATCAACATGAATCTGCCATGGGTATTTCTAAAATACAGAAATACAATAGATTTTTGTGTGTTGAAAATAAACTACTGCCTTAACTTCCCTGGTGGCTCAGACGGTAAAAGTGTCTGCCTACAATACGGGAGACCTGGGTTCAATCCCTGGATCAGGAAGATCCTCTGGAGAAGGAAATGGCAACCCACTCCAGTACCCTTGCCTGGAAAATTCCATGGACAGAGGAGCGTGGTAGACTACAGTCCATGGGGTTGCAAAGAGTCAGACATGACTGAGCAACTTCACTTTCACTTTAAAATATTATTACTTCTGATTACTTATTGCTTTGCATCCCACTCCCCACTTACATTTGCACTTGTTTTGAGGAGAAGGAAGGAGGGCTCGAAGTAGTTAACTCTCAACTTCAACTGTTAATTGCAGGCTTAGTGGAACAAAGCACCTGAACCACCTAAAAGATCAAAATTCTGACAAGTCTTCAGCCAACTAGGCAAATGCCTCACTTGCCTTACCCAAGCCCCAATCCTGTTTTATTTACTCCTTAAGCAATTAGAATCTGGCCTCTGCTCCCCCAGCTGCAATAGAAACCAACATTGAAAGATCCATAAATTAAAAAAAAAAAAACTCCTAGTTGCGACACTTTTTTAGTGAACATTCCTTTCACTCTCTGTTTTAGTTGACATTTTTTGAATGTTTGAAAGAAGTCAGACATATTACTATTACTGAAAAAGTTACTATACTTATACCTAAATCTGTTCCTAGAATGTCATCTTATTTCATTCTCTATTTTACTTTATATTTTATTTTATTGATTTACAATATTAGTTTCAGGTGTATAACAGTGGATCTGTATTTTTGTAGATTATACGCCATTTGAAGTTATAAAGCAGTGGCTATATTCACTGTGCTATATGTCCTTTTAGTTCATTTATTTTATACATAGTACTTTGTATGGGCTTCCCTGGAGGTTCAGTGGGTTCAATTCCTGGGTTGGGAAGATCCCCTGGAGGAGAGCATGGCAACCCACTCCAGTATTTTTGCCTGGAGAATCCCATGGACAGAGGATCCTAGTGGGCTATAGTCCATGGGGTCACAAAGGATTGGACATGACTAAAGCAACTTAGCATGCACTCACTTTGTACATCTTAATTCTATGCCTCTATCTTGCCCCTCCCCACTAATTTCTCTCTGTACTGGTGACCACTTCTTTGTTCTCTGTACTTCTTTATTATTTTTTCAGAAACTTTTTATTGTTCACCATTTTTAAAGTCTTTATTAAACTTGTTAAATATTACTTCTGCTTTGTGTTTTAGGTTTTTTGGACAGGAGGCATGTGGTATCTTACCCCCCTGACCAGGGATCAAACCTGCACTCCACGCATTGGAAGGAAACATCTTAACCACTGGACCACCAGGGAAGTCGTCTCTTTATTATTTTAATAACACTTCTATACTTCCTAAAATTATAGCAATTCTTAATTAAAAACTTTCTCAAGGTTATAGTATTCTTACCCAAACCAAAGAGAAAATGAATAGTTTGGGCAGCCTGTTTATAGGATCCCATTAATCAGCAGATTCTTGTTTATGGCAAAAACCCAGGTTTTTTCACCGAGCATGTTCGAAACAAAGCCATGGACATCAGGCCGAAACTTCCATCTTGAGATAATATTCTCTTTTAACATCAATGAAGAAAAAAAATTAAGTTCATAGTTTTCTTCTTTTATTGCAGATTTTAGTTTTTAGTACCCTGCAATTCCCCCACTAAATGTTGACATCTTTCTTGGCCAGCATGACATAACTCTTTGTCCTATTATTGTGATAACCTGGTCTCTCAGCATTATTTACAGTGTATAGATGCCATCAGTTCAGCTCAGTCGCTCAGCCGTGTCCAACTCTTTGTGACCCCATGAATCGCAGCACGCCAGGCCTCCCTGTCCATCACCAACTCCCGGAGTTCACTCAGACTCATGTCCATCGAGTCAGTGATGCCATCCAGCTATCTCATCCTCTGTGATCCCCTTCTCCTCCTGCCCCCAATCCCTCCCAGCATCAGAGTCTTTTCCAATGAATCAACTCTTCGCATGAGGTGGCCAAAGTACTGGAGTTTCAGCTTTAGCATCATTCCTTCCAAAGAAATCCCAGGACTGATCTCCTTTAGGATGGACTGGTTGGATCTCCTTGCAGTCCAAGGAACTCCCAAGAGTCTTCTCCAACACCACAGTTCAAAAGCATCTATTCTTCAGCACTCAGCCTTCTTCACAGTCCAACTCTCACATACATAGATGCCATACTAGTGTCTTATAATTCATAGAGGCCTCTAGGATTTTTCTCTCTCAGGAAAGGGAGTATTAAGGCTGTGCAATGCGTGCTGTTTTTCAGACACTTGGCCTTTTCGAGTCATCCTGAAACAGTTTGAAGCTCCTTTCTGCATAGTTACTGTGTGTGAGTACAGTGCCTAGTCCCTCCACATCTTGGTTCTGTATGTTTTCCCAAGGTGATTTGGTAACTCGCAGTTCCTTGTATTTCTCCTCCCCTATTTATACAGATAGATATTAAGTTTATATCTCTGTTTTATTTTATTTTTTATTTTACTTTACAATACTGTATTGGTTTTGCTATACATCAACATGAATCCACCACGGGTGTACACATGTTCCCAATCCTGAACCCCTCTCCCACCTCCCTCCCTATACCATCTCTCTGGGTCATCCCAGTGCACCAGCCTCAAGCATCCTGTATTCTGCATTGAACCTAGACTGGCGATTCGTTTCTTATATGATATTATACATGTTTCAATGCCATTCTCCCAAATCATCCCCCCCTCTCCCTCTCCCACAGAGTCCAAAAGATTATTCTACACATCTGTGTCTCTTTTGCTATCTCGTATACAGGGTTATCACTACCATCTTTCTAAATTCCATATATATGCCTTAGTATGCTGTATTGGTGTTTTTCTTTCTGGCTTACTTCACGCTGTATAATAGGCTCCAGTTTCGTCCACTTCATTAGAACTGATTCAAGTGTATTCTTTTTAATGGCTGAGTATTACTCCATTGTGTATATGTGCCACAGCTTTCTTATCCATTCATCTGCTGATGGACATCTAGGTTGCTTCCATGTCCTGGCTATTATAAACAGTGCTGTGATGAACATTGGGGTACACATGTCTCTTTCAGTTCTGGTTTCCTCAGTGTGTATGCCTAGCAGTGGGATTGCTGGGTCATAAGGCAGTTCTATTTCCAGTTTTTTAAGGACTCTCCACACTGTTCTCCATAGTGGCTGTACTAGTTTGCATTCCCACCAACAGTATAAGAGGGTTCCCTTTTCTGGACACCCTCTCCAGCATTTTTTGCTGGTAGACTTTTGGATCACAGCCATTCTGACTGGTGTGAAATGGTACCTCATTGTGGTTTTGATTTGCATTTCTCGGATAATGAGTGATGTTGAGCATTTATTCATGCGTTTGTTAGCCATCCATATGTCTTCTTTGGAGAAATGTCTATTTAGTTCTTTGGCCCATTTTTTGATTGGGTCATTTATTTTTCTGGAATTGAGCTGCATAAGTTGCTTGTATATTTTTAAGATTAGTTGTTTGTCAGTTGCTTCATTTGCTATTATTTTCTCCCATTCAGAAGGCTGTCTTTTTATCTTGCTTATAGTTTCCTTTGTTGTGCAGAAGCTTTTAATTTTAATGAGATCCCATTTGTTTATTTTTGCTTTTATTTCCAGTATTCTGGGAGGTGGGTCATAGAGGATCCTGCTGTGATTTATGTCAGAGAGTGTTTTGCCTATGTTCTCCTCTAGGAGTTTTATAGCTTCTGGTCTTATGTTTAGATCTTTAATCCATTTTGAGTTTATTTTTGTGTATGGTGTTAGAAAGTGATCTAGTTTCATTCTTTTACAAGTGGTTGACCAGTTTTCCCAGCACCACTTGTTAAAGAGATTGTCTTTAGTCCATTGTATATTCTTGCCTCCTTTGTCAAAGATAAGGTGTCCATAGGTGCGTGGATTTATCTCTGGGCTTTCTATTTTGTTCCATTGGTCTACATTTCTGTCTTTGTGCCAGTACCATACTGTCTTGATGACTGTGGCTTTGTAGTAGAGCCTGAAGTCAGGCAGGTTGATTCCTCCAGTTCCATTCTTCTTTCTCAAGATTGTATTGGCTATTCGAGGTTTTTTGTATTTCCTTACAAATTGTGATATTATTTGTTCTAGCTCTGTGAAAAATACCGCTGGTAGCTTGATAGGGATTGCATTGAATCTGTAGATTGCTTTGGGTAGTATACTCATTTTCACTATATTGATTCTTCCGATCCATGAACATGCTATATTTCTCCATCTATTAGTGTCCTCTTTGATTTCTTTCATCAGTGTTTTATAGTTTTCTATATATAGGTCTTTAGTTTCTTTAGGTAGATATATTCCTAAGTATTTTATTCTTTTCATTGCAGTGGTGAATGGGATTGTTTCCTTAATTTCTTTTTCTACTTTCTCATTATTCGTGTATAGGAATGCAAGGGATTTCTGTGTGTTGATTTTATATCCTGCAACTTTACTATATTCATTGTTTAGCTCTAGTAATTTTCTGGTGGAGTCTTTAGGGTTTTCCATGTAGAGGATCATGTCATCTGTAAACAGTGAGAGTTTTATTTCCTCTTTCCCAATTTGGATTCCTTTTATTTCTTTTTCTGCTCTGATTGCTGTGGCCAAAACTTCCAGAGCTATGTTGAATAGTAGCGGTGAAAGTGGGCACCCTTGTCTTGTTCCTGACTTTAGGGGAAATGCTTTCAATTTTTCACCATTGAGGATAATGTTTGCTATGGGTTTGTCATATATAGCTTTTATTATGTTGAGGTATGTTCCTTCTATTCCTGCTTCCTGGAGAGTTTTTATCATAAATGGATGTTGAATTTTGTCAAAGGCTTTCTCTGCATCTATTGAGATAATCATATGGCTTTTATTCTTCAATTTGTTAATGTGGTGAATTACATTGATTGATTTGAGGATATTGAAGAATCCTTGCATCCCTGGGATAAAGCCCACTTGGTCATGGTGTATGATCTTTTTAATGTGTTGGATTCTGATTACTAGAATTTTGTTAAGGATTTTTGCATTTATGTTCATTAGTGATATTGGCCTGTAGTTTTCTTTTTTGTGGCATCTTTGTCAGGTTTTGGTATTAGGGTGATGGTGGCCTCATAGAATGAGTTTGGAAGTTTACCTTCCTCTGCAATTTTCTGGAAGAGTGTGAGTAGGATAGGTGTTAGCTCTTGTCTAAATTTTTGGTAGAATTCAGCTGTGAAGCCGTCTGGACCTGAGCTTTTGTTTGCTGGAAGATTTCTGATTACAGTTTCAATTTCCGTGCTTGTGATGGGTCTGTTAAGATTTTCTATTTCTTCCTGGTTCAGTTTTGGAAAGTTGTGCTTTTCTAAGAGTTTGTCCATTTCGTCCACATTGTCCATTTTATTGGCATATAATTGCTGATAGTAGTCTCTTATGATTCTTTGTATTTCTGTGTTGTCTGTTGTGATCTCTCCATTTTCATTTCTAATTTTATTGATTTGATTTTTCTCCCTTTGTTTCTTGATGAGTCTGGTTAATGGTTTCTCAGTTTTATTTATCCTTTCAAAGAAATGCTTTTGGCTTTGTTGATTTTTGCTATGGTCTCTTTTGTTTCTTTTGCATTTATTTCTGCCCTAATTTTTAAGATTTCTTTCCTTCTACTAACCCTGGGGTTCTCCATTTCTTCCTTTTCTAGTTGCTTTAGGTGTAGAGTTAGGTTATTTATTTGACTTTTTTCTTGTTTCTTGAGGTATGCCTGTATTGCTATGAACTTTCCCCTTAGCACTGCTTTTATAGTGTCCCACAGGTTTTGGGTTGTTGTGTTTCCATTTTCATTCGTTTCTATGCATATTTTGATTTCTTTTTTGATTTCTTCTGTGATTTGTTGGTTATTCAGAAGCGTGTTGTTCAGCCTCCATATGTTGGAATTTTTAATAGTTTTTCTCCTGTAATTGAGATCTAATCTTTCTATATTATGGTCAGAAAAGATGCTTGGAATGATTTCAATTTTTTTGAATTTACCAAGGCTAGATTTATGGCCCAGGATGTGATCTATCCTGGAGAAGCTTCCGTGAGCACTTGAGAAAAAGGTGAAATTCATTGTTTTGGGGTGAAATGTCCTATAGATATCAATTAGGTCTAACTGGTCTATTGTATCATTTATAGTTTGTGTTTCTTTGTTAATTTTCTGTTTAGTTGATCTGTCTATAGGTGTGAGTAGAGTATTAAAGTCTCCCACTATTATTGTGTTACTGTTAATTTCCCCTTTCATACTTGTTAGCATTTGTCTTACATATTGCGGTGCTTCTGTGTTGGGTGCATATATATTTATAATTGCTATATCTTCTTCTTGGATTGATCCTTTGATCATTATGTAGTGTCCTTCTTTGTCTCTTTTCACAGCCTTTGTTTTAAAGTGTATTTTATCGGATATAAGTATTGCTACTCCTGCTTTCTTTTGGTCTCTATTTGTGTGGAATATCTTTTTCCAGCCCTTCACTTTCAGTCTGTATGTGTCCCTTGTTTTGAGGTGGGTCTCTTGTAGACAACATATATAGGGGTCTTGTTTTTGTATCCATTCAGCCAGTCTTTGTCTTTTGGTTGGGGCATTCAACCCATTTACGTTTAAGGTAATTATTGATAAGTATTTTCCCGTTGCCATTTACTTTATTGTTTTGGGTTCGGGTTTATACACCCTTTTTGTGTTTCCTGTCTAGAGAATATCCTTTAGAATTTGTTGGAGAGCTGGTTTGGTGGTGCTGAATTCTCTCAGCTTTTGCTTGTCTGTAAAGCTTTTGATTTCTCTTTCATATTTGAATGAGATCCTTGCTGGGTACAGTAATCTGGGCTGTAGGTTATTTTCTTTCATCACTTTAAGTATGTCCTGCCATTCCCTCCTGGCCTGAAGAGTTTCTATTGAAAGATCAGCTATTATCCTTATGGGAATCCCCTTGTGTGTTATTTGTTGTTTTTCCCTTGCTGCTTTTAATATTTGTTCTTTGTGTTTGATCTCTGTTAATTTGATTAATATGTGTCTTGGGGTGTTTTGCCTTGGGTTTATCCTGTTTGGGACTCTCTGGGTTTCTTGGACTTGGGTGATTATTTCTATCCCCATTTTAGGGAAGTTTTCAACTATTATCTCCTCAAGGATTTTCTCATGGTCTTTCTTTTTGTCTTCTCCTTCTGGGACTCCTATAATTCGAGTGTTGGAGCGTTTCATATTGTCCTGGAGGTTTCTGAGATTGTCCTCATTTCTTTTAATTCGTTTTTCTTTTTTCCTCTCTGATTCATTTATTTCTAGTATTCTATCTTCTACTTCACTAATCCTATCTTCTGCCTCTGTTATTCTACTGTTTGTTGCCTCCAGAGTGTTTTTTATCTCATTTATTGCATTATTCATTATATATTGACTCTTTTATTTCTTCTAGGTCCTTGTTAAACCTTTCTTGCATCATCTTAGTCCTTGTCTCTAGGCTATTTATCTGTGATTCCATTTTGATTTCAAGATTTTGGATCATTTTCACTATCATTATTTGGAATTCTTTATCATGTAGATTCCCTATCTCTTCCTCTTTGGTTTGGTTTGGTGGGCATTTATCCTGTTCTTTACCTGCTGGGTATTCCTCTGTCTCTTCATCTTGTTTATATTGCTGTGTTTGGGGTGGCCTTTCTGTATTCTGGCAGTTTGTGGAGTTCTCTTTATTATGGAGTTTCCTCGCTATGGGTGGGTTTGTACAGGCGGCTTGTCAAGGTTTCTTGGTTAGGGAAGCTTGTGTCAGTGTTTGGTGGGTGGAGCTGGATTTCTTCTCTCTAGAGTGCAATGAAGTGTCCAGTAATGAGTTATGAAATGTCAATGGTTTTAGAGTAACTTTGGGCAGCCTGTATATTGAAGCTCAGGGCTGTGTTCCTGTGTTGCTGGAGAATTTGCATGGTATGTCTTGCTCTGGAACTTGTTGGCCCTTGGGTGGTGCTTGGTTTTAGTGGAGTTATAGAGGCATTTGATGAGCTCCTATCGATTAATGTTCCCTGGAGTCAGGAGTTCTCTGATGTTCTCAGGATTTGGACTTAAGCCTCCAGCTTCTGGTTTTCAGTCTTATTTTTACAGTAGTCTCAAGACTTCTCCTTCTATGCTGCACCATTGATAAAACATTTAGGTTAAAGATGAAAAGTTTCTCCACATTGAGGGACACCCAGAGAAGTTCACAGAGTTACATGGAGAAAAGAAGAGGGAAGAGGGAGTTAGAGGTGACCCGAATGAGATGAGGTGGAATCAAATGAGGAGAGAGCGAGCTAGCCAGTAATTGCTTCCTTATGTGCGCTCCACAGTCTGGACTGCTCAGAGATGTTCACAGAGTTATACAGGGAAGAGGAGAGGGAGGAAGGAGACAGAGGTGGCCAGGAGGATAAAAGAGGGAAATGAAAAGGAGGGAGACAGATCCAGCCAGTAATCAGTTCCCTAAGTGTTCTCCACCGTCTAGAACACACAGAGATTCACAGAGTTGGGTAGAGGACGGAAGCGGGAGGGAGGAGACAGAGGCGACCTGGTGGAGAAAAAAGAGAGTCCAAAGGAGGAGAGAGCAGACAAGCCAGTAATCTCGCTCTCAAGTAAAAGTGGGTACTGAAGATTGGGTTTTTGAAGGTTCAAAATTGATAACAAATACCAAAAAGCAAAGATTAAAAATCTAGAAGTTGGATTTTCAAAAATACAATATTAAAGAAAAGAAGAAGAGAAAAAAGAAAACAAAGTCATGAGAATTATTAAAATATATATATATATATATGGTTTGCTTTTAAAATAGGGTCTTTTTTAAGTAATAGGTTATAAAAATGAAAATTAAAGGAGTAATAGAGGACTTAAATTTTGTTTTTAAGTTTAAAAAAAAGAAAAGAAGAAAAAAGAATGATCATAAAAATAGTAAAGATATATCTAGGACTTTCTCTGGTGTTGTTGTGGGCAGTGTGGGGTCAGTTCATTTTTGGATAGTTCCTTGGTCTGGCTTATATTTCTCAAGATCTATAGGCCCCTTCCTATGTAGTCAGTACTAACGACAGGGTTTTAATCTATTGCACCTGTCACTTCCAAGGCAGTTCCCTCTGATTTAGCTTCTTTTGTTTGCTGGTCTCTTCAGTATCTGTTTTCCGCCCTGACACAATGGGGGTGGTGGTGAACACTTTTTTTAGGCTCACTTGTTCAGTCGCGCTGTGGGGAGGGAGGGACGCTGCAAACAAATAGCACTGGCGTGTGCTCGCAGTGTCTCAGCCACGCTGAGCATGCCCCCGCTCACGGCGCACACAGCTCAGGCTCTAGGTTGCTCCGCCGGGAACCATCTGAGGCCGGCCCTGGGCTGCATGTGCCTCCCAGGTCTAAGCCGCTCAGGCTCGGCTCTCAGGTAGTCCTCGGAGGCGCAGAGTCGGTTGGGCCTGCATTTTGTGCCCTTCCCAGGTCCGAGAAGCTCAGGTGTTCGGCGAGCACGGTCGCTGCGACTCATCGCCTCTCCCATCCCTGCTCCTCAGTTTTCTGGGTGTACAACTGGCTCACCTTCTCAGGCGAGTGATGACTGTCCAGATCTCCAAGAAGTCTTA
This sequence comes from Capra hircus, assembly GCF_001704415.2. Classification (NCBI taxonomy): domain Eukaryota; kingdom Metazoa; phylum Chordata; class Mammalia; order Artiodactyla; family Bovidae; genus Capra; species Capra hircus. The sequence continues at coordinate 14,530,503 of NC_030828.1, read as the reverse complement.
GTAAAGAAGCCTGTTTGCAGTTTGGTAGCTAATGTCTCTCTGGGGCTGCGACTGCCCCCTTCCGGCCCTTCTGGCTCTGGCTGCCTGTCACCAGAGGGGGATAGTCTGCAGCCCACTAATTCTGTTCCATCCTTTGTTCCGTGCACAGCCCTGGCGGTGTCTTACGTTAGAGCTTTTCACGTGGTAGCTGTCCCACAGTCTGGTTTGCTAGCCCAAGCTAGCTCGCTCTGGTTACACTCAGGGCATTCGGGCCGATCCTTATAAAGCAATGCAGCCCGCGCCTCCCTGCCCAGCCCCCGCTTGCTAGTGGCGGGTGCAGATGTCTGCGCTGCTTCTCCGCTGGGGGAGTTACTGTTGGGCTCCTAATCTGTGGGCTTTAATTATTTATTTATTTTTTCTCCCTGTCATGTTGCCCTCTGTGCTTCCAAGGCTCGCCACAGACTCGGCAGTAAGTGTTTCCTGGTGTTTGGAAACTTCTCTCTTTTTAAGACTCCCTTCCCGGGTCGGAGCTCCCTCCCTACCTCTTTTGTCTCTTTTTTTGTCTTTTATATTTTTTCCTATCTCTTTTCAAAGACAATGAGCTGCTTTTCTGGGGTGCCTGATGTCCTCTGCCGGCATTCAGAAGTTGTTTTGTGGAATTTACTCAGCGTTGAAATGTTCTTTTGATGAATTTGTCGGGGAGAAAGTGGTCTCTCTGTCCTATTCCTCCGCCATCTTAGGACTGCCCCATACCTCTGTTTTAAAGGCAAATAGAGTTATTAGAAGAAATAAAATACTGATTTATATTCATCTCTTTTCATTAAAATTAATTTAAAAATCGATCCCTTTATAGCCAAACTTCTACGTTCATCCTAACTTCCTTTAGTGTACTTTATATTAATTTCTTCTTAATATCATTATGAAATTATAGCCTTGCTCAGATTCATCATATTTCAAGTAATCACAATTATTAAACCCTTTTTGACGCTCAAGTTTCAGTTTGGCCAGTGGGAGACCTCTAAGCAAGCTCTTTTGTCTTCTTAGCACCGTCCCTTCCATCTCTGCTTTCTGGTAACACGTGGTATTTCAGGTCCATTCTACTCGTGTGTGTGTGTGTGTGTGTGTGTGTGTGTGTGTACACACACCAGGAGTGCTAGTTTCATCCACTGAAGTATCAGAAATCCAAATCTGGGCATTTAGAACGTTCATGTGAAAATAAGCAGTGAACCAACTGACGCTGTTGTTGAGACCCTTCTAGAAGGAAAAATACTGCTGTTTAACACCCCGAGTTCACATTGCCTTTTTTTTTTCTAATATCATTAACATAATTAAGCCACTGAACTTGATTCATATCATGAGGATTTATCGATAGCCTCTAAGACTTCCTAATATATTGCTGCAGCCAGTGACCTTCGCTTGAACCCTGTGTCTTTCATAGCTCCAGCCACAGTATTGGCTTTTGTGCTTGTCTTTGCATCATGCTGACAGTCCAGGACTCTGAGCATTTAGTTTCTGTACCTCGTGGCCCTTAGCTCACTGATTTCCAACCTCATCCCAGATGATGCCTCCACCACTGGGAGATAAACCTAAGTGTTTCTTGCCCCTGGATGGTGGCCTGTGAATTTTCTGCTATTTGAAGAAGGGCTTGACTTCACTCATCGCGAAGCCTCTTCTCTGTTGAAGGACACTTTTCTCTTTGTCCATAGTTCCTCACCACTTCTGTATGTCCCTGCAATTTCTGGCCATTGATGTCCAACACATTTTACTACAGGTAGAAACCTGTAGTCTCTGGATAGTCTCCTCAATGACAGCATTGAAAGGACAGAAGCACTCTTTTCTCTGTCTCAATCTGGTTACTATACTTCCTTTGAGAAATCCAGGTTTTCTTACATTTTTCACGAGGAGGATCCTCCTTGACTGGTGAATCCAGACTTTTCTGATCTCTCTGTTCAAAGGATGCAGAGCTCCACAAGCGTGTGTCCTGGCAACATCCTTGGGTTGGGTGGGGAGTAGGGGCCACACCACCTTGTGAGCTGGGCCAAATATATATACCCTCTCACCTTTACACTTTGGAAGGGGGCTCTGGAAAAGGGAATGAGAGAATGCTTGCTTAGTGAGATAAGAGCTAGACAGCAGAGAACAATAAAAGTACTTATATATGATCTCTTATTCAAAAGAACTTTGGCAGGATGGAGCCTGGTTTTAGCAGCAGCCTGGGTTTCATTGTATGCCTTTGATCTAGAACAGAGTGCATAAGAAACGTCAGTTTGCTGGAGGTTACCCAATAAACAAGGTAATTTGGATTGAGAAATATAATATATACTTTTCTAAAAATATAGGTTAATTTTCTTTTAAATTACAATCCTAATGCATGTTTATGTTTCAAAATGGTAACTCAGAATATATATGAATGTAAAATCTGCCATTTATGAGCAAGGCTCAATGCTAGGCTAGCCCTTGACATTGATAACTCTTCCAGTATCCCTAAATACATACTGGGACAGGTACCATGGTTATAGTGCTCTGTGTGCAGTATTTCTGCCTTCTTCTAATTTTTTTTTAACTTTAAAAGTTAGTTTATATTAGCATATAGCTGATTAACAATTTTGTGATAGTTTCAAGTGGACAGAAGAGACTCAGCCATACATATACATGTATCCATTCTCCCCTAAACTCCCCTCCTACTTACAGTGTTTTATGAAGGATAACTTTTAAGTGGCTGGCCAGTCACCTGTTAACAAACACATACAATTTTTCAGTACTGTAAATAATTATTCAGTGTAAGTGTGTGTTCAGTTGTTCAGTCATGTCCGACTCTTTGAGGCCCACCAGGCTCCTTTGCCCATGAAATTTCCCAGGCAAGAATACTGGAGTGGGGTGTCACTTCCTACTCCAGGGGGATCTTCCCCACCCAGGGATCAAACCTGCATCTCTTATTATTCAATACATATTAAAACGTAAAGCATTGTATTTCTATGTCTGTGTTTCTCTTTTCTTAAGCTACGTTCATTGGAAGGGGCTTACTGAGCCAGCGGAAGGGACCAATTTGAGCGCCTAGGTTCTTGTTGTTTAGTCACTAAATCGTGTCCAGCTCTTTGCGATCCTATGGACTGTAACCTGCCAGGCGCCTCTGTCCATGGGATTTCCCAGGCAAGAATATTGAAATGGGATGCTATTTCCTTCTCCAGGGGATCTTCCCAACCCCAAGATCAAACCTTAATCTCCTGGTTTGGCAGGTGGATTCTTTACCACTGAGCCACCTGGGAAGCTTGAGTACCTAGGTAGATATCACCAAAGAGTTTTGTACTAATACAAATTCTTACCTCTGCCAGCTATTTATTATGGAAATTTCTGTCAAACTTTTACCAGCACAGAAAACTTAAAAAAAAAAAATGTTTTGCCAGTTTAGTGGGTGAGTAAAATTCAGATATTGTTTTAATTAGCATTTGATTAGTTATGAGTGTGAATATTTGTACATATTTATTAGATTTTGTATTTCTTTAAAATTTCTGTGATCTTTTGTTTTAATGATATTATCCTTTTGTTGTAATGATATTTTGTTTTATATGTTCTTTTTGTTCCTTTTCTTTATTTCTTTTGTTTTAATGATATTATCCTCTGCCCTGTTGCTAAATTACTTTTCCCAAGTTGTGATTTTATTATTGTGAATGATGTTCCTTGACATAGAGGAGTTCTAATTGTGTAATGGCAAAATCTATGTAGCTTTTCTTTTGTACTTCCATTGCTCTTATACTTAGAATGTTTTTCCCTCTCCAAAAATCTGATAATTGTTTACTTATATCTTTGTTTATGTATAGTTCTTTAATCCATCTGTTTCAGTTGTGTTTGGGGCTACTGTATGGTGAGGCTATTATTTGAGTTAGTCAATTTTTCTCAACTATTTGATGAATAACCTCTCCCATTTTTTGTTGTGCTTTCTTTACTAAGCTGGAATATATACTCGAGTCTATTTTAAGGCTGATTGCTCTATTTTATCAGCCTGTCAATTCTCGAACTACTGCCATACTGCTTTGTTTGATGTTGCTTGCAATATGTTTTAATTCCTAGTTAGACAAGCCTCCTTAACCTAAGTGCCCAGTTTTCCTCTTTTAATATATTCTTAATTTTTTACTTGTTATTCCTATGAATGAACTTTAGAATCACTATGTCATTAGGCAAGATAACATTGCTTATTTTTTGGTTTTCATCATATCATTGAGTATTAACCTAAATATTGTCATTACAAAATCGTGATAGTATTTATTGTTCTTTTGTGCCATTTTTGTCTGTTTTATATTAGTGCTACACTGACTTCATAAAATGAATCTTTATATTCTTAGCTTTTGTTTTTATATTTGGAAAAATTATATAATATGAAATTATCTGTCTTTGTAAAAGTCTGAAAGTTATCACTAGTGAAATTTGCAGACAGTGAGATATCTTCAGAGGCCTTAGAGCTGGGTAAAATTTGCCACAAAATAATCATTTAATTCATGTTATCAAATTGATTAGCATAGTATTTTAAAATAATATTTTCACACTTATTAAAATCTTCCTGTTTTTATTTTTGTTTTGTTTCTACTTTTATATTTTGTTTTTTCTGTTTACTTTTCATGTGTTCTCAAGTTGTGTTAAAAGAAAAAGCAGTTCTTGAATTTGTGTTTCAACTTTACTATTTCTGTTTTTAAAAATTTGTTCAATTCTCTATGCTTATCTTTAGAAAATTTTTTATTCTGTTTTCCTTGGTTTTGTCTTCAACATATTTTAATTATTTATAGTACAAATCCTTTGAAATGTAAATACTTTGTCTACTTGTTTTTTCAAAGGCTAGTCATTCTGTAAAGGGCTCACATGAAACAACTGTGTTCTGTCCATTTTCTCTTATGCATCTTTACTTCATATATCTGTTGCATAAACTATATATTCTTTGATATCTTCACTGAAGGATGCACATTTTTATGTACTCTTTGACTCTTTTGGTATTATTTGGCCTTGTATCCATTCTCGTATAAATTTTATAATACTACCTCTATTTTTACTTTGTTTCTATTTCACTAGTAAATCTTTATTCATGTAAACAAATTTAACCTATTTGTTTCCTTCTATTTTGGATATGTTTTTTATTATTAAGTCACAGTCGGATTTTTCTTAACCCAATCTTGATGTCTTCACTTCATTTGTGTCCGACTCTGGACAACCCTATAGACTGTAGCCCAACAGGCTTCTCTGTCCTTGGGATTCTCCAGGCTAGAATACTGGAGTGGGTTGTCATCCCCTCCTCCAGGGGATCTTTCCAATCCAGGGATCAAACTCAGGTCTCCTGCATTGCAAGCAGATTCTTTACCACTGAGTCACCAGGGAAGCCCCCAATATTTTAATAAAAGAGGTTAAATCATTTAAATTTGTTGTTATACATCTCCGTTAACTCATCCTGGATAACCACTTGGGATATCTGGGGGTTTTGCTCAGGTAGGGTTTCAGGGAACTGAATCTAAACGGTGACATGAGAAACAGCTACAGACCTGAAAACAAAGACAAACTCACACGTGGTCATGGGTGAGTTCATTTTGCAAAGGACCATTCTAGATGTCACGTCTGTGCAATTGATTGCAAACCTAGAACAAGAGCCAAATCAAAGAAGGTTAAAAGATCAAGACTCAAGTGAGAAGTGGGATCAGAAAACAGGGCTAGGAGAGTTTTGCTGAGGGGGAACACTGGGGAGACTCAAGCATTCTCAGTCCTTTACTGTAAATGAAAACGAAAACCATGTTAATACTGATGAACAACAACTCAATTATTTTTTTTAACCTCAAGGTCCATCCCAAGAGCATGGACTATTGCAGAGGCAGATGGAAGGAGGCAGCACCATCAGATACCAGAGAGGCCTGAGCTGGGGGTCAGTATAATTAGATTTTCTTCTTAAACTTGCTGTTGATGTATGGCACCCAGTCCAGAATCAGTTGCCAGGCAGTGCCCCATGCCAACCCCACAGTGCTCACTGCACCTCACATGCCTATAGTGGGAACCCAACTTCCAGGCAGCTCCCAGGAGTGTGGGCCCAGAAACCTGCTCAGCATCTTGGCACCATCCCAACTCAGGGTGATCCAGTCTCTGCTGGCCCAGGTGGCAGCAACTCATGCTTAGGCTAAGTATTGGATTAATTTTTTCCTTTTTTTAAAACATTTTGTATTGGAGTACAGTTGATTTATAATACAATGTTGTATTTGTTTCAGGCGTACAGTAAAGTGAATCAGCTATGAATATATATATATCCACTGTTTTTTAGATTCTCTTCCCATACAGACCATTAAAGAGTACTGAGTAGAGTTCCCTATGCTATAAATAGGTCCTCATTAGTTACCTATTTTCTATATATAACCTATTAACATTTTGAGGAACACTGAGAGCAAAAAGGCATTTGATAAAATTCAATATCTACTGCTAATTAAAAACTTGTCAAATGGAACAAAATTCTTTATTAACTTGTTAAAAATATCTACCTCGTATCAAATGCCAACATTGTTCTCTTTTTATTATTGGAGGAGAATTGCTTTATAACATTGTGGGGAATCTCTGCTGTACATCGAGAATCAGTAATGCTGATGCTACTGCTGCCAAGTCGCTTCAGTCGTGTCCGACTCTGTGCAACCCCATATATGGAAGCCCACCAGGCTCCCCTGTCCCTGGGATTCTCCAGGCAAGAACACTGGAGTGGGTTGCCATTTCCTTCTCCAATGTAAGAAAGTGAAAAGTGAAAGTGAAGTCACTCAGTCGTGCCCGACTCTTAGCGACCCCATGGACTGCAGCCTACCAGGCTCCTTCGTCCACGGGATTTTCCAGGCAAGAGTACTGGAGTGGGTTGCCATTGCCTTCTCCGGAGAATCAGTCATAAATTATTTATCTCCCCTCCCTCCTGAGCCTCCCTCCTGCCCCTATTCCACCTCGCTAGGTCCTCACAGAGCATCAGGCTGGACTCCGTATGTTAAACCGCAACTTCCGGCTATCTGCTTTACACTGAGAGTGTCTATTACGCCTGAGAGTGTATATGCGTCAGAGCTACTCTCCTGCCTTGTCCAACCCTCTCCCTCCCCCGCTGTGTCCACCAGACTGTTAGGTCTGCATCTCCGTTTCTTCTGTGTAAATAGGTACATCCGGACTATTTTTCTAGATTCCATATATACGTGTTAACACATGATATTTTTCTCTTTCAGACTTATTTCACTCTGTATAACAGGCTCTGGGTTCATCCCCCTCACTACAACTGACTCAAATGCATTCCTTCTATGACTGAGTAATACTCCGTTGTGTGTGTGTGTGTACCACGTCTTCCTGGTCCATTTGTCTGCTGATGGACATCGAGGTTGCTTCCATCTCCTGGCTATTGTAAACAGTGCTGCAGTGAACGGGGTGCGTGTGTCTTTAGAACTGTGACTTTCTCAGGGTGTATGCCCGGTAGTGGGATTGCTGAGTCATATGGTAGTTTTACTCCTAGTTTGGTAAGGAATTTCTTGATAAATTTCTTTAGACAAAGATTTCCTATTAACCCGACAACTACCCTGTGAAATATGTATTTTATTCCAATTTTAAAGATAGAAAAAAAGAGGCTCTGAGTAGGTGAGTAAATTTTCAGGACCAACATTAGTAAATTGGAGAACCATTTTTAGAAACCAGGTTTTCCTGCCTCAAGCCCATGATTTGAACCACTGTGTTATTCCATTTTCTTCCCAAATTACAATTTTTCTTGGCTTTTATTTTCCCTATTTTTATAAATGTATATTCTTTTGAATTCTTCTACTTTGGTTTTTCAAAATCACAGTTTAATGTATAGGTTCTCTAATTATCAAATTCATGAATAATATAATTACTTCATTCATTCCTGTATAAGATGAGGAATTTAGTACCCTTCTAATTCTCCACATAACCTTCCTTCCCACATTCATTGCCAATATCATTTGGGGTTATAAACCTATTTATTATTAGTTTTATTTTTAGTTATTTTAAGAAGTAACTACAACAAAAACTTTCCATCTGTACCAATATTCTATATACAGCATTTAAAAAAAAACTTAATTCTATACATTTGGCTTGGACTATTAAAATGTTTTTGAATCCACTTTTGATATTCTTGATTTTGTTTTGTCCTTAAGTAATATTTGTTCCATTTGAACCTATCTTTGTAAATTTTTCAAAAATAGGGTATGGGGTATCTTTTTTGAACTCCTAATTAGAATAACTGAGAATGTATTTTTTGTTTTCTTTGAAGATTAACATCTTAGCTTGAGTTATAACCGTTTTCTCTTAGTATCTTTGCTCCATTATCATCTGGCATCAGTCCTGTGATGCATTCTCAGATCAGCCTGTTTTCATTTGGTGATGAGTGAGTTTAATGTTTTGTCTAGATAGTTGAAGATTTAAAAAAAAAAAAAACCCTTCATATTCAAAGAAATTTGCTAGATTATATCAAATTGTGCATCTTTGTTCATTAATTTTGCCTGGAAATGGTATGCTATTTTAAATTGTACATTCAACTTATTTTCTCAGCTTGAAAAGTTTTCTTCCATCATTATTTTTCTTCAGTGTTGCAGCAAAATCATTTTAGTCATATCTTCCTCAAGAGGGTCCTTTTTATCCATATATTAAGTCTTTATTTACTTTGATCAACTGAATTACCCATCTTTTCTCTCACCTTGTTTTTTCTGTTTCTTTTCTCTACATTGATAGAAACCTAGAGCTTGATTCTGTATTATTTGTTTGGGTTTTCTGCAATTTCAATTCTGATCTTCCAAATCAGATTTCAATCCCACGACTTCAGGTTCATGTGAATCCAAATCTTATCTATCAGCTTCCTTTCCAAATTCCTTTAGAATCTGAACCATCTAGCGGGGCAGGGTGACTTTTTCTTCTGTTTTCACTCGTTTGTTCTCTTCCCAGTACTACTTACTGACCACATGGGTCCTGGCTCTTCTGGGGGCAGAACTATGGAGATGAAAGATACTGATCAGAGTCTGGACAGGGAGGAGGGCGGTGAGTGTCCTCAGCAGTGGGATAAATGCTAGAGCAGAGGCTGGCATAGGATGTAGGCAGTAGTGAGGCAATGGGGGAGTTGGCAGGGTAGTAGGGAGAGGGTAATCTTAAGGGCTTCCTGGAGGAGGTTGCACTTTTGGGGCATCTTAAGGTACTAGTAGGTGTGAGATGAAGAAAGGGGCGGTAAGGGCAAGGAAAGAGCAGGTACAAAAGAAGGAGGAGAAAGCATGGTGAGCCCAAGGAACCATAATTAGTTAATTCTGGCCAGATTACAGGGTGAGAGCCCAGGGATGGGGAGAGGGTTAAGGTATTTTTTTAGCTTGCTAGGGCAGCCATAACAAAATATCACAGACTGGGTGGGGTGGGGGGGGTGCATAACAACATAAATTTATTTCCTTCCAGGTCTGGAGGCTGGAAGTCTGAGATCAAGGTGTCTGCAGGCTTCCTTTCCTCTGAGGCCTCTCTCTTGACTGGCAGATCCTGTGGCTCTATGCTTTCTCTGTCCTTAGCTCCTTTTCTTATAAAGACACTAGTCCTGTTGGATTTGGACCTGCCTATATGACTTCACTGTGCCTTAATTACCTGTCTAATGGCCCTGCCTTCAAATAGGGTCACGTTTTGTGTAATGAGGGGCTTAGGACATCAACATATAAATTTGAAGAGGAGGGCAACCAATCAGCCAGTGACAGGCAGAGACTGCCTTCTTGTTCAGTGTATCCCACCTGAGGCCCCCTTTCCTGTCACTCCACAGTGGAAGAGAATGCCCTGCAGGAGCTAGACAGGCTTTAGTAAGGAAGGTGGGCTGTGGGGAGGACCCTAACCTAAGGTGGGGTGCTCCTCCTCGCATCTGTTTATAATTTCTCTATATATTCTCATCTGTATCTAATTTCACACTCTCCATTTAGGGCTCAGGGGCACCTGAACCTTGTGGATTCCCTTTCATGGTCTTAGTCTATCCTCTCCTTGGAACCCTTTATCACTTAGATCAGTCCGAGAGTTAATGCATTGCATTGCTCTGTGCCTGCCAAGAGTACACAGGCTTAGAGCCCACCGCCCCTTAGGAAGGCGGGCAGCTATGGCCACTTTCTGCCAAACTTAGAACCTGTGAGACTCTTGCCATGATATTAACCTCTGAGTCTCCAGCTTCCTTGGCTGGAGATGCTGTGATGCCTTGCAGACATTCTCAGTGCTGGCTGATTTCATTTGTCTACAGTTGCTGTCAGTACCCATCCTTAGAATAATGCTACAAAGATTGGCATGCATTGTTCAGAGATGAGGAGCAGAGCTGAGATATTCCTTTTCTGAGAAAGAAAAGTAAAAGCGTGGTGTCAGTGAAAGGGGCTGAGGGGGGGCACTTCCTGTTGCAAGAAGGATGTGCCCTGGTGGGCTGGAGAAGTGGGTCCCTGGGGAGAGTACCTGGAAGGAAGTTGTCTAGAAACCTGGACCCCTTCTGGGTTATTTTCCTGTTCTAGTCAAAAATATCAAGGTTCTTGGCAGGAGGTCTGTTAGACCCTGAGCAAGAAAATTTCCTTTATTTCCAAAGTAAGATACTCTCTCCACCCTTGAGAAGCTAATGGTTTATTTGCATAAATTTTATTTACAGAAATATCAATTTGTTGTTGTATCCAGTTACCAAGTCGTATTCAACTCTCTGTGAGCCCATGGACTGCAGCACACAAGGCTCCCTTGTCCTTCAGTATCTCCCAGAGTTTGCTCAAATTCATGTCCATGGAGTCTGAGATGCTATCATCTCATTCTCTGCTGTCCTCTTTTTCTGCTCTCAATCTTCCCAACATTGGGGTCTTTTCCAGGGAGTTGGCTCTTCACATCCAGTGACCAAAATATTGGAGCTTCAGCTTCAGCATCAATCCTTCCAATGAATACTCAGGATTGATTTCCTTTAGGATGGACTAGTTTGATCTCCTTGCAGCCCAAGGGAATCTCAAGAGTCTTCTCCAGCACCACAATTCAAAAGCATCAATTCTTGGGTGTTCGACTTTCTTTATGGTCCAATTCTCACATGTGTACATGACTATTGGAAAAACCATTGCTTTGACTATGTAGAAATATCAATGAAAGTGAAAGTCGCTCAGTTGTGTCCCACTCTTTGAAACCCCACGGACTGGGGCCTGACAGGCTCCTCTGTCCATGGGATTCTCCAGGCAAGAATACTGGAGTGGGTAGCCATTCCCTTCTCTAGGGGATCTTCACAACCTAGAGATGGAACCCAGGTCTCCTGCATTGCAGGCGGACTCTTTACCATCTGAGCCACCAGGGAAGTCCCAGAAATATCAGTAGAAGGTAGCAAATGGTGAGCTTCCTAGATACACTAATACTGGTAGATGTTTGCTTTTATTCCCTCTCCTTTATCACAAAACTCATTTTCCATAAATATGTCATTCTAAAAACCATATTTTCTCATACCTATTCTCCACTTGGATTTGTTTTTTAAATTGCATCCACATTAATGCTTATCCTTTTTACTTCTTAGTTGAGTTTAAGATATATTCAAATTAAGACATATAATTAAAAATACAGAGCTATGGGTATAGAAAGCAGCAAACACAGGCTATATGGTAAAAAGGCATATGGATAAGGCTAATTGGAAAGTGGAGGTGGGGAGAGAAAAACCCCGAAGAAGGAGAAATAAGCTTCAGCTCAGCCCAAATATTACTTTCAGGCCAAAGAAGTTGGCCCAGCCCCAATTCTATCCTTGGTTGACACAATACATGATTGGTGTATTTTCAGAAAAAGAAAAGAAAAATCCATCCATAGGGTGAGTATCTAAGCATCTATTTTCCATTCCAGTGACAATCAGAAATCATTCTTTGCATTTATTTTTCAACTTTGTATTTGCCTGTGAACAAAATTGAAGTTGGCAAAAGACAGTTCATGTGAATTACTTGAACAACAGTTTCTCATTGTGTTGAATTACATTGAGGCTGCTTGCTGTGAAATCTTGCCACAGTCCAGCAACAGTGGAAGATATTGTCATTTTTTTTTTCCATGCCCATGAAGTTAACCCACTTCTCTCCTACAGGAATGAATTGATGGTGCTTTCTAAAGCAGGAGAGAAAAGCTCTCCAAGTTCAAATCACTAAGCATATACATGCAGCTTCTTAATATTTTAGGATTAAAAAGTCAATTTATTTTCCCATGTCACTCAGTCTTCTTTATGCTTCCCCTGGGTCAGATTTCCAGAGTACATGGCAGCATCTCAATGTTTGGAATACTTCTAACAGCAAAGTAAGGGCTCATGGAATCAGAGCCTCAGCTAGAAGATTTTTATCTAACTCTGAAAAGTCAGACTTTTCCCTGGTGATCCAGTGATTATGACTCTGTGCTTCACATCCAGGGGGCTTGGGTTCAATCCCTGACTGAGGAACTAACATTCCACATGCCATGGAGCATGGCCAAAAATTAAAAAAAAAAAAGGAAAATCACCTAGTCCCAGGAAGGAGTTGAGAGGCTAAAATAGTCCCAAGGGTTCTACAGTCATTCACATTCATACTGCACGCATGTGTGGTCAACTGTCTTTCTGTGGTCTGACTCTTTGAGACCCCAGGGACTGTAGCCCACCAGGATCCTCTGTCCATGGGATTTCCCAGGCAGGAATACTGGAGCGGGTTGCCATTTCCTCCTCCAGGGGATCTTCCTAACCCAGGGATTAAATGCAAGCCTCCTGTGTCTCCTGCATTGGCAGGCAGGTTCTTTATCACTGAGCAACCTGGAAAGCCCCATTCACGGTGACCGGTTCTAAACGCATCGTCCACCACTAGCGGGGCAGATAAATGAAAAAGGCTCCAGCCTAGAAATGGTGGCTGCATCATTCCTCCAAGGCCACAGTCAAGGTCGCCCAGTTGGTGGATGGTGTTTAAACTAATGTTTTGCTCATGACACGATGGTCAACTGTCCACTTCAGAAGCTGGTTGGAGGGGTCACCCCAGATCATAGGAAGCTTAAATTTTTTCTTAATCTCATTCTCCCTCCTCCTCGGTGCTCCCCCAATTTAGTTTGGGAAGTACAGCTTTTAATTCCTGCCACTAGCTAGCCATGAGTTCCCAAAGTCACTTGCTGCTTTCTTTCCATTAGTAAAATGGGGTTAATAAAGATCTGCTCTCCACGCCGTGAGAGCTGAGTGAGACACAGGACCTCAGAGCACTCTATCAACACGTGCTCTACAGATGTGAAGACAGTTACTCTGAATATTCACTGGAAGGACTAGGCTGAAGCTCCTATACTATGGCCACTCGATGCGAAGAGCCGACTCATTGGAATTACCCTGATGCTGGGAAACATAGAAGGCAGGAGGAGAAGGGGGTGGCAGAGGATGAGATAGTTGTATAGCATCACTGATTCAATGAACATGAGTTTGAACAAACTTCCTTCTTTCTGACTGTCGTGGGGCTAACTGATACCGTGCAGGGCCTGTGGGGCTCCCAGGCACAAAGACTTTCTGTGTCCCCCATTTCTTTGATTACAGGAAACAGCTTTCATTCAGCCACCAAGAGATTCTCTGAGTTCCAAGGGAGAGATTCAAGCAGTTGTTAATTAGGGAAGGGAGGGGATGCAAGACCAGGGAGAAAGTCAAGAGCAGCCTTGGGGTAAGATCCTGTTTCCCCATCAAGGGATACACAGAACAACATCTTTGAACTTTTCTGGGCTTCCCTGATGGCTCAGATGGTAAATAATCTGCCTGCAATGTAGGAGACCTGGGTTTGATCCCTGGATAGGGAAGATGCCCCGGAGAAGGAAATGGGTACCTACTCCAGTATTCCTGCCTGGAGAATCCTATGGACAGAGGAGTCTGGCAGGCTGCAGCCCATGGGGTGGCAAAGAATTGGACATGACTGAGCAACTAACACTTTCACTTTCATTCTGCAGGTACTGAAATCCCCTCTAGGTGGGAGAAGTTAATGATTAATGATGGTATGCTGCCAACAAGTCTGTAGACCCCAGACCAGTTAGACCTGAGGGTTGACGATGCTGACTCCTGTTTACCTGACCACCAACCCATCAGAAGAATGTCCACAAACAGATCTCACCCTCTTTGAGCAGTTATTATAAAACTTCTCACTCCCTTCCCCAAGCTGGGACACATGGTTGAGGGTGTTAGCCTACTGTGGCCCCTTTTGCTTGGCAAGGTAATAAAGCCAAAAACTACCACTTCACCCAAAACTTGGTTTCAGAGATTCAATTCAGCAATGGTGTGCAGAGAAGCTGAGCTTTCAGCCTCATAATGCCTGATTGCCTTCAGGCTGCTTTTGATTATTCTTAAGACTGTAGGCATTGAATTATTTTCATGGCAGCTTACCATTAATTGTAGAAGGAATCTACAACCCTACTCCAGAATCCTTTCTCTGACAGCAAAAGTGTTTGATTTTTCTACAGACAGTTAAGTTTTATGTAAAATAAATGGTCAAAAATGAAAAATAGTCATCCCTCTTTTGGCATGTTCTCATTGTTGTTATAGTCGCTCAGTCGTGTCCACCCCATGGGCTGCAGCCTGCAAGGCTTTCCCGGTCCACAGGATTTCCCAGGCAAGAATACTAGAGTGGGTTGCCATTTCCTTCTCCAGGGGATCTTCCCAACCCAGGGATTGAACCTACATCTCCTGCACTGGCTACCAGATTCTTTACCACTGAGCCACCAGGGAAGCCCCTTCTGGACTGTACCAGAGGCAATGTAGTATAGACAGAGAGCTGCACTTGGACACAAGTCCTGTCCCTTTTGTGTGACACTGGGCTGGTCCCTCTACATCTCTGAGTTTCCATTTATAAAATAGCAACAATATGAGTCCCACCCTCCCCAAGAAACAGACCACTGGGTGATAAACAGACCACTGGGTGATAAACAAGATAATATATAAGGAGTTCCAAACCGGGGCTATGAGAGCAGACACCTTGGTTTCAAATGCTGGTCCTGCCACTTACGGGATACTTGTGACATTGGTACATGTAGTTAACATTTCTGGGCCTGTTATTTGTAAAACAGAGCTGGTAATAGTATCTAGTTTAGGGAATGGCCGAGTGACTTTAACTGTAAATGTGGGTGAAGCTCTTAGAACAACCATGCTTGGCCAGAGTCAGCACACAACAGACATTAGCTCTTGTTATCGCAAAGTATGTAAATAAGACTCGAGGACTAGACTGCACTTTAAAAGCTAGTTCAATAGTGACAAGGTCTCTGTTCAGAAGCAAGTAAAGGGTCTTAGCTTTGTAGCTCACATTCTGGAAGGCAGGGAAGCGGGCGAGCTCATCAAGGGTCGTCTTGGGAAGAAGGGATGAGGTGCTGTCATGATGCCAGAGTGATGGAGCAGGCTGAGGGTGTGCGAGGAGTGACCCATGGAAAACTTGGCTCTGAGTGAGGGGAGGATGTGGCGAGAAAGGGAGGGTCTCAAGGAAGGTGATAGTTTCTTGGGGAATGGGATAGCTGATAATGACAGGCATCAGGGGCAATGGAAAAAGGCCTCTGTGGTGAGAACCAATTCAGAGAGGAGACCACCCAGACAAGGGGAGGGCAGAATCCGAAAGGGACACCAAGCCTAGCTGAGATCATGTCTGGGCCCACAGCAGGAAGCATCAGTTTGTATTTAGAAGGTATTGCAAGACAACACCCCCCACCATTACACCATTCCTTCTCACTCAAGTTCTTTGGGAGTAAGTAGAAATTATATAAATGTTAATTATGATTCAGTTTCAGATTTAAGCCTGCTTTGGTGCCCAGCAGCCTAGAAGAGTGGGTCTTTTTCTTAAACACAGTTATTCAGTTCAGTTCAGTTTGGTGGCTCAGTCGTGTATGACTCTTTGCGACCCCATGAACCACAGCATGCCAGGCCTCCCTGTCCATCACCAACTCCCGGAGTTTACTCAAACTCATGTCCATCAAGTCAGTGATACCATCCAACCATCTCATCTTCTGTAGTCCCCTTCTCCTCCTGCCCTCACTCTTTCCCAGCATTAGGGTCTTTTCCAATGAGCCAGCTCTTCCCATCAGGTGTCCAAAGTATTGGAGTTTCAGCTTCAACATCAGTCCTTCCAATGAACACCCAGGGCTGATCTCCTTCAGAATAGACTGGTTGGATCTCCTTGCAGTTCAAGGGACTCTCAAGAGGCTTCTCCAACACCACAGTTCAAAAGCATCAGTTCTTCGACACTCAGCTTTCTTTATAGTCCAACTCTCACATCCATAGATGACCACTGGAAAAACCATAGCCTTGACTAGATGGACCTTTGTTGACAGAGTAATGTCTCTGCTTTTGAATATGCTATCTAGGTTGGTCATAACTTTTCCTTCCAAGGAGTAAGTGTCTTTTAATTTCATGGCTTCACTCACCATCTGCAGTGATTTTGGAGCCCCCCAAAATTAAGTCTGTCACTGTTTCCATTGTTTCCCCTGTCTATTTGCCATGTAGTGATGGGACCAGATGCCATGATCTTAGTTTTCTGAATGTTGAGCTTTAAGCCAACTTTTTCACTCTCCTCTTTCACTTTCATCAAGAGGCTTTTTAGTTCTTCACTTTCTGCCATAAGGGTGGTGTCATCTGCATATCTGAGGTTATTGATATTTCTCCCGGCAATCTTGATTCCAGCTTGTGCTTCTTCCAGCCCAGCGTTTCTCATGATATACTCTGCATAGAAGTTAAACAAGCAGGGTGACAATATACAGCCTTGACGTACTCCTTTTCCTATTTGGAACCAGTCTGTTGTTCCATGTCCAGTTCTAACTGTTGCTTCCTGACCTGCATACAGGTTTCTCAAGAGGCAAGTCAGGTGGTCTGATATTCCCATCTCTTTCAGAATTTTCCACAGTTATTAAGGAGAGGTTTTTCAAATGATTGGTTAAGCCCCCCAGTGGACCAAGTGGAAGATGCTGAGTGCCTCAAGTACCAGGAGTGTCCAGTCCTTTCCAGGCTTCACTGAGCTTCCAAAAGCCATCTGGGGACAAGCAGATCCTGTTGGTAGTGCCCTGTGGCCCAAACTCCTGGTAATGATTAAAAAGAGTGGCTGCGAGGGGGGGGGGGGGGGGGCGGGGCCCAGACATTCAGGCCAAGGCAAGGAAGGGGCCCGGCCACAAAGCTAGGGGAGGGGTGGGGACCAAGGCAGGCCTGTGGCTAATAGCTTCCCGCGGCCTTTAGCCGCGTGGCCACATCGTTCTTCAGGATGGGCTCCAGGCACGCAGGCGTGCTGCACAAGGCCCTCTGCTGGGGTCGCTGCGACCCTGCAGCCGCCTAGACCCCTTGGCTGGGGGCGATGGATGAACCGCGCGGCTCCGGATGGGTTAATGGAACTTCTCCCTCGCTGCGCTTCCTTTCTTTTCTCTCCTTTAGGTCTGGGACCTTTGAGCACACCCAGTGGCCTAGGAGAGCAGGAGCAGAGGCCAGCAGGCTGCGGAAGCCTCAGCGGCTCTGACCTCCGGCGCGTCCCCACGGCCCAGAGCGCAACATCTGTCCCCAGAAACAGCCGGGCGGGCGGAGTTGGTAGGGGAAAGCGTCAACCCTTTCCTAGGTACGCGGTCTTCTCCCTCTTCCTAGAAACCGTTCCTCCCCTCCTAAGTGCCCCGAGGTCGGAGCTCTAGGTCCCCGCCCCGCGGGGGAGCCTCCGCACGCGACCTCGGCGCCGGGAGTTCCCCTTGCAGTACCGCCCAGTGTCCGCGGCGGCGCCCCGCGCTCTGCAGCGCCTTCTAGGGGCCGGGCACGGCCTTCGTGCCATCCCGAGCACCAGCTCCCTGACTCCGCAAGGGCTCCCCCTCTCCCGCGTGCTTCGGGCCACCCGGGCCCTCCCAAGCCTCGGCTGGGGGGCCGCGCTCTGCGCCCCCAGGCCGGTATCTTCACGCCTTCCCCCGGGGCGCACGGGTAGCGCGGAGCGGCGCGGCGGGCGCGCGCAGCGGCGATCGAGGCCGGGGCCTCGCGTTAGAAGAGGGGGAGACGAGGGCAGGCGCGGCCCGCGGGCCCCAGCCAGCGGGCGATGGCAGCGGCGGGCGTCCGCGGGCGGCGAGGCGGCGGCGGCGGCGGGCGGCGAGAGGAGCCCCTGTGATTGGCACAGCCCGAGCCGGAGGAGGAGGCGAAGGGAGGGCGGAGGAGGAGGAGAGGAGGAGGCAGGGGGCGAGCGCGGCGGCGGCTGCGAGGAGCTGTGCCTTCCACCTCTCCAGCCCCGGCAGGACGGGGGCGGCCGCCGTGGGCCCGGGGCGGGGACAGCACGCAGCCTCGCCGCGCGCACCCCCGCCCGGCAGCGGCCCCGACACCCAGCGCAAGCGGGAAAGCGGCGGCGGCGGCGGCGGCGGCGGGGGAAGGATGCAGGCGAAGAAGCCGGGCGGCTCGTCGGGCGGCGGCCGGAGCGGCGAGCTGCAAGGGGACGAAGCGCAGAGGAACAAGAAGAAGAAAAAGAAGGTGTCCTGCTTCTCCAACATCAAGATCTTCCTGGTGTCCGAGTGTGCCCTGATGCTGGCGCAGGGCACGGTGGGCGCCTACCTGGTGAGTCTCCCGTGCCAAGTCCGCCACGGGCCCCTTCCCCAGCTCGGCTCCCAGGTGCCCGGCTGGCAGGAGGAGGGGGCAGCCCGGGCGCCGGGGGGCAGGCGGGCATGACCTCCGCCCGGCGACGAGGTTGGCGAGTGGTGCAGAGGCGGCCGCCGGGGGAGCTGCCGGCCCGGGCTGCTGGGCGAGCAGGGAGCCGGCGGGACTGTGGATGCCGGCAGGAGCTGGGGGGACTCGGGGAAAAGAGGCAGCGGGCAGGTGGGCGTGAAACCATCCCTCTCCCCTACTCCCTCTAAAAACAGCCAGAGGGTGAGTTCTGGAGCACCCCTGGAGGGGAAGGCATCGCGGCTTTCAGGTGACCTGCACATGGAAAGAAAAGCCCGTTAGCATCTCACGTCCTCTACTCCCCATCCTAGCCGCCTGGAGAGCAAATCCATTATGCATCATTTCTCCCGGTGCTTTCTCCATCCGCCAATTACGGAGGGATTTAACAGTTTAGAGGAAAAGGCGCCCAAGTGTGGGGCGCTGGTCCGAGCTGGGGCTGCAGGGGGAATGCTCCCACTTCGTATCCCATTAGCCATCTCAGCTTCTGGGATAAAGTTACAGGACCTGGAGAGCAGCTGTGAGTTTGTGTAGTTCTGCCGCCCACTCGTAGACCTGAATTCCCCACCGTGGTCTCTCTCCTGTATAAGGAGGTGTTGCGCCATGGTGCGCATTGTACACGGATTCCATCTGCCTTCTGAAAGGGGGTATTCATGTTCAAATAGCCAGGGGTGCATAACATATCAGAGGAAACAGCTTGTAATGACTCAGCACTGGCAAATACCTGCTTTAACCGCTGTCTCCTGCCCCGCGCAGGTGGTCCCAACTTGGGTTTCAGAGAATGCACTTCCAGAGCCGAGTATTGTCTTGACTAAACGGGATTTTTCAGAGTGTGTAGTGTTAAGGCGTTTCTTGACTATTGACCTGAAACTGAAATCAAATGTCATAGACTTTGAGTGTTAGTGAGCAAGTTTGATGGAGACAGAACTGGACAAGGTTTTGGCTGTTGAAACGCCACATCCCCAGATACAGCCATGCTTTGCATGATGGTCCCATTAATCCCTCGCCTTTGGGGTGCAGTTAATGAGGGCCAGTCGCTGGTTGCCCTGTACCATTCCTCAACAGTCTCCTAAGACTTGGGGCTTGCTGTCAGAGGGAAGTACAAGCAGGCTAGCTCTCTGGTGTGGGGTAAAGTCAGTGATGTGGTTACAAGAGAGGGCTGTTCAAACTCAGCTCGGTTCCTGGGGTGGCAGACTTAGCAGGGCTTCTGAAAGTCAAATGCATTTTCTTTGCTCTGTGTCAGATGAGAGGCGTTTAGATCCCAGTTCCTGCCTGCATCCGTCACATGTATGCTGCTGGTAAGCCCTGTAGCCAAAAGCACATTTTCTTTTCCGTTTAGATTTTTGTTTTACAAAATGCACTTATAGTTTGAATGCATAGTTGCAGACAGTACCTGCGGCCTTTGCAGTTTTGGAATTAGGGAGGGACTCTGTCTTGGGGTGTGGGGGGAGCGTGTCAGTATATCAGAGTGTCCTTGGAGGAGTTTAACTGTTAAAATATTAAAATAGAGACGTATATTACTAAGACGCAAATGCACGGTAATAAAAATACCTGTAGTTCTGTACTACAGCATATGCAAAGTATGTGATACCTAAACCGGGGCTGTGTTTATCAACAGCTGCCTCCAGTTTTTAACAGTTTGCCTCAAACCAGTTTTGCTCAATAGAGTGGATTATTCATGTTCCATATAATAGTGTCTAATGTTGGCAAAAGCTGAATTTTTTGAAGAGTGTTATGGGTTTGGGAATTTGTGGACACAGATCTGGAAGCTCACCATTTATAAATTATTTTACATCTAGGGAAAAAAAAATACCAAGAACTTTTCACACCATGAATGATAAAGGCATGGGCCTAGTTTTAGCTTGCAATGGTTTAAGGCTTTTGGAAAGAAATGAAGCTGGGCTTTGATCAAATGAGTGGCCTAAGCCCCTTTACGAAGTTAGAAAGCAGAGGACTGGTGGATACTAGTGGCAGGGCTGGCGCTGGGAGACAGGAAGTTGACTGTGATCCCAGAATTGGTGAGGAATTGAGTCCAGCTGCTGGGGGCCTCTCGGCATTTCCAGCCTGGGCTGAGGGAAAGCCTGGTTCGAGGCGTATGCTAACTGGAGTCAACAGGTGACTGGCAGAAAGCAGATGGAGGCCCAGGAAAGGAGTGGCTTAGGAAATTGGGTTCATTATGGTTACTAAGAGTGGAGGCATCAGTTGCTTGGGACTCCACCTTGCTTGGCTGATCGTGGCTCTCCGTTGCCACGTGAACCTCATGAAGATTAATAGTTTGCTTGCCATGAATTGGATTGCGATGGCTTTTGCTCTTTCTGGCCGCTCCTAATTTTCTTCTTCATCTGCTATTTGGAAGGTAGAATTAAAAGCTTGTGGTACCCTCAGTGATGTGAGACTTCTTCATGGCTAATTTGAGAAGGAAACATTATAGAAGGTTTGCTAGAAAGGCTTTCTTAGGAAACCTGAGAACCTATGTTTGTAGGCAGTCACACCCATGGGGTCCACGTGCAATAGGTGATCATGCACACAGGGTCCACGTGCAAGGTGTATGTTCTCTGGGATCTTTACACTGTCAATCAGCCTGTCCCTCTGAGGAAACATTTTCAGATACCGGTGAAGGGCACACCTGGGGGCCCTGCTTACTTTCGGGAAGAGAAGGGTAACGGCAGATTCTCTGCCTATGATATTATTTCCTATTTGATTTCCAAGTCCATGTCATTTACTATGACATTTACTACCATATTATTTCATCTTCCCAGGTGCCTTTTTTTTTTTAATATTTGGAGGCTTCATTTCACTTCTCCCTTTTCTTTCTGAAAAGACAGATGACCTAGTGTCTTTGCTGAAGCTGTAGAAATGAAGCAGGAAGTCACCTGTGATTTGAGAAGCAACTTTGAAAAGCTGGACTCTGTGTGTGTGTATCTGTGTCTGTTTTCCTTTAAGAACCTGCACATGCTCAAGGTAGACCCGCATAGGAGAAAACCGCCCATTGTTAAGCGAGGCAGGGGACAGGCAACTTTTGGCCCGGGGGATCGGGTCTCCTGGGGCAGTGCAGAAGGGCTGAGACCCTGATGCCTAGACTCGATGGTGATCATGATGTAGATAAGGTGACTCCGGTACAACCCAGGGCAGCTGTGGATTCTGAAATCTCTTACCCTTGCCAGCGTTTAACTGGAAATCGTGCTGCACATAAGCCAGCAGTCACAGGGATGGTCTCTGGTAGTCAACTAAACCACCTGACTGGCTAGGAAATTTTCACACAGAGTCGGACACGACTGACATGACTTAGCAGCAAGAAGAGGGGACCCATTCCATTTGAACATCACTGTGTGCAGAAGAGAGAATGCAATTTAATTTTCCTCTCCTTGGGTCTTTGCTTTGGGTGGCTCCAGTCTGCACTGACCTACTTGCAAGGATGTAACATCTGTTTAAGTCTTGGGCTGTTTGGAGAAGACACAGGCCTGTGGAAACTGCATGGAGAGAAAGGTGTATTGTGTGCACTTGATGGAGTTTGGTGGAGACCCGCTGGGATAGTCCAAGCCGTTCACCAAGGGTAGCCCTGCCTACAGAGGTTGATGTGTGTTCTCCAATGACTGAGGACTGGAGTTGATAAGGATGTGTGCAGGAAATTAAAACCTCGGACACCTCTGGGCTCTTATGGATGAGATTCAATTACAAATGCATTTGAATTTCTTCAGGATGAAAACCTAAAAAGGCCAGTTTAGTCTCTGGGTGGGGCACACAGGAGGTTCTTGTGAACCAGGGGTGAGGATGGAGGATGTCCTTTTTTTTTTTTTCTTTTTTTTGCAGCTTGTTATTAAAATGATGTAGGATCTTCCTTGGCCATCTGGGGCTTAGGACCCTGCGCTTCCACTGCAGGAGTCATAGGTTTGATCCCTCGATGGGGAAGATCCCAAATGCCATGAAACAAGGCCAAAATAAAAATTTTTTTAATAGTTTATTTTTTATTGAAGTATACTTGATTTTTATTGAAGTATAATCTGGCTTTTATAGTTGTTAAAATAAATAGTTTATTTTTTATTGAAGTGTAGTTTCAGGAGGACAGCACAGTGATTCAGTTTTCCTATGTATATATATTCTTTTTCAGATTTTTTTCTGTTACAAGTTATTACAAAATGCTGAGTGTGGTTCCCTATGCTGCACAGTGGTTTCTCCCTGTTCTCTATTTTGTTACACAGCAGCGTGTGTCTGTTAGTCCCAACTTCCGAATTTACCCTGCTTCCCCCCTTCCCCCTTTGGTTATCATAACTTTGTTTCCTTTGACTGTGAGTCTCTGTTTTGTGAATAAGTTGATTTTTTTTTCTTAGATTCCACATATAAGGGATATCATATAGTATTTGTCTGACTTGTTGTTCAGTTGCTAAGTCATGTCCTACTCTTTGTGACCTCATGGACTACAGCACGCCAGGCTTCCCTGTCCTTCACTGTCTCCCAGAGTGTGCTCAAACTCATGTCCATTGAGTCAGTGGTGCCATCCAACCATCACCTCCTCCGTTGCCTGACTTGCTTCTCTGTGTTTAGAGTTATGCAAAAACGAAGTCTGAGGTTTCAGTGACAACAGAGAGACGATGACTGTGTGAACAGGGTTCCATCTCACTGCCTTTTTTTCACCTTTTTCTGAGGCCTGAGAGCATTCAGTGAGCTTACAAGGTGAAGCAGCCGGATTTGTTCTATATATATATTTTTTATTTCTAAAGCATCATTGTGAAGATTTTTTTTTTTTTTTTGCATATCTAACCCAGAAGCAGACAGCTGAGAGACAATTTTTAAAGTCCTTGTCAAATTAGTATGATGACTAAGGCAACTGTAGTTTCCTTAATCAAATTATTTTACACACTTTTGGTTACTCAAAGTGACAAATTCCCTTCCATTTGCGTAATTACTATATAGCCCCAGGTAGGAAGAAAAAAAATTACCCTGATTTTTTTTTTTTTTCCTTACAGCTTGGTTGAAAATGTTTAGCTAATAATCACTTAAGGGGAAAAAATGTTTCTGACAATTCCTTTCAACCACCTTTGCATACATACCTCGGTTTCCCTGGGGGTTTCCTCTTGTGTGTTTAGCAATCGAAGAAACGGAATTAGTTGTGAAGGGACCAAGAGCTGTTTCCTGAATTGGGTAACTCTCTGCACTTCAGTTTTAGGTACCTTCCAAAGAGGGCAACCCAGAGGCCTCTCTGCAGCGGCCCTGCCTTGCTGATCAATTTCTCAGCATTTAAATTCACCTTTTTGCTGGCTGCCTGAACATTGTCGTTCTGAAACTGCATAAGTTTCCTCTTGTGCCAAGGCCACCTGGGCAAGAGTCTCTCTGTGACTTTCTCTTGCTCTTCTTATGAAAGCAAGCTTGGTGGTGCTGTCTTGTCCAGGGACGGAGTTCACTTAGCAGACTGGCCAGGCATGAGTAAGTGTAATGTCCCCAAAATGATGAGGTTACAGCTGCCTTCCCTATATAAGTAGGCCTGGGAAAAAAAAGAAAAAAAAAAATTCTGTGAATGTTGTTGGCTGGTTAGAAAGAGAGAGAGAGAGAGCAGAGATTGGCACTGGTTTCAGGGTCTGTGCCAGGCCTCCTGCAGAGGCTGTGAGAGCCACAGGGACTCATGCTCAGCTGCCTGTGGTCCTTAGATTACAGGGGGCTGGGCCTGCCAGGTGACTGTGGGCAGATGAGTGTGTACAAGGTGGGGAGCCTCTGTTGCCGTGGAGAGTTCCACTCTAGACCGAGTGGCCTTTCTCTAGCACCTTACTTCCAAATCCACAGACATATTTCACTTGCACAGATTTAACTGCTCATCATGGACTCACCATGTTCCTGTGAAGCAGAGTCAAAATGCCCATTGTTGTGTCTTCTCATCTCTTCTGCTCACCTGGATTTTGTAGTTGTTGTTTAGCCACTGAGTCACATCCAGCTCTTTGTGACTCCGTGGGCTGTAGCCCACCAGGCTCCTCTGTCCATGGGATTGCCCAGGCAAGAAGACTGGAGTGGGTTCCCGTTTCCTTCTCCAGGGCTTCTTCCCAGATCAGGTGTCGAACATGCCTCTCCTGTGTCTCCTGCATTAGTGGGCGGGTTCTTCTGACTGAGCTACCAGGGAAGCCCGGAGTTTGAGGTACTGTGTGCTTAGTCACTCAGTTGTGTCTGACTCTTTGCAACCCCATGGACTGTAGCTCGCCAGGATCCTCTGTGCATTGAATTCTCCAGGCAGGAATACTGGAGTGGGTTCCCATGCCCTCCTCTAGGGAATCTTCCCAACCCAGGGATGGAACCGAGGTCTCCCTCATTGCAGGCGGATTCTGCACTGTCTAAGCCACCATATCCTGTGCGTTTGTGTGCATTACCCATTTATACACATGTTCTTATACAGGGTTACATCCACCACATACGGTATTTGGGGGGCACATGCAGGGACATTTTGGTGGTAATTTTGATTATATGGAGCCCAGGTGGATTTAGAACTCAGTCTCCCCTGAAGACAAGTCACCTGTATTTTGCTCCCTCTCTGAAATGCCTTTGGTAATCTGTAGGCCAGGAAGATGGCATCCTTGTTCTTTCAGTTTAGTTTTGCTTTCTGTTTCGCTAAGTCTGCAAAACAGATGATACACAGGACACAGTGTCATCGGTGACTTTGCTTCACAGAGTAAGTGAATTGATGAGGTTCTAAGATGCTTGTATTTGACGTGATCTGAGTGCTCAGGTGTTTCTGTGAGAAACAGTATTGCTCAATGATACAAACTCTAAGTTAAATGGTTAAAATTCTCAGATGGAGAACAGCAAGCACTCGTGACAGCTGTGACTTATTGGTTGAGCATCTGAAAACCCAGGATTCATTCCTGTTCTCCTCTTGCCAGCTCTGTGAGCTGGGGTTGATCACTTCACCTCTCTGTGCACTGATGTTTGATTTTGAAACTCATAGTGTTTCTGTGAGTATTAACTCAGTCAGCATACATAAAGCACTCTGAACACAAACGTGGTGAAAAGTCATGAAAAGTGAAAGTGAATTCACTCAGCTGTGTCCGACTCTTTTCGACCCTATGGACTGTAGCCCACCAGGCTCCTCCATCCATACGGTTTTCCAGGCAACAATACTGGAGTGGGTTGCTGTTTTCTTCTCCAGGGGATCTTCCCGACCCAGGGGTCGAACTCAGGTCTCCGGCATTGTGGGCAGACTCTTTACCCTCTGAGCCACAAGGAAATCCCAAATAGTCAATAAATACTAGCTATTATTATCATTAATATAATATGGTTAGACATATTTACATAAGAACTATGTAGCCCCAACCAATGAGAAATAAAATTATTTTGGTCAAACTTCTGGTTTGGTTTAGTGTATCATACATTCAAATCATTTCCTGTTTTGCTGTGCATTTTGTCTGGGAAGTGAAAAGTTTTTAAAAGCAAGAGATAAGTACTAGTAAATAAATTGCTATTTCTGTTCATTCCCTTATTATAACAATCCATTTCATCTTGTTGTTCAGTTGCTAAGTCGTGTCCGATTCTTTGCGACCCCATGGACTGCAGCACACCAGGCTTCCCTGTCCTTCACTATCTCCTGGAGTTTGCTCAAACTCATGTCCCTTGAGTTGGTGATACCATCCAACCATCTCATCCTCTGCCAGCCCCTTCTCCTCCTACCCTCAATCTTTCCCAGCATCAGGGTCTTGTCTAATGAGTTGGCTTTTCACATCAGGTGGCCAATGTGTTAGAGACTCAGCTTCAGCATTTCATGTTACAGATGCTATAAAAATTATTAGTCACATGGAAGAGAAATCCACTATAATGGTTCTGCTGGCCATTTACAGTCAGTGGGTACTTTGAAGTGAACAGAGACGGGACGGCACATGGCCAGCCGGGAGGACAGGTGCTTCTCTATGGGAGGCCCTGAGGATCTTTGCTCTGGTTTGTGGCCACAGGGTAGAGAAGATTGGGTAGGTCTTCTAGGTTTGTAGGCAGCTGAGAGGCAGGTAAGAGAACATCAGACTTAGAGTCAAAAAGACCTAGGTTTGAACCTGGACCTCTTCCTTACTTGCTCCCAGTGACTTGACTTCTCTGAGCCTCAGTATTCTTATCTGAAAAATGGGATACTGAGAGAGCCTATCTTATAGATGGTTGAGAGATTGAAATTCAGGGACACATGATAGAGTGCTTCTTGTAGGGTGCAGTGTTCAATAGCTGCTTTACCAATAATGGCAAAGCCCTACTCGCTGACCTTGACACAGCAGACATCCCTTCCAGGGACCCGAGGGTGTGGGCTGTTGTGTGTTCAGTTCAGTCGCTCAGTTGTGTCCGACTCTTTGCGACTCCATGAATTGCAGCACGCCAGGCCTCCCTGTCCATCACCATCTCCCGGAGTTCACTCAGACTCACATCCATCGAGTCGGTGATGCCATCCAACCATCTCATCCTCGGTCGTCCCCTTCTCCTCCTGCCCCCAATCCCTCCCATCATCAGAGTCTTTTCCAATGAGTCAACTCTTCGCATCAGGTGGCCAAAGTACTGGAGTCTCAGCTTTAGCATCATTCCTTCCAAAGAAATCCCAGGGCTGATCTCCTTCAGAATGGACTGGTTGGATCTCCTTGCAGTCCAAGGGACTCTCAAGAGTCTTCTCCAATTATTTCCTTAATTGGAGATCTGTTTCTCTGGATGAAAAGTAGCCACATTAAGGCTTCCTGGGGTGTTGGGAGGTGGACGGGGGCACATATGTTGTGGACATATGCTACCCTCCAGGCAGCCTTGTTCAAGATGTGCAGCCTCAGAGCTCAGCCTTGGTTGCAGGGAAGGGCTCAGGTCCCACTTAGCACCCACTGCCTTCACCTTAGTCCTTTTACAGTTCTAAGCAGTGATGCCAGAAGCTCAGCTTCTCTGCACACTGGGGCTGAATCAAATCTCAGAGACGGAGTGTTGGGTGAAGTAAAAGAGAATAGCTTTATAGTTTGCTGAGCCAAGGGGGCAGCAGTGGGCTAATGCTTTCACAACCATGTGTCCCAACTTGGGGAAGACAGAAGTTTTACAGCAGTTGCTCAAAGAGGGTGTGATCCACTCATAGACATTCTTCTAATGAATTGGTGGTTAGGAGTCCCTATCATCAACCTTCCGGTCCAACTGGTCCGGGGTCTGCATGCTGGTGCAGCCTACCATCATTAATTGTTAATTTCTCCCATTGGAGGGGATTTCAGGCTCTATAGAATAGCTCAAAGATATGGTTGTGTGTATGCCTTGATGAGGAATCAGAATCTTGCCCTAATGCTTCTCTTGACTGTTTCTCCTGGGTCTCACATCCCCTTCCTCCTCTCATTAACAATTGCTTGAATCTGCCCTTTGGAACTCAGGCAAGGTCATGGAGGCTGCGTGAAGGTTGTTCCCTATAATCAAAGGGATGAGTGACACAGAAAGGCCAGGAGCCCCGCAGGACCCTGCTTGGTATCAGCAGGGCTCAGCAGACACAGTTGAGGGCAGTTCCCTGATTGTGGTCCTTTTTGGTTTCTCGGAAGCAGAGCGAAGGAGATTCTGACAGTCTTGATGCCCGTTTGGTGGACGCGTCCATCATGGCCTGCGGCTTGTGGGGGTCACACAGCAGGGTACTTACCACCTGGCGCCACTCTCCTCCCATCAGTGGTTTTGAATCTTCTCTCCCCCAGCCAGGTCAGTCCGGTCCTTGGGAAGGACAGGGCCTGAACTGGGCCCTTCTCAGTCCAGCCAGTTGCCATGTTTATTTTAGGTGAGTTCTTAGGTTCACCTTCAAATGCCACAGGCGTCGCAAGAACACACACGCTGAGGACCCATGAGCCCCAAACCCTGGTGGCTCCCTGAGGAAGGAGCCTCTCAGCTTTCTAAAGCACTGAAGTCTCTGCAGCCACAGTTGTGGAGTGAGCGAGCACAGAGCCCAAGAGACTCCTTTCCAGGGGTTTCGCCACAACATGCAGAGCGGAAGTGGCCCGTGGCCCATTGGATGTGGGCAGACTCTGTCATTGACTCTTCCCAGCTTCTTTCTTTCAGTTCTTCTTTGTGACTTGAGTCAAGCCCTTCTGAAAAGGGAAGCCCTTTCTGACAGACTGTTTAGTTGCTTGCTGTTTAGTAGAGATCATGGTAACCCAGCCACTTCTTAAATGACTGGATATTCTTCTCCAAACAGGAAAGAGTTATTTCACTGGCTAAGTTATGAGAGTTGGACGTTAGAATTTTCTCACTTATCCCTTCCAGTCCACACTCGTTGGAAATACTTGATGGCAGGAGGCAACATAGGTTGCTGTGGGCCCTGCTGTTTGAAGCAGGGGCAGCAGGGAGGTGTGGGCCCATTCTTCCCTTTGCCGTCATGATGATTTCCGCTATAAATACCCTGACAATGGCCCTTCAGTACCTCCTCCTTTTGGGGATGTCTTATCCCACCTGGCATCTGAAGTTACAGGTAACACAGTCAAAGAGGGCACTTCTATAAGGAGAGAGTCTTACTTCTAGGTCAGCTTTGGTTGGAATCTTTGCCACGAGCTGGCTGTGGCCTCAGGCCCATCCAAGGAGACAGTGGTGTGGCACTCTCTTCACAACGATGTGGCAGAAGGTTCAAGCTGTGGGCAGTAGCAAGGGCCATTCAAAAGCCCGAAGTGTGCCTCTCTGTTCACATCTCTATCCATCCACGCTCCCTGTGGGAGTTCTGTACTGCGTGCAGATTCTAATTCGTCTGGCGGCTTGCCCTTTGGGACAGGTCTCTGGATAATGAACTTGGCTGTCCAGGTAACCCTTGAAACCACAAAGCCTGTGTGGCTGTCACTTCTGAGCCACCTAAAGCTGTGTAGTGTTAGCAGAAATAGGAAGCTGAGCAGGCTTTCGACAGACAGTCCTGGGGGCTGTAATGAAATGATACAGAACAGAATAGCCAGTTCCTTCCTGCATCTCTGTTCACACAGCCACAGGAACTGGAGAAAAGTAGAAATGAGTCTTTTCACCTCCATTTCTACACTTGCAAGGTTGGGGAGGGAAAGCAGTGGCCAATGATGTTTTTCAATTAAAGACTATTGTAAAGTGTTCCTGCCAATGGTATTGTCTTTCCCCACACCTTTGGAAAAGGCTCATGTAAAATAGGCAGGCTGTTTCTAATTGTTGGCCCCCTCCCCCCTTCTGGCTGTGAGTCTCCATTCTCAGCTTATTGGAATGAGAAATTACCACCTTGAATATAACCAAGTTGAAATTGGAAAGCCGCCCTCTAACTGATTATGTAAGCTTGAAAGTACTGTACCTGAAATCTCATGTTTGAGAATTCCCTTAATGAAGATAAAAATCTCAAAGCAGCAAGGACGCACCTGTTTTTATTATGTAAGATTCAATTATTGTGATGCAACCTGTATAATAAAGAATGGTGTTGATTAGTTCAGCTCTCCGTTGACTTTTTGGGTCAGAGAATTGTTTGAAGTAGACCCACAGAGGCGCTGAGAGCTCTGCCCCCAGGCAGTCGGCGCCCTGCTTCAGCACCAGCACCCCCCTTTCTCTCCAGGGCTGCAAAGGCTTAACCTAGGTTTGTGGTCACCAAATGCTTAACGTTGCAGGAGGTGGATGTCCATCAAGGTTGGCCTCAGAGATGGCTCATGCCATTCAGCAGAACGTGCGGGATGATCACTGTTGCCTGGAGTGGGCTTTATCTACGGTCATTTCATTTCTTGAAGCACTGCCATCTTGGCACTTGGGATGTTGATGGCACGTGGGGTGGACTTTGTCTTGTTTGCTATAATTGGCCTGTGTTTCAGTGTGGCTCACGACATCATCCTCTTCTGGGAGCCATACGCGAGGTGGGTACATAGTACAGCACGCTCCAGGGTCAGTTTCAGATTCCCAGTCCCCTGAGTTGTAGCCAAGGAGGTTATTTTGTGGCCGTGGTGAATACTGGAAAGAAAAAGACGTAAAGGGAACGAGACCAGTTGAAATAGCTACAGAAGAGCCTCAAACAGAGCTCCCTTGCAAAAAATTTAAGGCAAGACTCACAATGTGGTGCGTTGGGTGGCCTCCCCAGTGCTGGTAAAAACTGTGTTGGTTGCAAGGCTTAATGTACCAACAACAGGTTTTTCAGCCAGTCTGCAGGAGGCTTTCTTTTGGAAACAAACAACAACAAAAAGATAAATTAGTGCCTTCCCTTTACCTTTGTCGGGACTTCCCTGGTGGCTCAGGTGATACAATGCTTGCAATGGAGGAGACCCAGGTTCAGTTCATGGGTTGGGAAAATCCCTTGAAGAAGGGAATGGCCACCCACTCCAGTATTCTTGACCGGAGAATCCCATGGACGGAGTAAGCCTGGCGGGCTACCATTCATGGGGTCACAAAGAGTTGGACAGGACTGAGCAACTAACACTTTCTCTTTACCTTTGCCAGTGTGGTGGAAATGCATATAAATAGATCAAGAAGTCCTCGAGCAGTTCTGCACTTTGCTGGCTGCAGCTGGGGAGGTCTGCCTTGCTGCCGCTGGACTCATAGCGGCGCATGGAGCCAGTAGCCCTTGGGCTCAGTCCAAAGGTAGCCCGTGGAACTTGTGAGATGCACAGGTGGACTGATGGTCTAACGGGCCTGTGTCCTGAGGTTGGCCTTGGCCTGCGTGGGAGCCCCGATCTTACGTCTGTGTGGAAAGCTCTATGTTTGTGAATTACTTGCATCTTCAGCAGAATCAGGGCCCAGAAGTAAGTCACTTACCTAAATGTGCTCCAGAGCTGCCAACAGTAGCCAGCCGGCGTGAGCAGGTAAACAGGACAAGTTTTATTTTGGAACATTATGATTAGAAACATGTATAATTAAAAATGATGTTTTGGTGAATGCTGGGGGTGGAAAACACTCATTTCTCTCACTGCCTTTTAAAGCATCCCTTCTTTTTTTCTTTTAAATAGAATTGTTTCCTGATAGGAAACACTACCTGTCCTTAATCTAGTGAATAGATAAAAATATATGCATTTATATTTACCTGTCTTCTGACACTTTGGATTTCCTTGGGGAATGTTTTCGTCATTTAAGAATAATAGTACCAATGCAGCCAATTAAAAATAACCCCAGGGTCCTGGCGCCCCAAGCCATCAGGGAAACATTTCCACGCGGCGAGTAAAACATTTCAGGTCCTTTGCTTTAAGAAAGCTGAGAGTTCTCGCTGAGGCCTGTCACCTTCGCGGCTGCCTGTCTCTCTGTGCCGGCTGAGACCAGTGAGGGTCACGGTGGTCAGCTCAGCTCTGTCGCCTCCTGCTCACTCATTCATTTTTATTCTGACCTCCCCGCACTGGCCCCTGACCCCAACAGAACCAGGCTTCGCCAGCCTGGCAGGATGTCACAGTCGGCTCTGTGAGATCCCCGTGAGGGCGTGCTCCTGGGAGTCCAAACCCGGATCGCTGCGGAGTGGGACTCTGTGCCAGGTTTATGCCACGGGCACCGTTCACAGCTTCACCCAGCTCCCCTCTGCTGGCTTCCCACCGTCCTTGTTCAGGGGTCGAGGCAGTGAGTCCTTCCCTCCTACAGGCCCTAACAATCCAATCCCATCCTTCACCACAGACTGCGTGGTGATTGTTGCTGTCTGGGACCTGTCCTGAGCTCTATTATATGTGATCTCAGTGGGAGTGGGCTCAGTGTGTTTATTTCTTTGTCTTTATTTTCTTCCATGGGGTTCATAGGGAAGTAGGGTCATTCTTAAACATTTTGGGCATCTCAGATGTTAGACCCCCATCAGGTAATATTTTCTCCCTTAGATGTAGAAAGATGTGATATGTATTAAAGAGAAGGTAACCTTGACAATTATCCTTGGGTGGGGAGCTGGACTTAGAGGTGGGAAGGTGGATGAATATACGTGTATTTCTGTGGCTGTTTCTGAAGGAAGGAACCAGGTGTGGTAAGTAGTCTCCTGGGACTGCCGGAACAAGTCATCACAAATTGAGTGGCTTCAAGCAACAGGTTTCTTTTCTCACAGTCCTCGGGGCCAGAAGTCTGAGACCAAGGTGAAAGCAGGACTACCCTCCCTCTGAGACGCTGGGAAGAATCCTCTCTTGCTTCTTCCTCGCTTCTGCTTCTGGAGGTGGCCCTTGATGCCCAGTGTCTCTTAGCTTGCAGCTGTACCCGCTAGTGTATGACTCTGAGGACACATGGCATTTCTCCTCTGTGCGTCCCTCTCCCCCTCTTATAAGGTGGTAGTGGATGAGGACCTTACCCTAATACCGCATCCGACCTTAATTACACCTCTTAAGACTTTGTTTCCTAATAAGGTCACATTCACAGATTCCAGGAGTTAGGTCTTCACCATGTCTTTTGCGGGGGGTGGTGCGGGGTGGGGGGGGAACGCATCCAACCCATTAGTGCTTCCCAAGTGGCTTCGTAGTAAAGAATCTGCCTGCCAGTGTAGGAGATGCGAGAGGCACAGGTTCAATCCCTGGGTTGGGAAGATCCGCTGGAGGAAGAAACAGCAACCCACTCTAGCACTCTTGCCTGGAAAGTTTCATGAACAGAGGAGCCTGGTGGGCAACAGTCCATGGGGTCACAAAGAGGCAGACATGACTGAGTGACTGAGTGTGGGCACGCACACACACACACACACGCACACACACACACACGCACACACACACACGCACACACTTGACCCATTATGCCAGGAAAGAAAAAGAGCAAAGGACCTGAAAACAGTCTAAAGGTACAAAGGGAAAAAAAGAAGAGGACAAACTCTGCCCTTTTTAGAGTTTGGGAGTGGGTAAGAAAATTATGGGATATTGGTCGGAGAGTTTATCTAACTGGGAAGCTCTGTCTCAGAGGAAATGCTGCCCTGCGACAGTTCCTTGCTTGCTCTCTATAAGAAGATAACCGTGTTTCTCTCTGTGAGGGGCTGGTGTGGCTTGTGGGAGTGGACCTGTTGGATTATTGAGTAGCTTTGAACACGTCCTTTCTGTATTCTGGGTGTAACTGGATGCAGAGATTGCATTAGATAATCACATCACTTGATGAAGGGCAATGTGTGTTTTAAAAAGCCTAGAAATACATGCGAGTGAGCGTCATATGTATATGGATGTTGTGTGGGGGTGTGTTTGTGGGCAGCCCATGTCCCCTGTCTCTTACACTTGGGACTTATTCACAACTGATAAAATGTGCAACAGTCCCCATCTCCTCCCTGAAGCCCAGTCTGATTCGGTGAAGTTGACAGACACTTTAGGGCTGTGCCAGCCAGGCTGAGATTTGGCCGGGTCCGTGTTCCGTGAGGACCAGACATCTGCCTTCTCACCTCATTCATCTCCGTGGTTTCTGGGTGGACGTGGGAGCTGCATGATTCTCAGAATGTCCGAGCACACGCTCCTTGTAAAGACTTCAGCTCGGTCTCTGCCAAACTAATTAACTTGGACAACTTCCTTAAGTGCTTTAAGCAATATAGAGTTGAGTAAAGCATGTTCTTGGCCCTCATGGTGTTGATGCATTTCAGTGGGGGAGATGGCCTGTTTTTATAATGTTTTCATTAATTACTCATTCATTAGACTGTATTAGGTCCCGGCCAGGCAGTGGGGTCAATCCTCTCGGAGCCTCGGAGCTAGTCCGGGTGTGTTCACCCGGGTGGTATGATCTCTGACCATAGCAGCAAAGTGCTGGTGTCAGGGGTAGGTGGTGATGGAGATGGATTTGAGAGGATGAGGGAAATGGTTATGGTTGCAGATGGAGAGTAATTTGCTTGACTTTGTTCAGGGTAGATCTAAGGGAATGAGCAGTCAGGGTTAATGTTGAAAGAGTCTGGCTAGAGAGAGCCCTTGGATGTGGGGTCGAGCTGGGGAGCCCCCACTGGAGCAGAGGCAGGCTGGGAACAGGGGGCCACGGCCGCATCCTGGAGTGTGCCAGGGCTGGCACCAGGGAGCCTCAGCTCCAGCCAGCAGTGCGGGGGCTGTTGGTGCCTCTCTCAGCCGTCTTCTGTCCTCCCCCCACCCCACTTTGAAGTAGTGCCCGAAAATGCTGCTAGAAGCGAGACTTTGAGCGTGTGGAAGGAGGCCACATCCTCAGATGGGGCTAGGAGCAGGCATGGCTGTGTTGCATGATGGAGCAGAGGGGCAGGAGGCTGCCCCGGGTCCCAGAGCGCTGTGGTCAGGGAGACCTTGCCATCCACACACAATGACACCTCTGTCTTCATCCTCTCTCTTGAGTTATCTCCAAATGAGATTTCTGCAAGATGAGCCAGCATTAGGATAGGTCCTCTCCTATTGGACTTTAAAAAAAAAAAAAAGAAAAACACTTTAGCTTGGCCTTGGATATATCAGTTCTGGATAACTTTAAAGCTGGTAACAGAACAAACTGTGTTCACACACAGGAAACATCTCCAAGCAAAAAGTGGGCGTGTGGTTTTCAGTTTAAAAATTGGATGGAGGCCATTCAAACTTCCCCTCCTGCTCTCCTTGAGAAGAACTTGGCAAGCTGCTGGGGCAGAGTGGGGCTGGGGCGGGTTGGGGGGGCACTCGTCCTTGGAACAGTCATCGTTACATCTGCTAAGACTTTGTTTCCTAATAAAGTCACATTCACAGATCCCAGGAGTTAGGACCTGGGAGAGTCCGGAGAGAAGATATCCTAGGAACAGGGCTGGTTAGTGGGATGAGGCCCCATGACGTGGGGACTAGGAGGCTGTTGGATTTACTGAGCATGTTTGCCCTTCAGCTTCAAAGGCTGTTGTGGAGGGTGTGTGGAGTCTGGCTGGAATACCTCCCTGCCCTGTGGACTCACACCTGTTGCCCCACACGGCTGATTCCAGCATGGGCTGAGATGTCTCGAAGCCCTGTGTGGCCACATTGCTTGGCTTTACCATTAACTTGAACTTCAAGTTCATGATGGTGGCTTTTTTTTTTCCTTAACACAAAGACCTTATTGTCTTACTTATTATGCAAGGAATGTGTGTGTTAAAATTTTGGAAAATACAGGTAATTATAGATGCATTACAAAGTGAAGAAGCAAACGTCATCCGTGATGCTGTGACCTGGAGTCGCACTGTTGACTTTTTGCTGGGCAAACTTTCAGTCTCCCTGGGTCTACCCACCCACATTATTCCATGGCTTTGAGGATGTGGTAGTGAATATACCTACTTCAGATGAGCGTGAGGCTACCAAATGAGGTAATCTATTCAAAGTGCCTAGCCAGCACTGCTCTGCACTATGTTGCTCTTGTCAATTATTTTTATAATAAAATCATATCACATTACACATTCTGTTTGGAACCTGCTGTTTCCCCTAAACCATTGTGACCACTTTCTGTTACATTAGATGTTCTTTTCTGGAGTCCTGGTTTTAAAGGAAAATGACCTTACGGTAACTAGACTTATCAAGATGGTCATTTTGAAATGTATAGAAAGAACATAAAATCACTACCTTGTATACTGGGAGGTTACCTAGGGTTGTAGGTCAGTTATACGTTAAAAGCAAACTCATAGAAAAGGAGATCAGATTTGTGGCTACAGAGGCAGGGATGTGGGAGGGAGAAATGGGTGAAAATAGTCAAATTACTCAAACTTCCAGTTATGTTGAATGAGTAGTAGGGATGCTTTGCACAACATGATAAATGTAATTAACACTGCTGTCTGTTACACGACGGCTGTTAGGAGACGAGATCCTAAGAGTTTTCATCACAAAGAAATGTTTTTCTCCTATTTCTTTTGTTTTTATCTGTATGAGAAGATGAATGTTCACTAAACTTATTGTGGTCATCATTTCATGACATATATAAGTCAAATCACTATGTGCGCTTTACACTTAAACACAGTTGTATGTCAATTATATCTCAACATAACTGGACCAAAACATTTTTTGTAAGAGAATAAGAAAGAAAAATGACCTTCCTGTTTTTGTAAAAATAATATATGTTCATTATGAAGAATTTTAAAATGAAGAAAACTTTGAATAAAGATAGTTTCAGTTCGGTTCAGTCGCTCAGTTGTGTCCGACTCTTTGCAACCCCATGAATCACAGCATGCCAGGCCTCCCTGTCCACCAACTCCCGGAGTTCACTCAAATTCATGTCCATCAAGTCGGTGATGCCATCCAGCCATCTTATCCTCTGTCGTCCCCTTCTCCTCCTGCCCCCAATCTCTCCCAGCATCAGAGTCTTTTCCAATGAGTCAACTCTTCGCATGAGGTGGCCAAAGTATTGGAGTTTCAGCCTCAGCATCAGTCCTTCCAGGACTGGTTGGATCTCCTTGCAGACCAAGGGACTCTCAAGAGTCTTCTCCAACACCACAGTTCCAAAGCATCAATTCTTCGGCGCTCAGCCTTCTTCACAGTCCAACTCTCACATCCATGCATGACCACTGGAAAAACCATAGCCTTGACTAGACGAACCTTTGTTGGCAAAGTAAAATCTCTGCTTTTCAATATGCTATCTAGGTTGGTCAAAACTTTTCTTCTAAGAAGTAAGCGTCTTTTAATTTCATGGCTGCAATCACCATCTGCAGTGATTTTGGAGCCCAAAAAAATAAAGTCTGACACTGTTTTCACTGTTTCCCCATCTATTTCCCATGAAATGATGGGACCAGATGCCATGATCTTAGTTTTCTGAATGTTGAGCTTTAAGCCAACTTTTTCGCTCTCCTTTTTCACTTTCATCAAGAGGCTTTTTAGTTCCTCTTCACTTAAGGAACTCCAAATCCTACCATTCAGAAATAATCATGATGGATGTCAGGGTTTGAGAGTGATAATCACCTTTCTACTTCCTTTTTTCACCAATTAAGAATCAATTGGGTGGTAGACCTAACATCAACTACAGGAGTATAAAAGTAGCATCTTTGAATTTATATGGAAACATTTGGAGTTGGGGCTGGAAAACTTAGTTTATGGACAGATTCATGCTCATTGCTACTTTGTTTCAAGTCAGAGTGACAAGCTGTGTGTCCCTGCAGGGGCAAACCCACTCAGCTTGGCTCCCGCAGGAGCAAAGAATGTGTCTGTCCTGAGGACTATTCACAGAGGAGAGGAAGAGATTGGGAAAGCTTGCTAGGTTTCTTTCTCAGCCTTACTGATTTGGTAAGTCACTCCAGCCCCCTTTGGGGAGGACTGAGTGAGGAAGTTGGAAGAACAGATGGTTTTTTTCTCAGTGACTTCTGAAGGTAGAGAGCTTCCTCTAGCACAGATCAAGGTATGAATTCTAGGAGGAGTTTAGAGTGAGTCCGCCTACAAGGTGGGAGACCCAGGTTTGATCCCTGGATTGGGAAGACCCCCCTGGAGGAGAGCCTGGCAACCCACTCCAGTATGCTTGCCTGGAGAATCCCATGGACAGAGGAGCCTGGTGGGCTACAGTCCATGGGGTTGCAGTCAGTCACAACTGAGTGATGATGCTTTCCCTTATAATTAGCAGCAGCAGCATACCATTGCAGAGTTGTTCTGTGCTTACATGGAGAAATGGCGGGCTGGCTGGACATACTTAGTAAGATATGTGTTCTTAAAATGAAAAGTTTAATTTCAGTCAAGTTTAGTAGAAGATGCAGGGCTTCCGCGGTGATTCAGTGGTAAAGTATCCTCCTGCCAATGCAGGAATCGCGGGTTTGGTCCCTGATCCGGGAAGATTCCACATGCTGTGGAGTGACTAAGCCTGAGAGCCACAACTAAGTCCACGTACCGCCAAACTGCTGAGCCCACGCACTGCTGACGCCTGCATACCCCAGAGTCCACGCTCCAGAACAAGGGAGCCCACCACGAGGGGAAGCCCCAGCACCACAACTAGAGAGGAGGCTCACTCGCTGCAATTAGAGAGAAGCCCGGACTGCAATGGAGACCCAGGGCAACCAGAAACAAATAAACACAATTTTAAGAAAATAACAGAAGATTGAGTTAAAACTGGATAGAGGCCACTGTTTTCTGCCCTTGAATGCTGCTGTAGAGGAGTCCATGGCCAGTCTAAGCTTTTCTCCTTTATAGATTGTTTGCTTACAGATAAGGTGCCTGGGCAATTCTTTTTTAATCCTGGACATATAACTTAGTCACTGTATATGTTACTGGTGCATAACGTGTGCTCTTACATTTCTGGAACTTGATGTTTTCATTCAGTTAACAGAGTCCATTCTTTATTAATTTCAGGGCGCTTTTCTTTTGCTGCCTTTTGTACTTTCTTGGTTCTGCGTGGTGAGTTCCCTGCTATAACCGTGCCAGTTACCTGTGTTGAGTTGTCTTTGAACTCCTTAGTTATTTGTTTTCCTTTGATTATTTTAATCTCTGATTCTAGGCCTATATTTACTGTGTTGATATCTTGCTTCCCTCTAGTCAGTACATTGGTTCGAAGGCACCTTTCCTTTGTTCTATACAGATTTTATTTTATATATTGATCTCTAGTGTTTATTTTAATCTCCAATTTATTTCTTTAGGTCTACAATCTTGTTCCTCTTTGTTTGTGTTTGTTAATATTGCTTTGACTTTTCAGTTTATTGAACTCATAGTCACATAAAGTTTTTATGTTTCAAAGATCCTTTAAGGGGAACCCTCTTCTTGGGTTATGTTTTCTTTTAGGCTGAATATTTTTTTTAAGTTTTTTTTTTTTTTTTTTTAAGGCGGATCATTTTGAAAGTCTTTATTGAATTAGGTTCAATATCATTTGTGTTTTGGTGTTTTGGCCCTGAGGCACGTGGGATCTTAGCTTTCCCACCTGGGGTGGATCCCCCAGCCCTGCACTGGAACGTGACGTCTCAACCACTGGACCACCAGGGAAGTCCCGTGACTGCTTTGTCTTTGATTCAGTGTTTCATTTTCCCGTTCCTTCAGGAGTCTGTGTTTACAGCTGCCATGCTTTTTTGTTGGCTTTTTTCCCACTTAGTTCTTGCCGGAATGAGTCTGCCCAGATCTTTGTTGTTCTGGGTGTGGGTAATTTCTCCATCTGAAGCTTCTCTTTGCTTCCCCCTGACCGCCCAGTCAGAGTCTGAAGGCTGTTGTTTCTGCTGATGTTTTCTGTGGCCGGAAGACACCGAGCCCCCAGGACGAGCTGAGCTGTAGCAGGTGGCACACAGGGTGCAGACTAGCTCTGGCCAGAAGACGTGGGCTTGGTGGCTCTTGCTCCGGGGATCTTTCAAAGGTCCTTTAAGTGGGCTCCGTCTTCCTGTGTGGGGGCGCACCCTGAGTATCCATGGGCGGTATTCTGTGGCCTGGCTTTTGCTCCTGGAGCCTTCCCTCCCTTCCTGCAGGGATAAGCAGCCACATGGCTCACAGCTCCTCCTCAGCCTTTCCTCCCATGTGGATGCTCTCACTTTTCCCAGTGAGAAAAGAGGAATACACGGATACCTAAGAGGGTGCTTTTCTCCAGATATGCGATATTAATGACAGCTGCTACTGCTAAGTCACTTCAGTCATGTCCGACTGTGCGACCCCATGGACTGCAACCACCCAGGCTCCTCCGTCCATGGGATTTTCCAGGCAAGAGTCCTGGAGTGGGGTGCCATTGCCATCTCCTAATGACAGCTCTCGGACATTATTCACTGGCTCATTTTCCCGAGGGTGGTGGATACAGACTTACGAGCCTGTTCTGCTCTTAGAAATGTTCTTTACTTTTCTTGGGAGGCAGTATTTGGTTTTATGACACTGGGGTGGGTTTCATTCTCTTATTTGTTTCTTGATTGGTAATGATTTTATTTCTGATCTCTTCCCCCCCCCCCCATTTTTTTGGTTAAGTTTCAGAAAAGTGAGATTTTATATGGAAGTTTGTACCATTTTAATGGAGAAGTATCATTTTCAAAGTTTGAATGGTGGTGGTGGTTTAGTTGCTCCGTCATGTCTGACTCTTTTGTAGCCCCACTCACCAGGATCCTCTGTCCATGGGATTTTTCAGGCGAGAATACTGGACTGGGTGCCATTCCCTTCTCCAGGGGATCTTTCCAGCCCAGGGACTGAACCTGTGTCTCTTACATTGCAGATGGATTCTTTACCACTGAGCCACTGTGTTTTGTTCTATTTCATCCCCTTATTTCTCCATGATGGGTTGTTTACAGTTTTGTTTTGCTGATATAAATTCAGATTTCTCATGACTTTATTTTACTTATTAATAAAGTAAAAATACTTTCGTTCAGTTCAGTCACTCAGTCATGTTCAACTCTTTGCAACCCCATGGACTGTAGCATGCCAGGCTTCCCTGTCCATCACCAACTCCCAGAGCTTGCTCAAACTCATGTACATAGAGTCAGTGATGCCATCCAACCGTCTCATCCTCTCTTGTCCGCTTCTCCTCCTTCCTTCAATCCTTCCCAGCATCAGGATCTTTTCCAGTGAGTCAGTTCTTCACATCAGATGGCCAAATGATTAGAGCTTCAGCTTCAGCATCAGTCCTTCCAATGAATATTCAGGACTGATTTCCTTTAGGATTGACTAGTTTGATCTCCTTGCAGTCCAAGGGACTTTCAAGAGTCTTCTCCAACACACAGTTCAAAAGCATCCATTCTTCTGTGCTCAGTATTCTTTATGGTCCAATTCTCACATCCATATATGACTACTGGAAAAACCATAGCTTTGACTAGACAGACCTTAGTCAGTAAAGTCATGTCTCTGCTTTTTTCTTCTAAAGAGCAAGCATTTTTTAATTTCATGGCTGCAGTCACCAACTACAGTGACTTTGGAGCCCAAGAAAATAAAGTCTGTCACTGTTTTCATTGTTTCCCCATCTATTTGCCCTGGAGTGTTGGGACAGGATGCCATGATCTTTGTTTTTTGAATGTTGAGTTTTAAGTCAGCTTTTTCACTCTTCTCTTTCACTTTCATCAAGAGGCTCTTTAGTTCCTCTTCGCTTTCTGCAGTAAGGTGGTATCATTTGCATATCTTAGGTTATTGATATTTCTCCTGGCAATCTTGATTCCAGCTTGTGCTTCATCCAGCCTGGCATTTTGCATGATGTACTCTGCATATAAGTTAAATAAGCAGGGTGACAATATACAGCCTTGACGTACTCCTTTCCCGATTTGGAACCAGTCTGTTGTTCCATGTCCAGTTTTAACTGTTGCTTCTTGACCTGCATTCAGGCCGGCTCTAGTTGTGGCTCAATGGATCTGCTCTCTTAGTTGCAGCATGTGAGACCTAGTTCCCCAGCCAGGGATCAAACCTGTGTCCTCTGTATCGGCAGTGCGGAGTCTTAGCCACTGGACCACCAGAAAAGTCCCTCTCATGTCTTACCTATTTTACTTTTCACAGTGAAATGGAATAAGGAGATTAGAGGGGATGGTCACTGAGGGGAGGGGAACAGTCATTTTGTGAGAGTCTTACATGCGTCAGGAAGTTGGATTTGACTCTCGTGACACCTGGTGTGATAAATACTGTTATTTCTATTTAACAACCAAGGATACTAGTTGAATGACTGGCCCACATGGACAGAAGGGGTGTTTGATCCTGGGTCTCTCGGTTTTCATTTGCTCTGAAATCCCTTCTCTTTTCTCAGATGACACCTCAAGAAACTGCTGCTGAATCGAGTGCTTAAGTAGGTTTGATGTTTTCCTATCACTGTAACACGTTACTCCTCGTGAGAGAACATGGCTGTTTTGTTTTTTTTTTATTTTTTAACTGCAGAAAAAGGTCACGAAGGTTGAGCATGACTTCATTAGACCAGAGAACTGTGTTAGCTGTGTCCTCCTTCCCGTGAGTGCACGGTGGCCTTTACAGGTGAGGCGAGCTTTTGGAAATGAGCTGTTGTCTGTTCCCCAGCCGGTCACAGGGTCCCTGCTCCCAGCATGTTGCTACCTGCGTGCTCAGCCCTTGACTGCATTCTCTGTCTGAACAGCCAGCCACTCACAAACAAGGGCCATTATGTAATAACTCTGCCGTAACAACCCCCACAAAATTACAGACTGCTCCGTGCCAGTGGGAACAGACACTCTAATTAATGTTCACTTCTTCATCAGATAGACATTATTCAAAACCTTAGTACAAAATTACGTGTACCTTATTCAAAAAGTGTTTCACCGGACTTACTGAGAATAGATTTATATTTATTGAAAGAGGCCTGGTTGGGGAATCATTTATTTACCATAGGTCTCGGTTTTATTATCGACGCCAAAAATGAATACAATGCCACCGTCTTACTGGTGTGGAATGTTTAATGGGTTACAAAGTGTTGTCATGGTTTAAGTCATTTAAGCCTTATATTACCCTGGGAGATAGGTGGGCATTTTTTACCCCACATTCATTTTTAATTCTATATTGTAAATTCTCAAATGAAACAAAATTAGAAATTATAGTACAGTGAACACACCCGTGTATTGACCACCTAGGACTGAACAATTATTAACATTTGGCATATTTGCTTCATATATACACACAGAGGACAGAGGACGAGATGGTTGGATGGCATCACCAACTCAATGGACATGAGTTTGAGCAAACTCTGGGAGATGGTGAAGGACAGGGAAGCCTGGTGTTCTGCAGTCCACGGGATAGCAGAGCGTTGGACGTGACTTAGTGACTAAACAACAACATATATACACTTGACAGTATATGAATGTGCATTTTTTAACCACTTATAACTATAGAATGAAGACACTTCACACCTTAGTACTTTGTTATGCCTCTCCATGAGGTATGATCATTTACCATGAAACCACAACCTTATTATCACTCCTGATAATATCCCCTCATTTAAACTCATTCCTGCTACAGTATCAAATTTCTCCAAGTGCTGCCAAAATACCTCCACTGGGCATCGCTAGCTCCATCATTAGCTCCATCTCTAGAACTCTCTGTCTCTTTTCTAAACAGCCACAAACCGATTAAAGATCTTGCATTTCTTTTGTTATAGGACTTTCCGTCTCTTTTTTTCCGGTTCTTTTTACTGTCATAAAATACATGTAACATGGAACTTGCCATCTCTAATATTCCTAGGTGTACAGTTCAGCGACATGAAGTACATGTATATTGTTGTGTAACCATCACCATTTTCCATCTCCAGAACTCTTTGCATCTTGAAAAACTGAAACTCTGAGCCCATTAAACAATAACTCTCTATCCCCTTCTCCTAGCTCCTGGCAACTACTGTTCTGCTTTCTGTCTCTCTGATTTGAATACTCTAGATAGCCCATGTAAATAGAATTATACAGTGCTTATTCTTTTGCCTGTGAATTATTTTCCTTCACATACTGTGAACTGTACTTTAGAATTTCCTTCTTTTTTTTTTTTTTTAAAAAAAAGGTGTGTTTGTTTATTATTTTTGGCTGTGCTGGGTCTTACTTGCTACACTCAGGCTTTCTCTGCTTGGGTAAGTGGGGGTGCTGTTTGTCGTGGTGCATGGCCTTCTCATCCTGGTGGCTTCTCTGTTACTGAGCGTGGGCCCTCGGCACACGGGCTTCAGTAGTTGTGATGCACCGGCATAGCTGACCAGCGGCATGTGGAATCTTCCTGAACCAGCGGTTGA
Source organism: Capra hircus (assembly GCF_001704415.2). Lineage (NCBI taxonomy): Eukaryota > Metazoa > Chordata > Mammalia > Artiodactyla > Bovidae > Capra > Capra hircus. Next base: position 14,486,600 of record NC_030828.1, on the reverse strand, counting down.
GCCTGTGTCCCCTGCATTGCGAGGCAGCTTTGTAACCACTGGACCACCAAGGAAGCCCTTTCCTTCCTTTTAAAAGCTGAAATAATCTTCCATTGTAAATATGTACTGTAAACATTGCTTCCATTGTAAATATTGCTTGTCCGTTCATCTGTTGGCGGACGCTTAGGTTGCTTACACATTTTAGCTATTGTGAATAATGTTGCAATCGACATAAGCCTACCACTCTCTTGTAATCTAGCATAATCCCCCCACTTTTTGCTACTGATGTCGACTTTTAAAGAGGTTTTCGACTCTTTGCAGAGGTAGGAACTTTCTACAGAATGCTCTCTATTCAGAATTTGTCGAGTTATTCCTTTTGGTTTGATCTAACTTGTCCTCTCATTGAACACTAGGGTTTTTCTTGACTAGATTTACATTTTGTTTACGTTGGTCACTGGTAAGGCACTCTTCTAAATGCATGCTAAGTTGCTTCAGTCGTGTGTCACTCTTTGTGACCCTATGGACTGTAGCCCGTCAGGCTCCTCTGTCCTTGGGATTTCCTGGGCAAGAATACTAGAATGGGTTGCCATTTGCTCCTCCAGGGGATCTTCCCAACCTAGGGACTGAACCCGTGTCTATTACGTCTCCTGCATTAGCAGGAGGGTTCTTTACCACTAGTGCCACCTGGGAAGCCCCACTCTTTTAAGTGCCTCATATTAAAATGTCTGGTTGGACGTCCCTGGTGGTCCAGTGGTTAAGGCTCCATGCTTCTACTGCAGGGACCACAGGTTCAATCCCTGGTGGGGGGACTAAGATCCTGCTTGTCAACACATCCAAAAAAATAAATAAATAAAAATAAAAGTGACATCTACAATATTAATAAAATGCCTGGCTGTCCCCTGTTCCTGGTGCTAAGGTTGACTGCTGGGTTGAGACGGGTAGTGACAGCCAGACCTCCAAGTGGAAGGCATGTTTGTTCTCTTGAAGCCGGTATCTTCTGCGTGCTTGCTGAGTTGCTTCAATTGTGTCCGACTCTTTCTGACCCCATGGACTGCATCCTGCCAGGCTCCTCTGTCCGTGGGATTCTCCAGGCAAGGATACTGGAGTGGGTTGCCATGCCCTTTTCCAGGGGACCTTCCTGACCCCAGGACTGAGCCCCTGTGTCTTTTTGTCTCCTGTATTGGCAGGCGGGTTCTTTACCACTAGTTGCATGTGGAGAACCACTTTATTGGTAAAAATAACCTCTCCTGTTTGTTGAGTGTCTGCTATGTGCCCGATGCTTGGCATACGCTACCCTATTGAGCCTTCGCTGTTGTCCCCGTGTATAACTCAGTGTGGGGACCTGGTCGCCCCTCTGCTATGAAGACACTTCTCAGGCCTCTGCTGCTCCTGCTTTCCTCTTATGGTGGTCATGGCCTTTCGCCCAAAGCTGACTGGCATGATGTGGGCCCTGTCTCCCAGGTTATAAATTCCTGGAGTCTAACCCCAGCTCCAGCCTTCAGGCATGACTCTGGGTTGGTTTTTCAGCCTCCAGACCTCAGTGTCCTCATCTGTAACTTGGAGAGAATAAAAGTTCCCAGCTCAAGGGGTTCTTGCGGGCGTGAATGGACCCATCAGATGTGAAAGGCTGAGTACAGTGGTTGGCACACGTGCTTAATGAATCTCGGCCTCATTCTCACTGTCACCCCTTCCGTGGGTCCCTGAAGACAGTTGTCGGCCCTTTTTGCCCTGAGGGTTTATGGTCAGTACCATGGGGGAGGGATGGCTGAAAATCAGGGGCCGAATTGTGCAGAAGGCTCTTGAGCAGGGTCTGCAAACTGTGGCCCGTGAGCCAGATCCAGCCTGCAGACAGCTTTGTGAGTGCCGTGTTTTTGGAACATAAACACATGGGTTCGTGTCCAGGTCCTTGTCTTCAGCTCCATTTGTGATCCAGCAGCAGGGGTGGTTGTGACAGAGACCACGTGGGCGGAAGCACCTGAACTGTGTACCGTCTGGTCTCCTCCAGGGTACACTTGCCAACCTCTGCTCTGAAAGTGATCTTGCAGAGGAGGCAGTGAGCGGTCCCGAGGACCACTAAGAGAGAGCTTAGTTCCCTGCCCAGGAATTGATACTGAGCCTGGGTTGCTTGGATGAAAACCAGGAATCCGAACTACTAGACCACCAGTGTCTGGAGGCTAGATGCAAAGTGGCCCTGGCTCTTACCCCCCGATTGAAGGCAAGAGTGTTTCCAGGAGACAAAAACCAGAGAGAGGGTTTGGGTATGGTGTCATAAGTCAGAAGCAGGGCGGAAATACACATCCAGAGAGCAAGGGTATGGGTGTCCTTCATAATGAGGAGGAGCACAGTGAAGAGGGGATTTGAACCCCTCATTTAGGACAGTCCTTCCGGGTCTTGTTTACCTCTTTGACCAAGTGCCTTTGGCCAATTTCCTTGTTTCTTTCTTCACGCCTGACTGGTCCTAGGACCCTACCCAACATGGGTGCACAACTTCTTGCTAAGGTGGATCCCCCCGCTATAGGTGGGTCCCCCCGCTGTAGGCGGGTCCCCCCTCTGTAGGCGGATCCCACCGCTGTAGGCGGATCCCCCCGCTGTAGGCGGGTCCCCCCGCTGTAGGTGGGTCCCCCCGCTGTAGGTGGGTCCCACTATAGGTCTGCCAGTGCATGTCCACACTTTATTAAGGGTTGGCACTCTCTCCCTTTTGACCCCCGAGGAGCCTTCCTGCGCGTGTGCAGACAGGAAAGACTTCCTTGACCTCAGGGGTGGTCATCTTATCTCTTCACATCAGCAGAGCTAAGCTTCTGCCACTAGCTTTGTCCTTGGAGTGTCTGGGTGAGAGGAAAGCTTCAGTTTCACTCCACTTGACAAACACCAGCTGTCCAGCCCAGGGGCCCGTCTGTCTCCAACCTACAAAGCATAAACAGTCCTTAGAGTTGTGGGCTCACAGGGGGGTCCCAGCTCCTCAGATGAGATGGTGCCTCCTACTGAACCTCCGCCTTCAGCTTTCTCTCCTGACTTGGCCTTTCCCACTGGCCCCGGGCTTCTGGACTCAGACCGTAAGGCTGGCTCTGGCCTCTGGACAGGCCTTTCTGCTGGTCTTAGGCTGACCTCCCGCAAACAGAGGACACGTGTAGTCACAGGTATTCTGAAGGCCCCAACCTGGAGACGTTCCTGGACTGAGCCGAGATTTGACCTGGCCTTTCGGTCGAATTGGCCTGATGTGTTTTGCACAGTGTCTCCCACGTGGCCCTGCAGGCCGCAACATTGAGCTCCGCTGGGCTGGCCACCTCGTGTGGATGTGGTCTGTGTGGCAGGAGTTGCTGTACCCCAGGCCTTCCTTCTACTCATATTCCTGGTTATGAACACTAACAGCTAATTATAGATATTTTACTTTTGCCAATATTTTGGGGTCCTGCTGTTTGACACAGATGGAACCAGTTCAACTCCGTGGAGTGAGAAATCCCATTTCCATCACTTTCTTCTGCATTTGGACTGAAACAGACCACTTTCCCAAAGTCATTTTCTATTATTTGTGGCTTGTATCATTTGATTTATTTCCTGGTCTTTAAGATAGTTTTTATTGATCTGAGGCATTAGATTCTGATGGGAAAGAATTTCTTCCCTTTTATTTTATGCTGTGGCCTCACTGCTTAAATAAGTATTTAACGTTTTAATTAATTTGGCATGAAGCCCCTACAAATGATGATGGCAGTTCTCTGTGTATATATTTTTTAAAGATTTTTTTATTTGGACCATTTTAAAAATCTTTATTGAACCTATTGCAATACTGCTTCTGTTTTATGTCTTGGTTTTTGGTTTAGTTCCCCAACCAGGGGAACCCACACCTCCTGCCCTGGAAGGTGAAGTCTTAACGACTGGACCTCCAGGGAAGTCCCATTTTTGTATATATTTTTAATTTTTATGTCCAGTCCTACTCCCTTCTCTCTCTTGCCCTTAAAATATTTAAGCTGTTTGTGTTCTGTGATGCTGCCATAGAAATTCAAGATCTATTTATTGAGCTTCTGTGATTTTCCAGGCCCTTTTGCCAGCCATTATCAAAACACACAGAAATCTCTACTCCAAAGGAGCTTACGTTGTGGTACTTTCCTGCAAATGTTTGTAAATCACATCAGAACAGCAACAAAGGCCGAGATTCTTGGAAGAGTGAGTGAGTATGGACGGCTGGATGTAAAGACCCCTTTGTGGAGATGGGCAGGAGCAGAACATTGAAGTGGACCCCGCAGAAGAAGTGGGATCATCGGTGCAGGGAGAAGGCATGCATTTAGGAGAGGAGGGCGATGTCGGAGAGGAGGGCGATGTCTGAGAGGAGGGCTGTGGCTCTGGCAGTGGCCCGCGGTGGAGAAGGGGAAGGAAGATGGTGCCATTGGATGGAGGTCACAGTGAAGTAAAGAAAGGCCTTGAATTCTAGACTCAATCTCCTAGGCAAAAAAAAAAAAAAAAAAAGAGTTTAGTTTTCCAGAAAGTCATCTGTGAAGGGACTTCCCTGGTGGTCCAGCAGTGAAGAACTGCACACTTGCAATTCAGGGGGCCAGTTCAGGCCACCCCTGGCCAGGGAGCTAGATCCCACATACCATAATTTAGAACTAAAATCCCGTGCAGCACCCCCAAAAAAGGTGGCGAGGGGGTGTCTATGGAAAGAGGTGTTTTAGGAAGAGAGTAGCTCGGGGGTCTCAAAACCACGAGAGACCTGTAGTCTGCCCTGAGCATGAAGCCAAACGTGTGTGTGTGGAGGGGTGGTGCACAGGTCACCTGCCCCATCCTTGGTGCACTAGATGGTAGGTCCACACAGATATTGTCCTGGGGAAAGACTTCTATCTGCAGATTTACTGAAACACAGAGCACCAGCTGACAAAATGGGGCAAGAGCTAGGATCCCAGAAGTAAAGCCGTCCTCTTGTGAGATCTTAAGCAGGGTGTGGGTTTGGGCATTAAATTGGCTCCACGACACCAGATGCGTTCCTGGTCCTCGGTGGTGGCCAAAGGCAGCGGCAGAAGCGAGTATTAATGGCTCCTTGGGCGTCTGTAGGTCAGGCAGTCATCACACGGTCTTCTCAGCACAGGCTCCCGCAGTGCAGGGACAGGATATGCGATGGAACCTCTGGAAGCTTCTGTTAATTATCTTCAGTGTCAGGTGTTAAGAGTGACATTTTGACAGGGGCATATCAAACATTCTCGTATGTTTTAAAAGCAGACTCCAGTGTTATGTCAAACCATCCAGAATTGTCACCTCCTCGCTGCCTTCCCTACAACTGAGAGCATGGATTCTCACGTTCAGAAAAGTCTTCATTCACCAACATCCGAATAATGAGATGCGGACAGCAACTGAAAGAAGTACCCACGCTTCACCAAAAGGGCCTTATGCTAAAACAATGTTGCATTTCCTGGAGATGTTATCCCTTTTTCTTACATGTTGGAACTAAGAATAGAGGCTTTTCTCCTATCAGTTTTCTTCACTTCTTTCTTGTAAGCAGTTACATTCTTCCTGGCATTCAAATATTTCTGAAATAGCTATTCTCAGACATAATAACAGCATAACTGTAAAACAAAGTATGTGACTCTGATTTGAAACTCAGCTCATGTTGTATCTGTGGTACTGAACACTCACTTATTTTTGGTAAATTTTTAATTTTTTAATTTTTATTTTATATTGGGATATAATTTACAGTTGGAGAAGGAAATGGCAATCCACTCCAGTACTATTGCCTGGAAAATCCCATGGACAGAGGAGCCTGGTAGGCTATAGTCTTTGGGGATGCAAAGAGTTGGACACGACTGAGTGACTTCACTTTATAATTTACAGTGCTGTGTTACTTTAAGGTGCACAGCAACGTGACTCAGTCATACATGTACATATGTCTATTCTATTCTAGATTCTTTCCCAGTATAGGTTGTAACAAGAATATTGAGTAGAGTTCTCCATGCTCTGCAGTAGGCCCTTGGTGATTACCATGTTTTGTGTCTATGTGTTAGTCCCAACCTCCTAATTCATCCCCTTTCCCACCTTCGCCACACGTTTACCTGTGTGTGTTGAGTGGGGCAGCCATGCTTCTGAAGGCAACTGTGTAATTTGATAGGTCATTGTTATATAGACTGTTAGCATAACAGTTCTCATAAAACATTTATTGCTTGTCCCTGAGCTGGCAGCCCATAATGCAGGTACATCCAGCATCACCGCATACACTGTGACATGTTTGGTTTCTATCATTTATTTTGTCTGCCTCCCCTCCTCCCCTCTTGAAGCCATCATCTGCATTTTCTACTTGGAAGTACATTAGTTACCATGGAAACAGTGACGTCATTGGAGGGGGTGAGGGTTGGTAACATCTGCATGGACAGTATCAGATCATTTTATTTAATGGTTTGAAATTTATTCCACACTTGGGGAAGATTAGGAGTATGTTTGAGGGGATAGTGTGCTTATGCACTTAGAGCTAATATGATGTGTGTCCATGTAACTAAAGGCTGCATTTGTGTGATATTTAGGTTGCACACAAAAATATGCTTGAAAATTAAAGAAGAAAAATACAAAGGAAAGAAATAGGAAGGTCAAGGGATTCATATCATTTCCAACTGCCCAGGGCCCATGGTTACAAAAAAGATGCCTTGAGTTCCCACTATAGATATGGTTCATGTAAGCCATGATCCGTTTTTTTTTCATAAAAATACTGTGATAAGTCTTTATCTAAGTGAAACTCACATTCCAGGTGTTGGTTGATTAATTCTGATGTGCAGCTGAATTTTTGCAAGATCCATAAAGAGGTGCCAGTGGTCTCAGAAGCTGTGTGTGATGGCAGAGGTGGTGCCAAGGAGGGCACCTGCGGCCCTTTAAGTGCTCAGGGCTCTGCAGCGTGTCTGAATGAGGCTGAACTGTGCTCTCCTTTGACCTGAGCATCCTTTTGTTCACTTTTAATTTTGAGCCAGTTGCACATTCACTGGCATATATAAGAAATAATGCAGAAAGATACAAATACAGAAATAATTCAGAAATTAATATGGGTTATTTTTAATTAACATAACTAATACAGAAATAATACAAAAATATGCCCAGTGGAACATAGTGCATAATAATTGTTGTTTAGTCTCTCAGTCATTTCCAACTCTTTTCTTTAGACACTGAGTTGTGTCAACCCCATGGACTGTAGTCTACCAGGCTCCTCTGTCCATGGACTTTGCCAGGCAAGGATACTGGAGTAGGTTGCCATTTCCTTCTCCAGGGGATCTTGGCAACTCAGGGATCGAACCAGGGTCTCCTGCTTGGCAGGTGGATTCTTTACCACTGAGCCACCAGATAACCGGTCAGAAGTTGACGTGGATGCAGTTCACCTGCTGGCTTTTCTGGTTTTACATGCGCTCATGTGTATGTGTGTGCGAATTTAGTCTTTGCAGTTTTATCTCATGGGTAGAGTCCTGTGACCACCACCACAGTCTAGGTACAGACCAGTCCCACCTTGCGGGTCCCTCCTGCTACCCTTGTAAAGCCACACCTCCCCGAATCTCTAACCCCAGGCCACCCCTACAGCCATCGCACAGTATGTGAGGGTGGTTGATTCCAGGACCCCTCGTGGATGCTCAGGTTGGCATGGTATAGTCAGCCCTTCATATCCACGGATGCAAAGCCCACAGATATGAAGGGCTGACTATAATCCATTCTTCATCTAGGGAATGTTGTCATTTCAGACTGTTATGTAAATAGAATCTATATAGCATGCAGCCTTTGAGATTAGCTTTTTTTCACTCAGCATAAATCCCTGGAGATCCATCCAAGTTGTTGCTTGTATCAACAATCCATGGATTTTAAGTTCTGAGTGACAGTCCATGATATGAATGGACCACCGTTAGTTTAAGCATTCACTCCTTGATGGACACTGGGCTGTGTTTATTGTTTATCTTTTTAAACTGAAATCCTTGAGAGAGGGCTTTGGGGGGTCCTAATAGCACAGAATCAGTGAGTGTTTTTAAGGTATCCAGGACTTTTCTAAAGGTCTCTCTCTAGAGCATTTGTTCAGTCATTAAGTCGTGTCTGACTCTTTGAAACCACATGGGCTGCAGAATTCCAGGCTTCCCTGTCCTTCACTGTCTCCTGGAGTTTGCTCAAATTCATGTCCATTGAGTCGGTGATGCCATCCAACCATCTCATCCTCTGTCATCCCCTTCTCCTTCTACACTCAGTCTTTCCCAGCATCAGGGTCTTTTCCAGTGACTCAGCTCTTTGCATCGGGTAGCCAAAGTATTGGAGCATAAGGCCCAGATTATTTATTAATAAAAGAAAGGAAGGGGCTTCTCAGGGGGTGCTAGTGGTAAAGAACCTGCCTGCCAATGCAGGAAACATAAGGGAGTTCAATCCCTGGGTCAGGAAGATCTCCTAGGGGAGCACATGGCAACGCACTCCAGTATTCTTGCCTGGAGAATCCCATGGACAGAGGAGCCTGGCGGGCTACAGACCCTGGAGTTGAGAAGAGTCGGACGTGACTGAGCAACTTAGCCTAGCACAGAAGGAAGGAATGCACTAGAGAGAGGTATGGAGACCCCGCAGAGCGGGCTGGCCAGGCCACGTGTTGGGGAGCTTGATATTCTTATATTAATAGTTGTTTGCCCTGTAGAGGGAGGCAGAAGCAACCGATGCTCTAAGACCTGCGCTTAAGTATCTGCATCCCTCTCCCAGCATTGATGGAAACAGGTATTTTTTCTGATCAAAGAAACTGTAATACCAACTACTCAGCCTGCTTGGTCCCCTGATCCCTTTGTGGGAAAGATGAAAACCTAAATTCTTGTTCTGAGACAGGTCACAGAGGAAATTGTTTTCTTGGTCTCATTGATTGATTTTCATCTGGGAAGTGTTCCACTTGGCCTTTTCCAAACTATGCCCCAGGATTGGGGCCACATGACGGAATTTAAACACCAAAATCATCCTTGGAGTATCAGCCATATGCTCGTGTTTCTGTATTGAGATTCATGGGAAGCAGCCCGAATAACAAACCCAGAGATCTGACATTGCTTTACTTATTTAAAGACCTTTTATTTACCCTGCATTTTATGCAACCAGCGGGGTCTCCCTTTGTCCTCTGAAAGTTTAAGCTATTGACCTAAAGAAAGGACAGATTTTTAACACTGGGATTGAAGGTTTGAAAGCCACTCAGAGAAACCTGGCGTATTGGAAGCTTTTAATATCAACGACTGTCGGTCAGAGTGTCAGCTCTCTGACTTTGAGAACTGAGCAGTGGGAGCAAACCCCCTGGGAAATAAGCAGCGTGTAGAAATGGCCCACAGGGAAACAGACGTTGCCTTTGGCGTTTAGCCCAAATGTCAGGAGATGGTTTTCATAGCATAAGCGCCATGATTTCTTTCATGATTTTTTTTTTTAATGTGGACCATTTTTAAAGACTTTATTGAATTTGTTATAATATTGCTTCTGTTTTATTTTTTTATTTTTTTAATTTTTGGCCCTGAGGCATGTGGGATCTTAGTTCCCTGACCAGGGATGGAACCCCCTGCATGGGCAGGCAAAGTCTCGCTCTCTCCTTTTTTTTTAATTTTATTAATCTGGTTGTGCCACGTCTTTGTGGCTGTGTGCAGACTTTCTCCAGCTTTGTTGAACAGGGGCAGCTCTCGAGCCTCGGTGTGCTGGCTTCTCTTGCTGCAGAGCCTGGGTTCCGGGTGCATAGGCTTCGGCAGCAGCAGCAAATGCCAGCTCAGTGGCTGTGGCACACAGGCTTAGTCGCTCCGTGGCACGTGGGATATTCCCAGATCAGGGATTGGACCATGTCTCCTGTGTTGGCAGGCAGGTTCTTTACCGCTGAACCACCAAGGAAGCCCTGCAAGGTGGGGTCTTAACCGCTGGACTGCTGTGGAAGTGCCAAGCGCTGTGATTTCTTTGCCTGGAAACCTGGCCCTCATCTTCTAATACTAACCTGGGATATCATGCTAGAGTGGGGTAACCCTGCCCCTCCCTTCCATCACCCCCCTCCCACTTCCCGCCAGGTCAGGTGCCCTTGTCCTGAGGCCTGCTTTGCCATTGACCCCATTATAACACAAACCCCTTAAGATTCGTGCCTTGAAGTACAGTTGCCTCTTGCTGGGGAGTTTGGTTCTCAAGCAGCCTGGGACACCAAGCTTGTGTGTGGTGGAGGATTACCCAGGAATGCTCCTCAGCTATCTAGAAGGTGAGTAGTGCATGTAGGGGTTGTGCGGTGTAAAAAATGCTTAGCCCGCAATCACACTTAGCATCAGAGAGATGCGTGTACTAACAGAGGGCACATGAGGACAAATGCTTAGCGGGAGGACTGGAAGGTCACACCTCCCTTCTCAAGCACAAGTTCAGGATATGCCTCTGCTGAGTGGAACTGAGGATAAACCAATCACACTCTCTAAATAATGTATTGTTGAAGCCGAGTATTTGCTTATCTTTGTGTTCTCAGCTCCCACCTCAGGGTTGAGCATGTGGTGGTGTTTGGTAAATATTTGCTAAATGAATGAATGAATAATCAAGAAGGCAGAAGTGAAATTTAACTAATAAGGGATGGATGGCGGGGTTTCCACCCTCCACTCCCACAGCCACCGTACATGACTTTTCAGCCCCACTCTGGTTTTACAGAACATGTTCAAAAAGTATAATCCCATCAAAGCCAGTCAGTTATGGACTAGAAAGAACTGGAGTTTTCTTTGCAATTAGGTGGCAACTGGTATCCCAATGAGCTGCAATACCATCTTATTCTTGAAGAAGTCAGTTGGGCTCTTGGTCTGAGCATCATCTTCTGAGAAACCACCTCCGTGCCTTGAGAGTGAAGCAGAGGAAGAAATGAACGCACAGGCTGAAACACAAAGGAAAGATGAGGCAGAGATCCAAGCAAACGTGTAAACCGTGGAGGCCACAGAGGTAGAAACAAGGGACTAGGACTAGCCAGAGGCGAGGAACGCTGGTACAAATTGTTGGATGGCACGCCTTCTGTCTAGAACTTGTCACAGTGGATCTGGAACATATATGCCCATTCTGGTTGCCCCAACCCTCGAGACTTGCCTTGCTCATTATCAGAGCAGCTCCTTTGGGTCCTTTGCCCTGAAGCTGTGGCATTCTGAGCTAGTTCTGTTCTCAGTTGTGAATGTAACATGTGTACCATGAATCACCCCTTTTACTGTCTTAACGGAAGAAAAAAAAAAAGAAGTTGGTTGGGCTGTACTCACCATGCCTGGCGAGTCAAGGAATGGTAGATGGGCTGCCAGTCATGGTGTGGCCGGGACTGGCGCCTGCTGCTGTAAGCCGCCAAGCAGCAAGGTCTTGGGAAAGAGCCAGGGGCTCCAACTGTTCACATTACAGACCTCTCTATCAGCTTATCTTGATCTTCAGGTTGCCAAGATGCTGTGAGGGCAGTGGATAATAAAATAACTCCCTCTTTCCTCCACACTCTCCACTTTTTCTTTCTTTTTTCTTTTTTAACAGCTAGCAATAAATGGGCTGGCTTTCACCTTCACCAAGTGCCTGGGTTGTTTGCTTTGAGACATCTGCTCGTCTTGAGAATAAAAAGAGAAACTTGGTTCTGAGACTCTGGAATTCTCTCTTTCTGGTTTGCTTTTTCACTCCGTCAACTGAGGGACCAGAGGGAATGTCAGAAACCCTAGGCTTTCTCAGTAAAAGACACGCCTGTTCGGGGTCAGAACCACGTAGTCTCTGCCTGGCCTTCTTGCTCTAATACTGGAACTCGTGGATGATATGGGACCACCAGACTTTGCCTTTGTTGGGATATTTCTTTCGGAATTTTTTTTTTTTTCCCCAGACCATGCAGCATTACTTCCCTGACTAGGGAGATAATTTTAATAATAAATAACATTTCTGTACAGTGGAAATGCAGAGTCCTAACTACTGGACCACTAGAAAAGTCCCTTTGCTGGGAAATTTAGAATCTGCCACATGTTTAACATTCCTTGCATCTCCTTACACATAGCTGTCATTTCCACAGGGATTTCTCTTTGCAGTTATTTGCAATTATTTTATGTCATTATGTAGCCTTCAAATTGCTGTTGGCTATAAATTCCAAGTTGTGATTTATGTTTTTTAAGTACTAAGGCAGTCCTTTCGTACATTATTCATACTCTTCTAATTATTTCATGTGCTTGGCTGATTTGTGTGTAGAAATTTTGGTTCCGAATATTTTCCAAACAGAATCGTATTTGTCTTATCTCTGAGTGCAGCATCTTCACACATCATGTTGCAGCCGTGTGATTCTACACCATGTGGTGTGAACTGTGCTAAATGCTTTTTATTTATTGTCCACTTAATCCTCCAGTTAATACACCCACAGAAATTCGGCACAGAGTGGAAAGTTTGGTCACCATATCATCATATAAAGTCATGTGAATGACCAAATAGTGGTCCAAAGAATGATAAGCATAATTAGAGAAAAGCAAATCAAAGCTACAGTGAGGTACCATCTTAAACCAGTTAGAATGGCCATCATTAAAAAAAAGAATCTACAAGTAACAAATGCTCGAGATGGTGTGGAGAAAAGGGAACCTCCTTCACTGTTGGTGGGAATGTATTGGTGCAGCCACTACGGAGAACAGTATGGAGGGGCCTCAGAAAACTAAAAATAGAAATGCTGTATGGTACAGCAATCCCACTTCTGGGAATATAGCTGGACAAAACTGTAACTTGAAAGGATTCATGTACCCCAGTGTTCACCGCAGTATTGTTTACAATAGCCGAGAAATGGAGGCAACCTACATGTCCATCGACAGACAAATGGATAAAGAAGACACGGAGCATGTGGCAATGGAATATTACTCAGCCATAAAAAAGGAATGAAATGATGCCGCTTGCAGCAGCATGCCATCTTAAGTGAAGGAACTCGGAAAGAAGAAGACAAATACCATGTGATATCACTTATATATGGAATCCAGACCCTGATGAACTTGCCTATGAAACAAGCTCACAGACACAGACTTACAGTTTCCAAAGTGGGGCTGTGGGGGGAAGGAGGGGTGGGGAGTTAGAGATTCCAGACAAAGTGTTACATATAGGCAGGGGAACAACAAGGTCCTACTGTATAGCGCAGGGAACTGTATTCAGAATCCTGTGAGAAAACAGCATGAATAAGAACGTATGTATAACTGAATCACTTTGCTGTACAGCAGTAATTAACACAACACTGTGAATCAACGATACTTCAATAAGCTAAATTTTAAGAAAAGAATGGTAGGAATCGCGACAGTGTCTAACACTGTTTTAGGGTTTTTATATGCTTTAATCTCTTTAATTTTCCCGAAACCCTCTGAAATAGTATAACTGTTGTCCTTATTTCATAGCTGACTATGAGGTCCTGAGAGATTAGAAAACTTTCTCAGTGTCATACAGCTTGAACGTGGCAGCACTAGGCATCAAAAGCAGGATTCTGACTCCTGAGCCTTTGCTTCTAAATAATAAAGTGTTGTTTTAAAATAACAAAACCTTATTAATGTCTTCAATGGAGATCCTGTGAATCACTAAAATTGGAAATTATTATGAAACGTTCATTTTCTCATATTAAATAGAGTTTGAGTGATTTTCAAATTTGCATCCTTTCTAGGAAGTCTGAATAATTAAATTCCAGTTCTAATTTTGACATTTCCTTTTTGAAATCATTGGAATCATTGGCTCAAAGTGAACATTTTGGGAATGCCTGCTCCATGCCAGGCCCTGTGCTGAGTATTTTTCACCTGTTATCTCATTTAATTCTCAGAATACCATTATCCTTTGAGAGCTGAGGAAACAGAGCTGCACTGAGATTTAGCTCATCAGGGCCCATCCCAGTGGCTTGGGTTCCATGGCTGGAGACCTCCTAGCAAACTCACCTGCTTTCTAGGAGTATAGAGCCAGAGGTCCTTCCCCCGGGCATCAGGAAGGATTCCTGAGGAAAAGTACAGTCATGTGGGCTATGTGGTTCCTGCTCATTCAGTCGGAAAAAGCCTATTCATCTCATGTGGGGCCCAGGAAGGAAGGGGCTGATGCTGCCATCGGCTCAGGGGGGTTGAGTCTCCCCCTGCTCTGAGCAGCAGCTCAGATGGTCCACGTGGAGCTGAGGTGGTGGCCTTCTTTGCCCCTCCCTACATCACTGGCCAGCTGTAGATCCCGCTGTGTATTTATTGATTTCTTAGATATTTATTTGTTTCCTTGGCTGTGCTGGTGGGTCTGAGTTGCAGCATGCCGACTTGTAGTTGATGCCTGTGACCAGGGTGCAGACTCTTAGCCATGGACCACTAGGGAGGTGCCCTGGCTGTGTCTTTTCTACCATTGCTGTGCTCAGTCTGAGCGTGAGCTTAGAGGTCAGGCGCTTCAGAAGCTCCTGTTAGGAGACAGAGGACACTCAAGGGCAGAGTGCCCTTCTCCACGCGGCCCTGGCTCTGACACCTCTGGTAGTAGCCGGGAAGGTGCCTCTTCCTTTCAGCATCCATGGTCTGAACTCATGTTACAGGAAAAGGGACCCCTTCTGTGCTGGGCAGCTGGGCCCAGAACCATGGTCTTCTAGTGATGCTTAGTATGAGACCTTGGAAGGAGGGCAAGTATGTGAAGTCCTCCCAGCACCTCCTGCCTGGGGCCCTGCATGAGTGTGAACTTGGACCTGGTGACTTGCCTCTTTATGCTTTGCCCGTCCAAAGAGAGATGTAAAAGCCAGGCTGCTGGCATCAGGGCTGTTTCTATCAGCTGACCCTGTTTCTGGGCTTGCTGACTGCTAAGTCACCTCAGTGCGGGGACGCATTCAGTGTCCTGATCTTTACGGCTTTCTTCTCAGGACCTCACGCTGACTCCATCAGTTTGAGTGGTTCAGGGTAACTCCAGACAAGAGTTAGGGTATGATGTGATGGCCGTTTGTTGATTCTCTTTGAAAGCCCTGAAGATGAGGGATAATAGGTGTTTAATGAGCTCCTGCAGGGTGGCAGGTGCTGACAAGTACCTACAGCCTCCATTTCTAATCTCACAATTGATACATTATCATTCAGAAGCCGAAGCTTGGAGGTCAAAGGATTCTGCTTACCGCAGACAATGCAATTGACGGGGAGAGGGAGTGGGAGTTAATTTCCTGCATGCATCCGTGTGGTGGCCAAGACTCACTCTCCCAGTGGAATCTGAGCTGGCCTTTATGGCCTTTTGTGAGAAAGCTTGGGGAGACCAAGGTGCGTGAACAGCAGGCGTGCATCATTGTCACTGCCAAGCATCTATTCCTTAGCTCTGGATCATGGATGTGGGTATTAGAAATGCCTTCAGTTGCAGAGTTGATACAGAACATGTGAATAGACTGATGATTCTTGGCTTTGCTTGTCAATATTTTCCTTTTCTCATGTAGAATACTGTCATTGTTTCCCCTCTTCCTTCCCTGGACCTTCTTCCTATGAGTGCAGGATGTTGTTGTTTAGTCCTCTGGTCGTGTCTGACTGCTTGCCACCCCATCGGCTGCAGCATGCCAGGTTTCCCTGTCCATCACCGTCTCCCAGAGTGGGCCCAAGTTTGTGCAGGATGGCTCCAGCCCTTTCCTGACTGTGGTAGGGCTGTCCAGGCACCCCAGCCCACTCAATTCTCCCAGCTGCAACCCTAGAGCTTTTTAAGATCCCCTCAGCCCTCTGGCTGAGACACTGCAGCCGCCAAGCCTGTACCCCTCGCCAGTACCCACCCCATCGAGTGCCATGGTACCGACTGTGTGGACAGGGGGCCCCACAGCAGCTGGTACCAAACAATGCCTGTTCTCATCTGGGCATCCCGGGCGGGCTTGGCAGCTTCGGCCGCTCAGAGCCCAGCTGGGTCTGAAGTTGCTGGGCTGCACTGCAGAGGTGATTTGCTGCTTGGTGTCAGTACAAACAGGACAGATTTCAATCCAAGGAACTTTGAAGGGCCTGCGGCCCTCTCTCTGTCTTCTGATTGTCTTTACAATGAAAGATGTTTGAAGTAGCCCCGCTGTTCAATGAACCCAGGCTGGATATGACCGCTGAGGTTTACAAGATCACTCTGCTGTGCTGACTGTGTGCTCTGGACAGATTCCCGAACCTCTCTGAATCTCTCCTCCTGTATCTTCTTTAAGACATATTTTATTTATTTTTAAAATATGGGGCCATGCTGGGTCTTAGTTGCAGGTGGCACATGGGATCTTCGGTTACAGCGTGCATGATCTCTTAGTTGCGTCAGGAAAACTGTGAGTTGCAACATGTGAACTCTTGATCACGGCACGTGGGATCTAGTTCCCTGACCAGGGATTGAACCCAAACCCTCTACATTGAGAGCTTGGACTCCTAGCTGCTAGACCTGCAGGGAAGTCACTCCTCGGTATCTTGATATTGAATTTAATAAAACCTATGCCACACAGTTCATGCCAGGATTTAATGATGGGATCTTTGTAGAAAGCACCTTGCCCAGGCACACTGTGTGCCCTCCATAGGTAATGAGCTCTCTTCCCCTTTGCTCATAGGATTCCAGCTGAGAGAAAACAAGGCCAAATCAACTTCTAGACATGCAGCTTTGCTGTCTTTACCACTGTCTGCAGGGATCTGTGCTTGGCCGGTTTCGGATACTTTTAAACAAAAGTAAAAGAGCTTTAATTATGCCCTTGTTTGTGGTTTGGTTTGGTTGCCTCATTAAAAGATTCTAGAATACTGCCCGCCCTCTGGCTGCTGCAAAGTGCAGGCCTGGCAAGAAGTCAGGAATGGTAAGTCAGTCCTTTCTGGTGAAGCTCCCAAGTTCTTCTGGCTCAGAGATGGGGCTGGCCGTGTCGTCTGGGCGGGGCGTGGCTCAGGGCACACCTCCTGAGCCCACGTTTGCTCCGGCATCACCCCTGCAGTGGGTGTGTCTTTGGCCTTTAGAGACACTCGCTGTTGCTCTTCGCTTCCCGTTCCCTCAATTTCGGTTGCAGTCTTCCTCTTAATACAGGTGACGGACACCACTGGGATCCGTACTGAGCAGACAGCAGGGGTGTTTAGAGTGACTTTGTCGTCACATTGCCTGGATTTCAGTCCACTTCATACCAGGTGGTCTTAGATATAAGGAACTTCAGCTTCCTTATCTGCAGAATGGAATAGTGGTAGCACTAATCTTACAAGCACTAATCTTGTATGAGGATTAACCTATGAAAAGTGGTTAACGCAGATCCTGTCCCATAGGTAAAAACTGCCTATATTAATGTTAGTAATGGGCTTCCCTGGTGACTCAGTGGCAAAGAGATGTAGGAGGTGTGGGAGATTCAGCTTTGATCCCTGGGTCAGGAAGATCCCCTGGAAGAGGAAATGGCAATCCACTCCGGTGTTCTTGCCTGGACAATCCCATGGACAGAGGAGCCTGGTGGCCACAGTCCATAGGGTCACACAGAGTTGGACACGACTGAAGTGACTTAGCCTGTACACACAGCCTTCCAGCAGGCACAGAGGCAGTGGCCCAGCCTAGGACTTTATTCTTCTCTGTGTGGCTTGGACCATTCTGATTCTCACTGTGCCTCTTGAAGCAAAGGTGTTCAAGATGTTATATCTGCCTTTTTACTTCTTCAAGCCAGGAGGCTAAGTAGACTCCCCAGGAGGTCCTGTCTGCTCCCCATCCTTTGCCGCTGTTGTTCAGTTGCTGTTGTGTCTGATCCTTTGTGACCCCGTAGACTGTAGCCCTCCAGGCTCCTCTGTCCATGGGACTCTCCAGGCAAGAATACTGGAGTGGGTTGCCATTTCCTTCTTCAGCAGATCTTTCTGACCCAGGGATCAAACTCCTGTCTCCTGCATTGGCAGGCAGATTTTTTACCTCTGAGCCACCGGGGAAGCCCCCTCCATCCTTTAGCAGGGAACCAAATAAACACTCTGACAAGCACCAACTCCAGAGGCAGAGGTGTTACCCTTCTCTTTTGGTTACCTTCCAGCACTCTCTGGTCTGGGCAGCCTCTCCTCCCCCTCCAGCTAGCCACTGGGGCTTGCTTACCTTTTTTCATTTTGCTGCACCGGGAAGCATTTGACACCTTAGTTCCCTGACCAGGAATCGAACCTCCTCCCCGCTCAGTGGAAGCTCAGAGTCTTCAACCACTGGACCACCAGGGATTCCCAGGTCTGACCTTTGAGAAGGACCTCTCTGCTGTCCCGACCCATGGAGGCCCCAGTTCTGTCCTGGATGGATGAGCATGGCTCCCAGGAATGAGGAATGGAGGCCTGAAAGCCTTGCTGGGTGTGAACTTCCCACTCATTTAAAATCACCTCTTTCTCCATTTTTATTTTTATAACAGTATTATAACAGTGGCTGCTCTGTGTGTGCATTCTGTCAAAAAAGGAATTGTGGAAAAGTGAAAAGCATGTCCCTCATGTAACTATAGAGTGAACCCGAGTCAAATATTATACTTACTCATTAATGAGAGAACCAGTAAATCGGTAAACAGAGAACATTGAAGGAAGTGGGTGTTCGTAGGCATTTTGGGGGAGAAAAGTAAAAGGATAGAAGAGAATGATTAGGTAAGTGTGGAGAGAATGGGGAGGTACCATTCAGATCAGCCCTGAGGTACCCCAGCTTCTGGGAGTGCTGCCAACAAAAAGCCTCTCTGTCGGCTCCCCTCAGAGTGCAGGGGAGAGAAGGTTTCCCCGTCTTCTCTTTCAGGTCCTCTGGGTGGTTGGTCTAATGATTACCTTAACATAAGCCAGGTTCACAGGAAGAAAAGCAGATTTAACTTTGTACGAACAGGAGCTCACGGAAAATATGAGACTCCAGGAAGCGACCAAGTAAGGGCTTCCCTGGTGGCTCAGCGAATAGGAATCTGCCTGCCAGTGCAGGAGACGGGGGTTCCATCCCTGGTCCAGGAGGGTCCCATGTGCTGAGGAGCCCCTAAGCCCGGGCGCCACAGCTGCTAAGCTCTCGCACCTGGCGCCCGGGAGCTGCAGTCACGGAGCCCACAGGCCTCAGGGACTGGAGCCAGGGTGCCCTAGAGCCTGTGCGCCCAACGAGAGGTCACCACAGTGAGAAGCCTGCTCACCGCAACCAGAGAAAAATCCATGCAGCAATGGAGATCCAGCAGAGCCAAAAATAAATAAATACAATTATTCTTTTAAAAAGGAAGTGACTAAGGTAGGCAGCTTTCTTACCTTTTAAACAAAGAGACAATACATTTTGAAGAATTAACGAGACAGAGGGATCTGGGCTTGGGGTGGTAAAGTAGCGGAATAGTAACAGGGCTTGTTGACACAGCCTTTTCAGCCTTGCATTCCCTCTCTCTGGTGATAAGGATGTCTCTCTTCTTTCTGTTATGGGGAGGGTGCCTTTCATGTGGGAGGTTTATATCCTTCTTTTAGAGAGACAGAATATATTTGTTTTTTGCCAGAGCTGTTCCATAACTAACGTTAACTCAAAATAATCAATATGCCTAAGTGTGGTGTATTTGGGGCAGCCTGCCCAGAACCCCATCAAGGGGATGCCTGAGGAAAGTCCCCTGGCCTGCTGGGCACCCCATGTCTGATCCATCTCTGGGTGTAAAGGCCGGATCTCTCACCCGCTGCTTGCATCTCTC
This sequence comes from Capra hircus, assembly GCF_001704415.2. Classification (NCBI taxonomy): domain Eukaryota; kingdom Metazoa; phylum Chordata; class Mammalia; order Artiodactyla; family Bovidae; genus Capra; species Capra hircus. The sequence goes on along the minus strand of NC_030828.1, from coordinate 14,467,129 downwards.
CAGGCTTATCCTGTCTTCAGAACTGCCCACAGGGCCAGCTGAGGCTTCTGTTGTGACCACATCCTAGTTCACTTTTTCTCTCTACCCAGAAATCTTCAAGGTAACAAGTAGCTTCACAGTGTCCACGCCCTTAATATATGTTGTTGTTCATTCACTAAGTTGCACCCAGCTCTTTGCAGTCCCATGGACTGCAGCACGCCAGGCTTCCCTGTCCTTCACTATCTGCTGGAGTTTGCTCAAAAGTCATGGCCATTGAGTCAGTGATGCCATCCAACCATCTCATCCTCTGTCGTCCCCTTCTCCTCCTGCCCTCAATCTTTCCCAGCATCAGGGTCTTTTCAGATGAGTCAGCTCTTTGCATCAGGTGGCCAAAGTATTAGAGTTTCAGCTTCAGCATCAGTCCTTCCAATGAATATTCAGGGTTGATTTCCTTGAGGATTGACTGGTTTGATCTTGCCATCCAAGGGACTCTTAAGGGTCTTCTCCCCCTTTCAAACCACAGTTTGAAAGCCTAAAATATTTGCTGTTGACCTTATTTATGGTCAATAGCAAAATCAGACCCAGATATATTCCTCTGGATACCAGGGTTTGGCCGATCTGCAGAGTTAGACAGCAAATATTTCAGGCTTTGCAGGCCCCCTGTCTCTGGTGCTCTCCAACTCTTCAGCTTTGCCCTGGGAGCAGGAAAGCAATCATGAAGACTAAACAAAGGGCTGTGTTCCAGCAACACTACTTACAAAACCAGGCGGAGGGCGGGATCTGGCCCACGAACCAGAGTGCCGGCCCCTGCCCTAGAGAGTTAGGTCATCCGTGGGCAAGTCTGTTAAACAGTGCCCTAGTGTGAAAGGACAAGCTACCTGCCATCTTTGCTTGATGCTTGTAGGATATAATGTCTGTTTATTTATTTGCCTATTTTTGGCTGCACGCGGTCTCCATTGCTGTATGAGGGCTTCTCTATTTGTGATGAAGCGGAGCTCCTCCTTGCTGTGGCGCCTGAGCTTCTCATTGTGGTGGCTTCTCTTGCTGCGGAGCACAGGCTCTAGGGCGTGAGCGCTTCAGTAGCGCAGGGCGTGCACTCAGTAGCGGTGGTGCTTGGGCCCTAGAGCACGGACTCAGTAGCTGTGGCGCACAGGCTCAGCTGCTCCTTGGCATGTGGACTCTTCCCAGACCAGGGCTCAAGCCTATGTCCCATGCACTGGCGGATGATTCTTAAGCACTGGCCCACCAGGCAAGTCCAGGATGTAATTTCTAAAGCCTACAACTGCCTACAAAGTGCTTGTCTCAACCATTCCACAAATGAGGTACCAGGATTGGTGAGGATTCTCCATGGTCTTAGTGTTTCGGTAGCTGATAGTCTGAGAGTGAGCTTGGTGGATCTAGCCCTGAGCCAGCCCTGCCCCCTTGGACCAGCCTCCTTCCGTCCTGGGAAGTCCTCCTTCTCACTCAGCCACGGGAAGCAGAGGTTTGCGTGACTCTTGGAGAAAAGCACCCCCAAACAGAGCTGACTGCAGGTTCACGGAGCCCAGAGGTATCTGAAGAGGCCATGCGCAGCATCCCACTCTGCCAGGTGTGCTGGGCTCGGCGCAGAGTAGGTGGATTTCCCTGTGAGTAAGGCAGTTTGAGTGCTGAGAGCCCTTATCCATGAGGGTGTTAAAGGCGTGCCCCTAAACCTTGTTTCCGGGACCTCGTTCCTCTGAAATCAGGATGAGGCGGCAATAGCTTACACATGGAGGCAGAGGTCTTACCTGGCCGTGCCCCACGCTGCCTGTGATGTCGACAAAGCCCCAAGGCTCTGATAGCACCACTGTGAAATGTGCATGGTCTCTCTTCCACCAGCTGTGCCTTCGCCAAAGTCCATTCAACAGGGCCTGGATTCAAATTCTGACTCCTCACCAGCTATATGACCATAGGCTACTTTTTAAAATCTCTCTGTACTGTTCAGTATGAGAATGAAATGGATGTATCTGTGTAAAGCTTGTAGGATAATACTTGTAACATAGTAAGCACTATGAACGTATTTTTGCTTATATTTTTTGTTATTATTGTTATTATCTTTAAGTGCTGTTATCTTTAGCACTTAGTATGGTATCTTGCTAGTAATTGTTGTGGTTTAGTTGTTCAGTCATGTCCAACTCTTTGCAACCCCATGGACTGCAGCATGCCAGGCTTCCCTGTCCCTCACCTAAATCCCGAGGTTTGCTCAAACTCATGTCCATTGAGTTGGTGATGCCATCCAACCATCTCATCCTCTGTCGTCCCCTTCTCTTCCTGCCTTCAATCTTTCCCAGCATCAAGGTCATATCTAGTGAGTCAGCTCTTCTCATCAGGTGGCCAAAGTCTTGGAGCTTCAGCTCTAGCGTTGGTCCTTCCAATGAATATTCAGGGTTGATTTCCTTTAGGATTGACTGGCTTGATCTCCTTGCTGTCCAAGGGACTCCCAAGAGTCTTCTCCAGTTTCAGGGCTCAGTAAGTGTCATTCAATACATAAATGAGCCATGTAATAAATGAGATTCATATTCAGTCTGGAGCACTGCTCTCCAGTAGGGCTCCATGTGATGGGGGCATGCTTAACTCCATGCTGTCCAGTAGGACATCCACTGGCCACATTTGGATAATGAGTACTTGACATGCAGGTATTGTGACTGAGGAACTGCGTTTTCATTCAGTCTTAGTTTAAACTTCCAGCCACATGAGCCTGGCTACTGGCTACCATGTTGGACAGCACAGCTCTCTGTACAGTGTAGTGTTCAGAGAGTGTGTTTCAGTGTTTGGCATTTTTCAGACATCTGCAGCTGATTCACATGCAGCCAGAGTCGAGAACCACAGGACTAGAATACTTAAGCCAGTACTTCTCATCCAGCCCCACATATCCATCAAGAAATAAATTCAAGAAGTCAATATTAAGCTCCCATTGTATGCTAGTTACTCTTTTGGGCACTGGCAATCAGCAAAGAGAGAGAGAGATCTTGGCTGTCCAAGAATTTGTGGACTAGTGGAAGAGGAGATAAAATAAAGGCACAAATAAACAGGCCACTGTTTTGTTTTGTTTTTTTTTAATCACTGGGGAAGACTGGAAAGAGTTTGCACTAGCTGTCTCAGTCGGATTTTGTAGAACTATACATGAATCTACGATGATCTTTGATGTGAATCAACCAGGGTTGGATGTTCTGGTGCTTTGGGCCGGTTGTTGTTTCTCAGTTGCTCAGTCGTGTCTGATTCTTTGTGACCCCATGGACAGCAGCATGCCAGGCTTCCCTGTCCTTCACTATCTCCTGGAGCTTGCTCAAACTGACGTCCATTGAGTCGATGATCCCATCCAACCATCTCGTCGTCTGTCACCCGCTTCTCCTTCAGACAAGGTGCTTGAGTCCAATCCGGACAAAGAGGGTGTTGCAATGGTGACTGGCTTGGAGGGAGTTGTGGTGCTTAAGGAAAGCCTCTGTCCGAAGGGAACACCTGAGCTGAGACCTGCGTGGTGAGAAGGAGTGAGCCTTGTCATGATCTGAGGTCAGAGGATTCCGGCAGAGGGAGAAGCAAATGGTCTTGAAATTGGGGCTGTGCTTGGCCTATTTGCCAAACAGGAGGAAGGCCAGTGTGATGGGAATGGCAAACACAAAAGACTGTGAGCACTGGTGAGCTTGGAGAGGAGGGGAGGGTGGGGTTTTTCAGGACCACGCGAATCCTAAGTTCGGATTTCGTTCCAAGTGCTGTGGGGGACTGTAGGGCCACCCTGAGCAATGCCTCCTGGACTCGGTGTGTCTTATCTCAGTTGTCATGCTGTGCATGGGTGATGGGGAGGGGCGTGGTGGTGTGTGGTGGCTCGGGCGAGGGCACACTGGTGCCAGGGCACTGACAGTGGCCGGGCAGACAGGCAGGGTCAGCAGACAGGTGTCTCCCCAGGCAGAGCCGACAGGGCACACTGCTGGGTGGACTGGATCCTGACGGTCGCAGGGTTTCTATATGCCCTTCTCCCCAAATACACCTGCTTCCCAGGTGGCTCAGTAGTAAAGAATTCACCTGCCAATGCAGGAGACCCAGATGTGATCCCTAGGTCGGGAAGATCCCCTAAAGAAGGGAATGGCAGCCCACTCCCGTATTCCTGCCTGGGAAATCCCATGGACGGAGGAGACTGGTAGGCTACAGTCCGTGGGGCTGCAAAAGAGACATGACTTAGCGACTGAACAACAACAAACAGCAACCCCACATATACCTGCACAGGGAGCCTGAGCGTCTGGTATTCCCTCCAAGTTCGCCTTCCTCCCCTCTTCCTTCAGGAGGCTGCTGAGAAACTGTGATGCCAGGAAGTGTAGGTTGGGGGATTATAAAGCAGGCAGCCTGAGGCAACGTTCTCTGACTTTAAAGTGCGCATCATCTGGGACCTTCTTAAAAGGCAGAGCCTGACTGTGTTGGTCTGAGTGTTGGCCTGAGCTTTTGCATTTCTAAAAGGCTCCCCCGTGCTGCCAGGACCGCCTGTGCTTGAGCCCGCTTTACCTAGGGAGGGCTGACTTCCTGCTACACAGGGGCATGAAACTGTGACCCTCCACAGCCTGTGCGTCTTTGGAGCAGGTTGCAGGTGCCTGGGAAGTTCTCGTGGGAATCACACAGGAGTCCATTCTTCTAGATCCACGGGAGCATCTTGGACTTGGTCGTGAGCCCTCTCTAGAGACCCAAGGAATCTGCTTTGTGCTTAGAGGAACCACGGGCCCCTTCGTTTGTCCTTTGGGAACCAAATTGCTCAACAATTATTTCACAGCCTGTAGCAGTGTAGGGGCAGCTTTTCAAATCCAATCTCCAGAACTACATTTGAGGAGGGATATATTTTACATGAAAAAGAAGCCTTTAAAGCAAAATGACCTGTGGGCAAGAAGGCCTGGGACTCTCTTGTGTTGTGTGTTACTAACACAATGCTTTTAACGTGATGTCTGGGTGGGAGAAATGAGACTTGATTGCAGGAGATATTAACAATGAGATGATCAGTTTGAACTGAGAGGGAAGTCTGACTCCAAAGTGATGCCTCCGGCTCCAGATCCGTTTCTTAATGGAAAGGGAAAAGGAAGTGTCAAGAAGTTTAATCTGATACATTTTACTGAAGAGCATCCCTATAAGTGAAACCTATTACCAGGCTGCAGGATTTAGGGCTGTTTTGAAATGAATGTACTTAACTCCATTGTAGAAGGGACTAGTTCAACCATATTGATCATCTGGGGGCCAGGACTGAATGTTTTATTGAGGCAGGGTTTCATATGGAAGCTTTTTGTAAATGAAACTAACATTAGATGACTGGGAGAAAATTACTACGACTTGCCATCTGGTTCCTCAGCCAATACCACTGATTCATGGTGCTTGTAGTGGTTCTTAATAATCCGTCCCATTTCATATTGTGTGAGATAGTGAAGCTATTTTCCTAATTCCTCCAGTCTAAATATTTAGGGTTACTGCACCAAGCTTCCACTCCAGCTTTCTTTGATCGGATGTTTTTGAATTCTCGCGTGCTGACACATTTATCATTATAGGCTATCACATTATCACGTGGTAGTTTGCATTTTTATTATGTTCTTCACTTCTAATATATTCAGATCTTCCTTGTGGAACCCACATAGATTTTTTTTTTTAACTAGGTGGGGGGAAGGACCTTGAACTATCTCAACTCACATCACTCAAAATGATCACTATCCTTTCTTATTTCTGAGTAAGAAGCTGTTCAGTAAAGCCCCTTCCTCTGTGTGTGGGTTTGCCCCCCATTTCCAGTGTTTGTTTTTCCTGTTTATTTCTCTTTTCTTTCTGGAATTACTGCTTCCCCCAGAGATAGCTGCTTACAAGAACGGGTCAGGCACAGTCTGAGAGAGTCCTTAATGAAATGTCTTTGGTGCATAATAGAGTCCCAGAATTACGGCAGCAGCTTTTTCTGTGTTTGTAGAAGTGTTGCCAGCATAAGGGCTTCCCGGCTGGCGCTAGCGGTAAAGACCCCTTCTGCCAATGCAGGAGACATAAGAGACACGGGTTCGATCCCTGGGTCAGAAAGATCCCCTGGAGAAGGGAATGACAACCCACTCTAGTATTCTTGCTTGGAGAGTCCCATAGACAGAGGAGCCTGGTAGGCTACAGTCTATAGAGTCGCACAGAGTCGGACATGACTGGGCGACTGAGCATGCACACATCTCTGTAAACCAGCATGTTGCTTCCCGGGTGGGGAGTCAGAGTGATGGCCCAGATGATCACAAAGCACCCTTATCTGCCAATAAAATAAAAGTCAAATACACGGCATGGCCACAGTTACTCTTTAGGGGTAGAACTCCAGGCAGAAGTGGGGCCTTCCTGGTGGCGCAGTGGATAGGAATCTGCCTGCCAATGCATGGGAGGGGGGTTTGATCCCTGGTCCTGGAAGATTCCCCCATACCATGGGGCAACTAAGCACACACCACATCTCCTGAGCCTGTGCTCTGGAGCCCAGAAGTTGCAACTATTGAGCCCGTGTGTTGCAACTGCTGAAGCCCTCGAATCTAGAGCCCCTGTTCCGCCAGAAAGAGTAGCCCAATGAGCAGAGGAAGCCCGCACCAAGCAACAAAGACTCAGCACCCTGAAATAAAAATAAATGAATAAACATTTTTTAAGTGGTGCATGGCACTGCTTCTTCTGGAGGGACACTCTTCCCATGGTGAATGAAGGTGTCTGTCATCCTGATATGCTGTATCTTGTAAGAGAATGGTCAGAACTGTCTTTAGAGAAGTCTCTGTGATGCCAGCTGTGGTTCTGCCCGGAGATATCGTAGCCTCAGGAGCCCAACAGTCCTGGGTGGAAATCCTGCCTCTGCCACTTTCTAGCTGTATGGTCTTAGGAAAAATAGGTAACTGTTTTGATCCTTAGTCTCCTCTGGAAAATAGAAGCCTGCCTTCTTGGCCACTGGAAAGTTGTAAGAATTTACAGTAACTTTCTACCACACCGTGTGCCACTGTTTGTATTAGCTGTTGCTTTCAAAATGAAGCAAGCATATTAAGGAGTTGGACATGACTGCTCATCTTTTATCCTGGGTTTTACTTTCTTTGTGCTGTTCTAAGTAACCTCAGTCGTGTCTGACTCTGTGACACTGTGGACTGTAGCCTGCCAGGCTCCTCTGTCCATGGGATTCTCCAGGCAAGAATACTGGAGTGGGTTGCCATTTCTTTCTCCCAGGGATCTTCCTGAACCAGGGATCGAACCCGCATCTCTTATGTCTCCTGCATTGGCAGGCAGGTTCTTTACCACTGGCGCCACCTGGGAAGCCCCTTTACATTGTTTGGATCACCATAAACAATCAACAGCCTTCAACTGGACTGTTTCTTTCCTCCTGGCTCTTTAGACTCTGTTGCAAGCAGTTTTCACTGCTGATGCAAATGCTGAGACTGTCATCTTGATAAAGCCTGTCTCCCTGGATACCAGTGGCTGAGTGGATGTTTTTGTTCCCATGTGCCAGGCTGAATCTACCCTGCAGCCCATGCTCTGGCGGCAGGGCGCCCAGGGCAGTGTCAGAACTGGATGTCCAGCGCCTGCAACTGCAAGGCCATCTCCTCTGTTTTCTTACCCGTCGAGGCATCCTGCAGTGGTTGACATGTCAGCTGCGGAAGCTTTTTAAACAGCTGGGCAAAGCCAGGTGCATCTGAAGGCATGAGTCTTTGCTCTAGACACACAGTTTTCTGTGCTGGAGTGGGATGAGAGGCAGAAAGCACATGCTCGTGGTTTGTTTCCAGTGTTCTTGGCTTGCATGCAGGTGTCTCTTTCAACACATCTTATTTTCTAAGCATGAAGTCAGAGGCAGATAATGTGACCCAGTTAACATGACAGGGCTCCCGTGTGTCCCAGGGGGAGGCATCCGCTGACCATCCATCACACACACAGCTCCCTGTGTAAGAACAGGGCTCTGACCCTGGGTCAAGAGTGCACGTAGCAACATACTCTCAGCTCTCTGGTCTCAAGTGAGACAACAGCCACTTTCTTACCAGCTGATGGATGTACTGCCCCGTGTATTGTTCCACTGGAGAGGCAATGCCTCTGTTCTAGAAAGTGGAGATTGCAGTCTTCACAGAATGCCTTTTCTTGTACATTTCATAACGTTTCTAATACCATCTTAGACCTGCTTGTCTCTGTGGTTTCCCAAAACAATAGGTCTCTCCCAGCCTCTAGATTTCATGAGACAAAAAACATCTCATTTCCATAATTGTTCTCCTTTTGAGTCCTGGCTGTATTATTCTCTGCCCCCCAGAACCATTTGGGTCTCTTCTCAAAGGGCCAAGAAGGCTGTACACACTTGCTCACTTCCAACTGATCTGGAAAAATTGAGCTAAAGGAATCTGACATTTCGATCCACAAGCACTTAGCATTATTCTCAGGGAGTTGGGGTCTTCTTCTCCATGCCTTCATCATGAGACCACCAGCCCGTGCATACTCACTGAGAGTGATAACACCCATGTGTGTTTGTGTGTGTGTGTGCACACACTTAGTCGCTCAGTCATGTCCAACTCTTTGTGACCCCTTGGACGGGTAGCCCACCAGATTCCTCTGTACATGGGATTTCCCAGGCAAGAGTACTGGAGTGGGTTGCCGTTTTCCTTCTCTGGAGGATCTTCCCAACCCAGGGATCAAACTGTCGTCTCTGGTGTTCCCCTTTGGCAGGTGGGTTCTTTACCACTGAGCCACCTGGAAATCCCAATATCACCTCTGCTGCTGCTCCTGCTGCTTCTGCTAAGTTGCTTCGGTCATTTCTGACTCTGTGCAGCCCCACACCCCTAGTGAAGGGAAAATTGCATCTTGTGGGTGGGGGAGGGGCACAAAGATTGGACTGTTCTTGTTCTGTATAAGCCATAAATGGATACACAGCATATAAGCAGACGTACAGTATGTCTATCAAAATATCACGTGGGCCCAATTAGGAAGAAAGGTCTAAAAAGGTTCTTGGGTGTGTAATAATGAAAGAAGGTTAAAAATTGCTGCTCTAAAATTTTCTCTTGATGCCTCCTATTCCCTACTCACAGTCAGTATTGCTTAAAAGGAGACCCCTTGCTCTCCACTTGGGGGGAAGACATCGCCAGGTGCAGTTCTGGAAGGAAGGAAAAGCTAGTGTATTTCCAGCTGAATATTTGTTCATGACTCTTTACGGGAAAGTCAAGCCCAAGTTTTAAAAATAGCACCCCTAATGTACCCTTTTAGAATCTTCTGGAACTGTGGACATCACCTGGGTAATGGTTAAATAGTCACAGCAACATAAGTTCCACAACTACCAATTTAAAAGGAGGAGAGAAAGTGGTGTAGATTGGAAGCTGACCCAGGTCCAAAAAATGGAACCGTCCCATAGGCCTCCTGCTCATCGCCTCTGCTCACCTCTGAGCCTGGCAAACTCGATGGCACAGCCTAATTCAGCTTCTGTACATGGGTACTGAATTGAATCTTGGACACTGAGTTTTGGTCAATATCAATAAAAAAAAAAGAATAGCTTTATTTCTTTGCTAGGTAGAAGCTTTATTGCTTTGGCCTAGGTAGAAGGCCACAGTGGGCTAATGCCCTCAAAGCTGTGCGTCTCAACCTGCAGGGGGAGGTGAGAAGTTTTATAGTAATCCTAGTGAAAAGTTTTCGGAGAAGGCAACGGCAATCCACTCCAGTACTCTTGCCTGGAAAATCCCATGGACGGAGGAGCCTGGTAGGCTGCAGTCCATGGGGTGGCGAAGTTGGGCCCGACTGAGCAACTTCTCTTTCACTTTTCACTTTCATGCATTGGAGAAGGAAATGGCAACCCACTCCAGTGCTCTTGCCTATAGACTCCCAGGGACGGGGGAGCCTGGTGGGCTGCCGTCTATGGGGTCGCACAGAGTCGGACACGACTGAAGCGACTTAGCAGCAGCAGCAGTGAAAAGTTTTACAGAGGGCATGATCAGCTTGTGGACATTCTTCTGATGGGTTGCTGGTAAGGTAAGGGGGAGTCAGCACTTCTGGTTCCAACCAGCCTGGGGTTTGCATGCCTATGGGCAGCGTACAGTTACCTTCTCCCACCTGGCGGGGGTTTTAGTTCTGCAGAACATCCCTTGAGGAGGAATCAGGACCCTGCCACAAGGCTGCAGTGCGGTTTCCTGACTGTTACTTCCTCGTCTCCCCGTCATCTGCCTTCCCCTGATTAGATCACCTTTGAACCTGTCCTTTGGAGCCCAGGGAAACTCTTGAAGGCTGAGTGAAGCCTATTGACTACAAACAAGAAATGGGGGACGCGGAAACCCTTTTGTGGACAGGAGCCCCACAGGATCCTGCTCAGTTTTGATGGCATAGTTCACCAAACACACTCCAGCCCTTTACACTTCCTTGAATTTGTAAGGAAGGCTCTTTCCACTCAGATTTCCCTTTCTTTCATCTTGTTCTATCAACCTTCTACTGGTTCTATAAGACCTAGCTCCAAAGATTTCTCTTGCAGGAAGTCTTTCATGAACCCCCATATCCACCCCCATTTTCTTACTGCACTTACCACATTCTGCCTTACACTTTGGTTATTTGTACACATTGTCTTATTTTTCCATTTTATTGAGTTATAATTAATATACCATAACATCCATCCATTCTAAGGACACAATTCAGAGATCTTTTAGTGGGTTTCTAACATTGTGCAACCAGCCCCACAGTCCAGGTTTAAAACATGTCTGTCACTCCAAGAAGCTTGCTCATGGCTATTTGCAGTCTGGTTTCACCCCAGCCCCAGCCCCAGGCACCTGCTTTCATTCTCTGTAGGTTGGCCTTTTCTGGATGTTCCGTGTAAATGGAATAGTACAATATATAATCTTTTTCTTCTGACTTCTTTCAATTAACATAATCTTTTCAAAGCTAATTTATGTTGTAGCATGTTTTGGTAGTTCCATTTTGTTGCCAAACACTATTCCTTGAAATTATAATTTAGTGTCTATTAGGTAGGAGATCAGTCCTGGGTGTTCATTGGAAGGACTGATGCTAAAGCTGAAACTCCAGTACTTTGGCCACCTCACGCGAAGGGTTGACTCATTGGAAAAGACCCTGATGCTTGGAGGGATTGGGGGCAGGAGGAGAAGGGGACAACAGAGGTTGAGATGGCTGGATGGCATCACTGACTCGATGGACATGAGTTTGAGTGAACTCCAGGAGTTGGTGATGGACAGGGAGGCCTGGCGTGCTGTGATTCATGGGGTCACAAAGAGTCAGACACAACTGAGCAACTGAACTGAACTGAGGTAAACTAGGTTGGATTAGTATTGTATTTATGGATATACCATATTTCGCTTATTCATTAAACATTGGTTATCATTTGGATTGTTTTCACCTTGGGATTATTATGAATAATGCTATTTGCAATCTTTCTATAGACATATGTTGTTTTTTTTTTTAGGAAAAATTGCAAATGGAATGGCTGGGTCATGTGGTAAATTTTTATTGTATGGAAGTACAGTTGATTTACAATGTGGTGTTAGGTATACAGCAAAGTGATTCAATTATACATGTACATATATGTGTATGTATATATCTATATATACTTTTTCAGATTCTTTTCCCTTATAGGTTATTAAAAGACAGTGAGTATAGTTCCCTGTGCTACATTGTAGATCCTTCTTGTTTATCTGTTTTATGTATGGTAGTTCAGTTCAGTTCAGTCGCTCAGTCGTGTCCGACTCCTTGCGCTCCATGAACCGCAGCACACCAGGCCTCCCTGTCCATCACCGACTCCTGGAGTTTACCCAAACTCATGACCATTAGGTGGGTGATGCCATGCAACCATCTTATCCTCTGTCGTCCCCTTCTCCTCCTGCCCTCAATCTTTCCTAGCATCAGGGTGTTTTCAAATGCGTCAGCTCTTCGCATCAGGTGGCCAAAGTATTGGAGTTTCAGCTTCAACATCAGTCCTTCCCATGAACACCCAGGACTGATCTCCTTTAAGATGGACTGGTTGGATCTCCTTGCAGTCCAAGGGACTCTCAAGAGTCTTCTCCAACACCACAGGTCAAAAACATCAATTCTACGGCACTCAGCTTGCTTTATAGTCCAACTCACACATCCATACATGACCACAGGAAAAACCACAGCCTTGACTAGATGGACCTTTGTTGGCAAAGTAATGTCTCTGCTTTTGAATATGTATCTAGGCTGGTCATTACTTTCCTTCCAAAGAGTAAGTGTCTTTTAATTTCATGGCTGCAATCACCATCTGCAGTGATTCTGGAGCCCAAGAAAATAAAGTCAGCCACTGTTTCCACTGTTTCTCCATGTATTTACCATGAAGTGATGGGACTGGATGCCATGATCTTCGTTTTCTGAATGTTGAGCTTTAAGCCAACTTTTTCGCTCTCCTCTTTCACTTTCATCAAGAGGCTTTTTAGCTCCTCTTCACTTTCTGCCATAAGGGTGGTGTCATCTGCATATCTGAGGTTATTGATGTTTCTCTCAGCAATCTTGATTCCAGCTTGTGCTTCTTCCAGCCCTGCGTTTCTCATGATGTACTCTGCATAAAAGTTAAATAAGCAGGATGCCGATATACAGCCTTGATGTGCTCCTTTCCCTATTTGGAACCAGTCTGTTGTTCCATGTCCAGTTCTAACTGTTGCTTCCTGACCTGCATACAGATTTCTCAAGAGGCAGGTCAGGTGGTCTGGTATTCCCATCTCTTTCAGAATTTTCCAGTTTATCGTGATCCACACAGTCAAAGGCTTTGGCCTAGTCAATAAAGCAGAGATAGATGTTCTTCTGGAACTCTCTTACTTTTTTAGTGTTCCAGTGGATGTTGGCGATTTGATCTCTTGTTCCTCTGCCTTTTCTAAAACCAGCTTGAACATCTGGAAGTTCATGGTTCACGTATTGCTGAAGCCTGGCTTGGAGAATTTTGAGCATTACTTTACTAGAGTGTGAGATGAGTACAATTGTGTGGTAGTTTGAGCATTTTTTGGCATTGCCTTTCTTTAGGATTGGAATGAAAACTGACCTTTTCCAGTCCTGTGGCCACTGCTGAGTTTTCCAAATTTGCTGGCATATTGAGTGCAGCACTTTCACAGCGTCATCTTTTAGGGTTTGAAATAGCTCCACTGGAATTCCATCACCTCCACTAGCTTTGTTCATAGAGATGCTTCCTAAGGCCCACTTGACTTCACATTCCAGGATGTCTGGCTTTAGTTGAATGATCACACCGTCATGATTATATGGGTCATGAAGATCTTTTCTTTACAGTTTTTCTGTGTATTCTTGCCACCTCTTCTTAATATCTTCTGCTTATGTTAGGTCCATGCAATTTCTGTCCTTTATTGAGCCCATCTTTGCATGAAATGTTCCCTTGGTATCTCTGATTTTCTTGACGAGATCTCTAGTCTTTCCAATTCTATTGTTTTCCTCTATTTCTTTGCATTGATCACTGAGGAAGTCTTTCTTATCTCTCCTTGCTATTCTTTGGAACTCTGCATTCTAATGGGTATATCTTTCCTTTTCTCCTTTTTGCTTCTTTTCTTTTCATAGCTATTTGTAAGTCCTCCTCAGACAGCCATTTTGCTTTTTTGCATTTCTTTTCTGGGGGATGGTCTCGATCCCTGTCTCTTGCACAGTGTAATCAATCTCTGTCCATAGTTCATCAGGCACTCTATCTATCAGATCTAGTTCCTTAAATCTGTTTCTCACTTCCACTGTATAATCATAAGGAATTTGATTTAGGTCTCATCTGAATGGTCTAGTGGTTTTTCCCACTTTCTTCAATTTAAATCTGAATTTGGCAATAAGGAGGTCATGATCTGAGCCATAGTCAGCTCCCGGTCTTGGTTTTGCTGACTGTATAGAGCTTCCCCATCTTGACCGCAAAGAATATAATCAATCTGATTTCGGTGTTGACCATCTGATGATGTCCATGTGTAGCGTCTTCTCCTGTGTTGTTGGAAGAGGGTGTTTGCTATGACCAGTGAGTTCTCTTGGCAAAACTCTATTAGCCTTTGCCCTGCTTCATTCTGTACTCCAAGGCCAAATTTGCCTGTTACTCCAGGTGTTTCTTGACTTCCTACTTTTGCATTCCAGTCCCCTATAATGAAAAGGACATCTTTTTGGGGGTGTTAGTTCTAAAAGGTCTTGTAGGTGTTCATAGAACCATTCAACTTCAGCTTCTTCAGCGTTACTTGTCAGGGCATAGACTTGGGTTACTGTGATATTGAATGGTTTGCCTTGGATACGAACAGAGATCATTCTGTCATTTTTGAGATTGCATCCAAGTACTGCATTTCGGATTCTTTTGTTGACTATGATGGCTACCCCATTTCCTCTAAGGGATTCCTGTCCGGAGTAGTAGATATAATGGTCATCTGAGTTAAATTCACCCATTCCAGTCCATTTTAGTTCGCTGATTCCTAGAATGTCGACATTCACTCTTGCCGTCTCCTGGTTTACCAATTCCAATTTGCCTTGATTCATGAACCTAACATTCCAGGTTCCTATGCAATATTGCTATTTACAGCATCGGACCTCGCCTCTATCACCAGTCTCATCCACAACTGGGTATTGTTTTTGCTTTGTCTCCATCCCTTCATTCTTTCTGGAGTTATTTTTCCACTGATCTCCAGTAGCATATTGGGCTCCTACCAACTTGGGCAGTTCATCTTTCAGTGTCCTATCATTTTGCCTTTTCATACTGTTCATGGGGTTCTCAAGACAAGAATACTGAAGTGGTTTGCCATTCCCTTCCCCAGTGGACCACATTCTGTCAGACCTCTCCACCACGACCCGCCTGTCTTGGGTGGCCCCACGGGCATGGCTTAGTTTCATTGAGTTAGACAAGGCTGTGGTCTGTGTGATCAGACTGGCTAGTTTTCTGTGATTATGGTTTCAGTGTGTCTGCCCTCTGATGCCTCTTGCGACACCTACCGTCTTACTTGGGTTTCTCTTACCTTGGGCGTGGGGTATCTCTTCATGGCTGCTCCTTACCTTGAACGTGGGGTATCTCCTCACATCCACCCCTCCTGACCTTGGATATGGGGTATCTCCTCTCGGCCTCCAGTCCTGACCTTGGATATAGGGTAGCTCTGCTCGGCCACCACTCCTGACCTTGGACATAGTATTGTAGTGTGTATATGTTAATCCCAAACTCCTGATTTATCCTTTCCCCACCTTTTCTCTTCGGTAACCATAAGTTTGTTTTCTATGTCTGTGGGTCTATTTCTCTTTTGTGTATAAATTCATTTATATCATTTTTTTTAGATTTCACATATGAGTGACCTCATATGATATTTGTCTTCCTCTGTCTTCACTTAGTCCGATAATCTCTAGGTCCATCCATGATGCACAGATGGCATTGCTTTGCTACTGTTTGTGGCTGAGTAGTCTTCCATGGTATGTATGTACCCCGTTTCCCTTATCCGTTTTTCTGCTGATGGACGTCTGGTTGTCTCTGTATCGTGGCTATTGTAAGGAGTGCTGCGTGCATCTTTCTGGATTATGGTTTCCTCAGGGTATATGCCCAGGAGTGGAGCTGTTTTAGTTTTTTAAAGAACCTCCATACTGTTCTCTATAGTGGCTGTACCAGTTTACATGCGTGTGGTAAATTTATGTACAACTTTTTAAGAAACCACCCAGGTGGTTTTCAAAGTGACTATAAGCATCTCATCTGTTCATTCCTATCAGAATCATACAGAGGTTTCCAGTTTCTCCATATCCTTGTTAATGCTTCGTATTGTCTGTATATTTTATATTACACCCATTCTAGTGGGCGAGTAGTGGCACTTTATGATTTTCATTTGCATTTCCCTAAAAACTAAAGATGTTGAGCATCTTTTCAAAGGCTTATTAGGCATTTGTATTGATGGAATGTCTGTTTAAATTGCCAATTTTAAAAATTGGGTTGGCTGTTATTTTATTGCTAAGGTGTAGCTTTGGTAGAAAGTGTTGTTCAGGTCTCTATTCTTCACTGATTTTCTTTCCAGTTTTATCAGTTATTAAGAGGGATATTAAGGTCTGTATCTATTATCATCGAATTGTTTATTTCTCCTTTCGTTTGTCAATTTCTGCTTCATTTGTTTTGGGGCTGTCTTATTAGTTTGATGTCATTAGGTTTACAGCTACCACTTTGTAATTTGTTTTATATCCCATATCTTTTTGGTTTCTTTCATCTTTCTTTAACGCCTTCTTCCGTGTTAAATAGTTATGTTTTGTTTTAATTCCTTCTCTCCTTATGTTTTGAGTTATTTTCCTAGCAGTTGCATCTATGATATGCATCTTAGGTTATCACAGTCTACTCCAGATTAGTACTGACTTAATTCCTATAAAATATGGAAGCTTTGCTCCAATACAACTTGATTTCTTCCTCCTCATTTGTGCCACTGCCATACATATATCACATCTGTATTTGTTGTAAATTAAACATTACATTTATTGTTTAAAGTATCCTATACCTTTTATTATTTATTTATTTAATATTTGAGTAGCATCAAATTTGAGAAAACTCCTAGCACTCTTTTTACATTTTTTTCACATTTTCTTCATATAGATTGTACACGTCTATTTATTTATTTGTTTATTTTGGGCCACGCTAGGTCTTCATGGCTGTGCGCTGGGCTTTCTCTAGCTGCAGCCAGCGAGGCGATTTTTCCTTGTGCTGTGCGGGCTCCTCTCTGGGCGGCTCCTCTGCGGCAGAACGCAGACTCCAGGTGCACGGGCTTCAGCAGTGTGGGCACCTGGGCTCAGCAGCTGCGACTCTCAGACTCTAGAGCGCAGGCTCATTAGTTGTGGCCCACGGGCTTAGTTGCTCTGTGGCATATGAATCTTCTTGGACCAGGGATCAAACCTGTGTCCCCTGCATTGGGGTGGATTCTCATCCACTCTGCCACCAGAGAAGTCCACAATTCTATACCTTTTAAAGAAGTTAAAAGGCAAAATAGATAGCCTTTTGTGTTTACTCACATATTTAATTTCCCTGATACTCTTTCTTAGTGTATACATTTGCATTATTCTATGGTGTAATTTCCTTTCCACCTGAAGGAATTCCTTTTTAGTATTCCTTGCAAGGAAGATCTGCTAGCAATGAATTCTTCCAATCTTGTTTATCTCAGAATACCTTTATTTTGCCTTCAGTTTCAAATGATAGTTTTGTTGGTCATGGGATCTGTGATTGACAGTTTCTTCTTTGTTTTTTAAGTATGCTGTTCCGCTGCTTTCTGTCTTACCTCGTTTCCAATGGAAAGTCAGCTCGTAATCTTATTGAACATCCCTTCTGTGTGATGGGTTTGTTTTTTTTTTCTCATTACTTCTTTGAAGGTCATCTGTTGTTTTTTTTTTTTTTTGCCTTTTAGTAAGTGAACAGGTGTTCACTTACTATATACTGTGTTACTTATAATGTGTCTGGGCATAGATCTCTTTGCTATTGCCCTATATGGGGTGTGTTGAGCTTCTTAAACCTATAATTTTTTTTTTTTTTAGTAAATTTTGGATATTTTAGCCTTTATTTTTTTCAAATACTTTTTCAGCCCTTTTTCTCTCTTCTTACCTTATGGGACTTCCATTATATGTATATTCATTATACTTCCTGGTTCCCCATAGGTCTCTGAGCTTCTGTTCATTTTTCTTCTCAGTTCTTCAGATTGATACTATATTAATTTATCTTCCAGTTCACTGATTATTTCTTCTGTCATCTCACATCTGATATTGAGCCTCTCTAGTGAAATTTTAATTTCAGTCATGCTTTTCAAGCGCAAAATTTCCATTTTGTTTCTTCTTGTTGTTATAATAACTGTGTCTTTATTTAGATTCTCCATTCATTGGATTGTTATGGTATTGTTATTAAAATTTTAAACATGGGTTTGTTTAGTGTTTTAAACATTTATGTTAGGTACGCTGAATCTTTGTTATGTCCAACAGTGAGGACCCACTCTGCCTCAACTTCTATTGATTACGTTTTTCCCCTGAGAAGGGAAAGACTATGCTTTCCTGGATTTTTTTTTTCTTTTTCATGACTCTTAATGTTTTATGAAAAGTTGAATGTATTAGATAGTATATTCTAGCAACTCTGGATTCAGTTTTCTGTGCACACCCTCCCTCTCCAAGAGAGATTTGTTCGTTATCGCTGTTTATTGACGTACCTAGACCAAATCTGTGGAATCTGTCTCTCTCGTGGTGTATGGTCACGGATATCTCGCCTCTGTTTTTGGTTTTTAATTCTTGTGTGTGTATGTGTATGTTTCATGTTTTAAATTCTTGTTTTATTTTTAAGTCTTTCTTCCTAGGAGTCACCCCTGTGTCTGCATAGTCAATGGCTGGTCATGTCAGATGCCTCAAGCACTACACTTTTATTCAGACTTAAGACAGCTTCTCGTCTTCCCAGCCTTTACTTTCCTCTGGGCCCTCTGGCCTCTCCTCTGCCTGTGCACACAAGCTCACGGGCAGGAGTGAGGAGAGAAGGTGGACCCTCTCTGCCCTCTTCTCCACTTGTGTATGGGCTTTCAGTCAACCAGAGATCAGTGGGGGGCTTATCCGGGCAGGACTGTATGGTTGGCCCTCCCGTTAATTTTCTGTCTAGTCAGCCAGTCTGTTGCTGGGCCCAGCCAGCATCAGGACCTCAGCGTAGCTGAAGTGGACTCCCCTGTCTGTTTGCTGCTGGGATTGTTATTCTTACTTACAGCACCATGGATGTGGGTTTTCGCATCCACTGCAAATCCACTGGACTCCCTCCAACCACATGGCTGCTGGTTTGCAAGGCCAGTCCACCTAGTAGAACCCCTCGGTCACCGGGAGGGGCATGGGAGCCAGGGAGGGAACCCAGACCCCCACTGTTCTTACCAGAGGTTCAGAAGTTCTTCTGGAATAAATGCTCCTCAATTTGTTATATGCTTTAGTCAGTTTCTAGAGTCTTGAAACAGTTGTTTTTGATAATTTTATCTGGTTTGAGCATTGTTCTTTGAGGAGAGGATTTTAAAGTTTAATTGGAGGATAATTGCTTTATAATGTGCTGCTAGTTTTTGCTGTACAAAAAGTGAATTGCTCTGTGTGTACCTACATTCCCTCTCTCTTGAGCCTCCCTCCCAGCCTCCCCTTGTCCTACCCCTCTGGGTCATCACTGCGCACGGGGCTGACTCCCTGAGGTCTTCGGCAGCTTCCCACTAGCCGTCTATTTCACACACGCTAGTGTTCATATGTCGGTGCTGCTGTCTCAATTCATCCCACGCTGGGAAGGGATTTCGTTAAGCTGCTCACACGGCTATTCTCACCCCATTATCTTTCCCCATCTTTTAGAGAGGAAAAACCACGTGGCAGAAAAATCTTGCCTCAGTTAAAGGTATGCACCCTGACACCAGACCTCCTGGGCTTTAATTAGCCCTGACCCTTTCTACCTGAAAGAACTTGGGCAAATTACTTAACCTCTGGGCCTCTGCCTCCTTAACCATAAAGTGGGGATAATAATGGTACCTGCCTAATGGGATTACTGCGAGAATGAAGTGGATTAATAAACAGAGACTGATGGGAGCAGTGCCTGCTGCACCACAGTGCTGTAAGATGTTAGCTCGTGTTATTTCAGGGAGGGTTGGGACTTACGCAGGACTTGAGTTCCCATACCCTTGGCCTAGTACCTTGCCCACAGTCAGTCCCTCTGACCCACAGATCATCTTCATTAAGTGATGCTTGAAGTGTGGAGGAAATGAGGGCAACTGTCAGAGAAACCACAGGTGTGAGGAGGAAAGCCTGCGGGGGCCCCGAGGAACAGATGGCTCTGTGCCTTGTTGAGGCCAAGTGCCGTTCAGTCTTTGTCCTGGGCTCCTGGGTATTTTTCCTGCCAGCACCAGGAACTGCCTGAGATGTCCAAGTGCTGCCCATGTACTGTATTCAGTTTGAGACCAGGTCTGCGCTGGTGCACGAAGCAGTTAATTAGCGCGGTCCCCACATTTCGGAAATCTTGCATCATGCTCCAGGGGTGGACAGAACAGCCTGGCCAAGCTGCTACTTTTGTTGCTGTTCAGTCACTCGGTTGCTGACCCTTTGGGACCCCATGGACTGCAGCACTCAGGCTCCCCTGTCCTTCACTGTCTCCCAGAGTTTGCTCAAACGCACGTCCATTGAGTCGGCAATACCATCCAACCACCTCCTGCTCTGTTGCCCGCTTCTCCTCGTCCTCTCATCTTTCCCAGGATCACGGTCTTTTCCAGTGAGTCAGCTTTTTGCATCAGGTGGCCAAAATATTGGAACTTTACCAGCAGTCCTTCCAATGAATATTCAGGGTTGATTTCCTTTAGGATTGAGTGGTTCGATCTCTTGCTGCCCAAGGAACTCTCAAGGGTCTTCTCCAGCACCATAGTTCAAAAGCATCAGTTCTTCGGCGCTCAGCCTTCTTTATGGTCCAACCCTCATATCCATACATGACTACTGGAAAAGCCGTAGCTTTGACTATACACACCTTTGGTCGGCTTCTTTAGGTACTTGCACAGAGGGGAGGAGCACTGGGGAACTGCAGGAGGGCAGGGGAACTTACAATGTGTGTTTACCAACCCAGGCTGCTGTGTGCCTGTGCAGAGCCATTGCATCTGTGGGGAATTGGTACTGTTGACCCAGTGGGCACAAGTGGGGTACAGACTGAATTCTGTCCCTGCTCACCACCTTGGTGGGTCACTGTTGAGCAAGACAGCTGTATGTGGTGACTGGCTTATCCACCCTGGGCCCCACTCAGTGCTCAGAAGCAGGGCTGCAGACATGATATAAGAACTCTTGCTCTCAAGGAGTTTCATTCTTCATGGGCTACGCCAGGCAGGCCAAAACAGTGTTGGCCACAGAGAAGGTAAAGACAGGGGATGTTCATGGAGGAGGTGTCATTTGAACTGCCTGCTGTTGGATAAGGAGGAGTTTCTGCAGAGACTGGGTGTGGAATGGATGGTATTTGCTCATTTGCAGACCAGGGTAGGAAAGTGAGAGCAGGGCTTGCTGACCCCTGCTTGTGCAGGAAGCTGACAGAGTAGCAGAATGCAGCTGGATCTCTGCAAGTCTGGCAGCGAGGACAGGGAGCTTGGGCTTTCCTCGTTGGCAGTGGGCGTCACTGGGGAGTTTTATGTGGAGAATTAATTGGGGATGGACTGAGCGAGGTGAGACAGCAAAGAACACAGCAGTCCCTGCCAGTGCACTTGGGAGAAGTCAGGGAGGAAGAGGGGACGAACAAGAGGACTGAGACCTTCGGGGACTGGAGGAGGGGGTGGGAGGATGGGGAGGGAGAGGAGGAGGAGCAGAGGCCAGTGGGATGAGGAACCAAGGAGGGCCGGGGGGTTTCTGCAGCCTGGGACCGGGCAGATGATGTCCCCGGAGACAGAGGTCAGAGGGGCCGTGCCCACTGTGTGATGAGGGGGGCAGAATTCTGTGCTGGGAGCTGCGGAGGCCGGGCGCGGTGACCGTCCCAGGCTACAGGCAGGGACCGGGGGTCATGAGCACGTGGGAGGCGGGGCATGTGAAGACCCTCCCGTGAGAATACAGCAGTGACTCCAGAACCCTCAGAGGTGATCTGAGGAAGCCCGGACAATGAGGGCAGGAAAATAGCACACCCACTGAAGATGTAGGAGCTCCCTGGGAAGTTTAGCAGGAGCAGCTTCCACGGCCCTAGCAGAGTTGGAGAGCGCCACTGCTCCGTGTTGGCTTGAGTGTGAAGAACAGGGCCATCTACCCTGCAGACATAGACTTTCTTTGGTATTTCTCTAAATATTTATTTATTTTGGTGGTGCTGGGTCTTAGCTGTGGCCCACAGGATCTTTAGTTGTGGCACGTAGGATCTAGTTCCCCGACTAGGGATGGAACCTGGGCCCCCTGCATTGGGAGCTCAGGGTCTTTAGCCACTGGATCCCCAGGGAAGCCCCAAGCATGGAAGGAAAGATGAACAATGGCAGTGATCAGGTGATTTTAAGTTTGGGTTTTGACATGGATGGGCATTGGGCAAGCTTGGGGAGAGAACGGAGACGCAGCCAGTGGAGGGAAAGAGAGAGAAAAGGAGGCAGAGTGGAGGAGGGGGGCTTCAGGAGGGAAAGAGGGATGGCTGGCAGAGGGAGCCGCGCTGAGTAGGGGAGGCTGGAGCTCAAGTGGTCACCCCTCTCCTAGCTCTGCCCCGAGTCACCTCCCACATCAACATCCAGCAGGAAGAGACGCTGTTGTCGCCTCCACACTTATATCCACTTCTCTAGCTTCTCAGTCAGTTACAGGGGCCCCTTGGGTACTTAGTTCATATGTTGGCACAGCAGTTTTATCTCCTTGAGCAGGGTAAGTTGCATCCAACAAGTCATAGACTGTTTTACTCAGCGAGGAGTGAGGCCAAGTGGTGCTAAGTACTTGTTTCTAACATGGGCTAGGGGACATGGGCTGAGCATCAGGAAGCATTGTTGTCATTTATAGGCATGTGTGTGTGTGTATGTGTGTGTGTGCTAAGTTGTTTCAGTTGTGTCTGCCTCTTTGCAACCCCACTGACTGTGGGGTCCAGCTGGCCAGGCTCCTCTGTCCATGGGATTCTCCAGGCAAGAAACCTGGAGTGGGTTGCCATTCCCTTCTCCTGTAGGCATGTGATCCTGGACTAACTATGTCTCTACTCCGGTCTCCTGGGTCCTCCCAGTAAAGTGTTGGAGGCGGGGCAGGGGGCGGTAGCTAGGTCATCTTCAACATCCATTTGGGCAGGAGTGTCTGTCATTCCCTCCATCCATGAACATGTCTCCCCAGTGAAACCTGAGGGTGTGCTGTGCCTGAAAGTGAAAGGGAAGTCGCTCAGTCGTGTCCGACTCTTTGCGACCCCATGGACTGTAGCCTACCAGGCTGCTCTGTCCATGGGATTCTCCAGGCAAGAGTACTGGAGTGGATTGCCATTTCCTTCTCCAGGGGATCTTCCTGACCCAGGGATCGAACCCGGGTCTCCTGCATTGTAGACAGACGCTTTACCACCTGAGCCACCAGGGAAGTGCTGTGCCTGAGATGCCCTGAAATGACAGTAGAAGGATCTGTACCTGGATTTGAGCAGTGAGCTGGTGTGAGCAGGCTGGGGAAGATGACCTCTTTCCTTCATTGCTCTGACACCAAAACTGGCCTATCAGAGTCTTCTGGAAGCTTTCTTAATGCACATGAGCTAGCGGTGTTTTGTTCTGACCCCTGTTTATCTTACGCCTGGATGCACAGGCTTTGGCAACAGTGTTATTTTCTTATCAGCTTATTGTGGTTCATTGCTGAGAGAGAATATAATTAGGTGGAAGTAGATTATCTTGGTATTTAGGACTTAACCTTACCTGTCTGGTGGTTTGCTCTTGAGGAATTTATAAGTAATGGCTTTGTACACAGTCCTGGTAGAAACAGTTTATGTGTAGCATACTCCTGTGGGATTACAAGTAAAATCAGGAGACCCGGCAGAAAAAGAAATGCTTAAGCATAGCTCTCACATTGTTGTTGTTCCATCACTCAGTCGTGTCTGACTCTTTGCAGCTCCGTGGAATGCAACTCCATGGAATGCAGTACGCTAGGCTTCCCTGTCCTTCACTGTCTCCTGGAGTTTGCTCAAATTCATGTCCACTGAGTCAGTGATGCCATCCAACCATCTCATCCTCTGTCGGCCCCTTCTCCTCTCACCCTCAGTCTTTCTCAGCATCAGGGCCTTTTCCAGTGAGTCAGCTCTTTGCATCAGGTGGCCCACTGTTATTGCTCTAACATGGCTGCAGGCTTGAGTCAAGAGATTCCTGGTATGCAAAGCAAAAAGGGAAATCCAGCTATGCTCTTTCCTGTTTAATAGTCTTTGGTTGGAGGTGCCTGAGGGGACGGGAATGGGAAACGATAAAATTAGTTTCTAGGGAAAACAGAGCTTTTTCTAGTACTTAATGAAAACCATTTCTCATATCAGCTTTATCCTAGTGTTTCTGAAAGTACATATATATTTTCTCAAGGAATCCACAGTATTTGAAAAAAGGCCTCCACAGTCAGCAGTTTCAGAAACTGTATATCTCAATGGATAATTAACAATGAATATTACCTTTGGGAGATCTCTCATAGTTTTGTAAAGAAACCTATCTATCTATGTTAGCCCAGAATTTTTAAAATTTCTATGACTTCATAATGTTTTTCCTTCCTACATAGCTTTTTAAAAATACGTATTTATTTATTTATTTTAACTGGAAGATAGTTACTTTACAGTACTGTGCTGGTTTTTGCCATACATCAGTATGAATTGGCTATAGACATACATGCATCCCCTCCCTCCTGAATCCCCCTCCCACCTCCCTTCCGACCCCACCCTTCCAGGTCGTCACAGGGCCCCGACTTTGAGTGCCCTGTGTCATATATCAAACTCGCACTGGTTATGTATTTTACATGCTTTTTAGACAATTTTCCTTATTTGGCTGCACCAAGTCTTAGCTGTCGCACTCGGCCTCTTTGACCTCTGTAACAGCATATGGGATCTTTAGTTGCGGCATGCAAACTCTAAGTTGTGGCATACAGGATCTAGTTCCCTGATCAGGAACTGAACTTAAGCCCCTTGCTTTGGGAGCCTGAAGTCTTAGCCACTGGACTACAGGGGAAGTCCCTTCCTGCACAGCTTTTAACAGTAATTCCGTTAGGCTGGGGGTGGCGGGGATGGCTTCCCTGGTGGCTCAGATGGTAAAAAATAAAATCTGCCTGCAATACAGGAGACCCAGGTTTGATCCCTGGGTGGGGAAGATCCTCTGGAAGAGGGAATGGCTACCCACTCCAGTATCCTTGCCTGGAGAATCCCATGGACAGAGGAGCCTGGCAGGCTGCAGTCCATGGGGTCACAAAGGGTCAGACAGCACTCAGTGACTAACACTCACTTCCACATTTTTTTTAAACAGCAGGCTTAGCTAACAGAGCCCGGTAGCCTTCTCCACCGAGGTCAGGGGCACCTCCCCCTGGCAGGGAGCCTAGTGCTCCATCACTCGAGTGTGGAGTCCGTGGGACTGGGCGTCAGTCCTGGCCCCTCTGCTCACCAGCTACATGGCCATCAGTGGGACAGTCGTCTTCTCTAGCCTCAGCTTTCTCATCTGTAAAACTGGATAATAATATGACCAACCTCCTGGAATCATCATGTATAATCATCATGAATAATCACTATGTCAGTAGAGCCTGCAAGACCATCCCTGGATAAGTAAACAATAAGTGTTCTTTGGGTTGTAATAAATCTTCCCCCCATTCCAGAATGTTCCCCGCCTGGAGGCCACATTCCTCCCACATGACTGGGTACAAACTCGAGTGCGTCTTTAGGTACTGACTGTGCTTCTCTTTACTCTGGCAGAGAGCAGCTCAATTGGCCCTTTGCGATCGCTATCTTCATCGTTGTCTTGTCTATTATACTGTGAGCTGGTTAAGGGCATCTGCAGCCCTGAGATTAGAACCTGGCCCAGCTACTCAGTCTGGGGGTTTCAGTCCATCTAACACTGAGCACAGGCCCTCGGCATGTAGTGAGTCTGATTCAGTGAACACGGCTCTGTCTGGGGAGTGTGTGTGTGTACATTGTTGGTGTGTCAAATGGAAACCTCTTAAGACTGGTCCTCTGTACTTTTTTGTTGAATGTAATTCTTGTTGAGAAAATCATTTAACTTATATTGTTCTTGAAGTTTCTCTAAAGAGACCTGGCACCACATAAATTATGAATTCAGAGAATGGTCTCAAGTCCTGTGAAAGGTACTAAACTATTAATAATAGTCAGGACTGATGCAAAAGATTTCTGATAATACGTTTATAGCTCAGTCACTGAGTGAAAGAAAATTCTATTATCCGTGCCCAGCAGGGATGGAAAACCCTCATTTTTCTGCAGTGGACCACTGAGCTATAGAGAAAAATCAATGGTGAGACTCATAAGTAGGAAGCAAATTTAGAGGGTTTTTTTGTTTTTTATTTTAAAGAAGAAGATCATAAAATATGACACATTTAATTCTCTTAGAATTAAATGAACATAAGATTTCACTAAATATAAAGAATTTTTAAAAAAAGATGCCTCTGTTGTAGTTTAGGGCTCTTTAGGAGAGAATGTAAGCAGAAGAGAGAAAGCAAGAAACAGGGACTAGAGGGGGAAACGGTCTGAGAAAGATGCAAATACTGCAGAAGACAGGAAGTCTTAGAGACGCAGGTGAGTGAGGTCTTTCTAAGGAAAGAGGATCCAGGACTCTGGGTCTCAGACGGAGTGATCAGAGGGAAGTGATGGTTTCTCACTAAGCCCCAGGTGCGGAGAGGGCGGGCGGATGCTGCTTCCAGGAAAGGTACGGCCGTGTTGCACATTCGCAACCTCAGGCATAACTGCAGCCACAGTCACGTTGTACAGCGTGTTTCCTTCTCATTTTAACCATGTGGCAAGATTCAAAGGACGAATCATCACCTCTGTGTTACAGACCAGGAAAGGGAGTTGCAGGCGTGTTAAATGCAGGGCTAGTGCACGGCTTTCAAAATCCCTCATGTCTTCCATCCACCCCTCTTCTCACCCCTTTCCAAAACACGCTAATGCCTGTGGCATGGGCTGGAGGTCAGAGGCATGTCTGCACCACAGTTTCTCTGTGTAATTCTTATTCTGTTGTGTTTTTTTTTTTTTTAAAGAATTTTGTTGTTGTAAATTTACACCCATTTATTATGTGGTCATAAAAGGGGCTAATTCATTCCATCAGAAGTAAAGTGACATAGGGCTTCCCTGGTGGCCCAGTGACTAAGACTCCACACTCTCAATGCAAGGGGCCCGAGTTCAATCCCCAGTCAGGGAACTAGATCCTGCATGATGCAAATAAGGGTTTGTGTGCTGCAAGGAAGATCACAGATCCCTTGTGCCACACCTAACACCTGGCACAGCCAAATACATACCTTTTTTAAAGGCAGCATTAAAAGAGAAGTAATAAAGTAACATTGACTGCTTGTCTTCCCTGGCTGACCGTGAGGCGGGTGGGCAGTCTGTCTGCCATCAGGGCAATTCCAGGGCTCACTGTTGCGCTGTGCTCTGATACCTGGTTCTGCAAACCTCAGATCCTGGAATTCACAAGTGACTACCTTGTGCGTGCTATTTCCCCTGTGCCCTCAATGACTCACTCCAAGGAGCTGCTGTTCAGGTAAAAACAGAACCACACAACGTGCCTCCCTGATGCACTTGCTGCTGCTGCTTTGTCATAGGGAGACACTGTCTGAGCTTTTGAGGTTGGGCCCCTTCCTGCCTTTGCTGGGAGACCACATCCTGGCCCATCAGACAAGCAATTGATATGGGCTTGAAAATTCCTTCCACGGGCTTAGAAAACAAACTTGCACTGAAGTTGTGCCGAGAATGGCTTTTCCATGTCAGCAGCAGGAGCACCTTGCAAACTTGTTATAAATGGCCAACATTGTTATTGCCAGACGCGGGAATAAGGCAGTTTCCCGTACTGGATGATGGAGAAGCCAGCAGGACTTTGGCAATCTGTGGCCTGAGACCAAGTCCAGCCATGGCTTATTTTCATTAATAAAGTTTTCTTGGAATGCAGTCATGGCCATCAGTTACGTACTGCCCAGGGACGCTGCTCGGGCACTCAGATGGCAGAGTAGAAGAGTCGCTATAGAGACAGAGTGGTCCACATGCTGAAAATATTTACTACCTGGCTCTTCATGGAAAAAGTGTGCTGATCCCTGTTCAGGAGCTCGGGGCCTTTCTTTGACTGCGGTTTAGCATGAGGCTGACAGCCAGGCTGTTTCTGCGCCTGCTCTCAGCATCGCTGGGCCCCGCTGCTGGGCGTGTGGCTTGCAAGTACAGCTCACATTCCCCGGGGGGCGGGGGTGCTGGACAGTCATGTCCCGTGGCCCTTGGAGTAGAAGGGCTTCCAGGCGTAGCTTCTCTGCACTCGTGGGCTCTCCCCAGCTCTCTCAGCCCTCACGCGGGCTCCAAACTGAGCTGGGGAGACTCCCCAAAGTCCTCCTGGGCCCCATCTTCCTGGGCCCAGGCTGTCAGCCGTGGCTCTGCTGCTCTTTGCTCCCGAGACGCCCCACACGGGCACCCTTCTCTGTGGGCTGACAGCGTGTGCCTGCGGAAGCCTCGTTTCTCTCCAGCGCCGCTGAAATCGCCGCCGGGGCAGTTTCTCCTCCCTCCATCCCACACCCCGCCGCCAGGATAGTGTCTCTGAGGGATGCCTCCTGCTCAAGAACCTCCCTTGGCTCCCCAGTGACTTCCAGATCAACCTCAGCCTGGTCTTCAAGGCTGTTTCATCTCCCACAGGGCTCTTGTAACTGAAAGTGGGGTCCACCTGCTTGTTGCTCAAAAGCCAATAAAGAGGCCGGGTTGGTGGAAAGGAAAGTTTGCTTTATTGTGGATGCCAGCGACTTGGGATAGTGGCGGGGGGTGGATGCCTGTTCAAAGGCCAATTTCCCCCTCCACCCTACTAACAATCAAAGGCTTTTTTATAGGCTGAGGGAGGCAGAAACAGCACAGTCAGTTCTGACAGTCATCTGGCAGTGGGTCATCGGTGGTCTGACCAGCGTCATCTTGATTGTTTTAAGTGCAGTTAGTCTTCATTTCCAGGATCAGCTTGTTCTCATTTCCTCGAGGCCAGTTCTTGGAACTGTGGCAGCTCAGAGCTGCAGTGTGGTTATCATGTAGTTAACTCCTTCCATGTGGCGGGGGTTTCAGTATCCGTTAGACAGCTCACAGGATATGGCTCAGAATATTATCTATAGCCCTTGAGGAACTGAAGGCCTTTGCCTTTCCTTCTCCAGGGGATCTTCCCAACCCAGGGATTGAACCCGGGTCTCCTGGATCGCAGGCAGATTCTTTACCATCTGAGCCACCAGGGTATCCCCACTTACGGACTAAGCCATTGTTACGTGGTCTCCTTTGCCTGTTCGTCTTTGCTTCTGCATTTTCTCACTTCTCTGATTGAACTTATTCTTTGGCTAAGCTTTTCTACAGAGAGAGGCAGGCTGAGGATGTGGCGAGGAGGGACCATGGTGTCCTGCTCCCTTTCCCCCAGGCTAGCCTGAGCTCCCCCTCCTCAGTGCCTCACCCACCGCACTGATCTTCACTCTCAGAAAACTGTGCCTCCCCACCCCCTGCCCATGTATTAAAATCCAGCTTATTCTTGCTGCATCCCAGATCGGTTTTCCTCCACTTGCAGCCAGAGGTGTGTTCTCATTCCCTTGAGCCTCCTGCCACTCTAATGCATGACCCCGCAAGACCAGCTGTGTTGTTAGGATCCTTTCTTTCTCCTCTCCCCCAGGTCTTACACCCTCGCAGGGCAGGGATTCCTTCTCAGCCTTAGTCATATTCCTTGTACTTCCCACCCCAAGCAGGCTGTCTGTGTGGCTCTATTTGGAAGTCACACGGCGCATACGCACCATGGATGTGGGTGCCAGCTGCTGTGAATCCTGACCTCATGGTGCTCTTATTGTTAGCCTTGCTGCACAGGTGCAGAGACAGCTCAGAAAGATCCACGTGGCCAAGCGCTGTCAAAGCCAGATTTGAGCTGGAGGCCCCGGTGCTCCACCCCGACAGGACCAGGGTGCACGGTTGTAAGCACCCTGCACTTGGGCCCTGTGCGACGACACACACTCCCCCACCTGCCTGTGTATTAGCATCACCTGGGAGCTTGCACAGACTCCCGCCTGGGCCCCCACCTCACACATTGTATCTCAGTCCCAGTGGGGTAGGGGTGGTGCTGGTGTGTTTTCCAGATGATTCTAGTCTAGTCCCCACCCCCTACTCCAGAATAAGAAACCCGACAGGTTGGGGGAGGGCTCACGCGGGCCAGCCTGGGCTTCAGCTGCTGCTCCGGGAGCTGGGCTGCCTCTTCCGTGACCCCCTGCCAACCCTGGCCCTTTCAGAGGTGAGAAAAGACCCATCTGTCCATGGTCTCCTGTCTCATGGCATTTCTGACTTTGCCACCCCATGGACTGCAGCCCGCCAGGCTCCTCTGTCCATGGGAAGCTGAAGGTCTCCCTTTGGGGCTGGGCTCCCTGCGCTGGGCAAGTGCCTCCCAGTGTGCACCTCTGACTCCCTAAGAGGTGAGCCTCCCCAGATGCAACCCAGCTTTCCCGTAGGAGGAGGAGAGACTGGATGTGAGCCAGAAATGAGGGAGGGCTTTCAATTGGCATCTCTTGAAGAAAAAAAGCGGGGGCGTCCCTGGTGGCTCAGTGGTAAAGAATCCACCTGCCAAACAGGAGATGCGGGTTCGCTCCCTAGGGAGGAAATGGCAACCCACTCCAGTATTCTTGCCTGGAGAATCCCATGGACAGAGGAGTCTGGCAGGCTGCAGTCCATGGGGTCGCAAAAAGTAGGGCATGACTTAGAGACTAAACAATAGCAACAAAAAACAGGCTTTTTAATCTTGAGGGGAGACAGGCTTATTGAGGACAGAGAGCTGAGCGGAGCAGTGGTTCTCAAAGTCTGGTCCATAGATCAGCAGTATCCACATCACCTGCGAGCTTGTTAGAAATGTAAATTCCCAGACGCATCCCAGATGCTCTGAGTCAGAGGAGACTCTGAGCTTGGGCTCCAGCAGTCCCATACCCTCCGGGTGATTTTGCTGCCAATGAAGGTTGAGAACTGTTGCTCTCGATTGATGGTAAGTATGTGGGAAGAACAGAATTTGCCTGCAATGTGGGAGACACAGGTTCAATCCCTGTGTCGGAAGAAGGAAAATCCCTGGAGAAGGAAACGGCAGCCCACTCCAGTATTCTTGCCTGGAGAACCCCATGGAAGGAGGAGCCCATCAGGCTACAGTCCATGGGGTTGCAGAGAGTCGGACTTGACTAAGCAACTAACACTCTCGCTTTCATGTGTGTGGGACACTTGGAGTGTCAGTGGTGTTCATACCCACCCCCGCTGGGCACCAGAGATTCCCCGCCCCCGCCCCCAGCCCAACCCAGGGTTTTTTATAAAACCTCAGACTCCTGGGTCTCATCTCAGGGTTTGGCAATCTGTATTTTTAACCAGTGCTCCAGGATATTCTGAAATTCAAGTATATTTTTTTGTTTGTTTTTGAACTGGGATAGCAGGAACCTGATAAATATTGCATTCTTTTAATAATCACTTTGTATCTACTTCGGGCAGGGTGAGGACACGTCCTCTTTTCCTGCTGTAGCTTCCTTCATCTCCAATTATCAAGATATGGCCATCAGACCTATTAGCTGTTGAGTGGAGACAGCCATTGCCGCTGGCAGGCCCCTTCCTCATTGTCGGATTGCTCATGGCCACCTATGAGCCACAAGTGGGTTTACGGCCTTGTGCATGCTCAATATTTCAGCTTCTCCAAACTATGGTTTAAATAAGTGAAGACATTGGCCTCTGACATCATTGGGCCACAAAGTGTCTTTTCAGAATATCTGTATAGCTTAACTCTAGATTCAGAGAGGTGTCCATGAGGCTTTGAAGAGGTCACAGGGTCAAGGAGGTCAGGACCCCACTACTCCTCTTCTTGCAGGAGTGGGGGCCCCCTTCCAGGACTGGAGAGCGGGCTCTTGTCTAGCACCTGGAAATGAAGTCTCCCAGGAGACACACGTGCTGACAGAGCAAGAGGCTTTACTGGGAAGGGGCGCCTGGGTGGCGAGCAGGACGGGAAGGGAACCCAGGAGCACTGTCCTGCCACGCGGCGCCCCCTGTCTGGGTTTCATGGTGGTGGGGTTAGTTTGCAGCTTGTCTCTGGCCCCTCATTCTGACTCAGGGTCCTTCGTGCAGCCCTCAGCCAGGACGGATTCCGATGAGGAGGATCCTGGAGGTTGGCAGGATGTGTGGGACCTTCTGGAATTCTTCCTCTCAGTAGTGGCTCGTTAGTCCCGTGTTCCTTGCCAGGACCTCCTGTCGCAAGGTACCTCATGCAGAGGGTCACTGTGGTGCCTGGCCAGGGTGGGCGGTTTCGGTCAGTGTTTCTGCTCCCAATGTCTCCCCTGTGGGTCGCTCTGCAAGGAGCAGGTTTGAGGCAGGACAAGAGTTGCAGGGGTGGGCCCCCGCGCTCTCTAGAAGAGCAGGTTCTTTTTGTTTTGCCCACAGCTGCCTCTGTCTTGCCACCCATATATCATCGTTATCGTCCACACCTGTGTGATGTTTTATGACGGGGCACACCTGCTAGAACGGAGCGGCTGTCATATTTCAGATCTGCTCCCCAGGACGGATGTCGTGAAGCCTCGTGGCAGAAACGAAATACACCTTCTGCTCATGCCTGCCTGTCCTTCCTCCCAGCTGCTGTTGCCCTCTCCTCCCCAGATGGGGGTCACCAGGCTGCAGACCCACCAGCCTGCTCGAGGCCCACCCAGGAGATGCTGCCCACATGTGTCCGCTTCTGTTACTGCCTTCTATTATTTTAGTTAATTTTTCACATTTTTGGCTGTGCTGGGTCTTTGTTGCCATGCGGGCTTCTTCTCTAGTTGCGACGCGTGAGGCCTGCTCTCCAGTGGCAGTGCCCGGGCTTCTCACTGCCGTGGCTTCTCGTTGCAGAGCACGGGTTCTAGGGTACATGGGCTCAGCAGTGGCAGCTCCCAGGTTCTAGAGCAAGGCTCAGTAGTCGTGGCCCACAGGCTTAGTTGCTCTGTGGCACGTGGGATCTTTCCAGATTAGGGATCAAACCTGTGTCTCTTGCATTGGTGGGCGGATTCTTTACCACTGAGCCACCTGGAAAGCCTGTTACAAAGGAAAGAAGGGTCTAAATGAAACCTTTTTCACTTGTCCAGACCTTTGGTCAAGATCTCTGGGAGCATTTGAGAGCCATTTTAATGAGACCAGGAATCATGAAACTTTTCTCGAACATGGCCACTACTTGGTGCATGAAAAACAATCTAACTTATAGCTCGGGCTGCACGAGTTGTGAGCTGGCCTTGATTTGAGTAGAAAGACAACAGAAACAGGAATCAGAATGGGAATGCTGACGAAGGAGGGTGACACAGCCGTCCAGTCCTTGGTCATGAACAGGGACCTGCACAGCCCTGGGCCCTGCTCTGCAGAGCACACCCCAGGCCCAGGGCTGACAGAAAGGTTGCGGTAGTTTGTGTCGTTGCCTTAGTGCTGTGCTAACCCAGGTAGAAGCATCCAGAGGGCTTTAACAAAATCCCAGCTCCCTGGCTTGGAAACTCAGAGGGACCTGGCATCTAAAATGTTTAAGTGCTTCCTGGGTGCATCCAATCTGAAGGTAGCATTGGAAACCCCTGGGTTAAAGGAGTCTTTTTAAATGTGTGGGGTTGAAAGGAGGCTAACAGGAATTACTGGGCTACTGTTTGTTTTTTTTTCAATAATAAAAGTAAATAGAGCAGGGGCTCCCCAACCTCTGGGATCTAATGACAGATGATCTGAGGTGGAGCTGATGTAATAATAATAGAAATAAAGCATATAATAAATGTAATGTGCTTGAATCATCATCCTGAAGCCATTACCCCAGCCCTTCCGTGGAAAAATTGTCTTCCACAAAACCAGTCCCTGGTGCGGAAAAGGTTGGATGTGGGTGGAATGGAGGTATGTTAATGAGCACAGGTGTGTTTGTGTGGACATTGCAGAGAGGCTGTGCATGTGGGATGCTGACACCTGTGCACATATTTATATGTTTGGAGGAAGGCTAGATCCACTGACTCTTATTACTCCCTTTCCTTATCAGCACATGTTCTAGTGCTCAGAGGCAGCCCAATCTCCCTAAAGATGTTATATTTGCCTCAGATATTCTTGTTCATTTCCATTGCCATGGTACTGACCTTTTCTGCTCCCTTGTCTCAATAACAAATAGCCCAGCCTCTTTTTCTGCGGGGGTTTACTTCTGTACTCCCCATTCAATCCATCCTCCACATGCTGACCGTACCTGAGTCACACTCATGTTTTTAGCACTTTGCTGGTCCCAACATGTGTGTGCTGCACACTAAGTCACTCCAGCCATATCCAACTCTTTGCGACCCTATGGACTATAGCTTGCCAGGCTCCTCTGTCCATGAGATTCTCCAGGCAAGACTACTGAAGTGGGTTGCCATGCCCTCCTCCAGAGGATCTTCCCAACCCAGCGATGAAACCCGCATCTCCTACGTCCTCCTGCATTGGCAGGTGGGTTCTTTACCACTAGCGCCACCTGGGCAGCCCCAAGGATAAATGGTGACCATGCTTGCGGATGGCCCTTACCTAGCGTTTATTCATACAAGTGTTTACTCCTGGCACCAGCTCTCAGAGGCATCATCCTTATCCCCATTTTACAGATGGGACAGTGAAAGCATGGAGTGCCTTTGCCCAAGGTGACTGAGAGTCACAGACGGCCCCCGAGCTTTAGTTCTGCACCCCTCTGCTTCCCCGCCTCTCCGGACATGTAGGGAAAGGCTACTCTGCGCTAATGGACTTTTCATACTGTTGTGTCTAATCTTCACATCTGTCCTGCCTGATAGGCATTATTATTCCTGTTCCAAAGAAATCAAGGCTTGGAGAGGTTAAGTTGATCAAAGTCCTGAAGCTAATTAAGGAGATCCTAGGTGGGATTCCAGCCAGCAGCCCCCTCCCCAGGCTCTGCGTTCTTTTCACCACACTGCCTGGGATTGTCTGATTCCCCTAGGGCGGCTTCTGAGACTCCGTATAGTCTGTTTACCAACCGACCTTTCCACTCCGTATGTGCCATTCCGCCATGCAGTCATGCCACGCAGCATCCGCTCACCCCGTTGCGTTTGCCTGGAGTGCTCTTCCCTGCCCAGCTAGGGCTCCCATCACTGGGAGTCCTCCTACCCAGCTGGAAATGGCACACAGCAGGACAGGGAGGCTATTTGCGTTTTCTCTCCAAGGAACCCTAAAATAATGCATCTCCTCTTCACCCTCCTACGTGATTTTGCATCATGAATGTAGCATGTACCCAGCACGCACATCTACCTTCCTGCTAGGGGGGCATCTTGAGGCCAGGGGTCAACCCTCCCTCCTGTTTCCTGTGTTTCTGTTTGTGTTGGCCTATAGTTACTTTACAACGCTGTGTTAGTCTCGGCTGTACCCGGTGAATCACACATATCTCCTTTTGGGATTCCCTTCCCATTTAGGTCGCCCCAGAGCACCAAGATCTGTCTTCCTCCTGTTTCTGTCTTGTGTCCTGGGCATTGTGAAGCCAACAGCAGATATTCAGTAGATATTTGTTAAACAAATGAGGCGCAGACAAGGATGCAAACGTGGGGAAAGTCATCAAACTGTTTGACCCAAGGAAACTCGATACAGCTGGAGTGCACAGAACAGTCAGGAAAATATTTACCTGATGGCCTTTAGAGAAATTTCCAGTGTTTGGAAATTTCCAGAAGGAAGTGAAGAGCTAATGATTATCCTACTGAGCTAATCTGGCTTGTCCATTTTGCTTACCCTAGGTTTTTTTCTCTTTGTAATTTTATTTCCTTCAATATGCTTTGCTAATTACCTCCTGGTAAAAAGCCCGAGAGTCCTATACCTCCAGCATGGACTTGAGAGATAGGATGTAGTTGCCAGACAGTCTGTGAAAGATGTGCCTTTTAAGACTTTCACCAAACTCCTGGAGAAGGGAAAGGCTACCCACTCCAGTATTCTGGCCTGGAGAATTCCATGGACTTTATAGTCTATGGGGTCACAAAGAGTCCGACACGACTGAGCGACTTGCACTTTCACGAGCCCTAAACGGGGCGGCTGTGGGGCAGGGAGGTGGTTCTTATGCGTAGAGGCAGAATCTTGCAGGATGGAAACATGCCAAGGAAAACTTCTTTGCCCGTGGGAAAGTTAATTCTTTAACTGTTTAATTAGGGTTAATGTTAATGTTAGTCACTCAGTCGTATCCGACTCTGCGACCCGCCCCCCACCCCCTGGACTGTAGCCTGCCAGGCTCCTCTGTCCATGGAATTCTCCAGGCAAGAATACTGGAGTGGGTAGCCGTTTCCTCCCCCAGGGATCTTCCCGACCCAGGGATTGAACCCAGGTCTCCTGCATAGCAGGCAGATTCTTTACCGTCTGAGCCCCCAGGAATGAACGGTTAGCATGCGGAGTAAACGGTTTTTGGACTCAAGGTGTAAAGCACTTGGCACAGGTGGTCAAAACGAGGCGAACCAACAGGCTCGGTGGGAGGGTTTAGGATGCGCTGGTGCGCTGCGCGGCGGGAAGGGGGTCTCCCGAGGGGCTTTCCATCAGCACGGGCCTTGAGACTGCCTTCTGCACCCCACAGGTGAGCGTCCTCACCACCCTGGAGCGGAGGTTCAACCTGCAGAGTGCCGACGTGGGCGTGATCGCCAGCAGCTTCGAGATCGGGAACCTGGCGCTCATCCTCTTCGTGAGCTACTTCGGGGCGCGCGGGCACCGGCCGCGCCTCATTGGCTGCGGCGGCATCGTCATGGCGCTGGGGGCGCTGCTGTCGGCGCTGCCCGAGTTCCTGACTCACCAGTACAAGTACGAGGCGGGCGAGATCCGCTGGGGCGCCGAGGGCCGCGATGTCTGCGCCGCCAACGGCTCCGGCGGGGACCAGGGCCCCGACCCGGACCTCATCTGCCGCAGCCGGACCGCCACCAACATGATGTACTTGCTGCTCATTGGGGCCCAGGTGCTTCTGGGCATCGGTGCTACCCCCGTGCAGCCCCTGGGCGTCTCCTACATCGACGACCACGTGCGGAGGAAGGACTCCTCGCTCTACATAGGTAGGAGTTGCGCCAGCGCCCGGGGGCCGCGGTTCCCGTTGTGGCTGATTCCCGGTGTAGGGAACCAGGGCCAGGGCGTGTGAACAGAGGAAGGAAATTTGGGCCCCAGAACTTTAAGTTTCGTCCGGAGCTTTCATTCTCAGACTGGGGGTGTTTGGGGAAAATGCTGATGCCTGAATTGCACACTCCAGAAAATTCTGGGGGTCTTTGGGGTGCAGCCTGGACTTGTAATTTTTTAAAGAGCTCCCCAGGTGACTCCAGGGTGCAGCAGAATTTGACCTCTGCTGTGCATGAGCATCAGCAAGCCTGGGAAGGGGGAGGAGGAGATTGAGGGGAGTTTTAAATATATATATTTATCTGCCTTTGTGTGTGTGTGTTTGGACTTTGGGTGGCCTGGTATTTGCCACCAAGGAATCCTTGGGGGGCTACACATTAGAAACCCCTGTTATTAATCATCAAAATGACCTCCTGGTCATTGTCTTATTGAAGCTCAAAGATAAAAGTGATTGCATATGCCCAGCATTTGGTATTATTCAAAGTTGGTAACTGTGTGTGTGTGTGTGTTATTTTTTTTCCCCTGTAACGGGGTTATTTACTAGAACCGGATATTTGGGAAGAAATAAGGTACGTGTGAACTTTTGAAAACATTTGTTTTGTGCTACAATGACTTCTGTTATTTTATACTGGAAGGATGGAAACCATCTGCCAGCGTTGGGGTTAAGAAACATCCAGGGGTTGAATTACACTTACAGCAAATGAGCTTCTCAGTCACTGCTTCTGGGCACTATCGCATGGTCATTTGTAGGGCAAGGGCTGGCCTGCCGAGCATCTCCGTTTTCTTGTTTACTGAGTTTAGTTTTGCCTCCCACCATCTGTTAGCTTCTATGATTTGACCCCAGTCACTGAGTGCTTAAGCTTTGGGAAGAAAGTGAAATAAATTACCAACACCTGCAGAAGCTCTGTGCCTCCCGAAAGCAGCGTGCCTTGGAGCATAAAGTTAATTACAATATGGAGGTTTAGGTTAAACTAGAACTTGAACAGAATTGGTCAAAAAGCCTCCTACCTGCCAAGTTTCCCCCATACACTGCCCAGGCTGTCTGAGACAGGAGGGTTCAAGGCAGTTACCCCTGAATGCTGGTTGTCCTCGGTGACTTCTTGTCCTACGTGTGAGGTAGATGACTCTATTGAATGCATACGTCGTACGTCTTAACCCTCTGTGAACAGGCTCTAGAGTAGAAAGGTGGAGAGTGCATCTCCCCCTCAAAGGGTGGAGAGCTTGTGGGCCTGGTCACAGCCTACCTGTGGAATGCAAAGGACTGATGGCTAGTCCCTCCACCCTGTGCTTAGGGGTTTCCGTAATTGTGTCTGAAGGTGGGCGCAGTGGGGAGAGGGGTCTAAGGAAATCATTTGCATTTTGATGCTTTTAAGGCTTCAGTGAAAACCCCTCCAGCATGAGTCTGCTGCAGGCCAGGGAATGGGCCACAGCCTGTAGCCAAAACAGTCTCCCCAGGTCCAGCCAGGCCACTGGACTCTGACTTGACTGATATCACTCTGGTACCCCAGGATAGAGAGATTTTGGTAGCAGTAACAGCAAGTAGATAAATCAGAGCCCAGAGAAGGAAAAGGGGAGCGAAATGCTGAGCTCCTGTGTCTCACGATGAAATCAAGTAGAAAAATGTCTCCCTGGCATCTCTCCTGAAGCTACAGGTGAGGTGGATGACCTCTGCTTGGAGCCCACGCCTGGAGCTTGCATGCTCAGCTTCCTCTTGTGGTCGTTTACCCTGATGCTGCTGCTTCTAAGTTGCTTCAGTCATGTCCGATTCTGTGTGACCACATAGATGGCAGCCCACCAGGCTCCCCCATCCCTGGGATTCTCCAGGCAAGAACACTGGAGTGGGTTGCCATTTCCTTCTCCGATGCGTAAAAGTGAAAGTGAAGTCGCTCAGTCGTGTCCTACTCTTAGCGACCCCATGGACTGCAGCCCACTAGCCTCCTCTGTCCATGGGATTTTCCAAGCAAGAGTACTGGAGTGGGGTGCCATTGCCTTCTGCATTACCCTGATGAGTCAGGCATTTTCCAGTACAGATGGGGCCTGGTTCATAGGTCAAGCTTAGGATATGGACTCATTTCAGTTTTGTGAGAGATGGAAGCTTGGGCTATAGGGCTGACTATAGCAGGCACAACCTTTCTCTAGTTCTGAGACATTTTCTCTGGGATTTACAGTGACTCTCTAGTAGGAGGAATGTTTCAACCAGATTTCTAGCTGGGCCTCCTTTTCCTCTCTGACAGTTTAGCATTCCTAGAGTTGGGAGTGTGTCTGTGTGGTGTGTGGGCAGCTTGGTGGCGTCTGGCCAGATTCCAAGACATGACAGTCCAGGGTTGTGAGCAGGCCTTCCTGAGTGCTTCTGAGCTGGTTTCTTGGGTCTGTGTTTTGAGCAAGAGAGAGCAAGCTTCTGCACAGATTGGCCTCTGTAGGTGGCCTTTTGTTCCCCGCATGGTTGGAATTCTCCAGGAACAGTTTAAGAAGGCCATGCATACGCAGAGCATAGCTGATGCGATCATTTACTGTACAAGTCATAAAACATGTTTGTGACCATGGGACTGTTTTGGCGTTTATCTCCTGTAAGAGGGAGCTAGTTTCTGAAGCTGTTTAATTTGGCTTTGGAAGTATTTAGGGGAGCCGACCGAATGGGATAGGCATGAATTATGGCGTCTTAACTCCCTGCAGCAGGACAGTCTGAAGGGACTGGCCCTGGGAGGTAGGTGTCAATGGATGCCCATCACCTGTTGGGGTGGAGTAGCCTGTGTGCCTCTTGGTTCTGCCCCTGCAGACCTGGTTGAGAGGCCCACGGCCAGCCATCTGATCACAGGCCTGACATGAGTGTGAACTGGGGATTGAAAGGGTTTTAAACCCTGCACGCATGAAGCACAGGCGGTTCACAGCTGCTCCTCCCCCAGGGGTGTCAGCATCGGTCCAGCCACAGGCCACTGGTGACAAGTCCTACCCCTTGAATAATCCCTCTTAGCTTTTGGTTGTACAAAATCCTATGTTTCTGCAGCAGTGTGCTTCTGCATTGGTGACTTACAGTGGGTTACCTGTATCGTGAGTCACCAGCTGGGTGCCGTCAGGACATCCCCGGCTATGACCTAGACCCCTATAGCCAGGGGAAAAGGGAAGCGTTCCGTCTCGAATCAAGCTGATAGTTTCTACCCAAGTGACTGTTTGCTCCAGCCTCTTGAGGCTGAATTACTGCCAAACTCCCAGATTCCTTGATGGTCATTCACAAGGGGCTTCTAGGCCTGGCACGATTCTGCAGCCTCTCCTGCCCAGCCTGGGGAGGGAGCCAGGGGAACTCATTACCAGGGGACAAAGCCCGGTGAACAGGGACACCGCTCTGCTGGCAGACTTCTCAGGACCACACAGTGTGGAGCCAAGCCTCACGGCCCAGCCGGAGGGGGCCCCGAGGTGGCACGTGGCGCTGTCTCTCCCCAGAGGGACTGATGGAGCAGAGTGGTGGGGGGACTGTGTGGGGTGGGGGCGTGAGTGGGGTCCACCAGCCGACCTCTGGGAGCTGCTCCTACTACTCACCCATGTTCTGACCTTCCACGAGCTCAGCTTTCTTAGCTACTCTGTTTCACCGAGTTCAGACACAGCCTGTTGCATTGTTGGCAACAGTAAGTAGGCTAATGGAATGGACTCGCCGGGTCCTTTCATTAAGTCGCTATGTCAATCAGTTGGTGCCTTGCTTTTTTTCCTCTTTGGGAAGGAAAAGCCTCCTAAGGAGAGTGGTAAGGTTTTTTTTTTTTTTTTAATTTTATTTCTAGTTGAAAAGTATTACATGTTCACTGTGAAAGGTACAGAAAAAGAATCATTTAAGAATAATTACTCTTAGCTTTATGTTCATATAAAATCCTCCTTTTCTGCATTGTTATGCTTTTCTCCACACAAAAGAGGTTTTTATCATGAACATATCTTGCTACTGTATTTCTCAATATTTCTTGAACATTTCCCTGTGTCATTAAATATTCTTCAATGATGATCTTTCTGTATACATCATATTCCCTTGTGGATCTATACAATAATATTGAATGCCCTCTATCATTGAACATGGATTTTTTTTTTTTTAAGTTTTGCTCTTATAAAACAAAGCTGACAAGTGAACTGTGATTCTGAAAGGTTAAGTAACTTGCCTAAGATAATAAATGGGCCTGAGCACAGGATCTGAGAGTGACGTTTGTTTTGGTACATCTGGGACAGGGCTGAGGTGGGTAGGGCAGGGGACAGAGGGCTGGGGGATGCTCCAGGGAGTCGGGAGCATGTGAGGGCGTTCCTCAAGACAGCCTGAAGCCTCTCTCAGGGAAAAATCAGAGGTGCCAGAAAGGTGAGAAGAGCGCTGGGTGTCTCAAATCCAAAGGCAGAGGTTCAGTTGGAATGGGGAATGGGTGCGAAAGCAGAATAGAGAGTTGGGAGCAGAGAGACGGCAGTCCTGACTAACAGTGCACGTCCGGGGTCTGGAAGGGCTTTTGCCCTGTTTCATGGTGCTTTGGCTATCGATGGGTGCAGATCAGAGCCGGAGGATTCCGTGTTCCCCTCACCTCTCTCCAGAACTGTGGACAATGTACTCTCACTTGGCTGTTCATTCCATCGGAACCACGATCACCATTGGGAAATTGCCCTTACGTCGTGTTGGAAATCCGTCTCCTTACAGTGTTCCACGCGCTGGCTCTGGTCTGCCCTATGGGTCCACTTTGGGAAGTGGCGACCCCTCGTCCATGTTTGGTCGCCCCGCAGCTGCTGAGTGCCAGCCTCACATGGGCAGGGAAGGGCACCTAAAATGCGGGTCTTCTGTGCTAGGACCGCTGATCCTTACTTGATTTGGTTTCCTCCTATATTCAGCCGCCGTTTCCCTCCTTATGAGGGATGATGCCAAGGCTGGAGGGCTTGTTACTCGGGGGCAGGACCAGGTGAATGGGGCATGCAGGCTTTGGGTGCTGCATTGCTTTGCTGCTAAGTCGCTTCAGTCGTGTCCGGACTGTGTAAGGTAGCACCACAGACTGAGTGGCTTAAACCAGTGGTCCCCAACCTTTTTTTTTTTTTTTTTTTAGCACCAGGGACCGGTTTTGTGGAAGACAATTTTTCTGCCAACCCAGTTGGGGGAGGGTGGTTTCAAAATGATTCAAATGCCTTACACTGATTGTGTTCTTTAATAATAGAAATGTTAATAGAATAATCAGTTCAGTTCAGTCGCTCAGTCATGTCCAACTCTTTGCGACCCCATGTACTGCAGCATGCCAGGCCTACCTGTCCATCACCAACTCCCAGAGTTTACTCAAACCCATGTCCATTGAGTCAGTGATGCCATCCCACCATCTCATCCTCTGTCGTCCCCTTCTCCTCCTGCCTTCAATCTTTCCGAGCATCAGGATCTTTCCCAGTGAGTCAGCTCTTCACATCAGGTGGCCAAAGTATTGGAGTTTTAGCTTCAACATCCGTCCTTCCAGTGAATAGTCAGGACTGATTTCCTTTAGGGTAGAATAATATATAGATAAAATGATAATAAATACAAATATATAAGTAAAGTAATATAAACATGATAAATGAGAAATAGAAATATTATAGAAATATGATGATTACATTAGTTCCACCTCAGATCATCAGCACTAGATCCTGGAGGTTGGGGACCCCTGGCGTAAGCAGGGGAAGGTTTATTTTCTCACAGTTATGGAAGCTGAAAGCCCAAGACCCTGGTGTCAGCGCCGGCTCCCCCAGAGGCCACCTCGCTCGGCCCGCAGATGCCGGCTTCCCCTCCTGGGTCTTCATGTGGTCATCCTCCTGGGTGCGCACATGTCTGGTGTCTCTGTGTGTGTCCTAATTTCCTCCCCTTACAAGATCACCAGTCAGATTGGGGTGGGATTCACCCATATGATCTCGTGTAACCTCAGCTCCCTCTTTAAGGCCCTATTTCCAAATGAGTCACATGCTGAGTAACGGGGGGTTAAGGCTTCAACATATGAACTGGAGGGGCCTGATTCAACTCATAACAGGAACCAGGGGGACTAGAACCAAACAAGACCTCTACCCCTTTCGTCCTAACTTTTCGATAAAGAACTTCAGTGTCGTGTTTGTTTGTTTGGTTCCCAGTAATCAAGGAATTATTTGAGAATGGAGTTTTTTTTACAAAAAAACTTTTTATTTTGTAACAATTATAGAATCACAAGCTGTTGCAAAATGCATGGAAGTTCTCTGTACACCCATCCAGTTTCTCCCCATGATAACATGTCGCATCACTGCAGTACAGTATCAAAACGGGGGTGTGAACATGAGTATAATCCATGGGGTTTATTCAGATTTTCAGTATTATGTACAGTGATTTGTGTGTTTCTGTGTGTGCCTGTGTATAGTTCTGTGTGGTTTTATTACATGTGGATGATGATGTTTTAAAGATGCAGAATGAGGGCTCCCCTGGTCCAGTGGATAAGACTCCACCTTGCCAGTGCAGGGCACAGGGGTTTGATCCCTGGTCTGGGAAGATCCCACATGCCTCAGAGCAGCTGAGCCTGAGAGCCGTAATTACTGAGCCCATCTGAGTGCTGCAGATACGGAAGCGTGCATGCCTGGAGCCCATGCTCCGCCACAGGAGAAGCCACTGCAATGAGAAACCCCTACACAGTTAGAGGGTAGCCCCTGCTCGCTGCAGCTAGAGAAAGCCCGCGCAGAGGAACGAAGACCCAGCGCAGCCAAAAATAAACGCATAAATAATTTTACTAAAAGGAAAAATTGCAGAAAGGGATTAAGATGAAACCAGGTCATTCTGAGTCGTGTGAGTGTTTGACACACACACACACACGTGCACGCACACACACGCGCGCGCGCACACACACACACGAAGACGCAGAGATAGAGACAAGGCTATACGTAGAGTGGGAGTCGACTGGAGGAAATGGATTCTTTGTGAAGGGCTTGTTCATTCCCAAGAATG
The DNA here is from genome assembly GCF_001704415.2 of Capra hircus. NCBI lineage: Eukaryota > Metazoa > Chordata > Mammalia > Artiodactyla > Bovidae > Capra > Capra hircus. The sequence continues at coordinate 14,423,639 of NC_030828.1, read as the reverse complement.
GGATCTTTGCAGGGTACCCGAATACATGGAGCGGTTCCTCCAGTTGGGAGGCACGTCTATTAGACACGAATGTGTCACGTTTTCTTTGTTTACCACTTCTGTTGATACTTGCTGGAGCCCTCCACGTTCCAGTTAATGATGCAAAGAGAATTATTCTCAGATTTCATCTGCCAAGTGTTTGTTTAGCACAAAGGTCACTAATATCAGGCAGCAACCAAAGAGAACTAAATTTCTTTTCCGAGCCCTGGGAGTCCAGAGTTATTTTACCTCTGATGAGTTTTTATTTTAACTTGACATTGGGTAAAATGTGTTTTAACTCTCCAAAGAGTGTGGGTCGGGTATGGATCAAATACACTGTGATTGCAGTTCATCTGAAAAAATAATTAAAAAGCCATCCCTTGTGGGAGCAAGCACAGCTCGTTATATTCTTGCAGCTTCACTGATATTAAAGTTCCCCTTGTTAATTTCTTTTTTTGTAAATAAATGACACTGTAAAACCAGTCAATTTGTTTTGGCTGGGTTCCATCCATTCCTTCTCCCCAGTGACTGGTCACATGCCATTTTTAGTGTGTTTTAGCAACTTGCTAGGAGACGTGTGTGTGGCTCTTATCTGGCACGTCCATATTCCCTGGGCTGGTGGATATTTCTCATTCATTCTCAGCTGCTCATAATTCATGCCCTAGGATTCATGGGATCACTGCTGTGCTCCCTGCCTGGGTGACCTTGGGCAAGACTCCGAGTTTGGGCTCTGATGGTCTTGAGATTCAAATCCTGGCTCCTCCACTGACCTGCCCACCAGGATTTTGGACACATTTTCAGTTCACCTGAGCCTGTTTCCTTATCAATAAAATGAGCTTTGAATCTACCAAGCGAGGCTTTGCTTGGATATTAAGTATCATGCCACGGTGGAGGCCAGTAACTGCTGCCCTCTTCATCTTTGTGGTCCTATTGTCTCCATTTCCAGGTGTAGGAACAGGAGGCAGGAAAAATCGACTGGCTTGTTTAAATACAAGGGCAGGTCTTTTGATAAGAGTGATTGGATCTTGATTTTTCAGTCCCGATATCATCCATCTAGTAGATCTTAGATGAGCAACCTCCTCCATCCTGAATTGAATCAACAGGGCTCTTTTTTGCCTGCAGACCCCTTCCTGTGGCTCATCTCAAAATACAGAAAGTGCTACAGCTGCCCCAAGCAGCAGGCGATCTGGTTTGTATTAAGTCAGAAGCACCCCAGAGTATGGCCATTGCGCTAATGTGATATATTGATGGCTTTCTGGGTTCCAGCACATTGCTTCTTAATTTGCTTCTTAATATTTGTTCAGTTTTTAAAAGAATGTTTTCTTGTCTCAGTAAAATTGGGAAAAACAAAATAGAATAAGAAAACAAATACTTTTTAAGCAGATACCTATAGGAAATTGTCAATGTTTAGATATATTTTCATCCAGCCATTTTCATCTTTTATAATATTTGTTTGGCTGTGCCAGGCCTTAGTTGAGGCGTGTGGGATCCAGTTCCCTGACCAGGGATTGAACTCGGCTCCCCTCCATTGGAAGGCATAGTCTTAACCACTGAACCACCAGGGAAGTCCTCAGCCATTTTTTTTTCCTATATAGTTTTACTTCGTTAAGACCATACTCCAAGTAAACTTGCTTTCTGCCAATGAAAGACTGTTTGGTGTCTCATGAACAGTCAACATCGTTTGAGATGGCTGCACAGTGATTTTGTCAGTCTAGAAAATCTGGAATGAGTTGGGGAGACATTTGGGTGATGGGTACTTCTGTGACTGTAGCCTCATCCACATTTGCTGGAGCTCAGGTTGGTTCAGATAGACTCACTGGGAGCTGGAAACCAGCTATTTGGCCTTGCTGTGGCTCTTTCCAGAAGGTAAGTGAGGGAGGCATAGGGTGTCACGAAAAGAGACTTCGGGCCACAGTGAGTGTTGGTGCCCTTGTCTTGAGGACCCCTCCCACATCTGCTGCATGCACGTGTGTGTGATCACTCATATCCGACTTCTTGTGAACCCCCGCCCCCAGACTGTGGCCTGCCAGGCTCTTCTGTCCATGGAATTTCCCAGGCAAGAATACTGGAGGGGCTTGCAATGCCCTCCTCCAGGGGATCTTCCTGACCCAGGAATCGAACCCGAATCTCTTACGTCTGCTGCACTGGCAGGCGGGTTCTTTACCACTAGCACCACCTGGGAAGGGCTGTAGGTAGAGGAAGAAGAATCCTCTTGAAGGTTCCCTAAAGGGAGCATTGGGAAACCAATCCTATATAGGGCTGGTTGGGGCTTGTGGATGTTGATTCTGTGTGTGAAAGCATCTTTGCTCAGGGATTTTATTTTATTTTTTCAAATTAATTATTATTATTATTTTTGGCCATGCCATACAGCATGCTGGATCTCAGTTCCCCGACAAGGAATTGAACCCGTGGAAGTGCAGAGTGTTACAGTGGAAGCTTGGAGTGTTAACCACTGGACCACTGGGGAAGCCCCATGCTCAGGGGTTTGGGAACACAGCATCGTAGTGTTTGATAGACAGAAAAGAAGACCAGAGAGGGCCCAGGCTGACCTAGAGAAGATTCCTGGGGATGGTGAAGATGCACAGAAGGGAATTTTCCTTCCTTAAGCACCTGAGTCTCCTGTTCGTTACTTCTTTACCACCAGCCTCTTACTGTGCTTGGTGGTTGACAGCAGACCCCTTTCTAGTATTTTTTTTCTTGACTGTAACACAGGTATTATGCTTCAGTGAAAGTTTTGGAGGTGTTGTATTTTCCTGAATAGCATGCATCTTCTTTTCTTTAGTTTACTTCTGACCTTTTACTTCCCCTTTCTCAGAATAGTCTTGGCTTGACTTCCTTTTTTCCTTTCACCTACAGGAAGCTTTCTGGGAGAGCAAACACCATGAAGGGTTTGGTGTCTGTAGAGGGTTGTGCCTTCCCGTTGTTAGATTTGGGATTATAGGTTAATGACCTTCCTCTTCAGTGGGATGTGAGTTCTTCATCGCTAGAGAATTCTTTAGTGTTACAATGCTTCACAGAAGCGTCTGTGTTGTGGATGTTTGTTTTGGTCTGTCTAGAACCTCATTGTTTTCACTGGGAAACTAGATCTCCCCATCCCAGGTGATTCTTATGGACTGCCAGAGATGAGCAGAGATGGTCCAGGCATGGCCAGACATGACACAGAGAAAGACTCTGGTCTGCAGTGATTGGCCCCAGGAGTGAGACGACCAGAGTCCACCATGAGGTTTGAAAAATGGACTGGAGGGTTGGGTGGGGGGTAGAGAGAGATCTCTTACTTTCCCTTCCAGGACTGAAGCTGTAATACCTCTTTATGCCCACAGATTCCAATGTCCATCTTTGTTTTCACATGAGCTGAACTTGATCTCAAAGGAAAGTAGACCACCGGGAATGAGAGAGGACACGCAGGCTCCCTGGATCCCGCCTGAAGCTTGAATTCCAACTGGCATTCTCCTGAGACTCCCCTTGAGCACATAAGTTATCCTTCCCAGCACCTGCAGTCAAATGTTGTGGACTAGGATCCCACGTGAGCTCCTGCTTAGTCGCTTCAGTCGTGTCCAACTCTTTGCGACCCTGTGCACTGCAGCCAGCCAGGCTTCTCTGTCCATGGGATTTTCTAGGCAAGAATACAGGAGTGGGTTGCTGTGCCCTCCTCCAGGGGATCTTCCCGATCCAGAGATTGAACTGGGGTCTCCTGCATTGCAGGCAGGGTCTTTACCACTGAGCCACCAGGGAAGCCCCAGGATCCTGCTAAGTCACTTCAGTTGTGTCAGACTCTTTGTGACCCTGTGGACTGTAGCCCGCCAGGCTCCTCTGTCCATGGGATTCTCCAGGCAAGAATACTGGAGTGAGCTGCTGTCTCTTCTTCCAGAGGATCCTGCCTAACGCGGCATTTCATGGCAGGTCAGAGTTGGAGTGGATTGATGTCCTTTTGAGGTCTGACTAAGCACCTTCCCACAGGGTTGGGTGTTTCAGTCCTCATGTAAGACAGCTGGCTGGTGATCAAAACACTGGCTGTTCATAATGTTCTTACTCTAAAGAACTAATGAACGCATGACCCTGTACATCCAATCAATGGGTTAGGTTGAAGGTTCTGGTTTAGCTCTCCTTCTCTTTATTTCATAGACTTTTAAGATAAGATGCAGGATAGGGACCCTGAGGCCACAAGTATGCCCCTTCCACTTTTTCCCTACCCACTCCCCACTCCCCTAGAAAAAAAAAAAAGTAGAAGTATTTAAAAATAACCTGGTGGTAGGCTTTGTGCAGGAACAATAAGTATTTAATAGCAAATTGCTTATGTGGGCAGGAGAGTGTTGAGCCCATGAAACTTATTCAGCGGTGCTATTTATTGGACGGAAAAACATAACCAACCCTGGCTGCTTCGCACGGCTCTGCTCGCCAAAGCTACCCTTACTTCCTCTAATGACTTCATAGTGTCAGGAATGAATAAACTAAATGAATATGTTCCCGTCCCAGTTCAGCTTTGCCGTTTATTTTTGCCAAGCCATGTGTGTGTGTGGTGTGTGTGTGTAGGCACATGCTTGTTTTTGCCCACATGGCAGATAAAATCTGAAGATTCTAAAGCTTTCGGTGGCTCAAGGACATTCATAAGAACTTTTAATTGCTTTTTAATTAAAAAAATTTTTATTCTATATTGGAGTATAGTTGATTAACCGTGAAGTGTTATAGGGAGCTCAGCTCAGTGGTCTGTGGCAACCAAGATGGGTAGACGGGGTGGGAGGAAGGTCCAAGAGGGAGGGAATATATGTGTGCATATAGCCAATTCACTTCGTTGCACAGCAGAACCTAACACAACATTGTAAAGCAACTATACCCCAATAAAAACAAACCCTAATGTATTAGCTTCAGGTGCACAGCAGACCGATTCAGTTGTACATTTACATGTATCTATTCTCTTTCCAAATGCTTTTCTCCTGTAGGGTGTTATAGACTATTGAGCAGAGTTCCTTGTGCTATACAGAAGGTCCTTTTTGATTATCTGTTTTGGACACTAATAGAAACTTGCATGTAGTCTTGAGAATTGCGCTTGGTGAATTTGCCTGGAGGATGCTGAGAGAAATTGAATGTTGCCTAAGTCGGCTATTTGATGCTAAAGGTTGTCAGATGTGCTTTAGGGGGAGTTGTCCACGACCTTTTAAGGTGGTGTGGAGATACATGTACACACTCTTGGCATGGAGCCTTTCACTGTTTTCTCTAAGAGGTTTTTGACCCCAGAAAGGTTAAAACCCCTGAAAGTCCTTATGTTGAGCAGACCCTGATGACCAGAGACGGGGGATGAGATAAACCAAGAGAGTTGAGGTGATAGGTTGTATGGTGTGACGGATGGCATTTGGGGGCTGGAATGTGGTTCACTGCACAGTCCTCAACTTGTTGTGTTCCCTGGGGAGACACTATACTTACGACAGGAAGCATTTGGAGCATCACTTAGGCAACTGTGGGTGAAAAGTCAGAATGTGTTCTCAGTGGTACTGGAGACACCCTCTCGGCCCTCATCCTCCTGTTCCTTCCCCTCCAACCCCCCAAAAATAAATTCTTTGGAGGCTGAAATTTTCCATCCCTTCTTTCAGCCTAACCCTGGGTGTTTTGGATAATATTCAGCAAATTTTCTGTGCCAGTTTGATGCACAGATAGGAAAAATCAAAACTTTTCCTTTTTTGCTCTAAAAGCAAAAACATTTAAAAAATGCACTTGGATCATTAATGGAATCTGCACTCTCAAAGTCAAAACTTTCCATGTGTTCTTACTAAGGAAAATTCTTTGGGGGCAATTAAAAGGAAAACAGATAGGCAAAAAATTGTGAGGGGTCTCCAAAAACTCATCTGAGAATGCTGACTCCCCCTCTCCAAATTAAAAAGATGCAAATGAACTTATTTACAAAGCAGAGCCTCACAGACATAGAAAACAAGTTTACAGTTAGCAAAGAGAAAAAGGGAGAGGAGAGATCAATTAGGTTGTAAAGAACATATCCCTCTGCTTGTGCCCAGTAGTATCTGACTTTGCAACCCTATGGACTGTAGCCTGCCAGGCTCCTCTGTCCATGGGATTTCCCCAGCAATGATACTGGAGGAAGTTGCCATTTCCTATTCCAGGGGATCTGCTTGACCCAGTGATCGACCCCTCATCTGATTCTTTACCACTGTGCATTGGAGAAGCTCAGTGAGCATAGATGCACTTACTATATATAAAGTAGGTAACCGACAAGGACCTACTGTATAGTGCAGGGAACTATACCAATATGTTATAATAACCTTTAAGGGAAAAGAATCTGGAAAAAATACACATACATGTAAAACTGAATCACTGTGCTATGCATTTGAAACTAACATGTGAATCAACTACACTTCAATTAAAAAAAAAATCATCTGAGGACATAAATAGACTTGACAGACTTTCTGTGGGTAATATTTTATCCCAGAGTTTTTCGGATAGTTGTTGCATTTGAGAAACCTTACCGTTTTTACCAATTACCATTGCCTCTTATTTCAAGTATGAGAGGTACAGGGGACCTTGGAGTTAAGCTCATCCTAATCTCTCTCCAAGGAAACATGCTTTTCCCCCTTTCTCTTCAAGGTTCTAAGCATGTGATGCGAATGGATGTGATTTCCCACTGCCTCCCTTCCTGGGCAAGGCATTATTACCATAAGCACATTCCCAGCTGCCCACCTGCCTCGTGGGTTGTTAATGGAGTTTACAAAGGGAATTTGGATTCCCAGCAAGAGATCTCATTAACACAGCAAGGATCTAATAGATTCTAAAATTGTGTGTGGACACTGGGAACCTTTCAAAACCCAGTGGTGTTTATTCTTAGATCGAGATCATTTCCCCTACCCTGGCCTCAGTCTGTACATTTTGTATCATGAGGGAAAAATCTTGTCTTGATCCAGCCAGACCAACTGTATTGGTGTAAGTTAAGCATTAATGCTTTGTGATTCTGGGACTAAAGACAAGATTCAAAAGCCATCGGGCTGTATAAAGGACAAAATGTCTCCCACACTGGTGCTTTTGTTTTATTTTTATTTTTAATACTGGCCTTGTTACTGGCTGTGAGCAAGTGTTTAATTTTAGGATCCCTTGTTGTCACCAAGAACACCTAGCAGCTGTCAGTGTGTTTAGACAAGTGTGTTAAGCACCCACGGGTATGGATAGTGACCACAGTGGCGCTCAGTACGCTAGCTCTCACTTGTGGACTGTTTGCTGTATGTCAAACGGGAAACAGGAGCTGTGCACGTGGTCACCCTTGCTCCTAGGATTGGTATTCTCAGCGTAGCGATGAGGAATCGGAGGCTGAGCAACTTGTCCAGGGTCGAACAGCTGGCAGGTGGCAAGGCCCAGTGGCACAGTGGTAAAGAACTCGCCTGCCCATGCAGGAGATGTAGGTTCTATCCCTGGGTTGGGAAGATTGTCCTGGAGAAGGAAACGGAAACCCACTCCAGTATGCTTAGTCAGAAGGTTCCAGAAGAGCCTGGCAGGCTACAGTCCATGAGGCTGCAAAGAGTCAGACGTGATTTAGCAACTAAACAACCCCATTACCCTGTATCTTTCCCACCATAGGCTCCCCTCCCCTGTCCATAGACAGTATAATATGCCACCAGCATAAATAGAACCCCAAGTCTGCTCTGCTGCTAAAAATGGCTTAACTACCTAATTTTTTCTTTCTCTCTCTCTTTTTTTTTTTTTTTTGCTATACTAAATGCCTAAAGCTGTGGGTTGTTTAAGCAGTTAAGTATGAAATGGTGATGAGTTTCCAGGCCAGGAGAGGTCTCATGGGTACAGACCGCTCGAGCCCTGGTTTTCCCCATGGGAATTTTTTAAACTCTCATCAGATAAAGCTTTCTTCCCACCAGAAGCCCCACGTGACTTGTTTTCACAATCTCCCTGTAGTAGAGCGAGAGAAGCACCCGCTGCAGACGGTTTTGTTTACACTGGAGACCTAGCAGCTTTAATTGGTGAACGCTCACCCCTGTTATGCAACTTGGATTTGACTTGTTTTCACTCCCAGGCTTGGCTCCACTGCCTTGCTTTTCTGTGTAAGTTGGGGAGTGATTTTAGAACCTACTAGACCGTAACTGGGACAAAACTAGTGAGAAGGTACAATGTGAAAGAATTCATGGGCCAGAGATGAACACGGGAGAAGGGAAAAGAGTAGGTGGACATCAACAGGTTGAAAGAAGGTCAGTTCCCAAGGGCCTTTCTGGGGAAATAATCGGCCTCCACTGTTGTTCAGGCCAGTGGGGTTTGGAAGAACTTTAAGCATAGAACATTTATGGAAATGAACTGTGTTAGCAGGATAAAGTAGTTAGAGGATGGATCAGATGGTGACAGAGCCCTCCTTTAGTCGATCTGGGGGACCTGATGTCCAAGTAGATGAACACTCTCCCCTGAACAGGCAGACCTCGGAGAGACTGCAAGTTCTGTTCCAGGCCACTGCAATTAGGCAAATAGGGCAATAAAGTGAGTTATAAGCCTTTATTGGTTTCCCAACACATATAAAAGTTGTGTTTATACTGTTCCATGTGTTGTGTGCATGACCAGTCGCTCAGTCGTGTCTGACTCTTTGCAATGCTGTGGCCTCCAGACCACCAGGCTCCTCTGTCCATGGCATTTTTCAGGCAAGAATACTGGAATGGGTTGCCATTTCCTTCTCCAGGGTAACTTCCTGACCCAGGGGTCAAAACCCACGTTTCTGGCATTGACAGGTGGATTCTTTAACTGAGCCACCTGGGAAGCCCTCCTGTTTATACTGTACTATATTGTACTCAATTATTAAGTTTTCAGTAGCATTATGTCTTAAAAAACCAGTGTGTATTTAATTAAAAAATATTTTATTGCTGAAAAATGCTAACCGTCCTTTGAGCCTTCAGTGAGTTGTAATCTTTTTGCTTGCGAAGGGTTTGAAATTTGGCAATAATTATCCAAACACGGCAGAGACACGAGCAAATGGTGCTGGAAAAATGGTTCCGATAGGCTAGCCTGATGCAGGGTTGCCGCTGTGAATTTGTAAAAATTACAATATCGGAATTTCCCTGGTGGTCCAGTGGTTAAGAATCTGCCTTGCAATGCAGGGAACAGGAGTTTAATCCCTGTTTGGGGAACTAAAATCTTACACGCTGAGGGGCAACTGAGCTCACATGCCACAGCTACTGAGCCTGAGAACCACAACTTGAGAGCCCATGTGTCACAGCGAAGGATCTTGCATGATGCAGCAAAAGGTCCTGAGTGCTGCAGCTAAGACCCGGTGCAGGCAAGTAAGTAGATATCTAAAAATGCAGTGTCTGCAAAGTGCAATGATGTGAGGTCGTCAAGCACACTTTACTAAGGTCTTGGTCGTGGCCTGTGGACAAGTGACCCCTTTTTCACTGGTCTACTTGGGGGAGTAGAGAGAGGGTTCAGAGAGCAGAAATCAGGTGTGAGTGACCAAGTGTTCAACCTACAAATCAATCAGGAATAGAGTTGGAAATTGGGCAAGGGAACTCTTCCAGTTCGTAACTCTGGATCCATACGTCTAGCTTTTTTTTTTTTTTTTTTTTTCAAAATTTTTCAAAGATTTATTTGTGGCTAAAAAAGTCACAACATAAAATTTACAATGGTAACCATTTTCAAATGTGCTGTTCAGTAGTGTTAAGCATACTCACATTATTCTGCATCAGATCATGATCTTGCAAAACCGAAAACATGTATCCACTAAACAGCTCCCAGCCTCTGACAGCCACCCTACTACTTCTGTCTTTATGGTACTGACTGTTTAGCTCTTGTAAGAAGAATCATTGCTTCTGTCTTTATGGGACTGACTTGGTTAGCTCATGTACGTGGAATCTCTGCTTCTGTCTTTATGGGACTGACGTGGTTGGCGCATGTTGAGTGGAATCTCTGCTTCTGTCTTTATGGGACTGACTGCTGGTTGGCTCATGTACGTGGAATCATAGGGCCTCTGTCTCTTTGTTCACTTTGTATTATGTCCTCAAGGTGCATCCATGTTGTAACACGTGTCATAATTTCCTCTTTAAAGGCTGAATCATATCCCTTTGTATGCGTATTCCCACGTTTGGCTTAGCCATTCATTCCCTGATGAACGTTTGGATTGCTTCCACTTCTTGGCTACTGTGAATAATGCTGCTGTGAACATCTGTGTGCAACCTATTTCTGGCTTGTTGAATGACATCTACTTGGGTGTCAAGCTCAGCTTAAGTCCAGAATTGAACTCCTTCATTTCCTCCTAAGTTTGCTTTGTCATTGATCTGCCATCTTCTTTCCTCCATCCCCCGCACCCCACATTTAAAAGCCACCACCTCTTACTCCTGGAGAAGAGAACACCTACCCACTCTAGTATTCTGGCCTGGAGAATTCCACAGAGAGGAGCCTGGCAGACTAAGTCCGTGGGATCAAAAAGAGTTGGACATGATTGAGTGACTTTCACACACTTCTTAGACTGGGGTCTTCCCTGGTGGCTCACACAGTAAAGAATCTGCCTTCAGTGTGGGAGACCCAGGTTCCATCCCTAGGTTGGGAAGATCCCCTCGGGGGAGGGAATGGCAACCCACTCCAGTATTCTTGCTTGGAGAATCCCATGACAGAGGAGCCTGGTGGGTTACAGTCCATGGTGTCGCAAAGAGTCGGGCATGACAGGGCAACTAACACTTTCACTTTCACCTCTTACTGGTCAGGACTCCTAGAGATCCCTTGTGTCTGGCTCCCAGTTCTCTCTACATTCCCTGCCCCAGACCAGGTTCTCAGCCCCTCTCAGGTAGACGGTTGTGTCAACCTCCGATGGGTCTTGCTGCTCCCAATCTGGTATGTCTCCAAATTCTTTCCATGGTGCTACCACCCCAAAGCACATTCTGCAGTTCTTAGGAATCTGGAGAGAATTTTCTGGAGCCTTTGTTACAAAAGTTCCAGGGCATCTGCATGGAATTTATTTGAAGTTTCTTACATGCCCAGTGAAGGATAATAATATGCTTGTATGTATTAATATAGTTCAAGTGTTTTAAATAATAGTACTGTAATTTTTGAGATACTAAAAGTAATTTGACCCTTTTTCACAAGTGGAGGCAGGTTAAATTCAATTGTCTACATTTTATTCGTTCACTCATTGATTTAACAAATACTGATTGAGAACTTGAAAGCGTTAGTTGGTAGGTTGTGTCCGATTCTTTGTGACCCCATGGACTATAGCCCACCAGGTTCCCCTGTCCATGGAATTCTCAAAGCAACAATACTGGAGTGAGTAGCCATCGCCTTCTCCTGGGGATCTTCCCAGCTCGGGATTGAACCTGGGTCTCCTGCATTGCGGGTAGGTTGTTACTGTCTGAGACACCAGGGAAGCCCCGGAGAGCTTGCCATGTGTCAGTCAGGGCACTGGGGATCCCTGGAGGAGTCAGACCCACTGCTCCACCCACCTGTAAAAGTCGTGGTGACATTGGCAGCGGTTTACATGCACTTTCCGTGTGCCAGAGACTATACACACATCTTTAGTATATTATCTGGTGTGGTTTCCAAAACAATCCTTTGAGTTAGATTTCATTGTCCATGTTTTATGGAAGGCAGTCAACACAGATTGAATAACTAGTCCAATAGGGGACAACGTGGGGATTTGAGCCCGATAGGTTCTCTCTCCAATGAAAATGTTCCCAGCAAATTCTATCAGCAACTGTCACATAAAGCAAGAGCTCAGAAGATAAGGCAGAAGGAAACGCCAGGCTAATAGCAACCAGCCACCACATTTGTCTATGTGGATTGGGAACCATTGACCAAACGTGCTCAGGAATATTTTACAAGCATAAGTAGTGACTGAGTGCCTTGCAGAAACACAGGCCAGACCACAGCTGCTGTTAGAGAAAAGAAACAGCGTTCAGCTTGTTAAAGCAAGAACGTGTGTAAACTGCACGTCTGAGGTGTCAGATGCTGTTCCCTGAAGTGATGCACTATCCAGGCAAGAAAATAACATGGCAAAGCCTCTTGCCCAGGCTCAGAAAGGAAGGAGATGTCTGAGCTGGCTGTCTGGATGTCTGGGAGAAATGGTTTCAGAACTTGGGAGTGTTTACAGCTGGGGAGGTGGTGTTGATTTCCTGTGAATCATGGCGGCAGCCCAAGAGGCAGCCCCTCGCTTTGTGAGTGTGTAGGTGAAGGGAGAAAGCAGAGATTGTTGTTATTCATCACACCTGAGACAGAGCGTATTCTTTTTCTTCTGGCCTGAGCATCATGAGGGATCTTAGCTCCAGAATCAGGGATCGAACCTGCACCCTCTGCATAGGAAGCATGGAGTCTTAACCACTGGACCTTCAGGGAAGTCCCAGGCATGTCCTTTTAAAAAATCATTTCACTCCTGTTGGAGATAATCAAGCAAATAATCTGTGAGCATTACACTTTCTAATTTCAAGTCAGGATGGAAGATTAGGCTCCCCAGCTTGCCATCTGCGGTGGTGAGCACTTAGAAAGCTGTGAGGGGTGGGCAGCTCCACTGGGCCCCTGTGCTGGGCCCTGAGCTCAGCATTGCCCTTATGTCTCCTCATTTTATCTTTTCATGACCATTTTACAGCATAGGAAACTGAGGTGCCACAGAATAAAGCACCTTGTCCAAAGTCATCTCTTTTGATATGTGAGTGATAAGATTTGGGCATAATGTCTACTGTTTGTGTCTGGCCCCAGAATTGAGATTTGTAGAATAACCAATTTCTTTTTATTATTAAGGGAAATTAGAGGCCTATCCAAGAGGAGAAAGGATAGTTGAATGGACCTGTGTGCCGATGGCCCAGTCTTTATAAAAACGTGATCTTTCTTCTTTCATTGCTACTGTCACCGAGTCTCCCCTCTCCTTGATTATTTCAGGTGTACTGTTTCAGAAATTTTCAGAGGTATGTATCATTTTGGGGTAACTAGTATTTCTCAAAGATGAGAACTCTCTAAAAACCTAATCACAGTATCATTGTCATGCCTTAGGAATTAAAACCAGTTGCTTAATATCGATAGATACGACTCAGTGTTCAAACTTCTTCACTCCTCTCGGATAAAAGTGTTGAATCAGATCCACAAAGCTCTGTGGTTTGCGGTTTTTTGCCTTGTCTCTTAAGTATCTGCTTATCTCTAGGTTTTGCCCTCTTTCCTCTTGCCAGGTAGAGAAACTGTATCATTTCTCCTACAGTTTTGTGCAGTCTGGGTGGTTTTTTTTAACACCTTCTTCTGAGCTCTCGTACTTGCACTTCTTGTCTGTTGATTGTGTTAGAGCTAGAGGGCTGATCAGATTCAGGTTAATTTTTTTTTTTTTTTGGTGCCAAAAATACTTCTCAGTGGTGATGTGCACTTCCTTTATAAGACATACTGTCTGGTCCCCTCTATGGTATTGACAGCTAGAGTTGATCATGGTCTCAGTTGTGGTAACATTCGAGTTCTAGCATTCCTTCCTCATTTTCTATTAAAAGAAACTTCCTTATTTCCACTATTTTATTACCCTGAGATGAAAGTGAAAGTGTTAGTTGCTCAGTCCTGTCTGACTCTTCGAGATCCCATGGACTGTATCCCACCTGGCTCCTCTGTCCTGGAATTCTCCAGACAAAAATCCTGGAATGGGTTGCTAGTCCCTTCTCCAGGGGATCTTCCCGACCTAGGGATCAAACCCAGGTCTCCCGCATTGTAGGCAGATTCTTTACTTTCTGACCCACCAGGGAAGCCCTGAGATAGTACTGCAATAAGAAAAAGCAAGAACTTTTTGGCCCTGGTTCTAAGGTAGTTCCTGTGGAGGCTTCCCCACACCAGCAAGCCTGTCTGGTGTCCACAAGATCGACTCACCTCTGACCCTGTCTGTCTGGAGAGAGAATGAGGTTCCCAGGTAAAGGGCTCAGTCCTGCAAAACCTCTTTCCATTTCAGATGTCATTTGTAAGCCCAGATTGTTACCTGGGTGTCTAACTGAAGCATATAAATCATAGGTTCCTATGACCCTATGGTTAGGTTGGATTCGTTTGCTGGAGTGGCTCACAGAGCTCAAGAACCACCATTTACTCACTAGGTTACTGATGTTTTATACAAGGACATTAAAAGCGACGCATCAGCAACCAGGTGAAGAGATGCACAGGACGAGGTCTGACAGAGGAGCTTGGGGCCCCGCACAGGGAAGCCTTGCGGGTCCCAGACTCAGGAGCTCTCTGAAACAAGGGACCAAAATGCTGTCTTGCGGGGCTTTGATGGAGGCTTCATTACATAGTCATAACTGACTAAATCATTTGCCAGTGTCACTGATTCAGCCTCAAGCCCCTCTCTTTGCCCCAGAAATCAGGGGGTGGGATTGCAAGTTTTAACCTTCTAATTGGGACTGAAAGTTTCAACCTTCTGATCACACATCACAGGGTTGGTTCTCCTGGCCCCACCTGTGGTGGGATGAGTAGTCATTGACATAAACCCATTGTGATGGAATAGGGCTCCTTCCACCATCCATGGGACTTTCCAGGCAAGAGTACTGGAGTGGGTTGCCATTGACTTCTCCACTTATGAATAACAAGACACCTATTTTCACCTTTGTGGCCCTATATATGGGGTTAGCCAAAAAGTAAGTTCCTTTGGGTTTTTCTGTAACATCTTATAGGAAACCCAAACAAAAATTTTGGTTAACCCAATATTGGAAAAAACACACCCACACACACACACCTACATTCCCAGGTGGTACAGCTGAAGAATCTTCCTGTCAGTGCAGGAGACTCAGGAGACGGGTTCAATCCCTGGGTCAGGAAGATCCCCTGGAGAAGGAAATGGCAACCCATTCCATTGTTCTTGCCTGGAAACTTCCATGGACAGAGGAGCCTGGCAGGCTACAGTCCATGGGGTCACAAAGAGTTGGACATGGCTGAGCACACGTGCATGTATACTTCTTACAAATCATAATATAACACTGATGATAAACATTTTACTAATCAGATTTTTTTCTAGCTCTTTTTGTCCTTAAAGCATGTCCTTTTGGGGTATACAGTTATATTCCTATGTTTAAAAATCATTAACAATGGCGCCTCTCTGTGTGGTTAGGACTCTAATTCAGTGAGCAGTTAAGCTTATCCCATGTTGCTTTTGATTTTTATAGACTACTTCTTAACATGTAAGTTTTTATAATTATGTAAACTACATGATTTCAAAGTCAAATCTATAGAACAGGAATATTCTGAGAATTCTATCTTCTAAACCAGTCACTGCTATCTGTACCTTCCCTCACCTTTATAGTAGCCATTTATTTGTTTGTTTGGAGTTTTTATTTTTCTGTATTAAAAATGTTACCAAATGCACTTACATATTAATATCTCCCTTTTCTTGAATAAAAGGTAGCTATTATATATATTTTCCTTCACCTGACTTTCCTTTACAATATAGGTTGTAAATAAAGGAATATGGCATTAGATGAAGAATTAGGGTGATTAACATTGTATAGAGACATAGAATCGTTGAATTTTGAGAGCTGATGGTAATAGCAAATACCCCTGTGGCACTTCCTCTGTGTTATGCCCTGTTCTAAGTGCTTCACATAAATTCACTCAATAATTCTCATAATAGTCATCCTCTGGAGTATATACTGGTGCTGTCCCCATTCTACAGATGAAGAAACTGAGGCGTGGGAGGGGAGTTAGATGACTTGTTCAAAGTCTCAGAGCTGGTGTCTGGCAGATTTGAATGCTGGTGTCTGCTTTCGTAAACCACACTTTGCTTTAGAATTCTGAGGCTGGTTTTGTGGGTTTTATGAGTAAGGAAGTTATAATCCCTGGGCAATTAACAGTCTGCCTGCCCATGTGTCCTGTCCCTAGATTTCTTTCTTTCTTTTTCAAATGGTCACTACTTTGCCTTGAGCTCCTTGTTGAGTCTAGAATTTGCTTTTATTAATATCTGAATGTTATAGTGTTATAAGCTAAAACTCGGCCTGTTGTTACTTCATGGATGCTCAGAAGACATGGGCTGCATGAGTCAGAGAGAAACATTTATCACTCCTGGTACAATAATCTGCATGTTGTTACCCTTCCTTTTGTCTTGTCAGTAGCGCAGGGGTGATTTGGAGGGCGTGATGGATAGGTGGATGTCTGCTCCTGCGGGGAGCTGTGTTCCAGGAGAGGAACGCTGCATTTGAGGTATCCACTGCTTTTCTAGCGGACAGTAAGCAAGCCTGTTCTCTGTCTGAAGGGGCAGTTCTCTTTGTCAAGATTACTTGCTGGACAATGGCAGGGTGAGAAACGGCCTTGGCTTCATCTCACACACAGAAGTTGTGCAGGACTCAGAGTATCAAGGGCTGCCTCTTTCGATACTGGTTTTTTAATATTCATTTATTTTGGCTGCCTTGGGTCTTAGTTGAGGCGTGCTGGCTCTCTAATTGTGGTGCTCAGGCTTAGTTGCTCCCTGGCATGTGAGAACCTAGTTTCTTGACTGGGGATCTGACCTGCATCCCTGGCATTACAAGGCAAATTCTTAATCACTGGTCAGGGAAGTCCCCTTGCTATTTCTTCATACCTGTCTTATTGGCTTTAAAATGGTCAAATGGGCACCCTGTACCATTTCTTTGACAAACTACTGCTTTTTAAGACATCTGCCAATACTCCCTGACGTAGTAACTCCAGGTTTTGTAGTTATCAGACACTCACTATAGTAAAAA
Source organism: Capra hircus (assembly GCF_001704415.2). Classification (NCBI taxonomy): domain Eukaryota; kingdom Metazoa; phylum Chordata; class Mammalia; order Artiodactyla; family Bovidae; genus Capra; species Capra hircus. The sequence continues at coordinate 14,406,996 of NC_030828.1, read as the reverse complement.
CAAGAACCCAGGGAGATCTCTTTGGAAAGCTGCCCTGAACGAATTACCAACACTTGCCACATTGCAGACCTATGGCTTTTCTCTTTTATTTGTAACATAACGTCTTGAAGCCAGCCAGAGGCATGAGGTTGACAAGCATTGATCAGCTTCATTGCTGTATCATAGGTTTCTTTATTTCTTTTTTCCTGGTTGAACTTCCTTCCAGTGTTGAGCCAAGTTTTTCTCAGCCGCGATTTTTATAATTCTGTATATTACGGCTCTGTCCAAGGCTGTGATTATAACTTCACCTTTTCCTAGTAATACCTTGAGCTTTGACTGAGAGCTTCCTTGGGGCGGGCGGGGCGGGGGGTGGGAGAGGAGTGGTCCTCTCCAGCAGGTTGGCATCCTTGGGGAATCTCCTGATTGAGGTGCTTATATTAAGGAATATTGAGAGTCTAAACCTTGCACCTTTGAGGGAGAGAAGTGATCTGATTAGTTAGGAGAAAAGGCAATGTAATGAACTTTTTGCCAATGTGGTTATCAACTCTGATCCACTGAGGGATCAGAGACCTGAGAACATTAAAACAAAAAAAAAACAGGTCCTGGGTTGCGGGCAGGGGAGAGATGAGGCCAGTGAGGGCAAAGGTCATTCTTGCGCAGTAGCCCTTACCTTCACATGAGCCCACTCTTATTAGCTATGAGGATGGGATCTCTTCAACCAGCTAGATTATTAAGTCAAATATGTGAGCTGAGGGTAAGCCTTAGCCTCCTCTCTCCTGGATTTTAATTCAGTCTCAAGTCTAGGGGTGAAGGAAGTGTGATTTGGGGGTTGCTGGTATGGGGGAGAGGGAGAGGGCTTGCCACTCCCTTCCTGATGGTGCCAAGGGAGTGTTTTGCATGACGGTGCCCTGGGCCTGCTACTGAACGGCGGTCAGTGCCCGTACCTAGCCTGCCTTTTAGGAGCTTTCATGCTTCTTGTTGGAAGGATCTGTTGTTTGACCAGCCGCTGTGGGTTATTTCAGAACCTTCAAACTGTTTCAGGGACGTCCCACCACAATTAGGCTTGGGAACATATGCTAATTGGGAATATAAAGCTCATTATTAAAGTCTTCACAGGTCTGAATGGAGAGGATAAAGCCCTGCTATTTAGCAAACCGCTGAGCACAGGATGCAAGTGGCTGAGTGACCGCATTGCCAGAGCTCCGTCCTGGCTCTCTGTTGCTCCCAAGCTCCGTGACTCAGTTTCCCCCATGGCGCAAGGGGAGCGATAATACCATATCTCTTAATCGCAATGTTGCGATGATCATGGAACTGACGTGAAAATGCACCATTCCTAGCAGGTGGTGAGTACTCAGTGCATTACTAAGTGGAGGACAGAATGTCTGCACAAGCCCAATCTCCCAATTTTTACCTGGCTTCTAGGTTTACACTGTAGCCGATTTTTTGCTAAATGTGACCTGCAGCTGCACTGTCCAATATGGCACCCACTAGCCACACATGGCTATTTATCTTTTTGTTTTTATTTCTTTTCAAAGTATTTTTTAATGTGTGTATTTATTTGGCTATTCTGGGTCTTGGCTGCAGGATCTTCAGTCTTTGCTGTGACGAGTGGGAGCCTACAGTTGACCTGGGAACTTTTAGCTGAGGCATGTGGGATCTAGTTCCCTGACGAGGGATCGAACCCAAGTCCCCTGCATTGGGAGTGTGGAGTCTCAGCCACTGGGAAGTCCCCACATATAGCTATTTAAATGAATTCAAGCCAACTAAAATTAAAGATACGACTGTTCAGTTGCACTGGCTGGATTTGTTTTCTTATTTTTTGGCTACACCATGTGACATGAGGGATCTTAGTTCCCCCTACCAGGGATCTTAGTTCCCCCTTCCAGGGATCAAACCTGTGCCTGCTGCATCGGGAGTGTGAAGTCTTAATCTCAGAACCAACGGGAAAGTCCCACCATCTGAATTTCAAGATGCAAGAGCCGCATGTGGCTCCTGGCTCCTGTTTGGGAACATGTAGGCTATTGAACATTTCTTCTGTGGCAGCAGGTTCTGTCAGACAGCTCTGGGCTGGAGGATTTAAACCCCCGAGGGGTTTGATGACATTGTAATGACTGTTTAGTTTTGGAACTTTTTTCCTGGCACTGTTCCTCTGTGTCCTTTTCTGCAGATAGAGAATGTAGGCAGTGCCGATACAGGACTGTGCAGGCTATTTCCATGCCTGCTGGGATGAAGAAGGCCTTGCAGATCAAGTTGAGGAGGAAGTTTCTCCGAGGTGAAGGCTAGGGTTGTCCTCAGAGGTGGCTGAGGACCGCTAACTCCCTTTCAGCCCCTGTGATGTCACAGAGGCTGCGTTTCCCCCTTTGACCACAGTCCCCAAGATGTTCTCGAGTTTCCACGTTCCATTCTGTTTCCCTCATGGGCACTTTGTGTCCCAATTTGTGTCCCTAAAATAAGGTCACTGTGATTGTGGGACACCAAAGGCCTTTCATTCATTTGCTGAGTATGGATAATTAATATTGACCCAACTTTGCTCTCAGAGTCCACATAGAAGGAAAGTCAGTCCTGGAAGGGGGTTGGAGAGTCGGGACACCTTTATCTCTGTTTCCCCTGGGTTTCATCTCCACGAGAAGAGTATGGCTGCATTTTGTAGCTGCTGTCATCCCAGCTGATGATGTAAATGGAAACCCCCCACTTACATTACAGTATGTTTTCTGCTTATGAGCTCTTGAGTGCTCATTAGAGGTGGCATTAATAAGGACTCTGCTCTACTGACATCTCTCTGCCTTTCCTAGGAGCATGGAGCACAAGGAAAGCACTCTCTAGGTGCTGGCCCTGTGGGAACAAGGGCTGGAGCTAGAAACTATGACTGTACCCGCTCTTGGAGGAAGGTGGTCTCTGTGAAGGGAGCCTAGTGAAGGGGATTTCCGAGCTGCATTGTTAAGAAGAAGAGGGAAGCTGGTAAACTGGGGGAAAGGAAAGAAGGGAAGGGGGCATTTGGGAAGAATAGATTGTACAAAGTTTTAATTTGAGATGGTGAGTAACTTATCAGAACAATTCCACTTCCAAGATAGGCAGTCCTGGGTAAGTTACTTGACCTCAGTTTTCACATCTGTAAAATGGGAGTGCAATTAATAATAGTACCACTTCATCAGGCTGTTCTAAGGATGAATAGGATAATGCATGTAAAGCATTCAGAGTGTCACCTGGTTCAGAGTGAGCACTTGGTGAAAATCAGCTGTCACCATAATTATCTTTCTTCCTCTTCCTAGTATTTTTATCATTATTAAAAGAGAAATAGGCTTTGGTGTTGGATTCAGATGTCAGTTTCACCACTGCCGCTTTCTGAGCCTAAATTTATTCATCTTTAAAATGTGGAGAATACCATCTGTGTTATGAGACTTCTTGCAAAGGTTAAATGAAATACTGAAGTTTAAATGAAATACTGTCTATAAATTGCGAGAACATGGCCAGGAAAAACAGCAGGCCCTCAATCACCTTCCTGTCCTCCTGTGCTCTTCCTACCGACTTTCCTGGTAGCCATGGGGTAACCCATTTAGTTGAAAAGTGGCGGGAGGATATGGCATTTGAGGAAAATTAGTCCAGCAGCTCATGTGCAACGCTGCAGCTTAAATAGAAAATGAACACACGGCTTTTTGGTATCTAGGTATCTGTGTCATAGTTACAGGATGGCTGCTTCTACGATTCCAGGAGTTCTTTCTAGGTGCCAAGGTGCTTTACTGATTTAACCCTTAAGACAAGCATAAGAAGTAGGAGTATTGTTCCCATGTTACAGGTAAGGAAACTGAGGCCAGAGCGATTAACTTGCCCACAATCACCCAGCGAGTATGTGGTGTTGCGGGCATTTGCACTCTCATCCGCAGACCCCAGAATCTAACTACACAGCCTCAGTGGTTGGCAGTTCTAGATTTGGTCAGGGACTGCCGTTTTCAATTTAGCAATCTTACAGTTAGGCGCAGAGGGATAGATGAGAGAGTTAGCAGAGAAAGAAGGCCGAGGTAGGTCACCGGTAGCTTTAAGCCTTCTCTGGAGGAGCTGAGCGAAGAGGGCAGGCCTGGAGGTTTCCTAAACGTAGACCATGGTGCTCTCCCACCTCTAGGCGAAACCTTGGCCTGGCGCCTGCCCTCTTCCGGGAAGTGCCTTGAGCATTGCAGAGGGGAACGTGGCCCTGCAGAGGGACTCCCCACTGCCTGGCTCTGCAGGCCACACAGTCGCCCCCGCAGCTCTGCAGAGGGCCAGCCCTCCTGCTTCCCAGTTCTCTGGCCTGGGGAAGGCAGCGGACGCTGGCTGCAGTCCTCCCACCCGCTCCACACCTCTTGGTGAAAGGAGCCTTTCGTGGGACCTGCACGCGGACATGTGAGCTGGTAGAACCAGAGAAGACGCCAGGCTGCTGCCCCTTCTCCCCCATACAGCGTCCTAGCCCGGACCTGCTACTCCTAGGCCTCCTTCCTGCTTCCTCCATCCACCTCTGCCCAGGACCTCTCCCCAGCTGTAAAGGCAGCTCCCACAGTCCACAGGGTGTTGCCCAGAGCCTTGCCACCCTCCCGCTGGTGTGTTACTGAGCCCTCCCGTGGGCCACTGGTTTAAGCACAGAGAGGTCAAGTCACTTGCCAGAGTCACATAGCTGGAGAGTAGCAGCAGCAGGCCTTGAGCCTCAGTAGCCTGGCTCTGGGGCGCATGTTCCAGCCCTCAGGAATGTAGAGTACTTTTCGGGGTTCAGGGAATTGCAACAGGGTTATTCAGAAGTGTCGCTCTGGTGCCTCTCGTCCTGGCAGACGCCTGGACGCACGCTCACATGGTCTCGTGAGCCTCCTCAGCCTTCCTGGCTGTGTTTGCATTGGTGCACCTGTGGGTATTCTTCAAAGCTCAGGGTCTCCTTTGGCAACCCAGAGAGCCTTCTGTGCCCAGACACCCCCATGCCAGCCAGTGTTTTGTACTGAGTAAACCTCATTTTCTATGGGTGACCTGGGTAAATATCCTGACTGCCATCTCTGAGGCTTGTTTGTGCCACTTTCTGACTGGCCCAGGCCCCCTCCCTCCCTGCCTCCGGCAGCTCCTGAACATCTGGGCAGGCCTGCTAGATGTTAATGAGGCATCCGGCTCCGGAGGGCCTCCTGGACCTCTGGCCTCCGGCTTTGCCATCCTGCCATTTTACCAGAGTGATTTATTGACAGGGAGGCAGAGGTGGAGGGTGGGAGGAAAACGCCCTTTTAAACTGAGGGCTGGTTTTGCCTGCATTAATGTGCAAGCCTACAGCCAGGCAATTAAAGGTCGTTAGGCAGCTACAATGCAAAATTAATTCTGCAGGCTCACCCCCCACCCCTCCTTCCCTTGCATGACTGTGGGCACAATTGCTCCAGGGCAGGGAGAAAGCAGGCGGGTTCCACTGGTCTGGTGAGGAGGTTGAAGTGTTCTCTTGGGAAGACGCTGAGAGCTTGCTGTGGGTTGTGTGTGTGTCTGTGTGCGTGCGTGTGTGTGAGGGGGGTGTTATTTAGTCACTAAGTCCTGTTGGGCTCTTCTGTGGCCCCCACGCACTGCAGCCTGCCAGGCTCCTCTGCCGGTGAGATTTCCCAGGCGAGAATACTTGTGGGAAAATAGGTTGCCGCTTCCTTCTCCAGGGTATCTTCCCGAGCCAGGAGTCGAACCTGGGTCTTCTGTATCAGCTTATGTTTTCTGTAGCGGCTGTATGATTCCACTGCTTGACTAATGATGAAAGCCTCCACTGGGAGGCTTTAGCAGGACATCAGAGCCCTGATGGAGGAGGAGATGGCAGCCCACTCCAGGATTCTTGCCTGGGAAATCCCATGGACAGAGGAGCCTGGTGGGCCACAGTCCATGGGGTTGCAAAGAGTTGGACGTGACTGAGAGATTGAGCACACACATATAGAGCGCCCTGAGTGAGAAAGAGATGACTTGGATTGTGTCATCCTATCTCCACCCCCACCTCCCTTAGGGGGGTTCTGCCTTCCCCCTCCTAGGCCAGCTCTGGCTGGGCACCCATGGCAGGGTTCTCTCTGCTTGCCTCTTTAGGCCTAAGGGCTGAGGACACTCTCCCACTGTCACTCATCCTGGGTGGGGGCACCCTTGGTGGGCCCTTGGCTGTGGCCTCACACTGCAAATCTTCATTCATTGTGTTCTCTTCAGTGCAAACCTGGGCGTGTAACCATCTGCGACACGCACACCCTCTCTGACCACCCACTTCTCTGCACGGTGGCCTCGGGCATGTTGTACAACCTTACTGTGCCTCAGTTTCCCTCATCCGCAAAATGCCTCCTTAGGGTTGTTGATAAGCCATGTTGATATACCTGAGGGACTTAGAAGAGCCACTGGCACTTAGGAAGCCCTATGTAAGTATTGCTATTATCTTTATGATTTCTGTATCCTTCTGAAAGGCCCCTCTTCAGACTCTAAAGCTGGCTTAGGCCTCTGGGGCCCTTCTATTCCCGTGTGAGCCCCACGGGGTTTCAGCAGCTCCAGGTTTCTGAGCTGCGGAGCAAGAAGGCCAACAAGGGGGAGCTGTATTATCCAGGAGGCTTGAGAGATGTCCCCTGAAGAGATGAAGTGCTGGGCGTGCTGGCTGCCCCGGCTTCTGGTGAGCCCTCCTCTCGGTACAGCAGCTGCCAGGCTGGGCTCCGGGTGGCTTTGGCTTCAGTGCTCACCTACTCGTGACCTTCCTGAGTCAATAGATATTGATAAGAGGCCAGTTAAGAAATTTAGGCAAAGCCTTCTTGGGGCGCCTGCTGCACCTCCGGGAAGTGAAAACCAGTAGCAGGTTCCCTTGCCGATTCCCTCCCCAAGCAGGGGGCGAGCTCGTTCCTAACATGGGGTGAGGGTAGGGGTGTGCCCAGGGGTCTGGCCAGAGGGCTGGCTCATGGGGTTTGCCCACCCGTTGATGAGGGGGTGTGTCAGTTCAGTTCAGTCACTCAGTTGTGTCCGACTCTTTGCGACCCCATGAATTGCAGCATGCCAGGCCTCCCTGTCCATCACCATCTCCCGGAGTTCACTCAGACTCACGTCCATCAAGTCAGTGATGCCATCCAGCCATCTAATCCTCTGTCGTCCCCTTCTCCTCCTGCCCCCAATCCCTCCCAGCATCAGAGTCTTTTCCAATGAGTCAACTCTTCGCATGAGGTGGCCAAAGTACTGAGTGTAGTACCCCGTTTTTGCTCCCAACACCCTGTTTGCTCCTGGCTCCTTAGAAGGGGCACTTGAATTTCCAGTCTTTTTGTATCTTGCCCATAAGTTGCCCCTCGTGCACGTGCACACAGTTGCGCTTATTTTTAGTTCCTTATAGTTTCTTTGCGTTTTGTTGCTCCATTTCGTTTTTCCAGGTGCAAGCATGGCAGCCCAGCGTTGCAGGTCCCTGAGGTTAGATCCCAGCCTCTCTCACTACCGGGTCCCTTTGGAGCCTTATCCCTCTGCCTGGCCCTTGGCAAGCAGACATGACACAGTGAAGTCCTGGAGGGTCTGAATATCTGAAGCAGGGGATTTGGCGACGGCTTCTTTACCAATGAGGTGTCCTTTGCAGGGAAGCCCTCCTTGAGATCTGGACACTTGAGTCACTTCTGAAACAATGTGAGGGGTGGGGGGCTGTCCGGCCAAGCAGAACTGATGATGGCCATCCTGAGACGAGGTGTACACACACATGTGTGTGCAAAGAAACATCACACTTGCCTGAAACTTTCTAAATTCTCATTTTAATACGTGAATGATAAAAATCTCCTTCCTACATTCCTATTTTAACCATTCTCCTATATTTTCTATTAGAGAAAGTGAAAATGTTACTCACTCAGGCCTGTTGGATTCTTTGAGACCCCTTGGACCGTAGCCCACCAGGGCTCCTCTGTCCATGGGATTCTCCAGGCAAGAATACTGGAGTGGGTAGCCGTTCCCTTCTCCAGGAGATCTTCCCAACCCAGGGATAGAACCCGAGTCTGGATTGGGAAGATCCCCTGCAGAGGGGAAGAGCAAGTACTCAGGCCCTTATTGAATTATCTGGACAGTTTATATTCTGCCATAGGCTTTGTACTTTCTTTATTCATGCATCGATATTTTCTATGTGGTTGGCTCTGGACTGGGTGCTGGGAACAAAAGCCACAGGGCCCTGGAATCGTGGCGTTGACATTTTCATAAGGAGGAGCTCACAGTGGTTGAATGCATCAGTAAGTAGGCGGACAGTGATCACAAGCTGTGGTGACCGCAGTGGGAGGGTCGCAGTGGCCCTGCAGGAAGAGTGTGTGCAAAGGCCCTGTTACTGCATATGAGAAAGGGGAATAAAGCTGTCCTGGCAGGGTGAGTGGGAGGCATATGAGCTGACACTGAGGCGGGTGGGGAGAGGACGGCAGGGCCCTGTAGGAGACAGCGAGGCCTTCGAGGGCTGCTTTCATCCTCAGGGTTTGCGTCAGAGCGATGTGATCTGCTGATGTTTCACTGATGAGTGAGCGGGTGACAGTAGTAATTAGGAGACTGTTGCAGCAGCTGGGGTAAAAGGTCATCATCACCTGGATGACCAGGCTGTGCTGTGGAGGCAGTGATAGACTCAGATGGACTTGGGAGGGTTTTTTTTTTTTTTAATGTAGTACAGTTGATTTACAATGTCATGTTAGTTTCAGGTGTATGAAAGTGATTTGGATATATGTGTGTGTGTGTGTGTTTCCTATTATACATCTTTATAAAATATTGAATATTGTTCCTTATGCTAAACAGCAGGTCCTTGTTTACCTATTTTATTTATAGTAGTGTGTATCTGTTAACCCCAAACTCCTAATCTATCCCTCCTGCTCCCTTTTCCCCTGTGGGTAACTGTAAGTTTGTTTTCTATGTCCATGAGTCTTGTTTCTATTTTGTAAATAAATTCATTTGCATCACTTTTTTTTTTTAGATTCCACGTAGAAGAGATATCATATGATATTTATCTTCCTCTGACTTCAGTTCAGTTCAGTTGCTCAGTCGTGTCCTACTCTTGGCGACCCCATGAATCACAGCACGCCAGGCCTCCCTGTTCATCACCATCTCCTGGAGTTCACTCAGACTCGTGTCCATCGAGTCCGTGATGCCATCCAGCCATCTCATCCTCGGTCGTCCCCTTCTCCTCCTACCCCCAATCCCTCCCAGCATCAGAGTCTTTTCCAGTGAGTCAACTCTTCGCATGAGGTGGCCAAAGTACTGGAGTTTCAGCTTTAGCATCAGTCCTTCCAATGAACACCCAGGACTGATCCCCTTCAGAATGGACTGGTTGGATCTCCTTGCAGCCCAAGGGACTCTCAAGAGTCTTCTCCAACACCACAGTTCAAAAGCATCAATTCCTTGGCGCTCAGCCTTCTTCACAGTCCAACTCTCACATCCATACATGACCACTGGAAAAACCATAGCCTTGACTAGATAGACCTTAGTCGGCAAAGTAATGTCTCTGCTATTGAATATGCTATCTAGTTTGGTCATAACTTTTCTTCCAAGGAGTAAGCGTCTTTTAATTTCATGGCTGCAGTCACCATCTGCAGTGATTTTGGAGCCCCCCAAAAATAAAGTCTGACACTGTTTCCACTGTTTCCCCATCTATTTCCCATGAAGTGATGGGACCGGATGCCATGATCTTCCTTTTCTGAATGTTGAGCTTTAGGCCAACTTTTTCGCTCTCCTCTTTCACTTTCATCAAGAGGCTTTTTAGTTCCTCTTCACTTTCTGCCATAAGGGTGGTGTCATCTGCGTATCTGAGGTTATTGATATTTCTCCTGGCAATCTTGATTCCAGCTTGTGTTTCTTCCAGCCCAGCGTTTCTCATGATGTACTCTGCATAGAAGTTAAATAAGCAGGGTGACAATATACAGCCTTGACGTACTCCTTTTCCTATTTGGAACCAGTCTGTTGTTCCATGTCCAGTTCTAACTGTTGCTTCCTGGCCTGCATACAGATTTCTCAAGAGGCAGGTCAGGTGGTCTGGTATTCCCATCTCTCTCAGAATTTTCCACAGTTTTCTTTGGGTCTATGACAGAGATTTTTGAAGATGAGTTGTTAGGAGTTCCTGATGGATTGTGGTGAGGAGGAGGGAAAGATTGTGGAGAGAAAGAGAAAACTCCAGGGTAACTCTAGAGTTTCTGGCTTCCTGAAACACCTCATCTCGTTTTCCTATAATCCTGGTTGAGAATCATATGACATACTCTTTAAATGTGTAAATGTCCCTCAGTGATGGAAAGGCAGGGGTCAGGCAGTCCTGTGTGCTACTCATGGTCACGGGTCCACTGTGGGCCTCTTTCTCCAGATGCAGGTCCCTGGGTCACCCTGGGTCCCTGGCCCATGAGGACAGGCCTTTTGTCATTTAAGAAAGAGAAGACTTTGAGATCACTCATTCAACTTCTTCTTTGTAAAGTTAGAGGTGCTTCCCTGGTGGTTCAGTGGTAAAGAATCCACTTGCAATGCAGGAGGCATGGGCTCAGTCCCTGGGTTAGGCTGATCCCCTCCAGAAGGAAATGGCAACCCACTCCAGTGTTCCTACCTGGAGAATCTCATGGACAGTGGAGCCTGGCGGGCTACAGTCAATGGGGTCGCAAAGAGTCAGACATGACTTAGCGACTGAACAGCAACGTTCAGACTGAAGCAGCTTGTCTGGTGTCGCACAGCTAGTCAGCCTACATTCTCGCCAGAGGTATCAGTCCCGGGCAGCCGGTGGGACCAGTTACATCCCTGCCAGTAGTTCCCAGATACCCTTGGTTCCGGGCAGCGTGGTAGCATCATTGAGGAGCACTCAAGGTCACACTGGACAAACTCCTTTTGGGATTCATGGCTAATGGGAGAGGCTGGAGAGTCGTTGGTGCTGGTGATGCACTAAGACACATTCATCTCTACCCAGGTCTGAGGGGAAGAAGCCTTATGTATGTTTATGTATGGAAACTTCTGGGCACGGCTGGCCCTCTCCAGAGGCAAACCAAGGCTTTATAGCAAAATCTGTGCATCCCCCCTCTTGTGTCTTCCTCTAATGAGGAAGCTTCCTCTGTTATATTAAAATAATAACTTAGGAAATAAAAGTGTCTTCTACCTGGTAGACCTATTCAAGAGAAAGGTCATATAAGGAACTTAAAAAAAAAAAAGAAAAGAAAAGACAGTGAGCGGCCTCCATTTACATGGATAGAGAAAGAGGACAAATTATGTGGGCCCAAGGGCTCTTGCTGACGAAGAACCTTTCAAATGGACCTGAGATGACAAAGCAAAGGTACAAATTCACCGGTAGGGTCAAGAACTGAGATGTCGAATTACTTTGCCCTGCAGCAGAAAATAGCACATTGTAAGTCAGCTATACTTCAATAAAAAAAAATGGAAAGAGCTGACATGTCAAATGGCCCAGTCAATTATGATACATGGAAAGGATGGAATATTTTGCAGGTATTAAAGATTGTAGTCTGAAAACTATAGTGTTACATTCAGATGCATATGTTGGATGATCAAGTGAAATACAGACTCCAAAACTGTTGTACAGGGTGACTGCCTAGTGTACTTAAGGAAAAGGACTTAAAAGAATTATACCGTTTCCTGCCCCTCCCCATGCCCGAATGTCTCTAATGGAGGGTTTTTTTTTTTACATTAAAAAGAGAGAAAGCAACTAGGACCCATTTTTCCCAGTTTAGTTTTAATGCTCAAAGGCCAAGGAGAGAAAGACAACGACCTGAGTTGTCAAAATTCTCCTCTAGGGGAGGATTGGTACCCATCCTTTGGGAAACATTCAGCAGTTGATGGGAACTTGTCACCAAGGAGTGGCAAAGCTGGGGGATGACAGGTGACTTAAGGGTGGGATCTGCCAGTGGGTGTCCGTGTGGGGTGCTCGCTCCCTAGTGCCATACTCTAGGATAGTGGCACTAAGGAAGCTCGCCGGTGGGCCTCTGAGGGGTGGGACAACCCATAGGATGTCACACCAGGTGCAATGCTGTGCGCGTTGACCTTTGGTCTTATGCATTTCCTCTCTGGACCTCTGCTGGGGCCGTGGAGGGCCGCATGACAGGGCACAGGAAGCTTGGCTCTTCAGAAATAGCCATGCTCACCCCTCCCGGGACCTTCCTTGTGGTGCACGAGGATAAGACCCCCTCTTTGCCAAGCCTGGCCATTTCAGAAGGCCCAGTGGCAGAAAGGGATGCTTGCCCCTCCTGACCAAGAGCGGCTTGTCTTTTACCTGGAAGTCCAATTAGTACGCAGGCCTTTCTGTGAAAACTTGAGGATTCTCACAGGCCTCACCTCTCCTGAATGCGTTTCTGTAGCTTTGGTGTGGCTGAGACTGGCCGAGTTAGCATCCTTCAGCCTCTTACCCATGGGGAGCCGTGTTGCCTGGACCCCCTGTATCTCTTCTTCCCTTTCTTCTCTGCTGCCTGCAGTGGCCCTTTGTAAGGATATACATATGTTGTTCTTCATTCATCAGTCAATAGATATTTGAATTGTTGCTAGTTTTTGGCTACTACAATGCTGCTCTGAACACATATGTATAATTTCCAGGTTCAGTTCAGTCGCTCAGTCGTGTCTGACTCTTTGCGACCCCATGGACTGTGGCACACCAAGCTTCCCTGTTCATCACCAACCCCCAGAGCCTACTCAAACTCATGTCCATTGAGTCAGTGATGCCATCCAACCATCTCATCCTCTGTCGTCCCTTCCTCCTCCTGCCTTCAATCTTTCCCAGCATCAGGGTCTTTTCCGATAAGTCAGTTCTTCACATCAGGTGACCAAAGCATTGGAGTTTCAGCTTCATCAGTCCTTCCAGTAAATATTCAGGACTGATTTCCTTTAAGATGGGCTGGTTGGATCTCCTTGCAGTCCAGTGGAGTCTCAAGAGTGTTCTCCAGCACCACAGTTCAAAAGCATCAATTCTTCTGCACTCAGCTTTCTTTATAGTCCAACTCTCACATCCATACATGACCACTGGAAAAAACATAGCTTTGACTAGACAGACCTTTGTTGGCAAAGTACTGTCTCTGCTTTTTAATATGCTGTCTAGGTTGCTCATAACTTTTCTTCCAAGGAGCAAGCATCATTTTTAATTTCATGGCTGCAATCACCATCTGCAGTGATTTTGGAGCCCTCCAAAATAGTCTGTCACTGTTTCCATTGTTTCCCCATCTTTTTGCCATGAAGTGATGGGACTAGATGCCATGATCTTAGTTTTCTGAATGTTTAGCTTTAAGCCAACTTTTTCACTCTTCTTTCACTTTCATCAAGAGGCTCTTTAGTTCTTCTTTACTTTCTGCCATAAAGGTGGTGTCATCTGCATTTCTGAGGTTATTGATATTTCTCCCAGCAATCTTGATTCCAGCTTGTGCTTCATCCAGCCCAGCATTTTGTATGATGTACTGAGTTCAGTTCAGTTCAGTCGCTCAGTCGTGTCCGCATATAAGTTAAATAAGCAAGGTGACAATATACAGCCTTGACGTACTCCTTTCCCTATTTGGAACCTGCCTGTTGTTCTATGTCCATTTCTAACTGTTGCTTCTTGACCTGCATTCAGATTTCTCAGGAGAACATAAATTTTCTTTTATTTATTATTTTGACTGCGCTGGGTCTTTGTTGTGGAGCATGGGCTTTCTCTGTATTTGCGGCTCATGGGCTTAATTGCCCTTCACCATGTGGGATCTTAGCTGCCCGACCAGAGATCGAACCCGTGTCCCCTGCGTTGGCAGGTGATTCTTAACTACTGGGCCACCAGGAAAGTCCCTGAACATACATTTTCAGTTCTCATGGGTATATGCTCAGGAGTGGAACTACTGGATTATATAATAGTGTATAGCATTGTGAGGAATTGCCAAACACTCTTCCAAAGCCATTGCACCATTGTACAATTCTACCAAGGTTCCAGTTTCTTGACAACTTTACAAACACTTGTTATAATCTTTTTGATTGTAGCCATGCTAGTGAAGTGGTGTGAAGTGGTTTTGATTTGCATTACCCTTATGCCTAATGATGTAGAGCTTCATTTTCACGTGCTTATTGGCCATTTGTGTATATTCTTTGGAGATATGTCTGTTCAGATCCTGTGCCTGTTTTTAAATTGTTATTGATCTTTTTATCGCTGAGTCATTAAGAGTTTTTTCTATTTTCTGCTTACTAGGCCCTGACCAGATATGTACTTTGCAAGTATTTTCTCTCATTCTCTGGTTGTCTTAAGCATACATTTGTACTAGTGCCTTTCACCAGAATTCTGAGCTGTTGATCGCCACAAAGGCTAGTGCTCAGACACTTTAGCAGCAAACAATTACGTCTTTGTTTCGCTAGCATTTTACCCAGCGCTTGGCATGAAATAAGTACCAGTGATTCGAGTAAATAAATGCATGGTTTTCCTTTGCCACTTGCCGAGGATAAAAATGGATCTGGGTAAGGCAGGCTGAAATGGATAATAAATTGCCGAGCAAAACCACAGAAGCGAGAGATGCACGTTTGCACACTCAGGCCTCTAGTATGTGGATATCATTTTCAAGATCAATGAAGGGGAAGGATGGACTGCAGCGCTGGGCTTGCACCTGCATTTCTGATGCAGTAAATATACTTATCTGAGATCAATAGGGCAGCTCTGCACAGCTCTGTAAACGTGGTGTAATTATCGCACTGAGAATTATAGTTGTCACCTATTGATTGCATCCTCTCGGCAAGTATTTGCACGTTTCCTCCTGCCTCCACACCGCTCCACCCCAGCTCCAAAATCTAATCCTCTGTGATCTCCTCCCAAATTACTGGGTTCAGTGAAGAAGGGGTGAAATCCAGCTAGGCAGGTGCCAGCTCTCTTGTTACCATCACCTTGGTGAGGGAAGAGGCAGCTGGGAGGGTCTCAGATTTAGGGGGAAAGGGGGCCAGTGTCACACAGAGAAATGGAATCAAAGAATCCAAAGAAATGGGTAGGCGTCAGCCGTGGGTGGCGGGGGGCTGTGTCTAGAATCAGCTGGGGAGAGGGATTTCTCATTCTGCAGATAAAACCTGGAGGGAGATCTAATCCTAGAAAGAGATCACATTCTGTAATCCTAGAAAGAGGTCCCAGGCCATCCCTGTAAAGGAAGACATCTATTTATAAAGTTGCTAAATGTCAGATAAACTGTCATCTTAAAAAGTATAAGTCACTCACTCATTCACTAATTCTTTCATGCATTGAGTGAACACTTGTTGAGCTCCAGGAAGGCCCTTGCCAGGGCTGCGGAGAAGAGTCAGGGACAAACTGTCCTCCTGGAGCTTATCTCCTTCTGCGAAACCCAGGCAAGGAGGCAGATGAATGCAAAGGAGACTCAGAGGTGGTGAATGGGATGGGGTCCCCATCCCAGAGGTGGTATGGGGTCGGTCCTCCCCCAGGGGCTCAGTGAGGGGCTCCAGGGAGCAGGTGGAGTCTGCAGGGAGGAGCCGGTATCTGTCAGATAGACTGGGGCATTGCCAACAGAGAGGGAGGTTCCTGTTGGGGCCTGCACCCATGAAACCACAGGGCAGGGTGTGGATGGGAACCACAGGGAGTATGCTGAGATGGTGGCCTCGGCTTGTCATCGGGAATGGGGACAGGGAGGTTGGCAGTGGAAATTTCCTGCCCTGTGTTCAGCTCTGCAGGGTGGGAGTGGGGAGTTGGGTGGCAGGAGATCTGGGAGGGAGGGATTGGGACTCTGCTGGGTTGGTCTCAGGGTGGGGTGGTGGCATCCTGCCTGCGCGGCTTGGTGAGTCTGTGTGGGGCACTGCCTCTGTCCCTGGAACACCCAGTCTCATCTCTGAGGCTGACTGGTCCGTGAAACAGCATCTTCCTGGGGATAGGGAGTTGGATTGATTGCAACAGTAAGCAAGTCTCACACTTTTTGTCCTCAGGACTCTTAACACTTTTCAGAATTACTGAGAATCCCAGTGAGCTTGTGTTTACCTGGGTTATATCTTTGGATGTAGACTGTACGAGAAATTAAAACTGAGAACACATAGGCACACATCCATCAGCCATCACGTGACAGTGTCTTCAGACATCATGTGGAAGGCTCCACTATACACTCGAAAGGGGATGGCAGTGAAGAGGGCAAATAAGGTCTAGGCATTATTCTGGGAAGTTTTGACTTCATAGACCCTCCTAAGAGGGTGTTGGGAGCACCAGGAGCTCCAGACCACACTTCAGGGTCCTGTTGGATTATAAGCTATACATGTAGGTCCGCATTCTGCTTGGTCCCTGAGCCCCTAGTGTGGCTCAGAATTATACTACATATATATAATATAATAGTATAATATAGTATATAGTATATATATATAGTATACTATACTATAATAGTATAGTATAATATATATAGTATAATATATATGTAATATGTCCACCCACTGAGTGGGCAGGCCTGGGGTGCTCTCTGGGGGCCAGGTCTCGCTGCCTGTGTGCTCAATCAGGTCTAACTCTTTGTGTCCCCAGGGACTGTAACTCACCAAGCTTCCTCTGTCCATGGAATTTTCCAGGCAAGAATATTGGAGTGGGTTGCCGTTTCCTACTCCAGGGCATCTTCCTGACCCAGGGACTGAATGCCTCTCTCTTGCAAATCTCCTGCACCTGCAGGCAGGACTCTTTACTAACTGTGCCACCTGGGAAGCACTGGGGGACCAGGGTTGGGGGGGGGGTGTTTATGGGGGAGGAATATCAAGCCAAGTAAGAAATTCCTGCCCACTGCAGTTCCTAGGGGGCTAGAGTTCAGTGTGGAATTGTCTGTGGAATTCTCCAGGCAAGAATACTGGAGTGGGTAGACATTCCTTTCTCCGGAGGAATCTTCCCAACCCAGGGATCAAACCCAGATCCTCCTATATTGCAAGCAGATGCTTTACTGTCTGAGCCACAAAGGAAGCCTCAGAGTTCAGTGTGGAATTGCAGAAGCAGATATTTCTATTGTGACTGTGATGAGCCTGTCAGGGAGGGTGATGAGCCGAGCCCGCGGGCTTCCCCAGGGAAGTGAATCCAGACTCCTAGCAGAAGAGGAAGTTGGCCAATGGAGAGTACTGCAGGCTGAGAAAGTGGTCCTGTCGGAATTTGATCAGGATGGAAGAGGCCCTTTGGTCAGAAGCCCAGTGACTCAGGGAGAAAGGGGACATATTGGAGGGGGAGAGGTCAACCTAAAATCCCTCCCTTTCCCTCCCCACTGGAGGATGCCAGCAGGAGTCCATTGCCAGCCTGAACTGCTTCTGGGTGGTACTGAGTGCAGCCTCCTCTGTGTTGCCTGCCCAGGGCTACTACACGTTGGTGGGGGCGGAGCAACTCCCCACCACGCCCTTCCTCTCCTTTGTCTTGATTCGCATACTTCTGCGCCTGTGGACCCTCATCAGCTGTTCCTGGCCCTCACACCCCAGTTCCGTTGTTTCTTCCCCACGTTTTCCCACTATGCCCCAGTTGCCTTGTGCACCCCTGCTTCTTCCTATAGCTCACGCCTAAGAATGATCACAGCTCACTTTCACAGGCTAAGCCACAGTTTCACAACCCTGTGGAGTGGGTCTAATATTATCCCCATTTCACAGGTGAGGAAACCAAGGCCAAGAGATTAAGTATGTAGCATAAGGCCACAGTGGGGAAGGAAATGGCAATCCACTCCAGTATTCTTCCCTGGAAAATCCCATGGACAGAGGACCCTGGTGGGCTACAGTCCATGGGGTCACAAGAGTCGGGCACGACTTAACGACTAAACCGCCACCACCATAGGGCCACAGAGCTAGGAGGTGATGGGACTGGGGTTGAACCCGGGCAGTCTGGTTCCAGTCTGTCCTAGTGACCACTGCACTAGGTTGACCTCTTAACCCGTCATTTTCTTTCCAGCTCTCAAACCACGTGTTCATTCCCAGGCTTCCACACAGCAGGTGCCCATTAGAGGTTTGACAGATGAGTTTCGTCTTCCCATCCTGCCCGCCTCGGCGTCACGCCTTGTACATTTGCCATTAATAAAGAAATGAATACGTGGGCTGACGAACAGACGAATAGATGATGCCACCTGTTGGTGTGTGTGGAAGCTGTAGTTACCAGCATTCTTCAGGGCAGAGCTGCAAGTTTGTAATGACTGGACAGGTTCTGAAATCATCCCCGTCGTTGGTGAATGCAGTTTTGAAATGACGTTGGCACTATAATGTCCCTGGCCAACAGGAGGTAGTGTTTTTACTCTTCTATCAAAAGCCAAAGCCTCTTGGGGCATGGGACCTCCAAGGCTTGGGCTGGGGCTCTTATTTAAAAGCGAGGAGGAGAGTGCTTCCCCAGGCAGGTAGTTAGGAAGCCCGTCCAGGGGTACTTGGAGATCAGAGCCAGCTTTTGGAGGATGAAAATGAGTTAAAAGTCTGGCCATGATAATTCCCTTATCTCTGACTTCCTGCCAGCACTCCTGACGTCTGAGCTGCTCAGAATCTGGGTGGCCTCTCAGCAGGGCTCTTGATGCAAAATGAGCCCCAGGTGTTGGGGATAAAAAACCCACTGTTGGTCATTACCACGCCCCCTCTTCTGGGCCACCCTGGGTGCCCTGGCTTTGTGGGGTTTTCCCCTCTAGCTCTGCTGATCTGCAGGCATATTTATTTGTAAGTGGAATAAGTGGAATTTTTCAAAGGGAAGCACTTTACAAATGATGAAAAGAAAACAACTTGGGGTAAATGGCTCATCTGGCAATGGGAAACAGCCCCTGGCATCCAGAGCTCTTTAACCTTGTCTGAACAGGCAGCAGGGAACTTGGCTTCTGTATCATCTTACAGAAAATTTTTCTGTCTCCCTACTGAGGCCAGACCCTGGGGAGAAAGAGCGGAAAACCCAACCCAGGACCCTTGGAAAATTTGATAGGTGGGTGTCTCTCTGCCCCATATGGTCAACCTGAGTGCCCTTTCTATCCAAGCCTCTGTGACTTCTGTCCCCAGATGATTCCTTAGTTCTCTACTTGTCTCCTGACTTCTGCCCCAGTCACTTCTGATACTGCGGCCCACAGAAAGATCTAAAAATCCAGAGTGGATCTGCTCCATTCCATCTGTGAACGAGGCCTCTGGTGCCCTGTGCACCCGCATAGAAGCCGCAGAATTAAAGCTGGTCTTACCAAGGCCTGCAGAGCCCCATGTGATCAGGCCCTTCTGTCTTTCTGGCCCCATCTCCTGCTGCAGCCACACTGGCCTCTTTGCAGTTCTCAGTTCTTCAAGCCTGTTCCTACCCCAGGGCCTTTGCATCTGCCATCCCCTCTGCCTGCCTCCCCACATCCTCCTGGTTCTCCCTCATTTGGCTGTGGGCTGTGCTCAGATAGCATCTTATCAATTGGGCCCTCCCTGTGGCCTTCTATAAAGTATCCCCCCTTCTCTCTTGCCTGAACTCCCTGCCCCACCACCGTCAGCTTTAGGCTTGCTCCACAGTTATGGAGAAGGCACTGGCACCCCACTCCAGTACTCTTGCCTGGAAAACCCCATGGACGGAGGAGCCTGGTAGGCTGCAGTCCATGGGGTCGCTGAGCATTGGACACGACTGAGCGACTTCCCTTTCACTTTTCACTTTCATGCACTGGAGAAGGAAATGGCAACCCACTCCAGTGTTCTTGCCTGGAGAATCCCATGGATGGAGGAGCCTGGTGGGCTGCCGTCTATGGGGTCGCACAGAGTCGGACACGACTGCAGCGACTCAGCAGCCGCAGCACAGTTATTATATATGTTATTTCTATGTTCAGCTTTTTATAATTATTTATATGTTCAGTTTCTGTCCTGTTACATCAAAATATACATCCGAATGTAAATGCCTTAAGGACAAGGACTTTATTTACTTTTACTTTAGATACTTCTTTTTAGGGGGGACATCGCATATGGTCTATCCACTCATCCTTTGATGGACATTTGGATGTTTTCCACCTTTTCACTGTTACAAATAATGCTGCTGCAAACTTTTGTGTACAAGTGTCATGTGAATGAGGAAAGCTTTGGTTGGACATCTTCAAGTCAGTTCACAGATGCTGTCTTTGAGGGGTATTCATGCCTGGAGCCATGTCCCAAGTCTCCCAGTGGCTCCTGAACTCATTGGTTTCAAATTATGATTGTCTTTTTAGAGAGCTGTGTTACTTATCCCAGCAGGCATTCTTTTGCTATAAGACTGATGTATTATTACTGTTTCCACTCTCTGTGTGATTGGCTGGGTATCCCTTTAATGCTGCCACCTGCAATTCCTTTCTTTGTACAGACTAGTTAACATCTTATTTGTTTGTTCATTTTTATTTTGACTGTGCTGGGTCTTTGTCCTAAAGCTCAGTCTTCTCTAGTTGTGGCGCTTGGGCTTAGTTGTAGGATCTTATTTCCCTGACCAGGGATTGAACCTGAGTCCCCTGCATTGGAAGGTGAATTCTTAACCATTGGGCCACAGAGAAGTCCCCTAGTTACCCACCTGATGTCTCTTCCAGTTTTACTCTGCTCAGCTATGTGGCTTTATTTGACTCCATCCTCAGAGCTGATTGTGTTCCTTTCTCCCTAGAGCTTCTCTTTTCTGAATGAAATTTGCCATCCTGCACCAAGTACCCTCGACTCTAAGTGAATTTGTCTGAAACGTGATCTTTGAGTTTGTCTCATTCCAGTCAACTTCTTTATCTCCTAATTGCATTACCCACGACCCCAGTAGAATTCCAAAAAGCATTTATAGAAGATGCATTAAGTTTGGACTGCTGGTGAGGGTGTGATGACAAAGGCAGCCTCAGGGCTGCTCTGCCAAGTGCCAGGGTTTGAACTCAGGGTAGCTTTTTTCCTTTGCCCGAAGGAAAGCATGTGCAGGTTTGCTCTGCAGGGCATCTGTAGCAGCAGCCAATCTTCTTGGGAAGGAGAATTGAGGTGCAAAAGGCCAGCTCTTTCATTCTGCTGTGAGGACACAAAGGAGGGTTTGTTGAAAATATCTGTCAAAGGTGGGTGGGATTCCAGAGATCATCCATGTCTCACGTGATCAGAGCACCTTTTTAAAGATGAATGAATGAATTGATGTTTTTCTTTTTGGCTGCACTGGGTCTACGTTACTGCATGTGAGCTTTCTCCAGTTACGGCAAACAAGGGCTACTGGCTAGTTGCAGTGTGCGGGCTGCTGCTTACAGCGGCTTCTCTTGCTGAGGAGCATGGGCGCTAGGCACACTGGCTTCGGGAGCTGTGGCTCACAGGCTCAGTTAGCTGCCTGCAGGCAAGTGGGGTCTTCCCCAGTCAGGGATCAAACAAGTAGTGTCCCCTGCCTTGCAAGGTGAATTCTTAACCACTGACCCACTGGAGAAGCCCCCGTCCAGAGCACTTTTGAGTGCGTTTTCCTGCGTGTAGATCAAACCTCAGGGCCTTTGCACGTGCGCTCCCGTGTCACTCAGGGCTCTGTTCCTCTGTCGCCACATCAGGAAGGTCTTCCCTGAACAGCCTGCCCCCACCACTCACCTCCCACCTTCCCTCTTGGCCCCCTTCCCGGGCTTTCTCTTTCTCTACAGCACTTATCTTCGCTTTGTATATTATCTATTTCTTTGTCTCTCGCTGTTCCTCAACAGAACGCAAGCCCCGTGAGAGTGCATCAGCCAGTGTTGCATCTTTAAAACTTAGCACGGTTCTCGGAACACAGGAGGGACTCAGTAAGTGTGTGCTGAGTGAATGCATGAGTGCATTTGCTTTTTATGAAAACCCTTGGGGCAAAGGTACTGTTAATGCCGTCATGCGGGAGAAGGAACCAGAGTCAGATGACTGGAGACAATTACTCAAGGTCACGAGCTGGGATGTGACTGAGCCCTGAATTGAGTTGGCTCTTCTGGGTCCCTGGACAGCCACCTCCCAGGCTTACAGAGCCCAAGAGAGCCTCTGTAGGTCCTTTGGGAATTCTCAGAAAAGGCCAGTCTTCAGCAGGAAGTAGCACACCAGGTGCACAGAATGGAGTGGAAATTTTAAGAGCTACGGAGCAAGGATTTCCTATGACCTGAGATGGAAAACAGGAAATAAATGAAACCTGGAAAAACAGCGGTGGAAGAGACTTGCAGTGATCAGGGAGGGCGGCAGTGGAGGGAGGGAGGGTGACGCAGTGGAAGTGGCTGCAGGAGGTCGTAAACCCGGAGGAATCCCTCCACAGGATGTCTTAGGAGCCTGTGATGGACACAGGGCCCACTGGTCCCCTCAGGCTGTTCCGTGCATTTCCCCCCACTCTTAGTATGCCCAGATGTCTGTCTGCAGAGGATTTAGCAGTCCAGGGGAGGAGGGGCAGTACCCTGCGACCATGAACTCTTGAGTGCTGTGCTCAGGAGAAACAACAGATACCCGAGGTCCCACTGGATCTGTCTGTGGGGTGCGTGCTGCGACTTTTCTGTGGGAGGCAGTACTTGTATGGATGGGGAATCAGGGTGTCTTCCATTTGTGAAAACAAGTTGGCAGAAAAAGGAAGCCGGTGGTGGCGCCAGAAACCTCACTCAGGATTATCAACTTGGCTAGTGCTGGTGGTCACAGAGCATCAGGTGCTGATGTGAGGAGGTCAGGACTGGAATCCAGAGGCTCCCGGGCCACCGCCTGTTCCTGATCCTGGGCTTGCTTTCCGTGCATGTTTTAATGCAGCCTCAAGTCCTGCCTGTAGACTTTCCCACCTGTTCCGTGCCGGCTCTCCAGAGACCCACAGCCAGAACCTCCTCCAAGAGGCTCCGGGGGACTTGTCCTTGGCGACAGCACACAGACCACATGTGCTGTGGGGCTGAGGGCTTTCAGAAATTTTGGGGGAGAGAGAGGTGACTGCTAAGCCCAGTGCATCAGAGCACAGGAGGGGGAGAGCAGCCTGGGGATTGAAGAGAAAGCATGTGAGGACCCCCACCCCCATCTCTGCACCTGGGGCCCCAAGCCAGCCCTCGCCCTCAGGGTCCTCAGAAAGAGACCCTTAGCCCCATGGGTGGGTGGACGCCCCAGGGTGAGTTAGAAGCCCGGGATGCCGCTCGAATTCCCGGACTCTGCGTGGGACTGAAGAAAGACTTTTAAAACTAGAGCTGACAGGTCAAAATAAACGCCCTCCATCGTGAGGAGCAGCCCCATTTGGGCCTCTGCGGCTGCCTCAACTTCAGGCTCTCTAACAGCACCCTTCATTCAGTGTCCGCTTCATGACCCACGCCTGGCTCCACGCAGCTCTCCTCGCCCTGCTTCCCCGCTCCTGCCAGCGGCCTCCTTCCCGTCTCACCGGCCTGGCCTTGAGACTGGAGTGGCCAAGACTCGCCTTAGGGTGCGCCCTGCGGAGACGCAGCAAGGGAGACAGGGTTCTTGTCTGAAGGCGCCCTCGGGCTGGGGGAGTTAGCGGGAGCATGTGTGAGTGTGTGTCTGTGTGTGTGAGAGTGTGCATGATTGTGTATGTGAGTCTGTGTCCGAGTCTGCGTGTGGATGTCTGTGTGTATTTCTGTGTGAGTCTGTGGATGAGTGTGTGTATGAGTGTATATATGTGTGTGTCTTTGTGTGAATGTGTGAGTGAGTCTGTCTGAGTCTGTATGTGGATGTCTGTATTTCTGTGGGAACCTGTGTGTGAGTGTATGAGTCTGTGTGTGGGTATGTGTCTGTGTGTATTTCTGTGTGAGTCTGTGTGTGTGTGAGTGTATGTATGTGTATGTCTTTGTGAGTGTGTGTGTCTGTGTGACTCTTTATGTCTGTGAGCATATGTATGTGTATATCTTTGTATGACTGTGTCTGTGTATGTCTTTGTGTGAGTGTAGGTATGTGTAGGTCTTTGTATGAATGTATTTCTGTGTGAGTCTATGCATGACTGTGTGTGTGAGTGTATGTATGTGTGTGTCTGTGTTTCTGTGTGAGTCTGTGCATATGTTTGTGTGAAGGTGTGTGTGTGAGTCTGTGTATGACTGTGTGTGTGTATGTATGCGTATCTCTTTCTATGAGTGTGTGTCTGTGAGTCTATGTACGTCAGTGTGTGAGCATATGTATGTGTGTGTTTCTGCATGTCTGTTTTTGAGTATATGTATGTGTGTGTCTGTGAGTATATGTTTGTGTGAGTGTTTCTTTGTATGTCTATGTGAGTGTATGTATGTGCATGTCTTTGTATGAATGTGTTTCTGTGAGTCTATGTATGTCTGTGTGTGAGCATATGTATGTGTGTATTTCTGCATGTCTGTGCTTTTGAGTATATGTATGTGTGTGTCTGTGAGTATATGTTTGTGTGAGTGTCTTTGTATGTCTGTGTGAGCGTATGTATGTGTGTGTCTTTGTATGTCTGTGTGAGCGTATGTATGTGTGTGTCTTTGTATGAGTGTGTATCTGTGTGTGTGCATGCACACGTGCCCTCAGGGCAGTTCTTAGGCCTAAGTGAGAACACTCTGCTCTAAATGGCTTCCACTCCAAGAATGGGCTGCTGGAGGCCTCTGGCCAGAGAGAGGCAAGGACTTCTGCACTGGTCCAGCCTGAGGAGGACATGGTCCCAGACCCCAGCTGTGTGGAAGGGAGCGGGAGCTCAGAGGGGAGCACAGAATGGGCTCTCGGGAAGCTCGAAGCTGCCCGCCGTCAGCATCCGCTTGGGGCAGCTGTGCTGAGAGTCAGTGCGGCTCTCCCTAGCCAGGCTCGCTCGGTGAATCACCCAGAGGGCATCCGTGCCTCTCGCTCTGGTGGCTGCAGGGCGCTGCTGCCCGGCAGATTACGGGCCGCTCTGATCTGGAGCAACGCGGCTGAGTGGAGGCAGGTGGAGAAACGACCCAGACAGTGACGGGGGCCGCCCAGCCGCACAGTGCCCGCACTCGTGGTGGCGATGAGGTCAGGGCAGTCTGCTCCGTGACAGATTTAGGCTGCCGAGGAGAGAGGAGTCCAGGCTTGATGCTGACAGAGACCAGTACAGATGGAGTGGGCCACAGTCGGGGAGTGTGGATGGCACAGAGTTTAAGCCAAGGAGGACTCTGAAGACCGAGTTTCCTCTGCTGTATCGTGCGCACCTCTCAGTGACAGTCTTCCCTCTGAACACAACGTGGCATCACTGTGTCCCCACGCTGCCTTGGGCAGAAAGCCCCCTCTTGGATCTGGGCACAGAGTTGCAGTTCTGAGCATTTCAGGCTATGACGTATTGAGTCCAGCGCCCGAATTTTGTGGACTCAGGTTTGTGTTAAGACAGTAGGCAGTGATGTGCTTTTCAAATGCAAGTTTTAGGAACATTTATTTCCATAGGTCCCTTAGCATTAGCATTCTCCAGGTCCCAATTAGCCTGGGCATTTTAGGATGCCTCAGCAGGGGAAGAAAGCCATGCCTGGGCCTTGTTGACTCTTCTCAGAGCCAGCAGCTGGCAGGACTCATGTAAAGACATGGTTTCAACCCAAGGCTGAGTGATAAGGTGGTACTTTGCAGAATGTAAAAAATGTGAACCCTTGCTTCTGCAAAGAGCTTGACTGCTCTACCACAAATCACATTTGTATGGCATTTTACTTCCAAAGGGCAGCTTTAGTCATGGAGAAGACAAAAGCTCTAAGTTGTTTTTTTTGGACAGCAAGAGAGATGAGACATAATTTGTGTTTTTGAACTCTGCTTTCAAATCACTTTATAAATGGCTTTAAAACTGTCATAGTGTGTGTTCAGGCTGTTACAACATAAATACCACAGACTGGGTGGCTCAAACAACAAACATTTGTTTCTCACGGTTTTGGAGGCTGGGAAGTCCAAGATCAAGGCCCTGGCAGATTCGGTGTCTGGTATGCGCTTACTTTCTGGTTCCTATAGATGGCTGTCTGCTCACCGTGGCCTCACATTGCAGAGGGGACATGGTTGCTCTCTGGGATCTCTCTTATAAAGCACTAACCGCTTGGACTGCAAGGAGATCAAACCAGTCCATTCTAAAGGAAATCAGTCTTGAATGTTCATTGGAAGGACTGATGCTGAAGCTGAAACTCCAATACTTTGGCCACCTGATGCGAAGAACTGACTCATTGGAAAAGACCCTGATATTGGGAAAGATTGAAGGTGGGAGGTGAAGGGGTCGACAGAGGATGAGATGGTTGGATGGTGTCACTGACTCAGTGGACATGAATTAGGGTAGGCTCTAGGAGTTGGTGATGGACAGGGAGACCTGACTTGCTGCAGTCCATGGGGTCGCAAAGAGTCAGACACGACTGAGGGACAGAACTGAACTGAATCCCACTGATGACAGTTCTAACCCTCATGGCCCAGTCACCTCTCAAAAACCCCATCTCCTAATATGAGAACACTGAGAATTCGGATTCCAACATACAAATTCAGTATACAACATACACATTCAACCCCTTCCAAAAACTCTGTAAATGATCCAGAAGAGCTGCCTCTGAAGTTTTTTTTTTTTAAATATCTGTTTATGTATTTATTTTTGGCTGTGCTGGGTCTTCATTGCTGTGTGTGGGCTTTCTCTAGTTGCGATGAGTCGGGGTGACTCTCTAGTGGGGGTGCTTGGACTTCTCACTGTGGTGGCTTCTCTTGTTGTGGAGCACGGACTCTGGGGGCACAGGCTTAGTTGCTCTGTGGCATATGGGATCCTGGCAGACCAGGGATCAAACCTGTGTCCCCTGCATTGGCAGGAGGATTCTTAACCACCGGACCACCAGGGCTGTTCTCTCTGAACTAGTTTTGAAATGCCTTAATCCATTTGCATTGCTAATGGTTTTCTTTACAAAGAGGCACAGACATGATTAGATGATAGGAATCTATGTCTAAATAAATGCAATAGTTCTTGCTTTTATATTTCTTTTAAATAAAAATTCTACATGATGAAAGAGCTTTTTAATTGTCAGAGCATACCAGGGAGGTTTAAGGAAGCACAGAATACAGTTCTCTAGTTTGATTACACAGAAGTGGACTGGGGTCTAGATTAATCTATAAGTACAAATAACTCCTTGGTAGCTCAGCTGGTAAAGAATACACCTGCAATGCAGGTGACCCCAGTTTGATCCCTGGGTTGGGAAGATCCCCTGAAGAAGGGAAAAGCTGCCCACTCCAGTATTCTGGCCTGAGGAATTCCATGGACTGTATAATCCATGGGGTCGCAAAGAGTTGGACATGACTGAGCGACTTTCACTTTCACAAATCCCATCTTGAAGCTTCTGTGGTGTCCTGTGGTAGAATAGCTACCCTAGTTATGCTTTTCTTTGGTTAATACTGCTATTTGCCTCTTTCACTCCCCTTCTTGTACACAGGAGCTGATATGGGAACATAACCCCAAAGCATTGCCACAAGGTGGGGACAGATAGCACTTGACATACAATAATACTCCAGGCTTGGATGAATCCCATGGCATACCATTAACCCCAGGTGAAACGAATTAATTAAACCCATTTTACAGATGGACTCACCATTTGATCCTGGTCCTGTTGACTGCCAGCTCCTGTTTTCTGTCCTATTTTCCTGGATCCTGTTCAGTTCAGTCGCTCAGTCATGTCCAACTCTTTGCAACCCCATGAACCGCAGCACGCCAGGCCTCCCTGTCCATCACCAACTCCCGGAGTTCACTCAAACTCATGTCCATCGAGTCGGTGATGCCATCCAGCCATCTCATCCTCTCTTGTCCCCTTCTCCTGCCCTCAATCTTTCCCAGCATCAGGGTCTTTTCAAATGAGTCAGCTCTTCGCATCAGGTGGCCAAAGGATTGGAGTTTCAGCTTCAGCATCAGTCCTTCTAATGAACACCCAGGACTGATTTCCTTTACGACGGACTGATTGGATCTCCTTGCAGTCCAAGGGACTCTCAAGAGTCTTCTCCAACACCACAGTTCAAAAGCATCAGTTCTTCCATGCCCAGGTTTCTTTACAGTCCAACTCTCACATCGATACATGACCACTGGAAAAATCATAGCCTTGACTAGATGGGCCTTTGTTGGCAAAGTAATGCCTCTGCTTTTTAATATGCTGTCTAGGTTGTTCATGACTTTCCTTCCAAGGAGTAACCGTCTTTTAATTTCATGGCTGCAATCACCATCTGCAGTGATTTTGGAGCCCAGAAAAATAAACTCTGACATTGTTTTCCCATGTATTTGCCATGAAGTGATGGGACCGGATGGATCCTGTTACCTATCAAATATTAAATATCCAGATTCTAGAAGTTGTTATGTCAAGTATCAAAAGCACTGTTTGGGGCTGTGGTTACTTTCAACAATGCAGCCATCTGAGAGGCACTCGAACATACCGCAGGAATAAAGGTCAAGGTCACTGCTTTAGCAGTCTCCCAAATCCCGTGGGCATGAGCTCTCTTCCTGTCTACGCTGTCCGCAAGATTCAATGCCAAGAGTTCTCAAGGGCAGATCTTCAGGCAGCCGGACCAAGAGGAAGGCTTTGCCCCCTGCTCTGTCTTGCCTCTTCCTCAAAGATGCAAGGTGGGTTTGCAATGCCTGTATCGTATCTTCTCTACCCTCTTTTCTCTTCCCTTATTTGTTCAGATGCTTCCATTCTGGTTATTTGCTCAATTCCTCTCCCTCGTCGCCTCAGAAAGTACCCAGGCAGGCAGCCCATCCATCAAAACGCAGCGCGTGTCCACTTTCTCAGACAGAGCAAATGATCATAAAGGCTGCGAAGGAAAGCACGTGCACCCCGTTTCAGTGTAGGATCAGAGACTGGGAAAGTCATCTGCAGGATGCCCCGCAGCCTGCTCCGGGCTCCCTCCACCTCTCTTGGGAGATGGAGGGGAAGGAGTGGGAAGAGAGTTCAGCTGATACTGTCAGATGATGCTTTCTAGCCTCCCGAGAGCTCTCTTTCAAGTAAACTCTGCAGAGTTCTGCTGGGATCATTGGAGACAGAGTGTGAGTCATAGACTGGCCTTCTAGAACTCTCTGGACTCTTGTTTATTATGCAGCATGAAAGCGGTCCCACTAGAACAGAACAGTGCCTCTCAGTGATCACATCTGGTCACTAGGGGAGATGATTAAGGCACCACAAACCACCATGGGGACAAATTGTACCAAAGTCTGGTCCTAACGCAGGGAAGTTCCGGTTCAGACAGGGAGTGAGAAGGAGCTGGGATGGAGACACGTGACACCCCTCCACTACTGTGTGCACATGTGCGCAGAGCACCTACACGCTTGCACACGCACTACGCACATACACGCCCGTCATCTTTATGCCCTAACGACAGGTACTGCACTGCTATTAGTCACCTTAGGGTGGCCCTGGGTACTGGTACCTTTGTGCTTTGCATGCGTACCAACACCTCTGCATGGAAACCTCTTTCTTTTTCCTCCACCCCGTGGATCTGGCAAACCACGGTGCTTCATGTAGAGGCAGCTCAAGGGTCTCCTTCTTTGGAAGCCTTCTCTGAGCCCCCCTATCCCCACATACATACACAGGGGCTCCCTTCCAATGATGCACGTGGCACGGCCATCCTTCATCATCAGTCTGTGATATGGCATCTATTGCCCATGAGCCTGTCTCCCCATTCTACCCCGAAGAGTGAGCCATGTTTTTTCATTGTAAAAACGGATGTTGTGTGCATCAACATGCCTGGCACATACAGGCCATTAGTAGATCTTTGTTAAATGAATGAATGAGCAAATGAGCAAGTGGAGGAGGAGGAGGATTGCTTTGGAATATCTGGCCATCGTATGTGGCCACGTAGAACTCGTTGTTATGCAGTACAATTTCTTACACTTGTCTGTCTCTATAGTTATTATTCTCTTTCAATTAGGAACACTACCAAAATCTGCTTTGGACTTGGTAATCCTCAACCTATGTATATTGGGTTAGTCAAAAAATTAGTGTGGGCTTTTCCATGAAATGGACGGAGAAGCCTAGTAGGTTACAGTCCACGGGGTCGCAAAGAGTCGGACACGACTGAGCGACTTCACCTTCACCTTCAATGATTTCTTTTCTGGTAGACATGTTAGAAACGTCCCTGCTGTTGCCAAGGCTGGCCTCTGTGTTCTCACCTGAGACATCTCTGTTCTCCCATGCAAGGGATCAAGCTCCCTCTCCAGGCCCTCCTGATGGTGGAAACTGGGCTCGGTTCCAGCCTGAGTGGTGGGAAGTTGGCCAGAGTTAGCCTCTTGGATTGCTGGCTAGAAGGAAATTGGAGCTGGAAGCAGTGGTCGATTTCCTGGCTTTATGGGCCAGAACTCCCTAGCATTACGTTTGCCATGGCGACCGAGGTAGTGTAGCATTTTCCCCTCTCAGCTAAGTGCTAAAAGGCGAAAAGACTTTCCTTGCTCACATGGAAAAACATTCAACTCCAATCAGGAAAAAAAAAAGTCTAGGGGCCATTAAAAAAAAAAAAAGAAAGGCATTGGCGTTGAAATATAGCACCTTTGCCCAGGCTGTTCAAAACATTCATAAGGAATGCCCTGGCTGCACGTGGAGGAGAGAGGTAGGGTTTGTTCCGAGCTGCACTTCAGTGTATGATTTAAAATGTGGCCACAGTGCCGGGTATTTGCATACTTGTCTTGGGCCCTGTTTTTAAAACAAGGAGAGATGTGATGAAATCCGCAGCTGGTGAGCTAGCCCCAAGCCTGGGCAGCTGGGGCTCCAGCAAGGCTGTGGAATCGCTTGTGTGAGGTGCCTGTAGGGTAGGGGGAGGTCTGCATGCAGTCCCGTGCCTGCAGCCAGCACAGCAAGGTTGACGTGGAATTCTAGGTCTGTGACCCTTCCTTGCGACGCTCCTGCAATATGAAAGCAAGGAGGTAGGGGATGAGCTGTCACTGGTTCGCAGGGACCCAGAAGGAGCCCTGGTGAAGCTTATTTATTTATTTATTGTTTAGTCACTCAGTTGTGTCTGACTCTTTGGGACCCCAGGGACTGTAGCACACCCGGCTTCCCTGTCCTTCACCATCTCCCAGAGCTTGCTCAAACTCATGTCCATTAAATCGGTGATGCCATCCAACCATCTTGTCCTCCGTCCTCGCCTTCTCCTCCTGCCTTCAATCTTTCCCAGCATCAGGGTCTTTTCCAATGAGTCGTTGTTCACATCAGGTATCCAAAGTACTTGAGCTTCAGCATCAGTCCTTCCAATAAATATTCAGGGTTGATTTCCTTTAGGATGGACTGGTTGGATCTCCTTGCAGTCCAAGGGACTCTCAAGAGTCATCTCCAGCACCACAGTTCAAAAGCATCAATTATTCAGCTCTCAGTATTCTTTATGGTCCAGCTCTCACATCCATACATGACTACTGGAAAAACCATAACTTTGACTCTATGGACCTTTGCTGGCAAAGTGATGGTCTCTGCTCTTTAATACGCTGTCTAGGTTGGTCACAGCTTTCCTTCCAAGGAACAAATGTCTTTTAATTTCATGGTTACAGTCATCATCTGTGCTAGATGGTTCTTTTTTTAAAAAAATAAATGAATGGATCCATTTTCCCCAATACCCTCATACCTCCAGGTCTCTCCTGACCAAAAATAGCTAGTGAGTGTGGATCCCACTGCCATGCAGCGTCTTGCCTTGCAAGACATGCCTGCACAGACATGAAGCTTCCTTCTCACAACCAGCAGCCTCCCCCAGCCAGAAGAGCAGACGAGGCTGATACCTGTTTGGCACACAGGGAGTGTGTGTACAGATCCTTAGGTAGTTATAGGCTTATATGTTAGAGTCTCACTATTGGCGAATTGTATATTTGCAAACTCACCTACTCAATACTTTATTTGAAACCTCAGGATCAATCCTTGTAACACTTTTGTGATCATCTGTCACGTATGCAGAGCACCGAGACGTTCAAGTGCCCCCCGCCCCACATCCCCAGCGAAGGTCACCTGAGGCCATACTCTGCCTGCTTGTTTCAGCTCTGCTACCATAAACAAGTGTCCTTTCTGTGGTCTAGTTCATGCTGCATTTCTGTCCTTTCTGTTGGTGATTTTGCTGTTTGAATATATTCTTGCCTGGAGAATCCCATGGACAGAGGAGCCTGGCGGGCCACAGTCCAGGAGGTCGCCAAGAGTCAGACATGGCGAGCGACTAACACGTTTCCCCTTCACTTTGCTCTTTGAAAGGACCCCCGGGCATAGTGCTGAAGTGCTGTCTAGTGTCCCTAAGTGCGGGAAGACTGTGATATGCCTGATGGGGAAAAGAGGTGTGTGATAAGCTTGGTCCAGGCATGAGTGACAGAGCTCATGTTGGGCTGCAAGTTCAATGTTAATGAATAAGGTTCAATGTTAATTAAATAAGGTGTCTTGAGCCTGGCATGCTCATGGGATCACAAAGAGTTGGACACGACTGAGCAACTGAACTGAACTGAAGCAGAAACATACTAAACAAGGTTATACATGGATCTGTTGATGGAACTGCTGCCTCCAGAGGCTGGCAGGTGCTAACTAACCATGTAGTTCCCCTGGGAGCAGTGGTTCAGTGTTCACTAATTCAGTCTTTGCAGCACCTACATGAAGCAGAATCACATGATTCATGAGTACTGAGAATGAATTGAATAAAGTGCTTCGTGCAAGAGTTTTACATAGACTTTTGTATCTGCGGTGCCACATTTGGAAACATTTGGCTGTGGTCGTGTGGAGAAACCTCTCAGACACAGATTGTGGGCTCACGTGGGTCTGGTGCTGGGGTAGGGGTGGGAATGGAGAGGAGGCAGCTGCTATGAACAGGACCCCAGGAAGATGCTGTGTACTGACCTGTACTCTGGGTGAGAACCGAGGCCCAGGGAGCATCCTAACATTGCCCCCAGTTCGCTTCCTGTTACTCTCTGGTCCTCTGCGGGTCTCGGCTATGAGATGAACCGTGCCCCCATCCACACAAACCCTGGAAAGCGCAGGGGGTGGGCCCTGGGGTAGGGGACTGAGATGGAAGGGTGAGGACTTTCAGCTCTCCGCTCCCTCAGTCCCCAGAAAAGAAATGGTAATGGATATCCAGGAACAAAAATGTTCCTGCGGGCCCTCTGCGGCCAGGTGCTGCGCATTTGATCTCATCTGAACTTGACAGTGATCATCTCCTTCTGGTGACTCGGAGCAGTTGCACAGAGGTTACCTGAATAGTCAGAGGACACGGCTAATAAGGGATCAAAATTAGATTCAAGCCTCAGTTAACTAATGATGCAATGAATGGGCATTGGTGGGTGACTGGAAGAACAGCAGGAGGAAGCTAGGATTTTTGTCTGAGTGTATAAAATAAGGGCCTACCTGGTGGCTCAGCAGTAAAAAATCCGCCTGCAGTGCAGGAGACGTAAGAGACCTAGGTTCAGTCCGTGAGTTAGGAAGATCCCCTAGAGTAGGACATGGCAACCCACTCCAGTTCTTGCCTAAGGAATCCCATAGACAGAAGAGCTTGGTGGGCTGCAGCCCAAAGGGTCGCAAAGACATGGACATAGCTGAGTGACTTAGCACGCAGCATGCACGTCTAAAATAATGGTTCCTTTGAGGAAGATGGAGTTGCCTGAGTAACCGCAGGGGATGACGGTGAGTTAAGACCATGGTTCTCAGTCTGGGATGATTTGTCCCTTCGAGGATGTTTGGCGATGTCTGGATTCATGTTAGGTTGTTGAGGATGGAAGGATGCAACAGGCATCTAGTGGACGGAGGCCAGGCATGCTGCTCAATATCCTGAGATGCACAGCGCTGCCCACAACCAAGAATTACTCAGCACTAAATGTCACTAGTGCTAAGGCTGGGAAGACCTGAATTAAGATGAAAGCAGGTTCTTAAAGGAGGTGTGTTGCTCAGATAATCTGGGGTCCGAGTGTGGAGACCCCCAAGGTGCCTGCAGACAGGCCAAAGGGAGACCGCAGTGTTGTGACCGCAAGGGATAGCGTTTTTATTATACTGGGGGTTTCCCGTTACGTTTCCTCTGTTGACAGATTAGAGACTGTAATCCGGAAACTTCAGCAAAAGTATTTCCTTCAGACCTGTCATCATTCCTGGCTCAAAGTTGACTTTTTCTTTGTACATTCTCTGTATTAAGTAAGACGTACTCTCTGTGAGCCCTGCGGTCCCATGGTGGCAGACGAGATCAGTGACAAGTGAGAGAGACAGTGTCCCCGGACCTGGGAGGCCAGGCTGGGGGCCTTTTGCCGTCTGTAATGACCATGGGTGTGGGCACCGCTTGGGGCCTTCACTGGGATCTGACACTAAGGACAAGTCCAGGGGCAGCAGTGGGTCCCAGAAAACAAGGTCCCAAGGGTTTAGACTGACCTAAGTTTAGGGACGTCCCTGGTGGCTCAGACAGGAAAGACTGCCTGCAATACAGGAGACCCAGGTTTGATCCCTGGGTCAAGAAGATTCCTAACGCAGGGAATGGCTAGCCACTCCAGAATTCCTGCCTGGAGAATTCCCTAGACAGTAGAGCCTGGCAGATTACAGCGCATATGGTTGCAAAGAGTCAGATACAACTGAGCGACTCACACTTTCACACACAAGTTTAGGGACACCATTGACTTTTTATTTCTCGGACTCTTCTTACTGTTTGCAAGGTTGGTTTGTTGGGTGTCTGCAGGCCTATTTGCAGTATATATTTGCGGTGTGTCCTGGAGGAGCTGGTGAAGTTTTCAGAGACAGACTCATGAATAAAAATGAATTGTGCAAATTCCTTCCTGTGCTAGGAGTATTTGCCGATGATGGGGAGGGGGGCACTAAGCTGGGGGCATGTGTCTTAGCCTAGAAGAGACTGAGGAGAGTGAGGGATGTCTCAGCTGAGTCACTGTCAGGACCAGAAGGTGGAGGAGGAGTCCAGGAAGAGGGAGGAAGATGCTGGAAGGTGGAAGCAGCCAGGCAGAGGGGGGACTTGGCTGTGGGAAGTCAGCTTAGCCTGGGGCAGATGGATAGACCCAAGGCCATGGAGAAACAGGTGCCTCTGGAAGAGGGATCACTGAAGTTTCAAGGGATTTATCTTTTTTTTTTTTTTTACTTTGTATTTTTTAATACAATTTCTAAAGGTTACTTTTCATTTACTGTCCATTAGAAAATGTCGGCTGTATTCCGCAGGTTGTTCAGTGCATCCTTGAAGCTCTCTCACACCCAGTAGTTTCTGCTCCCTGCTCCCTGCGCTGTCAGGGCTAGTTTATCTGTGAGTTTGCTCCGTTTCTGTTACATTCAAGAGTGTGTTGCATTTTTTAGATTCCCCTTATATGAGATCCCATACAGTATTTGTCTTTCTCTGACTTATTTCACTTAGCATAATGCCCTCCAAGTCCATTCATCTTGCTGTAAGTGGGAAAATTTGCTTCTTTTGTGTATACGTATCATATATGTAGGGCTTCCCTTGTAGCTCAGCTGGTAAAGAATCCGCCTGCAATGCAGGGGACCCCAATTCAGTTCCTGGGTCGGGAAGATCCCCTGCAGAAGGGATAGGCTAATCACTCCAGTGTTCCTGGGCTTCCCTGGTGGTAAAGAGTCCACCTGCAGTGCGGGAGACCTGGGTTCAATCCCTAGGTCGGGAAGATCCCCTGGAGGAGGGCATGGCAACCCACTCCAGTATTCTTGCCTGGAGACTCCCACGGACAGAGAAGCCTGGCGGGCTGCAGTCCATGGGTTCGCAAAGAGTCAGCCGTGATTGAGCAACTAAGCACAGCACCGCACATGATAGATAGATAGATAACGTATACACACACACACAAAGAAACACACATATGTGTACACCGCACCTTCTTTATCCATCTGTCGATGAACACATAGGTTGTCTTCATATCTCGCCAATTGTGAATAATGCTGCTGTGAACATCAGGGTGCATGCATTTATTGAGTTAGTGCTTTTTAAAATAAACCCAGGAGTGGAATTGTTAATACCAGGTCCTGTAGTAACTCTAGTTTTTTGAGAGACTTCCATGCTGCTGTCCACAGTGGCTGCACCAATTTTCATCCCCGTCAACAGAGTGGCAAGGTTCCCTTTTCTCCACGTCCTTACCAACACTTGTTATTTGTATTCTTTTGATGACAGCCTCTCTGACAAGTCTGAGGTGATATCTCACTGTGGTTTTGATTTGCATTTCCCTGATGATTAGCAATGTTGGTCATATTTTCAGATGCCTCTTGGCCACCTGCATTTCCTTTCTCTCGAAGAGGCAGGATCCCTCCAAGAAGGCAGACCCGCTTCCAGCCTCTCTACAGTGGGCAAGTGTAAGGTCTCTCCAAGTGTCATGATAAAGCTAGTGTCGCATTTTGCATCAAAAGAGAAGACGATTTCTTCATCGAAAAGCTGGACACCTTGCTGGGCACTAGATACCCTTCCCAGAGGATGGGAGCCTGGGTGTCTGGCTGCCTGGGTTCCCACCCAGCATCTCTGCCTGCTTACTGTGCGCTGTGGGTCATTCACTTGACTTCTCTGTGTCGCAGTTTCTTGTCTGTAAAATGGGTAGATACATCATTGTTGTTGTTTTTTTTTAATGAGATGAAATGACTTAGCACAAATAAGTGAAAGTGTTAGTCATTCAGTCATGTCTGACTCTTCAGGACCCCATGAACTGTAGCCCTCCAGGCTCTTCTGTCCATGGGATTCTCCTGGCAAGAACACTGGAGTGGGTTGCCATTTCCTTCTCCAGGGGATCTCCCCAACCAGGGATCAAACCCATGTCTCCTGCTTTCCAGGTGGATTCTTTACCATCTGAGCCACGAGGGAAGCCCAGTGCAAATCAAGTAAATCCTCAGTTAACATCCGCTAGCATGTGCCCTCTTTACCGTTTAAGGGAAGCAGTGGAAAAGAACCTGGAGAGAGAGTGTCAAGCCCCAGGCTGAGCTTGAGAACTGGCAGCCTGATGTGCTGCAGTTGGCTGTCAGAAGTGCACTGTTTTTAATTGAATTTGAACGCCTTTGCCTGGGGCTGGCAGGATCCACATCCTATCCTGCACACCCCCCCCAAACCTGTCCAGCCTCACACACTTAGTAACCCCTGATCTTGGCTCGCTGGACACAGCGGCAGAGAACAAGGAAGCTGTGGTCCATAGGGAGGAGAAGATACGGGGGAAACTGCAGGATTAGCCCTGAACTGAGCCAGCTGTCACACCCACAGACATGGGTGTGAGCCCTTTTGATAAAGTGGACTGTTTTCAAAGGCCGGATTCTGCCCAGATGCTCACTGATGATCAGTTTCCATGGCAGCAGGTTCCCAGGCCAGGAGGGCACCCCGCAAACCCAGATGGTGGTTGTGGGCCTGTGTCCAGCTTGACCCTTCATTGCAAACGTGGCTCCCTCCTCCCACTCCCTTTTTCCATCCCACTCTCTCCTTGCACTCCCACCCCAGCACCCAGGGGGCGCTCCAGGCAAGAGCCTCCCCGGGCATACAGCTGCGCTTGAGACAGAGCCGGGTAGGACCTCGCACCCTGGAGAAGGCGGACCTTAGGCTGAAGTGTGACCTTGGGCAGCTTCCTCGAGCCTCACAGTGGGTGTGACATTCTGCCTGTGACATCGGGGTACTGGTTTGGCGTGCAGCAACTCTCTGTGATTGTTAGGATTCCAGAGACAGGCGGTGCGTACAGAAGGGACTGGAAAAACGGTGGGTATTTACTCTGCAAGGAATAGGCATTCAAAATCATTCAGTTAGGATTATTTCTCAAAGCATGGCCAGGCAGTCCGCAGCCTAGGACTGCAAGGATGCATGTGTGTGCTGATTGCGATAAGGGACCCAGACTGCCCTGGGGAGAGGGTGGTTGGAAACAAAGGTATTCTATAGGCAGAGAATTTTTTTTTTTTAAGTTTTAACCATGCATAGCTTATTTTTAATTTATTTTTTAATTGTTCCAGCTTTATTGAGATATAATTGATATGTAAGTGTGCTGAGCTGTGTCTTCAGAGTAGGAGAGGAGTAATGTCCTGATTTGGGACTGCTCTCAGGCAGATTTTGTAGCCTGGCGAATGGTCCTCAGGCTCCCTGGGACTCTGCTCTCCCAGATCCAGGCTCAGCTTGTTTCCCTACAGGTGGGAAGTTGGGCTGCTTCTGGTACAAGGCGCTCTTCTTAGCATCCTCTCTGGCCTCCATTGCCTTGAGGAAGACAACAAAAGCTCCTTCTGTATCTTATGCATCTAGGAGGGGAGGTTCTGGACCAAAAAGGAGTTTGAATCTCTGCTCTCTGCTCCTTATTGTGTGATGGGGAAGCAAAAGTATTTTGCCTCAAGCTCTTTATCCTTTAAAGTGGAAATACTGGAGTACAGAGCCTGCCTCTAAAAACTGTAGGGACTATTGGATGTGCTAACCCTGGTGAATGCTTACAACACAGAGCACTCCATGAATATTCACTATCATGATGAAAAATAATCTGATATCTGTTATTCTCATCATCTTTAGCCACTCTGAGTCCCATTCTGTCCGAGAGTAGAAATATAATGGGAAGGACTTCCCCGGTGGTCCAGTGATTATGTCTCTGAGTTCCCAATGCCGAGGGCCTGAGTTCAATCTCTGGTCAGGGAACTTAAGATGTTTCATGCTGTAAGGTGGAACCAGAAAGAAAAAAGAAATATGATGGGAGCCACAAATGCAAGCTGTAACTGTAAATTTTCTACTACCTTAAAAAGTAAAGTAGCTACAGTTAAAAAAAAAAAAAAAAGGAACAGGTGAAACTAATTTTGATGCTGTATTTAATCCAAAATATCTACAGTATCATTTTGACACTTGACTGATACAAGGCTATTTCACAATTGATACATTAGCTATTTCACAATTGTCCTTGGATACTAACTTTTTGAGACCAGTGTGAGCTACCCTTTCAGTGCATCTTCGTTTGGACCAGCTACATTTTAATAGTCCTGTGTGGGTAGTGGGTACCTTATTGGATAGCATTGCTGTAACCATATATATGATGTGCCATCATCCCTCAAGACTTCCGCTCATCATACTCTTCCTCATCAGCTCCATTGTCTTTATTGGATAATTCCTATTTATCCCTCAGAGTGAGGTCTGGCATCAGATTCTCCTGGGAGAATTTTGTGACCCCCTAGTCTAAGATAGGGCCTCTCTGCCCACAGGTCCGGACCGTTGCCTGTATCCCGTGGGCTTTGGTGGATCACAGGAGCAGTGGGGAGGGATGAAATGGAAGGGGTGACTGCGCACAGTTATGAATGGTAACCCAAAGGAACATTGGCAGGTATATTCATATTTACTTTCTATTATACCCTTTTGTGTGTTTGGACGTGGTTTACAAGCAGTGGTATTTCTCTACACTCATTGCTTAATACAGTCGTGGATTTATGTGATTTAAGGTGTAGGTTTTAGGTGTATCAGATCATGTGATTTGGCTGAAGTTGGACTCCAGAACCTTAGATGGACAAATTCCACAAAAATTTGTTTTGTTCTTTGTTGTACAGTGGCAGAACAGAAATGAGAGGAGACGTAAGGAAATGCTATGTTCTACATTTAATAGTTGACAGACTTACAAATAGTATCTGATTGGCCAGAAAGTTTGTTCATCTTACAGTAAAACCCAAATGAACTTTTTGGCCAGCCCAATCTTATTAGGATTGGCTACTATCACATTCATGACAACTAACCTGTGTTTTTTTCTTAAACATTTTATTTTGTATTGAGGTATAGCCAATAAACAAACAATGCTGTGAATGGGCGCAATGTAGTTTTAGGTGCCCAGCGAAGGGGCTCTACACATGTACCCATTCTTCTGACTCAGGAGGGAACATAGGTATCCCTATGGCTGATCCATGCTGATGTTTGGCAAAAAACAACACAATACTGTAAAGCAATTACCCTTCAATT
Source organism: Capra hircus (assembly GCF_001704415.2). Lineage (NCBI taxonomy): Eukaryota > Metazoa > Chordata > Mammalia > Artiodactyla > Bovidae > Capra > Capra hircus. The sequence continues at coordinate 14,367,531 of NC_030828.1, read as the reverse complement.
AAAAATCAATGCGTTTAACTGAAAAAAACTCCCCCTCCTATCCAGGCTGCCACCTAACACTGAGCAGAGTTCCCTGTACTATACAGTCGGTCCTTGTTGGTTATCCACTTTAAATATAGTGTATGCACATGGCCATGCCTGACTATCCCTTCCCCGCCATCCTGTGCCCCAACAACTGTAAGTCAGCTGATCTGGCTTTGAGCCCTTTTCCATTCCCTGTGAGGCCTTTGCCATATTGCCTAGTCATTACCTGTCTCAGTTTCCTTGCCTGCCAGCTGGGCATAATGACCATCTGAGAGGACTGTGATAAATAGAAAATACGTAAGTAGAGACTATTAATTTCCATCTGGTAGAGTTTGCTATTGTTTGCTTTTTAGGTATTCACATGTAATTTTGATAAGTCATGATTCTCTGTTTTTCTTTTGAAAAAAAAAAAATTATTGATCCAAGACTGAAAAAGGAGTACTACGCTCATTCATGTGACGCTGTTCTTTTCAATGTCTCCTTGTTGCTAATTTTCAGATGCTGAAGTACAAGGTACTTTCTTCATACCATCTATCTTATATGAAATGACCTTGTTTGTTATTTTTCTTTTCTTTTTTAAAAGTCAGATTTTTTGAGATATTACCTCTGATAAAATGTACTCTTTCAAGTGTACAGTCTGAGTTTTGACAATTGTGTATAGTTGTTTGAGCACCCTTGTAATCCAGATATAGAGATTCCATCACTGCTGAAAGTTGTCTCTGCCCTCTTCCCAGACTGCCCCCTCCTGCCCTTCCTGGTCCCTGGCAGCTACTGGTCTGAATACTACCCTTATTGACTTGTCTTTCTCGAACGTCTTGTGAATGGAACCATTGCGTATGGAGCCTTTTGTGTCTGACTTCTTTCATTCAGCTCAATGCTTCTGAGATTCAGCAGTGTTGGGACACTACCTGTAGTTGATTCCTTTTTATTGCTGAATAATATTTCATTGTACAGACATATCAATTTGTTTATCCATATGCCATTCAAGGGACATTGGGCTGTTTCAGTTTTTGACTATTATGAATAATGCTCCTGTGAACACTTGCCCACAGTTCTGTGTTTTCATTTCTCTCTGTTAAATACATAGATGTGGGATTGTTGAATTTTATATATGTCAGTTCAGTTCAGTTGCTCAGTTGTGTCCAACTCTTTGTGACCCCATGAATTGCAGCACACCAGGCCTCCCTGTCCATCACCAACTCCTGGAGTTCACTCAGATTCACATCCATCGAGTCAGTGATGCCATCCAGCCATCTCATCCTCTGTCGTCCCCTTTTCCTCCTGCCCTCAATCCCTCCCAGCATCAGAGTCTTTTCCAATGAGTCAACTCTTCACATGAGGTGGCCAAAGTACTGGAGTTTCAGCTTTAGCATCATTCCTTCCAAAGAAATCCCAGGGCTGATCTCCTTCAGAATGGACTGGTTGGATCTCCTTGCAGTCCAAGGGACTCTCAAGACTCTTCTCCAACACCACAGTTCAGAAGCATCAATTCTTTGGTGCTCAGCTTTCTTCACAGTCCAACTCTCACATCCATACTTGACCACTGGAAAAACCACAGCCTTGGCTAGACGGACCTTTGTTGGCAAAGTAATATCTGTGCTTTTGAATATGCTGTCTAGGTTGGTCATAACTTTCATTCCAAGGAGTAAGCATCTTTTAATTTCATGGCTGCAATCACCATCTTCAGTGATTTTGGAGCCCCCAAAAATAAAGTCTCACACGGTATATCTCATTTTAATATTGTTCTTTCTATTTATGTTGCCTGATATTTTTCTGTCCATTCTTATTTTTTTATACTTTCTAGGGCTTATATTTTACGTGCTTTGTCAAACAGAATATATTTGGATTATGGTTTATCTCTTTAAAACTCATTCTGGCTTTTTTTGAATTTCTCTCCTTTTAGATGGACTTTGTGTTTTGTGTTTGCTTATTTATATATTTTATCATTCCCTTTATTAATTACTGGTGTGAACTGGAAGATTGTTTTTAGTCCTAGTAATGCTCTTCATTAGATTGTAGACCTGTATCTCTCTAATCATTATAGATAAGGGGAAAAAAGCTAGGAGTAAGATCTTTCTTCCCATTGAAAAAATTAGAAATTCATTGACTTGCTTCCTTTGTTGTTCAGCCAGCCCTCAGCCCATTTCCAATTGTTAATATAGTCTAAGGCTATAGTCTCTGATTCTGTATAGGCTCAGGTTCTCACTGCATAATTATTTCTACCATAAAATATGTCTTCAAGCTCAGTTTTTGGCTTTCATACTCAATTTTTAAACCAAAATTGTAGCAGCCATTCATACTTCATTCTTTGCTTTTAGATGATGTTATTGCTCTTTGCCTTTCCTAGTATCCTGGGACTTTCTCATTCTTGAGTTCTTGATTTTAGTTCTTGAGTATGTGTTTGAAATGTTTTCTCAGTAAAAGCATGTGGATGATGTATTGGATTGGCCAAGAAGTTGGTTCGGGTTATCCATAACGTCCTATGGACGAACCCGAACAAATTTTTTGCCAACCCGATCTGAGTTCCTAAGTATCAAAGAAGGCTTTGTGTTTCTTTTGACCTCAGTAATGAATTGCCCAGGTAGAAAACTTACTTGTCACAGTCATTTTTCCTATCACTATGGAGCTGTTGTCTTTTGGTGGAAGAGTAAGCTAAGATCAGCCTGACCTCTGTTCCTTTGTATGCAGATAACATGCTGCTTTACCTTCAAGCCTGTAACAACCAGCCATGTCCTCATGGTGCATGGCGAGAAGTGAACCGTCTGTCCAACGATATCCTGATACATTTCCTGTTGTCAGTGAGACACTGAGAGGAAGCATCTCCTGGCAGCTCTAGAAATGGTTTTCATTAGGTTGTAAACCAAATAACAGCTCAGTACATTCTGGTTTAATTAGAGAGGAAAGAAAAAATGTTGGGAATGTACCCCAGGGAAATGGAGTCCTAAGACACCGCAGGAAAGAAGGGCCAGAGGCAGATCTTTTCTTTACAAGCACACCTTACTAGAAATGCTTTTAATGGTTGAGGTTAAAAATATATTTTCTTGTTTTTAATATTACCAATACTTTTAAAAACTGTATTCACTTGTGTTGGCTGTGCTGGTCTTCGTTGCTGTGCAGGAGTTTCTCGTGTTGGCCTTGCTGGGTCTTCATTGCTGCGCGGGAGCTTCTCGTGTTGGCCATGCTGGGTCTTCACTGCAGCGCGGGTGTTTCTCGTTGCAGCGAGCAGGGGCTGCTCTCTAGCTTTGGTGTGTGGGCTTCCCCTTGCAGTGGCGTCTCTTGCTGCGGAACCTGGACTCTAGGGCACTTGGGCTTCAGTAGTTGTGGCACACAGGTGTAGCTGCTCCACGGCATGTGGGGTCTTCTGGGTCAGGGACAGAACCCATGTCTCCTGTATTGGTAGATGGGTTCTTTACCACTGAGCCACCAAGGAAGCCCCCAAATAACATCTTCCAAATGGTCCCCCCCCCCCAGTGGACTCTAAATGCAACAAGGACAAGGACATTGGCCATCTTGTGTTTTGCTCACTGTTGTCTCCTCAGAACTTGCATGGGACCAGGAACAGGAAAGACCCTCACTCAGTAAATGTTGACTATTGACTCACATATTGAAAATGGAAATATTGATTATTGAATCAGATGTTGGACTGGATAATCTCCTACATAAACATAAACAACATGCCTTTTGCTTATAGTTGGTTTCCTCCCATCAGCACTTCGGGGGAGATTTTTAGATTTCTCAGATGCACCAGGGCTAGGAAGGATGTCTGCTGGAGGTCATTGGTCAAAGTCAAATCCATAAATCAGTTACCAGAGGGTTTTTCTCACCCGTAAATTATAGCCTCAGTCCTGCACAGCCCTGTCCTCCCATTATGGTTTATGAAGACGGATTATTTCTGATGTCGATATTTCCAATCCTTTAATTCTTTCTTTCCTCAGTGAACTAAGCTCCCTCATTCTTCAGTAAAAATGGAGCTGTGCATCAGTGCCTGGCATCAGCACAAGGGAAAAGCTTTCTGTGAGCATATGGCCTTTAGAATGAAAGCCAGTGATCTTTAGTTCTTAATTACCCAAACCACTGACTCATCTAAGCTCTGGTCCATATTCCAAAGAGGAGCAAAGGATTTGGATGTCAGTTTAAGTCTTAGCATCTGTTCTGTATTCAGGGCTCAGAGTATGGGAATGTGCCCTTTTTTTTTTCTCTCTCTTCTCAGTGGAAAGTACTCCTTTTTCTGTTCCCACTAGAAAATTTGTACATGTATTAGAATTTTCCCACCAGAGTAGATTTAATAATTACCCAGGTGTTTACCTTTTGACAGCATATGCTAATGATTTTAGATTCATAGAACAAATTCAAGTCATGATTCATTCAAATCATGAATGAATTCAAATATGAAAGCTGCTGTTGAAAACAGGAGTTCAGGGGCCAGCAAACTATGGCCCACAGGCCAAATCCTGTTTTTATCAGTAGAGCCTAAATTAGTGACTCTGGCCTTTTACAGGAAAACTTTTTGCCAACTTCTAATCTAGTTCAGTGCTTACAGTACGCTACTGCCCTCAACTACCCCATCTGCTCCTCTGTCTCTACGCCATCTCTCCCGTTGGTTCCCTAAATCGATGACCAGCCTCAGTACTCTTCAGTACAGTTGCTTGTTTGTGTCTGACTCTCTGTGACCCCATAGACTGAAGCACATCAGGCCTCCCTGTCCATCACCACCAACTCCCAGACCTTGCTCAAACTCATGTCCATCAAATCAGTGATGCCATCCTACCATCTCATCCTCTGTTGTCCCCTTCTTCTCCTGCTCCTCACTTGGGCTAATTACCACTTATGAGTTCAGACCCGCAGTTTCACTTCTGACGTACAGATGCTTCATCTGCGCAAAGATAAGTGTAATATATTTCTTGGTGTTAAGCCTTGTACCACGTTCGTTTACATGCATAAAGCACCTAGCATGGTACTTGGCAGTTAGGAGACCCTCTTCCCCTTCCTTCTTGTTACCCCTTTGCCAACACATGTGACCGTCTATCCATGCTAGGAAAAAAGTTAATGGCCCCAGAGTGCACAGAAGTGAATTTGCAGTCACACAGCCTAGGTTTAAATCACTGCTTTGCCCCTTCCTTACCAGCTATGTGACCTTGACCCAGACATTTAATCTCATTAAACCTGCTTCCCAAACAGTGATAATGATAGTGTCTATTTCCTAGTCATATTGTGACTACTCAGTGAATAATGCATGACAAGCGCTTAGCAAAATGTCTTGCACCCAGTATTACTACGTGGCCCCACGTATCATTTTCATCATCCTTTTATTACTGAGGTGCAGGCTGCTGGTGAGGATGGTGACTTTCACCAGCTCTGCTCCCATTCGTCAGCCTCACCTCTGCCCCTGAGCTCCACTTCTGCAACAAAGAAAGCAGGCGTCCTCCTGGGGGGAAGTGAAACTCAGTTTCACCTTCTGAAATGGGGCATCACTGAAAATAAAGGGGGCGCAGTGGAGAGGCTGGATCTGCACATTTCGGTTTTTATTCTATTTAAATGTTTTTGCTGTTGTTTTTGCTGTGGGCCATTTTTTAAAAGTCTCTATAAAATTTGTTACAGTATTGTTTCTGTTTTTTGTGCTGGGTCTTCACTGTGGTCAGTGGACTCTGTTGCCCCACAGAGGGGCTTCTCTCCTGTTGTGGAGCTTGGGCTCTCTAGTTGCGGTCCGTGGGCTTAGTTGCCTCGCGGCATGCAGGATCTTAGTTCCTTGATCAGGGATCGAACTCGTGTCCTCTGCACTGGAAGGTGGATTCTTTACCACTGGACCGCCAAGGAAGACCCAGCACATTTCTTTCAGGTGCACTGCCTGTTTGCCTTCAGGGTTCTTACATCCTTCGCGGGTCCCCTCCATCTTCACTGTGCACTTGCAGCTTTATGTCCCTTCCCAGCTCTCAGGGGACTGCTGGGGTGGGAAGAGGACACCACCCTCAGGTGGAGCTCTCCCCCAAGTCACGTTCGTTCATTCATTTGTTCATCCGTTCCCTTTTTCTCAACATTCATGTTACTCTTCTGCGCACAGAGAGATCAAGGGAGATGAATCCTTAGCTCTGCCATTAAGGAGCCCAGCATCTTGGGCCCCGATGTTGAGGATGTGTTGGAAAGGCAAGAACTCGAGGACTGGGGAAGTAGGGAGTTTTAAGTAATCGGAGTGAAAGATGGTGAGTGAATGAACAGAGTGATGGAGGGTTCTAGGCTCGGATGAAGCTCTCATCCTTACGAAGTTTCTCATCTTGTTTCCAGTGGGTCCCTTCAAAACACAGCTCCTTGACTATAAATCCCCCTTGCCCAGGGATCATTCTGCAGGGCTCATGCGTCCCTGCCTCCCTTGGGAGCACTCTCCCTTGCACGTTTCAGCTGTGGGTGATCAGAGGGCAGGCTGGAGTCACTACAGTGTGAGCGAGTGTCTCTTCCTGTCCTGGGATCCATGAGCAGACCCAGCCCCCAGGAACACCTGCTTCCAGTGTTTGGTGCGTGCTGGACAGAGGCCATTGGCTGACTTTCCCCAGACCCAGGACACGGTGAATCCAGGAAGGACAGCACCTACCCACCCTCCTTGTGCCCGAGGGGCAGGGAGACCGTATGTCAAGCCCCTTATGGAACAGTGAGTCCGCCTGGGGTGGAAGCGCCCTGCAGCTGTGCCTTTCTTGTCAAGCACAGGCCTGGGAGAGCCAAAAATAGCCTGCCCTGGGACCAGAGCCGTCCAGGAAGTGGTGAGAGCGAGTTTCCTCCCTCCCCGGAGAGCCAGCCAGCATTCCTCGTCCCAGGCAGCCTGGGAGGGTAGCATCCTGGGCTGGGGAGGGGTGACTGGGATCCTCGGGTTCCTGTCGTGTCAGCCAGGCCCACCTTCCTCTCCCAGCTCCCTGCACTCTTTGTGCCAGAGCTCTCCTCAGAACCCCCTGCTCCTGCTCAGAAAGCCCCGCCAGATGCCATCACCAGCCAAACGGAAGAGTGACCCAGCCTGCGAGGTCGCTTGGAGTGTGCCAGGTTCTCTCAGCTCCCATTTCGCTCCCCCCTGCCCCCCGCCCCCGCTCCCGCCCCATTCCCTTTAGCTCCTGCTGAAGTTACTCCTCAGCGTTTCCCAGACAAGCCCATGTCCCTACCTTGTGGCTTTTTGCTCTGGCCATTCCCACTGTGAATACTTCCTGCCTGTGGACATCCTACAGGTCCTTCAAGGATCGGCTCAGGTGCCAGGTCCTCCTGGCATCATAGGCGTTATCGTTCACCTTGGACTGTTCGGAACAAAATTCCCAAACCAGAACTGCCTGGGCAGACCTGGCCGTGAATCTCTCCAAGAAGCTGCTGTGAAAAGGAGCGGGTCCCTCCCTTTCCTAGTCCACTCACTTCTTTCTTGGTAAAACCCTTGGAACAGATGCCAGGCTGAATATGAACATCAGCGTAACGAATATGGACATCAGCGTAAACGTTCAGCTCCCGTCCCGGTGTCTCAGCTCCGTGGACTGCTCTCCCTTCCCCAGCCTCCAGCACGACCGCGTGCTTGAAGGTCCATTCATAGAATCAGCCTGTGGGGGAGCAGGTTTGCCTGGGACGTGCCAGGTTCCACGCGTGTTCCTCTGCACCACAGCACTGCTCAACCAGGTTACCCACATCAGCCCCAGAGGGGGCAGGCCCCTGCCATGAAACCCTGGCACCCTGTTTCAGCTGGCAGGCCAGACTCTCCCGACGTCAGGCAGCTGCCCCAGGAGGTCCTGCCAAATTTGTGACAGAAGAGTTAGCTGATGGTTGCCAGGAAAGGACCGCCTACGGGTCATGCCAACCGCACAGTCCTGGAGGTGGGACACGTGGCGCGGCTTCTTGTTCTGCATCGGTAGATCACTAAGCAATCGGAGCAAGGCCCCCAGCTCTAAAGTGGCTTAGTCCGCGCACAGGAGTACCTGTTGAATTAGCTTCACAGTCTGGCCTCGACTTTGAGGGGTGGGCTCTGGTGGTGCCATGGTAAAGAAGCGGCCTGCCAGTGTAGGAAATGCGGGAGACTCGGGTTCGATCCCTGGGTTGGGAAGGTCCTCCTCCCTGGAGGAAGAAATGACAACCCCCTCCAGCATCCTTGCCTGGAAAATTCCATGGACAGAGGAGCCTGGGAGGCTGCAGTCCTTGGGGTCACAAAGAGTTGAGCACAACTGAGCGCACACACTCACTCTCCGCATGAGAAATAGTTGTAGGGAGTAAACTTCTAGACTTTAAGAGCCCTGTTGAAGTTTCATTTAAGAATTCATGAGATTAATTGCACCCAGAGGAATAATCCCCAAACTGGTTTTTTTTTCCTCCCTTTTTTTAGCTAGGGAGTTCTTTATTCAAACAAATTCTTAGGCAGACATCCAAAATGGAAAACGACGAAATAGAGCTTTTCTGGGTGAAGGAGATGATGGGGCTTGAAGGTCCATGCATCCCCCAGCCAGCCCCCTCTCCTGAGTATCTGAGAAAACAGCATTTAGGGAGGAAGACCTCTGCCCTGGAATCACAGATGACTTGCGTGGCTAACGGGGGAGGCACAGGACAAGTGTGGCAGAAGAACAGGTGCTGCCCACCAGTCTTGCAGGAGGTGTGCTGTGAATACTGGGGCGGCCTGGATTTGCCTAGAACCAGCCAGCTCATTCGTGAAGGCACCCCAGTGAGTCCCAAGGCCCAGGCTGCCCACACCACAGCCAGCAGGGGCAGGAGAACCCATCCGAGTGTGACTTACCTGCACATCCCAGGAACTGCATGGCTGATGCCTTCCCAGAATGGCATCCCTGCTCGAGTCCACGGGAACCGCGGCAAGATACAGCTCCATCCCCAGGACAGTGCCCTCTCCCTGTGGCTGCTCTTTAGTCTCTCAGTCATGTCTGACTCTCTTGCGACCCCACAGAGTGTAGCCCGCCAGGCTGTTCTGTCCATGGGATTTCCCAGGCAAGAATACTAGAGTGGGTTGCCATTTCCTTTTTCTCCAGGAGATCTTCCCAATCCAGGGACTGAACCCACGTCTCCTGCATTGCAGACCAATTCTTTACCACTGAGCCACCAGGGAGATCCCATCACTCTATGTATTCCCTTAATTATTCCACGCTGCCAGGGGTGAGGCTCATCAGAAGCAGCAGTCACGTTTTAACAAGTCACAGCTTACAAGATGCACTTGACTTCTCGCTGTAGCAGTCAATGGTAACTGAACAGGCATGGTCCTGTGTGCTGAGCGTTTCATTTCATTTTTACAACACTCCCATGAATATTGCCGGGTTAAGAATTTTAATAACGAGACCTAGGTACCTTTTCCCCCACATTTTTCTCAGAGCACGTCCTTGAGAGTCATTGGGCGAGAGGAGAGAGTTGCTGCTTATTTCTAGAGCAGTCCTCAGGTTGCCCCTGCCCTTCATCCTCATCCTTTGTCTGATCTAATGGGCATGCTGTCCAGCTGAGGCAACCCAGCTGGTTTCTCTCTAATTCCAGCTTAATCTTTAATTGACTCCCCTGGACGGACTGAGAGCTAAAATCCATCAGGAAGAAACACAAGGCTGAATTTCACCCCAGTGCTCAGCACACTTTTGAAAGTAAATTATTTATTTCCTTCTCGAGGCAGTAAAAGCACATTTGTTTGGCTGCAACATGGGGAGGCCGTGGGGCCTGATTTTTCACTCGGTGAAAATCAAGATTTAATACTTGTGACCAAAAGCAATAAAATAGTGTTGATGGACAGAAGCTTGATATCAACATGAAATTTGCCATGGGAGCAGAAACAGGGTGGAGGGCAGTTGGAATTCCCCAACACGTGTATAGATCTCTGATTGTAGAAGTCCTGATGAAACTCCACCAGGGGTACATCCCTGAATCCTAGCAGCACTCTAATTTGGGTCTAGATGCTGCCGTGTGTTGTAGCATGAATCTGTCTATAGTAACTAGGCTCATCAATCAAGGAGGGAAATGAAGACAGTTACTAGGGAAGAGGTGAGACACTCGGTGGGGGCGGACGCGGTTCCCGCTCACGTGGTTTTCCAGCTCAGCCACTGCACCTCTGCCCCACTCCCAACCAAACAAGGATTCTGTTTATCCAGACGGGGAACTGCAGGGTCAGGTTTGCTCTTGTTTCGCCACCCTCTGAAAAGAAGGGTCTGTGCCTTCATCAAGGTTTGCTTGCTTGCCGGGCCTATCCAATTTGTTGACTTTTCTCAAGGGCCAGTGGTGGGAACCCAGTGCTGAGACCTAAATCTTCTTTCCAGACTATTTCTGAAGCTTCAAAGGGAGATAAAGGTCTGTCTGATAACCTCTCTCTTCAGCTGTGTTTCCACAAGTAAAGAAAAAATGAAAATTTAAAGAAGATTCCCTGGAGGATTCAACTGTCCTTCTTATTGGAGACTTATGAATAATTTTAAAAGTGCAAAATGTTCCCAAAGTCTGGTTACCTTGGTACCCTTTTCCTGAGAGATAAGATGGTATATTTATGTGAACGCATCTAGATAAGGGTGTCCGAATGCTTTGGGTTAGTGAAACTTTGATCAGAAAGTTTCTGTAAGTGCCAAGAATAATAATCTTTATTTATATATAAATTATGCACTTGTATTACTTTGTTAACATAAAAGTTAAGTTATGGAACAGACCAACACATAAAAAGAGGAGACATGAAATAAGCAGTATTTTTAAATGTCATCTAGCTAATCCTGATGGCTTCATACTATCAGTTCACGATGAAGATAGTGATGTTTATTATATTATAAATGATTTTGAGTATAAATCGATATTTCAAATTATTTTCTCCACGATTTCACATTTGTTGCTGATCTTTTTTGCCATTGCTTTTAACCTTGTAATATGTCTGACAAAAGTTTTGCTTAGGGAAATATGAGGCCTTAATATGAATTTTCATAAAATGTTCACACTACATTCCCACCACGCATATCAGGTAATGCAGCATACAGAAGCTTCCAGCATGGCTTCCCTTGCCACTACCCACCCACTTTCCCCCAAAGTAATCAATCCTCTGATATCTATTAATGTGGATAACCTTTACCTATCTTTGAGTTTTATATTCAGGTGACCCAGCAACATGGGTTTGAATCGCATGGGTCACCTTACATGTGAATACTTTTCAATAGTAAATACTACAGTCGTATATGGTCTGCGGTTGGTTGAATCTGTGGATACAGAAGGCCAGCTCTAAGTATGCAACAATCCCCATGTTGTTCAAGTCGTCCAAGGTGACAGTCACTCAATCGTGTCTTTGTGACCCCATGGACTATATAGTCCATGGGATTCTCTAGGCCAGAATACTGGTGTGGGTAGCCTTTCCCTTCTCCAGGGAATCTTCCCAACCCAGGGATCAAACTCAGATCTTCTACAATGCAGACAGATTCTTTACCAGCTGAGCCACAAGGGAAGCTCAAGAATACTGGAGTGGGTAGCTTATCCCTTCTCCAGCGGATCTTCCCGACTCGGGAACTGAACCGGGGTCTCCTGCATTGCAGGCGGATTCCTTACCGAGGGGGGCTATCAGGGAAGCCTACTGAAATGACATTGTACATGATCCGTTGTGTATGGCCTCTTTTGCTCTGCACCGTTTGTCAGATCCGCCTTGTTGGGTGTAGGGGTAGGGAGTTTGTTCCCCTGCACCCCGCGGCATGATGGGTGCCACCGTTTCATCATCTACTTCATCCACCATGCTCTTGGTGGACGTGTGTACAGTTGACCGGTTAGGGGCTGTCATGATCGCTGCCCTCTGTGGGCGTTACAGTGCTTAAGTTTTGGTCTGCCTGTGTTTCTGTTGGATGTGTACCTGGGGGTGAAAGGCCTGGGTCATCAGTATCTTCATCTTTAATAGTTCTACTCAGAGGTTGTCCAACATAGTTGGACCAATTGCATTTCCAAGTGAGCAGACTTGGAATACATTTTCATGTCTTCACAAACCCTTGGTATTATTGTCTTTTTCATTATTTTATTTTTATATCATTTTTAAAGGTTGCTTTCCATGAACAGTTATTGCAAAATACTGGCTATTGTCCCTGTGTTGTATAATCCATCCTTGAGCCTGTTGTATATCCAATAGTTTGCACCTTCCACTCCACCGCCATCACCCCTCCCCACTGGTAACCACTTGTTTGTTCTCTCCATCTGTGTCTGCTTCCCTTTGAATATATTCGCTAGAGCTTCCCTCCTGAGTCAGTGGTAAACAACCCGCCTGCCAGAGCAGGAGACACAAGAGAGGTGTGTTTGATCCCTGGGTCGGGAAGATCCCCTGGAGGGCAGGGCATGGCAACCCACTCTGGTATTCTTGCCCAGAGAATCCCATGGACAGAGGAACCTGGCAGGCTACAGGCCACGGGGTCGCAGAGTCAGACGTGACTGACATACAGTCACTAGTTTGTTGTGTTTTCTAGGTTCCACACGTGAGTGATAGTGTACAGTATATGTGTTTCTCTGTCTGACTTATTTCACTTAGCACAGTTCTCTCCAAGTCTATCCATGTTGCTGCAAAAGGCAAAATTTCATTCTATTTTATGGCTGGGTATATTCCTGTGTGTGTGTCTGTAAATATATAGAGAGCACCTCATTTTTTGTCTTTTAACTTGAGCCCTTCTGGTGATACACAGTCCTTTGGTCAGACAAGGGGTACCCTAAGCCCTGGGCTTTACATGGCTCCCCTCCAGTGTGCCTCAGAAGGTGGAGGGGTGAAAGGGTTACCCCCTAGAGTACTAGCTGCAAGGGGCCCTGGAGTTCCCTCTGCCAAGGACCGCCAGACCACTTCTAGAGCCTGCATGTCCTGCAGAGAGTGACCCCCAAGATGTGGCCAGAAGGTGCTGTCAGCAGTGGTGGGATGGAGCAAGAGTGAGTATGTGGAGCTTGGACCTGTGGGCTCTGGGATCTCCATGCCAGAGATGCAGAGAGAATGGAGCCCAGGGCGGGAGGAGGACCAGCAGGACCCACGGGCCAGTTCTCCGCTCACCACAAGCTCTCCCCATCACCAGCTCTCCCCCAACTACCAGCTCTCCCCCAACTACCAGCTCTCCCCCATCACCAGCTATCCCTACATCACCAGCTCTCCCGCCATCACCAGCTCTCCCCCCATCACCAGCTCTCCCTACATCACCAGCTCTCCCCCAACTACCAGCTCTCCCATCACCAGCTATCCCTACATCACCAGCTCTCCCCCATCACCAGCTCTCCTCCCATCACCAGCTCTCCCCCATCAGCAACTCTCCCCGCATCACCAGCTCTCCCCCCATCACCAGCTCTCCCCCATCACCAGCTCTCCCCCCAACTACCAGCTCTCCCCCCATCACCAGCTCTCCCCCAACTACCAGCTCTCCCCTCATCACCAACTCTCCCCTCATCACCAGCTCTCCCCCATCACCAGCTCTCCCCCCATCACCAGCTCTCCCCCATCACCAGCTCTCCCCCAACTGCCAGCTCTCCCCTCATCACCAGCTCTCCCCCCATCACCAGCTCTCCCCCCATCACCAGCTCTCCCCCAACTACCAGCTCTCCCCTCATCACCAACTCTCCCCTCATCACCAGCTCTCCCCCCATCACCAGCTCTCCCCCATCACCAGCTCTCCCCCAACTACCAGCTCTCACCCCATCACCAGCTCTCCCCCCATCACCAGCTCTCCCCCATCACCAGCTCTCCCCCATCACCAGCTCTCCCCCAACTACCAGCTCTCCCCCATCACCAACTCTCCCCCATCACCAGCTCTCCCCCATCACCAGCTCTCCCCCCATCACCAGCTCTCCCCCCATCACCAGCTCTCCCCCATCACCAGCTCTCCCCCATCACCAGCTCTCCCCCATCACCAGCTCTCCCCCATCACCAGCTCTCCCCCAACTACCAGCTCTCCCCCATCACCAACTCTCCCCCCATCACCAGCTCTCCTCCATCTCCAGTTCTCCCTACATCACCAGCTCTCCCCCAACTACCAGCTCTCCCCCCATCACCAGCTCTCCCCCCATCACCAGCTCTCCCCCCATCACCAGCTCTCCCCCCATCACCAGCTCTCCCCCATCACCAGCTCTCCCCCCATCACCAGCTCTCCCCCCATCACCAGCTCTCCCCACATCACCAGCTCTCCCCCATCACCAGCTCTCCCCCCATCACCAGCTCTCCCCCCATCTCCAGCTCTCCCTACATCACCAGCTCTCCTCCATCTCCAGTTCTCCCTTCATCACCAGCTCTGAGAATTCCATGTTTGGTCCTGTCTTCCAAGTTCAGGTTCTCTTCAGGAGCATGAAAGGAAAAGCCAGTGGAGGTGGGCCCAGGGCGCACCTGTGGGCAGGGTCTGTGTGGGTGAGGGGCTGCTCAGCTACTGTGCCCTGTGTTTGCTGGGTGTCCAGGTAGTAGGGGCTTGGGGGTGGGTGATGGCGTGCAGGTAGCCGAGCCTTGGCTGGGAGATGAAGAACATCCCCGAGTCTGCCAGTAAAAAGGACCAGAAAGTGGGCCTTAATCCTGAGGGTTTCCTGAGCCATCAGCGTAAGCAGCAGCTGGATGCTGGGGGCAGTGTTCCTCCCCCATCCTGCTGTGGCCTCCTCGGCTGCATCTTCTGGGCACTGTTAAGTCCCCCAGAAATAGAATGTGGGCCCCAGATGTAGCTTTAATTCTTTGGTGACCAAAAAAAAAAAAAAAAAAAGAGATTAAAGAGACATAGGCGGAATTAACGTATTTTAACCCAGTATGGCCAAGATACTTTCATTTCAGCAAGTGATCAACACACCGCTGTTATTGGCACGATATTTACACTGCTTTGTGTGCTAAGTTGTGAAATCCGGCGGGTAGACATGCCTGTAGTGCACCTCAGGTCACGCCAGAGACTTCGTCTCCCCTGCTAAATAGTGCAGCCCTGTGGTGAAAAGTGAAATCGGTTTGCTTTTGTCCTGCCCATGATATTTGATAGAAGCTGTTGCTTCTGTACAGTTGGTTGTTATAAAGGTATAATTTAAAATGAGGCTATGAATATGTTTTACTTAATAATTAACTTGTTTTAAACCCTTTAAAAATGGATAGTCGATTTACAATCCTGTGTTAATTTTGCTATACAGCAGAGAGATTCAGTTACACGGACATGCATCTTTCCCGTGTTCTTTTCTATTATGGTTTGTCACAAGACGTTGGATATAGTACCCTGTGCTCCCACAGCAGGACCTTGTTGTTTATCATTCTATATATATAATTGCATCAGCTAGTCTCAAACTCCCGATCCACCCTTCCCTCACCTCTCGCTTCCCCTTGGCAACCATGAGTCTATTTTCTATGTCTGTGAGTTTAACATTTAATGTTAAGACATGTGATGAGTGTGTCTCCATTTGCACTCTCCCTGTAGATGCCTGAGGTGGTGAGTGTAAGGAGTGGGGGTGACTTGAGCAGCCGTGGTCAGCTAGAGAGACCCAGCGCTGTCCAGGCCTGTGTGTCCAAGCCCAGGCGCAAGCGGGGACCATTCTTACTCCTCTGTGGGGCTGCTTAGCATCTAGGTCTTTGCCTTTTGCACGCAGGTAGGTGTTTTACAAAGAAGGAGATCAGAGCTGCCTTGTTCTTCTTTTGTATTCCTAGAAATGCTAATGTAATCCCTCATTCACTCAGCTTGTGTTAACTGAGCGCTCATTATGTACTGGGTGCTAGGAAGCTGTTCTAGACTCTGAGGATAGTGGTGAAAAGACAGAGTTCCTGCTGTCTTCGAATTTGTGTCTTTGATGAAAAGCCTGCTTGGTGGTTGTTGCTAGTAATAATAATAGTGCCACCACCAGTAGTCGACATGGCTCAGATGACACTCTGACATGTGACTTATTTTGAAGGCACTCGGGAAAAAAAAATAGCAATTATCTTGAGCCTTAGAAGATATAAGTAGTCAGCAGACACACCAGATATTCAAAGCGTCTATTAGAGGTGTTCCACTGGCTATGCTAGCGGGATGTGAGGTTTGGCTGGAAGGCATGAAGAGGACTCCTTTAAGAACACCTGCTGTGAATCAGCTTTGGCCCATAAGCCAGTTTCTGGGCTGTTATCTGTGACCTGACAAATAGTCGTTTCTTGTTTACAAATGGGGTGTGGTTTCTGGGGCCTGATGGTGTTACCGACCAGGGTTCTTGCCTAGAGGCCAGATAAGAAATTCAGGCTAGGCTTTCTTGGGGCCCCTGCTGCTGCAGGGGGAAGCGAGAACAGGTAACAGGTTCCCTTGGTTGCCCCCTCCGGGAGTGTGGGTGAGCTTCCGCCCACTTATATGAGTTCCTTATGTGCGGTGAGGGTAGGGGTGTGTCCAGGGTGTTTTGCCCACCCCTTGGGTGATGTGGTGTGCAAGGGGCTCTTGCAGTATCTTGCTCCTGACACTCTGTTTTAGCTCCAGGCTCTGCAAAAGTGGCAGTTGGATTTTTTGTCTCTTTGTATCTTTGGGGTCCAGAATTTGCCCCAACTGAGCATGCACGCAGTTATTTTTAGCCCCATACAGTTGCTTTGTATGTTGTTGCTGGAGGAGGGGTGTGTCCAGGTACAAGCACTGCAGCCTAGGGTCCCAGCCTGTCTCAATGGGAAGGAGATCTACACTTAAAAGACAACACAGATCAGAAGTCGGGCATCATCTGCCAAATGACAAGTAAAAAAAAACTGACTTAATAAATGTACATGGAAAATGTAGTACTTAAAAAGTCAAAAATCAAGTGAACTATAGAAACATTTTGTTCCACGGGGTGGTTCTACACAAGGAGTTAAAAGGAGATGAAAACTTGGAGCTCAGTTAGGAAAATAACTAGAACCTTTATGTCTGTGTCGATGGCTTTCAGACGTGCGTGAATTCAGAGTCACCTGGAGGACTCACTACAACACACATCGCTGGTCCCCACCACCAGAGTTTGTATTTTGTAGTTCTGGGGTGAGGCCTGGAAATCTGTATTTCTGATAGGTCCCCAGGTGCTAGTGATCAGGTCCCAAAATCACACTGAGTCTAGTCTGTTTCTTTACATTGCTGTTAGACACCGGAGCTTCCCTGGTGGCTCAGATGGTGAAGAATCTGCCTGCAATGCAGGAGACCAGGGTTCGATCCCCTGGTCGGGAATGTCCCTTGGAGGAGGACATGGCAACCCTCTCCAGTATTCTTGCCTGGAGAATCCCACGGGCAGAGGAGCCTGGTGGGCTGGAGTCCACGGGGTTGCAGAAGAGTCGGATATGACTGAGCGACTAACACTTAGACACACACGGTACCTCGTGCTTTAGTTTCACGTGGTTGATGCAAGCTTGGGCCACACACCCTGTTATGCAGAACAAGGCAGGATACCATCTAATGGTGGGGGCAACAAATGCTAAGGGAAAAGCACAGCAGCTTCTGTCCATGTTTTCATCACTGCCTTAGGCTGACCTTCGTGTCTTTGACTGAGTCTCTCAGATGATCTATGTTTCCCTGTAGGGATATTAAAATTAGGCTTTCAGTAATCTGGCCCTTCCCTTCAGCTAAAATCCTGACACACTGACCTTCTGCAAAGTCTGCTAGAAACCAAACCCACCGTGTAGCTGTTCATCCAGCTATGTGTGTTGGTTGCTCACTCGTGTCCGGCTCTTTGTGACCCCATGGACTGTAGCCCTCCAGGCTAGTCTATCCATGGAATTCTCCAGGCAAGAATGCTGGGGAAGGTAGCCATTCCCTTTTCTAGGGAATCTTCCCAACCGAGGGGTCGAACCTGAGTCTCTTGAATTGCAGGCAGATTCTTTACCGTCTGAGCCACCAGGGAAGCCCATGGCCTTGCATAAATTGCTCCTCTCCTGCCTTTACCCACTGGGAGGTTTGCTCTTCCACAGTGGCCCCCGTGGAGCTGCCACCTGGTGAATAAGCTCCTGGTTTTCCTATCTTTCTCCCTCCAGACTCTTTCTCATATGTGCTTTGCGTGGACTGCTGCTGCAGCACTTGTTATATTATACTTTGTAACACACGTTGCCTGCTTACTTGGTAGACTCTTCCTGGGCATCAGACCCAGCTTCTTCAGTGTTGTAACCCCCTCTCCCAGCTGATGGACTGCACAATTAGAGGCTTTAGTGACAGCATCCCAGATTTCTCAGTCTATGAAAGTAAGTAACATGAAATCACAACCAATAAAGGGAATGCAGAGTGTTCAAAGAACTGATATTTGGAAAAGAGTTGCAGAGTCATGGTGCAAATAAGATAATAATGAGGATTCCTGAGATTTCCACTACATTACTCTGCATCCCAGTCAAGCCCAAATCTAACTCTGCTGACATTAATTGTTTCATGGAGGAACCAAAGTGTTATTCATCTGCGAATAGAAAGCAATTTGCTGATACCAGCCCAGGGGTATGAGTGAGTGTTATAAAATCGTTATCCATAAGCATCCGTAATCTCCTTTATATTTTGGCCACAGTTGATAGGTTATCAAGAGAGTCAGAGGACTGGTGTCTGAAGCCTCAGCTCCAACATAATCACTTGGGAAAATATTTGATGAGACAGTAAAAAGATTACAAGAATGAAAATTTCTACCATTTACCTAGAAAAAAGTAGCTGCAGAACTGTAATCATCTAGAATATTTTAAAATCCATCATCAGAGCGTCTGTGATCTCTTATGTGTATTTTCAATTACAGTGCTTATCACTTCTATGCTACACATACAAAAATTTAAAAAATCATACGGGATGGGGAGGACAGAGATTTAAGCCGAAGGAAAGTGGGATTGAGGGGTGGTGAGGGGTGTTTGTTTTTTTCTTTTTAAGAGACAAGCGTTGGCCAGGGGACTATTTACAGTGTTGACAGGGGAAAGCAGAGTTTGTTTTGAAGAAATTGTGGTGTGCTAGAGTTTTGTGAAATGCTTGGCTATGTTTTGTCTTTTTCTCTAATTAATTGCCTGAGATAAAACGATAGCTATTATTAAAAAAGGAGGATGTCCGGGGGAAAGAATGAGGGGAAGGGACAGTTAGGGAGTTAACTGCTGTACACACTGCTGTGTTTAAAATGCATAACCAACAAGGACCTACCCTGTAGCACAGGGGGCTCTGCTCAGTGTTGTGTGCAAGCCTGGATGGGAGGGAAGTTTGGGGGAGAATGGATACATATATATGTATGGCTGAGACCCTTTGCTATCTACCAGAAACTATCACAACATTGTTAATTGGCTATACCCCAATACAAAATGTAAAGGCTTAAAAAAATTATTTTTTTTTAAAAGAGGATGGCAGGGTTATCATCACTGTCTGTCCTAGGACTGGGCACATTAGCGTCCCCTGCCAGTGGCCCCATGGCAAACTTGGTTTCCTGGTGCCCCCTTCTTGACTCACCTGTTCTTCTCAAACTCCAGATCCAGTTATACTTCATCTGCCTCTGGGAGTCCCTGAGGCACCGTTCTTACCTCTGGCTCTTTCCTACATGTATTCAGTTGTACTTCCCTGGTGGCTTAGATGGTAAAGCGTCTGTCTACAATGCGGGAGACCTGGGTTCGATCCCTGGGTCAGGAAGATCCCCTAGAGAAGGAAATGGCAATCCACTCCAGTACTATTGCTTGGAAAATCCCATGGACAGAGGAGCCTGGTAGGCTACAGTCCACGGGGTCGCAAAGAGTCGGACACGACTGAGTGACTTCATTTTCACTTTCACTTTCATACATTTACAAACGCCACTGGGACCTCTCCACTTGGACGGCAGCCTTGAAAGAAGAGAAGAAGACAAAGATCCCTCAACTAAACACGTGTGCTTTAACCCACCTCTCTTCCTGGATCTTTCCTCTTATGCAGACATGCCTTGATCAGCCCCTTCCCACTGCTTTTGCTCGCAATGCCTCCCAACCCCACTCTGGAATGCGGCTCTCAAATGCCAGTGCCTATAGAAACCAGGGAGAGAATTTGAGTGTGTGATGCTGGCAGGGGTGGGGTGACAATGGCAGCTGACAATTCGCTTCGGTGTTAGGGAGCGGTAGGGCCTGGAGGGGACAGGTGCCCTGGCTGAAGCAGGGCAGCTCCCGTCCACCCTTGTGGTTGTTGTTGGGTCACTCAGTCATGTCAGGCCCTTTGCGACCCCATGGACTCTAGCCTGCCAGCCTCCTCTGTCCGTGGAATTCTCCAGGTAAGAACACTGGGGTGGGTAGCCATTAGCTTCTCCAGTGGATCTTCCCGACTCAGAGATTGCACCTGTGACTCTTGGATTGCAGATGCATTCTTTATCACTGAGCCACCAGGGAAGTCCCCTGGCCATTGGCCATCCTTACCATCTAAGAATGTGCAATCCTGGACCCAGGGTTACCAGATTGCTTTGTTTTTAAAGATAATGTAGAATCTGTTTCTGTGTTTTGAATCACCTGATTTTGTAAGTGATAATGTTGTTCGAAATTAAAAGCATCAGCATCCTTGGGATTGTATGAACACACTGCTGTATTTAAAATATATAACCAACAAAGGCCTACTGTATAGCACAAGGAACTCTGCTCAGTATTCCGTAGTAACCTACATGGGAAAAGAATTGGAAAAAGAATAGATACGTGTGTATGTGTAACTGAATCCCTTTGCTGTACACCTGAAACTAACACAACATGGTTAATCAAGTATGTTCCAATATAAAATAAAAATTTTTTTAATTCCAAAAAAAGCATCCTTTGGCCTACCATTGAATAGCTCAGTATCTGTCAGTCCTTTGTGAACCTCAGCTGCCAGTTTGCAATCTCTAATTTAGAGATACCCAGTGCTCTCTGGCAGAGAAGGCAATGGCACCCCACTCCAGTACTCTTGCCTGGAAAATCCCATGGATGGAGGAGCCTAGTAGGCTGCAGTCCATGGGGTCGCAAAGAGTCAGACACGACTGAGCGACTTCACTTTCACTTTTCACGTTCATGCATTGGAGAAGGAAATGGCAACCCACTCCAGTATTCTTGCCTGGAGAATCCCAGGGATGGGGGAGCCTGGTAGGCTGCCATCTATGGGGTCGCACGGAGTCAGACACGACTGAAGTGACTTAGCTTAGCTTAGCTTAGTGCTATCTGGTAAACCATAGGTAGGGTCTAAAATTGTCTGATAGTTACATTATAAAAAATAAAAAGGAAGAGGAGCAGTTCATTTTAATTTAACCCAGTATTTCTCAAATATTTCAACATGGAATCAATAGGAAACAAAATGCTAGTGAGATACTTTGCATTCTGTTTTTGCACACTGAGTTGTTGAAGTCTGGTGTGTGCTTTACACTTTTGATGCATCTCAACTGCATGAACCCCATGTGACTACTGGCTATTGATCATCAGAGCTCTGGTGGTGAAGGACAAGAATTAATTACATACGTACAAAATAAGGTGAGAGTTTATTCATTATGCTTGCGTTATTGTTCAGTCGCTGAGTCATGTCGGCCTCTTTGCAACCCCACAGACTCTAGCACACCAGGCTTCCCTGTCCTTCACCATCTTCCAGAGTTTGCTCAAACTCATGTCCATTGAGTCACTGGGTGATGCCATCTAACCATCTCATCCGCTGTTTCCCGCTTCTCCTCCTGCCTCCAGTCTTTCCCAGCATCAGGGTCTTTTCCAATGAGTCAGCTCTTCGCATCAGGCGGCCAAAATGTTGGAGCTTCACCATCAGTCCTCCCATTGAATATTCAGAACTGATTTCCTTTAGGATTGACTGCTTAGAGCTATGCTTGCTTGCATAGAGCTAGGTAATTTGAATCTTAGGATAAACCAAAGTAGAAGAAGAACTCTTGAGAATGATGAGTCTAAAAATGACATAAAGAACTGTGTGGAAAAATTCTGGGTGGCACCAGAGTGATCAGTTACAGACTTTCAAAGGCCCCTCATGCCTGGCTGATGGGATTTTTTTTATAGGACTTTCCTACTCAGAGCTCTGCTTGTCACACAAGAGTTCACAGCCGATGTTTGAATTCAGACTTCAGGGTGGGGTTACACTTTGGATTGTTACAATGCTGTTGCCCTTCTGAAATGTCAGGGTGAGCATTTGTCCTTAAGCAAATTTAAAACAAAGTGAGTGTCACAGAAGTCAGTGTAAAATGGGGATGAATATTCTGAATTCAGTGATGACTTTGTCATTCAATCAAGATTTAGCAAATAGACTCACTGCGAAAGAGGAACATTTCCATTCAGTATTTGCTTTCACTGTGGTTTCCTGTTGGGGAGCAGAGCCCAGCAGCTGTTGTCAGCTTTGGCCTAGAGAAGATGGTGACCACTAGTGAACCCTTTCTGAGCCCCAGCTCCACGTTTTTTAGGTTTTCTTATGTCTCCATCCATGGAACATTCGAGAATCTACTGAGGCTGCAATTACGGAGGTCATGATGGTCAGACATTGGCATCAAAGACAGTGACAGGGCACAGAGTGAAACGTTCTGGACACACTGTGCTTTCCTCGAGCCTCTGTCCTCCTAGTAAAGACCAAGGTCTGGTCATTTTTGCTCCTTTGCTACTGGAGAAAACCAGGGACAGTCTGGCAGGGTCTCTTTATTTTTAATGTTGATTTGGTAATTTGTTTGCACCAGGTCTCAGGAGTGGCCCACAGGGTCTGTAGTTGCAGCAGGAAAACTCTTACTATGGTATGCGGGGTCTAGTTCCCTGCCCAGGGAGTGAACTCAGGCCTCCTGCATTGGGAGCTTGGAGTCCCCGGGCTTGGAAACCACCAGGGAAGTCCCAGTATGAGTTTCTCAGTACTGTCTGCCGTACCTGTTTATCTTGCGTGTAATAACCTTATACACATAAGTAACATAAACGATACTCACCATCAGAAGACACTTACCATCAGTGCTTTCCAGGAGCCTTTGGTTGCATCTCTGGTAAGTCAGGGCAGTGGCAAAGTCAAGAATATCATTCTGGGTTGAACTGACAACGCTGTTGGAAAGGCCGTCCTGGGGGTTGGTGGGGGCAGCTGCCATTGCTGTGGCATGTCCCCGTGTCTTAAACCCAGGGCATGGATCTGACTTTCCCACGTTCTCTCAGCTGATAAGAAGCGGGAGTCAGGGACCTTGAAGTCACCCCAGACCCTCAGAGAGGTGGTGTTTCCCCGTCTTTGCGCCATCTGTCCCTTCTCCTGGGCCCCCTCTAGGTTTCAGCCTGGCTCATCTCCTGTGCATGGCTCTGGTGGGAAGAGGAGGAAGCAGGTAGTCTGCTTTTGTGGGGGGAGGTCCTTTCCCACAATTGTCCTGGGACACACACTGGTCTCCGCAATCGCGTTAGTCAGACATGTCAGTCAAGGTGAACAATTTCAGTTGGCTTTGAGCCTTATGAATTGTGGTGATGATTTAGTTGCTAAGTTGTGTCTGACTCTTGTGACCCCACGGACTGTAGCCCGCCAGGCTCCTCTGTCCATGGGATTTCCCAGGCAAGAATACTGGAGTGGGTTGCCATTTCTTTCTCCAGGGGATCTTCCCCACCCAGGAATCGAACCCAGGTCTCCTGCATTGCAGGCAGAATTCTGAATTCTAGAGGAAGTATTTCATAGTGATACACTTGGTGAAGGAGAAAGTTGCAGGGCACTTGGAGTTTGAGGTTACCCCTCTGAACATTTTTATAGAATGATTAAAATTTGAAAACTAATTTCTAGAGAAAATGATTTCGAGTGGAAATTGAGACCTAATAGTTGCTTCCTTGGAAATGGCTTAGAAAGTGGATAATAAAACAACAGGGAGCAACAGTGGAACTTGACTGCATCTGGTCTCCTGATAAATGCGCGTTGATTATCTCACCAAATGCCAGACGCTTAACAGGCAAGGCCTTTCTTCATTTAGCTGACCTGGTGCTATGGTAAGCACCCTGCTAGGTTGGCCTCCAGTAAGCCTTGCCTCCTGGTATTCATGCCCTCCCATGGTGAGGGTGAGTAGTGATGACCTGTGACTTACAAGGCCAGGTCATAAAAGATGCTGCTGCTTCTGCCTTGCTTTCTGGAATCACTTGCTCTGGGGCGAAGCTGGCCACATGTTGGGAGGACTCTTCTATGCGGAGAACTGAGGTCTCCTCCTAGCTGTAGTGCACCCTTGCCAGCCATAATGAGTGAACTATCCTGGAAGCAGATCTTGCAGCTACTGTCAAGCCTTCATATACTTGCAGCCCTGGCTAATGTCTCTTTTTTTTTTTATTTTTAATTTATTTATTTATTTATTTGGTTGTATCCAGTCTCAGTTGCCAGGCATTGTCTTAAGACCTTTGCAAATATGAACCTCTTAACCCTCATAACAATCCTTTGAAGTAGGTACTGTTGCTGTACCCATTTTATCCATGTGGAAACTGAGGCCCAGAGATGCCTTGCTCAAAGTCACAAAATTTGTAAAAGGCTGAAGTAGGATTTGAATTAAGCAGTCTGAGCAGAGTCCGTGTTCTCAACAAGTACGTTGTATTGTCCTTTTAAAGGAACCACCTTCTTTCCAACTGTTTTTCCAAAACAGTTTTAGGAAATCAGTTCTGAGATCAGGTGGTTGATGAAGGGCAGGATTAAGATCTAGGATGGGGAGGAACTGGATGCTGAACTCACCCAGGATTGGGGGTAGGGGGAGGCGTGGAGTTTGGGTGGAGTGGCTTCGATAAATCCTTCTCTAAGCCTCTGTCCACTCTACTGTAAAGCTAATAGCAGTTCCTATTGGGGACTTTTTTTAGGGTTAAATAAGATAAAGAATGGAAGGCCTCTAGCTGGGGGTGGTGGGGTTCGGCACACCTGAGTTGCTGTCTCTTGCCCAGCACCTTCTGTTTGCCATTGCTAAAGTGAGACTCGCTCATCTGACTGCTGTCTGCCCTGGTCCCTGCAGCTTTGCTCTTGGCCTGGATGCTGCCTGCTCTCTGAGCCCACGTGACCCCAGCTCTCCCATCTGGTACACTGCCCTGAATTCCCACATAGGAGAAATCAACTTCCTGATCATCCGCTGACCTTCATTGCTAGGATGCAGACTAATAACAGCGAACCATTTCCTGTGCTTAATCACATTATTCACAGTGCTCTGCAGAGTGGGCGGTTTGGAACCCCAACCACTAATTACAGAGTAGTTGGGAAGACAAAAATGAAACAGAGGAGAAGGGCTTTGGTGGCTCTGTGAGTTGGGCATTCTGAAGCCAGAGGTAGTTCTGTTGGGTGTACAGCTATCCCTGGTCTTTGTGGGAAATTGGGTCCAGAACCCCCTATGGATACTAAATTCTGAAGGTCCGCAGGTCCCTTGGATGACCCCTGGATCCAGGGTCCCACGTCTGCAGACTCAGCCATCAGCAGATTGTAAACGTAGTACACGATTGATACACAGCTGATTGAGGCAGGTTGAGGTATGGGATTGGCAGGTATAGAAGAGTGAAAGTGTTAGCCCCTCAGTCACGTCTGACCCTTTGCAACACCATGGACTGTAGCCTGCCAGGCTCCTCTGTCCATGGGATTCTCCAGGCAAGAATACTGGAGTGGGGAACCTATCCCTTCTCCAGGAGATCTTCCTGACCCAGGAATGGAAGTGGGGTCTCCTGCATTGCAGGCAGATTCCTTACCGTCTGAGCCACCAGGGAAGCCCAGGACCCATCATATTTGGAGATTCAGGGACAGTGCCGCAAGCAGTGGAAAGTGCCGGGCGTGGAGGCCGCACAGATGAAATCCCAGTTCCATCACTTTATGAGACTTTGGACAAGTTATGTAACTTCCCCAAGTAGAATCATGACACTGACCTCATTCATTCCTTGTGAGGTTCCCTTTCTCTTTATGATGACTGTATATGAGCTAGTGTCATAAACAGCTAATGGTTGGGCGTTAAAAGCTCACATAAGAAACCCCTCTACCTCACAAAGGAAATAAAGGATAATTTCAGATCAAAACAGTATTGCCCGAGGCATTCCAACAGGCAGCTCTAGAAATGCTGCTGACCTGTGCGGTCCATGGAGGTACCTAGTGGGAGGTCAGCCTTGGATACTTAGACCAGCCTAGCTGGGGGCATAGAGGTTTACTCTCTTCTTGTCTGTTTCTGACCCTGAATAAGAAAAGTAGTTATGCACCCTAACAGCTTTTCTTTAAAAATCTTGTACATCTTTTATATAAGGTAGGTGGGAAAAATGTTTTGCAAAGAATATAGTACGCATTCACAATTAAAAACACAAAATAAGAAAAATCAGAAAAATCTGGACAAGTTAGAAAAAGTAGGGAGCTTCTTATTCTGATTTTAAAAAAGTCTTAAAAGCTATGGTGAGCATGACACTTCATTGAGGAACCTCAGGAAAAATTTCAGGATGCTTTTGTTTCTTCCGTTCATTATCACATTGGATGTTCTAGCTACTTAATAAGACAAGGAAAAACGGGAGTGTAAAATCAGGAAAGAACAAAGAAAATTGCCCATATTTGCAGATGATATGGTTGTCAATGTCAAAATGGAGAATCTGCAAACTATTAGTAAGAAGTTTGATAGATATAAGATCTGTGTACAAAAATCAATAATGTTCCTATAGATTAACCCAAACCAAGTAGAAAAAGTTTTTTGTTGTTGTTTTAAAAGAACATTTACACCAGCAACAAAAGCCAAAAAGTACATTAGGAAAAAAACTGACAAAAATAAGCAAGACCATAATGGACAATATTATTAAAAAAAAAAAAAAAAACCCATTGAAGGGCTTCCCTGGTGGCTCAGTGGTACAGAATCCGCACGAGGTCCATCCCTGATCTGAGAAGATCCCACCTGCCAAGGAGCAACTAAGCCCACGCCCCACAACTATTGAGCCTGTGCTCGAGAGCCCAGGAATCGGAACTACGGAGCCCGCGTGCCCCCGAGCCTGTGCTCTAGAGCCCCGGAATTGGAACTACAGAGCCCGCGTGCCCTGGAGCCTCTGCTCGGCAACAGGAGAAGCCACCCCAATGAGAAGCCTGTGCACCCCAAGCAGAGAGCACCCCCCACTCGTTACAACTGGAGAAAAGCCCACGCAGCAAGGGAGACTCAGCACAGCTAAAAACTCAAAACCCCAAATTTAGACCTTTGAGGAAGAAAAGAACAAACCTTTAAATAGAAGTTGATTACATTAAAATTAAAACTTCTTAATAATATACGCTGAATTAAAAGGCATCATGCGAGATGATTATAACAGTCATCTGCATAATTAGTCAGGAATTAGTATGCAAAATATGTGAAGAATTTCTACAAATCAGTAAGTAAAAGGTTATGCCATAGAAAAATGGGTACAGAATGAGAGCGTGGAGAAATCAGAGGCAGGAAAACTGAATGGACAGTAAGCATTAAAAATGGTCCGACTCACCAGTACGAGGCTTCCCTCATAGCTCAGTCGGTACAGAACCTGCCTGCAGTGCAGGAGACCCAGGTTCGATTCCTAGGTCGGGAAGATCCCCTGGAGAAGGAAATGGCATCCACTCAAGTATCCTTGCCTGGAGAATCCCATGGACAGAGGAGCCTGGCAGGCTATAGTCCTTGGACATGACTTAACGACTAAACCATCAAAACTCACCAGTAGTCAGGGAAATGTAAATTAATAACACGGTGAGATATAATCCCACACATCTCAAATTTTGAATTTAAAATCTGGCAAAAGTTAAAATCTCAAAATACCAGGAGCTGCCAAAAAAAAAAAAAAATAATAAGTAGTTTTTCATACAGTGCTGCTGGGAATGAAAATTGGTAAAGTCACTTTGGAGAGTAAGTAGCAGTTTCTACTACAAATAACCAATTCCACATTTATAGGTACACTCCAGAGAAAGTCCATCTACAGACTGATTCCAGAGGAAATCCAGCATGTGTACATGAGGAAATATATTTGTGTAACAGTGTTTGCTATAACGTTCCTCGTGAGAGTTAAAAACTGAAACTGATCAAATATGCATCATTTAGGAAATGGATAAAGTATTTCGTACGTATAATATAGAATTAGTCTATAGCAATTAACTCAGTGAGTTAGCTTAATCTGTATATCTTATTGCTGAGTCAGAAAAGTTGCAGTCAAGTAGTATTATGTTTATGTAAATTTTTAAAAATAGCACTTTTGTAAGAGAAGGAGAAATATTGTGTGACATGCCTTATATGCATAATCTAAAAAGAAATGATACAAATGAATTTATTTACACAACAGAAACAGACTCACAGACCTAGAGAACTTACGGTTACCAGAGGGGAAGGGGAAGGGATAGTTAGAGAGTTTGGGATGGACATGTACACACTGCTCTAAATAAAGTGGATAACCAACAAGGACCGTAGTGTGCATCACAGGGAACTCTGCTCAGTGTCATGTGGCAGCCTGGATAGGAGAGGGGGTTGGGGGAGAGTGGATACATGTATATGTATGGCTGAGTCCCTTCTTGCTCACCTGAAACTGTCATAACATTGTTAATCAGCTCTACTCCAATTTTTTTAAAAGTGCAAAATAAAAAAGAATGTGTGAAATAGTAGGGTTAGGGTCAGGGAAGCCTGGTGCTGCAGTCCATGGGGTCACAGAGAGTCGGACATGACTGAGCAACTGAACTGAATAACATAAGTACCAAAATTATAAAATTATACATGGGAAAGTCATGTAGGAGATCATAAAAGCAGTCTTCCCTGGGAAGGAAAGGTGAGAGGTTTGGACTGAGCTGAAGTAAAAAGGAGGCTTCAACTCTGTCAAGTTCTCTTTAAGAAAAATAGAATGAAAAGGAGAGGCCTGAGAGCAGTAGTAGAAAATATTCTCAGCATTTGTTAGATTTAACCTCGCTTGTGTCTTGGTAACTGTGTGCTGTGTTTATATGTTCAAACTACTTGTGGAAGCAGGAGCCATCAGCACCCTTCAGGTCTGCCCAAAGGAGCAATGTGGAAATGAGTCCCTTGCTTCGGGGCGTGTCCCTGCTCACAGGGAGCTGTTATGCACGGGACAGCTGCCTGTGCCCACACGTGTACGGGCTTGTATTTGCTGATCAGCTGGTGTTGCCTTGGCAACTTGGCATGCCCTGTCATCTGCTGAACTGAGGGCAGGTGAATGACTTTGCATATCAGCTGTTTATTTCCTTCTGAGGGATTCAGTCTAAAGCAAGGGCGATCAGCCTGTCTTTGTCCCTGAGCCTTCTAAATAGGCAGAGTTTCCCTGGTGGCTCAGATGGTGAAGAATCCACCTGCAATGCAAGAGGCTCGGGTTCAATCCCTTGGTCGGGAAGATCCCCTGGAGAAGTGAATGGCTACCCACTCCAGTATTCTTGCCTGGAAAATTCCATGGACAGAGGAGCCTGGCAGGCTACAATCCATGGGGTCACAAAGTGTCGGACACAACTGACTAAGCAACAACAATAACATGCTTTAGAGACTGCAGGGGTGAGATGCTCTTGCATTGTAGACCCTCTTCCCAACACTGGGGGCACCACAGGGAGAGGAAGGGTGTGGGACTCAACCCCTGCAAATGTCACAGGATGCTGCCTAGTTACTGCTATAGGGTAGATTCCTGTCTCTGGTTGCAGTGGTCCATGAGAACCTCCTGGCTTGACTTGCTCCTTATCCAGCGCGGACTTCCGTGGGGAGATATCAGTCCTTGCCGCTCAGCCTCCTGGGCCCACTGGCCTGCTGTGTACCCAGTTCTTCCTGCCTGTCCTTGTAGTGATTGAGCCCCATGCTAGGAGCTGAAGGACAGAAACTGTTGTGAGAAGGATTGAATGAATGCTGGTTAGGCTCTTGATCTCAGGTAAACCTCCAGGGAAACATCTTGGTGGGTTCAAGGCTGCATAAAGTGCCACTACATAAACATGTGTACTTTAAAATATATATATATATTTATTTTTAATTGGAGGATAATTGCTTTACAATCTTGTATTGGTTTCCGCCATACATCAACATGAATCAGCCATAGGTATACACATTTGCCCTCCCTCCTGAACCTTCCTCCCGCGTCCCACCCCATCCCACCCTCTAGGTTGTCACAGAGCACTGAGCTGGGCTCCCTGTGTGATACAGCAACTTCCTCTTGGATATCTGTTTTACACGTGGTGATGTATATATTTCAATACTACTCTCTCAATTCGTCCCACCCACTCACTCCTTCCCCTGCTGTGTTCACAATCTGTTCTCTGTCTTCCTTTCTATTTCTGCCCGGCAAATAGTTTCATCGGTATCATTTTTCTAGATTTTATATATATATATGCACATTAATATATGATATTTGTTTTTACATGTGTACTTTTTATCAAAACAGAAGGGTTCAAATTCTTAGATTGTAAAAGCTGGTCATGTGAAGGATTTCTGGCTAACCTGACCATCCTTCCAACCAATGGTTACCGAGTTCTTTCTATCTGCCTTTAAAAATGGGAAGGTCCGAGTCCAGGGTGGTGCATGAATCCTTTTCTGTTAGCCAGGTTGGCACTTCACTCCACCCCGAGAGGCACTCAGTCAGTATAGCCCCTCTATCCCGCTTATAAGGGTCATCAGAGTGTCCCCTTTTCTAGCCACACTTCTGAGACCATCCCACAGCGCCCTTGGGTAATTGATGAGTCAGTCTTGAGCCCTTAGCTGCTAGGACTTGGGATCTTAAGCCAGTGAAGACATGGAGATTCTTAACCCGTGGGGCAGACCTGTGGTTTTCCCATCAGTATTAACCCGGATGCACATTCCCAGGGCAAGAAGGTACTGCCCTGTCACCACTGCAGACCTCAGTCCTGGTGCAAGACACCAAGAGTCGAGAGGCTTCCGACGCTCTCTGCCTAGTGCCACTGCAAAGGCGCGTGAACAAAGCACTTGCTCCCTGTCTGGGCAGAGGGATGCATTTTATGCGTCTGGTAACAGGTCTTAAAATTCTTTCAAGTCAAGTATTGCGAGCAGCATAGCGTCAACATATTTAAATCCTTTTCTCTTTTTATTAAGGAAAACCGCTATTAACATGTAACTTGAGTCTCTTGGTCCCTATCTGACATTCTGAGAGTTTCCCTTCTTACTGGTTATAGCCTTTCAAACAATCTTATGTGCTTGACGCACACTTGGTAAGTGAAGAGCTGCATAGAATAGCTACTCCCAGAAATTGATAATAGCGATTGTCTCTCTGGAAGGGTCAGGACTGGGCAGGAGACTCAGTTTTTTATTGAATATCTTGCTTGCGTTTGAATTAAATTTTCCCGAAGGTGTACCGTTTTCAATTAAGTGAACTTGGTTAATTAAAAAGCTCTTTTGTTGTAAGAATGCAAGGGGTGCCTATGCTGAGAATATTGCATGTACTAAATAGAGACTCTGCACTGCCATTTGCGCCCCCATGCCCCTGTTCCTATACTAACCAGCTTTGTGGCAGAAACAGCTACTGAAACATCTGGAGTCTAAGTTCTTGAATCTGTAAAGAGGGGGTGGGGCACTTGCCTAGCCTCACAGTGCGTCCTAAAGGTGGGATGAGATATGTTTATCCCTCTTTCCGTGTTTAAATTGCATTGGTAGCCTTCCTCCAGATCGCGCGTACTTGGAGAGTGGGAAATGCTTCGTGTGCATCTTTGCATCCTTCCAGCCCCACTGCATGCTGTGTAACTTCCTGATGGGAAGGGACCCTGTGTCGCGTTGTTTCCTGATGCACCTCTGTGCCTGGAACAGTGCCTGGCGTGGTGTGGGCGTGGTGTCAGTGTTTATTCAGTGAATGCACGCATGCTCCATAGGGATTCAACTCATGGTGCTTGAGGCTTGAACACCGATTTGCTGACATAATTTCCACACAGCCTGTCTCATCTGCAGAGTTTAGCATCAATAGATGTCCTTGGCTCCAGAGAATATACAGTCCTTTTGCTTAGTTTCCATCATCTGGCCCATCATACATTAATCTTAAGTGAAGTCTCTCAGTCGTGTCCAGCTCTTTGCAACCCCATGGACTGTAGCCTACCAGGTTCCTCCGTCCATGGAATTTTCCAGGCAAGAGTACTGGAGTGGGTTGCCATTTCCTTCTCCAGAGGATCTTCCCAACCCGGGGATCGAACCTGGGTCTCCTGCATTGCGGGCAGACGCTTTACCCTCTGAGCCACCAGGGAGCCACACTGATCTTGGCATCACCTAGCCCTTCTGCCTGCCAGCATTAAGCGCTGTTGGTCATGGTTTCCCTCTCATCATTCCTTCAGCTTTTGCTCTGTTATTTTCTCTGCTCTACTGGTGAGGAATCCCAGAGCTTGTGGGAAGGGCCAGGGGTTGGTGAGTGAGAGCAAGACCAAACCCAGTACTGACAAGCAGCGTGAGCACCCCAGGTCCCCTGGGATTCACAGAGACAGGGCCAGAGGGTGGCACCTCGTCAGATCACAGCCCTTGCCAGTTGGCTCTGGCAGAGCGGTGCCGCAGTTGGCATCCCCTGGCAGTGCCACCCATTAGCATTGCACAGCTGGGCCGGGGACCAGCCAGCTGCACGGTTCCTGTGAGAGTCATGTTCTCACCTGCTCCACAGCTGGAGCTGTCAGCCTCTATCTCAGATTCCTGACGATCATCCATATTAAGTGAAATGCGCTGGATGGGCAAGTGCATTGCAGTGTGGTACCTGGGCCGCCTCGGGCACTTCACGTGAATGCAGATTCCTGGACCCTTCTGGGAGAAGCTCTAGGGGAGCAGGGTAGAGAGGCTTGGGAAGCACCAGATTTGACAAGCTCCAGTGGATTCTGACTCATGGGAGAGGTTGACAGTTATGCTGGAGTAGAGGAGAGTCTGGCATTCAGAGCTGGCCTGACCTGAGTGTGAGTCGAAACTCTGCCACCCGCCAGCTGGGTGGCTCCGGGCATGCAACTCTGCTGGCACCTCTGTGTCTTCCTCCGTATGAGAGGGATGGTGATGCTGGTGTCTGTCTCACAGAACTTCTAGGATTAAGTGAGTGTGTGTGAGGTGCCATCCGTGTATCTGCCCTGCAACAGGCGCTTATGAGTGTTAGTTGGTGATGCAGTGGTGATGTGCTGATGCTGACCACCCTGGGGGCAGAGTTTCCGCAACTCTGCTCCAGCGCATCCCCAGCTCAGATGCCTGAGCGGGGATGAACTCTGGATGAATTGTGGGCCACTTTCTGACAACCTGAACACTAAAGACTAGAGACATAGCTCCTTGGATTAGCTGTCACTGTTGTCTGTGTGCCACAAACTCCCCAAAGCGATTTTCAGGGAAGCCTTGACTGTAGCAGAGGATGGATGCTTTTGATTTGGAGGGAAAAAAAAAGATTTTTTTTTATGTGGATCATTTTTTTTAAGTTTTTATTGAATTTGTTACATTATTGCTTCTGTTCTATGTGTTGATTTTTTTTCTGCCATGAGGCATGTGGGATGCTAGCTCCCCAGCTAGGGATCAAACCTGCACCCCCTGCATTGGAAGGCGAAGTCTTAACCACTGGATCACCAGGGAAGTCCCTGATTTGGGAATATAAAGCAGCTGCAGCTGCAAAAGCATTTGCAGGAGCGTCCTCTCCTTTGCCTGTTAAATGCATTAGTCCCAGCTGAACCGTGATGATTTTTCTTATGTTAAAACATCTTTCTTTTATTTTGTGCTCTGGGAAAATCAGATTCTAGATGCATCCAAGGCTTGCATTTGAGTGCTTCCCTAAAGCAGTGGTATCTAGCAATAGGTAAAATAACATGCAAAGCGTGATGCATGGTTCTGAGCCCAGAAATGTTGGAAATTTCTTTATTGACCCCAAGTAAACAGTGATGCCTTAATTTGCTACAACTCACTAAGGAGCAGCATGTTAAAGGCCAAGTTCATGAGGTTTGCATTCTGTTTATTTTAAATACAGCCTAGTTCAGTAACTAGCCCAGTTTTCTTCTGGCAATTTGGAGAGAGCAGTATACAAAATTCCAAAGAGTGATTTGCTCATTTGGAGAAGGGAGCCTCCAAAATGTGATTGGTCTTTGAAAAATTAATAGAAAGCCACCAAGGTCACTCTGCAGCTTGGTCATTTGCAGGTTGGTAAAGAACCCACCTGCAGTGCAGGAGACCCAGGTTCCACCCCTGGGTCAGGAAGATCTCCTGGAGAAGAAAATGGCAACCCACTCCAGTATCCTTGCCTGGTGAATCCCATGGACAGAGGAGCCTGGCAGGCTACAGTCCGTGGGTTCGCACAGAGTCAGACATGACTGAGCGACTATAGCACCACCCCCACATGGAAATGAACCCGTCTGTGTGTTAATGCCCCTGGCTTGGAACTGCCACTAGCCCAGAGCTCAGGACTTGTGTTGGGCAGTGCAGGAATGACCACGTGTGGTCAGTTCGGGAGCAGCCAGAAATCGATGGCCCACCTGTCCCTGTCCTGAGCAGGCGCATGGGCCCATCATCACGACATCCTGTGTGGCTGCGTGTGGGTATGTTTGAACTCGTGGTGGGTCTGGGGTATAGCCCAGAGCCCGGCCTCCAGTTGTCCTCATGTTTCTAGGCAAGCCTGAGAGTGACCTGCATGGAGGAACACGCATTAGGCTCAAGCACCTGTCTGAGCTTTGGTGCTACCTATTTAAAGGAGTGGCTTTCCCGGTGATGCTGGTATTAAAGAACCTGCCTGCCAATGCAGGAAACAGGAGAGATTCAGGCTTAGTCCCTGGGCAGGGAAGATCCCCTGGAGGAGGAAATGGTAGTCTACTCCAATATTCTTGCCTGGAGAATTCCATGGACAGAGGAGCCTGGCAGGCTATAGTTCATAGGGTTGCACAGAGTCGGACATGACTGAAGTGACTTAGTGCATGTGCGCACACACACACATTTAAAGTAATACTCAGAAATGCCATCTGCCCTGCACCTGGAAATTTGGGGGAGCTCCCATCCTGTGAAGACTGCAGTTTGGGTTCAGTCTTGCCCACTGGGGAGCCAGTTACTAGCTAGCCCGTTTCCAGGCAACCGTGAGGGAGTTCCCAGCCTCACTTGCTGGATAATCCTCTTGTGTCTCTGTTACCCTTGCCTGTTTAAGGGTAGCCTGTCCATGTGGGGGAAAGAACATGAGCCATTGTGGTCCAGTGGATAAAACTCCAGACGTTCAAGGCAATGGTCAGGGAACTGAGATCCCGCATTCCTCGCAGTGCAGCCTAAAAGAAAAAACAGATCTGGGTGAATCTGAATTCCACTCCTGCATGTCCTGCAGACGGAGCTGGAGGCTCAGTGAAAGCCTCTCTCAGCCTCAGTTCCTCTAAGTGTCCCCTGAGAAATAAGCTGGTTAATTGGCCCTGGTGAAGACTGAAGACGATGTGTTGTCTGTGAAGGCTGGCACTGTGATAACGGAAATGCCCAGTGCATCCTGGATTGCTGCTGAGTGCTCTGTGACATGCTTGGGCATGCGATGGGATAATTTGCTAATATATTTTTTTACAAAGCCTAGAAAGCAACAATGAGAAAATGTTCAATTCAGAGGTTAATTAGGTCTGTGCTGGACCCGAGGCAGGAGATAGATGGGCCCCAGGCTGAATAGCTAGAGTTTTTCCCATGTAGACAGATGCTCCAAGATGAAGAGGAGGAGAAGCTCAGCCCTGCCCAGAAAAGGGCTAAAGAGACCTCATGTTTCTCCTTCTCAAAGTCAAGGAGACCTTCCTGACTACACAAGCGCAGAATGGCTCCTTGGCGGTCAAAACGGGAGAGAGCGCTACTCTGTAGTAGCTGGAGTCCGCCTACTGGTAGACCTCTTTGCTAGAATCCATCTTGCCTGACGCATGCGCCCATACAGGGTAGGGCCTTGAGATAAACCAAATATGGATTTATCCATATCCATCTTGCCAGGCAAAGAAAGATGACTGGCCAAAGGAGACCCAGAAGAAGTGGCCCGTATGAGTGATTCACACTCCTGTGAGTGTGTGATTCTCTCTCTGAGCTCACCTGTGTGTGTCTATTCACACGTACCATTTTCCTCCTAATCAACACTTGTTTCACCACTTTCCATCTCTGTGGAAATGCATTTCTACAA
Source organism: Capra hircus (assembly GCF_001704415.2). NCBI lineage: Eukaryota > Metazoa > Chordata > Mammalia > Artiodactyla > Bovidae > Capra > Capra hircus. Next base: position 14,331,761 of record NC_030828.1, on the reverse strand, counting down.
AGCCCGCAGGCGAAGGCGTTGTCACTGACCGCTGGTTTCACAGGCTAGGATTCCGGGCTCTCCCTGCCGCAGCCTGACTTCAGCCTCTGCACGGGAGTGAAACCCTGCTTCAAGCTGCTACAGGCCAAGGCTGCCTGAGATCAGAGTTGCATAAGAGAGTTGCCATCCTCTATTTCTTTTGCATCTGGAGAAAAGGCAGAGCTTCTCCCCATCCTAGTTATAAGAGTTGGTGGTCTTGCCGTACCAAGATCAGTGAAGAGATGACAGGAGCTTAAGATCTGTGGTATGAGCTAAGACTTCCACGCAAGCCGGATAACACAATTTCCTTGTCAGACACAGTATGTGCGTGTGTGTTCAGCCATGCCTGACTCTTTGTGACCCCATGGACTGCAGACTCCTCTGCCCCTGGAATTCTCCAGGCAAGAAGACTGGAGTGGGTTGCCATTTCCTTCTCCAGGGGATCTTCCAGATGGGGATGAAACCCCCATCTCTTGTGTCTCCTGCATTAGCAGGGGGATATTTTACCACTGCACCAGCTGGGAACACATGAATGAGGTTTACTGGACTTAGTACAGCTGCTGAGTTAGGTCAAGAGGAAAGATGCTTTTCTGTTAAAGAAAAACAGTTCCGAGTTCTTGCTGTCAACTGTCTACTGTTCAGATCAGACATATTTCTGCCCAATCCTGCCTTTCATGCTCCCAACACTCCTGTCTGTCAAGTGTTTTAAAGTACACTGACTTTTTTTAATCCAGCTGGAAAAAAAAAAAAAACTAAAATCAATTTTCTATTTGTTTGAAATGACTGCAGTCGTTGCTAAAGACTCAAAACGTGAGTCCCAGAGCCCCAAAAGACGAAACGCAGTAAACTCAATAAACAGGATGGATGAATTCTGTGGTGAGTCACTCATCTCTTTACTGACTAAGTGTTCATTAAGCACCGCATCCAGAAATGGAGTTCCCCTCTAGAGAAAATGCTAATTAAGATGCCTCTTTGAGCCCCCACGTTTATCCTCTTAGCAGTCTCTCCCTTTATTTGATCTCCATTTCAGAAGGATGGGGCCCTTTATTTAGACGAAGTAATTTCTAAAGGAAGGAGCAGAAAGGCCAATTAAATGATAGTTGGAGAATTGTGTCACCTCGAGTTATATAACTTTCCGTGTTAGATCATACTGATTAAGCACTCAAGCACGTTGTCCAAGAGTTTATAGATGAAATAAGCCACTTTCCAGCCATGCCCTGGAGAGCTCAAGTGTGTGTGTGGTGAGATGTTCAGGCCAACGTCATTACCCATGAATCCTTTTCTAAGTAAAGGCCTGATTCCTGTCAAAAAATTAGGAAGAGACTGCTGCTTCCCCTCAAACCTGTCTGGTTCATGTTAAAGCTGGTTGGATAACATGCAAACCCTAATTAGGTAGGCGTTGTTCTGTAGCAGAAAGTCAACAGCTTTCAAGCGTTGAGACTCGGAGCTTGAGCTGACAGCATGCAGGGCACGTGGCTGGGATATGAGGCCGGGGGGGCCTCTCTTACACTGAGCTCCTGAAGCCCCCAAGTAGGAGGTATGTCAGAGAGGAAGAAAGGGTGTCAGATGTAGTTTAAGGCCAACACAAAGGAAGGGGCGTTGTTTTGAATAGGGAGACTCTGGTGGGGGGTTGCCTGGGAATGAGTCACAGAACCTCTTCAGGGAGGTGCAAGGAAAGCAGATTATTTTTTTTTTCATTATTTATTTATTTCCCTGGTGGCTCAGACAATAAAGAATCTGCCTGCAAAGCAGGAGACCTGACTTCGATCCCTGGGTTGGGAAGACCCCCCTGGAGAAGGGAATGGCTACTCACTCTAGTATTCTTGCCTGGAGAATTCCATGGACAGAGAAGCCTGGTAGGCGACAGTCCATGGGGTTGGAAAGAGTCAGACACCACTGAGTGACTAACATTTTCACCTTCATCTGTTTAATTAATTAATTTTATTTTTGGTTGTGCCGGATCTTCATTGCTACACGAGCGCTTTCTCCAGTTGCATCGAGTGGGGGCTGCTCTCTAGTTGGCGTTGTACAAGCTTCTCATTGCATTGTCTTCGCTTGTGGAATGTGGGCTCTAGGGTGTGGTTGCAGGCTTAGTTGCCCTGCGACATATGGAATCTTCCCAGACCAGTGATCGAACCCGTGTCCTCTGCCTTAGCAGGCAGATTCTTATCCACTGGGCCACTGGGGAAATCTGAGAAGTGGATTATTTTAATTGGTGGTAAGAACCTCTCACAGATTTTTTTGGAAGCCTTGGGGTCAGTAGGATCTTCTGAAAATCAGAACTGATTGGAGTGGGGATGGGAGGGTGGAGGGAAGGAAGGTGCTACATTAGTTTTTCCTGTTCTGTAAGTTTTGAGGTATCACAAGTTAAATGTACTAAAATAAGCCCTGAAATATAAAACAAGGCTATTCTGAGGTCAATATGAATATTTTACCCAAATGATGGAGATTCAAGCTCTCCTGGTGTGCAACGTACTAGTTCATAAAGAGTGCAAGATTATTTATTTTCTAAATCTTTGAAAGAATCTCTCTAAGAAGTAGGTCGGTGGCTTTATTTTAAAAAATGAGCTGCTGTGCATTTTTGAAATATTCGCCTGTTTTGCTGTCAGGCCTTAGTTGCAGGGTCTTTGCTGCCCTGACTCTGTGGCTGTCGCGCGAGCTCAGCAGTTGCAGCACACAAGTTTAGTTAGTTGCTCCACAGTGTGTGGGATCTTAGTTCCTGGGCCAGAGATCAAACCCCCAACCCTGTGTTGTGTTGCAAGGTGGATTCTTAACCACTCAGCCAGCAGGGAAGTCCTGAAGTTGGTGCCTTTAGGAGAGAAGCCAGATTGACAGCCGTTAGGGGGTTTGCCATTCCTGAACTACTGGGCCATGTATCCAGTCTCCAGCGGGACCACAGAGGTTGCCTTTGATAAAGAAGTCAGCTCACTGAACCAGACCACCCCATCTTGAATGAACTGGGCAACCCCATATTTGGTCCACAAATGGCTCATGTACAAAATCTTGAGGGATTTTTCCGTTACTGCAAATGCATGTGTGCGCACACACTCACACACACACACACACACACAGTTTGGAGCCTTGGAATTAGAAATGGGTCCAGCTGAAACCCTGGCCCAACAACAGAGAACTCCTTGGAGCTCATCTTTCCAGAGGAACACAGAGTGGGATTCACATCCCAGCTTCCCCACCTGAGTGTGCAGCGCCCCGAGAGCAAGTCAAGTTTTCTTTCTGAATTCCAGTTGGCTCTTCTTTAAAATCACGATGCTAGACTCATTTTGTATGCGTTTGTGATGATAAAGTAACATTTATGAAGTGCCTAGCTGAGTGGCACGGGCATGTGTGCCGAGTCTCTTCAGTCATGTCCGACTCTTTGCAACTCCATGAACTGTAGCCCACTAAGTTTCTCTGTGCCTGAAATTCTCCAGGCAAGAGTACTGGAGTGGGGTGCCATGACCTCCTCCAGGGGATCTTCCCAACCACATACAGTAAGCTAAAAAAATATAGTTAACATTTTTCATTTTAAATACTTTGACCCATGACCTTCTTTCTAAGCTAGTTCATTAAAATGATCTAAAATGGACAGGTTTGGAGAGTCAATATTGATAGGAAAATAATGAGTTAGGTTTAAAATTCTATGTTCAAGTTGGTAGAACATAAGGAGTGTATATATATATATATACATATATATACATATATATACACACACACATAAACACATATATATGATATACACGCAGAAACACATATGTAACATTTGTAATAAGTAGCAATTGTTTTCTCAATGATACTTTTCAATGAAAATTGACAAATGTGATTATTATGCATAGAAAACAGCTAATATGAACATTTATATGCCAAGTGCAGGTGTAAAATTGAAACTAAAAGTGAATATTTTTGTAAAACCAATCTGCTTTGAATAGCACCACTTGTGGTCAAGGAAGGCCAGTAAATTCCCTGCCTATCTAAAAGAGAAATGCTGTAGCTGTAGAGACTCTATTTGGAGAGATTTTATGGATTTCTGGATTTCTGATGTGTAAAATGAGTTTGTACCATGTCATAGATGGAGTCATTTGTAGGGAGAATGAAAAATGTATTCCTTCTGATATCTCTTTTTTTTTTTGCAGTGACATTTGTATACCATGACATTTCTCTGCTCCAACTTATTTTCCTTCTCAGTGACCCCAACCATGATCCGAGGGCAAGTCAAGGGCTGCCCGTTGCCCCAAATTTTGTGCTCTACTGAACCATCTGCTGAGTTACAGTTGGGAAGTGTGTGAACCTTTAAGTCTGGCCATCAGTGTTTTCAAGAGAGACAGCTCTGGAATTGAAAGAAACAAGAGCCCGTTCTGTCAGGGTTGTATGTTGGGGCCCACAGTTCCATCTTGGAGAACGTGTGCAAGATGCCCTGGGCCCTGCCCCGTCTCCATCTTTCTACCACTTTGGGGTCTGGTTAGGCAGCTCGGGCTCTGAACAGTGCCCTGAGTTAAATTCTTCCAGTTTACTCCGTCTCTTGGCCTTGCTGGCCCATTTGATATAGTTTCCAGCCGGGCTTTCTGCCTCTTGGGCAGCTGTGCAGTGAGTTAACCAGGCACTGGAGTATCAGGAAGAGAGCGTATTTTGACCCAGACCCCGCTGTGGGTTGGGCTCTGCCACCATGAGCCGTGTGATCTGGGGCAAGTCTCAGAATGTCTACAGGACTCTCTTTTTCTCCAGTTTGAGTAACAGTACCCACCTCCTTCAAAGGGATCTTCTGAACTCCAAACGGATGGTACAGGGAAAGGCTTCCCAAAAGACTCCTCAAAGTTTCCTTAATGTTAGCTCCTTGGGAGCTGTAATGAAGACTTGGAGGCTTTTGCTAAGTTGTATCCAACTTTTTGCAATTCCGTGGACTGCAGCACGCCAGGCTCTGCCCTTCACCATCTCCGGGAGCTTGCTCAAACTCACGTCCACTGAGTCGTTGATACCATCCTACCACCTCATCTGCCGCCCTCCTCTCCTTCTGCCTTCAGTCTTTCCCAGCATCAGGGTCTTTTCCAATGAGTCAGCTCTTCACATCAGGTGGCCAAAGTATTGGAGCTTCAGCGTCAGTAATTCCAGTGAATATTCAGGGCTAGGGACCTATGCCAAAATGGCCCCAGAAACTTATTCTACATGTGCTTAGTGCAGGTAGGCAAGTGATGAGAGAAGAGGAATGTGCTTTAGAAACATGTGCAAGGACTTCCCTGACTGTCCAGTGATTAAAAACTCCATGTTCCCAATGCAGGAGGATATGGGTTCAATCCCTGGTTGGGGAACTATGATCCTGCATGCTACAAGGCATGGCAAGATATTGAATGAATGAATAAAGAGACATGCATTCCACAGAGGCCTTTTCCACATTCCTGTTCTCATGGAGAGGGGTACAGGACCAAGGTGACTTGTGGAAAAGAGGCACCCTGCAGGCTGGATTCCTCCAGGCTTTGGTCTCACCTTCCCACCTCCCCCTCCTCCTGGCAGCCTAGGGGGCAGAGAGGTGGTAGATGAGGGAGGAGGTTCCCCCTGAGCCTATAAAACCACCACCTGATGCTTGATGTCCTTACTTCTCTTTGTTACCCCAACACTCAGCTCAGGACCCCAGAAAACTTTTGTGAGTTTTGGGGTATTAGTGTACAGAGCAGATGCTCAAATGATTTGATCTATCTATCCCGTGTTGTTCTAAAGTGTTTCAAATAATACTTCTCTAGGAAGGGACTTCATTAAAACAAAAACAACAAATAAGCTTGAAAAAGGTTGCTTTTGGAAACTAATGATGTGCATGAACGTGGTAAAGGTCCTGAAAAGTTCTATGCCAAAAACCCAGCTCAGCGCCATTTATCCCAGTGTTTCCCAGCTTCACTGTGATCTGGGAAACTTTTTCCCTTGTTCTCATGCATGTGGGGAACCACTCATCAATGGCATATTGATTGGAATTCATGTACAGTCCCCAGTCCTCATACAGTTACATATAATTGCTAGGCTTCTGTGTAGACATTTGCTTCCATTATGGTCTATTGTCCTCCCCTGGCTGCAAAATGAACTTCATGTAACTTGTCGCCGCATGCTTTGTTGCTGATGTCAGTGGGGATTGAGTGTTTGGCTAGGGTCATTTCTCCACTTCAGAAGCCCTGCTGATCTCTTTGCATGATGACCTGTTAGCTGCCTTGAGCCTCAAGTCAGTTGTAAATGATGGGACAAGACCCCCAGGGCAGTCCCAGAGAGGCCCGGATGACTTTAATAGCTGTTTCTGTAACTTTGTTGTGAAGATGCATCCAGGATGGGCCCCTACCTCCTCCCAGCCCCCTTACCTGTCCCCCTGCTCCTATTCACTCTGTCTCACTTGGACCATCTCAGTAGCTGCCTAACCAGACTGTTCCCAGCACAGCAGCCCGGGGGTCCTGCAAACACGCAAGTCAGATCAAGTCACCCCAATACAGTATCCTAGAAACAGGAGTGTCCTAATGATGAGCAGAGTCCCTGCCACCCTCCCAGTCCCCCATCCTGCTACGATTTCCCCCAGACTCCTCACTCTTCTTAGAATGCTCCCAGCAGGGTCCAACCATGTGAGCTTTGCATTTTCTCTCCCTTCTGCCTGAAGACAAATGGCTTGCCTCCTCTCCTACTTCCAATGTCTGTCCGATGCCATCTTAGTGGTAGGGCCTGCCTGTGCTGCCCTGGTTTATTCACCGCAGCAGTGGCTCTTGTTGGACAAGTGAGTTTTTAGAAAGAAACACATTCCTAGTAACTCCTTGCTAGGAGCTCTCTGACCTCAGCCTAACCAGGTAATAACAGGAATGCCCTCACCACATGCTTCACTGTGGTTAAAACAGCAGCCCTCCCCCACCCCACCCCCTTCCCCCATAGTTAAACTCTACCCTCCTCCCTGCATCTTCCCCTTCTCAACACCCATCAACACGTGCTGTCTTTATCCATCGATGGTTTATTGTCCCCTCTCCCCACGGGGGTCTCCGCCGACTCAGGGCAGGACCTTGTTCCCCAGCTCTAGCACTGTGCTTGTCGCCATGTCGCCTAGGCAGACCTTAGGATCTGGCAGTTCAATGGATGAATAAGAGCCACCCCCCATCCTTCATGAGTGACGCTACTGGGACGAGTTACAGGCACGGGGTTTTGAGCATCAGGGCACTTTCCAGGCTGTGCGCTGCTCCTCCTGGTGGCTTTTCCCAGTTTCAGAGGCTGCTGCTTCTGAGTCAGGTTGTTCCAGCTGCAGCCTGGTGAGAGTCGCAGCCTCAGAAGCACGTGGGGAGGGACTGGGGGGAGGCTGGTGAGCAGAGACCATCCAGGGGAGAGGAGGCTCAGAGCAGAGCCCACAGAACTGCTGGCCTCTCCCCATCCCTTTCAGTGGTTTTCCTTTCATAATATGCTTTTTGCAGGCATGCTTTTTGGCCAGAGTCTGTCCTTGTTGCCTCTTAACACATACCATCGCACCTTAACCTTCTCCTTTACAAACCTGAGATTGCAGTGGTTTGCACCTAAGCAAACAGCTCACCACTGAGGGGGTCACTTTGATAAACAGAGCAGAAAAGGGCTTAGTCTTTCCAGGCCTCAATTACCTTGCAGTGAAATGAGCAAATCTGAAGTGAAAGCTGGGGACTACCCTGGTGGTCCAGTGGCTCCTCCAGTGCAGGAGGCCTGGGTTCGATCCCTGGTCAGGAAACTAGATCCCACATGCCATAACAAAGATTTCACAGGCCACAACAAAGATCAGAGATTGTACAAAGATCAAAGATCCTGCTTGCCACAACTGAGACTCTGCACAGCCAATAATTTTTTTTTTTTTTAAAGTAACGGCTGCAAAGGGCCCCTCATGTCCTGGACATTCCATTATTCTAGGAATCAATTATCTCTAAAGCTTGGGACCACCTGTCATTCATTCCATGCTCAGCCTAGTAAATGGCAACTATGTCCTAGTAAATGCCTAAGAAATGGCAACTATGTCCAAAGATGCTGGTGGTCTTGGGGAGAGGACTTGCCACCACCTGTTTGGTTCTAGAAACGGTTCAGTTCCGAGACTAGGGCTGCAGTGAAGGGCCTCATCCAGGTAGAAGGGACCTCCTGTGATGGAGACACTTCTGAGTTCAGGCTGTGGAGTTGTTTCTACTCTTGGCCCCGCCAGACTGAAGTGCAAGCAAATTCAGAGAAGCCCCAGGTGGTCAGAGAAAGTACAGAAGAATCACAGATGAATACAAGCCTGAAGAATTTTGGAGAAAGCCGTTATGAGAAAGAAGATGCATTTGTCGAACTTAAAGGTACAACTCTGGTAGCAGCTCATTGCCCAAAGCTGTCACAGACAGTAAGCGGAGGCTGGACCATTCTGGGTCCCACAACCTATAGCCCCACAGTTCTGACAACTCAGCTTCCCATGTCTGGCCAAAATTTTGTCTTTCTCTGCCCACCGAAGATGAATAAAAATTACAGAGACAGAGTTGAGAGGAAATAGAAAGGTGGCTGTAATTCTTGGCTGGCGGAGAGGGAAACAGAGTAGGCTTATGCCTCAAGAACTGCGCCCTCCCCGCTCCATGAGGATTCCAGGGGCTGATACAAGATGAGGGGTCGCAGTCAGGAGTCAGCGATGAGGAGCAAAGGTGTCTGCATCTTGATTTCTTCCTCTTGCACGGTTTCAAAGGCCGTCATAGGCTGTATCAGTAACCCCGTAGTCGAGGCTGGCAGTTCGTGGCTCTGTGGCCTTCCTTCTGATACGTAACTGCAAGGGGAAGGCTGTTGTCAGGGTCAACACCAGCTATGGGATGTATTAGCATAGAGTCCCTGGTGACTCAGGCGGTAAAGAATCTTCCTGCAGTGCAGGAGACCAGGGTTCCATCCCTGGGTTGGGAGGATCCCCTGGAGAAGGGAATGGCAACCCACTCCAGATTTCTTGCCTGGAGAATCCCATGGACAGGGGAGCCTGGTGGGTTACAGTCCATGGGGTCGCACAGAGTCGGACATGACTGAGCGACTAACACAAAGCAAAATGGGTGTGAAGTGTGGCTCCTGCAGAGGTATGGGGTAGAAAAGAAAACTTCGTTACAGACATGCAGAGTTAAGAGCAGTTAAAATTAAATAAAAAAAAAGCTAAGAATGTTCAGGCCTGCCCACTGTTCTCTTTATCTTCTTTGTTCTCAGGAAAAGGAAAGGAAAAAAACTTTTTTTCTTTCCTGTTCACCGCAACACCTCTAGAAGGACTAATGTCCCTGCCAGGCTGGGGAGAAAGAGGGAGCCTCTGTGCAGGGGGTTCCTGCCCAACAGAGCTTCAAGCTAGAGGACTGCCAGGCTGGGGAGAAAGAGGGAGCCTCTGTGCAGGGGGTTCCTGCCCAACAGAGCTTCAAGCTAGAGGACTGCCAGGCTGGGGACAAAGAGGGAGCCTCTGTGCAGGGGGTTCCTGCCCAACAGAGCTTCAAGCTAGAGGACTGCCAGGCTGGGGACAAAGAGGGAGCCTCTGTGCAGGGGGTTCCTGCCCAACAGAGCTTCAAGCTAGAGGAGAGAGTAGCTCTTCCAGACTCCCTGAGGGGGGCCAGAAGGGGCCTGGCTCAGAACAAACGGAGTGTGAACTCCAATGTCCGATTCCACCGTTGACCTCAGTGTAAACTGAGGCAAGCCGCAAAAGGTGAGCTGCTTCAGGATTTGTGGAGGAATTGGAGCTCGGGACAAGCAAATGGAAGCAAGCCACAGGCCAGTCGCTGAGGTGTGGGGACACAGGTTGTGTTTATGGGCAGGGACCATAAAGACAGGGGAGTTCAGGTTCGAGTCAGTTAAAGTTGAAAACAGAAACCAGTCTTGAAAATATCCAAAGCTGCTCAGACCAGTCCCGCCACACAAAGGAAACTCAGTTCAGCCTGCTTGATGAGGCTGGCCCGCCCTGGGTCATCTCTCGTTTATGACTCCGGCAGGACTTACCAAGGTTGATAAGAAGGTTGATTGCAAGGTTGATTGCCGATCGTCCAGAAAATTCCGCAACTATCATTTCTCTGTAAACCAGGCATTTACTTGAAATCAGTCTGAGTCCTTCAGTTTTGTTTTCCTGAGGACACAAGAATGAGGTTCTGCATTTTATGTTCTCTGGGTCTACGTTAAGTTGAAATTGTTTCCCATTTTTAACTTATCAGCTCTCTCGGCAGTGCAGAGTATTTGGTATGCTTGTCCCCATTTCACAGATGGGAATGTGGAGACTCCCGGATGTGAATCTTGCCTTACACAAACGCTACTGCTAGCGAGCATGAGTATTTCACTCCTCTGATATTTCCAAGATGCATGGCCTGTACTTTGGCCGGGTGCTGTGTTGGCTGCTGCCTTGATGGAAGGGGGAGTGAGTTTTGTTCCTGTGATCTGATATGTCCAGCAAGCCCTTAACTGGTGAGGCAAGCCCAGGTCACCACCCGAGTGGGACTGTACTTGTCAGCTAAGGACCTAAACTATTAAGAATAAGCGAAAGGTCATTTCCAGTGAGACAGAAATTGCCACTTAAAATCAAACTTCATTGCTGTTGTTCAGCCACTCAGTCCTGTCTGACTCCTTGCAACCCCACCAACTGCAGCACGCCAGGCTTCCCTGTCCTTCACCACCTCCTGGAGTTTGCTAAAACTCATGTCCATCGAGTCGGTGATGCCATCCAACCATCTCATCCTCTGTCATCCCCTTCTCCTCCTGCCTTCAACCTTTCCCAGGATTGGGGTCTTTTCCAATGAGTCAGCTTTTCACATCAGGTGGCCAAAGTATTGGAGCGTCTGTCTTGGTTTCAAATCCCACCAAGACGTGGCACCCATCATACAATTATGGCATCTGAAAAGATCTTCAAAGATCCCCCTTGGCAGGAGGATGTTGGGGGAGGGTTTGGACTGGACCTGCCCCCACGCAGCGCTGTGACCTTGGACAGGACGCTGAGCCTCTCTGAGGCTTCGTTTCTCACCTTGTCGAATGGCATAAGAATAGTGCTTTCCTGGGACTTCCCTGGTGGCCCTCTGCTTAAGACTCTGCCTTCCAGTGTAGAGGGTGTGGGCTCACTTCCTGGTCAGGGAAGTAAGACCCCACGTGCTATGTGGTGTGGCCAAAATTAAAAAAAAAAAAATAGTGCTCTTAGTGTTTCCTGATGGATGACAGAGACTGGGCCGGGATTGAGGTGGATACTGTACTAAAAGATTAGACCTGCTGGAGGTGCACCCTCCAAATAGAAACAGAGATGGAGAGGCCTCATTGGGTCCCCTGCTGTGTTTTCAATACCTGCTCCCAAGAGTCCAGCTGAGGCCTCCTCATCTCCCCCCACACCCGGGCAGAAGTTTCAGCATGCTGCCCTTTGAGCCTGCCAGGGTAGACACATATGGAGGAAGGTCAGTGCCTTTGTTACCTCCTCATTAGAAAACACCCTGATGCTGGGAAAGATTGAAGGCAGGAGGAGAAGGGGATGACAGAAGATGAGACGGTTGGATGGCATCACCGACTCGATGGACATGAGTTTGAGCAAGCTCCGAGAGATGGTGAGGGACAGGGAAGCCTGGCGTGCTGCAGTCCATGGGGTCACAAAGAGTCGGAGACGACTGAGCGACTGAATAACAACAAAGCGAAAGGAGGGGACATAGAAGCTGCTGGGCAGCTCTCCCCAGGCTCCTGCAGTTCGCAGGCTGTGTGTGTGGGCAGCCGGCTGCCCACTGATTCTGCTAAGTGCCGCCCGGGTGTGAGCCAAACACCTGGGCCCGGATGTGAAGCGTGGGTGCAGAGAAGCGGGGAAGGTGCTGGAGTGAAACCTGGTTCTCTTTGGAGGCCTTCGGGTTAGGGTTTCTTTCCAGGCCGGAAGTTTCAATTACAGCCGTAATTGATGGCTATTATGGGCACTGAACTGTATTTGCCCTGGGCCCTGGAAACAGGAAATCAGCCAGGCCTATTAGAAGTGGTGTGCAAACAGCTCTCCGAAGAAAAAGAGACTTCGTGGTTCAAGAGCAGTGGGAGAGAGCCAACCTGCCCTCTCCTCCATCCTGGGGATGGAAGCATCCGCTTCCTTTGCTGCGTTCACCCTCAGACACTTCCTTCAGAAATCTGCAAAACTTACTGAATGCATAGTGTGCCGGGCTCAGGGCTGGAGGCAGAGGGGGAAATGGAAACTTACCGAACACTGACCTTCTTTGTAGAGGGATCGGGGTGGGGGGCGGGGCCCAGGCCCAAAACATGCTGGGAACTCAGCAGCACAGCCTGATGGAGGACAGCAACGGGAGGATGGAGAGGGGAGGAGGAGGAGCAGGCGGCCAGGAGCTGACGTGCAGGAATCAGACCTGGCTGATGGGTAGGTTCTGGGGGGAAGAGGTCCACAGTCCAGGGGGCAGGCCCCCCCAAAGGCCTGATGCGCTCTAATTCGGTTCCGTGTTTAAGAAGACACAGCAGACAGATGCCTCAGAAAGTGGGAAATATTTAAAGTCAGGGGAGCAGCAATGTCTAGATCCAGGTGGAGAGCCATCTGGAGTGGCATATGACAAGCTAGGTCCGTCCTCTGGGGGCCGGGCCACGCAGAAGCTAGGCCAGGGGGTGAGCGCTTGGGTGGATGTCCTGCTACTAGATGGAGTCTTGCACACATCCTGCGAGTAGGCTGGGGTCCAGGGCAGCTTCCATCCCCGAGGGAGAGCTGGAATGCTAAGCTAGCAGAAAATTGAAGCAGAAGCCAGCTACTGCTTGATTCTACTCCTCCGTGAGATAGCAGGTGAATGGGGTGCCCCATGACATTGGGGCACTGCTCCTGTATTCCAGCTTTAAGACTAAGTCTTGTCCCTGCTTGCTGGTGAGGCTGGCATGCCTGACCACTTCTGCTCATGAGCCAGGGAGGGCCTGAGCTTGTGGGGAAAGTGAAAGAAAGTGTTAGTCGCTCAGTCCTTTGTGACCCTATGGACTATAGCCCTCCAGTCTTCTCTGTCCATGGGATTCTCCAGGCAAGAATACTGGAATGGGTTGCCATTTCCTTCTCCAGGGATCTTCCCGACCCAGGGATCAAACCTAGGTCTCTTGTATTGTGGGAAGATTCTTTACTGTCTGAGACACCAGAGAAGCCCCTTGGGTGGAAATGGCTTCTGAAACAGTGGCTAGGAGACCTCGTGAAGGCAGGAGCTGAAAGTTTACTGGGAGAAATAAGACGTAAGCAAAGGGCAACTGGAAGAACTCTGATGAGTTGGCACATGAGTAATGACCAAGTTAATTGAGAAGCCCTTGCTTGTTGGAGGGTTGAAGGGAAGGACATGGTCCTGACCCCATGGGACCCTCTGGCTTTTATAGGTGGATGTGATAATAGTGTCAAGCAGGCTACACTGTGGGGCACTAGGTGGAGAGCCGCCCAATGGGAAGAGCTGCTGCATGGGCCAGAGAATGAATCAGCAAGGGTCTGGATGAGGAGAGTGGAGTAGAAACGGAGAAGGGAGGGACTCCAGAGATTTATCAAAGCAAGAGAGGAGGAGACTGGGGGCAAAGCCCACGCAGACTGAGCGGCAAGTGGTCACAGTCATAAGAGGAGGAGGAGATAAGGAGAAAGCAGTGAGGAGCTCTGAGCAGGTGGATTGACGGTGGCCACAGGCATCTGAATGTTGATATCTCAAGGTGAGTTAAATGAGGTTAAGCGGCAGGAAAGGTTAGACCGGGTTGTGTATTTGAAAATCTCTACTATGGCATAGATCTCACATAGTTGCAGCAGAGACTGCTTGCTTTGAAGAGTATAGAAGGAGAATACAGCCACTCGATACCAGGTGTGATGAGCCAAAGAAGGAAAGTGAAAAGTGAAAGTGTCAGTCCCTCAGTCATGTCCAACTCTCCAGCTATAGCCCACCAGGCCCCTCTGTCCATGGGATTCTCCAGGCAAGAATAAGAAGCAGCTAAAGGAAAAATCCAGAGTTAAGAGGGAGCCATGCAAAGCAACGAGGTGCCATTTGCAAAGAGGGACAGTGTCCAAAGAAGAAAACATCAAGCGTGAGCAGTTTCAGCTGCTGCTGGGGGATTAGAGGAAATGAAAATCCATTTCTAGTTATTAGAACTGACACCTCAAAGGTCTAGATCAGCAGTCTCCAACCTTTTTGGCACCAAGAACCAGTTTTGTGAAGACAGCTTTTCCAAGGACAAGGAGAGAGAGGCAGTGGTTTGGAGTGATTCAAACACATTACATTTATTGTGCACTTTCTTTCTATCATCATTACATCAGCTCCATCTCAGATCATCAGGCATTAGGTCCCAGAGGTTGGGACTCTTGGTCTAGAGGATGTTTGAGTATGTTGTTTCCATGGAGTCAGAGGAGCTGGGGGTTAAGGAGGTGGTAATAACCTTAAGGATAGTAGGGGGAAAGAGTGGGTGGTATTGAGAATAGCCTAGGAAAGGATGTAGAAGGGTCACTAAATTTGCAAAGCTGAAAGTGAGACCAAATTATGTTCCCAGATGCAGAGGAAGATGAGTTGAACAGGTTGGAGAGAAAGGAGTCCTGCAGGAAGCGTGTTCTGAAGATGCCGTGAGCAGGGAGTTTATCCTTTGAAGGGCAAAGACATTGGCATTCTTAGAGGCTGGGCAGTAGAAGAAATGGCATCCAAGTGAATATTTGGGGGTGCAGAGGGCTGAAAAGGTGGTTCTTGCACCAAATAGCCACTGCCTTCTTAGAAACAGGCAAGGAGAGAGTGGTGGCCGTGGGTGGTGGGGGAGGGTGAGAGAAGGCAAGAGGGGGATTGGCTCAGGAATCCGTGAGGGGAGAGAGAAGGGGGAAGCAAGCCCCAGGGATGCATGAAGCTCCTCATGATGGATGGTCAGGAGAAAGTCCACAAGGGATGGTGAACTGAGTTCTTGTTCCACCAGACCAGGCTGGAGGCTTCCAGAGGGCTAGGTGAGCCTGGGATGTACATGAACCATCTGAAGCCCAGGGAGAGGCCCCAGACGATGCAAGGTTTGGAGAAACTGGAAGGGAGCTTCTTGAAGGAGGGAAGCTAAGCAGATGATGGGAAGAGAAGCCAAAGGGGAGGAGAAGGGGGATGCCGGGGAGAGGACCACAGAGATGGAGCAGAGAGGGTGGTGCTGTGGGTCAGGGCTGTGCAGGGGCCGACACAGAGCCAGGTGGGAGGGACCAAGGCTGAGGGGGGCTGAGACCCATAGGCAGAGCTAAGAGATGCGAGGCCAGGCCTGGGGAGGGCGTGTGTGGCGGGGGGGGGGGAGGTGTAGTCAGGAAGGCGTTGACTGGGGGTCATTGCTTCCATTTTACCAGCTCTGCTGCTAAGTAGCTGTGTGACCTTGGGCAGGCTGCTTGCATTTGCTGGATAAGGGGCTCCTGTCAGCATCATTCCTTACATCTCTCGGGCCCAGAGGTACCCTGGAGGGGCTTCAGAGTGGCAGCCAGGGATGCTCTTCACAGCCAGGGCCGGCACCCCTTACAGCCTGGCTCCCATACCGTCCCTGCCCTCACAAGCCTTGCTCATGGTGTCAGGAGCAACAGCAGGCAGGCAGCACCTCGCAACATGGCCCCTCACCTTCTGCAGGAATCGGTGGCTCTAAATTTCACAGCTGGGTTTAAATTAGTGCCCTTCATCAACCTTCCCCTGGCAGGTAAGCCAAGGACCCCAGAGTGAGTCAGGAAAAGTGAGGCAGGAGTGAGGGTGATGGGGAGGAGTCCCAGGGCAGGGGTGCCCCCGGCATCCTCCAGCTCTGAGCCCGCAAGTCTCTGATCCTATGCGCTCAGACCCTGCAGCTGTCGGGTGCCCCCCACGCGCCCCTCAGTGACAGCAATGTGACTGCAGCATCCCGGCCTGGAGACAAGGCACCGTGTGGGGACATTTTTTCCCGGGAGGCTATATTTAGAGTGCTTCAGCTGAACCGCCGCTGTGAACTGTACGTCTTAAGTAGCGGTGTGTGCGTCATTGACAAGGCTGCAGGTGTGCGCATCCTGGGAGGGCTGGCGCTGTTCCTAGCAGGATGGGCGTCTATGGGCTGCTTCCTTTAGGAGTGCGTGCTACCTTTGCGTTTTATATCTAACTCAATAAATGGAAGCTCTATCCCTGGATGTGAGAGTCAAACCTTCAAACCTGGGCTCTGCTACTTAACAACTGTGTGACCTTGGGCAAGCTCTGTACTTGACCTCTTTCTCAAACCTCAGTCTACTCATCTGTAAGTTGGGACGAAGAGCCAATTCATTGGGAAAGAGGCTGATGCTGAGGAAGATTGAGGGCTGGAGGAGAAGGGGGCAACCGAGGATGAGATGGTTGGATGGGTCCATCGACTCAATTGACACAAGTCTGAACAAACTCCAGGAGATGGTGAAGGACAGGGAAGCCTGTCCCTGGGGCTGCATGCAGTCCATGGGGTCGCGAATAGTTGGACATGACTGAGAAGCTGAACAACAAAGCTGGGATCCTGACAGGGATGATTTCCTGAGATTCGTGGGAGAGTCGGATCCAGGGAGGCATCAAGGTCTTCAGTGGTCAATAAACGTGAGGCCCCACCCTCTCCCCACCGTTTTCTTTTCCTTAGACGCTTCTTTTCATTTATCAACTTGGTTAATCACTTCTATGGCCAAGCCCGCCCAAGGGCCACGTGTGCTGTTGGAGGCTGACAGGCTCAGGGGGCAGCAGGAAGACTTTTGAGCTGAGCCTTAAGGGGTGGTCAAGAGTTTGTTGGCAGAGATTCAGGGGTTGGGGTCAGAGAGAGCATCTTCCTCTTATCATGGGCAGGCAGGAAAGAGAGGCCTTTGACCCTTTCCGTGAGGGTCACCTCCAGTCCCCGAGTCAGCTCCACACACAGCCCATCAGCAGCCCTTGGAGAGCCTGCCCTCCTTGTCCGGGAAGACGCACCCCTGGTGCTCGCGGGCTGGCTCTGCCCTGCCTGGCTCTTCGATCGGGCACCCTGTGGGGCAGGCTTAAGGTTTCCATGGGTCATAGTGGCCTTCATGGCAGGGCAGTGAGGACTGCATGTGTGCCCAAGTGCTCACTCAGGCGTGTCTGACTTTTGCGACCCCATGCACTGTAGCCCGCCATGCTCCTCTGTCTATGGGATTCTCCAAACAAGAAGACTGGAGTGGGTTGCAATTTCCTCCTCCAGGGGATCTTCCCCACTCAGGGGTCGAACCTCGGTCTCCTGCACTGCAGGCAGATTCTTTACTGCTGAGCCACCTGGGAAGCCCACCCAAAGAGCAGCTGCCCAGTTATTATCCTTTCCCTAAGAGTATGCCTCCAGCTCCAAGGCAAGGACTGTTGTGTGTCCAGTACAGGAGCTCGTCTTTAATTATGTCAAGTTTTTTACCAGCCATGTAGATTTACAGAAAAGACAGTATTTCTTCTGCAGCCCCCCACCGCCCCCACCCCCGCCCCGCCCCGGCACATACCTTTGTTATGTCCTAGAAGTTCCGGTTGGAAGCAATGTTGAAATCTGTCAGCTCCATGAGTGAACACTCCGTCTCAGCAGAGTGATTTGACAGAAATACTAAATTCCAAAAACCACGTGGGCTGGCCTGCATGAGCCCTGCCCTGGGAGAGTTTAAAAACAAAAATACACTGCAGGTTTTGGGGGCTAACTAGCATTGAAAAGCTGTTGTTTTATATTTATTTTGTTTTATTTTTATTTTGTTGTCTCTGTGCCGTGACCACATTAGCTCTCCTGTTGCGTTCTGTGGGGCCAGAATTAACGAAGGATGAGAGCAGGGTCAACAGCATGAACGAGAGACGCCCAGTTCATGCTCTACCCCGTCCCCGGCCCAGAAGAGAAGACTGACCCGACAGGCCGGGGATGCAAGCCCAGCTGCCTCCTTTTTGACATCAGTGCTCAAAGAGACCTGTTTACCCGCCTTATCACTGTAATCAACAGGGGAGAATTTAGCAAACGCAGAAGGTAGTACTGTGTACAGGGCAGCGTTTTCCAAAAATATAACCTCTCTCAAGCCACCTAGAATCATTTTTAATGATTTTATTATTTCCAACATATATAATCAGAAGTGATTAAAAAAAAATTTTGGCCGTGCTGTGTGGCATGTGGGATCTTAGTTCTCCGAGCAGGGATTGCACTCGAATCCCCTGTATTGGAAGCATGTAGTCTTAACCTCTGAATCGCCAGGAAAGTCCCCAGAAGTGATTTTTTTTTTTTTTTAATTCTACTGACTGATTCACTTTGGGCCATGGTGGATATTCATTGCTGGGTGGGCTTTCTCTGTTTGTGGCCAGGGGGGCCCTCTCCAGTTGCTAGCTTCCCACTGTGGTGGCCTCTCTTGTTGCAGAGCGCAGGCTCTGGGTGCACAGACTTCAGCAGCTGCGGCTCAGGAGCTGTGCTCCCGGGCTCTGGAGCACTGACTTAGTAGTTGTGGCGCACAGGCTTAGCTGTCTCAAGGCAGCTGGCATCTTCCCAGATCAGGGACCAAACCCATGTCTCCTGCATTGGCAGGCAGATTCTTTACCACTGAGCCACCAGGGAAGCTCCCCCGAGAAGTGATTTTAATGGCAGGTTAAAAAAAAAAAAAATCCTGGCTCCACTGGTGTGTGATGTCACCTCAATTGCCTATTCTTTCCAAGCATAGTCCTTATCTGTTCAAGGGATGTTAAAAATGGGGTACCTACCCCAGAGAGTAATTTGTGAGGATTACATGAGATAATATGTGGGTTTTCCTAGACACATAGCAAGCACTTAACAAATGACAGCCACGTGTTTGTCACCATGATTGGGGTGCCTGTTGTCCTCATCGTATCCTCATATTTTAGGGTGGCCCAGGTATACTGTGGGCTTCCAGGTGGCTCAGTGGTAAAGAATCCACCTGCCAAAGCAGGAGACTCAAGTTCGATCGTTGGGTCAGGAGGATCCCCTGGAGGGGAAAATGGCACCCCACTCCAGTATCCTTGCCTGGAAAATCCCATGGACAGAGGAGCTTGGTGGGCTACAGTCTGTGGCGGGGGGGGGGGGTCACAAAAAGACAGACATGACTTGGCAACTAAACATCCACGAAAAGGCATATTTTACCTTGAACGGCGTAGCATCGAAGACCTGGTCCTCATTCATTCATTCTTTCATCAGAGAGTTAACGAACTCCTACATGTGCCAGGATTAAGACCACAGAAATGAGTGAGACACAGCCCTGCCCTGAGGCAGCTTCCCCTCCAGAGAGATGCTCGCAGAAGCAGACACATCATTTTTTCGCTCTAATGATGACTCCAAGGGAAGCAGGCAGTAGGGGCATTGGGAACCTAGGGAAAGGAAAGAAGTTGGAGGGAGCAGGCAGAGTGTCCGAGTCCCCTTTCCTCGCCGCTCCGTGCCATTTACTAGAGCAACGCCTGGATTTTAGAAAGCAAAAGCCAAAACTGATTTGTAATGAGGGTCTCTATGTTTGCTGGGAGTGGCAGGAAGACAAAGTCAATACATTTTATTGCTTTGGGACTCGACTGAAGGTGTAGAGATGAGGCAGGAAATCCTGTCTGAAGCCAAGCTTCCCCATCCATTGGCATAAAATCCTGATGAGCCCTTAAGGGGAAGGGAAATAAAGTTTTCCTGAGAAATCCCTGATTTTAAAAAGGTGAGATTTTTAGCAAAGGAAGTTGGATATTCAGAGGTGCTTTCTTTCCCCAAAATTATTTTTAGCCCCTAGAATGTAGTTTCTCTTGCCCACTTAGGTTCAGCATGCAGATCAGGCCAATTGTGTTTGGGAACAAAAACAAGCCACCTCCTCCTGTTAAAGGTCGGAATATTTTAAGGTGTGTGCATGCGGTTGTTGCAAAAGGACAGCACTGGAGTGAGGCGGGGCGGGGCAAGGTAACAGTCCAGGGTAAGTCTTGTTTTAGTTGCTAAGTCATGTCTGAATCTTTACAAACCCATGGACTGTAGCCTGCCGTGCTCCTCTGTCTATGGGATTTTTCAGGCAAAAATACTGGAGTGGGTTGCCATTTCCTTCTCCAGGGGATCTTCCTAACCCGGGGTTCAAACCCACATCTCCTGCATTGGCACGTGGATTCTTTACCACTGAGCCACCAGGGAAGCCTTGCCCAGGGGAATAGTCACCCGTAAATAGTTACCAGTAAAACTCTTAAGAGCATCAGTGGCCTTAGCCCACTTGCTCTAAAGCATGGTGAGTTCTGGGATGGAAGAAAAAGCTCATGCCGTGTCGAAGTGGTGATTTTATCAAAATGCATCATTTTTGCCTTATTATTACGTGCTTGTGTGAAAAGACATAAAATGAAATGTTCTTTTGTTGCTGAATTCATCCATCGAGGGTTTGCCCAGCTCATCTCTCTCTGAACCGGGTCTCTTGCTCTTGGGGGCACAACCAGAACTGCAAATACACAGTTAAAAGCGGCTTTGATGAGCAGCATAATAAGTGCATGAAAAGTTGAGACAGGATGGGGGAGACTTAACTGCGTGGTCCACCAGGGAGTATATCTTTGAAATGACTGATGACATGGGCACCGGGACTTCCAGAATTGCCAGGAGGTTGCCAAGGAAAGGATGCTGGGCAGTGGGAACCGTGCGGTACTGACGTGCCTTCAAGGGAAACTTGGGGGTGTGGACCCTGGAATAGAGCTGCCAGAGAGGATCTGATTCCTGGAAGCAGAAACTATGGGCTCACTGAGCAGATGGTTATCTTGGCAAAAAGAAAGTAAAAGTGGAGCATTCAGTCGTGTCCGTCTCTTTGCCACCCCATGGGCTGTAGCCCACCAGGCTCCTCCATCCATGGGATTCTCCAGGCAAGGATACTGGAGTGGGTTGCCATTCTCTTCTCCAGGGGATCTTCCCAACCCAGGGATCAAACCTGAGTCTCCCGCACTACAGGCAGATTCTTTACCATTTGAGCCACCAGGAAAGCCCTGTCTCAGCAAACCCGTTCATTTTATAGGAGATGGAACTCGGAGCCAGTGGGTGGCTGGCCCAGGTTCCCACAACTACAGGGAAGAATCTGAGACAGAATCGGGATGAACCCTTTGGGGCTCGGTTTCTTCAAGTGTGATGTGAGGGCTTGGGTGGAAAGTGTGCTCAGGCCTCTGAAGGGTTTCTTGATGCTTCTCTGCAGCCTCCCAAGGATAAGACTCAACTTGAAGGGAATCCACTGTTCTTTACAGAATATACAAGAAAAAAAAGTCAAGTAGCCATTTATATCCTCAGTGGCCACATTTGTGCCAAACAGCCAAGCCAATCCTGTTTTCAAGATGAGGGGATTGAAATTCACTGCATTAAAAAAAAAATGTTTCTTCTTTCTCATCTTTTGTTAATCTATGTGAGAAGAAACCTGGAACTTTCAGAAAGGAGAGCTGTAGCGGAGCGAAACTGATGTTTAATAAACACCTTTGAAAGTGGAGTTGGTTCTTACCCTTCTCCATTGGGAAGTCGTCGTCTGAAAGCTGGATTCTTATCCCCTGATCTTTACCCTGAATGGCTTTTGAGCTCTGTCTTTTGGGGCTGAAATCTTTTTCTTTATATTCACCATGGTGGCAGGGAGGATGTGTTTTCTATTGAGCTTGGTGTGCAGTATTTGGAACAATCTAGTGAATCAGCTGGGCAGTCTGTTCCCTGGTACTTCTGCTTGGTGGGTTCCCAGGGCATCCCACCATGCCTGGTTAGCATGTACTTGTGCATGGGTTTAGTCATGTACAACTCTTTGTGACCCCATGAACTGTAGCCCACCAGGCTCCTCTGTCCAAGGGGTTCTCCAGGCAAGAATATTGGAGAGGGTTGCCATTTTCTCCTCCAGGGGATCTTCCCTACCCAGGGACCAAACTGGAGTCTCCTGCATTGACAGGCAGATTCTTTAGTGTCTGAGCCACCAGGGAAGCCCACTTTAGGCTCTTTTTTTAAGGCCACGGATGATACTTCGTAGGGTTCTTGTGAAGAATAGAGTGGTGGGCGGGGTGGGGGGCCTTGTAGGCACTGAATGTGTGAGAATTATAAACGGCAATGCCACTGCGGCTGGCAGGCATACTGATGGCCACCGGTGGTTTGGGAGCAGTGCTAGGCACTGGGCCGGCCCCTGTAAATCCTTGGTTTCTAATTGGTGACCTAATTCTGAAAGGCAGGTTCATCCTGTTTCACCTGAAAGGGACATAAGGCCATAGTTCCGGCCACTGTCCAGTCTCCTTTTTCCCTGCCCATCCTCGCACAGGCTTCTGTTTCTGTTGCCCTAACCTGGGTGACGAGATCATCTTCTCAGTCCCGGAGGAGGGAGGTTGTCCTGGTGATCCCATCCGTGAGTGGTTGCTAGCCACGTTGCCAATGCCGTGTGATTGATCACAGGAGCTAAAGTTTCCCAGGGGCCCTTTAGCAGCAGCAAAGACTTAAAAGAGTGGGACAGAGGTTGCTAAGTGACTTAAGAGATTTTCTGAGCCACTAATTACTTCATAAAAGCGTTTTATTGGGCTAGCGTGATCAGTTATTGGCACTGTCTGTCTGCGTGTCTCAGTCCTTCTTCCCCAGCCAGTGCATTGCTGGGAAGCTCTGCTCATGTCCTGCAAAGGAGGCTTTGATGTAGTTCTCTGCCATGCTTACACATAAGCCAGTGTCTGCCACTGGTCACCATCTGCAGGGACAAGGGCTCTGGCTCTGTGCTCAGTGAGTTACTTGAGTTACTGTCAGTAGGACATTCCAGCAAGGGAACTATAGCCTGGGCGGGTGTACCTCTTGACCCAATTGGTTTCACTGATTTGCCAGTGGACAAGAGCCTTGGTTTTTACATCTGCAAAATGGGGTTAAGGAGGAGGAAGAGGGGACGGCTACGTTTTCTTTGTTGGTTGGTTCTCTGACTGGGTTCTTCTCCCTCTGAGTATTTAAGGCATTTCTAAGGGCACAGAAATGACCAAAGTAGGCAGTAGGTTTAACATCCAGCAGAGAGAAAAATGGAACTAGCCTGATCCTGTTTCATTTTTGTTTTCCCACTGACGAGAACAGCTTCACATGAACAGGGTGGGGCAGGCAGGTGCACAGAGCCACTGGCGTCCATGGTGATTACAAAAAAAGCAACAGGCTCCTTGGGGCCCTCTGAGTCCTGTTTTCTCTTTCCTTTTAGAGGATTTGGAGATGTGAGCACAGAGATCCACTGCCTGGTTCTTTAAAAAGAGGAGGAATGAGGAGAAGGGGGTGGGAAAGTTGTCATGGTTTTATTAAGCAGAGGATGGATCTTAGAAGCAGACAATATACACAGAGAATGGCAGGCAGCGCTGCTCTCAGATGTCTGGAGTGGATCAGCAAACAGATGGGAGCGTTGATAGATTACTGGGAATTGTCATGAGCGCTCTGAAAACAAGCAAAGTCAAATAAATGCTTTAAAAAAATAATAAATGCTTTACATTTTTGATCTGGTTGCTGTTATGTCAAATAGAATGTTGTCTCCTGGAGACGTCTAACAAATGTTCCCCTAGTAACCTTATGAAGTTGTTAAACAATAGTACTGTGTTTCGATTCCTTGAGAGAGAAGTTGTCAGACGCAGGCCAAGACCCTTTGATGGCACTTGTCCCCCAGAATCCTCAGGTCGCACGTCTAAAGAAGGCACTGTCATTGTTTTCCCTGTATTGTGGATGATCACTTTGAGGCTCAGAGAGATGAAGCAACTTGTCCAAGGTTGCACAGCCTGTGAGGGCAGAGGTGATGTCTTACCCTGGGTTCTCTGCTTCCTCCACCCCTGCTCTTGACACTACACTGCCTCTCAGGGACTGCTGAAGCTACACAGTTTACCCTCCAAGCGTTCACTAATGGATTGGCATTGGTCTGGAAAGTGTATCGTGCCATCAGTTCAGTTCAGTCGCTCAGTCATGTCCGACTCTGCGACGCCATGAATCGCAGCACGCCAGGCCTCCCTGTCCATCACCAACTCCCGGACTTCACTCAGACTCATGTCCATCGAGTCAGTGATGCCATCCAGCCATCTCATCCTCTGTCGTCCCCTTCTCCTCCTGCCCCCAATTCCTCCCAGCATCAGAGTCTTTTCCAATGAGTCAACTCTTCGCATGAGGTGGCCAAAGTACTGGAGTTTCAGCTTCAGCATCATTCCCTCCAAAGAAATCCCAGGTTTGATCCCCTTCAGAATGGACTGGTTGGATCTCCTTGCAGTCCAAGGGACTCTCAAGAGTCTTCTCCAACACCACAGTTCAAAAGCATCAACATAGAAAGCGCTAAATTTTTTAATTCAAGAGACCTGGGTTTCCTTACTTAACAATAATCTTTTGATGCTCAGACTACCCGCCCCTTATTGCAAACTTCCATATAACCTGACTCCTCCACCATCACCCCCTGCCTGCAACCTGTCCTCCCAGGAGCAATTCTCTCAGAGCTACTTGAGGTGCTGTCCCCTGGGCTTAGTCCTAAAAAACTTGCCCCGAATAAAACATAACTCAATTTTTAGATTTTGATTATTTTTTAAGTCAACAGAATCTTCCCCCAGTATTTATGCTAAGGATTAACAGTGGGCAGAAGACTAGTCCATTCTGTGGATGCATTGCCTTTGATACTAGATACCTCCAAGGAAAGGCTGATCCAGAGTGCCCAATGGAAAGAGAAAATGAATCACCGAGTGTGGGAAGCTGATCAGTCCTACGTCGGGTGATGATGGAGCCAGAAGGCAAGGAAACCAGTGCAGGCGTGCAGGCGTGCAGGCAGCCTCGGCAATTTTGCTTTCAGTCTCTGAGGAGAGAGTGGTATAGTCAGATGATCCCAGGCCCCTGGCCCCTGGGGAAAGCTGTAGCTAGGAAATCTGATTCTTCAACCTGGCCTCGAAATTCTAGCCCTGGGGATGGAGACGTTTATCTGTTTCTTGACACTCACAGGACTCTTCCCACCATGCTTCATTCAGCAAATGCGTTTATTCAGTAAATGCTGGGTTGGCTAAAATGTTCATTTGAGTTTTTCCATTAGATGGTGCAGGAAAACCCGACCGAAGTTTTTGACCAACTCAATGTTTATTGGCGGCCGACAGCACCAGACAATGTTCTAGGCCCTGGGGACATTTCTAATAAAATAAAAATAGAGAAGAGGAAAGAAAAAGACACAAGTACCAACCCTCAAAATTGGGAAGTGTTCTAACCCAGAAGGAAGATGGCTGGGGTATTGGACGTAATGTAATATTCTAACAGCTCCAGTAGACGATACATTTTTAGGTGAGAATGCAGGACTTGGGCTTTTTCTTTTTTTTCCTTAAGTGGTTTGTATTCCACAAAGAAATCACTGCTTCTCATTTTCATCGAGAACATGCGGCACCTGGGCCTTTGTCCATCTCTTCCCAGGCCAAGTGCAAAAATGCCAGAAGTTCGGCATTCTCAGGGATTTTTGTAGGATCTAGACATGAGAGTTTTGCCTTTCACTGGCATATCAGTTAGAAGATCTGGACTTCTTGCTTCAGGGATGTGTGTGTGTGCGCGCGCACGCATGCATGTGCCCACCTATGTGTGTGTTTAAACTTCAAAGCCTGACCCACTATAAAACAACCCCCCAAACTGTCCATTGCTTAAAAAAAAAAAAAACAAAAAAAAACCCTTCATTTCCTTCAGGCTCAGAGGGCATACATTTAAGTAAATAATTAAATTACATCCTCCTGCCAAGTAATTTCTTAAAGAAGAGGCAGTAAATGGCATCCCTTCTGGGAAAGCTATGCTGTAATCATGGGATGGCTTTCTTCAAGAGGAAAATGTTTACTTGAAAACTCTCGACAGCCTAAAGTATTTCCATCTCAGTTCTCTGACCCAGGAGAAAGAAAGAAGCTGTGTTCACTTTCAGAGGATGCCAAATTTAGGATTTGTCTCTGGCGACGTGGGAACAGCTGTTGGGGATTGTTTAGCCTTCCGGCCAGGCCCTTCCACTGCAGTGAGCAGGAGCCACAGGGCCCCTGTGTTTGGGGATTAAAGATAATTGCATTGGACCAAAGCACAGATTATGCCTGGCTTTGTAAGTGTTCTATACAAATGTTCCGTGTTGCATCTTTTACCTGCTTGTATTGCATGCTCAGGCGCTTCAGTCGTGTCCAACGCTTTGCAGCCCCATGAACTATAGCCTACCAGGCTCCTCCCTCCATGGAATTCTCCAGGCAGGAATACTAGAGTGGGTAGTCATTCCCTTCTCCAGGGGCTCTCCCAACCCAGGGATCGAATCTTAGTCTCCTGTATTTCAGGTATATTCTTTACCTTGGAGCCACTAGGAAAGTCCTTTACGTGCTTAAATGTGGTCATTTGCCTGAACAAAGACCTGTATGACTACTTGTTATTGAAAAATGTTTGTATTTTCTCATAAAGGAACACATACCTCCCCCCCAGTGACAATTTGAAAACATAATAAAGGCTAAGAAGGAAAATAAGAATCATTCATTATCCCACATCCCAGGGATAAAGTCCTTTTTTGTCTGTTTCTTTTATCTTTTTTTCCCCTTCAACCACATATATGCAATTGAGCCAACACTATGTAAATGAATTATTCTCTGGGATTTTGTTAAAAGGGAAGGTGAATGCCCTCCACCCCAAGGAGCTGGGTCCCTCTTCTAGCTGAGGTCTGCTCACTTGCCTTCATGCCATTTTAATAGAGCTCTTCCATCTGCCATTATGAAACGTAAAAAGAGCTACAGTTCAATTAGGCACAGTTGTGGCTCAAGTGAAGAGTCTGTGAGCCGAAAGGCCACAGGTCAGTTTCCCTGGAGCAGTTCAAAATTGCAGCGCGCCCGCCCAGTCATACTTCTCAAGGTGCATTATTGCTCTAATAAAGTGTTCTTGGCTATAATTTTGTAACAGTTGGTAATAGGAGTCCCAGAGGAACTGGGCATTTATCTAAAACACAGACTGTGCCCAGGCCCCCACCCGCAAAGCAAAGTTTGCTTTAATGATGTTCCTTTGAATAATTTAAATACTATCCTCCTGTTGATTGGTTTTTGTATATTTTATGCTGTAAAATGCCCCAAAGGGTTAGTTGGTTTTCAAAAGCGGAATGTTAGACACAGTTGGATTTTTTTTTTTTTTTTTTCTGTCTCTGGCCTTGAGATTTATGCCTGGAGGCTCTTCTTAGAAAAATACCAGAGGGAAAGACCTTTGTGAAATACAAAGTTTCATCCTGGGAACCCGCAGTGGAGGATTTCTCGCCTTCTAAGCAGTCCGTGGGGTCGCTAAGAGTCGGGCACGACTGAGCAACTTCACTTTCACTTTTCACTTTCATGCATTGGAGAAGGAAATGGCAACCCACTCCAGTGTTCTTGCCTGGAGAATCCCAGGGACGGGGGAGCCTAGTGGGCTGCTGTCTATGGGGTCGCACAGATTCGGACACTACTGAAGCGACTTAGCGGCAGCTGCAGCAGCAAAGCCCCTCTGGCAGGAGCTTCTCCATGGGAGGGGAAGGGTTGTGGTGATGGGCAGGGCTTTTCCATCCCCCGCCCCCGCCCCAGTGCTATGTACCCATTCTTTACTGACTGAGCCCCCAGGGAAGCCCAAGAATACTGGAGTGGGTTCCCATGCCCTCCTCCAGGGAATCTTTCCAACCCAGGGATCAAACCCAGGTCACCCACATTGCAGGCAGATTCTTTACCATCTGAGCCCCCAGGGAAGTCCAAGAATACCAGAGTGGGCCACCTATACCTCCTCCAGGGGATCTTCTCAACCCGAGAATCGAACTGCAGGCGGATTCTTTACCAGCTGAGCTACAAACCTAGAGAGTGTTTGAAAAAGCAGAGACATCATTTTGCCAACAAAGGTCCGTATAAAAGGTATAGTTTTTCCAGTAGCCATGTAAGGATGTGAGAGTTGGACCATAAAGAAGTCTTAGCACCAAAGAATTGGTGCTTTGGAATTGTGGTGCCGGAGAAGACTGCTGAGAGTCCCTTGGACTGCAAGGGGATCAAACCGGTCCATCCTAAAGGAAATCAGTCCTGAATATTCACTGGAAGAAGGACTGATGCTGAAGCTGAAGCTCCCTGATGTTGGGAAAGATTGAAGGCAAGAGGAGAAGGCAGCAACAGAGAATAAGATGGCTAGATAGCATCGTTAACTCATTGCATGTGAATTTGAGCAGACTCCAGGATACGGAGAAGGACAGAGGAGCCTGCAGTCCATGGGGTCTCAAAGAGCTGAAGATAACTTAGCAACTGAACAACAATACCATCCCCCTTAAAAATGATTTAACAAGGACCTACTGTATAGCACTGGGAAATCTACTCAATACCTTTTAATAACCAATGATGGGAAAGAATCTGAAAAAGAATGGAAAACAATCTGAATAACTTTGTACACTAGAAATTAAGACAGCATTGTACATTACTTCAATTAAAAAACAAAAAGATTTAGCAACCTCAACTGCTGATTCAACCTGGGAACCCTGTGTGAACTTTGAAGAGCTCTGCCCTCAAGGATAAAAAATTTAGGAAAATTTAGATTTAACAGGGTCTGTGAGGCTGTCTCTTCTAAGACCTAGGATTTACAGATGAGGAAACAGCTTCTGCCAGGCTTAAGGACCATGTGGTAAGCCACCACCATCATGCCAGAGGAGGGTGAGAACTCACATCTCCTGAAACCCAAGCTGAGCCTCTCCTGTGCCTCCAGGGGACCCCTCCATGCCCAAGTTCCGAGGACACCAGAGATGTATCACCAGGGTACCATGGAAACAAGAAACACCCTTTGCTCAGGGATCAAATTACTTGAAATAGAGATTCCAACCTATGGAATTCCTGCTTTGTGACTAATTGGAGTGAGTGCGTGTGGAATGGGGTACGTTTCATGAACGTCATCTTTTAGCCTTTCAAAGCAAGGTTCTGCTGGGAGGATTCCCAGGGTCTGCTGGGGCCTCATTTACAAGTGCCAGGGGCAAAGAAGAAAAAGACAAAGGAAATCGACGGAGCCTTGAATGAGACAAAAATTAAAGTAACTAAACACGATGGGGGGTGCTTTCAAAGAGATGAGTCAGTGGAAAAATAATAGCGGTATAAAAAGAATTTGAAAAGCTTGTAAAGAGTGTTAATTATGTTAACCTTTAAGAACTCGTGCAGCATACATCGGATCCGGAGCCTGTTTTGTTTGGTTGGAAGCAGCCATCTGATGATAAACACTTTCCATGACCCAAAATAAGGGGGCTGCCTTGGCTGCTCAGTTGCTCTAAGAAACCCTCGTGCTCCCGAAGACCTCCAAAGGCAGGAGGTGCATCCCTCACCCGCTTTGCAGTTTCATCGTGCAGAAGATAGAGGTCTGGTGTGTCTGTGGTCGGTCCCTCCGTGTGCCTTTGCCACTTTCACTCCTGGGGAGGGGTCAAATGTTGTAAGGAGAACACAGTCTTGGGAGCAAGACTGAGAAGGTTCACCCTGGGTTCTGCCCCTTACCAGCTATCTATCTGATGCTGGCCGAGTGGTTAAGACTTCTGTGCCCCAGGGGAGCAGCCATAACTGGAAAGTCAGCTGTGTCCTCTCAAAGGATGGGCGTGGATCTTGGTGCTGAAGGAGTTCAAACCTTCAGCTGAGTCTCACCAAGAACATGTCGGGTACTCCTGGAGAATGCAGGACCCCAGAGTTCTAAAGCCAGAGGAGACTTTGGTGTGGTGGCCTCGGTGGAGGGAACAGTCAATCCTAAAGGAAATCAACCCTGAATATGCGTTGGAAGGACTGATGCTGAAGCTGAAGCACCAATACTTTGGCTACCTAATGCCAAGAGTCAACTTATTGAAAAAGACCCTGATGCTGGGAAAGATTGAGGGCAGGAGGGGAAGGGGATGACAGAAGATGAGATGGTTGGATGGCATCACTGACTCAATGGACATGAGTTTGAGCAAACTCTGGGAGATAGTGAAGGACAGGGAAACCTGGCGTGCTGCAGTCCATGGGGTCACAAAGAGTCAGACATGACTGAGCGACTGAACAACAAGCTGATCCATGGGCATCATGATGGTGGTGATAGACTGCTCTCACCCTTGGGCCCTTGCCCATGTGGTTTTCGTTTTGTGTTAAGTCTCTGCAGTATCATTGGCCAAGAGAGGGACCAGGAGGTGTGGTTCCATAACAGAGGGTTGGTGTTAAACTTTATCCAAAATTGCCTCAAAGCCAGAGGATCATGGTGCATGCAGACATGTGACCAGGTCAGAAAAGGGGGAGCGGCAGGGGTCAGGTGTGAGGACAAAAGCTGAATCTCACCAACAGCATGTGTGGTCCTCCTGGAGAATGCAGCACCCCAGAGTCCTAAAGCCAGCGGGGGCTTCCACGAGATGGCCTCAGTGGAGAGAACAACCACAGGGAGGGCTGGAAGGTTGAGGTTGAGAGTCTCGGGTCTATGCTGTGCTCCCAACACCATGGAGTAAATAAAGGGCCAATGAGTTGAAGGGGCATAAACAGAGTTGAAGCTGGAAGGGAGGGATTTGGGAGAAGGCCGTGGGTTTTCAGATTTTTCTATGGATGCGATGGGTGAACCACGGAAGCTATTCACTAGCAGAGATGCTCTAAGTTTTTGGCAAAAAGCTCTGGCTGTTGTGACTGAGTGAGCTGGAGTGGGAAACCGCTGCAGATGTGGGGCCTGCAGATGTGATTCTCCTGGCAAGCCATCAGGAGGATGGGGACCCACTCAGAGAGGCAAGGCGGTGAGGAGACAGCTTTGAGGAACATCACAGCAGCAGTGTGAGAAAGACTGGGAGTCTGCTTGGATTGTTTTTCTAGGGGATAGGGAAGTCGTGCCAATTACTGTGCGATTTCAAGTCTGTGTAGCTGGTGGGCTGTGATAGGAAGTCAGGGTGGGGAAAGAGGGCAAGGCAAGAGAGAAAAACAAGTCATGCCTGAGCATTTTGCCTTTGAGATGTCAGGGGAAGTGTCCTGGAGGCATCTCATACTTTAGCAAGTCCACACCGAAGCGCCTGACCCCCGCCCCCAAACTTGCTTTCCCTGCAGGCGCACCCATCCTGTTACTAGGGGCCCCCACCTTGATATCTCCCATCCCCCACTCTTTAGAAAGACATTAGCAGGAGACTTGGTCAGTGTTCCCTTTACACTATGCGGCCTGCCCCCTCTCCCAGCCCCCAGGGATCTCTTTGCATCCGTGCATGGAGTACCCCCACTGTCCTCCTTGTACCTTCACAGCCCGCTGTCAACTGGGTACCTGGGAGCCATCAGATCCCATCAATTCTCTGCTCAGGGCCTGCCGTGGCTCTCCATCCTTCTGTGTAAAAGCCAAGATCATGCCAACAGTCGGCAGGACTCTCTGTGATTGCCATGTCCCCACTGACTCTGCACTTCTCCCCGTCCCTTAGTGTGTCTGAGCCAGGCCGGCCACTCTGCTGCCCCAGCAAAGCGGGAGTGCTCCCAGGTGTGCTCCCAGGCCTGGGCCCTGGATGCCCTGTCTGGAATGCTCGTCACCGGATAACCTCATGACTTGTCCCCTCTCCCTGGAAGTCCTTACTCAGATGTCCCCATGCCAACGAGTCCCAATCTCCATCTACCCCCAAACTCGCCCTGCCTGGCACTGTTATGTTCTCCCAATTTTTTTCTGCCATCAATTTAGGAATCACTGGTGTAGAGATGGTACTTAAAACTCTGAGGCTGGATGAGGTGGCCCAGGGAGAGGGTGTGGCTTAGAAAGGGAGCCTGGAGCACTCCCTTGCTGAGTGGGCACAGGAGGCCAGCCTGGGCCACAGACCAGAGAGAGCAGCGGGGAAGCTGGAGTAGGCAGGATCCTGGCAGCCAGCGGAGAGAAGCGCTTCCAGGAGGAGGAGGGTCACCTCTGTCCAAGGCAGGGTAACAGTGGCCGTCGGATTCCTCCATTTTCAGACCGGAGGAGGCCTCCTTCCCACGGCCCCTCCAGCGGTGACACAGAGCTGTCGTTAAAGACCCAGGAAGAATAATGCCTCCCTTGGTCAGTTACACGCCCGCTTTCGTGCCCAGGGCCCTAACTCTCACTTCCGGATGTGCTGTGGGGTGTCACGTGGTCTACATCCAGTCTCTCCCTGATTCTCCGTCACAGTGCAGTGAGGTCGCCGCCTTTTACAGCCTGGGAACTGAGGTTCAGTGGCCTGTCCACGGTCCAAGTTAAAGGGGCAGAACAGAATGAAGGATCCAGGATAGGCTCCCAGGTTGGACTGAAAATATGGGTTTTCAGGCTGGGCTGGTTAATCCTGAAGGAAGGGAACAGCTCCAGAGAGCCGCTCACGAAACTCCCACACCAGAGCCGGCCACACAGGAGACCTTGAAAGTCCCTGGAGGCCCTTTGATGAATCTATATAAAGAAGTAAGACCAGCTCGGTAATGATGCCAATAAAACTCCTTCCGTGTCCATAGCGATGCAGAGGTAAACACTGCCAGAGGGAAATGTCACTCTTTGCTCTTTCTCATGCCAGAACCGTGTTAGGTAACAATCCCTGTTGTAAGGCCCGAAGGGATCTCGAAACCCAGATCTGTTTAAATATAAAAACTTAAGTAAATATGCACACAGAGAACTGTGAATTTTAAGAAGACTCTGTCAAGGGCAGTGATGTGCAGGAGAACCAGGAACCAGTCTGCCCACTGCCTGATTGCAGTTACTACCAGCACCTGGCGGAGGCAGAGGGCTGGGTTCTGCCAGCCCCCAGGAAGCTCACTCCAGGACAGCCTGGAATTACTACCAGGAGTGAGTTCTCACTCCCAGTGACCCCTCACTTGCAGAGGCGCATCCATCCATGAGCGGTCCCTGAGAACCTGAGTGTCTGCTCATCCAAGGGCCCTTCCTGACCCACGAAAGCTTCTGGTCTGCTTCCTTCCTCCCCCCGGGGTGGTGGGTACAGCTTGCTGCTGTCAGCAGTGCCTTTGGGGTGTCGGGGCAGATGGTGGGAGAGGACGGGAGTTTCCAGTGACATCCCAGTTTGGGATCCTGGAGGCTGGTCCCCATGCTGAGCTCGTCAGGGATGGATGGTTACGCAGGGCTTTGTTCCAACTGTGGATTCCACCAGGGGTGGCCAAGGACTGCACTGAAACAGAGATCTCCTCGGGTGTAACTGGGCAGGGCCACCGCCCAGGCTGGGACCAGCACCACCAGGAGGCTCTCCAACTGCAGAACCTTCCCCGGGCCATTTTGCAGTTAGAGGAAGATGCCCATCTGTTTTCTGGATTCCTCCTGCGTGTCTGACAGTCCTAGCCAGCTGGGTTTCACGAAACCCCAAAAGGGTCTTGCCTGAAGCACATTTTTCTCTCATTTTTAAAGCTGGTCTGAGAGTTTGTTCCAGGAAATCTCATCTGTGCACTTCTTTTGCCAGCCTTTTGTTGAAGAAGGGCTGTTTAGTATCTGAGAAACCTCCTGGGACGTTTTAATGATTCTGTTCAAGTTTTTCTTCTCCTTTCCCTGAAAATTCCATTGCACCAAGAATTAAGAGGCTTCAGCTCCTGAGAACTGTCCTTGGGTTGAGAAAATGACAGGCCTGTGTCCATCTCACCTGGGCAAAGGCATTAATTACCATTTTAAAATTATATTTATTTATTTGTTTTTGGCTGTGCTGAGTCTTTGTTGCTGCGTGTGGGCTTTCTCTTGTTGCGGCGCTGGGGCATCTCATTGCGGTGGCTTTCCTGGTTGTGGACCATGGGTTCTGAGGCATGCAGGCTTTCTTAGTTGTGTTGCACAGGCTTAGTTGCTCCATAGCATGTGGGGTCTTTCTGGACCAGGGATCAAACCCATTGTCCCCTGCATTGGCAGGTGAATTCTTAACCACTGGCTCACCAGGGAAGTCTCAGGGACATTAAGTAATCCAGCCTTCTCACTTACCTTGATAGGGAGCCATATGCCTCTTTCAAAGCCAGAGTTTGTTTTGCTTTTTTTTTTTTTAATTAAAAAAGTAACATTGCTTCAGTTACCACTCCCTGGTTCTAAGTACTAGCTTTGCTGGTAAACAGTTACATTACTAGGAATTCACCTCCCGGACCTCATCTTCTCTCTGAAAGGGAGAAATCAGGCAGCATGTGAAATTTCCCCCAGCTCTTGTGGCTATGTGGAATCACAACTCCGCATCCTGTGCTGTGCCAGAAAGCCCCCAGATTTCATGGTGAAATGACAATCTTCATTCACCAGAGCATTAGAACTTAGACAAGTCTAGGGGAGGCAGGCTGCGGCTGTTATGGTTAACATTTCTTGAAGCCCTGTTCCTTGGGGGACCAACTCCAGGTATTTGTTCCTTTTTCCCAATAAACAGTGACTGAATGCCTTCTAGGGGACACCCACTGTTCTGAGTGCTGAGGACACAGCAGTAAACAAAACCAAAAGAGTCAGTACCCAGGGAGCTTGTACTGCAGCAACACGCCCTGGATGCTTGATTGCATCCTATAAGCCTTGGGGCCTTGACCCTCTGTGACCTATCCGCTGCTTACAACCATCCTTTTTAAGATCCACAGACATTTTCACCCACCTGATGTTTTGGTAATCATGTCTATGCCAAATGATGTGTTTTATGGCCAAACTGTCTTTTTTTTTTCCAACCTGACTTTTTGCACTAAAATTCATGCATTATTCATTTGACCCTGCAAACAACTCATTAGTGAATAGATGGAAACCCAGAGTCTCAGAGGCTGGTGCATGGTGACAATTTTAAGAAATGGTCAAGCTAGCTGGCCAACCCAGAGTTTTAAAAATTCTAAGTCCAGGCTTCTTTTGATGAAAATCTCAATGATAAAGTCATGTGTTCACATGTAGGGAGTCAGTTTCTAGAATACCAGACCTAGAACTTGCACAGGTCCTGTTTGCCAGCTTTGCCCCTCCACCCCTAGCATCAGTCAAATTCCTCACAGATGTGAAGCTGTCCTGACAGTGCTATGACACCTGTTTTGAGTTGCCAAAATCCCTGCCATCATGTCACTTCATTCTCATTCGGTGTGAAACTGACTGCAGGATCCCCTGGAAGACACAGCCTGAGACCCGAACTTCTCAGCAGCTCACCCTGCCTTGTTCCATCAGTTCATTCGGTTGCTAGAGCGTTATCAGGCTCCTGGGACCTACTTATGCACAAGGCTTCCTTTCTCTCAGCTTTTGTTTTTGATTCCCCTCCCACCCACATCACTTTCCAGCATAGCAGCCTTGTGGTGAGTATTTCAGCAGTCTTGACTTCAACACCATCACCTGGGTCTCTGTTTAACTATAGGGTGCCTGCTGCGAAGTCGCGTCAGTTGTATCCGACTCTTTGCAACCCCGCAGACTGTAGCCCACCAGGTTCCTCTGTCCATAGGATTCTCCAGGGAAGAATATTGGAGTGGCTTGCCATTTCTTCTCCAGGGGATCTTCCCAACCCAGGGATGGAATGCTGGTCTCCTGCATTGGCAGGCAGATTCTTTACCACTAACGCCACCTGATAGGGTGGTCTGTCCTTAACCACTAGTGTCCGTCCTGGACCATTAGTGTCCCATGTAATGTGAAAAGTAGTTGGCCTCACACATGCAGTAATGGGACCTGAAGGCATTCTCTACTAACTGCAAAAATTATTTGGAGGTGAGTGTAAGCCTCCCATGAGGGTCAGACACAGCAAAGTGCACTGGACCTAGAAGACCTGTGTTCAGGTGCTGCTTTCTCTCTGCAAACAGGTAAAGCTGGGTGCATGGACATGCTGCTTTATGTCTCTGGTCCAGTGTCCTCTCTAAAGTGCAGATAAAGACCCCAATCTGAACAACCTCCCCTATTTTATCTCTCCGGTCTGAGGTCCTCTCTAATATGCAGATAAAGATACCAGTCTGAACAGCCTCCTCAGCTAGCCACGAGAGCATATATGAGCACTGTGAATAAAAGTACTTGGCAAATGGGGAAGTTTTATACAAATGTGAGAGACCATTAGTCATCTTCCGCGAACAGAAAAAGTGATCTGTGGAAGAAGGCCTGGGGATGTAGAAGCTCGAAGGACGTTTGCAGTTTTGATACCCAGCTTCACTGATACTGGTATTACATCTCCACATGCCGTAATCTTTGCCAAAATAATAATTATAGTCTCAAGGAAAAAAAAAAAAAAGAGTTTCTCATGAAAGCAAACAGGTCAACTATTCTTTGAATAGTTCAGGTTCCATCCAGGTTGGTTATCCTGCTAAGCCGGTGGGTTTTGGTGATCTGATTTCTGATGGGTGTCTGTAGTACCAGGAGGTATTCCAGGGTGAGAGGGCAAGTGAGCACATATCTACATCAAGTTCCAAAGAGCCAAGTAGTGCTAAAGGCAGGGAGTCCAGGAGTCAGTCAGTCTCCTAACCTGAAGGCCTCCTTCCTGGGATCTGGCTATGCAGTGGGTAACCGGGGCAGGACCGTGAGCGGCAAACCTGCCATGTCCTGAGAGCCGTGGCCGCAGCGACCCCAGTGCCACCCTCCCCCACGGCCCCGCACGGTGTTCCGTTTGTGCAGTGATGTCTGACGAGGGCGTGGAGGTGCCTGGACCATGCCGCCCACCCCCACTATTGCCTGTGCCGTGGTCGTAAGGAGCCCGATGAGTAGGGTGACTGCACTGAAGATAGCAGGTGGGCATGGGGAGAACAGCGTGGGCCTCAACCTGGAATCGCCGCCTTTGGCTGTGGGTCTCAAGGTGTACATCAGAAGCGTCTGGGGAAGCTATTTAAAAATGCCCATTTCCAGATCCCACTTTCATTTTTTAAATTTATTTTTTATTTACTTTTATTTATTTGGCCATGCCAAGTCTTGGTTGTGGCATGTGGGATCTAATTCCCCAACCAGGGATCCAGCCCGGGTCCCCTGCATTGGGAGTGTGGAGTCTTAGCCACTGGACTGCCAGGGAAGTCCCCAGATCCCACTTTGAGAAGGTGAAATCAACTCAGTCTGGGGCACAGCCTGGGAATCTGCATTTTGACACAGCAGACTTGATTCAGGTGCAACCCTAGACCTTTGGGTGTGTGACCTGACTTGTCCCCACATGCTGTGCTGGGCTCTGCTGGCCTGGGGACCATCTGCTTTACTCTTGGCAACACCCATCCCACGGGACCACAGGGAGCATCAAATTGAATGGGACATCCAACCCACAGAGGGACTTAGCAAATGTTCATGTTCGCTCTTTTTCATAGCAACCCTGAGTAAGAGAGAGAATTAGATTTATTTCAGCTAACCTCAGAGGCATGGGACTTCCCAGGTGGAGCTAGTGGTAAAGAACCTGCCTGCCAGTGTAGGAGTTGTAACAGATGTGGGTTCAATCCCTGGGTCGGGAAGATCCCCTAGGGGAGGGCATGGCACCCACTCCAATGTTCCTACCTGGAGAATCCCATGGACAGAGGAGCCTGGCGGGCTGCAGTCCGTGGGGTCACAGAGTCGGGCACGCCTGAGATAGCTGCACGCACAGGAGGCAGGCAGCCCTCGGTTCTCTGAGCCCTGTCAGTGCGCGTGTCACACAGGTGCGCTGCCACCACTCAGCAGGTGCTCATCCGGGGCGGCACCTTGCTCAGCAGGCACTGCAGGGCCCGGGAGCCAGACACAAATGACGTGGGGGAATAGTTGCCAGCACCGTGGATCAGAGGTGAGGCTTCAGCACTGGAGCCAAATCTTGTTTGCTAAATGGACGTAACTCGGGGAATCAGCTAGAATGCAGCAGAAGACTAAACCATGCGGATTCGAAACCAGGAGAAAGCAGTGGCAGGTTTCCTCGCTTCTGGGATGAGCTGTGCCACCTTTGGACATGTATGTTTTGTTTTATTTTCAAAGAAACTTTTGATTTTGTAATGGGGTATAGCCGATTAACAAGCAATGTCATGATAATTTCCGGTGAACAGCGAAGGGACTCGGCCATACATATACGTGTATCCACTCTCCCCCAAATTCCCCTCCCATCCAGGCTGCCGCATAACATTGAGCAGACTTCCCTGTGCTAGACAGTAGGTCCTTGTTGGTTATCCATTTTAAATGTAGCAGTTGACGCATATATTTTAAATGCAGATGGAGACAGGTTTCTTCGAATGTATTTGTATACATGGGATTAAAATCAGAGTTTCAGAATCTGAAGGGATCTCACACTCACCCAGAGGCACTCCCCCCAATCCTTTTTACACACGCAGAGGGTTGAAAGTCAGAACCCTAACAGCCCACGGTGCTGCAGTGTCTTGGGTGCTAAAAGAGACTAAGAATTTGAAGCGTATAAACACAGAAAGTAACTGGAATGATATTGAGATATTTAATATTAATCTTTTAGAAAATCTATGGGCCAAGCTGGTTTTAGAAAAGGCAGAGGAACCAGAGATCAAATTGCCAGCATCCACTGGATCATGGAAAAAGCAAGAGAGTTCCAGAAAAACATCTATTTGCTTTATTGACTATGCCAAAGCCTTTGACTGTGTGGATCACAATAAACTGTGGAAAATTCTGAAAGAGATGGGAATACCTAACCTGCCTCTTGAGAAATCTGTATGCAGGCCAGGAAGCAACAGTTAGAACTGGACATGGAAAAACTGACTGGTTCCAAATAGGAAAAGGAGTACGTCAAGGCTGTATATTGTCACCCTGCTTATTTAACTTCTATGCAGAGTACATCATGAGAAACACTGGACTGGAAGAAACACAAACTGGAATCAAGATTGCCGGGAGAAATATCAATAACCTCAGATATGCAGATGACACCACCCTTATGGCAGAAAGTAAAGAGGAACTAAAAAGCCTCTTGATGAAAGTGAAAGAGGAGAGTGAAAAAGTTGGCTTAAAGCTCAACATTCAGAAAATGAAGATCATGGCACCTGGTCCCATCACTTCATGGGAAATAGATGAGGAAACAGTGGAAACAATGTCAGACTTTATTTTTTGGGACTCCAAAACCACTGCAGATGGTGACTGCAGCCATGAAATTGAAAGACGCTTACTCCTTGGAAGAAAGGTTATGAGCAACCTAGATAGCATATTGAAAAGCAGAGACATTACTTTGCCGACTAAGGTCCGTCCAGTCAAGGCTATGGTTTTTCCAGTGGT
The DNA here is from genome assembly GCF_001704415.2 of Capra hircus. Classification (NCBI taxonomy): domain Eukaryota; kingdom Metazoa; phylum Chordata; class Mammalia; order Artiodactyla; family Bovidae; genus Capra; species Capra hircus. Next base: position 14,292,953 of record NC_030828.1, on the reverse strand, counting down.
CATGTATGGATGTGAGAGTTGGACTGTGAAGAACGCTGAGCACCGAAGAATTGATGCTTTTGAACTGTGGTGTTGGAGAAGACTCTTGAGAGTCCCTTGGACTGCAAGGAGAGCCAACCAGTCCATTCTGAAGGAGATCAACCTTCAGAATGTTGCTAAAGCTGAAGCTCCAGTACTTCGGCCACCTCATGTGAAGAGTTGACTCATTGGAAAAGAGTCTGATGCTGGGAAGGATTGGGGGCAGGAGGAGAAGGAGATGACAGAGGATGAGATGGCTGGATGGCATCACTAACTCGATGGACGTGAGTCTGTGTGAACTCCGGGAGTTGGTGATGGACAGGGAGGCCTGGCGTGCTGCGATTCATGCAGTCGCAAAGAGTCAGACACGACTGAGCGACTGAACTGAACTGATGGGCCATAGATTCCTAGCTAAGTGATGCTGAACACATTCTAATCATTTAATTGGAGGGTTGGCAAGCAGGAGTGGGGAGCTTTATTAATTTATTGGCCATGAGGCTCAGCTTCAGTCTGAGCAGAATTCCCACTGGTTCAGTGGGAGTGGGCAAGTGGTCTCTCTCCACTGAGCCCCAGGGAGCTCAGTGGAATTCCCTGGGGGAAATCCACTGGGGTTCCTTTAGCTCTCCCTGGAGCTGTGCCTCCAGCCCTCCTCTTCTGCCAGTTGCAGGAGGACCCTCTGTATCCCATAAGAGTTGTGGGCTTGATCCCTGGGTCGGGAAGATCCCCTGGAGGAGGGAATGGTAACCCACTCCATTATTCTTGCCTAGAGAATCCCATGGACAGAGAAGCCTGGTGGGCTGCAGTCTGTAGGGTCACAAAGGGTCAGACATGACTGAAGCACCATAGTATGCATGCGTGCATGGTATCAAAAACATGCCAGGCAGAAGCTGTGCAAAACATCCTGGGATCATTTTGCTTGGCGAACCTAAACTTAATTTCAAAAGCAAGATGTTGAATATTGAAGACAGTAGTAGAAGATGACTTAAAGAATGGGATGTGACTATTTTGCTGTGGTATCTGGAAAACACTGGGGCACGCAGACGTCAGGCCAGTTCACACAAGGATAGACTCTAAGGTCATGAGTTGTTCGTGTGCCTGGAAATACTGATGAGCCTGGTGGTGAACACTCATGAGCCTGGTGGTAGGCACTGTGAGAGGCAGGAGGCACTTCCTGCTTCAGAAGAGCTCGGAAGGGAACCCCACGTTGCCTGTGCCCAGTGAGAGCACAGATTACTGACCTTGGACTGGAGCCATGGGGGTCTGCAGGTGAGGGTCACAGGAGGCCTCACAGAGAGGGTGCGACTTCAGCTGAGCCTCTGAGGGTGAATAGGAGTTCACCAGTCAGGCAAGGGAGAAGGACAGATGTCCCATGCAGTGGGGGTGGCATGTGCCAAGATGTAAAAGTGTAGGCTGATGAAAGAGCAATGCCCGTCGAGAACCCAGCAAGCAGAGGACAAGGTCAGGGAGAATTGCAAAGTCAATGTCGTGTTAGAGGGCGCATATCCACCCAAGGGGCTCAGGTGATCTTGGCCACAGGAAGTCATCAGCAGGTTTTAAGATGTATGTTTTAGGAGGATGACTCAGGTGGCCACAGAGTGATTAGAAGATAGGGGAGAGATTCTAGAAACAGGATGGCCAAGCAGAACTCTTCAATCCTGGGTGAGCTGTATGATTTCTTGTGACCTGCCTCTGTGCAGTCATCACAGCTGTGGCTGCCAGATCAGCTGAGGGTCACTGGCCCCATTGTTTGGGCTAAGACGTTAGTCACTGGCCAAAGGCATGCATTGGCTTTTCATAGATTCCAGTCAACCTGACCCTTTTCCTTGGAGAGAGCCAGCCTTCTGCACCTAGCAAGGCCTTAGCCCAGGGACCAATGGTGGGAGGAAGAGCTTGGACTAGAAGAGCAGACCCATGGGACTGTAGATATTCTTTATCTCCAGAGTGCAGGCCATGAAGGCAAACAGATGCCAAACAGCCATCTCCTGACAAATATTCAGTATCCTTAATGCATTCATTATGTGTTGGCACTACTTGGTTTTGAGTCCAAACTCAGAAAGAAGCTTTTGATTCATTTGGTGGTGAGTAGACCCAAGGTTTTTGAAGATCAGAAGAACGAGGAGTAGAGTAAGATCCATCCTTGGACCACCCTGTCCAACCCCAGTGAAGAGCTCGGTGTCACACACACACATCCTCAGCTACCTTTTTGTTCAATGATGCTCAGATTTGAACATGTGTGGGTTAGTCACTCAGTCATGTCCAACTCTTTGCAGCCACATGAGCTGGAGCCTGTCAGGCTCCTCTGTCCATGAGATTTTCTCAGGCACGTGTACTGGAGTGGGCTGCCATTCCCTTCTCCAGAGGATCTTCCCAACCCAGGTTTCAAACCTGGGTCTCCTACGTGGCTGGCAGATTATTTACTGTCTGAGCCACCAGGGAAGCCAAATTCCCCCAATTTGTATGCCAGGTGGTAAATGGACTGTATACACAAAAGAACTGAGTTTCACCTGCAGTCTTTTCCAGCATGAGGATCTCACCGGGTTCCCAGCTCACTCTAGGATCTACCACCTTCTTGAGCATCTTCTCTGGTTATTTTCATGTAATGACAGTCACTTCTATGCATTGTCTCTTGTGCCAGGCATTTTACATGTAGTAGCTCAGTCCTTCCCCGGAACTGGCAGAGGTCGAAATTATAACCCTGGTTCTGGGGATCAGTCTGGGGAAGCTCAGAGCAGCTTAGGCAACTCTTGGCCTCCCTCCCTGTCTCTCCTCCTCTGTCTCTCAGTACTGTTTGCCATCCCCGATAAGGGCCTTCTGCCTTCAGACACACTTCTATCACTTCTACCTCCCCTCTTTTTTGTATTTAAATTTTTTATTGAAGTATGGTTGAACTACAATGTTGTGTTAATTACTGCTGTACAGCAAAGTGATTCAGTTATACAGATACCTACATTCTTTTTCTTATTCTTTTCATTATGGTTTATTTAAGCTGGCTTAAAACTCAACATTCAAAAAACTAAGATCATGGCATCCAGTCCCATTGTGTGTATGTGCTAAGTCACTTCAGTAGTATCTGACTCTTTGCAACCCCGCCTACCAGGCTCTTCTGTCCATGAGATTCTCCAGACAGGAATGCTGGAGTGGGTTGCCATGCCCTTCTCCATGGGATCTTCCCAAGTCCCATCAGTTCTTGGCAAATAGGTAGGGGAAAAATAGAAACAACAACAGACTTTATTACTTGGATTCCAAAATCACTGCAGACAGTGATTGCAGCCCTGAAATTAAGAGATGCTTGCTCCTTGGAAGAAAAGCTATGGCAAACCTAGACAGCATATGAAAAAGCAGAGATGTTACTTTGCTGACAGAGGTCCATCCAGTCAAAGCTATGGTTTTCCAGTAATCATGTACGGATGTGAGAGTTGGACTGTAAAGAAGGCTAAGCGCCAAAGAATTGATGCTTTCGAACTGTGGTGCTGGAAAAGACTCATATTCTCTTCCTTATGGTTTATTGCAGGATATTGAATATATAGTTCCCTGTGCTATCCAGTAGGACCTTGTTGTTTATCCACTCTCTCTTTTAAAGGGAACTTTTCTCTTGACTCAGCTGCTCCCTCCAGCTTCAGCCTGGGTCTCTGTTTCCCTTCCCAGCACCTTACCCAGTGGCTCCACAGCCCAGGGTACACATTCTTGGCCTCTTCAGATGAGATTCAGCCCCACCTGTCAAAGGTGACGGCCCGTCTCATCACCACCATTACCCTCCTCCAGGCCATGCTCTCCTCTCTTGGGCTCCAGGGGTGGGGCAGCCCACTTCCTTCCCCCCTGGTGGACCTCTGCTCCCTTGCCCTCATCCTCCCCTCTCACCTGTCTTCCTCCTCCAACCCCCAAAGGATGAGGACGTGTCCTGGATCCCTGTCGCCACCTCTCCCAGAGCGCATCCCTTCCCCTGACCAGATAAGCCCGGCTCCAGGCATGCTCTGGATCGGCCTGCAGATCCTTCCCCTCCTTAGTGGGTTTCTTGGGCGGCGTGGCTGCTCGTGCACTCAGCCTCTCAGGCCAGCGAAGGGGAAGCCCCTTAGCTGCTTCCTGCCCTTCCCTTCTTCCCAGAGCAGACGGGATGTCCTGCTGGATCTTCAGTCCCAGAGGCCTCCCAGCCCCAGGTCTCCGTCCTCTGCATCCCAGGACCGTCAGCGGCTCCTCCTCTCCCTCCATCTCCACCCCCAGGGCTTCAGGGCGTCCCAAACTCAGGGGCTATATCCACATTATATTGTAGATAATGTCTCCATCATCTTGTCCCCCTACTTGAGAATCTGCCACGGCTCCTCGGTCAGCGGTCACATCCAGTGCAGCCTGCCGGACGCTCCAGCTTCTTTCCAAACGGCCTCTCGGTCTGTCCAGTGAGATGTTTCTCCCCGGGCTCCCAGCAGGCTCTTCAGCTGCAGAAGGTAGGGCCCCAAGTACCCAGCTGCACCCCCACACCGGCTCTGTCTTCCCTCTGCTCCGCCTTCCTCCCTGGCTGGAACCCCTTCTCTGCACCCATCTGCCTCCTAGCCACTCACCTAGCGTTGCCTCCAACCCTGCTTCCTCTTGTTTCTAAAACTTAACAAGCAAAATGTACCAGCTCTTCCAGTTCATCCCGCACCCCCACCCCATGGCCCTTCCCTCCACACCTTCTCCAGCATTTATTTTCTGTAGATTTTTTGATGGTGGCCATTCTGATAGGTGTAAGGTGATACCTCATTGCAGTTTTGACCTGCATTTTTCTCATAATTAGTGATGCTGAGCAGACATATAGCTGATTCGCTTCACTGCACAGCAGAAAGGAATACAACATTGTAAACCAACTGTACCCGATTTATAAAAATAAAATTTTTTTTTAAATCAGTTCTTAGAATAATACATACTCATTGTAAAATGTGTTTTAAAGTACAGGGAAGTATATAGGAGAGAAGAAAAAACACTTAAAATTTTACCACCCAGAAATTAAGATTATAATTTGCGTGTCATTTCCAAGATGAAAAGTACAGGCATGTATAAAAGCGTAGGTTATTTTTGCATCATTGGTGTTGTGCTATTTGTACATTCTCTCTCTCTTTCTTCACTTATTGTCAAGAACTTTCCCATCCTACTAATTCATCTTTAAACCGCAATTTTTAAAGCCGTATAATAGCCCAGCGTATGGATGTGCATTTGATTTATTTAGCCCGTCTCCTGCTGGAGGTCAGGTCCTGGCTCCCAGCTCTCCGGTTATAAATAACAAACATCCTTGTCCCCTGACTTGAGCCATGTGTTTCTGTGTCATATGATTTGGCAGTTTTTAATAATGCAGAGGCCAGTCGCATTTATTGAGCTACTACTGGGTGCTAGCCTCTCTGCTGACTGCTTTTCCTTTCTTCCTCAAGCCTCACAGCCTCCTTGCAAAGCAGATATCCTCAGGGTCTTGAGTCACTTGACTTAAGTCACCCGCTTAGTTGGTGATGAGGTCCCATCATGAGATTCCAGCTCAGCCTTTGATCCCACACACAGCCCCCATTGCTGTGCCCTCCGCAGTGATGTTCAGAATGCATAGCAGTGAGCATCTGAGGGCAGACGCTCAGACTTAATGAAGGCAGTGGATGGCCTCATGGATTTTACCATCATTTCCCAGCCGGATTATAAGATGCTCTTAGATGTCTGATGCGTACCTCTAGGCTTAATCTTCGACCTAATTAGAGCCAGCCGGGACTTTCTCATCTTATAAATGCAGACACCGAGAGGCTTAACAGACATCTGCAGTGTCAGGGCGTCAGCTCTATTGAATAGCCTTATGATAGACACGTGAAAAGTGATCTTTAAAGACTTATTCTCTTTATTGTGTAGACTTAGCTCTCCTGTGCTCATGTCTTAGAATCTGTAGCTATAGTGATGTGTGAAAGAAGCTGTCTTGTCCAATGCAGCGTAGACCGTGGCCACTGAACCATATTAGCTTTGGAGAGTCGGTGCTGGGCCTTGCAGATCCTCAGCTGCGTATGTGTTGATTCCAGGTAGAGCAGAGTCACAAGAAGAGTATGACCCCGGCCTAGAATTTTATTTCCCTAATTGTCAAGAATTTTCCCGTCCCACTAATTCATCTTTAAACAGCATTTGTTAAAGCTATAGAGTAGCCCATCTTATGGATGTGCAGTTGATTTATTTAGCTCATCTCCTGCTGTAGGTCAGGTCCTGGCTTCCAGCTCTCCAGTATTATAAATAACAGGTTTTGTCTGTCTGTCTGTCTGTCTGTCTGTCTGTCTGTTTTGCTGTACCCAGTCTTTGTTGTGGCATACAGGGTCTTTAGTGGAGGCATGCAGGATCTAGTTGCCTGACCAGGGATCAAACCCCAGCCCCCTGAATGGGGAACGTGGAGTCTTAGCCACCACATCACCAGAGAAGTAGAAGTCCCATCATTTCCCACAGTATTAAAATCCGATTTTCAGTTGCCCATTTGCTGGGGGTCTCTTTCCTTTAGGCAAGTGGTTCTGACACTGTCAGTCACCTGGAGGCCTGATGCTGACCGGGCCCCTTTCCCTTCTGATTCTGTAGGGTTGAGGTGGGGCCTGATCGTTTGCATTTTGGACAAGCTCCCAGGGGGATGTTGTTGCAGCTGGCTGGGGACCACACTTTAAAAACCACACTCTTAAGCCTTTAAAAAGATATTGGAGGGCTGGCCATGCAATTAACTAAGGCGTCGTTATCCTTTCTACTTAAGTTGGCAAAACCCACGTGACTGAAATCATTCGCTCCATGCACCACTTGAAGCCCACAGTGCTTTCGGCTTTCTGCTCAGCTTCAGGCCCTCCTGCCTCAGGGTCAACCCCACCCCATGCCCGAATCCTCCCCAAGTCTGGCAGTGTGGCGGGTACCACATCTGAGCAGCCGGTGGAGGGCGAACTCACCTTGACACCCAGTGACTGGGATCTTGAGAGCTGGGGTGGGCTCCACAAGACAGCTGTGTGCTGGCTGAATGACAGGGCCCACGGCCACCCACCTGTGCCCCTGAAGGACCCCAGCCACTCACCTGTGGACAGCCCTTGACCACCAGCTTGCCAGCCTCGGACCCTCTCACAGAAACTGCTTCCCTGATCTCGCCCTAAGTGGAATCTGAGGGAGGTCTGTCTGAACTGCTGCGAGCCTCCCCAGAACCCCCGTATCTAACCCCCCGGTACCCACTGTTTCAGTGTTGTCTGGAACTGCTTCTGCCATCCTGCTCCTCCATCAGCCCCAGGAACAGGCAGCCAATTGTGATGGAGTCAAGTTTGCCTCGCCCCATTTGACTCTGAAACAGGGCTGCACCCTGCCTCTTCTCCTGGGGAAGTTCCAGAAGCCCCCTAGTCCTGGTGTCCCCCTGCCGCTCATTTCCCTTCTGTCCATCCTTGTGAAGTACCCCAAGTACTCCTGGCCAGGACCACCCGGAGTACAATCATCTTTTCTCCTTTCACCCCAATATCTAAAAACACCCCCCTTGGACTTCCCCGGTGGTCCAGTGGTTAAGACATCACACTTCAGTGCAGGGGCACGGGTTGGATCCCTGTTTGGGGAACTAAGATCCCACATGCCACATGGTGTGGCCCCAGAATGAAGCCACCACCCACTTCCCCAGCGATGTTGACTTCCCTGTGGCCCTAAGTATGCATCTACCCAGCAGGAAAATGATGAGACCTTCCACATAGAGCTAGAGCATCTAAGGGTCTTTGGAAGAACAGCCCCAGACATAGCTGAACTGGTGTGAGAAGTTCAGGTCCCGTGGGCTGAGACTGATGAGAAGTGGAGGCCAGGCTCATGCCGTGCCCCTGCCCCCCTCCCCCGGATGGCCTGGCTCCCCTGTTGGCTGCGAGCACTCTTGGTGGGTTCCATGTGTGACCTCCCAGTGCTTTCTCTCCTCCTTTTCAAGCCAAAGACCTGAGCAAGTAAGCGTGAAGTCCTCACCCCTAGGTGCTTATTATCTGGTCCCCATGGGCTTCTCCCAGAGAAAGGAGAGTCCCGACCAGAGCACGGCTCAGGGCACTTTCTTTCCCCCCAAGAAAGGGAGGAGAGTGGTGGGGGAAGAGGAGGTAGGAAGGATCGGGGGGCAGAGGGGGAGTCGTAGGGAAGACAGAGGGTCTCACAAGCGGGAGCTTTGAAAGTGCTGTGTGTGTGTGTTAGTTGCTCAGTCGTGTCTGACTCTCTGCGACCCTGTAGCCCCAGGCTCCTCTGTCCATGGGATTCTCCAGGCAAGTATACTGGAGTGGGTGGCCAGTTCCTTCTCCAGGGGTTCTTCCCAACCCAGGGATCGTATCTGATTCTTCCACAATGCAGACAGATTCTCTACCCTCTGAGCCTCCAGGGAAGCCCTAACTGTTCTGTGACTGGTGTGAAATGTGGCCACGGGTCCCTGGCCCTTGTTCACAACAACCCAGGCTTAGTAACAGCTTCTCCTCTTTGGCACCAGTGACATTTGGGGCTGGGTAATCCTGTGCTATGGGTCTGTCCTGTGCATTGCAGGATGTCAGCAGCATCCCTGGCCTCTAGATGTAAGTAGCCACCTGGGAGATGTGATCATCACAAGTGTCTTCAACATCACCATGCGTAACTGCTTCCACCCAAACTGAGAGCCGGTCAACAGATACTGTTGGGAAGCTGAGTGCTAAAGAATTAATGCTTTTGAACTGTGGTGCTGGAGAAGACTCTTGAGAGTCCTTTGGACTGCAAGGAGATAAACTAGTCAATCCTAAAGGAAGTCAACCCTGAATATCCATTGGAAGGATTGATGCTGAAGCTGAAGCTCCAACATTTTGGCCACCTGATGCGAAGAGCCAATTCATTGGAAAAGATCCTGATGCTGGGAAAGATTGAGGGCAGGAGAAGAGGGCAACAGAGGATGAGATGGTTTAGATAGTGTCATTGACTCAATGGACATGAATTTGAACAAACTCCGAGAGATAGTGGAGGACAGGGGAGCCTGGCATGCTGCACTCCATGGGGTCGCAGATTTGGACGCAACTTAGTGACTGAACAACAAAGGGAAGCTGGTGGTTTTACCTACATCGATTGATTTAATCCCCAATAACCTCATGAGGTGTGGGACATTAGCCCCACTTTACAGATGTGGAAACTGAGGCCTGGAGGAGTTAAAATGTGAATAGATAAGATGACATATAGTATCAGAACCACACCTTGAATCCAAGTTGCTCTGACGTCAGAGCCCATTATCTTAGAATGTATGGTTGCAAGGAAAAGAAAACTCCCTGGCAGGGTTTATTTTAAGGATACAATGGGATATTTCACAGGAAGCTCAAGACAGGAAGTGAAGTTTGACTGGGTCTCACAGAAGCAGAATTGAAAGGTTGAGAGCTAAATTTACACTCGGTGCTCCATGACGGTGTTTATGCCTGCATCTTTCCACGTGGTGACTTCTCCTGGTTTCTGCATAGATGCCAAGTCCCCAACCTTACTATGCCTTAGTCCCTTTGGAAATCAAGATTTCCAGGAGAAACAATGTGATTGGTTCAGCCAGGCTGAGTGGTTTGTTTCTGGCCCAATCAGCTGAGTGTGTTAGGGGTGGGGTAGGTGAGGGGAGGAAGTGATTGGCCTCCGTGACACCCTGAGCTCTTGCCACTGCCCCTTGCTCCAACCATCACCATGGCAACAGAGGCCAATCTGCCCAGCACCTGGAAGGCAAAGATTTTACCCTCCAGGACCTAAGCTACCATCTCCTATAAAGTGAAGCTGCAGGGGATGATGAGAGCAGACACATCTGTCTTTAGCAAACAAGTGAAGCTGAATCACCTCCCCCCCGACCCCCGCAAGAAATTGATCTTTACCAACACTTAATGAAGAGTTAGCTGGTTAATAGCCCATGACAAATCTGAAGGCTGTTAGGGGTCGGACATCCCAGACATTAACAGCTGCAGTAGCCAATTTCCAAGAGATTACTGACATTTGGGGCCATTCATGAAGACATCCAGGGGAGAATAGTCACGGAGCGGTTTCGGCACAGTGAGGAGGGGAGGAGCCTGGGTGGCAGCGTGGAGATGCACAGTGACATCAGCATCCCTGGGCAAGAGCACGGTTTGCTTGTCGAGCCTTGTGGTCACAGGAAGATTGAGGACAGAAGGAGCAGCAGATCTGGGTAGAATTCCCTCGAGCTCAGAAGGAGCCCAGCAGCCCCCCAAAGACCCGGAAAGCCTTGGTGCCACTGAGGCTGTTTCCAGCGGCGCTCTCCTCTCCTTGTCCCGTGATGGGCTGTGTTAAAGCCGGTGTGACTGATCTCTAACCAGCACACTTTGTGACGATCGCATGCAAATAAGCACCCTCTGCTTCTGAGATGTTGCCCCGTCCCTCTCGGTATTGTTTTTTTAATCTTTATTTATTTGGCTGTCCCTGGTCTTAGTTGTAGCATGTGGGTTGTTTTTTGTTTTTTTATTTTTTAAGTCGTGTCATGTGGAATCTTTAATTGGACAATGCATCGTCTTGAGTGACAGCATGCGAGCTCTTCATTGAGGCATGTGGGAGCTAGTTCCCTGACCAGGGATTGAACCTGGGCCCTCTGCACTGGGAGAGCAGAGTCTTAGCCACTGGACCCCCAGGGAAGTCTCCTCACTTAGTGTTGTCAGCCTTCGGTAGGCATTCTGCACATGTGATAGTGTAACCACTGTGGGCCACCCCCTCAGCCTGGCCCCTGGCCTGATTTGAAAGCGAAGATAACAGTGCAGTGTGCTGTGAGCTTCAATGGAGACAGAAGCAAACACGGAGGGTGCTCAGGCCAAGGCGTGCTGCTGCGGACACTGTGGTTACGCAGAGCCAGCACCCTCGGAGGCATGGTGCGCTGTCCAGAGTTGTAAAATGGGCTTCTGCCACCCAGAAGCTCACCCCAGGTATGGTGGGGAAGTGCTGGAAATCTCTTGCCTCCACTCCCTGCATCTCATCCATCAGTGAATGCTTTCAGCGCTGTCTCTGGATTGCATCTCAGCCCATCACCTCTCTCATTGCCTGTCTGCTGGGTTGGTCCAGTGTACCATCACCACCACCATCTCCCGCATCCGCCCCGTAATCCATCACTCAGCAGCCAGAACCGTCCTCATGCCTGCCAGAATGGGTCCAGTGGCTTCCTGCCCCACTTAGCGGAAACACAGGCCGTTTATCTTGAACCGTGAAAGAGAATCCGACTTCCTCCCTGACCTGTGTCCTTCCACTCTGCCCCTGCTGGTCATGATCCCTCCTAAAATCCTTCAGGTTCGTGGCCACCTCAGGCTTTCACACTCCCTCTTCCCTCCAAGTGGGATCTCGGCCCCAGAAGCTGCCTCCTTCTCATCTCCCAGGGCTCACCTCAAACCCTTCTCCTCGGAGCAGACCTCTCCAACTACCCCTCCTCCTTGCCTCCCACCCCGTGGCCCTCTGTCACATTCTCCTGCTTTTTTCTTTGTAGTTTCTGGAATTATTCATATCCAGAATCCATATTATAAATGAATTCTAAATATTCATTTATTTTGTTATAATAGAGATGCAAGCAGTCAGAACTTGGTAAGAAGCACGTCACTCTCAGGGACAGTGAGGAGGTGATGTTTGAGCTAGAGCTTGAAGCAGTGGGGTGACTTGCCAGGGCATGAAGTGGATGGAAGGGATTTCAGGAGAGGGAATGGCAGAAGCAAAGGCCCAGAGGCCAGTGAGTGTGTCAGCCTCAGGGCACAGCTTTTGGGCAGTGTACCAGTAGCCCAGCTGCACCAGAAGGTGGCATGGGTGTTGATGGGGGCAGAAAACTCACGCCAGAACATTTGAACCTCATCTTACGGGCAGTGGAGGGTGTCCGCCATTCACAGTGGATGCTGTTGCATAGACCTCTTGAATTTGCTTGATGGAATCAAACAGTCAGAGTTAGAAAGTGAAGCTGTGTTTTTTTTAACAGGCAGGAGTCCCTGGGAGTCAAGCTTGGCAAGGGAGGGAGAGTGCACTAAGATCAGGAGCTTCAGCTTAAAGTGAGACTCGAGGAAAAGCTCTGGGCTGCTGAGACCTTGCTTTCTGAACACGTCTGGACCAGAGCAACCACTTTGGCATTCTTTTGTGGGGCGGGCAGAGCCATGCCGATCTTGGAGAGACCAGCCTTGTGGGGCGGGCAGAGCCATGCCGATCTTGGAGAGACCAGCCAGGCAGGGGGAGCCTCCGTGAAACCAGCCAACTGACTGTGCCAGGAAGGCACACACATTGCCCACCAAAGGCTCTCTCCCTCCCCTGCTGGCTCAAGCCAGACACAGTGCCACGTGACGAGGGTCACATGCCCCCAGTAAGTCCGCAGTGATGAGTCCCTGTTGTAACGTCCAGACGTCGCTGCTGTTCTGGGCAGATGTTCCAGACGCTGATGACCTCCCGGGGGTGTGGCTTTAAAGAGCAAATGACACAGCTGCTGTGAGCCAAGCTGGTCTCTCCTGTCCTGGTCCCTGTATCCCAGGACCCTGAAGTCAGAGCAAAGGCAGTGGCCCCATGTCAGAGTGTCCCCACACTGTCCCTGACCGGGGCCACCGGCGTGTCCTCACCCACTTCCTGCCCCAAGTTGCTGAGCGAGTTCACAACTTGTGTGATTGGCCGAGGGTCTTTGAGAGAAGTTTTCTTGGATATAGCACCCAGCTGGCTGTGCCTTGATCCCCTCCTCCAGCTTGGGAGGGAATCAAACCTGTGTGACTATGAGGCAGCCCCTTAACCTCTCTGAGCCTCTGTTTCCTTATCTTTAAAAAGAAATACCCATGTGGATGAGCTAGAGAAGAATCAGGCGAGATCATGTGTGCTGTGCCAGGTTGCCTTCTGTAAGACATCGCACAACGTTATAATAAGTATCATGGCAGCAGCCTCCTGAAACATCAATCCTAGACTCAGAGAAGTGTTAAAATGGGATGGAACTTCAGTGGTTTAGCCAATCTAAACTCTAAACCAGTAAAAGAGCTTCTGCTCGGGGGTCACCAGCCAGGGTCACTGGCCTCTGCTTGGACTCCTCCTGCCAAGGTGGGATGGCTTTTTAACAAAGTTTTTACTGGTATGTAGTTGCTTGCCTGCCGGCTCCGATGGTAAAGAATCCTCCTGCAATGCAGGAAGTCTAGGTTTGATCCCTGGGCTGGGAAAATCCCTTGGAGGAGGGCATGGCAACCCATTCCTGTATTCTTGCCTGGAGAATCCCACAGACAGAGGAGCCCAGCGGACTGAGTCCATGGGGCTGCAAAGAGTTGGACATGACTGAGCGACTAAGCACAACACAGTTGCTTTACAATGTGGTATTAGTTTCTGCTGTACAGCCAAGCGAATCAGCCATACGCACACATATATCCCCTCTTGTGTGCATTTCCTTCCCATTTAGGGCACCACAGAGCAATGGGTAGGTTCCCTGAGCTATACAGTAGGTTCTCATTAGTTACCTGTTTTATACATAGTGTGTGTATATATATGTGTGCGTGTGTGTGCATCAACCCTGGTCTCCCAGTTCATCCCATCTCCCCTTCCCTTGATGTCCATACACTTGTTTGCTGTTTCTGGGCCTCTGTTTCTGCTTTGCAAATAGGTTCATCTGTCCCCGTATTTCTAGAGTCCACATATGTGCATTAATATATGGTATGTGGTTTTCTCTTGATGAGCTTACTTCCCTCTGTATGAGAGTCTCTGGGTTTATCCGCGTCTCTGCAAAAGGCACAGCTTCGCTCACTGCTGTGGCTGAGTGATGCTCCACTGTGCATATGGGCCGCGTCTTCTTTGCCCACTCCTCTGCTGGTGGGCGTCTAGGCTGCCCCACGTCCTGGCTGCTGTAGACAGTGCTGCAGTGATCACTGGGGTGCATGTTGGGTGAGACGGCCCTTTTCCCGGGTCCGTTATTCCAGCCTCACTCAGGATTCAGTGCTCAGTGCATTCCCTTGTGTGGAGCCCGGCTCCTTGAGCTCCCCGAGTTTTGCTTTCAGGGCATTCTAGAGCCATGTCTTCAGTACAGAACCCGCAATGCATGTGGCCTTTGGGTACTTGGAAGCATGACAAGTCCAAACTGAGGCATGCCGTCCATGTAACATGCGCTGAGTAACAAAATTTACTGGGACAAAAGGAACATAAAATCTCCTGAATAAGTGTATATAGATATCAGATGCATTTGGGTTTATGTTAATCCATTTTATTTTAATTTTTATCTTTTACATGCTGCAACAATAGTATTAAATATAATATGAAAATAAGCGCCATCTCTTTTGCTTTTACTTTTCTCGTGGGGCAACTATAAGAAGTTAAACCATGCCCGTGGCTCCTCGTCTTCTACTGGTCAGCGCTGCTCCCGAGTCATGCGCACAGTCAGCTGGACGCAGTCCTTCCCCCAGCAGCCGTCCAGATAATCTAACACGCCCCCCAGTCACATCTTCTCGACAAGCATCCGTGAAGCACGTGCTCTGTGCTAGGCATGGTGTCAGGTGCTGAGCTGGGATGTGATGATGAACAAAAGCCTTGTACCCCTGGGCTTCCAGTTTGATGGGGGAGAGAGATGTCACTCGAAAGTCTAACAAGCAGGACCATGGCTCCTGGGAAGAAATTCAGGGCTGTGCTTCCACAGGTGGGCTCTCGAAGCCCTGTTTTGCTCTTTTCTAGTACACTTTTCATTTTACAGTAGATTTACATTTGCAGGAAATTTAGGAAGACAGTACAGAAAGTTCCCACATATCCCACACCCTTTCCCTTTTTATTTATGTCTTATAATAGTGTGCACTAAGTCCCCGACATACCAACAGGTTCTATTCTGAGAACACGTTCGCAAGTCCAATTTGTCCCTATATCCAACAAAGGTACCCAGCTAACTAGGTAACCCAACCAACAACTAGGTACGCAGATGACAGAATCAGCTATATAGCGCTGTACTGTAATCGGCTTATAGTATTTCTCACACAAGTGAAGTGAAGTGAAGTCGCTCAGTTGTGTCCAACTCTTTGCGACCCCATGGACTGTAGCCTACCAGGCTCCTCCCTCCATGGGATTCTCCAGAAAAACCAAAATACAAAACATATTTTAATCTTACAGTTCAGGACCTTGAAAAGCATAGTAGTACCGCACAACAGCTGTGCACTCAGGGGCTGGCACGGAGTGAACAGGCCAGAAGAGTTCCTGATGGAGGAGGGAGAAAAGGTGGGAGAGGGTAGAGCCGAAGGGCTGTCAGCAACAGGAGATGGAGGGCACGCTGCCATGTGACAATGTACGCCAGACACATGAGCTAACTTCCATGACTGGACCTGCAAATGTCTTTGAAAGTTCACTACCTGAAGGTTCGTATGTGTGGGACTTACTGTGTTACGTTTGCCATAATTAATGAGCCAATGCTGAAACATTATGATGAACTCACGTCTACCCATTGTTCACATGTCCTTGGTTTTTCGTTAAGGTTGTTTTTTATGTCCCAGAATCCTCTACAGGACCCCACATCACATTAACTACCCTGTCTCCTTGGGCTCCTCTTGGTTCTGACAGCTCTCCAGACTGTCCTTGTTTTTGATGACCTTGAAAGCGTCAGGATTGATGGTCAAGTATTTTGTAGGACATCTCTCATTTGTGATTTGTTCACTATTTTTCCTTGTGATTAGATGGGGGACATGGGTTCTGGGGAGGAAGACAGAGGTCAAGTGCCACTCTCATCCCACCTTATCAAGAGCACACACTACCAACAAGACCGGTCACTGTGATGTCGACCTTGATCGCCTGGCCAGGGCAGGGCTTGTCAGATTTCTTCACTGCAGAGTGAATCTTTTCCCCTCTTCTCTGTACTGCGTCCTCTTTCGAAAGACATCACCACACACCACCCACAGCTGAGGGGTCAGGAGGTCTGCTCCACCTCCTTGAGGATGGAACAACTCTAAGAATGATTTGGAATTCTTATGTATGGGAGGTTGTGTCCTCTACTTGTTAATTCCGTTATTGATCTATATCAGTGAGGACTCATGAATATTTATTTCACGCATTCAGTTATAATCCAGTGCTCCTCTATTTTATTGTTTAAGTTGTTCTAACTTTAGCCATTGGGTACTCTTTTCAGCAGCCCCTGTGTCCTTCTGACATACCCTAATCCAGTGAGGTTTGGGGCTTCTTTTTTTTTTTTTGAGCAGTTCTCTACCTTCTGGCAGTACTAACTATAAGACTAATCTTGTATTAAAATAGAAACTTTTTAAAATTGAAAACGTTTTTATTTTATATTGGAATATAGCCAGTTAACAATATTGTAATAGATTCAGGTACTAAGCAGAGGGACTCAGCCATATATATGTGTATGTTCAGTCACTCACTTGTGCCCGACTGTTTGAGCCCACCAGGCTCCTCTCTCCATGTGATTTTTCCCAGCAAGAATACTGGAGTGGGTTGCCATGCCTTCCTCCAGAGGATCTTCCCAACCCAGGGATTGAACCCGTGTTTCCTGCGTCTCCGGCACTGCAGGTGGATTCTTCACTGCTGAGCCACGGGGGAAGAAGCCCCAAGACATACATATACGTGTATGCATTTCCCCCAAACCCCCCTCCCATCCAGGCTGCCACATGACACTGAGCAGAGTTCCCTGTGCTAGACAGTATGTCCTTGTTGGATATCAGTGTTAAATATAGCAGCATGTGCGTGTCCATCCTGAACTCCTGAGCTATTGCTTCCTCCCATCCTTAGCCCCTGGCAGCTGCAAGCTCCTTCTCCAAGTCCGTGAGTCTCTTTCTGTTTTGCAAATAAGTTCATTTGTATCATTTCTTTTTAGATTTCTAAGGGATGTCATAACAATATTTCTCCTCCTCTGTCTGACTTAACTTCACTCAGCATGACAATCTCTAGGTCCATCCACATTACTGCAAATGACATTTAACGCTCATCATCACACACAGTTGCAGACTTTTGTTTTGAGAACTTTTAAGATCTACTCTTTTAGCAATTTGCAAATATTCAGTATAGCATAGTTAACACTAGGCCTTCCCTGGGGCTCAGACAATAAACAATCTGCCTGCAATGCAGGAGACCCAGGTTTGATCCCTGGGTCAGGGAGATCCCCTGGAGAAGGGAATGGCTACCCACACTAGTATTCTTGCCTGGAGAATTCCATGGACAGATGAGCCTGGTGGTCTACAGTCTATGGGATCAAAAAGAGTCGCACATGACTGAGTGATTAGCACTTCACTTTCCTAGTTAACTATAGTCACCATGCTGGACATTGCCTCCCAGGACTCAATTTATTTTATAACTGGAAGTTGCTACCTTTTGATCCAATTCAACCATTGCACCCACGTCTCTATACCTCTTTACAAGATGCTTTTAAAAGCTGCATCACAACCTATATCACTGCGCTGACCTTTTAGTCAAGCCAAAGAGACCCAAGGTTTTGTTTTTCATGGAAGCGCCTCCTCAGTCCAAGCTCCCCGTCCTGTACTTGCGCCATTTCTTTTTCCCTTTAGTGAAGAGCTTTCTTCTCCTGGTCATCCTCATCTCGATTCCAGGTCATCCTGGCAGCCTTCCAGTCTCCTGTGGTTCTGGATTTCTGGGTTCCACTCCATGCCCTCCCCCTCCATGTGACACACCAGATCTATGGTGCAGACAAGGCAAGGACTGGGGCCTCCTGCAGCCCCTCTGGCTCGCTGTGCCCAGCAGTCAGCAGGAGCTGCATGTGGTCCTCCCCAAGCAGCCTTTCACCATCTTTTAAAAAAATATTTTATTTATTTACTTATGGCCATGCCCTATGGCATGCAGGATCTTAGTTCTCTGACCAAGGATTGAACCCATGGCACCCCTGCAGTTGAAGCAAGGAGTCTCAACCACTGAACCGGTAGGGAAGCCCCAGCATTTCATCATCTTCAATCAAGACCATCAGGAAAGACATTGTCAGATAAGGTCCACTCTCTGTTGGCTTTCTGCTAGATTATGCAACCTAGTGACCTCATGAAGATAGGAAACTGAGGTTTGTTGGATTCAGTTTGTTTGCAGGGAATCCATTTTCAACCATATTTATTGCCATTTTCCCCTTAAAGGTCCGTAAGCCATTGGTTAAATCCCCTCTATGATTCCACTGATGTGGAAATTTCCAGAATCTATCAGTCTTTAAAAACCAAACACTTGCCTAGTGCCAATTTGGTGATATTTTCTCGGTGGTATTTTTACACTTCTTTCCCCATGGTCTCTGTGTGCTTCTGAGCTTTTGTTCACATTCAGTTTGCAGAGCAAGCAAAGAGTCTTGAAGTCATTGGAAAGCATGTTTAGAAGTCTTTTCCTTCATTTTTCTTTATTTCTGGATTCCAGTTCCCTCAGAACCACACTTGTTCAGCCTTTTGGGGTTGAAGAATATTTACCCCAACAGAAAAAAAAAAAAAAACCATACAAAATCAGAGTTGAGTACACTTTCTTGCTGAGTCATCTGCTCTAAACCGAAGATGCCACTTCATCCTACTCCAGAAACGCCTTTCTGGGGTCTTTCCCTTTTAAACCTCAGCCCCTTTTGCGCTGTAGCAGTGCCAACAATTTGCTTAGAGGTTCCTGCCACACTTTCGTATCTGTGCTTCAAAACAAGTCGCTCATTAGCAACCCTAAGCTGATCTCAGAGTTCCCATTTCAACTATAGACTCAGGTTGCCATTTTCCTCCTGTGAGGTGGTGGCGATACTGTTTATCTGGAGGGTTGGAGGTCTTCTCTCCAGTCATATTCCCCATAGAGGCCCCCTTTCAGACTGTTTACCATCACTGCCCTAACACCCAGAGCCGACCCTCCCTTTGATGCTGGGACACGGTGGGTCCATCAGATCTTCCCCACTGCCCCCATTGGTGAGAAGGAGTCCCTCTTGTCAGCCTAAGAAAGCCTCACCGGCAGCAGAGTTGTCTGGGTTTGTAGGTTCCTGGACATCATGACCCTCAGGTCAGCTCTATCACCTGGATGTTCAGGGAAAGAACAAGCTTTGCCCCTTCTCACTTTCGTCTCCAGATGCATTTGCCTTCCAGTCCCCTTTACCATGTCACCCAGTCGGTTCTTTCGTTGTGGATGGACGAACATCATGCCACTTTTGCCCCTCTGGCCAGAAAAATACATGCTCAAATATCCAACTGTCTCCCGGTCTGTCTCCTTCCAGGAGGCGGTGCTCACCTGGCAGCTGCCCCTGTCTTTTCTCAGAGCTATTGTTTAGAGCTAAGAATGTTGGCAGGCACCAGCCTTGCGTGTAGTGCTTGGAAAAGAACATATACAGTGACTTTTCATTCAGAATATTGAGGTGGGTCTCAGGGACTGAGACCAGAGTAGCCAGCTGGCTCCTCTGCTGTGCCAGCCTCAGGAAGCCCTGCGGCTCGTGAGTCAGTCCTCAGCTTCCTGTCGCTGGAAGTGGGGTGCTGGGCCCAGCTTTACCTGGACTGCAGGTGAGAGGGCACGGGCCGAGGGAAGGGTGGATCCCACATCCGTTTCCTCCTGTGGTCCGAGCAATGCATCATTACACTGAGCAAAGGGACCCAGGAAACGCTAGCTCTGGGTGACAGGTTATGATAGCCATTTTCTCATTGCTTTTGAGCTACTTGCTTTTTCTTGAAAATAATGTTCAAAGCTAAGAAATGGGCAGGCACCAAACATCACATGCAATGCTCAGAGAAGGAAATATACAGTGGATTTTCAATCAGAATATTGAGGTGATGGAAGCAACCTAGGTGTCGATCATCAGATGAATGGATAAAGAAACTGTGGTGCACGTATACAATGGGATACTACTCAGCCATAAAAGGAACGCACTGGAGTCAGTTCTAATGAGGTGCAGAGTGAAGTGAGTCAGAAAGAGAAAACCAAGCATCGTATATTAATGCATATATATGGAACCTAGAAAGATGGTACTGATGAGCCTATTTGCAGAGAAGCAGTGGAGATGCAGACCTGAAAAGCAGACTTATGGACGGGACAGGGTGGGGCGGGGCAGGAGGAAGAGGGTGGGACAAATGGGGAGACTAGCATGGAAGCATATACACCACCACGTGTAAAACAGACAGCCAATGGGAATTTGCTGTGTGACTCAGGGATCTCAACCCGGGGCTCTGTAACAACCTAGAGGGATGGGAGGGGCACGTGTATTCCTATGGCTGACTCATGCTGATGGACGGCAGAGGCCAACACAATGTTGCAAGGCAATTTCCCTTCAATCAAAAATAAGTTTGGGGGGAAGAATATTGAGGTGACTCTCAGGGACTGATATACCTGTCTCTCTGGAGGTGATAAAAGCCTCTGCAGACATATACCTAACTCCATCCACGTGACCCTGAGTCCCAAGGAGACGAGTCTCCCTTGGGCTCCCCGTCCTCAGGGCATGCAGAGCCCAGCCTGCATCTCGTTCTTGAGCCTGACTGCCTCTGGTCTTCAGAGAGCAGGGAAGAAGGCAAATGAGCAGTATCCAGACGCTGACTGATGAAAGTATTTGCTGCGTCTTGGTGTGAGTTTTCCTATAAGACCTCCTTGGCCGTCTTATGTAGGAATCACTAGTTGTCAGAGGCTGTATGGGTCCTCAGAGCTTTCCTAGCCCCTTTTTAGTGGACAGATGGGGCCCCTGGGTTACAGAATGAAGAGGTTCCTTGACCCAGCTGATAGCAGAATTCCAGAACTGGAGCTCCATCCCAGCTGTTAATAATGGTTAATAATCATGTGTAACTGTAAAGGTAACACTGTGTGCCAGGCAGTGTTGAAGGCTTATGTCACTTATCATCTCTCATTTTTACTGTAACTCTGAAAGATACATAGTATTATTCCAAGACTTGTAGTTGAGGAAACTCAGGCCCAGAGAAAGGATGTGACTTGTATGTAGTCATACAGATGGGAAGGGGTCAAACTGGACTTGAGCTTCATCACTTATGATTAAATGCAGTCATCTTTGAGTGAGCTATCTAGTTGTGAGCCATCCAGGATTCCCCTACTAGCAGGAATACACACATACCCCCCACACACACACACCTGATCCATATAGCGTCCCTGGGAGGTGGGGGTATTATTACATAGACTGGGAAACTGTGATCAAGTCCCGCAGATATAATTCAAGAGCCCTCTCCACTCTTTAGCATCAGTAGATCTAAAGCTCTGATGTGGCCTTAGGGTTAAAGAGGAATCAGGTTTCATTCCTGGAGTTTTCCTCCTCTGACTCAATGAGTTCAATGCAACCAGAAGGCTGAGATGCATGCCTTAACCCATGTTATCAGTCTCTTCCCTCTGGGGGTTGGGGGTGGCCTTCAGATGACGTTGAAGGCACGTTGCTGGATGCCCTTCAGAGTGTGGCTCTCCTGCACTGGGTGGCCCCACAGAAGAGGAGAACAGGCAGATGTGGTCCCCTGTTCAGCTCACTTAGGATGCTTGCCATCTGGGAGACAGTTATCACAAGCCCCATCAGAGACAGGTACAGTGGAGGTCCTCAGTGGTATGAGTTTCTAGAGCTGCTGTAATGAAGAAGCACAAACTTGGAGATGGAAAACCACAGGAATCCGTTCTCTTACAGCTCTGGAGACCT
Organism: Capra hircus; assembly: GCF_001704415.2. Taxonomy (NCBI): domain Eukaryota; kingdom Metazoa; phylum Chordata; class Mammalia; order Artiodactyla; family Bovidae; genus Capra; species Capra hircus. The sequence continues at coordinate 14,271,475 of NC_030828.1, read as the reverse complement.
GAAGTCTGAAAAGGAGGTGTCAGCAGGGTCAGTTCTTTCTAGACGTTGTGCTAGAGTATCTGTTCATGGCTCCCCTGAGCCCGGTGGTTCTGCAGGCCTTGGCATTACTTGGCATCCCTCCATCTTCACATGGCCTTCCCCTCTGGGTCTGTGTCCCCCTCTCCTTTCTCTTATAAAGACACCTGTCATCCATGGAATTCTCCAGGCAAGAATATTGGCTGCTGCTGCTGCTAAGTCGCTTCAGTCGTGTCCGACTCTGTGCAACCCCATAGACGGCAGCCCACCAGGCTCCCCCATCCCTGGGATTCTCCAGGCAAGAACACTGGAGTGGGTTGCCATTTCCTTCTCCAATGCATGAAAGTGAGAAATGAAAGTGAAGTTGCTCAGTCGTGTCCGACTCTTTGCGACCCCATGGACTGCAGCCCACCAGGGGAAAATCCATGGGATTTTTCCAGACAGGAGTACTGGAGTCGGGTGCCATTGCCTTCTCCCATGAGGAGTTGCCATTTCCTACTCCAGGGGATCTTCCCGACTCCAGGGATTAAACCTGGCTGTTCCACACTGCAGGCAGATTCTTTACCAGTTGAGTTACCAGGGAAGCCCATTGGATATAGACCCCCGCCTCAATCTGGGGTGATCTCAGCCTGAGGTCCTTAATGAAATCAACAATGACCTTGTTTCCAAACAAGGCCACGTTTGCCTCCCTGGTTCCCGGTTGGGATTTGAAGTGATCTACTTGGGAGACACTATTCAGCCCACTAGGGCTTCCCAGGCAGCTCAGGGGAGAAGAATCCACCCACCAGTGCGGGAGATGCAGATCTGATCCCGGGGTTGGGAAGATCTGCTGGAGAAAGAAATGGCAACTACTCCAGTATTCTTACCTGGGAAATCCCATGAACAGAAGAACCCGGTGGGCTACAGTCCATGGGGTTGCAAAGAGCCAGACACAACTGAGCGACTGAGCTCAGCAGCACAACAGCACACTGAGCCCACTCGATCAGTGTTCAGGTATTGTTTATCAACAGTCTGGGCAGCAGTGGAGGGTCTTGGGGTCAGGAGGAAGGGGGTGAGCCTTTCTGCCCCAGCCTCACTTACCAAGCACATCACCTCCCTTCTCAGGGGCTGAGTTTCAGCAGAAGAGAAAGGCTGAAGCCACAGCCCTGGCACAGGTTTCTAAAAAGAGCTGGTTTGCCATCCATCTGCTTTCCAGGAAGCAGATGCGTGTTGTGCAGCAAGGCCTGTGCAGCCTTCCTGCTGCCCTGAGGCAGGGGGCTGGACTCCCTGACCTCCCAAAGCCCTCCCCCAGCCTTGGTGTACATTACCGTCTCTGACTTTGCTTCCTTGGAGATGTCACCTTCGTCACCCTGCCTCCATCACCCATGTCCAGGGCTTGGCAGGACACATGCCTGGCCTGTGGGCAGGCTTGTCACTTTACTCGTTATACAGCATGTGAGCAGCGATTGGCATCTTGCCTGCCGTGGGTTCCGTGCCCCTGACCAGATGGCACAAGAGGGAGCCCAGGGCTCCACTTTCCACAGTAAGCCAGGTGGCCGGCGTCCCTGGATCTAGAAACCAGAACCTTGACAGGTGAGGAGGAGGAGTACAGACGCAGTGGCTCCACAAGCTCAGCAGGCCCATTACTGGCTCCAACCAGCACTGAGCACTCTGCTTGCCTAATGCAGCACAGAGTCCCTGCTGAGAGGAGCCTCTAAAAGGTGTTGGATCTAAGTTTCCTCAGGCACTGGTCTGCACATTTTGGTACCCACAGTACCCAAGGACGCATTTTACTCATTTAAATGCATTTCAGTTCAGTCGCTCAGTCATGTCTGACTCTTTGCAGCTCCGACTGCAGCATGCCAGGCCTCCCTGTCCATCACCAACTCCAAGAGTTTGCTCAGACTCATGTCCTTTGAGTCAGTGATGCCATCCAACCATCTCATCCTCTTCATCCCCTTCTCCTCCCACCTTCGATCTTTCCCAGCATCAGGGTCTTTTCCAATGAGTCAGTTCTTCACATCAGGTGACCAAAGTATTGGAGTTCCAGCTTCAGAATCAGTCCTTCCAATGAATATTCAGGACTGATTTCCCTTAGGATGGACTGGTTGGATCTCCTTGCTGTCCAAGGGATTCTCAAGAGTCTTCTCCAACACCACAGTTCAAAAGCATCAATTCCTTGGTTCTCAGCTTTCTTTATAGTCCAACTCTCACATCCATACATGACTACTGGAAAAACCATAGCTTTGACTAGACAGACCTTTGTCAGCAAAGTAATGTCTCTACTTTTTAATAAGCTGTCTAGGTTAGTCATAGCTTTTCTTCCAGGGGACAAGTGTCTTTTAATTTCATGGCTGCAATCACCATCTGCAGTGATTTTGGAGCCCCCAAAAATAAAGTCCCTCACTGTTTCCATTGTTTCCCTATCTATTTACCATAAAGTGATGGTATTGGATGCCATGATCTTAGTTTTCTGAATGTTGAGATATAAGACACCTTTTTAACTCCTCTTTCACTTTCATCAAGAGCCTCTTTAGTTCTTCTTCACTTTCTGCCATAAGGGTGATGTCATCTGCATATCTGAGGTTATTGATATTTCTCCCGGCCATCTTGATTCCAGCTTGTCCTTCATCCAGCCTGGCATTTCTCATGATGTACTCTGCATATAAGTTAAATAAGCAGGGTGACAATATACAGCTTTGACGTACTCCTTTCCTGATTTGGAGCCAGTCTGTTGTTCCATGTCCATTTCTAACTATGTTTGTGAATTAATAAACATTTCCTCTTTGGGGTCTGGTTTATAGTAGGTGCCCAGTAAGTGAGCCTTGTTCTTCTGGGACTCTTCCTGCTCCTTGCTTGGGTCTGGGAGTGTGTTTGAAGGTGGATTGGCTTGAGCCCATTCGTCAGCCCTCTCAGAGTTGTAGGGCTGCAAATTACCAGACTGAGAGCAGACAGAAATGAATACAGACCAGAATGAGAAGGAGGGTGCAGCTGAGCTCCATCTCAGGGATTAAAGAGGAGGAAAAAGCACAGCAGAAGGCTCTCCCCCACTCATGTTTGAATCACTTCTGGTTCATGAATAACTGCTCCCCCCAGTAGCCCTGAAACTCTGAGATTTCACCCAGTTGTTCACTGAATCACTCCAGATTGAATCACTCCATTGTTCTGCAGTGATAGATTAGCTAGGAAATCTCTAGAACCTCAAGCGCTGGTGGAACTGCTGGGCAGATACCAAGAAAGCTAACCAGTGGAGGGTGTGCGCTCCCTACCTTGCTGACCGTCTTGGTGGGGACAGAGCTACAGGGGGACCATGGCAATGCTGAGAGGTGGACAGAGTGCTGGGGAGAGGGAGGCCTGGCAGGGAGGGCTCCCGGAACCCAGGTCACCCCTGCAGACGCCCCCATGGGCTTGTTCCCGAGAGCACTGCCCACGCTCACACGGAGGGCATCCCCTTTAGGGGAGCAGGACTTGGCTGCAGAGTGATGCTGAGGCTCTGGGCAAGCCTTCTGTAGCCTTCTTCCTGCTGCCATCCAGAGAGGCACTGACGGGCTGCCCCCCACCCCCACACACAGGGCCCTCCGTGGAGATTCCACCGCTGTCCACTGCCTTGGCTGCCCAGGCCCTTCCCACAGGCCCTACCTACAGTGATGAGAAAACTCCAGACATTAAGGAAATCCAACCAGAAGGAAGACCTGAGCCACTAACTCCAAGCTTTCAAATACCTGTGCAAGGCAGACAGACACACCACATACACATATACACACACACATACATGTATATGCATGCATACACACTCATATGCATTCATGAGCACACACTCATACACATACTCACATGCTTGCACACACACATACATGCATGCATGCACAATTCATGCACACACACATATATGCTTGTGTACACACACATGCAATTTGCATCTCATTCTGCTCCAGAAAGTTTTCCAGGTGACAAAATTCTTGCAGAATGAGTGTGAGTGAACCCCTTGTGCCTCAAACTAGTGAAGTGAAGTGAAGTCGCTCAGTTGCTCCAACTCTTTGCAACCCCGTGGACTGTAGCCTAGCAAGCTCCTCTGTCCATGGGATTTTCCAGGCAATAGTGCTGGAGTGGATTGCCATTTCCTTTTCCAGGGGATCTTCCCGACCCAGGGATCGAACCCGGGTCTCCCACATTGTAGACAGACGCTTTACCGTCTGAGCCACCAGGGAAGTGCCTCAAAAGCAGGCCCTAAATGGCATGAGAATCTCCTAGTGTGAGTGAGGGCAGTTGGGGGCACTCAGTGAGGTCACCCAGCAGAGAGCACTGGAATCTGAGGGCCTGAAAATGCAGCTCTTATTTGGGTGCGAACAGGGGGAGCTCCGGAAATACTTGGCCGCTCAAGTGAAAAAATCACTGTCAAAAATAATGGTAGATGCATATTTTTAATCATCTAATTCATCATTAGCATTTGTAGGATGGAGTAGGGAGGGAGGATTTTCATTTTGGAAAACTATTCAGAAAAGCCCAGACACCAGTCAGGGGGAAAAGATGGCAGTCTATGGACCAGCATCCGGCTTCCCCACCTTCACCTCCAGCCCAGACTGAGCTGTGCTAACCCCAGACGTGGTCCAGGGGGGCTGCCTGCACCTCCTCCAGTGGCTGACCTCACCCAGGAAGAAAACGTTAGCCTCCTGGGCTGAGTGGGGTCATGCGGCTATAGCGCCTCTCCCTGCAGGCAAAGGAGGGAGCAAGGTCAAGAGCAGTGAGACCCCCAAGCCCACTGCTCCGCCCCGGGAGCCCCAGAGGTGCACCCTTGGCCCATGATATCCACAGGGGTTGGCTTTCCCTGGCATTTCTGAGGAGGGGGGCCTGTCTGTGCTGAAGCTGGGGTACAGGTTGGACAGCATCCATGGCTCCCAGAGCCCAGTCTGGCAGGACCTGTCACATGACTGTCGAGGCAGTCCGAGCACTAGTTGGAAAGGAATTTCCAGATGCAGAGCATTTCAGAAGGGAGGGAGTTTATTAAGAACAAAGAGCAGAGATAACATGGGCACTGCGGGTGCAGCGGGCCGACCTCTGGACCGATCAGGGAGAGTCAACCGTTTTTGTGAATTAATAGCTCATTTTTATAGCTTCAAGACAAAGAAAATTCCTGCTGGAAGGTGATTGGTTGGGGCACTATCGGGCTTCCCAGGTGGCACTAGCGGTAAGGAACCTGCCTGCCAGTGCAGGAGATGTAAGAGACGCAGCTTCAGTCCCTGGGTCGGGAAGGTCCCCTGGAGGAGGGTGCGGCAACCCACTCCAGTATTCTTGCCTGGAGAATCCCATGGACAGAGGAGCCTGGCGGGCTATAGTCCGAGGGGTCGCACAGAGTCAGACACGACTGAAGTGACGTGGGCGCACGCATGCGCACACTACAGGGTGTTCACTAAAGCAGGTGTCTTTGCTTAACTGGGAGTTAGGAAGCTGGTTAGCGGTGATCAGGGGCTTTGGGCACAAAAGCAGTCAGTCAGCTTCGAAGGTGACCTTGGTTCTGGGCTCCGCTTCTGTGGCCTTGATACAAGGCCTGCCACCTGTGGCCCTGGGGCAGGACTCAGCAGTGACTGTTGCGGCCAAGGGGGGCTTCTGCCTGATGGTGAGGACTGTCACCCCAGCCCCCACTTCCTGTCCCTCTGAGGCCCCGCCCTCTCCCTCTCTCCCTGTGAAGGGCTCAGGGCTGGCCTGCATCCCACAGCATTCCACAAAAAGGGGTCCCTGCCTGCCTGACCTTTTCCTGCAATTTGCTTCCCTCTGGCAGCAAGCTCACCTTTCCCTGTCTCGCTCTTCTGCTAAAAGGGCAGCCGGGGGCAAGAGCAGCGACTACCCGGGGGAGCTATAAGCAAGGACGCTGGCCCCGGCCCTTGATGGTCCTTCCTCCTTCCGTCTGGGCACTGGAGGGGCATTGACACAGAGGAAGGAGGAGGGGGTGACTGCATTCAGGGGACCCCTGGTTACCAGGGCTCTGGGAATTCTAGGTAAGGGGCAGGTCATACCCCATGGTGGTATTAATACATACCTCGCGTTTACAAACATGAGCTCATTTGATCACTCACTCATAGAGTCCCCTAAACCAGCAGTCCCAACCTCCAGGATCTAATGCCTGATGATCTGAGGTGGAGCTGATGTTATAATAATAGAAATAAAGTGCATAATAAATGTAATGCACTTGAATCATCCTGAAACCATCCCTCACCCTTCCTGTTCCATGGAAAAATTATCTTCCACAAAACCAGTCCCAGGTGCTGAAAAGGTTGGGGACCCCTGCCCTAAGCACTTACCTGGGATCCAGGCTCTGAGATGGGTATGAAGGAGACATGAAGTGCAGTCTCTTGCTTCCTGTGTGGCACAGCAGTGGAATGAGCTGCTTTTGAAGTCAGCCTTTTCTAGGTTCAAATCCTGCCTCCACCAGGAGTCCCTGTGTTCCTCAGGAAGTAGCTTCATGTCTCTGATGCTCTACTTCTTCACCTGTAAAATGTGAATGGAAACAGCACATCGTAGGTTGACCTTCTGGTTAGTCTCTTTGTTGTTGTCGTTCAGTCGCTAAGCCATGTCTGACTCTTCGCAACCCCATGGACGGCAGCACGCCAGGCTTCCCTGACCTTCACTATCTCCCAGAGCTTGCTCAAACTCATGTCCATTGAGCTGGCAATGCCATCCAACCATCTCATCCTCGGTCATCCCCTTCTCCTCCTGCCCTCAATCTTGCCTAGCATCAGAGTCTTTTCCAATGAATTGGCCCTTTACATCAGGTGGCCAGAGTATTGGAGCTTCAACATCAGTCCTTCTGGTGAATATTCAATGTTGATCTCCTTTAGGATGGAGTGGTTGGATCTCCTTGCAGTCCAAGGGACTCTCAAGAGTCTTCTCCAACACCACAGTTTGAAAGCATCTTTGGTGCTCAGCCTTCTCTATGGTCCAGCTCTCCTGGATTGTTTGGAGGAGACTGATGAGTGTGAATCCTTCTATGTCCCCGGGAGCTGCCCTGTTCAGCTACTTCAGAGGTCTCTGCACGGTCAGAGGGCCACATGTGCACTGTCTCTGTGAGCTACAACTGGCAGCTCCCTGGGACACCTCCAAGGAAATGACACTAACTCACATCAGCCTCTGGCTGCATCAGAGTGATTCCTGAGTCCATCCTCTTCTTTTCTGTATGCAGATACTTTTTTGATAGGAAATTATGATGAATGTCGCTTATGTCAGCCCTGAGATTGAGGTTGAATTTCTCTCAAGATGGGAAAAGGAGCCCAGTCTCCTGCACCTGGTGCTACCTGGCACATGACCAGCGCTCAGCCACCCAGGCCTCTATGTGACCAGGTGGTCACATTACAGAGTGCTGGTCACACAGCGCGGTGGGGTGACAGAGAGCTTGGCCAATCACACATTCTCAGGATGCAGGTTCTCCTTCTGTAACTGAAGGACACTCCCTCCCCTGCTGCAGACGGTTACAGTTACCTAGAAATTCTCACCTCCTCCCGCAGGGCACAGTTTGTTCCAGAAGCATCGGTTCCCACCCCAGTCTCTTCCATCAGACTGTGAGCTCCTGGATTCCAATTTCAGCAGAAACGCAGCAGGAATAAAATCACAGAAGACAAACTTCTGTCATTTAGCAGACTTTCTTTTGGCAAGTCTTGTGTGGTTTGATTAATAACATTCCATCGTGCATTATGAAAAATAAGATTTGGAAACATGCCATCAGCAGGATTTGGAGGGAGGGTGAAGAGAGGGGTCGCAGACCACCCCCAGGTCTCTCCTCCATCCATCCCAGGCAGAGGGCAAGGCCTTCCCAGGGACCCTTGTGCCCTTCTCCTTTCTCCGCAACTGGCCCTCAGTCATCTCTCTGCCATCAGATTCTGCACTCTGGGAAGCACCCAGCAAGCGCATTGGCACCAGAAGTGCCGGTGACTAAGGAATGCTTCCTTTTCCAGATGAATTTGCATATTTTAATTGAAGGCAGATGCCTTGAGTTAATTCAGTGTAGCAAACTTGGGCTGAGCATTTAGTATGCTCAAAGGAAGATTCTGCAAGCTCAATGGGATGGGCAGGGGCAGCTTTATGGGGGAGGTGACATTTGGGTTCTGTATGGATTTTACAAGGGTAACTTGGGGAGCAGCCCGACCCCATCCAAGTTAGGTTAATCTGAGAAGCACAGGGATGCAGAGGCTTGGCGTATGGTGTATAGAGAAGGGACTGGAATGTCTTGTGAACCATGTGAGGAGGTGTGAATTTCATCCCAAAGGCAACAAAGGATCCCTGGTGAGTTTTGAAAGGGGTTAGTGTGGTCACACTTGTGTCCTGGAGAATGCAAATCTGTTGGTAGTGCTGGAGAGAACTTGGAAAGGGCAGGGCTTGGAGACACAGTGACCACTTGGCTCAAGGAGTGAATGTCTAATTATGAGCTCTGAGATGCCAGCAAGGTGGTAATGGAGTTATGTGTGGGTGTTGAGGTTCAGAACCACAGCCCAGAGGCAGGCTCTGACAAGCCAGGCCACTCCATCGGGCTCCTGCTCACATGGCTTGGAGCCTGGCCATTGGACTTGTCCCTGTGGTCCCTCTTCCAGAGGCTCATTAAGGCTTTCCTTGGAAATCAGTGTCTGGAAACCACTGGCTCCCTTTCAGCCTCTCTCCCACCCCAGGCATCCTTGGGAGGGTGCCTCGATCAGGGCCTCTCCTACCAATCTCCTGCAGGTCGGTCTTGAGAAGTCAGAAGCGGCAGCTCTATAACCAGGCCAGCCCTTTGGTGGCTCAGCATTTCTCAGGGTAGGAGGTGGTGAGAAGAAAACGCCAGAACAGGAAACGTTAGTTCAGCCTGTGCTACCAGATCCCCCCAAAAGGACAACAAAAACGGAGAGCTAAAAATAGCACCCCTGGGCTTGTTCAGGTTCTACTTTTAAGACTGAGCGCCAAGCTGGCGGGCAGGTTAACCCTTTGGGAGCCTCATGTGCGCAGATGTTTCAGTGGGGCCCGTTTTGAGGATGTGGCCAGGACAACTGAGAGTGTCGACATAAGTGGAGAAGGGCATCTTGTTAATGTGACGGATGCTAATTGGGATTATCTGTTGTGTATGGATTATCGGTGAAATCCATTCAGAACAGGGTTGTAATGCTGTAGTGGTGACAGCTGCTGCAAAATAGGCAGGCCCAGGTTCAAATCCCAGCTCCACTACCTGTTCACTGGGTGACTTGGGCCAGTGTCTGCGTTGCTGGAAGCCTCTCTTTCCCAGTCTGTAAAATGGGAACAGTAAGACCCCGTGCACTTGGTTATTGTGAAGACTGACCGAATCATGTAATTCACTGCCAGGTGCAAGGTGAGGGCTGTGCCTAGGCTTGTTCCTTTGTTTCTTTGGCACCTGGTGGCATGTAGGATCTTAGTTCCCTGACCAGGGGTTGGACTCATGACCGCTGCATTGAAAGCATACAGTCTTAATCAATGGATGCCAGGGAAGTCCCTAGATTTGTTCCTTTAAGTGGTATATTTTAAAAAACTTTTTTTAATCAGCCAGGCATTGTTCTAAGTTTTTGCATTTTTCATGGAATATCTTATTACCCTTAGGGTAATCTTATGAAGTAGATAATCCATTTAATTTCATCAAATTTTATAAATTTTATCAATGAGATGAATGAATCTTAAGGATCCATTTACTCTGAGTTTACTAATGACTGGAGACCTGTTAATTTCTCCAGTTGGGCTGACCTTGCAGCTGTTCAAGCCACAGGTCCTGCCTTCGACAGTCTGCTGACAAACTGGCCTTCAGTAGCTGAGCCCCGTGGATGAGCCCTGCCAGGCACACACCTAATTCTAAACTCTGCTTTCAGATCTCTAACATCCTACCCATCCCTGCCCCTGTTCACCAGAGCTTAAAAGTCAGTTGGGTGGGGACTTCCTTGATGGTTCAGTGATTAAGAATCTGTCCTGCAGTGCAAAGGATGCAGGTTCAGTCCCTGGTCAGGGAACTAAGATCCCACATGCCTTGGAGCAACTAAGCCTGGGCATCACAACTACTGAGCCTGTGCACCACAACGAAAGATCCTGCATGCTGCAACTAAGACTCAATGTAGCCTTAAAAAAAATCCACAAAATCAAAATCAATACACAGAAATATAAAATCAATACACAGGAATCACTTGCATTTCTATATACTAACAATGAAAAATGAGAGAAATTAAGGAATAAATCTCATTTACCATTGCAACAAAAAGAATTAAATATCTAGGAATAAACTTACCTAAGGAGACAAAAGAACTGTACACAGAAAATTATAAGACACTAATGAAAGAAATCAAAGATGACATAAACAGATGGAGAGATATTACATGTTCCTGGGTAGGAAGAATTAATATTGTGAAAGTGACTATACTACCAAAGGCAATCTATAGATTCAAGGCAATCCTTATCAAATTACCAATGACATTTTTCACAGAACTAGAACAAAAAATTTCACAGTTCACATGGAAACACAAAAGACCCTGAATAACCAAAGCAGTCTTGAGAAAGAAGAATGGAGCTGGAGGAATCAACCTTCCTGACTTCAGATTATACAACAAAGCTACAGTCATCAAGACAGTATGGTACTGGCACAAAAACAGAAATATAGACCAATGGAACAAGATAGAAAGCCAAGAAATAAACCCAGGCACCTATGGGTACCTTATTTTTGACAAAGGAGGCAAGAATATACAATGGGGCAAAGACAGCCTCTTCAATAAATGGTGCTGGGGAAACTGGACAGCTGCATATAAAAGAATGCTACATGTAAACAGCTACATGTGAAAGAATGAAATTAGAACGCTTCCTAACACCGTACACAAAGATGAACTCAAAATGGATTAAAGACCTAAATGTAAGACCAGAAACTATAAAACTCAGAGGAAAACATAGGCAGAACATTCGACATAAAGCAAAGCAACATCCTCTGTGACCCACCTCCTAGAGTAATGGGAATAAAAATAAAAGTAAACAAGTGGGACCTGATTAAACTTAAAAGCTTTTGCACAGCAAAGGAAACTATAAGCAAGGTGAACAGACAACCCTCAGAATGGGAGAAAATAATAGCAAATGGAACAACTGACACAGGATTAATCTGCAAAGTATATAAGCATCACATACAACTCAGTACCAGAAAAACAACCCAATCAAAATGTGGGGAAAAGACATAAACAGACATTTCTCCAAAGAAGACATACCAATGGCTAACAAACACATGAAAAGATGCTCAATGTTGCTCATTATTAGACATGCTTCATCACTCATATTAGAGAAATGCAAATCAAAACTACAATGAGATATCACCTCACACCGGTCAGAATGGCCATCATCAAAAAGTCTATAAACAATAAATGCTGGAGAGGGTGTGGAGAAAAAGGAACACTCTTGCACTGTTGGTGGGAATATAAATAGATACAGCCACCATGGAAAACAGTATGGGGATTCCTTAAAAAACTAGTAATAAAACCATCGTATGACCCAGCAATCCCACTCCTAGGCACAAACCCTGAGGAAACCAAAATTGAAAAAGACACATGTATCCCACTGTTCATTGCAGCACTGTTTACAATACCTGGAACATGGAAGCAACCTAGATGTCCATCGACAGGTGAATGGATAAAGAAGTTGTGACACATATACACAATGGAATATTAGTCATAAAAAGGAACACATTTGAATCAGTTCCAATGAGGTGGATGAACCTAGAACCGATGATACAGAGTGAAGTATGCCAGAAAGAGAAATATAAGTATTGTATTTAAGGCATATATATGGAATCTAGAAAAATGGGACTGAAGAATTTATTTACAGGGCAGCAACAGAGAAACAGACAAAGAGAACAGGCTTATGGACATGAGGAGAGGGGAGGAGAGGGTGAGATGTATGGAGAGAGTAACTTGGAAAGTTCCATTACCATATGCAAAATAGATAGCCAACAGGAATTGGCTGTATGGCTCAGGAAACTCAAACTGGGGCTCTGTATCAGCCTAGAGGGCTGGGATGGGGAGGGAGATGGGAGCTAGGTTCAAAAGGGAGGGGATATATGTATATCTATGGCTGATTCATGTTGAGGTTTGACAGAAAACAGCAACATTTTGTAAAGCAACTATCCTTCAATTAAAAAAAAATAAAATCATTTGGTTGAATTCACATCTCTAGTCCAGTTTTTCTACAAGGAGATAAATGGAGTGGGCTTGATCATTTGGTTGAGTTCCCACAAATATGTGGCCAGCCTTTTCCATATAGCCCCTGCTTCCTGTAGTAACTTAGAATCTGTGTGCTCAAACCCCTTTATAGCTCTTTTTAAGAACCTTATTTCTTTTTTAAAACAATGTTATTGAAGGACAATTTACATACCATAAAATTTACTCATTTTACGTGCAGTTTACAGAGTTGTCCAACCTTCACCACAATCTATTATGAAAATGTTTACAACTCCCCTGCTATTTCTATTTAAAAGTGAATAAAAAGTTATATTACTGGTCCTGTTGAGCCTGTGACGGGAAAGTTTTAAAAAGAGGAAGCTCTCCATTAGAGTTTGGAAGCTTCCCTGGCTGGTCAGGGAAGGTAGGAAGAAGGCAGCTCAGAACCTGGGAAGCTTCTCATGAGCGACAGTCACAGGCGGAACTCGAGGAAGAGAGAGGACCAGGCACCCTTAATTCTGCCTGCGGGAGGCCCAGGTGTTGGGCACTCTCAGCACCCCTGGTGGGACCACACCCTCAGTGCTGGGCAGAACCTCCGGGAGGATGCGAAGAGCCCCCAGCAGGTTGACCTCATGAATCTATGGAAAGGAAAAGGCCAGCCCAAGTCTAGATTTCAGAGAGGAGTCAGTTCTGTGCCAGAGGTCCAGGGCCATGTGATGTTCTCTAGGTCTTCAGAGGAGAGATGGGCCAGTGGAGAGAACCGGCAGAGACCAGGTCCCCATCCTGGCTTCCCAGTGACCAGCCCTAAGCCTCAGTACCCTCCTCTCAAAATTGGTGAAAATACTTGCTCCTGTCTCTGACATTGTTGTGACATGAAATGAGAGGTGCACACAAACAGTCTAGGATGTAATGAGGGCTCAATAAATAGCAGCTTTCTAGTTATTATTAATAACAAAGCAGCTTCTTTGAGATGCAAACCTTGAACACACCGTGGAGGCATAGCTGGTTCCTTGGGGGACAGCGGTGGGGTGCATGATGCGGCAGCTTCAAGGCCATGTTCTTCTATTTAACTGTGTTTGTCTGGCTCTGGGCAGGCTGCTTGACTTCTCTGAGCCTCAGTTTCCTTATCTGTAAAGTGGGCCTAAGGATATGCTTACCTTTTCGGGTTGGGGGGAGGATCAGATGAGACAGTGCCTGTGGAACTCAGGCACGGCCTGGCACCTGCCCAGAGTCCTAGCAGGGCTCCTTACTCTTCTCTGTGGATGGAAACCTTGAGTTCCTCAATTCACATCAAAATCAACATCTCAGTGAATGGGCAAACCATTGAAAGATGCTATTAAGGACCTGATGAGACTCCAGATGCAATTCTGAGGAGCCTCTGCTTTGCTTGTTCACACCATGAATGTAAATATTGTGTGTGGTGGGGAGAGGAAGCTGGCGCTTAAATCGGAAAGGACTGAGGATCAGTCGTGCTGATGGCACCCTGGGCATGTGTGTCTGTGTGCAGTAATGCCCCCTGGGGTGTCCCATCATGACTAGGTCACCATGATCACACCAGGCTATAGGAAGGGGTCCATCTGCAATGCAGGAGACCTGGGCTCAGTCTCTGGGTTGGGAAGATCCCCTGGAAAAGGGAAAGGCTACCCACTCCACTCTTCTGGCTTGGAGAATTCCATGGACTGCATAGTCCATGGGGTCACAAAGAGTCGGACACGACTGAGCAACTCTCACTTCACTCCTTTACCGCTGAGCCAGTGGGGAAGCCCCTCGCAGCTCTCTGCTCCCGGGCAGAACTCATCCACCCCTCCCTCCACTTCGCGTGTGGTTTGCATATAGGCCGACGTGCCCACCACTCAGGCCCCTGGCCACATGCCCTGTACCCTTGAGGGGAGAGTGAGAGGACTCAGGGTGGTAAGCTGGCAGGGGATGTCACTGTGGTATTCGCTGGTTTCTGTTTTTCTTTCTTAATACAGATACAGGAGACTTCTCACACATGGGTGGTAGGGAAACCTACAAGCCTAGCATGTAGTTAAAGCAGTAACCCAGGGTCCATGTCAGCAGCTGAGTCATTAAATAACTCATTAAGCCTTGCCTTACTGCAAGAGGGCCACGTGCAGCATTTGGGACCCGCTTTCTAGAAGTGGGATTGATGTAGACTCTTTTTACTTTGCAGCCAGTTGACCGGTTGAAACTAGTGACTCCGGGCTCAGGCTGCCTCCTAAGCCTACCCAGCCTGGGGGCATCAAGGGGTGCAGGCATGCCCGAGCGTCAGGGTAGAGATTCAGGAAGCTATTTGTGGACTTCCTAATTGGCATGCTTTGAAAGGCAGACTTCAAACTTCACAGTCGTCTTGCAGCCACGAATTAGACTCTCTCTGCTCAGCGAATCACATCTGAGATTTACTAACCCCTTGAGCCCAGCCCCTGCCCCCACCTGGCTCCCACTTTTAAATACGAATCAGATGGTTTACTCTGGTCTACTTTCCTCTTCAAAAAGGAAAGCAGACTCCAAAGCTAATTAGGATAGGACTTCTAGGCTGTAACTAAATTCATTCGCAGTCCTGACTGCACTGGGACGCCAGGCTTCCTCTGGCCATCACCTATTGCAAACCTGATTCAAAACAGTATCGTCTATTCAGGTTTAAGCTACTAGACAGATTTAAAAAAAAAAAAAAAATGAACGCTGCTCTTCTCATGCTTGGTGGGGCCACGCAGTGCCGGTGCCTTTGATCCGGGTCAGCACAGAGGCTCCAGAGCAGAGGAAGTCTCTGGAAACACAGTCCTCATTAATTAACAGCTGCAGGCACTTGGAGTGTTCTGCCCAAATGGTGTGAACAGCCTCGCTCCTTTGGCGGCCAAAGCTGGAAAGCAGAAGAATCTCAAATGGAGCTCCTCTTTCCAGCTCCGTGCCAAGTCCCGCCCCCTCTGCAGGATTTGTAAGCAGCGCAGCTGTGGAGCTGTCACTCACTCATCACGTGACCCAGGAGATCCAGACCTTCTGTGGGCCTCCCGCTGCCTGGGTGCTTAGGCACTCAGTCATCTCCAACTCATTGCAACCCCGTGGACTGTAGCCCACCAGGTTCCTCTGTCCATGGGATTTTCCAGACAAGACTACTAGAGTGGGCTCCCGGGGGTCTTCCTGACCCAGGGATCAAGCTCGCATCTCCTGTGTCTCAGTTACCTCTATACTGGGCTGGATCCCATGTCTATATCACAGGGAGATTCTTGGAGACCCGCAAATATTTAGCGATTCCTAAATACTGTGTGCTGGCACCTTGCTAGGCTTTAAGGAGGAATAAGACAGGGGGTCTTGCCCGCAGAAGTCCATGCCCTAAACTGGTCGTTCTCATTCAAGGTCACTCTTATCCTCCAGGGACATTTGGCAGTACCTTGAGATACTTTTGGTTGTCAAGCCTGAAAAGTGAAAAATGCGAAAGTGTTAAGTCACCTCTTTGCAATCCCATGGACTGTAGCCCACCAGGCTCCTCTGTCCATGGAATTCTTCAGGCAAGAATACTGGAGTGGGTTGCCATACTCGGGTTGTAAAGCAATTATCCTTCAATTAAAAAAAAAGATACATTTTTTAAAAAAGAAAGTAGTAGTATAGGAGTGCTTTTGATAAATAGGATATCTTGTAAGTGAGTGGTGGAGTAAAGTTGGGTAGTCATCTATAGAAAGATTTTTCTTTCAATAGGAGGAATAAATAATGGCTTCATGGAGGAGGAGAGAAAAAAAAATACTGGAGAGGGTAGCCATTCCCTTCTCCAGACCTAGGGATCAAACCTGAGTCTCCCACATTGCAGGCAGAGTCTTTCCTGAGCCACCAGGGAAGGCCTGGCGGCCTCTAAATAGTAGGTAGACACGAAAGGGAGTGCTCAGCATTGTCTGATGCACAGGACAGCCCTCCACAACCAAGAATTACTCACCCAGTCACATCCATAGCGCCAAGGCTGAGAAACTGCGGTCCACGTAGACCAGCCCAGGTGCAAAAGCAGAATGCACCAGTGCACCACCGTGGGAGTGATGAGGATGAAATCAAATGTTCTGCATCCAGGGACCTGCAATTTGATGGTAATCGGTGGAAGGTTGTCCCCTGTCATCCTTCATGCAGTATATAGGTATTTCTTCAAGGGTTTGTGTTGGCAGCAAACATCCAGAGCAGATTGCTTCACAGATGTACACACGCGTTACTGGGCTTCCCCGGTGGCTCAGCAGTGAAAGAAACTGCCCGCAATGAAGGAAATGCAGCGTGGGCCACGGGTTTGAACTCTGGGTTGGCAAGATCCGCTGGAGAAGGAAATGGCTAATACATGTATTAAACACTTACCAAATTTGCGCTTTATATGCAGTTTATTATATGTAAATTATACCTCAGTGCCTGCAATGTGGGAGACCTGGGTTCGATCCCTGGGTCGGGAAGATCCCCTGGAGAAGGAAATGGCAACCCACTCTGGTATTCTTGCCTGGAGAATCCCATGGACAGAGGAGCCTGGTGGGCTGCAGTCCACGGGGTCGCAAAGAGTCGGACATGACTGAGCAACTTCACTTCACTAAGGCTATTTTAGAAAATAAAATTTTTAAAAATCCAGTTATAAAAAAAGGATCTTCCCAGTCAGGTTCCAGGTTCACCCTCCTATAGTCTTCCATACGTAAATTGTATTAATACAAGTACTGAGTGCTGTGCTACGTCGCTTGAGTCATATCCAACTCTTTGCAAATCCCTGGACTGTAGCCCACCAGACTCCTCTGTCCATGGGATTCTCCAGGCAAGAATACTGGAGCAGGTTGTCATGCCCTCCTCCAGGGGATCTTCCCAACTCAGAGATGGAACCTGTGTCTCCTGCGTCTCCTGCATTGGCAGGCAGGTTCTCCACCACTAGCGCCACATCTTTCAGTCTTTATAAAAAGCAGAATGCAGTCTTTGCATTTGCTGCACACGGGAAGCATCCTTGCAGTCGGTAGAAATCTGGCTTGTGGGACCCTCTGCTCTTCTGACTCTGGTTCCAGGTCCACCAAATTCCAGCCCTGTCAACAGGTCCTCAAGGCCCTAGGGACAGAGGGAACCCAGGATGAAGCCAGGAGGCGGCTTTGAGCAATGAGCATTCTTTTGCTTTCTCCTTTCTTTCTCATCTAAAGGCCCCTTGACAAAGCTCTCCCAGGCAGAACTGTAAATGTGTCACCGAGTGATGCCCTGGGGAAACCCTCCCTGTGGGTAGTGCCTGAGGACCCACCCGGGGAACATAAATCTATTTTCCTGGTTTCTTTCTTGCCTCTCCCCACAAAGATGAAAAATAAAATGTAAAACAGGTTAGATGACTTCCTGTAATCACTTTTATACTTGAAAAGAAAGCAGAAATATCTAAAGGGGCCAAATTGGCAGGCTAACCAAGTGAGAAAACGGGAAGATCAGAGCACGATGAGGGTTTTCGTCCATTGGCTGGACATCGGGCTCATTCAGAGCTGGCTTCTCCAAGCAAGTCATCCTCCCAAGGAGGCGAGGGGCAAGGGGAGAGAAGAGGAGCCTTGACTCAGTCTCAGCCTCAACATCAGTGCTCTTGGGGAATCACTCAGCCTCTGAGCTGGCTTCCCAGGTGGCTCAGTGGTAAAGAGTCTGTCTGCCAATGCAGGAGACACGGGTCCAATCCCTGAGTCAGGAAGATTCCCCTCGAGAAGGAAATGGCAACCCACTCCAGTGTTCTTGCCTAGGAAATCCCATGGACAGAGGAGCCTGGTGGGCTATAGTCCTTGAAATGAAAGTGAAAGTCACGCAGTCGTGTCCGACTCTTTGCGACCCCATGGACTGTATAGTCCATGGAATTCTCCAGGCCAGAATACTGGAGTGGGTAGCCTTTCCCTTCTCCAGGGGATCTTCCCAGCCCAGAGATTGAACCCAGGTCTCCTGCATTGCAGGCAGATTCTTTACCAGCTAAGCTATCAGGGAAGCCTCTTGGGGTTACAAAAGAGTCAGACACAACTGAGCGACTAAACAGCAATAACGACAGCCTCTGAGTATCATGAGCATCCATGCCAGCGCAACAGGCCGTGATGGTAGCTCAAACCCTTGTTTGGAGGATCAAGGCGTTTGGGTGTATGAGTGGGCTTTGAAAGTTAGACAGCCTTCTATGGTAAGTGTTAAATGCCAGGAGTCTGATGATAGCATTGTGGTCTTGTCTTCATCTTTTAAAGATAGATCTTGAAATAATTACGGACAAAATGAGGTCTGGGGTTTGCTCTAAATTAACACAGAGGCAGGAGATATAGGTGGAATATACATAGAAAATGGACCATGAGTTGATGAAGGCTGGGGCTAGTAATGGGTAATCTGGACCTTCATTATTCTAGTCTGGACTCCCTACTTTTAAAATTTGAAATTTTCCATTCTTTCAAATTATCTAGAAAAAACTTTTTTTAATGTTAGTTTTGGCCACACCCCATGGCATTTGGAACTTCCCCAACCAGGAATCAAGCCCGTACCCCCTGTGTTGGCAGCGTGGAGGCTTAACCCCTGGACCACCAAGGAAATGCTAGAAAATATTTTAGAAAGACTCTTGGAGGTTGATCACACCACAGTGTAGATATACTTAACCCTTCTAAGCTGTAGACTTCAAAGCGGGTAGGATGGTCAATTTTATGTGAATTTTACCACCCTTGTAAGTATAGACGGATATCTTTTAAAGTTAGTTTTCAGATTGGTATGTTTGGGGCTGAGGGTGCACACAGAGATGCTGAGGATCAGAGAGAAGAAAGCTGGTCGGGATGAAGAGGGTGCTGCAACCTGGGATCCTAGGACCAGATGGAAGGAAGGCTTCTCCCAGGGGATGTGGGGGTAGGAGATGAGCTTTGGTAGTGCCATCGTGGGTGGCTGGCATGAGCTGGGCCTTGAGGAGTGGGGGCTTAGTAATAGGGGGGAAGAGGGAGGCGCCGCAGAGCCCCCACGCTCCTGCCCTGGGAGTAGAGGAGGCAGGCGGCATGGCTCCCTGCTTGGGGAGGCTCACGCTCTGCAGGGGAAGCGGTCCAGAGAACACCGACTCCTCCCGTTTGGCCACGATGCAGTGCACATGGAAGGCGTTCAGAGAACAGTGTGGGCTCTCTGCATGCCCGGCTGAGTAATTGTACTCCGGAATGGATAAAGTCAGAGCTATCATCACTTCCTCTCTAGCCTTTTAAACAATACACGTCAGAGACGGACTCCTTTGAAGCTAAGCGTCACCTGTCTGGGAATTATTTTCCTCCAGCATTCCAGTCCACAGAGTGATGAGTGGCCCAGAGTGCTCTTCCCAGTGGATGACGCTAACCCACCAGTGGAGGTACGCGTGAAGGATGCTGAGACAGGGAAGGGGGCCTTGGGCGGGCTGTGGCCTCTCTTCTGGTCCCAGTTCTTCGACACCTGGGGATAGATCACTTCACATCTGGGGCTCTCCACCTGTGAAACGAGCAAGGCCATTCTGACAATGCTGGTGGTCTGCTCCGTGGCAGAGTTTATGCAGACAGGCCGTCAGGGTGGTCCCTGCAGGCAGGTCACACAGCACATGTTTCTGTCATGATTTGGGGGCCTGGGGGTGACGTGCGCTTGTTCCTTTTGCTGAGTAACTTGTACCAGAACCTAAGTGGGTCCCAGAAAGTGGGGGCCCGTCTTTCTTCCCCCTGTCACTGAGAGTGTGATTAACAGCGCCAGTCAGTTCCTCCTTATGAGATGTACTGCTGCGTGAGATGCCTGGGTAGCAAAGACAGCGCTCGAACTTTGCTCTTTCCCTCAGGGATTCCAGCAACTTCTCAGATAGTTAATAGGTTTCAAAGGATTCTGGATGTGCCAAGTGGAGGCTTTGGGAAAGAACTGAGAAGTTCAGTAAGCAGAGCCCCCCCGCTTCAGCCCTCGCCACCATTCAGCACACATGCACGCACACACACCTTTATAAAAATACTTACTTATATTTATTTATGTGGCTGTGCAGGGTGTTGTAGCATGCTGTGTCTTTAGCTGCAGCACACGTGGTATAGTTCCCCGACCAGGGATCGAAGCCTGGAACCTTCATTGGGAGTGCAGTCGTGGGCACTGGACCGCCAGAGAAGTGCCCCCACACACATGCAGAATATTCTTTCTTTAAAGAAAATTATCTTCATTTCCTGGAGCCATCACAAGAGATTACCATAAACTTGGTGGCTTGGAAAAAGCAGAAATGTCTCTTCTCCTGGTTCTGGAGACCAGAAGTCTGAAATCAAGGTGTCACGGTGTTGCGCTCCCTCCAGAAGCCCCGAAAGAGCATCTTTCCTTGTTTCTTCCAGCCTCTGGTCCCCCTGGGCATCCCGTGGTTTGTGACTGTATCTCTGCAGTCTCTGGCTTCACGTGGCCTTCTCTTCTCCGTCTTGTGGTGTTACAAGGACCCTTGGATTTAAGGGCCCACCGGGGGACCCAGGATAATCACTTCTTTTTTTAAATTTTTATTTATTTATATTTTTGTTGGCTGCACTGGGTCTTTGTTGCTGTGCCCAGGCTTTCTCTGGTTGCATTGAACGGGGGCTACCCTATAGTGGCCATGCTCAGGCTTCCCGTTGTGGTGGTTCTGGGCTTTCTCGAGTTGCGCTGAGTGGGTGCTAAACTGAAATCTCAGCGCTCAGGCTGCTCGTTGCAGTGGCTTCTCTTTTTCTGGAGCACAGGCTCTAGGCACACAGGCTCAGTAGTGGTGGTGCACGGGCTAAGGTGCTCCGTGGCATGGGGGATCTTCCCAGACCGGGGTCTGAACCCACGTCCCCTGAATTGGCAGGCGCATTCATATCCACTGTACTACCAAGGAAGTCCCTAATTACTTCTTGAGATCCTTAATTAATTACATCTGCAAAGACCCCTTTTCCAAATTGTGTTCACCAGGTCTGGAATGTGGACATACCTTTCAGTAGGGGCGAGGGGGCGTCATTCAGCCCACCGTGAAACCTTGCATAGAGATCCACGCGGCACACTGGAAGAGGAGTGGACGTCACAACCGTAGTCTGTGCCCTGCCCTCCACCTGGCAGTGCCTGGCACCAAGGAGCAAGGCTAGAAACCGGAAGTGTAGTAGAGAGAGCGCTGTGGGGGGTTTCAGAGCCAAATCCTAGGCTGGGAAATGAGCCGCGGGCTTGGGTGAGACCACTTGGCCTGTCAGTTCTTGCCTGGCCCCTTGACACCCTGCCCCATGGAAATGCACCCGACTGCACGGCGCGGTGGTCAGGAACCAGCGGACCAGGTGGCTAATGGCTTAGAGGCAATCAAGCTTCTCGAGTTGTAGAGATCCAGGTTTTTGCCCCCTCCCTGACTTGAGGGTACACCTCAAACTTATTCTTTTCTAAGTGCTAGATGACAATCCATGTTAAACAGTCATGATTTCCCTCCACCCTGCACCACCCCTGTCTGCTTGCTCCATAAGTTGGAGGTGGGCAGAGGGGAGATGGGCTGCAGCCTGGCTGCTGCAGAGCAGGGCTACTGAACCACCACACCAGGAAAGTTCAGGCTGCGTTATTCTTTGCCATGAGGGCTGTCCTGTGCATCGTAGACTGTTCAACAGCATTCCTGGCCTCTGCCCCACAAGACTCCCGGCACCTGCTCTGACGGCCGCAGAGCCTGTGCCAGCTCTGGGTCCCAGCATGGTGCCGCCTCCCTGTCTCACGCGGCGAGCAAGCACTTATGTCCGGTCTGTGCTTGCCTCGCTATGTCCTGTATTGATGACACCCCCCAATCCAATCAGCCTCCCCACCCTATTGAGAAACCACAGAGGAAATGAAGCTGGTGGGGCGTGCCTGTTCTCGGGTGCTCTGCAGACTTCTGACAGCTATAGCTCTCTTCGCTGAGAACATGTGGACCCAGCGCTGAGTACCCCACCCTCGAATTCCACCAGGAATTCGAATTCAAAATCAACAAGCAGCCAGGCCCCCTTAGTGATGAATCGGGGTGAAATTGGCCTGTCACTCACACCTCAAGCATCTTCCACTGTTCTCCAAGCAGAACCGCTGTCCCCGGGACACTGCTGGCGGTGAGGCTGGAGACGGAACAGTGCAGCCCTGGGTCCCCCCGGTGTCACCTTTGCTCCTGTCTGTCTTGCCCTCGATGGGACCTCGGAATGCCCAGCCATGCCTCTCAAGGGAGAGATTTCTCTACCTTTTTTTAAGCATTTATTTTTATTTTGGGTGTGCTGGGTCTTTGCTGCTGGGCTCGGGCTTTCTCTAGTCGCCCTGAGCGGGAGCTACTCTTCGTTGCAGTGTGCGCGCTTCTCCTGCTGTGCAACACGGGCTCTAGGGTCACAGGCTGCAGTAGTGGTGGCTCATGGGCCCTGGAGCACACTGGCCTTCTCTAGCTGCAGCTCGTGGGCTCAGCAGTTGCCACATACAGGCTCTAGGGAGTGGACTCAGCAGTAGCTTAGTTGCCCTGCAGCATATGGGATCCTCCCAGACCAGGGATCGAACTCATGGTAAATCTGAGAGATCTCTCTTCTGGGGCACCTTTCAGAGCCGCAGTGCAATCCAATCCCCTGGCGGCAGGACTCAGTTCTGATGGCGGGATTTCTGCCCAGCTCCTGTCTCCGCCTTGTGCCTATGAATACCCACTGGGCTTCTGAGCGTTTGCTCAAGTGGAGGCCCTCCTACTCATATTCCGTGGGCCCGAATCCACTGATAACCTCATGGGCAGCACCCCGAGGCCTCCACCAGCCCATCCTGGCCCGCCTCTGACCCTGTGCTCACCCTGGGTCCACACTCGCCGGCCTTCTTGGGCACCAAGCTTACTGCTGATGCATGTACCTCTCCCACCTGTCAGTGGACACTCAGTGGGGGACTCGCCAGGTCCTCACCTGCCTCAGTGACCTCAGCCTGCTCTCAGAGGCCAGTCCACCCAGCACTGTGTGGACTTGTACAGCCTGGCACACCGACCCTGCCCATGGCGCTGGCCATCCCAGATTTGGACTTTGTGTTGTAAAGTAGGGGACTCTGACTGCGTCGTCTCAAGCAAGGGAAAAGTGTGATTCAACAAGCTTTAGGAAGATGAATCGAGTCAAGCACGGACTGTGTGGGTTGGGGAATTCAAGGCACTGTGATTGCGGGGTGTAACCAGTTATGCAAAGGCCTCTCTCCCCCTGCCCTGGTATTTTGGACCCAGTTGTTTTCTTGATCACACACCATAAGGACCTTCGCTGATGGCCGCAGGGCTGATGGCTGTGTCATTTGCCCCAGCTTGTCTTCCTACAGACAGGGAAGGTACCCTCCCAGGAGCAGGTGGGGAACTGTCCTGCCTTGCACGGCACAGGCACCTCCCCTCTCCTCCAATCCGTCCAGGGTTTGAGCAGGTGTCTGACTCCCTCTGGTGATGGGAAGATGCTTGAGCACCCCCATTTCCCCTGATGGTGGAAAGCACGCTTGCTGAGGACTGGTAAACTGAGGGTCCCCAGAGAGCCCCCAGGCTGAGTAAGTGTGCATCTCGTATATACGTGTGACACATATAATCAGCACGTATATTGAGTGTGTGACATGCACACTCAGCCCGGGGGGCCCTCTGGGGTCCAGGCTCTCCCTCTGGCCCCCCAGGCCCACACCAGTTCCTTTAGAATAACTAGACGGATTTTAATGACCTGTGACCCTTTCTACCACCCTTTCCTCCTGCCCAGTGGTGGGTGGGAGGAAGTGCAGGATTTGGGGACCCACAGAACCCCAGCTCCTTTCTGCTTGTGTGGGCTCAGGCTGGTGACCCAGCTTCTCTGGGCCTTGGTTTCTTCCTTTGCAAACTGGAGGTGACAAGAAGCAGGTCTCAGAGTTATCACGAGGGTTCGATCATTTACCAGGCCTAGAGCACCCAACACCCAAGAGGTGCTTAATGAAGAGTTACCTCGTTATCGTAACCAGCAGCAATGTCTGTGTGGCCACATAAAAATGGAGTGAACTTCCTGTTCCTGAGCAGTGAAGACCCATGAGGACCCCTCCTGTGGACAGCGAAGCACTTTGGCGAATGAGATGGGAAATGCTTACTGAGGTCTGAGAGCTGACCTGCGGGAGCTCCCTACCCTCCCCGCTCCACAGGGCCTGGGTCCAACCTCCAACTGTGGGCCCTGCTGCCTCCCTGGGGCCTGGGCCCGTCCCTGTGATCCTCCAAGCCTCAGTGACCTCACCACAGTGTCCTCTCCCTCTGGGAGCCACTCCGAGGCCGCTGAGAAGGTTCACTGAGGTTCCAGAGTCCTTTGAAGATACAGGCTGTGCCCATTGGGTTACAAAGATAGGAGTTCTCCATCAAGTCTCTTCTCTTAGAGAAGCAGCTGGTGGAGGCCAGGGGAGGCTGCTCGGGGTCAAGTCCAGTGAGTCCACCGGGTGGTGACCCACTTCTCATGCTGGGGTCCAAGATGCAGCCCCCTGAGGGAGGGAGGCCGACCTGCATCTCATGTGTGTGTGCTCAGTTGCTAACTCGTGTGTCTGACTCTTGCGACCCCATGGACCATCGCCTGCCAGGCTCCTCTGTTCATGGAAATCTCTAAGAATACTGGAGTGCATTGCCATGCCCTCCTCCAGGGGAGCTTTCTGACCCAGGGACTGCACCCACATCTCTTAAGTCCCCTGCATTGATAGGCAGTTTCTTTACCACTAGCGCCACCTGGGAAGCCCCACATGCGTGCTCAACCAGAGACCCCTTGCCTTCAGTGGCGTTTAATTCATCCTATCCTCATCCCTCCCCCTTGGCTCTCTCTGAATCACCACTGGCCTCCCTGATCCTTCTCCCTCTGCAGAGGGATGTCTGGGCTCCAGGCTCAGCCTCCTGACACACAGCTCTAGAGTACACACCTGGGCCCAGGAGCTGCCCACGTTCCCACCGCCCAACCTTCGGGAGGCTGTGTCCACCTCTCATCCTGGCCTCACCCCCTCTCCGCCTGTGCCCACGCTCTCTCCCAGACCACCCTCTCCCCTCCTTCCCCAGTTTTCTTAAAGCCTTTGTCTTTGTTCTTTTCTTAAAATTATTTATTTATTTGGCTGCTTTGGGTCTTAGCTACAGCGGGTGGGATGTTTCATTGTGGTACGTGGGGTCTCTGGTTGTGGGGTGCGGGGCCCCTGGTTGTGGGGTGCAAGGTCTCTAGTTGTGGGGCACAGGCTCAGTTGCTCCGAGGCATGTGGGATCTTAGTTCCCCCACCAGGGATAAAACCCACACCTCCTGCACTGCAAGGTGGGTTCTTAACCACTGGACCACCAGGGAAGTCCCCGCTCTGTCTCTGTGGTTATTTCTGCTTCCCACTTGCTGTCCGTGAATCGTCGGCAAGTCACTTCGTCTCTCCGTACCTCTGTCTCCTGGTGTGACAATATCCGGGAGTGTCCCTCATGGCTGGTAAGGCCATGGTGAGGATTAAACGCCTGGGAAGGCAGGTGCCCGGCCCTCAGCTGGCCATGTCTGTGCCATCCCCACCCCATCATTGTCACTTGTCATAACTTGACTTTGATGCTCAGCAACGCTTATCTGATTTTCTGCAGTTCTATCACATGGAAGCTCACGCCCTGCATAAGAACCGCTGGTCTTGGGTGCAACACTCAGCAAACACCCTGGGTCAGCTAGAAAGTTCATTCAGGTTTTTCTGAATGATAATACAGAAAAACAGAAACGAACTTTTTGGCCAACCCCATACTTCCATGGACAGAGGGCGGGTTTCAAACTTGATAAATAAGACGAGGGTCCCAAACAGGCAGGAGGAGAGAGCCCCCTGCGGGCTTTACCTGTGCTTCCAGCCCTACCCATGGGCTTCCCTGGTGGCTCAGGGAAAGAGCTCTGAGTAAAGAATTCCTGGTAAAGAATCCGCCTGCAATAACGGAGACCCGAGTTCAAACCCTGGGCTGGGAAGATCCCCTGGAGAAGGGAACGGTTACCCACTCCAGTATTCTGGCCTAGAGAATTCCATGGACTGTATAGTCCATGGGGTCGCAAAGAGTCAGACACCACTGAGCCACTTTCACTTTCAGCCCTTCCCAGGGCGTGACACCCACTGAGGGCTGCTTGTCAGTTCCCTCCTGAAGCCTGGGCGTCCTTGGATGGTTTCGTTCATGTTTGGGGCTGCACTTCTGCGTCTGGATGGCACTCTGCGTTTCCTAGGACCTTCTCACGAACTGTCACGTGGGACCCTCACACCCGTCTCGGGAGGTGTGTTGCTTCCTAGGACTGCTTTAACAGACTGGCTGACTTACATGATAGGCACCGTGCAGTATCTCTGCACAGAGGAAAGGCTCTCCCACCGTTTTGGAGGATGGAAGCCCAAGATCACGGTGTCCTCCAGGTTGGTTTCTCCTGAGGCCTCTCTCATCGGCTTGCAGATGGGGCCTTCCCCCGGGGTATCATGTGCATTTTCTCCTCGTGTGCCCCTGTTATCTCTTCCTCTTCTTCTAAGGATACCAGTCGTGGTGAATCAGGATCCATCCTACAGAGAGTGAAAGTGTTAGTCGCTGAGTCCTGTCCAGCTTTTTGCAATCGCGTGGACTACAGCCTGCCAGGCTCCTCTGTCCATGGGATTCTCCAGGAAGGAATACTGGAGTGGGTTGCCTTGTCCTTCTCCAGGGGGAGTCTTCCTGACCCAGGGGTTAAACCTGGTGTTCTGCATTGGCAGGCAGATTCTTTACCACTTAGCCACCTTGGAAGCCCCATTTTAGCTTGATCACCTCCTTAAAGGCCCTGTCTGCAAATACAGCGCCATTCTGAAGGACCTGGGGGTTGGGACATCAACAAATGAATTGAAGGATGGGGGCAGGAGCACAATTCAGCCCATAGCAGGAGGTAGGCAAGGCAGGTTGCTGCCCGTTTTACAGCTGGAGATGCCAAGGCTGAGAGAGGGTGAGTGCCTCGAGCCCTGCCTCCTGCTACTGCCAGGAAGCCCAGGCTGAAGCTGGGAGGGCAGACACTGGACTCCAGGTTCCTTCACGTTCCACTGCCCCTGCTGGCCTCCAGCAGCAGGGACAACAGGAAGCTGTGAACCCAGCCACCCTGTGAGCTCAGACCATCTCTAGACAGACCTTCTGGGAAGACCCTAGTGAGCTCGCAAACAGGATGTGGGCCTTTCAGGAAGGCGCTCCCTGCTGTTGATTTGAGTGGGTTTCCTGCCCGTGTGGCTTGTGGCTTCCTAGCTGTCACCCTGCTCATCACGTCTTCTCATCTCACCAGCCAGTGTGGTCTCAGCCCTCGGAGCCCCGGGGGTTTTCCAGGGGTTTTCATGGAATGTGGAGGAGGACGGGGGTGCCCTCCCTTCCCCTGAAGAGAGTCGGCCAGCTCCAGCAGTGCCTCTTGGTACCTGCTGTGTACAGAGAAGGCTATGGGAAGGTTTGATGGTTGCTCCGTTGGTGATACAGGCTTCCCAGGTGGCTCACACAGTAAAGAATCTGCCTGACAATGCAGGAGATGTAAGAGACGCAGGTTCAATCCCTGGGTCGGGAAGATCCCCTGGAAAAGGGCATGACAACCCACTCCAGTGTTCTCTCCAGGAGAATCCCCCGGACAGAGGAGCCTGGAGGGTTACAGTCGTGATGTCACAGAGTCAGACAGGACTGAGTATGTCCATCTCTGATATGTCAGCCCCCGGGGGCACTGACTGGGGGACCCCTGTACTGTAGTCGGGGGCACAGCTGTGGTGACATGCAGGACCGCTCAGGCTGGCTGCACAAGAGGGACTTGGGTTCCACCTCCAAGCTCCAGGCCACGCTCGGCTCCCAGCCGCCCCTCTGTCTCGCAGGCCTGACATCAGATGATGTTGACATCCTTCCCTTCTGCCACGTGTCCACATGTGTTTTGGGGTCCCAGCTGGTTCCTTGCACAAGGTCATCAGAAGCAGAGCCCAAAGCTTCTCAACTTGGCTGCACAAAGAATCACTTGGAGAGCTTGGAAAAAAGCCCACTGTCTAGGCTGCACCCCAGACCAGCTCCATCAGATCTTGCAGGGAGTGGGCAGGACTGAGGCATTAGTTTTTTTCTTTTTTTAAGTTTCCCAGGTGACTCCAATACATGCCTGACTTTGAGACCCAGGGACCTAGCCGGCCTTGGAGGCAACAGGTATGATCCTGTGGGTGGGGAGGGGCATGTAAGTTCTGGCATGTGCCATGAAGCCTTAGTAGCTTGGTGTCTGGTTTATCAACTTTGCCATGAGGATAATTCTATGACACAAAATGCATTTGGCGTCTCGCCCCTAATCTGGCGTCTAGCCCCCTCCCTGCCCCCCCATCTCCCCCTCAGAAATAAGCGAGGTTGGTTACGTCATGCTGTCAGGCTGCTGGCAGCAGCCCCGGATAAATAGGTATCGAATGTTTTGCGGGCTTCCTGTTCATACATTCATGTTTTATTCATGCACGTATGAAGCCGAATGTTCCCCTCTTGGGGGGGAAATTGCAGCCTGCAGGTTTCAAGATGGAAGAATACATTAGTATAAACTGGGGGCACGGAGGCAAGTGAGAGACAGAGGAGCCGTGCTCTGATGAGGGTTTGGTGGGCAGGTGGGCGCAGAGGGCAAGGATGAGCTAGTCAGTGTACGCAGTCAGGACTCTTTCTTCTGGGCTGGTGCTGCCCTCTTGTGGGCAAGAGTCACAGTCCACCCCAGCCGTTCTGTGAGGCAGATACTTTTTTTTTTTTTTCCTAACTTTTTATTTTGTATTGGAGTATAGCTGGCTCATACCTACAAAGAATCTGCCTGCAATGCAGGAGACCCGGGTTCAATCCCTGGGTCTGGAAAATCCCCTGGAGAAGGGCATGGAAACCTACTCCAGCATTCTTGCCTGGAGAATCGCCACGGACAAAGGAGCCTGGCAGGCTGCAGTCCATGGGGTCACAAAGAGTCAAAGCGACTGACACACAGGTGATGAACAAGGCTGTGACAGTTTCAGGTGAATAGTGAAGGGAGGCAGCAACACATACACGTGTGTCCATTCTCTGCCCGGTTCCCCTCCCATCCATGTTGCCGCATAACTTGAGTAGAGTTTCTTGTGCACAGAACATCGTTGTTGGTTATCCATTTTAGATATAGACAGATATTCTTAACCTAGACTCAGCACTGGCAAATGAGCCATTTGGAAATCAAGAAGTGTGATCAGGGTCCCAGCCGAGGGCTGGCTGACTCCAGAGACTTCACTGCTGTACCATGGTGTCCTGCCTGTCCTTTCTCTAAGAACCTAAGTGGTCCTGGAGGCCCGCGTTCAAATCCACCTCCAGCAAGTACTAGCTGTGTGGCCTTGGGGCAATCGATTAACCTCTCTGAGCTTCTGTTTTCTCATCTGCAAAAAGAGTTTCACAATATGTCCCTTACCAAATGGCCATGAGAATTTTTGTTTGACCTCAAGTACACAGAAGGGAAAAGACTCAGCGATTGTCTCAGGATGCTCAGTCCAGTCGCTCAGTCGTGTCCGACTCTTTGCGACCCCACGGACTGCAGCACACCAGGCTTCCCTGTCCATCACCACCTCCCAGAGCTTGCTCAAACTCATGTCCATCAAGGTGGTGATGCCATCCAACCATCTCATCCTCTGCAGTCTCCTTCTCCTCCCGCCTTCAATCTTTCAAGCATCAGGGTCTTTTTCAATGAGTCAGTTCTTCACATCAGGTGGCCAAAGTATTGGCGTTTCAGCTTCAGCATCAGTCCTTCCAATGAATATTCAGGGCTGATTTCCTTCCCTTTTTTCCTCAGGATGATAGGATATTAGTAAATCGTTCCCTTTTCTGAATGTATTACTTTTTTTTTTAACTAAAGTACGGTTGGTTTATAATATTGTGTTACTTTCAAGTGTATAGCATAGTGATTTTCTTTTCAGATTATATTCCGTTATAGGTTATTACAAGATACTGGGTGTAATTTCCTGAGCTATACAGTAAATCTCTGTTGCTTATCTATTTTATGCACACTAATAATGAAATGGAGCTTCCCTGGTGGCTCAGTGGTAAAGAATTCGCCTGCCAGTGCTGGAGACGTGGGTTCCATCCCTGGGTTGGGAAGATCCCCTGGAGAAGGAAATGGCATCCCACTCCAGTATTCTTGCCTGGGAAATCCCATGGATAGAGGAGCGTGGTGGGCTACAGTCCATGGGGTTGCAGACAGTTAATATATAACTAAGCAACTGAGCACACACAATAGTGAAATATCCGAATGCAATACTTTCAGAATCAGACAAAAACAAAGGATTCATTAGGCCACTCTCCTTTGAAAAGAGGTCAAAGCACTTACCACTGTGTACCAGCCCGGTGAGACACCGTTGGAGAGACAGTTGTCTTTTCTCAAATCAGGCACATATCAAGCAAATTTCAGGATCCCTCCAGGGAAAACTGTAGACTTCCCTTGAAGGGGCCTTTCTCCTTGTCAAGCACAGAAGCCTGAGCTCCCCCCTCACCGCTCCCCCCCCACCCTGCTGCTGCTGCTGCTAAGTCGCTTCAGTCGTGTCCAACTCTGTGCGATCCCGTAGACGTCAGCCTATCAACCTCCCCTGTCCCTGGGACTCTCTAGGCAAGAACACTGGAGTGGGTTGTCATTTCCTTCTCCAATGCATAAAAATGAAAGTGAAGTCGCTCAGTCGTGTCCGACTCTCTGCGACCCCGTGGACTGCAGCCCACCAGGCTCCTCCGTGCATGCTCAGTGCTGTCTCAGTCTTTGCTAAGAGAGGACCAGTGTCCTAGGGTGCCCTCCCTCCTCACAGCCAGGAAGGGATCGGGAGCCAGGCCTTGGGTGCCAGGCATCGTGGCTCTGAATCATATTAGCTTCTTCCTTCACTTCTTGCCATGAAGCCAACCGAGAAATACCTGGCCCCTGAAATTCCCTTTTACCAGCACCTTACGTTCTATTGCAATAGAGAATTCTGTTCCTTAAAAGTATATTCTTGGGACTGCCCTGGTGATCAGCTGGTTTTAAATCCATCTTCCAGTGCAGGGGACGTGGGTTCAATCCCTAGTCAGGAAACTAAGATCCCACATGCTGCAGGGCAGCTAAGCTCACGTGCCTCAGCCACTGAGCCTGAGTGCCACAGCTAAAGCAGCCTGCACACCACAGCAAAGACCCGGCTTAGTTAAAAAAACTTTCTAAAGCATTTTCTTTAGAAAATCTTATCATTTGTTTCCAGGCTGTGTTGTATATTCTTTTGGGTGCTTAGTTAGTTACTCTGTCGCGTCCGACTTTACGACCCCGTGAACTGTTACCCGCCAGGCTCCTCTGTCCACGGAATTCTCCAGGCAAGAATACTGGAGTGGGTTGCCATGCCCTCCTCCAGGGAATCTTCCCAACCCAGAGACCGAACCCAGGTCTCCCATATTGCGGGCATATTTTTTACCGTCTGAGCCACCAGGGAAGCCCAAACCCGAATCTACTGAGAATGGGGCTCAAACCCACACAGCCACTAACCCATTGGATCTCAAGTTCAATACCCTAACCACGATCTCGGTTGCTACATATTCTTTTAGAAAGAAAGAGAAGTCGCTCAGTCGTGTCCAACTCTTTGTGACCCCAGGGACTGGCCCACCAGGATTTTTCAGGCAAGAGTACTGGAGTGGGTTGCCATTTCCTTCTCCAGGGGATCTTCCCGATCCAGGGATCCCCAGGTCTCCCGCATTGCAGACAGATGCTTTACTGTCTGAGCCACCAGGTAGAGCACTCTTTAAAAAATTAACCTTTTCTATAGGGACAAACTAGAAGGGAATATCTAAACGAATGGGAGTTTCTCTCTGGGTGGTGAGAGGTGGCAGTGGTGCCACCTTCCTTGCAATAATAATAGCTCAAATCTGTTAAACAGTTAATGTATGCCAGGCACTGTGACACAGACTCATGACACGCATTCATCACTTCAACCCTGGAACGGCCTTGCAAGGTAGCGACCGTTGTTACCCCACTCAGAGAAGGTAATTAACTTTCCCAAGGTCACACAGCTAGTGAGCTGGCCCTCTCTGTGTCCGTGGCCCCTGTGTTGCAGTGCCTCTCCGTCCTGGCTTCATTCTCAGATCATTCTTCAGTGAACGTCTGCATCTTGTACGATGAGGAAAAGGGTTTCTGTTTTCAAATGCCCGGTCCCACCAATGCAAAAACATATGGAGCAACTGAAAGACCCCACATGCTGCAGCTAAGACCCAGCACAGCCAAGTTAATTAATTAACAATGGAAAGAACCCATGGGAGAAATGCAATGCAAATGCAGTCATGCCCAAAGGAAAGATGGGAATACTGACATTTCTATATATTATTCTGTGTAGTCCACATCCTTTGAAATAAGCATCTCTTACCTAAGTAACCAAAAGAGTAAAACCTGTAAAGCAGAAAAGGAAGTCCTGCTGCCAGAAGTACCAGCAAGGAGCATCACAGCTACTGTTTTTTGAGGACCATCTATGCTCCAGGAAAGATATTATCTGGACCCTCTGTCGGGTGCTAATGCATTTGCTTCTTAAAGGCTCCTAAGTAGCTGGGGGTTGCCGTGAGCCCATTTTATAGAGTTGGAAACTGAGGTACAGGGAGCATTTGTGCTGCACTCACAGACTCACAGGGCACATTGAAGCCTGATGCTGTCCTTCCTGTCACGTGCTGACTCAGCCTCCAGGCAAGTGTGGTCCCTGTCCTGTTCCACCCGTGACCCTCAGAGATATTAATGGATGCATCTGACTACAGAGTGAGTGGATGTGCTGGGAGAAACCCCTGGGCTTCTGGATTGCCGTTTTTGCTTTTGCTTCCAGCAATATACAGAGTTTGTGCCTTCTGCTCCTCAGGGACAGCCTTTGCCCCTGTGTCCCTGTCTTGATGGGCTCTTGGCACAGAAGCCAGTCCCCATGTCACACTCCAGCAAAGAAAAGGATGAAACTTAAAGGGGAGAGTCGGCATTTTCTCTTTCACGGGGTACCACGTGTGCGGCTGTCGCTGAGTGACAGGCCTCCTCCACCAGGGGCCAGGAGAGAGCAGGCCTTCAAGTGGGCTTGGCTGCAGAAGACTCGGGGCCCACTGAGCAGGGAAACGGAGTGCCCACAGCGTCTTTCCTTTCCCTGGGGTCTGCTGGCTCTTCTCCACCCAGCACAGCCACAGAGCATCCGTGGAAACCAGCCTCCCTGACGTGCTGCGTCCGGACCGGGGTCACACTGAGCCCTTACATCTGCCTTCACTCACCCCTCCCCACAGGCGCTGTAAAATACATGTTATTACCATCTGCTGTTTTCAGATTTGAAAACACAGAGAGAGCAAGGGCGTTGCCCAGGGCTGCCCACAGTCACGTGGTGGTACCAGGATTCACACCCAGCCTGGCTCTAGAATCCACACCCACTTCCGGAACCAGATGGTTTCTGTCCACATCCTCGTTGTGGTGTGAGGTGCGAGTAGCAGGTGGCTACCTGTGAGCGGCAGGGTTTGGGGTTGGGTATGGTTTCCCCTCTTTAACTTTGTTACCTGTGCTGGAGCTAGCTGGATACTGGTGCTGCAGAGGGCACAGGGGTCAGCCGTTCCCTGGAAGCCAGGGGTTCTGGAGCAAGTTGCCTAACCCCTGTGAGCCTCAGTTCTTTTTCGGATACAGCTGTGGTGAAGGCAGCTGCCTCATTGCCTTGTTAGAAAGAATCATGAGATAACGATGAGATAATGGATATAAATCGCATAGTCCAGTCCCTGGCATCATATCAATACAATAAGCACTCGATGAAGAGTCAATAGCCATTTTGCTATAGGGACGTGTGTGTGTATATATGAAATGTAATAATCATATTTCTGTGCAGAGAAAATATTACAACCTAACAAATTGTTATGAAACAAATATCTACATAGCCTGAAAATAGACCAAATTCAAAGTCAACGCCTAAGAATCCGCCCCACCACCCCCACCTCTGCCTCCTCCATCATAACCCCCTCCTTCCCTCCAGGGCAGCAGTGACCACCATCCCGACCTCTCTATCATTTATTACCCTGTTTTACCTTTACGGTTTGACTTCCTAGTTGTATCTCTCTCCATGGTTTAATTTTGCTGTTTTCAATTCTGTGTAAGTGGAATTGCACCGGCGGGTATTCTTGCCTTTGTTCTTTTGGAATCATATCTTTTAAAAGGAATCCGTGTTACTGATGACGTGCTTTCTTTGCTGTATAATAATCCCATTACATGAAGATGTCACAGCTAGTTTCCCTGTTGTGCTGTCGGTGGCACTGGTTGTTTCTAGCTCGAGGACCTTGCAGTATTGGGATGTGTATTCCTGGATGTGTCTCCTACTGCATATCAGACTTTTCTGTAGGGCGTCCGCCTAGGAATTAGGTTTGTGGGTCACTGGGTGAGTTCCTCTTTAATTTTATAGACACTGCCAAAGTTTTGCCAGAATGGTTGTCTAATTTACACTCCTACCAGCAGTGTGCAAGAGTCCAGGTCGCCTACATCCTTGCCAACACTGGGTGTTGTCAGGCTCTTCAGTCAGCTGAAAATCTAGTGACATTTCACTGGGCTTATAAATTACACATCCCTGAATTCCAATGAAGTTGAGCATCTTGCCATGTTCCATTGTTCATCTGAGTTTCCTCTTCTGTGAAGCATCTGCTAAGGTCCATGCCCCCTTTTCCGCTGCTTTGTCTTTTTCTTTCCCAATTTTTAAACATGATTGTGTTTATTTGGCTGCACCGGGTCTTCACTGCTCTGCGGGCTTTCCTCTAGCTGCGTGAGCCAGGGCTACTCTAGTTGTGATGCGTGGACCCCTCACTGCAGGAGCTTCTCTTGTTGCAGAGTACAGGCTCTAGAAGGTTCAGGCTTCAGCAGTTGTAGCTCCCAGGCTCTGGAGCACAGGCTCAGCAGTTGTGGGGTTGCCCCTTGACATGCGGGGTCTTCCCAGACCAGGGATCAAACCTGTGTCTTCTGCATTGACAGGCGGATTCTTTACAGCTGAGCCACCAGGGAGGCCCTACAACTGGTTAGTCCTGTTCTCATTGATTTATAAAAGCTTTTAAATATGGTCTTGATGTGAGCTGTCTTATCCTCGTATACATGTTTTTAAGGATGTATGTTGCATGTATATTTTCCCACATCTTCGATTTCTTAACGTGCTCTTTTGCTGAATCTAAGGAATGACCTTCTTAATTTTAGTATAGACCAGTTTGTCACGCTTCTCTTTTAGTAGTTTGTGCTTT
Organism: Capra hircus; assembly: GCF_001704415.2. Lineage (NCBI taxonomy): Eukaryota > Metazoa > Chordata > Mammalia > Artiodactyla > Bovidae > Capra > Capra hircus. Next base: position 14,236,279 of record NC_030828.1, on the reverse strand, counting down.
GTTTGGTTTAAGAAATCTCTCCCTGCCCCCAACATTGTGGCGGTACTTTTGTCTGTTATCTTCCAGCAACTTTATTGTTTTGCTTTTCTCACAGGTCTCTGATCTGCCTGGAACTGATTCTTACATGCGTTGGGCAGCTGATTTTTTTCCCCTAGGATCTCAAGCTTACTTAGCACCATTTATGGAAAAACGCATCCTTTCCCCCGCTGCTTCGTGTGTACTTTCCCATAAATTGGGTGTCCGCACAAGGATGGATCCGTTCCTGGGCCTTCTCTTCTGCTTCACTTGCGTATTTGCTATTTCTTGTGCCAGCAGCACCCTCTTCTCAGCATTGCAGCTTTAAAAGCAGGCCTGATGTCCAGTAGGGCAAGTCCTGCCAATTCTCCTTCTTCTTCTTCTTGCAGAGTATCCGGGCTGGTCTTGGCCCTCATTGTTTCTATGAACAATTTAGAATCAGCATGTCACTTTCTACAGACGCACAAAAGATGTTCTTTAGTATTAGTATTCATATCATATACCAGTAATAATAATAAAGTTGATTAATTCTTCCTGGACCAGGAAATTCCAGATACACGGAAGTCTCCATTTGGGTTTGGCAGAATTTTCTGGTTCTGCATGCCTGGCCTGACCTCTTGCTAGAGACTGTCATGTCAGGCCCCTTGGCACTCCGCATCTAGAAGGAGGTGCCTCCCCAGTGCTGGGAGAGACACACGCAGAGAACACTGTCCTGGGAAAAGCAGGAGGGACTGAGTCCCAGTCAACGCCAGGTCTGAAAACTGACCTGCAAAAATGTCCCTTGGTCACATAATTAGCAAGCAGATTTGTGCAACGTCTTGTTCTTAGAGGTTCACGTGTGTATTAGCAGGTGTTAAGCTCTGAGGTTATCCTCACATTTGCTTAACAATTGCATTTGTTTTCTTATCACTGCTGTAAAAAGTTAGTGGCTTAAGGTAAGCCATATATGATCTTACACTGTGAGTCAGAAGTCCACTATGGGTCTCGCTGAGCTAAAAATGAAGGTGTTGGCAGGACTGCCTTCCTTCTAGAGGATCCGTTCTGGAGGGGAGAGCCCCTTTTCCTTCCTTTCCCGGCTCCCGAGGGCACCCACATTCTTGGGCGCAAGGCCCTGTCTTCCATCTGCAAAGCCAGCAGTGACTAGTCGAGTCTTTCTCATGATGCCACAGCTCTGGTTCTGTGATCTCATCTCCTTGTATGACTCTGAGTTGTCTTCTTCCTCCTTCCACTTGTAAAGGTGATTACATTTGCGGAGTCTGGTGGGCAACAGTCCATGACGTCACAAAGTGTTGGACATGACCTAGCGACTAAATAACAAAAACGTGATTACAGTGGCCTGCAGGGGTAATCAACATAATCTCTTTGTTTTCAAGTCAGCTGATTAGTGACCTTAATTCCATCTGTAGCCTTTGTTCTCTTTGGTCAATTATGATAACAGGTTCCAGGGATTAAGGCATGGACATCTTTGGCAAGTCTTATTTTGCCCTCTGCACAATGGAAGCCTTAGCCTGCAAGTCCTCTCGCCCCAGCTTGCTAGCACGCATAATGTCAAGCTCTGTGATTTACAGCACATGGCACAGTGGGTGGTCTTTCTATAGCTTCGCCCTGTTAGGCCCTGTCCTCTTCGGCACCGACATCATATGGTAGGTCAATTTGTTTATGGCCTTTCTTCTTCCCAAATACAAACTCCACAAAAAAAATCAGGGACTTTTTCTGCTTTTTCCACAGCCATATCTCAGCTCCTTGAGCAGTGCCTGGCACCTGTAGGTTCCATTATGTATTATTTTTCTCTTTCTTTTTTAGTTTTAAAATTATGAAAATATGATAACACTTTTACGGGAGACTGGGAAAATACAGAACAAAGTCACTTAGAGTTCCACTATATATTACAATTATTTTTTAAATAGATAAATTGAGATTTTTAGTTGGAGTTTCGAATGGTTGGAAGTCTCTCCAATAAGACAGGGCAAATCCTGTCCAGTTCATCTCTTCTTCCCCAGTGTCCAGAGCTGACTGGTTCTAAGTCAGAAAATTGTACAACATGGGCGGCAGGTTTACACCAGAGATTCCCAACTTTCTTGGTTCATTGTACCCTTGAAGTGAAGTGAAAGTCACTCAGTTGTGCCCAACTCTTTGCGACCCCATGGACTATACAGTCCATGGAGTTCTCCAGGCCAGGATACTGGAGTGGGCAGCCATTTCCTTCTACATTGTACCCTTAGTGTTTTATTTTGCACAGAGCCCTGCATCTGCAAGATAGACCCAGTCTTTGTGGCTTATCAAGCTGTTCACTTCAAACGACTTAATGGAATACATGTCTGGAAAAATAAGATGCATTACTTGAAAGAAAAAATATGTATGTTTTTTTAATTTTAAAAGTATTTATTTACTTGGCTGTGCTGGATCTCAGTTGTGGCATCTGGGATCTCGTTCCCTGACCAGGGAGTGAACCCAAGCCCCCTGCACTGGGAGCGTGGAGTCCTAGCCGCTGAACCACCAGGGAGGTCCCATCTATTTTGTTTTTAAGTAAGCACGATTACTCACTAATAGGCTGTGTGTCCCTGCTGGGAACTACACAGCTTCTTAAGCCTTGGAATTAGGTGGGACTCCGCCACCCTCATATCCTTTGTTCTGCATTGATTTCCACACCATGTTTGCTGTTTATCACAGCAACTACTCAGTTCACAAAGACAGGATGTAGCTGAAGGTAGCTCAATCCAGTTGAAACCATCAGCTACCTTGAGCAGGTAGTGGTGAGTAGTTGTACAAGCAGCATCTGACAAATGGCAGATATCACTGGGTTTCCCTCGAAAATTCAAAACGTTTTGCTGCGCCCCTGTGAGTTCACAGTCGTATCCTGGGGCGCCTCGGCCCAGTTTGGGAACTGCAGATGTATACTACCCTAATTTACAGAAGGCTTGTGCTCAGAGCAGCATGCCAGAGTTTGATCACCATGGGAGTCATCCCATCCCCTCTCCCTTCGTTCAGTCATCATGTCCCTGGGAAGCCAGGTTAACATCAGAATGTGCTTGGCGGGTGGGCAGTAAGAGCATGGGGTGGACTCTGGACGGCCAGTCTGTCTGGACCCTCATGAGGCTTGGGATTACGGCTGCCTCCCACTTCCCTCTCTGGGACCTGGCCTGCCCCCAGCTCCAGCCCCTCTTGCCTGCTACTGGCTTTAGGAAATGAGGCATGGGAGGAGAGGGGAGGACTGGGAACCCAGGTGTGGTGGCCTCCGTTATGGAGGAAGAGACACAGGGGACCCCTATTTAACACTTTCATGACTCTTCCTAGGTGCCAGACCCTGTTCTCAGAGCTTTACAGATACGAGCAAGCTCATTAAGTCCTCCCTGCGGAATAGGCCTGGTATCATTCCCATTTTACAGATGGGGAAAGCTGAGGCACCAGGAAGTGAAACAGACCTTTCCCAGGGCGCCCAGAGCTAGGGAGTGGTGGGGCTGGGATCTGCACCCAGGCGGTCCCCACGGTCTCCTGAGCTGTCTGAGGGCATGAGAGAAACACGGCTGTGAGGCCCCACTGCGCTGCCTCCTGGCTCCTTTGTTGGGAAGGGAGATGCTGAACCTTTCCTTCTGCTGTGAAATGGGCCCAGGAGACTCCCCCATCGGGGTCACTGAACAGATTACAGGAGATTAAGCTTGTAAAGCAGCAGGCTCAGGGGGCAGCACAGGAGGGGGCCACTCTCCTTTCTCTGATCTCTGCCTCTCAGGCTCCCCTCCCGTGCATACAGCCTGGCAGACAGTAGGGGGCAGCAACGCGCCACTGAGTAACCTACACCGCCCCCCAATACACACACACCCCTCACCTCCACCCCGCTACAGCGACCCCAGGACCTGGAGGTCCTCACCATTCGACACAGGGATGCTGGGTGGATTTTAGTGCTGGACCATCTGTCTTTTTAAACAGAACGGCTGTGGGGTTTTTTTTTGTTGTTTTTTGTTTTTTTTTCGTTGGAGGGTGGGGTGGGGTGGTGGAGGGTGGTTGTTAAACAAGAGGAAAATCACAGCCTGGTGGAATGAATCAACGAGAGCGAGGAAGCACATTCCAAAGTGCCTTTCTGTAAGATCACAGCTGGCTCTCAGGGGAACAGCACCCTCTGCAGACCCAGGACTGTGCTCGCTGATGCTGTGTGATCTGAGCTGCTACCCTGAGCTATTTCTGCAGCAGAAGGGGTGCTTCCTGATGCATGAAGCCATCCCCACTACTGGATCATCCCTTGGAGAACATTCTGGAACCTGTTGCTGCTACAGGTTCACTTGGCATATCTCTGAGGAAGAGCTGCGTTTTAAAAAATGTACCCAGAGACCATGGATAGCTGTACGTGTACGGCTGAGTTCCTTCACTGTTCACCTGCAACTGTCCCAGCATCATTTGTTCATCGGCTGTACCCCAATATGAAATAAAAGGTTTAAAATAAAAAAGATAAATTAAAGATGTCCCCAGAGATTTCAAACAAGGAGGGGGTGCCCGTTGTACAAAAATACACGTCATACATCTTTTTTTTTTTTTCTTCTTCTTGTTTTGGGATGAGATTCTATGACTCTTCTTTTTTTCATAGTTTATTTATTTTTATCTTTTGACCATGATTCGTCTTTGTTGCTACGCAGACTTTTCTCTAGCGGTGGCAAGTGGGGGCTGGCTGCCCTCTAGCTGCAGCGACGGGCTTCTCATTGCTGTGGCTTCTCTGGACGCAGAGCGTGGTCGCTGAGGTGCGGGCTTCCGTAGCTGCGGCAAACGGGTCAGCAGCTGCTATGCCCAGGCTCTAGAGCAAGTGCTCAGTAGCTGCTCCCAGGCTCTAGAGCGCAATAGTTGTGGTGCACGGGCTTAGTTGCCCCGCGACATGCGGGATCTTCCGGAATCAGGGATCGAACCCATGTCTCCTGCATTGGCAGACGGATTCTTTACCCCTGAGCCACCAGGGAAGCCATGCTATTGGGTTTCTTTGGGAGAGAGTTCTGTCCTGTTAAAATGGAGAGCCACAGTCCAGCATTTCAGAGACCCGAGCCCTGCCCTAGAGGAACCGGATGGAGCGGTCACCTTGGCACGTGGCTCCGCTGCAGGGGCCTCCGCCTGTCGGAGCTACCAGAACGGATGGCTGGCCCGTCTGGGCCCCACAGGGCTCCTATGGGCCCCTGAGCTTGAGGGGTGCCCCCCTTTTGTGTCATAAGTTGCAGAAGGACAGAGCCCCCAGGGCCTGGAGTCTCCAGCTTCCCGTGACGCTGGCCAGTCCACACCCTCCGCTGCCCCCACGTGGAGGCGGGGTAATACGCTCTCAACACCAGCTCTGAAGCTCATTGGCCGTTTCTTTCCGTTGACATTAAACGCTGGGTCCTTTGACGTATTCAAGATTATAATTTTTATTGTTCACTCTGGGGGATGGAGCAGTGATTGTTACATTGATTGTGGGGGTATTTAGTTTGCATGAAAAGAAGCATGTTATCATGTGAGGAGGGGGCGGGGGGCGGGGTGCTGGAGATCGGAGCAAATGCCAGGAGCATGGAAGGGGAGTCAGAGGGGTGGTTCTGGGCAAGAGAATCATGTCCCTGTCTTCAAGTCCCTTTCTTTGGGAACGGCCGGAGTAGTCAGTTTACTTCTGACCAGTGGCTCCCCTCTGCCTTCATCTGTGTTCTGCTCAGAAGGACATAACTGGCTTCAGGATTTTGCCCTGAAGCAGCAAGTCCTTCAGTCTCCTGTGGGAGCTGCTCTTACCTCAGACACCCTCTGTCCACACTCTCAACCCTGTATCTTTCTCAGCATCTCTTCCTGCTTCCCTTTCTTCCATCCACTGAGTAGTGCCAAGATCGCTCTTCTCCCTAACTCGGCCCAGCTAAGGGCAGTCCTCCTAATTCTCGCCCATCTTTGAAAGATTCCCTACATTCTCAGTTCAATTCAGTTCAGTCACTCAGTCGTGTCCGACTCTTTGCCACCCCATGAATCGCAGCACGCCAGGCCTCCCTGTCCAACACCAACTCCCGGAGTTCACTCAGACTCACGTCCATCGAGTCAGTGATGCCATCCAGCCATCTCATCCTCTGTCGTCCCCTTCTCCTCCTGCCCCCAATCCCTCCCAGCATCAGAGTCTTTTCCAAAGAGTCAACTCTTTGCATGAGGTGGCCAAAGTACTGGAGTTTCAGCTTTAGCATCATTCCCTCCAAAGAAATCCCAGGGCTGATCTCCTTTAGAATGGACTGGTTGGATCTCCTTGCAGTCCAAGGGACTCTCAAGAGTCTTCTCCAACACCACAGTACAAAAGCATCAATTCTTCGGCACCCGGCTTTCTTCACAGTCCAATTCTCACATCCATACATGACCACTGGAAAAACCATAGCCTTGACTAGATGGACCTGTGTTGGCAAAGTAATGTCTCTGCTTTTCAATATGATATCTAGGTTGGTTATAACTTTTCTTCCAAGGAGTAAGCATCTTTTAATTTCATGGCTGCAATCACCATCTGCAGTGATTTTGGAGCCCCCCAAAATAAAGTCTGACACTGTTTCCACTGTTTCCTCATCTATTTCCCATGAAGTGATGGGACCGGATGCCATGATCTTTGTTTTCTGAATGTTGAGCTTTAAGCCAACTTTTTCACTCTCCACTTTCACTTTCATCAAGAGGCTTTTTAGTTCCTCTTCACTTTCTGCCATAAGGGTGGTGTCATCTGCATATCCCTACATTTTAGACCCTTCCAAAAACACCCCCACCTCTCTCAGTTTTCAACCTAAGTTGTGACAAACCAGAGCCAGTGTTGTAATAAAGTAGGTTTTCCTGCTCTCCAGATTCCTATAAACAGGAATAACTGGGAGACCAGGGTCGCCAGCTAGGTACAGGAGTGGCTATCTTGAGACACTTGAACTTCTAGATTGCTCCAAATCTAAGAGTAGAATTTCACTGAGGGTGGATTCATTCCTCAGTGGAATTCACAGGATTCCATTCCTGTGATGGAAACCATCCTCTTTCATCCCTTCCTTCATGAAACAGCATTCTTCATAAGTCATCTTTAAGTACTTGCTTTGGGATTCCGGGTTCTGGTCTGAAAGTGAAAAAGACCTGGTTTCCTTTGCCAAGTATGTGGAAATCAGTCAAGCTCCTGTCTCTAGTTTCTTTTTCCTTTGAGTATAGTTGCTTTCCAGTGTTGCCTTGGTTCCTGCTATCCAGCAAAGCGAATCAGTCATATGCACACATACATCACCTCTTTAGATTTCCTTCCCATTTAGGTCACCGCAAAGCACTGAGCAGAGTTCCCTGTGCCTCACAGTCGGCTCTCATTAGTTACTGGTTCCATATATAGTATCAGTGGTGTGTGCCGTGCTGTGCTAAGTCGCTTCAGTCATGTCCGACTCTGTGTGACCCCATAGACTGTAGCCCCCAGGCTTCTCTGTCCATGGGCTTCTCCAGGCAAGAATGCTGGAGTGAGTTGCCGTTTCCTTCTCCATCAACAGTGGATATGTGTCGATCCCAGTCTCTGAGTTCCTTCCGCCCCACCTTCCCCCTTGGAATCCGCATGTTTGTTCTCTGTCTGTGTCTCTATTTCTTCTTTGTGATTCCGATCGCCTATAGCATTCTTTAGATTTCACATATAGGCATTAACGTATGGTATTTGTTTTCCTCTTTCTGACTTGCTTCATTCTGTATAACAGACTCTAGGTCCATCCACATCTCTGCAAAAGGCACCATTCCATTCCTTTTTATGGCTGAGTAATATTCCCTTGGTTTCTTAAGTTTTGTTTTCTTCTCCCTTCCAAGGAAGGCTTGGATTTTTATTGTTTGTTTCAACACTGAGTCCCCACCCCTAAGAAGGCTGGTTGGTGCAAAGAAGGAACGCAATAAGTATTGATTGAGTGGATAAGTGTTTGAGCAGATCCATCTCCGGAGATTTCAGGCTGAGTTAGTCTACTCTGTGAGCAGATCAGAATTACCCTCCATGAGCTCAGATTCCCTCTGGTCGAATCCATCTCCTACCCTGTTTTTCATTTGCCCACATAGATAGACCTGTTAGCCTCCACCCTCCAGGCTGTCTGCTTGGGTTGAATTGACCATGTACTGACTGTCCCTACAGGTAACCAGCTTCCTAAGAAAAAGGCACTTCTTTACTGTTAGTTTTATTCCTAGGGCCTTGTGAACTGTCAGTGCTCAAGTTGAAATTTGGTTAAGTGGAGAACCAAATGATGGCTTTTTAGTTTGGGCTCATTGTTTTTTCCAGAATGAACCAAAAGTTTTGTGCAAAATTGCAGATACTATATTTATTAGATACATATCAGGTGGGCCAGAAAGTTCATTGGGGTTTTCCCACATGCTGTTTATAGAAAAACCAGAATGAGTTTTTTGGTGAACCCAGTGCTTAGGCACATGCCTGGTACCATCTTCTCAAGTCCTACGAAAGAGCTTGAGTCCCGAACAGCTGTTACAGCAACAACAGAGAGCAATTCCAAAAATATGAGTGGGAGGGGCCCACAAAACTGAAATTAATAAAATGTCTAATTAAATGTGCTCAAAGCATGCCATTATGTCAGCTTCGTTATGTGCTAAATTTAATGCCCATAAACATTTCATTACATTGGAGAATAATTTGTGGCTTCAACTTTTCTCACTTCATAAGAATTCCTGCGTGTGCACAGTGAAGGCTGAGAAATCTTTGCCAACTGTAAATTAAGTGAATTACATAAAGCCAAATCAATGTGAAAGCCAAATGATAAAAACCCTTCCCAAAATGTTTATGGCAGAAAAACAATATTTCATGATAAACATGGATATATTTTATTGGTCTGATGTGACATGGAGTGGAGTCCTCTAAAAGTGTACTGGGGGGCCTAGAAATATTTCAGAGCAACCTACAGAAGCTATAGAATTCCTGCGTGATAGTGCTTCAATAGGGTTTCCAAAAATTAGAATAGTAGCTTTCCCCCCTAGGATATTTAGACTAATTCCTCTGAAATCATTTGTCTAATCAAACCTCTCATCTGATCAGTGTAAAACAGCTTTCTAGCGTTTTGACAGTTTTGCTCATTGAATGTCTTCTGCTTTTAATCTCATCTTGGTTTCATTTTCTTCTTTCAGGAATCCTGTTCACGATGCTGGTGTTTGGACCAGCCTGTGGATTTATCCTGGGCTCTTTCTGTACCAAAATCTATGTGGATGCAGTCTTCATTGACACAAGTAAGGAATTTATCTCAATTTCTAAGCCCCACCCATAAGCCCTTTCCCCTTCACAAAGGAGCCCCAGCCCTCTGAGTTCTAAAACCTTCCTACTAAGAAGCAACTTTAATGCAACCACCTCTCTAGCTGGTGGCCCCCTTGAGATTAGAGGGAAGATGGAGAGTGTTGGTTCAGGGGGCCTGGACTCAAGCCTGTGTTCTGCTCATGTCTGCCTAGAGGCTTTATAACCCCCTGGGGTTGATTTCACTCTTCAAATCTGAATTTTCCTCATCTGTAAATTCAGGGTAATAGGACGTATATCTGTGTTCCGGACTGTTGTAAGGTAAGTGAGGGGACAAATGTGGAAATGCCCGGCAAACACACATAGTCACTGAACGTTGCTCTGTGATCCCATAAGAGGACCCTGTTTCTTAAACTAAAAGCTGGAGCACCTAAGTGCAAGTGTACACATGGGGTCAAGGAGACCAGCTTTGAAAATTGTTTCTATAAGACACTGTTGTGGTGGGCTTTAAAGAAAGCCTGTGCTATGTGCTAAGTCGCTTCAGTTGTGTCTGACTCTGGGCAGCCCATGCACTGTCATCCGCCAGGCTCCTCTGTCCGTGGGATTCTCCAGGCAAGAACACTGCAGTGGGTGGCCATGCCCTCCTCCAGGGGCTCTTCCTGACCCAGGGATCGAACCCGTGTCTCTTGCATCCCCTGCGCTGGCAGGCGGGCTCTTTACCACTAGCACCTCCTGGGAAGCCCTAAAGGAAACATACCATACTTCAAGCCTATGGTCTTGTGTTCTTCATGGAAAGATTAAGTGTGTTTTTCAGCCTCCTCTGGGCACCCTGATGCCTTAGCACAGCAGTTGCCAAACTTTTTGGCACCAGGGACTGGTTTTGTAGAAGACGGTTTCTCCATGGACCACAGTGGGTGGGGGTGGATGGTTTCAGGACGATTCTGATAAGGAGCGCACAACATCCATCCCTTTCATGTGCAGTTCACAGTAGAGTTCTCGCTCCAATGAGAGTCTAATGCTGCCGCTGATCTGACAGGAGGTAGAGTTCAGATGGCAATGTGAGCGATGAGGAGTGACTGTGTATACAGACGGAGCTTCGTTCACTTGCCAGCCACTCACATCCTGTTATGCAGCCCAGTTCCTACCAGGCCACTGACCAGAACCAGTCTGTGGCCCTGGATTGAATAGCATGCTAGTCTATACAGACTAGCCTATGTGGTTGTTGTTGCTTAGTTGCTCAGTTGTGTCTGACTGTTTTGCAACCTCATGAACTGTAACCCACCAGGCTCCCTCTGTCCATAGGATTTCACAGGCAATAATACAGGAGTGAGTTGCTATTTCTTTCTCCAAGGGAATCTTCCTGACCCAGGGATCGAACCCAGGCCTCCTGCATAGCCCCAGGCTATGCAGTGGTAACAGGAAATTCCCAAATCAAGGTGATTTTATGCAACCAAAATCTATTTCTCAGCTGTACCGAATATCTAGTGCAGGTTAGTGGTATTTGGGGTGAGTAGCGGGTGAGACTGGCCCTTGGTGGTCCCTCCAAGACCCAGGCTCACAGAAGTTCTCTCTGACTGCTGCCTGCCCAGTTGCCAAGAAACAGCGCCACCTCAGAAATGCCATCCATTGTTTCTACTCACACTTCAGTGGCCCCAGCAAGCTGCCTGGCGTATTAATCTGTTGCTTTATGGCAGATTACCCCTAAGTTAGTGACTTTAAGCAAGAGTTATTATCTCAGTTTATTTCTCTGGGTCTGGAGCCCAGGAGCAGCTTTGCTCAGTCACTGAGTTGTGTCTGATTCTTTGTGACCCCATGAACTGCAGCACGCAAGGCTTCCCTGTCCTTCACCATCTCCTGGACTTCGCTCAAACTCATGTCCATCGAGTCGGTGATGCCATCCAGCCATCTCGTCCTCTGTCGCCCCCTTCTCCTCCTGCCCTCAGTCTGGCTGGTTCTAGCTCAGGGTCTCTCATGAGGCTGAAGTCAAGGAGGTGAGCTGGCCTCAAATCATGTGAAAGCGCTCCTGGAGGGGCTCTGCTCCCAAGCAGCCCCAGTGGCTGTTGGCAGCCCTGGGCAGGTCGACTGTGAGGCTGGCTCCCATGGGTCTCTCTGCAGGGCTGACCTCAGCATGGCCCCCGGGGAGCAGACAGCCCAGGACAGGGCGAGAGCACGGGAGACAAAGCCACAGTCTTTTGAGAACCTCACCTCGGGATTGACACCGTGTCGCTTCTGCTGCGTTTTGTGTGTTAGCAGCAAGCCACTTGTTTCTGTCTACACTGGGGAGAAGGAATCCTTCCACAAGGGCATGAATTCCAGAGGTGGGGGTCACCGGAGGCTGTCTTAAGCACTGCCCACCAAACTGTTGCTTAGTTGCTCCGGTCCTGTCTGATTCTCTGTGATCCCATGGCCTAGAGCCGGCCAGGCTCCTCTGTCCTTGGGATTCTCTAGGCAAGAATACTGGAGCAGGTTGCCGTTTCCCTCTCCAGGGGACCTTCCCGACCCTGGGATCGAACCCTCTATGTCTCCTGCAGCTCTTGCACTGGCAGACAGATTCTTTACTACTAGCGCCGCCTGGGACCCCACCATGAAAGTAAAAGTGAGGTCACTCAGTCGTGTCCGACTCTTTGCGACCCCACCATATGTGGTCACAACTCAACCACACGCCTGCAGAAGGGCACTGTGTTCCCATGCAACTTAGCGAGCCGAGAAGCCACGTTTCCTTCCTCTCTGAAAACAGTGTGGGAAGCCATTCCCCTTCTTCTCATCCTGATCTATTCCCAGGATCAATAAGAACTCTCAGTCCTCCGGTTCTCCATTCATCATCTCTCGACATTGCTAAATTTACTAATTCACCCCAAAGACATTATGTGGTTTTAAATCCAATCAAGTCACTTTGTGATTCACTCCATTAATTCCACTGATATATTTACTTGTAACTAATGATGTTACAAATTTCCAAACGGAGGAGGGAAAAAATCAAATGCAGCCTTATTTATTCTTTTAGAGCACTGGGTCTGTTCAGGAAGTGATTGAACGCTGCAGTTTTATAGCTTTGGGTTGGCCCTTTGATCCTATTCCTAGCCAGTGGGATGAGGGGGTGACCTGGTCAGAGAAACCACACAGGTGAGAGTCAGCTCTCATCTTGCCTCTATGGACAAAAAGCCCACTTCTGCCCTGCACCAAAGGCAGGACAGGACAGGAGTCTCGAAGGAAGGGAAGGAAGAGGGAACCTCCCAGAGCGTGGGGAAGGCTGCCTGGGATGAGAAGGCAAGTATCCAGGCAGCCAGTTTTGCCCTCAGCGTATCGGCAGGGCTCCCTTGGATCCAGGCTTGTGGAATACCAGCATCCCTGAGCCAGAAAGAACCTCAGACTTCACTCTCTTCCAACTCTTGCATTTTATAGACAAGAAAACTGATTCCTAGAGAAAAGCAGTATGGGCATAGTAAGTCACTTCAATTGTGTCCAACTCTTTGTGACCCCTATGGATTGTAGCCTGCCAGGGTCCTCTGTCCTTGGGATTCTCCAGGCAAGAACACTGCAGTGGGTTTCCATGCCCTCCTCCAGGGGATCTTCCCGACCCAGGGATCGAACCCGGGTGTCCTGCGGTTCCTGCCGTGGGAGGTGGATTCTTTACCACTTACGCCACCTGGGAAGGGGTGTACCCAATCTGAGAAGTGTATCTATAGAAAACCCAGATCCCTGAGCAAGTGAGTGGGTGTTTCCACTTTAAGACCCCGCCCCCTCGCTAAGGTTCCTATTGGGAATGAAATAACATCTTTTCCTCAGAGCCTGGAGTGGCCGAGAGGCACACGGGTGGCTGGAGGGGGCACCGCCTGTCCACTCGCAGTCCGCTGGGTAGCCATTCCTTTGCTCAGGCTGGGGTGTCATCCCTGCCCATTCTGCGCCACACCTGTCCTCACCCTTCAGGCCCGGGTGAGGCAGTGGTATCCGTGGTCCTCTGCTCACTGGCAGTTTGAAGCCTCTGGTGCCTGAGATGGACGGGCGTGTTTCCATTCCGTCTGAGCATCCTGCTGATGGCCGCCACCCCCTCATGAGTAACAGCGGACTTCCGATCTGATGAGACTCTAGGGACAGATGGATGCCTGTAAGTCACCCTCTTTGTCTGCCTCCTTTCTGCAGGCTCCAGGAGGGCTGGTGCAGCTCTTTACCAGCAGAGGGCATAGGAATACAATTTATTCTGTTAGGAGCCACTCAGAATCCCACAGTTTGCAGTGTGTTAAGTCTCTTCATTCATGTCCGACTCGCGACCCCATGGACCGTAGCCCGCCAGGCTCCTCTGTCCCTGGGATTCTCCAGGCAGTACTGGAGCGGGTTGCCATGCCCTCCTCCAGGGCTCCTCTCTGTTTAGGGACCAAACTCGCATCTCTTATGTCTCCTGCACTGGCAGCAGATTCTTTACCACTAGCACCACCTGGGAAGCCCCCCAGATTTTAGTTTTTCCCCTCTTTTACCTGAAACTTGTCACTCTGTCTATGAGTGGATCGGTGCTGTATTTCAAGGACCAGGTTTTCCGTTCTCTCAGGATGACCCTTCCCTGTCTTCCTCACCGACTAAGACAGAGCACCTCTGTAGGGCTGTGCACCCTTTGGGAATGCACAGGCCACACACGCAGCCGTGCGTTTCTGAAATTCCAGCTGAGAGCTGGGCAAGGGACTGAGAAGAGCAGTAGCCTGCGAATTGTGTAAGGTGGGCAAGGCCGGTCCCTGGAAGGCCCTTGTTCTGGGGCATCTAGAAAAGAGACAGTGGCTTCCGCCAGGCAACCTGGCAGCAACTGAGGAATTGTTCAGTCACTCAATCTTGTCCAACTCTTTGCGACCCCGTGGAGTTCAGCATGCCAGGCTTCCCTGTCCTTCACCATCTCCTGGAGTTTACTCAAACTGCCATCCAACAATCTCATCCTCTGTTGTTCCCTTCTCTTCCTGCCCTCAATCTTTCCCAGCATCAGAGTATTTTCCAATGAGTCAACTCTTCGCATCAGATGGCCAAAGTACTGGAGTTTCAGCTTCAACATCAGTCCTTCCAGTGAACACCCAGGACTGATCTCCTTTAGGATAGACTGGTTGGATCTTGCAGTCCAAGGGACTCTCAAGAGTCTTCCCCAGCACCACAGTTCAAAAGCATCAATTCCTCGGCACTCGCCTTCTTAATGGTCCAACTTCACATTTTGTACATGACTACTAGAAAAGCCACAATTTTGACCTTACAGAAAAGGTGAGACACATGAGGGAGTCCATTGGAATCTGTGTGTTGATGAAGCCGGGGCATGCAGGGGAGGCAAGTGGTTGTCGGGACCAGCTGTGGAGCTGAGGTACACCCTGTGTACCTCCCCGGAGGTACTCAGACACAGGGATTCTGCCGTTGCTGCTGCCTGTCGTCTGCATGGGAGTGTGTGTGGCTCGTTTGACCCTTCTCCTTAACGATAGACACCTCCTTGCCCAGGCTAGTGGGGAGGGAATGATGGTGCCTGCAGAAGTTCCTTTCTGGAATGTGTTTGTAGGACTGAGATGAGTGAAGAGCAAGACATAGAAAAAAGAAGGACTTGGTGGTAGAGTGGGATACCAGCATCCCTGAGCTGGGAAGAACCTCAGGCAGAATTCCCTTCCAAGTCTTGCTTTTCATAGACAAGGAAACTGACGCCTAGAGAGAGGATAGGATGTGCCCAGTCCAAGAGGTGTACGTGTAGAAAAGCCCGACCGCTCTTCACAGTGGAGGCTTCACAGACTGATGCCAGCCGTGAACTCACTAATACTTGAAGCCATACATCGGGCGCCTCATTGGAACTACGGAGCATTCCCATGAGAGGGTGGGTCCTAATCTCAGCCCATTAACACCCTGACCCCTGGGCCATGGACCGATAGTGGTCCTATTAATACCAGGCCACCCAGCAGGAGGTAAGCTCCAACTGTATTTATAGCTGTTCCCCATCACTCACAGCCCCCACATCCATGAAAAAGTCATCTTACCTGAAACCAGTGCCTGGTACCAAAAAGCCTGGAGGCCGCTGCACTAACAGATGAGGTGGCCTCCTGCAGCGATTATGAGTTCTGAGTTCAAACATGGGGACCAGACCTCCACTCAGATCCCAGTTGGACCCCTTACGGGCTGTGTGATCCCGGGGACATTTGTCCTCATGGGTCTGTGTGTGGATGACATGAGTTAATCTGACAGAGCAGTTGACACAGTGCCTGGGGGTTAGTGAACACACAGTATAATTAGGTGTCATGAGGGAAAGAGACTGAACTTACTTCCATAGATACTAGGAGTCAAAGCTCAGGCCAGTCTGACCGCAGTTGGGCAGCTTGCTTCCCTGAAACATCTCCAGGCGTTTAACTAGAAGGCTGCCCCCTTTTGTGAACAGAGGCTTTGCTGAGAATGACCTGGCTTGGCCAACACGGCCGTACAACACGGCCTCAGGCCCCCCAAAGCCCGCCTTGCCACAGCTGCACAGCATCTGCAGCTGCCAAAAGGCAGATTCATCTACTGGCTTCATAAAAATGTTGACGAGCAAAGACCCCTCCAGTTCTGGCTGCTGCCGCCAGATTCCTTCATGTTGGACTAATTAGCCCAGCAGCTGGGGTTCGGAACAGTCCATGCTGCCCTCCACCCTCAGCTCCTCCCTGCCTCCAGCTTCTAATTCGGTCTGTAACGTAATGATACTCTTGGAATTCTTGAGTCCCATAGCTACAGTTTTGCAAAATAGGTTAGAAAAATAGGTAAATGGAGTGAAGGAAAAAAAAAAAGAAAAACTTCTGAGAGCCATACTATTGCTTACACATCAGTATGGCCCCAGACTAAGTAAATATTACCACTTCTCTTTGATCTGTTCTTCTCACAGTCTTGGTATCCCCATGGGTGGCTTGGTTGGTTAGTTAGTTTTCAACTGGTTTAAACTTGTTGCTGGGAAGTTCTTTTTTTGAACCTACAATGGTAGCAGTCCTTGGAACTGGAGGGAAATCTCAACAAAGCCCATATGTTTATGTGACCTTCAGCAGAGGGGAAAGCAGCTGCTGAAAGCTTGTTCAGTTCACCCAACGAAACCACAAAGCCCTCCCAACCTTGGATTCCGAGAGTAGACGAGTCAGAGCAATGAATTGCATAAGTCAGGAATCCTAACAAGCCTGCTCCACTGTGGCTCAGTGGTAAAGAATCTGCCCGCCGATGCAGGAGACGTGGCTTTGACCGCCGAGTCAGGAAGATACCCTGGAGAAGGAAATGGCAACCCATCTCAGTATTCTTGCCTGGGAAGTCCTGTGGACAGAGAAGCCTGGCAGGCTACAGTTTGTGGAATCACAAAAGAGTCGGACAACACTGAGTGACTAGACAGAAACAATAACCAGCCTGCAGACGCCTGTGCAAAGGCAGACCCACCGTGCACTGGCCTCACGGTGACCCGGGTGTGGCTCGCCCTGCTCCCCCTACTCCTTCCCAGCATTTGTTTCTTGGTGCCTGAAATGACCATCGGGCAGGCAAGTGACTGGAGGGAGCTTAGCCAGGGTATTCACACAGGCTCCTGGGGATGCCAGGCATTTGCACAGCCCAGGTCCCTGATTCCATCCCCATCCTTTTCAATATCTTTCTTTATCCACAGTTCTAGATTCATTGGCAATTTGATGCATTCTGAGTAAATGAGACAAACTGATGTTCTTCACTTGTATTCTGAGCATCCTCCTAAGAGCAGCCTTTGTCAAAAGGCTGAAACTGCAGCCATGTTTAAAATCAAAACACTAATTAGAACCAGACAGAAAGAAAAATAGGTTTGCACACCTTGCCCTCTACCTGGACCTAAAAGAATACCTTTGTTATACAAGCCTACCTGGGGCCGCTTTTCTTAAAAGTTAGGAATTTTTATTGCCTAAGATGTGGGTTCAATCCCTGGGTGGGGAAGATCCCCTGGAGGAGGGCATGGCAACCCACTCCTGTATTCTTGTCTGGAGAATCCCATGGACAGAGGAGCCTGGCGGGCTACAGTCCATGGGGCT
This sequence comes from Capra hircus, assembly GCF_001704415.2. Taxonomy (NCBI): domain Eukaryota; kingdom Metazoa; phylum Chordata; class Mammalia; order Artiodactyla; family Bovidae; genus Capra; species Capra hircus. The sequence continues at coordinate 14,219,092 of NC_030828.1, read as the reverse complement.
GCAAAGAGTTGGACAAGACTGAAGTGACTTAGCACACACGTGTGCACACAAGCCATTTGTACCAGTCAGGGTAGGCTGAGTTATGCTGCAGTAACAAACACCCTCAAGATGTCAGTGACTTGGGAATACTAAAGACTTATTTCCTGCTTGTGTTATATACCCAAGTCAGGTCAGCAAGAATATTTTGTTCATTATAGCTTCTTAGGCATCATCTTTGGGAGAACTCCACATGCTTCGCAATCAAGCAGGAAAAAAAGAGCGTAGGAGTCATGCACCAGCTTATATATATTGCCACATGGAAGTGACATGTGTCTCCTCACTCACATTTGACTGGCAAAACTCTGTGGTGCCTGGCCACACCTAACACCACAGGAAGGGAGGTGAGATCCTCATTCTCAGAGGAGGAGACGCACGTGCAGATGTGGGGTAATGTTACCACACATGCTTTGCCAGTCCACGTAGAGAACTCCCCTTCAACGTCAGTAATGCTTGTTGTCATTGTTCAGTCGCTCAGTCACGTCCAACTCTGTGTGACCCCGTGGACTGCAGCACACCAGGCTTCGCCATCCTTAACCATCTCCCAGAGCTTGATCAAACTCATGTCCATCAAGTCGGTGATGCCATCCAACCATCTCATCCTCTGCCACCCCCTTTTCCTCCTGCCCTCAGTCCTTCCCAGCATCAGGGTCTTTTCCAATGAGTCAGCTCTTTGCATCAGGTGACCAAAGTATTGAAGCTTCAACATCAGTCTTTCCAATGGATATTCAGGGTTGATTTCCTTTAGAATGGACTGATTGGATCTCCTTGCAGTCCAAGGGACTCTCAAGAGTCTTATTCAGCATCACAGTTCAAAAGCATCAATTCTTCGGTGCTCAGCCTTTATGGTCCAGCTCTCACATCTGTACATGACTACTAGAAAAAACCGCAGTTTTGACTATATGGACCTTTGTTGACAAAGTGGTGTCTCTGCTTTTTAGTATGCAATCTCGGTTTGTCATAGCTTTTCTTTCGATAATGCTGAGTTGTGACAATTGCCAGGCCAGAGGGGGTGATAGTTTCAATGGCCAAGAGGCCTCTTAAAAATACTATTCATTGTTGAGATAGGTAGAGTAAGGAAGTACCTCAGAAAAATGAAATTGAATGATCGGCAGAGATGTGGGTGGACCTAGAGTCTGTCATACAGAGTGAAATAAGTCAGAAAGAGAAAAATATCACATATTAATGTATATCCATGAAATCTAGAAAACAGATACAGGTGAACCTATTCTCAGGGCAGGAATAGAGACATACCTGTAGAGAACATCCATGTGGACGTGGGGTGGAGGGGGGGGAAGGGGAGGGTGGGACAGACGGAGAGACTAGCGTTGATTTGTACACACTGTTATGTGTGAAACAGATCTATAGTGGGAATCTGCTTTAGAGCACAGGGAGCCCAGCTTGATGCTCTGCGATGACCTAGAGGGGTTGGCAGGGGTAGAGGGGTGGGAGGGAGTGGATACATGTGTACATATGGCTGATCTACTTCATTGTACAGCAGAAACTAACACATCATTGTAAAGCAGCTATGTGTGTGCTAAGTCCCTTCAGTCTGGTCTGACTTATTGTGACCCTGCGGACTGTAGCCCTTCAGGCTCCTCTGTCCGTGGGATTCTCCAGGCAAGACTACTGGAGTGGGTTGCCATGCCCTCCTCCAGGGGATCTTCCCACCCAGGGATCGAACCCGGGTCTCTTATGTCTGCTGCACCACTAGCGCCATCTGGCAAGCCCATAAAGCAACTCGGCTTCAATTTTTACAAATTTGAAAAAGAAAAGATGTGTCTCAGGCTGGTGTCAAGCATTCACTGTCTCAGCAAGAGCCCCCCAGAACCGGGCTGAAGCTCTGCTCATGAGGCCGGCCAGTCCTGAGGGCAGCCCGCTCCAAGGCTGAGTGGTTTCTTCTCAGCCTGTTATTTCTCTCCCTGCCACCGTCCACTGGATAATTGAAACAGAGGGGGAAAAAAATCAATACTTCCCAGAATAGTCAGCCGTGATTTTCCTGGTTCTTCAGATCCCTGCCTTCTGCAGACCCACCCCACCCGCCCCTTCCAAAGCAGCCGATGTGCGCTGATGCTGTCACAGGTGGGTACTAGCCCTGTCTCAGGAACTGTGAGCACACCCTGGCTTTCTGCCTGCAGACACAAGCCCGCAGGGAGAGAGTTGCCTCACTTTCACACAAACACCCGCCTCCCCCAGTTCCGCCCCTCTCCCAGGAGTCTTTTCTCCCATATAGCAGTCACTAACTTCCGATCTAAAATATGACTGTCCACATGCTTCGGATTTCCTTCTCCCAAACAGCTGCCAGGCTTTCTCTCCCCCTGCTGGCTCACATCTGGCAGCTTTTCGGGGCCCAGAGGCAAAGGAGGGAAATACTGTATTTCCCCTTTCCCGTCTTTTGTCTCCATTCAGTGCTTGGCAGCAGGTGAAGGAAAACAGTCAGGGATTGGTGCCAACAGTCTTGCTCAGCTCCAAGGTGGTATGACTTCCTTTTCTCTTCTCCTGTTTGCATAAACATGCTTTCAACATCACCCTGTTTTTCTACACTGTACTCCTTTAAAAAAAAAAGAAAACCTGTACCTTTTGTTGGATTTGAAGACCAAGCATTTTCACACCCCGATAGCAATGGAGACTGACATCGGTATGTGAGACTCCTGCTTGTTAATAGCCATCAGAAGACATGTAATTGTGCACTGCTGTTGTTTAGCCCCTAGGTTCTGTCCAACTCCTTGTGACCCCGCAGACTGTAGCCCACCAGGCTCCTCCGGCCATGAGATTTCCAGGCAAGAATACTGGAGAGGGTTGTCATTTCCTTCACCAGGGGATCTTCCCCACCCAAGGATCAAACCCACGTCTCTTGCTTTGGCAGATGGATTATTTACCACTGAGCCACCAGGGAAGCCCAAATTGTGCATTAATACCATGCAAAATTTCTCCATATAGGAATTTATTTTAAAAATGCTGTGTATATCCAGTGACTGAGCTACTAGGAAGCTCTCCTCAGAAGTGTTGATATTAATAAAAAGATTAAAAAATACCTCAGTATACAAGACTTAAGAAACTAGCTAAAAATTTATGTAATCCCTAAAATAGAATATTACATACCATTAATATAGTGTGTGGTAATTCTGAGAGATCTTTACAATGCGTTGTTAAATGAAAAAAAATCTGTACCTTAAAATTCCCATTGACATTAATATATCCCTGCAAGTTCAAGATTAAGCGCTCCAATAGGTAAGAGCCTACTATGTGTCAGGAGATGCTGGTTCATTGCCTCTCAGCCTGGTAACCACTGTCCTTGGCTATCTGTTGTCTTTATTCTGCAAATGATGAAACTGAGAGTCAGGGAGGGTGAGTCACTTTCCCAGCATCACAAGCTTGTGAGTAACAAGAGTGGGATTTAATATCACATGCTAGTAAGTAGAAATAGTGAGATTCAGCCCCAGGCCCACTAGAGTGTACGCTCTCTCCTCTCCAGCATGTACCTGCACAAAAGCATCTGGTCCATTCAAGTGCCCTGGCTATTGCTGCTTGGTTGATGTCAAGGCCTCCAGGTTAGAGACCACCAGTGTTTTCCAAAGGCCAAGTTGCCACCCATCAGAAGAGCTGGTCGTCTTACCCGCTGCCCAGAGCAGAGGGATTATCCATTAAGAACCCTCTAGAGAGCTCAAAACAAAGGCCCGCCAGTCGAGAGGGAGAGAGCAGAGCCCTCGGCATCTGGATGCCTATGTTCTGGTCTTCAACTCTGTGGATGTAGGCAAGGCACTCAGCCTTTCCTGTTCCTTTTTTTTTATATAATTGTATTTATTCAGTGTTGGCTGTGCTGGGTCTTCGTTGCTGCACAGGCTTTTTCTCTAGTTGCCGCTAGTGGGGGCTACTCTCCATTTGCGGTGCATGGACTTCTCATTGCAGTGGCTTCTCTTGATGCGAAACATGGGCTCTAGGGCACGCGGGCTTCCGTAGTCGTGGTTCCCAGTCTCCAGAGCACAAGCTCAGTGGTTCTGGCACACAGGCTTCGTTGCTTCGTGGCACGTGGGAGCTTGCCAGACCAGGGATCCAATTTGTCTCCTGCACTGGCGGGCAGATTCTTTACCTTGGAGCCATCAAGGAAGCCCACACCCAGCCTTTCTAAGCCTTGATTTCTCCATCTGTATGAAGCAGGGGCAATAAGAAAGAAAAGGCTCAACCTCGTAGGGTTGTGGGGAGGGTTGATTGGAACAGTTAAGAGTCCACTCCACATAGTTCGCGGTGCAGAGTGAGCCCTCGGCAGATGACGGCTGTCGTTTCCATCACTGATAACTGAAGAGTCTTCAGGAAGAGCACTTTAGACATGGGGGAGTGCTCATCTGGTGACTGCAGTCATTTCTCTTCCCAAGCCCTTCCATCCATCTGCCCAGGCCTGCAGCCTCGTTAGTTCTTAGCTCATTTGCTGTGTCCCAGATCGCTGAGATGAATTTCCTTCTGTGTTCCAGGGGCATGGGATCATCATCAAAGAGATATCTCTAAGTAGCTCACATGGGAGTGCCCTGCTCTGCAAGGGAGATGTGGGAAAAGGGAAAGACATCTACCAAGGGGGCAACAGAAATGTACATCTTCTTGACTCCAGCTGGAAAGTCAAACAGGTCATAGTACTAGACGGCCACAACACTCACATAGAGCCTCATAGACTCACATGGTAGCACAGACACTGGCTACCAAGCTTTCAGTAGAGGACTGGCCCCCAGACCACAGGCCATCACGGAAGTTTGAATTAACTCATCCTCATCAGCTTCCCTGGTGGCTCAGCCGGTTAAGAATCCGCCTGCAATGCAGGAGATCTGGGTTCGATCCCTGGGTTGGGAAGATCCCCTGGAGAAGAGCATGGCTACCCACTCCAGTATTCTTGCCAGAAGAATTAGTCTATGGGGTCGCTAAGAGTCAGACATGGCTGAGCAACTAACACACACACACACATGCACGCACGCACGCACACAGCTTAGGAAAAGAACCCTCACCATGAATACTAAGCTCACATCAATTAAGTGCTTAAGCACGTGCCAGACACTGTTCTGAGCACTTTGTGTCTGGTGTGGCTCATTTGATCTTCCGAACTCGATCAGGGTAAGTACCGTCATAATAATCAGCATTCTACAGATCGGTCGGCTGAGGCGTGGAGAGTTCAGATCGCTAGCCTGAGGTTGCACTGCAAAAAGTGGCCAGGGTTTCTTTTCAGGTATCCTGGCTCTTGGTTTCTATTCTGCACTGCCTTGTATGATCTGTGAACCAATTTAAGGCTGGGAGAGTGGGGTGTGGAAGGGGATCTCAGGGTAGCAGCTTTGTGGGGTGAGGGGGTGAGTGTGAACATCCATAGTAAAAACACACCCTTGAATGATTAATGTTTCTGTCCCCCTGTACTTTTGTTAGCAGACCTTGGCAGCTCTGCCAAGTCAGTCAATGCCAGCCTAAATTCAGGGGGTATCTGGCTTCTCACTGTTTTTGTTTAGACAGTTACAAACACGAAGTAGACAAGAAAATTAAGGAGGGAATGCGATCAGCCTTCAGCTTGGGGAAAACCAGAGCACAGCTAGGAGGCCGCAGGCTGCTTTGCCCACTGTCCACTCTTCCCCACCCCAGGCCATTTCCTGAGCCCCCGGCCTGTCTGTAGAGCTGATTGCAAGCCTCAGCCAAGTGCCCGGCCCTGCCGGGTGCTCTCCTGTTAACCACACTGCTTCTGGTTGTTGCAGGTAACCTGGACATCACCCCAGACGACCCCCGCTGGATCGGAGCCTGGTGGGGTGGCTTTCTGCTCTGCGGTGCCTTACTCTTCTTCTCTTCCGTCTTGATGTTCGGGTTTCCACAGTCTCTGCCCCCGCACTCAGACCCCGCCCTGGAGAGCGAGCAGGCCATGCTCCCCGAAAGAGAATACGAGAGACCCAAACCCAGCAATGGGGTCCTGAGACACCCCCTGGAGCCAGACAGCAGCGCCTCCTGCTTCCAGCAGCTGAGAGGTAAGGACACCTCCTTCTCAAGGGACGCTCAGGACCGGATGCTGGGGGACTTGAAATAGAATCCCGTTGGTTTTACATGATCTGCCTTCCCTGGTCCTGTGCTTAACTGACCCCTGAGAAGTAAATGCACTTTATAAAGCAAAAACAAAGGGACTACCATTTATTGAAGGGGGAGCAGACGAGATCCTCCCAGCTGAGAGCCCAGTGGCTAACATTGCACCTGGTGTAGGAAAAATATAAGTGTCTGCAGAAGGAAGAAAGTGGGGAGGGAAGAGGGAGCCGGGGTGTTTCACACCCCCGCCCCCCACCCCGAGCCCCGCTTTGAACTCTTCCAGGCCACTTGCAAGCACATGAAAGCAGGAAAAGGCTTTGAAGCTGGTTCTCTTTGCCTGATGCAGGCGCTCTTGAAAAGCCACATCCAGAGTGCATTTCCTTAGATTCTCTCTGGCCCTCCAGCCCCTCCATTAGAGATGAGAGCCATGTTCCTCTGGAAGGAAATATTAACTCAAGTCTTGATAACGAAGTCCCACTTCAGAGCGTGGCAAAACGTTCACCGTCGTTTTTAGAGGGAAAAGAAGTGCATCTTTTTTTCACAAAGGAGACACAAACAGTGATGCAGAATGAAAATGAGGAGTACCCCCCCGACACCCCCTGGTGCTTTCTATATTTGGCTCAGCCTCTTAGAGGTGAGGGTGATGACGGGGAGCCTCAAAGCTGCCCCCTCCCTACTTGAGAGAGATGTGCAATGCTCCCTAATTCAAGTATGCCTTCTTGCTGGGTGTCCTGAAGGACGTGCTAGATTTGGGAAGCGGGCAGGAGCAAGGCTGGGGCGTTCCTTCTCGGTGAGGCTGGGGTGGGAAAGAAGTGGACGGTGACTTCTTTGCAGGAACCAGGCACGTGGCCTGGCCCGCCATCTGCAGTTGCCGCCTTGGGCTCGCAGTGCTTGCTTTAGAGGTCTGATGAGCGACTCTACTGAGCTCTAATGAGGGGCACTGTCTCTGGAGATGCTTGAAAACGGCGGCAAGAACCTCAGGTGACCTTGAACTCAGATCCCCATCCCACCCTTCACCAGCCCTGTGGTTATTACCTGGTCCACGCTTCATCTCCACGAGTGTGGAGTTGTAACACGGTTCCTGGGTGACAGCCTGGTCTTGAGAATTCAGGCACTGCCTGTGGAGACTGTGAATGGTAGCCAGCACTACCTGTGGAGACTGGTAGCCAGGGAGGGATTCAAGGAACTGTGCTAATTCCCAGAAGATGCTAATTTAAGAACCCAATGTCCTTTTGACTCCGTGTTCTGTGATGGCTTCTACCAAAGCCGTAGCATGGAATTGTCTGTGGACGATCTTAAGATACATCTCTCTAAGTATCAGAGCACACTGTTAGATGAGAAAGTGAGCGTTCATTGCTCAGTCGTGTCTGACACTTTGCGACCCCATGGACTGTAGCCCGCCACGCTCCTCTGTCCATGGAATTCTCTAGGCATGAATACTGGAATGGGCTGCCATTTCCTTCTCCAGGGGATCTTCCTGACCCAGGGATAGAACCTGAATCTCTCGCATTACAGGCAAATTCTTTACGTCTGAGCCATCAACTGTAAGTTTATTTTTTTTTCCACTTTTTATTTATTTATTTTTTATTTATTTTTTTATTTTTAATTTTTTTTATTTTTTAAATTTTAAAATCTTTCATTCTTACATGCGTTCCCAAACATGAACCCCCCTCCCACCTCCCTCCCCACAACATTATGAGAAAGCCACCTGCTTTGTATTTTCTGAGGTTGCCTTGGCTTAGAGTCTTAGGGGTCTGTGCTTTATAAAATAAGACTCCCCAAACAGGTCCCCTTCAGGAGCCCCTAGGTGGCTGGAGGATGATACTTGCTGCCCCTCTGATAGCGCAGCTGGCCACAGCGTCCCAGGGACCAGATTCACGGCAACAGCTGGGGCTGGCGTGAGAGAGGGCCTTGCAGACACTTGGACCTATGTGGTGGCAGCCTGTCCAGGTATTAGGTTGGCAGTACAGTTCCTTTGGGTTTTCCTGTAACATCTTAACGGCAAAACCTGAACAAACCTTTTGGCCAACCCAATATTTCCTCACCCCAGGATGGCTTGTTTTCCTGAGGCTCTCATGATAAAAGACAGATACCTGTAATCTCTTGCCTTTCATCTCTGGGGATACACAGATTTTTTTAAAAAGATACAATTGTGCCATCAAAGAACTCACTATCCAGTGTAGGGACAGGCCAGCAAGCCAGCAAGGCAGCCTAAGGTAGTGACAACAACAGCGCCAGGCAGCCCTGCATTATGGAAATACGACAGACAAGCAAGCAAGGCAGGGCTTGGGTCGTCCCAGACAGAGCTGAGCCACGTCTGGAGGATGTCACAGCTTCAGAACACTCAGGCTCTGATTCAGTCTCTGGTTAGCCCATTTGTTAGTTCAGTCACCATTTTCTGAGACTCTGCCAAGCTCCAGGGACACAGCAGTGGGTGAAGAATCTGCCTGCAATGCTGGAGACCCAGGTTCAATCCCTAGATTGGGAAGATCCCCTGGAGAAGGAAATGGCAACCCACTCCAGTCTTCTTGCCTGGAGAATCCCATGGACAGAGGAGCCTGGGGGACTTCAGTCCACAGGGTCATAAGAGTCGGACACGACTTAGCAACTAAGTCACCAGCAGCAGGGACACAGCAGTGGGCAAGGAAGCGTACATGCTGGAGCTTATATGGCAGCAGGGGAGGCCTGCAGTCGGCAAAGCTGAAGCAGTGGCAGGGTGAGTGCAGGATGTGTGTGGCTGGCCTGGCAAGTACACAGATGGGCAGACAGGGCGGAGGCTCCCAGACCAGAGCCTCCACGGTTACAGCCCGTGTATATGTGGGCTCCCCTCCGATAATTATTGGTTTTTAATTTAGAATTAGTGACTCCCAGTGGCATCAGATACAGTAACGGACCTAAAGGATGTCCCAGCAGGAGAGGAAGGCAGTGCATCTAGAAGAATCCCCAGGAGCCGGAGTCCAGTGGAGTGAGCTGTTATGGGAATCCACAAATTTTACACTTGCCAGCTCATGAAGACGGGGCCATGGTGGTTTAGAGCCTTCATTTTTTCCACCTGAGATGAAGTGTTTCCACCACATGGACATTTCCAGCAAAAGCACCACATGATGCTGCCAGGCACTCCCAAACTCTTCAATTTGATTTGCAGCCTGGAAAGCCCGACTGGTCTGCATATAGCATGCAGCACGCTTCTGAGTACAGATAAGCTGAGCATTGTCGCACATGTTGGAGAAGATGTCCTTTTCATTACAGGGGACTGGAATGCAAAAGTAAGAAGTCAAGAAACACCTGGAGTAACAGACAAATTTGGCCTTGGAATACGGAATGAAGCAGGGCAAACATGAATAGAGTTTTGCCAAGAAAATGCACTGGTCATAGCAAACACCCTCTTCCAACAACACAAGAGAAGACTCTACACATGGACATCACCAGATGGTCAATGCCGAAATCAGATTGATTATATTCTTTGCAGCCAAAGATGGAGAAGCTCTATACAGTCAACAAAAACAAGACCAGGAGCTGACTGTGGCTCAGATCATGACCTCCTTATTGCCAAATTCAGACTTAAATTGAAAAAATAAGGGAAAACCACTAGACCATTCAGGTATGACCTAAATCAAATCCCTTATGATTATACAGTGGAAGTAAGAAATAGATTTAAGGGCCTAGAGCTGATAGAGTGCCTGATGAACTATGGAATGAGGTTCATGACATTGTACAGGCAACAGGGATCAAGACCATCCCCATGGAAAAGAAATGTAAAAAAGCAAAATGGCTGTCTGAGGAGGCCTTACAAATAGCTGTGAAAAGAGAAGTGAAAAGCAAAGGAGAAAAGGAAAGATATAAGCATCTGAATGCAGTGTTCCAAAGAATAGCAAGAAGAGATAAGAAAGCCTTCCTCAGCAATCAATGCAAAGAAATAGAGGAAAAGAACAGAATGGGAACGACTAGAGATCTCTTCAAGAAAATTAGAGACACCAAGGGAACATTTCATGCAAAGATGCGCTTGATAAAGGACAGAAATGGTATGGGCCTAACAGAAGCAGAAGATGTTAAGAAGAAGTGGCAAGAATACACAGAAGAACTATACAAAAAAGATCTTCATGACCAAGATAACCACGATGGTGTGATCACTCACCTAGAGCCAGACATCCTGGAATGTGAAGTCAAGTGTGCCTTAGAAAGCATCACTACAAACAAAGCTAGTGGAGGTGATGGAATTCCAGTTGAGCTGTTTCAAACCCTGAAAGATGATGCTGTGAAAGTGCTGCACTCAATATGCCAGCAAATTTGGAAAACTCAGCAGTGGCCACAGGACTGGAAAAGGTCAGTTTTCATGCCAGTCTTAAATGCAGTGCCGAAGAATGCTCAAACTACCGCACAATTGCACTCATCTCACATGCTAGTAAAGTCATGCTCAAAATTCTCCAAGCCAGGCTTCAGCAATATGTGAACTGTGAACTTCCAGATGTTCAAGCTGGATTTAGAAAAGGCAGAGGAACCAGAGATCAAATTGCCAACATCTGCTGGATCATGGAAAAAGCAAGAGAGTTCCAGAAAAACATTTATTTCTGCTTTATTGACTATGCCAAAGCCTTGACTGTGTGGATCACAATAAACTGTGGAAAATTCTGAAAGAGATGGGAATACCAGACCACCTGACCTGCCTCTTGAGAAACCTGTATGCAGGTCAGGAAGCAACAGTTAGAACTGGACATGGAACAACAGACTGGTTTCAAATAGGAAAAGGAATATGTCAAGGCTGTATATTGTCACCCTGCTTATTTAACTTCTATGCAGAGTACAGCATGAGAAACGCTGGACTGGAAGCAGCACAAGCTGGAATCAAGATTGCTGGGAGAAATATCAATAACCTCAGATATGCAGATGACACCACCCTTATGGCAGAGACGAACTAAAAAGCCTCTTGATGCAAGTGAAAGAGGAGAGTGAACAAGTTGGCTTAAAGCTCAACATTCAGAAAACGAAGATCGTGGCCTCTGGTCCCATCACTTCATGGGAAATAGTTGGGGAAACAGTGGAAACAGTGTCAGACTTTATTTTGGCGGGGGGGGCTCCAAAATCACTGCAGATGGTGACTGCAGCCATGAAATTAAAAGACGCTTACTCCTTGGAAGAAAAGTTATGACCAACCTAGACAGCATATTCCAAAGCGGAGACATTACTTTGGCGACTAAGGTCCGTCTAGTCAAGGCTATGGTTTTTCCTGTGGTCATGTATGGATGTGAGAGCTGGACTGTGAAGAAGGCTGAGCGCCAAAGAATTGGTGCTTTTGAACTGTGGTGTTGGAGAAGACTCTTGAGAGTCCCTTGGACTGCAAGGAGATCCAACCAGTCCATTCTGAAGGAGATCAACCCTGGGATTTCTTTGGAGGAATGATGCTGAAGCTGAAACTCTAGTACTTTGGCCACCTCATGCGAAGAGTTGACTCATTGGAAAAGACTCTGATGCTGGGAGGGATTGGGGGCAGGAGAAGAAGGGGATGACAGAGGATGAGATGGCTGGATGGCATCACTGACTTGATGGACGTGAGTCTGAGTGAACTCCAGGAGTTGGTGATGGACAGGGAGGCCCAGCGTGCTGCGATTCACGGGGTCGCAAAGAGTCGGACACGACTGAGTAACTGAACTGAACTGACATGGATCTATAGGCTGTGGTTTCTCATTCATTTCATTTGAGCTTGCTGTTGTTCAGTCACTAAGCTGTGTCTAGCTTTCTGTGACCCCATGGACTGCAGCACTCCAGGCTTCCCTGTCCTTCACTATCTTCCAGAGTTTATTCAAACTCATATGCTTTGAGTGGATGATGCCATCCAACCCTCTCATCCTCTGTCATTCCCTTCTTCTCCTGCCCTCAATCTTTCCCAGCATCAGGGTTTTTTCCAATGAGTCAGCACTTCACATCAGGTGGCCAAGGTATCGGAGCTTCAGCATCAGTCCTTCCAATGAATATTCAGAACTGATTTCTTTAGGATTGACTGGTTTGATCTCCTTGCTCTCCAAGGGACTCTCAAGAGTCTTCTCCAGCACCACAGTTCAACAGCATCAGTTCCTCGGCGCTCAGCCTTCTTTATGGTCTAGCTCTCACATCCGTACGTGACTACTACTAAAGGGTTTCTAGTCCAGCCATCAACCTGTGTCTCCTGCCAAGCTCTCTATTTAGCAAAGGTTCCTGAGAAGAGCTGGCATAAGAATAGCTACACCATCGCCCTCCCCACTGGGACTGAAACACAGCCTCTTCTGCTCTGGGAGGGCCATATGGCTCCTCACCTGGGTCTAAACCCAGCTCAGCCACTTCCTAATCATGCACCCTTAGCCATGCCATTCAACTCCCCTTGGTTTTACCATGTGGTGTCTGGTGTAACTTTACAGAAGCTGCATAAGGTCAATATTAGGACTTAGCTCTGTTTATAGGTTAACAGCAGTGGTCCCGAACCTTTTTGGAACTAGGTACAGGTTTCATCGAAGACACCAGTTTTCCAGTGACTCAAGCACATTGCATTTATCGTGCACTGCACTTCTATTATTGTTACATCAACTCCACCTCAGGTCATCAGGCGTTAGATCCCGGAGGCCGGGGACCCTGGTAGGACACAGAGCTCCTGTTGGGTGACAGAGGACTTCAAACCTGTGATCCCTTTCCAGTGCTCTCTCCCCTCAAAGCAGGCTTTGAAGGTCTGTTTCTACAAAGCTGGCCACCGGTTGGGTTTTGCTATGAGAAGGTGAGAGATGGAAAGCTCAGAATCTTCTCCAGAACTGTGTAGAAAAGCAGTCACTTCTTCCACAGCCCAGAAGTCCCTGTCTGGTGGTGACTGTCCCATAATCAGTTCACAAAGCAGGCAGCTGGTGAACAAATGCTTGGGCTCGTAAAACTCTAGCATGTCCCCCAAGTGGGAGCCTATACATCCAAGACACGTTTTTGCCTCTCAGCTGTGCTATCAAATAACTTTTCCTTCCTGGCTCTAAGGCGCCTCATCTCTCATCTTGTTCTTCAGCACATTTTGCTGGGTCACCTTTCAGGAGCCCCCACATGCCTCCCCTTGTGCTGTGTCCACTCCTCCCCCTGTCCAGGCTTCCCTGTCCTTCAGCATCTCCTGGAGCTTGCTCAAACTCATGTCCATCGAGTCGGTGTTGCCATCCAACCATCTCATCCTCTGTTATCCCCTTCTCCTCCCGCCCTCAGTCTTTCCCAGCAACAGGGTCTTTTCCAGTGAGTCAGCTCTTCCCATCAAGTGGCCAAAGGACTGGAGCTTCAGCTTCAGCATCAGTCCTTCCAATGAATGTTCAAGGCTGATTTCCTTTAGGATGGACTGGTTGGATCTCCTTGCAGTCCAAGGGACTCTCAAGAGTCTCCTCCAACACCACAGTTCAAAAGCATCAATTCTTTGCCACTCAGCCTTCTTTGTGGTCCAACTCTCACATCCATTCATGACTACTGAAAAAAACATATCTTTGACTATACACACCTTTGTCAGCAAAGTGATGTTTCTGCTTTTTAATATGCTATCTCAGTTTGTCATAGCTTTTCTTCCAAGGAACAAGCTTAATTTCGTGGCTGCAGTCATCGTCCAGTGATTTTGGAGACCCAAAAAATAGTCTGTCACTATTTTCATTAATTTCCCATCTATTTGCCATGAAGTGATGGGACTTAATGCCATAACCTTAGTTTTTTGAATATTGAGTTTTAAGCCAACTTTATCACTCTCCTCTTTTTACTTTCATCAAGAGGCTTCTTAGTTCCTCCTCACTTTCTGCCATAAGAGTGGTGTCATCTGCATATCTGAGGTTATTGATATTTCTCCCAGCAATCTTGATTCCAGCTTGAGCTTCATTCAGTCCAGTGTTTCTCATGATGTACTCTGCATAGAAGTTAAATAAGCAGGGTGACAATATGCAGCCTTGATCCACTGCTTTCCCAATTTTGAACCAGTCTTTAGTTCCATGTCTGGTTCTAACTATTGCTTCTTTACCTGCATACAGGTTTCTCTGGAGATAGGTAAGGTGGTCTGGTATTCCCATCTCCTTAAGAATTTTCCACAGTTTGTTGTGATCCACACAGTCAAAGGCTTTATCATAGTCAATGAAGCAGAAGTAGATGTTTTTCTAGAATTGCCTTGCTTTTCCTATGGTCCAGCAGATGTTGCCAGTTTCATCTCTGGTCCCTCTGCCTTTTCTAAATCCAGCTTGAACATCTGGAAGTTCTTGGTTCACATACTGTTGAATCCTAGCTTGAAGGATTTTGAGCATCACTTGGCTAGCATGTGAAATGAGTGCAATTGTGCAGTAATTTGAACATTCTTTGGCATTGCCTTTCTTTGAGATTGGGATGAAAACTGGCCTTTTCCAGTCCTGTGGGCATTGCTGAGTTTTCCAAATTTGCTGGCATATTGAGTGCAGCACTTTCACAGCATCATCTTTTAGGATTTGAAATAGCTCAACTGGAATTCCATCACCTCCACTAGCTTTGTTCCTAATAATGTTCCTAAGGCCCACTTGACTTCATACTCCAAGACGTCTGGCTCTAGGTGAGTGATCACACCATCATAGTTATCTGGGTCATTAGGACCTTTTTGTACAGTTTTTCTATGTGCGGTTCTTCTTGCCACCTCTTCTTAATATCTTCTGCTTCTGTTAGGTTCATACCATTTCTGTCCTTTATTGTGCCCATCTTTGCATGAAATGTTCCCTTGGTGTCTCTAATTTTCTTGACGAGATGTCCAGTCTTTCCTATGCTATTGTTTGCCTCTATTTCTTTGCCTTGTTCACTTAGGAAGGCTTTCTTATCTCTTCTTGCTATTCTTTGAAACTCTGCATTCAGATGGGTGTATCTTTTTCTCCTTTGCCTTTTCACTTCTCATCTTTTCTTAGCAGTTTGCCTGACACGTGTTAATAGGTGGTAGGGGTTGAATTAATGAATTAGTAAATAAAGGAACACTTTCTTACCAGTGTGCATGTGCATACACGCTCACACACACACACACACACACAATAGCAGTTAGCATTTGCTTTCCATACACTATCATTTAATCCTCCCCAGCCCCACGAGAGTCCTCCCAGCCCCAAGTGGTATACTGATACCATTTAACAGACAAGGAGATTAAAGCTTGCAGTTGGAAAGGAAAGGCTGTGGGAGCTGTGGGAGGGCCTCAGTGCCTATCTTCTCTTAGAAAAATTTCTCTACTGATCATTTATTTATTTACTTGGCTGCCTCGGGTATTAGTTATGACATACGGGATCTTCTGTTGTGGCATGTAGGCTCACTAATTGTGGTGTGCAGGCTTAGTTGATCCAACAGATGCAAGATCTTAGTTCCCCAACCAGGGATCAAACCTACATCCCCTGCATTGCGAGGAAGATTCTTAACCATTGGACCACCAGGGAAGTCCGGGTGCCCGACTTCTTGACCACAACATTGTGTTGCACCTTTGGATAATACACAGGCCCTCTGTTAAAGAAAAAGTGGCATCAGCAGGTCCTAAGTGACTTTTCAACAGCGTGCAATAAAACTGTGGCTCAGTCATGAAGTGAAAGTTGATTAGCTGTGTCTCACTCTTTGAGACCCCATGGACAATACAGTCTATGGAATTCTCCAGGCCAGAGTTCTGGAGCGGGTAGCCATTCCCTTCTCCAGGGGATCTCCCCAACCCAGGGATTGAACCCAGGTCTCCCACAATGCAAGCGGATTCTTTACCGTCTGAGCCACCAGGGAAGCTCTTGTCTACTTGCTCCCTCTCCAAAGGAGAAACTGCAGAGCCCGACTCTAGAGGACCTTCATTTTTAGGGGAATAAAATCTGCCCAGGTTGATACCTTCCCCAACCCTCTCCCCACTCACACCCCTGATGCCATCCATCACCAGGTTCCGTTGACTTTAGCACCTAAATATCTCTCAGACATCCTGCACATGGTCTCTCACGCTCCAGTCTCTCCTGACCCCTCCAAGCCGTCATCCACCCTAGGATGTGTTCACAATGTGTCTAATCCCGATAGACAGAGGCTGAGCCCTTGACCTGGCCACCAGCCCCGTGAGGCTGTGCCCTCCAGGCTCTCCCCACTCCTGCCGCCCTGTTCCCGCCACACCAGCCTCACCTCTCCAGCCTCCTTTTGGTCCTCTGTATTCCCAGGACTTTGCACTTGCTGTTCCCATTTCGGGGATTCTGATCCCATCTTCAGACATCAGCTCACACATCACTTCCCCAAGGACATTTTCCTGACATCCCTAGGGCACCCCTCCACAGCATGTTGCTCTCTGTGTCATAATCGTGAGGGACCTTTGTAGGAGTTATCACCGCCCCCAGAAGCTCCGTGAGGCAGGGACCACATCTCTTTGCCCATGCCCTTGTATTCAGTTGGCCAAAAAGTTCATTCAGGTTTTTCCGTAAGATGTTACAGAAAACCCTGACAGACTTTTTGGCCAACCCAGTATGTGGCTGGTGCTCAGTATACCCATCTGATAAACGCTGGGTCACATGGATGGGAAAGGCTCGGAAGCTGGGAAAGATCGAAGGCAGAAGGAGAAGAGGGAGACAGCAGATGAGATGGTTGGATGACATCTCTGATTCAATGGACAGGAACTTGGGCAAACTCCAGGAGATGGTGAGGGACAGGGAGGGCTGGCGTGCTGCAGTCCACGGGATGGCAAAGAGCCAGACACGACTGAGTGAGTGAATGACAGCACGTGGAGGGCTGGACAGGCACTGCCCAGCTCAGCACGGTTTGCTGCCTGTCCTAAAGCCATCGTCACCCACAGTCCCTCCCAGGGTTTTGGCCTGTGTTTGACGCACTCACAGACACTGGCTGGTGGAGCTGTAGGGTAAGGGAGTTAAGAGAAGGCGAGGTTTGGAAAAAGAACAAGACGGGCACTTTCCAGGAACAGATCACCTTTAATGAGGCGAGAAGGGGCGGCAGTCAGATTAGTGAGCTGCTGCACTAACCCAAGAAAAGGATAAGGATATATAGGCATGCATGTGGAAAGCTACTGTCTTAAGGGGGCCTGTTCTTCTCCAGGGTTGTTCGGAGTAGTTATCTTTTAAAAGGCTGGGGCGAGGAGTTCCGCCTGGGAGCTGGGTGTAATCAACCTTAATGTCCATTTTTTCTTCAGGTGAGAGGGTTCTTTGTTTTGCATAGAATGGTGGGGAGTACCTGGAGGGGAGTTTAACTCCGGGCTCTTTTGAACCTTGTAACTTTCCTTCAGCAGCAGGAGCTCCACCTGGGCTGAGTGTCCGGCTGGCTCCGGGTGGCTTTCCTGTGTGTGGAGGAGAGTCTTCTCCTGACACTGAATCAGAGTCTGCTGGCCCAGCGGCTCCGCTGCCCTGCCCTGTGCCTTTGGGTCAGGTCTTGACTTGCCCGTCTTCCTGGCAGGTGTCTTGCTGTTTGGGCAGAGTACATCGTCACCAGCCCCCACCCCTGCACTTCCCACTCTTCCGTGGGGGGTCGTTAGCCCACCCTGGGACCCGGTTCATGCCTCCAGCGTCGGCTTCTCTGCCAAGCCGCCTCCACCATTTGCGAGCCAGCGGTCGGTTTCTGCCACATTTTTCCTAATTAGAGGCTTGTGCCTTTCGGCGTAATGTTATTACGAGGAGCCTGGTGATCTGCGAGTCCTTGTTCCGCAGGCTGAATGGCTGAGTGTGTTTTATCATGCTATTTGTCTTCCAAGCTATGCTCCCCCATTGTGTGAATTTCCCGTTAGAGTCTTTCTTGATTCCATGGCCCAGGAAACTGTCTGCCGTCCCAGCCTCTTGGAATCCTGTGCCAGGCTGTGGGTCTGATGCAGCCGTGCCACAGGAGTTGTGTTTACAGGTCCCCAGGGGACGCGTCAGTGGCGTCACTGTGTTTGTATCGTCTTCGATGGAGGACACACTGGGGGTTACATCTGTTATTCAGCCACAGCTCCCCATCTCAAGTTATTTCAACAAAGTGCCTGAAGTGAGCATACGTGAGGGCACCTGGCACCATGCCTGGCTCACTGTCGATGCCCCTCGTGCTTTTGGAAAAAAGGGAGGGAGGGAGGGAATAACTAGAAGACAGCATTTCCCAGCAGGGGCTCCTTGGAACACGAATCCTCTGCGATGCCCAAAGAAGTACAATTCAGCAACATTAACAGGGAGGAGTGGGTCCATGGGTAAATAAGTTGGGACACTGTCTGTATGCTGTGATGCTCTTGGAGATTCATAGACTATGTCTGTGTTAAAGGCTCTGAGAAGGCCAGCTGTATGGAAAGCTGGCTGACTTTGTTTCTTATACATTTCTCAGACTTCTGTGATCCCGGCACTCTTACTCAGGTCAGCTCTTTAGGCAGTTGTGAAATGTTGCCACAGTACAGGCTAGAAGGTGACAAGGATTATGGGAGGTTCAAAGGCTAGAAGGTGGCAAGGATTATGGGAGGTTCAAAGGCTAGAAGGTGGCGAGGATTATGGGAGGTTCAAAGGGATTCTGTGAGGACCCCAGAGGAAAGATTCGAAGACAGGTGCGTGAAGGATGCAGCTTTTCTGCCTGATCTGGAAGGATGAGCAGGATACGCATGGATGGAGGGGAGAGGAGGGGCTTCTGGGCTGGGATGCCCGAGATGTGCGTAGTTTGGGGAACAGGATTTAGAGAAGATCGTGTTAGAAGACAGGCTGGTCTCAGCTCCCACACCCAGCCGAGTTCCTGGTAACCAAACCTGCCCGGTAAGTCTTTGGTAAAATTATGAATGAATTATCGAGGGTCTTCTCACTGCCCTCCTAGTGAGACTAGACTTTATTTTATGAGCGCTTGTTTCCCAACCAGGGATTTGTGTCATTGTCACTTGTGGGCTTTCTTTTTTTTTTTTTAATAAAGCAGATAAAACTTATTTTAAAATGCAAATCTCATAAATGAAATGCTAGTATTCAGAAAAGAAGTTAATAAATGAAAAAAAAATTAGGAATGAAAAAAATGCTGTGGACTTTTCTTGAAACACACATAGGCAGGGTCCCCATCCCTACAAATAATGATTCTCTGAGTCGACAGTGGGGGAAGAGAGCCGTGGGAGAGGTGATTCAGGCATCTGAACATCTTAAAATCTTCCCAGGAGATTCTAAGTGAGCTCCCAGTTAAAAAACAAATGTCAGAGCTAAGGGAAATCCCTTAGGGGGTCTATATCATGGGCTAACTTCCCTGGCAGTTGCATATAAGATAAAATGGGGGAGGTAACCTACTGATGAAATAAGGTTGGGAGTCTGTGACATGACTCTTTGAGATTTACACCAGCATTTTAAAAACGCTGAGAAGGCCTGCTGTAATGCCAGCACTTCCAGAAGTAGCATTAGAAAGAGATGGGTATGTACGCATGTCAGGTTGAGTGTTTGGCTTCATCATCTTTTCTAGACACTGCTGTTTCTCTGTTCAGACTTCCCAGGAATGAATTCTCCCATGGTTAGTGGTTTTTATATTTTCTATTTTTTGGAGACTTCTTTTTTTTTTTTTTTTTGGTTTTAGTATTGCTTTTGTTGTTGTTGTTTTCTTTCTTTTTCAGAACTGCATAATTTTTATCTGGTTAGTTTTGCTGTGCCACATGGAACGTGGGATCTTCCTTGATGAGGGATTGGACCTGAGCCCCCTGCATTGGGAGCGTAGAGTCTTCACCACTGAATTGCTAGGGAAGTTCCTCGTTGTGTTTTTGTGACTGCCAAATGAAGTCACCCTGGCCACCACTGGGATGGGGCACCCTGCTCCCAGAGAAGGTTCTAGAGAAGGCTAACATGAAGTTATAAAAGTATCTTGTTTGCTTACCAAGAACTCTTGATTTCTATAGTCATTTTCTGTCTGCAGCCAGCATGAAAAGATGCCATATTTGGGGCTGAATGTGAGCCTGCTGTGTCCCAAGCTCCTCTCTCCACCTCCCAGTCCTGTGGAGATCGCTTCTGATTTCACACTCCTGATGCTGTGAAATGACTAGGGTGGCCCCAGTTAGGAACTTGCAGGCTTGCAGATGCTAAGCATTCCTCTGTGGACTCTTTGTTCTTGCTTTAAACCAGCTAATGGGCAACCACACTGCTCCTCCTTGGTGGGGCTGTAGGGAGCTGGTGATCTTTAAAGAATCAGTGGAATTGTTGGGCTCTGGGTTGCCCTAACCGATCCATACCCATCTGACACTTGGGTTTCACTTTAGATGCTCATCTCCTATGTGGATGTTTGTTTGTTTGTTTGATTATTTATTTATTTATTATTATTTTTTTAATTTTTATTTTTACTTTATTTTACTCTACAATACTGTATTGGTTTTGCCATACATTGACATGAATCCACCACAGGTGTACATGCGATCCCAAACATGAACCCCCCTCCCACCTCCCTCCCCACAACATCCCTCTGGGTCATCCCCGTGCACCAGCCCCAAGCATGCTGTATCCTACATCGGACATAGACTATTTTTAACTGAAGGATAATTGCTTTACAATATTGTGTTTGTCTCTGCCATACATCAGCGTGAAACAGCATTAGGTACACACATGTCCCCCTGCTCTTGAACCTCCCTCCCGCCTCCCACCCCTCTAGGTTGTCACAGAGTCCTAGTCTGAGTCATACAGCAAATTCCCATTGGCTACCTGTTTTACATATGGTAGTGAATATGTTTCCATGGTAATCTCTCCATTCATCCCACCCTCTCCTTCTTCCCCCCACCCCACGTCCACAAGTCTGTTCCTTATGTCTGCGTCTCCATTGCTGCCTTGCAAATAGGTCCATCAGTGCCATCTTTCTAGTTTCCATATATATGCTAACATACGACATCTGCTTTTCTCTTTCTGACTCCCTTCACTCTGTATAATAGGCCCTAGGTTCATCCGCCGCATTAGAGCTGACTCAGGCGCATTCCTTTTTATGGCTGAGTAATATTCCATTGTATATATGTACCACGGCTTCTTTATCCATTCATCTGTCAATGGACATTTACGGTGCTTCCGTGTCCTAGCTGTTTGTGCTGATGGTTTCTCATTTGTTCACTCAAACTATGACCTTCTCTAACAAAGGAGGTGTTACCCTCCACCTATTACCTCACTGAAGATAAAGCCTGATGGTTACTCCTCTCAAAGTTGGCCGTGAGAGGGTGCTAGAAGGCCCCCAGGGCAGAGATTAGGGGATGGATCCTCTGTAGTGGTGAGACCACAGGGGGCCCAAGGCTGCCAATCTGGGGCCAAGTGTATGGTAGGTGCTCATTTCCAGAAGACATCAGCTCCATGGGCCTCCCCTCCCACCAGGATTTCTTCCACCCCTACCTACCTAAGGGATGGATTGGGCACCTCCAGAATCTGTGATAGAAATGACCATGTTAACTAAGATCCCCACTTCCCTCACAGCCCATGAACCTGTGGAATATGATGTGATCATAAATCAGCCTGTATCTATAGCTAATGTTCCTTAAGAGACTATGACAGTTCCCTTCCAAGGCTATGCAATTCATTTGTTTCCTTATTGGATTCTTTCATCTACCTTGTATGTATTAAGTATCTGCTCTTACTGGGCCTGCAGTGCAGGGGACCCCAGTTCAATTCCTGGGTTGGGAAGATGTGCTGGAGAAGGGATAGGCTACTCACTCCAGTATTCTTGGGCTTCCCTTTGGCTCAGCTGGTAAAGAATCCGCCTGCAACACAGGAGACCTGGGCTTGTTCCCTGGTTTGGGAAGATCCCCCGGAGAAGGGAAAGGCTACCCACTTCAGTGTTCTGGCCTGGAGAATTCCATAGATTGAATAGACAATGGGGTTGCAAAGAATTGGACACGATTGAGCAACTTTCACTTTGTCTTACCGGGCATGATGCCCACCTCTGGGGTTGGAGCTGCTCCATCTCTGTTCAGCCCTAGAGCACTAGCTCCTCCTGGGGGACAGACAGGGGGACCCATACCAGGGCATCTGGTGGGGCTGGTGGCGCTGGGATGACTGGCTGTCCTGGGCATGTGTGAACCAGCTCGGCGTCTGGTGAACATTCACACTACCCCATGAAGCTTCATTTTTCTCAGGATTCACTCGACCTTTGCACTGTCCTTTCGCCTCCATGATGGTGTTTTTCCACATCTCCATTATTTCTTCCATCCTCTTTCATTTTTTTTTGGTCGTGACTTGAGTACTGTTGTTTTTATCTCACCCAGATCCCCTCATCTCTGTTCTCTTCTGCTTGTGGGTCTCCTCTGTTGGGAAGCACTTCATGGTAGCTCACCTTTCAGGAAAATACTGTTCTGTTGACTTGAGTCCCCACCCAGAAACCTGAAGATTTAAAGATGAGTCCCAGAGTGCAGGCAGAATTGAGTTCAAATCCACCCTCCTTCACCTCCTGGTTTTGCATTCTGGGATATAGATGATTGGGTTTCAGCCTCTCAAGGGAGCCTTGGTTTCCTTGTGTCTAAGAAGAGGATGGTAAGACCACCCCCTAGTGTAATAGTTGTGAGGGTTAAAAAGAAACCTCACCACGGTGCCCATTCACCACTGGTTGCCAGGCAGATGTCAGCTGTCTTTGTCATAATTCCTGAGCAGTTGCATAGACTGGCCCTGTCTCCCCTCTTGGGGAATGTTAGCCATGCTGTATTGACAACAATGTTATTAAAGAGAAAGTCAAGGTCAATTTCAGTAGAGAGACTTAAGGCAGAGAGATTTGAGGGTCAACGGTAGTATAACTGAGCGCCCGCAGTGAACACTCCTCAGGGCACCTCTAATTGCCAGGACAAGCAGTGGACAAGGACTTGTGCCCCCTGACCCCCTGACCCCCTGACCTGCTGAACAGCCCTCTGCAAGAGGAGAATCTTTCTGGAAAGCCCTTGGCCTCCCGGAGCTCTGCTCACCTTCCCCAGTCTCTTCCACGCTCTGTTGATGCACCACATCTAATCACAGACATTCCAACAGCAAGTCTGAGGGCCTCCCAATGCAAGGGCTCTTTCCCTAATATGGCCAAGAATTACTTCTACTATATTAATTATTATTGAAAGTGAAAGTGAAGTCACTCAGTCGTGTCCAACTCTTTGCGACATCATGGACTGTAGCCTGGCAGGTTCCTCCATCCAAGGAATTTTCCAGGCAAAAACACTGGAGTGGGTTTTAATTCCTATCAAACTCTTTTAATGAAATATACCTGATGGCTCAGTGGTTAAGAATCCGCCCGCCAATGCAGGAGACTCAGGTTCAGTCCCTGAGTGGAGAAGATCCCCTGGAGAAGGAAATGACAGCACACTCCAGTATTCTTGTGTAGGAAATCCCATGGACAGAGGAGCCTGGGAGGCTACAGTCCCTAGGGTCACAAAAGAGTTGGACATGACCTAGCAACTAAATAACAACAACAGATAGTTAATTTACGATATTCTGTTTCAGATGTACACAGTGATTCAGTTATGCACATACATGTGTGTATCTATATTCTTTTTTCTATTAGTTTCCGTTATAGTTGTTACAAGATATTGAAAATAGCTCCTTGTGCTATACAGTAAATCCTTGCCATTAAGCCTATCAGACTCTTAGCTGCATTCTAGAAGCACTGGGTAACATGCCTTTTTTTTTTTTTTTTTTTGGCTGCTCTAGGTATTTGTTGTAGCACACAGGATCTTCCATCTTTCTTGTGTCCTGTTTGATCTAATTGCTGCGTGCAAGTTCTCCTAGTTGTGGCATGTGGAATCCAGTTCCATGACCAGAGATCGAACCTAGGCCCCCCTGCATTGGGAGTGCGGAGTCTTAGCCCCTGGACCACCAGGGAAGTCCCTGGGCAACATGCTTTACAGGCAGCCAGTCTCATTTCATGGTTGTGGCAATCCATGGGATGGAGTGATGTACTCAGGTCACACATCTACTCAGCCTTGAAGCCAGAGTTCTAATCCCAGTGACCCCGCTCCTTAGACCAGGTTCTTAGCCATTATTTTATGCAGCCTCATTCAGTGAAACCTTTTCTGTGGTACAGGGCTCTTCTGTAGGCTCTCCAGTCCTGCCTTTCTTTCACCCTTCTGTCCTTCCCTTTTCTGAGGCTCCCCAGGTGGTACTAGCGGTAAAGAACCCACCTGCCAATGCAGGAGACATAAGAGACGTGGGTTCAATCCCTGTGTCAGGAAGATCCCCTGGAGAGGGCTGCAGCCCAATCCAGTGTTCTTGCCTGGACAATCCCACGGACAGAGGAGGCTAGCGGGCT
This sequence comes from Capra hircus, assembly GCF_001704415.2. Classification (NCBI taxonomy): domain Eukaryota; kingdom Metazoa; phylum Chordata; class Mammalia; order Artiodactyla; family Bovidae; genus Capra; species Capra hircus. Next base: position 14,194,885 of record NC_030828.1, on the reverse strand, counting down.
ATAGTCCATGGGGTCACAAAGAATCGGACATGACTGAAGTGACTTAGCACGCACGTCCATCCCTTTTCCCCTTCTGCTCTTTGTAAACAGCATGCACTAAGCCCTTAGTCGTGTCACATCTGGCCATTTTTCCTAAGCACAGTGGGAATTTTTTATAATTATTATTCTTTACTCTGATAATTGAGCCACACTTTGGTTACCAGAGGCAGAGTACCTGCTTAGACCTCAGGCCAACATCAGCACCTCTCAGAACCCAGACCAGAATGGCACAGTGGTTCTAAGCAGGCTGTGTGGCAGCAGGTGCCAGGGTTTGAGTTTCTGCTGTGCTCCCCTAGCCAAGGGACCACTGTCTTCTCATCTGTAAATGGAGGATTTTAATCCTACCAAGAGGGCTTCCCTGGTAGCTCAGATGGTAAATAATCTGCCTACAATGCAGGAGACCTGGGTTCAGTCCCTGAGTTTGGAAGATCCCTTCGAGGAGGGAATGGCTACCTAATCCAGTATTCTTGCCTTGAGAATCCTGTGGAGAGAGGAGCCTGGTGGGCTATAGTCCATGGGGTTGCAGAGTTGGACACAACTGAGCAACTAAAACAGTCATCCCAGGAACGTAATTTTGTCGTGAGACTCATGCAAGTGGGCGTGTAAGCAGTTAGACTGGTACTTGGCACACAGGACATGTTCTGCCAGGGTGAATCCTCAGGCCTTCTCCAAATCTGCCTTTCTCCCTCCTGCAGGACCCACAGGTTTCTAGGAAACTCCACCGTAGAGTAGGGGGTCCCCAACCTCCAGGATCTAATGCCTGATGATCTGAGGTAGAGCTGATATAATAGAAATAAAGCACACGAAAGTTCCTGAATCATCCTGAAACCATCCCCCACCCCCAACCCAGGAAAAATTGTCTTCCATGAAACGGGTCCCTGGTGCCGAAAGAGTTAGGGACTACTGTCCCACAGGACTGCCTTCCCAAGCCTGTTCTTGTTGCTGTTCCACTGCTAAGTCGGGTCCGATACTTTGTGACCCCATGGACTGCAGCACGCCAGGCTTCGCTGTCCTTCACTACGTCCCAGAGATTGCTCAAATGCACGTCCATGTCCTCATCCTCTGTCGCCTCTTTCTCCTCTTGCCCTCCGTCTTTCCCAGCATCAGGGTCTTCTCCAGTGAGTCAGCTCCTCGCATCAGATGGTCAAAGCCTAGCCGTGGAAAACTTGTCTTCCCTGCAGAGGGCTCCCCTGCCACTCTTCCCAGCTTTGAATCATTCCACCAGTAGCAGCACTCGGCCCCTGATGAGAGGTGAAAAGGTTTCCCCAGCTGTGAAGCTGCGTGATACAGGCCCACCTGCTTCCCACACCAGCTCCCAACCTCTGAGGCTAAATCAGAAGGTGGGAGGCAAATGGCTGCAGGAGTCTGTAGGTGTTTGGCAGCCTGGTGTGGCCTCGGTTCACCAGTCTAGGCCATCTCATTAGCAGTTGCTACCTTGAAAAGTTACAAGTTTTGTGGGCTTAACACTCCATTTGCATGAAAAAGCTTGGAAGACTGGGAATAGCCCTAAAATCAAGCTAATTTATACCCCTTAAGTTGGGGCTCTGGAGGGTAGACTGAGCCTTTTAAAGGGAATCTTCTTTGCGAACACTACAGGTCATTGCAATAAAGCCCAGAAAGGGAGGAAGAACCTAGGAGGAAAATAGCCGAACATGAGAGGAAGCTGTCATTTCTGGAGGCAAGTCGGTCAGGTAGACGAGGAAAAAAGATTGTCCTTTATGTAAATACATCCCACTCAGTCTTCCCTCGGCCTCCAGTTAGATAATTCTCAAACTTAATGATTTTCACATCTAATCCAAGGCAAAATTAGTCATTTGATATTAAGACAAAAGCAGGCAGGCTCCTATCTTGACAAGAAATCCTTCCTACTGAAATGGAGTTATCTCTGGAATAATTAAAATGCTTGCTGAAGTATGAAAGTGTTCTATTAGCTGGAGTTGTCTTTGTTGAGAAGCGCCCTCCTTGTCCCCAGGTAAACCATAATGGCCATGGTCAAGAAAAACAAAATAGGAAGGCTGTGAGAAAGTTGGCTTAAAACTCAACATTCAGAAAACTAAGATCATGGCATCTGGTCCCATCATGTCATGGCAAATAGATGGGGAAACAATGGAAACAGTGACAGAGTTTATTTTCTTGGGCTCCAAAATCACTGTGGACAGTGACTGCAGCCACTAAATTAAAAGACACTTGCTCCTTGGAAGTAAAGCTAGACCAAGTATTAAAAAGCAGAGACATCACTTTGCTGACAAAGATCTGACTAGTTAAAGCTATGATCTTTCCAGTAGTCATGTATGGATGTGAGACTTGGATCATAAAGAAGGTTGAGCACCAAAGAATTGATGCTTTCGAACTGTGGTGCTGAAGAAGGCTCTTTAGAGTCCCTTGGACTGCAAGGAGATCAAACCAGTCAATCCTAAAGGAAATCAGTCCTTAAATATTCACTGGAAGGACTGATGCTGAAGCTCCAATACCTTGGCCACCTGATGTGGAGGGCCGACTCTTTGGAAAAGACCCTGATGCTGGGAAAGATTGAAGGCAGGAGGAGAAGGGGACAACAGAGGATGAGATGATTGGATGGCATTGCTGACTCAAAGGACATGAGTTTGAGCAAGCTCCAGGAGATGGTGAAGGACAGGGAAGCCTAGTGTACTTCAGTCAGTGGAGTCACAAAGAGTTGCACACGACTTTGCAAGTGAACAACAACAAACAGATAATGTGATCAAACTTGAATTCTCATTGGTGTCATTTTTGAGCCAGAGAACACAGTTGGATATTGATGGTGTCAGCTCAATGGCAGTATTTGTGAACAAGTGTGGCTGTGGTGCTTTTTCTTTGGAAGTTCCCAGATCTAAAGAATCTTCACAGTAACAAGGAAAGTGAAGCCTCCAATAAAGATATGGCAAAGGATGGTTTTCCTAGAATGTCACCAACCTGCCTACTGATTGTCAACAGGATTTCCAGAGTTTAGATACCTTAATGCCAAAAGACTACAGTGATGGAGCAACAGTGTTATTACCTGCCAAAACATGAACAGCTGGGGGCTTTCAAATTCATTTATTACAAGGAAGCACTGTGGTTGTTCGGGTAATCCATACCACTCTCTGTGAGGCTTGGTACTTCGTGACATAATCAACCCATCCCTTGTCACAGATGCACTGTACCATCACAATGTGTTAAACCAGCCTTCACTCGTTAGCAGTGATTTATGATGATGGAGTCTTAACATCCCAGGGGTTTTTGTTCATGAAGACATATACTTACCTCGTTACCTTCTGTTTATGCCCAGCGTATTCATCTTTTATATTTGTTGAACAATGCACATTTTTAAACATTACACAATCAGCATTGCTCTAAATATTTGTACAATACTCAACAATGTGGATTTAACAAAGGGAAATTTTCCAACATTTAAACACAGATTTTAAATGTAACCTCTTCTAGACAATTATTCAAAATGACATTTTGAAAAAAAGATTATTATAAATGTTTGAAATCATGTAAAAGGTGAACAAAACACACTCGTAAAGGCCTGTGCAATTGCAATAAAGTGGGTATATGAATAAAGTAGCTGCATGGATACCATGGATTCAGAGTGGTTTTCCCTTATCTTCATTCTTATTCGTACTCTTTTTAAAGGGCTTCCCAGGTGATGCTAGTGGCAAAGAATCCACCTGCCAGTGCAGGAGATGGAAGAGATGCAGGTTTGATCCCTGGGTTGGGAAGATCCCCTAGAGTCGGAAATGGCAACCCACTCCAGTATTCTTGCCTGAAAAATTCCATAGGCATGGGAGGCTGGTGATTTAAGTCCATGGGGCAGCAAAGAGTCGGACACAACTGAACCAACAACACCCTTTTTAAAGGTTTTGTTTTATTTTGTGCATGTGTGTGCATGTATTTTTTTAGTCCAAGCGTTGCCTTCCTAAGGTTTTAGTAGTTTCTCAGAGGGTAAAGCATCTGCCTGCAGTGTGGCAGACCCAGGTTCAATCCCTGGGTTGGGAAGATCCTCTGGAGAAGGAAATGGCAACCCACTCCAGTATTCTTGCCTGGAGAAGCGCACGGATGGAGGAGTCCATGGGATGGCAAAGAGCTGGACACGACTGAGTGACTTCACTTTCTGAAACCCCTGCAGAACAGCTGAGGCCACCAGCTCCGGTTATCGTCTGATTGCTTCTTGGCTGGAATATAGAATTGGATTGCTCAGTGCAGGGTGATCCCGAGCCTCCAATCATTTAGCTCAGTCCATTCCAATAACTAAGTTCCTTTCATTATGTCAAAGGCTCCTTAAGTCCCTGTCTCATATATAGATTTTCATTTTTGAAACTTGGTATCTTTCCCAGAAATGATAAGTTTTAAGTTGTGTGTATCTGCCAGTTTCTGACCCATTGTTCTGTCATTTTGATTAATTGAGCATGTCTGTTAACATTATTAAAAACTTTTGTATCTTCTATTATTATTTTATTCTAATTAGTTGGGCCATTTAGAGGTTTTGTCTCCTAGGAGATGAGATTGAGCCTGTGTAATTAGCGCTCCTCTTTAGGACAGCTGGCTAATTCATCACCTTGGTGAGCAGTGCTAGACTCAGCTCACCGGCTTATTTTGTGTGACCATGGGCCCTGATTGGTTTTTCCTAGCCTTGGGATGGTGCCTGCTTCGTCTGGGACTCTGTCTTTTTCTGTTCACACAGGTGGGATCGAGTATACCATGTGGCAAGTGCTCCACATTATTATGATTAGAGAACAGTGGTCCCCTAACTTGTCACTGGTATACCACTTTTACACATTTCTGCCTTACCTCCTTACCAGCCATACCGTTATTTACATGACTTCTCTTTAAGTAACTGTAAATCTATTTGTTTTTCATCTAGTTGCGGCGAGCAGGGGCGACTCTTTATGTGATACATGGCTTCTCATTGTGATGGCTTCTCTCTTTGCAGAGCAGGGGCTCTGGAGCATGGGCTCGGTAGTTACGGTACACAGGCTTAGTTGCTCCACAGTCTGTGGGATCTTCCCAGACCAGGGATTGAGCCCATGTCCCCTGCATTGGCAGGGAGATTCTTAACCACTGGACCACTAGGGAAGTCCTAAACCTACTTGTTTTAACCTAGCATCATCTTAAGTTATTGTAGCCATGAGACCAAACCCTTGATTTATCAGTTTTATTTAACTTTTTTTTTTTACTATGTGTACATCTAAATAATAGCATAAATATTTAAATGATGGGTGTGTCCTGGTATCCCCAGGCTCCCTTGCATACTGCCAGGACATGTCATCACTCCACAGCTGAAGAGATCTGGTCAAAGACCCTGTACCAAGGATTCTAATGGCTGAAAATATCCAAATAACGTGATTACTTTCAAAGGATTTTAAGAATACCAAATCTCTCACTTGTGAAAGCACAGAATTAACGTGAAATCCTAGTGGTTTATGAAACCACATGCTTAAAAACCAGAGTATAATACAATAAGATTGAAATGAACCAGCTCAACAAAAACATGCTTCAGTTCCATTGGTAATTAAAGTGGTAAACAAGCCACAGTCTTTTTGCCTACCATTAATCCTCATTTGAACCCTGAGCACCAGGGCAGCTTCTAGGTTGCCTTGAGTGATGAGGAAAGACCACTGGAGGAAGGAGGAACAGATGGAGCAAAGATCTGGGACCAGCGCATCCTAATGGAGGGAAGAACCCCCAGTGCACAGACCTGGGTGGGGAGGACCAGGTCCAGCTACAGTGGGGCCAGAGCGAGGATGGAGCGTGATCAGGAGTGTGATCAGACAGCTGAGGGGCAGACGGTGGGCCATCATGCCACGTGTGGATTTGGGCCATTCTGGAGTTCTGAATAGGACAATGATTAGAGCTGGTCCCACTGGCTACTGTATAGGGAAGGGCTGTATTAGATCAAGAGTAAAAATAGTAAAGAAGACCCTGGTTTTCCCCACGTGAGAGATCATGGAAGCTTGGCCAGGTACCTATGGTTGTGAGAAGGAAGGGCAGGATAGAGGTTGGATTATATATATACACATACATACACACACATATGTGTGAAATACACCCACACACACACATATATATATGCATATACATACACTGGGCTTCCCGGGTGGCATAGTAGTAAAGAATCTGTCTGCCATCACAGGAGATGCAAGAGACTCAGGTTCGATTCCTGGGTCGGGAATATTCACTGGAGTAGGAAACGGCAACCCACGCCAGCATTCTTGCCTGGGAAATTCCATGGACAGAGGAGCCTGGGGGACTACAGTCCATGGGGTCACAAAGAACTGGACACGACTGAGTGACTAAGAAAAGCACATGCATACACTAACATTGCATTTTTCTTGAAACTGTTAAGATTAAATATATCTTTGAAAGGATAGATACATGTATATGTGTAACTGAATTGCTGCTGTACACTTGAAACTAACACAGTATTTTAAATCAACTATACTCCAATGCAAAATAAAAAATAAAATGAGTTAAAAGAAAGATTATATTTTCTCACCACGTGCAGTTATAAATATTTATCACAGGTATATTGATATATCCACTTTGTTGCTGTTCAGTCACTAAGTCATGTCCAGTTCCCTGCAGCCTCATGGACTGTAACACATCCGACTTCCCTGTTTGTCACTGTCTCCTGGAATTTACTCAAACTCGTGTCCACTGAGTCAGCGATGCCATCCAACCATCTCATCCTCTGTCATCCCCTTCTCCTCCTGCCTTCAGTCTTTCTCAGCATCAGGGTCTTTTCCAATGAGTCGGCTCTTAGCATCAGGTGGCCAAAGTACTGGAGGTCCAGCTTTAGCATCAGTTTTTCCAATGAATATTCAAGTTTGATTTCCTTTAGAATTAACTGGATTGACCTCTTGGCAATCCAAGGGACTCTCAAGAGTCTTCTCCGGGACCACAATTAGAAAGTATCAATTCTTCAGTATTCAGCCTTCTTTATGGTCCAACTCTCACATCCATATGTGACTACTAGAAAAACCATAGCTTTGACTATATGGACCTTGTCAGCAAAGTGATGTTTCTGCTTTTTAATATACTGTCTAGGTTTGTTATAGCTTTTCTTCCAAGGAACAAGCTTCTTTAAATTTCATGGCTGCAGTCATCATCCACAGTGATTTCAGAGCCCAAGAAAATAAAATATAATGTATCTGTATATAACTTAGATATACTGATATAACATAATTAATGCATTTATAATATATAATTAAGTTATATTTTACCTTTTATGAAACAAACCCCAAATGCCTCTTTCTATATGTTGGATAGAAATAAAAATTTTGGGAAGGCTTATAAAATAGTGTTTCCAGTGTGCTGTTAAAAAAAAAAAAGACATTGTGTGGTTTTTCCTGCTTTAGTAGTTTTCAGTTTAGTTGACAAAATATTAGTGTGTGTTTTGAAGCCAGAGTTTTCACAATTGTGGCTGACTTACAGGTTATAGGCCTCGGCCTGAGCAACCAGGTGCTGTTTACTGACTCCTGGTGCTATTTACTGGGATGGGTCAAAGTGGGACCTCAGGGGCAGAAGGCCTGGGAATGCATTATCTATGACCTTGGTCATCTGCTTCTCTCCCTGCAGTGATCCCCAAGGTCACCAAGCACCTGCTCTCAAACCCCGTGTTTACCTGTATCATCCTGGCCGCCTGCATGGAGATTGCAGTGGTGGCTGGCTTCGCTGCCTTCTTGGGAAAGTATCTGGAGCAGCAGTTTAACCTCACCACCTCTTCTGCCAACCAGCTGCTAGGTGAGTCTGTGTCACCCACTGGCCCCGCCCTGCATAGGGAGGCTGCCCGTGCTTAGAATACCATAAGCATTGACTGAGACCAGTCAGACAGCCCAGACCGTGCTGCTCCTGTCGCAGAATATACATGTGGTCTGTGTGCAGAAGAATTACAGAGTATTTTCTTGGAGTAAGATTTACCCACTTGAAGCAGTTGCTAAAAGTACATGGTAATAAAGAGCTAAAATATAAAATATGCATAGAAGCATTGTGACAGGCCAGGAAGGCCATAAATTGGTGTAAACTGGAGAATTAGGGGGAAGATGTGATGAACAAAGAGGGGAATCAAGATGGATCTTGAAAGATCAGTACTGGGTTGACCAAAAAGATCATTCTGTCCATAAGATGTGATGGAAAAACCCAAATGAACTTTTTGGCCAACCCCATAGGCTTTGCTCAGGAGCGTAAAAAAGCAAGAATATTCTTGGCAACGTGAAACCCTTGGTCAACAGATATAGAGGTTAGAAGCCATTTGCTCGCCTCCATTTTTGTGCGCATGGCAGATATAAAATGGATCATAACACTCCTCCCCAAGCTCAACTGTGGCCTTACCAGTCTTCTCAACAGTAAACCACAGACATCTGCCTCCAGTCCTTTGGAGTTGGCCTGCTAAAGAGAACCAGTTTCCGCGCATGAGAAGCAGGATTACTTATACCTGATAGGGAACGTGATCTCACAGCACAAGCAGAGGGAAGGGTCAAGAATGACTTCCAGGTTTCTGGCTCAGACAGGGGGTGGTACCATTTGTGAAGGCTGAAAGCAGAAAAGAATCAGATCTGTAGGGAAGGCGGGGAGTTCAGACGTGAAGTTGCTGAGTGTGAGATGGCCGTGATGTATCCACGTGATGTCCTGTGCATGGCTGAGGACTGGAGGAGGAGGTGTGGACCGCATCAGTGTGTGCACGGTCACTGAGGACACGGGAGTGCAATTTACAGAAGGATATTGTGTAGAAATAGGAGAGTGAAACCACCCGTGAGGAAATAGAGAGGCATAGAAGCATCTCCTGAAAGAAACTCGTGGGTCACGGGGCGTCAAGGAAGAGATGACTCCAAGAAAGAAGCCGTCAGCCATGAGAGTGTCCACGTGTGATGCAACCTCACATGCCATGCTGCTGCTAAGTCTCTTCAGTCGTGTCTGACTCTGTGCGACCCCACAGACGGTAGCCCACCAGGCTCCCCCGTCCCTGGGGTTCTCCAGGCAAGAACACTGGAGTGGGTTGCCATTTCCTTCTCCAGTGCATGAACGAAAAAGTGAAAGTGAAGTCGCTCAGTCGTGTCTGACTCCTAGTGACCCCATGGACTGCAGCCCACCAGGCTCCTCCATCCATGGGATTCTCCAGGTGAGAGTACTGGAGTGGGGTGCCATTGCCTTCTCACATGCCTTGGGTCCCTTCAGTAAGCAGGATGTCTTTCAGCCGATGTCAGGGCTGTGTCCTTGAAGCTGCAGCAGGTAAGCCCGTGCTGTGGTGTGAGGAGCAGCCCACAGGAGGCAAAGAATAGCTAGTGACTGCAGGACGCTTTCCCAAGCTTAGCAGTGGTAGGAAGGAGTGGAGACATAGTGGGTGATGTGTGTTGCCATCAAGGGATTGGAGTAATGGTACTGTTGCTAAGACACAGTTGCTATTGTGGCAGGAAGGACTTGAGCAGGTATCTAAGCGGAGGGGAAAGAGCCAGCAGAGGTGACGTGCGGAAAAGGGAGGGAATGCAGTAGACAGCGTCTGACGGAAGAGCTCATCTGTTTCAGAAAGTGCACAGAAGGAAAGATACGAGGATGACCCCTGAAAATGTGACATTCCAGTCTGAACGTTGAGAACGTGCCCTCCCCATGGAATTATCTTCTGGAAAGTAGGGAAAACCACTAGGCCATTCAGGTATGACCTAAATCAAATCCCTTATGATTATACAGAGGAAGTGAGAAATAGATTTAAGGGACTAGATCTGATAGATAGAGTGCCTGATGAACTATGGACAGAGGATCATGACATTGTACAGGAGACAGGGATCAAGACCATCCCCATGGAAAAGAAATGCAAAAAAGCAAAATGGCTGACTGAGGAGGCCTTACAAATAGCTCTGAAAAGAAGAGAAGCGAAAAGCAAAGGAGAAAAGAAAAGATATAAGCATCTGAATGCAGAGTTCCAGAGAACAGCAAGAAGAGATAAGAAAGCCTTCCTCAGTGATCAATGCAAAGAAATAGAGGAAAACAACAGAATGGAAAAGATTAGAGATCTCTTCAAGAAAATTAGAGATACCAAGGGAACATTTCTTGCAAAGATGGGCCCGATAAAGGACAGAAATGGTCTGGACCTAACAGAAGCAGAAGATATTAAGAAGAGGTGGCAAGAAAACACAGAAGAACTGTACAAAAAAGATCTTCATGACCAAGATAATCACGATGGTGTGATCACTAATCTAGAGCCAGACATCTTGGAAAGTGAAGTCAAGTGGGCCTTAGAAAGCATCACTACGAACAAAGCTAGTGGAGGTGATGGAATTCCAATTGAGCTGTTTCAAATCCTGAAAGATGATGCTGTGAAAGTGCTGCACTCAATATGCCAGCAAATTTGGAAAACTCAGCAGTGGCCACAGGACTGGAAAAGATCAGTTTTCATTCAAATCCTAAATAAAGGCAATGCCAAAGAATGCTCAAACTACCGTATAGTTGCACTCATCTCACACACTAGTAAAGTAATGCTCAAAATTCTCCAAGCCAGGCTTCAGGAATGCGTGAACTGTGAACTCTCTGATGTTCAAGCTGGTTTTAGAAAAGGCAGAGGAACCAGAGATCAAATTGCCAACATCTGCTGGATCATGGAAAAAGCAAGAGAGTTCCAGAAAAACATTTATTTCTGCTTTCTTGACTATGCCAAAGCCTTTGACTGTGTGGATCACAATAAACTGTGGAAAATTCTGAAAGAGATGGGAATACCAGACCACCTGACCTGCCTCTTGAGAAATCTATATTCAGGTCAGGAAGCAACAGTTAGAACTGGACATGGAACAACAGACTGGTTCCAAATAGGAAAAGGAGTATGTCAAGGCTGTATATTGTCATCCTAGTTATTTAACTTCTATGAAGGAGATCAACCTTGGGATTTCTTTGGAAGGAATGATGCTAAAAGCTGAAGCTCCAGTACTTTGGCCACCTCATGCAAAGAGTTGACTCATTGGAAAAGACTCTGATGCTGGGAGGGATTGGGGGCAGGAGGAGAAGGGGATGACCGAGGATGAGATGGCTGGATGGCATCACAGACTCGATGGATGTGAGTCTAAGTGAACTCTGGGAGATGGTGATGGACAGGGAGGCCTGGCGTGCTGCAATTCATGGGGTCGCTAAGAGTCAGACAAAACTGAGCGACTGAACTGAACTGAACTGAACTGATGCAGAGTACATCATGAGAAACGCTCGGCTGGAAGAAGCACAAGCTGGAATCAAGATTGCCGGGAGAAATACCAATAACCTCAGATATGTAGATGACACCGCCCTTATGGCAGAAAGTGAAGAGGAACTACAAAGCCTCTTGATGAAAGTGAAAGAGGAGAGTGAAGAAGTTGGCTTAAAGCTCACCATTCAGAAAACGAACATCATGGCATCTAGTCCCATCACTTCATGGGAAATAGATGGGGAAACAGTAGAAACAGTGTCAGACTTTATTTTGGGGGCTCCAAAATCACTGCAGATGGTGATTGCAGCCATGAAATTAAAAGACACTTACTCCTTGGAAGGAAAGTTATGACCAACCTAGATAGCATGCTGAAAAGCAGAGACATTACTTTGCCAACAAAGGTCCGTCTGGTCAAGGCTATGGTTTTTCCAGTGGTCATGTATGGATGTGAGAGTTGGATTGTGAAGAAAGCTGAGTGCCGAAGAATTGATGCTTTTGAACTGTGGTGTTGGAGAAGACTCTTGAGGGTCCCTTGGACTGCAAGGAGATCCAACCAGTCCATTCTACAGGAGATCACTCCTGAGTGTTCTTTGAAAGGAATGATGCTAAAGCTGAAGCTCCAGTACTTTGGCCATCTCATGAGAAGAGTTGACTCATTGGAAAAGACTCTGATGCTGGGAGGGATTGGGGGCAGGAGGAAAAGGGGATGACTGAGGATGAGATGGCTGGATGGCATCAGTGACTCGATGGACATGAGTTTGAGTGAACTCTGGAAGTTGGCGATGGACAGGAAGGCCTGGCGTGCTGCGATTCATGGGGTCGCAGAGAGTCGGACACGACCGAGCGACTGAACTGAGCTGGACTGAAGCAGCAGTAGTGCAAGTCCTGAGAGGAATGGGCAAGGTGATATTTTCTGATCTTTTTCTTTAATGTGTCCTTCACAAACTGGCCAGTAAACCCATGTTAGGGTACTGACCCAAGATAACTCACCAGGAAAACACACGTGAACAATGAAATGCTAGTACATGTCCGCCAGACAGCAGCACCAAGTGTTGTTGAGAAGGTGGAGCCACTGAAACTCTCGTGTGCTGCTGGTGAGAAAAGTTCTTTGGCAGTGCCTATGAAAGCTGAAAGCATATGCTTACTCTGGGATCCAGCATTCCACTTCTGGGCAGAATCCAACAGAAATGAGTGTTTAGATCCACTTATTTATATAGGCTTAGGTAACAGTAGGGCTTCCCTCATAGCTCAGTTGGGAATCTGCCTTCCTTGCAGGAGAGCTGGATTCAATTCCTGGGTTGGGGAGATCCCCTGGAGAAGGAAATGGCAACCCACTCCAGTATTCTTGCCTGGTAGAATCTCATGGACAGAGGAGCCTAGCAGGCTACAGTCTATGGGGTCACAATAGTCGGACATGACTTCACAACTAAACATACATATATACACATAGGTAACAGTATCTAAAACAGCTTTATGCATAAACCCCCCAAACTGGAAACAGTCCAAATATCTATCAGTAGAATGGGTAAATAAATTATAGAATATTCATACAGTGGCCTGCCACACAGCATGAGAAAGCAAGAGCTTGTATATATACCTCAATGTGGATGGATCTGGGACAGTCAAAAGACGTCAGACTCAAAAGAATCATATTAGTAAGAGTTAGAAAGGGAAAAGTTGGACTTCCCTGTTGGTACAATGGATAAGAATCCACCTGAAGATGCAGGGGACCTGGGTTTGATCCCTGGTCTGGGAAGATTGCTCATGCTGTGAAGCAGCGTTAAGCCCGTGCACCACAGCTGCTGAGGCCACACTCTAGAGCCCTGGGGCCGCAACTAGGGAAGCTTGTGAACCCAGAGCCTGTGATCTGCTCCAGGGGAGCCGCTGCAGTGAGAAGCCTACACACTGCAGCCAGGGAGCACCTCCCACTCTCTGCAGCTGGAGAACGGCCACGCGGCAGCAGAGGCCCAGTGCAGCCCCAAGAAGGAAAATAAACACTTTCTTAATGGAAAAAGTAATGAAAGTAACAGAGGCCAGAATGATAGTTGCTCTTGGACTTTGGGTGAATGAGGACAGCAGGGAACCCCTGAGGCTGCTGGAAATGTTTTAATACGGGGGTGTGTACAGATGCAACAAGTCATCAGCGTTCCCTTAATCTTATGCACGTCACAGAACATAATGTATCAAGTTAAAAAAGAAAAAATTAAAACCCTACCAACAAGGATGTGGCCAGACCCCAGCCCCTCTCCCTGGGGGCTGCCAGAGCACACAAGGCTGATGTTTTTCTTTTTCTTACTAATAGCTCTTTACCATCCACTCTTTTATCCAAGAGATATTAGCAAAATGCAGTTAGCCCTTAGTACCCATCTGACAGAGATAGGGTAAAAAGTGTCTCTGTAGACCCAGAGGGATGGTACCAGGAGGGAGGTGGGAGGGGGTTCAGGAAGGGGAACACGTGTACACCCATGGCGGATTCATGTTGATATGTGGCAAAACCGGTACAATATTGTAAAGTAATTAGCCTCCAATTAAAATAAATAAATGTATACTTAAAAAAATAGTGTCTCTGTAGTTACAGTTATAACTTCTCCGTTACACCTACGATCTCTTCGGTTTAGCCCTCCAGCACCCAAAGACTTTCTTTCTCACCTCCTGATTTCTTGACTGCAGCTTCTTACATTTTGATCACATTTGCTTCAAAGCTGGGGCTCTGTTCTAGTTCAGAGCAGATTCCTAGAGTTTCCCATCAGCAAAGCAATAGTCTTCAGGGCAGAAGGAAAAACTCAGCCTCTCTTTCCTGCATCTGTCTCTGTCTCAGTGAGTCTGTCTGTTAGGGCACGTGGCCTGGGGAGAGGCAGCCTGGTGGCCGTCTGTCGGTCTGTCCGTCTGTCTGGCAGTCCAGGCAGGCAGGACATGTGCCCTTTCCCGGTGCCCTTCCCGTGGCATCTGGAGTGTTGGCTGCAGGAGGGGCTGGCAGGGGGCCCTGAGGGGACAGAGAGAGGCCGCGAAAGCCTAAGGAAAGGCGCGTGCCCCAGAGGCCTTCATCAGTAGCTCCCGTAGACCTCGGGGAGGAGTCCCCTGCCGTCATCCCAGGCCATCAGCGCTGTCTCTGGGCCACCCGCAAAGTCATCAGTAGATGGGGCAGAGTTCCGAAAAGAGCAGCACAGATGATTAAGGGCTGATGGCCTTGATTTATGCATGAAGATAAAAGGGACTCAATCTGCATAGGTTAAGGTAATGAGGATGGAGTTTGGGGGGAAGTTCTGATAACCGCCCGCATGCTAAGGCTTCATACACATCAGGGAGGGAGAGGGGAGGTGGATGATGGCTTGGAGAGAAGGTGCCCAAAGCCTGTTATTGCCATAGTTACCATCATCACCAGGGGCTGCTCCCTGCCGCCTTTGATGGAAAATGGAACGGAACGCAGCCTGCTCTCCGGGCGTGGGCTGTGGTCATCGGTGTTCACTGACACAGATCCAATCTGCTCGCTTTTTCGTTCATCCAGAAAATAGTTCCCAAGTGCCCAGGCACAGGGAACCAGGGCTGAACAGGATGGAACGGTCCTTGGGGAAGCTGCATCTTAGGAGGGGGAGAGAAAACAAGAAACCAGAAAACCAGAAATGTCCGAGGCAGCTTCACATAATGAGGAGAGCCATGCAAACAATAAAACGTGGCAGGAAACACTAAGGAACCTCAGATAGGCTGCTGGACCGCTCTAGGTGGGGTGGCCCGGGCTCCCTGTGAGCATTGGGCCCAGCCAGGTAGAGGCACAGGGGAAGAATGTTCTGGGAGCTCCCCTGCTGGCTCAGCAGTAAAGAATTCGCCTGCCAATGCAGGGGACGCAAGTTTGATCCCTGGGTTGGAAGATCCCTTGGAGAAGGGAATGGCAACCCACTCCAGTATTGTTGCCTAGAGAATCCCATGGACAGAGGAGCCTGGCGGGCTACAGTCCATAGGGTCGCAAGGAGTCAGACATGACTTAGCAACTAAAACAGCAACAGAATGTCGTAGAAGAAGAATCAGCAAGTGCAGAGACTAGGGGCTTGAATGGATTTGGTCTGTTCCAGGGGGAGAGAAGAGAATTGGGTGTGGTTGGGGAGTCACTATGGCATGGAGGAGAGACAGGCAAGTAGGGGTGAGGTCCTGAAGATCGTGTCTGTAAAAGGATGAGAAAGAACCGAGCGCAGACAACCCAAGAATGTCAAATAATACAAAATGCTGTGTTTTTCTTAAAATCTGACTTGTCCTATTTTCTTTGCAGAGCTCAGCCTCCCTGATTATGCTTTTCTCACCCGAATATTAAAATTAATTTGCATTCCTGTAGCACATACCAGCTGATTGATGTAGTCAATTGACCTAGAGGTCTGTTGATTGGCAAGCAAGAGGCAGCCTAAACTGGAAAATTGGCCATACACAGTCTACATGGTGGATAAATGACATGCAGTAATTTAAAGCTGAGTTTAGATGAAATGAATAAGAACAAAACCAAACAAGAGATTGGAACTCCTAGGATCCTTTGGTCCTCCTAAGATGCCCTGAGTCTCTGAGAATCAGAAATAGCAGGTTTTTGGTCTTGCTGCCTTGCAGATAGCTCTGTTTCTAAGAAGGTATTGGGGAGGGGGATAAAAATGTATGCCAATTACTCACCAGGAGCTGCAAAATGTATCGATTTGATCAATGCTACTTCCTGAGAAGTTGCAGGGATGGTTAAAACACTGTCTCTCTGTAGGTTGGTGAGTTCTGAGGCCTCTGTTTAAACAACCTCCAGACCCTTCTTTGTCTGAAGAAGAGAAAATCCCCAAATGATCTTGAGCCCCCTTTCCCACACCGCCTGGGAAACACACAGAGGGCACATTGCTAACACGCACGTGTGTTTCTCAGCCCATCTGCCCTGTCTGTCGGTTGTTCTCACACCAGCTGGGGCTGTTTCCCATGAGGGTTCCCCGCTTAGCATGAGGGTGTATGACTTACATGCCTCATCACTGTGAGTTTTTACGTGTCTGTGTTCCCCCCCCCCAATTATCTGTGGGCTCCTTGAAGGTAGAAATGAGGCTGTTAGCAGAGACGTCGGGGTACCGGGGAGGAAGTGGCACCGCGGTATTGTCACGGGGGATTCTGTTCACGCAGGGCCCAGCCTCAGGGGCCTGCGTTGACTGGCCCTGCTCCCCTGGCTAACGGTTCCCGCCCCTCTGCTCTGCTCCAGGGATGACTGCGATCCCATGTGCCTGTCTGGGCATCTTCCTGGGCGGTCTCCTGGTGAAGAAACTCAGCCTGTCTGCCCTCGGGGCCATTCGGATGGCCATGCTCGTCAACCTGGTGTCCACCGCTTGCTACGTCTCCTTCCTCTTCCTGGGCTGCGACACGGGCCCTGTGGCTGGGGTTACTGTTCCCTATGGAAACTCGTAAGTCTCAGAAAGGTCACACACACCCCCACCCAAACACATACACACACCCCTGCCCCACCATCCCCTGCCTGCCCAGGGATACCAAGACCCTCTCTCCAGGGTCAGTTAATGGAGCCTGCTTCGTCCCTAGTGACCCTGACCCGGAAGTTAATGATGCCTCTGCATCTTCCGTCCAGTGTTGAAGGATATATGTGAACCTTCTGGGTGGGGAGGACAGAATTCCACTTAAAGACTGTCTCCCAGCACGGCCAGGGGAGCACTGAGGAGACAGGTAGACGCTCACTCCCCAGAGGATTCAGGTGCCTATTTTTGGCATTTGATTTTAGGAATGAGGTGAAGATAGAAAATTAAAAATAGGTTTTATTTTAACATTCAGCTTATAATACAAGAGAGAAGTGTGTGTGTGTTAGTAGCTCAGTTGTGTCCGACTCTTTGCCACCCCAAGGATTACAGCCTTCCAGGCTCCTCTGTTCATGGGGATTCTCCAGGCAAGCATGCTGGAATGGCTTGCCATTTCCTTCTCCAGGAGATCTTCCCAACCCAGGGGTCAAACCCAGGTCTCCTGCATTGCGGGTGGATTCTTACAGTCTGAGCCACCAGGGAAGTCTGTAAAATAGAAGAGACTTCAACAGTTCCTAAACAATAAGAAGCTATCATTAGGCTCACATAGTAATAGCAGGGTCCAACCCATGTTAAGTGTGGGGTGGGGGAGGAGGAGAGAAGGGAGGGAAGAAAGGACGGAATTTAGCTCTTACAGGACATCTCATTTCCTGTCTATTATCCTAAGACTTTGAACTGAAGCTGAATCAGGCTTGTCCTTAGAGGGCATTATGGAGAGTCCTTATATGTCCAGTACCAACGGCTGGTCCTTCTTCTACACGAGCCTCTGGGAGTCCAGGCTGGAGCATCAGGGCCGCAGCATGGCTGGCCCACAGGATACCAGTTCCTCTCCACACCAGTCTCCTCCGAGCAGGCCACCAGGCTTCCTCCTGACATTAAGTCAGACAGAGCCAGGCTCGTCGGCCACCCTGCAAGGTCAGACAGGCAGGAAGGAAGCCCACTGGCCAAGGCATCCTCTGTGTATCCATGCACAGTCCAAACACCAGCACCCTTCCTTCCCTGCACACCATGGCCACGGTGGCCACTGTGACCCCAGAGGGCAGGGGGCTGTCCATGGGGATCCAGAAGAAGATGGCCTTACTCTGATGGATTCCACCTCTCCTCTCTTTTCCAGCTCAACACCTGGCTCAGCCCTGGACCCCTACTCGTCCTGCAATAAAAACTGTGAATGCCAAACCGATTCCTTCACTCCAGTGTGCGGGGCAGACGGCATCACCTACCTGTCTGCCTGCTTTGCTGGCTGCAACAGCACGGTATTGCTGATTTTCTGATGGGATGGGATGGGGCAGGGGAGCACAGCCAGCCAGAGTAGCTTAAAACCCCAGGTCAGGGGCAAGAGTGGGCAACCACATGTGTCCTGTGGCTTGTGTCCCTGCCTTGTGAACTGTCTCAGCCTCTGCCCTGCTCTGGTGGAGAATTCTCCATCAGAAGGATAGGAGGCCTGCCAGGCCATCCAGCTGCTTTGTGCTAAATCAAATAGGTCTCCAAAAAGTGTTACTGAGCAATTTTAACAGAGAGTAAAAATTCAAAGGAAGCTGTATGGAGCCAGAGGAAAAGATTATGGTTCAAAGCTAGAAACAGGATGACACCACAGGTAATGAGTTCCCCATCAACAGAAGTATGTAAAGAAAGGTTGGAACCATTTATCAGGGAAGACCTCTTCCATACCTGAGACTATGCAACACTAATTCAGCATCTTCTCTACTCGATTCCCTTTGCCTTTATCTTCTCAGCTAGATGCCTCCACCTTTTTCCATCTTGCCACTATCATTTCTTTCCGTGTGCTTTTTGTTCTTGTGTTTGTTTTGGGGTTTTTCCTTCTCAACATGAATTATACATTGACAATTATACAGTTGACTCTCAACCTGCATGCAACTTTCCACATTCTCTGCATGAAAACCTGAGACTATGAGACTGGTCCCCTAGTCCTGCTGTCCCCACCTTGTACCTGCCCTTCTGCGTCCACACCCCACTTCCCTGCTGCAGGCCCTCCTCTTCGCTCACTTAGACCAGTGTGGTAGTTGCCTCCCTGGCCTCACAACTCAGGATGGGCCCCTGCTGGTCTGTCTTCTCCATTGCAGCCAGAATGATTTGTAATATTGCATGTTGTTCAGTTGCTCAGTCATGCCTGACTTTTTGGACCCATGCACGGCAGCACACCAGGCTTCCCTGTCCTTCACTATCTCCCGGATTGTGTTCGTATCACGTCCATTGGGTCAATAATGCTACCCAACCATCTCATCCTCTGCTGTCCCCTTCTCCTCCTGCCTTCAATCTTTCCCAACATCAGGGTCTTTTCCAATGAGTTGGCTCTTCGCATCAGGTGGTCAAAGTATTGGAGCTTCAGCGTCAGTCCTTCCAGTGAATGTTTAGTGTTGATGGTTTGGGCTCCTTGCTGTCCATAGCATGATGTATGAATATATCTCCTAATATTGGGCCATCCTTACATCCTGGAATGAATTTCACTGTTTTGCTTTGCTTTCAGCCATGCCAATGGCTGGCAGGATCTTAGTTCCCAGACTAGGGGCTGAACCCAGGCCCAGCAGTGCGAGCACAGAGTCCTAACCACTGGACTGCCAGTTGTTCAGTTCCTACGTAGCGCTGCACCGGACCCTTTCTGACCAGTTAGAAGATAACGTCTAGGCACTGAATTGGGTTTCTGTCTTCAGCACATGTCTGTCCTCTGCCATGCTCTTCAGCTGTGCTTGCTTTCAAGTTGGGTATTCCGCTTTCCCCATACAACTTGGGTCTTTTCCTACTTCTTCCTCCAGTTTGACAACTCCTACTCATCCATCAATACCCTACTCAAATGCCCCCTCCCCTGTGAAGCCATCCCTGCCCTCCTTTATCTTTGAGCTTCTTGCCTCTGCAGTCTTGGTACCTGTCTCTCCTGGAGGCACCTTTCTCGTTTCACTGCAGTGATCTGTTAAAAGCGTTTGTCATCTGCCCTGACCTGTGAGTTTCCTAAGTGAGCCCTGGCGCCCACAAGTGTTCTGTAAATGTCTGGAGTTGCAGAGATGGAAAGAAACACAAGAAGGCTTGAGTGGCTGCTTTCAAGGAACTTAGAGTTGATATCCTTTGTTTCTCCCCTTTGCTTATTTTGTGTCTTTTGGGAGCAGCTATTTCATTGAAGGAAGAAAACTGTATCGTTTGTTTTCATTTCCAAAGACCTCATTTTTCCTTACATTTAACATTTAGATCCTTGGCCAGTTATTAACATTTTTCTACAGAGAAAATAAATCACCCTCGGGTGGAGGGGGCAAGGACTGATTTTTTTTTTAAGTAGATGATAAGGCAGTTTCCTTAAGTGGGTAGAAATGAATTTTTAAAAAGAGATGGGACCTTGAAAATGGTTAAAATAAAAGTACAAGCTATTCTTTTTCATGACAACAATTTCATTAACTCTTTAATATCTAAAAGCTATACTATAAATCAAGTTTGGTTACCGTGCTGTGATGAGAATGACATTGACTCAGTATAGGCTAGTGTCCTGAGACCAAAGCAGTCTATTCCAGAGCATTCTCTGACCAAAAAAAGGTCTAAAAAATGTGTGTCTCCTGTTCTTCCCTGGACGAGAGGCTTATTGAATAAGAGCTTAATCAGGCCCGGGTTTGCTTCTGGCTGCTGAAGCAGCAAGCTGTGGAATGCAATTATCAACAGAGGGCAAGCATCTCCGATTCCCTCTGGACATACGTGGTTTATTCCCCAGACACCTGCCTCTTCTTCACAGTACCAGAGGCCTCGTATTGTCTGCTAGGGTGCAGGTGATGCAGAGGGGTGATACCCCCTGCAATTACAAGGCGGAGAATGAGAAAGTCCCGGGGCTGGGGTGGGAGTTACGCTCTCCCCACAGAGGCAGGCCTCTGGATGCCTTGTCTTCCAGTGGGTGGACAAGGGCTTTAGGGTCACAGAGCTATGTGTACCCTGGAAAGGGGCTTTTGTGAAAGTTCAGCCCTAAAAACAACCACGACCCTGAAACTTGCCACACTGGCAAGCTCCTCTGAGAGCCTGTGTGGGCCAGGTGACAGGGCCTTTCACAGGTCACTCGTGGTCCCAGGTCAGAGGAATCTCAGGCCATCAAGCAAAACGGAGCAAAAAGCAATTTCAAAATACTTTCAAATATTTTGAGAAAATGCCAAAAGGGTGGAGTATATTCCTGGGATGTTTGCTCCCTCTTCCTCTCCCCTTCTTGTCTGCAGGCTCCCTCCGAAAACTCTTCCTCAAGCTAGAGGTTTCTTCATCCCTCTTTCCCCCTTCCATATTTTTCCACCTGCATCCGCTGGAGTCCTCTCCCAGTGTGGGCACAGCCATTCTGTCACCCGGACCCCCAGCCCCGTGTGTATTATCTCACTCATCCTCACAACAACCTTGGAAGAACGTGTTATCCCCTGATTACAGAGGAATCCTTGCCCAAGGTCACATAGACGGCGGTGGCGCTGGCGTTGGAACGCAGGGTCTGCTGGACGGCAGTCTCACTGTCTTCCCCGGCCCTCTGACTTCTCTCTTTAGTATGCCTGCCTTTTCCGCCAGCTGAAAGGAGCTCTCCATGTGTGCGCGCCACAGCTGGGATGCTATACCTTCACGATCTGACCCTGCTGCCTCTCCAACCTCAGCCCCCCAACTCCACACCCATCTTGAAGAACCACTGACACACTCAGACTTCTTGGGGTGCCCCCTGCGTACCCAGCTCTCTTTTACCTCTGGACCTCTGTGCATCCTGTTTATCAGGGCAGGTCTTCCCCTAAGCCCTTGACAATCCTTAACACATCCTTATCCACCGCTGAGAAGCCTCCTTGCACCTCCTCACTGCTTCCGAGGCTGCTCTGACCACCCCCACCCCCGCCGTTCCCCGCAGAAGCCTCAGCACCTCTCTCCGCGCTCCACCAGACCGGATGGCCCGCGTTCGCCTGCATCTCCGTCGCTTGCCCATCACTAGGCACCCACATCCAGAAATGAGGTTCTGCTGGGGACCCTTGCACTCCCAGTGTTAGCCACGGCTCTGATAAAGGCCCTGGGCTTTCGCATGCCTGGTTGGAAACTGTGCCAACCTCAGCGTGCCTCAGGGAGACTCAGGTGCTAATACCACAGCTGGCAGGCAGGTAGGCTGGCCACTGTAGATTTTAATACCGAACACCTCATCTGTGCTCGTCTCTCCCCACTTGGCAGCTTCCATCCAGACTTGTGAAAATCCCCCCTAACTCAATTAGACATGAATAAATCACCGACAAAATCACTCTGATTGTTAGGAGATCTGGTTCGTGTTAGCGGTTTGCTGATATCAGACTTTCCTTCCTGCCCTGGTTTGAGGTTTTGTGTTTTGTTGTCTGATCTCATTTCTCCTTGAGTGATAGCGATGGAAGTTTCCAGAATTGCATTTAATATACAATCTCTAATTCTCATTGCACGTGCCCAGGAACGGTGATGGAAAAGATGGCAACTTAATTTTCTAAGCTTCCTTTGGCAGGAATATATTGTCCAGATTGTTTCTGCCCCTTTCACTCCCAGAAGTAATTATTCCAACAGAAAGCATGTTGGGAGCTGCTGATTGACTGCTGGAAGTTGTATCCTTCTGATGTACTGAATAATTGACTTAGAAAAAGGCTTCTGTCAGCCACCAGCGGAATGTTCAAAGTCCGTACAAGTCCGGCACAGCAGCTTGTGGGGGGCTAAGGATAGGTGACTCATCTGTGCCCCGCTCCAGGCCACAGGGATTTATCGAGCACAGGTTTGAACAGAGCTCGACTAGGTGCTATGGCAGGGAGGGGATGTGGCTACCCCATTTTGGATGCATGCAGGGGGCTCCTTGTTCAGGACGGCCGGCGTGTCTCAGGGCTGGCCTTCATCCACAGGGAATCCGTGGGTGTTTGCCTGGAGGATAGGATGCCATACTCGAGTGTGAGCGTGAGTGTGAGCACAGGATGACGGGGAGGCTTGAACCTGGTGACTCGGGCAGAGCTTTGGTTCGGAGTCAGGGAAGAGGAGAATCTAGAGGGAGGGGCCTGATATCCCTCTGAGCTGCAGCTCCATCCCTCCCCTGGGCTCTGCCCACACCTCCCCCTCGGGATGCTGGAGCAGGGAGTGAGCCTGGTGCTCCCCAAAATGCAGCCCTTTCCTCGCCCCTCGGCAGGAGACCATTGCAGGTTACCCGGGCGAAGGGTGGACAGAGGTCTCGCTTTCATCGCAGAGTTTCCTCCATGGCCATTATCCTTCAGCCAGTGACCCTGCCAGGGAACAAGCTAGTGCGTTTCTTCTTGCAGTGTTTCGATTTCCCCTCTGCCTAGAGGCACGTGGGTTGCTGCTGATGCTCTTTGTGACAGGCTCTGAGGTCTTCACCTGGAAATACTGACTGGGGTTCGGCCAGTGAGGTGGAGAGATTCTAAGCTGCAAAAAGACAGTAATAAATGACAGGAGAAGGTCTGAGGAACTTCGCTGAATCGTAAAAAGATCCCGTGAAAGTCTAGGACACGTGGGAGCGTGTTACCATTCAAAGGAAGACGTGCCAGCTATTGTACCGTCTCGGGCCTCTGCCACCTGGGGCATCAGGAAGAAGCAGGGCAGGATGCTGCGCATGTCAGCACTCGCCCTGACCCCCTTCTGAACTACAGGACTCAGGTCCTACCTTTTGTAGAAATTGCCATTAGTTCCTGCTTGTTGTTGTTTAGTCGCTAAGTCCTGTTCGACTCTTTGAGACCCCATGGACTGTAGCCCGCCAGGCTCCTCTGTTCATGGGGTTTCCCAGGCAAGAATGCTGGAGTGGGTTGTCATGCCCTCCTCCGGGGATCTTCCCAACCCAGGGATGAAAACTACGTGTCCTGTGTTGGCAGGGGGATTCTTTACCACTGCACCGCCAGCGAAGCCCTTTTGTCCTGGTACCTGAATACATCTCAGA
The DNA here is from genome assembly GCF_001704415.2 of Capra hircus. NCBI lineage: Eukaryota > Metazoa > Chordata > Mammalia > Artiodactyla > Bovidae > Capra > Capra hircus. Next base: position 14,171,268 of record NC_030828.1, on the reverse strand, counting down.
AAGAAAACCAAATCAGTATTTCAGGATGTTGAGAAAGAAGCATTGAAGTTTCCACAGGCTCGAAATACAAAGAACATCATCACCCCCTTGTCTGTCCCCTTAGTGAAGTCAGTGAAGTTGCTCAGTCGTGTCCGACTCTTTGCAATCTCACGGACTGTAGTCCACCAGGCTCCTCCATCCATGGAATTTTCCAGGCAAGAGTACTGGAGTGGGTTGCCATTTTGGAAATGTCATTTTCCACCTAGAGATTAGTCTTATTTGTGCAATGAGTAGAATTGATCCCTCAGTATTGAATACAGAGGGAAAAAGCCCAAACAAAAACAACTTTATTTGCCAGATACTTCAGAAACACTACTGAGGGATATTTTGTACATGTAATATGAGCTGTCAAAATAGCATGCTAATGATTTCCTCCATCAATGGGAAAATGAATCCTAGCTTCGAGAGAGTCATTTTTCTATTTTTATGGTCTACAGCTTTATTGTAATTATTTATCCCCATCATTGCATGTGAATAGAGACATTTCTCAATTTAAATTAATGGCTGGATGTAGAACAAGAGTAGAATTTTCAGTGCCTGTGCTCCTCTTCTTCTGGAGTTTTTAAATTTTTTTAAATAGATGGTACATTTGTGTGGCTCAAGAACCAGGAAGTGTAAACAGGAGGGAGTGGGAACTCCTCGCCATTACTCTCTCCTGTTCACCCGCTGCTCAGTCCACGACTCTGCCCATTAGGTAAATACTATTATCAGTTTCTTGTGTATGATAATTAACATTCTGACACTCATTATTCCCATTCTTCTAGCCGTAGCTTTCCTTACACTAGTTGAACGAAAAGTCCTAGGCTCCTGGGTTTTTATGCACATTCCAGGTATTATTCTGTAGCTTGTTTGGTTACTGTTTGTCATCATTTTTGCTGTTTTAATCGGAGGATAATTGCTTTACAATGTTACGTTAGCCTCTGCTGCACAATAGCGTGAATCAGTTATATATGCACATACACCCCCTCCCTTCCACCCCCGCCCCACCCTCCAGGCATCACAGAGCACCAGCTGAGCTCCCTGTGCCATGCAGCAGGTTCTCACTAGCTATCTGCTTACACACGGTAATGTATATATGTCAATGCTACTTTCTCAATAGCTTATTTGTTTATTTTTTATTGGAGTATAGTTGATTTCAAGTTGTGTTTATTTTCAGTAAAGTGTATAGAAAAAGTCCACAGAAAACGTGCACATATATTTAGTTCCCTATGCTGAGCAGGAGGTCCTTGTTGGTTATCTGTTTTGTACTTTAGCTTGTTACTTGTGGGGTTTTTTTTTGTTGTTGTTGTTAATGGTTTATCATGGAGTTTTTTCATGTTAGTGTGTAAGAAACACGCTGACACCTTTTTTACAGCTGCATAATTTTCCACTGTGTGAGCCTACTGGAGTGTATCTAACCAACCCCTATTGATGGGCATTCAGGTGAATGAAAACTTTAGTTCCTGCAGGCACAGTTGTGACTGGAATTGGACTTATGTCATTCTATGCCCGGGTAAGTCTGCCTGTAGGATAAATTCTCGTAGAATTTCCGAGCAAATCCCGCCCTGTCCGCCAGGTCCCCACCACTGCTTCCCAGTCTTGTCAGGCCAGCTCCTCTGTGCGCAGTGGGGCCATCTAGTTATCAGTGAGATCTCTCAGGGCAGGAAAGCCCGGTCCGCCACCCCACGCACGGTGCCAGGCAGAGACTCCAACTCTCACATATTTCTCCCCCAGAGAACGGCAGCCTGGGAAGACGTTCCTTTGCCGTGCGGATGGAAAACCAGACATTTGCCAGGTCAGGGATGGTAAACTCCTCTCCTGGAGCCTAATGTGCTTTCTTCGTAGTTAAATATATTGGGGGCCACCAAGGACAGCACCAGGGGGCTGCCACTTTATGCAGGACGTGACCATGTGCAGGCAGCTGCCAAGGTCCACCTGCATTCTGGACTGATGTACACACGGGGGAGAATCAGATCCCCACCATCGAGCCTCTCCTTCCCTCATACCCAGGTTGTGGCTGTTCAGTTGCTCAGTCATGTCCGACTCTTTGCAACCCCGTGGACTGCAGCGCGCCAGGCTTCCCAGTATGTTGCTGTCTCCCAGAGTTTGCTCAGACTCATGTGCACTAAGTCCGTGCTGCCCAGGTTGTCTCTGCATTTTCAGGCTTCCCAGTACGTTGCTGTCTCCCAGAGTTTGCTCAGACTCCTGTGCACTGAGTCCATGCTGCCCAGGTTGTCTCTGCATTTTCAGGCTTCCCAGTGGTTGGGGCTCTCGCAGGTCTCAATTAACCTGCATACCTGGTCAACACCAGCAAAGGCCTGTCCTACTCCTCCCTGCTCACTTGGGATTGTAGGGTGAAGCCCCAGTGCTGGAAAGTCCTCTCTTCCAATTATGCACCCTGGGATAATTATTTCCACCACACTGGGACATCTGAAGGGAAGTTTCTAGATCGATCTGCAGTCTCTTGTATCACCTGGGCCCAAATAAAGGACCTTTTCCATCCCTTGCCATCGGACTTAAGCTTAACATTTACCCTTGGATTCTCTGTGGGCAGGGTTCTAGGAATGTTCCAGCCTGTATCCTAGGCCTTGGGACCACCTGCGTTTTCTGTTCATCCTGTCGAATTGACTCTTGTAACCAAGAGGGAAACCCATCCAAGTTCCCACTCAGATCACTAGTGCTTACCTCCTTCCCAGCCTCTTTCACAGCTCCTCTCAAATGGGTTTAATCTGAATAAATGAGTACAGAGTTGCCTAGGTCCTTTGGGAGGGACCCATCCATTTTCAGGGGGCTTCCAAGGTGGCCAGTGGGTAAAGAATCCACCTGCAATGCAGGAGACATGGGTTTGATCCCTGGGTCAGGAAGATCCTCTGGAGGAGGGCATGGCAAGCCACTCTAGTTTTCTTGCCTGGAGAATCCTATGGACAGAGAAGCCTGGTGGGCCACAGTCCATGGAGTCGCAAAGAGTCGGACAGGAATGAAGCGACTGAGCATGCACGCACATCCATTTCCAGCTTCTCTCCTTGGCACCAGGGCAAGCCAGTATCGTCACTGGTCATGGACCCGTTCTCCCCTCTCCTAGCGCCTATAGCCCAACAAGTGCCTCATTTCTGTCCGGCCACCCCGGCCTGCCCTGGGTCCACTCCTGTCCCATTCTCCCTGGCTCTGTGCGCTCGCCCCTCCCCCTTGCCTTGGCTGCACATCCCAGGATGGCTTGGCCCCGCCGTTCACTCACACCATTCACGGGATCGTGCCTTTCTGGACACGTTCGCCTCACCTGGACCATATGGACTGGGTAGTCGCTGAGATAAAGGCATCTTATTTCTGTACCATTCCAGTAGGGCCACGATCACGGCCCGATCAAGGGAAGCCCCTCTTCAGAAGGGGATTTTCACATCTCAGAGCAGAGGAGGTCCAGGCAGTTTCCTCTTATGGTGAATGGAATACAGTTGAGCCACAGCCTAGGTGCAGAACAGAAATCTAAGACTGGGTGTAGGTCGCAATTACAAAGTACTCGTTAAACTAAACAGAGTTCACCAGTCACACAGTTCATTCGGAGGGCTGATCACATCACAGTCCTAAAGGCTACGGGAGTCAGAACTCAGTTCCTGGGGTCTAAGCCAGCCCCTTATGGATGGGCCTGTTTCCTGTTTATACCTGAGTGCTCTCTGAGTCCACGTGGTTCTAAGGACCCCAGCCCCAAATCTCTTTTTTCTCATAGGCTATAGGAGGGACCAAAGAGAGAAGGATGGGGGTGGTCTGAACTAGGGCAGGGTTTGAGAGATGTTTTGTCTTTGCTGTTTAGTTGTTTGAAGTGAAGTTGCTCAGTCGTGTCCGACTCTTTGCGACCCCATGGACTGTAGCCTACCAGGCTCCTCCCTCCATGGGATTCTCCAGGCAAGAGTACTGGAGTGGGGTGCCATTGTTTTGGATATGGTAAAATGTATGGACCTTGAGGGTTCATTCATTCATTCACTGAGTCATTCATTCAATACTGTCCTCTCAAGCTATGGATAAGTCAGGAATCAAAACCACAGTGGTTTCTGTCCTTATTAGCCTTACGGTCACGAGGAGGCTTTGACATAGGAGTACGGGGGAGGTCAAGAATTTACCATCGCGTTTCTATAGAGTTTGTCATTTCTAAGGTAAGAGAAGTGGAGGGAAAGGAGATGAGGGCTAGAAGTGTATATATCTGTCAGAGTTTAGTCAGGAAAACAGCACCCACATGTCTTGGAAGTACAGGGTTTAGTATAGGAAATAGAGCTTATGTAGTGTGGCAGAGTTGGGGAATTGGGATCCGGAAGAAGTGAGATAAAGGACTGGAGAAAAGTCACCACACCCCCAGAAGTATCAGTTCAGGTGGGCAGGCTGAGGCTTATGGGAAATTCCCCAGAAGCTGTGCCCAGCGGGCTGCTCAGTGAGATGAAGGGGGTACTCAGGGACGTCAGCAAGACTGCATCCAGGTCAGTAGAAGTGGGCACAGGGCCTCTGTTGTCAGCAGGGTGGTCAGAAAAAAAGGTGGGTGCATGCAGGGATGGTAGGGCCAACCGGCTCCTTCTGGGCACCTCCGCATTTGTCTGTCCCCATGTCTGACCATCTGAGAGTAATAGCCCCTGCCTCACTTACAAATCTCTTCTGTGTTTCCTCTGGTCCAGCTCTCATCGTGCAGGGAAGGGAATCCTAAGGAGATGGTTCCCCACTCTGGACAGTAGAGTAGTGCCAAGATGCCAGTGCAGAATCCCGTACAGGATGCTCATCCTGGAGTTAGTTCTGATGTCTCAGCATGTTCAGAGGCTTAGGAAGGGGCATCCCGGGAGGGTCTGGGATGGGTGTGAGTTAGAGATGAAACTTAGGAGAGTCATCAGAAAGCATGTGCACGCATGCTCAGTTGCTCAGTCGTGTCCAACTCCGCGTGACCCTGTGGACTGGAGCCCTCCAGGCTCCTCTGATTCTCCAGGCAAGAATCCTGGAGTGGCTTGTCATACCCTCTTCCAGGGGATCTTCCTGGCCCAGGGATTGAACCCATACCTCTTAAGGTCTCCTGCATTGGCAGACAGGTTCTTTATCACTAGCACCAGCTGGGGAGCTCTATCAGAAAGCACATGGATGTAACACAATCTAGGGAAAAGTGCAGGGGCGAGAAGGGAAGAGAATCTGGACCAGAGCCCCAAGGAGCTCTGGCATTTTCAAGTAGGAGATGGGGCAGGTGCCAGCAAGGAAAATGCAGAAGGGAAAAAGGAAACCAGAGAGTGAGCCGTGGAAGCCGCGAAGGCGGTGGGTCACAGGCACGCACTCAAGGGGCTCCAGGGAGAGAAGAGGATGGAGGGGTCGTCTGTGGAGGTCGCTGGTGAGCTCAGCTGATCTGATCGCTGCATGTAGGAATCTAAGCCGGCTAGAGTGAGTCGAGAGCATGGAGGCAGTGAGCATGAACAGCTGGAAAAGTTTAGCTTCAGCGTTCAGGGTGTGGGGAGAGGAAGGATCAGTTTCCTCTCCTCAGAAGAGAGGGAAGTGGCATTTTCAATTTGAGTTGAGGAGAAGCCCTTGTTTGTTATTCAGTCAGTAAATCGTGTCTGACTCTTTGCAACGCCATGGACTGTAGCATACCAAGCTTGCCTGTCCTGCTTTATCTCCCGGAGTTTGTTCAAACTCATGTCCATCGAGTCGGTGATGCCATCCAACCATCTCATCCTCTGTTGCCCCTTCTCCTCCTGCCCTCAGTCTTTCCCAGCATCAGGGACTCTTCCAATGAATCAGCTCTTTCAGGGAGAAGCCCTGTTTCCTGATAGAAGTAGAGGAAGATCTGTTCCCATTTGCATCCTAAACTCCTGCTGAGTTTCCTCTACTGCGCCTCAGCACTGTGCTATAAGACAGTGCTTGATAGATCACAGAAATGACGCGTTCTTATCCCAGGAGCTTAAGGTCTCCTCCAGAAGGATAGCAAGGGTCTCTGCCATAGGGTGACGAGTGTGTCCCCCTGGAGGGAAGTGCCAGCTCAGATGGGGGTGTCTGTGGAGGCCTTGCAGCCAAATGAAATGTCAGCACTGGGTTTTGAAGATCTGTGATTTCTCTGGGCAGAGATGTATGCAAAGAGACAGAGGGGCTGAGCCTCAGCACCTTTCACAGAACGACGGGAGATGCCCCTGGGTGCTGTATTGGGGCCGTTTATACAAAAGCCCCTGCTGTGGGAAGATGGCTTAGGAAGAGGGGTCCAGCCCCACCCTGTGTCTCCTCCTACTTCCCACAGGTGAAAGCTTCTTGTGGGGCACAGTCATATAGGATGGAGCCCCAATCTGCTAAGTCTGGCGGGGAAAGAAAGGGAGAGGGAGGAGGAGAGGTACAAGGATGGGAGACGGGCTGAGGAGGGGGCACGTAAAAACCAAAGAGGATTTGTTTGACCCTCAGGAGGATTTACCCCAGCATGTGCTCTGAGAGCCAAGCAGCCCTGGAAAGAAAACAATGAATCATTTATGATTGTTTTCATTTTGTATTCATTAAAGACCTCTGCACTATTATTATCGAACCTTAATTGGCTTGGCTGTTGGCTAGCGCTGTCTTTCCCTACGCCCTTGCTCCTCCCCTCGCCATCAGAAACTCCTCTGGAGCATGAGCCAGGACCATGCTGGGGAGCCGGGGCAGCTGGGCAAGAATCCACCCAAAGATCAAATGGAATGCAGCCGCTTGGCTTTCTCCTCTCTGATCATATATTAATAAATGCACCTCGCTGGTCTCCAGCTCGCTCCCCACGATCCGCTCTAAGCTCCCTGGCATCTCTGAACCCTCTGCTCTCTCAGCCACTCGAGAAGTCTCCCATGAGCCAGCCCCCTCTCACGGACCCACAAGCCCAGCAACTTCACGCATAACAGTGCACATCCTTTGTCCCAGGTGCCATGGTGGGCAGTGAACCAGCAACCAAGGTTACCTGATTTCCTTCTTTTAATACACTTCAGTGTAATTATAACTGCACAAAAGAGAGGACAAATTGGCAAGTGATTACATTGTTAATTTGCCAGTGTTTTATCACATTGTGGAAGCACGATTTCCTCTCTAATCGTATGGGGGGTGGGCAACACATTTGTCTACGGTGTGGGCTTATCGAGGAATTCTGGGGCATAGAAATGAAATACACAGGAGACGGGGAAATCAGCTCTCCTCCCCATAAATATTCCTTTATTTAGCATGTGTTTTGCAGCCTCCTTCAAAAAAGCTAATTCGTTGATTCAGGCCTAATTATTGAAATGCTCCAGAATGCATAATCAGGCTGTGGCAGACCCAGCTGATGGATGGCTTTAGATCTGGAGAGGGGAGATAGCCCCAGTTAACAGGGCTGACTGCTTCCCTTTCAGAATCTCACTGGCTGTGCATGCCTCATGACCATCCCACCTGAGAACGCGACCGTGATTCCTGGAAAATGCCCCAGTCCCGGGTGTCAAGAGGCCTTCCTCACCTTTCTGTGTGTGATGTGTGTCTGTAGCATGATCGGGGCCATGGCTCAGACGCCTTCGGTCATCATCCTCATCAGGTAAGCATAGCCCCAGGGACCAGAGAGCCAGCCGCCCCGCCCCGCCTCCCTCCCTGCTGTGTCTGCAGTTCTCCCAGAAATCAGAACTCTGGGGACTGTATGAGTCTTGCAAGCCAGCTTCCCTAGGCTGGTAGGAGTCAGTTATGTTTGATGGAAACCTCACAGCAAAAGTAAGGCTTCCCCGGTGACTCAGACAGTAAAGAATCTGCCTGCAATTCAGGAGATCTGGATTCAATCCCTGGATTGGGAAGAGCCCCTGGAGAAGGGAATAGCAACCCACTCTAGTATTCTTGCCTGGAGAATCCCCATGGACAGAGGAGCTTGGCGGGCTATAATCTGTGGGGTTGCAAAGAATCAGACATGACTGAGTGACTAACATTTTCAACTTTCACGCCAAAAGTAGAAAGCACAGCCCAAGAAAAAACACTGCACTTTCATGTCCTACCAGGAACAGACTCTGCAGGTAATTTGAAAGGTACTGCAGTCTTTCATTGATATTTGCAAAGAGCAACACTGTTGGAGTGAAATGAAAATGGCATGGGAATAGCCGCGTCCCCGTGTCTGGCTCCTGTCTCAGGGCACTGATTCGCAGTATGACCTTGGGCTCAGTATTGTTTCTGAATCTGGAACTGGAGGCGATGTCAATGGTCCTGCCTGCCTCCTGCAGTGGGCTGGGTCCTGCTGAGACCATGTGTGTGCAAACTCTATAAAGATATAACGGGTCATTGACAAGGTGTGATGCAGTGCTGAGTGGCTCGTGGAAGCAAGCAGTGACTGCTTTTGTACAGATGGATAGTTGGAGAGAGTCAGCCATAATTCTGGGTTTCCCTGTTTCTTGGGAACTATCCTGGGGGGTGGGTGAGGTGTCTCAAAGGTGAATTATTGAGTAATTTTCTGAGTAACTTACACAGTTGCAAAGTTATCTAGGTTTGTGTGAGAAACCCAGAAGCAGCAGGCTTCATGTCTGGCGACCATCTTTAACAGAGGAAGAGGTGCCAAGCAGAGACAGATCCATCTTACCGGGATGTAGTTATCTAAGCAAACCAATTCAACCCCAAGGGCTGGAGGTAAAAGCAGGAATGAAGTGCTTGGATGCAGCCTGTACAAATATACGTTTTGTTGTTGTTTAAGTCACTAAGTGTTCAATTCGTTTGTGACCCCATGGACTGTAGCATATCAGGCTCCTCTGTCCATGGGATTTCCCAGGCAGGAATCCCGGAGTAGGTTGCCATTTCCTTCTCTGGGAGATCTTCCTGACCGAGGGACTGAACCCATATCTCCTACACTGGCAGGCAGATTCTTTACCACTGAGCCACCAGGGAAGCCCTGGTATGTAACATTTGCAGCTGCTTTATCCAGCCTCTCTGTGTCTACTACATTTCCTGATCTTGGTTAGAATTCACAAGGAAAAGGATTTATACAAAGTACTTATGTTATAAAGTCATTAGCAAAGCTTTTTCAATGTGCAGAAGCAATAATAGTACAATAGCAAATTGCCATTTTATACTTGTTAAATTTGAAAAAGTAATTTTACAAAATTCACACCCAGTTCTGTAAGCAGGGCTCTAACAAAACAGGTAAAGTCACACCTTTCTGTTGGCATTGAGAAACATAGTGATCCTTTCATAAAAGCAAGGTGGCAAATATGAGTTCAAGAGCCATAAAAACGTTGGGTTGTTTTTTTTTTATGAGGTAACCCTACCCCTTGCCACTTATCTTAAGAAAATACTCTACAAGAAGAAAAGCTCAATGCAGACAGATTTTTATTACAGTGTTAACTATAATAGCAGAAAAATCTGAATTGAAATAGTGAGTTAAATTATAGTCCCACAGCTCAGTGGAATAATGAAAATTCTTAAGAATGTGAGAAGTGTTTATGAAATGAACTATTGAATTTAAATTATATATGGAGGATGATTATATATAATATGCACTGGACAAAACCCATCAGATCTCAGGCATGGGTTTGGGGTGGCTGCATTATTTTCGTTGCTAGGAATTCCCATGAAGTTGTATCGTACCAGCTGACACACAAAAGGCACCAAAAAGCAAGAAAAATGACCTTTACAGCCTTTAGCAATGACTGGTCCCCTTTTTTTCTCTGCCCTTGACTCTGCTGCAAAAACCCAGCTCAGTAGTTGTGGCTGCAGACCAAATACAGAAAGTCAGCTGAGACCTGAATCATGTCCAAATCTCAGCTTGATAAACAGCTCTTGGAGGTTTTCAGGAAATATGTGATTCCCTTTCAGTGGACCAGCAACAGATGGCCTAAATGACCTAGGTGGGGCCTTGTACACCTCATAGCTCCATGCTGCTGGGGCCAGCTGGAGGTACGTGCCCTCACAAATGTTCTAGGCAGACACAAGGGCACAGACGGTCTGAGCCACAGACCAGATTATGGGCACCAGCCCTTGTCCCATCCCAGAGCAGTGGGCCCACTTCCACTCCTACTCCAGACAGAAGCGTACTTGCCAACAACATCCACAGGTGTGCGGATACCGCTTATTTAATAAGTCACGTAGGGGCCAGCGCTGGGCTCTTTGTTTTCAGTGTTTATTTGGCTGCGTCAGGCCTTAGTTGTGTCATCAGGGACCTTTCGTTGTGGCATACAGACTCTGGTTGTGGTGCTGGGGATCCAGAGTGCACAGGCTCAGTCTCTCCATGGCATGTGAGATCTTAGTTTCCCGACCAGGGCTCGATCCTGCGACTTTTGCACTGGAAGGCAGATTCTTACCACCGAACCACTAGGGAAGTCCCCTGCCTCTTGTTTTCTTCGTTTGTTTGTGTTTTATTACTCAGCATGTGCTGTGTGTCACACACCACACTGATGATGAATGAGACACAAATAGTCCTTGGCCTCAAGGAGGAAGACAAGCACTGAGTCAACACTAGTTGCAAGAGTAAGAGGCCTAACAGAGATTTGTGACTAGCTGTGAGGGCCTCTCTACTTGGAATCAGGCATCATTTCCAAGCCCCCCTCCTGTCACTCTTATCCCAGACAGCGTGAGAATGTTCTAGAAAATGTATGAAAAGATCTTGCTCAGGGACTGCTGTGGGTAAACCAAAGCCAGGGACACTGAGTCAATTCAAAACAAAGGCATGTGACTATATAAAGCTGTGTGTATGTTAGTCGCTCAGTCGTGTCCAACTCATTGTGACCCCGTGGACTGTGGCCCACCAGGCCCCTCTGTCCATGGGATTCTCCAGGCAAAAATACTGGGACAGGTTGCCATTTCCTCCTCCAGGGGGTCTTCCTGACCCAGAGACCAAACCCACGTCTCCTGCAGGCAGATTCTTTCCCACTGAGCCACCTGGGAAGGCCAAATAAAGGTACCTTTCCAGTTTAAAAGGTACCAAAGCTGGATATAGATGAATGGACTATTTCACAAGTTGTCCATCTAGGGAACCAACCCATGCTAGTTGATTTCACAAAATGATGCAGAATGACAGAGGTGTTTATGGTTCTGGCCTATCTGAGTAGCATAAGGGAAACTGTCTTCTCCATTGATATTTCCCCTGATACATGTACCCACCAACTTAAGATGTTTCCCTGTGCTGGCAAATGCAAAATGCCTTTAAATGAAGACTTTGGGAACAAATTTGCATTCCATCCTTCAAATGACTAGTTTTAGTTAATAAAAAACACTGCTAAATTCCTAAACTTATCTTGTCCCTGCAGTTGCAGTGATTTTTCAGACTTTTGGCAGGGAAGGTGAAAAAAGCAAAAGAACAAAACCATTAACAATTTTCTAAGGAAGGACTCTGATGGACAGCAGCAAATGACTCTGGGGTCTGTTAATTAAAGTGAAGCGATAAGAATCTCTTTTTCTTCTTCATCTCTTCGCATGTAGGACAGTCAGCCCTGAACTCAAATCCTACGCACTGGGAGTTCTTTTTCTCCTCCTCCGTTTGTTGGGTACGTATTCTTTCTTTATTCCTTCAGTAGTGAACTGGATGCTTATAACCAGGTGAGTGCATATATCAGTGCAATCATGACCAGGTGAGTACATATCACTGGAATCATCCCTTGAGTTGTCTTTTTTCTTACGAAGTTTAATTTTGGTAAACAAGAGAAAGGTCTGCTAAATGTTGTTCAGGTTTTAGACCTATACTCGCACACTCCCTGGATATCACAGCGTTTTTGTTGATATTAACTGTGCCTTCGTGCCACCCTGAATTTTCATTGGCACAAGGAGGAAAAGTGAGGAACCAAAGAGAAAGGAATTTGATGGTGTCGTTGGGCAATAAGCAGCTTGTGAAATGCTTCATTTATGGGGCTGCCAGCTGGGGGAGAGAGGTATTCTCATAATGCTTCCCAAATGGAAACTTTGCATCCTTTAAATTTTTCCAAACTGACTTAGTTTATATACCTTGGGTTTCTCAGATAAGGCAAATATGACCTTCATGCTATAAAGCCTATATTCCATTGTTTGGTATGGACAGAAGGAATTAAGTCTAAGATGGGAAGAGCCCATGGTTCTCCTGGAGTGCTGGGACCAGCTGAGAAGCTGGAAAAGCCAGTCAGGTAAACCTTCTCCCTGTGGACCACACTGCTGCTCTATGAACTCCCTTTGTCAAGGCCAAGATCAAGATAGGATGACATGTTTTTTTCTTGAAATGATAAGGCTGTGGTCTTCCTTAGTGGACATTAAGTGATAAATAAAAATGGGAAGGAAGATAACCATGGCCTATACCTTCAGAGTAAAAAGTTCTTATTCCAAATAGTAACCTGAATGAGCACAAAGACTAACTATAGAAATGTTTATAAAAATATTCATAAAAGTGAAAAATTGGCAACAATTCAAACATCCATCAGCAGGGAATTAGGTAAATCCATTATGGGTTCTAATTTCAGTAGGATTTATGTACCCCTTTAAACTGGAAAGAAAAATATTGATAAACTTGGAAAGGGTACATGATAAATGGAGGGAGAAAGGAAGTCTATATTGTATATGCAAATGTTTTTAAAGTATGTATGAAAGTCCCTCAGTCGTGTCCAACTCTGCAATCCCATGGACTATACAGTCCATGGAATTCTCTAGGCTGGAATACTGGAGTGGGTAGTCTTTACCATCTCAAGGGGCTCTTCCCGACCCAGGAATCAAACCCAGGTCTCCTGAATTGCAGGCAGATTCTTTACCAACTGAGCTATCAGGGATATATATATAGGGGAAAATACTGGAAAGCTAGATAAGAAAATGGTATCAGCTATTATTAATTGAATAGTGAGGCTAAAAATGATATTTTATAAATTCATTTTTAAAATTTGAATGAAAAAATATATGTTTATTACTTTCATAATGAGATTATATTCTATATAATTGCTATGTGAAAGAAAAATATTCACCCTTAAATCCATTAATAAGACAAGGTCCTCCCTGGGGAATGGAAAATACTTGACATCTGCCCTAGCTCTGCCTGTAGCAAATAACTTCCAGTCAAGGTTGTGATCTCTTTTGCCATGTCCCTGACAAGACCTGGGAGTCTTCTTAATCACTGTCAATCCACATCGTTGGGATACATGGAGAATCATAAATGGCATCTTTGTCTTATTTCTGGTTCATGGAAAATAGAAATGCTCTAGGTATAGTAATACCCAGTGCAAACAAGTTCAACTGTAATTCAAACTAAAACATTTTAGGCCTTCCTAGAACTCACAGTGGCTTTTAGAGCTAACTACACAGGGTACTAATTATGGTGGGTTTTTTCTCTCATCATTGGGAGGATAGAAAATGCGTGTGTGGTGATGCTCCCATTCCCCCCTGGTTTGGTGGATGGACAGATGACTGTATATTATCAGGTAGCAGGTGGGAGACCCTTACTTCTGAAAATGGTGACACCATTCCACATGCAGGCTTCCTTGGTGGCTCAGCTGGTAAAGAATCCACCTGCAGTGGGGAAACCTGGGTTTGATCCCTGAGTTGGGAAGATCCCCAGAGAAGGAAACGGCCACCCACTCCAGTATTCTGGCCTGGAGAAGTCCATGGACTGTACAGTCCATGGGTGTGCAAAGAGTCGGACACAACTGAGAGACGTTCACTTTCTCAATTTCACTACTTTCATTCTACATGCACATTCACTCAACAAACTGACATTTATTGAGCATCTAATGTGTTCAGAGCTCCATGGACCATACCCAGGTAACTGAGCCCTGCATTGCTCTTAGGGAGTTCCTTTACGAGCTGACCAGAGAAACAAAAAGCCCTCCATTTACAGGATTACTACAGAGGTCTCTGTACCTCTAAACACATGCTGAGGACTCAACGTAGTGAGTAAAAAATAACCTTCAGAACAATTTTGATAACACTAAATGTAAGAAAAATTTTGCAAGTTGTTTTCAAAACGTTAATGAAAATTATAAGACACTTAAAGACAGAAATGGAAAATTATAGAGCATGTGTGATGTGACACCATTAAGATCACTGTATGTTGCTCTAAAGCTCAAACATTATCTAAACAAGTATTTTTCAACTTCTGTGATTATAATCTACAGCAAGAGATAAACTTTATATTGTGGCCCAGTGCATACATATGCATAAATACAACTGAAGCAAAGATTTCATGAAAAATATTCACCATTAATGTGTGTGATGTGCTCTGATATTGTCTATTCTATTTCATTCTTTTAAAATAGTGGGTCATGACCAACTATATTGATTGTATTGTCGAACTGGGTCACACATCAGAGTTTAGAAAGTGGCTCTAGAAGGATATGCCACAGTTTCATCTTTTAATTAAAAGTGGCTTATCAGAGAAGTCTTTGCACTGGGCCCGATTCCGTTTCCTGCAGTACCCAATGAGATAACCACCATTACAGTTAATGAAGGGCCAATCGAGAAATCAGATTTCAAGACATTGTCAAGCTTTGTGCTTGGCCCCACTTGGGTAATGGGTGATGGTAAGGACATAACAGTTCAGTGTGATGAAACTGGAGATGCAGTCAGTAGAGGTGTAGGGTGGATATGTGGGAGAGCCACCTGACCTGGGGTTGGGGACAGGAGTGTGGGTGAAAAGATGTGATATTAACCTGAAGCATGAAGAATGCAGAAGAGTTACCTTGCTAGCAAAAAAGAGAGAGTGCTTTAGACCAAGGGACTTAAAGGAGCAACAGCCTGGAAGTGAACAAAGGCTGAAGCATGTTTGGGGGCTGCAGGAAGCCCTTGTGGCTAGAGGGGATGGCTGTCAAGGACACGATCAGAAAGAGTTGCTGCAGAAGAGTTGCTGCGCTGTTGACAAGGTTGACCTTTATCCCCAAGGCAAATGAAATCGTTGATGGACTTTAACGTGGGGATAAGCTCTACTATGCATTTTTAGAAAGGCCTACTGTCTGCCACATAGAGAATGTGGGAACTGAATATTAAGCCGCTGGTATAACAGAGGAGCTGTTGGAGAACCATGCTGAGGATGCTGGCTGCCAAGATGGGTGGATGTGGATAGAGAAAGAAGTGTCAAGGCTTAGTCCCTGAATGGAAGTGTACAGACTGGAGCATCTAAGGAGGAGGAATCCACAGTGACAGTGCCTTATAAAAGGTTTCGATCATGTGGTACATGAGAGAGATTATTAAAGCAGGAGGACCAGAATGAGGAGCAAGCTTTTGGGAGTGGCATAGACCAACACCATCCAATAGACCTTCCTGCAGTGGTGGAAATGCTCCATGTCTGTGCCACGTGGGGCTGTGGAGCACTTGAAATGTGGTTTCTATAAACTGGTTTCTCCTTATTTTTGTTGATTTTCATTTACATAGCTGCGTGTGTCCAGTGACTGTCATACTGGACCATGCAGGCCTTTGATGCACCACCATTGGTGGGTCAGAGCTTGAGGCAGTGGGGGAAGCATGGGGAGACTGCTCTTTGTAGATACTTGGCTGTGAGGAGTGTAAAGAAAGAGGGAAAGACCCAGAAGTGAATGCAGGTTATCTTCCCTTGTTTTTAATGCTGATAGAAAGGAGTTGTCAGAAAGGGCAGAGACCTGTGGTGGGTCAGGTCACCTTGGCACCAAGAGCTTCCCATGGGAGCCCTGGAGTAGCAGCAGTAATGTGGTTGGTGATATCAATGGTGGGTGAGGAGGAGTATGGAGCAAAGAAATTAAGACTAGTGGTCACAGTAGGGCTAATGTGACTGACCCTGGTGCCTGAGCTGGACAAGGAAGAGGTAAGCTAGGAGAGGGGGGAAAGAACAGAGAGAAAGGGCACACAGGAGCTGGATGTAGTAACTCATGAAAAAAGAGTTGGAATCTGCAGCCAGAGCTTTGTTGTCTGACTTTGAGATTGAGGTGGTGGAGCAGTTCTGAGAAATGACAAAACCCAGAGAGGAAAGGAACAGCCTTGACATTGAGAATGAGTTGTTGAAAGGCCTGAGTGAGAGCTCATGTCCATGGAGAAGTTCAAGTCACCCAGGACAGTGGTGGAATTTGAGTGGAAGAGGACAGAGTTGGATAAAAGGTCAGGAAATTCGGAGTAAACGAATGACTTACTCAAAGCAGAACACCTGATGTAATCAAATCCATCCTTTTTCACCCTTATGCAAATGTCCTGATCACTGTTTTTCTCCCTGGGTGTGGGCATAACATCCACTCAAGGGTCTGATCTTGTTCCTGAGGAGTCTGTTGCATGCCGCAGATGTTACACCAAATCTGACTGGATTCACTACCACGAACTCTCCTCCACAAATGCCTGCTCTTGGTTTTCCAGACCAACAAGCTGGGCAAAGATCACTGGGAATGTCAGCCTCAGGGTGCACTTCTGTATGCAGGGGTCATTCCTGAGCAGATTGTCCTTGGGTCTTGGGTTATTGGTGAACTAATATAGGAGATGTATGTCTTAGAAGCTCCTTGTGTGGTTCATCCGACATTTGTTGAGCTCCCATTGTGAAGTCTTGACTTTCTGCAGGCACACGGGAGAAGTGAGCATGTTGAATAAGTGCTTTGGAAGAAGTAGGCCCAGCCTGCCAGAAACTCCAGAGGAGGGGCTGTGGGAGAGTGGGGCACAGGATACAATGTCTGGAATGTGAGGGGAGACTCCTCCTACTCACCTCTGCATTTATTTATTTATTCAGCAAACTTCTGCTAAGCACCAACAATGCATCTAACTTCCTAAAGGACCTGTAAGGCTTAAAAGAATATTCACAGTCTAAAAGTTGAGAGTTATGTTTTATTCAGTGGGAATTTTTAGGACTTCAAGCCCAGGAGATAGCATCTCAAGTAACTCTGGGAGAACTGATCCATGGAAGTGAGGGAAGGAGCCAGGTTAAAGAAAACCAGATATCCCAAGTTAAGGAATCTAGTGCTTTTCTCTGTATGGGAAGATACGAGAGTCTGGGCTCATGGAAGTCATTCCTTTGATATGACCTCAGCTATCTTGGGCCAGTATCCTGTGTTTTCACATCCGGAGTCCCCTCAGGGCTCACCACTGGGAGTGGCTGCAGTCTGAGGGCAGCTAGATGGCAGGTATTCTTTCCTTCCTGAGTTCCCTCAGGGCTCACCATCCCTGGTGGCTGCCTTTGTTGATGACAGTGACCTCCTTTGCTTACTGATGTGAAAGAACTCGATTTCTCTCTAAGCACCAATGATGTATCTAACTTCAAGGACCTGTACCACCCAGGATCTATATCCTGACCAGTGCTAAGGTGACACCCCATATTCGCCATGGACCCTGCTACAGTCAGGCACAACAGGTTTGAGTCCAACTCTGCCATACTGAGCATGAGACCTTTGGCAAGTAAATTAAGCTTCTTGAGCCTCAGTGATTTTAACAAGGCAGCCGGGAATGAAATGAGAATAGAGCAGCTCCTCTCAACTTCTCGGATTTAAGAAAAGTGAATGTCAGGTATCTGCGGATGATGCTGGACAGTATCAACAGAGTCTCTTTCTTGGCATCACTGAAACAGAGAAACTCATTAATCTTACGAGAACATTCTTCTCAACATCCGTTTCTAGCTAGTGCTGGGCATAACAGTAATTCCTCCAGGTTGAATAGAGGTCCCATGGTGAATTCAAGTCTTGGCAGGTAAGCTGGGAGAGGAATGGATATCTTTTGAAATGTAAATGCAGGAGTAATTTGTAGCTTCCATTTTGTTTCATAAAGGAATGTGAATTTATTTGTCTTACCATAGGTTTTTCACTCATTTTTTAAGTTTAGACCAAAGAATGTAACTAAGCCTGGCGTTTTCAACCCACGGAGTGAATTAAGTAGCCAAAATACAAGACCTGGAGGTTTAATCTCTGTTAATAGATTTCAGGAAAACAGAGACAATTTCCTTAAGCGATGCTGCAATTTTTGCATTGAAATATAGCTGCAATTTGAGCCCGAGTATAATGGGAAGTAAGATTTAATCCTTTTAATATTCTCTGTAATAACGAGTAACAGCTCTAAGCTTCCGGATACCCTCCCCAACATATGGTGGGTTCCTAGTGTCCCAATGGTGGGACCTTGATTAATGCCTCCTGAATCTGCGAGTTCCCCACAAGGAAAACACAGGAAGGAAAGAGAACAAAGGGGAGAGGACTGCTCCTGCAGGCACCGAAGAAAAGAGCATTCCTTTAAAACACACGGTTTCTAAGAAACACTTCATCATTATCATCACCTGCCTTCTCCTTGCTTAGGTAACTGAGGCTGTAACAGAAGTAAGCACTAACATACACCTTACCCGTGTGACCTCCCTTCTGGAAACATCTGACTATCCTCCAAAAATGTCTTATTCTTATGAAGTGAAGGGTTCCTGCCAGTTGGGGTTAGTCCCTGAATCTTGGCTTGGAGGGCGTTCTGCAGATCTTTCTCTGGAGATGAGAATTTAGAAGGAGACGAATTTTCATTGATCCAAATGAAAAGCCAAAAAACAGGAAAGGAACCAGATTTGCTAAGTGCCCACTCCATAAAGGGCTTTTCCAAATACCATATCCACTTTGCAAAGATCAGAACCCCTGTTGAAAGCTTCCAAACCAGGCTTCCACAAACCAGTTATTCCCAGGAACTTAGTGGAAGGGTAAATAATATGTTTTCTATGGCCCTGGAAAGCCCTGATAAGAGCTCTAAAATCTTCTCCTCAAATCAACAAACTTTAAATTTGTAGGAAAGAAATGATTGGATTGGAGGTTTTGAAATATCAAGCCTGGGACAAATAACCTCTCCGTATCTGTTTCTCTATAGGTATAATAAAAGGGGTTGGGGGGGCGGATTGTGCTGTATGGAGAACACCCCATGCAGTGCAGGGGTGAGGGGGCGGTTGATAGTAATTATTGTCACTGGGTTGGGAAGAGCTCCTGGAGATAGAAATGGCAACCCACTGCAGTATTTTTGCCTGGGAAAATCCCATGGATGGAGGAGCCTGGTGGACTATAATAGTCCATAGGGTTGCAAAGAGTGGGCCACGACTCAGCACCTGAGCACACACGCAGTTACTGTCCCAGTTGTCACTCTGTAGAAGCCTCCCACTGCCATCTGGGGAACTAGCATCTTTTAGGGGCTACAGGGCTTTTCTGTGCCCCTCCTGAATGATAAACATGTAACAGCGAATGGCCATTTGTGAAAATTAATCAAGTGGGACTCCCTCTGTCACTAATCAGATGAACTTCAACAACGGCAAAGGCCTGTAAATAAGAGAGCCAGCAAGGGCCTTGTTTCAAAATTCTCTGCACACCTGGAACTCAGGACCTGTGAGCTAGAGCTTCTCTTTGGGAAAGCATTTTAAGTCAATAAAAAGGAAAAGATGAACTTGGCAGAAAAGAGTTGTTTTTGTTTGTTTGTTTCTGGGGATCTTAAAGGAAGCTCATTAAGTTTATGAGGTTCTACTCATAAGGCACTCAATCCAAAGTTTATCCTGAACTGTCACCCCCAGATGCCCTGTACAAGATGAATAAAGGAGGGAAAGTTCTGGCCATATGGGACCAGAGCCTTGTATAACACTCCACTCACTGTACCAGTATTCACCTTGACCCGGTAAGGTCAAAGTAGTTCCACTGGAAAGATCAAGAAACAGGCACATAGAGAAAAGTGACTTACCCAGCATTTCAGCTCAAGTTAGAAGGTCTTTCATCCTGACCACAAACGCCCTCCAAAATATTGAGTATAAGATGAAAACCCTTGCTATGTACTTAGCTTTCTCATTTCTGTTTGAAGACTATTTCTGACACTTCCCGGGGTCTTGCCATCCAATAGTAGAGCTTGACAAGGATAAAATTGACATCATTAGCACACAGAAATATGCCTTACTTCAAGACAATTCCATAATATAAAAATCCTCACTTGGATACAGGTACAAAAATGAGTTGTTATTTATTGGCACTTAAGAGGGATTTTTTTTTAAAGCAAGTATTGGTGAATGGCTCCATTATATTGAAAATTTGCTGCAATGTGCTTAAAATTTGACCTGATTTGCCCAACTTGGATTGCATATCTTTAGGCATCTGTGCATTTGGAACAAGAAGCCCCAGTACCATCAGTTCCTTCCCTCAGCAAAACTTATACGAGAGGTGTAATAAATAGTCTTGGCTTCCCATTGCCTGGTGATGGATGGGCAGGAAGAAAAGGAGGGAGGAGAATTGGGAGCAAATGACAACCAGTAGAACTCTGATGGACAGGTGAATGGATCCACCTCTCCCGTTGGACCACAGGACAGGTCAGGTTTGTCCTGTGGATCCCCAGGTCCACCCACCATCCACAGGGACTCCAGGTCGCTATTTCTTCACCTACGTAACGTGGAGTGTGTCTAGTGTCTGTCAGTGCTTGCCGTGGCAGTTCCTCCAGTTGGCTCTTTTCCGGTTAAATGAAGAAAAGTCGTCTGTTGGGGAACTGAGACAGGACACACTGTTGGTGACAAAGATCTCGAACACCTGAGCAGCCTTCTGGGCAGAGAATGCCGGGAAAGCGAGTTTCCACTTGGCAAGACCAGCCTGACCTGGGAGCTGCAAAGAGGGAGCAGGTTGTGTGCGATTTTGAACTTGGCATTTTAAAACTCAAGCTGCCAGAGAGGTTAAATGCTGTTTCAATGAAAATTCTTTCTTGGGGGGGTTTCTTTTAGGGGGTAATAAGTGACAGAGTTGGGGAGTGCTAAGGATAAGTGCCAAGGCACCTGGGCCCAGGAGGAAACCCTGCCAACCTGTCGACACTGGCAGGATCACACAGCCCTCCCCCGACCCCATCGCTGACCAGTCATTAAATCGAGGAAACAGACTCACAGACACAGGAAACAAACTTATGCTTACCAAAGGGGGAAAGGGGTGGCTAAATTAGGAGTTTGGAATTAACAGACACACAGTACGATATATAAAATACATAAGCAACAAGGACCTACCGAATAGCATAGGGAACTATAATCAGTATCTTATAATATATAATAGAAGAGAATCTGAAAAAGAGTAGATATATATGTATAATTGAATCACTGTGCTATACATCTGAAACTAACACAACATTGTAAATCAGCTATACTTCAATAAAAATCATTTTTAAAATTTGAAAACTAGACTTCAATTAGTAAAAAACCGGAGGAAGTGTCATTTCCTTCATTAAGCCTCTCCCTCCCAGAGGGCCCCTCAAAGGAGGTTCTGCTATGGATATAACATAGCCTTCCTTGTGCTGGCACTCATGAATGGACTTCAGGGGTCCATGAGCTCCCTGAAATGTGGATGCGATTTTGTGGGTAGGTGTATTTTTCTGGATGAAGGGGTGATGCTCATCAGATTCTCTGCACGTGCTCAGGCGTTCAGTCATGTCCAACTCTCTGTGACCCCATGGACTGCAGCCCACCAGGCTCCTCTGTCCATGGGATTTCCCAGGCAAGAATACTGGAGTGATCTCCAGGGGATCTTCCCGACCTAGGGATCAAACTTGCATCTCCTGCATTGGCAGGTGGATTCTTTACCCCTGAGCCACAGAGGAAGCCCCCAAATTCTCAGCAGGCCTTCCTTAATACAAAAGTGAACCTCAGTCCAGAGCTGGAAAGAACACTCAGGATACCAGGACACCTCGGCGGAGGGATCTTGGAATTGTCACTGCCTGCTCCCGGGGATCAATTCCTGCTTCTTAAGGAAGTTGACTGGCACCATATTCTAGCCTTGGGGATGCTATTTTTTCCAAAGCAATCAATTTGTGTTAATGCCCTGTCCATTGCTTCCCCGTAATACAGATGAAACATTTTCCCCCTAAGAGGCAAGAATCACCTGGGAATGTTTTATTTTAACAATGCCAAAGACCAGGCCACACACCCAATATTCTGATTTCACTGGTCTGGGATAGGATACCTCATGATATAATGTGATCTATTGTGAAGGGTTTTAAAACTAGTTCCCAGCTCAGAATGAAAAGTGTTCTGCTCCAGTGGTAACATCTAGGAGAAGGAAAACTGTCAGTGTGTGTGCGGGCATTTTCCATTTCAAACCATACACACATGTATATTTATATATCTGTGTGCATATATACGTGTACCAGAACACAGCCTTCATATGTATAGGTATGTGCACATACGTATATATACCCACACACAAGGTATAGTGTGGACTTTCCTGGTGGCTCAGTGGTCAAGAATCCACCTGCCAATGCAGGAAAGGCGAGTTTGATCCCTAGGTCAGGAAGATCCGCTGGAGAAGGAAATAGCAACCCACTCCAGTATTCTTGCCTGGGAAATCCCATGGACAGAGGAGCCTGGTGGCCTACAGTCTGCGGAACTGCAAAAGAGTCAGACACGACTGAGCAACTAAAAACAGCAGCAGCAAAGTATGGTGTACTCGGTCACCTCCTGTTCCCCTCTGATTCCAACCCCCCTCCTCGAGAGCACACAAAGCCCCAGAAGCCCCGTGCAAAAGGACAGTACACACAACATGGTGCCTCTTAACCATTCTCTACAAGGCTGCACTTCTTTGAGCGACACCAAGAACGTCTCCCTTCAGAGAAGACTGCTTTTCTTCTCAGACTCTCCGTGGATGATGATAACGATATCATCTGTCACCATGTGTCATTTATTTTGTATTTACTCTGTGCCAGTTCAGTTCAGTCGCTCAGTCATGTCCGACTCTTTGCAACCCCGTGGACTGCAGTGTGCAAGTCCTCCCTGTCCATCGCCAGCTCCCAGAGCTTACTCAGACTCATGTCCATTGAGGCAGTGATGCCATCCAACCATCTCATCCTCTGTCGTCCCCTTCTCCTCCTGCCCTCAATCTTCCCCAGCATCAGGGTCTTTTCAAATGAGTCAGTTCTTCTCATCAGGTGACCAAAATATTGGAGTTTCAGCTTCAGCATCAGTCCTCCCAATGAATATTCAGGACTGATTACCTTTAGGATGGACTGGTTGGATCTCCTTGCAGTCCAAGGGGCTCTCAAGAGTCTTCTCCAACACCACAGTTCAGAAGCATCCATTCTTCATTGCTCAGCTTTCCTTACCGTCCAGCTCTCACATCCATACATGTGTAGGTATCACATACATACTCTGTGCCAGGCACTGTTCTAAATGCTTCCGATGCATTCAGTTAGTCAGTCTGCACAGTGATCTGAGAAGGACTCCGTTTTGCAGATGGGGAAGCGAAGGGACAGATGCATGAAGTAAGATTTCATGTTAAATAACTTGCGCAGGTTTGTGAAGTAAGAGGTAGAGGTGAGGTTCAAACGCAAGCCGTTCGACCTGCGCACGGGGTCTTCCCCCACTGTGCTGTAGAGCCACTGAATATGGCCCACGAACCCTGCCTTCCTTGGGAAGACACACACGGGGAGCCCTTCTTTCCTGGGGACCAGCCATCAGAGCCCGCACATTAACTGTCCTTTCCCCCGACAGGCTTCATCCCCCCGCCGCTCATCTTCGGGGCCGGCATCGACTCCACCTGCCTGTTCTGGAGCACGTTCTGCGGGGAGCAGGGCGCCTGCGCCCTCTACGACAACGTGGCCTACAGATACCTGTACGTCAGCATCGCCATCGCGCTCAAGTCCTTTGCCTTCCTGCTCTACACCACCACGTGGCAGTGCCTGAGGAAAAACTATAAACGATACATCAAAAACCACGAGGGCGGGCTGAGCACCAGTGAGTTCTTTGCTTCTACTCTGACCCTAGACAATCTGGGGAGGGACCCTGTGCCCGCCAACCAGACACATAGGACAAAATTTATCTATAACCTCGAAGATCACGAGTGGTGTGAGAACATGGAGTCTGTTTTATAGTGACTGAAGGAGGGTTGAACTCTGTATTAGTCCTTCAAGGGTCATTTTTCCTAAAGAAAAAAAGTGAAAAAAAGTTTCCCAAAAAAAGAGAATCAATACACACAGAGACTCACACACACACGTATACACAGCACCTTTGTCCTTCTCTCAAAATCAGAGCCAGGCAGGATTCAGAATAAGGAGAGCGTGGGATCACGTGGTTGACATGCGACCTCCTGGGGGCTCAGAGTCTGCTTTTGAAGGCACCTCATGGTTGTTCAGGATGCCGACAGCTGCAAGCAACAGGCACTGCCAAATTCAGGGAACACTGGTGGCCAGCTTGGAGGATGGACCTTTCTGGATATACACACACATACAAAACAAACAAAATATATCTAAAAATCTACTAAAAACACCCGAATTGACAACATTGCCAGGATAAGCACTAGTGACACCCTGTGCCACCGTGCCCGTCCACACAGGGGCGGAGGGGCACCCAAGTCGGAGAAGTGGAGACCCGCTTCTCTAACTTTTGCAATAGGGGCCACGGTGTAGACGACTCACCCAGTCTACACCTGTGGCTCAAGGCCCCAGAGTTCTCTCAGCGATGCTAAAGGGTGATCCGTGCTGGAGACTGTAATTGGCACCTCTCACCAGCTCCATTTCCATTTCTCAAGACTGAGGGCCCCACGGGGGGGAGCCGGACATGGGGGGCCAGCACCTCCCCTTCCCCCACAGCACCTCCCATTGGGGGGCGCCCCTCTCCCCCACCAGCCCCACAGAATGACCTCAGGAAGCAGTGGGCCTCGCCTGGCTATGACTGACTTCGCTCAGAGCCGGTGAAACCCAACCCAGTCCAAGTCATTTGCTTACATTTGCCAAACATTTTGCCATTTTTAAGGGGGAAAAAAAATGCAATGCATATGAATTTCAAACTGTTGTATGTATAATCCTCTGATACTATTTTTAACTACTTCTCAAATCTGTGTTAACCCTTCAGTCACTAACACAGTCCTCTAGGCCGAATTTATTATGCTGGTTGCTTTTAATTTTCTTTTTTAATGCACCAAAAATATAATGTGATTCAAGGGATGCAGTTAATCTATTGTAATTTTTTATTATCATTTTATCCTCATTCGGACAGTCTGTGAGAACGAGACTATACAGTGTGTTATAAGAAAAAAATGCTTGAAAAAGAGTGTATATGCAGCTTGCCTTTAAAAGAATCACTTTGAGACAAGAGGAGATGACATGATGAATTGCAAATTTGCCTTCTCGACTTATGCCCCACGATTCAGTGATCGCTGTCATGGGAACCCCTTTCATATGCCTGCTTCACATGCCAAGAGGAGTTCTTTTCCACCTGTTGTGGAGACACGCTCAGCGGCATGTTGTGTGTATGGGTGCAGGGCTTCTGGGGAGAGGAGAGAAAGAATAGCTCCCTGGCACATGCTTTGAACAGCCTGTGGTGTCTGGGATTACAGACCCACAAGCTCCTGGAAGCTACTGGACATCCACCACCTGAAAATGTCAGTAATGTTTTCAGGCTCAGTCTTGAACTAAGAAGCCTTGTGGAGTGTATGTGTGTGTGTGTGTTTTGAAAGTGGCTGAACCTCAAACAGCTAGAAGCGAATCTACCACTGTTTGGGGTAAGAATCAAGGGAAAATCTCTTGCAGCCAGCAGACTCAGCCTGGTGAGTCATTTGCAGATGGGGCAGGGCTTATGTGAGAGCACAGGTGTGCTCGCTCGCTCGCACGCACGCACGCACGCACGGCCCAGGTAACCCACCTTTCATGCTGTTTCAGTGTCCTTGATCTTGGCCGCTCCTGGCTCTGGAAAGATTCTAAGGGTTGGTTGGTTGTTGCTATTTTTTTTTTTTACCTCAGACACATATTTGTAGGTCATCTAGAAGATGAAGAGAATCAGGAAAGAGTGGGGTGGGTGGTGTGCCAGATTTTTAACAAACCCATAATTGGGGCAGTTTGAGTGACAGCCCCAAACAAGAGAAGGCTGCGTGGAGCGAGGATGCCCGAGAGAAGCTTGCGTGGCAGTGCAAGCCACGTGATCAGCCGCATCCTGGGGACAGGATGCTTCTTGTCTTGCTCGAGTCCCTCTTTGTTCCTGAAAATGGGGACGTTCATCAATGTGTTAACTAGTTAAACATAGGGTTATTCTCCAACCAGTTCACCCTGTGGATCCTGAGGCTGTGATTCCATCCTGTATAGGTGCTGAGTTGGTTTTGTCTTGAAAATGTATTGCTAGTAGATCGCTGCCCTCTTGGAAATGATTGTGTATCTCTCCAAACTCAGTCCGCAGACACCGAGGCTGCAAGACCTCATGTTTCATGGGGCTCTTTGCTTTTTTTTTTTTTTTTCAAAAAAAAAGGTTTTTGAAAACTCTTTCCTTTTTGGTTATTTTGCCTAAGATTTTAGGCTGAGTGAGAAAAAGATGTTAAGATGACAGAGGAAAACAATTCCAGGGTTCTGTTTAATCAACAATTGAATCAAAATTTAAAGTCCCTTCTCGTAAGATGCTTCTAACATGTGTTGTTATCACCTTTAATACTTTTGTCTCCTGGACTCCAGAACCGGGAAAACCTAGCCTAGGTTTTTTTCTTTTGTGCCACAAGGATCCACTGTACATACCTTGCCCAATCCAGCCCCTGGCTTCTTTGGTTTTGAGCAGGATTTTGAATGGAAAGATTTCCTAGGAAAATCTCCAGTGGACTCAGAAAACAAAAATGGTGAGGGAAGGAATAAGCCTCGAGTGTGAATGCTGACGTCCTCTCTCTCGTGCTGCCGACCCCTCCACCACCACAGTGGAAGGCGCCCGGGGCTGAATGGAGGAAGGCTCTCTTTGCTGCAACTTGTGACAGATTTTTGTCACTCCTACATATAGATCAAAAAGTTTTCTACCCATATTATTCCTGCATATGAAGGGAACACATTTTTCATGAGTCTCTGTCTCTGGGGGGACTGGGTTTGCTGTCTTCCCCGTGCTGAGTCTGTGGGCTGTGAGAAAAGCCCGCCTTCACGCCTCCACAGGGGACGCAGTGAAGCTCCCAGACACCCCGGGGACACTTGCACTCCAGGAGGCCACTGCATGCAGGCTTTCCTCACAGCTAACGAAGGAGCCAGAGAGGCTTCTGCTCACAGGTCCCCTAAGGAGTTTGCTGGCAGCGCTTAACAGGCAAAATAATAAGGGGAAACAAAGCTTCTGAGGAATCCTTTGACAGACTCCCTAATGTCTTCAGAGCAGGAGGGAACGTGCTTATTCATAAAAATTGCTTCTTTTTCATCACCTTCCAGCAGAATAGCTTTGCCGAGTGATGGTTTGTAGACTTTGGCTATGTGGTGTCTATACATTCAAATCCCTGATTCCATCTTCTCATCTCCAATAATAACCTAGAGCAGGGGTCCCCAGCTCTTGGGGTGCAGAGCAGGGGGTGAGCAGCAGGAGGGCAAGCAAGCAAAGCCTCATCTGCCCCTTCCCCTTCCCCATCGCTCACGTTACCACCTAAACCTTCCCCTCTTCTTCCCGCCTCACCCAGCTGTGGAAAAATTATCTTCCACGAAACCAGTCCCTGGTGCCCAAAAGGTTGGGGACCACTGACCCAGAGCATCCTCTCACTCAGATGTGGCAAGATTTCCTGAGGTGACTTGCACAAACGTTCCATACATGATGGCCAGCCAACCCCTGGGATGACTGCCGCACCACTAAAGTTTCTCAGGAAAAAGATTCTGCCATAGTTGCTAATGGATTATCTTCCACACTTCCAAAGCAGGTTGCTTATTAGAAGAGTGTAAAATGGAAATATACATATATGCACTCACTGAGAAACCCTCTGAGGAAAAGTAGTGGTTGGCTCCCTGTGAGCCTACAAGGCTGGTTTTCTTGCTGCCAACTGTTCAGGTCCTGGGAAGAAACCACACTCCCTTCTCCACCCAGTCAAGTCCACCAGGCCTGTGTTCTAAGCCCTGCTTAGGAGTCTGGAAGGCACTCCTGAGTGACTCGAAGCAATGGAGGTCCACCTGTAGAAGTCCACGCAGTGGTTATACCGTCGGGCGGGGTAAGCTTCTGTCCTGTTTGGTGGTGTTCTCCCTATTTCACTGTTTGGTTGGTTTGGTTTGGATGAGGGGAGAAAACCAGACAAGCAGGTTTTCAGTCCAATAGACAGAATATTTGCTGTCCTGTGCTGTTCTGGCCTCTTTTGAGGTTTGGAGAAAGTATCTGTCCAGGAGAAGGTACTGGACACGGAGTAGAGGCTTACTTGCTCCCCTGAGCATATGTCACTGCCTCTCAGCAGCCTCCTTCCAAATGTGATCTGCATTTTCCTCAGGTTAGAATCCAGATCAGAGCCCTCAGAGGTGACGCATTTTCCAAGAGAGGGTGTTAGTGAATTTTAGTTTGGCCTGGAAATTAGTTTGAGGCGTGACTACAGCCCTTTTCCTCCTCTCTCTGCTCGTCCCTCCTTGCTTCCTCCTTTCCACCTCTCCCAACCCAGTTCCAGCCCTTGCGTTCTGAATAGCTATGAGAAGGTAATTCTGAGAACAAACGGTCCTGCTGGTGGCCTTTCAACCTAGCTCCCTTGGGGTATTATGGCTGCTCAAGAATAAGCTGGTGAAACAGGAATCTCTAACTGGCAGAGAATGCAGAGAAGATGCTGTTCAGATGCTTGTTATGGGGCCTGTTACCTAGGATCTCAGCTTCCCTGGTGGCTCAGACAGAAAAGAATCCTCTTGCAATGCCACAGACCTGGGTTTGATCCCTGGATTGGAAAGATCCCTTGGAGAAGGAAATAGTAACCTACTCTAGCATTTTTGCCTGGGAAATCCCATGGACAAAGGAGCCTGGTGGGCTGCAGTCCATGTGGTCACAAACAGTCAGATAGGACTGAGCAATTAACACTTTCACTTTTTTTTTTTAAACCGAGGATCACATGGAGAATTTACACTCTCTGCATACAGCCCTCACCCATGCCTCTCCTCTCTCACCTCAGAGTGCTCAGTTATCATGGCAGGGAGGACATTAATTGAAAAGCCTAAAATGGGGAGTTCAGAGAAGCCTGGATGCCCCAGCACCTGAGCAATCTCTGACTGTGGTGCAGATAAAGACAAAGCTCTTGCTTCTCAGCAACCATCCATGTGGTAGCAGTTTTCCTTTGCAGGTAATATTAATGCCATTTGAGGGGGCACTATATGAGCTTGATGTTTTCCAACCACATGTATTCACTCTAGTAAAATTTTGACTATGTGCCAGGCCCAGAACCAGGTACAAAGGTTAAAAAAAGACATGGCCCCATCCTCTAAGAACTCACAGTTTAATAAGAGAAACAGATCTGAATGCAAAAGCAATAGAATAGGGCCTCCCTGGGGGCTCAGACAGTAAAGAATCTGACTACAATGCAAGAGACCCGGGTTTGATCCCTGGGTTGGGAAGATCTCCTGGAGAAGGAAATGGCAATCCACTCCAGTATTCTTGCCTGGAGAATTCCATGGACAGAGGAGCCTGGCGGGCTGCAGCCCATGGGGTTGCAAAGAGTCAGACATGACTAAGTTATTGCACTTTCACTTTTTACTTTCATCATTGTAAGAGCTAGGGTCTATTTATCTATGTCTGGGAACAAAGAGGGCTCTTTTCGGGTGCTGGGAAGTTCTACCTAGTGGCATCAAGAATCAGGAAGACCTAGTGCTCTAGGAAGCTAGAACTTAAGAGCACTTAAGGATCCCGGGGATCCTTAGGGATCCAGGGGAAGAAACCCTCCGCTGAGAGAACCAGCAGAGCAAGTTCAGAAACCTTCCATAAAGGGCCAGCTGGCAAGCGTTTGGGCTTTGAGGGCCACAGAATCTCTGTGGCCTCCACTTTTTCGTCAGAGCAGGGGTGCAGCCCCAGACAACGTGGAAGCAGATGAGCGGCCCGTGCTGCAGTAAACCTTTATTTATAAAGACAGTCAGTCTCTGGGTGTGGCTGAGGGAAGGCTGTAGCGTGCTAATCTGTTCTGGAGAACACGGAGGTCTGAAGCAGCATGGCACACAGTCCAGTGGACTGTAGCAGTGGAAGCTGCCGTGCCCTGGGCTGAGTCTTGCATTGGAACAATCTCATTCAGGTGCCCCATTTTCCAAGAATGAGGTAAGTATCCCATTATTGTCAGGGTTTACAATGAAAGTAACAGTATCTTTCTCCTGTGTGATGAGGGGAATTGGAACTATACAATCTACAGTCTCTTCCAGCCCTGCCACTCACTCCCTAGCTCTACCAGAGTAATCATCCTTTTTTGTTAAGTGATGGAAGTGGGCATGGGAGGGGACAATGTAGGAACTCGACAAAAAAGAGTGAATCCAGATACTGAATAGTATTTCAGATTTCTTCCCTCCTTCCCACCAATATGAACAGTGGCACTAGAAAGCTATTTAATAATAGTAGCTAACACTTACCAAGCACTTACAATGAACCAGCATACAGTAGTTAAAGAATCCACTTGCCAATGCAGGAGATGAGAGTTCAAACCCTGGGTCAGGAAGATCCCCTGGATGAAGGCAAGGCAACCTACTCTAGTGGTCTTGCTTGACGAATCCCATGGACAGAGGAGCCTGACAGACTGTAATTGCAAAGAGTTGGACGTTACTGAGCACGCACGCACATATACATAGTCCTGTGAGGCAGAAACTGTTATTAAGCTTCAGTTTACAGAAGAAAATGAGGCTGGGGAAGCTTTCGGAATTGGCTCAAAGTCACAAAGCAGAGACTCAGCCCAGGTCAACAAACCCAAAGCTTGTGTTCTTTGCCTTTTTGGATACGCCCTCCATACTGGGCAAGAAATGAGGGACCCGTTTCCTCCTGTAGGGACTTCCTATTCAGAAGACTTACTCAAATGGACTACACTCTCATATTCCCCCTAACAACTAAGACAAGTTGTATCAGTTGTATTGTAGAACACAGATGTATTCTGGAGACATCCGTTCTCCTTGTTGTTATTCCCAGACTTGATCACAGAGCTGAGTGAGCAACACACATGGGTGGTTCTGCTGTTAGCAGGCAGGTAAGAGGAGCCACGCGACGCCTCTGCTCTGATGCATTCGGAAATGCAGTTTCAAAGTGCTGAGGTGTCTGGGAGACAGTCCTCAGTGCTGGTCATCAGCATCAGTGGGAAACCCCAGACACCGTTTCCCACCTGGCACCCCTGAGGTCCTCAGCATCAATTTCAGGAGCTCGACTCTAGCCCAGGGCATCAGACACTGATGCTGGCCACTGGTTGGAGCTATGTCTTGCTCTGTGATCAGATATGAGGCTTTTAGGAACCAAGTTTCTAGAAATTTGATTTTTGTATTAATGTCTCAGGCTAATCAATAATTGAAGATTAGCACAAATTCTGAGTCTTTTTCTGTAAGGTAAAGTGATTATGTTCTCTTACCAAGAGCAGATGGAACAACTATAGTAAATTTTCTGGAGGTTTAACATTCCGTAGGTTGAGATTTTACCATCCCATTAAATCGCAGAAAGTAATGTTCTTCTTAAATTCATGCCAACCTAATAGAAGGTAACTCTCATGGTGCTGGGTTTGTCAAAACTGTTAGATTTTATAATCAAAGGTGATAAAATGATATAGAAGTAGGTAATATAGGGAATTTCGTTATAAGAGAAACTCAGCTAACACAAAAATTGTGCTCTAGCCCAGCCTCTTAATTGAGGAAAGGGGCTGGGCGTTCATGTTTATTAAGAGGTTGCTACCCTCATGCCCTGGTGTTCAGATGGTAAAGTATCCATCTGCAGTGCAGGAGACCTGGATTCGATCCCTGGGTTGGGAAGATCCCCTGGAGGAGGGCATGGCAACCCACTCCAGTATTCTTACCTGGAGAATCCCCATGGACAGAGGAGCCTGGTGAGTTACAGTCCATGGGTCGCAAAGAGTTGAGCACAACTGACTTAAGCACACACACACACACCCTCCTGCCAGGGCCTTAGCAGCTTTCTCACACTTTCCTTGTGAGGTAAGTATCATTATTCCCACTTTACAGATCAGAAAACCAAGGCTCAGTATACCAAAGCTTCCCAAGGTCACACAGCTGGTTAGAAAGTCATCAGGGGCCAATGCCAGGTCTGTCTGACTCCTGAACCAGTGCTCTTTCCATGGTACTACAAAAGCCACCAATCTGAGAACACAGATCTGCCTTCTTAGAAAGATCTGATGAGGCCTGTAAGGCATCTGCTATTGGAAACCACCACAGAAGTCTATAGTTTCATAGAGAAGTGAGCCAAGAGCTACAGGTGAAAACTTCAGAGTTTGTCTACAGGCACAGAAATCTAAAATAAGAAAAAACACCTTTTTCCTTTGGTAAATGCTGGAGATCTTTAAAAACACACCTTCCTTTTTCCCTCTGAGCCATGTCGGCAAAAGCTGACCGGCTCCTCGTTGTCTTCTGTCTGATTCTTTCCACACACAAGAACCAACCCCAGCTCCCTCACATCCATCCCACTTTCCCCAACTCCCTGCCCCCCGGCTTCTAACAGAGCCCCCAGGAATGTAAGAACTCAGACCTTGTGAAAGCTGAGAAAGGATGCTCCAAATTGTCCAGCTTCTTCTATAAGCCAGATCTCAGCTGCCAAAGAAAGGAGAGACATTTCCATCTTTTGTACCAGAGTCTAGAGAAGACTGGACATGAGTGAGGATTCCATGGTTCCACTGCAGCTCTCATTGAACCGGAAGGCTGCACGTCACGGTCACGGAGACCTCCACAGCTTGTATGTCATGATAGGGCCTACGCTGGGTTTTCCATGCCTTTTAAGTGAAGCCACAGCATCTATTTCAGAAACATGGCAGAGGCTTAAAAACCTCGCTCCGACAAGGAGATTCTTTCGCTCAGCAGGTGGTGACCCTCTGTGGCTGAATGGAAAGTAACCTGGCCCCAAATGCTGGTGGAGAAAGCATGACATTATGATGCCAAGAGGTTCTCTCTGGCACAGAGCCACCTCTTCAATAGAGATCGTGATGACAGAGTCCTAGAACACAAGGTCTGCCACCGGTGACTCAGATAAGATGAAGATAAGTTAAATGACGGAGTTGCCTCTTATTCATTCCCATAGAGTAAAAATCCTCATGGGCTTTGGCATAGATACATAATAGATAAATGCTTCTGAGAAAGATTCAGCCTACATAAAGGTCTTTGGGCTTGGAATCTGGTTCCCTAGGGTGATGTGGCGTACAACCTAGCATTTTATTGACTTCCTGCTCTTATCCATCCCACTGGAAAGCCAGGATGCTATTATGTAAGCCTAAAATATAAGTAGGAAAACTGGAAAAGACCGATCTCTTTTTCCTCTTGGCTCTCTTCCCCCCTTCCCCCTTTAGGCACAGAGTACCAAGACATTGAGACTGAGAAAACCTGCCCCGAGTCACAGTCACCTTCAGAAGATTCCTTTGTGAGAAGCTGAGGGCCTGGCCCTCTTCCTGCAGAGAACAGCCCGCCACCGCCCACAGACCTCGCAGGCCTGACTTAACGTGCTCTGCCCTGTCCGAGAACCCAAGGGTCCCCGTGGGGACCATCCGGCCAGTGTGTGGTCCTTTGAGGCCCCAAGCACAGGCCTGTGACGAGGACTGAGCAGGTGTCTGTGGCCCGGAGTCCTCCAAACCCTTGGAGTAGGCATTTTCCTGGATCGCTAGAGAATCCTATTGGCCTGGTGTGCAAATTTCTTCTGCCCACCCCTCCTTTGGCTCCTGTGGGGGTGGCCTGCTGACATGCTTTAGAAAAACCCCCTCTTGGAAGTGTTTCTCTGGCCGGGGGCTCCAACAGTTCTTCTGAAAGCAGCCAAGGCTGGATTTCAATAGGAGGGGGTAAAAATTACCCTGTTTCATAGAACAGAGGGGGAAAAAAAGCACATACTCAATAGATTTTGAGTGTGGTATTCTGTATTTTTGCAGCTTATATTTTCCAGATGAGCAGTTTAGAAATATGTCATGTAAAGTACCTACTGTACGTTTGCTGAAAATTATATTAAAAGCACTATTTTAATTCTTCCTCGGTCTCATGCTGTAATCTCTATTATCTTTCTCTTCTTGTGTCTTTGGGTAGAACAATCCTAAAAGGCTCTTAGAGAGAGTGTTTCTGGCTGTGTGTGTTCTGTATTTATGGGCTTTGAATTGTTCACAAAAGCACAGTCTTAGGAGCCAAAACAGACCTGGGTTCAACTCTTCACCCCAGCACTCCATACCAGTGTGGCATTTGGGAAGTGACCTGACCCCTCTGAGCCTCAGTTTCATCATCTGTAAAATGGGAATACTGTCACCTGCTTTACACAATTGTGGTAAGGCTTCAGTGGAATCCCATGTGAAGGCAGCATAGTGTCCCACAGAGAAATGGTACTTGCTCGTTGCTCCCCAGCCTCTAGCTGGAATTAGATGCTCTGAGACACAGCTATGGTTCCTATTGATCCATTCAGTAATCCTGGACTGACCATCTGGTTTTCCTTTCTGGTTCTCCCATTGTCTGTAAACCCCTGGGAGAGGCGAATGGCTTCCTCTCAGGGTACACTGCCTAGGGTAGTGTGTGACATTTGATGGATGCTCATTGTACATTTGAAAGAATGAATGGGTGATGAACAAACAACCTCAGACTCATCAACCTCTGGGGCTCTGACTTTAGCCCCACCCCTCTGAGGCAACCAATAGCATTTGCCTTTCTTTCTCTAGTTCCGGAGATCCTCCTGCACGCCTCACCCTATGGCTGGAGCTCCAGCTGCCGTTCCAGTCCTTGTGAGGCCACTTCCTAATTGGCTGCCTTCACTGCTACATCTTTAGTCCACTGGTAGGACTCTTAGCTCCTAGGGACGTTCAGGTTGATGGCTGCCACCAATGGGCATAGCAGAGTCCTCACTACAATCATTACTTCTCTGGCCAGACAGGAGCTCTAGGAGCTGATGCTCAGCCTCCGTCATTCGAAGCAAAGATCCAGGATGGCCCCAACCCTTGTGTGGGGCTGACCCTGATAACTAACCCACGGTCTCATGGCCCCTTCTAGCCTGGATCTTGCCCTCATAACCCCCTTGTTTGCATTTGAGCTCACCTGAAATCAAAGCTTGTCAAACTAGTATTCCTTGAAGCCTGCACCCTCCCTCAGCCCTGCATCACTCTTTCACTCTGGAATCTGTGGACTCAGAAAAGTATGTGCTTGGGTGAATGACCTTCTCTGAGGCCCTATTACCTGGTTCACTGGTGCCTCGAGGACTTCTTTTCAACCTGACCCTGTTATTTATGTGATTGTTTCTTTTCCTTTCTTTTTCTTTTGCGAAACAGCATGATTTATTCTCTCTGGCATAAAAATTCCAAGAAAATGTAATTTCAACATTTCCCATCATGATGCGAAAAGATGCTGAAACAGCTGAAAACATGGTTAGTGATTCCTCGTGGGAGCTGGGCTTCATTCGCACTGGATATTCAGTCGGAGGCAGAAGAAAGAAGCAGGGGAGGGTATTGCTTATGACATCCATGCTCTCAGTCCAAAATTTCACATTTGTTTTTCATCTGCACTCCAATTTCTTTCCTCTTGCTACCTTTTCCGTCATCGAAGTGGTCAATTTATGGAAAACTAACACTCCCCTCTATTTTATCTGAACTTCATAAAGACATCTTATTGGGGGAATCACGAGATTCATCCTTCAGTATTTAAGCAGGTCCATGAGAGAGCTGTGCACACAGGTTGTTTAAACAACTCAGGAAGAATAGACAGCTTAGATAATCCAAATGCCGTTTTCTTGCCGATGTCATATCACAGGCCACTTGGGCTTTGAACCACAAATACATTTGTTCCATCTTGATCTAGATCTGAAAATCCGACTTGACCCTTCTTTGAGTCTCTGTGGAAGGGTTAGTCATGCACCTAAGTGTTTGACTCAACTGAAATAAAAGCAAGCTGTTTCTGTGGCCTTGGACGTAGATTCAGAACCACCACGAGCACATCCACTTCACAAAGAGCTGCCTGATTTTCTTTTTTAGGCTTTGTTATTTCAGGAACTCCTGCTATACAACTGTTTCCATAACTCTGCAGAGAAATGTCTATAATTAATGCAGAGGACAGAGACAAGCTTTTGCTTTCCAGAAAGCACTTTAAAAAGTATCCTAACCTTTCTGAGTTCTCACGTTCCCACATATGAAATGCATAAACACATAGTTACCAGATCCCTGGAGGAGGGCTTTGCAGATCTTTGAGAGTGTTTCAATGGACAGTCTCACTTCCCTCTTCCCCCTAAGGCAATTAAGGGGTGAAGCAAAGATAACAAGCAGCCTGGAACACAAAGGGAGGGTGAGCAAAGCCTGAGTTCATCTGACCAGCAATCTGAAACACAGGCTCAGGGACTCAAACATGACATGGAAGAAGCCAGCAGCTTCCTTCAGAAGGAGAGTTTCTCCTGTGAAAGCCCTCTCATCTCCTCTCACTGAGAACTTGCCCACAATCTCCAGGTGCCACTGAACCATTTCCCAGTGAAATGGAGGTGGGAACCTCTGTCTTCAGGCTTTACACCCCTTAGCTTAGCAACAGGCTTCTTTCTTACCCCAGAAGCTCAGCTCACTCCCATTCCAA
Organism: Capra hircus; assembly: GCF_001704415.2. Lineage (NCBI taxonomy): Eukaryota > Metazoa > Chordata > Mammalia > Artiodactyla > Bovidae > Capra > Capra hircus. The sequence continues at coordinate 14,135,040 of NC_030828.1, read as the reverse complement.
CTCTTCCATTTCTTTGGGGCATTATTGTGCAGGAAGGCAACTAAATGTTCATAGTAAAATCAGTGCTCAATATGGGTTAAAAAAGAAAAAGAAAGAAAAGCTCACAAAGAAAGTGGCTGTTCTTTCAGTTGTTTCTGAAATAATCATCGCCTCATTCTTTAACTCCAATGCAAATGATCAGACATTACATTGCAATGCTATGAAGGGAGACACTGGTCTTTTTTTTAGCTGTCTTTTATTGAAGTACAGCTGATATACAAGTCTGTGTTAGTTTCAGGTGTATGGCAAAGTGATTCATTTATATATATTAACTCATTTTTCAGATTCTTTTCCCTTATAGGTTATTACAAAATACTGAGTACAGTTCCCCGTGCTACACAACGGTCCTTGTTTATCTGTTTCATATATAGTTAGTGTGTATCTGTTAATCCAAACACCTAACTTAACCCTCCTCTCCCTTTCCCCCTTTGGTAACCGTAAGTTTGTTTTCTATGTCTGTAGGTTTATTTCTGTTTTGTAAATAACTTCCTTTGAATTTTTTTTTTCCTTTTTAGATTCCACATATAAGCAATACCATATGATATTTGTCTTTGTCTGGCTTATTTCACTTGGTATAATAATCTCTAAGTCCTTTCATGTTGCTGAAAATGGCATTATTTCTTTTTTATGGCTGAGTGATATTCCACTACGCATAGTGATATATATATATATATATATATATATATATGTTATATATAGACTTCTTAGGTGGTGCTACTGGTAAAGAACCTGCCTGCCAATGCAAGGAGCATGAGTTTAATCCCTGGGTTGGGAAGGTTCCCTGGAGGAGGAAATGGCAACCTGCTCCAATATTCTTGTCTGGAAAAGTCAGTGGGCAGAGGAGCTTGGCAGGCTACAGTCCGTGGGGCCACAGAGAGTCAGGCATGACTAAGTGAGCATGCCACATCCCACATCTTCTTTATCCATGCATCTGTTGACAGACACTTAGGTTGCTTCCGTGTCTTGGCTACCATAAACAGTGCTTCTATGAACATTGAGGAGATGCATGTCTTCAGCAGGACACTGGAGGTAAGCTTTTATTTAAATGGAAACTTTCTCTGTAAATGGGACCCTTGAAGAAGCATATCATTGCCCATCATTTTTTCAGATGCTATCAGCAGATCAGTCCTGAAAAAATGACTGAGGCAGGGAGCAGAGACAGAGAACTCAGACACGTGGTGAGGATAGGGCTCTTAAAAAAAATCCTTGGAGGCCCTCTGTCTGACTTGGCCCCACCCTGTCCTTCAGGGCATCCTGCACTTCTTGGGAATATGAGCTCTGGGGGAGATGACTGGTGTCCCTCCATCCATTCCATATTTCGAACTCACATATGTTAGGTTTAAAGCAAGGCCATGATTTTCAGTTAGTATGGATAGGACTCCATGAGGTTCCCCTGCACATAGTAGGCGCTGTACAGCTGGGGGCAGTAGGAAGTCAGGATGGCTTGGTGGAAAGAGCAAGCAACAGGTCTGCAGCTCAGCTCAGCTGCTTGCTCACCTTGACAGGTTAGCAAATCAGGTCACCACTCTGAACCTCAGCCCCATGTGGCTCTGAGATGGAAAGGTTTCAGCCTCCTTGCAGAGACATCATGAGAATTCACTATGTAGGCACAGCCCCACATCCATTCCTGGTGGAGCTCAAGAAGTGATGAGTTTCACTGAGAAATCTTGTCTTCAGCCATTTAAATACGAACCAACTTCCATTTACCAGTATTTGCTACCACTCTGCTTCTTGGAAAACCCTCTTTCCTGCTGCATACTGCTCGTGAAATGACTTAATCAGTCAATTCTTTAATTTTTTTTAGTCATTCTTACTCATTAAAATAGCTTCGCTTCACTTCTTAAGAGCTGGTCCTGGCCATCTGAGAAGTCCTGGCACATCTTCCATTCAAGCCCTCCCCAACAAGGGCAGACCCGACAGACCTGCAGCTCTGGGGCCTAGAAGGAGGGGAAGCTTGGTCTGCTCTCTCTCCCCCACCACCTTCCTCTTCTCTGCCCAAATTCAGCTCCAGACCATGGTGTGAAAGTGAAGAGAGAAGGGAGGTTTACTTACCAGACTGCCTGGGGCTAAGCTTGCTGCCATCACTGGAGTCCCTGCTGCCCAACCGCCTTCTGCAAAGTGCTGGTGTGGAAGCAGTCAGGCCCCAGGAAACCCAGCCCATCCCAGGAGCTCCCCTAGGCTTTACAGCTCCCTAGGAAACCCACAGCCCCCAACCTCACCTTCCCTACTAGCCGAAGCTCAGGCATGGGGTAGGAACAGAGCCACTATTCCCAGATCTCGGTTGGTTCTGAAGGATGTCCTTGTCCCCCTCCTCCCTGGCTCCATCACTCCAGGGTACTCCTGTGCTCTGGTCCAGCCTGCTCTGAGAGCAGCAGAACAAGGAGGCTAGCCCACGCCCCCAGGGAGCAAGATGTCAGCTTCCCCTTCTTAACATTACTGCAAGTTTCACCAGCAATTGCTCTGGGGACTCCATTTCCTGAATTTGGGGGCAGAAAACCCCCAAAGAGTGTCAATGTCACTCTTAACACACATCAGTTCACCCTCTAAAATAGTAACCACTCCCCTTCGTCCACAGCCCTGTGCACTAGGAGCACAGATGGGGCACGGGGAAGGAGGCAGTTATCAGTGCCTGCTTTTCTGAAGAGGGCAACGCCCCCAGAGCTCTCTTGGCATGCCACACCACATTATGCAAAGACCATCAAAAGAGGAAGGCCAACCAACAGGTGGCACCGACCACGGATGACAGTCCTCAAGAGAAGTCGCCCACCTTTTCATGCAAACAGCTGCCTCACACCTGAGCCCTCTGCACCTCCTAGACTTCAGGTAGTTAATGACTTGCAGGTTTCACACTTAATCAAAGAGTATTGATCCGGGGTCTGGTATAGAGCCCTGTACCCTAGAAGACCCTGTGGAGAGATCCAAGAAAGCCTTGTACACAATAAATCTGCAATCTGAAAAAAACAAGCCTCCATGTAATCAAAAGACCTTTGCAGTATACTCTACATCCAGGCCCTATTATTAAGAAACAGAGACATGGCAGTGATGGGGATTCAGAGAGGAGAGAATCCCTAAGGACCAGGGCAGCCAGATAAGGAATTCCCAAGGACTTGGGGTGTGCAAAGCCGTCCAAAGCACTCTCTCATTTAGGATGCAGGCATGAGGTTTTTGTAGACTTCCCCAAATGGCTCAGCAGTAAAGAATCCACCTGCAATGCAGGAGACACGGGTTTGATCCCTGGGTCGGGAAGATCCCCTGGAGAAGGAAATGGCAACCCCAGTGTTCTTGTCTGGGAAATCCCATGGACAGAGGAGCATGGTGGGCTATGTAATCCATGGGGTCGCAAAAGAGTTGGACATGGCTTAACAACTAAACAGCAATAATGTTTTGCCCTGTCGGTTGGAATGGGTTTCTGGAAGGAGGCAGGCTGTGAGCACAGAAGTAAAATCTCTTATGACGGTTGTGATGATAAGGATAACAATGTACTAGGCACTGGGCTAAATTCTTTACAAATGCTGCCTCCTCATTTATTTGCAAACACCCTGTAGAGTAGGATTTATTTCATACCAGCCTGTTGGCCTGGGTTTGAAGCTAGGTTCCTCTACTTGTCATCTACAGGACTGCAGGTTTCTCACAAATAAGATGAAGATAATCAAGCCCGCTTCATAGGAAGATGGTGGGATTCAGTGGAATAATGTATATAAAGCACTTAACACTGTGCTTGGCACCCAGAAAATGCCTATGAAATGCGAGGGCTCTTCTAGTTGAGGATATGGGAAACTCACCTTCTCGCGTTGCCAGGTCACCTGACAGAAGATTAAATTTTTAACTGAGCTAACTTGCATGGGCAAATAATTACAAGAGCAATTATCTCCCTGAGGACAATTATTTGCCATCACCATTTGCACCCACTGAAATTACATGCCTAAGAAGCAGAGTCGCTCATTGGTAGATAAACATAATTAAATTGGAAGAATGACATCCAATGGCTGATTGGATTAATAAAAGAAATTTATTCCCCAGAGGTATTTCAGAAATGCTTCTCCAAGCTGGATCATATTTTTTTAAAGCCTGTACTCTGAATTCAAATTATGTATTAATTCCTTCCCAAAAATCAGCATGCATTCAACCCTTATAAACATCGTGTACTTCTGAGAAGCTTCAACTAAGATGGTTTTATAAACCACACAGACACCAATCCTACTCTTAAACAAAGATCAAGAGATCTATAAAAGACATAGGATTTCATGGTAAAGTCAATTCTGCAAGTATTTCAAGCGAATAATACATTTCCATGTTTGAGAGTTTTTATTTTATATAGTAGGCAGAATGTGATACCAAATAATCACTTTGCAAATTTAAATTATTTTTTTGTCTTTAAACTCTCCAAGTTATCAAATAGTCAAATGCAGGTTTGGCTCAAAATAGCTTTAAAAATTGAGTTTACAAACTCTTTAATTCTCAGTTTCATAACAAGCTAGAGTGATGAGTAGGGTCTACATTTATGGATCCTGAATGACAAAGGATTTTTTCCTTTCCCTTTTTGGGATTAACAAATACTCTACTTGTTCTTATGAATACAGGTCTAAGTTTATATTTCTAAATCTTTGCCTACTGTTTATCACTCCCCAAATCTCCAGATATTTGGTATCTGTTAGTTACATGAGTATATATGCAACTCTTTATTTATGAGTGTTAGCAGTCTACATTTTACATTTCTTAGGTGCTTGAAATACTTCTGTGAAGTAAAGGTAAGAAAGGCATAAAGCTTTACTTTACTACCAGAAAAATCCAGAAGACGAAAGGTATCTTCCCAGGAGTGCCCACTTCACTCTGTTGTAGGGGAAAATTAAAACCATCTTGCTAAGAATTCCAAGATGGCTGCCAGAGAGGACTACAAGCTTTTACTGGCCTGGAATAACAGTTCACTTTCACCTTTGCACACATGAAAAAGAAAATTTCACACAAAGCTATTGCAGAAGTAAAAACGGATATGTCCCATATCTACTGCACACTTTAAAATGACTCTCAGGTTCTAGACAATGGTTGGGTGCTTAGTCACTCAGTTGTGTCTGACTCTTTGCTACCCGATGGACTGCAGCCCGCCAGGCTCCTCTGTCCATGGGATTCTCCAGGCAAGAATACTGGAGTGGGTTGTCATGCCCTCCTCTGGGGGATCTTCCCAACCCAGGGATCGAACCCAGGTCTCCCGCATTGCAGGTGGATTCTTTACTGTCTGAACCACCAGGGAAGCCCAAGACCATTAGCTTTGAGAATTTCAAGATACATTGAAATGTACCCTTAGACCAAACCAAGTTCATAAATTATCTAAGCTGATAAGACTGCAGCTGAAGTACAACCAAATTGGCAATATCCTCAACTCCTTGGAAGAACATTTAATGATCTTTCTAAATATTTACCTGAAACTTTTGGTTTTAGAAAGATTTGCATACTTTTCCCTTTTTTAAATATAAAGTCATCTTTTTCAGTGTGAATAGATGGCTTATCAAGGCAATTAGAACACCACAGTTGTGTGCATAAATTAGTAATGTGGTAAGTTGCTGCTCACCACTTCTCTTGCCTATGTAGGCTCAGATTTGCATCTGATACATCATCCCTTAATGGCAGAAATCTGCACAGCCTTCTATCTGGGACACACTGTGTGCAGAGACAGGGTTCTGTTGCTCAAGTCTTGATGAATAGAAAATTCCTACTTGCTTGGGAATTAGAAAAATCCTACCTGCTTTCAAATGTCTAAAAGAGCAGAATGCTAAGTCATAGCTACAGAGAAGGCTATACTCAACTGAGTTTGTTTACAAACATTTTATTATTTGGGGCTTAATAAAAATCTGAGTAATAATGATGCTACCTCATTCATGAGAGCAACACACATAACTCATTAAAATGCCTAACAGAAATGTCTATTATTTAAAGAAAAACTGTAAAGTCATCTTCAAAGACACAGATAACAACTTGAAAAATAGAGAATCCTACTGTATTCCAAGATTGGATGACTAAATACTCGGAAAATGTGATTCATTTTTTCCTGTAATGATTGCAATACAATGCCCAAGAAAATCTCAATAGGAGTTTTTATGGAAATAAATAAACTGATTACAAAATTCAAAAGGAAATTCTCAAGAATAGGCACAGTAATTATGAACATAAAAATTAAAAATTGCAGCATCTAAAGAGTAGCCTTCTCAAAAAGTCAATGTTAATAAAAGTCCAGTATTTTTAAAGGGATGGCATTTTTACAAGACTAGATGAATAGATTGGAGACCCAGAAGAACAATTATAAACAGACACTAGAATGGGAGACTTAAAATTGCTGGAAAATGCTGAACTATTCAACTAATGGCTTGGGGAGAAAACTGGGAAGTGAATTTGACTCACGGCCTCTCACCAGTGAAGAGTACATATCCTACATGGTCTACATAGTTAAGAATCTTTAAAAACTATGAAGATTTAGGAAAAACAGGAAGACATATCCATGGTTTCAGAATTTCCTAAAAAGATTTGAAATGCAAAAATCTGTAAATAAGAGAATTGATAGATTTGACTATTTCAAAATTAAAGTATCTATAATCTAAAACATCATATATGAAATCTAAAGAGACTAGAATATTTGAAATATCTATAAATGACAAAGAGCTACTGTCAGAACATATAATGAATCTCTCCATATTGACACAAAAAAGAGAAACAAGAACTGCTGAATTATGCAAATCCAGGGGTTGCCAGTAAATCTCACAGAAAACAGAGCAAATAACATGAATGGGAAGTTCATAAAAGAGGAAACACAAATGTCCTATAAATGTTCAAACTCACTAGCAAGAAAATATTAAAAAGATCATACACCATGACCAAGTGGGCTTTATCCCAGGGATGCAAGGATTCTTCAATATCCGTAAATCAATCAATGTAATTCACCACATTAACAAATTGAAAAATAAAAACCATATGATTATCTCAATAGATGCAGAGAAGGCCTTTGACAAAATTCAACACCCATTTATGATAAAAACTCTCCAGAAAGCAGGAATAGAAGGAACATACCTCAACATAATAAAAGCTATATATGACAAACCCACAAGAAAATAAAAATATTTTTAAAATTAAAGATCATCTTTACCTATCAGGATGGTAAAGGTTTCTTTTGATAACATTTTGTGTCAGGGTACAGGGCAATGGGCTGGAGTATAAAGTGGTATGGTCACATGCTGCTGGAGTATAAACTGGTATGGTCATTCCAGAAGACATTTTTGCCAATGTCTACTACAATTTTAAATGCTCATATAGCATAATCCAGAAATTACACTTAACACCTACCCTAAATAAAGGTGTGTGGGGCAGATAAATGAAAGAGGCACCATGACCTAGCAGAATTTGGGTCTTAAGGTCCCTGGTGATCAGGAATTAAGCTTCTGGCCAATATCTAATCTTTTCCCCATTATGACCTGCACAGAGAACATGGTTGGGCCCTTGCTTCAATTCCTTTGACCTGACATCCTGTTATAACTGCCTCCCTTGGTTTAAATTCATCCATCCTTCAACATCAAGCACAAACATTATAGAGAACCAGAGTGCTATCTATGATCGGTTCATTAAGCTTGACTTTTTGCCAATGGCTCAATATCTAGTTTACATAGTAGTTCCCGTGTGATGTCTTGCCAACTCCAGTTATCTCCAGGATGACCGTGGCATCTTTCAAATCCAGGTTGGCCCCCAGCAAAAGCTGGGCTGGGAGAGGCTTAGGGTACCAGTCCAGTGGCGAGTCAGTGGAGAGTCCACTGATCTACATTTCCCCACTACTTCACCAGGAGTGATGGTTTCTTACTAGATCCCACAATCCTTTGTTCTCACACCACTTATACTCACTGTATTAATCATGGTCCATGCTAGCTCAGTCGGTAGAGCATGGGACTCTTAATCCCAGGGTCGTGGGTTCGAGCCCCACGTTGGGCAGTCAATTTAAGACATCTTTCCAACATGCTATCGGTTCTTACCATCCCTAAGAACTGACCTCAATCCCAAGATTCTTGTTTGACTTCCCTGGTGGCTCAGACGGTAAAACGTCTGCCTACAACATGGGAGACCCGGGTTCAATCCCTGGGTTGGGAAGATACTCTGGAGAAGGAAATGGCGACCCACTCCAGTGTTCTTGCCTGGAAAATCCCATGGACAGAGGAGCCTGGTAGACTACAGTCCATGGGGTCACAAAGAGTCGGACACGACTCAGTGACTAAACTTCAAACTTTCCATATATTATATTCCTCTATTGAGATATAGTCCTTACAGACACTATCTTATTTAATTCTTTAGTCCTGATAGCGCTTAAGATAATTTCTTATACGTATAAAAATACAGTAAATATTTTTGATGCATTAAGTCAATGACTTCTCTAGTAGTCTAAAAATGTAGACAACATTACCAGGTGCAAAGTCTGATAGTCAGAGCTGCTCTAACCATACACCCCACCTAGCATTGACCAAATCACTCCTAAGATCACACGAGGAAGACCAGAACTCAAACTGTCTTATTCTCCCATCTCCTTTTAGCCTAATCTAAATATGTCACTCTGGACTGATAATTTTTTTAATTGAAATATAGTTGATTTATAACATTGTGTTAGTTTCAGGTGTATAGCAAAGTGATTTGGTTATACATAAATATATGTATATACTGATATTCTTCTTTATTCTTTTCCATTATAGTTTACTACAAGATATTGAATATAGTTCTCTATGCTACACAGTGAATCCTTGCTGTTTATCTACTTTATATGTAGTAGTGTGCTCTGTTAATCCTGTTCTCCCAATTTATCCCTCCTCCCCCTTTCCTGTTGGTAACCATAAATTTGTTTTCTATGTCTGTGATTCTGTTTCTGCTTTGTAAATAAGTTCATTTGTACTATTTTTTAGATTCAATATATGTGATATCATATAATATTTATCTTTCACTCTCTGACTCACTTCACTTAATCTGATCATCGATAGGTCCATCAATGTTGCTGAAAACAGTATTATTTCATTCTTTTTATGGCTGAGTAATATTCCATTGTATCCAGTACCCTGTATTCAACTCTTACTGAAAAGATATTTGGGATTCCGTCTCTAAAAGACCCTCAAGGTAGACCCCAGAGATTGCTTTTAAATGCACCCCTCCAGGCACTTGAAGGCCCCACCACACCTGAAAAAAGCCTAATACCCACGAGAGTAAACCAGGTGTTGCTGGAGGCTTGAAGTAATTTTCACAAATTAAGCAGGATGATTTCTCATTATGCCAGATGGCAAGATGGAGAGACTTGTGGAGAGGGAGCCACTGCTGTTTTTCCTCCCTCTTTCTGCCCTACCCTAAAAAAAGGCAGATTATCCCAGAGGGCAGCTGAGAAGTAAAAATAGCAGCTGTTATTTACCAAGGCTCAATTATATGGTAGCCATTGTCCTAGGTTATTTCACATTTATCCCCACACTCAATTTTAGAAGGCGGGTATAGTTATCTCATTTTTCAGAGAAGGAAGGAGGTATTCAAAGCCTCTGCCAAGAATGAGTGGAGCTGGAGTTCCAACCCCAAACCCTGTGACTTCCGTCTCCACTCGAGGGTGCGGGCTTCTCCCTTTCCAGTCTTAGGACACTTGACATCAGTTGATGCTTCTGAAGGGCATGGTGGCTTCTGGGAATTGATGAAGCTCTGTGTTCTGAATGGGAAGCCTCCTCTTCCTGTTGGACCAGGACAACCAGCCCCTGGGAGGGTCCACTGACGTCCACACAAGCCATCATGTCACTCACAGCTCTCTGGGCTCTGGTGGTGAGAGCAGCGTTGAGGCCAGGAAGTGTCAGCAAAAGAACCACCAGTAATTGCATATGGCCACATCCAGGAAAACGCCAGCTCAGGAACTGGAGGCAGGAGTCTCTGGACTCAACTCACTCGTGGTGGGTGCATGGGTATGTGGGTATCAGGAAAGCAGAAGGTGGCTAGTGGTCTGTGTCTTAGAATTACTGACAAGGCCAGAGCACTAATCAATAGAACTTCCAGCAAAGATGGATATGCTCTGCACTGGGCTGTTCATTGTGGTAGCCACTTGGCACATGTAGCTTTTGAGCACTCAAAATGCGGCTAGAGCAACTGAGGAATTGAACTTTGAATCTGATTATGATTAACTTAAACAGTCACTTGCATCTAGTGGCTACTAAACCGGACAGTGCAAACCCACATCACACTACACCCCTTCTGAAGGTGAAGGGGCTAGAAGGTAGAGACTCTACAGCAGAAGGTCCCAAGTCAAAAGGCTGGAAAGGGACCCTGGGCAAAGATACAGTCTGGATTCTTCAAGAAATTGCAGCCACCACTTCTTAGTCTTCTACAAGAAAAAAAAAAAAAACATCTGCTGCAAGGTATAGAGACTGAAATCAGGTCATCTTTCATCCCGCATATCCCCATCTCTGGATTCTTCAAGGCTGGCTCTATCTCAGCTACCTCCAGACTCATTTCCAGGGCTCTAAGGAATTTTAGCTGCTGTCTACCATTGCTGGAAGCTCTACGAAACTCTAGATTCGAAGACTAGGGTCTCAATAAAACTCTAAGACTGTTCCAGGATGTTTCTGCCTAAAGAAAAGCCAAGCAGCCATTTCTAACCTATTTCTTTCCATTCCACACTGGCCTCAAGGGGATTCCACACACTTGCCAATCCCCCAGGCTTCAGTCGAGCAGAAAGACACAACTGCTCTTGAAGCATCCTCTAACCTACCTCAATTCAGTTGCTCAGTCATGTCCGACTCTTTGTGACCCCATGAATTGCAGCACGCCAGGCCTCCCTGTCCATCACCAACTCCTGGAATTCACTCAGACTCACGTCCATCGAGTTAGTGATGCCATCTAGCCATCTCATCCTCTGTCGTCCCCTTCTCCTCCTGCCCCCAATCCCTCCCAGCATCAGAGTCTTTTCCAATGAGTCAACTCTTCCAATGAGGTGGCCAAAGTACTGGAGTTTCAGCTTTAGCATCATTCCTTCCAAAGAAATCCCAGGACTGATCTCCTTTAGAATGGACTGGTTGGATCTCCTTGCAGTCCAAGGGACTCTCAAGAGTCTTCTCCAACACCACAGTTCAAAAGCATCAATTATTTGGCACTCAACTTTCTTTACAGTCCACCTCTCACATCCATACATGACCACAGGAAAAACCATAGCCTTGACTAGATGGACCCTTGTTGGCAAAGTAATGTCTCTGCTTTTCAATATGCTATCTAGGTTGGTCATAACTTTTCTTCCAAGGAGTAAGCGTCTTTTAATTTCATGGCTGCAATCACCATCTGCAGTGATTTTGGAGCCCCCAAAAATGAAGTCTGATACTGTTTCCACTAACCTACCTAGGGGCTCCATAATGATGTGAATGATTGATAGAAACTCAGGATACCTTCTTAGAACCCACACCAGAGCTTATCTCGGTGTCTCACCCACCCTGATTCTCTCCTTTCCCTCTTCTGTGTCAGAGGATTTAAATTTAGTGGAGAGGGAGAGAGGGGAAATTGCTTCTGACAGTCGTCGTCATCCAGGGTGTTGCATTTTGATACTCAAAAGTCCCAACTTTTAAATTCTTCACTCTTTTCTGCTCTACCAACACTTTATTAAGGCAATAGTCGCTTCACAGGCTAGTTTAAATGGGAAAGGACTAAACATTTTCTTAAGGTGGGGATGGAAGGGGGAGAATAACTAGAAACATGTTGCTTGTTAATCTTGCAACATATTTTTATGCCACCAGGCACAGAAATTGAGATTCAAAACTCTGAATCTGCAGCAAAATTTACAAAACCTCCTTCTCCCATTCCAGTCTCCAGATGCCTCACAGCTGAAAAGACATTGGCTTCATTTTTCTTGAAAGTAAAAGAAGTTAGTACTGAGAGGCCCTTTGGTTATTTCCTCATCCTGGCCTTGCATTTGATCTGATCTGCAGGCTGGAACCTGGCCATGCTGTTTTCCCCCAAGGACCTGTGGAGGGCTGTGGTCAGCTGGCACTCACGAAATCCTACAGGAATGTTGACGTGGTGGAGTTCACTGCCAGCCAATGATCTCCAGTTCCCTCTGGCCACCTTTCTTCCTCACCATCTCCTTGGGAATAAAAGAAGCCTCACCGAGTGTCTGTGCTTCAAGGACGAGATAAACTGAAATCACGCTCCTTTCCCATGCTAGGGTAAAGAAGGCCCCCGTGAGCTTCCAAGGGCTACTTCTGTTTCTAAAGACAGCCATGTCCTGTAGAATCTGAAATGCATCTTCATGACTGAGGGCTTCTCTGGTGGCTCAGATGGGAAAGAACCCGCCTGCAATGCAGGAGGCCTGGGTTTGATCCCTGGGTTGGGAAGATGCCCTGGAGAAGGAAATGGCAACCCACTCCAGTGTTCTTGCCTGGAGAATCCCATGGACAGAGGAGCCTGGTGGGCTACTGTCCATGGGGTCACAAAGAGTTGGATGTGCCTGAGCAAGCGAGTGTATGAGTATAGATCATTCAGACAAGAATCTATAGAAATAATAAACCTAGATATGGTTGAGGAGATATGCATTTTCCCCTCTTTTTCTTGAGTGGGTACTTCTTATGGGGGTAAACCATAGTCAAACCAGGGAATCAAAAAATATAATGCAGCAGCCATTTCCTAAGCAGTAACAAGTCTACACTAGTCCTGCCCTCAGGGATGTGCATCTAGCAGGCAGGTTGAGGTCAAAAACACAGTTAATCAGAACACAAAGCAAGAGACGGCAGTCCCTTAAAATGGATGTGAGCCTCACTAACATGCCTCTCGCTCTAGGATTCAATGACAGCTGAAATAGAGTCTCAAGCAATTTAAACATATATTAACCCCTCCATGACATTGTCATTTACTCCTTAACTTCTTTATTTTTTTAATTTTTTTTAATGCGGACCATTTCTAAAGTCCTTACTGAATTTGTTACAATATTGCTTCTTTTGCTTATGCCCTGGTTTTTTGGCCTCGAGGCATGTGGGATCTTGGCTCCCTGATCAGGCATCCCCCTGTGTTGGAAGGCAAAATCTTAACCACTGGACCACCAGGGAATTCCCAGTCCTTGATCTAAAGTGTGTGCTGTGAATACTTTGTGAAGTTGGGTGTTTCTTTCTTGACTTCTAAGTGGAAAAGCACAATGTCCGTTCTGACCACCAAACAGTGGCACACCTTCAGGGTGAAGGAGAGGACAGTGGTGTGCTGTGCTCGTAGGAGCCGTGCTTGATTCAACAGAGCACAAGCCAGAGGAAACTGTGACTCCTTCAGCTGGAGGGAAAAGAGCAGGATAACCCAGGTCGTGGAATCTCTTCTCTGTCATACTCAGCCTGACCCTCTTCCCGTATATTTTCTTATTTACTCCTCCCAGTAGTGAAGTGTTACTATATTGATGCAACAGAATGGTGCTTTTGAGATGTCGCTGTCATTCAGTCGCTAAGTCCTGTCCGACTCTTTGTGGCCCCATGGACTGCAGCACACCCGGCTTCCCTATCCTTCACTATTTCCTGGAGCTTGCTCAAACTCGTGTCCATTGAGACGGTGATGCCATCCAACCATCTCATCTCTGTTGCCCCCTTCTCCTCCTGCCTTCAATCTTTCCCAGCATCTTTTCCAAATGAGCTGGCTCTTTGAATCAAGTGGCCAAAGTATTGGAGCTTCAGCATCAGTCTTTCCAACGAGTATTTAGGATTGAGATACTAATGAATTTTTTTTTTTGTCATTAGTTTTCTCTCTTGGTCCTTTTTTTCTCCTCTCAATCTGGTAGGCTATTTTGTAAGTTGCTTGGTGGAAGGATGTGGTAACCGAGAACAAAGAGTCGTTTCAAAAGCCAAGGCCCTTTGGCAATGGAAGTCCCCCAAGCTTAAGAGCTGGACTGAGTAACAGAAGTCACTACCTCTAACTCAAAGCCATCCCACCAACTAGAAAAATATGCCCTAGCCTGGAAGCAGACGGAGCCAGAAAAGCAGCAATGAGATAGCATGGACAACGGGGCTCCTGCAAAAGCAGCCCTGTCTCCTCTCCCTGGGCAGCTGAGCAGGTAGAAATACTCAGATTCATTTCAGGGATATGAGGGCAAGAAGACTTCTGTCTTGTCTGCAGGTGCTGTGGAAGGCAGGCCGTTCGTCTCCAGAGACCTGGTCACAAGATGTGTCATAGTGGCGTGCTGCAGCTGGCTGGGATTGATCGATGCATCTCCAGGAATTTCGTGAGCTGGCTGTTAAATCACTGGGAGCTTGAAATCTGCCATAGTGGGAGTATTTACACCCTCAAAGTTGGCAAGCACTGCAAATCAGGACCACTTTCCATCCAGAGGTGGTTGTTAAACATTTACCAGCATACCACTGGAGGGGTGGAGGGATGGAGGAAACCTCAGGCAGTAACACAGAATGATACCTGTGCTCCCAAAAGTGCTGAGAAGGAGAGGAGAACACCCCAGATGGAGGAACCCTCCAGACAAGAGACTGTCTCTGGAAATTGCCTGGATAGACAACCGAGACCCACTTGGGGAGGACAGCTCAGCAGATGCCCAAATGCCATCGAAGAGTGATTGGGCCCCTGGAATGATGGTAATTTTAGCTCAGTCCCCCAGAACATAAATGCAAAGCTGAGGAAAGGACAAGAAATCCCAATTTTTTTGACAGTACATTTCTTCTACCATGCAGAATAGGGACTCAAAACATAAATTCTTCTAGAAAGATTAAATCACACACACGGTACAGCTGAGTTGTGAAATGTCCATCTACATCTATGTGACATATAAGAAATGTGAAGTTTGGAACAGTTGCCTCTCCCCAGAATCTCCCACTGTCTTCTCTAGCTCCTGAATCTGTGCTATTTTTGCCACACTGGGGGGAGCCACTATTGGGGGTGTCAGTACTGGAGGTGGGGAGTCGATCTGGGGACAGGGTGCAAGGCAGGTGCCAGCCACAAAGATGTAGAACATCTTCCTAAGTCCCAATCCAGGTCAGCAAGAAGCTCCCACACCCCTTACCTAGTAAGGTAATAAACGACACTAAAGAGAGAGCTGAGAAGACCTCTTTTGAGCTGGTCAGGTTTTGCCAAATAATTTAAAAGCTGTATTTGACAGGGGACAAGAGGAAGAGATTATTAATCCAACTGAAGAGAGAGGGAATGTAGTAAACACAGCAGGTCGGGGACAAGAGAGGGGAACACGGCCATGGCCCCATGTAGGAGGCAGGGTACATGCAGGGGGGTCCACACAGTGGGTGATGTGCATGGCATCTGAGCATGACTGGGTCAGCTCTCAGTAAGCCTTAGAAGATGAATGACAATAGGGTAAAAAGGCACCCGTGTCCCTGCGGATGGCAGACAGGAAGAACTCTCTGATACAGCCTGAAATTTTCATCATTAGTCACTGGGCACTCTCTTGCCTATCCCACCATCCTCCTCTGAAAAGCAAGCCTCCCATGGACATGAACATAGTATTTCCAACCAACGCCGGCAAAAAGGAGTCAGTCCCAGCTAAGGACCAGCCTGTGGAAGCTTCTAAAACTAAGCAAATGACACTGATAGGGGGAAACACTGACCAAAACCGCCCACCCTGGCCAGGCACCACAGTAACCATCTGCATGAGCTATTTTATTACAGGAGGTCCTGGTAAGGAACACAGGACTAACAAGCCACTACCAAGAGAAAGAATACAGAAAAGGTCAAAAGGTCAGTCCATATGTCCTACCAACCTGCCAGAACGCATCCTGCTGAAATCCATCTCGGCTAAGCCATGAGTGCACAAGCAAGAAGGACCCCGAGTCAGAAGGAGGGGCCAGAGACAAGCAGGAAACTAACCCCATCCCAGGAAAACCTGGGACTGCCGGCCACGTGGCAGAGCAGCCCTCCTGGGTTCCCTTCCTCCCCTGCTCTCCACCTGGGAGCCTCTTTCCAATAAAGCCTCTTGCTCTGTCAGCACGTGTGTCTCCTCGGACAATTCATTGCCGAGGGAGTGTTAGACAAGAGTCCACTCTTGGGCACTGAAAGGGGTTCCCCTGCCTGCAATCAAACTGCTCTTCCAGATAGCCTCTCTGCATGAACTGCATCCTCCCAGGCAGAAAGGGCACCCCAGACCTTGGCTCACCCAGGGCAGAAGCAACAGCCCACTTCCAGGGTCTGGCTGATCCCCCCTGAAAGGCCAGCCTCCCTGACTTGAGTACATTGCTCGTTTCATAAAGTCCCCTAGCTATGCTCGTCATTAAAGGGTTTTTTAGAAGATGAGGCAGCATCTCTGAGGCTGGGAGGACGAGCCTCAGAGTGTGACGGCTGTGGGGCTCTCGACTCTGCCTGCACCGGGGTGTAAATTCCATCATCCATCAGTGGAGCCAAGTAGCAATGCAGGTCTCTGTCCCTCATCCCCTGGACATCAGCCAGGGACCAAAATGCACCCGACACCTCGGACAGCCTCTGAGTGACAGGAGGGAAGAGCAGAGGCTGCTTTTTCAATCCCGCTCCCATTTTCCCTTCTTTATTCCAGTTGTTGGGTCCTCTCTCTTCACCTAGGTCCTAAATACACTGAGGTGGGGGGCTCTGCCTAATACATTCTACAATCACAGTAAGAGCTCAAGAAATGCATGTGTAGTCTGATCACTGATCAGACAACAGGCCTGTACGTATAATAGCAAACAAGGTCTGTATCTTCTCAGTTGCTCTCACTACCCGAGTGCTAAAGAGGAGGGATGAAGATGGTGAAGCAAGGCTGCAGACTGTGATAGACGGTCTCCCAAATAGTAGGGAACAGGTCACTAGTGGTACATGGGATACAGTTAGGTGTGAAAGTGTTAGGCACTCAGTCATGTCTTTGAGACCCCATGGACTGTAGCCCACCAGGCTCCTCTGTCCATGGAATTCTCCAGAAGTGGATAGCTATCCCTTTCTCCAGGGGATCTTCCTGACTCAGGGATTGAATCCCAGTCTTCTGCATTGCAGGAACGTTCTTTATCGTTAGGGTTCAGTTCAGTTCAGTCGCATCCAACTCTTTGTGACCCCATGAATCACAGCACGCCAGGCCTCCCTGTCCATCACTAACTCCTGGAGTTCACTCAGACTCACATCCATTGAGTCGGTGATGCCATCTAGCCATCTCATCCTCTGTCGTCCCCTTCTCCTCCTGCCCCCAATCCTCCCAGCATCAGAGTCTTCTCCAATGAGACAAGTCTTCACATGATGTGGCCAAAGTATTGGAGTTTCAGCTTAAGCATCATTCCTTCCAAAGAAATCCCAGGGCTGGTCTCCTTCAGAATGGACTCGTTGGATCTCCTTGCAGTCTAAGGGACTCTCAAGAGTCTTCTCCAACACCACAGTTCAAAAACATCAATTCTTCGGTGCTCAGCCTTCTTCACAGTCCAACTCTCACATCCATACATGACCACAGGAAAAAACATAGCCTTGACTAGACGGACCTTAGTTGGCAATGTCTCTGCTTTTGAATATGCGATCCAGGTTGGTCATAACTTTTCTTCCAAGGAGTAAGCATCTTTTAATTTCATGGCTGCAATCACCATCTGCAGTGATTTTGGAGCCCCCCCCCCCAAAATAAAGTGTGACACTGTTTCCACTGTTTCTCCATCTATTTCTCATGAAGTGATGGGACCAGATGCCAGGATCTTCATTTTCTGAATGTTGAGCTTTAAGCCAACTTTTTCACTCTCCTCTTTCACTTGCATCAAGAGGCTTTGTAGTTCCTCTTCACTTTCTGCCATAAGGGTGGTGTCATCTGCATATCTGAGGTTATTGATATTTCTCCCGGTAATCTTGATTCCAGCTTGTGTTTCTTCCAGTCCAGCGATTCTCATGATGTACTCTGCATAGAAGTTAAATAAGCATGGTGACAATATACAGCCTTGACATACTCCTTTTCCTATTTGGAACCAGTCTGTTGTTCCATGCCCAGTTCTAACTGTTGCTTCCTGACCTGCATATAGGTTTCTCAAGAGGCAGGTCCAGTGGTCTGGTATTCCCATCTCTTTCAGAATTTTCCACAGTTTATTGTGATCCACACAGTCAAAGGCTTTGGCATAGTCAATAAAGCAGAAATAGATGTTTTTCTGGAACTCTCTTGCTTTTTCCATGATCCAGCGGATGTTGGCAATTTGACCTCTGGTTCCTCTGCCTTATCTAAAACCAGCTTGAAAATCACGGTTCACGTACTACTGAAGCTTGGCTTGGAGAAATTTGAGCATTACTTCACTAGTGTGTGAGATGAGTGCAGTTGTACGGTAGTTTGAGCATTCTTTGGCATTGCTTTTCTTTGGGATTGGAATGAAAACTGACTTTTTCCAGTCCTGTGGCCACTGCTGAGTTTTCCAAATTTGCTGGCATATTGAGTGCAGCACTTTCACAGCATCATCTTTCAGGATTTGAAACAGCTCAACTGGAATTCCATCACCTCCACTAGCTTTGTTCGTAGTGATGCTTTCTAAGGCCCACTTGACTTCACATTCCAGGATGTCTGGCTCTAGATGAGTGATCACACCATCGTGATTATCTGGGTCGTGAAGATCTTTTTTGTATAGTTCTGTGTATTCTTGCCACCTCTTCTTAATATCTTCTGCTTCTGTTAGGTCCATACCATTTCTGTCCTTTATCGAGCCCATCTTTGCATGAAATGTTCCTTTGGTATCTCTAATTTTCTTGAAGAGGTCTCTAGTCTTTCCCATTCTGTTGTTTTCCTCTATTTCTTTGCATTGATCACTGAGGAAGGCTTTCTTATCTCTTCTTGCTATTCTCTGGAACTCTGCATTCAGATGCTTATATGTTTCCCTTTCTCCTTTGCTTTTCACCTCTCTTCTTTTCACAGCTATTTGTAAGGCCTCTCCAGACAGCCATTTTGCTTTTTTGCATTTCTTTTCCATGGGGATGGTCTTTATCCCTGTCTCCTGTACAATGTCAAGAACCTCATTCCATACTTCATCAGGCACTCTATCTATCAGATCTAGGCCCTTAAATCTATTTCCCACTTCCACTGTAATATCATAAGGGATTTGATTTAGGTCATACCTGAATGGTCTAGCGGTTTTCCCTACTTTCTTCAATTTAAGTCTGAATTTGGTAATAAGGAGTTCATGATCTGAGCCACAGTCAGCTCCTGGTCTTGTTTTTGTTGACTGTATAGAGCTTCTCCATCTTTGGCTGCAAAGAATATAATCAATCTGATTTCAGTGTTGACCATCTGGTGATGTCCATGTGTGGAGTCTTCTCTTGTGTTGTTGGAAGAGGGTGTTTGCTATGACCAGTGCATTTTCTTTGCAAAATTCTATTTGTCTTTGCCCTGCTTCATTCTATATTTCAAGGCCAAATTTGTCTGTTACTCCAGATGTTTCTTGACTTCCTACTTTTGCATTCCAGTCCCCTGGAATGAAAAGGACATCTTTTTTGGGTGTTGGTTCTAAAAGGTCTTGTAGGTCTTCATAGAATCATTCAACTTCAGCTTCTTCAGAGTTACTGGTTGGGGCATAGACTTGGATTACTGTGATATTGAATGGTTTGCCTTGGAAACAAACAGGGCTAGGGCTACCCAAATAGAATGATGAAATAAAGTTGGTTATTTACTTTGATTATTGGGTAATCATGTTGGTTATTAAAATGCAATACACAGATAAGTTGTTAAATAACAGGAGTCATAGAGTGGGAAAGCTGGTCTACTTTCAAATTCCTTTCAATTCATCTGCGTAGAATAGAGAGAGTCTCTGTTGGGTGCTGGGGTGTCTTTGACACTTTCAAACACTTGCTAATCTTCCTTTTTCAGAAGCTGCCTTAGTACCTTTGCAGGCATCTGTGTCTAGATAAAATTAATTAACATTGTTTATCGTATTTTAACAACAAACTTACAATTTTGACAAGAGACATGGGTTTCCTATTTCCAGTGGTTATCGGGCTTCATTTTACAGCAAACTTATGATAAAGAACTGAGCCTGTTTTAAGAAAAGTAGTAAGGAATATTGCAGATGGTGTGCTGATGTAGGAAAAAAAAAAAACCCCGTGAAGGAGTTACTTGAATGATAGAAGTTTCAGAATGTGCCATAAATGGTGGTAGAAAGAAGACAGAGTGTGGATTCAGAAATGCCCTCATCCTCAGGTGATGACTGCAAGAGCCAGCGGCCCCAGCCTCGGTTCTCACCCAGGCAGCAATCGTGTGTGAAGTTTTGTCTTGTTGGAACAGAAATATGGTGGGCATCCCAGTTAACTCCCAAACTTCCAACCACCCTTGTTTGGATCCAGAAAAGCCAGTTGGCTCGTGGCATTTCCCTGGTGACTGATTTTGGCCTCAGATTGGGGGGCGGAGCGGGGGGGGCGACCTAACTTATCGAGCCAGGTAAAAAGGAAAGGATTTGATGCCACGAGTAGGAAGCAGGTGGCCGTTTTCTCCCTCTTCTATGAACAAGAGTCCATGTGACCCCCAGAGGCTCCACCTTACAACCAGCAAGGAAAGTTTGAGGATGAAAGTAAAGCTGAGGACACCTGCACAGACTGATAAAGAGCCCACCGTCTGGGTGGCACTGAGGAGCGGTTCTCCATCCACACCAGGACCCTGACCTAGCTCTCCATGTCCGCTGATGGGAGATGATGCCTCTACTTACTGGGGAAGCCAGCTGGAGCCGGGGTATCTGCTCCCTGCAGTTGAAAGCCCCTGTGATTCCGAACACTTTGAGGAGTCCCAGGTGGCACTAGTGGTAAAGAATCTGCCTGCCAAGGCAGGAGACGCAGGAGACACGGGTTCAATCCCTGAGTTGGGAAGATCCTGTGGAGTAGGAAGTGGCAACCCAGTATTCTTGCCTGGAAAAATCCCATGGACAGAAGAGCCTGGCAGGCTACAGTTCATGGGGTCACCAAGAGTTGGACACAGCTGAGTGTGTGTGCATACATGGGCACACACAGACACACAGCGGCTCAATACCGTATAGGATTCCAGTTAATGACACAGAGATGGGAAGGGTAGAGCAGGTGACCTGTGTCCTAGCCCCTCTGACTTCCCTCAGACCATTCAGCAGGAAATTCTGCTATTTTGTATCCAATCCCTGCCTCTCCATTCAGGAAAACATTACTGAACAGGTCAGTGCATTCAGATAGCCAAAGGAGACTCTGACAAACCTTCCTGGAAAGTTAAGTCATCCAACAATGAAAACTCACACTTTCATCCCTATGCCTTCTGGTCCCCGCTATGTTTGGTTTGTCCACCATCTAGAGACAGTGGGCAGTGGCCCTCTGTTCCCTTTGTAGTGAATTTTTGCTATCTGATATATCTAAAATGTCATCTATGGGCCCCTTCATCTTTCTCTTCTTCAGATTAAGTCCTTTGAGTCCATTCTCATAAGTATTATTTTCTAACTTTAAGTATTATTCCATTTCAAATCAGATCCTCCAGCAACCAAGATCCTGATTAAAACGCCTTCAACTGTACATGGTTCCAAGGAGGCCTGAGAAAGCCCAGGCATGTGAAATCACTTTACGAGAATAACCTGAGTACAAGTGCGGGGCATGGTTAAAGATGAAGAAGGCACTCGACGAAGCTCATCATGTGTTGTGCTGAACCGAAGTCATTTCAGCCAATGCCTCTTAAACTGACTTTTTTCACAGGGCTGGTGAATTGCAAGCAGCTTTAGCCTGTAATCAGGAAACCTCTGCTCTTGACTCTCAAGCTGAGACAGTTCTTGGCTATCAGTTTCCTCCTAAATTCTGTGATTTTAATGGCAAAAATGAGAAGTGATCCACAGACTCTAGACAAAATCAGGGACTACTCTGGGGACATAGGCCAATGCAAAGCAAGCATGGACCGGAAAAGGTAGAATTCTCTTTGAACTTCTTTCTTTCCTGCATCCCGGTGGCCTCCCATCCTGCCTGTTCCTCCAGACTCCAGCCAGGTTTGCCCTCCTCTTTCTCCAGGGAAGGGGTCATGGGAACCAGGCAGGAGATTTTCCCTTTGATGTCTGAGGGCGATGTGCTTGCCCATGCCATCAACCTTATGACTCCCTTTAGATGCATAACACAGTAGGCTTCCAGGAGAGGGACTTGCTCAGCCACGGGGAGCAGTCCTAGATAGAAGGGAATGAGGAGCAGTGACTGCAGGCTGACACTTTTGCTCGCTACATGTGGTGGGGTACTGCATGTTCCAAACAAGAACCCCCAGGTCCTGCCTGTGTCTGGGCTCATTTAACCCTCACAGCTGCTCTGCCAGGGAGATGTCAGCTTTAATGCACACACATAGCCACCTTGATTGTTAAAATATTGAAATACTTCCATGAGAGCTGGTAAGTCTGCTCCGAGCCCCCTGAATTCCTTGCCCCCCACACCCTGGGTCTTAGCAAATGAAGAGAATACCTGGGCACTAACTGGAGCTCCAGAAACCAGTTCCAGCTCTTATAACATCTGTGGTTGTTCGTTAGTGCCTGGCTGTTACTGAACATTTTAAATATAATCTCTGATGCATAGTGCCTATAGTATATAAATTATACAGATCAGGTGTCTACAACAAAGTGTGGCTGTTTACCCATAAGAGCAATGTGAAGTGAATCAATAAGATATGGTGTACCCACATTAGAATCTTATTCAAAGCTGACTCATTGGAAAAGACCCTGATGCTGGGTAAGATTGAGGGCAGGAGAAGTGGATGACAGAGGATGAGACGGTTGGATGGCATCATCGATTCAATGGACATGAATTTGAGCAAACTCAGGGAGACAGTGAAGGACAGGGAAGCCTGGCGTGCTGCAGTCCATGGGGTCACAAAGAATCGGACACAACTGAGAAACTGATAACAACAGCCGTCAAAAGGAATATGCTTATCCATGCTGCTTTATCCTAAAACAGACCTTGAAAACATGGTGCTGAAAGGATCCAGACCCAAAAGGCCACATCAGTACAGTAAGTCCCCTACATACGAATGAGTTCCACTCCAAGAGCGCGTTCGTAAGTCCAATAAAGTTAGCCCAGGTACCCAATGAACACAATCGTCTATATAGTACTGTATTAAAATAGGTTTATAATACTTTTCACAAAAATAATACAAAAAAACCCTGAAAATAAAGAAAACATTTTAAATCTTATCTTAGAGTACGGTACCTTGAAAAGTACATTGGTACCGCACAACAGCTGGTGTACAAGGGCTGGCACGGAGTGAACAGGCCAGAAGAGTTCCTGATGGAGGAGGGAGAGGCGGTAGGAGATGGTGGAGCTGAAGGGTCATCAGCGACAGGAGACGGAGGGCACGCCGCAGTGTCACTCATGTCTGACGCTGATGGAACACACGCGTGTAGGGTGCTTACTGTATGATTCTGTTTACATAAAATACCAAGACTGGGAAGATCTATAGAGACAAAAAATACATGAGTGGTTGTCAGGGCCTGGGGGTGGGGCAGATGTCGAGGGGTGGGATTGGGGGAGGTGATAGCTATTGGGAGTGGAATTTCTTTTGGGGGTAAAGAAAATATTCTAAAATTGATCCTAGTGATAGGTACACAGCTACACACAAGAAGTTACTGAATTGTATACTTGAAATGGATGAACTGTATGATATGGGATTTAAAGCTGTTTAAAAATGATTGGATACAACTTCCATAAACATTTACTAAATTTAAATTTATACCTACAGGCACACATATACACCATTGCTTTAACATATTATATACACTATAACACAAAGACAGAAATTGGATTTTTTTAGGGTGAGATGAAAAAATACAAGATTTGCTTTTGGAGACCCCTGCCCTAGAAGCAGATGCTGAGGTTAAGAGAGGCTACAGATCCTGCCCACTCACAGAGCCTTTGCTCTTCCTAGCATGGAATACAGATTCCAGGGCCTCCTAGAAGGTGAGGAAGGCCAGCGAGCACTGCTATCATTTTTTAATGCTTACAATGTGTACTGAAAAGAAAGAAATGCTGAAATAGGGTTAAAATATCAAGAAATAACTTCTGTTTATGTTTGAAAAAAAATTAGACTTTGTGACATGAAAAAAGAGAATGCAATATCATTTTGATATTTACAAGATAATTGGAGTTTTTCTGGGAAAATGAATTGAGAGCACCGGGAGGCAGTGGAATGGTTGTGGAGAACAATTCGAGGTGGGCGTCTTAACATCCCCATTCAGTGCAGTGTCTTCGCGGGTGTGTGCACAGTCGCGCTTGGTGATGGTGGCTGAGGCCCCGGTGAGTGTGTGAGTCACACTGAATGGACGCTGGGCGTCTTGCACTGATGGACTGGTGGACACCTGTGCTTCAGGGCAGAGCATGAGAGCCAGAGAGAGCAGGGAGGGAAGCGGCCTGTGAGCTGCCTTTTTGTCTACAAGCAGTTATTCTGCGGAAGTATTTAGCCAGGGAGCAGAGGAACGTGAAAGAAGACTGTGGGCGGAGCCACCAGTTTAACCGGAAGGGGGTTATCAAGTCTCCTGGAGGCAAGGCAGCTCATTAATTCACAGCTGGTAAGATGTTTCCCGGCTAAGGTTGATACATATCGTTTTTAAGTGTCTTTCTCTCTTGCCGACAGTACAGTAGCAGCGAGGACAGAAAACTGTGGGAGCCCCTCTTTTATTTCTTCCTTTGCTTCCCAAATGTCCAAAGACACAGCGCTCTGGAGAAAGGCAGGGTTAAAGTCTCCCTCAGGTCTCAGGCCTTGGAAATTGAGTCCCTTCTTCATTTGGAGCCGCCCACCGGTTGCCATGGTAACACAACATCTGCTACCCAACTCTGCTCCAGCGGTCACTGCGTTTGGCATCCTCCAAGCTGTTGTTCGCTCTGTATTTTGCCTGATGAGCTACTCTGCTTCCCCGAGGAAGGCATCACACTTTTTCAGCAAAGGAATGCTTATTCAAAAGGCAGGGTTATGGAGAGAAGGAGGTTAAATCTGTGCAAGCTGCAATTCTGAGACAGCAAGCTCTTTTGCGTGTGGGGCCATTAACTCTGCCAATCTCTGGATTAATGTTCTGCATCTGTTGATCCCAAATCCTACTGAAGATCATCCTCCTAGATTTATTAGCATTTGTTTCTAAGGAGCATACATTATTTATTAAAACTTCTAAAAGATATTTAAAATATATATAAATTCCATGCTCCTTTCCTTTATTTTCTCATTTTAATATATCTCAAGTTTAATTGCTTGTCTGCCATTATTTCTATTCACCAATTATTTTTGAAACTGAATATAAATATAGGTTTCCTTGCCTACTGCTTTCTCCTGTTCTTCCAGGCAGCATCTTGATTCCCACTTCCTCTTGAAAAGACGCGTTTTGTCCCGCTTGCTTTAATAGTTACAATCCTTAAGGGGTCTCTAAGAAACTGAGAGGTGGTGTGGTACAGCCAAAGGAACACAGACTCTGGGGTTAAGGGAATTTAGGACTGGTCTCCTATCTCACTTTGCCTGGAACTTGACCAGTTTTAGTGCGGAAAGTCCCCCATCTAGGGAGAACCTTCAGTCTTGGGCAAACTTGGACGATTTGTCACTCTCTTCCAAGCTTCCTCATCCTCTTACTCTCCTCTGTTGCTTTCCTGACACTCAGCTTTCTTATTTGTAAAATGAGAATGATAATAAGATGTTCCTCAAAGGGTTTTGGTGGAATTAGGCTTCCCTGATGGCTCAGAAGTAAAGAATCTGCCTTGCCAGGACAGGAGACACTGGAGACGTGGGTTCAATCCCTGGGTTGGGAAGATCCCCTAGAGGAGGAAATGGCAACCCCGCTCCAGTATTTTTGCCTAAAAAATTCCATGGACAGAGCTTGTGGCTACATTCCATAGGGCTGCAAAGACAGACATGCCTGACTGAGTGAGTGAGTCAGTCTTCTAAATAAGTTAATAGATAAGATGCCTAATGTTAAAACAGAAGTCCATGCTCAGTAGCTACTATTATTATTAATCTTAGAATTAGAACTCTAAGGGCAATTTTGAATTGCTCATCCATTTTACATCTGAGAAACTGTTTTGTTCAGGTTGTCTACATTAAAGGCTATAAGAAGGGCCAGGACTAAGATCAGCAAGGGAAGTGCCTAGGGCTCAACTTTTAAGGAAGAAGTCATTCTGGGGTCATCTAAGTACAGACTACAAGCAAGATGCCAATCTGTTCACCTGTTCAATCATTTCCTCCTCCATGGGATCTTGCCTCCATGGGATCAGGGCCATTTAGTAATGCTGCCAGGGTTGTGTCTTAGATAAAAAGTCACATTCTCTACTAGACAGATGCTTCATCTTATCTTTGGTGACAATTGATTTCTAATAGCAAGTTTTCCTAAAACACCTAGAGTTGGGACTGTAGCAAAAATGCTTTCATCATCATTAAAACAAGCAAAGCAAAACCCTTGGTTCTCAAGAGACTGTAAGAAGTGAATCATTATAGCCAATCATTTCCCAAATAGCATTAAATTTCCTTTTATTGTTAACAATATTTCATGGAAATCTTTCTAAAAGATATTGCCCATTTCCATGCTGATTTCTTTCCATTAAATTAGACTTTTTATTTTGAAATAATTATAAGTTCAGGTGCAGCTGTGAGAGAGATACCATGTAAGCTTTACCCACTTTCTCTTAATTATAACATCTCACAAAACTCGAGTATAGTATCACAACCAGGATACTGATGTGGATACAGTCAAGATACAGAACATTTCTGTATGGAACATGTTCTGTACAGAACATGACTGGAAGGACCGCTCTTCCTAACCTTTGGTAAACACACTCACCACCCTCCCACTCTCATTCCCTCCCTGCATGTGCATGCCGTCACTTCGGTCCTGTCTGACTCTTTGCGACTCGATAGACAGCAGCCCACCAGGGTCCTCTGTCCATGGGATTCTCCAGGCAAGAATACTGGAGTGGGTTGCCATTGCCTCCTCCATGGGATCTTGCCAACCCAGGGATAAAATCCCACCTCTTATGACTCCTGCATTGGCAGGCAGGTTCTTTACCACTAGCGCCACCTGGGAAGCCATTTTTATCATTTCAAGAAAGTTGTATAATGGAATCATATAATATGTAACATTCAGATTGGCTTTTCTCGGCATAGCTCTCTGAATATTCATCTGGGCTGTTGAGTATATCAATAGTTCATTCTTTTTATTGCTGAGTAATATTCCTTTGTGTGAATGTACCACAGATTGTTTATCCACTATCTTCTTGAAGAACATCTGGGTGATTTCTAGTTTTCTACCATTATGAATAAAGCTGCTATAAAAACTCAACACATGTTGCTAATAGAAATTTAGAACACAAATAAATGGGCATCTCATGTTGATGAACTGGAAGACTTAATATTGTTCAGATGATAATACTATCCACACAAACTAAAGCAATAGAATATACAACCCAGAAAGAACACTTGTGTATATGGTCAAATGATTTTTGACAAAGGTCAAGACATTTCATGGAGAAAGGACAGTCTTTCCAAAAAATAGTGTTGGAAAAACTGGATATATGCCCGTATAAAAATGAAGTTGGACTAGTATCTTATACTATATAATAAAATTAACTTAAAATGGATCAAAGAGCTAAATATAAGCTGCAACTCTGAAACTTAGAAGAAAACACAGAGGGGATCTTCATGGCACCAGATTTTGCAAAGATTTCTTGAATATGACATCAATTACAGACAAAAGAAAATACAGATAAATTGAACTACATCAAAATTTAAAACTTTGTCCATTGAAGAACATAATAAAGAAGACAGTCTAAGGAATGGGAGAAAATATTTGCAAATCATATACCTGAAAAATGGTTAAGATCCAGAATATATAAAGAACCCCTACAACTCATCAACAAAAAAGCTCAATTTTAAAATGGACAGAGTACTTGAATAGACATTCCTGCAAACAAGATACATGAATGATTAAAAAGCACATGAAAAGATATTCATATCACACTGATCATTAGGGAAGTGAAAATCAAAGCAATAATGAGATACAACCTCACACCCATTAGGACAGCCGCTATAGAAAGAAAGGAAGGATGGAAAACTGACAAAGATTTAGAAATGAAACCCTTGTGTACTGCAGTGGTAATATAAAATTGTTTAGCCACTATGGAAAATAGTATGGCAGTACCTTAAATATAGAATTATCATATGATCCAGCGATTCCACTTCTGGGAATACACTTAAAAGAAGTAAAAGCAGGACTCAAACAGATATTTGTACACCCATGTTCATAGCAGCATTATTCACAATAGCCAAAAGATGAAAAAAGGCAACCCAAAAGTCCATTGACAGATGAACAGATTTTTTTTAAGTGGTAGGAATGCCACCACCAAGATACCATGGGTTGTTTCTAACTTAAATCTCCCTCACGAGAACAACTAGTAACTATTCATGGGCAAGATACCTTCCAAGAAAAATCCTAGAATACAGAAGTGTGCCAAAGGACCCATGGCACCACAGAGATCAAACAGACTGCATTAGACATGTAAGAAGAGCAGCTACACAACGGCTGGCTTGTTTCTCCCCCAGGCTGGTGCAGCAACACACCAAGGGGTCTCTCCTGAGCCTCTGGTTCCTCTAGTGGGAAAGGAAAGCCAGGGTGAACACTGAGATCTTATAAGCATTGTGCGGTGCTTCTTGGGTGTCCCCACACCAGTCTCATCCCACAGGTATTATGGGGGAATCTGTGAAGTTTGCCCACTATGAATCTGATTGTGACTGATATGGGAGAAGGGGCTTACAACAACCAGTTCTTAGATCCAGGCAGATGCAATTTCTACCTGTAGCATCCAAGCAGAATTCTCAACCAGCAACTGCTTATCAGCAGCATCAAACCAGTGGCATGATCTGACCAGAGAACTCGGCAGAATGTGAGTCTACCTGACCTGTGTCCTCAGGTAAAGAACCCTGCTGGCCCGGGAGCCTGGGCTACCACTTCCCAGGCAGGTGAGCTAATTCGTAGTTCTACCTACTGTTGAATTTAGTTCCCTGCCCCTCCAGACCAGGGAACACCTGAGATCAGGAACACCTGAGAGCCTTCTTGGAGCTGGCCCCTCGACTCCACTCAGGCAGGCAAGCTAATTCATAGCCCCATGCTATGCTGAGTGCACCTCCCAACCCCATTTAACCTGACATGCAGACCAGAGCACCTGGAGAGCTGCATAGCCCAGAGATGCTTCGGCAGACAGTATAGCAGACAGAGCTGACCATCTGCAGAGCAAAGCCAATGGCCCGATTTGGCCAGGAAACTTGGGGCAAGGGTCAACTTGAGTCAAGACCACAAGCAAAAAGCCTTGCCAGACTTGAGTTGGGTCTTCCGTTTTGCTAAGGCAGGGAAACAAATTTATAGCCTCACCCAATTCTGAAAACATCCTTCAGCCTGCCCAACCAGGGAACCTACCCAGAACACAGAAAACTGCATAGCTATCCAACAACCCTGCTTATAATCACAATTGAACAGCATGCAGAGTTTGTAGCTTTTTCCAACTGCAGGGCAAAATCAGTGGCTTCATCTGGCTAGGAAATTCAGTGCACAGTCTTGCCTTATTCAGCCCCCAAACAAAACCATGCAGGCCCATCATGCTGCCCCACGAGGCCGGGGAAGCCAATTCATTGCCCCAGACAAATATAGAACCCAGTCCCAACTGTCTAGAAACCCTGACCAGGGAATTCAGACAACTACTGGGTTCATCCTATACCCTTGCTTGGGTGGGGAACCAACCCAGCAGTCCTATCTAACTGTTCTCAGCCAGTGGCACAATTATCTAATTTCAGAGCTCAGGCAGTGGCCTCTACCAAAAATAGACCCTGATAGCAAATCCCACCTGTCCAAGGATATTACCAATAGACTTGTCTGGAAACCCAAACAGAACTGACAGGTGAAAAACAAGTATCTTTGTCAAAGTGAACCTATAAGGCATCAAAGGGGAGCTTATGTACTGAAATGCTCAGACATCAAGGTAAGAAATCAAGGATCTGGAAAAAAAAAAAAAAAACAACAGATAAACATGATACCAATAAAAGAAACAAATAAAACTTCAATACTGACCCGAAATTGACTATGCTAAAGCCTTTGACTATGTGGATCACAGCAAATTGTGGAAAATTCTTCAAGAGATGGGAATACCAGACCACCTTACCTGCCTACTGTGAAATCTGTATGCAGGTCAAGAAGCAACAGTTAAAATCGGACATGGAACAATGGACTGGTTCCAAATAGGGAACGGAGTATGTCAAGGTTGTATATTGTCACCCTTATTTAACTTATATGTGGAGTACATCATGTGAAATGCCAGATTGGATAAACCACAAGCTGGAATCAAGATCACCAGGAGAAATATCAATAACCTCAGATATGCAGATAACACCACTCTTATGGAAGATAAGTGAAGAGGAACTAAAAAGCCTCTGGATGAAGGTAAACAAGGAAAGTGAAAAAGTTGGCTTGAAACTCAACATTCAAAAAACAAAGATCGTGATATCTGGTCCCATCACTTCATGGCAAATAGAAGGGGAAACCATGGAAACACTGACAGGTTTTATTTTCTGGGCTCCAACATCACTGCAGATGGTGACTGCAGCCATGAAATTAAAAGACACTTGCTCCTTGGAAGAAAAGCTATGACCAACCTAGACAGTGTAGCAAAAAGCAGGGACATTATCTTGCCAACAAAGGTCCATCTAGTCAAAGCTTGTTTTTTTTCAGTAGTCATGTGTGGATGTGAGAGTTGGGCCATAAGGAAGACTGAGTGTCAAAGAATTGATGCTTTTGAGCTGTGGTGTTGGAGAAGACTCTTGAGAGCCCCTTGGACAGCAAGGAGATCAAAGCAGTCCATCCTTAAGGAAATCAACCCTGAATAATCATTGGAAGGGCTGATGCTAAAGTTCTAATACTTTGGCCACCTGATGCAAAGTGCTGACTCGTTAGAAAAGACCCTGATGCTGGGAAAGATTGAAGGCAGAAGGGGATGACAGAGGATGAGGTGGTTGGATGTCATCACCAACTCAATGGACATGAGTTTGAGCAAGCTCCAAGAGATAGTGAGGACAGGGAAGCCTGGTGCCCATGGGGTTGCAAAGAGTCAGACATGACTGAGTGACTGAACAAATAAAACTGACCCTAAAGAGGTGGAGATTTATGAGTTGTCAGAAAAAGAATTCAGAATAATTCTCTTAAGTGTGCTGAACTATAAGAACACACAAACAACTAAACAAAATAGGGAGGAAATGCATGAACAAAATGAGAAGCTCAACAAAGAAATGAAAAAAAAAATGAAGACAGACACTCTATAGCTTTAAAATACAAGTAAACTGAAGAATTTGATAACTTTAAAATCAGACTAAACTATACAGATGAATCAGCTATCTAGAAATGAGGACATTTAAAATTATCCAGTCAGAGGAACAAAAAGAAAAAGAATAAAGAAAGCCCACAAGACTTATTGGACATAATTAAAAGAATCAATATCTATATCGTGGAATTCCAGAAGCAAAAGAGAAAGGGATATAAAGTATATAGAAAGCAATAACAGCTGAAAACTTCCCAAACCTGAAGAGAAAAATGGATATAAAGATCCATGAGGTCTAAAGGACCCCAAATAGGGCTACACTGAGATACATTATAATTAAATTGTCAAAAAGTCATATTTGAAAGCAATAGGAAAAAAGTGGGAAGTTATATTAAGGATGTCTCCCATAAGAAACTTCAAGCCAGGAGAGAATGGAGTAATATATTCAAAATATAAAAAGAAGAAAATGTCAATCAAGACTTATATGCCTGGTACTTCCCTTATGGTCCTGTGGCTAAGACTTCACACTCAAAATAGAGGACCTGATTTGATCCCTGGTCACAGAACTAGAACCCATGTGCCACAACTAAAGATCCCATATCTAACTCAGACCTGGCACAGCCAAAATAAGTAAAAAAAAATTCTAATCCTGCCAAAACTCTTCTTCAGAAATGGAGAAGAGATTAAAGACTTTTCCAAACAAACAACATCTGAGATATTTCATTACCACTAATCCTGTCTTAGAAGAAATATTAAAGGAAGATCTTTGAGTGGAAGTAAAAGGATGCCAGTTAACATAATAAAAATATAAGAAGGTAGTATAAAACTTACTAGTAATGGTAAATAGTCAAAGTTAGATTCTGCAATGCAGTAATGGTTCAGTTCAGTCGCTCAGTCATGTCCGACTCTTTGCAACCCCATGAATTGCAGCACGCCAGGCCTCCCTGTCCATCACCAACTCCCGGAGTTCACTCAGACTCACGTCCATCAAGTCTGTGATGCCATCCAGCCATCTCATCCTCTGTCGTCCCTTTCTTCTCCTGCCCCTAATCCCTCCCAGCATCAGAATCTTTTCCAATGAGTCAACTCTTCACATGAGGTGGCCAAAGTACTGGAGTTTCAGCTTTAGCATCGTTCCCTCCAAAGAAATCCCAGGGCTGATCTCCTTCAGAATGGACTGGTTGGATCTCTTTGCAGTCCAAGGGACTCTCAGGAGTCTTCTCCAGCACCACAGTTCAAAAGCATCAATTCTTTGGCGCTCAGCCTTCTTCACAGTCCAATTCTCACATCCGTGCAGAGGGAGAATCAATAAGGATACAGTATACTTGAACAACCCTATAGATCAAGTGCACTGACATATCACAATGCTACACCCAACAGCAACAAAATAAACATTCCTCTCAAAATCACATGGAATCTTCTTCTAGGATCGACCATATATTAGGCCACAAAATAAATTTTATCATGTTCAATAAGGTTGAAATCATACCAAATATCTCCTCTGACTACAATGGTATAAAACTAGGAATTAATAACAGGAGGAAAACCAGATAACTCATGAATACATAGGAATTAAGCAACACTCTCCTAAACAAGTAATGGATTAAAGAATAAATGAGAAATAAAAAACATATCGAGAAAAACAAAAATGAAAATGTAACATACCAAAACTTATGAGATACAGCAAAAGCAGTTCTCAGAGGGACATTCATAGCCAAAAAAAAAAAGGCTTACATTAAGAACAAGAATGATCTCAAACAACCTAACTCTTCACCTAAAGGAACTAAGAAAAGAACAACAAACTGAGCCCAACATTAGCAGAAGGAAGTAAATAAAATTAGATCAGAAAGAAATGAAATTTATTCATTTATTTAGGTCAGAAATAAATTTATTCTGTGGGAAACTACAGAAAAGATCAACAGATTTTTCTTTGAAAAGATAAAGTCAATAAACCTTTGACTAGACCAACCAAAGAAAAAAATAATCAACAAAATAATAAATGAAAGAACTATTACAATGGGTACCGCAGGAAAAGAAAGGACAAAAGAGGCTTTTCTGAACAAAAATATGCCACCAAACTTCTAGGATAAGAGAATTAGACAAATGCTAACTCAGTTGGTAAAGAATCCATCTGTAATGCCAGAGACCCTGTTTCAATTCCTGGGTCAGAAACATCCTCTGGAGAAGGGACAGGCTAACCACTCCAGTATTCTTGGGCTTCCCTTGTGGCTCAGCTGGTAAAAAATCTGCCCGTAATGTGGGAGGCCTGGGTTCAATCCCTGGGTTGGGAAGATCCCCTGGAGAAGGAAAAGGCTACTCATGCCAGTAGTCTGGCCTAGAGAATTCCATGGACTGTATAGTGCATGGGGTGGCAGGGAGCTGGACACTGCTGAGCAGCTCTCACTTTCATTTTCATGGAAAGATATACTGTGTTCTTAGGTTAGAAAAAGCAAATATTATTAAAATGACCATACTACCCAAGATAATCAAGATTGAGTTCAATTCCTAATAAAAAAAAACAACAGTATCTTGCACAAAACTCAAATAATTTTAAAATTTGTGTGGAAACACAGAAGATCTGAAATAGTCAAAACAATCTTGAGAAAGAAAAACAGCTGGAGGAATCACGCTTCTTGACTTCAGACAACACTAGAAAGCTACAGTCATCAAAACAGTATGGTACTGACATTAAACACACACACACACACACACACACACACACACACACAGATCAATGAAACAGAAAACAGAGCCCCCAAAGAACCCATTAATCTTTGAAAAAGGAGGCAAGGGTATACAATGGAGAAATACAGTCTCTTCAATAAAGTGACACTGGGAAAACTGGACAGCTACTTGTAAAAGAATTAAATTAGAATATTTTATCATACTATACATAAATATATACCAAAAAGAGATTGAAGACCTAAATGTAAGACTATATGCATAAAACTCTGAGAAGACAACTTACAACACCCTTTGACATAAATTGTAGTGATATTTTTCTTGGATCAGGCACATAAAAAGGTGTTTAGCATCAGTCATGAGAGAAATGCAAATTAAACCTACAATATCTATCACTTTACACCTATAAGAATGACTCTCATTAAAAAGAACACAGATAAGAATGTTGGTGATGATGTGGTGAAAAGGGAAATCTCATACAAACTGTTGGTAGGAATGTAAATTAGTTCATCCACTATGGAAAATATTATGGAGATTTCTCAAAAATGAAAGACAGCACTACTATGTAACCCAACTATTCCATTCCTAGGTATATATCTGAAAAAAAAAAGAAAAACACTAATTGAAAAGCTACGTGTACCCCAATGTTCACGGCAGCATTATTTACAACTGCCAGTGAAAGTGACGTCACTCAGTCGTGTCCGACTCTTAGTGACCCCATGGACTGAAAACCTACCAGGCTCCTCCACCCATGGGATTTTCCAGGCCAGAGTACTGGAGTGGGGTGCCATTGCTATATGGAAACAATATAAGTGTCCATCCACAGATGAATGGATAAGAAAAGTGAAAAGTGAAGTCACTCAGTCGTGTCCAACTCTTTGCGACCCCGTGGACTGTAGCCTACCAGACTCCTCTGTCCATGGGATTTTCCAGGCAAGAATACTGGAGTGGGTTGCCATTTCCTTCTCCAGGGGATCTTCCTGATCCAGGGATCAAACCCAGGTCTCCTGCACTGGAGGCAGACTTTAACCTCTGAGCCACCAGGGAAGCCCTGAATGGATAAGAAGATATGGTGTGTATGTACACCACAATGGAATACTGCTCAGCCATAAATAAAGAATGGGATTTTACCAATTGCATCAGTGGGGATGGATTTGGAGGGCATTATGCTACATGAAATAAGTCAGAGAAGGACAAACACTATATGATACAACTGATATGTGAAATTTTAAAAATAAAACAAACCAGTGAATATAACAAAAAAAAGAATGAGATACGCAGATAGAGAGGACAAACTAGTAGTTACCAGTGGAAAGAGGAAAGTGGGGAAATCTAGGGATAGGGGATTAAGAGGTACAGACTCCTGTGTATAAAATAAATAAGCTACAATGATATACTGAACAATATAAGGAATATAGCTAATATTTTATAAAAACTCTAAATGGAGTATAATCTTTAAAAACTGTGAATCACTGTTGTACATCTCTAACTTATATAATGTCGTACAAATATATCTCAGAAAACAAAAGAAGAGAAAGAATTTTTAGGCAAAATATTGTAGGAAAACAACAAAAAGAGCCAGGCCTAGAATGCACTGACAAATACGCACTTGAACACCAAACAGGATTTTTCTCTCTCATGATTAAAAAACAAACACACACTTAGGAACTTGCTCTAAATCACTGCTCCAGTTATTTGTTTTCCAATAAGACTGTGAACTACAATAGAACAGGGACTCCAGCACTGAATCCTCCGCATCTATCACACATAAGTACTCAATAACTCTTTCTGAACGCTGAAAAACTCCAGATTCACAAAGAAGAGAAAAAGCAAACAGGCAG
Organism: Capra hircus; assembly: GCF_001704415.2. Classification (NCBI taxonomy): domain Eukaryota; kingdom Metazoa; phylum Chordata; class Mammalia; order Artiodactyla; family Bovidae; genus Capra; species Capra hircus. The sequence continues at coordinate 14,099,284 of NC_030828.1, read as the reverse complement.
TGACACAGTAGAGTCTCGTTGCACTCAACTCATGGGGCCCAATTTTTAAATTTATAAGAGTTTTGCATGAAAGTAAGTGTTAGTCACTCAGTCATGCCTGACTGTTTGCTACCTCATGGACTGTAGCCCACCAGGCTCCTCTGTTCATAAGATTTTCCGTACGAGAATACTGATGTGGTTGCCATTTCCTTCTGCAGGGGATCTTCTGATCAAAGGATTGAACCCAGGTCTCCTGCACTGCAGGCAGATTCTTTACTGTCTGAGCCATCTGGGAAATCCAAGAGTTTTGCATGACAGTTACTAAATATAGCCACTATTAAAGTTAAAGTCTATAAACTTACAATTAAATAAATACCAAAAACAAAAATTAAAAATAGAACTATTATATGATCCAGCAATTCCACTGCTGAGTATTTATTCAAGGAAAATTAAAACAGCAGTTTTTTGCAAAATACTCACCATACGATTTAGTAATCACTCTCCTGGGTATCTACCCAAAGTAGCTGAAAATTTTTGTCTACATAAAAATATGCATACAAATGTTTCAGTTCAGTTCAGTTCAGTCACTCAGTCATCTCCGACTCTGCGACTCCATGAATCGCAGCATGCCGGGCCTCCCTGTCCATCACCAACTCCCGGAGTTCACTCCAGCTTTATTCATAATCATCAAAAACTAGATTTAACCAGGATGTCCTTTCAATAGGTGAATAGTTAAACAGACTATGGTTAATCCATACAACAGAACATTATTCAGCAATAAAATAGAAGTGCACTGTCAGGCCATGAAAAAACATGGATGGACCTTAAATGCATATTTTTCAGTGAAAGAAGTCAGTCTGAAAAAGCTATATACTATATGATTCAAATTATACAACCTTGTGGAAAATGCAAAACTACACAAACAAAAAGATCTGTGGTTTCTAGGGTTTTTGAGGAAAAGAAGACTTAATAGGTGAGACTCAAAGAATTTTTTTGGTAGTGATAATATTCTGTATAATATTGTAATGTTGGTCATAAAATTATGCATTTGTCAAAACCCATCAAACATTAAAGCACAAAGGTGAACCTTAATATATCTAAATTTTAAAAAGTCTTTAGGAGATTGGAGAATCCTAGGAAAAAAGGCAAGCTATGGCAAGATGTATCATCAATGTATGAGACAACTTGACTACAGGAGATGAGGATAAAATGTGCTGGCCGAAGTGGCTCTGGAAATGATCTGAGTCTGTAAAGCTAAAGGCACAAGGCCCGCACACAAGCACTGCACTTCAGTTCTTACGTGGGTAGCAGTTAATTTTGATAATTCTTATACATATCGGAACTGAGTAATTAAGTGGAGAACATAGTGTGGAAGCCATGTTTCTCACTGTTGGAGTGGGAATGTAGAGCTAATCGAGGGGAGGAGGGCTAGAATGATCCTTGTGGTAATGGATTAGAGTTGGAGATAGCTATATGAACTCGTGTTTAATCAATATGGACGCACATGGCTACCTGTAGAAATCATCCGTGCACACATGAGGTAATATATACACATATATATTCTCCCCTTACTGGCTGAGAAGGCCTCAAGGCTATAACAGCACTCAAGCACCAACCACAAATACTGCCCAGATCTTGGTTTCTAATATCATTCTACAGTAAAGAGAGGCCAAGACTCTTTGAAGAAATGGCTGATTGCAGATCTGGAGCTGTAAATATACATAATGAAGTTAAGAGTATTTTGTAGTGCTGGAAAATGAGAAATACTCAAACCACGCATTAATGGGGCTATGTCAAAAAGACACAGGAACCAGGACTTCCTTGTGGTCTAGTGGTTAAGAATCTACCTTGCAGTGCTGGGGACACTGGTTCAATCCCTGGTTGGGGAGCTAAGATCGCACGTGTCGCAGAGGAACTAAGCCCACAGACGCATCACAACTAGAGCACCTGAACGCTGCAACTACTGAAGCCCATGCACTCTGCAGCCCAGGTGCCACAGCTAGAGAGTCCATCGGCCACGACTTAAGATGCTGCATGGTGCAATGCAGAGCCCGAGTGCTGCAGCTGAGACCTGCTGCAGCTGAGACCTGCCGCAGCCAGATAAATAAATGAATATCTTTTTTAGAAAGACACAGGAACCAAGTCCCAGTGGACAACACTTTTGTGAACAATAAAATATACAAAGCAGTAGTGAATTATAACCCAAAATACAATAAAAAAAAGAAAAGAAAGAAACAGAATTCCGTACTGATAAAAGGAAGTGAATGAAGGTTTTGGTTTTTTTAATTAAAATTTATTTATTTTAATTGGAGGCTAATTACCTTACAATATTGTATTGGTTTTGCCATACATCAACATGAATCCACCACAGGTGTACACGTGTCCCCCATCCTGAACCCCCCCTCCAACCTCCCTCCCCGTACCATCCCTCTGGGTCATCCCAGTGCACCAGCCCTGAGCATCCTGTATCCTGCATCAAACCTGGATTGCCGATTTGTTTCTTATATGATATTATACATGTTTCAATGCCATTCTCCCAAATCATCCCACCCTCTCCTCTCCCACAGAGTCCAAAAGACTGTGCTATACATCTGCCATAGTCATCAAGACAGTAGGGTACTGACACAAAGACAGACATATAGATCAATGGAACAAAATAAAAGCCCAGAGATAAATCCACACACATATGGACACCTTATCTTTGACAAAGGAGGCAAGAATATACAATGGAGTAAAGACAATCTCTTTAACAAGTGGTGCTGGGAAAACTGGTCAACCACTGGTAAAAGAATGAAACTAGAACACTTTCTAACACCGCACACAAAAATAAACTCAAAATGGATTAAAGATCTAAACATAAGACCAGAAACTATAAAACTCCTAGAGAAGGACATAGGCAAAACACTCTCCGACATACATCACAGCAGGATCCTCTATGACCCACCTTCCAGGGTATTGGAAATAAAAGCAAAAATAAACAAATGGGACCTAATTAAACTTAAAAGCTTCTGCACAACAAAGGAAACTATAAGCAAGGTGAAAAGACAGCCTTCAGAATGGGAGAAAATAATAGCAAATGAAGCAACTGACAAACAACTAATCTCAAAAATATACAAGCAACTTATGCAGCTCAATTCCACAAAAATAAACGACCCAATCAAAAAATGGGCCAAAGAACTAAATAGACATTTCTCCAAAGAAGACATATAGATGGCTAACAAACACATGAAAAGATGCTCAACATCACTCATTATCAGAGAAATGCAAATCAAAACCACAACGAGGTACCATTTCACACCAGTCAGAATGGCTGTGATCCAAAAGTCTACAAACAATAAATGCTGGAGAGGGTGTGGAGAAAAGGGAACCCTCTTACACTATTGGTGGGAATGCAAACTAGTACAGCCACTATGGAGAACAGTGTGGAGATTCCTTAAAAAACTGGAAATAGTTTTTTCCAGTTTCATTGCCTTATGACCCAGCAATCCCACTGCTGGGCATACACACTGAAGAAACCAGAATTGAAAGAGACACATGTACCCCAATGTTCATTGCAGCACCGTTTATAATAGCCAGGACATGGAAGCAACCTAGATGTCCATCAGCAGATGAATGGATAAGAAAGCTGTGGTACATATACACAATGGAGTATTACTCAGCCATTAAAAAGACTACACTTGAATCAGTTCTAATGAGGTGGATGAAACTGGAGCTGATTATACAGAGTGAAGTAAGCCAGAAAGAAAAGCACCAATACAGTATACTAATGCATATATATGGAATTTAGAAAGATGGTAATGATAACCCTGTATGCAAGAGAGCAAATGAATGAATGTTTTAAGAGAGGATAGTAAATGCATCCCCCCTGAACAATTCCAAGTAATCAAGTAGAAACTACTCTCTTAAGAAGGGGGAGCATAACTCTCCATGCTTAATATGGGCTGAGCACAGTGGCTTTTCCCCAAAGACTACAGGGAAAGGGGGGAGGAATGGGAGAGTGACTTCACAGTAGATGGACCTCCCGACGCTGCCTTAGTTAGGAGATCATCATCAAGAGTGAGTAGCTGACAGCTTGTGCGCTTGACATGATGAGATGAAAATGGAATGTCACCTCTTTAGGTAAAAACTAAGGAAATCTAAAGAGAATATGGCCTTTAGTTAATAATAATGTGCAATATTAGTTCATTAATTGTAATACATGTGCCATACTAATGTGAGATATTAAATGGAAAACTGGGTGCAGAACTTGAGAACTTGCTCTACTATCTTTTCGATTTTTCTGTAAATCTAAAACTGTTCCAAAAAGTAAAATCTCTTTCTAAAAGTGAAAACCTGAAAAAATATCAAAAAAAAAATGAAACCACTAATTCAAAAAGATATGTGCAGCCTGATGTTCACTATTGCATTATTTACAGTGAGCTGTTTCAAATCCTGAAAGATGATGCTGTGAAAGTGCTGCACTCAGTATGCCAGCAAATTTGGAAAACTCAGCAGTGGCCGCAGAACTGGAAAAGGTCAGTTTTCATTCAATTACAAAGAAAGGCAATGCCAAAGAATGCTCAAACTACCGCACAATTGCACTCATCTCACATGCTAGTAAAGTCATGCTCAAAATTCTCCAAGCCAGGCTTCAGCAATACGTGAACCGTGAACTCCCTGATGTTCAAGCTGGTTTTAGAAAAGGCAGAGGAACCAGAGATCAAATTGCCAACATCTGCTGGATCATGGAAAAAGCAAGAGATTTCCAGAAAAACATCTATTTCTGCTTTATTGACTATGCCAAAGCCTTTGACTGTGTGGATCACAATAAACTGTGGAAAATTCTGAGAGAGATGGGAATACCAGACCACCTGACCTGCCTCTTGAGAAATCTGTATGCAGGTCAGGAAGCAACAGTTAGAAGTGGACATGGAACAACAGACTGGTTCCAAATAGGAAAAGGAGTATGTCAAGGCTGTATATTGTCACCCTGCTTATTTAACTTCTATGCAGAGTACATCATGAGAAACGCTGGACTGGAAGAAACACAAGCTGGAATCAAGATTACTGGGAGAAATATCAATAACCTAGATATGCACATGACACCACCCTTATGGCAGAAAGTGAATTCAGGAACTAAAACGCCTCTTGATGAAAGTGAAAGAGGAGAGCAAAAAAGTTGGCTTAAAGCTCAACATTCAGAAAATGAAGATCATGGCATCTGGTCCCATCACTTCATGGGGAATAGATGGGGAAACAGTAGAAACAGTGTCAGGCTTTATTTTGGGGGGCTCCAAAATCACTGCAGATGGTGACTGCAGCCATGAAATTAAAAGACGCTTACTCCTTGGAAGAAAATTTATGACCAACCTAGATAGTATATTCAAAAGCAGAGACATTACTTTGCCAACTAAGGTCCGTCTAATCAAGGCTATGGTTTTTCCTATGCTCGTGTATGGATGTGAGAGTTGGACTGTGAAGAAGGCTGAGCGCCGAAGAATTGATGCTTTTGAACTGTGGTGTTGGAGAAGACTCTTGAGAGTCCCTTGGACTGCAAGGAGATCCAACCAGTCCATTCTGAAGGAGATCAACTCTGGGATTTCTTTGGGAGGAATGATGCTAAAGCTGAAGCTCCAGTACTTTGGGCACCTCATGCAAACGGTTGACTCATTGGAAAAGACTCTGATGCTGGGAGGGATTGGGGGCAGGAGGAGGATGAGATGGCTGGATGGCATCACGGACTCAATGGACGTGAGTCTGAGTGAACTCCGGGAGTTGGTGATGGACAGGGAGGCCTGGCGTGCTGCAATTCATGGGGTCGCAAAGAGTCAGACACGACTGAGTGACTCAACTGAACTGAACAGTAGCCAAGATTTGACAGCAACCTAAGTGCCCATCACCAAAGCACAAATAGATAAAGATGTGATAAAGAAGTTATATTTATATAAACTCATCCATAAAAAACAATCAAATATTCCCACTTGCTACCACATAGATGTGGACGTAGAATGTATAGCTCTAATAGAAATAAGTTAGAAAGAGACAAATACTGCATTATTTTGCCTGTATTTGGACTCTAAAAAAGCAAATGGCCAAACACAGTAGAGTAGACATGCTGAATAAACAGCTGATCGCCTGTGGGCTGGGCATGGGGGAGAAAGAAACAGAGGAGGGGAATTAAGAGACACACACTTCCAGTTATAAAATGCACAGTGTGGGGAATGTCGTCAGTAACTGTGTATCTTTGTATCTTTGTATGGTGATCTATCATGATTAGATCTATCATGGTGATCATCTTGAAATGTATTCAAATCACAGCACCATGCTTCATAGCTGAAACTAGGATAGTGTCAATTACACATCAAAAACAAACTTAAAGAGTGTGTTGTTGTACCAGCAGAAACCATCACAACATTATAAAGCAACTTTCCTCCAATTAAGGAATAAATTTTTTAAAAAACCAACAGAAAAAAGAGATTAGTGTTTTCTACAGGTAGGTTTGAGAGGAGGGGGAAATGGATAAAGCAGTCAAAATCTACAAACTTCTGGTTATAAGATAAAAAATACTAGGCATGTAATGTACAATGTGGTAAATATAATTAATACCGATGTATGTTATTGATGAAAGTTGTTGAGAGTAAATCTTAAGATTTCTCATCACAAAGACAATTTTTTCTTTAAATTTCATGTCTATATAAGATGATGAATGTTCAAGAAACTTAATTTGATAATCATTTTACGATGTATGTTAGTCAAATCATTATGATTGCTTACCTTAAACTTACACAGTACTGTGTGTCAATCATGTCTTAATCAAACTGAAAGAAAAAAAAAAAAAAAACAGAAAAAAGTAAGCATGATCTGAGGGACCTGTAGGATAATGATAAAGTCCAACATCCATATAATTGGAGTCCCCAAAAGGAAAGAGAAAAAGATCTGTGCAGAAAACAATATTTGAAGAAATAATGAACAAAACTTTCCATGTTTGCTTAAAACAGAAATCTGGGAAGATATAAAGGCCATTCTAAATTCCTTTATTGCGTGAAAGCAAACTATATACAAAGAAAAGAGGGTAAAAAAATGTTTTTAGTTATAAGGCTTCTACATTTTACCTGCAATGGTGAAGTAGATTTTGCAAAGTCTGGTGTGCATATTAAATCCTTAGAGCAGTAACAGCAAAGACAGCAGCAGCAGCGGCCAAAAGGCACAATGATATAGCCTAAAACTGGTAGATAAATTACAGTGAAACAGGAAGAAATGTCCCAATAATTCAAAATAAGGAAAGGACAAGGAGAGGAACAAAGTCCAGAAGGGACCAACAGAAAATAAATCATAATAAAGTTAATCCAACTATAGTGATAATCACACTGAATGCAAGGTACTCACATGAGAAAGTGCATATGCGGACACATCGAGAAAGCAGCCACCTACAAGACAGCAAGAAAGGCTCCTACAGAAACCAACTCTAATGGTATCATGAACGCAGACTTCTAACACTCAGCACTATGAGAAAATAAATGTTGTTTCAGCCTTTCATTCTGCGGTATTTTGTTCCTGGAGTCCTCACAAACTAACATGTGTAATTTCATCAAGAATTATCTACTCTAAATGTATGTGTACCTGACAAAGGAGCTTCAAGATTCATAATGCAAAAACTGATAGAGCTCTAAAAGTATAAACATGTTTTAATCCACAATTGAACTTGGAGATTTCAACAAACCAATTCAGTAATTGATAAAACAAGTAGACAGAAAATTAGCAATGATGTAGAAAAACTAAACAACACTATCAACCTTCTTGGCCTAAAGACGTGGAGAAACCATCCCAGCCAAATATAGACAGTGAAATATATAAATTTTTGATGTGCCCATGAAACCTGCATTAAGACAGACCATATTCTGGGCCAATAATCAAATGTTAGAAAATTTTAAAGAACTAAAACCGTATAAAGTATCTTCCCTGAACAATAATAAAATTAAATTAGAATGGCAATAACAAAAATTTATCTGGAAAATTCACAAATATCTAGAAATAAAACAATATACTTTCAAATAGCCCACAGATAAAAGAGAAAGTCTCAAGGAAAAAAAATGGAAATATTTTGAGCTGAAAGTAAAATTTCAACATATCAAATTTTTCAGGATGCAGCTAAATAAATATGTATAGAAAATTTATAGCAAAAAATGCTTGTTAAAAAAGTATAAAAACAATAATATAAGCTCCAACCTAAAGCATTCAGAAAATAAGCTAAATACAAAGCAAGGAGAATGATGAAAATAATAAAGAGCAAATCAATACAATTATTATTAGAATATAGAGAAAAATCAAAACCAAAAGCTGATTCTTTGAAAAGATCAATAAAATTAATTAGTCTCTAACCACGCTGAACAATAAAAAGAAGGAAAACACAAATTTCCAGCATCAGTATTGAAAGAGAGTTATCACAAATACTACAAGCAGTAAAAAGATAATAAAGGAACACTATGATCAACTCTAGACTCACAAATTTGATAGCATGGATGAAAATGACCAATTTCTTGAAGGACACAAACTATTGAAACATTCCAGAAAAAAAAAGTCTAAATAGTACCTATTATAGAAAATAAATTTGTAATTTAAAACTTTGCAGCAAAACAAACTTGAGGCCCAAATTACCTCACCAGTAACTTTACCAAAATTTAAAGGGGAAAAAATACCAACACTACACAGTGTCTTACAGAAAACAGAGACCATGTCCCAGTGTGTTGCATGAAGGCAGCATTATCCTGACATGAAAACTAAACAACAAAAAATACAAATAATAAAACTTCAAATCAGTATCTCCCAAGAATATAAACACAAGACTCAACAAAACACCAGCAAATCAAATCCGTCAGTATATGAAAAGAAGACCTTGTAATTAATTACAGCTTACTCTGTGACGTCAAGATGGATTTAACATCTGAAAACCAGTCTAAGTTCTAATATTACTAAAAAGAAAAATCATATGATCATATCAGTAGATAAGTTAAAAAACTGACAAATTTCAAAATCCATTTTTTATTACCATAGAATAATCTCTCGGAAAACTGGTAATAGAAGAAGAGAACTTCTTCAACCTGATAAAGTACAGCTCCAAAACATCTGTAGCAAACATCATACTTGCTGGTGGAAGATGCTATGCTTCCCCTCTAAGATCAGGAACAAAGAAGGGACGGTCACTATTATTACTTCTGTCCAACATTGTGCTGGAGTTTCTACTCAGTGCAATAAAGCAAGAAAAAGAAACTGAAGGACTATAGATTCAAAAGGAAGAAATGTAATTGTTTGTATTCACAGACAACAAAATTATAGAAAAATTTAAAGAATCTACAAAGAAGTTTCTAGAACTAACAAGTCTCAAGATACAAGATGAATAAAAAATCGTATTTCTATATACCAGTAATAAACAATCTTTTAAAAATTAAAGTACCACTTACACAAAAATACACAAAATATTTAGGTATAACAAAATACGTGTAGGTTTGTGTTTGGGAAGCTACACAACACTAATAAAAGAAATCAAAGATCACTAATAAAAGAAATCAAAGATATAAATAAATACATATACTATGTTCAGGGGCCTCCCCAGTGGCTCAGCAATAAAGAATCCACCTGCAACGCAGGAAAGGAAGGAGACATGGGCTCAATTCTTGGGTTGGGAAGATCCCCTGGAGGAGGGCATGGCACCCCACTCCAGTATTTTTGCCTGGAGAATCCCACGGACAGAGCAGCCTGGCGGGCTACAGTCCATAGTGTTGCCAAGAGTCTGACATGACTCAAGCGACCGAGCACACACTCTAGTGTTCAAGGGTTAAAGAAACAAAAGTGTTTAAGACATTGTGTGCACATGTGCTCAGCTGTGTCTGACTCTCTGCCACCCCCTGCACTGTAGGCCACCAGGCTCCTCTGTCCATGGGATTCTCCAGGCGTGAATACTGGAGTGGGTGGCCATTTCCTTCTCCAGCAGATCCTCCTGACCCAGGGATTGAACCCGCATCTCCTGTGTCTCTCGCATTAGCAGGTGGATTCTTTACCACTGAGTCACCTGGGAAGCTCATTTAAAATATTGATTCTCCCTAAATTGATCGCAGATTTAATGCCATCGCTATCAAAATCCAAACAGGATTCTTAGATCAATATTTCAAAAATAATCTATTACTTACATAGAAGAGGCAAAAGAACTAGGATATTTAAAATAATTTTGAAAAACAAAGTCAGAAGACTTATACCACCTGGTTTTAAGACTCTGTTAAGGCCACAATAATCACAAGAGTACAGCAGTGTTAAAAAGCTGCATAGAGCAATGAAACAGAATAAAGAATCCAAGAATAGAGCCTCACAGATATGGTCAACTGATTTTTTTAATCAAAGGCAGAAAGCAACTCAGTGGAGAAAGGCTGATGTTTTCAAATCACACTAGAACAAGTGGATGGCCATGTGCAGGAAAAAAATTCTAAAACTAAACATGTTAAAAACTTGACTCGAATTATGGATTTAAGTATACAACTTACAACTATAAAATCTCTAGACAAAACCAAATGAGATAATCACTGTGATGTTGTATCAGAGTTCTTAGGTGCAGCCCCAAAGGTATAATTCATTAAATAAAAACACAATAAATCATTATTTCTACAACATTAAATAACTTCAACTCTGCAACACACACTGTTGAGAGAATGACAATGCAAGACACAAACTGGGAGAAAATATTTGCATGTCACATACTGAGGAACCTGCATCCAGAATAAATGGCAAAGCCGCAAAACGAAATAATAGGCAAATAACCAACCCAATAAAAATGGACAAAAGACATCAACAAAAACAGATGGGAAATAAACACTTAAAAACTACTGAACATCATTAGTCATTAGGGAAATGCAAACTAAACCACCGTGAAATACCACTATATGCCTTTTGGAATGTCTATATGTATATTTTTTTAATTGAAAATATCAAGCACCAGCAAGGATGTAAAACAATCGGAGCATTCACACTTTGTGGTTGGGAATGCAAAATGGTACAGTCACATTGGAAAACCAAAAATTATAATGAGTAGAAACAAGAAAAAAAATATTGCCAAGCACATCATAAAAAGCAAAATGCAAATAGCACATAAACAAGTGGGGGAAAGTTCAGGCCCAGTGTGAAGCAAATAAATGAAAAATAAAATATCAGGGAAATACTACTCTGCAATTCAGCACTGGCAAGGATTTTTAAAGTAACAGTACCCAGTATCTGTGAGGGTTCAGTAAGACATATATTCTCATCAACTATTGCTGGCGATGCAATTTGTTAAAGCCCTCCAGAACATGATTTGTAAATGTCATAAGCTATAAAAATTTTCATCCTCTTTAAGTCAGTAATCTTACTCCTCTGAATGGATCCTAAGGAAGTAATCAAACATGAAGACAAAGATTTACATGTAAAGAAGTTCATCATGACATTATTTTAATACCAGGACACTGGAAGCAAACTTAATACACAATTGAGCCCTTAAAAATATTTATGAAGCATTTGGAATGATATGGGCAATACTTCTGCTGCAATGCTAAGTGAAAAAAGAGGACAGAGAACTGTACGTAGTAAGATACTGACAATATATACATCAATATATATGTATAATTTTAAGACGTTTAGGATTATTTGTATATGGATATACAGTATTGTGTGACTACAAAGAGATACAACCATTAAGACTGCCAGACTAGATTTTGTTGTTCTATTTTTGAATATTTAAAAATTTTCCTAAATCTTCTGGCATTTTTCCATTAAGAATGATACTAGTTGCATTATCAGAAAAATAACTATTTTAAAATAATGTTTTACTTTGTAGCGCATTGTAGGGTCTCGGTTTTACTTCTATGAGAGGGCTATGGAAGGAGACAGTATGGTACTCAAATTAGTGCTGCTGGTTTCTCTGCATTTGGAAGTATTTTTGAGCCCTCAGGAAAAGGAAGAAAACAGGAGGGACCCTCTCATCCATCCAGGCCAACTGCTGGAGCCAGTCACACTCCCTGGAGATGGGATGGGCAAGGACCCTATTCATCACCTCCAGTGTTGCCAATGGGACAGTCACATGCTGCTTCAGAAACAAGAGAAGTTTTTCCCAGAAGGGAAACAAGAATTGCTGTTATTGCAGCCATGGAGGCAGTTGAAAAACCAATTAGCATATGGCACATTGTACTGAGGGGGCCCATGATTGCAAGGAGGTGTAGGTTATATATGAGCGCTGTCACACTTCAGGAGTATTATCATCAGCATGGAGAGAGTCCTTTCAACAATTAAGATGCTCTTAGGCATGAAAACAGGATATTAGTTTTATTGAGTAAAGTTGCATGATAAGCAGTAAGATAAATAACATACAACCTCTGGCTCAAGAATTAATTGCATGGGTTTATTAACAATGTTAGGGAAGGCTATTGCTGTCCAATTCCTGATCAAGAAAATAGTGCATTTGGAAATACATATGCTTGTTGGGTGATAGCCCTGAGATTAAGTATAAACTGGATCACCTCACCAAGGCAAATGCCACTTTGAGATAGATGCTGTGTTAACATGGTTATATGAGAATGGGGCAACAAGGGTGGATAGCTAACAGTACACCCTTGATGCCAAAATACAAGGTAATACAGGCATGTTCTTCACAAGTGGGCAATGTTTTTGTATTTGCTCTTTTCACGGGGGGAAACTCATATTACCCTACTTAAAGGAGAAAATAAATGAAAGTGGGTCTCCGAATGTGTGAGTTTCTACTGAGGAAAGAAAAAACAAGGAAATCAAGAAAGGAAAGACAGAGGACCCTGGCCCAGTTGTTGCTGTTGTTCAGTCACTCAGTCGTGTCTGACTCCTCGTGACCCCATGGACTGCAGCACACCAGGCCTCCCTGTCCTTCATCATCTCCCAGAGCTTGCTCAAACTCATGTCCATTGAGTCGGTGATGCCATCCAACCATCTCATCCTCTGTCATCCCCTTCTCCTCCCACCTTCAGTCTTTCCCAGCATCAGGGTCTTTTCCAGTGATTCAGCTCTTCACATCAGGTGGCCAGTGTTGGGGCTTCAGCATCAGTCCTTGTAACATAGGACTCCTAAACTGAGTGTTTACAGTAATGGCAACATCTGTTTTTCTCTAAATGCACAATGTGAGCAGGGCTTTGTGGGGACAGCTCAGTTTCTGCTCCACCTCGTATCAGTTGTGAGAGCTAAGAGTTCGAGGCTGGAATCATCTGGAAGCTCCTCACTCATGTGTCTGGAAGCTGCTGCTGGCTATTGACTAGAACCTCAGCTACAGTTACTACCCAGAAAAACACATGTGGTTTCTCCATGTGGCCTGGGTGTCCTCACAGCATGGTGACTAGGCTTCAAGGACTTCGAGGGGAAAAGTATAGTGAGAGCCAGATGGGAGTTCTATCCTCTTTTCTAATTTAGCTTAATAAGTCATACAGTGTTATTTCCACTGCATTCTATTCTTTAGAAGCGAAGAGTCCAGACACGACTGAGTGAGCCACCTCAAAGTGACAGGTCCAAAGGTTGGGGAGTCAGATTCTAGTTTCTGTGGGAGAAGTCAGAGAATTTGTGGATATGTTTTAAAGCCACCAGTGTCTGTCCATTAGCTTCAAAGTATCTACATTTCTCCCGTATGCAAAATACATGCAAATTCTCCCAAGATCCCTCACGGGTTTCACTTATGATAGCAGGGCCAGGCTCATCATAATTGTGTTTAACTCTGAATGGAAACCTTTAGATGTAGTTCCTTAAGTACAACATCCCTTGAATTAAACATCTGTAAGCCAAAGAGGCCAGTTTTGTGCCCCCAATTCACCAATAGGATAACCGCCTTTCCACCAACAGGAGGAAACGGGAGGTGCACGGGAGTCCCTGGTCCATAGCAATTTGGAAATCTAGGCAAGCCCACATTCCCAGCTCCTCCCTTAGATTTCAGTCCTGCTGCCCCAGAATGCTTCACCTCGGCTCTTAGCCCTTTTCTACATGCCCTTATCATCTTTCTTGTTAGTTAACTACTGTCACACTTAGCGACTTCACTTTCACTTTTCACTTTCATGCCTTGGAGAAGGAAATGGCAACCCACTCCAGTGTTCTTGCCTGGAGAATCCCAGGGACAGGGAAGCCTGTTGGGCTGCCGTCTATGGGGTCGCACAGAGTCGGACACGACTGAAGCGACTTAGCAGCAGCAGCAGCAGCAGTCACATTACAAATCATCTCCAAACTTAGTGTTTTAAAACAATAATTAGTTTTATCTCTCACTATTTCTTGCAGTCAGGAATTCAGGAGCATCTGGATGGTTCTGGCTCAAGGTAAAGCTGCAGTCAAATATTGGCCATGGATATAGCCAGGTTAGTTAGGCTTAACTAACCTGGAGAAACCACTTCTAAGGTAGCTTACTTATCTGGCCACAAGTTGAACAATGGTCAGATACCGCAGTTCCTTTTTATGTGGTCTTTTCATGGCAGTGCTTCCATTCTTTGACTTCACCTAGACTAAGCAGTCTAAGGAGGAGTCAGGTGGAAGCCACAAGGACTTTCTGACCTAGTGTGAAGTCATATACTATCACTCCCACTGAATTTTGTTTTAAAAGAGGCCAAGGGTTCAGTGTAGAAGGGGACTACACAAAAGGAGCAAATATCAGGAGGTATTAGAGGCCATCCACAAAGATATATGACTCATGAATATAGGGACTAAAATAAAACAGAAACTGAACAGGGGCCACAACTGCAAAACAATGGAAGATATTTAAGCAGACTAGCAGGCATATGAAAGTCAAAGGTATATACAGAGGAAGCATGGAAAAGGGAAATGGTGTATGCCTATATAGACAGAGTTTCCTGAATAGTCTTACATTAACTGTCCTAGGTAGTAGGTTACAGTGAAAACTTAACTTTGGTGCTGAATTTATCTTTTCCAATCTGATCCAGTTTTGGTTAACATGCCTCCTATTCCCAGAGAATGCCGAGGAAATCAGGCATGGCTGACAGAATCCAGAGCCCCTGCTAACCCTCTTCAGTCTCCTCCAGCCAGCCGTGCTCATCAGGTCAGCTCTCTCCATCCTATCAGGCATGCAGTGATGCTCTGATTTTGCCATCTCATTCCCCAGTCATCTTGGAAACAATCTCTGATGGACTGGCAGTGCTCTTCTCTACCCAAGCACTACAGTCAGGTCATCCACCCATCACCATGCCCTAAAAGCACCCAGTCATCTTCTCCTGTGGATGACTGTCATTACTAACTGTACATGGAATGTGCCCTGAATCTGTAAATGGTACCGTTTGTCTATCCAATCTCAGGACTTGTTTTTCTATGTGGACAGCAAAGAGACTTTGATCAGTTTATGCAAACATTCCAGACTTAGATATGCACCTCTATGACCAAGATATGTTCGGCAACCAACTGGTTACCCTAAATGACATTTCCCAGAGCCAACCAGAATCTCAGTCCTGAACAGAGCAGCCTTGACTCCTTTTTTGAGGTCATGTGGATAAGCATGTAGCCCTGGGAGAAGTACACATGACGAGAAACATCTCTTACCCTCAACCCCAGTGAGTAATTTGAGCACTGTCTCAGGAGCAGACTGTGCAGTTCTGGATCTTTCTCTGTACCTTGGGGTTTCTCCATCTTTCTCTGTACCTTAGTCTATACCTTGGGGTTTCTCCATCTGGCTTAGCCTGGTCTCTATGCTCGTTGGATGGGGGGCCCTTCGGATCCCTGTGATGTGTTTTATAGCAGCAGTCCCCAACCTTTTGGCACCAGGGACCAATTTTGTGGAAGACAATTTTTCCACAGACTGTGGTTGGGGGTGGTGGTTTCAGAATGATTCAAGTGCATTACTTTTATTGTGCACTTTATTTCTGTTATTATTATTACATCAGCTCCACACTTCAGCTTATCAAGCATTAGATCCTGGAGGTTGGGATACCTGCTTTATCGTATGTTTTGAGACCTCTCCCATCAGACAGTGGCTCCTCAGATACTGCCAGCAAGCTTTGAAAGCTCCATTTAAAGTCTTGCTGTTCTCCTGATGGAGAAACTTAATGAGTCCCAAAGGTCAGGAGACACTGAGAGAAGACAAACCTTTGTTCTCTGATGGCCACAGGCTGCAGTGGCCCTTTCTAATGGATAGGGCGTGAGTTGGCTCAGCTGCTCTGAGTCAGCTCATAAAACAGACAGCCAATTGTTTCGTTTGTATTCAGAGTCCTTCACTAAACACCTGAGTAACAAGGCTGCTTTCTGGGCCAGGAAGTCTGTCTGTATCACAGAATACTAGGTATTCCCTGCCTTAATGTAGGCTGTAAATATGTAAAGGGGTGGTAGGGGGACATTTCTTCGATTGGATTTTACATCCAGCTCTGCAGCCTAAGCACATCCGAGGGATAACACTGCAACTGAGCAGGTACCACGTGCTGCGTACCTTCCTACTCTCAAGTTCTTCTCAATGAAACATTATATACGCCGTGGGTCACTAGTGCGGGGGTCCCCTTGCGGCTTGATGGTAGTTTTGTTGTCATATAAACCCTCTTCTGAGAAATTCTCTAGGACCTCATGAGCTCTATGCAACCCCTTGGTCTCCAAAGGGGCAGGAGGCAGGTTCAAGGAAGATAATCTAGAAATTGAATGGGGCTTGTTAGTATAGCCCAAATATGGACAGAGAGGGTTGGATAGCCCTCTTCCATATGAGAATCTATTTAGGATTCTTTAATTTGCCGATGTTATTATGTCCTGCAAGTTGAAATAACCTGAACAGGAAATTGTTGTTGTTGTTTAGTCGTTAAGTCATGTCCAAATGTTTTGTGTCCGCATGGATTGTAGACCACCAGGCTCCTCTGCCCAGGGGATTTCCCAGGCAAGAGTACTGGAATGGGTGGCCATCTCCTTCTCCAGGGGATCTTCCTGACCCAGGGGTTGAACTTACGTCTCCTGCACTGGCAGGAAAATTCTTTACCGTTGAGCCACCAGGAAAACCCAACGCGAAACAGGGTTATCATATTGCCATCACCCTGTTGCATCATACAGTGTGAGTATTTACCTAAGTATTCTGGCTCCAGGCTGTGGGAAACCTTCCCTACTCTATTCAGTTCGTGATAATGCCAAGATGCAACCCAGCTCACTCCAGCAGACATGTGGCTTCAACTAGACATTCCCTTATGTTGGATTCCAAAAGGATACTGCTTAAACTGAATAAACCAGAAATCTATAGAAGCTTGATTTTTGAAATTTCAGAGGAAGGATGAAGATGATCTTTATAGAAAAGAGAAAAAAAGTTGCTCCTAGGGGCCTCCCTTAGGGTTGCAGGTACATTCAGTAATTCAGCTAACCCTGCTCATAGTCACATTAATGAATGCTCCTCTGTTTTTTTGTGCAATCAGTCCCTAGCAGGGCCAAGTATGGATATTGAAAGGGTTTACTGCTGGGTGCCTTTTTTCTTTAATTCTTTTTTATATGATTTACAGCAGTGAGAGATTTTTTTCCTTAAAAAAAAAAAAAACACTTTAAGTTAATGACTGTTCCAGCTCTTGTGCATCAAATGTCATTTACAGGGTCAGTGAGTGGAATAAAAAGGAAAATGACAGCCTTTGAGGACACATATGGATGGCATTTAACTACCAAAAAGCACAGAAATGGAGGTATTTTTTAGATACCCAGAGTACAGACTGTGAGGAAAGAGAATGGAGAGAAAATGGGTCATGATTTAGGAGGAAAGGATTAGGCGGTTGTAGTGAGGTGTAGTAGCATGGAAAAGGAAAAGAAATGTACCACGTTAAAGAACAAGGAAATTTCCTTGCTGCTTTGTAAACTTTGGTAGACTTTGGGTTTCAAAATGGAGATTTGAGTGCATGTGGTTATCTCACCTCCCTTCTAGAAACTCATTAGAATGACCAAGGAAATACAAAAATAAGGAAAGCATCTATTGTATGATAGTATTAGAAATAAGAAAGGAAAAACATTACAGAACAAGAAACCTGGAGGGACTTCTGGATAGTATGAGACGTGCTAGGGTTCTTCAGAGAAACAGCAAATTGGAGACAGATAGATAGAGTGGGAGTAAGGAGAGAGAGATTTCTCTCTCGGTGATTTCTCAAGCCACGGGTATGCTAGTGTCTTGGAGAAGGAAATGGCAACCCAGTCCAGTATTCTTGCCTAGAGAATCCCATGGACAGAGAAGCCTGGTGGGCTGCCGTCTGTGGGGTCACACAGAGTCAGACACGACTGAAGCAACTTAGCAGCAGCAAGGAAAGGGAGAAGAGAGAAGGGGCAAGGAAAGGGGGGTAAAGGAGAGGGGAAGAGAAAGAAAAAGGGGGACAAAAAGAAATTATGAAGAATTGACTCAATTATGGAGACTGAAAAATTACAAGATCTGCAGGGTGAGTTAAGTGGGGGCCCAGGAGAGCCAATGGTGTAGGTGCAATTGGAAGTCTGACATGCTAAAGGCCCAGGAAAAGCCAAAGGTTCATCTCCAGTAACAAGTCAGGCAAAAGACCATGTTCAAATCTGAAGGCTTTTCAAACAGGAAGAATTCACTTTTATTTGGGAAAGGTTCTGCCCTGTCCAACCTCTGGCCCCACAAAGTCAGATAGACCAAACAGTGGCTCTGAGCAGCCAAAGAGAAAAGCCTATGGCCATGCCTAGCCATGGAGCACAGATGACCCATATGATTACGGAACATAGCTGTGGCTTGTCAGAGATCCCAGCATGTGATCCTGCCCAGTTGTGCAGCAGAGCCTGGGGCCCTCCTGACCAGAACTCTAGATGGCAGTTTCACATGACCTCAGAGCCCAATACCCAGCCTCACCCAACTGTGGTGTCAACTGAAGGCCTGGCCAGATGAGAGAGCCCAATTAGCAACCTCAAGCCATAATGGGGCACAGCAATGCCTGCTGCTGCTGCTGCTGCTGCTAAGTCACTTCAGTCATGTCCGACTCTGTGTGACCCCATAGACGGCAGCCCACCAGGCTTCCCCATCCCTGGGATTCTCCAGGCAAGAACACTGGAGTGGGTTGCCATTTCCTTCTCCAATGCATGAAAGTGAAAAGTGAAAGGGAAGTCGTTCAGTCGTGTCTGACTCTTCGCGACCCCATGGACCGCAGCCTACCAGGCTCCTCTGTCCATGGGATTTTCCAGGCAAGGAGTGGGGTGCCATCACCTTCTCCGCAGCTAATGCCTACCTGATGGCAAAGCCCAGCCTGAAGTCCCACCTCAATGTGGAGTGACACCATCCAGGCAGGCCTCACTCAAACAGGAGCAATCGCAGAGCATGACCTTGTAATTCTGACAAACTGAGGAATCAAACCGATGGCACCACCCTGCCATGGAACATAGGGACAGAGCCTGAGACCCTGCCTGAACAGAGGTGGGGCCCAGCTAGTGGCATCACCTGAGCACAGAATACATTCAGCAGCACTGCCAAGCCAGGAAGATCGCCCAGTGGCCTCACTTGAGTGTAGAGCCCAGCCAGCTACCATCCAACCAGAGAGCTCAGCCAGCAGCACATCCTGACCTGAGAGCATGGATAGTGGTTTCACCCATCAAGACACACCTGCCCACAGACACCACCATCTGATACCCCGAGTTGAGCTCTCTGCTAAAGCTATTAACCTGCTGAAACAAATCTATAAAGTCTGAAAGAGAAGACCACTTATTCAAATGTGCAAGACATATCAATGCAAGGCATCAAAGATCACAAAGAATCAGATAAACATGATACCACCAAGGGAAACTAATAAAACTTCAAACTAATACATCCACTATAAAGAAATGGATATCAATGAGCTGTCAGAAAGACATTCAGAGTAAGTCTCTAAAAGAAGTTTAGTGAACTATAAGAACATGGAGACAATTAAATTAGAAAAATATTGCATGAACAAAATAAAAAGTCCAACAAAGAAACAGTAACCAATGTGAACAGACCAGTTACTAGTAAAAGATCCAATCAGTGTTCAAAAATCTCCCAACATCCAGCTCTTAGATCACAGTAGATAAACATTTCTTCTAAATTCAGAGACAGAGAAATAAAAATAAAATGAAAAAGCAGAGAAACTACTCACAATTAAAAGAACAAGAGAAATCCCCTGAAAGAACAATGAAACGGACCTCTCCAATCTAACTAAACCCCAAGTTCAAAAAGAAGTAATAAAAATGCTAAAGGAATTAAGAAAGATTATTGATAGAAATGCAGATCACTGTATCAAGGAACTATAAATCATAAAGAGGAATAAATCAAAATTAGACAGCTCAATTGCCAAAATGAAAACCAGCCTGAAAGCAATGAATAACAGATTAAATGATGCAGAAGAATGAATAAGTGCTCTGGAAGACAGAATAATGGAAATCACACGATCAGAACAGCAGACAGACAAATGGAGAAAAAAATGAAAGCAACATGCAAGATCTATGGGATAATGTAAAGCATGACAACCTATGCATAATAGGGGTTCCAGAAAGAGAAGAGAGATGGGGATCAAAAACATATTTGAAGAAACTATGGCTGGAAACTCCCCCAACTGAAAGGAGGAGACAGATATACAGGGAAAGGAAGCCCAGAGGGCGCCCAAGCAAGGATGAAACCAAACAGACCCACACCAAGACATCATATCATAATTAAATGGCAAAAGTTAGAGAGGTTTCTAAAGATAGCAAGACTCTGTTATAAGGGAACCCCAGCAAGACTATCAGTTGATTTCTCCACAGAAACTGTGCAGGACCGGAGGGAGCGCTATGACGTACATAAAGTCCTGAAAGGGAACAGCCTGCAACCTAAGATACTCTCCACTATGAGATCATCATTTAGAATAGAAGGAAACATAAAGAATTTTTAGACAAGCAAAAGTGAAAATATCGCAATATTATATCTAACCTAAAAGAAATAGTGAAACATCTCTATAGAAAAGTAGCAAGAATCTATTTTTAAAAAAAGGGAAAATCACAATAGGAAAGGCAAATATATAAAAAGGATTGAAGATCATTTACATAAGCTGGTATATCGACTAGAAACAACTAAATATTTGTAAAAGGAACTATAACTGTTATGAATAGCAAAAGGATAAACATGAGCATGTAATCTAGGACATCAAAATCAGAGAATGTGAGGGAGGGGAATAAAAAAATTAGACATTTTAGAGCAGCTTGAACTTGCATGACTGTCCATCTAGAGCAAGAAGACAGTTTTGGGTTAACATACTTGAAAACCAGGGATACCGAAAGTCAAAAATATACAGTAAATTGACAAAAAGAAACTCAAGCATAGTACAAAGGAAACCCATCAAACTCCAAGAGGAAAAAAAAAAAAGAGAATAGAAAGGAATAAAAAGAACTACAAAATCTACTAGAAAACAAGGATTAAAATGGCAATAAATATATGCTTATCAATGTTTATATTCAATGTTAATGCACTAAATGCTGTGATCAAAGTACAGAGTGGTTTATGGATAAAAAGAAACCTCCAGTATGCGGCCTATAGAAGATTTTCTCTAGGGCAAAAGACATACATACATTGAAAGTGAGGGGATGAAAAAGTTATTTTATGCAAATAGAAACACAAAGAAAGCAGGGGTAGCAGCACTTGCCTGAAACAAAATAGATTCTACAGAAGTCCATAAAGAAAAATAAAGAAGGGCACTATATAGTGACAAAGGGATCAATACAAGAAGAGGATATTACCCTTGTTAATATATACACACTCAATACAGGAGCACTTTCTACTACCTTCGGGTTTTTCTTCTTCTTTTTCTAGTTGCTCTTAGGTGGAAAGTTAGGCTGTTTATTCGACGTCTTTCTAGTTTCTCAAGGTAGGCTTGTATTGCAATACGCTTCCTTCTCAGCACTGCTTTTAGTGTGTCCCATAGGTTTTGAGTTGTCATGCTTCATTGTCCCTTGTTTCTAGGTTTATTTTGACTTTCTTTTTTATTTCTTCAGTGATCTGCTGGTTATTCAGAAACATGTAAAAAACACAAACACAGTAGCCTCCACATTTTTCTGTTTTTTATAGTTCTTTTTCCTGTAGTTGATGTATAATCTTATAGCGTGGTGGTCAGAAAAGATGCTCGAAATAATTTCAATTTTTAAAAAATTTGCCAAGGCTTAATTTGTGACCCAAGATGTGATCTAACCTGGAGAATGTCCCATGTGCACCTGAGAAAAAAATCTACTGTCTTTGGATGACATGCCCTGTCAGTATAATTAAGTCCAACTGGTCCAGCCTATCATTCAAAGCTTGTGTTTCCTTATAATTTTCTGCACGGATGATCTGTCCATTGGTGTGAGTGGGGTATTAAAATCTCCCACTATTATTGTGTTATTGTTGATTTCCTCTTTAATAGTTGTAGGGCTTTCCTGATGTCTCAGATGGTAAAGATTCTGCCTACACTGCAGGAGACCTGGGTTCAATCCCTGGGTTGGGAAGATCCCTGGAGAAGAGAATGGCTACCCCCCCACTCCAGTATTCTTGCCTAGAGAATTCCATGGACAGAAGAGCCTAGTGGACTACAGCCCATGGGGTCACAGAGTTGGACATGACTGAGTGACCTTCACACACAGCATTTGCCTTATGTATTGAGGTGCTCCTATGCAGGGTGCCTATATATTTATAATCATCATAACTTCTTCAATTGACCCCTTGATCATCATGTAGTGTCCTTCTTTGTCTCTTGTAATGGTCTGTTAGTCTGTTTTAACTGATATGAGTATTGCTACACCTGCTTTCTTTTGATTTGCATTTGCATGGGATGCCATTTTCCAGCCCCTCACTTTCAGTCTGTATGTGCCCCTAGGTCTGAGGTGGGTCTCTTGTAGACAGAATATATAGAAGTCCTGCTTTGGCTGATCATTCAGCCAATCCATGTCTTTTGGTTGGAGCATTTAGCCCATTTACATTTAAGGTAATTATTGATATATATGACACAGACATTTCTCCAAAGAAAACTTGCAGATGGCTAATAAACATATGAAAAGATACTCAACATCATTCATTATTAGAGAAATGCAAATCAAAACTACAGTGCGATATCACCTCACATTGGTCAGAATGACCATCAAAATATCTACAAAAAATAAATACTGGAGAAGGTGTGGAAAAAAGGGAATCCTCTTGCACTGTTGATGGGAATGTAAATTGAAATAGCCACTATGGAGAACAGTACGGAGATTCTTTTAAAAAACCAGGATTAAAACTACCATATGACCCAATGATCCTGTTACTGGGCACAGACCCTGAAGAAACAATTACTGATTACAGTTTCAATTTCCGTGCTTGTGATGGGTCTGTTAAGATTTTCTATTTCTTCCTGGTTCAGTTTTGGAAAATTGTACTTTTCTAAGAATTTGTCCATTTCTTCCACGTTGTCCATTGTATTGGTATACAACTGCTGATAGTAGTCTCTTATGGTCCTTTGTATTTCTGTGTTGTCTGTTGTGATCTCTCCATTTTCATTTCTAATTTTATTGATTTGATTTTTCTCTCTTTGCTTCTTGATGAGTCTGGCTAATGGTTTGTCAATTTTATGTATCCTTTCAAAGAACCAGCTTTTGGCTTTGTTGATTTTTGCTATGGTCTCTTTTGTTTCTTTTGCATTTATTTCTGCCCTAATTTTTAAGATTTCTTTCCTTCTATTAACTCTGGGGTTCTCCAATTCTTCCTTTTCTAGTTGCTTTAGGTGTAGAGTTAGGTTATTTATTTGACTTTTTTCTTGTTTCTTGAGGTATGCCTGTATTGCTATGAACTTTCCTCTTAGTGCTGCTTTTATAGTGTCCCACAGGTTTTGGGTTGTTGTGTTCTCATTTTCATTCTTTTCTATGCATATTTTGATTTCTTTTTTGATTTCTTCTGTGATTTGTTGGTTATTCAGAAGTGTGTTGTTCAACCTCCATATGTTGGAATTTTTAATAGTTTTTCTCCTGTAATTGAGATCTAATCTTAATGCATAAACTGTAATCAGAAATCTTCCAGCAAACAAAAGCCCAGGTCCAGACGGCTTCACAGCTGAATTCTACCAAAAATTTTGAGAAGAGCTAACACCTCAACTCTTCCAGAAAATTGCAGAGGAAGGTAAACTTCCAAACTCATTCTATGAGGCCACCATCACCCTAATACCAAAACCTGACAAAGATGTCACAAAAAAAGAAAACTACAGGCCAATATCACTGATGAACATAGATGCAAAAATCCTCAACAAAATTCTAGCAATCAGAATCCAACAACACATTAAAAAGATCATACACCATGACCAAGTGGGCTTTATCCCAGGGATGCAAGGATTCTTCAATATCTGCAAATCAATCAGTGTAATTCACCACATTAACAAATTGAAAAATAAAAACCATATGATGATCTCAATAGATGCAGAGGCCTTTGACAAAATTCAACATCTATTTATGATAAAAACTCTCCAGAAAGCAGGAATAGAAGGAACATACCTCAACATAATAAAAGCTATATATGACAAACCCACAGCAAACATTATCCTCAATGGTGAAAAATTGAAAGCATTTTCCCTAAAGTCAGGAACAAGACAAGGGTGCCCACTTTCACCGCTACTATTCAACATAGTTCTGGAAGTTTTGGCCACAGCAATTAGAGCAGAAAAAGAAATAAAAGGAATCCAAATTGGAAAAGAAGAAGTAAAACTCTCACTATTTGCAGATGACATGATCCTCTACATGGAAAACCCTAAAGACTCCACCAGAAAATTAATAGAGCTCATCAATGAATATAGTAAAGTTGCAGGATATAAAATCAACACACAGAAATCCCTTGCATTCCTATACACGAATAATGAGAAAGTAGAAAAAGAAATGAAGGAAACAATTCCATTCACCATTGCAACGAAAAGAATAAAATACTTAGGAATATATCTACCTAAAGAAACTAAAGACCTATATATAGAAAATTATAAAACACTGATGAAAGAAATCAAAGAGGACACCAATAAATGGAGAAATATACCATGTTCATGGATTGGAAGAATCAATATAGTGAAAATGAGTATACTACTCAAAGCAATTTACAAATTCAGTGCAATCCCTATCAAGCTACCAGCAATATTTTTCACAGAACTAGAACAAATAATTTCAAGATTTGTATGGAAATACAAAAAACCTCGAATTGCCAAAGCAATCTTGAGAAAGAAGAATGGAACTGGAGGAATCAACGTGCCTGACTTCAGGCTCTACTACAAAGCCACAGTCATCAAAACAGTATGGTACTGGCACAAAGACAGACATATAGATCAATGGAACAAAATAGAAAGCCCAGAGATAAATCCACACACATATGGACACCTTATCTTCGACAAAGGAGGCAAGAATATACAATGGAGTAAAGACAATCTCTTTAACAAGTGGTGCTGGGAAAACTGGTCAACCACTTGTAAAAGAATGAAACTAGATCACTTTCTAACACCCCACACAAAAATAAACTCAAAATGGATTAAAGATCTAAATGTAAGACCAGAAACTATAAAACTCCTAGAGGAGAACATAGGCAAAACACTCTCCGACATAAATCACAGCAGGATCCTCTATGATCCACCTCCCAGAATTCTGGAAATAAAAGCAAAAATAAACAAATGGGATCTAATTAAAATTAAAAGCTTCTGCACAACAAAGGAAACTAGAAGCAAGGTGAAAAGACAGCCTTCTGAATGGGAGAAAATAATAGCAAGTGAAGCAACTGACAAACAACTAATCTCAAAAATATACAAGCAACTTATGCAGCTCAATTCCAGAAAAATAAACGACCCAATCAAAAAATGGGCCAAAGAACTAAATAGACATTTCTCCAAAGAAGACATATGGATGGCTAACAAACACATGAAAAGATGCTCAACATCACTCATTATTAGAGAAATGCAAATCAAAACCACAATGAGGTACCATTTCACACCAGTCAGAATGGCTACGATCCAAAAATCTGCAAGCAATAAATGCTGGAGAGGGTGTGGAGAAAAGGGAACCCTCCTACACTGTTGGTGGGAATGCAAACTAGTACAGCCACTATGGAAAACAGTGTGGAGATTCCTTAAAAAATTGCAAATAGAACTACCTTATGACCCAGCAATCCCATTGCTGGGCATACACACCAAGGAAACCAGAATTGAAAGAGACACATGTACCCCAATGTTTATTGCAGCACTGTTTATAATAGCCAGGACATGAAAACAACCTAGATGTCCATCAGCAGATGAATGGATAAGAAAGCCGTGGTACATATACACAATGGAGTATTACTCAGCCATTAAAAAGAATTCATTTGAATCAGTTCTGATGAGATGGATGAAACTGGAGCCGATTATACAGAGTGAAGTAAGCCAGAAAGAAAAACACCAATACAGTATACTAATACATATATATGGAATTTAGAAAGATGGCAATGACGACCCTGTATGCAAGACAGGAAAAAAGACACAGATGTGTATAATGGACTTTTGGACTCAGAGGGAGAGGGAGACGGTGGGATGATTTGGGAGAATGGCATTGAAACATGTATACTATCATGTAAGAATTGAATCGCCAGTCTATGTCTGACGCAGGATACAGCATGCTTGGGGCTGGTGCATGGGAATGACCCAGAGAGATGTTGTGCGGAGGGAGGTGGGAGGGGGGTTCATGTTTGGGAACGCATGTAAGAATTAAAGATTTTAAAATTAAAAAAATTAAATTAAATTAAATTAAAAAACTAAAAAAAAAAAAAGAAAAGAAAAGAAAGATGGCAATGATGACCTTGTATGCAAGACAGCAAAAAAGACACAGATGTGTATAACGGACTTTTGGACTCAGAGGGAGAGGGAGAGGGTGGGATGATTTGGGAGAATGGCATTGTAACATGTATACTATCATGTAAGAATCGAATCGCCAGTCTATGTCTGACGCAGGATACAGCATGCTTGAGGCTGGTGCATGGGGATGACCCAGAGAGATGTTATGGGGAGGGAGGTGGGAGGGGAGTTCATGTTTGGGAATGCATGTAAGAATTAAAGATTTTAAAATTAAAAAAAAAAAGAAACAATTACTGAGAAAGACATATGCCCCAGTGTTCACTGCCGCACTATTTTCAATAACTAGGACATGGAAGCAATCTAGATGTCCATCAACAGATGAATGGATAAGCAAATTGTGGTACATATACACAATGGAATATTACTCATCTATATAAAAGGCCAAAATATTAACCTTTACAGTAACATGAATGGATTATCATATTAAATGAAACAAGTCAGAAAAAGAGAAATATCATATGATATTGTTTACATCTCCTGTGTGGATCACAGCCTTATAACTCAGTGACGCTATGAGCCATGCCATGCAGGGCCACCCAAGATGGATGGGTCCTAGTGAAGAGTTCTCACAAAACGTGGTCCACTGGAGGAGGGAGTGGCAAACTGCTCCAGTATTCTTGCTGCAAGAAGCCCATGAACAGTATGATAGGACAAAAAGATATGATACTGGAAGGGGAAACCCCCAGCTTGGAAGGTGTCCAATATGCTACTGGCAGAGTGGAGGGCAATTATGAATAGCTCCAGAAAGAATGATGTGGCTGGGCCAAACAGAAATGATGCTCAGTTGTGGATGTGGCTGATGGTGAAAGTAAAATCCGATGCTGTAAGAACAATATTGCATAGAAACCTGGAGTGTTAGGTCCATGAATCAAGGCAAACTGGAGAGACAAGCAGGAGATGACAAGAGTGAACATCAATATCACAGGAATCAGTGAACTAAAGTGGATGGGAATGGGCAAATTTAAATCAGATGACCATTATATCTACTATGGTGGGCAAGAAGCCCTTAGAAGAAATGGAGTAGCCCTCACAGTCAAAAAATCTGAAATGCAGTACTTGGGTGCAAATCTCAAAATTGACAAAATGGTCTTGGTTCATTTCCAAGGCAAACCACTCAACATCAGGGTAATCCAAGTTTATGCCCCAAATACTGATGCTGAAGAAGGTGAAATTGAATGGTTCTATGAAGACCTACAACACATTCTAAATAACACCAAAAAAAAAAAGATGTCCTTTTCATCATAGGGGATTGGAATGCAAAACAGGTAGTCAAGAGATACCTGGAGTAGCAAGCAAGTTTGGCCTTGGAGTACAAAATTAAGCAGGGAAAAGGCTAACAGAGTTTGGTCAAGAGAACACACTGGTCATAGCAAACACCTTTTTTATTTTTTACAACATGAGACAATGCTACAAATGGACATCACCAAATGATCAATACTGAAATCAGACTGATTATATTACTTGCAGCTGAAAATGATGAAGGTCTATACAGGCAGCAAAAACAAGACCTGAAGTTGACCGTGGCTCAGATCATGAGCTCCTTATTGCAAAATTCAGGCTCAAATTGAAATAAGTAGAGAAAACCATGAGGGTGTTCAGGGATGACCTAAACCAAATCCTTTATGATTATACAGTGGAGGTGAATAGATTCAAAGGATTAGATCTGGTAGACAGAATGCATGAAGAACTATGGGCAGAGGTTCATACTTTCGTACAGGAGGCAGTGACCAAAACCATCCCAAGAAACAGAAATGAAAGCAGTTAAAGTGATTGTCTGAGGAGGCTTTATAAATATATGAGGAAAGAAGAGAAGCAAAAAGCAAGGGAGAAAGGGAAAGATATACCCAACTGAATGCAGAGTTTCAGAGAGCAGCAAGGAGAGATAAGGCCTTATTAAATGAACAGTGCAAAGAAGTAGAGGAACACAATAGAATGGGAAAGACTAGAAATCTCTTCAAGAAAATTGGAGATATCAAGGGAATATTTCATGCAAGAATGGACATGATAAAGGATAGAAACTGAAAGGAACTAACAGAGGCAGAGGAGATTAAGAAGAGGTGGAAAGAATACAAAAATTATACAAAAAATTATACAAAAAAAAAAAAGAGAGTCTTAATGACCTGGATAACCATAATGGTGTGGTCACTTGCCTAGAGCCAGACATCCTGGAATGTGAAGTTAAGTAGGCCTTAGGAAGCACTATGGCAGACAAAGCTAGTGAAGGTGATGGAATTCCAGCTGAGCTATTTCAAATCGTAAAAGATGATGCTGTTAAAGTGCTACACTCTATATGCTAGCAAATTTGGAAAACTCAGCAGTGGCCACAGGACTGGAAAAGGTCAGTTTTCATTCCAATCCCAAAAGGCAGTGCCAACGAATGTACAAACCACTATATAATTGTGCTCATTTTGCATGCCAGTAAGGTTATGTTCAAAATCCTTCAAGCTATGCTTCACCAGTACATGAACTGAGAACTTCCAGAGGTACAAGCTGAATTTAGAAAAGGCAGAGGAACCAGAGATAAAATTAGCAGCAATTGTTGTATCATAGAGAAAGCAAGGAAATTCCAGAAAAACATCTACTTCTGCTTCATTGACTTCATGAAAGCCTTTGACTGTGTGGATCACAACAAATTGAGGAAAGTTCTTAAAGAGACAGGAGTACCAGAGCACCTTACCTGCCTCCTGAGAAACCTGTATGCAGGTCAAGAAGCAACAGTTAGAAACTTATATGGGACAATGGACTGATTCAAAATTGGGAAAGGAATATGACAAGGTTATATATTATTACCCTGCTTATTTAACGTATATACAGAGTACATTATGTGAAATGCTAGGCTGGATGAATCACAGGCTGGAATCAAGATTGCCAGGAGAAATATCAACAACCTTAGGTATGCAGATGATAGCACCCTAAAGGCAGAAAGAAAAGAGGAACCAAAGAGCTTCTTGATGAGGGTGAAAGAGGAAAGTGAAAAAAATGTCTTAAAAGTCAACACTCAAAAAACTAAGATCATGGCATCCAGCCTCATCACTACATGGCAAATAGAAGCGGGGAAAAGTGGAATCAGTGACAGACTTTATCTTCTTGGCCTCCAAAATCACTATGGACAGTGACTGCAGCCATGAAATTATAAGATGCTTGCTCCTTGAAAGGAAAGCTATGACAAATCTAGACAGTGTATTCAGAAGCAGAGACATCACTTTGCCAACAAAGTTCTGTAAAGTTAAAGCTATGGTTTTTCCACTAGTGTTGTATGCATGTAATAGTTGGACCAGAAAGAAGGCTGAATGCCAAAGAATTGATGCTTTTGAATTGTGGTGCTGGAGAAGACTCTTGAGAGTCTTTTGAACTGCAAGGAGATCAAACCAGTCAATCCAAAATGAAATCAACCCTGAATATTCATCGAAAGGACTGATGCTGACGTTCCAATACTTTGGCCACCTAATATGAAGAGTTGACTCATTGGAAAAGACCCTGATGCTGGGAAAGATTAAAGGCAAAAGGAGAAGAGAATGGCAGAAGACAAGATGGTTAGATTTCATCACTGACTCAAAGGACATGAATCTCAGCAAATTCTGGGAGATAGTGAAGGACAGGGAAGGACTGCAATCCTTTAGGGTAACAAAGAGTCAGACACAAATTACTGAACAACAGACATTGCTTATGTGTGAACCTAAAAATGATCCAAATGAACTTGTTTACAAAACAAAAACAGACCCACAGTCTTTGACAGCAAACTTATGGTTACCAAAGGGGAAAGGTAGGCGGAGAGATAAATCAGGAGCTTGGGATTAGCATGCACACACTACTGTTTACAAGACAGGCAACCAACAAGGACCTAAAGTATAGCACAGGGAACTCTACTCAGTATTCTCTATTAAGATATATGGGGAAAGAATCTGAAAAATAATAGATATAACTGAATCTCTTTGCTGTATACCTGGAAGTAATTCAACATGTAAATTAACTACACTCTAAGATAAAATAAAAATTTAATTTAAAAAGGAAGAAATAGTTTGAATGGGCCAATCAAGTAGAAGTGAAATAGAACCTATAACTTAAAATTCCCTGGAAATAAAAGTCCAGAACTCATTGGCTTCACTGGGGAGTTCCACCAAACTTAGGAAAGAACTTACACTGATCCTTCTCAAACTCTTCCAAAAGAATGGAGGAGAGGAGCACACCTCCAATGTCATTCTATGAAACCACTCTGATATTAAAACCAGATAAAGATATCACCACAAAAGAAAATTACAGGCCAGTATCTTTGAAGAGTATAGAGGCAAAAATTCTCAACAAAGTCTTAGCCAATCAGATCCAACAATACATAAAAAGGATCATACTCCATGATCACACCAGATTCATTTCAGGGTTGCAAGGATGTTTCAACATATCTAAACTAAAGTGGTGCACCATATTCACAAAAGCAAATATAAAAATCACATAATCATAATTATCTCAACAGATGCAGAAAAAGTATTTGACAAAATTAAACATCCACTCTTGATTTAAAAAAAAAAAAAAGCTCTCACCAAAGTCAGTGTACAACACAAGAAAAGCCATTTATGACAAACTCACACCCAATATAATACTCAATGGTGAAGAGCTAAAAGCCTTCCCACTAAAATCTAAAACAAGACAAGGATGCCCACTCTCACCATTTCTATTTAACATAGTATTAGAAATCATACCCACAGAAACTGGACAAGAAAAAGAAATAAAAGCATCCAAATTGGAAATTAAGAGGTAAAATTATCATTTTGTACAGATGACATGATACTCTATGTAGAAAGCCCTAAAGACTACACACAAAAACTATTCAAATAAATGAATTAGTAAGGTAGCAGGATACAAGGTTAATGTACAGAAATGTTGATTTGTTTATACAAACAATGAAATATCAGAAAGAAAGATTTTTTAATCCCATTTAAAATTTCATCAAAAAACAAAATAGGAATAAATTTAAACAAAGTGGTAAACGATCTATATGCTGAAAAGCATAAAACATTTTAAGAGAAACTGAAGATGATTTAAAGAGATGGAAAGATATTTCATGCTCTTGGATTGGAGGAATTAATATTGTTAAAATGTCTCTATTACCCAAAGCTAACTACAGATTTAGTTCAACCCCTGTCAAAATACCCACAATGTTTTCCCACAGAAATAGAACAAATAATCCTAAAATTTATATGGAACCACAAATGACCCAGAATTGCCAAATCAATCCTAAGGAAAAAGAACAAAGCTGGAGGCATAATCCTTCCAGACTTCAGACAATACAACAAACCTATAGTAATCAAATCAGCGTGATGTTAGGATAAGAACCCACACATATAGATCAATGGGACAAAACAGAGAGCCCAGAAATAAACCCACACACCTGTGACCAATTAACCCTTGACTAAGGAGGCAAGAATATACAATGGAGAAAAGACAGTTTCCTCAACAAGTGGTATTAGGAAAGCTGGATAACTACATGTAAATCAATGAAAGTAGAATATTGCCTCACATGACATAGAAAAATTGATTCACAATTATTCAAAGCAAATATTAGACATGACACCATAAAACTCCTAAAGAGAACACAAGCAAAACATTCTCAGATATAACTTGCAACAATATTTTCTTAGATCAGTCTCCCAAGGCAAAAGAAGTAAAAGCAAAAATAACAATGGGACCTAATCAAACTTAAAAGCTTTTACCCAGCAAAGGAAACCATTAACAAAATGAAAAGCCAGCCTACAGAATGGGACAGAATATTTGCTAGTGATGTGACTGAGAAGGTTTTAATATTCAAAATATATGAAAGCTCATACAAATCAACAAAACCCTCCAATAAATAACTAGGAAGAAGACTTAAATAGACATTTCTTCCCAAAAAAGACATACAGATGGCCAACAGGTACAAGAAAAGATGCTCAACATCCATCACTAATTATTAGAGGAATTCAAATCAAAGCCACAATGAGGATTACCTTGCACTGGTTAGAATGGCTATCATCAAAATGTCTACCAAATATAAATGCTGGAGAAGGTGTGAAGAAATGGAAATCTTCCTACAATTTTGTTAGAAGTGTAAATTGGTGCAACCACTGTGGAAAACAGTATGGAGTTTCCTCTAAAAAAATACAACTAAAAGTATAGCTACCATGTGATCTGATTCCTGGACATATATCTAGAAAAGATAAAAACTTTAATTCAAAAAGATGCATGCACCCCAAATTCCACTGCAGGACTATTTACATTAGCCAATATTTTAAAATAGTCCAAGTGCCCATCAACATATGACTGGTTTAAGATGTGGTGTGTATGTATGGGTATATATACACATACACACATAGGTATATATATTTATGGAATATTATTCAACCATAAAAAGAATGGAATATTGCCATTTGTAGCAATGTGGATAGACCTAGAGAATATCATACTAAATGAAGTAAGTCAGGCAAAGAGAGACAAATATTATATGCTATCATTTATAATATAAAATCTAGAAAATAATACAGTGAATATATATACAAAACAGAAACAGATTCACAGATATAGGAAAAAAAATTTCCAGTTACCAAAGGGGAAACGGGAGCAGGGGAGGGATAAAATAGGAGTATGGCATTAACAGATACAAACTATTATATATAAAATATTTAAGCAACAAAGATTTACTGTATAACAGTAATACACAGTTGTTTTATAATAATCTAAAATGGAAAGTAATCTGAAACACACACACACACATAAAACCTAACAAAATAATCCAGAACCAGATGACTTTGCTATTGCATTCTACCAAATATTCAAATATGAATTAATATCAATCTTCCTCAAATGCTTCAAAAAAGTAGAAAAGGAATAATTACTTCCAGACTCGTTAAAGTCAATATTATATTGATCCCAAACCCTGATAAGGAACAAAATGAAAAAAAAAATTTTTTTAAGTGAAGAAAACCTAAAGGACCTTTTGGAAAACATCAAGTATAATAACATTCACATTATAGAGGTTTCAGAAGGCAGGGAGAATGCACTGGAAAAAATATTTAAAGAAATAGTGACTGAAAACGTCCCTAATCTGGGGTAGGAAGCAAACATGCACGTCCAGGAAGCCCAGAAAGTTCCAAAGAAGACAATTCCAAAGAGAAAAACACTAAGACACATTATAATTAAAATGGTAAAAGTTAAGGATAAACAGAGAATTTTAAAAGCAGCAAGAGGAAAACAACCTGATACTTATAAGAGAACCCTGTAAGGCTATCAGGACACACTTGTTGGAGTGGCTACTACTGAGAAGACAAGATATAACAGACATTGGAGAGGGTGTGGAGAAAATGGAACCCTTGTGCACTGCTAGGGGAATGTAAATTGGTGTAACCATTGAAAGTAGTACAGAGATTTCTCAAAAAATTAACAGTAGGACTACCCTATGACCCAGTTGTTCTACTTCTGGGTGTTTATCCAAAACCACTAAAATACTAATTCAAAAAGATAGATGAACCTCTATGTTCATTGTAGTGTTATTTACAATAGCCAAGATATAAAAACAACCAGCCATCATGTATGGATGTGAGAGTTGGATTGTAAAGAAAGCTGAGCACTGAAGAATTGATGCCTTTGGACTGTGTTGTTGGAGAAGACTCTTGAGAGTCCCTTGGACTGCAAGGAGATCCAACCAGTCGATTCTGAAAGAGATCAGCGCTGGGATTTCTTTGGAAGGACTGATGCTAAAGCTGAAACTCCAGTACTTTGGCCACCTCCTGCAAAGAGCTGACTCATTGGAGAAGACTCTGATGCTGGAAGGGATTGGGGGCAGGAGGAGAAGGGGACGACCAAGGATGAGATGGCTGGATGGCATCACTGACTTGATGGAAGTGAGTCTGAGTGAACTCTGGGAGTTGGTGATGGACAGGGAGGCCTGGCGTGATGCAACTCATGGGGTCGCAAAGAGTCGGACACAACTGAGCGACTGAACTGAACTGAAGTGGATAAAGAAGATGTAATAGATATATTTAAATACTTCTCAGCCAATAAAAAAGAGAGAAATTCCGCCATTTGCAACAACATGGATGGACTTTGGAGGTATTATGATAAGTGAAATAATTCAGATGGAGAAAGAGAAATACCACACGATTTCACTCATATGTGAAAGCTTAAAAAAAAGAAAAAACGTCATAGATACAAAGATGAGATTAGTAATTGTTACCATAGGGGAAGGTGGTTGGAGATGGGCAAAATGAGTGAGCAAAATCAACTGTATAGTGATGGA
This sequence comes from Capra hircus, assembly GCF_001704415.2. Taxonomy (NCBI): domain Eukaryota; kingdom Metazoa; phylum Chordata; class Mammalia; order Artiodactyla; family Bovidae; genus Capra; species Capra hircus. The sequence continues at coordinate 14,064,268 of NC_030828.1, read as the reverse complement.
TGATAACTAGACTTACGGTGGCGATCATTCTGTAGTGTATACAGATGTTGATAGTGCTATACAGCTGAAACTTACATAGTAAAAAATAAATACACACAGACAAAAGACAAGGAAGCTGTGGTGTATCTATACTAGATTATTTTTAGCCATAAAAAGGGAATCCTGATATTTGTGACCAAATGGATAGACCTCAAGGGTATTTTGTTAATTGAAGGTAGTCAGAGACAAATACTATGTGATCTCACTTGTATGTTGAATGTAAAGCACAAACTTCTACTTACAAAATGAATATGTCATGAGGATATAAAACATGATAACTATAGTTACTAATACTATACTGCATGTTTGAAAGTTGCTGAGACAGTAGATCTTGAAAGCCCTTATAACTAGAAAAATAATTTGTAACTGTATATGGCGATTGATACTAACTAGAATTATCTATAACAAGATTATTAATAATAATAACAATTATAAATTATTATTAATAATAGGAGAAGCATTATGGGTTCCTTCCCTGGAGTTATTTAATATTTGAATTTAGTTATTTCTACTGAAGAAGATAAAAAGGAAAAGAAACAGCTATAACCATTGAATGACATGGGATTTAAAAACCCACAATGGCAATCCACTCCATTACTCTTGCCTGGCAAATCCCATGGATGGAGGAGCCTGGTGGGCTGCAGTCCATGGGGTCCCTGGGAGTTGGAAGCGACTGAGCGACTTCACTTTCACTTTTCACTTTCATGCATTGGAGAAGGAAACGGCAACCCACTCCAGTGTTCTTGCCTGGAGAATCCCAGGGACAGAGGAGCCTGGTGGGCTGCCGTCTCTGGGGAGAGTCGGACATGACTGAAGCAACTTAGCAGCAGCAGCAGCAATATCACAGGAGGGGTGACCTTGTCCAAGGTAAAGAGCAGCAGCTGCGCTTTGCTGGAGTAGCCGTGAAGAGATACCCCACGTCCAAGGTAAGAGAAACCCATGTAAGATGGTAGGTGTTGCAAGAGGGCATCAGAGGGCAGACAAACTGAAACCATTATTACAGAAAACTAGCCAATCTGATCACACAGACACAGCCTTGTCTAACTCAATGAAACTAAGCCATGCCTGCGGGGCAACCCAAGACAGATGAGTCATGGTGGAGAGGTCTGACAGAATGTGTGGTCCACTAGAGAAGGGAAAGGCAAGCCACTTCAATATTCTTGCCTTGAGAACCCCATGAACAGTATGAAAAGGCAAAATGATAGGACACTGAAAGATGAGCCTCCAGGTTGGTAGGTGCCCAGTATGCTACTGGAGATCAGTGGAGAAATAACTCCAGAAAGAATGAAGGGATGGAGCCAAAGCAAAAACAATACCCAGTCGTGGATGTGACTGGTGAGAGAAGCAACGTCTGATGCCATAAAGAGCAATATTGCATAGGAACCTGGAATGTCAGGTCCATGAATCAAGGCAAATTGGAAGTGGTCAAACAGGAGATGGCAAGAGTGAACGTCAACATTCTAGGAATCAGCGAACTAAAATGGACAGGAATGGGTAAATTTAACTCAGATGACCATTATATCTACTACTGTGGGGAGGAATCCATCAGAAGAAATGGAGTAGCCATCATGGTCAACAAAAGAGTTTGAAATGCAGTACTTGGATGCAATCTCAAAAATGACAGAATGATCTCTGTTCATTTCCAAGGCAAACCATTCAATATCACAGTAATCCAAGTCTATGCCCCCAACCAGTAACACTGAAGAAGCTGAAGTTGAACGGTTCTATAAAGACCTACAAGACCTTTTAGAATTAACACCCAAAAAAGATGTCCTTTTCATTATATGGGACTGCAGTGCAAAAGTAGGAAGTCAAGAAACACCTGGAGTAACAGGCAAATTTCGCCTTGGAGTATGGAATGAAGCAGGGCAAAGACTAATAGAGTTTTGCCAAGAGAACACACTGGTCATAGCAAACACCCTCTTCCAACAACACAAGAGAACACTCTACACATGGACATCACTAGATGGTCAATGCTGAAATCAGATTGATTATATACTTTGCAGCCAAAAATGGAGAAGCTCTATACAGTCAGCAAAAACAAGTCCGGAAGCTGACTGTGGCTCAGGTCATGAACACCTTATTGCCAAATTCAGACTGAAATTGAAGAAAGTAGGGAAAACCACTAGACCATTCAGGTATGACCTAAATCAAATCTCTTATGATTATACAGTGGAAGTGAGAAATAGAATTAAGGGACTAGATCTGATAGACAGAGTGCCTGATGAACTATGGACGGAGGTTCGTGACACTGTACAGGAGACAGGGATCAAGACTATCCCCATGGAAAAGAAGTGCAGAAAAGCCAAAGGGCTGTCTGAGGAGGCCTTACAAATTGCTGTGAAAAGAAGAGAAGGGGAAAGCAAAGGAGAAAAGGAAAGGTATAATCATCTGAATGCAAAGTTCCAAAGAATAGCAAGAAGAAATAAGAAAGCCATCCTCAGCGATCAATGCAAAGAAATAAAGGAAAACAACAGAATGGGAAAGACTAGAGATCTCTTCAAGAAAATTAGAGATACCAAGGGAAGATTTCATGCAAAGATGGGCTCAATAAAGGACAGAAATGGTATGGACCTAACAAAAGCAGAAGATATTAAAAGATATTAGAAGATATTAAAAGGTGGCAAGAATACACAGAAGAATTGTACAAAAAAAGATCTTCATGACCCAGATAATCACGATGCTGTGATCACTCACCTAGAGCCAGACATCCTGGAATGTTAAGTCAGGTGGGCCTTAGAAAGCATCACTATGAACAAAGCTAGTGGAGGTGATGGAATTCCAGTTGAACTATTTCAAATCCTGAAAGATGATGCTGTGAAAGTGCTGCACTCAGTATGCCAGCAAATTTGGAAAACTCAGCAGTGGCCACAGGACTGGAAAAGGTCAGTTTTCACTCCAATCCCAAAGAAAGGCAATGCCTAAGAATGCTCAAACTACTGCACAATGGCACTCATTTCATGCACTAGTAAAGTAATGCTCAAAATTCTCCAAGCCAGGCTTCAGAAGTACATGAAATTGAAACGTGACTTCCAGATGTTCAAGCTGGTTTCAGAAAAGGCAGAGGAACCAGAGATCAAATTGCCAACATTCGCTGGATCATTGAAAAAGCAAGAGAGTTCCAGAAAAATATCTATTTCTGCTTTCTTGACTATGCCAAAGCCTTTGACTGTGTGGATCACAATAAACTGTGGAAAATTCTGAAAGAGATGGGAGTACCAGACCACCTGACTTGCCTCTTGAGAAACCTATATGCAGGTCAGGAAGCCAATAGTTAGAACTGGACATGGAACAACAGACTGGTTCCAAATAGGAAAAAGAGTATGTCAAGCTGTATATTGTCACCCTGCTTATTTAACTTATATGCAGAGTACATCATGAGAAACACTGGACTGGAAGAAACACAAGCTGGAATCAAGATTGCTGGGAGAAATATCAATAACCTCAGATATGCAGATGACACCACCCTTATGGCAGAAAGTGAAGAGGAACTCAAAAGCCTCTTGATGAAAGTGAAAGTGGAGAGTGAAAAAGTTGGCCTAAAGCTCAACATTCAGAAAACAAAGATCATGGCATCCGGTCCCATCACTTCATGGGAAATAGATGGAGAAACAGTGGAAACAGTGTCAGACTTTATTTTTTTGGGCTCCAAAATCACTGCAGATGGTGAAATCAGCCATGAAATTAAAAGACACTTACTCCTTGGAAGGAAAATTATGACCCACCTAGATAGCACATTAAAAAGCAGAGATATTGCTTTGCCAACAAAGGTCCATCTAGTCAAGGCTATGGTTTTTCCTGTGGTCATGTATGGATGTGAGAGTTGGACTGTGAAGAAAGCTGAGCACTGAAGAATTGATGCTTTTGAACTGTGGTGTTGGAAAAGACTCTTGAGAGTCCCTTGGACTGCAAGGAGGTCCCACCAGTCCATCCTAAAGGAAAAAACATCCTGGGTGTTCTTTGGAAGGACTGATGCTAAAGCTGAAACTCCAATCCTTTGGCCACCTCATGCGAAGAGTTGACTCATTGGAAAAGACCCTGATGCTGGGAGGGTTTGGAGGCAGGAGGAGAAGGGGACGACAGAGAATGAGATGGCTGAATGGCATCACTGACTGGATGGACATGAGTTTGTGTAAACTCCGGGAGTTGGTGATGGACAGGGAGGCCTGGCATGCAGTGATTCATGGGGTCGCCAAGAGTCAGACATGACTGAGTGATTGAACTGAACTGAACTGAATATCTCAGAAAGGCAATGGTGCTGGGCATTCCTTGTTTCAGAGCCATGCCCTGTGTCTGGCGTAAAGCAAAAGTTAAAAACATACTCATTGACTGGAGAAATGAATAGTTTTGTAGTACTAATGACATGGTTTTGGTTTTTTTTTCTTTTTTATCATGCCTTGCAACATCTTAGTTCCCCGACCAGGGACCTAACCCACTCACCCTGCTTTGAAAGTATAAGAGTCTGGGATCAGACTGTAAAGAATCTGCCTGTAGTACAGGAGATGCAATTTCAGTCCCTGGATTGGGAAGATGCCCTAGAGAAGGAAATGGCTCCCCACTCCAGGATTCTTGCCTGGAGAATTCCGTGGACACAGGAGCCTAGCAGGCTACAGTCCATGGGGCTACAAAGAGTAGGACAGGACTGAGCGACTAACACTTCCACTTTCACATCCTTTGTCCTGACACAGGCCCATGATTTCAGAGGGTGGCAGTAACTACCTTCCACAGACTCTTTCAGTTCAGTTCAGTCACTCAGTCATGTCCAACTCTTTGCGACCCCATGAATCACAGCATGCCAGGCCTCCCTGTCCATCACCAACTCCTGGAGTTCACTCAAATTCACGGCCATCAAGTCAGTGATGCCATCCAGCCATCTCATCCTCTGTCGTCCCCTCTTCCTCCTGACCCCAATCCCCTCCCAGCATCAGAGTCTTTTCCAATGAGTCAACTCTTTGCACGAGGTGGCCAAAGTACTGGAGTTTCAGCTTTAGCATCATTTCTTCCAAAGAACACCCAGGGCTGATCTCCTTAGTCTTGAACAAAGACTGGACTCAGCATAATTTATCAAAAGTAATAGGAAAAATGGTATTGCCTCTGTAATATGCTCCATAAGAAATCTCAATGGTTTATTTAACATTATTAGCAAAATTATCATTTATATGTGACAAGTATGTTCAGGTAAAGAGATCAGCCCACAGGCCTTGTTCAGGTCAAAGACTGCCAGGCAGCCCTCATAACTCATCATTAAACTTGAATTCTACTTGGATAATCGATGATATGCATTTATTTTCTGGTGGCCATGCAAAACATGTTTCACATCTTTACTTTGTAGTTTTCCATCAAATTTATTTTTAAACAATGGAATCTGGAGCGACAAATAGTCAATTCTGATGAGTCAGTTCACTGTCCCCTAGATTATTCTTATTTCTTTGCCTAGGTCCCCAACTGTTCTTTTTAAAGGAGATGGACTAGAAGGGAAACTCTTTTGCCCTTGCTATCTTCCTCCTTGCTGCTATCTAGAATGTGGATGTAATAGCAGAAGTGATAATGTCCATCCATCACAAGGTAGCTTTGAGGTTGGAAACCATATGCTGAAAATGGCGAAGCAGAAACAGAGAGTCAGTTCTCTGCCAACTAGTCCTCAGTTCCGTCACTCAGTCATGTCCAGCTGTTTGCGACCCCATGGACTGCAGTACACCAGGCCAGCCTGTCCATCACCAACTCCCGGAGCTTACTCAAACTCATGTCCATTGAGTCGGTGATGCCATCCAACCATCTCATCCTCTGTCGTCCCCTTCTCCTGCCTTCAGTTTTTTCCCAGCATCAGGGTCTTTTCAAATACCAGCCCCAGAAGTTGGCTTAACTGCAGAACTCTTTGTTTGAGAGAAAAACACACAATTATTTTGTTTTCGTTGCTGTGATTTGTGTCTTATGTTATAGGCAGCAGAAACTAATCACAACTGGTAAGGAGGGAAAACAAAGCTAGAAGTAAAAAGATGCAGTGACAGGTTTCTGCATAAAGAGAGCTGGTAGATTGCACTCAGTAAAAAAAGGAGAAGGAGGCCAGTGGACGGATTTGGGAAGTATTAATGAGGTATGATGAATAAGATTGGTGATTGATTGGAGACAGGTGAGAAAAAGGAATTTAAGTTCCAATTTTCTGACTTTAGACAACAGGGATGACAGATTATTATAGTTTTACCACAGACTTTCAAAATGTTTGACACTGAAACTTAGGCATTCAAAAAACTCAGAATCTGTCAGATCTTTGCTTAACTTTCAACAATGCCCTCCCCCAACAAAACATATAATAACTTCCATAAGGTTCTAAGCAAACTTTGGAATCAATTTTATCAAACCTCATCCTTAAAACCTTTGGATGTATTTTCTTCCAGTTTTAATTGAGGTATAATTGACATAAAGCACTGTATAAATTTAAGGTGTATAGCATGATTTTATTTACATCATAAATGATTACCACAATACACTTAGTGAAGATGTCATATAGATACAAAATAAAATAGAACTGTTTCCTTGTGAAAGAACTCTAAGGATTTACTCTTTATATAATATACCGCAGTGCTAACTAATTAATATTGGGCACTACATCCCTAGTACTCATTTGTCTTATAACAGAAAGTTTATAATTTCTGACTTCTTTCATCCAGTTTCTCCTCTACTTCCCACCTTTAATAACCACATATTTCATCTTTTTCTATGAATTTGTTTGTTCATCATTGAAGTATAACTGACCTACAATACTATTTAGTTCCTGGTATATAATAATATAGTAATTCAATGTTTCTACACATTCCAAAATGATCACAGGAAGTCTAGTTTTCATCCATCACAAAGATATTACAAAATTATTTAATAAATTCCCTTCACGGTATGTTTCACACCCATTACTTATTTTGTAACTGGAAATTTGTACTTGCGAATCTCCACCAATTTTTCTCATTGTCCAACCTTCTTCCCCTCTGGCAGCCAGTTTTTTGTTCTGTTTTTGTTTTGTTGTGTCCATTTTTTTAAGATTCTACACATAAATGAAATCCTACAGTTGTCTTTGTCTGACTTATTTCACTTAGCATTACATACTCTAGGTCCATCCATGTTTTACAAATGGCAAGGTCTTATTTGTTTCTATGGCAATGTATCCACGCATGCTTGCTAAGTCGCTGCAGTCGTGTCCGACTCTGTGTGACCACATAGACGGCAGCCCACCAGGCTCCCCTGTCCCTGGGATTCTCCAGGCCAGAACACGGGAGTGGGTTGCCGTTGTCTTCTCCAGAATGTATCCATACACAATCTGTATACATATCACATCTTTTCGTTCCTCTGTTACCTAATCTCCTGTTGATTCCTCCCAGTGCATTTTCATGCTGTTATTATAGTCTTTGGTTCTGTTTGTTTCTTCTTTATGCATTCTCTCTCTTTGCTAAACTTGTCACTGTGTTCATTCATTCTGAGCCCAAATTCTTTAAGCATCTCTAGGATCATGGCTCTAACTCTTCATCAGGTAGATGGCCTGTCTCCATTTCACTTAGTCATTGTTCTGGGGTTCTTCTGTTGCCTCATTTGGCCTAATTCTCTTTTTTTTACCCCTATTTACTAGGTAGGTCGGGTTTGTTTCCCAATCTTGGAGAAGTGACCTTATATACAAGATATCCTATAGGGCACAGTGGCAGTCTCTCCTCTGGTCACCAGAGCTATATTCTTTAGGGGTGCCCTTTATGGGGGCCAAGTGTCTTAGGGATGCTGACAGGCATGGCTGGTCCCTTGTGCATTTAGTTGCCAGACCCTGACTAGCAAGGAGGCTGCCAGTCACTGGTGGGCTAGGTCAGATCTCAATGTGGCTGGATGCACAACTCAGGATGCCCCAGTCCCAGTGCCCACCTGCTGGTGGGAGGGGCCAGGTCACCGGTTCACTGGTCGCGGGGCTGCAGGATTCTGGTCCTGGTGCCCACCTGCTGTTGAGCACGGCTATGGCAGTCTGGAATTGTTGCCTGCTGGTGGGCATGGTCCACTTGTGGGTAGGGCAGCTAGTGGAGGGGCCCAATTCAGTTAATTCTTGGTCCCTTTGAAAGTAAAACCTAAATTAAAAAGAGAAATAGAGACTTCCATAGTTTAATTCTTCCCATCTTTTTTAAGAGGAAGTTATCTATCCTTAAGACACCTTCATGCACATGAATGTATAAATTGTTACCGCATTTACAGTCCTCAGGTATGCATGTAAGTTTGGAGAAAGGCAGACAGTTGCTATGGTTTTTATATGTTGCCTCTATTTCTGGAACTGTTCCCAACTTGGCACAGATAAATTTTGCACATCTTTTGAGGCTCAACTCAAATGTTATTTCTTTCATGAAGCCTGTTTTTATCACTAAAGCTGGAAGCAGTTCTGCCTTCTCTAAGCTTACATGCTTTTAGGGATTTACTGGATACCTTTACTCAATAGTCAATTTAACTGGGCCAATTAAATCAGTTAGGAATGCTATGCACATTATAGCCATAAAACCAATTATCTCACTTTGTGAAGAATTCACTCTGACCTGGGGTTTTTCTTTTCTTCCATTTTTGCAACACAGAAAATTTGCTTTTAGTATTGCAGCCAACTCTTCATTTTTTATTACCTAGAGAGGCACTAAATACATTGAAACTTACTTGTGACAATCTTTGTTTTCCACATCATGCTGAAGCTATCATTCCTATTCTAGCCGTTTTATCTTATAGACGTACAGGAAATTAACAGACGACATTAAAGAACAAAGGCATTTAGTCATTTCATTGGCTGAACTTGAAAAATAAAATGACAGGAGGTTTAGAAAGACAATTTTACTTGAGGAGCCACTTTGAAAATGTGAAAAATGAGAGGAATTACTATTGTTAGCACTGCACGTTACTAAAAAGTCATTTTGCACTTTAACAAGTATCTGTTGAACATCCTCTGTGTCACATGTGTGTGTAGAGCTGTGGCAGTAGTATGCTGGAACCAGTCCTGTCAACTGGCAAGAGCTGATACTTAAAATTTCTGGAATTTTTTGATCATGTTGTTAGACCACTGGTAGTTTGAAATTGGCTGTGGTCAGAGTATTTACCCTGCAACCTACAAATCAGGGCATTTTACATTCAGGGAGCCTGTTTTAACAGCACACCACTGGAAACACAGTCATGAGTGAAATGCATTCCAAGTCCCCAGGAACTTGATTCCTTGTTGGGGGATTAGACAAGTACAGCAATGCTGAAAATGCAACGCACCATTATCTAGGCTAACATTAATATGTTAAATTACAATGCAAAAATCTTAGTGCACAGCAGCACTGCATTAAAAGAGATAGTCACAAAAAGACTTCTAATTGTGTGTCCTATAAGAACACAATCCTTTGTGACGAAAGGACATCTTTTTTGGTGTTAGTTCTAGAAAGTATTGTAGGCCTTCATAGAACCAGTCAATTTCAGTTTCTTTGACTTCAGTGGTTGGGGCATAGACTTGGATTACTATGATGTTGAATGGTTTGCCTTGGAAATGAACTGAAATCCTTCTGTCATTTTTGAGACTGCACCCAAGTAGTGCATTTTGAACTCTTTTGGTGACTGTGAGGGCTACTCTATTGCTTCTAAAGGGTTCTTGCCCACAGTAGTAGATATAACGGTCATCTGAATTAAATTTGCCTTTTCCCATCCATTTCAGTTCACTGATTCCTAAGATGTTGATGTTCACTCTTGCCATCTTCTGCTTGACCGTATGCAATTTACCTTGATTCATGGACCTAACATTCCAGGTTCCTATGCAATATTGTTCTTGACAGCATCAGATCTTACTTTTGCCACCAGACATATCCACAACAGCATCATTTCTGCTTTGGCCTGTATCATTCTTTCTGGAGCTATTAGTAATTGCCCTCCACTCTTCTCCAGGAGTATATTGGACACCTTCTGACATGGGAGGGCTCATCTTCCGGTGAAATATCTTTTTGCCTTTACATAATGCTTACGGGATTCTCTCAGCTAGAATATTGGAGTGGTTTGCCATCCCCTCCTCCCATGGACTACATTTGGTCAGAACTCACAATGATTCATCCATCTTGAGTGGCCTTGCATGGCATAGCTCATATCTTCATTGAGTTATGCAGGCCACCTCCCCACAACAAGGCTGTCTAGAACTAACACCAGAATAAGATGTCCTTTTCATCATAGGGGATTGGAAGGCAAAAGTAGAAGTAGGTAGTCAAGAGGTACCTGGAGTAACAGGCAAGTTTGGCCTTGGAGTGCAAAATGAAGCAGGGCAAAGGCTAACACAGTTTTGTCAAGAGAACTCACTTGTTATAGCAAAGACCCTTTATCAACAACACAAGAGCCAACTCTACACATGAGCATCACCAAATGGTCAATACCAAAATAAGACTGATTATATTCTTTGCATCCAAAGGTGAAGAAGCTCTATACAGTCAGCAAAAACAAGACTGGGAGCTGATTGTGGCTCAGATCATGAGCTCCTTAATGCAAAATTCAGGCTTAAACTGAAGAAAGTAGGGAAAACCACTAGGCCATTCAGCTATCACCTAAATCAAATCCCTTATGATTATACAGGGGAAGTGACAAATAGATTCAAGAAGTTGGATACGGTAGACAGAGTGCCTGAAGAAGAACGTGACCAAAATCATCCCAACGAAAAAGAAATGCAAGAAGGCAAAGTTGTTGTCAAGCAGGCTTTACAAATAGCAAGAAGAGACATGAAGGCCTTCTTAAATGCAAAGAAGTAAGAGTCCCTTGGACTGCAAGTAGATCCAGCCAGTCCATACTGAAGGAGATCAGCCCTGGGATTTCTTTAGAAGGAATGTTGCTAAAGCTGAAACTCCAGTCCTTTGGCCACCTCATGCGAAGAGTTGACTCATTGGAAAAGACTCTGATGCTGGGAGGGATTGGGGGCAGGAGGAGAAGGGGACAACAGAGGATGACAGAGATGGCTGGATGACATCACTGACTCGATGGACATGAATCTGACTGAACTCCAGGAGTTGGTGATGGACAGGGAGGCCTGGTGTGCTGCGATTCACGGGGTCACAAAGAGTTGGACACAACTGAGCGACTGAACTGAACTGAACTGAAGGGAAAACAATAGAATGGGAAAGACTGGAGATCTCTTCAAGAAAATTAGAGATAGCCAGGGAACATTTCATGCAAAGATGGGCACAATAAAGGACAGAAATGGTATGGACCTAACAGAAGCAGAAGATATTAAGAAGAGGTGACAAGAATACACAGAAGAACTATACAAAAAAGATCTTAATGACCCAGATAACTGCAATGATGTGATCACTCACCTAGAGCCAGACATCCTGGAGTGTGAAGTCAAGCAGGCCTTAGGAAACATCACAACAAACAAAGCTAGTGGAGGTGATGAAATTCCAGCTGAGCTATTTCAAATCCTATAGGGTGATGCTAATAAAGTGCTGCACTCAATATGTCAGAAAACTTGGAAAACTCAGCAGTGGCCACAGGACTGGCAAAGGACAATATTCATTTCAATCCCAAAGAAAGGCAATGCCAAAGAATGTTCAAACTGCTATACAATTGCATTCATTTCGCATACTAGTAAGGTTATGTCCAAAATCCTTCAAGTTAGGCTTTAGCAGTTTGTGAACTGAGAACTTCCAGAGGTACAAGCTGAGTTCAGAAAAGGCAGAGGAGCCAGAGATCAAATTAGCAACATTTATTGGATCATAGAGAAAGCAAGGGAATTTTTTTAAAAAATCTACTTTTGCTTGTTTACTACATGAAAGTTTTTGACTGTGGGGATCACAACAAACTGTGGAAAATTATTAAAGAGATGAAAATACTAGACCACCTTACCTGTCTCCCGAGAAACCTGCATGTAGGTCAAGAAGCAACAGTTAAAAGTAGACATGGGACAATAGGCTGGTTCAAAATTGAGGAAAGAGTACGACGAGGCTGTTTACTGTCACCCTGTTAAGTTACCTTATATGCAGAGCACATCATGTGAAATGCCAGGCTAAAACACTCTCAAGATGGAGTCAAGATTGCCAGGAGAAATAGCAACAACTTCAAATATGCAGATGATACCACTCTAATGGCAGAAAGTGAAGAGGAACTAAAGAGCCTCTTGATGAGGGTGAAAGAAGGGAGTGAAAAAGCTGGCTTAAAACTCAACATTCAATAAACTAAGATCAGAGCATCTAGTCCCATCACTTCATGGCAAATGGAAGGAGAAAACATGAAAACAGTGAGTCTTTATTTTGGGGGGCTCCAAAATCACTGTGGATGGTGACTGCAGCCATGAATTGAAAGACGATGGTTCCTTAGAAGGAAAGCTATGACAAAGCTAGACAGTGTATTCAAAAGCAGAGACATCACTTTACTGACAAAGTTTGCTTACTTTGTCATGTAGTCAAGAGTATGGTTTTTCCAGAAGTCATGTATGGATATGAGACTTGGACCATAAAGGAGGCTGAGCACTGAGGAGTTGATGCTTTCAGATTGTGGTATTAGAGAAGATTCTTGAGAGTCTCTTGGACTGTAAGAAGATCAAACCAGTAAATCCTAAAGGAAATCAACCATGAATATTCATTAGAAGGACTGATGCTGAAACTGGGAAAGACTGAAGGCAAAAGGAGGAGACAACAAAGGATGTGATGGTTAGACAGCATCTCTGGACTCAATGGACAGGAGTTTGAGCAAACTCCAGGAAATAGTGAAGGACAGGGAAGCCTTGCGTGATGCAGTTCATGGAATTGCAAAGACCAAGAGATGATATAGTGCCTGAACAACAACAACATAAGAGCACACTACGGGTCCAAGGACAAAGCATAACACAAGTCTTAGTAGAACACTAATATCCCCGATGATATGACAGCGGTCCTGAAACTGTCTGATCACAACATGTGCATACACATACACACTTTTAAATGAATGGACCATTATTAAAATAAAGAGAAATCTCTTGAGGTAAAGATTGAAAAAGGAGTTGAAAAGAAAGCAGAGGCTAAGGAGAGAAGTGAGCATAGAAAATGAAAGTGATAGCCACTCAGTCATTTCCAACTCTTTGAAAGCCCACCAGGCTCCTCTCTCCTTGGAATTCTTCAGGCAAGAATAATGGGGTGGGTAGCCATTCCCTTCTCCTGGGGATCTTCCCAACCCAGGGACTGAACCCGTATCTCTTACTTTTCCTGCATTGGAAGGAAATATGATCTTTACCAGTGGAACCACCTGGGCATCCGAAGTGAGCATGGTCATTGTTATCAAAGTGTCTGTGGAACCTCACCTTGCTAAATCCAGGTTCTAGTTACAAAGTAAAAAATAAAATATAAATTTGAAAACAGCATTTCTAAAACTTCTATAATCATAAACTAGCCTAGACAGAAGTCACACAACTCATTTGGGGCTTAAGACCTCTCATGGAAGTTCTATTTAACCTTTGGTTAACATTGACCTGCATCTGAGTGAATCCAGGTCCCTGGGAGAAACAAACAAATCCTGCTTGGAGAAACGCAACCCAAGTTTCAGAGAGACTGCAGAAAGTATCCTCCCAAAGCATAAGTTCCCAAACAAACAAACAAAAACATACCGAACACATGAAAAATGATCCTGATTAGAGAAAGCAGAAAGGAAAAACTACAATGACAAGCCATGTTTATAAAAGATTCAGATACTAACGTCGTTCGGTTGTTCAATCATGTCTGACTCTTTGTAACCCCTTGGACTGCAGTACACCACATTTCCCTGTTCTTCACTATCTCCCAGAGTTGCTCAAAAGTGATGTCATCCAACCATCTCATCCTCTGTTGCCCCATTATGTCTGATGAATCTTTTTGGAAAAGAATTATCATTGAACTATATACTTAGCAGATGTGGTCTAATTAAATATGTCAAAGGTATTTGAAGAAGCAAAAGAGAATTAAGAAATGAGTAAAAGCCTATTAAAATTGATAAGCAGTTTTGAAAAAAGTGGAATTTCTCAGAATAATGTGTGGTGGCTCAGACAGTAAAGAATCCATCTGCAATGCAGGAAAATTGGGTTCAAGCCCTGGATCAGGAAGATCCTCTGGAGAAGGGAGTGGCAACCCACTCCAATGCCTGGAGAATTCCATGGACAGTGGAGCTCGGTGGGCTACAGGTTGCACAGAGTCAGACACGACTGAGTGACTTTCACTTTAATTTAGGTTTTAAAATGCTATAAAAAAAGTTTAAGAGCATAAAAAAGTAAGATGAAATTATTTGTGAACTGATAGGTTGATCTGTACATTTGGGGACTGCTTTTTAGACATCAGGCATAATATTTTTGGATATTTCTTTAATGAATTCTATTTCAAAATTGCTTCTTAAAATTTAAAAGCATCCTATTTCATCCTCAATTCTTTATATTTCCAACTTTTTATCATGAAAACTTTTAAGTATAGAATGGTTGGAATTAGCACAAAACCAAAATCAAGTATGTGCATATGTACGTTTACCTGCCTCTATTTTTGCTGAAGCATCTAAAGGTGAACTGCACTGGTTTCACCCTCAAATGTTTCAGGAAGCATCTGATTGTGATAGTCGCTCAGTCGTATCTGACTCTCTACGACCCCGTGGACTGTAGCCCACCAAGCTCCTCTGTCCATGGGATTCTCCAGTCAACAGGATTGAAGTGGGTTGCCATTTCCTTCTCCAGGGGATCTTCCTGACCCAGGGATCGAACCCAGGTCTCCCGCATTTGGGGAAATGTGAGATTATAAGGCATGAAAGACTCAGTTAAAAGGCCCAGCAAACAATGAATGAGAATTCAGAGGAAGCTAAGACAAAGAATGGAGAGGCAATATTTGAAGGGATAACAGTTTAAATTTCCTAAAAGGGAAAAGAAGTATAAGATTCAGGAAACCAAATATAGGATAAACAAACAGAACTCCACACCTAGATACAACACAGTCAAACTGCAGAACACTAAAGAGAAGGAGAAGATCTTAAAATCGGCCGGAGGTTCTCAAAAGCAGAATCTTTAAAAGGCAGAAGGAACAAAGCGAGAAAGACATGCCAGACCTCAACAGCTACAAAAGGAGCAAGCAGGCGTTCGGATGCTGTTTTCAAAGTGTGCAGGCGGGCGAGGGGGATTATATCTTCCATTGTGTAACTGCTAAAGAAAAGAAAATCTTTCAAGGATGAGGCTGAACCTTACTCGTATAATTACATTTAGCATCTCTGACACCAAGAAAAAGACACCAGGCAAATCCAGAAAATGAGACATTTTATAAGACAAGTAGATTTTAAAAAGCCGATTCATAAAAGCTAAAGGACAGCTCCAAGTTAAGCTAACGAGATTTAACAACCAAGTGTAATGTGAACCTGATTATATTAAGACATTAAACTCAGGGGTGAGTTTGAACAAACTCCAGGAGATAATGAAGGACAGGGAAGCCTGTCATGTTGCAGTTCATGAGGTCACAAAGAGTCAGAGTAACTGAACAACAACAAAGTCACGGGGAAAATATAAGCTATTAAGATATTTGGGGAGCAATTGAGGAATTTTGAGTATGTACCAAATATTAGATATTATGGGATTATAGTTACTGGCGTTTTTGTTGTTGTTGTTCAAGTGCACTAATGATACTGTGGTTATATAGAATAAAGTCTGTCATGATGTGTGTGGCTTACTTTCAGACGGTTCAGCAAAAAAATAAAATTTATTACAAAGTGTATGTATATACTACTTTTTGTGCAGTACTTTCAACCACTGTGCATTTTAAGTACTTTCATAATGAAAAGTTGGAAATGTAAAGAAAATAGTTAACATGATATCTAAACAAACACTGATGGAGTTTAAAATGCTAGGAAGATGAAACCGAATATCTGGACAATGATACCATCCTGGCTGGGCGTGAAAGATTGATGTTGAAATGTTCTAAATTTCATGTACTGATCAGCGTGTATGTGCTCAGTCATGTCTGACTCTTCACCACCCCGTGGACTATGGAGCCTGCCAGGCTCCTCTGTCCATGGGGTTGTCCAGGCAAGGATAGTGAAGTGGGTTGCTGTTTCCTTCTCCAAGGGGATCACCCCAGCTCAGGGCTGGAACACATATCTCGTGTCTCCTGCCTTGGCACGCAGATTCTTTACCACTGCACCATTTGGAAAGCCCAATTTTTTTTCAGAGTCAATTATCATTTTTAGAAATTTTAAGATTAGGAAAAAAGTATTTTACATTGTTCTGTGTATTTACCGTTTTCAGTCCTCTGCACTTACTTGTGTAGTTACAAATATCCATCTGGTAACATTTTCCTTATGCCCAGAGAATTTTAGTTAATATTTTTGGAGTGCTGGTCTACTGACAGTGAATATTGTCAGTTTTTATGTCTGAAAAGAAATGCTATAGAGTTCTTTGTGTATTTTTTCTTTAATATTTTAAAATACTGTTACTCCACTATATTGTGGCTTTCCTTGTTGCTGTCATTATTCTTATTTGTTAATTTGTGTATAATGGCTTTTTACCTGGGCTCCTTTTACAATATTATGACTAATATTTGACATTTTTACATCTGATTGTAATATGCTGTGCGGTTTTCTCCGTATTTTCTCTGTTTGGCCTCCTTGGACTTTATTTGGTCTGTTTCTAGTCTTTGTTAATTTTGGAAAAAGAACTTTACATGGCTTCAAATATTTCTCTTTCTCTTCTTTTCTGGTATTTGAGCTACATGCATTTAGGCCACCGGACACTGTCCCACAGCTCACCGATGCTTCATTATTTTTCATGTTCTTTTCTCTTCATTTTGGATAGTTTCTATTGCTAGAAATCGTGTTTGGATAGTTTTTATGGCTATTGCCATAAAAGTGAATGAAATAATGCCATTTCCACCAGCATGGATGAATCTAGAGATTATCATACTAAACGAAATCAGACAAAGACAAGTGTAGGATATCACTTATATGTGGAATCTGAAAAAAAAAAAGTTTCTACAAGTGAACTTATTCACAAAAAAGAAAAAGACAGACTTCAAAAACAAATTTATGGTCACCAAAAGGGTAGGGGCAGGAGGGATAAACTGGAATACTGGGGTTGATACATACATACTACTATATATAAAATAGATAACTAATAAGGACCCACTATATAAAGAGAGGAACTCCACTCAATACTCTAATGACCTATATGGGAAAATAACATGAAAATATGTATGCATATGTAAAGACATAACTAAGTCACTTTGCTGTACACCTGAAACTAACACAACATTATAAATCGAATATTCTCTAATATAAAATTTCTAAAAAAGAAAGAAATCTTTGGGGAAAAAACTACGCTATAAACTTGGTATCTGCAGCTCAATTCCAGAAAAATAAACGACCCAATCAAAAAATGGGCCAAAGAACTAAGTAGACATTTCTCCAAAGAAGACATACGGATGGCTAACAAACACATGAAAAGATGCTCAACATCACTCATTATTAGAGAAATGCAAATCAAAACCACAATGAGGTACCACTTCACACCAGTCAGAATGGCTGCGATCCAAAAATCTACAAGCAATAAATGCTGGAGAGGGTGTGGAGAAAAGGGAACCCTCCTACACTGTTGGTGGGAATGCAAACTAGTACAGCCACTATGGAGAACAGTGTGGAGATTCCTTAAAAAAATTGCAAATAGAACTACCTTATGACCCAGCAATCCCACTTCTGGGCATACACACTGAGGAAACCAGAATTGAAAGAGACACATGTACCCCAATGTTCATCGCAGCACTGTTTACAATAGCCAGGACATGGAAACAACCTAGATGTCCATCAGCAGATGAATGGATAAGAAAGCTGTGGTACATATACACAATGGAGTATTACTCAGCCATTAAAAAGAATTCATTTGAATCAGTTCTGATGAGATGGGTGAAACTGGAGCCAATTATACAGAGTGAAGTAAGCCAGAAAGAAAAACACCAATACAGTATACTAACACATATATATGGAATTTAGGAGGATGGCAATGACGACCCTGTAGGCAAGACAGGAAAAAAGACACAGATGTGTATACCAGACTTTTGGACTCAGAGGGAGAGGGAGAGGGTGGGATGATTTGGGAGAATGGGAATTATAACATGTATACTGTCATGTAAGAATTGAATCGCCAGTCCATGTCTGACATAGGGTGCAGCTTGCTTGGGGCTGGTGCATGGGGATGACCCAGAGAGATGTTGTGGGGAGGGAGGTGGGAGGGGGGTTCATGTTTGGGAACGCATGTAAGAATTAAAGATTTTAAAATTTAAAAAAAAATAAAAAATTAAAATAAAAAAAAATAAAATAAAATAAACACATCCATTTTGACAAAATTATAATGAAAGCAGTGGAAGGATAAAAACCTGAGAATACTAGTGGTTACACTCGTGGGTGGGACAGGGTGGGTGAGGAGGCGGGGGGGCAGGTGGGGACATGGAACTGGAGAGGAGTATTGGAGGGTCGGAATACATTTTGCAGCGCTCTGTTTCTTAAGTTGGGAAGTAGACTAATGAGTGCCTACTTGATTATGTTTCATAACTTATACTTTTGCATAATAAACTTCATGAAACCTGAAAAACAAGCAAAATAAACTCTATTGTTATATTCTTGAGTACTCTGCAGCTTCCAGGGGCCCTTGACACAGAGGGCCAGAAGAAATCCTCTCTGCCTCAGGTAAGACCTGAGTTTCCGTCCTGGCCCAGATTACTTCTCTCTGCTGCTGTTGCTGCTAAGTCACTTCAGTCGTGTCTCACTCTGTGTGACCCAATAAAGGGCAGCCCACCAGGCTCCCCCGTCTCTAGGATTCTCCAGGCAAGAACACTGGAGTGGGTTGCCATTTCCTTCTCCAGTGCATGAAAGTGAAAAGTGAAAGTGAAGTCGCTCAGTCATGTCCAACTCTTCATGACCCCATGGACTGCAGCCCTCCAGGCTCCTCCATCCATGGGATTTTCCAGGCAAGAGTACTGGAGTGGGGTGCCATTCATTGCCTTCTCCGTACTACTCTCTAGACCTCCTCTATTTTGCATAGTGGGCTGGGAACTCATCAATCCCTCCCACTCTCGCATCTCCACTCAGGAAAGAAGTCCCTACTCAGTTTGTCTACTTTCCTTTCACAAATTTGTTCTTGATACGTTCAGAGCTGGTACTCTGAAGTGGTTGTCTGATACCTTTAGAACAGCTAAATCAGCACAGTCTGACTTCTGCATGGGGCAGAGGAAACAAATAAAGGGGACAGGAACTCTGATTTGGGGGTTATGGAAAGGCTTCAGGCAGAAGGCAGCAATCAGAAGGGGCCTTGAAAAGCAAGTAGGATTTTGATAGATGAATGAACATCCTCTTTAGAGGGAAATGTAATGAGATGGTTGGATGGCATCACCAACTTGTTGGACAAGAGTTTGAGCAAGCTCCAGGAGTTGGTGATGGATAGGGAGGCCCAACGTCCTGCAGTCCATGGGGTCGCAAAGAGCTGGAAACCACTGAGCAACTAAACTGAACTGATCATGCGAGAACATTACAGGGATTTTGGACTTTGATCCTTTGGTTTGACTCATTCACACAGAAAGAGAGTAGGTGACAAAAACTGGATTGAGGTAACAGCAGAGAGTTAGGATGGTGTGTTAAGGAGACAGGTCTTAGTTCTTCAGACCATGAGAGGCCGCTGAGGATTGTTGAATAAATGTTTAACATGACCAGACCTCTCTATGAAGATTAAATAATTAATTTTGAACTTCCCTGCTGGTCTGGTGGTTAAGAGTCTACCTGCCAATACAGGGAACATGGGTTCAGTCACTGGTCCAGGAAGATTCCAAATGCTCCTGGGCATCTAAGCCCATGAACCACACCTACTGGTGCCTGCATGCCCTAAACCCCATGCTCTGCAATAAGCCACGCAACTAGACAGTAGCCCCCCGATTCCCCAGCTAGAGAAAGTGCACGCTCAGCAACAAAGACCCAGCACGGCTAAAAATAATTAAAATAAATAAGCAAATAATCTTGAGAACTTACTAGGGATAAGGCAGCGTGTGTGTGTGTGCGTGTGTGCATGCGTGCATGTGTGTGTGTGTGTGTGTACTGCAGAGAAACAAAAAGACGTAAGACCACTGCCCTAGTGACTCATAATCCAGCTGAATTTGAAGACTATAAATCAAAGGGGTAAAGAAACATGATACAGTTTTCCAGCTTCCCTGAAATGGGTCTTTAGTGTGTGGCTTCCTTATCTGGTTGAAACCAGTGTGATTAATCAAAAGTGTCTAAATTAATGTACAAAGGCAAATAGTTAATTTCTGCCTTGCTCAGCCCATTTTAAATTGAGTTGAGTGGTAATTAAATGGTATAATGCTAGGACAGAGGTCATTACCCAGTCTTAGGAAAGGCACATTCCTGTAGGAATAACCATAGAATTCCATGTCCACAAGTCGCACGGACCCTCTTTTTAAAGCACAGACTACAGGAATCTGAACAGCCACATGGTATCCAGTGCCCATTGGAGGAGCGCCTTCCCTGGGCAGTAGGCTCCAAGAAAGGGGCTTCTCTCACAGACAGGCCGCAGGCCTTTTGATGCTAAGTGTGCCAGACAGAATCCTCTTTTGCATCCCTTCAGCCTGATCTTTAAATTAGTTGTTTTGTGAATCTATCAGTCTGGATAAATGCAGCAACCTGCCTCAGAGGTTGGTAAGGTGATCTGTTTATCACTGTGTACTGACTGAGGTCTTGATGACATGGAGCAAGCTGGGTTTCTTCCCCTCCACCTATCCATCATCCCCTAAGCGCCAACACACCCTATTGGAAAGAAAGAGTCTGCCGAAACATCTGCTAGAATTATATTGTACTTCATCTTACTTTGGAAGTAATGAGATCATTTAATGTGAAATGTAATTTAAAAGTGCAATGGGGCTTTTTTTCTTTTCCCCTCCCTTGGTAATAGCTTCAGATTCTTGTGCAGCTTGACTGACACATGAGTAACAAGGGCGGAATGAAACCTATTCCTTTCAGAAAATGAGTGTCCGCTGAGAGAGCAGGACAGAAAGCAGACATGAGGTGGGTCTTTGAAGACTTTGCCTCTGCCTCCAGCTCATCTGCCAACTCGTTCACGATTCCTGACTCTGGGCTCCACACAAAGCCTGGCTCACAGTGAAGAGAAGACTTCAAAAACATGCATATTAAGCTACCTCCAAAGTGAGACGCCAAGAAACAGCTCAAACCACATTCCCTTCCCTTTTCCTCCACTCACCTGCTTTAGAAAATGATACTCTGTCCTTCCAGGATATAAAAACAGAGCAGCTGACTCAGATCAAAAGATGCCAGGCCCATTAGCAGTCTCAAGTGTATTTGTTACCCCTCGAGGGGTGTAACATGGGAAATTATTAGCACTGGGTGAGGCTGGAAATGTAGTCTTCTGGAAAAATTTCACAGTCAAGGTGAAGTCCCATAAGGCAGCTAATAGTTTTAAGATTCACATGTTTAAGAAGAAAAGTGGTAATTGTATGATAAAATGTTACCGAAGCTCAAAAAACAGCTAAAACATCTCAGTCTTTGGGAGGAATGATACAAGATATGATATTTGTTACCAGTGTTACCCGTAGGCATCAATAACAACACCCTGTGTTGCCATAATTTAAGTATATGATCAATATAAAAATCGGTACAGTCAAAAGAGAGAGGAAGAGATGCAAATGCTAGTTATGTTAGCAGACTAGAAGGTGACGGCACCAGGGAATTGGATTTGTGCTTGCTTCATGGTTATTACTACTTCTGAGTGTGTTTAGAGTTAGTCAGCCCTGAAGACCATGAAGTAGAGGCAGGTGAAGAGTCGCATATCTTTTAATTGGCTTCTGCAGGAACTAGCCGCGCAACCTTGAGCAAGTCACCTCACCTCTCTTAGTAGTAGTTAGGAGTTCAGTTACTCGGTCGTGTCCGACTCTTTGCGACCCCATGGACTGCAGCACGCCAGGCCTCCCTGTCCTTCACCAACTTCTGGAGTTTACTCAAATTCATATCCATTGAGTCGGTGATGCCATCCAAACATCTCATTCTCTGCTGTCCCCATCTCCTCCTGCCTGCAATCTTTCCCAGCATCAGGGTCTTTCCCAGTGAGTCAGTTCTTCGCATCAGGTCGCCAAAGTATTGGAGTTTCCACTTCACCATTAGTCCTTCCAATGAATATTCAGGACTGATCTCCTTCAGAATGGACTGGTTGGATCTCCTTGCAGTCCAAGGGATTCTCAAGAGTCTTCTCCAACACCACAGTTCAAAAGCATCAATTCTATGGCGCTCTGCCTTCTTTACAGTCCAACTCTCACATCCATACATGACCACTGGAAAAACCATAGATTTGACTAGACGGACCTTTGTTGGCAAAGTAATGTCTGGCTGCAGTCACTATCTGCAGTGATTTTGGAGCCGAAAACAAAGTCTGTCACTGTTTCCACCTTTTCCCCATCTATTTGCCATGAAGTGATGGACCAGATGCCATGATCTTAGTTTTCTGGATGTTGAGTTTTAAGCCAATTTTTTCACTCTCCTCTCTCACTTTCATCAAGAGGCTCTTTAGTTCTTCTTTACTTTCTGCCATAAGGGTGGTGTTATCTGCATATCTGAGGTTATTGATATTTCTCCTGACAATCTTGATTCCAGCTTGTGCTTCTTCCAGCCCAGTGTTTCTCATGATGTACTCTGCATATAAGTTAAATAAGCAGGGTGACTATATACAGCCTTGACATACTCCTTTCCCTATTTGGAACCAGTCTGTTGTTCCCTGTCCAGTTCCAACTGTTGCCTCCTGACCTGCATACAGATTTCTCAGGAGGCAGGTCAGGTGGTCTGGTATTCCCATCTCTTTCAGAATTTTCCAGTTTGCTGCAGTCCACAGAGTCAAAGGCTTTGGCATAATCAATAAAGCAGAAGTAGATTTTTTCTGGAACTCTCTTGCTTTTTTGATGATCCAACAGACGGCAATTTGATCTCTGGTTCCTCTGCCTTTTCTAAAACCAGCTTGAACATCTGGAAGTTCACAGTTCACATACTGTTGAAGCCTGGCTTGGAGAATTTTGAGCATTACTTTACTAGCATGTGAGATGAGTGCAATTGTGTGGTAGTTTGAACATTCTTTGGCATTGCCTTTCTTTGGGATTGGAATGAAAATTGACCTTTTCCAGTCCTGTGGCCACTGCTGAGTTTTCCAAATTTGCTGGCATATTGAGTGCAGCAGTTTCACAGTGTCATCTTTCAGGATTTGAAATAGCTCAACTGGAATTCCATCCCCTCCACTAGCTTTGTTCACAGTGATACTTCCTAAGGCCCACTTGATTTCACATTCTAGGATGTCTGGCTCTAGGTGAGTGATCATACCATCGTGATTATCTGGGTCATTAAGATCTTTCTTGTATAGTTCTATGTATTCTTGCCACCTCTTAATATCTTCTGATTCTGTTAGGTCCATGTGATTTCTGTCCTTTATTGAGCCCATCTTTGCATGAAATGTTCCCTTGGTATCTCTAATTTTCTTGAAGAGATCCCTAATCTTTCCCATTCTATTACTTTCTTCTATTTCTTTGCACTGATTACTGAGAAAGGCTTTCTTATCTCTCCTTGCTATTCTTTGGAACTCTGCATTCAGATGAGTATATCTTTCCTTTTCTCCTTTGCCTTTCACTTCTCTTCTTTTCACAGCTATTTGTAAAGCCTCAGACAACCATTTTGCCTTTTTGCATTTTTTTCTTTTTCTTGGGGATGGTCTTGATCCCTGCCTCCTGTACAATGTCATGAACCTCCATCTATAGTTCTTCAGGCACTCTATCAGATCTAATCCCTTGAATCTATTTCTCACTTCCTCTGTATAATCTTAAGGGATTTCATTTAGGTCATATCTGAATGGTCTAGCGGTTTTCCCCACTTTCTTCAATTTCAGTCTGAATTTGGTAATAAGGAGTTTATGATCTGAGCCACAGTCAGCTCCTGGTCTTGTTTGTGCTGACTCTATAGAGCTTCTCCATCTTTGGCTGCAAAGAATATAATCAATGTGATTTCGGTGTTGGCCATCTGGTGACGTCCATGTGTAGAGTCACCTCTCTTGACCTCATTTTTTCTCATCTACAAAAGGAAGCTATTGCTAATGAATAACTTATCCTTATATAAAGCACCTGGTATATGTATTTTTTGAAAAGCTCATTAGGTACTTTTCAAAGGCATTTAAAAATGCCCAGTAGGGCCTTTTCAGTCTGGTCCATAAACCAATAGCACCCTTAAGACCTAAAGCTCACTAGTAAGACAGGCTCTCACCCATCACTTCATACCTACCTCATTGGAATACACGTTTTAATAGGAGTCAGGTGATTCATATTGCTCTTAAAATGCTAATTTGCATGCAGCATATCCAGGGTAGAATCTGAGGCTCTGCCTTTCCTAGTAAGCTCCCAGGTTATGCCTATACCACTGATCTAAGGGCCACAGTTTGGTTAAAGGGTCTAAAGCAGGGGTCCCCAACTTCCAGAACCTAATGATTGATGATCTGAAGTAGAGCTAACGTAATAGAAATAAAATGCACAATAAATGTTATCTCCTTATCTTATTCTAAAACCATCCCCCTAACCTGGTCCGTGGAAAAACTGTCTTCCATAAAACCAGTCCCTGTTGCCAAAAAGGTTGGGGGCCACTGGTCTAAAGAATGTCTACCACATTGGAAATACCTATAAAAACAGCCTAGAGCACCCGTTCTCAAACTGGGTGCCTCAGGATCACCTGGAGGGTTGTTAAACCACAGATGAATAGGCCCCGCCTCCAGAGCTTCTGAGTCAGTAGGTCTGGGTAGCACCCATAATTTGTCTTTTTAACAAGTTCCCAGGTGATACTGATGCTGCTGTCCAGGGATCACATTTTGAGTATTATTTGTCTCCAGACTTAAGTGGAAAATCAAAGATTAAATAGTATAAGAACAGGGAAACAGGATGTTAGTCCAGCATGATTTTTAATTATAATGTACATGTTAAAACATACAACATACAACAGAGATTACTTGAAGGATGTACATGTTAAAATCTAAAATGTATAACAGAGATTGCTTAAAGGAATCATGTGTGCATGCTCCATTGCTTCAGTCATGTCTGACTCTTTGCAACCCCATGGACTGCAGCCCGCCAGGCTCCTCTGTCCACGGGATTCTCCAGCAAGAGTACTGCAGTGGGTTGCCATGCCCTCCTCTAGGGGATCTTCCTGACCCAAGGACCAAACCCGCGTCTACCAGCAACAGCAGGCGGGTTCTTTACCACTAGCGCCACCTGGGAAGCCCTAATGAGTCGATACTAAAGAAGAATTTGGGGATTTCTCTATTTGCCAGATTTATTGACAATAAAAGATTACTCCCCTTAAAGCCACCCCTTTCTTCCTAGGCTGCAGTTCCAGAAGCAGCAGCTCTTCTAAGCCACTGACCTTTTCCAGTTACACAAAGTGACTACTGGCTTTTAGAGATAAGCACGTTGATTTGAATGGAAAGGGGGAGTTTAAGAAACACAGGAGGGTGTGATGCCTAAAAATACAGGCATAAATGACCAAGTGAGTGAGCATATTAAAGGCTAGATATCCTCAGATTTAGCAAGGTGGATATGTCCATATACTCACCATTTTCTGTTTATTTATGTTCCAGTGTGCTCCTAAAAGTTTTGAAAATATTTTGAAAATGGATCGTGGCTTTATTAACCTCACAGTGTTGAGCTGGGGAATATTAAGTCTCTATAGTGGCAGAAGTATAGCCCTGAGTCTCCACTGTCGCCCTTTGTCACCGGTGGAACCATAAGCTAGGCTCTGTCCTTTACAGAGAAGCAGCTGTCTCCACTGGGCACATAATCATATATGCCTGGCAGATTAGATCCCATAGCCATAGCCCTTCAGAGTAAATGCCCTCAGATTTAAGAAGGCTGTAACACCCGCTGACTCCAGCCCAGGTTTATTTCAAAGGGCAGTTATCCCATCTCCTGAGAAAGAGCTGATGCCTCAGAATTAGGGGAACAAATGTAAAGTATAATAGTCATCATCATAATTTTTAAATTGTATACAATATAATGGAATCATCCTAATATGAGATATTCATTGTAGTTATGTAGACGATGACAGATTGTCCACAACTGCCCAGAGTTTAGTCGATAGAACATTACATAGCCATTAAAAATTATGTCTTGGAATACCAAGTGATAATTATTGCATTACGGCAACAAACATTTTTGAGGTTAAAAGAGAAAACAATGACACAGTATTGCATCTAGAGCTTAATTACCTCTGTATTTTTAAAATTCGAGGCCCTAGAAACACCTGAAAGAAAACACCACAAAATGTAGGCATTTTGTGTTTGCAGGACTCTTAAAGTTTGCTCTTTTCCCCTTAATCACTGTTTAATATAAGTGTGCACTAAGTTTATCATGAAAAAATGAAGCATTTTTAAAATTATGCTATTAACATTATGCTATTAATAATGCTGATAACATTGGGAGTAAAAAGGGAGATAAGAAATTATTCCTCTCTCATTGCAGTTATGCTAAAATATCCACTTGTTAAAAATAGAAGTCAATGCATGAACAGTGTTGTTTTTATGAGGATTCAGAGCAATGGGGGAGGGGGGTGGGGGATTCTCCAATTGCCAAATGTATTCAGTGGGGTTTTCAAATGAAACAAATGCAAAATATGAGAAAATGAAAGTGTCAGCACCTTTGCCGTTCATAGGCCCAGGAGGCTACTCAAAGAAGCTCCTGAAACTTGGGGGATCCATCTTAAAATGAAACAGCAGCTTGCTCTTGACGCCTTTTCTCCCATTGAAGAACTTGGCTGACAGATTCCGGCCTCACTCGGCCACCCCATGCCTGAGCCTGGCCTCCCACAAGGGGGCAATGTAGCTGGGAGCTTACTGCTCTCCTCATTTGGGTGAGAACCCAGCGGAGGCTCATGCCCTATCTCTTAGGATCTCAAGGGAGGTAACAATGCCTGTAAAGCAGAATCCTGTAAACCAAAATCCAGGGGGGTCACCAAACCTGTAAACTAGAATCCAGTCCCTGGCAGCCTCACTCCCATAGGTGTTGGCTAGTACATCTTTGCATCCATCAGCTATATGGGCTACACACATACCAACTCTATATATACCATCAGCTATATACATACCAACTTCATGTGACCACCAGTGCCCACAGATTTGGGGCTCAGGACGCACTTGCATGCAAAGAGCAATAATCCTATTTGTAATCAACATGCCTAAGGAGGGCCACATATCTGTCAGTCAGGGTCCCATCTAGTGACGCTTTGCAGAATCTCATTGGAAAACAAAAAGTCCATTCACCCTAAGTCCTGAGGTCCTAGGAATTTTGCCAGTAAACTTGGGAAATTTTAACTCTTTTTCATGTTGTGAGCACCATCAAGATGTTAAAGTGTGTTCATGCCGATCTCCAAATAATGTTCCAAATAACGGCAAACCATCCCCCTAGAGTACGCCAAGAGGACTCAGGAATTCATTTGTTCATTCACTCCATTCATTCAATGACTGCTTGAGGGCCTTCTGTATGCAAACAGCGTGCCAGGTTACAGGTAAGTGGTACATGAGACAGCAGCCACTCCCAACGAGCTGGAGGAGCAGATTCAGAGACAGAAGTAAGGAGGCAGGCTCATGGAACGTGCAAAGGCTCTCCCTGCTGTCAACATGGGGAGAAGAACAATGCGCTCTCTGGAGAAATGGGATCTCAGCTGAGCAGGGACGCACAGGGGGAAGTTAACCTGGCAAAGGTGACGGCAAGTGGGGGAGTAGAAAGGGGAAGAATTTTCTAGAAAGAAGAACAGCCAAGACAGGAGCGAAGGGATGAGAGAGTTCTAGGGGGATAAACAGGATGCGGGAGGGGAAGGGACAGGGATTTTCAAGGCCTCCGTAAGCCATGTTGTCTTGGTAGCACCCTTCAAAGCTACCTGCCTCCCCCACCTGCTAATCTTGGGGAAGAAGGAGCGAGCTGATGACAATCAGAGCCCAGGTCACAACTGGACCAGTGTCATTGGTTATGGGCCTTTCCTTGTAAATCCGGTGAGCTTGAAAATGTCCAGCCTGCCGTCATATTCTCTGGGGTTTGACTGTTTGCCTTCCTTTCATTGTCTTCTTTTTCTCCAGGACTCCTTTCTTGCCAGAGCATCTGGTTCCTATGGGATGTCTGGAGCTATCTCTTATTCTGGAAGGGTCCTGCCCTGTGGAGGCCATGTGGTAACTAAGGTAGAACCCAAGGGAAGGGAGGCAACTTTCAGACCCTTAAAGCTGCCTACTCTCAGCTCAAGGACCTTTGGCTGATGGCTGTGACCTCAACATGATAGCTACAAATGTTTGTTCATCAGATAATGTATAAAATGGGATGCTTAAAAGGTTGCAAAGACTGTCAATATAAAAAATAGGTTCTATGGAATATGAATATACAAAATGGTAAGATTGCTTAGGCTTCTCTTGGAAAGTGATTGAGACACTGAGGTCACATTGGAACCTAGCTCAAAGCAGATGTTTAGTATAAGCTCCTTCCTTTCATCTCCTTCATTCCTCTGAGCCCTGGAGGTCACAGAAACATGGCGAGTTAAAGTCAGCTGTGAAAATCCACAAAAGGAGCCCTATAGAGAACAACAAGCATAAAATGTTTTAAGGAGGAAAAAAAGATCATTGTACCCTGAACACACAGTCAGGGACAATTTTCTCTTAGGCATTGTGCAAAGAAACTACTTTGCTCTTGGGAAGTTGTCTGTCCACTGGTGAGAGGAGTTCACCCAAATGACACAGTTTATGATTCAAACTACATGCAGAGGAAGAGCGAAGAGATGTAGCAACTGAAACAGGCGCCATCCCTCCCAGCTGGGAAAGCTACGGACGGCAGGGAGGAAGGAAACACGGGAAAGAGAAAAGTTCAGTTGGGTTGCCCATGAAATGAAATGAATCAGATGTTAGAACCAAAGGAAGGCAGGTCAGAAAGTCTGGGATGAGAAGATGTCAGGTCTAGAGAGCACCCGCTTTCTGCTGACTCCAGGAATTCCATCCTGCCTGGCTGGGGTCTCTGGGGACACTGGGTCAGGACGGGACGTGGTGAGTGAGTATGGTTGACAAGAGACACTTGTGACCACTGGCAGCACATATTCACACTTTCGTGTGACATGACACGTGGAGCCGGGAGCACTCCATGACCCTGGAGCCCCTGGCAGGCCTCACACCAACCTCACTCGAGTAATTGCCCTGTTTCCAACCTTGGTAGCCGCATACTTGGCCCCCTCTCTGCTCATCACATTTCAGAAAACCACTGCCACTCTCCCCAGGGCTGACCTAGGGACATGGTCAACCCAGGGACATCCTAGGCAGCGTGGTCAAAAGACAACCAGGATCCAGAACACCCACAGAGCAGCCTAGGATGACTGACGAGAAAAGGCAGCCATGCTCCTGGCCTCCACTTGGCAGATTCGGGGCGACAGCTGTGGGAAAGCAGCACGCGCTTCACTTCTGCCTATTCCACGTGGCCTCCGAGCCCTCTGCTGCTGAGAAGAGTGCAGAGTATCCCACGTGAGCCGCTCGTGAGCCGCGATACCGCTTTTGCTGAAGGCCCTTTCATTCCAGCGTGTTTCCATGTCTGTGTTTACTGCCCTTCCATCCTAACTTGCCTGCGGCCAGCAGCTGTCATAGTCATCCATGCAGACAAGCTCGGAGTACCCTCCCTCCTCTCCCAGCCCCAAAACGTCCTGTCAGTCCTCTCCACATCTGTATCCCATATGGTGGAAGGAACACCCTCCACGAGGAGGAGCGGTCAACAACTCAAATGATGAGACAGAGTTCCAACTGAATGCCTTGTTAAACACATATGATCAACCCCAAATAAACTGATGCACTGCTGATAAGGAACCACTGGCCCCAAGGGGATGGTCCCAGGGAGAAACACACATTCTGTGACCAAATCTCTGACATACGCAATAAGGAGGCACCCCCCCCCCTTAAATAAGAGCCAACAAAATATAACAGTGAGCAGGATATTGAGGGAAATCAGCCTTATTATTACTGGTAGATTTAAATTGTGCTCACAAAAAAACTCAGATTTTTTAAACCTCTGATTTCTGAAGAGATTTTCACTTGAAAGTGCATTGTATAAATAAAATAGGGCATTTGCTTTTGACAGAAACAATGATGATTGAGATCACATGATAGTGAATAAAATCCTCTTAACCCATAATTACACTGAGGAGCACTAGTGCCAGACCAGTCTTGAGTACAGTCTGTGTCTCCATCTCTGTCTCCATCCTTTGCTATGCCCACCTGTCAAGTCCTACCTCATTACAGACATGAAAGGCAGGAACCTCGTCTTCCACGAAGACCTCCTTACAACTCAGACAAAAGAAAGCTCTATCCCTTTATGCTCCTGGAATGCTTTCATAGCCTACCACATTGTGGGCTATAATACACATGCCTTCTTTGCCCTGTTCAGCTGGGAGTCCCTTACTGGGAGACAGGACATCTTAATCATTTTGTCCACTCTACAGGAGCTATCTTGATGTCTTTCAAAGACTAGTCCTTTCATTAAAGTGTTTTAATTGAAAAACACATGTCTGATGTTAAACCAAGCAGAATAATGAAGAATAAATGGAACTTCGAGAAAATGACTGGTAGTGCCTTATCTACAGTTGGGCGCACAGAAAAGGCTAATAAAATTTAAGCCTGAAAAGCAACAGAAAGAAGAAATGTCTTTCTTAGGACAGCATTCCATTGTATTGCTCGGCCATACTTTAATCAACCTCTAATTACTGAACACATGGAGTACTGGGATTTTTTTCCATTAATAAAGAATCATACAATGAGCAAAAATGAACTATCCATTTTGTGGGTATAATTATTACTTTAGAATAAACTACTGGAAGGCAGTTCGACCCATAAATGTGCATATGTGTGTTTAAGACTTTATATAAATTGATTTCTAAGTGGGAATTCTAATGTTTCATAAACAGGCGCAATCTTTGCATGTGTTTTCTGTTAGCTATGCTCAATTCAAGTTAAGGAGTTTCCCTTTCTGCACAGCTATAGTTTGGCTCTTGAATTTGTGCTGGACTTTCTCCAGTGTGTGCTGTCTGCTCCTTTCCCAGGCCTTCACTCTGTCGGGCCCCTGGATCCACCTTTCACCACGTGCTCTGAGTGAGGAAGGGGGCTTGCTTGCCATCTAGGGACTGGGTGGGTTCAGCCAATGCAGGGACCTTTAAGAAAGCTAAAGAGGTGTTGCTGGGGGAGAAGGGAGAAGCTCAGCACACCCCCTCTCCTGGCCTCCTCACTACTGTCTTGTCAGTAGGTACATTTCTCTATAAAGGACCACGGCTTTGCTTAGATGCCCCCACTCCACAGTTTCTGGAAAGTATTCCCTCCTCTTACCCTTCAAGTTTTGGGTGGCAGGGAATATGCAGGGAGCATCTCTCCACTCTTACTAATCCTGGGGTGTTTCACCTTGCTTTGTGGACTCCTGCAACCCAACCCACATCTCTACAAAGAGACCCTTCCTTAAACTCTCCCACTCACCCTTCTGAGTGTTCCCACTACTACTTGACAGGCTTGGACTGATACAGTAACTGGTACCAGGAGTAGTTCAGAGGCCGTGTGGCAACACACAACCGTTAGAAATAATGTGGACACAATTTCTAAAATTAACAATGGTCTCTTTTGTGAAAATGCAAATGTTTTAAACTACAGTGCCTGTGACAATGGCTAATTTGATGATGGATCCCCTAGAAATTAAATAAATGGACAGCCTATCAGGTGTACTGAACATTCTGGTTCTGGTGGGCAGAATCCTAATATAAATCACTATCACAGGTTTCTATAACCTCACATACATTTTCTAGTCATAAACTGGTTTACAGTCCCAGAGTAGCTTTTATCCTTTGAGGAAGAACACTACAGTGCAGCCACAGGTATATGCTATGAATTTTTCTCTAGGCCTTCCCCAGAAGGAAGAAAATATTCAGGAAAAGGAATACCTAGACCTTCCAAAGGTTACTAGATTCTGTCTCTGAACTAATGTCAGGCTCTGGAGATTGACAAGTGGCCCATGCTGGCAGTTCAGAGTGGTGACTTATGTAAATTAGATGATGCATAGAGTTTTGGACTGACTCCACCTCTCCATTAGATTACTGGGATTCATTATGGTTTATTTGTCCAGTTCCAACATGTAGAGGTCCAAAGACAAGATATACAGAAGTGGTAACTCTTAACACAGCCCCATTTAACAAATTATTTGGCTCATAAAAAAAAACCAGATGGCATTCCAACACAACTGTAGATAATCATTTCTCCTAAACTCACAGAGTAAGAGAAATATAATTAAGAAAGAGAGGCCCACTCTCAGCTACAGAGCCAAGAGAATTCGCTTGAAGAAACAATGAAACAGATCTATCCAGTCTAACAGACACCACTTTTGAAAAGGAGGTAATGAAAATATTGAAGGAATTAAGAAAGGCTATTGACAGATTACTCAGAAAAGAACGAAAAATGATAAGAAGCAGCCAAGAAAAATTAGAAAATTCATTAGCCAGTATAAAAGCTGAACTAAAGGCAATGAACAGCAGAATGAATAATGCAGAAGAGATCAAATTGCCAACATCCACTGGATCATGGAAAAAGCAAGAGAGGTCCAGAAAAACATCTATTTCTGCTTTATTGACGATGCCAAAGCCTTTGACTGTGTGGATCACAATAAACTGTGGAAAATTTTGAGAGAGATGGGAATACCAGACCACCTGACCTGCCTCCTGAGAAATCTGTATGCAGGTCAGGAGGCAACAGTTAGAACTGGACATGGAACAACAGACTGGTTCCAAATAGGAAAAGGAGTATGTCAAGGCTGTATATTGTCACCATGCTTATTTAACTTATATGCAGAGTACATCATGAGAAACGCTGGGCTGGAAGAAACACAAGCTGGAATCAAGATTGCCAGGAGAAATATCAAGAACCTCAGATATGCAGATGACACCACCCTGGTGGCAGAAAGTGAAGAGGAGCTAAAAAGCCTCTTGATGAAAGTGAAAGAGGAGAGTGAAAAAGTTGGCTTAAAGCTCAACATTTAGAAAATGAAGATCATGGCATCCGGTCCCATCACTTCATGGAAAATAGATGGGGAAACAGTGGAAACAGTGTCAAACTTTATTTTGGGGGGTTCCAAAATCACTGCAGATGATGACTGCAGCCATGAAATTAAAAGACACTTACTCCTTGGAAGAAAAGTTATGACCAACCTAGATAGCATATTGAAAAACAGAGACATTACTTTGCTGACTAAGGTCCATGTAGTCAAGGCTATGGTTTTTCCAGTGGTCATGTATGGATGTGAGGGTTGGACTGTGAAGAAGGTTGAGTGCCGAAGAATTGATGCTTTTGAACTGTGGTGTTGGAGAAGACTCTTGAGAGTCCCTTGGACTGCATGGAGATCCAACCAGTCCATTCTGAAGGAGATCAGTCCTGGGATTTCTTTGGAAGGAATGATGCTAAAGCTGAAACTTCAGTACTTTGGCCACCTCATGAGAAGAGTTGACTCATTGGAAAAGACTCTGATGCTGGGAGGGATTGAGGGCAGGAGGAGAAGGGGGCAACAGAGGATGAGATGGCTGGATGGCATCACAGACTCGATGGACATGAGTCTGAGTAAACTCTGAGAGTTGGTGATGGACAGGGAGGCCTGGTGTGCTGCAATTCATGAGGTTGCAGCGAGTCAGACATGACTAAGCAACTGAACTGAACTGAACTGAAGATAGAATAATGGAAATCATCCCATCAAAACAAACAACAGAAAGCCAAATTGGGGGAAAAAAATGAAAGTGACATAAGAAACCTATGGGACAATATAAAGTATTGTCTATACATTATCTATACATTATCGGGGTTACAGAAGGAGAAGAAAGAAAAAGGGGACTGATTATGTATTTGAAGAAATTATGGCTGAAAACTACTCAAACCTAGAGAAGGAAACATATATCCAGAAACAGGAAGCACAGAGGGTTCCAAATGAGATAAGCCCAAACAGATATACCCTAAGATATAATAAAAATGGCAAAAGTTAAAGCCTGAGAATATTCTAAAGGCAGCAAGAGAAAAATAGACTTAATTACAAAAGAACTCCCATAAGTCTATCATCTGATTTATCTATAGATACACTGTAGGCCAGAATGGACTGGCAAAACATTAACATATTCAAAATCTTGGAAAGGAAAAACCTGCAATCTAGAACACTCTGCCCAGAAAGATAATCATATAGAACAGGAGAGATGAAGAGTTTCTCAGATAAGCAAAAATTAAGGAATAGAGTAACACTAAACTGATCCTGAGAGAAATATTGAAAGGTCTTCTCTAAATAGCAAAGAAGCAAAAAGATACAGGAAAGAGAAAATCACAATTAGAAAGTAAATCACTTACATAAGTGAGTATACAGATCAAAAAGAAAATGATCTATTTATGAAAGATGCTAAACACAAGGGAGAATGAAATGATAAACATGAAGATGTAAAAGAGGATATCAAAATTATAAGATGGGAGTAGTAAGAAAATATAGATTCTTTTTATTTTTTAGAATGTTTTTGAGTCTATATGACCATCAGTCAAAGCAGGCAGATATAGGAAGGGGTTAACACACTTGAAAAACAGGGTAATCACAAATCAAAATATAATAATAGATTCACAAAAATAAAAAAGAGAACACAAGCATAAAATAAAAGGGAATTATCAAGCTACAAAAAGAGAAACAAAAAAAAAGAAATGAAGAAATGGAATCAACTGGACAACAATGTTTAAAATGACAATAAATACATATTTATCAAAAATTACCTTAAATATCAGTGGACTAAATGTAATCGAACGATAGAGTGGCATATTGGATTTCTTAAAAACCTAACAGCCTATAAAATGCTGCCTACAAAAGACTCATTTTAGGGCAAAGGACACACTAAGATTGAAAGTGAGGGTATAGAAAAAGGTATTTCATGCAAATAGTAAGAAACTGGGGGTCACAAGACATATCAGATGAAATAGGCTTTAAAAGAAAGGCCATAAAGAAGGGCACTATATAATGAAAGAAGGATCAATACAAGAAAAGGATTTTACACTTGTCACCATAGGTGTACCTAATAAGGATCACACAAATATATAAAACAAATACTAACAGACATAAGGGGACTTCCTTATAGTTCAGATGGTAAAGAATCTGCCTACAGTGCAGGAGACCCGGGTTGGAACCCAAGGTCAGGAAGATCCCCTGGAGAAGGAAATGGCAACCCACTCTAGTATTCTTGCCTGGATGATTCCATGGACAGAGGAGCCTGGCAGTCTAGTCCATGGGGTTGCAAAGAGTTGGACACAACCAAGCAACTAACACAAACAGTGCCGCCTGGGTGGGCTGCCATCTATGGGGTCACAAAAGAGCTGGACACAAGTTAGTAATAGACTAATACATACAGGGAGAAATTGACAGGAATACAATAATAGTATGAAACTAAAAGATATGAGAAAAGAACAATAACATGGAGACTAAAAAATATGCTACTCAAAAAAATGAATCAGTTATTAAGTCAAAGAAGAAATTCAGAACTACTTAAGACAAATGACAATGAACACATGACTATACAAAATCTATGGCATACAGCAAGAGCAGTTTTTAGAAGGAAGTACATAATGATGGAGGCTTTCCTAGAAAAAAAAAAAAAAAGAAAGAAAAAAAAAAGAAAATCTCAAATAAACAATCTAACCGCCTACTTAAAAGAATTAGGAAAAAACAAAAACAAAACCTGAAGTCAATAGATGGAAGGAACTAGTAAAGGTCCATAGAGAAAACAGAGATTTTTTTTATGAAAAAGAATTAATAAAACCAAGAGCTTGTTCTTTAAAAGGGTAAACAACATTGACAAACCTCTGGCCAGGCTCACCAAGAACAAAAGAGAGAACCCACAAAAGCAAAAGAAATGAAAAAGGAAACACAATAACTAATACCACAAAAAGACAAAAATTAAGGGAATATTATGAACAATTCGGTTCAGTTCAGTCGTTCAGTCGTGTCCGACTCTTTGCGACCCCATGAATCACAGCACGCCAGGCCTCCCTGTCCATCACCAACTCCCGGAGTTCACTCAAACTCACTTCCATCGAGTCGGTGATGCCATCCAGCCATCTCATCCTCTGTCGTCCCCTTCTCCTCCTGCCTCCAATCCCTCCCAGCATCATGGTCTTTTCCAATGAGTCAACTCTTCCCATGAGGTGGCCAAAGTACTAGAGTTTCAGGTTTAACATCCTTCCAAAGAACACCCAGGACTGATGTCCTTTAGGATGAACTGGTAGGACCTCCTTGCAGTCCAAGGGACTCTCAAGAGTCTTCTCCAACACCACAGTTCAAAAGCATCAATTCTTCGGTGCTCAGCCTTCTTCACAGTCCAACTCTCACATTCATACATGACCACTGGGAAAACCGTAGCCTTGACTACACGAATCTTTGTTGGCAAAGTAATGTCTCTGCTTTCTTACGTGTTCTCTAGGTCAGTCAAAACTTTCCTTCCAAGGAGTAAGCGTCTTTTAATTTCATGGCTGCAAACACCATCTTCAGTGATTTTGGAGCCCAAAAAAGTAAAGTCTGACACTGTTTCTACTGTTTCCCCATCTATTTCCCATGAAGTGATGGGACTAGATGCCATGATCTTAGTTTTCTGAATGGTGAGCTTTAAGCCAATTTTTTTCACTCTCCTCTTTCACTTTCATCAAGAGGCTTTTGAGTTCTTCACTTTCTGCCATAAGGGTGGTGTCATCTGCTTATCTGAGGTTATTGATATTTCTCCCTGCATCTTGATTCCAATTTGTGCTGCTTCCAGCCCAGCGTTTCTCATGATGTACTCTGCATAGAAGTTAAATAAGCAGGGTGACAATATACAGCCTTGACGTACTCCTTTTCCTATTTGGGACCAGTCTGTTGTTCCGTGTCCAGTTCTAGTTGTTGCTTCCTGACCTGCATATAGGTTTCTCAAGAGGCAGGTCAGGTGGTCTGGTATTCCCATCTCTTTCAGAATTTTCCACAGTTTATTGTGATCCACACAGTCAAAGGCTTTGGCATCGTCAATAAAGCAGAAATAGATGTTTTTCTGGAACTCTCTTGCTTTTTCAATGATCCAGCAGATGTTGGCAATTTGATCTCTGGTTCCTCTGCCTTTTCTAAAACCAGCTTGAACATCTGGAAGTTCACAGTTCACGTATTGCTGAAGCCTGGCTTGGAGAATTTTGAGCATTACTTTACTAGCATGTGAGATGAGTGCAATTGTGTGATTATACACCAACAATTTCAATAATCTAGAAGAAATTAACAGGTTTCTAGAAACATATACCCTACCATAACTGAATCAAGAAGAAATGAATAATTTGAACAAAGCTGATCCTTAGAAATGAAATAGAATCTATTTTTAAAAAACCTCCATACAAATAAAAGTACAGGACCAGATGGCTTATTCTACCAAACATAAGAAAAACTCACATCAATCCTTCTTAAACTCTTCCAAAATTTTTGAAGAGGGAACACTCACAGACATTCTATGAAGCCACCATTACCCTGATATCAAAAGCAGACAAAGACACCACCACAGAAGAAAATTATAGGCCAGTAACTCTGATGAATATAGGTGCAAAAATTCTCAACAAATAACAGCAAACCAAATCCAAGAGCACATAAAAACATTCACACACCACAACCAGGAGGATTCATCCCAAACTCACAAGGATGGTTCAAAGTATGCAAAATCAATGTGATACACCACACTAAAAAAAAGAAGATACAAAGCTTTGTGATCATCAAAATATATACAGAGAAAGGGGCATAGAAGGATATATATCAACATAATAAAAGCTATTTATGACAAACCCATAGCCAGTACAATTCTCAAGGGTGAAACATTGAAAACCTCCCAATTAAAATCTGGAACAAGACAAGGATGCCCATTCTCACCACTTCACTTCAGTATAGTATTGGAAGTCATCACCACAGTAATCAGATAAGAAAAAGAAAAGCTATTCAAATTGGAAGGGAAGAGGTAAAATTGTCACTATATGCAGATGGCATATTCTATATAAAGAAAACCCTAAAGACGCCACACAAAAACTACTAGAACTGGTAAATGAATTCAGCAAGGTAGCAGGATACAAGATTAACTTACGGAAATCAGTTGCATTTCTTTTCACTGTAACAGTGAAATATCAGAAAGGGAATGGAAAAAAAAAAACTTTTAAAATTACACTAAAAAATACTCGGGAAACCTGACCAAGGAGGTGAAAGACTATGCTGAGAACTATAAATCATTAATAAAGGAAATTAAAGAGGATTCAAAGAAATGGGAAGGTGTCCCGTGTTCTTGAAGAATGAATACTGTTAAAATGACAATACTCCCAAAGCAATCTACAAATGTAATGCAATCCATATCAAATTACCCATGACCCTTTTAACAGGACTAGAACGAATAATCCTAAAATTTATATAGACCCATAAAAGACCCAGAATTGTCAAAACAATCCTAAGGAAAAGTAGGGCAAGAGGCATGACCCTCCCAGACTTCAGACAATACGACAAAGCTACAGTAATCAAAACAGTGTGGTACTGGGACAAAACCAGACATACGGATCAATGGAACAGAATGGAAAGCCCGGAAATGAACCCATACACCTGCAGTCAATCTTTGACTAAGGAGGCAAAAATAAAAAATAGGAAAGAGACAAAGTCTCGTCAGCAAGTGGTACTGGGGAAGTAGGACAGCTGCGTGTAAATCAATGAAGGCGCAGCACACCTTCACACCATGCATGAAAATAAACAAATGGCTTAAAGATTTAAACATAAGACATGACACCTTAGAACTCCTAGAAGAGATCATAGGCAAAACATTCTCCACCATGAATTGTACCAATATTTTCTTCTATCAAACTCCCAAGGCAATAGAAATAATAACAAAAGTGAACAAACAGGACCTCAACAAACTTACATGCTTTTACACAGCAAAGGAATTCATAAACTAAACGAAAAGACAATCCACAGACTGGGAGAAAATATTTGCAAACAATGGGACTGGCAAAGGCTTCATTTCCAAAATATAAAAACAGCTCACACAAGTCAACAACAACAAAAACCAAACAACCCAATCAAAAAATTGGCAGACCTAAAGAGACATTTCTCAAAATAAGACATACAAATGGCCAATAGGCACATGAAAAGCTGCTCAACATTGTTAATCATCATAGAAATGTAAATTAAAACTACAATGAGATACCATCTTACATCAGTTAAAATGACCATCATTAAATAAACTACAAATAATACATGCTGGAGAGGGTGTGGAGAAAAGTTAACCCTCCTGCACTGTTCATGAGAATGTAAGTTGATGTAGCCACTATGCAAAACTGTATGAAGATTCCTCAAAAAACTAAAAATACAGCTGCCATATGATCCAGCTATCCAATTCCTGGGTATGTATCTGGAGTATATAATTTAAAAAGATACATGCACCCCTGTGTTCACTGCAGCACTATTTGCAATAGCCAAGGCATGGAAACAACCTGAATGTCCATCAACAGATGGATGGATAAAGAAGACGTGGTACACACACACAATGGAGTACTACTCAGCAATTAAAAAGAATGAAACAATTCCATGTGCAGCAACAGGGATGGACAAAGAGATTGCAATACTCAGTACAGTAAATCAGAAAAAGAAATACCACATTAAATCACTTACCCAGAATCTAAACTATGACACAAATTAACCTATCTGTGAAACAGAAACAGGGTCACAGACACAGAAAATGGATTTGTGGTTGCCAAGTAGGGGCGGGGGAGGATATAAGGGAGAGATGGACCGGGAGTTTGGAATTAGTATATGCCAATGGCAGAAAGTGAAGAGGAACTAAAAAGCCTCTTGATGAAAGTAAAAGAGGAGAGTGAAAAAGTTGGCTTAAAGCTCAACATTCAGAAAACAAAGATCATGGCATCTAGTCCCATCACTTCATGGGAAATAGATGGGGAAACAGTGGAAACAGTGGCTGACTTTATTTTGGGGGGCTCCAAAATCACTGCAGATGGTGACTGCAGCCATGAAATTAAAAGACGCTTACTCCTTGGAAGAAAAGTTATGACCAACCTAGATAGCATATTCAAAAGCAGAGACATTACTTTGCTGACTAAGGTCCATCTAGTCAAGGCTATGGTTTTTCCAGCAGTCATGTATGGATGTGAGAGTTGGACTATGAAGAAGGCTGAGCACCAAAGAATTGATGCATTTGAAACTTTGGTGTTGGAGAAGACTCTTGAGAGTCCCTTGGACTGCAAGGAGATCCAACCAGTCCATTCTGAAGGAGATCAACCCTGGGATTTCTTTGGGAGGAATGATGCTAAAGCTGAAACTCCAGCACTTTGGCCACCTCATGCGAAAGGTTGACTCATTGGAAAAGACTCTGATGCCGGGAGGGATTGGGGGCAGGAGAAGAAGGGGACGACAGAGGATGAGATGGCTGGACGGCATCACTGACTCGATGGATGTGAGTCTAAGTGAACTTCGGGAGTTGGTGATGGACAGGGAGGCTTGGCGTGCTGCGATTCATGGGGTCGCAAAGAGTTGGACATGACTGAGCGACTTAACTGAACTGAACTAGTACATATAGGATGAACAAACAACAAGTTCCTACTTTATAGTACAGGGAACCATATTCAGTATCCTATTATAAACCATAATGGAAAAGAATATTAAAAAGAGTGTACTTATGTGTACCACTGAATCACTTTGCAGTAGAGCAGAAACACATTATAAATCAGCTATACGTCAACAAATAAATAAGACCCCAAAACAAAACAAAACCAGATGGCTGTGGAGAATAATTGTGTGTTATTGCAAACTTAATCAGGCAGTGACACCAATTTTAACTTTGGTTGCAAAG
This sequence comes from Capra hircus, assembly GCF_001704415.2. NCBI lineage: Eukaryota > Metazoa > Chordata > Mammalia > Artiodactyla > Bovidae > Capra > Capra hircus. The sequence goes on along the minus strand of NC_030828.1, from coordinate 14,023,309 downwards.
ATGGCGATTTACTAAGAAAATCAGCACACTGGCCGCAGGAATGCAGCTTGACAAATGCTATTTCTCCAATTCCTATTGATAAAGATGATCAGGATGGATTTGCCTTCACATTGTCAACTCTCTTGCTCTTTTGTCAGAATATTATCCAGATGGACCTTGACTATTCAATATGCCACCGAACATGATGAAGGGCCATTGTGCCAGTAATAGTGTACGAATGGTGCATGGTGACAAAACCTGCCCGTGGCGAATTGGATGTCATCTAATTTCACCAGATCACAGAGTTGGACACAGAATGCCTTGTTAAATGGAAATGGTCTAATTGAGACTAGAGTCAAGTAAGTCCAGAGGGCACAAGTAAGTGGCATGAATAGGCACATCCTCCTAATATTCCCCTGCTTTTCCATCTACTCACACTAATGGCCTCATTGGGCATTTTCAGTCATCAGTTAGAGGAGGAAAAATGTGAGCACAGTTTATGCATAAATCTGAAGATACATAGTTCCACAGGGGGCAGGGTGGAGGCTGGCCTTGAAAGAAGAGATGACTTCATTTGGGCTGACACTGAGTAGCACCTCTTTCTGCCTACCTCTCCTGAAGAAGGAAAAGACCAGAAGTAAGGCTTGACATTAAGTCATTGGCAGTGTTTAACAACTAGGTGGCTGGTTAGAACTTGAAAAGATCAAGATTGGAAAATTACTGATAAAGAAGCCTGGGCTAAAGATGTGCAGATGGATCTCTCAGCATGAACACAGAGAAGATAATCACTTCTTACAAAAACGCCATCCCCAGAGGATATCACTATAGAGCAAGCCCTCAGCTATCAGTCAGACTGCCAGTGGATGTCAGTCAACATTTTCCCAGCCACCCAGTGCATGCTCAATGGGCTCGTGCCCAAACTAGCCATGGAGTCATGGTTGGAGGATGAACTCAAATGACTTTCCCAACCTACAACCAAGAATACTCTACCCAGCAAGGCTCTCATTCAGATTCAGTGGAGAGACCAAAAGTTTACAGATAAGCAAAAGCTAAGAGAATTCATCACAACCAAACCAGATTTACAACAAATGCTAAAAGAACTTCTCTAGGTGGGAAAGAGACCAGGAGCTTACAAGAACCTTGTACACTTATAGACTGCTATATCAAAACCTCATGGGAACACCAAACCAAAAAAGTACAGTAAGTACACACAGAAGGAAAAACAATCCAAACTCAACACTATGTATGGTCATCAAATCAAGACAGAACAAAATAAGACTAAAGATTTACAAAAACAAATGCAAAACAATTAAGAAAATGTCAATACTGGTAATTATTAATACTTTAAATATAAATGGATTAAATGCTCCAACCAAAAGACATAGACTAGCTGAATGGATATAAAAACAAGACCATATATATGCTGTCTACAAGAGACTCACTTCAGATCTAGGGACAGATATAGACTGAAAGTGAGGGGATGGAAAAAGGTATGCTATGCAAATGGAAACCAAAAAAAAAAAAAAAAAAACCTGGAAGAGAAATACTTATATTAGAAAAAAGTAGACTCTAAAATAAAGGCTGTTATCAGAGACAAAGGACACTACATAATGATCTAGGGATCAGTCCAAGATGATATAATAATTGTAAATATATATGCACACAACATAGAAGCACCTCAATATATAAAGCAAATTGCTGACACCTTATATGCTGCTGCTGCTACTGCTGCTAAGTCGCTTCAGTCGTGTCTGACTCTCTGTGATCCCATAGACTCAGGCTCCCCCATCCCTGGGATTCTCCAGGCAAGTGGGGATTCTCCCACACTGGAGTGGGTTGCCATTCCCTTCTCCAATGCATGAAAGTGAAAAGTGAAAGTGAAGTCGCTCAGTCGTGTCCGACTCTTCACAACCCCATGGACTGCAGCCTACCAGGCTCCTCTGCCCATGGGGTTTTCCAGGCAAGAGTACTGGAGTGGGGTGCCAGACACCTTATATATAGAAGAGGAAATCAAGAGTATCACAGTAAGTGGAGGATATTAACACCACATTTACATGAATGGACAGATATTCAGGCAGAAAATCATTAAGGAAACATTAGCCTTAAAAGACACATTAGACTGGACAGATTTAATTAATATTCATAGGAGATTTAATTTGAAAGCAATAGAACATGCATTCTTCACAAGTGCACATGAACATTCTCCAAGATAGATCACATCTTGGCCTACAAGTTAAGCCTCAGCAAAGCTGAGTCAAGAAAACTTCAGTTAAGAAAACTGAAGTCACATCAAGCATCTTTTCCAACCATGGTGCTATGAGATTAGAAAACAATTACAAGAAAAAACTTAAAAAAAAAACCCACAAACATGCGGAGGCTAAAAAATATGCTACTAAAACTAATGGATCACTGAGGAAATCAAAGAGGAAAAGTTAAAAATACCTAGAGACAAGCGGCAATGAAAACACGACAATGCAAAACCTATGGGGCACAGCAAAAGCAGTTCTGAGAGGGGAGTTTATAGCAACCCAATCTTACAGCAGGAAATAAGACATCTCAAACAGACAACCTAAACTACGTGTAAAGCAACTAGAGAGAAGAACAAACAACACCCAAACTTAGTAGAAGAAAAGAAACCACAAAGATCAGAGCAGAGATAAATGAAGACAAAGAAAACAATAGCAAAGATCAGTGAAACTGAAAGAGGGCTCTTTTAAAGCTTCAGTCTCATTTTTGCAGTGAAAGTTACAAATAATATACCATAAATTAATTGAAAGTTACAAACTTAATAAATGTCAGGTTCCTAAAAAAATAAAAACTGGTTCTTTGAGAAGATAAAATTGATAAACAGCCAGATTCATTAAGAAAAAAGGGAGAGGACACAAAATTAATAAAATTAGTAATGAAAAAGAAGTTGCAACTGAGACCACAGAAATTCAAAAGATCATAAGACTACTACAAGACTACTACATAAAGTCCATATGTTGAGGTAAGTTCCCTCTAGGTCCACTTCCTGGTGAGTTTTTTTTTTTAATCATAAATGGGTGTTGAATATTGTCAAAAGCCTTTGGAACTGGAAGAATCAACCTGCCTGATTTCAGGCTCTACTACAAAGCCATAGTCATCAACACAGTATGGTACTGGCACAAAGACAGAAATATAGATCAATGGAACAAAATAGAAAGCCCAGAGATAAATCCACACACCTATGGGCACCTTATCTTCGACAAAGGAGGCAAGAATATACAATGGAGTAAAGACAATCTCTTTAACAAGTGGTGCTGGGAAAACTGGTCAACCACTGGTAAAAGAATGAAACTAGATCACTTTCTAACACCACACACAAAAATAAACTCAAAATGGATTAAAGATCTAAACATAAGACCAGAAACTATAAAACTCCTAGAGGAGAACACAGGCAAAACACTCTCCGACATAAATCACAGCAGGATCCTCTATGATCCACCTCCCAGAACACTGGAAATAAAAGCAAAAATAAACAAATGGGATCTAATTAAAATTAAAAGCTTCTGCACTACAAAGGAAACTATAAGTAAGGTGAAAAGACCGCCTTCTGAATGGGAGAAAACAATAGCAAATGAAGCAACTGACAAACAACTAATCTCAAAAATATACAAGCAACTTATGCAGCTCAACTCCAGAAAAATAAACGACCCAATCAAAAAATGGGCCAAAGAACTAAATAGGCATTTCTCCAAAGAAGATATACAGATGGCTAACAAACACATGAAAAGATGCTCATCATCACTCATTATCACAACATCACTCATTATCAGAGAAATGCAAATCAAGACCACAATGAGGTACCATTTCACACCAGTCAGAATGGCTGCAATCCAAAAGTCTCCAAGCAATAAATGCTGGAGAGGGTGTGCAGAAAAGGGAACCCTCTTACACTGTTGGTGGGAATGCAAACTAGTACAGCCACTATGGAGAACAGTGTGGAGAGTCCTTAAAAAATTGCAAATAGAACTGCCTTATGACCCAGCAATCCCACTGCTGGGCATACACACCAAGGAAACCAGATTTGAAAGAGACACATGTACCCCAATGTTCATCACAGCACTGTTTATAATAGCCAGGACATGGAAGCAACCTAGATGTCCATCAGCAGATGAATGGATAAGAAAGCTGTGGTACATATACACAATGGAGTATTACTCAGCCATTAAAAAGAATACATTTGAATCAGTTCTAATGAGGTGGATGAAACTGGAGCCTATTATACAGAGTGAAGTAAGCCAGAAAGAAAAACACCAATACAGTATACTAACACATATATATGGAATTTAGAAAGATGGTAATGATAACCCTGTATGCGAGACAGCAAAAGAGACACAGATGTGTATAACGGACTTTTGGACTGTGAGGGAGAGGGAGAGTGTGGGATGATTTGGGAGAATGGCATTGAAACATGTATACTATCATGTAAGAAACGAAGCGCCAGTCTATGTTCGATACAAGATACAGGATGCTTGGGGCTGGTGCACAGGGATGATCCAGAGAGATGATATGGGGTGGGAGGTGGGAGGGGGATTCAGGATTGGGAGCTCGTATACACCCATGGCTGATTCATGTCAATGTATGGCAAAACCAATACAGTATTGTAAAATAAAATAAAAACAAAATTTAAAAAAAATAAAATAAAAAATATAAAAAAGCACAACAAAGTCCATGTATGACAAACCTAGATAGCATAATACTTAATGGTGAAAGGTGGAAAGCATTTCCTGTAAAGTTAGGAGTGAGACAAGGATGTCCACTGTTGCCACTTTCATTCAACAGAGTCTTAAAAGCCCTAGCCATGGCAATCAGGAGAAATAAAGGAAATCCAAATTGGAGAAGAAGTGGTAAAACTGTCATGGTATGTCACTGATACTGTGCACAGGAAATCCTGAAGATGTTACCAGGGAACAATTCAAGCTCATCACGGAATTTAGTAAATTTGTAAGACACAAAATTATTATACAGAATTCTCTTGCATTCCTATACACTAACAACAAAAGACCAGAAAGAGAAATTAAGGAAAAATTAAGGAAACAGGAAACAATTTACCATTGCATCAAAAAGAATAAAATACCTAGGAACATGACTTAGCAACTAAACAACAAAACCTACCTAAGGAGGCAAAAGGTCTGTACTCAGAAAACGGTAAGACACTGATGTAAGAAATCAAAGATGCCACAGACGGATGGGAGATACATGCTCTTGGATTGGAAGAATACCCAAAGCAATCTATAGATTCAGTGTTGCTGCTGCTGCTAAGTCGCTTCAGTCGTGTCCAACTCTGTGCGACCCCATAGACAGCGGCCCACCAGGCTCCCCCGTCCCTGGGATTCTCCAGGCAAGAACACTGGAGTGGTTTGCCATTTCCTTCTCCGTAATCGCTATGAAATTACCAATGGTATTTTTCACAGAACTAGAACAAAAACTTTTTTTTTTTTTTTTTTTTACAATTTGTATGGAACGTGTCTGACTCTTTGTGACCCCATGGACTATACAGTCCATGGAATTCTCCAGGCCAGAATACTGGAGTGGTTAGCCTTTGCCATTTCCAGAAGATCTTCCCAATCCAGGGATCGAACCCAGGTCTCCCGCATTGCAGGCAGATTCCTTACCAGCTCAGCCACTAGGGAAGCCCAAGAATACTGGAGTGGGCAGCCTATCCCTTCTCCAGAGGATCTTCCCAACCCAGGAATCAAACTGGGGTCTCCTGCACTTCAGGCAGATTCTTTACCAGCTGAGCTATGAGGGAAGCTGTGGAAACACTAAAGACCCCAAACAGCCAAAGCAATCTTAGGGAAAATGGTGCCGGAGGAATCAGGCCCCCTGGCTTCAGACTGTACTACAATAACTAAGACAGTATGGTATAGGTACAAAGACAGAAATATCAGAGATAAACCCACACACCTATGGGCACCTAATCTATGACAAGGAGACAAGAATATACAATGGAGACTAGACAGTCTCTTCAATAAGTGGTATTGGGAAAGCTGGATAGCTATATGCAAAAGAAAAAAATTAGAACATCCTCTAACACCATACACAAAAATAATCTCAAAATGGGCCAAAGACCTAAATGTAAGAGTGGATACTATAAAAGTCTGTAGAGGAAAATATAGGAAGAACATTTTGATGACATAAATCACAACAAGATCTTTTTTTCACCTACCTCATAGAGTAATGAGAATACAAAACAAATGGATGGGATCTAATTAAACCTAAATGCTTTTTGCACAGGAATGGAGACCATAAATAAAAACACAACCCACGGAATGGGAGAAAATAATTGCAAAAAAAAGTAACCAAGAAGGGATTAATCTCCAAAATATACAAACAGCCCATGCAGATCAATAATGAAACCAAAATACAACCCAATAAAAAAAATGGGCAGAAAATTTAAATAGATATTTCTCCAAAGCAGACATACAGATGGCCAAAAGACACATGAAAAAATTCTTAACATTGCAAATCAGTACTACAATGAGGTATCACCTCACACTGGTCAGAATGGCCATCAGTAAAAAATCGACAAACAATGAATGCTGGAGAAGGTGTGAAGAAAAGGGTACCCTCCCTACACTGCTGGTGAGAGTGTAAACTGGTACAGCCACTATGGAGAAAAGTAGCGATTCCTGCTTCCCTGGTGGCTCACTGGTAAAGAATCCATCTGCCACTCAGGAGACATGGCAAGAGCTGTGAGTTCGATCCCTGGGTGGGAAAGATCCCCTGGAGAAGAGAATGGGAACCCACTCCAGCATTCTTGCCTGGAAAATCCCATGGACACAGGAGCCTGACAGGCTATACAGTCTGTGGGGTCACAAACAGTCGGACACAACCTAGCAACCAAACAACAACAACAATTCAGCAAGCCTACTCCCAGACATATACCCAGAGAAAACCATACTTTGAAAAGGCATGTGCAACCCAGTGTTCATAACAGTACTCTTGACAACAGCCAGGACATGGAAGTAACCTGAATGTCCATCAATAGAGGGATAGATAAAGAAGATATGATACACACACACAGAACAGAATACTGCTGAGCCATAAAAAGAACAAAATAATGTCATTTGCAGCAACACTGATGAACCTAGAGACTGTCATACTGAGTGAAGTCAGACAGAGAAGGACAAGTATCATATGATACCACTTATATGTGGAATGTCAAAAAATCATACAAATGAACTTACTCACACAAAAGATATAAAGCTACAGATGTAGAAAACAATCGTATCATTGCTAGGGTAGAAAAGGAGGAGGAATATCAATATATAGACACTACTATATTTAAAGCAGATAAAAAAGGACCTACTATATAGCGCAGAAATACTCTATAACAACCTATATGGGGAAAGAACCTAAAAAAGATGCTTTTGCAATGTTTTGTTACTTTCTGTTGTACAGTGAAGCAAATCAGTTAATATATATATACATATATACACATACATATATAAAACCAACTGTGGGGCTTCCATCTTAACTCAGTCAGTAAAGAATCTGCCTGCAATGCAGGAGACCCAGGATTGATTCCTGGGTCAGGAAGATCCCCTGGAGAAGGAAATGGCAACTCACTCCAGTATTCTTGCCTGGAGAATCCCATAAACAAAGGAGCCTGGCAGGTTACAGTCCGTGGGATCACAAGAGTCGAACATGGCTTAGCAACTAAAACCACCACCAAAACCAAAAGTACTCCAATAAAAATAAAACTATAGGCAAAAAAAAATTTTTTTAAGCAAAAAACAAACATAAGACTTTCCCTCTTGGGACACACTTGGTTCCTACTCCTTACTGAATGCCCTCTCTGCCAATGGCAATTCGTACTCAATACAGCTCTAATTCCTGGGTATACCAGAGAGTCATCTGGGATACGTTGACTGCACTGTTCCTTCCATCTTCCATTGTGGAAAGGGCAACAATTCTGCCTCACCAGAGTAAATGCACTTCATGCTAATAGACTTACTTTCTCGTATATTGTTTCTACATACAGGACAGTCAATGCCTTATCTACTATCATGTTTCCAAACCAAACTTGGGTCTGCTCACCTGTGCACAGTAAAGCTAATCTCCTGAGACCAGGTTATGGCGAAGAAAAGTGTAGCACTAAAAAAAAAAAAAAGAAAGAAAGAAAAGTGTAGCACTTACTGTAAGGCCATGCAAAGGGTATGGGCAACTAATGATCAAAAAGCTTCTGTTTTAGGAAAAGGTTTTTAAAAACAGGGAGAGGAAAGGAAATACAAAGTCACTACACATAAAAAATAAAAACAGGGTGAGGGACAGGAACTGAAGGTATGTTATCAGCTCGTGGACATTCTTCTGACCAGGCTGGTGGTGGGGTAATCAGGACTCAACACCAACTTTCCGGTTTCCACCAGTCTAGAAACCAGATTAGTCTAGTGTCGATGTGCTTGTGATCAGCATGCAGTTCACTTCTTCCACTTGGTGGGGATTTCAGCATCTGTAGCTCACGGATATGGCTCACAGTGTTATCCATTGCCCTTGTTATCCAACTAAGGTCCCTGACTTTGTTTAATGGCTAAATTCTAATTATTTTGTCTTGCTTGACTGTTTTGCTTTGTTTCAGCATTTTTCACTTCTGGATTAAATTTGTTCTTTGGAACATGATGAGGGCCTATGAGACTTTGCTGTGGTTGTTTTAGGTTTTTGTTTTTCTGATGGTTTTTAAATTTATAAATAAGAAGCAGATGGAGGACATGGGCAGTGGGATGGGGGTATGTTCTGTCCCAGGAAGGGCCCACAGGGTGTGGCTCAGTTACAATCGTATCCTAAAAAAATATTGTCTCCAACAAAGCACACTTTTTATGGCAGAATTACACCACTGACCTCATGCCCATGAAATTACAATGTGCCTTACCACCCAGAGGCAGCTGGCTTGGTAAGATAGTAAAGGCTTAGTTACAGAACCAGTAGGAAGATAACATTTAGCATTTAGGCTGAGGAGCCACCTTACAGAGTGTAGTATGTTCCTTAAATCAGCCCATATTGGGGTCACTCCAGCTGCCAGAATTCATGGGTCTAAGAGGTAAAATGTGGACTGGGAGTTGCGTCTCTCAATTTCAGCAAAGGATTCACTGAAGACTTTCTTTCCTTTACTATGGGCATGGCTTTGATGAGGTTGAGGTTTCTAGGGCCCAAAGTGGGAAAGCTTCCACCAGGGATCAATTTCATCGACATTGCAGCCTGACACTGAATTTTGCTTGTGCACATGCCACGTTGCTTCAGTTGTGTCTGACTCTTTGCGACCCATTGGACTAAAGTAATGCTCAAAATTCTCCAAGCCAGGCTTCACCAATACGTGAACCATGAACTTCCTGATGTTCAAGCTGGTTTCTGAAAAGGCAGAGGAACCAGAGATCAAATTGCCAACATCCGCTGGATCATCGAAAAAGCAAGAGAGTTCCAGAAAAACATCTATTTCTGCTTTATTGGCTATGCCAAAGCCTTTGATTGTGTGGATCACAATAAACTGTGGAAAATTCTGAGAGATGGGAATACCAGACCACCTGACCTGCCTCTGAGAAACCTATGTGCAGGTCAGGAAACAACAGTTAGAACTGGACATAGGACAACAGACTGGTTCCAAGTAGGAAAAAGAGTACTTCAAGGCTGTATATTGTCACCATGCTTATTTAACTTCTATGCAGAGTACATCATGAGAAACGCTGGACTGGAAGAAACACAAGCTGGAATCAAGATTGCCGGGAGAAATATCAAGAACCTCAGATATGCAGATGACACCACCCTTATGGCAGAAAGTGAAGAGGAACTAAGGAGCCTCTTGATGAAGGTGAAAGAAGAGAGTGAAAAAGTTGGCTTAAAGCTCAACATTCAGGAAACTAAGATCATGGCATCTGGTCCCATCACTTCATGGGAAATAGATGGGGAAACAGTGGAAACAGTGGCTGACTTTATTTTGGGGGGCTCCAAAATCACTGCAGATGGTGACTGCAGCCATGAAATTAAAAGACGCTTACTCCTTGGAAGAAAAGTTATGACCAACCTAGATAGCATATTGAAAAGCAGAGACATTACTTTGCCAACTAAGGTCCGTCCAGTCAAGGCTATGGTTTTTCCATTAGTCATGTATGGATGTGAGAGTTGGACTGTGAAGAAGGCTGAGCACCGAAGAATTGATGCTTTTGAACTGTGGTGTTGGAGAAGACTCTTGAGAGTCCCTTGGACTGCATGGAGATCCAACCAGTCCATTCTGAAGGATATCAGCCCTGGAATTTCTTTGGAAGGACTGATGCTAAAGCTGAAACTCCAGTACTTTGGCCGCCTCATGAGAAGAGCTGACTCATTGGAAAAGACTCTGATGCTGGGAGGGATTGGGGGCAGGAGGAGTAGGGGATGACAGAGGATGAGATGGCTGGATGGCATCACGGACTCGATAGACGTTGAGTCTGAGTGAACTCCAGGAGTTGGTGATGGACAGGGAGGCCTGGCATGCTGCGATTCATGGGGTCGCAAAGAGTCGGACACGACTGAGTGACTGAACTGAACTGGACTGCAGCCTGCCAGGCTGCTCTGTTCATAGGATTCCCCAGGCAAGAATACTGGACTGAGTCACCGTGCCCACCTCCAGGGGATCTTCCCAACCCAGGGATTGAACCCGCATCTCTTATGTCCGCTGCGTTGGCAGTCAGGTTCTTGACCACCGGCGCCACCTGGGAAACCCGACACTGAAACCTACCCACGTTTAAATCCTTGTACTACGAACCTAACTGGTAGAGGAGGTAATTCACTAACCTGGGTGACTGATCCCACTACCAAGGGCAAATTGCATTGTTGTGCCAGTGGGACTATATCTGGGAGACAGGGGTTCACTGTAATTGGTAGAAAATTGCAGAAATGAAGTCTGCTTCACAAAAATGCCACATTGAATTGAATTGTTATTTAAAGAATGGGAAATAAATGATACAAATTATTAAAACATTAAAAAAGAAAATTGTAGAAATCCAATGAAGATGGGGCCACAATGAATTTGATCTTGTGACAACGAGAGTGGGCATAACTTCAACACAACAGAATCCCACCCAGTCAAAGTGCTGGTAGACAGTAAGGAAAACATGGAATAAGTGGTGGAAAAGAAAACCATCATTATTTAGTGCTCTTGGCCAGTTACACAAGCAGGGTTCCCAGTAGCTGCTAAAATTCACAGTAATTGTTTCCCATCCTTCCCCCTGTGCAGCCTCAACTAAGATAAAGAACATCTGAAGTTTCATGCGGTGATGCCACTGAAGTCATATTCAAGTCAGATCATTGCCTTTAATGTTCCCCATCTTCAGTGTCTCCTAGAATTATTGTTCTCCAGATTCTATTCTTGATATTTCTTTATATTTTCTGTTTTAATTCCCAAGTTTGGGGTTCTAGGAGGATAACATTTGGCCTGATTTCTAGTATAGTTTTCTGAAGTATCCATTGTGATTTTATTTTGTCTTGTGGGAAACATGATTTCCAAGATCTCTTCCTTCATTTGTAGAATTTTCTTTCCCCATGGCTGTTTTCTTTTATTTTTATGAATGTGATAGCCTCTCCCATCTCATGGCAACTGTGAATTTAATGCTTTTGAAGTTGTTCCTGTTTCCTGGCCACTCAGCTGGATTCTCTTCAAACTGCTGATCTGTTTATTTTACAAAGAGAAATTGAGGTCAGTGGTTTGAGGACTGTATATCAGAATCACTTGGCAAGCAGTTTCAAAATATACATTCCCAGTTTAACTCTCCCTCCTTCAATGCTGCTGCTCCCAGTCCCAAGGAAAGTGTAACAGTCTCCAAGAACTGTATATAGAGAAGAGTCTTCAAAAATAAAACACCTACCCAGGTGATTCTGGCACGCTTCCTCACCCCACAGTGAGAAATAGCAAACTGATATGAACTGTACACAGATGGTGTGAACTTCCTCTGGGAACCCGGGTTATTAGTTGGTTAACATATTGACTTGCTATAATGTGTCGTGTGTAGACATTCTGTGTTGGCAGTGGTAGCCCACAGGAGAAAACTTTCAGCAGTAGCAGGCCAGGAGAGCTAGTGGAGTCTTAGAGGTGGCTGTTTAATCAGCTTATTATTATGCCACATTGCTTGGTCTTCAGATGGCATTCAGTAAATATTTACTTTGGAAGGAATGAGAAGATCAGAGCACTAGTTGCCAAGAAGAGTCAGGAAAGCGCTGGCTTGGAGGCTGTGAGCATCCAAGAATCCACTGCTGTGCTGCCGACTCTTCCCTTCCACACTGGCTACGGCACCTGCAGCCAGCCGCAGTCCTGGCCCCTCTTCTCTCCATGGTCCTGTCGCACAGCTTCTGGCTCCACTGCAGACAGGCTCTGGGTCTGCTTGTGTGATGTCACGAGTAAGAGCTAGAGTCAGCAGGCCAGAGAGTACAGAGGCTTGGTCACCTGGTTCCTAATGTTTTTGTAGGTTAGTTGTGGGTACCTCTCTCTGACATGTTTCAAGCATTTGTTCCAGAAATGCTGGCAGTTTCCAGAAATGCCATTGAAAAAAAATCTCCATCCATCCACTTACTTCTATGTGATTAGTTATCTCCTCTCCTTGTGCTGACTTGAAGGTTTGCTGCCTCTGCCAAGCATGTCCATCACTCTGAACCTATTTACTCTCATCTGAAAATGTTGCAAAATGCCTGCCTGGCCTATAGATAATAACTGTTATTTCCTCAAGTTTCTACAATATTTACCTTTAATGTAATTTTTGTCATTTCAAAAGAACTCTTGAGCTCTAGTCTTTATCTTGAACACTGATTTTTCTATGTAAATTTCTACATCTAAGTCAGGAGATGCAGGCTTGTAGACTATAGGGCAAATGCAATTACAGATGTGTTTTCTGACCACCTCAATATTACTAATGGTATAAAACATTTGGATGAAAGATGAGAAGCATACTGCAGAGGACATGACTGATGTTCATCAGTATTGAGTCCCTTTCCTCTCCTGGTCATCAAGGTGACCATCTATGCCTCTTGCAGTTGGAAAAGGCAGTTGGGACTTGTTTACATCAATGAAATGTGAGACGTTAACTACATCCCTTTCTGCCTATTCTCCAGCCTGTGTCCCCGCAGCAGCAACTACAGGAACCACCCGTCTCAGATGGTGCAGTCACAAGATGGTAAGACACAGTCAGCCTGAATTCTGGAGTGACTGTAGGCCCATGTAAATCGACCTTTGATGTGTTAAAGACTTTGAAACTGTTTTTGAGTACAACATAACAATTCTTTCTGATTATTTTGTATTTGGGTTTTCTTTTTTCCCCACATAATACATCAGCATTTTTCCATGCCTCTAATATTCATCCTTGGAAGGAAAGTTATGACCAACCTAGATAGCATATTAAAAAGCAGAGACATTACTTTGCCAACAAAGGTCCATCTAGTCAAGGCTATGGTTTTTCCTGTGGTCATGTATGGATGTGAGAGTTGGACTGTGAAGAAAGCTGAGCACCGAAGAATTGATGCTTTTGAACTGTGGTGTTGGAGAAGACTCTTGAGAGTCCCTTGGACTGCAAGATCCAACCAGCCCATTCTAAAGGGGATCAGTTCTGGGTATTCTTTGAAAGGAATGATGCTAAAGCTGAAACTCCAGTACTTTGGCCACCTCATGCGAAGAGCTGACTCATTGGAAAAGACTCTGATGCTGGAGGGATTGGGGGCAGGAGAAGAAGGGGACAACAGAGATGAGATGGCTGGATGGCATCACTGACTTGATGGCCGTGAGTTTGAGTGAACTCCAGGAGTTGGTGATGGACAGGAAGGCCTGGCGTCCTGCAATTCATGGGATCGCAAAGAGCCGGACACGACTGAGAGACTGAACTGAGCATTCATCTAAGAACAAGATTTTTAATGGCTGCAAATATTTCATCATAGGTTTGTATGCCGCAAATTTTTTGAACTAATCCCCTATCACTGAACATCTAGTCAGAAGCATTTTTAGAAACTAACCCTTTGATGAGCTTTATTCTGTTTGGTATTGGTTCTGTATCAAATTGCACTAATGCTATTCTTATAATTAGTGTTAAACATTGCAGCAAGTAAAAGAAAACTTCATGTTAACAGGTATAAAAATATATAGACTGTTTAAAGATAGCATGATTGTTTACATAGAAAATCCCAAGGAATCTAACAAAACAACTAGAATAAGTGAATTTAGCAAGACTAATCATATAAACACTCATGACAGTCAAAGTGTTAGTTGCTCATTCATGTCACCCCATGGACTGTAGCCTAACAGGTTCCTCTGTCCAGAGGACTTTCTAGGCAAAAATACTGGAGTGAGTGGCCATTCCCTTCTCCATGGGATCTTCCTGACCCAGGGATTGAACTGGGGTCTCCTGCATTGCAGGCAGATTCTTTACCATCTGAGCTACCAGGGAAGCCCCTATAAATATGTATAAATTGGTTGTATTATATATACTAGTGTGCAAATGATTGAAAAATGTAAATAAAATCAATTTATAATAGCAACCAAAAAGCCCCCACGTGGCTAGAATTTAGTTTATAAATAAAAGACACACAATAGAGGGATGAGATTCAAGATAGAGAAGGACTTGAGCTCACCTCCTCTCATGGAAGCACCAAAATCGCAATGAATAACCATAGACAAAGAAGACTCAAATCTATCAAAAAAAGATATTCCACACACAAGGGCAAAGAGAAAACCGTAACAAGAGGGTAGGAGGGGTACTTTAGCAATATAATCAAGTCCCACCAACTGGAAAATAATTATATTGTAGAGTTCCTTTCACAGGAGTGAGACTTCTGAGCCCCATATCAGGCTCCCTAGTCTGGGGGTCTGGTATTGTCAGGAGAGGAGGAACCCCCAGACCATTTAGCTTTGAGGGTCAGCAGGACTTGAGTGAGGAAACAGACTGTACTGGAGGAGGCAGACTGTACTCTTGGAGGGTACAAACAAGATTTGACATGCACTGGGACGCAACAAAGCCGGTTCTAAGAGGGAAGTTATAGCAATACAGTCTTATCTCAGGAAAGAAGAAAAATCTCAATTAAAAACCTAACTACACCTTAAGCAGCTAGAGAAAGAAGAACAGACAGAACTCAAAGTTAGATAAGATGAAATTATAAAGATCAGAGCAGAAATAAATGAAAGCGTCAAAGCGCAATTGAAAAGATCAATGAAACTAACTAAAGTCGGTTCTTTGAAAAAGACCAAAAAAATGCCGGACCTTCACCTGGACTCAAGAAAAAGGGAGAGAGGGCTCAAATTAATAAAATTGGAATTGAAAAAGAAGTTACAATGGGCATCACAAAAATACAAAGGGTCATAAGAGACTACTGCAAGCAACTACATGCCAATTAAATGAACAGCCTCAAAGAAGTAGAATGTCATGCCTAAGAATTCGTCCAAGACTGAACCAGGAAGAAACAGAAAAATTGAACAAGCCAGTCAGAAGTACTGAAATTGAAAACTGTGATTTAAAATCTTCCAACAGAGAAAAGTACAGGACCAGATAGCTTCACAGGTGAATTCTATCAAACATATAAAGAAGAGTTAATACCTATCCTGAAACTATTTCAAAAAACTGCAGAGGAAAGAACACTGAAAAACTCATTCTGTGAGCCCCATCACCCTGATACCAAAACCAGACAAAGATACCACAAAAAGAAAACTACAGTCCAGTATCTCTGATGAACATAGATGCAAAAATCCTCAACAAAATACTGGCAACCCAAATCCAACAATACTTTAAAAGGATCATACACCATGATCAAGTGGAATTTATCCCAGGGATGCAAGGATTCTTCAATATATGCAAATCAATGTGATACAACACATTAACAAATTGAAAAATAAAAACTATATGATCCTCTCAATAGATGCAGAAAAAAGCTTTTGACAAAATCCAATACCTATTTATTTAAAAAAATAACCTCCCCAGAAAGTGGGACTAGAGAGAAGCTACCTCAATATAACTTAAGGCCATGTGTGACAGACAACTAGCACCATACACAATGGTGAAAAGCTAAAAGCATTTTCAAGAACAGAAATAAGACAAGGATGTCCACTCTTGTCACTTTCATTCTAGATTTTCAAGTCCTAGCCGTGGTAATCCAGAGAAGGCAATGGCACCCCACTCCAGTACTCTTGCCTGGAAAATCCCATGGATGGAGGAGCCTGGTGGGCTGCAGTCCATGGGGTCACTAAGAGTCGGACGTGACTGAGCGAATTCACTTTCACTTTTCACTTTCATGCTTTGGAGAAGGAAATGGCAACCCACTCCAGTGTTCTTGCCTGGAGAATCCCAGGGGCGGGGGAGCCTGGTGGGCTGCTGTCTATGGGGTCTCACAGAGTCAGACACGACTGAAACGACTTAGCAGCAGCAGCAGCAACCATGGTAATCAGAAGAAAAAGAAAAAAAGAGTCCAAATTGAAAGAGAAGTAAAACTGTCGCTATTTGCAGTTGCCATGATACTATACCTAGAAAATTCTAAAGATGCCACCAGAAAACTATTAGGGTTCATCAATGGATTTGGTAAGGTTGCAGGATACAAAATTAATACACAGAAATCTTTGCATTTCTATATACTAACAATAAAATACCAGAAAGATATTAAGAATCCCATTTACCATCACACTGAAAATAAAACACCTAGGACTAAACCTACTAAAAGAAGCAAAAGATATGTCCTCAGAAAACTGTAAGACATTGATGAAAGAAATCAAAGATGACACAAACCGATAGAGAGACACACCATGTTCTTGGATTGGAAGAATCAATACTATCAAAATGGCTATACTACCCAAAGCAATCTACAGATTCAATGAAATTCCTATCAAATTACCTACAGCATTTTTCACAGGGCTGGAAAAAAAAAACTGCCATTTGTATGAAAGAGGCCCCAAATAACCAAAGCAATATTGAGAAAGAAAAATGGAGCTGGAGGAATCAGATTCCCTAACTTCAGACAATTCTACAAAGTTACCGTAATTGTAATGGCATGATACTGGCACAAAGAAAGGCTTATAGATCAACAGAACAAGATAGAAAGCCCAGAAATAAACACATGGCCAATTAATCTGCAACAAAGAAGAGAAGACTATTCAATGGAGAAAAGACAGTCTCTTCAGTAAGTGGTGCTGGGAAAACTAGAGAGTTCCATATAAAAGAATGAATTCAGAACATTCTCTTACACTGTATGAAAATAAACTCAAAATGAATTAAAGATCTAAATGCAAGGCCAGACACCATAAAACTCTTCAAAGAAAAACATAGGCAGAACACTCTTTGACATAAATCACAGTAATATCTTTTTGGATTCACCTCCTAGAGTAATAGAAATAAAAGCAAAAACAAATGGGACCTAATTAAAACTCAAAGTCTTTTGGATAGCAAAGGAAACCACAAGCAAAACAAAAAGACAACACACAGAATGGGAGAAGATATTTGCAAATGAAGTGACCAACACGGGGTTAATTTCCAAAATTTACAAATAATCCACGCAGCTCAAACAACCCAATCAAAAAAATGTCCATATTCAAATAGACATTTCTCTAAAGACATATAGATGGCCAGAAATCATGTGAAAAAAATGCTCAACATCACTAATTATTAGAGAAATACAATTCACAACCACAGTGAATATCACCTTACACAGGTCAGAATGGCCATCAAAAAGTTCACAAATAATAAATGCTAGAGAAGATGTGGGGGAAAAAGAACCCTTATGCACTATAAATTGGTACAACTATTATGGAGAACAGTGTGGAGGTTTCTTAAAAAACTGAAAACAGGACTTCCCTGGTGGTGCAGTGGCAAATAATTCACCTGCCAATGCAGGGGATATGGCTTCAGCCCCTGGCCTGGGAAGATTCCACATGCTGTGAAGCAACTAAGCCCGTGTGCCGTGAATACTGAGCCTATGCTCTAGTGCCTGCTGAGTCACAGCTGCCAAGCCTGCGTGCTGCAACTACTGAAGGCCTCACACTCTAGAACCTGTGGGCCACAGTACTGAGCCCATGGTCCCTAGAACCTGTGCTCCACCAGAAGACACACCATCACAATGAGAAGCCCATGTATCACAATGAAGACCCAGTGTGTAGACAAAAGTAAATAAACCAAGAATAGAACTGCCACGTGATCCAACCATCCCATCGGTATCTAGAGAAAACCATAATTCAAAAAGGTACCTGCACTCCAGTGTTCATTGCAGCACTATTTACAACAGCCAGGACACGGAAGCAAGCTAAATGTCCATCAGCAGAGGAATGGATAAAAAAGGTGTGATGCAGATATACAGTGAACTACTACTCAGCCATGAGAAAGAAAATAACACCATTTGCAGCAACATGGGTAGACCTACCAGAGATTACACTAAGTACCGAAGACAAATATACGATATCACTTAAAAGTGGAATATTAAAAAAAAAAATTGACCCAAAGAACTTATTTACAAAACATATTGTTTGAAAACAAACTTATGGTTACCAAAGGGGAAAACTGGGGTGGCGGGGGGGTAACAAATTAAGAATTTAGGATTAACATATACATACTACTCTATGTGAAATGGACTTCCCTGGTGGCTCAAACGGTAAAGCGTCTGTCTACAATGTGAGAGACCTGAGTTCGATCCCTGGGTTGGGAAGATTCCCTGGAGAAGGTAATGGCAACCCATTCCAGGACTCTTGCCTTGAAAATCCCATGGTCGGAGGAATTTGGTACAGGCTATTATCCATGGAGTCGCAAAGAGTCAAGCATGACTGAGTGACTTCACTTCACTTTCTGTGTAAAATAGATAATCAACTAGGATCCAATATATAACATGGGAAACTCTACTCAATAATCTGTAATAAGCTATGTGGGAAACGAATCTGAAAGAATGGATATACGTGTATATATATGTACGTATATAAGTATCACTAAATCACTTTACTATACACCTGAAACTAACACAACATTGTAAATGAACTATACCCCAATATAAAATAAAGACGCAGATGACCTCTGTTTTGAAATTCTAAACCACTGCTGAGAGAAACTGAAAAGTAAAAAGGGAAGTAAGACACCATTTTCCACCAATGGGAGTGAAACAGCTAAATATTCTTATGCAAAGCAATGAATCTTGACCCCTTAGCTCACATCATGCGTGTGTGCATGCTAAGTTGCTTCAGTCATGTTCAACTCATTGGGACCCCATGGACCGTAGCCCACCAGGCTCCTCTGTCCATGGGCTTCTCCAGACAAGAATACTGGAGTGCGTTGCCATGCCTTCCTCCAGGGGATCTTCCCAACCCAGGAGTCTCCTATGTCACCTGCATTGGCAGGCAGGTTCTTTACCATTCACACCACCTGGGAAGACCCCACCTCACACCATACCCAAATACTAATTCAAGATGCAACATAAACCCAACTGAAAAAACTAAAATTATAAAGTGTCTTGGAAAACCTTAGAATATCTCTGCAACCTGTGGATAGGCAGAAGTTTAGATGGGTGTGACACAGTGAGCAATAATTGTGATAAAATCTGATAAATGAGACTTTATCAGAAACTTTTTATATCAAGACATAAATAGTAAAATTTATGGACAAGCCATAAATTTTACTATTTATGTCTTGATATAAAGACAACAATTTACAAAGTCAATAACATTAAGTAAAACCACCATATAAATAAATGGGAAAACTGAACAAATACTTCACAAAGGAAAAGACATGTATGGCTAAAAAGCATATAAAAAATACTTGACATCATTAACTATCAGTTAAGTGCAAAGTAAACCACAGTCGCATACCACTATACATTCCCCAGGGGCTTCCCTGGTGGATCAGTTGATAATCTGGCTGCAATGCAGGAGACCTGGGTTTGATCCTGGGTTGGGAAGCTCCCCTGCAGAAGGAAATGGTTTCCCCTTTTTGCCTGGGAAACCCCATGGATAGAGGAGCCTGACGGGCTACAGTCCATGGGCCACAAGAGTCAGACATGACTTGGCAACTAAACTACCACATACATTCACCAGAGGGCCTCCCAGGTGGCCTAGTGGTAAAGAACCCACCTGCCGATGTAGGAGACATTAGAGGCTTGGGTTCGATCCCTGGGTTGGGAAGATCCCCTAAAGGAGGGCATGGCAACCCACTCCAGTATTCTTGCCTGGAGAATCCCATGGACAGAGGAGTCTGGCAGGCTATAGTCCATAGGGTCACAAAGAGTCCAACACAATTGAAGGGACTTAGCACACACACATACATTCACTAGAGTAGCTAAAATTTAAAAAGACTAATAATCACAAATGTTGGTAAAGATGCAGAGAAAACTTAGAAATTTTTAAAAGTTGTGGAGCAACTGGAACCTGCATATATTGTTGGTAGGAATGTAAAATAGTGCAATACTCTTGGCCCCTTTATCTTCTCCATCCTAACTGGTTTCAAGAATTTAATACCCTTCATTTGCTTATGACTCTCAAACTTCTATCTCTAGCCCAGACTCTTACCCAAGCTCCAGTGTAGTACCCAACTCCTACAGTCAGGCCTTCACCTTAATGTCTAGTTGATACCTCACACACAACATGTACAAAAACAAATTCCCGATCCTCCCCCCCAAAGTCTAATTTCACCTCTGCTTCTCCTTAGTGACGCCAGCTCTATGCTCCAGGTGCTGAGGCCAAAAAAATATCGTCATCCTCCTCTTCTCCTTATACCCAATCTATCAGGAAACTGAGCTAATTCTACCTCCAGGTTGTGCCTGGAACTTGATCACTTCCCAATGCCTCCTGCCACCACCCTGGCTCAGATCACAGCTATACCTTTCCAGCTGGTTCCCTTGCTGCATTTGCCCCCAGCCGTCAGGGCTATCAAAGGAATCCCTTTAAAACGTAAATCAGACGTTATCACTTGTCTGCTCAGAACACTTTATGGCTCCCTACTTGCCCTAGAGTAAAGTCTGAAGACAGCCAGTGGCCTGTAAGACTTGGTGTGATCCCCTGCGGTCCTCACACGCCCCTTGGCTGACTCCAGCCACGCCAGCCTCTTGGTGGTCCCTGGAGTGTGTTAGGCATTCTCTAGACTTGAGGTTTCTCACTAGCTGTTTCTTCTGCCCCCAAACCCTTTGTCCAGATCTTTCACAAGAAAAAAGCTCTCTTCTTCCTTCAAGTCTTTTCTCAGATGGATCCCAAGCACCAGCAACAGTGTTAGTACCTAGACCAGTAAGCACTCAGTTGGTAAATAAGTGAAGCATACAGAACTGTGTGATCACACCTCCATAAATCCTGTAACCAGCTACATGTGATACCCTTGGTACATTTCCTTCCTCCAACAAAAACAGATTTGTCTTCAGATCAACATAGGATTACCCAGAGAGTTTTTAACTTTATTCCCCCAACCAGTCTGAAGTGTAATCAAGACCCAGGAGATGAGGAGAGGTGGACTTAGTTGAAAAAGAAATCCCATTTAAATCTATTTCTAAGTCAGAGAATTGCAGTCAGGTAGGCTCTGTACCCAGGAACACAGAACCAGAGACCAGTGTCACTCAGATACATGGTAAGGATCCCAAGAGTCATCTTTATTTACTTAGAATGAAAACAAAACCGAAAACAAAAACCACAATTAAAACAAAAAATAGGTCATCTCTCCTTA
The DNA here is from genome assembly GCF_001704415.2 of Capra hircus. Classification (NCBI taxonomy): domain Eukaryota; kingdom Metazoa; phylum Chordata; class Mammalia; order Artiodactyla; family Bovidae; genus Capra; species Capra hircus. Next base: position 14,001,698 of record NC_030828.1, on the reverse strand, counting down.
ATTGCTGCTCCGTTACTAAGGAATTAAGTTTCAGTCTTAATATTCAGCTTCTTCCCTCCAGACCTTGTGGCCTTACTTCTCTTCTTAAGGATTTGTTGAAAGCAAAAGTAACCATCGCAACCAACTGTTGCACAAAAAGGATTAACTTCACTGCCAATCAAGAGATAAATTGCTGCCCCTGAGATTTGCCACTTATCACAAAGAGCCAAGAAGCAAGGTACAACAGAATAGGTAGCATCTTTGAGCCTCCTAAGAATCCTCATGTTTTTGCTGCCACTGCACAGTTATCAACGGTCAGGGATCAAGTCCCAGAGCACATGCATGACTGGAAACCCAGCGGTGGTGCTCCAGTGATGAGCTTCCTATGGTCCTGGGAGTTTCAGTGCACGTAGCCGGCAGACTACGGGACTGGCAGCTACGTGCAGTCTCAACCCCCCGGGTCAGGAAGATCCCCTGGAGAAGGAAATGGGAACTCACTTCAGTATTCTTGCCTGGAAAATACATGGACAGAGGAGCCTGGCAGGCTACAGTCCGTGGGGTGGCAAAGAGTCAGACACGACTGAGCAACCAACACTTTCACAGTCAGCCAGCTTCTGCCTAATTAAGAGGGGGTGACTCTCAAACATGGCCCCTGGCACCTATTCATTGGTCAGCTTTTACATGTGACACAATTGCTTTGCATTTGCAATCACTTGCAGTCAAGGGAGGAACAATGGAATCAGCGAGGGTCTAGATTTAGATCATAGCATGAGCCTGATGAGCCAACATCAGTTAGCTACTGACTACACCATTTATGCTATCAGAGTGGGAACAGAACAACAAAGGAGTTCTGGTGGCATATATGATACAGAGGTCAGGAAGTCTGGAGAAGCCATGAGACCATTTATTATTGCTGGTGCTGCTGTTAATTCATTAACTAAGTGATTTGTGTTGAGTCATCTTTCCAGAGCTTTCCTGGTAGCTCAGATGGTGAAAATCTACCTGCAAGGCAGGGAGACCCAGTCACGCAGGAGATTCGGTAATGCAGGAGACTGGGGTTCAATCCCTGGGTGGGAAAGATCCCCTGAAGGAGGAAATTGCTTCCCGCTCCAGTATTCTTGCTTGGAGAATCCCACGGACAGAAGAGTCTGATGGGGTACAGACCATGGGGTTGCAAAGAGTTGAACACGACTGAGCAACTAAGAGGTGAGCAAGCAATCTTTCCAGTATCGTGAAGCTAAGTATCAGTCCATTTTGCTGGTTTCCCAGGCAAGGTCAAGTTAAGTGTGTGGATATGAATAACTTATATCATACCATATAGACTACTCAAATTAAACAAATTAAAAGCCTCTTTTCTAAGACTCTAGCTCATATAAGAATAACTCCATCCCAGCACTCTACTCCTTGCTGTCAATGTCAGATCTCTTACAATATTATAAAGACAGAAAACCAAAGGATTTTATGAAAATCTCTTTTGAGTACCTTCATATCCCATGGAGTACTGGTCTGGGTGAAACATTGCTTTCTCTTGTAGATAATATAGCAATTTAGCAAAACCCAGTAAATCAAACTCATTCCAAAAGTAAAACATCCCTGATCCATCTTAGCCTTCCTACCTAAGCTGACACATTTGCTCATGAAAATTACTTGAGATATCTTTATATTGAGAGGTGGAAACTATTCTTTACTCTTTAGCAGTTCCTAAAAGCAAGTAATACTTGAATTTGTTCCTCCCGAGAATGAAGGGGCAATGAAGAGAGGGGTGGGGGGAGGCTCAAGGAGGTGTTAACAGTAAGAGCAAGAAAGAATCTAAGGAACTGATTTCTTATCAACAGCTGCTATTGAAAAGGAGCATATCTTTCTGCACTGTTGTACTCTTAACCACTTACTGGCTGGCATCTGGTCAATCTTAGGATTCAAGTAGCGCATGTGGCCATGGGCAGCAAACCCTTGAACTGCTGCAATGCCAGGCCATGTCTGAGCTGGTTCATGGGAATGTCATGGAGAAAAACGCAGTTTCTATGTCATGGCAGAGGTAGTTCTCTAGTCCAGATGACAAGGGTCTCACATCTCTCCCACCATCACGATTGGTTCAAGAGACATACAGTTCAGCATACAGGTGTGAGACCCACTCAGAACAGTTGTCATTGCTGGGTAATCAGCAGATATAGCCAAAACAAGCTAAAGAAGAGGGTATAAACCCTTCCAGAAACCCCATTAGTAAAAACACCTATGTAAGGTGTGGATACTGAGCAGTTTGGGATGGAAATGAATTCTCTCCAACTGATGCTGGTCAATCCAGAGCAACCAGTGTGAGTGTGAAGTTTATGTGGGTTGGGGATGATATGTGAGACTTAGAAAATTAAAGATGATCCAAACTGGCTCAGAGGTGTTTTTTTCCTCCTATGTTTCTTTATATGATTTCTTCTGGGAAGAGTGCCTCTCGCCTCATTAGGTCTTTCTATAATCCACCCACCATAACAATCCTCCGTAAAAACAAGTGTCCTCTCTATGCCACGGGGACACCGCGCATGAGGCTATGTGTGCCCCACATCTGTGATTTCCTCATGTGTACTCAGTCGCTCAGTCGTGTCTGACTCTTTGTGACCCCACCAGGCTCCTGTCTATGGAATTTTCCAGGCAAGAATACTGGCTACTGCTGCTGCTAAGTTGCTTCAGTCATGTCTGACTCTGTGTGAGCCCATAGACAGCAGCCCACCAGGCTCCCCTGTCCCTGGGATTCTCCAGGCAAGAACACTGGAGTGGGTTGCCACTTCCTTCTCCAATGCATGAAAGTGAAAAGTGAAAGTGAAAGTGAAGTCGTGTCCGACTCTTAGCAACCCCATGGACTGCAGCCCACCAGGCTCCTCTGTCCATGGGATTTTCCAGGCAAGAGTACTGCAGCGGGGTGCCATTCCCTGCTCCAGGAGACCTTCCCGACTCAGGGATAGAACCTGAGTCTTCTGCATCTCCTTCATTGGCAGGCGGGTTCCTTGCCACTGCGCCACCTGAGAAGTCCATAATTTCCTGCTGCCTGTTCAAATCTTCCCTCTCCTTTAAAGCTCAGTTGAAGAACATTCTATATGAAGACGTTCACGAAGCCATCTATAGTTCAAGAAGTCCTCTATAGATGACTCCAGCCCCAAAGATATCACTCATCTCTGAATTTACATGCCACTAATTTTCCATTTTATTACACATTGTTTGATACTATAAGGCTACCCACAGTGTATTCCTCAATAAAACCGTACTCAAAGTCAGAAATTGAAACTTTGGCTTTCTTGTTTGCCCCACCATTCCTGGCACAGGCATGGACGTATGGTAGACAGAGAAAGAGCAGCTGGGTTGTTCAAGAGCTGAAAACCAGCACACAGATAAAAAGAAAAGTTAGACCGGATAAACCTTAACAAAAATGTCTAAATTACATGCTGATCCAAAATTATATTGTCTGAAAAAACAAGGCAAATATATTTTCCAGCCATTTGGAATCCAGTGATGGATTAAAAAAATTCTCAGCAATGGCCGCAAATTGCAAAGACAACATAGTTATGGGAAAGAGTGAGGGAGTGAAGGAGGGAAGGCAAGATTTTATTTCAAACTGACCTTTATAAAACATTCAAAGGATGCAGAGGGAAAGTTAAGGATGACAGACAGCGAGCCAGGGGCTGCCTTACAGAGTAAAGGGCTGAGAAGGAAAACAAGCGCTAATTGTGAGGGAAGAAGAAAATGAAAGGGCATCGCATGAAGGACAGGCGGTGAGAGCCCTGTGCACAGGGCCATGAGAACTACACCCCGCTCTGACAGCCTTCCTCACCAAAGATGTAGACAAATTGGAAACCAGGCCCAGGTGAACAGAAGCATCCGATGGCTGGGAAATTCGCAAAGCATACTCGAACATGGAAACGTAGTTACGAAAGCTCTCATGGCTCCCGCGCATCACTCTGAACCAAACCATGGTCCTCCACTTCCTAGAAGCACAGTATTTTAACAGATATGATGTGCCTGGAACTTGACCCACCTGACTCCTACACCGCACACCAGCCCAACGATGCTAGCAGTGTTACTTTCATTGTATAGGTGAGGATACGAAGGTTCAGAGGATTAAAGCTAGTTACCTATTCACCCATTCAACAAGGACTTTTTTCCCCCAAATGTTAAACTTTGTTTTATGTTTTGTGTTAATTGGCTATAGCTAATTAACAATGTTGTGGTAGTTTCAGGCAAACCATGAAGGGTTTCAGTCATACATATACTTGTATCCATTCTCCCTGAACTCTGCCCCCATCCAGATTGGCACGTAACATTGCGTAGAGTTCCGTGTGCTATACAGTAGGTCCTGGTTGGTTATTTCCAAGTCTATGAGTGTCTTTCTTCCATGAGGATGTACTGCTGCCTCACTCTATGCTAGGAGCAGAGTACTAAGTGGAGATCAGGGCAGCAGTGTCTGCCCTCATGGCGTTTACACCCAAAGCTCATGGTCATAGAGCCGGAGAGTGTAGATACAATTTGGACTCTGATTCTAGATCCCATAGTCTCTTTTTCTCTTCTACCTCAACAAAGAAAGCCTACAAATGGTTCTCTTTTCAGACCTGTCAAAACCACCTAACAATGTCATTATAAAAACTTTTTGTCTCAACACTTATTGAAAAGACTGTTAAAACTACCAGAGGGAATATGAAAGTGTGTGGGAAATCTGGAAGGAAAACTTTTCTTACCTCTTATATTACTAAAGCAATACATAGAAGACTTCTATGGTAGATTGAGAAAAGAGGGGGGCTCCCCCTTCTGTGAAAAACAGGAATTGTGGGAAAGGGTTATCAAAAAATTATAAAACTGAGCTCGAAAACGAAACAAGAAAAGGAAAATCTGAGATTCCAGAAATAAAGAACCTTCAGGCTAAGTGACTCCCCAGTTAGGGGAGTTCATGGACTATGCTCTCATGGGTACTGAAACCAAACAAATTCTAGGGGTTAGGGTTTTGAAATCCATGTAAGTCGTCAAACTTAGGAGCTGGGGAGCTAGGTATAAGGCCCTGAATCTGGAGTTATAAGAGCTACTTCCATCTCCCAGAGACAAAACATCACCCAGAGTCTTGAGAAAGGGCCAAGGAAACTTGTCCTCCTGGGTCCAGGGATAAATAAAAATAAGTCAATTCTAAGAAATGGAAATTCAGAAACAACAAATCCATAGTCCAAAATTAAGCCAGGTGATGAAAAAATCCCAAGCTGAGAAAGGAATACAAAGCTAGTCCTGAATTAGTGAAAACTCCTAGAACACTTGCTAAAGCAAACCCCAAATTCTACTCCATGGACACTTCTACAACCCATTACAGATGCGAAAGCCCCTACTGGAGGTAAATTCACAATAATACGTAAATCCAATGAGAACATGAAATACAATGAGAGTGGGTCTGCAAACATATCAATTGAAGAGTTGGAGCTAGTGCGACAATTTGAGAAGGGCTAAAAGATAAGCAAAAGAATGAAGGAGATGGAAGCAATAGGAACTATAATGAATAGGTCAGAATTTTTGAAAAGACATATTCTAAGGAGAATTAGGAGGGGCTTTTAGAAATTGAAAGTTGAGTCATTGAAATTGAAAACCCCAACGAACATTCAGTAAGCAAATTAGATAGATGTAGCTGATAGAGAAAAGTCAGTCAGCCAGAAGAAAGCACCAAAGACATACTCTAAATACTGTAGAGAGAGAGAGAGAGATGGACTTTATTAAATAACTATTGGAATATATGAAGAATAGAATAAGAATATATGGAATATATGAAGAATAGAACATCTATGATGTCAGCTCTAGAAATAGACATTGAAAACAGAGTTTATTAAACAAAAATAGTTGAAAACTATTTCCAATATGGGTTCTTACTTTGAAGGACACAGAGAATCAAAAGAATATAGAAACATTAATTCCAGCAACATTATACTGAAAGTACAAAACACTTAAGGAAAAAAATCTTGAAAACTAAAGAAGGAAAAAAAGTCACAAATCACCTACAGAGGAATGACAATCAGACTGACACCATATTTCATATTTGCATCAGTAGATGCCAGAATTGTATCCCCAACAGCTAGAGGAACCTATCAACCTAGAATTTTCTACCTAGGTAATCTTCAATTATGTTACTTAGCATGGAAGATGGTAGCCACTAGTCAAATGTGACTCGAGCAGTTTAAATGTAGCTAACCCAAACTCAGGTGCACCATAAGGGTAAAATTCACTCTGGTTTTCAAAGACTTAAGAAAACAAGAATGAGAAACCTCTTAATTTTTACACTGATTGCATGTTGAAACAATAGTATTTTGGATATACCGAGTTAAATAAAATGTATTAACATTTAATACACCTTTTTAAAAACTTTAAAAATCAGTCCTACTTATCTCTGCCCAGTAACTGAAATTCACCACTTTCCCCGAACTTCAGGCTATTTTTCAGTTAATCTCTTAGTTATCTCCTTGGCTACTCTGTACTTTAGAACTTTCTTGTTTTCAAATAACACATTCATTTGTAGACTCATTTTACCCATGTCTCTCCTCACCAAAATGAATGTAAACTCCATAGAGTCTATATCTGCCACGTTCACCTCATATGCACTGTGTATCAGGGACCCTGTCTTGGTTGTAATCGGGAATGCATACTTCAACAAAGGGTGGCATGTTTTGAATATGCCTGTATTGAAGCTGCCTGTTTGACCTTGGGGAAAGTCACTTAACTTTTCTGAGCTTTTCTTTATTTAAGTTTTTCTTCTTTCTTGATGTGGACCATTTTTAAAGTCTTTATTGAACTTTTAACAATATTGTTTGTTTTATGTTTTGGGGGTGGTTTTTTGACCCACAAGGTATGTGGGATCTTAGGTCTTCAAGGTTTATACCTGGACACCCTGCATTGGAAAATGAAGTCTTAACCACTGGACCACCAAAGAAGTCCCTGAGCTTTTATTTCTTTGATTTTAAAGAACATAATCCTCTATTCAAGATTTTTATGAAAAAAATGAATACGATAGCTCACGGATTAGCTTCTTCTGCCTAATGGTTTTAAACTTTTGCCTGGGTCTTAGTTTATAAAGTTGATGACATGGAGAGGCTGATGCCATTGAAAGAGAAGGCTGTTAACTCACAGTTCCCTTAGAAATGAGCAGGATGATACTCAATCCACATGGACCAGTGGACCAGTGCCCATCAGGAGAAAAAACAGCAGTGAAGGGAAAGTATAAACCACAACCATTATTGAAATTTCCATGGAAAAAGCAAAGCAGGGTAGAGTAAATATTCTAAGATGGGTTGGTTTGGGAGTTTCCTGGTAGTCCAGTGGTTGGGAATCTGCTTTCCAACTTGGGGGACACAGGTTTGATCCCCAGTTGGGGAACTAGGATCCCACATGCCAGAGGCCAACTAAACCCACTGGCCTCAACAAGAGAGGACAGCGTGCTGCAACTAACATCCAATGTAGATAGATAAGTAAATTAAAAAGATTGGTTAGTTTGAGTAACTCCAGTGAGCTCTGGGGCATAAGGGATGCTGCTGGTTATCTGGCTCTGGGTGATTTAGCGCAGCAGAATACGGACTTATTTTGTGATAGTTAGTTGGGGATATGGACTCAAGATCAGTTGGTGTGACTACAACAGGTGTATTCAAGGGCAAGTCATGTACACGATCTCTAGAATTAACTAGCCGTAGGCAGCAGGAGGGGGCAGCTTCTTTCTAGCCAGCAAGCCCCTACTCCATCAAGATGTCAACACATCATAAAATGGTATGGATATAAACACAACCATAAAAACACATGGTTAGCACATTATCAAGTTATCTCACCATTTCCCGGAGTTTACCCAAGTTCATGTCTATTGAATTGGTGATGCATCCAAACATCTCCTCCTCTGTTGCCTCTTCTCCTTCTGCCTTCAATCTTTTCCAACACCAGGGTCTTTTCCAATGAGTCAGCTGTTCACTGGAATACTCCCTGACTAAGCCTGTGATATAAACCACTCACAGCGGCTTGAGCAGAAAAGAAGAACCTATTGTAAGGATACAGACCTATCCCAGGAGCCCTCAGTGAGCTGGGCCTACGGAATGAACTGGATGGGGGATGTCACGCAGATACTCTTTCCTCGGTTCCTCTTTGCTTCTCTTGCTTCCTCTACAGGCGGATGATCTGTTGCTTCAGTGCACATGGCAGGTTAAAGGTGCACCACTGTAGCTGACTGGCCTGGTGTGAACAAGGTACCCATCTCTAGTCTGATCAAGTGTTTCTAGGCAATGAGTCAATTATCCAAAATGGCTGCCAAATGCCCTCTGCTTTGGGAGAGGAAGAGAGGTTAGGTTGAACAGTTCAAAAGATGCTGGTTAAAATGCGGGCTAAATGACATTAAACAGGACACCTCAGGCCACAAAGTTAGTGTGCATTCTACATTTTAAAGAGGGCAATATATTATGCAGTGTTAACCCAGCATTCAACTCCAAACACCTTTTTCTCCCAAAGATTTATGAAATATCATGTAACCAGCATCCTGTAGAAGACAACTGCCAAAGGGCAGAGGTTATGGCATTTTTTAAAAATCATTTTTATTTATTTTCGGCCGTGCTGGGTCTTCATTCCTGGACCAGCTTTTCTCTAGTTGCGGGGAGTGGGGGCTACTTTCCACTGAAGTGCATGGGCTTCTCATTGCAATGGCTTCTTCTGTTGCAAAGTACTGGCTCTAGGGCACGTGGGCTTCAGCAGCTGCAACTCCCAGGCTCTACAGCACAGGCACAGTGTTTACGGCACGTGGGCTTAGTTGCTTCATAGCATGTGGGATCTTCCTGATCCAGGGATCAAACCTGCATCTCCTGCATTAGCAGGTGGATTCTTTACCACTGAGTCACCAGGGAAGTCCTATGGCATCTTTTTTTCATTTCCAAAGTGCCTTGACCATTTGGCAGAGGTTCAGAAAACTTAGCTCCTCTGGTTTTATTTGTATGTCTTCTATAATGGATATATGGGGGCATTGAAGATTGAAATTATTTCATGAGAAACCACCCAAGAAGAAAGGAGCTGAGTGGGGGATACTCTCCAATGAAGTGCATGGGCTTTTCATTGCAGCGGCTTCTCCTGTTGCAAAGTACCAGCTCTAGGGCACATCAGTTCAGTTCAGTCACTCAGTCGTGTCCGACTCTTTGTGACCCCATGAATCACAGCACGCCAGGCCTCCCTGTCCATCACCAACACCCAGAGTTCACTCAAACTCATGTCCATCAAGTCGGTGATGCCATCCAGCCATCTCATCCTCTGTCGTCCCCTTCTCCTCCTGCTCCCAATCCCTCCCAGCATCAGAGTCTTTTCCAGTGAGTCAACTCTTTGCATGAGGTGGCCAAAGTACTGGAGCTTCAGCTTTGGCATCAGTCCTAGGGCACATAGGCTTCAGTAATTCCCTATCCAGAAGGCCCAGAAGTCTTCATATAGAATCAAAGCTGGAGCTAGATCATTCCTCTGATAGAATTGTCTCATGTTCAAAGTCCCAGAAAGCTCAGTGACTGGCCTGACATTACACAGCAAGGTAGTAGCAAAGATGAAACCAGAACAAAAGTACCGCAAGGAGAGTAATTTGATAGGCTCTACAAGGGAGCTCACTGTTAAAATGGCTCATTGTGTTGACCTTGCAAACACAGAATAAAATCACAGTGACCCTTGAGACTGACCAAATCGCCCAAACAATGTTCTGTTTTCTCACTGGCACCTACCTTCTCAAAGCTATGAGACCACCAGATTCCAGACCTCCGGCTACTTGACCACAGGACTCAACTACAGGCCAAAAATTAACCATCTCTTCAGAGAATTTTTCATTGGCAGAGTTTAAGAAAGATCCCATCAGAAAGGGAGAACGCTGGTTCTCCTTAAGGGCCAGTCACACTCTTGTTTCCCTCTAATAAATTTCCTTTTTGCCTGACTTCCTGGCTCACTCTCTTTTTCTCTGCAGTTGCCTTACATAATTAACAGTAGGCAAACTTCAGATGTGTTCAAGGTAGAGGTTTGATTTTTCAAATATTTGCCAAGCCTGCACTGAGCTAATTGACACAGAAGTACTATAGAGGCACCTGGATTTTATGAAAAGAGGAGCAAGTATTTTACAAGTTCAAGGGCAAAAATCCATATTTGCCAGTCCAAGCTGTCCTCACGAGACTCCAGGATGGCACTTCACCTCCATTCTGACAGACACAGAGGCTGCCTATACTCAGAGTGAGATCACAAGGGGAGCCTCTCAGAGTACTTAATCCTTAACTTAAAACCTAATGATTATTCAGCCTGTTGAAGGGTTTTACTCTGTTATCAAAGTTTAAACCACTTCAGGGTTCTGCATGAAACAAAGCAGGAAATTGACTCAGGAGCCCTGGATCCAAGTGGAAATAAAGATGGGCCAGCAAGGAACTGACCCTACCTCTGTGCAAGTGACCCCAGCTAGAGCTTTGCTGCAAGGGTTACTGAGTGAGTCCAGGCTCGCTCTGCTTGCCACACAATAGGCCAAGCAGTCTGGGAGATGCAAGCAATACGACTTTATTCAGAGAGCTGGCTGACGGAGAGAAGACGGCAGATTAATGTCTCAAAACAACCATCTTGTTGGGGCCTGGATATCAGATTCTTTTATGGGATTAGAGATGGGGGGAATCGAGGAAACAAAGCAAAAGACCATGTAATTCTTACAAACATCTCCTGGAATGGCACTCCTCAGGCAGGGGAATGGGTTCAGTTCCTTCCTCCTGCAATCTACAGGTGGAGAGTTATGAGCAAAGGCACTTTATTTTTTTACTTTACAATATTGTATTGGTTTTGCCATACATCAGCATGAATCTGCCATGGGTATACACGTGTTCCCCATCCTGAACCCCCCTCCCACCTCCCTCCCCGTACCATGCCTCTGGGTCATCCCGGTGCACCAGCCCCAGGCATCCTGTATCATGCAACGAACCTGGACTGGCGATTCATTTCACATATGATATTATACAGGTTTCAATGCCATTCTCCCAAAACATCCCACCCTCACCCTCTCCCACAGAGTCCAAAAGACTGTTCTATACATCTGTGTCTCTTTTGCTGTCTTGCATACAGGGTTATCGTTACCATCTTTCTAAATTCCATATATATGCATTAGTATACTATTTTGGTGTTTTTATTTCTGGCTTACTTCACTCTGTATAATAGGCTCTAGTTTCATCCACCTCATTAGAACTGATTCAAATGTATTCTTTTTAATGGCTGAGTAATACTCCATTGTGTATATGTACCACAGCTTTCTTATCCATTCGTCTGCACCGAGGAAACCAGAATTGAAAGAGACACGTGTACCCCAATGTTCATTGCAGCACTGTTTATGATAGCCAGGGCATGGAAGCAACAAAGGCACTTTAACAGTTGGGCAGATGGGGGTAAGGTTCCCTGAGTCAGGCTTTTATGTATGCTGTAATAACAAAAGTGGCCAAAAGCAAGGATTAAAGCCACAGAAACAGATCCAGTGCAGAGTCAAAATTAACCCTTCCTGGATAAAGAGGAATGCAGGGGACACATACCTCCAACAGCCCCAGAGCAAACACTGACACCCCTTGAAGCCCGCTCTTCCCACACCCCAGTGCTTATATTTATATCCAGTGTGGAAAAGAGTGTGGCAAGAGTACCCCCCGTTTTGAACCATCATGTGTCAAGTACCTTAGAGTAGGGGTCCCCAGCCTCCAGATCTAATGCCTGATGATCTGAGGTAGACCTAGGATAATAATAGTGCCCAATCAATATAATGAGCTTGACTCATCCCCAGACCACCCCGGTTCCATGGAAAAGCTGTCTTTCACAAAACTGCTCCCTGGTGCCAAAAAGGTTGGGAACCGCTGCCTTAAGAGCTTGAAGATTTTGCTTGGCCCAAAGCCTGTGACAGAAACCATTTTAGACTCACCCCTGAAGACTTCTATCATGAAATGGGAAAGGATCAGTTAATGGAACACGCCCTTCAGAATGATGAAACGGAGAATGCTTTATAACCAAGCACCAGCCTTCCAGACAGTTAAGCAGTTAATATACACACACACCAGGGGATGGAAACGTTGCAGGAAATGGAAAGGTCTGGAGGATTAAAGCCACAGCAGCAAGACCCCCATAGAAAACGCAGCTGATGTTTGTTCTCAAAAATCCATCTGCCTGAAAAAGTCCCTCCCTAAATCAGGATTAGCCCCCTCTCTCGCCGGCCCTGCACCGTGCCCAGCAGAGCCATCAGAGGCTGTTTTGCTAGATGTTTGATTACGGCAAATGGTACAAGACAGAATCAACACTCAGTGACTTTTTTGCCAATTGACTGAAGTAAAAACACATCAGGTATCCTTGGAACTGATGAAAGAGTTTAAAATTATCTAGGGCTTCCCGGGTGCTTCTAGGGGTAAAGAACTCGCCTACCAATACAAGAAATATAAGAGATGCGAGTTCCATCTCCAGGTTGGGAAGATCAGAGTAGGAAATGGCAACCCATTCCAGCATTCCTGCCTGGACAATCCCATGGACAGAGGAGCCTGGTGGACTATGGTCCATGGGGTCCCAGTGAGTCGGACACGACTGAAGTGACTTAACACGCGCATAATCAACCTAAGCAGATCCCCACTCTGCTCCAGCCACTCCTCTTGAAGAGAGAGGCAAGCCCATGGAGGTCTCCTCCCCCTGTCCACACATTAGATGTGTTTCAGGTTATCCCTTCCTAGAGAATTTTGTCTGTTCAGGTGTCTTTCCTCTTTACTTGATATTCTCAGCATCGGTTGCAGCATCTCAACCCAAGAGCTGGATCAGCTGAGCATCGAGAAGCTTCATGACTCTCCATTCCCTCTCTCACTGTTTTGATTTAATCGGGGGCTTCCGTGGTGACTCAAATGGTAAAGAATCTGCCTGCAGTGTGGGAGATCCGGGTTCAGTCAATCCCCTGGAGGGCGGCATGGCAACCCACTCCAGTACTCTTGCCTGGAGAATACCCATGGACAGATGAGCCTGGCAGGCTATAGCCCATGGGGTCGCAAAGAGTCAGACACGACTGGGTGACTAAGCACAGCACAGCTACAGAATGACCTTTACTTTTGTTTATATAATTTTATTTCCTCCTAAGAAACAGTGGTTCATTATGAAGCACTCAGAAAACAAAAGTAGAGAGAAAATTCTCCTCCAAATCCATCATAACGCTACCAAGATAAAATTATTGACTAACCTTTATTTTTGTCTTTACACATTTACATGTATATAGACAACAAAGAGCTACTATTTATTGAGTACTTTGGTAAGGATTCAGACACATTCTCATTTAATTCTCACTGTAATTCTAGGTAGTAAATACAACTTCTCACCATATAAGACTATACTGTATATGCAATTTTGGGGGGTCTTTTTTGCTTTTAACATTTAAAGTATTTTCCACTTTACTTAAACTTTTATGGCTATCATTTTTAATGATTTCATATTATTTTAGACATACTTTAAAAGGCTTTTATTAAAGATTTGTTTTCAATTTGCTGTTTTATAAATAACACTATGATGAACACCTTCATGCCTGCTTTCTGTATTTAACACTATTTTTTAAGGATCATTTCTCAGAGAGGGAACCACTAAGTCAAATGAGGAGTGTGTGCATGCTCAGTGGTATCCGACTTTTTGTGACCCCATGGATTGTAGCCCAGCACGCTCTTCTGTCCATAGAGGTATCCAGGCAAGAATACTGGAGAGGGTTGCCGTTCCCTCCTCCAGGGGATCTTCCCAATCCAGGGATGGAAACTGAATCTGCTGCATTGGTAGATAGGTTCTTTACCACTGAGCCACCTGGGAAGCCCAAATGAATATATTTTTTTAAAATTTTACTCAGTTATTTGCAGAACTGTTCCCTATGATTTAAAGCAATTCTATGTTATTCAAAGAATGTGATGATGTTATTATCACATAATGTTATCACATTATCACAATATCACAGAAGTTACTAACTATATTATCCTGCTAAGAGTGAAAGATCACTTGAAGAAATTGTAAAACATTTCATCCTAAAATTTTCATGCAAAACTAAAAATGCTACTTAATATAAATGAGTAAAAGCTTTTTCAAAGTGTGCTAATGTAATACAAACTATTTGCAGGTAATTTTGGTAAATCAAAGTATGTGTGTAGTCAATTCAGTTGTGTCCAACACTTTGCAACCATATGGACTGTAGCCCACCAGGCTCCTCTGTCCATGCGATTATCCAGGTAAGAATACTGGTATGAGTTGCCATGCCCTCCTGCAGGGGATCTTCCTGTCCTAGGGATCAAACCTGTATCTTCTTACGCCTCCTGCACTGGCAGGAAGGTTCTTTACCACTAATGCCAACTGGGAAGCCCAAATAAAAGTATAAAACATTTAAAATTTAGCCACAGTCATACCCAGGGACGGTCAGATTTAAGCTTTCAGTGGGTTTCTCTCCATTCCTGAATAGAGAGATTAGATACATAGATAAAAGGGTATAATCCATTTTTATAATTAAATTCTGAAAGAGATGGGAATACCAGACCACCTGACCTGCCTCTTGAGAAACCTATATGCAGGTCAGGAAGCAGCAGTTAGAACTGGACATGGAACAACAGACTGGTTCCAAATAGGAAAAGGAGTACGTCAAGGCTGTATATTGTCACCCTGCTTATTTAACTTCTATGCAGAGTACATCATGAGAAACACTGGACTGGAAGCAGCACAAGCTGGAATCAAGATTGCCGGGAGAAATATCAATAACCTCAGATATGCAGATGACACCACCCTTATGGCAGAAGGTGAAGAGGAACTAAAAATCCTCTTGATGAAAGTGAAAGTGGAGAGTGAAGAAGTTGGCTTAAAGCTCAACATTTAGAAAACGAAGATCATGGCATCTGGTCCCATCACTTCATGGGAAATAGATGGAGAAACAGTGGAAAGAGTGTTAGACTTTATTTTGGGGGGCTCCAAAATCACTGCAGATGGTGACTGCAGCCATGAAATTAAAAGACGCTTACTCCTTGGAAGAAAAGTTATGACCAACCTAGATAGCATATTCAAAAGCAGAGACATTACTTTGCTGACTAAGGTCTGTCTAGTCAAGGCTATGGTTTTTCCTGTGGTCATGTATGGATGTGATGGTTGGACTGTGAAGAAGGCTGAGCACCGAAGAATTGATTCTTTTGAACTGTGGTGTTGGAGAAGACGCTTGAGAGTCCCTTGGACTGCAAGGAGATCCAACCAGTTCATTCTGAAGGAGATCAGTCCTGGGTGTTCTTTGGAAGGAATGATGCTCAAGCTGAAACTCCAGTACTTTGGCCACCTCATGCGAAGAGTTGACTCACTGGAAAAGACTCTGATGCTGGGAGGGATTGGGGGAAGGAGGAGAAGGGGACGACCGAGGATGAGATGGCTGGATGCATCACTGACTCTATGGACATGAATTTGAGTGAACTCCGGGAGATGGTGATGGACAGGGAGGCCTGGCGTGCTGCGATTCATGGGGTCACAAAGAGTCGGACATGACTGAGCGGCTGAACTGAACTGACTGAATATTGCACAGTGTAGACCTCCCAAAGGATCTTGATGCTTCTACTCAAGCGCTTCCCAGGCATGATGAACATGCTCCACAGCTTTGGGGAGCTCATTGCAGGCTACCTAGCAGTGTCCACAGCTCTGGTTAGGCACCGACATCAAGGGCCCGTCCCTCACTACTAAAGCCCAGATCCCACCTAGAGGGAGCTTCTCTGGCCGCTGCCACTGCTGTGTCAGGCCAGATGGCTGAGCATTCGCTCTTGTATTAAACAAAATGCCCATCAGCTCTATGCTGACCCAGGGAAGGTGACAGATTTCAAGAAAATGAAACTTTGACCAGGGACAGACTCCTTTTGGCTGAGCAGCAGGAACTGACTTTGATGACTAACTTGTCAAACCCATCAGATACGAGTGTGTGCGGCTGGAGGTATTTTTAGCAACCTGGTGCAGCTCGGGGAGGGCGGTAGGGAGTTTAGTGTGGTACTTAGGTTCAGTGACAAGCAGTGTAACCTACTGAAAGCACCTCCTGACCTCAGCTGGCGGGGGGAGAGGTCCCTTCATTTATTGCTGGTGGTCACAGCTTGCAGAAAGCATGCCGCTCCTGCTTGTCCACAGCCTCTGCTCACAGTGCTGGGCTGTCATCCCCATTTCAGAATGAGGAGATGCTGAGACTCAGGGAGATTCACCTTTGCCTGGTCTCCGCAGGAGCTACACCTCACACCTATTTACCTCCGACTATGTATGCTAAATACATCCCGTATCTGGCGTTTACCCTCACAACACCCTTCCCCTTGTATTTACCTATCAGAAAGAAGGCTGCAGAGCCAACCAAACTGACATGACTAAAGCCCGACCCTGGCTGTCTTCCAAACAATGCAAGAGGACGAGATATGCATCTGTGGCTGAGTCATGTCAATGTACAGCAAAATCCACGACAATGTTGTAAAGTAATTGTCCTCCAATTATAACCATTTTTTTTTTAAAAAAAGCAATCAAGATGCTGACACCTTTGTTCCTCATCACTGACTCCTGACTATGACCCCTCATCTTATATAAGCCCCTGCACTCCTTGTGAAAGAGGGCGCAGTTCTGGAGGCATGAGCCTACTGTTTATCCCTCTCCACCAGCTGAGAAGTAAAGCCCCATTTCTATTTCCTCTGAACTCTGTTTTTTATTCAACTTCGGTGGGCAGAGAAAGCCAAGATTTTGGCCAGCAACAGGACCAAGACGAAAACAAGCTCTATCAACTGTAAAAGAACAGTGACTATCCAGCTGGGCACTCCAAGAGTTCGCCATGGTCGATGCAGTTCTCATAAAGACCCAGCCTAGTTAAGAATTCTAGAAATTATAGACCAGGAAGAGACATTGGAAATACATGGGCGAGAAATTTCACATGGCTGCCCTTCACAGCCTGAGGCCCAGCAACTGATACCATCCCCAGAAGTGGACTTAAAACAGTTAAGTGTGTTGCCAAAATTTAAAGTTCGGGTGGTTTCACATAAAAGTCTGCGTTTCTGGCTTACCTTGAAAAGTGAGACAGCTTACAGCAGTGAGCTTCCCTCTTGCTTCACGACATGAGTCGCCCCCGCTTAGGGGTGCATAGCCTCCAGCTTGCCGCATCACCCGCTTTCCGCAGTAGATCCAGGTTCCCTAAGACCCCGTTTGTAGACCAGCACACTGACCTCCGGAGACCCTTACAAGCTGCCCAACATCAGACAACTAACTTGTTTCTTCCGTGCTCCATGCTCTTGGCCGCAGGCAGGCATCAGCTACAACTACGTGTTCCTTATGAGGTCTCTGCGAAAAGTCTTCAGAGTGGCTTTTATGAGCTTCTAGGATGTCCCCCCCGCCCCCCCGCTCTTCCTTTTAAAGCCCAGCTGCTCTCTCTCTTCATTTCTAAATTAAAGTCCTCTTCTACCAGTAAAGTGAGGTTGGTGGGGTGGGGTGGATGGGGCTCTTCAGTAGAAAATCCCTGTTCAGTGACCCAGTGCTGAAAGCCTTTGTAATCTCGCTTACCTTATTGTGCACATGCGCCTGAGTGTGCGCCTGCATGTGCGCTCAGTCGTGTCAGACTCTGTGACCCCATGGGCTGCAGCCCACCAGGCTCCTCTGTCCACGGGATTCTCCAGGCAAGAATACTGGAGGGAATAGCCATTTCCTTCTCCAGGAGATCGTCCCAACCCAGGGATGGAACCCACGTCTCCTGCATGGGCAGGCGGGTTCCTGACCACTGAGCCACCTGGGAAGCCCCTCTCTAATCTCAGCTGCTCATAATAATCAGATGCCCTGGCCTCACCCCAGACAAACTAGGTCAGCTACTCTGCACCCAGGTGTAGGTCATTCTTCAGCTACTCAGATGGTTCCAATGTGCCATTATGGTATCTGATTGCTCCCAGAGGTCGTGGAACCAGCTTCCCTGCTGAGTGCTCATGAGACCTTCTGGGTAATTTATATCAGTTTAAAGCATTCTGGAAACTTCTCTCATCTGGAAAATGGGGAAGATAGATTAGGTTTATGATTTCCAACTTGGGATGCTTTGCCCCTCAGCATCCACTGAGGAAGTGATGACGTCATGGAGCTACTGTCGAGATTGCAAAATGTCTAGCAGAGATGGCGCACTTACCTGTGTTAAGGCATATTTACACATGTTAATAAAGATGGTAAGTTTCTTTGCTTCTGCTGGAATTACATTTACTTGCTGTGCTGATTCTACTTGCAAACTATGGGGTTTCGGGGTAAGGGGAAAATCTTGTCTGTGATTAAAATTGAGAGAAGGAAGGAATGAAATGAGGAGAGAGGGAGAAATTGAGAGAGAAAGGGAGAGAGAGAACAATCTGGCCCTCTGTGATTTGATGATTACACCTGGAAAGAGAGAAGTAACCTGAGGAAGTGTATAGTCTTTGAATATCCCCCTTCCTTAAAAGAATTATACTCTAACACAATCCTTTTTAAGTGCTGCTTCCTTCCTAACCCCCTTCTTTGTGGAATGCTGGGCTTCCCTGGAAGCTCAGACCATAAAGAATCTGCCTCCAGTGCAGGAGACCAGGGTTCGATCCCTAGGCCAGGAAGGTCCCCTGGAGAAGGAAACGGCTGCAGTATTCTTGCCTGCAGAATCCCATGGACAGAGGACTCTGGCAGGCTGCAGTCCATGAGGTCGCAAAGAGTTGGACGCAACCGAGCAACTAACACTTTTACACTTTCTAATACCTGGATGGAAGCCAACATCCCTGAAAAGAATAAGTCCTTAATTCAGGGACCTCAACCCAGAAGGCCTGGTTTACCTTAATGAGCCCCAGCAGTTTGACAGCCAGAACCAGGCAAGGCAACAGGGATGATGACAATGTTGTCGGGGCACTTGTCAGTGGGCAGTGACAAAAAATAAAACATTTTGCTGCACGACAGATAAGTGCTCCCTGACAGTCTGTCTGCTTTTATTTTTTTGAAGCCTTCCTCCTGCTTTATTCTCACCCAGCCGTTAAATTACTCTAGCCAACGTGACCATTTCCTCAATAAACATTTTTTTTTGGCCTAAAACTAGGAGGAATTTCATCAAGGAAGCAGGGACTGTGTTCGTTAGGCCGGTTTTTCTCTGTTGCGTCTCCTGGGGAAATGCCTGCGCTGAGTTTCACTCTCGCAAACGCAGGCAGGCTGGTGACCATTGCTAGGCAACATGTCATCATAAATATTTCATCAGTGAAACAGAGTCTGTCTCATCCTTCGTCTGTTTGGTACTTCAGCTTTCCTTTATAAAAACAATAGAAAAAAAAAAAAAGATAGAAACCCATGACCCCTACATTCCCTGAAATCCATGATGAGAAACCGATGACAATGGAATCAAGTAGAAAATTCTTAAAATCCAGGCAATGTCAATCATTAGAGAATATAATGGGGAAAAAATCCCAATAATGTCTTAGCTTGGGCTGCTAGTAAAAAAAAAAAAAAACTGCCATAGGCGGGGTGGCTTAAACAATAGACACTTGTTTCTCAGTTTCAGAGGCTGGAAGTCCAAGATCAAGGTGCTGGCAGAGTCTGCTCAGGTGAGGGCCCCCTTCCTGCCCTTGAGATAATTGCCTTCGGTACAGTATCGACTCAAACCAGTCAGAATGCCCACTATCAAAACAATCTACAAACAATAAATGCTGGAGAGGGTGTGGAGAAAAGGGAATCCTCCTACATTGTTGGTAAGAATGTAAGTTGGTACAGCCACCATGGAGAAGAATAAGGAGGTGGCAGATTTATGTTGACGTATGGCAAAACCAATACAATATTGTAAAGTAAAATAAATAAATAAATAAAAATACTTAATAAAAAATTAAAAAAAAAAAAAACTAAAAATAGAGCAACTATATAATCCAGCAATCCCACTCCTGGGCTTATATCTGGAGAAAACCATAATTCAAAAGATACATGAACCCTAATGTTCACTGAAGCACTATTTGCAATAGCCAAGACATGGAAGCAACCAAAGTATCCATAACAGATGAATAAATAAAGATGTGGTATATATGTATAGATCAGTTCAGTTCAGTCGCTCAGTCATGTCCGACTCTTTGTGACCCCATGGACTACAGCACACCAGGCTTCCCTGTCCATCACCAACTCCTGGAGCTTGCTTAAACTCATGTCCATCTAGTTAGTGATACCATCCAACCATCTCATCCTCTGTCTTCCCCTTCTCCTCCTCCCTTCAATCTTTCCCAGCATCAGGGTCTTTTCCAACGAGTCGGCTCTTCACATCAGGTGGCCAAAGTATTGGAGCTTCAGCTTCAGCATCAGTTCTTCCAATGAATATTCAGGACTGATTTCCTTTAGGATAGACTGGTTTGATCTCCTTGGAGTCCCAGGGACTCTCAAAGGACTCTCTCTATATAAATATACATGTATATGTGTATATATATATATATATATATGTATACACACAGTGGAATATGACTGACCCACTAAAAAGAATGAAATAATGCCATTTTCAGTGGCAAGGATGGACTTAGAGATTGTCATACTAAGTGAAGTAGGTCAAAGATAAATATCCTATGAGATGTTCATATGCTGAAACTTAAAAAAATTATATAAATGAAGTTATTTACAAAACAGAAACAGACTCACAGACTTGGAGAATGAAATTATGGTTACCAGGGGGAAGAGAGGAAGGTGGGATAGATTGGGAGTTTGGGATGAACATGTACACACTGCAGTATTTAAAACAGATAACCAACAGGGACCTACTGTAAAATAAATAAATGAAAAGATGATTGCCTCCTTGCTGTGTCCTCACAAGGCAAGGAAAGGAAGAAGGAAGCATTGATGTTTCTTCTTGTAAGGGCAATAATCCCATCTTGGGGGGCTCCACCCTAATGACCTCATCTAAATCTGACCTTCCCAAAGGCATTAATTCTTTTTTTTTTTTTTTTTTTTTTTTTTGCTGATAAAGTAAAAGATTTTATGGGGAAGGGATGCCTGGGTGGAGAACAGCAGGGTAAAGGACCATGGGAGAATGTGCCGCAGAGCTCCAAGTCTCGGGATTTCTGGTGATGGGGTTAGTTTCCAGGCTGTCTCTGGCAATCATCTTGCTTGGTCCCTTGTGGTGATTCAGGGTCCTTCCTGGTTTCATGTGCATCTCTCAGCCAAGACAGATTCCATCACGAGCCCAGAGGCCTTGCTTATTAATAAATACGATCACTTTGGGGGTTAGGGCTTCAAAATATGAACTGGAAGAGGGACATAAACATTCAGCTTATAACAAATATAATCCAAAAATTTTAAGTAATGCTCAGAAAAACTTTTCAGTGATACGTTGGCACATTTTTATGAAAATAAATCAAGGATTCAATGGTGACTAAACACTACAGTTACAACTAATTCTTTTTAAAGAAATACCAAAACAGAGACAAAAGTCTAGAACATAAACAAAATATCAAGAGCCATTTTCTTAGGGGATTTGAACTATGGATGTGATAGAATTCTAAGGTGGCCCCCAAGATTCCCACCTTCTCACGTTTATGCCTATAATGCTTCAGCTGAGTATGGACAGGACTTATAATGGAATATTGCTCTTGTAGGTATGTTACATTATATGGCAGAAAGGGATTTTTCAGATATAATTAAGATCCCTAGTTGATTGATCAATGGGAAGATTATCCTGGGTGGGCCTGACCTAATCAGGTGGAAAATGGCTATGAACTGCCTACTGGGACTAAGTGACGGAACAAGTGGCCTCCAGGAGCAGAGCATAATCCCCAGCTGACACTTAACAAGAAAACAGGGACTTCAATTCTACAGGGAGCTGAATTCAGCAACAACACTGAATGAGCCTGGAAGATGACCCCAAGCTTCAGAGGAGAGCCAGAGCATGGCCCATGCCTGGATCGTGGCCCCCTGAGACCCTGAGCCAAGATCCAGCTAAGCTGTGCCCAGACTAAACCCTCAGAAACTATGAGACAACAAATTCGTGTCGTTTTAAGATGATTGCGGCATTTTATCTGTAGCAATAGGAAACTAACACAGAGGATGATTCTCCTTTTCTGTATTTTTGTACAACAGACTGAGTGCAAAGTTGAAGACTCCATTTGGAGCCCAGAATTTTTAAAGAAATAATTACATCGTCATTGGCAGCCTGAGCAGATAAAGTTTCCCCCGATTTCCTGGCCCTGGGGACACTTTCACCAACTTCCTTTCTGACCCTCACTAAGAGAGTTTCATCATGACACTAATTCAGAATCTATTACTTTAGAAATATGCCTTATAAGTGGACCTTAATCTGCAAATAAACTGGGAATAATCTTCCTTAGGAAATAGAGAAGTTCATAGGAATGGATATAAATTGATGTCGATCACTATCTTGCTTATAAAGATAAAATTCAGAACATGCATAAGGGCCTAGTAATAGGAGACTGATTAACCAAAGTACATTTCATTCATTCAGTGGAATACTATAGACCCATTTTAAAGATTATATAGCTCAGTGTTATAATGTGATGTTTATGATATATGGATGTATGTTAGTCTCTCAGTCATCTCTGAATCTTTTTGACCCCGTGGACTATAGCCCACCAGATTCCTCTGTACATGGGATTTTCCAGGCAAGAATACTGGAGTGGGTAGCCGTCCCATTCTCCAGGGTGTCTTCCTGATCCAGGGACTGAACCCAGGTCTCCTGCATTGCAAGCGGACTCTTCACAGTCTGAGCCACCAGGGAAGCCCATTATGATATACTGTGACACGTGAAAAAATAAAAAAAAAAGACAAATTACAAAACTTTATGTTTAACAGAATCTTAATTTGTTAAAAAAAATAGAATGGTTATATTGATACTCATATGATCTAGAGATGGAGATAGATTAAAACTGCAAGGATGTACATCATGGTGATAACAGTAGTTACCTCCAGGCATTGTGATACGGTGTTTTCTTTTTTGTTCATTGGATTTTCTAATTTTTCTTCAAATTTTTCAATAAAGACATGGAAGATATATGAGGCAGCTCATCATAAGAAAGATTTACATTTCTATTTAAATAGTCAATAGCTTTGACTTCGGGAGAAGGCAATGGCAACTCACTCTAGTACTCTTGCCTGGAAAATCCCATGGATGGAGGAGCCTGATAGTCTGCAATCCATGGGGTCGTGAAGAGTTGGACGCGACTGAGCGACTTCACTTTTCACTTTCATGCATTGGAGAAGGAAATGGCAACCCACTCCAGTGTTCTTACCTGGAGAATCCCAGGGACAGGGGAGCCTAGTGGGCTGCCGTCTCTGGGGTCGCACAGAGTCGGACACAACTGAAGCGACTTAGCAGCAGCAGCAGCAGTTTGACTTCCCTTGAGTTTTGTTAATGTTCTTAATGGTTATATCTATTGATGGATTATTAGACTTGGTCTCTGTATATAATACTCGGATAAATCTGTTTTCTTAGCATTAAGGGTGTCTTTTCCAAATGCAGATCTTGGGAGCTGGTACTCAATTATGTTTATTGTGGTCGTTTCAAAACATACAAAAAGTACTGAGCATTCTCACATCCATGAAATTCATAGTAGAAGACACTCTTACTGAGAAAATAAACCCTTTTGATCTTCTTCCAATCAACTTAAACTGAAGTGTAGGCAATAATCTCACTTTTCAGGGTCAAAGGTCTTACGTTCTCTGCCAAAGCCATCAGAACAAAAGCCATTTAAAGTCATAGGACAATCACTGAGTATGTTGACCATCAAAATTTCTTCCCAGTGAGGTTAAACCATTGGTTGAAAGAGTACATCTCTGTACATAATCCAGGGAATAGAAAATCCTTTACTACTTGGAGGGTGGGTGTGACTGAGGGTTTTGCTACCAGCTCGATAGCGTAGACCAGTGGTTATAAATTGGACGTGATTTTGGTCCCCAGGGGATAACTGGCAATGTCTGGAGATATTTTGATGATCAAATCTGGAGCGGAGAATATGCTACTGGTTATCTAGTGGAAAAAAGCCAGGGACGCTGCTAAATATTCCGCAACACACAGGACAACCACACAACAAAGAGTCTTCTAGTCCCAAACATCTGCGGTGTTAAGCTTGAGAAACCCTAGCTAAAGAGGCAGATACGTGAGAAACAGGTGATGTGAAGGGCCTGAAAGAGGCAGTAACAGAACTCTCTTATAAGCAACAACACCCCGACACAGAGCAACAGCAAGAGTCATACCCAATTCCGGACAGTATGAGATAACCAGGAGCAGATTCACCCTCCTGTCTTACACGACTTGATGACCTCGAGACTGTCATCCGGAGTGAAGTAAGTCAGGAAGAGAAAGACAAATACTGTGTTTTAACACGTATGTGTAGGATCTATGCAACGCAGAAACACAGACACAGAAAACAAATGTCTGGACACCAAGCAGGGAAGGGGGAAGGGGGTAAATTAGGAGGTTGGGATTGGCATATGCACACTGCTATTTTAAAAATAGATAACTATTGAGAACCTACTACACAGCAAAGGGGGGGTACAATCTGCTTGTAACACATATATTAACCTTAAAAATGCATTCCAATCTACACTGTTTCGGTTGTTTAGTCACTAAGTTGTGACTGACTCTTTTCAACCCTATAGACTTTAGCCTGCCAGGCTCCTCTGTCCATGGGATTCTCCAGGCAAGAATACTGGAGTGGGTTGCCATTTCCTTCTCCAGGGGATCTTCCCAATCAAGGGGTTGAACCCATGTCTCCTACACTGGCAAGTGGATTCTTTACTAACACTGAGCCACCTGGGAAGACCTCCAACACATGTTAAGTGCAGACAAATAATGTTTGATTCCACTTATGGGAGATAGCTAGAACAGTCAAATTCATAGAATCAGAAAGCACATTGGTAGGTGTCAGAAGTGGGAGGTGGGAGGGAGGGGTGGGGAATTAGTGTTGAATGAGAAAAGAGTTTCAGTTTAGGAAGGTGAAAGATTGGGGAAATTGATGCTGGGGAGAGCTACACAACTATGTGAATGTACCTAGTGCTACTGAAATGTACAGTTAAATACGGTTAAAATAGCATATTTTATATTATGTGACTTTCACCAAAGTTGGAAAAAGAAACATTTTAAACAGAAATCAGACAAATATATCTAAGACAAAATTTATCAGACATTAGACAACTTGTGGGGAGGCAGGATGAAGCTATACAAAAGGGGTCCTGAGCCTTCGGCTGAGTACTAACTTACACGTGCTTGAGAGGAAATGTTTGGGACATGTTTGACATCTACCAAAGATTGGGGGAAGAGCTACCAGAAAAGAGTGAGTAGAACAATTTCCAGGGCTACACAGGGCTGGGTACAGTTTATGTTCCCACACACCAGAGTGGTATAACTTCTCGATACATGTGATGGATAGACTCCTCAGAAGAACATCGGCTTAGTTGTGGGGCCACATTAGCCCTAGACTAAAGGCCCCTGTGACCAGCCCTAAGAAAACTTAAATCTCAAAAGGATCAATCTGATTCCAAGTAATTTGCATACCAAGACAAAAATTGAATAATCTATGAAGGAATATAGCAAAATCCAGGAATCAACAACATAAAAATACACAATATCCGGCATCAAGTTAAAAATCACCAGACAAGTTAGGCCCTCTCCAGTGGTCCAGTGGTTAATAATCTGCCTTTCAGCGTGGGGGAAGCAGGTTCGATCCCTGGTCTGAAAGATTCCACATGCCTTGGAGCATCTAAGTCCATGCACCACAAACGCTGAGCCTGCCTGCTGCAACTACTGAAGACCACTCACCTAGAGCCCGTGCTCCGCAAAGAAAAGTAACTCCCACTCACCACGACAACAGAAAGCCCATGGGCAGCAACGGAGACCCAGCACAGCCAAAAATAAATAAATAATAAATAAGTTAAAAAAACTACCAGACAAGAAAAGAAGCAGGAAAATAAGACCTGTAACCACAAGAAATATCAGTGAACAGAAACAGACCCAGAAATCACAGACATGATAGAAATATGAGACAAGGACATTTTAAAAGATTTTATAAGTATGTTCTATACATTCAAGAAGGGGAGGAAAATATGATGAAGAAAGCATAAAATATTGCATATTTGATGAAAGAAAAGAAAGCACAAAATATTGCAGGGGATGATAAGCACTCTGGTGCTTATGAGCATGTGTTTTGCCGGGCACTATGACAAGAGAGATGGGTAAGACAGTCTCTGTTTTCCTGCAGCTCATGACTTAGTAGAAAAGGTAAATGATTAAATTTTTTAGACTGAAGAATGCCTGGGGAGATTCGAGGAACACATAAAGGCTGTGGGTGGTAAGTACTTACTGTAGAGCTGAGGGAAAGTGCTGTGCTCCGGGATATCCCTCAGTAGAGCTGGGGGATAATTCTCTATCACGCACGCATGCGTGCTCAGTCACTTCAGTGATGTCCGACTCTTTGCGACCCTATAGACTGTAGCCCGCAGGCTCCTCTGTCCATGGGATTCTTCAGGCAAGGATACTGGGGTGGGTTGCCATGTTCTCCTCCAGGGGATCTTCCCCACCCACGGATTGAACCCAGATCTCCTGCTTCTCCTGAATTACAGGCAGATTCTTTGCCTACTGAGCAGCCTGGGAAGCCCCTGTCTATCATAGGGACAAATAATAACAGCCAACTTCATGCAACAACAAAAAAAGTAATTATTGGATAGCTATACATAAAAACATATTGGAAGCTTAGGAACAAAATAGCAAAATAGAGACATAAAAACAGAAATAAACCCACCTCTCTCAAAAAGTGAAAGTGAAGTCGCTCAGTCGTGTCCAACTCTTTGGGACCCCATGGAATATAGCCTACCAGGCTCCTCTGTCCATGGGATTTTCCAGGCAAGAGTACTGGAGTGGGTTGTCATTTCCTTCTCCAGGGGAACTTCCCAATGTAGGGATCGAACCCTGGTCTCCCACATTGCAAGCAGATGCTTTACCATCTGAGCCACCAGAGAAGTCCCTCTCTCAAAGCTAGCGTTTATTGAATACTTAAAACTTTGTGTCATTTTTTCCTCTTAACAATGCACGATAGGTACTATTGTCACCCACTTTGGGAGATCACCGTAATGTCTCTTGATCCTCTGGTCCTCTCTATATGCATTCCCTTTGACATGTGACTTTGAAATTTTCTGCTAAACAGAGTACATTCCCCGGCCCCTTCACTTTGGTGACATGACTTCTTTTGGCCAGTGAAATATTAGCAGGTGTGATGGGACCAAAAATTTGGAAAACACCAGTGCACTTGGGTTTATTTTCTTGAATATGTGCCATTACATAAAAATATGCCTTTTAAGAATAAGAGGCTAAGAGACAAGTAGAATAGAGTCAACCCAACTAACCTGCAAACCTTCAGTGAGAAACAGAGCCCTATCTAGGTGAGCTAAACCCCAGCCCAACCCACCGATGTGTGACCTGATAAAGGCTTATTACGCTGTCCCGCTGATATTTTGGGCTTGTTGTTAGGCAGTAATACCTAACTGGTATGCACTGTCAAAGGAAGGGGAGGAGGTTAGAGTGACACAAAGCTAGAGGGACATCCCTAGTGAACAGTAGAACTCAGATTTGAATGTACATCTGCCTGACACATTTACTACTTCCTTGGAACCTCACTCCTGGGGATTTGCTCTAAGGCCATAGTTCATAAAAAAGTTACATGCACATAAATATACACTGAAAGTTTTCTTAGGACCAAAAATACAAATGAAAATGACCTAAACTTCCCCAAATGAGAAAAGTGCCTAAACAAATTACGATATACCATCTCAAAGGAAAAGTTCGTGCTAATGAAATGGCTCAGCGGGTAAAGAATCCGCCTGTCAGTGCAGGAGACACAGGAGATGCAGTTTCAATCCCTGATTGCAAAGATTCCCCAGAGGAGGAAATGGCAACCCACTCCAGTATTCTTGCCAGGAAAAACCCATGGACAGACGAATCTGGCAGGCCACAAAGAGCTGGACACGCCTGAATGACCGACACATGCTTATAAAATGGCAATTAAAAATTTGCCACAGAAAGGGAAGTCTCTATTCTAATGGAAATCTTCAAAACTAAAATATATTTTGTAGGTCCACTCAAAGTAAAAATGTGTGTAGATATGCATATATGTGGTTTTTATGTATATATATATGCAAATAGAAAAGGACAGAAAAGCAGCGTATTAAATGAAATCAACTTCACAGAACTGTGGGATTAGAAGTGATGTATTTTAGTCCTCTAATTTTCCATTAGAGTTGCTGTAATAAAAACAGTGATTAAGCTGACACAGACACAGCTCTGGTGTCACACTTTATCCACTCAGAGGGCTTACCCAGCCGCCCACCATCTCACCCACACCAAGCCTTTGGAGCCTGCAGGACGCCTGGGCCTCACAGGGATCTTTCTAGTGCTGTGAGTTTCGAGACCACCTTCCCGTGACAAGCCCCCACCCGGGGTGCATGGCTTATGCTCGTCTTAGCACAGGAGGGGGGAAAGCCCTCAGTCTCCAAAAAGTGAAAGTGAAGTCACTCAGTTGTGTCCGACTTTTTGCAACCCCATAGACTGTAGCCTACCAGCTTCCCCAATCCATGGAATTTTCCAGACAAGAATACTGGAGTGGGTTGCCGTTTCCTTCTCCAGGGGATCTTCCCAACCCAGGGATCAAACCCAGGTCTCCCGCATTGCAGCAGATGCTTTACCGTCTGAGCCACCAGGGAAGACCTCAGTCTCCAAAGATGTTGTATTTGCTAACCAGGACAGATTTCTCCATCAATAAATTCTTTCACGTCAAAGCTGGAGACAATTCTTAGCCTGCTCGTCAACCCGGTTAGAGAATGAGGAGAGGGTCTGGATGCTATCGAGGGGCATGCGGCTCCTTCCTTCAGCCTCTCCAGGTTCACAGCTCACTGTGGGGAACGCTGAGCAGTGCCGCGGCTCCCTGCTGGCTGTGATGCATATGTTATCCCCCTCAATCTCCGTGTGATGGTGTCACGTCCTTCTCCAGGCGGCCTTAGAGAAGCTGAGCAATTTGCCCCAAGTGGACTCGGGCGGTGTGTGTGTGTGTGTTAGGTGTTCAGTCACATCCAACTCTTGGCGATAGTATTGGATTCATCAGTAAACGAGTCAATACCAAGGTTATCTTCCTCTCAGGCAATGAAAACCCAATTCTTCGGCCTTCCCTGATTGTCTAGTGGTTAAGAATCTTCCTGCCAATGCAGGGCACACAGGTCCAACCCCTAGTCTGGGAAGATCCCACGGGTCCCAGGGCAACTAAGGCCATGCCCGGCAACAAGGGAAGCCGCTGCAGCGAGGGGCCCACGCCCCACAAGGGGAGGGCAGCCCCCATCAGGGCAGCTAGACAAGACCGACACACAGCAGCAAAGGTCCAGCGCAGCCAAAAACAAATGCGAACTATTCAAGAAAATTTCTCAGAAACTCCAGCTGGAAGGTCTTCAATTGCCTTGAAGGAAGACGAGGAATTGCTGCTTTGAGGGCATCCAAGAGGGACCTTCTACTTGTGTCCAGGCCACTACTAGCTCTCCCCTGAGCCGTGCTCACAGAAGAGTCTCCCTTTTTCCACCCACTTTCCCTCTAATCTATCCTCCTCTCAGTAGCCAGAGTGGTTCCTACTTACAAATGGAGTGGTTCCTTACAGCATTCTCACAAGTCCTCAGTGCTCCCGCCCTGGCACTTTTCAGTGGAATTTCAGCACACCTCAGCATGATGTGCTGGGACATCTTGGCTCTGCTATCTTTTTAGTATCACCTTCCCTGCCCTGCAATTGAAAGTGTATCCTTCATTCACCCAGGGCTACTTACAGACTACCCCTCCCCTAGTACACCCATGCAGAATTTCAGACCTTTGCCCAGGTGTCCCCTCCCCTGAGTCCATCTGTATTATGGGCTGATTGTTTGTGTCTCCACAAAATTCATTTGTTGAAGTCCAATCTCTCAATATGATGGTATTTGGAGGTGGGTCCTTTGGGGGGTAACTAGGATTAGATGTCTTGCCTGGAGAATCCCAGGGACGGGGGAGCCTGGTGGGCTGCCGTCTATGGGATCGCACAGAGTCGGACACAACTGAAGTGACTTAGCAGCAGCAGCAGGATTAGATGAGTTCATGAGAGTGTGGCCCCCATAATGGGATTAGTGCCCTTAAAATGCATTGCAACATATAGTAGGTGCAGACAAATACAGTCTGACTCCACTTATACAAGATACCTAGAATGGTCAAGTTTACAGAGTCAGAAAGTACCCGGATAGATGCCAGGGGCCAGGGGGTGGCAAAGGCGGGGAGAGGGACTGGGGAGTTAGTGTTTGATGGAAACAGAGCTTCAGTTTAAGAAAGTGAAAAATTCGGGAGATGGATGATGGTGAGAGCCACACACCAATGTGAACATCCTTGGGGCCACTGAACTGTGCAGCTGAATATGGTTATGAGACTTTGACCACAATGCTTCCCAGCCTCCAGAACCAACAATGTTCCTTCCATTTAACCCACGCCATCTATGGTAGCAGCCTCAGCAGGCTAAGGGAAGCTCCTTCTCTCTCTCAATGGCGCCTCTGGATTATTCACCCCTAGACAGGGAGAAAGAGCAATCCCTGAAATTACCCTGTAAACTCCGTCCTGTGAGGCAGCTAGCATGGCCTTTCTCTGGTACCACAGTTACGCTGCATGTCTATTTCTCCTACACTGGGACCTTCTTGAGGACAAGGACTTTTCTACTGGGTTCATCTTTGTGTTCCCAGTAATAGCCCATGCACAGCATGGAGTAGAAACTCAATGACTGTATGTCAGCTGGAACTCCACTAAAACAGCCCCACTCAAAGAGGCTTTATCGAAGGACTGCCCTGGTGGTTCAGAGGTTAAGAATCTGCTATCCCATGCAGGGGACGCGGGTTCAATCCCTAGTCTGGGAACTAACATCCCACATGCTGTGGGGCATCTAAGCCCAACTAGAAAAGCCTGCAACAAAGAGCCTGTGCAGCCAATATATAGAAAGAGGCTTTATTGTTAAAATAAACTAAAAATATACAACAGTAGATTCAGTATTGTTTAAAATTTCCATACATTTACTTCAACTTATTTACTAATTTTCTAGTTATTTTATCAATTCTTGATGAGGGATATTGAAATCTTTAATTCTTTGCAATTCTGTTAGTTTTCTCTTGTTAGATGCATAAATATTTAGGAATTTATGTTTTCTTGATGAATGGAGCCCTTTATTATTATAAAATAATCTTTATCTAGGGCAATAGCCTTTTCTCTAAAACCTATTTTATCTTATATTAATATAGCTATGTTAGCACAGTTTTGAGTAATGTTTAGTTCAGTTCAGTCACTCAGTCGTGTCCAACTCTTTGCGACCCCATGAATTGCAGCACGCCAGGCCTCCCTGTCCATCACCAACTCCCGGAGTTCACTCAAACTCGCGTTCATCAAGTCGGTGATGCCATCCAGCCATCTCATCCTCTGTCGTCCCCTTCTTCTCCTGCCCCCAACCCCTCCCAGCATCAGAGTCTTTTCCAACGAGTCAACTCTTCACATGAGGTGGCCAAAGTACTGGAGATTCAGCTTTAGCATCATTCCT
The DNA here is from genome assembly GCF_001704415.2 of Capra hircus. Taxonomy (NCBI): domain Eukaryota; kingdom Metazoa; phylum Chordata; class Mammalia; order Artiodactyla; family Bovidae; genus Capra; species Capra hircus. Next base: position 13,970,157 of record NC_030828.1, on the reverse strand, counting down.
TCCAAAGAAATCCCAGGACTGATCTCCTTCAGAATGCACTAGTTGGATCTCCTTGTAGTCCAGGGGACTCTCAAGAGTCTTCTCCAACACCACAGTTCAAAAGCATCAATTCTTCGGCACTCAGCTTTCTTCACAGTCCAACTCTCACATCCATACATGACCACTGGAAAAACTATAGCCTTGACTAGACGCACCTTTGTTGGCAAAGTAATGTCTCTGCTTTTCTGTATGCTATCTAGGTTGGTCGTAACTTTTCTTCCAAGGAGTAAGCGCCTTTTAATTCCATGGCTGCAATCACCATCTGCAGTGATTTTGGAGCCCAAAAAAATAAAGTCTGACACTATTTCCACTGTTTCCCCATCTATTTCCCGTGTAGTGATGGGACCAGATGCCATGTTAGCTTGTTATATATTCTTTCACCACTTTACTCAACCTTTGTGTCTATATATTTAATGCACTTACTTTAAGCAGAATAAAGTTAAGTCTTGCTTTATATATATCTTTTAATGGGAGTATTAATATTGTTTACATCTAACATGATTGTTATATAGTCATGAATAAATGTATGATCATTTAAAAATATAAAGAAAATTATTTAATAAACTAGCCCCTACTCAAAAGAGGAAAAGGGGACTAACCATTCACTGAGTGCCCGTTGAACGCCAGGCTCTGGGTTAGGCTCCTTACCATGTTATTACATCTGATGTCTCATCTAATCCTCACACTAACCATGTAAGGTGGCTGTGATAACCCCCACTTGCAGATGGTGACAAGGACATTCAGAGAGCTTCAGTGGTTTGCCCATGGTCATGGAGTCACCAACAGTGGAGCCGGGGTTTACTCCCATCTCTGGCTCCAAAGCCTGCACTTAGGGTCTCTGCCTAAACCCGATCCCTCCGGCTCAGAAAAGGTGCACATTACTGCACCCACTAGGTGAGCCGAGTCTCTGCAGACTTTCTTCAGCCAAGGAGCAGAGTCCCTACCATAGTCATTGCAAGTTCCATTCTGCCTCTGACCTGGGGTGGGGGCTGCAGCTTCTTCAGGAGTCACCAAGACAAGACTCGTTTGCACTGGGTTTCCTGGCAGGCATGGGGCAGGCCCCCTGTGAGGTTCCCATGATAGGAGGGCGCTGAGCACAAGACATGGACCACAGGCTGGCATTACAGGAACTAAATGAGTTACCAGCTTGGAAAGCATCCCACCCTCAAGGGCACTGGTGGGGACCCCTTAGGGTTCTCAGCAGTTCCCAGATGCAAACCCAGGGCAGTAGGTATCCAAGTCATCTAGGGCTTTCTACCATGCCTCCCTCAACTCCCCCAGCCTCTGCTCATTATCCAATGCCAAAGCCACTTCCACATCCACAGCAACATCCCAGTTCCTGGGAGCAGAAGCCGTGTTAGGTTTGCTGCAAACTTGATGGCTTAAACAACACGAATGTATTCTCTCACAGTTCTGAAAAGCAAAGTCGAAAATCAAGGTGTTGGCAGGGCCACACTCCCTCTGGTGCCCTGGGGAGGATTATTTCTCACCTCTTTCAGCTTCTGGTAGAGCCAGATGTCGCTTGGCTTGTGGCAGCATAATTCCAGTCTCTGCCTCCAAATTCACATGGTCTTTCACAGAGATCCCTCTGTCTCTTGAATCCCTATCTCCTTTCTTTCATAAGGACACCAGTCACTGCATTTAAAAAAAAATGAAAAGTGAAAGTGTTAGCCACTCAGTCATGTCTAACTCTTTGGGACCCCATGGACTTTAGCCCACCAGGCTCCTGTGTCCATGGAATTCTCCAGGCAAGAATACTGGAGTGAGCTACCATTCCCTTCTCAAGAGGATCTTCCCAAGCCAGGAATAGAACCCAATTTCTCCTGCATTGCAGGTGGATTATTTACTGTCTCAGCCACCACAGCAGCCCCACTGGATTTAGGACACACCCTAAATCCAGGGTAATCTCATCTCAAGATCCTTAAATTAACAATATATACGAAGACCATATTTCTAAACAAGGCTACATTTATGGTTACTGGAAAGAAATACCTGAATATATCTTTTTAGAGGATATGCACCGGGGTCTCAGTGGAAAAGAATCCACCTGCAATGCAGGAGACACGAGTTCGATCCTTGGGTTGGGATGATTCCCCTGGAGGAGGAGATGGCAACCCACTCCAGTATTCTTGCCTGGGAACTTCCATGAACAGAGGAGCCTGGAAGGCTACAGACCACGGGGTCCCAAAAGAATCAGACACGACTTAGTGACTAAACAACCAAAACAACTCAATCCACTACAATGCCCCTTTTTCAAAAAGGAAACACAGAATCTAATTTTTTTTGGTCAGGAACAAAAAGGTGGAAAATTCATAAGGAAATAACTTTCTTCCTGCATCTTAAAATAATTTGGGGTCTTGTTAGTGGCTTACATTGTGCTGGAGGAATCTGTGCAGCCGATCGCTGACGTACGACACAAAAATCCTTTGCCCCCAATGAGAGGAAGAAATAGTACTGAAATTGACTCAGATGTGGTTACAAATATTTGTCAAAGAATCAAATACATTTTAAAATATGAATAAATGGATGGAGATTCTTGTTTCTCTTGGCTATTTCTTAATCACTTGGGTAGTAAATAGGTCTGGTGTCAGAGAAACTCGAGTTCAGACCTTGATTTTATCCCTCTTAGCTGTATGTCTTTCAGAGTTTCTTGACATCTCCAGGTATGTATTCTTATTCATAAAATGGACACGATAACAACAAAACATGCACTTCCACTCTCCCAGAGATTTTCTGAAGATAAAATCGTGTATGTATAGGCACAATGCAAATATCTGTGGCTATTCAGAAAGGCTTACAGAGCTTTGGTTGCCAAATTGAGTCTCTCAAGGTATGATGACCACGCATATAATGGAAGGTCAGATGCAGAAAGAGTTTAAATCCCTGTGGTAGCCTTTCCCTAGAGCTGGTTAAATAAACTGTCATGTTGGGCAAGGATGATGAGAAAGAATTTGAAAGAATCTGTTACCTGCCATCTTGTCTTTCCTAATCCCATTTCAAGGCACTGTAAGTATCAGAGCAAACACTGGCTCTTTCCTTAAGAATTCTAGCTGCGCAAGCAAAATGTGCTCAGAAATGCTTGATAACTCCCTTAAAACTTGTATGTACTTCCTATGAGATTGTTCTCAATTGCACTACTCCCATTATAAATTATGTGTTTTTTTTTCTGGCGCTAGTGGTAAAAAACACACTTGCCAATCCAGGAGGCGCAGGAGACAACACAGGTTCGATCCCTGGGTCAGGAAGATCCCCTGGAGAAGGGAATGGCTACCCACTTCAGTATTCTTGCCTGGACACCCCATGACAGAGGAGCCTGGAGGGCTATAGTCCATGGGTTCACAAAGAGCTGGACACAACTTAGTGACTGAACAACTACCACAACTACACTTAAAAGATTATTCTTAATTTTACTGTATAAACTATAGTTATTTTCTACAGAGCATTCCTCCTTCCTTTTATTATTATAGTTTTAGTATTCACTCAACAAACATTTGCTAATCACTTATACTGGGCCAAGCCTTCAGTTCAGTTCAGTTCAGTTCAGTTCAGTCACTCAGTTGTGTCCAACTCTTTGCGACCCCATGAATCACAGCATGCCAGGCCTCCCTGTCCATCACCATCTCCCGGAGTTCACTCAGACTCACGTCCATCGAGTCAAAGCCAAGCCTTAGGCTACTGATAATCCTATAAGTCATGGAAGGCAGGGCTTCTACTTCCATGAATATTATGATCTAGTAAAGGAAAAAGATGGAAATAACCAAGTATACATGAGATGTGCCATCTCAGTTCAGTCCAGTTCAGTCGCTCAGTCATGTCCGACTCTTGGCGACCCCATGATTCGCAGCACGCCAGGCCTCCCTGTCCATCACCAACTCCCGGAGTTCACTCAGACTCAAGTGCATTGAGTCAGTGATGCCATCCAGCCATCTCATCCTCTGTCATCCCCTTCTCCTCCTTCCCCCAATCCCTCCCAGCATCAGGGTCTTTTCCAATGAATCAACTCTTCACATGAGGTGGCCAGAGTATTGGAGTTTCAGCCTCAGCATAAGTCCTTCCAATGAACACCCAGGACTGGTCTCCTTTAGGATGGACTGGTTGGATCTCCTTTCAGTCCAAGGGACTCTCAAGAGTCTTCTCCAACACCACAGTTCAAAAGCATCAATTCTTTGGCGCTCAGCTTTCTTTATAGTCCAACTCTCACATCCATACATGACCACAGGAAAAACCATAGCCTTGACTAGACGGACCTTTGTTGGTAAAGTAATATCTCTGCTTTGCAATATGCTATCTAGGTTGGTCATAACTCTCCTTCCAAGAAGTAAGTGTCTTTTAATTTCATGGTTGCAATCACCATCTACAGTGATTTTGGAGCCCCAAAAAATAAAGTCTGACATTATTTCCACTGTTTCCCCATCTATTTCCAATGAAGTGATGGGACCAGATGCCATGATCTTAGTTTTCTGAATGTTGAGCTTTAAGCCAACTTTTTCACTCTCCTCTTTCACTTTCATGAAGAGGCTTTTTAGTTCCTCTTCACTTTCTGCCATGAGGGTTCCATCTCAGGAGGAAGTAAATTTTCCATGGTTTGGGGAGAGTAGCCCAGGCAGAGGGAAGAGCAGGGGCACAGAAGTCCAGGGGTGAGAAAGGGAAGGAAGGCCTGATGAGAGTGGTCCATGTGCTGGGACTGTCCGGGTGTAGAACATGAGAGGGGAGCAGAGGCATGCATGCATGCACGCTTCAGTCATGTCCAGCTCTTTGCGACCCTATGGACTGTAGCCTGCCAGGCTCCTTTGTCCATGGGATTCTCCAGGCAGAAGCATGAGGTGGAGCTTAGAAGACTAGCTGGGCTCCAACCTAGAGAGCTTTTATGTCAAAAGGAAGGGTTTAGATTTTATCCCTTAGCCAAAGGGAGCCTGGAGGATTGTAAGCAACACAATGACTATATTAGACATGGCCTAGCCCTACAAGGTACACTTTTGGAGAATGTTTCCCATAGGAAATACATCACAGCAATTATCTCAGCCAGGGAAGTCTGTTTTCCCTTCTGGGTCAGGAGAATAGTATGTCAGCAAATGGCTTGGCATGTCTATAATCCCTGTAGGAATGTCCAAACACAAGTTAGAATAAAAACATGCCCCTGAGTTGGTGCCCCTTAAAATCTCCTGCCAGAAATAGCACTTGGAGAGCAAATTCATCAAGGGAATAAAGCAGGGCATCCAGGAGAGGCAACCAGAATGTGCCATTAGACCTAGGGGGGGAGATGGGAAACAGTGATGAAAAAACAGGTGGAGAGACAGTTCAAAAATGGTTGGACTCTCCCTCAGTGCTGCAGGAACCAAGCAAAAATCAATAAGTCGTTTTCTGGTGAAGGCATAACTCGTAAAATTATCAGAAAGTCAAGAAACAAGCATAGTCCAGAACAATACAGGAACTTCTGCCAGTAAACAGAGATGGCATTAGCAACCAACAAGCAGGTAAATTAAAGGGAGGTGGCTTGCATTTTCCATTTGTGTCTGTGCCTCGGGTGGCTCAAGGACCCTCAGAGTAGAGCTGATGGACTCTGAGAGCAGAAATGATGAAAGAATACACTGGTAGACTTGGCACTCTAAAAGACAATGGGTGGTATGGGCGTGCTAGTCACTCAGTTGTGTCCGAGTCTTTTTGACTCCATGCACTGCAGACCATCAGGCTCCTCTGTCCAGGGGGCATTCTTCAGGCAAGAACACTGGGGTGTGTAGCCATTTCCTTCTCCAGGGGATCTTCCTGACCCAGGGATCAAACCCGGGTCTCCTGCGTGGCATGCAGATTGTTTACTGTCTGAGCCACTGGAGAAGGCCAAAAGGCAATACTCCTACACACCGAAAATCTACAAGTACAAAATGAAATAGCAAATCCAAAGAAGAACTTTTATGCACAAAGCTATCTTTATTTTAAATTAATTAATTTATTAATTTATTTGACTGTGCAGAAGGCAATGGCACCCCACTCCAGTACTCTTGCCTGGAAAATCCCATGGACAGAGGAGCCTGGAAGGCTGCAGTCCATGGGGTTGCTGAGGGTCGGACACAACTGAACGACTTCACTTTCACTTTTCACTTTCATGCATTGGAGAAGGAAATGGCAACCCACTCCAATGTTCTTGCCAGAATTCCAGGGACGGGGGAGCCTTGTGGGCTGCCGTCTATGGGGTTGCACACAGTTGGACACGACTGAAGTGACTTAGCAGCAGCAGCAGCAGCAGCAGGATCTTTAGTTGCGCCATTCAACCTCTTTCAGCTGTGGTCTGTAGGATCTGGTTCCCTGACCAGCAATGGAACCCAGGCCTCCTACACTGGAAGCATGGAGTCTTGGCCACTGGATCACCATGGAAGTCCCAAAGTTGTCTTTAATAATTTTATTTATTCTCATCAAAAATTGGTGACAACCTAATAATCCCACAATCAAGTTTTTAAAGGGACCCATAAATGTGGAAATCACTTACAAATGCATCTAGCTAAGCAATAAAACTTGACTGTGACATTTGAAACATATGCTATGATTTTATCTATATAGTAATAAAAAGACTAATCATAAAAAAATCTAGAAAAATTGTTTAAATGTTTGTTATTCCTTACTCCCTTGGGTAAATGACATCAACCAGAAATCATTCAAAATGTCTCCAGGCATGAGGGTTTAGTGTAAGCTGCTAGTTGTGTCTGACTCTTTGTGACTCTGTGAATTATAGTCCACCAGGCTCCTCCATCCATGGAATTCTCCATGCAAGAATATTGGAGCGGGTTGCCATGCCCTCCTCCAGGGGATCTTCCCAATCCAGGGATCAAATGCAGGTCTCCCACATTGCAGGTGGGTTCTTTATGACCTGAGCCACAAGGGAAGCCCAAGAATATTGGAGAGAGTAGCCTATTCCTTCTCCAGGGGATCTTTCTAGCCCAGGAATCAAACTGGGGTCTCCAGCATTACAGGCAGATTCTTTACCAGATGAGCTACCAGCCACCAGTCTTGGAATCCCCAAATGATCTGGTGGTGCTGTTTATCTCTCCTTTCTAGTACCTGCCGTGGCCCTCATATTCTGTCCCACAAAAGCAGGGGTGAGAAATAGAATGTAGAGAAGGAAAGCAGCATGCATTCATGCAAAGGACCCCCTTGAGTACCTATGTTTAAATGCTAGTTAAAATGTATTAGAAGCATAAACAAATCATATGTGTACCCAGGCTCCTGGTATAAGACAGATAAATGCTACATGAAAGCCAGTTTATTTCAAAGATGAAAGAAAGATAAAAGAACTCTATGCCTTCTTTTGTGTCTTTCTGGGAGGAAAAAGTTGTCACTTTTGCAAATGATATGAACCTTTGCCTAACTGCTGTACCATCTGCTCCAGCTGGCTTGTGGAATCTAAAAAGAGCATTTCCCTTTCTGGGTCAGCAGTGACATCACATGTGGAGGCAGAGGGTGGCAGGGTGGGTGTAGATGAATGTGTAGAATGGCACCAGCCCCTGGGGACTCCCAATATATGTGGCAGGCACACATCCTGACTGTCTAAGTGCCCATGTGGAGCAGGGACAAGCTGCTTAGGACCACAGGCAAAGACTAAAGGATGGAAGAAGCATAGTTCCCCGTGGAAAAGTACCAATGGACACAGAGTTCTGTGATTTCCTGCCAAAGCGCTACTGTAAGAGCATACTGGTCCCCTGCTTCTGGAAAAGACCTCTCTGGATGCATCAATCTATTTACAAGCAGATTGCTTCTTCCTATTCTGGCGCTGACCTGGGCAGGGGGTGCGGTTGTTGTTGTGGGTGTGTGCTCAGGCGTATCTGACTCTTTGCAACCCCATGGACTGTAGCCCATGAGGCTCCTCTGTCCGTAGAATTCTCCAAGGCAAGAATACTGGAGTGGATTGCCATTTCCTCCTCCAGGGGGTCTTCCTATCCCAGGGATCAAACCCACGTCTCCTGTGTCCCCTGCATTGGCAGGCAGATTCTAGTTTACCACTGAGCCACTTGAGGGAGTGAGGCGGAACCATAAAAGGAGAATTGCAAAACAGCCTTGCTCTATAAAGGCAGCTTGGATCTCTTGAACAAGTAGAGACCTGAATTCAAGTCCCAGCCTGGCCCCTGGCCAACCGCATGGCCTTGGGTAAGTCCCAACTCATACACTGACCTTAGGCATTAGGTAGAAAGTGGGGCTGATACATTTAGGGCTTCCTACTCCTCTGGGCTGCTTCTGACATCAATGAGCAGAGAGATTTGACAACCTGAAAACTTCCTTGGGGACCACCTAGAACCAGGAAGACAAGCACAAGCAGGGTCTCTGCTGTATCACTCAGGGAGAGGAAAGCCCTGAGCACCAAGGGTTCAGGGGACCGCAGGATGACTGCAGCCCCAAGCCAACTATACCCAGATGGTCATGGTTTGTGATTACTGATCCTTCCAATAAATAGATAAAAAGTCCCCCTGGTGGCTCAGATGGTGAAGAATCTGCCTGCAGTGGGGGAGACCCGGGTTTGATTCCTGGGTCAGGATGAACCCCTGGAGAAGAGCATGGCTACCCACTCCAGTATTCTTGCCTGGAGAACTCCATGGACAGAGCAGCCTGGTGGCTTATAGTCCATGGGGTCAGACATGACCTAGCAACTAACACACATGAAACACACATGGAAAGGTAGCAGTGGCTGCTGATATCTGAGAATGAATTAGTCCACTGAACACTGGCCTGCAGGACAAGCAGCCTACCATTTCTGCTCATATCAGCAACATCTTCCCACCTTGCCCATCTCACTATAAAGATGATATTTGGATTTATAACTGCCTGACTTCTATGCCTACCCATCAGTTATTTCCGAACTTAGGTGATGAGCCGAAATATCATTTAAGTCCTTAGGGGTAGTCTACCCATGTAGGAGTCTGTTGATGTATCTATATTCCTCTCTGGTCCCCAGCACAGGGTCCCAGCCAACATCAGCTGAAGCAAACCCCATCTTGACCAGTGCTTTTGGCTAACCCCCTTCTCAAAGACAGGAAATCCATATTCCTTCTCACACTCCACTGAAAATTCTTGGGCTCTCTGACCTTGACAGCCCCCTCCCAGGCCATGATGGGGCAAGGACGCTGTTTCCTGGACATCTCTCTACTCTCAGGCCCCTACATTTCTCTGGGAATTGTGTTGTTTCAGAGTACCATCTGTGATAGTTTCTGAGGGCTGCTGCAACAAACTGCTACAAATTGGGAGGCTTATGGGCTTCCCAGGTGGCTCACCTGACAATGCAGGAGACCTAAGTTTGATCGGTGGGTCAGGAAAATCCCCTGGAGGAGAGCAAGGCAACCCATTCTAGTATTCTTGCCTGGAGAATCCCATGGGCAAAGGAGGCTGGTAGGCTACAGTCCATGGGGTTGCAATGAGTGGGACATGACTGAAGCGACTCAGCATGACACATACAATGTGGTTTACAGCAACAGAAGCTCAGTTCTGGAAGCTAGAAGTCTGAAAGCAAGATGTCAGGAGGGCCATAGTCTCTCTGAAGAAGTGAGAGCGGGTCTTTCTCGCCTCTTCTAGTTTCTGAATCCCAGCAATCACCGACATTCTTTTGTCTTATAGAGGCATCACTTAAATCTCTGCCTTTGCCTTCACATGGCCTTCAGCCCTGTTTCTGTCCATGCCTCTGTGCCCAGATCTCCTTTTCTTAGAGGGACGCCAGCCCCTGGATCTAGTATGACCTCCTCTTAATTTGATTTCATCCATAAAGACCTTATTCATAGGTGCTGAGGGGTCGGGACTTCATATCTCTTGTTGTTATTTAGTCGCTAAGTCATGTCCAACTCTTTGCGACCCCTTGGACTACAGCCAGCCAGGCTCATCTGTCCATGGGATTCTCCAGGCAAGAATTCTGGAGTGGCTTGCCATTTCCTTCCCCAGGGGATCTTCCCGACCCAGGGGTGGAACCCACATCTCCTGCATTGGCAGATGGAGTCTTTATCACTGCGCCACCTGGGAAGCCCTAATCATTATTTTAGGACCTTTAAGACCTGATGGTCCATTTAGATTTAGAGAACCAGGCCTTGGGAGACTGCGTTCTGGGCTGACAAGTTTGAGGGACCAGTAAGTTGGGGGGTGGTGGAAGGAAGAGCAGGAGTTCTTACAGGGAAGAGCAGACCTTGAAATGTACTCCAGGAGAGATACGGGGCATGAAAACATACCCCAGGGACTTCCCTGGGGGTGCAGCGGCTAAGATTCCACGCTCCCAATGCAGGGAGCCCAGGCTTGATCCCTAGTCAAGGAGCTAGATCCCATATGCCTCAACTGAGTCTTCACATGCCAAAACCAAGACTCGGTACAGCCAAATAAGTGAATATTTTTTAAAAGCCCCGTTCTGGAGGAGGCCTTGGGAGAGTTAGGACTGGGTCTACAGGGGAAAGAGGAGAACCCGTTGCACAGGAGGTCAGGAGACCCTGGTTTGAGTCCCAAGTCTGCTGCTTACAAGTCCCTTGACTGGTTGACTTCCTACCCTAAGAAAACTGGGTCAACCTCAGTGCCGGCCTACATAGTGTGAGGCTTGTTATTCAGTCACCCAGTCGTGCCTGACTCTGCGACCCCATAGACTGCAGCATGCCAGGCTTCCCGTCCTTCACCATCTCCCAGAGCTTGCTCAAATTCATGTCCATTGAGTCAGTGATGCCATCCAGCCAGCTCATCCTCTGTCGTCCCCTTCTCCTCCAGCCCTCAATCTTTCCCAGCATCAGGGTCTTTTCCAATGAGTCTAACCATTGTGTGAGGCTAACCATTCAGAATTAACCTGGGGACCAGGGGAGGTAATTCTTCATTAAGTTGCTAATTTCCTGATTCAGATGAGGCTTATAGTAATGATCCCTTCACCAGTGGGAATGGAAGGCTAAGTCCAGGGTGGAAAGAGTCTGGTTCTTAAGTCATTTTACCACTGACCTCTTCTCCAGGCCTGGCCCATCAACTCTGAGGACGGTTTGTCCCAAAGCCATTGCCACCATCAAACACTGGTGGCTTAGGAGTCTCTTTTGTGTAACCCGCCAGTTACTCATATTCTGATGACAAGAACCATCCAGAGCTGAAGCAACAGGGTCTTTTCTGTCATGATAGCAAATATTTTTTAGGTCCAGAGGTTCTGGGAGGTGGTTTAAGCTCTACCAGGCAATGAAGGGGCTTCCCAGGTGGCACTAGTGGTAAAGAACCCACCTGTCAGTGCAGGAGATATAAGAGCCACGGGTTTGATCCCTGGGTCAGGAAGATCCCCTGGAGGAGGGCAGGGCAATCCACTCCAGTATTCTCTCCTGGAGAATCCCCATGGACAGAGGAGCCTGGCGGGCTACAGGCTGTAGGGTCACAAAGAGTCAAACACAACTGAAGCAACTTAGCACAAATGCACCCAGGCAATGACAGGTTGCTGCCTGCAGGTAATCCCCTCATCAGCAGAGCAGATGAAGTAACATCATTCAAAGAGAAAGACAAAAGGATGCTCTCTTGGGATGCTCATTGCAAATACAGTTCTGGAGCAAAGGAACGAGCTAAGCTCTCTGTTAACCTTTAGAAGCAGGAAAAAAATAGATGGGAGAGAAGGCTGAGGTCTCTGGTTAGTGGTTTTTTAAAAATCTGTCAGATTTAATTAAATCATCACAAGTGCCTTTTAAAGGGCTCTGTGTGGTTGTCCTGCATGGTCAGAGGAACGTGATCCAAGAGGCAGCCGGGGCCTTGGCGGAGCTCCAACTTCTGTCCTTTTCCAGGCAGGAAACACAAGTCAGCCAGTAGCGCTTGTCATTGTGTGGACCCTGAAGGCCATGAAATGCAGGTCTGGCATCAGATCCGGAGGCTCAGCACGATGCACGGAACTTTGCCAGAAAATCTGGTGCCCCCATCTTTTGTCCCTGAACTGACTAGACTTTCTCTGCAGTGCAGCCTCTGCTGTATATCTGCTGATCCCAAGCTCCAGTCTCTCCTCCCTTTTCACTCCACATACCACCAGAGGCACAATATGCAGGACTTAAACTCTGTTCTCCCATCTAAGAGAGAGCTATTAAATGAGAAGCCTCCATTGGTAAAAAATATTCAGTTCAGTTCAGTCACTCAGTCATACCTGACTCTTTGCAACCCCATGGACTGCAGCACGCCAGGCCTCCCTGTCCATCATCAATTCCCAGAGCTTACTCAAACTCATGTCCATTGAGTCAGTGATGCCATCCAACCATCTCATCCTCTGTCGTCCCTTTCTCCTCCTGCCCTCAATCTTTCCTAGCATTGGGGTCTTTTCAAATGAATCAGTTCTTTGCATCAGGTGGCCAAAGTATTGGACTTTTAGCTTCAGCATCAGTCCTTCCAATGAATATTCAGGACTGATTTCCTTTAGGATGGACTGGTTGGATCTTCCAATCCAAGGGACTCTCAAGAGTCTTCTCCAACACCGCAGTTCAAAAGCATCAATTCTTTGGTGCTCAGCTTTCTTTATAGTCCAACTCTCACATACATACATGACTATTGGAAAAACCACAGCTTTGACTAGATGGACCTTTGTTGGCAAAGTCATGTCTCTACTTTTTAACATGCTGTCTAGGTTGGTCATAACTTTCCTGCCAAGGAGCAAGCATCTTTTAATTTCATGGCTGCAGTCACCATCTGCAATGATTTTGGGGCCCCAAAAAATAAAGTCTGTCACTGTTTCCATTGTTTCCCCATCTATTTCCCATGAAGTGATGAGACTGGATGCCATGATCTTAGTTTCAGTGTTAAAACGTTGAGTTTTGAGCCAACTTTTCCACTCTCCTCTTTCACTTTCATCAAGAGGCTCTTTAGTTCTTCGCTTTCTGCCATAAGGGTGGTGTCATCTGCATATCTGAGGTTATTGATATTTCTCCCAGCAATCTTGATTCCAGTTTGTGCTTCATCTAGCCCAGCATTTCTCATGATATACTCTATATAAGTTAAATAAGCAGGGTGACAATATACAGCCTTGACGTACTTCTTTCCCGATTTGGAACTAGTCTATTGTTCCAAGTCCAGTTCTGACTGTTGCTTCTTGATTTGGCCAAAAAGTTTATTTGGGTTTTTCTGGCCAGCCCAATGATATAATTCATATTATTGTATATGAATAATACAGGTAAAGGGGCTTCCCAGGTGGCGCTAGTGGTAAAGAACCTGCCTGCCAATGCGAGGGACATAAGAGATGCAGGCTCAACCCCTGGTTTGGGAAGATCCTATGGAAGAGGACATGGCAAAACCCTCCAGTGTCCTTTCCTGGAGAATCCCCTGGACAGAGGAGCCTGGTGGGCTACAGTCCCATGGGGTCACTAAGAGTGGGACATGTCTAAAGTGACTTAGCAAGGACACATAATCAGGCAAAAATGATCATAGGGAGTGCTTCTTTAGGAGACAGAATCTGTCCTCCACGCTTAACACATTTCCAAAATATAAGAAAATTTAAAAAAAAAAAAGACTAAGGCAGAACTGTGGGTGGTAATCAATCAGGTTGTTCACCACAGAATCCTGGCCCTCTGTTGGTCTGCAACCTCAGCAGCTGCCCAAGTGTACAGTGAAACCAGCCCCATCCACAGAGGGCAGGCAGAGAAGGAAGGAAGAGATGGGTCACTCCAGATTGGGGGGTGGCAGGTGTAATAAGCAAAGGAAGTTCTGTATGATGACAATCTTCAATGTCACAAGACAGATTGTCTGGCAAGACGCTCACTTGCCAGAATTTAAAAATGTATAGAGAGAACTTAGCATGGCTCAGTCACATATTCCATCTAGATGGCCTCACCTTCCTGTCCCAAGGTTGCATCCTTGGGCAGCTTCTGGGCTGGGGAAGGCCAGCAGAACACACATTCCAAGGACAGGAGAGAGAGTGAGGTGCCTCCGATTGCCCGGGTCCAGCTCACACCCTTTTGTTGTCCTCTTCCAGCACTCCACACTCATGACTAGATCCTACCCTCTCAGAAGCCGCTCCCTTCTGCAGTGTGCCCTGAGCAGTCAGCAAGGGTTTCTACTATCAGGGAGGTGGCTTTTTTTGCAGGGGGAGGGGGTGGGGGGTGGATGGCTACCTAGCTGCTTTGGAGGCAGATATCACAGCAATAGTATAGGCACATGTAAGCAAAAACGCATGTCTGAGGAGGCCTTACAAATAGCTATGAAAAGAAGAGAAGTGAAAGGCAAAGGAGAAAAGGAAAGATATACCCATTTAAATGCAGAGTTCCAAAGAACAGTAAAGAGAGATAAGAAAGACTTCCTCAGTGATCAATGCAAAAAAAAAACTAGAGGAAAACAATAGAATGGGAAAGACTAGAGATCTTCAAGAAAATTAGAGATACCAAGGGAATACTCCATGCAAAAAATGGGCACAATAAAGGACAGAAATGGTATGGACCTAACAGAAGCAGAAGATATTAAGAAGAGGAGGCAAGAATACACAGAACTATACAAAAAAGATTTTCACAACCCAGATAACCACCGTGGTGTGATCACCCACCTAGAGCGAGACATCCAGGAAAGCAAAGTCAAGTGGGCCTTAGGAAGCATCACTACGAACAAAGCTAGTGGAGGTGATGGAATTCCAGTGGAGCTATTTCAAATCCTGAAAGATGATGCTGTGAAAGTGCTGCCACTCAATATGCCAGCAAATTTGGAAAACTTGGCAGTGGCCACAGGACTGGAAAAGGTCAGTTTTCATTCCAACCCCAAAGAAAGGCAATGCCAAAGAATGCTCAAACTACTGCACAATTGCACTCATCTCACACGCTAGTAAAGTAATGCTCAAAATGCTCCAAGCAAGGCTTCAGCAGTACGTGAACCATGAACTTCCAGATGTTCAAACTAGTTTTAGAAAAGGCAGAGGAACCAGAGATCAGATTGCCAACATCCATTGGATCATCGATAAAGCAAGAGAGTTCCAGAAAAACATCTACTTCTGCTTTATTGACTATGCCAAAGCCTTTGACGTGTGGACCACAACAAACTGTGGAAAATTCTTCAAGAGATGGGAATACCAGACCACCTGACATGCCTCATGAGAAACCTATATGCAGGTCAGGAAGCAACAGTTAGAAATGGACATGGAAAAACAGCCTGGTTCCATATTGTCACCCTGTTTATTTAACTTAAATGCAGAGTACATCATGAGAAATGCTGGGCTGGATGAAGCACAAGTTGGAATCAAGATTGCTGGGAGAAATATCAGTAATCTCAGATATGCAGGTGATACAACCTTTATGGCAGAAAGTGAAGAGGAACTAAAGAGCCTCTTGATGAAAGTGAAAGAAGAGAGTGAAAAAGTTGGCTTAATGCTCAGCATTCAGAAAACAAAGATCATGGCATCTGGTCCCATCACTTCATGGCAAGTAGTGGGGAAACAGTGTAAACAGTGACAGACCTTATTTGGGGGGGGGGGGGCTCCAAAATCACTGCAGATGGTGATTGCAGACATGAAATTAAAAGATGCCTGCTCCTTGGAAGAAAAGTTATGACCAACCTAGACAGCTTATTAAAAAGCAGAGACATTACTTTGCCAACTAAGGTCCGTCTAGTCAAGGCTATGGTTTTTCCTGTGGTCATGTATGGATGTGAGTGTTGGACTGTGAAGAAGGCTGAGCACTGAAGAACTGATGCTTTTGAACTGTGGTGTCGGAGAAGACTCTTGAGAGTCTCTTGGACTGCAAGGAGGTCCAACTAGTCCATCCTAAAGGAAATCAGCCCTGAATATCAGTCCTTCCAGGACTGATGTGGCCACCTGATGTGAAGAACTGACTCATTTGAAAAGATCCTGATGCTGGGAAAGATTGAAGGTGGGAGGAGAAGGGGATGATAGAGGATGAGATGGTTGGATGGCATCACCGGCTCAATGGACATGAGTTTGAGTGAACTCCAGGAGCTGGTGATGGACAGGGAGGCCTGGCATGCTGCAGTCCACGGGGGTGCAAGGAGTCAGACATGACTGAGTGACTGAACTGAACTGAAGAGAAAACAGAGATGAAAATAATGTTTCCCAAAATAAGTAATATTTATTTTTACCAAAAGCCCCATGATCTGAACTACTTATTAAGTCTCATAAGCTGGGGGGTTTGATCACTCAGGGTGTTAACTGGTTTTACATGACTTAATAAAAATGAGCATTAGCAAACCCATCAGGTCCCAACACACAACATTCTGATTGGATAATGACATAAGAGCCTCTTCTCAAGGCAATAATAATGTCCAAGGCCATTCTATTTTGGAGGACAGCTCTTTAGAAATATTTCAGTGTTTAGTGAGTACAGGTTTTGATGGCTATCATTTAAGTCATACTGGGTGAATTTATGTTTACATAAAATAACCAAAAAAGTTTAGCATCACTTTTTATTGGACAATGCTTCCCATGTAATTTGATGTATCAAATAAGCCTAATTAATTTAATATCTCTCGAAATGGCAACCCACTCCAGTATTCTTGCTTGGAAAATCCCACGGGCGGAGGAGCCTGGTGGGCTACAGTCCACGGGGTCGCAAAGAGTCGGACACGACTGAGCGACTTCACTTCACTTCATATGAAAAGAGAGAACACATTTTTCGTGATGCTTCAAGAACCCTCTAGAAAATCCCAAAGTTACTTAAAGGTCAATGAGACTTCATTTAGAATTTGATTTTGTGGAAGTTTGTCAAAAATATCAAAAGGGTTTAAAGCAATTGATTAAGCAGGTCACTGTGAACTAATACTTAGTCATTCATTCATTTAACCAAAACAATAATTAAAGACTTCAAAGGCAAATATAGAAAGTTACATAGTTATAGAAAAAAACTTAGTTCTTTTAATAAAGAGACTTGTTTAAGTAATCAAAAACCTGATAAAGTCAATAGGAAACACAGGAAATTATTTTGATAAAACACAGAATCTTTGTTTTCTAGGCAGATTACTTAAAAAGTAAAGCCTTTCACATTCTCATTAAGAACAAACCAAAAGTCCAAAAACCCTCTTTCCTTTTAGCATGTGAAAGCAATAAGCTTTAGATATACTATTGATAGTAAAGCTTATTTTTCTTTAAATCAATAAAATAGAACTCTTACAAATTAATTTTTGTAATACCCTCCAAAGGTAGAAAAATATCACACATGCATAACATATACGCATACAAGTACATAAGCATACCAACACAAAGCCCTGTAACTTTCATTTCAAAACTTTAGCTGTGACTCAGGTAAAATAATATAAAACTCACTAGTTTATGAAACAGTTAAATTCAATGTGTTCTGGCGGGTGGAACAAGCTACTCACATGGCTAAAGCTTTCCATAATATTTGTAGAGAAAACTTTAAAGATTTGCATTTATCCTTTACTAGTAGTCTTATGGAGGCTGTGGACTGATTCGGGGCATGGGAACTTCTACAGCAGTATTTTAAACAGCCTCCTTTTTTTCTTCCTTCTCAGGCAATTGTAGGCATGTTTTCATGATCTTTTAGGCTGTGTATATTTCAGACATGATAAGACTTACAACTTCAAGAATCAGAGACGGAATGCAAGTTTTCTCCTAGGATATGAGTGCACATATTTCTCTATTATCAGAAGTCTAGGCTAATTGCTATTTAAAATGTTCCTTCACATGAGGGACTGGACAGCATGGACACTGTTCATTTCACTGTCAATCACCACTACATCATCTCCTTTATTCTCACTTTTCCAGCGATTCTGCCTCTGAGCATCTTAATCACACTGGGTCACAAGTGTTGCTGTTGTTGTTGTTGTTATTGCTGTTTAATTGCTAAGTCATGTTTGACTCTTTTGAGACCCCACGGATTATAGCCCACTACACTCCTCTGTCCATGGCATTTCCCAGACAAAAATACTGGAGTGGGTTGTCATTTCCTTCTCCAGGGGATCTTCCTGACCCAGGATCGAACATGTCTCCTGGACTGGCAGACAGATTTCACCAGGGAAGCCCTTTGTCACTAGTACTCGGAAAGTACTCAGACCTTAATCCATGGCGCCTTGTGCCCAGCTCACTCTGCACAATGGCATGCCGATGTCTCCAACTTGTTATTTTGTTCTCCCTCCTAGTCTGTTAGCCCTGAAGCTAGCAGAGTACTGGACAACTGCGCATTCTTCTCTGACTTCAGCTGTTCCCCCAACTTTCTAACTTGAGCTTTAGCCTCTAGTCAAGAATGGATGGCCAGCTGACAGTAGCCATTTGTTTCCCTTATTTGGCACAGGGCACTACACAGTTTCTCAAACACACACACACACAAAAGCAGTTTTCAGAGCATCCTGTACTGACGCAGCCGGCTAGAAGCATCTAAGCAGGGATTTCCCCCACAGACACTTCTTCCCCCAGACCCATTTCTTTGGTCTCTTGGCTGGCTCACCGGTTGTTAGTTTTCACCTTATACAGTTGACTCCTATATAAGGAAAGCAAGGAGAGACCCAAGAATGAGGCAGACCAATCAAGACTGATCGGTGGAAGGCTCAACAAGCAAGGGAGAGTATATGCGGGCATGTCTTTGATGCTGCAAGAGAGTCAGATCTCCACACCCACCAGAATCTTTTTGTGAATGCGACTCTTTTATTCTCAGCTGCGCCGGGCCTCCCTTGCTGTGCAGGATCTCCTCGAGTTGTGCTGTGTGGGCTCCTCTGCGGCTGCTTCTCTTGCTGCGGGGCGCAGGCTGTAGAGGGTGGCGACTTCCATAGTTGTTGCACAGCAGCCCGTTCAGCAGCTGCAGTTCCCCGGCTCTGGAGCACTGGCTCAGTAGTTGTAGGGCAGGGGCTTAGCTGCTTTACGGTATGTGGGATCTTCCCAGGCCAGGAATCGAAGCCATGTCTCCTGCATTGGCAGGTAGATTCTTTACCACTGAACCACCAGGGAAGCCCAGAGTCTTAAAATTTGTATAGAGGCTGTAACTAGGTTCAGTCACATACACCACCCAGATGGTCTCAGCTGCACCTCTCTGTCTCAAGACTGTCCTTGAGCAGTTTCTGGTACAGGGAAGGCAAGTGGAACGCACGTTCTAGAATCAAGGGAGGGAGTGAGAAGCCTACAGCTGCCCAGGTCCAGCTTTCAGGTCAACCGGCGGCCACACCTGCTTGAAAACCTTCAAATTCTCCCCTCCTGAGCACTTAGTTGGTGAGACATCCTGACTCCACTGTAGCTTGAGAGGGGCCCCGTGACTCATTCTGGCCAATGAATTTTGAGAGAAAGTGGTGCATGTCACTTGCAGACTAGAGCGTCTACTTGCCAATGGAAGACCCTCCATTTCTCCCTTTCCCTCTGGCATAATGACTGGCATCTTTGGGGATCAGAGCCCTGTACCAAACCAACATGGATATGTAGCATTGTTTGTTTCTAATTTATAAGGCACTAATATTTTGGTTGTTGGGTAGCAAGACCTCCTCTAGTCTATCTGATTAAACATATATTCATGGGTCAGTCAATCCTAAAGGAAATCAACTCAGAATATTCATTGGAAGAACTGATGCTGAAGCTCCAATATGTTGGCCACCTGATGTGAAGAGTCAACTCTTTGTAAAAGACCCTGATGCTGGGAAAGATTGAGGGCAAGAGGAGAAGGAGGCAACAAAGGATGAGATGGCCGAATGGCACCCCTGACTCAATGGACATGAGTTTGAGCAAACTCAACGATAATGAAGGAGAGGGAAGCCTGGTTTGCTGCAGTTCATGAGGTCTCACAGAGTCAGACATGGCTGAGCAACTGAACATCAGCATGGATTATTTCTGAAAAGATAAAAATTTTGAAAGTAAGAGAAGAAGAATCAGAAGTGGGAGCGATTTTACACTTTCCTCTTGTGTGCTATTTGTTTTGGTTAGCATGCCCGTGTATGAATGCTTCTCCCTCCTCCACCCTGAAATTTAAACAAATGAATGAATAAAACACACTGAGCGGCACTATATGCTAAGCATCACCCTAGGCACCTGGGAGACAAAGCGTGAAGCTATTTTATGTATTTTCCTAGCCAAGGTTCTGTAGGGCCAATGTTCCTGAGTCTTCTCTGGGCATCTACATACATCCCCATCTTACTCAAAACAAGACCTCCCCACACCACACAGTGTTTCTCTTCCACTCACAGCCAGGAAGGCGGAGAGAATGGAGCCAGAACCTTCCTGGCCGTGTCAGAGAGGTCTAAGTGCTTCTCTTCATCACTGACACCGATGGCTAGGGTGAAGTGAGTTCGGAAATGGCTGTGATGATGCTTGAAGCCTCTCTGCTCACTGTGTGGATAAGGAGTGCTGCAGCCGGGTCACTGAAGTGGCCACTTCCTAGCCATATGGATGTGAGCCTGAAGCAGGCTGTGCCCTGGGAAAGCTTCTGTTGTAAGTGAGCCCAGAAACAGCCCTGCTTGCCAGAGGCTGGGGCCAGTGTGCCAGTTAGGGTTCATCCTTCAACTACAGAAGCCCCACCACAGTGGTTTAACCAAATAGGTATTGTTTCCCTAATAAGAAGGAGACCAGAGGAAGCCGTCCGAAGCGGTACAGCAGTCCACGATGGAATCACTGTCCCAGGCTTCGTCATCCATATTGTGTGGCTTTTATTCCTCACACTTCCCGCCTTTAAGGTGTAAGATGATGACTCCACCTCCCACCTCCCGTCGGCATTCCTGGCCAGAAGCAGCAGCAGCAAGCCACCTCGGGAAAGCACAAACTTTTTCAGAAATCCAACGTATACTGGCTGCAACCAGCCAAGCATAATAGTTAAGAGCCCTGATTCTCCAAACTAACTGGATTCAAACTCTGGCTCCGCCATTAAATAGCTGTGTTCTTGGGCTGTTTACTTCACCTCTCTGTGTCTCAATTTTCTCATGAATAAAATAGAGTAGACTGTCAAGGGCTTCCCTGATGGCTCAGATGATAAAAAATCTGCCTGTAATGCAGAAGACCCAGGTTTGATCCCTGGGTCGGGAAGATCTCCTGGAGAAGGGAATGGCAATCCACTCCAGTATTCTTGGCTAAAGAATCCCATGGACTGGGGGGCTACAGTCCTTGAGGGTCGCAAAAAGACAGACCTGACTGAGCGACTTGCACACACAGAGACTCATACAGAGTGAAGTTAGTCAGAAAGAGAAAAACAAATATGAAGACAGATATATAGGGAATCTAGAAAAATGGTCCTGTTGGAACTATTTGCAGGGCAGGAGTAAAGATGCAGACGTAAAGAACGGAGCTGTGGATGGGGGCGTGGGGGAAGGGGAGAGGGGGACGAATTGGGAGACTAGCACTGACGTATATACACTGCCATGTGTCAAATAGCCAGCTAGAGGGAAGCTGCTGCATGGCACAGGCGGCTCAGCTCAGGGCTGTGATGACCTAGAGGGTGGGACGTGGGGGTGGGAAGGGGGCTCAAGGGGAGGGGGTATACATATACATATAGCTGATTCACTTTGCTGTACAGCAGAAACTAACACAGTACTGCAAAGCAATTATACTTCCACAGCAAAAAAGAAAAAAAGGGGGGGGGGAATGAAGTGCTCTCGGTCATGTCTGGACCGTGGTAAGGATAACAGAAGCCACCCAAAGCCTTGGCTCTCACCTTGCCCTCCCCCATTTTCATCAAGCAAGGGACCAATCCTCGACGCTGAGGGAGGATCTGCAGAGACCCGAGACCCTGTCTGGCACTGCGTCTGTGCTCACTCAGAGATGCTTGCCTGCTGGGCTATGCCTGATTTTATGCAGGGCCCGGATGGGGGTGTCAACCAGGAGACCACAGTCCAGGCGGCCTAGGGAAGGAAGTTCCAAGGCAGTGCTAACGAGGCCCCCACCACACTTCAGATCTGTGACAACACAGAATCAGTGTATATACACAGTAGGTGTATCTGGTAGTGATGCTTGGAGAGGGGTGGTCCGTTAAACTCACAGCAAGATCCCAGTTATCAGTGAGGGATACAGGAGGGGGGGTGGGGAATGGGGCAGAGCGCCGGTTCCCGGGAGAGGAGGTGAGGGAAGCTGGGCATGAGTCAGCGCCTGGCTTCAAAGACACCTCCCATCCAGCTGAGGACCAAGGAGCAAGCACAAAGGTGTCAGGAGAGACCCCTGCACTCACACACACACAGTGCACAACCAGTAAGCTGGAGCACCTGAACAGGAAACATTCCAGACGAGGAGCCTGGAGCCCCTGCGGTGTCAGGACCACTGATCCTTTAGTTTCCGGACCACAGGGAGCTCTGGGTATCCAAGGGGAGCCCAGGGAAGGAGTGAGGCAACCAAGCAGCGCAAGGGCATTTAGGCAGCAGCCACAGCTTTCCAGTGCCTAAGAAAGCGTTTTAGCATTTTAACAGCCAGCTTATCTGCAAAGGTGTCTTTTAGAAAATGTCAGCCCTGTGCTCACCAGCTGAATTCCAGACACCGTCCGTCCCCACCACTGTGGGTGTACATTTTGAAGGGCCCCTTTCCTGCTCAGAATGGCTTAGCAGAGAGCAGGCATTCATCTGCAAGTTCAGGCTCTCAGTGTCCATAGACTGAGGGGTAAGGCTAAGCCTTTTCACCTTGGCTCTTTCTCTAAATTTCCAAGTCTGTAAAGGCTCTTGTTTCCCACTTTGAGGTATTTCTGGGGGTCAGGTAGCCACGTAGGGGTGTCTGCTCGATGCCCAGCCCCAGCAGGGACTGAGTAGTGAGGCAGAGGTGCGTTTCCGAGCCCCCGCCCTGCTGGAACAGGCAACCCAGAAGTGACGGGGCTCATCCTCCGCTGAATTGCTCCATTCCGTCAGGCAGCAGGATTTTTCATAAAAACCCAAGCCTGTTTCTATCCTATCACCCCCGTCTCCACCCCCACAAGCTGCTTTCTACCAACAACAATTTCAAAATTGATCTTTGAAATGACTCCTCACTTAAATCAGCTTCTGAGTTTTAAAGGGTAAGAAAATGTCTCTCACTCATTTAGACTAAACTAATGTGCCCATTAACCATGTTGGAGACACGCAAATCCTACTGCCTAGAAATTATCCATTAGCCTCATTTCAGGCTCTTCCACCCACTGCCTTCCTCCCACACTGCCTTGGAGTTCTAAACCTCAAACTTCATCTTGGCGTTCCCCTCCTCCAAAGACTAACATTCCATGGCTGTCCACAGTCTTAAGGGTAAACTCCAAAATCCTCAGCCTGTGATCTAACTTTACATATATATACTGATTGCACTGAGCCGTAGTTTCAGCACATGGAGGTCTTCAAACTTTAGTTGCAGCATGAGGGACCTAGTTCTCTAACCAGGGATCAAACCTGGGCCCCCTGCATTGGGAGCTCTAAATCTCAGCCACTGGACCACCAGGGAAGTCCTGTGTGAGCTAACTCTAATCTTCTAATTCACCATGTCACCCTCCTTTCTGGCCTAGAAGCTCAAGGCTCCAACTCTACCGGACATATCACAGTTTTCTCCCACTTGTTCTGTCTTTCTTTTCTACCTGGAAAGACTTTACCCCATATCCACCTGTTAAATCCTAGCAGTCCTTCAAGCGTGCGTGTGTGTTAGGCGTGTCCAACTCTGTGCAACCCCATGGACTGCAGCCCGCCAGGCTCCCCTGTCCATGGGATTCTCCAGGCAAAAATACTGGAGTGGGTTGCCATGCCCTCCTCCAGGGGATCTTCCCGACCCAGGGATCAAACCCATCTCTGGCATGTCCTGCATTGGCAGGCAGACTCTTTACCACTAGCGCCACTTGTTCAGCCCCTGTGCTTCATGGGAGGGAGTTAACTCCAAACTTCTCTAAGCAGTTTTCCCAAACCTTCCTGGCTTAGAGGATTAGCCAGCCTGTGCTGTCTCCCTGCAGCTTGTTCTCACCCCTTACAGAAGTCCTGTCCCCGTCTCCTAGGACCCAGTTCAGGCTTTCCTGTCCATCTCTGTCTACTCTTTGTTACTCCCTGAAGACAACAACTTGCTCTAGGGTGTTTTTCGTATCTCTTCATATGTTTATCTCTGAACCGTCTACTCACCCCTTATCTGTCCAGCAAAGCCACACTCCTCCTAAGGCAGTGGGTCTCATCCTTGGCCGCAAATTAGAATCAAACGGGGAGCACTCAAATGGAGATGATACTCAGGCTTCACCCCTCCCCTCAGCAACTAAATTAGAACCTCTGGGGGTGGGATCCAGGTATCAGAAAATTTTGAAACTCCGCAGGTGATTCCAATAACCCCCAGATGCGCAGATGACACCACCCTTATGGCAGAAAGCAAAGAAGAACTAAAGAGCCTCTTAATGAAAGTGAAAGAGGAGAGTGAAAAGGTTGGCTTAAAACTCAGCATTCAGAAAACTAAGATCATGGCATCCAGTCCCATGACTTCATGGCAAATAGACAGGGAAACAGTGGAAACAGTGACAGACTTTATTTCTGAGGGCTCTAAAATCACTGCAGATGGTGACTGCAGCCATGAAATTAAAAGATGCTTGCTCCTTGAAAGAAAAGTTATGACCAACCTAGATAGCATATTAAAAAGCAGAGACATGACTTTGTCAACAAAGGTCCATCTAGTCAAAGCTATGGTTTTTCCAGTAGTCATATATGGCTATAAAGAAAGCTGAGTGACAATGAATTGATGCTTTTGAAGTGTGGTATTGAGGACTCTTGTGAGTCCCTTGGACAGCAAGGAGATCCAATCAGTCCATCCTAAAGGAGATGAGTCCTGAATATTCATTGGAAGGACTGATGCTGAAGCTGAAAGTCCAATCCTTTGGCCACCTGTTGCAAAGGACTGATTCATTGGATAAGATTCTGATGCTGGGAAATATTGACGGCAGGAGAAGGGGACAGCAGAGGATGAGATGGTTGGATGGCATCACCAACGTGATGGACATGAGTCTGAGCAAGCTCCGGGAGTTGGTGATGGACAGGGACGCCTGGCGTCCATAGGGTCATAAAGAGTCGGACACAACTGAGCGACTGAACTGAACTGACTGAAGTGATTCCAATGTGCTGCCAAGGTTGAGCACACTTGTCCTGGAATCACCTCAAGCTCTCACCTACTTCGTCCAGGTTAATCGTTATTTGTATCCTGGGAGCTTAGTACTTATAACTAAAGAAGTTTTCATTGAATGGCTAAATAAATGAATGGCTGGAGAGAGGAAGGGAAGAAGACAGGAAATGGTGCAGGGAGGTGGGGGAGGAGGGAAAGTGAAAGTACTGATGGATGGTGTAACTCAGAAAAAACCATATGCTGCCTTCCGCTTCTAGACTTCTGGGAGGAAAGTGTTGATCCCATCCCTCTAGCAACGCAACTTCTGTTGATCTCTCTGGTCTCTCCGTGCCCATGCCCAGGGGCACAGACAGACCAGGGAAACAGGCAGACCCCTCCAGGTTGGTAGGTTGCAGAGTTAATAAGCAAGGTGTGTGATTAGGCTATTCAAAGAAAGTGTTTTTTTTCTTTTTTTCTCTCTATACGTCCCCAGCTTGACCAGCCCCTGCTTCACTCCCAGGACTATCCAGGGCTTAGTCCCTAGTAACTCACGAGTCACTTGATGACCCTTCCCCCTCCAAATGGGAGCCTCCTCTTCCCTCAAGCTGCTGCTCCATCCTGTCGGCTGCACGCGGTGGGGTGTGACTCCAGCACCTTTTGTATAAGATCCCCCTGTTCAATAAACCGTTGATGCCTCCATAGCTGTCTCCAGACCCTTTCTTTGGTCTTGAGACTGGGCAAGCACAAGGCTTGCAAGCCTGCAGGGTGTACCCGAATACAACACGCTTACTTATGAGGCTTGTCTTAGGTGCCCCAAGATGAATAGGTCTCCGCATTCACCCCCCAGAATCTTAAGTTGACATAGAGGCCTTAATGGGGATCAGTCACTTATATTCTGTAGCTGGTCTCAACACCACCCTACTCTCTCTAGGCGGTGTCCTTGAAACAGCTCCCACTGCGGGAATGGTGGGGGGGCAGAATGCATATTCCAAAGATAGGAAAGGGGCAAGGAGGCTCCCATTGCCTGGGTCCAGCTGGCAGGTCAACGGATGGTTGCATGCTCTCACTGATCCTCTCCAAACACTTCCCTGCAAAGCACAGTATTAGGCACTCAGTCATGTCTGACTCGTTGTGACTCCATAGATTGTAGCCTGCCAGGCTCCTCTGTCCATGGGATTCTCCAGGAAAAAAATACTGGAGAGGGTAGCCATGCCCTTCTCCAGGGGATCTTCCCGACCCAGGGATCTGGGTCTCCCACATTGTGGGCAGATTCTTTACCATCTGAGCCACCAGGGAAGCCCAGGTACTGAGCAAATATCTGTGATTTAAACTGAGTTGTAGCTTCACGCAGTTGTCAAGTTGTCCACCAGAGCAGCAGTTCTCTGATTTTGCCTACCAAACACTCAGGTTTTAATTATATCAAAATGAACCACTACTAAAAATGAGGTGATAAAAGTCAGTCTTCTAATTTGCAGAAGAGATTGGAATCGACTCTCTTTTAAATTTGTCCTTCCAAAAGTTTTCTTAAAATTTGGTCTCCCTGCTACTGACTTTTTTGCTAGAAAGCATTAATAAGTTAACATAATGATTAAACACAAGAGTGAACTAATAAAGGAAAATCTCTAAAACGCCATTAGAAATTAACATCTGGAGAATGTTTCTTCTGCTTAATTATCTGTTCTCCCCACTTCTTTCTTCTTTCCTTCCTTTCTCCCATCCTTTCCTCCTCCTGCCCTTCCATCTTCCTTTTCCTCTTTCTTTCCACAAATATTTATTTATCACATGCTAGGTACCAGGCACTCTGCTAGGTTTAATAGCACAATACAGACATAATCTTTTCCCATAAGAATATTCCATGATTCTCACAAGGTACACCACGACTTCCAGAAATTCCACCTTCTTGGCAAGGTTAAGATACACAAATTTCATAGCCAGGGCTCCTTTTCAGGCCCCAGGGAAAGTCACGCCTGATTTCAAAGCCTAGATTGCACTGTGGCTCATTTAGCAAATTTCTGTCTTGCATACAAGAGACACCTCTAACTTCCCACTGTGGAAGTGAAAAAAAAAAAAAAAAAGCCTCTCCTCTGCTCATATTATGGTCAAGTAATTCTCTGAAGATTCATCATTTGAGTGGAGGAAGGAATAGAATTTTCCAGAGGCCTCTTAATTGCACTCTTACAGACTATGGTGTTTTAAACATTAATACTCTGTAATAAAAGAAACTAGAAGACATTCAGATTAATCAAAGGCAGAAGCTGGAAGAGAAGACACATTATGGAGATTGATGACTCGGGTTAGATAATCACAGAGAGCTATGCATCCATTCAAGAAAGTAATTTTTAAACTCTGGCCTTAAAGCCCTAGGGTCCTATGGGATGCTTCAGGTCTGCAAAGATTCCATAAAAGTTTGATTCAGAGACTCTATATACTTAACTGTTCTTCAAAAAAAGTCTAACAAAAACTTGCATATTCAAAGGTTATGATTCCAAAATTTTATTCTTATTGGAGACACACTTTAATGTGTGTGCTAACTCACCAACTTTATAATAAGTACCACAACTGTGAAAAGACCAAACTTGCCTGTGTTATACACACACATATACACAATGTAGGATATGAGGAATGTGGTGAAAAACATTTCTCATGTCCTTCACAGCTGGCCCCTGGGTTCCTCCTAGATAGGGAAATGTCTTTGCTTTTTGGCTTGCGAGCCCCACGCTCCCCAGGTTCAAGCTCCCTCGTTTTATTGGTGGGTTCGCCTTCTCCCCAGAGCCCACTGGTCCCACAGCTGCCGATCGTTCCCTCAGGGCCCCTCCTCCCACGCACATCTTCACTTTTTTCTGCCCAAGAGGCAGACTTGAATGGATGACATCAACGGCCTCCCTGGCCCTTTGGCTCTCTGTTGAGTAGACCAGGGGGCGCTCTAGGGAGCTTAAGGGAGGGAGGTCAAGGGAATGTAGCAGTATCTGATTCCTTTCCTTGGGGTCATTTAGATCTACCTGGGTCCCTCAGCAGCTGAAAGCCACTACTGAGTTCCTGGCAACTCTCTCCTCACAAGTCTTCTCCCTTTAAATCCTACTAACCTTTCGCTTCGGGCTCCCCAGGTGATGCTAGTGGTAAAGGTCCTGCCTGTCAGTACAGGAGACATAAGACGGGGGTTCCACCCCCAGGTCGGGAAGATCCCCTGCAGGAGGGCATGGCAACCCTCTCCAGTCTTCTTGCCTGCAGAATCCCATGGACAGAGGAGCCTGGCGGGCTACAGTCCATGGGGGTCTCAAAGAGTTGGACTCGACTGAAGTGACTCAGCATGTGCACACATGAAGCATGCAGGCAACCATTCCCTGCAGGTTGGGTTAAAATAATAGCTCTGGGTTTCTGTACCACCTCTTGGGTTTCCTTGTCTACTCCCACCCCTTTGTAAACAAACGTACCTTGAACTGTCTTCACTCGGGTGTGCCATCTCTTTCCTGCTGGGACTCTAACTGTACAGCCCACTCCTTGTCCCCTTCCCACCATGGAAACCATCCATTTGCACTTACGTGCTTGCGTTTGTACGTGTTCCCCATCTCCAGACGATGGGGACCCAGATGGGGTTCCCCATCTCCAGATGATGGGGACCCAGATGGTCTCCAGATTCCTGGCACCACAACCAGTACTGCCCTCAAGTCTGGGATATGTCCCTTGGGGAGCTGTGTCACTATGTCTTTCAACTACAGAGAGAAAGGTAAAACTGCTGAGTCATTCAATGTGCAGCTACTTAATTGGAGAAGACTCTTGAGAGTCCCTTGGACAGCAAGGAGGTCAAAACAATCAATCCCAAAGAAAATCAACCCTGAATATTCATTGGAAGGACTGATGCTGAAGCTGAGGTTCCAATATTTTGGCCACATGACACAAAGAGCTGACTCAATGGGAAAGACCCTGATGCTGGGAAAGATTGAAGGCAGGAGGAGAAGGGGATGAGAGAGCATAAGATGGTTGGATGGCATCACCAACTCGATGAACATGAGTTTGAGCAAGCTCCAGGAGATGGTGAAGGACAGGGAAGCCTGGCGGCTACAGTCCATGGGGTCGCAAAGAGTCAGACCCGACTGAGCAACTGAACAACAATAAAGAGAAGAGCACCAGCTGTGCTCCACAGAACATCACGCTATCTACCCTCCTGGCAGCAGTGCCGAAGGGTTTGCATCCCTAAATCCCCACCAACACTTGGCATTAACCAGCTTTCGAATTCTATCAGTCTATTATATAGAAAGTGGTATATTATTTGGTAATTTGTCTTTCTTTGATTATTAATAATTATAAGCACTTCCACAGATACATTTGATTTCCTCTTTCATAAATCATATGTTCACATGCTTTGACTATTTTTCTATTGGGGTCATCATTTTTCTTAAGAATTCTTTGTATATTATTTTAAAATACCCCCATTAGTTTCAGTTTGCTAATGTTTCACATAAGGATTTTTACATCTATATTCATAAATGAAATGAGACTATAAATTTCTTTCCTTTTCTCCTATTTGTCCTTATCTTGAGTGACTTTAAAGTTATAGGAGCTGTGTTCCTTACAAGAAGCTGATGGTGTCTCATCATTGACACATTGGTCCAAGTCACCACAGTCCCTTACACGGATTACCAGTGAGGAGTAACTCAACACAAGAGAGAAGGATATTGGGTTTTAAATGGAGCAGGCCCCTCTCAAGAGCCCCCATGGGGCGTGATAATTATCTACTTTTGTATCTGTCCTCCTCAGACTATATTTCTAGTACCTGGCACACAAGTGCATAAAATAAATGTTTAATTCATTGGTGAGTTGGAGATCATTCTGCTTCTTAGCTATATGATTTGGACAAAGTCAGGAAACTTCCGTTTTCTCATCTCGATTGTCAGGATAATAACGAAAAACTCAAGTCCCGTATTTGTGATAAGGGTTAAATAGAATAGCGCACGTAGAGCAGCACCTGGTCCCTGGACCTGATCCTGATGATATGCACGTATGGGTGGAGGTCAGCCCTGGATCGTCTCCAACTTATTTAGACGGAGCTCAAGACACAATTGGTGGGAAGCAGGGTGTTTCAGGCTGGAGATGATCCCAGGGACGGTGCTAATGCCTGTGCAGGAGGTGAGATGCCTCAGGGGGATGCTGTCCTTAACTTCCAAGGGTCACAGGCC
This sequence comes from Capra hircus, assembly GCF_001704415.2. Taxonomy (NCBI): domain Eukaryota; kingdom Metazoa; phylum Chordata; class Mammalia; order Artiodactyla; family Bovidae; genus Capra; species Capra hircus. The sequence continues at coordinate 13,940,088 of NC_030828.1, read as the reverse complement.
TGATCAGCATGTGAACAGGGCTCTAATTAGAGAAGAGCCCCCAGAGGAAAGAGAGAGCCAGTCTCTCCGCTGGTCCCTGGGCCTGCTCACCATACCTCTCACACCCATTTAATTCCACTCATTAGCGCATGAATGGGGCATTGATTACCAAGCCAAGCTATTGTGCAGCCTTTCAATGGAGTGGCTTCATGTGGGGATTTATTGGTAATTAAGCCTTGAATACATGTTTTGCAAATGGGGCTTCTCCTGATGAATAGGAAGGGCTTTGGGAGATGAGAAACCCTCAATGCTGGGACCATCCAGGCCTGAAATGTATGCTTTCACTTCCACAGAATCGTATGTTTGTCCACTTCAAGGCTGCCCAGAACCCGTTGGCAAATGACAACTGGTTACTAACGCAGGTCTACCCTCCGGGTTCTGTTCTTTATTGGAAAAAGTGTATACAGTCTCTGGATTGTTTATTTTGGCTAGTACAAATCCAGAGGCTCCTCCTGGCATCTCGCTGGAGAGAGAGTGCCCTGGCAGGGCCTATGGACATTCCAACCTCACAGGAGGGTGCCAAGGCACCTGGGAGTTACAATACGATTTCTCACTGGCTTTGTCTGGCAGCAGTTCTCACAGGGTGATTACTTAGCTATTCCTAGCCTCTAGCAGGGTTCTCAACCTTGAGCTATAGACATTTGAGGCCAACAATTTATTGTGGGGAGTGAGCTGTCCTATGCATTGTAGGATATTTAACAGCATCCATGATCTTAAAGGAGGAGAAGGGGACGACAGAGGATGAGATGGTTGGATGGCATCACCAACTCAATGGACATGAGTTGGAGTAAATTCTGAGAGTTGGTGATGGACAGGGAGGCCTGGCATGCGGCAGTCCATGGGGTCGCAAAGAGTCGGACACGACTGAGCGACTGAGCTGAACTGAACTAATGATCTTGAAACACAGTAGGACCCTGTAGAACTCCTGAGCACCTTGTTTGTAGAAAACACATTCCAGCCTTCATAACCTTTCCTGAGTTCTAAGGGACTTTTCTGGTTGGTCTCAGTAAAGAATCTGCCTGCAAGGCAAGAGACCTGGGTTCAATCCCTGGGGAGGGACGATTTCCCCAGAGAAGGGAATGGCAACTTACTCCAGTATTCTTGCCTAGAAAATGCCATGGACAGAGAACCATGGCAGGCTACAGTCCATGTGCTCACAAAGAGTCAGACACGACTGAGTGACTATCACTTTCACTTTCAAGGTTCCAAAAGGCCATTGGAACCATTGCTAATCAGGAGAGGGAGGGGATGCAGAGATGAGGGAGAAGCGGTCAAGAAGCAACAGTGCACCCTCGGGGCAGGGTCCTGGTTCTGCTGCAGAGAAACACACAGCAGACTTGCCTGACCAGAAAGATGTGCTGAATCGCCAGGGAGCCTTCGGTACTGCTGGCAACTTGGCTCGAGCCCACGCATTTAACCACTCTGGAAGAACTGAGTTATGGAAACTTAAAAGGACATCTTGAAAAGCCTATGGTGAACAATTTAGAAAGGCCTAACCTAAGAATATAGTTTTCTGCAGAACACATTTGTTTTCTAACCTTTTCTTTGAAAGTGGAAGGTGTCTTGGCTATTGAAACCAAATCTCAGATGCATTTCCACAAGGAACTAGAATGCAGAATGACTTTGCAAACTGGTCATATGGAATGTCCCCCTTCTTCAGTCCCCTCCTACTTCAAGACAAACCATTAGGGTTCTATAGAAAGTCACTATAGTGCCACAGGAAACTTCTGTACTGGTAAGTCCTCCATTGGTAGGTTAGACACTAAACAAACTACTCATTATAAAATTAGTCGCAGATGCAGGGTTGACGGCTGACACCTGTGTTAGCTTCCTACTGCTGCTGTAACAAGTTACCATAGACTTCAGCTCAGCTCAGTTCAGTTCAGTTCAGTCACTCAGTGGTGTCCGACTCTTTGCGACCCCATGAATCACAGCACACCAGGCCTTCCTGTCCATCACCAACTCCCGGAGTTCACTCAAACTCATGTCCATCAAGTCAGTGATGCCATTCAGCCATCTCATCCTCGGTCGTCCCCTTCTCCTCCTGCCCCCAATCCCTCCCAGCATCAGGGTCTTTTCCAATGAGTCAGTTCTTGGCGTGAGGTGGCCAAAGTATTGGAGTTTCAGTTTTAGCATCATTCCTTCCAAAGAACACCCAGGACTGATCTCCTTTAGAATAGATTGGTTGGACCTCCTTGCAGTCCAAGGAACTCTCAAGAGTCTTCTCTAACACCACAGTTCAAAAGCATCAATTCTTCGGCGCTCAGCTTTCTTCACAGTCCAGCTCTCACATCCATACATGACCACTGGAAAAAACCATAGCCTTGACTAGACGGACCTTTGTTGGCAAAGTAAAGTCTCTGCTTTTGAATATGCTATCTAGGTTGGTCATAACTTTTCTTCCAAGGAGTAAGCGTCTTTTAATTTCATCATAGTGACTTTAAAATAACACAAAGTTATTCTCTTACATTCAGGAGGTCAGAAGTCTGAAATCAGTCTTTTCCCGCTAAAATCCAGTTATCTGCAGGGCTGGGTGCTCGAGGACGCTGCAAGAGGGACATCTCTTTCCCTGCCCTTTTTAGCCTCTAGTTGTCACCTGGACTCCTTGGCTTGTGGCCCCTTCCTCCATCTCCAGGGCACAGACTCCAGTTACTGCTTCCCTCATTATACCACCTGCTCTTCTGACCCTGGCTCTTTCTGCATGCTGGCTGTACCAGGTCTACATAAATAATCCAGGAGAACCTCCCCATCGCAAGATTTTTAGCTTGATCACAACCACAAAGTCCCTTTTGCCAACTAAGGTAATATTCACAGGTTTCAGAGATTAGAACATGCACTTATCTGAGGGACTATTATTCAACCCACCAACATCGTTTCAGAGGGCATCTAAACCCGAGAATAAAATTTCTCCAACAATTTCCCTGGCTTCTTCTTCAGGTCCTGTTACGTTTAAAAACACCATGTAACCATGTCTCAGCCATCAATCCGAAGTCTGTCAAATAGCCCTTTAATGAGTTACATTCTTTACTGGTAAGACCTGGTATCTGAGATTTGACTCCCCCTCTCGCCCCGCCCACCCCCCCGCCCCCGCTGCTTAATTTTTTTAAGTAATTTTATTTATTTATTCTTGACTGTGTGGTCTCTGTTGCAGGCTTTTCTCTAGTTGTGGCCAGTCGGGGCCCCTCTCCAGGTGCAGTGTGTGGCTTCTTGTTGTGGTGGCTTCTCCTGTTGTGGAGCACGGCCTCTAGGCCCACGGGCTCCAGTAGCTGCAGCTCCCAGGCTCTGGAACACAGGCTTAATAGTTGTGGCACACGGGCTTAGTTGTCCCGCAGCATGTGGGATCTTCCCAGATCAGGGATAGAACCCATGTCTCCTGCAGGCACAGGCAGACTCTTTACCACGGAGCCACCAGGGAAGCCCTCCCCTTCATTCCTGAAACTGAAAACTATAAACGTCATCTTGTTAGCAGGGTAAATTGGGGCTTCCCAGGTAACACTAGTGGTAAAGAATCCTCCCGCCAGTGCACGAGATATAAGAGTCATGGGTTCAATCCCTGGGTCAGGAAGACCCCCTGGAGAAGGAAATGGCACCCGACTCCAGTGTTCTTGCCTGGAGAATCCCATGGACCGAAGAGCCTGTCGGGCTACAGTCTACGGGGTCGCACAGAGTCGGACATGACTGAGCACAGCACAGCAGTAGGATAAGTTAGAGAACATTTGTTCTAAGCACAGGGCTTAAATCAGGCCTTGACATTCTGGATACTCATTTTTACTGCCTCTTCTGTCAATCAGCTCTGGCCACTGTAGCAATGATGAGAACCCAAGTGAAGACCAGCATGGCATACAACTGCGCATTAGGCATGCGAGTTCAGCTCACAGTGCTTATTTCTCCACCAGGGCCTGCAACAGATAAATCGCATGAGCCACACAGTATTGAACATGTCAAGGCTGACAATTCTCTGAGGCAGAGACACCCTAAACTGCAGGAGACTGTAGCTATTACTGTGCCTTCCCGCTAGGCTACACTACAGGGAAGCAATTAACCTTTGGAGAAGAGTGAGTCAACTTATACATGTTGAATCCAGGGACAGTGAATTTTTTCATTTATTCACTTTATCAATCAATCATTCCTTACTAATTACAAGCTGATTATACCCACCCAGTGCTGGTGCTGAAGAGATGAGACAATACTATAGTATGAATTTATGGTCTCATGAGGCTTGCTACTATTTATTTAGAACTTGCTATGGACCAGCCACACAGAGGAAACATTTTGGAATGCAATTCCAAATTATATTTACAGTCCTCTAATACCTCAGAGAATTTACACCAATCTTAGAACTTGATTGCTGGCTCAGACGGTAAAGAATCTGCCTGCAATGCAGGAGACCCGGATTCGATTCCTAGGTCAGGAGCATCCCTTGGAGAAGGGAATGGCTAACCCCACTCCAGTATTCTTGCCTGGAGAATCCCATGGACAGAGGAGCCTGGCAGGCTACTGTCCACTGGGGTTTCAAAGAGTCAAACACGACTGAGCAACTAACACTTTATGATTAAGGAGGAACTGGCAGGTGGAGTGAATGAGGAAGAGACCCAAGTCAAGAACAAGCTAAGTGAAATGTGGGTTCTGGAACAAAGCTGGGGCTTTGGGATATGTGGGTCATATCACCCCCTCCAGGGTTAGGCATGTGCTGATTCAAATCACTGACTGAAAGGATTAAAGGAACCAGATTGAATTTATCTGGAGAGCAGCCTCATACTCGGGGTGTTTTCTACAACTGTTTCAGTGGCGCCCTGGACCCAGCTGTCCAGGGACAGGCCGTCATCTGGAGATGGCCATTATCACAGGTCAAAACTCACATCTCAGAAAATGCGGTGCTGTCTCTGGAAAGCTGGAGGTAATGTACATTTTGTTCTCATCACAGAGACAAGAAAATTCCCTTTCAGTAAAGGTGCTGCCAGGAGCTGGTGTGCAAGCAGCCCAGAGCAGACCCTTGTTGATGGTGGAGACAGGAGTGGAGACAGGGCCAGCTATTTCGAGCAGCAAAGTGTAGTTATTTCCGTGGATGACCGCTGATAATGATAAATCCGACAAAAGCAAAGTGCCTCATGATGTTTGGCCAAATTACACTTCTGATGTGATCAAATTCTAATGTCCGCATCTGAAAGTCTAGAAAACTGACGGGAAAATGTATGCCCCACCCTCAGTTACACTCCGTCTTGGAGATCTTTGGGCTGCAGGGCAGACACAGTGCTCTTTACTCACTGACAGCTTCCCTCTGAATTGTGTCCAGCTTTGATTGAGTCCACTTCTTTTGAGGGAAGGAACCAAGCCAGGCCCACCTGCAGCCCCAGTCATGGGATGGAGCATTTAGGGGCTCAATTTGGGGGAACTAAAGAATTTACCTGAAATGGCCAAAAGCAAAAAGATTTAGAGTACGTGTAAGATACAGATGATGGAAACAATGAGTGATGGGGATAAGAGGAAGCCTGTCTTGTTCATTCAGTCAGCATTTCATAAATATATTTTGAGCACTTATGCTGGACCAGACTCCGCAACTAGTAATAGGGATTCGGTGGTGAACAAATCACAGGCCCTGCCTGTAAGCTCTTCTGCCTGATGGGCATCATGGTTTAGCAGGAAAAGCCCAGGTCACTGTAGGGATATCTGGTGTTTGCCTGTCCAGCATCCATTCCCACCACAGCCCTTCCAAGCTATACTCCACTTTATTCTGGAGGCCCGGGCTTTGCATGGGTATGATGGTATTTCCAGCTCTGGAGATGGGCCCTCCTAGTTTAGGCTAATCACTCTATCCAGAACTGCAATCAGGAAACAGGGCCCCTGCCCTGGCCCCACACTTCAGGGTGTTCAGCTTTCAAGCACGCATTTTGGGCTTCCCAGGTGGTACTAGTGGTAAAGAACCCATCTGCCAATACAGGAGACATGAGTTAGATCTTTAGGTTGAAAAGATCTCCTAGAGGAGGGCAAGGCAACCCACTCCAGGATTCTTGCCTGGAGAATCCCAAGACTGAGGAGCAGTCCACCGGGCTGAAAAGAGTCAGACACGGCTGAAGCAACCAGCACTCGGCATGCATTTTACTATGCTGCGAGAGTCTGCAGGACTGAGGGCACAGACCCGCAGGGATCTTGCGTGTCACTCCCTCAGTCATGTCCAGCTCTTTGCGACCCCATGGACTAGTAGCCCGCCAGGCTCCTCTGCCATGGGATTCTCCAGGCAAGAATCCTGGAGTGAGGAGCCACTCCCTTTTCCAGGGGCTTTTCCCGACCCAGGGATTGAATGCAGTTCTCCCACACTGGGGGCAGATTCTTTACCATCTGAGCTACCAGGGAAGTACAGGGCAGACCCTTGGTATCTAGGCTCTACTTCCGGGCCTGCGTGGGCCTCTTGCCCAGCTCTGTCCTCCCAGAATCAGATCATGCTGCCAGTGGGCACAGGCCAAGGCCAGATGTGGAGCTTGAACATGAGAGCAGAGGTATCCAGATGCATGCACATGAAGCCCTTCACGGTGTGGATAGAGCATGGGGTGGATGAGCAAAGCGTGGGCTATTGCCTAGAAGCCTCTGTCTGTATACTTGCCTGGAAGCCATAAATGTCCACATAAGCCTAAGATATCCCATCTTCCATCAACCCTGCAAATGGTTCAGGAGTGGGCAAGGAACCCAAGTTAATTCCACCAAGGGAACTTGGGGAATTTTATGGGGTGTCACGGAAGGAACCTTCTAGGACTACTCTTGCCTAACACCAGCCCTACCTCTGAAGGTTTGCGGTTTTGTAAGTGAATCAATTCCCTTTATCGTTTAAGCCACTTTAAATGGGAGTTTCTGTTTCTTAGAACCAAAAACATCCTAATAGGTTATCAACCCCACTTCTATCAGCTACCAGCTAAGGTATAATGAGCCCACATGTAATTTCTATTTCAACAAGACTCAACATCCTCAAATGTACAGGAGGATGATGACTCAAATGTTGCTGGGTGGCTAGGAGGAAGGAATGAAACCGTGAGTGGAAAACATTGCCTGATGTGGCATAAAGTAGGTGCTTAGTAAATGTCACTTCCCATCTGACCAATGTAGACTAGAGTAGGGGTCCCCAGTCTTGGGAATCTAATGCCTAATGACCTAAGGTGGAGCTGACGTCATAATAATAGAGATAAAGCACACATAAGTACCATGCACTTGAATCGTCTCCCAAACCATCCCCCTCCCCCAACCAGCCCTAGTCCACGGAAAAATTGTCTTCCAGAAAACCAGTCCCTGGTGCCAAAAAGGCTGGGGACCGCTGGACTAGAGGACTCAGATGAAGCTGCTAGAGGAATCTAGGGCAATTACTCATTCATGCCACAATTTTTCACTAGGCCCCTCCCAGGCATCAGGTTCCATATTAGGGGTTAATAGCCAAAGATGGATGAGTCAGAGGCTCTGCCCTTAAAGGACATACAGGCTCACAGACTGCAAGGGAAAGAGATGCGTCCTCAATCACATCAGCCTGGATGTTTCTGACATGTTTCCCACATGTCATTCGTGGGAACTTCTCAGGGCCTGGCACAGAGGAGATGCTCCCCACTGTTTGTTAAATGATTAGGATGTGAAAAGACTACGCCTTAAAGAACAGCTTGGATATGCATAAACAAAGAGAAATTTCAATCACATGTTATGTTAGAAATTGCTTTTGGTTGCTATTAACAGAGATTTTCTCTCTCCTATGAGAGATTCCAGGGCTGCCATGATGGTTCAAAGAACCCTTGCTTTTTCTATGTTTCTGCTTGGCTATATGTAGCCTTCCTGTCAAGGTTTCCCCTAAAGGTCCTAGAAGGCTGCTACAGCTCCAGCCATTCTATCCATACTCCAGGTAGCAGTTGGGAGAAAGAGAGAAAAGTGAAAAGACAAAAAGGGGTTTACCCCCAATGACCTTCCTTCTCAGAAGTCCCTCCCTCTAAACTTCCACTTAAAATCATCAGCTCAAGTTTAATTCTGTGACTACTCCTAGGTACAAAGGAAATGGTGTCAGCTGGGCACAACAATGGCTTCATAACACAGATCTATTGGCAATAAAGACAAGGAGGATGGAGGTTAGGGAGAAAACCAGCTGCTGCTGTCACCCATGAGCACCATAAGAGCAGAGATGAAGATGATTAAATACAGATGCAAACTCTTTTATATAAAATAGATAAACAAGGTCCCACTGTACAGCACAGGGAACTCTATATTCAACATCCTGTGATAAACCATAATTAAAAAGAATATATATATGCAACTGAATCACTTTGCTATACAGCAGAAATTAACATAACATAGTAAATCAACCATGTGTGTGCTCAGTCACTCTGTCATGCTGCCTCCTTCTGACCCCATGGACTGTAGCCTGCCAGACTCCACCGTCGATGAGATTCTTCAGGCAAGAATACTGGAGAGGGTTGCCATGCCCTCCTCCAGGGGACCTTCCCAACCCAGGGATTGAACCCAAGTCACTTGCATCTCCTGCATCGGCAAATGGATTCTTTACTACTGTACCACCTGGGAAGCCTGAAAAAAACTATTAAACAGCACATGACCAAGAGCAAGGACAGGGTAGATTTGGTTTGAGTGGAAGGTAACGAAGAGGTAGTAAGTCAGGATTTCAAACTTTCAGTTCAGTCGTTCAGTCATGTTCAGCTCTTTGTGACCTGATGGACTGCAGCACGCCAGGCTTCCCTGTCCATCACCAACTCCCCGGAGCTTAAACTTTAGAGTCAGAAATACCTAGAGAGCTGTTCCAACACGAATGACTGGGCCCCATCTCCAGGGTTTCTCATTCAGGAGATCTTGAGTGAAGCCCTAAAACTTTTTGCATTTCTAACAAGTTGGCAGAGAATATTGATGCTTCTGGTCTGGGGACCACACTTTGAGAATCACTTTTGGATGAAGTTAGTATTTCATCCTCTGATGCAACACAGACTCCCTTGAAGCTTTTGAGTTAAGCAGAAAAACAATGAACGAACTGATTTATGAAGGCTTATCTGTCAGAGGTCTGTAGGACAGGCTGAAGAGGGTAGAGATGGAGGCAGAGGCTGTGGCAATAAGGAGGCAGGAAGGAAACCAGCATTGGCACTGTGTTCAGCTAGGCTTTGCTGTATTATTTATAGCAATTCCATGAAGACACTGACCTCCAAACCCAAATTTTATCAGCTGTGGGGAAACCAATCAAGTTGCTGCCTTGTGCCCAAGACAACTCTGGTATTGAAGGTGTATTAATATTGATGATTGTTTTTTTTAAAAAAATAAAAAAGCAAAGATGATATGAAGATATGTGTCCCTGTCTCCCAGTCCCACCCAAATGCAGCCCAAAGAAGTTTATACTAAAAAATGAGAAGCAGATGTGTGGGACTCACAAATTATCAAGTCATGATTAGAAGAAATAAAATGGCAGAGAGAAACTAAATCAGTGCGAGGCAGGAGGTACATTCCGCCCCCCGCCCCAGCCAGCCCCCACCCCCACCCTCCAAGTAAGCAGCTGCTGGAGTTTTTTAGACAGAAACTCCAAAATATCAGTCAAGAGAGGAGGCTGGGTCTTGCCCAGATAGGAGATGAAAGATCACAAATTTCTCTAAGTCAAGGAGATCTTCCTGACTGGAAAGCTCCTTGGAGGTCAAAAGGGGAATGATGTCAACCTACCCATAGGCCTCTTCACTGGAATCTATCTTGGCTGCGAGGTGGGTGTTCACACATGGGAGGATCATGAGATAAAGAGAGGCTCCTGTGTGCTAAGTCTCTTCAGTCATGTCTGACTCTTTGCAACCCTATGGACTGTAGCCCGCCAGGCTCCCCTGTCTATGAGATTCTCCAGGCAAGAATAGAGGAGTGGGTTACCATGCCCTCATCCAGGGGAGCTTCTCAACCCAGGGATCAAACCCGCATCTCTAATGTCTCCTGCGTTGGCAGGCGAGTTCTTTACCACTAGTGCCACCTGGGAAGGCCAAGAGGCTCAGAACTAGGCAAAGCAAGATGACTGGACACAGGAAACCAAGAGGAAATGCCCCGTAGAAGTGATTTAAATCACTACTCTCTGAGTTGGCCCGTGTGTCTGTCCACACATACTGTACTCTTTCCTCCTAATAAACACTTTATTTGTTTCACTACTTTCTGTCCTTGTGGGAAGTCTTTTCTGCAAAGCTGAAGGGTCGGGGCTTCATCACTGCCCACCGGTCTAAGATTCAGCTCTCTCTGAGCTGAGACTCAACTTCAGTCTCTAGCCAGGAACCGAAACTGCTGCTGGTCGAGGCCACCCAAGATCAAACAGATCCTTGTTCCTTGCAGACCCGAGTCTCCACCTGTTTCTACTTGTCTTGCCTTCACCTGAGTCTGGGGCTTGCTCTTCGGACTGAAATATACAGGGAGGTGGGGTAGCCAACCGGAAAAGGCAATGGCACCCCACTCCAGTACTCTTGCCTGGAAAATCCCATGGGCAGAGGAGCCTGGTAGGCTGCAGTCCATGGGGTCGTGAAGAGTCAGACACGACTGAGCGACTTCACTTTCACTTTTCACTTTCATGCATTGGAGAAGGAAATGGCAACCCACTCCAGTGTTCTTGCCTGGAGAATCCCAGGGATGGGGGAGCCTGGTGGGCTGTTGTCTATGGGGTCTCACAGAGTCGGACATGACTAAAGTGACTTAGCAGCAGCAGCAGGGGTAGCCAACTGATTCAAAGCAGCTCAAGTGTTGTTGCTGTGCAGTCACCAAGTCGTGTCCGACTCTTGGCGGCCCCATGGACTGCAGCACCCCAGGCTTCCTTGTCCTTCTCCCAGAGTTTGCTCAGAGTTGTGTCCATTGAGTCAGTGATACCATCCAACCATCATCCAACTCAAGGGTAGCCCTAGACTTAGCTGTGAAGCAGGGTGGTGGCCAGTCTCTGGGAAAAGGCACACTCAACACAGCTTGACAACCAGAGGTGGCTAGATTTCAGTCCCCGTTTGTCCACTTGGCCAACACCCTTGCACTGGACACAACCTGTGGAACAGTAAGAGGTGGCCAGGCTGTGAGAGGGACCACCCTCAAAAGCTCCGGGTTTCCCGTTTGTCAGATAGGATGTTAGGGAACCACCGCAGAGTTTGGGGGCAGATGAAGGGAAGTAAACCATACAAAGTACCTGCATGTGACTGGTGACCAGCAACGGCTTCCTTCCAGATTTCCTTTCAAATCAGTGAGGGTAGCCGGATGGGTTAAGCCTCTTGGGCTGTGAAGGAATCATCTGTTCCTGCAAATCTTGGCACAGCTGCCCCTGCTTGGCATTTGCAGCAATGTGCCTGCTGCCTCTTGGCCAGCAGCTCATGGTCTGGCACAAGGAGAAAGCGATGTGGGGCTCACAGGACTGGGACCAGCTGACCTTCCGCGGTTAGCACATTAGCTTCCAAATACTGCCCGCTTCAGGGGTCGCCCTGCCCCTGACTGAGAGGCTGAGATCGTGGGGCCTTTCCTTCCTTTTTCATTAATTTCCTAAGCTCCAACACCGCCAAGATAATGCCCCCACCAGGTGCAGGGACATCGAATGGCCAGGTCCCGCGCACTTGGCACAGGTGCTGGAGAGGCCAGGAAGGCAGGGCCATGGGCATCGTTTCAGCAAGCCCTGTTGATGTGAGTGATGTGAAGGGCTTTCACCGCTGATGACTCTCTTTCTAAAGGGGCCGGCCAAGAGGCTGAAGTACCAAATCCCAATTAAATCACAAAAGAAGTGGGAGCAGGTGGAGGATGAGTGGGGAGGGAGGCTGCCTCCCCCTAAGTCTCCAACGACCACCTCCCCTACTTACCCAAGGCTGAGTGAGGCTTCCTGGGTGGGGACTTTTCTCCTCTTAGTCTAGGAATAATAGTAACAGATGCTGAGCACCAATCACGGGCTGGGCATGGGCAATCCAGGCGGGAGTGAGACTTGGTGAGCAAGCTGGCATTTGAGTCGGGGAGAGAGACCAGCAAACAATCCCTAGCCACAATATGGTAGGAGTCTAATTGGGCTCGGTGGGGATCTTGTTAGTAGAGGGGAGAGGGTGCATCCCTCTCTGCTTGCAGCAGTGGGGAGGCTTCAGAAAGGAAGGGTCTCTGGTGCTGATTCCCAGAGGGACGGGCGGGTGTTTGCAGAGCAGAGGAGGTGGGAATGGCATTCTAGGAGCAGGAAGAGCACGTAGCAGGCAGAGCCCTGAAATGCGGTGAGGACGGAGGAACAAGTAGGGCACCGAGGCCAGCGAGGCAGCGGCTCTGAAAAGGGCCTCTGGCAGTCCTGTCGAGGGGCCAAGGGAAGGAGACGTCAGGGGGTGAACCAGGGGACTTGGGCTGACATACACGCACAATTGAGACTATTTATAAAAATAGATCGCTAATGAGAGCCTACTGTATGGCAGGGAACTCTACTCAGTGCTCTGATGACTGGAATGGGAAGGAAGTCCAAAGAAGAGGGGCTGTACGTGTATGTAGAGCTGATTGCCTTTGCTGTACAGAAAAACTAACACAGCATTGTAAAGCAAATATACTCCAATAATTAAAAATAAAAAATAGAAAAGGCCAAAGGAGGGAGAAGCCTTATAGACCACAAAGCAAACTCCTTAAGCTGCTCTGTCTCACACACACACACCCCCACACACACACATTCACTTTCGCCATCTGCATTCGTGGGGTTGGGGAAGGGCAGGCTGATACGATAATGAACTTCTAGGAGCTGGGTGCTTGCTATGATATCCAGGCCAGCAAAAGGGAGAGAGTAAATCCTAAAGTCTAAGCTCAATGCAGAGGGCACAGACTTGGGGGTGGGAGTTTAAGTTAGAAGACCTGGAAGAAGGCAGCAGAAGAGGAAGAAAGAAGCTGGGCAAGAGGCGAGGGCATCCGGGATTTTGCCACGCCTGGGGCTCTTTGTCTGCATCTTATGCTGTGTCAGTAACATGGCTGCATCTCTCTCTGATTATCTGGATTCATTTGTCATCAAAGATCATCTGACTCCTGCCCCTAACCCATCCCTATAGGTTGTCGTCAGTGTCAGGGAAGGCGGCAGGCAGGGAGCTGCCAGGAGCGTAAGGCCTGGGCCTTGGAGGTACAACACTGTTTGAGTTCATGGTCGTGGGCTCTGTAGGGTCTGGCCCAGCTCAAGGGCTTGGATGAAAACCATGGGAAGTAGATCCAGGGTAGATGTAGGATCATTCTCCAGCCGCTCAGAGAAAACCAGCATCGTGCCAGTTTGATTTCTCCCAAAACCATGTGGGAGAGAGAATACCACAAGGATGAGCCCCGCCAATGATATGAAAAACATCCACCTGGGGCTTCTGTGAATAGGAGCTGATTCTTCCGTGCACACTAGTGATGTCTAAATAGTCCAGATGGTGTCCCTGAGACCCTGCAGCTCAGTGGGCTGGGGGAGGGTCATGGCCATTCAGCCCAATAAACGTTGCTTGTTGTCTGCTGAGACAGCACTGTGCTCGGTATCTCAAAAGGGAGCAATACCAAATCAGGCCTGGCTTTCCCGAAGCTTATAGTCTACTTGCGGAAACAGAAGATTAAACCTCAGTTACAACTGGCCTGTGCTAGATCTATGATTGAAGAAGCGCAGGTAGCCATGGAAAGCTATCCCAGGGACCCAGCAGGGGCTGTGTGGGTGTCAAGGATGTTCCAGGCAGAAGGAAGAGGGCAGCAAGGCTCTGAGATTACAGGGACTGGCACAGATGAGCAGGGAATAAGTCTAGTGTAGTTGGACAGAGGACATGCACTGCGCTGGGAGGTAGGTGCAGGCCAGAGTGGAATCCCAAAGCCAGGACCAAGAGAATGGGCTTTACATGGAAACCATAGGAAGACAGGGAGAAGGCGGAGGAGGGGAACAGCATCAACTCCTGGGGTGAATTACTCTGCCTTGTGGAAAAGGGGCTGCAGGGTAGCAAGAGGGCAAAGAGGACTTCACTTAAGGGATTACTGTGTCGCTCAGGCAAGAGATGGTGGGACCTGGATTTGAACACACAAATGAAGGTGGAGGGATGTTCAAAGACATCGGAGATAATTATGCTAGTGGTAAAGAACCCACCTGCCTATGCAAGAGACATAAGAGACGCAGGTTTGATCCCTGGGTCTAGAAAATCCCCTGGAGGAGGGTATGGCAACCCACTCCAGTATTCCTGCCTGGACAATCCCCATGGACAGAGGAGCCTGGTGGGCTATGGTCTATAGGGTTGCACAGAGTCGGACACGACTGAAGTGATTAAGCAGCAGCCCTGTCAAAGGGGTGGTGGGATTATTAAGTGCTGCAGAGCTTCAGGAGTGGGTGAAAATGAGGAAGTGGAAGCAAAGAGTGAAAAACCACTGTTTCAAGAAAAGAAGGAAGGAGGATGGGACCAGCAGCTAGAGGGGAGATGCAGAGCCAAGAGAGGCTGTTTTCTATTTATTTCTGGTTTGGGGGGGGGGGATGATTTCAGAATCTTTGCATGTGCAGGGACAGAGGCAGGAGAGAAGACGCTGAAGGTGTGGGGCCACAGTGGGGACAGAGCAAGGAAGCGGAGGAGGCAGAGGGGATGGAGGAGGCAGAGGGGATGGAGGCCGTGGTACAGGGAATGGTGCCGCCTGGGATGCAGAGGAAAGCAGACGTGGTCCACTGAGGCGCAAATCCGTGAGAAGGTGTGAGCGAGTCTGAAGACGTTTTGAGGACGCTGGCCTGTGGTGGTACTTCCTCTGGAGGTAGAGCGTAAGTAAGATCACCTGCTGAGACAGGGCGGGTGTAGGTGTGATCAGGTAAAACCACTGTGGACTTCCCTGGTGGTCCAGCGGTAAAGAATCCGCCAATGCAGGATGCGTGGGTTCGATCTCCGGTCGGGGAAGATTCCACATGCTGCGGGGCAGTTAAGCACATGAGCCACAGCTGCTGAAGCCCGTGTGCCTAGAGACCACGCCCTGCAACATGAGCAGCCCCACAATGAGAAGTCTGCACACGGCAGCTAGAGAGTCGCTGCCACTCACCGCAAGGAGAGAAAGCCCTCGCACAGCAGCAAAGGCCCAGTGCCACCATAAATAAGTAACATAAATAAATATAACAGGAGGAGGAATTTGTAAAAGAAAAAAAAGCCAAAAGCCACTGTGAAGACTAGGGGCAGAGAGCAATCAGGAGAAAGAGAAGTCTTTTGGAGCAGCGTCAGCTCCACTTCTGGTTGATTACTGGGAATTTATCTTGGCCCCAATTTGCAGGCTGTGTGTGTCTCTCTCTCTCTCTCTCTTTTTTTTTTTTTTTTTCTTTACAATGCAGCAGAAAGGGCCAAGAGGTGAAGTGGTCCATAGCTGGGGTTTTGCCAGAAGGGGGAGATGAAGGGGCTTGAGTTGAGGACGCTGGCAAGACGGTGGTTGATACTCAGCATGGATCCCAGACTCCAGGCAGGAAGGATGGGAGTTGCTGATGGACAGAGGGAAATAGAGAGGTCAAGTGACAGGCTGTCAGAAGGAGGATGCACGTGATTGGTGACAAACATGAGCGGGGACAGGGTTATGATCAGAGAATGGGATGTCTGAAATGTTGATTTCAGAGGTGGAGTCCCATAGAAGCAAACCTGAGATACACTGGGAGGAAGCGTCCAGTGGGCCAGGGAAGGAAGTCTGAATTCAGGTCACCATTCCAAACAGGTCCAGGTAAAGGGGTGAAGCCAGAAGCTGAAAGAGGAGCTAGGCTGTGGTCACGGAGGTTTTGGGGTGGGGGTTGCCAGTGGGCCCCCTTAGATAGACGCGATGGGGTGCTCAAGAGACACTGTCTTGATGGGACTTATCAAGGCCCCCTGTTTATGCGCTGTCCTTGCCTCCCACGTGACCGTTGCCACCATGCATCGTTGTCTCTGTGTATTAACAATTATATCAAAAACATCATTGTTTCTGTATATCAGTTCAGTTCAGTCGCTCAGTCGTGTCCGACTCTTTGTGACCCCATGAATTGCAGCACGCCAAGCCTCCCTGTCCATCACCAACTCCCGAAGTTCACTCAGACTCACGTTCATTGAGTCAGTGATGTCATCCAGCCATCTCATCCTCTGTCGTCCCCTTCTCCTCCTGCCCCCAATCCCTCCCAGTATCAGAGTCTTTTCCAGTGAGTCAACTCTTCCCATGAGGTGGCCAAAGTACTGGAGTTTCAGCTTCAGCATCATTCCCTCCAAAGAAATCCCAGGGCTGATCTCCTTCAGAATGGACTGGTTGGATCTCCTTGCAGTCCAAGGGACTCTCAAGAGTCTTCTCCAACACCACAGTTCAAAAGCATCAATTCTTTGGCACTCACCCTTCTTCACAGCCCAACTCTCACATCCATACATGACCACTGGAGAAACCATAGCCTTGACTAGATGGACTTTAGTCGGCAAAGTAACGTCTCTGCTTTTGAGTATGCTATCTATGTTGGTCATAACTTTCCTTCCAAGGAGTAAGCGTCTTTTAATTTCATGGCTGCAAACACCATCTTCAGTGATTTTGGAGCCCCCCCAGAATAAAGTCTGACACTGTTTCCACTGTTTCTCCATCTATTTCCCATGAAGTGATGGGACTGGATGCCATGATCTTCGTTTCTGAATGTTGAGCTTTAAGCCAACTTTTTCACTCTCCTCTTTTACTTTCATCAAGAGGCTTTTTAGTTCCTCTTCACTTTCTGCCATAAGGGTGGTGTCATCTGCATATCTGGGGTTATTGATATTTCTCCCGGCAATCTTGATTCCAGCTTGTGTTTCTTCCAGTCCAGCGTTTCTCATGATGTACTCTGCATAGAAGTTAAATAAGCAGGGTGACAATATACAGCCTTGACGTACTCCTTTTCCTATTTGGAACCAGTCTGTGGTTCCATGTCCAGTTCTAACTGTTGCTTCCTGGCCTTCATACAGATTTCTCAAGAGGCAGGTTAGGTGGTCTGGTATTCCCATCTCTTTCAGAATTTTCCACAGTTGATTGTGATCCACACAGAACAACTAATATTCTGTATAATATTAATATGATAATAACTACCCAAATTTGTATAACACCGAGTTAATGTCTGTAACTACTTCAGCTGAGCCCCCATTTTAGAGGCCGCAGGGATGGGGAGGAGGGAACTGCGTCATCATCTGTTTGATTTTGGCTGCAGTGGGCCTTTGTGGCTGTGCATGGACTTTAGCTGCGGCGAGTGGGGGCCCCCCTCTAGTTGGGGTGCACAGGCTTCTTAGTGAGGCAGCTTCTCTCGCTGCAGAGCACGGTCTCTAGGAGATGCTGGCGTCAGCAGCCATGGCGCACCAGCTTAGTTGCCCCACAGGATGTGGGATCTTCCAGAGCCAGGGATCAAATCCGCGTCATTGGCAGGCAGACTCTTAACCACTGGACCACCAGGGAAGTCCTGTCACCGTCTATGAAGGTGGCAATTTCTCAGCTCTTCTCCAACTCTTCTTTCAAGGGGCTCCTCTTCCCCCTTCTCCCTCCTGAACTGGCACTGAGGGCAGAGGGGAGCTGGCAAAGCCTCACAGCAGTGAGGAGGGGTCCCACCATCCCCTGAGCCCTCCTGTGCCCTGCTAGGGTGGCCCCTGTCACCTCCTCACTGGCTTCCTGCACTGGGGTTCGCTGAGGCAAAACGGCTGCCCTTTGATTCTTGGGAATCACACAGATAGAAAGTGATGGAGGGAGGCCTCCAACCCAGGTCCATGTGATCCAGAGCCTGAGGCAGTAGTCGCCGTATGCATATGTGCGTGCATGCGTGCGTGCGTGCGTGCGTGCGTGCACGAGAGCTAAGTCGCTTCAGTCATGTCAGATTCTTTGTGATCCTATGAACTGCAGCCCATCAGGCTCCTCTGTCCATGGAATTCTAAAGGTAAGAATACCAGAGTGGGTTGCCATTTCCTCTTCAGGGGATCTTCCTGACCCGGGCGCTGAACTTGAGTCTCCTGCACCTCCTGAACTGGCAGGAAGAGTCTTCTTCCACTGAGCCACCTGGGAAGCCCCTAGCCACTGTACACACAGCCTCAGCTAGGCCACCCAGCTTCCGGCTCCTAAGTCCAGAAACCACGAATCTCATTTTCATTCTCGCTCCCTGGAGCCCCAAGCCTAGTGTGTGTGCGTGTGTGTTTAGTCACTCAGTTGTGTCTGACTCCTTGAGACCCCAGTGACCATAGCCTGCCAGGAGCCTCTGTCCGTGGAATTCTCTGGGCAAGAACACTGGAGTGGGTAGCCTTTCCCTTCTCCAGGGGATCTTCCCAACCCAGGGATCAAACCCAGATCTCCCACATTGCAGGTGGATTCTTAACCAACTGAGGCACCAGGGAAGCCCAAGAATACTGGAGTGGGTAGCCTATCCCTTCTCCAGGGGATCTTCCAAACCCAGGAATCAAACCGGGGTCTCCTGCATTGCAGGCGGATTTTTAACCAGCTGAGCTATCAGGGAAACCCCCCAAGGGTAGTATTTTCTGCATTTTTCCCCTAACAGCAAGTGAAAGAGGTAAAGAATTATTTTACCATCTCTCCAGTGTTGGAGCCATTGGGAAGAATGATGGGGTTAATATTCATCCAGGCTGACCCAGACTAGCCATATCAATTGTTAAAGTATTGAAGATTGAATTGCTAAAATATTCTTATTCCAGCTGGTAAATAACTGCTCTCCTCAAGTCCACCTTCCCAAGTGAGACCCTCTGGTGCCTCGTTCTGACTGGTTCCCAAGCTGTGTACATTGATAAATATATTGAATATTACCCCCAAAATTGGAAAAGAGAAGTTTTACCCAACTAGTATGGGACACATATGTATAAATGCTACCTGGAGCTATTGATGGTGCCATAGAATTGTCATTTTCTGTAACATTAGTGAAATAACTTGTGAAACCACGGAGCATAATGCCTAGCACATAGCAGGTGTTCACTAAACATTAGCTGTGTGATAACCTAAGTCATCTTGCTAAAAGCCTCCCTGGAGGAAGAGTTTGGAGCCCAGCAATTCCCAGACTTGATGGAGCTGACACTCACAGCAATTTTCATTTAAGTCCCTGAAGTGGAGATACGAGTCAGATATGGCTAGAACTATATCCAGATGCTAGAGCATCTGGATAAGTTAACCAAGGCAGTTTCCCGGCCATCAGAACCACTGGACCTGAATGGGGACTAACTGACAGGCAAAAGCAAAGTGAAATAAGAAAGAAATTTGTGCCAAAAGCAGAAGCCAGTTGGACTCAACACCACGTCCTTTCTGTGAACAGATGCTGAAAGTGTTAGTTGTTCAGTTGTGACCAACCCTTTGCAACCCCATGGACTATAGCCTGCTTCTGTCCCTGGAATTCTCCAGGCAAGAGTCCTGGAGTGGGTTGTCATGCCCTCTTCCAGGGGATCTTCCTGGTCCATGAATCAAACCTGTATCTCCTGCATCACAGGCAGAGTCTTTACCACTGAAGCCCCCTGGAAAGCCTAGGATACTGGAGTGGGCAGCCATTCCCTTCTCCAGGGGATCTTCCCAACCCAGGGATCAAACCCAGGACTCCCTCATTGCAGGCAGATTCTTTACTGTCTGAGCCATCAGAGAAACATTGGTCCCTGTCATTTACTGAGTGGCGTACCCTCTTTTAATCCTTAAACCCACTGTAGAAAGAATGCCAGCATTCCTGTTTTTGACATTTGGAAATTAGAGTTTAGAGTTCGGTTCAGTCCAACCCAGTTGCTCCGTCATGTTCAATTCTTTGCGACCCCATGGACTGCAGCATGCCAGACTTCCCTATCCATCACCTACTCCCAGAGCTTGCTCAAACGCATATCCATCGAGTCAGGTTGGTCATTTGTCCAAGGTCCATGGGTATCAGGACTTGGAGTTGGAAACCCCATACATTCCATCTGGTTCTATAGCAGTTAGTCTGTCCCCTCCACCATGAGCCCAGGCGTTCCCCTTATACACTGCTGTGGTTTAACAGACCCCTAGAAGGAAATCACAAAAATAACAGTCCAAATATTCACATATTCCCAATTAGACTTGCTTTCAGTAGAACTCACTCACAATCCAGACAGTCCAGCAAGGTCTGTGATGATGGGAGGGGTAAAGACATGCAAAGAACCAAACACACACACCTGCACCTGCCCGAGAAGCAAGACCTGTGACAACCACTCACTGCCTTGGGTGCTTCCATGTGGGTGGAGAACTGGATGGTGCCAAGGAAACGCTTTGCCAATGGATGGCACCCCCAGATGAACAGGCTTGGCCTCGGTGTACAAGGGAGCTGTGAATGACAAGGCAGATGAGTGTCCATGGTGGGCCCGGTGGCTGGACTGATGCACGGGAGCTTGTGGTCCTGCACTGAGCGTGTTTGCAACTGGGATCAACACAGACAGAGCGGGCTACAGGCTGGAATCCTCCTGTGTGTTCACTCAGCGTCTCTGATGCCTCGTCTTTGCTAACTGTGTGTGTATATGTGCATAGAGCTCTCCATGGTTCTCAAAGTGCTGTCTCAAACAGGATGGCTTTTTACCTGAATGAGGATTTTGAAGATGATGGTATTCTGGGTTCCTGGAGCCCAGTCTTGCCATCAGCAGGTGAAGGAGTGAAGTTATTTTTCCTTTTCTTTCTCTCTCAGTAGAATCAGCTACTTCCTACCTGGTCTCCCATAGGCTGGATAACACTGTGTCCATTCTTGAATCCACTGCCTCAGATGCCTTCGTAAACACAGATCTGACTATGTTTCTGCTCAGAAATTATCTAAGACTCTCCAGTACCATAGTCTGTCCACAGATGATATTCCGAACATGGAAATGTGGGCAAGTAAGTTTGGGGAAGAGGCTACAAATCAGATCCTCTCTTTGTGTTTCACGATGTACAGCGGTGTATTAATGGGAGTGCACAGACCTGATTCCCTGTCGGGGGGGGGGGTCTTGTAAATGATTTGGGCCACAGAAATGTACTTTCTTTGCCCTCTGTAACATCTGTTAAAATCTCAAGGTGATCTTTCAGAACAAGTTTTGGAAAAGGTCTGCCTAGAAGATAATACCCAGACTGAATAACTCAACATGCAAAACTTTCCAGAACCTTGACTTAATATTCTTGAAAAGTGGTAAGAGTTCAGGCTCAAGAATCAGATCCCAGTTCTAATCCTAACACTGCCATTTAATCCTGTGAAACCTTGGCCTTAATTACTCTCCTATTCTGTGCCACAGGTTTCTTATCTGTAAATGACAATGCAGTGCCTTCCTTGAAGGGTTATTGTAAAGGATTGCACGAGAGAACCAATGTAAAGCCCATAGTAGGATATCGAGCCTACGGAAAGTACTCAGTGGATGGAATTTCTATTATTATAATTATCTTTAATCCAAAAAAGCGGACCATTTCTGAGCACACAGTACCTGACTTTCCTCTCAAATTTCTACAGACTCAAAGACCCCAATAATGACAAAAGCAGTGAAAATAACTGGCCAGGATGTAGGATTTCAGGGGTTTTCAGCACCAGAAAAATAACTTGGCTACATGACGTAACTGACTATGAACATCACTGCCTATGAAGATTAGAAGACAGAAGGTCTGCATTTTCTGGTCTTAAAACTATGCGTAACTCGGTGTGGGACCCTGGACAACAGTCTTGGCCTCTTAGGGACCCAGTCTCCCCTCCTGCAGATGGCAGCATTGGGTAGGAAGATGCCTAAGCTCCCTCCCATGGGAAAAGTCTCTCTAAGTCCATGGAGAAATCCTCCTCCTCTACTGGCTTAGCATGCGTGCACGCGTGTTCAGTTGCTTCAGTCATGTCTGACTCTTTTTTGACCCTATGGACTGTAGGCCATCAGGCTCCCCTGTCCATGGGATTCTCCAGGCTAGAACACTGGAATGGGTTGCCATGCCCTCCCCCAGGGGACCTTCCTGACTCAGGGATCAAACCCGTGTCTCCTGTGTCTCCTATATTACCGGCAGATTCTTTACCCACTAAGGCACCTAGGAAGCCCCTATGTGAACGCATTGCCTCAGGCATGTGTCAATTGGCTCCCAGGGTAGCGTGGGATCTGTCAGTCTAAGAGCATCACACTGAGATCAACACACTTGTGTTGCCTTACATCACAAAGGACCCACTCCCAGTCTGCCTGTGTGCCTAGGTCATGGCAGCAGAACCTTGTTCTGAACACATAGGTCAGTTCGGAGGAAATGCAGACAGAGGAAGTTTTTCCTTTCTACCTATCTGATACTTTGTCTTGTCTCTGGTTTACTTGGTACCAATAAGTGAATCACTGGGGTGGCACTAATGATTGGAATGTGGGTTCTATGACTTGACCATGTGTAATCTCTGTAGAGAGACAACAGACTGGTTCCAAATGGGAAAAGGAGTACGTCAAGGCTGTATATTGTCACCCTGCTTATTTAACTTCTATGCAGAGTACATCATGAAAAACGCTGGACTGGAAGAAACACAAGCTGGAATCAAGATTGCTGGGAGAAATATCAATAACCTCAGATATGCAGATGACACCACCCTTATGGCAGAAAGTGAAGAGGAACTAAAAAGCCTCTTGACGAAAGTGAAAGAGGAGAGTGAAAAAGTTGGCTTAAAGCTCAACATTCAGAAAACAAAGATCATGGCATCTGGTCCCATCAAAATCACTGCAGATGGGGACTGCAGCCACGAAATTAAAAGACGCTTACTTCTTGGAAGAAAAGTTATGACCAACCTAGATAGCATGTTGAAAAGCAGAGACATTACTTTGCCAACAATGGTCCATCTAGTCAAGGCTATGGTTTTTCCAGTGGTCACGTACGGATGTGAGAGTTGGACTGTGAAGAAAGCTGAGTGCCTAAGAATTGATGCTTTTGAACTGTGGTGTTGGAGAAGACTCTTGAGAGTCCCTTGGACTACAAAGAGATCCAACCAGTCCATTCTAAAGGAGACCAGCCCTGGGATTTCTTTGGAAGGAATGATGCTAAAGCTGAAACTCCAGTACTTTGGCCACCTCATGCCAAGAGTTGACTCATTGGAAAAGACTCTGATGCTGGGAGGGATTGGGGGCAGGAGGAGAAGGGGACTACAGAGGATGAGATGGCTGGATGGCATCACGGACTCGATGGATGTGAGTCTGAGTGAACTCCGGGAGTTGGTGATGGACAGGGAGGCCTGGCGTGCTGCAGTTCATGGGGTCGCAAAGAGTCGGACATGACTGAGTGACTGAACTGAACTAAACTGAATCTCTGTAGAGGGATGATGAAATCTCTATTGGAAGAAACAAGAGACTTGTTTCTACCTAGCTTGTTGCTCTATTTGTCTATCTGAAGCTCTGATCAATTAAGAATTTCAGCCCATAAAGGAAGAGACCAGTTCTTTTAAATCTGGACCAGTAACAGTGTTTCTACATTCACTTTTGACTTCTAGCTTAAGTTGTAGAGCTGGAGCTACAAATACTCTATATGACCGTCCATGACAAAGGCCTTGACTTTTCATTTGCAAGAGTATAAAATATTTTCCTACTTTTGGAGGATATGAATTATGTTTCTTAGGTTGTAGGAGTGCTTGTTATAAACTCAAATCATTGCATATGTGGAATATTCCTAAAATTCTCAGGAAATAGAAACAGTGAATTTCTGATACTTCAATGTGCTAGAGCTGAGAAAATCCATCTTACATAAACTGTTAGCTCAGAAACCTTTTAGGGACCCAAACTCACATAATTACAGTAAATTTTGGCAAATTACAAGAAACACTTGCTACGTCTTTTCTCTGATTGATCACTGTTAAGTGAATGTAACAGTATGTTTTATTTTACTTGGGTTTGTTTTTTCAACCAAAAAATCTGAGTCTCCTAAATTTATGTAGGTTACTAATCAAATAATCTAGCATTATTCCCAATGAGGTTTAAGATTATGAAAAATGTGAATTGCATTCAACGAAACTGAGTGATTATCTGACCACCTCTTCCTATCAACAGTAATTATATTTTGTATTGAACCAGTTTAAACATAATTTCCAGCATCTTTAGGTGAATTAAAACTTTAGACACATATCACAGTGCACTAGTTAATCGATAGCTCTTAGATATCTAGGTAATTTCAAAGTGAGTAATATAGAATGATGGGACTTGGTTATAAATTATGATTTAAAGTGTATGTACTTTTGCTCCTCATTTTATAAGCTGTACAGCTACATCTTTGGGTCACGTTAATAAACGTGTTCATTCTAAATTGTAAAAGTGGCGTCTGTGGCTAATAAAGTTGTGTTGCGTGTATCAGAAGTTCTGTTAGTCTGCTAACGTGCTTGGATATGACTGACAGTCCTCAGATAGTCTGCCCCATTATTTTCTCTGTGAAA
The DNA here is from genome assembly GCF_001704415.2 of Capra hircus. Classification (NCBI taxonomy): domain Eukaryota; kingdom Metazoa; phylum Chordata; class Mammalia; order Artiodactyla; family Bovidae; genus Capra; species Capra hircus. The sequence goes on along the minus strand of NC_030828.1, from coordinate 13,915,805 downwards.
TAGAAGTTAGTTCCTTTAGTTAGAAATCCTAATTGATGCGATGGTGAGACTATACTGGGAGCTATAGTGACAGAAATGAAGGCGCCTACTTGCTTTCATTTCCAAGATATAAGTGAGGGTAAGAGAAGGACACAACTGGGAAAGCGAGATCTGTTTGTCTTGGTTTATATTTAGGCTGGTGCAAACGCAAATGCAGTTTCAGACCGTGAATTTTAAATCGTTATAATTGGGCTCAAATACATCTTTATTAATTAAAATAGGAACCATTGCAATCAACACCGTTTTGCCAACATGAAACAAGTTTGTTTATTCCTGTAGTGTAAAAATCCATGCTTTGGGATTCAACAAACTCTTGGAAAGCATTTTTTGCCTCTTGCTGGCTGTGGAAACATTTTCCCTGCAAAAAATTGTTGAGATGCTTGAAGAAGTGGTAGTCTGTTCGCAAGAGGTCAGGTGAATATGGTTTCCCTGATAGCTCAGTTGGTAGCGAATCCACCTGCATTGCAGGGCACCTGGCTTCAATCCCTGGGTTGGGAAGATTCCCCTGGAGAAGGGAACAGCCACCCACCCCAGTATCCTGGCCTGGAGAATTCCATAGACTGTATAGTCCACGGGTTGCAAAGAGTCAGACACCACTGAGCGACTTTCAGGGCAGCTTCAATGTAGGTGACTAAGTCAGATGAGGCAAAACTGCATACCGATTCGTTCAACTTTGGAAGCATTGGTTGGGCAACATGCAGCCGGGTGTTGTTGCAGAGAAGAATTGGGCCCTTTCTGGCAACCGGCGCCCGCTGCAGGTGCTGCGGTTTTCAGTGCCTTTCATCAATATGCCAAGCATACTTCTCAGTAATGGTTTTGCTGGGATTCAGAAAGTTGTAGTGGATCAGACGGGCGGCAGACCACCAAAGAGTGAAAGCGAAAGTCTCCCAGTCATTGTTATCACGCAGAATAAGAGAAGGTGACCTTCAAAGCGACGATCTTTTAAATTTTCGGTCCGCTCCTGAGGCACCCACTTATGGAGCTTTTTCACCTTTCCAATTTGCTTCACGTGCCAAATGACCACAGCATGGCCAGTGTTGCGTTCTTGGACAACCTCTCGTGTAATTGATCAGATCAGATCTGATCTGATGATGCTCTCAGCTGGTTGTTGTCACCTTCTGATGGCTGGCCACTGCGCTCCTCATCTTCAAGGCTCTCACTGCCTTTGCAAAACTTCAAACCACCACTGCACTGTACACTCATTAGCAGTTTGGGAGTCAAATGCCGTTACTGATGTTTCAAGTTGTCTCCGCTATTTTATGACCTATTTTGAACTTGAAGGTCTTCCTTTGTGGCTTAGCTGGTAAAGAATCTGCCTACAATGTGGGAGACCTGGGTTCGATCCCTGGGTTGGAAAGATCCCTTAGAGAAGGGAAAGACTACTAAAAAAAAAAAAAATCACTCAAATTTGCTTTTGTCTAACATCATTTCCCCAGTCTAAAATAGATATAAAATAAACAGTAAGTAATAAGTCATTAGCAAAAACTAATAAAAAACAAAGCAAGAAATGTGCATTAAAATGATATATAGCCTAGCCACATTTATTTAAGAATGTGTTCATGCTCAGTTGCTTCAGTCATGTCTGACTCTTTGCAACCTTATGGAGTGTCGTCCACCAGGCTCCTCTGTCCATGGGATTCTCCAGGCAAGAATGCTGGAGTGTTTTGCCATGCCTTCCCCCAGGGGATCTTCCTGACTCAGGAATCAAACCCACATCTCCCGAGTCTCCTGCGTTGCAGGTGGATTCTTTACCCCTGGGAGCCACCAGAGAAGCCCACGCATTCCAATATCAAGTGGTAAAGTTCAACAATACAAAACCTCAGTTACTTTTGCACCAACCTAATAACCTGACTCTAAAAAGAAACCATAAACATGTCAAATTTTGTCAAAGTTCTCTTGACTTTGACGGGCTGACCTCCTTGATTTACTGACCAATGTCATTATCCCAACATAAAAGAATATTCTTTATCTTCTGTGCAGTCTTCCTAGATAGTGAAAGTTCTTTGTTTTAGCAGAATCATTTTCTATGCCTCTGTCTGAGATTTATGTTTACTTAATTATGTCCTTGATTATAAAACAACAGAGATTCATCACATAAAAAGAGCTCAGATGCTTTATAAGCCTGTTGTTTTAAAATATTTCATAGTCACCTTGATAAATAGGTAGCTAATTATTATTTTTCAAGCATCCAGTGATAATATCTTAATCAAGTATCTCCTCTGACAACTCTTTATATTTTTGCCTTCCCTAGATTGTATCCTAATTTAGAAAGAAATAAAATAAAATGTTCAGAATACTTTCCACACCTATCTTTGAAAATTCCCAGTAGACCACCAGAAAATTACAAAGATTTATACTTCCACCTTATAAAAAGGGAGGCACTAGAAATAACTAGGCTTATCTGGTGTGAGTCATTGATTCTCTGGTTGGATTCACTGTTGTAAGGGATGCATTAGAAGAGTTGTCCAATCAGGAGGGCTGCTCTGACTCTTCTGTCTGAGACATGATTCCTATTTCCCAGTCTGGGCAACAGTGAAAATGGCCTGGTTTCCCTCCGCTGTCCTAGAGCTTCTATAGGATGAGAGGACATAGGCGTTCAAAGGATTTGGGGCAAGAAAGAATTCAGTGATTAGAGTAAACGTGGAAAAGAAACTTCTCTTAAATTCCTTCTCTCCTCTCCATGCCCACCTTTTTCCAAGTGTTCCTTTTTATATGGAACCAGAGTGACCTAAATAAATCACAGACAGGCTGAACCGTTTGGATGGATGAGTGGGTGGGTAGTTGGCTCGGTGGGTGGGTAGGCAGGTGGTTAAATAGCTGGGTGGGTGGGTAGGTGGATGGTTAGATGAATGGGTGGATGGGTGGATGGTTGGGTGCATGTGTAGGTAGATGATGGATGGGTAGATGAGAGGGGGTAGGTGAGTGGGTAAATGGGTAGGTAGATGAGTATCTGGGGTCAGATGGCTGAGTGCATGGGTAGCTGTGTGGTTAGATGGCTCGGTGGGCAGATACATGGATGGAAGGTTGGGTAGATGGGTGGATGAATGGGTAAATCGGTGAGTATGTAGGTGGTTGGATGGTTGAGTGGGTGGGTAGGTGGATGATGGATGGGTAGATGCCTGGGTGAATGGGCAGGCAGGTAGGTAGATGAGTCACATGGATGGGTAGGTGGCAGGTGAGCTCCAGCAGGGACTTGACCTTACACACCTGTAAGCAGTCCTGTGAGGCTGTTTTCTGACACTGCACTTGAAGTCTTCAGAACTGGTAGTCACGCAGGGAAGATGGATATAATATGAGGGAGAGCAAGGAAAAGTTGAAACTCACAGGCTGGACTAAATGCTCTGTCAACCTTGATGATTGGGCCACCTGTGGAAGCTGACCTTAGGCCATGGGGAAAATCCAGCATACCTTAAAAAATGTTGTGAGTCTCTCAGGTTCTCTCTACCATTACTTTCCAGAACACCATTTTGCTCCCATTGTTACAGTTCAGTCACTCAGTGTTGTCCCCGACTCTGTGACCCCATGGACTGCAGCTCGCCAGGCTTCCCTGTCCATCACCAACTCCTGAAGCTTGCTCAAACTCATGTCCATCAAGTCGGTAACACCATCCAACCATCTCATTCTCTGTCGTCCCCGTCTCTTCCTGCCTTCAATCTTTCCCAGATTCAGGGTCTTTCCCAAAGAGTCGACTCTTTGCATCAGGTGGTCAAAGTATTGGAGCTTCAGCATCAGTCCTCCCAGTGAATATTCAGATTTGATTTCCTTTAGGATGGACTGGTTTGATCTCCTTGCTGTCCAAGGGACTCTCAAAAGTCTTCTCCAACACCACAGTTTAAAAGCATCAATTCTTCAGTGCTCAGCTTTCTTTATAGTCTAACTCTCACATCCATACATGACTACTGGAAAAACCATAGCTTTGTTGGCAAAGGAATGTCTCTGCTTTTTAATATGCTGTCTAGGTTGATCATAGCTTTTCTTTCAAGGAGCAAGCATCTTTAAGTTTCATGGCTGCAGTCACCATCTGCAGTGATTTTGGAGGCCCCCAAAATAAAGTCTCTCACTGTTTCCATTGTTTCCCCATTTATTTGCCATGAAGTGATGGGACCAGATGCCATGATGTTAGTTTTCTTAATGTTGAGTTTTAAGCCAACTTTTTCACTCTCCACTTTCACTTTCATCAAGAGGCTCTTTAGTTCTTCTTCGCTTTCCGCCATAAGGGTGATGCCATCTGCATATCTGAAATTATTGATATTTCTCCCAGCAATCTTGATTCTAGCTTGTGCTTCTTCCAGCCCAGTATTTTGCATGATATACTCTACATATAAGTCAAATAAGCAGATTGATAATTTACAACCTTGACATACTCCTTTCCCTATTTGGAACCAGTCTATTGTTCCATGTCCAGTTCTAACTATTGCTTCTTGACCTTCATACAGATTTCTCAGGAGGCAGGTAAGGTGGTCTGGTATTCACACCTCTTGAAGAATTTTCCACAGTTTGTTGTGATCCACACAGTCAAAGGCTTTGGCATAGTCAATAAAGCACAAGTAGATGTTTTTCTGGCATTCTCTTGCTTTTTTGATGATCCATAGGATGTTGGCAATTTGATCTCTGGCTCTTCTGCCTTTTCTAAATCCAGCTTGAACATCTGGAAGTTCTCAGTTCATGTACTGTTGAAGCCTGGCTTGGAGAATTTTGAGCATTACTTTACTAGCATGTGCTGCTGCTGCTAAGTCACTTCAGTCGTGTCTGACTCTGTGTGACCCCATAGACAGGAGCCCAGCAGGCTCCACTGTCCCTGAGATTCTCCAGGTAAGAACACTGGAGTGGGTTGCCATTGCCTTCTCCGTACTAGTGTGTGAGATGAGTGCAACTGTGCGGTAGTTTGAACATTCTTTGGCCTTGCCTTTCTTTGGGATTGGAATGGAAACTACCTTTTATAGCTTATCCCTAAATTTATCTGATGGTTCTATTGAGTAGGCATCCCCTACTCAACTTGAGGGATAGTTCCTAAGGGCCCCACACCTATTTCTTCTCTTCTGATTATTCTCTCCTCACCTGAGTCTACAGAGTTGTTGTGCAGTCTGTGTTTGGAGAAGAAACAGATGCTTGGCAAACAAACATCCTTCCAAAATTTTCCTGCCACCTCTGGGACAGTGGCTTTTTAGTCTTTAAAGCCAAATATGTGATGTCTCTCCTGGGGTCATCACTTTGGGGTGAACCGGGCTTACATCTGACTGCTGGGGCTGAGGGGTGCAGAACTGGTGAGGAAGGGAGGAGAGAAAGCAAGCAGGATGTTTGGAGCAAATGGAGAAATTTGGAGTGGAGAGGTACCCATCAGTTAAAACTCCAGAATTTTCTGTACTGCAAAAATACAAAAAATAAAAATAAGACACAAACAAACAGGGGACTGCCTGGGTAATAATTTCAACAAACACCTCCTTCCTTTCCAGTAAAGAAGCAAACCTCTTCCCAATATACCTACTATACCCACTGCCTTCAAGTCCACTGAGACATTGCCGTGGACTGTAGCAGGAGCACATAGGCATGGTGGCTGGAATTGCAACCCACCATGGACCCTGAGCATCACTGCATGTTCTTGCTAAAGGCGCCAGGAGTGCAAGGCCCTGAGCGCTCTGACCGGGGTTACTTCCCAGGGCAGTGCCTGCAGCCAGTAACCTGAACGGATGAGGTAGCATCGCTCTCCCCAGACCCAGCTTTCTTCCCTTCCCGGTAAAAGGGACGAGTCCTCCAGGCACAAAGTGTAACATACTTCAGTGTCTGTGAAGCAGCCATTCCAGCCCACCTGTGGCAGGTCCCCTTCCCTCCATGGGACTGCAGGTCACGGAGAACCAGGACAGACATGAAGCTCTGGCTACAGCTTTTGCTGAGTGATAAGGTCCTTTGTCTCTGACCCAGGAGTGTCATGCCTTCTGCCAGCATCCATGGAAACATGATATGTTAGCTTATAAGTAGTATAAAACCCCAGACCATTAGCAACTCTTTTCAGTGATGGCCTTTCAATGCCTTGTCCCAAAGGGTACACAGATCACCTTGACCAGCATCTCTGCATCTCAGTGGGACCCTGCTAAGTGATATAAAGAAAGAGTGAAGCTGTTGATGATTTAAGAAAAAAAAAAAAACAAAGCCAGGGCGGAAATCTAGTGTCTACCCCCCACTGGCTGGGCTTGTCTGGCTTTCACACTTAACAACAAGGCACTATGGTGGAGAGGGTGTTTGAGGGTGTCCTCCTGGCCCAGTCTGGCTGATCTCGGTGCCTTCTTGGTGGTTTTAGAAAGAGGGTATCTACCAATGCAGTCTGGCTTCTCAGCCTGCTGCTGGCAAATGCTTGCCATTCCCAGATTCCGAGCAGCCTTTCCAGACAAGATTTCAAACCTAATTAAGCTTAGCATTATCATTGTTGTTATCACATTAAGTTCCCGCCTGGCCCACAGCAGCAGAGACCACAAAGTCAGCCCTGCATCTTTAAACAGAAACAACAGATTTTGGTTCAATTAAAAATTCATTAAAATGCAAATGAGTTTGTAAATTTTTTTCCCTCCTTCTGATGATTCCTCAGCATGGTTTTTTAATCCTAGCTGGTGCTGAAGGAGAGGTGAACCCCTGGCTAGAAAGGAAAAGAGAGGGGGAGACAGAACCCTGGACACTCACGGAGACGTAACGCTGCTTCCCCGAGAGCCTTACCCCTCTGCCCCCTGCTTCCCCTCCGCCACCACTCTCCCCAGAGGGGACGAGTTTCGCGATTGCTCCCCAGTGCTAGTGTTTAGCTGATAAACCCCATCATTTTCCTGATCTCTATCTCACTGCATCTTAAGAGAAACTCCAGGATAAAATGAATAAGTAACCTTATCCACCTAAGGCTGTAGTTTTTTCCAGTGGTCATGTATGGATGTGAGAGTTGGACTATAAAGAAAGCTGAGTGCTGAAGAATTGATGCTTTCGAACTGTAGTGTTAGAGAAGACTCTTGAGAGTCCCCTAGACTGCAAGGAGATCCAACCAGTGCATCCTAAAGGAGATCAGTCCTGCATTTTCATTGGAAGGACTGATGTTGAAGCTGAAACTCCAATACTTTGGCTACCTGATGTGAAGAGCTAACTCATTTGAAAAGACTCTGATGCTGGGAAAGATTGAGGGCAGGAGGAGAAGGGGACGACAGAGGATGAGATGGTTGGATAGCATCCCCGACTCAATGGACGTGGGTTTGGGTGGGCTCCGGGAGTTGGTGATGAACAGGGAGGCCTGGCGTGCTGCGGTTCATGGGGTAACAATGAGCCGGACATGACCGAGCGGCTGAACTGAACTATCCACCTAAACCCCCCAGGGCTTCCCAGGTAGGGCTAGTGGTAAAGAACCCGCCTGCCAATGCAGGAGATGCTGGTTTGATCCCTGGTTCAGGAAGATCTCCTGGAGGAGGGCATGGCAACCCACTCCAGTATACTTGCCTGGAGAATCCCATGGACAGAGGAGTCTGGCAGGTGACATTCCAAGAGTTCCACAGAGTTGGACTAAAGCAACTTAGGATGCACCTACAGCCCCTAGCCATCCCATCATATTTTGATAATGTTTTTAGGGAGCTTTCTCCACTAACAGGACATTGAAATGTGACTAGGGGCTCCTGCAATAACTTAAAATGGTGATTAACCCCTCTCACGTGTTTGGCCAGGTAACCTCTTTGCCCAAATCCAACAAAACCACAGAGCCTACAGAAAGACATGTATGAACTAACAAAGTGTTTAGTGTACACAGGACCTGTAAGGCTTTGCCCTTACTCTCTGACCAGTCTACCTAGAAACCTTAGTAAGCTCCCTACTTTTATGACTGGCATAGGAATGGGAAAACTGAGGCTCAGAGAGCTGGGGAGATACTTGCTATGATTTTTCCAATAGTCATGTATGGATGTGAGAGTTGGACTATAAAGAAAGCTAAGCAGCCAAGAATTGATGCTTTTGAGCTGTGGTGTTGGAGAAGACTCTTGAGAGTCCCTTGGACAGCAAGGAGATCCAACCAGTCTATCCGAAAGGAAATCAGTCCTGAATATTCATTGGAAGGACTGATGCTGAAGCTGAAATTCCAATACTTTGGCCACCTGATGCAAAGAACTGACTCATTGGAAAAGACCCTGATGCTGGGAAGGATTGAGGGCAAGAGGAGAAGGGGACGACAGAGGATGAGATGGTTGGATGGCATCACCAACTCAATGGACATGAGTTTGAGCAAGCTTCAGGAGTTGGTGATGGACAGGGAAGCCTGGTGTGCTGCAGTCCATGGGGTCACAAAATTGGACATGACTGAGTGACTGAACTGACTGACTTGCCCAAAGTCACATTACTAGAAAGTAGTGGTCAAGACCTGAACCTGTATCCCTTGGATTCCAAAGCCAGTGTTCTTCATACCACATGAATTCCACAACTCTTTGTTTCCATGTTCACAGAGCTGCTCCAGCTTTTTGTTTCCACAATTGACCAGCGATTTCAACCACTGGATCCTAAAACAGCTTGGATGTATAGACTGATGCTAGCTTTTGAGAAAATGATGCCATGGTGCCTCAGACCCCAGGAGCGATGCTGTCACGGTACTGCTGCCTGTGGGAAGCAGGCAGCTTCTGCAAGTTCATTAGACACCCCTAATTGCTGTGAACACATTCAGGAGGTATAGTAAATGCAACTTAATTGAGAACTAATTAACTTGTTATAGTTATCTCGTTACATGCCAATTAAATGTCTAAATATTCTTTTCTTCTCAGATAAAGGAATATAAAAAAGGAAAATCAGGGGTGAAACTGGATCTCCATTCAGGTACCAGGGCAGCAACAGGGGGCTTGGTCCTGCAGAAGGAATCAAGCTCATTAACACTATGTTAAAGGAAGATGTTCAAAGGCGGTGGGCAGATCCTGACTTTCAGAAGAATTCTCCATTAAATCTGCTGTGAAATGGGATTTAGCCTCAAAGGCTCCAAGAGACAGGACCCAGCAAGGGCTGTTTCTCCCACCTGGCTTCTCTCTAGCTGTTTAAGGTTTGTGTTTCTTATCCCTTTGTTTGCTGACAATCTGCCCTTTTCTGTGAAAGGCCAAGGGGACTGTCCACGTAACCGTGTGCAGCTATCAAGAGCAGACTGCCAGGGCAGCGCTCGGCTGCAGCCCAGCTCTCGTGTTATCACTCGCTCTTAATCTGTTCTCAGCCCCAATGTCGTTTAACCCTCTCCTCTGCTGAGTTTCCAGAAGCTCAGAGTGTCCCCAGCCATGGGGGAGATAAGGGGTGCCTCTCTTGAGGAGCAAGAATGAAGGCAGAGCTGAAATAATAGATCCGTTCACGGCCCTTTACTTTCAGCCCTGATGTTTCTTGTTCAATTATGTCTGTTTAAATCACCGAGGAAAGCGAATCCTGTTTATTTCCATCAGAAACTCAAATCAATACCCAGTCCTGGCAGACAAGGGAGCTGGGTCCCCTTCTCACTGGTTCGTAGCTGTTAGAACTTATGGGCCACCTTGCTGACAATGGTTGGTATTACACAGGGAAAAGCCGTACCTGGCTTTCCATCTTCATGAAAGGCAGGCATGACTGCTTGGAAAAGCACTCTGGTTGACTCTCTCAACCTCTCCAGTTTGAGTACCCTCCCAGGTCTTTCTGGCTTCCTGTCTCACTGAAGCCAAACCCAACCACATTGTTCCTGGGACTTTAACATTCTTCTTTTGTCATAGCCACTGATTATCCTCTATTCTGGAAGCTGATGGTGCTAACATAACTCTCAGCATCCCAGAGAGAAGTCAGGATGCTGAGGCCCATTCTCTAAGGGGAGCTATTTATGAGGTCTGCCCCCAGGCTGGACATCCAAACCCCTCTGTTCAGGTAGGTTTCTATAAAGAACCCATTGGGATTCCTTTGTCTGACCTTCATGAAGACAGCAAAAGAATGGATGGAAAACTATGAGCCCACCTTGCAGAGAGAAAAATGATAAAGCACCTACTATACAGTCAGCATGCAGCAAACTAAAGACACACAGTGAGATTCTGTAGGTTGTGGTTTAGGCACTAAGTTGTATCTGTCTCTTTTGTGACCTCATGGACTGTAGCCCCCCAGGCTCCTCTGTACCGTGGGATTTCCCAGGCAAGAAGACTGGAGTGGGTAGCCATTCCCTTCTCCAGGGATGGAACCTGCATCTCCTGCATTGGCAGGTAGATTCTTGACTACTGAGCCTCCAGGGAAGCCTGAGATTCTGAAAAGCGTTTACACTTTCTTCTCCCTATAAAACCAGTGCAACCCCTCTTTACCATCCTTAAGAAGCCTGCCTGTCCTCTAATTTATCTGGGTGTTTTGAAGTTTATTTTAGCACCTAGGTTTGGCTACTTTGTTTCTGCCGAGTCGTCCTGTCTCACTTCAGCCTGTGCTGGGCCATGGCTTCTTTGTATGAAGCCCTTGCTTGCTTCTATTTGCAGAAAACATTCAATCTCTGCTTATGCATTTGTTCAAAGTTCACTTTAAGTACAGAGTATTTATCAGCTGGATTGCTCTGTAAAGCGCCTGCCGCCGGTTACTCATTTCGGGGAATGGCTTCCCTTCCCATTTCGCACCGTCCTGCAGCTTTCTGTGTGCATTGCTCTCATTGGAGCGCTCCATTTTCCCTGGCCAGCTGCCTCTGTACTCAGCCAGCAACCTGATGACTGGGGGCATACTTCAAACCTCCTACTCCTTGCGGGTGGGGAAGGCAACAACCAGTTTGGGACTGACATTTAAAAGAGCTCTTGTATTGCTGGAGACATGGTTACTATGTTAAAATTTCCTAGAAGAAACCAGAGGCCTGATGAGGGGAAGGGGTCATGGTGGTGGTGGTTAACTAAAGCTTCAGAGGATGGAGGTAGGGGTGGGGGCTACAATGTGGGTGGTTTCTGCCAGAGGTTGTCTCTCTCATCCCCAGCTGCCCTTTGGAGGCCCCTGGGGAGCGCTTGAAATTCTGACGCCTCTGTCCCACCCCAGAGATTCTGATTGAATTACTGGGGAGGAGGGAGCCTGAATCAAGGTTGTTTCCCAGGTATGACTGAGTACTGAGCTAGGCTAGAGGTTGGAGCCCAGTCAGAGTCTGCAAGAAAAACTCAGGGGAGAGCGATCTCAACTTCAAGTCCAAGGGACCTGATTGGCGTCCAGACTGGAAAGCCAAGAGTTCAAAGTGAGGCACGATGCGGGGAAGGGATAGTAGGGAGTCTGGGATTGATATGTACACACTGCTGTATTTAAAATGGATAACCACAGGGCCCCCTCCCAGACGAATTAAATAAAAGACTTCTGGGGTGGAGTATGCGAAAGGCTACGCCTCTAAAACCTGCACTTAGGGTTGGGACACTTCCTCCAATAGGATGTCAGGTCCCCCCCAGCAGGGTGTGCAGGAGTTACAGCCCTCCATGCTTGGAATAAAACCTGAGAAATAGCTCCATGGCAATAGGATAATCAATTAATGATAGAGAAAATAACAAAAACAAAGCAAAGTGCATTATGTGTTCACCCCAGGGAAGCCCAGGGCAGCCCTCCAGGTCCTCACAGAGCAGGGACACAAGCAGACAGACAGACAGACAGACAGACAGACAGACAGAAGAGGCCACCAGAAAGCAGCGGGTGGTGGACACAGACCCACCGCAGCCGGCCCTGGGGTGGGAAGCAGGGAAGGGGAGGCCGGGGAGGGGGTCTCAGAATTCTGAGTGGGAAGGGCTACCGCAGCCGGCCCTGGGGCGGGAAGCAGGGACAGGGAGGCTGGGGACGGCCTCCGGAATTCTGAGTGGGAAGGGCTGCAGGTGAAGGTAAAGAGACCCCCAGAAGGCGTGCATGTGGCCCGGCTCCCACGCGTGCCCACGGCAGGCTCACCCGCATCACCCGGGGCTTACTCTGTGGTCCTTCATATATTTGGACTCAGTTATCATGTTCTGTGAGCTTTCCTGGTGGCTCAGTGGTAAAGAGTCCGCCTGCCAATCCAGGAGACATGGGTTCGATCCCTGGATTTGGAAGATCCCCTGGGGAAGAAAAGGGCAACCCACCCCAGTATTCTTGCCTGGGAAAGCCCGTGGACAGAGGAGCCTGGCGGTCTACCGTCATGGGGTCACAAAGAGTTGGACAGGACTTCGCAACTAAACAGCAACATCATCGTCATGTTCTGCACGGCCAGCTCACAGCTCCTCTGAGCATCGCACTGACCGGCACCCACGTGCCTGGCCGTCACCTCCACTCGCCATCTGGTTTCACTCTTTGATCACATTCTAGATATTTCAGACGTACTCCTTAAATCTGCCCCTCCCCCCCGAATATCCCTCAGTGCTCCCGCTGTGGCCGTGAGAGGAAGAAAAGCCAATCCCTTGTCCTTGAGACCACCTTCCTGTTAACTCAGCCCAAGTGGAACCGCCAGGGAGGAAGCAGCACCAGCTCTGCCCACCCAGATCAGGCGCAGAGACCCTGGCTCAATGTTAGGACCAACTCCTCAGCCCTCCCTTTGGGGTCTGGTTTCAGCTCTGCCTCCAACTCCCTGAGTTTCCTTGAATAAATCACTTCTTTCCGTCCCAGTTTTCTCATGTAAGAGAGAGATTCTAGGAACAGCCACACCCTTTCTGCTCTGCCCTTGGTGAGTCTGGGATTACGCAGGCCTGAGTGGTCCCAGAGGAGTGCTGCTGTAGTCAGGGGCCTTGAAGGAAGCCTAGACATTTACCTGGGGTTATTTCCCAGCAGTGTGCTTGTGAAATGCTTTGGTGAAGACTTGTGAAGTTCTAGAAAAAGTAATCGTTTGGTTGCGGCTAAGCCACTAACTCCATCCTCCCATATGTTTTCCATGGACTGGGCTCCCAGTAAGGAAGCCTCCAGTAAGGAAGAGCTTTAACACAGCCAGGAGTGGAAATCATCCAGGATACAGTTAACTAGCTTTGTGCCCACCTGTCATAGCATCCAGGGAGACCACATGCCTCACTCCCTTTGGCAGTAAAACTGCCTTCGTAGGTATTTCTCACAGCTTCCTGGGCTTCCCAGGTGGTGTTAGTGGTAAAGAACCAGCCTACCAATGCAGGAGATGTAAGAGACATGGGTTCGATCCCTGGGTTGGAAAGATCCCTTGGAGGAGGGCTTGGCAACCCATTCCAGTAGTCTTACCTGGAGAATCCATGGGCAGAGGAGCCTGTTAGGCTAGTCCAGAGGGTCACAAAGTGTCAGACACGAGTGAAGTGACTTAGCATGCACGCACTCACTGCTCCCTGCCTTCCTCATCTCCCTGCACCTGAATACTTGGGGTGGTGACGTGGAGATCTTTTCCCTAGCAGCATCCCTTTGTCAGGATGCCTCCCTCTCTGGGCTTGTCTCTTTCTCTCTCCCCTCCCTTTACCATACGGACATTATAGCAGACTCCTGGACATTCCCAAACATACCGACTTCTTTCCCTCTTTCCAGCCTGGACTCCTGGGGCCACCACCACACCCTCAGGACAGGTGTCTACCTCACCAGCATCTTATCCCCACGCCCTGGGTTCTTTCTCTGATTGATGTCAGCACCATGCCCCCGTCTCCAAGCCTGGGTTTAGGGCAATCTCAGCCCGCTTTCAACAGAATCTATGCATCGCTCTCCCCTGACAAAAATAGGAGAAGAAATCCAGAAGATTTATTTCCTTCATACTCCAGGTTAAAAAATTGGAACAGCACAGTATGTGTATGCACCACGGGGCTCAGTTTAGACAAACTTACTGATTTAGGAGACTTATTTTCTCTTAAGGAGCTGTACAGTGGGTTAAAAAGTGTATGATCATAACTTTTGCATTCATTAGCATCGTTTCTATGCTGCCAAATGCATAATTCTGACTCCCAGTTCCCACTGAACCTATAAGCAAGAGGATTTATTTTATTGTTTCATTTTATTCATTGCTTTTTCTTCCCTCTCAGTACTTCCCTAGGGCTGTATCATGGGCAAAATTTCACCTGTGATCCAGTTACAGAGCTGGGAGCTGGGAATCGAGGTCCCAGTCTCTGGTTGGCTGGTACCTACACTTGGGTAGGATGATGCTTTTCGGGAGGGTTGTGGCCCCAGCCAAAATGATACTGGCCGGGACAAAGGAAGCCTGCTTTCTAGAAAAAGTCACACCGCTGATGCCAGTGTCTAAACCTTAGCCCCAAGGTATTGGGACCTCCTCCTTAATATTTTGATAGAAATTGAAATGAAATTTTAAAACTCTTGTTCCTTGGAAGGAAAGATATGACAAACCTAGACAATGTATTCCAAAGCAGAGACATCACCTTGCTGACAAAGGTATGTATAGCAAAGCTGTGATTTTCCCAGTAGTCATGTACAGATGTGAGAGTTGGTCCATAAAGAAGGCTGAACGCCAAAAAATTGATGCTTTCAAATTGTGATGCTGGAAAAGACTCTTGATAGCCCCTTAGATTGCAAGGAGATCAAACCAGTCAATCCTAAAAGAAATCAGCCCTGAATATTCATTGGAAGGGCTGATGCTGATGCTCCAATAGGTTGGCCACCTGAGGAGAAGGATTGACTCATTGGAAAAGACCCTAATCCTGGGAAAGATTGAAGACAAAAGGAGAAAGGGATGGCAGAGGATGAGACGGTTAGATAGCATCACCAGCTCAATGCACAGGAATTTGAGCAAACTCCAGGGAAATAGTGGAGTACAGAGGAGCCTGACGTGCTGCAGTCCATAGCATTGTGAAGAGTTGGACACAACTTAGCAACTGAACAATAATAATAACAAATTTGCCTGGTAGCTTGGACAATGTGTTTTTCTTTTAAGATGACCATCCCCAAATTCATAACTAGTGCCCATCATGAGTAGGCAGTTCACAGAAGCAGCGTACAAAAAGATATTCATTCTCACATACAATGAAATAATCTGCACTTAAAACAGCAAAATAAAAAATTTCACCTAGCAGTTGGCAAAGATCCACAAGTTTGATGCAACGCTGTATTGGCAGGTGTGGAGAACGTTTCGATGGAGAGTATACTTGCATAGCTTTTGGCAATACCACCGCAAGGTAAAGTGTATATGATCCTTGATTTAGCAATTCTGCTCCTAGGACTCTCTCAGAACCACAGTGGCCCATGGAAACATTGCTGGAGAAAATTCCATGCCTATGCAGACTCGACTCACTAGATTCACCTCAAGTGTGGAGGAAAGGGAGCCTTCCTACACTGTTGTTGAGAATGCAGATTGGTGCAGCCACTATGGAAAACCGTATGGAAGTTCCTTAAAATACTAAACATAGAGTCGCCATATGATCCCACAATCCCACTTCTGAGCATGTATCTGAAAAAGATGAAACCTCTTATTTGAAAAGATACAAGTACCCCAATGTTTATAGCAGCATTACTTACAATTGCCAGGATGTGGGAGCAAACCAAGTGGCCATCAACAAATGAATTGATAAAGATATAGATAGATAGATACAATGAAATATACATGTATAGTTTACAATGAAATACTACTCAACCATAAGAATGAAATAATGCCATTTGCAGCAACATGGATGGGCCTCAAGATTACCCATATGAGGTAAGACAGAGAAAGACAGAGATTGTATCTCCTATATGTGAACCTAAAAAATAATGTAAATGAAATTATTTACAAAACAGAAACAGATTCACAGATGCAGAAAACACACTGGTGGTTACCAAAAGGGAAACGGGAGGGGAGGGATAAATTAAGAGTTTGGGACTAACAGAAACATACATATATAAGATGTATATAACAGATACATATATGTATATATATAAAGGAGAAAAACAATAAGGATTTACTGTATAGCACAGGGAGCTATATTCAGTGTCTTATAATAACCTACAATGGAAATGACCAACACAATATTATAAATTAAATATAATTCAGTGAAAAATAAAAATTTAACCTCAGATCTGAAAATGCACCCCAAGCAGGCTTAACAATTCAACCACTCTTTCCTAGTGCAATGATGGCATCGTACAGGCCCCTCACTTCTTAAACCTCTGAATTCTTTCAGCTGGAGACCCTTCTTCTGTCTTCACGGAGAAAGAGATGCAGATACACACTGTTTCCCCAATCAAAAAACTGTGATAGGTCTACCGTGGGCAGGGCGAGGAAGACAACATAGGCCCTGGCAATAGTCAGCCTCAGAGGAAAATGGGCTCAAATGCTACATATCAGCATAAGACCTTGGTCAGCATAGTGAAAGTGAAGTCGCTCAGTCGTGTCCAACGCTTTGCAAGCCGTGGACTATAGCCCACCAAGCTCCTCCATCCGTGGGATTCTCCAGGCAAGAGTACTGGAGTGGGTTGCCATTTCCTTCTCCAAAATTCAGGGTCTTCATCTTCATAACCAAGATCATGGCCATGGCCACGGAGGAGAGAGAGGAATCAATAACTCCCAGGTATTTGGCCTAAGCAATAGTACAGATGGTGGTACCATTAACTCAGGTAGCGAAGTTCAATGGTCCAAAGGTCAAAGGTTCTCCAAGTGGGCCTCTGGACCAGCAGCATGAGCATCATCTCACTCCCACCCCCGACCTACTGAATCAGAAAGGCCGAATTGCTAGCTAGTGGGAAGCTGCTGTATGTCACAGGGAGCTCAACTCCACGCTCTGTGATGACCTAGAGGGGGGAGATAGGGGGTGGGAGGAGGCTCAAGAGGAAGGGATAAATGTATACTGATCCACTTTGTTGTACAGCAGAAACTAAGGCAACATTGTAAAGCAATCGTACTCCAATAATTCTTTTTTAATCTTAATTAAAAAAAAAAACAAAAAACTCTGTGATGGACCCACAAGTCTATTTTAACAAGATGTTCAGGTATTTCTGATGCATGTTAGTGTGTGAGGGCTGGTGATTTGGAGAACATACCAAAAATGAAAAAATGTAAGGTATTAAGCAGAAAAGGATGTAAGGTGGTTGGTACTTACAAAACCCTTGAAAGGGAGAAGGAACACAGATCTGGGAAGGGTGGTGTCCCTGGTAGCTCGGTTTACCTCCAGCTTACAGAGAGCCAGGAAGCTGTAGAAGTTCAGGAAACCTCTTGCAATCGTTTTAACTTCAGAAGTAGATGATTCACAGGAAAATGCTGGAGGCCACTGCAAAAACCTTTCATTTACCAAAGTCCATGAGGAACAATTATTTGGTTTCTGCTTCTCCTCTTTCCTCCAAATCTCATACTAAGGCTTCCTGTTGATGGAATCTAAACTGGAAACCCATTATCAGGGATTTGGGGAGATGGAGCTGCCAGATTCCCAGCCCCCGTGATGGGAGCAAAGCAAAAAGGGGAGGAAGATGTT
The DNA here is from genome assembly GCF_001704415.2 of Capra hircus. Lineage (NCBI taxonomy): Eukaryota > Metazoa > Chordata > Mammalia > Artiodactyla > Bovidae > Capra > Capra hircus. The sequence goes on along the minus strand of NC_030828.1, from coordinate 13,898,481 downwards.
GGGTTCCTCAGCAAGGTGGGGTAAAATAAGAATCTGTTGTAGATGCTGATGAGCCATCCCAAACTGGAGGCCGTTGGCGAGGATGCTGAGAGTTACTTTAGCAGAATGGTGGGGCAGAGCATTTTGGGGAATTGGACGAAGAGAGAGAAAGCATAAAACTAACGGAGACAGAGAATTGACAGCCCAGTCAAGGACATCTGCTATGAAAAGGGACAGAGAAATGGGCCACCAGCTTCTTGATTATTTACAAGAAGAAACTGAATTTCAGAGAGTTTATATGATTTGACCAAAGTCTCATACAGATGAGTGGTATTTAAACCTTGACCTCTGATGCTGACTGTCACTAAATCTTATGTTATTTTCCCTCACCCAGACAGATCCTCCAATTTCTCAGGTTTTTTCCTCTGGGTTTGTTTTCCCATAGTTGCTGGAAAGAAACTAAATTCCCTACTTACTCGTCAAAGCCTCTTGTCAGGAGGTAACTTTTCTCATTAGAAAAGAAATCTTATTAGACAGAAGCAGGGATGAGGCCCCAGGCAGGTCTTCGCATCTTCAAAAGCAAAGGACTTCTACTAATTCACTCCCACAAGCACTTTCACAGACAGAGAACCTTCAAAGAGATAACGAGGAGAAGAAAGATAGACACTCCCTCCCTTTGCTTGTTTCAGGTTAATAAATCAGTATTTGTGCAAATGGATTGACTCTAATGGCCACATGAATCTAAGCCAGACTCAGATAAAAAGTCCCAAAATGAGTATACGCGGGAAAGTTAAAGCGAGACAGGGTTGAGGTTATGGTCTACCTGTCACTCACCATCTTCCCAAGGACATTCGATGGTGTTACTTCCCAAGGCCTGGGCCATCCGGATGGCTGTGGGATCTGAATTCATTCTGTGTGGATGCCAAATGCCCTTTATGTAGGCCCAAGAGAGTCCAAGCGCCAGGGGTGGGTTCCATGAAGGTGTGAAAATTATTGACTGATCAACTGAATTTACCCCTTTCTAAGTAGATGTTTGGAACCGTGATCATGTATGCTACACTACACCCTAGAAATTATAATCAAATTGGTCAAGAAAATAAACCAGGAAAAGCTGATGTAAATGGAATCTCATCTTGAAATAAAAAATAAATGTTTTATTTTCTTTTTTATTAACTTAGTTAGAAAAATAATACATGAACATTGTAGGGGAATAAAATGAGGAATTACATATTACCAGTGAGGTGGACATGGATGCCGGAGAAAGGGATTAAAAGTCCCAGCGAAGATTGAAGTCCAGAAGTTTCAACACATGTTTCAAGGAAGTCTCAGAAAAGATACCGTCTTCTAATGTCAGTGGTTGGAGAGTACCAGCAGCACTAACAAGTTCAGGGGTGGCTCTCTCCTCTAAGCCAGGGCTGGTGGTGGAGAGGCTGACACACAGCTAGGCACAACTGAGGGCAACGGGAATAAGGGGGCCCTGGGAAATAAAACCGGGTAGACACAGCTATTGCAATGCCGACAGGGCTATTGCGATGCCAACAGGCTATTGCGATGCCGACAGGCTATTGCGATGACGACAGGGCTATTGCGATGACGACGGGCTATTGCGATGATGACACAGTTATTGTGATGATGACAGGGCTATTGCGATGATGACACAGTTATTGTGATGATGACAGGGCTATTGCGATGATGACACAGTTATTGCGATGATGACAGGGCTATTACAATGCCGACAGGGCTATTGTGATGCCGACAGGGCTATTGCGATGATGACAGGGCTATTGCGATGATGACACAGTTATTGTGAGGACGACAGGGCTATTGCGATGATGACACAGTTATTGCGATGATGACAGGGCTATTACAATGCCGACAGGGCTATTGTGATGCCGACAGGGCTATTGCGATGATGACAGGGCTATTGCGATGATGACACAGTTATTGTGAGGACGACAGGGCTATTGCGATGATGACAGGGCTATTGCGATGATGACAGGCTATTGTGATAGGAATGGCATCTAAGGGGGCTAGACTCACAAAAAATTCCTGTTATGCAGACAACAGAATGGAATGTCACTAGAGGTGAGATAAATGGGCATCCAGCAATGGTCACTTCAGGCGTGTGCCACCAGAGGAAAGCAAGGACAGATGAGCAGGAGCTGAAGGCAGTCACCCCAATAAAACAGCACACCCTCTTACCTGTAAGCTTGGTTTGAGCCAGTTTTCAGACTCAGACCAATCAGCTGAAGAAGTGGTTTGCCTCCTCCTCCTCTCCTTCAGGAGGAAGGAGCCACCGCCACCCTGGCAAATACACACAGTAATGACTCCCACAGTCCTTTCTCAAAGGGACCTACAGCCATTCACTTGGGTAGCTATACACCAAGGGAGGGGGACAGTCAAACATCTGGATGACTGTTGGACACAAATCTGAGCTAACACTGATCTCAGAAACCTAAAGCATCACTACCCTTCCCTCTCTGTTAGAGTGGAGGGCACATGTGTTATTTGCTCGGTCGTGTCCTACTCTTTGCAACCACATGGACTGTAGCCCACCAGGCTCCTCTGTCCATGGGATTCTCCAGGTAAGAATACCAGAGTGGGTAGCCATTCCCTTCTCCAGGGGATCTTCCTGACTCAGGGGTCAAGCCTGGGTCTCCTGAATTGCAGACAGATTCTTTACTATCTGAGCCACCAGGGAAGTCCAGAGGGGACATGGGGTCATGTAATAAGTGGAGTCCTGGCCAAGATCTGGCTTACACTGGATCCACTGCATCCATGGACCAACTTAGCGGTCACTTCTGGAGCTCTAAATGTATATTTGGGATTAATGTGTTTGGTAGTTGGTGCAACCCCCATACAGGAATCTTGACCAGTGGGGTGGGAACTATCATAAGAGGGAAGGCCAAGCGGAAGCCTTAGAACCGGATGCTTGTTTGGAGGTGATTGTCCACAATTATGGCATTTCTGCTCCTCTTCTGAGCCAAGCACCCTGCAAGACTGTTTCTATATCAGACAATCTTAGTAACTAGAAATAGTGTCTCCAAGATAGAGACCCTCAGTCATATTTCAGGATGATAAAATCTCTCTCCTCCCAGAAGATTTTATTACCTTCTAGAATAATAAGCTTAATCCATCTCTGAAGAGGAAGATGGATGTGTTAGCCAGCAGCCTCATATAGGATTTAGGGTCTCCTAAGCTCAGTGTTTAAGCATTCTTTGGCATTGCCTTTCTTTGGGATTGGAATGAAAACTGACTTTTCCAGTCTTGGGCCACTGCTGAGTTTTCCAAATTTGCTGGCCTATTGAGTGCAGCACTTTCACAGAATCATCTTTCAGGATTTGAAATAGCTCAACTGGAATTCCATCACCTCCACTAGCTTTGTTCATAGTGATGCTTTCTAAGGCCCACTTGACTTCACATTCTAGGATGTCTGGCTCTAGGTGAGTGATCAGTCATGTATGGATATGAGAGTTGGACTGTGAAGAAAGCTGAGTGCTGAAGAATTGATGCTTTTGAACTGCGGTGTTGGAGAAGACTCTTGAGAGTCCCTTGGACTGCAAGGAGATCAGGAGATCAAGGACTGCAACCAGTCCATCGTAAAGGAGATCAGTCCTGGGATTTCTTTGGAAGGACTGATGCTAAAGCTGAAACTCCAGTACTTTGGCCACCTCATGCAAAGAGTTGACTTGTTGGAAGAGACTCTGATGCTGGGAGGAATTGGGGGCAGGAGGAGAAGGGGACGACAGAGGATGAGATAGCTGGATGGCATCACCGACTTGATGGACGTGAGTTTGAGTGAACTCCGGGAGTTGGTGATAGACAGGGAGGCCTGGCTTGCTGCAATTCACGGGGTTGCAGAGTCGGACATGACTGAGCGACTGAACTGAACTGAAGCTCAGTGTTCATTGCCTATGACATAGACATGTGTGTGTAGCATCCACTAAGTCCACTCCTCATCACCCCATGGAGCTTGAGAATCCATGCAAACATTTTGTGCTACGACTTATAAATAGACTGTCTAAATACATTTTGCCCCATTGTCCTCTTACCAATCAAATGTATGGAAGTGCAGAACACAAACCTTATTAACTGGTTGCTTGGCCTGATACCCCCTCCCCCAGCTTAACAAGAGAACAAATCAAAAACATCCTGAAAAGGAGGGCAGGAATCGCTGCTACTCTTAAAGACCTAAAGCAGGAGTTGGTAAATTACAGCCCACATGCCAAATCTGGCCCACCAGTCTAAATAAAGTTTTATTGAAATACAGCCACTCACTTGTTTACATATTGTCGATGGCTGTCTTTGTACTACAGCAGCATAGTTGAGCAATTATAACAGAGACTGTATGGCCACAAAGCCTAAAATACTTACTATTTGGCCTTTTGCAGGAAAGGTTTGCTGACTCCTGATCTAAAGATGTCAGAGTATGCGATCTCCATAAATGACTCCGTCTGGCTTCCTGGAAGAAACCAGATGGATCCTGAAGCATGGCAATAAACCACCACAAACTCGACCAAGCAGTAGCCCCAGTTGCAGCTGTCATGCCAGAGGCATTGATTTTGTTAGTGGAAATTAACATGGCCTCAGGCACATGCTATGTGGCCATTGATTTGATAAATGAATTCCTTTATACTCCTACCAGAAAAGAGGATCTGAAACAGTTTGCACTCACGTGGAACAGGCAACAATATGCATTCACAGCTTCGTCTCAGGGATGTACGAACCTACCCCCTCACACACAAAAGAGAACGTCCCATAGACCAGCACATTCAATCTTCCCTTGGCATTGATGATAAGTTGGGTTAGATAAAGAACTGGCTAGCACAGTGGATGCTTTGGTACGACACATATGCTCCTGAGGGTGAAAGGGAAAATCAGAGTTTGCCATATCGATACAAGTGTTAGGAGTACAGCGGTCAGGGGCATGCCAAGACATCTCCTCCCAAGCAAAAGGTAAACAACTGCATCTTACACCTCCCCCGCCATGGAGAAGGAAGGAAGCCCAGAGCCTGACAAAACACTGGTAGATTTTGTCAAGTTCCGGAAGCATCATGTTCCATACTTTGCAGTGGTATTCTAGCTCACAGACAGGATGAAATTAAGTACTGTGTATCTTGAGCAGAGACATCTTGAGCAGAGACAGAGCCATGAAGGAGTCTGCAGCAAGCCCAGGGTGCAGAGAAGCAGCCTTGCCTCTTGTGCTGTGTGACCCAGCAGAACCTTTGTTACTGACTTGATGCTGGTGGTGGGCAAAGATGCTGTGTGAAGCAAATGGTAAAGAACAGGGCAATCACCACAAGGCCACAGCATCTGCAGTGGCGAAGGATAGACGTTTAGAAAACAGCCTCTGGTAGAGACGGAGCACCATGGAGCACTACGTGACCATGAATCCAGAATGTTCCATGATGGTCTTAGCCTGTCATCATGCCTGCAAGTTGGGCTGGCCCAGCAGCAGCCCGACACAAATGAGTGGGATGAGACTGAACAGCATTTGGCCCAAAGAATGCAAGCAGGCTGCATGAACAGATAGCCTAGAGCCTCATGAATTCACCCTCAGCTCATCCGGTACAGGAGCCAGTATGACCAGCTGGAGGGAAAACCCGAGCTTGGTTTACAGATGGGTCAGTGCAACGGGCTGAATATGTGTGTCCCCCCAGTTTCATACATTGAAGCGCCCACCCTCAATGTGAGGATATTAGGAGAAGGGCCTTTGGGAGATGATGAGGTTTAGATTGGGTTCCCTGGTGTTTTAAACAGTAAAGAATCTGCCTGCAGTGCAGGAGACCCAGGTTTGATCCCTGGGTCAGGAAGATCCCTTGGAGAAGGAAATAGCAACCCACTCCAGTGTTCTTGCCTGGAGAATCCCATGGACAGAGGAGTCTAGTAAGCTACAGTCCACGGGGTAGCAATGTTCATCTGCCGGCCCTAGAGACCATGCTGAGTGCTGATATAACAACATACCTCAAAAACTACAACTGGCAGCTCAATCCTTCCATCCTGAAGAGCTAGAAATTCCTTGTAAGAAGAATAGACATATTCCAATTATGGGTTTGACCTGCCTACCGATAATTGAAGCTATGGCCTCAGTCTATCCAAGGACCTAATATGTTTGAGTCCTACCAACTTAATATGTCCCACCAACATGGACCTTACAGAACATTGTTATCATAGGGAACACACGAGCTATTGTTATTGTCACTGAGTCTTGTCCAACTCTTTGCAACCCAGGGGACTGTAGCCCACCAGGCTCCTCTGTCCATGGGATTTCTGAGGCAAGAATACTGGGGTGGGATGTCATTTCCTTCTCCAAGGGGTCTTCCCAATCCAGGGATCAACCCATGTCTCTTGCATTGCAGGCAGATTCTTTACCATCTGAACCACCAGGAAAGCCATCATAGGAAACACATTCTGCAGCCAAGGAAGTATAGAAGTTGGCCCACATGGAACCACTTGGACATATCACATATGAAGCCCCTCAGAAGCTGCCAGCCTCATAGAGCGATGGAAGAGCTTTCTGAAGGCTCTGTTGAAGCACCAACTTGAATGCAATACTCCATGAGGATGGGTGGCACACTCCAGGATGCAGTGACCCCATTGAGTTAAAGACCTTTGTACAGTATTGTCTGCCCAGAAGGAGTACTGCATAGGTCTAGGAGCCAAGAGGTAGAAACAGGAATGGCCATATTTAACATCCCTCCCAGTGTCCCAGGGAAGAACACTGTGCTTCTCATCTCTCCAAAAGCTGGATTTTCCAGAGCTACAGGTCCTGTTTGCCAGTGGGGGTACACTATTGCCAGAACCAAAGCAAGAGCCCCATTAAACTAGAAGCTATGGCTGCTACCCAGTCTTGTCAAACTCTCTGGGTCCAGGGACCAGCGGGGAAGTGAGGGATCTGGATCTGGACAGCGGTACTTGTCCCTGAAACCCAGAAGACAGAGCTCCAGGTCTGTCTTTTGGTCCCTCCCAGCCAACTGTGAAGGTAAATGAGTAAATGCCGCATCCCTGGGTATTTGAGCAGCTGAGCCCCTGAGACCAGCAGGAGTGTTAGCAGAGGGTGAGAGGAATCTAGGCACAGTGGTGGTGCAGAGAACACGGAGCCCCCGGTGGGGACCCAAGACCAGCTGCTGTTCCTTGCTTCTCCCTTGGCTCTCCTAAGTTTCCCCCAGGAAGGGAGGAGCTCACGGGAATATTGGGGAAGCTGCTGGAGAATGCGAATGAAGACGCGGCTCTGAGTGGCGCGAATAGCCGACTGCAGACACAGACGCCCACCGCAACGGCTGTGGAAGAAAGTCCTGCTCCCGCGGGGCTGCCAGTGGGCAGCTCCCGGCTGTCAGCGCCGCAGGCTCGGCCTCAGCTGCAGGGTGACCTCGCCCGACGGCCTGCCCTTCCTAGGCTAACACATCTGACTGCCCACTGTGGGGAAGATAAATCTGGCCTTTTCCACCCAGTGGGGGTAACTCTGATGGGCAAGCGTTCCCTGCGTGGTTGGCCAAGCTTTGGGTAGGTCCCCATAGCAATCCCCCTCAGCCCAGCCTTGCTTTCCTTCCGTCTTCTCCGCGGTCCACGCAGGATGAGCTGCTCAAGAGGCCAGGAAGGAGGGCGTGCTGTCCAGGGTGGGAGGTGCGGTCTGCAAGCTGTCTCTCCCTGCCAGCTCATCCCAGATTTGCGGGGGGAGTCAGAGGTCACGGCCTTCTTGGAGCAGCCTTCGTTCAGTGGCTGAGCAACAGCGCTACAGAGGCAGCCCTCCACAGAAGCTGCTCCACATTACCCTCCTATGAACAGTATTAATTTCCTGAATTTAGTATCTGTTAAGTGAGAAGGGGCTGACCCCTCCTCATTACACTGCACACATTCTGGGTTCTTTTCCAAACAATGATTTGAGTTTCACGTGGCTCCAGTTCTTAGCACAACCATTCTGACCCCATTCAAGACACATCTGATAGAAAATATTGGCTGCAAAGTTCCCCTCTGGGTGGATGAGTCTTTATCAGACCTCATGGGTGTTGATCCCTAACAAATACCTTGTAACCTAAGCTCTGTTTTAGTGCCTGCCCCCCGAGAACACAAATCGCAACAAACAAGAGGAAAATTAAGTGAATTTAAGTCACCCCAAGTCACACCCCCAGCATAAATAGAGACATAATGGTTCTGCCATAAGTATATGAAATCAGCCAAGTACACTGTAAACTGTTAAGTCTCCCTTCTGTTTATTCAATGACAGTGGCAAAATCTCACATTTTTCATCAGAATAAAATATAAAAGGTTGTCAGGGTCACATCTAAGTGATTTGCAGCCCCCAAACCTGTTAAGAATGCTATCTTTGTTATATTATGAAACATTTTTAATTAATCTCCATTCAATGGACTCCAGTTAACTAACAGCCTTTATCCCTCTCTGTAAATCACATGGCTGTGCGGAAGTCCTGCTCCTCCCGGTGGGCCTGCATACTTTCCTTCTCATGGACCATCAGCTCGCCCTAGAGAACAGGTGTCCCGTAATACAGGGGTCCCCCGTCTCTGGGATCTACCACCTGATGATCTGAGGTGGAGCTGATGTACTAATAATAGAAATAAAGTGCCCAATAAATGCGATGCACTTGAATCATCCTGAAACCATCCCCTCCTTAGAAAACCTGTCTTCCACAAAACCAGTCCCCGGCACCAAAAAGGTTGGGGACCGCTGCTAACCTGACTTCCATTATGTCACTAAATTGCCTTCCACAGAAGTTGCTCCAAATTACAGTGTATGGAATTAATTCCCTGTATTTAGTATCTGTTATGTGAGAAGGTACTGGCCCTTCCTCAATAAACTGCACACATTCTGGGTTATTTTCCAAACAACGATCTGAGTTTCACATGGCTCCAGTTCTTAGATGACCCTGGAGTCATGCACAGATCATACATGTGTGAATCCAACTAGATGTTAAAACAACAGGCATGTTGAGGTTTGACAGAAAACAGCAAAATTCTGTAAAGCAACTACCCTTCAGTAAAAAATTAATTACTTAAAACAACAGCAGCAGGCACTGGTAGAGCCTGTTGAGAGCTGAAAAGTCTGCGGCCCACTAAGGACATTTAGACTTCAAACACTTTTCTTCTGGCCCAAGAAAATATTTTTGTGACTCAGATTAAACATGGGCTGTGAGTTTATGATCCATGGTTTATACTTGAAAGATACTTGTTGAAAAATAATTATTGCCTCTGAATATGAAAAGAAGCATTCCCTAAGCAAAGCCAACTGCCTCATACAGCTGGCCCTACAGTCTTTACTCCAAAAATGTCAGATGAAATGGGCTGGCAGGAACTCCAAGATGGACAGAGGGCTCAAAAATTAATAAGCATTCTCTTCTTGGGAAGCAAAAGTAGGTGTCATATAAAGACATGAGTGAATGAGCAAACGGTGACTGCTTTTCTGCGCTCCCTTCCTCCTTACCTGCTACAGGCCTGGAGCTCTCTCACTTTCAGAGCCTGGGAGTGACGGCAGATGCATTTATAAATACACCCACACTTGTCGTGAATCTCAGCAGCTTCATTCCACATCCCTGGAGGACTGACTATAGGAATCCATTAAGTTAATGAGGGGTTGGGCGCAGCTATATCCGTGCAACACGTGACAAGCAGCACCCCCTAATTGAATCAGGAACCTTCTGCAGAGACTCTGAGGGAAAAGTTCTGCTTTCCATTTCTTGAAAAGCAGAGCGCTGGGCACACAGCTGGGCATATAAGGGGAAGGTTTTACTAGGACCTGATGGCAGGTGTGTGAACTCTGAGAACACGAATACTGTATGAACAGGTCCCTTTTCCTCCTCCGTCAAGGAATCCGGTTTGCTGTTTCCCCTCCTTTTCTTTGGGGAGGGGAAGAGTTGTCAAGAGAAAGCCTCTGATTTCAGGTCTAATTGTATTGTCAGGGTATCTGGGGGATGTGGGGATAGTCCCCATTTTTGGCTTTTTTATTTAAAAAGCTAGCAAAGACATGTTTTCCTGTGGTTGTGCCCAAGTCAGGGAGAGGGTCAGGTGCTCACTGATTATTGATTTTCACTGAGGATGTAAGGTGTCATTCTATTACCGATTTTCGTGTTATTTGATTCTTTGAAGAACCGCTCAAATTTAATTTCTTCGCCAGACCTAGAAGGGGCATTAAGAAAAGGACTCCTCTGAAGAAATAGCTCGGGATTTTCCAACCAGTTTTTGATGATCCATGTCCGTCTCCCCTTGGTCTGTTTGCCTTGGAATGCTGATTTCCAGAGATACTATTGTATCTACTTTTTCATCTCAATTTCAGTCCCATTGTTTCATTTGTTTGCTGGCTGCGCTGGGTCTTTGTTGCTACAGGAGGCTTTCTCTGAGTGTGGCCAATGGGGGAGGGGCGGGGGGTGGGGGCGGGGCCGGGGGGCTAATCTTCCCTGCGGTGCACAGGCTTCTCTTTGTAGTGGCTTCTCTCGCTATGGGGCACAGGCTCTAGGTGCTGGGGCTCAGTAGTTGGGGGACAGGAGCTTAGTTGCCCCAGGGCATGTGGGATCCTAGTTCCCTGACCAGGGATTGAACCTGTGTCCTCTGTTTTGGCAGGTGGATTCTCAACTACTGGATCACCAGGGAAGTCCTGCAGTTAGCGCTGTGACTGAACCTAGCTACTGAGACAGCTCAGCAAGCAAGATGTAGGATCCTTGCTCCTTTGGGCGACTGTCTCCTGCTCGCTATATTCCTACGTTCCCATTCTCCCAGTTTCCCTCTTGGCTCTCCCGGGCCCTGGTACTGCCGCAGCTCAGAGATGCAGCTTCACTGGGCACCACTCCCCTGCAATCTTGCATGCTCTTCGATCTTGAAGACTTGATGGTTTTGAGCTGCGGTGCTGGAGAAGACTCTTGAGAGTCCTTTGGACTGCAAGGAGATCCAACCAATCCATCCTAGAAGAAATCAGTCCTGAATATTCATTCATTGGAAGGACTGATGTTGAAGCTGAAACTCCAATACTTTGGCCACCTGATGTGAAGAACTGACTCATTTGAAAAGACCCTGATGCTGGGAAAGATTGAGGGCAGGAGGAGAAGGGGACGACAGAGAATGAGAGGGTTGGATGGCATCACCGACTCAATGGACATGGGTTTGAGTAAACTCTGGGAGTTGGCGATGGACAGGGAGGCCTGGCATGCTGCGGTTCATTGGGTCGCAAAGAATCGGATATGACTGAACGACTGAACTGAACTGAACCATCTTGCACAGTGCCACCTGGTGGTTCCCCTCTGCTATTACAGCAGGACAACAAAAGCCCAGAGGCCGGGGCACCTCATCAAATGAAAGGAAACAAAGCTTTGAGGACCATTGCATGAAAGAAATCAAATGACTGATGGAAAAAAATTCCTCCTTTTGTGGAATGGCCATAAATTCACGAGTTGTATGAATGCAGAGTAAGGATTGATTCAGTAGGGACTAGTTTACAAACATCAAAACTATATACCTATCCACATCTTTGAAAACACCTTTTATACTGTATTTTGTTAGTGACTGAGGGTGACTTTGGAGTGGTTAACCACTCTCTATGGAAGTCCTCTCTTTATAGGCTTCTGAAAGCAAAACTGTAAATGGTTTTCTATTATCTAGCAAATTATGATGAATCATCAATATTATTGACACTTAAGAGTTTATCCTTTCAAACAGCTGCAGCAACCTCAAAAAGAAAATTCCTGCTTCATACAAAGCATCTCCCTCTCACAATGGCTAGCTCAGTACTGTCGTCCTGGGTCCTGGCTGATATTTCGCCACGTGAAAGAAAAGAGAACTAAGTGGCAGTAAGCTTTTTAGCATTTATCTTTTTTTTCCCCCACTTTAGCTGTGCTTTGGAAATAATTGAAAATGTTTGTCGGTGTGATTTTTAAATTTCTCTATTTTAAAACATAGGTGCTGCTTAGTGATTTCTGCTTCATAGTTATTTGTGGTCAATGTCATTCTAGAAATGGAGGAAAAGAAGATCTTTAGCCACCAGCCTCATCTATCCCATTGATGTCCTCGCCCAACACAAGCCCCTAATGGAGCTTGAAATGAAGGCAGCTTTGCTTTGTTTCTGCCTCTTTTGTTGGCACACCTCTGCTGCAGGCCGGCTGTGGTCTAAGCCTGGGGCACTCATTCTGCAAGAAGGCTATCTGCCCTTCCCAGTGCCTGACAAACAGAAGGTAAGGGGGAAGGGAGGGGAATGCCATTCCCTTGGCTAGGCCTGGAGCTGAACTGCAGGGGGAAAGGCTTATAAAAGACACAGGAGCCAAGAAGTTACCAATTCGGGTAGAAAAGCAGGGTGACAGTGCTGGAATGTGGCGGTGGGAGGGCTGCTATGAAAGGCCAGAGGAACTCACTGGCATCTGAAAAACTGCAAAATGAGACAGAGAGTCACAGATGTAGAAAATAAAATTTTGGTTACCAGGGGGTAAGGGAGGAACCCCATGAACAATATGAAAAGGCAAAATGATAGGATACTGAAAGAGGAACGCCCCAGGTCGATAGGTGCCCAAAAAATAGAAAGTTAAGAAACACCTGGAGTAACAGGCAAATTTGGCCTTGGAATGCGGAATGAAGCAGGGCAAAGGCTAATAGAGTTTTGCCAAGAAAATGCACTGGTCATAGCAAACACCCTCTTCCAACAACACAAGAGAAGACTCTACACATGGACATCACCAGATAGTCATCACTGAAATCAGACTGATTATATTCTTTGCAGCCTAAGATGGAGAAGCTCTATACAGTCAGCAAAAACAAGACTGGAAGCTGACTGTGGCTCAGATCATGAACTCCTTATTGCCAAATTCAGACTTAAATTGAAGAAAGTAGGGAAAACCACTAGACCATTCAGGTATGACCTAAATCAATCCCTTATGATTATACAGTGGAAGTGAGAAATAGATTTAAGGGCCTAGATCTGACAGATAGAGTGCCTGATGAACTATGGACAGAGGTTCGTGACATTGTACAGGAGAAAGGGATCAAGACCATCCCCATGGAAAAGAAATGCGAAAAAGCAAAATGGCTGTCTGGGGAGGCCTTACAAATAGCTGTGAAAAGAAGAGGTGAAAAGCAAAGGAGAAAAGGAAAGATATAAGCATCTGAATGCAGAGTTCCAAAGAATAGCAAGGAGAGATAAGAAAGCCTTCTTCAGCGATCCACGCAAAGAAATAGAGGAAAAGAACAGAATGGGAACGACTAGAGATCTCTTCAAGAAAATTAGAGATACCAAGGGAACATTTCATGCAAAGATGGGCTCAATAAAGGACAGAAATGGTATGGACCTAACAGAAGCAGAAGATATTAAGAAGAGGTAGCAAGAATACACAGAAGAACTGTAAAAAAAGATCTTCACGACCCAGATAATCACGATGGTGTGATCACTCATCTAGAGCCAGACATCCTGGACTGTGAAATCAAGTGGGCCTTAGAAAGCATCACTACGAACAAAGCTAGTGGAGGTGATGGAATTCCAGTTGAGCTGTTTCAAACCCTGAAAGACGATGCTGTGAAAGCGCTGCACTCAATATGCCAGCAAATTTGGAAAACTCAGCAGTGGCCACAGGACTGGAAAAGGTCAGTTTTCATTCCAATCCCAAGAAAAGGCAATGCGAAAGAATGCTCAAACTACCGCACAATGGCACTCATCTCACACACTAGTAAAGTAATGCTCAAAATTATCCAAGCCAGGCTTTAACAATACGTGAACGGTGAACTTCCTGATGTTCAAGCTGGTTTTAGAAAAGGCAGAGGAACCAGAGATCAAACTGCCAACATCTGCTGGATCATCAAAAAAGCAAGAGAGTTCCAGGAAAACATCTATTTCTGCTTTATTGACTATGCCAAAGCCTTTGACTGTGTGGATCACAAGAAACTGTGGAAAATTCTTCAAGAGATGGGAATACCAGAGCACCTGACCTGCCTCTTGAGAAACCTATATGCAGGTTAGGAAGCAACAGTTAGAACTGGGCATGGAACAACAGACTGGTTCCAAATAGGAAAAGGAGTACGTCAAGGCTGTATATTGTCACCCTGCTTATTTAACTTCTATGCAGAGTACATCATGAGAAACGCTGGCCTGGAGGAAGCACAAGCTGGAATCAAGATTGCTGGGAGAAATATCAATAACCCCAGATATGCAGATGACACCACCCTTATGGCAGAAAGTGAAGAGGAACTAAAAAGCTTCATGATGAAAGTGAAAGAGGAGAGTGAAAAAGTTGGCTTAAAGCTCAACATTTAGAAAATGAAGATCATGACATCTGGTCCCATCACTTCATGGTAAATAGATGGGGAAACAGTGGAGACAGTGTCAGACTTTATTTTGGGGGGCTCCAAAATCACTGCAGATGGTGATTGCGCCATGAAATTAAAAGACGCTTACTCCTTGGAAGGAAAGCTATGATCAACCTAGACTGCATATTCAAAAGAGAGGCATTACTTTGCCAACTAAGTTCCGTCTAGTCAAGGCTATGGTTTTTCCAGTAGTCATGTATGGATGTGAGAGTTGGACTGTGAAGAAGGCTGAGCGCCGAAGAATTGATGCTTTTGAACTGTGGTGTTGGAGAAGACTCTTGAGAGTCCCTTGGACTGCAAGGAGATCCAACCAGTCCATTCTGAAGGAGATCAGCCCTGGGATACCTTTGGAAGGAATGATGCTAAAGCTGAAGCTCCAGTACTTTGGCCACTTCATGGGAAGAGTTGACTCACTGGAAAAGTCTCTGATGCTGGGAGGGATTGGGGGCAGAAGGAGAAGGGGACGACAGAGGATGAGATGGCTGGATGGCATCACTGACTCGATGGACGTGAGTCTGAGTGAACTTCGGGAGTTGGTGATGGACAGGGAGGCCTGGCGTGCTGCGATTCATGGGGTCACAAAGAGTCGGACACGACTGAGCAACTGAACTGAACTGAACTGATGCTACTGGAGATCAGTGGAGAAATAACTCCAGAAAGAATGAAAGGATGGAGCCAAAGCAAAAACAATACCCAGTTGTGGATGTGACTGGTGAGAGAAGCAAGGTCCGATGCAGTAAAGAGCAATATAGCATAGGAGCCTGGAATGTTAGGTCCATGAATCAAGGCACATTGGAAGTGGTCAAACAGGAGATGGCAAGAGTGAACGTCGACATTCTAGGAATCAGCAAACTAAAATGGACTGGCATGGGTGAATTTAACTCAGATGACCATTATATCTACTACTGAAAGCAGGAATCCCTCAGAAGAAATGGAGTAGCCATCATGGTCAACAAAAGAGTTTGAAATGCAGTACTTGGATGCAATCTCAAAAATGACAGAATGATCTCTGTTCGTTTCCAAGGCAAATCATTCAATATCACAGTAATCCAAGTCTATGCCCCAACCAGCAACACTGAAGAAGCTGAAGTTGAACGGTGCTATGAAGACCTACAAGACCTTTTAGAACTAACACCCAAAAAAGATGTCCTTTTCATTATAGGGGCTGGAATGCAAAAGTAGGAAGTCAAGAAACACCTGGAGTAACAGGCAAATTTGGCCTTGGAATGCAGAATGAAGCAGGGCAAAGGCTAATAGAGTTTTCCCAAGAGAACACACTGGTCATAGCAAACACCCTCTTCCAACAACACAAGAGAAGACTCTACACATGGACATCACCAGATGGTCAATGCCGAAATCAGATTGATTATATTCTTTGCAGCCAAATATGGTGAAGTTCTATAAAGTCAGCAAAAACAAGACCAGGACCTGACTGTGGCTCAGATCATGAACTCCTTATTGCCAAATTCAGACTTAAATTGAAGAAAGTAGGGAAAACCACTAGACCATTCAGGTATGACCTAAATCAAATTCCTTATGATTATACAGTGGAAGTGAGAAATAGATTTAAGGGCCTAGATCTGATAGATAGAGTGCCTGATGAACTATGGAATGAAGTTCGTGACATTGTACTGGAGACAGGGATCAAGACCCCATGGAAAAGAAATGCAAAAAAGCAAAATGGCTGTCTGGGGAGGCCTTACAAATAGCTGTGAAAAGAAGAGAGGCAAAAAGCAAAGGAGAAAAGGAAAGATATAAGCATCTGAATGCAGAGTTCCAAAGAATAGCAAGGAGAGATAAGAAAGCCTTCTTCAGCGATCAACGCAAAGAAATAGAGGAAAAGAACAGAATGGGAACGACTAGAGATCTCTTCAAGAAAATTAGAGATACCAAGGGAACATTTCATGCAAAGATGGGCTCAATAAAGGACAGAAATGGTATGGACCTAACAGAAGCAGAAGATATTAAGAAGAGGTGGCAACAATACACAGAAGAACTGTGCAAAAAAGATCTTCACGACCCGGATAATCACGATGGTGTGATCACTCACCTAGAGCCAGGCATCCTGGAATGTGAAGTCAAGTCGGCCTTAGAAAGCATCACTGTGAACAAAGCTAGTGTAGGTGATGGCATTCCAGTTGAGCTGTTTCAAATCCCCAAAGATGATGCTGTGAAAGTACGGCACTCAATATGCCAGCAAATTTGGAAAACTCAGCAGTGGCCACAGGACTGGAAAAGGTCAGTTTTCATTCCAATCTCAAAGAAAGGCAATGCCAAAGAATGCTCAAACTATTGCACTCATCTCACATGCTAGTGAAGTAATGCTCAAAATTCTCCAAGCCAGGCTTCAACAATACGTGGAACTTCCAGATGTTCAAGCTGGTTTTAGAAAAGGCAGAGGAACCAGAGATCAAACTGCCAACATCTGCTGGATCATCAAAAAAGCAAGAGAGTTCCAGGAAAACATCTATTTCTGCTTTATTGACTATGCCAAAGCCTTTGACTGTGTGGATCACAAGAAACTGTGGAAAATTCTTCAAGAGATGGGAATACCAGAGCACCTGACCTGCCTCTTGAGAAACCTATATGCAGGTTAGGAAGCAACAGTTAGAACTGGACATGGAACAACAGACTGGTTCCAAATAGGAAAAGGAGTACATCAAGGCTGTATATTGTCACTCTGCTTATATAACTTCTATGCAGAGTACATCATGAGAAACGCTGGCCTGGAGGAAGCACAAGCTGGAATCAAGATTGCCGGGAGAAATATCAATAACCTCAGATATGCAGATGACACCACCCTTATGGCAGAAAGTGAAGAGGAACTAAAAAGCCTCTTGACGAAAGTGAAAGAGGAGAGTGAAAAAGTTGGCTTAAAGCTCAACATTCAGAAAACAAAGATCATGGCATCCGGTCCCATCACTTCATGGGAAATAGATGGGGAAACAGTGGAGACAGTGTCAGACTGTATTTTTTTGCGCTCCAAAAACACTGCAGATGGTGACTGCAGCCATGAAATTAAAAGACACTCCCTGGAAGGAAAGTTGTGACCAACCTAGATAGCACATGAAAAAGCAGAGATGTTACTTTACCAACAAAGGTCTGTCTAGTCAAGGCTATGGTTTTTCCTGTGCTCATGTATGGATGTGAGAGTTGGACTGTGAAGAAAACTGAGTGCCAAAGAATTGATGCTTTTGAACTGTGGTGTTGGAGAAGACTCTTGAGAGTCCCTTGGACTGCAAGGAGATCCAACCAGTCCATCGTAAAGGAGATCAGCCCTGGGATTTCTTTGGAAGGAATGATACTAAAGCTGAAACTCCAGTACTTTGGCCACCTCATGCGAAGAGTTGACTCATTGGAAGAGACTCTGATGCTGGGAGGGATTAGGGGCAGGAGAAGGGGATGACAGAGGATGAGATGGCTGGATGGCATCACAGACTCTATGGATGTGAGTCTGAGTGAACTCCGGGAGTTGGTGATGGACAGGGAGGCCTGGCGTGCTGCGATTCATGGGGTCACAAAGAGTCGGACACGACTGAGCAACTGAACTGAACTGAACTGATGCTACTGGAGATCAGTGGAGAAATAACTCCAGAAAGAATGAAAGGATGGAGCCAAAGCAAAAACAATACCCAGTTGTGGATGTGACTGGTGAGAGAAGCAAGGTCCGATGCAGTAAAGAGCAATATAGCATAGGAGCCTGGAATGTTAGGTCCATGAATCAAGGCACATTGGAAGTGGTCAAACAGGAGATGGCAAGAGTGAACGTCGACATTCTAGGAATCAGCAAACTAAAATGGACTGGCATGGGTGAATTTAACTCAGATGACCATTATATCTACTACTGAAAGCAGGAATCCCTCAGAAGAAATGGAGTAGCCATCATGGTCAACAAAAGAGTTTGAAATGCAGTACTTGGATGCAATCTCAAAAATGACAGAATGATCTCTGTTCGTTTCCAAGGCAAATCATTCAATATCACAGTAATCCAAGTCTATGCCCCAACCAGCAACACTGAAGAAGCTGAAGTTGAACGGTGCTATGAAGACCTACAAGACCTTTTAGAACTAACACCCAAAAAAGATGTCCTTTTCATTATAGGGGCTGGAATGCAAAAGTAGGAAGTCAAGAAACACCTGGAGTAACAGGCAAATTTGGCCTTGGAATGCAGAATGAAGCAGGGCAAAGGCTAATAGAGTTTTCCCAAGAGAACACACTGGTCATAGCAAACACCCTCTTCCAACAACACAAGAGAAGACTCTACACATGGACATCACCAGATGGTCAATGCCGAAATCAGATTGATTATATTCTTTGCAGCCAAATATGGTGAAGTTCTATAAAGTCAGCAAAAACAAGACCAGGACCTGACTGTGGCTCAGATCATGAACTCCTTATTGCCAAATTCAGACTTAAATTGAAGAAAGTAGGGAAAACCACTAGACCATTCAGGTATGACCTAAATCAAATTCCTTATGATTATACAGTGGAAGTGAGAAATAGATTTAAGGGCCTAGATCTGATAGATAGAGTGCCTGATGAACTATGGAATGAAGTTCGTGACATTGTACTGGAGACAGGGATCAAGACCCCATGGAAAAGAAATGCAAAAAAGCAAAATGGCTGTCTGGGGAGGCCTTACAAATAGCTGTGAAAAGAAGAGAGGCAAAAAGCAAAGGAGAAAAGGAAAGATATAAGCATCTGAATGCAGAGTTCCAAAGAATAGCAAGGAGAGATAAGAAAGCCTTCTTCAGCGATCAACGCAAAGAAATAGAGGAAAAGAACAGAATGGGAACGACTAGAGATCTCTTCAAGAAAATTAGAGATACCAAGGGAACATTTCATGCAAAGATGGGCTCAATAAAGGACAGAAATGGTATGGACCTAACAGAAGCAGAAGATATTAAGAAGAGGTGGCAACAATACACAGAAGAACTGTGCAAAAAAGATCTTCACGACCCGGATAATCACGATGGTGTGATCACTCACCTAGAGCCAGGCATCCTGGAATGTGAAGTCAAGTCGGCCTTAGAAAGCATCACTGTGAACAAAGCTAGTGTAGGTGATGGCATTCCAGTTGAGCTGTTTCAAATCCCCAAAGATGATGCTGTGAAAGTACGGCACTCAATATGCCAGCAAATTTGGAAAACTCAGCAGTGGCCACAGGACTGGAAAAGGTCAGTTTTCATTCCAATCTCAAAGAAAGGCAATGCCAAAGAATGCTCAAACTATTGCACTCATCTCACATGCTAGTGAAGTAATGCTCAAAATTCTCCAAGCCAGGCTTCAACAATACGTGGAACTTCCAGATGTTCAAGCTGGTTTTAGAAAAGGCAGAGGAACCAGAGATCAAACTGCCAACATCTGCTGGATCATCAAAAAAGCAAGAGAGTTCCAGGAAAACATCTATTTCTGCTTTATTGACTATGCCAAAGCCTTTGACTGTGTGGATCACAAGAAACTGTGGAAAATTCTTCAAGAGATGGGAATACCAGAGCACCTGACCTGCCTCTTGAGAAACCTATATGCAGGTTAGGAAGCAACAGTTAGAACTGGACATGGAACAACAGACTGGTTCCAAATAGGAAAAGGAGTACATCAAGGCTGTATATTGTCACTCTGCTTATATAACTTCTATGCAGAGTACATCATGAGAAACGCTGGCCTGGAGGAAGCACAAGCTGGAATCAAGATTGCCGGGAGAAATATCAATAACCTCAGATATGCAGATGACACCACCCTTATGGCAGAAAGTGAAGAGGAACTAAAAAGCCTCTTGACGAAAGTGAAAGAGGAGAGTGAAAAAGTTGGCTTAAAGCTCAACATTCAGAAAACAAAGATCATGGCATCCGGTCCCATCACTTCATGGGAAATAGATGGGGAAACAGTGGAGACAGTGTCAGACTGTATTTTTTTGCGCTCCAAAAACACTGCAGATGGTGACTGCAGCCATGAAATTAAAAGACACTCCCTGGAAGGAAAGTTGTGACCAACCTAGATAGCACATGAAAAAGCAGAGATGTTACTTTACCAACAAAGGTCTGTCTAGTCAAGGCTATGGTTTTTCCTGTGCTCATGTATGGATGTGAGAGTTGGACTGTGAAGAAAACTGAGTGCCAAAGAATTGATGCTTTTGAACTGTGGTGTTGGAGAAGACTCTTGAGAGTCCCTTGGACTGCAAGGAGATCCAACCAGTCCATCGTAAAGGAGATCAGCCCTGGGATTTCTTTGGAAGGAATGATACTAAAGCTGAAACTCCAGTACTTTGGCCACCTCATGCGAAGAGTTGACTCATTGGAAGAGACTCTGATGCTGGGAGGGATTAGGGGCAGGAGAAGGGGATGACAGAGGATGAGATGGCTGGATGGCATCACAGACTCTATGGATGTGAGTCTGAGTGAACTCCGGGAGTTGGTGATGGACAGGGAGGCCTGGCGTGCTGCGATTCATGGGGTCACAGAGTCGGACACGACTGAGCGACTGAACTGAACTGAACTGAAGGGAGAAAGGGATAAATTGGAAGATTGGCTTTGGCAGATACACACTATTGTATGGAAAATAGATACCTAAGAAGGACCTACTGCATAGCACAGAGGACTCTACTCAGTTCTGTAATGGCCTCTATGGGAGAGGAATCTGAAAATAGAGTGGACATATGTATATGCATACGTATAGCTGAGTCACTTTGCTGTATAGCAGAAATAAATACAGCATCGTAAATCAACTATACTCCAAGAAAAATCATCTAGAAACACAAAACAAGAATTACAAAACTCATCCCAAATGCCCCAAATGGGGATTATGCACACAAAGGAAAGGGGAAGGGGAAGGACATGTACAGAAGGTCTTCCCGAGTTCTCCAGCTGCCTTGGGACTCGCTCCCCTCACTCCCCTTCCTCCCCTCCCCCTCCCTCCTTCCCTCTTCCCCTTCCTCCCCCTCCTCTCCTTCTGTCCTCCCCTTCCTCTTTCCTCCCTCCCCCCTCCCTCCTCCCCTCCCTCCTCTTCCTCTCTTTCTGTCCTCCCCTTCCTCTTTCCTCGCCTCCCTCCCCTCCCTCCCCTTCCTCCCCCTCCTCTCCTTCTGTCCTCCCCTTCCTCTTTCCTCCCCTCCCTCCCCTCCCTCCCCTCCCTCTCCCTCCTCCCCTTCCTCCCCCTCCTCTCCTTCTGTCCTCCCCTTCCTCTTTCCTCCCCTCCCTCCCCTCCCTCTCCCTCCTCCCCTTCCTCCCCCTCCTCTCCTTCTGTCCTCCCCTTCCTCTTTCCTCCCTTTCCTCTTTCCTCCCCTTCCTCGCCTCCCTCCCCTCCCTCCCCTCCCTCCCCTCCTTCCCCTTCCTCTTTCCTCCTCTGTCTCCCCTTCCTCCCCTCCCTCCTCTCCCTCCCTCCCCTCCTTCCCCCTCCCCTTCCTCTCCTTTCTCTCTCCTTCCCTTCCTCCTAGGCTCAGGAAGCAGGAGCCCCACAAACAGCTGAGTCAGTGACTGTGGCCGAGGACCTCATGGACCCTACCAGAGACAAAATAACCCACAACAGGCCCTTTGGATCTGAGATCCCAGTTTTTCCTTTTGGAAGAAAATTGAACGAGGAATTTGCCCTTCTTAATCTCTCCCAGACCCATGCGCTGCTATATTGGGAAGACCATGCGGCATTTCTCCGACTCAGTGTGTGGGTAACTGAAGTGCTCGCTGAGGCAGCTGCTATGAGCCCAGTCTACTCTCAGTGATGTCAGGGGCTGGGGGCTGGGGGCTTCTCTCAGGGCTGCTCGGGAAGCTTAGGAAACGGCTTTCAGGCAGAATAGTGACCCCCACCCTGAGGAATTTCCAGAAACCCATGAATGGGCTATATTCCCCCATTGGCTTAAGATTACACCTGGGGTTCCGCTGCTGGACTTGTGCGTGTGTGTGTGTGTGTGTGTGTGTGTGTGTGTGTGTGTGTGTGTGTTAGTCACTCAGTCGTGTCTGACTCTCTACAACCCGATGGACTGTAGCCCGCCAGGCTCCTCTGTCCATGGAATTCTCCAGGCAAGAATACTGGAGTGGGTTCTCATTGCCTTCTCCAGGGGATGTTTCCAACCCAAGATTAAAACCTGGATCTCCTGCATTGCAGGCAGATTCTTTACCATCTGAGCCAACTATCACCAAAAACATGTTGCTATAAAGGCAGGAACCTGCTACTCTCTATAATCATTCTGAATTGTCAGAATTATGTCCCTCTCGGTAAACGTTTAGTCTAGGCTTCAATATATGTGGGATTGCAAAGCGCCATGAAGAATGTCTGTACCATAAATACATGCAACTCTGCTTCGTGGTAGAGATAATCTCAAACAATCATTCACCACATAAATGTTGAGCAGTAATAATGCCCTTTTAGAGTGTGGAAGAGTTTGAGACAATTTGGATTTAATAAATTTCTTTTTAAAAAATGTCTGGGGAAATTTAAATTACTGCTTTCTTTTTCATATCAATAAATTTCCTCCTAGCAAAAAAATGGAAGCTATTTCAAAGTGTGTAGTCATCACATAGGTGCATTTCAGATGAGGATTCTTCTCAAAGAGAGCAGTGCGCCACCGGATGCCCTGAAGACCTGGCCAAGAACTTTATTTGTGAAGATGGGAAAAGAAAGGATGCCTTTATGACCTCCACGTTTCTTTCGCCCTCCACCCCTCATTCTAACAGATCAGCAGTACTGTTGCCAGCATCAGGCCATCCTCAGCAGAATCTGAGCAATGGTTGCGGGGAGGGGGCTTCCCAGGTGGCACTGATGGTAAGGAACCCGCCTGCCAATGCAGGAGACCTAAGAGACGCAGGTTTGTTCCCTGGGTCGGGAAGATCCCTGGAGGAGGGCAAGGCAACCCACTCCAGTATTCTTGCCTGGAGAATCCCATGGACGGAGGAGCTTGGCAGGCTATAGTCCATAGGGTCGAGAAGAGTCAGACATAACTGAAGTGACTCAGCACGCACGCAGGCACAAGGCCAACGGGAAGTGGTCCCCTTGGCCCCTGGGAGTTACAAGATTTGTGGCCCCCCTCCTCTCCCTGCAAGTGGCTCTCTGAATCGCCCTGGTGCTCCA
Source organism: Capra hircus (assembly GCF_001704415.2). Lineage (NCBI taxonomy): Eukaryota > Metazoa > Chordata > Mammalia > Artiodactyla > Bovidae > Capra > Capra hircus. Next base: position 13,875,160 of record NC_030828.1, on the reverse strand, counting down.
GAAGCTGCGGCTGGGCTGTGATACAAAACAATCAACAGAGAAGTCCAGGTTAAGGGATGATCAGGCAGAGAAGGCGATGGCACCCCACTCCAGTGCTCTTGCCTGGAAAATCCCATGGATGGAGGAGCCTGGTAGCCTGCAGCCCATGGGGTCGCTAAAAGTCGGACACAACTGAGTGACTTCAGTCTCATTTCTCACTTTCGTGCATTGGAGAAGGAAATGGCAACCCACTCCAGTGTTCTTGACTGGAGAATCCCAGAGACGGGGAGCCTGGTGGGCTGCCATCTATGGGGTCGCACAGAGTCAGACATGACTGAAGCGACTTAGCAGCAGCAGCAGCAGCAGTGACATCAGGTGAGAGGACAGGAGTGAGAAGCGTCTCCAGGGCTCCCAGGATTAGTGGGGCAAGTTTTTGTAGGCTGTGCTTTCCTTCATTGGAAATTGCAACATGAATATTAGGTAGATGCTTGAAAAACATCAAAGAAAGACTGGAAATTATTTGCAAAACCAATTTTCTTTACTTAATATTTGTGTTTATATTGGGTTATTGAGAAAGAGTATTAAACTCTGGCAGGAAAAAAAAATTCAGTGCAGAGAAAATAGGCGCAACAAATTTTAATGACATTTTTCTTGATCATAGAGTCATTTATGATCATTGTAGAAAATTTATAAAACAGAAAAAATTATGTAGAAAAATACAAATCAGCCTAAGTTTCACCATCCAGCGATAAGCCCTCCTCACATGTTATACATAGTCTTTCTTTTTTTGTGTTATCCTAAGTGATAAATCAAAGTCCATATGGGATGAGCACTTTAGGCTAGGAGTCCATGTACTTTAGATACATTATCTTAATTTGTGCTCACTGAAACTCGTGAGTTAAGTATTGCTATTTTCTTCATTTCATATTTAGGAGACTGAAACTTGAATTGAGATCACACAAAAAGGTGAGTTCTGAACAGTGATTCACTTTGCAATCAACTCTAAACCAGAACTCCTCAAAGTGTGGCCCATGGACCAGTGCCAGTGTGTGGACTGTCTGTTATGAATCCCTGCCCAGACAAGTACAGAAAAGTAAAGACAAGCACTTAGTAACGTCTGTAGCAATTTCATATTTGCAACATCAGGGGCTCCTCTGGATGAAGAGGTTTGGGGACCCCGGACACACACAGTGAGACACGGTGTGAACTGCATTCTAGTTACCCAGGAGGTCATGCACCGGTCTGCAATCAGTGAGAAATTCGAAATGAAATGAAATGAAAACCCTGGTCTTGCACCAAGAATACTTTGAGGAGCACTGCTCTAAACCACGTAAACCATGTTTTTCAGTGCAGGTGTTATCATTTATTGTTCAGCTATGGAGAGCCAGATGGATCAGGAGGGCCACTGAAAACACAGTTTGTTCCTCACAGTTCCAAGAGGAGGGGCCACAACATGCCGCGCAGGGCCACTGAGGGGGGCAGCAGGGTCAGGCGGGAGGCAGAAGGCGTAGGAGGAAAATGTGGGCAAGAGCCGTTGTTGTGGTTTCCATGGAAAGGAACAGGTGAGGCAGGATAAACACTTAGAATTCTCTGGTTTGCATAATTCCAACCTCTCCAGGGTCAGGAAGGACTCAGATGTCAAAGTATTAAAATCAAAATATCTGCTTAAGACAAACAATTTGCGTTGCTGCCTAGGGTGATAACAATGAAATAAAGGTAGGAAAATTAGCTGCTAAGAGATAGAAAATGCAACAATATGAAAACAGCTACAGAAACTCTCTGCTGCCCCCACACACATGGTCAGCAGCTTCTGGCAAGTCCTTGTTTCAGACAGTCATTGAAGGCAGGCTGGATGAGGGCTTGGGTGCAAAGCTGGAGGTAGGAGAAAAAAGCCTGCCAAGGTCTTTTCCATCCCCGTTGCGGCAGAGCCTGCCCGTTGTCCCTCACATCTGTCCTTCCCTTCTTTCATGACACACTTCTCAGCTGAGCACACAGAAGGCCAGGATAAAGATTTGCTTCACCCTTCCCTTGCAGCTAGGTGTGGCCACATGACTGTATTCAGAAGAGAGTGGACAGATGCAGAAGCCAGTTTTAGACAGACGCAGACAAACGTGGCCAGTTTTTAAAACTTTTCGTCCTTTTTTTCCCCTGTTGTTCTTCTTTAAAGGCGTAGTTTTATTTATTTATTTCCCCCCCACCGTTTACTCTCTTTACTTCAGTAACCCTAGAAAATATCCCCAGAGAAAAGCAGACCACAATATCCTAGTACTTATTGTACTGACAGGGTGTACTCTCTTCCAGAAGTCCTGCCAGGAGATTTGCTGCAAATCTTCACCTGTTCAGACCCACATTTTCAACTTTTTAAACTAATTTTTGTTGGAGTATAGTTGCTTTACAATGTTGCATTAGTTTCTGCTGTATAGCAAAGTGAATCGGCCGCTCGTATACTATGTCCCCTTTTTTGGATTCTTCCCCGTTTAGGTCACCACAGAGCACTGAGGCGAGTTCCTTGTGCTGTGCAACAAGTTCTCACTAATTACCCATTTTATACATAATGTCGATAATGTACATATGTCAACCCCAGTCTCCCAGTTCCTCCCAGCACCCCTTTCCCCATCTTGGTATCCATACATTTGAAGAACTTTCTTTTTGTGTTTATCTCTTCCTCCACTTTATTGCCTGAAACCTGGGTGTGATGGATCATGAGGAAAGGGCCTCACTGTAGGGTGGGAGAGAGGAAAGGTGGGAGGACCCGAGTCTGTAAGAATCTCGGAGACTTTGTGGACAAACCAGCCCTGGCTATCTGCCTGGAGACTTACACATGAGAGAGGAGGGGCAGCGGGAACCTTGTTTTAAACAAGCCATTGGCATTTTGGGTTTACTGTTGTGTGCAGCTAAACGTCATCCAAACTCAGATACTCCCAAAACCACTGGTCTCTTGATCCTTCTGAAACTTTCCCAATCTGCTTCATCAAGCCTGCCCTGGGGGAACTGCGAAGAGAAGGTGTCCAACCACGAAGAATACATTTGAGGAGAAGTGAAAGAGGACTTGGAGAAGGCGATGGCACCCCACTCCAGTACTCTTGCCTGGAAAATCCCATGGACGGAGGAGCCTAGTGGGCTGCAATCCATGAGATCGCTAAGAGTCAGGCACAACTGAGCGACTTCCCTTTCACTTTTCACTCTCATGCGTTGGAGAAGGAAAGGGCACCCCACGCCAGTGTTCTTGCCTGGAGAATCCCAGGGACGGGTGATCTGGTGGGCTGCCGTCTAGGGGGTCGCACAGAGTCGGACACGACTGAAGCGACTCAGCTGCAGCAGCAGCAGCAGAAGAGGACTCCTAATGGGATGCTGTACAAGAAGCCCACTTGGGGCCGTGGGGCACTCCCCTTTAGCCAGGGTTTTGTGAGGAGATCTCAGCAGGTGGATATTACGATGAATGCTGCCACGGCTTTGGAGACTCTCATCTGCACTTCAGAACTGGTGTTTCACCAGCCTGCTCACCAGGTGGGTGTGCTATGCAGCTTCCTGTTGCCACTGGTCACCGTATTGAGCTGGAAATTGCTGTTAAACAAGGCCATCATTAAACGCTGAAGTATATAAGGTGAAAGTCACTTAGCTGTGTCCAAGTCTTTGCGACCCCATGGACTGCAGGCCACCAGGCTCCTCAGTCCATGGAATTCTCCAGGCAAGAATACTGGAGTGGGTTGCTATTGTCTTCTCCAGGGGATCTTCCTGACCCAGGGATTGAACCTGGGTCTCCCACATTGCAGGCAGATTCTTTACGACCTGAGCCACCAGGGAAGCTCCAAAAGTATATAAACTTGCATTAAATTAACTATATTAAAAACAAAGGCAATACATACTTGCGAGGCAGCACTTCCTAATTTTATTCTCCACCTTTTCCCTATGTTCTTGAGATTATTTCATGTGTGGTCTCTACCTGATAGAAATACCACATCAACTCTTCTCAACCTTGCCTTCAGTGAGGTGATGGCTGTGGCTTGAGATTAGCCATGGCTGAGACAGGTATTGAGTTGGTTTCTGCCATGATGGATAACATGGGACCAGACGAGAAACAAAAATCCGCGGCCCGCGAGAATTTACAATCTCACTGAAATGTCATGAAAAACTACGTAGAATTGGTTACGTGCGGGAGAGCTAGCACTGAACTCAACTAGGAGACAGGGGGGCTGGATTCTGTTCCAGTTCTGAAATTAGCAGTGGGGCTGTGGTCAAGTCTCCTGGACTCTGGGTCCCAGGGTTTTCCAGCTGTAAATGGCCTTCTACTCAGGACTCCAAGCTGCACGAGATCAGAAACTGTGCCTACAGATCCCTACTACATCCCCAGGCGGAGGCCCAGACACATGGTGAGTGATGCAGCGATACTTGTTAGGTAAATAAACGGCCAGGCACTGCTTCTACCCGCTCTTCCAGCTCTGAAAATATGCAGGCCCACGATCCAAACTGAGGCCAAGAGAAGTGACTTAAGACTGAAGGCCAGGGAGACTGACCCAGGCCAGTTTCCTGGATGACTCCAGGGGTGTCAGGGGTGAGAGGGCCACACCGGACTCTAAGCACAGAGAAAGCTGATTCTGTGACCTCAGTGATAATTTCGCTGAAGCACTGGTCAGAACAGAGAAAGGGCATTCTTTTGTTTTGACCCTGAGGAAATATTTTTAGCATGTGTGTCTGACAAAGGACTGTTCTCGTGGATGCCTTTATTCTTAATTGTATGATTTTTTTTTTTTGGTTAAACCTATTTTTATTGAAATAGTTTATTTACAAAGTTGTGTTAGTTTCAAATATACAGCAAAGTGAAGTCATCTTTTTGGTTTATCTTCTCCATCTGGTACCTGACTTCACGCTTTGGTTCAAATCCACCTTAATATTTTTGTGTATGTGTGTAATTTTACTAGAGCACTAGTTAAAAACCAGAATAAAGATTTGTTTCACGCTTCCCTTGAAGCTAGGTGTGGCCACGTGACCATATTCAGAACAAAGTGGACAGATGCAGAAGCCAGTTTTAGACAGACGCAGACAGATGTGGCCAGTTTTAAAAACTTTCTTCTAGTCCTTTCTTTTCCCTGTTGTTTTTCTTTAAAAGGGTAGTGGCTACAAGAAGTGACACAGATTGAGGGCCAGGGGTGGCCGACTCAGGCCATAGTTGGCTTACAATGCTCTCTTAGTTTCCGGTGTACCACAAAGTGACTCGGTTATACACGGATTCACTCATTTTTAGATTCTTTTCTCATACAGGTTATCACCGAGTACTGAGTCGAGTTCTCTGTGCTATACAGCAGATCCTTATACATTATACATAGTAGTATATATTATATATAGTGTGTGTATATTCATCCCAAGCTCCTGATTTGCCCTCTTCCCACGTGTTTCCCTTTGGTAAAAGTGTTTTGTTTTTTTTTTCAATATCATCAAGTCTATTTCTATTTTGTAAATAAGTTCATTTGTATCATTTTCCAGAATTAGACTCCACACATGAGAAATATCATTTATTTATCTTTCTCTGACTTACTTCACTTTAAGCATGACAATCTCTAGCTCCCTCCATGTTGCTGCAAAAGGCATTATTTCATTCTTTTTTATGATTGGGTAATATTCCATTGTATATATGTGCCATATTTTCTTTGGGTTTCCTACTGGTGGGAGTGTAAAGAACCCACATGCCAGGGCAGGAGACAGAAGAGATGGGGGTTGGATCCCTGAGTCAGGAAGATCCCCTGGAGGTGGGCACAGTCACCCAAACCATTTTCACCTGGAGAATCTCGCGGACAGAGTAGCCTGGTGGGCTATGTTCCCTAGGGTGGAACGACTGAAGTGACTTAGCACACGAACACACCGTATGGTCTTACCCGCTCCTCCGCGGATGGGCATTCAGGTCGTTGCCATGTCTTAGTTGTCATGAATTCTGCTGTAAGGAACATCGGCGGGCACGTATCTTTTCAGATTCGGTTGTTAGTTTTATCTAGTTAGGAAATCATTTGCTTATTTCACAGGAATACATTGTCAAGAATTTAAGCCAGAGATGGTTTATGATAAGTAAATTTTATGATTCCTAGCCCCTAAATGTTTATAATATAATTTCAACATTTTGTCAGTAGTTGAATGGTTACAGATTTCTACACTGAAAGTCAGTCACCCAAAGCTTAAATGTTCCATTTCATTTTCTTCCAGTATTAAAAGCTGCTAAAAATTTTGATACATGAGTTCTCTCGTCTTTCGTATAAGACAAAATCACCCTCAATACCATTTGAAGGATTAGAAAATTCCTAACAAAAATGAACCATTTCCCTACTTTCTGCTAGCATCTCCAGTTCCCTGGGGAGCAGTTCCCAAGGCCCTTGCAAGATCTCCTGCTGATAATCCCAGAAACAGTTAGAGCAATTGCCTGGACACATTTCCTCCCTTAGACTAATGTACAATGTTGCCATTTACAAAAGCTACAAGTGAAATGCAAATATACCCCCTTTACTTTGTCTTGTTGTTGTGGTTGTGTGTGTGCACTCAGTGGTGTCCAACACTTTGTGAACCCACCGGACTGTAGCCCGCCAGGCTCCTCTGTCTCGTCCATTGTCTGTTCTCACTATAATATTCCAGCTCTATACACACACACACACACACACAACACCCCTACCTCACTCTGCCTCAGGTATAGCTGTTCACAGCTTCTGCTTCAGAGATGACGAAGTCAGATCATTACCACCTGGCAGATTCTTTTTTTTTTTTTTTTCACTTTATTTTACTTTACAATACTGCATTGGTTTTGGCATACATTGACATGAATCCGCCACGGCTGTACGTGAGCTCCCAAACATGAACCCCCCTCCCACCTCCCACCCCACATCATCCCTCCGGATCATCCCCGTGCACCAGCCCCAAGCATCCTGCATCCTGCATTGAACATAGACTGGCAATTCATTTCTTACATGATAGTATATATGTTTCAATGCCACCTGGCAGATTCTTAACACTCTAAACTGCTTTCAGAGAGTTCAAAGCAGCTGGGTACCAGGTCAGAGTTTTGAATGGGAAAATTATCATATATCACTGAGTTATAAAAATAAGTTTGGATTGACTGAAAGGCCTACACTCTTCCATGTGGAAAGATGAAAATTGAGATTTATGATTATGGTGTTTCTACTGATGAAGAGTGTGCAGGGAGTGAAGATAAATTTGTTCCTTTTATCTTGACATCCCAGAACTAAGGGGATACGGCAAGAATCAAAGGCAATGCAGGCTTACAAATCCATTTAGTAATGCCCGGGTGCTAGAGGGGCCCTTGGCAATCATATCCCAGAAGTTGCTGAGGCTCAGGGGAGGTGGACTGAATTAAAAGTTCCTCTCTGCTGGGTGAATCATCATGGCAGTTTCGCTCTTTTGAGCCTTAGATTCTTCAAATGTAGAAGGTAGGGACCCATGTGAAATGACTGCCAAGATTTCTGAGAACCTGAGAAGCAGTTCTGGTGAAAGTTTACATACATACCTTGGGGGGGGGAGGGGTTAGTTAAATGTGTAAACGGTACTCACAGTTTTGGATTTCCCTGAATTTCAGTTCTGGGTGCCAGGTCCCACTCCTGGTCCCCGAAAGGGGAGCCAAGCCCTTAGCTAGTGTCAGGATGAGAAGGGGCTGTCCCATGACTGGGTATAACTCTGTCCGACCCCTCTGGGGCTCTGCTTCCTGCTTCTCTTTTCCTCCTATTAAATATTCCTGGGGACCTGATGAGGTGCCTGAATAGCTAATAGATTTGATATGCATGAGTGGTCAGTCATTCAATCCCTTTGTGACCCCATGGACTGTAGGTCACCAGGCTCCTCTATCGATGGAATTTTCCAGACAAGAATACTGGAGTGGGTTGCCATTTCCTACTGCAGGGGATCTTCCCGACCCAGAGGTCAAACCCCTATCTCTTGCATTTTCTGCACTGGCAGGTGGATTCTTTACCTCTGGGCCTCCTGGGAAGCCCAAGAGACACTATTAATTTGAGCTAAAATGTTACTGGTTGGTAATGACTTTTGACTTGCTGCCACTCCCATAAACTCCTATATTTTAACCCAAACCGTTCAATGACTTAGCTTAAAGTCATGATTACTTTGGGACCTTCTAGTTTCTCCGACAAACCAAGGCAGGAAAAAGTAACGTGTAAACAGAGCGTTCAGAAAGAAAAGAGGCTAGCGCCAAGCATGTGCCCACTCACAGTTTACCCAGCACCAGCAGACTTGACAATTCCTATCCAATCATTCTTTCTCTTCCAGATCCCAGGAACACACTCAGTTTTCAGAGAGAGCTGCAAGGGGCAGTGAATGTACACAGACCACTGTAAAAGCAGCTGGTTCATGAGGATTCAAACCCAAGTGCTTAGGGACAGCATCCCAAGATCAACTATCATAAGGGTTCCCTGCAGCTCTCCGAGTGAAAGCCCATCTCAATGACTCTCGGTGCAAACTCCCTGTTACAAAGCTAGTGCTACTTCCCAGCAGATATACTTGAAGAATGCTGCTCTGTGGGACTGGTTACAAGATTTCTCTATAAGAGAGCAGTGTCCAAACTGTCTGGCACCAAGAACCGGTTTTGTGGAAGACAGTTTTTCCAAGGACAGGGCAGCAGGGGTGGGGGGGTGGTTTCAGGATGATTCAAGTGTATAGCATTTATTATGTGCTTTATTTCTATTATTATTGCATCAGTTCCACCTCAGATCATCAGGCATTAGATCCCGGAGGCCGGGAACCCCTGCTATAAGGGATGGAACAGTTCGCCAAGTTTCTGTTCCTCCTGGCCATTTATAATGACTCCTCAAGTGAGTCCAAAAAAGGAAGCTTCTGATGCTGGAATGATAACACAGGTCACCTAATAGAAAATGGAAATAGACTGTCCTAGCAGTGCTTATAACAGTGGGTTTACCTGAACTGGGATGAATTAAGGATGGTAGCAACCTCTCCATGATGTTCAGCACAGTAAGAATGTAGTTGGTAGAGAAGCAGAGAGTAAAGGCCAGCCAGTTTCTTCTTGCTTTGGCAGGGAGAGGGCTGATCCCATTGATCAATTGTAAGCCATTTAAGAGACCATAGCTATATTGCAGCTCACATCCCCGGTGTATGCGTGCTAAGTTGCTTCAGTCATGTCTGACTCTTTGCGACCCCATGGACTGTAGCCTGCCAGACTCCTCTGTCCATGGGATTCTCCAGTAAGAATACTGGAGCGGGTCGCCATGCCCTTCTCCAAGGGATCTTCCCCACCCAGGGATGGATCCTGCCTCTCTGTAGTCTCCATTACTACAAATGTGCAGGTCTGTCTTCCTCCTGAACCGTGAACCACTAGAGGGCAGAAAACGTGTGCCTCTTTGTAGGCCATCTCTAGCTCCTAGCACAGAGCCTGGCACAGAGTAGGTGTTCAGTAAATATTCCCAAGTGATGGAGTGAATGGGGGAATGATTGAAACATGAAGCAGCATAGCAGTTGCCTCCCGTCCTGCCTGCTCCTCTTCCAACATCCGAACCATTTATCTCTGAAAAAACAAGGTTAAATGATATCAAATACAACTCCAACACCCAAGGAGGCAGAAGGACTCAGCACAGCCAGTGCTTTGGAGGAGAAATCATAAAGGTCAATTCGTACCACCCCAGGGCTCCTCCGAAGGGGCTCGCTGCAGTCACCTCTGCTCCAAGCCCCTCTGGGACCTCGCTCCGTGTGGGGGAGCCGAGCTGCCTCTCCCATTCATTCTCCAGTGCTTTCCAGAGAGGCCCTTGCATGTAACCTCCCTTTGCTAGCCAGCTGATCATTTCTGGGAAGTTTTCTGATTTCAGGATTGTTTACAATTAGCACAAGAAGAAGAAAAGTTGGGTAATTATCTAATTCCTGTAAAACTTAATGGGGCCCTTCCCACCCCAGGCTAATGGGTGATGCAAAATGTAATTTGAGTTACGCTGTCTAATGCTGGGGAAGTGTAAACTATTCAGCGGGAGAGGGGAGTATTAACCCTCGTGTGAGGCAAATTTTCTAGCAGACATTTAGATCAAGGTAGGATCCGCCCCCCACCCCGGGGGGTATTGATTTTGCCAGAAGAGGGCAAGAGCTGGGAAGATGAAACCCAGCTCAGAACTAGCACCCGGACGGCCCAGGCAGGGTGAGAGCTGTGTCTGCCGCTGTGGACAGAGGAGCCACTCCGGCAGGAATCGGGCTTCTAGCCAAGGCTCCAATAAAGGAACTCAGCGAGCCCTCTCTGGACCCAGTCTCCTTGGGTCTGTCAATGGCGACCAAGAGGACCGCCTTGCGGGGCTGATCTCTCTCGGGGGTGGGGGACGAGCACCTAGCCCACAAATTGCAATCAGCGTCCCCGCCGAAGTTGGCCTGTCTCGGATGTCTTCTCCCCTCCCCTTCCCCCACCACCCCTCCTAATTCGTCAACTGCTGAAACATCTGCCTGGCTGAAACCAGCTCCTCGCCGCGCGTCGGGGGCTGTTCCCAGGTGTTGGTCTTTGTGTGGAAAAACTTTGCGAGAAACCGAGGGCGCTGGACAAAGATTGAGAGAGGGAGGGCGTTTGCCAGGCGACGGGGCACGCCGAGCGGTGCGCGCTCTTCCCTGGGGCTCCGCTCGGTACCCGGACGCACGCGGTGCCCTGAGCCCAGCCTCCCTAAGCGGGGAGTGGCTGGCTCCGGCCACATTCCAGCGCCCTCGGGAGCGAAAAGAAGGCAGGCGGGAGAAGCAAAGGCCGGAGGCTGGACACTGGAGTTGCCTAGAGTGGGAGGAGGAGAGCAGGGGCGCGGAGCGAAGCTGTCAAACTGCGCGCTGAGCCCCGCGCGGGGCGGGGGAAGGGAGGGGAGGGGAGTGGAGAGGAGGGGCGGACGCGAGCTGAGAGCGAGCGAGCGAGCGGGCTCGCCGCGCCTGAGCAACCCTTGTCTGCTGCCGCCGCCGCCGCCGCCGCCGCTGGCCCGGACTCGCCCGGAGCGCAGCGTGTCTGCCCGGCTGCGCGCCGAGGCTCGGGCGCCTGCCGCTGCGCCCCCCAGCTCCAGCTCTTCTCGCCGGCCCGCGCGGGTCCCGGTGGGCGCGAACCCACCATGCAGCTGCAGTTCCGGAGCTGGATGCTGGCTGCGCTCACGCTGCTCGTGGTCTTCCTCATCTTCGCAGACATCTCGGAGATCGAAGAAGAAATCGGGTAAATAAATAGCTGCGCCGGGGCCCGCGCCGAGCCCGGGCGGGATTTCTTCCACACCCCTGCACTCTGTATCCACCCTTGCACCCGCTTTGTTTGCGCGCCGCGCCCCCCTATCACTCGGCAGGAGAGGTGGGGAATGATTTGGACCCGGGGCGGCGGTGCCGGGGGCCCGGGACTGTCTGCGCAGCGGAGGGCGGGGGCGCGGCTGCCGCGGGAAGTGCCCGGGCCGGGAGGACTGGCAGCCGCCAGCTGGCCCACGTAGGGAAGCTGACTCGCCCACCCTGCCTCCCTTCCTTGGCCTGTCCGCGCGCGTTGTCGCTGGGGTCGAGGGAGGGCCCCGGGGAGTGTCTGGGGCGGGCGGAGAGGCCGAGAGTGGAGGAGGTTGGAGTTTCTTTGTCTCCGGCTCGGCCGCTTTCTCGCCTTAGCAAAGTGGGCAGGGGGCGCGCGGGGATCTCTGTGCTGGGGGAGGGGATCCCCGGGGCCAGGGCGAAGGGCGGGGGCTCTCCGCGGGCTCCCGGGAAGGCGAGGATCCCCAGGACACCCAGATGGGCACACGCGCCTCCCGCCTGCCCGGGAGCCTTGCACCGGGGCGGGCCGGTAGCAGCGCGCAGGGGTTAGCTGACACCCTTCCCCACCCTCACCTGGTTTTGGACGTTCAGCTGATTCCGCCGCGCCCCCTGCTCCCTCGGGTTCTTCTGCTCTCTGGGCGCGGAGACGGAGACCTCTGGGCAAAGTCTGTACCGCCCCCCGCGTGTCCTGGCTGGGATTTGGGGCGGGGTTGGGGCGAGGGGTTCCCAGGCACACGGTCTAGCCCTCGCTTTTCTCCCAGTCCCTCTAAGGGCGGGACCACGAGCCCCAGTCCTGGCACAGGACTTCGAGGAGTGCGCACTCGCGGCGCGGGACGCACCCGCTGTGGGTCCGGGAGGCTGAGGCTCGCGCCCCGCCCCGCGGCCGCCCGCACGCTGGCCAGCCCTTTTCCACAAAGAACCTCCACCCCGTGGTGGGCAAGTGTGGGGAAGGGGCTATCCAGGGTTCTGAGAGGCCCTTTGGAGAGCCTCCTGGCCCAGGGCAGAGAGAAAGTGAGGTCACAGAGTGGGCAGAAAGAGTGCCCTTCCTCCGTGGGGCTAGCTTCGGGCAGGCTCCCTCCCGCTGGTCCCGCGCCGCGCGCGCCCCTCCATTGTCCCGCTGGGTATTTCATTCACTCTCGGCGATAGTTGAGGGTCGGCTGAGCCGACAGGTTCCTCCGAAGGGAAATGCCAGCCCTGGCCCCGAATGCCAAGGCACTAAGGTCTGAAACCCGGGCCGGGCTCCGCTGCCTGTTCGCGCCTTTGCTCCTCGCCCCTGCCCGGGTTGGGAACCCCAGAATTTCTTCTGGGAACTCCACTGCTCTCTTCCTCTCCCTCCTCCTCCTCCTCGATTTCTCCAAGAGCTCAGAAAACTTTCACAAATACTGTTCACGTAATACACGACAGGCTCCGACGCGGAGATAAGAGAAACACTCCTTTCCATAGCTGTTCGTCTCAAAACTGTGGATCGGCAAGGAAATCCGGCAGGACAAGTTTTGGGGTGACGGAGAACGCGGTGGGGAGGGCCTTCCTCTCGGCTCCCCCCGACACACACACACCCCCATTCTTCCCCAAGATGTGGGCTCTGCCTGGCCCAGGCCACTTGCTGACCTTGACCTGCGAGGGAAGGAACAGCGACTGCCCATTGTGCTAGGAAAACTTAAGAGCTGGGCGCTGTCAGGCCTTGCTCGCCTGTCCATCCACTGAACTTTTACCGAATTTTCTTCTAGAGGCCAGTGACTTTTTAATTTTTAAAACGCAATCAGGAAATCACTTTGCATATAATGCTGCGCTTTCCTGCCAAATACCTTGTAAACCCACTCCCCACCTTAGGTTTTTCAATAGGGTATCCAGAAATAAGCTCCAGGATGGGAGTTAAGAGGGGCATTTGCCATACGCTTAAAAGCCAGGGCTCCTCTGCTGTGGGTGTGTTTCCTTAGATCTGTTTCATTGGGGCTGGGGAAGGGGCACATTCCTGCTTGGGCCCACTGTGGGGAAAATTGTCAAACAAGTCAAATGTGTTACCTCCTGTGGCACTACCTGCCCCACCCCGAAGCTCCGGTGCCCCTGTCCTCAGGCTGACCCCTGACTTCCTCCCCCTCAGCCCTCCTCCAGGGCCACCCCCAGTCTGCCCCACACATGGTTCACTCATCTGGAATCTGCCATGACTCGGGGAGGAAGAACATGGAGCAGAGGACTGGAATCCAAGCTTACAAGCCAAGTTGCAAGCTCAGTCACTTATTTAATCCTTGGGAGCACCCCAACTTTGGACAGCCAGCGGGGGCTCAGTGCAGTAAGTGCCGTGGCACAGTAGCCAGTGAGGGGCGCCAGGCATCGACTCCTGTCTTCCTCAACCTATGCCCTGCCTTCCCGGGAGAGCTGGAATCAAACTTCAGACCCTGGGGCTATGGCGCCAATCCTGCCTACCCTTCCCCAACTTTATGTTGACCTGTGCTCCAGAAGATTGCAAATCACCTGCCAGTGCTGGTCCCTGGGAGAAAATAGGGGTTCTGTTAAAGGATGACTGTTTCTGGAAGACAATGGTAGGACCTTGTGATCTGTTAAGAAGGGAGGAAGGGAAAAAAAATCTCTTTTTGGAGTAAATTTTCCAAGGATTAACAAATGAGAAGTAAAAGAGGAAAGACGATTTCATGTGTGTTATCTAGAAGAACAAAACTGAGGTACATTTTTGCTAAGCTCTTGATTCCTTTTAGTATTAAGCCTTTTGATGTGGTGTTCTCAGAAGTTCTGTCCTGCCCAAGGAATCGTCTAAGGGATTGTGAAGGGCACGGCTTTCTTCCAGGGGCTGCTTCCCTAGAGACACGTCTCTTGCTAAGTAATGATTTTCACAGTTCCATTTCTAACTTACTTGCTTGTGGAAGTGCCTCCCTGCAGTTGAATGGGAAAAGAAAATATAAAAAGATGGGTTCTTTGCAAAGGTTTCAAAGAGTGAATTCAAATTCTCAATCAGAGATTGGGTGAAACTTTAGTAAAAGCTCCCATCAACTCATGCAGCACCCCCAAATTTTAGAGTCCACTGGACAAAGTCATAAGCCAAACTTTTTCTGATCATCCCCTGAGCTTTAGTCTTGAGTGTAACCTTCAAGAGAGAGTTGTGAGCATGGCTGTCCTGCCCACCATGGTGGGCTCAGAAGCTGACACAAAGAAGGCATTCAGTAGGCATCTGTTGGATAAATATCCCCCTGGGGTCTGGCCCAGTGATGGACATGCACGGCATCCTTAGGGAACTAACAACTCACAGTCTTGGAACAAGAAGGGCGTGCAGGGCTCCGCCTAAAAAACCTCCTCTCTTTTTGTATTTGGGGTAAATTTGACCCAGAGAAGTAGCATCACTTATCCAAGATTACACCCTGGCTGGTTAAGGACAGAGCAAGCCTGCTCGTTGGAGCTGGTCTCCTCACTTTTAAACCCATGCCCCAGTCCCCAAGTGAGTTCTCTAGTCATAAAAGAATAACAGAACTCTGGACAAACAGGATGTGCACACATGCTAAGTCGCTTCAGTCGTGTCTGACTCTTTCCAACCCCAGATACTGTAGCCCACCCGGCTCTTCTGTCCATGGAGTTCTCCAGGCAAGAATACTGGAGTGGGTTGCCATGCCCTCCTCCAGGGGATCTTCCCGATGAACCCATGTCTCTTGATGTCTCCTGCGCTGGCAGGCGGGTTCTTTACCACTGGTGCCACCTGGGAAGCCCCAAAGAGGATGTAGCCAGTAGTAATAATAATAGAAAGCATGGCAATGGCAAAGATGAAGACAATGATGGTCATTAACGTTTATTGATTTATTGAGTGCTTGAAGCAAGAGCTATTCCAAGGTTTTGTAGATGTTAACACATGTCATCCTTGCGGAAACCCAGTGGTCCCCTACTAAGTGGCCCCAAGAGCTACTATTTGTTGAGCACAAATAGTGCCAGACACCGTACTTACTGGTTTAAAGCACTAGTTCAGGGGACTTCCCTGTCGATTCAGTGGTTAAGACTCTGTGCTTCCACTGTAGAGGGTGAAGGTTTGATCCCTGGTTGGGGAACTAAGATCTCACATGCCCCCAGGATTATTTTTGGCATGATAAGATCAAAAAATAAATTTAAAAAATGAAGTCAGTAAATGACTTTTAAAATAAATAAATGAAGCGCTAGTTTACTCGGTCCTCACCACACTTCTTGGAACCAGCTAGGTACTGTGGCTACCTTTAGGTCATCAGTGAAGACATTGACGCTCTGAAAGACGGTATAACTCGCTCATGATAAAGCCAGTGACCCTAATTCTATGAGAAGCCAAAGTCCCTGTCTTGATTGACACCCTAGACTGCCCTTTCTCTGAATTCTTTGCCCTCTGTAGTAGCATTACAGAATAGGTCTCAGATCTGGGCTTCCTGACTCATTCCCCTGTTTTCCAAAGGCCCAGTTTCCCTAAGGATGTGGTCTGACTTAGTAGTAACCACCCGCACACCAGCAGTTTAGAATGAGGGCAGGTGAGTGATGAAGACTGAGAAGGACTTGGGGCTCGTCTCCCAAAAGTGCCCCCGGTCCGGTCAGGTTCAGTGTGGCACTGTCCCCTGGTTAGCAGACAAGTCCGCTGGCCATGGGCTTGAGCCTCCCAGACTCTCGGGTGGGGCCTGGGACTAGAGCTTCTGAAGGAGGGAAAACTCCCATTCCATTGCAACTCTGATTCCGATGTCAGTTGAATGAACCTTCCTCACTTCTGCACACCATGCAATTGAGCATCCAGGCTCCTGGACTAGGGCTGACAGTAAAGATGCTTAACAACTGGTCCCTCTGGGGCTCCACCCTCATAGAACGGACATCTGATTGGTCAGAACTGATGCCGTCTAGAACATCATGGCCAGGGTCCTGGTGCACCCCAGGCAGACATCAGACGCTGTCTGGGAAGGTAATGAATGAACCAGCTCTGATCATCAAACCCGTGAGCTGGCAACTACTGCCATCAGCCAAGGATGAGTGAGGTGCACCTTTTGGTGGATGAGTCCAGGTGGGGATGAAAGGAAATGACTTTGGACAGTTGCAGTCCAGGCACTCCGTAAGAAACACACATACCTGTACAAGACGAGGCAACGTTTTTTATTTTTTTAAAGCCCAATCTTCGCCCCAATCCTTGTGTACTTCGCTCAAGTATAAACATGATTGGAGGATAAAATAGGACAGAAAGAAAGTCTGGTTTTTAACTGACTTGCTCCAAGTCCTTCTTGCCAACTGTTCCTAGCATCAAATTTAAATTGTAAATAGATATCCTTCTTAGAAACCAATTCGCCACTCAGGGCCTCTTTCCCCTTGTAAAGCAGGGTTGCTAGGTCTTAAAATTGCTTAGGTTTTACAAATTGGGGACGTTGTAGATTACAAATTATAAATACTTCTCAGAGAGGGTGGGATTCTATAAAGGCTCCCATTGCTTCTAGTGTGGCATACGAGATAATACGTGATCTGGCCCCTGCCTCTCTCCTCAGTCGCCCTGGGCTCCAGCCATGCTGCATTGCTCACAGTTCAGTGGAACGTACCATGACTTCAGGCAAGTGTGCCTTTGCACGCGCACTTACTGCTTTCTGGAACAACCTTCTTGCACACACTGTTCTTCCCGACCCCACCCCATCCATCCTGCCTTCTTCTGACTCCTCCTTTAAGGCTCAGAGCTAGTATCACCTCCTCTGCAAAGCATTACCAGACCCCAGACCTTCCTTGGACAGTCTGGTGTAGCTGCTCCTCCTCTGTATACCCTTAGCATCCCAGTATCCTATGGAGATGGACTCAGTGATTATGTTTTTCCCCCTTCTCCCGGCCCCTGGTGATAAGTATTGTCATTTGATTGCTAAGTCATGTCCAACTCTTTGCACCCCCTTGGACAGTAGCCCGCCAGGCTCCTCTGCCCTTGGGATTCTCCAGGCAAGACTACTGGAGTGGGTTGCCATGCCCTCCTCCAGGGGATCTTCTCGACTCAGGGATCGAATCTGCATCTCATCGAACCTGCATCTCTTGCGTCTCCTGCATTGGCAGGCAGAGTCTTTACCACAGAGCCACCTGGTGATAAGTATATGGTTTAGTAAATAGAGCCCATAAAGTATTTTTAGAATGAACAAACTTGGGCCTCAGTTCAGTTCAGTTGCTCAGTCATGTCCAACTCTTTGTGACCCCATGGACTCTAGCCCACCAGGCTCCTCTGTTCATGGAATTCTCCAACCAAGAATACTGGAGTGGGTTGCCATGCCCTCCTCCAGGGGACTGTCCTGACCCAGGGGTCAAACCCACATCTCCTGCGCTGCAGGCAGAGTCTGCCATGGAGCCACCTGCTGATAAGTATATGGTTTAGTAAATGGAGCCCGTAAACTATTTTTGGAATGAACAAACTTGGGCCTCAGTTCAGAGTTGCTCAGTCATTTCCAACTCTTTGCGACCCCATGGACTGCAACACACCAGGCTTTCCAGTCCATCACCAACTCCCGGAACTTGCTCAAACTCACGTCCATCCAGTCGGTGACACCATCCAACCGTCTCCTCCTCTGTCGTCCCCTTCTCCTCCTGCCTTCAGTCTTTCCCAGCATCAGGGTCTTTTCCAATGAGTCAGTTCTTTGCATCACGTGGCCAAAATATTGGCGCTTCAGCTTCAGTATCAGTCCTTCCAATGGATATTTAGGACTGATTTCCTTTACAATTGACTGGTCTCGGGCCAAGCACATGGCAAATATAAGCATTCACCCTTCTGCTCCCAAAGGCCTGTGTGTGTTAGTTGCTTAGTGGTGTCTGACTCTTTGACACGCCATGGACTGTAGCCCGCCAGGCTCCTCTATCCATGGAATTCTCCAGGCAAGAATATTGGAGTGGGTTGCTGTATCCTACTCCAGGGGATCTTTGCGACCCCAGGGATTGAATCTAGGTCTCCTGCATTGCAGACGAATTCTTTGCCGTCTCAGCCACCAGGGAAGCCCTCCCCACCAAAGGTCTACACAATTGTAAAGCAGCTAAACACCCTCCACTTGCTCAGAAAGCCCCTTGCTTTTCACTACATGTGTATCCAACACGGAGGTTGCTGCCCAGTTGAGGGCTTTTGCCATCTCAGATGTTGGGGAGCAGGCCACGGGAATGAAAGGGACTTTCTAGTTTGTAAGAGAGGGGGACCCAGTGCTAAGGCTCCTGCTGCCAGTTCAGATAACAAAGCAAAGATGTGGAGCTCCACTTCCAAGACCCTGTCCAGTTCTTTTTCTCCAGAGAGCTCTTCCTAGCTCTGCCACTGCCTATAATGCCAGCGCCCCCACCATCCTCCTCTTGCCTGGAAAGGAAGTGCACGCTCTGTCCATCTTTATCACCTTAAGAGCCTCCACACTGGCAGTGAGAGCAGGCTTAACTTGAGGCCAGCTGTTTCCTTCCAAGGGCTGGTCCCTGGAAAGGATGCCGAACAGAAAGGATGTGCTGTGTGTTTGAAACGTTGAGGGAGAAAGAAATAAGAGGTCAGATCGATGCATTGTTGTTCAGTCGCCAAGCTGCATACAGCTCTTCGCAACCCCATGGACTGTAGGACACCAGGCTTCCCTGTCCCTCACCACCTCCTGGAGTTTGCCCAAGTTCATGGCCATTGATTGATATGCATCATCTCAAAGATTTTCTCTATGAAGCACCTTTAAGTGGTGTTTTGATAAACACTGGTCAAACCAGGGAATCATGATGGATCGGCCAAGACTTCTAAGCAGCTGCGAGGACCCTCCGTGGGGTTCAGGAGCCTGGCACTTTTCAGCTGCCTCAAGCAAAAATGACTTCATAAGGCAGGTGGAAGGATATAGTGAAGAGAGTTGCGGGGGCGGTGCCCTTCCCTGGTGAAACAGTGGTTAGGTATCCCCCTGCCAATGCCGGGGATATGGGTTTGATCCCTGCTCAGGGAAGATCTCACATTCTGCGGGGCCAACTAAGCCCATGTGCCACAACTTTTGAAGTCTGTGCTCTGCAACCAGAGAAGCCGCTGCAATGAGAAGCCCATGCACCCTGGCTAGAGAGTAGCCCAACTTGGCGCAACTAGAGAAGAGCCTGCACGGCACACAGCCAGTAAATAAATACAAAGAATAACAGGGATGGGCAGAAACGCCAGTGGGGGCGGCGGGAGGGGAGTTGGTCAGGAGGCAGCCTCCCACGAGGAGATGGGCACAGATCCATGTCTCCAGGAGAAGCCCCAGGGTGAGACCCTGGGGTGCCATGTGCAAGCAGGAAGCCACCCCCAGTGTCTGAGTGACTGCTGGTCTGGGGCTTGTCCTTAAGTGTTGAGATTAGTCACTCTGCTGGGCGGCAGCTGGGCTGGTTTTAAATTCTCCCCGGTCTCCTGCAATTCGTCACTTGGCTAGGAAACTGCCCAGTGTCCTGACGGGACCTGTTTGTCCCAGCATTTTCTTAGCTTCAGCTGTCGCAGACTTTGCAGTGGCAAAGGGAACTGCTCCAGAGGTGTCTGTATTCCGTGGTGGCAGGGAGTGGCTCCTCCTGGACACTTCTAGCACTTGGAATCCTGGTTGGCTGCTGCTGGAAGCCCCGAGTCCCTGTGCGGGTGTGTGTTTGAGTTCCGAAATTGCTCTTTGAGAAAGAAGCTCTCTGCTCTTTCACAGAGGTCTCCAGCACTTGGCTAGCATTATTGCAGGAGCACGGAGGCACACAGCTCTGGTTCCTGGTCCCCTTTCAAGGCTCAGGGCTACAGTTTCTCCTCGCCTCTTAGTTGATGGTGGGAGGCTGAAATGACCCTGAGGTCAGCGGTTCCCAATGCTGATCTGCAGATGGGTGGTGACACAGAAGGAAAGGAAAGAGAAGATAAGAGATACATTGTAGCCATGACGATTCTGTTAGTTTCACATTTTCAACCTGTCATTTTCTGAGAACTCTTCTATTTTCTGAGATGATTTTCTTTTGGGTGTTGATGTCCTTTCTTTCCTGAAAGAGGGTGATGGTAGATAGTAGTGTTACATTTTTCCTAAACTTAGCACCAACCTTTTTTTTTTTGGTTGGGTGCAGTAGGGGATCTTAGTTCCCCACCCAGGGATCGAACACACGCCCCCTGTGCTGGAAACATGGTATCTTAACCGAGGGACCATCCCGGAAGTCCCTCAGCCCCAATTTTTTTGGAAATGTTATTGATGGCTGAAATCTATAGTCTGGGATCTGAGTTTACCTTGAAGAGTAAACAGAGGGCATTGCTTCCAGAAACAGGGGCTCACTCCTCACACATCTTTTCTCAGAGGAGGCTGATGGCAGCAAAG
Source organism: Capra hircus (assembly GCF_001704415.2). NCBI lineage: Eukaryota > Metazoa > Chordata > Mammalia > Artiodactyla > Bovidae > Capra > Capra hircus. The sequence goes on along the minus strand of NC_030828.1, from coordinate 13,854,695 downwards.
AATAACAACGGTCTTTTATTATTATTATTATTATTTTTGGCGTATCTGTTGTGTGCATATGACAGCCTAAGCACCTTAGCTCTGTTCGCACCTGTAATATTCCCAACAGTCCTATAAGGTCCGTGTTGTTATTAGCTCTGTTAAACAGACGCGCAGCCTGAGGCACAGAACAGTTAAGCAACTTGACCAGAGTCACACAGCCAGTCAGTGGCAGAGCTGGGATGTGCACCCAGGTTCCAGGAAATCAGAACGACCTATAACTGATGTATGAAGTGACATCCAATGAGGGAAATATGCATGCTCGTTCCCCCAAAGGATAAAGCTGGGACAGAGAGAGGTCTGCAGGAAAGAGAGAAACCCAGGGAACAGCCACACTCGAGGAGAGCTCCGGAGACAAGACGCTAGAGGCGGGGCTGTAATGGAATATGGCAGCCCAGGAGATGGAGGCAATTCAGGGTGGCCAGCTCCACGGCATCTTGTTTTGGATGGTGCTCCCCACGCCGCTTTCCTCCTTCCCTCTCTCCCAGCCCCCTCTTTGCCCCCACCAGGTCTCATCAGAGTGGCTGTGGAGCATGTTTGTTTGATCAATTCACTATAGGAGACACACACACACACACACACACACACACACACACACACACTGAGGAAGAGAAAAAACAACACAAATGATTAAAGCCTGGAATAATTTTTTTTCTGGGGAAAGACAGAAGGGCTAGGGTGGTCAGCTTCCCGGATCCTGGCAAGGAAGAAAGGAAGCAGGTGGGGAGGAGACTTCTGCAGGGAGGTTGTGGGGCCCAGGGAGCCTCTTTCCTAGGGGCTGATATTGTACTCGGAGCTGCCAAGTTGGTTCATCTATAGATGTACTTGGAGGCCCAGAGAGGGACCAAGTCTTGCTGAGGTCACACAGCCAGTGACAAGGAAATGAGGTGCCAACCAGCTTTGCCCAACTCCATCACATGCCTTTCGTAGTGACTTCTGTGTCCCAGAATCACCAGGCTGCCTGCGCCTGTTCCCCCTGCCTCCCACCTCCCGCCCTGAGCCATTTCCTGTACCACAAAGACGGTTTGCAAAGGGAAACTGGAAACACTGGGACTTCAGCAAGGGCTCATGGCCGGTCAGATGAGCCTCCCGAACACCATGGCGACCCCGTACTTGGGTGCAGCACTTCAGCCCACGTTGAGAAGAGGCACACCCCCTTGGACAGTCCAGTGACGCGTGGGTGCTTGCCATTAGGTTTCCCGTCTCCCGTTTCAAGCACAAGAATATTGGCTGCACTCGGAGGAGTGATCCGCAGGATTAATTCACATCTTCTTGCTTAGTAAATGCAGAGTGGGGAGGCTAAAATACCTGGAGAAAATGAACTGGTAATCTGATCGGGCAGGTGACACGTTTACTCTTCTCCTATAAGCAGCAAGCTCTCCCCTACTGCACTCTGAGGCTCCTGAGGTTTGGGAGCTGACTCTTAGGTGGACTCTGCCTTATGTCCAAACTACACCCCAGTCCACAGGATTGGTTTGAAAGAGAGGTAAAGGGGAGGGCGAGAGAGGAACCCGCAGCGGTATGAGGGTCCTGGCCGGAGCTGGGAGCCTCTTCCACCGAAGCAGCAGGGCAGCAGCCCTCTGACAAGCAGCTCCTTAAAGAACAGCCAGCCTTGGGGATGCAGCCAGCCCAAGGTGCCACAGCCCCAGCCCCAGCCTACGGGTGCCCGGGCCAAAGCTCTGCCCTCCAGCATCGGTAGAATATGACCCCCTCAGGTCTTCATTGTAAATCTCTCCCAGCTGCCAGCCTAGGACCTTCCTTTTCTCCTGGCTGTAAGAACTGGGGCTTCCCTGCCTGCAAGGCAGGAGGCCCGAGTTTGATCCCTGAGTCAGGAAGATCCCCTGGAGAAGGGAATAGCTACCCACTCCAGTGTTCTTGCCTGGAGAATCCCATGGACAGAGGAGCCTGGTGGGCTACAGTCCAGGGGGTTGTAAAGAGTCAACTGAGCGACTGACACCCACGCAAGAACTGGCAAGTCTTCCCTACGAGCCAGACTCACTGTTCATGCTTCGAGACACTGGACCGCGCCGCTGGAGTCCCTGGGAGCTGCTACGGGAAGACTAAGGCACTGATCACTGATGCCATACTTATTACCTGTGTGACCTCAGGCAGGTGGCTTCACTTCTCTGAGCCTCGGTTTCCTAAACTTTCTAAAGGAGTTAATGGTATCCTATTCATAGTGTTCTGAGACATCAGTAAAATATAACTGATGGGAATGTGAAATGGTGCAGCTGCTGTGGAAAACAGTGGGGTGGTTCCTCATAAAATTTAAAATAGAATTACCATCTGACCCAGCAATTCCACAGCTGGGTACATACCGCAAAGAATCAAAACCAAGCCTCTGAACAGGTATTTGTACACTTGTGTTTATAACACTATCATTTTCAGTAGCCAAAAAATGTCCATCAGTGGATGACTGGAGAAGCAAAATGTGGCATATACGTAAGAAAGGAATGTTGTTATTCAGTCACTAAGCCATGTCCACCTCTTTGCAACTTCATGAACTGCAGCACACCAAACTTCCCTGTCCTTCACTGTCTCTCTGAGTTTGCTCATTCTCGTGTCCATCAAGTCGGTGATGCCATCCAGCCATCTCATTCTCTGTCATCCCCTTCTCATCTCTCTTTCAATCTTTCCCAGCATCAGGGTCTTTTCAAATGAGTCAGCTCTTCGCATCAGGTGGCCACAGTACTGGAGCTCCAGCTTCAGCATCAGGCCTTCCAATGAATATTCAGGACTGATTTCCTTTAGAATTGACGTAATCTCCTTGCAGTCCAAGGGACTCTCAAGAGTCTTCTCCAGCACCACAGTTTGGAAGCAGCAATTCTTCGGCGCTCAGCCCTCTTTATGGTGCAGCTCTCACATCCATATATGACCACTGGAAAACCATAGACTAGATGGACCTTTGTCAGCAAAGTGATGTCTCTGCTTTTTAATATGCTGTCTAGGCTTGTCATATCTTTTCTTCCACGGAGCAAGCGTCTTTTAATTCCATGGCTATTTAATTCATAACATAATGTCGTACCAAAAAGCATAGTGGGGAAAGAGCAGAGGGAGAAGAAGAGGAAAGAACTGGTACTAAAATCAGAGAAACGTCAATGTGAACCATTACTTGGTTATGAGTATATTTGGATACGCTTGCTAGAGGGGAAGGGCAAATTCCCAAGGCCTGGGATTTAGGACTGTGTATGTGCATGTAAGTGTATGTGCAAACGTGCACTTTTTGTGGACACTGTAAATACTCATTGGCCTGCCTTCCTGTCTAACTTCGGTGGAGGGACCCATATGGCCTAGAAAAAGTCCAAACTGCATGGAAGTCATGGAGTGGTGGGGAAGGGGAGCAGGGGGAAGGAAGGGGAGGCCAAGGGTGCAGACGACCCAGATCACCCGCCCTCCCAGCCCAGGTTCCCAGAGGTCCTTTTCCTTACCACCTGTGTGTGAAAAGCTTTCGTCAGTGTCTGTGGCTCAGGGGTGAGTCTGAACAGAGAGACCCAGAATGCTCATCCCTAGAGATCTTCCTGCTGGGCTGGGGCTTGCTGAGAGGCAGCTGTCTATCCCCTTTGAGGCTCAGGCCAGACAACGCCCATACAACCGCAGACCTGAGCTAGTGCTCCAGTTTCCAGGGGCACGAAGTGCCAGAGCTGGGGGCTGTTACAAACAGTGCTGGCCCCACCCTCGAGCTTCTGATTCAGCAGGTGAGGCCTGAGAACTGGCATCACTAACAAGTTGCAAGTGATGCTGATACCTTTGGCTCCTCCCTCCGAGAACCCCTACTGGGAGAACCTTGTCAATCAAAGTGTTATTCTTGGCCCACCACAGGGGCCTCATCTGGGGGTTGGGTAGACAAGCAAAACCTCAGGCCTCACCCCGGAACCCACATCTGATTAAATTGAATCTGCATCGAACAAGACCCCAGGCAAATTGTATACACGCTCCCTGCATTGGTGGGAATAATTGGTCTCTTGGCCTTTCAGCAGAGCCCCAGCCCAAGGCAAAGACCTTGACCCGTCAAACCAGGGGAAAGTTGTCTGAGGATCCCTGTTGCCCATCAGAGTTGGCCTTCACCCTCAGATGGATGTCAGAAACATCAATAGTGGCTATTATTACAGCCAGGCGCCTGTGTGCACACCAGTTTCCATACACTATTTCACACGTGTATTACAAAGCCCTGGACAAGACTTCCCGGGTGGTTCAGAGGTTGAGACTCTGAGCTTTCCATGCAGGGGGGCACAGGTATGATCCCTGGCTGAGAAACTCAGATCCCACCTGCCACATGACGAGACCTAAAAAAGCATGCACACATTAAAACCCTGGAAAGAAACCATTTTATGGATGAGTAGACTGAGACTTGCGTAAAGTAACTGCTTAATAAACACAGAAAAAAAGAACTGAATTTCATCAAGGTCTAGCTGGTCGTTCCCAGAGTGCCAGGGTTTAGCCCTGTGGATTAACCTGCTTCTCTTTCTTTCCCCTCCCAAAGTGAGGGCCTGGCCATGAAGTAAGGCAAGGAGAAATCTTAAACAAGTGTTGAATTGACGTTTTAAGTGAGCTTAAGGAGGCTGCAATGTCTGTATCAGAATAACCATGATCCACGGCTGGGGCAAGTGATAGAAATTTCCAGAGAAAACTGCTCAGCCACCTGGCCTGTGTCATTAAGCCCTCTCATGCATTTGGCCTGATGTGATCATTCACACAGCTGACGGCCCCACTTCACAGTTGGCACGCACAGTAACAGTTCCCTAGAGTTCTTGGGGTTCCTGAGTGGTTTTGGTGGCCTGCCCAGCCAGCAATCCAATTCCAAACTCCATTCTCAGTTATAAAAAGCAGAGGAATTGATGAGGGAGGCCTCTAGGGGTGATCGAAGGCCAGTAGAGGGGAGCCTTTTAAAACCAATCTGCTACTTCAGATAAAGACTGCCTCGAGACAGGCTGGAAGCCAGGACTTTAATTTTATTTATTTTTGCCGTTACCTTCTATTTAGGGCAAGGGATATTGGTATTCTATTTATGGCAGTGATATTAAGGGTTCCTTTGATGATAAACCCATTTACGTTTTTAAGCTAGTCAGTTTAAAGAAAATATCGTCAGTAGAGTGGGATCAGCGAAACACAGGGAGGTAGACCCCGAAATGACTGCAGTTGACGCCGTGACGCTGTGCTTGCTTGACTTCTCTTTGGGACCCTTATCTGCCCCCTTGGCAGCAGAGCCGTGACAAGTCCTTGTAGAACTTCTACAGAGAGTGAGTTAATCTTCCAGATTAACTAGTTCCAGATACAATGTCTCACTGTATCTGGGGAATTGCCCAGTGCACAAAAAAAGAATCCTCCAGTGAAACAATGTTGTGGACAACTCAAAAGGCGTGGGCGGTTGAGCTCCTCCCCAGCCCCCAGCAGCACTGCTAGGTGAGACCCCTTCGCAGCCCCCCAGGCTCCCAGCATCCTCTGCTGTTGCTGCTAGGTTGCTTGAGTCGTGTCCAGCTCTTTGTAGACTCCATGGACTATAGCCCCCCAGGCCCTTCTGTCCATGGGACTTCCCAGGCAAGAATACTGGAGTGGGTTGCCGTTTCCTCCTCCAGGGGATCTTCCTGACCCAGGGATCGAGCCCACGTCACTTATGCCTCCTGTATTGGCAAGTGGGTTCTTTACAGCTGGCACCTCCTGGGAAGCCCTGTTTTTCGCAACTCACATTTCTTGCATGGTGCTTTTCCTGCCTGCCAGACTGTAGCTTTAGGAGGGCTAGGACCATTTCAGATCTCTGCTGCGTTGGTTCAGTACTTTCAGCCCCTTGCACAGTGCCTGGCAGAGAGTAAGTGCTGGTTTGGAGAACAAAGAAAGGAAAGGAGGGAGGGCAGGAAGGAGGGAGTCAGTTCCAGAGAAATGCTCAGAACAGCCCCTGCCACCTGCATTCCATAATCATTTATTTACTCCTTTCCATGGTCAAAGAGAAAATAGAGTGGGTTACATGGGCTCCCGTGTAACTGTCTGATTTGAGACCCGTTGAGGGCTGTCTGGTTTATAGAGGAAACCTACTTTTCCTATTCCCTCGGTTCCATGGACAGAGACCAGCTCACTGGTAAAGTTTTCCTAGCAGGGTAATTCATGGTGCTATACAAGCTCCATGGCCTGGTACACAGAAGCCAGGAGGATGTGGATGTGGCCAGAATTGGGAACCTAGTAAGCTGGCTCCTGGCAGGCTGAGATCATGCTGATAACAAGGAGATTAATAAGGGTCTGCAACCTCCTCCATCCTGTAGTATCCAGGAGGGTTTTTCAATCAATGCTGGTCTAGCCGGCTTAATGGCACCTAATCTTAAACCTTCTGAAGCTGGAGCATTTGAGAGTTGAGATCAATTGAGATAAAATAAAGTAAAATGTGTTGAACTTTTTGGATTTGGGGTCTTCATCAGAGTTCCATTGTGCAGTGTTGTTTTTATTTTCTGTCTTGAAAATAGGCAGAGATTAGCCACTGGAGAGGGTTGTTCTGCCAGGATCAGATGATGATATATTTGCTTTTGTTCTTTTTTTTTCCTCTTGGACAAGATGATTGTTCATGAGGGAAAGATCCATTCCGTCCTGTTCATCTTCATATACCCAGGACATGTCACCTCGTAAATGCTCAATGACTAAATCTCAAATACAGCGTTTTGGTGTAGCCAGCACACTCTGTGCCGTGGGCCACGTCTGCGGGAAGAGTCAGTCTTCCTGATTTGGTGCAGAAACAGCAGCCTTACAAGGCTTCCAAGGACCCTGGAGAAAACCTCAGGAAGGCTCACGGGTACGTGTTACCATGAGCCCTGTGTAGTCATCACAAAACATCTCATTTGTCACATGCAGGGCTCACAAACCCTGTGCAAGATGCTGGTGACACGCAAAGATGTTGTTGTTCAGTCACTAAGTTGTGTCCAACTCTTCATGACCCCATGGACTGCAGCATGCCAGGCTCCCCTGTCCTTCGTCATCTGCCAGAGTTTGCTCAAATTCATGGCCACTGAGTCAGTGATGCCATCTCATCCTCTGTCCTCCTCTTCTCCTTTTGCCTTCAATCGTTCCCAGCATCAGGGTCTTTTCCAATGAGTTGGCTCTTTGCATCCAGTGACCAAAGTATTGGAGCTTCATCATCAGTCCTTCCAAGGAATATTCAGGGTTGATTAGCAACATTTGTTGGATTATAGAGAAAGCAAAGATGAACTCAGCACAGAAAAAGTGCTCGAAGAGTTTGTGATCTGATGGAGGAGAGAATTCTTGTGTGATGATGAGAAACATGTCGTCATCACAGGTGAGTAAGAGTTGGGAGAGCTGCCACCTCAAAGGCAGGCCCTGAGTTCTGAGGACCTCGATTTCCCCATCTGTAAAGGAGGTTCCAGAAACCACAGATCTTCTCCAGCTCCCCAGCATCACCACTGGGTACCTGCCCTGTTGAGTGAGTTCAGACTTGCTGGAAACATCTAATCCTTTTGCTATGCCTCCAAATTCCTTGCCCTGAAAGGCTAGAGCAGGATAATAAATAGGCGCTGAGCTATTTTCACCTACCACCTGCTCTACATTAAAAGAAAGTCACTCTAAAGGAGGGAGGAAGGCAGACTTACACACTGAGGGGCTTCCACATGCCCAGCATCTCAGTAGGTGTTCTCACATCTCAGGGAAGCCTCTTGATGAGCAGGCAGGATGAACTCACAGCATCCTTATTCCCCACATCTCAGTACCACTTGGAGCATCATCCGGTCACAGCAGGACTGGTGTTCCAGATAAATCATGCTCAGTATACCATGCTTCCCTGATGGTAAAGAATCTGCCCTTCAATGCAAGAGACCTGTGTTTGATCCCTGGGTCAGGAAGATCCCCTGGAGAAAGAAATTGTTACCCACTCCAGTACTTTTTAAAATATATTTATTTTTTAAATTGAAGGTCAATTGCTTTGCAGAATTTTCTTGTTTTTCTATCACAGATTGACAAGAATCGGCCATAGGTATGCCCATGTCTCCTCCTTCCTTAACCTCCCTCCCATTTCCCTCCCCATCCCACTGTTATAGATTGTTACAGAGCCCCTGTTTGAGTTTCCTGAGTCATACAGCAAATCCCCATTGGCTCTCCATTTTACATGTGGTCATGTAAGTTTCCACGTTACTCACTCCATACATCTCACCCTCTCCTCTGCTCTTCCCATGTCCATAAGTCTGTTCTCTAGTTTCTCCATCGTTGCCCTGTGAATAAATTCATCAGTACCATCTTTCTAGATTCCATATATAAGCATTAGTATATGGTACTAATATGGAAGTATACTAAGTATACTTCCCCTTTCTGACTTACCTCACTCTGTATAATGGGCTCTAGGTTCATCCACCTCATTAGAACTGACTCAAATGTGTTCCTTTTTATGGCTGAGTAATATTCCATCGTATATATGTACCACAGCTTCTTTAGCCATTCATCTGTCAGTGGACATCTAGGTTGCTTCCATGTTCTAGCTGTTGTAAAGAGTGCTGCAATGCACATTGGGGTTCATGTGTCTTTTTCTTGCCTGGAGAATCCCATGGACAGAGGAGCCTGGTGGGCTACAGTCCATGTAGTCACAAAGAGTCAGACATAACTGAGCAACTAACTTTCACTTTCATACTATGTTTTAGAAAACACGTGGGTGTGTATAATAAAATATAGAAAAGCTGGCATCACTCGGAGCCCAGCTGGACCATTTTGGAAGCCTTCTTCCTTCAGTCATAATCAGGAAGATTCATTTTTGCCAGCAAGAATCTCAGCCTAGTGACAGTCGCTGGCCTCAGGGGTGAAACTTGCCATGTCATAGAAACAAAAACTGACCATGTGGTGCTGATGGCTGATGACTCAGACCTACAGGAGCGCCAAAGAGGAAGCCCACACAGGGCGGGGAGCGAGACCTTTTCTGGAGAAGGTGGGATTGGTGCGGGACTTGAAGGAATGGTCCAAGACTTAGCTGCAAGAAGGAAGAAGTTGATGATTCAGATGGGGAGAATGGCCTGAGCCAAAGAAGGTTCATGTGCTCATCAAGGAGCTGCTGCTACCTGTGGGGCTTGGCTGGAGTAGGGGCTTCAGGAGGATCTGAGGGTGGAGGAAAACAGGATGGAAAGGGGTTGCAGAGTTAAGTTGTCAGGGGCTCTGGAACTCAAAAAACTGAGATTCTTTGAGGGGTTGCTTTGGTCTAAGCTGGGCTTGAAAGAACTCTAAAGAGCCTGTGATACATTTCAGGAGATCCATAGCCGCTCAGTTGAGTCCGACTCTTTGTGATCCCATGGACTGTGGCCCACCAGGCTCCCCTGTCCATGGGATTTCCCAGGCAAAAATACTGGAGTGGGTTGCCATTCCCTTCTCCAGGGGATCTTCCCGACCCAGGAATCGAACCCAGGTCTCCTGCATTGCAGGCAGATTCTTTACCATCTGAGCCACCAGGGAAGCCCATGGACCTCTTGAAATTTTAGGCATTTTTCTGGACGGAGGAGCCATACATTTTGAAGGATTCTCCAGGGAACCCACAAAGCTGAAGAGGAGCTGCTGTGAACAATTGGGACCCTTGAAATGTTTTGAATGTGCAGATTGTATGTTGCTGAAAGGGGCAGAATCTGCGGGGGACCACCTGGGTCATCTCTAGAAGCAGCATGGAGGGAGGGCTGGGGGGCAGGGGGCTGCGAGTGGAAAGGAAGAGAGAACTAGGGAGTCTCGGTTACAGAGAAGAAATGACAACACTCTGGGAACGTCCGGGATGGCTGAGCCCACTGTGTGTATCAGAATCCAGAGGGGTAGCTGTGCCTTAATGAGTTTAACTTTAAACGTGATGATTTTAAGAGGACAGAGTTCATCTATGTGGGAATGAAGACATTTAAAAATCATTGAGTCACCAATTATTGGAGCTTAGGGACAAAAGAAGCCAGCCAGCCCGATTCCCGGTATTTTCCAGGCAAGACAATGACACTCCAAGATGGGGATGGACTTCTCTGAGGTCCCCTAGATGGTAGATAACTGTGACCAATATGTAAGGAATAATATTTAGGGGAGAGGTCAGAGCTGAGATGGAGATTGCACGCCAGCTGGAGGGAGACAATTGAAGCCATGAGTGTAGCCACCTTTAACGTTGCTGAGATCCCAGGATTAAGCTACGAGAGTTGGAAGCAGGAACAAAAGGAGAAAGGCCATAGTGAAGGACCAAGAAGCGCGAGAACCAAGAGAGCAAAGCAGTCGCCTGGGTGGTCCAGCGTGGGCACAAACACCCCCTGCAGGAGCCTGGGATGAGGGTGCTCCAGGGCCACCAGCTGGGGCATCAGCAGGCTCCTGGGGGCCAGGAGGAGAAGGGGACGACAGAGGATGAGATGGCTGGATGGCATCACCAACTCGATGGACATGAGTTTGAGCAAGCTCCAGGAGTTGCTGATGGCCAGGGAGGCCTGGCGTGCTGCAGTCCATCGAGTTGCAGAGTCGAAAATGACTGAGCGACTGAACTAAACTGGTGCCGTGTGAGTGATTACTTTCCTCGCTGTGGTGAAGTGATGTGAAATTTCAGAGAGCTCCCTGATCAAAGCGGGCCATGATTACAGTCCGGCCTTGCCAGAGGGTTGAGAAGCAAAGAGAAGCAGGTCAGGGGCAGACAAGAGTCAGAAGGAGAATGTTTTACAAATAAAAAAGCGTATTTGTAAACATAAGGTAAGGAAACAACGAGGGAAGAGAAGGAAAGCGGGAGGTTGTAGGAAAATGCCACAACCTTGAGGCAAAAGTAGGACCAATAAACAGGTGAGGGTGAAGATTCACAGGCCATCTTAGGGGGCGAGGAGCTCCCAGAAACAACATAAATTTTCAGTAGGGAAAACTGGGATCCATTAACACATCGGGCTCCTCTTGCTTTGGGACCCTGGCTTGTGCACACCCTTCTGCCTGATGCTCTTCCCATAGCCCTTCTGAGGCTGCCCCCTTGTATTTTAGGGTTCTGAAAAAATGCCACCCCCAATCAGCCCTTGCCTGCCCACTCCCACATACATCCTCAGTCTCGAATCACCGCTTCTCCTGGCTCCTCCTTGGCCTCACCCCACATATGGCTGAGTGGCTATGATTCTGTTCTTTGTTGGGGTGTTTCCTGTGTATGCGTATGTGTGTGCTTCTTGTCTCCAAATCTGTTTTAAGCACCTTCAGACTGGAGACCATCTCCATCCCCCACGGGGAGCCCAGAGCCCAGCCTGGGGCCCATTACAAAGTGGGGGCTCCATGAACACACACTTATTGGAACAAAAAGAAGAGAAGGCCTCTTCTCAAAAAGGTTTACCAGGAACAACAATGAAAATTAAATAAAAACAGGATCTGCCAAGTTGTTTACACAGACTCCTCATCTCTTTTACTCTTCACGGCTTACTCATTTTAAGGGAAGAGGAAGCTCCATTTTAAAGAGTCCACTACTGATGGGAGAGTCAGGGATCTCATCAAAGCCTGTGTTCTTTCTGGCAGCCTCATTCTCTGACAGTTTTGGGTCAAAGAGGCATTTCCATCAAGAGAACTAGAGGCTAGATCTTGTTCCCTGGTCCCTGAGGCCAGGTGCTAGGGAGGCCTTGTGCTCCCCTCCCTGTTCTCGCCGGCAGCATCACACAGTTCCGAATGTACCCATGCAAAGCATTCACATGCGGGTGTCTTACTAGGTAGAAAAAAAGCATTAAATTTCGCGTCCACTTGTCACTCCACTGCGGTCACTCCACTGGGAAGTCTGCAGGTAAAGAGTTCTCTTTGCATCTTTATTTACTTCCGGCCTCACTGGGTCGTCGCCACCACGCGTGCGCTTTCTCCAGTTGTGATGCCCAAGCCTCTGGGTGCAGCGGCTTCTCTTGTTGCGGAGCACGGGCTCTAGAGTACAGACTCAGTGGTTGGGCACATGGGCCCAGAGCCCTGCAGGTGGCATGGGGAATCCTCCAGGACCAGGGATCAAATTTGAGCCTCCTGCTTTGGCAGGCAGACTGTCAACCTCTGGACCACCAGGGAAGTCCCTTCTCTTTGCATCTTGATTATTCTAAGCCCCAGGGAGGGGCCAGGGTGTCCGCCCCTTCACCCTGGCCTTCTCCCCTGGCATTTCCTACAGGAATGTGATAGCAGGAGAAATGGGAAGAGGATGAGGCTCTGAGGGAGCCCCCAGATACCGAGCCCTCAGTGAGAAGTTGGGCCAGTGTCCCCTGGGCACCACCCAAAGCCCAGACCCTGGAGGTAGGGAGCCTGTATCTGTGATGCCACCTTGGGCCCCAGCCCACCCTGGCTCAGGGCAAGAAGAAAAGCAAAGGAGGCAGCACCCTGTTAACCCACCTTTGTTCCTCTCCCTTGCGCTTGTTTAGAACAGAAACCAGTTTCCCAGCCTTCTGCACAGCCTGAACATCCTGTCTGAAGCTGCTGGGAACATTCCAAGTATTAGGGCCAAAGTCTCCTGGAGTGAGGGGGTAGGAATCGAGTCGGATAGGATGACCCCAGGTCCCTTGCACACTCCCCAGGTGGCCTCACACCGCTTCCTCGTAGCTGTGGCAGGTGCTGGCTGGTGGCAGGGGATGTTGCAGGCAGGTGATGCTGCGAGCATTTCTGGAGTCAGGTATGGTGTCCCAGGTAGAAGGGCCGCCTGGCCCTGCTCTCTGGCTTCTCTGGTTTGCTCCTGTTACACTAAGCCCCAGTTGTGATTGAGCTCAGGCTTTCACCTCCACCCCCACTGCCAGCTTTTGCAGTAGTTCCTGATTTGGCGATGATCCATCAGACAGAGTTAGGGTCAAATCCTGCGACGCTTGGATAGGATGCATAACATCTCTAAGCAAAGTAGGGGTCATACAAAGGCCCACCTCTCAGGGCTGCAGTAGGGACAGAGGAGAAAAATCCACAGTGAGAACTTGGTCTGTGTGTGCCCCGTGGTAAGTGCCCCGTGGTAAGTGCCCAGGCAGTGTTAACTCTGTGACGGTCACTCCTCCACTGTCCACCCAAGCAGAGTCCTCCTCAAGCCCCCATTCAGACACCTGGTTCAGCATCAGCCTGGGCACAGCCTTGGGTGCCACCATCTTCCCTGCGCCCACCTGCACCCACCCCCTCACCTGCTACCAGATGCAGTGGTGTTTTTTTGGGTGAAGTCAGTTTCCCTGCCCTCAAGCACCAGGGCTGGCGTTCATTTTCTCCACCCTCAACTCTGGCCCTGGGCTTTGCTGTCTGACCTTTACTCCAAAGCAATCCGAAAGGAGCTCACAGAGAGGACCTGGAGGGCAGATTCCGTCCCCAGTTCCTGTCCAGAGCCGTGGAGTCCTGTAGAACACGGGGTGGGGATGTGGATGGAGACCACAGCTGAGCCCTGAGACTTTAGGGCCGAGGATCCTTCCAGACCCCAGGCCCGCTTCCTCTTACTTGTCTATCGGTCGGTGACTCAATCAGCGAGTCCCAGAAGGCAGCCTCGTGCCACTTCACAGAGCGGAAGGAGCTCCCAAATTTTCACCTCCAGAACGGAGTATTGCCTGTGGGGTGGGGAGGGCGGTGCCCCTGGGTAGTCCTCTTCTGCTGTGATTGACTGTATCAGTCAGCATCTTGTCAGCTGTCACTGAAAGAGAAGTAGTAACTAACCCCTGCCACTTCCTGTTGGGCTTCCCTGGTGGCTCGATGGTGAAGAACCTGCCTGGCAGTGCAGGAGACCCAAGAGATGCAGGCTCGCTCCCTAAGTCGAGAAGATCCCCTGGAGGAGGGCATGGCAACCCACTCCAGTAGTCTTGCCTGGAGAATCCCAAGGGCAGAGGAGCCTGGAGGGCTACCATCCACGGGGTTGCAAAGAGTTGGGTGTGACTGAGCGTGAACACATGCCACTTGCTATACACCCGCGGGTCCTGTAGGCTTGCTGTACCTGCCGTAAGTGAGGCTTCTGGGTCAGGAAAGGTCATGGGGAAGGTGACATGAGCTGACTTTGCTACCTGAGTAGTAGTGGGTCTGGCGATCCCAAACTCAGATGCCTTCAAGGTCTAGGCAGGTCACATCAATAAGTGAAACAGCTCAGTGTAAGACAATAGGAAGTGGTGTGGACTCCCACTGAGGCACAGCTCCACCAATTCACATGGGTCAGGGCTGCCAGTTCTTCTCATTGTTCAAAAGAAGCCAAAACTTGGTAAAAATTCATCCGGATTTTTCCATACAGTGTAACAGTTCAGCACGGACATGCACACACTGCTGTATTTAAAATGGATAGCCGTCTATGGGGTCACACAGAGTTGGACACGACTGAAGTGACTTAGCAGCAGCAGCAGCAGCCAGCAAGGACCTACTGTATAGCCCAGGGAAGCCTGCTCAGTGTTATCTACCACCCTGGATGGGAGAGGGGGTTTAGGGGAGAATGGATACATACATGTGTGCCCGAGCCCCTTTGCTTCTTACTTACAGCTAACACGACATGGTTCATCAGCTATACTCCAATATAAAATAAAAAGTCTTTAAAACGAACAAAGTTTTTGGCCAGCCCAATGTTTTATATTTTATAATGGCTATTCCCTTGAGTTTTTACCATTGGCATTTTAATTATAAAAGACTTAACGTTATACAAGTCTCCCCCCACCCATCACCAAATACATATTTATGCCAGATACGACCTGGGGCTGGCAGGTCATAAATGCTGACTTAAGTAAACTTGGAAAACAGAATAAAGGATTCTGGGGAGAGAGGATAATGTTCAAAGGCACGATCTTGTGACCTGACAAATTCCAGAAACTGCCCCTTGCTCCGTGGAGGCAGCTGGTGGGCGTGTGAGAAGGTGAAGGTGAGGACCAAGAGGGCCAGCTCGGAAAGTGTCTCCTGTGCTGTGCTAAGGATCTGTGCTGGCTCATTTTGAGAGCAGTGGGACTTGATGAGGGAACCCAGAAGAGTTTCGAGGAGGAAGCGCCGTGCATTTTGGAAATCTGGGTCCCACATGGGAGCAGTTGGCAAGGAGTGCTTCTCTGCAGACAGGGAGCTAAGACAGAAGCCACGGCAGAGGACCCAAGGGAATGGCACCTGCTGTCCTCGAGGGGGAGCGTCTGAAGGCTGGGTGATCTAGAGGGGAAGCCTGGGAAGAGAGGGTGCAGAGTGCCCGCAGCACCCTGATTCTGCATGACTGCCATTCCCTGAGAGAAGGCTGGGAGAGAGCGAGTTGAGGTGTGAGTGACGGTCAGGTCTGAGGTCTGTGGGGGGGTGTCTGGGCTCTTCTGTTATTCTGGCGCCTGGAGCGCTCCATGCCTGAAGGTGCATTGGGAGTTCTTGGCATGTAGGTGAACAATGGAAGGGGGAGCTTCACAAGGCCTAAGGGTGGGCTCTGAGCAACTGGGATACGTAGGGGAGGGGCTGAGAAGGAAGGGCGGGGAGGGGCTGAGAAGGAAGGGCTGGGAGGGGCAGCTGAGAAGAGTATCAAAGAAAACCCGAAGGTGTTGACACGTGATGAAGACGGAGGGGATCTAGGACCTAGGGGACGCTTCTGGGTCCATTCAGGAGAAATATGTGTAGTCAACCCACCCAGGGGCTAGGCCATGCTCTGCGGGTCCCACAGGGGCTCCATCCAGCACAGCCTCGTGGCTCTTGGACAGGCCACACCCAGGCCTTGGCAGCATGACTGTCAGACATGCCTCTTGTGCTGTTTAGCTGAGCACGTCTTGCTGAAGAAAAGAAAGGGCATTAATTTACTCCTGGGCAGGGCTCCCCTCTGGGCGGCCTCAGAGCCATCAGACAACGCAGCAGTGGCAGCGGGAATCATGGTTCTGCAGCCCAATTTCTTTTGTCCATACATGCATATGTGCTGAGTCGGAGCCAGGCTTCTCTGTCCATGGGATTCTCCAGGCAAGAATACTGGAGTGGGTTGCCATGTACAGTGGGTTGCCATGCCCTCCCCAAGGAGATCTTCCTGACCCAGGGATCGAACCCTGTATCTTATGTCTCCTGCATTGGCAGGGTGATTCTTTACCAGTAGCACCACCTGGGAAAACCTTTTCTTCCGTCCACTGTGCTTTATTTCTCCCTAATGGACTGCCCTTGGTGGAAGACAATCTCCCTGAGGACAGCTGTTCCAAGGGGGTCAGTGGCCTGCGGCAGTGGTTTATTCTGATTCCCAAGGCAGCAGCCATCACCTTCAATAGCAATATTACAACTAACATTCACGTCTGCCCGGGGCTTCTCGCTGTGATTCCACCATAGGACCCTGCTTTGCAGAGAAGGAAGGACGTCAAGACCTCAAGAGGCCAAGGACTGCAAAGCTAGAGCCTGATGGGAGTCAGAACTCCACCCCCTCCTTGATAGCCCCACTGTCCCCCTTCCCGACGACAGCGCGTTTCCATGAGTGATGACTGCTGCTTGGGACCAGCAGAGTGGCGAAGGGGGTGCATCAAACATCTGGAAGGAAAGTGACTTTAAAGTCCTCCCCAACCCGGAGGCCCTCCAGGGATTTTTTCTGGGAAAGGCTGCAACTGTGTTAGTAGGGACACGGCCTCTGAATGCTGATCCGTCAAGAAGTGAACAAAAGAGAGAGAACAAAGGCCGGCTTCAGACAGAGGCCTTTCAAGTCCCAGCGAGCTGGGTTCAAGAGCGCGGCATGTGGGATGGGCGTTCTGCTTCTCTTTAAAGAGCACGGATTTATCCACACCATGTGACATGAATGAAATGAGTTTTCAGGGCTGCCAAACCTCTCCATGAAGGTTTTGCAGGAGGCAAGGCACTGTCCGTAGTGGACACACACGGAAGTGCGGTGGCTTGAATGTTTTTGTCCCCACCAGATTCACACGTTGGAACCCTAATGCCCAGTGTGATGGTTATTAGGAGAGGGGGCCTTTGAGGTAGTTAGGTCATGAGGGTGGGGCCCTCATGAATAGGGTTAGTGCCCTTATGGAAGAGGCTCCAAAGACCCCTCACCCCTTCTGCCTTGTGAGGATACAAGATGCCTGTGACCCGGGAGGGGCCCTCATCTGGCCACCCTGGCACCCTGATCTCAGACCTCTAGCCTCCAGAGTGCTGAGCCATCAACCAGTGTTGTTTATAAGCCTCCCAGGCGATGGCATTATGTTCTGGCTGCCCAAATGGACGAAAATGCGGTTGAATGAATTTCATATAAAACTCCTCCTAAGCACAACTCTTCATGGCTAGATCATATTTTATCCTTATTGGTGTGGTCCCAGTGGAGAATCTGACTTGAGTATTTTCCCAGTTAGCTCATCACATGTCTCGCAACTACTTACTGAATAACCTTTGCATGTGTGTGTGCTGGGTTGCTTCAGTTGTGCCGACTCTTTCATGACCCCATGGACTGTAACCCACCAGGCTCCTCTGTCCATGGGATCCTCAAGGCAAGAATACTGGAGTGGGTTGCTATGCCTTCCTCCAGGGGATCTTCCCAACCCAGGGATTGAAGCTGTATCTCCTGTGGCTCCTACGTTGCAGACAGATTCTTTACCACTGAGCACTGGGGAAGCCCTGAATAACCTTTGCTTCCTCTTAAGTCTCAAGCATCTCCCTGACTGTATATTAAATCCTTATGTGCAGTAGGCGAAGGGCAGGGTACAGGGGCCAGCGTCCTGCAGGCACACGTGGTTTGACCCATGCAACTCGAATCCCTGCTCTGCCAGTTTATTTGCTAGGGTTGACCCTGGGCAAATCACTTAACCTTTTTGAGCCTGTGTGTCCTATTTATAAAACCAAAATATGCAAATTAACATGCCACTGGTACAGTGCCTGGCACAGGGTGAAGCTCAAGCAAAGGAAGTTATTCATCATCTTCACTGCTCTCTTGGAATCCACATCCCCATCCTAAGGATGGGTTTTGTTAACATGTCTGTTTGCCACTGGGATTGTCACCTGGAACACTGAAGCCATCGCTCTTGGGGAGTAAATTCTGGTGGAGAGGGGGCGAGGAAGCTGTTGAAAAAAAGTTCAACCATATTTAGTATTTGAAAATTTTGTAAAACTAATATATTTTGTAAGAAAAATATTTTCTGTATTTTGAAAGAAAGCAATGCTGGACACAATTTTGTTGGGTGTGAATAGAAAAATTGAGATTTTAATTGGGGAGGGTGCCCTCTGTCAGGGGAACAGAATCAAGGAGGAATTTTGTGTCATTATTAGTAGAACCTTAAAGTGTTTGAGAGGAGATGATTTAAAATAATGGATTTCCAGAGCCAGAAGGAATCTGAAAGATGCCCTGAGGACTCTAACCTTTCTCTCCACTTGGAGCCATTTATCATGTCTCTTCCCAGTAGCTTATTTCCTCCAGGGGAAGAAGGTTTGTCCAGGCCCAATCTGTGGCCAGACCCAGGAAGCCCTGACTTTACTAATCCAGGAAGGGAGACATGCCACCATCATCAAAAGTTGACAGCGTTCAAATAAAATGGAGACAGACTTGCCCATCACAAGATGTTCATACAAGAGCACTTTTGATAGCGTGACGGGGACATGAACCAGAATGGAATGGGAGGGGAGATGGTGAAGCGAGGAGTCACTGGTAGTGCAGACGTCTGCAAATGCTGGCAAGAGACAGAGAAGTAGCGAGGGGTGTATGGAAGGAGGGTCGGGCCGTTTACTGGAGGTGAGACAAGCAAACGTACATAAATGCGAGTGGGGATGAGCCAGCCACATGGCGACGCGACCAGGCGCTGGTCTGAGCCAGCCTGCTGGGTTCAAACCGTGTCACCCCTGCTTGGGGGTTGTGTGGCCCCGGGCAGGATTTCCCCCCTTTCTGTGCCTCTGTTCTCATGTAGAAATGCATCATCATTTCTGCATCCTCAGGCTACCGTGAGGCTTACAGGAACTAATACAAAATTTGCAGACTGGAGTCTGACATATACAAAGACCAAGATAAAGACTAGAATTATCAGGCAGCTGGAAGGAAGCTGTAAAAAGATGAGGAAGAGAGAGGAAATAGTTGATAGAGTAATAATCACGGAAGACTGCAAAGGATGCATTTCAGAGCACAAGTGGAGGTATCGGGTTTGGGTAAGAGGACAGCTGCCTTCTCTGTCGTAACAAAGGATGGGAGGAGGCAGCTTCCTGCTATTTGTAAATATTCACAGACCTTTCGTGATGTCCAGGCTCTAGAGGCATAGCAGTCACTGAGACAGGCACAGTACTTCTGTCGTGGAGCCTGCAGTCCTGTGGCAAAGGAAGACCATGCACGTAATACATGAAATAGTGATGAAAGTGTTAGTCACTCAGGCATGTCAACTCTCTGCGACAATATGGACTGTAGCCCGCCAGGCTCCTTTGTCCAAGGAATTCTCCAGGCAAGAATACTAGACTGGGGAGTCATTCCCTTCTCCTAGGGATCTTCCTGACCCAGGGATCGAACTTGGGTCTCCTGCATTGCAGGCAGATTCTTTACTCTCTGAGCCATCAAGGAAGCAGTCATTTATGGATGTGAAAGCTAGACCATAAAGAAGGCTGAGCACTGAAGAATTGATTCTTTTGAACTGTGGTGCTGGAGAAGACTCTTGAGAGTCCCTTGGACAGCAAGGAGATCAAACTAGGCAATCCTAAAGGAGATCAAACCTGAATATTCACTGGAAGGACTGATGCTGAAGCTCCAATACTTCAGCCACCTGATGCAAAGAACCAGCTCATTAGGAAAGACCTTGATGCTGGGAAAGATTGAAGGCAGGAGGAGAAGCGGATGACAGAGGATGAGATGGTTGGATGGCATCATCAACTCAATGGACATGAGTCTGAGAAAACTCCAGGAGATAGTGAAGGACAGGGAGGCCTGGCGTGCTGCAGTTCATGGGGTCACAAAGAGTTGGACATGACTGAGCGACTGAACAAGTGATGTAAAGATACAAGGAGATGGGAGAGAGGAGGACCTCCATGGAGGAGGAGGACAGCAGGTGCAGTGTTGAATGGGACGGGCAGGGAAGGCCACTCTGAGAAGGTCCGATTTGATCAAGACTTGAAAAAAGAGGAAAGGGAGGAGGGAGCCATGGAGTATCTGTTGGAAAAACTTTCCACGGAGGAGAACAGCTAGTGCAAAGGCCCTGGGTCTGGAGCACGCTTGGCAGCTGTGGCAGGTGGGCAGTGGGGGTGGGAGTGAGGCTGTGGTTTCCCTTCTTCCTCCCTGAGCCATGCTACCGGAGGGGCTGAACCCTTTTCTCTCCAGAGAAGGAATGGCCTCGGCTTTCTTGGCTCATTTATTCATCCAGTAGTCATCTTCTCCAGTATTCTTACCTGGAGAATCCCAGGGATGGGGGAGCCTGGTGGCCTGCCGTCTATGGGGTCGCACAGAGTCAGACACGACTGAAGCAGCTTAGCAGCAGCAGCAGCAGCAGCAGCAGTCATCTTCAGAAGCACATTGAATCTGCAGGAGACACGTGACCTCCTCCGCTCCGTGGCAATACAGAGATGAGCAGGACCTTGTCCCAGGCTTGCCCGCAGTCTAGGCAGTGAAGCCACATGCTAGGTGAAGCTGCAGTGGTAGCTGAGTATAGGAAAACCTTGCTATAGGTGTGACCACGATACCAGGACAGGTTAAGGGACCCTGACTCACTGTAGAGCAGTCTTCAGAATGGGTGGGAGGGACAAGGGACTCACAAAAGGCTCCACAGCCAAGAATTACTGGAGATCCACTGGAGAAGGAAATGGCAACCCACTCCAGTATTCTTGCCTGGAACATCCCATGAACAGAGGAGTCTGGCAGGCTACAGTTCAGGGGGTCACAAAAGAGTAGGACATGACTTAGGGACTAAATAGCAACAAATTACTGAAGAAATCTTCTTTAATGATAGCTTTCACCAGTTCCAACTGCATACATAGATACGTATCCAATTCAACCAACTACCTAGATATGTATCACCTCTGAGTTGTAACTGCCTTGGTTTCTAGGGTTTTGAATGATCTGGATTTGTGATGCAGCATTCTCTTAAAAATCTTTGTATTATAAAGTCTGTCTTCTTTATAAGATGAGTGTAAATTGGAGGGCCATTCCCACATGAACTGGTCATCTCAATTCATGCGTCCTTTCCTGCCTCAGTTGCGGTCTCGGTTTATTCCATAAGTGTTCTGGTCTGGAAGACAAATTCTCTGGTCTCTCTTCTGGTTGTTGGTGACAGTTTCATGATGAGAAAGAGGAAAGATCAGGAGTAAGTGTTAGGGAAATGCTTGGCATCGCAGTGGCTTGTTTATTTTTCTGATGTGCAGATGACTAGCATATGAGACTGGGGAAATTGGCTGGAATCAAAGCCTTCAGCTCTCACGGATGTTTTCTGAGGTTGAGCAGAGGGGAGAGCCAAGAGTGAGCCAGTATCTTTTTGTTCCAGCTGATGGAAGCTGATTCACAAACAAAAGTTTGCTGAAATCACATCCAGCGGATACATCAAACCATATTAAGCATGAAGGGAGAGGGGATGGCAGAAGGAGCTGAGTGTTCGGGAGGAGGGTGTAAGAAGACAGAAGCCCGTGAGCTTGCTGACATGACATCCCATTGGCACTTACAACACCCAGTAACCAGAGATCTCAGTCATCATGGAAACACCATTGTCAAGGATACCACTGGTCTCTTCAGAGCTCTGTGCCCGGTGGTGTTTCAGTATCTGCAAGGCCCAAGGGCTCTGGGGCAATGATCAAACCTGCTGAACAGCAAAAGGCCTCTCAGGGACTGCTGAGTGAGACTGTTAGACCTGAGAAGCCGGAAGTGGAGTGGATGGACCTGGAGGAAGGTAACCACATTGGTGCCAGACACGGGTGGCACTGGGAATAACCCTAAATTTGGTGCAAGCATCATACTATCAGCAGTGTCCTTTGCTGGCTATAAGGCTGAAGAGGAGAAGGGGACAACGGAGGAGATGGTTGAATGGCATCACTGACTCAATGGACATGAATTTGAGCAAACTCGGAGATAGTGAAGGACAGGGAAGCCTGGTGTGTGCAGTCCATGGGGTTGCAAAGAGTCAGACACAACTGAGTGACTGAACAACAACAATAAGGCTGAAGCTGCTGAGAGGGAGCCCCCTATACCATCACACGGGATCCTGGCTGGCAGTCCGAAAGTGCCTGGCCTGTTCCAGCTTTCACTGTGATCCACATAAGGAGCTGGCAGTAGAGGAGTTTGTGGTCCGCACTGTTGGAGCTGTGACTTCAGGAAAGCCTTCCTCTGGCAGTAGAAGCCTACCTCCACCAGAAGGATGTCATCAGGAGACATATGGCAAAGATGCTACGTGGAGGGGCATTTTGCTCCTAACATCCTAGAGAAGACTATTCAGGAAATCGGTCCTGAATATTCATTGGAAGGACTTAGGCTGAAGCTGAAACTCCAATACTTGGGCCACCTGATACAAAGAACTGACTCATAGAAAAGACCCTGATGGTGGGAAATATTGAAGGTGGGAGGAGAAGGAGATGACAGAGGATGAGATGGTTGGATGGCATCACCAACTCGATGGACATGTGTTTGAGTAAGGCCCAGGAGTTGGTGACAGACAGGGAAGCCTGGAGTGCTGCAGTCCATGGGATGGCAGAAGTTGGACATGACTGAGCGACTGAACTGAACTGATCCTAGAGGACAAGTTAGGAAAGCGTAGCTCACAGGTCAGATCTGGGCAGCTACCTGTCATCATGTGCCTCTCAAGTCAAGATGATTTGACTTTTTCTAAGAACAAGTACTTATTTATTTATATATTTGGCTGTCCTGGGCCCCAGCTGCCGCATGTGGGATCCTCGATCTTCACTGCAGCGTGTGGGATCCCCAGCCATGGGAGTTTTTAGCTGTGTCCTGGGGGATCTTTAGTTGCATGAGGGATCCCAACCAGGGATCAAATCCAGGCGCCCCCCCCCCACACTGAGAGTGCGGAGTCCCAGCCCCTGGACCACCAGGGAAGTTCCTGCATTTTTAAAACGTTGCAAAAAGTCAAAATAAGGATAACATCAATATCAAGTTCCTTACGACGTGTCACGTGCTGTTCTACATCTCTGCACTTATTAGCTCGTTAAATCTCTACAGTCACTCCATGAACAAACGTAAGCCTGGAGCAGTGGTCCGAGATCACACAGCTAATGATTAGCTCAGTTAGAATGGAGACCCTGGGAGTATTATCTCAGAGCTTGTACCCTTAACTTGCTTCCCCTTATGACAAGTTCTCCAGCACTGTTAGGGTGGACAGAGTGTAAGTCTAGGAGAGAGATTGAGGTAACACAGTCTGGCAAGTTCACCAGAAAGAAGCAAGGGGACAGAGTTTCTGTTGGGAGGGATGAAAAAATCCTAGAGATGGTGATGGCTGCACGATCTTGTGAACAGAGTGGATGCCCCTGAATTGTACACTGAAAAAGGACAAAATGGACATTTTGTGTTTTGCATATTTTTCCACAAAAAGCCTTTGACTGTGTGGATCACAACCAACTGTGGAAAATTCTTAAAGAGATGAGTATACCAGACCACCTTACCTATCTCCAGAGAAACCTGTATGCAGGCCAAGAAGCAACAGTTAGTAGTAGACATGGAACAACAGACTGGTTCAAAACTGGGAAAGGAGTCCATCGAGGCTGTATGTTGTCAACCTGCTTATTTAACTTCTATGCAGAGTGCATCGTGTGACATGCCCAGACTGGATGAAGCACAAGCTAGAATCAAGATTGCTGAGAGAAATATCAACAACCTTACATATGCAGATGATACCACTCTAATGGTAGAAAAAGAGCCTCTTGGTGAGGATGAAAGAGGCGAGTGAAAAAGTTGGCTTAAAACTCAACGTTCAAAAAACTAAGATCATGGCATCTGGTCCCATCACCTCATGGCAAATAGATGGGGAAAAAGTGGAAACAGTGACAGATTTTATTTTCTTGGGTTCTGAAATCACTGTGGATGGTATCTGCAGCCACGAAATTAAAGATGCTTGCTCCCTGGAAAGAAAGCTGTAACAAACCTAGGCAGCAGATTAAAAAGCAGAGACATCGCTTTGCTCACAAAGGTCCGTAGAGTCAAAGCTGTGGCTTTTCCATTAGTCATGTACAGATATGAGAGTTGAACCATAAAGAAGGCTGAGCGCCAAAGAATTGATGCTTTGGAATTGTGATGCTGGAAAAGACTCTTGAGAATCCCTTGGACAGCAAGGAGATCAAACCAGTCAATCCTAAAGGAAATCAACCCTGAATATTCATTGGAAGGACTGATGCTGAAGCTTAAGCCCCAATACTTTGTCTACCCGACGCAAAGAGCCGACTAATTGGAGAAAGACCCAGATGCTGGGAAAGATTGAAGGCAGGAGGAGAAGGGGGCGACAGAGGATGAGATGGTTGGACCTGACTGACCCTAGATCATCCTTTTCCTTGCTTTTTTCCTCACCATGTGTCCGGGGCACCACATATGTGTCCTTGGATGGCATCACCAACTTAATGGACATGAGCTTGAGCAAACTCCAGAAGATAATGAAAGACAGGGAAGCCTGGTGTGCTGCAGTTCATAAGGCTGCAAAGAGACAGACATGACTCAGAGACTGAACAGCAACAACCACAAAAATAAAAAGCCAGTTTAAAAACCACGCGTGGAGCCTGTTGGGAGCTCTCACTCTTCATGTGACTGACGCTAAATCATTCTTCCCCTTCGTCTTCCCTTACCACGTGTCGTTGGAGAAGCAGCAGGCAGGAACCCCAGTGGTTTCTGTGCACAGGCTGAACACACACACTTCGTATCCTCCTGAAACTGTGAAGGAAGAAGCAGTCACCTGCAAATTCATGACTTGTGCTTCATTTTAATCTTCTATTCTCAGGACTAATCAGCTGTTTAAGTTGGGTCCAGACTCTTAATTAAAGCTGTCAGCTCTTGAAAGTTCATTTACCGAGCCTGACTCTCCAGTGAGAAACCAAGGATGTGGGAGATTCTAACACAGCTGTGAGACTCCAACACACTAGAACGTGACCTTACCTACAAACAGCTGGGCTTGGATGAAGAGGCTAAACAGAAACACAGTTTTCACCTTTGCTCATTGCTTTTCACTGAAAACAAATCCAACTGTGCCTGTCATTCTCTTGTAACATGCTATTTTTATTTACTATCTTGGCTACTGCTTGGAAAGAGTATTACGTTTGTGGTGGAAAGGAGACTAACTTCTCAAAATGTAGCGCTTTGGAGTAATCAACCTCCATCCTAACTATGGCTGAGAATATTGGGCAGGTCACGTGGACATTGGTTGTTAGGAACATTGCACCTTGTTTTATAGAGTTCTTTATAGTGTGCAAAGTGCTTTCCCATATATTTTTTTCACTTGGATGATCTAAGCATCTTTGTTTCTATGATTTCAGAAGTTGATTAATTATCTTTAGCAGATTTTTCTCACCAGATCATCTTCTTCTGTCACTCAACCAAGCAGGTCTCAGCATTCCCCTGTCACAAAGGATGCAGGCTTATTTTAATAACAATGGAGGCCAAACCTAATTAGACAAAAAAAAATCCCTTGCCAATTCATGCAGTTCATTTTGAGCCAAACATCTGCAGCCTGAGTTTCTTTGAATGACAGTATGCCCCATTCTCTGGGTATCTGAGAGGTGAAACAGTGTCTTGCACAGGTATAAATAATATGTGGGAACATACTATGTAAGCTACTGGAAAGACTTAGGAAGAAAAGTCCCACTGAGTAAGGTACTGTGCAAGGCTAAGAAGGTGAACAAGGTAAGGTCTCCCTGTTTTAAGTTTTATAATTTAATAATAATAGATAATAATATCTATTATGTTATTTATTAATAGACATAATAATATCTATTTTAGATAATATCTATAATAATAGTTTATTGTTATTTGAAATAATAATAATAGGCCAACAGATCCGGAAATGGCTGCCATTGAAAACGGTGTTTTTTGTACTCCCAGATCCCAAGAAAGGTGGCATGCCACATCATGCAGGGCTGAGGGAGTAGCCCCAGGTCCCTTAAGAGGCAGAGGGAGGGGAACTGTGGACAAGAGCCTTTACTGTGGCTTGCAGAGGAAGCAAGGGTGAGGCTGGGTGAGCAGCTTAGGACTGGCTGTCTTGGATAACTTCAGCAGACTATGGGGCATAGGAGCTGACCCTGTGTGTCTGGGATGACTGTAATCCCTGGGTTTATTAAACAGTAGATGCATAGACGTCCAGTACCTAGCTCTGCGTTGATTATGGCAGGTGGGCGGTGACCCAGGGTGTAAGATCCCAACAAGGGAGGTGGTGGGGCAGGGGAGGGGTTGGGCTCCAGATTGGTTGGTTTGCATTGGAAAGGTGCCCTCCCAGGCTGGTGGTTTACTATCTCTAGGAATCTGCTAACCCTGAGAAGCTGCCCCTCCAAAGTCAGCAAGCCCCCAGATGTCAAAGCATCAGATACAAGAAAAGGCATGGTTAGTGCACGCCACCCGGGGGCCTCCACTCTAGTGTGGCCGGCAGCCAAGGAAGCAGAAGCCCGAACCAGATCTCGAGACCTTGGTTCCTTCAACTGAAAGAGGAGGAGTTTGGACTAGGTGGATGACAGCGTTCCTTTCATGTCCCCTATCTGTGACCCCATGCAATAACTAAAGATGAAAAGGTGACCAACGCTGTAGCGGAACGCTGTGGAAGGAGAAGGGAAAGGTGGCTGAGAAGTGAAAATTGGGTTTTGAGCGGAAGCATAGGTGTTGGGCTTGGAGTTTGGCATGGGGTTGGGCTTGGGAAGGTGATGGAATGGTTGGCTGGTGAGGGAAACGGGGGCGGGGAGGCACCAGGTGGAAGACAAGAATCTGAGCAGAGGTTCTCAAGCGGAGGTAATTCTGCCTCCCTGCCCCAGGGGACACCTGGAGGCATTTTTGGTTGTCACAGTTTGCGGGGTGTGGGGAGGGCTGCTCCTGCCTTAAAGCAGGTAGAGGCCAGGGCTGCAGCTAAACATACTGCAGTGCCCAGTTAGCTGCCCCAACACCCGACACCAACCTGAAACATCAGCAGTGCTGAGGTCGAGAAAGCCAGGGTTAGAGGAAGCTTTAGAATGAAGCCCCGGGGAAGGGACAGGCTACCAGTTCCAGTATTCTGGCCTGGAAAATCCCAGGGACTGTACAGTCCATGGGGTCGCAAAGAGTCAGACACAACTGAGCGACTTTCACTCACTTTCCTAGTATGAAAAAGTGCCTGGTTTGTGGCACCACAGTCAGCAGGCCTGAGTGCTCCTCAGAACCCGGCCTGGAGGCAAGAGAAGAGAAAGATGGTAGGAGGCAGTTGTACTCAGCATCGCATCCTCTCCAAACCCCTGGTTACAGCAAACCAGATAGATACCCAAATGCAGGGTTCCCCTCACCTGGAGCCCTCTCATAGTCCAAGAAGGACACTGGAGAGAGTTTGTTGAGCTTTGCTGTTTGTATAAGCAGAATTTAAAATTTTTATGAAGCCAAATCTGTCTGCATTCCCTCTTAGGGTTTCTTCTTACACTTCTGATTTTAGGAGTCCTTCAGATTCGCTCCTCATACCTCATCAGGATTTGATAAATATTCTCTTCCATCTTCATACCGATTTCATATGGGTTGCCTTCTTTAAATATTTAACTGTTTAATTCAGTCTTTTCCAGAGGTGCTACAAGAGTTCTTGGCGATAATGTCAGATGATTTTATGAATTCCATTGATAAATATTTTGGGGGGTAATGGTTTTGTGTTCTTTTCAAATGAATATATATTCATGATATGAAACCCATATTTTCACCGATGGTGTTGCTTAGGTTAAGAAGTTTTCAAAAGATGAGTCAATTTGAAAACTTAAGTATATAGTAGAATGGGTGATGGCAAACTGCTGACAGGAATAGGAGCGTTATTACGGTCTGAGAAACACTAGTTAGATCCACTTGAAATTTATAAAACTCAGGAAACACTTAACCTGATTTCCCTCCAACTCACCTCCAGATTATTAATCAACTACTTCAAACCATTTATCGAATTTCTCATGATAATTTTTAAAAGATAATACATCAATTCTAGACAATCTTTTTGTTCCATTAACCTTTCATTAATCTTGAGCTATGACCACACTTTTAATTACAATTCTTGACTTAATATCTGGCCCAGCAACCCTTCCCTCCCAACAAGGAGTGCTGATTTTGAAAACAGGGGTCAGGGTCAGGGCATGGTGAAAGGTCAGTGACTTGTGGACAGCAGCATGCCCAGGAGAGCCCCTGGGCTCTGACCTAAGTATAATAGATTATGGTTACAAGCCGGAGCTGGCCGGGTAGTCCTAGACCCTTGAATTAGAAGTGCGAGTGCTCTGCCATCCCAAGGGGAAATGAAGAGAGACAAGAAAGAGATATTATGCATTGATTGCAATGTGAGGAACCAATGATACTCTGTGCAATTAAAAACTAGACTGTGTGTGATGAAATCTGAGACCTGAAGAGATGCCTGCAAGGAGGCACAGGGTGAGTCATAGCACCCTTCCTGCTGCCGCTCATCCGGCTATGAGGCAGAATGATTCTTATTGCAAACAGTGTCGAAAAGACATTTCAGTCTATCAGGAGAACATAAACACACGTGCCCTCACATACACACACGC
Source organism: Capra hircus (assembly GCF_001704415.2). Classification (NCBI taxonomy): domain Eukaryota; kingdom Metazoa; phylum Chordata; class Mammalia; order Artiodactyla; family Bovidae; genus Capra; species Capra hircus. Next base: position 13,826,213 of record NC_030828.1, on the reverse strand, counting down.
ACAATGTTATATCTACAAGTATGTGAATCCTAAAGAAATTTAGGATTTCTGGCTTCAAACTTAAAACCAGTGAGGAAATAGGCATTGGCTTCCCCCTCAGAGTTCCTATTAAATCACAAGGTTCTTTAAATACACAGTGATTTTGCAGTGATTTTAATTGTTTCTTTGAAGTATACCAGCACCTCGGCTGAAGGTCTAGATGGAACTTTTTTTTTTTTAATTTTTTATTATTTTTTTTTAATTTTAAAATCTTTAATTCTTACATGCGTTCCCAAACATGAACCCCCCCTCCCACCTCCCTCCCCACAACATCTCTCTGGGTCATCCCCATGCACCAGCCCCAAGCAAGCTGCACCCTACGTCAGACCTGGACTGGCGATTCAATTCTTACATGACAGTATACATGTTAGAATTCCCATTCTCCCAAATCATCCCACCCTCTCCCTCTCTCTCTGAGTCCAAAAGTCTGGTATACACATCTGTGTCTTTTTTCCTGTCTTGCATACAGGGTCGTCATTGCCATCTTCCTAAATTCCATATATATGTGTTAGTATACTGTATTGGTGTTTTTCTTTCTGGCTTACTTCACTCTGTATAATTGGCTCCAGTTTCACCCATCTCATCAGAACTGATTCAAATGAATTCTTTTTAATGGCTGAGTAATACTCCATTGTGTATATGTACCACAGCTTTCTTATCCATTCATCTGCTGATGGACATCTAGGTTGTTTCCATGTCCTGGCTATTATAAACAGTGCTTCGATGAACATTGGGGTACATGTGTCTCTTTCAATTCTGGTTTCCTCGGTGTGTATGCCCAGAAGTGGGATTGCTGGGTCATAAGGTAGTTCTATTTGCAATTTTTTAAGGAATCTCCACACTGTTCTCCATAGTGGCTGTACTAGTTTGCATTCCCACCAACAGTGTAGGAGGGTTCCCTTTTCTCCACACCCTCTCCAGCATTTATTGCTTGCAGATTTTTGGATCGCAGCCATTCTGACTGGTGTGAAGTGGTACCTCATTGTGGTTTTGATTTGCATTTCTCTAATAATGAGTGATGTTGAGCATCTTTTCATGTGTTTGTTAGCCATCCGTATGTCTTCTTTGGAGAAATGTCTATTTAGTTCTTTGGCCCATTTTTTGATTGGGTCGTTTATTTTTCTGGAATTGAGCTGCAGAAGTTGCTTGTATATTTTTGAGATTAGTTGTTTGTCAGTTGTTTCATTTGCTATTATTTTCTCCCATTCAGAAGGCTGTCTTTTCACCTTGCTTATATTTTCCTTTGTTGTACAGAAGCTTTTAATTTTAATTAGATCCCATTTGTTTATTTTTGCTTTTATTTCCAGAATTCTGGGAGGTGGATCATAGAGGATCCTGCTGTGATTTATGTCTGAGAGTGTTTTGCCTATGTTCTCCTCTAGGAGTTTTATAGTTTCTGATCTTACATTTAGATCTTTAATCCATTTTGAGTTTATTTTTGTGTGGGGTGTTAGAAAGTGATCTAGTTTCATTCTTTTACAAGTGGTTGACCAGTTTTCCCAGCACCACTTGTTAAAGAGATTGTCTTTACTCCATTGTATATTCTTGCCTCCTTTGTCAAACATAAGGTGTCCTTATGTGTGTGGATTTATCTCTGGGCTTTCTATTTTGTTCCATTGATCTATATGTCTGTCTTTGTGCCAGTACCATACTGTCTTGATGACTGTGGCTTTGTAGTAGAGCCTGAAGTCAGGCAAGTTGATTCCTCCAGTTCCATTCTTCTTTCTCAAGATTGCTTTGGCTATTCGAGGTTTTTTGTATTTCCATACAAATCTTGAAATTATTTGTTCTAGTTCTGTGAAAAATGTGGCTGGTAGCTTGATAGGGATTGCATTGAATTTGTAAATTGCTTTGGGTAGTATACTCATTTTCACTATATTGATTCTTCCGATCCATGAACATGGTATATTTCTCCATCTATTAGTGTCCTCTTTGATTTCTTTCATCAGTGTTTTATAGTTTTCTATATATAGGTCTTTAGTTTCTTTAGGTAGATATATTCCTAAGTATTTTATTCTTTTCGTTGCAATGGTGAATGGAATTGTTTCCTTAATTTCTTTTTCTACTTTCTCATTATTCGTGTATAGGAATGCAAGGGATTTCTGTGTGTTGATTTTATATCCTGCAACTTTACTATATTCATTGATTAGCTCTAGTAATTTTCTGGTGGAGTCTTTAGGGTTTTCCATGTAGAGGATCATGTCATCTGCAAACAGTGAGAGTTTTACTTCTTCTTTTCCAATTTGGATTCCTTTTATTTCTTTTTCTGCTCTGATTGCTGTGGCCAAAACTTCCAGAACTATGTTGAATAGTAGCGGTGAAAGTGGACACCCTTGTCTTGTTCCTGACTTTAGGGGAAATGCTTTCAATTTTTCACCATTGAGGATAATGTTTGCTGTGGGTTTGTCATATATAGCTTTTATTATGTTGAGGTATGTTCCTTCTATTCCTGCTTTCTGGAGAGTTTTTATCATAAATGGATGTTGAATTTTGTCAAAGGCCTTCTCTGCATCTATTGAGATAATCATATGGTTTTTATTTTTCAATTTGTTAATGTGGTGAATTACATTGATTGATTTGCGGATATTGAAGAATCCTTGCATCCCTGGGATAAAGCCCACTTGGTCATGGTGTATGATCTTTTTAATGTGTTGTTGGATTCTGATTGCTAGAATTTTGTTGAGGATTTTTGCATCTATGTTCGTCAGTGATATTGGCCTGTAGTTTTCTTTTTTTGTGACATCTTTGTCAGGTTTTGGTATTAGGGTGATGGTGGCCTCATAGAATGAGTTTGGAAGTTTACCTTCCTCTGCAATTTTCTGGAAGAGTTTGAGGAGGATAGGTGTTAGCTCTTCTCCAAATTTTTGGTAGAATTCAGCTGTGAAGCCGTCTGGACCTGGGCTTTTGTTTGCTGGAAGATTTCTGATTACCATTTCAATTTCCGTGCTTGTGATGGGTCTGTTAAGATTTTCTATTTCTTCCTGGTTCAGTTTTGGAAAATTGTACTTTTCTAAGAATTTGTCCATTTCTTCCACGTTGTCCATTTTATTGGCATACAACTGCTGATAGTAGTCTCTTATGATCCTTTGTATTTCTGTGTTGTCTGTTGTGATCTCTCCATTTTCATTTCTAATTTTATTGATTTGATTTTTCTCTCTGCTTCTTGATGAGTCTGGCTAATGGTTTGTCAATTTTATTTATCCTTTCAAAGAACCAGCTTTTGGCTTTGTTGATTTTTGCTATGGTCTCTTTTGTTTCTTTTGCATTTATTTCTGCCCTAATTTTTAAGATTTCTTTCCTTCTACTAACTCTGGGGTTCTCCAACTCTTCCTTTTCTAGTTGCTTTAGTTGCAGAGTTACGTTATTTATTTGACTTTTTTCTTGTTTCTTGAGGTATGCCTGTATTGCTATGAACTTTCCTCTTAGCACTGCTTTTATAGTGTCCCACAGGTTTTGGGTTGTTGTGTTTTCATTTTCATTAGTTTCTGTGCATATTTTGATTTCTTTTTTGATTTCTTCTGTGATTTGTTGGTTATTCAGAAGTGTGTTGTTCAACCTCCATATGTTGGAATTTTTAATAGTTTTTCTCCTGTAATTGAGATCTAATCTTAATGCATTATGGTCAGAAAAGATGCTTGGAATGATTTCGATTTTTTTGAATTTATCAAGTTTAGATTTATGGCCCAGGATGTGATCTATCCTGGAGAAGGTTCCATGAGCACTTGAAAAAAAGTGAAATTCATTGTTTTGGGGTGAAATGTCCTATAGATATCAATTAGGTCTAACTGATCTAATGTATCATTTAAAGTTTGCGTTTCTTTGTTAATTTTCTGTTTAGTTGATCTGTCCATAGGTGTGAGTGGGGTATTAAAGTCTCCCACTATTATTGTGTTATTGTTGATTTCCCCTTTCATACTTGTTAGCATTTGTCTTACATATTGCGGGGCTCCTATATTGGGGGCATATATATTTATAATTGTTATATCTTCTTCTTGGATTGTTCCTTTGATCATTATGTAGTGGCCTTCTTTGTCTCTTTTCACAGCCTTTGTTTTAAAGTCTATTTTATCGGATATGAGTATTGCCACTCCTGCTTTCTTTTGGTCTCTATTTGCGTGGTATATCTTTTTCCAGCCCTTCACTTTCAGTCTGTATGTGTCCCTTGTTTTGAGGTGGGTCTCTTGTAAGCAGCATATAGAGGGGTCTTGTTTTTGTATCCATTCGGCCAGTCTTTGTCTTTTGGTTGGGGCGTTCAACCCATTTACGTTTAAGGTAATTATTGATAAGTGTGATCCCGTTACCATTTACTTTATTGTTTTGGGTTCGAGTTTATACACCCTTTTCGTGTTTCCTGTCTAGAGAATATCCTTTAGGATTTGTTGGAGAGCTGGTTTGGTGGTGCTGAATTCTCTCAGCTTTTGCTTGTCTGTAAAGCTTTTGATTTCTCCTTCATATTTGAATGAGATCCTTGCTGGGTACAGTATTCTGGGCTGTAGGTTATTGTCTTTCATCACTTTAAGTATGTCTTGCCATTCCCTCCTGGCCTGAAGAGTTTCTATTGAAAGATCAGCTGTTATCCTAATGGGAATCCCCTTGTGTGTTATTTGTTGTTTTTTCCCTTGCTGCTTTTAATATTTGTTCTTTGTGTTTGATCTTTGTTAATTTGATTAATATGTGTCTTGGGGTGTTTCGCCTTGGGTTTATCCTATTTGGAACTCTCTGTGTTTCTTGGACTTGGGTGATTATTTCCTTCCCCATTTTAGGGAAGTTTTCAACTATTATCTCCTCAAGGATTTTCTCATGATCTTTCTTTCTGTCTTCTTCTTCTGGGACTCCTATAATTCGAATGTTGGAGCGTTTCATATTGTCCTGGAGGTCTCTGAGATTGTCCTCATTTCTTTTAATTCGTTGTTCTTGTTTCCTCTCTGATTCATTTATTTCTACCATTCTATCTTCTATTTCACTAATCCTATCTTCTGCCTCCGTTATTCTACTAATTGTTGCCTCCAGAGTGTTTTTGATCTCATTTATTGCATTATTCATTATATTTTGACTCTTTTTTATTTCTTCTAGGTCCTTGTTAAACCTTTCTTGCATCTTCTCAATCCTTGTCTCTAGGCTATATATCTGTGATTCCATTTTGATTTCAAGATTTTGGATCATTTTCACTATCAATATTCGGAATTCCTTCTCCAGTAGATTCCCTACTTCTTCCTCTTTTGCTTGGTTTGGTGGGCAACTCTCCTGTTCCTTTACCTGCTGTGTATTCCTCTGTCTCTTCATCTTGGTTATATTGCTGCGTTTGGGGTGGCCTTTTTATATTCTGGGAATTTGTGGAGTTCTCTTTATTATGGAGCTTCCTCACTTTGGGTGGGGTTCTATCAGTGGCTTGTCAAGGTTTCCTGGTTAGGGAGGCTTGTGTTGGAGTTTTGGTGGGTGGAGCTGGGTTTCTTCTCTCTGGAGTGCAATGGAGTGACCCGTAATGGGTTATGAGACATCAAAGGTTTTGGGATAATTTTGAGCTGCCTGTATATTGAAGCTCAGGGGAGTGTTCCTGTGTTGCTGGAGAATTTGCGTGGTATGTCTTGTTTTGGAATTTGTTGGCCCTTGGGTGGAACTTGGTTTCGGTGTAGGTATGAAGGCATTAGATGGGCTCCTATTGCTTAATGTTCCCTGAATTCAAGAGTTCTCTAATGTTTTCAGGCTTTGGATTTAAGCCTCCTGCTTCTGGTTTTCAGTTTTATTTTTACAGTAGCCTCTAGACTTCTCCATCTATACAGCACCGATGATAAAACATCTAGGTTAAAGATGAAAAGTTTCTCCACATTGAGGGACACTCAGAGAGGTTCACTGAGTTATAAGGAGAAGAGAAGATGGAGGGGGTAGTTAGAGGTAACTGGAATGAGATGCGGTGAGATCAAAAGAGAAGAGAGCAAGCTAGCCAGTAGTCACTTCCTTATGTGCGCTCTATAGTCTGGAGCGCTCAGAGGTATTTACAGAGTTATACGGGGAAGAGGAGAGGGAGGAAGTAGACAGAGGTGACCAGGAGGATCAGAGAGAGGAACGAGTAGGAGAGAGACAAATCCTGCCAGTAACCTGTTCCTTAGGTGTTCTCCACCGTCTGGAACACACAGAGATTCACAGAGTTGGATAGAGGAGAGATGGGGGAGAAAAGAGACAGAGGCCACCTGGTGGAGAAAAAGGAGAGTCCAGAGGAGGAGAGAGTGGTCAAGCCAGTAATCTCGCTCTCAGGTAAACTGGGATAGTGATGTTTGGGTTTTTAAATGTACAAAATTGACCACAAAAACCTAAGAGCAAAGATTAAAAATCTGTTTTTGAAGACAATGATCTGCTTTTCTGGTTGCCTGATGTCCTCTGCCAGCCTACAGAAGTTGTTTTGTGAAGTTTGCTCGGCGTTGAAATGTTCTTTTGAGGAATTTGTGAGGGAGAAAGTGGTCTTCCCGTCCTATTCCTCCGCCATCTTTCCCTCTCCCTCTAGATGGAACTTTTAAAAACTGAGAAGAGTATGAAAACCATCTCCTTAAACCACATAGCCTACAAATCAGTGGGGAAAATTATTTAATTTAACCATTAGTCTTGATCTTGGGTGGCCTTGCCCTGCAACGGCTTGGGTTCCCAGCCAGAGATTGAGGCCAGGTCGTGGTGGTAAAGGAAATGACAACCCATTCCAGTAATCTTGCCTGGAGAATTCCATGGACAGAGGAGCCTGGCAGGCTACAGTCCATGGGGTTGCAAAGAGTCAGGCATGACTGAGCAACTATCACTCACTCACTCATGATGGTGAAAGCACCAGATCCTAGCCACTAGACCAGTGGTCAGTGACCAGGGCCTGGCCTTCAGCTTTGCAGAAAAGAATTCCCACGAAGATGAAGATAGTGAAGCAAGTCAAGTATTATACTAAGAAGACAAAGAGTTACAGTACATGCGGACAGACACATGGGTGGACTCGGGGAGAAACAGAGTCGCTGAGCCACACCCTCGTGGCGCTTTGAATTGCTTCTGTGGGTCATTTCTTCTGGGTTTCCTTTGGCCAGTCATTATGATTTGCCTGGTTCTCAGTCTCTGTCTGACACACCTCTGGATCCTCCCGTGCGCGCATGCATCTCTTAGCCAAGATGGATTCTACCAAAAAGGCGTCTGGGTAGAACCTGCCTTACCGTGACTCCCCTTCGGCCTCCAAGGAGCCTTTTCTGTGCACGTGTGGTTGGGGAGGTCTCTTGACTTCGGGAATGAAACGTGTGGCCTGAGCAGGGCCCAGCCTCCTCCCTTAATTGTCCTGCTACACTCATCTTGGAGTTTCACTCAATAGGGAATGAATCTCCAATAGCTTTGCCCTGGGTCGGGGAGGTCCATCTGCCTCCTGCCTCAGTCTCACATCCAACTTTTAAAAACACACACAGAGCACAAAGTGGGCTGAATACCAGGGCAGACAGACTCATCTCTCCCCTGACCCGGTGCAACTGGCAAAGTAGGGTGAAACTTCATGGCCCTATAGCCCCCACCCAGAACAGAATGCGACAGAACTGAAGACACGGTGGGACTGGAAAGGCCTTAGAGTGCTTTGACGCCCACAGCTTATCCTCCAGAGGAAGAAGCAAAGGACACTAATACTCACCCATCTCCTGCTCCCCTACAAAGTGACACTGCCATTATTTTTCCTGCCACCAAAAAGCAAATCATTTTCACCCTTGGTTGGAGGCACTGGTGGAGTCGGTCTCACTGCCTCTGTTGAACTTCTGAGATCTTAAGTTTGGAGACAATATGGTGGACAACAGCTCAGCACAAGTTGTTGTTGCTGTTGTTCAGTCGCTCAGCCGTGTCTGACTCTTTGTGACCCCATGGACTTCAGCACACCAGGCTTCCCTGTCCATCACCAACTCCTGGAGTGTGCTCAGACTCACGTCCATTGAGTCAGTGATGCCATCCAACCATCTCACCCTCTGTCGTCCTCTTCTCCCGCCTTCAATCTTTCCCAGCATCGGGTTCTTTTCCAGTGAGTCAGCTCTTTGCATCAGGTGGCCAAAGTGTTGGAGCTTCAGCTTCAGCATCAGTCCCTCCAGTGAATATTCAGGGCATAATTCCTTTAGGATAGACTTGTTGGATCTCCTTGCTGTCCAAGGGAGTCTCAAGAGTCTTCTCCAACACCACAGCTCAAAAGCATCATTACTTTGGCACTCAGCCTTCTTCATGATTCAATTCTCACATCTGTACATGACTGCTGGAAAAATCATAGCCTTGACTATATGAACCTTTGTAGGCAAAGTGATGTCTCTGCTTTTTAATACAGGTTTTGTACAGGTTTTGTCATATCTTTTCCTCCAAGGAGCAAGAGTCTTTTAATTTCTAGGCTGAAGTCACTGTCCACAGTGATTTTAGAGCCCAAGAAAACAAGCTGCCACTATTTACACTTTTCCCCCATCTGTTTGCCATGAAGTGATGGGACTGGATGCCATGATCTTTGTTTTTAGGCCAACCTTTTCACTCTCGTCTTTCACTTTTATAAAGGTAAGTGAAAGCAAAAGACGAAGGGCAGATGCTGAGTCAGGCTAGAGTTAAGGCCGAGTCATGCTACAACAGGTGCTGAGTTGTGCTAAAGCATGCTAGCCTGTGGGGTTAACCAGAGGGGATGAATCCCAGAGGAGTCTGTCTCGAAGTCAGATAAAATTCTCAAGTGGAAACCTAGGTGGGAATTGAAACAGTGCTCAAGTGGGAGGCAGGAAAGGACCAGAGGTCAGCTTCCCCCTCAAAGACGGATTTGTGGCTAGATCAGGATGCTGTCCATTCTGGAGAAGCCGGGGCAATAATGCATCCTCCCTTTGTACTTCTCCAAGGTGGGCTGCAGGACTCTTGGCGACTGAAGAGGGCTTTGTAAAAAAGAGCTGGATTTATAAATAATGCATTTCCTTTGTCTTGCAGGAATTCTGGAGGCAGAGGTACAATCAGATCAGCTGTGAACAGCTTACATAGCAAATCTAATAGGTTTGTAAATTAGATTTTGTGTTCATTTGTTTTTGCTGTAAGGCAGCTATTAATCTGCTTCTCCTCTTTGCTGGATGGTGCCCTTCTTACTTAGCAAATAGATCTGTTTCGTTTCACTTTGGCTTTGCATTTCTCTAATCAGCGTGTGTGTGCGGGCGGGGGGAGGGGGCTGTTGATAGAAGAGCCCAGGAAATGGCCCCAGTCTAGAGGCTGGGAGATGGAAAATTCAGATGGGTAAGAGTCTTTCTGAAAAGGAGCCCACCCACTTGGAGGCACTTGAGCCACCAATGAGCTTATTCATAACTTGAATTTTTGCCAAATATTGGAGACTCTGAAAGGAATCAGGATTTTCACCCAATTTCATAGGGAGAGATAAAGATGGAAACTAGAGCACTCAGAAACTTTGTTGAGACCTCTTAAAAATATTTAGGAAGTCATCTCAGAACTGTTAACCTTGATTATTGAAAGTGAAGTGAAAGTCACTCAGTCATGTCTAACTGTTTGTGACCCCACGGACTATACAGTCCATGGAATTCTCCAGGCCAGAGTACTGGAGTGGGTAGCCTTTCCTTTCTCCAGGGGATCTTCCCAACCCAGGGATCGAACCCTGGTTTCCCACATTGCAGGTGGATTCTTTACCAGCTGAGCCACAAGGGAAGCCCATGATTACTGAAGGTGCACTCTAAATCTTAAAGAGTGTTTCCCCAAATGACAGTCTTTGGCCAGAGGACAGCTTGATGCTGGAGAGTGAGAAAATGCTTTACAAGCCAACAGACCCAGACTTGCCACTGGCTATGGTGGGACCATGTCTAGTCCCAATTCAGAGAATATCTTCCTCTTCCACACCCTCTTTATGTAAATGGGGAAACTGAGGCTCAGAGTGATAAAGTAATTTGCCTGTAGTCTCACAGCTTGTGAAATCTCTCCACTACACCCTCTGCCTCTGTTCATGAAAACAGCAAAAATTGCAAAGGGTCAGGTCTTCTGTTTCCTTTGATAGCTCCCTATAGGCCTGTCAGCTGGAGGAATACTCAAAACCCTTGAATTTTCTGTTCTCTGCCAAAGGTGCATAATTTTGAATCTCTGACAAGTAGTATCAGCCAGAGGAGTCAGAAGTTTGGGGAATGGAGGTATGTGGGGAGAAAGCGAGTCCCCCAAGTAAATTTCTTCTCTACCTACAAAAAGCAAAATAGAGCCCTGGGTTTAGACCTGTTAAAAGGATTTCATCTCTTTTAGCATGGCTGTTCCAAGGTAAATGCAGAGGACATAGATGTTTGGTTTGAATCCTTTCAAGCTCCAGACTTTGGCATCACAAATCCACTTGTCATTCTAACTGAGAGAATGTGCCGTCAGCACACACAAAAGGAACTTGCGATGTGACCCACATGCACCACTGTGGTTCCTGCGCTGCCTTTAGAGATGTAATTGTAACCTGGTTTCTTAGAAACCCACTAGCATAGATTTCCAGCAGCTGAATTCAAGCAGGTCCTGTAATGCCTGAGTCAGGTGGGAAGATGATGGTACGCACCCAGAATTATGTATGAGTGGCCTCAGGCATTCAGAGCCAGCCAGCAACTTCATCCATCCAGGCTCCCCTAGGGTCAAATTCAAATTCAGCAAGCACTTATTTATTGAGCATCTGCTATGTTAGGCCATTGGGGAATGCAGAAACGAGTGAGGGAGGTCCCCTGCTGCCAGTCTAGTGGGGAAGAGAAACAGAGCACGAATAACTCTGGAACAAGGCGGGTATTTGAAGAGGCATCTTACAAACGAGGGATAATGAGATAAGGCTACATCCCATTGCCCCAATATGAGTTTTTGTTTTCCTCTTTATTAAGTTTGCAAACCATCTTATGACACGAAGTTGTTAATGCAAGTGCTCTGCAGAGTTTTGCAAAAGTGGCTTGAAGACGGATTACTATTCCGACAGTGACTGCTAAGTTTCACTCAGAGGAAACATTGTGGGTGGGAGAGGGGAGAAAGACAGTTTATCACTCCTTTCCTGTCTCCCAGAATATATGTAGGTTATACCTGAGGGAGAGAGTTGGTGCATTCTAGAAGATAAATAGACTTCCTTCCCTTCCCAGGTAATAACTGCAATTTTGCTCCTCCGAAGAAGTTTACATTCAAGCTCGTGCAAAAACAAAACTATTAGGCTTGTCATTGGCTTGCTAACAGATCATGTCTCCCCTCTTCCTCTTTTTTTCCCCCCACTTTCAGAGCTGAAGTTGTGATAAATGGCTCCTCATCGCCAGCTGTTGTTGACAGAAGTAATGAAACCATTAAGCACAACATCCAGCCAGCCTCGGCCAAATGGAGACACAACCAGACGCTCTCTCTGAGGATCAGGTAGTGGTAATTACCTCTAGGACAAGAGACAGACTTGGCCTTCTTCGGCACAAGCCAGCAAATTGCTGCTCTCCATCACCTAAGGAAGTCAGGATAGAAATAAAATGTTTACCTCCAGCTGAGGCAGGTTTCATCTCTAAGCGATCAATTGGAAATAAAAACCCAAGACAAGCCCGGCAGCCCAACATGTGTGTGCGGTGACTGGAGTGGGGAGGGGGCAGGAGCAGCCAGCTGAGGTCCTGGGTTTGGAAGGAGCGAGGCTCCGGATCAGCAGCAGAGAGAGCCTGGCAGGGGTAGGGGGGCAGGCATAGAGATCACAGATGGCTTCTTTCCAGAGGAGCCTGAAGCAGCAGTCCTTGCTGCTTCCATCCATCCCCAGCTTTCAGTGGTGAGGGTCTTCCCGTTTGCCTCTGGAGAGTTATCCCCTCCCGTGGTCCTTGGGTCAGCAAGCCCCTCCCTAATGACATGAAAATAAAATGTCTCATCCTAGCAGCAGGTGACCCAGGAGCTGACGGGACGCCTAACCACAAAGGGAGGGTCTGCTTAACCAAAGACCAGCTCTTGTCTTGATCTTTAAAAACAAAAAAAATTGATTAATTTATTTATTTTTGGCTGTGCTGGGTCTTGCTCACTGCACAGAGCCTTTCTCCGGTTGCAGTGCGTGGGCTTCTCATTGCGGTCGATTCTCTTTCTCTCATCGCGGAGCATGACCTCTAGGGCACGTGGGCTCAGTAGTCGCCGCGTGTGGGCTCAGTAGTCCCCGCATGTGGGCTCAGTAGTCATCCTGTGGGCTCAGTAGTGCCCGCGTGTGGGCTCAATGGTAGCCCCGTGTGGGTTCAGTAGTGCCCGCGTGTGGGCTCAGTAGTCGCTGCGTGCGGGCTCAGTAGTCGCCCTGTTTGGGCTCAGTAGTCCCCACGCGAGGGCTCAGTAGTTGCCATGTGTGGGCTCAGTAGTCGAGAGCCTGGGCTCAGTACTCGTGGTGCAGTCTCAGCTGCCCCTTGGCATGGGGAGTCATCCCGTATCTGGGATCAAACCCATGTCTCCTGTGGATTCACCACCACTGGGCCCCCAGGGAAGCCCCTTTTGTCCTGACCTTCACAGAGTGATGTTTTCAGAGCGGTGTGGTCACCGTTGGGCGGTGGGAATGGGGAGCTGTGGTGGAGGGATTCCAGGGTCAGCACGGTGGCCACTTGGCTTTGACAGAGCCGCAGTAGACCCGGCACAGACTGGTCAGTGTAGCCCAGCCATTCCCTTGCAGACGGTGTGGCGGGAGCTGACGTGAATCAGACATGCTCGCAGGAGACCCAAGCGTCACAGAGCTAGAGCGCGGCAGTGAGATGCTGGCAATGGGCAGTGGTACCTCAGAAATAGGTGGGGAAAGCGCTTCATTTTGCAAGGGGACTACGAGAGCCAGCCAGGAGAGAACTTGCCAGGAGCAGTGGGTTTTGAGGGATACTTGGCAGTTTGCCAGGCATGCCACGCTGCTGCCTAAAGTCTGGTGTCTGTGCTCAGCATTGCTGGAGCACCCCTTGGGAGGAGGAGAGGAGGGGATGCTGGTGTGGGAGCCAGGACCAGGCAGGAAAGCTCTGACATCACGGGGAGAAGGCTGAGAACTGGGGGGTGGGGGCCTGGTAGTCAGCCTTGACCTTAGCCGCTGGAAGGGCCACCACGTGGAGTGGGGAGCTGCCCCCTTCAGGTGCCCCCACCCCCTGGTTCTTGAAGCTTGGCTTTGGGACCTGAGGAGGTGTTGGGAGTAGGAAGGATGAGCTGGGAGGGCTGGCAGCTGAGAAAGTGCCTGAAGGAGTGGACCCTTGTCACCTCCCTTCTGCCCCCTCGTTCAGGGTCTCTTCTGAGGTCCCCGTGATGGGGGCCCCAGCCTTCATCTTACACCCCAACAGCTGCCAGCCTGCCCTTACTGACCCCTGGTCAGCAGTCCTGGGGAGCACTAGGCCTGAGGCTGCTGTAACAAATTTCCACCAACTTGATGCTTCAGAAAAAAGAAAATGCATTCTCTTACTGTTCTGGGGGCCCGAATTCTGAGCGTGGCCTCTGAAGGCTCCAGAGGAGACTCTGTCTTCACCTCTTCCAGCTTCTGCTGAGTCCAGGTGCTCCCCATCGTGTGGCCGAGCCACTCGTCTCTGCCCCGTCTTCACAGAGCCTTTCCCTCTGGGGCTGTGTGTCCCCTCTCCTGTCTCTGATAAGGGCACTTGCCATTGGATTTAGGCCCAGCGGGGTAATCAAGATGACCTCGAGATCCTTAATTTAATTACATTTGCAAAGATGCTGTTTCCAAATATAGCACCTTGCCGTTCCCAAGGGTTAGGAAAGTGAAAGTGAAGTGAAAGTCGCTCAGTCGTGTCCGACTCTTTGTGGCCCCATGGACGATGCAATCCATAGAATTATTTAGACCAGAATACTGGAGTGGGTAGCTTTTCCCTTCTCCAGGGAATCTTCCCAACCCAGGATTGAACCCAGGTCTCCCACATGGCAGGTGGATTTTTTTGCCAGCTGAGCCACAAGGGAAGACCAAGAACACTGGAGTGGGTAGCCTAGCCCTTCTCTAGCAGATCTTTCCCATCTAGGAATCAAACCAGGGTCTCCTGCGTTGCAGCCGGATTCTTTACAACTGAGCTAGTTAGTAGGTGGACATATATTTGGTCTGGGCTGTGTTGTGCTTAGTCATTCAGTTGCGTCTGACACTTTGCTGCCCCATGGACTGTAGCCTGCCAGGCTCCTCTGTCCATGGGGGTTTTCCAGGCAAGAATACTGGAGTGAGTTGTCATTTCCTTCTTCATGGGATCTTCCCAACCCAGGGATTGAACCCACGTCTCCTGCATTGCAGGTGAATTTTTTGCCAGCTGAGCCACAGGGGAAGCCCAAGAATACTGGAGTGGGTAGCCTAGCCCTTCTCCAGCAGAACTTCCCAACCCAGGAATCGAACCAGGGTCTCCTGCATTGCAGGTGGATTCTTTACCAGCTGAACTACCAGGGAAGCCTCATATATCTGGGGGAGCTCCTATTCACCCCAGGCTTCCCTGGTGGCAGAATGATAAAGAATCTGCCTGCAGTTGAGGAGACCTGGATTCCAGTCCTGGGTGGGGAAGATCCCCTGGAGAAGGGAATGGCAATCCACTCCAGTATCCTTGCCTGGAAAATCTCATGGACAGGAGCCTGGTGAGCTACAGTCCATGAGGTCGCAGAGTCAGACATGACTGAGCAACTAATACTTTGACTTTCATTCATCCCAGTGTGGCTCAGTGGTAAAGAAACTGCCTGCCAATGCAGTAAATGGAGGTTTGGTCCCTGGGTTGGGAAGATCCCCTGGAGAAGGAAGTGGCAACCCACTCCAGTATTCTTGCCTGGCAAATCCCGTGGACGGAGGACCCTGGCAGGCTCCAGTCCACAGGGTCTCGAGAGTCGGGTACGACCGAGTGGCTGAGCAACATATGCGCAGCACCTGTGAATGAAAACTTGCTGCCAGAACAAGCCCACCTGTGATCTCCACTTGCCCTTTCTCCCACCACCGGGTAGAGAAAAGGATATCCCCACCCCTTTGGAGAAGAACAGACTGTGGCCTTCGTGGGGAGCCTGCAAGCACACAGCCACCTCAGCAGGAACAGCGTGCCTTCACCCAGCGGGGAAAAGGATCTCCTTCATCTTCCTTCAATTAGTCACCAACATTATTCATAATAAAGATTCTGTGAGTGATTTGGAATGCTGTTTAATAATTGGTAGTAATTTCTCATAATTAGTTAGAAATTAATTCAGGCACAGAGGAGTTTCTCTATGGGCTTTCTGGGGGCTCTTTGCTTTTAAATACTCTGGGGTAAGCAATTGCAAAGGTTTCAGCAATTTCCAAGCCATATTAGTTTGTCAATTGCGTCATCTTTGGTAAAGGTTCAGTAAATAAAAACAATGCCTCTGTTTTCCATTAGGAGACAGAAATTATTCATCAAGGGTGGTTTTCCATGCATGAAAACACAAGATTCAGGTCATTAATAAGGCAAAACCAGTGGAAACAGAGCGTCATGCCCTGCCAAGCATTCTAGCCACCCTTGGACAATGCCAAAGGCTCCCAAACCTGGACCCACCTAAGAGTCCCCTGTGGAGCCTTTAAAAGCATGTTGAGACCCGGGCCAGGATTTCTCAGGCGTCAACCTGGACCTTCTGAATTCTTTATGGTTCCTCAAGGATTGAATGTGCACCCCACCAGGATACATCACAGGTTGTGACCATCTCAGAGCCCATAGACAGGGATCAGTGTTACCGTCTGTTCAA
The DNA here is from genome assembly GCF_001704415.2 of Capra hircus. Taxonomy (NCBI): domain Eukaryota; kingdom Metazoa; phylum Chordata; class Mammalia; order Artiodactyla; family Bovidae; genus Capra; species Capra hircus. The sequence continues at coordinate 13,810,547 of NC_030828.1, read as the reverse complement.
TGGGGCAGCAACCTTGCAAATCCTTACATTTGCAAAATGTGATGGTCCTGTCCCTCTGGAGCTTGGTGGAAAAGAAGAACAGTCTCATCCTACCTGTTCTATATGGGGCTTGCTTGCTACAGGAAGTGAAGTTCATTCCAGCTGGTCTGGGTACCAGGCTTCCTTCTCCTAATGACTTGAATCATTTCTAAAAACCTTTGGGGCAGTGTATGTGTGTGTGTGTGTGAGTCACTCAGTCATGTCTGACTCTTTGCAACCCCATGGACTGTATAGCCTGCCAGGCTCCTCTGTCCATGGGATTCTCCAGGCAAGAATACTGGAGAGGGAAGCCATTCCCTTCTCCAGGGCATCTTCCTGACCCAGGGATGGAACCGAGGTCTCCTGCACTGCAGGTGGACTCTTTACCATCTGAGCCTCCAGGGAAGCCCTTGGGACATATACAGTTTTTACAACAAAACCTCCAGTTAGGATCCCCAGCCTCTTGGGATAAAATTCCCCAGGGGATTCTGAGAGGATTCCGGTCCCTTTTCAGACCACATCCCATCCCATTTATGTGCTCTGCTAGATGATTCTGGAACTTTCCCCCAGAACTCACCCTGGAGCCAAGAGAGATGCCCTCTTGTTTTGTCCTCAACACATGCTCTGTGGGACCAGACCTCTCTGGGCTTCGCAAATCACAGTCGACAAACTCCAAGCTAATAGCGGCGAGGAGGGCCAGAAAGTGCACAACCCAGAAAGGACCAGCGCACAGGCTTCAGGCCGTGTTCTCGGGCCCACCGAGGGGGAGTGTTGACACACCGCCACTGCACCCAGACAGGGCTGCCAGGGAGGAAAATGGGCTCTGAGGAAGAAGGGACAGGGGTCATCTCGGTTTCCTGTTCCTGATTCAGGACTGCTTGTCAGATGGTGACCCTGAATCCCACTCAGAGAAGGGGGTCTGACATAGGATGACTACAGTCTGGGCTTGCCCAAGATTCAGGGACACAGTTTGCCCCGGGGCACAGAGCTTTCAGTCTAAGACCGTACTTTCCTAGGCAACCCAGCTCGATGGGTCACCCTTCCTTCCAGGTCCCTCCGTGATGAACTCGCTTTGAGTCCTACTGACGTCATTTCCCAGGGCGGGTGTCTTGCCTCTTAGAAAGGGGGTGTGAGCACAGCCACCAGATGGGCCTCTGGACCGTTTTGCCGGTCTCTGCCTGCAACCCATTCTCAGAGGGCATCTGACCTCTCATTTCACCTGGGTGCAGGTCTGCGGCAGTTCTGCAGAGTGACGGAGGAGAAGAAAAGCCAGGCAGGCAAAAGGCAGTTAGCAACAGCAGACTTTTTTCTCATGTGTGTTTGGCTTTTGCAGGAAGCAAATCTTAAAGTTCTTGGATGCTGAAAAGGACATTTCTGTCCTCAAGGGGACCCTGAAACCCGGAGACATTATTCATTACATCTTCGACCGAGACAGCACAATGAATGTGTCCCAGAACCTCTACGAGCTTCTCCCCAGAACGTCTCCACTGAAAAACAAGCACTTTGGGACGTGTGCCATCGTGGGCAACTCCGGGGTCTTGCTGAACAGCGGCTGCGGGCAGGAGATTGACACCCACAGCTTCGTCATCAGGTAACCGCAATAGCTACTCTGGATCCAGAGTGGCAGGCACTGCCAGTTATCCCAAGAGGCTGAAACAAGGCTGGGTGGCTTAGATCCCTGTGCGTTAGAATTGCTCGGGTAGCCTTGAAAAGTCCCAAAGTCCAGGCTGTGCCCCAGACCATTTAAATCCATCTGAAGGGTCAGAGCCCAAGGAGCCTGAGGGCTTCTGAGGTACAAGCAAGATTGAGTATCCTGATCTAGAAGAGAAGCAGGCAGACTCTGTCCCACGGCCTGTTTTTATCAATAAAGTTTTATTGAAACAACAGCCAAGCTCATTCATTCTCGTATCCTCAATGGCTGCTTTCTCACGGCAGTGGATTAGTTGGGCAGAGTTGAAGAATCAAAACAGAGAGAGCATACAGCCCACAGGCCTAAAATAATACCTGGCCTTTTACAGAAAACTTTGCTGACCCCTGGATAGAACCCAGGACAAAAAGTCAGTTAAAAAAAATAGTCTCTTGGCCAGTTTTTGGTCCAAGTTTATAAGACTCTTTTAAGGTGTATTCTACTAGTGTCTTTATTACCCTGTAGACAAAACCTGGGGAGTGAGGGGGCAACAAGGCTGGGTGGCTTAGATCCCTGTGCATCAGAATTGCTCGGGTAGCCTTGACCATTCTTCTCTCCAAAGTGTCAGCTCTCATTTCCCAGTCACCTGGGGACACATTTGGCCCTGACATCTGACCCCCCACCCCAACCCAGACAGACTCAGAAACAAGGCCTTGCTGTCCCCTGATCAAAAGCAGGGCACACAGAGCCTCGAATTTCATCCCAAACACACCCCAGCCCTGGCGGAACCGCATCTCACGTTTCTATTGGGACCGTCTTGATGCAAAGAGAGCCTTGTCCTCGGCTTTGGGAAGCGGCCTTATCACAGAGCTCCCTGGACCTCAGGACGTGGGACTAGATGGTGTACTGACTCCTGTGTCCGCTGTGATGGACGAGCCTCCACAGCCCAGCAACCTCCCATGTTTTAATTTGTTGTCCTCTGCCTGGTTCTGTCTGTGCCTGGCATCCCCACTGGCTCAGTCTCTTTTTTTCAAAGCCCTCGAGTCTAAAGATTGGAGACGGAGGGGAGAAGGGGAGGGAAGTGGCAGGTTTGTCTGATTAGAAGCCAGAGAAGAGGTGAGGGTAGGTGAAAGTGTTAGTCGCTCAGTTGTGTCCGACTCTTTTTGACCCTGTATGGACTGTAGCCCGCCAGGCCCTTCTGTCCATGGGATTCTCCAGGCAAGAATACTGGAGTGGGTTGCCATGCCCTCCTCCAGGGGATCTTCCCGACCCAGGGATTAAACCTGGGTCTCCTGCATTGCAGGCAGATTGTTTACCACCTGAGCCACCAGGGAAGGCCTTGGTAGGAAGAATATTAAAGATGCAGAGGGTCCAGTCACCTCCTGGGGACCAGGGCAGAGGTGGCCTGATTCTCATGGTGATCTTTCTTTGCTCCACCCAGCCTGACCCCAAGATTTCCAGAGGCCACGGCAGGTTCTAGCCAACATTTTGTTTGTTTGTTTTGGACACTTGCACAGAGAGATGAGCAGCGTGGTGTCTGGAGTCTGGTCTTGGCTCTGCTATCCTTTTGTCACTTGACTCAGAGTGTGTCACTCCCCTTTCTGGGCCTCAGTTTCATCATCTGTAAAATGGGTATGTGGGCCGGTGGTCTCTGAACTTCAATGAGCATATGAACCACCTGAGCTTATCAAGAGGCAGGGTCATCAGGGCTGGGGTGAGGCCTGACTAATGCCCTTGTGCTGATGCGTGGACCACACTTGGAGAGATTTGGCCACAGCCTGCTTTGCCTCTTCTGGGACCCACATCCACAGCAGTCTACACACACTTAGAAAAGAGGGAGCCACTTGGAGCAACGTGTGGTTGTCCTTTGACCTTGACTCCTTGGCTCTTGCAGATCTGTGTGTCTGTGGGGCAGACTTGTGAGATCTTTAGGGACAAAAGTCAGACGGCTCGGCTGTGTACACACCCCCATTTGATGCCAGATGCCAGCACCCCTGTCATATAGGCCATTTGCCATCTCACCCTGCTTGCTTCTCCAGCCTCATCCCCACTGCACAATATGCCCCTCTCAGACCAGATCACCAGCCCTCCCGTATGTACCAGCACAGGTCCACACCTCTCTGCCCCAGGAATACATTCATTGGGGCTAAAATGCCACAGTGTGATGTTTTCTAAGCTGCCCGGTTATAAGACTCAGCTGAAAAGCTTGTAAAAATAACTATCAATTCCTCAACTCGCCTGCTGAGTCCAGATCTCCAGGTGAGGGACCTGGGGAGTCTGTATTTTTAACCAGTGCCTGAGGTGATTCTCCAGCTTTTGCAAGCTGGAGAAACACTCTCCTGAGGAGCCTCATCCACAAACGGGCTTCTTCTCTTCCATCCTCCTAGACTTCCCGCACGGTTACCCCCTCCAGAAGACCACCTGAAGCGCCTCCTCCCTGGGAGGATGCTGGAAACTGAACATGTACTGAGCTCTCCCTGTGGTCCAGCAGCTTTTTAAGTACTGTGGGTGTCTGGGGACTGCTTTCATCCCTGGGAGGGGGCCCTGCTGTGTTCTCCATCACAGAAGCTGTTGTGGCTGTTCCTTAGCCAGCGGGGAAGCTCTCAGAAAGCACAGAGACGCTGAGCAGGTTACCTGGAGTCACACAGGTAGAACGCACTAAGTCGCTTCAGTCGTGTCTGACTCTGGGTGACTTTATGGACTGTAGCCTAGCCCGCCAGGCTCCTCTGTCCATAGGATTCTCCAGGCAAAAATACCAGAGTGGGTTGTCGTTTCCTCCTCCAGGGGATCTTCCCGACCCGGGGACTGAGCCTGCATCTCTTACGTCTCCTGCCCTGGCAGGCAGGTTCTTTACCACTAGCGCCACCTGGGAGCCCAGGTAGAAAGTGTCAGAGCTGAATTCTGAACCCAGGAGTGTGTCTTTGGAGCCCAGGCTCTGTCACCTGATGTGAGCTGGTCACACTTGCCTATAACATGGTCACCATGTGGGCTGAGGGCTCTTCTCCAAGATCCTGAGCACCAGAAGGCAGGCACTGTACCATTCGTGGGCCCAGCAAGTTTCTATGAATGTGCTAGAGAGAGAGCATGCTCAGTCATGTCTAACTCATTGCGAGCCCATGGACTGTAGCCCACCAGGCCCCTCTGTCTGTGGGACTCTCCAGACAAGAATACTGGAGTGGGTTGCCATTTCCTCCTCCAGGGGATCTTCCCAAACCAGGGATCAAACTCGCATCTCCTGCATCTCCTGCATTGGCAGGAGGACTCATCCACTGCTGAGCCACCTGGGAAGCCCACGAGTATGCTAAGGACCCGATAAATATACGTAGCAGGAGATCTTCTTCATAGCAGGAACAGGGACGCCAGAAGGGACCAGAAAGTGCAGGAAGATGCCCTGGGTCTTTGTCTGGAGATGAGGAGGAAGCCAAGAGAGTGAAGGATGGATAAAGTGAAGGATACGCAGTGGTGCCTCAGCTTTCCCCGAAGGATCATTCATTGCCGCCTTTCTCTCCGGCAGGTGCAACCTGGCCCCTGTGCAGGAGTATGCCCGGGATGTGGGGCTCAAGACCGACCTGGTGACCATGAACCCCTCCGTCGTCCAGCGGGCCTTCGAGGACTTGGTCAACGCCACGTGGCGGGAGAAGCTGCTGCAGCGGCTGCACAGCCTCAACGGCAGTATCCTGTGGATCCCCGCCTTCATGGCCAGGGGTGGCAAGCAGCGGGTCGAGTGGGTCAACGAGCTCATCTTGAAGCACCACGTCAACGTGCGGACTGCATACCCTTCTCTGCGCCTGCTGCACGCCGTCCGCGGGTGAGCGGCCCCGGGGTGCGGGAGGGGTGGGGGGGCGTATTCCTTTCCCAGCTGCGTCTGCAGCCCCCACTCACTAGTTGTCTAATTTCTGCAAGTCACCTGGCCTCTCTGAGCCTCGTGCCCTGGAGAAATGGGTCGGTAGATGGGCAGCATGTGGAATGCTGGTGTTGACCGAGGGGTATTGCTTGCCCAGAGCGCCGCGTGGAGAATGATCCTCCAACTGCTGTTGAGCGGGAAAGGAACCATAAGGGGGCAGGAACAGAAGCAGAACTATTTGTCAGGAAGCTCTTGCAGGAGTCCAGGCTGGGACTTACAGTGGTTTAGACTGGGATGTTGGGCGTGAATGTGCCACAGTGTGGCCTGATTTGCTAGAACATTTGCAGTAGTATCTAAGTGTTAGTCGCTCAGTCATGTCCAACTCTTTTGAGAAAGCCACAGACTGTAGCCCGCCAGGCTCCTCTGCCCATGGGATTTCCCAGGCAAGAATACTGGAGTGGGTTGCCATGCCCTTCTCCAGGGCATCTTCCTGACCCAGGGATAGAGCCTGCATTGAAGGCAGAGTCTTTGCTGTCTGAGCCGCCAGGGAAGCCATTTGGAGTAGAGGCAGCAGGACTTGCCAATGAATTCTGTTTAAGGACCTCAAGGGGTGAGAGAAAGAGAAAAATCCAAGGCGACTTGTCAAGATTAGAGGTAGAGCAGATGTTCGGTCAATGGTGTCATTTTCTGTGATGGGAGAATTTGGGGGAAGTTTGTGTGTGTTTCGGCATGTTGAGAAACAGAGCTCTTTCTCGGACATGTTAAGTATGAGATGTCTGTTACAAATGTACCCCACCACAGTCCTGCCCCCCATCTGGGTCCTGCATCTAATGACTCGTCCAGTCCCCTGGCAGTTCGCAGTCTTCCCCTGGCGTGGTAAGACAGTTTCCGAGGGATATAGGGATGATCTTCACTTGGGCCTTAGCCTCAGTTGGTGTGACCTGGGAAGCCCTCTGAACCGCCCAGAAGGGACTCATGCTATTCTCATAAAGGTGACCCCTCGAGGCACCCGAGCCTGTGACCCACACTGGTCTCATTAGAGTAGGTATCAGTACAGAAACGCATTGCCCCCAAGAAAGACCCAGAGAAACATGCAGTGAGAGACACTCATGGCTGATGGAGCAGAGAGATACCTGCATGGACCAAGGCTCACTAGCCACATCCCTCATCCTGGAGGCTGACCTGTCAAGCCTCCCTTTAGCGCCCACTTCAGCCCCCTACAGGGAGCTGCCCTGGTGGCTCAGACAGGAAAGAGTCATCCTGCAATGCAGGAGGCCCAGGCTCAATCTCTGGGTCTGGAAGATCCCCTGGAGAAGGGAGTGGCAACCCACTCCAGTATTCTTCCCTGGAGAATTCCATGGACAGAGGAGCCTAGCGGGCTACAGTCCATGAGGTCACAAAGGGCCAGACATGACCGAGCAACTTTCAGCTCAGCTCATCCCCTCCCAGAGCGGGGCTGTTGCAGCATCCCGAACTCATCGGTTCAGTCTCCATGCCTTTAACATCATTTCTTCCTGGAAGGAGGTCTTTATGTGATTTGGAGGTCAGAGGATATAAGGGAAGGAGATGAACTGCCTTTTGGTAAAGAGAGAAAAAGTCCCTTGGCTGGGGAATGGGCAACCACCTGGAAGAAACGATGCAGCCAGAGCTATTTCCAGCTATAATTGACTCACTTTCACCTGTCAAAATAGCATTAAGAGCCAGTAATAAACCCTTTAAACAAACAGGCTGTTAATCCTGAGATTGCCACGTCTTCCTTTGCAGGAACTCCCAGGAGGAAATACTGCAGGAGACAAATGGGGAGGGCTTCTCCTTTTAGCAAGCGGAGGAGGTGGGAGATGAGAGCTCTGGGGGCTTGGGACTGGTTTCTGCCAAGGACCCCCTCCCTCTGTGGGGACTCTGGGCCTTGTGGGGTTTGTATCCAGGAGGGATTGTTGAGAAGATGAACAGTGTCTGTATTGAGAGGAAGAGCTTGCCTCTGTCTTGATGGGAGCTCATCTGGTGTTTACTGCAAGAAGCATGGGCTGATAAGGGGCGCAGAACAAACGCGTCTGAGAAAAGACCAAGGGGTCATAGAGAAGAAGGCTGAGGAGGAAGCTGGCTAAGAGGCGATCTGGCCTAGCATCAGAACCATGGGTTTGGGAGGTAGGGACACGTGGGTTCACATCCCAGCTCGGTTACTCCCTTAGTTTCGTAACAAGCTCGGCCAGGTGGCTTGTCTCGCAAGCCCCGCTTTCTCTCTGTATCCACTGGCGAGCAGTAGCTGTGACAGAAGGTCCCGTCATCGGTACAGGGTGTCCTGTGCCGACACAGGGGAGACAGGCAGTCAGGCACGGCTGCTGTGACCCCAGCAGCTGCCTCCAACCGCCGGCCGAGGGAGTGGACTTGTTCTGTAGGCTCACAAGGTAGAATCAGGATCAGAGGGTGAAACCACAGAAAGGAAAGTACGTTTAGGCTCCGTTTGATCAAGGTTTCTAAAGAACAATGGACCAAGTCAAATTCACCTGTCAGGAGCTCTTCACCTCAAAGTTCCAAGATGGACTATAGTTTGCAGAATAATCTCATTTCCTTATTAAAAGTCTATTTATGAGGTTTTTAATCCAGTCTCACCCCTGTTTATGAGGTGGGACCGGATAAACACTATTTATTGTGGTAAAATATACACCGCATGAAACTTAACCACTTTAACCATTTTTACAGTTACTGTAAAGTTCAGTACAGTTCAGTAGTGTCCAGCATATTACATCGTTGTGAAACAGATCTCCAGAACTTTTTAATCGTTCAAATCCAAAATTCTGTACGCATTAAACATAAGTCCCCTTTTCCTCATAAATCCAAGCTCTGGTGACCACCATTCTACTTCAGTGTCTATAAATTTGGCTAATTTAGATACCTCATATGTGTAAGTTGCTCCGTTGTGTCTGACTCTTTGTGACCCTGTGAACTGTATCCACCAGGTTCCTCTGTCCATGGAATTCTCCAGGCTAGAATATTGGAGTGGGTAGCCACTTCCTTCTCTAGGGGATCTTCCCGACCCGGGGATCTTCCCGACCCAGGGTTCGAACCCGGGTCTCCTACATCGCAGGCAGATTCTTTACCATCTGAGCCACCAGGGAAGCCCATTAGTTCCCCTAAAAGATACTTTACATAAGTAAAGCAATAGAGTGTCTTCTTCTTTGTGACTGGCTTGTTTTGTTTAATGTGATGTCCTCAGGGTCCATCCATGTTGCAGCATGTGTCAGAATTTCCTTGGTTTTGCAGGCTGAATAGCATTCTGTTGTATACAGATGTCATGTTTGGTTTGCCCTTTCATCCATCAATGGACATTTAGATTGTTTTTACCTCTTGACTCTTGGGAATAGTGTTGCTATGAAGATGAGTGTGCAGATATCTCTTTGAGAACCTGCTTTCTGTTCTTTTGGATATACACTCAGAAATGGAATTCTTGGATTATACAGTGGTTCTATTTTTTTATTTTTTTAGGACCCTCTATAGTTTTCCACAGTGGCAGCACCATTTTACAGCCCATCAACAGTATACAAGAGTTCCAGTTTCTCCACATTCATACCAACGTTTGCTATTTGATTTCTCCACATCCTTACCAACATTTGTTACTTTGTTTTTTGAGAGTATCCCATTTTAACCATTTTAAAGTGTACAGTTCATTTAGAAGAAATTCACTATCACAGAAAAACATAGACGAATCTCTATAATCTTGGGTTTGGCAATGGTTTCCTAACTATGACTTGAAAAGAACAGGCAACAACAACAATAATACAGTAAATAAAAATGGACTTTGTCAAAATTAAAACTCTGTGTGTGCCAGAAAAACAACACATCAAGAGAGTTAAAAGACAAACCATAGAATAAATATTTGCAAATCATGCATCTACCAAGGGATTAACATCCAGAATATATAGAGACCTCCAATAACTCAACAACAAAAAAAACAAACAACTCACTTCAACAATGGCCAAAGATTTGAATAGACATTTCTCCAAAGAAGATATACAAGGGACCAATAAGCACATGAAAAGGTGCTCAACATCACTAATCACTAGGGAAATATAAGTCAAAACCACAATGCCTTGCCACTTCACACCCACTAGGATGGCTGTTATCAAAGCAGTGGAAAATAACAAGTGCGAGGAAATTGGCATCCTCGTGCTTGCTGACGGGACTGTCAAGTGGGAATTGACTCTGAGACACCCTGTGCCTCTGCTTTACAAATGAGGAATCCAATGCCCAGACAAGTTTTGTGACTTGTATGAGGTCACCCAGCCAGTGAGAATCACACCCTGCGCTGAACCACGGCTCACTTTAATGCAGTGTCCCAGGTGCAGCAGATTCACATCCACCCACTTCTGTATTGGGGCACACTGTGAGTTCAGGGGGCTGGGAGCTGCTGCACTGCACAAGTGGTCTCCGCAAACCGCAGTGGGGAGCAGCGTATCGAGACTCCACGTGCACAGCACCACTGTCCCAGACACAGGACAGCTTCCCCACCAGGCAGAGCAGACAGGAAGGTCAGCACACCTCGGAACAAACGTATGAGACAGAGTCTGTTTCCAGACCCGTTTTACTCATAAGGAAACAGGTTCAGGAATGCTACGAGAGAGGATCACCCGAGCTCACTCAGATGGGCAGGAAGGGGATCGATCAGAATCCACAATAGAGGTTAATGTTCTCTGCTCCTCCCACCGCCACCCTGTTCCCGTGTCCTTGATGTACAGACTGATCTCTGTCTGTTGACCGCTGATGCCCCATGGTCACTGATTGACTACCAGCCTCCTGTCCAGCCAACTGTCCCATTTTTTTACCTGTGACTTGCATGAAGTCAGGGGCTTCCCAGGTGGTTCAGTGGTAAAGAATCCGCCTGCCACTGTGGGAGACGTAGGAGATGCAGGTTCAATCCCTGGGTCAGGAAGATCCCCTAGAGGAGGGCATGGAAGCCCACCCACTCTGGTCTTCTTGCCTGGAGAATTCCATGGAGAGAGAGGAGCCTGGTGGGCTACAGTGCACGGGGTTGCAAAGAGTCAGACAAGACCCAGCAACTAAACAACAGCACAGACGCACCTGAAGGCGTCAGTTGTCTGATTAGCAAATTCACAGGTGGTGTGGCTTTGGGGGAATTCCCAATACATGGGTCCTCGGCGCTGAATCCAAATTTCTCTTGTCAGGCTGAACTGAAAGTGTCAGTCACTCAGTCATGTCCGACTCTTTGCAACCCCGTGGACTATAGCCCACCAGGTTCCTCTGTCAGTGAAAATCATCTCCAGGCAAGAACACTGGAGTGGGTAGCCATTCCCTTCTCCAGGGGATCTTCCCAACCCAGGGATCGAACTTGGGTCTCCCACATCTCAGGAGAATTCTTTCCCATCTGAGCCATGACAGAAACCCTTGTCAGGCTGAAACAATGAGCCAATCTAAGAGGAAGACATTTCATATGAATGAATGAATTCAAGACTCTCTACTTGGGTTCCAAACGACTGTATGGGTACAGAGGGATCGGCAGTATAAACCATCGGCAGAGGTGTGGTCGCCCAAAGGGATAACATGATCTTAACAGCACACATCCTTAGCAATGGATGGATGGAGAACATCTTTGACAGTCAGGGAGTTCAGTTACGGCTTGGTCAAATCCCACTCGGAGAACCTCATTCAGTTTTGGGTACCAGGCTGGAAAGGGGCCACAGTGGCAAAGAAATTCAAAAGGTGAAAGGATTTGGAAAGAGAAGTCTCCAAGGACCATGACAGCAGTTTTTCTTCATTCAGCAAATACTTACAGACACCTTGAGGGTTCCAGGCCTGTGCTGGGGAAACACAAAAATCATTAAATGAAGGCTCCTGCCTTGAAAGAGTCACTGATTTGGGCTGTGAGGCTGCAGGTGTACAGTGAGTTCTGGGAAAGAATCTATAGCAGCAGTCCCCAGCCCTTTTTGGTGTGCGTGCATGCTAAGTCACTTCAGTCGGGTCCGACTCTGTGTGACCTTATGGACTGTAGCCCGCCAGGTTCCTCTGTCCATGGGATTCTCCAGGCAAGAATACTGGAGCAGGTTGTTATGCCCTCCTCCAGGAGATCTTCCCGACCCAGGAATCAAACCCATGTATCTTATGTCTACCTGCATTGGCAGGCTGGTTACTTACCAAGCACCACCTGGGAAGCCCAACCTTTTTGGCACCAGGGACCAATTTCATGGAAGACAATATTTTTCACGGGCTGGTGTAAGGGATGGTTTTATTGTAGCACATTACATTAATTGTGCACTTTAAGGCTGCCACTGATCTGACAGGAGGTACCAGTCCATGACCTGGAGGCTGGGGACCCCTGATCTAGAGTGAGTCTGGTTTCCTATGGACACTGGGAAGAACATTCCATCAAATACGATCATCTGAAATGATGGTTGCCTCTTAAGAATGGATGAATTCTGCATTCTTGGAGACGTCCAGTCTGCAAGGCCTGCCCCTTCCTGGGCTGTGGAAAGGGAAATCCATATTATACAGCGAGTGTGTTAATTTGCAAGGGCTGCTCCTGTAACAAAGCACCACAGGGGGGGTGACCTAAAGAACAGAAATGTGTTGCCCTACAGTTTGGAGGCTAGAAATTCTTCTGGGGGCTTTGAGGGAAGAATCTGTCCCACGTGTCTCTCTGTGGCTTATAGATGGCTGTCTTCATCATCCTTCCTGTGTGTCTGTCTCCAGCTTTAAGGACATCAGTTGGATTAGATTAGAACTCAGTCTCATAACCTCACTCTAAGTTGGTTATCTCTGTAAAGACTTTTATCTCCAAAGGTCACATTCTGAAGTACTGGGAGATATGACTTCAGCATACGAGTTTTGTTTTTTTTTAATAGTTTTTTTTTTTAAGATTTTTTTTTTATGTGGACCATTTTTAAAGTATTGAATTTGTTACAATACCGTTTCTGTTTTATGTTTTGCTTTCTTTGGCCACAAGGCATGAGGTAGTGGTTTGCCCCAGTCTCCTCCAGCGAACACGGATATGGAACGTGACAGTGTGTTCCATGGTGGAGGTTTAGTCGCTAAGTTGTATCCAACTCTTTACCACCCCTGTTTGGACTGTAGCCCTCCAGGCTTCTCTGTCCATAGGATTTCGCCAGGCAAGAATACTGGAGTGAGTTGCCATTTCCTTCTGTGGATCTTCCCAACCCAGCGATCAAACCTGGGTCTCCTGCATTACAGGCAGTTTCTTTACCAGCTGAGCCACCAGGGAATCTCATGGTGGTGTCACCTAAAGAAAGGGAGGAAGGACTGGAGTGTTAAAGCACGATGGCATTTGGTCATTTTTAATGGATTGTCTCCATTTTTTTTTTTAATAGTAGGGACATAGTCCAAAGAAAAAGTCAAATAGTACAGAAGGATTTCAAGTGAAAAATGAGCCCTTCTCCACAGAGACAGCCTGTTAAACTGGTTTTTCTATGTGTAACCTTCCAGAGATCCACTTTCACACCTTAGGGAGCATGTTTTAAGCACTGCATTTGCTAACTTCTGAAAATTATTCCATAGCGACATGCACCACTTCATCCTGCTTCACAGCTGCCTAACAGTCCACCATATCTGGACCATAATATCTGTAAGCAGAATGCATCAGTGGGCATCACAGGCTTTTCCAGTCTTCTGCTGGTATCATTATTACGGAGATCATCCAAGTCTGAGATCTACACACATATGTGTGTATGTAGGCTTGCTTTTTAGATGCGCCGTTGCTACAAAGAGATGGTTTTGCTACACACATTGTGAGTTTTCCTAGAGACTGCCAAATTGCCCAACCTGGAGGTAAGTACCAATTTACACTCCCACATATGATTATTGAAAATACCTGTTTTCCCTTAACCTCGCCAACATGACATATTATTAATACCTGCTATCTCTGCCAATCTGGTGAAAAAATGACATCTGACTGTTGTGTGAAATTGGATTCCTTCCATTGTGAGTGAGGTTAAATATATAAATATATATTTTCTGTTTGGAGTGGCATCAGTTTAGATTCTTGGAGAAGGCAATGGCACCCCACTCCAGTACTCTTGCCTGGAAAACCCCATGGATGGAGGAGCCTGGTGGGCTGCAGTCCATGGGGTCGCTAAGAGTCGGGCATGACTTGAGCGACTTCACTTTCCCTTTTCACTTTCATGCACTGGAGAAGGAAATGGCAACCCACGCCAGTGTTCTTGCCTGGAGAATCCCAGGGATGGGGGAGCCTGGTGGGCTGCTGTCTCTGGGGTCGCACAGAGTCGGACACGACTGAAGTGACTCAGCAGCAGCAGCTTAGATGCTGGAATCTAGACTGCAGGTGCCTTTCGTTTTGCTTGCTTTTGCTGTGCTAGGTCTGTGTCGCTGCGTGGGCTTGTCTGTAGTTGCAGCCGGTGGGGCTGCTCCCTAGTTGTGGCGCGCGGGCTTCTCGTTGCAGCGTGGCCGAGCACAGGCTCCAGGGCGCGCGGGCTTCAGCAGTTGCAGCATCTGGGCTCAGTAGTCGCGGCTCACGGGCTCTAGAGCACAGGCTCAGCGGTCGTGGCACACAGGTATAGTTGTGAGATCCAAGGCCTGTGAGGTCTTCCTGGTATGTCAAGCCCGTATCTCCTGCATTGGCAGGCTGATTCTTTACCACTGAGCCACCAGCAAAGCCCTAGCCAGAAGGTTTAAACCCCCAGGAAATGGTTTTGCCAGGTGCTTGCATGGCCCCTAGGACAGATGCAATATCTGTGCGAGAGTGGCTGTCTTTTGACTCCCTGAGCAGGGAGCTACTCGACCCGGATGTAGCAGGAAGAACCCCTTAAGTAACCAGCATCTTGTTCTCCCTCCTTTCTTTGGGCAACATGCTGTCTAGGATGCTGTAAGCCTACCTTTCACACGTGAGGATCCAGTGTCTGCCTAGAAGGGTTTAGAGTAAGGCTGGACTCCTTCACCTCTCCTATCAGTTCCCCCAAAGGCAGACACTAGCCTCTACTTGCTCATCTTCACTCATTGCTTCATTAAATAAAGATTGTGAAGCACCCACTTTGTAGATGAGCTATACTGAGATCTGGGGTAATATGGAAGCAGAAAGTCAACCTATTGTCATAGCAATTTAAATTGTAGGGGAGGAGAAAGACAAGTAAACAAGTCATTATAGCATGGTCGGTACTAGAATAGGAAAAGAACAGTGCACAGGACACAGACGCACCCAGGCAGGTCCTGGAAGGCTTCCTGCAGGAAGTGGCATTGAAGCTGAGACTGTAAGGAGTTGCCAGCCAGGAGAAGTAGGAGGTAGTGGTGTCCTGGAAGAAGCCGGAAGTCCCTAGTAATAGTGTGGCTGTGCACACCAGATGGTGGGAGGGATTTCAAGCCCAAATCTCAAGGACTTCACCAGTCGAGCTGAGGGTGCTAGCTGTCCTCCTGTGGATCTCAGGAGTCACGGGGGCTCTATTGGTGGTATGGTCAGACTTGAGGCTAGCCTGGCTCACTGAGAGCACCAACTTGGGTAAGCATGGAGGCCTGGGGACCAGGCATCAGCCTCAAGTACCCCCAGGGCTTGCCCAGCTCTGCAGGTTTACCCCAGCCTCTGAAACAGACCTCCGATCTCCACTTCCACAAAGCTGGAAGGCCACATCCTGAGATCCCCCCAAGATGCCAGAGCTCTCACGTGCTCCCAAGGACAGTGATAGTCTGTGGGGTCCCTGGACCACCACTGGCTGCCGATGTAGATGATGAGAGACCAGGCTGTCTGAGAGCCCTGCTCCTGGCTTTGCTGCTGATCTGTGCAAAGCATCACCAAGAGTCCCTCAGCAACCACCTGTGACACATTGCTGTTCCTTGGGGATGATATGAGCCATATCCCACGAAGTGCTTTCAGCTTAGAGAAAGCCCTCTTGGCCACTTTTTCTGAAAGTGGCAACCACCATGCTTGCCATGTGCTGAGCACGGGAATCCAGGGAGAAAGACAAAAAAGGCACTTTGGTGATGGTTTTTGGCCCTCCTCAATTATTGCCGTCCATGCTCGTAAAACATGGCGCTTAATCGGCTTGGCAATTGGGGTAACCGCTTTGAAAAATAATTACTGCCTTCTTGGAGATTACTTTGCCTTCTAATTAAAACCTCCAGACTGGTATATTAAAGGTGCATTGTCAATGCAGCATCCCGGATACACCCAGCTAACCTCATTTGGGAAGGCAAAATTAATTAGTTTGTGTTTTAACACCTAGCTGTTATCCTAACGAAAAGAAATCGTCTACAAGTCGGCCACGCACACTGTCTCTAAATTGGCCAGGGCGGCTGAGGAGAAATAAAGGAAATGGAGAGTGATTTGTTCCTGCATAACTCCGCCAGCTTCTAGAACACGCTGCTCGTTAGACGGCGGCCCCATGTCCCTGTCAGACCTCGCTGGGGAGTTCTTGTTTACCCAGAGAGGCAGAATTGGAAATGAGAGGGTCCCTCCTGCCGCTGAGCTCAGTTCACTCTGGAGCCTCTTTTGCTCCTAATACCTTTCGCTGAGCAATCCTGGGCAGCAGATCTGAGAGGCTGGGCATTTCTCTTCCTGTCCCAGCCGGTCAGACTCACAAAGCTGTGTGCACTGCTAGCCGCCCCCCTCCTTTACTACTACCTCCCCTTTTGCAATTCCATTTAAGTCCAGCACTTGCCGAGCACCGTGGAAGCCAGGATAATCAATTCTAGTTTATGCTACAATAACAATCCCCGGAGCCCTTGTCATTTCGCACAACAGAAGTTCCTCATCCTTGCAAAATGTGATATAGGTTGGTGGGGGCTCTCTTCCAACCAGCGATTCAAGGACTTAGGATTTTTCTATCTTAGGCTGACATCTTTCCAGGATTCACTGAGGTTATCCAAGGTAGGAAAAAAAGCACTGGAAGAACCATTAGTCCCGCAGGGGGCATTTCCGGCTGCAGCCCATTGGCCAGAACTGGTCACGTGACCCCAGCTCTTTGACAAGGGATGTTGAGAGATGTAGGTGAGCCCGCAGAGAACTGGTGGAGCGATGCTGTCTCTGCCACAGGGCCTTGGCTGCAGCACACACTGAGCCAGGGGCCTCTGATCGGCCCACAAAGGAGCGTAAGGCGTGGGGGAGGTCACAGCGTAGTGGGAGTCCAACCCAGACAGTCATGAAGGATCAGCCCGGGTTGAGAAGCACAATAGGAAACGTGGAAACAAAACTCATGGTAACATCGGGGAGAATGACTAACTCAGTTTGAGCAGAGAAGAGAGGGGAACAAAGGGAGCGTTTCCAGGAAGACGTGATTCATGAGCTTAGTTTGGGGGCCGGGGCCGGGGCCGGGGGGGGGGGGGGGCGGGGGGGGGGAGAGAGTTCACCCAGAGGACATGTCGGGGACAGGCGTATCTATGAGGAGGGCACAGCACAGGTCTGGGTAACCTCAGACCCACCTAGGAGCTACTTGGATGTTTCCCCACTGATTTCATTTTTCCCAGCCCCTCTCTGGTCAAAGCATCGATGGCCAGAAAAAAAAAAAAAGTAATTTCTAAAGGCCTTACCCTGCTAAAGCCTTGCAATCAGAAAATAAACCGCAAATCCCGAATATGGCATGTGGCTGTTGTTAGGCTTGAATATTTCAGAAAGTGAGTAATCTGTGAGATGCTCGCATGCAGGGACACAGCCTGTGGTTCGTGTGTCTCTGGATACCATCAACAGTGGCTGCAGCTAGCTCATCTCAGCCCTGACACCCTCCCCTACAGAATCACTATGGAGCAGAAACAGCCCAGGAAACAGGAGTGGGGAAGCCGCATTTATCCGAGCTCTGTGTGACCAGCTGCGTGAGAAGTTTGCCTCTTCTCGGGCAGGTCACCCTGGATTCTCATTTTTTCCTCTGTAAATTGAGAGACGGAAAAGAGTTCGATCCAGGAGACCCGTGGATTACTCACAGATGTGGTCTATTAACTCACTCAAGAGGGACCCACGTGATTTATTTTTTAAATGTTTTAAATTAGTTGCCAACATTTAAAAATTCGGAGAATTTGCTTGAAAATCCAGATTTCGGATAGCTTTGAAAAAATTAGAAAATTTGACAGCACCACACAGGACAACCTTAAAACTGGGTGCCCTATTAGATGCCACAGGCCATGCTGCTCCCTGTTGCCTTGGCAACACAGAGGTCAGTGTCAAGTCTTCCCTCCACACGTGTCCCAGCTCGTTCAGTTATATCCCCTTGCCAGGTTGCTACGCTGGATGAGCTCCCTAGACCCAGCTGTCTTTAAAGCTCTGTGACTACGCCTCATGCTTACTTTTAACCATCTCTTTTCTCTAAACAAGTCTCCTTCTTAGGTTCTTGTAGCAGAACTGCTTGCCAGTTAGAGCAGGAATTATTAGCCTTGGCTGTACAGTTGAATTTACAAGGGGAGTTTTTTAAAATGTCAGTGTCCAGGCAGCACCTGGATGGTGGGAGCCAGGCCTCGGTCCTCTTAAAGCTGCAGGCGATTCCAGTGGGCAGCCTAGGGTGAGAAGGGTTGAGTTACAGCTGAAAGTGCAGTGGACTAGCTCAGGAGGGGATGAGCTGCCCGTTGCTAGAGGTGGTTAAGCCGACGTAGATAAGCACTTCGCAGGGACCAGCTGCTCTCTTGTGGATTCTTCTCCTCCTTGCACTTTCCCTGCCTTCACCCCACAGGGTGCCCCCAGGCTCCGCTCAGTGCCACTGAGCATGCACATCACACTTACAGGGCTTCGGGACATCCCTGACTGTCCAATAATTAAGACTTCCAGTGCAGGGGGCACAGGGTTGATACCTGATCAAGGAAGATCCGGCAGGCCGTGCAATATGGCCAAAAAATATTTTTAAATCAAAAAGTGAAGGGGCTCAGCATAGGGTAAGTGGAAGGTTTTACTAGAGATAAAGAGGTTGGACCACACTCTCATTCTAAATCCAAGCAGGAGAAAAACCATGATGGGAAACAAGTGATGACAATGAGAATGGCTGTTTTCCCACTTCTGGATTATATGGAACTTGGAGGCTGTCTTTGTTGCTGTTGTTTAGTCACTCAGTTGTGTCTGACTCTCTGTGACCCCATGGACTGTAGCCTGCCAGGCTCCTCTGTCCAGGGGATTCTCCAGGCAAGAACACTGGAGTGAGTTGCCATTTCCTTCTCCAGGGGATCTTCCCAACCCAGGGATCGAACCTGCGTCTCCTGCATTGGCAAGTGGGTTCTTTACCACTGAGCCACCTGGGAAGCCCCTGGAGGCTGTCTTGGTGATCCCTTGGTCTGTGCCCCATCGTTGTATAAACGTGAAAAGTGGGTTCAGCTGGGAGAAGCGACTTGCTCAAGGAACACACAGGTGGCTGTTGATAGAACTGTCACTGAAACCCCTTTCAGCCTCTGTCGCTTAGTCGGTGAAATGGAGGTGGATTCTTCCTTACTGTTTTCCTGTGCAGGTAAACTGAGGCCCTCTATGTATGGAGGGAGCTCAGAGCCTCACTCACAGGAACCCCTTAGCCTAAGGCTCCACTCTTTCCCATACAGGAGACGTGGGTTTGATCCCTGGGTCAGGAAGATCCCCTGGAGAAGCAAATGGCAACCGACCCTAGTATTCTTGCCTGAAAAATCACATGGACCGAGGAGCCTGGTGGGCTACAGTCCATGGAATTATAAAGAGCTGGGCATGAGTTAGAGACTAGACAACAACAAGCACTCTCCCCCACCCCGCCCTTGTCTCCTCTAACACTCCTGGCAGACTCCTTTGCAGAACCCAGCCATATTGGGCAGCCCACATCAGAGGGTCGTGGGGCCTGTGGGCAGGGATGGGAAGGAAATCTGATGATGCTTAGGAGGCAAGGAGGTCAACCCCTGCCAAAGCCAGGCATGGTGCCAGGCAGTGGGCATCACGCAAGAGGCGGCCCCTTATCAGAGCTGGCCAGAGCACCAAGATCGGCCACACCTGTGTGCGTCGTCTGTGGCTGCTTAGTGCTAGGAGAGCAGAGGCCAGGAGTGTGGCCGCCACCTGGCCCTTTACAGAAGAGGTTTGCCAGCCCCTGCTTTAGATTTCAACAGGCCTGGGCTTCCCTGGTGGCTCAGTGGTAAAGAATCTGGCTGCCAATGAAGGAGACACAAGACACTCAGGTTCAGTCCCTGGATCGGGAAGATCCCCTGGAGCAGGAAACGGCAGCCCACTCCAGGATTCTTGCGGGGAGAATCCCACGAACAGAGGAGGCTGGTGGGCTACAGGCCATGGGCTCGCAAAGAGTCGAACTCCACTGAGCACACGCTCACTGTTATGTACTGAGCTCGAGGCAAGGTTGTTTTCTGCCTCGGTGACCTTGAGCAAGCCACTCCCATCTCTGAACCTCGTGTCTGCATCTGCATGTATTCACAGGCTTGTGTTCTTTACATCCAATCACATATATGAAAGCACAGAGCCTAAGGGCAGTTCCAGTACTTGATAAATGATGGCTGTCACTATTTACAATAGCTAGGGCATGGAAGGAACCTAGATGCCCATCGGCAGATGGATGGATAAGGAAGTTATGGTACATATACACAATGGAATATTACTCAGCTAATAAAAAGGAACACATGTGAGTTAGTTCTAATGAGGCTGATGAACCTCGAGCCTCTTGTACAGAGCGAAGTAAATCAGAAAGAGAAAGACAAATACTGTATATTAACACATATATATGGCATTTAGAAAGATAGTGCCAACAATCCTACATACAGGGCGGCAAAGAAGACACAGATGGAAAGAGCAAACTTTTGGACTCTGTGGGAGAGGGTGGAATGATTTGAGAGAATAGCATTGAAACGTGTATATTACCATATGTAAAACAGAGGACCCGTGCAAGTTTGATGCATAAAGCAGGACACCCAAACCCAGAAGGATGGGATGGGGAGGCAGGGGAGAGGGGTTTCAGAATGGGGGGAACACATGTATACCTGTGGCCGGTTCATGTTGATGTATGGCAAAACCACCACAATATTGTAATTAGCCTCCAATTAAAATAATTTAAATGGTGGCCATCAGTCCTCTGTGAAAGGACCTTGGAATCGGCCACTAGATTGGTATCCACAGGTGCTGGAGTGGCAAGAGGCAGGCTGTGGAGCAAGAGAAAAGTTTCCCCCTTCCTGGAAAGGATAATTCATAAACTCATGTTAATTTTTTGTGTTTCTTTTTTTTCCACTTTTTTCCTCCAGATACTGGTTGACTAACAAAGTTCACATCAAAAGACCCACCACGGGCCTCCTGATGTACACCCTGGCCACGCGTTTCTGCAGCCAGATCTACCTCTATGGCTTCTGGCCCTTTCCGCTGGATCAGAACCAGAACCCTGTCAAGTACCACTACTACGACAGCCTCAAGTACGGCTACACCTCCCAGGCCAGCCCCCACACCATGCCCCTGGAGTTCAAGGCCCTGAAGAGCCTCCACGAGCAGGGGGCTTTGAAACTGACTGTCGGCCAGTGCGACGGGGCCACGTAAGGTGGGCGCCCGGTGGGACTCAGTGGCTCACATTTGCTGCCAGCTACACCACAGGCAGATGGGAGTCGGGGCGGCACAGACTCTACAACAAGCAGGCTAGTGGTTTTCTTTGTTCAAGTGTAAAACAGTGACCAGAATATATATATCTATTCCTGCATATATATATTGACCTGAGTATTTATAACTGTGTGGTGTTCATCTAGCATTAGGCAGATAAGCCACAAGAAGAAGGTGTGGAGACCCCACCTGGACCAGATTGAGACTCGGTGCATCTTTGGGGGCAGAAGGACTCGACGTGAAAAGAAGCCAGTCCCACGACTTGGGATGACATGCTGCCTCCCGGATTGGAGAGGTCTTTGGGCTCATGGGTGATCAGAGAACCACCTGTGGACAGCTGCCCTGAGCCTCTGAGAAATGTGGATTCTGGGTGAGCCAAGACCCAGAGGGGACAACTGGACCCATGTCTAACATGGTGCTATTCTTAGAGAAGAGGGAGGTTGGAATGTTCAGCCCAGCAAAGGAGCACATGGTCACCAAGGAGCAGAGGCCAAGTCAGAGCTGAGCACTTGGTTCCGTGAACTTAGAGTTGAACTGCCCACGGGATGAACCATGGTTGACCCGCCTGTCCCAGACTGGCCTCCATAAATCTGGGGAGAAGGCTGGAGAAGACACGGTGGACAGGTCATAGTCCAGCTTTGCAAGAACCCCCAGGAGCCTGGCACGGAGCAGGCAGATGACACCCAATTGCTAGGGTGTCCCAAAACGTGTTTTTGAAAAATCACAACTTCCTATCAAGAGAGTTGGTGCTCTGACCCAGAATAAGGCAAAAGAGTGTCCCAAGTGTGGTGGTGGTTCTTTAAAATGACTTGAGTCCATCATGGAGGAAGGGAGCCTGGGCTTTCATCCTCAGGGTTAGCCTTCTTCCTTGCCCTGTTAGAATGTCCCCAGAGGGACAGTCCTGTTCCCTTCGGCCACCAGGGAAGCCGCCGCTAAAGCTTGAAAGGGCACGGCAAAGATAAATGTCATCCTTTTAAAATCGCCTTTCTGGTTGCCTCAGGAGCCCCAGAATGCGAGGCCGGGAAGAATGGTAAGCGTTGCGCTCCATTTGCCTGCAGCCAGTTTGTTTGCTTTCTGCATCATGCTCGCTGCGGGGCCTCTGCAGCTACACTTCTGTGTCAACGTCACTTTCTTGTTGCTTTCTTATCCTGATGGTCACACTAGCCAGCACTGAGCTCCAACACTGAGGTTTTCAGCTCTCCGGGGAGAGGCTTCAACGTCCATCCCCACCTCCCTGTTTTCACAGAGGCAGTGATTTTAGAATTTGGCACAAACCCTATGAAGATGAAGAGTTCAGACTTTTTTTTTTAAACCAAGTATCCAAATGCAGTATCCAAATACTGGATATAATCTCCGTGGGGAATCCTGGGCTCCATGCAGATAACGTGGGGCTAGAATCACAGGTCACGTGTAGATGAGCGTTAGCCAGCTTGATTTGTTAGCTTCATTCTCTTGTCTGATAAATAAATGTTTTAAAATCTATTTGAAAGATAAGTTTAAAAACAACAGCATTGTCTTGAAGGTGAAGGGAGTTAAGAAAAGGGATCAAGATCTGCTTCCAAGCCTAGGAGGCCAGACATAATCAATGATGATTCAGAGCGGGACATTTGCTCGAAATTAATGCCTGATGGGAAGCCAGTGGGGGCGGTGGAAGGATGCTCAGAACCTCTTAACCCCACAGGCGGACGCTCCAGCTCCGAACCACATCCGCATCTCTGTGTTGTTGCTGTTCTTGTTGACACTTGAAGTCTGAGATTTGGGATTTGCATTGTAAAGTGAATATTGTAAAAAGCAACAGCCCTCACAGCCTCTGTGGGAACAGAGTGGTTTGGACTTCTCACAAGAAGTGGAAATTAACGTCTCGTATTTTACACTTCTCCAGGGCCTTTCACCCTGAGGATCTCAGAGGCCCTGGAAGATGTTTCCTTGTGGAAGCCTCCAGCATCTTTGGGAACAGGCAGAATTTCCAGCCTCAGAGGATTAGCCAAGGCCTTGGGTTCCAGGAGGTTCCAGTGGCGAGTGCAGAGAAGAGCCTCATGTCAGGTCCAGAGTCAGCCCTGCGTCCATGTACCCATCAATGCCGCTCCCTGCAGGGGAATCAAGGGGCCAGAGCTCTTTTTAAAACATGGCTTTCTTTCTGTCTCTTCTTGGTCTTGGTTCCTTAAACTGAAACTACTAGAGTTGAAGGGGTAGGGACCATCTGCCTCTGGGCTCTCTCTAGAGAATGCTGGGGACCCAGGACAGTCCACCTGTCACCACTCCCAACCTGCAGGCCCTGTGCTGCCAAAACACTTTGGCTATGTGATGGCAGGAGCTCCAAGGCCTTGGCTTCCCCTCCACAGCCACCCTTCTCCATCTGAGCACCACAATTAGGAGGCAGCCGTCTTCTCCTCCTACTTAGAACTCAGTTTGCCTGAGAGTCCACTGTAGCGTCTGACCCAGCCTGGCTAGCCTGCAGCCCCAAGGAGTCCCAGTCTGTACCTGGTACCCGGTACCCTGATCTGCTGCCTTGTAACCACAGTGGCCACAGGCCTCCAGGAGCAGGTGCAGTCAGCAACCTCCCCCTGACCCTCAGCATCCCCAGTTCCCTCATCCTCACCCACCCTGAAGCCCCTCAGCCCTTCTGCATTCTCCTCACGCCCCCAAATGAGCCCCACTCTCAGCCTCCTCCTTTGCTGGAGAGATGGAGCCATCTGAAATGCAATGTCTCCTGTGGATCTCTTGACCTCTTTCTTCCCCTTTCACTGCCCTCCTCCCATTTCTGAGGGAACACCCGTCCCCTTGCTGGTCCTTAGCCACTCTGCCCCCTCTGTGTTCTCTCTCCACCAATAGACACACACCCACCCGTCCTGACCCCCGTGGCCTCACCCCTTCATCCCCAGGCCCAGGAGGGGCTCTCTGGTGCTGGTGCCACCTTTCCTCTCAACCCCCTCTTGTCCTCCACGCTCCTGGGGCCAGAGACTCCAGGTCAAAAGCCCCTTCTCATCACCAAGCTCTCTGCATTGCTCAGCTCCACACCGACTCCTGGACGTTCCCTGTCCCCAAGGTGCCCGGAAGGCCACATTCTCATGATTTTCCTCCCCCTTCCCATTGCCCCTTCATTGTTTATTTATGTATTTATTTATTTATGTATTTATGACTTATTTATTGACACCCTCACCTTAATCTAGAGAGTAGCCGTGGTAGACCTGACTGTTGTATCCTTCTCTCCTCCTTGGCCCACACTCAGACCTTCCCCACCGTGGCGTCCTCTCCTCGGGCCCCTTTCATCGCAGCCCTGCATGCTCTGTTAGCACCCCTCGCCTTCCTGTGAAGTCAGCCTCCACTTCCTGCAGCTCAGCACCTCCCTCGAGCTCCAGACTCGACTGTGCACTGCTTGCTGGTCATTCATCCCGTCTGCTCTGGTGGCGCCAGAAACTCAACATCTCTGAAGCCAAATCCATCACTTCTGCCTCCTCTTCTTCCACAGTCTCTCCACCCAGTTCTGAAACCCTGAAGTCATCTTGGTTTCTTCTCCATGCATCCCCTTGTTGCTCTTGCACCATCCTTGCCTTCTGGTTGCTCCGGCAATTTCAACGTCGGTCTCCTCGTGCCGGATCCTCTGGGCCTGCTTGCACGTTCTCTGTCTATCCTAAACATTCATAGAGATTTATCTTTTTAGTCTCCAGCCATTCACAAACTCTTAAAATAACGTGCAAGTCTTTGTCCTGACGTTACAGGCCATCCAGTAAGGCCCGATCCTTCCTTTACACCCTGCACTGGTCCATCTAGAATAGTCGTCATTCCTCAGAAAGGGGCCCAGTCTTCCTGTCTCTGTGCCTTTGGTCTTGCTGTTCCCATCCCCTGGAACACTCTCTTCTGGTTCCTTCAAGGCCCATGCAGAAACCACATCTTTCATGAAGCTCCCCAAATCGACCGACCACTGGGATCTCTCCGTCCACTGAACCACCGTAGCACTTTATTTGTACCTTTCTCACGGCACTTACCATATTCTGCCTTGTATTATAGTTATTGTGCACTTGTCTTATGACGTTCTTAGATTGTAAGCTCGCCAAGGGCAGGGACCGTGTTTTATTCATCTGTGTCCATCATGGCACTGGGGGTGGTGCATAGCACACAGCAATTGCTCAATAAATGTTTGTTGGATTAACTCCTTAATGCCTATCAAGGGCTGTATAATTAAGAAAATCATTTTGCTTCATATGATGCCACAGGAACCTCCAAAGAATCAGTGAGTTGAAAAGATACAGAAATCATTATCCCCACTGTGTAGATCATAAGACTGAGGCAAAAACCACGGGAAGCCACGTAGGTCACCAAGAGAATTTGCATCCAGGTCTTCTGGTTCCCACTCCAGGGCTTTTTCTATTAATCAGTGCAGCTGAGTCGCTGTAAACTGAAAACTGATCCGAGGCACAGTCCTGGCTCTCATGAGTCTGGGCATCAGTCAGAGTCAGGCGAACCTCAGTGTGAACCGCCGCTTGTGTGCCCAGCAGCACAGGCGAAATCTCGCTCTGTTTTGGAGAGGATAAGAGCCCTTCGGGTTTTACCAGGCCCAGGGGGTGGAGCTGTGGGACCTCATAAATCATTCCCGCTGCTGTTGTCACAGGGCAGAAACTGGCCATCCAGATGGCAAGAGAGACTACCAGCTGCAAGGGGGCTGCTGTTTGATAAATCTCGTCATGCCTAATTCAGGCTCCTCTTCCAGAATGAATAGAACAGGAAGGGGAGTGAATGATGCCAGTCAGATGGGGCTCCAGATGCGCGTGCTGCCTCCTGAATGCCCTCACCGCATCCCCAGTGACACTGATGGCCTGCCCCAGCCTGCCCGGCTCTCTTCAGCACTGCTGGGTGTCATCACCCCCTCCCATTTTATCCCCATCCTTTTGTTTTCTCCTCTCTGGGGCTCTTTCCCTTGGTACCCACCAAAATCAAGATGAAGCTCGGAGAGCCCAGTTACAGCTCTTTTGGGGAACCTGAGGCCTGGCCCGGAGCAATGGATCGAGGTGGCAGAGGGGCCCTCAATGCCCTTGAACAAGGAGCTGTTCTTGTGGTGGGGGCAGGGCATCCACAGCAATGGGAGATCTCCGTGGTTACTGTAGAGAAGCAATGTTTTCATTGCCCTTGAGCCTCATGATGAGAGTAGGAGTCTTATTTCCATCCTTAGGTGGTGGGGCCAGTTTCTACATACAGTGCATCAAGCTCGCCAACCTCATCATCCAGATCTGTAGGCAAAGTTCAACAGAACCAGCCAACAAGGACACTGAAGGCCCTTGGTGGCCTTTCTCGGTCTTCCTTGCCACTTCTCCAGCCATCCTTCTCATGTCCCCCTTGAACCTGGGGTGGGAAATGGGGTTCCCAATGGGTTCCAAGGAGTGTGTCAAGAAAACCCCAAATACTGTAGCCATGAAGATGAATCCAGCATTAAATATGAAACATGCTTCTCTAAAACTGATCCAGCACCAGCTGTCCACAGCCAGACCTTGGGGAAGTAATAGATTATGAGGAGCTGGCAGCCAGGCTCTGGGGAGACAGCCCTGTGTCCCGTGTGGACCAGGCAGGGCAGGCCCGGCCAACGACGAGTGCAAATTCCAGGTGAGTCAGGGTGAGACTGATGCTGCAAAACACTTCTTCCTTTTAGTTCAAAGCACCGTCATTTTCTAGACTGAGGTGGTCACACTGGAGTTGCTGGGCCGCCTTTGAGATGGGATGGCTGACTCAGCACCTTTTGAAAGGAAGCTGGCTATTGCAGAGAAGACCATCTGGGGGTGATCTGCTTCACGCAAGGAAAGCCAAGATTGTGCTTTCTCATCCTGATGGCCAGGGTTGGAGCGCGTGTAACTCAGTGTAGCAACTGTGGCAGCTCCTCATGCTCAGGAGTATCTCTGGGCAAGAACTCTGGGACGGGTACCAGAGGATCCAGTTCAAGAGCCCGGAGGACATGGATGAGCCACTCGACATTGGTGCCCTCTCAGCTGTAAAATGGAGAAGACATCTAACTACATCTAACTAGCTCCTTGCAGGAGTTATTGTGAAAATGCAGATAAAGGAAGGGGCAGAGAGAGAAGTCTGGTGGGCGTAGGTGGGAGCAAATGCATGCAGCTCTGAGTTTCAGAATTCTGCTCACACAGTTGCCCTGCTCAAACTTGTCAGTGGCTTTCCTTCCCCCTGGGGAGAAAATTCAAAGCTTCTTTTCATTGCTCATGTGGTCTTGAATGCTCCTCTCCCCTCTGGCTCACTACATCTCAGCTACATAGGCTGTTTTGCTTCTCCTAGAACTTGCCACACCACACTCATTCCGGCCTCAGGACCTTTGCACATTCTGTGTCCTCTGCCTGCAAAGCTTGTTCTCCAGATCCTTGCAGGATACCTACCTCATCTTTCAAGTCTCAAATTAAATGTTACCTCCCAGAGCATCCATCCCTGGTCTCTGAGTCAATCACTCTCTATTACACACACATTGTCCTGCTAGGTGGTCTTTATAAACCATCTGAATCATCTCGCTTATTTCGTAGTTCTCAACCCTGGGCAAGGGCTTCCCAGGTGGCGCTAGTGGTAAAGAACCTGCCTGCCAATGCAGGAGACAAGAGACTGGGGTCTATCCCTGGGTCGGGAAGATTCCCCCAGAGGAGGAAATGGCAATACTCCACTCCAGTATTCTTGCCTGAAGAATCCCATGGACAGGGGACCTTGGCAGGCTACAGTCCATAGGATCACAAAGAGTCAGACACCACTGAAACAACTTGGCAGGATGCATGCAACCCTGGATAAAATTCATAAAAGGCCCCCTTGCCAAGGCCATGGTGGGGACAATTTTAATCAGTATCTCTAGAGATGAATGAGGGGCTCAGTATTTAAAAAAAACAAAAACAAAAAACTTCCAGTGCACAGCCAGGGTTGGGAAACCCTGACGTATTTGCTATTTGCTCCCTTGTTTATTGTCTGCCTACTCTTCTAAAATGTTCAGTGGGCACTTGTTTTGCAGAGCAGTTTCTTGTACCCTGGGAAACGGAAGTGGCCACCCTCCAGGGTTACGATGGATGCCCCTTCTTGGGGTGCTGGCAACAGATTACAATGTGACCGCTTTCCTGGCCCTCTGAGGGGGCACCGAGTAGCTCTGAATTCTGCTGGTGACACTTAGTCCCTGTGGTCTCCCAGATGGATGGCCAGCATAAACCCTTCAGCTGAGCTCCAGCTGCTAGGTGTCCAGTCCACTCATATCCGCCTCTACGTCTTCAACTTGTCTGTTCTCTGTGACAGCCTCTGCTACTGAGGGGAAGAAGCCCCAGGCACTGAGTCCACATACCTTTGAAGGCAGCTCCCCTTTCCTCTACACACACACACACACACACACACACACACGCACACACACACGCACACACACTGGCCCCTCCCCTCTCATATACCCGAAGATTGGTGACCATCCAGTCCTGGGGGAGCTGTTGGGTGTCATCCAAATGCACCGTACCCCACCCCCAACAAAAGGCCAGTCCACAGGAACAGGTAAGGAGGGGCCAGTGTGCCTGCTTTCAGTCATTCATTCAATTTCAGGGACACACTGAGCACCAGCAAGGAGTTAGCCCTGTTCTGGGCATTGTGGGAGATCCAACCCCCGCCCCTGGAGGCTCAAGTCTAACGGAACAATCATGCACAACCAATGGGCTGCCTGCCTGCTAAGTCGCTTCAGTCGTGTCTGACTATTTGCAACCCCGTGGACTGTAGCCTGGCAGGCTCCTCTGTCCGTGGGCTCTCCCAGGCAAGAGTACCAGAGTGGGTTGCCATGCCCTGCAGGGGATCTTCCCGACCCGGGGATCCAACCCATGTGTCTTCTGCCTCCTGCGCTGGCAGTCAGGTCCTTTACCATGAGCGCCACCTGGGAAGCCCAGGCAACAGCAGAGTGAGATAAAAGGGAGCCACCTATCCAAGCTGGGGGGATTTAAAGCAGCTTTTGCAGAGGAGATGGTGGATGAGCTGGGCTTTGAATGAGTGAATTTTTGAGAGATGGACAGACTCTAAGACTACACACTCTAGGAAGTTTTCACCCTCCTTCGTGACAGCAAAGGACAGGGGATGACTCAAGCCGCCACCTGCCATATTGTTGCCAATTTCCGCCAGTTCACAAAAGCCACCGAAGGCATCAGCTGTGCCATCACTGGTCCAGCCACCCCTCTAGATCCAGATGCTGTCCCGGGAGAGAACGCCTGGCTCCATGAGATCCGCGACTTGTGTGTGGGTAATGGTCTCTGCCGAGCCAGGCAGAGGAAGGACAGGCAGCTGCCCTCTCCGACGGCAGCTGAGGTCCTCAGAGTCAGCCTGTTTCTTGCAATCCAAGCCCGCTCTTCATGCCCTCATCATCTTCCCATGGTGCCTTCCTCGGAGGTATGGCTACCTAGACCTCAGTGTTCCACTTCTAGTCACGGTTTCCTTGGCTGGTTTGCAGCTGTTCTCACTGTAAAACCTGTCACCCGTCCAGTCCTTGAGGAAATGCTACAGCAGTTCCCAGAGTGGCAGTTAACCACAGAAAACACTGAAGCCCCATCCTCTCCGGGTCCTTCCTGGGGAGGATGGCAGTCCTTTGCTGCTCACCAATGGGCGTCAAGTGGATAGAAAGGGGGCACTAAGGACGCAAGTAGTGGCAGCTCTTGCATGAGCTGGGGGAGGGGGTGGGCACGACTCCATTCCTTGTCTTGCAGAAGACCCTCTAACTGGAGTGGGCTAGGGGGTAGGAGGGGAAGGGGGGGCTGCTGAGCGTGTTCCTGGCTGCACCCTCTGCTCTACCCAGGCAACAGTCAGGCTGGGCTCCTGACCTCCTCACTGTGGCCGTGCACTGTGTGCCCTCCTCCTAATCTCGCCTTTCTCCCAGTCCCTGCTGTACGGGGATCTGCTCTCCTGATTTACTTAACACTTTTAATTCCACCCAGGTAACGGGCAGAATACATCCATGTATATATAAGGACAATCTTAAGTCTTTACAAACACCCTGAATAGTTTCTTAAGAAATTATCACCAACATGTTCAAGTATTATCAACATGTTCATTACTTATCCTAATATATGTGTGTCCTCCAAAGCAATAGATTATCTGACCACATCGACCCAATGGTAGAAAAAGTTGGAGTGAGAAGTAGCCAGACACCTTAATGCATTCTGGCATGGGAATTCAAAATTATACAAGAAAGATGCCCAACCCAGCAACCACAAGCTCCTCCGACTATGTCCAAATGAGCTCTGAGTCTGACCCCCTCACGTCCGGAGCCACTGGCGTCACTGTGCCCAGTCTCTAGCTACAGCATCTCCATTTCCCACTCCTTGAGGCCTTGACTAGCCTCATCCTCCCTAGTTCGTGTCCATTCGTCATGGCTCTCTTCCGTCTGGCCGGGTACACTGAGTGGACCCCAGAATGACTGGGCACCCTGGCTCATCTCTGACTCTCTCCAAAGAAATTTCCCCTTGGGTGGCTTAAAGTGAAAGTTGCTCAGTCGTGTCCGAATCATTGTGACCCCAAGGACTGTACAGTCCATGGAACTCTCCAGGCCAGAATACTGGAATGGGTAGCCTTTCCCTTCTCCAGGGGATCTTCCCAATCCAGGAATTAGGCCCAGGTCTCCCGCATTGCAGGCAGATTCTTTACCAGCTGAGCCACAAGGGAAGCATTGGGTGGGTTAGATGTGTAAAGATAGGGATTTCCTGACCTTACCCTTAGGTACTCTACTCTCAACCAATCAGATGTGAGCATTGGAGGAAATTTCACTCAAGCTGCCGAGGAAAATGGAAGCTCAGATCGAAGGAGCCACCCGGACAGTTAAAAATACTGAAACTGTTCTCTCAACCCCAATCTGGTGTGGGGAGCCATGAACAAATCATGGAGGAGACACACTCCTGTTACTTCTTGAAGCCTCTCTTCATATTTGCTTCTTTATCTTAATTGATTTTTGTGTGTGTGTGGAAAGTAAGATAACAGATTCAGAGTTTAAAATAAGGTTTTGTCTTAGGGAACCCTCCTACACCGTTGGTGGAAATGTAGGTTGGTGCAGCCACTGTGGAAAACAGTATGGAGATTCCTCAGAACACTAAAAATAGAATCACCATATGATCCACTAATCCCACTCCTGGGCATAAATCCAGACAAAACTATCACTGAAAAAAGATACATGCAACGCTATGCTCATAACAGTACTATTTGCAACAACCAAGACATGGAAATAGCCAAAATGTCCATTGACAGATGAATGGATAAAGAATACGTGGTACATATATGCAATAGAATATTACTCGGCCATAAAAAGAGTGAAATAATGCCACTTTCAGCAACATGGAGGCAACCGGAGATTAGCATACTAAGTGAGGTAAGTCAGAAAAAGACAAATACCATATGGTTGCAATTATGTGTGGACTCTAAACTATGATGCCAATGAACCCACCTATGAAACAGAAACAGAATCGTGGGCAGAGAACAGATTGGTGGTTGCCAAGAGGGAGGTGGTTGAGGGGATGACGGTGTGGGAGGCTGGGGTTAGCAGATGCAAGCTTTTATATATAGGATGGATAAACAACAAGATCCTCCCATATAGCACAGAGAACTATATTCAGTATCCTATGATAAACCATAATGGGAAAGAATATTAAAAATGTATAACGGAATCACTTTGCTGTACAGCAGTAATTGATACAGCATTGTAAATCAATGATACTTCAATTAAAAATAAGCCTTTGTCTTTACTGAAAAACTGCATAGAAGAAGAGGGTGAAGGGAATTCACACAAGTCGAAGACTGACAACCGCACGTTCACTGCTGAATGCATCAAAATTATAGGCTTTCTCTTCCACCAAGTCACAGCCTGAGATCCCCTCCGTGAAGTGCCTTGTGGTCTGTCTGGGAGGAAAGGCTCATGCTTTTCTTCAGATAATAGAAAGACAAATCTTATCATTTAGCAGACTCTGAAAGGGCTATTTGAATGGGGTGCAGACGACATTTATTTAAAGAGAGCCAGGAGGTTTGCCCAGTAAAACGTTAAAGAGATACCATTTCATTGCAATTATAGGTTTCTTCCTCCCACCACAGGTTACGTGGGTGCATCTCTGTCTATTATGGAGTAAATCTCTTTATTTCAGCCTCCCCTTCTCCACCTACAGTCTCATGTACATCAGTATTAGGAAGATTATTTTGCCACTTAGATTACATTTTTCTTTGTTCAATTCATTCTGCTTGAGATCATTCTGCTGTCAAGAATTCTCTGTCCAATGGCAGCAACAGAGAAATAATTTAAAATTTCACTTCTTACCCGGATGCCTGACTTCCCATCCTCTATTCCTCAAGCTCTCCTGGCTAAATCTGAGCTAAGATTTCCCAAGTGTCTATCTTTCAGATTTTCAAATGTTCCTCTTTTTATTAGGAAAGCATAAGATCATTCATTCTGACCAATCTTTCTGTATTTTTCAAACTCAGATATGTTTGTACGATTCAGCCAGGAAAACAGAAACCTCTCTAAGTATTTTGAGCGGGAAGAGATTTAATGCAGGGAGTTAGAGATTTGCAATACTATCGGACAAACAGAGATGATAAAATCAGGGAAAACCAAAACTAACTTTCAAGAAATAAGAAAGTACAGAGACCCCCTAAAATGGCCATGGGTGGTCATCGCCACAAAATACATCATCTTTAGGGGGTGGTCTAAGAAGACGCTGGCAAAAGCTCGTGTCTACTGTCTTCTGAAGTCATGTGATTGTCCAAAAATAATGACTTCTGCTTTCTATTTTCTGCTTCTGAATCACACTGAATGCCTCCCATTATGAGTCCAAATCAGAATCCTGCTGATGAGGGATGCTGGGAAATGTAGTTCTCAAAATCCAACCCCACAAATATAGCAGAGACTTTATAAGGAAACAGGAATGAATGTTAGTTTCCCACAACAAACACCCCAAGTGTCCACATTTTTCCAAGTACTCTGTTAGTGGAGATAGATATAGATAGAAAGATAGAGACGGCTATTCTACATTTTCCACATGAAGAAGTGGAGCTCAGATTTGTTAGGTAATTTGTCCAAGGACATACAACCAACAAGTGAGACCTGATCTCATTTCTGAGCCCACATTCTTTCTACAACATTCTCCTGTCTCATATAAGGTTTAGGACACAAACTTTCATAACCTATAATATTCTCTTGCAGTGCATCTTCAGAGACTATCCAGGAATAAATTTTTCCTACTTCAGGAGCCAGTTTACATGTCTTATTTCACAGCATTTCCGTGCAGGTTTGTCTCCCTCTCTCCAGTGATATTCTGCCTCAGATGTCCTGAGGCTGGATGCCCACATCTCCTCTACCAGTTTCTTTTTTTAAGAATTAATTTATTTATTTTAATTGAAGGATAATTATTTTACAATTCTGTGATGGTTTTAGCCATACATCAACATGAATCAGCCATAGGTATACATGTGCCCCCCCATCCTGAACCCCACCTCTCTCAATTTCAGCTGATCCCTAGTTGTCTGAGGTTTGCTCACTTTCAACTTGATATTGTTAACTTCCAAGCTGGTACACAGAGGAGTCCCCACAAGCCCCTACTTTAGCTTCTAAGGCACCACTTCAGAAGGTCTGTGATGACCTCTGAAAATCTCTGAGTCTCCAGTACAGTCTTTCAGGAAATACTAGAGTTTCCCAAGATTGCTGTCAACGACATAGGCCATTCAGGTTCAACTTGGCTATCTCCTGATCTTTTTCAGAGATAATAGAAGTCCCCTGCCACCTGCTGCGGCTGCTGCTGCTGCTGCTAAGTCGCTTCAGTCATGCCCAACTCTCTGTGACCCCATAGACGGCAGCCCACCAGGCTCCCTTGTCCCTGGGATTCTCCAGGCAAGAACACTGGGGTGGGTTGCCATTTCCTTCTCCAATGCAGGAAAGTGAAAAGTGAAAATGAAGTCGCTCAGTCTTGTCCGACTCTTAGCGACCCCATGGACTGCAGCCCACCAGGCTCCTCCATCCATGGGATTTTCCAGGCAAGAGTACTGGAGTGGGGTGCCATTGCCTTCTCCTGCCACCTTCTAATAGGAGTCAAACTAGATAGAGAAGAGGAGTTGAGGGGGAAAGAAGTGGCAGCTCCATAAATTACTCAGCTGGGCTAGCAGGTGCCTATAATTTTCCTTCTGCCCTAGAGACAAAAAGACAATTCTTGGCGATGAGGAGCAGGGTCTCAGCACCTAATGATATCATCAGTCAGGATACCACTAAAATGAGTTTATCTCCAATTTCCCATCCTGAACAAAGGCATTTTTCTTACCCTGCCCATGGACATGAAGTATATACACTCTTAAATCCAAGCCCCCACCCAGCTCACAAGAGGAAGAGATGAATGCAGGAATTAATGCAGTTTGGTAAATAGTGGGGTGCTTCGCAATTTGCTTTCTCAGTTAAGAAGAAAAGCAGAAAAACTAACAGGAGTGTCTCCCCTGAATCATATCTAGAGATGAGGGTAGAGGACAGAAGAGAAGCTCATGCTACAAAGTGGTGGCTTTTCAAAGCTATTTAAGGTAACACCATAAGTCCCCGACATATAAACCTTCAAGTCTCAAACTTGCAAAGACGTGAATGTGCGTTCCATCAAAGCCAGATGTGTGTGAGTGAAATCACAGCTTGCCCTCCGTCTCCTGTCGCTGACGACCCCTCATCTCTGCCCTCTCCCACCTCCTCTCCCTCCTTCATCACCAACTCTTCTGGCCTGTTCACTCGATGCCAGCCCCTGCATGCCAGCTGTTGTGCTGTACTCCTGTACTTTCCAAGGGATTGTACTAACTTGCCAGGAGAAATAACAACTTCAGACATGTAGATGACACCACTCTAATGGCCGAAAGGGAAGAGGAACTAAAGAACCTCTTGATGAAGGTGAAAAAGGAGAGTGAAAAAGCTGGGTTAAAACTCAACATTCAAGAAACTAAGATCACAGCATCCAATCTCATCACTTCATAGCAAACAGAAGGGGGGAAAGGAGAAGCAGTGGCAGATTTTATTTTCTTGGGCTCCAAAGTCATCATGGATGGTGATTTCAGCCATAAAATTAAAAGACACTTGCTCCTTGGAAGGAAAGCTATGACAAACCTAGACAGCATATTAAAAAGCAAAGACATCACTTTGCCAACAAAGGTTCATATAGTCAAAGCTATGGTTTTTTCAGTAGTCATGTACAGATTGGATAGTTGGACCATAAAGAAGACTGAGCGCCTTCAAACTGTGGTGCTGGAGAAGATTCTTGAGAGTCCCTTGGATTGCAAGGAGATCCAACCAGTCAATCCTAAAGGAAATCAACCCTTAATATTCATTGGAAGGACTGATGCTGAAGCTGAAGCTCCAATACTTTGGCCACCTGATGTGAAAAGCCAACTCACTGGAAAAGACCCTGATGCTGGGAAAGGTTGATGGCAAAAGGAGAAGCAGGCAGCTGAGGATAGAGTGGTTAGATAGTATCACTGACTCAACAGACATGAATTTGAGCAAACTCCAGGAGATAGTGGAGGACAGGGAAGCCTGGTGTCCAGGGAGTTGCAAAGGATTGGACATGACTTAGAGACTGAACAACAACAATTGTAAGAATAAAAATATTTTCTTTATTTTTTTTGTTTTTTTTTAATGTATTATTTGTGTGAAAAGTATTATAAACCTATTACAGTACAGTCCTATATAGCCGATGGTGTTAGCTAGGTACCTAGGCTAACTTTGTTGGACTTAAGAACACACTTTCAGAACAGAATTCATTCATGTGTAGGGAATTTATTATAAACTGACAGGAAAATCAACAAGATTGATGAAAAGGTGCTGGAAGAAGCAAGGTAAAATCGAGACACCAACTTCACTCCTGCCTATGCAAAATCACTTCAGTCGTGTCAACTCTGTGCGACTCCATAGACGGCAGCCCACCAGGCTCCCCCGTCCCTGGGATTCTCCAGGCAAGAACACTGGAGTGGGTTGCCATTTCCTTCTCCAGTGCATGAAAGTGAAAAGTGAAAGTGAAGTCACTCAGTCGTGTCTGACCCTTAGCGACCCCATGGACTGCAGCCTACCAGGCTCCTCTGTCCATGGGATTTTCCAGGCAAGAGTACTGGAGTGGGGTGCCATTGCCTTCTCCAACTCCTGCCTATACCAGCTGGTAAATCTCATCTCAGCCTATTTAAAAAGAACACACACAATGAGGGGGATCTAACCTTTTTCTAGAACAGGGGCACAAAGAAAAGCAGGCACTGCCTGTTTATGACTTACGCATCACCCTTGCCAACCCTGAGACTCTTAAGAGCAATGACTTCTATTATGGAATTACAATGAGGTGTCCCAGGGAAACATTAAACCATAGGTTAGATTCCAACCAGACTTTTACTCCTGCATGTGCTAGAGGCAGAAGGCTGGCCTAGATGGTGTGGAGGACGTTGTTTCAGCCCCATAATTCCACCCCCTGGTTCCTATGCATTACATCAGGTGACTCCCACCAGAGCTCAACTCAGAAGGGCCTTAGCTCTACCCCAGGGAACAGGAAGATGTCAAACATTCGTATGTAAATCTGTTTATAAGGGCTAGACCCCGGATGACTTACCAGTACCCAGAGTTGGTTTAAAAGCAGTGTCAATTAACTGAGTCCTAATAATCTTGCAAGGACTTCCCTGGTGGCTCAGTGGTAAAGAATACACCTGCAATGCAGGAGATGTGGGTTGCATCCCTGGGTCGAGAATAAACCCCTGGAGAAGGACATGGCAACCCACTCCAGCATTCTTGCCTGGAGAATCCCATGGACAGAGGAGCCTGATGGGCTACAGTCCATGGGGTCACAAAGGTCAGATACAACTCAGTGACTAAACCCACCACCACCAGTAATCTTCCAAACCAGAGTTCAGAAGCCAATTTCCCAGCAAACGCACTCGCTTTTCTTCCCTTTGGAAAGCACATATACTGGCTCATTTCTACTGGAGACAAAGCCTGTGAGAGCCCAGTCCAGGCCGTGGCTTCAACGTAGTATCCCTGTGTTCCACACACACCAGCCCTCCCCAGCGTCTGCCTCCACTCTGACATACCCCCCAAGAGAAAGGAAAGAACTGGCTAAGTTACAATGTGTGCCAGAAATCAGCTCCTTTATGACTCCCTATAAAGAGAACAAAGTGGGCTTTCATCAAGCTTTAAATAAACCATTAAATAAACTCTTAAAACCTTAAGAGACACTCTGCCTCTTCTATGTTGAAAAACTTTGTAATAAAGCCACACAGCGGTGGGAGATGGGAGGGAGGCTCAGGAGGGAGGGGACATACCTATACCTATGGCTGATTCATGTTGATATATGGCAGAAACAAACACAATATTGTAAGGCAATTATCCTCCAATTAAAAATAAATTTAAGAAATAAAATAAAAAGCACTTTAAAAAAGCCACACGGTGCTTCTCCTTCCCACTCTGCAGGTTTATATTGCCAGTTATAGCAGAGGCTATGTTTTAGGTCTTGAAGGCATATTGGGTGAATGAATTTGTGATCTGGACAATGAGAAAGGAAAAACCCTTGTCTACCTATATTGACCCTACTCCACCAAGCTTCCTTAAATTAACTATGCTCTGTCATCTACAAAAAAGGTTACAGAAAGCTAAAAAAATCTGCTCATCACCCTTACTAAAGAGGAGAAAGACAGCGTGAGTGAAAATGCCCTTTTCTGCTTCCTGAATGATAGTCGGACAGAGCTGTCCCAAGTTCCAATAAAAACAATTTGAAGTAAGACACAATTCTAGGTGTGGGCATCCCAATTAGAAATGGAGCTTTTTGAAAACTATGAGAACAAGTCTGCATCAAGATGGGGATTTAAAGCATCCATGTACCTCTACCTGCTTCAATATTAAAATACTTTAAAAGGGATACAAATTCGTTGGCACCTACGGAATGGGAGAGAAAATGAGAAATTGGAAAGATGAGAAGCAGATGGGTGAATGGGAACTGACTTGGCTAAGCTGTAAGCTGGCAGCGGGAAAGGCGGCTACAGGTGCACATAACTGGGGTATGAAGATGAGGCTAAAAACAGGAAAATTGGTTAAAAGACCATAAAGAAGTGATTGGGCCTCCCTAGTGGCTCAGACGGTAAAGAATCAGCCAGCTTTGCAGGAGACCCAGGTTTAATCCCTGGGCTGGGAAGATCCCCTGGAGAAGGGAAGGACTCTGCCTCCAGTATTCTTGCCTGGAGAGTTCCATGGACAGAGGAGCCTGGTGGCCTACAGTCCGTGGGGTTGCAAAGATGGGGATGAGGCTAAAAACAGGAACATTTGTCTAAAGACCTTAAAGAAGTGATTAGACCCTCAATTCCCTCTCCCCTCTAAGAAACTGGGTGATGGCTCCACGCACACCTCAACTTAAAGCAGATGAAACCAAAGAGCAGGCACAGGACAGAGGGACCGAGTGACCCGACGCACACTCAGTACTGAGACTCCCTGCCCGCTATTCCAGCTCCTTCCAGAGATGGGCTGCTATGCTTCACTCCCTCGGTGAAGGGGTAGAAGAGACTTCTTCTGGGACATGACCAACTCAAGAGAGAAAGACAGAAAGATGCTGAGGTCAGAGGTCAGTCAGATCTTGTACACTGAAGCTCACAATCCAAAAGCCTGTGGCACAGGGAACTCAGTGTTAGGTGGTAGCCTGGATAGGAGGGGAGTTTGGGGGAGAATGAATACATGTTTATGTATGGCTGTGTCCCTTCGCTGTTCACCGGAAACTATCATGACATTGTTTGTTAACTGATTATACCCCAATACAAAATAAAAAAGTTTAAAGTTTGAATATAAAAAAAAACAAAAGCCTGTGGCAAAGGCAGCAGTGAGCATTCCATTGGTCATCCCGGTGGTCAGTGAGCCCTCCGTCTGCCGTCCATGCTTTCCAGCCCGCTTGCATTCAGTGCTAACTGTAACTAGATCTGGCCAGCTGACTGTAGGCAGACGTGGCATGGTACTTCTGGAATGAAGCGTTAAGAACCAGCACGCAACCATCTGGCTGTCTGTTCCCCTACGAGGTGCACAAACAGGCCACAGGATCCAGATGAAACATCTCCAGGATAAGACACCCTCCGTCAGCCTGGGTCGCTGAGCGTGGAATAGAGTTCCATAGCAACCTTCACTGCCTGTGTTATGTGCGAAATTAACCTTCATTGTGTGAAGCCACTGGAGACTATTTCAAAACACAAGTCTAGTCTCTCCTGACTAACATAAAGCCATGCGCACACACGCAGGGTATGCAAACACCATTTAGGTGTACAATGGCAAAATGCAAGCACTCAAGGATGCTCAGGTATCTGGTCCTTCACCCTTCCAATTGTATCTCTTGCTGAAGCCCCTCTTAGGGAATCTTTAGAGAAATCTTTTTTGACTCCTGAGAAATATACCACACGGTCACCCAGCATCCCTGGTTCTCCCAACCTGGTGCCTTCATTTCTAACGCAGATATATATCAGGCCACAGAGCACTATGTTCCCCACTTCCAGGAAATAATAGCTCTCCAGGGGGTCCTCCAGATGGCTGTGCTCCCCTACAGAGTGTGGATTGGGGTGCAGAGCAGGTCATATCACATACCAACAATTCTCCCCACAAATACCCTCTCTTTCCAATTTCCAGTTTCAATTACTTTATACCTTTGAGATGGGTGACGGATGAAGGGTCAAGACACTGGTTTCTAGGTCACTGTCTTTGTAAACCCTGTTCAGATGTCTAAATCCTGGCTTTGGAATATGAAGGGGCTTGTCTGCTTTTGTTTTGTTCTTGGCTTTCGGCATCTCAGCTAAAAGAAAGAAATTCAATGTGCTGTTACAGGTAATGGTTCAGGCAGCTTACTTGAAAGCCCATGCTACAGGGTCAGATAATGTCAGTGACCTAAGTTTGTACAGCTCCGTCTCCGAGGAACCAGAAAATAGACATCTGGTAACTCGAGAGCCATGATTACGGCTGATTGAAACTTGAAGAACAGTAAGAAGATGTGGGCCATATTTTAGCAATCTGAAACAAGATGAAATTCCATTATCTGCCTCTTGCTTCTGGTTTACAATCTCATTAAAATCAGAATTCCAGATTAGCTGCATCTGTGTTACCATGACATCAAATGGTTTGTTGTTAGAACTGTTCCCTTGCCAAGAAGTTAAACTTCATAGCAATGGGCCAATGGAAACAGAGTTGGCACAGAAGCTCTCCTGGGGTTAGAACATGTTTTGCAAACTGAAGTGTCCTTCTTCTGTGACTGGGAGGTTTCCCAACAATGCCCAGGCTTCTGAAGGTCAATTGTTGAACAAACTGAATCACAGTTACAAAGTGTTATTGCAGAATGGAACTTTGGAGACATTTGAAGCTGAATCAAGTGAGTTAAGAACACTCAGTCTTAGGTCCCAGGCTCATGGCAAACCATTAATTTATCTCACCACGTGGCAGCACCCACAAAACCCAGCCTCAATCAGTACCCATCAATGCAAGATGACAGCAAAGATGAAACTGAATGGCCAGTTCTACCTGAGTCCCTGGTTGTTCAGGTGAGGAACATTGTCCTATTACTTGTTCAAGGTCAAACGCAGAGAAAAGACAAGACTTCTCTGTTCCATGTTCTTTCAATCACTCCACCCTGAATAAATGGGAAAGCAAGCATTTCTCTCTTACATACCTGTGGTCCATTCTTCCCATCAAATCCCCCCAAACACTCAAGGCTAGTTGCAGATGTGACTCAGATGTCATACCTACCAGTCTCTTCCGAGCCACAGTACTTCTGCTTTTCCATTCTGGGGCTACCCACACCCCCGGTAAGAAGCATCAAAATAAGACCTAATACTTTTGAATGGGCCAGAACCACTAAATTCATTATTTCTAGAGCCTCCTGACCTTAACAGAAAGTCAATGTTATGCTTTCAAGTTAAAAGGCCCAACTTATTCCTGGAAAAGTAAAAATGGAATACTTCCAAGTGCCATATTATGGATGCACTAAGCTCTTAGAGCTGATTGCATTTGAGGTCTTGAGTCTAGAAGGGAACCAAAGAAAACAAAAATCATCCCTTCAGACTCTTAGCACCTTTCTGAATCTTTTCCAGATGACCTTGCCTACGTCAGTCCAGAATAGAAAGTAGTTGTAGGTTAGAGGTGAACCTGAAATGCAAACATAGACAAATAGTTCATTCTATTCTTGGATTGCATATTACTGCTCCATATGGGGGTGGGGTGGGGGTGAGCCAAAACATATGGTACTCCATCTGTAAGATGGAGCTGGCTGGGTCCCACAAATGGCTTTTAATGCAAGTAGATTCAGCCTGATTTGGTCTGCCTCCAAAGAAGGCGGAAATGCCAGTGATTCAAATATTGTGTAAAACCATTGAAATTAATGGCACAAAACAAGACTCATTTGTACTCTGCCTAATTTAAAAGATGTCTGCCTGGTGTAAAGTAATGAATTAGCTATGGGGGTGTTTGGACTGAGTGTTCAAAATCCTCTTGGAAGGAACAAAATGCCTTTCTTTTTCCTTCTTTCAAGCCATTCTCTGTTATTTTGTACCATTTCCCCCCAGGAAATCCACTAAGCATTTTGGCTTCTGTTGTGGGCTGAATTTCATGAAGTTCACAGCACTGGACACAGATGATTCTACTTTAACTACCCAAGGTCAAGTTGGGAGGGAGAATTCAAGAAGATGCTCTTTCAAAAGCTGCCTAGTGGAGCCATATTGTTCATGCTTTTCCAGAAAATCTCCAACAACTACTCATCATTAGCATACCCAGTGATTGTGAGATTGTGCCCTTCCTGAATGCAACAGGAGAGAACTTGAAGTTCATCCTTGGATGATTGCACTGGGCTTCCATACCGCACACTCCATGGGAATATCTCCAAAGGCTCAAGTGTAGCCCCAGCCCCATTCAGTCAATAAACTAGCCATCCACTCTCAGGATGATGGTGGTAATTAATTAATGCACGGGATTAATGCATGCTGAGATCCTGCTCTGTGCCAGTCATCACACTATGCATTCCATGTAATATACAATTCCATTCTTACAATAATATCAAAAGATAGGCTCTGTCTTCCACACTTTTTAGATGAACAGGCTGAAGTTTAAAAAGTTGCCAGAGTCAAAGAGATAGTGACTGGCAGATCAAGCACCCCGGTGTTTCTGCCCCAAATACTATGCTGAGATTGAACAGGAAAATGTGGTGCAGGTACCATTGTGGGGTTCACAGGTAACCCTGTGAGCACCCACCTAAGCTGATGCATCTCTCCATGGGACAGCTCAGCCTCTTCGCTGTTGTTGTTGAGTCTCTCAGTCATGTTCAACTGTTTGCAACCCCATGGACTGCAGGATGCAAGGCTTCCCTGTCCTTCACTGTCTCCTGGCATTTGCTCAAACTCATGTCCATTGAGTCGGTGATGCCATCCAACCATCTCATCCTCGGTTGCCCCCTTCTCCTCTTGCCCTCAATCTTTCCCAGCACAGGGTCTTTCTTCGCCAATGAGATGGCTCTTTGCATCAGGTGGCCAAAGTACTGGAGCTTCAGCATCAGTCCTTCCAATGAGTATTCAGGATTGAATTCCTTTAGGATTGATTGGTTTGATATTGCAGTCCAAGGGACTCTCAAGAGTCTTCTCCAGCTCCACAATTCAAAAGTATCAATTTTTTGGCACTCAGTCTGCTTTATCATCCAGCTCTCACATCCATACGTGCCTACTGGAAAAATCATTGCTTTGACTATACAGATCTTTGTCGGCAAAGTGATGTCTCTACTTTTTAATACAATGTGTAGGTTTGTCATAGCTTTCCTTCCAAGGAGCAAGCATCTTTTAATTTCATGGTTGCAGTCACCACCCACAGTGATTTCAGAACGCAAGAAAATAAAATTTGTCACTGCTTCCACTTTTCCCCCATCTATTTGCCTTGAAGTGATGGGACTGGAGGCCATAATTTTAGTTTTTTCAATGTTGAGTTCCAAACCAGCTTTTTCACTCCTCTTTCATCCTCAAGAGGCTCTTTAGTTCCTCTTCACTTTCTGCCATTAGGGAGGTGTCATCTACATACCTGAGGTTGTTGATATTTCTCCTGGCAGCCTTGATTCCAGCTTGTGATTCATCCAGCCCAGCATTTCACATGATGAACTCTGCATATAAGTTAAATAAGCAGGGTGACAATACACAGCCTTGTCGTACTCTTCCCCAATTTTGAACCAGTGAGTTCCACTTAATTTAAAGTACTACTTAACTCAAACTAGGAATGACAAGAAAAGCAAGCACTCTC
Organism: Capra hircus; assembly: GCF_001704415.2. Taxonomy (NCBI): domain Eukaryota; kingdom Metazoa; phylum Chordata; class Mammalia; order Artiodactyla; family Bovidae; genus Capra; species Capra hircus. The sequence continues at coordinate 13,767,331 of NC_030828.1, read as the reverse complement.
TAGTCATAACCATCAGTCAAAGCAAAGCAGGGAAGAAGCCTGCACAAAATCTCCATGGCACCATTCCCACCTGGATAGGACTGGTTTCCTCAATACAGTATTATATAACTCAGATCAAGACCCCCTGATGAAGGCCAGAGTTCACCAGAAACCCCACACAGCCCATCTTTCCCTTTGAAGGGAAGACTCTAATTTGTGGTCCATTCTTGACTGCCCTAGTCAAGTAGTTTTCAAATCTATTTGGCAACAGAGACCTCACCTCCCCAAATGACACTGACAAATGGGAACCCTTCATCTTAAGAGGAAATAGATGGCTCTTAGCTTTCTGCTCCTCCAAAGGACAAACTCTAAAGATTCTAAGAAATTTCCAAATATCACCATTGGAAATCCAAAGTTTTAGACCCATTTTCCACCTCCCACCTGTAAGGACCCTGGCAGACCCAGAGTCATGGACATATCCCCAGTTCCTTGCTAGGAAGCAGAGTTCTTGTGGAAAGTATCAGACTTAGTGTTAACAAGAATCATTTTTATAATTGCGCCCATCAAGCTAACTATACCACTTAGGTGATCACAAAAGGTGGTGTTCAAGAGAGCCCAAGCCTGAATCATTTCCAGGAGGGAGTGTTAATAGAACCCTTTGATCAGAAGCAGCCTTTCTTCTGCAGGAGGCACGGGGCACCTGCCTTGTATATTACTTGGTTTGAAGGAGGTCACTGCATCTGTTTATTTTGTATTAAATACCTTCTGGAGCTTTCAAGATGGAGATGAAATTTATAAAGAAATTAAAAGAAAATGGTTTTAGATCCTCAGCACCCATTCTAAAAAAAAAAAAATTATCCTAAAAGAATTAAATATGGATTTCTTGAAAAGGTGGATGAGGGATTTCCTTTGCTGGAAAATCAGAGTTTCTTTTCTTTCTTTCTTTCTTTTTGTGGTCCCTTCTCTGCTGTCTTCATTTCGACACCCAGCATGAGGTTTAGCACAATTCATTTCAGTTTCCCTGTCACAGAGCACACCCACCAGAGTTCTTCTTGGAGAAGCTATTTGTCTGTGGCTGGCCCAGCAAGCGTCAATATCGGCGAGTTCCATGGGCACGGTTATAGAGGTTTATGAATGGTGTGAGGACATGCTGAGCTGAGCTGAGTTGGAGCTTGGTCCCAAGGAGAGAGCCTGCCTGCCCAGGCTCAGGGCCATCTCCTGCTTCTAAAAGAAAGTGCCCTACTGGGCCCAGGTCCTGGAAAACTGATGCTATGCTGAGTCACTGGCCCTCTGCCAAGCTGCACCCCTGCAGCTGCACACACAAGCTGCACTCTGCTCCTGCGCATGCAAGCCTGTGTGCCCTACTCCCCAGTTCAGGACCACCCTCCCTCCTTCTCCAACACTGAATCTGTAAAAAAGGCCAGAGCTCTGCCACCTGAAGAAAGGGCCCTTCAATCTTGAAACACGCGTTGCAGACACGAATCGCAGTCCTCCATTCGGTGCGCAGGTAATAAAACCTGCTTCCTCTTCCTATAATTCAAGTTTATTTCTATTTTGAGCTATCACTCCACGAGGCTGGGAGAAACTCTAACTCAATCAATTCACTTCCCTGTGACTGTGCCTAAATCCTAGGGACTTACTTGGTGCACAACTTGGGGGCCGGGGTGCCATCTGGCCCTTGCTGCCAACTGCCAGCTTGGGCCCCACCACCAGCACCTCCTTCATTTCTCTTCTCCACGTGCTCAGGCCAGCTCTCCACTGCTCCTCTGCCTGTGGAGGGGCCAGGGACGACTCTGCTCTTCTGGGACTTGGGGTGGGGCCTTGGCCTGAGGGTGGTCACCCAGCTTCCGGGTTCTACCCCTGATGTCTCCATAAACATGCTCACTCACCTTCCCTGAAACTCAGTCAACTGTGGACGCTGCTGGATTTGTTCAGTTTGACATAACTTGCTGCTGCTATGACTGCAAGATAATCACAGTGGAATAGAGAAGACAAAGAGGAATTATCAAGGGACAAAAACAGTCAATGCTTTTAAAAATAGGACACCGCCTTCCAGGTGACCGCACAGCAGCAGCCCTGAGGTGTTCCATTTGCTGCCCTTTTTATTTTTCTTTAATTTTTTAATTGGAGGATAACTGCTTTACAATGTTGGGTTGGTTTCTGCCATATGACATCACAAATCAGTCATGTCTGTCTGTGTGTGTGTGTGTGTGTGTGTGTGTACATACATACGCCTCTCTCTTAAGCCTCCCTCCTCCCCTCATCCCACCCACCTGGGTTATCACAGAGCACCAGGCTCAGCTCCCTGTGTTATGCAGCAGCCTCCCACCGCTGTCTGTTTCACACGTGGTAGTGTATATATGCCAATGCTGTTTTCTCAACTTGTCCCACCCTCTCCTTCCCCCACTCTGTCCACAAGTCCATTCTGTGTCTGCATCTCTATTCTTTTCCTGCAAATAGGTTCATCAATGCAATTTTTCTAGATTCCATATATATGCACTAATGTATCCAAGCATGCTAAGTCTCTCAGGCATGCCCAACTTTGTGACCCCACGGACTGTAGCCCACCAGGTCTTCTGTCCATGGGATTCTCCAGGCAAGGATGCTGGAGTGGGTTGTCATTTCCTCTTCCAGGGGATCTTCCCCACCCAAGGATCGAAACCGCATCTCTTATGTCTCCTGCATAAGGATTCTGGCCACAGAATCCTTATTGTTGTTATTGTTGTCCCCTTTATTGGCAGGTGGGTTCTTTACCAGTAGCACCACCTGGGAAGCCCATATGCGTTTATATGCAATATTTATTTTTCTCTTTCTGACTTCATTCTGTGTGAAAGGTTCTAGGTTCACCCACCTCAGTTCAATCGGTTCACTACCTCCCTTTTTAGAAGGTGGTGTAAGAGAGGGTTGGAGACAAGGCAGCCTGTGGTCATGGTGGGGACAAACCCGTCTCTGGAAGACAGGGTGGGAGCTGGGAAGGACAGCAGGCTGTTTTAGGAAAGAACATGCCCCCATGCAGACGGGCTGGCCCTCCCAGAACTCCTGGGGTTTGTGCGGTGAGCTCGTAAGGCACTTGGATCTCCTTGCAGCTGATGCCTTCCTTCTGCCAACACAACACCCACCACATGATCAGGACAGGCATCCCAGGGTTCCTGGGGTCCTCCCAACCATTCAGGGAGTGGAGCTTGTGGCTGCTACTGCAGTGAAGCCTTTCCTCCTTTAGCCTTCCCCTGCCAGGTATGAGTCTTCCAAACCCAAACAGGGCTGCTCTTCCTGCCGGGGGAGACAGTGGTGATTCTGTGGCCAGAATCCTTGAGGTGGTGAGTTCTGGAGTCAAGAGACAGGTTCAGAATTCTTGCCACGACTCAGCCTAGTAGTGTGATCAGGTCTCATAGAAGCTCCCCTTTATCTAAACTCACAGTTCAGTTCAGTTTAGTTCAGTTGCTCAGTCGTGTCCAATTCTTTGTGACCCCATGGACTGCAGCACACCAGGTCTCCTTGTCCATCACCAACTCCGAGTTTACTCAAACTCATGGCCATTGAGTCGGTGATGCCATCCAGCCATCTTGTCCTCTTGTCATCCGCTTCTCCTCCCGCCTTCAATCTTTCCCAGCATCAGGCTCTTTTCCAATGAGTCAGCTCTTCCCATTAGGTGGCCAAAGTACTAGAGCTTCAGCATCAGTCCTTCTAATGAATATTCAGGGTTGATTTCCTCTAGGATCGACTGATTGGATCTCCTTGCTGTCCAAGGGACTCTCAGGAGTCTTCTGCAACACCACTGTTCAAAAGCATCAATTCTTCATCACTCAGACATTTTTATGGTCCAACTCACACATCCATACCTGACTACTGGAAAAACCATAGCTTTGATTATAGGGACCATTGCTGGCAAAGTAACATCTCTGCTTTTTAATACTCTGTCCAGGTTTGTCATAGCTTTTCTTCCAAGGAGCAATCATCTTTTAATTTCATGGCAGCAGTCACCATTTGCAGTGATTTTGGAGCCCAAGAAAATCAAGTCTGTCACTGTTTCTATTGCTTCCTCATCTATTTGCCTTGAAGTGATGGGACAGGATGCCATGATCTTAGTTTTTTGAGCATTGAGTTTTAAGCCAGTTTTTTCACTATCCTCTTTCACCTTTATCAAGAGGCTGTTTAGTTCCTCTTTGCTTTCTACCATTAGGGTCGTGTTGAGGTTTAAGCCAGCTTAAACTCACAGATGCCCATGAGAATGGAACAAGGACATTTGTGTGGAATCCTTAGCATGGTGTCTGGCACATGGCAAGAGCTGATGACCCAGGAAGTCAGCTCATTCCATTATTACGACCACCAGCTTCACCCCAGTCCATCGCCTCACCCTTCTCCCTGGACAAGCAGATCTGGGGGCGGGGAGGTCCTCCAAACTCCTCTCCTCCCAGGACCGAGGCTTAGGCCTCTGCTGACCCATCCCCAGGGAAGCCCTGTCGTTGCAACCGGACCCAGGGGGCCCTGATTTTGTAGTGTGTTTTGGAGTGATGGGCTGACTACAGTTTGCTCACTTCCTCCCCCTCCACTCCGCCTTAGCAGTCCTCACTCTGCATGGGGGACGTGTTCTGAGTGGCCCAGTTAGCATCAGGAAGCCAAGACCATGTCACTTCTGTGCCAGCCACTTCTCACCAGGCCATCTTACAGCCTTTGCTATAAACTGACCTTTCCAGGCCAACTAACTGAGCCCGAATGTCTGAGAGTGTCACCTCGGCCCCAGTTTATGGGTGATGAGGTCTGCAGAACAAGGATACCTGACCCCGAGTCACAATATTTCTGAGGCTCAGGTGGCCAGAAGTCAGAGCCTGAGCGCTTATTTCTGGTGGTTTGGGGAAGAAGCTGTGGTTTTCCTTTGGGAGAGTCTGTCCCTGGTTCTGGGAACGACCATTCCAGTGCCTCTTTTACAGGGTATAGACACAAGTCCCACAAGTTAGTATCCAGATGAACAAATCTGGAAGCCATTTCTCCAATTGGATTATGGACCTCCAGTTTTGAAAATTTAGAAGATGATCTCTGCAGCAGTCGGGGATATCTCTCCAAAGATGATTTTGATGTTAGCTAATTTCTTTTCTTTTTAATTAATTTGTATTGGAGTATGTGCTGGGCCGTGCCGTGCTGTCGTGTCTGACTCTTTGTGAGCCTTTGGCCTGGAGCCCGCCAGGCTCCTTGGCCCACGGGATTTCCGAGGTCATAATACTGGAGTGGGTTCCCATGCCCTCCTTCAGGGGCTCTTCCTGACCCAGAGATCGAACCCAAGTCTCCTGTGTCTGCTGCCTCGCAGGCTGATTCTTAATCACTGAGCCGCTAGGGAAGCCCTATTGGAGTGCAGTTTGCTTTATGAAGTTGTGTTAGTTTCTTGCTGTACAGCACAGTGAATCAGTCAGATGTACACATGTATTCGGTTTGGGGGATTTCTGTCCCATTTAGGCCACCGCAGCGCCCTGTGCTGTACAGCAGGTCCTTGTTAGTTATTTATACGTAGCAGACAACGTGTATCTGCCAGTTCATCCCACACTCCCTTCCCCGCTTGGTCGCCATATATTTGTTCTCTACATCTGTGGCTCTATTCCTGCTTTACAAATAAGTTCATCTATACTATTTTTCCAGATTCCACATATAAGCAACATTATACAGTATTTGCTTTTCTCTTTCTGACTTACTTCCCTCTGTATGACAGTCTTTAGGTCCATCCACGTCTCTGCAAACCACACAATTTCATTCCTTTTTACAGCTGAGTAATATCCCGTTGTATATATGTACCACATCTTCTTTATCCATTCCTCTGTCATTGAACATTTAGGTTGCTTCCACGTCCTGGCTATTATAAATAGTGGGGTGGGATTGGGGATAAGGGGATGGGAACACCAGACTGACTCGGGTGTGGAAGGAAACATCTCATTAATTGGGCAGGCGTGGGACTAAGTGAAAAGGTCATTGTGGGGAGGGCAGTGGGGACAGAGACAGGAGTCCTGTGAGATCTTGGGGTGATGCCCTTCACAGGAAATGAAATCCCAGAGCCGGTTTTAAGGTTTTATTTTCTTTCATGAAATGCCTTCAAGTCTCAGTGAACTTTGTAAACAGGTCAGTGTTTGGGTTGGTCCAATAGAAGATAAAGGGGGGAGTCAGTGTTTAAGTCTGGGACCAAGGCAGACTGCAGGAGGAGGGGGACCCTCCTTTAGAGAACCGGGGTGGATTTTCTGGATGTGTGTGGACGTGGACACTGCCTTGCCTGAAAAGCATCTGATGCTGTGGACGTTTGTTTTTTTTGATAGAGGGAGACATACGAATGCATATGAATTCACTGACTCAGAGTCTATTATTTTGTAACTTTTTAATTTATTTATTCTTACTTTTGGCTCTGCTGGGTCTTCACTGCAGCGCAGGCTTCTCTCTAGTTACGGTGAGTGGGGGCTGCTAGTTGTGGTGCAGGGGATTCTCGTCATGGTGCCTTCTCTTGTGGTGGAGCACGGGCTCTGGGGCTCACAGGGTTCCATGGCTGCAGCTCCCAGGCTCCAGAGCACAAGCTCAAGAGTTGTGGCCCACGGGCTTAGTTGCTCTGCGGCACGTAGGGTCTTCTCAGATCAGGGATAGAACCTGTGTCTTCTGCACTGGCATGTGGATTCCTTACCACTGAGCCAGCAGGGAAGACCCTCACAATTTATTTTTAAATACACAATGTATCACACTACGTGACACATTGTGTGCCAGGCCCTGTGACGCACAGGTGGTCAGGATACACGGTGAAGAGACAGTGGTGGTTCTTGCCCGGATGGAGTATCCGTCACCAGGCATTGATGGACAACAACATGCTCATCCTATAGGCAATACATTGGGCTTCCCAGGCGGCACTAGTGGTAAAGAACATGCCCGCCAATGCAGGAGGCGTAAGAGGTGCGGGTTCAATTCCTGGGTCAGGAAGATCCCCTGGAGGAGGGCATGGAAAGCCACTCCAGTATTCTTGCCTGGAGAATCCCATGGACAGAGGAGCCTGGTGGGCTACAGCTCATAGGGTCACAAAGAGTCAGACATGACTGCAGAGACTTAGCATGCAAGCACACAGGCAATATATTGATTAGGGCTCTGCTGAAGGCAACAAAAGAGAAGAACAGAGGCCTGTGAGAGGATGCTACTGGCAACCTAATGTGCAACTTTGATTATTTTATTGAAACGTTATACTTTATTATGTTTTCAACAGCAGATCATTCTATTATTTAAACACCAAATTTTATTGGCATTTCATCATAAAACAGCAATTGACATCTACTAAAAAGGAAGTTCCAGACACTCTCCTGACTTGCTTGCTTCTGAGATACAATTCCAAAACAGAATTCTGACTGTTCCCTCCCAGCCACAAATACAGCGTGGGGGCAAGAGTGGCCCAGAAAAGAGGGCTGGTCAGCAACAGGTGGGTGTAATGGGCTGAACGAGGAACCATCAAGATTTACATGTGGAAGTCCAGAGCCCCAGAACCTCAGATACGACTGTGTTTGGAGACAAAGCCTTAAAAGAGATAATTAAGCGAAAACGAATTCACTGGGGTGGACCCAAACCCAACAGGCCTGGTGTCCTTATAAGAAGAGGAGATTAGGGCACAGACACACAGAGGGAAGAGGGTATGAAGACAACTGGGAGAAGACAGCCGTCTGCAAGCCAGGGAGAGAGGCCTCAGGAGAAAGCAACTCGGCAACATCTTGATCTCAGACTTCCAGCCTCTATTTCTGTTGTTTAAGCCCCTCACTCTGTTAATTTTGCTATGGCACCTGTAGCAAAATAACACAGTGGGAAAAATCTTCCAGAAGGAGGCAGAGGAGCCGTCTCGGCGTGCCCAGCATCCCGCGTCTCTTCTCTGTGTGCCGTGAGTCAGGCCTGCCCCCTCTCCGAGCAGATGTGGGGCCTTTGCTTCTACAGACAGGGGCAGAGTTGGGGGGTGGGCAGGGCAGTCAGGGACCAAGGGCAGCACTGCTCTTTCCTGGAGCCCCATTTATTTTCCCTGATGCCCACTCAGTCCTTTTGCCAGACTGACTGTCACCCCAAAACGGAGCGCCTGATCTATCTTCCTGCAGACTCCGTGAATGTCACATGTTTCTCGCCTTCTCCCCTCTTCCTTCAACCACTGGGTGAATACAAAACAATCTCCTGAAAGTCCCCAGCAGCAATTGTCTCTCCCAGAACGAGGGGCATGGAGCTCATAGTTTAAAGGAGATTACCTCCTCGGATTTAATGAGAGCCACTGTGAAAGCAGTGTCCCTGAGAAAAGGGGGAAAAAACACCATCAAAAAAGAAAAAAAGAATAGCCATCCAATTAGTGTCTCTAACATGGCCTCATTATAATCCACTCTGACATTTGCCAGTGGTGTTAGATTCGAGCTGCAAAAAATGTCTTTTGAAAAGCAAATTGACATTTGCCATCACCCTCCCCCACCCGCTGGAGTCCTAAGACTTCAGCACTTACCGTGGCAGCTGAGATTAGGCAAAGAAGACAGAGGGACCACAGGTGAACTAACTCATGACAGGGAAGGACGAGATGCCTGATGGAGGAGGGGAGAGGGCAGAGAACATCGGAGCTACACGTGAACGATCCTCACCTTCCGTGCCTCTGTGTGATTTCCTTTTTAGGGAACATTTAATAAGAGACAGAAGCCAGATTTGGTTGAGCTGAATGCAGGATCGCCATGGCAACCTTCCTTTGGAGGTTATCCAAGTCAGGTAGTGACAGCAAAGCTGAGTTAAAGGTCATCCCTGCCGAGAAAGATGGGCATTGATAAAGTATTTTAACAAGACCCAGAGGAGCTGGTATTTGAAAGCAACCCACAGAGGATCAACTAGACCCTAGGAATGAGAGGCAAACAGCAGCAGGGTGAGAGGGGGTGTTCTGTGGGGGATTCCATCAGAGCCCCATGCTGGAGCTGTAAACACCTCACCCTCCATGCAGAGAACTTGGGTCTCCACCAAAAGCTCAAACTTGACACGATTCGTATTTGCTCAAAGGAAGGGTTAAAACCCATTGGCCTCTGGATGGTAAGGAAGTACATCTGTGCAATTCTGTGCCCAACACGTTTTCAGGCATTCCTGAAAAGTTCTGAACGAGCCAAATTTTGGCAAATGGAACAGCACTGACCTTCCTTATCACTCCCAGAGATGCTTTATTTAATCTCTTTACTATTAGAACATCACTTTAAAATCTTGGAGTTAAAAACCCTTTTCTAGCACATCGCTGAAGCCAGAAAGCTCTGAGGAAACCACATCAATATGAAAGTGTGGCTGGCCGGGAGGAGAAGATGTAAAATGAGTTTTAAACATAAGAAAATGTGACAGAACTAAGATCCTACATGCTGCGGAGCAGCTAAGTCCATGCGCTGCAACTACCGAATCTACGCACAGCTGGAGAGTCTGTGCTCCTCAGTGAAGATCCCACGCGAGGCAAGGAGAATCCTGCATGCTGCAACTAACAGCCAATGTAGCCAAACAAACAAATATTTTTTTAAAAGAAGAAAATAACAAAATAACCCGACATCCCTCATGAATAAGCAAGTTCAGTTCAGTTCAGTTCAGTCGCTCAGTCGTGTCCGACTCTTTGCGACCCCATGAATCACAGCATGCCAGGCCTCCCTGTCCATCACCAACTCCCGGAGTTCACTCAGAAGCAAACGCCTATTTAAATGATAGCAAATAAACATAGGTACGTGAAAACAATTGTATTTTACTATCTCATAATCAAGGATCTAGCAGTGTGGTAATACTTAGCAGTTGATGGGGTGTGAGGAAACAAGCGTTCTTACACACTCCTGGTAAGAGTGTAAATTGGTGCCACTCGGTGGTAGACAGTTTGTATAAATCTATCAAAATTTAAAATGGACCTCCCTTTGAGATGGAAATTCCACTTCTGCATAGCTGCTCTCATGCAAAGATATATGGACACAGGTGTTCATTCATTGCAGCACTGTTTATACTAGCAACAGATTAGAAACAATGTGAAGGTCCCACAGGAGACAGAGGGAAGAAATTATGAAACATCCATAACATGGAATAATAGAAAGAATGAGACATGTATAGGTGTTGACATAAAATAACCTCCCTAATACATTACATGAAAAAAGCAAGTACAGAATTGTATCATATGCTCACCTGTACTTTTCTGCAATTACAGAATTTCACTGTGTGCATATACTAATTCATTTTAAAATTTAGGCTTAAAATGTCATCTAGGATTTGAATTATGGACCATTTGTTCCACATGGTTGGAGCTTCCCTGGTGGCTCAGGTGATAAAGAATCTGTCGGCAATGCAGGAGACCTAGGTTCAATCTCTGGGTCAAGAAGATCCCCTGGGGAAGGGAATGACTACCCACTCCAGTATTCTTGCCTGGAGAAATCCATGTTGGTAACCCTAGCATCCATTTCTCCTTTCCTCCTTCACAGTACCTCAGGACTCCATCCATCCCTCAAGTAGCCCATGAGATTCAAAGGACATAAACCTACCCAACTCCAGTGGGGGGCCCTGAGTCAGTGGGTTTCAGATTTCAGGAAGCATCAGAACCAGCTGGAGGGTTTATTAAACCAGAGAGTGTCTGACGCAGTAAATCTAGAGCAGGGCCCTGATAAGTTTCATTCCAAAGAAGCACTGATATTGATGGTCTGGGGACCACACCTGCAGAACCCATGATTTAAACCAGAAAATCCTTCCTTTGTGTTAATGATGGCTTCAGAGCTACAGCAGCAACACCATCTGAGATATCTGATGTGAGTGTGATGGGATGTTTTGTGGAAGACCACTTCCTTCTCTTAACAGAGAAGCACAGAGTAAACCACACTTTCTTCCCTCTTCCCCCGAATGTGAATGGGACAGGGATGAAACCCTGACTGTTATTGGGAGGTATCTTATAACCACAAGAGAAATCAACCTTTAGATGCTCCTAATACTGTGAAAGGAGCTGAAAGATGAAAAGCTCGGAGTCCTGGATCTGAGGTCCATGCCACGCTAGGTTCCCCTCCATATGAGCCAATGCATTTGGTTACAGTTCAGGCCCCTGGATCTGAGGTCCATGCCACGGCTAGGTTCCCCTCCATATGAGCCAATGCACTTGGTTACAGTTCAGGCCCCTGGATCTGAGGTCCATGCCACGGCTAGGTTCCCCTCTATATGAGCCAATGCATTTGGTTACAGTTCAGGCCCCTGGATCTGAGATCCATCCCACAGCTAGATTCCCCTCCATATGAGCCAATGCATTTGATTGCAATTCAGGCCCCTCGACGCTGTCTTCTGTTGCTGCTGTGGTTTAGCCCCTAAGCGTGCTCGGCTCTTTTGCGACCCCATGGACTATCGCCCGCCAGGCTTCTCGGTCCATGGGATCCTCCAGGCAAGGACGCTGGAGTGGGTTGCCATGCCCTCCTCTGTCAGGATCTTGCCAACTCAGGGGTTGAACCCACATCTCTTAAATCTCCTGCCTTGGCAGGGGGATTCTTTACTGCTGAGCCACCAAGGAAGCCCTTTGTCTTCTGTTACCTGTAGACAAACACTTTCCAACTGACACAAGCCTAGAAAAGATATTATTTTTAAAAATATTTAAAGTTAAAACCATTTTCTTTATGGCAAAATGCCATAAACTTAGCATAGACTAATAGCAGATTGGGGAAAACATTTGCAACATGTGCTTTCTGTGTCCCATCTCAGTTAATACTCTGGTCAAGCAAGCCTTCCTGCTCTCTCTCAATCCAGTGCCACACAGAAGTAGGTAATGAAGAAATACAACTCTGAATCAAAGCTCAGGGAAAGAACATTATTTAATAAGTAGCTCTGCAGGGTCAAAGCCTACAAAGAGGTTGGAACACTCAGAAAAAGCATCCTTTATAAATGTTTATCCCATCTATCTTCTCTACAAGCCACAGAGCCCGGCAGCTACCTCCAATCTTCTCTGTCTCCATCCATCCTCCAAAACGTTGCCTGATTCTTCTCTTTATGATGCCTGCCCTCTCTAGATAAGTCACTATCGTGTAAAGTCATCCAGTCCTCTTGGCTACCACCAATACTGTCTTTCCATTTACTCCTGGCGCAGTTGAGGTGAGGGAGGGGTGAATGAGAGGAAAGCAGTGACATTTATGCCTGTAACTAATGCAGAGATATAAAAGTGACAAGGATATAGATATATACGAACCAATGTAGAGATGAAGAAGTGACAGCAGAATTTAAGTGACTTAGTCCAAAGTCACACCCGGAAAACCCAAGCTGTCAATCATTACACTAATCTGCCATCAACAGGGGACTGAGAATATTAATACAAAAATCACTCTTACAAATCAGAGAGGAGGAAAACCATTCTAATGGAAACATTCTCAAAGAACATGCACAAGCAAATTGAAGAGAAACAAATTGAAAAAGAGGTTCAAGCTCACTAGTAATAAAATGAATGGAAATTAAAACAATATTTCAGCTAGCAGATGAGCGAAGTTTTTTTAAAATTAATTATAATTCATGTTGGCTGGGGTATGGAGGAAAAGGCACTCCCACACTGTGCTCATGGGAGAGTGACTGAATAAAAATTAGGTAATACCTCCGCAAATTTAAAATCAGCATGCCTTTGACCCTGCAGTTGTGTTTCTAGTCATTTATCTTAATGAGTTCATCAGACAAGCAGAAAAGAAATATGTACAAGAATGTTTGCAAAGCCTGTGTTTTAGTAGTAAAATATGGAAAGAACTTAGAGCCCATCCATAGGGGATTAAACATTGTATAGGAGAGAAAGAAAAAAACAATACTTGTTACAAACTCCCCAGTACAGAACCCCACAGCTGACTTCCTTGCCGACTTGATCTTAGGCCACACTGGACAAACACAGGCTCCATCAGCAGAACTCCATCTTGTCTCTGTACAAGTCATAGCAGGGAACCCCAAGGCAGAATGGGGGATCTCAGCCTATCCCTGGGAGGTGGAGGGGCTGAGCCTCACAGACCTAGCTTCTTCTCCAAACCCCTTCTCTTTGGAGGATTAAGTAAGGCATTAGAGAAAGGCTGAGGCATTATTCTAATAGGGGCCCTACCATCTGGAAACAGGAAGACAGAGAAAAGGGGTTCCCCTTATCCCAACCTTACATAGGTTTCAATATTCACAGAAAAAATGTCTGGAGATGACTATCTATCAGAATAGTCTCAGTAGTGGAACTATTTCCTTTTCTTCTTTAATTCACCATTCTAGCATGTTTCATTAGTGACAGAAGCAGAGCCGGACATGCGGTTGCCTCCTGCAGAAAGAGAAGAGAAGGAAAATAGCTTTACATACCTAGCATGTGCTGGGCTGGGCAGCCTTTATCTGTGCTTTGCTGTGCTGTGTACACATTGGACCCTTTGAGGATGTTTCCCTAATGAGCAAGCAGCCAGAATTCTCACACTGCCTTACCCTGGGGAATTTAGGAAGTCGTAGCATGTTGCAAGGCAGCAGGCCCGCGGTGAGCCTACCATGATGGGGGGCCACCATGGTTGGGGGCAAGGGGAGTCCATGGGAGGCAGAGGTTGCAGAGGGGATAGCCCAAGCCAGATGGAAAGTGTGGCTAGACTCAAGATCTGCAAGGCCAGCAAGAACTTAGGCAGGGTTTAGCCAGTAGGATAGGGGTAGAAATGCATCTCATCTTCAACAGGTATAAGTGGCAGATACCAGAAGGGTGCCTATTAAGCAGAAATGAAAAAGACTCTCTCCAGAGGAATCATAAAGAATCCAGAGGCTGGCAAAAGGATACCTTAGTTGCAATGAAATCCCACACATCTATACCTATACCCAAAAACCATCTTGAAAAGACAGCAAGAATAAAGCATTTAAAAGAAGAAATATTGGCTGGGTAGAGGTTTGAACATTGAATTTGATTAGATATTTCTAGATGACAGGACTAGCTCGTGAGAACTGCTACAAGACTACAAAAGTGCTAGCTGTTCAGTTGTGTCGGACTCTTTGCATCCCCGAACTGTAGCCCGCCAGGCTCCTCTGTCCATGGAATTTCCCAGGCAAGAACACTGGAGTGGTAATCATTCCCTCCTCCAGGGGATCTTCCTGACCCCAGGATCAGTCCCGTGGCTCCTGCATTGCAGGCAGATTCTTTACCATCTGAGCCACTATTGAAGCCCTCAAGATAACAAGACTGCAAAATATATATATATATATATATATATATATATATATATATATATATATACACACACACACAGTGTTGACTAGTTGTTATTCAGTCACTCAGTCGTGTCCAACTCTTGGCAAACCCATGGACCATAGCACACCAGGCTTCCCCGTCCTTCACTATCTCCTGGAGTTTGCTCAAACTTATGTCCATTGAGTTGGTGATGCCATCCAACCATCTCATCCTCTGTTGACTAGAGCATAGTGGAAAAAGAATCCTCACATTTGGCTGATAGTAGAGTGACTGAAGAAAAATTAGGTAATACTTCTCCAAACTTAAAATCTGCGTACGTCTGACCCTGCAGTTCTGCTTCTAGTATTTATCCTGACAAGTTCATCAGATAACAAGAAAGAAAGAAATTCAATCTCTGCCAATAGTGGCAATAAGGGGCATTTCCAGACGGGTTTTCAAATCTGAGTTGGAATGTGTTAATGTCTACCATAGCGTTTCTCCTGTACCCTTCCAGTGTATTTTGAAGGACAGGAAGGAAATGTTTCGCTGTTGCTAGTTGACCTCTTACCAGCATCCTGCAAAGAACTCAAGGAACATTTCTAGAATGAGAAAATGATGTGTGAATCCTAACGCAAGAAGAGATGCTTAAGGCTTTGGAGTCAACTCACTCCATGTCTTCAGATAAACCTATAAGGGTTCTTGGAGGGGGAGGAATAAGCTGAGAGGCTGAGAGTGATGTATACCCACATAGACCATTACAGATTACTGAGCAGAGTTCCCTGTGCTATACAGTAGGCTCTTATTAGTTATCTATTTTAATAAATAGAGCTGGTAGAGCAAAGCCCAGAGACCCCTCAAAGTATATAACTCCAGTATATACCCTCCAGGTATAAGTGGAGACACAACAAAGAGTTGGAACCCTAAATGCTACCCCCAGTATAAGAGTGTTCCGATAATAAACCCCCCTCTCTAACGACTACAAGGAAAACGATCTGCTTCAAAAGTCTGTGGTAAGTAGAAGAGAAAAAAAGAGTCTCCCCTGAGAGTGTGTAACCTCAAGTCAGATTCAGGCAGGTTCACAGGCTGAGTTTAAATTATCTGATTGATTTGAAAAACCTCAAGGTAAGAATTTAGTTCAAATAGCACTGGGTTGTTAATTCCCTAGACACCTGACAGCAAGCAATACCTTTCCTCTCTGAAGAAAGTCATCTTCAACTCCACCCTCAAAGTATTCCCACAGGTAAAGTTCTAAATCAGAGTTCATAACTGACAACAAGAAATCATGAACCAGAGCCAGCTGAAAATACAGACAGCAGAATAAGAATTAAAAACATGGTAAGATACTAGAATTATTAGACACAGAATATAAACTCAGTCTTTTAAAAGTAAACTTGTATGTTCTAGCATACAGATGTCAAATTATAATGCTGCACATCTAATATTTGGGCTTCCCAGGTAGCTCTAAAGATAAAGAATCCTCCTGCCAATGCAGGAGACACAAGAGACTCCGGTTTGATCCCTGGGTCAGGAAAATCCCCTGCAGTAGGAAATAGCACCCCACTCCAGTATTCTTGCCTGGAAAATTCCATGGGCAGAGGAGCCTGGCAGGTCACAGTCCATGGGGCTGCAAAGAGTCAGACATGACTGAGCACACACACACACCTAAAATTTACATAATAATTTTTAAAGTAAAGGAGAGTTGAGTAAGAAGAAAGCATATCTAAAAATAACTAAGCATATTTGGGGTAAAAAAGATTAGAACGTCTAGAAATAAGAAATATAATCACTGAAATTGAAAATATACTGCAGAAACACTGGACACCCACAGCATTGCTGCTGCTGCTGCTAAGTCGCTTCAGTCATGTCCAACTCATGTCCGACTCTGTGCGACCCCATAGATGGCAGCCCACCAGGCTCCCCCATCCCTGGGATTCTCCAGGGAAGAACCCTGGAGTGGGTTGCCACTTCCTTCTCCAATGCATGAAAGTGAAAAGTGAAAGGGAAGTCGCTCAGTCGTGTCCGACTCTTAGCAATCCCATGGACTACAGCCTACCAGGCTCCTCTGTCCCTGGGATTTTCCAGGCAAAAGTGCTGGAGTGGGGTGCCATTGCCTTTTCCGACCCACAGCATTGGCTAAATGTAAAAGCCCTGCCAACATCAAGTGCTGTGAGGATTAGACCATTTGGAATGCTCATTCATTGCTGGTGGAAATGCAAAATGGTATGGAAACTTTAGAGGAAGTTCTGCCAGTGTTTTATAACATTAAATATGCATTTACCATGTGGCCCAGAAATCCCATTTCCAAGTGTTTACTCACAATAAGTGAAACATAAGTTCACACGAAAACCTGTAAGCAAATGTTCATTGCACTTTTATTTGTTATAGCCAAATATTGGAAACAACCTAAATTCTAGCAACTGGAAAAAGGATAAATAAAGTGAGGCACACCCATACCCTGGGATACTCTTCATTGGCTAAAAAAGGAAGGAGAAATAAAACAGATTACATCAACATGAAAGATTTCTGTTCTATGTAAGACATCATGGACAAACTTAGTAAAAAGTAGTCAGACTATGAAAAGATACCTACGATGACTAAAATCAATAGGAAATATTATATAGAATATATAAGAATGTCTGCAAATCAACAAGAAAAAACAGAAACACAGCAGAAAAATGAGGAAAAATATAAACAAGCATTTTACAGAAGAGAAACCTCCAAACTAACAAGTATGTGAAGAGGTATTCAAACTCCATTAGGCATCCAAGAAATGCAGATTAAAATAACAATAAAATATGCACTTACATGTATGAGATCAGCAAAAATTAGGGAAATGGCATAATGCCAAATACCAGAGGACACTTGGAGACACAGAAACCACAGGCAATGCTGGCAAGAGCTGCCCTGAAGTGCCAGGCGGGGCCACTTCACCCAGTTAGGAATATGCATTTCCTGGGAGCCTGCCATTCCACTCCATTAGATCCCGAGCATACGGTCATGCAGGGCTATGAGGGGATGTCTATGGAGATGCTCGGTGTAGCTATAGTTGGGGGGCAAAAGGGTTTTCTGGCATCCATTACTGAGAGAACATGGAGGCAAAACACTACACATTTACTGTGAAGCAGTTACAAACTATGGATTAAGTACTCTTATACTTTATAATATATATATATATATATCTCATTGAAGTATAGTTGACTTACAATGTTTCAGGTGCATAGCAAGGTGGTTCAGTTATACACATATGTGCATGCATGCTAGGTCACTTCAGTCAATTCTGAGTCTTTGTGACCCAATGGACTGTAGCCCACCAGGTTTCTCTGTCCATGGGTTTCTCCAGGCAAGAGTACTGGAGTGGGTTGCCATGCCCTTCTCCAAGGGATCTTCCCAACCCAGGGATCAAACCTGTGTCTCCTGAGGCTTCTGCCTTGGCAGGTGGATTGTTTACCACTGAGCCACTAGAGAAGCCCAGTTATACATATACACATATATTATTTTTCAGATAATTTTCCATCATAGGTTATTATAAGATAATGACTATATTCCCTGTGCTATACAGTAAGACTTTGTTGCTTGTTCCATATCTATTTCATACACTTAATATAAAAAGAAACAGAATGATCTATATAACACAAGTTAAAAATATATTCCCATATAAAAACAATATCTATCTTCCAAGAATACATGCAAAAGAAAAGCTGTACATTAAACATATTAGAGTGGTTGTCTCTGGAGTAGACAGTAGCAGGGTGGTGGGAGGAAAGAGTCGTAGAAACAAGGAGTAAATAAATGATGGTAGAGAAGTGCTTTGCATGAATCCATTATGATAATTCACCATGAACTGAGAAGCATAATTAACTTGACCCTCTGATCTTGAGGCCTAAATAAAAAACCACCCAGAATAATAAAAAGAAGAAAATTTTTTTCTTCAAGAAAGAAAATATTTAAGGATTGAAAAGAAAGAAATGAAATTATCATTGTTTAGAGATTATATTATGAAGTACATAGAAAACCCAAAAGCATCTACAGGTAACTAGAATTAAAAATAAGAGAATTTGAGAAGTTTGTCAGATTTGAAACCAAGATATAAAAATACTTGTCATTTCCATACATCAGTAAGAAAAAATTTCAAAATGTAATTTTAAAAAGCTATAATTTAGAATAGTACACAACTTACAGGAAAATATATCAACATACAGGCTAACAAGTTTATCAAAGAGTAAATTTTATTAAAGTTGTGCAGGACCTAAATTGCAAATTATTAAAGACTACCTAAAGAGATAGATAGGCTTCTCAAAATAATGGATTGAGAAACTTAATATCACATAACGGTCCATTATCCTCCAATTAACCTTTAGGTTTAACACTATTCTAATCGAAATTGGAAAAGACCCTGATGCTGGAAAAGATTGAAGGCAGGAGAAGATGACAGAGGATGAGATGGTTGGATGGCATCACCGACTCGATGGACATGAGTTTGAGTAAGCTCCAGGAGGTGGCAATGGACAGGGAAGCCTGGCGTGCTGCAGTCCCTGGGGTCGCAGAGTCGGACACGACTGAGGGACTGAACCGAACTGAATCAAAATTCTAATAACTTTTACTTTAGTGGAACTTACTAAGCTAACTACAAAATGTATGTATATAGAAGAATAAAAGGCCAAGAATAATCAGGACATTAGAATGAGTAGAAGTAATTTGTCTCAGCAGATACCAAAAATAGCAATGAAGATAGTAGGTTTTGGTACAAAATGGACAAAGAGATCAGTGAAATGAAATAAAAAGCCAGATGCACCAAAGGAAACCATCAACAAAAAGAAAAGGCAGCCTAATAAATGAGAGAAAATATTTGCAAATCACACATATATTAAGAAATTAATATATAAAATATATTTTAAAGCTCATACAACAGCATAAAAAAATCTGATCAAAAAATGGGCAGAGGACCTGAATAGACATTTTTCCAAAGAAGATATTCAAATGGCCAATAGGTACATTAAAAGGCACTCAACATCACTAATCACCAGGGAAATGCAAAATAAAACCACAATGAGGTATCACCTCACATCTATTTTCCTGGAGAGGGAAATGGCAACCTACTCCAGTATTCTTGCCTGGAGAATCCCCCAGGCAGAGGAGCCTGGCGGGCTACTGTCCATGAGGCTGCAAGGAGTTAAACATGACTGAGCGACTAACACTTCACTTCACATCCATTTAAATGGCTTTTATTATTAATAAGATAACAAATAACAAGTGTTGGTGAGGATGTGGAGAAAAGGGAACCCTCATACACTATTGATTGAGACGCAAGTTAGTTCAGCAAGTACAGAAAACATTACAGAGGCTCCTCAAAAAACTAAAACAACTACTGTATGATCTAGTAATTCCATTTCTGAGCATTTATCCAAAAACACCGATTAAGAAGAAAACCATAATTCAAAAGGTCATATGCACCCCAATGTTTATTGAGCATTATGTCGAATAGCCAAGATATGGTAACAATCTAAGTACCCATCAACAGATAAACAGATAAGAAAATGAGGTATTTACACTGAATGGAATATTATTCAGCCATAAAAAATGAAATCTTGCCACCTGTGACAATATGGATGGATTCTGAGATAGCATATGATCTCACTTCTATGCGAAATCTGAAAACAAAACCGAAACCAAAATTTAAGAAGCTCATGAAGGTGAAAGTGTTAGTCTCTCAGTCCTGTCCAACTTTTTGCCACCCCACGGACTGTAGCCCTTCAGGCTCCTCTGTCTATGGGATTTCCAACAGGCAAGAATACTGGAGTGGGTAGCCATTCCCTTTTCCAAGGGATCTTCCCAACCCAGGAATCAAACCCAGGTCTCCTGCACTGCAGTCAGATCCTTTACGGTCTGAGCCACCAGGGGAGCCCTCAGTTCCAGAGAATATATTGGTTGCCTGAGTCAGGGGTAGAGGGCGAGTGAAACAGGTGAAGAGGACAAAAGGTACAACCTCTCAGCTATAAAAAGAAAAAGTCATGAGGATGAGAGCTGGGAATAACATCACACACAAGAGTATCAGAGGCCGAAAGGGGCCGGGGTGGCACCTGTGAGAGGCACCTGCCACAGGAAGCCAGCGGGACGCCACCCGGGGCCCAAGGAAACCTGCGTCCCTGCCTGGAGAAACCACTGCACAGGCTCAGGCCCCTGGGACTAGTCCAGCAGCTGCAGGTCCTGCGTGCAGCCAGCAGCCGCCCTCTGACCAGACATGCACCCACCACCTCGTCGAGCAAATGTCAGGGCGATCGCCTTCAGTTAACTGACACTTCCCCCAAAAGCTCAAAGGTCAGGCCAGAAATGATTGTGTCCTGTGATGGCAAGTTTCCCATTACTCCACCCTCATAGAAATGGGGACTCCTGATCTAAGGTAGGTCTGCATGGAGAAATGAAAGAAAATCCATGTTTGTAAATAGAAAGGCTGGGTTTTACAAACTGCCTGACCTCTGAAACATCATATACCATACATTTACACATATATATGCGTGCTAACTCACTTCAGTCATGTCAGACCCTTTGCAACCCCGAGGACTGTAATCTGCCAGGCTCCTCTGTCCATGGGATTCTCCAGGCAAGAATACTGGAGTGGGTTGCCGTGCCCTCCTCCAGGGGATCGGCCCGACCTGGGGATCGAACATGCATCTCTTATGTCTCCTGCACTGGTAGGCGGGTTCTTTACCACTAGCACCACCTGGGACGCTTATATAAATGTGTGTGAAAGTGTTAGTTGCTCAGCCACGTCCGACTCTTTGCAACCCCATGAACTGTAGCCCACCAGGCTCCTCTGTCCATGAAACTCTCCAGGCAAGAATACAGGAGTGGGTTGTCATTTCCTTCTCGTGGATAAACAGAACGTGAGGAGTCACTAAGCATCCTGATTGTGACTGGCTTCTTCTAATTCATGGTTCATCAGGGGCTCTTTCCCAGTTACTTACATAGTATTCACATTATGAATTATATATAACATTGATTTGAAGACAATTACCTGGGTCCCCTGAGTCTTCTCTTCAAAGCAAACATCTCCTACTCTTCCAGTGCACAGTTCAGACCCCTGAAGACTCCAGCTTGTTGCTGTCTCTCTTGTTAAAGTGTATTGACCAGGGATACACCCAGTCCAGGCCTCGAAAATGAGCAAAGGCAGTTTAAAAGTTGATTTTTTTCAGCATAAGATTCAGCCATAAGACATTGGCATGGATTTAGCCTGTGTCATGACCCTCTTGAGAGTCCCAACTTGAAAGTCTCATTTCAAGGTGTTGACAGCCACTCAAAGACTCTGACTTTTGACCTTGCTCTCTGGCCAACCCCACCCACCACCTGCCCAGAACTGGTTTTGCAATTCAGGCTGAACTCTTTCTCCACCAAAAGCAAACCACTGGCCTTGGTTGCTCAGGTGTTGTCTATCTCCCAAATTCCTCTTATAAAAAGCTGCAGCTGAGTGTTAGCGGGTCCTTCTCAACAAAAAAAAAAACTAACATGGTAAATTCTGTCAGGAGGAAAAGCAGGGGAGGGATAAACTGGGAGATTGGGATTGACATACACACTACTATAGATAAAACAGATACCTAACAAGGACCTCAGAGAAGGCAATGGCACCCCACTCCAGTTCTCTTGCCTGGAAAATCCCATGGACGG
The DNA here is from genome assembly GCF_001704415.2 of Capra hircus. Lineage (NCBI taxonomy): Eukaryota > Metazoa > Chordata > Mammalia > Artiodactyla > Bovidae > Capra > Capra hircus. Next base: position 13,745,562 of record NC_030828.1, on the reverse strand, counting down.
AGGAGCCTGGTGGGCTACAGTCCATGGGGTTGCTAAGAGTCGGACATGACTGAGCAACTTCACCTTCACTTTTCACTTTCATGCATTGGAGGAGGAAATGGCAACCCACTCCAGCGTTCTTGCCTGGAGAATACCAGGGACAGGGGAGCCTGGTGGGCTGCCATCTATGGGGTCGCACAGAGTCAGATACGACTGAAGCGACTTAGCAGCAGCAGCAGCAGCAACAAGGACCTACTGTGTGGCACAGGGAACTCTATTCAGAACTCTGTAATGACGTACATGGGAAAATAATCTTAAAATGAGTGGGTATATGTGTATGTGGGGGCTTCCCAGGTGGTGTTAGTGGTAAAAAAAAAAAAGAAAAGAAAAGAAAACCAGTCTGCCAATGCAGGAGATATAAGAAACGCAGGTTCAAGCCCTGGATCGGGAAGATCCCCTGGAGGATGGCGTGGCTATCCACTCCAGTATTCTTGTCTGGAGAATCCCATGGACAGAGGAGCCCTGAGGGCTACAGTCCATGGGGTCGCACAGTCAGACACGATTGAAGCGACTTAGCACAGATGCACGCACACATAGGTATATGTATAACTGAATCGCTTTGCTGTGTACCTGAAACTAACACGACATTGTAAATCAACTATACTTCAATAAAGATTTTTTTAAATTGCTGAATCTAGGCAGTCATAATATGGTTGATGATTACACTATCTTTTTATGTTTTCTGGAATTTTTTGCAATAAAAAGTCGGAGATAAACATGGTAAATTTTGCGTTAGGTGCTTTTTTTTTTTTTAACAACCAGTGGCTCAGCGGGTAAAGAATGCGTCTGCAATGCAGGAGACACAGGAGACATGGGTTAGATCCCTGAGTCAGGAAGATCCCCTGCAGGAAGAAATGACAACCCACCACTCCAGTATTCTCGCCTGGAGAATCCCCTGGACAGAGGAGCCTGGCGGGCTACAGTCCATGGGGTTGCAAAGAGTTGGACATGACAGAGCTAAGCAGGCACACACACAGGCAAGAAGGAAGGGGAGGGAGGGGGAGAAGCGCCGTGGGAGGTGCGGGCCAAGAGAAGGGTGTGCCAGCCCCAGCTCACCACCCCCACCTTCCGTTCCCATCCTGGCTTCATAGGATGTCACAAAAGACCACCAAGCACCTTGGTGTCTGTCGGCCTAAGTTCACACGACATTCCTCTCCTTAGAACCGGCCTCCCCTTGGCTGCTGCTCTGACGGCGCAGGCCCTGGAAGCACAGGTTGGGGCCCTCTGGGAGGGATGCTCCTGGCCCAACAGTGATGCTGAGGAGTGCTCTCCAGGTGCTCGCAGAGAGGGCAGGCCCGCCCGAACCCAGGGCGGCTGAGCTGCGGGCAGGAGGCCCGCCCAGGATGGCCCACCCCAGCCGGCTGCCCAGACCAGTGTCTCCTCAGCTGAATCTTCAAGGACAGGCAGAGCTGTGCTCCTTTTCTGCGAGAGACACCATCACGGGTGAAGGAGTGACGGTGGGAGAGAGTCGGGCAGTTTCCTCGGGGCCGCCAGCGATCCTGTGCGGTGGGAGAAGCGCGAGCTTGCCTGGAGGGGGCGGGAAGAGCGAGGACAGAACGACGGACAGGAAAGGCCCCCTAGGCCCCCGAGACAGGGCTGGCCTGGATTCTGTCCCGAGTAATTGTATGCTAAGGGGGAGTGTGATCAGATTTGTATTTTAAAGAGGCCATGGAGGGAAATAATGGGATAGAAGATGAATGAGAACAAAAGATGATAGCTTGGAAAACAGAAGCTGCAGAGAGCAGAGGTTATGGGAGCAGGAGAACAGGAGGGTCAGGGGGCGGGGTGGGAGGCAGTCTGGGGGGTCCAGAGAGTGGGGTCACTCCGCAGCTCTGCCTTGAGACTTGAGCTGAGTCCCAGTTCTTATTGGGGAGGACAGTAACAGTGCTCTTTGACCTCCCTGAGCCTCAGTTTCCCTCTTCTTTAAAGCAGCATATTGTTGCTGTTGTTCAGTCGCTCAGTCATGTCTGAGTCTTTGCGACCCCATGGACTGCAGCACACCAGGCTTCCCTGTCCCTCACCATCTCCCAGGTTTGCCCAAACTCAAGTGCATTGAGTTGGTGACGCTATCCAACCATCTCATTCTCTGTCGCCTCCTTCTCCTCCAGGCTTCAATCTTTCCCAGCGTCAGGATCTTTTCCAATGAGTCAGCACTTCACCTCAGATGGCCAAAGGATTGGAGTTTCGGCTTCAGCAGCAGTGCTTCCAGTGAATATTCAGGGTTGGTTTCCTTTGGGATAGACCACCAGGCTCCTCTGTCCTTGGGATTTCCCAGGCAAGAATACTGGAGTGGGTCCTTCTCCAGGGAATCGTCCCGATCCAGAGATCGAACCCACATGGATTTTTTACCACTGAGCCCCTGGGAAGCCCTTAAAACAGCACAGAGATTTATAAACCAAGAGAAGTAAAATGCATGTGAGAATATAACTCTCTAAGACAGGTCTGACTCATCACAAGGGTTCAGGAAGCTCTCCATGGAAAGCAGTTGTGGAGTTTCTGCAGAGCAATGGGCCATGGCAAGGAAGGCTGGAAGAAAAGCAGCAGTTATTTCAGTTTTGCCAGAAGCCTTCAACAGAGAGGGAGCCAAAGAAAGAGAAAAGCAGACGGGTTGGAGCTTTATAAAAAACAGGCCTTGGGGCGGGGTGGCGGGGGGGATGCTGCATGCTTCTTGGAAAGCCACTCTGGAATCTTCTGGGAGCAAAATGGGAACAGTTTTGATTCACTAAGAGCAACATTTGGTGAAACCTGAGAGAGCCATCAACCTCAGAAGCCAAGAGCCACCCCAGCCTACCCACCTCCATCGGGAAACGTGCTTCCAGGGCATAGGAGTGGTCCACACACTGGGAGATCCCCCAGTCTAGCTTCTCATGGAGCTGTTCTCACAGGAGGACCTTAGGCAGAGCCTCAGCCTACTGGTGAACAAAGGAGCCTGTAATTAAATGACCGGGACACGTGAAACTGGACAGTTTCAAGGAAGGCTCTGAGAAGTGCTGACAGCAAATGCACAGACAGGAGTCAGAGAAGAAACGGCTCGACACCCAACAGCTGGGCTCGGCACCCAACGGCTGGGCTCGAAACCCAACAGCTGGGCTCGGCACCCAACAGCTGGGCTCGAAACCCAACAGCTGGGCTAGGCTATGTATCAATTTTTCTTTTAAACCTCTCCATAAATAAGGCCTTCATCAAGAGAGTACATTTAGAGGGCTAGGCAATAGATATTAAAGTTCCATTTAATCAAAATCAATTAATCGTAATCTGCAGCCATTTAATTTGGTCTGAGTTAAAGCTTACCCTCAACCTATGGCAACAGGGCTTTCCTCCCACACCATAATCCGGATGGCAGGAGACATGGAAAACCATCCCACACAGGTCTCCCTCCTTGCCACTGATATCTTATGTGCCAAACACACATTCTCTTGTTTACCCATAGGGTGACATTCAAGGCCAAGTTTAAAAGTAGCACACTCCATTGCCACCCAGAGTGTGCTAAGTCACTCAGTCGTGTCCGACTCTTTGAGACCCCGTGGACTGTAGCCCCCTAGGCGCCTCTGTCCATGGGATTCTCCAGGCAAGAATACTGGAGTGGGTAGCCATTCCCTTCTCCAGGGGATCTTCCCGACCCAGAGATCAAATCTGGGTCTCCCACACTGCAGGTGGAATTTTTACCATCTGAACCACCAGGGAAGCCCACTCCAACCTGGCCATAAAGTCCTTTCCTCTGTTGGATGTAATGCCTCGCTAGTCACCACAGCAGGAGTGATAAACCCTGAGCACACACAAAACCTCTCATCCTACCCAAGTTCTCTGCAGACATAACCAGCTGATCTCAGCTTAAGGATCCTTGTCAACCCAGCGCTCCAAAACAAGCAAGGCATTCTAAATGTTCCTTCCTCCCAAAGGTCATCCTCCTTCCAATGAAAAAATACCTATGCTGTGCCCAAGGTCCTAAGTGCTGAGGGTACTTACTCAGTAGGATTACTCTTCCTACTTTAAGCAGAACTGACAAAGCAGGTGGTTGAATAGGGCTTTCTGGAGTGGAGGAGAGGTTCCAGATGCTCCAGATGCTCCAGAGGTTCCGGCATAGTACGGAGCCTGAACACAGGGGTTCAAATTCTGCCTCCATCCTACTTACTGTGCACCCTTGTGTATGTTACTTGACCTCTCTGTACCTTGGTTTCTCATCTAGCATTGTTGTGAGAATTAAATGAGATAATCTATGAAAAGGTCCCAGCACATGCTGGGCACTCAACAAATGTTACCTTATTGTTGTTGTAATTCCTGTGATCAGGCAGTGCCCTACTGGTGTCTGTAAGGCAAGATTCAGGGGAATTGTCAATTCCCTGAATAATATTTTTATTATTATTTATTCCCAAAATAAAGACATCAATTCTGTTGGCTTGAGTCCAGAGGTAGGGAGTTGCAGGCACAGCTGGTTACATCCCAGCTGCTCTGCGTCATTCTGTTCTGAATCTGCAAGAGGTCGACTAGTGTTTCCCACTATTGTAAGGCACCCCTGCATTTCCAGTGGCCACGTGGCATCTAATTCCCTGTGTTCCAGTGGTTAGGACTCGACACTCTCACTGATGGAGCCCTGGTTTGATCCCTGGTCAGGGGACTAAGATCCCACAAGCCGCTCAGGGCAGACAAAAGAAGAGGTGGCGGGGGACAGGACGGGGGGAGGGGGAGGTGGAATTTCTAGCAAAGGAGACAGAAAGAGATGGCTGTTGGGGATGGAACCAGTAGCGTGTGGCTCAGCCTGGATTAAATGGGGAAAGGAAGGCTTTCTGCTTCCTGGACTCCATGTGCTCACGTTTGGTTAGTGAGCCACACCTGCATGCTTTCCTGACGTCCCTGGGACTCGGGGAAGGATTACACTGGTGTGACCGCCCACCTTGTACTGGGGGCAGTCCACGTTGTCTTTTTCCCAGGGCCTCTCCATTGCTTAGCAAAGCCTTCAGCTGGTTTTAAGCAGTACTTTGCTCTTGAGTAATTAGTGCTTTGAGGAATTCATCGGCTATTATTTGTCAGGTGCTGCGGCCTGTTTACTGTGAGCAGAATTAAATCCAGGAGCTCTATCATGTGAAAACGAAACTGCCTAAAACCGTATATAAGACACATTGTTGCAACCATGCAAGTAGGCAGACTTTTCCTCTGTGGATTGTAATGTGGTTTACAAGCAGAGAGGTTCTGAAATCTTTTAAGCAACAGTGGTTTGGAGAAAATGACGCTCACTTGGAGACAGATACAGACGGACTTCCCTGGTGGCTCAGACAATATAGTCTGCCTGCAACACAGGAAACACAGGGTCAATCCCTGGGTGGGGAAAATCCCCTGGAGAAAGGAATGGCAGGCTGTAATCCGTGGGATCACAAAAGTCGGACACAATTTGGCAACTAAACCACCACCACCTTTGGCTGGTCAGTCAGGGATATGAGTCTTACTTCGGGTGTGAGGTCCTGGGTTCAAATTCTGGACGAGCCCAGCCTTTAAGTTGGGCTTTCCTGGTGGCTCAGATGGTAAAGAATCCACATGCAATGCAGGAGACCTGGGTTTGATCCCTGGGTTGTGAAGATGCCCTGGGAGATGGCATGGCAACCCACGCCAGTATTCTTGCCTGGGAAATCCCAAGGACAGAGGACCCTGGCAGGCTACAGTCCATGGGGTCACAAAGAGTCAGACACGACTGAGTCGCTAAGCACATAGATATATAGATATGAAATTCTATAGGTTTAGGAATAAGACCTGGAATAGCTTCTGGCTCCCACCATTATGTGACCTTAGATACATTAGTTAACTTCCCTGAAACCCAAATCAGTTTCTCTACCCTTAAAATGGGCACAATAATATCTACTTCAGAGACTGATTAGGAGAAGAAGTCAGATAAAACCCAGACATAGGCCTAGCGGCTGGCACTTAAAAAATATTCAGGTAATGAGTTGAATGGTGGCTGCCAAAAATATGTCCACTCAAAACCTGTAAATGTGACCTTACTGAGGAGAAAAAAGAGTCTTTGCAGATGTAGTTCGAGATCCAAAGTGAGACCCTCCTGAGTTATCCAGGTGGTCCCCAGTGATGAGTATTCTTACACGAGAGAGGCAGAGGGAAATCTGAGATGCGCAGAGGAGAGGCGGATGTGACCAGGGAGGCGCCCGAGAGATGTGGCCGCAGGAATGCTAGCAACCACCGGAACCTGGACAAGACGAGAAAGGATGTTCCCCCAGGGCCTCGGGTAGGAACAGGGCCCTACTGATGCCTTGGCTCCGGGCCTCCAAAACTGCAGGAGAGAAGAAAATCCCTGCAGTCATAAGCCACTAAGGTGGTGGTAATTTGCTGCAACAGCCCCAGGGAACACATCCCAGAATATGTGAATTCCCTGTATTTGCACACAAGATGGGGAAGAAGAGAAGCTGCGTCTGAGTGATTCCTGCTGTATCCCCATCAACAAACGCGATCATCGGCTTTTCCATTTAAACAAGCAAACAACTTGTCCCTTTGTCTCGGTTTTTCACTTGTAAGACCAAAACTGTAACTGGTTTCAATACGTGTTGATACGGTGCTGCCCCAATTAGCACAGGCGTGCAGACCCACCCCAGCCCAGTGACCAAAAAGTAGCAAGATGGCTTCTCTCTCACATGACCTGTCAGCCTGGGCTGGACGTGGAGAGGTCTGCTCCCCAGCATCCTCACTCTGGGCCCCAGGCTGACAGACACCGCTCCTTCTTACATGCATGTCATCCTCAGAAAGGCGGATGACACCACCCTAACAGCAGAGAGGAAAGAGGAACTAAAAGAGCCTCCTGATGAGGGTGAAAGAGGAGAGTGGAAAAGCTGGCTTAAAACTCCACATTTAAAAAACTAAGATCATGGCATCTGGTCCCATCATTTCATGGCAAATAGAAGGGGAGAAAATGGAAACAGTGACAGATTTTATTTTTTTTGGATTCCAAATCACTGTTGGCAGTGACTGCAGCCATGAAATTAAAAGACGCTTGCTCCTTGGAAGAAAAGCTATGACCAACCTAGACAGCATATTAAAAAGCAAAGACATCACTTTGCTGACAAAGGCCCATATAGTCAAGGCTATAGTTTTTCCAGTAGTCATGTACGGATGTGAAAGATAGCCCATAAAGAAGGCTGAGCACCAAAGGATTGATGCTTTTGAACTGTGGTGCTGGAGAAGACTCTTTAAGAGTCCCTTGGACAATGAGATCAAATCAGTCCATCCCAAAGGAAATCAACCCTGAAGGATTGATGCTGAAGCTGAAGTTTCAATACTTTGGCCACCTGATGCAAAGAGTCAATTCATTGGAAAAGACCCCAAGGCTGGGAAACATTGAGGGCAGTAGGAGAGGGGGTGGCAGAGGATGAGATGGTTGGATGGCATCAATGACTCAATGGACATGAGTTGAGCAAGCTCTGGGAGATAGTGAAGGACAGGGAAGCCTGGCGTGCTGGAGTCTATGGGGTTGCAAAGAGTCAGACACAACTGAGTTACTGAACAACAACTCCTCCTTAAGGAACTGACTTTTGCACAAGATGGCCAGGTGGGCTGCTGCAGGGGAGGAGGCATGGATATCAGCACTTCAGTGTTTCTGCCTATCGTGCTACTTCCATCACGTTACAATGACTCGAAACCCTAGCAGGGGAAATGGTGATGTTCAGTGGACCCGAATTAGGAGAGAACTAGATACTGGGGAATATTAGAAACATTAGCCACGAACATGGATTCAGTCATCTCCTTCTCTCCATATTTTGATGATTGCAGAGAACCCCAGTGTGAACTGACAATGAACAAAAAGATCATGGGACGCAGTGTTTTCCATTGAGTGGTTACCAACTAAACGTCGGCCCTGATGCCCCAGACTCCGCAATGAGGCGTTAGTGGATAAGAAGCCCTGTGTGAGGCTGCTGTTTTATTTTCTCTCCCTCTGGACAAACCACTCACCCCCACACACCAAGATTCATGGAAACTCAGACCCCCAGAGCCTATTAACCTCAGACGCCCCACGGGGTCCGATGCAAAGAGCCCAGATTGATGAGATCAAGCAGGCAGTCTCTCAGAAGTCTAGAGCGAAAAGCAGACGTCTGGCTACCAGCGTGAGACACCAAAGCTGGTCTTTGTGGGTGGCTGGCGGGAGCCTGGCGAAGCTGTCATTTTTCTAATGGGCTCAGGATGAGGATGGATTTTTTTTTTTAACCTGCTGGAGGAGCCACCAGTTAGCAAACACACTGCTCTGCCAGGAAAACAAACACACAGCTGGGAGACCCATTTTTCCTCCATGGTTAAATATCGTTCACTCAGATAAAAAAAGATTTCAAATACAGAAGCTCTTTAAAATCCCCTCCCTCCCTTTCTTCTTCCCTTTCTCCTTCTCCTCGCCCTTTGATGGAGTTTCAGTGCCTGTACGCAGCACTAACAACCGCTATTTCATCTTCGTTTCTATAGCAGAAAATGTAGGTCACTCATCTTCTGAGTGGCCTAGTTTTCCAGCTCTAAATAGAAATCTTTCCCCAGGTTGAGGTTTTTTTTTTTCCTAGGTTTGTGTCTAATAAAAGTGAGACCTGCTTAGCCCAAGAGGCTGCGCTCTGTCCTTCCTCTCCCCGCAGCTGCACACCTGGGAGGCTGGAGGGAGCATTCCGGGCACTGACGCCCTCGGTGAGTTCAAGGCCACAGCTTCCCCTGCAGGCCACAGGAGGGCCAGAGCGCACCTCTGAGGGCACAGCGAGCAGGATCTAACAGGGAGAACCGGGCCACTTCTCCTCGACCAGGTGAAGCAAAGACAGAGCCGCCAAGACGTGCCAGATGCCCGCCCGGGCTGAACACCTGCATCCCTCACGCTTCACCCCTGCCCAGGTCGGCCGGGGGGCTTTCTCTGGTTCTCTTTCTTTCTCTTCCTTCCTTCTTCCCTCTCTCCTTTCCCTCTCTCCTCCTCTCTCCTTCTTTCTTTCTTCCTTTCTTTTTTCTTTCTTTCCTCTCTTCCTTCCTCCCTTCTTCCCTTCCCTCCTTCTCCAAGTTATTGCAGAAAACTGGAAAACACAGACAAGCAAAAAGAAAAACAAAATTTAGCCGTAACACTGTCAGGGAAAAACCCTGCTAACGTTTCTCTGTGTATCTTCCCAGTCATTTTTCTATGCACATGCACTGAAATAGACTTACTTCTAACAAGTTTGTGATCACAATGTTCTGTGGCCTGGTTTCCTCCCTTAAACTATGTTGTAAATGTAAGCACTCTTTCCGGCCAGTTCAGGTGTGTGTGTTTGTGTGTATGACCTTGGGTTTCTTTTCTAAAATCACTCACAGAATTTTATAAAAATAAATTCTAACCTGAAAGAGAAAGCTTTGCATTTTTAAAGATTTCTTGAGTTGTTTTTTTTTTTTTTAAGGGGGAAAATTATTTCTAATTTTATCCTGTAAGTCTACTTCTCCTCCCAATGTGCCGCCCCTCCAATCCTGATATCTACAGGCGGCCACCATTAGCAGCCTCACAGACTGACAAACTCTCACCGGATATTCTTCATACAGAACTGAAGGGGGTGTGTGTGTGTGTGTGTGTGTGTGTGTGTATTGGATTGGCCAAAAGGTTCGTTTGGGTTTTTCTGTACAATGTTATAGAATAGTATACAGAAAATGCAAATGAACTTTTTAGCCAACCCAAGATAGATAAATGATAGATAGCTGATAGACTGAATGAAGAGGTAGGCAGATGGATACATAGATAGGTGATTGATAGGATGGGTAGATGACAGATAGCTGACAGGATAGGGAGATGGATGGATGTGTGTGTATATATGGGAACACGCCATCTTTTTTGTTTTGCAACTTACCTTTTTCACGGAACAATGTAGCATGGACATCTGTGTGTTAGTACATGTGTGAGATCTAGAACACAGTTGCATGGCTCTTCACTATGGACGTACAATAATGCGTTCAGCTGTTCCCTTCTGAAGGGAATTAGGACTCTCTGTGTTTTTCTATTAAAATCTTGCTTATAGATACCACAATACGCAAGGCTCCTATTAGAAGAAATCAGGTTCCCTTTTGATGGACTCCACCAAATCACCTTCCCTATGAAGCCGCTGTTTCACTCTCACATCAACAGACATTAAGATTTATGTTTCTACACATCTCATCGACATAGGAAAATGTTTCATTTTGCTAATAAGATAGAAAAATTTTAAATAGTGACATTTCATTTCTCTTTAAGATTATTTTTTTATTATTTTTTTATTATTTTATTATTTATTTTATTTTATTATTTATTTTATCAACTTTTGGACCATGGAGACTGTTTGTAATTTTTATTCTGTGCAATGTTAAAATGAACACCTTTGCACATATGTCTTTTCATTTTCCAGGTTTTATTTGTTTTTTATACACACACATAAATTTCTACGTTAAGGAGTATTTCTAAGATTTAAATTTATTTTTTAATTTTCAGTAATCATCATGTACACTGGCAATGTTAAATATCATACCTGATATTTAACTCAGGTGAAATACCTGATCACCCTAGTGGGGGAGAGAATAAAGAGAAGACATGGTGGGACTTCCCTGGTGGTGTAGTGGCTAAGACTTCACATTCCCAAAGCAGGAGGCCTGGGTTTGATCCCTGGTCAGGAACTAGATCCCACATGCTGCAACTAAGAGTTTGCATGCAGCAACTGAGCTCACAAGCCACAACTAAAGATTCTGCATGCCACAACTAAAAGACCCTATGCGTCACAACCAAGACCTGGTGCAGCCGAGTAAATAAATATTCTTCCTAAAGAGAGAGAGAAGACAGGACAACAAAGGATGGGAGAAAATCCCCAAATTGGAAGTTCTGAAATATCATTGCACAGCGTGGTTTTCGTAAACTAGCCACACAGCAGAGAGCAAAGACTGTGTCTCCTGATGAGGTAACAGAACAGCTTGAAGGCTCTTGTTTGCAATACCAGTGGTGACATCCAAGCATTAGCCATCATAACTTCATGACCAGCAGCTGGATCTCATGGACAATCCAAAACCTCCTTCAGTATGATGGTTACTGTCATGGTCAGTCTGTACAAACTCAGCCTACTGAGACAGCCTCCTGTTCTCTGAGATCTTCTGAAGGATCCTTCACATAGTCAACGCATTTTTCCTGAGCCTCAGAAATGAGCAGGACTTCACAATCAAAGAAAGACAGAGGAAGGGTCTGAGAATCCAAATTGAATCACCAGGGAAATGTATTAGGAACTCAGATGCAGAGCCAAAGAAAAGAAGGGAAAACTTGCTGCTTGAATGTTCTGTTAACTTTTCCCAAGTCACATCTCCAGTCTACCAGCTGTCCCAACCACCACCAGAAAGAAGAGAAAACTGACTTCTGTCCATAGTGTGATCAATGAATGCATCAGCAGTTAGCTGCAGGCTGCCTTCAGACTGCTCCCTGAACAATGAAAGTCAAACACTGGAGATGATGGAGGTTTCAGAGACAGCCTCAAACACACAACCTTCACCCAGTGATGGGTGCTTTGGGAAAATCAAAAGCAAAATTGGTACCCTAAAGCTCAGGAGACCTCAAATCTCCAAGACTACAGCTAAAGATTAAACTGAGTTGGTTTATTTATTCCATGAAAACCCTCCCAGCAATACCTACTTCTCTCCAAGAAAATGTCAGCGGCCCTCCTCTGTTCCTCCTTCCACCCACCAGAATTTGGTCTGCCTCAGAGAAAGCCCAAAACAGTCCAGACCAGGGAATAGAGGAAAACCACTATGTGTACACTTTGTAGGGGATCCAAGTTAATCCCAAACGACCTGTGGCAAAGTGCCATAGCCGGTAACAGAAATAGCAACTCTTTTATGGTCTGGCAAGAAGTAGCGAATTCTGATCCACAGTCTCTAATCCAAACAACCCGTAGGAGACCAGAGGGACTGGAGAAAGTGCTGTCTATAGTCGCCTGCACCATACTGACCTCTGCATGCGTGCTAAGTCGCTCAGTCTTGTCCGACTCTTTGTGACCCTATGGGGTACAGCTGGCCAGGCTCTGGTCACAAGTTAATTGGGGTGGAAACAAAGGACTCAGGGTGAACAATCCTCCTATTTCAGAAATCAGTCTGCAGAAACCCAAAGGACCCTGTTCAGAACATTCACAGGAAATCAGGGCCCTTTGCTACCAAAATCCAACAGAGAGAAGAAGCTACCAAAATGGTTAAGCCCACTTACCTTCCCTGACTTTGCTCAGAGCCTGGCCCTTTCTCCAAGAATGACAGGGCCCATGGCCTCTCTTAGGCTTCCCAGGTGGTGCAGGTCATAAAGAACAGGCCTGCCAAAGCAAGAGACATAAGAGACGCAGGTTCAATCCCTGGATAGGGAAGATCCCCTGGAGGAGGGCATGGCAACCCACTCCAGTATTCTTGCCTGGAGAATCCCATGGACAGGGGAGCCTGGAGGGCTACAGTCCATAAGGTCACAAAGAGTCGGCCACAACCAAAGCAACTTAGCACTCATGCAGGCATGGCTTCCCTTGGTAGAAAGGAGATCCAACGGGCCTTCCTTCTTAGGAAACTCAGGCCAGACACTTATCAATAGATTTAACATCTAAGCACTGCCTCTAATTCAATGAGATAAAATTTTAACCTATTAAAATTCTAAGCCATTGATGTTTCCACCTAAAGAGAGAATGATGACTTGGTAGCATTAACCCTGGGGGCTTCCACAGTGGCTCAGAGGTAAAGAATCTCCCTGTAATGCTGGAGACGTGGGTTTAATCCCTGGCTTGGGAAGATCTCCAGGAAGGGGAAATGGCAAGTCACTCCAGTATTCTTTCCTGGAGAGGCTCATGGACGGAGGAGCCTGACGTGCTGCAGTCGATAGGGCCGAAAAGAGTCAGACACGACTGAGCGTGACAAGGGAGTGAGTGTCCACCCCTCTTCTGCTTGTTTGGTCCGAGTCTCACCCATACTGCAGAGCCTGACTCCATGCTTTGTGCTTAGCTCACCCACAGCTGATGGAAGGTCCTCAATTCACTGAGCATACATCTCTCTTTCTCCTGGTTCGGAAGGGTGTGTCGTGGAACCGCTGCAGAAGCATCACATGCTCTCAGCTTGGCCTCCAAAGGCCTCTGTGATCCAGCATGGTCCATGCTTTCTGTGGTTCTTCTTTACCCATCTTTGGTGGGGAAAGGAAGATGTGGGGCTGTGGGGAGTTGCTAGTATTTTCCAAGGTTGAACAATACCTGTACCTCCATTAACACACAATTTTTTATCTTTGGGACTTACAGTATCAAACTTATTTCTATTATTGTATTAGTTGCAGTAGAAAACCCAATTCAAACTGGCTTGAGCATGAAAGGGGATTGACCTGATTCAAACAAATGAGGAACCCGGGGTATAATGACCACCAGGATTGTGCGGTATGCTCTGACTCTGTGAGTGTGTGTGTGTGTCAGACTCAGCATTGCACCTCTCCCTTCAGGCTTGTCCTGACCCAACCACAGATGGCTGTTAGGAGCACTGGGGGGTTCTGTGCTTTTTTTGGTTCACATCTAAGAGACAGAACCGTAAGACCAACCCTGAGGCCTGAGGAATATCTTGAGCTGTTTATTTAGAGCATCATTAGAGTGTAACCAATCACTGTGGCAAGGGAAGTGTGGTCACCTTGCCTGGTTTAGACTTGGAAACCAATCGGGACCACCACTGGAGCTGGAGTTGTGCCAAAGCCACCCCATCAACCTGGCTGCCACTCAAGGTGGGAGGGAGGAGGTCTACTGAGACAGTCCACACTCTGTCTGTGCAGCACATTTCTGCCAAAGCCACTCTTGCCTTTTGGAAATGGACCACATCCTATCTATGGAATGTGTATCTCTCTAAATAAGTTCACTTCTTACCTAAAAAAAGGTGGAAGGGGAGAATATGGTTGATGGGAAATCAACCACATGTCTATATAATTGTCACTTTGTAATTTTTTCCCACTAGAAATGTACATGTGTGAGAGTTGGACCTAGTGAAGACTGGGCACCAAAGAATTGATGCTTTTGAACTGTGATGCTGAAGAAGACTGTTGAGAGTCCCTTGGACTGCAAGGAGACCCAACCAGTCCAACCTAAAGGAGGTCAGTCCTGGGTGTTCATTGGAAGGACTGATGCTGAAGCTGAAGCTCCCTCAATACTTTGGCCACCTGATGTGAAGAGCCGAGTCATTGGAAAAGACCCTGATGCTGGGAAAGATTGAGGGGAGATGGTTCGATGGGATCACTGACTCAATGGACATAAGTCTGAGCAAACTCTGGGAGAGAGTGAAGGACAGGGAAGCCTGGTGTGCTGCAGTCCGTGCGGTTGTAGAGAGTTGGACTTGGTGACTGAACAACAACAACTGGTCTTTGGGGAGTTTGCCCTTAGATTATTTCTTCACCCTTCCCCTGCCCTGCTCTGTAATGTTGGGGTGTGTGTGTGTATGTGTGTGTGTGTACGCGTGTGTGTATGTGTCGGCAGTGGAGATGGGCTGATCCCTGCAGGATGCACTTCCCATCTCCCATGTCAGCTGGGCTTCAGCTAGATCCAGCCAATGGAAATTATTGAAGAAATAGAGGCCAAGGGAAGGCAGAAACCAGAGTATTTCCTCCCTTCTTTGCCTGACTTGGGCAGCAGCATTTCTGGCAACAGTGCCTCTCCTGCAAGGCTCTAGTCCCCAGGTCAAGCCCTTTGATGCCTCAGCTTCCACCTGGTGGCCCCACCCTGGGCTCTGAAACCACCCCCTACCTATCTGCCATTGCTAGTTTCCAAAGCGTATCCCAGTCAGGTCTCAGCAGTCCCAGCCCCTGCGTGACCACGTCCCTGTGTTAGATTGCCTCTGTTTCAAATGTTCAGAGTGGTTTCGATTTTCCTGATGGGAGCCCTGCAGCACTCCAAAAGAGGTACAGACATAAAACTGGGAACACATTCTGCAGGCGCAGGGTTTTCATATAGTAATATAAACAATAAAACCCCAAATAACATTAACTCAACATGATAGACCATATAGACTGTATTGTTTTGCTGAACAAAATTCCCTCTTGAAATGTGACTGTGAGCCTGCCCCCTGTGGTGCAGATTCTTTCTGAGTTCCTCAGGCCTATGCTACCACGTGAGACTCAGCATGACCCGATTTTCTCACTGCTTCTCTCTATTGGAGTCTCTGTGAAACTTTCATTCGTATAATATCACCCTTGATCGCTGGCTTCCCCATCTAAAAACTGTTGTAAACATGATCTCTGAAACCTCACCGACAAACTCAGTAATCACCAGTTATCATCAGCTCATCATCTAGATTTCCCCAAAAATCTGTATGTATTATGTCTTTATTATGAAAACAAAAGCAGCATTTTAACATGAATAGTGAAGAAAAGGCTGGCACGGTTTCCACATAGATACTAGTAGATGAAGAGGAGCCCTGGGCCAAATTTCACAGTCCTGGAATAACATTATTGTGCTCAGACTATGTGCTCAGGAACACCCTAATTAATCCTAATGACAGTCCTTCCAGGCAGGTACTATAATTTTCATTTTACAGATGAAGAAACAAGCTCAAAGAAATTAAGCCACTTGACTAAAGTCTCGTGCCTAGAAGAAAGTAGAGTCTCACACATTCTAAAACCCATTCCTCGTGATTCACCTCATCCATCCAGAGGAACTTGAGTTGCAAAATGAATTTATTTACTCAGTTCAGTTTTGTTCAGTGGCTCAGTTGTGCCTGACTCTTTGTGACACCAGCCTTCCCTGTCCATCACCAACTCCCAGAGCTTGCTCAAACTCATATCCATTGAGTCGGTGATGCTATCCAACCATCTCATCCTCTGTCATCCCCTTCTCCTCTTGCCTTCAGTCTTTCCCAACATCAGGGTCTTTTCCAATGAGTCAGTTCTTTGCATCAGGTGACCAAACTATTGGAGTTCCAGCTTCAGCATCAGTCCTTCCAATGAATATTCACTACGGATTTCCTTGAGGATAGACTGGTTGGATCTCCTTGCAGCCCAAGGGATTCTCAAGAGTCTTCTCCAACACCACAGTTCAAAAGTGTCAATTCTTTGCCGCTTGACTTTCTTTACAGTCCAACACTCACATCCATACACGACTACTGGAAAAACCATAGCTTTCACTAGACAGACTTTGTTGGCAAAGTAATGTCTCTGCTTTTTAATATGCTGTCTAGGTTGGTCATAACTTTTCTTCCAAGGAACAAGCACCTTTTAATTTCATGGCTGCAGTCTCCATCTGCAGTGATTCTGAAGCCCGAGAAAATAAAGCCTCTCACTGTTTCCACTGTTTCCCCATCTATTTGCCATGAAGTGATGGGACCAGATGCCATGATCTTCGTTTTCTGAATGTTGAGTTTTAAGCCAAATTTTTCACTCTCCTTTTTCACTTTCATCGAGAGACTCTTTAGTTCTTCATTTTCTGCCATAAGGGTGGTGTCATCTGCATATCTGAGGTTATTGATATTTCTCCCAGCAGTCTTGATTCCAGCTTGTGCTTCTTTCAGCCCAACGTTTCTCATGATGTACTCCGCATATAAGTTAAATAAGCATGGTGACAATATACAGCCTTGACCTACTCCTTTCCCAATTTGGAACCAGTCTGTTGTTTCATGTCCAGTTCTGACTGTTGCTTCTTGACCTGTATACAGATTTCTCAGAAGGCAGGTAAGATGGTCTGGAATTCCCATTTCTTTAAGAATTTTCCAAAGCTTGTTGTGATCCACACAGTCAAGGCTTTGGTGTAGTCAATAAAGGAGAAGTAGATGTTTTTTTTGGAACTCTCTTGCTCATCCAGCGGATGTTGGCAATTTGATCTCTGGTTCCTCTGCCTTTTCTAAAACCAGCTTGAACATCTGGAAGATCATGGTTCACGTATTGCTGAAGCCTGGCTTGGAGAATTTTGAGCATTACTTTACTAGCGTGTGAGATGAGTGCAATTGTGCAGTAGTTTGAGCACTCTTTGGCATTGCCTTTCGTTGGGATTGGAACGAAAACTGAACTTTTCCAGTCCTGTAGCCACTGCTGAGTTTTCCAAATTTGCTGGCATATTGAGTGTAGCACTTTCACAGCATCATCTTTTAGGATTTGAAATAGCTTAACTAGAATTCAATCACCACCACTAGCTTTGTTCATAGTGATGCTTCCTAAGGCCCACTTGACTTCACATTCCAGGATGTCTGGCTCTAGGTGAGTGATTACAACTTCGTGATTATCTGGGTCATGAAGATCTTTTCTGTACAGTTCTTCTGTGTATTCTTGCTACCTCTTCTTAATATCTTCTGCTTCTGTTAGGTCCAGACCATTTCTGTCCTTTATTGTGCCCATCTTTGCATGAAATGTTCCCTTGGTATCTCTAGTTTTCTTGAAGAGATCTCTAGTCTTTCCCATTCTGTTGTTTTCCTCTTTCTTTGCATTGATCGCTGAGAAAGGCTTTCTTATCTCTCCTTGCTATTCTTTGAAACTTTGCATTCAGATGCTTATATCTTTCCTTTTCTCCTTTGTTTTTCCACTTCTCTTCTTTTCACAGCTATTTTGTAAGGCCTCCCCAGACAGCCCTTTTGCTTTTCTGCATTTTTTTCCCTCGGGGATGGCTTGATACCTGTCTCCTGTACAATGTCATGAACCTCCATCCATAGTTCATCAGGCACTCTGTCTATCAGATCTAGTCCCTTAAATCTATTTCTCACTTCCACTGTATAGTCATAAGGGATTTGATTTAGGTCATACCTAAATGGTCTTGTGGTTTTCCCCACTTTCTTCACTTTCAGTCTGAATTTGGCAATAAGGAGTTCATGATCTGAGCTACAGTCAGCTCCCGGTCTTATTTTTGCTGACTATATAGAGCTTCTCCATCTTGTCTGGGGGGCGGGGCGACTGTAATTTTAGATGTGGTGGATAGGGAAAGCTTTTAAGCAAAGACTCAAAGGAGGTAAAGAAACAGGACAAAGAACTATCAGATTCAGACTATTTCAGGAAAGAGTCAAGTTAGGGAAAGTGTGCCTAGAAGCCAGTGTGGCTGGAGCGTGAAAAAACAAGGTTGATATAGCAAGAGATGCGTATAAGGGATGGTGAGGAAGCTATAGGGCTTATAAGGCCTTGGGGGTCAGAGTAAGGATGTCGGCTTTACTCTGAGTAGGACACAAAGCTACTGGAAGTTTCTAAGCAGCATCACTCGCTGTTACATGGAGAAGAGACTGTGAAAACGTAGGATGGAAGCTGGGAAGAGAGTTAGAACCATCACAGTAAATCCAGGTGAGAGTTGACAGTAATGGGACCCCCCCAGTAGGTAGGTAGAAGTAACAGAATTCCAGCTATATTCAGAATTTGAGATATGACCAGGCATGCCCTAACCTCTTAGCCTTTCTGGACAACTGAACTACAAGGACCAAGTTCTTTCAGTCCAGGGAGGCACCAAAGGACCCCAGCACCAACACAACCCAGCGCACTGGTGTCCTATGGAATTTTCTGATACTGGGAAAACTCTACACTCTCCAGAGTGGTGGCCGTTGGGCCACTCATGGCTACTGAGCCCTTGAGATGTGGCCAGTGTGACCAGATTTTTAATTTTATTTAACTTAAACAAATTTACATCTTACAAAGCCGTATTGGACAGCGTAGCTCTAGAGAACCCGTCTGATAAACGGCCTCCTGGCAGCTCTCGCCTCTCCACGGGATTCACCGAGGAGACAACCGCCTGCCCTTTTATTCTTTGCTCTCACATCTCAGCTTCCCTTGACGTGAGTCAGCGTGCCTTTGAGAAATAGCTGCGATGTGAATAAAGTCCCTATTTTATCTCTGAAATGGCCCATTAATAAATAACAAAGTGTTTATGCATATGCAAAACACACAATTAGTCAATTTCACAACGTCTCCGTGATGGGAACATTAAAAAACGTGCCCTAGAGTGAAGGGTGGGGGCATCCAAATAAATTTAGTTTCTCTTTAAACCTTACCAGCAATGAATACTGAATCATTTACTTCTGAGAATTGTAACACAAAAGCAAGTCATTTATTGGCTCCTCTGAGCATGAGCAGCACACTCTAACTTAATTCATAGATGTGGAAAGCCATTATAAGAAGTAAATGAGTTACCAATGAGAGCGATGGCAGATGGCAGCTGTTTTTGCACGACTTCATGGACCCTGAATTACTCTAATCATCATTTTATTTAAGCCCAGAAGGCCATAAGAAATAAGTTACTGACTCCACTGAAATATGTCTCCCTTAAACATACAAACTAGAACTTGAAATAGGGTACATTATTCAAGCAATTTCTTACAGCGACAGGCGCCAGCTCACAGGCCAAAGGCAGCCATGAAATTCTGCAGTACTTCCTGGGATCTGGGAAGGTCCCCTTAGGAAGATATTTGAAAATGAGTCCACTTTAGCAAAGAAGACACTGTCTGGCCTCACAGAGTGATTGCCTATTCTAGAATCCTTGTGAGCATATCCGCTGCTCTCCCTCAGCCAGAAAATGACAGTGTTGATCAGAAATCTGGGCATTATGGTTTTATTTTTTCCCCAGCTTTATTGGAAAATAATTTATATATAACATCATATGTTTCATGTGTACAAAGCGTTGGTTTGATACCTTAATAAACTGCAAAATGATCACCACCATAGCATTAGCTAACACGTCCATCACATCACCTAATCACCATTTTCCTTTTCATGATGAGAACATTTAAGGTTGACTCTCTTAGCAACCTTCAAGTATATAATACAATATTATTAGCTATAATCACCCTGCTGTACATTAGGTTTCCCAAACTTGTCCATCTTTTAACTGGAACTCTATCTCCATTTCTGCTGCCTCCCAGCCCTGGCAACCACACTCTACTCTGCTGAGCTTTGTTGCTGTGCTGCGCTCAGTCGCTCAGCCGTGTCTGACTCTTTGCAACCCCATGGACTGCAGCCCGCCAGGCTCCTCTGTCCATGGGATTCTCCAGGCAAGAATACTGGAGTGGGTTGCCCTGCCCTCCTCCAGGGGATCTTCCCAACCCAGGGATTGAACCCAGGTCTCCCGCATTGCAGGCGAATTCTTTACTGTGTAAACCACCAGGGACACCCTACTCTCTGAGTTCAGCTTTGCTAGATTCCAATAAATAAGTGAGACTGGGCAGGATTCATCCTTCTCTATCTGCCTTACCTCACTTAGTGTAATTCTGGGCATTTCTCTCTGCTCCCTTCCCGATCCCAATCCATTTATTCCACTGAACTAAAAGGGTCTCATAACCAGCCCCCTTACCCCCTGCTCTAGTCCACTCTACACACAGCGGTGTGAAAACTTCCTGTGTTACAAAGGGCCTTGTAGACCCTCAACAGTAGTCACGGAGTGAATGAATGAGCTCTAAGAGGTAGGCAGGGTTGAATGATGTCAGTGTTGATTTTGACTCCTGGTTTGATTTTGACTCCAAGAGTCCTGGGAAGCATGTAGGAGAGTGTCTTCACCTGATGTGTATTGTCAAGGTCCTCCAGTTTGGGACCACCAGGAGCACACCCATGGGTCAGCAAGTAGGGTAAACTGCCTCCTTACAGTGAGGGTGAACACGCACGGTGGGGAGCTCTGGGGGCATCTCAGTTAAAGGGCGTTGGGACTTGCGGTAGATGCAATGCTCTAAAGAACATTCAAGGAAGTGGAGTTTGCTCTGGGTTTGATATTGTCAGGAAGCGGGGAGGATTCTGCAGCTGGGTTTCTCCACAAGTCTTACTCTGAAGATGAGAAGGACAAAGTGAAGCTGAAACTGATAAAGAAGTGTTGGTAACTCCCATGAGCCAGGATGGGAGGCTCGTTGGGCACTTTTGCGGTTTGGAAATTCTTTATGTTGATGTCTCTGTTGAGACCTGATTACAGAGATTACAGAGTAGCCTTGTTTTTGTCTTCATCTATGAGGGTCATGGGCTTCCCTGGTAGCTCAGCTGGTAAAGAATCCACCTGCAATGCAGGAGACCTGGGTTCAATCCCTGGGTTGGGAAGATCCCCTGGAGGAGGGCATGGCAACCCACTCCAGTATCCTTGCCTGGAGAATCCCCATGGACAGAGGAGCCTGGTGGGCTACAGTCCATGGGGTCACAAAAAGTCAGACACGACTGAGCAACTAAGTGCAGCTCAGCATGAAGGTCACAGGGTGGCCTGGCCTGATACTGACATCTGTGTCGAGCAGAAGACACGTGGCCCGGCGGTGAGGGCCAGGCCAGCTCTCTTCTGCCAGGGGCTGCTTCTCTTCGTGGTGTTACTAGCACACAGAGCAGAAGCCAGGGTGTCCAGTTTGAAAGGTGAGTCTAAGTGAGAGATGGTGATAGCTTGCATTTGAACGATGGTCATGAGCTGATGAGACGTGACTGATTTCAGAATGCATGTGGGGTCACAGCCCTCACTCAAACCACACTGAGCTCACCAGCTCCTCAGAGGAACACCAACCCCCAGTGCCTCTGGGCCCTTCCTTAAACACTCTTTCCCAGCCCCCTTCTCCACCTCCACTTCTGCAATGCAAGCCCTATTTGCTGACATATTCCTGTTTACCCTGCTCTATATTACTTCCACCAGATTTACCCCAGTGATTTCATCTCAAGTCCAGTTAGCTGGCCTTCCTCTATGCTTCCATGCTATCTCATTATATTATTATCTTTTACTTATCTGTATCCCCTACTAGACTGTAAACTGTGTCCAGGAAGGAGTGATGTCTCATTCACTGTGTGTATGCAGGTCTCATCACATGATCAATGCTTAATGAACACATGATAAATGGCTCAATGCTTTACTGAAATTTGTAGGCTCTCTCTAAACTGGTTTCCAGCAAGTCATTATCCAACCCCTGACATTTAAGTCATAATGCCATTCCAAACCTAAGCTGCCTTTTCTTTGGCACATACTCACCAAATAAAATGATATTCCTGGCACCATTGTATATATTCAAATTTCCTGCAATTCAGCTATAATCCCTAAAATAGCAGAAGATACTATGGGGTGCCATGATTAAGTGGCAGTAAGTGTCTCAGTTGTGAATGGTTTCAATTATTTTGTTAGTAGAGCAGAGAGATATTTACAAGCTGTCTAACCTTTATGATTTTATAGGTCAAAAATTGAGTTTTGGTGCTTTGACATTTATCCATTCAACAACCGATTTTTCAAGAGCCAGGTGTTCTTCTAGAAGTTGGAGCTACAGCAATGAAAATATAGAGAAAAATCTCTGAGCCAGTGGGGTTCCATTATAATGGACAGGAAAGACTCTTTTAAAAATAGAGAAATAAAATAAAGAGAATGTTGAAAGTGATGGTAGAAGTGAGGGATATAAGTGGGAAATATGGGAGTCAGGACCTTAAATAGTGCCTTCAGGAAAGGTTTCACTGAGGAAGTAGTTTGGAGGAGGCCAGAAGGAAGTGAAGGTGCCAAGCTCCGCAGACATCTGGGGGAGGCAAAGGGCATAGCTAGTTCTAATGTCTTGGGGCCAGAGAGATGGATAGGAGGGACTTCCCTGATGGTCCAGTGGCTAAGACTCGGGGCTCCCAATGCAGGGGGCCCAGGTTCGATCCCTGACCAGGAAATTAGATCCTGCTTGCTGCAAGTGAAAGTTCACATGCTCTAACTAAAAAAGCCCACCTGCTGCAACTAAAGACCGTGCACAGTCAAATAAATAAATATTTATTTAAAAATAAAAGTAATGGATGGGAAAGGCCCAAGGAAGATTTAAATAACCCAACTGCACACAATTCAGATATTGGTCTTGAAAGGAAAAGAAAAATAGGAAATAAAATATATGGCAGTTATTGCTGACTTCCCCTTAAGAGAAAATGGGACAAAAATTCCAAGCTGTAATAAAATAAAGGTGACTCAATAGGAGACTAAAACCAGACTTCAGAAAACTTGTAAACAATGTTCGGAGGCTACCTAGCAGCTGACATGAAAGGAAACTTGCTGTCTCTTTTTGTAAATAGAATCGAATCTGAAATACTTTAAGAGACTTTGTCAGGAAAATAAATTGGAATAGGAAATGGCAAATTTAGAATATCTCTGACATGTGGCTTAACATTTTCAAAGAACCTTGGAAAATAAAGCAGCTAGAAAAGAAACTTCTGGCTGTCCCAGCGAAACAACTCATCCCTGAAATAAAAGCAAAAGATTCTCTATCCCCTGAGGATCAACAGCCTATGAGGAAGACACCTGTGGGTGATGTAGGAAGAAGAGTCACTGGGGAAACTAACATCACAAATCGGTTACAAAACAGACAGTTGTCCAAAATCTGTTCAGTGGTGCTGCAAGCCAAGAGAATGATTAGGTTTCCTCTCTTCCTGTCCTCATTCTAAACTCCCAAGGTGAGTGGCTTATAAATATGTGTGGACAGCAATTCAGCTTTCTTACTGATGAGGCTGCCATGCCAGCTACCGTATCATAGAGCATTCGACCCCTCAGAGGACCACGACCAGTGAGAAGCCCTGACGATCAAGTCCTTTCCGGCGTCCCTACCTGTAACTGTTCCACTGGGACCAGGAGCAACAAAACATTCCTGTCTTCTCTGTGACGTAACTCCTGCAAATTGAATAGGTGGGGAACGACTTTACAACTAAAATGCATTGCAGAAAGATTATCTGGGCAAGTCCCAGAAATTATAGTTACATGTCTGTTAAAACACCTATATTGGACTTCCCCAGAGAAGGCAATGGCACCCCACTCCAGTACTCTTGCCTGGAAGATCCCATGGACGGAGGAGCCTGGTGGGCTGCAGCCCATGGGGTCGCTAAGAGTCGGACAGGACTGAGCGACTTCACTTTCACTTTTCACTTTCATGCATTGGAGAAGGAAATGGCAACCCACTCCAGTATTCTTGCTTGGAGAATCCCAGGGACGGCGGAGCCTGGTGGGCTGCCACCTATGGGGTCGCACAGAGTCGGACACGACTAAAGCGACTTAACAGCAGCAGCAGCATTGGACTTCCCTGGTGGTACAGTGGATAAGAATCTGCCTGCCAATGTAGGGGACACAGGTTCAAGCCCTGGTCCGGGAAGATACCACATGCCACAAAGCAACTAAGCCCGTGCTCCACAACTACTGAGCCCATGTGCTGTGTGCCTAGAGCCGGTGCTCCGCAACAAGAGAAGCCGCTGCTGTGAGGAGCCTGTGCCGCCCAACTAGAGAGAGCCCATGTGCAGCAACAAAGACCCAGTGCAATCAAAAATAAATAAAAACACATACTGTGATTATTCAAGAAACAACTGAATGGTCTCGGAATGTCTAAAGGCCAAAGACTCTACGAACACAAGCAAATTAACTGGAACAGAGTCATAAGAGTTCAGATGGATTCTTCTACACCTTTACCTAGATGTCCTCAATACGCCGCTAAAATGAAATGCAAAGAAGCCCTTGGGCCAGTTACAACTAGATTAGTAGGAAGAGGATTCAGTCTCCTTTATTCTAGTCCTGCACTACCTGTTTCACCTGCTTAAAAGCCTTAGCGTGCAGAATATAGATTTGTCTAAGGTCTGTAGGAGAAGGCAATGGCACCCCACTCCAGGACTCTTGCCTGGGAAATCCCATGGACGGAGGAGCCTCGTGGGCTGCAGTCCATGGGGTTGCTAAGAGTCGGACAGGACTGAGCGACTTCACTTTCCCTTTTCACTTTCATGCATTGGAGAAGGAAATGGCAACCCACTCCAGTGTTCTTGCCTGGAGAATCCCAGGGACAGAGGAGGCTGGTGGGCTGCCGTCTATGGGGTCGCACAGAGTCGCACACGACTGAAGCGACTTAGCAGCAGCAGCAGTAGGCAGTTAAAGCATGTTTGCTTCCCTGAATTAGTGAGTCTGTTTCTGTTTTGTAAAGAAGTTTATTTGTATCATTTCTTTTTCTGGTTGCCAGGAGGGAAGGAGAGGCAGACAGCTAGGGAGTTTGGGATGGACATGTACACACTGCTATATTTAAAATGGATAACCAACAGGAACCTACTGTCTAGCACAGGGAATTCTGCTCAGTATTAGGTGGCAGCCAGGAGGGGAGGGGAGTTTATGTATACATGGCTGAGGGACTCTGCTGTGCACCTGAAACTATCACAACATTAATTGGCAATACTCCAATACAAAATATAAAAGGATGATGCATACATACAACGGAGTCTCCAATAGCTTTACACTTTGGGATGCAGAACTGTATTTACTGACATAGAAAAATGTCCATGTCAAATGTCAGTGAACAAGGCAGACTGCAAAACAGCATGTAGAGAACACTATCATGAAGGTTAAACTATGACTGTGTATATGTTTTTATTTGTATGGATGTATTCAAAAATATCCAGCAGAATGTTGAACAAATTACTAGTACAATTATCACCAGATGGCAGAATTTCGGGTGATTTTGACATTCATATTAGACTTTTCTGTATTTTTCTGAAATTTTTTCAATATGTATATTTTGGCATTAAAAAAAAAAAAAGCTCACTTCCCAACTGTGCCTAACTCAAATACTGTCCACTCTCTTTAGTCCCTGCTGCTGCTGCTGCTGCGAAGTCGCTTCAGTTGTGTCCGACTCTGTGCGACCCCATAGACGGCAGCCCACCAGGCTCCCCCGTCCCCGGGATTCTCCAGGCAAGAACACTGGAGTGGGTTGCCATTTCCTTCTCCGATGCAGGAAAGTAAAAAGTGAAACTGAAGTCGCTCAGTTCTGTCCGACTCTTAGCAACCCCATGGACTGCAGCCTACCAGGCTCCTCTGTCCATGGGATTTTCCAGGCAAGAGTACTGGAGTGGGGTGCCATCGCCTTCTCCCCTCTTTAGTCCTACTTTAAGCCAAATTCTGTTCTTTATTGGATTTCTACTCACCTTTCTTTACTCTCCCAGTTGAGGATAATCAAGATTAATGCAACATAAAAAGTGGTTACGTTCCAGGCGATGTATTTGCTTTCACCTCAAAAAATCAACAGTCCTCCTGGATAATACGCCTGAGGGTTTCTCAGAAGCTGCACCCTACTTTTCTCAAGACTTAGAAGATGTTAAGGATATAGTGTTTCCTTGTGAATCCATTCAGATTCAATATGCAGATGACTACTTCTTGTGGTCTGTTAACCTTGAAAATTCTAAAACTGACTCTGCATCCACTCACAGAGTTAGCTGAAACAAGAAACCAGTCTGCAAGGGAGAAACTCCAATTCTGAAAAACAAATATTCATTGTCTAGACCATGACCTATTGGCTGCAGGAAAAGCATCAATTCAGAGCAGATTATACATTATCCAGAATTACCCAACACCAAACACTAAAAGACGAAAGATTTCTGGTATTCACTGGATATTGCAGAGAATGTGCATAAAATTTTTTCTGTAATATCAAGGCTCTATATTATTTGACAGAGTCAAACATCTCAGAATCCTAAACGGAACAACTACAACCACAAAAAAAAAAGGGTCCTCAGTGATCTCACATATCCCTTAACAACCACCTAAGCCGGATCTCCCAAATTATTAGAATACTAAAGTTTTGTTTGTTCTTGAAAGGTTAGACCATGGGGACTTCACTGATGATCCAGCGATTAAGATTCCGCAATTTCAATGCAAGGGGCGCAGGTTCAATCCCTGTCCTGAAATTCAGATCCCACACGTTGCGCCACATGGCCAAATAAATAAATAAAATTTTTTAAAAAAAGAAAGTTTAGGCTGTGCTCTGGGAGTATTAACTCAAAAACATCCCACACATCAAAACCCCACTGCTTACTGTAGCCTGTTTCTTCGCCTAGTAGCAAAAGATAATCCTCCTTGCCTCAGAGCAATTTTACCCTCAGCTAAATTAAACAAGGAAATTCCCTGGCAGCTCAGATGGTGACGAGTCTGCCTGCAATACAGGAGACCTGAGTTCGATCCCTGGGTCGGGAAGATCCCCTGGAGAAGGAAATGGCAACTCATGCCAGTATTCTTGCCTGGAGAATCCCATGGACGGAGGAGCCTGGGGGGATACAGTCCATGGAGTGGCAAAGAGTCGGACTCAACTGAGCGGCTTCACTTTCTTTCTTTCTTTTAAATTAAACAAAGCACTTCAGATCTTGTACTGGGATCACCTTTAAACTTGATGGCAGCTTATGTTGAATAATCTCCATGGCTAATTCAAAAAACCAATATTCTTCCAGTAAATAATAAAATAGTGCTACTTCCTCCCTTCTCTTATTACCATACTGACACCCTTGATCCAGCAACTTTCTTACCCTTACCCCATGAAGGAGAATGTTACCATTACATTTCTGTTGTTCAAGAATTGTCCATGCCCAGAACACCCATACCCAATCCTGGCTTAATATTTTTTGTCTTATCTTAAAATCTAAAAGCTGTTCAGCTGTGTACAGAGAAGTATTATTCGCACTAGACAACATGTGTAAGCTACGCACGTGTCCTATCAGTCCATGAATGGATAAACAAAGTATGGTATATATATTGATAAAGACTATTGTGAGCTTCCCGGGTGGTACCAGCGGTGCTCCTGCAATGCAGGAGACATAAGAGACGTGGGTTCAATCCCTGGGCCAGGAAGATCCCCTGGAGAAGGCAATGGCAACCCTCTCCAATATTCTTACCTGGGAAACCCCATAGACAGAGGAGCCTGGTGGGCTACAGTCCATGGGATCACAAAAAGAGTCGGACAGGACTTAGCAACTAAACCACAACAAACGACTATTATTCAACTTCAAAAAGGAAGGAAATTCTGAATGTTTTGATATGAATGAACCTTGAAGATATGCTAAGTGAAATCAGCCAGTTACAAAAGGGCAAGTACTGTGTGATTCCACTTCTGTGAGTTTCCAAGAGTAGCCACATTCAAAAGCAGGAAGTAGAATGGTGGTTTCCAGGAGCTGAAGGAAGGGGGAGAGGAAAGTTGTTTAATGGGCATCAAGTTTCTGTTTTGCAAATTGAAAAGTTTGGAGGTGGATGGTGGTGAAGCCTGCATGATGTAAATGCACTTAATGGTTAAAATGGTATATAAAAATGTACTTTAAAATGGTTAAAATGGTATATTTTGTGCTTTGTGTTTTTTACCACAACAAAGAAAATGAAAAGGGAAGTACCAGGCTGGATTATACAATAGCTATCACAAATTTTCTTGAAAAATATTCCAATCCCTTACTAAATGCTAAGTCAGGGTAGGTGGTCAAACATACAGCTATTTCAAGGGCATAACTAAATTCACTTTTATTGCTAAAACTAAAAAGGGAAATATATTCAATGATAGCTGACATGTTTTTGGAGTAGTTGATTCTGAACTAATACTGGAGCAAAGATATTTCTTAACCTTCTCAAGTAACCCTGTAAAAACAATAGGCAACAAATACATAAATTACTTGATGTCTTAATGCTACCCAAGGGGACTGTCCTTAAAATATAAGTGAGATACTACAGAAGTTAGAATAAATGCTTTAAAGGTCATCATGTTAAACAAGCTGCTCTGAAAATCATTCTTATGCAAGAATCACTCACAGGAAAAAAAAATACATGGAGAAGTTCAGAAATCTCACAATAGATGCACAAAATTTAGCTACCAACTCTGAAAACAAACATGGTGAATAACCGGATAGTAAGACCCACAGGATAAAATCTGATGAAGCCAGGAGAGCAGGGTGAAAACACCAGATAATCTAATTGTGTAGTTGCTAAAAAGTACCATGAAACAGCTCATCACAGTATGAACAAAGGGACCTCAACATTAAATAGCCACTGGTAGAGGAGCCTTTCTAGAATATTATAAGACATGCAACTCATTCTTCACCTGTAATCAACATAATTGGGGGAAAACTGGGAAGGTAGCGTATGGACTGGCTCCTCTATCCATGGGATTCTCCAGGCAAGAATACTGGAGGGGTTTACCGTTTCCTCCTCGAGGGGATCTTCCCGACCCAGGGTTCAAGCCCACATCTCTGTGTCTCCCATGTTGGCAGGCAGATTTTTTTCCCACTGTGCCACCTGGGAGCCCCTTCTACATGTTATGTATGTGTAACAAGAATAGTATGTTTCTTTTGTGAGTGGACTGAAGCATTTCTCTAATACAAGCCCAGCATTCACTGTAACCTAAATACTATTACTTTTGTCGAACCTACATGGGACCTTCCAATACATCCACCCAGAGGTAGAGAATACATTTTACTGGGGACGCTGTTTGTAAATTATGCAAAGCTTTGTTCTTTCCTTGAAAATTCTGTTGTCCTATCACTTCCAATCCTCTATCAAAGTAGAAAGGACAAATGAGACTAAACCTGGAACTGGCGAGCCACTTTTAGGTGTTATAGTCCTGACTTCTGTTTTTAGGAACTTACAGTATCAGACAAAATAGACTTTATGACCAAGAGAATAATTAGGGAAAGAGAGTGTCAGCACATAATGATGGAAGTTTCACTTCACCAAGAAAATCTAGTCATTCTGAATGTGTTAGCATCTAATGAATGTGCCTGACAAGATACGAAGCAAAACTTAACAGAACTCCACAAAGAGATGGAAAAATCCACCAGCATTTCACCATGTATTCCTTAATAACTGATTGATCAGAAACAAAATCAGCAAACTTAGACGATCCCAACAACACAAAGAATGAGCTTCACCTCACAGACGAACACAGATAATAATGAGAGTACACACACTTATCAGATACACAGGAATATTTACACAAATAAATCACGGGCCAGGCCATAAAGAAGCCTCAGTGAAATTCAGAAAACAGTTTCTCAGACCACATTCTCGGGAAATAGGAAAATTATGTTAGAAGATCACAACACAAATACCAATTAAAAGCTCTATTTGAATAATTGTGAAAACACTGTTGCTGAAATCAGGAATTAAAGAATAAATCATACTGGAAGTTCTAAAATACTAAGATTGAGTAATAATGAATACTACACATTAAAATTTATGAGCTGCAACAAAAGTAGTGGTTCATGGGAAATTTATTTCATTGATTAATAGCAGATCATCATATTTATTTCATTGATTCCAAAGAAATACATTTAAAGAATAAAATGGAGTATATCAATATAGTTAGAAGCTGGTTTTTAGAAAAATGAATAACAAAATAGACAATGCTCTGAAAAAGCTAATCAAGAAAAAGAGATGATTCAGGTAAATAATTTTAAAAGAAACACAACTAGAGATAAAACAGAATTTTAGAATAGAATAGAATAGAATTTTATAATAGAAGATACCATCAATAATTATATGCTGGGAATTTCAAAACTTAGGTTAAATTGAACAAATTCCTAGAAAAATGTGGCATCAGATCTGACCTGAGAAATTTTTTTAATTGAATACTTATAACTATTAAAGAAATCATAAGAGTAGTAGTATTCTTCCCAAAATATAACAAATTTACATGCTTTTCCAAATAAACTTCAAGAACCAAGTCATCCTAATCTCACTAACTCTCCCCAAAAATATAAAAGAGGAAATATCCCCCTATATTATTCTAAAAGGTAACCAATATCCTAATATCAGAAACCAAAAGCATGGAAAGAAAGAAAATGTTGATGTTTGGCAGAAACCAACACATAATGTAAAGAAATAATCCTTCAATTAAAAATAAAATTTTAAAAAAGAAACAAAAATTATGAACTCATTTCATTCATGAATATCAAAAAAATGAAGTCATATATGATAATATTTAAATAAGGTAGTGCACCATGACCAATTTGGGTTTATTCTAGTGCTCAATAGCTTACAATGATAAGCATTCATTATTGTTTATGGGTCTATAGTTAGCTAGGCAGTGATGCTGATCTGGGCCAGCCATGGCTGACCTCAGGCAGAGTCACCCGTGTGTTTTCTATCAACTGGGATGTTTGTTGGACGTCAGCCAACCCAGGATATCCTCACTCACGTATCTTGTGATTGGCTGGCTGGCTTCTGGGGTGATAGGATAACTGGACCACACGTCTTTCATCACACAGATGTCTGGTCCAGTCTTATTCACAGGATAGGAGCAGGGCTCCAAGAGAGGAAGTAGGAGTGGAAGCTGCAAGGCCTCCAGAGGCTTCGAACTGGCATGCAGTCATTTCCACTGCTTCTGTTGATAAAAGCGAGCCACAACACCTGCCCAGATTCAAGGATGGGAGGATGAACTCCACCTGTTCATGGGAGGAACTGTATCAAAATACTGCACAGAATATGGTTGTGTGGAGAAGTGAAAAATTATGGCCATCTCTGCAATCTACCCTACTAGGTATACAAATAGTTTCACATCGGAAAATACTTGTAATTCACCACATTAAGAGAGAAAACCTGATCATTTCAGTAGATGCAGAAAAAAGCATTTGATACATTGCAGTGTGATCACATGGAAAAAAGTCATTTGTAAATTAGTAGTAAAGAGGAACCTGGAGGAGGAAGTGACAACCCACCCCAGTATTCTTGCCTGGAAAATTCCACAGACAGGGGAGCCTGGTGGGCTCCAGCCCATGGGGTTGCAAAGGATCAGCTGTGCCAGCGACTGAGCGCAATAAAGAGGAACTTTTACCACAGAAATTTACATCATCTTAAGAGAATAAATCTTAGAAGCATTCCCTTTAAAATAAACAGGACCCATGTACCCACCATCACTATTTCTACTGAATACTTTATTAGATGTCGTAGTGCAATGAGGCAAGAAAATAAACAGAAGCATAAATTAGAAAGAAGAAAATAAAGCTGAAACTGTTTGCATCTGATATGACCATTTTCATAGACAACAAATAGAACTTACAGATAAATTATTAGAAATAAAAAGGTGCTTCTGGCAAGAAGATTGGCTATGATATTAATGTTTAAAAGTTCATTTCACTCTACATATCAGTAACAAATAATTAGAGAACATTTTTTAACAAAAAGGCCACATTTATAGGAGCATCAGGGAAGATTGGATATCCATTAAATCTAAACAGAAGACATCAATAACTTCATGGGGAATATTAAGCAAATTTATTAAGAGACTTTTAAAGGACCTGAATTAACAGAGAAACATACTTTGTTCATAGCTAGTGAGACTTAATATTATAAAGGTATCCATGCTCCCTAAATTGACTTATAGATTCATTTCAATTCTAACCAAAATGCCAATATATTTTTTTTTCTTGAGAATAAACATTTTGTTGATCATTCAATTCTGAAGGACAAATGGAGAAAAAAAATTGCAAAAGCATTTCTGTAGAAAAGCAAGGAAGAGGAATTATTTTAAAGTTATGGTAATAACTATGATATAGAACAGGCTTCCTGGGTGGCTCAGTGGTAAAAACATATGCCTGCCAATGCAGGAGACAAAGGTTCAATCTCTGGGTCAGGAAGACACACTGAAGAAGGAAATAGAAACCCACTCTAGTATCCTTGTCTGGGAAATCCCATAGACAGAGGAGCCTAGCGAACTATACTCCGTGGGGTCGCAAAAGAGTCAGAGATGCTTCAGCGACTAAACAGCAGCAACATGCTATAGAACTGGCTGAAGAACAGATAAAAATTACTAGCAGGCTAAATAGAACATAAAATCTGGCCATTCTTTGTGCATGTGTAATTCTTCTCACATTTTAGACGATTCTTAAAGCTTATACTTTGTTTATAATTATTATTCACTATATTTCCCGTATTGTACAGTAAATACATCCTTGGAGCCTGTTTCACCCCCAATAGTTTGCACCTCTCATCCCTCCATCCCTGTATTGCTCCTCCCCA
Organism: Capra hircus; assembly: GCF_001704415.2. Lineage (NCBI taxonomy): Eukaryota > Metazoa > Chordata > Mammalia > Artiodactyla > Bovidae > Capra > Capra hircus. Next base: position 13,712,908 of record NC_030828.1, on the reverse strand, counting down.
CCCCCGCTGGTACCCACTAGTTTGTTCCTTTTTTTCTGGGATTCTGCTTTTCTGTTATATTCACTAGTTTTTTTATTTGTTTGTTTGTTTGTTTTTGCTATTTTTTAGATTCCACAGGGGATAGCATACAGTATGTGTCTTTCTCTGTCTTACTTATTTCAGTTAGCACAATGTCCTCCAAGTCAACTATGCTGCTACAAATGCAAAGTTTCATTCTTTTTTCACAGCTGAGTATTCCATTATGCATTTGTACATATATATAGATGTATGTATACACACACAACATCTTCTTCATCCAGCCATCTGTTGACGAACACTTGAATTGCTTCTCTATCTTGGCGATTGTAAATAGTGCTACAAGAAACATTAGGGTGTGTACATATCTCTGAATTAACATTTTGAAGGTATATATATATATATATATACCCCAGAATGGAATTGCTGGATCATATGGTAGTTCTGGGATTTCCTGGTGGCTCAGACGGTAAAGAATCTGCCTGCAATGCAGGAGACCTGGATTGGGTCCCTGGGTCAAGAAGATCCCCTGGAGAAAGGAATGGCTACCCACTCCAATATTCCTCCCTGGAGAATCCCATGGATAGAAAGAGCCTGGCGGGCTAAAGTCCATGGGGTCACAAAGAGTTGGAAACTAACTCATTTAGTGTGAACAGCTAACAATTCTCATTCTTCATGGTAGCTCTACTTTTGTTTTTTGGAGAAACCTCCGTGCTGTTTTCCGCAGTGGCTGCACCAACTTACATTCCTACCGATAGTATCCGAGGGTTCCCTTTTCTCCTCACCCTGGTCAGCATTTGTTATTTGTTGTCTTTTGGATGACAACCATTCTGACAGGTGTGAGGTGATATCCCATGGTTAAGGCTTCATGCTTCCGATGCAGGGACGTGGGTTCAACCCCTGGTTGGAAAACTAAGATCCCACACGCACATGTGCCTCACAGTGCAACCAAAAATTTTCTTTAAAAATTTAAAACCCTTGTCCTGTAAGTCGCAACAGTTAGTTGCCGTGGTTTATCCTAGTCTTCCACCCAAAACGGACTGGTGTGCGTCCCTGTAATACTGCACAGATCTAGGGGAGCCCTTTGGGCTACTTGTCGGGCTGCCCAGCTCAGCCGCCTGCCTCCCTCTGTGACCTGGAAAGCAGACATCACTGGGCTCATACTATCAGAGACTCGAAGTTTCCTTTCTAGCTGCAAATCACGATGCTCTGGCTTCTCTACGTCCTCTTTCTTGAATTCCCTGCTAGAAAGAAAAACGATGACAGCCACAAGGTTGTCTTAATACCAAGCATCATAGACTCTGAGGGTTTTTTCTCAAATTCTTCAGATTTGTTTGTGGACTTCACCCATTGTTCCCTTGTCCCAAGAAGTCCTTCAACTGTGTCCCACGCCGCCGTCCTGACGAGGCGCCACGGTCTCTCAGGGAACAACTGGCCCCTGACACAATCTGGTATCAGAGACCTGATGTTTCACCACTGGGCAATTTGTAATAAACATAGCAAGATTTCCCAACAAGGACGTTCAATTGTCTTCTTCCGTCATGTGGAGGTCAAGTGACAGAATTCTAGACTTGATTCTGTCCCTCTTTAGTTAACTAGTTACGTGAGTAGCTTTCTGCAGGTCATCTCTTTCTCCATGGCTCTTCCTTTTCTAATAAAAAAAAATTTTTTTAATAGTCATGCCAAACTGCCTCCTCCCTCCCAGAAGTGTTGCATGGATTAAATATAATGAATGTTAAGGTGTTTTGCAAACTGCAAATCTAAGGTGTTATTCCCTTGGTGAAAGTAAAGATAGGTTGTGCATCTTCCCTGCAGGAGTATAAAGGCTTGGAGTTTTCATTGAAGGCAAATTCACAATATGTATGGGACCCCCTTTTGTTTGCTTGCATTCTTTTGTGTAGGCCTTTGTGTAAATTAGACTTCCCTGGTGGCTCAGATGGTAAAAGCATCTGCTTACAATGCGGGAGATCTGGGTTCAATCCCTGAGTTGGGAAGATCCACTGGAGAAGGAAATGGCAACCCACTCTAGTATTCTTGCCTGGAAAATCCCATGGACAGAGGAGCCTGGCAAGCTACAGTCCACGGGGTCGCAAAGAGTCGGACACGACTAAGCGACTTCACTTCACTTCAAACTTTGTGTAAATTTTCTCATTTTGTCTTCATTGTAAGCCTGCGGGGCCGCTGGTACTAAGATCCACTTGGCAGATAAGGAAACTAAGATTCAAAAAGATGAAGCAGTTCACCCAGAATCACACAATTGACATCACTTCTTCCCCATGAGGCCCTCACGAGGCAGGTTCCTTCCAGGGTACGACATTGCCTTCCTGAGGGTGGCCCTTGTCCTCGGCACCCAGGATGGTTGGCAGAATTATATCCAAGGCAGGAGAAAGAGAAGAAGCAAAAAAGAGAGGAGAAGACCCAAGAAAAGCTCACAGGAGATGCCACGGGACACATTGCCACCCTCTCCTCAGCCAGGTATAGTCTCATGATAACCAGTCAGGTTGTTGGCAAGATGCTGCCGGAGCACTTGACCTGAAGCAGCAGGGGCAACTGAAGAGAGCCTAGTGAAGGGCTCATGTTCCAAGGCGCAGATGCATTTAAGAGAAGCAAACTTGGGATGGGGTCACACATCAGGGTTAGTAATAGTGGGGACCATTGTAACTGCAGGCCTGAGGGCCTTGGGAGGGACGGTTATGGGAAGCCAGAGACAGCTGGAGTTGCAGCTGAAGGAGAGGGATATTCCTACTGAGCTTTGGTAGAAGAAAGCCATCTTCAGTACTTCCCTGGTGGTCCAGTGGTTGAGAATCCGCCTTCCAATGCACGGCCATGGGTTCAATCCCTAGCCAGGGAGCTAGGATCTCACATGCCAGAGGCAATGAAGCCCAGGTGCCACAACCAGAGAATCCATGGACCACAAGGAAAGATACCACTGGATGCAACCAAGATTCTACGTGCTGCAACTGAGATCTGATGTAGCCAGATGAACAAATATAAATAAATTTTAAAATACATTTTTATGTAGCCAGATAAAAAAATATAAATACATATTTTTTGAAAAGAGAGAGAGAAGTCATATTTTAGAGATACTGTAGAATTAAAATCAAGAGATCTGATGATGTCATTAAAAATGGAAAAGTAAGAGACTTCAGAAAACAATTATAAAGCTGGCAAAAACTTATCAGGATTGACTTTTACAGAACTCTGAATTTGAACAAAATTTTACAGCCCCCAGGGGAACATTAAAAAAGGAATATGTGGGCCTTCCGCAGTGGCAGCCTTTGAAGAACAGCAGCCGTGGCTCTGAGCTACCCCATGGCATGGGCCTCAGCAAGAGCTGCAAGGTGACCAAGAATGTGAGCAAGCTGAGGCACAACAGCCGTCACGGGCACCTTACCAAACACACCACGTTTGTGCAGAGCATGATCTGGGAAGTGTGCATCTTATGAGCAGCAGGTCATGGAGCTGCTCAAGAAATCCAAGGATAAGCAGGCCCTCGAGTTCATCAAGAAAAGGGTGGGGGGAGAAGGAAGCGGACATGCAGTACATCTCTCTCCACGGGTACATGAGGAATATACCTTCAGACACACAAGCGCATGCAGAACACCAGCTGAGTGCGGACAGGAGGACCTGACCAGTGGAAAAGAGTATATAGAACCATGCAAAACTTAGTAGGATGAAGGAATTAGGGAGAAAAACAGGAGTGTTAGTAGGACTGGACCTGCCCTCGGCAGGTGGGGGAACTAAAGCAGGGGTCTGATCCCCACATTGGTGCCACTGTCTGAGTCAGAGGAGAAACATTTAAGGCTGAGAGTGAAACAGCTGATCTGTGGCAGCCTACATGGAATGAGAATCAGACAGTCCTTGCTGCAGCCATACATACCCTGAACAGGAACACTGGTCCCCTGGAAGGCGCAGCGGCTCGGAGCTGGAGTTTAGGGATTGTGGAGCAATCCCAGGGCGAGGGCTGCTGTTGACTGCAGAGAGACAGATCAAGGGGATGTGAGGGAGATGGTGGTGGGAAACGCCTGTGGAGGAAAGCCAGGCAGCCATGGAAACAAGGTGATACTGCTGAGTCACACGTGGAGGGGAGCCATCACCAAGCCTCTCTCTCCCCACACGCCAGCACTGGCAGCCGAACAGTAGAGAGGCTGGCCCATCAAACGCCTGACACACTGAACTACAGAGTAGGGCCCCAGCCAGGGTGCTCCTTTGAGTGACTGATGCGATGATCTACAGAGCAGGACCCTAGGCAAGGGAGCCCTCTAAGTGCCTGAATGGGCTGAGCTATGGAGAAAGACTGGCCAAAGAGGCCTTCTGATCGCCAGCTACAAGAGGCTCAGAAAAAGACTGTGATAGAACCATAACTCCTGCAGCCGAGGCAGACCATCTCCCTGCACCCTTGGCACTGCCAGGGTCCCCATAAGCCAAGCAGCTGCGTCACCTCCACGTTCAACTCTCATTGGGGCAGAGCTGCCACAGGCAGAAAAAATCTTGTGTGCAGTGTTGCTTCGGTAGTGTCTGACTCTTTGCAACCCTGTAGACTGTGGCCTGCCAGGCTTCTCTATCAGAGAGGGGGTTCTCCAGGCAAGAATACTGGAGCGTATTGGCCGCTACTGGTTGCCATACCCTTCTGCTGCTGCGGCTGCTGCTGCTGCTAAGTCGTTTCAGTCGTGTCTGACTCTGTGCGACCCCATAGACGGCAGCCCACCAGGCTCCCCTGTCCCTGGGATTCTCCAGGCAAGAACACTGGAGTGGGTTGCCATTGCCTTCTCCAATGCATGAAAGGGAAAAGTGAAAGTGAAGTCGCTTAGTCGTGTCCAACTCTTAGCGACCCCAAGGACTGCAGCCCACCAGGCTCCTCCATCCATGGGATTTTCCAGGCAAGTGTACTGGAGTGGGTTGCCTTTGCCTTCTCCAGCCATTACCTTCTAGAGCACATATTTCCTGCTACCCTAGCCACCAACCCCCCTGAGTACCCGGTGCTGCCAGAACCCCTGTGACCCAAGCAGCTGCACCACCTTCACACCTGGCCCTCAGAGGGGCAAACCCAAGTCCTCCAGGTCAGCCTCAGGGGGAAACCCCAGTGGACAACCCACGTGTAGAGGTGGAAATAAAACCATAGTTGAAACCAGGGGCAGTGTGCCTAAGGAAGAAGACTCAAACCCTTCCCCCCAGCTGTACAAGATGCAGATTAAATCCACGCGATCAACTAAGCAGACTTTGTGTCTATGGAATATATAAAAGGCCACTGAGAGCTCCCACAAAAGTAAATGCACTAGTTCTGATAGCTGTGGACATTGGAGGCAAGAACACACAGGAGTAGGACCAGATTAGAATCTGAGCTGCCCCCACGGCAGGTCCAGAGATCAGCACAGTGTTGGAGGGCATCCTAGGGAGGTGAGGTGGACTGTGACTCCCAGCAAGGGAAAGGACTGTGATAGCAGAGACTCAACAAAAATATTTTTTTATTTGCTCTGTAGATTCTTTCGTATTATTTTTTTTATCTCCCTTTCAACCCCCTACCCCCATTGTAGTTATTGATTTTATTGGCACTAAGAAATCCAATTAAGCTATTGAGCTTTTTTTTTTCCTCAGTCACATTTTTTATTGTTGTCTTAAACCTCTGCCTCTATGTTGGGCTTTTGCAGTTCCATGGAGTTTTCCTCTTTTTTTTTTTCTTTTCTTTTTTTCTCTCTTTAATTTTAATTTTTAACTTTTTAAACCTATTATTTTTTCTACATTTATTCCTTTGTTTGCTTTCCTACTGTTCTTTCCCCTCTGCAGTTAATTTTTTAATGTATACAAATCTTCTTTATCTACCTCTACTTAACTTTGCATATTTATTATTTCTTTTCTTTCTTTCCTTTCTCTCAACATATTTGTTAAGTGTTGTTTTCATTGCTTTATTCCCCCACTTGGCACCTTTAGTTTTGTTTTCCAGTTTGTGCTTGTTAGTTTTGTTCTTAATTGGTAAATATTTTTTATTTCCTTTGTTAGCCAGGTCAATATACTATACTTTATTTTTGTTGGACTGTTTTGACTTTGCTCATGGGTGTATATGTACATGTGTATATTCCATTATTTTAATTATTATTTGCCTGATTTTGTAACTACCATTTGTCTGGGATTCATCTTTGGTTTCTTATTTTTGGATATTTGTTCTAATCTCATTTAATGCCATATCAAACCACTTGTAGAATCTTTGTTCCTGGCCAGAGATCAAGCCCGGAGCCTTGGAGTGGGAGCATTGACTCCAAGACCCTAGACTACCAGAGAACTAACCCTAAGGAGTATCAAACAATGAGAACTCACACAAAGGAAACCACTTGAATACAAGACCCAGCATCACCCAACCACCAGTAGCACCCTGTGCAGGATGTCTCACCTAAACAACAAACAAAACAAAAATACAAACCCAACCATCAGCAGACAGGATTACCACCTCAGTCAGCCTTGCCATCAGAGGAAAAAAAGGAAACAAAAACTCAGCACAAATCTCACCCTATACGAAGCTCACACCAACCACTGGACCAACCTTAGGATGGAAGAAACCAAAAAGAAGAAAGAATTCAACCTTCTTCAAGGAAAGAATTCAACTTTCCTTGAAGCCTGGGAAAAGGAGGCTTCAAACACAATAACTTTTTTTAAAAATAATGAAAAGGCAGAGAAATACAAATACAGCACAAATGAAGCACACTAGAAACACAAAAGTACAAATAAATGAAGAGGAAATAGGCAAACTGCCTGAAAAAGAATTCAGGACAATGATAGTAAAGATGATTGAAAACCTTGAAAACAAAATGGAGAAAATGCAAGAATCAATTAATAAAGACCTAGAAGAATTAAAGAATAAACATACAGAGACAAACAACACAACTACTGAAATTAAAAATACTCTAGGAGGAATCAATAGCAGAATATTTGAAGCAGAAGAACGAATCAGAGAGCTGGAAGATAAAATTGAGGAAATAACTTCTGAAGAGCAGAATAAAAGGAATGAAAAGAGCTAAGGAGAGTCTCAGAGACCTCTGGGACCATATCAAATGCAAACATTCAAATTATAGGGGTCCCAGAAGAAGAAGAGAAAAAGAAAGGGTATGAGAAAACTTTTGAAGAGATTATAGTTGAAAATTTCCCCGACATGGAAAAGGAAATAGTCACTCGAGTCCAAGGAGCATGAAGAGTCCCATACAGGATAAATCCAAGGAGAAACATGCCAAGACACATACTAATCAAACTAACCAAGACTAAACACAAAGAAAGAACACTGAAAGCAGCAAGGGAGGAGCAATAAGTAACACACAAGGGAAGCCGAATGCACTTGCCAGCTGATCTTTCAGCAGAAACTCTGCAGGCCAGAAGGGAATGGGAGGGTATATTTAAAGTACTGAAAGGGAAAAGTCTACAACCAAGATTACCGTACCCGGCAAGTATCTCATTCAAAATTGATGGAGAAATAAAAAGTTTTCAGACAAGCAAAAGTTCAGAGAATTCAGCACCACCAAACCAGCTTTACAACAAATGTTCAGTTCAGTTCAGTTCAGTCACTCAACAAATGTTAAAGGGACTTATATAGTCAAGAAATACAACAGAAAAAAAAGATCTACAAAATCAACCCCAAACAATTAATAAAATGACAATAGGAACATATATATCACTAATTACTTTAAATGTAAATGGATTAAAGGCTCCAACCAAAAGACACAGACTAGCTGAATGGATAGAAAAAAAAAAAGACCCATATACATGCTATCTACAAGAAACCCACTTCAGACCCCAAGACACATATAGACTGAAAGTGAGAGGATAGAAAAATATATTCCATGCAAATGGGAAGCAAAAGAAAGCTGAAGTAGCAATTCTCATATCAGACAAAATACACCTTAAAATAAAGAAGATTACAAGATATAAGGAAGGACACTACATAATGACCAAGGGATCAATCCAAGAGGATTGTAACAATTGTAAATATCTATGCACCCAACATAGGAGCACCTCAATACATAAAACAAACACTAACAGACATAAAAGGAGAAACTGACAGTAACACAACCCACTCACACCAACAGACAGATCATCAAAACAGAAAATCAATAAGGAAACACAAACCTTAAATGATACTTTAGATGAGACGGATATCATTGATATCTTCAGGACATAACATCCAAATGCAGAAGAATACACCTTCTTCTCAAGTGCACATGGAACATTCTCGAGGATAGACCACATCTTAGGTTACAAATCAAACCTCAGTAAATTTTTAAAAATTGAAATCATACAAAGCATCTTCTCCAACCACAATGCTGAAGCTACATATCAATTACAAGAAAAAAAGTGTAAGAAACACAAACACATGGAGATTAAACAATGCGTTTCTAAATAACCAACAGGTTACTGAAGAAATCAAAAGGAAAATTAAAAAATTTCTAGAAACAAATGACAACGAGATCACAACAACTCAAACTCTATGGGATGCAGCAAAAGCAGTTCTAAGAGGGAAGTTTATAGTGATATAGTCCTACCTCCAAAAAACAAGGAAAACATTGAATAGACAACCTAATTTTACACCTACAACAACTGGAAAAAGAAGAACAAAAAAACGTAGAAGGAAAAAACTCATAAAGATCTGAGCAGAAATACATGAAAAAGAAATGAAAGAAACAATAGTAAAGATTAATAAAACCAAAAGCTGGTTCTTTGAGAAGATAAACAAAACTGACAAACCTTTAGCCAGACTCATCAAGAAAAAAAGAGAGAATAATCAAATCAACAAAATTAGAAATGAAAAAGGAGAGGTTACAACAGACAATGCAGAAATACAAAGGATTATAAGAGACTATTATGAACAACATATCACAAGCTGGAATTAAGATTGCCAGGAGAAATATCAATAACCTCAGATATGCAGATGACACCACCCTTATGGCAGAAAGTGAAGAGGAACTAGAAAGCCTCTTGATGAAAGTGAAAGAGGAGAGTGAAAACATTGGCTTAAAGCTCAACATTCAGAAAAAGAAGATCATGGAATCTTCATGGTCTCATCATTTCATGCGAAATAGATGGGGAAACAGTGGAAACAGTGTCAGACTTTATTTTGGGGGGCTCCAAAATCACTGCAGATGGTGATAGCAGCCATGAAATTAAGACGCTTACTCCTTGGAAGGAAAGTTATGACCAACCTAGATAGCATATTCAAAAGCAGAGACATTACTTTGCCAACAAAGGTCTGTCTAGTCAAGGCTATGGTTTTTCCAGTGGTCATGTATGGATGTGAGAGTTGGACTATGAAGAAAGCTGAGTGCCAAAGAATTGATGCTTTTGAACTGTGGTGTTGGAGAAGACTCTTAAGAGTCCCTTGGACTTCAAAGAGATTCAACCAGTCCATTCTAAAAGAAATCAGTCCTGGGTGTTCTTTGGAAGGACTGATGTTGAAGCTGAAACTCCAATACTTTGGCCACCTCATGCAAAGAGTTGACTCTTTGGGAAAGACTCTGATGCTGGGAGGGATTGGGGGCAGGAGGAGAAGGGGGCAACAGAGGATGAGATGGCTGAATGGCATCACTGACTCGATGGACATGAGTTTGAGTGAACTCCGGGAGTTGGTGATGGACAGGGAGGCCTGGCGTGCTGCGATTCATGGGGCCACAAAGAGTTGGACACAATCGAGTGACTGGGGATTATGAACAACTATATGGTAATACAATAGATAACCGGGAAGAAATGGACAGATTCTTAGAAAAGCTCAATCTTCCAACGCTGAACCAGGAAGAAATAGAAATTATGAACAACTGAATTATAAGCACTGAAATTGAAGCTATGATTAAAAATCTCCCAAAAAACAAAAAGCCCAGGACCAGATGGCTTCACAAGAGAATTCTATCAAACATTTAGAGAAGAGCTAATGCCTATCCTTCTAAAACTCTTTCAAAAAATTGCAGAGGAAGGGACACTTTCAAATTCATTCCTCAGGGCCACCATCACCCTGATACCAAAACCAAAGACAACACAAAAAAGGAAACTATAGTCCAATTTCACTGATGAATGTAGATGCAAAAATCCTCAACAAAATTTTAGCAAACAGAATTCAGCAACGCATCAAAAACTCATACACCATAATCAAGTTGGGTTTATTCCAGGAATGCAAGGATTCTTCAATATATGCAAATCAATCTGTGTGATACACCATATTAATAAATTGAAAGATAAAAACCATATGATAATCTCAATAAATGCAGAAAAAGCCTTTGACAAAATTCAACACCCATTTATGGTTAAAACTCTTCAACAAATGGGCATAGAAGGAATCTACATCAACATAGTAAAAGCCGTATATGATAAGCCTACAGCAAACATTGTTCTCAGTGGTGAAAAACTGAAAGTATTCCCCCTCAGATCAGGAACAAAACAAGGGTGCCCACTTTCACCACTATTACTCAACATACTTCTGAAAGCCCTAGCTACAGCAATCAGAGAAGAAAGAGAAATAAAAGGAATCCAGATCAAAAAAGAAGTAAAGCTCTCACGGTTTGCAGATGACATGATACTATACATAGAGAACCCTAATCAGTGAATTTAGCAAAGTTGCAGGATACAAAATCAATACACAGAAATCACTTGCATTTCTATACACTAAAAACGAAAATTCAGAAAGAGAAATTAAGGAATCAATCCCATTCACCATTGCAACAAAAAGAATTAAATATCTAGGAATAAACTTACCTAAGGAGACAAAAGATCTGTACACAGAAAATTATAAGACACTATTGACTGTGTGGATCACAATAAACTGCGGAAAATTCTGAAAGAGATGGGAATACCAGACCACCTAACCTGCCTCTTGAGAAATCTGTATGCAGGTCAGGAAGCAACAGTTAGAACTGGACATGGAAAAACAGACTGGTTCCAAATAGGAAAAGGAGTACGTCAAGGCTGTATATTGTCACCCTGCTTATTTAACTTCTATGCAGAGTACATCATGAGAAACTCTGGGCTGGAAGAAGCACAAGCTGGAATCAAGATTGCCGAGAGAAATATCAATAACCTCAGATATGCAGATGACACCACCCTTATGGCAGAAAGTGAAGAGGAACTAAAAAGCCTCTTGATGAAAGTGAAAGAGGAGAGTGAAAACATTGGCTTAAAGCTCAACATTCAGAAAATGAAGATCATGGCATCTGGTCCCATCACTTCATGGAAAATAGACGGGGAAACAGTGGGAACAGTGTCAGACTTTATTTTTTGGGGCTCCAAAATCACCACAGATGGTGACTGCAGCCATGAAATTAAAAGACGCTTACTCCTTGGAAGAAAAGTTATGACCAACCTAGATAGCATTTTGAAAAGCAGAGACATTACTTTGCCAACTAAGGTCCGTCTAGTCAAGGCTATGGTTTTTCCTGTGGTCATGTATGGATGTGAGAGTTGGACTGTGAAGAAGGCTGAGCGCCGAAGAATTGATGCTTTTGAACTGTGGTGTTGGAGAAGACTCTTGAGAGTCCCTTGGACTGCAAGGAGATCCAACCAGTCCATTCTAAAGGAGATCAGTCCTGGGATTTCTTTGGAGGGAATGATGCTGAAGCTGAAACTCCAGTACTTTGGCCACTTCATGTGAAGAGTTGACTCATTGGAAAAGACTGTGATGCTGGGAGGGATTGGGGGCAGTAGGAGAAAGGGACGACCGAGGATGAGATGGCTGGATGGCATCACGGACTCGATGGACGTGAGTCTGCAACTCCGGGAGATGGTGATAGACAGGGAGGCCTGGTGTGCTGCAATTCACGGGGTCGCAAAGAGTCGGGCACAACTGAGTGACTGAACTGAACTGAACTGAATGAAAGAAATCAAAGATGACACAAACAGAGGGAGAGATATTTCATGTTCCTAGGTAGGAAGAATCAATATTGTGAAAATGACTATACTACCAAACGCAATCTACAGATTTAATGTGATCCTTATCAAATTACCAATGGCATTTTACACAGAACTAGAAAAATTTCACAACTCATATGGAAACACAAAAGACCACGAATAGCCAAACCAGTCTTGAGAAAGAAGAACAGAGCTGGAGGAATCAACCTTCCTGTCTTCAGATTATACTACAAAGTTACGGTCATCAAGACAGTATGGTACTGGCACAAAAACAGAAATATAGACCAATGGAACAAGATAGAAAGTTCAAAAACCTATGGATACCTTATTTTTGACAAAGAAGGCAAGAATATACAGTTGGACAAAGACAGCCTCTTCAACAAACGGTGCTGAGAAAACTGGACAGCTACATGTAAAAGAATGAAATTAGACCACCTCATAACACCATACACAAAGATAAACTCAAAATGGATTAAAGACCTAAATGTAAGACCAGAAGCTATAAAACTCTTGGAGGAGAACATAAGCAAAACACTCAATTACATAAATCAAAGCAAGATCCTCTATGACCCATCTCCTAGAGTAATGGAAATAAAAACATAAGTAAACAAATGGGACCTGATTAAACTTAAAAGCTTTTGCACAGCAAAGGAAACTATAAGCAAGGTGAAAAGAAAGCCCTCAGAATGGGAGAAAATAATAGCAAATGAAACTGACAAAGGATTAATTTCCAAAATAAACAAGCAACTCATACAACTCAATTCCAGAAAAACAAACAACCCAATCAAACAGTGGGAAAACAACCTAAACAGACATTTCTCCAAAGAAGACATACAGGTGACTAACAAACACATGAAAAGATGCTCAGCATTGCTCATTATTAGAGAAATGCAAATCAAAACTACAATGAGATATCACCTCACACCAGTCAGAATGGCCATCATCAAAAAGTCTACAAACAATAAATGCTGGAGAGGGTGTGGAGAAAAGGGAACACTCCTGCATTGCTGGCGGGAATGTAAATTGATACAGCCACCATGGAAGATGGTATGGAGATTCCTTAAAGGACTAGGAATAAAACCACCATATGATGCAGCAATCCCACTCCTAGGCATATACCCTGAGAAAACAAAAATTGAAAATTGTTCATTGCAGCACTATTTACAATAGCTAGAACATGGAAGCAACCTAGATGTCCAATGACAGATGAATGGGTAAAGAAGTTGTGGTATGTATACACAATGGAATATTGTAAAAAGGAACGCATTTGAATCAGTTTTAATGAGGTGGATAAACCTAGAATCTATTAAACAGAGTGAAGTGAGTCAGAAAGAGAAGGATAAATACTGTATTCTATCTAACCCATATATACGGAATCTAGAAAAATGGTATTGAAGTATTTATGGGGCAGCAATGGAGAAACAGACATAGAGAACAGAATTATGGACATGGGGAGATGGGAGGAGGGGGTGAGATGTATGGAAAGAGTAACATGGAAACTTACATTATCATATGTAAAATAGATAGCCAACAGGAATTTGCTGTATGGCTCAGGAAACTCAAACAGGGGCTCTCTATCAGCCTAGAGGGCTGGGTTGGGGCAGGAGATGGGAGGTTCAAAAGGGAGGGTAGGGTATATACATATACCTATGGCTGATTCATGCTGAGGTTTGACAGAAAACAACAAAATTCTGTAAAGCAATTATCCTTCAATAAAAAATAAATTAAAAAATAATGTAATTAGCCTCCAATTAAAATAAAATTTTTTTTTAAAAAATAAAGGAAAAAAAAAGGGTGGGGACACACGAAAGTGCCAAGAGGAAGAGAGAGGAGCTGAGCAATGCCATGGCCTCCATGAGGAAAGCAGCAGCCAAGAAGGACTGAGCCCTTCCCCTCTGTGCACAATAAACCTTTTCAGATAAACAAAAAAAAAAAAAAGGAAAGAAGAAATACAATTTTCATTCTAAAAAAAACCACAGTTCACTTCAGTTCAATTGCTCAGTCATGTCCGACTCTGCAACCCCATGGACTGCAGCATGCCAGGCTTCCCTGTCCTTCACCAACTCCTGAATCTTGCTCAAACTTAAGTCCACTGAGTCAGTGATGCCATCCAACCATCTCATCCTCTGTCATCCCCTTCTCCTCCCACCTTCAATCTTTCCCAGCCTCAGAGTCTTTTCCACTGAGTCAGCTCTTCGCATCAGGTGGCCAAAGTTTTTGAGCTTCAGCTTCAGCATCAGTCCTTCCAATGAATGTTCAGGACTGATTTTCTTTCTGATTGACTGGTTTGATCTCCTTGCAGTCCAAAAACCCACTGTGACATTTTAATTTACCTACTTATTATCCCCCAACCTCTACCTCATCAGCAGGCATGAGGATGGTGGTCCAGATTCTTGGTGTGGGCTTCCTGGAGTCAAACGAGGCAACACTGATCCTGGTCTCTAGGAACTGTCGTTGTGTGATTTGACCCATCTGATGGATCCTTGCGAGATGAGTCTTAGAACTTTCTCAGGGCTAGGGTAGCTTCCTAGGTGGTGTTTGTCAGAAGCATTTAAAGGTGAATGTTCTATTTGCAGCTCCCTAGAGCAGGGGATGGGCCTTCCCTGGTGGCTAGGCAGTAAAGAATCTGCCTGTAATGCAGGAGACCCAGGTTCGATCCCTTCAGGCAATCCCCTGGAGGAGGGCAAGGCAACCTGCCCCAGTACTCTTGCCTAGAGAATCTCATAGACAGAGGAGCCTGGAGGGCTGCAGTCCATAGGGCCGCAAAGAGTCGCACATGATTAAGCAACTAACATATACACACACACAAAGCAGGGGATAGCAGACAGGGTCTGCAGTGGATGGACTGAGTAGCCTGGATAGGGGAAGTTCAGGGCGGAGGTGCATGGGGGCATAAAGACTTTGGTGCCATCTGCATATGGCATAGGGAATCAGGAGAGACGTGTGTGTGTCCCACGCCTGCAAAATATCTAAGACCCTAAGTTTTCACCTCTGACTGACCTTTAAGGTGAAGTTGCTCAGCCATGTCCGACTCTTCGCTAACCCATGGGCTGTAGCCTACTAGACTCCTCCGTCCATGGAATTGTCCAGGCAAGAGTACTGGAGTGGGTTGCCGTTTCCTTCTCCAGGGGATCTTCCCGATCCAGGGATCAAACCCAGGTCTCCCGCATTACAGGTTACCATCTGAGCCACCAGGGAAGCCTGACTGACTTTAAGCTCCACACAGAGAATGACAGTCAAGTCAGAGTTGTAAAAGACCTGGCTTAGCATTGAAGAAGGGGCCCAATCAGTGACAGAACCAATCAGGAAAGACCAGGAGCATTTTCTTTTCTTTTCCTCTTTGACTCTTTTCCTTTAAGGAAATCTCTGTCAAATGATTAGTTTCTTGATTAACAAACAAGAGGAGACTTCAACGGTCAAACATGACAAAGACCATGGTCTTTTAGAAAGTGGTTCAGAAGAATCACTAAACAAACAACATCCCATACTAAGCAGTAAGAGAACTCACAGAGGTAAAAACCTGATTTCCAGTACCATATTATGATATGCAAAGTGTCCATTTTTTGGAAAAAAAAAAAAAAGCGACATATGAAGAAACAAGAGAATATGGCTCATTTGCAAAAAAGAAAGAAAAGAATTAGAAATCATTCCTGAGGAAGGTCAAACATTGGATTTACTAGACAAAGACTTTAGATCAAATAAACTGTCTTAAATATGTTCAAAGAACTAAAGGAAACCATGCACGAGGAAATAAAAGAAAGCAGGAGAACAATGTCTAAACAAATAAGAGATAATAGATAGAAAGTACAAAAGGGAACCAAACAGAAAGTCTGATTCTGAAAATTACAGTGATTTAGATGAAAAAAATTACCTGATGGGCTCAATGATAGATTTGAGCAGAGGAAATAATTAGCCAACTGGAAGATAAATCAATAGAGAAGGAAACCTGGGAAATTCACAAAAATTCAGAAATTTAAGAACATCCTCTTAAACAATTGATGAGTCAAAGAAAAAATCACAGAGATTTTAACAAATTTTTTGAGATAAATATGAAAACATAAAATCTACAGAATGTGGTGAAAGTAGCGTTCAAAGGGAAATTTATAACTTTAAACGTCTTTGTTAAAAAATAAGATCTCAATACTCTGATTTCTCTTCAGATTGCATAAATCATTTAACCTTTAAAAAAATAAGATCTCCAGAAATCTCTGGCTGTCCAGTGGTTATGATTCTACACTTTCACAGCTGAGGGCCTGGGTTCTATCCCTGGTTGGGGAACTAAGATCCCACAAGCCACACAGCATGGCCCAAAAGAAAAAAAAAATTTTTTTAATAAGATCTCAAATCAATAACCTAACCTTACATCTTTAGGAAATTAAAAAAAAAAAAGGAAGGGCAACTAAATCCAAAACTTCAAAAAGAGGAAGTAAAAATTAAAGTGTCAATAAATGAAATAGAGACTAGAAAAACGATAAGGAAAATCAACAAAACCAGAAGCTGATTCTTGTAAAAGATCAACAACACTGACAAGCCTATAGCTAGACCAGTGGTGGAAGGTGGTGGAGGTGGTGCGGACACTAAAATTACTAGAATCTGAAATGAAAATGGGAACATACTACAAACTTCACAGGAAGAATTATAAGAGAATATTAAGAAAAATAATTTGCCAATAAATCAAATAACTTAGATATAATGGACAAGTTCTTAGAAACACACAAAGTACCAAAAGTGACTCAAGAAGAAACAGAATCATAAGATAAACTTATAACCAGCACAGAGATTGAATCAATAATAAAAACTCCACAATAACAACGAAAACCCAGGACCAAATGGCTTCACTGGTGAATTCAACCAATCATGTAAAGAAGAATCGCCACCAATCTTTCTCAAAATCTTCTCAAAAATTTAAGAGAAAAGAATGGTTCCTAACTTTTTCTATTAAGCCAACATTACCTTAATACTAAAGCCAAACAAAGACATCAAAGCCATCCAAAAAACCCTACAGCCCTCATGCATACAAGTGCAAAAATCCTCAACAAATCATTATCAGAACAAATGCAGCGGCATACTGAAATGGTTATCCTCTGTGACCAGGTGGGATTCATCTCAGGAATGCAAGTGTAGTCAGCATACAAAAATCAATCAATATAACAAAGCACGTTAATACAAAGGAGGAAAATGCTACATGATCACCTCAATTGATATGGAAAGAAAACTGACAAAATTCAACATCCTTTTATGATTTAAAAAAAAATACTCAATAAACTAGGAATAAAGGAAACTGCTTCAACATGGTAAAAAGTATTTATTTTAAAAAAATACACAAGTAATAAACTCAATGGTGAAAGACTGACAGTTTTCCTGGAACAAGATAAGAATGCCAACTTTTGCCACTTCTATTTAGCATTGTCCATAAGTTCTAGGCAGGCCAATAAAGAAAGAAAAAAGAAATAAAGGACACCCAACTTGGAAATAAATAAATAAAATTATCTCTATTTCCGGAAGACATGATTTTATATAGAGAAAATCTTGAATCCGCACACCAAAAAAAAAAATGTATATTGGAGCCAATAAATGAATTCAACAAAGCTATGGAATAAGATCAACATAATTATCTGTTATATTTTTAAACACTAGCAATGAACAATCTGAAAAGGAAATTAAACAATTTCAGTTCTAATACTATCTAAAAGGACTGAACACTTACGAGTAAATTAAAGCAGGGAGGTACAGTGATGAGTCCTACAAAACATCACTCAAAGAAATTAAAGACCTGTGTTCATGGGTTGAAAGACTTAGTAATATTATTAACAAGAGCACTCCCTGAGTCAATCTACAGACTTAGTGCAATCTCTACCAAACTCTCAGGAGCCTTTTCTTCAGAAATGGAAAAGCTGATCCCAAAATCCATCTGAAATTTCAAGGGACTCCAGATAGCCAAAGTAATCTTGAAAAAAGAAGAACAAAGTTGGAGAACATATACTCCCCAATTTTAAAACTTAGTACAAATTCTGAGAGTAATCAAAGTTTTGTGGTGCTGGCATAAGGATAGGCGTATAGATCAATGAAATAGAACTAAGAGCTCAGAAATAAACTCATACATCTTTGGGCAATGGATTTTTGGTAAATGGGCAAAACCAATTAATGAGGAATTAATCTTCTTTTCAACAAATGGCGTGGTGACAACTGATGTCCACATACAATGGGTCCACATGAATGTGTCTCGACACTTACCTTACATCATATACATAATTAAGTTAAAAAAATCATCAAAACTTAAACATAAGAGCTAAAACTATAAAACTCTTAGAAGATAGTAGTAAATCTTCATAACCTAAAATTCAACAATGGATTCTTAGATGTGACACCAAAAATAACAACAAAAGAAAAAAGCAATTAAAATTCATCAAAATGTAAAGCTTCTATGCACCAAAGGACACTGTAAGGAGAGTAAAATGACAACCCAGAGACTTGGAGGAAAATATTTTTAATCATATATCTAGGAACTGTTTACTGTCCAGAATATACCAAAAACTCTTACAGGTCAACAACAAAAGGATAACCAAATTTTAAAAATGACCAAATGGCTTGAATAGACATTTCTTCAAAGAAGATAAATTACCAACAGACACTTGAAAATATGCTCAATATAATTAATCACTGCTGCTAAGTCGCTTCAGTCGTGTCTGACTCTGTGCAACCCCAGAGACGGCAGCCCACAAGGCTCTCCCTGGGATTCTCCAGGCAAGAACACTGGAGTGGGTTGCCATTGCCTTTTCCAATGCGTGAAAGTGAAAAGTGAAAGTGAAGTCACTCTGTCGTGTCCAACTCCTAGCGACCCCATGGACTGCAGCCCACCAGGCTCCTCCGTCCATGGGATTTTCCAGGCAAGAGTGCTGGAGTGGGGTGCCACTGCCTTCTCCAATTAATCACTAGGGAAATGCGAATCAAAATCACAAGTTACCACTTTACACTTACTGTAGAAAATAACCGGGCTTCCCTGGTGGGTCAGCGGTAAAGAATCCTCCTGCAGTGCAAGAGACACGTTTGGGCTCTCCAGTTGGACATGACTAAAGTGACTGAGAACGCGGGCAGGCAGGCAGAAAATAGCAAGCATCAGCGACGCTATGGAGAGACTGGAACCGTCACGCACTGTCAGCGGTAATCCAGATGGTGCCACCGATACGGAAAATGGCTTAAGGGTTCCTCTTTAAGTTAAACACTGAATTACCATATGGGCCAGCAATTCCACTCCTAGATATGTATCCAAAGGAACTGAAATCAGGTGTTCAAACACTTGTATACACGTATTCACAACAGCACTACTCACAACAGCCAAAAGGTGAAGATAACGTTGTGTATATCTTACAACAATTAAAAAAACAAAAAACAAACAAAAAAAAATGCCAACTGGCCCAGTGTGTGTGTGTGCATGCACGCATGCTCAGCCATGCCCAACTCTTTATAATCCCATGGACTGCAGCCTGCCAGGTTTCTCCGTCCATGGGATTTCCTTCTCAAGGGGATCTTCCTGATACAGGGGCTGAACCCACATCTGCTGCATCGGCAGGTAGATTCTCTACCACTGAGACACCTGGGAAACCCTCAACAAGTCTTAGTTGTACATTAAATATAAGAAAAAGGAAAATGGAAGGTGTGAAGAGGTCTCTCAGATTTCCAGCTGTCTCAACTTGATGGAAGACGTCTGTGGCATTTTAAAACCATGACTGCAAAATTTGTTCACTCTCCCTGTCATTGATAGGTGGGGCCTTTGACCCCTTCATTTGAATCTGGGCTCTGTGATTGTTCAATAAAATACAGAAGTGATGCTGTGGATGCCGTGCCAGTTTCCAGGCACAGATATTAAGAAACAGTCAGTTTCCACTTCCTGCCCCTTGGGTCACTTGGTCTTGGAACGTGGACTCCATGCTGTGAGGAAATAAAATCTGCTCCCTGAAGAAATTCACGGACGAGAACTGAAAGCCAACTGCAACTTGCCAGCCAGGGAAAGAGCCGTCTTAAAAGTGAGTCTTCCAGCCCCAGTAGAGCCATCTGAGCTGGGATCACATGGAAGAGAGACAATAGGTCCCCATGGAACCTGGCCCAGACTACCAAGCTATAAGCAAACAAACAAACAAAACTGCTGTTATCCTGAGCCACTAAGTTCTGTTACAAAGCAAATCGGGGCGTGATTTGGAGACAGAATAGCTACCACGGCTCCCCCAAGGAGGCATCTCTATTTAGTATCTCACTGTTAGTTTCTCTCGGGCCTCCCTGGGGGCTCAGATGGTAAAGAATCCACCTGCAAGGCCAGAGACCTGGGTTCAATCCCTGGGTTGGGAAGATCCCGGGAGGAGGGCATTGCAATCCGCTTCAGCATTCTTGTTCAGAGGATCCCATGAACAGAGGAGGCTGGTGGGATACAGTCCCTGGCGTGGCAGAGCCAGACATGACTGACACTAAGCACGGCTCGTTAGTTTCTCTTTCTCTCTTCGCTCCTTTTGTCCTCTTTTACCCTAGTATGTAGTCCTTTGATAGCAGTTTATTATTTGCAAATTTCATTCACATTGCCTGCCACCTTGTTCCTTTGCCTATGATGGCAGTCATTCCATGGCCAGAAGCAGTGTTCACTCAAGGCTCCTATAGAGACCCTCTTTTATCCTAGGTCCTGGTCACCCAATACGGCACCCATGAAGCAAACCCCTGATGCCTCTGGGTGGAAGAAAACTTTTTTTTCAAAAGATTGTTCCAATTAAAGAACTCTTCTACATGTCAGGCAGGATCTAATCACTAGCATTTCCTCCATTGCAGCTCAGAGTCAAGAAGAATGAATGGCTGAGGATGGGTTCCCCAGAAGCAGACTGTAACATAAAGATTGGTGTGCAGACACATTTGAAAGAACTCCCAGGAGAAAACCACACAGGACCGGACAAGCAGGGAAGATGCCGGGCAGGGGTGCAGTCTCAGGCTAAACCCACAGAAGATGGCCCCCAGCCTGCTCCTGCAGGGCAATTCTAGAGAGTAAATGCCATCTCAGGGTCATCCCAAAGGCAGCAAAGAAATTGAGCTCTCACCATTGAGTGAGGCCCTCCCAGCCCAGGATCCGCCCTGACCCAGGGTGTTCCTCGGCTGCTCCCTCTCAGCTCTCCTCCTGTGGCTGCATGTGAATCCTTATTTTCTTGATTTACCATCTGTGTTGCTTTTTAGTTGGGGGCTGGCTGAGTGGAAGGGTCAAAATTCTGCTCTTTCCCTAAAACTCTTGGCATTTTGGTTTGGGTTTCTGTAGAGTTTTCCTATGCCAGTTGTACTAATATTTCTATTGAAACCTCTGGTTGGTGTTTTTAAAAAAGAAAACAAAAAGGGGGAGGGGTAGTAGGGGGGAAGGTTAAATAAACCCCAGGCTGGGATCAAGTACACTCAGTGCCCCTGGAATTTTGGAGAAGCCTGTGAAATACCACCCTAGCCTGAACTATCCAGGTATGGGACCAAGCACCAGTGCAGCATCAGTGGAGTACCAGTCTTCCCCTGTAACCCCATTCTCCTTTCCCAGTCTTGGAGGAAAATGCAAACCATCTTTTTGGGTTGTGCCACTTCCACCAAACCCTTCTTACCATCCCAGACCCCTCAACTATCAGCCATAAATCCCTCAAGAAACCTTAGGAACTCTGTGTTCGCTGGCTGAAAGTGGATCTATTACCAAACAGCCCAGATTTATTCGGTCCCTTTTGTCTTCTTGTAATATATATGCAAATAATCACTAATAAGAGGAAAAGAAAAACACTGGGCTCCGAAATCATTGCAGATGGTGACTGCAGCCATGAAATTAAAAGACACTTGCTCCTTGGAAAGAAAGCTCTGACAAACCTAGACAGCATATTAAAAGCAGAGACATTTCTTTACCAACAAATGTCCATATAGTCAAAGCTATGGTTTTTCCAGTAGTCATGTGTGGATGTGAGAGCTGGACCATAGAGAAGGCTGAGCACGAAAAAATTGGTGCTTTTGAACTGTGGTGTTGGAGAAGACTCCTGAGAGTTCCTTCCACTGCAAGAAGATCAAACCACTCCATCCTAAAGGAAATCAGTCCTGAATATTCATTGGAAAGACTGATGCCGAAGCTGAAACTCCAATACTTTGGCCGCCTGATATGAAGAGCTGACTCACTAGAAAAGACCCTGATGCTGGGAAAGATTGAGGGCAGGAGAAGAAGGGGACGACAGAGGATGAGATGGTTGGATGTCACCGCCGAATCATGGACATGAGTTTGAGCAAGCTCTGGGAGATGGTGAAGGATAGGGAAGCCTGGTGTGCTGCAGTCCATGGGATTGCAAAGAGTTGGAAACAACTGAGCGACTGAATAACAACAACAGGAAAACAATGCCACTGGCTTCTCTTTCCTGGGATGAAGATAGGAAAAGATGTCCATTATCTTACTGTGTTTCTCTTAAGAACCCGGCTGCCAATGCAGGCGGAGACATGGATTCGACCCCTGGGTCAGGAAGATCCCCTGGAAGAGGGCATCGCAACCCACTCCAGTATTCTTGCCTGGAGAACCCCATGGACAGAGGAGCCTGGCAGACTGCAGTCCATGGGGTCACAAAGACTTGGACACGGCAGAAGCGACTTAGCACGCACGTGTGTTTGTCTTAATAATCCATCCTGTTATATAAACTTCATGCCTGCATTTTTCAGTAGTACACACTATTGCAGGAGCTAAACTCTAAGGCGAAAATAAAAATTAAAAAAAAAAAAAACACCTTTTTCTCAAATTATGTGCCAGAGAGAGAATTTTCAGAAATGTAATATTGGAACATAACTTTCCCACCAAAACCCAGTATGAGTTCTCAAAAGATGTCTAGACATTGGATGAGGAACTCAAAAGGCACTTTCCTAAAGAAATAATGCCTGTATAGCACAGGGGAGTTCTGCTCAATATTCTGTAATAACCTCAGTGGGAAAAAGAGTAGATACATATATAACTGAATCACTTTGCTTGTTGTTCACCTGAAACTCACACACCATTGTGAGCCAGCTGTTTGTTACTGTTAAGTTAATAAGTTGTATCCCATTCTTTTGTAACCCCATGGACAGTAGCCTGCCAGGCTTCTCTCTCCAATAGGCTTTTCCAGGCAAGAATAATTGAATGGGTTGCCATTTCCTTCTCCATAACCAGCTAAACCCTAACATAAGGTAAAAATGTTTTACATAGAAATAACACAATTGACTATGGTAAGTTTTCAAGTTCAGCCCACAGAAATTAAATATATATATATATATTACAATATATTAAACATTAAATTTAAAATATTAAAATAAAATGATATAGTGTAAGTTAAGCTAATAATATGACCAATAATGCATTTAAAGAGTAGGAAATAAAACTATGGAAATTGGTAACTATGGCACAGTACAACAGAACAAAGTAAGAAAATACTTTATTAATTTGAACACCACTGCTTAGCAGTAGCAGCAGCAGCTTCAGGAAAGGTGGGTCTAATCAGAGGGTGTCTGCAGACTCAGGGTTCCTGGGACTTCTGTACCCTCTAGGCATGGTAAGAAAACTCCTAAGGAAATCTGGAGAACCCCCTTTATAAAAAAATTTAATTTACTCTTCAAGGAACCCTGGAGAAAGAGGAAAAGCTCAAGGCACCGCAATATCGCTCCTAGAAGAGCACACACCTGTGAAGGCATTCGTCTTGGACATCAGGGCCTGGGGGTTAGGCTGATCAGGAGCTGGGGTGAAAACCCTAGCTCTGAGCTCCCCCACAACTCAACCATTTACTTCCTCGTGACAGAGGACAAAATCACCTCTCTCTGTATGTGCCTCAGTGTTGCTGGTTCCAGAACGAGGATGCCGCCACCACCTGAGGATAATGGCAGCAATCAGAACGTGCAACTGACATAGGAGACCTGAAAACACATGCATCTGTGCATTTACCGAGACCCACCGTCGCCCCGGCAGTGTCCACTGCCTGCCCTCGGGGCCCAGTTAGAAGAGACCAGAGGCAAAGAAAGACCAGACAGTGTCCTTGGAGAAGACGGGAAAGCGAAGAGCTGAGACAAGAGCAGGTTTGCAGGAAGACTTGCTGAAAGGATGCGTACGGCATCTGCACCCTGAAGAGGGCAGTGGTCCCGGGGCAAGGCTAGCACCCACGCAGAGGGGAGAGCAGCTCAACTTTGCGGAGCACCCTGAGGCCCCGGCTGGACCTGAGGGGCCCAGGCAGGCAGCGAGGCCCAAGGACTTGCCCACAGGCCTAGTTAAGGAAGGGCATGCCTGCAAGCGTGCTAAGTCACTCCTGTCATGTCAGCTGACTGCAAACCTGCCCCAGGGCTGTGGCCCCCTTGGGGAGGTCCGGAGAACAGAGCTGTGATGGCCACAGACACAGGAGGCTGAAACAAGGCCCTGCACCCCTAGGGTCGCCATCCAAGAGAACTAGCTTCAGGACCACCACTCACCCCACACAGTGTCCATGATGGCCCCTCAGAGCTTAGACCCAAATGTCTGGGGACAGGGCGATGGGCTCCAAAAGCAGAAAGCTGCCAATTTCCAGGTGCACTAAGCAAGCCCAGATGGGCTGAATTCTCCTGAATGGATGCAGCTTCTACGAGTAGATAAAAACCTGGGAACACTGGACAGAAACTGAGTTATAGGAAATAGTTCATGGACCCCGGGGTTTGTGCTTGAGAAATCCACACCCAGGTCTCCGGTTGATCCTCGACAGTGCCTGTCAGATAATGAGCACTCAGATACCCAAGGCATCATCACCCCCGGAGACACAGTCATTGAGATGGGCTATCTTTCATAGTCCCACTCTGGTCTCCTTGGAAATGTAAACAAGCCTTTCCTTTCCAAAGCCACATTTACTTTCTCACAGCTTATCCCCCTTGCCCTCCAATTTATAAACAAACACAAACCCCCTCCAGGATTTCTAGCCTCTCCCCTTAGCCTCTGCCCAGGACCACCCTGGGGACCCGGGGTTAGGATGGCTTCAGCCACTGCCACCTCTCCCTGCCGCCCCACACGCTTTTTGGGGGGCCCTGGAGAAGCAGAGTCTCTCCATCATATGATGAAGAGGGTCAGTTGGGTCAACGATTGCGGGGGAACCCCCACGCTATTAACCCAGGGAAGAGAGATCCCGTGTCAGACCAAGACTTTGTCCAGTTTTTTAAAAGGACCTCAAGATGATCCTCTCCCTCCCGCTTCCAAAGGCCCAGGAGCTGTACCTCCTGTCACCCCCTCCACTCAAAGGAGCACATGGCAAGCCAAGGGTTGTGGGGAGAAGGGGGAGGGGAGAGAGGACAGAGCCAGGCAGACTGAGATCTGTGGGCTGGAACTTGAGGACTGTCGACTCCGTGCCAGGCACCTACTTCTCTCATGGGGCGAGATGAGGAGACGCTAGGTGCAAGTATACTCAACGCTATTACATGAACGGCTCCTTGCTTATCATAACACCCCCCACTAGGATGCCAGTCAAACATTTAGGAGGTACCGATGCAACACAGGAATCAAACCCTCTGGATTGCTTTGTTCATGGAGATTTTTGACCTTTAGAATGTGTGATATCAAATTCTGTGTGTTATGCAGGCCAATCTGCCACTTTTCGTGTTTTCAAAACATTTTCCAGACACTATCCCATCAGTTGAAGAATTAGCCAGCGAGGTGGCTCTGACACTGTTTCTTGTTCTCCTCTGAGAAGGTATGAAGTGTCTCAACTGAAATCTCATGGCTGGCACGGATGGCGCCGTGTCCTTCAGTGTTGATAGCAAACCAGGTGGGCCTCCACCAGAGAGGACACAAGGGGAATCTTGTAAGAAACAGAAAACTCATTGCAATTTCAAAATCTTTTTTTTAATATATACACCAGCTTCCCAGCTCCAGAGACTGTGAGAATGCCAGAGGGAAGGATACTATAGAATCATATGCTGGCTACTTTCCAGCAACCTTCTCCCGGGCTCTGGACATAGAAGCAACCAAAGATAATTTGATGAGAGTGCGGAAATCACTCATCAACCAATTACCAAGCCTTGATGCTGGGTATAGATTTACGGTACTGGAAGCCTGTTTCTGTGTACCAACCCTAATACCTTTCCAGAATCATCGGTCCCCAAACATAAAACATCTCATTTCCTAAGCACACTGTCAGGACACAGAAAGGAAGAGCTAACTTTTCTTCCAAATACACATGGCAAAATCCCCATGAACGAAATGGATTTCTAGCGAAAGTGAAAGTCGCTCAGTCGTGTCCGACTCTTTGCAACCCCTTGGACTGTAGCCTGCCAGGTTCCGCTGTCCTTTAGGCCAGAATAGGAGTGGATAACTGTTCCCTTCCCTAGGGCATCTTCCCAACCCAGGGATCAAACTGAGGTCTCTCCCGCACTGCAAGCAGATTCTTTACCATCTGAGCCACCAGGGAAGCTCATTTTTAAAGAATCGGAATAAAATAAGAGATACTAACAGTAGCCAACACTTGAGTCCATGGAACATGCCGTGGGCTGCACTACATGCCTTACATCTATTAACTCATCCAATCATCACATTAAACCTAGGAGTGAGATACTATTTTCATCCCCATTTTACAGACAAGGAAACTGAGGGACAGAAAGCTTCCGGAGCTTGCCTGAGGCCATGCCCAGAGGCAAAGGGGAGACCCAAACCCAGGCGGCGGGTCTCAGAGCCTGTGTTCTTAACCACTACCCTCCACTGCCTTTCCACGTGTGCTGCTCACTCATCATTGAAAAATACCAGACTTGATGGCTGTCGACAGACATATCGGCAGGTTCCATGAGGTTATGGGTAGCGCTGATTATCAACCTTAACAAATCACGCTGAAACTCAGCCGGAACTGTAGCCAATTAGATACCTCCCAGAACTTTAACAGTAATTGCTCCCTCCCATCAGACTTTCGAACACATTACCTGACAGCTGTCCTCATGCACTTGTGCTAACTGGGTTCAAAACAAAAACCAAACTGGTGGCTTCCAGATAGAAATTCTAGAAAAGGATTCAGCTTCTCCTAAGTTCTTGGGTTTCCAGGAAACCAGAAGCGACTGGATGATGTCACACCCACCGCTGGGATTTCTCAGCCAGGTCCATCCACGTGGACTCCATTCAAGTCGGCATCCCCGAGTAAGGGTGGGGATGAGGGTGGGGATGGGTGTGGGAGGGGAGGCGGCTCTCCTTGCTCCAGAACCTGCAGGATTTTCTCTGCTCAAGATCCAGTCTCCACTCTGGGCAGTTACACCCCAGAGGCTGTCAGGGTCCCTCTAAGAAACAAACTTGGCTGGATGCAACCAAGCTCACCCATCCCAAAGAGGGCCACCCCTCCCCTGGAAGCCATGAGCTCCCTCCTACAGGGTATAGGTCTCACCACCAGAAGAGAGATCTTAGAGACTTCCTGGGGCGGCCTTGCTTCTGGCCCACAGACCTTCCGTCTTGTTCCTCCCCGCCCCATGTCTGCTGGTTCTCGTATTCCAGTTGACACATCTCACGAGCAGCCAAGAGCCCCAGGAGAAAGGAAAAGGAGACCTCGTGGGTCGTTTTACTCCACATCTTCCAGCAGATTGCTGGCCTCCTAAAGGGAAACCTTAATTCTCAGCCTTCCCAACCCAGGAAATTCCCGCAGCAGGGTCTAAGGCCCATTAAGACACCAAATAGCCTCCCAGGCTCTAAAGGTCTGAGACATTCAGAGGTCCCTGGAGCCCACGTGGCTACAAGTCAAGTGACACCAAGTCTCTTAGGGCTCGCTTCCTGGGGGCTCAGCTCTGGGAGCCTGAGTCACAGCCTTGGAGGCCCTGGAGGGAGGCCACCTCCTCGGGGGTGGCGGCTGCTGGGCTTCTGAACTGACTCTTCCTTGGAGGGGCAGGCACTCTCTCTTCTTGTCTGAGGCTGCAGGGTACACAGAGAGTGTCGGACCTCTCTCCTTGCCAGGGCTTGCAGGTTTTCAGCACCTCCGTGGAGGCAGGGCTTTGCCCTTACTGCCCAGGGAGCATCCTTGGCCATTGGCCCACACCCAGGGCTCATTTCCCCCAAAGGAAAAGTTTCTCAGGCTGATGAGAGCTCCAGCCATCCTTGCTGTCCGGTGTCCTCAGATGCACGCTCGGCTCCCCTACCCTGCCCCGTCGCCACTACCATCCACCACCACCACCCAGCACCAAATGAGCCACGTCTGCAGCTGTTTCTGCAAGCTCTTCCTGGTTTCCTCCACACACACTTTTCTGCAGACGCCCCTGCCAGACCTCAAGGTGTCTCTCGAGGACCACGGAGTGTGGGGCAGAACTCCATGCTAAAGACTTCCAGGGTCAGGAAAGCTCACCCATGTGACCCTCAGCTCCAGGGTGGGAGACACCCCCCCTCCACTCCACCTCTCACCATCCCACCCCCACCAAGGGTCAATGGCTGGGGACGGAGGGGAGCTCCACCGTGTCGCACTGAGGCCCCCTCCCCAGGGAGAACCTGGGCAGGTGCTGCGTCCCACTCAGCGATGCCCCCAGTTTCCCCCGGGGGCTTGGGCCAGGGCAGCCTTCCTCCATCACCCCCGCTGCCTCCCCTCCCAGCCACGTCTTCCTCTGCAGACTGGCCTACCCTCGGAGCTATGAGGAATTCACGTTCCAACAAGGTCCCGGGCCCCCATGTGCTGGGCAGCAGGCAGACTCCCGTGGGTTTGGGGGCAGTGGGTACAGTGGCGAAGGTGAAGGGTCCCCCGCTCCCTGGAAGAGCGAGAACTGGAAGGAGGGGCCCTTAGGAAGGAGCCCCCAGCCCCCTCCTCCCATCCTCCGACCATGGTGTACTCTTTCTAAGGGAAGCCTCACGCAGTAAGCGCTCCTCCGTCTTTTCCTCGGGCCCTTGCCTGGACCTGGAGAAGCCCCACCGTTCTGCCTGGTGGGCGCCCTGCGGCCTTCACCATGGGCTCTGACACCAGAACCACCAGCGCCTCCTCGGAGGACCGCCCCACCGCCGGCAG
Organism: Capra hircus; assembly: GCF_001704415.2. Taxonomy (NCBI): domain Eukaryota; kingdom Metazoa; phylum Chordata; class Mammalia; order Artiodactyla; family Bovidae; genus Capra; species Capra hircus. Next base: position 13,684,064 of record NC_030828.1, on the reverse strand, counting down.
CTAAAACACCCTCTTTTACCAGGAGCCGGCCCTGGGGCAACAGGGTTCCCAGCCTGAGGAGCCCGCTCCGCTGCACCAGGGAAGCAACGTGACTTCGGTTCAAGAGTTGACCACTAGGCTCCCCTTCGTCTGCCTTCCAGGGGAGGAATTCCAGGATTCTGACTACAGGGCACCGCCCGGTCGGAGACCTCAGCGGCCTCCGGTGGCAACTCGCTTCTGAGAGCTCAGGCTTCTGCCAGCACAATGAGGGTCTTTCAGATAAAAGATCCTGATCTTGCTGAAGGTGGTGGCTGCTCTCCATTTGTGGGGAGGGATGCCCCCCACCCGACACAGCACTCCCCAATTGCCCCCCACCACCAGCCCCAGTGTGGGGAGAGAGCCGTGAGGCGCGGGCGTAGAAAAAGGACCAGACGGATAGGAAGCCAGTGGCCTTCTACTGAGTCTTGCTTAGGCTTCTGGGCGCAGGGGTCCGGCCACCAAGGCAATGTCACCGTCCCATGGAGAAAAAGAGTCGAATTTCCAGGAACTCTCTGAGCCCAAGTTTCCTCAAGTGTAGACTGACACCGCCCTCTGCCATCCCCCGGGGCCCTCCTGGGGTCACCACAACACGGCCCCAGAACCGTGCTCCCCAGATCCTGTGAGGATGTTACGGGGCACACAGCCCAGACGTGAGACATTATGGTGCACACAGCCCAGACGTGAGGGGAGCAGTCCTACATGAGCCAGTGAGCGCCGTGGATTAGTCCCAGGGGTGCTCAAGAGGGGCACCGGGAGGTGGAAAGCTCGTCATCAGAGAGAAATTTGAAGATGCTGGCTTTGAAAATGAAGGGGCCGTGAGCCCAAGGACGCAGGCAGCCTCTCAACGTGGGAAAAGGCGAGAAAACTGTGCTCTTCTAGACCTGCAGAAGGTACACAGCCTTCCCAACACCTTCATTTCAGCCCAGTGATCTCCAGGGCAGTAAGATAATAGATTTGGGTTTTCTTAAACCACTCCTCTTCCCTTAACCCTCCATAAACCGCATCCACCCCACCGCTTCCCATGGCTCCCCTCTCCCCCTGCCCTGCGCACGGCTCTGTCTCCTTTTGTCTGTAAGTCATGGAGCCCCAGGAACCAGCCCTGCTTTTGAGTAGGAATCCCAATCCTGGTGCAAGCCCACATCAAATATGTACGTGCTCCGAAGGGAAAACGGGAGTGTGATGTCTTACACTTGCAGAGGGTCTTGCTGTTTGTAAACCAGTCATTCTTTAAAAAAAAAAAAAGAATGTTCTTAAGAGCTGATTACTGAGTTGCTTCCTACAGATGTAAAGTCAAATGGATACCATCCTTTCCCCCAAGTAATTCACTGTCTAGTTGGGAAAAAGAAACACAGATGCAACTACCTAGAATCCTTGATGTTTCAGAAATTAGAGTTGGACTAACCCAATCTCCTTCAAGGGGGACAGGACAGCAAATGGCAAGAAGAACATGGTATGAGTTAGCCACCTCTGCTCCAAACTCATCTCTGGAGCCCATATGGCCATGTGTTTTTTGCTTTTTGGTTTTTTTAATATAATGAATAATTCTGAGTCACAGCCAGGACACTGAGCCACTGAAAGATCTTTTCATGCTTTACTTTGTGTCAAATGTTGTTTGCACTTCTCTCTGTCTGTTGGAAGTGGATGGAAAATTCCCGTAATAGGGAGCAGTGGAGAAAAATCACTGCTTAAGAGCAGAGTTGTGAACATGGCATCCTTTTTCCTCCTGGCGCCTCTCCCCTTCCTGACTCTGAAAACAGTGCACACTCGTGCACATTCATCACGGAGATGAGTAGGACCTACTCTAACTCGAGGTGCTCCTTTCCGTACGGCTGGTTTTCGGCTTCTTTGAACCCAAGCAGAATCGCTGTTAGCCCCAGCAAACCAGGACTTTGCAGAGGAAACTTACCAACAAAAGAAACGTGACTAAATCCTTCCTCTCCTGTTGAATACTGACGGCTGAAACACCCAACCTGGCAATCTATCAGGAGGGAAACCGGCAAACCTTTGAGACAGACTGTCTAAGAAACTACAATTCTTTTAATGGAGTCAAGGGTTAGTAAGAGATTCTTGTGAACCCAGCCAGGTGAGGGAGACCAAGCAGGTAGGCACAAGTCAGCTCAGCCAGGATCAGGGCTAGCATTGCATGATGTCCGCTCAAGGGGCAGAGATTCTTTCTTGGCTGTTTCTTTAGCTTAGTAGGTCTAAGCCTACCGCCGTGAGGGAGCCTTCATTGCCAAACTCATCCCAGCAAGAAAGGGCTCTGGTAGCCTCAGAGGTTTTGATACTGGGGATCTGTCCTGGTCTATCTGAAATGCAGAATGTCCCATCCAGTGGGCTCAGCCCAGAGCCCACACCATGAGCATCTGTCCACCCAGGATTCTCATCCCAGTTCTTTATACCTCTCTTCTCCTCCCGTGGGTGAGCTGCTTCTTGATCCCCAAAGGCGACGCCTAGAGGACTTGGATGCAACCGAGTCATAAACAGAAAGGACAGGGTGCAAGAGAGGCAGAAACATTTAGAGGAAGCCAGCTTCCACATGAACCAAGTGCCACGCGTGTACCCATGGTGACGCGAAGCTATGGGAGGGGGTTTGAAGGGCCAGTTGCCAGTCACTGCCACTTTGGAGGGGCCAGCAAAAGACACCCATAACCACCTTTGGAACTGAAACATCCTTGTTATGAAAGGTTGTTGTTGAATTACGACGCCGGGATTCTTGGCCCCCTGAGGAGAAGAATTCAATCCGGGGCCAGAGACGAGGCTTGATCGCTCAGAGCTTTTGTGTAATAAAGTTTTATTAAAGTATAAAGGAGATAGAGAAAGCTTCTGACATAGGCATCAGAAGGGGGCAGAAAGAGTACCCCCCTGCTAGTCTTTAGCTAGATATTATATAGTCACCAGCAGTCTGTTAATGAAAGAAAGTAATGTCTCAAAATTTAGAATGGCACCAGGCCCCTCACCCATAAGATGTATTTTGGGATAATCTTGGCTCCAAATGGTTCATCTTGGGCCATAAAATGATTAACTTGAATCTTGAAGAAGGGCAGATCACCATACAAATAGTGTCATTTACATAGATTAGAGGAACAATATCGGAGTACAACATACTGGTTTATCAAGTAGGTTCTGAGCCCAAAAGGCGGAACCGACTTGAAGACAGAGTTTGGGGTAAATGCCTAGTACATTAGCATAGCTTAAGATAAACATTTCCATAAGAAGAAGGCATTGGTTAACTTCAGGTGAAACCAGGTATCATTATGGCAACACAGAATTTTAAGAGAAACCTCCTTTTAAATTTGTATAGAGAAGGAAAAAATATCGCTAGTTTGTTTCTTCCTGCCGCTTAAGAGAGAGAAAATGTCTGACACTTGCAGGCTATTTCCTCCATTTGGAGACCCCTGGCCTTCCTGCCTGGTACCCTCTCAGTTACATCCAGCTTTTCAGAGCATCTCTTAGAGTTGAGAGTGAAAGGTGTTGATGTCCATCCTGTTCCCTGCCAACGTGTCTCCTATTCTACCTTCCTCCCAGCCCCCAATCCTGCCAACATCTCTCTCACCAACTGTCCATCAGCAAGAGTAAGGGCAGGGCATCCGCCCCACCACACCCTCCCCCCGCCCCAAGGATCATGACAACGGTCCCCCTGAGACCAGTGCCCCTCCACATTTGATCCTGAGAACTCACTTCTCCCGAGGCACGTCTGTCATTCCACTCTCCCTTTGAAAGACTGCCACCCTCGACTCTAAAGGCGGCAACCATTCTCTCCTTTCCCCTCATTTCATCTCAGCATGGGGCTCTTGACATCACAAGGGCTGCAGACATGGGGTGATCCAGTTACTGCATTGAATCACGACCAGCTCTAATCATGTTGGCTATAAAACAACCCCCTTGTAGGATCACCCCAACAGCGGGGTCCACCACCATTGGTCTTTGACGCCATGTGATTTGATACCCCCCTATCAAATCTAAGGACCCAGAGAAGTTCAAGACTCAGGCTCATCCTTAGGTGCAGAAAATAGATTGCCATGCAGAGGAGAGCATCACAGCAGACTGAGAAGAGACGAAGAGAGGGTAGTCCAGTCAGCCTGCCAGCAGAGTTGAGCCCTCCCAACTTGTCTGGCTGGAAATATCCTCACGGGACAGGAAAGGTGTGGCATGACATGGGTGTTTGAGAAGGAAAGCGTTGCGGCAAAGCACCAAGAACCCGGCAGGCGGCAGGGCGCTTACAGCCTGTCCAACGACATGGCAAAGCTCTCCTGTGCAATTGGACGGCGAAGGGGGTGAGTCGGAGAACTGGAGAAATGGAATCTGAAAAAATACTGCTGGGACCCGACTGCGGTGAGTTTTCCAAAGCTGAGCTAAAGAGATAGGACTTTATTTTGTTGGCAGTGGGAAATCCGTGAAGGATGCTCAGGTGCTCAGTGCTGTTCAAGGAAGATGGTTCTGACAAAGGACAGGGTGGGTTGCTGGCTGGGAGTGTCTGAAAGCAGAGACACAGAGTGGGTTGAGCAGTGTTCCCTGTCCCCACTACCCCTGCCAAAAAAAAAACTCATGTCCAGCCAGAACCTCAAGGTGTGACCTTATTTAGAAATAGGGTCTTTGCAAATGCAATTAGGTAAGGTAAATGTAATTACTTAGGTGAGGTCATGCTAGACTAGGGCAGGCCCTAAATCCAATGACTAGTGTTCCTTGTAAAAGAAGGCGGACAGAGACCCTTGCGGAGAGGAGAACGCCATGTGAAGACGGAGATGGAGATTGGAGAGGTGTGTCTACAAAGGACACACCCAGGGAGCACCCAGCGTTGCCAGCCATCACAGGAAGCTGAGAGACGCAAGGGTCCCCTTCTCCCTGGGGACTTTGGGCCACAACCAACCCCGCTGAGGCTGATTTCTGACTTCTGACCCTCCAGAACCATAGGACAGTCTCTTCTGTTTGAAGACACTCAATTTGTGGTAATTTGTTACTGCAGCCCTTGGACCAGTAAAGAGTCTACCTGGATGGAGCAGAAAGGATATCCGAGACATATCCGAGGGGGTGGGGGGGACATTGTTGCAAAGAATAATCAGTGGGGATGAATAGCCAAGGGCCCAGAGAGCTGTAGCCTCGAGGTTTTGTTCCTCATTCACCGAGGAGGGGGCCGTGGCCAGTAGGGACTCCCAGAACACTCCATCTCTAGGGCTGGCGCTCTGGGGTGTGAATTTCAGGCAAGCTTCTCGTCCTTGAAGGTGCTCCTGGGCGGGGCGGGGGAAGGCAGGCGCTACTTCTGGCCTCCCAAACTGGGGAGTCAGACTGAAAGCAAATGCAGGGCAACCTCTTGCAACCCTAACCCGAAGGCCGGTCACGATATACACTGGAAATCAAATTAACCCTGCTTCCCTTCTGTTTTGGGGGGCGAGGTGGCAGTGGCAGGGATTTAGGAGAAAAGGCCAGTCACGATACACACTGGAAATCTAATTAACCCTGCTTCCCTTCTCTTTTGAGGGGGGCGGGGTGGCGGTTGGCAGGGATTTAGGAGAAAAGACTCTAATAAACAGCCTACAGAATAGTCTAGTGTTCCAGGCATGCCAAAAAAGTCAGAGGAGCCGCTCCTCTGGCGTGGGGCAGGGGCGGAGAGCAGGCAGCAGAGTGGAAGCACGAAGTTTTGATGGTGTGCCAAAGGGGATCCTGCCTCTCCCCACATTCAAGTTTACCTCCAGCTCCAACTCCGCAAGTCCTAGGATTTATGAATGGGGGAGCAGCAGCAGGCTTCCTTGGCATTCCTCTGCACCACCCCACTCCCGCAGCTGGGCAGGTGTGAGCAGTCCAGAGCCTGCCTTCCCCAATAAAAGCACCGGATGTGCGCTTTCACCCCAAGGCTTTGTGCTTGGGGCACCATCTAGGGAGAAGTGGGTTTTTGCTCAGCTCACCTAAGAGCATTAACCCCCCCCCCAACACACACACACACACACTGCTCCTGGAGTGCCTCCCAGCACATCTGGAAGCTGTCACTGAAGAAGCCACAGCGTTGCCTGCTAAAAGGGGCAGAGCAAACAAAAATCCAGTGTGTGTACCAATTGCCCCTGAACCCCATGCCTCGGGGTGCCTGAGCTTCTCGTGGCCTTCTGAAAATGTGAAAGGGCATTCCCTGGGAGTGGCATTCATAGACAGTGTAACCTCCTGGACCCACCGCAGCTGGCTGTGTTCTGTACCTCCGCAGGGCAGGCTGCCCTCTCAACACAGAGTACCCCCACTGTCCCACCCCCCAAGTTGTCGTTGGTTTCTCCTACAATGCAACCCCAGTGAGGGTCAGAGGCACCCACAAGCCTCTCTCCCCAGCTAAGCGGGCAGTGTTGGAGGACCTGAGACAGAGTCCAGGGTTGGGATGCTGCCATGGGAATGTCAGTTGACATCAGTTTCCTTGGAGGTAAAGTCTGGTTTCGAAAGGCTCTGTTTTGCTTCTTTAATTGGTTCCACCTTCTAACCCAGAAATGCCACTTTTAGAAACTTGTTCTAAGAAAATTAAGTCTGCGTTTAAAAGATTTCACTCGAAGGATTTCCATCAAGGGCCAGGCAAGAAGAGTACTGGAGTGGACTGCCCTTTCCTTCTCCAGGGGACCTTCCTGACCCAGGGATCGAACCTGGGTCTCCCGCATTCCAGGCAGACGCTTTAACCTCTGATCCACCAGGGAAGCCCTCATGAGTGATAGCAACATAAAATTAAACAGCACCTAACTATCCAAGACAGGGGCTTCCCAGGTGGCGCTAAGGTAGAGAGTAAGAGGCGCAGCTCCAATCCCTGGGATGGGAAGATCCCCTGGAGAAGGGCGTGGCAGCCCACTGTAGTATGCATGCATGGAGAATCCCTTGGACAGAGGAGCTTGGAGGGTTACAGTGCATGGGGTCGCAGAGAGTCAGACACGACTGAATCAACTTAGCACATCCAAGACAAGACGTTTTTTTAATACATTTGGGAAGATACCCACATGGGAATAATATCTCACCACCAACCTGGATGTTTTAAGGGAACATCATTTGCCTCCAAAAAGGGAAAACTGAGTGACTGGGAGGTGGGCAATGAAAGGCAACTTTCCACTGAAGGTTTTTTTGTACCTGTTACATTTTGAACCATTTCAGTCCCAGGTATTAGATAGGTAGGTAGATAGAATTTTAAAGAGTGGTTTGAATAACAGTAGTTCACAGAGACCGGTATTCAAGAAGTATTACGTGAAAAGGGTACCTTGCAAAATTAGAATGTTCTGTGTGATGCCATTTCTACTAAAAGACACGAAGTCTGGAAGGAAATGACTCCAAAGTAACAGTATAAATTTCTAGTGGATGGAATTACAGGTGATTTTTATTTTCTTCTTACTTATGTGTATTTCCTAGCTTTTGCGCAAGGAGCATGCAATTATATTTGGGAGGAGGAGGGAGCATGGCAGGGGCAAGGAAACAATTAATGTTTAAAAACAAAAAAATATTCTCCAGAGACGCATCTTGCACTTCCTCTCCTTCTTGTCTTGGTCAAACTTCTAGAAAGAACAGAGACACACAGCATCTCTGCGTCCTCACGCCCGCACCCTATACAACTCCACCTGAAACCACGCTGCCTCCATCCCCCCGTCCGTCCCCCTCCACACCCACCCCACTTCCTGGAAAGGGTCTGGCCAGTGCCCCACCTCCGTGGCCAAACCCACTGGAAATTTTCTGCACCTTGCCCACCACCACCACCCACCAGCCCACTGGCTTCTGTGCTGTGTTTGTGTTCAGCGGATTTAACCAACACTAACTTAGTGGCTATTGTGTGTCAGACACCAGCATGGGAAGAGAAACTCCCAAAGCTCAGATCACAGTCCTCAAGGGACCCCTCCCCTGGTTGGTGGGAGGGGAGCAAGAGTGGGCCCACAGGGAGAGCCCACCCACCAGGCTCTCTGGATTCTCCACCAAGCTCTTCTACTCCCTCCCGGCCCCCCACCACCTGTCCCTTACACGCCTGTCCCCGGGTGTCTCTGCTCTCCCACCACGCCCCCCGCCACCCTCCCAAAGCTGTTCTCTCTCATTATCTCTTAGCGCAAAAGCTGACACCCACAGCCCCGCCTGCACTGGCCAACAGACACCCCCTCCCCTATCTGTTTCCCCCTCGAGGCCACAAGAGACCTCGTCATCAGCACCCTCATCTCCCAACTTCGCTGCTTTCTTGGTTGGTGGTGTCCACCAGGGACCACCCTACACAAGCCAGCACCCATCTCCTCCACTCAAGCCCTGGTCCCGGGTTCCCCCCTCATTTAGGGCTTCATCTCCAGCTAGGTCCCTTGCAGTGGCCTCTTGGCCCCACTGAGGTCTGCAGACCGGAGCCAAAGTTCCACCCAAAAGGCCCTCCTGCGCCCTCACGGCCATGCTGCTAATGACCCAGCTCTGCTGGCCCCTCCCGCTCCACCCACCCCTCCCACTAGTGTCCATCCTGCGCCCCCCATTGCCCCTGGGTCCCAGGGATTCTCTCGCCAGCACTCCTGGCCGGGCTGAGTCCTGTCTTCATCAGGGTCCAGCTCAGACTCCCTCTGCTCTGTACACGGGGCGGGGACTCGGGGCCCAGAGCTGAGTGAGCCGGTCACAGCCACCGCAGAGCGACCCCACAGTTCCGTGGACGTGACTCACACCCCTGTGCTTTCCTCCCCCGTCGGCTGCCAAGACACACACAGCTCCCTCCCGCGCCGGGAAAGCCACTGTGAATCATTGCGGTGTCCACGGCTCTCGGCCCGGCACCTGGCCAGCACTGGCTGGTCCCCAGGTGGACAGATGGCTGCTACCGTCACAGAAGGAAGCTGGTGGAAGGTCGGCCTGGGCCTAGAGCTCGTGCTTAGGTCCAAAAGCATCTCAGGCCCGAGTGGAAGCCGCCTGTGGCTTTTGCCCACGTTGAACCAGCAGCCAGATATCCCAGTGATGGGCACCCGCGCTGGGAGGAGCGCCATGTCCTGGAAGCCACCCCCGTGTCTCCTTGGCTGCTCACCCCCGCCCAGCAAGGAGACCCTCTGCCGCTGCAGGCTGGCCCACAGCCAGCCCGAGGGCTCCCCTCCCTGCCTGATGTACAGAGCTGGTCTGAAGGGCTTGGTCCACTAGGAGAATGGGGCCCTGATCCCCTTTGGCAGGAGACGCCCACCAAGGTGCCCCAAGCGCCCACGGGGAGCAGAGCACCAGGAGGGTTCATTCACGAAGGGCCTCAAACCAGAGACAGTGACCCCCGCCTCTCTAAAATGAGTGTCCACCCATCCATTGTATTTGCACCAGTGCTAAAAAGGCATTTGTTTATATTAAGCATTTAAATAAAATGCACTGTCCACAATTTTCTGTATCAATTCTTGGCTCTTTTTTCTTTTCAAATATTTAAGGTACTCAAAAAATGGAAATGAGCAGGCCTCTTTCCACCTCCGGAAGGCCTCAAGGGGCTGACATGGTGGAGTCCGGGGGCGGTGAGGCAGGGGTGGCCGCTTCTCTGCCCGCCCCACTCCCAGGCCCTGCGCACACTTGGTGATCACAGAGCACAGCCCTCCGGGGAGGCAGGGTCCCCACACAGGGGGTGGCGAGGATGCGACACCTCCACCTTGGGGACAGCCAGTGTCTCCTCCCTGAAGCTGTGAGGAGGAGAAAGCCTGGCTGCATGCATCCAGCCCGTGAGTCTTCACGCAGCCCTGCTCCCATCTCTGCCAGCGGCCTGCCCTCCACCGCTACCGAGAGGGAGACTAGAGCCGCGGAAAACACAGGCCCAGCTCGGGGGGCAGAGGGGCCGCGCAAGGGGACCGAAGCCCCCAGCCAAGCCTCCCACATCAAGTTTCTCTTCAGCTAAGGCAGGGAGAGCCGTAATCAGGCAAGGACCGGAGAGGTTTCCTCCACAGCTCTGGCAGGCCTAGAACCCATGCGGGGACTTAAGTCCTACAAGTCCTACACTTCCAGCGTGTTTAGCTGCTGAGTCCCCACAAGAAGGTCTGGACCATGTCCCTGAGGTCTGACAAATGTACCCAGCTGCAGCACCCGGCCACCACCAACTGCTGAGAACTTTAGTGAGAGAAGATTCCGACGGCAGTTGAAGGCGATGACCAAGCGAAGCCAGGGGCCCAGTAGGACCCACAGTCCAGAAAGGGGCACAGCGTGTGGGGGGCAGGGTGATGCAGGGTCTGCAGCGCAAGCTGATGGGGAGGAGGGGCTGGTCAGTGGAGACGGTGGTGGCGGCCAGCAGGGAGGAAAGGGACAAGGTCCGAAGGAAGGGAGTACCGCTATCATAAGGTGGCCTCAGGGTGGGCTCTGACAACTTTTGTGTGTCCAGGTGGGGAGTCTGCCCCAAGGACACACACACACTCAGGCCTTTGCCACCATCATAGAGCTGCCTGTGTCTTTTCTTCGCCCCAAAGGAAGAAGTCCTGGCTGCCTCTAGGACTAGACTCTAGGTAGTAGGGACTGTGAATCAAGACCAAGGTCAAGCTCATGCTAGAGATACAACTACTTTACAGAAAGAAACCAGCAATGGCAGGTTCAAAGGCGCTGGCCAGTGCCGAGGCTGAGCAAGGGACATGGAGCAGGGACAGCTGGGACTTGGCACCTTGCCGAGCACCCATGAGATGGCACACGTGCTGACGCCAAGCATACCCAGGGTGGGTTGCCACACTCTCTCCATTCAAGGCGCCCTTACTGCTTGAGTAATGCTTTGCATTGCTCCTAGGCTGGCTAAAATATATACCTGAGAGTTCCATTAACAGACAGTTAGCTCCAAACAGCTCCATTGCATGGAGCCTGGCAGATGTCACTGCGTTCACTTTGAAAAAGTTATTCAGTGGCTCTCAGGAGCTTGCTGCAGTGACCCTGGGGCACAGCAATGCAGAACTGGGGAACCACAGAGACAAACCATTGATTAGGAGTCCTGGTTGAGTCCTTTAGGGCTGGCTACCCACTATCAGAGTGAGAGGGGGCAAGCAGGCTGCTGTCAAATTTTTATATACCGTGGTTGTTGCCAAGGTGTTTTCTGTGTGAGCTGTTTATTTCCGCAGACATCTGTTACCAGTCTTCTTGGGAACATTTGCCTGTAAGGCATTCACTTGAGTCCACACTGTCAAAGTTGAAACATCTGGAAGGGTGCTCCAAAGTTTCCCCACTAACTCTGAAAGAGGTTTGATCTGTAAAAGACACCCCAAGGACGGGCGCACCCTGGGTCTCATCCTAGCTGTCTGCCACTGTCCTCGTGTTCCACATCTCTGTTCCCTGATCAGACTGGAGCCTCGAGGGCAGAGGTTCTGGCCTCCATCCTCCTCCTCCCAACCCTCTCTGGGGCAGAGTATCAGCCAACCCCAGGAGAGGGAAAATGACAGTCACGAAGTACATGCCTCACAGGTGGCCTTTGCTCAGTGAGAAACACCTGTTGGATCCCTTCTGGTTATTCCCAAATGGACACTCCCAAATTTCCCAAACAGAAATTCCAGTCTACTGAGAAACAGTCCAGGGAAGTAGCCTGGACTAGACTGGACACCTGAATCTCCGTCCTTTCAAAGCCAGGGAGATGGTAGCCCTAGAAAGGGAGGTGGGGAGAGTCTGAGGAAACTAGGTATGGGGGAGGAAAAGGAGGGAAAGAAGAGGGCTTTTTAAACTTTATTTTTAATTGAAGGATAATTACAGTATTGCGTTGGTTTCTACCAAACATCAACTTGAATCAGCCATAGGTTTACTAAACCCTGTCCCCTTCCACTTGAACATCCCTCCTACTACCTCCCTCCCCATCCCACCCCTCTAGTTTGTTACCGGCCCAGTTTGAGTTCCCTGAGCCATACAGCAAATTCTCATTGGCTATCTATTTTACGTATGGAAATGTATGTTTCCATGTAGGAGAGGGATTTTGAAAGAAGCAAAAAGTCGCTTGTGTTATCAAAGCTTTGAAAGTCAGAGGTTTCATTTAATGTCGGAATCCCAATTTCAGCTATTTCTGCGTGCTGCCCACAGCCCGAGGCGGGCACCACCAACACCTTTCCTGGTTTCCACAGTGACTAACAGGCGCAAACTTTGAAATCTTGGGTGGAATTGTTCTGACTTAAGCATGCAGTGTATATTTAAAGCAGCAGGCTAGAGACCGTGTCGCTTTTTGCTCCTGAATGAAACGTGTCATCTCTCTGGGGCAAGGTCCCATCACCCCGGTTCAGGGATGCTCCACACAGCGCGTCCTCCCTGCCAAGTGCCGTCGCCTCTAGAACGCAGGCAGGAGGGTCAGGTGTGAGCACCTGCACTCTCACATTCCCTCCCTTCCCTCTCAGCCCTCTGGATGCTCGTCTCCAGTCCTCAGTCACAGCGGGGCCTTTGAAACTGATCTTCCAGGAAGGAGCCCCCCTTCCCTGGCACTTGCCACCCTTCCGGAAGATCTTGGGTTTCATGCTGTCCGCAAAGCACGCTGATAACTTGAGAGCGCGGGGCCCTGTCCACCCCCTAACCTCAAACAGCACGTCCCGGAAGGCCGCTGGAGCTCCCTGGCAGACTCCAGTTTCGCCTCCTGCCTACCCACCCTCCAGCTCTTCCAAGCTGTCCTGCGTTGCCCTTCCAGTCTATACATCTCAAGGAAGAGCAGCGGCATTTAAGCAGAAATACAATTAGAGTCCTCCAAAGGGGCGTTCTCACCGCGGTCCTTCCCATCCACAGCCCCCAGCAAGTCCTCTCACCAAGGACAGACGGTCACCCCCAGGCAGCGGGCCCCTCAACCCAAGCCTCTGGGTCCAAAAGGGTCCCCAAACAAGTTTGGTCACTTTTCTGTACTACTCCAGGGCCAGCTGGTCCCAGCGGCGATGTTTTAGTCTAGACCAGTGTTTTTCAATTTGTGTTGACCCTGCCAGACCACATTAAGAAATCAATTTGGTTTTTCATCATCACCCAGTACAGGTCTCCAGAAAGAATAGAGCTGTAAGTATAGCTATAGGTATGGCGACATGTACATACAAAGAAAAAAAAGGAAAAAAAAGCTCACCCTTTCTATATGCCACACACTGAAGCTATTGTTTTTTTAATCCGTTGTTTTAAAGTGCTGGCTGTACATCACTAAATTGATTTCACAACCCACTAATGGTTTGCGACCGGCAATATGAAAAACGCCATGGTGTGAAATAGGTGCCTCTAATTCAAGGTTGCACCTCGGCAAGCAGCCTTTTATTCTCAAGGGATACCAAAGAAATATGCAAAGCTGGACAGACCCCAGAACCCCCCTCTGCATGGACTGTGTCTCCCCGGGGTCTGCAGGAGGCCAGTTCCTGTGCAGCCTTGAGGGAGGCTCAGCTCCCAGCGCAGGGTCCCAAAGGCCAGGCAGGATGTGGACAGGACTGGCCACGACCCTCTCCACGGCTGTCTTCCTGCATCTCCCCGCCCTCCCCACTCTCTCCCCATCATTTACAAGATGGTAGGGTGAACTGAGTCTGAGCCCAGGGTGCCCACAGAGCTCTGGTGGGAGGAGAGCGAGCAGAGAGCAGTGGGCAGGAGGTAGAGGAGGAGGGAAGGTCAGGCCCTGTGCTTGGGGCAGGGGGCAATGCTGGGGGCGGGGGGGGCAATGCAGGGGGCCATGGGGGGCTGGTGGTCACGGGCTGCACCCCCAGTGCCCCTGGGACAGCGGCCAGTGGGCACTGCAGCCCCGGCAGGCCCGGGACCAGCCTTCGCCCTCCGCCCCCTCACCAGAAGGCAGAGGACTGGATCTTTCAGATCTCACCCCATTTCTCCACCCAGACACCCCTTTCCGTCACTGAGGCTGCCCCGACCCCAAGAATCTGGCGGGGAGGGCAGGTCGTCACCCTCGACCCAAACAGCCGGGCTTTAGGGAAGCCCGAGATGATGCTGGGCTCCCGCTTAAAGAGGGTGGGACCCTGAGAATCACTCGGCAGTGCTGTCTCAGTTTCGACAGAAGGAACCTGCAGTCTTCCGGCCTCTCCCCAGCCCACCCCCACCCCACCCCGTGGGCAGGATGGGACCGAGCAAGGGGCCTTCGCCACCCCGGCCAGAAGCTTCGGCACCCCGGCCTGGCTGCATCTACACTCAAGTACTCCTCTTCGCCCCTGGATGTGGGGTGCAGGTTGGCTTTGCATCTGATGACACACTCTCTCCCCTGAAACAGGGGTTCTTTGTTGGGTTCACCTCACGACTCCCAGCCCCCGCGGCTTCTCCACCACCCCGCAGGCAGGCTGTCTGCCCGGAGCAGCAGTGTCCACTCAGGCTGCTCTTCTCAGAGCAAAGGGGAAGGGGCGAGGGTGTTGGTCTTCCCTGGTGATGGGCACGGTGCGGGGGGGTGGATTCCTGCTTCTCCCTCAAGAACACAAGAAGTCACCTGTGCGACCCTTTCTTCCCCTCTCCCTTTCTCCTGGCTCGTTTCTGGCCCAGGTTCCTTCCAGGCCACCCTTGACATGAGTATGGAGCTGCCGCTGCCCCTTTCCCGCTGAAGCTGTCGTGCCCCTAGGCCTGACCCTGGAGGTCGTGGGAGCATCTTAAATGCACCAGCCCACAGGGCCAGTGAGCACAGCCTTGGGCCCCCTGTTGAAGGCCGGAACTTCAGAAAAACAGAAAGCACAGTCCACGCCCTCAAGGAATTGACAGTGTCTTTGAGGAGAAAGACAGACGATGAGAGGCAACCAGACGAGGCAGCGGACAGCGGGCAGAGGGGGCCTACAAGCTGGAATCTGGGTGAAATCCGAGGCTTTTAAGGGGGGCGAGGGGAAGGGGACTGTTGTTCCCAAGGGGTCAGGAACAACTAGGGAAGCATTTGGGCAGAGAGGGAAGGTGTCTGCTGGAGAAGAGAGAGGGACACAGAGGCAGCCCTCATCCCACGCAAAGAGTTTGCACATTCGTCTGTGGGCGATGGGAAGATGCTGAAGGTTTTGTGAGCCAGGAAGACACACACAGGTGGGCAGTGGGGTCAGGGGAGAAGCTCTTGTCAGTAGCACATGGAAGGGACTGGAAGGGTTGAGCCTGGAGCCCCCCTGCCCCTGCAGGAGGCCAGGTGTGAACCAGTGAGGGCAGCAGCACCGGGAAGCGGGTGGTGCCTGAGGAGGTGTGGGCATCGCTGTGGAAGGTCTGGGGAGCGGGCATCGACACCACCTGTGCTGTGGTCAAGGGTGACGTCCGCTTACTGGGAGCTGGATCCCATCACACAACGCGGGGAGGAGAGGTCAGCCATCACTAGGAAGCAAAGCCCCAAAGGTTTCCCGGCAGGAGCGCTGGGCAGTGGGGTCAGAAAGGATGGCTACATCCTCAACACAGTAACACAAATCCCACGGCAGGGTGCAGGCGGGGGCTCTGCAAGGCAGACTACTGTAGCCCTTTCCTCCCTCTCAGCTCCCCGCCACCCCAACCTCATCTCTGCAGGCATTAAAGAATGCTCTCAGTGGACCTGGGTTTCCAAAGGAAGACTGGCCTTTCTCAGCTGCTAGGTTTGAATGCCCTGCCTACCAGGCGGTCCAAGCACTGCCCCTCCCCCAGCATAGCGGGGCTGGCAGTTCACAGGGGACAACTGGGTACTCCCTGGAGCACCCCAGGGCCCCTCCACTGGCTTGTCCTTGAGGAACCACAGTGCCACTTGGATTTCTGTTGGCCCGTGCAGGGGGCAGAAGCCCCGCACGGTCTACATGACTGGGTTCAGGCCTCCCTTCTTGGGAGGTTGCTTGGAAGGACAGGGATCCCTGTAGAAAAGTGTTAGTACCCAGGAATAAGGCCCATCCTGTTTCCCTGCAGGAAACATCATCAGTCTGCTCTTATTCCTCACAATGCACAAAGTCAAGTCTACCTTAGACCAGACCTCAGGGCCAGTGGTCTCAGAACCTACTTCCCCCATTTCTATTCAGTGGACATGGGAGGTCCTGCCCGAGGATCCCAGGGCCCTTGGCCTCTGCCTCTGGAATAGCAGCTGCAGATGGCAGTCAGGAAGCCTCGCCCAGCATTCTGGTCCTCCCTCAGTTCAGTTCAGTTCAGTTCAGTCGCTCAGTCATGTCTGACTCTTTGCAACCCCAAGGGCAGTAGCCCGCCAGGCTTCCCTACCCATCACCAACTCCCGGAGCTTGCTCAAACTCATGCCTATCCAGTTTGGTGAAGTCATCCAACCATCTCATCCTCTGTTGTCTCCTTCTCCTCCTGCCTTCAATCTTCCCCAGCATCAAGGTCTTTTTCAGTGAGTCAGTTTTCTTGCATCAGGTGGCCAAAGTATTGGAGTTTCAGATTCAACATCAGTCCTTCCAATGAATATTCAGGACTGATTTCCTTTAGGATGGACTGGTTGGATCTCCTTGCAGTCCAAGGGACTCTCAAGAGTCTTCTCCAACACCACAGTTCAAAAGCAGCAATTCTTTGGAAAAACCAGGAGTCTAGTCTAGCTTTGACTAAATGGACCTTTGTTGGCAAAGTAATGTCTCTGCTTTTTAATATGCTGTCTAGGTTGGTCATAACTTTTCTTCCAAGGAGCAGGTGTCTTTTAATTTCATGGCTGCAGTCAGCATCTGCAGTGATTTTGGAGCCCAAGAAAATAGTCTGTTAATGTTTCCATTTTTTCCCCATCTAGTTGCCATGAAATGATGGGACAAGATGCCATGATCTTTGCTTTTTGAATGTTGTTTTAAGCCAGCTTTTTCACTCTCCTCTTTCACCTTCAGCAAGAAGCTCTTTAGTTCCTCTTCACTTTCTGCCATAAGGGTGGTATCATCTGCATATCTGAGGTTACTGATATTTCTCCCGGCAATCTTGATTCTAGTTTATGCTTCATCCAGCCCAGCATTTCTCATGATGTACTCTGCATATAAGTTAAATAAGCAGGGTGACAATATACAGCCTTGATATACTCCTTGCCCGATTTGGAACCAGTTGGTTATTTCATGTCCGCTTCTAACTTTTGATTCTTGACCTGTATACAGGTTTCTCAGGAGGCAAGTCAAGTGGTCCCTGATACCACCTGGATAAGGGAGCAGTCTGTGTCAGCAGGGCTGGGAGTGGGGAGCAGCTGCCTCAAATAATGATTGGAAGGGAGAAGTCCAACACGACATCTGGGGCCTCTTCCCCAGTCCAAGGTTGTTTCTTGGGAGGGTTCAGAGTACCTTGTGAAGTGAGCACTCCTACGTCTTCTCTCTCTGTTCATGCCAACAGAGACAATTGCCCCTGCCAAGGCTGGGTCTCAAGTCCCTTATGCTTGGGGCCCTGCACTTTAAACCCTCTTTGGCCCCACTGCACACAAGCCATCATAGGCTGTGACCAATGATACCACTCTGGGTGGCAGTGTGGTGGCATGCTGGAGGCAGACTCAGAAAGGCTAAGGCTGCTGCTGCTGAGTCGCTTCAGTCGTGTCCGACTCTGTGCGACCCCATAGACGGCAGCCCACCAGGCTTCCCCGTCCCTGGGATTCTCCAGGCAAGAACACTGGAGTGGGTTGCCATTTCCTTCTCCGATGCATAAAAGTGAAAGTGAAGTCACTCAGTCGTGTCCAACTCTTCACGACCCCATGGACTGTAGCCCACCAGGCTCCTCCGTCCATGGGATTTTCCAGGCAAGAGTACTGGAGTGGGGTGCCATTGCCTTCTCCGTCAGAAAGGCTGGTGCCCAGCAAAGGACATGTAGAGGGCCATCCAGGCCACAGAGGCCTCAGCCATAAAATGAGGTCTTTGGACTCAGGGAACTGGAAGTGCCCCGCCCCAATTTATGGTCACAGACTTCATCACCCATTATTCTCCAACCCAGCTCAACTGTTTCTCCCCACCTGCTACATGTTGAGGACGCAAGTAGGAGTCGACACAGGGGCCCAGTGACTGTATCGTGACCGTTTGTGCCGTATTTGCCTGGGTAGAAGCCAGGCGACAGCACCGGAAGGACTCCCGTTTGGAAAGCACTCTCATTCCCCGAGCACCGATCTCACGCTTCCCACGGGCGCAGGGTACCTGCCCAGCAGAAACAAAATGAGCAGACGACAGACACCGCCCCCCACCCCCACCCCCGCAGGCTCCCAGGCGTGGCAGGAGAAACAGACTCACAACGATGTAAATGACGTGGTCCTCAGGCTGGGCCCGAGCCCTGCCGCCTCCATGTCCAGTATGGGACGAGGGACTCACCAGATCCAGCAGTGCCGGGAAGACAGTGATGCCCCCCGCCCCCGATTCAACTCAGGGCCACCGAGACCTGCTTACTTTTCCTTTATGCTTTGGTGCCTTCCTTTTTTTTTTTTTTTTTTTTTTTTTGGTTTACCAGGTGTTTGGGATCTTTTGATATTAAGACACGTTTATAAATTTGGTTAATGCTGACACTGACCGATTCTTCCTTCCTGGAACTGACTTCAGGGGGATTAGCAAACCAAGCTCCTTTCCTGATGGGCCAGGGGCAGCATCTGTTTTAATGGCTCTCCCCTGGGTGTATTAATGATGGGGCTGGTGGCACTGGGAAGGCTGGGGGCGGTGGGGGGCAGCGGTTTCTGAGAACTAGTAGCAGAAACTGTCCACCTGTTGGAGCCAGCCCTTCCGATCCAGGACCTCCCAAGGGATTGTCAGTTTCTCCAATTTTTTTATTATTATTTCTTTGCTCTTCTCCTCCTCAGCCTCCTCTCCTCCCAACCAGAGACCAAAACCACCCACTTGGGTGACCTTGTTAAGCCATGGCAAAGTTCCCCCAGCCTTTCCTAACCCTCCTGGGGGCTGGGAGGTCCCACCTTCCTTCCCCTCCATCCCTCTCCAGCCCAGGTCAATCCTGACAAGAGAAGCCACGAAATACTAGAGTCTAAAAAGTGCAGAGACCCGCGCTGGCTCACAGGCCGGGTGTGGGAGCTGCTCATTTCCAGAGATAAGTTTTGAAGCTGCAGTTGAGCGCATGGCCCACCCCTGACTGAGCAGCACGCCCACCCCGAGACACGTGGCTTCTGATACCCCGGAGATACCACCTTCCCTCCCCACACCTGGAGACTGACCTTCTCCAAACTTCTGTGTCCACTCCAGCCCTTCCGAGGATAGTGATGAGCACACAGACTGGACCTCTGCCCTCAGGAGACCAGTCGTCTAGAGGAACAGGACAGACACTGATCAGTCACCCCCACTCTTAGGACCCTTTCTCGGTGCCCAGAGGAAAACAAACACCCTGGTCGTGATCTGAGAATCAGCATGCAGGTTAGTGGAGAAAGCACTGCAGGAAACCCGAGTTCCCTCTTCTCCTGGCTATATATTCAGTGACTCGGGAGCATTGTTCAGCGTCTGATGATGGTTCCAAGATGTGAGATAACAGGGCCCACTGCAGGTAACGCTAATGCCCACTGGACCAAGAAGCCGCCTTTAGGGTCTCAGTGTTCCTGGGGCTCCCAGGGGCCCCAGCAAGGTCTCCTCACGCACCTATACCCACGGGTTTCAGGCTGAACACACAGAAGTGCGGCAGCCTCACGACACAAAAACAGTCGACAGCCTTGTGCGTGCAGGAAGGCGGGGTCCCTAGACAGCTGCTTTTGTTTTCTTAACCCTCCTCTGTTCCACATTTCTGTCACTTATTTCCAAAAAGGCCCAAATGATTTTGAGCCTGGCTCCAGAAAGGGAAACTCAAAAGTGCTTGGTGGCAGATCCTGGTGCCTTTCTGCCCTGGAGAAGCTGTGCTGGCGACGGCCTGCTTCCCATCCCTCCTGGCTGTGGAACAGGTGCTCGGAAATCCCTCCAGAGAGTTCAATCCCATCAGTTCAGTTTGGTTCAGCCACTCAGTCATGTCCGACTCTGCGACCCCATGAATTGCAGTACACCAGGCCTCCCTGTCCATCACCATCTCCCGGAGTTCACTCAGACTCACGTCCCTCAAATCAGTGATGCCATCCAGCCATCTCATCCTCTGTTGTCCCCTTCTCCTCCTGCCCCCAGTCCCTCCTAGCGTCAGAGTATTTTACAATGAGTCAACTCTTCACATGAAGTGGCCAAAGTACTGGAGTTTCAGCTTTAGCATCAGTCCTTCCAAAGAAATCCCAGGGCTGATCTCCTTCAGAATGGACTGGTTGGATCTCCTTGCAGTCCAAGGGACTCTCAAGAGTCTTCTCCAACACCACAGTTCAAAAGCATCAATTCTTCGGTGCTCAGCCTTCTTCACAGTCCAACTCTCACATCCATACATGACCACTGGAAAAACCATAGCCTTGACTAGATGGACCTTAGTCAGCAAAGTAATGTCTCTACTTTTGAATATGCTATCTAGGTTGGTCATAACTTTCCTTCCAAGGAGTAAGTGTCTTTTAATTTCATGACTGCAGTCACCATCTTCAGAGATTTTGGAGCCCAAAAAATTAAAGTCTGACACTGTTTCCATTGTTTCCCCATCTATTTTCCATGAAGTGATGGGACCAGATGCCATGATCTTCGTTTTCTGAATGTTGAGCTTTAAGCCAACTTTTTCACTCTCCACTTTCACTTTCATCAAGAGGCTTTTTAGTTCCTCTTCACTTTCTGCCATAAAGGTGGTGTCATCTGCATATCTGAGGTTATTGATATTTCTCCCGGCAATCTTGATTCCAGCTTGTGCTTCTTCCAGCCCAGAGTTTCTCATGATGTACTCTGCATAGAAATTAAATAAGCAGGGTGACAATATACAGCCTTGATGTACTCCTTTTCCTACTTGGAACCAGTCTGTTGTTCCATGTCCAGTTCTAACTGTTGCCTCCTGACCTGCATACAGGTTTCTCATCACCACGGCCCAAAGCAGACCCATTGCTTTTGTGGATCATCATGTAGGTTAATTTCCAGCAGGCAGGCGATGCTCCCTGAGGCAGGTCTAAATGTGTGACTGCCCCCAAGTAACCCTTTAGCTGAATCTCTTGTGCAGCCTGTCTGGACCCCAATCAGTTCACCTCTCGAGATGCACAAAGCTCATGCAGGTCTGAAGGCTGTCCTCACTTGTCACTCAACACCCTTTCTCTGCGGAGATTCCTTGAGAAGCACCTAGGCTGACGAGAATAAGAGGTCAGAAAGCTCAGCTTATAGGAACTGATTCACTCTGCTCTGCCCTTCTCTGGCTGACTGAGCTTCTACAAGAGGACTGTGTTGGCTCTTGCAAAGGTTCCCAGGAAAGAGAGAATGTCTAGCTCTCTCGGGCTGTTGGGTCTCACAGCCACAAGGCGTCGCTGTTGAACATTGACCCTGTGCAGACCCTGGATGCCAGCCTGGTTGTTTGGTCCCAGAGCAGGACACAGGCTTCTTAAAGGGAAGATGGTCCCACTCCCTAGATGTTAAGTTCACTCTAGGATTCTCCACCTTTGAGCACACCTGCCACACAGGCAACACACACAAACACAACACTCACACTCAGTCATTATTTTCCAAAGCCCATCCAGTGCACTGGCCTAGTTGGGTCAAAGGGTTGCTTCCTTCCACCATCACCACTGTGCTAGAGTCTCACCTTTTCCCCAGCTCATGTTCTTTGCACCTTGCTTATTGTTGAGCCTCCATCAGCGGTCTTCTCTCAAGGGATTGTCTTACTCCTGAGTTTTGGCACACCCTCACGTACCCCCAAAGGAGTGCAGGATTTTTGAATATCAGGAGTTGGGGGTGGGAGTCTTCCTCAGAAGACTAGCCCCTACGCATATACTCCATCTCTTCATCTAATTGGTTTTGCATTCAGGAGATTCAAAGCAAGTCACAGAAGGATCTACAACAATGAAAATCCATTTTAAAAAATGACTACTTGCTCTTGCTGTTTCTGCATAACTAAGAAGGATGCTCAAGTGGGTTTTTTAAAAGAAAATATCAGTTCTTTAAATTTAAAGACAAAATTGAAGAGGGTTATATCAACATTCCTTCTGTATGTGTGGTCCATTCTGTCTGCTATGGGGAATATGGTCCCCTTTTGGTGCTCTCTTATGTATTCTATATCTTCCACTAAAGATTTAACTATGAAAACCTAAATTCCAAGATTTTTTTTTTTTAACCATAGGCAATGGGCCTTCCTTATTTAGAGCTGGAAAAGAGAATATTTTCCCATGGGCTGTTCTTCTAGAAAAAGACTGTTAATCTAAACAGAAAATCCCTTGACCCACTTACCCATAAATAGTACTGATAGTATTCAACTTGGTACATGGAGTAATGAAAAAATATTAGTAAATAAAACCTGACCTTCTACTCTAGGGCCACATCATGTCTGCACCTGGTCGTCACTCTTCTCTGGGCTTCCCTGGTGGCTCAGATGGTACAGAATCTGCCTGCAACGCAAGAGATGCGGGTTCAATCAGTGGGTCAGAAAGACACCCTGGCGGAGGGCATGGCCACCCACTCTAGTAGGCGTGCCTGGAGAATCCCATGGACAGAGGAGCCTGGCGGGCTGCAGTTCACCAGGTCTTACAGAGTCGGACACGACTAAAGCAACTAAGCAGCCGCAGGACCACTCTCTTTAACCTTCTGTGATATTTGCTTGGGATGATTAGAAACCTGAATATGCCAAACTGTACTGGCCAGCTATTCTTTTGGAGCAGACCCTCACCAGCACTAATAAACATCCCAGGCAGGGATTTCTCACCTCACCGCCTATCAGCCCTCTCTGCTCCTTCTAATTAACTCCTTGTGGCTGGTTTTATAATAACTGTTGAAGACCTCTCCACCATGACCCATCTGTCTTGGGTGGCCCTACGCAGCATGGCTCACAGTTTTATTGAGTTAGACCAAGCTGTGATCATGTGATGAGCCCCCAGCCAAAATAAACCTTTCTGGTCAAAGACCACATCCAATCTTATCAAATTATTATTACACATTTCTCTTTGTCATAAGAAATAAAAATCTCAGGTAAAATAAATGCTTGATGGAGAACCAGAATTTGCCCATCAGATCCAGGAAAAGGAGATGTTTTGGGAAGAGATAAGGGTGGGGTGCAGGTGAAGTTGAGCATTAACTTTTTAATTACACATCATTTCAGATCATTTGACACTTCTACAGTAAGCAGTTATTTCCAAGCTTTACAACTGTTGATTTTTTTATGTTTCAGAAAATGCTGTTTCATTCTTAGTTAAATCCACATACTGCTGTCTTCAGCTCATGCTGTATAAAAGAAAAAGAGTTTGAAGCAAAAATGGTCTAGAAGCCAATTGGCTTATTTATCATCCCAAGGAAAAATCTTTTACAAATAACATAAGGCTTTAGCTTGTATTGACTCCAAGAAACACTTTGAAATGTGCTAACTGATGTGTGTAGGAAGCCTGTACTTTAGTAACAAAGCAAGACATATAGAAACTGTCATCTATCAGATAAAAAACTCTAGTACAGGTACGTAAGAATGTTGTCTTATAACTGTTCACATTAGTAATTTAAGACCACGTGTAGATGAACCAGGTACAAGTCCTCCACTGTAGAAGGGGTAGGAATAGTTGAACTCTCCTCCATGTACATGGCACGACTTCAATAGACAACTGGCCCTATAACCCCCCAGCAGCTATTACAAATTCTGCCCCCATAACTTGGCTATATTCCCACACTTTTATTTTACTGGGGTGACTTTTTGAAAACGTGCCTTTCTTGAAGGATACAGGAAACTTACCTTGCTCAGAGTTAATGGAGCATCTTACCTCAATTAAGTGATTTCAGAAATGTGTCCCTAGGCTAAGGGGGTATCTGGTTACACCTGTTCAGAATGATTCGAGGCAGACAAAAAAATGTACACATCAACAAATGTGAATAAACACGCATTGTGTTTGGTGTGGTGGAGTCAAAAATTAAAAGCTAAGATTGAAATTTAGCTATACACACCTTCAAAACTAGACACAGGTGTGTTTTTTTAATTATGTGAATTTTCACACTGAAAATACTGGCAGAGTTCGCAGTTTCTAGGTTTCGTTTCTAAATGGTAAGAGTGATCACGCACATTCCACATAAAACACGTCACAGCAGAAGAACGCTTTTACTCTGGCCTCCCTGAAACCCATGTTCATCATCCTCTTGAAAACGTCCTGGTTTTCGAGGCAACTCTTGATGTGAGAGCACTTCAGAATGTCCTTTAAACTAAGGATTTTGATGAGATGCAGGCAACCTAGAGATTCTGGCAAAGGTGATCCTGCAAAGCATCCGTAGAATCATCTTCACGCTCACAGTCTACGCTGACTTGTAATCCAGCATCAGGTTTCCCTTTGCTTCCCAATTTTAACTAACATTATGGGTCTAAAGCCAACACCAGAGGACTAAGAGAAAGTGTTTAAAGCTCTTTGTTGGTCAGAAAGCACGCTGGCAGCTGGCAGCAACCAAGTGACAGCTCAGCCCTTAATGACTGGGGTCCTAAAGACACTCAGAGCCTCTGTGAACCTCCTCCGTAATGCATACAGCAGCCACACTTCGCCTTAAAGGGGAACTGCTTAAATGTAGCCACAGGTTATTTTTTTTTTTAACTAGACTTTAACCTCCTCTGGGCTTGCCAGGTGGCTCAGTGGGGAAAGAATCCACCTGCAATGCAGGAGACAATCCCTGAGCCAGAAAGATCCCCTGGAGGACGAAATGGCAACCCACTCCAGTATTCTTGCCTGGGAAATCCCACAGTGTCCATAGGGTCGCAAGGATTCAGAAATGACTGAAGCGACTGAGCATGCCCGTTACTTCCTTTCATTCCCCCACCTGCCTCTCAGAGCTCATGAGCCAGCAGCTGGGAAATGCCCCCTAGGTCCCCTGACGGAAAGATACAACGACAAGGACTCTGAAAAAGTCTTGAGTGTTTGTTTAGAGGTGCTTTTGCCTATTGGCTTGTTTGAAGGGTGACACTGCTCCTGCTGGCCTGTGCAAGCTTCCCCAACCTCATGCTCTTCCAACCTGTGGACCTGTTAGGACTCTCAGAAGGTCTCAAACCCACTTTGACTGTACTGCATGTTAACCAGAGTCAAGAAGTGCCCACACGCGCGGGATTCATCAGGGATGGCAGACCATTCAGTTGAGAAAAGGATAGGGACCACCCTGAAATACAGGCCAGTTGGTTTGGCATTCCAAAACTGCCTTGTTCAAACCCTGCCCTCATTTCAATAAACCCCCAAATCTCATGTTATCTTGTAAAGCTATCTGAAGTTTCAAAATAAACTCAACCCTCAAGGCAACAAGACAACCTGCCAGCTTGTCTTCAAACTCTGCCATAGACAGGACGACACAAAATGTTCAATATCCGTAGACTACAGAACGATATGGACCAAGATAATAGAGAAGCATCAACTGGAAAATTCTTAGTATTAATATGATATTAAGGAAGTGGTAAGGTATAAGATAAATATGCCAAAATCTCCCAAATCAATACTTCTCCTATATTCCAACAACTACCAGACTATATGGGGAGGATTTGCATTCGTAGGAATATTGAAAAATGTATAATACTAATGAAAAATATCCAAGACATATTAAAAACCCAAACTTCTTATAGAGATTAATAGGAAAAAATCAATTGGAAGATATAAACTTGGATTGAAACATTAGATATATTGTTGCCATTAATCCTGTTGAACTAGTTTTTAGGGTGAAATACAATCCTAATTAAATTCCAGTGGGATTTTTTCTTTAACTTGGTGAAAGATTCTAAAGCTCATCTGAAAGGAAAAACAAAGATGAAAACAGCTAAGGATTGCTTAAAGAGTATCAAGAGGTCAAGGAAATACTTCCCTAAGAGATTTAACTACATTATTATTGATAAAGTAATTTAAACAGGGTGGTGCTGGTGAAATAGTATGAAGACCAATCCACGAAGTTCTGAAATCTATTATATCTAAAAAATCTGAGAAAGAAATCACCAAAAACAATAGTGGGGGAGTGGGGTGGAATGAATTAGGAGTTTGAGATTAACAGGGGGCTTCCCAGGTGGTGCTAGTGGTAAAGAATCTGCCTGCCATTGCAGGAGATTTAAAATAAGAGGCGCAGTTTTAATCACTGGGATGGGAAGATCCCCTAGAGTAGGAAATGGCAACCTGCGCCTGTGTTCTTGCCTGGAAAATTCCATGGACAGAGGAGGCGGACAGTCTATGGTCCATGGTGTCGCAAAGAGTTGGCCACGCCTGAGCAGCAGAAGCAGCAACAATGTATAGCAAGGAAACTATATTTTATATATATACATATTCAATACCTATTATGGGAAATCATCTGAAAGGGAATATATATATATATATATATATGTACATATCTGAACTAACTACCTTGTTGTAAACTAGAAGCTTGCACAACATTGTAAATCAACTCTACTTCCATTTAAAAAAAAAAAAGTAATAGTTGGTTGAATTGGGAAAAAGCAGCTTTTTTTGGGAGGAGAATCAAATTTTATCCCTCCCTCATACCATACCCCCAGATGAAATCCAGTATATTAGTTTAAAAAAAAAAAATCCAAAACCTCTAGCGTTTTTGTAAAAAAACACTAGTTTAAAAAAACAGAAAATCCAAAAAAAATAAATTAGTAAAAAAAAATCCAAACCAGTAGAAAGTGGGCGAACACTTTCCGGGCAGGAAGCAAATGAAAGTGGAGACTGTAACAGAAAAATGAGTTATTTAAAGACAGTATCAAAAACACCCTACACAAAACATAAACGATAGCGGTTTAAAATATTTGCGAGAAACGAACAGTAGGCTTAATATCCAGCAAATACTTCTCTACATCAGTAAGGGAAAGAGTCATGGAGAAACTGGGAAGCCAGCCACAGGATGTGTTAGAAGAATGATAAATGGTTGATTTCAAGGTTAATCAGAAAAAGGCACGTCAGCAAAACGGGACCATTGTTGCAGCTAATCATTCCACACTTTGATGGTATTCACAGAGGACTGGGTGAGATAGGGTGGCCACGGGTGGAACAGCCTGCCCCGGGGAAGCAGCGTTGATTGACAGCTCCAGCTGCCCACGTACTTGTTGCCCCGAAGGGTCCCTAACCAAGTCTGGAGAGCCAGGAGGCTTCTGGAGCAGTTCACTCCTGCCTGAGTCTCGGAAACCCGCCTGCTAGAAACTTGAGCTGGGGATCCCCAACCCTGTCGGAAATGTTCTCAAAGTCGGAGGGCAGTCTAAGACTGTCCTACCGAATCCTTTCTGCTCCTGCCTGCCCAGGCGTCAGACCCGAGGGCTCCCCCCGCTGCCGGCTCACCTCCCACCATTTCCCCTTCGTGGGCACCCTCCTCCCCAAATCCACCTGCGTCTGTGCGTGTTTCTCAGACACCACACTGGCAGATGAAGTGGCACAAGCACTTTTGCACACTGCCGATGGGCGTATAAATGAGCACTTCTTAGAAGTTTCTGAGCAATGGGCTTGGGATACTCCCTCATTCAAAAGGCCACTGTCTGGTCCATAAACGTCAGGTTGGGGGAGAGCCCTGACTGGGAAATTACAATCTTAGCTGCTCAGACTGAGAAGCTACGTTGACAGTGTGATATCAGTTTGATAAATCATCTCCATAATGGAGACATGGAGAGGAAAAAAGACAGCTAATCCACCCAGATGTACAGGGTGACTATGTCTGAGGACAGAATGATGATTTTTTCCCCCATTATACTCTTCTGCCTTTTTCATATTTTCTGCCGAAAGTATAAAATTTTTTGTAACCAGAAGATGGTGCTTTAAAAAAAAAAATTCAAAGTTAAGCCAAAACAAGAGGGCTCAGTAGATCTGGAGCTTGGCGTTATGTCTGGAAACCACCGTGAAAGGCAAGAGGACGCAAAGGGTGCAAAGGGTGATGATGCTGAGACAGGCCACAGGGAGGAAATGACATGTGCAGAGCATGATCTGAACCCCCAGAAGGAATGAGGGCTTATGAAAATACTGTGGAATAGGGATAGAAAATAGTAAGAGAGAGGTCCAACCCAGACCAGCAAAGAGTCTTCAAGGGCTACGCCAACGAGCCCTTGGAAATGGCAGAAGGCTGTGGGCAAGGCCAATGGACTAAGGCGCCCTTTCTCTTTAACTTTCCTCGAAATCCCCCAGTTGAACTGTCCACCCGGAGAAAGCGCTGATGGCCCTTAAGAGCCAGAAGGAGAGCCAGTCTCAATGGTCTTATGTGCTCCTACCTGACTCAAGGGCGGCCACCAAGAGAATGCGCCCGCAGCCCCGGGGCCAGACGGAAACGGCCGAGCGGAGCCCCTTCCAGTCCAGGGACTCTGGGCTTTCCCGGAAAAAGCTATTTCTCGGGATTGTTTCAGTTTTCTCTCGTACATTCTGTCTTTCAGATTTGAAAGGGGATGTTTGGAAAAGACTTTGGGAGGGCAGAGTAAGTACACGGTGGTCACGCATTCTAAGGACACGACTCTGAACAACCTCAAGTTGAAGGATGCAGGCTTGTCGTTGCATTCTGGCGTGTGGAGAAACCCCAGGAACCACTGTGAAGGTGGGAGGTCATGATAAACAGCCAGGAGAGGTGCTAATCTCTGGAAGGACTCTTGCTGGATGGAGCAAGCACGCCTCGCATGGACAAGCCCTGCCCCAGTCGGGCTCCCTGGACCAAGCCCGAGGAGGACATCTGAGCAGAAGGGGGCCACTCCCCCTCCCCCGTCTCCTTGTAAACACTGGTCCTGCAGAGACCTCTTCCAGCTCAAAAACACAAGCAAGCGAAGAAGAAGGGAAATGGGAAGAGAAAACAAATTCCCAGCCCTGACCTTGAAGACTTGGAGGAAGAACACAGTTGTGGGAATGACCTAGGCAGTAGTATTTCTTAGCCCTGGTTTATAGCCTGTGGCTTGGGGGCAATTATGACCACGGCTCTTCTAAAGATGCTGCAGCTTGGAAAGATACTAGCAAAGCCCTGCTTCCGGCGGGAATGCCTATGCTCAGGGACCCTCCCTCGCTACCAGTTAGGCCCTTCTCATTTTCTTTTTTGACTCTGAGGACCCTTGAGGACCACCTCTGTCCTCTCTCTCCCTTGCTTTTTCTTTTTCACTCCTGTATCCTGTAGCGAGCCACACCTGTCAACACTTGGACTTCAACCAAGAGCTCCCATTCTGGAAGACTCCCTCCACCCCAGGACTGTTGCCGCCCCCCAGCCCCTTCACAGGGTCTCCCTGGGCCACTGTGGGGCTGACCCACCAGGAAGAGAGCCCCAGTGGCCTCAAAGACTGTCTTTTCCAGTCCCTCTCCACCTGGAGGAGTTGTGGGGTCGGGGGGTGCTCAACAGGGAGGGAGGGGTGGAGGGCCACGCCCTGTGGGAAAGATCCCAGGAGAAGGGGCTTCTCTTCCAGTCTGCGCATGTCAGAAATTCACAGGGATTCCCAGGATGAAGGAAAGTCCCAGGACATGTAATTTACACTCTCAGTTAACTGCTGCAGAACCTCTTTTCATTAAATTCCCTAAGGGCGGCCCCTCCTCCCCAGGTAGTCTTGGCAAGGCCTCCTCCAAGAAGGGGTGGAG
The DNA here is from genome assembly GCF_001704415.2 of Capra hircus. NCBI lineage: Eukaryota > Metazoa > Chordata > Mammalia > Artiodactyla > Bovidae > Capra > Capra hircus. The sequence continues at coordinate 13,654,780 of NC_030828.1, read as the reverse complement.
ACGCAAGACTCATGGTGGTCCCCCAGGCCCAGACAGGACCTTAGACACTCCAGGGGCAGGGCAGGTATTTCACACTGAGGCCCAGAAGCCAATAAGAAAGTCCCCCCCTTCTTTTGGAAGGTTTTCTTCTTCCCCTCTCTCACTCTGGGCTTCCCTCTCACTCTGCATAACTCTAGGAGTAAGCAGGATCAACTGAGATACTCTGGGAGAGTCGTTCAGATTTTTTTTTTTTTTTAACCAGGACTACTGCAAAAGCAATAACCTCTTTAAGTGGGCTCCCGTAAGAAACACCCGTTGGTGCACCTAAAGATGAAACAGAAGTTTCACCGAACAAGACTTAACCTATGTGCAGTTCACTCTGTTTTCTGCGGTTATTTCACATTGTCCTGACCTACTGAATTATTTCACAGCACACTCTCGGGTGGCAGTTGGCAGTTTAAGAAGTGCTGCCCTAGGAGATGGGTGTTATTTATCCCGTGCGCACCCAGGCGCCCCCGGCAGCCTCGGCATAGGTGTCAGAAAGGACCAGGGCTAGCAGGGATTGGTGCTGGGGCTTCCCTCCTTCCCTGTTCCCCAGGGTGTGTCACAGGGAGCGCTCGAGGCCCTGGCAGAGCTGCCAGGCAAGGTGGATGAGACACTGGAGATTTTGCTCCTGGAATCTGGACCATAGAAAAGGCAGGGGATGAGCTGCCTCAGCAGACAGTGCGCTGTACAGATGTCATTCCAGAATCTCGTGTTTCTCCAACACTCACCCCTGCATACTTCCTGTCACTTTTTAGGTTGAGGAGGCAAAAATCTCACAGCCCCCAGGTTGGGCGATGGGTGGAGGGCCAGGCCCTGTGGGAAAGACCCCGGGAGAAGAGTAAATTTCCAAGGGACACACCCTGCTCGGAGGTACAGCCCACATGCACATCCCAGGCCAGTGTGCCCAGCAGAAGCACCCTTTCTGTTCCCTGCTGAAGAAATACTATGCATCCCAGGAGAGAATCACTCATCCCAGGAGAGTATCCGGGAGTCAGGGCTCCCGGACCCTGACTCTCAAATAAAACTGAGTTTGTCACCCACTTCCTAAGTGAATGGTATTTAGGGGTACCTGGACGCCTTTAAATTCCAGCCTAAGGAGAGTGAGACCCCGACATCTTTGCACTTTGGACACAGGAAACAAGTGATGCCCCTCCCTGCAGCACCCTCTCCTCTCTCAGGGCAAGGAGCATTGTCTGAGAGGTCCCTGTGGGGATTAAGCAGAAAGGGTGGGTGAAGCTCCTTCCCCAGCACAGACCCCTCTTCCGGCTGCATCCCTTTCTCATCACCCTGGCTTGGCCTCACCCCGCACCACCCCCCCCCAATGTCTAGGAATCTCTCATCCTGTCCACTGAGCTGAGTGTTTCTGGTAACATCCCTCAGGTGGCCAGCACCCTGGCGTAACCCCAACAGCTCCGAGCCCCGGAGTGCTTGCTGCACACCAGGGTCCGATCCCACAGGGCTGAGTTCGCTGAGCAAAGCTGGGAGCCCATCCTTTTTGTCCTCTCTTCTTGCTGAGTCTCCTCTTTGGCTCCTGGACACCTGGGACCAGCCTAATTAGAGGGATTTTTGTCAGCCGCCCACCATCCTAGAACTGAATTCATTTACGTCTCCAGCTCAAGTCACTGTTAGACTTTCCCCCAAGTTCTTAACAACCACCATCGCTCCAAGCATCTACAGAATGCTCACCACACCACACTCAAGCCCCCAGGAAGCCTCCAAAGATGAGACAAATTCCCAACCCTCAAAGACGAGACAGATTTTCCCAGCACTTAAGGAGCTTACAATGCCACTGGGAAGACACGGTAAGCGTTGAAACCATGGACATGACAGTCCAAGCAATACAAGAAGCTGCCCACAAGTGCCCAAGATGAGGACCAAGACAGTGAGAGTTGAGCAGGGTGCCTCTGCAACTGCGCTTTCAAAGGCGGTGGTAGAAACGTGCAAGCCCAAGAATAATCAGAGACCTCCTCCCGCAGAGGCCGGAGCTGGAGGATTTGCGTAAGAAAGTTAATGGGATGGGGGGCTGGGGTGCAGGCAGAAGGAACATGAGGACGTGGGGTCAGCCAAGCTAAAGGCCTCTCGTGAGGCAGGCAGTCAGGATGCACGTTGCCTTCCCCACCCCCACCCCCAGCATCACAGAAAATAGTAGCCATCCATACAGTAGCAGGAGAGCCTCTGCCATCTCCAGGGGCCCCGTGACACCATCAGCGACCTAGCGCATTTCTGGGGGCCCCATGATAACCAAGGCATGGTCCCAGGCTCCCAGGACCACAAAGAATGGGCTTCCCCGTGCAAGCAGCCTCTCTGGATTTATTTTCTCCCTCCTCTGTGTCACTATGTCAAGTGACAAAAAAAAAAAAAAAACTGCATTTGAAAGACGAGACCCCTCCTGTTTTTCTTCCCAGAGTCTTGTGCTTATCGTGGTCCTTGGAGCCTTTGATGAGAAAGTCCACATAGGCATGAAACTGGGGGCGCAGAGCACTTCCAGCAGCAAGATTAGTGCTCGTAGCGGGCTGGTCATTGGACAAGGAGACACAGGATCTCTTGTGAACCCCAAATCTGGCCCCTGCTTCCAGGGTTGCTACGTATATATGGCTCAGCAGCTTCTACTCCATTTCCCAGTCACGATGTTAGGTGGGACCGGGGGGCCGCGTTCTCTGCAAAGTGGTCGGACGGGGGGTGTCCCTCCTTCAGGCAGCCATGACCCCTCCACTTTTCCCTCCTCCTGTGCCTGGAGGGGTGCTGACTGTGGTGGCAACCTGGGAAGCCACCTTTCAGATATGGCAGAGCCACTGTCGGCCTGGGTGCCTCAGGGACTCTCTAGAGCAGAGAGCTTGCTCCTGCCTCCCCCGTGTCAATCATGTGGAGCTACCGCACTGGACTAGTATGCGAGAAAGAAATAAACGTCTTTTGTGTTGGAGCCCTCATATTTTGGGTCTATTTGTTATAGCAGTTTGGCCTACCCTAACACAACCTCAAAGACCCAAGTCTTCCTTTATCAGTCCGCTAAGTGACTAGACACGTGATTCCTTACGACAAGCAGGGATGTTGGCAACCTAGGGACAGAGTCAACTGGGCAGTGATATAAATGAAGGGTTACACATCCATACACTCTCTCTCGCACCTCTGGGAGGTGTCAGCCTCCGCTCAGTGCACCTCCATTTGAAGGAAGGTCTGGAAGTTTGTTCTCAAAAGAGGCCTCTCATGGGGGGTTGTTTTTCATTTCCGCAACCATCTCCCTGAGAGCTTCCCCAGCTCCCGGGAAGGGGCCTGAATACAGAAGGGAGGAAGCCGCTGCCCTGGCCCCCAGAGCGGCTGCCATATCAGAGATAAGTATCAACAGTTTATTGTAGGACTCTGCCCTTTCCTTCTGCTTGACCCCACTGCATCCCGGCTCAGGGCACACATCTTGTTTGATTCTGACTGAAGCCGTTAACAGGAGTGTGCGGAGTTTTGGGGGGTGCAGGGGCTGCAGGGGCCGAAGCAGGCATCCAGAATGCTCAGCTGGTCCTGACAATGTGACCCACGAGAGTGTTTCCAGGGGCCCTCAGAAACAACAGTCACCTTTACTGGGCTCTAAAAAAGCAATCAAATAGTGAGACCCAACCGATTACTGCCAGGCCCCTTCTGTTGACCCTGGAACACATGGACACGGCCTGCTAGGACACATTTAAAAGAGAAAATCCAAGAAATTCTACAAGGATGGGTGGGTGTGTTTCCTCTCCACGCCCAGAATGCTCCTTTGGAGGAGAATTGTGTCTTAGGAAGAAAATTGCTGTTCTTAGCCCAGCATCACCATGACCAGTAGGGAAGCAAGCGGTGGTCGCCCAGGCTGGGAGAGACGCTCACCCTGGGTCAGCTGTTAAGACGCCCTCTAGGATGCTTCCAGGGTTTATACTTTTAAAGCAACACAGTTTTTAAAAGCATGTGTCAGCATGCCATGGAACCTGATGGGATAGCCCCCCCCGGGCCCCGTTAAAATATCCCCCAAAATATGCCCACACCTTGGGCGACGAGGGGACCCCAGCGACCCTGCCTAACCACTTCATTTACTCACAGAGGAAGATGCCGAAGACGCAGCAAGAGCCCTCCTATCGAGAGGACTGCTTGCCTCGAGGAAGGCACGGAACCACCCTGCCCTCACTCGTCCGCCCCTGACTCCGGGACTCGGGAGTTTCACGAGACCTGAGGGGCTCCTCTGTCCTCCCAGGAAGCTGTCTCCAGACGGGGGTGGGAGACGGGGGTGCGGGATGGGGGGTGGATGGAGCGCCTGCCCTGCCCGCATCAGAGTCTCCCGCGGGACTTAAGACAGAAGGGCCACCCGCGGGCCCACATCCGGATTTAGCAAGGGACAAGGCCCCTTGTCCACCCCCGGAGGGTATGGGTGGGCTGCTCTGTGATTGGCCGGCATCTCAGCATCTCGCGAGCGCCCCTAGGGGCTGAAATATGCCAGCTTAGACTTACAGTGGAGGACTTCTCCTCCTCACAGGACAGGATTGGGGGAGGCGAAATGGTTATCGGGGGCCTGGGAGGGCCCTGGTGACGGTTTCTGAGAACTCTGTGTGGCTCAGCCTACCACCCCCGCCCCCACCCCATGCCTCAGCCTTGCTGAAGTCTTGGCCAAGTCTACAGAAGAGACCAAGAAATGTCTGGTGGGGCTGGTCTGACTGGGGACCATGGGGAAGGAGCTGTGTTTCACGTTTGCTTCCTCAAGCTGATGTCTAAGGCCAAGGGACAGTGAGAAGCCCCTTTGCGGAACGTGGCAGGAAAGCACAGGCGTGTTTTGGCCCTCTGTTGACCCCTGGCCCGGAGCGCAGGAGGCCACGGGACCCCGCGGGTTGCAAATGACTTGGATGGGCGGGAGCGGCCCAGCCAGCAGGCCACGCCCCCACCCTGCGGTGACAGGCAGGGCTTACAGGAGCTCAGATCGCAATCATGCAAATATGGGGCCCATCCCATTCCTCAATCTATGTGACTGACACAAGAGAGAATGCAAATGAACGCATCCGGAAGACACTTAGGGCTGGATCAAGTCCTTTCCTCAACTGCTGCCTTCTGAAGACAGCTAAACTCCAGCAGTACCAGGATCTCAGGTCACAACACGCAGTTGAATTAATTTGTATTGAGTCTGGGCCGCCCAGGGAATATGCCACAGGCTGCATCTGACCGGTGCCTGGGCCATCCCCAAGGCCCCGGAGCCCTGCATTTTCCCCCCCACTCCACTGAAAGCCTGCTGGTGCCAATGCTAAGCTCTGGTTTCCCTGAAACTTGCCCCCACTACCCTCCAGTCTAAACTTGGCAAAGGGGTCCACTCAGTCCCCAAAGGCTAGGGATAGAAGCTATAGAAAATGCATACACTCTAAGCTGCGACAGATACAAGCCCTGGGAGAGCCATCCTTGATCCAGGACCAAGTCAGCCTCGTGGGGAGGGTAGGACCCTGAAGCACAGAGAGAGGGAAGTCCAACTCCGAGAGTGAAAGATTTCTAAGGTGATACTCGAGCAGAAAAACGTGTCTGAGAATATGAAATCTAGATGGGCAGGGCTGTTTCCCTCTGTTTTGTTGGCGGGTGTGACCCACCCACCCCCTACCCATGCTCACATTAGGGCTTGACGCACAGTAAGTGCTCAGTAAATATTTGTGAAATGAATGAATCAAGACCTGTGCAACTATGAGACTGAGGGGGGGACCCTCCCTGCCAGCCAAGCCGCCCAAGGTTACCGAAAGGGCTGGCTGGCTCACTACCTAGGAGCATCCTTCTCCCTAGAGGCCACGGGAGGCCCAGAGGAGGCAGGAGGACCTCTGACCTGGCTTCACAAGCTCAGAAGCCTGGTTTTCTTTGGTATCCAAAACTGATCAACTCCAAGGCCAAACAAATCATTAAAAAAAAAAAAAACCCTCCTCCCAGGGGCCATTAGCATGGGCTGTAGGCATACCTCCCTAGTATCCGCACACTCCTCTCTGATCCTCTGAGGTCTGTAAGCCCTTCCAACAATCCTGACTCCTCTCTCCTCCTGGGCTGTTTCCAGGACACACGTGGAATTGACAGTAGGGTTGAGGAATCACGGAATCAGGACAAGGTACATTAACAAGAGTGTCCGGGTGAGACTCATGTTACCATCTGTAGCTTCTTGGCGTGCAAGCTGGTATAAACTCTGTAGGAAAAACAAAAGCAATGGCATAAAATACACCAAAAGCTTTCGCCCTGAGGTCCCCTTTTCAGGAATCTATCCTTCAAAATGATCAGAGGAGGCAATCGTCAAAGGCTCCTGCAAGGAGGTTTTTTGGAAGAAACCACATTAAGGTCCTGGAATAGGAGAATATTCAGATAAAAGACAGTGCATCCCTCATGAGACCCCATCCATGTCCTTGGAAACGTTGTTGAACTAAGAGGTGGCAGGAACCCCAAATTCAACCAACCCAAGCCTGTAAGGGATTTTGCAAATTGGCAGGAAGGGTGGGTTTTTGTGGAGATGACTTACATTGCAGAGAGCACGCAGCATTTGACACAAAAGAGAAAATATTGCTGTCTTTAACTTTTGTCCCCATGTCTCCTCGGGCTCCCGCCAGCCTCCCGAGCACCTGGTGGTCATCTAGACCCTCTGGACTCAGTCTCCTCACTGCCTCTCTCTTCCTCCTTATTTGATATTGGTAATAAGAGAGGCGTAAATACAACCCGTCCTCTGCCAAATAAGCGACCATTGGCACAGAAGTGCATGAGCCAAGGCAGAAGCAGACCCCTGGGTCAGAGACACACGCTGAGCATCGTAACGTAAATAGATACATGGATGGGTAGAGTACATATATATGGGGAAATAATTGGAGTGAATTTGAGCAAATGTGACTGTAATTTGATTTCCACTTGGGTCTCTCACAATATTGCCTAAGTTCAGGGCAAAAAAAAAAAAAAAAAAAAAAACAGAATACCCTACCTAAAGGCTTAGGTGGGCGTCCCCTAGAAATCTGTGGGTGCCTTATATCTGCAGGCAATTTGATCCCTCCTCTCTGGCCCTCTGAGTCTGCAGGCCCACCCAGCATGCCTGACTCTTCTTCTTTCCTTCTGGTTGTTCCTATCCTGAAGTCCCTGAGAAAAATAAGGACTCAATAGCCAATGAATGAAGAGGCCAGTGTGAGAGGCTTCCCCGGGGGGCCCAACAGTGGAACCTTGCAAACCCTCCCGGGAAAGTGGGCGGGCCTCTGCCCCTAACCTAAGGCTGTCCCTCTGAGTTCTGTCTGCCCCAAAGACCCAGGACCCAACCACCTCCCTCTGCCCGTCCCCCACCATGGCTCTGTGGAACGCTCTCCCCCCAGGGTGGGCACCTCTGAAGCTGGCCAGGAGCCCCATGGCAGGGTGGCACCGAGAAAAGTAACTTAAGACTTCCATTGGTAGAAATGGCCCATTAAGCCTTTGAAACTATCCCCTGGAGACACTTAAAAAAAAAAAAAAAGCAAAAGCTAGAATATTATAAAATGGACAATCTTCTTAAAGGCATCAAAGAGATATCAAGATAGCGGGGAATTACTGGGCAGAGTCATAGAGAAGAGAACCCAGAACAGTAAACCCAGCTCTCGAAGCTGCTTTTGCCTTGAGGGCACTGGTGGATCCAGACAAATCTGCTCAGAAACCGAGCTGTGCGCCCAATGGGCTTGTAGACAAAAGCCAAGGCCCAGTACCCACCAAAGCCAGGGAGCCCAGCAAGCCCTCCCTCACCGCCTGACCCCGAGGAAGGGCTACCCTCTGAGCGCAAGGGGCACCCAGAATGAGCCAGCCCTCCACGAGCTTGCGGCTCAGCTTCCTGTTATCGAGTTGCTTCAGGCACCTCCGACTGTGAACTTGGATTATGGTAGTCCCGTCTGTCACGGCCAGCAGGTACATGCCCGCAGCAGAGAAGAGTCTTCTCCAGCCGTCATCCTAAGCCTCTAACTTTTCCTACAAAGAGACAGCCATCCTGGAACTCCTTCCCCATCAGGAAATGCTGGTGGGTCCCGCTGCCTAGAGACTCACAGGAGTCATCTGTCAGGGATGCTAAAATGTCTGAGCCTGGGGGCAGACCCAAACCTGACGCCCTCCCCTCGCTGTGCCCTTTTCTGGGATGAAACTGGATCTAGATGCCTTGCAGATTCTCTAGGAAATCGCTGGATAACTCCTGGAGGGCTCGTCCTGCCCGAGTGACAGCTGGAAGAATCCAAATCGGAACCATCGGCACCCACCCCCTCTTCTCCCACATTTCTCTTTGTCAGGAGTCCTGAGGCTCTCTCAGGAGCAGGGTAGCCCTGTCCTTGGAGAGAGGATGTCTGACGCTGGGAAATCAGGCTCTTTGGCAGGAAAGTAGCCCCCGTGATGGTCTCTGGACACAGCCCACCTCATAGCCATTCCTCCTGAGCTTCCCTCTGCATCATCCCTCCTCCAACCAGAGTCCCCTTCTGTCCCTTCAAGTTCCATTCAGGGCTGGCTGACCACCGCCTGTGCACCATCACCCCTTAGCGCTTTCTGCAGGATGGCAGGATTTTTAGCTGCTGGTACCTGTCTTTTGCTTAGCATAAATTTCACGGCAGCGGAAGTTGAGCCTGTCTTGTTCGCCTGGGTGTTCCCAGTTCCTAGAACAGTGCCTGGCAGAGTAGGGCGAATGAATGAAATCACAGCATCTCCCATGAGCCCAGAGGCTCGGGACGGCCAGTGACGTACCGACCGCAGTGACTACTGCAGTGATGTACTCCCCTCTTCCTTTACAAATACTGGGGGACCCTCCTCCTAGCTCACTTCATGTACCTCTTCTTTCATCTCCTCCTTTTGCATGAGACTTCTCAGGTGAGTGGATCACAGCTGGACTTTCAGAGTACTGTCAAAGTGAAATGCTGGTCGACACCATCCTTCACTCTACAACTATGTCCAAGGTCACTGACCGCCAGATCCTCATACTCAGTCATTGTCACTATCAAAAGTGATCACTGCTCCCCCGACCAAGTGCCCAGGCTTGGCACACACACACATACACACACAAAGCATTCCAGTCCACAGCCACCCAGAAGCTAGAGCATCATAAGGGAGAGGCTGACCAGTGAGCGCTGGCTGGCCTTGCGGTTCTATCCACAAGTACGTGGGGGCAACGTCGGAGAAACAGCCCCTTTTGAGACAAAGAGTGCTGTTTGCTTGGGGCAGAGGCAGCAAGGAAGGGTATGATCAGGACTCATGGAAGGAGGCGAGCTTCCCCAGAGCCTGCGGGAGACCATCCCAAGGCTCAGCGAAGAGGGTGGACTAACTGCCCCCAACAAGCAGGGGGACGGCCAATGCTTTTGACTGAGGGGAAGGGATGAGAGAGGAGCATACAGAGTCAAGAGACGGTGGGCGAAGAGAGGGGTGTCGGCAAGACTCCATGCGAGGCTGGACACTGACCGGGGGCCCAGGGGACACTCCAGTGGCAAGAGGAAAGAAGGTTTAAAAGCAGCAAACGTCTGAAGCCCCCTTGTAGAAGTGTGTGCTGCACGTGCCTGTGACCCATAGGGTCAGCCCTCCCCAGAACGCCCGCCCCCGTTCCTCCAGAAAGTCAAAGCACTGCCCCTGAATATTGTACATGAAGCAGTCTTAATGTCATCCCACACCCAGGGTGACCTGGTAAATAAATACAGCAGATGTGCAGAAGGCAGAAACCAGGAGGCCCAAATGATCCCATGGTCTCAAGCCTGCAGGCGACCGAGGACAGCGCGCAAAGGGCGTTGGCCTCTGAGATCCTGCTACACCTTAGATGCCAACAGGGCCCAGGCACCTCGGAGAACAGACCCCTCTACAGAGTGCCACCACAGCCATCACCCAGCACGGTGGGTGATGTCACCACGGAGAAGCAGACTTTGAACTGGATCTGAACTGGAAAGGGACGGTGTGTGGCTCATCCAGGAACCAATGAGAAGGTTGGCTGGATGCAAACAAAAGGGCTGGGCAGGAGACTGGTGGGGCAGGGTGGGGGGGCAGGGAGGGGGGACAGAGGGCCAGGAGGGGCCGGGAGAGGCTGTGAAGAGCCTCCCGGGCTGAGTTAAAGAGTTTGGACTTTTAATCTGTTGGCAACAGGGAGCTGATTGGGTCCACTGCCCTCCCTGTGAAGAAGGTGGGCAGAGCACAGGGGCACCCAGGGGCTGAAAGACCAGTTAGGAAACTAGCTAGGAGTTTAGGGTCCCCGGAGGAGGGGCCCAGACCAGAGCAGGGGCTGTGGGTGGGAAGCATGGTGGTGGGGGAAAACTTAGGATGCCCGGAGAAACGACAGGACCGGTGAGCCACCGGCTGGGGCGGGGAGGGCAGAGGAGGAGAACAGACATTGAGTCAAAGATGACTCGGCTGACGTCAGGGCCTGGGAAGGTAAGGGGGCGCCCAGGGGACCCTGGAGAGAGGCCAGTGGGGCTCTGGGGAGCCAGCTGGGAGATGCACCTGATGAGTTCACGGTCGGGGAGAGAGAGATTGGCGGGGGGCGGTGGTGCTTCGGGAGGCTCAAGCTTTTGTCAGGAGCACACTTGCTGGCGGCCTTCTCAAGGGCTTGGAGGTGGTGTGCCACCTTGCTCTTCATCTCATTGGATGAAGATGTGTGCCACCCCAAACAGCCCCATCCACGTCCCCCTCCCCTGTTCGCAGCAGTTGCATGGAGCCCGAGCTAGGCAGCTCCTCCCCTCCACCAGCGGGTCCCCCTGGGAGTCAGGCCCCGGGATCCCCACCCTGCTGTCTTCCCCCACACCCGCTCAGAATCGGCACAGCCACCCATCCACCTGCATGGTTCTCTTGCGCCCCTTCAGACCCATGCCGCACCGGGTGCTGGCGGGGCGCGTGTGGCTCAGTTGCACCTGAGACCTGACCTGTCATCAGGGACTTAACAGGGCCCTGGACTCCAGGGAGGACCCAGGCCGCTGCCTCCAGATGACCTGGCCTGCGGGACCAGGTGAGCCCTGCAGCGGGAGGCTGGCTTTTCCTTGTGGGCGAGACACCCTCTCTGAATTGGAGCTTTTCACCTGTAGGTTCTGAGAAGGAAACTCTGTAGTACTTTTTGAAGTTTTTTTTTTGTTTTTTCCCGCCTGTTCACCAGGAAGAGCCCAGACATACAGGAGCATTGACAACCAACCTTCCACTCAGACTAGTTTTAACCCTTCCTTAGACATCAGGGCCATCTTACCAGGCACCCAGGAACCTGGAAACGCTGATCCTCCAAGCAGGATGGTCCTCCTGCGCATGGGGAGGGACCTGCCGCCCCTCCAAGTCCCCACTCTCCCTCCAAGGCACGTCGGGCAAGCCCCTGCCGGCTTTCTGGCCTCCAGTATCTGGGACGAGGGACCATGGGCGACCCTCCAGCCGGGACATCGGGAGCCGGGTGGGGGGTGAGCATCGTGGTAACGAAGGGCTGCGGTGGAAGATGGGCCAAGGCCTGGGGGGCCAGAACTCGGGAAGGCCCCGGGGCGGTGGCACCGGGCGGGACGCAGGGAGCCCGCCTTCTAGCTCTCCGGGATGAGGCCTCGCCCGGGAGCTTGTTGGAAATGCAGAGTCCCAGGCCACAGGCCTGCTCTTTGAGGGCCCACGTGATGAGCTCGGGCGAGTACATCCTCGGGAAGATCCTCAGTACCGGGAGACGTGCAGCCGACATCGCCGCAGCAGAAGCTGAGGTCGGCCGGGGTGGGGCGGGGGCAAAGTGTGGGGGTGTCGAGGTGCCCCCACCGGCCGCGGTGCTCTTTGGGCTGGCCAGGGGCTTTCAGACTCTTGAGTCTTGGCGACTGACCGCCTTCGGGGACGCCCTGACGGCGGTCTCCCGAGGGGGCACCGGGCTGTCAATCTGAGGTGTGTTTTTGTGGGTGTGTGTTTTTATAGGGAGGTCCGAATCCACCCCCAGCCCCGCGGGCAGTCGCCACAGCCTCTCCAGTCCCGGGGTGCGGGGACAGCCCCCAACACCCCTGCTGCCCCCGGCGGGGCACGGAGAGCCGCGAGGCGAGGCGGAGAAGGCAGCGGCCTCCGGCTGGGTCTTGCTTAGGGTTCTGGGTACAGACGCTTCGGGCTGGGTGGGAACTTACCCCCGTGGGGGAAAGGGCCTAAGCTCCCGCCGACTCCGGAGCCCGAGTCTCCTCAAGTGTGGACTGACAGTGCTGGACTCCGCGACCCCAACCTGAACTGCCGCCCTACACTTCCCAGCGTCGTCTCGCTCCGCGGCGCTCCTTCCCGGGGTGCGGACTTTGGGGTCGGTTCCGTCCAGGCCCTAGCACCTCGTCCCAAGGATGACCATCAGCACCGCAGAGGTAAACTGCAAAACTTTCAACAGAAACCTCTGATGCTGAACGTAGTAGTGCGCAACTGAGGCGACATTCCATGTCGGTGATGCCGAGATCTTAGGACAGACATCTGAGAACACGTAAGACTGAATCCTGACCTCCCTCGACGGCCGCTTCCAGGACAGGGCAGGGGGCGCCAGTGCTCCGGAACCCACCCTGAGCCTCGGGACACGTGCAGAGGCCACGCCCAGGGCGGTGGTGGGAAGCCAGGTAGGGCTCTGATGAGTCTGCTGCAGGCAGGTCGGGAGCCAGGGCAGCAGGTGCCCTTTGTGAGCTCCTCTCAGTGACACACGGACGGTCCCTGAGCTGCTCGACCAGCGTCCAGACAGCCGAGGGTCAGAACCACATACGGCCGGGCCTGGGCAGGAGTAGTGCTGATGCTAGGCCGGGATGAGCCAAGCTCTGCACTCAGGTCGACCTCATCCTTCCCCGGACCCCAGGCTGAAATACCAGAAGGGGCCTAAAAGGGAGGAAAGAGGAGGAGGAGGGAAAGAAACTAGCCATAGTCTGAGCTCTCCTTGGGGTGCAGTTCAGACCCCAGGGGCCTCACTCCTTGGGCTTGGCCAAGGGCCCCTTCCTGTCCTCTGCTCTTGCGGGTTTCAGTTAGAGGTGGGGTCCCTCGGTGGTGCAGTTCTCCAAGATACAATGCCAAGTCTCTTTTTAAAAGTGTTAAATATTTGTGGACATGGGGAAATGCTCATAACGGTAAGTGAAAAAATGAGGTCCTATGACCCAGATGTGTAGAGAACAGTTGAAAAGGCATAGAAGTGTAAGCAGAGCTGGCTCCTTCACTTGTCAAGGCTTCTGAGGCTCCTATCCACCCCCATCATCCCTGCCACACCCTTGTCACCCTGCCATCCCTCTAGGTCACTGTGTCTGGTCTTCCCTTCAGACTCAACTTCCTGAGCCTTCCAGTTAACACAGAGCCATGCATAAGTGGGTATTCACTAAATGTTTGCAAATGATAAATGCAAATAAATGACCAAAGGAAGGGAGAAAGGAAGGAAGGGAGGGAGAGAAGGGGAAAACACTGAAATGCCATTCCAAGTTATCTGATAACTTGTCTTCTTTATAATTAACTATCTTCCAAAATGTCCCCCATAAAAACATTGCTTTTATAATAAATTCACTTTTAATCAAAATTTGCTTTTTAAATCAGTCTGAAATGTTTTTATCATAACTTCCAGTCCTATTTTTTAAGTGAATCCAGAAGATACCAGACTAGACTGTGTCTCTACAGCATCCACACCTTTAAGATCTGATGCTGGACATGTGATGGGGCTTCCGTAGTGGCTCAGATAAAGCCTGGTAAAGAATCTGCCTGCAATGCAGGAAGCCCCAGGTTCAATCCCCTGGGTCAGGCAGATCCCCTGGAGAAGGGCATGGCAACCCACTCCAGTATTCATGCCTGGAGAATTCCACAGGCAGAGGACCTTGGTGGGCTAGAGTCCATAGGGTCACAAAAAGTTGAACTGATGGACTAACACTTGGAATTTCATGCACTTGTGGAAGAATGTGATCTTCTTCCTGGGTCTTCGGGGTTGGGGTACCCCCATTTAAGGATACCTAAACTTCCACCGAGGGAGGAAAGCAGAGATGCTTTTGGACATGGGCCCCTTTCACCATGAAGTCGGCCACTCTGAAGTGCCCAGGAAAAGGACAAAAAGAGGGAAGAAGACAACCTACCAGGTCTGACGCTCCCTCCAGCCCAACTTTGGTTTTCCAAGGCCCAACTCACTCTGCTTTTAAGAAACAGAACTTATCTTCATGGAGGAGGGGCTGGATAATGCAGGTAATAGCAGGGTCCCCCATAGCTTCCTCTCCCCACCCCACCCTCCCTTCTCCCCACTGCCCGGGACCCCACTCCCCCCAGTTCCAGTCGACACAAAGGCCGGCCTGCCTACCTCACCTTGCCGCCTCTCCACTAGCGAGGGGTGCGCAGTGGACAAAGGGGGGCAGCGTGCCGTGCCCCTGGAATTTTTTTCTAAACTCCCAGGACCAGGGATCTACCCATGGTCCCCCATCTCTGCCCCTCCCAGCCTCAGGCCTGCCTCTCTGATCACAGCAAGGCACCCTACTGGACTCCCAGCTCAGAAAACATCCAAGGCAATGCACACAGTTCGCGCCAGAAAGGTTTTTATTTAAGAGCCTGTGGTGCCAGAGCTCTGGCATCTGGAAGGGTCATCCTTGGGGGCTGCCTCTGCCAGGCCCAGTGGCAAGCACCTGGCGTGTACGTGTCAGGCAGAAGAACCAGCTTCTCCGAGGATGGAAAGGCAAGTGGAAGCCGTGGCTCCAGTTCGAAGGTTCTGAGGGCATACAGCTCCCAGGTGCCCTGGCCCACTGAGTCACCTCCCGTGAGGACACGGTGGATGGCAGAGACAAAGTCGGCCCAGCCCTCCAGCAAACAGGGCAGAGAAAGGGAAAAGGGAGGCCAGCAAAAGCAGTGCGCTCACGGGAGGCGCCAAGGGGCAGCGGGCCCCCACCTTCAGGCCGGCTGTCCCCGAGCATCGTCCTCCGTCCCCCACAGCTGGCGAGTCAGCCTGGCCGGCCCAGCGGGGCTTGGGAGCCAGGGGACCCCAACGCAGGGCAGCCCTCTTCTCAGGAAACGGAAGAATTTGAATAGAGGCGGCAAGCGGGAAAAAGCTGGAGTTTTTCAGCCCAAGCGGCGGAGCAGTCAATACACAGGGAAGTATGGGAGCCCTGCAGAACGCCCGCAGAGAGGGGACAGAGGAGTTCACAAACACCCTTCCGGGAAGAGCAGGGTCCCGGCACCCCGAGGCACTGCCCGGAGACTTTTGCCAGAAGGATACTGGGAGATGGCAGGCCTCTAGCGTCCCAAGAAGTCAGCCCGAGGCCCCGCTTCCAGAAGCCGGCAGTGCTGGGCGCTTGAGCTGTGGGACAATCCGCCGCCCGGACTCCCAGCCCCGCCTGCGGGAGGGGCCCTCCTGCACTCGGCACCTGCATCCAGGTGGGCTCCTGGACCAACAGCAAACACAGTCCCTGGCAGGGGGTTTTTTATCAGCCAACCAGATCACCATTCAAATTATCACAGTGAATTTTTTGTTTTAATTCCATTTCTAAGACCAACAACGTAGAACGGTGACAGGCAACAGATATTACTAACTGAAGACAGGTGAGCACTTTCTCTTCTCTCTGGGGATGGAGAAATTATCTCACGTGTACACACACACACACACATACACACTCACTCACAGCAAACACAGGTAGAGGTCTCTCCCTGATATTCAGAATTCTTTGTGAGCTAGCCAATTCTGCTAAACCCTTTGGGAAAAAGAAAGAAAAGGAACCACAAGGACTTGTTTACACCTGCTACAAGCTGAGCAGTTCTATGCCCCACACTCTAAAACCTGGATGCAGCCACCACCAATGAAAGGCCAGCGCTCCAACAAGCCCAGAAAAACCACGTCTAAAACGTAGCTGATCAGGAGAGCGGACTGTCAGAAACCCTTAGGTCCTTGGTCACTTCTGATCTCTCTCACTTTTGTCGACAGAGTTACTTTAAAATTATTTTTAAAATCAGCCTGTTTCTACCCCTCAGCAAGGCAAAAGCCCTCTTGGGGCGAAAAGGAAGGGGTGACGTTTGAAAGGGGCACGTGGAGGGTGGTGTCTCCTGCAGTGACACACAGAGCTGGTGGTGTGCACACACACACACACAGGAGTGTGCCGGAGTTGCACAAATAATGTTTGTTTTGGTTTCAACACCTCGGATGGGACAGCTTCCAGATCCTTCACACCCCGAGCCTCAGCTGACCAGCTTGCCACAGGACACCAGCACGCTGGTGAACAGGTTTTACCTAAAAGAAGAGGAAGAACAAGTCAGTGGCCTCTGGCAGAGCTGCGCACCCACTGCAACCCCTCCCTGACCACAGCCATCCCCCAGGCCACATTATCACTGTCACCGTGGCAGGGCGGACGGACGGCGCCCTTCTCTAGCCCCTCCAGCAGCACCTCCTGAGCTGCCACCCCCACCTCTCTTCCCATCACACTGAAAAGCCGTCTTTCCAGTTCTTGGAAACTCCACCCTCCTCAACCCCAGGACCTTTGAATGCGCGGCCTGCAATGCCCACCCACTCCTCCAGGTAACGCCTTCCCTTCGCTCAGCTCCCAGCTCAGCATCCTTTCCTAGGTCCCCACACAGGCCTCTGTACACAACCTCTCTTCTTGTAACCCTCCTTCCTAGCACTCCTGCGGGTATTTACACCAGGGCTTGAAGAAGGAATTGGCAACCCACTCCAGTATTCTTGCCTGGAAAATTCCACGGACAGAGGAGCCTGGTAGGCTACAGTCCATGGGATCGAAAAGAGTTGGACACGACTGAACGACTTCACTCACTCACTCAGCAAGCTCTCCCTGTTTAGAAGTCCAGAGAATACTAAATATTTTTGACTTTTCAGGTCCTTTAGTTTTTGTGGCAGCGGCTCAACCTAACTGCTAGAAATGCTTGGCATGACTGAGTTTCAATAAAACCTTATTTGTGGATGCCGAGGTTTGAATTGCATTTAAGTTTTACATGTCATGAAACGTTATTCTTCTTTTGATTCTTTTTCAACCGTCAAAACTGTAAAAATCATTCTTGGCTTGGGAATTGTAAAAAAAAAACAGGCAGTGGGCCAGATTTGGTCTGGGGGCAGTAAGCTGCTGGCCCCTGGCTTATGGATTATGACCTGTGGTTTATGTAATAATCTGATTCATGTCTGTCTCTCACTTAAACTGGGAGCTCCCTGCAGATGAGATGCTTGTCTGAGCTTGTTCACCTTTAAACGCCAGCACCAAGCACAGCATCAGACAATTGTAGGGGGTGCAAGAGATATTTGTGCAATGATAAGGAAAGTTGAAAGACTAAATCTATTCAAGACATCATCCAAAGACTTACAAAAGGAGGAAAAATCTGAGAGGTTATCCATCTGTTAATGTTTAAAAGTGGACATTATATAATCTGGGCTTCCCAGGTGGCTCAGCAGTAAAGAATCCACCTGCCAATGCAGAAGACATGGGTTCAATCCCTGGGTCGGGAAGATTCTCTGGAGAAGGAAATGGCAACCGCTCCAGTATTCTTATCTGGGAAATGCCATGGACAGAGGAGCCTGGTAGGCTACAGTCCATGGGGCCGCAAAAGAGTCAGACATGACTGGGCAGCTAAACAATGATAAAATCACATGGAAAAATAGTAAGGACTTAATAGAACTTATAACAAACTTCTCCGCATGATGTTGCTGCTGTTCAGATGCTAGGTTGTGTCTGACTCTTTGCGACCCCGTGGACTGCAGCATACCAGGCTCCCCTGTCCTTCACAGTCTCCCAGAGTGGGCTCAGACTCCTGTCCATTGAGTCCGTGATGCCATCCAACCATCTCATCTTCCATCACCCTCTTCTCCTCCTGCCTTCAATCTTTCCCAGCATCAAGGTCTTTTCCAGTGAGTTGGCTCTTCGAATCAGGTGGCCGATATTTTGGAGCTTCAGCTTCAGCATCAGTCCTTCCAATGAATATTCAGGCTTTATTTCCTTTAGGATTGACTGGTTTGATCTCCTTGTTGTCCAAGGGACCCTCAAGAGTCTTCTCCAGCAGCACAACTCGAAAGCCTCAATTCTTCAGCACTCAGCCTTCTTTATGATCCAACTCTCACATCCGTAGATGAGTTCTAGAAAAACCACAGCTTTGATGTTATATGATCCCAAATATAAATATCAGGTAGCTAATTACTGAAAGATATGGACATCTTATTTTTAGGAAATGCACACTTTATTTGGGGGGAAAGGGACATGATACATGTAACTTATTTTCACTGGTTCAGAAAAAAAATAATCTGAACACACAGAGCCACCATAAGGCAAATGAGGCAAAATATTAAAATAGGAAAATCTAGATAAAGTGTATCTGGGTGTTCCCTATACTCTATTTGTTTTGCAACATTTTTTTAACTTTGAAATTATTTCCAATTAAAAAAAACGGGGGTATCCTTGTATTGTCCACTAGGGTCCCCTACTCAGCAGAGTAGAGAAGAGAAAGATAAATCCCCATGGCCACGTCCACACTGTGAAGGCTGGCTTTCTGAGATCACCCACATGCCCTCTTCTCTGGGTTGGGGAGTGGGCGGCGCACTCCCACTGACTGACATCCACAATCTGCAGAGCTGAGGCACTCACCCCCACTCTCTAGACGCAGCCTGAGGACCTGCCAGCAGCCCTGACCCCACCATCAGGCTCTCCACTGCATCCGGCTGCAAGTTCAGTGTTGAGCGTGAAGGGCACGGGCCAGGACACTGGAGACAGAGCAGCAAAGGTTTCCGAAAACGAGAATCGGACCAGAGTAAAGGGACCCAATTCCCAAGAGCTATCCCCGAGCAGACGTGCATGTGAACAGAAGCACACGCCAGTGAGCCTGCCGAGTCTAGAAAAAGCAGACCGTCAGCTCTCGCAGAGATGTGAACTTTACATACCGCCAAGGCGCTGAAAATTGCCTTTCACTGGCATCCCCAAATTGCCATTTAGTTGAACTGCATCTTCAGGATGCCCTGAGGGCCCACCCCCTGATTCTCTGATGGGTTCTCTGCCTGCATCCCATCCCCCGCCACAGACACCGTGTGCAGCTGTTGACATCCCTTGTGTTTATAGGAATAAACACCCACGTATGCACACACACACAGAGCCGGTGGAACTGGATCAAGAGTGAGGGGAGCCCACGAGGAATCAAGCACATCTGATTCCTCAGGCTCCCTCTTCAGCAGAACTAAACCTCGGGGGCTGCTCCCGGACAAAGGAAACAGACCTGCTCGCCCACCCCAGGGGGAGTTCTGGGGGCGTATACCAGCACCCCGGAGGTCACCAGCTCTGGATCTCAAGTCTGAGTGCTGTGCTCAGCTGTCCTTCAGACTCCAGTGCTACCAGGACTGGGGAAGTTCTGGGGAAATCCAACATGGGGATTGGGGTGAGGAGGCTGGCCGTAAAGTCCCCGCTCTCTTCTTTTTACCCCGCTGTTTCCCTGAGGTCATGAACTTTGGAGCGCTTTCCTGGGGAGGTCCTAGGTTCACAGCTATAGGTCACCTGGTTAGCTCTGCATGCTTAAGTCGCTTCCGTTGTGCCCGACTCTTTGTGACTCAAGCTCCTCTGTCCACAGGATTCTCCAGACAAGAATACCAAAGTGGGTTGCCATGCCCTCTTCCAGGGGATCTTCCCGACCCAGGGATCGAACCTGTGTCTCTCATGTCTCCTGCATGGGCAGGTGGGTTCCTTCTGGTTGGCGCCACCTGGTTAGTCCCACATCTGCTCAAACCTGCACCTGTCAACATGCCATTATTTCTTCCTCCAACGCCCTCACACTCCCCGCTGCCCATTAATCGGCTCCAGGCTCGCTCCCTGGTCCTTCCTAACGCCCTGTAAGCTTCATCTCCACTGGGAAGAGGTGCCAGGGAGACGAGCCCCGACCCCTCCCCCCCCCCGGCAGCCCACAGAGCCCTGTGAGACCAGGTCCTCTTGTGAGAGTCTGTGTTTCTGCCATCTCGCCATCTCAGCCCAGAACCTGCGCTCACGGTGACCTGGGCACACGCAGAAGGTGATGAGCAGAGATTTCCAGGAGGGCTCCCTGGGTCCTTTCCCTCCCCTCCTCCAGAGCAGCCAAACCACTGCTGACATGCTTGCTTTGTCATTAAGGCCAACCAGCAAGGGGGTCCGTTCTGACCCCATCCCCACCCTCCCTGGAGACTCCAGGTGAAGTGAAGGCATGTTTAGGCACCATGAGCTATGTTTACTCCCTTCAGATTTGTAACGATCCTGCGTGACGACGCTGGGTTATAGCCATCCCAGAAAAGGAGGCACACTCCCCAGCCTGCCTCTGTCCCATGCTTCACAGGAAGCTCATCTGTGGGTACAAAGAGCCATCAACAGGCGAGCAGCTGTCTGGGGACAGGATGCCTCAGAAAGACGGCACAGCAGCCACGGGAATAAACGATGGAGAAGCCGAGGGGGGAGGCCGGGCTACACGTATGAGTGCAGAGACGGGCAGACGGGAGGACCCCACCATCCCGTGCCAGGGAACCCGGGCAGTCCCCCTGCTGTCATCCCACCGCACGGACCACAGGAAAGAACAACCCAACAATGCGGCAAGTTTCTACAAAAGCTCTGCTGGTTAGGATTATGTGTGTTCTTGCCCTTTTCCCCCTTTTTATGACTGATTCTCACACAGCACTGTAAACTGTACATGTACGTAAGCAGGGCACTAAATCAAATTCACTTAAACATGGATGGGCCTAGAGATATTGTACGAGGTGAAGTAAGTCAGAAAGAGAAAGAAAAATACCACAGGATATCACTCAAAAGTGGAATCGAAGAAAATGATACAAACGAGTTTATATACAAAACAGAAACTGATCCACAGACACAGAAAACAAACTTATGGTTATCTAAAGGGAAAGGGAGGAGGGAAAAATTAGGAGTCTGGGATTAACACATGCACACTGCTGCTGCTGCTGCTGCTGCTGCTGCTAAGTTGCTTCAGTCGTGTCCGACTCTTAGCGACCACATGGACTGCAGCCTACCAGGCTCCTCCATCCATGGGATTCTCCAGGCAAGAGTACTGGAGTGGGGTGCCACTGCCTTCTACTATATATAAAACAGGGATTCCCAGGGGGCACTAGTGGTAAAGAATCCACCTGCCAGTGCAGCAGACGTAACAGATGTGGGTTCGATCCCTGGGTCAACAGAAGATCCCCTGGAGAAGGAAACGGCAACTCACTCCAGTATTCTTGCCTGGACAATCCCATAGACAGAGGAGCCTGGGGGGCTACCGTCCATGGGGTCGCAAAGAGTCAGACAGAACTAAGCACGAAGGTATATATAAAATAGATAACCAACAAGGATCTGCTGTACAGCACAGGGGACTATACTCAGGTTTTGTAATAACCTGTAAGGGAAAAGAACCTGAAACAGAATAGATATATGTATAACTGAATCACTTTGGCTGTACACCTGAAACTAACACTACATTGTAAATCAACCACACGTCAATGAAAAAAAAGAGAGTCACTGAGCAGTAAATTTTCATCACCACACAAATTCCTGTTTCCATAGTCTCCCTTCTCATAGACATAAAACTCAACTAGTTTTACGGGGCACAATACCTTAGCTGAGAACTGCCCCCAGAATGCCAGTATTGCAATTTAAAGAAACAAAAATGTCTCAGGAGACACTTATTTACATATAACACGTAAGCTCAGCATTCTGCAAGCAAGAGGGCTGGCAGAGAGTTAGCCAGACTGCTTTGGGGGTGGCCTCTGAGGTTGTTTCAGGTCCAGGTAGGATGCTCTGGGGGAATCCACATGCCAATGCAGGAGGCGCATGTTTGATTCCTGAGTCAGGAAGATCCCTTGGAGAAGGAAATGGCAGCCCACTCCAGTATGCTTGCCTGGAAAACCCCATGGGCAGAGGAGCCTGCTGGGCTACAGTCCATGGGGTTGCAAGAGTCGACATGACTGAGAGACTCAACAACAACAGCAAGGCTGCTCCAGCACCCTTGGGGAGGCTGCAGGTCCTCCTCCCAGGCCCCAGCAGCTCAGGGTACCCACTGCCTCTGCAGCTGTCCCCACGCTGAGACTCCAACAGCCTCACTCCTCATCCTCAGGAGATGACGGCTAGTGGGGCGAGCCAATGGCCTTTCCCAGCTCAAGAATTCTAGAAGTCACTGCCCTGAGCGCACTTAGCAGGGGCTTAGCTTTGATACTGCCCTAGGGTGGCCGTGGGGACCCAGGTCCCGGACCTCAGTCTAGGATAAGCAAATCAAATCTGTTTTCTCCCTCTCCTACCACAGCCTCCAGGGGCCTCTGGCTGCAAACAGCCACTGAACGCATTTTGTTCCAAAGATAAGATGATGCTAGGCACAGCCCCCAGAGGTGCAGGGGACATCTCATGCGTTTCTAATTATATTCCCTTCAGTAGCCCTATCCAGGAAAGGGTGGGTGGCAGGCATCTCTGGAACGCACATCGGCACTCCCACGGGGCACATCTTTTCCAGACTTAAAACGCAGAGGAACTGAACCCTCCCTCCCGGCCCCAGGGAACCAGTCTGGCAGGAGCCATGTGTTCTCCAAGCAGAGCGCCTTTGGGCTGCGCTGGTCACAGTTGCTGGTGCCGCCTACCAGATGGAGAAAGAGTAGCATCCACCTCGCCCCTGGGGTCGCCCAGAGGATGTCACAAAAGGCCTCAGTAATAAACCGGGGAGGTACAGAGGCCCATAGCATCAGCCACCGTATTCACGAGGCCAACCAAGCTCAAATGCACGCAACCAGGATGCAAATGCCTTTTGAAATAAGGAACCAGTTCAAAACCCCGAGGTTCTCTGCACTCCACTATGCCATCATTTCTCTCTTCCAATTAGCCTTTTAAGGACAGAGTTGGAAACTCATTTCCACAGACTCTCTTCCCTCCCCACACACGCATGTACGTGTGCTTGGTCGCTCAGTCGTGTCTGACTCTTCGCAACCCCATGGACGTAGCCCACCAAGCTCCTCTGTCTCTGGAATTCTCCAGGCAAGAAGACTGGAGTGGGTAGCTATTTCCTTCTCCAGGGGCTCTTCCTGACCCTGGGGTTGAACCTGTGTCTCTTACATCTCCCGCACTGGCAGGCAGATTCTCTACCACTGAAGCCCCTTTCCCTCCCCACACCTGGCCCTAAACAGCGGGGTTCTAACCTCACACATTGTAGCATCTCAGTGCCGTGGGAGCCTGGGAGGAGGGCTGCCCGGAAGCCTTGCCCTGTCTGCCTTCTCTCTGCCCCACTGCTTGCCCGGCTGATGCTCACGGGCTCCAAGTGAGGAGATGTTATCCGAGCCACAAGTGTAATACAAGGCAGGGTACCACCTTACCACCCGAGCGCCAGAAACATGACTTTCCTCTTTGCACTCATTGATAAAACCAACTAAGGTCATGATTCAGCCACATCCGATTTAAATGTAGTCTGTTTCCCAGCGGGAACCAAAAACTTTAGCTGAGTTCTGTCTAAACAGGAAAGATGAGGACCAGTGAGCAGACCGTCACGTGTAGATGGAGAAGGTCTCGAAGACACTAAAGCCGACAAAAAACCGGCCTTAAAATCCTTGCTCTTTCAAACGCATTGACCTGAAAAGTGGTTTGTGACATGCCATTCAGGTGGAAAACCGTTCCAAAGCTGTGTGTGTAACATGGTCCTATTTCTGTTTAAAAAAAAAAAAAAGGAGGATTCCACAGGTACGCACTCTAGTGGTTGTCATTAAGTGGTGAGATTAAATGTAATTTTACTTTTCCTTTTTTTAAATCTGTAATCGCCATACCATACACTACATCTGTAATAAGAAAAGCTATGACCCAGTCTTGGTCTTCTTCAGTGACCGAGGGTCTTTGAGCCCCAGGACTAGAGGGGTCTTCTGTCGGGTGACTCAGCCCCAAGTTCGCTCACATCCTCACAAATGGCACCAGCTTCTCCCAGGAACCACTTGAAGTCCATCGTCCTTTGCAACAAACAGGGAGGCAGGGTAGTGCCTGGCACTGATACGGAGAGCCTGAGGGAGGCAGCTGAAGTAGATAAGATCACAGAATAAATGCTAACATCAAGGCAGCTGAAACTAAAGGAGCTAAATAGCCAATGGACGAAGTTAGGCAAAAAAAGAACAGAATGCACTCAAAGAAAGCTTAAGGAAGAGAAGCAGAAATCAACTGAAATCGAAAATGATAATTTAATAGAAAGGATCAGAGAAATCCAAAGTTGGTTCTTTGTACAGTTGGACAAAATTAAATGTACAGCAAGACTGATCAAGAAGAAGGAGAAAAGGCAAACAAGCAATATTATTACTGGAGAAGGCAGTGGCACCCACTCCAGTGCTCTTGCCTGGAAAATCCCACGGACGGAGGAGCCTGGTAGGCTGCAGTCCATGGGGCCACGAAGAGTCGGACACGACTGAGCGACTTCACTTTCAAGCAATATTAAGAATGCAAAGGGGACATTCCCTGGTGGTGCAGTGGCTGAGACTCCATGCTCCCAACACAGAGGGCCCGGGTTCGATTCCTGGTCAGAGAACGAGATCCCACGTGCTGCAAATGAAGATGATGCGTGCCACAACTAAAACCTGGCAGAGCCAAGTAAACAAAGACTTTAAAACACAGCAGTGAGAAAGAATGAAAGGGGACCATGACTGCACATGGGACAAAGGATAAAAAGATGATGAAAAGAGAGCATTGTGAGTAACCTTAGATGATACATTTGAAAACACGGATGACAAGGACAAAATCTCAGAAAAATAAAACCCATCAAAACTGCCCCAAAAACAGAACCTCCCAGTGGTCCAGTGGCTAAGACTCCATACTCCCAATCCAGGGGGCCCGGGTTCTGTCCCTGTTCAGGGAACTACATCCTACATGCTCCAAGTAAAGATCCTGCATGCCCCAATGAGACTGGGCACAGCCAAATAAATACATAAATATTTTTTAAAAACCAAAAAACTACCCCAAGAAGAAACAAAGACTAAAAATAGTCCTGTAACTATTCAAAGAATTAGACATCAATAGTGTTTTCCAGTCTTCAAACAAAAAAGCATCAGGGCCCAGACAGTTTAAGCAAATTCTACTAAACATTTAGAAACAAATAATTCTAATCTGATACTATCTCAGAGAAAAGGAAAATACGGAACTGCCTCAATTTGTTTTATGAAGCTAGTAAAACTTCTACCAAAGCCTGACAGTTCAGCTCAGTCACTGAGTCGTGTCCATGGACTGCAGCACACCAGGCTTCGCTGTCCATCGTCAACTCCCGGCGCTTGCTCAAACTCATGTCCATTGAGTCGGTGATGCCATCCAACCATCTCCTTCTCCTCCAACCTTCAGTCTTTCTCAGCATCAGGGTCTTTTCCAATGAATCAGTTCTCATCAAGTGGCCAAAGTATTGGAGGTTCAGCCTCAGTCCTTCCAATGAATACTCAGGACCGATTTCCTTTATGATTGACTGGTTTGATCTCCTTGTAGTCCAAGGGACTCTCAAGAGTCTTCTCCAATACCACAATTCAAAAGCATCAATTCTTTCGCACTCAGCTTTCTTTATAGTCCAGCTCTCACATCCATACGTGACTAAGGAAAAACCATGTAATGCAGGCATAAGTGGTTTAGCCACTAAGTCATGTCTGCATGGGACCCCATGGACTGTAGCGAGCCAAGTGCCTCTGTCCATGAGATTCTCTAGGCAAGAATGCTGGAATGGGTTGCCATTTCCTCCTCCAGGATTCTTCCCGACCCAGGGATCGAACCTGGGTCTCCTGCACTGCAGGCAGATTCTTTACCGACTGAGCTACAAAGGAAGCACCAGAGCTTTGACTAGATGGACTTTTGCTGACAAAGTAATGTCTTTGCTTTTTAATATGCTGGCTAGGTTGGTCATAGCTTTTCTTCCAAGGAGCGAGTGTCTTTTAATTTCAGGGCTGCAGTCACCATCTACAGTGATTTTGGAGCCCCACAAAATAAAGTCTCTCACTGTTTCCATTGTTTCCCCACTTATTTGCCATGAAATGTTGGGACCAGACAGATGCCATGATCTTCGTTTTCTGAATGGTGAGTTTTAAGCTAACTTTTTCATTCTCCTTTTTCACTTTCATCAAGAAGCTCTTTAGTTCTTCTTTGCTTTCTGCCATAAGGGTGGTATCATCTGCGAATCTGAGGTTATTGATATTTCTCCCAGCAATCTTGATTCCAGCTTGTGCTTCTTCCAGCCCAGCGTTTCTCATGACGTACTCTGCATATCAGTTAAATAAGCAGGGTGACAATATACAACCTTGACATACGCCTTTTCCTATTTGGAAACAGTCTATTGTTCCATGTCCAGTTCTAACTGTTGCTTCTTGACCTGCACACACATTTCTCAGGAGGCAGGTCAGGTGGTTCAGTATTTCCATCTCTTGAAGAATTTTCCATAGTTTGTTGTGATCCACACAGTCCAAGGCTTTGGTGTGGTCAATAAACCAGAAGTATATGTTTTTCTGTAACTCTCTTGTTTTTCTATGATCCAACAGATGTTGGCAGTTTGATCTCGGGTTCCTCTGCCTTTCCTAAAACCAGCTTGAACATCTGGAAGTCCATGGTTCACATACTGTTGAAGCCTGGCTTGGAGAATTTTGAGCATTACTCTGCTAGAGTGTGAGACGAGTGCCATTGTGCGGTAGTTTGAACATTCTTCGGCATTACCTTTCTTTGGGCAAAGCCTGACAAGGATATGACAAAATAGGAAAATTACAAACCAATCTCAGTCTCTAAGAGAAACAAGAAAGTCCCAAGCAAAATATCAGCAAACTGAAGGTAGCAATGTGAATAAAAACATGACCAGGACCAAACTCCTTTTATCTCAGGAATGCAAAACTGATTTAATTTTAGGGGGAAAAAATAAATAATTATAAGTTCACCACCTTAACAGATTAAAGGAAAAAGTATCATATTCTCAATAGAGCTAAGAAATACATTTAATAAAATCAACATTAGCAAACTGTGAATAGAGGGAAGCTTCTTGGAAAAAAATCTACAAACCCTATATGGTTTGTATAGTGTTTGCTACAGCAAACACTGCTGTTGTGTCAATACTGAAAGCACACCTGTTAAGGTCAAGAATAAGACAGGATGCCTATTACCATCACTTCTATTTAACAAAGACTTAGAGACCAAGAAGGCTTTTAAAAAAAGGGGGGGGGGGTAAAATGAAGGACTTGAGGGAAAGGGAGGCACTCCTATTAGTCTCAGGTGATATATCGATATAGAAATCTCAAAAGAATCCACAGTTACACCACTAGAATTCATAGGAGTTTAATGAGGCTGCTGGACATTTTTAAAATCACTCTTTTTAAAAAATCAACTGTATTTCTAGACACCATGAACAGAAAGTAAGAAAGCGATACTTTTAAAAAGGAAGCTCAGATTGAGGTCATGAATCGTGTGGCAGCGGCTTGCAGAGGTACTTGTCTTTGAAGCTGTCCCCAAAGTGACAGCAGAGAGAAGCCTGCAGCCCCAGAAGCAGAAACGCAGGCGTGGAGGCTGATCCGGTGGGACACGGGAGTCATTACGGTAGATGGTTGGGGATGAAAGACTGATAGGAATGGACTTGCTGGGTCCCGACTTTCTGCCCAGAATCGGGGTGGAGGAGAGGCTCAGAGGCGCCTGGGGGACCTTAAGTGATTCCTGTATTAAAAATCACCACGGGTGAAAGGGCCCCATGCTATTGCTGTGTGACTTAGAGAACGGGGCCGGGGCGGTGGGGGCGGGGGGGGCGTTACTACAGCTACCAAACAGCACACTCCAGAGCGTGGCCACAGACCAGGGAGCAGACTCAGATTCTCAAACAGCAGAAGTGCTGTCTGCTACCTTAACACCTACCAGGTGGTTCCATGTAATCATCTGCCTAAGCGTCCACTGACAGACGAATCAATAAAGTGTGGTATACACACACACACACACAAGTGGAACACTCCTCAGCACCAAACAGAAAGGAATCCTGCCATTTACAAGACCACAGACGGACCATGAGGGCACCACGTTTGGTGAAGCAAGTCAGACTGAGATAGACAAATACTGTGTGATCTCACTTATATGTGGAATTCAGAAAAACCAAACTCATAGAAAAGGAGATGAGATTTGCAGTTATCGGAATCAGGGCCCTGGGGACGGGAGAACTGGGCAAAGGGGGTAAAAAAGGTTCAAGCTTCCAGGTGGGAGATGAATACATCCTGGGAAGGTAATGCGCAACGCGATGACCCCAGGTAACACTGCTGCACGACGGACCTGAGAGCTGCCTGGAAAGCGGATCCCAGAAGTTCTCATCACAAGGGAAAAAATGGCTAACTATGTGTGGTGCTAGATGTCAACTGAACTTACTGCGGCAATCATTTCCCATACGTGTATGCCATAGGTCCTCCTTCAACTTGTACGGTGCTGTATGTCAACCGACAGTGCAAGAAAAGTGGAAAAAAATGCCAACACAGCCCTGATTGTTCCTAGGAAAGGAACTTGCTCCATTGTCTGAAGCACTGAGATTCACTGGGGAAGGTTCTTGGTCTGACAGTGGGTTCAGTATGTTCCTCCTCCTCAAGCCATCGGACACGACTTCCATCCAGCCGTGTTCAGACCACAGTAATACTTATATCCAGACCCTCTTCCCACCTATACTCAGGAACAACCCTACAGTTAGGACTGTCCAGACAGACTACTATATTTCTTTACTCAGGCTTTTCTTATGCAGTCAGACCTGGGGCTACCACAAAAATCACTCCGTCCATCGCAGCCCCCAAGGAGTCAGCTCAGACACCAAATACAAATGAAATCCTATTCCATGGCTCAGAATCAAAACAGTCCGTGATCCACTAAAGCCATCCAGGGCTCCCTATTGTATAATAACCCCAGCAGGCCTGCAAGACGCAGCCAAGCCTTTCCATTGTGACTCAATGAAGACAGCGTTGTCTTCACATTTCATTTTATTTCTGTGACTTGCAATAAAATCAGTATAACCACTTCTTATGTACATAGTATTCTGCAGTACAGATGCATATTAGTAATTGCTTTGATTCTTCTCAAAGGGGGCTGTTATTTACCTAAAATGCAAACCATCGCTAATGGTTTGTTCCTCTATATATAACAAACCCATGTCTTAATGTTGTGCATTCTCCATGAAATTTATGTGTGATTCATTAACAACTCTTTTTCCAATATCAGTATGTACGTGAACACAATAGTACATTTTTTTCAGACATGAGTATAAATAAAATAGCATTTGAAAGTAAAAAATATACGTACCAGAATGTAAAACACCTTGGAAAATATCTAGCAAAAATTCATAATACATTAATGAAGAAGTTTTTGAAAGACATTTCTTAAAATACCTAAATCAATGGGAAGTCATTCCGCACTCATGGATGAGAAGAGAGAACATAAAAGGGCCTGATTCTCTTTATTTTTTCTTATTGAGGTATAGTTGATATACAGCATTATCTAAGTTACAGGTATGCAATATAATGATTCAAACTTTTTAAAGGAAAAACGTTTAAAGATTATACGCCATTTATGGTTATTATAAAGTACTGGCTATATCCCCGTGTGGTGCAATATATCCCTGTGGCTACTTTTATACCCAGTAGGCTGTACTTCTGAATCCCCGACCCCTATCTTGCCCCTCCCGTTGCCCTCTCCTCACTGGTAACCACTAGTTTGTTCTCTGTATGTGTGAGTCTGCCTCTTTTTATTTTGTTATATTCACTACTTTGCTGTATCTGTTAATTCCACACATAAGCGATATCACATCATATGTCTTTCTCTGTCCGATGTACTCCACCTAGTACAAAGGGCTGATTCTCTTTAAATCAATCTACAGGGTCAACACAGCTCTCATCAAAATCCCAAACACTTCTTTCTCGAATCTAACTCATTTACAGCCAAGTACACCCAACGTCGTGCTAGAAAAGGACAATTCAGGAGAGATATGGACGACCTATATTCGCTCCCTGGAAGAAAGACTATGACCAAGCTAGACAGCATATTAAAAAGCAGAGACATTACTTTACTGACAAAGGTCCGTCTAGTCAAAGCTATGGTTTTTCCAGTAGTCACTTATGGTTGTGAGAGTTGGACCATAAAGAAAGCTGAGCACTGAAGAATTGATGCTTTTGAACTGTGGTGTTTGAGAGGACTCTTGAGAGTCCCTTGGACTGCAAGGAGATCAAACCAGTCAATCCTAAATCAGTCCTGAATATTCATTGGAAGGACTGATGCTAAAGCTTAAGCTCCAATACTTTGGCCACCTGATGCGAAGAGCTGACTCATTGGAAAAGACCCTGATGCTGGGAAAGATTGAAGGCAGGAGGAGAAGGGGACGACAGAGGATGAGACGGTTGGATGGCATCACTGATTCGATGGACATGAGTTTGAGCAAGCTCCGGGAGTTGGCAATGGACAGGGAGGCCTGGCGTGCTACTGTCCATGGGGTCACAAACAGTCAGACAGGACTGAGGGACTGAACTGACTGACTGACTTTCTCAGTCATGGGAAATCTGTGTGCAATGTGACTCTTATGGGTCAACCTGGCTGGGTGACACGGTTCCCAAATATTCAGTAGTCTGGGTATATCCGGGAGGGTGTTCTTGCTGAGATTAACAATTGTCTGGGTCGATTCAGTAAAGCAGATTGCCCTCCCCAGCGTGGGTAGCTCTCATCCAACCTGTTGGAGGCCTGAATAGCACAAAAGGCAGGATAAGGGGAGATTTGCCCTGTGCCTGTGTTGAGCCAAGGCACTGGTCTTCCCCTGTGCTCCCACTGGAACTCACACCACGGGCTCTCCTGGTTCCCAGGCCTTCAGACCTGGACCTTTGTAACAAACCCCTTCCTGTATACATATATCCTACTGATTCTGTTTCTCTACAGAACCCTGTGGGGGAGGGTGGAATCTCCAGATTGGGCCCAGCCTGTATTCAGGTCTCATCTTTGCCACTAAGACCTGAGAACTTGGCCAACCCAGGGCCCCTCTCTGGGTTTCCACACCCTCATCTCTAAACTACATTCGTCAAGACCTCCCTGGCAGTCCAGTGTTGGGACAGCCATTTTCCAGGGATACAGGTCTGATCGCTGGTTGGCGAGCTGGGATCCCACATGGCTCGGGGCAGCGAGGCCCACACATTCTAGCCACTGAGCCTGGGTGCTCTGGAGCCCAAGAGCCATGGGGAGTCCATGTGCCCCCACTATAGAGTCCACACCCACACTCATATGCCGAAGTGAAGGCCAAAGACAGCCATAAATAAATAAATAAACTCCAGTCACCCCGGCTTTCACACTGAGACTCCCACAGACCCAAACGCAGTACACCCCAAAAGGAGCCAAAACCCAAAAGACAGTCCTAAAGTCACACAGTCATTCTGACCTTTCCACAGGCAACCTTAAAGAAACACACCTGCCTTTGGAACTCAGAAGTCGGTTCCATCCAAGGAGTAGCCCCCACCCCACATGCTCCGTTACCAGCTAAGCAAGCCTGAAAGAGCAGTTTCCATTCATGTGCACGGCGTGAGGCACAGGAGGCTGCATGCACCAGACCCCCGCCAGCCGTGCTCAGGAAGCTCATGGTCTGAAATCCAGCCCCCCTTTTGCTTCTGTAAAGCTGGCTCCTCCCAGTGAGGGAGTCCTGGGTTCAACCCCTGGGTTGGGAAGATCCCCCAGAGAAGGAAACGGCAACCCACTCCAGGATACTTGCCCGGAGAATCCCATGGACAGAGGAGCCTGGTGGGCTACAGCCCATGGGGTTGCAAAGAGTTGGATATGACTGAGCGGATAGCACTTTCACTTTCACCCTAAAGTGTCATCTGGAAAGAGCTGAGAAGACCCATTTCCCTGCTGGCTTCCTGGGTGCTGTGCATTCCCAGAAGGGATCAGAGCACTTCTCCCCACATACACAGAATGCCCCAAGGTCAAATACAGCCAAAAACCAAGATTATACTCCTGGGCACTCAGTGTCTTCCAAGGTGGACCCCCCCACCTTCCTGAGTCTGTGAGCCCAGGAGGAGGCCGCTGTCCCCACCCAGCCTCTGCAGTCATTTAGTCGCTCAGTCGTGTCCGCCTCCTTGTGACCCTGAGGACTGTAGCCCGCCAGGCTCCTCTGTCCGTGGGATTTCCCAGGCAAGAATACTGGAGTGGGTTGCCATTTCCCTCTCCAGGGGATCTTCCAGACCCAGAGATCGAACTCGCATCTCTTGCTTGGCAAGTAGTTTCTTTCACCACCAAGCCGCCAGGAAAGCCCCCCAGTACCTGTATTTGATGTCAAATACTGTGGAGTCCTCATCCTCATCATCCTCTTCGTTCAGCGGGGCCATTTCCACTCGCTCGGCGGGAGTGGTGATGATGTCATACTTGCGGGTCTTCTTCAGCCTCTTCCCGGACCTGGACGAGGGGAAGCACATGTCTGAGACCAGGGCAATGCCCACTGAAGTCAGCCACGCTGCCACCCCCAGCCCAGCTCCCAGGAGATCTGGCAAAACCCCACCCAGCTCCTTCACTTCTGGCCACGGGACCTCGGGCGGGATCCTGACCTCAGCATCCCTCGCTGGTCCTCACCCACAAAGCAAAGATGTGCCCTGAGCGCTGTGAAGCCCAGGGATCAGGATCCATAACAGCCAAACGCAAGATTTTCAAAAGGCAAAGTAAGGCAAAGAAAACCCACGACGAGCCAAAGATCAGAATGTTCACTGTGGATGGAGCTCAGCCACGCCCTGGGCCAGGCCTGAGGCACCTCGTCCCCGCATCCCCCGGCCCCTCACCCTTGCCCCAGCCCTGCTGTGCCGCAGGTCACTGCTCCAAGCACAGGCATCACCGCCTGGCACCACCGTGTGCGCTGCCCCACGGGCCGGCCCAGTGAATCAGAACCCAGGCTGGGCCACTTTCTACCTGTGTGATCACAGGCAAGTCGGTCAATCTCCCGAGGCCTCAGCGTACTCATAAAGAAAATGGGCTGAGGACAGGCCAGGGAGGATGAAGTGGGATGAAGCATTCAGTCAGCCAGCCCAGGCAGCAGGCTCTTGGCGAAAAGGGCTGCTGGTGAAAAGAATCAACAGAGAGGGACTTCCTTCGGGGTCCAGTGGCCAAAACTCCGCTCTCTGTGCAGGGGGCGGGGTTCAATCCCTGGTAGGGAAGCTAGAGCCCACATGCCCCTGCTGAAACATCCTGTGTGCCGCAACCAATACCCGAAACAGCCAAATAAATAAATTTTTAAAAAAGAATCAACAAAAAGGAGTTAAACGGGCTACGGCCTCTCTCATATGACAAGGACTTGGACAAATGAGTATAGTTTCCATCACAAGGATTTATGACCATCGGGAGCTGTGACCCTAGGCTTTTACCTCTGGGACGGTAGACATCCACTAAGGGCCGCCAGGAAACCGCTGAGCAAGCCTGCCTTCCGGTCTCCAGTGTCAGACCTCTACGAAGCATGCAGCATTGATCAGGCCACGCTGAGAGTTTATGATGCCACAGGGAACAATACTGTTTTATGACTACTGATGCTCTATGCATTTATTTCTCCACTATTTTGAACTTTTTCCCAAATGCCTTATATCCTCTGATGTCCCTCTTTTGAAAAAAAATTTTTGAAACTGTCTGTGAGAAACCAATCAAAGCACCACACTGCAAAGCACCACCCCAAATCACAAATAGGGCACTGAAGAGTCATATTCTCTAAACATGCTTCCCACAGGCTGTAAGCCATACCTGCATGGAGACCATGTCAAAGACACATGTGGGGTCTCTCTGTCCCCAGCGCACGAAATGCCTCAGGAAGTTTGCAAAAGAGTGAAAACAGAAGTTTGCCTTCAAGTAAGAATTTCTTAGGAACAGCAACTTGCTCTTTTCTTGAAGAAAGAAAGTATAAGTCTCTCAGTTGTGTCCAGCTCTTTGCGACCCCATGGACTGTAGCCCGCAAGGCTCCTCTGTCCATGAAATTTTCCAGGCAAGAAGACTGGAGTGGGTTGCCATGCCCTCCTCCAGGGGATCTTCCCAACTCAGAGATCAAACCAGGGTCTCCAGCATCGCAGGGAGATTCTTCACTGTCTGAGCCACCAGGGAAGCCCAGGGAAGCTCTTTTCTTGCCTAGTATTCATCAAAAACATGATTTGTGAAAGGATTATTTACATAGAAAATGTATATATTTATCTACACCTTTGACATAAAGCAACCTACAGAGCCTATAGTATTTGCTGCCCGTGGTTCTCTGTGTAGAGACTTTGGGGCATCAGGTATACAGCCTGACAACCCCCTAGCCTCATTACAAAGCAATCTGTCATTCTGCTTCCATCACAAGCACCGTGTGTGTGTGTGTGTGTGTGTGTGTGTGTGTGTGTGAAACCACATGGATTTCAAGCACGATGCAGCAAGGTGCAAACGCCAAGCCAGGTGGTTAAGACGTAAGAGGGGCACAGCCAGCGGCCTCCCCAGGGCCACAGGGCAGCAGTATTTTGGAAGCAGGTTTGTGTGGGAGCTTAAATGCTAACATGATAAACCCCGCTAGTCCAGATTCTTGCCATCAAGATTCTTGTTTTCCCTCCACCTCCCGGCAATGGAATAAAATAGATCTTTTGTTCTGCCTCAGAGGACTTACAAACCCTGACCAATTTAATCTCCAATGCTGGATGGAGACATTTAAGCCCAGAAATGGCTCCATACACCACAGGCAACCCACAACAAAGCCACAAGGAAAACCATCCACCCCTGAGCCCTCTAGACCAGGGTCAAGCCCCGAAAGTACACTGACCCACACACCACACCTTTCTCAGGAAGTCTCCTATCTCCGCCCTGATGGATCACAGCTGTTCAGAGGAACACCTGACTTTGCAAAGGACTTGCCGTTCTGTTAGCTGTGCCCAGTGCCAGGGATGCCCACTGGGCACACACACCTGCACGAGCATCCGGAACACTAGAACAGGAGACGGCCTGTGGACCCAAGGGCTCAAGAAGGCTCCTATAGATGCCCCAAGAGACTAGCACCCAGATGATTTCTGGATGAAGTCACCACTGTTGGTAACCATCTCTCAAACATCACAAGGCTTAGAGAATGCAAAATCTGGACTGTACGCCTCAGGCTGCACTTGGAACCTGAAACCTCACTAAGTCACTGGTTCTGGAGCAGGACTGACTGCTGACCCGGGGAAAAGATTCTGGGGGCTCTGACTTCAGCCTTGCTTCACGGGAACGAATCCCCATCACCCACAGAATCACCTTCCTTCTTCCTGACTGCTTATACAGAGTCTTGTGATGAGAAAATTAACCTACTGAGCTTAACATAGACCCGTAAACACCTACCCCTGGGAGAAGCTAGGACACAGCCCAGCCTCTAGAACACCATGGCCTACTTGCTTTAACACCAGCCATTCCAAACCAGGTCATCTGAAAAGATAATTTAAACCTCAAGATTACACCAAAGGTGTGACAGTTAATTTTATGCATTGATTTGACTGGGCCACAGGGTACCCCAACATTTGCTGAAGCACTATTTCTGGATGTGTCTGAGAGAGCGATTGCGGTTGAGATTAACCCCGAAATCGGTAGACTGAGCAAAGCATATCGCCCTCCCCAGTGCAGGTGGGCCTCACCCAATGAGTCAAAGGCCTGAGTAGACAAGAAGCACTGACCTCACACAAGGAGGAGAGAATTCCTCTCCCTGGGGGCTGGGACACCATTTTTGTTTTTCTGCCTTCAGAACTGAAATGTTAGCTCTTCTTAGATTTCTGGCCTGTATATGTACACACACACACACACACACACACACACACACACACATACACAACACACACACACTCTCTCTTGGTTCCATTTCTCTGGAGAACCCCATCTAACAATCCTCTGCAGGAACCCTCATGCATACATCAAACACCAGTTCTGAAACAATGGAGACATTGCATTTCCAACAAATCTCTGAGACACAACACCCTTCACAAAAGGGGAGTAATTCCTGCTGTTTTGCTACGGGGTCTGTTACTAAGGGGAAACCAGCATTTGGGAGAGGTTGAAAGAGGCTCAGCTTCATCTGTGGCAGAAGCCGTGAAGCTGGCAGGGCCGCACTGGAGGGAAACCATGGCATACAACTGGAGTGGGCCAGGATGGGGCGGGGTGGGGGTGGCTCGTGTGTTTCTCAGATTGAAAGGTGAGTTCTTTCTTTATCGTGTGGGAGTCAGAAGCAGGGAAGTGCACGAACAGGGTCAGTCGGCATTTCCTGAAGACCCTCTGACTCTTGAGCCTCGCTGGACTGGAGTCAGAGAACGGAGTCATCCTGACTTGGGGAGGAAAACGTGAGACAAGGGGAAAACAGACTCACTGGGAGCGCATACAAGTGCGCCGAGGCCTGCTGTCTCTTCAGAATGCTCTAACACAGCCACCCCCAACCTTTTTGGCACCAGGGACCAGCTTCATGGAAGACAATTTTTCCAGGGAAGCGGGGAGGAGCAAAGTAGTTTTGATTCACCCGCTGCTCACTTCTTGCTGTGCACGAGCCAGTTAGGGTTGGGGACCTCTGGTCTAAGCTATCTTTTCCCTAAGAGTTGAGCTCCTTCTGAGTGCCAGCTAACCAATTAACACTAAGATCACGTGCAAGACATAAATCATCCTATAAGGCAATAGGCTTCCCATGTGATGCCAGGGGTAAAGAACCTGTCTGCCAATGCAGATTAGACACAAGAGACACGGGTTCAGTCCCTGGATTGGAAAATCCTCTGGAGGAGGGCACAGCAACCCACTCCAGTATTCTTGCCTGGAGAATCCCAAGGACAGAGGAGGCTGGTGGGCTACAGTCCACAGGGTCACACAGAGTTGGACACGACTGAAGGGCCCTAACACGCACACACGTGAGGCAGCACTGTTACCTCTGTGTTACAGACGAGGAAACCAAGGCTCAGGGAGGTCGACGTCCCCACGACCAAGGACCGAGGGCTGCCCCAGCACAAACCTCCCTGGACGTCACCTTGAACCACCTCGTGCTGGCCAAGAGGAAGGCTCCGGTTCTCCGCTCACTCTTTCTGCAAGCTCACCCCACACTCCACTAGAGTCCGCCTCCACTTAACTTTAACACCAGGGAACTCTCTGCCCTTGGTATACATTTTTCTGGAACTTGTTGCTTAACACAGCTCACACAGTCCTATTTCAAAGCAATCGGGGCTGACTGCTCATAGAAAAACACTTTCTAATAGTGACTCCTTCTGGACACGAGTTGGTTTGGGACAGGCCAGCCTCCATCTCCTCCCTCCTTTGGGTATCTGTATCCTTTGTGAATCCCCCTGCCCCATGGTCCCTAGGGGAAGAGGAGGCCTGACCACTGGCCACACCCCCAGTTCCAGGAGTGGACCTGGGACTTAAGTCTGAGTCAAAAATCAGTGTATTGCCACCCCGAGGCCCTGACTGGGAGGCTGAGGGGAGGATGTGACTAATCAGAGCCAGTGACCTTTGCTGGGCAGGCAGCAAAGAGGCAGGGAATCACCCAGGTGAGAGCCACCTCGCCACCTTCTAGAGACAGAAAATATGCTTTTCTGGTAAGCGGTCTCTGAGGTGACCTCTAAAAATGGTTCGCCATTCACCTGACCCAAAAAACCCCCACAAAATCACGCAAACCAAGAGGTTCAAATCTTCGCGTTCACTTTAAGAACACCCGTGAAACTGCCCAGGCCATTAAGGGTATGCATATCTGGAAAACCACCATGAATGTGATGGGCGTCACTTCAAAGGCGCAATGCGTGCCATTCCAGTGTTGCAACACGAGAGTTGGCAGGCGCGCGCGGGCCAAACAGTGGGGCTGGACGCAGGGTCGCTGGTCCAAAGAGAGTGCTGAATTTTGACAGCACAAGCTCAGAAATGCAGAGAGTGGTGCTGAATTTACAGGTTTAGATGTAGATTCTCTGATCATGGAGCAGGTCCAGGCGAACCAAGCCCCCAAGATGCAGAGCAGGACTTATAGAGCTCAGGGTCGGATCACGCTGAGCTCTCCCTGCCACACGGAGAGGATCCGCACTGCAAAAAGAACAGACTGTCCCTAAACCAGAAAAGGAGGTCGTACAGGAGAAAAAAGATACCCTGGAAGAAACTCAAGAAATAAAAACAGCCCAGGAATAAATGCCACCCCAAAAAATAAATGCAAATAAAAGTTTTTTTAAAAAACAGAAATGAATGGAAAATAAACCAACACGGTAGAGGAGACTGGAAGGAAAGACCCTGCTCCAGATCGCCTATGACGCCAGCCCTCCTTGACACCAACAAACTACCCTCGTTGTCAACAAAGCCTGTCCAGCCAGGGCTTTCGGTCACACACAAACAAGGAGCTCTGACCGTCAGTGGGTCTCAAAGGAACACAAGCACAGCTGTGAGGATAAACTCCCTCTTCTGATTCTCCCACATTCCGACAACAAACCTTCCACACGTAAGTAGAATTTTCCCACCATCTTCTGATTCTCCCACATTCCGACAACAAACCTTCCACACGTAAGTAGAATTTTCCCACCATCTTCTGATTCTCCCACATTCCGACAACAAACCTTCCACACGTAAGTAGAATTTTCCCACCATCTTCTGATTCTCCCACATTCCGACAACAAACCTTCCACACGTAAGTAGAATTTTCCCACCATCTTCTGATTCTCCCACATTCCGACAACAAACCTTCCACACGTAAGTAGAATTTTCCCACCCTCTTCTGATTCTCCCACATTCCGACAACAAACCTTCCACACATAAGTAGAATTTTCCCATTTCATCAAACCCTTTAAAACCCCAGGACCCTTGTTCTGGTCCTAGAGGCAAAGAACCACACATATGAAGGGTCTTGGTGACGATGCTGTCCAAGTTTTCATTCAGGGCCTACCAGTCAACTGGTTTTCCAAGACAACCAACGGCCCCTTCCCACAGGGCTGCTCACCAGCATCCTGGTCTTAGGAAAGGGCGAAAGGGACGTGGCTACAGGGAATCTGAAACTCCCCAAGGGTCCCCAGGGGGCAAGGGGTAGCCTCTGGGACACAGCTTGAGAAGGAGCATCTGGTTCTAGACAGAGGCCCGAGTCAGAGTCAGACTTGGGCTCCTATCCTGGTGTCTCTAGTTATGGACCTGCTTCCTCTGGGCCTGGGGGCACCAGCAGGGAGTGGGGAAGATGAGCAGGAGGGCAGCTTGCCACAACTGCCACAGCACCCCCTGCCCAACAAGGGGGAGATTCAGGGAACAGGGAGGGAGATGAGCAGTGATGCGGCTGGCCCATCCTCAACAGCACACCTCCCCGTGGCCGTCGTTTTTCTCTTCTGGTGCCAGGTCCCGCTAAACCAGGAGCCTCCACAGAGAGACAGCGAACGGTGGTTTTAAACAAATTGCCTGTGTTGAGCTTCACGGGACCCAGCAAGACCAGAGGAGTTATAGAAGAGACAAAGGACCCTTCCACTGGGGCCAAAACACACATTTTTAACAAGACAGAGGAGAAGTCCCAATTCCTTTCCTCTGAAATGTAATCCTACAGCCAGAGGGTTTGTTTACTCAAAGGCTCGCTGGACAGCTGCTCAGAAGCTGGTCTCCCCATGCGCCCTGGAGGCTGGGGTGCGAGGGGAGCCCAGAGGACCCACGTGGACAGGGGCCTGCTCGCCCCAGCCTCCCCTGCGAAGACACACAGAACAACGCAAAGCCAGAAGGGCTCGTTTGCTCTCAGAAGTTCAATCTGGGGGCACAGCAATCAGATCCACAGGCCGAGCATCCAGGGGCTTGACTCCACCTCAGTCCTTCCAACTCCTCTGTCTGGGAGCCTCCAGCCAAGTCCTCACCCTGAACCTGAATTTCGTACCACGTTGACCACCTGCCAAGCGCCGCTGGGGTTCCAGGAGCAGACCTCACCATGGCGAGGGTGGGAGGGAGGCAGGGAGTGAGCTCACATTTCCTTCTGGAACGATATTCTACCATTGACCGAGGTGACGGCACACAGCTCTGTGAATGTACTACAAAGGCACGATCTGGGCACTTTGAATAGGTGAACTGCAAGGCATGTGACATCTTACGAAGCTGTCATTAAAAACAGACAGGGACTTCCCTGGTGATTCTGTGGTTAAGAATCTGCCTTGCAGTGTAGGGGATGCAGGTTCAATCCCTGGTCGGGGAACTAAGATCCCACATACCTCGAGACAACTAAAGCCCCTGCTCTGCAACTGCTGGGACCCACACACTCTGGAGCCTGTATGCCACACTAGAGAGGCCCTCACGGCCAAAACGTCCTGCAGGAGCAAGGAAGAGCCTGTGTGCCACAGTTAAGACCTGACCAACCAACCAAATAAATAAATATTTTTTTAAAAAGGAAAGATAGATATATCTGTATGCATGCATATCTACCACATTCATTCACTTCTGCATTTATAAAATCTCTCTCAAAGGGTCACAAGAAGCTGACAGCATCCGGAGAAGGAAGCTGGGTGGCCCAGGGGCAGGGCTGGGAAGGGAACTGTTCACTACACACCCTGGCTCCTCATGAATTTCAAGCCATGTGAATCTGTGAGCTATTTTTAAAACACATAAACAAGTAAATAAAATTCAAAGGCAGTAATTCAGGTAAAGATTTAAACAGGCCAGGGGTGTGCAGGCCTGCCTCTGGGGCAGGAGACCCTTTCCCTGGAGAGGTCCGTGGCCCGACCCGCAGGGCCCCATCCTACCCAGAGGCTGCCCGCCGCCTCCTGCTCACCTGCGCTGACATGAGGAGCTGAACCCAGCATCTCTGGCCTCTCCTCCACCCACGCTGTGCCCGCTGTGAAGCCCAGTAAAGCCAACAGCTCTACGGCCCAAGGGCCGGCTTTCTGCTGAAACCACACTACTTGTTCCAAGGAACACACCACCTTTGACATCTGGAAAATTAATAAAGAAGATGAAAACAGAATGTGTAAGGGAGAGGCCGAATCGAGCAGCTGCTGAGAGTCAGCTGCCCGCCTTCGCGCCGGGCTGAAGCTTCCGAGGCCCCGAGGACACAGGCCTTTCCTGCTTGTGACGTTTTTGGCTGCACTGGGTCTCCGCTGCACGGCAATCACCAGGCTTCAGTGGCCGAGGCATGTGGGCTTAGGTACACGTGGGATTTTAGTCACCGGACCAGGGATCGAACCTGCGTCAACCACAGTGGCAGGCACTCTCAACCACCGGACCCCCAGGGAAGTGCCCAACCTCCGACCTCTGCCCTACATCTTCTCCCTCAGGACACGACATAACTGAGCCTTCCCTAGACAGCCAAGAAGCTTGGAGAAAGGACACGACCCCCAAACCCACTTTCTAGCCCCACCATGGTGGAAAGAAGCAGGTGTAGGAGAGACAGCCACAACAGTGCCACGTCTCCCAAAAGGGGGCAATGGCCTGGCATCAACCCCAGGCTCAGTGGCAAACCCAAGGCTAGGGAAGTGAAAAGGGAAGTCGCTCAGTCATGTTGACTCTTCGCAGCCCCAGGGACTGTAGCCTGCCAGGTTCCTCCATCCATGGGATTTCCCAGGCAAGAATACTGGAGTGGGTTGCCATTTCCTCCTCCAGGGGATCTTCCTGACCCAGGGATCGAACCTGGGTCTCCCACACTGCAGGTAGACTCTTTACCATCTGAGCCACCAGGGAAGGCTGGGGACTGGGGGACAATTCCCGGTCACTGGCCTCCTCCCCTTCCTGCCTGGGGCACAGTCCCCAAGTTCTGCCCATCACCTTTCTTTGAAAGCAGCTTAAACTGAGCCCAGGCCCGGGGTGATCTGAATCTCACCTGGCTCCGCTCCAGAGAGGCAACTTGAGGCTCTCGGTCATATGAGACAAAAGCAGCGAGAGCTTCAGGGCCTCAAGCAGCCCAACGCTAACAGGGCTCCAGCCAAGCCCTCCAGAACACAGGTGTTCCAGAGCCCTCCGAGTACAGGAGCATCAGTGTCAGGCCCGACCCCTGACCTGGGGCCTCCCCTCCCCACCTCACCAGGCTCTCTGCTCCAGCGCCAGCACCCAGCCAAGAGGAATGACGCAAACGCCCCAGGGCCCGAAGGTACAGGAAAGCAGTGAAGCCAGGCCGGCTCGATGTAAACAAACGCGGTGACAATCAGCAGCCAACCTCCGCTTGGAGTCAAGGAGACACACAGATAGGGTCTCGCAAACGCAGATGAGGTGGGATCGCGCCTACCCAGCTCCCCCCACCCCCGCACACCATTATTCTCACTTGTTACTGGGGCTGTGTGTTTCCATAAATACTCCCATCTGTTGAAAAAAGCAGATCTGGATATTCATGTGAAGTCCCAATTTGAAGTGTTCTCAATTATCTCAGTTGTTAAAAACACTGTGTGTTTATGTGGAATCTAAAAGAATGACACAGATTAGCT
The DNA here is from genome assembly GCF_001704415.2 of Capra hircus. Taxonomy (NCBI): domain Eukaryota; kingdom Metazoa; phylum Chordata; class Mammalia; order Artiodactyla; family Bovidae; genus Capra; species Capra hircus. Next base: position 13,612,608 of record NC_030828.1, on the reverse strand, counting down.
TATTTACAAAACAGAAATAAATTCACAGACTTAGAAAACAAACAGTCACCAACAGGGAATTATATTCACTACATTAAGTCCCCTACGTGTAAACAAGTTCCATTTCAAAAGCACCTAAGTCCAAATCTGTTCCTAAGTCCAACAAAGTTAGCCTCAGTACCTGACTAATATAATTGGCTATATAGCCATGTACTGAGGTAGGGTTACAATATTCTTCACACAAATAATACATCAAAAACTAACACACAAGATAAAGAAAACATCTTTAACCTTACAGTGCAGGACCTTGAAAAGCACAGTGGTACTGCACAACAGCTGGCACTCAGGGGCTGGCACGGAGTGAACAGGCCAGAAGAGTTCGTGATGGAGGAGGGAGAGGGGGTGGGAGAGGGCAGAGATGAAGGGCCATCGGCAACCGGAGACGGAGGGCAAGCAGTCATCACTCACGACTGATGTGACTAGACGTGCAAATGCACATTTGCATTTTAGAAAGTTTGCAACTTGGTTCATATATAGGCGACTTACCATACCTTGTGATAACCTATAACAGAAAAGAGTCTGGAAAAGAATATATATATGTGTGTGTGTGTGTGTATAACTAAATACTTTTTTGTATACCTAAAACATTTCAAATCAACTCTAACAAAAAACAAAAACGTTCTGCTGATCAAAACAAAGCACAAAAACATACCTGTGGGCCATCTGTCTGCAGCCTCTGACTTAGTTTCCTGACCACGGTTTAGTGGGACCTGGGTGCCACGCATGAGTGATGAAGAACAATACAGTTAAAATCATGGGCCCAGAGAGGTGGACTGATACGCATGGTCAGCTGAGGTCTTGGATCTGCTCAGCAGCAGCTCCCTGACCATGAAGAGGTGCTGGTCGTCACCTGCACAGCTGAGCAGTTCCTTTCCTCTCCTGGCACCATCCCCGAGGGATTAACAAAGTGACACCATCATCAGCAGAGCCCAAAACCCACCTGGAGCCCCGAAGCCCCAGTGTTCCTGGGGCTTACACAGGACCAGAGGCAATGCAGGCCAGCGAACCCCAACCAGCTCAATGACAGCCTTGGGGTTCTTCCTCGTAACACCTCAGGGTTACGCCTCCACCCCGTCCCCTTTCCTTCCCTTGGTCCCTGAGGGACAGATCCACCTCTCGTTCGAGAAAAGAGAAGCATGGCCTGGTCTGACCTGTTTGAGGAGTCACGTGACATGCGGTAACAGCAAATGTCCCAAGACCTGCTCCTCCCTCCAGCTCCCAGGCGTGTTTGCAAAGGGTTGGGTCCACTCTGCCCACACGGGAAGTGCCAGGCAAGGGCAGTGAGGCTAAAGGCAGAGGGAGGAAGCCCCTCGGGCAGCTCTGCTGGTGCACGGGCAGCAGCGTGAGGACCAGGAGGGACTCTCTGGTGGACCCAGGGAGCCCAAACACAGCCCAGAAATTCAGGGGTCACTGTGCTCACGACACACGTCTTAAGTGACCCTCTCAGCATCCCTGTGCCCCTGCCATGTGGCAGTGGGTCGGCCCTTGCCACCACCAGCCCCGCTCAGGGCTAGCCACTTCTCAAGGGCACTCCCAACCTCTCTACCCCCGGCCGAGACATCCAGCTACGTGGCTGGCATTTCTGTGGCATTTCTGTCACACTCTTTCTCACCGAGCCTTCTCCCCTGCCAGACCACCCCTTCACCAAGGTGGGGAGGATGTTGGATCAGAAATCAGACCCCTGGGACTCCCCTGGTGGTCCAAGGACTGAGCATCTGCCTTCCAATACAGGCAACCCAGGTTCCATCCCTGGTCTGGGAACATGCCACATGCCGCGGAGCAACTAAGCCTGTGCCCCGCAACGACCAAGCCTGCACGGTCTGGCGTCCATGCTCGGCAACAAGAGAAGCCATGCAGTGAGGAGCCCACACACTGCAATGAAGACCCAGCACAGCCATAAATAAATCCATAAAGAAAGAAAGAAATCAGACTCCTGTCCTTCACCAGCCTCACGGCCACAAGCAAGACACTCCATCACTCTGCACCTTGATTTACTCATCTGTCAAACGGGATTCGGAGAGTACACTCCGAGGAATGAGAAAGCATGTCAAGTGTGTGATACAGAGCCTGGCACACAGTAAGGGCTTAATATTAGTTGCTATTATTATTACTGTCACCTTGATCCCCAAGTGACTATTTTCACGAATGCTGTCCACCGTAAAACCTGCCCAGCCAGCTGGTCCTGAAAGACCCTCTGCTTCTCCTCCCACCCCGTCAAGTCCTAATCCTCCTCACTTCTCCCCACATGCCCTTCCCTGACCACTGAGTACCCCATCAAAGTCCCTGGGGCTTTGATAGGTCCTTTTGCAACTTATCAAGTACTGCTTTGACACATGACTCCCTACAGAATTGGACTGTTTCTTACCTGCCAAGGAAAACTACACAAAGGCATCATCCCATCTCCCAAACTGACCTGGAAACTCCTCACCTTGACTGTTTCTTCCACACCATCTAGTCTTCCAGTGAAAGTGAAAGCGTTACTCACTCAGCCGTCCAACTCTTTGAAACCCCATGGACTGTACCTCTGTCCACGGAATTCTCCAGGCAAGAGTGGGTTGCCATTTCCTTCTCCAGCCAGTCTCATTAAACACACTGGAAGGATCTCTCCATCCACTCAGCCATCTCTCTGCTAGCTCCTTAGCTGAGCTTCAGGGAGAACCACATGACTGGTCTAAAGCCAAGCCCACCACATCTGAGCATCAGCACACCTGGGCTAGAGCCTTACTCTTCCAACAAACTCACTGAGTGAGCTTAACAAACCCTTCCCATTTCTGGGCCTCAGTTTCCTCATCTGTACTATGGGTAGAAGGAGCAAGCCCAGTGGAGCTCTGAGTGCAAAGAAACCCCACACCCAAGAGGTTACAAGCCCCTGAGGCCCTCCCGGGCCTGAGGAGCCCTGTCCAGGCTCTGCCATAGCCCCTCTTCTGCTCCACACCTGCCAACGAGAAGGGACTGCCTTCTCCCAGCACCCTAGAGATGAAGTCTGGATTCCTGGCAGATCACCTCAGATTAAATACAGATTTTTTAATAGTGAAACCATGCCAACATGATTCTAAATTCATGGTTCCAGAATTTCCCTTTGTAAATAGAACCAAAACATCAGTCATAAAACTAAAATTCCACTCACAACCCATGAAACTTTCTCTGCTAAATCCTGGAGGGCTTCCCTCCTGAGACATTCTCCTTACATAATTTCCTGCAGACATTGACACTGGAGACCCCCACCCCACCCATACTTGTGTCCCACCATACCTCAAGAAGAGCCTGTGTTTGCAAAGCCCCCAAACTCAATGGGTACATGGACACAAGAGCTTGTGAGCAAAGCCAGCTCATCTGGAGGGTCAGGTTTAAATTAAAGAGGGATTTTCGTCTCTTTCCAATTTGATAGAAGAACTCAGTGGCAGGTCCTGGGGCCCCGCAGGCCTGGCAGTAAGGACAGTTATGAGGCACTCCTTCCCCAGGGAAATTCAGTAGTGGGGGGGACGGACCCTACGTGGGGTCCTCAGTGTCCAGGGAGGCTCACACAGGCTAAAGAGTCACCAGTTTCACTTCGGAAAGGCTCAGAAGCAGATGCACCTGTCTGAGGATCCTGGCCATATGGCTGAATCCTCATTTACTGGCAGAAGCAAGACCGAAAGGTTGGGCATAGTTACGTCTGTTTTCCGGGTCATTTTTTCAATATAATAGGAGACACCTGGGTGCTCAAAGGAGAGCCAGGGACTTGACAGACCCAGTCTCACTGCAAACACCCCAACAGCCCTGAGCAGCAGGTACTTTAATTAGCACTGGGAAGCAGAAGCCCAGAAAAGCTAGGTCACCTGCTCACAGAGACAGCCAGGAGGTGCCCACCTGCACTACTGGCGTCAGGGGCTGGCACTGGTGAGCGGCTCTGTCCTGGGCACTGGAGAATGCCCACCAGCAGCCTCTCTGGCCACAAAATGCCCCCTCACCAAGTCATGACAACCAAAAACATCCCCGGAAATTGCCAGACGATTTGAATTTGGGAGATAAAATAGACATATTTGGGTCTATAGACACATTTGTTCATTTGGGGCCAAATGACCCCAAGGCAGGCAGAATCCGCCCTAGGAAAGAAACCCTGAAAGCCCTGACTCCTCCCACATGCAAAGCTTTCCAGTGCTGTGCTAGTTTCTACACCACAGCACAGCGAGCCAGTCATGCGCACAGCTGTACCCCCTCTTTCTCTAATCTATTCTCATTCAGGTCACCGGAGAGCAGCAAGCAGGCTTCTCGGCAAGGTCTGCACTGCACGGCAGGCTCTCATCGGCGCTCTCCTCTCGGCATGGTCTGCACTGCACGCCAGGCTCTCATCGGTGCTCTCCTCTCGGCACTGTCTCGGCACTGTCTCTGCACTGCACGCCAGGCTCTCATCGGCGCTCTCCTCTCGGCACTGTCTCTGCACTGCACGCCAGGCTCTCATCGGCGCTCTCTTCTCGGCACTGTCTGCACTGCACGCCAGGCTCTCATCGGCGCTCTCTTCTCGGCACTGTCTGCACTGCACGGCAGGCTCTCATCGGCGCTCTCCTCTCGGCACTGTCTCTGCACTGCACGCCAGGCTCTCATCGGCGCTCTCTTCTCGGCACTGTCTGCACTGCACGCCAGGCTCTCATCGGCGCTCTCCTCTCGGCACTGTCTCTGCACTGCACGCCAGGCTCTCATCGCGCCTCTCCCACTGTCTGCACGCCGCCAGGCTCTCATCGGCGCTCTCTTCTCGGCACTGTCTGCACTGCACGCCAGGCTCTCATCGGCGCTCTCTTCTCGGCACTGTCTGCACTGCACGGCAGGCTCTCATCGGCGCTCTCCTCTCGGCACTGTCTCTGCACTGCACGCCAGGCTCTCATCGGCGCTCTCTTCTCGGCACTGTCTGCACTGCACGCCAGGCTCTCATCGGCGCTCTCTTCTCGGCACTGTCTGCACTGCACGGCAGGCTCTCATCGGCGCTCTCCTCTCGGCACTGTCTCTGCACTGCACGCCAGGCTCTCATCGGCGCTCTCCTCTCGGCACTGTCTCGGCACTGTCTCTGCACTGCACGCCAGGCTCTCATCGGCGCTCTCCTCTCGGCACTGTCTCTGCACTGCACGCCAGGCTCTCATCGGCGCTCTCCTCTCGGCACTGTCTCTGCACTGCACGCCAGGCTCTCATCGGCGCTCTCTTCTCGGCACTGTCTGCACTGCACGGCAGGCTCTCATCGGCGCTCTCCTCTCGGCACTGTCTCGGCACTGTCTCTGCACTGCACGCCAGGCTCTCATCGGCGCTCTCCTCTCGGCACTGTCTCTGCACTGCACGCCAGGCTCTCATCGGCGCTCTCTTCTCGGCACTGTCTGCGCTGCACCGCAGGCTCTCATCCGCGGTCTGTTCCATTCTGCTGTTGCTGTGGTTCATCGCCCAGTAGTGTCTGGCTCTTTGGGACCCCAGGGACGGCAGCACTCCAGGTGATGACGGTGCCTCACCACCTCCCGCAGTTTGCCCAAGTTCATGTCGCTTCTTTCGGGGATTCCATCCAGCCATCTCATCCTCTGATAGCCCTCTTCTCCTTCTGCCCTCACTCTTTCCCAGCATCAGGGACGTTTATACCATGTGAAAAACAGAGGCTATTATACAGAGCATCAGTAGTGTATGTATGCCAGCCCCAGTCTCCCAATTCCCCCCACCTCCCTTTCCCCCTTTGGTGTCCATACATTCATTCTCTTCATTCTCTGCATCTGTGTCTCTATTTCTCTCTGTAAATCAAGTCGTCTTTGCCAATTTTTTTCAGATTCCACATACATGCATTACTATACTACATTTATTTTTCTCTAACTTACCTCACTCTGGTTGACAGTCTCTTCTCTAACTTGGTGGAGATCTCAATCAAGGGCATGCTCCCTCCCCTCTTTGCTTTTAATCTGGATTTTTGCTGAGTTAGATTTATTTAACACTTCCTTCACTGTGGTGTATAAAATTAAACAGCCACGGGAACTGGATGAAAGTACAAACTTCCAATAAGACCAGTAAGTCCTGGGGATGGAGCGGGTACCATGACTATAGCTAACACTGCTGTGTGGTAGGCAGGCAAGTTGCTAAGACCACAAAATTCCTCACTACCAGGAAAAAAAAAATAAACTGTCTCTTTTCCTTTTGGGGGATCTATCAGAGACGATGGATGTTAACTACGTTTATTGCGGTCATCATTTCATAATGTACATAACCAAGTCGTTACGCTGTCCATGGAAACTTACATAGTGTGGTATGTCTGTGTTATCTCCATAGAACTGGAAAACAAAGAAAAAAGGAAATTACTCTGCAAAGCAAAACCTAAGATAGATATGTTTCACAGCTATCACTCTTCCCTTAATTCAAAACTGTAACCAAGCAATTAAAAAGGACCTCTTGATAAACAAGGTACAGCACAGGGAACTATTTTCAATAGCCTATGATAAACCATATGGAAAAGAGCAGGATAAAGGTTGTCTATGTGCGTAACTGAGTCACTTTGCTGCACAGCAGTAATTAAACACATCATTGAAAATCAATCATACTTCAATAATTTTTTTAAAAATGACCTCCTGGTGCTACACAAGCACCACACACCCAAAGTCATAAAAAGGGGTTTAACTTTGTAACCAGGGCCCTGCCCAAAACTCCAACTTTTTAAAATAATATTTATACACTAATGAGCAATAAATAACTAAAAACATTTCAGATACTTGCCCCAAAATACTGAAAGTATTAAGCTTCTATATTTTCTCTTAAATAACTTTCATTCTCTGGACAAACAATGGGAGATGTGGGGATCCCAGGGGAAGCAGGAAATGTTCTGGCTGCTTTTCAAAGACCTGGCTTAGTAATTAACTAAGCTCCCGCGGTTCCAGCGTCTTCAGGCTCTGACGGCGTGTATCTTTGCCATTGATCCAAGTGCGACAGCTGGGCAATATCAGATCACCTAGAATTTGTCTTCCTCCTTGTCCCCCAGGAAGCACCAAAACAAACCCTCCTTTCAGATAAGACGATTTTACAGAGCTTTTGAAATAAAGGGGTGGGCAGGCAGCCAACAGAGATCTGGGAGAAACCTGGCCTGGCAAGAGAGCTGGGAGCTTCCCAGGATGAGGAAAGGAGAGTCGTGGTTTCAGGTGGCACTCTGTGACTTGTCTCCACCTCGTTCATAAGACACCAGAGAGTAAAGTCAGATTCCCCTGGCTCTCAAAGGGTAGAGCCTGATCTCAGAGAGCGTGGGGCGGGGGAGGGCAAATGGTTCTGATCAGCAGCTACTGGGCGTTACACGCGTTATCCCCAAGTCCATGCAACCCCATGAGATGCTTCCTAACATCCAAACCCAGAGGAGTTTTCTACTTCCTAAACACAGCTTCTTTGTTTATTTCCTTCCAGCTCTCATAACCATGTAACCAGTAACAGACACAGGAGGGCTGACCCTACTGCAAGCCAGGCAGAACTGTACACACACACACACACACACACACACACACACACACACACAAAGGTACCTTCACCAACAGGCACTAAAACTGCCTTTCCCTCCTCCAAGTTTGTCTACAGTCTTCAAATAGTTTTCCATAATGATTCCAATATATTAAAAAGCTGTATGATTCTGCAGGTGGAACACCAGATTGATTAATATGTATGGGAAATAAATTTAATTATAAAATGAATATGTATGGGAAGAGACAGTGGCTCAACCTCAGGAAGAAGTGGAGATCTGCAAAAACAAGTAGAGAGATGCCCAGTCATACCCAAGAGAGGACAGATGAGAAAAGACAGCAGCTAAGAGGTCTGACTAATAGAGCAGACCCCAAAAGTTCTCACTGCCAGGAAAAAAAATCTACTTTTTTTTTTTGGAAAACATTAGAAATTCAGATAATACTAAGTGTCAGATATGATGGGAGGATCTGAGAGTCCCAGATACTGAGGGTGGGAGGGTAAGCTGATACATCCTCAAGGAAGCCAAGTAACAGCACCCCTGGGACCCAGAAGCCCCACTGCGAGGGGTCCACCCCAGACTCTTACACAGGTCCTCAGGAGAACACATTTAAGGGGGCAGCAGACAGTCGAGTGCACAGAGAGAAAATGAATAAATGTCCGCTGAAAGGAAATTCAGACAATGTAGAAATATATCATAAATAATAAGTACATAATAAATAAATAATAAAGAATCATGCGGACATAGAGAACAGACGTGTGCACACAGCCGGGGATGGAGAGTGCAGGATGAATTGAGAGAGTAGCATTGAAACATATACATTACCACGTGCAACACAGACACCCAGTGGGAAACTGCTGTGTAACACACAGAGCTCAGCCCAGCGCTCTGTGACAACCTAGAGGCTGCGGTGGGGTGGGGGGTAGGAGGGAGGTTCAAGAGGGAGGGGACACATGTATGCCTAAGGCTGATTCATGCTGACGTACAGCAGAAGCCAACACAACGTTGGAAAGCAATTACCCTCCAATTAAAAAAAAATGTTTAAGTATCTCCCACAGTCACGTGTGTACACACAAAAAATTCTTTGCACATTCATATATATATTAATTTATCTATTTGATGAGATCATACTACACATGCTTTTAGTAACCTGTTCCACTTAACAGTATGTAGTGTTAGACCAACATCATTTTTCACAGCTGCACAGTATTCCATTACAAAGACTACCATAATTTGTGTAATCAACTGTTAGATATCAAGCTTACTTAAACATTTTCACTATTAAACAGAACTGCTCTGAACTTCATTGATCATGCATCTTTGCTTCTTCTTTGAAGTAATAAAATTTGAAGCAAAGAATAGATATCGCAGTAAAAAATGTGTGTACCTTAGAAATGGAATTGCTTGATTAAAAGCATATACCTTTCTTTGCTTCTAAGTTTAACAGTTTCCTTGGATCCACATTCTTTCTGCTGTCTAGTAAAGTGACTCCTTCAGGGAAAACAGACACGTGGGCTAGCAATAACACGTACTACACTCTCCCCCTCTTCTCCGTATCCATCGTCATGGAAATGGTGGCCCCCATCCGGACAAACTCCTACCTCACAGGCTCCTTGCACTAGCCACATAGCTCATGACAGAGACATTCTGGGAAGCACCAACAAGGCAAAATACTTAGGGGTTCATTCATTTGCTAAAAATATCCGTATTAGATGCCAGCTTGTGCTTGGAGCCCCAGGAGGCGTTAGAGAGGCACAAATGAGTACGGGCCAGTCTTGTTCTTAGGAGCCCTCCACCTGGGACATCCAGTGACGCTCTTGACCCCGAGTCAAAAATTCAAATCTCGAGTGTGCTCTGGGAGCACTGGGGGGCCCTGGCTGGGGGGCTTCTCAGAGGAGGTGACACCCCAGCAGGCAAACAGCAGTGAGCTGGTCACGACGTCTTGGCAGCCGAGGGGACTTGATGCAGAAGATCGGAGTGACATGCGGAGCTAAGGCCACAAGATGCCCCTGGAGGACCCCTGGACGTCCAGCAGGGCTGGGGCAGCTGGCAGAGCTGAGATGGAGGCTTGAGAGGGAACGGGACCCCAGGTACGAAAAGCCAGCTGGTAGGAACACTGAGGAGCCCGTGCCTGCGGGGATGGGAGGGCAGAAGGGTGAGAACAGAGGAGGATGCACGGGAGTGGAGACAAGGCTGGCTGTAGGAACACCGGGCTGAAGGACACTGCTGTGACTCTGGAGACAGAGCAAAGTGAGCCAGAAGCACCAGCAGGTGGAGGGGCGCCCCGGACGCAGGGAGACCGGGGGCAGAACGGCCAGGACATGTTCACTGCAGGCCAAGGAGCTAGGAGGATGTCCACCCAGGGCAACAGGCCTTCAAGAAGCCTGACGAAGGCAGCCTGCAGGGGCCTGCGGAAAGGCCACAGTATACACCCTGGGCTTGCAGTGTTCTAGAATCTACTATACAACTTAGCCCACACTCCCTGGGCTTCCCTGGCTGTTCAGACAGTGAAGAATCTGCCTACAATGCAAGAGATCCAGGTTCAATCCCTGGGCTGGGAAGATACCCTGGAGAAGGGATAGGCTACCCACTCTAGTATCCTGGGCTTTCCCTGGTGGCTCAGACGGTAAAGAATCCACCTGCAATGCGGGAGACCTGCCATTCAATCCCTGGCTTGGGAAGATCCCCTGGAGGAGGGCATGGCAGCCCACTCCAGTATTCTTGCCTAGAGAATCCTCGTGGACAGAGGAGCATCGGGGGCTACAGCCCATGGGGTCGCAAAGAGGCAGACGCGACTGAGAGACTAACACTGTCACGGTCACTGAGATGCAATTTTCCTCTCTGCCAAGGAGCACGTGGGGCCGGACTGTCTACCATCAGGGCCTTTCCCAGCTGTCTGATGCTGTCCACATCAGAACCGGGGTGCCAGCTGTCCCCCCTGGAAACTCGACCCCACAAGAAGAAGGCCATAACCTGCCTCTCCTGAGAAGTCGGACCCTCTCTGCACAGTCAGCTCCCTGGCCGGCAAGGGCCCGTCCTCTCCAGCTCAGACGCGCACCCTCACATCTGGCCGCAGGCTGCTGAGTGTTCTCCCGCCTCTCCTGGGTAATAAGGAGCAGACTGGCAAAATAGTTCAAATACCTTCTGAAAAAGTACACCGCCTTGTGGGCTGGGAGGCCTATTTTGAGCAAAATGTTTCAAACCCCCAGGCTCAGAGCTGCTCTGGGGCATTCATGTTCAATGTAACCAAGTGATTGGGGAGGCCGTAAAGGATGATGGACACATCCGATGATGGCCAGGCCGTGCCTGGGCACAGGATGGGACGTGCCCACCCTCCAGGACCGTCTGTTGAGTGGGGGAGCCACCAGCCTGACATGAGAAGGGCCATCTGGAGGATGAACAAGTTTTGGGCTGGGGGCAGCCAAGAAGGGAAGGGACCTCCTGGCCCCTATGTGCAGGAAAACGACCCAGAGGAAGGGACGTGGGAGCCGGGCCCCGGTGGACGCGTGCAGTCACAGTAAGCGTGTGGCAGGGACAGGCCCAGGAGCGGAAAATACACAAGCTGGCAGCCGGGAGTGTAAGGAGAGAGGTGACGGGTGGTCCAGAGAACGGGCGGATGGCCTCAAGGTGCTCCAGGGCTAATTTCAAGGCGCCCGAATGCCACACCCAGGTAGTGGCTACAGGGAGCCACTGAAGTTTGCAAGCAGAGGAAGGAGGGCAGGGGGAACGATGGGGTGTAGAGGGGATCAGGGGGTCAGCACACAGGGGAACAATGTGGCTGGAGCCAGGAGAGGGGAGGAGAGGGGATGGAGGAGGGGACTGTGGGCCCACAGCGCTCCCTTCTCCACTTTTTCAGGACCACAGGCATATTTAATCCTGTGGACCCACAAAGAAACACCTTGCCTCCAAGTCACACAGCAACCAGCAGCAAACCTCAAGGGAGAGCTCCCAGACCTGCCTTTGCAGATCTGGTTTCTGCTCCTGCTCTGAAAATGCTCGTAAGCCCCTGGCCCCAAACCTCCAACAGCTGATCAAACACCCAAGCACTCTGTGTAAACTCAGAAGGGGAGGGAACAGGCTGTGCCAAACTGACACACATACGCCCAGATTTCCGGGAGGCCCGCCGGAGTAACAGGATACATTTAGTTCATTTCCTGCAAAACTAGTATTTCCCAGCCATGGGGGGAAACGCAGCCCTCCCTGCAGTGCCTGTAGCCCTCTCCAGCTCCCGACTCCAGACAGTCTTCCTAATTTCCCACTTTCTCCTTGAACTTGAGAAACCTACAACAGCCTCTCTGAGATCTCTCACATCTAGGCAGAAAGTCACCAAGGTCACCAAGGGCCGCCAAACGTCCTGGAGCCCAGCTCCAACTCTCTGGCTCAAAAAACTGTGCCTCCAACAGGTATCCTGGAATCAGCCCACCCGATAGACACTGCTTCTTTTGGTAGCAGAACCAATGAAAAGAAAAAAAGCAGGTGGCACATCAGAGACCCGAAAAGGAAACAGAGGGTGGGGCAGCAAGATGGGTACTGTGGACCTGGGTTCGAATCCTACTTCCACCATTGAGTTTACTTGGATAAGCCACCTTGCCTCTCCAGAAAATTTTTCATCTGTGAAATAAGTATAAAAATAAAATCTGCGTAAGGCTATCAGAATTCGAAGCGCTACTGTTAGTGTCAAGCATTAGCGGAAAGTTAAAAGGAATTCAATATTTTATACATGTATACTTTTACGTATACATATGCATGTGTTACGGGCTTCCCTGGTGGCGCGACTGGTAAAGAACCTGCCTGCCAATGCGGGAGACAGAAGAGCCACGGGTTCGATCCCTGGGTCGGGAAGATCCCATGGAGGAGGGCATGGCCAACCACTCCTGTCTTCTTGCCTGGAGAATTCCATGGACAAACGAGCCTGGCGGGCTACAGACCATGGGGTCGCAAAGAGTAGGCCACGACTGAGTGGCTGATCACATATCTATACATATACATATGTATACATTTATCGTTCAAACAGGAGAAAATTCTAGTGTGCAGGAGGGAAAAAGCCTGCGGGGCAGGGCCGAGAGTCCCGGGGTAGGACAAGTGCAGCCCGGCACCGGGGCCGGAGCGTCTGATGTGCGCGCTGATGCCGAGGGCGCGCGGAGACGGCGGGGCGGCGGGGCGGCGGGGCGGCGGGGCGGACTGGCCCGCGGGGCTGCAAGGGGCGGCGGACCCACCTGAAGACTCGCAGCAGCAGGCAGGCGATGAGGAAGGCGGTGAAGGCGCAGGCCACGATCACGGCCGCCTTCAGGGTGGGCAGGTCGCGGAGCAGGCTGGAGATGCGGGTCACCAAGGCGTCGCCGCTGCTGTTGGAGCCGCCGCCGCCGCCGCCCGCCGCCTCCCCGGACCCGGTGCCGGTGGCGTTCCCGGGCCGCGGGCCGGGCGGCGGCCGCGGCTGGCGCTCGGCTCCGGGCTGCGGAGGGGCGGCGGACTGGGCTCTGCTGGCGCGGGCGGCGGGCGCGCCCAGGAGCGCGAGCAGGAGCAGCAGCAGCAGCAGCAGCCGCGCGGGCGGCGGCGCGGCGCGCATGGTTGCGGGCCGGCGGCGCGGGGGCCGGGCGGCGCGCGCGCGGCGGAGCCCCGAGTCCCGCAGCGGCGCGGCGGCCTGCCCCGGGTCCTCCCGCGGCGGAGCCCGGCGGCTGCGCGGTGCTTGGCAGGAAGCTGCGGCGCCCGGAAGAGTCCGCGCCGCCCGCGGCCGCGGCCGCCGCCGCCACCAACACGTTGCACCGAGTCATTCGACGGGCCACGGCCCCACGTGGGCGGGGCAGGCCACCAGGCCGGGTGCGGGCTGCGCTGTTCCCCCGGGGACCTGGGACACCCTGGGAGAAGTAGCAGTCGCCAGGAGCTGTGCTGCACGTCACACGTTTTATCTCTTTGATATCATCAGCCCCCTTAGGAGACAGGTATTGCCGTTACCCTCCTTTAAGAGTTGATTTAGCTCCCAGCAACTCAGATTGTGCCAGGGAACCAAAGACTCCATTCTACAGATGCGGAAACCGCAGCCTCCGAGGTGAATGAAGCGTGCGGCCGAATGCCCTGTGCACTGTGTATATCGTTCAGCGTCTCCCCAGTCAGCTTCTTTTTTCCTAAGAGTTTCTTATCTCATGGCTTCGCTATTTCAAACATTTTGCACCTGTGCTTCTGAACTGGATTATGCTGCGTGCTAAGTAGCTTCAGTCGTGTCTGATTCTTTGGGACCCTATGGACTGTAGCCCACCAGGCTCCTCTGCCCGTGGGTTTCTCCAGGCAAGAATACTGGAGCGGGTTGCCAGGCTCTCCTCCAGGGGATCATCTTCTCAACCCAGGGATCCAACCCAGGTCTCCCGCATTGCAGGTGGGTTCTTTACCACCTGAGCCACCAGGGAAGCTCAGTGTGCATTCCTGCCTTTGTGCCTTTGCTGTAGAATAGTCTTCCTCCTAGGGTGAAGTTTCAGCCCCCAGGGAGTAATTGGCTTGCTGCCTCTGGTTTGCAAGCTAGATGATAACTTCAGTGGAGAAAGACAGTTGAGGATGTTCCCGTGTGAGGCCCAAAGGTGGGACCTGATGAAGGGCACAAAGGGCCTTCCTGGATCGCTAGGAACTATCCTGCAGGCCTCGGATTCCACCTTTCAGCATGAGGCTGGATCCCGGCCGGAAACTCTCTGGTGACATGAGAGCTTAAGCATTCAGCGACCTTAAACAGCTCACTCCTGGGCCTATTTTGTGAAGAAAAAAAAAAAGCAACAGGTAAATAAAATACAGTACAATGTATCAGTTTGCTATTGCCGCCTAACAAATTATCCCCAAACTTCTCAGCTTAAAACACACACACATTTTATCAGGGTTTCTGTGGTTTAGGAATCTGAGCATAGCTTAGCAGGGTCCTCTGCTTCAGGGTCTCTTACAAAGGTGCAGTCGGTGCTGGTGGCTGGAGTCTCATCTGAAGGTTCAACTGGGGAAGGATCTGCATCCACGCTCAGTCAGCGGTTTTTGGCCAGATTCGGCTCTTCATGGGCTACTGGACTGAAAGCCTCAGTTCCCCACTGGCTATTGGCCAGAGGCTGTGCACCGTTCTTACCGTGTGGGCCTTTCCAGCATGGCAGCTCGCCTCATCAAAACATGCATGTCTAGGACTTCCTGGTCTGGGAAGACCCCACGTGCCGCAGAGCACCTAAACCCACGTGCCTCAACTACTGAGCCCAAGCTCTAGAGCCTGCAAGCCACAACTACTGAGCCCACGTGCCCTAGAAACCATTCTCTGCCACAAGAGAGACCACTGCAATGAGAAGCCAGAGCACCAGAGCCAGAAAGCAGCCTCCAGTCCTGCAGCTGGAAAACGCTGGTGTGCGGCAACACACACCCAGCATAGCCATAAATAAATATTTTCTTTTAATATGTAAGTCTAGAAGGCAGTGGAGAAAGTCTGTTAGCAAGACCAAAATCGTTGTCTTAGGAAACCTGACAACAGAAGCAACATCCCAACACCTTTGCTGTATTCTGTTGGTTGGAAGCAAGTTACAGATCTCATCACAAGGGGAAGGGGGATATACAAGGGTGAGCGTATCCAGAAGCAAGGATCATTGGGGCCATCTAAGAAACTGCCAGGAGACCCGGGTTCAATCTCTGGGCTGGGAAGATCCCCTAGAGAAGGGAATGGCTACCCACTCCAGTATTCTTGCCTGGAGACTTCCATGGACAGAGGAGCCTGGTGGGCTATAGTCCATGGGTTGCAAAGAGTCAAACATGGCTGAATGACTAACACACACACACACACACACACACACACACACACACACACACATGAAGCTGCCTGTCACTTATAATGTGATACATTTTGATTTACTGGGATGAACAACAAGCAGGTTATCAGAAGTCAACACCCAGGAGGTACTATTTGAAATGCATGCTGAATAGTCCAGCATGCCTCAGTGGTGAGAAATTTGGACAGATCACAAGCTTTAGGTCTCTCCCAACTCTCTAAAATACCACTTTATGTCAAAAAATGTGTTGATAGAGAGCCAGCACTTTATCATATCATCATGATAGAATTCAGAAAAGAAATTTCTTAAAGAACCACTGCTTACATCCATGATTTTGCAGGACTGCCCTCTAAGGCATAAACCTCAGATATCACAGGCTTAGATTTTTGTCCTTATCAGAAATCCCTGCATGGAGAGTTAAAGAAGTCCTGGGTTTTGGAGCCTCTATTCAGGATAAGAGGTTTGACCACTGAGTGGCCTTGGCTGAAAACTTACCCACAGAATCCAAGTCTTTAATGTCTAAAGTGAGGATGGCCATACTTAGCTCAGAAAGGTCACTGGAATTAACCCTAAGAAGGGAGAAAACATTTGTCTCCTATCCTTCTTTTACCACAATTCATGGACTGGGGTAGACGTGCTTGATTGTTTAACACCGAGAATTACATAACTTAACACCAAGAATGTACATAAATGTTAGATTATTTTAGTAAAGTGAAACTTTAGAACCTTTCCTTCTTCCTGATTACTTGCTGTGCAAATCATCACAATGAAGAACTTACTTATAAACTGCCCTAGAGTTCCTTAAACATTTTGAATCAACTGTTGACTTAAAAAATATCCACAACCTAAAAGCTGAGAGTTATGTTTTATTCAGTGGGAATTTTTAGGACTTCAAGCCCAGGAGACAGCATCTGAAGTGACCCTGGGAGAACTGCTCTGAAGAGGTGAGGGAAGGAGCCAGGTTATATAGAGGTTTGGCCACAAAGTACAGGTAGTCTGAACGTCACAAGATGACTGTTGATTAAAGAAAACCAGATATCCCAAATTAAGGAATTTAGCGCTTCTCTTTGTACGGGAAGATGCAAGAGTCTGGGCTCACTGGAATCATCCCTTCTCTACGCACCTCCTCTCTCTGGGGCCAGTATCCCGTGTTTTTTCCATCCTGGGCTTCCTTGGGGCTCCCTGTAGGGAGTGACTGCAGGCTGATGCCTGCAGGTAGCACGTTTTCTTCTCCTTCCTGGGTGTTCTTAGGCCTCACCACCTCATATTGGAGGGCTGCAATTGCTGATGGCTGTGACATCCTTATTTACTGATATGGCGGGAAATGCTTCATTTCTCACAACCAACCACAAACAATAATCTTTTTAACATAGAACACTGGTGACTGGCGACAGAAAGCAACTTGGCTGATTTCAGGAAAAGAGAGTTTATCGGAAGCATGGTGGATTGCCTCTAGAATCAAGGGCAAGCTAAAGCAGAAGTTCTAAAAGTATGGTCTGGGGCTCCTGGGGTCCCTGCGACCCTTCCAGGGAAACTGAAAAGTCAAAATGAATTCTGTAATAACAGTAAGGTGTTATTTGGCTTTTTCATTGATGATGCAAAAGCTATCATGATGAAAACTGATGCTTTAGCATGAATTAAGACAAACTGTACTCTTAGTAGGAGAAGGCAATGGCAACCCATTCCAGTACTCTTGCCTGGAAAATCCCATGGATGGAGGAGCCTCGAAGGCTGCAGTCCATGGGGTCGCTAAGTCAGACATGACTGAGCGACTTCACTTTCACCTTTCACTTTCATGCACTGGAGAAGGAAATGGCAACCCACTCCAGTGTTCTTGCCTGGAGGATCCCAGGGACGGGGGAGCCTGGTGGGCTGCCATCTATGGGGTCGCACAGAGTCAGACACGACTGAACTGACTTAGCAATAGCAATACTCATAGTAATTGCATTCTTTATGACCATGCACAGCAGGGAAAAAAAAAAAAAGAGTCACTTTCACTTTATAATGTCCTTGATAGAGTCATGAAATGATTAAACCTTGGCCCTTGAGAAGGGAACATTTTACTGTTAGATGTGATGAAATGAAAAGTATGCATAAACCACTATTTCTGCATTATGAGCCATGATGACTGTCTCGAGATAAAGCAAGTGTGCGACTCTTAGAGCTGCACACTGAACCAGCCACTTTTTTCATGGAATGTCATTGTTAATCAAAACAGTGCCTGACAAACTTCAGACCTGGTCCTTGGCAGTGCCTGCTAAGTCGCTTCAGTCATGTCTGACTCTTTGCAACCTATAGACTGGAGCCTTCCAGGCTCCTCTGTCCGTGGGAGCCTCCAGGCAAGAATCCCGAAACAGGTTGCTATTACCTCCTCCAGGGGGTCTTCCTGACTCAGGGATCAAACCTGCATCTCATGTTTCCTGCAGTGGCAGTCAGGTTTCTTTACCTCTAGCGCCACCTGGGAAGCCCCAGGTCTTTGGCGAGCACTTTCTCAAAAAATGAGCAAGAATGAGTCAGTCGTTTCAATGATAGTTACTGATAGTATTGTAAGCAATGACAAAATTCAAACCTTCAAGCTAAAATCTCAATTTTGAGGAAAAACTTGTCAGTTAGGACTTTCTGCTGTGAGCTAAGCAACTTCCTAATACTGCAAGTCTTTTTTGATGAGCTTGATGGTCTTTTTGATATTATATATTGAAATATGTCAAAATTTGGAAGATCTGCTTAAATCAGCAAGCCAGTTCTTTCCTACATGGCCAAAGCACAATGTTACAAAATTATGTCTGGCTGAAAATTCCATTCAAAGTGCAAGATAGACCAATGGATTTCAATGAAACAGAGTACAAAATTTCACTGATATGTTTCCAGACTTCACAGTTGAACTAATCTTTAAGAAACTACTGCTCACAAATTTGGGTGTGAAATTAAAGGAGTATATCCATATATCTGAAAAGGTTATTAAAATCCGCTTCCCTTTTCTAGCTGCATATCAGGGCAATGCTGGATTTTTTTTTTTTTTTTCATTTCTCAACCCAAACAACAAATTGCAACACAGTGAATTCAAAAGTGAATGTGAAAACCTACCTATTTTCTACTGTCAGACATTAAGGAGTTTTACCAAAAATTGTTAACACAATGCCACTCTTCTGGATTTTTAAAGAAAATATAGTTATTTTCATAACGATGTGTCAAAGTTAACATATTTATTATTTTGTTTCTATTTGAATTAATATTTTTAGGATATTGTTGTTGTTCAGTCACTAAGTTGTGTCCAACTCCTTGTGACCCCATCAACAGCAGCATGCCAGGCTCCTATGTCCTTCACTATCTCCCAGAGTGTGCTCAAAGCCATGTCCATTGAGTTGGTGATGCTATCTAAACATCTCATTCTCTGCTTTTGCCTTCAGTCTTTCCCAGCATCAGGGTCTTTTCCATTAAGTCAGCTCTTCGCATCAGGTGGCCAAAGCACCAGAGCTTCACCTACAGCATCAATCATTCCAGTGAATAGTCAGGACTGATTTCCTTTAGCATTGACTGGTTTGATCTCCTTGCAGTCCAAGGGACTCTCAAGAGTCTTCTCCAGCATCACAATTTGAAAGCATCAGTTCTTCAAAGCTCAGCCTTCTTTATGGTACAACTCTCACATCCATACATGACTACTGGAAAAACCATATTTTTGACTATACATACCTTTGTCAGATATGCAGATGACACCACCCTTATGGCAGAAAGCAAAGAAGTAAAGAGCCTCTTGGTGAAAGTGAAAAAGTTAGCCTAAAACTCAACATTCAGAAAACTAAGATCATGGCATCTGGTCCCATCACTTCATGGCAAATAGATGGGGAAACAATGGAAACAGTGTCAGACTTTATTTTGGGGGGCTCCAAAATCACTGCAGATGGTGACTGTAGCCATGGAATTAAAAGACGCTTGCTCCTTGGAAGGAAAGTTATGACCAACCTAGACAGTGTATTAAAAAGCAGAGACATTACTTTGCCAACAAAGGTCCATCTAATCAAAGCTATGGTTTTACCAGTAGTCATGTATGGATGTGAGTTGGACTATAAAGAAAGCTGAGTGCCAAAGAATTGATACTTGGTGGTGTTGGAGAAGACTCTTGAGACTCTTGAGACTCCCTTGGACAGCAAGGAGATCCAACCAGTCTATCCTAAAGGAGATCAGTCCTGAATATTCATTGGAAGGACTGCTGCTGAAGCTGAAATGCCAATACTTTGGCCACCTGATGCAAAGAACTGACTCATTAGAAAAGACCCTGATGCTGGGAAAGATTGAAGGTGGGAAGAGAAGGGGATGACAGAGGACGAGATGATTGGATGGCATCACTGACTCAATGGACATGAGTTTGAGTAGGCTCCGGGAGTTGGTGATGGACAAGAAGGCCTGGCGTGCTGCAGTCCATGGGGTCACAAAGAGTCAAACACAACTGAGCAACTGAACTGAACTGAACAAACCTTTGTCAATGAAGTGATGTCTCTGCTTTTTAATATGCTGCCTATTTCCTTCCAAGGATGAAGTGCCTTTTAATTTCATGGCTGCAGTCACTGTTTACAGTGACTTTAGAGCACAAGAAAAGAAAGTCTGTCACTGCTTCCGCTTCTACCCCTTCTATTTGCCATGAAGTGATGGGACTGGATGCCATGATTTTAGTTTTTTCTTTAGTGCTGAGTTTCAAGCCAGCATTTCCACTCTCCTCTTTCACCCTCATCAAGAAACTCTTTAGTTCCCCCTCACTTTCTGCCATTAGTGTGGTATCATCTGCATATCTGAAGTTATTGATATTTCTCCTGGAAATCTTAATTCCAGCTTGTGCTTCATGCAGCCTGGCGTTTCTCATGATGTACTCTGCATATAAGTTAAATGAGCAGGTGACCATATACAGGCTTGACATACTCCTTTTCCTATTTGGAACCAGTCTGTTCTTCTATGTCCAGTTATAACTGTTGCTTCCTGACCTGCATACAGGTTTCTCAAGGGGCAGGTCAGGTGGTCTGGTATTCGCATCTCTTGAAGAATTTTCCACAGCTTGTTGTGATCCACACAGTGAAAAGCCTTAGTGTAGTCAATGAAGCAGAAGTAGATGTTTCTCTGGAATTGTCTTGCTTTATCTGTGACCCAATTAATGTTGACAATTTGATCTCTGGTTCCTGTGCCTTTTGGGAACCCAGCTTCTACATCTGAAAGTTCTTGGTTCACACACTGCTGAAGGACCTTGACTTTACCTTACTAGCATGTGAAAGGAGATCTCTTGCAGTGTGAAGTCAAGTGGGCCTTAGGAAGCATTACTATGAGCAAAGCTAGAGGAAGTGATGGAATTCCAGCTGAGCTGTTTAAAATCCTCAAAGATGATGCTGTTAAAGTGCTGCACTCAATATACCAGCAAATTTGGAAAACTCAGCAGTGGCCACAGGACTGGAAAAGATCAGAGCAACTATAAGAGAAGAAATTTAGTCCCATAAACCTGTTATGCCTCCATTTCCTCACCAATAAAATACATATAATAAGAGAACCTGTCTTATGAGAGGATTTTCAGAACTAAATGAGTTAACACCTAAAATATGCTTAACACAGTATCAAAGAAATGGCAGATGGTCAGCAAATGTTAATTATTGAGATGTCAGAGCAATGAAGAAGGAATGTTGCAATAACTGAAAATACTTGACTGTAAAATTGTTTTTCCAACCTTCAAGTCTCACCAATATGCAAGGGAGTTTCCAGTACCCTGCATGGGACACCTCCAGGGACAGCTGCTGAAGAGCAAAGCTAGCAAGTAACCTAATCCTCCAAAAGATCTACGTTCCCTTTTCCCTGGGATGAACAGGGCTTCCCAGCTGGCGCTAGCGGTAAAGAACCCACTCACCGATGCAGACGACATAAGGGACGTGAGTTCAGTCCCTGGATTGAGAAGCATCCCATGGACAGAGGAGCCTGGCAGGCTATGTCCACAGGATTGCAAAGAGTGGACATGACTGAAGCGACTTAGCATGCGTGTAACAGCTGACTTAAAATGGAAGGCTGCTAAAGAAAAAAGATTAGGAGGAAATGTATCAACACATAAACAGAAACAATCCCGAAGTGTGCGGTCCATGTGAACCTGAAAGTGCTGGTCGCTCAGTCGTGTCTGACTCTTTGTGACCCCATAGACTGTAGCCCTCCAGGCTCTTCTGTCCATGGGATTCTCCCAGGCAAGAATACTGGAGTGGTTGCCATTCATGTCTCCAGGGGATCTTCCCAACTCAGGGATCAAACCTGATCTCCTGCATTGCAGGCAGATTCTTTACCGTCTGAGCCATGGGGCATTTATATTTTCTTCCTTTCCTTACCAGAATATCCTAGTCTCTGCGCAACCTTGTGTTAATTTTGCATTTATTTTTTAACTTGTAGTGTATATTTTGAATCTGAACAATTTTGTTGCCTAAAATGGATTATGACATGAATCCCCTTCTTAATATAACTCTGAGGGAAAGGTCTGCAAAGGTGACCAAAGATCAGACATCAGAGTGTGAGTAAACGGGAAAGGTGGGCTCTAGAACCCCAGAGCAGTCTCTCTCCGTTTCTGCCCCACATCCACACCTTCATCAGAAATAATTTTTAAGGACAGACTTAATAGGAGTGAAGAAGTTCCAGGTAATAATGGCCAGCATTCACTGAGCTTTACACGCACAATCGCATTTAACCTTCCAGCTCTATATTACAGATTGGAAATGGGGGCTCCCAGCAGTTTCTCAGTTTAGGGACTTGAGAAGAATACGCGAGCTTGGGCAATGAGAAGAAGAACAGGCTTGGAGAGGGGTCCCTATAGGCTCTGGGCGGGGTGGGTTATTTCTACTCCAGTTTACAGAAGCAGGTGACCAACCATCTTCCTGAAGGGCACCTGAGGCAAAGAAGTGGAGGCAACTCAGCAAGAAATCCGGAGGGGGCGGGGGGCGACCCCACAGTGACTCAGCCCGTCTTTCATCTTTTCCTTATTATGTCTTCTGGAGGGCTTCTTGCCAGAGCGGCAGTTATTTCATGGGCTGGGCACCGTGGGGAGGGAAGAAGCACATGACACATGGCCTCTGGTCTTAATGAAAGCCATTCTGATTCACAGACAAGACCTACTGGCTGGTAATCGAATCACTTGTAAACAAAGTTTCCAGACCCAAGAGAAAGGGTCAGGGAGAGTAGGGAATGGATTTCACGTGTACCATACAATCATTACTGGAGAGGTTCTGACAGAGGACTAATGTTTATACAGAGCCCACCGTGTGCCAGGCTCCACCTCACACATGGCATTTCTTCAGTCCTACCAGCAACCCTGTGGTCTGTTTCTCTCCCCCTATGCCTGGGAAGTGCCCTATTCTCGACACAGTGCTGTGAATCTCAGAATGCATTTAAAAGAATAGTGCTGGCTTAGACTGAGAAATTTCTGGAAACCCGTTCCAAACCTCCTTTGTACTGGCCCCGGTCACTGCTACAAAACATACTCCTGAAATACCAGGGAAATGCTACCTTCAAGACAAATTCTAAAATGCGCTCCTTTAAAGCTAAAAAGAAATGATACAAATGAACTTATTTACAGGACAGAAACAGACTCACAGACCTAGAGAAGGAACCTCTGGTGACCAGGAGGGTAGGAAGAGAGGAAGGGATAGTTAGGAAGTCCGGGATAGACATGTACACACTATGGGTACCAACAAGGACCTCCTGTATAGCCCAGGGAAGTCTGCTCAGGTTATGTGGCAGTCTGGGTGGGACGGGAGTTTGGGGGAGAATGGATACATGAGCCCCCTTTACTGTGCACCTAAAACTATCACAATGTTGTTCATTGGCTACACTTCAGTATAAAATAAAAAGTTAAAAAAGAAATAAAATAAAATGGGGTTCTTGATGCTTTTGAACTGTGGTGTTGGAGAAGACTCTTGAGAGTCCCTTGGACTGCAAGGAGATCCAACCAGTCCATTCTGAAGGAGATCAGCCCTGGGATTTCTTTGGAAAGAATGATGCTAATGCTGAAACTCCAGTGCTTTAGCCACCTCATGCGAAGAGTTGACTCATTGGAAAAGACTCTGATGCTGGGAGGGATTGGGGGCAGGAGGAGAAGGGGACGACAGAGGATGAGATGGCTGGGTGGCATCACTGACTCGATGGACGTGAGTCTGAGTGAACTCCCGGAGTTGGTGATGGACAGGGAGGCCTGGCGTACTGCGATTCATGGGGTCACAGAGAGTTGGACACGACTGAGCGACTGAACTGAACTGAACTGATACACAGTTTCTGCCTTCCACATAATAAAGGGAGTTGTATTTCTTCCCCTTTTCAGTGCTTGCTCCGTTTCCTCCCATTTCTCCTAGGTCGGCTGGGAGGTCTGGAGGAAGCCCCCCGAGGGGAGGCCGGGGGCAGGTGGCCAAATGGAGGGGGACGCCTCACCTCTCAGTCACTGGGTCACATAGTCCACGACCAAGTGGCCAGGCAGGCAGAGAGGGTCCCGCAGCGCTGGTTCCCGGCAGGCTGTCCCCTTCCCTCTCTGTGTGCCAGGCAAGTGAGTGTCCTGGTAACCTCACACGTGCTGGAGCTCTGGCCCCGTGACATGGGCTCTGATGTGAAGAGGAAGACCAGAAGAGGACGGAGTCCACCCAGTCTGACTCGGGAGGGTGATCAGCTACCGGCAAGGCTGCGTGAAGGTTCCCACGGTGCAGGGCTTTCTGTTTTAAGCTTATGCATTTATTTATTTACTTGTGGCTGTGCTGGGTCTTCACTGCTGTGCAGGCGTTTCTCTGGCTGCGGTGCTCAGGCTTCTCCTTGCAGGGGATTCTGTTGCTGTGGAGGACGGGCTCATGGCTGGCGGGCTTCAGTAGATGTTGGTCCCGGGCTCTAGAGCACAGACTCGATAGTTGTGGCGCACGGGCTGAGTTGCTCTGCGGCAGGTGGGATCTTCCCAGACCAGGGATCGAACTTGTGTCTCCTGTATTGGCAGGTGGATTCTTCACCACTGAGTCACCAGGAAAGCCCAGGACTTCCCATTTTGAAACCACGTAACTATATAGTGATGAATGGAAGCTAAATTTTTGGTGGTGAGCATGCTGTAGGGATGAGGTAGCAATATAATGTTGTACATGTGAGACTTATGTTATAAGCTAATGTTACTTCAATGAAAAATAGTTCTGATGTAGAATGAAAGTTAAAAAAAATAAAACATAAACCAGTTGGTCCTGGACAAACCAGGAAGAGTTGGTCACCTTACCCACCCTCTCCCTGTCCAGGGACTGTGATCTCTGCCCACGAGCACACCCATCCTGTGTGTTCCCCAGCGGCAGGCTCTGATACCAGCTAATGTTTATTGTTTACTCCTTGTCAGGCGCTTTCCATATCTGTCCCCTTTACTCCTCATCACAGGCCTAGGGAGAAGATATCATTAGCACCTCCTTTCACCGATGAAGAAACTGAGGCTGACAGAGGGTGAACAACTTGAATTCGCAATTCCATAAAACCAGCCTGCTGACCACACTCGAGTATAGGAAGGATTTCCGTACTCTGCTTTCTGAAGTTTGGCAGAGCAAGATGGAGGGAAAGAGGGAGGAAATGAAGGGAGGAAGAGAGGGGAGGGGAGGTGGGGGAGGGGAGGTGGGGGAGGGGAGGGGCAAGGGGGAGGGGAGGGACAAGGGGGAGGGGAGGGGCAAGGGGGAGGGCAGGTGCAGGGGAGAGGAAGATGGGAGGCGGCCAGGGAAGCAGGAGGAAAGAAGGAAAGGAGGCTGAGAGAGCTCGAGTGAAGTGGAGAAGCCCCGACGGTTCTCGGGATCACACACCGCATCCCAGCCGCCAGCAGCATCCTCAGCGTGCTCCAGCTCAGCTCGCCCGCAGAGCGGACAGCACCAGCCGCAGCGCATTTTACCCCCTGCGAGAACTGAGGGTATTATCATATGATATTCATGCCTATTTTCATAAATAATTCACCTTTTTTCTTTTCTTTTCCTTTTTTTTTTTTTTTTTTTGGCACGAAAGTAAAACAGCCTGAAGCTAGAACATTTAAAAGGAACGCTGGTGCCTTATTCATAAAGTAATAATGTGCTGGTTTGCCAGACGGTTTGTAAAACGTCCCGAAGCTAAAATACGCCAAGTTCTAGGTCTATTTTTAGCCAGGAAAAGGCCTCCTTATATCTTTCTCAGTTCACACTTGATAAGGGCGGTTGTTCTGCTGTCTCTGAAACGGGGCTTTCCCAAATCAGTTGCATTCGCACAGGGAACTCTTAAAGATAGCTTGGTGGATAAACATATTTATGAAATTCAAACACCTTGACACAAATGCTTTTTTTAATCATACAAAAATAAATTGTAAGCAAAAGGATAATGGTCAACCACGCCTGTGGGAAATGGGGCCACAGAGTTCACCTTTTACATATTTTTCCCCAAGCCTCGCAGGGAGATTTCTTTTGCAGAGGAATAGCAATTCCAGGGCTGGAAACGCTTAAAAATAACCCTTAGACGATAAGAATTGGGCCTCCGTGTTACTATGGTTTCCTCCTGTCTCAATATTATGCACTAGTTGTTT
Organism: Capra hircus; assembly: GCF_001704415.2. Classification (NCBI taxonomy): domain Eukaryota; kingdom Metazoa; phylum Chordata; class Mammalia; order Artiodactyla; family Bovidae; genus Capra; species Capra hircus. The sequence goes on along the minus strand of NC_030828.1, from coordinate 13,586,813 downwards.
ACAACATCTTTGTCAGACTTTATTTTTGGGGGCTCCAAAATCACTGCAGATGGTGATTGCAGCCATGAAATTAAAAGACGCTTGCTCCTTGGAAGAAAAGTTATGACCAACCTAGATAATATATTCAAAAGTAGAGACATTACTTTGCTGACTAAGGTCCATCTAGTCAAGGCTATGGTTTTTCCTGTGATCATGTATGGATGTGAGAGTTGGACTGTGAAGAAGGCTGAGCGCCGAAGAATTGATGCTTTTGAACTGTGGTGTTGGAGAAGACTCTTGAGAGTCCCTTGGACTGCCAGGAGATCTAACCAGTCCATTCTGAAGGAGATCAACCCTGGGATTTCTCTGGAAGGAATGATGCTAAAGCTGAAACTCCAGTACGTTGGCCACCTCATGAGAAGAGTTGACTCATTGGAAAAGACTCTGATGCTGGGAGGGATTGGGGGCAGGAGGAGAAGGGGACGACAGAGGATGAGATGGCTGGATGGCATCACTGACTCAATGGACGTGAGTCTGTGTGAACTCCGGGAGTTGGTGATGGACAGGGAGGCCTGGCGTGCTGCGATTCATGGGGTCGCAAAGAGTCGGACACGACTGAGCGACTGAACTGAACTGAATAGTCACCTGTGATGATTTTTTAAATAGTAAGATCGCTCTTGTCAAATTACATACCTCTAGAAAGACACACAACAAACTCATAATGTCAGTTACGCCTGTGACATTGGGTGACCAACCAGTTTACTAAGGACTTTCAAGGCTAAATCAGAAAGCCTCAGACAAACCAGGGCTAGCTCGTCCCCTGCCTTTGCAGAGGGAGCTTGACTCACCAGGACAAGTCCAGGAGGAAACGGTGACTCTGTATTCCTTCGTGTGTGGGTGCACTTGGTCGCTCAGCTGTGTCCGACTCTTTGCAAGTCCATGGACTGCAGCCCACCAGGCTCCTCTGTTCACGGGGATTCTCCAGGCAAGAATACTGGAGTGGATTGCCATGCCCTCCTCCAGGGGATCTTCCCAACCCGGGATCGAACCCAGATCTCCCGCACTGCAGGCAGATTCTTTACCATCTGAGCCCCCAGGGAAGCCTTTCATCTGTTTGGAATATTAAACCCTGTGAGTTTTCTACCTGTTCAAAAAAAATTACATTAAAAATATTCTGTCAGATGAATGGATAAAGAAGATGTGAGATATATATGTGTGTATATATACACATATACAATGGAATATGTATGAATGTTGTTATTGTTCTTGTTCAGCCAGTCAGTTCAGTTACTCAGTTGTGTCCAATTCTCTGCAACCCCATGGACTGCAATACAACAGGCCTCCCTGTCCACCACCAATTCCTGGAGTTTACTCAAACTCATGTCTGTTGATGAGTTGGTGATGCCATCCAACCATCTCATCCTCTGTTGTCCCCTTCTCCTCCCGCCTTCAATCTTTCCCAGCATCAGGGTCTTTTCAAGAGTCAGATCTTCGCATCAGGTAGCCAAAGTATTGGGAGTTTCAGCATCAGTCCTTCCAATGAATATCCAGGACTGATTTCCTTTAGAATGGACTGGTTGGATCTCCTTGTAGTCCAAGGGACTCTCAAGAGTCTTCTCCAACAGTTCTTCGGCACTCAGCTTTCTTTATAGTCCAACTCTCACATCCATACATGATTAGTGATAAAGCCATAGCCTTGACTAGATGGACCTTTGTTGACAAAGTAATGTCTCTGCTTTTGAATATGCTGTCTAGGTTGGTCATAATTTTTCTCCCAAGGAGCAAGAGTCTTTTAATTTCTTGGCTGCAGTCACCATCTGCAGTTATTTTGGAGCCCAAAAAATAAAGTCTGTCACTGTTTCCACTGTTTCCCCATCTATTTGCCATGAAGGAGTGGGACCAGATGCCATGATCTTAGTTTTCTGAATGTTGAGTTTTAAACCAACTTTTTCACTCTCCTTTTTCACTTTCATCAAGAGGCTCTTTAGTTCCTCTTCACTTTCTGCCATAAGGGTGGTGTCATCTGCATATCTGAGGTTATTGATATTTCTCCCAGCAGTCTTGATTCCAGCTTGTGCTTCATCTAGCCCAGCACTTCTCATGATGGACTCTGCATATAAGTTAAATAAGCAGGGTGACAATATACAGCCATGATTTACTCCTTTCCCTATTTGGAACCAGTCTTTTGTTCCATGTCCAGCTCTAACTGTTGCTTCCTGACCTGCATACAGATTTCTCAAGAGGCAGGTCAGGTGGTCTGGTATTCCCATTTCTTGAAGAATTTTCCACAGTTCATTGTGATCCACACAATCAAAGGCTTTGGCATAGTCAATAAAGCAGAAATAGATGTTTTTCTGGAACTCTCTTGCTTTTCCATGATCCAGCGGATGTTGGCAATTTGATCTCTGGTCCTCTGCCTTTTCTAAAACCAGCTTGATATTGTTCTTGTTGTTTAGTTGCTAAGTCATGTCTGACTCTTTTGCGACCCCAAGGACTGTAGCCTGGCAGGCTCCTCTGTCCATGGGATTTCCCAGGCAGGAATACTGGAGTGGGTTGTCATTTCCTTCTCCAGGGGATCTTACCAAACCAAGGAGCAAACCCCAGTCTCCTGCATTGGCTGACAGATTTTGTTTTACCACTGAGCCACCAGGGATGCCCACCATGGAATATTACTCAGCCATAAAAAATAATGAAATAATGCCATTTGCACCAATGTGGATACACTTAGAGATTATCATACTAACTGAAGTAAGTCAGGTAAAGACAAATATCACATGTCACTTATATGTGGAATCTAAGAAAATGATACAAATGAACTATTTACAAAACAGAAACAGCCTCACAGACACAGAAAACAATCTTAGGGGGGAGAGAAAAACTATCTGATAGTTACCAAGGGGGAATGGGACAAAATTAGGAGTTTGGGATTACAAGATGCATACTGTTATATGTAAAACAGATAAACGTCAAGGTCCTACTGATTGCACAGGGAAGTAAATTTACTATCTTATAATAACCTACAATGGACGATAATCTGAAAATTTTATATATATAAAAACATTGCTCTAATCCTGAAACTAACACACTGTAAATCAGCTATACTTCAATTTAAAGAATACATTGTCTATATCAGGTGAGAGGATTATTTACTTGAGTTAGTAGATCTCTAAGAATGACAGTCTATTAGATCCACATGAGATTAACATCAGTACAGTTAAGCTCTGCTTTGTTACTTATTTCATTTGTTTCTAAAACATGCCCTCCAGGGCTTCCCTGGTGGCTCAGTGGTAAAGAATCTGCCTGTCAGTGCAGGAGACACAGGTTCAGTCCCTGATCTGGGAAGATCCCACGTGCCGCAGAGCAGCTCAGCCCGTGGGCCACAACAGTTGAGCCTGCAGTCTTGACCTTGGGAGCCGCAACTGAAGCCCGTGTGCCCTGGAGCCTGTGCTTCTGCAACAAGAGAAGCCACCTGAATGAGCAGCCTGCACACCACACCTAGAGGGCCGCCCCAGCTCACCGCAGCTCGCAGCTCGCAGCTCGGCACAAGCCAGCACAGCAACGACGGCACTGCTGCTGAGTCTCTCCAGTCGTGTCCGACTCTGTGCGACCCCACAGGCTCCCCCGTCCCTGGGATTTTCCGGGCAAGAACACTGGAGTGGTTGCCATTGCCTTCTCCGGAATGATGACGCAGCACAGCCTAAATAAACAAAATCATAAACTATGTCCTCCGAAGGACTTTATGATTACTCTTTATTAAAGAACTCAAAAATTTGCAAACTTCTTTAACTGCTCATTCTCGCACCACGAAGTAATTAGAGCTCCAACTGTTGTTCCACTTCAAAGATGAGAAAAAGGGAAAGGGGCCAGAAGGAGGTTATCTAAGCTGTCCAGGGCAGGACGTGAGTGTGTGAGGGTCTCCGATCCCCCGGGGCAGGCCTCCCCTTTGCTGGTCCACTTTGCATCTGGTTAGTATTGTTAAACCATGGAAACAGCCGACTGTTGCCAAAGAGAAATGTTTCTATCAAAGTTTCTCAAGTGTCCCAGAGGAGCCCCCGCCAACAACCAGTGATGACATAATGTTAGCTGATGAAGCCCTCCCGGCCAATCAGGCTGCGGAAACAGTGCCACCCACGGAGGAACTTTTTATGGGATTTCATAGGAAACAGCTCTGAGGTGCACACGCGCCAGCCCCGGGCTCTGAGCGGAGCGCGGACTGTCCGCAGCTCCTTCTGCAGTTCAAGTATTTGTCTCCTACACATCAAAGTCACGTTCACTCGTTTTCTTCTCAAAATGGAGATTTTGAGAGGCGAAGGCCAGCTGGGCAGAACTAAACAGACTCCAGCCTGATTTCCTCGGAAAAGCAAAGGGCGGGGCAGGCGGGCGGAGCGGGGCGCGGCGGGGCGGGGCGCAGTTCACCCTCCCGGTGGTGGTCTGTAAAACACGTAGCGAATGGCACGCCTGCTTGGGGATAAGACACCAGCTGTTGTCTCTGCGGCGCAGGGCCACCCCCGTGTCTGGAGACATCCCCTCCAGGTCTGCCCCGCTGTGACCCCACAACTGGAATCCTCAGCCTCTCGGTGAAGGCCAGAGTTCGGGCTCATATTTGCACAAATTCGTGTTTGAATTGGTCTGCCCTGGTGGCTCAGCAAAAATGTCTGCCCGCCAGTGCAGGACACACAGATTAGATCCCTGGGATGGGAAGACCCCCTGGAGGAGGGCATGGCAACCCACTCCAGTATTCTTGCCTGGACATTCCCATGGACAGAGGAACCTGGCGGGCTAAGTCCATAGGATCACAAAGAGTTGGACACAACTGAGCGGCTAACCCACCCACACACACACATCAAGTAATCAATAGGCATTAGATGTTGTTGCTGCTGTAGACAGCATTCTTTCCTGACCTCAGTTCTCACCTGTATCATAACCATCTTCCAGTTGTAACCCCCACCCTGCTCTCATAACCAGCTTCATCTTTTTAAATGCAAAATCAAGCATAATTCTCCCTTGCTGAAAACCCTTTTGATTTGATTTATTTATTGTATTAGGGTATACTTATTTTACAATGTTGTATGAGTTTCTACTTTCCAGCAAAGTGAATCAGCTGTCCATGTATACATATATCTCCTCTATTTTTGAAAGGCGGCTGTGTTCTCCACTATACCACCAATGCCCACCATCTCCTGTTTTTTGGATTTCCTTCTCAGGTAACCCTACTCAGTGCTGAAAACTCTTAAGGTGAACTCTTTGCCTCTAGAATCCCAGTTCCTTCATACTGCCCCAACTTCCCCATCACCAGCTTCATCAACCCCATACCCACACACCCCAAACTCTAACTTTACTAAATTCCTTGCTATCCCTCCCCTCCAAGGCTGAGCTCCTTCCTGGTTCTTCCACCAGGAATACTCTTTCCTGGGCCCCTCGCCTCCATTTTTGACCTAAAGAACTCCAAGCCTTCTACAGAGAGACATAACGTTCTTTGTGAGGTTCCTGATCTCTTCTCTACGAGCCCCCACCGTCCCATACCAGCCCCAGCCCACACACAGTGCTCCGTAACATCCAGGGTGACCAGATGTCCTCGTTCACCCAGGACTGAAGAATTGTCCAGAATTAAGGATTGTAGTGCTAAGACCAAAGAATCTTGGGCCAACAGGGGTATTTGGTCACCCCAATAGCATTGATCACGTGGTTTGGGAATTAGCTGTCTTTTGATAAGATTGGAGAGCAGAAGTTTTGCCTTGTTCGTCTTCACATCCACGGTACCTACCCTAGGGTCAGGCACATATAGGCTTCCCAGGTGGTTCAGTGGTAAAAGAATCCACCTGCCAATGCAAGAGATGTGGGTTTGATCCCTGGGTCGGGAAGATCCCCTGGAGGAGGAAATGGCTACCCACTCTAGTATTCTTGCCTGGAGAATCCCACGGACGGAGGATCCTGGTGGACTGCAGTCCATGGGTTTGCAAAGAGTTGTCCATGACTGAAGCGACTAAACAACAACAAGAGGCACGTATATGGTCCAGTCAATAAACATTTGTTAAACGCGTTGAGATAGCAGTTAGTTGCCTCAACAGAAGAACTATGGCAGTGGTTCACATCCAGTCCCCTTACAAGACCTTGGGCGTGTAATTGCTTTCATTTATATATTTATGTATTTGCCCTTGAAAGATTTGAGGCAAATTCCTTGGCCTTGCTGAGCCTGCATTTGTAAAAGGGAGATAATAATATCCATTTCACTGAGGTGTTGTGAAGGTTCAACAGATGTCAAGTGGTTAACACAACGCCTGGCATATAACAAGCTTTCATAAATGCTAGCTGCTATTACTATTTATTATTATTATTATTTAAATAGCGAGCAGTGCAGTCAATAAAGGCTGGCACCCTTCCCCCATTAAAGAAATGAATACAGAAAAAATAAATAAATAAAAATTAAAAAAAAAAAAGAAATGAATACAGGTGGCCTTAAATGTAATTATGCCGTAGAAAAAGCTTCCCTTCGAACACTGATCGGCCACCTTGCCCACACATTAGAACCCCCCAGGGACCTTTTACAAAGACTGATGCCCAACCCCGACCGATTAATTCAAATCTCCAGTGATGGATGCATGCATCAGCTCCTTTAAAGGGCTCCCCTGCTGATGCTAATAGGCACCCAGGTTGAGAACCTCTGCCTTAGGGCACTGGGTTAGCTGCTTTTTAACTCTTAATTGCTGCCCTGTGTCTTTCCAAACAATTCCCCTCCCACCCCAATCTAGGTGTTGGAACAGCAAGTGCTTAATTCCCTTTGTCCCCCCAGCTTTGTCGTCATGGCAAGAACTGGAGAATTCTCAGCCCACCTAAGGGGAACCTTATTGCCTCTCCTCTTCATCATTCCAGCTGGGACCCTCATTCCTAAAGCCCTTACCCCCGCGGCTCCCTGCCTTTCAGAATCTTCACTGTATTCTCTCTGGAATTTGGAGAAATGAAAAAGAGATCACTTCATCTGTGTCTCCCTTAAGGGTACAGATGTTTCATTTTCTAGCCAGTGTTTCTCAAACTGGGGGCTTCAGACACCTTAGAGGTCCATCGGGATCTGCGTGCCGACTTCCTGTCTGCGTTTTGGGTTGCCAATATATGACTATTGTACATTATGTGGTCGCCACCTACTGTGCTTGTGTTTTGTAGCATAAAGGCGCTCAGTGCACATAAGCAGATTTTGAAGGAGCCCAAACAGAAAGACCAAAGCACAAAGCAGGAGAAGCCAATAGATTCAAAGGGACGAGCAAGTAGCCATTTGTGTCGAAATGACTGCAGAAACAGTTTGCGTGCGTGCATGTGTGTGCACAGATGTGCCCAGCTCTTTGTGACTGTAGCCCACCAGGCTCCTCTCTCCCTGGGGCTTCCCAGGGCAAGAATACTGGGGTGGGTTGCCATTTCCTCCTCCAGGAGATCTTCCCAACTCAGGGATCAAACCTGAGTCTCCTGGTTTCCTGCATTGGCAGGCGGATTGTTTACCAACTGCACCAACTGGGAAGCCCCAACAGTTTGCAGTAAGTAGTAAATATACACTTGAGATGTTTTCTTCTCTCTCTCCAAAAACAGCAGGAAGGGAAACCTCATTTAAAGTAGATTCTAATAAGGCCAACCATATCGTTTTGCAAATGTGAGTGAACATGAGTGTCTACCAAGTGTTTGGGGGACTTCCCCGGTGGCCCAGTGGTTAAAACTCCATACTTCCCATGCGCAGGCACAGTGGGCACAGGCTTGATCTCTGGTCAGAGAATTCAAATCCCACATCCTACGCAGTGTGGACAATAAGTTAAAAAAATAAGTGAAATAAAATCAGCACTTGGAAATTACTCACTGGCCGAATTTCGGTCACATAGTGCCTGATGGCCCAGCATTAGCAAATACAGGCATGACGTTATAGATACCCTTTGTGCCTCATCTCTGAGAAGAAGCAGTCTTTGATTGGTATTAGTAAAGCGAAAATACAAAAACAGATTCTAAAACAAGACCCAAATCTACATTTTTCTATTGTTAAACCAGCCATACTGACTTACAATCATCATAAATCCCATCAAAATGACGCGGTTTATTTAGGTGTCGTTCCCATGTATTGTCTTTGGCTCTTTTTCTAATTTTTTTTTCTGTTGATAGGTGCTTAAGACCAACAAGCATAAACAGTGCACACCTAGTCTGACTAAATCCCTGATTAAGAGATTATATAGTGCTCCCCTTGTAGCTCTGTCGGTAAAGAATCTGCCTGCAGCACAGGAGACCTGGGTTCAATCCCTGGGTTGGGAAGATCCCCTGGAGGAGGAAATGGCAACCCACTGAAGTATCCCTGCCTAGAAAATCTCATGGACAGAGAAGCCTGGTGGGCTGCAGTCCATGGGGTCGCAAAGAGTCGGGCACGACTGACCAACTAACACTAATAGTGCCTGACAGCCTAGGAAGTCACGAGATACCTGCAGTAACAGGCAATTTTGGCCTCGGAGTACAAAATGAAGCAGGGCAAAGGCTGATGGAGTTTCACCAAGAGAACGCACTGGTAACAGCAAACACCCTCTTCCAACAACACAAGAGAAGACTACATGTGGACATCATCACATGGTCAACACTGAAATCAGATTGATTGTATTCTTTGCAGTCAAAGATGGAGTAACAACAAAAACAAGACCAGGAGCTGATGATGGCTCAGATCATAAATTCCTTATTGCCAAATTCAGACTTAAAATGAAAAAAGTAGGAAAAACTGCTAGACCATTCAGGTATGACCTAAACCAAACCCCTTACGTCTATGCAGTGGAAGTGACAAATAGATTTAAGGGATTAGATCTGATAGAGTGCTTGAAGAACTATGGATGGAGGTTCATGACATTGTATAGGAGGCAGAGATCAAGACTATTCCCAAGAAAAAGAAATGCAAAAAGGCAAGATGGTTGTCCGGGGCCTTACAAATAGCTGAGAAAAAGAAGAGAAGCTAAAGGCAAGGAGAAAAGGAAAGATATACCCATTTGAATGCAGAGTTCCAAAGAATAGCAAAGAGAGATAAGAAAGCCTTCCTCAGTGATCAGTGCAAAGAAATAGAGGAAAACAATAGAATGGGAAAGACTAGAGATCTCTTCAAGAAAATTAGAAATACCAAAGGAACATTTCATGCAAAGATGGGCACAATAAAGGACAGAAATGGTATGGACCTAACAGAAGCAGAAGATATTAAGAAGAGGTGGCAAGAATACACAGAAGAGCTGTACAAAAAAGATCATCATGAGCCAGATAACCATGATGGTGTGATCGCTCACCTAGAGCCAGGCATCCTGGGCTGTGAAGCCAAGTGGGCCTTAGAAAGCATCACTACGGACAAAGCTAGTAGAGGTGATGAAATTCCAGTTGAACTGTTTCAAATCCTGAAAGATGATGCTGTGAAAGTGCTGCACTCAATATGCCAGCAAATTTGGAAAACTCAGCAGTGGCCACAGGACTGGAAAAGGCCAGTTTCCATTCCAATCTGAAAGAAAGGCAATGCCAAAGAATGTTCAAACTACCACACAATTGCACTCCAGCTCACACGTTAGCAAAGTAATGCTCAAAATTCTCCAAGTCAGGCTTCAACAGTAGGCAAACCATGAAATTCCAGATGTTCAAGCTGGATTTAGAAAAGACAGAGGAACCAGAGATCAAATTGCCAATATCTACTGTATCATCTACAAAGCAAGAGAGTTCCAGAAAAACATATACTTCTGCTTTATTGGCTACTGGTTTATTGGCTATTGGTTTTCCAAATTTGCTGTCATATTGAGTGCAGCACTTTCACAGCATCATCTTTCAGGATTTGAAACAGTTCAACTGGAATTCCATCACCTCCACTAGCTTTGTTCGTAGTGATGCTTTCTAAGGCCCACTTGACTTCACACACCAGAGTCTTTGACTGTGTGGTTCACAACAAACTGTGGAAAATTCTTCAAGAGATGGGAATACCAGACCCCCTAACCTGCCTCCTGAGAAATCTGCATGCAGGTCAAGAAGCAACAGTTAGAACTGGACACGAACAACAGACTGGTTCCAAATTGGGAAAGGAGTGCGTCTAGGCTGTATATTGCCACCCTGCTTATTTAACTTATAAGAGTACATCGTGCAAAATGCCAGGCTGGCTGAAGCACGAGCTGGAATCAAGACTGCAGGGAAACATCAATAACCTCAGAGACGCAGATGACACCACCCTTACGGCAGAAAGTGGAAAACTAAAGAACCTCTTGATGGAAGTGAAAAAGGAGAGTGAAAAAGTTGGCTTAAAACTCAACATTCAGAAAACTAAGATCATGGCATCCGGTCCCATCACTTCATGGCAAATAGACAGGGAAACAATGGAAGCAGTGTCAGACTTTATTTTGGGGGGCTCCAAAATCACTGCAGATGGTGACTGCAGCCATGAAATTAAAAGACGCTTGCTCCTTGGAAGAAAAGCTATGACCAACCTAGACAGCATATTAAAAAGCAGAGACATTACTTTGCCAACAAAGATCCATCTAGTCAAGGCTATGGTTTTTCCAGTGGTCATGTATGGATGTGAGAGTTGGACTGTGAAGAAAGCTGAGCACTGAAGAATTGATGCTTTTGAACTGTGGTGTTGGAGAAGACTCTTGAGAGACCCTTGGACTGCAAGGAGATCCAACCAGTCCATCCTAAAGGAAATCAGTCCTGAATATTCATTGGAAGGACTGATGGTGAAGCTGAAACTCCAATACTTTGGCCACCTGAAGTGAAGAACTGACTCACTGGAAAAGACCCTGATGCTGGGAAAGACTGAAGGCAGAAGGAGAAGGGGACGATAGAGGATGAGATGGTTGGATGGCATCACTGACTCAATGGACGTGAGTCTGAGCAAACTCCGGGAGTTGGTGATGGACAGGGAAGCCTGGGGGCCGGCAGTCCATGGGGTCGCAAAGAGTTGGACATGACTGAGCGACTGAACTGAACTGAATTAAGAGATGACAAAATAATTCTAGTTACTGTTGTCAGTCATCAGTTACCTTTTCCTGCCTGGTTTGGAAAAATTCTCCTGACTGAAGATCAGAATCAGCTAGGGCACGGTCAGAAATTCAGGCTCCACATCCTGCTGTAGCAACCAGAGGTTAGAGACAGGAGTTTGAAGCAGATGACACTGTCTGGGCTCCAGGGAACGAAGGCCAGTCTTCCTGGCTTTTTTAAATTCTAAATGCTTTTCAGCTGATTGATTGATTGCTTCTATGGGACATCCTTGTCTCAGAAATTAAATTGAAAAGCTTCTCCTTTCCAGAGGCTGTTTTCCTACTTCCTTGGGTTAAGCAAGGCTCTTCTCAGCTCTATCTGGCCTCAAAGATATGAGCCTGTAACTGGAGAAATAGCAACTTGATTCTTACACTACTTTAAAAAAAAAAGCTGGACCTCAGAGGTAGGGGTTCAATTAATCACACACCTCAGTTATGACGTATGACCATCCCAGGTTAGTGAAAAGCCCTTTCTTGTTTTGTTTTTTCCTTTTTTACCCCTTTCCCTACTTTCACAGACTCGTGTGCATATACCTGCCATGTTAATAACCATTCTGATGGCTTTTATATGAGTTTTTTACAAGTATTTTTCTTGTAAACCTAGTACTGCTGATAAAATACCGAATATCCAGTTCAGTTTGAGGTTCAGATCAACAATAAATAACTTTTAGTATAGGTAATCATTTTTGGTATAATTTTTATTGTTTATCTGAAAGTCACATTTAACTGGACATTCAGTTTGGGATTTTTCTTGTTTTGTTTTTGGCTAAATCTGGGAACCCTATGTAAAACGTAAACCCTTACGTACATAAATATTATTTCAATTCCCTTTTTATTTCACTCAGATCTAAGGTGACCCAGCCACGTGGCTGTTTTTACATCTAGTCAGTTTCCTCTGTCTGCTGCATAGACCTCGACGATTGGGCACCACTTTGCATTATTCACGCCCCCATGGAGATGGTGCAGCCTCCTCCAACCGCCCACTACCACGAGTGATGCTGCAGTGGACACCTTTGCCCATGTCTCCTAGTGGACTTGGGTGGTCACTTTTTTTAACATTCAAATATGGTTTACACATCCTTAATTTGTTAAGACTGTCAGTCAGAGCAGTGGTGCAGGTCGACACTCCCACCAGCTCTGCATGAATCCCTGTGTTCCCATATTCCTGCAGGCAGGGGGCAAAATCCACCATCTAAGAGTGCCTCTAAGAACCATAACCTGCCAGCTCTTTCTTGCTACGGTTTGCATTTCTCTTATTGCTAACGATTTGAAGCATCTCTTCATGGTAAACATTTATTTACACTTCTATAAATTGCTGCTTTGAAACTTTTGCCCATTTTTCTATAGAAATGCCTGTATTTTTCTTCTTTTTTAGGAATCCTTGAATTTTTTAGATACTGCTTTGTGCGTGCTAAGTCGCTTCAGTCGTGTCTGACTCTTTGTGACCCTGTGGACTGTAGCCTGCCAGGCTCCTCTGTCCGTGGGGATTCTCCAGGCTGGGATTCTCCAAGCAAGAATACTGGAATGGGTTGCCATTTCCTTCTTAGCGCCTTGTCGTATCTTAAGCATTGCAAATATCTTTCTCCATCCTATTTTCTGTAAAGTTTAGAATGATGTCCTTTATTTTGATATGATCAACTATGTCTTGTACCGGGAAGATCTTTTTCTATCCCTAAATCACAAAGGTACTCTCCAACATCAGCTTCTATTAACTTTGTTATTTTCCTTTGAATTTTATGTATTTAATTCATCTGGAATCTACCCTTCCATGAGATGTTTTGTGGGATCCAGTTTTATTTTTCTCTGTGTAATAAGCCATTTTTATTGACTTATTCAACAACTTCAATTATTTTTTTAATTGGAGGATAATTGCTTTACAGTGTTGTTAGTTTCTGCTGTGCAACAACGTGAAACAGCTATACATATATCCCCTCCCTCTAGAGCCTTCGTACCACCCCGCCAGCGTCCTGCCCCTCTCAGTCATTACAGAATGCCAAGCTGATCTCCCTGCCAACACCTTCTATTAAAGAGCCCATCCTCTTCCCATTAATTTTTTCTTTTTTGATTAAGTTCTCACATATTCCTAGATCCCTCTAAGAGCTTTTCTCTCTGCTCTACTGGTCTATCCATTTTTCCTAAGTCCAGTTCAGTTCAGTTCAGTTGCTCAGTCGTGTCCGACTCTTTGCGACCCCATGAATCGCAGCGCACCAGGCCTCCCTGTCCATCACCAACTCCCAGAGTTCACCCAAACTCATGTGCATCGAGTCGGTGATGCCATCCAGCCATCTAATCCTCTGTCGTCCCCTACGCCTCCTGCCCCCAATCCCTCCCAGCATCAGGGTCTTTTCCAATGAGTCAACTCTTCACATGAGATGGCCGAAGTATTGGAGTTTCAGCCTCAGCATCAGTCCTTCCAAAGAACACCCAGGACTGGTCTCCTTTAGGATGGACTAGTTGAATCTCCTTGCAGTCCAAGGGACTCATTGTTGCCTTTATTATTTTTTTTTTAAGATTTTTTTTTTGATGTGGACTATTTTTTGTCTTTACTGAATTTGTTACAATATCGCTTCTGTTTTATGTTTGGGGGTTTTGGCCCAGAGGCATGTGGGATCCTAGAGGGTGGAACACACACTCCCTGCTTGGAAGGTGAAATCTTAACCACTGAACCGCCAGGGAAGTCCCTGCCTTTACATTAAGGCTTTGAAATTATCCTGATATCTAGCTAATGGGCATACCCCTGCCATTCTTCGCTTTCTTTTTAGACTTTCTTACTTTTTTGTGGATTGTTGTTCTTCGTATTTGGATAGTTTGTGTCAGTGTAAATCGTTCATATTTACAGATTATTGAATATGTCAAAATAGGCAACTGAAATTTTTACTGGCATTGCACTGAGTTTAAAAATTAATTAAGGGAAATTTAACAATATTAAATTATCCTATCAAGATCTTGGACTACCTCTCGATAGATAATCCTCTGATTTTCAGAGGCGGGGTTTTTTTTTTTACCCCAGGGAGATCATGTATGTTTTTGATATGCCAATATCTAGATATTTGTTAACACTGTCAATGAAATCTTACTTGTACTGAAATTTCTAATGGACTATGACTGATATAGGAAACACTACTGATTTTTTTTTAGTGATCTCATATCCAGCAAGATCTTGCCAAGTTCTCTTTTTAGTTCTAATAATTGATCCTGCTGCATTATCTATGTAGACATTCGTATTGTGCATAAACAGTTTTTTCCTTTCCAACCCTTTCTCCTCTTATGTATTTCCTGTCACCTTAACCAGTAGCTCCACTGTGTGTTAAACAGTAGTAACACAACGGATATCTTAAAGTAACACCTCTGGCCCCTCGTAGGAGTGAGAGTCTGGGCAAATTTCTTCCTGGTCTGACTCTGTTTCCCCAGTTGATGAACCTTCCTCATGGAGTTGAGATGATCATAGTAATAAATCCAAAGTTCCTGGCACACAGTAGGTGCTCACAGCATAGACTATAGTTTTACTAATTCCTCTAATCAAGACACGGGTCACCCATGTCCTTGGAATTCCATTCCCACCATTATAGAAGGCTGTAGCATTTAAAATATGCAGAAGGGACTTCTCTGGTGGTCCAGTGGTTAAAATTTCGACCTCCAACGAAGGGGGTGTAGGTTCGATTACTAGTTGGGACCCTAAACTATTCTACCACATGTCTTGAGGCCAAAACACCAAAACATAAACATCTGAAGCAATATTGTAACAAATTCAATAAATATATGTAGGTTATCTAGAGAGATGGTCGTTTTCATTTGACTCCAAAATGAATGATTTACAAGACTGGTGGGAAGGATTTCAGCCCGCTAACAAGTCTAAAGCATTGTTCATGGAAAGCGGTAGCCAAGGAGAACCAGAGTGATTAGCGATAGCTGTGCCGATGCACAGATTCCCCCAACTTTCCACTCAGACTTCATACTGTCCGCAATCTCATGGCGGACACATTTTTAAAATAAGCTCTCAGAAAAGAATTCAGAGAAGCAAATGTAAAGGAAAAAACTTCTAATACCATCATTCATTGATTACATTTTTGGTGACAATCCTAGAATTTTTTGGTATTTATATTTAAATGGATCTTACGGTAACAGGTTTAATAAAGAAATTCCTTTTAAACTACAAAAAATAAAATAAAATAAAATAAGCTCTCATGATCAAGATGATGGTGGTGGAGAATCTGAAATAAACTGAGTTTCCATTATTCATAAAATGGATAAAGAATAAGGTACTCTACAGTCAATATCTTGTGATAAATCATAATGGAAAAAATATGAAAAAGTATATATATATGTATGACTGAATCCGTTTGTATACAGTAGAAAGTAACACAACATTGTAAATCAACTATACTTCAATAAAATAAAATTTTCGATTTTAAAAAATTTTAAAAATGAATTTCATTTGTTTGAAACTGATGGGCAGTTATTGAAAGTGAAAAATAGTAGTGTAAAAATCAGTGTTTTATTTAACCCAGATACTCTGGTGAGGAAAAAACAATGACCTGTTATTTATCATACATGAAGTTTTTACTTGTTTATTTAGTCGACTGTATCAGGTCTTAGTTGCGGCATGTGGGATCTTTTTGTTTCGGTACAAGGGCTTCTCTTGTTGTGAAGTGTGGGCTCCAGAGTCCGTGGGCTCAGTTACCTTTCAGCAAGTGGAATCTTAGTTCCCTGACCAAGGATTGAACTTGTGTCGCCTGCTTGGAAGGAAGATTCTTAACCACTGGACCATCAAGAAAGTCCCTATCACATGCAGAGTTTTAAATTGTATATAGTAGACCAATGCTTGGGCTTTCCCATGTGGCTCGGTGGTAAAGAATCCACCTGCCAACTCAGGAGAACTGGGTCTGACCCTGGGGGTCAGGAGGATCCACTGGAGAAGGGAACAGCTACCCACTCCAGTCTTCTTGCCTGGAGAATCCCATGGACAGAGGAGCCTGGGGGGCTAGTCCGTGGAGTTGCAAAGAGACAGACACGACTGAGCGACTGAGCACACACAGGATCAGTGCTTAAAGAATTATAAGGGATATAAATCACTAATAGACTCTAAATTTTATTCAATGCTTTTTTAAAAAAAGATGCAAATCATTAGGCAATGTTCTTTATTAAATTCAATTTTTAATTACATTAAGTAAGGGTGGTAGCTTCTCTAATTGTTGATACATGCTTGCACTGGCAAGATGCATGTTGAAATACTTATAAGTGGATTGCCGACAGTAATTATAAACATTCTGAGGATGTGATTTCACAGTGCTGATTCTCAGGAATTTTTTTAAATAGAGCAAATATTGGTTCTTCTCTTTTTTGTGTTTTAAATTATGAAAGTACGATAACACATTTACAGGAGACTTGGAAAATACAGACAAAATTACATATAGTTCCACTATGCATCATGCTAAGTCACTTCAGTCGTGTCCAGCTCTCTGTGACCCCATGGACCATAGCCTGCCAGGCTCCTCTGTCCATGGGGTTCTCCAGGCAAAACACTGGAGTGGTTGCCATACCCTCCTCCAGGGTATCTTCCCAACCCAGGGGTCAAACCTGTGTCTCTTATGTCTCCTACACTGACAGATGGATTCTTTACTATGAGCACCTGGGAAACCCAGGAAGCCCATAGTTTCACTATGTATTACATTTATTTTTTAAGCAGATAATTTAAGATTTTTAGCTGGAATTTCAATATCAAACTCTCAAAAATTAACACAGTGAATAGACAAACAAGTGTAAGGCTACATACATAGACCTGAAAATCACCATGAACCAATTCAGCATAATTAAGATTTATACAATTTTCACACGACAGAAGGATACAAATTCTATTCAAGTTCTCATAGACTATAAACTAGAGGGAAAAAAATTTTTTTCTTGCTCTATTTGGGTGGAAGTATGTTTGCAGTGACAAGTTAGTAACAAAAACCATCATTGAAAATTATTCTATTCTGTTCTTTGATGGGTCTTTTCTCATGGCTGATGGCTAGGATTTTAAATAACAGTTGCATAACTTGGATAGATTTTCTCTTCTGCATAGAACTGGGTGATTTTGCAACCCCCTTAGTGATGTCATGCTGAGCGGAACAACGATAAACATGATTTGTCCCAGGGTGCACGCTCCTCACTGCGCCTGACAGATGGGTACAGCCGTGGAAAGGGAACTTGATCCCCTTCGCAGACTGTACTGATTCCCTGATCTCAGCGTTCCCCCACTCCCACCCCGGGATCCTGAGCTGGAGGATTGTTTCGTATATGAACTGCACCACAGTGTCTTTAGAGTAGAACTGTAGGATTATAGCTTTAGAAATTACCTTCCACATCCACTCTCTGTATTCCTACCACCTACACCAGCTCCACAAACATGGAACAGAGGAGGCATAGACAGAATCATTAGGGATTTCAAAGCTTCTGGGAAGTACGAGCTATAAGGCTACCTCCATGAAAGGGGACTTAGCATTATTCTATCATTAATTCCCTTGCGAGGTAATAAAATCCATATATGCACTGGCCTCTGCCCTAGTTCCTGGCACGGGCTGCGGAGACGATGGTGATTTTCTGGGTGATAGGAGTGTCTTTTGTTCTAAAGAAGTGACTCTGAGTGAGCTCCTGGATGACTCCTGGAGGGGGCTGGAAAAACCAAGCCTTGATTAGAAGCTTGGAACTTTCAGCCATACTCCCCAAGTCTCTTGAGGAGGAAGGAGGATTAGCAATGGAGTTCACAGTCGATCATGTCTCCAGAAAAATACCAAAGGTGTGGGATTTGAAGAGACTCCAGGTGGATATACACATCCATACCAGGAGGGTGACCCAAGCCACTCCCATGGGACTAGAAGCACCTACGCTCAGGACCCTCCCGGACCTTGCCCTGTATATCTCTTCATCTGACTGTTCCTCTGTATTTTTTGTTTCCCTGAGTTCTGTGAGCTACTCTAGCAAATTAATTGAACACAAGGAGGGGATCATAAGAAACTCTGATTTACAGACAAGACAGGCAGAAATTTTGGCTAACCTGGGACCTGTAGCTCATGATTGGCATCCCAAGTGGGGAGCAGTCTCATGGGACCAGGTCCTTAACCCATGGGATCTGATGCTACCTCCTGGAAGATAGCATCAGTATTGAGTTACAGCTGGTGCCCCAGATTTGCTTGGTGGAGATAAACCCCCACATCTGGTGTTAGCAGTGTTAGGAGTATGATAGTCATATGAGAGTGAAGGGAGACACACAGAAGGGTGGGGTTGCTGCCACTACATCTCCCACTGATGTCTGAGTTGGCTGGCAGCAATAATAACAGCAACAAAATCACAAATAATAGCTGTTGAGAAAGCACATCGTAGCAGCACTTAAGAGCCTGATCTTAAGTCAGAAAATCTCTTTAAATCTCAGCCAGGTGGTGCTAGTGGTCAAGAACCCTCCTGCCCATGCAGGAGACATAAGAGACACAGGTTCAGTCCCTGGGCCAGGAAGATCCCCTGGAGGAGGGCATGGCAACCCCTCCAGTATTCTTACCTGAAGAATCTCATAGACAGAGGGGCCTGGATGGAGGAGTCCATAGGGTTGCAAACAGTCAGACACAACTGAAGAGACAGCACACACATGCCATTGTCTTAACTTCCCTGTGCTGAGGTCTCTTTGTCCATAATATAGGTATAGTAATCCCACTACCTCAAAAAGCCATGGTGGGGATTAGATGACACAAGGCAGGTGACACCCTATATCAGTTACAAATTATCTTTAGCTGCAAACAACACAATTTAATTTTTCTTATGAAAAGAAATACCCAGAGGTGAGTGAGAGTTAGGGCTAGTTCAGCAGCCTAAGGTGCTGGAATTGAGGCTTCTAGGACTCCTCCTCCTTGTAATCCCAAAAGGGCTGTTGTCCCACCAGCCATCACATCCAGATTCCTGGCAGGAAGTAGGGGAGTAGGGCTAAGCAAGCCCCACAGTGGAGTTATCCCAGTCCCTGTAAGCACCTTCCCAGAAGCTTCTCTGTTCCTTCTCACATCCCACTCTCTCTTCGACTTCACCAGCCCAGCTCCTTACTGAAACAGCTTTTCCTAAACTTACATGACTTCACGTTGCTCAGTTTAGCAGATATCTTTCAGTCCTCATCTTTCCTGACCTCTTTTTCTCAGGAAAGCAAGATGCCCTGCTTGAAACTCATTCTTCCTGTGGCCTCCATGCATGACGCCACGCTCTCTGCAACTCTCTCCATGCATGACGCCACGCTCTCTGCAACTCTCTCCATGCATGACGCCACGCTCTCTGCAACTCTCTCCATGCATGACGCCACGCTCTCTGCAACTCTCTCCATGCATGACGCCACGCTCTCTGCAACTCTCTCTCCCTGCATCTCTAGTCTCTCCTGCTGTCCCCTCTGTATGTTCATTTTCCTCCACAGAGCCACTAAATGCTGGTGTCCTCAAAGCTGGGCCCAGGCCCTGTTCTCTGCTCCCCTGACATCCCTCTTCAGGCATCTCAGCCACCCTGCAGCTTAACTCCCACGTGTGTGCTAATTTGCCCACATTTCCTTCTTCAACTCAGACGTCTCCTCTGAGCTCCAGACTTGTGCAGTCACTCCTCAGTCAAATCTAAGACTCAACGCCACCAAAAATAAATATTTTTTAAAAAAGATTCTCACACAGATGCATAAGAGGACTCCTTGTGTCGTCTGTGGCAGTGGGGAGCTGGTAGCATCTTGGTCTCCGTCGTTGGAAAAGCAGGTTCGCACAGAGTGAAACTGCGCACGGTGGAGTGCAGCACAGAAGTCAGGAGAAGCTGCCTGGAGGAAAGTGCGCGTGGCAATACGGATAAAGTGTAAGCACACAGCGCTCCTGGCACCCAGGCTGTGGCATCTAAATGTGGTCTCCCACTAATCAGAACCAGGGCTCCCTGAAGAAACGGCTGACTCCACATCTAAGGCAATAAATTTATAATATGAGCCAGGACCATCTGATTCTACCAGCAGCAAGAAAGCTATCAAAGAGTAATGAGGTGGGGACTTCTCTGGTGGCCCAGTGGTTGATAATCTGCCTCCCTATGCAGGGGACGTGGGTTCGATCCCCGGTCGGGGAACTAAGATCCCACTTGGTGCAGGGCAGCTAAGTCTGTGTGCGGCAGCTAGAGAGTACATACGCCACCAAGAAAGACCCTGCAGGATGCAACTAAGACGCGACTGAGCAAATAAAGATTTTTTAAAAAAGAAAAAGTCATGAGGTGAGTCCTTTTGTAGTCAAAAAGGACTTTTCAAAAAAAAAAAAACCAACTTGTAGAGGCTCCCATTTGCCAAAGTTAGGACTATTTAAGAACCCAGATGAATAGCAGCAAACAACTCAATTAATCAATGAAATTCATGAGTTAAAAATCTTATTTTTAAAACCTTATTGATTTATCTTTAGAGAAACTAATTCATTATTTCGGAAACTAATAGAAATCAAGCATTTATCTTGTCTTTCCTATACAATCTCTATGTGAAAGTAACTAAATTTTTCTTTATAGAAATATTTTAACTAATAAATGAAGTAGGAATGATAGAATTCGATTATCATCATTTGAGGGACTCCCCTGGTAAGTGGCTAAGACTCTGTACTCCCAATGCAGGGGGCCCCAGATTCGATCCCTGGTCAGGAAACTAGATCCTACGTGCTGAAATTAAAGATCCTGAGTGCTGCAACTAAGATCTACACAGCCAAATAAATAAACAAAAAAAAATTTTTTTTAAGATTATCATTTGAAAACTCCCTAATGAACTCACTTATTATTATCACTGTTAATATCACAAAAAGAAATGGCCAGATATATATATATATACACACACACCATTGAATCATTGTGCTAAACACCTGAAACTAACACAACATTGTATATCAGCTATATTTCAAAAAAAAACAATCAGACACTAGGTGCCTCCTGACAAAAGTCCGTAACTTCACCTACGAAGTGTTTCTAGCAAAAAATTTTAACCTTTATCTGATCACATTTCTAGATCTCACGACCAATCTACAGGAAATATACAGGATGGAGGAGCACATTTAAAAAAACACCACAGGGCTTCTCTGGTGGTCCAGTGGTTAAGAATCCACCTTTCAGTGCAAGGAACACCAGGTCGATCCCGGGTCCAGAAAGATGCCACAGGGCAACTAAGCCACCGCACCACACCTGCTGAGCCCACGGGCTGCAACTACCGAAACCCACGCCTAGAGCCTGTGCTCCACGACAAGGGAAGCCTCTGCAGCGAGCAGCCTGAGCTCCACAGGGAACAGCAGCCCCTGCTTACCGCAGCTGAAGTCCACGCACGGCTACAAAGGCCCAGCACAGTCAGAAATAATTAATTTTTTAAAAAACCTTACTAAACACCACGAGGATACAGTTAGCAAAATCCAGACTGAAAAACTCCTCGAAGATACATGATCTAATCTTCAATATATAAACTTTTAGCAGTGGTAGACCTACAAATTAAACGAGACAAGAAACATATCAACCAATCACAATCTATAAACCTTATTTGAATCTTGATTCAAACTAAAGATATGCGAAAACAGGGAAAATTTGCACGCTGACTGAATGTTGATATAAACGATTATTTCTAATTTTTAGGTATGATAATATGCTATAATGATTATGTATGATAATGATTTTATTTTAGAGGTTCATAGAAAAATATCTATTGATGAAATAGTATGATGCTGTTTCAGAGTAATCTATGAAGAATAGGAATGGGTGGGGTGTAAGTGAAACAAAATTGGCCTCCAGTTTACGTTTGACTTTGAGTGATGGGTATACTGGAGCTCATGATACTATTCTACTGTTGAAAAAGCTCCAAATTTTTCCATAGGAAAACGTTTTTAAAGCCAAGGTGAGTGAAAAAAAAAAAATGAATGAAATGGGATATCTACTCCTCTGTTTATGTAAGTTTAAAATGCAAACACACACATACAAATACAAATAAGAGGACATACATTAAACTTATGAGACTGACTGTCGTGAAGAGTGGGAAATGAACATAGAGAATAAGAATAAAAAAAGTATTAAGATAAGTGAAACAAGAAAGGGACATCGCGCTGACCAGCTGTGATGTGTCTAACTCAACCCTCTGCCTCTGAGATCAAAAAAAGCTCTTTCACACAGGTGTGAGGATTAAATGAGGTCTGTGGGCATTATTCTTGGCACATTATGGTCCTTAATAAATGTCTGTTTCTCTCTGTCCCCTCCACTTCCCATCCTCGCTGCCTTGCGTCCATCTCCCTGCCTCACCAAGGGATAAACACGATCTGTTAATTCGCTTTAACATGCGAGATACTGCTCACAGCTTTATCCTTCCATCTCCTCAGCAGAAGGGCTTCCCAGGTGGTTCAGTGGTAAAGACACTGATTCCCAAAGCAGGAGATGCAAGCTTGATCCCTGGGTCTGGAAGATCCCTTGGAGAAGGAAATGGCAACCGACTCCCCTATTCTTGCCTGGGAAATCCCATGGACAGAGGAGCCTGGCGGTCCATAGGGTCACAAAAGAATCAGACACGGCTTGCTGACTAAACAACTCCTCAGCAGATGCTTTTCAGAGAGGGCAATACTTAAGAAATGAATCTCTAATCAGTGAAACCCCTGCATTGCACCTCACTGCCAAGCCCTCAAACAAGATGGCTCAGGTCCGCCCTCCAGCCCACAGCCCTCCAGAGTGGCAGTCTGGGTTTGTTCCCATCTTCTCAATCAAACACACCAACACTAGAAAGCCCACCACCTGCTAGCTCGTGCCAGGAATCAGAGCTCCGGGCTGCATATGGGACTCAGATGTGAGCCCAAAGCGTCAGAGTGAAATATTTATATGCTGATCTCTGCCCTTCCACCTCCCTGGGAAGATTTCCATTTTACACCCCACCTAACGACCACCAGAAGCCACCCTCTACCATCTCCTCCTCTGCCTCTAAGGACCATGACTACCACATTCCTTCCAAGAAACATGTGAACTTTTAATTAAAAATCACATTTCAGGTGACTGGCTCACTGGAAACCACTTCCAGATGGGGCCAGTGACTTACCCAGAAAATTGGAGGGCCAGAAATTGCCTTGGAGTCAGTGGCGCCTGACAGCTACTTGGCAACTGAAGGAGAAAAGAAGCAGAATTCTAAATGGGGTTTATAATAGACAGTCCTGGTCCATTTTATGGGAGCTGTTGGAGTGAAAAGCAATCAATTAGCTGTGTTCCTGGGCTACAGCTTGGCCCCAACAGGTCAGCATTAAGGTCAGCGGTGAACAGAGGGAAGGACATTTCACCAGCCCATGCACACGGCTTGATCTAGCATATTCTGCCTGTCTGTCACCATGCTGGAAGACACTGAGAAAATTCACTCTAAGACCTCCACTTTGGAAATTCTAATAACCTTATGAGGGATATAGAAACTTATGTAGAACAAAGTGAGATAGTACAGCTAAGTAACCACCATGAAACTAGTTGGCATTCATCTCTTTCTGGAATATCTTTTATCATCTTACTTGGTAGACCTGAATCCACAGGTGCCCAGATGCCACTCCCTACACGGAATCCTGCCCTGGCAACTTGTCTTGGCACTCCACTTTCTTGTTGTTGTTTTAACTGGAGTACAAGTGTTAGTTTCTGCTGTGCAGCCAAGTGAGTCAGCCCCGCACACACATATAACCCTTCTTCCTTGGATTTCCTCCCCACTTAGGCCACCGGACCACACTACGGAGCTTTGCGCTACACAGTGGGCTCTCGTTAGTTACCTATTTCATACATAGAATCAATAGTGTGCGGGACTTCCCAGGTGGCGCTAGAGGTAAAGAACCCGTCTGCCAATGCAAGAGAGGTGGTTCAATCCCTGGGCTGGGAAGATACCCTGGAGGAGGAAACGTTAACCCACTCGGTATTCCCACCTGGAAAATTCCCTGGACTGAGGAGCCTGGGAGGCTACAGTCCGTGGGGTTGCAAAGAGTCGAAGTGACTTCGCGCAACACAGCACACATATCAATAGTGTATGCCAGTCCCAGCCTCCCCGTCCATCCCACCACCCGGCACTCCATTTCCTGTCCGTTCCCTCCCAGGTAGTAGCCTGGGGCCCCCAGGATACACAGACCCTGCCCACTAAAGCCAAGCCTTAACCGTAGCAGATCCCTCATGTGTTAAAGAGGAAGAGGAGAAAGGAGTCGAGGTGGGTTCTGATAGCATCTCTGTGCTGGGGTGGGAGCTGGGGGAGCTCCCTGCCCAGCTTCCTTGCTCCCTGAACCCAGGGTTATTCTGGGCAGACGCCCCCGTGCACTCTCAGGAGCACTGTCAGTGACAAGCAACTGACAAAGCCACCCAGAGTCGCAGGCTAGGAGCGTTGGCTTACACGGCCAGACCCAGACTGCGTTCCTGGTCATTAATCCCGCTGCCGGCAGGTCAGGCTCAGACT
Source organism: Capra hircus (assembly GCF_001704415.2). Lineage (NCBI taxonomy): Eukaryota > Metazoa > Chordata > Mammalia > Artiodactyla > Bovidae > Capra > Capra hircus. The sequence continues at coordinate 13,562,399 of NC_030828.1, read as the reverse complement.
CTGCTGCGTCTGGACCACTCGGGCACATTTGTATTGCTGGGAACAGTGTCGCAGCTGCGCAGCTCAGAGGTCTAATATCCAGCACCAGCTGTTCCTGGATTCATCCGTCTCTCCCCTCCTTCCAAGCCTTCTGAGCAAGCGAATGAGGGCTTAGTGATGGATTTACCTCACTAAACTGACCAGAAAAGGGTGGAAGCAAAATAAAAGCTGCAATTTGAATGTAGCCGGAGGACACATGCAGCAGGGAACGGCTTTTCAACCCCAGAAAGCCAAAGGTGGGATGTTAAGAAAATTGGGAGCTTTTCTTGCATCAGGGGCTCCGTGTTAGCCAAAAGAGCCCAGCATCTTGGATGGGGCGTTGTCTTTAGAGACAGTGAATGCAAGAGAATTCGGGACAACCTAGCGTGGACTGTGACAAAGACTGTGAATCTGTCTTCATGCTAAGCCATCTTGTGTTTGGACACTGTGATGAAGTACAACAAATACAAGAATTCCACTTTAAAAGTCCATGGCTTAGGAAAACTGCTCTACCAGTTAGAGTATTTGGTGCAAGTAAGAAAAAACACCTCTTTAAACAAAATGGAACAGGCCTTTCCTGGTGGTCTAGTGGTTAAGACTCTACACTTGCATGGCAGAGGGCACAGGTTTGATCCCTGATCTGGGAACTAAGATGCTACAAACCACACAGAACAGCAAAATTAACGAGAATCTGTCAGAAAGATACAGGATGGTTTGCAAGATGGAGTGTAAAGCTGCTCCACTGGTCACTGCAAGGTGAAAATTTCTAATTATGGTGTTGGAGAAGACTCTGGAGAGTCCTTTGGACTGCACGGAGATCAAACCAGTCAATCCTAAAGGAAATCCACCCTGAGTACTCATTGGAAGGACTGGTGCTTAAGCTGAAGTTCCAAAATTTGGCCACGTGATGCGAAGGGCCATTTCATTAGAAAAGACCCTGATGCTGGGGAAGACTGAAGGCAGAAGGAGAAGGGGACGACAGAGGATGAGATGGCTGGATGGCATCACTGACTCAATGGACATGAACCTGAGCAAGCTCCCGGAGATGGTGAAGGACAGGGAAGCCTGGCGTGCTCAAGTCCATGGGGTCGCTAAGAGTCGGACACGACTGAGCCACTGAACAACAGCTAAGGGTCTGGAGAGCTGAGGCTGACTGACAGCCCATGGGGGCCACGCTGCCGAGATAAACATGGAGCCCACACATTTTCCCTGCATCACTCCTACTCAGGATTCAGGGTTCGGAGCAAGAGAGTCTGACTACCCAGCCTGGATCATGTGCCCACCCCTCGTCCAGGATTGGCTTGGGCACTTTGATTGACAGCCGTAAAAAGCCAACACACACTGGTGGGGAGGGAGGCAATTCCCCAAGGAAATCTGGGTACCATTACCCAAGAAAGAGAAAAGGAAAGGAAGTCAGGCAGGCAAGCATAAGCCACTTTACTGTCTCTTACCAAATCTCCTGCAGCAGAGAAAATGAGGTCCCAAAGTGTGTTTTTACATGATTTCACGTTCAAATATAAAAGACTGTTCTCCCTAAATGGTTGTGTATTTAAAAGACACATCCTCCTGGAGAAGCAGCTTCTTCAACTATAAATGAGAAAGTTGAGCCAAACAACTTTCAAACTAGAAGGAACTCAGGCAAGGAAAAAACTACTGATTAATTACAAATTAATTTACTACTTTGATAAATTTATTAATTTAATTAATTTGTTGAGGATCTGGCTTCCCCGGTGGCGTAGCGGTAAAGAGTCAGCCTGCAACGCTGGAGACGCAGGAGATGCGAGTTCTGACCCCTGGGTCGGGAAGATCCCCTGGAGGAGGAAATGGCAACCCACTCTAGTACTCTTGCCTGGGAAATCCCATGGGCAGAGGAGCCTGGCGGGCTGCAGTCCATGGGGTCGCAGAGTCAGACACAACTTAGTGTCTCTTAATGACTGAGCACAGCTCTGGTGGGATTTGCATCTTGACAGGTGACTGGGTCTGCCCTGGGGATTCAGCTGAAGGGGGAACCAAGTGGGTGCCTGGAGGCAACATGGAGACAAAGGCAGGAGAACCTTAGTGGAGACATTTCTCTCCTTGGCCCATCTCCTGGAAGACAAACTGTCTCCAGCTATCAATGGAGCATCTTCTCAGAGCCCGTCCCCAGTGCCTCTGAGGTCTAAGGAAGATGAAAGAGTGTGAATGTGGGCTGCTCTGCGCCCTGGAGCCAGGGCGGCCTGTGGGCTGGTGTGCCTGCTTCTTTCTGGAGCTTCCCTTACAAAGCAGCCCCTGGTGTGGTTTTGTGATCGTTTCGCTCTTTGGCTTGGGGGATTTGGGCCACACTGCTTGCGGGATCCTGTTTCCTCAACCAGGGTTTGAACCCAGGCCCATTGCAGGGAAAGTACCGTGGAAGTCCTAACCACTGGACTTCCAGGGACATTGCCAGCCCTTGGCCTTTGCTTGCCATGGCTTTAGACGCAACACTCACACCCCCGCCATTCCCCACCCCTCTCTTCAGTCCAACCATCGCCTTTCCCTGGTCGGCTCCATCATCACCTTGAGGGCTCAGTGTAGCCACAGGAAGGGAAGTGAGCCCTAGAGTCAGTCAGGGAAGGACAATGCAGCTGAGGGTGGAGGAGGCTGGTGTCACAGGACACGTGCCTCTGCTCGTTCAGTAAGAGATCGAGGCTGCTGTAGGGGTTTGGGAGTCTGTAGAGTAAAAGCATATACATACACATGTATGTTTTATGTATCTATAATTATTTGCATATTTATTTGGGCTTCCCAGGTGGCACTAGTGGTAAAGAACCCACATGCCAACGCAGGAGACATAAAAGACACAGTTTCGATCCCAGGTTGGGAATAACCCCTGGAGGAGGGCATGGCAACCCACTCCAGTATTCTTGCCTAGAGAATCCATGGACAGAGAAGCCTGGCGGACTACAGTCAGTCCATGGGGTTGCAAAGAGTGAAACACAGCTGAAGTGACTTACCACACGTGCACATATGTATTTATATATTTTAATATGTGTGTGCTAAGTCGCTTTAATCGTGTCTGATGCTATGCGACCCCGTGGACTATAGCCTGTCAGACTCCTCCGTCCATGGAATTTCCCAGGCAAGAATACTAGAGTGGGTTGCCGTGCCCTTCTCCAAGGGATCTTCCCTACCCAGGGATCGAACCCACATCTCTTACCTCTCCTGCATTGGCAGGTGTGTTCTTAACCACTAGCACCACCTGGGAAGCCCGTGTATTTTAATATATCCTTATGTATAGGGGGGCTTCCCTGGTGGTTCAGCTGGTAAAAGAATCTGCCTACAGTGCGGGAGATCTGGGTTAGATCCCTGGGTTGGAAGATCCCCTGGAGAAGGGGACAGCTGCCCCACTCCAGTATTCTGGCCTGGAGAATTCCATGGACCGTGTAGTCAGGGTTGCAAAGAGTCGGACATGACTGAGCGACTAACACTTTCACTTTAATGTATATTTTATTGGTATTTATGTGAATCCAAGTTTAATAATTCAGATTGGATGAAGAGGAATCAAATTTCCTGGGAGACGTGGGGAAGTTCAATGCTGGAGGGAGAAAAGAGGATTGAAGAAGTTCAAAGTGAAGAGAAGAGAAGTGAGAGTCACTCATTCGTGTTCGACTCTTTGTGATCTCAGGGAGGTACGAAGAAATCATACCCTTTCTCTGGCCTGCAAGACTTGCTCGCTCACACGTGTGCCCGCTGCTATTTCCAGATTCCCAGCCCCTACCCCTTTACAGGTCCCAGGTCAAGTTACATCTCTTCTACTGTTGCTTTTTCTTCACATACACAGGCCATCTATCAGCGTTTCATCAGTTATTGATTTCACTGTTACTCAGTTTTTAGATTGCCAGTTGAAAATTGTTTCTGCAAAATAAATGCTTGTAAGTCAGCCCACTTTTCCGTGGACTCACACTGCCATTTCAGAGGTATGATCCCGCAGACCACAAAACCTGAACATGTGGACTAAAAACCACACATAGAACCTACTGTACCCTTAAAAGATGCACTGTTTGACTGGGATTCTCCCTTTGACATCTGCAAGAAAAGCTAGTCAAACAGGTGATCAATTACAAAGAGTGCTCCAAGCTAAAAGTGTATTCGTTTTTTATTAACCACGTTTCTGGATTGATTGGCTTCTGTTGTATTGGTTTTTCTCAACGATGAATGTCAATTGACTAATTAATCATTCACACTGGAAATCGTTTGTCTGGATATTTAGTGGAAACCTCCTGTGAGCCCACAGGGCAGCGCTGACTACGAGCAGCTCCTCGGCACCCTCCCCTTCCTCGTGGTCACTGCGTCCTGACTTGTCCTACACTCCCCCACCCCTTAATGACTCTGCTGGTCATGAGACAGCCCTCTCAAGACTGACCTTGCCCTCAGCCGAAAGTCACATTTACTCCTGGAATTACATTTGCTTCTGCCTCTTCCTGCCCTGTGCTTCCCCGGCACTGGCTCTTTCAGGTGTTTGGCCCTGAGGTCCATTTATTTATCAAATTTTCAGAGCAAAGTAGTAAAATGTCACTTTCTTTAAAATCGTATGTTAGCATTTTGCCAGCAGCTAGTAGCAATGATCTTTTTAGTTCCAGCCTTTCTACGCGGGGATACACAGTCTTCTTGTTCTTGTTTTTTGATTGTATTTTTTTTAAGTCCAATATTGCAGGCACATTGCAGGTCCTACCAACTGTGAGGTGCGTTCCTGCTTTGGATCATGAGATGCGCAAGAAAGACAGGTCTCAACAATCTGTCGCTGAAATCCAAACTCCTTGAATCCCAAGTGAAAGCCCCCGATGACGCTTTACAGTGTTCAAAAATCCACGTCAAAAGGGATGGAAATCTGCTCCCCAGCCAAGCAATAGCTAGAGCCTGGGAAACAAAAATGGTGGCTGACTCTCGTCCAAAGGTTTGCTGAACAGGACTTCTCTTTGCTGTACTTCGATAAGATCTGCACTCTTCTAATTCATTTGCAAAACTGGTTGCGCCCATTGAATGGATGTCAGTACGGGGGTGCATCCCACGGTTTGTGTAAGTGCTGGTTCCGTCATCCTGGCTGAAGAAGTAAAGTAGAAAATGCCCGCATTTGCAGGGTGGGGGCTGAGTGGGGAAGCGCTGAAGGCCTGGGCCTGGACCCCCGCTGTCCTGCCTGCCGCCCTGCTCATCGCGGGAGGACAAAGCGCTTGACCTCGCTGCGGCTCGCTTTCCAGCTTACACCAGGTTTTGCAGCTCTGTGCCACTCAAGGGCAGGACGCAGAGGGGGCCACTGAAATGAAAGAAGTGAGATCACTCGGAAAAGACTGAAGTGCCGTCCAGCTTTGAGGCAGGGATGTCCGCAGCGGAGAAAAAAGAAGCCACAGGAAGAGCTGCTGGTTTCCACGTGCTGTTCCTCTTCAACTCAGCACGGCTGCTTATAGATCAGGTAGAGGCTGAAACCAAGAAGAGGAAGGACAGGAGGGAGGCCGACAGGAAGAGACAGGATGGAGCACCTGCTGAAATGAGCGTCGCATTGCTGGCCAGTGATTCACACCCAGTGCCAGCAACCAGGAACTAGTGGCTCAGTGTCTCACACTCCAAGAGCATCACAAAATCTACATATGCGCTGAATACATGATATATAAGATTGTATACGCTACCTTTACACTGTGACTGCAATACATACTATATATACTATTGCACAGTACACATTTATATATGCTATACACGCAGGGCTTCCCAGGAGGCTCAGTGGTAAAGAATTCACCTGCCAAAGCAGGAGACGCAGGAGACACAGGTTCCATCCTCGGTCCTGAAGATCCCCTGAAGTAGGAAATGGCCACCCACTTCAACATTCTTGCCCGGAAATTCTACAGATGGAGGAGCCTGGCGGGCTACAGTCCACGGGATCTCAAAGAGTCAGACTCGACTGAGTGACGGAGCACGTAGGTTCTACATACAATACTATATGTGCATTTTACATACGCATACACGTGTATAATACTATACATAATGTACAACGTAAACGCAGTGTATATACTATACTAGTACATGGTATGTAGTATAACGTGTATACGATACATAGTATAATATAACGTATGAAGTGGGAAGTATTAGCCACTCAGTCGTGTTTGACTCACTGTGACCCCATGGACTGTAGCCTGCCAGACTCCTCCATCCACGGGATTTCTCAGGCAAGAATATTGGCATGAGTTGCCATTCCCTTCTCCAGGGGAATCTTCCAAACCCAGGGATAGAACTCCCACATTGCAGACAGATTCTTTACCATCTGAGCCACCAGGGAAGGCCCAATATAATATAGAGTGTGTGTATATTTATGTATATGCATAATACATACACTATACATTTATAAATACAAATGTATATTTATATATATACACTATATATATTTATATCCTAATTCTCAGAGGCTTTGCTGCCAGATTTCCTCACAGCATTACTGGTGCTGAGAGTTCCATCTCTCTCATGATTCAGGAGCTCTCAAGAACACTGTCATCTTCTTCGGGACAGTCTTCCTCGCACATGCAGGAAGGATCTTGGTGTGTGTCCCATATGACTTGATCTGACTCCCGCTGTCCATCAAAGAACACTCCCAACTGGGCCAGATGATTTAGCAACCTGTAAGCCGTTAGCCACCATGTATATAAGCATTCTGAGAAGCAAGTTCTGTCCCAGCAAGACTTGCAGCTGAATCTCCTTTACCCTGGAGATTTTAAAACCCATTGCCTACAAGGAACCAGGCATAAACATGGAGAGAAGGGCCATATGTAGAAGCATATTTGTTCACCCTGGAGTCCTGGCCTGCATCCCAATGGCGTGTGTTCGTCCGCTCCTTCTCAAGGGGGCAGCCGATGCCCAGCCCCAGACAAACGCTGGCCTGTGTTGCCAAATCTTCCACTGTCCCAAAATACGTTTCCAAAAATCTGGATTTTTTTCTTGAAATTACCTGATTTTTAAATGGTCACTCAATTTTTTTTAACAGCCTACAGATGAAAGAAAACAGCAGAGTCAGCCTGTGAACATCCCATTAAGGGCCTCTACTTTTTACTCAAGGTGCTAGTGATAAAGAACTCACCTGCCAATGCAAGAGATGTACAAAGACATGGGTTCAATCCCTGGGTCGGGAAGATCCTCTGCAGGAGGAAATGGCAACCCACTCCAGTATTCTTGCCTGGAGAATCCCAGGGACGGGGGAGCCTGGTGGGCTACAGTCTATAGGGTCAAAAAAGAGTCAGACACGACTGAAGCAACTTAGCACTTTTTTCTCAAAAAATCAGAGTTGATTTTTTTTTTCTATTACACTATCTCATTAAAAGGTGAAAATCAAATTAATCGTGAAGTTCACCTAGTGTCTTGTCTTTGGACTTCCATACCACGTTAGCCATATCCTCTACGAAGCAGAGCCTGAAACAAGGAGTAAGATGTTTATGCTCCATTCAGGGCATGCTGTCCCTGGGCTTTTGGAGAAGGCAGTGGCACCCCACTCCAGCACTCTCGCCTGGAGAATCCCATGGACGGAGGAGCCTGGTGGGCCGCAGTCCATGGGGTCGCGAAGAGTCGGACACGACTGAGCAACTTCACTTTCACCTTTCACTTTCAAGCATTGGAGAAGGAAATGCCAACCCACTCCAGTGTTCCTGCCTGGAGAATCCCAGGGATGGGGGAGACTGGTGGGCTGCCGTCTATGGGGTCGCACAGAGTCGGACACGACTTTAAGGTGGGGCAAAGGGAAGGAGTGGAGGGAGGGGGAAAGCACTGCAGAGTGTTGCTGCAGAGAGACACGCAGGCCGCCAGGCAGGTGGGGTCACTCCGCACATGGAGATGAAGACGGGCTGCGGGGAGAAACCGGCTCTTGAGAGCAGGCTGTGGGAGAAAGGAAGCAGGGGGCTTTACTCTGCCAAGTCCGGGCAGAGAAAGGGGGGAGGCAGGTGAAACACCTGGGCTGAGGGCGCAAGACCTGGGCTGAGCGCCTCCTTACTCTGGCCTTCGGTGCCTCACTCTCCTCACCCTCGTTCTGGTCCTGGCCAGCCCACTTCTGTCTCCCATCAGTGTTCCCCTCATGGGCTGACCCTCTCCTGCAGCTACAGATCTCAGATCTCATAACTACAGTGGTGCCCGCTGTTTACTCAAATCCAGAAGCTCTGGGCCTATGGCTACTTGGCCCAGTTGCCTGGCAGAGGAAACGGGGAGGTCCCAGCGCTCTCAGGACAGGCGACTGGTTGGCTGCAGTGGTGGCTGTAGTATAGCCCAGGGGGTCCCTTCAGAAGAAACGGAGGCAGCTGGGAGAATCTAAGCAGGTACAGATGTGGCGGTCCAGCGGCTAGGACTCCACCCTTCCACTGCATGGGGCACAGGTTCAATCCCCGGTCGGGGAACTAAGGTCCTGCGAGCTGCCCGGCACAGCCAAAAACAATACCAATGCGATGATACAGATAGATATAGGACACACGTGTGTGTGTGTTCAGTTGCTCAGCCACGTCTGACCCTTTGCGACCCCAGGGACTGTAGCCTGCCAGGCTCCTCTGTCCATGGGATTCTCCAGGCAAGAATGCTGGAGTGGATTGCCGTGCCCTCCTCCTGGGGATCTTCCTGACCCAGGGACGGAACCCACGCCTCCCATGTCTCCTGCATTGCAGGCAGACTCTATGACTGAACCAGCAGGGAAGCCCATAAGAATACATGGACATAGTCGAGGAATAGTTATATCAAGAACCGTTAAGTTAGTTATCAGAAATGAGAGACAGGAGGTGATCCCCTGGTGAGCCAGTGGTTAGGCCTCAGAGCCTACTCTGCCGAGGGCCTAGGCTTGATCCTTGGTTGGGGAACTAAGATTCCCCGAACTGTGTGGCTCTGCCAGAAAAAAAAAAAATGAGAAGAGTGAAATCACTGCAGATCCTGCAATTAGCAAAAGGATAATAAGGAAGGGTTAGAACAACATTATGCCAATAAATACATCTTACGTGAAATAGAGAAGTTCCTTGGGAGGGGGGGGAAATGATTAAGTTGACACGGCCCAATGCTGTAGCACAAATCTGAAACTTCAATTATAAACCTAACCCATTTTCTCAAAATCATTCAAATCAGAACATTCACGAATGTAGCAAATAGTTTAAAATCATATAGCAAAATTCTTTAAGCCAAGGTCTCAGACTTCAAGTGGAAGCTCGCCCGCTAGGCTTACTATGAATACAAAAGGTTAATCGACCTAATCAAGGGAGTGGCGGGAGTAAGGCAAATCTGGAGAATAATCGAAGAACACCAGAAACCATACCCACACTGCTCCAGAAAGCTTAATTCAGAAAAATGCTGTGACGACAGCTGGTTGCCAGACCTTTCCCATCAGAGATGGCAAGCAGGAATGTGAAAGGGGCCGGAGAGCAGCTGGGGATCAGGCAGTGGGGTGGTCAGACGCTGACACGCTCCTTGCAACACCAAGGCTCCATCTGGTTTCGCAACTACAAGTGCAGTCAGGGACTCCAGATTTTCCAGATTGTTATTTTAAATCCCTCAGTGTTTAAATGTTGGCTCAGCTTGGAAGGGAAAAAAAAGTACGGTGTGAGGCAAACACATCAGCAGAGCAGACATAGCTGCCCTCCATCCGTCGTCCCTCCTTCGTGTTCCGCTTTCAGGGGGCGGCGTGTGCAGAGAGGGGGCAGGGTGGGGGGGGAGGCGTGTGCTTGCTTGTCAGTTTGTTTGCACTTTTCCTTATTTTGCAAAGCTAAAGACTCAAGCTCTGGACGCTTTTTCTTCCTTTGCCATGGCCCTTGGAGCACAGGGACTACGCAGCGAAGGGAGGCGGCCACGCCCTGACTCAGCCTCACTCCTTCTGCCTCCTGCCCCCTGGGCCCAGCAGATAGGGAGCTAAATCCCAGGATCTGAAGGGGCCAGGTGCCTCCTCTCCCCTTCAAGGCTGCCTCCAGCTCACAGACCCGGCTTCAGTTTTTGAAACCGCTGTTTCCATATGGCCAAGGTGGGAGGGGGCATGGCAAGGGCAGACTTCGTTTTACTCTGATGAGATGTTATCCTGTGTCAGGAAACGAGATGAAAAGCAAATCTTCCTGAGCTTCCTGAAAAGAAAGCTGACACTTCGGGCCTCTGAGCCCAGGCCCTGGTGTGAGAGTCGGCTGTCACGGCCACCGGTTTGTGCTCCAGTGAGCCAAGCCGGGGTAGCTGTGCCCGCTCCAGGAGACGCTTCAAACAGGCAGGGCAGGCTCCGTGGAGATTGCCTGGCACTAATGAGCCAGCACCTGCCAGGCATCCGGCCTCTCGGCAGGAATAAGACTTTCCAGCAGCACCAGGAAGCACAGTGGCTTTAAGGCAAGCGCGAGATGAAACGGCTCAGAGAGGAGGCCGGATGGTCAGACACTCAAGGGCTAAGAGCACTGGAAAGGCCCATCAGAACATAGACAGACGCTGCGAAAATGTCCTCAAAGCCGCTCTCCTAAGCCACTTTGATGAGCCCAGCCAAGCTCCCCATGGGCCCAGCCCCAAGCTCCACGGAGCAGCTCCAAGCAGTTCAGGCCCCAATTGTCCGTGTCGTTTGTGCGTCTCCATCAAGGCCACTGAAGCCACGATTTTCAGCAATAATCATCAGTGAGCTGGCAGCAAAAGCCTCCCTTTTCACACCAGCTCACACAGAAACCAGAGGGTTTTCCGAGGCGTCCTGCTGTTCCTTGTCTTCCTGGGCTGTCTTCAACTCTCCCAGCTTCACGCCGGAGAGGCTGGACCCACCTGGGCCTTGAACAATCCCACCCAAGCTGTGCATGCTTAGTCGCCTCAGTCGTGTCTAACTCTTTGCAACCCCGTGGACTGCAGCTCACCAGGCTTCTCTGCCCTTGGGGTTCTCCAGACAAGAATACTGGAGTGGGTTGTCATTTCCCCCTCCAGGGGATCTTATTCCACCCAGGCTGTACCTGGAGGAAACAGGAGCGTGGCTTCATGGGACAGGCTGGCAGGGGGCCAAGGGGGTTCTTCGGGGAAATTCAGGACTCTGCAGAGACTCAAGGTGTCGAGAAACAGCCCCCCGACACACACACATAACCCCTGCCCAGCCACCTGGAGGCCAACATCCCCTGAGTGAGGAACCTTTGTTCCAGAATAGTCTTCTCTGGAAAAATGAGAGCACATTCAGAGAACAAGCCACCTTAACACTCCAGGAAAGAAAGAACTGAAAGGGGATACAAGCAGAGGAGTAGTCCTACTTGTTTAAAGGTCTTCCCAAATCCTGGAGGAAGTTTTGCCAGAATCATACAGTTGAGTATTTATAACAGGAAAAGTATCAAAGTCCGGGCAAATTACAGCACCTCACATTTAGAATGCAGGCACTGTTTTAAGCATTAGATATATGAACTTTTTGTATCCTCACAGCAATCCTATGTGGTAGGTACTTACACAGCTCTCAATCAACTAACGCAGAAACTAAAGCACAGAGAGTTTAAGTAATTTGCTACGGTCACACAGCTAATAAGCACCAGAGCTGGTATCTGAACCTGGATAGTCTGAGCCACGATGCATGGCTGCCTCCTGCAATTTGATGCTATAAATGAGTGATGACAAAAACATAAAGAGCATGTTCTCAACAAAACTATAATCCGAAAAACTGCACGCACCCCTGTGTTGACTAGCAGCAAGCACTATTTGCAACAGCCAAGATATGGAAGGAGAAGGCAATGGCACCCCACTCCAGCACTCTTGCCTGGGAAACCCCATGGACGGAGGAGCCTGGTGGGCTGCAGTCCATGGGGTCGCGAAGAGTCGGACACAACTGAGCGACTTCACTTTCACTTTTCACTTTCATGCATTGGAGAAGGAAATGGCAACCCACTCCAGTGTTCTTGCCTGGAGAATCCCAGGGATGGCGGAGCCTGGTGGGCTGCCGTTTACGGGGTCGCACAGAGTTGGACACGACTGAAGCGGCTTAGCAGCAGCAGCAGCCGCCGCAAGATATGGAAACAATCTAAATGTCCATGGACAGATAAATGGATAAAGATGTGGTACGTGGAATATTACTCAGCCATTAACAAGAATGAAATCATGCCACGGGCAGCAATATACATGGACCTAGAGACTCTCGTCCTAAGCAAAGTAAGTCAGAAAGAGAAGGATAGATATCATATGCTATCACTTATACGCGGAATCTAAAATATGGCACAAACGAACATACCCACTAAACAGAAACAGACTCACAGACAGAGAGAACAGGGCTGTGGTTGCCAAGGGCAGGGGTGAGGGCACGATTGGGGTTAGTGGGGTTAGTGGGTGCAAACTGTTACACACAGAATGAGTGAGAGACAAGATCCTATTGTATGGCACAGGGAAGTATATTCGGTATCCTGGGATAAATCATAATGGAAGAGAATGTAATATAAATAATTTAAAAATATTTTAAAAGGAAGGTATATATGTGCATACTTGAGTCACTCTGCTATACAGCAGAAATTAATATAACATTGTAAATCACCTATGCTTCAATGAAACTTTTTTTAAAAAAAAGAATACTGGTCAAACTTTGAATCTATAGTGAGGTCAAACCATAAAATAAAGAAAATCAATCTGGATTTTCATCCCTTGAAGATGGGGGTGGGGGGAAGCGGATGTTCTAATTAGCAAAGTGCTTTCACTGAGTTATTCATTCTCTCAAAACATTTTGGTTTGGCATCCACCAAATGTGGATCCCTAGAGCTAGAGTGGTGAGCAAGTGATACCCAGGCTCTGCCCTCATGGGGCTTCTCCTGGAGCAGTAGGGACAGACCAAGTCAACTGCTCCTAAAATTAAACATAAGGACAAAGAGTGCTAAAAAAAAAAAAGAAGAAGAAGAAGAAGAATATAAGGGTCATCACTTTCTGAAATAAATAGCATTTTCCTGATTTTACAGATAAGGAGACTGGGCTTTCAGAGTGAAATACAATAATACAAAAGAACACACTAAATGTTTACATTTTATTTTTAGTAGGTTCTCAATGTATCCATATGATGTGGCATTCAAAAGACATCAAAGGGTGTACAGAGAAAGTTCCTTTCCACTGGACTCCAGCTTCCTAGAGGCAATCCGTGGTGGGTCTCCAAGCAATCGAATACACACATAATTTTTTCTTTACACAAATTATAGCACTGTTCTGCCCCTTGGCGTTTTCCTCCAACAAATAAATAGACCATACGCCTCTTCATTTTCTTTATTTTTTTTGGCTGCACTGGGTCTTTGTTGCAGTGTGTGGGCTTTCTCTAGTTGCCCCAAGACATGTGGGATTTTAGTTTACTGACCAGGGATCAAACCTGCGTCCCTTTCATTGGAAGGCAGATTCCTAACCACCAGAACATCAAGAAAGTCCCCACTTCTTTACTGTCTTATGGCCACAAGGCGTTTCATGACCCGCTTTAGCCAGTTCCCTATGGACGGTCACTGAGGCAATTTCCAGTCTTTTTAGCATAGACGGTACTGCAGGGACCACTAAAAACACAGACTGCTTCACACACATGGGAGTATAACCACATGACAACCTCCCAGAAGGGGAATTTCTGGGTGGACAGCCATGTGCATTTGTAATTTTGACGGTAACCATACTGTCCACCAACGAGATGTCCCCAACGTACACTCATCCAGCAGCGGGTGGGACTGCCTGATCACCAAACCCCAGCTCAGGGAGAACACAGCACTTAAGAATCAGGGGACTGGGAACCCACTCCATCCCTGGCTAACTGTGGGCCTTTAGGCTCTCAACTTCCAGTTCCCGAGAACCTCACAGAAAAAGTGGGCTCAGGAAGGACCCCTGCCCTATGTTCCTGAGGCGTCCCAGCCACAGCCCAGTGGAGCCAAGGAGGGAAGCCCTAGTGCTCCCCAGGAGAGCAGCTCACTAGAGATGGCCTCAAGGTCAAGGCCAAGAGAGCCAACTGCACTGGGCCAGGGGCAGACAGGACACATCAACGCTGACGCCAGCAAAACAGCTCCAGCTCTGCAGCCAGAATGGCCACTGCCCAGGCTGCATGACCCCGACAAGCTGCTTCCTCTCTGCTTTCCTCCCCCGTAAACAGGAGGCAGGCGAGCGTGTGAAGCATTGCGCGCACAGCAGCAGCTCCAACCCCAGTCACGGTCACGGGACAGACACGGGGGCCCAGCACACACACTCCTGAACACACCAGCACCTCCCTCCCCTGACCACTGTGGCTCTCTGCCCTCGACCAGTGCAGGAGAGGAGCTGCCATGGAGCATCCAGCTTCTCTGTCCTCCCCTGCCTGGGGCTGGGACGCAGTGAGGCTGTGTACAGTGTGTTTGGCACCACCTCCCAGAAGCCTCCGAGGGGCTGCACCCAGGTGCCCACAGCGATAATGGGCTCATCAGCCTGCTCCCTTGACTCACTTCCCTGTCTCACCTCTGACTCCCCGCCAACACCTCCTAAAACTGGAAGTGTTACTCATTCAGTCACGTCCAACTCTTTGCAACCGTGGACTGTAGCCCACCAGGCTCCTCTTTGCATGGAATTCTCCAGGCAAAAATAATGGAGTGGGTTGCCATGCCCTCCCCCAGGAGATCTTCCGGACCCGGGGATCAAACCCACACCTCCTGCAGATTCTTCACCATCTGAGCCACTGGGAAAGCACAACACCTCCTGGGACCGCCCTTCCCCCCTCAAAATCAACCACTTGAACTCAGGCTCTGCTTCTGAGGGCGTCCAAGCTAAGAGCACCGTCATCCCTGAGCAGAGGAGGGATGGACAGATGAAGAAGGGGCAGTGGTGGGACACAGAGGAAAGTTTGCAGGACAAATGTAAACGCCAAGGTTGGAAGTAAGAAAGCAGTGAGAGGAGAAGAATATAATGATGACGAGACACTGTAACGTCCTCACACCGTCCACAGCCAGTGTGCCGGGACTGCCACTGCCAGCACCATCTCTTTGCTGAGGCTCTCCCCAAGCTGTAATGGGCAGCGGGCATGCAAGTCATCAATACTCCAGTTCTCAACCAACCACTAACAAGGTGGAGCATAAACACCCCAGGTCCCTGACCCCTTGGATGGGGTAACCCTCTATTGCAGCCCGCATCCCAATACCCAGCTGCCAACAGTGGGGGGTGGCTTCATAACAGCCCTTTGTTGGCAGGATGCCATGCCCGCCTCCAGGGGATCTTCCCAACCCAGAGATCGAACGCAGGTCTCCGCATTGCAGGCGGATCCTTTACCGTCTGAGCCACCAGGGAAGCCCAGGCACAGGCCAGCAGCTTTTTATGTATTGTACAGATCTGATACAGTTTCTATCAAGAAAACAGAGAACACAACACTGTCCGTACACAAAACGAAAGGCCAGGCCTTTGTTTCAAAACAAATGTCTGAGATGACAACAGGGAGAATGATCCAGTTCGAAGCCAAGCCAGCTGTGAACAAAATGTGACCAAGCAGATCTTTTTTGGGTCATGAAAGCTCTGACTGAAGAAAAACAAGGCCAGCAGAGAAAGAAAGCCAGGTTTCCAAACCATATCATATACACACCCATTGTCTGGGGGTTATGTCCTTGCTGAGAACACATTCCTTGGGGAAAACGTTTTGGCAAAGTAATTGGGCTTTAATCAGCCCAGCTTTTGCAAATCTGCCCCTTGCTCCAGGGTTAGCCTGCATTCACCACAACAGGTTGGTGGGGCGGGGCGGGGGGGGGGGGGCGCAGTTTTCTGTATTTCTTCCAGGAAACACAGAGTGAACTCTAGTTAAGTTTGAGAGCTGTATCATTAGCATCTCATTAATGACTCTAATCTCTCTGTAAGTGCAGAGAAGGCACAAAAATTCACCGCCTAAGCCACAAGCTCTAATTGCTGCTGTCCTTCTAAGCAGGGGGCGGGATGGGGGGCAGAAACAGGCCATGCTTTGTGGCTTCTCTCGAACAAAAGCCCCATTTGTTAATGAGGTTTCTTCATTTAGGGCAGGAGAAAACTTTTGGGTTATTATTAGGCCACAAATGAAGGCTTGTGTTTCATTTAACTGCCCCACTTAAGGAAGGAAACTTTGCTTTGGTAATTAAAGAATTATTTTTAAGTGTTGAGGCTTCTGGATAACCTTGAATGAAGCCTCAAATGTGATGAGGCTTGGTGCCCCATCTGTAAATTTAACCAACTGGGGCGAATGATCCCAAAGACTTGGTCTAGCTCTAAGGATCTATGGTTTTGCTCATCTCACCGCTTTCCCCTCATAGTGTGTGTGTGCTCGGTTATATCCGACTCTTTGCAGCCCCATGGAGTGCAGCCTACCAAGGCCTCCTCTGTTCACGGAATTTTCCAGACAAGAATACTGGAGCAGGTTGCCATTCCCTTCTCCAGGGGATCTTCTGGATGCAGGGATCCAACCTGCATCTTCTGCACTGGCAGGAGGATTCTTTACCACTGGGGCCACCTGGAAAGTGTCACCCTTCAAAATGCACATGTTAATGCTCCCTGTTCTTTGTAACCCTCAGGGTCTCTGGATACTGCTGGAGACCAGCATCTCTGGTCATCCCCACTGTAGCTTCCGCAGAGGATCCCATCTATGGACTAGCATCTCCCCTCTGCCACCCATGGAAAAGAAAACAAAAGATAATGGCCTTCGTCAGCTTCATATGTTGAGTCATCATGTACCATCTGAGGTCGTCTCCTGGCTGAGTGAACATCACAAATCATCACCCCAGGAGGAAGTTCATGGCTCCTGGAGAAGGGCAGCCCCATTGTGAAAGCTTTAAAACCCATGCTCGTAAAATGTGGTGAGGAAATTCATCTTTGAGGTTTACGGCCAACGAAATCTGTGATATCTCTTTTATGGATGCTTTTAATGTTCTCTGCAGAGCAATGAGCCACTGACCCGGGGAAAGTGTGGTTGAGCTGCTTCCTGAGTGAAAACAAGAGGTGGTCATTGTGTGTCCCCCGTCAGTGGCCCTGCCCAGGCTGGTAAACCAAACCCTAGGCTCCAAGGGGTAGCTTATCCCAGAGTCTTCTCAAGAAGCCTGTTGTTGGTCGTCATTTAGTCGCAAAGTCATGCCCAGCTCTTTGAGACCCCATGGACTGTAGCACAGTCCAGGCTCCTCTGTCCATGGGATTTCCCAGGCAAGACGACTGGAGTAAGTTGCCATTTCCTTCACCAGGGATCTTCCTAACCCAGGGATTGAACCCACGTCTCCTGCATTGGCAGGTGGATTCTTTAACACTGAGCCACCGGGGAAGCCCCTGGCTACACACAAAATGAGATGGGTTCAGTTCCACCATCCAGGGCTTGGGGGCTTCCCTTTGGGCATTTGTCAGGGAAAGGCTGTGAGTAACCCCGGAATGACCACCTACCCCCGTGGTTCTCTGTCTGCGGTTGCCATGGAGACAACTAGGATGCTCTTTGGGAGCTCTTATGACATTTGCTCTCCTTGCTTATTAGCTCTTGACTCTGAATCTGCCCACCATTCCCAGCACATACCTAAGCTCCCCGAGGAGCCTGGGTCAGCCCCTGGGGAGCCATGTGAGGTCCCCGTGTGCCCTGAGCCAGCCCTTCCCTTGGCCTCTCTGCTCCTGTGCATCAGCCTGGCCTCTTGTTTCTGCTGCTCCCTAATTGCCCTGGACATACACTATCTCTGCCTGTAAGGATTGTTCCTGCAAAGTGAACAGAAACCTCCTGGCCAAGCTCCAAACACCAATCATCCTGAATTTATCATCAGCTCCTCAGAAGAAAAAGGCCCCATGTCCCGCCCTAGCCACTCTCCTCCCAAGCATCCTGACTTCCTGACCTTGCCGCATTCTGTTTCAAAACACTTCTCGCTCTGGCCAAACTGCAAAGGGCGAACACATTTAATGAAGTTCGAGCTGACCCATTTTTCCTCCAAGCATCCCTTCACGTTTCTAGTCATGACAACGCTTCGTCTCCTCATGAAGCCTGCCAGCTCGTAGTCCTGGAGTCAGCAGACCCTTCCTGCCCCTGGGAGGAGTCTTTGCAGGGGAAGCTGGGCTGAGCTGATGGAAGCTCCAGGTGTCATCCCCATGTGCTAGTCGGTCTGTGCCCAGCTGAGCCTTCAGGGTGGGAGCCCGGGCACGCAAGTCATCATCTGGAAGAATGACTGTGGTCCAAGAGTTCCAAAGAGCTCCCAGGATCCCAGGGAGATGCTGCTGACACCGAACTGTTCCACCTGAGACTCGGAAATAGGCTCAGTGACCTCCAGCGACAGGCTTAGACTCCAGTATCAAGAAGGACCCTCGAAACCAGTTAGTGCGGGGCTCAGAGGGGGCTCCTCTCTGCTAAAGATGCCTCACACAAGGACAAGATCTGAGGGAAAGCAAATATTGAGGACGGTCTTCTCTGGTGTCTCAGTGGTAAAGAATCCGCTTGCAATGCAGGAACCACAGGAGATGCGGGTTGGTTCCCTGGGTCGGGAAGATCCCCTGGAGGAAGAAATGCAACCCACTCCAGTATTCTTGCCTGGAGAATCCTGTGGGTCGAGGACCCTGGTGGGCTACAGTCCATGGGGTCGCAAAGAGTCAGACACAACTGAGTGACTGAGCACGCACACCAATATAGATGAAAGGAACTGGAAGGCTGTCTGTGGCCAGATCAGCTTAAGCACCTTTCTGGTTAACTGAGTTATGCACTGGATTTGTGAATTCATGCTACCTCCTCTGAACATTTACTGCGTGCAGGAACCGTGTTGAAAGCTCCTTGTGCCCTACCTGTGTCTTCCTCCAACCAACCTGTGTGCAAGGAATTATAATGAACCCTCTCTGTCAGGTGGAGATACTGAGGCTCAGAGCAGCTGGGACTCGCTGACATCACAGAATTGGGGCACTGGGGCACTCCTGGGCTCACACACTGGACCCCACTGTTTTCACCACTGCACAAGCTCATGACTGAACAAAGACTGTGACTTCAAATAAGCAAATAAAAACCAATTTCTCTGGGAAACACAAATCAAAACCACAATGAGAGACCATTTCATGCCAATTAGGACGGCTATTATAGAAAAGAAGGGCAGGGAGCTTCCTCGGTGATCTAGTGATTAGAAATCCGCCTGCCAGCGCAGGGGACATGGGTTCGATCCCCAGTCCAGGAAGATCCCAGGTGTCACAGAGCAGCTTAGCCAGTGCACCACAACCACAGAGCCCACTCTCTGTGGCAAGAGAAGCAACCGCAATGAGAAGCCACACACAGCAATGAAGAGGCGCTCCCACTGGCCGCAACTGCAGAGAAAACTTGTGCACAGCAATGGAGACCCAGCACAGCTAGAAGTAAATACATCTTAAAAAAAAAAAAAAGGTGAGGGTGAGGGGGATTTCCCTGGTTCCATCCGTTAAGGCTTCACTGTCAGAGTGCAGTGGCTGCGTGTTCAATCCCTGGTCAAGGAATCAATCCCTGGTCAAGGAGCTAAGATCCTAAATCCCAGCCAAAGGAGACCAGAACATAAACAACAGAAGCAACATTGTAACAAATTCAATAAAGAGTTTTTTTTTTAACTGAACTTCAACTAGATTCGTCTTTAAGGAGGAAAAAAAAAAAAAGAGGCCAACAAATATGGCCAGGAGGCAGAGAATTTGGAACCTTACTGCACTGCAGTAAGAATGTTAAACAGTGTAGCCACTGTAGAAAACAGCATGGCTGTTTCCTGAAAAATTAAACATGGCATTTTCATTTGATCCAGCAATTCCACTTCTGTGTATACCCTCAAAAGAAAGGAAAGAAAGCGCTCAAAGAGGTAGTTGTATACACATGTGCATAGCAGCATTATACACAGTAGCCAAAAGCTAGAAAAAACCCAAGTGTCCACTGATGGATAAATGGATAAACAAACTGTGATACACATATTAATACAACGGAATATTATTCAGCCTTAAAAGGGAGGGAAATTCTGACACCTGCTACAATATGGATGAACCTTGCAGACATCATGCTCAGTGAAATAAGCCAGAAACACAAAGGATAAAGACTGTATGACTCCACTTACACGAGGTCCCTAGAGCCATCAGATTCATCCAGACAGAAAGCAGAATGGTGGATGCCAGGGGCAGGGGAGGAGGGGAGTAGGGAGCTGCTGGTGGATGGGTGCAGAGCTTCGGTTTTACAAGATGAAGAGAGATCTGGAGACAGTGATGGTGGCTTCAGCACACCGTGAATGTGCTTAATGCCACCGAACGACATACTTTAAATGGTAAATTTCACGTTCCATGTTTCACCATAATGAAAACGGTTTTTTGAAAAAGATGCAGATATTGTTTTGCCGTGTATATTTTACAATTTCTAAAAAACGAAGCTCTCCATACTTTAAAAATGTGGGCCTGGGACTTCCCTGGTGGTACAGTGGTTAAGAATCCACCTTACAAGGTGGGAGACGTCGGTTCAATCCCTAGTCCAGGAACTAAGATCCCACAGGCTTCAGGGCAACTGTGCCCAGGCGCCGCAACCACTGAGACGCTGTTGTTCAGTTAGTCATGTCTGACTCTCTGCGGCAACGTGGACTGCAGCACGCCCGGCTCCTCTGTCCCTCACCACCTCCCGGAGCATGCTCAGACTCACCTCCACTGTGTCGGCGATGCCATCCAACCATCCTCCTCTGAGCCCACGTGCCACAACAAAGGATCCCACGTGAAGTGCGCTGCAACGAAGACTCAATGCAGCCTAATTAATCAACCAATTAAAAGTGGGCCCACGAGGAGACGTGACCTCTGCTACCCCGAGAGTGGCTGCCCCTGTTCCCCTCCCTAGCCTGCGTCTGTGGCCACCAGGAGGCAGAGACTTGCTGGACAGCCCTGCAACAGGCGCTGCCCACTCAGGAACAGCCTGGAAAGCCGCTTCTCTGCTCTTCACAGCCTTCTTCTCCCTCTTTCTCCATCTTCTGCTCAGGGCCAGCTTGCCTCTTCCGCAGGCTTTGAGGATCTGAGAATGGGCGCCAGGGCTGAAAAGTTTGTGCAAAGCTGTGGAAAGGCTTCCTGAAGAGAGCCAGGGTGGCGAGTGTGGGCAAAAGAGGGTGCTGGCTCCCCTGCCGCACGGCACCCCGAGATGCCATCTCTCAGAAATACCCCCCGAACCCCTTTCCACTCAAGTCTTTCCAGTCCGTGAACACAAATCCCTTTCCACTTCAGCTCTCTGGCACCATCTTGTGTTAGTTTTTAAACAGCTGCTGGGCTGCGTTTAGTCGCTCAGCCGTGTCTGACCCTTTGCAATCCCATGGACTGTAGCCCACCAGGCTCCGCTGTCCGTGGGGAGTCTCCAGGCAAGAATACTGGAGTGGGCTGCCATGCCCTCCTCCAGGGGATCTTCCCAACCCAGGGATCAAGCACAGGTCTACCACATTGCAGGTGGATTTTTTACCATCTGAGCCACCAGAGAAGCCCAAGAACACTGGAGTGGGTAGCCTATCTTCTCCAGGGGATCTTCCAAACTCAGAAATCGAACCGGGGTCTCCTGCACTGCAGGTGAATTCTTTCCCAGCTGAGCTACCGGGAAAGCTTTAAACAGCTACAAAGATTTAAAAAAAAAAAAAAAAAGATTTTTTTAAAAAAGATTTTTTAAAGAACAAAACAGTTTTCTTATTTTCTTTTTTTTTAAAAAATTGTTTTATTTTATATTGGAGTATAGCCAATTAACAATGTTATGGTAGTTTCAGGTGGACAGCAAAGGGACTCAGCTGTACATATACATGTAACCAATCTCTTCCAAACTCCCCTCCCATCTAGGCAATAACAAAATAGTTTTCTGAATTTTATTGAAGAAAAATTGTATAATATTCTATAATAACATAACAAAACAAGAGTAATGCTAAATAATATTCTAGAAGAAGATCAGCTTCACTGATTGTTTTAGCAGCAAGCAGTCAAAGCCTTTTTATCCTTGAGCATACTCATAAATATTTCAAAGATAACCTTAAATGTAGAAGTTGGTTTTACTCATCCTGCCTTTGACAGAGATACTACCTGTGAAATAAAAAGGAAGGTATGTTTTATGTTTAAAGTTCTATCAGGAATTCGAACAGCACGCGGCCGGGGCGCGCCGGCCCTCCCCGCCTCTGCCCCCGGACCCAGAAGATCTAGGAGCCGCGGGGCCACAAGCCCAAAACACCAAGGAGGCGGGGGCCCCGCGAGCCCCGCTCCACCGCCCGCCGGCCGGCCTGTTCTTAGGCACGAACTCCCGTCCGCCTGCTCGCCCGAGACATGGAATCCTGAAGGAGGGCCGAGCTCTTCAGAAGACCACACACCTCCCGTTAAGAAAGACCCCTTCTGCCGCCTGGCAAGAGAAATCTGTGTTCAGTTCACTCGTGGTGTGGACTTCCGTTGGCAAGCCCAGGCCCTGTTGGCCCTACAAGAGGCGGGAGAACGTTTTGTTTGTTTGTTTGTTTGTTTTTCAGAACGTTTCTAGTTCATTTCTTCCAGGATGCCTATCTCCTCGCCTTACACGCCGGCCGCGTCGCTCTTCCCGAAGGATGTGCAGCTGGCGCGAGGATCCGAGGCATTCAGGAAGGGCTGGGCTGAGCTCTGGCCACCCGCCCTGAGTCTCTAGTTAACACCAGAGTCTCTGCCTGTAGACAGGACCAGATCCACGGAGTACAAGGTCTTGCCTGGACTTGCTCTCTCTGAGCAGAGCGAGCGAGTTGCTTTCGTAGTTGTTTTTTTTTTTTAAGAAGACTGCATGGCTTTCCTCTGTGACAGAGGTAATATATGAGAGAATCAACACATTCCAGAAATCCTGAGAACAATTTTCAGATGAAAAGACGCTAAGGTTGACTTCACTTTGCAGATTATTCATGTGACTGATGATTTGGAAGACATCAGATTTTCTAGGTTATGGGCGAAAAGAATATTTCCTGATTACTTTAAATCTTCTTGTACCAATTAAATTTTCTACCATATATATATTTACTTTTATTTAAAACATGATGGAAAAAAAGAAGAGAGGACCAGTCAGTTGCATGGAAGCACCTGGAGCATCCAGCGTGCAAATCTCTGCCCTTCAGACTGACTTCATCATTAACGGCAGAAGCAAGTTTGTATGTGGACTATACTTGTCAACAGATTACACAGCTTTTCAAAAACTCAATTGGGATGAAAACAGAAAATTGTTAAGGTTTGATGTTCTGGCTCCTTCTGGTAAATTCCTGCCAAAATCATTCAGAAATTCCAACTTGTAGAATTTATTTTATTCTTTATTTGCAAAGCATAGAAGATGTATCAAAATTTATACTTCAGAATTTTTCATTCCAGGATTTTAAAGGGCCTTTTCAATGTTTTTACAGGTATTTTTATAACTTCCTTGTGGAGAGATAATAAAAATAATTCTTAATGAGAAAAACTTGAAGCAAAGTTACTGTTATACATAGATTATACTATGTTCTTTGTGTGTTGGCATTAAACTCTTCATTTGGACTCTTTGCCAACAGCCACAGTTTAAACAAGAGAACTGAGGGATGTATCTTTGCCTCCAGTGGAGTAGAGCATGAGCCAATAAAATCCTTGCCCTTCTCTTGTAACTGAAAGCAGTTTAAGAGACTTCCATGGAAATAGGAAGTGCCACCTGAAGACGTTTAGATATTGTGTGTGATGAAAATGATTAGTGAGGGCGGGTACCAATAACAATGCGTCAGCCAGCTAAATTCAAACTAAAGGGAAGGACCAAGTTCTGTAGTTTGATAAATTTTAACCCTTTGGAAAAACCTTTTCCTGTTCGACATCAACTCTTTTATGGAAACGTTGGAATAAAGCTTATCTATGAATATATTTTAAAAAATAAAGTTTTATCAGAGCCAGAAAAGGAACAGTGTAAGTAAAGGATATTATAAACCCTCATCTTTACCTGGTGCCTCAGCCCCGCACACTCTTCACCAGATGATAGGACTGTCGTGTTCACATAAAGCAAAGGCAGCCCAGGGACACTCCTTAATGGCTGACTCTGACCCTACAGACCTACAGGTCTATGCAGTGGGTTATGCTGCTGAAACCGAACCTGATTCCTCAGAGGGGAGGGAGAGGAAGGAAGAGAAATCCATCATTGGTTACTCTAGTGAAACTGCTTCATCTAGCAAGATCTAACATCAGGATGGTAAGCGCCTGCCCCTCGGCAGGTTCCTGAGCCTTTCTTATTCTTCTGGAATTGCAGACAAAGCTGCCCTCACTCCACAAGGCAATCGAGAAACGAAGGATGCGTCTGGGGACTTCCCTGGCGGTCCAGCCTTGCCAGACGAATGGATAAGGAACTTCGGTACGTATACACAATGGAATATTACTCAGCTATAAAAATGAATGCATTTGAGTCAGTTCTAATGAGATGGATGAACCAGGAGCCTATTATACAGAATGAAGAAAGTCAGAAAGAGAAACACCAATACAGTATATTAATGCATATACATGGAATTTACAAAGACGGTAACGACAATCCTACGTGCAAGACAGCAAAAGAGACACAGATGTAAATAACAGACTTTTGGACTCTGTGGAAGAAGGCAAGGGTGGGATGATTTGAGAGAATAGCATTGAAATGTATATATTACCATATGTGAAACAGATGACCAGTGCAAGTTCAATGCATGAAGCAGGGCACTCAAAGCCAGTGCTCTGGGACAACCTAGGATAGGATGGCGAGGGAGGTGGGGGAGCTGAGAACGGGGGACACGTGCGCCTGATTCATGTCGATGTCTGGCAAAAACCAGCACAATACCGTGAAGTAATTAGCCTCCAATTAAAATAAATAATTTTTTTTTAATCTGCCTTGCAATGCAGGGGACAAAGGTTCAATCCCTGCTTGGGGAATTGAAATCCCACATGCTGCACAGTGAGGCCAAAAGAAATAAAATAAAGTTGTTTCTGGCAAACCACACAGGAAAAAAAAGCACCGCTTTGGAGTTACAATCCCACCTCAGGTTACCGGTGTCACTGAGAGGGCTTTAAAACATCTGCTTTACTCACAGGAGACCCTAAGCTGCAGGGAGCCTCACACACTTGGATTTTGTTCTCGAGATCCAGACCTTTTTCCACTGACCGACTTCCCCATGCCTGTGGAGTTCAAACAGAAAAGAGAGGCCAAAGGACAGGACCCCGGGAGAGGGAAGGAAGCTGGGGCCTTTCACATTAACAGCCAAGCCATAGCCAATATATATTTAATGTATAAAAGTAAACCCTTACAATGTGAAGTAAAAAAAAGTCTCCAAAGGAAAAAAACAACACTTCCCCAGCGAGGAGGAACGCAGACAGAGGCCTCGTTTTTTTCTTTTCTTTTATGTTCATGTCACATTTGTCATCCCTGCAGTAAAAGGAATTGGGCTTGGAGGTCAGAAGAGCTGCAGTTAACTCTTGACTGACCACAGGATTTTTGGCAGAAACTGATGCTTGTGGCCTGTGATTTATTGACTGAAGCACTCCGGTCAATAACGTTTTGAGACCCTGACGCAGGGAAAGATTGAGAGCAGGAGGAGAAGGGGGAGACAGGGGAAGAGACGGTTGGATGGCACCATCGACTCAGTGGACATGAACCTGGGCAAACTCCAGGAGATAGTGAAGGACAGAGGAGCCTGGCGCGCTGCAGTCCATGGGATTGCAAAGAGTTGAACACAACATAGCGACTGAATGGCAGCAACAACAAAAGACAAGTTAACATGTCTCTAGTCAATAATGTGTTATGGCCAGCCCGAGTCTCTGTGTGACTCTGGACAGCTTCGGCAGCAGCTCTGGGCCCCAAAGACCTCATCGTGACCCCAAGGTTAACAACACCGGCCTTGGGGGACTGACCTGAACCCAAGAGTAGTGCCCCTAAAACAGAGGCTGGCCCAGGCAGGGGCTCAACAAATGAAGCTGGCATCTTGATGGTGGGAGGATGATGGCCAGCCTACTGCTCCCTCCTCCTGGATCGCCATCCTGCCAGACAAAAGCCTGCCTCCGGCATGTTAACTTTGCAGCAACGACACGGAAAGTGTTAGTTGCTCAGTCATATCTGACTCTTTGCAACCTCACGGATTGTGCATGGGATTCTCCAGACAAGGATACTGGAATAGGACGCCATTTCCTTCTCCAGGGGATCTTCCTGAACCGAGGATCAAACCCAGGTCTCTTGAATTGTGGGAAGATCCTTTACCATCTGAGCCCTCATTGAGAACTTCCTATGTGCCAAGTGCTGTGCATTAAATTATCTCACTTAATCCTTATGAAGGTACTCATCATAGCTATTGATAATACCCAACGTTTCAGATAAGGAAGCAGGTTCAGAGAGGTTGGTTAATGTATTAGAGTAGGCTGACTGCTGTCACAAATAACCCCAACACTTCAGTGATTTAACATGATGAAGGCTTCCCTCTCCTCCATGTTATTGTGGGCAGAGGGCATGGGATGAGGGATTCACGAGACATTGTTCAAGGACCCAGGCTCCTTCCATACTGTGACTCCACCAGCTCCTGTACTCATGTTCACCTCTGGCTTCTCCGCATCTAGCTGGTAGGCGAGGAGGAGAGAGTGAGAAAACCCATGTCTCTTACCTACCTCGACGCAAGGAGACACATGGTACTTCTGCTCTCACTCCACCAGCTAAAACTAATCCCTTTGCCCCACCAACATGCAATGGGCTGGGAAATACTGTACTGGTATTCCCAGGAGGAAGAGAGCAGAGATAGATACTGACAAGCAAAAGTAGTTTCTACCACAAAGAACTCGCCTAAAGTCAGACAGTTGATGAGAACGGACATGAGATGTGACCCCCTCTATCATCTAGGGCAGTGCAGCAGTTTTAAAACAGAGCCCCCAAATTCTCCACCATTCCTCCAATCATGAGTTGACATCAATGCTGAATCTGGGCTATGTTAGTCCTCGGCCAATAGAATAGAGCAAAAATGACAATATAACTGTGTCCAGGCCCTCCAGACATCTACTTCCTACCTCCTGGGATGCTCACTCTGGGAACCCAGCCGCCGTGCTATAAGGAAGCCCAAACTAGTCTATTCAAGAGACCTCATAGAGGGCTTCCCTGGTGGTCCAGGGGTGAAGAATCCACCTGCCAGGGCAGGGAACACAGGCTTGAGCCCTGGCCCAGGAGGATCCCACATGCCTTGGAGTGACTAGACCCATGTGCCCCCGCTGCTGAGCCCACGGGCTGCAACTACTGACGCCCGTGTACCTAGAGCCTGCACTCTGCAACAAGAAAAGCCACTGCAAGGAAGAGCAGCCCTGCTTGCTGCAACTAAAGAAGCCCACATAGAAAAGAAGACTCAGTGCAGTCATAAAAAATGAACCAAAGCAATCGTACGGAGAAGTCACTTGCTCTGTGGGAGAGGTCCAGTCATCATCTAGAATCAGACTAGACGTGTGAGTGAAGATGCTACCTCTCTGACTGGTATGAGGTGGTCCCTTGTGGTAGCTTTGATTTTCATTTTCTCATAAGTAGTGATGCTGAGCATCTTTTCATGTGCGTGTTGGCCATCTGTGTGTCTTCTTTGGAGAAACGAAATAGTACTGAGCCATAAAAAGGAAAGACACGATGCCATCTACAGCACACTGATGCAACTAGAGATGATCACACTGAGTGAAGGAAGTCAGAAAAAGAAAGACGAACCCCACGTGACATCACTCACACGTGGAACCTGAACGCTGACACCAATGAGCCCACCTATGAAACAGAAACGGACTCACAGACAACAGACTGGAGGTTCCAAGGCGGGTGGCGGGGGGAGGATCAATCAGGAGTTTGGGATTAGCAGATGCAAACTACTCTGTATAGAATGGATGGACACACAGGCCTGTTGGGTAGCACGGGCTTCCCTGGTGGCCCACCGAGCAGAAAACAGGTTCAATCCCTGGGTGGGAAGGAGCCCCTGGAGGAGGAAGTGGCAACCCAGCCCAGTATTCTTCTCTGGGAAATCCCATGGACAGAGGAGCCTGGCGGGCTACAGTCTGTGGGGTCGCAAAGAGTCAGATAGGACAGAGTGACTCAGCACATATACCCTGTATAGCACAGGGAACTATATTCAATACCCTGTTAATCACCGTTATGGGAAAAAAATACGAAAAAGAATATATGCATATATGTATAACGGAATCCCTTTGCTGTGCAGTAGAAATTAACACAACATTGTAAATCAACATTTTAAATGACTCACCTTCTGCTGCTAATCACTAAGCCCCACCAACCTCTGTGTACCGCTGTCCCTTCACTGCCAGGAAAACGATATTTGGTCCACACTGAAGCTGGGTGGCTCTGCAAATCCTAGAGGACCTTGTGGCTGTTCCAGTACGTCCTTGCTTATTTATTTTATATACACAAATGTGTATGTGATAATCCTATACTCCTAATTTACCCCTCCACTTTCCCCTTGAGTAATCATCAACTTGTTTTCTATGTTTGTGGATTTGTTTCTGTTCTAAAAATAAGGTCATCTGTATCACTTTATGGATTACACAGATAAGTGATATCATTATTTGTCTTTGTCTGACTTACTTCACTTCCTATGATGATCTCTAGGGTCATGCATTTTGCTTGTTGAATTTTTTTTTTAATGAAAATATACAGACATTGAATTCCACCATAGGTTAACTAGCTATTTGGTGTTAGTTCCAGCATTTATGTTTTATATGTGGAAATACTGCTGAAATCCTAAAATCTGACGATATAAATGAACAGGTACAGTACAATCACTTCTTGAATTTTACGTGCTTACACTCTATTGTTTTTTAAATGTTTATTTTTGAAGCACCAAAACAACTATTTTGTCATGTAACAGCTAAGCAGTATCCCCAGATGAAGAAAATGTATAAAACTGCAGCTTCTGTGGCTGAGGGGATGAGGCCAGAGCCCAGCTATTCAGCCTCCTCGTCCCTCCCTCCTGATTTCCTGGCTTCTGCTGGAGACCCTGGGGCTCCCTGGGACACAGTCAGTTCAGTTCAGGTCAGTTCAGTCGCTCAGTAGTGTCCAACTCTTTGCGACCCCATGGACTGCAGCACACCAGGCCTCCCTGTCCACCACCAGCTCCCAGAGCTTGCTGAAACTCATATCCATTGAGTCGGTGATGCCATCCAACAATCTCATCCTCTGTCGTCCCCTTCTCCTCCCGCCTTCAATCTTTCCCGGCATCAGGGGCTTTTCCAAGGAGTCAGCTCTTCACATCAGGTGGCCAAAGTATTGGAGTTTCAGCTTTAGCATCAGTCCTTCCAGTGAATATTCAGGACTGATTTCCTTTAGGATGGACTGATTGGATCTCCTTGCAGTCCAAGGGACTCTCAAGATTCTCCAACACCACAGTTCAAAAGTATCAATTCTTTGGCGCTCAGCTTTCTTCACAGTCCAACTCTCACATCCATACATGGCTACTGGAAAAACCACAGCCTTGACTAGATGGACATTTGTTGGCAAAGTAATGTCTCTGCTTTTTTTTTTTTATGTCTCTGCTTTTTAATATGCTGTCTAGGTTGGTCATAACTTTTCTTCCAAGGAGTAAATGCCTTTTAATTTCATGGCTGCAGTCACCATCTGCAGTGATTTTGGAGCCCAAGAAAATAAAGTCTGTCACTGTTTCCACTGTTTCCCCATCTATTTGCCATGAGGGGATGGGACCAGATGCCATGATCTTAGTTTTCTGGATGTTGGGCTTTAAGCCAACTTTTTCACTCTCCTCTTTCGCTCTCATCAAGAGGCTCTTTAGTTCTTCCGTTTCTGCCACAAGGGTGAACGCAATATTGTTCAGAAATTAATCTGCATATTCAAGATCGAACACTAGAGGGCGCGCCGCTGAGTGTCTGCTGAGCTCTCCATTCATTATTCAATTTGTGCCCAGGATGATAAAGATGCCTGTTGCAAACCCCTTTTTTAATTATTTATTTATTGGGAGGGGGAAGCTGCTCTGCCCAACAGACAGGATCTTAGTTCCCCGACCAGGGATAGAACCCAGGTCCCCTGTACTGCAAGGTGGAATCTTAACCACTGGATCCCGAGAGAAATCCCCGTATCTAAAGAATCCATTTTCAGAACATAAAGTTTAATTTCTTTTGGAAATACAAGTCTCCATTGAAAAACACTGAAAAACAAAAGTTGTAGAATGCCTGGGAAAATTAAACATTTGAGTAAAACCATCCTTCAAGAGATCAGACTTCTGCAAACCTCAAATCAGAAAACAGCTTAAAAATATATTCAATGAGAAAGCAATACACATGGGCCTTTATGAGGTATAAAATATGTACAAGCTCAGAGAATAATTTTTTAAAACATAATAAAATAATTATATTAAGTCTTCAAACATAACGACACCATCTCATTAAGCCTAAATCAACTTAAAGGTCAACAATGCGTAATCTAGGTAGGCATAAAATGTATTATGTCAATGATTAAACCATTCTCTCCTTTTTCTTATCTCTATCCTATTAACACTAAAAACACTAGAACCTGCTATATTTTATATGATAACGAACAAATTTAAAAGGTAGCAAATTTTCTTAAGGTTATTTCTGATTTTAAAAAAAATAGTAATAATAACCCAAACTCCTCAGACACCTAATTCACTGACATTTTATCACATTCCACAGTGTGTGTCCCAGGAGATCAGCATTTTAAGGAAAGGGCTGTAGGGAAGACTCTATGGGAATAAAGAGAAATAGTCCACGATAAAACATGCCAGTTACCTAATAGCCGGGAACTACCCTAGACATGTTGTCAGTATTAAGGAGCTGAGCCTGTATGAGTCCCAGTGGAGAAAAATTCACTTAGCATTCATCTATGCCAGGTCCCAGGAATACAGATGTGAACAAAACACCAAAAATCCCTGCCTGCATGGAACTTACATCCTCGTGAAGGTAGACAGTTAATTATTAAGTTGACTGCAAGCACAATGAAGATAAAGTAAATTAGGGGAGATGGTGAAAAGACTGTGAAGGGCTTCCCTGATGGTCCAGTGGTTAAGGCTGTGCTCCCCATGCAGGGGGCCTGGGTTTGATGCCTGGTCAGGAAAATGCTGACCACGTGCTCCAACTAGGACCTGGTGCAGCCAGAAAAATAAATATTTTTTTAAAAGTCTGTGAGAGTAGGTAGGAGTGTTGGGATTTACAAGTTTAAATTGGGGGCCGGGGCGGGGGGAGCCTATTCCAGGAAGAGAGAACAAAATGTAAATGGCCCCAAGGCAAGTGCAAGGAATAGGAAGAGGATCAGTTTGGCAAGAACAGAGTGATTAAAATGGAAAATCATGGGGACACCAAGTCAGAAGGATAAGACAGAGTCGGGTGGGGGATACAATGAGGGCAGTGCAGCTGACTGCAAGGACTGGGGCTTTGTTCTGAGGGAGACGGGCTGCCAGTGTTTGGCTTATAAGGAAAAGAATAGCATCATCAGACTTAATGTTCTAACGGGATGACTTAACTGAGGTGAGACAGGCTATAGGAGCAAGGGTACAAGAAAGCATATTTTAAAATACAGGCAAGAAATACTAGTGGCTGGGTAATAGCATGGTAACTCAGCATGATTTTAGACTATTCCTCCTGATGGTCACAAGTATACGCTCTGGCTGTTAATAAATACAGTTGTTTGAAGACACATTTGGAATGACCAGAAACAAACAGGAAAAGAAAAAGATTTAACATTTGGAAAAAAGGGAATCACATGAGGTGAGGTCCACGTGCATATGGCTCCTGCCTTTGCTCACTCCCCAGTCTGTCTGGCATGGCAGACAGAGTCAGGCCGAGCCTGGAGATTTGTTGGTCCATGGAATCACGGAAGAAGTTCAAGGGCTGCAAAAGCAACTGGTTAGTGAATGGAAGAACTCACAGAATTCCACAAACTGAAGGAAGCCACAGAGGACGTAAACTCAAACTCTCCATTGAAACCCTTTTCAAATTATGGACTGACCCCAGGACCGCACATGTGTAGGGCAAGACTAAAAAGAGCCCAGGAGGAAACAGCTGGAAGAACTAAAGAGCTGAGCTGAGGTTTCAGCACATGCCCACTACAGGGAAAACACGTCCTCCCAAGATAGAAGAGGTTTTCATCGAAATTTCATGAAGACCACACGTAGGAATAAAGACCACCTCCCAGGACAAAGGTATTCACTTGAAACGCAGTGGTAAAATTAAAACAGACCTCCCCTAACAAGTGCAAAATCAACCCTCCAAAAGATTCAGTTCAGTTCAGTTCAGTTGCTCTTAAAGTAATTGCCAGGCTGGATGAAGCACTAACTGGAATCAAGACTGCCAACAGAAAGATCAGTAACCTCAGATATGCAGATGACACCACCCTTATGGCAGAAAGTGAAGAGGAACTAAAGAGCCTCTTGACGAAGGTGAACCAGGAGAGTGAAAAAGCTGACTTAAAACAGCATTCAAAAAACTTAAGATGATGGCATCTGGCCCCATCCCTTCATGACAAACAGATGTGGAAACAATGGAAACAGTGACAGACTTTATTTTCTTGGGCTCCAAAATCACTGCAGATGGTGACTGCAGTCATGAAATTAAAAGATGCTTGCTCCTTAGAAGAAAAGTTATGACCAATCTAGACAGCATATTCAAAAGCAGAGACATTACTTTGCTAACAAATGTCCATCTAGTCAAAGCAATGGTTTTTCAAGCAGTCATATATGAATGTGAGTTGAACCATAAAGAAGGCTGAGCACCAAAGAATTAATGCTTTTGAACTGTGGTGTTAGAGAAGACTCTTGAGAGTCCCTTGGACTGCAAGGAGATCCAACCAGTCCATCCTAAAGGAAATCAATCCTGAAAATTCATTAGAAGGAGTGATGCTGAAGGGAAGCTCCAATACCTTGGCCATCTGATGCAAAGAGTTGGCTCCTTGGAAAAGACTCAGATGCTGGGAAACATTGAAGGCAGGAGGAGAAGTGGACGGCAGAGGATGAGATAGTTGGATGGCATCACTGACTCAATGGACATGAGTTTGTGTGAACTCCGGGAGTTGGTGATGGACAGGGAAGCCTGGCTGGCGTGCTGCAGTCCACGGGGTCACAAAGAGTCGGATACAACTGAGTGACTGAACAACAATAACAAAGTAATTTCACTGTCTTCTAAAACAAAACCCAACGTTCTTCAAAGGTGCAAGACAGAGTTGAGATTCTCTACAGTACATCCTCCACAAAGTCCAGCATCAATAAGAAAAATTATTAGACAGGTGAAAACAAAAAAAAATGAGATATAATAATAAGATAAATAATAAAAATAAGAGATCTAATTAAATCTAAATAAGAAACTAATTCCAAGATGACTCAGAAGTTGGGATTAGTAGACAAGAACTTTAAATTAGCTACCATAATCGCTCCCTGGTGGTTCAGTGGTTGGGATTTGGCAGTTTCACTGCCAGGACGAAGGTTTGATCCCCTCCCAGGTGGCACTAACAGTAAAGAAGCTGCCTGCCAATGTGAGGGACAGAAGAGACACAAGTTTGATCCCTGGGTCAGGGAGATTCTCTGGAGGAGAGAATGGCAACCCGCTCCAGTATTCTTGCCTGGACAGTTCCACAGACAGAGGAGCCTGGCGGGCTACAGTCCACAGGGTCGCAATAAGTCGGATACAACTAAAGCAACCTAGTACACATAAATATGTTCAAAGACTTAAAGAACAATATGATCACGATGAATGGACAAATTAAAATATGAGCAAAGAAATGGAAAATCTAAAAAGCAACCAAATGAAAATTCTAGAACTGAAAAATGCAAAATCTGAAATTGAGAAAACAGGAACCACTGAATCGTTTCCGTGTAGACTGGCTATAACAGAAGGAATCATCATGATCCTGAAAATCGGTCAACAGAAATCACACAAGCCACAGTTTGAGAGTATTCACCAAGTTCCCAGAATAATCAATAAAAGGGAGTGGAGAATTTAATCGTCATGACCATTCCTGGGTCTAAAGAGGCGAGGGGATGGGGTATCAGAACCCAGAGAGGGCTGTAGAAGAAATGCCAGCACCCTCCTGCCCCTGATCTTTTCCCACACCTTCCAGTGGCCCAACCAAGCAGAAGCCCAGGGGCATGGGAGTCAGCTGGTTCCACGTGCAAAAATCCCAGGGCCAAAGCAGGCTGGGGGAAACGGAGACTGGATCTAGAGGGGAAACAGGGAATATCTAGATCATACATCTAAATATATCCCAGTAGATTTAAAAGACAAAGGAAGACTTCCCTGGTGGTCTAGTGGCTAAGAATCCACCTGCCAATGCGGGGGACAGGAGTTCAATCTCTGGTCCAGGAAGACCCCACATGCCACAGGCAACTAAGTCTGTGTGCCACAGCTATTGATCACTCGTTCGAGAGCCCTCGAGCCACAACTCCTGACGCCCACGAGCCCTGGAGCTCGCGCTCTGCAACAAGAGAAAGCACCGCAATGGGAAGCCCAAGCACGGCAGCTAGAGAGCCGGCCCCTGCTCGCCACAACTAGAGAGAAGTCTGCTCAGAGCAACAAAGACTCAGTGCAGCCAAAAATTAAAAAAGATTTAATTAATTTTAAAACAATAAATAAAAGCCAAAAAAAGAAACACTCCAGCATAAATCCTAGGTCACTTACAAAGGAATAAAACTCACATTGCCCAGAGTTCCCTGGTGGTGCAGAGGTTAAAGCGTCTGCCTGCAATGCGGGAGACCTGGGTTCAATCCCTGGGTTGGGAAGATCCCCTGGAGAAGGAAATGGCAGCCCACTCCAGTATTCTTGCCTGGAGAATCCCATGGACAGAGGAGCCTGGCGGGCTACAATCCACGAGTCGCAAAGAGTCGGACACGACTGAGTGACTTCACTTTCACTTTCCTGCAGCAATAGCAGGAAGTCCCAAAAGACAAGTCAGTATTATCGCCTCAATTTTGAGCAGCAAGGTTGCAAACATTTTTCAACCTAGGTAAAAGGTTTTTCATGTGTAAAGGCAACAGAAAGTTATTCTCAGATGTCTAAGGATTAGAAAACATACCCTGCATGTTGCTTTGTGAAAAAATTACTTGGCCAACTAAGGCCAAGTATATATATATATAAATATACTAAGGCCAGCTGAAAGAAAAGTCAAAATTAAGAACTTGAAAACAGAGAATTTGTGGTATAAAATTATTTCTGTAATGATTCAATTACACAAGGAAGGGGTTGTGCATTAAAATTATCTTTTTCTTTTTTAATTTACAGTTGAACAGCATAAGACAGATGCTGTATGCATCAAATCCACAGCCTGCTCCTAGGATGGGAGGGAAGAGTGAGAGGCTTAGAATCTGCACGGAGACAGGAAGCTTGAAGAAATAGTCCAATGTTATGTAGGATCTTCCTTGCCTCTGCTGGGCACCAGACTCACCATCCCATTAGATTATGTCCTATTGGATGGAATCTGGAGTTTGGGGCAAGGCTTGGCCCTGCGTGCTTTACTCAAGTGTTTCCATTCTGGATCCGATCCTCCTCCACTGCTATATTCTTCACCCTGCAAAACATACACTATCTGATTTGATTCCTTGAAACATTTAACTTTCTGTCTTTCCCCATGACTTTCTAAAAATGGCTAAACTTCTCAGAGGACTGAGACACAGTGCAAAGAATCACTGAATAATCTTCACAAAAACCTAGCGCTAATAAGGAATCACATGATAGCTAATTTCATTGTAAAGTAACTTGAGAAATGATTTTTCTCATTGAGTGAAGGAAGAAAAATCTGGTAGAATATATGTCAGACCAGTAACAAAGATTATCTCTCAGTTCAGTTCAGTTGCTCAGTAGTGTCCGACTCTTTGTGACCCCATGAATCACAGCACGCCAGGCCTCCCTGTCCATCACCAGCTCCTGGAGTATACCCAAACTCATGTCCATTGAGTTGGTGATGCCATCCAGCCATCTCATCCTCTGTCGTCCCCTTCTTCTCCTGCCCCCAATCCTTCCCAGCATCAGAGATTTTTTCCAATGAGTCAACTCTTTGCATGAGGTGGCCAAAGTACTGGAGTTTCAGCTTTAGCATCATTCCTTCCAAAGAACATCCAGGACTGATCTCCTTTAGAATGGACTGGTCGGATCTCCTTGCAGTCCAAGGGACTCTCAAGAGTCTTCTCCAACACCACAGTTCAAAAGCATCAATTCTTTGGCCCTCAGCTTTCTTCACAGTCCAACTCTCACATCCATACATGACTACTGGAAAAACCATAGCCTTAACTAGACAGACCTTTGTTGGCAAAGTAATGCCTCTGCTTTTCAATATGCTATCTAGGTTGGTCATAACTTTTCTTCCAAGGAGTAAGTGTCTTTTAATTTCATGGCTGCAGTCACCATCTGCAGTGATTTTGGAGCCCAAATAAAGTCTGACACTGTTTCCACTGTTTCCCCATCTATTTCCCAGGAAGTGATGGGACCAGATGCCATGATCTTTGTTTTCTGAATGTTGAGCTTTAAGCCAACTTTTTAACTCTCCTCTTTCACTTGCATCAAGAGGCTTTTTAGTTCCTCTTCACTTTCTGCCATAAGGGTGGTATCATCTGCATATCTGAGGTTATTGATATTTCTCCCGGCAATCTTGATTCCAGCTTGTGCTTCTTCCAGTCCAGCGTTTCTCATGATGTACTCTGCATAGAAGTTAAATAAGCAGGGTGACAATATACAGCCTTAACGTACTCCTTTCCCTATTTGGAACCAGTCTGTTGTTCCATGTCCAGTTCTAACTGTTGCTTCCTGACCTGCATATAGGTTTCTCAAGAGGCAGGTCACGTGGTCTGGTATTCCCGTCTCTCTCAGAACTTTCCTCAGTTTATTGTGATCCACACAAAGGCTTTGGCATAGTCAATAAAGCAAAAGTAGATGTTTTTCTGGAACTTTTGTTTTTCCATGATCCAGCGGATGTTGGCAATTTGATCTCTGGTTCCTCTGCCTTTTCTGAAACCAGCTTGAACATCTGGAAGTTCACAGTTCATGTATTGCCGAAGCCTGGCTTGGAGAATTTTGAACATTACTTTACTAGTGTGTGAGATGAGTACAGCTGTGCGGTAGTCTGAGCATTCTTTGGCATTGCCTTTCTTTGGGATTGGAATGAAAATTGACCTTTTCCAGTCCTGTGGCCACTGCTGAGTTTTCCAAATTTGCTGGCATATTGAGTGCAGCACTTTCACAGCATCATCTTTCAGGATTTGAAATAGCTAGGGGTTGGATTGTGGCCAATTTGGACTTTCTACATTAACAACTGCAATTCTATAATTTTTTTAAATTTTTTACAACAACCATGCTATCTATATACTTAAACTAGAAAAGTATTTAAAGAAATCATTTTAAAATAAAATAAAGTTCTCTGTGCTGTGCAGTATTTTTAATCATTTCAGTCGTGTCCGACTCTTTGCAACCCATGGACTGTAGCCCCCTGGCTCCTTGGTTCACGGGATTCTCCAGGCAAGAATATTGGAGTGGGTAGCCATTCCTTGTCTTGTCTTATGATGTCTTCATCTCATTTTGGAATCATAGAAAGAATCTGAATAATTTTCCCTTATGCCCTTGGGAATGGTTTCCACTCAGTGAAACGGGCTTCCCTGGTGGCTCAGATGGTAAAGCATCTGCCTGCAATGCAGGAGACCTGGGTTCAGTCCCTGGATTGGGAAGATCCCCTGCAGAAGGGAAAGGCTACCCACTCCAGTATTCTAGCCTGGAGAATTCCATGGACAGAGGAGCCTGGTGGGCTACAGCCCATGGGGTCACAAAGAATTGGACACAATTGAGTGACTTGAAAAAAAAGTTCACCAGTGAAGCCTTTGAAGCCTTCAATGCCTGGGCCTCTCTTTGTGGGAAGTTCTCTGATTATTAATCTCTTCACTTGTTATAGGTATATTCAGATTATAGGTATATTTCAGATTTTCTACTTCTTGTTAGTTTTAGTGGTTTTTAATCTTACTAAGAATTTTCCCAATTCAGCTGCTGCTGCTGTTGCTAAGTCGCTTCAGCCGTGTCCGACTCTGTGCGACCCCATAGACTGCAGCCCTCCAGGCTCCCCTGTGCCTGGGATTCTCCAGGCAAGAACACTGGAGTGGGTTGCCATTTCCTTCTCCAATGCATGAAAGTGAAAAGTGAAAGTGAAGTCACTCAGTTGTGTCTGACTCTTCGCTACCCCATGGACTACAGCCTACCAGGCTCCTCCGTCCATGGGATTTTCCAGGCAAGAGTACTGGAGTGGGTCACCTTTGCCCTCTCACCCAATTCATCTAGTTTATCTAATTTATAGGGATACAATTGTTCATAGTACCTCCCTTCAGATTCACTTTTTATTTCTGTAAGATCACTCGTAACATGTCTTCTTTCTTTCCTGATTCTAGTAATTTGAGCTCTTTCTCCTTTTTTTTTTTATCAATCTCACTATAGGTTTGTGGATTTTATAATTATATTAATGAGATTCGAAATCAACATTTTCACTCCATGGGAAACAGGCCCAAGGGTAAAACCTAAGAAGTCACGTAAAAGCCTCAGGATGATCTGTTTGTACCGTAAGTGTCAGTATTAACACATTATTCATTTTTACTTTGCCACTGAAAAGGGTTAGGAACAATGAAAGAGCCTGAACAGTAGTATAGAATACGGTACCTCTCAGACTGTGGCATCTAATAGCCATTCCCCACAAAGGTAACCAGAGATCACGCAGACGTTCCCAGTTCTAGGTCTGCGGAAGGACATGTCAGGGACAGCTGTGCAGAAAGCAGGGAGCCTCTCCAAGAAAAATGGGGTCATTTCAAAGGGACACAAAAGCCAAACTAAAGGGTCCTCATTGGCTATAGATGGTACAGTGTGAATATCAAAGGCCTCAAGGGCTTTACATGAATCAACTCAGTTGATCCTTACATCAACCCTGCGAGTTATCTCCAGACTAGAGACAGAAAGTGAGACACAGAAAGAGGTTAAAAGTCGCTTGGCCCCGCAACCCGCAACTACCGAGCCGAAGTACTGAAGCCCGCCCCTAGACTCCCGAGCTCCGCAGCAAGAGAGGCCAGGGACTCCCCGGTGGTCGGCTGGTTAAGAGTCTGCCTGCCAACGCAGGGGGCGTGGATCTGATCCCCGCTCCGGGAAGACCCCACGTGCCGCAGAGCAGCTGAGCCCGTGCACCGCAACTGCTGAGCCTGCCTGCGCCCTCGAGTCCCGGCTCCACAAGAAAAGGCGCCGCAGTGAGAAACCCGAGCTCCCCAACTAGAAAGCAGACCCCACAAGCTGCAACCAGAGGAAGCCCACATACAGCGACAAAGACCCAGCGCAGCCAAAAATATAAATAAATGATAAATCAATAGAAATTTAAAAAAACACAAAGAGAAGCCACTGCGATGAGAAGCCGGCACACCACAACTAGAGAGAGTAGCCGGCTCTCTGCAACTACAGAAAAGGCCCACCTGCAGCAATGAAGACCCAGCGCAGCCAAAATAAGTTATATATATGTTTAAGAAAAAAAGGATTACTGTTTAAAAAAACAAAAGGTCACTTGGCCCCTTTCTCACTGTTAGAAAGTGGTGGACCTTAGCTCAAACCCAGGTCCCCAACCTCAGAATGTGTACCTAACCTCCATTTTTATGTGCCTGTCAATAGTTATTTTATCATCGGAAAAAGAAAGTGCTGTTTTTAAACTCTCTTACCATACACTTACTCTATAAGTTTTCTAGAGTTGAAATTGAGAAACTCGTGCTAACATTTCAGCTTTTGAACTTGGCTCTTTGGGTGAAATGCCTCAGACCAATGGCGGAGGCAGAGCATTCTGGAAGATCAGGGCTCTCACACTCTTTGGCTCGGTAGACAGAGCTGGGCTCCCACTCCGAAGCGCTGCCTGGAGGTTGCCCAGTTCTGTGCGGGAGGCTTTTAAATCGATAGATACATCAAGTGTCAGATATTCAGTCCATGGCAGCTCTTATTAATATGAAAATCCCATTTGCAAAGGGCTTTTTCTACCCCCATTGAATTGGCCCAGTAAAGTAATCCTGTTGAAAACAAAGACCTGTCTCCAGAAGCCCAGGAGGAGTTGCATGTTATTTGCATAGATTTGCATATCAATTCATAGCGGGTGGAACTCCTCATTAAGGGGTGGATTATCCCAGGCTCCTGAAATCCTAGGAAGAAAATATTTTTCAACTAATCAATTCAGTAGATTAGAAGTAGCCTCTCTTTCCCTGCTACCAACCTCTCACCTCCAAAAAATAATAGTAGTTAAGTCTTCATCCAAACCCAGGTTTTCCACGGAAACTCTCTGGGGGTCGGTAGCTGGATGGCCATTGGATGAGGATTCTGAAGGAAGGAAGTGAGAAACACACTTCAGGCCAGGAGTCAGTTCAGATCCAAAGTCAGCATCCTTCTCTGAGACTCAGAGCCTGCAAAGGAAGCCCAGACCAAGAGCAGGAGCCTCAGGCTTCTCCACACCATCTCTTCTCTGGTGCTCCCTCTCAATTGCCTTCTCTGATTCCCCTCTGCCTGCATCCAAAATTCCTTTAGTTCCACCCTTCCTCTCCCTCACATCCGTCCCCTCATCTTCAGCGTCCCCCTCTGGCCCCTCGAGAATTAAAGAGGGGAGGCTTAGTTCTATACCTTCTTTCCTCCAAAAGAGTTATTGAAAGATAGCATCTGTGGGTAATTTAGGATACAAATTTAGATTCTTTTTGGCTCGCATCTTATTTGACATGGAAATTTTTGATTCAGTAATTCCTTATGAATAAAAAGAAAAGTTAGGAATATGATAGATATTCCTTTCAAGAAGTATGTGAAGAGCCTGATGCGAAGAGCCGACTCATTGGAAAAGAGCCTGATGTTGGGAAAGATTAAAGGCAGGAGGAGAAGGGGCTACAGAGGATGAGATGGTTGGATGGCATCACCAAGTCAATGGACATGAGTTTGTGCAAGCTCCAGGAGTTGGTGATGGACAGGGAAGCCTGGAGTACTGCAGTTCATGGGGTCACAAAGAGTCGCACACGACTTAGCAGCAACTGAACAACAACTTTCAAGAAAATAACTAATGCTAATCATGAAGATTAAAATCTAAGTGGCTGGGATCATATTGAATCTGCACAGCAAATCATGGATATTGGACATCTTAACACTATTGGCTGACACTATGCTGTACGGAACAATCAAGAAATGTTATCTGTTTGTCTAGGTTGCCAAGTGTTGCATAAAAAACTACTGTATTGGACTTCCCTGGTGGTCCAGTGGTTAAGAATCCGGCTGCCAATAGAAGGGACATAGGTTCAATCCCTGGTCCAGGAAGATCCCACATGCCAAGGAGCAACTAAGCCCGCAATACCACAACTACTGAGGTCCACACACTTAGAGCCTGTGCTCCCCAAATGAAGCCACTGCAATGAGAAGCCCAAACACCACCGTGAAGACCCCGTGCAGCCAAATAAATAACTACCCCATGACTTAACTGGCATAAAACAAGCGCTCTGCCTGCTCTAGATTCTGTGAGTTGGGAACTCAGAGAGGGCTCCGCTGGTGGCCTTTCTGCTCCACACAGCATCTCCCAGGGTCATCCACTCAGCTGAATTCAGCTGGGTCTGAACTGGAGGGGAGTTTTCAAGGCCTCACTCCTCCGCGTTTTTTCACGTGGCCCCTCTCTTTTCACACGGCTAGCTTGGGCTTCCTCACAGCATGCTGGTCTCAAGGTATTCGGACTTTTTACAGTCTGATTCAAAAGGCGACATTCTGAATGAGGCTTCAAAAGAAAGCGTGCCAACGAGGGCAGGAGCCAGTCTCTGAAGGCCTCGTCTCCGAAGCGACACAGGACCACTTTCATTGCCATCAGTCGGCCGAAATGAGTCCCCAAGCCAGCACAGATTCAAAGAGCAGGGAAAGAGGCTCTCCCTGTTGACGGGAGAGCAGCAAAGAATGCACGTCCATCTTCTCAAGCCATCTCACCGCTGCTTGGCAGTGGTGTCCACATCAGTGCTTGAACTGTGTGACCATCTTCTAAAGCTTTTTCCGTGGCCCTGGGAGTTCTCTCCAACCTGAGATCACAGGCCTTTCCGAAACACTGACTTAAACATGTCATCCTCTCTCTCTCTAAAATTCCTCTAGGACCCCACTGACTTTGGGAGAGAAAAACCTTTCATAAATTGCTGTGCTTTACAGACTAACAAGCGGGCTTCCCTGGTGGCTCAGCAGTAAAGAATCTACCTGCCAATGCAGGGGAGGTGGGTTCGACCCCTGGATGGAAAAGATCCCCTGGAGAAGGAAATGGCAACCTACTCCAGCATTTGTAGTTGCTGTTGTTCAGTAGCTCGGTCAGGTCCAACTCTACAACCCCCCAGACTGTAGTCCGCCTCTGTCCATGGGATTCTTCAGGCAAGAATACTAGAGTGGGTTGCCATTTCCTTCTTCAAGGGATCTTCACGACACAGGGATCGAAGCTCAGTCTCCTGCTTGGCAGGTGGATTCTTTACCACTGAGCCACCCGGGGTATTCTTGCCTTGAAAATCCCATGGACAGAGGAGCCTGGCGTGCTGCAGTCCATGGGGTTGCAAAAAGTCAGACACAACATAG
Source organism: Capra hircus (assembly GCF_001704415.2). NCBI lineage: Eukaryota > Metazoa > Chordata > Mammalia > Artiodactyla > Bovidae > Capra > Capra hircus. Next base: position 13,520,024 of record NC_030828.1, on the reverse strand, counting down.
TGGCTAAATAGTAACAAAAATGGCCTAACACACACTCACACCTATTTCCTCTCACAGACAACTCTCACACAAACAAGCACACAATATACAAACTCAAGCACATACATGCTGGTGACTGCCGACCTCCCAGAAGGACCACCAGAACAGCTTGGCATCACACAGCCGTGACCTCTTCCTGACCACAGTCACAGACAGCCTCTCCAGCCTGACCGACCCCAGGAGGGTCTCAGAATGGGGAGACCAGGGCAGATACGAACATTGTTTTGGTGTCTGAGCTCAATTGGTTCAAGACCGAGCAGAGGGACTTTCCTGATGGTCCAGTGGCTAAGACTGCACTCCCAACGCAGGGGGCCTGGGTTCGACCCCAGTCAGGGAGCTAGATCCCAGATGCTGCAACTAAGAAAAAAGAAAAATTCCACATGCTGTAACAAAGATCAAAGGTCCCGGGTCTGTCCTACAACTAAGAGCTGGTGCAGCCAAATAAGTAAATAAATAAATAATTTTTTTAAATAAAGACTGAGCAGAGTTCATGAAGTTATAGTTTAGGACTGGTGGCTGTAGGAAGGCAAGGGCCCTAGAGCAAGTGTCTGTTAGTAAACAGCTGTTTGGCTAGTGGTGGTTTTGCCCAGGTGAGCCGCCAGTTCTTCTGAGAATGGGGCTATGTGCCCGAATGCACAAGCCCTTATTTGAATAAAGTGGTTTTTAGGGACTTCCAAAGCAAACAGTGAAATACTGAATGGCTTACAGTGCTTTCTTCCTGGGTAAGACCTTTCTGGAATGCAGAGCCATCTTGTTGACACAGCTGGCTCCTGTCTCTCATCCTGAGTGCGCACCCATGCGCGTCTCAGGCCTGAGCACACGGTCGGACGCTGAGTGGTCCTGCTCTCCATCTGGCTTTGCATCTGCACGTCCTCACCCTCTTTCCTAGCAAAGTTTACTTTCTCTCTTCATAAGTGTCATGTGTGCTCATCACTGGGAAGTTTGAAAAGACAAAACAGCTAGAAGTCATAGTGTCCACACTATGGGGTTAATGGACAGAGATGCCGTTGGATCAGCGTCCTAGGGCTGCTGGTAACAAACAGCCACGACCTGGGGGACTTTAATGTACTCTCTCACAGTTCTGGAGGCCCAAAGTCTGAAGTCAAGGTGTTGGCAGAGGTCTAAGAGAATTTGTTCCATGCTTCTCTTGCAGTTTCTGGTGGATCCCAGAAACTCTTGGCAGTCCTTGGGTGGGGCTGTGTTAGCTCGTCTCTGCTCCACAAAAGCCTGGCCTTTTCTGTGTGTCTCTGTGTATATTTCCTCCTCTTCTTACAATACCAATCCCTGGATTTATGCCCCACCTTAAATCCATGATAATCTAATCTCCAAATCCTTAAACTCAATTACATTTGAAAAAACTCTTAGTATGGCGACTCAGAGGTTAAAGCGTTTGCCTGCAATGTGGGAGACCTGGGTTCGATCCCTGGGTCGGGAAGATCCCCTGGAGAAGGAAATGGCAACCCAACTCTTGTATTCTTGCCTGGAGAATCCCATGGACGGAGGAGCCTGGTAGGCTGCAGTCCATGGGGTTGCAAAGAGTCGGACACGACTGAGCGACTTCACTTTCTTTCTTTCACTATCCAAGTAAAGTGAACACCATTCTAAGTTTCCAGTGGACATGAGTTTTAGGAGGCCACTATTTATCCACTATATGGGTATAAGAGACCTAAATTTTCATCTACCATATCAGGAAGCTAACAGATAATGTCTAAAATCAATAAACCAAGAAATGGTGACCTAAGCATGATATTGTGAGGAGGGGTGGGAAGAATTAAAGGCTTGGACGGTGTTCCTAAGGAGAGGAGGGAGAAGTTGGAAGGGGGACACTTTTGTTTTCCATACTTCTTGTTTTGGCTGCACTGGGTCCTATTCCTGGGAGGGCTCAGCAGTTGTGGCCACAGGCTCAGTTGCTCTACAGCCTGTGAGATCTTCCTGGATGGGACTGAAACCATGGCCCCTGCACTGGCAGAGGGACCTCCTGCTCTAACCACCAGGGAATTCCTTTCCAGTACTTCTTGACTCTAAATTATCAAATTCCTTTTTTTTTTGGAAAACCCAAAACTAAGAAGAAAATGTGCTTTTTCACCCATGTGCTTTTTCTTCCTTATGCTTTTCTGAGCTAATCTAGGAAAAAAAAAATTTTATTTCAAAATAAATGAAAATTCTTTTTACCCAGTGGTATTATTATAATAACTATAGTTAGCATGTTGGTATATATATACTCTCTCCAAATTTTCTAGGTTGCTCAGACTATGCAATAGTGAAACCAGTTTAGTTCCACCTCATTTCATAATATAAACATATCTCCATATGACCTTTGCATTTTAATGAACATTAGTTTTATGGCTATGCAAAATCCACTATTTACTTTAAATCAGTCCCTATTTTTTCACATTATTAATAACAGTGAAATATATATATCTCTTTGAGCAGTTTTTTGTTGTATTCAAATGACTTCCTTGTAATATATTGCATTTTCTAGAAGGTTCTATCACAGGGGCATGGCTGTTTTGAAAATTTGGGATATATTTGCTGAAGTATTAATACATTTTAGGGGAGAAAGAGTTAACAGCTCATATAAAATACTGGTCTTTCTTCTCCTCTTCTCAGGGAAAGCCTCTATTATAGGCTTTTTATTTATTTTTGTTTAGTTGAAGGATAATTGCCTTACAGTATTGTGTTGGTGTCTATCAAACGTCAACATGAATCAGCCATAGACTTACCCATGTCCCCCCCCCGAACACTCTGTATTATAGGATAGCGAGTGGCTTGGTCGGCTGCCCCCCAGTTTTACTTACAGTCCCAAAGTAGGGGACTCTGATTACTTTCAGGGCTTGCTGTAAAGCAGACGAACTGTCCTCCAGTGCTCACCGCCAGCCAGCCAACAGAGGGAGAAAACTGAAGTCCTGTGGACAGATCTCCATCCACTTTTTGATTTCGGTTTCCTTCTGTTCTTTTTGGCCACTTTTTTACTTTCTGTCATTACAAAATGCTCCAAGATCATCTTATAATTTCCCTACCACAATCCTAGAATCAATGGTATTTCCAAGGGACCCTAGTCCCTTTTATTAGGGAATGGGATTGAGAAACTAAGATGCAGGCTTTGAGAGTGCTTTGTTACTGGGGTGCCACTCTTTCAGGCCCTCTCTGCAGAAAGAGCTAGGAAGTATGTGTGTCCATGCCACCTTCTGCCATTAAACCAGTTTATGGGGTTTTTTGCTTTCCACTGACAAACTTTGGGTGCTGAGGAAGACATCAGAGCTAGAACCACCCTGAATTTTCTCTATGCAAGAAAGCAATTTGCTAGGGAAAAAAAGGACTCCAGCCATTTTTTGTTGCATGCACTACTAGGGGAGGTTTGCTGGATAAAATACAAGTCCCCCAGTTAAAGTGGCATTTTTGGACAAATGACAAATACATTTTTAGTGTAAGGATATCCCCTGCCAAGATTCTTTATCTGAAATTCCAATATGCCTGGAGTCTTATATTTTTATTGGTCAATTCTGGCAACTGCACAGTGGGGCAGAGTTGAAGTGGGGGTTATAGGAACTTGGCTAGAGGAAGCACCAACACATGAGAGAAGAACAAAGACCAGAGTTCCTGCCCAACCTCTGTACCTGCTCCCAGCAGAGCCTGTCATATAAAGGGCGTCATCAGCCAAGAAAAATCTATAAACAACTCCAAGGTTAATAAACTCGGTACACCTAGGTGTCCTTCAAAAGACAGCTCAAATGTCACACCCTCTTTGAAGTTTCTTTAACTCTGCCCCATGCCAAACAAACCATGACTTGGCTGTGTTCTCCAAAGCCCCACGCCCATGGTCCTACAGAGGCCTGAGCAATCTAAAGAAGAGCCAGGCATTGTTCTTGCAACATCCAGGCAGTTGCTCGGCACGTCTCTGAGCTCGCTGTGTACACAGCTCTCACTCTGTCCATCTCTGTAGAAGCAGTGTCTACCATAGCTCCAGGAAGAGTCTGCGGAGGCTCTATCAATATTTGCTCAATGAACAAGTGAACAAATGAACAAACGCTCCCATTTTAGAGATGGAGGAAACAAGACCCAGGGAAATTCAACTCAAGTCCACACATTCTGTGTGTGTGTGTGTGTGTTTCTATTTTAATGAGTCCACTGTGAACAAGAATGACAGATGATGTTTCAGAAGCTGGAGGGGAGGGCCCTGACATATTCTGATGGGCAGAGACGTCCGCGATGAAGGACACTGAGCCCTGCCCTTCCTAGCCTGGGGCCAACATGGTGTGGAAGGTGGCAGGCCAACGGCTGCCATTTGGACTGAAGTCAAAAGCTCCACGTTCCATTTCAACTCTGACCTTGGACAATCACTTTGCCTCGGTTTTCTCCTCTGCAAACTGCCAGGAATGATCTAAACTAAGCAATCTCTGCAGTGCTTTGAGCTGGTTTCTCTGTCCATTCACCAACTAGGATTTGTCGAGCCCCTTCTGTGGTACCCTTCTGAGGCTACAAATTGAAATGCGATCCCTGTCCTCAGGGAACTGGAAAGGCAGAGAAGTAAAACTAACTGGGCTGAAGTATAGTTGATACCATGGTATTAAAAGCAGTGCCCTCCACTTATTCGGCGTGCACACACACCAAGTGCCAGCCACAGCACCAATTCCCACTGTCGCCTTGTGACTAACCCCCATTCAGGGAGGCAGCATGACTTGCTCAAGATCACTTAGCTAGTCAGCACTACAGCTGCCACTGAAACAGGTTTGTCTTACTCGGAAAACTAGCACTCATAACCAGGCGGCTATGCTGCTTCCCTGATAAAGGTATATGAAAAGAGCAACAGAAGGGGAACTTCCCTGGTGGTCCAGTGGTTAAGAATCCTCCTTCCGATGCCGGGACATGGATTCAATCCCTGGGTGGGGAGCCAAGATCGCACACAGGCAACTAAGCCCATGCGCCATAACTAGAAAAAGTCCACACCACAGCTAAGACCCAGCACAGCCAAAAACAAAAAAGAAGAACAACAGGAAGTGCAAAGTAGGCCACAGGGAAACTTTCTTAAGGCCTTTCTAACTATGACACAAAATCCAGGAACCATTTAATAATAATTTAAATAATTTACTCAGTCATGTCCGACTCTTTGTGACCCCATGGACTGCAGCATGCCAGGCTTCCCTGTCCATCACCAACTCCTAGAGCTTGCTCAAACTCATGTCCATCAAGTCAGTGATGCCATCCAACCATCTCATCTCATCTCACCTTCTGTCATCCCCTTCTCCTTCCCCCTTCAATCTTTCCCAGCATCAGGGTCTTTTCCAAGGAGCCAGTTCTTCGCATCAGGTGGCCGTTGCACTGGAGCTTCAGCTTCAGCATCAGCCCTCCCAATGAATATTCAGGACTGAATTCCTTTAGGATGAACTGGTTTGATCTCCTTGCAGCCCAAGGGACTCTCAAGAGTCTTCTCCAACACCACAGTTCAAAAGCATCAATTCTTCAGTGTTGAGCTTTCTTTATAGTCCAACTCTCACATCCATACATGACTACTGGAAAAACCATAGCTTCGACTAGACGGGCCTTTGTTGGCAAAGCAGTGTCTCTGCTTTTTAATATGCTGTCGAGGTTGGTCATAGCTTTCCTTCCAAGGAGCAAGTGTCTTTTAATTCCATGGCTGCAGTACCATCTGCAGTGATTTGGGAGCCCCACAAAAAAAAGTCTGTCACTGTTTCCATTGTTTCCCCAACTATCTGCCTTGAAGTGATGAATTTAAATAATAATAATAGGTATCAAACACAGAATTTACTATGTTATGTAGAAAGCATTGTTAAGAACACTTTAAATATATTAAGCATTTGATCTTCACAGAAACTGGTTGAATAGCATTTGGCACATCCATATAATGGAATACTTTACCCTCTAAAAAGATTATGGAAGCACTTTACAGATTGAGACAAGACAATTTCAAGATACGTAAAAATTAAAAAGCCATATACGGTCGGTACTATGATCCCCATTTCAAAGAGGAAGGAGACGAAGCACAGAGAATCAGGCGTCCAAAGCCACAGAGCCTGTTTATGGGCAGAGTCGGAGCCTGAAGCTAGACAGTGAGGCGCAAGAACCTGTGCTCTGATCTATTATACTACATTGTCAAAAGTCAAACGTAAAAATGACAAACTGCAAGAAAAAAAACTTTGAAACTCATGTCACGAAGGGCTAATCTCCTTAATATGTTAAGAGTTCCCTCTAAGAAAAAGGCCAACAATACCACAGAAAAATAGGCAAAGCCTCTGAACAGATGGTGGTGGTGATGGTTTAGTTGCTAAGTCGTGTCCAACTCTTGCGACTCCATGGACTGCTGCCCGCCAGGCTCCTCTGTCCGTGGGATTCTCCAGGCAAGAATCCTGGAGTGGGCTGCCATTTCCTTCTCCAGGGGATCTTCCCAACTCAGGAACTGAACCCGGGCTGGGTTCAATGGCAGGCAGATGATTTACCCACTGAGCTATGAGGGAAGCCCTTCTGAACCCTAAAATTAAATACATACAAGAAAAATGCAGATTGTAACCCTGCCGAGATACCATTTCTCACAGACCAATTTGGCACAAACCCAAAAGTTTGGCGAGAAACTCCATGAGGCTGTGAGAAACGGCTTCGCATCCTTTACCAAGGGGATGCAAATCAGCTCAAGATCTACGGATGGCACTTGAAAATGACAAACCTACACACCTGGCAAAGCTGCATCTAGAAATTATTCTCCAGATAACCCACACGTGCAGAATGGCGTTAAGTTAAGGCTCATCTCTGCAACCTTCTTTGGGGTGGTAAAGTCTTGGAAACAATCTTAACGCCCGGCAACAGAAGCTGCTGAATACATTTGGCACATTCGTTTAATGGAATACTTTGCACTTTAAAAAGACTGAGAAAGCACTCTACAGATGGACATGAGACAACATCAAGATTCATGAAGGAAAAAAGGTGCAGAGCAGTGTGTGTGATACATTATTCTCTTGTGTATATTATATATTCTTTTGTGTAAAAAGAAAAGGGAAAGGAATAGTCCTTGCATTGACTTGTACACACATTAACAAAGATCTCTGGGGCAACACAGGAAAAGGGCAGATGGAGAGCAACCATGGGAAAGAGAGCTTCCTTTATACCTTTGCATTTTTGAGGCTTAAACCACATATTTGCATTAGGTGTTTTTAAATTTTTTTAAATAATTTAAATTTTTTAATTTTTGAATGTGCTGGGTCTTCATGGCAGCCTTGTGCTTTCTCTAGTTGTGGGAGAGGGGGGCTACTCTCTAATTGTGGTGCATGGACTTCCATTTTGGTGGCCTCTCGTTGTGGAGCACAGACAGCCCCGAGGTTCCTGGGCTTCAGCACGTGTGGTTTTGGTGGCCTCTCATTGCGGAGCACAGACAGCCCCGAGGTTCCTGGGCTTCAGCACGTGTGGTGTGTGGACTCGGTAGCTCCGGCTCCCAGGCTCTAGGGCACAGGCTCAGCAGTTGTGGAGCACGGGCTTAGCTGTCATGCGGGATGTGGGATCTTCCTGGACCAGGGATCGAACCCATGTCTCCCGCACGGGCAGGCAGATTCTTTACCGCTGAGCCACCAGGGAAGCCCTTATTTTTTAATTAAACAAAGGCTATTTAAATAAAAGCAGAAAGGCCTTTCAGAGAAGGAGTCATTTTAGAACTCTCTGGCTCCAAGATCACAACTCAATGTTCCTGCAATGAGATAGACTCTTCATGAACCCATTGGGGCTAAAACCAAAAAATAAAAGGACATTAAAAGATCCCCATGGGTCCAGCGAGATTCTTTCATTCCAAAGCGCTCATACAGCTCATACTGCCTTTCCCCATTATGCTCCTGAGGCTCATTCAAAGCTAAGACTCAAGCACCACTGACATCTGGTAACATAGGTAACCGTGGGCAACCAGGCTTCCCTCGTGGTTGTCATGGCAATGGCGATGTTCCTACAGTTGGGTTTTCATTGTGAGGTAATTATCAGGCCTTGTGATGGGCTCCTCCACATTTGCCGCTATTTCCAGCAATGACGGTTATGAATGAGCTTAAATGAGATGCAATTTCAATCGAACTGTTAAGAGACGCTGGGAATTGAGTCAGATTTACATATCCTTCCATCAAGGCGGGCAAACCTTGTGAACTGTTTGATTAGCACAGTTCAGAGATGGGGAGCCACCTGCACAGCAGCCATCAAGCCACTGGAGGGCCAGAGACCCACCACGTTCCGACCCAAGAAGGGCAGTCCTTTCTCTTCCCTCCTTTCCTCCCCACCCACCACAAGTCACAGGAGCAGACGCAGCAGGCTCTTGGTCTCAACAGAACTTTGTTAAACCCCCGCATGCATGCTCAGTCGCTCAGTCATGTCCAACTCTTTGTGACCCCATGGACTGTAGCCCACCAGCCTCCTCTCTCCACGGGATTTCCCAGGCAAGCATACTGGCATGGGTTGCCATTTCCTCCTCCAGGGGGTCTTCCTGATCCAGGGATAGAACCGCACGTCTCTTGCACTGGCAGGCAGATTCTTTACCACTGAGCCACCTGGGAAGTGTTGCTCGATCCATAGCCCTATACAATCAGCCCCACTCTACACTGGAAAAAAATCTCAAGTTCCTGCTGTGCAGAGTGTCTCCCCTAGAAAGTGATGGACCCAGGGTCATCACCACATCTCAGAGCTCCTTCCACTTTAACTACCTCACTCAGGGGCTGGGATGACAATTTTCTTTGTGTTTGAAACGTGAAACCAAGTTTCACAAAGTTCATGTGTCTTAGTGGAAAGAACAGGTGCTTCTGCATCTATAGGCTAAATAGCAGTAGGAAGTGGCTGGGTCCTGGTTGCCAAAGATCCCAAGTGTCTCTGACAAGCTCCCAGTGACTCTTAACCCCATGCAGACCTATAACCCCCTGACTTGAGTGGATACATTATATTCATTGTTGACTGAAAACAATTGCACAATCTAAAAGTTGAGAACTATGCTTTATTTGGTGGACTTAGTAGGGACTTAATTCTGGGATGCACACAGCATCTGAGGGACTGTTCCAAAGAGGTAAGGGAGGAGCCAGAATATAGAGGAGCTTTTGCAAAACAAAGGAGCAAGCAAATGGGGCTTCCCTTCTCAGTGGTAAAGAACCCACCTGCCAACGTAAGACACACGAGTCCGACCCCTGATCTGAAATGACCCCACATGCCTCAGAGCAGCTAGGTCCACGCGCCACAACTACTGGGCCCACACGCCCGAGAGCCTGTGCTCTGTGCTCTGCAACAAGAGAAGCCACCACAAAGAGAAGCCCGTGCCCCCCAACTACAAGGGAGCCCCCACTCACCGCAAATAGAGGAAAGCCTTCCCAGCAATGAAGACCCAGCCCGGCCAAAAACAAATAAAAAAATTTTGCTAATGAACAAACAAAAAACTCGGGTAGACAAATATCAAAGATTACTGCTAATTAAAGAACAATCTCAAGTCAATGAATTTAGCACTTTATATATGGGAAGATGCAAGAGCTCGGGCTTAGTGAAGTTAGTCCTTTGATAACGCGCCTCAGCTATCCAGGGCCGTATTCTGTTTTTCTCCATCCTGAATCCCCTCAGGGGTACACCATCGAGGCAGCTGCAGTGGCTGATGGTTTGATGGCAACAACTCCCTCTGCTTACTGATATGACAGGCGGCCACTCTTTGTCCACATCACTGACATTCAAACACATCACTACCCCTTCCTGCACTATAACATTCGGTTCCTACACTATGTGCTCTTTTAGAAGTGAATCCATTTGTACAGCCTGTCATTAATACAGTTAAAGGAAGTGTTAGGGGAAACCACTGGCTGAAACTGCCCACCCTGGCACCACTGTAACCATCTGCATGAGTTATTTTACCAGGAGGTGCTGGTGATGAACATGAAACTAACAAGCCCCCACCAATGGGAAGAATTCAGGAAAGGTCAAAAGGAGACAGGAGACACCAGCCCATGTGCCGCACCAGCCTCCCAGAATCCTTCTCATTGGATCCATCCTTCTCGATGCATGTACCACCAGGAAGGACCCGGGGTTAGAACGATGGGCCAGAGACAACACAGAAATGAATCCCACCACCATAAAATCCAAGACTGTGAGCCACGTGGCAGAGCAGTCCTCCTGGGTTCCCTCACCCTTCTGCTCGCCACATGGGTACCTCTTCCCAATAAAGCTAGAGAACATCCCCCACAGCAACGAAGACCCAGCAGAGCCAAAAACAAACGAAAGGATAAAGTCTTTTTAGAAATGGTTTAGTTGCTAAGTCGTGTCCAACCCTTGCAACCCCATGGACTGTAGCCTGCCAGGCTCCTCTGTCCGTGGGGTTCTCCAGGAAGAACACTGGAGCAGGTTGCCAGTTCCTTCTCCAGGGGATCTTCCCGACCCACGGATCGAACCCACGTCTCCTGCATTGGCAGACAGATTCTTTACTGCTGCGTCACCAGGGAAGCCCACTGGAGTGGTGACTTACACCCTAATTTACTGCTCTTTCCTGCCCTCTGTCTTTGGACAGGTCAGGATTCCCCAAGCCTCACTGCTCCTCTACCCTCTTTGGAGGGAAGCAGGACAGAGGGATTCCTTTCCAGCTTCAGTCTCCGTGGCTCCGACCTGGCAGCAGTCAGTGGCCCTGGGCTGGCTCCCCTGATAACCTCTGCTGTGGCCAGTTGAGGCTCTCTCACCGGTGGCCTCGGGAGGTCCTCTGGCCCAGTGGTATTGACTCACGTGGCGGTTCTGGGAATGTCTGTGCCTGCCCCCTGTTGATGTGCGCATTTAAGACCTTTTGTGGAGGTTGTCATCATTCTTTCCTTTTTTTTTTTTTTAAGAGTTGAACATTTAATTAATTAACTAACTAATTTTTGGCTGCACAGGGTCTTCATTGTGACTCGAGGGTCTAGTTGGTCTAAGGCTTGTGGGATCTTAGTTCCCCGACCAGGGATCAAAGCCGAGTCCCCCTGAAGGCAGATTCTCAACCACTGGACTACCTGCATCATCATTTCTCCCCAAGGTTGTGCGCCCATCTCCTCTGGGTCTGGCCTCCCGCTTGGCTCCCTCAAGTCCAGTCTCTACACAGAAGCCAGAGCCCTCATAATACACAGGTGAGGTTGATGATCTGCATAAACCCTTCAGAGTGTTTACTTATTCTTACAGAATAAAGCGTCCTCTTCTCAGCATGGTACCTGGTGTCTTTATGTCTGGCTTATCTCCCCATTCTCTTCACTAGTGCAGGTTTTTGATTTCTGACATCCTGAACTTTCTGCCTGGAATGTCCTCATGTCATGTCTGTGCTTGTTGAACTCCTTTTTGTCTGACGGGCTATAGTCCATGGGGTCGCAAAGAGTCGGACGTGACTGAGCAACTCAACAACAACACACTGCTCTAATGACAGCACCGCGCTCTGACGATAGCACACTGCTCTAATGATAACACGCTGCTCTAATAATAGCACACTGCTCTGATGATAACACACTGCTCTAACAATAACACACTGCTCTAATGATAGCACACTGCTCTGATGGTAACACACTGCTCTAATGATAGCACACTGCTCCAATGATAACACACTGCCCTGATTATAGCACACTGCTCTAATGGTAACACACTGCTCTGATGATAGCACACTGCTCCGATGATAACACACTGCCCTGATTATAGCACACTGCTCTAATGGTAACACACTGCTCTAATGGTAACACACTGCTCTGATGATAGCACACTGCTCTAGCTGTCACAGTGCAGTCCCTGGAGTGGCCACATCAGCATCCCCTGGGAGCTGGTTAGAAATGCAAATTCTCAAGCCCACAGGAATCAGAAATCAGGGCTGGGGCCCCAGCAAGCGAGGCGATGCTGATACACGTTCAAGCTTAAACCCCTATAACGTAATTCAGCACAGGTGTCTTTTAAACAGCACGTTTCTTACTCCTCCACCCGACCTGCTGATTAAAGTTAATACCCTGACTCCTTTTCTCCCCCATTTCTTTGTTACATTTTAATATTGGAGTATAGTTGCTTTACAATGTTGTGTTAGTTTCAGATCTGCAGGAAACTGGATCAATTATATCCATTCTATTTTTTTGGCCACGCCAGTCACTACGTGGGGGGACCCTAGTTTCCCACGCTGCGTGGCGTGCAGGATCTATCTTAGTTCTCAGACCAGGGATCAAACCCACATCACCTGACTGGAAGTCTTAACCACTGAACCACCAGCGAAGTCCCTAGCCACTCTTTTTTCAGTTCTTTTCCCATGCAGGCCCTTACAGACCACTGAGTAGAATGCCCTGTGCTGTGCAGCAGATCATTTTTAGTTACTACTTTGGCTCCTTTGGGCTTCCCTTGTGGCTCAGCTGGTAAAGAATCCACCAGCAATGTGGGAGACCTGGGTTCGATCCCTGGGTTGAGAAGATCCCTTAGAGAAGGGAAACGCTACTCACTCCAGTATTCTGGCCTGGAGAATTCCATGGACACTGGGGTCCATGGGGTCACAAAGAGTCAGATGCGACTGAGCAACTTTCACTTTCTTCGGCTCCTTCACTAACTCCTTTGGCTCCTCAGTAAGTGCACAGTTTACTCAATAGATAGAAAATGTTCTCAAATTTACCCACTCCTCAAAATTTACTTGCATAAACTTGTCAAGAACATAAAGCAAAGAACTACGGTTTTATGCACTTTACATATGTTCTATCTTGTTTCAAAAAACATTGGAGGTAGATCTGTTTACCACAGATCTCAAAGGCAGTCTATGAAGATGTAAAAAAAAAAAAAAAACCTTACTCCTAAAAGCCGTGAAACTTTGTAGAGTCTTGAAGGCCACAGTTGCCCAGGCCACAAAGTCAAAAAGCCTAGGAAAGATATGTCAAGAAAGACCTGTGAACCATCCAGAAATACTGTATATCAAGTTGTCCTAGGGCCTTTAAAATGAGAGCCCTCGCTGGCCGCCGCATAACCAGTTATTCACAGCGTTTGTCTGTGAATTCAGACGTGTTATTGAACCACAGGAGCCCCCTAGAAGCCTCTCTGGCTACAAAATCCATCTTCTGCCACTGAAGGGAGCTTCGTTCAGTCCCTCTGCAGCCACTGCAACGACTGCAGTTTTCTTGCGCGTACGTTCTGTGTAATAAATGACAGAAACACAGCAGTGGGCACAGCAGAAAAACGCAGCCTCTCCAGCCTGGTGTTGAATTCCAGGTCTCCTCCTTAGCCTGATACCTTGGGAAGGCAGCTTACACGCCCTCTGCTGAGGAATCAGGCAGGCAGTGTCCTGAGTGCCCACTACGATACGGGAAATGAGGCAAGTTCTCAGCTAGAATCTATTATTCATGTTTTGATTCCCTTCGGGAGCACTGTCAAGGGCCGTCCAGACAGAGAACGGGCCGACGGCAGAGTACCACCAGTCACCACTAGATGGCATCAACGGCGCCAAGTAATTGGTTATTAACGCCGGTCCTGCCGGTCGGTGCTGACACGTTCATTCTTTCGACGTGTGTATTCAGTGCCTGCTCTGTGCCTGGCGCCACAGGTAGGCTGCAGGGATCGGTTAAGGAGGACATCGGCCCTGTCTATGCACCTGATGGTCTTAAGTGAGGATACAGGCAGAGCATCACATAAAATAAAATAGCTCACCTATTACTTACACACAGTCAGTGCTGTGAGAGCGTACTGGGGAAGAACCAGCCTGGGGTGGGGAAAGCGTCCCTAAGAAAAGGATGGAGGAAAAGACGGAGGAGCCGAGATCCCAGGAAGAACAGCAGTTGGTAGGTGAGGGGTGGGAAGGCAGTGCTCAGGCAGAGGGGTGGGCCTGTCAACGACTCCTAATGAGCAGGACCGCGGTTAGGCCACTTGGCTGGAGCCCAAAGAGCAGGGCGGCAGGATGGGAGCTGCCCATACTGGAGTGACCGGCGGAAAGCAGGCCATGCAGGGCCTTGTTCTGCAAAGAGCAGCAGCAACCCACTGATGGGTTTTAAAGCCCAGGAGAGGAGAGAGCTGAGTGACCGCGTTGTATCTGTACTTGACTCAGCAGGTAAAGAATCTGCCTGAACTGCAGGAGACCCAGGTTCAGTCCCTGGGTCGGGAAGATCTCCTGGAGAAGGAAATGGCAATCCACTCCAGCATTCTTGGCGAGAAAATCCCATGGACAGAGGAGCCTGGCAGGTTACAGTCCATGGGGTTGCAAAGAGCTGGACACGACTGAGTGACTGAGCACGCACATGTCAGATTTGCATTCTGACAAGTGAACTGGGTCTGCCTCGGGGATTCAGCTGAGGAGGGAGCCAAGCGGACGCCTGGAGAGCAGTTTGAGAACTACCACTGGAATCCAGGGAAGAAGGATTTGTCTTGGATCAGGGTAGGGACATGGAGATGAAGAGAAAGGATTGAGAGGCAGGGAAAGGAGAACTCAAAGGCTAGAGTTTATGCAGTAAAGGAGGGTGCCAGAGATGCCCACCCAGTGTCTGGCTCAGACAGGCCAGCAAGTGGAAGGGAAAATGCAGGGAGAAGGGGTCTCAAATGGTAGCTGGGTAGCAGAGACAGTCCTGAGTGCACTTTCAGACATGCTGACCTTGCGGGAGTTTTGAGATATCCAAGCAGAAATTCTAGAAGGCAAAGGACACTGTGAGTCTAGAGTTCAAAGACAGAATCAAGTTAAGTCGGTTGGGCTGGGATGAGACCAGACCACCAGGGCATGAAGACAGGAAAAGAAGGCCACCCGGATGAGACCAACAGCCTGGGCACAGAAATCCAGCAACTGAACACGGAAAGATGGTATGCTGAGGGAGGCTTTAGAAATCTAACAGAGACTGGAACAGAAATAGGGAAGATGTCAAGAGAATCGAAACATAAAAAAGAGGAACTCCATGTTCCCAATGCAGGGGGCCTGGGTTCCATCCCTGGTCAGGGACCTAAGATCCCACATGCCGTGCAGTGTGGCAAAAGTAATTAAATAAATAAACATTAAAACAGGCTTGCCTTGTGGAGTAAAGGATATGCAAAGTACCAGCACACAGTTCTCTTTACTGGAATCTTAGTCCCTTCCCATTTATAGTCCCACTTGCCCTTCCACCCTAGGGGACAAAGGTTGCCTGACAGTGCAATTTTCTTTTCAGATTTGCTCTGTAAGACGGACTTTGCTGGTTTGTTCATTTTTTTTTCATTTTGAAATATCTGAAAATTGCTGATGACTAGTTGAAAGTTTTGCACAATTCTTGGATTTAAGGACAAGACAGCTGAAAGGACTTCCCTTCCTGCAGGCATACCTACCCTAAGCCATAAGCCTGCTGTGGGGGGTGGGGAGGGGGATAAATGGAGGAAGACAAGAGGTCTCCTGCAAGTGTACATTCATCCCACACTGCTCTGGCCAAGCTCTTAAGGTTCCAGGGTTCCTTCCTCCAGGCTACACGGGGCAGGGAGGGGGTGCCTGGCACCTCGGCTGAGAAGTAGCCTGCCCTAGTTTGAAGGTGCAGGTTCCCACTTGTCTTTCCTACCTCATCTGTTTCGCCCCCTTCCATCGCTCCACCTTCCAACCACGTTAGCCTACAGCCCTCAGTTCCCAGCTGGACTCTGTGGTCATGTTCTTGCCCTTGACCATGCAGTAGCCCACACCTGGAATAGCCCTCCCAGCGTTGCCCTAGCAATCCTGCTTTTCCACTCACCAGATGGGTGCGATTAAACAAGCTGCTTCACCTTCTAAGACTCCCTTTTCTAAGGGGATATGAATACCTTCCTCCTAGAGCTGGAGGATTAGGAGAGATGGCACAGAGAGAGGGCACTTAGCACCAAGAAACGGCTCGACAAAGATTTATTATTACTTGACACTTAAGAGTCTCTACTGAAATGATCCTATTCCTGCATCTTTCCCTTGCCAGACTGTAGGCTCCCTGAGGACAGGCGATGCGGCTATTCATCCTCTTTGTATCTCTAATGTCTATCATAACATCTGGTACATAGCAGATGGAAGGACGTGCAAATGTGCAAGAATCATAGGAAGGTTTATTTCCTTTTTGTTTCAAAATACAGCTTCCTAAGACCCAGACCTACTGTGCAAGGGGTCCTGATTTGTACGCAGCAGGGACAGTCAAGGGATGAACTTCTGCGATGTTTATCAGTAGCGACCCTTATCTCTAGCATGGATCTTTGCTAAATCGTATGTAAAATGCTACTTCAAAACCAGTCTTCTACTCTGTATTAGTTTCCTACGGCTGTGGTGACAATTTACCACAGACTGGGGGGCTTACAACAACAGAAATTTGTTCTTTCTCAGTTCCAGAGGCTAGAACTCCAAAATTCAAGTGTTGGCAGAGCTGGGCTCTTTCTGAAGACTCAAAAGGAAAATCTGACACAGACATAAAGAAAAGATTTGTGGACATAATGGGGGAAGAGGGTGGGACAAACCAAGAGAGCAGTACTGAAACATATATATTACTGTATGTAAAATAGATAGCCAGTGGGAATTGGCTCAAATCCTGTGCTCCGTGACAGCCTAAGGGGTGGGATGGGCTGGGAGGGAGTTTCCGGAGGGAGGGGACATAGGAATTTTCTGAGGTATGGAAGAAATCAATACAATATTGTAAAGTAGTGAAGTGAAGTCGCTCAGTTGTGTCCGACTCTTTGCGAGCCCATGGACTGTAGCCTACCAGGCTCCTCCCCTCCATGGGATTCTCCAGGCAAGAGTACTGGAGTGGGTTGCCATTTCCTAACTATCCTCCAATTAAAAGTAAATAATTAAAAAAAAAAAAAAAGGAAAAGCTGTCCCACTCCTTTCCCTCTGCTTCTGGGGAAGATTAAATCTCCACCCCTCATCTCAGGATCCTTAACTTAATCATATCTGCAAAGTCTTTTATTGTTTTAAACAAGACGAAGTAACAGTCACAGATTCCAAGGATCAGGATGTCTTTTGAGGAGCGCTATCATTCAGCCTCGCACACACCCAAACACCATCAGCATAGACTGAAGCAAATTTTTAAGTTTAGAATCCCATGCGATTCTAACCTAGATGTGAAAAACACTGAGATGGCCACTTACTATTGGTTTGTTGAATGAATGAATGAACAAATGGCTTCCTCTATTGTAGAAAATCCCCTCTTCTTCCATCCACCTCCTTCCCTGACTTTAGATATAGCCCTCCAGGCAGAGACCCTCCTATCTATAATACTCCACTTCCAAAAAAGGTCTAAACACACACAATTTTTGGAGTACTCAACTCCAGAAACACAGACACTCCCATCAGGAAGACCATGTCACCACCCCCACCCCCACCCCCGCTTCCCTTTTGTTCCCTGCAAGTTCCCTTTTGTTAAGGATGCAAGCTTCCTCAGGAGGGTCAGAAGGCTGCCCAGACTGTTCAGTTTCTCCTTCGTCCCAGGAAATGACTTCTGCAATACTGGACTGACCCAGAAAACCTCGTGATCCACCCTTTGTTTCTAGTTGGTTTAAGAGACTATGGCTATTGAAACACTGGCCCCAAGACCACTAAGGGACTGCTGAGTCCAGGCACACTGTAACCCTGGGCAACCTGAGCGGGGCTAGGTACCCACTCTAGGGGTACCTACCTTCTCCCAGCAGCGATAGTGCGGTGGCGGGCTGTGGTGTGCTGATACATGTTTAATAAGCAGTTCTCCAGCAAAAGCCTTGGATTTGTAGTGTCCACCTATTTCTGGGGAATAAATCATTGCACTGTCACCAAATTCAAGCTGCCAACATGATGTCACTGAAAGTGCACCTTCATCCCCACCGGGCGATCCCAGCATGTCACTGCAGCTCCCAGCCATGGGTTTACGGGAAACTGCAGTCTCCTCTCGGAAAAAAGTTGCAGGCCTAGGAGCTGGACAATATAGTTTTTAGAGTATCACTGCACACACACCCATGCCCTTCTCCAGGGGCTCTTCCCCACCCAGGGATCAAACCTGTGTCTCTTAGGTCTCCTGCATTCTCAGGCAGGATCTAGCATCACCTGGGAAGCACTTAGAGAATCACTGCTGCTGCTAAGTCGCTTCAGTCGTGTCCGACTCTGTGCGACCCCATAGACAGCAGCCCACTAGGTTCCCCCATCCCTGGGATTCTCCAGGCAAGAACACTGGAGTGGGTTGCCATTTCCTTCTCCAATGCATGAAAGTGAAAAGTGAAAGTGAAGTTGCTCAGTAGTGCCAAACTCTTAGCGACCCCATGGACTGCAGCCTACCTGGCTCCTCCGTCCATGGGATTTTCCAGGCAAGAGTACTGGAGTGGGGTGCCATTGCCTTCTCTGTAGAGAATCACTACAGAGAGCCAATTTCCTAATTTCAGGGACCAAATGCCACTGCTAGGGGCAAGTGTCTACTCACACATCTTTACAAGCCCTTCCAACGATAAAGTTCTAGGCACCTGGCTTTCCAGGTGACACAGTGGTAAAGAATCTGCCTGCCAATGCAGGAGCTGCAAGAGACACAGGTTCCTTCCCTGGGTCAGGAAGACCCCCTGGAGTAGGAAATGGCAACCCAATCCAGTATTGTTGCCTGGAGAATCCCATGGACAGAGGAGCCTGGTGGGCTACCGTCCATGGGGATGCAAACAGTCGGACGCAACTGAGCATGCGCGGAGGAACAGCTCAAACACTAACATCTTCCTCCTCTGAACTGTCATCAAGCTGTATTTCTACCTCTCTGTGACAACCTAGACGGGTGGGGTCCGGCGGGGCGGGGGCGGCCGAAGAGGGAGGGCCCATACACATACTTAGGGCTGATTCATGTTGCTGTGTGGCAGAGACAAACACAACACTGTAAACCAACCATCCTCCAATTTTAAAAAACATTAGCAGAATAAATGATCAATCTTCCAACCCCAGGATGTTTTTCATATAGTTTACATACAGATTCACGAAAAAGTAAAAAGCATTATTTATGCAAAATTAATTGTAAGTGGAACCTAATAGATATAAAATATACCGATAAAATTCTTCTTAGTGACTAGTCTTGGGAATAAGAGCGCTTTGCCATTGCTACTAAAAGAGCTCCAATCTCTTGGCAATTGTCAATTAATGATACTTCAATATTCCTCGGAGTCTAGGTCCGTTTTAGGGTTATTGTATAGCTGTTATTAGTAATCAAAATAAGAACAATTTCACGCACCAATGTGTCATGGATGTATGGACCAGTTACACGGGGTCATTTTTCAAAGGATAAAAATAGAAACTAAATTTCTAACTAATACCTCATTATTAATAACGTAACACCACCTCAAATTTATACAGAAGTTTGTTTAAAGTGCGCCAGGTGTCATCAATAGATCACTGGAATTCAGTCAGATCTGAATGCAGATACTGGTTTCCACTCTAATACTATTCTGAATACCACTCTAGTACTATTCTGAATTGAATACCAATTTTCTATTTATTTTGGAGTAAGATATAGACTCATATTGATGAAATAAAATTCATACCTTAAAGCAAGACAAGAAAATTTAAATGTAAGTTTTTTTTTCTCTGCCCGCTTGGGCCTCCTCCCTTGAAGTGTATCAGTATATGACATTCACTTGCATTAACCAGACATCCTTAGAACATAACATTCCTTCTTCATCTCATAAAAGGTCATAATTCCCTATGAGATAACCATCTTTCTTAATCTGGTAAAGGGCCATACTGACCCACGACCCATGACTCACTTTGTACACACAGATTTAGAGTTTGCAAACGGTCAATAATGATACGTCATTTGACAAATTATCCTTTTGCCTCAAAAACTTACGTAACTGTGCTCCGACCTCTAACAGGTGGAACAGTCCTCCCAGCTTTCTGAATGTCTTCCAGGTTGTAACCCTCAGGTTGGCTCAAATAAAATTTCTAGTTCTTTTTTACATCAACTACTGATTAATTTTTCATAAGCAATGTGGCAGACATTCAAAATTTACAAAGACTTACAGAAGAAAAAAAAACCCAACAACTCTTCCCAACTCAGTCCTTCTGGCAAACCGCCTCCTTTCCTTGGATGTAAGGCACTATCAACAACTTCTTGATCTCCTCCTAGGGATATTTTATGCATACAAAGTACAAGCAAATCCAGTAGCACATGTAAGCTTATACCATTTTGCACAAATGTTCAACATTTTACACACAAGTTTGCTGGTTCAGTCTCCTGTAAAACGGCGTGGGGAGGAATACATCACATAATTAGGAAAATGCCTAACCCTGGCACGGAGTTCGCACTAAAAATCACAGATTCTTTCCTTACCCTTAAAAAGGCTACGAGGGAAGGTATTTTTAGGGTACCTCAGAATCACTAAGTGCTTGTTAATTACAGATCGTCACCCTCTCGGGGTTTCCAATTCAGCAGGTCTGGTAGACATTTGCCTTTCCAGCTAAGCCCACAGTTGCTGTAGATACTACTGTTCAGAGCCATCTGACCATCTAAAGGCTTAGTGGGAACTAAGACGGCCCAGATTACAACGCAGGTTCTGCTTCTGGACCAAATTACTCTCCCTGGGCTTCAATTCTCTATTTTCTTTTTAATACAATTCTCATCTCAAAGGCTGTTGAGCAGGTTAAGATACAGCAGATGCAGGAGCCTTTGTCAAGACAAACGCTCAAGAACCGTAACGTGAAAGCAACCTGGGGCCGGGGGGGTAAAGTGAAGACAGCCGGGAGCACCGGAATCGGGGCGCCCTAGCCCGCACGTGGCTCCCCATCCCGCGTCCGGGAACCCGCGGGGCGGTGCACGCGCTCGGGGCGGACCCCGCTGGGACTCTGCGCCGACGGAGGGCAGAAGCCGCTTCGGAAAAGCGAGGTGGGAGGTTCCGGTTTCAAAGTCCTGAAACACAAGACACCGCGTGCCAAAACCTCGTGGCTGCGGCCGCACCAGCTTACAGTTTAAACTGCGTGTAAAGATGCCCGGGACCCACGCGAAAGCCCCTGGGGGACGGGCCCGCCCCGGGCGGGGTGCATCGGGAGCCCTGCCCCCGGGACGCGCCGCGGCGCACATACGTGCGACGGGCCGGGAAGGGAATGGCGAGGGCCGGGTCGGGCGGGGCGGCACGGCGCGGCGCGCAACCGGCCGCCAGGGGGCAGCCGCGCGTCTGCGGGCCGCGGCCGGCTGGAACCGGTCTGGCCGGAAGTTGGGGCGGTGCCTCGGCTTCCGCTGAGAGAAAGTGCCACGTGGCCGGCCGGGAGGGAGGCAAACAGCAAGATGGCGGCGGCAGGGGGCGGGGTCCGTTGGGATCCCCTGAGACCACGGGTCCCGTAAAGGGCGGCGTTCGCGGGGTGGGGTGGGCGAAGTGGTGCCCGGTCCCTCTATTCGAGCGTCTGAGGTCGCCCGACCGGACGTAGACGGGGGCGTGGGCCCAGCGCACACTCTGCGCCAGCTCGACCAGAGTCACCGCCGCGCGTTCTCATGAGCCCGCCGGCCAGCTTATCATTCGCGGCCCGTTTCCATTTGTCCCCTCGTTTGTCGCTCCCTGCCAACAAGGACGGCAGAAACGCCTTTCTCCGGGCGTTTTCGTCCTCTGATTAAGTGCGGCACATCGAGCCAGGGAGTCCTAGTTGAGTGAAAACGC
Organism: Capra hircus; assembly: GCF_001704415.2. Classification (NCBI taxonomy): domain Eukaryota; kingdom Metazoa; phylum Chordata; class Mammalia; order Artiodactyla; family Bovidae; genus Capra; species Capra hircus. Next base: position 13,498,481 of record NC_030828.1, on the reverse strand, counting down.
CTTCTCTTTGCTACCATTTTCGGTTACCGTTTCCTGCCTTTGTTCAGAGGCTTAGCACTGCTTCCCTTCTGATGGAGGCAAAAAAAAAAAAAAAAGACCCTAGATAATCTGGACTTTTAAGTAGATTCCCGACCCTGTCCAGTCGTGGTGGGAGTTTGACTTGTACACACAGGAGCTGTTCTGGGATCGCCAGTGTGTGGCAGAGTTCGAAGTTCTGTTACATGTCACCTTGTACGTGTTTTCAGAAATAAAAAATGTAGGTGTGGATGGTTGCAAATTACACGGTGCAGGAAATAAAGCAAAATCAACGAGCATTGGGTGGCCTTTCCATAAAGGCCCGCAGTTTCCCCTTAGTTGTCCAAGGATCTAGAAATGGAATACGGAGTCTTTCTACCTCTGCCTGGCCAACGGTCCGACTCCGTTTTCTTTCTTCATCCAGTTTCGTTTTACTTGAGTTTGACGCAGCAGACCAAGTGTGGGTAAAAATAGTTAACACTGCCATTCGGCTTGTGGTGGTATATTTAGAATAAAGGAGAGACGTCAGTCCTTGTTTTTGAAATAAATCTCGTTTTTGAGAGTTAAGGTTCAGATTCTTGCTAATTTATGAGACTGTCGACAAGTTGAAAGGAAGCGACTGTTTTTGTTTTTAAATAATGGAACTCGCCTCCCAAAGGTTTGGGAGTTCAAAGAAAATTTTCTGAATGTAAAAAGGGCCCTGGTACACTGACAAAGCAGAAGGACACTAATTTCTCTATGAAGATGCCCTCACAGTTTCCTCAGTCTGGTGGGGATTTAAAAACTTGGGCTGTGATCAAAACTGCGTTGCTGTTACCTGATAGACTAGAAACAGTATAATGGGGTCGGGCGGGGAAACGGGTGGGGGGGATTAAAAAAACAGCTTAGTGTATTTTAAGGCTTAAATGCGGATTTCGTTTGTTTTTTAAACCCAGAGATTTGAGAGAATCTCCCTTCACCCACTCCTGTTTTGTAACCGCGCCTTCAGAGATGTCACTTCGGCCTTGTCCAGCACTTGGCAGAAGGGGCTGGAAGAAGTTTTTAAAGGATCTTTTTACCTGGAGGGGTTAGAACCGTCCCTTCCCTGAGCCTGGGAAAAGAATGCAAATTCTTCCGAGCAAATCCTTCCTTTGTTCAACTAAAGGAGGCTGCCTCCTCTTTCTCCTTTTGTAGTTACAGACACAAACTTGGGCAACTTTTTCTGCAAATGCCCCTGTTACTCAGGAGCACAAGAATTTGCATCCTCGGGCCTTCAGTTGTTTGCCTCCAGAATTTCACTAGCACTGCCTTCCTGTTAAAAGGAGAAAATGTATTTTAAAGTTTTAAATATTTCATAATAGCAAATTTGATTTTTTTTTAAAGGAAATTAAAAGAACCTGTAGCCTAGCAATTCAGAGATAACTTGTTCTTGTAGACACGGAAGTTTGTTTGGGGGGATTATATTTGTACACCTTGGTACCTTCTTCACTTGACTTTTTCAGATACGTTTTTAGTTTATATTACTTAAATTATGTTTGACACAATATAAATAATACAGACGAAGACAAAGAAAAAATCACTCAGAATGCCAATATCAAGGAAGAACCACTATTAAACAGCTTGTCTTTACTTGTCCTAAAAGAGCACTACACCTAGTTTGTAACTGATGTTTTGCATTTTGTCACTCAGTCGTGTCAGACTCTTTTCAACCCTGTGGACTGTAGCCCTCCAGGCTTCTCTGTCCCTGGGATTCTCCAGGCAAAAACACTGGAGTGGGTAGCCATTAGCCACTTGTAGTGAATGTTTTCTAAGGTCAAGTAAGAATCTTTGTGATTTCTAGAGCCTGCATGATATACTGTCAGTTCAATATACCACAATTAACACCCAGCCTTTCTCTTACTACTGAACACCAAATTTGTCATTTTTTGCTCTTATAAAGAACTCTGGCATGAGTACTTTTGTACAAGAAGCTCTTCCTATATTTCTGTAGAATACAGCTCACAATGAATCTGAGCTTTTTAAGGTGGATTGATACATATTTGACTCACCATGTTGAGTCCATGGTGATTCATCTTGGCCCTTCAAATGACTGCATCAGCATTCCAGCTGAGGTGAGATCCCTCTTACTTTACTTTGCTTACCGTCACTTTTCTAAGTTTTTAAATTATAAATCATATATTCTTAGTATATTTTTCTCAATTTTTAAAAAATTGAAGTATGCTTGAGTTACATTGCTGTGCTTTGTATATTACTTTTGATATGAAGATGTGTCTAAGAACTGTCAGAGATGGGTATTTAACCTTAAGTTAAATATTTAAAAGGAACCCTTTCACTGTCAAATATTAACAATACAGAAACCTCTTTTCCTTTTAGCAAGTTTTTTTCCTGTGTATAGATATAGTACAAAAAAACCTAATTGTTGACATTTTCTTTCCAACGTGCAGCAAGTATAAAAACTTTGTAGCTCTCTAACAGGCTTATGAACGCAGCTTTGGGGGGGAGGAAGGGGGCGGGGTACCTATGGAGAGAGTAACATGAAAACATCACTGCCATATGTAAACTAGATAGCCAGTGGGAATTTGCTGTATGATTCAGGGAATGAAAATGTAAGAACCTAGAGGCGTGGGATGGGGAGGGAGGTGGGAAGAGACATAGGTAAACCCATCAGCATTCAAGTTGACGTTTGGAGATGCATGTTGATGTTTGGTAGAAACCAACACAATAGTAAAGCAATTACTCTTCAGTTAAAATAATTTAAAAAAAAAAACTTTGTAGCTCTCCAAAATTGTCTAGTATAAATGAACTTTGGGGGTGGGTTTTTTGCAGGGTAAAAGTGTCTCTAAATCATCTATCATCATTTAATTCGCCAGTTTCAATTGTTTTATTGTGAGTGTGCTACTAAGACGATCCATCCACAGGACAGGAGAGACAGCTCTGTTCAAAGCAAGCTGACCAATTAATTCTGTTTCTGCTCTACATGAGTGTAATGGTACTTGGAGACGCCTTACCAGGGAACCATTTCATAGCCTATTCCTCCAAAATTAAACTCTGTTTGCCAGAATCTTCTCTCTGAAAATGATTTAGCAAACACAGAGAAGTAAAATGAAAAAACAGCAGCAACACTTGAATGATGGAGCAGTAGCAGCAGCCATTCCGTGGACATCTTAAAATCACCTCAGAAAAATGTGACTCCCCCCCTTTCCTGGGGTAATGTTAGTTCTGATCACCACGTGTAGTTTTTTGTTTTGTTTTGGCCACAGCATGTGGGATCTTAGTTCACTGATTGGGGATCAAACCTGGGTCTCCTGCACTGGAAGCACAAGTCTCTGCCACCTATACTTTAAAACAACACCATGAAGAAAAAAATAATAATAAAACAACACCACGTGTTAGCCTCTCAGTCATGTCCAACTCTTTGCGACCCCATAGACTGTAGCCCACCAGGCTCCTCTGTCCATGGAATTTCCCAGGCAAGATACTAGAGAGGGTTGCCATTTCCTACTCCAGGGGATCTTTCCAGACCCAGGCCTGCATCTTTTGTGTCTCCTCATTGGAGTCTTCACATCTGTGCCATCTTTAAATGAAGTCCTTCTAATTAATATACTTGAAATAAGATACATTTCATTAAAATGGAGAACATCATTTAAGAATATTCAAAAGGGTTTGGGGGTTCAAGAGCTACTGTATATAGTAATTATTATTCTGTAATAGACTTGCTTTTAGTGACAGTACCCCAGTGCTGAGGCTTGTCTCTGGAAATACAGCATTTGAGGCCAGTTACTAAACAGTCTAACCGTATAGATAAAGAGCAGTAAGCATGAAAAGATTTTTTATTAATAGCTACATCAGCATTGTGCATTAAAATATATATATTATCAAAGATTCATTGTCATCCTCTCAAAACAGCTCTAGATTTATCATTTAGATTTCATAGCTGATACCCAAGTCAGTAAATGGATGAGTATGTTTCATTTTAGTTCTTAATTTGAGGGACATTGACTTTGAACAGCTTTTGAAAGCTATAACACTTAGAAACTTGTCTCCTAAGAGCTGAAGTTTAAAAATCTACTGATATAAATGAAGTTTAAAATCTACTGATATAAATGAAGAAGTTGGGCGAGAAGAAAAATTATTTTATATTTTCAGAGCCTTTGAAAACATCAAGATTCCATTCTCAGCAGGAGAAGAAAAGTTCTTGCAAATTTACCCCTTAACTCAGCACTACCGGAAATCAAAGAGGGAATCTCGGTTGTCTCCTGTCCTAGAATGTCCTGGCTGCTGTGTTGGCAAGTTGTGGGCACGTTCCAACAGGATCAGGGACCTCGAGGTCTCAGCATCAGTACCTTTTAGTCTTGCTAGTTGCCCCTTCTTCCCCATAACAATTACCCCTAACGCCCTGCCCTGCCCTCATCCTTTGAAGGTCCCTTGGAGCAGCAATTAGAAACTGGGGGTTGAGAGTCAGAGGAAATCAGATTTGGTTTCTAGATATGTCATTTACTAACTCTGTGATCCCTGGCAGGTTAACATCTCTGGGCCTCAGTATCTCACCCAAGATATTGGGGATATCTCTCTCTTTGTTGTGAGGATGGTAGAGTGGACAGTATGTAATGCTTAGCACATTGTGTGTGTGTGTGCGCGCGCGCGCGAGTGCACGCACGCAGTCACTCAATCATGTCTGACTCTGAGACGCCCATGGACTGTAGCCTCAGGCTCCTCTGTCCATGAAATTTTTCAGACAGGAATACTGGAGCAGTTGCCATTTTCTACTCCAGGGGATCTTCCCAATCCAGGGATCAACCTGCATCTCTTGTGTCTCCTACATTGGCAGGTAGATTCTTTACCATTGTGCCATCTGGGAAGCCCTGCTTAGCATATTGCCTGACACAAATAATCTCTCAGTGGATGGGTGGTGGTGTTAACACTTCTACTTCCTTAATCTGCTTTTTACCTGTGCTCAGTTCCTCATTCTCCTTTGGTTAGTTGACTCCTCTTGGGTCTCCACCCCTCCAGCCTAGATCCCTGAGCTGCTGGCTATTCCTTGTCCCATCTTCCCTTTAAACACGCTCTTTGCTCTCTTATCTGCCTCGTAAATGCCTCCTCATTCATCAAAACTCAAACCTTACTATCCGGATGATATCAGTATAAATTGGTATAACTTCTTTGGAGGGAAATTTTTGCAAAAATTATCAGAATTTAAATGCACCAACTTACAGATCCAGGAATTCTACTTCTAGGAATGTATCTTATGAATAATCTCACACATGGACAAAAAAGAAATATATAGAAAGATAGCAAGACTGTAAAATCTTACATGTCCAATGGAACGCTAGTATAAAATTTATTTATCCCTACAATGAAATAGGGCTATTAAGAATAAATAAACGAGCAGTTCCATATGTACTGGTTTCCAAAACGTTGTTAAATGAAAAAATCAAGTTATAAAAAGCCTAGTAGAAAATGCCTCCGTTTGGCTGAAGAGGAAGGAGTGATACATTTATATTTACATTAATGGGATGGTGGTGGTGACCCCTGATGATCAGTCAAGGATCTAGATGAGATTTCCTTTTCACTGTATACTTTTTGCTCTTTTGGGAAAATGTCTTAACTATTTGCATAAAGTATTAAATTTCTTTAAATTAAATATATATATACCCTAACTCCAGCATCTCTTCATTTTGGGAAGACTTCCCGACCCTCTCCCACCCTTCCCAGGGAATTTCCACCTCCTTCCTACTTTCTCAGTTGCCTTGTGTTTTGAATGTAACTTTAAATCCCATTGTATTGAATGTAACTGTCCACGACTGGTTTCCCTCAAAACCCAGAGCATCTATCTAGAAAGTAAAATTGATACTCTTTTTTATGTTCTAAGAATCCAGCACAAGATGGTACACACACACACGTTTTTTTTTTTTTGAAAGAATGAATTAAAAACGTCTCCTATCAGTCTCTCCCACCACTGCCCTGACCCTATTCTGGTTGTCCACAAGAGAATCTGAGTTCTGTCTAGCGTGTAACCTGGCCCATCCTTTATTACTGGGCATTCCCAGCAAACCCTCTTGTAGCTCCCTGTTGTTTAGTTGCTCAGTTGTGTTCAACTCTTTGGGGACTCATGGACTGTAACCGGCCAGGGGCCTCTGTCCATGGGATTTCCCAGGCTAGAATACCGGAGTGGGTTGCCATCTCCTCCTCCAGGGGATCTTCCTGACCTAGGGATCCAACCTGCATCTCCTGCATTGCAGGTGGATTCTTTACCACTGAGACACCAGGAAATCCTTGTAGCTCTTGCTACACCTAACTTTTCAGTTTTTTTAGTTGTTAGTTTATCCTGTCTGGTTGGTATTTTGTTTTTCTTTTTTTAATGGACAATGTCTTCACACTCCTTGCCTTTACATATGTAGTTCCCTTAACGAATGTCCTTTCCTACTTCTCATTTAGTTGCCTTCATTTAAATCACTTCCTCTTTGAAGCCTTCCTGTTTTTCTCCTGTCTTAGTCAATAAACTTAATGTTCTCATGAGTCTCTGATCAAACTTGTAATCCCTGGTATTTACTGCAGTTATTTTACATGTTAGTCCATCTGCCAAAAATATAGGATTTTTCAAAGAGAGAGATTTTCACCTTGTTTATCTTACTCTTCCCAGAATTTATGCCTGGCACAAGGCAGGCACTCAATCAATACTGTTAGTTGGGCGAATGAACAAGGCAACAGTAAACGCACCTGGTATTTTGAAGGGCAGCATGTGGTGGCCATCTACAACTTATTCAGGGCGATATACTTGTATGCTGTTGCGTTACATTCACATCTCAGCCTGGCCCCTTGAGGCAGAACCTGTTGCATTAGAGTAATCCAGGTGGATAAATCTAATTACATGTGCCCTCTTTAAGGCCCTTAAAGCAGAATTGCTAGACTTAACAACTAATAATACAAGTCACTCAATTAAATTTGAATTTCCCAGAAACAACAAACAAGATTTTAATGTAAATGGATTCCAAATGTACTTAAAAAAAAAAAAGTATTCATTGTCTATCAGAAATTTAAATGTGACTAAATGTTCTCCTGTATTTTGTCTGGCAGCCCTACCTCAAAAACCAAATTCCTAAACCTTGTCTTCCTGCATTCTAACTCAGTAATTCTTAGAAAATGTTACAAACTATGCAGTCTTATCATCTTTATTAAATGTAAGCAACCACAATCTACCAACTCTGCTTACTAAAATTTAATGCATATTTAAACACTTTGTCTTCTTCCAAAACTTTTATTATATTTTAACCATTAGAGTTAGATTCTAATGTATATGAATTTAGCCTTTTAGCCACTTTAGAATTGGACCTGAGAGGGAAAATCCAGATGACTTTACATCTGAAGTCTCTCGCTGGCTCACTCTCTCTTTTTGTTGTTGTTTTCCTCTCTATTCCGCAGTAAATTTTAAATAACAGGCGATTCCCCCGGACTCCGTAGGGCGGTTAGGGAAGGCTCTGGGCCATTAGAAACCCTGCAGAGCTTTTTGGTCTGTAAAATACCACTTCCCTGCAGAGTTAAGGGGGTAGCCACACTACCCAGCGTTGGCTCCTGCACTAACCAGCCCAGCAACCACTAAGTATTGTTACAGACTAGGCTTTCCACGAAAAGCCTATTTTAAAAATTAGAAGCTTCATCTAATCTGAAATGGGGGCATTTCCCGATTTCAGTTTCTTGGCATTGGTAAATATTCTGGCAGTGAAAAAAATTAAAGCACCAAACGCAGCTGCACCTATTTCTGTCTCAAAAGCACAATTCCCTTTACAGCAAATCATATTCCCCTGCAGCTTCAACATGGGTGCCAACTCTACACGACACAGCTTTTGGTTACACGTAAGTAATTAGTTTTCTCTGCGGTTATGGAAAGAGAATGTCACAAGTATAGGCCTTTTTTAACATCCAAACTTGAAAATTACAAGCTAAACACCGTCCTGTGTGTCTAAACGCACGCAGCACACCCGCTTAGAACCCCAACGTCACAGCTCTGCGTTCTGAAAAACAAGGAAGGATCATCAAAAATTACTAGAAAGTTGCGACTGGAAAGTGAGGGATTAAAAAAAAAGACGTGTTAAAAAGGGGACAGGAGTGAAGAGATGGCTTAACAGGGCCGCCAAGCAGAGGGAATAGGTCTGTTGGAAGTGGCAAATCAATCTGCCAGGGCCGTGGTAAGTCTAGGACATCACCTACACCTTCGTGAGAATCCACCCCGACTCCCACGCTACTGTCCGCAGTCAGAGCGTGAGGACAAGAGTAGAAGGTGGGTACTCTCACAACCCCGAAGACCACCGAGCAAACCGTCTGAAATCAACTGGAAAGAGTTAATGTGTCAAGAGCTTTACTTCTGGGAAGACCAACATCTCTATTTCACCCAGTTGGATGGCTTCTAGAAAATATTGCTTGTAAGGGGAATCGTTTCTGAGCCACAGACTGTATCTCAGATGTTCACGTTATAAAAATCAGAATTGTTATTTATTCTTTCATAAAAGTGAGCCAGCGATAAACTATCGCTTAACTTGAAAATCGGAAGAGCTTATAACACGGAGAAAGTTCTTTGACGACTAAGAGGCAGAAAAAAAAATCTCACTGATTATCTTTTATACTGTAAAAACCGATCTACAAAGAGAGGATAAATTTCCTGATGGCCGCTAAACCTATCCTGTTGCTTCTTACACGTTTCTTCTGGGTTTTGGTAGTTTTTAATAGTTACAATTTGTCAATCCGTTTGTACAAAACGAGTTTTCCTTCAGAACCCAGTCATTTTTAAACTGGTTGACAGTCAATGTGACTATTTACGAAGTTGTTTCTTCGTCTCATTCCTGTGTGTTAGTAGCCCTTTCTGCACCAGAGTTCGATATATAAGATTTTTAGTTTTCTTTTCTTAACTTGATTAAGAAAATGCCTGTTCATTCCGACTTTACTTGCCTAAGTATAAACTAGTACTGGCCTGGAAATTGTGAACTGAATTTTACTACGTCTAGGAAGATAAAATGGAGACCCCCCACTTCACATTGTAGCTTACAACGGAGATCAGCGACAGGGTTCCAAGCAATGTCCGGGCGCCTTTAAGAGGAAGCGCAGTAATTTTCCACCGCCCCACTGGCCCCGCCCACGCGGTAGGCGGCTGGGCGCGGCGAAGTGCGGCTGCGTGGCGCAGGCCTCCTGTTGCTTGGAAACTACCTCCTCCACCCTCGGAGCCCAAAGTCTTTTTGTTTCCAAGATGGCCTCTGAGTCCTGTCTTAAAGAGCCAGGTACAAAGCCAGTTGAACACCCTTGAGCTTAGCAGAAAGCAAGAGTCGTAATGGCTGGCTTTAATAGTGTTCTGTGCCAATAGCCAATATTTATTTACTTTTATAACGTTAAAAAAATCCTTGTAGTTAGGTCGTCTGGATGGGAAAAAAAATCAGGGAGTGCCTCAGGGTGTGTGTTAAGTCATGGACTACGAGACGTGGTACCGCTTTTGGCTTCAAAGTCGGTGATACATTCTCTTCTTTTTATAAAAATTCTCGTTTTTCCTGTTAAACTAGCTCAGGAGGAAGTCTTGTTAAACTAGCTTAACCGCAGAGACCATATAATTACAAGGAGCTCAATCACCTTCCCTTTAAAAATGTTCTTTCTATTTTTCTCTTTCTTGAGAAGTGAATGTATATTCAAACTAATGGTACTATTATAAGATTGTAAATTCCTCTGGAGATAAGTAACCCTGTTTTCCCCATTGCTTCCCTGGGGCCACAGATGGTATAGAATTTGCCTGCAATGAAGGAGACCTGGGAAGATCCCCTGGAGAACGGAATGGCAACCCACTCCAGCATTCTTGCCTGGAGAATCCCATGGACAGAGGACCCTGGCGGGCTACAGTTGAAGAGTCGCACAGAGTGGGACACGACTGAACGACTAACACTTGACTTTGTATCCCAAAAGTGTTTCTGCCTATAACAAACCTTGAAATAATTCTAAAACTATGGAGCCTTTCTACTCTGGAAAACACTGTTCTATGAAGCCGATTTCCCCATTTTGTCTCTCATTTTCAGGTGAGAAACTAAGTCACCAGGAGGTTAAGTGCCTGAAGCAGAGATGGAAGGGAGAGTCAAACCCCGACTTTCGAAGGAGAGCCTGTGCCGGCCTGCCATTGTGCTGTGGGGCTGTCTGTGAATACTGCCTAGAGTACACAGTATCTTCTAATTGTGGCTCTCTCAGAGAGGAGTGTGAAAATCTATTTCTCTGAAATCTGTTCTGCTTTGTCATGAACAGACTTTTCACATTTATATCAGGGCATTTAGATGCTTACCCATATCCTGAGCTGGAAAGACCCAAACTCAACCAACCTTGGTGGCAGGTGTTGAGGAAATATAATTAAAAACAAAATCTGCCAACCCCCCAAAAACACCCCACAAAAGCAGAAGAGAAAGAAAGCTGTTTTACTACTGAATAAGCATTAAACCAAAATATGATGTGCATCACAGGTAATCCACTGAGAGACTGCAAAGATGGAAAGGAATTTCACTTTTACACAGTGAAGCGGATATACCCTATTATTAATACTATCTGTTCTCAAGATATACAGTAACTAGTAGGAGGGTTTGACAGTACCATTGTCACCTATAGCTCATCCTAAATTCACCTTGGTAATTGATAGCTGCTATCTGTAGCAATCAATTAGTTTATCCAAAGAAAAGACTTCTTACATATTTATGACAGGAGGTAAGTCAGAAACTTGGAAACAGGGACCTTCTGAAGTTAGACTCCTACTCTCCCAGGGAGAGTCGTTTTTCCAAAGAGAGGAAATAGGGATGTTATCTTTCTTGATGATTCCATTTCAAAGAGATAGCTCCCAGGTCTTTGAGAAAGGCATTCCTGTGTTGTAAAGCTGGCAAAGAGGCTTATTTAGCTTTTAAAAAGGTTTGTGTAATTCTTAAAGGGCCAGAGAAGGAATTTACAACCATAGAATTTCTAATGTAAATAGGGAAAGAAACAGGGTTGGGGGAGAGAGGTCTCTTTCCCTTTCAGGACTAGGGAGATTTCATATTTAATTTAGATTTGTGTTGACCCTGACACTGGATACAGGGACAACTCAGGCCAGTTCTTCCAATCAGCGATTCAGCTTGCATTCAGATTTTGACTACAGGTCCATCCTTCCCACAGACATAATAGCCAAATAGCAGGAAATCAGGAGAACAGTATTTACCAAACGTTGAGGACTGAGTTTTCTATTCTAATTCAAAATCTCACATCCTGGTTTCTTTGAAATGACAGCTAATTCCTAGCAGACGCTGAGTGAATTTGCATGCTGTAGCAGTCAGGAGGACTTGTCCAAGAACTGCCAATCGGACAACTGGATTTGATGTTCTTTTGAGTTCAATATGGGATCTTTGGTCCTCTTGCAGTTGCCTGACAGGGAGGACCTCTTTTTACTACTCGGTCTCCTGAATCTCACACTTGTATCTTAGCTTCTTTAACAAAAGGCTCTGACTGCTTGTGGCCCCCACACCTTAGCATGTGGTAACACCTCAACCTGGACCGCCACCTTCCTCCACCGTTTCTAGCTAGCAATATAACTCACCTAGACTCACCTTCTCGGAGAAGGCAATGGCAACCCACTCCAGTACTCTTGCCTGGAAAATACCACGGACAGAGGAGCCTGGTAGGCTGCAGTCCATGGGGTCGCTAAGAGTCAGACACGACTGAGCGACTTCACTTTCACTTTTCACTTTCATGCACTGGAGAAGGAAATGGCAACCCACTCCAGTGTTCTTGCCTGGAGAATCCCAGGGATGGGGGGAGCCTGGTGGGCTGCCGTCTCTGGGGTCACGCAGAGTCAGACACGACTGAAGCGACTTAGCAGCAGCAGCAGACTCACCCTCTGGAATTCTTCCCTGGCCCTCTTCCCTACCCACTCACCTTCCTCTGATTTAATTTCCCCGGGCTCCCAGAACTCTTGGTAATTTCCCCTGTCACAGCACACACACACACAGTACTCATATATAATGTATTTATCCATAAGCTTCATGAGAGCAGAGTTTTTTGCTTTTCTGTTTTTTAGATCTTTGTATTCCCAGCACCTCACAGCAGAATACCTAGATGAATAAGTCTGAGATCTCTAACGTGACCTACAGGCCTCACTCAGCCCACCAAATTAATTTTGTTTGGCTCTTTTCTCAAATTTGTTTTTTAAAATGTCAGGTCACATTTTAAAATCTGCATTTACATACAGATCAGGGTCTTTGACTTCTCTTGAATGATCTATGCCCCCAGGCCCCACCCCCAAACCTGTTTCCACGTGGCAGCAGGCACCTAGCGCAGAGATGGGCCCCTTTGACCAGACACCAGCGCTTCACTTTATTGCAGCCTTTGCCACTCCCTGTTGCTTCCTCTATGAGGCTCCGTGTGAGGTATCATTTCTATTTAGTGTGCACTAATATTTTTGTTGCGGTTAACTCTCAGTACCAAAAGAGAGAACAAGGCTAAAGCATCTTTCAAGAATAGTGAGAGAGAGCTCATTCATTTCTTGGAAATGAAGAGTTGCTTTTGTGTTTCAGGCACATAAAATGTGTCTGTCTCCATTTTTCTCAAATTTACCTGCTTTGTTTATTTACATTATCTTCTTGGTTCCTATAGATAATTGAGTTTTTGACCCTGAGAATAGATACTCAAAAGCTGTTTGAGGAAAGAAAAACAAGCCATTAACTGCAAATGGTTAAAATTCCACACTTTTTAAGTCCAGCTACTTAAACCAACTTCCCAAACTACCACCTTTAGCCAATCTTTCAATATCACCCTGAACAGCTTTTTTAACATGTGTTGCCTTTTGGTTGGGTGGGCACATGACACTCAGATTCCTGTAGCAACTACCTTATCAAAAACCAGTGAGGAAAGTTCAGCTCTGTGCCCCTTGTCCTTAATGACTCAACAGGCATAGAATGCACACAACCAAAACAAGTTCAGTCTATGCAAGCAATTTTCCACACAGCACCTTATATATGATAGACAGTGTTTGATGCATAGAACTGAAAACTATTTTTTAAAACATAAAATGAAGAAATGGTTAGTCCTGTTGCTGTCAGTGATTATATCAAAATGAGCATCTGAATAAATACAACCTTCCAAAAGATACATGCACCCCAATTTTCACAGCAGCACTGTTTACAATAACAAAAATATGGGAACAACATCTGTGTCCATCAACCAATGACTAGATAAAGAAGATGTGGTATATTTATACAATGCAATATTGCTCAACTATAAGAAAATGAAATTTTGCCATTTGTAAGGACATAGATTTAGAGGGCACTATGCTGAGTGACACAAGAGAAAGACAAATACTGTATGATATCACTTATATGTGGAATCTAAAAAGAAGAAGTTAGTGAGTATAACAAGAAACAAATTTAGAAAACAAACTAGGGAGGAGAGGGGTGCAGGGGAAGGGCATGATCAGGGTAAGGGATTAAGAGGTACAAACTACCATGTATAAAATGAATAGGCTACAAGGATATATTGTTCAGCACAGGGAAAATAACCAATATCTTATAATAGCTATAAATGGAATATAACCTTTAAGAATTGTGAATCACTGTTCATCTGAAGCATATAATATTGTAAATAAAAAAATAAATACTACATTTTCTCTCTCAACACTAGTGAGACAGGAAGTACTGATGCATGGACAAAGTAGAAGGATATTGTTCATTCTGTTTTGCATGAAATATACCAAGAAAACATTCAAAAAACCTACCAAGAAAATTCATATTCAAGAAGTTATAACTGTTTTGAATCCCAGAGTTTTGTTTAATGGAGCTTCTGTTTTCAAGGAAAGGTTTGAAATTATTATTTCCTCCTAAATTCTCATAGCTTAGGGACTTCCCTGGTGGTCCAGGGGCTAAGACTCTGCACTCCTAATGCAGGGAGCCTGGATTCAGTCCCTGGTCAGGGAACGAGATCCCACAGGCCCCAACTAAGACCTGGTGACTAAGTCAAATAAGTAATTAACTAAATAAATATTTTAAAAATAAATTCTCATAGCTTAGAGTCACCTTATTTGAACAAGAATCCTGTCTGCTTTAGTGGACTGGAAATTTTTTCTGTACATCTGGAATGTCCTATAATACTGAGTGTGGAGTGATGATGTGGAGTCAACACAAAGTGTTCCCTCTGCTCCGGATCTGCTCTGACATCATGAAATATACAGTCCACTCATCTGGCCCCTTCTTCTTGGCTGGGGTTTTAGAGTCATTAAATTACTGTTTGCCTGGCCTTATTTATTAGTCCTTTCCAAATATGTAGAATTATTAAGGCAGGGGATTCCCTGGTGGTCCAGCGGTCAGGAATCTGTGCTTTCACTGCCATGGGCACCGGTTCAATCCTTGGCCTGGGAATTAAGATCCCACAAGCTGCAAGTTGCAGTTAATAAGAATTAATAGGGCCATCAGTTGGGGTAGGCTCAGTTAGGAAAAGCTCACAGTTAATTGTGCCGTTGTTGCTCAGTCGCTGTCATGTCCGACTCTTTGCAATCCCGAAGACTGTAGCATGCCAATAGTATGCTCCTCCATCCTCCACTGTCTCCTGGAATTTGCTCACATTCATGTCCATTGAGTTGGTGATACTGTCTAACCATGTCATTTTCTGCCATCGCCTTCTCCTTTTGCTTTCCATCTTTTCCAGCATCAAGGTCTTTTCCAGTGGGTCAGCTCTTCGCATCAGGTAGCCAAAGTATTGCAGCTTCAGTTTCAGTCCTTCCAATGAATAGTCAAGGCTGATTTCCTTTAGGATTGACTGGTTTGATCTCTTTGCAGTCCAAGGGAATCTCCAGTGACTTCTCCAGCATCACAATTTGAAAGCATCAATTCTTCAGTGCTCAGTCTTCTTTATGGTCCAGCTCTCACATCCATACATGATTACTGGAAAGATCATAGCTTTGACTATACAGACCTTTGTCAGCAAAGTGATGTCTCTGCTTTTAATATGCTGTCTAGGTTGGTCATAGCTTTCCTTCCAAGGAGCAAGTGTTTTTAATTTCATGGCTGCAGTCACCGTCCGCAGTTAATTTTGGAGCCCAAGGAAAGGAAATCTGTCACTGCTTTCACCTTTCCCCCTTCTGTTAGCCATGAAGTGATGGGACCAAATGCCATGATCTTAATTTTTTTAATGTCGGATTTCAAGCCAGCTTTTTCACTCTCCTCTTTCACACTCATCAAGAGGCTTTAGTTTCTGCCATTAGAGTGGTATCGTCTGCATATCTGAGTTGTTGATACTTCTCCGAGCAATGTTGATTTCAGCTTGTGATTCATCCAGCCTGGCATTTTGCATGATGTACTCAGCATATAAAGTCAAATAAGCAAGGTAATAATATACAGTCTTGTCATATTCCCTTCTCAATTTTGAACCAGTCAGTTGTTCTGTGTCCATTTCTGTTTGTTCATGATCAACATACAGGTTTCTCAGGAGATAGGTGAAGTGGTCTGGTATTCCCATCTCTTGAAGAATTTTCCAGTTTGTTGTGATCCACATAGTCAAAGGCTTTATCGTAGTTAATGAAGCAGAAGTAAATGTTTTTCTGGAATTCTCTTGCTTTCTCTATGATCCAATGAATGTTGGCAATTTGATCTCTGGTTCTTCTGCCTCTTCGAAACCCAGCTTGTATATCTGGAAGTTCTTGGTTCACGTACTGTTGAAGCCTAGCTTGAAGAATTTTGAGCATAACCTTGGTGGCATGTGAAATGAGCCCAATTGTAAACTGAACATTCTTTGACATTGCCTTTCTTTGGAATGAAAACTGACTTTTACCAGTCCTATGGCCACTGCCAAGTTTTCCAAATTTGCTGATATATTGAGTACAGCACTTTAATAGCATCATCTTTTAGGATTTTAAATAGCTCAGCTAGAATTCCATCACCTCTACTAGCTTTATTTGTAGTAATGCTTCCTTAAGGCCTGCTTGACCTCACACTTCAGGATTTCCGGCTCTAGGTGAGTGACCACACCCTTATCTGGGTCATTAAGACCTTCTATGCATTGTTCTTCTGTGTGTTCTTGCCACCTCTTCCTAATCTCTTTTGTTTCAGTTAGGTCCTTACTATTTCTGTCCTTTATTTTGCCCATCCTTGTATGAAATGTTCCCTTAATATCTCCAGTTTTCTTGAAGAGATCTGTAGTCTTTCCCATTCTGTTGTTTTCCTCTCTTTCTTTGCATTGTTCATTTAAGAAGGCCTTTTTATTTCACTTGCTATTCTCTGGAACTCTGCACTCCGTTGGGTGTATCTTTCCCTTTCTCCCTTACTTTGTGGTTCTCTTCTTTCCTCAGCTAATTGTAAAACCTCCTCTGACATACTCTGCCTTTAAACGTCCCCCCTACCCACTGCGGTCAGTTTTCCTTTTAGGCACACTTACAAACAAGTCACGGAAATACAGTGAAGTTCTCAAGGGAAAGGTACATCAGGTAATTTTAGATCTATTAAGCTCATGCTAAAGAGTTCTATGCAGGAGGAGAAAAAACAGCTATGCAAATTGCTTTTCTTTTGCACTTGAGAAAAAACAATGACCCCACCACCTACTAGAAAGGACTTAAAATCAAGTTAGAGTCCTGAGGCCAGTGTTTTCACGAAGAGACTCAGTAGGGTTCGGAAGATGGCTGTACCAATGAGAAAATGGAGATGTCTCCTCTCTCAGAGCTTAGAAGCTGTCCCCAAGTTTAAATTCCAGTCTCTGTTGAAATGAGACTGGTGACTCTTCCTTGGTGGCTCAGAAGGTAAAGAATCTGCCTGCCACGCAGGAGACCCAGGTTCTATCTCTAGGGCAAGAAGATCCCCTGGAGAAGGCAATGGCTATCCACGCCAGTATTCTTGCCTGGGAAATCCCATCCATGGACAGAGGAGCCTGGTCGGCTGCAGTGCATGGGACTGTCAAGAGTCAGACATGACTGAGTGACTAACACACAGATGCACATGGTGTTGGTACAAGAACCACAAGGGCTTCCCAGGTGGTACTAGTGGTGAAGAACCGGTCTGCCAGTGCAGAAGATACAAGAGATATGGGTTTGATCCCTGAGTCAGGAAGCTCCCCTGCCAGAGGAAATGACAGCCACTCCAGAGGATCGTGGTGGGCTACAGTCCACAGCATCACAAAGAGTTGGATATGACTGAAGCGACCTAGCACAGACGCACGTGCAAGGACCACACAACCTCTAGTAGGGAAGGAAGCTTATTGGTAAATAGATTAATTGTATGTGATATAAAACAGACTCATTCAGAGAACTACATTTACTTGTGAGAAACTGAAGCCTTGATTACTGCCATTTCTCTAAGCAAGGTGCAATAGTTGTGTCTTATCTACAAAAACAGAGAATACTTAAATACTTAATCTTTGCACGTTTTCGTTTGCTTCAAAAAAAGGGTATTGCAAATACTTTGGTCCATGACTTTAAATCTATTCAGGACTGTTACTTTATTTGATGAGGAAAACACTCTGCTGCATGCTCACCTTCCAGTTTGAGTCAGAACCCAGTCGTGAGTCTACACAGGACTTCTCTCCTGTCCTTACTGCATTTCTTTTTTTTTCCACATGTTCCATTTTTGAATAGTTTCCTTTATACACTCAAGAATGTAGGTAAGTAGAAGAAAGAGGCCAAAGCAACAAGAGTTCAAAACTTGTTACCTATAACACACTTGCAGGGACGAGTGATGTGTGTGTGTTTGATCGTGTCTGATTCTGCGACCCCATGGACTGTAGCCCACCAGGCTCCTCTGTCCATGGGATTTCCCAGGCAAGAATACTTAATTGTGTTTCCATTTCTTCCTTCAGGGCATCTTCCCAACCAAGGGATCAAACTTATGTTTCTTTCACCTTAAATGTGTGGTCTGTCTCTCAAGCTTTTGGACTGAGATGTCTCATGAAGGCAGAAGATCCCACAGCCCAGGAAAATCTACTGACCCAGTTTCCCAAGGAGAGTAACTCACAGACATCAAGGAGGGGCTCCGTACATGAAAATGTGAGGTGAGGTGTGATGAATTCTACCCTTTTCTAGAACCAGGAGTGGAAGACTACAAGTCTTAAATTTCGTCACAGGAAAGGATCGGTCAGAATTTCCATATATACAAATCACGGGTAATGTAAGATCTAACACACAGGCCACAGGCTTAGGCAGGCTAGAAGTTTAAACTAAGTTTGCTTCATTTTGTAAGACTGTCACACAAGCTGTAAGTCAGAGGACCCCTGGCTCTGGGCCCCTTTCTTGTTTGTGGACAGTAAATTTACATCCTTTGACCCCTGAAGACAAACTCAAAGCAGTAACCTTGGCTACCGTTGCTGCACATTTCCAGTTCTACGCTCAGTTTTAGAAAACGGGTTAGGGGGAAAGGGGGGCGAAAAAACCGTTTCACTCTGCCTCAGTTATTGACACCGAGAAGGAAGCACTCCTCAGACTGTTCAGAGGGGAAACAATGAGTCATTCATGCTGTCAGCCCAGGTGGTGCCTGAATTCCAGACAGGCCGCTGAGTTAACCCCTGCAGGCCTCCTCTCCACCCTGGGCTCCTCCCCCCCACCCCCCTACCTACCCCGTGGCCTCCGGGGAAGAGGGGGCGGGCAAGGGGGCCGTGCTGGGAGGAAGTCCTAGCGGTAACCAAGGCACTGCCTCTGCAGCGTCAGTCCTGGGGGCCTCGAGCTGTTTCTCACCATGTGACTGGCTCTAGGAGAGGGTGGGGAAATGAAAACACTCTGCTGGGATATATTTAGTTGAAGTGCAGCTGGGGAAGCGCTTAAACAAGGGAGCTTTTGTCCTCATGCTGAAGTGTTTTTCTTAACTCCCCAAGGCTGGAAAACTTAAGCCACTGGACTGATTTTTCTCCCCACTCGATTTTCTCTTCTTTGGGGGATGTTCTTATGCTGAAAGTTTAGAATTAACCTGGGGTTTGCTGAGCAAATTTGATGCCGAACTGACACAAAAATCTCCACAGTTACAAGATTAATTAAAATGTAGATAATTTCTGAGCACATTATATGTGGTTTGTGTGTGTGTGTGTTCATCGCTCAGTGGCATCCAACTCTACAGGCGCCATGGACTGTGGCCTGCCAGGTTCCTCTGTCCATGGGATTCTCCAGGCAAGAATGCTGGAGTGGGTTGCCATTTCCTTCATCCGGGGGATCTTCCTGACTCAGGGATCGAACCCGAATCTCCTGCATTGCAGGCAGATTCTTTACCGTCTGAGCCACCAGGGAAGCTGGTACCTTCTTGCAATTAATTTACTGTTGATTCACCCTGGAAGTTAGGTATTTTCAGATGCCTTTACTGGACAATGTATGGAGTTAAAAACGTAATTAAGTTTTATAAACTGACAGAACCCTGTTTCACTCGATTCACATTCTCCAGTAATGCAAGATTTACTTCTGCACTGAGGAGCACAGCATCTTTGCAACAGATTACCGATGAGCCACGTTCGTTGGTTCTCGTTCACGACCTCCTCCAGAAACCACCGAGAACTGCCACCTTGCTGTGAGGTTTTTCAGCCACTATGTCAATGTTGTGTATCAGGGGCACACTGTCTACTATTAAGAAGTAGCACAGGAAATATTTTACATGAAAATCCCATGTAAATCCCTGAATTTACATGAATCCAGGGCAGAAACTGCTGGTCAAGAAGCTCGTGTTTTGGGTTGATACAAGAGAGCCAGGTTGTATTAGTCAGCATTCTCTAGAGAAACGGAACCAATCGGGTGTGTGTATGCGTGTGAATGGAGAGAGAGACACTGGTATTTTTGTTTGTTTCATGTCTTATTGACAAGAGGGGGGAAAAAGGGTCACAGCGTTTCAGACTTTATTCAAAGACACAAAGGGCACCAAAGGACACCCACAAGTGACAGGCATGGTCCCTAAGGACCTGGCTCTAAGGCCAACCTGGAAGGTGTGGGTGACTTCTCAGCCCTTCCTCCCAGCCTCTCTCTCTTCCTCCTCCATGCCTCACGGACACCCCTGAGACGGACACCCCTGAGTTCAGTTAAAACTGCAGAAACGAAGTCACTCTAGAGGAGGCTGGGCCCTGCCTGGCCGGTGTTGCTCACGTGGCAGGCCTGGGCAGCTGGAGAGTGGGGGTCACTGGTCATGTGACCCCGCTCCCCCAGCCAATGGCCAGGCCTCTCTCTGAAGTGGTCAGCCGGACTCTCCCAGAGAGACACTGCTTTCAGGGAAAAATACACCAACTTGGTTCACAAAGGGCTTGGGTAAAATGCTTTCCCAGAAACCTTAAGAAATGAATCACTCTCAGATTCCTGGAGCACTGAGCAGCTGAAGCGGTCACTGGCTTGCCCGGAGGAGGGATCTTGGTGAAAGGCAGTCGGCTGGTTCCTCAGAGGGCTCATCGAGGGGCTGGCGGTCTTTGCACAGACTCCACGGTGGACCCGTGAGAAGCACGATGAGGGAAATGGCACATCCAGAGGGGCCGGGCCCCCGCTGCCCTCCAGCCTCCTCGCTCCTGCTTGCTGGCTTGGGACCAGAGGCTGGTTTTTAGACGAGCCCCAGGAAAGCAGGTCTGCTTGGGCTTGAGGCCCCAGACGCCAAGGCTTCCTTCCTTTCAGTCTGAATGTGCTTATTCCCTTTGGCCAGAGTTCCTTTCCCATCATCCTCTGTCCTGCTCAGTCGACAGCAGCTTTTCCTTGACATGTTCAAATCTTTTTTTTTCCTCCCCCTAAAGATGTCAGGATGGACACCCTCCACCATTCTGCAGGGGTAACTGTTTATTGTAGGTAGCAGTTCCGCTAACACTTTATACCTGTAAAAATCCTGGGCACAGGCCAGATGTCCGTGGCACCGACGTTCATGTTCACGTTGAGGTGTAGACACGGCGAGTCAGCAGGAGCCCCGGACACACACTTCTCCCCTACTCTACACACAGACATGTGAGGGCAATGTGAGGTTCCTGTCTAGGTCACAGGCTGAAAGGACACTTGGCACAGTCGATAGTCACTTTCAAAAACCCTGACCCCAGACTCATGCGGTGAGCAGCTGAGCTGGTGGTGAGGGGCAAAGGGAACCTTAGCTTAGAAGGAGCTGTGGGCTTGCAGGGTCTTTTATGGACAAAGCACTCCCCACGGGCACCTCCCCTTCTCTGGACCACCTGCCACACTAGGAAAGTCAGCTGGAGAAAAGCCTGCATTCCCTGGCCACTTTGTGTTCCACGACTGCTCACCAAGATTCGAAAGCTCAGGGAGCAAGTCCAGTTACGAGCTCTGAGGCTTGGCCCCTCTGAGTGGAACAGTGTTGGATCCTCGACGCCTCGACACCCACAGAAGGACGTGGTGGTGAGGGTCCGGGTCAGGGGAGGGACGACTCAGCCCGCCCGGCAAGTGTACACACACTACGGCGAATGGTGTGGGCTCACCACCACTGCCGAGGTCAGAAACCAAGAAACACAAATATCACACTTTGGGTCAAAGCATTTTCAAGAAATGACCACAAAAACAGAGGCCACTTTTGATACTACAGGCTACCACATTTGGCAGCTTTCAGAGCAAACAGCTGTCTCCACCCCAAGCCATCAGAGGGTCCAAGATCCCTTTATCCTGGGCCCCAGTTTAAAAAGTCAAGGAAGGAAGATGGACCAACGGAGGGCAAGAAAAGGCTGAAGAAGCAGTTATACCAACACCTACAATGCCCACCAGTCTGGGTGTCTGCCTCCCTGCAGGAACCGCCTCCCTTGAACCTCTTCTTGGGGTGAGCTATCAGGCGGGCCCAGCTGCTGGAGACAAATGAGGCAAGCTGAACATGGGAGCCGCCGGTGGCCTCCGGCGATGCGACCCTCAGTCTCCAACCACAATCAGGGACACCCCATCCTCCCCTCAGAGGCTTTGTTCATAGGAATATGGGGTACTCTGGTGACTCTGTCCTTCACGGAAACCTCAATTCAACAAGCCTAAACCAGATTCCCCTGCATCTGTTGCATTAGTCTGGCGTGTATGGGAGGGAAATGTAGTGTGACTAAGCGGCTGCCCACGTCCAACAGGGCACACTCAGGTGAAAACGTGGCACAGCTCAGGGCAACCCTCTGGCGTGTGCTCGGCCTTCCCAGAAGTACAGCCTCTCTAAGCACCTAGGCCTTCCTCTTCCCCCACCCCCATCCCTAGATAAACTACATCTAGGAACCCAGCCCAGCCGCTCTTGTAAAGATACCTTACAACACTGGCTAAGAAAACAAAAGCAAGTTTCTTAAAAAGGTATTGTGCAGACGGAAGCGGCATCTGTCTTTGGGTTCCTGTGGCTGGGGGTGGGGTTCCTTTGGTTTTGACCAGAACAATTCTCCGCTGGGGGGGCCAGGCTCAGCGTGGCTTTGCAGAAGCTCAGTTACTGTACAGGAGTGAGACTGAACTTCACAGAGGTGCTCGGGTGGGTCGCGCTCACATCACTGAGGACTCCGGAGTTTACATTTGAGATCCTCTGTCCTGAGAACCTTCGCCTTCTCCCTCGGTTGGATGACAGTGCCATTGGTTGAATTATTTAGTTCTCTGGAGACAACACAGAGGAATTCTGCCTGATCCTCGTTCCCATAAGGCAATGGGACCTCACTCCAGTACTCTTGCCTGGAAAATCCCATGGAAGGAGGAGCCAGGTAGGCTGCAGTCCATGGGGTCACTAAGAGTCGGAGACAACTGAGCAACTTCACTTTCACTTTTCACTTTCATGCACTGGAGAAGGAAATGGCAACCCACTCCAGTGTTCATGCCTGGAGAATCCCAGGGACGGGGGAGCCTGGTAGGCCGCTGTCTATGGGGTCGCACAGAGTCAGACACGACTGAACCGACTTAGCAGCAGCAGCAGCAGCATGCTGATTAGCTGTTGGAATTTCCAACCGTCGGACATAGTGGACACCATCCGCCTGAGCGCCTCCTCTTGGCATTGCAGGACTCTGTACACGTGCTTCGCCGGGCCCTGGGAAGCTCAGTTTTCCTTGTGGCATCCCCTCCTTGAAACCAGTCGCAAGAGAGAGGCACTGTTGTAAAACTCCGCTTCCTCCAGCCGCCTTTTCTGCCAACTCCTTCCTAACGATGAGCTTCCCGTGACGGGGGTAGTTTAGGACTGGACCCAAGTAGGTAGGGTCCCTGTCAGTCAGATTGGCCGCCCGTCTCGTCCTTGTCGGAGTCCAGCCCCGGGTCCTCCTGGCAGCAGAGGCGGCAGAGAAAAGACCTGGGCTCCAGGCCTAGGGTCTGCCTGGTGGTCACGGAGTAAGGTGCTGCCCACGTTCAGCCAGACCCTGCGGTCCGACCACCGCCGCCTGACCCGGCGGCCCGGGACCTGGCTCCAGCAGCTGCGCGGCGGCCCACCGTCGCCGGGTCCAACTGCAGCTCCGCCTTCTTGGGCCGCCGCTGCCCGCGCACCGGAGACTGATTGATTGGGAACTGGCTCATGGACTCTTTGTGACCCCATGGACTGTAGCCGACCAGGCTCCTCCGTCCATGGGATTTTCCGGGCAAGAGTACTGGAGTGGGCTGCCATTTTCTTCTCCAGGATTATGGAGGTCAAGTCCAAAATCTGCAGGGTGAAATGACAGGCCAGACACCCAGGAAGAGCCAGTGTTGCAGTTAAAACGCGTCAGCTGGCAGAATTCCCTCTTGTTCAGGGCAGGTCCACCTTTGTTCTGTTCAGGCCTTCAACTGATTGGGTGAGGCCCATTCACAGTAATAGGACAATCTGCTTTACTCAAAGTTCACCGATTTAAATGTTAATCTCACCCAAAACTATCCTCACAGAACCATCCAGAATAATGTCTGACCCCATATCCCGACACTGTAGCCTAGCCAAGTTGATACATAAAATTAACCATCCCGTAGGCTAACACACGGAGGAGCCTGGTAGGCTGCAGTCCACGGGGTCACTGAGAGTTGGACACGACTCAGTGACTTCAGTTTCACTTTTCACTTTCATGCATTGGAGAACGAAATGGCAACCCACTCCAGTGTTCTTGCCTGGAGAATCCCAGGGACGGGGGAGCCTGGTGGGCTGCCGTCTATGGGGTCGCGCAGAGTCGGACACGATTGAAGCAACTTAGCAGCAGCAGCAGCAGGCTAACACACGCATTTTGAAAAATTCACTTGTTATATTACAAGATTGCTTATCAGATTGAAGCTGTTGTAAGGGTATAAAATGCATAACGTAGAAAAAATAAAAATAAGTGCATAAGATAGGATCCCCTGTTTTCAGGATCCTCCCTTTTGCTCTCTCTTCTGCCCTCTCTCTCTGGAGGCTTTCCTTGGGAACCCAGACAGTGTTGTGCAGAAGTGGAAGCCACAGAGAAGCCCCCAGCCAACACCAACCTCATCTCCCAGTCCCCAGGGGCTCCTGCCCCAGCCTTCAGTCTTCCAGCTGTGCCCAGACATTGTGGTGCCAGTTGCTCCCTGTCTCAATCTCTGACCCACAGAAACCATGAGAATTTTCTTTAAATTTAATGCTATTTCAAGCCACTAAATTTCAGGGTAACTTGCTACACAGTAATAGGTAACCAACATGTAAGATTATGGTTAACTTTGTAAGAAACTACCAAAATGTTTTCCAATATAATTTTAGCATTCTGCATTCCTACCAGCAGTATATGATGGTTCCAGGTGGCACAGAGGTAAAGAATCTGCCTGCCAATGCAAGAAATTCGAGAGATCTGAGTCTGATCCCTGGGTAAGGAAGACCCGCGCCCCCACCACGCCAACACACCCCCCCCGCCCCGACCTCGCCACAGTAGGATATGGCAACCCACTCCAGTACTCTTGCCTGGGAAATCCCTTGGACAGAGGAGCCTGGCAGGGTATACTCCATGGGGTCACAAAAAGTCAGACGCAACTGAGCATGCGCGCGCGCGCGCGCGCGCGCACGCGTACACACACACACACACACATTTATCATCAGAGTCATCCCAGTGGATGTAAGGTTGTTGCTCGCTGTGATGTTAATTTGTATTTTCCTGAAGATGCCACAGCTGCTTTTGATCAGAAATATTATTACCCAGCTTAGAAACCATCCTCATTTACTATGCTGTTTCATAGTCACATGTCATAGAGTTTTAACAATGATTGCTACCACAATGAATCTCTAAGGTTAAGAGTCATCTTAAGCTAACTTAAGAGGTTAAGCATTTGTCTTGTTTGCATACCCTGGAAGAATGAGGAATAAAAGCCATCTGGTCACAGGTGTGGGGCTCCTGGCCTAACAACACCATCATCTGTTGTTAGTTGGTATTAATATGTATTTTTGAGAAATGCTATGTGCCAGGCATGTCACATGTAGACGCTCACTTACCACAACACCTCTATGAGGTTCATGTTATTATTTTGAGCCTGTTCCAAAGGAAGAGGAGGTTCAGAGAGCCCAAGAAACTTGGCTGCTGTCACACACTGAATTTGGACCCAATATCCTTTTACCTGATCTAAAACAGATTTTTCAGGCTTCCCTCGTGGCTCAGCAGTAAGGAATCTGCCTGTAAATGCAGGAGACTTGGATTCGATCCTCAGGTCCAGGAAGATCCCACGTGCCATGGAGCAACTAAGCCTGTGCACAACTATTGAGGCTGTGTTCTAGAGCCGGAGTGCTGAGCCCACATGCTGCAGCTGCTGAAGCCCAAACACTCTACAGCCTGCACTTTGCAGCAAGAGAGTAGCCCCTGCTCGCCACGACTAGAGAGATCCCCACACAGCAACGAAGACTCTGCACAGCCAAAAATAGGCAAATACAATTATTAAAAAAAAAATTCTCCTCACTTCTTTCTAATTTTATACCCGAATGTAAGAAAATTTTTTGGCCTAAAGTTAACAGTATAAAATATTCTAGTCTGGGAGCTGGGAGATTGAGTTTTACTCCTGGCTTCGTCACTAATCAAGGGTCCCCTCTTGGGCCAGTTCCTCTTTGGCCCACAGTTCCTCATTATTAAAAATAAAAGGTTGGGTTAAGACACTTTCTAGCTTAAAAATAACTTTATAGCAGGCACTATACTAAGCATTTTACAAGTGTTAGCTTGTTTGTATATATATATATATCTCAGAAAAGCCTTATGCTATATATAGGTGCTATCATTCCTCCCATTTTACAGATGAGTAAACTGAGGTAAAGAGATGAAATAATTTTCCTAAAGTCACAAAACTGGAAAATGGCACAGCTATGATTTATATATTTAGGGTACACCACAAAGCATGCAAGATCTTAGTTCCCTGCTCAGGGCTCGAACCTGTGTCCCCTGCAAGGGAAACACAGAATCTTAACCCCTGGACTATCAGGGAAGTCCCAAGTTGGTTTATGTATCTATCAATCTACCTACCTACCTATCTGTCTATCTATCTATTTGTTGGCCAGTATAGCTGTGATTTAAACCCCAGCCGTCTGGCTCCAGAGGATATGGTGTTACTCAGCTAAACAGCATTTATAGAAAGCTTTTTTTTTTTTAGGAAAGTTTAATTTTAACAATGACTCTATGATATCATGATTTGCATTTTTCTCTCCATATCCTCACACTCCCTCCACTTAAAAAAAAAAAAAAAACCCAAACTTTATTTATTTATTTATTTGGCTGCACTGGGTTTTGGTTGCAGCATGTGGGATCTAGTTCCTTCACCAGGGAATGAACCTGGGTCTCCTGAATTAGGAGCACACAGTCTCAGTCACTGGACCACCAGGGAGGTCCCCCTCCTACTTTTTGAATGAAAACACTGAGCCTCAAAAAATTTATCATGTGCCAAGTGCCACAGCCAGTCAGTGGCAGAGCCAGGATGGGATGCCCAGGAAGCTTGTCATCCAAGTCTGGGATGATGTGTCCCCGGGAGTCAGAGCCCTCGGGAGTGAGAGTTGCTTACCCCTGGGAATCTCGCCAGGGGCGAGAAACGCCTCGGTGATCTGACATGGCCACACCTTCCAGTCCAAATTCCAGCCTGGCTGGTTTGCCCTCCTTCTCTTCCTCTTCTCTCACCAGGCCAGTTGCATGGGAATCAGAAGAGCTACAAATGCCCAAGGGAGCCTGCCCTGGGGCGCAGATGGGGTGGGGGTGGGGGCCCCAGAATTGTTAGGCTGCATGCTCCCAGGGTCTCCCCTGTAGGTCTTCACTGTGATGGGGCCTGGTCTCTCCCCCTCCAGACCCAATGTTGAATTCATTGCCTGGGATTCACAGAAGAAAAGGGAGCTTGAGCAGACTGAATGCTATCGTTCTGCTGCCTTGAGAGTCTACTTTTGTTTCTACTTTTTCTAGGTAAGCTTTCTTTTTAATAGAAAATATACACATAATAAGAAGTCAACACAGAAAGCATATTGTAAGTAATGAATATGATTCTTCATTTTAACCCTGCCCCTGTCCTCAAACGCTATGCCAAACTTTCTTGTCCTTCCAGCCAAAGATATTCTGGCATATATAACTATATATATATATATAAACTAAACTTTTTGTTTTGTATTGGGGTAAAGCATCACTACGAACAAAGCTAGTGGAGATGATGGAATTCCAGTAGAGCTATTTCAAATCCTGAAAGATGATGCTGTGAAAGTGCTGCACTCAATATGCCAGCAAATTTGGAAAACTCAGCAGTGGCCACAGAACTGGAAAATGTCAATTTTCATTCCAATCCCAAAGAAAGGCAATGCCAAAGAATGCTCAAACTACCGCACAATTGCACTCATCTCACACGCTAGTAAAGTAATGCTCAAAATTCTCCAAGCTAGACTCCAGCAATATGTGAACCGTGAACTTCCTGATGTTCAAGCTTGTTTTAGAAAAGGCAGAGGAACCAGAGATCAAATTGCCAACATCCGCTGCCAAAGCCTTTGACTGTGTGGGTCACAATAAACTGTGGAAAATTCTGAAAGAGATGGGAATCCCAGACCACCTAACCTGCCTCTTGAGAAATCTGTATGCAGGCCAGGAAGCAACAGTTAGAATTGGACATGGAACAACAGACTGGTTCCAAATAGGAAAAGGAGTACGTCCAGGTTGTATATTGTCATCCTGCTTATTTAACTTCTATGCAGAGTACATCATAAGAAACGCTAGGCTGGAAGAAGCACAAGCTGGAATCAAGATTGCCGGGAGAAATATCAGTAACCTCAGATATGCAGATGACACCACCCTTATGGCAGAAAGTGAAGAGGAACTAAAAAGCCTCTTGATGCAAGTGAAAGAGGAGAGTTAAAAAGTTGGCTTAAAGTTCAACATTCAGAAAACAAAGATCGTGGCATCCGGTCCCATGACTCCATGGGAAATAGATGGAGAAACAGTAGAAACAGTGTCAGACTTTATTTTTGGGGGCTCCAAAATCACTCCAGATGGTGATTGCAGCCATCAAATTAAGAGACGCTTACTCCTTGGAAGAACAGTTATAACCAACCTAGATAGCATATTCAAAAGCAGAGACATTACTTTGCCGACTAAGGTCCTTCTAGTCAAGGCTATGGTTTTTCCAGTGGTCATGTATGGATGTGAGAGTTGGACTGTGAAGAAAGCTGAGTGTCAAAGAATTGATGCTTTTGAACTGTGGTGTTGGAGAAGACTCTTGAGAGTCCCTTGGACTGCCAGGAGATCTAACCAGTCCATTCTGAAGGAGATCAACCCTGGGATTTCTTTGGAAGGAATGATGCTAAAGCTGAAACTCCAGTACTTTGGCCACCTCATGTGAAGAGTTGACTCATTGGAAAAGACTTTGATGCTGGGAGGGATTGGGGGCAGGAGAAGAAGGGGACGACAGAGGATGAGATGGCTGGATGGCATCACGGACTCGATGGACGTGAGTCTGAGTGAACTCCAGGAGTTGGTGATGGACAGGGAGGCCTGGCGTGCTGTGATTCATGGGGTCACAAAGAGTCGGACACGACTGAGCGACTGAACTGAACTGAACTGAACTGATAGCCAATTAACAATGTTGTGATAGTTTTAGTTGAACAGCAATGGGACTCAGCCATCATATACATGAATCCATTCTCCCTTAAACTCCCCTCCCATCCAGGCTGCCATGTGTTCTACAGCAGGTCCTTGTTGATTATCTATTTTAAATATAGCAGTGTGTACAGACAGCCATAAGTTCATTCGTGGAGGTATATGTTTTTAACTGCATATACTATACCTACTGTTCTGTATCCTTTTATTTTTATTTCTAATGCTCAGTGTAGCTTGGAAAGTATTCCTTGTCAATACCCAAAGCACGCCTTTGCTTCTTTGAAAAAACTGCATGGATTTCTATTGTAGGGCTGAGTCATAATTTATCCAACCCGTCCCCTATGAGAGCGTTTGTTGTTGTTGTTCAGGCACTACGTTGTGTCCAACTCTTTGCAACCCCCTGGACTGCAAAACGCCAGGCTCCTCTGTCCTCTACTGTCTCCTGGAGTTTGCTCAAATTCATGTGTATTGAATTGGTGATGCTGTCTAACCATGAAAGCCTTTAGGTTGCTTCTAATCAAGCTCCGACTAGCCAGCACGGTGAATCTGCTTGTGCTTTTGTTGCCAGGCCATGTGGGCCCCTCTGAGATCTTTAGGGAGAGAGAGAGGGCAGGAGGGGAGCTGATGGCACTCCCTCCCCCAGGCGACAAGGCACACAGAACTGCTGGAGTTTCCTCCCTCGGGTTGTAGTCAGAAGAGAATTCATACGGCTACAAGGAGGCATTGCACGGAAAAAACCATCCAGATGGCAGCTCAACTGATCTCTGAAATCTGGCAGCAGCAGCAATGAAAACATGCCACAACTTTTCCCAGCTATGTCTGGCCAGCCTGCCACTGCCATCTTTTCCAGCAGGACCTGCAGTCCCGAGGACTGGGCTGATTCTATGACCCACGCAGCTGGAGGCGCTGCTTATGATTCAGGGTCCAGACGACAGAACAACAGGATGGGGTCTTCCCTAACTATGGTGGTGTCTCCGGATTCAGTTCAGTGCCCATATTCTTTCTGCTGCAATCAGAGCTTTGGGTAAGGCTGGTGGTTCCTCCTAGAAAAGCTGACAGCTGATTGATGTCTGCTTCTGCTTGGTGTTGTTTGAAGATGCCTTGCTTGACTGCCAGCCGTGGGTGAGCCCCTCAGACGCCATCCCTGAGAAACGCCATCCCCACCCCAAAATGCATTCGGCCAGGACAGAGGAGGAATAGCAAGTCTGGTAGATATTTTTAATATCGAGGCTACTGCCCTAACCCTTGTCACAACCAAAGTTAGTTAAAAGTGACCAACAGAAAGCCATTGATTGCCCCTCGCCACCATTTCATTGTGGAAATTTCCAAACATGAAGACTCATTGAAAGAATTATGCAGTGAACACACATCTATCTGCCACTTAGATTCTGCAGTTCACATTTTGCTGGATTTGCTTTCCGTACAATACACACTTGCATCTCTCCAAGTCACTGATTTCTGCAGCTTTTTAAAATTAAATATTCAATTCATTTCCTTTTAAAACTTCAGAACTGGGAAACACGCACTGCCTTGTCTGGAGCTTCCCAGGTGGCTCACGGGGTTGGACATGACTTAGAGACTGAACAGCAGCAACAGAAGTGGCACGGTGGTAAAGAATCCCTCCACCAATGCAGGAGACACAGGAGACACAGGTTCAATCCCTGGGCTGGGAAGATCCCCTGGAGAAGGAAACGGTACCCCACTCCAGTATTCTCGCCTGGGAAATCCCATGGACAGAGGAGCCTGGCGGGCTACAGTCCATGGGGTCGCAAAGAGACGAGCACAACTTAGCAACTAAACAGCCAAGAATATATACCTCATGGGGCATATATTTATGTTGTGTAGGTAAACAGAGATGAATGCACATATGTAATAATGGTGAATTTGTGCAGCTGTCTGCCAGGCATTGGGCAAAATGCCTTATGCGCTTTATCTCATCCCATTCTTGTATCAGCCCTAGAGGATGGACTTTATCATTGGCTTCATTTTAGAAATATGGAAGCTTGAGACTCAAATTGGTGAAGTCACTTCTGCAGGTGGCCCAGCTGGTGATGGGGGAGTCAGTTGCCTGCAGAGACCCCATGCTCTGCTGCCCCCAGCATCTTGCCTGGTACAAACCTCATAACATGTGACTAAACAGGCCGGCTGCAGAAGGTTCTTGCAAAGTCAAAGAGAGAGAGCCATGTGAAAGTGCAAAAAACTACCACGTGCTTTAAAATGTTTGCTGAATGACTGAAAGATCTCATCACATACTCATCATACACTTCAGCTGCTTTCTCTAAGCACTAACTCTGTGGATGCTTCCCTCTGAAGGGGATAAAAGATGAAAAATCTCCCAAATCCTGCAGTCTACAAATGTCAGGTTTAACACTGCTCTTTTTTGTGTTCTGATCTCATTGATATTACAGCAATGGAGGTGGAAGTGTTAGCTGTTCAGTCATGCCCAACTCTTTGCAACACCATGGACTGTAGCCCGCCAGGCTCCTCTGTCCATGGGATATTCCAGGGAAGAGTACTGCCATTTCCTCCTCCAGTTGATCTTCCCAACCCAAGGATCAAACCTGCATCTCCTATGTCTCCTGCATTATAGGTGGATTCTTTACCCCTGAGCCACCACGGTTATCTTTTTGTCTGTGATCAAGTGGCAGGGCATCAGATTACAAATGCCAGGGTCTAAGGGAAGCCCTTTTCTCTCCTGCCTGCTCCAACCTGGCATTGGAATTCTCCAGTGTGCCAAGGGCACCCCAACACCCAGGATGGCCCCAGAGAGGAGTACTGGGAGCCTCTTTACCCTGTGTGACTTTGATAAGGCCTCTCCATGGACTGCTTGCAGTGGGATGTTTTGTGTAGCTATTTTCTACCTTTGTGATTGACTTCCCTTTCAAAACTTGCAAAACAATACCCTATGAATGTATCCATAACTACAATGATGATAGAATAAAGCCAGATCATCTATGGAAAAATACTTTGAAACTTTCTTCAAAATTTTGATTCAAATGCAAGACTTAAAAAATCAACTGGAGAGCCAAAAAAACAGAGGGATCATCTCAATTATCCATCAGTGGCTGAATGGATAAACACAATGTGGTCTATACATACAATGGAGTATTATTCAGCCTTGAAAAGGAATGGTTTGACACATGATGGACCTTGAGGAGATTATGCGTGGTGGAATAGTCACAGAGGGACAAATGCTGTTTAATTCCACTTTACATGAGGCATCTAGATTAGTCAAATTCATAAAGTTAGAAAGTAGGGTGGTGGTTGCTAGGGACTGGCGGGGAAAGGGCGCTATTTTTTAATAGGTACAGAGTTTCATTTTGGCAAGATGTTCTGAAGGTGGATGGTGTGAACTGTACATGTTATGATGGTTAAGATGGTCAACTTGGGATGTCCCTGGGGGTCCAGTGGTGCTTCCCGTGAAGAAGGTGTGGGTTCATCCTTGGTCCAGAAACTTAAGATCCCACATGCCCCATGGTACAGTCAAACAGAAAAGGAAATGAAAAGCTCAACCCACAGACCTCTGCTTTCAGACAGGACCACATGAAGCCAGTTCATCCATTTTAAGGGATATGTGATGTTTTGAGAAAATCAGAGCACAAAATTCCAAGGTAAGTGTTTTCAGTTCGCCTCTGTAGTAGTAAACACAGTGTGTTACCATTCCTCCTTGTTGGGGGAGGGGGTGGGGGATGGGGAGGTGATGATTTAAAACACCAGCAAGTCTCTACAGTCTAATTTTTGTATCACAGCACACTGTGTCACTTTCCAGCTTTTCAGTTCCAAGACAAACTAATCTAGTTTTTATGCATGTGTGTGTGTGTTTTAAAAGGCCAGCTCTTTTAGCATGTCACTGTAACTGGTTGTAAGTTCCCTTTCTGTGTGTTCAGAATTGATGTAAAGGAGTAAAAGCCTTTCCGTTCCCTTCATTGCTTCTTTCCCTACAGTGAAATTTAACTTCACGTTACAACAACATTTCCACAAGGAATGTCCCACCTGCGGATTTCCTGTACGCGCTGACACCAGGTGACCTAACCACAGCCAACAGATGTCCTGTTTGCTGACTGTTGAACGTTTCCATATGCAGCAGGGAAAAGGGGGTTATTGCAGTCAGGTTCTAGTCCGGCTCTAACCCTTCGCAACTGCACAGCCTCGTGCCTCCATCATTACAAAATGGGGATGAATTACTACTTCCTTGGGATTGTAGAGAAGAAGAAATGAAATGATAGCTATATATTTTTTTTTATTGAAATATAGTTAATTTACAATGTTATGTTAGTTTCAGGTATAACAGCAAAGTGATTCAGGTATATATATATATGTAGAGAGAGAGAGAGGATGCTGCTGCTGCTGCTGCTGCTGCTGCTGCTAAGTTGCTTCAGTCGTGTCCAACTCTGTGCGACCCCATAAATGGAAGCCCACAAGGCTCCCCCGTCCCTGGGATTCTCCACGCGAGAACACTGGAGTGGGTTGCCATATGTAGAGAAAGAGAGAGGATAGATAGGTATAAACCTTTTCAGATTCTTTTCCCTTATAGGTTATTAGAAAATATTGAGTAGAATACCTAGGCCTGATTCATGTTGAAGTTTGACAGAAAACAACAAAATTCTGTAAAGCAATTATCCTTTAATTAAAAAATACATGAAAGTATTGAGTATAGTTCCCTGTGCTACACAGTAGGTCCTTGTTGTTTATCTCTTTTGTGTATAGTAGTGTGAATGTCAGAGAAGGCAATGGCAACCCACTCCAGTATTCTCGCCTGGAAAATCCCATAGACGGAGGAGCCTGGTGGGCTGCAGTCCATGGGGTCGCTAAGAGTCGGACGCGACTGAGTGACTTCACTTTCACTTTTCACTTTCATGCATTCGAAAAGGAAATGGCAACCCACTCCAGTGTTCTTGCCTGGAGAATCCCAGAGAAAAGGGAGCCTGGTGGGCTGCCGTCTCTGGGGTCGCACAGAGTCGGACACGGCTGAAGTGATGTAGCAGCAGCAGCAGCAGCAGCAGCAGCAGCAGCAGCGTGAATGTAATTCACACTTTTGGATTGTATTACAAGTTAATCACCAAAGGGATGTTGCCTAGAAGCTTAAATTATACATAATGGCCCATCTCTGGAAACCCTGCCTCCCAGGTAATAAGCATTAAGCTGAACACCTTTGTTTAGCTCACAGGAAACATCCTGACTAGGCCCACCTGTTGTGGCTGCAGGAGAAGAAATTAGCACATCCCCTGTGAAGGCTGATGGGAACCAGGAAGTGTTTGACTTTACCCCTCCCTTTTTATTATAAAAGAAGCCTGAATTCTGACTCAGGCAAGATGGTTCTTTGCGGGGGCACTAGCTCATCATCTTCTCGTTTGCTGGCTTTCCGAATAAAGTTGTTATTCCATGCCCCAACAACTTGTCTCTCAATTATTGGCCTTTCACATAATAAGCCATATGGGATTTGACTGGGTAACGTTTATGTTAAT
The DNA here is from genome assembly GCF_001704415.2 of Capra hircus. NCBI lineage: Eukaryota > Metazoa > Chordata > Mammalia > Artiodactyla > Bovidae > Capra > Capra hircus. Next base: position 13,464,138 of record NC_030828.1, on the reverse strand, counting down.
CCCATGCTCCTAATTTATCCCTTCTCTGAGATGACAGCTATAAGTGTGAGCTCCTGCCTCTCCTTCTTCCTTCTCTCATTCTCCCTTATTCTCTGAATTTCTTCACCTTGTCTCCTTTTTCTTTTCTCTTCCTCCTTTGCACTGCCTCTGTCCCCTCTTCCTCCTCTCTTTCTTCTTATCAAGGGAAGCCTCCCTGTTCCCTCTCCCCATGACAAGGCACATCCTTTCCATTTTACTGGGCTGCCTTTCCGGATTTCTGGCCTCAGGCTAGCGATTGACAACGGGTGATCTGTCAGTTGGTGCACTGGGATCTAGATTCATAGACCACTGTTGCCAATATCTCAATCTTCATTCTTCAGTTTCATCAAAATTTCAGATTTCCCACCATGCAGGAAGTCTGTGGGTTTCCTTTCATTGAGCAGTGTGCAGCAAAGTCCCCTTCCACTAGCTGGGAGAACTTGGCTCACTATTTTTCAAGGAGTTTGGTCTTCCTCCTTCTCCTGCTAATAGATCTTATTAGCAGGAACCTCTGCCTCCGATTTTGTGTTTTGTACTTCGCTCATGAGAGTGATTCTGTGAATTTCAGAAACAAAAGCAGATCCTTTGTTCAGAATTTCCTTCATTCTCTCCTTCTCTTCCTCAGGCTCCCTCCCTGCCCGCCGCCACAGCCCCACTTTGTATCAAATAGTCATACCTTGTGGAACAGTCCTGAACTCTTACGCTATGCAATGCAGACAGTGCATTTTCTCATAATCTGGAGTTGCTGGCAGAGCAAAAGGAAACAAGAAACAACAGCTGCATTTCAGGAACTTCATTTAGTGAAATACGCTTCCTTGTGGTAGTTTGCCAGTGAATTTCCTCAGCTGCCAATGATATTTTGAAAGTATATGGGGGTGGGGTGGGGTAGTGAAGGGAATCACATCAATATACTAAGTCAGGCGCCAATTTCCAATGGTGTTGTCATTCATTCATGAAACTGTAGAAAAGAGATAAATTCACTGGTGAATGCAATGTATTACCCTTAACTACTCTGTTCCCTGGGCATCCCTTGTGGCTCAGCTGATAAAGAATCTGCCTGCAATTCGGGAGACCTGGGTTTGATCCCTGGGTTGGGACGATCCCCTGGAGAAGGGAAAGGCCACCCCCTCCAGTGTTCTGGCCTGGAGAATTCCATGGGCTGTATAGTCCATGGCGTCACAAAGAGTCCGACACAACTGAGTGACCTTCACTTTCACTCTGTTCCCTATGTCTCATATACAGGAGAATAAAGGAAAAAGAAAACAAAACTGATGATAAAGGGATTGCTATAGATTACAAACACTGCCCAAAGTATATTAAAACAAATGTAGTCTCTTACAGATGCTCAAAATTGACCATATATTAAAATGTAATAATTAAAACCTTGAGATTATATGTTTCCTTATTTGATATTGAGGGGTCTTTAATTCAGCTATTAAGATTACAGATAGCTACATGGGCCTTAAAAAGGCATTTTGCAGGGCTTCCCTTGTGGTCTGGTAGTTGCAAATCCGCCTTGCAATGCAGGGGACCACTGTTAGATCCCCGGTCGGGGAAGATCCCATACACTGCTGAACAACAAAGCCTGTGCACCGCAACTACTGAGCCACAGTGCTGCAGCTACGGAAACCTGCATGCCCAGAGCCTGTGCTCCACCGCAACATGAAGCCTTCCTTTCCCAATCCAGATGCTATGAGTTAAATTTCCCCTTAAAAAAAAAAAAAGGCATTTTCAATTTCTCCATATAGAGTTTCATCAAAGAATTTCATCAATTATTTTTTCTTATTGGCAGATTAGCAAACTGTGGCTTAACAGATACGTCTTAAAACATACAAGTCAGCGTTAAAATAATACCCAGTGACTGGTCTTTTAAAAACATATCATGTTAGCCATTTAAAAAAATGTTTTTGTTGTTCAGTGGCTCTATTGTGTCCGACTCTTTGTGACCTCATGGACTGCAGCACACCAGGCTTCCCTGTCTTTCACTATCTCCTGGAGCTTGCTCAAACTCATGTCCATAGAGTCGGTGATGCCATCCAACTAACTTATTTATTTCTGGCTGCACTGGGTCTTGGGGGCTGTGCGCAGGCTCTCTCTGGTTGCAGGGAGCAGGGGCTACCCTTTAGTTGGCGTACATTGACTTCTTATTGCAATGGCTTCTCTTGTTGTGGAACACAGGCTCTAGGGCTTAAGGGCTCAGCAGTTGTGGTATACAGGCTCATCAGTTGCCCCTTGGCATGTGGGATTTTCCTGGACCAGGGATTAAACCTATGTTTTCTACATTGGCAGACAGATTCTTAATCACTGGACCACCATGTAAGTCCCAGAGTGATTGATTTTAACTTCTTCTCCCAGGGTCTTTGAGCACCAAATTATTTTCTGCTCAACAGGTATTTTTGAGCTCCCATTATGTACTCCAACCGTGCTATGCACTGTAGGAGAATAGAGAGAAAGAAAACACAGTCTTCTCCCTTGAAGAGCCTTTCACATTCAAGAAGATGAGACACCCAAGAAATCTCTTGGAAACAGATCAAGACGTCCCTATGAAAAATAAGATTAGCTACACAGCATGCACTTTCAAAACGTTGACAAAATCCATGGACGTATTGAAAAAATTCAAGATGGTACAGTAGAGTACGGTGAAAAGTAGTTCAGCCTCCTACCCCTCACCCAACTGCTTTTCCAAAGGCAATCTCTGCAATGAGTCCCGTGTATAGCTTTCCAATGACAGCATAAACATTTTCAAGCAAGTTATGTATAATAGCATATATCTATTTATTTACACAAATCCTACCCACTTTTTAAAAGAAGAGTTATCTAGAAAAGCTAGGCATTGTTTAGCAATCTCTGGAAATGATCATATAGGAACTCAAATATTTCAATGACTAAATGAATGAATGAGTCCTCTTTGTCAGGACATTTTATTTCTTGCTATTTTATTTATTTTTGGCAACACCACATAGCATATGGAATCGAACCCATGCCTTCCACAATGAAAGCATAGAGTTTTAACCACTGGACCATCAAGGAAGTCCCATCTTGCTGTTTTAAATTATGCTGTGTGAAACACTTTTTCGGATTCAACTCTTAGTTAGGTAGACATTTCCAGAAAAGGAATTACTTGGTTAAATACTTTAGGTATTTCCAAGTTGCTTTCCAATAGGCCATTTTCTCCCATCAGCACCATCATGGGTAGTTTCATTTTTCTTTGCTAGTCTGATAGATGTAAGTGTAATTTCACTGCTGCTTCTGTTTGCATTTCTTTGAATTAGTAGGGTTGGACATTTTTTCCCAAAATGTTTGCCAGCCATTTATAATTGTTTCAAACTGTTTTTGAAATTATCTGGTAGAAGACTCTTCGCATTTACCTACTGGGGTTTTGCTTACTGAATGTTACAACCTTGTTAAATACTAAGACTACTAATCCTGTTCCATGTTATTAGTAAATAGGTCCCCTTATCTAGTGTTTGTCTTTTTTCCCCTCTAATTGGCTTATTTTTGGCCCAGAAGATGTACATTTATATTTGTTCAGTTCTCTCTATTGAGTCATCCATAATTCATTTCATTGCCTTTGAGGCTAGAATAACCTACTTATTGCATCTTTTCAAGAACTGTGTAGAAGTTGAAGGAAAGTCCATCTTATGCTTACAGCCTGTCAACAGGGGGATTTTCTAAGCATTTGTTTGTAGAGCTAAATTTAGAATTCATTCCATCTTTGGATCTCAGGTATGTGGACTTAAGAAAACATCTTAGACATCCTTCTTTTAGGGGTTTTGCCTTATTGGTACAACTTTCATGTGGAAAGCAAATCATTTGGAGTCGTCAAATGCTGTTTTTCTTTCTCCTCTCTTTCCCTTCTACCCAGAGTGGAAAATTGCTAAAGGCTTGGTTTCTAGCCTCTCAATTAGTTCATCTCAAGTCTTTCTTTCAAACTCATCCTCTTCTCGTGGCTACAACTAACAATGAACCTGATCATATTAGTCAGGGTTCTTGAGAAATAGAACCAATAGGATACACACAGACACACACATACAACCTCTCTCACATTAAAGCAATACCAGAGTGAAGTACAGAGAGAGAGATTTATTTTAAGGAATTGGCTCACATGACTGTGGGGGTTGGCAAGTCTGAAGTCCAAACAGCAGGCTGGAAATTCAGGCAGGATTTCCACATTACAGTCTTGAGGCAGAATTCCTTCTCTGGGAAACCTCAGATTTTGCTTTTAAGAGATTCAGCTGATTAGATGAAGCATTATCGAGGGTAATTTTCTTTGCCTAAAGTTAACTGATTGTAAATGTTAATCACATTTACAAAATATCTTCACAGCAACACCTACTTGAGTGTTCGACAGAACAACTGGGCACCGTAACCCAGCCAAGTTGACATAAATTAACCTTCACCCTGATCTTCCCATTGGATTGGCTTTCTTTATATCATATGCCTAGTCTTCTGTTCCTTTTCAGGTTTGTCTGTATGAGTAGCTTTTATTAAACACTGAGTATGTAGTCCACTTGGAGGAGGCAATGGCAACCCACTCCAGGCTTCTTGCCTGGAGAATCCCATGGACAGAGGAGCTTGGCGGGCTACAGTCCAGGGGTTGCAAAGAGTCAGGCACGACTGAAGTGACTTAGCACACACGCACGCATAGTCAGTGCACTAGCTTTTATTGAACGCTGAGCATGCAGTCCACTGTGTGTGCTGTGTTCTTAGTTGCTCAGTCATGTCCAGCTCTTTGTGATGCCACAGACTGTAGCCCGCCAGACTCCACCGTCCATGGGATTCTCCAGGCAAGAATCCTGGAGTGGGTTGCCATGCCCTCCTCCAAGGAATCTTCCCAACCCAGGGATCGAACCCAGGTCTCCCGAATCGCAGGTGGATCCTGTACCATCTGAGCCACCAGGGAAGCGGTCCACCAGCTGTTATTAGACGTGTCATATGATTTTGACAGCACTCACTTGTGGGTACGATCATTGTCAGGTCGTTTCTGTCGTTGGTTCACTGGCTACGCAAGTGTACCACTCTAGAAGTAGAACTGCAGTGAAGCCCATCCTTGGAATTAGGAAGCCATCATGTGTATCTCTGACAGTATGGTTTTCAGAGAGTTTGAGATCTGATATGATATTTGATAAGAGGAATTGTTGATGGTGCATTAAATATCCCTTGTCTGGGAGTGGTGTGGAGGTCTGGGCTAAAAACATCAGCTTTGTCGAGCTTTGTCCCTTACTAGTCTTGGGAGAACAAAGCAAGGCCTGGGAAAGGGAGGACGGAGGCATTGGTTGGTCAGAGTGCCACTAAATCAGGAGAAGAATGTGGAACCAGATGTGAAAACCTACAACTGCTCAGATACTGGGAGGAGGCGGGGTGGGAACCACCTAGCAAAGGGGATGGAGCTATGTGGGCAGCTGCTGCTCAGCTGGCAATGAAGCACAGCTGATGTACACGGATTGGAGCTGTGGAAGGGAAAAAAGGACTTTACACCACCAGCACTGATGGTGGGGTGAGGACACAGTCTTGTATCCAGGTTCTCATCCAGACAGAAGAAATAAAGTTGAACCTGCTTCTTTCGCATGGGACAGGTCAGTCCTTGGCTGCCTGAAGACTCACAGTCTTGAAACTAAGAGCAGTAACAATCACTTTTCCTCAAAAATGAAGAATCTGAGGTCCAGAGAGGGTAAATTTCCCACAGTTCAGTTCAGTCGCTCATCGTGTCTGACTCTTTGTGACCCCATGGACATGTCAGGCCTCCCTGTCCATCACTAACTCCCAGAGCTTTACTCAAACTCATGCCCACTAAGTCAGTGATGCCATCCAACCATCTCATCCTCTGTTGTCCCCTTCTCCTCCTGCCTTCAATCTTTCCCAGCATCTTTCCCATAGATAGAACTGATTTCCTTTAGGATTGACTGGTTTGATTTTCTTGCAGTCCAAGGGACTCTCAAGAGTCTTCTCCAACACCACAGTTCAAGCATCAATTTTTCAGCTCTCAGCTTTCTTTATAGTCCAAATTTCTCACAAGGGGTTATTTATAACTGTATTCACATGTGTTATGAGTTGTGCCCTCTCCCCTCCAATTCATATGTTGAAATCCTAACCCCCGCCCCACCACCCGGTGCCTCAGAATGTGACCTTACTTGGAAACTGGGTCAGAGACGTAATTTGTTAAGATGAGGTCATACTGAAGTCGAGTGGGCCACCAAAAATGGGGAAACTCTAAAGACACTGCATACAGGGAGCAGTCATGTGAAGATGATAGCGGAAAGCAGGGTGACGTTTCTCTTTTTTTTCCTAAATAAAATTCCCATTTAAAAAATAGTTCTATTTATTTAGTTATTATTTTTGACTGTGCTGGGTCTTTGCTGTGCAGTCTTCTCTCTAGTTGTGGAGAGCAGGGGCTACTCTCTAGCTGCAGTGCTTCTCACTGCGGTGATGTCTCTTATTGTGGCGCACAGGCTCTAGGGCGCATGGGCTCAGTAGTTTCAGCTCCTGGGTTCCAGAGCACAGGCGCAGTAGTTGTGGCGCACAGTGGGATCTGCCCAGATCAGGGATCAAAATTGTGTCTCCTGTATTGGCAGGCAGATTCTTTGCCACTGAGCCACCAGGAAAGCCCAGTGTGTTGCTTCTATAAGCTAAGAAACACCAAAGGTTGCCAGCAGAAAGAGAAGACGCTGGGACGGATTCTTCTTCTTGGTCCTTAGAGGGAACCAAGCCTGCTAACATCTTGATCTTGAGCTTCCAACTTCCAGAACTGTGAGAGAATACATTTCTGTTGTTAAACCACCAGGTGGGTTGTTATCAGGTATGTTAATAGGTGTGTTATTACAACAGCTCTAGGAAATGAATACGACATGGAAGCAGGTGTTACTTCATTTTTAGTTTAGACCTAAGCATGTGGTTGTATTCGTGGCTACAATCTATTACAGCAAAAGAATATGGAACAAAACCAGCAAAGGGAAAGACTCTCAACTCCGCTCAGGCCCAGTGCCACAAACAGCTCCTCTGTCATAGATAGAAATCACTTCTACTCTGGGTTTGATTTGCTTGACTTCACCCTCTTGTATTGACGCGGCTCCATCTCTCTCAAGGCTCAGTGGCCTAAACATCACGCTTTGTTCCACCTTCCACCTCTCCTTTTCTCTCCCTTCCCTCCCATAATAAAAAGAGCCAAGTCTCATAGCAGTGTAAGATACACCAGAAACTGTTCTAAGGGTTTTGTATATCAACCCAGTTAATCTTCATAACAACCCAATAAGGTACACGTGTTGTCCTTGTTGTTCAGTCACTAAGTTGTGTCTGACTCTGCAACCCCATGGACTGCAGCATGCCAGGTTTCCCTGTCCTCTACCATCGCCCAGAGTTTGTTCAAACTCATGTCCATTGAATCAGTGATGCCATCCAACCATCTCACTACCTCCATTTTAAACAAGAGAAAACAGAGGAATAAGAGGTAAAGCACATTCTTAAGGTCTTACAACTAGTAAGTGGCACAACTTCAATTCAAAACCCTGCGGTCTGGCCCCAGACCCAAGCTCTCAGCTCCGTAGGGCTGCCTCTCAGACTAACACACTCTGAGCTGCACACAGGCACATGCCCATGGCCCAAAGCTGAGCTGATTACAGACCTTCCAAACACAGTGAAAAACAGGAACACTAACAGAATCAAAGCCTGTCCTCTACTAGCTAAAACTCCACTTACAAGCATTTCCAAATTTCTTGAATGGCCAAAGCTACTGTTCTCTGTAATGACACTATGAACCACAGAATACTGATGTGCTTTATGAACTCTTAAAAAAAAAAAAAGACGTGCATAATAGTACAACAATGTATATGTAGTTAATGTCATTGAACTGTATATTTTAAAGTCATTAAGGTAATTCACTGGTGGTCCAGTGGTTAGGACTCCATGCTTTCACTGCCAAGGGTCTGGGTTCAATCCCTGATTGGGGAACTAAGATTATGTAAGCCATGTGACTCAGTCAAAAATGAAATAGTAAGATAAAATAAGGTGACTAAGATGGTAAACTTTATGCTGTGTGTTATTTTACCACAATTGTTGAAAATGCAGATATAGTTCTGTATATTTTAGTGTGTCATCAATGACCCTTCCTTATGCATCAAAGGAGACTTTAGAGAGAAAGGTAATACTTTTATTTGGCCCTCCATGCTGATTCGAGGAAAAATGACGTGCCTAGAGTCCAATTGCCACTTGAAGCCTGGTCACGAAGATCAGGTGACCATTTGCATAATTCTGGCTTGAAACCAGCATCAGTGCCCATAACATAGCGTCATGATGTTTAATTGCCCTGTTACATATGGGAACAGCGACGTGAGTCAGTTATCTGTATATTCTTCTTCATCTTCTTTTTCGTTATAGGCTATTACAGATCTTGAATATAGTTCCCTATAATATACAGTAGAATGTAATATACAGTAGGTCCTTGTTGTTTTTCTATTTCATATTAGTAGCTTGTATCTGCCAGGAGGCTTCCCAAGCCTTTGGGGTAACCCCACATCCTCCCCAGTTGTGGAGATGTTTTCTCCTTCCAGAGCCAGGAGGGGGGTCCACTTCCATCCTCATCTGTGGTCTGCGTTGACTCTCATCAGCTTGGGATATCCACTGTTTCAAATCTTCTTGATAGTCTGCTTCTTCTAGAGGTTTTTTTTTTTTTTTCTCACAGACACAGAAAACAAACTTATGGTTACCAAAGGGGAAAGAAGGGTGGGATAAGTTAGCAACTGGGGATTACTAGATACAAACTGTGTGCGTGCGTGCTCAGTCGCGTCCCATTCTTTGCAACCTCATGGACTGTAGACCGCCAGGCTCCTCTGTCCGTGGGATTCTCCAGACAAGAAGACTGGAGTGGGTTGCCATTTCCTCTTCCAGGGGATCTTCTTTGACCCAAGGATCGAACCCATATCTCTTGCCTCTCCTGCATTGGAGGGCAGATTCTTTACCACTAGCACCACCTGGCAGATATAAGTTACTAATATGAAACAGATAAACAACAAGGACCTACTGTAGAGCATAGAAAACTATATTCAAGATCTTTAATAGCCTATAATGAAAAAGAAGATGAAAAATATATAGATAACTGAATCACTTTGCTGTACACAGAAACTACTACAACATTGTAAATCAGCTGTACTTCAACTTTTTTTTTAAAAAAGCTTCTGTCTCTGTCCAAGGCTGTTGATTCTCAGCACCACAGTTTCAGTCCTTCAGGGAACCTGCTCAGCCTCCCACCAGTACTTCTTCTATTTTATTTCCTTTTCAGATATTAAAAACTTTACCTCTGCTCTCAGAAACCAAGACCAAACAGGCCTTTACAGTCTCCAGGGTTCCCTTCTGCTTTTTCCTTGGAGGCCAGGGTATTGTTGTTCAGTTGCTAAGTCGTGTCTGACTCTGCAACCCCATGGGCCGCAGCATGCCAGGCTCCTCTGTCTTCCACTATATCTCCAAGATTTCTCAAGCTCATATCCATTGAGCTGGTGATGCTATCTAACCATCTCATCCTCTGCCACCCACTTCTCCTTTTGCCTTCAATCTTTCCCAGCATCAGGGTCTTTCTCAATGAGTCGGCTCTTTGAATCAGGTGGCCAAAGTATTGGAGCTTCAGCATCAGACCTTCCAATGAATATTCAGGGTTGACTTCCTTTAGGATTGACTGGTTTGATCTCCTTGCTGTCCAAGGGACTCTCAAGAGTCTTCTCCAGCACCACAGTTTGAAAGCATCAGCCTTCTTTTTGATCCAACTCTCACATGCATACATGACTACTGGAAAAACCATAACTTTGACTAGATGGACCTTTGTCAGCAAAGTGATATCTCTGCTTTTCATTATGCTCTCTAGTTTTGTCATAGCTTTCCTTCCAAGGAGCAAGCGTCTTTTAATTTCATGGTTGCAGTCGCCATATTGTTACTCAGCTGTGAATCAAGCCCATGAGTACAGCTATGGTCTTTATCCATAGTATTTACAACTAAATATTTAAACAGAGCGCGGAGTTCCTCAGCTGTTTTATACAAAGACTGAGGAGAAAGGAGTAAAGGACTCAGTTCAGTAGCTTTTCTAAACTTTATTTTGTATGGTAGTTGTACAAAGTTTTCTGTGCTAAAGCACATCCCTTCCCCCGTCTTTATTTATTTATGTAAATAGACTGAACTGGAGACTTGTGGTGAATAAGGGGTTAAGACTGCAGCCCGGTGGCATTTCAAGAAAGCAGTAAAATCTTCTCGTTGGCTGTGGCCTCCTGGGAGCCTTAATTTTTACGCAACCTCATGGTTTTTCCTTCTAAATTTCAGGCTTTTCCTTGCCTTTTTGGGTCTCCTCACCGTAACAACACCCTTCCCTGTAACCCTACCCATATTTCTTGAACTTTACATGTTTTCCCACTTTTGAGTACACTGGAAAATAACAGCTCCTAGAATCTTATCCTTCTCTTCTTTTTCAGTTTTAAACCATACCTGTCAGAGCTGGGGAATTAATGCCTTCAACTTCACCTTTAAATGAGTCATGTCACATGTAACACTTTCTGACTTCCAGGTCTGAAGTGATGTAAACTGATTTTTTCTGCATATCTGCACACTTCGTGGTAGTATGCAGGATCTTTTTAGCTGTGGCGTGTGAAATCTAGTCCCCTGACCAGGGATGGAATCCGGGCCCCCTGTGCTGGGAATGCAGAGCCACTGGACCACCAGGGAAATAGAGCTGTGTTCATTTTTGAATGATATATACTGCACTCAGCATGAAGTAGGACTTGGCTGAAAGTCCTACTTTTGAACAAAGCTAGTTACCTATTATATAGTTTGCTAGTTTTAAAAAAACCTAGGCATTTGTTAGCTAATTAGAGGATTATACAGTGTACCTATTTTCTTCCTTCTTGATGCTTTGGGCATTTTTCCTTTATTACTGAGTGGTAAAGACAATGGAAACAAATCACCATTGATTCAGATTGCAGATGAAGAGCTTAGTGGGAAGGACAGAACAATGAATTTATTAAAAATCTCTGGTGGAGATCAGGAACATGATAGCAATAATGAACCGCAAGTGTTGGCTTTTGGTTGGGGAGGGGCAAGCAGTTTTGGAATGTGGAATAGAAAACCATGTCAGGTGAGACATATAGATTTGTCCAGGGTTCTGACGAGAACAGGGGAGCCAGAATGAAGCCTGCGCCCCTGGTCCCTGGAGGAGCAGCTGTTCCTTTACCTGTCTCAGGCTAGCTTTACGTTGATGCTTCTCTTTATCCCAGTTTGAATAGCTGCTATGTCAATGGACTAACTTTAACATGTATGACTTTTCAAAAGCATGGCATAGGGGGACTGATGGCAGCCCTGCTACTTTCTACAAGTAGGAGCATCCATCTCCTACCTCTGCTTACCTAGGTCCTCACAGCTCAGGGTATAATGCCGCTTCTCTAAGAAGCTTCCCCAGGCAGTCCCCACCATCTGTTCTCTCCTTCCCTGGACCTCACGAAGCCATTCTTATTTAGCCCCTTGTTTAGATCCTTAATCATATTCCGGCTTCCATGAGACACGATCACTTCATAAATGTCCTTCTTGCCACCTAGCCTGGATGACAGCTTCTCAAGGGCAAGGCTCTTAGCGCCTGTGTGTGCTGCATTCTCGGTGTTCCTGCACAGGTGGGGGCTGCCGTGATGGCCTGGGAAGGAAAGCAGTTGCTCATAAAGAGAGCAATGACAGGAAATGAATTTCCAGGGTAAAAAAAAATCAACATGAGAGGGTTGCAAAATATTACTTTAAGTGGTACCAATACATACAGTTTGACTACGTTCTCCCGGTATTAGGGGGTATTTTGGAACCTTGATTGACAAACTTTGAAAAAGCCTTGGGCATTTTAAGTAAAGCAGACAAGCAAAAACCAGACCTCCAAAAGTCAACTCTTCACTGCTACCTGATCTTACATGCTTCTGCAAAAGAAAATAACTAAAATAAGAAGCAAGAAAAATGGCCTTTAGATTCTGAGAAGCTGGGGACTAACAGGAACGTCACAAGTTGTCAGATTCATTCATTATGCAGATAGGTGTAAAATGCTAATAATAAAAGACTACTGTACCTTCTCCACTTGACTAAGTCACTGAAATGAAAACCCAGGATTATTAGATGTCTAATTAACTGGATGGATCAGAGGAAAATCTCATCCATAACAGTCAAACGTTCTTCTGCTGGTTTTAAACAGCTTCTAACCTAGATAGCATATTGAAAAGCAGAGACATTACTTGGCCAACAAAAGTCCGTCTAGTCAAGGCTATGGTTTTTTCTGTGGTCATGTATGGATATGAGAGTTGGACTGTGAAGAAAGCTGAGCGCCATAGAATTGATGCTTTTGAACTGTGGTGTTGGAGAAGACTCTTGAGAGTCCCTTGGACTGCAAGGAGATCCAACCAGTCCATTCTGAAGGCGATCAGCCCTGGGATTTCTTTGGAGGGAATGATGCTAAAGCTGAAACTCCAGTACTTTGGCCACCTCATGAGAAGAGTTGACTCATTGGAAAAGACTCTGATGCTGGGAGAGATTGGGGGCAGGAGGAGAAGGGGACGACCGGGGATGAGATGGCAGGATGGCATCACTGACTGGATGGACGTGGGTCTGAGTAAACTCCGGGAGTTGGTGATGGACAGGGAGGCGTGGCATGCTGCGATTCATGGGGTCGCAAAGAGTCGGACACGACTGAGCGACTGAACTGAACTGAACTGAACTAAACTGAATGTTCTTTCCTATTTAGCGCTGTATAGAAAAGGGAAACAATCTTATTACATAATTTCTCAGTAAGAGAAGCCATGTTTTCCTTGAGTGGGAAAATAATCTTCTAAAGAGAAAAACAAAACAAGATAGAATTACCTCTGTATATAAAAGTTTACATAACAAAAGTACAAATGTTGTATGATACCAGTGATATGTTACCTGAAACAGGCATATTCATAGAGACCTAAGGTAGAATAGTGGTTACCGTGGGCTGGCGAGGGAAGAATGGAGGATTATTAGTTAACAGGTACAGAGTTTCAGTTTGAGATGAGGAAACAATTCTGGTGATAAATAGAGGTGATACTTATACAACATTGTGAAATATTTAATGCCACTGGATTGTACATTTCAAATGGTTAAAATGGTACATTTTATGTTATATAAATTTTATCATAATAAAAAACTTTAAAAAATAAATAGCAAGAGCAACAGTTTTTGATGAGACACTAATGAGATGTCAGAAATAAATTACATAAATTTGAAAATGTTAGTTGCTCAGTCGTGTCTGACTCTTTTTGACCCGGTGGACTGTAACCCACCAGTCTTCTCTGCCCATGGGATTCTCCAGGCAAGAATACTGGAGTGGGTAGCCATTCCTTTCTCCAGGGGATCTTCCCAACCCAGGGGTCGAGCCTGGGTCTCCTGCATTGCAGGCGGATTCTTTACCATCTGAGCCACCAGGGAAGTCCAACTGTACAGGAAACAAATAAATTAATGTTACAAAATTTTTTTAGGCGAATCCTTAATTTCTATTCCATAGTCCATCCTTTAAGAACTTGATATATACAGTAAGTATAACTATTGTGCAAAAAATAGTGACACTGAAAAGCACAGAAGGTGTTAGCTGGTTCAAAGTTATGGTTGTTTCCTGTATATGAGTCTAGAGTCTGGAATCATGTCAGGCTTGAATTATGTCAGCTGGGTCCAAGTTCACTTTGTCAAGGATATGGATTGAGAATGGAAATTACATCCTATTCCTGGGTTCTGGAGAGGCAAAGCAGTAGTCAGGGTCTCTCTGTTAGCACAGACTTATCCCAGGGTAAGAAGAACCCAGAGGCCAAATAGATCTCAGTAATTTTGTTAGCTGCCGCGCAGTTTCTGAAGGTCACCATGCTATTTGACCTAAGAGGTCACAGATCAAACTGGATTGGCTAATCCCTGCTTAAAGAGCAAGCCTGAAGAAAAATGACTGGTAATTATTATCCCATTTTGTGTTCAGAGTAATTTTTTTTCCTACGTGTTCTCATCTGACCGTCATACTTAACTGCCCTGCAAAGAAAGTGGGGCAGATAGAATCATCTATATTATATGACTGAGGAAGTCATGAGGGTAAGGTCCAGGAAGTCCAAGTCTTGAGGCTTTTCATGGCTGTGTTGGGTCAGAACTGAAGCCTTTTGGTTACCAGAATTCCTTTTCTGCAACTCTACCATCCACATAGGACTGGGATTCAGGTGAACGCACTTGTCTCAGGCACAAAATTTAAGAGGTGCCAAATCAAGACAAATAATATTTTTATGTAATGTTTTTAAAGGAGAAAATTAATGCTAAAATATCCCTGATGAACAAAATATCAAATATTTAAATCAAGACTGGCTATTTGCTGGGTCTTCCTTGGTGGTGCAGTGGTTAAGAATCCACCTTGTGATGTAGGGGCATCATCAGTTAGATCCCTGATCCAGGAAGATTCCCCATGCATGGGAGCAACTAAGCGTGAGAGCCACAACTACTAAGCCTGTGCGCTCTGGAATCTCTGCTTTGCGACAAGAGAAGCCATCACAATGAGACTCCCACACACCGCAGTTAGAGTAGCCTCTGCTCTCCACAAGCAGGGAACACCAGCGAGCAGCAACAAAGACTCAGCACAGCCAGAAAAAAAGGAGGGGGTGGGGGGCTTTCCCTGGTAGTCCAGTGATTGAGACTCTGCACTTTCCACTGCAGGGCGGGATGGGTTAGATCCCTGTTGGTTGAAGAACTGCTGCTGCTGCTGCTGCTAAGTCACCTCAGTCGTGTCCAACTCTGTGCGACCCCAGAGATGGCAGCCCACCAGGCTCCCCTGCCCCTGGGATTCTCCAGGCAAGAACACTGGAGTGGGTTGTCATTTCCTTCTCCAATGCATGAAAGTGAAAAGTGAAAGTGAAGTCACTCAGTCATGTCCGACTCTGCTACCCCGTGGACTGCAGCCTTCCAGGCTCCTCCGTCCATGGGATTTTCCAGGCAAGAGTAGAACTAAGAACCGGTTATTCGCTTGTTCTGTGACCTCGAGTTACTGTGTAATGGGAATAGTTGTTCCCCATCAGCCTGAGGTTTCCAGGCCCCCTAGGCCACCTCATCCCCCTCCTGGGGTTTATGAGGGTTGATGATGCTGTGCAAACAGACAGGGCAATATGAGGCTTTCTACACAGTCATGGGTTATGTTTGGAGACAAGTATCAGAACCTGGCTGCAGAGAGCCAGGGAGCAGCCAGGGCCAGGTTGGATCCCACAGCTGAGGAGCCAAGGTCCCTGTGCTCTGCTTGCTCCTACATTGCCTCTGTCCATTCCCTCTCTTCCTAGCGCCTACATCTAGGAAAGAGAAAAGACGATAAGGTATCACCCTACTGCACCCTGAAAATCAGAGCCAAGGTAAAGGCCCAAGGAGTTCTCAGGACAAAGTCATTTCTGGGTGGCTAGTCAGGGGCTATTGCATAAACATATCAGAGTTTCAGACAGTCTATCAGAGTGCCAGGGGCAAGATCTATTTTTGATCACTGACATACAGGGTGTGTCCTACTTTTAAGGAGCTCTAACTGGAGAAGGAAATGGCAACCTACTCCAGAATTCTTGCCTGGAGAATTTCATAGACAGAGGAGCCTGGTGGGCTGCAGTCCATGGGGTCACAAAGAATCAGACATGACTGAGTGACTAACTTTCATTTTTTCAATAAGTGGAAAACTATATTTACATAAGAAGTACATGAAATTGTGATGATTTACTTTGGCTAAATCATGTTGGCCCATTCAGTATAAAGTTCTCCTAATCTAGTTAATGGAATCTGATTACAGTTGGTGGGTATTTTAACAGAGCAAATCTTTCATCAGCTGTTATTTGAGCATCTACAAGTAGGCAGTAGTAAACAAAAGTCTAAGTCAAGGTCTCTGCTGTCAGCCAAAGCACATGGAGCCTGCTCAGGGAGATGTGATCCATATACCCAAGTAGACAAATATTAAGCTATGAAAGAGCCCGTTGAATACAGAACAACATAGCCATTGTTGTTTAGTCGCCAAGTCATGTCCCACTCTTTTGCAACCCCCATGGACTGTAGCCCACCAGGTTCCTCTGTCTATGGGATTTCCCAGGCAAGAATGCCAGAGTGGGTTGCCATTTTCTCCTCCATGGGATCTTCCAAATCCAGGAATTGAACTCGAGTCTCGTGCATTGCGCGTGGGCTGTTTACCATCTGAGCCACCAGGGAAGTAACATAGCCATTAACTCATGGAAATTCCAAGGTGGGAAAGTAGTTCACTTTGGAGGACAGAAGACAGAACAGTTCAGATGAACTGGTTCAGTCGAACAAGCACAGCCCACTGTACTCTCAGGAGATATGGGCTGCTCCCACTGAAGGCTGGGCAAAGGTGAGGGGCAGGCAGAGGCTAGACAGAATCACAGGAGCGTGATATCAGCAGTCTGGCTGAGTAGCTGCTTTATGAAGCTGGCAAACCACCAATGTTATGCTTGAAAGTGGCTACAGGAAGATGACTGAGAAAGAACAAAGCAGGGCCGGTACATGTCAGGAAGGTCCAGGTCTGAAGAGCTCCAGAGGTGAGAGGTTAGTGGGTGGTGCAGGAGGAAGGTCAAGGAGAGAAACACTTGAGACTGTATATCTGTAGGGAGAGAATGCTGGGATGGCATGACTTTATAGGGGCTCGACTTGTCTGTTTGTCTGATAGGCCCTCAGTCCTGCAGTCTTAGAGCCAACAGATAAAATACAACCACACTCTAAGTCATCTTAGAGTGTGATCCTTATAATAAAATCTGGAATATCTTTGGAAGGACATTGGGGAAACTAGTTGCATTAATTGCTTTCAGAGAGGAGCTCTGGGTAGAATAGGAAGAGAGAGGGGAGACTTTTCACTGTATTCCCTTTGAACTTTGAACCAGGTGTTAACTCCAAATCTTTTTTTTTTAATTAAAAGATAAAATCCATGTGTGTTGAAAAAAGAAAATGAAATAGGAACAAAAGTTTCTAGAGTACAATCTTCACAGGATCCTCCATCAAAAAAAAACAAATAAGCAGGGGCTTCCCTGGTGGTTCAATGGCTAAGACTCTGCACTCCCGATGCAAGGGGCCAGGGTCCAATCCCTGGTCAGAGAACTGGATTCCACATGCCGCCAACGGAAAGATCCTGCAGGCAGCAGGGAAGATCAAAGATCCCAACTAAGACCTGGCACGGCCAGAAAAAGAAAGCAAACTCCGGAAAATTTTAAACAGCCTTATTGAGGTGTAAAATTGACATACAATAAGCTGCACATATTTAAAGCGTACGATTTGGTATGTTTCAGTGTGCATTTACATCTGCAGAACTATCAGCATGAAAGATATTCATTACCTTTAGAGATTCCCTCCCTCGTGCCTTTTGATGTCCCTGTTTTACATCCCGCCCCATCTTTCTCCCATCTCCAGGCAACCAGAGCACTGATCTACTTTCTATTAGTTTGCATTTTCTAGAATTTTATATAAATGGACTCATATAGTATGTACTCTTTTTTTATTTTTTGGCTTATTTTCCTCAGGCAAAATTAATATTGAGATCAACCCTGTTGCTTGTATCGATAGCTTATTCATTAATAGTGATGGATTAGTATTTCTTTTTTCTTTTTTGGCTGTACCACGTGGCTTGTGGGATCTTAGTTCCCTGACCAGGGATTGAACCTGGGCCCTAGGCAGTGAGAGCATGTACTCCTAACCTCTAGACTGTCTGGGAAGTCCTGAGTAGTATTCCCTTTCATAGACACGCACCTGGGTAAAAATCTAGGCGCAGGATCATATGTTATGTATTTTGAACTGAACAAGAAATGGCCAACGTTTTCCAAAGGGGCTGTACCATTTGGCACTTTCAAAAGCAAAGCATGAGCGTGTTTTTTGGTTGTTCTGTATCCTCCCAAGCTGGCAGAGTTTTTTTATTTTCATTTTTCAGTTTTATTGAGATGTAGATGATATACAGCATTATATAAGTTAAAGATATACACCATAATGATTTGATTTTCATCCACCATAAAGTGATTATCACAATAAGTTAAGTGACCATCTGTCATATCATATAGGTACAAAATTAAAGAAAGAGGAAAAGTGTTTTTCTTCTGATGAGAACTCAGGATTTACTCTTTTACTAACTTTCATAAATATCATACAGCAGTATTAATTATATTTATCATATGTATTACATCCTGCTGGGACAGTCTTTTAAACCCTCAAGTTCCTATTATGTACATAGTAATATCTCATTGTGTTTTCAATTTGAATTTCCCCAGTGACTAATGATATTGAGCATCTTATTTTTTTTATTTGGCTTCACTGCTTGGCTTGCATAATCTTCATTCCCCAACCAGGGACTGAACTCAAGCCCTAGCAATGAACCACTGGACTGCCAGAGAATTCCCCTAGCATTATTTCATGTGTTTATTTATGATTTGTATATCTTCCTTGGTGAACTCTTTATGTATTTCACTCACTCAAAAAAGTGTATTGTTTATTTTTTATTACGTTTATTTACTTTTCATTGATTGATGATTGGTTTACAATGTTGGTTTGATTTTTGTCATACGTCAACATGAATTAGCCATGGGTGTACGTATGTCCCCTCCCTTTTGCACCTCCCTCCCACCTCCCACCCCATCCCACCCCCTAGGTTATCACAGAGCCCCAGTTTGGGTTCCCTGAGTCATACGGCACATTTTCATTGGCTACCTATTCACATATGTTGGTGTAAACGCTTCCGTGCTGCTCTGTCCATTCACCCCACCCCCTCCCTCCTCCCCCTCCCCCTGTCTATGTCTGTGTCTCCATGGGTGCCCTGCGAATAGGTTCATAGTACTATCTTTCTAGATTCCATATGTATGTGTTGATATATGACATAAAATGTTTCTAGTTCATTATTATTTAATGTTGAGAGTTCTTTATACATTCTTTATATAGTTCATCCGTGATTTGCAGATACTCTGTCCCTGTTTGTGGCTCTTCATTTTCTTAACAGTTTCAAGGAGATATTTCTAATGCTGCGCAGTTAGGTTATGAACTGCTCCTTTTATGGCTCATGTTCTCTTCTCTCTGGCACTCTGCCCTGGTAACTCCAGCCACCTTGCCCTCCCTGGACTTCCTGGACTGCCAGCCCGTCTCCTCAGCTCAGGGAGACGGCAGCGTTCTGCCTAGGTTTCCTCTCTCAGTACTGAGGTTTAGAGACAGGATTGCAATCCAGGCAGTAAGCAGGGCTAACAGCAGTGCTTATCACATTTGTTTCCTGCGCTCAGGAATCATGGTCCTTTGTTAGCTGATGCCTGATGTCTTAAGTACCCTTGCATTTTTCTTGCCTTTTGTCTGTTTTGTTTGTTTCAGGCAGGTGTGTAATTCTGGTTCCTCAGGCTCTATCTTGGCTGGGAAGCACAAGTTCCCTCACACTCTGCTTGAAAGTTTGATAGAATTCAACTTAAGATACATATTTATTTGGCTGCTCTGGGTCCTAGGTGTGGTACATTGGATCGTCGCCGTAGCATTTGGGATCTTCAGTTGTGGCGTATGAACTCTTAGTTGCAGCACGTGGGATCTAGTTCTCTGACCAGGCATCGAACTGGGGCCCCCTGTATTGGGAGTGTGTTGTCTTAGCCAATGGACCCCCAGGGAAGTACCTGAACAGTTATCACTTAATTTGGAAAGCCTGAGTTGTAGGCACTCACCTAGCTATCATGGGATATCGGCAGAGTTAGATGAAGGCTCCCAGGAGACAGCAAAGAGACGCATCTGCAGGTTGTAGTCTGACTGAGGCTTCCCTGGGAATTTACGAGAACCTCACCTAGGCAACATCAGGAGTGAGTCCTGGAGAAGACATGCTGCAGCACGGTGGGGGGATTGACAGGATAAGAGTAGGAGGCAAGCGTTAGACGTGTGGCAGTTATGTGGCTGGGGAGTACGCTGCTCCGTTTTAATCTGCTTCTCACCTTGATCTAGCAGTAGGTCAAAGCAGACCATATCTGTGGAGGAAGAAGTGAGTCCTCAGCTGATCTAGATGGCGTGGCGTAATGGGCGAGAGAGGAATTTTATCAATACCTGGTCCAGATAGGTCACGTCCAGATTATAAGCTAGGTCACAGGTGTAATCCCTGAGTTAGGAAGATCCCCTGGAGGAGGAAAGGGCAACCCACTTCAATATTTTTGCCTGGAGAATCCCATGGACAGAGGAGCCTGGGGGGCTTCAGTCCATGGGGGTCATAAAGAGTCAGACAAGACTGAACGACTGAGCAGGAAAGCAGGTTCACCTGGGTATTCAGTCCTCAGGCACAAAGGAAGGAGCCAGAGGAGGCAGATCCTGATGAAGCTATCCTGGAGTCTGTCTCTTGGGTTACGCTGCTCCAGTTCTGCCTGGTGGCTGTCTGGAGCAGATGCAACAGCCTGGGATCTCCCTGAACTGTCCACCCGAGGACTCTGTTTGCCTGCCTTCTGCAATAGATCTCCTCTGTCCTCTGATTATGACTTCTTCTTCCTTGGTTTGCTCCCTTGCAGGATCCATTCTCCAACAGCTCCTTGAGAAAGCATTCATGGGAGGTAAACTCTTTGAGATTTTGCATGAAAGTTGTCTTCATTTTACCTTCTAGATACTTTGGCTAGGTGTAGAATTTGAAGTTGAAAATCATTTTTCCCTTAGTGTTTTGAAGATGTTGCTTCACTAACATGCTTTTTTTTTTTTTTTTTTTCCTGGCCATGCCTGGCACACGGGATCATAGTTCCCAGACCAGGCATTGAACCTGCAACCCCCGCCTTGAAAGCTCAGAGTCTTAATCACTGGACTGCCAGGGAAGCCCCTTCACTAACTTCTTGATTCCAGTGATGTTATTGAGAAGCCTGAAACTACTGATTCCTGGTCCTTTGTATGTGACCTTCCCCTGCTTGAAGCTTGTAGAATCTTCCTTTGACTTCTATGTTCTGGAATTTCACAATGATGAAGCTCAGTGTCTACTTCATCTATGGGTCTTGCTGCTTGATCACTCTTTTCCACCTGGAAATTGTGCTCTTCAACTCTGGAACATCTTGAATTATTTAGTTGATGATTCTTTCCAATTCATTACCTTTGTTTTCTTTTTCTGGAGTTTCTATTATTCAAATGATGCACCTACATGCTGCTGCTGCTGCCAAGTCACGTCAGTCATGTCTGACTCTGTGCGACCCCATAGACGGCAGCCCACCAAGCCTCCCCCTGTCCCTGGGATTCTCCAGGCAAGAACCCTGGAGTGGGTTGCCTACATGAGTTATCCTCTAATTTTGTCTCCTAGTATCCATTTCTGTCCTTCATACTTTGTTTTCTCTGAGTTTTCTCCAATTTTATTATTCTTTCTATTGAGTTTTCCATTTCTGTCACTATGTTTCTTTGAATTATTTCTTTATATGGCATCCTTTCCTTGTGTCATGGATCCAATATCATCTCTTTTTCTTTTGAAATACTAATGATGATTAAGAAATTTTATTTTTAAATATTCTTTCCCTTCATGGCCTGTTTTTCCTTCAAGTTACTTTTTTTTTTTTTTTATTTCTCTTGGTTTTGGTCCTTATCTTTCATGTGAGAAACTTTTGTTAGTTGTTTGGCATTAACTATTTACTATTAACTATTACTCCTTATCAAGAGTAGAGTCTGAAAGGGTGACTGGAAGCTCCGACTGTAAGATTGGGTGTTATTGTATCTCAGCCAAGGCTTTCCTCAAGAAACAGCCCAAGACTTACATACAGGGGAGTGACGAAGTGACCCAAAGAAGCAGGAGTGGGGACGGTGGGAGGGAAAATGGCAGCGCACAGTATCAGTGTCAGACATGTGCCGCAGTGACCCGTGCTCTGTTTCACGGCATCTTCTGAGTCCCGTAGAATGTGTCTCAGCTGTCTAGTCAGGGGACCAAAGTCTTCGAAGGTATCCCCACAGGTATTATCTTCCCTAGATTTCTGGCTTCACATTCCTCCGTGCTGATGCAGGGTGATTCTATTGACCCAGAGTCGTCAAAGCAGCTTTGAGACAGAAAGCAAATTCAGGGACGAGATAGGTCTAGATAGAGATATTATAGGGAATTGGCTCAGATGATTATGCTGAGAAATCTCATGATGTGTCATTTGCAAACTGGAGGCCAGAACAACCAGTTGTGTAATTCTAGTCCAGGAACCGGGGGAGCCAATGGTGTAAGTTCCAGTCTGAGTGTAGGAAAAGACAAGCAAAAAAAAAAAAAAAAATTAGGCAGAGAGAGTAAATTCTCTTGCCTGCTTTTTTGTTCAAACTCTCCACAGATTGGATGAGGCCCAGTATCTGCTCTGCTTCCCTGGTGGCAGAGCAGTAAAGAATTCACCTTTCATGTAGGAGACGCTTGAAATGTGGGTTTGATCCCTGGGTGGGGAAGATCCCCTGAAGGAGGAAATGGCAACCGCTCCAGTATTCTTGCCTGGGAAATCCCAAGGACAGAGGAAACTGGAGGGCTACCATCTACAGGGTCACCAAGAGTGAGACACGACTGAGCATCCACACAGTATCTGCTCAGTCTACCAATTCAAATGGTAATCTCATCCAGGAGTATTAATTAATATCTGGGCATCTTGTGACTATTCAAACTGACACAGGAAACTATCATATTTGCTTGGGAAGCTGTATGGAGCTTGATGGAATAGTGGCTGTGACTTTGGGTAAAATAACAGCTGAGGTCAAGAGGGCTAGGAAGCAGTGCACAAAAGGTGTCTGATACATTGATCCTGAGCTTTACTGAAGGGTGACCTGGTTGGACCATTGTTAGGAGTTGGGAATGCCCCCTGTGGGCCTTCCTCATAGACCTATTAGATTCCTCAAAAAGAGTCTTCCAATCTCGTACCCAAAGGTAAATGTCATGTTGCCAGCATTCTGAGAGCCAAATTGGCATTGTGGGTGTGCCCAGTCGTGCCTGAATCTTGGCAACACGATGGACTGTAGCCAACCAGGCTCCTCCGTCCATGAGATTTCCTGGGAAAGAATACTGGAGTGTGTTGCCATTTCCTTCTTCAGGGCATTGTCCCGATGCAGGGATCAAACCCCTCCGGCCTGGCAAGCGGATTCTTTACGACTGAGCCCTTGGGTCAAGACAACCAGAATCATCTCACTTGCTAGCATCTGGCCTCCAGATCTCCTGATTTTCAGTGTGGTAGCTAGGCCCTCCGTGTGCCTAGCATCCTTCAGACCAGAGACTCTCTCTTCAGAATAATCTCCAATCTCCTGCTGGGATAGGATCTAACTGCTTCTCAAACTGCTGTCACTCAGCTCTCTTTATTTTACCCTTCTCTTTCCCACTTAGTCCCAGTGATCCCCAGTTCTGGTTTCTGAGCCTGCTGAGTGTAAGTTGGGCTGGATCTTAGCTTTCTCAGGCCTGCTTAATTTTAAGAAAACCCTCATCCATCTATTTTCCAGCTTTGGAAATTGCGTTGCTCTCTTGTGTTCTTTCCCTGATGAGTTTATGGAAAGAAGGAAGGAAAGAAAGGGAAAAGAAAAGCTATTTAATGCAGTCTGGGGATGGAGCAAAATTAGCTGCATGCATGCTGTCTGCCATGTTAGCTTGGAACTGGCTACACATGTTTCCTTCCTTTGTGTCCTTCTGCTTTAACTTACATGTCACCTCCTCAGAGAGGTCTTCCCTGACCACTCAACCTGTGGTTAGGCCTTCCATCAACATACCTAACTGATGGCTACTTGGTATTTTCTTATGTACAGACTTCTGCCCCATTAGAATATACGCTCCATGAGAACAGGAACCCCAGTCTACGCAGCATCCTCAGCTTCTAAAATAGTACCTGGTGGGACTTCCCTGGTGGTCCAGTGGTTAAGAATCTGCCTTGTAATGCAGAGGACACAGGTTGGATTCCTGATTGGGGAACTAGGATCCCACATGATGCAGAGCAACCGGGCCTGCAGAACCACAACGCAGCTATGGAGCCTGAGCCCTCAGAAGCCCCAGTGCCACAACTAGAGAAGGCATGTACCACAGTGAACATCCCGTGTGCTGCAGCTAAGACCTGGCACAATCAAATAAATGAACATTTTTTAAAAAAGGAATAATGTTTAAAAAAAAATAGTACCTGGTACATGGAAGAAACAAGAACTGTGTTTGGAAACCTTTTGAGTATCCGAGTTTCAAGCCTGCATGTGATGTACCCTGGGAAAAAGAAAGACCGCCGTGTGTGAAGAAGGAGCAGGGTGTATCCAGAAATAAGAGAGGCTGCATGTAAGTCACGTGAGTGTGAGCAGCAAGAGAAACTGCAAAGAGCAGGAGCAGAGCTGTGGAATCTGGAAAAGCCTGTAGTTGAAAACTCTGCCTCTGACATCAAGGTCATCCTAGGTTTTGATTGAGCCTCTGTGATGAGTTGGGCTGACCCTAGAAGGGAGACACCCCAGGAAGCGGTGGATGTGTGGGACAGGACACAAGGCGGGAAGCATGTCTGGCTGGCTCTTCTTTAATGGCCACCAGAGGAGAGGAGGGCAGAAACGGGAAACAGGCTCGCAGAGCTGCAGGCACGCAAGGGAGCAGCTCTGTCCTGCAGTGCGAGGCCACAGCCCATGGGGACCAGGAGCTGCTGCCCATCTTATGTGCCAGGGACCCTTATCATCAGCCAGGGACACTCCAGGGGCCGTTCACATCTCTGGAAGTCCTGAGTGTTGTGTGACCTTTATTTCATTAAAAAAAAAAACATCAAAAAAGGTACAGGTGTTTGGTGCAGCCAATGCAGATGACATATACACACATTTTTTAAAAAGACTTTTTGGATGCGGGCCATTTTCAAAGTCTTTATTGAGTCTGTTACGGTATTGGTTCTGCTTTGTGTTTTGGTGCTTTGCCTGCGAGGCAAGGGGAACCACAGCCCCCAGACCAGGGAATGAACCCACACCCCTGCATCGGGAGGCGAAGTCTTAACCACTGGATGCCAGGGGAGTCCCCACAAAAACACTTTTTTAAGTTACCTCTCTAACAGTGGCAGCTTTTAGCCCAGGAGATCGAGTTTTTTCCCTTTTCTTTCTTCATTAAAAGGGTAATACCTTCACATGGTTCAAAATTCAAACGTCACGAAAGGATATAGAGTACAAAATGCCCTTCCCACTTGATTCTCCACCTTCCTCTCAGGTCTCCTCAGAGGTGGCCAGTGTAAACAGATCCTTGCATCCGTCCAGAAATATTCTCTGTCCATCCAAGTTTTTTTTTTTTTTTTTGGACAAGATTAAATAGGAACAGATCTACTTAGAGCGCACAGAGAGAGGCCTTTCCTCTGAGTAAGTCAGGGCTAAGGGCTGGGTTCTTCATTTTCACTGGTAAACAGAGACAGTAGTAATAGGAGCCTGCAGGGGCGGGGGAGGGAGTGACCTCCTCTGGGTTCACTGGCAGATCACTTAGCACGAGAGGGACTGTGGTGGAAGTGGACTGTGGTCGGCCACGTGTCAAGTGCTCTTTTTAGGACAGAGCTAGTCTAGCTCCGGTGGGTTTTCTTGGTGTCTTAGTGGGAAAGATTGAGGGCAGGAGGAGAAGGGGACGACAGAGGGTGAGATGGTTGGATGGCATCACCGACTCGATGGACATGAGTTTGAGTGGACTCCGGGAGTTTGTGATGGACAGGGAGCCTGGCATGCTGCGGTTCATGGGGTCACAAAGAGTCGGACACGACTGAGCGACTGAACTGAACTGAATTAGTGGCAGAGAATCAGCCTGCCAATGCTGGAGACACAGGTTCGATTCTTGGGTCGGGAAGATCCCCTGGAGAAGGAAATGGCAACCCACTCCAGTATTTCTGCCTGGAAGAATCCCATGGACAGAGGAGCCTGGCAGGCTACAGTTCATGGGGTTGCAAGGGTCGGACACAACTTAGCAACTAAACCATCATCATCAGTCTAGCTTTAAAGAGGATAGCTAAAGGCACAGTGTTGATATAGCAAAAGAAATCATGACTGTGATATGTGAGGTGATAGGGAAAACATTTCCATTGGGTAGATAAGGGCCTTCTCTGAAGAAGACGTTGTATGGAATGTAAACTTGGAAGAAGAAAGCTGTAAGCCACCCAAGATGTATCTTCTTAAAAGGAAGTCACTCCACAATTGAACCGTGAGGATCCACAATTCAACAAGGAGTAAAACAGGAGAGCTAGAGGGACTTCCCTGGTGGTCCGGTAGTTATGAATCTGCCTACCAACATAGGGTTCCAATCCTGCTTCTGGAAGATTCCACATGCCGTGGAGCAACTAAGGTGTGTGTGCATGCTAAGTCACTTCAGTTGCGTCTGATTCTTTGCAAACCTATGGACTGTGGCCTACCAGGCTCCTCCGTTCATGGGATTCTCCAGGCAAGAATATGGGAGTGGGTTACCACGTCCTCCTCCAGGGGATCTTTCCGACCCAGGGATTGAACCGGAGTCTCTTATGTCTCCTACACTGGCAAGCAACTAAAGCCCAGGTGCCAAGACTACTTAAGCCCATGTGCCTAAAGTGTTGTTCACTGCAACAGGAGAAGTCACCACAATGAGAAGCTCTGAGCACTGCAACCAGAGAGTAGTTCCTGGTTGCTGCAACTACAGAAAGCCCACACACAGCAATGAAGACCCAGCACAGCCAAAAAGAAAACAAACAAAGAACTAGAGAGCTAGAGTTCCCAGGTGGCATGCCAGGCGATTAATAGCAATAGGGTGGAGGATGGGGACCAGGTCTGGGGATTAAGTTAAAATGGATCTGACATCTCCCAATTGGAGGGACGCCTGATTCTGAAGGTGCAACCCTTCAATGAAGTAGGGG
The DNA here is from genome assembly GCF_001704415.2 of Capra hircus. Taxonomy (NCBI): domain Eukaryota; kingdom Metazoa; phylum Chordata; class Mammalia; order Artiodactyla; family Bovidae; genus Capra; species Capra hircus. The sequence goes on along the minus strand of NC_030828.1, from coordinate 13,437,358 downwards.
AGAGAGCACCTGGCAAATCAGACAGCTCCCACAATGGGAGATCCAACTGAACCCATCTGGCAAGGGGGCAGTCTTGGCCAAAAACTGGGAGAGGCAAAAGGGAATGGGTCTGGAGTCAGACTACTGGGCTCAATGCTGATTCTAATATTTCTTAGCAGTGTGGACCTGAGCAAGTTAAACTCCTTGCGTCTCAGTTTCCTAACAGAGATAATACACAGTGATAATAACAGCCTCTCATAGGGGTGCTGTGTGATCACCTAAATCAACCTCCAATGACGGCTTAGAACAATGCCTGGTGCATAGCTTACTCAATGTTTTTCAGTCATACCTATTTTTAATAAGGACCTGTTCAGGCCAGTTTTGCTGGCAGAGAAGTACTCCGTGATGAACCAGGACAAGCAGAATCAAAGATGGATTTCAGGTAGGGCTAGGAGGGAAAAGGTTGGGAGATGAACAAAGAACACACAAGGACAAACCAGGAAGGACGAAGACAACAAGTTCAGGGTGGGGCTATTTTAGAGAACATAGCCTGCAGTAGGTCTACAATGTTCAAAGTTAGATTGTGTAAAGGAATATCTCTTGGAAATTAAATGGAGAAAAGCTGAATTTCAGTTAAAGAAGCATTCCTTTTGTGTTCACTTAGAGCTCCAATTACACTGTTAAGGAGAATGGCCAGTTTGCACAGAAGGAACCCTAAGATCTATATAAAGTTAGGAGATTTGAGTTCTAGCCCTAGTTCTGTCCTAGGTAGCTGATGTTGTACTTAATGAACTAACAACTGTACTGTTTTGAAAAGAAGGGGCCAGACCTAGATCCTAGGCCTCATGAATATTTCACATTTTCTGATTCTAATTCAAGAAAAGAAAACAGGGAGGGTCTTAAGAGAATTTCAGAGCTGCCCACCTTTCCCCAAGACTCCTTCCCTCAAATAAATCCGTTAAGACTAAGAGCGTCTAGTGTTCCTTTCCTTTTTCCCAGGTTCCTTGCCAAAAGGAGCAAGATTTCTAAAATGCTGGCATTGGGAGAGAGCCACTACTTTTCCTTTTCCCATCCATTTCAGGAAAGTTTAGGTTTTCAGTTATTCCTCGGTCTGCCAAGAGTTGCTTCCGGATTTAAGTAGGAAGAAGTAAGGGGAGAGGGGGGCGGGGAAAGATTTGCTTAAAGGAAGTGAAGCTTGTTTTGCCTGTGTTCTGGGAGAAGGTGGTTGGCAGGTAGACCGTGACTGTTCAGCTTCAAACTATCGCTTTAACAAACACTCCCTGAAGGGTGGAATCTGGTCCAGCCAGGATTAAGAGATACTGATTCACAAGGCCGAGGGACAATGTGCATACTAATACACTTTCATAAACGGTCAACAAGAAGCTTACAAACTCTCAAATAAGTGGCATCTCAATTAGGATGCTTGGCTAGGGGGATGTGCTGGTTGAAAAATCACTTGGCTCTAATTCTTTGACCTTTAGAGAACGCTGGGTTGTTTAGAAGACAAATCTTGAGTTCTACAGTTGAGGAGAAATGGCTGTTGCCCAAGGGCTATGAACCTGCATCTTGTTTGCCCGTCATCCTGTCAGTCATTTTCCTTTTTAATAAAAAAAAAAAAAGACAAAAATCTGAAGTCAAAAACACCGAATTCCAAGTTTTTTCCAAGGGCGAAGTCCCCATCTCTAGGACACTGTACTAATAATACTGGCCTAGCCTATTCCGCGCCTGGGACCCCCTAGTCTTCTCCGAGGGGTCCGCACTGCGGGGCGCAAACCAACAAACCAGCTCCAAACCAAATGTTCCATCGTCAGCCAATCGCTGGCTGGGACCCCTCAAGAAAACCCGAGACACCTACAGAAGGTGAGTGGCATTAAGGCCAGCCTATCCAAGGGGAGGCAGCTGAAGGGGTGGGGTCAGAATTAGCCAATAGTTTCCAAGTGGTTGTTGTTAGGCGGGAGGAAGACGCTTGCGAGCGTGCGTGAGGCCTCTCCCCGGGAAGGGGGTGGCAGGAAGCTCGAGGAGCCAATGGCCGCGACGGGCGGGCGGTGGCGCGCATGCGTACTGCTTACCTGGGGGGCTGCGGGCGGGAGGCGGGGAGAATGGGGGAGGGGAGCGGGCAGGAACGCGGCGGAGCTGCTGCCGCCGCAGCAGCCGCCGCCGCAGCGAAGAGGCCATGTTGTGTGGTGTGTGGGGCGGGGGGGAGGAGGAGGAGGGAGTAGAGCCGAGAGAGGAGACGGGAGAGAGACACCACACACACACGGCACAAGATGGCCGGAGAGGCAGCAGCACCCCGAGCTGTCAGGCGTTCCGCCGCGGCCGCGGAGCCCGCCGGCCGGCGAGGACCTACTCCCGGGCGGCCCGCAGACCCGCGGGAGCAAAGCTGCCGTGGCTGGGGGGCGAGGCGGGCCGCGCGCCGGGCTGGGAGCCCGCGGCAGAGGCGCCCGGGGCGGCCGGGCCCACGACGCGGAGAGCGTCGCTGCGGCAGCGGCCGCCGAGGCTCCCCGGGGCCCCGGCGGCCCGACCCGTACGGGCGGGAGGCTCGGGCGGGCGCCCTGGCGCGGGAGTCGGGTGCAGGCGACCAGGAGGGGTCGGCCGCGGCGTTCGGACCCGGTGAGTGGCTCCCCGGCTCCTTTTATTGTCCTTTGTCCTTGGGAGGAAAAGCAAAATGTCCTTGAGCGCGCGAGCAGGAGGGGGCGGCGGGCAGGGCCTCGCGGGCCGGCTCTCCCCCGGCCGCGCCGCTCGCTGGCTCTCCGGGCGGGAAGCGCCGCGGGGCCGGGGGCTGGGGGCGCGGGCCCCCGCTGCAGACCCCGCGGCGGGCGGGGGGCCTTCTCGCTGCCCGGACCGGCCCCGCGGGGAAAGGGGCGGCGGCGGCGACCGTGCGAGGAGAGCCCCCGTCTGTCCTGGTGAGTTATTTTGATATTTAGGGTAAGGAAAAAAGAATCCCCTTTTCATGTCCTTCCAACTGGGGAGTTTTTTTTTAACCCCTTTCCCGTGAGGTGGGAACACATCTTCGTGGTCGAATTTAAAAGAACAATGGAACCCTGACTACGTTTCAACAAAAAATAAAAACTTGTGTTTTTTTTTTTCCTTTTGGGTGTTGGCTTTTAACTCTTTCCAAGCCGATTTTGAAAACGGCTGCAGTGTTACAGATGAAAAGGTAGTTGCTGCTTGTTCAACCCTTTATTGACGTTAAGGTTGTCTTTTTAAAAATGCAAGTTGGAGGAGTGCTTCTGGTATTTCAAAAATTAAGAAGCCAAGTTTACTATGTCGTCAGGGCTGATTAATGGAAATAGATTATAATTACGGTGCTAGACGATGACGTTTGATTAAGGTAGTTTATTTTACTGAGTAATTACGCCAAGATTGTTTGACATTCTGTTGTTTGAACAATGATTAAATCTACTGTTGGGGTACTTTTAAAAAGGTCATAAGGAGCCGTTATACCACACCTGAATGTTAGGAGATACTTGGGTCAGTTCCTAGACTTCTGAAAGTTTAAGTTCGTCGTTTGATTATTTTAAAAAATGATATATATCCTCACAAGCTGTGGTCGACAAAACTTTTGCAAAGGAATATTCAGACACCAAATCCCTTTGTGAAGTTACTTTCTCGTAGTGTAAATATTAAAGTAGGGTTGCTCGGTAATGGGCGATGAAGAGGAGCCATATTTGTTGCATGCATAAAAATCCAGTTATGCTCAAAATGGAACAGTATTTTAATAGTGTATTATGTTGTTTTAAAAATTTGTGGCGTCCCCTGTACAATCTAGAAATTTGAAACATTGTCTGAGAGGGAATTTAAGTCTAGTGATTTGAAGAACAAACCACAAATGCACAAACCTTTGTGTATTTTAGAATATATTTGTCTTCGTCCTGCGGTAGGTCGTGTGTTGTTGTGGAGGTGAAGATCTACGTAAAAATAGTGTTGGGCAGATTTACGTAGTACTTGTAAAATCACAGGTACTGTTGTATTTTTTAATGTTTTTGAGGGTATTTTTGTTAGTGAAATTGTTTTATTTTCCGAATAGCATTCATATACTGCTACACGTTACATCAGTTGCGCATATCTTGATTTTACAGACTGTTGTTTTAACCGTTTTGGTTTTTCAAATCAACGTTTTTTGAAATTTTTGAACACTGCAAGTCGTTTTATATTAATATTCTGAATCTAGTTTTTCAGAATCTTCTAATTAGCAAAATGCAAAATAATTGCTAGTTGTTTAACCTCAAGATCTTTTTACATGAGAAATGGGGGAAGGGAGACTGAAAATGTTAGAGACCTCAGTTTGAAATTGAATAAAGATCATAGATAGTACATGTTTTAGATTTGCTTTAAAGACAAAGCTAATATCCCACTTGGTGAGATCAAATAACTTGTGGTTTAAAAATTTAAAGTAACCAGTAGCCATTTTAACTTCACTTATTTCTCCTGGAGTTAATTTTTAATTTCTCGTTTCTTGTAAAAGGTAGTTCTAGATAGTAAAGAAAATTTAAGATTATTTCGGTCTTTACAAATGGTAAACTTCTTTTTGTGTATTGCTTGGCATAAAAGAAAAATAAAAATGAAAACAAGGTCATAATCTTAAACCTTGCCAAAGATGAGAATTTTTTCTTTTTTAATCTCAATGCCTTATCTATAATATTTATGTATGCACCCAAAAGATGAGGAAAACAAAGAGTGATAGATACTATGATAAATAACTGCAACCTTAAATGTACAGGTAGCATGTTGATAAGCCATCTTCTTGAATTTATCCAGTGATCATGTCTCTGGAATATTTTCTCATTGTTTCATCACACTGAAACTTTGGCCAAGAATTGTTCAAAAATCAAAACACTGATATTATCTTTTCTTTTTTTTTAAGGTAACTTACAAGATTAAAATTAAATTTGGTTGACGATGATTCTGAACAAATACGCTGTTTTATTTGAGGTAAGAATGGGTAAATTTTACTACTTTGACATAAAAGTAAGCTTATTAGGTTTTTATTTTCTTTGTTAATTTATATTTTTGATACTGATTATGAGTAAGTATCTGAAATAATTTTACAAAATCTTTAAACCTTTTCATTGAGAAGTATTATGTGCATAGCTATTGTAACTTAATGTGCCTTTTGAATAGTTTAAAATATTGAAGGTCCTTTAAGCCTTTGTTTAATTTTGGGACCAAGAAAAAGACTGATTATACTTTCAGGAAAACCATAAACCAAAGATATGCTTTTTCTTTTTTGCTGCCTAATATACTGTGCAAACAGTTTTAATCTTTTAATATTAAATAAGTTCATTGGAAAATTCAATCTAGTTACTATTCATGTTAACATTTTAGGGGAGAATGTTTTAAAAATTAGAGTTTTGTGAGCATAGATTTTAGTTTTTGTTTCTTTCATGAAATAAGAACGTTAAAAACATGTATTCCTACTTGGCTTTTGGTGGTTCCATCAATAAATTGTTTAGAATATTGTTTTCTTCCCCCCCCCCCCCCCAAGGTATGCCATTTTGAAGACTGAGACCATGGAATTTTATCCTTGAGGATAAATCTTTGTGATAGTCTCTATTTTGTATAGCAAGTAAGTAAATGTTTTTACCCAACATATGAAGTCTTAATAGCTACCAACATTTGAATAGGAAAATATCAGTAAAGGTTGTCAATGTGACATAAATTGTAGACTTAGTCTCGAAAAAGGGATGAGAAAAAGCCCGTCAAATGCATTTCCTTATATCAAAGCAGTTTTGTGCTAATGTTAAAACAGTTGGTACATGTAATTTATATCAGCTGTGAGACATTCAGTACTTTTCAATTAAATGGTGATTTAGATTTATGGTTAAATCAGAAGTTGAGTCATCATCTTTACAATCTGAAATGTACATTCTTCAGCCATTTTTTTTGTGGTACAGATTATGTTTTAGAAATGGCGTAGAATTTTTGTATCTGCAGGTCTTACAATTCTTAAAAGAACTGCATTTCAAAAATTAAGTAGACCCTTTCATAGTCTAGTTATTATTTAGTGGATTTAAAATAGTCATTTTACCTATTTTTGTGAGTCTTTCTTCCCAAGCAGGTAGAAAAATAAGTTATTTTACAGGAAACTAAAATGATGTGACTAAAGAGACTTGTTACCTATAGCTTAGTAAGTCTTTAGAGCTTGAAAGGAAGGAATAATTTAACATGTATATGATATTTTGATATCCTAAAATTAGATACATGAATTAAAAAAATATGTACAGAGTTTTCAGGAATAATTTCTTACTCCTTAACACTGAATGTGGAGATTAATGTCAAGTGATATTAGCAAGGGATTTACCAGAGGAAATATGGAATATAATGAGCTACCTTGGGAAATTTTAAGGATAGTCAAATAACCAGTTAATTTATATAAGGACGGGTTTGCATTTGTTCTTATGATTCTTATGGATAATTTATCGTTGGTGTTAGCTTATTCTGTTGATTCAAATAGATGATAGAGGTAGTATTTTTATTTCTTTTAATTTAGCTTAATTTTTGCTTTTTGGTCCTTTTGCAGTTTGGTCAAATCTGTGTTTATTACAATGTACGAAAGAAAGCAAATGTTAGATCTTTAACAGTAATGTTTTAAAGATGTCATATATGTAGAGTCAAGGCATCTTTCTACCCAAGCGTCCGTAATACAAAAATCAAAGTTAGGGGTTCCTTCTTGTAAATGATAGGATGTTATTTTGGCATTCAGATGTGCTTGGACGCTTGTAAAAATTGAAAATTGAGCTTCTTAAGACACAAATGTATGTGAAGTTTAGGGTAAGTTTAAGTAGAAATTGGCAGTGACTAATAATAGACTACCAAAGTTGTAATTTGAATCCATAAAATTAAAAAAAAAAGATTTTCAGATTAAAATGTTAAATGGAGGTTTTAATTTTTTTGTCTAGTATTAATCATTATAAAAATACTTTAAATGATATAGAAACTCCTAAATTAACATAGTGGAGTTCAGTTTTCCTTTTTATCACCAACAAAATAAAAGATTTTAATAAGTCACATTTTTAAAAGATCTGCATGTCCTTTGACCTTCATAATAATATGGTCAGTGTTTTGAAATCTGCTGCTGAGCCAGGTTTGTAAAATTGGCCATATTTCTGGTAGACAAAAAGAATGAATACGTGAGAGCAAATAAAACCAAAGATTCCATTCTTTTAAGTTACTATATTTCATCAAAAATTTTTTTAGTTTATTACTATTTTCTGTTTGAGTCAAAGTTACAAATACTTAAATATTTGTTTTTATTTTAACATTTTGAATTCTTGAATCAAAATAACCTGATCAGGTTCGAGATTGAATTCCATTGTGTTTATCATTGTGGCAACAACTGTTTAAAAAATTCCCTGGAGTTCCACAGATAATGAAGGAAGCCATGCCCATAGTTAACAAAAGGCTTTCATGAACTACTGCATTATAATTAGAGGCTAGATTATATGAAATAGGTAATTTTGAATATAAATTTTCTTTCAAGCTTAGTTTACTATTGTTCACAGTTTCTTGATTATTTAAAATTTTGGACTGTGGACAACCAATTAAATTGCCTTGTTTACTCTGATTTTCTTCTTTGTTGAGAGGGAAAAAAGATAACTTGGGGATATCTCCATCTTCTCCATTAATGAGAGGTGTGTGAAAGAATGGAAAGAATAACTGATTCAGCAGAGAGGAGACCCAGCTTCTTATGTGAATTAGTTCTGTAATCTTGGCATTTTATTCACTGTGGGCTTTAGTCTTCCTCATTTGTATAAAATATTTGGAGTTTTCCAGTCTCAGACCAGTTTGCTCTTAAATTGTGTGGTAAAAATAATAGTGTGTCTAATTCTCTTAAACTGGAGAGCAGTTTTTATAAGTTTTGCATTGCAAATTGTAGATGTTATTTTGTGTTGAAGTTATTTGAATAACATGAGACCTGGGCCGGTAGTATACTTGGCTTTCCTAATTTTGATGGTGGTTTTGTCCCTAAATTGTGTCTGACTCTCTTCGACCCCATGGACTATAGCCTGCTAGGCTCCTCTGTTCATGGGGTTTCCCAGGCAAGAATTCTGGAGCGGGTTGCCATTTCCTTCTCTAGGGGATCTTCCCAACCCAGGAACCTGCGTCTCCTGCATTGGCAAGAGGATTCTTGACCATTGAGCCACCAGGGAAGCTGTTTCTTAATTTTAGGGGTTCTAAACTATTAATAAATAGTATAAATGCAGACATAATGGAGAAGTGTCTTTAAAAAATAGAGATTCAGAATGCTGCAATGAAAGCGTTTTGAATTTTTTCCCTAATTATTTCATTAAATAATTTAAAGATTAATGTATTAAATGTAATATTTGCAGCTGACCATCATTATTATAAAGCTTACATGCTTGGCATAACTTATATAATTTCTCTGAATACAACTGTATTTCAGAGATAAATATTCTCTTACTCAGCTACCTTTCCCTTCCAGGTTAAGTGGCTCAGCACACTTAATTGTCAAATTGACTGTTATTTCTGAATATAATTAACCATGACAATTTAAATTCAAGGATATTCTGAACTTTACAAATAAAAACTGTGATTTAAATGTTTATATAACTTCCAAGAAGCATGTTTACTCCAACAATTTGATTTATACATTGTGTGAAGCTGGATAATCCACTGTTTTGGAAAACAAGCCTTTGTTCTTTGAGTTATTTGAAATTGAATATTTCCCAAACAAGCAATTATATCCTCAATATATATTACAGAGTAGTCAAAATCATTTTAATTTAGGTTATCAAGCAAAATATTTTGCTTAACTTTAATGGTTTATGAGTTGTGAGAGTTTTCTTATGACTTGATGACTTTACCACTAGTACCTTATTTTTGTGAAAAATTTTTTATATTTGACAATGTTCTCAAGTTTTATTCTTAAGATGTTAGATGGTTTTGAGGACTTCAAAAGATGACAATCAAATGTAAGGAAAGCACAGATGGCCTAGTGTTAATGTAAGACTACACTAAAGTCATCTTTGCGTTTTATTATAGAATGATCAGCAATCATAATATACCTTTAATTTCATATTAAATGAGGATCCTTGTTACTGCAACATATTAAAGATAGATAGGAATATGAGCAAAATTATCAAAGTTGGTAGTCTGCTTAAGGTGAACTTAGCTTGTGTTAGTGGCTCAGTTGTGTCTGACTGCAACCCCATGGACTGTAGACCGCCAGGCTACACTGTCTATGAAATTCTCCAGGCAGGAATACTGGTATGGATTGCCATTCCCTTTTCTAGGGGATCTTCCCAACCCAGGGATCATTCCCAGGTCTCCGTGTAAAGGAAGGCTTTGTTAGATTTTGGAAAGGAGATTGAGTGGTAGATTACATTAGTGTCAGTACTTTTTGTTGTGGTGCAAAGTGTGATCCAGCTTCTCATCTGAATTTCATGGAGTGAGCACTCTGAACCACATACTTGTACTGGTAGAGAGCTTTTCTTAAATAAGCTGATGAGTTTTCCTCAGACATTTCTTTCATGGATATTCCCTTAAGTCATTCCTGCCCTGCTCAGGGACTAAATCAATTTATTTTACTTGATTGATTTAGGATTTATCTTTGTTCAGTAATTGCTGCCTTTATATACTGCTACTGCTACTGCTAAGTCACTTCAGTCGTGTCCGACTCTGTGTGACCCCGTAGACGGCAGCCCACCAGACTCCCCCCATCCCTGGGATTCTCCAGGCAAGAACACTGGAGTGGGTTGCCATTTTCTTCTCCAATGCATGAAAGTGAAAAGTGAAAGTGAAGTCTCTCAGTTGTGTCCAACCCTCAGCGACCCCATGGACTGCAGCCTTCCAGGCTCCTCCGTCCATGGGATTTTCCAAGCAAGAGTACTGGAGTGGGTGGGGTGCCATTGCCTTCTCCGGCCTTCTTTATATAAGGTCAGGTTAAATTTGGAAGCTTATAATGCTGTGTTTCTTGTTAATTGCTTCATTTTATTAACTTGTTGGGAGGAAATTTTAGCACCTTGATCTTAGAAAAATTTTTGAAGCAGATGTTTGCAATATTTCTTGGATATGAATAGTCAAAATGATTAATGAGTTTTGGTAAAGTTATCAGGAACTTGCTTTATAATTTGAAAATTGGAAACCTTGGTCTTGGAAAACATTTAGGTAGCTTAGTTGTTGCTTAAATCTTAAACTTTATTTTACTTTCTAAAAATTCTTAAATTGGTACTTTTTCATAATTGAAGTTTTAAACAAAGCATTTTGGATAGTTCTTGCCATTATTTTGATTATTATAATCATACTTTGGCACAGGAGTGACGGGAAAAAGTATATACCTGTATTCTCAAAAATTTACTCGAGATAGAGAAACATTGTCTTCCATGTTGGTGAAGTATTTCAGTCTAACCAGTGAAAAGTATGGGTATGGTATTTTTATCAAGCCGCATACTTTAGAGAGGGTTAGTGTTGATGCTGGGAAAAATTGAGGGCAAGAAGAGAAGGGGGTGACTGGATGAGATGGTTGGATGGTATTACCAACTCAGTGGACATGAGTTTAGTGATGGTGATAGACAGAGAAGCCTGGCATGCTGCAGTTCATGGGTTCAGGGTCCAGCAAGACTTACTGATTGAACAAGTTCTGAGTAGGTCCATTTAACTAGTAGTAAAGAAAAGTTGGAAATTATGCTTAAGATTCTATCCAAGAATAGTGTTGATTAAGGCTCATGATGCTATAGTAATACTGAAGACTGAGAAGCGTGGCCTTGCCGGGTTGGAAATGGAAGTTTTCCTTTAGAAATGTTGAAAGCAGGTTAGATGAAGGACCAGAAGGTAAAGTACTTCTGTTCTGTTGAGGAGTGAGGTTGGCTCTGTTAAACAGCTATTTTAACAACCATGACTGCCTGTTAGGGAGCCCAAATTTTTACCTAGGAAGTTCTTGGGGACTGAGACTTAACATGTGTTTTTATAGTAACATTCTACAGATGAAGTTCTGAGCATTCAGATTAAAGATTCTCTGGATTAGAACTTTTGATCTTTTAGAACTGTCTTTATAAATACATATCTGGTAATTGATTCTGATAAGATGTTGAAATTTCCAAATCTATTTTTGTGTTTATGTACATAAAATTATATTCCTTTTGCTTTCTGCAGGAGTATGAATCCTGAAGCTGAATTACCTAAGGGGCCTCTACACCGAAGTGAAATAGATGTTGGTGGAAGCATTTAGTAAGTTTTTACTCAATTTACATGTTTAATCTGTTCTTTAAGTTTAAATATGACTTTGAAAATTTTAAGTAAATGAGTCTATAAAAACAGGGATTTAGTGAGGTTCAAAACAGTACAAAAATAAAGCCATATGGTGAGATGTGTACCAAGTTTATTAAAATCTTACTACTTTACTCCAACCTTTTATTTTCTGCCTTTTTAACTTAGGTTCAGGCAAAGTTTAAATGGCAAGAAATCATATTTGAATATGCTTTTAATACTATACCTAGGACTTCTAATGGTCCAGTGGTGAAGACTGAGCTTCCACTGTAGCATGCAAGGGTTTGATGCCTGGTCAAGGAAATAAGAGGCCACAGGCACAGTGCAGCCAAAATAAAAAACCTGCACCGTAGATCTAGGTGTTTGTAAACTGCCCTCTGTTTTTATGAATAAAATTTTATTAGAACACAGCTGTGCTGTTTCATTTACACATATTCTGTGTCTACTTTATTTAGAGCTACTGAGTAGAGAGTAGTTGTAGCTAATGGCCACAAACCACTGAATACTTAGTATCTTGTCCTGTAAGGAAACCTAGCTTATTCTGGATCCTTGTTTTTTGTCAGCTTTACATATATAGAACTCAGAAGCCCTTGAATTCTCTTGGTAATAGAGCATACTTTTTACTGGATTTCATTGTTACTAATTCAAATAAATGAAGTAATCATGAGCTTTCCTTAAACTTGAAAGCCCAACAAAAAGTTCTTTTTACACTGGGGTATTGCCTTGATAGTGTAGAAGGTTTGGTTACTATTATGGAATTTCTAACTCACCATCTGAGAAATAGTGGGAAAAGAGGGGTGAGACTGTATAAATGAATTTGGATGAATTCTCAAATGGATATGTTTATTTTTGACAAAACTTTTTAGTATGATTATTTAGTAATTGTTTTATTAAAAGGTTGTTGAATCACATTTGCATATCTAGATTCTACATGATAATCTTTGTTTCTCATTATTGTTTGAACCTCTATTATATAAATGGTGACTAGGACCTGTAAAATAGTGAAATTTTTTTTTTAATGGGGGGTGGTGAGGACAAAGATGAAAACTTACCTAATGTAGTATAATTTATTGACTTCATGCCTTCTGTTTTAGTTGCCTGGCACATAGTGGGTGCTCAGTAAATACTTGTTAATTTAATGTATATAGTTGCTGTTAAACATTTGTCAACTAGTGTTTTGAGTCTAAACTAAAAATGAAGGGAGATTCATTATTAAGTTTATAATGCTTTAAATAGTAACTTTTAGATATGCTTTGAATACTAAACTTTGACTCAGTAAAAGCTTAAAACTTACAAGAAACCACAACTTTCAATCTTTGATGAACATGTAGTCAACTTTTAAATGAATAGGGATAATGGGGAAGATCTGATAATAAAACTTTTAATTTTCTTAGCCCTCATAGTTGAACAGCATAGTTTAACACTATGAACAACAGCTGGCTGCTTTTGTTTCTTGAATGCCCACCTTATTTAGGACCCAGACTTGTTAATATATTTTAATCCTATTGAGGAGTCAAGCTGTTTTTGGTAATAAGACAGAATATGTGAATTCACTATTAAATATTTTCAAATTTAAAGGCTGTGCAAAGAAGATTGAAATTATGACATAAGTACCAAGAAGATTAATTATGTGATGATAATGATCAGTTTCTCCTTCTTACTGTAATTTTGTACCCATTTGTCCTACTATTTTGCATTAAGTCTTTGAATTTTAACAAATTGTAGCATTTATTAGAACCACTTGTTTAAAAAATTGAGTCATTCATCATTTTCCTTGTGCTCTTCCATGTCCCCCACGTTTTGTTGCTTTTAAAATGGGAATTTGCTAAGAAGTAGAGGTAAGGAAATGGCTTATTTTAGGGGAACCTCTCTTAAAACACATCAGTAATGAATCACTTGCTTGCATTTCAACTAACAACTCATTTCACAGTATCCCAATGTTTTTTAAACAAATTTACTGAATTAGAATTTAAAACTTTCTTGTTCAATATTATGTTTTTAATTTCTGGCTGTACAGTACTTGAGGATTTTAAGAGGCACCCCACTCCAGTATTCTTGCCTGGAGGATTCCATGGGTAGAGGAGCCTGGTGGGCTGCAGTCCATGGGGTCGCTAGAGTTGGACATGACTGAGCGACTTCACTTTCACTTTTCACTTTCATGCATTGGAGAAGGAAATGGCAGCCCACTCCAGTGTTCTTGCCTGGAGACTCCCAGGGACGGGGGAGCCTGGTGGGCTTCCATCTATGGGGTTGCACAGAGTTGGACACGACTGAAGCGACTTAGCAGCAGTAGCAGCAGGGCTACCTTCTCACCATAAAAGTTTGTCTAGAAGTGACTTAGAACAAGCAATTTAAAACAAACAAACAAAAGTTATAGGTGACCATGATTGTGGGAAAATTCTCTTAACTTTTCATAGTATTAGCTTGAAGCTAGTATGTTTGATGATGGAATTCTGGATCAAACCATCATCTCTTCAGTATGTTTGCAGTAATCCACAAATTGCTGAAAAGATATGGAGTAGTAGAGCTTTAATACTAAACCCTATTCAGTTTTCCGTACTGATGTTATTTTAATGCAACATTAGCATTGTGTTAGTCACTCAGTCATGTTGGACTCTTTGTGATCCAATGGACTGTAGCCCACCAGGCTCCTCTGTCCGTGAGATTCTCCAAGCCAGAATACCTAACTGGGTTGCCATTTCCTTTTCCAAATGTGACATTAAATTATCTTTAAAGCAGAAATTGTTTTTGTCTTTTAAATAGTTGACCCCAGGACCCTATAGATTTTACAGAGATACCATGACTGTTGGAATATAAATTGTTTGATTCATTAAGGTTAGTCTGTAGGTCCTCAGGTACTTTGGTTACTCTGGTATATTGGAATAATAACTAATATTTATTGAGGTCATTCTATATGCCAGGTAATGTAAAAGCTATAAATGTTAATCTTCACCACTACTGCTACATAAGGTAGGTACTACTTCTGTTTTACAGATGAAGAACTGGATTTAGTTACCAGTGAAATTTCCAGGCTCAACTCACGCATACCTTTTCACTTTTTTAACTTTACTTATTTTCAAATTTAATTTTTGTAAGAAATTGAAATTCCATGAAATTAAATGGCTCATTTTGAAATCCTTGACTATTCTTTTAAGTGCTTTGAATGCTTGACTTAGCTCTTTTGCTTATTAACAGAATGCTCACTTTCTGAGTTTTGATTGGCTTCATAGGAATGCAGATTGATCATGGCTTTTCTAGTACCAATCTTTTTCTTCATCCCACTTACCCCCCCCCCTTTTTTACCATCTTAAATATGATGATAGTATATATGATAGCACAACCAATATGCTGGTATTTTTTAATCTCTATTTTTGTCACACAAGATGATGTATTCTGTTATTTAATTTTGATATGATTTTAATATCATTTGGCTTCCTTGTGAATCTTTATGGTTTTAATTTTTTTAATAAGGGTTTAATATTTTACATAGTGTCAAGAATGGATTTTGCCTCTTGCCTTGTGGCAGGAGAGTATGAAGCACTGAGTTTGTCACTTAGCCCACTGGATTGAATAAATCGCACCTATTGCTATTGTAATGATTGTAACTTGATATCAATGCATTAATGTCATTGTTCATCATAATAGTATTTACGTTCCAAACTTCATTTAGAGCTTGATCCTTCATTGTAACAGTTTGAGAAATTGGTTTATAATTAACTAATCAAGAGGAATGAAGGTTTTCATCTTTTAATATAGAGATATATGTCCCTTAATTTTAAGGAATGAACAATTCAAGTGGAAGCTATTTTACTGATCTGGGAAATAAATGAGTTATTTTTAGTTCTCCTTTTAGGCTGGAGAGATATCGGCAAAAACATTTGGGAGAAATATCTTTCGTTTGGTGTTTATTGATATTGTGACACTCATTTTCAGTATCTGTTTAATGAGTGGTGATATCTCTTGGTTAATCATGTGATTTATTCAGTAGATTTTTGTACTGTATATAGTAGACAACAGCAACAATGAATCCTTATAGTTTTGGAATGAATGTATTAACTACCTAATGAGCAAAAATGCCCTTGTATTTAATAACTTCCAAGTCAGTCATCCACAGTTTATTGCTATAAATTTAGTTTGAGAGCTGCAAAATTTATAGAGAAGATTAGAGTTAAAGCTTATTTTTCTAGTTGTGTTTGATCATGATGATTTCGGGCCATTTATTTAATGGTAAAATCCCCTGACTTCCCTTAATTCCTTTAGTTCAAATTATTTAAGCAATTATTTTTTAAAATGAGGAATATTTGATGTTTTTGAAATGAGAATTTTATTTTGTATTGAATTTGAAGTCTGATACATCAAATAAGACAGGCAGACACTCTGCATTTTGATCATTTTGTTTTCTAGTGAATGTGTTTCCTGCATTCTCATGTATGTAGCTCAAGATTATCGGTGCCCATTTGTGTTGCCTATGCAAAGCTAAGATCTGTTGCACCAGATAACTGCTATGATCCACTGCTTTGGTTTTTTTCCTTTTTTTAATTCTTTAAGATTCTTTTCCATATTTAGTTTTATTTGAAGAAGCTTGGAAAGTTTTCTGCATTGAGATTTAGAACCCATAGTGTTGCTGTACTTTAGCTTTCCAGAATTGTTGGATTTGAATTTTTGTTTCCATTTCTCATGTAGATAGTGTATCAACATTTAACTATTAAAAATGTGACTCTTCACTGCCACATTTTTATGGTTACCCTGTATCTGTGACAGTAAAGGAGTTTTGTTACTGGTGTGCTGTTTTTGCCATCCTTCTCTCAAGGAGAAGTTGTCTGTGCAGCATGTGCAACTTAATATGATACAATTTTAGAGTTTAAAGTTGTTAGAAAATTATTAAAGCATTATGTATGGTAAGCTTATCTTCAAGGTGGGTAGATGTTGTCTGTTTGAAGGAATATGATTGTTGATATTCCAACAGCATTTTTTTTTTCTTTTAATGTTTTCATCAAGCACCCAGTCAGCTTGAAGAGTCTCAAATGGACCCTACCACTGAGAAATCAAGATGGCAGTCCACTATGGGGAATTGAGAAAAATGGATTAATACAAGAGTGCTGTGATATTATACAACCAAGACAGGGTTCTTTTAACATGGATTTCATGAAATGAATGAAGATATAGGTTTCTTAACAGCACAAATGGACAGTGAATTTCACTTTCTAGAGACTTTTTGTATCGCTAATATTTTTGACATTTGGAGAAAAAGATGGCACATTATTAACAGATGATAGTTTGTATGCCTGGAATTTTTTCAGTTTGATTTGTATGAGTATGACCTTGTGGAATGTTAACTTTAATAAAATTTCTAACACTTTAAAATTTCTCAGTTTGGGTTTTTTTTTTTTTTTTTAAGCTCATGTTTCATTAAATACTCAGTGTCGCCTTAAATAACACTTTGACCTTTACATTTGCCCAGCAGTCAAGTGTACTGAATAAAGCTGGTAAAATGGAAATGGTGTGCTGGAAAATATTTCACTTGGTTGATTAAGATTTGTCTTTTTACAAAGTTGTGGAAATTTATTTGTGCCTTAAAAAATGGTTGTTCAGGTAAAATACTATTTTATATTTTCTTAAAGCATCTTGCTTAACCAGTGGGACAAGGATATTTGATTTGCTGTGAGACTTTAATGAACTTTAAAAAAAAATGCCTTTTGCTTCAAAATTCAGCATGAATGATAGAGTATTTTTCTGAATTAGTATGTTTTGATGGAAATGGTCCCTTTACCTATGCTTATTAAATATTATAAATAAAACATCTTATAGAATATCTGAATATTTAAATTAAACTGAAACCTCCTTTTGGCTTAATGGTTAATATTAGGTGAAGAGGTGTTGGATTTATAGGAAGGTCCTTAGGGTATTCTCAGAAGAACTTAACATTTTGGTGTCAATAATGTCTACAATAGATTTTATAAGATAAGGTTGCTTATACTATGTCATTGATAACTTTTGTTTGAATTCTGGGTGAATGCTGCAGTTTCATTCATCGATAATCACTTAAAATTATTTTCAGTTACTATCATGGAATGTGGCAGACTTGGATGAATGAGTTTTTGATTATATTTTCCCATTATATAGAGAACAAATGATAGTTCAGCTTTTGTTTTGGTGAGAAAATGTTAATCACACCATGTTTGTAATTAATGTCAAATACCAGGATACACAAGTCAGTGATCAATAGAAATGTTGTATTCATTCTCATTGGCTGATTTGAGTTGGTTGGTTTATATAAATCAAAAGTGGAATTTTGGATTTTGATTTTGGTACAAAATTATCTTTTGTAGAAACTGTGGAATTGAGACTGGGTTTTGGTTATGGATTTTACATTTACCCGGGTGCAAATTATTGCTTTTGTTGAGTATAAATCTAAAGTTGGCTTCTCAGTGAGGGAAGGGTGGTGTTCTGGCAGATAACGCTGAATAGGAAAGTTGATTATTTTTGTATGTGTGAATGTTTTCTTGGGGTGCTTGTTGAGAAAGTTGAATAATTTGGTTTTGGCATTAGTGATTTTGTTTCTGTAGATGTCATGGTTTTGATATGTAGGAGAGCTTGCCCTGTGATATTACTTTGGTAACTTTTCCATCAGATATGACAGATTGTTACTAGTTTATCATTGTTGAAATGGGCATATACTTAGAATTTGATTTGGAATACAAGGGGATGGTTGAAATACATGTGTCGGTTTTGGAGGTGGAGTTTCTTGGGTTTGTTTTTTCATTGGTAGTTTCATGCTCTTGAATTTAATGACATTGTTTTTGCCTGAATCAGTATGGTATGAGAATTTTTGGGGTATGGTTTTGGCAAGGTTGTATAATGGGTTAAAGAATCTTGTGAAAATACAAAGAAAAGTTGAGATTTTTGAATAAAAACTAGTTGCGTTAATTTTTGCCCTAATGCAACTGAACACTAGGGAGGCGCTCTTGTGCCCCTTCCTTTCAGATGGGATGGAAAATTCCCCCTTAAATTTAATCCTGAGATAATTTTTAGGCTTCATAAGGAAGGCAAAACTTGAATTTTAATTTATGAAATTGAGGTTTTGCTTTTATTTAGAAACCATTTTACCATGGTGGGGGTAGTTTTTAAAAAGATTAGTACTTAAGCTGAGCTTTATATTCTCCTAAGAATTATCCCTTTTTCAAAATGGCTTGATAAAACACCACTTCCTGTCCAGAGAGGAAGTTATTTTAGCTCAAGGACTGAAATATTTAGCAGATCTTTAGACAAAAGGAACAAATTACATTTCTCTCTGGCTTAAAAAGGGTGTTTGAGCCAGAGGGGGTTAAGAAACCCTCCCCCCTCCGCCTGATGGGGTGGTCTGGAGGGGCAGGGAGGGGTGGGGGTAGGGGTCCTTAGGCTCCCTGGGATGGAGGATCTTTTTTTTTTTTTTTTTTTGGTGGAGATGAAGGGGTGGGTCTATGGTACATCACCTGAGTTGTGGGGTAAATGTAGAGAGTGTCAATCAAAGGCAGAGCTCAGAGCTGGGAAGGAGGCTCTAGATGGCGGCTGTGCCTTAGAGAGAGCGCGCTCAGCTCCCTGCCTTCGCCTCACTTTACGCAACTTTCCCTAACTTTCGGGCAGCCTCAGGGGGCCCCCGCAGCCCCCTGCCTCTCCTAGTGACTTACTGGGGTCGATTCGAACCTGTTTTAGGGAGAAAAGCAGCTTTTGGGAGCTTTCTTTTCGTGCCTTGTTGGAAAGAAGCAGCCGTACTGAGAGCCCAGGTCGTTGTTTTTTCCAGCTTAGAAGCCATGGCGCACCTCCATTTTTGTGCGCTCTCCTAATGAGGTTTTTTTTCTTCCGGACCCGTTTCAGGATTAATTGTTGCTTTATTTTTTTGAACAGTTAACATATTTGAGGATTATATTATTTATTTTTTGCTTTTTAACGGAGAATTTCGTTTTTATTTTTAATTATTTGGGATCTGATATTTTTCTACTACTAGATAGGACTCTTGCTTTGGACCTACTACATGGATCAGGTAAGTTCACGATCATTAGTGGTAATTTAAAAGATTTACATGTTTAAGTTTGCTCTATTTTCTGTAAATATGTGAAATTCCTGGATGACGCAATAAGATACAGAGATTGTTATTTGTATCCAGTGTGTTACTTTGAGAAACTTTCCTTATTGATAGTGATGATTCCCTCTGTTCGGTTTATCATGTTTTTTCTTTTTTAAAGGAAAAAATAGAAATACTTTGTTTTTTGGTGCTTACCGCCGTTGTGTTATAACAATATCGTTACATAGTCAGGACTTTGTTCCTGATAATAAAGCCATCGATAGAAGCTGGGACCTTACCTTTCTTTCAACTTTTGACAGTAAATACCTGGGCACAGGACTTCAAAGCAAACACAGATTCCCCCTCCCCCTTAATATTTAAGACTTAAAAGATGATGAGAAATAAGGACAAAAGCCAAGAGGAGGACAGTTCGCTACACAGCAATGCATCGAGGTATGAGCTATCAACTTTCTTCCTTTTTTCTTTTTTTTGGGGAAACCTCAGCTTACATTGTTTACCTTGACAGACAAGGATAGCTGTCTGTTTTATTTTAAGTATTTTACTAATTTGAGTTCGTTTTTTAAAGCGTGACCTTGAGATTGCTAATATGCCACACCCTAATTTTTTGGTAGCAATTTATGAAAGTTAAGTTGTGACTTAAGGCCTCTTACAGCAGTCAAAAGGTAAGGTACCTTTATTCAAGGGGGCCTTTCCTGCAAACCACAGGTTTTTTGACAGTAAATTTCAGTTTTTAGGTTTTCGTGCTGTGGGAAAATGACCTTGTCGGTTTAGCCATTGCTGCATTGCACCATTTTACATACAAGGCAAATTTTTTCTTTGAAGAATCTAGGATACCCAAACTAGTAACTGAAGGCCATAGAGGAGCCTTGTGGTAGTAAATTATAGTAAATAGACATTTGAGAAAGTTATATGAATGAAAAAATGTACATTTTAAAATGAAATTGCAAAAAGGACCCTTTGACTGATGCCTCTCAGTTTATATTTTTATTTGACTCTATGTTTCTTTTGATACTATTGACATTTTAGGAAATTTTGATAAGATTTAATCAAAACCTTTACTCTCGATGGTTACAGTTCCTGCATTTATGAAATCAAACCTGTGATCACAGAAATCTTGGAGCATGATTAATATGCTTCTGTTTTGTGTGTGTTACTGTGATTCTAATTGTTTATTTTATATTTAAAATACTTTAAGGTTTGCATTTGTATGCTTATATTTAGACAATTTTCTCTGGTTGGTAGATGTAGTATTTTATCCTCGCATTTTAGTTGTAGCTGCTTTAAATTTATTGATTTATTTCGACAGAGTCGTCTGGAATGCTTTATCTTCTGAAGCTTACAAATGATACTGTTTGTTCAAATCATGATTTGTTTCACATTTGTTGGAGTTCACCATATTAGTGACTAAGTAATAAAGCCTCTAAGATATTTTGTTGTACAAAAATCCTCTAAGATGTTTTGTTGTATCATCTGTATATTAATTTTCTAAAATATGTATGAATACATTTCTTGATGTGTGTTCTATGAACTGTCACATTACAGATTTTAAATTAATGCATTTAACAAGAATCTGATTGGTTTATATGAATTTTTTCCCTCCCCAGTTTGCTTTTACTTTTATAATTTTTTATAAACAATATATATTACTAGGTGAGTGATTTGAAAGTTTTGAACATGGTTTATTTCTAATGTTGAATTCTTATTTGTGTTATAAGACTTAAAAATTTTCACCCTTGCTTTGAAAAATACCTTTCCAAATTCTTTTGCAAATTGAATTGTCACACAGTTTGGATTGCTGTCTTTGAAATTGAATTACCCATGTAATTATCTAGGCAAGATTTAGGACAGAAAACTACTGATTCTAAACTGATTTTTCTGAAAAGTGATGGTGACTTGAAGACATAGGAATCCCCAGGAATCTTTGACAAATTATTAAAGATTCAATACCTAAAATTGGTACTCCCTTGAGTGTATGATTTGCATATCTCACATGGGTTTTGGCTTTCTCATGCAAGGTTTGTGGTTAACGTCATTGATCAGACTCTGCTTTCTAATTTTAAAAAATTAAATGGTTTAGTTATTCTTTGAATAATTTACTCTGACCTGGAAAACGACATGCAGGTTGCCATGTATTTGTCTTCTGGTTATGGGGTTGCAGCTTAACTAGTAGCATGCACTGTACTTTTGAATGTTTTGTCAAGTATATTTTGATTCATACACCTGATGAGTGTCAAATATTTGAGACACCTTGAAAAGAAGATGGAGTTTTAAATTACTGCTCCCCCTAAGTTGCATACTAATACATGTACATAATTATGACATCACTTCCTTTAAAAACTGTAAAGCCAAGAGAATGTTAGTGATGTTTTATTGTAGTAAATTGTTATTTTTAAGTGAGCTAAAACTGACTTACCATAGCTAGTACTTGGTTCCTTAATGCTTCAGAATTTCTCCATAAGGACCTAGTTTCAATGGCACAAAGTCTAGTGTTTGGGGAATATTAGAAAAATCACTTTTGCAGCCTGAGCCATCAGAGGAAGGAAAGAGTTTGCAGGTCAAGTAAACTTTTTGGTCTGTGAAATTACTTTAGGACCTGGGAGAATTGAATGTGATCTGGTATTTTCCTGTTTTTGGAAATAATAGCAATACTTAATAGTCATTATGTAAGTTTGTTACTCTTTTGAAGTTAATGCTTAAGTATAATGGTACACTATATCATGGTTTTTGAAGGTTAAAAGTTCACTTTCAAAAATGTTTTGATTTGGTATCTAAGTTTTAAGTATTTGAAACAAAGTTTTAGGGATGAACAGAGAAATGAGGATCACACACTTACTTCGCAGTGGGGGTGACTTCAGTAATACCAAATAATGGGAAGGGAAGGGAAAGTGAGTGCAAGTGTGCACACAAAGAGCTCTGTGTTCTAGGACGCTGCGTTTTGATTTTATCATAAAAGTTTATTAAAATTTATCTCCAAACCCTCTGCCTTTGAACCAGATTTACTTTGATAAGCTGAGCTGCGGGCAAAATCTGCTTTTTAAATCAGCCTTTTAGTTGTTACTCTTAAAAGGCTGGTGATGGTTAGAAATTGGCATAATGCAGTTGCTTGTGAACTGAAACAGGGAGTTTTTTAAGTGGCAGCCATTTTATGATGATGATAATTCTTAAGAGTCGGGATTTTTTGAGAAGACTGAAACTAAAGCAAATTGAAACTCGAATTACCAAAACATCTGCCCTTCTCCCCCCTTTTCGTTCTTTGGTACTGAAATAAAGGGCAGCTTGGTAGTTAGCGCAGGCAGCAGCTCTGAGTCCCTGGCATCTTGGTGCAGGTCCAGCTCAGTCACAAAATGGCTGTTCCTTTGTGCCGCAGCGCTGACAGACATACTGCATTGCACTGTGTACTCGCCAAACAGCAGGAAGTTGCCGTGCGGAGTTCAAAGGCCGGCCGGCGCCGGCGCCGACTGCTGATTGGCTGTGCGCGCGCCTGGCAACAGCGGGTCAACAGCGGCGGCCTTCGGGCAGGCTCCGCCCCGTGACGTCAGGTCCCTCGCCACAGGGAGGAGCGTACGCAATGACGTTAGGTTGCGTGCGCAGCCTGGGTCGTTCTTTTTCGCGGAACCAGCCGCCAGCTGAGGGGCACGGGCGGTGGGGAGGGGCAGGGACGCTGGCTGGGACTTTCCGGTGGGCGGCCTTTCCCGGCGACGTCCTCCGCCCTGTCCGTGGCTGTCTCCACCCTGCGGCGTGTGTTCTTTGCCCAACCCTAGGAATGGTTTTCCTGATTTAGAAGCCGCTTCTGCTTTTGTAGAAAGTGAAGGGCCTGCGTGTTTTACAATTTTCGTTTTCCTTTCTCATATCCTAGAGGGTTTTTTCCCGTCTTTTTTTTTGGTGTGTGTTTCCTGTGAAATTAGTGAGTTTGTAACCATTGACCAGAAGCGTTTCACTGTTGAGATATTTTTATTTTAATGGAAAGTTAATGGTGTTACAGCTGCTGTTTAACACATGGCTCATAAACAAAGGGAAGATTATTTGAACTTGTCCCCATGCATTTTTACTTGGTACCAAACATTTTCTCAATTGACATTTGATGGAGAAAAACTCAGGTCAGTATGTGCAAAGTGATTTATTTTTAAGGGATAATTAGGTAGAAAACTGCAAAACTATTAGTCGACTAATATTAGGTTAAGAAACGAATATATCAATAGCCATTCATTACTATAAACAAATGTTAGGAGACAAGTCTTTGTAAGTGTTAGAGCAACTTGCTAAAGAATAGTGACTCCTGAAGCATGTGCAATAGGGGAATTCCTTGGTAAAATCTTCTGGAAATTTTACCAGTCCTGGTAAACTTGTTAAAATATTACAGTGATGCTCATGGTCTGCCTTGTTAGCAACCCTTGCAAGGATTTCTGGTTAAAAAAATAATCATAGCTTACCAACCATGACTGTAGTTTGGTCATAAGTAATTAATTTAAGCACAGAAGAAAGACAGTATTGGTCTGTAATCAATACTGTAATCGTACCCCGGTGAATAGTTTTTTTTCCAAGCTTTTGGGGGTGTTTTAACAGTAAGTGGAATATCAGATTGTTGGCAATAGTTAAGATTTTTTTTTTATAGAATAAAATATGATATTTCCACAGAGATGTGGAACTCCTGAGTGCAGGTAGAAATGTTTATCTGGGCATATCCTGAATTTCTTCTGAATCAAGTTTGTAGAGTAAAATTCACTACATTATTAATTGGTTTTGTAGGTTCGCATAGTCTTGGTTCTTTAGGGAGGAATTGTTTGTTGAAACTTCTAGGTGAAATTGAGTTTTCAGTTTGTTTTGTAAGCTTGTTCATCAAATATTCTGTAAATGATATTTCAGTTATATGCTCAAATATATATGATGAAAATTTTAACAGCCTTAGGGACAAGTACTTAGAATTTGAAGATCATTAACATAACTGAACTGAACTGACTGAACATATTAGCAACTTAAGGTGAATATAAAGCAAGAAGAAAGGTTTGTTCTTCCTATATTTTGTGATTGAATTCTGGTTACATTAAAATTTTGTTTGCTATATGTCCTAAATTAAAAGAGAAGTAACACTGCAATTGTGTTCTAGGATGTAAACTGCTCTGTAGTAGATGTCATAGACATTACTGTGTGAATTAAAATGAATATTATGATATATCCTTAATCTCTGTGAGCTATTTGCATGCTACTTGGAGCCGATTAACTTATTGAAGAAGCGGAGTATTAGGTCTCTTCATTGAGCTTTCTATGGATTTTCCTCCTGTGTGCAGAATGTCATGAAATGGCAAGAAAATGCTGGTTAATCTTTTTTTCTTTCTTTTAGATTCTTGTCTTGAAAACCTGCAGTTTCCATTTGATATTTGGCTTTTTGGAGTATAACATCTTTAGTAAAAGGTTAAGCAATTGCAGGAAGGTGGGCAAACTATTTCATGAGGAACTTTAGTTATAAAAATTTTTAGCAAGTTTTTTGAGAGGTGAATCTGGAAGTTCAGTTGCATTTTACTCGACAGTATGTGAAACTCACAGATTTTATAATTGGTTGGGTTACTTATCTCCTTCCATATGCAGTTAAACCCCTGACAATTGGGGGACCTATCTCCTAAAACCACCTGTTTCTAGACTCCTGTCCTTTCACACATAAAATGTAGTATAGCCGGCTTGTTCCTGACATAAATATTAAGTGACTCCTCTGTGTGACATCTGGTCATTTTATTCTGGATCAGAGCATCAATTTTTTAAGGGTTTTTTTTGGGGGGGGGGGGGGGGGAGTCTTAAAACTTGGTTGGATTTCTTGAAGAGGTTTCCTTTAGGGAAGAAACAGTGTTTTGTTTTTTAATCACTCGAGAGTAATTTTGTACACAATTAAAAACAACTGTGTTGCTTTACTTATGCTGGTGTTTGTTACTATAGCTGACTACTTCCCTCCTGCATTTCAGCCTGACTGCACATTGAATTCAAGTTCATACCTCACCAAAACTGCCTGTTACTACTTCTTTGGAACTTGTTATTAGTATAAAGCCAAAACAACAAAAGTTGACACAGTTCAGTAAATGCCAGTGAGTGTCCTATGTTTGTTATCAGTGATTTAGCAGTGTTGGAGCACGTATTTTATATTTGTTTTGTAACTGGAAGTTTATACGTTTTAACTACCTTCATTTAACTCCCTGTCCCCCGCCCCCCGACTCCTCACTCCCCTCCCCCTGAACCATTTCCAAACCCTGCCTCTGGTTCTCAAATCTCATCTCTATTTCTGTCATTTACTTTATTTTTGAAATATAATTGACGTACAGCGTTATGTTAAGATGCTTGGCTAAGGTCACCTTTCTTTGTTATTTTAGTGATGACTTTGGAGAGACCCCACAGCTTGGGGGGTCTCCTCTTTATGAGGAGAGTGTTGCAGAAGAGTGATGAGGCATCGCTGTAATGATAGCTGTGGTTTTATACCATGTCAGTTCTGATGAGTCACTTTGTGATTTGTGGCGTCTTTAGCAGTCCTCCTCCGCCTGGCCTGGTGAGGGCTGGGTGCAGTGATGACAGTAACTCAGCACTGAGGGTCTCCAGGGGGTGCTAGTGGTGAAGAGCCTGCCTGCCATGCAGGAGACAGGCGCAGGCTCCATCCCTGGGTGGGGAGGAGCCCCTGGAGGAGGGCATGGCAGCCCGCTCCAGTATGCTTGCCTGGAGAGTCCTCCGGACAGAGGGGCCTGGGGGGCTACAGTCCATAGGGCCACAAAGAGTTGGACACGACAGAGCACACAGACACGGTGCAGCCTTTACTTTAGTACAGACAACTTTTCTCAGTTTAGGCCAGTGAAGTACATTGCTGGAATTTTCCGATTTTTAAAGTGTGGATACGGGACCTCCCTGGCGGTCCAGTGGTTAAGACTCAGTTCGGCTGCTGGGGATGTGAGTTCAGCGTCTGTCAAGGAACTAAGATCCCACATGCCTTGCAGTGCAGCAAAAAAAAAAAAAAAAAAAAAAGTGGATAATGACAGTCTTCATTGGGTTACAAAGATTAAATTATGTAATGCTTATAAAGTACTTAGCAGAGACACTGTTAGGTTGAAAGTACTCAATAACTGCAAGCTACTAGTAACACTATTCTCATGTTTCATCTTTCCTTTTCAGTACTTTCTAAGTTCCTCTTTAAGAGCCAGGTTGCCCCTGAGGCTGGTGGCCAGGCCTCCCACAGGCGTCAGTTTAGGCCATTAAGGTTAAGATGATTTTAGAAGACAAGATCTCTCTTAGTTAGTTGAAACTTTGGATGTATTTTGTAGTTAATCCTGAGTTTTTTTTTTTTTTTTCTTTTTCCTGAGAAACCCAGCCTTCTGAAGGGAGCATGTGAGCCTCTCTGGACTAGACCAGCTCGTGTTGAGTCATAGTCCTCCTGGCAGTCACTCTGAGTAGAGGTCTTGTCTCCTCCTCCCTGGGCTGGTGTTCATTGCCCTGGTCTCCCCTCTGCCTTGTCTCCATCTCAGGCTGTGCCAGAGGGAATGATTCATACCAAGGTGCAGTGCTGTTTGGATATAAATGCCACTGCTATAATATTTACAACAAATACCGAATTGGCTGTAGGTTGCTTTTACTCGTCCGTCTCCCCCGTAGTGGCGTTTATTTAACCTACTGTAATGTGCAGTGTCCAGTTTATTCTGTTAGACCTGTAGTCTCATGATTTGCGTTTCGCGTTTCCACTGCTTCCTTCATTTCCTTTACTTTTGGTTTATGACTTTGTTGAGTTTTTTTTTTTTTTTTTTTTTTTTTTTAGTTTGTTTCTACATCAGACCTTGGAGAGCTTCTAAAAATACCAATGTCCAGCCCAGCCCTTGTGATTCGGTTTTAAAAGCTCTCCATGTGTTTCAGATTTGCCTGTGTTTCCATACATTGACGTGTTTCCCCACATGTTTCAAATCTTCCGATGGAGCACTTGTTATATTCTTTTCTAACCCTTCATCTCTCCATTGCCTGTCCTGGTTTCTCAGTTCCCTTTTTAGGGCAACTGGCAGTTGGTCTGGAAACAGTGGGGGATGGGGAGCTAGTAAGGAGGTGTGGTGTATGGAAGAGGGAAAGTTTCAGCGGCATGCCAGATCCTGCTGTAGCATACCTTTAAACTGTTTATAGTGTTGGGTTTTTTCCCCTTGTCCCCAGTTGCTTTAAACTCTAGCTCTGTCTCTTCCTTACTGTGATTGTCTTCTTAAACCCTCTTGTTCAGTTGCTCAGTTACGTCCTATTCCTTGCAGCCCCATGGACTGCAGCACGCTAGGCTTCCCGGAGCTTGCTCATCGAGTCGGTGATGCCATCCAGCCATCTCATCCTCTGTCGTCCCCTTCTCCTGCTGTCAGTGTTTCTCAGCATCAGGGTCTTTTCCACTGAGTTGGCTCTTTGTATCAGATGGCCAAAGTGTTGGAGCTTCAGCATCAGTCCTTCTAATGAATATTCAGGGTTGATTTCCTTTAGGATTGACTAGTTTGATCTCCTTGCAGTCCAAGGGACTCTCGAGACCCTTTTAGAGACCTCTAAAAGTTTGGATTCCATAATTGACTTTGAATGCAGTTACATTCCATTCAGAATTCCTTCCCTCCCCCAGCTGAGGAAAGGTAACTTAGGGCTGGAGCAGTTGCCCTGGGTTGCCCTGTGAAGCAGTTATTTACGGTGATATTTGTCACCCATTGGTGGGTTGTGAATTGTAACCAGCATTAAAAATGGAATGAGAAAGTAGGATATAAAAATAAACCTCAAGGTATTGCATATATATAAGTGATTTCTCAGTCCAGCCATGGCTGGTAATCTTTCATTCTGGATTTTTATCTTGAAGGAAAATAACATGTGGTGAACATTTTATAAGAAAATACCGGGGTTGATTTACATTGAGTTTCGAGTGTATGTTTTGTTTAGCGCGGAGGTTAGTGCAGCAGGTTTGCCAGTGACCTCCTTCTGCTAGCTCTCCCAGGTCTGCCATCCCCAGAGCTTGCCTTTGAACTTCTGTGGGTGGTCCTGCATCCTGCTGAGCTTTTTTATACTAAACATGTCATCCCTTTCCTTCAGTTGGGTTGTATACTTAGCTAGAGGGTTTGTAGTTACTTCTCAGATTCGTTTTTGCTGGCTCTGCTTACGGTGTTACACTTAGGTTAAATATCAAACCAATAGATCTGATTGTTGCGAGGCGCTTCATTGACTTGTGTTGATTTACTCTGGAGAGGTCCAGTGATTGCTAACGATAGTGGCTGCCGTGAGCCTGCCGCTTGCTCTAAATGCTGGGTATGTGTTCATTTGAGCCGTCCGTGCTCCCATTCTGTCTGTGAGGTGGGTAAGATCGCCACTCCTCTGTTGTAGATGAGAAAACTGAGGCACAAGGGCGAGGAAAGGGGACGCTTGGCTTCAGGCACTGGCAGTTTGGCTCCAGGATGAATTATTGTAGATGGGTAAGCGGAAAGCATGTCGGTGATTGAAAACAGAATAATTCTGTGTTCTGCTTACCTTACACTTAATAAGAAACCAAAAGGTGAAAATCACCTTTTGATGACTGATGGTGTGACTGATGAAGAGACACATTGCTTTTCAAAAAGCCGTAAGGCCATACTTTTACGTGAAAGGAGTCAAGTTAAATTGTATAGTGATTGCCCCGGGGGTAGTGGTGGGTGGGGAGAGGGAGCCCTGCTCTGGAACCTTGCCCTTGTCTGGTTTGACCTTCTCCAGCCACACGTGCTGCAGGCCACGGGGTCGAAAAGAGTCGGACACAACTGAGCGACTTCACTTGCATGCATTGGAGAAGGAAATGGCAACCCACTCCAGTGTTCTTGCCTGGAGAATCCCAGGGACAGAGGAGCCTGGTGGGCTGCCGTCTGTGGGGTTGCAAAGAGTCGGACACAACTGAAGCGACTTAGCAGCAGCAGCAGCCCCACGTGCACTTTGAATTTGGCCAGTTTGTAGACGTAGAGCTTCTCATTTTTGTCTTTTGCTGTTGGTAAGCTTAATTTCCCACTGTAGGCTTTGCATCAGAATCACTTGTGAATTCAAAACACCAAGGCCCATACCTGATTGGATTTTGGGAGGGCAGGGAGGGAAAAGGAGAGAGGGGAGGGGAGGGGAGGGGATGAAAGAGAGGGGAGGGTGGGGAGGGGAGGAGAGGGATGGAAGGGAGGGGTCAGCTAATCAGAATTGTGCTCCAGGTGTGGCCTTGGGAAAGCCAGGGGTGAAACAGCTGTTCTGTGCTAGAGAAGTAGTTCCTGATGGTGGGTGTCAAAAGTCCACTCCAGTATACGTTGTTCGACCTTCACATGGAGGCAGCATATGGCTGGTAAGTTGTCCTTTAGAGGGAAGTGGGTGGTGGGTCAAATTCTTGCAGTGCTCCTTTACTCTTGCCTGATTAGAAGGTCTGTTCCCTCTGAATTTAGCTTTATATAGGCATTTAAGTCCCCAAATCTACTTGATAAGAATCACCTGCATTGCTTGTTAAACATTCCCAGGCTTCTTGCCTGGAAGTTGTGCCTCAGTCGTTCAGGGGTGTATGTGTGTTCAGCCACTTCGGTCTTGTCTGACTCTTTGTGACCCTGTGGACTCCCAGCCAGGCTCCTCTGTCCATGGCATTCTCCAGGCAAGAGTACTGGAGTGAGTTGCCATGCCCTCCTCCAGGGGATCTTCCCCACCCAGGGATCGAACCCGTGTCTCTCTCGTCTTCTGCATTGGCAGGCGGGTTCTTTATCACTAGCACCATCTGGGATGGTGCCCAGGAATCTGTGTTGACAACAGGCTCCCTTGATTTCTGCACGCAGGCAGGTTTGGGAAATAGGGGCTAATGGGACAGGATTTGGGGTCTGTTCGTTTCTTTTTAGCTATTGAATTGAAGACAGGACGCTCTGAGCTTGTTTCTTTGATAGAAGTTAGAATTAAATAATGCTTCAATAAGCTAGTTTTGAAATTAAGGACACCACCTCCCTGCACCCCTGCAAAACTTTGGCAGTGTCTAGAGGTGTTTTTGGTTGGGGTTGGACTGCGGTTGGCATCTAGTGGGTCGCAGCCAGGGATCCCGCTAAACATCCTACCATACATGAGATTGTCTTTTCCACCCCCTCCCCAATAGGGTTGTTTGGCCCAGAACAGTGATGGCGAGTGTGAGAAACTGGTCTAAAACAGTAAAGTTTTTGCCTCAAAAACTGTTGGCTGATCTTAAGAAAGTTGGGAGCCCTCACCTTTTCTGTGGACTGGTTCAGTGGCCTCACTTCCTGTGACAGTGTGGGCGTAAGTTCCACATTTACTACTGAGCTTAGCAGCCAGGACGTTTAAATCTCCATTGAACTCTGGAGTTACTGTCTTATAAAAGTCTAAAACACAATTGCCTGAAAGTTATTAATAAGGAAAGAAAAGACTCCAAGGGCTGAAAGGAGCTCCTGGTCAAACAAGCTCGCCCAGCCTCAGGGTTTAAGTAGGGGTAAATACATCAGTTGATACGGTGGGTTATGCCTTTGTTCAGTCACTAAGTCGTGTCTGAGTCTGCGACCCTGAGGCCATAGCCCGCCAGGCTCCTGTGTCCATGGCATTTCCCAGGCAAGAATGCTGGAGTGGGTTGCCATTTCCTTCTCCAGGGATCTTGCTGACCCAGGGAATGAACCCTCGTCTCAAGAGTTGGCAGGCGGAGCCACTAGAGAAACCCATGGTGGTTTATAGGGCTAGTTTTACTTGCAACTGCCTTTCACCGCCTGAAGGGTTGGTCTTCCGTGTTACCTGGGTAGAAAGCTTGCCTTTTGTGTAGTCCTTAGGGCATTATCAGATCCGGATTGGGATAGGTGTTTGTGAAATGGGTATTCAATTTGTGCCTTACCCGGGCTGCTTGTTATAATTCACTTTTCCCTAGTGGTTTGTTTGCCTGGGTTCCATTTGTTTTATGCTGTTTTAAACTACTGAGGACCACGCCAGTGTTTCCTGGTTACTGGGCGGCAGAAGTAGCATAATAGAGATGAAGATGCCTTCTGCCTGACACCAGCTGAAAGTCTTAGAAGCATGGTTACGAAAGGCAGATTCCCCCCCTCCCCCCGCCCCGGACCACTTCATAATTTTGGAAGCAAGAGGTGGTTACTGACAGGACTTAACCTTTTATCTTCTGAAACTATACACGGTGTTTTGGTGTGCATTTTGTCTCATATGGGTATTGGGTTGGCTGAAAAGTTGATTTGGCTTTTCCCAAACCTGAACATACTTTTCAGCCAACACAGTACCTCTTTCTGAAAAGAGAATCCTCGTGTTCCCAGTGTTATATTCTCAAAGAATTGCTGAATCCGAGGATGATCTGTGTCAGAATACTGATTAGTTCTGGAATGTTAGAAACACAGCTCTTTTTTTGAAAAGTTCAGGAAAGTTCAAAGAATGAAATTAAAGTTTTAAATAAGATAGATACAGTTAAAATTCTGTTTACCCCTTTCCTCTTGTCACTCTCGTGAACTTGGCATATGAAAAACTTGGCATTTTAAAAATTATGATTCGTGCAGTATATTTTGTGTTAAAAAAATATAGCCTTGAAATTGTCATATTTTTATGGATGACACATCCTTAGTCTTAACTGCTGTAGTTAATTGCATAGTATGATTGAGTGACTGAACTGATGACTTTCATATTTTATCTTTGCATTTTCACATATGAACATGTAGGTAAATTCCTTTTTTAAAATTTTGTGAGCAGATCTCTGAATATTTTTATACTTTTCCACTTCTTGCACACATAGGATGATTTGTTTAGGTTATATACCGACTGATCGAATCACATGATTCATACGCATATTTTTTAGCTCAACTGGATAACACAAAGTAGGTTTCCAAAGCTTCTGCTGATTACTCTTCAGTAATCATATATGAGTACTATTTTCCCTACTTTCTCATCATCCTTTAACGATACCAGACTTTTTGATTTCTGCAGAGCAGATTAGTGTAAATTTAATGTTGTAATTATACTTCCCAAGTTACTAATGAGGCCTAATTAGCTTTTTAAAAAATGTTTACTGGCTTCTGCTGTTTGTTTTTTGTAATTGCATGTTTATTTCCTTTGCCCAGTTTTTTAATGGAATTTGCTATGTAATTCTTCCTATGTTGTTTGTATAAATCCTTTGTTGTGTGTACATTGAAATTTCTCAGTCTCTTGTCTTTGAACTTGACTTAAAATATAAGCTTATTCTTCGGAATCATGGGACTTGAACCAGAGGTGGAGGAGGTCTTAAAGATACGATTCGACTTATTAGAGGAACTGTATCTAGTGTTTTTTATTACAAATAAGAAACTTGTGACTTAATGATCCTTGCCTTTCTATCCTCTTTATGACACAAAGCAGTGATTGAGAAATGGTTCTGGCCTGGATCTCTTGCTGGGTGGTTTAATAATCTCTTTAACTGATTATAACAGGGGCAGCAATACCACTTAGAAGTTAGTGCTGTGGATTTTATAATTCAGATTGTGGGGATGGGGTTGACATCAAGACACATACTTGGGCGAGAACTCTTCTGTAAAATGAGGGTACGGATTAGTGGAGAATGTTAACCTGTGACACAGAAGTTCGAACCTAGGTCTTGCGCATCACAGGCAGATGCTTTACCCTCTGAGCCACCAGGGAAGCCCCCGTACGTGCTAGTAATTTTATTATCGGTAGTGCATAGTCTGGAAGTAAGCTTTATGGAATTCCAGTGTAGATTGCTTTGTGTTTTTACTAGGTTTTGCTTTAACCGCCACCAGCCAGAAAAACAAGCTCTGCCAAGCAGCTCGGCCATTTTGTAAGTTTAGGGAGATAAACAGCCCAGCAAGCTGTTCTTGGGCCGACCTGCAGGCTTGCTCTTTAGTCGAGTGTCTCTGTGCTGCCCTCTTGTGGTCGTTTGCCAAAGTGGTGATTAAAAAGGGAACAGCTTGCTTTCACAAGCTGTTGTAAAGACACATTTAATCTCTGTGTTTGCCAGCTTGAAAGGGATTTTGAAGTTATCAAATCTTTTTTAGCAGTGAGTGACAGGAAGTGTTAAGCTTTTTTAAAAAGTATTTTTCTATTGGAGTCCAACAATTCCCAATTTTGACTTAAGTCCCCTTTATTTATACATTGTGTTTCCATTGTTGTGATTGTTCAATCAAAAATTACAAAACTTGTCTGCAGCTTAGGTTTTGTGTAATTTTTAAACTTATTTTTCATGAGAATTCTGTATGTATGGTGGATAATCATTCTCAAATTCATTTTTCATTGCCTTATAGCTAGCTGTTAATGCCATTGGAACTCAGGTAATTTTATTACTTTAATTTAGGTGAAAGCTTAGTTAAAGGACTACTTACCCTCTAACTTGATTTGTCCTTTTTTCTAGCCTTGGGGACTTTACACATCTCTTACTCTAAACATCTCAGGCTACAGTTTAATATTGATAGTATTTTGTATTATCATTAGGCATTAATAGTGAATCTTCATAATATTTCAGGAAATTTCATGTCCTTTGAATTAATAATTAGGTCATCAGTATCTTAAATGTGGAGATATTTGTAGTTTTTTCCTAAATATTCTTTTTCTAATTCAATATTTAGGAACTTGTCCTCCTAGAAGTAGTATGCAAATTAATTGAGTTGTATCTTTATTAAGGCTTATTTTTAAAAACTCCCCCCCAATATTATTTTATGTTGATTAAATCTGACTTGTTTCAGAAATGATTTAAAAAGAAAAAACCCTTGGTCTTACTCTCATTCATATCTTTAGTTCATTTTCTGTACGATTGGGGATTCTTACACCCTTTGCCTTGAATTTGACTCTCGGTTGAATTTATTATGAACAATTTGAAAGACTAAAAAGATTGATATGTAGTGAATGGCTGTGACTCAACCACTCAGCCTCAGTCCTAAAACCTGTCCATATAATTTTCTGATTACATCTGCCTCCCTTTATTCCCAGAAGTAAATACAGTTGAAAATTCATGTTTTCTCTTGGGTTTGACTTTCAGAATTAACTGTTTTTGAGGGCTTCCTGTGTAGCTCAACTGGTAAGGAATCTGCCTGCAATGCAGGAGACCCCTGTTTGATTCCTGGGTCAGGAAGTTCCCCTGGAGAAGGCATAGGCTACTGACTCCAGTATTCTTGGGTGTCCCTGGTGGCTCAGCTGGTAAAAAATGCACCTGCAATTTGGGAGACCTGGTTTCAATCCCTGGGTTGGGAAGAACCCCTGGAGGAGGGCATGATAACTCCTGGAGAGTACATCTGCCTCCCTTAACCCCCAGAAGTAAATACGGTTGTAAATTTGATGTTTTCTCTTGGATTTGACTTTCAGAGTTAACTATTTTTATTTTTAAATTGCACAAGTAAGTAAGTCACGAAATCCACAAGGTACTTCAAATAATCCACCCCATAGAGTAAACCAGTGTTAGCAGTTTGGTGATTAAAATGATTTTATGCACGTAGCTATGTACTGATAGAAACATGGGTGTGTTTTTTTTACCTGAAAGGCGTTGTATGCCTGCTCACATTTCCAGAGGTCACTTTCCTACACAAACACAAGCGCAGATGCACATGAGGCATATATTCAGAAACACAGTTTTTATCGTGAACGAGTTGAAAATCTAAATATTTTGCTCAGGAATACAGAGATATGGAAGTATATCAATGATATTTGTAGCTTATTCGTTAAGAGAACAGTTTAAAAATAACCTAAATGTCCCTTTAATAAGGGAACAATTTAAACATGTTTTCATCCTATGAGGCCATTCAAAGAGAAGGAGGTATTCATGGACACAGGTATACGCTGATGTGGGAACTGGTATTGAATTGTCTCCATCACGTTGGCAGTGACATAGGTTGCCAGAGGGCGCAGGCCTGAGATTACCTAGGGTGGAGACCCACGCCAGGAGGACCAGAGCTGGCAGTTTCTAACTGGTTACTTGTTTCTTCTCGCTTGCTGAGCACCTTCTGAGTGGTCACAGGTGGAGAATAAGTGAGTTGAGATGTGTTAGTCACCTGGACTAGTTAACTTGACTGTGCCAAGGACCCAGGAGTGAGTCAGTGCAGTGGGGCCTTGTAGGTACTGAGTCACTGTTACAGGGTTCAGGGTGATCGGCTGAGTCTCTAGGACTTTGAACTCTTGTGGTGAAATAAACCATGAGCTTTTTAGAGCCACCCTTGAGGTGGAATTTCTGCCTCACTGCCCCCCAGCACTCTCATCCTCCGCATGAGGGTGGTAATGCCTAAAAGTGTTGTGCTGGTGAACGTATAAGCCAGACAGACACGTAAGGTGCTCAGCATCTGCTCCACTCTGGGACAGATGTGAAGTCGCTCTCCCCTTCTGCTCCCTTTCCCAAGGCAGACTCTGTCCTGCCTGTGTCCTCACTGCTTCCTCTTGTTGACTGAAGCCCCTCTGACTGCATTTTGCTTGCTGTGGGTCACACGGGATATTTGGGCAATGCCCCTTCCCTGTGTACTGTCCTGTTCATTCTGTGGACACGGCTGTCAAATGGTAGCACCTCGTTTCTGGTGTGGAAGGGAGTGGTGGTAGATAAAAAGCCTCGCTCTTTTTAAAATCCCTTTCTGGTTTTCCCGCCATGTGCCTTTTGTCTTCTGGTTGCTAGACCTGAGGTCCTTTGTGTTGGCATTACTTTAGGTTCTGGGTTGCTGCTTGCTTCCTCCTCTGCTCTGCCTCTCCTAAATGAATAGATAGGTTCTAAGCAGAAGAGCTGGGGGAGCTGTCCACCCTTTTTTTTTCTTTTTTTCCCTGTAGAGTCCATCAGATTTAGGTCTCTTCTCGTTAGAGTATCCTCATTCCTGCCGCCGTGCCCCTGGCTCTCTTTTTAGCATTGGGGAACATGCCTTCTGTTTTATTTTTGGTGTGACTTCTGCTGTCATTTACCTGTTGCTGTTGTGCTTTCCTGAGGGGGGCTTGGAATGATGAAGTTGGGGTTGTGTGGGAGTCCAGTGGAAGTCTTTACTGGACTAGACTCTCTGTTTATCCTTTTCTTTTAAGTCTACAGGTCTGGGACTCACCTGCAGAAAATTTCAGGGCAGGAGTTCTGGTTTGGGGTTACTGTGTATATGGTTTTAATTTGCGACTGTTTTTGAGAGCCATTGATTGGATAATTGCAACGATTGCATTTTTACTATTTGAGTGACTCTGCCTTGGTTTTGTTTTGTTCTGTGTTGGTTGCTTATTTGTTTGTTTGTTCCTTTTGTTTTGATTTTGTCTTTGTCTTGAGGAGGGAGGGGCTGAATAATAAACAAATAAGTGGATTCAGACAGATGTACCTGGTTTCAAACCCTACCTTGGAGAATTATTTAACTACTTTTATTTTTCAGGCCATGCAACAAAGTCTTTTATTATGTATGGGTTTTAAAAATTATTTTTGCAATATCTCCATACACAGGCAAAAAAAAAATTGTTTAGCATATTGGAACTTGCAAACCTGATCACTGCATAGAGAAGGCAAAATCATCCCTATAGCACACTTAACCAGGAGGCCAGTTCATCTGCCGACCTCCAAGAACATGGAGATGAACGTGACAGACTGGCCCCATCTGAACCTCCATTCACCAGCATTCGATAGCCCTTCTTCAGGCCCAGATCAGCAGCACATTTCTTGCCAACAGCCATCAAATGCGCAAGAAGACTTCGACCATCATCTGCTGCTGAAGTCTGGGATATATGTTTCTTGGGTATCACCAGAAAATGTGTAGGTGCTTGAGGGGAAATGTCGTGGAAGGCAAGACACTGGTCATCCTCATAAATGATTTTGGCTGGAATTTCCTTGCGAATGATCTTCCTGAAGATGGTGTCGCCGCCAGGCCGGGCGACCTGAGCCTTGGCGATCTCATCTGTCATCTGCCTCCCTCCTGTGCGGCCGGCCGGGGAGAAGGTCGGGAGGAGGGAGGTTAACTACTTTTAAGCTTCAGTTTTTCTTCGTCTGAATGAAGGACAAAATACTATCCCCCGTTTTATTTTACTTTTTCAAAGAGCTAATCTATATAAATTACGTGGCATATGGCATCATATGAGTAAGTCAGGAAATGGTAGCTGTCAGGTGTCAGGGATGTTGAGAATGGCACTAGTGACATTATTTGCAAATAATATAAAAGTATGTTTGAAAATTTTGATCTTGTATTCCCAAATTCCTATCTGCTGTCATATTAATGCTAGGATTTTTTTTTTTAACCGATTTATGTGGCAGTTCTTAAATTTTTTTTAAATCTTCTTCTTTTTTTTTTTTAATTAAGTCATTCAGCATCTGAAGAAGCTTCGGGTTCAGACTCAGGCAGCCAGTCGGAGAGTGAGCAGGGCAGCGATCCAGGAAGTGGCCATGGCAGTGAGTCAAATAGTAGTTCTGAATCTTCGGAGAGTCAGTCGGAGTCTGAGAGTGAATCGGCAGGTTCCAAGTCCCAGCCAGTCCTTCCAGAAGCCAAAGAGAAACCAGCCTCTAAGAAGGAACGGATAGCTGATGTGAAGAAGGTATCGGCCTTGCTGAACAGTACAAGTGTGCCGCGACCCTGGACCAGAGAGCAGACCTCTGCGTTCCTGTGGGAAGCTCCTTAGTGTGTCTTGATAATGAAAATTCATCTGCAGCTGCCTTTTCTAGTAATACTCTCTCTCTGGATCTAAATGGGGACTGCTTTCTGCTCTACTAGTTAGACACAGGGCTAAGAGGAAAATATTAATAATTACATGAACCATCATCATCTAGGGCAGAGAGACATTTTTGTTGTTTTGATTTTTAGCATTTAAAAAAGATGGTTAAATATATATATATATATATTTAGCACAATAGTGAGTAATACCAGAGAAAATCATTCACAGATGATTGTGAAATACAGTTGTCGTTTGATGGATGATTCCAGTCCAAGAATAAGGGGTGTTTTATTTTATTAAAGAGTAGAAGGAGAAGTACTCCTCACAGAAAAGAAATTATCTTTACCTAGGCAATGTAGATATTATTCGCCTAACAGAAGAATTTTCCAGCAGAGAATGCAAAAAGGTAAAAAGTGAGTTGCATAGAATTTTCTCACTGATGTCCACACATTGGGATGCATTCCTTTGGGGGAAAATAATGACTTGGTCTAGGTAGTCCTGAGATGCGGCTGATCTTGTGAAATTCTAATTCGAGAGAATTAAGTTTAGAATCACTAAAAATATTTAAAAATTGCTTTTAGAAATTTAAAAATGTCTTATGCAGAAAGCTTTATGAGAAATCAGTTTTTCTTCTAAGATACAAATCTGTGTCTGCACACAAGAGACCTTCCCAGGAGCACAAACGATTTTAAATTGCCTGCAAGTTCCATAGACTAGCTTCAGCAATCCTGAAATTTAAAAAAAAAAAAAAAAAAAAAGTGGCTTTTAACTGTTGGCAGAATTGAGATTAACTGTTATTTCAGTTTTTCTGTTCCCGGTATAGTCATCGCTTAAGGTTAAATGGCCCTGAAGGATTGGTGGGAGGTTGGGGAATGCTGGTAGTGTTGTAGTGTTAGGGACAGGGAAATGAAAACTGTCCTTACTAGCTAACTCATCACCAGAGAAGGGACTTTCAGACACTCGGGTTGTGCTGTGTTGCCTCTCAGTATGTAGAGACCCTTCACAAGGGACATTTCAGGTGGTGACTTACTTCAGAGAGACCCTGTGTGTGGAAGGTACCACTTAGAGTATCTTCTCTGAGTGTCATTCAGCTCAGAAATTTGCCTGCAGAAGGCCTGTTTGGCCATCTTTTTCAACTTTATTCTGTACAGTGACGAGTTCCTTACTTGCAGAGAGTAAAGCAAGCTATAGAAACCACAGCTTGCACAGGGTGTTTAAAACTTGTCATGTTGACTGGGATTCTGGGAATCAACTGTAAGGCCAAATATATGTGTGTGTGTATAATATACATATGTATATGAGAGAGACAGGATTAAGATTGCATGTCACCATGGAAGTACAGGTTTAGGCAGAAATATTAAAGTTAAGGTGATCAATTTAAAGAAGTTAATAGATACTGGATGGATGTACTAGCCAGTTAGAATGATTAGGTCATGACTTTACAAAAAGAACGCTCTTTGTTTTCTGTTCACTCCTCTCTTTCAAATGGTAGCTTTTATTGGAGGGTTGAATTAGGTATCACTAGCCCTCAAAAGGGAGAAGGCACTGGCGACCCACTCCAGTACTCTTGCCTGGAAAATCCCATGGACTGCAGTCCATGAGGTAGCTAAGGGTAGGACATGACTGAACGACTTCACTTTCACTTTTCAGTTTCATGCATTGGAGAAGGAAATGGCAACCCACTCCAGTGTTCTTGCCTGGAGAATCCCAGGGACAGGGGAGCCTGGTGGGCTGCCATCTCTGGGGTCGCACAGAGTTGGACAAGACTGACGCGACTTAGCAGCAGCAGCAGCACCCCTCAAAAGGACAGATGGGAACACAAGATGATTTTAGGATGTACACATGACAGTGTATGTTGTAATAAAGTCCCAACAGGTGAGCCTGAATGCCTAATATTTTAAAATGGTAGAACTAATTAATGTATTACCGTTTAAAGAATTCACCCAGTTAATAACCACTAATTCCTGTAGAGCCACTTCATAGCTCTCAGATTCAAGAAAGGGTGGATGTGGGTTGATTGGCAGGGCTGGAGCAAAGCTCTTGCTGCCTCCCTTTCTCTGCCCCATTGGTTCGAGCTGTGGACATTCGCTGCCTTTTTTGCCTTTATTTCCTGCCACTGGATTGTTACTAATTCCTGGTTGGATCTTTTGTCCTCTGACTCATATTATTTTAAGGTTAAGGATTCTTCCCTTTTGTAAACTGAGGACACTGAGCTACATGGTTATATGGCTTCTCGTTCTGAAATGCCTGTTCCTAGGACACCATGCTTGTTACCTTTGGAGGGGTTGTTTTTCTTTGGCTTTCCTGGGGTATATATTTTTTTAAGGTACTGTTGATTATGTCCTCCCTTGACTTTGTGACATATTGTGTTCCTGAATCGTCTTTCATCATTTTTGTCTTTTTAGGGGTCCAGTTTCCACACATTTCATGATGAGCCACAGCCCGAGGCTTCTCTTGCCTCACTCCAAATATTTTCATGACATTAGCTGCCTCCCGTATTTCAGTGGCAAATCCAGCCTTCTGATCTTGGCTTTCAAGCATCTCTTCTAAATGTTTAACTCTGTTGTGCATCTTCACTTCAGTGTTCCACAGTCTTTTAAATTCATTTTGCCTACAGGTGATTGATTTCATTAAAAGTACACACGACATGGGCTTCCCTCATGGCTCAGTTGGTAAAGAATCCTCCTGCGATGCAGGAGGCCGCGGTTTGATCCCTGGGTTGGGAAGATCCCCTGGAGAAGGGAAAGGCTGCCCACTCCAGTGTTCTGGCCTGCAGAATCCCATGGACTGTATATATAGTCCAGGGCGTCGCAAACAGTCGGACACGACTGAATGACTTTCACTTCACTTCACTCACACACAACATGCTTATCAGCCGTTACCTGCGGGAAGAAGAGAGAGACTGGGGGTTAGACGAATCCTTAGAGCAATGGGGAGAAAAGGGGGGGCCTTTTGTATTTTTCCTTTTGAGTTGTTAATTTGAGTTTTTTAAAGTGAAAGAAGGATTATTTGGGGAGATATACACTCCATAGAAAGAGTGTAGGCCATCTTGGAAGGCAGGAGAGGCCACAATCAGATCTTAAAGGCAAAGGGTTAAATACTGTTAGTGAAATGGAGTGTACTGGAGCAAGGGTGCTCGTGGGTCTCATTCTGAGACCTCAAGCTGAATGTTCGAAATACTGAATTTTGACTGTTTCTGGCATCTTGTACATCCTGAGGAATTTTTAAATATATACAAGTAAACTGATTCGTACTTAACAGAAAGTTGGTGGTGGGGCTCTTTTGATTTTATTTGAGTTTCTCGGATGAGTCTTATGCAGTCAAAGCTGAAATTGAAAGCATTAGGGACTTAAAATTCATAAGTAAATAATTTTTTAGTGGAAACAGTTGTTCTCTTATGTCTCCATATTATTCAGCTGTAAGTTTATATTTTGACAATGGATAAGCAACGTACTTTCTAGTTTAATAGCCATGTAGTGACGAAGAGGCATTGTCACAACTTTAATGAGTTCTAGGGTAATAAGCTTTATTCTTTTTAAAGATGGTCCTTTATTGTCTCATTAAACAAAACAACCCCTTTGATATTTAGTTATTGGGATTCACTTAAATTGAAATATATGTTCCAATAATGTAAATAGTAGATGGGGGTCAAGAAAAAAAGATTCATGTGTAGTCTGTTAATCTTACAGATGTGGGAAGAATATCCTGATGTTTATGGGGTTAGGCGGTCAAACCGAAGCAGACAAGAACCGTCACGATTTAATATTAAGGAGGAGGTAAGAAAAAACAATGTTTTAAGGGGATAAGATCACACTCCTTAATCTTACCTCATCGTTTCTGACTCTGGTTTGTATTACCATGAACTTCAGGCCATGGGAGTTAAGTGACCAGAAAGCAAGTTTTTTAAACCTAGTACAGCTGGAAAAGCCACGTGTGGCTTAAAAAAAAATGACCAGAAAGATCATGTCATAGTGTGTGCTTTAGTATTGTATTGTATAAAACTGTGCTTTAGTAGAGTGTTATATAAAACTGCCCTTGAATTTTTGTCGGTTTGTTTCTCATATAGTGCAGTTGATTATTGCAAGAAGTTTACTGTTTAAAGCGTCGAGTTTGTAAATTCTAGATTTTGTTAACTGGGTCACTAAGCAAAGGTGACAGTAAGTGGAAGTCGTTTCAGATTTACTGCTGAGCAAGGGAGAGTGCTTAAGTAATTATTTCATTTTACCTAAACTGTTAAAATTTGGTTTCCGAGTTCATTTTTAATGTGCAATATAAAATGTTGAATGCCTATTTACTTTCTGATCAAACTTTCTGAGATTGAAAAGGTTGATTTTAAAAATTAGTGTTATATATTGGATTTTGTTGTCTCTATAGAATCAGACCTTCCCTCAGTTTATGTGAAGTTTTTGGGGAAAATCTCTGTTTTAACTCTGTGTTAGGTTTATAGACTACATTCTGAAGATGTGTTCTCTGGTCTCTCAGTGAAATGTCCCCTCTGCATTCTTGGGAGGACTTTGCTGTTGTTAACTATGTAGCGTCCCACTGATAACAGTTAAATATTAGTAGCCAAAGGTTAATGAGTTTGGGGCAGTAAGTAGACTTTAAAAGTGTGATTGGCCATAACACATGCGCAGCATTTATGGTGTTTTACTTTGAGTGACCTCTGAGCTGGTTAACCTTAGTTAGCTTTCTTTTCCCATGTTTATTATAACCAAGCACATGGTGCGTATACCTTTTCACTTTTGTATATAAATTAACACATTGTTGGTAGGTCACAGGACCAACAGAAATTGGAATATTTTGCCGATTTGTTTACCATGTGGGGAAAAGACTTGTTCAAACGTCCGTGACTAATCGCTTGCTCTGCTGCTGTCAGCAGAGTACAGCTGGCTCGCGATTGAACAAGCGCTTTATTGAGTCTGAAATGAAGCAGGTTCGTAGTCGCCGCCTTTAAAGGCAGACTAGACGTTGTGTGGCGTTTTCGTGCCAGACATTCTATATCAGGACCCAGTATGGTCGCCATTAGACATGGGTCTTTTAAAATGTGCGTTAGTTAAAATTAGGTAAAATGAAAAGTCCATTCCTAAGTGACAGCAGCCACATTTCAGGGGCTCAGCCACGTGTGACTGCTGGCTGCTCAGTGGGCCGCTGTAGATACGGGATGTTTCCTTCATCACAAAATTTTATTAGACTATGTTCTTTCAGAAGTCAAGCTGAAAGAAATACTTCTTGGCGTTACAGGTAACTCAGCAGTAAGAGACAAATTAATTTTCAAAACGAAAGAGTGAACACCACCAAACAGAGGCTTAGGTGTCTCTCTGTCTGAAAGCTCGTATTGAGTAATGTTGCATTGAGTACATTGTGGAACTGGGGCTTGTGTGGTCCTGAGAACTGTGAACTAAAGTCTCTGATCTTTTTCCCCCCTCACACCCTGAAGGCAAGTAGCGGGTCTGAGAGTGGGAGCCCAAAGAGAAGAGGCCAGAGGCAGCTGAAAAAACAGTAAGTCTCCCCTGGGGTGGTCCTCGCCTGGGGCATTGGCGCGTGCGGCTGTCTGTGGGCCTGCCTGCCTTGTGTCTGCAGTGCACCCTGCGCCCAGTGTCCGCTTCTGTCTCTTGCTGTCTTGGCTTCCTGTCTCTCTGAGTCTGCTGCAACAGCAGTGGCTTTTGAAGTTTTTAGTTTTTCAAAGGTTAAATGTTGGGCTGCTTTTCAGGGCACACCACAGCTATTCCATCTGATTTGCCCTGTCGGCCCCATTATTATTTTTTTTTCTTAAAAATGTGCACAAATCCCAAACATAGAGGCATTTGGTGTTCTGTTGCAGTTAAGCAAGGAGCACATTTAGATGGGCTGTGTTTCCTGTTCGTTTGTTCTCTGTGCTGGTGTGATAAAGTTATACTGATTGGGCACCATTTTAATAGGAAATACCTTATTGTGTCCGTGTGGTTTCACTGTTGGCAGTTCCTAAGCAAGAAACTTTTAATTCATAAGGTTAATGTGAAATTCCTTTATGATACAGATTATATATTTATTATAAAATTTTAAAAATTCTACTTATGGTAAAAATTTTTTTGACTTATTTTTTTTGAGAAATAATTAAATCTTTATGGGGTGGAATGTATGAATCCCTTTGACAAACAGAATTCTATAGCCTGTCTTCTCAGAAGAATACTCAAAACCCTGCACACAAATTCAGGGGTTTCTCATGGTAAGCGGTTGTCCTTGGCTGTTGCTGAGAGTCCCAGTTATATCTTCTCTGTTTTAAAGTATTAGTAATCCTTAACTTGGGCTTCCCTAAAACTTCAGCTGGTAAAGAATCCGCCTGCAGTGCAGAAGACCCCAGTTCAATTCCTGGGTCAGGAAGATCCCCTGGAGAAGGGATAGGCTGCCTGCTCCAGTATTCATGGGCTTCCCTGGTGGCTCAGACAGTGAAGAATCTGGAATCCACCTGCAATG
The DNA here is from genome assembly GCF_001704415.2 of Capra hircus. Classification (NCBI taxonomy): domain Eukaryota; kingdom Metazoa; phylum Chordata; class Mammalia; order Artiodactyla; family Bovidae; genus Capra; species Capra hircus. The sequence goes on along the minus strand of NC_030828.1, from coordinate 13,393,086 downwards.
TGGGAGACCTGGGTTTGAGCCCTGGGTTGGGAAGATCCCCTGGAGGAGGGCATGGCAACCCACTCCAGTATTTTGGCCTGGAGAATTCCATGGACAGAGGAGCCTGTTGGGCTATACCGTCTATTGGGTCGCAAAGAGTCAGACACGACTGAGTGACTAAGCACAGCATAATTCTTAAGTATTTGGCCTGAGGCACAGTAACAAGAGTCTTTAAATTTCCCCATCTCTAAAATAGGGTAATACTTACTCTGGTAACTTAACAGTTATTAGAAACTATGCTAAGAAAAGTCATAGTATTTAATTTTGCCCTGCCCAGAGGGCATACAATTTCCATTTGTGTTTTAAATATTTCATTAGAGTTGGAGAAATGATAACTGTAGGCAAACCCCTGCTTCATGGCAGCTCAGAAGGCTCTGGGCCTTCCCATCCCAGGGCCTGCTCAGGAGATCTCAGTTTCCCAGGCTAAAGGCTTTGGAGGCTCCACCCTCTGGCTACATTCTGCTGGTCCATTGGCGGGAATCTAAATGTACTGTACTTGAAAACCTGAACTCCTAATTTTTTTTGGGGGGGGGGTGCCACTGTACATGTGGGATGTTAGTTCCCTGACCAGGGATTGAACCTGTCATCACTGGAGTGGGAGCGCAGAGTCTTGACCATTGAACCACCAGGGGAAGTCCCTGAACACCTCATTTATGCAGCGTTATTTGGGTGTGAGAATCCCTCCAGCTTTCAGCCCCTGTGTAATACATCAGACTTGCTATTTTGACTGATTTCTGTGTTTGCTTTTCCCTCTCCTTTCAATCCTGAGAGCTCTCCAAAGTAGGCAACTCTCAGAGGCCCTAGTGACCGTTCTTTGCCCGAGTAGAATCTTTCCATTCCTTGTCGGGAACGGGGAGAGGGGGTGTCTTCTGTGAGGCTGCTTGTCTACTTCTGGGCTCTTCCTTGGGAACTTAGCGTAAGCAGAGGTTCTCCTCATGCCTGTTTGTCTGGGCGCTGGGCTGGCCTCACGCTGTGCCCTCCTCTGGGCAGCTGGAGGGCACTGGGGTTTGTGGAGAGCTTTTCTTTCTGAGTCAGTTTAGTTAGTATTAGTAACATGGATTAGGGGAGGTCCTGCAGCTGCTGAGACTCAGGTCACGAGAGACTGCACTGCCAGCCCCTCTGTGATCTCAGCAAGGACGACAACCTAGCGTGTGCGCACATGGGCTTCAGAACTGAGCGAGGCGCGCTCAGAGGAGTGGACATTGGAGCATTAGCACAGGGCAGTGTTTTTCCAAAGCACTGCAGGTTGTCTCACAGATTTCAAAGCTTTTAAAGGAACCATTTTTTAAACTTTTTTGGGGGGATTAATTTCAAAGAGGTGAAAATTTTTAAGGGTAAGAGCAGCACGAGGAATGCGTGTATGCTGAGATTCACCACTGTGTACCGTTTTTGCCCCATGTGCTTTATCATTCTGAGAGTTCTCTTTATATATATTTACGTATAACACAAGGTAATATGTTTTCTGAGCCATTTCAGACTAAGATTCATACAGCATGGTCTTTAACCGCTAAACACTAAGTGTGTATTTCCTAAGAATAAGGATATTCTCTTTTGTAAGCAAAATATAATGTTAAGGTAAATAGGTTTATCATTGCTACAATACCGCTGTCTAATTTAGACTCCAGTTTGGCCATTCAGCTCAACAGTCTCGTTTATAATTTTCCACCTGCAGTGCAGAGCCCAGTCTCAGGTCAAATATTGTATCAGGTGTCAGCTCTCATTAGTCTGGGGCACCTTCACAGACTTTCCTTGCTTTTGTGACACTGACGCTTTAAGGACTACAGTCTTAGAAGGGACTAACTCTGCTGGAGTCATGTGAGTTAGCATTTTAAAAGCTTAGAGGAGGAAAACATTTTTTTAATTAATTGGTAATTCTTTATGGTCCAACTCTCACATCCATACATGATTACTGGAAAAACCATAGCTTTGACTGTGTGGACCTTTGTTGTCAGAGAGGTGTCTCTGCTTTTTAATACTCTGTCTAGGTTTGTCATAGCTTTTCTTCCAAAGAGCAAGCATCTTTTAATTTCATGGCTGCAGTCACTGTCCGCAGTGATTTTGGAGCCCAAGAGAAAAAATCTGTTGCTGCTTCCACCTTTTTCCCATCTATTTACCATGAAGTGATGGGACTGGATGCTATGATCTTGGCTTTTGAAGGTTGAGTTTTAAGCCAGCTTTTTCACTCTCTTTTGCCTTCATTAAGCGCTTTAGTTCCTTTTTGCTTTCTGCCATTGGAGTGGTATCATCTGCATATCTGAGTTTGTTGATATTTCTCCCAGCAGTCTTGATTCCAGCTTGTGATTAATCCGGTCTGGCATTTCTCATGATGTACTCTGCAGAGAAGTTAAATAAGCAGGTGACAACATGTAACCAACATACTCCTTTCCCAAGTTTGAAGCAGTCCATTGCTCCATGTCCAGTTCTAACTTGCTTCTTGACCTGCGTACAGGGTTTTCGGGAGGTGGGCAAGGCAGTCCTTATTCATGCCGCCCTAATGTGTGGAATGTCGGGTAGGATTTCTGCTGACTCGTTGCAGTCCCAGTCGTGTTCAGCGCCACTGAACAGTGGCCCTAGAGCCCTCTCTCCCACCTGGAATTAGCATGGCTTTGCCTGTAGGCATTTGCAGTTGCTCTCCTGAGGTTATAGCTGTCTCCTCCTTCCCAGCGCTGTAAAGTGGCAGTCTGCCACAGTCCCGTGACATGGCAGAAGAGAGTCCTTGGCAGAGCAGACTCACCCTCTTCAGTGAGGCTTGATTCTGAGCACCATCCTCTTTGGGGAAATCGACTGAAAATCAGTGATGTTGAAGCAGTTGGTTCCCTGTTTTCCTTACCTGCCTTCTAAAGTGGAGGAGAAAGGAGTTCGCGTCTTTGAGCTCTTAAAGACAGTTAATTAGAAAGACTCAGTGGCTCTTGGCCAAATTTTAGGCTTATTTTATTTTAAAATGGCTTTTGTTCATTCCCTTTTTTATAGTTGTTTAGATTTGATTTTTCCCAGTAAAGAAAAAAGGAATCCACATTTTCCCAGTAAAGAAGGAAAACCATACCTAGCTAACTTGCATTCTGACTTTCTCCTATCTACCTATATGGCCCTGAGGCCTCAGTGGTCAAATCTGGGTGTTTTTTTCCCCCAGTTCCCAAAATTTTGACCGAAGTTCCATTGATTCCCATTTAGGGGATCCCACTGGTGGCTTCTTAGAACTGGATCTGGCAATTCAAGTCTCCTTTAAGATGAAAAATATTTTAATCATGATCTTATACTTGAGACTTCTCTTTGCAGCCCAGCTTGTAATGTATGGCTTAGTCAGGGAGTCTTCCTCAGATAGTCTACATTATTTGAGAAGCCAGCAAACTCTAGGGTTGGACGTTGGTTTCAGCTGTTGGAGAGCCAGGGTTGGGGCAGTAATCTGTTAGTAATTGATTTTCACTTCACCTCTTATACAGAATTAACAGTATTGCTGGTCCTAACTTGCCCCCTCCCCCACCATTCTTGAAAATTAAAATGAAATTTGAAATAATCCACCAATTTCAGATACATATACACTCCTTTCAACCTTTTAAGCCTCTTAGCTGTTCAGCTCCTGGAATGGTCTTCAGTGGGTTCTGTTGAGAGTAGCAGAAATGTGGGTTTGACATATACCAAACAGCTTGTTCCCACTGGGCTTGATTTTCCCTCTCTATGGGAATAGGACTTGGGACCAATTGATTGGCTAAGTTTTTGTACCTTCTCATATTGGAAGATTCGAAGTCCTCTTGGTTATCTGTACATCTACAGATCTGCAGTTTAACTGGAAAACTCTCAACATCCATTCTTTCAGTGTCTACTGCCACTTTAGTCTCTAAAATTGTTGAACTGGACCTCGTTAGCTACTCTGATACAACAGTCTCAGTTCCTGGCAGAGTTATAGAAATTACGAATAACACTTGATTGTAGATCTTTCTCATCTCATCTGCTCTCCGTTAGGTCTTACATGCATGTTCTTTCAAGCTTGTTTCCTGTGAAACCACTGCTCTCCAGTTTGTGTAAGCTCTTTCTAAGGGGTAAATAAACTGTTCTAGTCTTGGCCAAGGAAGGCTAGATCCTTAGGTGCCAGTCTCCCCATTGCTGGAGACATCTTTTTTCCTCCTGGCCATCACCATCTATTCCTTGGATCCTTTAAAACACATTTATTGTATGAGGCTCTAGGAAAGGAGAATAAGGCGGGTGCCCAAAGTATGGTTTGGTTTAAAGAGGGAGGGATGGATATTAGGTGATAATAGCAGACCTTAATATTTTTCCAGTCACTGTCCATAAGCACCCTACCTGTCTGGCAGACTGATAGGATTCATTCTTTGTATCTTTATTTAGCAAAGACGTATCCCCACTTGCCTGCCTTTGTGCCAGTAGAGCTTGAGTAATGTATGTGGAAGAGCTCTACGACCTTTTCATGGAAGGCTTGAGAACATTTTCTTTCCTGGTGTTTCTGCTGAATCAAGTGTAGGACTGTTTAGAAAGGTTCTTCCACTATTACTTTGACTTATTTTCCCATGAAGAATTTTGACTTGACTTTGGAATTTGACAGCAGTTGTCTTTAACATAACCTCATTTTCTGTACAGAGACCCAGAGGCACGTGGTAGTTGTTGTCTTTAGAGAGAAACCTTAAACCCAGGTTCTTGCCTGTTGAGTGTTTTGTTTCCCTGGATGTCTCATGACCAGTTGCTATTATGTGCGTTCCTTCCTTCTTCGCTGCAGTTGGGCAGTGAGCTGAGCTCCTGTGATTTCTTTTTGGTCTTCAAGTAAACTTCAGAAATTGCTGGGGGAGAGCAGGGCACCTATAGGGTATGGATCTCCCGCGTCTTCTGTTATCTTGATGAGCAGAAGAACACCTACTGTATTTAGTGATTATTAACACTACTTCATTAGCTGGACAGGTTAATTAGTAGGTGGTAGGTTTATCATTAATAACATAATTTTAGGGATTGTTTAATCAACATTTTGAAGATAGCTAGTGTAGTACTCAGAGAACTCTCTCAATAGTATCAGCATCATCTGAATTGGGTAACATTCAGATTTTTAGGCCTCACGTTAGACCTCCTGAATCAAAAACTGGCTGTGGCCCAAAAGACTCTTTCAGCAAATCCTTTATATAGTTTAGATCCATGCTAAAATTTGAAAACCTCTGATCTAGTATATGTTATAGCTTCAGTCTGGTCAATGATAATAGTAAATAAAAATAAAATATTAGAGAATTGGCAACATTTTTTTTTCCAGAACAAATAGTTAAAAAAAAAATACAGCCTTAGCTTCATCATTTATTTTGATACCAGATACAAAATAGGAATAGATATTGCACATCGCAGGAAGGAGCCCAACCAAAATTTGGAGCTAAAACAAATCTCTTAGCATAATATCTAAAATATACGCGTTCTGCCTTTTTTGGCTCTTCTGCTTGAAATTGGTTTTGTCACATTCTTCAAGTGAAACGATCTTGAGGAACTCTTTTAGAAAAAAAAAAAAAATTTTGCTTTGCTTTTGATCACAGAGAAAAATGGAAACGGGAGCTCTCAGAAGATGAACAGGAACAAGGCTCCAGTACAGAGAGCGAACCAGAGCAAACAGTGAAAGCCAGAAGACCTGTCCCCAGAAGGTGCAGTGTGTGCTCGAGCGTCTGCCTCTGGCTGAGCTTGGTCTGTGTTAGGCTGAGGGCGGTGGCGCAGTGCTGGCACGAGGGCCGCGGTTGGCGCGCTGCGGTGTGCTGCGACTCTGGGTCCCAAATGCCTAGTCACCTTCTTGCTTGTCTGCGTCGTTAGCAAGTGATCAGATGGCCGAGCTGCTGTGGGTTCTGTGTGTTTGCACGGTACACAGCTAGAGAGTGAATCTTGGTGTTTCATATTCCAGGTGGACTGGTTATGAGGAACAAATATATCTTCCACTCTTAAAAAAAGCTCTCTGTATTTGACCAGGGTACAGGTTCTTTTGGGGAGAACTAATTTTTCCTACGTTTAATTGGCTGATTGAAACATACTCTGCTGTTCTCATTACCCTGTTCGTACGATCTATATGACATTAAGCAAAGAAGCTGTCCAGAGATGGAAGTAGGTGGAGGTGGGAGGAAACTGGTAATTTCTGATCAGACAAATGGCAGCAAAGGCACTGGTGATACAGGGAGGGAGACAGGAGGCAGCGAGGCCCCAGGAAGACTTTCTCCTTGCAGTGTTAGGAGGGGCTGACGCATGTTGTCTTTGGGCCAAATCCCACTCCCCCCCACTATTTTTATGTGGCCTGTGAGCTCAGTATAGCTTGTTTGTTAAAAGGTTTTTTGATGTGGACCGGTTTTAAAGTCTGTATTGAATTTGTTACAACATTGCTTCTGCTTTATGCTTCGGTATTTTTTGACCACTAGGCACGTGGGATCCTAGCTCCCTGACCAGGGTTCTGCATTGGAAGGCAAAGTCCAACCCTTGGACTACTGGAGAAGAAGTCCCTCAGTATAGCTTCTGGTCAACATTTGTAGTTTTGTGATATGGAACACTAAATTTGAATCCTAATTAAGTGAAATGCTCTCGTCCCTTCAAAAAGAATTCTGTTCTTCTTGTTAATAGATGTTGTATCACAAAAAATACACTTGATCATTATTATTTTATTTTGAATTTTTTCAGTAAAATATTTGTTGAAGTTTATTTTCTCGTTATGTACGTGCCTATGTGGTAGCCTCAGCTTTGCCTCTGGTCTGAGGAAGTAAGAAATACTTATCCCCTGGCCATTTACAGCAGAAATCCTTGTCTGTCCATGGCTTAGGATGCTGTCCCTGCCCCCTCCCCCTCCACCCCTGTAGGGAGATGGATGAGTGTTGTCTCCTTCCATCTGAGTCTCAGCGCTCAGCCCTGGAGCCCACTCCAGGCCTGTCTTCTAGATTTTGCCCATCTTTTATTGACTCTCTGGCCACCTGTCTGTGCAGTGTTGGTTACGGCAAGTGTGAGAGAAAGAGATGGCTGTGATTGTGAGTTTCCGTCACCGTCTTACTCCTCTCACCTTTTCGCTGCTGCTGGAGTACTTGATTTCCTTGTGAGAGCTCCTAGTCTGTAGCTTTCAGTCTGGGCTGCAGGGGAGGCGCTGCCTGCAGAGGGCCGGCTCCTCAGCTGTGCCCGTGGTCTTGGCTGCAGGGGAGGCGCTGCCCGCAGAGGGCCGGCTCCTCAGCTGTGCCCGTGGTCTTGGCTGCAGGGGAGGAGCTGCCTGCAGAGGGCTGGCTCCTCAGCTGTGCCTGTGGTCTTGGCTGCAGGGGAGGCGCCGCCCGCAGAGGGCCAGCTCCTCAGCTGTGCCCGGGTCTGTGGCAGGGCACAGTCTCTCAGGTGGTCTCCAAGGTGTCTTATGTACATAGAAAAAAAAAATATGTGTAGTTATTTCTTGTCCTTTACTTCTTTATACAGATGATAACATTCCATGCATCTTCTCCTGCGTTTTTCTTTCATTATCTCTCTTGGAAATCTTTGCTTACCAACGGGCAGAAAAACTCCTCCCTCCATTGTTTTTTATGGTCGCATGGTATTCTGTTTTCAGATCCTGATGCTGGGAAAGATTGAAGGCAAAAGGAGAATGGGATGACAGAGGATGAGATGGTTAGATAGCATCACTAATTTAAGGGACAGGAATTTGAGCAAACTCCGGGAGATACTGGAAGACAGAGGAGCCTGGTATGCTGCAGTCCATGGGTTGCAGAAAAGTCGGATGTAACTTAGTGGCTGAACAACAATAACAAGGATTCTGTTTATTGAACTAGTTCCCACTTGATGACCATTCAGTTTTTCTAATCTTTTGTTATGGCAAATAGCACAGTGAATAGTTACTGTGCCTGTATCAGTTTATATCTGTTTGTATCTTTTACTTATTCCCAGAAGTAAAATGGTTACATTAGTAACTTTGGTAGATATTTCCAAATTGCCCAGAAGAGAGCTGCCCTCAGCAACAGGCTGTGTGTGTGTCGTTGTGTCAGGTGGTCCTGAGGAGCAGTGGAGGGTCGTTGCCCGAGAATCCACAGTGCGGTCCTCCCTTCATCCTTGCCAGGGATGGGTCCCAGCAGCCTTGTGTTAAATAGATGCCAGAATCTGCGGATGCTCAGGTCCCTTCCTTGTGTGAAATGCTGTGCTGCCGTATTTCCGTGTAGACTGGGCCTCTCCTCCCATGTACTTTTAGTCATCTGTTGATTACTTTTAATACCTGCTGCAATGTTAACACTATGTAAACCGCTGCGAATGGTCAGCCGTTTCAAAATTTGCATTTGGGAACTTTGTGGACGTTTTTCCCCCCAGATAAGTTTCTGATCCATGGTTGGTTAAGTCCGCAGGTGTGGAGCCTGCCGTTACAGTGGGCCGACGGTGTCTCCTGTAAATGGCTGGAGGGTCTCAACAGTGGAGCCGTTTCCATGTTCCTAGTGGAGTGGGTTTCTCATGAACTAGAATCTCGTGGAACAGGGTCTAGGAATATTCATGTATTAACATTCCCTTGGTTAATCTCTATGGTGAGCCCTGCTCTGGGAAGTACAGTTATATAGATTTGAAGTAGACACCAAATGATGAAATAAGGACTTGGCTATTTTTTCTTTTCTCACTTTAGAACAGTGCCCAAACCTCGTGTTAAAAAGCAACCTAAGACTCAGCGTGGAAAGAGGAAAAAGCAAGATTCTTCTGATGATGAGGATGAAGATGATGAAGCTCCCAAAAGGCAGACGCGCCGCAGAGCAGCTAAAAATGTGAGGTAGGTGATGTCCCGGAAGGGTTTCATTAGTGAGAGGAAGGGGCTAGAGCTTGCTTTTAATAAGTCCAGGATCAGGCATTTGACAGGTGAAAATAATGACCTGTGTCTTGAGATTGTATTCAGAAAGGCTCTTTCAAAAAGAATGGTCCTGGCCAATAGGAAAATGGAAATAATAGTGATAAATCATATCAAGCCTTCATCCCTATGAAGAGAACTAGTTCAAGGTCACGTTTCCTTGAGTGGTAGTGACATTATCTTCATTTCATACCATTCTTTGGGGCTTCCCTGTCAGTCCAGTGGTTGAGACTCCATGCTTCTAATGCATGGGGTGAGGGTTCGATCCCTGGTTGGGGAAATAAGGTCCCACATGCCTTGTGGTTTGGCCAAGAAAATAACAAAAATAACTGTTTTTTAGGAAAGACATTTGGATTGCAGTCTTACTTTTGAATTGCATTTTCAATCAGATAAATTCCTTTGAGTTTCAGCTTATATAGTGTTGGGCTTCCCCTGTAGCTCAGCTGGTAAAGAATCTGCCTGCAATGCGGAAGATCTGGGTTTGATCCCTGGGTTGGGAAGATTCCCTGTTGAAGGAAAAGGCTACCCACTCCAGTGTTCTGGCCTGGAGAATTCCCTGGACTGTATAGTCCATGGGGTCGCAAATAGTCAGATACGAGCGACTTTCACTTTCTTTATATAATGTTACTTGGATGTAATAATCTTAACAAGGTTATGATAGTGTATGAATAATTAATAGAAAATGAAATAAAGGAATAGATACAAAACATACATATTTTACTTTATGCCAGTCAGAGGGCATTTAATTTCATTTTAGAGGGTACATAGTTTTCTTTTGGTCTACTTAAAGATGGTGAAGCTGAATCCTGAAGTTGTTAATAACCTGTTAAATGAATGCAGTTAATAATTTGAAAGCTAAGACTAAGCTTTGACTATATTAACGTGTAGCTTAGCACTTTCCTCCTACAGCTAGCTGTACTGCCTCCAGCATTGTGTTTTTCTCTTTTGTAACTCCCAAATCCTTTGTTGTTAATATAATATATGGTGGAAAGTTATGTGTTAATATTTTTAGTACCAGGAAGCATGGTCAGTGACTTGAAGACTTAAATTTCATATTCTTGTTATTGGGAGACAAAATGCAGGGTTGATGCATTAATCTTAGAACCACTTTTTTCATTAGGCAATTTTTTTCATTATGCATTTTCTTTTTTCGTGGTTGTTTCCTTGTTTATACCTAATAATGATGTTGTTAAAAAATGAAAACATAAGAATGTCCTTGTAGTTTTCTGTGTCTTGCTTACAAAAATCACTTTAGTTAGTTTTTATTTTGAAATATGAGTTAGCCTTCCTTCCGCTATCTATGAACATGCAGTAATACTTTAAGCAGGAATGAAAAATGAACTTTGAGCCCACTTTATCGTGGCTGATCTGCAAAACACCATGTTGGAGCCAAAAGGGTTGTCCTAATGATCTTACAAATGGTGATTTTGGATCTGAAAAGATAGTTTCTTATTTATTCGGCATTATTCCTCATACAGTTATAAAGAAGACGATGACTTTGAGACTGACTCAGATGACCTCATTGAAATGACTGGAGAAGGAGTTGATGAACAGCAGGATAATAGTGAAACTATTGAAAAGGTCTTAGATTCAAGGCTGGGAAAGAAAGGAGGTATGCAAAGACAGTGCTTCATTCTTGCTATAGGTGGCAACAAGTGTTAGGGCAGGGAATGCAAATGTCTAAGTAGGAATGGATTTAAGGATGACCGTGGCCTCAAGGAATGGCTTGTTTTTCCGGCTCCCCCGCTCCACCTGTGGCCAGGGCCCTGCCTGTGCTTCTGCTTTTAGCTCCTGAGCCCCTCCTGCTGCCCTTCTGTGTCTGCCTGAGTGCTGCTGCTCCCTTGTCCGTCTCCTTAGCCTGCCTTCTGCGTTGCTTCAGGGGCTTCTTGCCACCTTTGCGGCTAGACGTGGTTCCTGCTGCCACTTCCCTGCCATTGGAAGCTGGCAGATTACTTTTTCTCCCTGCTCAGAAGGCCCAAATTTTATGTATTTAGCCTGAGTTGGTAGGGACCAAAACAAAAGGATGTTGCTGTTCCGTGTTTATTGTGTTTCAACACAAAGATTTCTTTGATTTCACCAGCAAATTTTAGAATGTTTAAATGGGAAAGATTGGCTTTGCATCTTGAAAACATTTAAATTGCTGAGCATGTTCATTCTGTATTGCTTGTGAATTTCTGCATATTTGAAGATAAAGGATTTTGGTACTTCATCCGAAAAGAGACTCTTTAGACAACTGTGTATTTGGGAAGCTTTTCAGGGTCTGGTTTCATAGACCTCTTAAAATTTAACTGAATCTTTTTGCAGCCACTGGAGCTTCTACCACTGTATATGCAGTCGAAGCTAATGGAGACCCTAGTAGCGACTTTGACCCTGAAAAGGAGGAAGGCGAAGTCCAGTACCTCATCAAGTGGAAGGGCTGGTCGTATATCCACAGCACATGGGAGAGTGAGGAGTCTTTACAGCAACAGAAAGTGAAGGGTCTAAAAAAACTGGAGAACTTCAAGAAGAAAGAGGATGAAATCAAGCAATGGTACATTACCTTTCCTAGATAAAAGAAATGCATTTGCAGCCTGGGGGAAGGGAGAGTTTTTAAATATTGGAGAACGTGACTGTCTAGAATATCAAATTCTGCCTCTGTCACCTGAATGAATGTGGAGGCATCCATGGTTACCTTTTATAAAACTGTGACCTGAAGATAATACATATTTTTATGTATAGCCAGGAAGTCTGTAGAGTTTAATAATAACAACTAGTTTATGGGACATTTTCCAGACCTGATCTTGTCGTCAGTCCTCACAGTAAGCCTGTGAGGTTTTTACAGTGTGTTATTTGTTGGCAGAGTGAGCTACAGAGCAGCTCTGCGGGCCCCAGACTGGGACTCCTGCAGCCTGAGTCCAAGTCTTATGTCCTTAAGCACCTTATTACTTTCTCTGGTTGTGCTGGCATAGCCTGGATGTCAGGAGTTTAGTGTTGAAGAACTCTCTGGGATATGGTATACTTAAAATTGATCTTGGTTTTACAGTTTACAGAAATGATGTGACAGGAATGTTCTGAAACTGTGATCACCTTGTGGTTTTTAGCTTACTTACAGCTTTGAACATGCCAAGTTGTACGAGAAACATGAGGCCACAATACCCACACCCCTAAACTGATAATAAATAAGAAGTGTAAATTCCCCCTGGAGACACACGCTTCAGTATCATGTGATCAGGTTATTTAGTGTTAAGAATAGGGACAAATGGGTTCCAATTCCTGTTTTATTACTGTGCAGAATATGCTATTTCAGTAAATCAGATACTTTTTTTTCTTCGAGTCAAAAATGAAAATATATATCTCTGAGGTATGAGTAGTTTGTAAAACAATTATTAGAATTTTGAAAGTCCTTGAAAGTTATAGTAGTATTTAATTTCAAGTTGCTGGTGTTGTTTTATAACTGAGAATAATTGGTTTTCTAAAAATGTCAACATTTAATCACTCCTAAAGTCCACCGTATATTAAAAAAAGACATCTTTTCTTATAAATCTGAGTTTTATTGGCCTTGTCTGTTAAGATATATGAATTTATCACAGATCACATAAATTCATCACACAAAAGTTATTTTTAGGTTTCTTTGTAAACAGGCCACATCAGCAAGAACAACTGGTGTGTCCTTTAAGTCTGCGGTTTCAGTGTTTTCTACAAGTTTTACATGTTTTTCTTAAAATCTCTGGCCTAATTATCAGTACAAGATTACTAAAGGGACATATGAAAGTAAAGACTAGGCTTCCTTTCCTGTTCTGACTTTGCATTGATAGGTGAGTATGGATTCTCCAGATCTAATTAGTATGTACTTTTCCTGTTTGACTTCTGGCCAGGTTAGGGAAGGTTTCTCCTGAAGATGTGGAATATTTCAACTGCCAACAAGAGCTGGCCTCGGAGCTGAACAAACAGTATCAGATTGTAGAAAGAGTAATAGGTAAGTACATGGAAACTCATTTAAGCAGTGTTGGAGTTCCAGGAATAAAGGAACTTTCTTTTTGGGGAGTAATGTATAGATATTAAAAAATGCATTTTTGCAGGTGTAATTTTGGAGAATAGTCAGATACCTAGATTTATTTTGAAGGAAAAGCTAACAAGACTTGCTGGTAGATTTGGAGATGGGGGAAGACAGAAGTGGCAAGGGTGGTGTCAGTATTCTTTGCCTGAGCAAACAGGAGGGTGGAGGCACCATTTACGGAAACAGCAAGGTTAAGGGAAGAGAAATCAAGAGCTCAGTTTGTCAGTTTGATACGCTTCACAGTCATCTAAGTGGGTAGTGTTGTGAAGGCTGTAGAGTATGAGAAGCTGGAGTTTGGAACTCAGTCTCAGCTGAAGATTGAAACTGGAGGATTTATCTGTGTGTAGATAGTACGTAAAGCCTAAGGTTTAATGAGATCATCAAGAAATGTATACATGGTGAGAGCAGAAGTGTGAGGGCATTCCAGCTTTTGGAAGCCGTGAAGAAACCAGCAGAGGAGAGTGAGAAAGGCCCGCCAGTGAGGTGGCAGCCAGGGGGTAGGCGTGCCAAGCACCAGGTGGCTCAGGCGGCAGGTGGAGTTGCCAGTCAGGGAGGACTGGGGCTTGGTCCTTCAGCTCAGCATTAGGCCTGGCCCGGGGGGATGACTGCATGGGGTGGTGGGGCTGCAGGCGGGGGTGGGGAGACAGAGAAATGGGGCCAGACAGGGTTGTGAGAACAGCACAGCTGTCTCTTTATTTTTTTAGGATGTGAGATAGTAGAGTATATTTGTACTCTTCCTCACAGGACCTGAAATGTCACTGTTTTCTTGGTCTTGGTGATAACTTACCTAATTTTCCATTTATTTAGCTGTGAAGACAAGCAAATCTACACTGGGTCAGACGGACTTTCCAGGTAAGTGAGAGATCTTGTTTATAAATATTGTCTAAGAGCAGCTCATGTTTTGCCACGTGGTGTTGCCTTGGGTACACATAAAACAGAATGTCACCCCTCTCCTTTAATTGGCAGTTGCTGATCTATAAATTTTTGTATGTGAAATAGCTCACAGCCGGAAGCCGGCCCCTTCCAACGAACCTGAGTATCTATGCAAGTGGATGGGACTGCCCTATTCAGAGTGCAGCTGGGAAGACGAAGCCCTGATCGGAAAGAAATTTCAGAGCTGCATCGACAGCTTCCACAGTCGCAACAACTCAAAAACCATCCCCACAAGAGAATGCAAGGTGTGCTGACTGTGGGCTTTTGAGTTTTCAGGGGAAAGGTGTATTGCTGAAAAGGTCTGGCCACACACATGCATGTTGGGAAGAGAAAAGACTACAGAAGTAAAGGACAGGTCTCATGTTGAAGTGGAAGAAGATGATCTAATCTTGGTATCGAAGGAAAACCATTAAAACAGGAGAGGAAGATATGTTGTATAATGGCTTTACGGACTCATTTCATCTTATTATTTATACAGTTAGATATATCTAGTTCAGAGATATTGTGGAGACTCCTTGAAAGAAGTGACAGGAAAGGGAAGAGACTCTGAATTCTACAAAAGACAAGGATCTGTACAGGCTCTCTTATATGCTAGACTGGTTGTACAGATGCTTGTCTTTTGTTGGTATTTATTCCGTGTATAAAGTGAAATGCTTGGGTCCTCAGTAATAAAAGTATATGTAAGACATGGCCTCTTTGTCCAAGAGGTTGTCTTCAGATTCATGGCACCAAACCTGTCCCTGTAAAGAGCAGTGTGTCACTGGAGGTCAGTGAGTGTGACAACGTCCAGAGGCAGAAGCCCGTGAGCCACAGGGATCGTTGAAGGGCTTTTAAAACCAGAGGAAGTTGTGGCGCGTGAAGTGCCCTACCCTTGAAGGATAGGTTGGAGCTGGTTGGACAAGACAAAAGGGGGCCCAAGTTATTGCCCTCTCGTGAAAGATACTAAAAGAAAGATGTTCTTGTAGTTGGGGAACCACCGGCCTCAGGGTTGGAAGAGGCAGGTGATATTGACAAATTAAGTGTGTATGTATTGAATACCTTGAAGGATATGTTGACTTTATTCTGTAGGTATTGATAAGCCTACCCTCTTGAGCAGAGCAGCAGGCCAGAAACAGTATTTCATTTAGAAAGCTTAATCTAATGACTGTGTGTTGGAGACTCCAGAGTAAGTAGTTGTTGAAGCCAGAAGGTCCCACCAGGAAGATGTAGAATAAGCCCTTGAAGGGAGAGTTGGTGTGAGGATGAGGGAAGTAGCAGCGGTTGAAGAGTCAGACGGGAGAAGCTTTGTGGGGAGCCTTGACGGGAGTGGACAGCTGCGGGTGAGGCATCTGATTCTATTGACTGCCAGCTGCTCACAGAGGAGAGCCGAGACAAACACTAATTACCTTATCAAATACTTTAGTCAGATGACACTTCTTAATAGGGCACTCATTCCAGAGAGCGCTCATCTTCAGAGAAACGCTTCCTGCAAAAAAAGGCTTTTGTGGGCAAGTCACTTTGGGACACACTCCTGAATGAGCTGCTCCTGTAAGCTCACGGTGTCCGCAAACACGGTAGACTCTGAAAAGTCACGAGCCGTGGGATGTATGTAACTTTTAACCTAGTGTTTCCCAAACTGATTCGGCTGTAGAATCCACATTTTGTGCAAACCGTAGAGACATGGCTTTACTAGACTGCCAAATCTTCACACCTCTGGAGGTGAGAGCAGCATCTTTTTCTTCAGAAAGCCAGACTTTCAGAGTTGGGGCTTGGGAGGTGGGCTGCATTTCAGAGTTTACAGACGCTGTTATGGTACCATGGACAGACTTTCCCAGAGGCATTGTGTTGTGCTGTTTATCGAGTAAGGTAACGCCAAGAGGAAAATAGGTGACTCACTGCCCCACTGCAAGAGATGATGTAGAGTAAGTGCTATTTAATGATGTTCACAAACTTACTTCAGGAAAGAAGCGATAACTAACATAATCTCAGGCCGCAGTCTGGCTTTGGGGATGTAGACAACGATGCAGGAACTCGTGGTTGGTTGGGTGTGGTTGGTGATACAGATGTGAAATTTCAATTCTTATGCTTTAGTGTAGCATGCAGAAATCATGGCTAGCATTTTAACATATGAACAGAAAGAAAGTTTTCTTCACACCTGGTCTTTGTTCAATTCTGCATTTTAGGCCCTGAAGCAGAGACCACGATTTGTGGCTTTAAAGAAACAGCCGGCGTATTTAGGAGGAGAAAATCTGGAGCTCCGAGATTATCAGCTGGAAGGTCTCAACTGGCTTGCTCACTCCTGGTGCAAGTACGTAGAAGACTATGTCTGATGTTTTCTTTACTGTTTCTGGCTGTTTAAGATTGTGAGATTGCAAAGAATGCCTCCTTTTTATTCCCTTCTTCAGGGATCTTACCAACCGAGGGATTGAACTTGGGTCTTCTGTGTTGCAGGCAGATTCTTTACCATCTGAGCCACCAGGGAAGCCCCATTGTATATTATTTTTCTTTGTCACTGTGTCGTGTCTGACTCTTTTGGGATACCATGGACTGTAGACCACCAGGCTCTTCTATCCATGGGATTTTCTAGAATACTGGAGTGGGTTGCCATTTCCTTCTCCCGGGGATCGTCCTGACCCAGAGGTCGAACCCATGTCTCCTGGGTTGGCAAGTGGATTCTTACCACTGAGCACAAGGGAAGTCCATTGTATATTATAGAAAAAAAAAATCATATATGTATGTGTGTGTGTGTGTATATATATATATGATTAAGAGAAATCACTTCTGGAAATTTTCCTGTGTGTGTAATTACCACTTTAGCCTGAAGTAAAAAGTACTTTGTTATTTAGTTATTGGGAGGGTAATAGCCAGCGACCTGTGTCATACTGTGTTGTTCGTGAGCATAAATAGCAAGGTAATTTGCCCAAATTTTTGTTGTGGAAGGAATTATTCCAAGACGAGAGAAGATCTCTTAATTTACATACTGGTGCTAAAGAGTCTTGTGATTCCCCCACTCCCCAGTTGCTATACAGGCCATCCCATTTAGAGAAAGTTTTCTGACAGTTGAAGTTGTGAAATTATCCTTCACTTTTTGTAATAAGATTACCATAGTCTTGGGAAAAAAGAGAAATGAGACAATGAGGTTTAAAGGTACTTTGAGACTGTGCTCATGAATTTTACTCACCAAATTCAATTGCAGACTCAAGTATTCCCTACTTACTGTGCATGAGGAACCCGTGTGCGCCTTGAGAATTAATAGTGAACCAAGGCAAGACAGGATGTCCCTGTCCTCATAGAACATACAGGGTGAAAAGTACCTTTCTTAACTCCCTCAAGGCATTTTATTTGCACATACGTATTATATCCCTTGAAAAAGAATCCAGAGTTTCCCCTCCTGTGTTTTCATTGTGCTTCTTCATGGTCCATGATGCCCACTGAGGTTGTTGGTACGATGAAACCAAACTCACGGGACGGGAGCAGGTCATTCTGCCATTTTTCTAGATCTTTCAGTTGCACATCAAATCTGGGGCTGGTCACTCCACACTTGCGAAGCCTGCCTGTGAGGCTGTCAACAACTTTTACAGCGCAGTGATCATGGATGATTCCAAATTTGCCAGCGTAACCAGGCTTCATCATCACGGTTAGAAGCCTGACAGTGGCTTTGGAGCGTGGTCTGATAGGCGCCTGGCGTTTGCCTCTCTTCTCCGCACTGTTGGTGTTCCTGAGAGCGCCAGCCAGGACGCACACGTGCAGCATCATGGTGGCACAGAGAGGTGGAGGACGGAGGGGAAGCACCTTGTGTCTGTCTGTACATTCCTTCCCCAGATGTCAACTCTTAATTTCGTCAGTATTTGGTGGCAAAGCAAGAATTCTTATTTCAGAGTTAGACTACAGCTTGAAAGCAAAGACGTGTGAGCTGCTTTTCTCAAAGCTGAAAAGATGGCTTTTCATTACAGAGATGCGTTTATGTGACTTTCCCAGTTGAGCCATCTGTTTTTTGTCTTGTTAAAATTTATGTAATATTTAACATTCAGTGTGAGAAACAAAGATCTTGAGGTTCAATTCCTTTGACTGAGAATGAAGGTCTGAGGTAGCTACTGTTCTCGCTTGCTGGAAAATTATTTTTGTTTCAGAGAATAGTGAGATGTGACCTTCCTAAAGGACAATTATAAGCTAAGTGGAGCCTTAGAAGCTGTGTAACTAACCCTCTTGCTTTACACTTCAGGACTCAGGAGCCCTGTCCAGAGTCACACCCTGTAGAGTCTTTAAACTCATTAATTCAGAATCAGCTGAAAAAGGCCCAGTTAGCTACTGGTCCCTGGTTGTGGGAACCTTACACTAAGTAACCTGCTGTTTTGGTCTAGTTCCAGAAAAATAGGCAGATCAAACCTCCTTTCATTTGTGTAAATGGACAGTGGCAGCTTGCTAGGGACAGGAAATGTTGGAGAAAATTAACCCTGTTTTCTCCCCAGTGATGTGAAAAGGTGAGAGAAATAAGAGGGAAATCACTCAAAGGGATGTCTTCTTGGTGAATTAAATGTCTTGTTTTTCTAATCAGTTAGTTTTCTTTAACGTGAGTATTAGTTTTTGTTCTCTCTGGTCCACTGGTTAAGCGTGTATTGTACATACGTAAACCTCCTGTGGCCTGATTTTCAAGAACCTTTTTATATTTTCAACCTTATGGCATATTGCATCCCTGGTTTCCTACCAAATGGACTCTTTTCTGTTTCCAGAACATACTTCCTAACTCTGGCTATTTTTTTAAGTTTAAATTAGCTCAAATTAGTTAAGTTTTTTCCTAGTATCTGGATAGTCCTTTCCTGTTAGCACCCTGTTGAAATCCTGCCTGTCTCCCAGAGCCGTGTTTCTCAAAGTGTGGTCCAAGGAGTATACCCATATTACAGTGTGTCCAGAAGTGCTTGTTAACAGTACAGAGTCCTGAGCCCTTTTCCAGGTATTCCGGTTCAGCAGATCTGGGGTGGGATTCAGAGATCTGATCTGCAGCCTACCCCTGCTAGATACTAGCATGTTTAAAAGAAGCTCTGTGCACCTGCGGCATGTAGGTCTGGAGAGTAGTGATTACAGCGTTAAACAGCCCAGTGGCAGGCAGTGGAATGGGTGGGCAGTCTGAACAAGGGCCCGTGACTGTCAGGCTGAAGGGCTCACCAGCAGTGGGGTAGCCCGTCTGCCTCTGCTGTCTGTATTGGTGGAGCCCAGGTCATGTGCTTTACACCACTATTACAAACCTGCCTTCTGTCATAAGAGGTAGATGGAAAAGGCCAAAATGCAAGATAAAGGACATGATCTAAATGGCTCTTGCAGTAATCCAGACCTCGATTATACTTAGATTACTTGTTACCCTGCTGTCTTCTGACGTAGGAGACTTGCTTGCAGAGGAGAGGAAAGACATTGGAGGCTCAAAACCCATGTCTTGCTGAGGGATGTCGTGAGGCCTTGATGCCTCTGCTGATTGTGCATGTACTGTTTTGCTTTTTGTGTGTGAACTGATGATCTTTTTGTTTTTATCTTTTTCTTTCTGCAGAAGTAACAGTGTAATCCTTGCTGATGAAATGGGCCTAGGAAAGACCATCCAGACCATATCATTCCTCTCCTACCTGTTCCACCAACACCAGCTGTATGGCCCCTTTCTTATAGTCGTCCCTTTATCCACCCTCACCTCATGGCAGAGGGAGTTTGAAATCTGGGCACCAGAGATTAACGTAGTGGTTTACATAGGTGACCTGATGAGCAGAAATACGGTGTGTAAACAAAAAGAATTGGGATAGAATCTGTGTTATAAATGTATTTTGGAAATTGACCTAAAGCTATTATAGTCTTTAGTAAAATTGTGCTTCTGACACTGTGCTATGCCCCTGATACTGGGAGATTTCTGTATCACAAAAATACAATTCTGATAGTCTTAAAAACGTATGTTTACTTTGTAAAGAAAACAGCAGTACATGAACGGGAATGTCTCCTAGTTGGATTGCAGTGTTAAGTTTTTCTTCTTTCTTTTCTGTGTACTTTCAAGACCACTTTATTTACAAAGGATTATGCGATAGAATTTATGCCTTATGAAATGTGAATAGTATTTGACAGAGATATTACTGAAAATAATTTAGTTCTTAGAATTTGTTTCCTAACTTTTAAAAAATGGGACAGTTGTATAATTTATAAGAAAGGAGTAAAAGGACAGTGAGCTATTTCAGAGCAGCAGACATGAGAATTATTTGTCTGATATCAAAGTTAACTTGAGCATTGGGAACTTGGAACACAGGGGCTTAAGTTTATCTTTGTTTGACAGATCTTTTCGTGATAACGAGTAACATTTTTTAAGGTACTGTGTGCCTTAAAAATTCTTATTCTGGAAGATCTCTAGATAAGTACCTCTGCTGGTACTTCATATATATTACCTATAATCCTAATGATAGTCTTTAAAGTAGATGATATTCTTTCTAATCAACTGATGAAGGGAATTGACAGGTTAACACTTGTCCTCAGGCCAGCTGGACTGTGGCAGAGCTGGGGTTGGGACAAGGATGTGTCTAATCCCAGACCTGGGCTTTTTCACCACTGGATGTATTTTGGAATGAACTGTTTCTAGGGAGTTGCTGATAATCCTCAAACCTTTTAGTGAGACGTTCTTACCATGTATTACTGTGCTAATTGAAATTTATTTATATCAGATAGTTTCACTGAAATTGCCTAACCTAAACTCTGGCAGATTTCATTGGTCTAATTTTGAGTTTCTAAGTACATAATAGTTCCTCAGTTTGTTGGTCCATCTGTTAACCATTAAAAAAGAAAATCTAGACTATGTAGAATTGCTTTAAACACCACTCCACTGAAAGGTGAGGACAAAGAAAAAGAATTCTAAATAACTGTGGGGTCAGGGACACTTTCTTTTCTTCCCAGTACTCCTTTTCTTTGTTCTTCCTTCCCGCTTGATGGTGATTTTCTCAAGCTCTCCTTGACCCATTTACATTCCTAACTTGATAACCAAACTGTAGGGGCTTTGTCATGGGCCATTGTGCTTCCTGGGTGTCCAGTTATGTACTTTATACTTTTGTATGAATGTGTTAGTTTTTATGTTTCTTTGCATTGATGTTATTTTCATTCTTATTAGGTTGTATTTTTATCCTGTAAGCCTCCCTTTCCTCCTCCTTCAGGGCCACATCTTACTGCTGTATGATTAATGAAATTTCTGACCAAGTCAGAAGTTGGAATTTGTTTTATTTACTAATAAAAGTACGCCCTACCCAAAGAATAATCAAATTATATTTCCTTAAGAAAATTCTTATTCTGGAAGATCTCTAGATAAGTTCAAGTCACCAGGGTTTAATTGCTCATGAAATGCATTTTTTTCTCAAATGTATTGGGGCACGGGAATATGGAGAGAAGACTTTGAATTCTGGCAATGAAGTTTTTGCTGCTCAGTAATAGATCTTTTAATTCTAACTTGTATTGCTCTGTGCTTTGGTTGCTTAGATCAGTTTAGAATGTGTAAGGTATTCATTAAGTTCTAATTAGATTTAATGTTTTGTTTGGCATATTTTGTTGCATCTGTCATAAGACTTGGTGGTGATATAGAAAGCTGAAAGTAGAAATTGTGTCTTAATTTCTGTTTTCTCTTATAGATACGAGAATATGAATGGATTCACTCTCAGACGAAAAGGCTAAAGTTCAATGCACTTATAACAACATATGAGATCCTCTTAAAAGATAAGGTGTGTAATTGGTAACCCAGGAGTGTGGCTTGTCCAAATGGTGTGGTCTCTGCCTCCCCCTTGCCATGTTATTTTTCTGTTTTTATTTTAAAAAGCAAACAAATGAAGAACAGAAAATCCATGAAGAATGTTAAGTTTATATATATAAGAAAACCCCTAGAACCTTACAGTTGAAGGCGACCTTGGGTCACCTAAGGCAATTGAATAAGACAGGATGAAAGGGTATTGAGGCCCATACCTGATAGGAGATTCTGGTCAGTCACTGGAAGCTGGTCTTGAGTGCCTCTCAGGCGTTTGCCATCTTACTGTTAAGCATTTCTCCAGAACAGATGTTGTGAATGGTCTCTGTGAAGAGGACAGAAAAATGAAGCTCTTTAACTTAACTCCTTTCTACCGTTACTATGAAATGGATGTGCCAAGTGACCCATTGATGATGATAGGTGTAAACAAGTTCAGCTTGTCTACCAGCTGTGCCTCATAACGAGCTTGTGGCTCTTGGTGTTTCTGTGCTTCAGGGTTGGGATGGAGAATAGGCGAAGAAGAATCTTAATTAAGGAGAGACTGCAAAATCATGAGTTTTTGTTTTTGTGTTTTTGCCCAGCATACCAGTTTTCATGTTTTTGCTTTGAGGCATGCAGCGATACCTAAAAGACCCCATGTATGTTTTAGAGGATGACCTGCTCTTTTGAGTAAACACCAGTCTGGCAACTAACAGAATAAACAGAAGAGTCTTAAATACTTTTAAGTCAGTGAAGAATAAATGTTTCTGTGTAAACCTTTGTGATGGTATTTGTACAGAGATAATTAACACTTGAAAGCATTTTTAGGTTCCCGTCTGACCTGGTGGCTCGTTCTGTTTTGTTTTTACTTTAGACTGTGCTGGGCAGTATTAACTGGGCCTTTCTGGGAGTGGATGAAGCCCATCGGTTGAAGAATGATGACTCTTTATTGTATAAAACTCTGATTGATTTCAAGTCCAACCATAGGCTCCTGATTACGGGGACCCCTCTTCAGAATTCCCTCAAAGAGCTCTGGTCCTTGCTGCACTTTATTATGCCGGAGAAGTAAGCTCCTTCCTATGTATTTCAAAAGATACTAGAATGTCTGAAATGCCAATGCTTTTTAATTTTTTTAGCAGACCTTAGGGAAAACAGATGGCATGGTTTGGGGAAAGCAAAGCATTGAACTGAGGCAGCAATAAAAGTGTGAAATGTTTTATATCAAATGATAGAAAGCTCAGAAATCAGTCTGTTAAGGAAGAAAGCATATTGTCCACCAAGCATTTGAATTGTTTAATGCTTTGGAGGAAATAATTGATAAATAGAAAACATTTCAGACCTCCCGGTAGCTATAACATCATCAGTGTAATTGGAACAGACTATACAAAGGCTTCCCTGGTGGCTCAGACAGTAAAGCGTCTGCCGGCAATGCGGGAGACCTGGGTTCGATTCCTGGGTCGGGAAGATCCCCTGGAGAAGGAAATGGCAATCCACTCTAGCACTCTTGCCTGGAAAATCCCATGGATGGAGGAGCCTGATAGGCTACAGTCCATGGGGTCGCAAAGAGTTGGACACAACTGAGCCACTTCACTTTCACTTTCATACAAGGTATACAATCTGATAATAAAATACCTTAAATCTAAACTTTTGATAATAAAAGCATCAACTTCGGATTTGTTACAGTTACCTAATTAAAGAATTGTGGGATGTCTTTACTGAAAAGATTTTTGTGGGAGAGATGGTATGTACATTTCATAAAACTTAAAATTATCCATTGGTGTTTGATGATACTTCAAATCTAAATTGTTACCCTAATGTGGAATACCCTACTCAGCATCTGACATCTTCGCATTTTCCCCACCACTGATTGTGCTCCAGCCATTCTGGCTATCTTCTGGTTCCTTTAACAAGCCAAGCATTGCTGTTCTTTTCTTTTTTTTAATTTAATTTTATTATTGTTTTTAATTGATTGATGATTGGTTTACAGTGTTGGTTTGATTTTTGTTATATGTTAACATGAATTAGCCATAGGTGTACATATGCCCCCTCCCTCCCACCTCTCCCCGTTGCCCCCCTCTAGGTTATCACAGAGTCCTAGTTCGGGTTCCCTGAGTCATACAGCACGTTCCCATTGGCCGTCTGTTTACGAATGTTGGCGTACACGCCTCCATGCTGCGCTCTCCATTCATCCCACCCTCTCCCACTTCTCCCCACCCTTGTCCATAAGTCTGTTGTCTGTGTCTGCCTCTCCATTGCTGCTCTGTGAACAGATGCATCAGTACCTTCTAGATGCCGTGGATACGTGTTAAGATACGAGGTTTGTTTTTCTTTCTGGCTTGCTTCCCTCTGTGCAGTAGGCTCTAGGTTCATCCACCTCATCGTCACTGACTCAGATGCGCCCGTCTCCATGGGCTTTGTGTGAGTGTGCCGCAGCTGCTTTGTCCATCTGTCGGTAGACATCAGGGTTGCTTCTGTGTCTTGGCTATTGTAAGTAGTGCTGCAGTGGACACTGGGTACGTGTGTCTTTTCCAGTTTGGGCTTTCCTTGGTATATGCCTAGAAGTGATACTGCTGGTCACATGGTGGTTTTATTCCTAGTTTTTAAAGGAATCCTCACACTGTCTTCTATAGTGGCTGTGTCAGTTTATATCCCCACCAGCGGTGCGGGAGTGTCCCCTTTTCTCCACACCCTCTCCAGTACTTGTTTGTGGATTTTTTGATGATGGCCATTCTGTCTGTGGTGAGGTGATACCTCCTTGTGGTTTTGATTTGCATTTCTCTAATAATGAGTGATGTTGAGCATCTCTTCCTACGTTTATTGGCCATTTGTATGTCTTCTTTGGAGAAATGTCTGTTCAGATCTTTCTGTCCACTTTTTGATTGGGTTGTTTGTTTTTCTGGTATTGAGTATTGTATGAGCTGCTTGTATATTTTGGAAATTAATTCTTTGTCCGTTGTTTCATTTGCTATTATTTTCTCCTATTCTGAAGGTTGTCTTTTCACTTTGATTATAGTTTCCTTTGCTGTGCAAAAGCTTTTAAGTCTAATTAGGTCCCACTTAATGATTTTGTTTTTATTTCCATGATTCTAGGAGGTGGGTCATAAAGGATCTTGCCATGATTTATGTCATACAGCATTCCACCTATGTTTTCTTCTAAGAGTTTTACGGCTTCTGGTCTTACATTTAGGTCTTTGATCCATTTCAAGTTTATCTTTGTGTGTGGTGTTAGGAAGTGCTCTAATTTCATTTTTCTGCACATAGCTGTCCACTTCCAGTGCCACTTGTTGAAGAAACTGTCCTTTTCCCATCGTATATTCTTGCCTCTTTTGTCAAAGATAACGTGCACATATACGTGTGGGTCCAAGCATTGCTGTTCTTTTTGTCTGGAATGTTCTTTCTCCTCATCCTCAGATGAGAAGTAACTTATTAATATCTTTGCCTTAGCTTATATGACCAGCGAACCTGGAGTTCTTATTGGACATGCTTATCTTCCATACCCTGTTTGATTTTCTATATGGCACCTTCCCCCCCCCATTTATTTCCTCACTGATTGCATGCCATTAAATTATGCATTCAGAAGTAGCAGGAATCTTGTTTATTTATTCATCTGTGGCCCACAGACCTAGAATAGTACATGGCATGCAGTGAACAGTTCAATTAAGAATTGTCAAATTAATAGGTAAATGCTCCACATTTTTTTTTTAATTTGGAGAAGACTTGAGTGCTTACTCTGTGCCATAAACTGAGCAAGGCATGTTTTGGATGGCCCAAGGAAGCAGCCTATTAGAATATAATGTATGTACCATAGAATGTGGTACGGGAGATGGTGAGGGACAGGGAGGCCTGGCGTGCTGCAGTCCATGGGGTCGCAAAGAGTCAGACACGACTGGACGACTGAACAGCAACAACCGTAGACTGTACCATTTTAAGTATACAAACCAACTTTTTACAGTAAATTTATAGAACTGTGCAGCCATCCCCACAGTCTACCTTTAGAATATGTTCCTCACCGCAAAAAATTCCTTCTTGCCTGTTTGTAGTTAATCTCTGCTTCAACTTCTAGCCTTAGGCAGTCACTAAACAGTTTTCATCTCTAGAGATGTACCTTTTCTAAAAATTTCATCTAAATTGAATCCTGATAAGTAATCTTTTGTTTTTGGCTTCTTTTACTTAGCATAATTATTTTGAGATTTGCCCATGTTATAGAATTTATTAGGAGTTATTCTCTTATTATGGAGTCATATTCCATTCTACGCCTATCCAGTCACCAGTTGATGGATGTTTGGGGCTATTTTGTTAATGACTGTATCCATAGGAGTGGAATTGCTGGGTTATTCATAAAGTATATTTTAACTTCTTAAGAAGCTACCGGCTGTTTTCCAAAGAGACTGTGCCATTTTATATTCCCATCAGAAATGTTTGAAGTTTTTCATTTCTATCATCACTGATACTTGGGGTGTTGTCAATCTTTTGGATTCTAGCCATTCCGGTGGGTAAATAGTGATATCTCATTGTGTTTTGACTTGCATTTCTATAATGACTAATAATGCTGAACATCTTTTCATGTGTTCATTAGCCATTAGTGTATCTTTGGTGATATGTCTGTTCAGGCTTTCACCCATTTTAAGTTAAATCGTTTACCTTATTCTCCTTTGTCCTTGGACATGGGGTATCTTTTGTTGTGTTCCAGCATGTTCCTGTGAATTGTTCAACAGCCAGTTGCGATTTTGGTGTTCTCGCTGAAAAAGACGAGTGCACATCCTTCTGCTCTGCCATGTGGCACCCTTCATGAGTTGAAGAGGTTTTTAATTTTTTAAAAGTGGTCTAGACTGAAGTTCTTTACTAGACTGACATCTTCTCTTAAGTAAAGGCTGTAGTACCTCATTCGTCCAGTGTAGGTAGATGCCTTTTATTTCTTGTCTTATTGTATTGGCTAGAATTTCCCATGTTGAGCAGAATTGGTGGGAGTAGGATGTTACAGAATTTTTGTTAGGTACCCTTCATAAGGCTGAGAAAATTTTCTTGGGTCCTAGTTTCTGAAGACTCCTTACAAACTCTCGAGTTGTGTTGGATTTTGCCGTGTGTTGCTCTTCTGCGCCTGTGGAGGTGACCATACGGTGTTTGTTCTGTATTCTACCCATGTGGTTATAGCATTAGTTACTTTTTAGATACCGCCAGCCTTTCATTCCTGGGATAAATCTGACTAGATCGTAATGTTGAATCCTTTTTATATGTTTCTGGATTCAGTTTGCTAATATTTTGCTAAAGATTTTTCCGTTTTTGTTTCTGAGGTACCTAGTGTTTTTGGTTTGTTTTTTGTCTTAGTGATGTCTTTCTGGCTTTGATACCAGGATCTTAGAATGAATTGCACAGTGTTCCCTCCTTGATTTTCTGAGACAGCTTGTTAAGGTTTGCATCACTTCTAAAAATATTTGACAGGGCTTGCCACTGTTGCCTTGTGAGCTTTGGCTTTTCTTTGTGAGAAAATTTTTAATGACTATTTCCATTTCTAGTTATAGATCTATTCAGGTTTTCTGTTTCATCTTGACTTTGTTTTGTTAATTTGTGTCTAAGAATTAGTTTATTTCATCTAAATTGTTTAATTTGTTGGCATAAAGCTAGTATTTCCTCATAAATCTTTTAATTTTTCAAGGATAAATACTGATCTAAATAATACTTTGATTATGGTAGTTTGTGTCTTATATCTTGGTCTTTTTATAATAGGTAAAAGTTAACAATATTGGGGATGTTTTCAAAGACGCCAGCTTTGGACGTTGTTAGTTTGTTTTGTCTTTTTCTATTTAGAATTTCACTTATTTCCGCTCTCATTTTTACTGCTGTCTCCCTGTGCTTTTCATTTAGTTTTCTCGTTTTCTCTTTTCTTGAGATGGAAGTTTAGGTTATTGATTTAAGACCTTTTCTTCACTTTCCCAGTATAGGTGCTTAAAGACATAGATTCCCTCCGTGTACTGCTGTAGCTGCAGCCCATGCATGTCGCTGTCTTCTGTTTTTGCTTTAATTCATTTTCACCTGTTTTTGAATTGCTCTTTTGATTTCTTCTTTTGTGCATGGGTTTCTTTTTTTTTAAAGTGTGTTATTTTCCAAATGATTTGTAGTTTACTTCTGTCTTAGAGCACATGCTTTAAATGAATTATTTGTTATATAGTTCAGTATGTTTTTTATTTTTGAGAATATCCCATGTATACTTGAAAAGAATGTTTATTCTGCTTTTGTTGGGTGGAATTCTGTGTCTGTTAAGTCAACTTTGTTAATAGTCTTCCTCCTGTATATCTTGCTGACTCTTGCTGACTCCACGTGTAGTTGTTCTATCAGTAATTGAGTGAAGTGTTTTAATATTTAACTATAGTTGTTGAATGACCTACTTTTTGAATTCTGTCAGTTTGGGGGTTCTGTTGTTAGATGTGTGCACATTTATGTTGCTGCTGCTGCTGCTGAGTCGCTTCAGTTGTGTCCGACTCTCTGCGACCCCATAAGACGGCAGCCCACCAGGCTCCCCTGTCCCTGGGATTCTCCAGGCAAGAACACTGGAGTGGGTTGCCATTTCCTTCTCCAATGCATGAAAATGAAAAGCGAAAGTGAAGTTGCTCAGTCATGTCCAACTCTTCGCGACCCCATGAACTACAGCCTACCAGGCTCCTCCGTCCATGGGATTTTCCAGGCAAGAGTACTGGAGTGGGGTGCTATTGCCTTCTCCCATATTTATGTTGGGTTCACTAAAAAGTTCACTTGAGTTTTTCCATAACGTCATACAGGAAAATCTAAATGAACTTTTTGGCCAAACCAGTATTTGTTCTCTGCTCCTGATTTTTCTGCCTTGTTAACCGTCATAGCCAGCCCTCTTCACCTCCAGTGATACTGGTCGCTCTTCGGGTCTGTCCTGGTCTCTAGCCCCTCGCTCTCCTGGTAACTGTCTGCACAGCACACCATCGCCCATTGTTTGCCTTCATCCTGTTTCCTTCTTTGAGTCTGCGATGTGTCTCCTGCAGACAGCATGTAGTTGGATTTTCCTTTTTCTCTAGTAAGGTAATGTCTGCCTTTTGATTGGAGTACTTAGTTCGTTCACATTTAATAGAATTATTGATATGGTTGGATTTATGTCTCTTATGTTTTCCCTCTATATGTCTTATTTCTTTTTGTTCCTTTGTTTTTTTCTTTGCTGACGTCTTTTGTTGCAACAAATAGTTTTTTAGTGGTTGCTCCAAGGTTTTTAGTATACATCTTATCAAAATATTCTTAAAATTAATACTGATTTAATTCTGGTAAAATATAGCAACTTTTCTGCAGTATAGCTCTGTTTTCTCTTCCTTCCTTGTTGTAAACCCAAGAATACAGTGAATAAATGAGTGCTTTATTCAGGCTTGTGTTTAAAGGAAATTAAGAAAATGTATTTACACAGTCTTACATATTTACCATTTTACTTTATCATTTTTTAATGATCTTCATTTCTTCTTGTGTAGACAAGTTGCCATCAGGTGTCAGTTAGGCCTGAAGGGCTCTTTTTAGTATTTCTTGTAAAGCAGGCCTTCTACCCACAAATTCTGTCTTCTTTTTCTGTGCTGTTCTCTTTTCACCTTTAGTTTGGAAGAATAGTTTAAGACTCCTTAGAAGACAGAGAAACTTGACTCCTCTGATTATGCTATTACTACAGCAGTTAGTAGAACAGGTTAGACTATTTCCTTTTTTTGCAGGCATCCTCGCTATAGTATGCTTGTGAGAGTAGAGGCCCCTCTATACCCCTCCTTCCTCTGCCTTCTCTTGGAACAGTTTCTGAACCTCAGCACTGTTGACACTTTGGGCTGGATAATTCTTTTTTCGCAAAGTGGGGGTTGGCTCTCCTTTGCATTTTATGGTGTTCAGCATCCATGGCCACTACCTACTCCATGCCAGGAGTGCCCCCCGCTTCCTCAGTTGTGACAACCAAAAATGTCTCCAGACGTTGCCGAGTGTCCCCCAGAGGGGTGAAGTCACCACCAGTTGAGAAGCACTACGCGAGAGTTCCTGCTGTCTCCCTGCATTGCTCATTCTGCCGTCCTCCACCCTCCCTGCCCCGTCTCATTGCTGATCTTTCGCCTGTCCCACTTGCTGCTCACCTGGATGCTCTGTTCCTCCCACAGAGCTCTGTAAGTCAGTATCAGTCACCTTTTCGAGGAGGGAGGCATTTTCCCCCTTCTCTTTTTAAACATTCTATTGTCCATTCTGTAATGAATACCCTGTCCGTCATGTATTAGCAGAAGCCCATGTTTTTATACAGTGTGTTTTTCAAAATGTGCGTGCTGTAAAACAGATAATGAATGAAAGTTTAGGAACAGTGGAGGTATCACTTATTAGTTATCTTTGTTTTCTGAAACAGATAAGAGAATTTTCAAGTGTATTACTTTAGAGTTTTCATATTGTTTTCTTCTATCTGACTTTTGATACACTGTGTATGTTTAGCCTCAGATTGTAGTGAGAATATGCCATCTTAGAGAGATGATGAAATGTGTCTCGTATCATATGGTTAATAAGTGGATAGACTGAGATTGATGTGTCTCGTATCATATGGTTAATAAGTGGATAGACTGAGGTCAGTCTCTGGTCTTCTGTGACACAGGCCCATGTCCTTTAAACTTCAAACCCTAAAGAGAAATAGTGCATTCTTCGTAGAACCATAGAGATGAAGTACAAGCATTCTGCATAGTAGGAGCCTTGAGGCCTGTGGGGACTTACGTGCTCATATTCTAGAGAAAGAAATGTGATGCTTAGTTTCCTCCCGTAAATGGCTAGCTAAGATTTGTCCTTCGGTACTTGGCTAGTGAAGTGGATGGTAGG
Organism: Capra hircus; assembly: GCF_001704415.2. Classification (NCBI taxonomy): domain Eukaryota; kingdom Metazoa; phylum Chordata; class Mammalia; order Artiodactyla; family Bovidae; genus Capra; species Capra hircus. The sequence goes on along the minus strand of NC_030828.1, from coordinate 13,362,744 downwards.
GATTTCGACTCCTAAATGGTCATAATTAATTTTTTGTTGCTCTTAAGCAACTGCAGCATTCTACCCAGCATGGGCTACATTTTGGAAAAAAGTTTTATGTTTTTGTTCTTATAATTGAAGAGAGGAACTTTGAATTACTTTTCTCCACTAGAGACGATCATTCAGTTAGTGTTCGCCAAGGTTTTCCATGTGGCCAGGTGGATAGCTATTGGAGGATGGATTGGAGTCGAGAGATGCACTCTGTGTGTGTGTGTGTCAGTAGGTGTGTGTGTAAGAGAGCTTTTTCTCTTTGTAAAGTTTGTTTTTAAAACATTATTTTCAGACATTCTAAAAAGTAATTTTTCACGAAGGTGCATGTATAAAAAGGAAATCCTTTAGTTAAGGAGTCTAGATTTTCCTTTATTTCCGTCTGAGCTTGCTGTGTTGACAACAAATTCTGTGAAGCACTTTTCCCCTACTCTTTGTGGTGGGTCCTGAGGGTCATTATGGCTCTCTGCAACCGTTTGTTCCTTTTAAGGAGGTGATCCACTGAAGAAATGTCATTGTACAGAAGAGAGGTTTACTCACATAACTTCGAAACTTTCCCTTCCTCAACTGTGATAGGCCATTGTTCTCAGCATCCAAAAGTTAGTGTTCTTTTTAACCAAGTGTAATGGTATTTCCTTTGTGCAGAGTCATCCAATCACCTTTTCTGCATAGTGACTCTGACCAGGAGCCTACCCCTACTGTATGTGGTTACTGCCCTTACTAGAGATTATGTATCATTGAGCCACTGTGTTTGTATGTAGTGTTTTTGCAAAGTATGGGGCTTGCTTTTAAAGTGAGAAAGAGCTATGACTACATCAAAGAATTCAGCGTATACACATAGTCATGTGCAAATGTGTCTTTCATACCCACCCTACAAAATACCTCAGTTTGATAGAGTATTTTCAGAGGCTTTACCTCTCCGTGTTTTGCTGCTGTTGTTTTGCTTCTGCTGTCTGGTCCAGTCTGTGAATTTATTTTGCACTTTTCCTTTCACATATTTATCGCAGGACTTCTAGTATACTATTCTCCCTACTTTGATTTAATTTTCTTCTTTGTTGTTCCTCACTAGAGTGAGCTTCTGTTTATCCAAAATCCCAAGGTCTGGAAAATGCAGAATTGTTTCTGCTTTGGTGAGAGGCATGTTTTAAATACAGAAGTTGATTGACAGAGGAATAGTTTAAACAGTGACTCTTTAGGCTGTGATGTGGTATCATTATAAGTTCACCATGATGATGGTATACCTTTTATATCCATGATATTACAAACTGACAGTTGTCCAGTGCATGGACCAGCAAATTTTTCTTAAAGAACTTGGTAGTAAGCATTTCAACTAGGCATGTGGTCTCTGTCACAACTACTCACCTGCTATATAGACAGAAAGCAGCCATAGGCAGTTTGTAAATAATTTAGTATATATCTAAGAAATAATATCTCATATTAACTCCTTTAATGCAGTAAGAATACACTAGGTGGATGAAAATATTTGTTGCCTGAAACAGTAGGACCAGTAAGTCTTGTTTTTAAAAAAAGTTTATTATTTAAAAGTTTTTAGACTAGTGTAGTTTTAATTATAATGTGTTATGTAAATTAAAACATTCTCTTGAAATTATTTATCTCCCAGCTCTTCAGAAAGTAGCCTGATGTATAGGAATGGGCTTTCATTTCCAGTTGCCTCATATATTTTGCATTGAGATGCTGATGAGATAGCTCATTTTTTATATTGTTCCTTTTAATCTTCTTATCAGTTTTAATTCTTCAATTTATTTTCATAGCAGTATGGCCAAATACAGTGTGCCTTTGGTTTGTTGAGGGAGAAGCTTTAATGGTATTCTCAGATCTCTACCTCTAAAGGTTGTTTTCTCTACCTCTTTGAACATGGTGGTTTCAGGCATTACCAGGTGTCACTGGGCTTGAAACTGACGCTCCTGGTGCCTGATGACATGCTTGGCCATTCCTGAGATCAGAAGTGGCAGCAGACAGTTAACATCCTTGTGCCCAGTGGCAGAGCTGGCGTTTGCTGTCTTTGGCTTTCTCTCTTATCAGAGATCTCACTACATGGTAGCTCTAGGTAATGTCGAGTCCTGACTTTGTAATTCCGGGACTTGACTGACCTCAGCACAGCAGGGCGTCCTGGTGTCGGAAGGCAGACTGCAGACTGTGGGCAGCATCTCATCCACTGAGCTTCAGTCTGTACACAAAGCTAAGCAGCTTCTTCCAAGTGCTTTGTTGGCTTTCATTTGGCAAGTGAGAGTATATTTTTCTAAGCCCCGTGAAAGAAAGAGCTTTCATCATCGTGTCCCATACTGAATTTCTGCCACAGGTCCTTTAGTGATCCAAAGATGGTTGAAACTTTGATCTGTAGAGTTCAGGCAGAATTTGTTATGGGTGACATGTTTTTAAATTTCATTAATAAATTTTGTGCCTCCAAGTTCTGTTAGTATTAAATTTGTATCACTTACATCATTCTTCTTATCTAGGGGTTGTGTTGTTGATTGTCATTGTGATCTATTAACTTTTAAATCTGTGGGCAGTAAGGATGACTGATGGAAACGATATAGTTTTTACATTTGGTGACAGCTCTGATATCACCACTAATTATTCTTTTGTCTCTGAATATTGTTTTCCCTATAAATTGCAGCTTATTCAATGATAGCTTATGATTAATTTTCTGCCTAACATTTTATCACAATAACTTGTTACTTATGTACTAATTGCATGATTTACTGAAATACTTTGTGAACCCTGAATCCAGTCTCAGAATCGGAAACCTGCTGTTATCCAGTATAGACTTAAAAATTGACTCAGTTGATTTTCCCTTGCCTTTTTGTTTTCCCCACTCTTGTATTCAAGAGCTAATGAAAGATAAAAGTTATTTATCCTTATAGGGAAGACTCATTTTTTTTAACAGGTTTTCTAGTTGGTTCCTTAAAAAAGAAATTTTAATTGGGAAAAAATTTTTTTTTTCTTCTGTGTAATTGAGTAACACTGTTCTGTTTTATCTCTAGGTTTGAATTCTGGGAAGATTTTGAAGAAGACCATGGGAAAGGGAGAGAGAATGGCTATCAGAGTCTTCATAAGGTGCTAGAGCCTTTCCTTCTCCGGAGAGTGAAGAAAGATGTGGAGAAATCTCTTCCTGCCAAAGTGGAACAGATTCTCAGAGTGGAGATGTCAGCTCTTCAGAAACAGTATTACAAGTAAGTCATGGGCTGAGTCAGGCCCAAATGGGATTAAGATCAGTGCCAGGAAGACATGAGAGAGAGAACTGGCAGGTAAGCTGCCTTTTTTAGTGAAGTCTCAACACAGATTTAAATAGCAGTTTATTTATGGTCGGAGAGAGGGAAATTCATTTTTAAGGAATTGGTCTGTTTACTGTTGTTGATGATTACTTACAACAGTTAGCAGAACTCCAAAGCCAAAACTGTGAGGTCTGGCCTGTTCAAAGACCGGCCTTCCCTTGTCTCCGCCATTCTAGTTTCTCTTCTCCTTAGGTAATGATTACTATTATATTTAAAAGGCTTAATGTTTATCTTTTCCTTTATTTTTAATGTTTAAAATAGAAGCAGATACACTCTAGCTTCTTCTAGCCTTTCTCTTCTTGTACAGATGGTAACACCCTGTGCATTTTTCTGTACCTTACTTTTTTCACTTAGTGATGCCAGACAGCTGTGCTGGGGACACTCCACAGTAGTGGACAGAGGCAGACAACCTTTCCTGTTTACAGCTGCATAGTGGGTCTGTGGGGAAGTTTGTTACTCATCCCCTAGTGATGGCCATTTGGATAGTTCCGAATACCTGCCTTTTATAAATAGTGCTCTAGTCTTTGAGCGTCCCTCTTTGAGATGGGTTCCTAAAACATGTGGTTGCTGAAAGTGTAAAGATATTTCACAGTGCAGAAGAAAAGTGTTTCTCATAGTTTGGGGTTTGTGGTTAGAGCTTATTTGGATATGTGTGAATATTCATGCACTCCGTCCTCCCTTCTTTCCAAACTGAGAAAACACACTCATCATGAGCACTGTATTCTGTAAAACTCCCTTTTACACAGTTTAAATGGATATGTAGTTTCCGTTTTTGATATATCTCATTTATTTAAGTGATTTTCTAATTTGTGATAGCTTAATTTCTACTTTTATACTATATTAAAGACAGCTTCAGTGACAGCCATTGTTTATGTAAAATACATAAATGTAATATATGTTCTAGTGTCTATATATATATATTTTTTTTTTTTCTTTTGCCTTGGCTTTCTAAAAAAAAAGTATTCACTTTCAATTGGAGGATATTGTGTTTGTCTCTGCCATACATCAGTGTCAGTCAGTCATAGGCATACACGTGTCCCCTCTTGCATCTCCCTCCTGCCTCCCAGCCTGTCCCATCCCTGTAGGTTGTCCCAGAGCACCTTAATCATTGAGCTCCCTGCATCCCCGCATCAGATTTTCTGTTGCCATCATCCTCTCTTGGTATCCCTGTGCTCAGCCAGGGTGAAGACCGGATCGGATGTTGAGTGGCTTGACTCTGGAGATGTGTGAGGGCTCCTGCCTGGGTGTCAGGAGGCAGGAGATAAAGCGCCCTTCCTTGCCGTTTCTGTTCCCCCCCGCCCCCATGCCCTCAGCCATAGTGTCTCCTTTTATAATCTTCTGGTATACCCTGTTCTCTTTCGTTGCATCTGAGAATATAATTATTGTCTTGACTTGCAGATGGATTCTGACCAGGAATTACAAGGCTCTTGCCAAAGGAACAAGAGGCAGCACATCTGGTTTCCTTAATATTGTGATGGAGCTGAAGAAATGCTGCAACCACTGTCACCTGATTAAACCCCCTGAAGAAAATGAAAGGGAGAACGGACAGGAAGTTCTTCTGGTGTGTGCCTACCTTGTTTGTAATTAGTTTCTTACGGACAGTTTAATTTCTGTAGATGCTTTTACTCAAAACGATCCTTTTCCTCCTTGATGGCTCTTCAAGGAGCATCAAAAGAAGCTTTAAAAACAGGTGAGGAAAACCAAATAGCTAGGAAAAATCTGGAAAGTATATTGTCACAGATACCAGGTAAAGACCATTTAAAGACAAGGGATTGCTTGTCAGCTAGATTGCAGAAGCCTTCCAGAAGCTTTAAGATGATTTTAAAAATATGAGCTCTTAGAGGTGAAGGGCAGATTGAAGTAGCCGGTTGATCATGATCATGTCTTTTTGTTCTTCAGTCCCTGATCAGGAGCAGTGGGAAGCTGATTCTATTAGATAAACTGTTGACAAGACTTCGAGAAAGAGGAAACAGAGTCCTTATCTTCTCTCAGATGGTGAGGATGTTGGATATCCTGGCTGAGTACCTGACTATTAAGCACTACCCTTTCCAGGTAAGGATGCTCGGTACTTAGGGTCTCTCCCTTCCTCTCTCTCTCCCTTCCTCTCTCTCTCCCTCCCTCCCTCCCTCCCTCTCTCCCTCCTGGGTTGTATGCTTTGCTTGTTAAATTATCCTCAGGTAGAAAACAAAGAGTTTTCTTGTTTGAAACAAATTGAGATTAAGAGTCCAGGAGGGTCTTAATTTTACTTTTGTAAAATTAAAGGTTTTTGTCTTCATTCATTAATCTCCAGTAAGATTAGGAGAAAAATAAGAAGGAAGAAGGAGTTTCTTTAGCATAGTATTTTTCTGCATGTTAGACAATAAAAAAAACAAAAACTTATCTGTAATCTGTGTATAGGCGTGTATGCAGTTCATTTGGCCTAATATTTTTTAATGCTTTGATTTTCAAGACATTTAAGGCATGACTTATAATTATTAAATAAGTTTTTTCTCTAGTTTTAGATGGACTAATGCAGTTAGGCTGATACTGATGATACTTGAAGCTAGTGATTCTAAGAAGACCAAGCTTTAAAACTCAGTGCAGATTGTCTTTCAGAATACCCTGAAAGGCCTAGTTATATCCGTAATACCTGGTGTGGTCTTTCAGCGGCTGTCTTAGATACTGTGGTTATTATCAGAAATAGCACAGCAGAAAGAGTCAGTGATCTTTCAGTACATCTGATCCCCGGGTGCTTTCAGGTCTGGCTCATCCTTTGGCATCCAGGGAAATAAGGATATGTTACTTTCTCTCTAGGGAATGAGTAGTCTGGTGTCTGCTCAGGTTATCATGCCTAATGCCTTCGCTTACTGAGAATGCTGAAAAGAGGGCATTTGGGTTTTCTGATTTCAAAGCTTATCTTTAGGTCAGGGCTGTCAGGTAGCCTTGGTAGTCAGAAAGAAGAAGGAGGGTTCCCATGTGTGATTCTGCCTGTGTTCAGGTGGCTCTGGGTTTGGTGGGCAGAGTGCTGAGCTATGGGTCCTTCCAGACCCCGCTCTGCCCCGCCATTGATGACTGGCTAGCGGACAACATCTGTCTGGTCAGTTTTGCCCTCTGTAAAATGAGGTGGTTGGTCTCAAGTGGTGATTAGAGGGCAGCAATATGAAAATGATTTTAAAGAGTGAGAAACGCTTTATATACAGCGTATAGGCAGTAATTCTTCAGTATCCACCTATTATATGGTATGTCTACAGTGACATTGTTTTGGACCTAGAGTTGACATACAGTCTAATGTAAGAATTGTATGTGCTGGGAAATGCCAGAAGCTCTCTTGAGGATACATTTTGGCTGCTTGAACGCTTTAGTTTTGGGGAAAGCTGGGGTATATGACCAGCTTAGTGTTTTCAGTATTGTGGGGAAATGTCTTCCAAACAAAGTTATGTAAAGGGTTTTTTGATGTATACAGCAGTTAGTAACAGGGCAGCTTTCAGCCATATTAACTTAGGAGCATCACTTCTCTGCAGGAGCTAATTGTGAGGTGACCAGCGGTAGCGTTTCCTAATTTCTTGAGTACCCACAGATGGAGAATCAGACAAAGCCTCTAAGCACAGCGCAGTTGCCGTCTTTCTCCTTATGTCCTAGCAGTGATTCTGATCCTTGGATGAGCCTAGGTGGCCCTCAGAACCAGAAGTTTCTGAGCTTGAGTGTGTAACCAGAGAGCTTGGGGCATGTTGGGGGTGCTGCTCAAGCATAGCCCTTGGACGGCACTTGACCAGTGTGTTCTGGTTATTTTTACTCAGAGGGTGTTGGAGTGAGGAAGGTTCCAAGTCTTCTGTTCTATTTTGAGTGCAGCTGATTTTCCTACCTTGTGATTTTTCTCGTGGTTTATTTTTACAGCGTCTGGATGGTTCCATCAAGGGAGAAATCCGAAAGCAGGCGCTGGACCACTTCAACGCAGATGGGTCTGAGGTACAGCATGCATGGCTTTGCTACCTGGGCAGTCTGGGCTCTGTATCAAGAGGGAAGCCTTTCTAGCTGAATGTACTCTGTTTCAGAAGCAGTTCACAGTGCAGCTGTCCTGCCTGATAAGAGAAATCACTGATGTAAAAGGCGCCTCTTAACTTGGTTGTTTGTCACCCTGGAAAAGCATATCCGTGCTTGTTTCTCTTCCCTGGGCTGAATTAATGGCAGAGTAGCTCTGATATCAACAGAGTGTACTCTGGTGCTCCCAGATGGCAAATTTCTGGGCCTAGAAGAAAAACAAGGCCAGGTTGCGGAGGGCTGACCAATAGGATTCACTTTGACATGTGTGCTAATTCAGAAGGTTCCTACCTGTACTCTTGGTGACTTGAGTCTTAAAAAGTATGTTTTTGTCGTGTCTCAGATTTGTTGGACCTTGGTAGGGATGTGGCTTAATTCCCTTGCTTGGGCTGATAGGAGCATCGGTTCATCTGTTAGGTGTTCAGCTTGAATTTGGGAATATGAAGTATTTTGTTTTTAAGGCATATGTGGAAGAGCCCTTGGGACAAGCTAGAAGCCTTGTAACCTTGTAATGTGTGCCTGTCAAGCTGTTAAATACCATGAGATTTGAGAGAAGGAGGGGGAAGAGGTTTAGCATGGGGGGCTGTAGTGGTGTGAGGAGGGGAGGAAGCCAAGGAGAGTGCTGGAGGTGGGACTAAGCGGTCTGTGGAGAGAACCTGGGAGCCTCTGAAGTCCAGGCGACTCTTCTGTGTAGAAAGACCGGACTTCACTTTCTGCTTTCTCATGAGCTTTAAGCACTGTGCCTGTCACTCCAGAATGGCAGGACTCCTGCCCCTCGAATTGCACACTGGCCCAATTAGACTGTGGTATTCTGGCTTCTTCTCTAGCCTGAAATTTTAGTTTTCCTTGAGGAGTTTTAGACACTAATCTCTTCAGAACCAATGCTCTGAATAGTCAAGGACAAGAGGAATTGAATTATTAAAAATATTGATAACTGTATAGTTCCCATTGCTCCTCCTAGTTCATCATCTGTAAACTTTCACATGATTTCACTCCCGCTTCGTAACCCTGCGGTGGCAACTTCAGTGTAACAATCAGCACGCGGCCCTGCAAGTGTGCTGTCGGTGTCAGCTATTTTTATTATTCAGACTGTGTTGGGCTTGGCTTTTCGTGCCCTGCTCTGAGTTTGAAACTCAGTATGAGTGAAATGTCTTATACTGCCCTGAGTCAGAAAAAACTAAAGTCGGTTTCCTCATAGTTCTCCACTCATCCCCCTGCCCCGTGGCAAGATACCATTTTCTGCAAACCTGAGTCTTTCTTAATCAAAAAATTTATGTACTTTATTACTGGGAGAAAGGATTATATGCACATTTTGAAATTTCACAAGTTGGTGAAGAGTACAAAGAAGAAAAGCTGTACAAACTCCCATTCCAGCTTGCTGTTCATATCATCTGGGTCCATTTCATTCATCCCAGAGGAAACCCTTAATTTGTTTCTGTGTTTGCCCCAGTTGGAATCAGGCTGCATATAGTCTTGTCACCTTTCATTCAAAATTCTACTCCAAGCATTTTCCCCGTATCATTTAAAGATTTAAAAAATAATGGTTTCTAATATTTCTCATGCCTGTTCCCTCATTTATTTAACCATTTTATTGTTGTCAGATGTTTAGTTAAGAGGATGTGAGCATGTAAAAAAGGTTTTTAGTGCCTTTTGCTCAATCACTTTTTCCAAACACTTTATATTCATGCTTTTTTTTTAAAATGTATTAATTTATTTTGTTTTGCCTAGTCTTAGCTGAGGCATGTGGGATCTAGTTCCCTGACCAGGGATCGAACCCAGGCCCCCTGCTTTGGGAGTGTGGAGTCTTAGCCACTGGACCACCAGGGAAATCCCCATATTCATACTTTCATGTATGAATCCTTCTAATTTACCTCGCCCTTTAGTTTCATAGGTTTTAACCTTTACCTATTTGGTAATAGACGTAACTAGTATCTTAATATAATGCATACTACCTTTGATAAAGAATGACATTGAAAATAACTTTTTATGATCATTCAGAGCTCAGATTTTGTTTATGTCTTAGACGTCTTATTCTCCAGTGTTTACCTGTGGGCTTCGCTCTAGAGTGTGGAACTGCTGGGTATTTCTACCAAGGATCACAGACTCAGTGCTTCAGCACCCCTGGTGATCAGTTCTTCATTGGAACTGTTTAAAGTTCTTGTGAGACAGCGCTCTCTATTTTTAGTTCTATGACAGTGTTGGTGAATGATTTATTTAGATTGGGGAGACCTTTTCATTGCGGTTATGTATATGTATTAAATACAGCCATTTTATCAAAAGATAACTCAGAATTACCAGTGTTTGAGAGCCACTTTCTCGAGATGCAGCCGGGGGTGGGGTGCCTGCCTAGTCCCTGTTATGCGTTGCTATGGAAGCTGGGACATGTCAGGGCCTGGCTCTTTGCTGTGTGCAGCTCTTCAGCTTGTCCTTCCCTGGTTTCCTTGGTGCATGTTGTGTGGTGGTTGAGGGTCCTGTGCTGCCCAGTGGCTCCGTCCTGTCACCTGTTGGTACAGTGTCTCTGTATTTGTCAGCCGCCTAATAAATGAATAGACATTTGCTCAATAAAGTTTCCTTGCTTGTGTGGACTGCCTGCCTTACATGGCATGACTCACCTCCACCCAGGAAATAAGTATGCAGGCGACTTACTGATGTGATCCGTTGATAACTAAGTTTGTCTGGTTTCTGTTAACTGCTTGTATACTAGTTTTAGTTGGGCAGGACCACTAATTCTTTTGCTCCTGCTGCCTTATCCATTTCTACTTGACTCCCTTAGCTCATTGCACCCTCTCTTACCTTTTAGTCAAATGAGAACTCACTTTGCCATCAAGTCCCTGACATTCTCGTAGCCTCCGTAAAGGTTGTCCATCACGTCTCACTTTTCTTCGCACCTGCAGGGGTCTCCAGGTGTGAGGGCTTGTTGGGCTGTGCGGCTGTTTCTGAGAGGCCACTGCATAAAGTAGTATATTGCATTGTGTACAGGACTTCTGTTTCCTGCTCTCGACAAGGGCTGGTGGCCTGGGAATCAATTTGGCTTCAGCGGACACAGTTGTCATCTTTGACTCTGACTGGAACCCCCAGAACGACTTGCAGGCACAAGCCCGAGCCCACAGAATCGGTCAGAAGAAGCAGGTCGGTGGGAAAGCCTTTGGATGTGGCTCGGAGGGGAGGTTGTTGTCTGTGGGTAGATAGCTATTTGTTAATTAGCTAGTAGAGAGACGCTGTCTTTGGGGCTGAGATGAGATGAGCCTATAGTTATGGACCAGTTCTTTCTCATCGTTTGTAAAGTGTATGACCAGTAACTTTCTGGCTTACTCAAAAGGTACATGATGAATAGACTTAGAATTGAAAATTTCTATTTTAGTATAGAAAAGTTGTGATATTCACATTGTTTAGCGCAGTCTACTTTGATTACACATGGTCAGTATTAGTGCCGCCGTAGGCTGTGCAAGTACACACTTCTTTCCTTCAAGGATGAATTTCAAAGTCTGCTCCAGTATTAGCTACCATTTAAGTTTCATATATGGTTGGAGATTCAGTTTTGGTAAAACAGATAATTCTTCAGCAGCATTTTTATTGTTAGGTCAAGGCTATAATAATAGTTTTTAGAGGCAATTTTTATTTAAGAATGTAACATGCTGCCCATAATAGAAGATATAATATATTATATATATATTAATGCTTAAGTTGTCTGCTTGGATCAGTGACTTACAAGTAGTAAGCCATAGCAGAGAACAGATATTTTTTTTTCCTCTCTTGGTTTTAGACAGAAATAACTTTCTATGTGTGTGAACAGGCATAAGCATAACATTGCCTTTTCCTGCAGGTAAATATTTACCGCTTGGTTACAAAGGGGACCGTGGAGGAAGAGATCATAGAACGGGCCAAAAAGAAGATGGTATTGGACCACCTGGTGATTCAGCGCATGGATACCACTGGCCGAACGGTTTTGGAAAACAATTCTGGGAGGTCCAAGTAAGTGCCAGAAAGGTGGGAGAGGTGGCAGACGTCAATTTTACATCGTCATTTCGTGTAATTCATTCATTCTTCTCTTGAGATGCTCTGCAACAGACATTAATCCGTTGATTACCTGGAAAGGACCAAGCCAAAACTGCAGGATGACACCTTGATTTTATTTTGCTTTCCCTGTTTCTCCTTCCTCTTTTCTTTTTTTTTTTTGGCGTATCAGCCCTCCTCACGTGCCCTCTTGTCTTTCCTGCCCTCCTCTCTGGCTTTTTGCTTTTGGCTCTGCCTGTGCCGTACGACACAGCAGCAGCAGTGGCAGCTGTGTGCTTGCCATCAGGCTTTCACTGTATTGCCTTGGACTTTGAAGCAGCGAGGCTGCAGCAGGTTGAATTGGCAGCTGTTCCTTATTATTGGTAAAAATGTTTGTGTGGAGATTGCCTTTCCTGTTGAAAACAAAAGGGTATGATAGGAGAATAGTTAAGCTTCAGCTGGCTTTATCTGGAAGCACAGCAATTTCTCTTAGAGAGTTTCCATTTTCACCAAACTGTTGAGTCTCATCTTCTGGGGCAGTCTTACAGTTTGTGTTACAGGTTAAATCAAATGAGCCCTTTCTAATTAGGTGATGATGATTTGCCACTAAAAAGAAAACTAGGACAGAAAAAGCTTGTTCTTTTATTTTGGACCAGAGAGGAGGTGTTTGAAAATTCTTGGTGAACAATAACTTACTGAATTAAGGGATGAAGAGAGAATTCCCTTCTTTCATGTTGCTAGTTATCTTTCTTGCTTACCCATGTAAATATATGAACCTCCTGGAAAATAATTGCTGTTTTAGTCTTTTGTTAAGTTTACCACTGCAGACTCATCCTGTGGATTAAAAACCATGAAATATTTGTGAGATAATTTTTCTTGTGGCAGAATTTCTGTTTTCACCAGTAGTTGGACCTCTTTAGGAAGAATAGATATTTAGAACTCAATAGAAGTTATTTGATGTCCCTAAGAGATTGCAACTACATTTTACTCCTACAGTTCAAATCCTTTTAATAAAGAAGAGCTGACAGCGATTTTGAAATTTGGAGCAGAGGATCTCTTCAAAGAGCTTGAAGGGGAAGAATCAGAGCCTCAGGTAATTAACAAGGGGAAAGAATGTCTTGATAAGTATCATCTGTGAGAGTCTAAATTTTTCTGGAAGCACATTCTGAACCTGAGACTTTTCTAAAGAAAGAGTAGTTACTTGCAGAACAGTTTCTCTTTTTCCTTATACGGCTGAAAGTGCTTACAGAATTGAATGGGAAAGAATGAGAAAATCATGGAGGGTTTTGTCTTTGCTATTTTTTGTTCCAATTTTATTTCTTGTAATTTCTGAAGTGTCATCTTACGATTTATATGAATAGTAGTTTTGAAACGTTGGATATAAAACATTATAAAAACTGTGGGTGTAAAAGAAAATGGAGTATCAGAGAAGAGGGCTGGTTTATTTGCTCCAGTATTCCCAGTGAATGCTGACCGCTGTTGCCTTTTTACCATGTGCTTTCAGGAAATGGATATAGATGAAATTTTGCGCTTGGCTGAAACCAGAGAGAATGAAGTCTCAACAAGTGCAACAGATGAACTTCTGTCACAATTTAAGGTATTAAAATCATTGTCTGAGAAAGTCCTTGGCGTTGATTTGTGAACCAATAATAAGCAATGCCTGTCAGTATTTTGTCAGTGCAAGACACTCCGTGCTTTTCTTTTTACCTGACTTGATTCATAGCCCTTAAAATCATTCTCTAGAGTTCCAAGTATGGTGTGAATATAGACCGTACAGTCCTGCCCATGGGGGTAACCACCGAAGTGGTCCATCTTGCCCAGAGTCAGTGGCTAGAAGAAAAATAGTTGGTGTAAGTAAGGCTGCAAACACGCTGTCAGTGGGACGGGTAGGGAACTAGATAATGTGGAGCTCTGGGAGAGACACTAATAGAATCATGACAAAGAGAGGTCAGAGGTGTGAAAATCGAAGGTGACAGTGGGGAAGCTCTTGATGACGTTGTGGCATTAGGGAGGTTGTGGGATGGTTGGTGGTATTTGATAGAAAATTAAATGAGATCAGGGCTAAATGCAAAAGCTGGATACCGGATGAGTAGGAGGTGACCGCATTGAATACAGACTTTATTAAAAAGCTTAGTAAGGAAAACAGTGAAAGTAATTTATAAGGATGGAAGGTTCAGGCAAGGTAAGGTTTTTTAAAGGTGTTACCATGTTTCTAGGTTGAGGAAAGAGCTCGAGAATAGGAAAACATTGAAGGTTCTAAGGAAAGAAGGATAATTTGGTTACACATTGCCCAGGAGGAGACTGGAAGGGATATAATCAAAAGCATAGATGGAAGAACTGGCCTTCGAAAGACAAAAGAAGAACCCACTTTGGGAAGGAGAGGGGAGGGAAGATGTAGATGCTCCAGTTGGCGACCTTACTTACCAGTAAGTGAGGTGTTTGCTGAGAAGTGGAGAAGTTTTGGGATGGCTCCATCCAGGGGCCAGGAGTTGCTGGGAGGAACTTGACAGGGACTAGAGCTGAATTTAGAAGGTGGGGCTTCATGTTAGAGCAAGTCAGCAGGATCAAATGACTCTCCAGCATTACTTGAGGTCAGAAAAACTGGATCAGTTGTTCATCCCAAGGTGGAAGATTGGCTTAGGAGGCACAGAAGAGTCATCAAAGTGGCAGAAAGTTGCCCAGATTCAAGTGAGAATGTGGTTGAGTGGATTCATCGTTGGTTGGTTCTGAGCATGTTAGTGAAGAGGGTAAGAGGTGACATGGATGATTATGTGTGGTAGACCCACTAGGACTGAGAAGTGTTGGGAGGAAGCAGTACTTTGTGATAAAGTCCAGGGTTGGCCACAGGTCGAAGAAAAAGAAAGGGGTTGAGTGGATCACAGAGCTCTAGGGTCAGAGTTAATGTGTCTTAAGGATGCAGAAGATGGAGGTGAATTCTTAGTGTTTCAGCTGGATTTCACTGCTGTGACTAATGCTCCCTTCTTAAAGAGAAGTATTCTTCATGATGGTGTCCTAGTCAAAATATTATATGATTATTTAGATCTGAAAATTGCTGCATATTACAGATTGATCAGAAGCCACATTATTGGTGACACTTGTCTTTCTAAAGCCCTTTTGGCCATTATGTTTCCGCATCAGGTTAGGTAGGATTCTGCTTAAGTAGGGACTCTGTATGTCTGGAGTGCGTCACTGAATTGACTTTCTTTTCCTAATAATTCTCTTTTGTTAAGCTAATTTAACATGTTGGAAACATAACAAACATTTTTTTGAGATATTTATGACTACAAGTTTCTTAGGTAATAATAACCAATCCTTAGAAAATTCTTACTATACTGTAAGCACTGTTTTAAGTGCGTTCTGTATATCAGTCTTTCAGTTTTTACAACAATGTTATGTTCCAGTCACTGTTATCATCATTTATAGATGAGGAAACTGAGATACAAGGAGGCTAAGTAGATTTCCTAAAGTCACACATGTTTGGAGTTGTTATTACTTCTTTAGACAGGGATTCTGGCCTGTAGCGTCTGGCCCTTTACTGCTACACCACTCTTGGGAAAGTTAAATTCCCAGCTGCATGAACCAGTGATGTATCTGTAGTATTGGTCTTCGTATCAACTAATACCATTTTAAAAGTGAGATTTAAAGTAGTTACAAACAGTGCTTAACTTGAGAGATCAGTCAGATAATTCATTTTATGGAACAGAAAAATGTTAAATTTTAAATCTCAGAAATTATGCACCCTGGTTTTGTCGTATAATATTAAAATTCTGATTGTGAAGACATGATATCCATGTTGGGAGTTAGAGTTAATTTTGCCTAAAAGTTCTGATTTCAGTGTCAGCTCTTAAGTTATTTTGAGGAATGGAACCTCCTAAAACTCTTAACTTCAGTCCAGTCCTGGGGCCTGCCCACTGCTGCTCAGAAGTGGCCAGAGTTGGTAGATGTTTCTCTGTAGCCATAGTCTAAGGCTTTAAAACACATACATCTGCATGTATGTAATATGTATCATGTCTGTATAAATAGATATTAAATGTCTGGTATCAGGCTTTCCTGATAGCTCAGTTGGTAAAAAACCTGACTACAGTGCAGAAGACTGGGATTTGATCCCTGGGTCGGGAAGATCCCCTGGAGAAGGCAATGGCAACCCACTCCAGTATTGTTGCCTGAAAAATCCTGTGGACAGAGGAGACTGGTGGTCTGCAGTCCACGGGGTCACAAGAGTCGGACGTGACTTAGTGACCAGACTACAACATGAAGTAAATGGAATATTCTTCCAAGTTTGCTTAAAGTTTTGCATTTTATGTTTTTGTTCCTGAGACTAACGCGGTTTTGAGCATGTGAAATTATCAAATACCGTTAGCTTCTATGCTTTTAATAAAAGTGAATAAGGTAACCAGTTGACTAGACAGTAGCTGCTGCTTTGAGTTGTGCTTTGTTTCAGGTGAGCTCTATTCAGTGTCAGTTTACAGTGCACAGGCCTGTCAGTCCACACTGGGCTAACATTAGGGATTCGGATGTGATGATCTGTGTTTGCTTTATTTTTGGCCACACAGCACAGCATGTGGGATCTTAGTTCCCTGACCAGCGATCAAACCTGTGTCCGCTGCAGTCTTGCAGTGGAAGCATGGAGTGCTAACCACTGAATCACCAGGGAACTCCCTGCAAATATTATCATCAGATAAATCTAAAAGTTCTAGTTAGTGTGTTAGAAAATGTGTATGATTTAATAGCACATCTTTTAATAAAACATAAAACAGTTTGTATCTTTTTATCTTTCTTTATCCTTTAGTAAAATTCCTGATGAACTTTAGAACTCGGCAAGTAGATTTTGTTGAGGGGATAAGGGAGAAATTAGTGGAAAACTGATTTTTTTGATTATGTAATATCGTAGGAGTCCTCTTATTCATAGCATTTTAGATTCAAAACACTGCCTGAGTTGGTGTTTCAGTAGCTGGTGTTTGGGAAATAGTGAAATGTCGGTCAGACAGTGAAGTCCTTTTGTTGTAAGGTTGCCAACTTTGCAACGATGGAGGATGAAGAAGAGCTTGACGAGCGTCCTCACAAGGACTGGGATGAGATCATCCCAGAGGAGCAAAGGAAGAAAGTGGAGGAGGAAGAGCGGCAGAAGGAGCTGGAAGAGATTTACATGTTGCCTCGAATTCGGAGTTCCACTAAAAAGGTGATCGAGTGAGAAAAGAGACGGAAGCGCTTCTGACGTGCAGGGTTCCAGGGCAGAGTTTCGGGAACTTAGCAGAGGGAAGCAGAAGCGTGCGCAGGGCCCAGGAGCATACCTGGGAGATGTTCCGTCTCTGCATCTTGGCCCTTTGAGAGATGGCTGAACATGATTTGAGTTTGCCAGAAGGTTGCATTTTGCACCTGAGACCAGAATGAGTAATTCTAACAGTTTGGTTCTGATGGTCAAGGCCTTCAGCTTTCAGAGTCAAATGTCTCTTCCTCTGTAAATGTTCGTTCATAGCACTTGATAAAAATACTTAGTAAGAGATTATATAAAGGTGCTTCAGTTACAGAGCACCATCATAGGCACTATCTAATTTAATTTTTGCAAGAACATAGAAATAGACAAACTATGTTTTTATTACTCAATTTGTAGGTTTGCCTAAGATCCTAGTAAGTCAATATTAGCTAACAGTAGTTATCATTGAGTATTCACAGTGTACCAGGCATAATAAGTCAGTGCTTTTACACTGACTGACTCATTTAATTCATATGAAAACCCTATTTATAGGTGCTCTTATCCCCATTTTACAAATGGAAAACAAAGGCATGGAGAGGTAATTTGCCCAAGGAAGTAAACATGGACCTACAATCCAGATATTTTTATTCCAGTGTCCTTAGTGATGGCCAGATGACGAGAGGCAGTGTGGACCAGGGACAGTATGCCTCTGGCAGTGTGAATACACAAGCAGATCTCTCATCGCACGCTGTCTGCCTCCTCCTTTCTTAAAGGCAGATTGACTTGCCTGATAAAATAGGAAGTTCCGAGCTTTAAGGAGTTAAGATGGGCTGGTCTTAGTCCTTAGATTACTTGGACCTGGCATTTGCAACAGTGTACCTTTGCGTTTTCAGGCTCAGACAAATGACAGTGACTCTGATACTGAGTCTAAGAGACAGGCCCAGAGGTCCTCTGCCTCTGAGAGTGAGACGGATGACTCTGATGATGACAAGAAGCCCAAGCGCAGAGGGCGTCCCCGAAGTGTGCGGAAGGACCTGGTGGAGGGATTCACGGATGCTGAGATCCGGAGGTTGGTGGAGGCCCTGCTCTCCCTCCCCTCAGGTTTGGGTGGGCATGCTGTGAGCCTCAGGTGATGCATCCCTGACCTGGGTGACAAGGAGGGCGGAGGACAGTAGGGAGACAGGAGTCGTGCCCCAAGACTCCAGGGTGATTCTGCCTTCTCCAGGCTTTTCCTTAGTTGAGCTCTTTGTTTACTTCTTGTTCTCTGCTCTGAACATTTCATGATGAAGAAAGTCCAGCCAAGAGGAAAGAGGCTATTGGAGGTCACCTCTGGCTGGAACTTTTCTTTGTTTTTATTGAAGAATTGAGTACATACATGCATATTTAACAATGTATGTAGAAGAAATGGCATCATAGAAAAAATTAAAGGAGTACAGATAACCCCAGTCTGCTTTCTGTTAGTGTTAATACTGGTATCCGTTTGGTTTGCTAACACACACAACATGTTGTTATGCACAGCATATTGTTCGGCAGCTTGCTTCTCGTCACTTTCAGTTTTAGGCATCTTTCTGTGTCGGTAGTTACTACACATTTGTTGGTGTCTGATTCACATCCCTCCGCCCTCCAGAAAAATCTAAAATTGTTGCATTCAAACCATTTCCCCCTAGTTTCTATGTTATCTTTTTAAACAGGTGAAGAAAGTAGAAACTCTGAAGATAGCTAGCTTTATGATCTAATCCGTATTATTAACTTAACTATATCACGTAGTCCTTTTAGGTCAGTATTTGAAGCCATGAGGTTGTTTCCCACTAAATGTTACACCTGTTCGTTTCTTTATTACTATGGAAAAGCGTAAATGCATACAAACACTGGTGAAACATCAGCGCCCCTCCCGCAGGGCATCATCGTGACCGCTGCGCATCGGCGGTCTGTCGTGTGTGTTCCTGCTGCTCCCGTCGCCGGGCCTAGGGTCGCACAGAGAAGGCTGTATGCTGTGCTGTGGCTGAGTCGCCTGGGCTGACGGTGTCTGTTGGGCCTGCCGGTTTACCGCTGTTCGGCTCTTCTGTGCTCTTTGATCCTCTGCCTGGTTGTTCTGTTCGTTATTGGGAACGGCGTGCTGACATCTCTAGTGTTGCTGCACTGTTTATTTTCCCTATTTTGTCAGTCACTGCGTCCTGCACTCTGGGCCTCTGCTGTCAGGTGTGGATCCTTGATAATGTGCTGTGCTGAGGGACTGGCCCTTTCCTCATCAGAAAATGTCCTTCGTCTCCATTAACAGTTTATGTCTGAAAGCTTCTATCCTGGTTCAGTGCTCATGTAGATGCTCTGACTCTCTTGATATTGTATGTGTGGTATCTTTTTCCTTTTTTATTGCAATCTATTTGTATCTTTGAATCTAACTCTTACAGGCTGTATTTAGTTAGATGATTTTTTAAAATTCATTCTACTGATTTCTTTGTTTTGGTTGAAGTCTCTAAACCATTTACATTTAATGCAATTACTGATAAAACAGAGTTTATGTCTGCATTTTTCTGTTTGTTTTCTATGTCTTGTATCTTTTTTGTTTCGTTATTTCCCCCATTACTGCCCTCTTCTGTATTGCATGATTTTAGTATACTATTTTATTTTTCTTGCTTCTTTTACATTTTAAAAATTATTTTCTTTGTGGTTTCCCTGGAGATTATAGTCAATATTTTTAGCTTGGACTAATATGAGCTTAGTTTCAGTGGTATTCTAAAACTTGACTCCAGTTTAGGTACAGTCCTTCTCCCTTTTTGTGCTTTTGTTGTCAAACAGGTTTAAAATCATTCAGGAGAAGTAAAAAGTTACTGAAAAAAATACATACACACTGTCTTTTTTACTTACTCGGGTGTCCTCCTGAGGCTCTTGTTTGTTCGTGTGGATCTGAGTCATCGTTTCATGTCTCTTCATTTCTGCCCCAGGTACTCTTCTTTAGTGTTTCTTTTAAGGGCAGGTCTGCAGCAACAAGTTGTGTCTTTATTTATTTGGGAGTGTCTTAATTTCTCCTTTGTTTTTGCAGGATAGTCTTTATTCTTTTTCTCTTTCACGTTGGATAGTCTCAGTTGACTTACCTTTTCACTGATGTTTTTCTTCTGTCCATTCGCATCTACTCCTGTGATTTTTTTTCATCTTAGTTATTGTCCTTTTCAACTTTCAGTTTATATGTGACTCCTTTATATAATTTCCATCTCTGCTAATATTCTCCATTTAGTGATACATCATTCTCAAATTTTCATTAAATTCTTCAGACATGGATTCCTTTAGTTCTTGTATATATTTACAATAGTTGATTAAATCCTTTGTCTATTAAGTTCAACTTTTGGATTTCCTAGAGACTATCTCCATTGAAAACTGCCTTCTTCCCCTGTATATGGATTATACTTCCTTGTCTCCTGTAGCTTTTTGTTGAGAACTGGACATTTATGCAGTGAAATGCGGCTGGCCTGGACATCAGAGTCCCCCTGCCAGCCAGCTTTCTGTGTTTGCTGGTCGCTGTTGTCGTCGTTTGCCTGTTTAGTACCTTTTCGGGACTAGCTCTGTGAAGTCTCTGCTCATTTAGCTTAGAGCTCAGCTGATGATTGGGCAGAGACTTTCTTAAGCACCTTAAGGCTACCAAACAGTAAATCTCCAGCCTTTGCTAGAGGACCCCTTGTGAATGCTGAGGCATGTGTTCACACTCTGGCAGGCAGTGTACGACTTTGCCTTATCCTTCAGCTTGTGTTTGTGTGGAGCCTTGGACTGGTCAGAGGTGAGAGATTAACAGCTTCTCATGTCTTCACTGTGCCTGCACACAGCCCTATACATGTGCAGCCTTCTAGATTCCCGGGAATAGGCCCGAGCTTTTCAAAGACACCTGTGAACATCTTTTTACCCCAGTTTTTCCATCGTGGTTTTTATCAGCTTGTTCATCCTCAGCTTATAATGCTGCTTCAGGCGACCATGGTGCTAAACCTTTGTCTCTAATTAATTTTTGACTGATAAACTATGGACAGTCTCTTCACAAAGACCCAAGTCAGATGAAGACAAGCCTGAGAATGGGGTTTCTCAGAGTGCCGTCGGTCAGGCCAAATAGCACTGTGTTCTGGGGAAGGAGCTTCTGTGGAGCTCCAAGCCCATTCTGCTCCCTGGAATGGCTGCTGGGTTGCTGTAGCTGGGAGAGTGGTTTTCAAGGCAGTCTTGGTGCTGGGGAGGGGGCACGGGAAATAGAGCAAGTCAGAACGGCAGAGAGCTCACCATTCATACTGAGAGTCAGCTGTTTTCTTGAATATATGCTTATAAGTTAGCTGCAAGCCTTTGATTAATTTCCAGCATTCCAACAAAGTTGACTTGGACAGTTTTTGCCAGTGTTCTTCTTGCTTTTATGAAGGAGCAGATTCAGGGGTCCTTCTTACTCCATCATTCCTAGAGTGCTTCTCTGTCTCACTATTATTTTGAAGTAGGCTCAAAGGACATATGATTTCAGATGTAAAATATTTCAGTATATGTCAAGAAAAAGAAATGTGGAGTTGAGGAATAACCCTCAGGCTTGCTTTCATATACAGTACTTTCCTAATCCTTATATCCATGCTGTTCCTTTTAATATTGTTTCTTAGCTATTGTCATGTTCATCACCACTGTTAAGAATTGCTACGCCTTCTCTTTTCATTTTTTTCTCCACGGTATCTCTTTTCACTGTTAGCTAACCAGGTAATTTGGCGTTTTACAGTGATGCCCTTCATATATTGTGAGTCTTGCTTTTTTAGTGAAAGTGCTAGTGATTGGCTCTAGGGAGGCGAACAGATTACACATATATTGGCTTTTAGCGTAGTTTAGACTAGAGACTTGGGGAAGGGTGATTAGGTTTTAGGTTGGAGACACCGTTTGGCAGGAGTCAGAGTTTCAAAATAGTTTTGCCTAAAAAGTTTAAAATCATATATTTATTTTACTTTGCCTTATTACAATAAGTGCTTGAGGCAGTCCTAAAACTCTTCTAGATGTATTATTGACCAGAACATAATGGAAAATATTGTAGTATGGAATTGAAAGTAACAGCAGTGGACTGAATAGACCAGTAAAACTGTATTGGATTTTATCATAAGAGTTGTGGTTATTAAATCATTTATTACCTATTACCTGTAAACTTGTACCTTCTAAAAATTACAGTGCTAGAGTTAAGCCACCATACAGTTACATCCCTAAGCAGTTTCATGACCAGTCACTGAGAATAAAGTTGATCTTTGGTTTGAAAAGGTTTTTAGCGCTCATTTTAAGTTGGCCATTTTCAGAGGCATTCAATATTCATTCGTTTAGTGGCAGTTGCAAGGACTGGGCAAAATGTCTTTTTGACTGTTCTTATGTTTTTGACCATTTTTATGGCTCGTATTTCATCACAGGATGTGTTTGCACCAGCCTAGCTGAAGTCTGCTTTTTAAACGTGATTTATTAATCATTTTCCTAGGTTCATCAAGGCGTATAAGAAGTTTGGTCTCCCTCTTGAACGGTAAGCTTAGTAACACAATAGTTTCTTATCCAACTCTTTTTCCCTTCTATTATGTAGCAGTTTCTTTTTTTGGTTCTATTTTCCATTTTTAAGGTCTGGCACCTTTTGACAGTCTGAGTTTTAGACATGACATGCTCCAGATGACTTGGAGATCAACAAAACGTGATGCAAATGTAACTGCACTTTGCTTCTAGGAACACTGCAGTGAGTGGAAGTAGGCATGAGAAAGGAAAGTGAGCACGAAGAAGCCAACTAGTGCTGATAGCTGCTGGGCACTTCACCCGACGGCCCGTTTAGTTAATAAAGAAAGCTGAGCCCTTTCCCCTGTTTTCTGAATTAGTCTGTTTTTGTGGACTCTTCCAAGTCAAATTCTTTATGATGGAAAGTGAGTAAGTTAGACATAGTCACTGCTGGAGGGTTCTTGTTGGAGCCTTGGAACAGTCAGTTGAGGAGTGAAGAGAGAAGTGTCTTTGCAGGAGCAAGCTTATGCAAAACCAAGTGGTAGCTCACATGGGCACAGGGCCTTGAGGTGTGTCCCGGTATTTGTCTCTCCTCAGGCTGGAGTGCATAGCACGCGATGCTGAGCTGGTAGATAAGTCTGTGGCGGATCTGAAGCGCTTGGGGGAACTGATTCACAACAGCTGTGTGTCAGCAATGCAGGAATATGAAGAGCAGCTGAAAGAAAATGCCAGCGAGGGTAAGTCAGCAGGTCTGCCTCAGAGATGGTCAGAGACCTGAATTGGAATCCCTGCTACTCAGGGGTCTCTTCTCTGCTCTCTTTCTTCATACTTGTATCCTGTGCTTCCCTCCTTTTTTGAAGTGTGTATTCTCATCTGCCTTTATGTGAACTCAGTTGTTAGATCCCAAAGATTTACTCCCAAACGAAGCTGACTTGCCCAGGGTGCAGAGCACTGAACAAGCGGAATGATTTTTTAATGTTCCTGTAGAAAGGTCATGTTGGTTTGAATGATGTAAAGATCTGAGGAGGTAAAGCCCGACTGGGCACATTTGTATTGCCGCTGCGAGTGAGTACATTACAGACCACCAGTAGAAATTATCTTGGATGCACATACAGGTGTTGTTTTATTGTGATAAAGGATTTAGAGAATTAATCCAAATAGACAAAGCAGTAGCTGAATACTGTAAAACTTTGTGAGAGTGAGACTTTCTTGGCACTAGAATTTGTTATATTGAATTTGACTTGTAGCATGTTTTCCGTTACACACCCAAGGTACTTTTGCATGTCCTCTACAAGCAGGAGGTGTCAGGAGAGAGCTGAAGTCCTTGTTGTTAAAGGACGCCCTTATAGTTGAGCCTCAAAGAGACGAAGGTGTGGCCATTCCAGTTCCCTGGACTGTGGTGTATCTGTGCAGTTGCCTCCAGTCTCGTGTCTCCCTTCACTGAGGTTGCTCACAGGAGGCTCTGTCAGCTGTGATTAGGGGTTCACACGTAGGAGGCGGCCAGTGGACCTGGAATCTTGGTCCTGATGGTTCTCAGCTGCAAGGTCTGAGACAAGTGATAGCCTCAAGGGTCTGGGGCAGAATGGAGTAGTAGCCCCGAGTCAGCGGGCTTGGATGGCCACTTGAGTAACTTCATACACGTGAAGTGCTTGTCATCACGTTTGCCTTGCAGTGCTAGCTGTTTCATCAAGTAGAGCGTTATCTGTGCTCCGAAATTTTCTTCTTTATACTATTACTTAAAGTAATAGAATTTTAAAATACCTTGAATATAGTCAAAAACATTTTTTAGGTGTGGTTTTTGGGTTTTTTCCCCCCAAGAAAGAAAGAAAAACTTAACTTGAGTGGTATGGACAATGATCCAAATTTGTGCTTTTATAGCACCCAGAATACATTCAAAAGTAAACCTTACCATTACAGTGTTTTTCTTTTTTCCTTGTAATTGGCTTAAATAAGTATTACACTCATATGGCTGAAAAATGAAAACCAACTATCCCTGTTTCTTGTCTCTTTCTAGAAATGTAAAACATATATATGTTCGAAATAGGAATAGATACTATTTTAGCACAGTTGGAGATGTAGCATGCATGCTGTTGTGCCTTCCTTTGTCCACCTTACAGCATATTTGGGAATATTTCCTTGTGACAGGTGCCCCCTCGCCCACATACGTCTTTTCTGTGCTTATTCACAGTCTGAATTGGATGGATTGCTTCCTCTGGGCATTGCCTAACTTGCTCCCATATACCTGTATTTTCTATAAGCTGGCATTCAGTGTATTCCTGACTCCAGGTTTCCTGCATTGGCAGACTAATTCTTTACCCATACGCCACGAGGGAAGCCCCTTCCATATGCCTGTATTTTCTATAAACGGGCACTTAGTATATTCCTGAATCCAGTTTCCAATTCTAATGTAAGATTACTGATATCTCTTTTCTCAAGCCAAGAAATTTTTGTTCCTAGAAGTGTTAGCATAATCATTTATCTGTCTTACACATATTTCTAAGTATTAATAACCAGTTTTACTGTTCTTGGTTTTTTTTGGTTTGGATTTTTTTGTGTGTTGGCTGTCTCTCAGCTTGCTTGGTCTTAGTTCCCTGGATTGAACCTGGGCCATGGCAGTGAAAGCCGTGGGCCCTAACCATTAGACTGCCAAGGAACTCCCCCAGTGTTACTGTTAACAGTAAGACTTCTCAGTGCAAAGCCTGATGCCTTTGCATTTCTTTTTGTCCTTAAAATACATGCATTAGCAATATACAAAGTACCGTGTTTAAGATTGTTTGAAATTGTTCTTTTCTCTGTGTGGTTATAACTTATGATAAGTCGTTCAGTATCTTCTGTTTACATTTCAGTTTCTAGGGACTGCTTTTCTTGTTTTTATGAAATGTTGTGTGTTTTAACTTTGTAAACCGTTTGCCTGGCCCAAAGTCAGAACTGTAAAACAAGGAGCGCATGGAGAACCTTGCCTTTATCCCTGTCCCCAGGGCTGTCTTTTCTCTCACAGACAAGTGTCATTATCTCACGGATTTCGACTTTGGCCAGGTCTGTGGTTAGAGTTGACCTGCTTTGTTTTTGCCTCTAGGATCACTTTAACTTGAAACTTGAGCTAGGGATAACCTTTCCATGACTTACTTTGTTCATCCTTTCAAATGTGTTAGGTATTAACTTGATCTCAGGCTTCTAGAGTCAAGAAGTTCATCTTAAAAAAATTTATTGATGAGTTAGAAAAACAAAAGAAAAATATATTTAAGTGTTTATATTACTCCTTGAAAGTCTTCTTTCATTAATTAATTTTAGAGCCAAAGTATAAAACAAAGAGGAAGATTAAAATACAATTATAAACACTGCTGGACTGAAAAACTCTAAATCTTAAAAAACCAAACTGTTTAGAGATTATTTCACAAACATTAATTGAGAATTTTTTTTTGCCTTATTGATTGTATCTTTGGATTAACAGTAAACCAGAGATATACATTGAGGGAATAAGAGAGCATTTAGGATTGTTCACCTACGTTTTCTGTGAAGCGGTGAATTCTCACGTAACAGATATGCAATTGATGTTCTTTAGGGAAAGGACCAGGGAAAAAGAGAGGCCCAACTATCAAGATATCTGGGGTTCAGGTTAATGTGAAATCTATTATCCAACATGAAGAAGAGTTTGAGATGCTGCATAAATCTATCCCTGTAGACCCTGAAGAAAAAAAAAAGTGAGTATAACATGTACCCACGCATGGGTGGCTGTGCCATTAGAAAACAGATGTGAAGTTATAGTGTAGTACTTTCATTGTCTTTTCTCTGATGTACTAGAATGCTTTGTCTATGTTCATTTGTGTTTATTTCCAAATCAGAAAGGCCTCTCCTCTCACGTCCTCCTGCTTTGGAAATCTTTTCAGGTATTGCTTATCCTGTCGTGTCAAAGCTGCACATTTTGATGTTGAGTGGGGAGTAGAGGACGACTCTCGTCTATTGCTGGGAATTTATGAACATGGCTATGGAAACTGGGAGCTAATTAAAACGGACCCAGAGCTTAAGTTAACTGACAAAGTAAGTGATTATCTGTGGTGCTGGAGATTTCTAGAAGATTTGTTGTATATCTTTTTATCAATGACTTACTTTTAACTGTTTTCTGAGGGGTGGGGGATCAAATTGAAGATTAGTATAACAGTAAATTCCTGGGGTTTCTAGCCTTGAAAACATTACCGTCTTTAGTGGACTGTGGCACTATTTCAGAGCTGAAGATAATAGCCAGGTGAAATTTTGGGGAAATATATAGGAGAAATCTTAAAATTCTGATATTTATCGTAGGTTAGATCTCATTGCAACAAATACCAGGGTTGGATTATTAATAATAAAAGCATTCCTCAGCCTGAGTTGTTGGCACTTTAAAACGATATTGGATTAGTTCTCCACCTGGAGAAAGAATGAGCCATGCCTTGGTATTTTTTGTAATGGAGTTAAACACGGGCTGTACTTCTCCCACAAAATCAAGCCTCCCACCCTATCCGTTGCACATCAGGCTGCCTAGTAGTGAGGCCGTGCTCAGAGCTGTAAGCAGGGAAAGCTGACTGGCTCAAATTTTCGTAGGATGCGCTCCATGTTGGGCTCCCGGCAGGGCTTTTCCTGGCACGTCCCTCAGCGCTCATCCCAGGTGCGGTGTTCTCAGAGGGTGCCAGCACCCTGCCATAAGCACTGAGACCACATCCAGCCTGGCCAGGAGGCCCAGCTGCGTCCTGGCGTAGCTCAGTGCTCTCCGGCAATGCTCTAAGAAGCATTTTCAATCTAAAACGAAGCTTTAACCTAGCTCCAGGGATTCCCTGCTCCTGGAAGGAGGAAATCCACGACGGCTGGGATGCTCTAGCAGACGAAGCCAACAAGCCCCTCCTACCTGAGTTGTTCTACCCTGTTAACAGCACAGGTAGGAGCCAGTGGGAGAGCTGGATTTCTCCATCCCATTTTGTAAAATGAGAACAGCTCATAAGGGATGTTCAGTGACTGGGAGCCATGGACATGAGATAGGATCTGAGGCTTTTTCTGTGTTCTGGGTGGTTGGGGAGGGAAAGGATCGTTCAGCTATTTGTCATCTCTGTTCATCCTGATCCACTAACCGGGCTGTGGGCCATGCCGGGTGCTTCTCTTCCTTTCCTGTTGAAGATTCTGCCCGTGGAGACAGATAAAAAGCCCCAGGGGAAACAGCTGCAGACCCGAGCAGACTACTTGCTGAAGCTGCTCAGGAAGAGTCTGGAGAAGGAGGGCACCGTGACGGGCGGGGAAGAGGTGAGTGCAGCTGCCGGCCAGGCATCCCCTGGAGCCTGAGGCTCCTGCCCTGCAGGGTTAGGTGGGCAAGAGATGCCCCTTTGGCTGTGGCACAGAATGCTATCCTCTCCTTGTCAGCTTGTTCAGTGGTAATGGCTTGGTTGGTAATGGTAGGAGTGTTCGTGTAGTAATTGAATACCTAAACACCTTGGCATAAACCCATTCTCCTAGAATACTGCCTCAAAATAGTTCTCATCTTGCCCGGTGCCACTGGTCTAGATAGACTGTTGCTGTTGCTTTATGCCGTTTCCTTAATTTTGGAGCATAGATCTTGTTACTGTCTGAATATCACAGAGTTTGCCTGTTGTTCCAGCTAACACTGGCTACGTGTAGTCACAGGTCCCAGGGATAAAATGGGTAATTAGGATACACAGTTAACTCAGAAAGTGGACTTCAGTTGCAGTGACCTTCCCTGCTCAGTGAAAGATTTCAGCTGAGTTACTAATGGACTCCTCTGAGCTTTACCTTTTATTTCCTCAACTTGTCATTTCTCTTCAAGCCTAGAAAGATGCAAATCACAGTTAGGAGATAGTATAGGTTACAGCCAGTACCGGTAGCTTTTGTGTGTACACACTCCTTAAGTGCTCCCAGAGCTATGCCATTTGTGTTAATTTCCCTCCATTATAAACAAAGCAAATTTTAGAAAAAAAAAAAAACAAACCCAATCCCATACTTTGTCCTTAACAAAGTCCCATTACGTAAGTAATGTCATTCTTTGCATAACATGTTGAGGATATTCTGTAAGTTAGGTTTGGGAGAGATAGATGAGACCGTGTTTTTTACTTTTGGATAATACTGTATCTGAGTAGATAAACACACTTTCCTTATTTTTGGATACAGCATGCTTCTGCATTTTTTTAATGTTCCTGTTACTATCTTTTGCATATTATCTTTCTTCGTATTTGTGCATAAGGTGTTTTTCCTTCTTTTGAATTTTGTCTTGAGATTGAATTCCAAAAAATGGAGTCAGTGGGTTCACTAATATGGACATTTTTGTGAGGCGCAGGATGATTTTTTTTTCTCCTTCAGATAAAATTGATTGCACTACCTTGAATTTTCTTTTGAGTTTCCTCTTTTGAATTATGTGGCTGCTACTATTCAAAGAATCGTAATGTTATCTGGTCATGCTTTTGAGGGACTTGATTTGTAGTTTTATCATCATTTTCTTCTCATTTCCAGGCCAAATTAAAAAAGCGGAAGCCTCGAGTGAAAAAGGAAAACAAAGCACCGAGGCTGAAAGACGAGCATGGAATTGAGTTTTCATCTCCTCGACACTCAGACAATCCATCAGAAGAGGGAGAAGTGAAGGTGTGAGGCTGAGTTTCAGTTGAGACGATTTTCTAAGTTACATTTATTGTGCCAGCTGGTGTAAAACCATTTGAAGTGTGTTTGGTTTATATACCAGAGTAGGTAAAATGGAAATAGAAAATACATGTATCTTTGCTTAACCTGTTTTTCATGTAAAATCAGTGATTGAAATAATGAAAGCAAATAAAGGGAGCCACGAAATTTAGTGATGAATGGCAGCTGATGCCCAGCCTCACTGCTGGGGTGATGAGGTGTGGTGGAGACTGGTTGATCAGGGAGCACGTGCCTCGTGCATAGGGGCATCTATGATGCAGTTCACTGTTGGGCCAAAAAAACTCTCCTGTGGTTCAGACTTGGCCCAGATCTGTCAGTTTGTAACCTCTGGTCTAAGGAAAGTGAAAAGTAACTTGGTAGCATTCAGCCTGTTGAATCAGGGACTGAAAACTATGGGATTTCATTTTGTTGCACTTTGAAGTTAGTTCCAGGAGGCTCAGCAGTGGGTACATGAACTAGCATGGATTTGAGTCAAGCATACCTAAATTCAGATCCTAGCAACCTTACCAGTTACTACCTAGCAGTAATCTCTGGTCTTCAGTTTTTTCCATGAGAGTAATGACGCCTATGTAGTGAAGAGCATCTGTCTGTCTAGGCTTCGGTTGAAGCAGATGGCTTTAAGGCTGTGTGCTTGAGAACATGCTTCTGTGGGTGCAGCGATGAAGCATTGAGGGCAGTGCTTTTTAGATGTTTTTTTCTAGAAAGTAAACGAGGAAATAAAAAGTTTGTGGCAAAACTCACAGCCCCATTTGTTTTCTAGGACGATGGCGTAGAAAAAAGTCCAACGAAAAAGAAACAGAAGAAGAAAGAGAACAAGGAGAACAAGGAGAAACAGATGAGTTCTAGGAAAGACAAGGAAGGGGACAAGGAAAGGAAGAGGTCGAAAGACAAGAAAGAGAAGGTACCGATGTCACTCTACTTCCTGAGATGCCCACAGCCTTTGGGATTCCCTCCTAGAATTTAGAAATAAATCGGGGTTTGAGGGCCCTGAAAGAATCGTCATTTCATGACTGTATCCCAGGAGGAAGGATGGGGCTTCCTGTTGGGATGCCTGCAGAGAGGGGACAGTGTGTGAGTTGCGATATTCTTCAATGTAGAAGCCTTTACTCGCTCTTTTATTACACATTTCAGAGAGCGTGTTAGAATGAGATGGAACAGGAAGTTACTGATACATGTTCTCAGACTCATGGTAGAAAAGCACCGACCATAGATGAATCTAAATACATGAAAGGTTTAGAGTTCAAACCAGACACTGTCAAGAGTAGAAATGGGTTAAAAGCCTTGGTATTGTGTAATCTTCATATCTGGGGTTTTGTGAAGTTCATTCCGAACCTAGAATTCTGTGCAGTGTTGTATCTTGCTGACTTCTGATGAAGTTATTTTTCAATTAATCTTTAATCAAAACATGCAAATAACTGAATTCTACCAACCACTTATAAGTCTAACAGATTCCTTAATGAGGACATATGAAACTTTTTTTATTATATGCATATAAGAACAAATATAAAAATTTGTTTAAAAACAAATTTTTAGAAAAATTAGGCCAGGCTATTTGGATTGCCTTTTCTTCCCACATAACAGTATATCACAAATAGTTTTCCAAGTAAATAAATTAAAAAGTCATTTTTAGTAGATAAGGAAGATTTTGTTTGATTATAACTTTTTGGAAGTAATTTAAGTTTCCCATATTGACATTGCTTTCAAATTTCTAATGTTATAAACTCTTGTTGTGACAGATATCTTTCTTTGCATTTGTGCTTCTGCAGAAAGATACCTTTAAAATGAAATATTGGAAAAAAAGATGCACAGAAAATGATTTAACCAGCAACCATGTACCAGATATTGGTACCAGCAACAGATATTGGTACCAGCAACAGATTTTGCAGCTGTTGACATTTTTCTTGTTTACTTCAAGTGGTTTTTCCGGCTGCTGTGTTTGGTGTTCCACACACCCATTACCAAGCACCCCTCAGTTAAAGCTCCCCTCTGTCCCTTCTCCCAGTTTCGTTACCCCCCTTTGTGACAGTACTCTGACATTGGTATGAAACTACCTTACCCATGTTTTTATGCTTTTCCTACATATTATGTAATCGTAAGCAAAGCATAGTATTGTTTTATGTTTTTAAATGTTCATACCTAAAGTTAGTTTTTATTTGTATCTGTGTCTCCATCATTCTGCACCCTTTCATGGATAAACGAGCTTCATCCACCTGGATTCGTATAAATTCAGTCACTTAAACTATTTTAATTACTTAGATTGAAGCATATGTTCATTCTTAAGCTGTTAATCAAGCTGCTTCTTGCTCCTCTGCTGGAGCTCTTCAGTTTGCAGTCTTAACCTCTCGATGACATTTTTGTACATTTCATCGATTAGGGGATAGAAGCCAAAATAGCACTGCTGAAGCTAAAATTAAAGTCGGCTCTGCTTAGAGACAGGAGCGGGAATGATATGATTAGGCTGTTAATTGAATGTGTTTGGCTTCATGATGCCTCAAAACTGAGGCCGTCTAGTGCACCCACTTATAGTGGCGTGACACAGCAAAGAAGCCCGAACTACAAGACAGGCGCACGCAAGTGACAGTGACCTTGTAACTCTTTTCCAAAAAGCCTAAAGGTGGTGACGCCAAGTCTTCAAGTAAATCCAAGCGCTCTCAGGGCCCTGTCCATATCACAGCAGGAAGCGAACCCATCCCCATTGGAGAGGATGAGGAGGATGACCTGGACCAGGAGACGTTCAGCATAGTAAGTCCTGACATCGAGGGCCGGGGTCTGCAGCTGCCATGCTTGCCACGCCTCTCCCGGCTCCTGCGGCCCAGCTCGTTGTTCTCGTCAGCAGCGTGACTGAGACCAGGCTGGGGTCCTGGCCATGTGAGCTGGAGCAGTGGCGAGCGTAGCCTGTCTCACAGGCTCCCGTGCTGTGGGGCGAGGAGCGGAGCCACAGCCTGGGGTGTGGTCCCAGCCGCAGTGTGCCGCCTCCTGAGAGACAGGCAAGCTGAGGGGAGCGTCGTGGACCGGGCCCTGCCCAGGATGGTGGCAGGCCCGCGCGTCCTCGGGGGCTTGCTCTCACCAGGGCTTTGGGTGTGCCCTTTATTAAGCTGCACTCGCCCCCTTCTCCTCCCCTCTCGAGGCCTCTTCCTCTCCCAAACTTCCACACGTCACGGTTCACTTGGTGTAAGCGTATGTTCATTTAGTTTTGAAGAAAAAGTGGTCTTCCAACTCTCAGAATATTCCTGCTCTGGGGCAGCAATGACCTCATCCTGTAAGAGTCTTCTCTCTTTTTACCCTTTTTTGTGTGTGTCTGTGTTCCCAAAAACCTATATGCATATGTGTATTTTTTTTTTCTCTTCACGCTTATCTTGTTAAATCTCTTTACTCTTCTTCCTGTGAGCTCTCTGAGGGAAAGTACTCTGTCTTCTAAAGTAGGTGTAGATGATAGAAGTATCTCAGTAAGTGAGTAAATGAATTAATTACACAACCAGCTCTCTGATCTGTTTCTGGTTCTTCCTTAACCCAATATTTATAGGAGAAAATCATTAACTAATGCTTCGGTGGTAGCATACTATTTTAAAAATGGCTTTTACACAGCATTGTAAATCAGCTGTTTATTGTTCTTGTTTAGTCGCTAAAGTCATCCCTGAATCTTTGCAACCCCTTGGACGGTAGCCCTCCAGGTTCCTCTGTCCTTGGGATTTCCCAGGCAAGAATATTAGAGTAGTTGCCATTTCCTTCTCCAGGGGATCTTCCTCATCCAGAGGTCAAACTTGCGTTTCCTTCACTGGAAGGCAGATTCTTTACCACTGAGCTACAAAAGAAGCACCAATCAACTGCACCTGAATTTAAAAAAAAAAAAAACAAGAAAGGAAATTGCATTTATATATTCCAGCTCATTTACTCTTGTTTTTATATTATGATATCTTTTAAAAATGCAGAAAATTTTCAGAAATAATAATAGGCATTGATAGAGGTGCCATAAAGTCTTGTCAGGTCTGAATTTTTTAAGGCTCAGACTGTTAAGTTGAAGCTCCTGGCCCTGGTTTGTGTCCTCCCGGAAGTGACCACAGCTCTGAATTCGATGCAGTTCTCACGTGTCGTAGTTCTCATGTGTGACTTTGGAGCTTCACTACTCAGCGTCTTTAAAGACAGCAGTAGCTCACATAGTCAGCCAGGCGCTGTTAGTGTGCTTCTGGTGTGCTTTCTCCATGCCTCCCTGTGAGGCACGCGTTATCTCTGTTTTACCCCTTAAAAAATAATGTGGGGAAAGTTAAGTGCCTTGTCCTTTTTCACAGAGTTAAGAGGTAGAGCTAAGATCTGACCCAGGCGATTTGACCCAAGGGTGTGGGTTCTTCCCATTACACTGCACATCCTCCCGAGTGTCCATAGACAGCATAAACTGCTGCTTTCCAGGTCTGGAACCTGCTGATAAATGCCACGCCGTGTATCTTGTACCTTGCTTCAGCATGCACACTTTTGAGATTTATTCATGTTAATCGTGTCTCTGATTTCAGTGTTTCCTATTACTGTTTTATGATTTCCACAATTCATTCTTTATCCTATTGATGGACATTGGGGTTTTCCAGATGTTCACCACTACAAATAGGCTACAGTGAAATTGTGAATATGTCGTCATACGTGTGTGTAGTAGCTTCTCTAGTGTGTAGCTTGTGCAGAAAAGCTGGGTGTTTCTTTGGGTCTACACATCTCCTGCTTTATAGATTTGTAGAATTCATCTTCGAGGCAATCGTAAAGATTTGCTCTCTTTCTAATGATGAGTGAGTTCTAGGTGCTTCCCAGTCTTGGAAACACTTGGTGATTTCTGGCTTCTTGATTTCTGCCAATCTAAGAGGTGTGAAAACATTGGCTAGTGGTGGTGTTGAACGTTCATTTTCATATTTGCCAGGTATTTGTGTTTCCAGTGACTTGCCCGTTCATATCTTTTGCCTATTGCAGATAACTTTTATGTCCGTGCCTTCCCCCCCCGACCCCTGCCCCAATACCTGAGCATTTGTATTTCTCAAAAAACTTCAAGATAATTCTGATAGGCATCTGGATTTTTAAAAGTGATTACGGGTAGTCCTTACCTTTCCTATAGGAATCTTGTTCATGATGCTGATCTTTTGTGTGTTGCAGTCATTACAGGTATCTTCCAGTTTATTTTGTGTCCTTTTTAAAATTTAAATATATACTGAGAAGCATATTTCAGGTATATGGCTATGGAGAGTATCACGGAGTGATGGGAGTGTGTTGGATTTTTGTTGTCATGCAGTTACATGGACATGTGCCTTACTAGCTCCTTATACTGGGTGCTTAGTGGCTGACAGCCATGCCGTACAGGTCAGAGAAATGCTCCTGACTTTCTCTGTGGTGATTTCCTCCTCGGTTTACCCTGGTTTTCGGACATTGGACTCTGGGAGTGGTCCCTGATACTATCTTGAAATGTTTCCACTTAGGCAATCCTATGTCTCTCGGGGATCTCCTCGGCTTTCTTCTGAGGGGAAATGCCATTATTTCTTTTGAGGCTTGCACTTCTCTTGCCATTTTATTTCCAAGCTCTTTTCCCCCCCATGTATCTCTCCTAGATTTGTTTTCCATCATTCGTGTTCGATTTTTTTCAGATGGCTTGCTGCTCCTGGGTTGTCTTCTTATATTGAAGAGTAAGGACTGAGCTTCGGATTGGAACCTCTGAGCATGTGGGTGGCACTTGATCAGCTCTGAGAGTGTTCTTCGTAGGGTGATCTGGCTGGGCTGCTTCCTCAGAAAACTTCAGTGGGGTGGTCAGCATCTTTTGGTTCTTGCTCTTGGGTGGTCAGGTTTTAGGCACAAGAATCCTCCAATTCTCCTGATGGAGAATTAAGACCTGGCTTTCTTCATTCTGGAATCTGAGAGGCAAAAAAAAGCAAAAACCAAGCTGGTTGGTGGCTCATCTAATACGCAGATACTGCGCGTGTGTTCCATATAGTGGTGTTCTCAGTGCAGCAGCCTTGCCTCTCAGCTGTGCCTGTCTAGCCCAGTCAGAGATGTGCGTGTCTATAATGAATCTGAGTATCTATTCCTTTTAGGCAATCTTTAAAAAAAAAAAAAGATTCCTTATTTTCAGCCTTCACCCCTACGGCCAGTGATACCTAGCAAGCCTTTGGGGGAGTAAGTTTGCAGCATAAATCGGGCTGGCTCTCAGCTCTCTATTAAGTATCTATTAAGTGATTTCACTTGCTGTGATAGTTTGCTGCTGCTGCTGTTTTCTTGCATATCCCTTGTCTTTGTGGGCTTGTCTCTTCTGAAGTCAGTTCCTTTACTGTTTGTTGTGTTAGTGGATGGAGACAGGGAGAAAAAGTTTCTTGTGTTCAGTCCACTGTCTTTATCTGGAAGCCTTTCCCTCAGTTTCTTGTAAGCCTGAAGGACTTGTAAATATCTCACCCTGCAGTTTTAGGCAGTTTGTGGTGCCCGGTTTTCAGGTTAGGTCTGTAGTTCTGCTTCGCGTTTGATGTTCATCACGAATGCCCCTCTGGCAGATGAGGAAGCAGCAGTGTTCTGGAGGCGAAGTAAGGTGTGGACGCCACCGCTCTGAGCGGTGGAGCCGAGACCAGAGCCTGAAGTTTTTCCGACTCGAACGTTTTTCCTTGTTGCCCTGCCTTTCTTTCCCTGCTTCTCCACAAGTGGTCATGTGGCCTGAGGGGGGCTGTGTGTTCTCTGGGAGTGCAGGGCGCAGCAAGCGCGGGGTGCGGAGGGCTTATGTCTCTCCTCCCTTGCAGTGCAAGGAGCGGATGCGGCCCGTGAAGAAGGCGCTGAAGCAGCTGGACAAGCCGGACAAGGGGCTCAGCGTGCAGGAGCAGCTGGAGCACACGCGGAGCTGCCTGCTGAAGATCGGGGACCGGATAGCCGAGTGCCTGAAAGCCTACTCGGACCAGGAGCACACGAAGCTGTGGAGGAGGTGAGCCGCCGTGGCCTCGCTCGCCCGCCGCGTTGCCTGCTCGGGCTTGGTGACAGAGTGTGTGTGTCAGGCATCCTGCTTCTGTTTTATACACCATGACACAGCCACCTAATGAAAAAATTTTTTCTCAGCAAAAGTCGACGGTTGGCAGCATGCCTGCAGACTTCAGTTTTCTTTTCCTGAAATAGCCTGTTCCTCTGAGACCAGTCTTGACTGGGTAGGATGGTGATATTATTTTATGAGAGAAATACTGTGATAACTGGATTTGCTGGCCTGTCCTCGGAATAAAGACTCAGTCTGAACCTGGACGGGTTAGAAAGCATCTATAATTTCACTGCTCTTCCCATTTCAGGTTAATAGTCAGAGATAATATAACTTGTTGGGTAGTTCTGTATCAACTAATAAGAGGAGGCAAAAGCTCAAACCACCAGAGCTGTGAGTTTTCTTCTCTCTAATATACTTGAAGAACTCGAGTAGTAATTTGGATTAATGCAGTTAATCCAGAACTTCAGTTTGTAAGGCATCCTGACTTACATAGATTCATTTATAATTCATTTCTGATGTTTATAAAACGTGCCTGCAATTTCTCAAAAAAAATTGTAATGTGAAGTCTCTTTCTATATTCCGCAGTTACACTGAACTCATACTTCAGAGTTAATTATCTTTGTGTAATATGCCTAACATCAGTGGATGGATTTTTGAGTGAAAAGGAGATTTAAGAAAACCTCTGTCATGATGCTATTCATAGCATGCTTCACAGCCATGAAAAAAGAACGTTTAAGTTTTGAAATGTGACTTGACTTTCCTCTTAGACTGTTCCCAGCTTCTGGATCCCTGTATCTAGCCATCTGGCTCTCTTTTTACCCAGCTTAACCCCTATTGGAAGATAACAAAAGCTCATCATCCCAGCATATAGTTCCATGAGGCTTGGCTGGATACTGGGCACTATGGCCAGTCTGTGTTCAGATGCGCTGGGTACTGTGGTCCTGGCCTGCTGTGGTTCATAAGTAATTCCTTGCCCACTCATGAGAAACTGTCCCTCATGAAGTGGTGCTTGGAAGATCAAGTCTAGTAGGAATTCGAAGAAGGTAGGAACCTGTGCAGAGGAGCAGTCAGGGAGGGAAGTCTTGCAAGGGGCAGGCAGGTAGACCGAGCCGGCATGGGAGAGCAGAGTGGACCTGCTTAGATGGGAGAGTTCTCAGGCTTCAACAAAGCCTTGAAAGTGGCTCTTAGGGTTTAAAGCAGGTTGTTAAGATGACTGAAGTGCTGCTACAGAAGGCTTAAGAGAGAAAGGTAAATGCCTTTCCGAATGCGGCCGCAGGTTTACTGGTCAGGAGCAGGACAGGGTTCTCTGAGCGGCACTGCGTGGCGTGGTGTGGCTGCTCTCCAAGACGTGTGCGAGGACGCGCGCCTTTCCTTCCAGTACTCGAGGGTACCTGTTTCTCCGTGTTCTCCACACTGCTTCTCCAGCCACTCCCCTGTTGACAGTCGTGCCATGCACAGTGGGATCGGAGTGGAGCAGTCATTTGGAGCTGTGAAGGCAGGGATGGCAGGCTGTGCTGGTGACAGCTGAGGGGAAGGGCGAGGCAGTGGTGCAGCGGTGCAGAGACGCCTGCCTGCACCCGGGTCCCTGCAGAGGTGGCAGTGATGCAGACTGCCTGAGGGCCCAGTGGGAGCAGAGGTGGGCGAGATGTTAGGCCTGAGGCCATAGGCGTCAGGAAGGAAGTTAGAGGGGTTTTAGCTGCGAGAACTCTTGTCTCCAGATCCCTCAGTCCAATTCTGTTGACATTAATTAGCTTCTGAAGGTGTATTTGTTATTGATGCCAAGACCTGAAAGATTATTTCTCTGTTTTTTATATTTGGGAAGTATTCCAAGTATAACAAAATCAATTAACTTGCCATCCATAAAGAGAATGGTTATTTTTAAAATTTTATAATTTACCAGAAAAAGTTTCTTTTTCTTTTTTTTTTAGGAACCTATGGATTTTTGTTTCCAAGTTTACAGAATTTGATGCTCGAAAATTGCACAAGTTATATAAGATGGCTCATAAGAAAAGATCTCAAGAAGAAGAGGTAAAAATACAAATTTAAGCCTAATTCATACAAACAAGATAAAAACCAGTTCTGCCAAAAAATTCCCTCATTACTGTTTTTGCCTCAGGAGATGATGTAGGTTGTGGTCTGGAAAGGGCCCGGGGTCTCTGCTCTTACTTTACAGCTGGAGGCCTGGGCCCGGGGATGGGGGTTGCTGCGGCTCGGTTCTTGCCTGCTGGGTTCTTCCGCTGTCTTAGCCATGCAGTTTGTCCACACACTCCTCAAGTAGTCAGACTGTCGGCTGAGACCTGATGGGTGATCTCGCCAGTGTACAGGAGCCAGACAGGGCCGACATTCTGACGAGGGCCTGTTCCTCTGTGTTCCTGTGTCCTGGAGGCATTTATTCCCCAGGCCCTTCCCTCCACAGGCACATGTCTTAACGGTGGCTTGTCAGTGTGGCTCTTGAAAGAGGACGTCGTGGGCAGCGCCTGCCTTTTCTCTTCTCTCTGGGCTGTTTGTCCTTGGTGTCCCGCTAGCGTTTGCACACAGGGTCCCAACCACTTGCATAAAGGAGCAGACACAAAAAGGTGCCCAGGACATGCTGCCCGGTAGCGGGGGATGGGCACGAAGATATTTGGCTGATGCTGCAGGGCAGCGTTCTTGTTCAAGTGTGTCCATTTGCAGATCTGCTGCCTTGCCCTGTGGGCTCTCCCCCCAGTTAGCCACGTAGGGCCAGTCTAGGAATGCTCAGCACCTGCTTCACCACCCTGTCCGCTCCGTGGAGGCCTGCGGGCTGAAGGGCGCCCATCCTCTCCCGGGTCGTCAGCAGCCGGAGTCGTGCCAGGCGCAGGGTCGGTGCTCAGAAGTGTCCCCTGTTCCATGCACGTGTCCTGTGCCAGCACTGCTTTGAGCTGTGGGGCAGCACCATCAAGTGGTTTATAATTTAATTTCACATGGAAAAATATGTTAGAGCAGTAATATCAGGAATACTATAGTAATATTTTTGCTGAATGTTAGCGTGAACTTTATGCATTGTGAAAAGTCTTTGAAAGACTAGTCAGGAAAAGCCCCAGTACGGAATGAAATAGTTGGGCAAGGCACTTGAGGAAAGAGGGGAAGTTAGGATAAGTGTAAGTTGGACATAGGACGTAAAGGGTAAAGGGCTTCATTAATCAGGTTATCAGACGTTAGATGAAGGTGATAATGAAACTAGTGGTCCTGCTGGTTGGGGTTATTGTATACATTCACAGCCTTTCTGGAGGATAATTCAGTAAATTCAGGGAAAGACTAAAACACGCAGTTCTTCTAAGAATTTAGTTGAAAGAGATAATTAAGGATTTAAATATGTTTATGTGGAAATGACTTCATATATCCATATCAGGGACAATTCAGCCATAAGTATAATATTATAGTAACAGTCAGTAAGTATTCACATAAGATTTTCACAGTACATTAACTGAAAAAAGAAGGTTAAGTAATACTTTTGTTTAAAAAAACGCACACGCACATGTGCACGGACACACAAGATGGGAGTTCCTCCTTTGTAGTCTTGCTTTCCACAGTTTTAGTTACCCACAGTCAGTCATGGTCTTAAAATATTAAATAGAAATTCCAGATAAACAATCCGTGAGTTGTAATTTACACACGGGTGTGAGTAGCGTGGTGGAATCCTGTGCCGTCTTGCTCCGTCCTGCCCGGGACGTGAACCATCCCTTTGTCCAGCATGCCCAGGCTACTCACTGCCCGTGTGTTAGTTAATCGGTGGCCCTCTTGGCCGTCAGGTCGACTGTTAGGGCATTGCAGTGCTGTCTTCACGTAGCCCTTATTTTATTTGATGATAGCCACAAAGCCCAAGCGTGGTGATGCCGGCCGTTTGGATGTCCTCTTACTGTGCCTTACGCAAAGTGCCACAGGCATGTGTGTGCTGGAGAGACCACAGTGCACGCGAATTCAGCCCTGCCTTGAGCCTCAGGCCTTGGACTGCACCACCCAGGGACTGGGGGGACTACTGTGAATATCTGTATAACCACATACTGGACCAGATCATCAACAGCAATTCCCTTGGTGCTGAGATTTTACGTCACCTCACATTTGTTAGTTTTTCCTTACTATATTTTCTGATGTCTTTATTTTGAATAGTTCATTTGTGTGGTAGAGACGTGATGCTACTTAGATAGATGTTTAGTGTGATGACTTTGGCATGGGAACCAGTTTCCACTGGACCAGTCGGGGGTCGGTGGTTCTGGTTTCACATGGCCCAGGAGCAGCCTCCTGGAGGGCTGACAGTCTGGCACCTGTTCCTCAGCCCAGGCAGCGACAGCCAGCAGCCCGGCCCAGGTTCTGACAGCCGCAGGCCATGGAGACTGGCTTCCTTACAGCGAGGGGCTAGTAGATGCAGCAGGTGGAGCTCTGGAAGGGTTTCATGCTCTGGGAGGGTTTCATGCGCTGGAGCTCAGAGGATTTATGAGCATTGTTTCCCTAAGGTATTAAGCAGCAGGGAATCCGAGAGGGACTTGTCAGAAATGAAGAGGGAAATGTTTAAAGGTGATGATGACCTTTATACTGTTCTTGGGAATTGCGCCTGGGATCCTGAGGGTCTTTGGTTTCCTTTGACTCTCCAGGAGCAGAAGAAGAAAGAGGATGTGATTGGTGGTAAGAAACCATTTCGACCGGAGGCCTCAGGTTCCAGCCGTGACTCCCTGATGTCTCAGTCCCACACCCCGCACAACCTTCACCCGCAGAAGCCTCACTTGCCTGCCTCTCATGGCCCACAGATGCACGGACACCCGAGAGACAACTACAGTCACCCCAACAAGAGACACTTCAGTAATGCAGGTGCGTCGTCAGAGAAGGTTTAAGAAGAGGTGACAAAAGAACTGTTTTCTTTTCCAGAGACAGTAGCCCGACCTCTGTGCTTTCTTTCCTGTCACTTTATCGTCTTCCTTTTCTTCTCAGTGAAATGATACATGAAATAAAGATCCGAAAGACTTAACTCAACTTCAGGAAGAACAGAACCCACACAAGTACACAAAAGACAAATGGAGGGAAACTGTTTACATTGTATATGAGAGTTAAATGGAAAAACTGCTAATACTGAAAAACCGCTTATGAATCGATAACAGCCAGATGACCAAATACAAAAATGGGCAAAGGTTAGGAATGGAGAATTCATTTGGAAGAGGAGATTCAAATGGCCTGTAGGACAAGATGAACAGTATCACCACTAAGGAAATGTACATTAAAGTAACAATAAGTTAACCCATTCAGATTAGCAAAAATTACAGGGTGAAATTCACACAAATTCCTGAGTGTGACTTGCTACACCAGAGAATAGTCTGGAGTATCTAAATACAGAGGCCCATTTTCTGGGAGTCTGTCCTGTAGGAAAGCAAACACATGATAAGGGTGCTGTTGTAGCCTTATAATGGCAAAAAGCTGGAAATAAATTGACTTCCCACTAACAGAAAGATGGTTAGATGAATAATAGGGCATTTATACTCTGTATTATTAGCAGTTGTTAAAAAAAAATGAGTTGTTTTATAGAAAAAAGTCAAAATTGGAAGGAAAAAAAGCAGCAGCGAGAACCACAGAATCTCTGTGGCCTGTATGTTTAGCTTTACTAACGTGAAAGTCACGTAATGTAAAGAGGTGTAACCATTTTAAATGAACAGTTAGTGACACGTAGAGCATTCACAGTGCTGTTGTGCAGCCACCGCCTCTGTCAAGTGCCAGAGCATTTCGATCATCCCAGAGAGAAAGCACGCCTCATTTTGCCCTCTTCCTAGCTCACGGCAACCGCAGTCTCTGTGGATTTACTTACTCTGGATTCTCTGTGTTAAAAGCATCTCGCAGACTCGTATAGTGTGTGTTGGACCTTCCAGTAGGCCTCTGGTTTTCAAGGTCTGTCCCTGTGGCATGCGTCGGTACTTGATTGGTTTTTGTGACTGAATAATACACCGTTGTATGGGTAGGCGACAGTTTGTCCTTTCATTAGTTGATGGGCGTTTGGGTTTCTGCTTTTTGGCTGTTGCAGATTGTACTGCTGTGCACATTTGTATGCAATTATTTGAGTGCCTGTTTTCAGTTATTTTAGATGTATAGCTAGGAATGTGAAATTGCTTGCTTATGTGATAATTCTGTGTTTTTAACTTTTTGAGGAGCCACCAAGCTGTTTCCCACCATAAATATTTGAATAATGTGTTTGCATAAGCATAGAGAAAGATATGAAAGCATGCACACAGTAGCAATTACCTTAGACCTGGTGGCCCAGACAGTAAAGAGTCTGCCTGCAATGCAGGAGACCCAGGTTTGATCCCTGGGTCAGAATGATGCCCTGGAGAAGGAAATGGCAACCCACTCCAGTATTCTTGCCTGGTGAATCCCGTGGACAGAGGAGCCGGGTGGGCTAGATAGAGTCCATGGGGTCCCAAAGAGTCAGACATGACTGAGCAATTAACACTTCCATTTCTTTGTTTTTTTTCTTCTAGGCTGGTAAAATGTGGGAGGATTGGAGGAAATTAATTTCTCCTTATCTGTTACTTCACTGGTTACAATGCACATGAATTACTTTTAAAGAGAAAAATAATAAGAAAGAAAAAAGCATATAGAACAAAATCTTAAAAAAATATAGGATATATCAGGGGCCCCCAAGCTCCAGGATCTAATGCCTGATGATCTGAGGTAGAGCTGATGTTAAAATAGAAATTAAGTGCACAATATGTGTGATGCACTTGAATCATCCCCAAACCAAACCTTCTCCCCAGTCTATGGAAAAATTGTCTTCCACAAAACCAGTCCCTGGTGCCAAAAAGACTGGGAGCCTCTGGTATATATGGAAGCATAGTATTACATTTTAGAGAGTCAAATGTTCCATTATAATCAAGATGAAGTAAACTTTGATTTCACTGTAGTTTCTTTTTAAACTTCAGTGTTAGGATTTGCATTGACTTTTTTTCTTTAAAGTACATTCTCAGCGTCCAGTAACGTTTTCAAGCCTTTAGAAAAATCGATGTTCTCCATCTTTTCTTCTTACTTGAAACACATTAACTGTAGATATTTAAAGATTCTTGTCCGCTAACTCTAATATCTGAATTACTGTGAGCCATCTTGTGTGTTTTCTTTTACCCCTTGGTTTTCAGTCATACAGCCCTGTCATTTAGCGTGCCTAGTTATTTTTGATTAAATGGCAGGCACTGTGTTTTAAAAATTGTACAAGCTGCAGATGATGTCACTTTGCCCCAGAGAGGATTACTCTTTCCTCCCCCATAACGCAGAGTGGGAGGTGATCCCTGCCACCATTGAGTGACCTGGTCCTCCTCTGGTCCCCCGTTCTGGGGCTTGGCCCTCCGGGGTGTTCGGCAGGGGGCCTGCTGCACTCGCTGCCCCTCCCCGCTGGCCGCTGTTACACTCGGGTCTTGGTTTACCTGGCACTGGGCCGCCCTCAGCTGCTCCGCTAATCAGAAAGCCTCTAGCTTAGCTTTTTAGCCTTCCGCTCCCTGCAGATTCAGCAAGCGTTGTAAGGGAAAACTGGCTGTGTGTTTGGAGTCCCTCAAGTCTCCAGTGTCCCTTTAGCGTAGAAAGACCACCAAGGGCTCTGCTGGTGGCTCTGTTTCTCCAGCAGTGGTTCTCTGCTGAGAAAAGCCCAGATATTCAGCTTCTTGCTCAGGCTCAGAATCACAGATCTCCCCAGTGCACTGCAGTGACTTCCGCAGAAGTCAACTCGCTACCTCTGGGTTTTTGCTCTTTGGAATCTTATCCTTTCTAGTCTTTATTGCTCGGGCTGCTCTTTGATGTCTTCAAGCAGATTGTTTTCTGTTTTTCTGGCACTTTCTAATTGTTTTTGGCAGGGTGTAATTCTGCAGCCGTTAACTCTTCTAGAAGCAGAAGTTCCATATCTGTTCATCCTAAAAATCTTAGTTCAATTAATTGATCTTCACTTTATTGGTGGGGTAAGGAATGACTATACAATAACATGGTTGGAAAATATTTCCATGTTCTTAGATGCAGTCTTATCAGTTTTACTGGGTTTCTTTTCCTCTTGGGATTAGACTGTGAGGTCACTGATTTTATATTCTGATTCTTAGAAAGAACCCTTCTTATTAAACTAACTCATAGTCTTTAAAACTTTGGATTTCTCACCCCTCTCCTTAATAGTCAGTACTTCCCAACCAGTGACCCTACCCCATGGAGGGTTCAAGAAGGAAGAAAAGCACTATTTACTTTTCTCTGGAAATAAATGACTTGGCTTGAGTTTTAAGCATCTCTACTATACCACATACCTTGACACCCTTTTGAAACCATCTATTTCAAAATAGAAGGTTTCATCTTCTATTTGAAGATGGCT
This sequence comes from Capra hircus, assembly GCF_001704415.2. Taxonomy (NCBI): domain Eukaryota; kingdom Metazoa; phylum Chordata; class Mammalia; order Artiodactyla; family Bovidae; genus Capra; species Capra hircus. The sequence goes on along the minus strand of NC_030828.1, from coordinate 13,318,786 downwards.
TTAGACGATCCTTTTATGTTGTGAAGGTGTGTCTTTTTGTTGTTTGTTGGTTCTTTGGTTGAATGATCAAGGTTTTTATTTCTTGGTCCCCTGGCCTGCTCCACCCTCGGTCAGCAATGAATTTAAGCCACTGGTTGACTGTGTATTGTTTTGATGGTCTCAATTTCTAAGCCAAACAGGTTCCTTGATGGAATGATTCTTTGCCTTTGTAGAAAAACACTAGAAGGCCAACAGAATGAGTAGAGAGAGGTTTAGTTGGTGGCACATCTTTGATCTTAACAAATTGTAGCAGGAAGATGGGTGTTCCGTGAGGCCACAGAGTTCCTGCTGGTTAAGCCACTGTGTTTGTTTCCTGAGATTGTGGTAACACAGTAGTGCAAACTAGGTGGTTTAAAAGAACAGAAATGTGTTCTGTCAGTTTTGGAGGTGGAACTCTGAGATTGAGGTGTCAGCAGGGTGGGTTCCTTGTGTGCGGCCTGAGGGAGAGCCTGCTCGGCGCGCTCTCCCGGCCTGCAGCGCGGGCCAGCAGGCCGCGAGGGAGAGCCTGCCATGCGGGCCAGCAGGCCGCAGCGCCTTGGCTTTGGCTGCCTTGCTCCAGTCTCTCTTCCTCTCTCCGTGGCCTTCCTCTACGTGTCTCTTTGTCCCAAACTGGATTTAGGGCCCCATGTAAATCCAAGATGATCTCAAGTCAGGATCCTTCATTATAACTCAGAGACCTGTGTTCAACTCAAGTCACACTGAGAGGCTCCAAGCGGCTCTATGTTTGGGGGACCACATTTCAACCCAGTTGAGCCTCCTTTCCTGGACTTCTGTGTTTTCACTGTCTTTTATGATTCATAAGGGTGATTCTTCACCTCAGGAAAAAAGAGAGGCTTACAGAATGTCAAACAAACTGCAGTTTGGCTCCCATCCTTGAGAGTTACAGAATCCAGAGTAGAGGAATCACTTTTTACAGGAAGAATGCAAGGAAGTGGTGTGGGCTGAGGAAGAAGAGTAGCCTCGGTAGGTATGGTCTGGCAAGTGTCCGGGGGCCAGGCATAGCCGACGGTACCAGCAGGTAAATAAACCTTAGAGGTATAAACAGGAGGATTACCTGTGGCTGTGAAACTCAGCAGTGCCTTTTCCCAAATAATTGCTTGGTGTTGGGTTTTGTTTGCTTTAGTGAGATCTCATTCTGAGCGTCTGCCCTGGATTGGAAGGTAAGCAGATAGAAAATGAAAAGCAGTAAAAGAAAAAAGAAAGCAAAAACAAAAAGCAGCAGTTTTTAAGATTGCAGAAGGAGAAAGGTGTTAAATTTTCTTTTGCCTTAAACATGTTGGCAAAGAATGTTAGGGCTCATTACTTGTTTGATAAGCAGCAGCACAGAGGCCGAGGGGGAGGAAATGGAACGTCTGTCTGCCGCATGTGTCAGCCCTTTCCAGTGTAAACTGAGTGAAATGCAGCCATTTCTGGCAGTCATGAGATGATTATTTTCTTGCAGATCGAGGCGACTGGCAGAGGGAGAGAAAGTTCACCTACGGCGGTGGCAATAGCAATCCGCCCTGGGGGAGCGACAGGCACCATCAGTATGAGCAGCACTGGTTCAAGGAGCACCATTACGGGGACCGGCGGCACATGGACGCCCACCGCTCAGGGAGCTACCGCCCCAGCAGCCTGTCGAGAAAGAGGCCTTACGACCAGTACTGCAGCGACCGAGACCACCGGGGGCACAGGGACTACTACGACCGGTGCGTGGCGGCCTCGGGCTCCAGGCCCTGGCCTCTGCCTGGCGCGTTAGCTCTAGAAGGGGAGGGACAAGCAGTGCACGCTTACCGTTCTTCCCCGTCAGATGCTCACCCTTCACTGTGCGCTGGCCCCAAGTCTGGTGCACTGGTCTGCCGTCCCGGCGTCTTCAGAGTGCTGGGGAGAAATGACGACGCAGCCGATGCTGAGTGCCGCGGGATGGATGGACGAAAGAAGGGGTTTTTCAGTTTTTCCTGAGGGCTGAGGAAGCGGGGAGGTTTGATTTGTGCTGTAAAGAGTCAGTTAAGCAGAGAGAGAGAGAGAATAGACGTCACAGGACCAGGGCAAGGATGGGCCCCTAGGATGGGGTGTCCACCCCGAAGATGACAGGTTGGGTGGTGGAGGGGCCTCGAATGCCACGTTACAGGTTTTAACGGGGCCAGGGAGCCACCTGTGGTTTCATCATCACACTTGTGTAGGAAGAATTTGCTGCCTTCCTCTGAGAAAGTCTAGAGAATGGTTAGCCATAAAATAGTAGAACCAGCTGTCAGAATGATGAAGGTCTGTACTAGGCTCTGGGTACCCCAAGTGGGACCCAGCCTGTGGTACACCAGGAGCTGCAGCTCAAGGCTCAGAGCCTTTCCAAGGCATCCCTTCTCTGCAGCCATGATGTCATGTTATGATGAGCCAGCTTCTGTGAGAGTAGTTGTGGGAGTTGGGAAGGGCTAAAGAGGTTTTATCTCTCTTTAACTTCAGGACTTAGCTATAATTTAACTTCCTAGGAGCTTCCAGTTTCCCCTAAGCTGAAGACAGGTCTGGCTGCACCTTGAATTTAACGTAGGAAACTTTCATATGAACATCTCCATGTCGCGTGTTGTTTTTGGAAGAGCTGGTGACCCCAGGCTGCTTTTAGGATAGCAGCTGTGGCTGAGCAGCAGCTGCCTCTGTTAGGCGGTCTGTGCCCCTCACCCCCCGCGCTTCTGTCTCCTCTTGTCTGGCTCCAGTGGGCATTTGCCCTGCATTTCTTATGTAGCTCTGTATTTCCATATTGCATCATTTTTCTTCTGCCTGAAGGACTTTTGTTTTAGTGTGGGTCCGCTGGTGATAAATTCTTTTAGCGTTTGTATGTCTGAAAAAGTTTTTATTTTGTCTTCACTTATCAGAAATATTTTCTGCTGGGTAGACATTTATAGATTGACAGGTATAAATTTATAGATTGACACTTTTTTTCAGTGCTTTAATGATGTTTGTCTGCTTTCTACTGGAATCATTTCTGATGAAAATCTGCCATCTTTATTCCTCTTTGCATGATGTGTCTTTTTCTTCACCACTGGTTCCTAGCAATTTGATTATAATGTGCCATGGTGTATTTTCCCTCATGTTGCTTGTGCTTGGGAATTCTTGGAGCTGCCCGTTTATCATTTTATCAAGTTTGGAAATTTTTTTACAATTATTTCTTGGACTGCTTTATTCTGTTCCTCACTCTTGTGAAGGTTCCAGTTCCACGTTTGTCTCGCAGTTCACTGGTGCTCTGTTGTTTTTAGTTTTGTCTTCTCTGTTTCGTTTGGATAGTTTCTGTTCCTTTGTCTCTTTTTAATCATGTGTGTCGTTGACGTTTTGAAATCTGGTATACAATTTAAAAATGGTTTTCTATCCTTGTCTGCTAATTTTATTATTTGGATCAGTTTCAATTGATTGATTTATTGCCTCCCCCTAGGTCTTATTTTCCTGGTTCTGTTCTTTTTCATATTCTTTTCCATTTTGATTTATTATAGAGTATTGCATATAGCTCCTTGAGCTATCCCGTAGGGCCTTGTTGCTTCTCTCTCATGCATATAGCAGTTTGCGTCTACTAATCCCACGCTCCTGATTCATCCTTCCCGGACGCCCTTTCCCCTTTTGGTAACTGGAAGTGTTTCTGTATCTGAGCCTCTGTTCTGTAAATAAGTTTCTTTGAATCATTTTTTAAAATTCCTCATGTAAACAAAGTGATACCATGTGATATCTTTCTCTTTCTGACTTAGCTTCACTTATACTATTATCTAGGTTTATCCATATTGCAGCCAATGACATTACTTATTTTTTTATAGTGGAAATTAATATTCCATTGTATATGTGCACCACATCTTTTTTATGCATTTATCTGTCCATGAACATTTGTTTCCATGTCTTAACTATTACAAATAGTGCTGCTGCAATCATAGGGATGTGTGTATCTTTTCAAATTAGAGTTTTGTTCTGATATATGCCCAGGAGTGGGATTGTTGGATCATATGGCAACTGTTTTCAGCTTATTAAGGAACTTTCATACTTTTTTCCATAGTGGCTCTATCTATTTATATTCCCACTAATAATGTAAAAAAGGGTGCCCTTTCTCCACACCCTCTCCGACAATTTGTTATTTGTGGACTTTCTAATGGCACCCATTCTGACCAGTGTAAGGTGATACATTGTAGTTCTGATTTGTGTTTCTCTAAGAGAAGAGTGAAAAAGTTGGCTTAAAGCTCAACATTCAGAAAACGAAGATCATGGTATCTGGTCCCATCACTTCATGGGAAATAGATGGAGAAACAGTGGAAACAGTGTCAGACTTTATTTTTGGGGGCTCCAAAATCACTGCAGATGGTGATTGCAGCCATGAAATTAAAAGACGCTTACTCCTTGGAAGGAAAGTTATGTCCAACCTAGATAGCATATTCAAAAGCAGAGACATTACTTTGCCGACTAAGGTCCGTCTAGTCAGGGTTATGGTTTTTCCAATGGTCATGTATGGATGCGAGAGTTGGACTGTGAAGAAGGCTGAGCGCCGAAGAATTGATGCTTTTGAACTGTGGTGTTGGAGAAGACTCTTGAGAGTCCCTTGGACTGCAAGGAGATCCAACCAGTCCATTCTAAAGGAGATCAGTCCTGGGATTTCTTTGGAAGGAATGATGCTAAAGCTGAAACTCCAGTACTTTGGCCACCTTATGTGAAGAGTTGACTCATTGGAAAAGACTGTGATGCTGGGAGGGATTGGGGGCAGGAGGAGAAGGGGACGACAGAGGATGAGATGGCTGGATGGCATCACGGACTCGATGGACATGAGTCTGAGTGAACTCCGGGAGTTGGTGATGGACAGGGAGGCCTGGCGTGCTGTGATGCTTGGGGTTGCAAAGAGTCAGACACGACTGAGCGACTGAACTGTACTGAATAATTGGCAGCGTTAAGTATCTTTTCATCCATGTGTCTTCTTTGAAGAAATATCTGCTTAAGTCTACCCATTTTTTAAGGTTTTTTTTTTTTTAATATGGACCATTGTTTTAAAGTCTTCACTGAGTTTGTTGTGTCCTGGTTTTTGGCCGTGCAACACATGGGGTCTTCGCTCCCCAACCAAGGATCGAATCTGCACTGCCTGCATCGGAACATGAAGCCTTAATTATTGGACCCCAAGGAAGTCCCTCTGCCCATCTTTCGACAGTTTGTTTTTTTGCTACTGAGTTGTGTGAGCCGTTGGTATATTTTGGAGATTAAATCCTTGTTGGTGGCATTGTTTGCTGATATTTTCTCCCATTCCATAGGTTGATTTTTGTTTTGTTCATGGTTTTCTTTGCTATCCAAGAACTTTTAAGTTTGATGAGGTCCCATTTGCTTATTGCTTTTATTTCTCTACGCCTGATAATTTTTGATTAGGTACCTAGTTAAGTGCTGGATATTTTTGTCTTCCTATAAATGTTCTGGAGTTTTGTCCAGAAGCAGTTTAGTTACTTGGGAACAGTTTGATTCTTTAAGATCTTGCTGGTGGGACTTATGAGGCAGAACTGGAGCAGTGCTGGGGGTAGGACGCATGGTCTCCCCCGCTGAGGCGAGGCCCCTCATGCCGTTCAACCAGTGCCCCTTGGAGCGGAGGGTCGCAGTCTGGTTGGTGAGAAGAGAGCAGGCACTGCTCCAGCCCTGCGTGAGCACAGGGCGCAAGCATCTCTTGCCCTGCTCTGTCTTCCCTCCTGGCCCCTGGGTAGTTTTGTCACACATACAGCCTGAGCCTTATCCAGCTAGATACCCAAGGGAGCACCTTTGCTGATCTTTGAGCTCCTTTCTCTGCAGAACTTTCTTCTCTTGCACTACACTTGAACTCCAGCTGCGTTGATGCCCCGCCCCATCTCGGGAAGCCTGGGCTGCTGCTGAGCTGGGTGCTTGTAAGACTCGCCTCATTTGTTTCTCATCCTGTAAGGAGCGCTCTTCTTTCTTTCCTGACGTCTGGTGTCTTGGTAACCGTTGTCCACACATTTTGTCCCTTTCTGACTGTTTCAGCAGTAGGTATGGTCCTTGTTACTCCATCTTGGCTGGAACCTGGGCAGTCTCTCTCTCTTTCCCTCCCTCCCATCCTCTCCCCTCCTCCTTTTTTCATCCAGGTGAAACTCACATAACAGAAATCAGTCATTTTAAAGTGAACAGTTCGGGGGCATTTATTTAGCACAGTTACTGTGTTGTGCAGCCACCACCTCTGCCAAGTTCCCAGACACGCTCATCACCTTAGAGACGTTCTGCCCTCTGAGCAGCCACTCCGTCCTTTCTCGGCCTGGCTCCTGGCAGCCACCAGCCTTCTGCATGCTGTTTCTGTGGACTTGCTAGTGTGGGTAGTTTGCATAAATGGAATCATGTAATATATGGCCTTTTATGGTTGGCATTTTCAGATGTTTAACATGATGCTTGAGAGACTCATTCACATTGTACAATGTATAGTACTTCAGTTCTTTTCATGGGTGAATGATATTCCACTGTATATATTAGGTTGATACAAAAGTAACTGTGATTTCAGACTGTGAATTTTAAATAACTGTAACTATTTAAACACATCTTTCTTAAAACAGGAACCGTTACAATCAGCACATGTTTTCCAATGAGATATAAGTTTGTTTATTCCTGTAGCATGAAAATCCGTGCTTTGGGCTTCAGTGAACTCTTGGAAAGCATTTGCTGCCTCCTGCTAGTTGTGGAAGCATTTTGCCTACAAAAAGTGGTTGAGATGCCTGAAGGAAGTGGTAGTCAGTTGGCGAGAGGTCAGGTGAATATGGCAGATGAGGCAACGTTTCATGGTCCATTGATTCAGCTCTTGAAGCATTGGTTGTGTGACCTGTGGTCAGGTGGTGTTGTGGAGAAGAATCGTGCTCATTTTTCTGTTGACCGATACCAGCCGCAAGTGTAGCAGTTTTCGGTGCATCTCACTGACTTGCTGAGCGTACTTCTCAGCTGTCATGGTTTCACCGGGGTTCAGAAGGCTCTAGTGGGTCAGACGGGCAGCAGCCCAGCAGACAGTGGCCGTGACCTCTTCTTGGTACGGGTTTGGCTTGGCTCTCAGTCCAGCCCCTGAGCTGGTTGTCGCTGGCTGTCTTGTAAAATCCACTTTTCATCACACATCACAATCCGAGAAATGGATCGATGTTTTACAGAAAAACGACGATTGTTTTGATTTGTGGTCAGCTCATGAGGCACCCACTTACTGAGCTTTTTCACCTTTCCAATTTGTTTCAAATGCCGAATGACCACAGAATGGTCGACGCTAAGTTCTTTGGCATCTTCCTGTATAGTTACAAGAGGATCATCTTCAGTGATTGCTTTCAGTTGGTTGCCATCAGCTTCCAATGGCCGGCCACTGCATTCTCATCTTTGAGCCTCTCAGCGCCTTTGCTAAGCGTCTTGAGCCGCCACTGCACTGTGCATTCGTTAGCAGTTTCTGGGCCAGATGCGTTGTTGATGCGAATTGTCGCTGCTGCTTTACGATCCATTTCGAACTCATTAAGAAAATCACTCGAATTTGCTTTTTAGTCTAACATCATTTCTGTAGTCTAAAATAAACAAAAATAGCAAGTAATATGTTATTAGCAAAGAAACCGTCAACTGAGAAATGCACATTAAAATGACGTATAACATAAACACATTTATTTAAGAATGTATTTCAACATCAAATGGCAAAGTTCAACAATGCAAAACCAGAGTTACTTTTGCACCAACGTAATACATTCTCCATTTTCTTTATCCATTCATTCATTAATAGACATTTGACTTTTTCTGCCTTTTGGTTATTGTGAATAGTGCTACTGAGCGTGGTGTTTAAGTGTTTGTTTGAATATCTGTTCTCAGTGCTTTGGGGTTATTTACCTAGGATTGGAGTTGTTAGGCATATGGTAGTTCTATGTTTAACTTTTAAGGAACCACCAAACTGGTTTCCACTAGAGCTGAACTATTTTACAGTCCCAACCAGCTATGTATGAGCATTGCGGTTCCCCCCCATTTTCACCAGCGTTTATTTTCAGTGTCTTGAAGGTAGCCATCCTGACGGCAGTTTTGACTTGCATTTGCGTGGTGATTAACGCTCATTAAAGATGTTGAGCATCTTCTCATGTGCTTTGGAGTCGCTGTGCATCTCCTTTGGAGAAGTGTCTGCTCAAGTCCTTTGCCCATTCTTGAGTTGGGGATTGTTGTCGACTTTTACAGCTTCTCTGTTAACAGTATAACAAGCAGTTCGCCTTAGTCCCAACTAAAAATCTTAATATTCTTCACATTGAGTCTGTTTGAAAGTAATTAACGCTGCACTTACTGTTGAATATCTAGGTTGCCTGAGTTTTTGCTCTTACTAATAACTTAGAAAGTAATTTCCGTGGCTCTTTTTCTCCTGGGCTGGTTGAGGAGCATGAAAGTGTTTGTAGCTCTTGCCAGTTTTCCTGAAGGGAATGTGAGTTTACAAAGCCATCAGTGAGTCAAGTTTGTACTCGTTTCATTGCAGACTTGATGAGGCTCATGTCATTTCATGGGCTGTTTTGCCATAAGTATAAAGTAGCCCTTTGTTATTACTTTAGTTTCGTTTTGGTTTTGAGTTCTAGTAATGTAAGTATTTGCTCAGTCCCTGGAAGTGTCCTCCAGCATGAGGAAGAGCCAGTGGATGACGGAGGTGGCGTGGGAATCCAGCCTTTGTCTTCAGCTGACTCTCGTGTCTCTATTTCAGGCACCATCATGACTCCAAGCGGAGGCGATCTGATGAATTTAGGCCTCAAAATTACCACCAGCAGGATTTCCGACGAATGTCTGATCACCGGCCCCCTATGGGCTACCACGGCCAGGGGCCCTCGGACCATCACCGCTCTTTCCACACAGACAAACTGGGGGAGTATAAACAGCCCCTACCCCCGCTGCACCCCACAGTCTCAGATCCTCGCTCACCCCCTTCTCAGAAATCTCCTCACGATTCCAAGTCACCCCTGGATCATCGGTCTCCTTTGGAGAGATCACTAGAACAGAAAAACAACCCAGATTATAACTGGAATGTTAGGAAAACATAAAGGACCGCTTGGAAAGCAGGGGAGCGCGAGCGTCATGGAGCACCTGGATGTCTTTGGTCTGATCCACAGGAGCCGGTCCCCCAGACCCGAGAGGGCGTTTCTGGACGCGGGGCTGCCGTCAGCCTGCTGCTGAGGGGCGCTCAGAGTGTGGGGGCCTTCGGCTCAGTCCGGCTTTGATCTGGGTCACCCCCTCCTGCACTTGGGCACCCATCGCATTCTGGCCTGGTCCTGGCCTCCCACTCGGATGGGTGCCAGGAGGAAGCGGTGATGGCTTTGTCTGCCAGGTTCACGGGCTGTTTCCCAGTGAAGGCAGGAGAGGTCTTAGAGTCATGAATGTTTTGTCACCCTGGACCTCAGTGCCGGGCCAGGGAAGGCACGAGTGCATGAAGGTTGCTGGGACCCGCTGGACACACGGGGTCTGGTGCACTCTGATGAGGTGGATGCTGCTGATGGGGTGAGCGGACACGTGGGTGGGATCTCGCACCACAGGACTTGCAGGGGAACAGGTACCCCCTCAGACGTGTCCTCAGGAGAAGTGACACTTGAGCTTCACTGTGTGACAGCTGTGGTGTGGAGGGGCAGGGGGTGGGGAGCCACCTCCTTCACGGCCTCTTCTCCAGCAACACTAAATTTCGCCACACTGTGTGTCTCAGAGGTGTGGTCTCCTGCGTGGGCCTCCTTTACCCCTACCCCAGTCCCACCCCTGTCCCCGGCCCCGACCAGGGAAGATAGTAGTTCAGGCTGCAGTGGGCGGGGGCTGGTTTGCCTGGGAGGCCTTGAGTGCAGGGCAGGGTGGCTCGGGAATCCACCAGAGATGACTGGAGAGGACGGGGAGGGAGCAGGCTTGTGCCTGGCTGGGTGCTGGCGGCACTGGGGCAGGGCGCTGGGGAGAGGGGTGGATGGGTTTCCCAGCCCGGGGGTGGGGGGGTTGGTGGTGTGGTCCGTGCGGTGGTGGGTCGCCATCTGCAGCTCATCTTGGATCCCTTTGCACAACCTAAGGAAGGAGAATTCATGGAATCACACGTCTGCCACTCGTGCGGTGGGCGGCCAGACACAAATCAGTTACTCCCTGTGGTGGACATGCTGCGCTGCTAGTTGGAGATCATTAGAACTGAGCTCAGCATCGTTTAGAATGAGGTCGAGCTGAGTCCAAGCCTAAGTTCATTTTTCCCCCAAACTGGAAGCCTTCAAGGACAGGGTGACTGAGCTTAAGACAGGAAGAGCTGGACTGGAGGAGGGGCTGGGAGGCAGGCTAGCTGCAGCAACTAAGCAGCCTCAGCGCTCCTGCTTCTGGGGCCTTCCGTCCTGTTCACCTTAAATGGAACTCGCCAGTAGAGTATGCAGAGGCCTTTCTAGACAGAGACAAAATAACTGACTTGAACGTGCAGTGAGCCTGTGAGTCTCCCGGCTCAGAGCTGGTGGAAACCCTTCCCTCGGTGTACACAGAGTCACACTCCCCACGCTAACTGCTCCTCCCCAGGGGACTCCATGAGTCACCGTCACTCACTTGGCGGTTCCCGGGCAGCTCCACTCATGCCTTTGCTGTGGGCAGCTCTGGGGGGCTCTCGCCCTCTGCTCCCCAGAGCATCGTCGGCTCACCTGTGCTGAGGTCCTCGTGAGAGGCTGGGTCCGCACAGCTGGTGTGGGGAGCTCCGTGGGCTCAGCACCTCCTGGTCCATTTCTCCTCCTGGTACTTGGGTTCGTCCAGCCTGGGTTGTAGAGCGCGCACCCGGAGCACAGCCTGGGGGACCACAGCAGAGCCCCAGCCACAGTCACCCCACCAGGGCCATGCCTGAGTGCTCTGTGGGGAGATAGGAAAGTGTGCCTCTGCTTGGGTTGGGTTCCCTCCCTGCAGTACTGACACTCCCCGGGCGGCTTGCAAGTCCCCAAGCCATCAACGGGCCGTGGGGTCTGCAGAGCAGGCCCCAGCTCGGCTTCCCCTGTAGGAGGTCGGGTCGTGACCCTTTCAGTTAGAGGGGCCAGGGGAGGACTGGCGGGGCCTGCATTTCAGACCTCAAGGTTTTTGGGTTTTTTTCCTCTGAAGTTGATAGGAGGTGTGAGTTATTCCCGAAGATGTCTCATCTTGAGGACACAGGGGCCGCCGTTAGTCCACATTCAGGACCTCTAGTGCCATACGCTGCAGCAGAAGGCAGTGTCAGCCAGACCAGTGTTAAGTGGATTACAGAAAGCACAGTGTCCTCACAAAAGCATCTTCTTTTAGGTGCCGGAGTGTGTTTGCAGAGTGGGTTGGGAGAAAGAAAGCATTTCCTCATTGTCGTCAGTATGAATACTGTATGCTTCTGTCAAAACCAGAAATTTGCACAGATAGGAATTCTGTCTCTCGTGGATGGGAGAAGCCGCCCACGAGTCTCTGAGGATGGTTTTCCATGGAGACTGGCTCTGAAGGATGTAGTTACTAAGTAGAAAGGGCAAGGGGGCCGAGGAAGAGGAGAGTTAGCACCACCGAGAACCTGACCAGGAGCACAGATTCACGTGTGTGCCCTCGTCCCCGCCGAGGTCACGGTAACCCCAGACTGGCCCCCCATCAGCTGCTGCCCCGGGCTCCCCCCTTTTCAGCCATTCCTTCCTCACACCCTCCGATGGGAACCCAGGACGCCTCTCCCGTCGTGCTGCAGACACTCTGACCTGATAGCTGAGGGCCGCATCAGGGCGCACGGTGCAAATGCAGCCCCGTTAGGGATTCACACAGCGACACAGAAATCCTACAGACCAAAACCCACTCCTCAGCGGGAGCGGTGGGCCCCCGGCTCGTCTAGGGGCGGCCGTGTTGGCGAGGAGAGCCAGGCCAGGGGTCCAGGCTGCTTTAGTCCATCTGCGCCCCACTTGGTTGGGGACGGGTGATTTTTCTTTATTGTAAAATTGTGGACTTTTAAAACCTGTTGACTAAACAGTAATTAATTTATATTTGTGAAAAATGCCACTGTCCTAGTGATTTCTGATGTAAATAATGTTGTTTATATAGTATGTATTAAATTTTCCTACATTGTAAAACTGCTGTACTTTTGACTCTTATATATTAAAAAGTGTTACTGAGGATTTTTAGAATCAGGCGAACACGTTGCATTGCATTGGCATGACCTATGACCGCACCTACCACCTCATCTCCCTTCCTCCGGGTGCTGGGTCATTGCAGTTCTTGGACAGCTTGTGAAACAGAGCTTTTCCGCTACCCGGGCCCCCGTTCTGTCGTTGGGTCCAGAACCTAACACTTCGTGCGGGTTCTAGACTTCTCTCCAAGTAGCAGAGGCTGACAGTTCCCAGCCAGCCACTGCTGTCCTCTTGCCTTCCCTGCGCTCACCAGGGTCCATGTGGAGCAGCTGCCCTCCGAGTTCCAGCTGGGTCACGCCGGGTGGGGGCAATCCTCTGGAGTCCCTGCAGCCCCTTGGAGGAAGCCAGATCGCCGGGTCTGAGCCAGCCTGCAGCCTCGAGGGTAATTTTACAGTTGGGCCGTATATTCTTTAAGGAGGAAAGAGCACTTTATAATGGAAACACTGACACAAATGTTAACTCGAGTGATTTGGCGCAGGGGCCGGCTCAGCTCCTGCAAGGCCCAGACGGAGGGAGGGTGGCACAGCGGTGGAGACCGTCTGCACAGGAGGCGGAGAGGCCTGCCAGACCCCAGGGGTTTCACCAACACTTGGTGACTGAAACCACACTTCACAAAGGTCTTCCATTAATTCTCAACCTCAGATAGGCCTGCGTGTCCACTTGGAGCCTGGGGGTGAACTCCTGTGGCACCCGCCCAGGACACACTGCTGCAGGGGGCCTCCCTTGCCCGGCTGCGTTGGGGTTCCAGCGTAAGGAGTGGGAGTCAGAGACTCCAGGAAGAGCTCAGGGTTCTTCCTGACCATAAACTTAACTCTCAATTGTGTTGCAACACAGCTTGCCTGGAACCGCTATCGGAAACTAAGAACAAGTGCAATAATCAGCTTATGATTTACAATAGCAGCCAGGCTTCTAAACTGACCGCTGCCAAAAACGCCTGCCTTTTACTGGAAGGAGCAGGCTCAGGCCCCTCCCTGCTCCCTGGCAGGGCCCCCGCACGTCTGGCATCCGGGCAAGTCCTCCTCAATTAGCGCCAACAGAAAGGTCACTTACTGAAACACAAGGCCCCACAGTTTGCCAGACCCGCGGCTCCGGGTTCCAACCTGTGGCTCTTAAAGGAGCAGGACCAGCTGTGCCTGAGGCAGTTTTTCCATCAGATTTTGAGGTTGGAGAACCACTGGGCTCACCTCCCAACCTGCAATTGTTCTGCTTTGTGCGGTGGGAGGAAGAAACGGCTCATCTGGACAAACATCTGTAGAAACCCGGGCCTGTGGGGCTGCCCCCGCTACTGCTGGTGGGGTCCTGCCCTGGGCTGAGTCTTGGGGACTCCTGGTCAGTTCTGTGCCCTGTGACAGGACTTCGTGTGGAATATAGGCAAGTCCCTAACTACAGACTTCTGACCTCCAAGAATGACAGCCACTTTCTGGGGCCAGAGCTGCCCCACAGAGGGTTCACACCTTTCTCTGAATTTATTTTGTGACCCAAGAGGAAACTGTTACCGAAGCAGGGTCCCCACTGACCCCATGCACTGGGATGGCCTTGGGGGGCAGGGGTGGTCTGGGGGCGGGCAGGGAAGCCATCCCTCGTCCCTTTGGCCCCTCTCTGTGTGCTGTAAGACAGGTGGCCTTTTCACCTTCATTTGCACAGGAAGCAGACGGCTCCTAGGGTTAAGGGTGGATTGTAAGTGAGAACTCCGGCCATGGAAAAGAGGTTTGCAAGCCCCGAGGACCACGCGGAACAGTCAGCATCCATCAGTTCTCAGCTGGAGGGGCGGAGGTGTGGGTCTAGGAGGGAAGGTTGGGGGTACCTAGAGCGTAACAGCCCTCACCCTGGAGCCGACGCGACAGTGGGAGCCGCCCGTCCTGAGAGCCTTGCAGGGGGCCTCTACAAAGCCTGCCCGTCTTGAGAGCCTTGCAGGGGGCCTCTACAAAGCCTGCTCTGCCCGGGACGATTAAACACAGGAGGAAGGCCCAGTAGGGACTGGAGCCAGGTAAACACGGAGACAGAGGGCGGCTCCCTCAAGGCTCCCAGTCCGGTGGGGGAGACAGAGTTGGGACGAAATCATGAGAGCGAAGTGCTCCCCTGAACCGGGCTCTGTGCTAGGCTCTATGACCCTGCCCTCTTTCAGCCGATCTCCTAGCTGGGGGTTGGGGCGGGGGGCACGCCCTGGACAAGTATGCAGTAGGAGGGCGCGATGTCACATACGTGCCAGGGAGAGAGGGACGGGGGCCTGAGACGGCATGAGGGCCGACCCAGGGAGGCATGGGCCTGGGAGGTGGGCACACTTGGCTTTGAACCAGCCGGCGTTCTTACGGCAGTTTGCCACCCCTCCAAGCCTCAAACACAAACCATGTGAGAGCCTCCGGCCAGGCTGTGCTGACCCGCGTGAGGTCCCTGCGGGGTCCCTTGGCATCTGTCCATATTATCAAAGGGGCATGTTGGCACGTCCTGAGGCTCCAGGGTCCCTTGGATGCAAGGAGAGCTAACCAGTCCATCCTGAAGGAAGTCAGTCCTGAATATTCACTGGAAGGACTGATGCTGAAGCTGAAGCTCCAATACTTTGGCCACCTGATGAAAAGAGCTGACTCATTAGAAAAGACCTTGATGCTGGGAAAGACTTAGGACAGGTGGAGAAGGGGACGACAGAGGATGAGATGGTTGGATGGCATCACCGACTCAGTGGACATGAGTTTGAGTAAGCTCTGGGGGTTGGTGATGGACAGGGAGGCCTGGCGTGCTGCAGTCCAGGGGGTCGCAAAGAGTCGGACACGACTGAGTGACCGAACTGAGCTGGGGCTGCAGGGAATCACACCTGGAGACGGCTCTTGGCCGCGCCGGCTGGGTGGGGTCCGCCTTGACTTTGGGGATCAGCACCGGGTCTCTGCTGGAGGGTCCTAGTGACGCGGTTCTAGAACCGTCCTGCAGAGGGCAGCAGATTCCCACTAGAAACGGCCGGCCGCGCTGCCCTGGGAATGAGCTCCCCGGGATGGGGCGGGGGTCGGTCCCGGGGGCTGTGAGCCCGCACCCGAGCCAGAGACCTGGAGACGCCCTGTCCCTGCGGGCGTGTGGCGGGTTGGGGAGAGAAGGAAGGTGCCGGCTGCAGGGAGGCGCGGCCTCGCCGGCCCCCACCAGCCGTGCCCCGCCACGGCCCATCCTCGGGCGGGCGTCAGCCAGCCGCGCAGTCTCTCTGCCCCCGGGGTGGTCCGGCGGCCCCGCTCGATGGCCACCTCCCGCCAGCCTGCGGGGACGCACGGGCTCCGCCAGTGCCGGGCTCTCCTCCCTCCCAGCCCCACTCGGCGGCGGGTGGCGCCGCCCTGAGCCCCGAGGCCCAGGCATCCCTCTGCGGCTCCCTGTGACCCTCGCCTTAGCTCTAAGCTCGCTGGATGGGGTCCGAGGCCCTGCACGACCTGACCAGCCCTCCAGGCTCATCTTCGTCTCCCGAGTCCCCCCGCCCCCAGCTGCAGCCAGCCCAAATCTTCCAGCCAAAGGCAAACCTTTGCCCCTGCAGCCTCAGATATCAGCAGACTGGCTTCTAGCCACTGTTTTCCCCTTCCTCCCTTGTGGCTCAGCTGGTAAAGAATCCGCCTGCAATGCGGGAGACCCGGGTGCGATTCCTGACTTGGGAAGATCCCCTGGAGAAGAGAATAGCTACCCACTCCAGTATTCTGGCCTGGAGAATCCCATGGACAGTATGGTCCAGGGGGTCGCAAAGAGTGGGACACGACTGAGCGGCTTTTACCTCACTCACCTCCTGGTGCCTGAAGAATCCTGTTTCTCCCCAAGATGCAGCTGGAGCTTGGTTTCCTCCACCGCCTTCTCTGACCTGCTGTCCCATTCCTGTCTGTCCCTTCCCTGTGCCCACAGACGCTGGCAGAGCCCCCGGGGTAATCCATTGCCCCCACGTTGTCACTGCTGACACCCCTGCTGAGAAGTGGGGCTCCCAGTGGGCACCAGGTCTCCTTCACTTCCAGTCCTGAGCCCCAGTTCCGCGAGGGCCCTGGGGGTGCGAGGCTTGGAGCTCTTTCTTGTGCAGTGCCCAGAGAGGGAATCCGGGGAGAGGAGGCCTGGGGTGCCCCCTTCCCTGGAGGATGAGCAGGCTGGGGGTCAGACCAGAGTTCAGGTCCCAGTCGGCAGGCCGCCTGGACCAGGGGGACATTTAAGGCAGACAGAAGCCAGTTCTGGGCGGTGGAACAACTTCCCCAAGGCTGCCTGGCCTGCGTGCCATTAGCTCTTCATTTTCTGGATTTTTAAGACGGTCCAGGGAAATAACTGGAAGGGTGATGAGGAGAGGCCTGGGGGAAAGTTTGGTAAGCTGCCTTAGTTGCTCAGTCATGTCCAACTTTTTGCAACCCCTTAGACTGTAGCCTGCCAGGCTCCTCCGTCCATGGGATTCTCCAGACAATAATACTGGAGTGGATTGCCATGCCCTCCTCCAGGGGATCTTCTAGACCCAGGTATCGAACCTGGGTCTCTCCCACTGCTGGCAGATTCTTTAGTATGTTAGCCACCAAGGGGGG
The DNA here is from genome assembly GCF_001704415.2 of Capra hircus. Lineage (NCBI taxonomy): Eukaryota > Metazoa > Chordata > Mammalia > Artiodactyla > Bovidae > Capra > Capra hircus. Next base: position 13,302,168 of record NC_030828.1, on the reverse strand, counting down.
AAGTATTAAGCACCAGCAATTTGCTAAGCATTCTCCCATCATAGCTCCTGGACTGGCTATGCTGGGCAGGCACATGGGTTCACAGTCCCCCGGCTGCCTTAGCCCAGGAGGGAGGCACCCAGGTCCTGGCCCCAGGCTCCCTGTGCCAGGCAGGAGGGTGAAGAGGCAGCGAGGTCTAGGGTAGTGGCCACAGTAGGGAGGGGAGCTCCATGGGCTCACACAGGAGCGCCTATAGAGTGGAGAGGAGACCCAGGGCCCTCAAAGCAGCCAGGCTGAGAGTTTGGGTGCTGGTGAGACCACCTAACTTCAGATCAGGCTGCTCCCCGATTGCCATGACCTGGGCCCAGTGTTAACCTCTGCAGGGTGGGGACCAGGGTTACCCGTTTGATGGGGAGCAATGCCCGGCCGGGTCAAGCCTCCGGCAGGGTGAGCCATCACCAAGGCGGCTGGCTCCTCGGGGCAGCCTGGGCCTGGTGATCTGTCGTGAGGTCCAGCCCACTCTCTGCCTTCCGTGCCCTGGGGGAGGCTGGAGATGAAGTTTCCATGGGCCTTCCTGTCTCCTTTGGGGGCCACCTCTTCCCACAGTGCTCTGGGCCCCTATGGCCCCCGGTCCCCCACTCAGGGCCTCCCTGCCTCTTCCTCTGAACCCTGTCCTGGATCACTCTGTCCCCTGCATGGAGCCAATGCCCCTTCACTCCCTGAGTCCTGCTAGGACAGCGGATGCAGATGGGAATCAGATTAGCCAGTTCTTGTCCTGCCGGGTCCTAGTTCAGTGTTTCCCAAAGTTGGGGCCTACAGATACAGGGAGGGTAGCCCTTTGAGATCTCTGCGTGCCAAGCCACTTCAGTCGCGTCCGATTCTTTGCAACCCTATGCTGTAACCTGCCAGGCTCCTCTGTCCATGGGATTCTCCAGACAAGAAAACCAGTGTGGGTTGCCATGCTCGCTTCCAGGGGATCTTCCCAACCCAGGGATAAACTCGTGGCTCCTGCATTGCTGGCAGGTTCTTTAATGCTGAGCCACCTGGGAAGACTTTGAGAGCTCTAGAATAATTTAAATTCTTTTATGTTTCCATTTCGATGAACATCTTTTCAGTCATTAGGAAGGGCAGGAGGGAGAAAAGAACCTGGGACTTGAGGGGAGTATTGGAGCTGAGAGATCCACCCACGCTGGCTCTCTGGGTGGTGGAGGGGACTCATGCCCACGACAGGCTTCCTAGGGTCTTTGGAGTCAAAGGCAGGGGTGGGGGTGGGGAGGCAGATGATGGGCAGCCGAACTGGCAAGACCTTGGCCCAGGCGGCCCGCCTCCGGCCTCTATCATATGGGGAAGGCCCACTTAGCCTCTGCGAAACATCACCCATTGCTTAAATTAATACTATCCCTTTGTGTTTTATTGGTCTTGTAGTTTTGTTTGGGCTTAATTAATAAATGTGTCTTGATTTTATAGTTGAGAGAAGCTATAATTATAAAGATTCTATCCCTACCTCATAAATTATCAAATGAACTCCAGCCCTGGAGGGGACCGGGGAAATATTAGCCCCTAGAAAGCATCTGGATGTCATGTGTGTCTGGGAGCCCCGAGCTGGTCTTGGCCTTGACTTGTGAGTGAATGAAGCTACCTGAGCGACAAGCAGGTGGGCAGACGCCCCCATCTGCAGAAGGTGGTTATCGGGTGCTGGACTTTGGGCCTGTTGCTTTACTGTGCTTTCTCCTTGAGTCCTCATGAAATTGCTATGAGGTCGGATTTTCCCCCATTTTCCAGCTGGGGATCCAGAGGCCCAAAGACTTGGAATGACTCACCCAAGATCGCAAAGAGAAGTGGTGGAGCTCAGATTCCATTCCAGCTGCTCCTGCCTCTAAAGGCAGAGCTGGTCCCTGCCCGTCCAGTGACTTCTCCGACTGTCACTCAAGTGCCTCTGACGGGTACTGTCTTATCCTCCTGATGGCCCTGTGACCCTGTCCGGGTCCTTCCCCAGGACTAGAGATGGGAGCTCAGGGCCAGCATGTGGCTGGCTCAAGGCCAGAGAACAAGGCAAGCAACGTGAGGACCAGCGCTGGGCCATTTCCCCTGGTGGTTCTCATCTCCGCCTTGCAGTTCCACCCTCTGTGATCTGTCCTAGGTGGGTGGCCTGGGACCCCTGCTGTGTCCCCAACAGACAGCCCAGCCCCAGACACGTCATCGGGTCTCACTGAATGTGTGTAGACTAAATGAAGTGTCCCTGATCAGATGTGCAAGGGACACGCCCACCAGGCTCTGTGCAGATGGGAGAGAAGGGAAGGTTGGACCCCCCAGAGGGAGGAGCCTGGGCACTTCCTGGAGGGATCTACCACCCACCTCCTCCCACCCAGGAAGGGTGCATCAACTCAAGGAGGCAGATGTTGGAGCTGCTCTGTCCTGCTGGCCTTGGCGTTGACCCTGGGGGTCCAGGCCCCCCAGCCTTGACTTGAGGGCTGCCTGCTCGCCAGGCCCATCTGATGGAGCCCAGGAGTCCAGTCACCTGAGCCTCAGGAAGGAGGCAGCTGGACGGGGCTCCTTCGTGACCCACCAGTCCTTGGATCAAACAGTCAGCAGGGTACCTGGCGCATGGCAGGCGGCCCTGGCTGGGCCAGGGTGGGGGGCTCCAGGCTCCATGCATTTGGGAGTGGGATCTGCACCAGCAGCTGCAACAAGGCCGCCCCCCAGCTAGGGGGGGCTGATGATCGCCCCTGTACGGTGGTGACCCCGCTGAGGAGCCACAGGTGCCTTTGACCCCAAGGCTCACAGACTTCAGATCTGGGGGACCCTCTTTGCCCTCCTTTTTCTCTCCAGGGCCCATTGACGTCCCCCTATGTGCCCAGCCTGCAGGTGAGGGTCTGGCCCCATTCCCTGCCGCCCCCAGAGCAACCAGAACCTTGGCTTGATGCCACCCCTGCTGTGGGGATCCTAAAGGGAGGGGCAGGTGGTGGCATGGGGTTTACCTGGAAGCCAGATGGCATCTGCTTTCTGGGGCTCCTGTGAAAATGGTCACAGCAATTGTGAGTTCAGGGCAGGTGCAGAGGTTGGCATTTTGTCTGCAGAGGACATGCAGTCATCTTCCCTTACGGGTGAGGGCGCTGAGGCTGAGAGCCATCACAGGTCACCTGTCACACAGTCAGGAGGGGGCAGGGCTGGGGCCTCTCTGCCTAGGTGTCCCCATGCCAGCTGCCATCCGGGCCCACCAGACCCAAGGCGCAAGCCCCGCCCTGACTGGAGGGCCTGGCCCTGGGCCGGGTGGGCCACACTCTGTTGCTGTTTCCATTCCGGCGAGCTGCAGACTGCTTCTCCACCAACTTCCAATCGCCTTAGCCCGAGCCAGCTCACCCATGTTCATAAAGTGCCCCAGCCCCAGAGACAGCTGATGCTGATGCTGGGCTTGTGTGCAAGAGGAGCCTGGAGTGAACTTGAGACCCAGGCCCCAGCCCATTTCCAGCAGACGATTTGAGTGTGTTCTTCACCAGGCAGATCTGCTTGGCTAGATTCTTTTGCTTTGGCTACAGGGGGTGGCCTGGGGAGGGCTCTGATTCCTGCGGGGGGGAGGGACGAAGGGGACAGAAGTGAGTTCAAATGCAGAAAAATCCATGTGGCTTCCCAGCGCGACTCTGGGTGAGGCTGGAGTGACGCTGGGGGACACGCCTGCCCCCACACATCATGTCTTGCACACCTGCTGGCCAGTACAGTTTCTTAATTAAGCCCATCCTTCTGAGACCATTTTTTTAAAATAGCCTGGCAGGCTATATAGTATATGGAGTCGTAAAGAGTCAGACATAACTGATGGATGAACATATAGTGAGACATGGCTGAAAAACAGAAAAAAACGAAAGTGTTAGTTACTCAGTGAGCTCTGAGGCCCCATGGACTATAGCCCGCCAGGCTCTTCTGTCCACGGAATTCTCCAGGCAAGAATATTAGAGTGGGCAGCCGGTCCCTTCTCCAGGGGATCTTCCTGACCCAGTGATGGAACCCTGGTCTCCTGCATTTCAAGCAGATTCTTCACTGTTAGAGTCATAAGGGAGCCCAGCACAGCATGGCTACTGGTTACCAACTGCCTGGTTAGGGGCCCGTCTCACCAAGAAGAACAGAAGGTGGAGTGTCTGGCCTCTGTCGCACCCCCAGCACCCATGATCGTGGAACCCGATCAGCCAAGGGACACGCCCAATGGCAAAGGCAGGGTGAGGGTCGTGTCTGGCGGCCTCTCTGTTCTGCCAGGGCGCCAGGACCCGTGTGTGAGGTGATTTATGAATGTTAGCTCATCGGATTTCTGTAATGGCCTTGGGAGGTAGGTACTCATAATTCCATTTTACAAATAAGGAATCCAAGGTTCAAAAAATGCAAGGGAGACCACACAGTCAGCGACGGGCAGAGCCAGTCTAGATGCCAAGCCGGCCGGCCGCCCGGGACCAAGGCCACCCCCGCTCTGTGCCAGCCCGCCCCCACCCTGCGCGCTGGCCTGACTCTGACGAGACCCCTCTGGCTTGGCTCCACTGTTTCCCTCCCAGAATCTGCCCCCTTCATTACGAACGACCCATGCTCCTTTGTGTTTAACGGCCCTTTCTCCCCTGTCTTCCATCCTTAAGAATTCTGCCTTGCCAAGATGTCCAGGTTCCTGGTGAGTGGGGATGGGGCAAGGAAAGGGCCTGAGCTCTGTCTGCTAATGCATTTACCTCCAGGCTCAGGGCCTTGGAGCGTCTCTGCTCCAAATCCAGCCTGCGGAGCCAGAGGAAGCTGCTTCCTGGGAATCATTTAACTCACGACTTCGTGTTCCATATCCACGATGAAGTGCAAATTTCCGTGTTCAGGAGGGCAGCAAGTGGCATGGTACTTGGAAAGAATTCCAGCTGGTAGAGTTTAAGGTCCTGAACACTTTCCAAACCAAGCCTCTTATCTGGCGACCGCCGTAGCCTTTTCATCTCATGGCCTGATTTTTTTCCTGATTTTTTCCTTTTTTTCCCTCTCTCCCGTGTGCCCCAGCTTCTTAATAATCTGTTCTTCTGCACTGGCCGGCTGCCAACAGCTCTTGGTGGTACTCTCCCCGCCACCATTAGTGTTCATTTCATCCCAGTTTCTAGTGACGGTGAGCAGCCTATCAATTTGGGCGACTGGGTAACTGGGTAAGGCGTGTGTGGGATGTCCCAGCTTTTTCGTGTCCCTTCTAAGCTGGTTCTTCCTCCCAAAGCCCAGACTCCTGGTTCTCTCTGGTGTGCGTGTGCTAAACTGCTTTAGTCTTGTCCGACTCTTTGTGGCCCCATGGACTGCAGCCGGCCAGGTTCCTCTGTCCATGGGATTCTCCAGGCAGGAATACCGGAGAGGGTTGCCGTGCTCTCCTCCAGGGGATCTTCTCCACCCAGGGGTTGAACCCACATCTCCTGTGGCTCCTGCACTGCAGGTGATTTCTTTACCGCTGAGCCACTGGGGAAGCACCCCCCACCGCCCAGTAATGTGTGTGCCAAGTCGCTTCAGTCGTGTCCGCCTCTTTGTGACCCCCACGGACCCTGTGGGACCCACTTCTCCTAAGTCTCTTCTTTGGTAGGAGGGTTTTCTACCATTAGCGCCACCTGGGAGGCCCCTGGTTCTCTCTGGGAGCCCGCTTAAATAAGCTCGAGGCTTAGAAAGAGCTCCCCTTCTACTTCAGCTCTGGTTGCCCGCGCTCCGGCACTTCCAGGGCTCTGCGGCGCTCTCCCCTCCCCTCCCCCACCATCTCACTCGGCCCCCGCTGTGCCAGGCCCTGCCCTCGGTGCTTCACAGGAACGCACTTGCCGAATCTTCGAACAACCCTAGGGGATGGGCACCCCCCACTTTACAAGGGAGTTGATGGAGGCTCAGAGAGGTTAGTGACGGGTCCAAAGTCACGGAGCTGGCACCGTGGAAAGGCTCGGGCGTGGCCTGGCGTCACAGTGCAGCTCGTCTGCCACCTGGCCTTTGGTATAACAGACTGGCAGGGATTTGGGGGGCAAAACACACCTCGGTGTACATGTTGGCCCTGCCTTTGCTGAGGAACCCTGGGCCAGTCTCCCTGAGCCTCTTTTGGAGTCTGTAAAATGGGCGTGCACTTTACACGTCCATATACACGCCTGAATCACTGGATAGCTTTAAAGTGGGATGATACTATGTGTTTTTTAATCGTTTTTTTTTTCTGATAGGGATCATTAAAAAAATCTTTGTTGATTTTGCTACAGTATTGCTTTTATGTTTTTTGGCGACACTGTATGTTTTTTATGATATTTTATGTTTGGGGGGATTTTGGCTCCCAACCAGGGATCAAACCCGCACTCCCCACACTGGAAGGTGAAGTCTGGCCCACCAGGGAAGTCCCTGTGCTGTGCTTGGCTGCTTCAGTCATGTCAGACTCTGTAGCACGTGGTCATGTGTTTTGGGGATGATGCCAGCTTTGCAAGGGAACCTGGACCCCTCAAGCCCCAAAGACAGCTCATAGCAAGGAAAGTAATTTCAGAGAAGTACGGGGCTTTGGTTGTTTAATTGCCTCCCCTTCTGCAGGCATTCACAACACTCAGCTCTCTCACACACACTCACATGCTGCCCTCCCCCCAGGTATATACACAGGGGGGACGGCCCCCTGTAAGGGGACACCCACCACCGACACCCACCATCCCCGAAGGACCAACGTCCGTTCAGAAAACAAACTCTGACACACAGTCCAAAAGAAAATAACAAAACAAAAAAACCCCCAAACTTTACTTGCATTTAGCCATTAATAAATAATTTACAGTATGTACACGCGGTGACACTCCACACAGGTCGCAGACGCTGGACACAGTGAGGGGCCCCCACTTCCAAGCAGAACGTGATCAAACACAACCAAAATAAAGTGCTTCACTCCTTACTTCCAACATAGGGACCATCTAAAAACCAGCAGGGAGGGGCCGGGGCCGCACTCCCGCCGCCCGCCCGCCCAGCCCGCGGCTTGGCAGGGTTCCGAGGGGACCTCTTGGAGGGGGAGGCGGGGACCAGTCCGCAGCCTCCTGGGCCAGTGTATGAGAGGTCCCCGGGGTCAGCAGAGGGCTGCCGGCTGGGGGACAGTGATGGGGGCTGCGGGGCTTGCGGAAGGGGGGCCCTCAGGGGCACGGCCACGCCTTTGGGGGCGGAGCCCAGCCCGCGGCGGCCTCTGAAACAGCAGCGGAGGCGGGACTGGTCTGGGGCTCCTCGGATGGACAACCTGGCTGACCTACAGTGGGGAAGTCTCCGTGTGGGGCGGGGCTTAAGAGGAAGTCCGAGCCAGAGGGGACCCTGCCAAGGATGCTAAGGGCTGGGACGTCTTCCCGCTCCTCTCCCCGGAAGGCAGACGTGTGGGTGGGCAGGGTGGGGAGTGGGGCTCTGGGGGTGGGGGCAAGCGAGGAGAAAGCAGAGGATGAGGGCAGGCCAGCTAGCCCTCTCCGCTGGGTCCCCGGTCCACAGCCTGCGGCCCCAGCTTCCCTGCCCACCGGATCTTACCACCTGCTGTGGAGGACCAGACATCAAGGCGGTAGTTCTCCGTGTAGACAATTTGGAAACAAAGGTTCGACTTCCTAAGGACGGTAGACGGGAAGGGGGACGGAAGGACGGGTGGTGGGGGTAAGGGGCCAGAGCAAGTCATTGCTCAGAGCGCGTGCCAACATGCGGGGCCCGGTCACGGGGGCCCGAACCCGTGCCCAGCTAGGGGGCGCCTGGTGGCCTCTCCTGGGCTCACGGGGAGGCCACGCGCGGTAAGACACGGGGAGGGTGCAACGTTTTGGCCAAAGGGTTCCCTCAGTTTTCTACAGACGCCAAGCAGCGCCCTGCGCGTGTCCTAAAGGCCCAGCAGGAAGGGATGCCCTGCTCGGGGATCCAGCCTGGGCCCACCCCCGCCCTGGCTCCGTGTGTGCGAGTGTGTAGTGTGTGCGTGCGGTGGGCGCAGGCGGCCCCGGGGGCGCGTGTGCAGCAGTCAGCCGGGCCTCTCTCAGTGCATCGCAGGGGCGGAAGCAGCTTGACATGCTGCCCCGCCCAAGGTCTCTGGCGTGGGGGTGGGGGTGGGGGCTTCGCGTAGGGGCTGGGGCTCTGATCTGCACATTCACACGGTGGGGCGCGCGGAGACGAGGGCCAGGGTGGGCAGCTTGTTCTCTGCACAGCTGGAGGTCACACACGTCACAGCACCTGTCGCCACCACCCCGGTCGCGGGTCCCCCCCCGGGGGGGGGGCGGAGAGGGGACATCCCATGCCCCCAGCCCTCGCCAGCAGGCAGCCCAAGGCGGTGGGGAGGTAACTGTTCCCTGCTGGTGAGCCCTGTGGGGACCACAGGGCCAGCAGGAAGCCACCAGACCCCGTGCAGTGAGGGGCCACCCCGCGGTCCGTCCTAGGCGGCCCCCGGGAGCGCGGGGAGCAAGGCCAGGAGCAGGAGGGTGCCGAGGAGGGGCCAGGGGGCCAGGGGCGGCCCAGGGGCGGCCCCCGCCCGGCCTGGTGGCTCCCGAGTCCTCGCGTACAGGTGCAGCTTGTCCTTGTTGGAGTGAAGCATCTTGACGTCCTCCAGGGCGTAGTAGGCGGCCAGTGTGAAGTTCACGTCTCCCGTGGTGAGCAGGTCGAAGACGCAGGCCTGGTAGTACAGGTCCTCCACGGGCAGCTTCTCTTTGCACTTGGCCACGGCCGTCTCGTAGGGGAAGGTGTCTGGGGCTGGGGGCACGGGGCTGGCGGCCGGTGGCTGCGGGGCACCAGGGCCCTCGGCCGTGCCGGCTCGGAAGGCCTGGAAGTCGATCTGCTGATTGAGGGGGCAGCCCCGCAGGCAGAGGTAGAGGCCCTGGCTGTCGCGGTCCTCCACGGCGTTGACCACCTCCTCGGGCATGCGCACGGCGAACGTCAGGTAGCGGCCCACCTGGCGCACCACGATGGTGGTGCCGATGTACTTGGCCTGGATCTCCACATGCTGGCCTGACACCTTCTCGGTGATCTTCAGGCTGTTGGCCCCGTGCTTGTCCCCGCCATTCTTGGAGCCATCCGCAAAGGCGGCCGGCAGCTCGTCCATCTCAGCCTGGTACACCTTCTGGTCCACACACTCCTGGAAGTTCTTGAAGATGATGGTGAGCTGTGGGCCAGAGGGTACAGAAACAGAGAGGGGTGAGATGATGCTGGTGACTGCAGGGGCACGAGGCCCAGCCCTGGACTCCTCACGACGCTCTGCACCGAGCAGACGGAAGGCCAGAGGCCCCAGGACGCTCCACACTGTCCCTTCCCTGTTTTAGTCCCTGTTCGGTGAGACCTGCGCTATTGTGCATTTAATATTTTTCTTTAAGACAATTTGCTTAATTTTCTTTTTTTATTATTTATAAAGGGAACTTTAGAAACTACTTTTCTAAGTAGAAAAGCAGCTCATTTACTATATGCAGAGGGGAATCATAAAACGACAAGTAGGGCTAATTAAAAATAAAAGGTCTTTATCCACTGTGGTAGGTTGAATAATACCCTCTAAGATATCACGCCCTAAAACCTGGAACCTGTTAAACAATACTTTGGCTACATGATGGGAACAGCCGGCACACTGGAAAAGACCCTGATGCTGGGAAAGACTGAAGGCAGGAGAAGGGGCAACAGGGGATGAGATGGTTGGATGGCATCATCGACACAACAGACATGAACTTGGGCAGACTCCAGGAGACGGTGAGGGACAGGGAGGCCTGGCGGGCTGCAGCCCATGGGTTGCAAAGAGCTGGCGACTGGACCACAACAATGGCAAATGGGATTTACAGGTGGGAGTAGGTTAAGGACACTGAGATGGAGAAACGATCCTGATGGACCCTAAGCGTAATCACACGTGTCCTCGTAAGACAGAGGCAGGAAATCTGACCGCAGAAGAGAAGGCGGTGTTTCTACAGAGGCAGAGACTAGAGGGACGTGGCCACAAGTTGAAGGGCGCCGGCAACTAGCAGAGGCCTGGAAGAAGCAATGAGTGGAAACTCCCCGAAGGACTGGCCCGGCCAACACATTGAGGGGTTTTTTTTTTTTCTTTTCAAAATTTAGGCTATTTTATTTATTTATTTAAGCGGAGCCAGCTCTCAGTTCTGGCATGTGGGATCTAGTTCCCTGATCAGGGATCGAACCTGTGCCCCCTGTATTACGAGCAGAGTCTTATCCACTGGGACACCAGAGAAGTCCCCATCTTGAGCTCTTTAAAGACTCGTTTCAGACTTTTCACCTTCAGGAGTATAAGGGGCTCAATTTCTATCTGAATCACTTAGTCTGTGGTACTTGTTACAGCAGCGATAGGAAACTGATACAGTCCACAACCAAAGGACGGTAAGCCCCAGGCTGAACCAGACAGCAGCTAGAACAGAAGAGACTGCTGTTCACAGAAAGAACCACCAGGCAAAGTCCACAGAGGCAGAGGCCACAGCGGCCATGGCGGCGGGGCTGGCCCGAGGGGGTCTCCCAGCCTGGCCTTGGTGAGCAGGAGGAAGCGGTGGGGGAGGGCGGTGCTGGTCAGCAGAAGGGAGACGGGGGCTCCCGGTGGAAAGGGCAGCTCCGGCCACGGGAGCAGGGAGGCCCGTTTCTGCTGAGCCTGCAGCCGGGGCAGGGGCTGTGCTGAGCTGCTGGGAAAAGCAGAAAGCTAAGAAGCTCCATCAGGAACTCTCCTCCAAAGAACACAGACACAGGCTCACTCGCCGCATTTATTACTAACGCACCCGTATGGTACTACAGGGGAGGGGACAATACCCCCGATTTACAGATGAGGACATTTTCGTTCAGACAGTAAAGCGACTGGCCCAAGGTCACACAGACAGCAGGAGGCAGAGTTGGGACTGGTCTCTTGGTTTGCATCCGCTGGACATTTCTAGCCAAAACAGTCATAGGGTGGGCGGCCTGGGAGAAGGACAAGAGACCAGCAGCCCACAGAGTGACCTGTCTCCCCGCCATCAAGGGTGAGACGCGTGGCTGTGCTTTCCTTCCTGATGCAACCAGGAAGATGGAGGGGGGCGGAGACGTGAGTGAAGCTGGAAGCCCCCCATGCCCGTTCCTGTTGCCAGGGGCCTGTTGCCAGGGGCCTGTTGATTTACCACCGGTGGCTCTGGGTGCCTTGACGGCCATGGCACCCCCCAGACCAAGGGCAGCTGGAACCTGGACTCGCAGCCTGAAGCCAGGCAGGGAGGAGGGGTGATGGGGGCAAGACGGTGCCCAGGCCTTGTGGGTCCCTGGCTAAAAGCCCACCCCCCGACCTCTGCAGGGCCCCCGGCCTCCGTTCTCAGGCGTTGCCCCGTCACCCCCACTAGGCCTGGAGAAGAGCCTCACCAGCTTGGGCACCCCACCTCCTTGTGATGTCTGCAGGCTGAAGGGGCTTCGGCAAAGGGCAAGGCGCTGCTGATGCCGCGTGAGGTTGGCCTCAGCGGAATTCTCTGCCTGGGCCCTGGGGGCGGTGTGGTGGCTGAAGGCCATGATGGTGGTCTGCACCTTTCTCCCGGCCCAGGGCAACGCAGCAACGCACGAGAGAAGCATCTGGCCTAAGGGTGGGCGTGCGACGGAGCAAGGGCCCAGACCTGCCGGGCACCAAGGAGAAAACCCAGAGTGGCGGCGCGGAGGCAGTGAGGGTCGGGGAGGGGCAGCCAGGGCCGCAGGTGTGTGGTGGGCACAGACCGGGGTCCGTCTGCCCGCAGTTCTAAGGTGGCCAGGGGCACAGCCCGCAGCCCGAGGGGGAGCTAGCTGGTCCTGGCTGGGGGCCTCGGGAGCAGGGGCTGAGAGCCCCAAGGACTGGAGGGGGCAGACCACGGGCTACAGAAGGTTCTGGGCTGAGCAAACCAACAAGACAGAAAGATCGAGAGCCTGCGGAGGCGTCCCCGGCTGCGTTTTGCCACTGTTTTGCAGGTCCCCACACGTAGTGTAAAGCCCAGGGGTAACCAGCGGCGGATGAGGGCCCTCGGGGGGAACACAGACAAGACCCCGGCCCTTCTCACCCTGTTCCTGAGAAATGTGAGGATGAGGGGGGATGTCTGAGAGAGGCCGACCACAGCATGGCTTTGGGGGAACTCCAGGCCCCTAGGCCTTCCTGCGTCCCTGCCTCCATCAGAAATGGTAAAAATTAGGGACTTCCCTGGTGGTCCAGGGGCTATCGCTCCATGCTCCCAATGCAGGGGGGCCCAGATTCAATCCCTGGTCAGGGAATGAGATCCCCCATGCGGCAACAAAGACCGAATATCCCACGTGCAAAGACAAAGATCCGGTGCAACCAAACCAATAAATAAATATATAAAAAAGAAACACTAAAAAACCACCTCTTGTGACTGCACGGGTGTAAAAACTAATAAAGTCCAGGCTGGCTCACGCTGGTTTTCTCCTTCGGGCTCTAAAAGGAAGGCAAGCCTTTTCATGGGCCCTAGACGTCTGGGGGAGGAGGCGCTGGGGATCCGGGGCCCGATGGATGAGGGGGGGTGTGGGAAGGGGGCGCCCCGTGTGGTCCTCACGGGACGCAAGCAGGGGCTGGTGCTCCGAAGCTGAGGCTGGAGGCTCTGTCCGAGCCACAGAGGGCGACGTCGGGGGGCCCGCGTGCCTAGCTCCCTGGGCCCCGGGGTTCCGTCTCCCCATCTCCCCGCGGGAGGTCATAGCTGGTTTGGGAAGCGGCCCTCTGGTTCACTGAGGGGTGTCCAGGGGGGCTGCAGCCCCACCACTCCGCCGGGGCCCTGCGCCTCGCGGAAGCCCACGGCGCGGCCACTCCCCCACCACCCAGGCCTGCACGGGGACCCACCTCTGGCTGCCTCACCTCCAGCCAAGGCTTTCACCCCATGCGGAGGCCGCCTGCCTGCGGGGGGCGGTGCGGGCGGAGCAGCCAGGGTGGTCTGGGCAGTGGGTGGTCCTGCCCTGGGGGGGGGGGCGCGGGGCCCGGGGGTCCATGGCCGGTGCGGTGCGCAGGGCCACACAGACACACGGAGGCCGCGGGCGGGGAGCAGGCCAGCCTTCCCGCTGCCATCGGCCTCCCTGGAACAGGAAAGGCTGGTTTCACTCTCCCCACCGTCGCTCGCGGAGACAGTCTGCTGGAAGGCTGACAGGCTGCTCGCCTCCTCTTGGCACCGGGGCCTGGGACTCAACCACAAGTAACAGCACGAAGGGGGCCTGTCGAAAGCGGGGCGGCCGGCTGCCAACGCGGCCACGGGCGAGGCTGCCGCTCCCGCAGCGCCCGCCCCCCTCCCCGGGGGCCCGCGCGCCCCCACCACCGGGCGGCGGGCGGAGCCCCGTGTCATCAAACGACCTGTGGGGCCAGACCTGGGGCTGGGGGCTGCGTCCACACGCGGGAGGAGGCAGTCCATGACCCCGCTCCTCAGGGACCCACACTGCGGGGGCGGGGGGTGATGTCACGGGCCAAGCGGGTGAAAGATGCTGGGAATGCGGGTGCTCCGGGGAACCTGCATGGGGCGGGGGCACGGAGAACCGAGTTCCTCTCCTCCCTGAGGCTCAAAATGGGGTGCCTCCAGCACGGCAGGAGAGAAATGCAGCGCAGGGGGTGGGCAGGAACGGGAGGCAGCCCCAAGGGAACAGGAAGCTGAACTGTCAGCCGCAGCTGGAAAACTCCAGATCAGGACTCTCCATGAGAACGGGGCGGAGGCGGGCCGAGCAGGGCTGGGCAGCAAGGATACCACGCTCCTGAGTGAGGCACCGTGGCTGGGGAGTGCGTGCGTGCGAAGGCGCTTTAGTCGCGTCTGACTCCGCGCGACCTGACGGGCTGTGGCCTTCCAGGCTCCTCTGTCCATGGGAATTCTCCAGGCAAGAACACTGGAGTGGGTTGCCATGCCCTCCTCCAGGGGATCTTCCTGACCCAGGGATCGAAACCACGTCTCCTGACTCCTGCTTGGGCAGGCGGATTCCTTACCACTAGCGCCACCTGGGAATTGGGGATCGTGAAGCTGGGGCTCCACTACCTTGGGGATAAAAGCCCGTACTCCGCCTGCTTCGGGGGTAAGCTCAGGGCCAGGACGAACAGGAAGCCTTCCCCAGGGCTCCAAGTGGAGCCACCTGACCCCTCGACCCCGAGACCCTCAGCATCCCGCTGCCCCAGCCGCTGTCACGAGCACCCGGGGGGGGGGGTGATCTCGGCTGTCCAGCATTAACCCAGGGGCTGCTGGGCAGGAGGCGTCGCCGAGCACAGAGGCTGGCACAGAAGAGCCGTCTGGCTGATGTTTTCTGAATCGGAGGAGGAACAAACACACCTGAGGACTGAAGGCCCACAGAACAGGCCGAGGCAGGCCGAGAGCGCTGGAAAGCAGCCCCTGGTGTCTCTTGCCTGGGCACACACGGCCCGGTCTCCGCCCTGCGGCCCGGGACGGGCTTGGCCATAGACTGGGAGCCTCCAGCAGAGCCTGCAATGCCTTCTGGCTGCCGGGGAGATCAGAGAGGGTGCTGCTCAAGCGCTTCTCCCGCCGGGAAGACTGAGGTGGCCCTGGGTCACAGCAGAAAGGAGCTGTCCTGATTAGGGGTCTCTGCGGCAGAGTGCCAGGCCCGTCTGGAGGCTCCACGCCGCAAGAGGAAGGGAGGCGCTCCCGAGTTTGCTTAGGCAGCTCTGCCGACCACAGTGCCCAGCAGTAAGCCGGCCACAGAGCGAGCATCTGAAGCGTGTGGGCCAGATGAATGAATGAATGAATGAATGGAACGCAAGAGCGAATGAATGAAGGCATGAACCGCCGCTGAGCTAAGGGTCCCACCGAGCGTCCACAGAGAGCCCAGGGTAGCATGGAGGCGTTCTGCGGCCAGGCACCTTGCCCTGGCCCGCAGGACTCCCTGAAACGTGATCTAAAAGCTTTCTCTACTTCTTCCCCCGCCCCAGTCTAAGGCACCAGCAGTCCCGCCTTGCTGGTCTCTGAGCACAACCCCGCCCAGGTCTGTTATCACCCCTGATCCCCTCACCACCCTGGGTCAGGTCCCCCGAGACCCAGAGCCCTCTCACACCCTCGGGAGCCTCCCTCTGCTCCCTGCCAAGAGGGGGCGAGGAGGCGGGGTCCCCCTCCACGGCATGTTTGCTGCTGGATTTAGAAGCCACAGCCTCAGGCTCCTGACACTCATTTATCTTGGCTCCTGGGAGAAAGGCGGGTAGGGGAAGGGGCCGCAGAGAGCGCAGCCGGGACCTTGCCCCTGCGGCCCCTTGCCTCCGGGCCCTGCCTTGGTCTGCAGAGGGCTGGGCGTGGTGAAGAGGTGAGGCCGCCCACCAGGCTTCATGGCCCGGGGCCAGAGGCCTGTAAGAGCATCCACGGGCCATGGTCTGCTTGTTTTCTCCCTAGCAGCCGGTCCCCGGAGAGATCCCTGTGGGCAGGCAGGGGCCACTGGAGCAGAGGGAGGTGGCAGGAATTTTCCTGGCGGCCAGGTCACCTTGGTGTCCTACTCCGGGGTGTGGAGGGATGAGAAGGAACAGAAACACCCTTGTGGGTCAGCCTGGCGCTACTCCACACACTGCCCTGCAACGTGCTCTTCTTGGCAAAACAGACCCACTGCCAGATCGGAAACCCCGGGGACTCGGCGGGCCAGGCCCTGGGGAGGCAGAGGCGTCCCTGTCGCCTGGGCTCTGATCACCCTAGGCCTCCTGGCCTTGAGACCATGTCCTCTGGCTAAGTATGAGTGTGAGGTCATGGGAGACCCTCCCTGCAAACGGTGGGGGGAGAGTCTGGAGGGGACTGGAATGTCCCATTGCCTGGGCTCCGGCCACATCGGGGCTGCCTCTGGGTGGGGCTCTGAGAGCAGCACTCGAGTCCTGCCACCCGGACACTGAAGCCTCCCTGGATCAGAAGACGACGGGCTCTTGGTGGCCTCGGGGGCTTCCAGGTGGGAACCGCCTCTCCTGACAGGGAGAACCTGCCAGGCTCTGGAGTCCCCTGGCCCGGGTGAAATCCCAGCACGGTTTCCAGCCAAACGCACTTGGGTGGGGAGGCGGCTTTCCCTCTTGAAGCCTCAGTTCTGGATGTGTCAAATGGAGGCCCTGGGTGGCCCCTGGGGTGCCCAGTGGGCTGGGGAGGCTGCCTGGGTAGCCCCTGGGGTGCCCAGGGGGCTGGGGAGGCTGCCTGGGTGGCCCCTGGGGTGCCCAGTGGGCTGATGCCCTGTTCTCACTTGTTCCCTCTTCCCGGTGCCCCGGCAGCATGCTGCAGCCCCGTCCTCCAGCCAGCATCTTTAATGCCCGTCATGCCCCAGAATCACTGGGAGCTTTAAGCAAAGAACACATCTGATCCCCACCCAGATGTCTGGCTTGGGGGCTCCAGAACCACTATCATCTAAAATCTGCTTAGTTTGTAAATGTGCAGCCGAAATGGGAATCCCTGGGGACGGCCGTCCCCTCCAGGAGGCGGTCAGGCCCACTTGTCTGGGGTGGGGTTTGACCCCTATTGGACAGAAAGTGCAGTGATAACAATGGCAGAAACATACCTGCATAGAGGCTCCTCTTTATCAGGATTTGACACTGGACTTCTACCAAAATACAGTTTGAGGCAAGAGAAGAATACTCCTAAAGTTTGAAACTGAATGCTCTGGGAGTGTTTCTAAACTTTCCCGACTATTAACCCCAGGAAAAAAATCTGTCTTACATCTATAGCCAATGCGCACACACACGAACAACAGAAAGTAAGTTTCCTAAATGTTTACTCTCCCACTTACCAAGCATTCACAAATTGCCTTTAAGGCAGGCTAGGTTTTGCTATCTTGTTCTACTCTGCCTGCCCACCCACGACCCCCAACAAATCTCTGCCTATGTGCTAGCTTGTGACCCTAGAGTGCTGATTTCAAAGACCCCCCTAGTGGATGGTGGCTGGCAGTTAAATAAACATCCCACTCTAGGCAAAGGGCAAAGGTGGTTCCAGGGTGTTTTGTTGTTTAGCCACTAAATCGTTTCTGACTCTTTTCGACCCCATGGACTGTAACCCACCAGGCTCCTCTGTCCATGAAATTCTCCAGGCAAGAATACTGGAGTGGGTAGCCATTCCCTTCTCCAGGGTATCTGCCCAACCCAGGGATGGAACCCATGTCTCCTGCACTGGCTGGTGGATTCCTGACCACTGGGCACCAGGGAAGCCCTCCAGGGTGGTTTGTTGCGTTGTGCTGCGCTTAGTTGCTCAGTTGTGTCAGACTCTTTGTGACCCCATGGACTGTAGCCCGCCAGGCTCCTCTGTCCATGTGATTTTCCAAGCAAGAATACTGGAGTGGGTTGCCATGCCCTCCTCCAGGGGATCTTCCCAACCCAGGGATCGAAGGGCAGGTCTCCCGCATTGCACGCAGATTCTTTACTATGTGAGCCACCAGGGAAGGCCAAGAATCCTGGAGTGGGTAGCCTATCCCTTCTCCAGGGAATCACCCAGGAATCAAACTCGGGTCTCCTGCATTGCAGGCAGATTCTTCACCAGCTGAACTACCAGAAAATTCCTAAATAATTAGCTCATTGACTGACAATAAGAAAATGTTGGGTGCAGGAGGTGTCTGGGTCTGGTGGGGGAAAGTCTGGGCCCTCCTGACCCTAGGGCCTGGTGCTGTGATACCGCGCCACTGCCCCCTACCCCCGCCCCCCAGACCCCCCATACCTTGCTGGTGGCAGTGGCCGCCGAGCCGGGCAGCACCGGTGTGTTGGTGACCTGCACGTTCAGGTAATTATTGTCGATGAGCGGCCAGGCGCCCTGCACCTTGCAGGTCTGGAAACGGTCTGTGAAAGTCCGGAGGTGCGGGTCCCCAAAGAGGCCGCAGTGCGTGTAGTTGGGGGCGGCCGCGCGGTTGTGGAAGCTCTTCTCGTAGTGGCAGATCTCCGGGCTGTCCGAGCGCTCCTGGCTGTCCCCGGGCGGCGGCAGCGTGCGCAGGTGTGGCTGCGACGTGGGGCCATCCTTGGAGCAGTTGTGCTGGCTCATGAGGTCCTCGATGCCATGGACCGCCGAGTGGTAGGCCAGGTCTCCCCGGCAGGTGCGCGCGGTGCGCCGCGTGCACAGGGCGTAGGTGCGCAGCGCGGCGCAGAACTCGGGGGCGTCGTCCGCGGCCGGCGCGTGGCTGCCCGCCGTGGCGCTCCAGAACTCAGAGTTGCACTTGAGGATCTTGCAGGAGGAGGAGGCTGCAGGGACGGGAAGAGGGGGCGCCTTCAGGTTGGAAATGGTGAGCCCAGGCCTCCGGAACCCCTGCAACAGGCCAGGGCGGCGGGCACGTGCAAGGGAGGACGGCGGCCTCTGCCCAGGTCCCGCAGGTGGTAGGTGGTCCAGTGCAAGATCGGCCCTGCCTACCGTCCTTAACGACCCTGGGTGCCCAGCCCTCCGCAGGCTTAAAGGGTTGGGGGAGCATGCCCCTACTTTCCCTACTCCAGCCCAGCCCCTCAAGCTTTCTGCCCACCCTTGTGCCTTTGACACATTCACACCAACAGCAATCTGGCAGGGAATGAAGCCCCACTCCTCAGCATGTGTTCCGATCTCTGCCGCTGTGTAACCTTGCACGAATCACTTAACTTCTCTGTGCCTCAGTGGGCGCTCAGTCCTGTCCGACTCTTTGCGACCCCAAGAACTATACAGCCCACCAGGCTCCTCTGTCCATGCGATTCCCTCAGCAAGAACACTGAAGTGGGTAGCCATTCTCTTCTCCAGGAGATCTTCCCCACCGAGCCACTTGGGAAGGCTGCCTGCCTCATTATATCTATCCAGAATGTGGGGTGATAATAGTATCTACCCTATGAGGTTGCTCAAAGTGCTAAAAGGACTTACCCCTGCATGGGGCACAGAGCGGAAGCTCAGTGAATGTTGGCCACTGTGATTATTCTACTGGCCCCGGTTCCCTGGCTTCCACTGCAGACTAAGGGCAGCTTCCCTCTCAGTACTGTAGCTCCACACACCATTATCCTGCTCTGGACCGCAATCTGGGAAGCAACTAAGAGTGATAACCTTGGATGTGGCCCAGTTCATGCTTTTCCCCGCCAAGGTCACTCACAAGCTTTGAGACCTTAGTGATAATTTTATTGTTGTCACTAAGCTGTGCCTGACTCTTTGCAACTCCATGGACAGTAGCCCACCAGGCCCCTCCGTCCATGGAATTTTCCAGCAAGAAGACTGGAGTGGGTCGTCGTTTCCTCCTCCAGGGGATCTTCCCCACCCAGGGATTGAACCCATGTCTCTGACATTGGCAGGCGGAGGCTTTACCACCGCCCACCTCATGCCTGAGAACTGTGACTTTAACACCCCTGAATCTTGCACCCCCACACACAGGGACGCTGCCCTTTCCCACCAGCCTCCTGGGTTCTTCTGTAGAGCTCGTGGACACTGCACGTGGCAGCAGGAGGGAAGCCTCTACACTGACTTCCAGGGGCAAAGGGGCCAGCAGACCAGCTAGGAGGCCCAGCGTTTGGTGTCTCAGCCCAGTCAGCAGAGGAGAAGGGGGGCTCTGGCTCCAGCCACCCCTGCCTGGGCTGCTAATCTGACTCTTAACCTGGGAGAAGTCTATTTACTTTCTGATACTGGCTACCTGATGTGAAGAGCCGACTCATTGGAAAAGACCCTGATCCTAGGAAAGATTGAGGTCAGGAAGAGAAGGGGGCGACAGAGAATGAGATAGTTGGATGGCATCACCGACTCGACGGACATGAGTTTAAACAAACTCCAGGAGAGAGTGAAGGTCAGGGAAGCCTGGCGTGCTGCAGTCTATGGGGTCGCAAAGAGCTGGACACGACTGAGCGACTGAACAACTGGCTTTTTACCTATACAATCAAGCGGGGATTAAAAGCAGGGACAGAAGTCCACTGGGGCAGGCTTCCAAAAGCACTGTGCAGGCTGCCGCCCGGCCCCGTACCTGGACACCTGGACAACCTATCTTGAGGCTCACTCTGCAGGCTGGAGCAGATGTGGCCTAAGTCACACAGCTGGGAAACAAGATGCTCGTCCTGAAGCCCAGGCTTTTCCTCTAACGTGACCTGTGTTTGTCACACTGCTGGTAAACAAGGCCATTTCAGGTGGTATCTGAGTAAGCAGTCTTCTTTTAACTTTGAGAAGTTACGTATTTACTTAAATATGTATTGGGGAAAATAAAATAGATTTGACAGGAGAGCTACAGATTTCCCATTTTAAGTTGAAGAAGCGCGCCAACCAAAAGTAGCGGACCTGGCAAACGATAGGTTGTGAGGGCCGTGAACAGCTGCCCAGCCAGGGAGACCCCCCTGTGTGGCCGCCCTCCCGAAAGGGCACGTTCCTGGCCCAGGGCTCCTTTAAAAGGCGTCTAGAAGGGACGTCCCTGGTGGTGCGGTGGATAAGAATCCTCCTGCCAGCGCAGGGACACGGGTTTGATCCCTGCTCCAGGAAAATTCCACATGCAGCTAAGACCGTGGGCCTCATCTGCTGAGCCTGCACGCTCTAGCCCTGTGTTCTGCAACAAGAGGAGCCAGTGCAGTGAGAAGCCCGTGTGCCGCCAACAAGAGAGCAGCCCCTGCTCTCTGCGACTACAGAAAGCCTGTGCAAATGAGGAAGACCCAGCACGGTCATCAATTAAAACACAAGGTGGGGAGAAGATTCTCTGGGCCTGCCATCTTCATGATTCTCCAACCTGTGGAAGAGGCCCAAGGGCCCAGCCTCCCTGTGGGCTGCAGACGCTACCGTGGCCTGCGTGGGAGACGGTAAAGGAGGCCCTCGAGGCAGAGGGCTGGGTGTGGAGGGCATCGTGCAGAACAAGCCACGTGGAGGAACACAGGTCAGAGGAACTGGCCGATGCAACCCCCAACCCTCCACCTCTGGTCTGCGCGATGTCCGCTCCGGTAGTCTCAGTGATTCTGAAGCAGGTGAGCTGCCCTGCCCTGCTGCCTTCTCAGAATTCCGGAATAGGCATCTCGGAGGAAACCATTCCGGAAGGACTGAGCCTCGTGCTGCGTGGTGGCTGCTGTGGCTCCGTCTGCTGCCCACCAGTCCCGGGACCCCCTCTGGCCCTTACCATGCCCAAAGAACACTAAAGACAGTGCCTGTCCCTTTACAGCTAGACCGCTGCAGCATACGCAGGCCTGCGCTGGCCTCAGCTCTCCTCCAGAGCCCAGCTAGGGCGGCAGAGACGCAAGTCCCAGGCTACTGACTGTGTCCCAGGCTCAGTGGCCTGGGCCCCACAGATCCCACGTCATTCAGGGCCCCAGGCAGCCCCGTGGGCAGGCACTACAGCACCCCATCTCCTAGAGGAAAGAGCCAGGCTCAGGGAGGCTGGCTTTCTTGCCTGAGGTTCCACTGTGAGGAAGAAGCAGGAATTGAATTCGGCCCTTCAGGTAAAGAACCCTCCTCCCAATGCAGCAGACGCAAGAGACGTGGGTTCGATCCCTGGGTTGGGAACATCCCCCAGAGGAGGGCATGGCCACCCACTCCAGTGCTCTTGCCTGGAGAGTTCCATGGACAGTGGAGCCTGGGGGGCTACAGTCCACGGGGTTGCACAGAGTCGGACCCGACTGAGCGCGCACAGTCACAGACCTGAGGGGTCCTGAGGGCCTGGGCCCTCAGCAGCTCCAAGGCTTCAGACAACCTTGGTGCTTCCTGATTCCCCACAGCGGCTGCTGGGTGGTTCTCGGGCACACTCCCCCCTGGTGGGCTTCAGGGTGACTGCGCCTGTGGTGCTGAGAGGCCCCCACCCACCAGGAGGCCCACACACTCTCTGTGGCATTGCATCCACACTCTGGTTCCCGGGGTCTGTTTCTCAGGGTGCAGCCAGCGGCGGGCAGGGACTTGAAGGCTGGGGTCAGGAGTGCCTAGGGCAGGGCCAGCCTGCACTCAGATGGTGGGGTCAGGAGGGTGCCTAGGGCAGGGCCAGCCTGCACTCAGATGGTGGGGTCAGGAGTGCCTAGGGCAGGGCCAGCCTGCACTCAGATGGTGGGGTCAGCTGGGTGCCTAGGGCAGGGCCAGCCTGCACTCAGATGGTGGGGTCAGGAGTGCCTAGGTCAGGGCCAGCCTGCACTCATGGTGGGGTCAGGAGTGCCTAGGTCAGGGCCAGCCTGCACTCAGATGGTGGGGTCAGGAGTGCCTAGGTCAGGACCAGCCTGCACTCAGATGGTGGGGTCAGGAGGGTGCCTAGGTCAGGGCCAGCCTGCACTCAGATGGTGGGGTCAGGAGTGCCTAGGTCAGGGCCAGCCTACTCAGATGGTGGGGTCAGCAGGGTGCCTAGGTCAGGGCCAGCCTGCACTCAGATGGTGGGGTCAGGAGTGCCTAGGTCAGGACCAGCCTGCACTCAGATGGTGGGGTCAGGAGGGTGCCTAGGTCAGGGCCAGCCTGCACTCAGATGGTGGGGTCAGGAGTGCCTAGGTCAGGGCCAGCCTGCACTCATGGTGGGGTCAGGAGTGCCTAGGGCAGGGCCAGCCTGCACTCAGATGGTGGGGTCAGGAGTGCCTAGGTCAGGGCCAGCCTGCACTCAGATGGTGGGGTCAGCAGGGTGCCTAGGTCAGGGCCAGCCTGCACTCAGATGGTGGGGTCAGGAGTGCCTAGGTCAGGGCCAGCCTGCACTCAGATGGTGCGGGACATGTTGGGGGGCACTCCTCACCGTCATGTGTGGCTCCATCCCCCCCAAACATGCAGTAGTGGGGGCCTGTCCTGCTATCTCCACAGCTTTGAAAACCAGGCTCAGAGCTGTGTCTCAGAGCTCTGTGGTGTGTCTGAAACCCATGACTGAAATCCCCCTTAAGGCGCCCTGCCAAAGGGAGTCCTTCAGATGCTCGGGGATCTGCTCAGAGGGCGCTCCTCAGATGTCCCTGTGCCCAACAGGTGTGCTCTGACCCCTCCGGCCCGGTAGGCCTGAAATCTGCCATTTCTGCCAGGCCCTCTGTGGCCTGAGTGGGTTCTTTTCTTGTCAACAGTCATAGCCTCAAAGGGGCCGTTACTCCCCACCCCTTCCACCGCCACACGCACAGGTCTGGGATGTGCGCTGGGCACGTGGTCTGGGCTGGGGGACAGTGAGGAGCAAGCCCAGCAGGGAGCCCAGTTGCTAACGCAGAGTGGCCGCGGCGGGCAGCTCTCATCTGCTCATCCCTGCTCATCCAGGCGCCTTCTCTTGTGCCCCCAGGCCCCTGCCACGGGGAGCGACAGTGGGGGATGGCAGCCCCGCCCGCCCCCCAGGTAGCAGCAGAGGGTGCTCTCCCGCCCTCCCTGTGCCCAGGGGCCAGGGCCCCGCTCTCCGCCTTCATCTGGGCAGGGTGGTGGTGGCAGGGCTGAGCTCCAAGCTCTCAACCGTTTGGAGAACGTTTGCGATGCTGTCACCTGGGACTGGGCCAAAAGTGGAGAAGTCTGAAGGAGACGCTGGTTGCCCGCGGTGCTGGGCGGGGGACTGGCCCGAGGTCCCGCTCTGTCCCCTCCTAGCACTTGTGGGGAGTGGCTTGGCCTCAGTTTCCGCATCTGTGAAGTGGGGGCAGCACCAGCCTCAGAGCCTGCTGGAGACTGAGGAGGCGGACGGGCGGTGCCTGGGACCAGCGGGCACTCCCTAGATCAGAAGTCCCTGCCAACAGTCTCGGAGGGGGACACATACAACCCCTGTGGGGTCAGAAGCTAAAGGTCACATGGCAGGGCTGGAGGGAAGCCAGCACCTCCCCCGCTTCCTCCCCAGGAACCCAGGGATCGCCCGCAGCCTCCACTCTGCTGCCTCCTGCTCAGTTCAGGGCCCTGGCTGGCCCTGGAACCTGCTCTTCCACCCTGACTCAGATCAGAGTCTGGGCAGCTCTTCCTGGGTCCATCATGCCCAAAGGCCCAGCCTCACCTGGATCGAGCCAGGACCGTGATGCCTGTGGCCACACACGCCCGATGTCCTGGGTCTCCTCGGGCCTTGCACAGCTTCCTGGGCATCTAAGAGGAAGCCCAGGAGCTCTCACGGTAACGGACATGCTACCGATCAGGGTGGGGGAGAGGCTTGCAACAGGCCACTGAGAGTAACGAGAGCCGGGGCCAGAGGTGGGGGAACCCGTTCCCTTCTGCTCTCTCTCCAGGAGGTCGTGCAGCTCTTCCCAGCCTGGCTGCCATCATTTCCTGGGGGTTCCCAGGGAAGGGCGTTAGGGATGCCAGAGCTGGACAGTCCCCACGGGTGGGGAGCCGAGGGGGCCCTGAGCCCTGTGGGGCCATCCTGCCGCCCTGTGTCCACTTCTGTAAATCACAGGTGGAAGCCCCCCCACCGCCACCTCCCAGGTCAGAGACTGGATGTAATCTGGCCCAGCATCAAAAGGAAAAGCTCTGCACTGGGGCGTCACCTGCCAGAGCCCAAAGCAGCTGATTTTTATGTGACATATCTTTAAAAAAAAAAAAGCCCAAATCACCTGAATTCCATGCAGTAAACCTTAGCCTTTTTTGATGTGAGTGTTCAAGGAAGGAAGGAAGGCAAGTCTGAGAGTTTGAAACACCTTACTGTGAGTGGGAGGAGGAGGCAAGCTTTTCTGACCGAGGCCTTCTCTGCTCAGGACTGGCTCCTGCAGACCTCGCTAGTCGGCCAGGCGGCAGCGGAAGAGTGCAGAGCCAGGGCCTCAGTTCTCCTGAGCTCCTGTTTCCAACTCAGATGCTGCCCTGTCTGTCCTAGGGCGGGGGCGGCTCTCAGGGAGCCCATGCTGACCCTGGGTACCTGGAGCTCCATCTCAGGCACCCAGGAAAAGGCTAAGACCGTGCACAGACTTTACACTTCTCGGAAGCCTAGGACACCTGTTTTGTTTTTGACCCAAGCCTCTTGGGACTTAGGACTTTGGGGATTAGCTCCTAAGAAACAAATAGAGGAGAATCCAGAGGCTGCAAAGACACTGGCCAGCCCAGGTCACCACTAGGAAACCCCTGAATTCCCTCCGGTGCCCCACGATGCTGGACACTTGGCTCAAAAAGTGGGGCGCAGGCTGGGGCTGTTATGGGAACCAACTGACTAAACGAAACTGCCCGCCCTGGCCAGGGAAGACAGTAGCCATTGCATGAGTTATCTTAACAACAGGAGGTCCTGGTAAGGCACAAGGAGCTAAGAAGCTACCACCAACTGGAAGAATTCGGGAAAGGTCACAAGGAGACAGGAGACACCAGTCCGTATGTCCTACCAGCCTCCCAGAATCCTTGTTGGAATCCATCCTTCTGGATGCATGCACCACCAGGAAGGACTCTGAGTCAGAATGAGGGGCCAGAGACAGCCAGGAAACTAACCCCATCCCAGGAAAACCTGGGACTGCCAGCCACGTGGCAGAGCAGTTCTGGGTTCCCTCACCCTCCTGCTCTCCACCTTTCCCAATAAAGTCTCTTGCTTTATCAACACGTGTGTCTCCTTGGACAATTCATCTGTAAGAATTATACAAGAGCCCACGCTCAGCCCTGGAGAGGGTCCCCTCGCCACAGCAGGACTTGGGGGCCCTGGGGATCCATTCGCTCCCAATTTGTGCAGTGAGGCCCAGGGCTTCTGTTTCTCTGTGCAACTGGCTTCGTTGAGATCACTGTAATTACGGATTGCTTGGTGGGCAAACTCCAGGTCAGCTTCCCAACGTATAGCATGGAATTTAAAAACCCAGGGCCTGAGAGCGGCCACAGGTCAACAGTTTGCACCTCCAGCCAGCCCCCGCGGCAGGAAAGCCCCCTGCCCGGCGGCACTCCACTGCTGGGCTGGGCCAGCCCCTCCTGCTCTTGGCAGCTCCGGCTGTGGACCCCAGGTCTGCCGGCTTGAGGAAGATGGGTGGGGGCTCACAGGGAAAAGGCTCAACAGTAACCCTGCTGATACTGGAGATGGCCCCTCAGCTTTCCTGGGCCGCCTTCTTTGGGCCTCACAGAACTGTGTCAACCATCCACTGCCGAGCTGGGTGCCACCTCGTGCCCACAGATCCCCTGAGAATCCTCTGACTCCCTCACTCATCACTCAAAGCACCTGTGCCCCTCCCCTGGCACCCCACCTCTGTAACCTTTCACTTTGTGGGGAGGTGGGATCTAGCCTGGGGGTTAAAAAAAAAATCTGCCTGCAATGCAGGAGCCGCAGGTTTAATCCCTGGGTCGGGAAGATTCCCTGGAGGAGGGCATGGCAACCCACTCCAGTATTCCTGCGTGGAGAATCCCATGGACAGAGGAGCCTGGAGGGCTACAGTCCATGGGGTCACAAAGTCGAACTCAACTGAAGCAACTGAGCATGCACGCACGGGCTCCAGACTACCTTCCTCGAGGTTTGAGACACAGCAGCGAGAAATCACAGCAACACGGCTTGCCTGACTTAATTCTTTTCCTTTAAATAGCAACCCAGAGCCTCTTGGAACAGAAAGGCAGGGGCGGGGGACGGGGTGCCGGGATCTGGGAGCAGCAGCTGTACAGACCCAGGCAGGATGGAGATATTTATGCACCACCACGGCTTTAGCTGCTTTCTGAGACCTCCTTTGAACTGTTAATCAAGCCCAATCTTTCAGAATAATAGCCTGATTATTACCGGCTTGTTTGCATAACAAAGAAGCCCAATAAAACTCACTTCTCCAAGTGCCGAGGGGTGCGAAGGCCCGGCCCTGAGAAAGGAGTCTTAGGAATGCAGAGCCGCTCCTGCGCCTGAACCCGGGAATAGAGACAATGCAATTTGCCACCGAGAAAAGCCCAACAGACCAATAAATTACCCTCGTGCAAAGGGGTTAGATCAGGTTTCATTGGTGGTGTAGGAGGGGTGGGTTGAGCCCGGAAAGAGAAAAAAACCTGCCTCTTCTTAAAGGAGTAAGGCGTCTTAGAAGGCGAGCCCCCCCATCACGTTGGGTCTGCCCAGATCTGTGGTCTGCAGGGGAACTGCCTGGGTGCGTACACTAGCTGAAGGTTCTGGACTCAGTCCACTGCGTGCAGGCAAGGTGCTTCCTGCCATTCCTGGAACAAGCTCAGGTGAAGTCGGCTACAAAAACCACCGGGGTGCCGGGGAGAAGGTTCACGTGTACAGAGATTGAGGGATGGAGGGGACAGATAGTACCGAGAAGCAGCTGTTCCACGGGGTCTGGAAGGGCAGTGGGATTCGCCAGGTTATGTGGGGCAGAGGTACAGAAATCCGAGGGGCTCCGAAACAGCTGGCATGGGCCGGAAAGTGAAATGCCGGATGGTGAGAGTGTCCTGGGAGTTTGGAGCCAGACACGGAAGCCCTGAGTGAAAGCTGGGGATGAGGCGAATGTGGTTCAGCTTCGAACTGCTTTGCTCTGCTCTGGTGCAAACTGTGTCCCCATTCACCCAGCTCCCTGTTGCCTGATTCCTCCACAAGGCGGCGTTACACAAGGCCCAGCCAGGTTGACCCGGTCATCACAACCCAGCCTTGCCCCTTCGTCCCCTCCAGCCGCTGCTGTTCCAGTACCCAGCTCAGCCGTGCAGCAGCAGCCCTCCTCACAGCCCCGGGCCCCCAAGGTCCTCTTCCCCTTGTCCCCCCAGTCCCAGGAGTGGAGGTCCCCTCCTGCAACGCTGTGTCTGCCTCCGTGGTCCCTCGTGGCCTTGGCGTCCTCCCCTGCCCATCTAGACACAACCCACTGTAATAGCCTCCCTGTGGCAACACCCTGATAAGCCAGCCCAAGGATTTCAGGTCAGATCCCGCTGAAAGCGGGAAGCCCACTGAGTAATTTTCAGTATGCTCGTGGCATGATGAGAAGGCTATTTTAGGGAGTGGCGTAACATAAGAGAGGGTGGCTTTAATTAGGGTAGGAGCAGGCGGAGCAGAGGGAGGACAGCTTCAAGGAGAACTCAGTGGAAGGGGTTGAGCGCCCCCCCCCCCCCCCGCAACCCCTACCCGGGGCAGCAGTGATGCTGAGGCTCGTCTCTTAGCAACGAGTTGGGATGCGGATCCCCAAGGCGGTGGGAAACCTGTTCCCATTCTGTGGGCGCAGCAGGGAGCACCTCCCCGTGGCACCAGGCAGGCACAGCGGGCCACTCCCCACCCCCTCCTGTTCTCCTGGCACCGAGGCTGGGCGGGGACAGGGGACGGACACAGTGCCAGAGTTTGGCAAGCTCTGGCTGGGCAGTGTTCCGCAGTCTCCTAGCTTGAGAGGTGCCTGGGGTTGCCAGGTTTGTTGCTCCATCGTCCTGGCGTAAACACGCAGGTGTCTGGCGTCAGACACGGAAGAGGCACACACCCAGGTAAGGGACTGGCTTTTTCACCAGGTGCAGAGGACCCTGCCTTCCTTAACCCACAAGCAGCCAGAGTGATCCCCTTTCCTCAAAGGTATTCCTCCCAGCTCAGTCTGAGAACGGTCCAAGGAACCGCCCTTGCCCGTGACTCCAGCCTGCCTCTTGGCCCCCCTGAGAGCACTGGGGACTTCCTCTGGGGACCGGCTGACCTGAGAAAGATGAAGGCAAGGGGAAGCCTCTCAGAGCATCTGTACTGGCTGAGGGAAGGCAGGAGGGGATGTGTGCTCTTGTGCTAAGTCGCTTCAGTCGTGCCTGACCCTGCGACCTCCGGGACTGCAGCCCGCCAGGCTCCTCTGCCCCTGGAGTTTTCCGGCAAGAATACTGGAGTGGGTTGCCACTTCCTCCTCCAGGGGGTCTTCCCAGCTCCTGTGTCTCCTACATTGCAGGTGAACTCTTTACTGGCTGAGCCATAGGGGAGCTGGGGGTTAACTCACTGCTAAGTGTGGGCAGAGGTGGCTGAATGCCACTCGCCGAGCTGGGCAAGCGGCACTGCCCCTTCGTCACACCCAGCCAGGCTTCTCTGTCCCAGCTTCCACACACGCCAAGTCGCTGCAGGAAACCACGCCGAGTGCCAAGGAAAAGGGCACACCTCAGCTTTCCCAACTGGACACCCTCCCCTTCCCCTCAGCTCCCCCTGGAGCCACACGCAGCCGCATCTGCAGCCAAGAGGGCGTTAAAAAGCACATGTGCTCACCGTCGCGCCCAAGGCCACGGCGGGCCTGTCAGCAGGGCTCCCCTGGGTCAGAAGGGCCCACAGCAGGCAGGGGCTGGGCGCAGGACCCCATGCCAAGACCACCCCGCCAGGAGGGCAGAGCGCTGAGCAAGCCTGGGCTCCACAGGGAGGATGGTTTGGGGGCAAAAGTGTCACTTTTGGTATAAATGAAGCGTGCGGGTGAGCAGTTTGGGCTTCTTGCTTTGAGGCACACCCCTTTTCCTGAGTCTAGGTAGTTGCTGCTGTGCTCAGTCGCGTGGGACTCTTTGTGACCCCATGGACTGTAGCCAGCCAGGCTCCCCTGTCCATGGGATTCTCCAGGTAAGAATACTGGAGTGGGTTGCCATGCCCTCCTCCAGGGGATCTTCCTGACCCAGGGATCGAACCCATGTCTCTTGAGCAAGTCTAGGTAAGGCTGGCTTCAGGGATGACAATTTTCCATTCTGGTCCTGCCTCCAGGAGCCCTGTGCTCCTCTGCTCAGCTGTCCTGGGTCAAAAACCACGTGAAGTGGCTTTGCTCCCCCACCTCCCTCCGCAGGCAGGCCCTTCTTCCACCTTCCTCGAGAACTGGGAGGGCACCGGCCCGGCTGGTGCACGCACATGTGTGAGCCTGTGTTCCTGGAACATTCCTTAGCACGGGGAGCAATAATGGCTCTTTTTTACAGGGACCTGGGCGCAGAGGGATCACTTTAATAGGCGTTTCGGTATTCTGACTGCCTGGGCGAAATGGTGCATGAAATGAATAAATAAGCAAAAACCCCAAAGACATAAATCTGACTTGGGAAAATTTGCACCACGAGAGCTCTGCCAAAGTGGCATCTGCTTTGAAATGCTAAGTTGGGGATGGACAGGGAGCAGAGAGGGTCTCTGGGAGGAGGCAACCACGTGAGAGCCATGGGGAAGTGTGGTCCCTCTTCATTCTGCTATCCAATCATATCTCCAGAGTTTCTTATTTTTTCCCTCTCATCATAAAGCCTTGTATGCTACACAGCTCAGAGTCTGAAATGCTACAGAACACGTTTAATGAGTGTGTTTATCCAAAATCGGGCGTGTGGAAAAGCACAGGGGTCTGAGTTCTCCTCTTGGCTCTGCGCTGACTCAGCTGCGTGATGTTGGGAACCTCTCTGACCCTCTGTCTCCTCGTGTGATGATGCTTCGGGGGAGGGGATGACCATCTCACGAGGTGACGTATTTCAAACATTTAGCAGAATACCTCGGATGCTCTGGCCACTGGATAAAAGGGAGAGCTTTAAAAACTGTTGTTCGGGGGGATTTCCCCAGTGGTCCAGTGGTTAAGATTCTGCTTTGCCCTGCAGAGGACGCAGGTTTGATCCCTGGTCAGGAAACTAAGTTCCCACATGCCTTGGGGCAACTAAACCTGTGTGCCACAACTGCTGAGCTCAAGGGCCACAAGTAAGGCTGATGCAGCCAAATCAATCAATCAATCAATATATATTTTCTTAAATGTTGTTTTCCGCAAGGACCTGTTGTACAGCACAGGGAACTCTGTTCAATGCGATGTGGCAGCCTGGATGGGAGGGGGTTTTGCGGGGAGAATGGATACATGTATATGTACAGCTGAGTCCCTTCACTGTCCACTTGAAACTACCACAACATTGTTAATAGGCTCTACTCCAATACAAAATCATAAATTAAAAAAAATTGTTTTCCTTCCAATGATCATATTGTGGAGGATATAACAGTACCGTGTCTTACAGGCTATTCATGAATTAACTAGTGATGGCAGCCTGGGGGAGGTTGGAATTTTGGTTATTTTCATTTTCTTATTTATCCCTTTCCATCTTTAGGTTTAAAAATGAGTACTGTCTTTGAATGATTGGGATACATGGACAACCTCCCTCCCCAAACCTGCGATCTCGGTCCGTGGAGCAAAAAAAAAAACAAACAAAAACACAAAGAAACGCACCGGTCCTGTAATTTCCAGGATTGTGCCAGGTGTGTTTGGGGTGCATATCAGAGAAAAGTGCACGGAGAAACAGGAAATGGGGTTCCTGCCCATATAAACAGATCCAGTGATTTAGAAGATTAAAAACCCAAGACTCGGGAAGCAAGGACACGAGGAAGCACAGGTGTCAGCAGCCAAGGTGGCCGGTTCTCAGGTCATCAGAGGGATGGTGCTGGGTCCCGACAGGTGGCACTGACCTTGGGCTTTGCCAGTGGGCGTTCCCTTTCCAAACCAGGCATGGCATGAGCAAGGCCTGGGGGATGCCCACCCATAAGGTGGGTGGGTGGTGGCAGGTACGGAGACCAGCAG
Organism: Capra hircus; assembly: GCF_001704415.2. Lineage (NCBI taxonomy): Eukaryota > Metazoa > Chordata > Mammalia > Artiodactyla > Bovidae > Capra > Capra hircus. Next base: position 13,271,159 of record NC_030828.1, on the reverse strand, counting down.
GGACCTGGAGCCCAGGGGCGTGCCAGAGGCCATGGGAATGAGGCTGGAGAGGAGTGTGGAACCCGCTGTCAGCGGGCTCTCCCTTCTGGGTGCTCCAGAGAGGGTCACGCAGAGCCCTGAGCTCCTGAGCAATTTGGACAGTGGGGCGGGGGCGGGGATCACCCCAGAGGCAGGTCCTGGGGCAGCTCAGCTGCTTGCGGCAGGTGCCAGCGGAGACAGGCAGGACAGGGCGCAGAAGGAGGCCTAGCGCTGGGCAAACGGACAGAAGGGGAGGCCCTTTACACCCAGGACTGAACCGTCTGTGGCGGCAGGATTAACACACACAGGTCAAGCCCTGGTCCCAGGACACGGAGAGTCCAGGGAAACCGACCATCCTGGGGTACCCAGGACTGAGGGGGCTTCTAAAGACATGGGACTCCCAACTTTAAAATTAGAAACTCCCGGCTCCACTGGGATGAGTTAGTCACCCTAAAGAAACAGTGCCCTCAATTCCAGGCAGGCAGAATGCAGCCAGGTATTGAAACAGTATGACGCCCCAACCCCTCAACCAAACATAAAAACCTGGATCCTCCAACCAGCTCCAAAGGCCGTTCACATTGCACCCAAGAAGGACATGTTAGCAGGAACCGTATGACCTCCAGCACATAAAGTGGTCCCCATGCGGTTCCCTCACCTCCACAGAGACCTGGACCCAACTGTCCCATCTCACGGAGCATCGTTATCTGAGCCTGTTGATCGTCTCTGCCCAGTTCTCCTTTGGCACTGGGTTGACTGCTAGCAATTCCTTCAAGCTTGCAGTGGTTTCCCTTCCTAAACCTGACAACCAGAGATCCTCCCCTTATGCCCCAGCTCATTCTCAGGGCCAAAGGGGCCAACCATCCGCAGAACTTCACATCCCACCCTCCCTGGGAGCCAGGGCTCGGCCCTGCAGGTCCCTTGGCGTGTCACGCACCAGCCTGCAGGCTGGCGCTACTGCCACCTGGCTCTGGCAACGGGACTCATTTCAGTCTCTCCCTCTGGGACACAAAGTCCTCCTGGGAGGACAAAGATGTGATAAGCGGGTTGACTTGCTTGCACATTTTTGAATGGCAGCTCTCAGATAAACGTTCTCAACTCTAGAATGGCATGGATGTCCTTGGATACCGCACAGGGCCTGGGTCTCTGCAAGCCTTAGTTTCCCCACGAGGATTAATTTCTAAAACAACTGCAGTTTAAAACAAAAGGGAAAGACAGAGGAAACATGGAACGACCAGGGTAATAATTTTTAGAACACTGATCCTCACAGGTGAGGTGCATCAGAGCCCCCGGAACGCCTGTCACAGTACAGACTGCATGTTCCACTCCCAGAGCATCAGCTTCAGTCAGTTCCCAACACGCTCCTGGGGGAGGCTGGTGCTGCGGGTCCAAGGACCACACTTTGAGACCCACCGGAGCTGGAGTACAGCATCCATATGTAGCCAACGGGAAGGGTGCCAACATGTCTACAACATATGACTTTGATGATTTCCTCTTGGAAATCTGTTTTATTAAGTCAAGGTGGTTTCAAAGTTTTAAAAAGTATCTATTAATTGTGTTTTGAAGTGGATGTTATTAGTAGAAGACTCTCCTAAGAAGCCTTTCTTGGCCTCCCGCCACGCACCCCCCTCCCAGCTAGACGTGGCCACCCTGTCCATTGGCTGAAAGTACAGCATCAGGTCCGCAGACACCCTGACGAGCCGAGGGACGTGGAAGGGCCCCTGTCCTTCCACCAGGCCTTGGAGGTGGATGCCAGCTTTGCTCAGATGAGGGCCCCCGATGCCGTCCCTGTGTGTCAGGACCGCACGAGATGTGCCATGCATGCTGAGAACATGTGAGCACTCTCAAAAGACACAAGCCCTCTCAGTCTTGCAAGAGGTTAAGGCATCTTTCTCCACATAACTATGTCCAATTTAATTTGCACTCCTATGGGTTTACTCCTGGACGCCATTCAAGTCGACTAGTGCTGAACAAGCCTATGCTTTCATGCGGCTGTTCCAGCGGATTCCACCTGTCTTTGGAGGGAGAAGCCGGCACACAGGGCCCCTGACTATCTCCTGCGCTTTCTTTTTTCTCAAATGCCCACCCCACTCCCCACCAGACATGCAGATTCTTTGACTTTATCCCCAAGCAGCCCCTCTACCGACAGGTCAGGAATACCGATAGTCCATCTCTTTGTGGTGGAAACGATCCATTTCATCTCTTAAGAGCCTCTCTTCTTGACCCAGGATTCCGGAGCCCACACATTCTCAGTGCCCCCCAGTGTATTCCATTCGGGCATACTGGAAGCTCAGTTTTCAGCAAGGTGGGCAATTTTGACTAAATGCGCCTGTCAAGGCCTCAAATTAGAAGAAACATTAGCCAGTTGGCATGACAGTGCAACAGCTATCTGCTCTATCTGCCAGGTTTTAGTTACCAGCCTTGAAGCCAAAAAGAAATGGGCTTCTTGGAAACAAGTGATGGAATTTGGGCTGTGAATTATATAACCCACCAGCTTTTCTCAGACTATGGGGGAGATGCTTAAAGTTTTCTAAGATGGAGAAATGAAACAGCAACCCCCTCCCCACCACCAGCACCACCCTGGCAGCTCCCTCCTACCTCTGAGTACCTCCTGCCAGCCTTTCCTTTCCTCTCCCTCCAGCCCAAGAAGCTAACAAGTGCTGCCCCTTTAAGAGCGGGAAGGTGTTGTTTTAAGGGCCTCTAAGCCCCCCTTCTCAATTTCAGCTCCAAGCTGAGATCACATCCCCCATGGCAGCCAAGGGACAAAAGCCATTTATCAACCCATCTGATAAAACCTCCAATGGGCTGGATCTTTATCTGGACCAAGTCGAGATGCACACACACTGCAAACTCCTGCTCCTCCAAAAGGAGGGATTTCTTTCCTTTTCTTTTTGAAAGAGGAGGGTCGCTTCAAATTTTATTTTCTTAATTATTGGGAAGAAACCAAATCAGCCAGACCCTTCTATGGGGGGAAGCAGGGGGCGGGGGGAGGGGGTGTGTGGAGGGGTGGAAACTGCCTTTAAAAAAAAAAAAAGGGGAAGAGGAGGAGGACTCCCTGCTGCTTGACCCGGTATGGAGATTGTAATATTCCAGGGCGAGGGTGCACCGGGTGGGTCCAAGGGCTCTTTGAGGCATTGACACCCTCCATCCTGTCTTTGGCCAGGGCCTCCCCAGTGGAATCCTGGGCTACGAGCAGGTTGCGGCTCACCCGGGACGCCCTTGGGGCGCGCGCGGCCGGGTGGGTTCCGGGGAGGGGTGTCCCCCGCCCCGAAGCACGGCTGGGGCGGGAAGGTAAACGGATCCTTTCTCCCTTACCGCTGCGGCACGGTCCTCCCACCGGGAGCCCCAGCTTACAGCCAGGCCGGGTCCGGACTGCCCAGTTCTGCCACTTCCTGAAACCCAGTTGGCTGAGGAGCAAAACAAAACAACCCAATCCCCGGTCTAACTCAAGTCCTTTCTTGCAAAACTCGGCAGTGCGCGGGGGCTGCGGATTCGTTCCGGCTGCTGAATGAAGCAAGCTCTTTGCAAAAAGACACCTCGGAACCCCGCAGCACAATGGAAGTGGCCGGGAAATCCTGCCTTGCATAGGGGACCATTTGGTCCGTGATGCTGGGTTTATTTGTATTTTTTTTAGCAAGAGGAAAATGAATATAAAGGGTTTAACTGGCGTTTCTAGGCTGTGAGTAGCATATGGCAAAAATGGAATAAACTTTAATGAAACATTATAAAGAAAACAGACCCGGGATTTAAGTTTCGTGCCTTCCCCCTCCCCCCGAAAGGAAAAAAAAAAAAAAAAGTAAAGAAACTGGAGCGTTTGGGAAGGAACAAATGCTTCTCTGTGGAGTTGGTCTCCCTTCCCCCAACAAAAACAAGAGGTCCCGGCTCGGAGGAATTTGAAAGCAGCGATCTGCCAAAAACATTGTGAAAAACTATGGGGGATTCATTGGAAACAGATGGGCTTTTTCAGCTTTAATTCTGAAATTCTCTCCCTTTCTGACACAATAAAAACAAACAGGGGGCGACGCGGGATGTTATCGCACAGGAACAAGGGGCCGGCGGTGCCCAGTCCGTGGGCTTCCCCGCGTGGGCAAGCCCATGGGGGCGGGACGGGGTCCCGCGGGAGGGGGCGGTCCGGGGCTCGGCCGGGACCTCAGGGGCGCCCCCGGCTCCACCCCTGGGCACGGGACAGGTCTGCAAACTGCGGGACGAGAAGCTAGAGAAAGTGCCCCCCGGATCCGAGTCCGTGCCTCCCTCTCTCCCCCTTCTCCGGGGCCTCTAAGGGGCACGTCCCGGGTACCCCTTTTCTGGGAAGTTGGGAGACGTCCCCGGCGCCTGCGATCTCCCCGCCTGGCTCTTTCTCATTACCGCCTGAGTGGGTTCCCCACCCACCCACCCCCCAGGTCTCCACGCGCATCCATCGCCCCTTCGGCTGGACGCGGGAGAAACAAAGACGCGTGGAAACGCGAGGCGGGGGCCCGAGGGCGCCGGCGAACCTGAGCTCCGACTCGTCCGCAGACCTGTGGCCCGGCGCCGCGAGGAGACCCGGGGAGCGGGCCCCGCGCGCCCAGCCGGCCGTCCCCGGGCTGGAGCAGTGCCTTACCTGCGGGGAAGCTGCAGAGGAGGAAGGCGAGAGTCGGCCAGAATCCCAGGGCTGGACGTCCTGCCCCTCTCCCCATACCCATCCATCCAGCTCGGCCTGTTACCACTAGCCTCTCCCTGGAAGAAGAGTTCAGGAGAAAAAGAAGAAGCAGATAAATCACGCTGCCGAGAAAGGGCGGCCTCGCTCCGCCGGCGGGAGCTGCGAGCCGGGAGGCTCGGTCCACCTCGGCCGCGGGCGCCCGGCGCGCCCCCCCGCCCCGCGCGCCCCTCCCTCGCCAGCCATCGCCCGGCTCCCCGCCAATGTCGGCGCGGCCCCGCGGCCCCCGCCGCCGCGCGGCCCGCCCCCTCGAGCTCGGGTTTCAGCGCGGCCCGCGGGGGGCGGGCGGAGAGGAGCTGGGCGGGGACCGCGCCTCGGCGCGGGGCCGCCGGGACTCGGGGAAGCCGGGGACTGTGGGCGCGCCGCGGCGCCCCGAACCCCGCGGCTGTACACCCGGGAAAGGTCCCAACCCCCTGAGACGGCCAAGCCCCGCAGCGTGCAAGGATGGCCGCGCGGCACCCCCGCCCCCCCATCTTCCCTAAAAGTGGCCAACCTAAGTAGAAACTGAGCTTGGAAAAAAAAAAAAAAAAAACCCTGGGACCCCTTTACAACTAGACTCCAGTCCCAAAGTCGCCACTGACACCCGGGCTCTTCTCTCACTCAGATGTGGCCCGGGGGCAGGAGGCTGAAAGATCCACCTCTGATGTGTCCGGGGTGGGGCGGGTGGGTGGCCCTCTGGATCTCCCCACCCCCATCCCGTGGCTTCCGAGCTGGGGGCCCGCGAGCCCAACAGAGGCGTCAGGGTAGCGACCCCTGCCCCCCACCCCCACCCCGACACGTGGATGCTGCGGTCCCCCGTGCACAGGGCCGGGACACCGGGCACTGCCAGGGCAAGGCCACCAAGGCCGCTCCTGGGAGGGCATCAGGGTGGTGACTTCCTTTAACTTGGTCATTTTTCCAGGAGTAAAATGTCTCCTCCTTAAGATTCCCGAGGCCTCGCAGCTGTCTTGCGGCTGTTGGGCTATTTAAAAGAGACTGGCAAGGTCCCCTGAGAAAGGCCTTTTGGATGGAACACAAATAGGCCGGAGCAAGTGTTTTTAGTCAAACCCCTTCCTCTTTCGGTGACCCCCTCACCTCACTTCCAAGCCCACTCATCTGGTTCTTTGAAAAAGACTTCTGAGTTTTTATCCCACTCCGATGTTTCTCTTAAGCACTGCGGCAGTCGGTCACTCGCCGCCGGCGCCGAGGCCGCAGGGCTGCGTGTCTGCCTTTGGGACGCTGCTGGCCTCCAAGGGAGTGAAGCTCCAGCGGAGAATGCTCTGGGCCAGGGGAAGAGGACCCTAGGAGTGTATGCAACCGGAAGCAGTCAAACTGCTGAACCTGGCTTCCACAAAACAGGTAGGGAAGAAGACTAACAACTCAAGCAGACAGGCCACCGGGCAAAAGCCAGCCGTTGTCTCCTCGGGGCAAAATGCCATGATGGCCGCAGCTGGCCCTTACAATCTGGAGCGCCACCACACTTCCCTCAGATCTCAGTCCAACAGGCTCTAATTATCATTACCCCCTCCCCCCTCAAAAAGAAAAAAAAAAAGAAGGGATTTATTCTAAGCCCCCGTTGGCAAAATGCTAGAGGTTCGTCCAAGGAAAGGCCACCACCTCAAAATCCAGGTCTCGGATTGCATTCCTCTCAGGCCCGGCCCGACTCGGAGCCAGACCCACAATTTCTTCTCTAGAATCTCAGGACGGCCCCAGCACAGTGAGGCGGGCCCAGAACCTGACTGCAGAGGCACCTTTGAGGTCCACCAATTAACACCCTCTGCTAGATCCTGCCTTTCACAAGTTAGTTCTAAAGCTTCTTGCTAATGAGAGAGAAAGGGTCCATTAGCATTCCCAGCAGCCCTGACAGTATATTCAGCCCCACCCCCACACAGCTGCAGCGTCTCCAGGTCAGAGAATGGGACTCGGGGCCCCCGCAGGGAGGCTGAGAAGGAGGCCTGTGAGCAGGCCCTTCAGGCACTGTCCTTGCCCAGGATTGGGGGCCTTTGGCTGCAGGACTTTGAGCCTCTACACTTCAGTGTCTTCATCTGTAAGGGGCAGGCTGATAATATTGTCACCCCGAGACTACAACTGAATACAAACGTACAAAGCAACTGAGCAAGTCACGTGAATTTTTTTCTGCTTCCCAATGCATATCAAAGTTGTTTACACTATACTGTACTCTGTTAATTGGAGAAGGAAATGGCGACCCACTCCAGGGTTCTTGCCTGGAGAATCCCAGTGACAGCAGAGCCTGGTGGGCTGCCGTCTTTGGGGTCGCAGAGAGTCGGACAAGACTGAAGTGACTTCAGCAGCAGCAGCAGCAGTACCCTGTTAAGTATGCAATCTTATGTCAAAAAGACAATATGTATACCAGGTCCCACTGGTGGTAAAGAACCTGGCTGCCAATGCAGGAAATATACAAGATGCAGGTTCAATCCCTGGGTAGGGAAGATCCCCTGGAGGAGGGCGTGGTAACCCACTCCAGTATTCTTGCCTGGAGAATCCCACGGACAGGGCAGCCTGGCGGGCTACAGTCCGTGGGGTCACAATGAGTCAGACACGACTGAGCACCTAAGCACTAGCACTGGGATACGGAGGTGCGAGGGAGGGTCAGGATGGGGAGCACGTGTACACCCGTGGCTGATTCATGTGAATGCATGGCAAAAACTACCACAATATTGTAAAGTAATTAACCTCCAATTAAAAAAACAAAAATACTTCGCTGCTAAAAAATGCTAACCATTGAGTGAGCCTTCAGCGAGTCAGGAATCTTTCTGCAAGAATAACACTGAAGATCAATAACATTGAATAACATTCTAAGATCACTGACCACCTAATAAATGTAACAGTAAAGAAAAAGGTTGAAGGACTGAGAGTTACCAAAATGGGACACAGAGACGCAAAGCCTGTGAAGCAAATGCTGTTGGAAAAATGGCATCGATAAACTTGCTGGATGCAGGGTGGTCAAAGACCTTCATTTTCTTTCTTTCTTTTTTTTTTTTTTTTTTAAGAAAGCAGTATCTGCGAAGTGCAATAATATGAGGTGTGCCTGTACAATTCGGGAGGGACACTGGGCCGTGGACGCGCCCCAGCATTCCTGCTGGGGCCTGGCCTCCATTTGGGGAGGATATTCAATTCCTACAGCATAAGGGCATCATTTGGGCAGGGGACACAAAGGGCTTCCTTCTCACAAGGAGAGATGTGTGGGGTTGAATTTGGACATCGTAAAAGTAGAGATTTAACTTTCACACAGCTAAGACTATGGAGAGAAATGCAGCCACAAATAGAGCAATATGGGGTTGTGTTGACCTTGAGGAATCTGTCTATACTGGCCAAACCAACCAGCTTATTATTGACAACTCCCCGGCTCTCTGCAAAAATAAGAAATTCTTGAAATGTTGGGTTTGGGAACTCAGCACTCCGTTTGCCCTAGAAATTCACTTAACTCTGCATGTAGCTGACTCAAGACTATCAGCTATCATTACCTTCTGACCACTTCTGCGTGTTCCCTGGAGACTTGGTCACGCTTCGGCTCCCTTTCCCTCAGTCTGGCTGTGGAGGCGCCCCCACTGAACCTCATCCCTCCGTCTCCCCCTTTCCACCTTGGGGCGCTGTGGTGCTGGGTGATGAATGGGCAGAGGGCTCCTGGAAGGCAAGGCCTACATAAGGTTGAAGCCCTGCCGGGACAGGGACTTCTGGCTTCCCCAGCCTCTGGGGTATGAACAGGGTGTTCTCAAGTCCAGGGCCTGAGTCATCGGTCAAAAAACACATATTTAGGACTAGTGCATGAAAGTCCCTGGGGGACAAAGCAATCAATACGACAACTCCTGCCTTCTGAAATAGACATTAGAGGAAGGTGAGGGGAGAAAGCAGAGGTCAGAAGTGAACAGCTGACTACCTGCGGAAGGCTTGACCCAAAATCTTGCGAGGTGTCTTCAAAGATTCATTTTCAGTAAGAATGATAGTAACAGGGGCTTCCCTGGTGGCTCAGTGGTAAATAATCGGCCTGCCAGTGCAGGAGACACAGGTTCGATCCTTGATTTGAGAAGATCCCACATGCCTCAGAACAATTTTAAGCCTGTGGGCCACAGCGACTGAGTCCACGCTTTAGGGGCTGTGCTCCGCAGCAAGAGAAGCTGCTGCAATGAGAGGCCTGTGCACCGCTACTAGAGAGCAGCCCCTGCTTGCCACAACCAGAGAAGAGGCTACGCAGCAGCAGAGACCCAGCACAGCCAAATAAATAATACAGTTTAGAAGAGAATGATAATAATAATGGCTTATGCGTCAATGTGCTCTCACATTATGTCAGGTGCCGGCTAAGTGCGTTACATTTCTAGACACTTTACGCTAAGGTAGGTTCTATTATTATCCCCATTTTGCAGATGAAGAAACTGAGGCTGGATGAACTTAAGTACTCACCCAATTACCAGCTAATAAACTGCAGAGCCAAGCACACCAAACCCCATCCCTGACATGCTGTATGTGTCTTTCATGCTAATGATGCAAGTCCACACTGGGCTTAAAGTCAAGGCAAGACAGATAAACTGAACAATCTCTTTCAATAAGGAATAACGGACGACTCTGACAGGGAGGCCCAGAACATAGGCACTGGGGGCCTCCAGCCCAGTCTAGGGTGCAGCGTGGGAAGTTTTCCCAGTGTGGGTGTGTGCCAGGGGAAGGTGGTGGGCAAGGGAGGAGCACAGGGCAGGGCTTCCAGGTAGAAGGAACACTAAAGATACCATTTACCAAGCTGTGGCTTGTCTGAGAAGCTGGAAGATCCTGATGATGGCTGTAGGAGAAAGAGGTGAGGCTACAGAGAGTGTAGGAGCCTGGGAAAGCCTCTGCAAGGCCAGCATGTGCTCTGCGAGGGCGTGCATCTTTAGAGATCAGGAGCCCCACCCAAAGCCTCCTGAAGAAGAGGGATTTATTCCTTTGGGAGACCATCTCAGGGGACTTAACAATAATACAGATGCCCGGTGCCACTCAGGGCTTCCCAGGTGGTGCTAGTGGTAAAGAATCCACCTGCCAAAGCAGGAGACTTGGGAGACGCAGGCTTTGATCCCTGGGTTGAGAAGAGCATGGCAACCCACTCCAGTGTTCTTGCCTGGAGAACCCCATGGACAGAGCAGCCTGGCGGGCTACAGTCCATAGGGTGGCAAAGAGTCAGACACGACTGAAGCGACTTAGCATGCAGGTGCCACTTGGAGCATCTGAATTTGAATCTCAGGAGGTAGAGCCTTGGGTGTCTGCATTTTTAATGATCTCTCCCAGCTGACAAATGTGTAGGGACTTGTAAGTTTTAAGTTCCATCACCCTCCATCAACCTTGGGTACACATAAGACCCAGGTTGAGTCAATCAGTTCATCCTCTTGGACTTAAAGTCCAGGCAAGACAGAGACTGGCATGTGACCCAAGCTGACCAATCAGAACCTGTCCTGAGACTGTTGCCATGAGGAAGCACCCAGTTCTGATCTCTGATTCCTCTGTAAGATGGATCTGGGGATAGTAATCTAACAGGAAGGTGAGTGTTGATGAGTGCTGTGGGTTGAAGCTGTATCTGCAGAGTTGGCATATATTATTATTATTATCCTTATTATTATATCCTTATTATAATATCCTTATTATTAAACTTGAACTTTGTCTGGTGAGCTTTTCAGGAACTGATGGAGATTTTCAGGGCTAACCACCCCCACACCACTCTTTAGCGTGTGATTCTCCCTGAAGCTTTGTCTTAGCTCCTTGGAGCCACCTAAGAGTCTATTCCAGCTATGGGAGCCAACAAAATCCTAGTTTTGCTGAAAGTGGTTTGATTTTGGGTCTTCTCATGTCTAGGCAGATTCCCGACCAATCAGGAGAAAGCTAAGGCCCGATACTGGTCCCAGGAAGTATTTCTGCCATCCTCAGGAGTGCAGGGATGTGTTGTCAGTTCAGCTCAGTCGCTCAGTTGTCCAACTCTTAGTGACCCCATGGGCTGCAGCACGCCAGGCCTCCCTGTCCTTCACCAACTTCTGGAGCTTGCTCAAATTCATGTCCATTGAGTCGGTGATGCCATCCAACCATCTCATCCTCTGTCATCCCCTTCTCCTTCTGCCTTCAATCTTTCCCAGAATCAGGGTCATTTCCAAGGAGTCAGTTCTTTGCAACAGGTGGCCAAAGTACTGCAGTTTCAGCTTCAGCATCAGTCCCCGCAATGAATATTCAGGACTGATTTCCTTTAGGATTGTCTGGTTAGATCTCCTTGCAGTCCAAGGGACCCTCCAGAGTCCTCTCCGATACCACAGTACAAATGCATCAATTCTTTGGTGCTCAGCTTTCTTTATGGTCCAACTCTCACATCTATACATGACTACTGGAAAAACCATAGTTTTGACTAGACGTACCTTTGTTGGCAAAGTAATGTCTCTGCTTTTTTAATATGCTGTGTAGGTTGGTCATAGCTTTTCTTCCAGGGAGCAAGCATCTTTTAATTTCATGGCTGCAGTGATTTTGGAGCCCACTGTTTCCATTGTTGTGTTGTTAATGGGTCTTAATCCACCGGACTTCCCAGGTGGCGCTACTGGTAATGCATCCGCCTGCCAAAGCAGGAGGCGCAGGAAATGCAAGAGTCCAGGGTTCGATCTCTGGGTCAGAAAGATCCCCTGGAGTGGGAAATGGCACTTTTTTTTTTTTTTTCTGGCTGGAAAAACTCATTTACTGGCAAAATTTCTTGAGCCTCCTCCACTCCTCATATTTGAATAAATTTTCCCTGTACCACACTTTGAGGAACTCAGTTGTTTAGGGGGACGCAATCCTCTTTTGTAATTATCCCTCAAATTCCTCTTTTTTAAAAAATAGCTTTAATCGGAGGATAATTGCTTTATAATATTGTGTTGGTTTCTGCCATACATCAACATGAATTGGCCATGGGTATACGTAGGTCCCCTCCGTCTTGAACCTCCCTCCCACCTCTCACCCGGTGCCACCCCTCTAAGTTGTCACAGAACCCCAGATTTAAGTTCCCTGCATCATACAGCTCAAATTCCTCTTTCAGACTTCAAGGGCTACACTGAGCCTGGGCACCTCAGATTTGATGAACTAGAGCTGCTCAATCTGTACGTAACCTTTAAGGTTTTACAGACTTTTGATCGTATCACCTTTCTGGCTTCATCTTTCCACGCTGACATCCTTTAAGAACGAAGCACGCCAGCATCTAGGGAAAGCCTTCTGTTTGGGCGATTGCTCACCTTCCTACAGGTCTGAGATATTTTTCTCTAGGAGAAGGTCATAAAACTGCCAGGTTTGGGTAGAGCCCAGGGAGAGCACTATTTTTGGCTTAGTGTCCAATACCATTTCTGAATGCTTGGTCCTGCGTGGCCTTTAGCAAACAAACATTTTGCAAAGACCCTCAAGATTCCTTGGGAGCTATAAACAGCCTGGACACAGTCCGTTATTTTTGTAATTTGGATTATGTTTTCCTAAATGCTTTGGATGAGGCTTGCCCCTGAGAAAGCTTAATATGCATCTTCTTGTAAACTCATAAACTGGTCCTGCAGTTAATCACCATTTGTTTGCCATCTCTCCACAGAGTCTGGAACCATTTCATCTGCAGGCCTGGAACCATTCATTCCTCCAGATGATCTATGGATACTTAAACAAAGTCTGGGAGCACTGGCAATCCTTGGGGATCCCCACTGTTTATAATTCTTCATTTAGAAAAGTACCTGTTTATCATATTTTTTGTTTCCTATCTCTAAGGACAATTCCGATTCATGGCGATTTCCCCCTGCATTCTGGAGGAACTTACTGTTGGAAATGACCTTTGGGGTGGAACTTTGTCAGAAGGAATTTTGAACGTCTAAACATAATTCTTCCCTGTGTTTCTCCAGGCCTATTTCTACCTCCTCAAGGAATGCTAATAGATGACTGGTCCAGTTTCATGTTCTCTTTTCAGAAAGTGTGTTGTGCTTTGGCCAGTTAATTAGGACTTTACAAAGTGCCTGCCGACACTACTTTTTTAGTATCTGTTCCACCAAAGTGACTGTTAAATGTGACCCTTCCTGGATGGGTGGGCTTCCTTTGTGGGCAGGAGGCCCGGCATGTACGCCCTTGGGTGAGGGCCAGTGTGGAAGGAAAGTTGCCTTTCTTGGCCACCAAGATATGACTGCCATCTTTAACTGCTACTTTTCCCTTTCCTCCAGATGGTCCTGGGGTGGAGGGCCACAGGCTTTCCTTGACCTGTTTGTTTCCATGACAACTTAGGAATCTCCCCACTTCTCTTCTTCCAAAGTATGGTCCTCACTGTCCTTACTCTGGCATCAAGAGACCTCTTTACCGTTGATTCTGGAAAGCCTCAGAGCGTGTTCCTGTTTTGGCTTATCTGGTTGGTTTTTTTTTTTCCTTTGCTTCAGGCTTCCTTTCTCTCTGTGTGCACAGTGCTTTCTTGGTTCTGAGCTCTGTCCCTCACCCTGAGGGACACTTATTCGTACTAATTAAAACATGCATTTTTTTTTTTTTACAATATTTTGATGGATTTTTTGAAACACACCTTTCCCTGACATTCCAATGGCTCTCTTTAGAAACTGAATAAATATTTCACTTTCTCTTTGTAACCTCTCAATGGATTTAACACATTAGCAGATTTTATTTGCTCTTGGATGTCTTTTGCCTGCCCGATGGCTCAGATGGTGAAGAATCCACCTACGATGCAAGAGACCCGGGTTCAGTCTCTGGGTGGGGAAGATGCCCTGGAGAAGGGAACGGCACCCACTCCAGTATTCTTGCCTGGAGAATCCCATGGACAGAGGAGCCTGGTGGGCTATGGTCCATGGGGTCACAAAGAGTTGGACACGACTGAGCAACTAATACTCCTCACGTGTCTTTTAATGTCTATGATCAGGTCAGCAAGATCCCTCCACTGCTACAAGGCAGATTCTTTTAATCAGTTTTCCTGTTTCATTCATTCAACAAACACGCACTGAGTACTGGGCTCTGAGCAGGTTTTGGGGGTTCTCAGATGAGCAGCAGACAGTTTGGCTCCCCTTCCTGGAACCCCGGGGTGGGGGGGCAGTCAGATGTGGAGATGAAGAGTTCTAGTTTTGAGGACTCTTGAGAGGGGTGTTTGTGTGGTGTCTCAGGAGCCTCATATTTATTTCCCATTCGGTTGCCACAAATCAACTTGAGACTTAACAAAGCTGGGGAGTCTTTCAGAACTGGGGTCTCTGTCAGTAGCTTCTTTAAGGAACTGGCCCACTGACTGCAGAGCAAGACATCATCAGCACTGGGTATGGTGACAGCTACATCACTATTGGCCTCCAGACTGGAACACCGTCTGCCAAAGTTTCACCTTGTGAGCAAAGCACACTGGACTGCCCCGTGGGGTGGCACCCCCGCTCAGGGGTCCTCCTTGGAGGACTACGTTGGCATGGGACATCTGCGTGGAGTGTCTGCCCCGGAACCTTCCAGAAGCACACCTCTGCTGGTAGACATGTATGTGCATATTCACGGTGCTGGAAAGATATAAAAAGGATTTTTTTTTTTTTAAGAAAACAGAGAGCAAATTTCCTGGACTTTCTGTGTTCTTCAATCTAACATCAAATTTATTTCGAGAGATTGAAACAGTATTATACACATGTTAAAAAAAGTCAATTTCCTGTTAAATGAAATCAACTCACTATCCCTGGAGGTCATGACTATTTACAGTTTCATGCGTATCTTTTTAGTATTTCCGTATGCATATAAGCACACATAAAATCAATTGAGCAATCGATTTCTCTAGCTAGCTAGCTATCATTTTACCAAAAAGTATTAGCAAGCCCCTAAATGCTCCCTCCCCAGCAGATATTTCCTATTTCATTCTGTCTCTCAGTGAAGAAGCCCTGTAAGTCCCTCCACTCATGGCAGGAGCTGAAGAGATTAAGAACTGAGTTCCCCAGCCAAAGGGGATATATGTCCGTACAGAGAGATTTAAATATAAAACAGTCCATGTGAACCAAGAAGCAGACTCAGATTTACAGAGAGCCAACTAAGGATTACTTGTGGGGAGAAGGGAGTGGGGAGGGGCACGACAGGGGTAAGGAATTAAGAGATACAACTTATTAAGCATTAAAAAGCTTCAAGGTATATTGTACAACATGGGCGATATAGCCAATATTCTGTAATAAGTATAGATGGAGAATAACGTGTACAAACTGTGAATCGCTATATTATACACCTGTAACATATAACACTGTACGCCATAACGTGTACAAACTGTGAATCGCTATATTATACACCTGTAACATATAACACTGTACGCCAGCTATGTTGCTGTTGTTCAGTTGCCCAGTAGTGTCCGACTCTGCGACCCCAGGGACTGCAGCACGCCAGGCCCCCCTGTCCCTCACCATCTCTCAAAGTTTGCCCAAGCTCATGTCCATTGCATCAGTGATGAGTTGGCTGTTTGCATCAGGTGACCAAAATACTGGAGCTTCAGCTTCAGCATCAGTCTCCTTCCAGTGAGTAGTCAGGGTTGACTTCTTTTAAGATTGACTGGTTTGAGTTCCTTGCTGTCCAAGGGAGTTTCAGGAGTCTTTTCCAGCACCACAGTCTGAAGGCATCAGTTCTTCAGTGCTCAGCCTTCTTTACAGTCCAGCTCTCACAACTGTATGTGACCAGGAAGACCATAGCCTTGACTATATGCACCTATGTTGGCAGAGTGAGCTATACCCCACTTTAAAAATAAATGAAAATAAATAAAATAGTCCACGTGAGGAATGCAAGCTGCCTTTAAAAAATTACATCCTCTTTTTCTCCTGGACTTAATTCCCATTTTCAAAAACATGTATTCTCTCTTCTCTCATCTGTAAGTTAGTAAATCCACATTTAGCCCAACTTAGGTGGAAGGTAAATAATCTACGTCAGGTCATCCAGCTGGCTGAGTGGGGTTTGGGCAGGTCTGGGTGACTCCCAGCAGTCACCTGCCACCTCTGATGAGCTCACTGGCTCCTGCCCAGGCACAGAGATGGTGGGTTTTCTGTCTGCCTCTACTGACCCTTGTCCATCTATTAATACGTGCTCATCTCACTCAGGACAGAAGGAAGGATTCCCTTTGAGATGCCCCAGTCTCATCTCTGGCTGAGCTGGAGGCCTTCAGATGATCTAACAGTTTCTGGGGTCACATTTCCATAATGTAAGCCCCTTCTTTCACCTCTTTTTGCCTCTCCTTCTTGGCCGCTGAGACCCTCAGCAAGCTCCTGGAGTAGCTCCATTCATTCCTTCGCTACATCTTCCCTTTCTCCCTAGATGGGATTGTCAGCTAGCATATAGTTGGAGTTTCATTTATGAAAGTCTTCCTCGCTTTCCTTTCCAGTTCTTATCCGTGACTCCAGCACACACCTGCTAGTTGGGCTACTGCTGCCAATTCTGCCTGCAAAGGTCAGCACGGAGTAATAGCATTTGTGAATTGCTTACTTGTCAGGGTTGAGATTGAGAGTTTTTATTTATTTTCTTTTTTTGGCGGCATGGTGCGGCATGTGGGATCTTAGCTTCCTTACTAGGGATTGAACCTGCGCAGTGGAAGTGTGCAGTCTTAACCACTGGACTGCCAGGGAAGTCCGAGATTGAGAATTTTTAGACACTGAAGTGGATATGGAGAAAGAGCGAGACCTGGGGTTTGGGGCAGTTCTACGTCTAGCTGTGTGGCCCTTGTCCCATCCTATCTCTGGACCCACAGCTTCTCAATCTACAGAATCATGACCTGGGTGCCCCACTCCCCTGGGGGGTGGTGTCTCCCAGCTTCACAGTCTGGTATCTCTAGGGATTCAGTGACCAGGTATTAGCTCTGTAACTAGATGGCCTTGCCCACACCTGACTCCGAGGAGCCACTCTGGGGCCCCATCTGGACCATTTCTGGGTTCCCCCAAGCGAAATGTTGATGAGCAAGTGCGAAATGTTATTTGAAAAGTGACATTTGTATGTTTTAGTGCCAGCATGAAATTCTTCAGCAATCATTCCCAGCAATATGACCGTATACCTGAAACCACACCTTGAAAACACTTAGTAGCCTCTTGTTTTAAAACAACTCTGGGGTGCCTATACTAAGATGCCCCAGGTTCCTCTAAGGGAGAACAGACCACCCAGCATGTTCCTCTTCTCATTCCAGTAAGTTCTTGGGAGAAGAACCAGCTTGGACCCATTTATCCACCAAATGGCAACTGTTTGAACTGACAGTGCGTCTGCCTCTCTCCCAACGAGCAGAAGGCCACGGCATTTGGATTAATGAACAAGCTGGTGCCAAGCACAAATACCATAGGCATTTAGCAATAGGGACAGACAACCAAGTTATTCATCAAATTCAAAACTGTTTAGAATGGGTAATGCAAAGCTGAAATAAAGAAGATCCCCAGCTGATGGGTGGCGGGGAAGGGTGCCAATCTAGGAAAAAACCAGTGTACTGCTTTACGTGACATTTTCTCCACCACCATGGTTTTCTTTGTTTAAGTTGTTGGAGGCTGAGTGACTGTCCTCACTTTTACCTTAGAGAGTCAGGATAGCACGCTGGTCAAGAACATAAAGTCTAAACAGATCCTCTAAACCTCAGTTATCCCAACTGGAAAACGGGGATATACTTTGGCTGCCTCTAGGATGATTGTGAAGATTACACCGGTTAACACAGTGGTAGACCGCTTAGCACAGATGCTAGGAACAGGGCAAGTGTTGACGAGTAATTGCCAATTTCTTCTTATCTTACCAATAAGAACCATTGTTTCGATTGTGACAAAGTGTCTACTATAGGTTAGGAGCCTTTGGAGGTGTGGGAATGGGGGGGAAATCCGCAGAATTCCCCCAAGGACTTTTATTTTGTTTTTTTTTTAAATTAAAAAATTACTTTTTATATAATTTGTAAAGGTCGTGCTCCATTTACAATTACTACAAAATATTGGCTCTGTTTCTCATGTTGCGCAAGTACATCCCTACAGCCTATCTCACACCCAGTGCTTCGTACCCCCCACGCCCCGACCCCCACTGACAACCACGGTGTGTTCTCTATGCCTGTGAGGCTGCTGGTTATTCTGTTATGTTCACTGGTCTGCTGTGTCTTTAAGCTTCCACATGTAAGCGGCGTGACGCAGCATTGGTCTTTCTCTGTCCGATGCACTTCACTTAGCATAATGCCCTCCAAGTCTATCTAGGTTGCTGCAAATGCTTTGACATCTCGGCAATTGTAAGTAATGCTGCTATGAATATTGGGGTACATGTTATCTTTCTGAATTAGTGCCCAATGACTTTTAGATAACCTTGACCTCTGGGTGGGTTCTAAGTGCATTATCAGTTATACTCAAGTTTTATTGAGCAGCCACTATAAGACAAAGTCTCCCACGTAACTGTAGGGTTGTTTCAACAATGTGATGGACACAGCTGTTTCAAAATGAGGAGACTGAGGCTCAGGGAGATTACGTGACTTGTCCAAGGTCACTGAGAACATAAATGGCAGGGAGAGGTTCAAACCCAGGTCTTGCGGTGCCAAGTCCGATGTATTTCCCACCAAATCATACTTATTTCTCATTTTCACCAGGGTTTGCTTTTTCCTGTTAGTCAAATAATACGCTCCATATATATAATGATGGCTCATGATTAGAGATGCGCACGTTTAGCGATATACTGTTTTCCATAAACAAACAAAGATATTAAAATGTTTTAAGAAAAGAAAAATTTTCCAGAACCATCTCCCCTACTCTATCCCCACAAAAACTTAGGAAGTTGAAATAGAGATTTTTTTTCTTTCTTTCAGGTATTTTTAGGTCAAGTTTTCATAGAGCATTTGCTGCTGCTGCTGCTGCTGAGTCGCTTCAGTCGTGTCCGACTCTGTGCGACCCCATAGACGGCAGACCACCAGGCTCCCCCGTCCCTAGGATGCTCCAGGCAAGAACACTGGAGCGGGTTGCCATTTCCTTCTCCAATGCATGAAAGCGAAAAGTGAAAGGGAAGTCGCTTAGTGGTGTCAGACTCTTCGCGACCCCATGGATTGCAGCCTACCAGGCTCTTCCATCCCTGGTATTCTCCAGGCAAGAGTTCTGGAGTGGGTTGCCATTTATTCCTCCAGGGGGTCTTTCCTGATCCAAGGACTGAACCCTCATCTCCTGTCTGCGTCTCCTGCATTGGCAGGAGGGTTCTTTACCACTTGAGCCACCCGCGAAGCCGACAGGCTCTGACCGACAGGCAAATATTAGACAACAAGATGTTTAGGGAATGCTATCTACAGTATCAATTCACTGCAGTCCCTTCAGACCTCAAGCCATTCAGAGCCTGTCTTAAATTCAAAATCAGATGGGCTTCCACCTAGACTTGGTCACTGACCCAGAAAGGGAAGGCCTGGGCGCCATCTTGGTTTGATTTGGGTGTCGTCTTGGCTTGGGTTTGCTTTACCCTCAGTGAGTCTTGGCCCAGGTGCGTACATGTAGGGAGCAATAAGTTCCCTAGCAACGCACCCCTGAAGTCAGCAGGCTCTGCCAATAGCATCTATTTGCTCACGAAGAAACCAGATGCTTGGAGTTTAGGAATCTCTTTTCTCAAAATGCTCTCAGCAGAGAAAAATCAAAGCAATGTAAAACCTCACCACATGGAAGAGGGTCGCATCAAGCTTGTCCTTACCACATGACCTTGAGATACCC
Source organism: Capra hircus (assembly GCF_001704415.2). Classification (NCBI taxonomy): domain Eukaryota; kingdom Metazoa; phylum Chordata; class Mammalia; order Artiodactyla; family Bovidae; genus Capra; species Capra hircus. The sequence continues at coordinate 13,251,842 of NC_030828.1, read as the reverse complement.
AAGGATACAAAACCAAGGATAGTAAGGGGAGCACTTTGAAACTGGCATTCAGAAATTTGACTTTCCAACCATTTTAGCTGTACTGACTGATGCAAAACAACATACGCTCCCATGAACTCCTTGTTCTGTAGTAGAAATAACCTACCAAACCTAGCAGTGAGGGATTATTAGCAGGTCTGGACCTGTGAGGGAAGCGATCGTGGACCTCCTCGTGTCTACAGGTGAGCTAGTCCTCAAGCGCTACAGTTTCAATTTTTAAATTTTGGCCACACCACGAAGGTTGCAGGATCTCAGTTCCTTGACCAGGGATTGAACCTGGACCACAGCAGTGAAAATACCAAATCCCAACCACAAGACCACCCGGGAACTCCTATAAGCTCTATATTTCTTTGTGCTTGCATAAATGGAAGCCCATGTGAGAAAACACAGTTGTATTAAAAATCTATTTATTATTTATATTTTACCTCTTTTCCATAAAAGATATTAAATTAAATGTGGCTCAGACGGTAAGAATCTACCTGCAATAAGGGAGACCTGGGTTTGATCCCTGGACTGGGAAGATCCCCTGGGGGAGGGCATGGCAACCCACTCCAGTATTCTTGCCGGGAGAATCCCATGGATGGAGGAGCCTGGCGGGCTACGGTCCACGGGGTCGCAAAGGGTCAGACACGACTGAGTGACTAAGCACAACTCAGCACACAAATGAGAGTTCTGTACCCAAACTTCCAAACAAACACGAATTCTCACTCTCTTCAAGGTACCCGCTGTTTGAGGAGACCTGGTGGCTGTTACGACTCTGTGGATGAAACTCGCACTCCCGCGTGCTTTTGTGCGAGGGTCTGTCAAACCCCCACTCTGGCGTGGGGTGTATCCACTGTCAGTGGCTCGCCGGCTGCCAGGTGGGAAGCCACGGTTCACCACGGGACCAACTGAAATAAGGACGTGACCACTCACCGGTCCTGCAGGACGGACCTGCTGTACCTCAGGGGGCCACACGGGGAGGTCACGGCCAAGGGTGAACAGGACTCGGGGCACACACCTTTAGGGGCCGTGGGTAGAGGGTGCCGGGGTTCCTGACCTAAGGCCAGACTGGTCAATTCAAACCAAAAAAGTGGGCTTCTAGTGAGCCAGAAGGGGGTCTCAGCTAAGGAGGGGCACAAGCAGTGGGGTCTGGGGAGAAGGAGAGACTGTGGATCATGGCGTGTACTTGCATGAGGGGGCTGGTGTCAATTTAAGCTCCCCACAGCCCTCCTAGCCGAACAAAACAGATGCAGAGGCAGCGATACCACGGGGTAGCTTAGCTAAACCCTCAGCAGCCCAGCGGATTTGTTCCTGGGTGTGCGGGGCATGCTCAGTTGCTCAGTCGTGTCCCACTCTTTGCAACTCCAGGGACTGCAGCCCGCCAGGCTCCTCTGTCCACAGGATTCTCCAGGCAAGAATACTGGAGTAGGTTACCATGCCCTCCCCTGAGGGGATCGTCCGGGCCCAGGGATCGATCTCGAGTTTCTTTCGGCTCCTACACTGGCAGGCGGGTTCTTTACCACTAGTGCCACCTGGGAAGCCCACAAGATGCCCTGGTGAGATAGAAGCGAACTCGTATACGCTCATCCTGCTACGGGTCCTGTGGAGGACACGGAATCTGAAAGACCTAGCTGTGTTTTACCAGATTGTTGACGGAATCTTTTAACTTTCTGCCAGATTTTCAGACTCTGACAAACCCAGAATCCTGATTCCTGAAAGCTCTTCATCTTGGAGTGTTGCTTTAAACAAAACAATCGAAAAAAGAAAAGTAAACTCAACTGGCAATTTTGTCATAGTTTTCTGCATAAACAGTATCTGCAGCACTTTCATTCTTTACTGTAGTAAATCTGGATATAATAATTTTATAAGGTATGTAGCACGCGGAGAAGGCAATGGCACCCCACTCCAGCACTCTTGCCTGGAGAATCCCAGGGACGGAAGAGCCTGGTGGGCTGCAGTCCATGGGGTTGTGAAGAGTCGGACAGGACTGAGTGACTTCCCTTTCACTTTTCACTTTCATGCATTGGAGAAGGAAATGGCAACCCGCTCCAGTGTTCTTGCCTGGAGAATCCCAGGGACAGGGGAGCCTGGTGGGCTGCAGTCCATGGGGTCGCACAGAGTCGGACGCGACTGAAGCAACTTAGCAGCAGCAGCACGCATTTATGTTTGTCAAGTAGCAGTGATTTTTAATCTTTTGGTGGTGGTGGTTTAGTTGCTAAGTCGTGTCTGACTCCTGCAACTCCATGGACTGGAGCCCACCAGAGCCTGGTGTCCTCTGTCCATGGGATTATCCAGGCAAGAATACTGGAGTGGGTTGTCATTTCCTTCTCCACAATGGTTGCAGAATTGATGGAAACTGTTAGCCATTCCATCATGTCCAACTCTCTGCGACCCTGTGGACAATAGCCCTCTGTCCATGGAACTCTCCAGGCAAGAATACTGGAGTGGGCAGTCATTCCCTTCTCCAGGGGATCTTGCCGACCCAGGGATCAAACCCAAATCTCTCACATTGTGGGCAGATTCTTTACCCTCTAAGCTGCAGAGACAAATTCTTAAATCTTTCAAAGGGGGCTATAAAAGGATATTTGCATTTGGCATTTTTTTCCCCCAATTTCTGCCCAAATCACAAATTTCTTTTTCCTCCAGCCCTTAGAATTATAGAGTTTCACACCTCGGTGGGCATTCTTGCCTCCTGATCCTTAGGCTCTAATGTGATACAGCATTTTCTCCTTATGGGTCAGATCTGGCTAAGAAACTGTCATCCTTTAAAAAGATGTTCACTTTTTCACCAGGGAAACTGACTTCTGACTGACTTTGTCTGCACACTTGGGCAAGGCAGTCCTTAATTTTTTCCACCGTCCTGTTCATCGTTCTTCAGAGCAACGTTGCTAAGGGAAGGGAGGCTGAAACTGTCACTTAGTCAAAATGAGGAAAGGAGAGGCCTGTCATCTGAAAGGCTGGATCTCCCCTCTTTAAGTTAAGTCTCTGTTAAGTTTGTTGAATGAATAAACAATGAATGTTATTTGAAAAGCAAAGCCATTCTCCTTGAGAGCCACAGGGACACTGCAGACACTTAAAAGTTGGGTGAACTTACACTCGGTGTTATAAGTCAAGTTCTAGAACAGTGATCTTTAAGGAGGGGTGCCCTTTCGTTTCATGGAAGAGATGCCAATAAGCCTGCACTCTAGGATCAGTTTCATTTGGGTGTATCCTGCCTCTCTTCCTGGGTGGCAGACTTTGGGAGAGAGTATCCCTCTAAGACATGACTTAATTTGGGGACCATACTTGGGCTTCCCTGGTGGCTCAGAGGTTAAAGCGTCTGCTTGGAATGTAGGAGACTCGGGTTCGATCCCTGGGTCGGGAAGATCCCCTGGAGAAGGAAATGGCAACCCACTCCAGTACTCTTGCCTGGAGAATCCCATGGAGGGAGGAGCCTGGTAGGCTGCAGTCCACGGGGTCACAAAGAGTCGGACATGACTGAGCGACAAACTACTCCTACTACTTGGCAAAAGCAAGTGCTTGAGTTTAATTTGCTTGGAAGCAAGGCTGAAGGAAAAAAGCCCTTTAAACTTGCAGAACCTTGGCTATACCTCTCCACCTCTCTAGGCATCAGTTTTGGGAGGCGGAAATGCCAGCACCTCTTCCTGACCGCTTCCCTGGAAGCAGCGAGCATCATTGTGAGACTTGAAAGCCGGCCGCCCTGTCCCTGTGTTAGGAACGCTCTGTGCCTAATCATTTGTTTCGCATCTCCTCACCTAAGGACTCCTCTATCTGGACCCCACGGGCTGGTTTAAGAGCCAAGTCAAGGGGCGTGTGAGCTAGGGGCTTCTCATCCTCCACTGTGTATTATTACACACACTGGGGAAGGATGGAATCAGGCCTCAGAGAGGCTTGGAAGGAGAGAAAGCACACAGAGGTTTCCTAGCGAAGGTCACAGAAGCCCTCTTTGAATAAGATGCCGGATTACGGCAAGACCCTTTTTGTCCTAAATCTAGTTATTAACTAAACACCCGCAAAGGGGGACACAGTTTGCAATAGCGTGGGGAGTGAGCAGAGAAGCCGCCTCTCATTTGGAATGTCTGTTCAGAGCATAAGGGCCTGTCTACCACCTGAGAGGGAAAGGATGGGAGCAGGGTTATTGAAAAAAGGATGCTGGGGACCTCCCTCACCATCACCACAGCTCAGAGGCTCTCAAGGGGGCAAGGACCCTCCCCACAAGAAGAGCACCACACTGCTCTATAAGGAACCGGCTGACCCTTCAGAACAGGGAGAGTCCAGCTCATTGCTAATATCATCTGGCCTGGAAGGTGGCAGCAAAAACCAGGCTCGGAGAGACCGTGGAGCCCGCCTGGCTGTGTGGGTGCCCCACCCACAGCCTTTGTCCACTCTGTTTGCCATCCAACAAAGTCTGCCCCAGTTGCTAATTGGGGATCACGTCTCTTATAAAGGAGGCCTGCTTGTTGCCTGCCCTGGTAGTGGAACAGCAGGAAGTCTCTGCACAAAAAAAAAAAAAAAAAAAAAGCCATTTTTGTATATTATACCTCTCCTGGATGGATTTGTGCCAGACTCTTTTCCAGTTCTCCTTCAGCTGCCCTCCAGAGCACAGCCCATCTCTTTTCTAGGGGGTCAGGGCTCAAGACTCCCCTGACAAATCCCTCGTGTCTGTGATGCACAGGAAAAGGTCACCTTCCATGCACAGGTTGTGCCAGTTTCTGGACCGGTGTCCAGAGAACAGGCGCAAGCTCACCGCTGGTAACATTCTAGGTCCTGTTTGTGCTGTGTGTGCTCAGTGGCCAAGTCACGTCCCCGCTTTGCGACCCCACGTACTCTAGCCCGCCAGGCTCCTCTGTCCATGCAGTTGTCCAGGCAAGAATACTGGAGTGGTTGCCATTTCCTCCTCCAGGGGATCTTCCCGACCCAGGGATGGAACTCACGTCTCCTGCGTCTCCAGCACTGGCAGGTGGATTCTTTACTACTGAGCCACCCGGGAAGCCCTATGGTTGTGAGAGAGGACCCTAAAGCCAGAGGAGAAGGTGACGGATCTTCTCCAGGTGAAAGCCTGCCACTCAGTGCGACCTGCGATTCTGACGCGTAAGCTGGGCGCTCGGAGCTCTGTCGTCGCTGCGCTTCAGCTCAGCCGGAAGGTAAATAAATACAGCGGGGAAAACTCGTCCCTGAGTTACCTCCTGCCTCCCAGAGAGACGCCCACTTTGAGTCTCCCACTTTGAGAACATCCAACTTCGAGGCCTAAAAGAAACGCGCGGCTCATCATTTCCGCTAGATGGCGCGATGTCCCCTAATCCATCCGCAAGACACCCGATTTATAAAAATAAATACAATCCGACGCCTTCCGAAACCACATCACATAATAGCAGCTCGCAGGCTCCCATCGGGAGGGGAAAAAAAAAAAAGAAAGAAAAGAAAAATCTAAATCTGGGGAATTGACTCTACGTCCGAGCAAATCCAACGCAATCACATTAACAGGCTGCAGTCAAGAATTGCACAGGCCCCTTCATCGGCCCTCCCCCTGGGTACACCTGTTTCCCTGCCCCAGTGCTTCCCCTGGGATGGGCCACGGCTCGAACCACGCGCGGAGCCTTCTCTGCTCGGGGCTCGCCGGGTCCACCTGTCCGCTTAGGACCACCAGGGCCCCCCGGGATCCTACCGCTTAAGCACTCAGCCCAAGCCCCTCATCTTCCTGCGCACCTGCCCTTCCAGGCAAGGGACAGCTCGGACCCGAGCCCACACGGAGCGTAGCGTCTACGGCCCCGGGGCCGGCGCTCGAGCCGCGGCTCTAACTAGGTAGCCTGGCGCAGGGCAGGGGGACGCGGCTCGGGCGAGTCCGGCCAGTGAAAGCTCACGGCGGGACGGCCGGGTGGCCCGCTCGGTCCCAGGCCCTGCGGGCCGATCGGAAGGGCCGCCCAAGGAGGTGGTGGCCGCGCGGGAGAAACGGAGCTCCCAGCACGCGCACAGTGGTACAGACGGTCGCCGGGTGTGCCCAACCGCGCGCGCTGCGGGCAGCCGGGGGAGAGCATTTTAGGGAAAAAAAAAAAAAAAGAACAAATACCAAACCACAAAAACTTTACTGCTGCCAAGAGCTCAAGCGATCGAGGCGCAGCAAAGCTCCAAATCTGGGCAAGATGAAAGCAAGATGAGACGCTGGGTGGTTTGGCGGGGGGGTACCAAAGCGGTGCGGTGGCCCGGGCAAGTGGCGGCGGCGGCGCCTCGGGGCTGTCAGAGCCGGGTCGGTCAGGCTCCCGGCGCGCGCTTACCTTGGCGGCTGCATGAGCCCCTGCAGCCCGCGGGGGGTGGCGCTGGCCGGGCGGCGGGAGAAGAGGGGGTGCCTGGGCGCCGCTCTCGGCCCCGGGGCAAGGTGGGAGGGGCTCGGCAGGCGCTGGTCCCCGCCACCCCGGCCGGCTCAGCAGCGGCCCGGGGCGCGCCGCTTGCTCCCGGGCTGCATGCCTGCGAGCGCCTGGAGGAGCCGGCCCGAGAGCGAACGGCGAGTGCTTCCCCAGCCCAGAGGCTCGGGAGGCGCAGCCGGCGCTCGGGAGACGACTGCCGAGTCGGGCTGCTCGGGCCAGCCCCCTCCCTCGCCCGGCCCCCGCCCGCCGCCGCCGCCGCCGCCGAGCGCTCGGCGTCGCAAGGTTCGTTTGCGCGCGGAGGGGAGGGGGCGGGCCGGGCGCCCGGGGCGCGGGCGGGGGGCGAGGCGGGCGGGGCCCGCGGGGAGGGGGCGGGAGAGGAGGCGGCGGTGCGGACTCGGATTGCCCTGCCCTCCGCGGCCCCACCTTCCCGCATCAGCACCGGTTGAGGGGTGGACTGGGGGTGCGCACGCTGCAAATCGAGACTTCCCTAAACCGCGCCCGGGTCAGGGGGGCGCGAGGGACAAGTGCGGCGACCCTCGAGGCGCCTCCAACTTTCCTAATGTCCCGCTGGGATGCCCTGGAGAGCACGTTTCCATCATCCTTTCCAAGGTGGTCCAAGGGTCAGGGACCGGGGCGGGGTCGGGAGCAGTTGCTCTGAGGTTTCTGGAATAGACCTTCGCTTCCAGGAGAAACGCCGCTGCTTTCTCCAGAGACACACGTTAGTTGCAGACTGAGATGTTTGTTTTAAGACTCTTCTGTTGGAAAACTAACACACGTATGTTAAATGTGTAGTGCACGAATACGTTGCTGCGTACAAAGCTGAGCCATATCTAGAGAATAAAGACGACCACGCCACGTCCCCTCCACCTTGCAGCCGCTCCCCAGCGGTCACCTCGGGTCGGGTGTGCTCCGCTGCGGGTCTTTCTACTCCTTGCTCTGCCCTTTTACCCGCACACGCGCGGATTGCAAGTGGATTCTCACGGGCTTTTCAAAAGAAATGTTTTACCGCGCGGCACACGCACACACTGGCGAAAACACGGCCACTTGAGCTGCGATAAATTCCCCAGAGGCGTGCGGAATCCGGAGAAAGATCCGGATCCCTGCAGCGACACACAAGGAGCCACCCCATTGCCCCGCAAAATCTGAAACTGCAGCTGGGCCCTGAAGTCAGCCTGAGCACACAGCTCACGCCCCTGTTAGCGTTGCGCGGCTGGAGAAATTGGCCAGCGCATTTCAGACGGGGTGATGCCCTTGGCGTTTTTGTTGTTGTTGTTGTTTTTTTTAACAGAAAACAAGCTGTCTTTGGATTTGGATGTGATGAGACCTCTGGATTTGCAAAATAAAAAGGTATTATCTACATTAAAACGTGATCGTTGTTTATGCTTGTGGTCCTGAGGGATGTGGTTTGAACTCTATATTCTGTGTTTTACTGGCATTGAGACAGTCTATAGCTGGGATATAAATAAAATCCATGTGATTTAGCAGGAAGAGATTGGGTATTGGGATCGCTGGTTTCTATAATTAGCTCTGACCTTGGGCAAGAGTTTTAACTTTGTTGGGCCTCAGTTTCCTCACCTATAAATAGAGGAGTTGTACTAGATGATGGGAGAGGGAGCCGGAGGGGGAGAGATCCAGCCCTAACAGCTGGTGAAAACTGATTTCTTCCTTCCTCTGTCTTTCAACTCAGCTCTAACCTCTCCTCCTTAGGGAATGGCTATTCCAGCACCGCATGTTTCCCTTCCTAATAGTGATCTCACTTTGCAGTTATGCACTGGTTAACATGACCCTTACCTAGTGTGTTCTTCTCCCATCAGACGGTAAGCACATTGAGGGCAGGAGTCTGGACCACTTGGGGTCCTCATTGCGTCCCCAGCATTTAGTATGGTGCCTAGCACTTGACAGGCATGCCACAAGAATCTCTGAATCACTATCACCCAAATAGACAATTTCTTACTGCTTGTCCAACTCCCTTGTCATTTTAAAAAGATCTGTAAGTGGAAACATTTTAAAATGAAACCTTTGGAAAGGACCCAGCAGGGTTTTCCCTTCTTGGGAGACAAACAGTTCACTGTCTAGATGAGGACAGACGATTTCCAGCTTAACCAAAGGCCGTGGAGACAGCTAGCTGCTATTTACCTTGATGAGCACCGGCTCCTGTGGAGGAGACAACGAATATGAATGTTACTCATTAAAGTGCTTGATTAAGTTGGAACCAGGCAAAGGCTGTTACAATGCACACATGAGCAGTCAGACTTAAATGAGGCCATGGAGTGTGTTTAGGGTGCAAATGAACAAATATACATGCTCTCAACCAACCATCTAAAAACACTCCTAATATCAAGTTCCAGGGAATGCTTGTCTTTCTTTCCTGCAAAGGATCTGAATTTCTTGAAAAAGATGAACAGGAAATGGGCTAACCTAGGTCCAAGAGTTAAAAAAAAAGTTAAAGCCATTATGAAAAAAGGGGTGGGGAGGGGAGTGAAGGTCTAATGCAGCCTGAGATTAATGTCTGTGAGTTTCTCTCTTGTTCCATGTACAGAGTTGCTGGGAGAGGTTACATTTATAGAGGAGAATGGGAGGGCTGGGGTTTCACCCCTTCTCGGCTACTTTTTTCTTTTCTCTTGTTTGCAAGGGATAGGTCCAGCCCTGGATGCTCAATCCAAGCCCCTTGCGCAAGCTTCTGGTTTCCACAGTGAGCCTTAGTCTGCTGGGAAGAGTGCCGTGTGGGTGAGGCAGATCGCGCTGGAGCCTTTGGGAGGAGGCGCCACCCCCCAGTGCAGGGAGCCCTGTGTTACTGGGGTGTTGAGCGCGGAGTTGTTTCTGGCGAGGGGTGGCACCTGTAGGCGAGAGTGCACCCTCTGAAAGTAAATTCCCGATGAAGCTGATCAAGGCTGCTTCCCAGCTGGCAGTGTGCAGTGAACTGGCGTGGCTCTCCACTGAGGGCTGGCACCTCGACTGTCACTTTGGATTGGGTACCACTTCGTCATGATTTTCTGGGTAAATTCAGGTTCAAAAGTAAAAGTGAGGCTTAAAGGAGAAGCAGGTCAGGAGCTGTCATAGGAACCTCTTAAAGAGAGAGGGACTGGCTGTCCCACACCTGGCTTCAGTGAGACACAAGGAGGGAGTGGATGCTGAGGGCTTAACTCGTTCGGCATAGACCTGAAGAAGCCGCGCGGAGTGGGTTGCATCGCAGAGTCATTGCCTGCTCTAATAAACCCAGCGCGTTTTGTGTCAAGCAGTTATTCTACAGCTGGACTGTGCTGGACCCTGGAGCAGGCACTTACTTGAGGAACACAGCCTCTGCCCATAAGACGCTTGCAGTCCAGTAGGAGAAAGGAAGGCAGAGCAGTGAAGTCTCAGTAGCTGGCGTTTGTGGGGGGCGCAGCCTCAGCAGCTCCATTTTTCATTTCATCAGCCTCTGTCCTCATATAATTATAGTCACAGAGTGTTTGTGCAAATGCAGCTTTAAGGCCAGACTCTGGCCTTCCCTTCCAACCAGACTGCTGCTCATAAGTTGCTATCGACTCTCTGGAGTTGACACTACAAGGTAAGGGGCGGACAGTGTCATAGGATTTAGAAGGTAGGTTCATCACTAGTTGGAAGGATTGGGAACAAGTCTTTATGGAAGAGGTGTCATTGGAGATGATCTCTGATGGGTGGACTTGATTTTAATCTGTGGATGTTAGGGGAGCAGAGAGAATGTTCCAGGCGGAGGGTGGGGGGTAGCCCCATGAATAAAGTCCTGGAGATAGCAAAATGTGGGAATCTCAGTAAGGAATGGTTTTGTCTAGTTGGAATTTATGGGCTGGAATAGAGATGTGATGGAGAAGGAGGTTAGGGCCACTATGTAGAGAAGCGCAGGAGGACTAATAGGAAACCATTGAAGGTTACTGAGTAGAGAAATAACGGAAGTGAAGCTGCACTTTAGGCAGGTCAATAAAAGATGGTTTGGAGAGACAAGAGTTGGGGAACCACCCAGAAGAGTCTATTAATCTTGACACATTATTGTTGGGAGCATGACCCAGGGTGCTAAGACTGTACTGGGAGGTACAGAGCTGTAGAAGACCCAAATGCTTTGTAGAAGTGGACGACAGAGGAGTATCAAGGTAGGTGCCGGATGGGGTGAGTTCTCATTACAGAGACTGCGAAGTTATGAGAAGCTTGGAAGGGGGTAGATGGCGATTGGGCCAATCACCAGTGTCTTTGCATGGGGGGGTGAGCCCCAAAATTCCATAGAGAAAATCACTCAGTTTTCCATATTTGACAGCATGTATGCAAGTTTAAACTAAAACCCAGTGCTTGTGCTCATTATAAGAAAAGCAGCCCTAGTTTTCATTGTTTCTCTGCAGCTTTTCTCCCCACAGGCCAGTCACTGGTGTCTGGTGTTGTGTTAGTCACTCAGTTGTGTCTGACTCTGTGTGATCCCAAGGACTATAGCCTGCCAGGTTCCTCTGTCCAGGGAATTCTTCAGGAAAGAATACTGACGTGGGCAACCATTTCCTTTTCCAGGGGATCTTCCTGGCCCAGGGATCAAACCCCGGTCTCCTACATTGCAGGCGGATTCTTTATCATCTGAGACACCACTGTAAGGACCAAAGTAAGGCAAAATAAAGGTTGTTTTTTCTTTTTTTGGTTAGGTAAGCAAACCATCAGCTCAGGAATAGAAAGAAAAGAAAACATCTCTTTACTGTCGTTTCATGCCTTTGGACAATAGAATAAGGTGGTGGAAAAGGCAGGCTTTTCTGACTGATTTAGCCAGGAGGAGAGCTGGAGGGTTCGGGCAGCCATAGCTGCAGGAGAACAGCTGGAAAGTGGTGGGCAAGCATAGCCACCCACCCCACAACAGCATCCACAGAAGCCTGTTTTTGACAGTTCAGAAATGGAGGAAGTGGGGAGCAGCTGGCACCGCAGTTCCTCATGATGACATGGCCAGAAGGGCAAGGCTTGCCGATTTCTTTGTCTCAAGGCAGGATCAGTTTGGGTTTGGCTTTGCTATTGTTTACTGAATGCTGACTGTGCCAGAACATTCTATGTTATACATGCTTCCTTCCTCCTCATAGTGCTCTCTTTTGTTCAGTCGCAAAGTTGTGTCCGACTCTTTGCAACCCAACCCCTTGGACTGCAGCACATCAGGCTTCCCTGCCCTTCACTATCTCCTAGAATTTGCTCAAACCCATGTCTATTGAGTCGGTGATGCCATCCAACCATCTTGACCTCTGTTGTCCCCTTCTTCTCCAGCCTTCAATCTTTCCCAGCTTCAGGGTCTTTTCCAATGAGTCAGCTCTTTGCATCAGGTGGCTAAAGTATTGGAGCTTCAGCTTCAGCCTCAGTCCTTCCAACCCACGCTCAGGGTTGATAGGCTTTAGGACTGACTGGTTGGATCTCCTTGCAGTCCAAGGGACTCTCAAGAGTCTTCTCCAGCACCACAGTTCAAAAGCATCAGTTCTTTGGCAATCAGCCTTCTTTATGGTCCAACAACTCTCACATCCGAACACGACTACTGGAAAGGCCATAGCCTTGACTAGACAGACCTTTGTCGGCAAAGTGATGTCTCTGCCTTTTAGCACACTGTCTAGGTTTGTCATAGCTTTTTGTCATAGTAACCCTCTGAGATGGGTGCAGATATTCTTATTTTATCAACAACTGAGATTCAGAGAAGTCGATGACTGAATGAACACGTGGTATAGTCAGGATTTGAATCCATGTCTGAGTCCCCAGATAGTGCATTTCCCACTAAGAACGTGTCCCATTTTCCTGACCATCCTTCTCCACCTCTCCTGCTCAGGTTTAAGCTGGAAACATCAATGCTCACAACTCCGCGGAGCAAGCTTGGGCCCTCCATTCGGCAGCACTGCCAAGGCTGGTGGAGAAGTGCGTAGTGCTGTCACTCCAGCCACAGGCACTTGGTGTTCACGGAGCAAGATCTGCTGATGGGATGTTGTTCTAGTAGGTTTTGGAAGGCTTTGTCAGTTCGTGAACCAAGGGGAAGGGCAGGGAGATTGCTGGGTTCCTTTAAATATTTGGATGTGCTTCCCAGGAAGCAACCGAGTCACAGCCATCCCTGGGGCTCTTAGGATGGCGTTCAAATTTGGACCCTTTGGAGAGGAGCTCCTTGACTGATATAAATAAATTCTCATTGATCAACTGGGGTTTTCACCTCGCTCCCTGACTAACCAACATCTTTAGTAAAATGATTCATTAACCTGTGAAAGCCAGATCTCTTGATCCCCAGAATCTGGTCCTCTTGGAATAAAGTAATTTAAAAATCTATTTCTTTTTCAGCTGAATTAATATTAGATTTCACGATTTGGGGCTTCCCTGGTGGTTCAGATGGTAAAGAATCTGCCTGCCAGTGTAAGAGACCCAGGCTCAATCCCTGGGTCGGGAAGATCCCCTGGAGAAGGGAATGGCAACCCACTCCAGTACTCATGCCTGGAGAACTCCATGGACAGAGGAGCCTGGTGGGCTACAGCCCATGGGATCCCAAAGAATTGGAAATGACTGAGCGACTAACACTTTCATGATTTTAAACTTTGCTTTATCAATTATTAAGCATTTATAAAGAACAAGAAATAAAATACTTGATTCAAATTTTTTTTAACACATAAACAATAGTACATTAAAAAAAGAAAGAAAGAAACTCTCCTACCTCATGCGTGGAGGTCTTGTTAATTTTTTTTTCCAACCCAAACTGGGTTTTATAGGCACTCCTGCGAGCACACCAGGTATTGAATCTAGTCCACAAACGAAGAAAAATTCGGTCACAGATTGGAGTAGGGACCCACAAGGATCTCCCATTGTCTGGAGGTATTGTTTATAGGGTTAAATTATTTTTTAACAGAAGAGGCCACTGGCATTTAAAAACATATAGATCAGTTAGGGTAAGGCTGCAGTGCTGTAATCGAGACTGGACAAGAATATGACTTAAAGAATAAAATTTATAAACTTTTTCTCTCACAGTCCTGGTGGGCGCTTCAGACTCCATGTGCTCATTCTGGGATTCAGGTTATTTTCAGGTCATTGTTCCATCCTCCTCAGAGCCTTTTGACGATTTGCATAATCAAAGCCATAAATAAATGTTTTCTGCTTGCATCATCGTTTCTCCTAATAGTCCACTGGGTGAGGTCACAGGTCCACTCCGAGCTGCAAGGGAGGCTGGGAAATTAATAGAGTTAGGCAGCTGTTGTTCTTTTTCCATGGAACAAGGGAGCTTCAATTTTGGTGGACAACTGGTGGTATTTGGTGAGCAGCTAGCAGCATCATGTCAGTCTGGCACATGGCACAGAAAAGGAAGTGTTGGCTGCGGGCTCCGAATACCTGGGGTTTGAATCCTTGCTCTGCTGTTCCGAACTGGACAGGCTGCCTTATCTCTTGGAGTTTTGCTTATTTCCACTGCTGTGCCCCTCTTATTGCTCGATAGCCTCAGTCAAGGTTGTAAGAAATGAAAACCAGCTTGAGCTAGCTTTGAGGAAAGGGAGATTCAGTTTATGGTCCAAGTCATCCAACAGAACCCAAATGCAGGAGGTATACATTAGCCTTGGTAGAGAAGGACCAGAATTAGAGCTGGAAGCATTTGATGGGAACAGGAGGAAAGAGGGGGAAATTCTAGGAATCAGCCATCGATTAGCAAGTCATGTTGGTTCAGTTCAGTTCAGTCGCTCAGTCGTGTCCAACTCTTTGCGACCCCATGAATCGCAGCGTGCCAGGCCTCCCTGTCCATCACCATCTCCCGGAGTTCACTCAGACTCACGTCCATCAAGTCGGTGATGCCATCCAGCCATCTCATCCTCTGTCGTCCCCTTCTCCTCCTGTCCCCAATCCCTCCCAGCATCAGAGTCCTTTCCAATGAGTCAACTCTTCGCATGACGTGGTCAAAGTACTGGAGTTTCAGCTTTAGCATCAGTCCTTCCAAAGAAATCCCAGGGCTGATCTCCTTTAGAATGGACTGGTTGGATCTCGTTGCAGTCCAAGAGACTCTCAAGAGTCTTCTCCAACACCACAGTTCAAAAGCATCAATTCTTTGGCGCTCAGCCTTCTTCACAGTCCAACTCTCACATCCATACATGACCACAGGAAAAACCATAGCCTTGACTAGATGGACCTTAGTCAGCAAAGTAATGTCTCTACTTTTGAATATACTATCTAGGTTGGTCATAACTTTCCTTCCAAGGAGTAAGTGTCTTTTAATTTCATGGGTGCAGTCACCATCTGCAGTGAATTTGGAGCCCCCCAAAATAAAGTCTGACACTGTTTCCACTGTTTCCCCATCTGTTTCCCATGAAGTGATGGGACCGGATGCCCTGATCTTCGTTTTCTGAATGTTGAGCTTTAGGCCAACTTTTTCACTGTCCTCTTTCACTTTCATCAAGAGGCTTTTTAGCTCCTCTTCACTTTCTGCCATAAGGGTGGTGTCATCTGCATATCTGAGGTTATTGCTATTTCTCCTGGCAATCTTGATTCCAGCTTGTGTTTCTTCCAGCCCAGTGTTTCTCATGATGTACTCTGCATACAAGTTAAATAAGCAGGGCGACAATATACAGCCTTGACGTACTCCTTTTCCTATTTGGAACCAGTCTGTTGTTCCATGTCCAGTTCTAACTGTTGCTTCCTGACCTGCATACAGATTTCTCAAGAGGCAGGTTAGGTGGTCTGGTATTCCCATCTCTTGAAGAATTTCCCACAGTTTATTGTGATCCACACAGTCAAAGGCTTTGGCATAGTCAATAAAGCAGAAATGGATGTTTTTCTGGAACTCTCTTGCTTTTTCCATGATCCAGTGGATGTTGGCAATTTGATCTCTGGTTCCTCTGCCTTTTCTAAAACCAGCTTGAACATCAGGAAGTTCACGGTTCACGTATTCCTGAAGCCTGGCTTGGAGAATTTTGAGCATCACTTTACTAGCATGTGAGAAGAGTGCAATTGTGCGGTAGTTTGAGCATTCTTTGGCATTTCCTTTCTTTGGAATTGGAATGAAAACTGACCTTTTCCAGTCCTGTGGCCACTGCTGAGTTTTCCAAATTTGCTGGCATATTGAGTGCAGCACTTTCACAGCATCCTCTTTCAGGATTTGAAATAGCTCCACTGAAATTCCATCATCTCCACTAGCTTTGTTCGTAGTGATGCTTTCTAAGGCCCACTTGACTTCACTTTCCAAGATGTCTGGCTCTAGATTAGTGATCACATCATCATGATTATCTGGGTCATGAAGATCGTTTTTGTACAGTTCTTCCGTGTATTCTTGCCACCTCTTCTTAATATCTTCTGCTTCTGTTAGGTCCATACCATTTCTGTCCTTTATCGAGCCCATCTTTGCATGAAATGTTCCCTTGGTATCTCTAGTTTTCTTGAAGAGATCTCTAGTCTTTCCCATTGTGTTGTTTTCCTCTATTTCTTTGCATTGATCGCTGAAGAAGGCTTTCTTATCTCTTCTTGCTATTCTTTGGAACTCTGCATTCAGATGCTTATATCTTTCCTTTTCTCTTTTGCTTTTTGCCTCTCTTCTTTTCACAGCTATTTGTAAGGCCTCCTCAGACAGCCATTTTGCTTTTTTGCATTTCTTTTCCATGGGGATGGTCTTGATCCCTGTCTCCTGTATAATGCCAAGAACCTCATTCCATAGTTCATCAGCCACTTTATCTATCAGATCTAGTCCCTTAAATCTATTTCTCACTTCCACTGTATAATCATAAGGGATTTGATTTAGGTCATACCTGAATGGTCTAGCGGTTTTCCCTACTTTCTTCAATTTAAGTCTGAATTTGCCAATAAGGAGTTCATGATCTGAGCCACAGTCAGCTCCTGGTCTTGTTTTTGTTGATTGTATAGAGCTTCTCCATCTTTTGCTGCAGAGAATATAATCAGTCTGATTTCGGTGTTGACCATCTGGTGATGTCCATGTATAGAGTCTTCTCTTGTGTTGTTGGAAGAGGGTGTTTTCTATGACCAGTGCATTTTCTTGGCAAAACTCTATTAGTCTTTGCCCTGCTTAATTCCGCATTCCAAGGCCAAATTTACCTGTTACTCCAGGTGTTTCTCCTACTTTTGCATTCCAGTCCCCTATAACGAAAAAGACATCTTTTTTGGGGTGTTCGTTCTAAAAGGTCTTGTAGGTCTTCATAAAACCATTCACCTTCAGCTTCTTCTGCGTTACTGGTTGGGGCATAGACTTGGATAACTGTGATATTGAATGGTTTGCCTTGGAGACGAACAGAGATCATTCTGTCGTTTTTGAGATTGCATCCAAGTACTGCATTTTGGACTCTTTTGTTGACCATGATGGCTACTCCATTTCTTCTGAGGGATTCCTGTCTGCAGTAGTAGATATAATGGTCATCTGAGTTAAATTCACCCATTCCAGTCCATTTTAGTTCGCTGATTCCTAGAATGTCGATGTTCACCCTTGCCATCTCTTGTTTGACCACTTCCAATTTGCCTTGATTCATGGACCTGACATTCCAGGTTCCTATGCAATATTGCTCTTTACAGCATCGGATCTTGCTTCTATCACCAGTCCCATCCACAACTAGATATTGTTTTTGCTTTGGCTCCATCCCTTCATTCTTTCTGGAGTTATTTCTCCGCTGATCTCCAGTAGTATATTGGGCACCTAATGACCTGGGGTGTCCCTCTTTTGGTATCCTATCATTTTGCTTTTTCATACTGTTCATGGGGTTCTCAAGGCAAGAATACTGAAGTGGCTTGCCATTCCCTTCTCCAGTGGACCACGCTCTGTCAGACCTCTCCACCATGACCTGCCAGTCTTGGGTTGCCCCGCAGGCATGGCTTGGTTTCATTGAGTTAGAGAAGGCTGTGGTCCTAGTGTGATTAGATTGACCTGTTTTCTGTGAGTATGGTTTCAGTGTGTCTGCCCTCTGATGCCCTCTTGCAACACCTACCATCTTACTTGGGTCTCTCTTACCTTGGGTGTGGGGTATCTCTTCACGGCTGCTCCAGCAAAGTACAGCTGCTGCTCCTTACCTTGGACGAGGGGTATCTCCTTACCGCCGCGGTTCCTGACCTTCAACGGGGGATAGCTCCTCTAGGCCCTCCTGTGCCTGCGAAGCCACCGCTCCTTGGGATGCTCCTCCCGGCCGCCGGCCCTGGCCTCGGGCGTGGGTGGCTCCTCCCCGCTGCCCCGACTTTGGACGCTCAGTAGCTCTTCTGGGCCGCTGCCCCGACCTCGGACGCAGGATAGCTCCTCCCGGCCGCCACCCCTGACCTCGGACACAGGGTAGCTCCTCTCAGCCGTTCCTGCGCCGTCGCAGCCTGGCACTCTAGGCCGCTGCCCCTGACCTCGGATGTGGGGTAGCTCCTCTCGGCCACGCTTAGTGCGCCGGCTCTCGCAGCCGCCTGCGCTTAGTCATGTTGGTACTAACTCCAAAATCAGTCCTGACTGCACCCACTTTCTCCCTCTCCACCTCCTAGCCTAGTCCAGGCCACCCACACACCTTGGCTGAACCAACGCAGCAGCACGTGACTGGTCTCTCTGCCTCTGCTCATGGGTTCAAATCCATTCTCACACAGTGGTCAGAGTAAAGTGTAGTTACAGTGATGAGATTGTGTCTCCTGTTTGAGACCTGCAGTGTCTTTCCCACAGCACACAGAATCAAATCCCAGCTCCATACCCTGGTTTACCAAACGCACATGACCCAGCTCCTGCTCTGTCTTTGACCTCATCTACTTTTGCCCTCTTACACTTTGCCCTCTTACACTTTGCTTTAGCTGCAGGGCCTAGCTGTAGCCATTCAAGTCGTCTAAAGCTTGCTTCTGCCCCAGGGCCTTCTTTGCATTAGTTGTTTTCTGTGCCTGGGGTGTTCTCATCATTTCCTCTTCTTTGTTACTCAGTTCAGTTCAGTTCAGTTCAGTCGCTCAGTCGTGTCCGACTCTTTGCGACCCCATGAATCGCAGCATGCCAGGCCTCCCTGTCCATCACCATCTCCCAGAGTTCACTCAGACTCACGTCCATCGATTCCATGATGCCATCCAGCCATCTCATCCTCTGTCGTCCCCTTCTCCTCCTGTCCCCAATCCCTCCCAGCATCAGAGTCCTTTCCAATGAGTCAACTCTTCGCGTGACGTGGCCAAAGTACTGGAGTTTCAGCTTTAGCATCATTCCTTCCAAAGAAATCCCAGGGGTGATCTCCTTTAGAATGGACTGGTTGGATCTCCTTGCAGTCCAAGGGACTCTCAAGAGTCTTCTCCAACACCACAGTTTAAAAGCATCAATTCTTTGGCGCTCAGCTTTCTTTACAGTCCAACACTCACATCCATACATGACCACAGGAAAAACCATAGCCTTGACTAGACGGACCTTAGTCGGCAAAGTAATGTCTCTGCTTTTGAATGTACTATCTAGGTTGGTCATAACTTTTCTTCCAAGGAGTAAGCGTCTTTTAATTTCATGGCTGCAATCACCATCTGCAGTGATTTTGGAGCCCCCCAAAATAAAGTCTGACACTGTTTCCACTGTTTCCCCATCTGTTTCCCATGAAGTGATGGGACCGGATGCCCTGATCTTCGTTTTCTGAATGTTGAGCTTTAAGCCAACTTTTTCACTCTCCTCTTTCACTTTCATCAAGAGGCTTTTTAGTTCCTCTTCACTTTCTGCCATAAGGGTGGTGTCATCTGCATATCTGAGGTTATTGCTATTTCTCCTGGCAATCTTGATTCCAGCTTGTGTTTCTTCCAGTCCAGCGTTTCTCATGATGTACTCTGCATACAAGTTAAATAAGCAGGGTGACAATATACAGCCTTGACGTACTCCTTTTCCTATTTGGAACCAGTCTGTTGTTCCATGTCCAGTTCTAACTGTTGCTTCCTGACCTGCATACAGATTTCTCAAGAGGCAGGTTAGGTGGTCTGGTATTCCCATCTCTCGAAGAATTTCCCACAGTTTATTGTGATCCACACAGTCAAAGGCTTTGGCATAGTCAATAAAGCAGAAATGGATGTTTTTCTGGAACTCTCTTGCTTTTTCCATGATCCAGTGGCGAAGGTCAGGGTTTCTCTTACCTTGGGCATGGGGTATCTCTTCACGGCTGCTTGTTATTCAGAGCTCAGTATAAAATGCCAGAAACATCTATTTATTAAGTCTTGCATGTCCCACTCTTTGAGACCCTAGAGACTGTAGCCTGCCATGCTCCTCTGTCCATGGGATTGTCCAGGCAAGAATACTGGAGTGGGTATCCATTCCCTTCTCCAGGGGATCTTCTTGACCCCAGGATCCAGCCTAGGTCTGCTGCATTGCAGTCAAATTCTTTAACATTTGAGCCACCAGTGAAGCCCATTAATTAAGTCACCAACTTTAATTCTCTTGATAGCAGTTATCACAATTTGATAGTTCTCTCACTAATTTATTCATTGCTATCCAATCCCCAGACTCTGTCACCCCAGTAAATGTAATGTAATGTAATGTAATGTAATGTAATGTAATGTAATGTAATGTAATGTAATATAAGAGCAAGGAACTATCTTGATCTTTAATGTATTCCTCTTGTTTAGTAATATTTGTTGAATGAAACAATGAATAAACAAAACAGTATGCTTATTGTTTGTAGCTCTTTTTAAAACAATAAAATTTGAACCACTGTCTATTTCAACACAAAGCCCATATTATTTAAACTTCCCTTGGTCCATTACATAGACCATAACTGATTTAAACCACTTCCTACTGTTGGATATTTAGTGAACATGAAGTCTGCACATTCTCCATTATTTCCTGGAACACAATTGTGAAAAAACAGAAGCGAAGGATACACTTCTTTTAAAGGTTTATTTTATGTTTTGGCCATGCCTTGGGGCATGTGGGATCTCAGTTCCCCTCCCAGGGATCGAACCTGTACCCCCTGCATTGGAAGCACAGAGTCCTTCCCGCAGGACTGTCAGGGATTTCCCCTGGATGCACATATTTTTGAGGTTCAGTGTAAAGCAAGGCCTTCCCAGGTGGTGCTAGTGGGAAAGAACCCGTCTGGCAATGCAGGAGACATAGGAGACTGAGGATCGATCCCTGGGTTGGGACGATCCCCTGGAGGAGGGTATGGCAACCCACTCCAGTACTCTTGCCTCTAGAATCTCATGGACAGAGGAGCTTGGCGGGCTACAGTCCAAATTGTATATATGCACACACACATACACACACGCATATATTCCATGAGAGATATATGTGTGTATATGTAAGGAAGGAAAGTTATGACCAACTTAGCATATTAAAAAGTAGAGACATTGCTTTGCCAACAAAGGTCAGTCTAGTCAAGGCTATGGTTTTTCCAGTGGTCATGTGTGGATGTGAGAATTGGAAAAAGCTGAGTGTCGAAGAATTGATGCTTTTGAACTGTGGTGTTGGAGAAGACTCTTGAGAGTTTGGAGAAGACTCTTGAGAGTTCCTTGAACTTCAAGGAGATCCAACCAGCTCATCCTAAAGGAGATCAGTCCTGGGTGTTCATTGGAAGGACTGATGTTGAAGCTGAAACTCCAGTACTTTGGCCACCTGATGTGAAGAGCTGACTCATCTGAAAAAACCCTGATGCTGGGAAAGATTGAGGGCAGGAGGAGAAGGGGATGACAGAGGATGAGATGGTTGGATGGCATCACTGAGTCAATGGACACGAGTTTGAGCAAGCTCCGGGAATTGGTGATGGACAGGGAAGACTGGCGTGTTGCACTCCATGGGGTTGCAAGGAGTTGGACACAACTGAGCAAATGAACTGAACTGAATTGAACTGATATACATATATTTGTATATACACACACACACACATACATATCATGGAATATTACTCAGCCATCAGAAAAGATGAAACCTTGCCATTTTCAGCAACATGGCTAGACCCAGAGTGAAGTAAGAGAAAGACAAATATTATATGATGTCACTTATATGTAGAACCTAAAAAATGCAAATGAATCTATTACAGAACAGTAACAGACTCACAGACATAGAAAACAAACTTATGGTTACCAAAGGGGAAAGCAAGGCAGGGGACGGATAAATTAGGAAGAGGGGATTGACAGATGCACACTACTATATATAAAATAGATATAAAACCAGGATTTACTATATAACACAGGGAATAAAACAATATCTTGTAATATTCTATTATGGAAAATAATCTGAAAAAATATATAATGGAAACTCTTTGCTATATACCTGAAACTAACATAGTACTGTAAATCAACAATACTTCAATTTAAAAAAAACAACCCTTTCTTGATAAAATAAAAAGTTAGCAAATACATATTTGTTTCCCCTCCTCCCACTTTTCCCCTGATATCTGTGAACTCCCCAAATCTCTGGATCCGCTGCTTTCAGGGACAGGCTTTCCATGTAACTGTGGTCTGTGTTCTGTCTCAGGGCTTCTGAGTAGCACTAGTGGTATAGAACTCACCTGCCAATGCAGGAGACACAAGAGACCAGGGTTCCATCCCTGGGTGGGGAAGAGCCTCTGGAGGAGGGCACGGCAACCTACTCCAGTATTTCGCCTGAAGAATCCCATGGGCAGAGAAGCCTGGTGGGCTACAGTCCACGGGGTCACAAAGAGTGGGACGTGGCCAAGGTGACTTAGCACGCATGCACGCATGCATTCTGTCTAAAGGGGAAACTTGCTACACTTTTTGCAGTGAGCCCCAGAAGAATGACGCCAACTCCCTTCAAGTGCTAGGAAGGCCTTTCTTTACCCACAGTGGGAACTGGGGCTCCTCTGGCATCACCCCAAGGAGGAGGCTGTGCTACCAAGTACAGGGTGGCCTTGCCTACACCACAGGGCTGGTGCAACTGTGGTGGGGGTGGGCATACTCAGCCCAGGAGAGAGGTTACCTTGGCACCAAGGAAGGTCCTCGGATCGTAGGCTTGAGAAGATTCTGGAAGGCAAACTGAGGCAACGTGCAGGCAACATCTTCTCCACTACTGATTCTCTCCTCTTCCTCCCCATCACCTGACTTCCTCAGACGGATTCATTTTAGGAACCTCGGGGCCTCCAGGGAAATTATTTAGGGGGCCAGTTTATGCTGCGGAAGTTAACTTGCGTGTTTTTAAATAACCGGGGTCTGGACATTGAATTTTTAATTTAGAAAACTCCAAAAATAAAGCAAGAGGCTAAAGGTAAGTAAAAAGAAAGCTTCACGATTTCCCCTATTGTTGGAGAAAAAAAATAAACAAGGCGTGGAGGAGCTTTCGGCGTCCAGAGCCGCAAGCACGCGTGATCAGTTACATGGATACAGAGCCATGGCGGGAGGTGGGGTCCCCTTATCGCTGTCGGTGACTGCATCCATGCGAATTCTCAGGTCTGGAGACTTTGGAGGTATGATTAGGCGCCTAGAAGGCAGTCTCCTGTTCCTGGGAGAACAATCCTCGCCCCCTTCCGCGCGCGATCTGTAGCAAGATCTTGGATTTGACCTATGTCTTCTGTGTCTCGAAGGATCAGTGATTGCGATTCGGTAACAGGACAGGACGAGCTCGCCTTTTTCTCTCTCCATCCTTCCCTCCCTCCCAAGGATAACCTCCATTTCTTTGGAATTATGTTTAAGCAGCAACCTTATGAGACGCCAGAGGCAAACTGGAACCCACCGTCAATGTGTCTTGCGGCCCTGACTCCCCCGCTCCCTAGAGCTGTCTTACAAATGAATAGGCTGCGTCTCTGGCGCGGAATCTCAACCGAGACCGCTTGCTTTGCATTTCTACTCATCCCGGGAGCTTACCTTGCTATCATAATGCGTACCTGGGGGTGGGGGTAGGGGTAGGGGGTGTGTGGGTGCTGTCCACTTGGAGATGAGAAGGGCTTGGGAAATGCAATTTTAAAAAATCTTAAAGGTTGCAAAGGAGAGCTTGCAGCGGGGTGGAAGCTCGGAAGGAGAGGCGCCGGGCAGCAGTAGCGCTAAGCGGGTCGTCCCCTCTCCACCCACCAACCCAGGGCAGGGCCCAGAGGAGAGCTCCCCTGAGGTGGTCCAGGCACAGCTCGGAAGGGATCTTTTCTTCCTCGGGCCTGTGGCTTTCGGCGAGAGGGCAGGCTGGGGAGAGGGATTCTTGAGTTCAAAGAGCCACCTGTTCCCCGCGGAGGAATTGGGGGCGGGCGAGAAGGGCCGGGGGAGGGTTCCCCCGGAAAGAGAGCAGGTGGGACATTGCTTTCAGGAAAAGAATGCCCAGGGGACCCGAAAGCCAGCACTTTGGAGCCCAGACCCCTTGACCCTGGGAAGACCAACTGGCCGGAAGTCATGGCCAGTTCTCAATGATCAAACATTTTGTACGCTTTCACGCGGGGTTTAGCAGTTTTATTATGTGGTTGAAAAGGACTCATACTGGGACCAAAAAAAAAAATCTATAAATAAAAATTCGTTAATGAATGTGTGAAATCATAACCGAACCGATATATTAATACAAGTTAAAAACTCAGGTGTGTGAGGCGTGTCACGTGGTATGGAAAATGCTTGTCTATAGGGGCCCCTGCAGCGCCCCAGATACCTGGGGGCGAAGCCTACAGGGGACCCAGTAGAAGAGCGTTTTAAAACATCAGGCCCCTCCCCCCAGTAATCTTAGTGATGAGGGGCCAACTAGTTTCCAATTCTGTATCTTCAGCCCAGATTGTACCCTGACTTTGAGCACTCATATCCAGATGGTTTGGACTACGTGGATATCTTGCAGGCAAAACTCATTTCCAGACTGAATTTTTCTCCGTCTGAGTTAGAAACCTAGAAGTTATCCTGATTTCCTCTCTCTCTTTCAGTGATGCCGTGCCCTGTTTCACCGGTGGGCATATTTGGTCAACTTTGCTTCCTAAAGCTCCTCAGTAACCCCCTACTCCACCCATCTCTGTCCCTTGACGCTCCTGGCCTGGCTCAGGCCCGAAGTGGTCCTTATCAGGTTCAATAGAAACCGCTTCCACAAAAACCTTTCAAAACTGCCAATTTGCCATACCACCCTAGTGCTTAACAATTCACCGGGTGAAGATGGTCAATATGAGTAGTCATGAGAGATATGCAATCACCCTGAGACACCACTACACACCATTCAGAGTAGCTAAAATAAAAAACAACAGCAACACCAAGTGCTGGTGATGATGTGGGTGGATTCTATCATTCATCCGTTGCTGGTGGGAATTTAAAATGGTCCAACTCTGGAAACCCTTATGGCAGAAAGCGAAGAACTAAAGAGCCTCTTGATGAAAGTGAAAGAGGAGAGTGAAAAAGTTGGCTTAAAACTCAACATTCAGACAACTAAGATCATGGCATCTGGTCCCATCACTTCATAGCAAATAGATGGGGAAACAGTAGAAACAGTGACAGATTTTATTTTGGGGGGCTCCAAAATCACTGTAGATGGTGACTGCAGCCATGAAATTAAATGATGCTTGCTCCTTGGAAGAAAAGTTATGACCAATCTAGACAGCATATTCAAAGCAGAGACGTTACTTTACCATCTAGTCAAAGCTATGGTTTTTCTGGTAGTCATGAATGTATGTGAGAGTTGGATTATAAAGAAAGCTGAGCACCGAAGAATTGATGCTTTTGAACTATGGTGTTGGAGAAGACTCTTGAGAGTCCCTTGGACTGCAAGGAGATCCGACCAGTCCATCCTAAAGGAAATCAGTCCTGAATATTCATTGGAAGGACTGATGCTGAAGCTGAAACTCCAATACTTTGGCCACCTGATGTGAAGAACTGACTCATTTGAAAAGACCCTGATGCTGGGAAAGATTGAAGGTGGGAGGAGAAGGGGACGATAGAGGATGAGATTGTTGGATGGCATCACCGACTCAATGGACATGAGTTTGAGTAAACTTTGGGAGTTGGTGATGGACAGGGAGGCCTGGTATGCTGCAGACCATGGGGTTGCAAAGAGTCGGACACGACTGAGCGGCTGAACTGAACTGAACTGAACTCTGGAAAACACACTTTGGAAAATTGCTTGACAGTGGCTTTAAAAAGCCTGGCATGCAATTACCATAGAACCAGTAAGTACACTCCTGAGCAATTCAATTCAGTTCAGTTCAGCTCAATCCTGTCTGACACTGCGACCCCATGAATCGCAGCATGCCAGGCCTCCCTGTCCATCACCAACTCCCAGAGTTCACTCAGACTCACGTCCATCGAGTCTGTGATGTCATCCAGCCATGTCATCCTCGGTCGTCCCCTTCTCCTCCTGCCCCCAATCCCTCCCAGCATCAGAGTCTTTTCCAATGAGTCAGCTCTTCGAATGATGTGGCCAAAGTACTGGAGCTTCAGCTTTAGCATCATTCCTTCCAAAGAAATCCCAGGGCTGATCTCCTTCAGAATGGGCTGGTTGGATCTCCTTGCAGTACAAGGGACTCTCAAGAGTCTTCTCCAGCACCACATGCAAAAACCTATACACGAAGGTTCACAGCAGTTTTATTGTAATACCTCAAAACTGTCCTTCCATACTCCAGATATCATTCAATAGGTGAATGGTTAAGCAAACTCTGATACATCTATACCATGAAATAATATCTAGCAGCAATAAGGATCTATTGAGAGATGTAACAAATTAGATGAATCTCCAGGAAATGATACTGAAGGTAAAAGGTCAAACCAAAAAGGAATGGATGATAGGGATGTACAATTGCGTTTATGTGACATTCTTCAAGTGATAACATTTTGTTTCATTTTTCGTCATTGTCCTTGGAGGACAGGGGTTTGGGATGGGGTGGGGAGAACAGGAGGGAGGTGGGTGTGATTATAAAAAGGCACCATGAAGGACACTTTTGGTTGAACTGTTGAGTAGTTAGTTTGACTGCAGTGGTGGATACCCAAACCTGCAGAGGGGACAAAATTGTTTACCTTTAACACATGCATACATGCACACCAGCTCGAGTGAAACTGAGAAATCTGAATAAGATGGGTGTAGATTGCATTAGTGCTAGCATCCTAGTTGTTCTGCAAAATATTACCATGGGAGAAATTGGGTAAAGTGTAGGAGACTTTTCTGTATCATTTCTTACAGCTGCTTGTGAGTCTGCAACGATCTCAATATTCTCAGCTAAACATTTTGTGGTAAACTATACGTAACGTAATTTACCATCTCACTGTGTACTCAGTTCCGAGGCATTAATGCCACAGAAGTAATTAATGGTTGTGA
Source organism: Capra hircus (assembly GCF_001704415.2). Taxonomy (NCBI): domain Eukaryota; kingdom Metazoa; phylum Chordata; class Mammalia; order Artiodactyla; family Bovidae; genus Capra; species Capra hircus. The sequence goes on along the minus strand of NC_030828.1, from coordinate 13,225,379 downwards.
TTAATGGTACAACCATCACATCTGTTTTTGGCCAGAGCTTTTTCATCTTCAGCAACGCAAACTCTGTACCTATTACTTACTAACTCCCCATTCTTCCTCCCCTTCATACATCTTTTTTTAATCTGGAAAAAAAAAAAAAAAACCAACAACCTTCCTTGAAATGGAGCAGGACCTCTGGGCCTTGCCCCCTACCGAGTCCTCTGCCTAGTCTCTGTGGAAAACTTTAGTCAAAGAATAAGTTTAATCAGAGAAGTGAGAAATGCGGAAACAAAGGAAAACAGTCAAAGGAGACCAAATAATAATAATGTAGCGATTTAGCTTAGTCAAGGACCTGTAGTTCTTTCTCAAGGGCTATAGATAAGACTCTGAGCCACATCGGGTGAGCTGTCTTGTAGATGCTGAAATGCAGGTGGAAGAGTTACCTGCAGGATGGCAAGAGTGTACCCAGGACATGAGCTGCCACAATTCCCAGAACTGGCCTCAGAGGAATGGAAGCAAACCACCCTGGAACTGAAGACGAACTGTACCTAAAACAATCAAGATGATGCTGGTCAGACCACCGATGGCCAATCTGGAGATGACTATCAGAGCTGACTGTGGTTTCTGCGTGTATCTCCCCCCTTCAATGTGTCTATAAAAGCTCTCACCCCCGTTTGTCGAGGCAGGGGAGTCGGCCTATGGACAGATGTCTGCCGCCCTTCCTCCCCCAGTTGCTGGCATCTGAAATAAAGCTAACTTTCCTTCCCACCAACCTGGGCTGTTTATTGGCTTTTGAGCAGCAAGCAGGCAGAGCTCACACACACGCGCTCCTTTCGGTAACATCCCGAGCGACTCCATGACCACAGGGCAGGCTCTCTCAGTATCTTGAGCTGCCCTTGTCCTGCTCTTGCTGGTGTTCTGGCCTCACGGGAACCTTGTCTGGCCTTGTCAGTTCCCTGGGAATTCTGTTGCTGTCATCTCCTTGTTGGGACATTCAACTTCTCTCTGCCTTGTGGATTCAGTTTCAGGTCCCTTCCGAAGCCCTGGAAGGGCTACTAGCAATGTGTTCACAAGGCCATACGTTTTTTTTAAATTGGAGTATAGTTGATTTACAGTATTTCAGGGGTGCTTATGTATGTCTGGGCTTCCCAGGTGACACCAGTGGTGAAGAAACCGCCTCCCAGTGCAGGAGACGTAAGAGATATGGGTTTGACTCCTGGGTTCGGAAGATCCCCTGGAGGAGGGCATGGCAACCTGCTCCAGTATTCTTGTCTGGACAATCCCATGAACAGAGGAGCCTGGTGGGCTACGATGATTCATAGGGTTGAAAAGAGTCGGATGGTGACTTGGCAGGCACACGCATATATATACATATACATATTTTTTCTGATTCTTTTCCATTGCAGATTATTATAAGATATTGGATATAGTTCCATGTGCTATACAGTAGGTCCTTGTTAATCTTATTTTATATCCCATAGTGTGTATATGTTAACTCCAAACTCCGAATTTATTCCTCCCCTCAAGCCATACGTTTTTGTAAATTTGCAAAAATAAAATATTTTGTCTGCAATCAGGTATGACCTTGGGCATTTTCTCTCCTGGTCCCACTGCTGCCTCTACCATGCCTAAAGTTGTCGACGCTTCTGGTATGTTGGTGTGTCCCACGGTTTCTTCCCAGGTTGGCCGAGCGTGGATTTTTCTTTCAGGAATTTAAGTGTCATAAGATCTGCCCTTTATGAAACCATGTGAGCCTTGTAACACGGAATGTGTCGAGTACTCTAAAATATATTTCTGAAGATTTGGGAGAAGAGCCTAAACATAATTAGGAGAAAAAGCTTATTGAAAAAGTTGATAAGCCTTGAATATGCATTTTTCTTGGCATTTGGAAAGAGATTTTGGAACATTTCAATAGAAGAAGTGGGAAATTACAGACTCTTAATTTGGGTGTAGATGAAAGAGAATCTATTTTTGTCATCTTTAAATTAGTTTGTTTATTTGAAAGCCAACAAATAAACTTAATGGACTATGAAAAAACATTAAAATAAACCAAGAAATAAATACAAATTATTCATACCTTAAAAAATTGTAAGAGAGATTTTTTCCATATTTCAAAGGCAGAAGTTCACTAAGAGAAAGATATTATCTTTCTAACAGAGGGGATGACCAAATCCTTGGATTTTTTTGATAAACCAGTTAATTAAGAGGAGTGAATCATATGAACACAGTGGGAAAAGGCTTAAGCTTCTTGCTGATTCACTCCAGAATACTGGCATGGACAACACAATTTAAACTTATAATACACACTATAACAAGAAAATCAACACCAAACTGGTTAATGACATCCATCAGTTCAAAGAATTTGAAGAATCTCATAGTCACTGCCTAAGAAAATTTGAAATACCTGAACATTTCACAGCTCATATATAAACCTTGAGAGGTTCTCTTGGTTTTTGACAACAATCCTACAATTTCCATGAACAAACCAGAAGTTAGTTGGGAAGTGGAAAGAATTCCTGCTAAACTGTTAAGAATAAAAATAAAATTTCTATCAATCATGTCAGGAGAAGAACTGAATGATCTGTTTTCCCTGCAGAAAAAATTACATTATTAGAGGAAGAGCAATCAGAGAATGTGCAGGACAAACGTGTAGGGATGAAAGTATTGCTGAGGTGGATTAGGCAGTTAATAAAAATATAGGTTTTTGGATAGTGTAATGTTTGTGATAGTTGATCAATTTTGCAAACTTGGAGTTTGTTGAGTTTTTTTCTTATTCTAAGTATATATTCATTTTTGCACCTGATTTTGTATTTATAACTTCATATTTTAAAGGAAAGCCCTCAGATTGCATTAGCCCCACAAAATCTGGCTCTATCTCTACCCCAGGTCTCACCCCACCTCTTTAAGCTGCATGACTCCCTGGGACATTCTAAGACCCTGTCTAATATCATCCCTCCCAGCACGTTAAAAAAACAAAACCAAAAAAAAACTTTGCTTGTACTTTCATCTTCCTGACAACGAAGGACAATCATGTAACAGACAAGAGCAGATATTGAGTTGGCCAAAAAATTTGTTCATGTTTTTCTATGCTATCTTCTGGAAGAATCCAAATGAACCTTTTGGCCAATCCAATACTTGGGAGCAAGGCTACCTGGCTTTGAATTCCACCACTCTGGCCTGGTTGCCTTGTGACCTCAGGCAAACTTATGCTCCCAATGCCTCCACGTTTTCTTCTATAAGACAGGGATGATAATAGTATACACCGTAAAGTATCATTGTGAGGATTAAATGACTTCAATACACGAAGGTGAAGGTGAAGTCGTTCAGTCGTGTCCGACTCTTTGCGACCCCGTGGACTGCAACCTTCTAGGCTTCTCCGTCTATGGGAGTCTCCAGGCAAGAATACTGGAGTGGATTGCCATTTCCTTCTCCAGGGGATCTTCCCGACCCAGGGATTGAACCCGGGTCTCCCGCATTGGAGGCAGACGCTTTAACCTCTGAGCCATCAGGGAAGCACGAAGTGCTTTAAAAAAAGCCTGGCATGTGTTCCTAGGACCTAGCAAGGGGTCTGGCAGAAAGTCTGGCATGTGGTAGGTACTCAGTAAAGGCTGGGTTACCATGAGTGAGTGGCTTGCTCATGGAGAAGGGCCGAGGCATATGGCTTACCAGGCTACTGCCTTCAGTGCATCGATCTTTTTGGTCTTGAATTTGTTTCCCCATAAAACAGCGGTCTCACATTTAAGTCCTTCATAGTTCTAAAATCCTATGAGTTAGAGGAGACACAGTAATATGTAATTGTATTACTCATTAGAGTGAACATTCCTGGAAGCTCAATAACTTTAGTTCTCTTGACAATTTCTAGATACTTGCTCTTGACTCTGATTCTTCAAATATTTTCTGTAAGCAAGCAGGATAAAAATAGTAACATCATCCCAAATCTAGACTTTGTGATTACAAGTTCATACTCATCTTATTACTAATAAGTAATAAGTCTTGAACATCCTTATTTTTCTTCTCTTTGGTAGTATCCATAGTAACTTGTATTTTTATACATCTCTAGATTTAGGAGGTATGTGCTTACGATAGTGAATTTCATGTGTCCCCTTGGCTAGGTTATGGTGCCCATTTGGTCAAACATTTGTGTAGACGTTGCTGTGAAGGCCTGTCCAGACATGATTAACATTTACAATCAGTTGACTCTGAATAAAGCATTTCATTTTCCATAATGTGGGCGGGCCTCATCCAATCAGTTGAAGGCCTTAAGGGCAAAGACTGAGGTTTGCAAAGAGGAGGGAATTCTGTTTCAACATTGGAAAATTGAAAGCTTGCCTGAGTTTCCAGCCTGCTGGCTTGCCCAGCAAATATGTTGCCAGCCCCACAATCATGGGAGCTGAGAGAAGGAGAGAGACTTAAGATCTCTCTCTCTCTATCATATGTCTACACGTATATCTGAAACGTATATTCTGTTTCTCTGGAGAACCTAGACTCACACAGCACTCCAATAGGTCAACTCAAGATGTATGCAAAGTATGCCTGCATGTATTCATTTCGTCGTCTAGTCAGCAAGAAGTTGAGATAAACCTGTATGTGGCACCATAAAGGGGACTGAGCATGATCTGTAAAACAGGAAGTCTGATGGACTCACACTGCGGCTTCCTGAAAATATCCAGTAGCATCTTATTAAACAACAAAATGGTAATCATTAAGGGCTTCTCTGGTGGCTAAGTTGGTAATGAATCCGCCTGCCAATGCAGGAGTCTCGGGTTTAATCCCTAGTCCAGGATGATCCTCTGGAGAAGGGAATGGCAACACACTCAAGTATTCTTGCCTGGCAAATCCCATGGACAGAGGAGCCTGGCGGGCCACAGTCCATGGGGTCACAAAGAATCTGATACGACTTAGTGACTAAAACCACCACCACCACCAGTAATTATTATAGGACCTCAGAGGCGCACTGTTAGTTTGGTTTGACAAAGGGCATTTTTTTCTGGGACCTCTAGAGTCTAAACTTTAATGATTGGAAGATGAGAAAGTTAACAGAATGTTCTCCGAAACGAGATCCTTTTTTTCCTCCTAGGTTCTTGATGGCACTCATCTTCAAATCTTGATATTTTTAACATTAATTTTGTTTCTTTTTTGCTATGCTGTGTCTTTGTTGCTGGGCTTAGGCTTCCTCTAGTTGCAGTGAGCAGGGAATAACCTTCATTGTTGCTCGGACTTCTCTCTGCAGTGTCTTCTTTTGCTGTAGAGCACGGGGCTCTAGAGCTTGGGCTCAGCAGTTGTAGCCCTCCGGCTTACTTGCTCCACCACACATGAGATCCCATGTACCCCACATTTGCAGGCGGATTCTCATCCATTATACCACCAGGGAATTCCTAACCTTTTTAATCTGTGAAATGTTTTGATGGGGCCAAGAGGCTCTGGGACTGTTTTGGAGCTGGAAGGTGGGAAGGGGGAATGAGAAGGCAGAGTGAGGGGGACAGGGCATCTTGACCAGGACAGAGGGATCTGGCTACCAGTCTCGGCTCTGGCATCAGCTGGGTGACCATGGGCACACTGCAGAGCTTCCCTAACTCTCATGTTCATATTTGTAAAGTGGGGGAGACTCTGTCCTTGAAGGGCGATTAGAGGACTCGCTAAGGTCACACGCATCGGATGCCAAGAACAGGATCTTTTTTCTTCCCAGCCGGCACGCCAGCACTAAGGTGGCCCCTCCCACCTTGCCTCCCGTGCGCCTGCGCCTGGGCCAACAGGCTCTTGAATGCCCTGGTGGGAATATAGCAGAAGGCAGCGAGCCTTTCCCTGTCGGTTCATCTTCTTTGTAGCTTTGCATTAAAGACAGAGAGAAGCTGACCTACCGGTTTAAAGCTCGAACACGTGCCATGCGCACTGTTTCCAAACTGTGGACGACACCTTTCGGGGAATGAAGCAGCGTCTCATAATTTGAGGGTCCGCTCTACAGCAGCGCCCATGGGGTGCAGCCCTTTTCTCTCGTTACAGTAAGTCCCTCCATACGAACCTTCCAACTGCGAACTTGAAAACATATGAATGTGTATTCGCATGTCCAGTCACGTAAGTTAGTTCTATTTGAGGAGACACTGTCAGTTTTTGAGGTGCAGGACCTGAACATGGAACGGTGGGTGAAGTTTGTAGCAACTATTCAGAATGCAATCCAGTGCCACCGTGTCATCCATGAGAAGAATAAAAGGGCTGCCGCCCAGATATCACTGGATTGGTTCTTCAAGAGGCTGCTGCTGCTGCTGCTAAGTGACATCAGTCGTGTCCGACTCTGTGTGACCCCATAGACTGCAGCCCACCAGGCTCTGCCTTCCCTGGGATTCTCCAGGCAAGAACACTGGAGTGGCTTGCCATTTCCTTCTCCAGTGCATGCAAGTGAAAAGTGAGAGTGAAGTCGCTCAGTCGTGTCCGACTCTTAGCGACCCCATGGACTGCAGCCCACCAGGCTCCTCCTTCCATGGGAGTTTCCAGGAGGCAAGAGTGCTGGTAGATAGACTTAAATCCATCAAGGAAGCAGAACCCTTGCCACCAATGTCAGGGGTGAGTGAACTCTTATCTTGCCCTCCGTCTCCTGTCGCTGACGGCCCTTCAGCTCCACTGTCTCCTACCTCCTCTCCCTCCCCCATCAGGAACTCTTCTGGCCTGTTCACTCCATGCCAGCCCCTGTATGCCAGCCGTTGCACTGTACTGTTCAAGGTACTGCACTGTAAGACCAAAAATGCTTTCTTTTTTGTGTTGGTCTTTGATGTTGTATTTGTGTGAAAAGTATTATAAACCTATTACAGTGCAGTACTATATAGCTGACTGTGTTAGCTGGGTACCTAGGTTAACTATGTTGGACTTAATAACAAATTGGACTTAGGAATGCACTCTTGGAATAGAACTTGCTCATACATAGAGGACTTACTGTCCTCTTATCTTGTGGTGTTGGATGGCATCTTGAGTGACTCAGAAGAGCTGCCACCTGCTTAGAGGAGTCAGAGCAGCTTAGTCTGTGAGCCTAATAGCATGGTGCTTGGATGAGAGAGATGAGCTTGAATCCTGGTTCCTGGTCTCCCTCTTTTAGGACAGTCAGATGTTCCCTGTTCAGGCTCTTGGAGCTGACATTTATCATATGGAAGCTATTTTTACTTTCACTGGGGTGGGATTACTACAGAACCCATCTGACTACAGAGGAACTGCAAAGAGGACTCTAGACGGGGGTCAGCTCAGTTTGTTTGGGATCTAGTTCCTTGTTTCCCAGACCTGGTCTGGCATTGGAATCAGCTGAGGAGGAAGGTCTTGTTAAAAAATGTAGGTTTCCAGGACTCACTCCAGAGCTAGTGAAATAAAATCTCTGTTGGGGATATGTGTTTATGAAAAAGGGACTTCCTGGGTAGTCCTAGTGTAAAGAACCCGCCTACCAATGCAGGAGACGCTGGAGAAACGGGTTTGATCCCTGGGTTGGGAAGATCCCCTGGAGTATGGGAATGGCAACCCACTCCAGTATTCTTGCCTGGAGAATCTCAGATATTTGTACACCCCATATTCACAGCAGCACTATTCACAATAGCCAAAAGGTGGAAACAACCATGAGAGTGTTCATGGACAGAGGAAAGGAAGAAACAAAATGTATTCTAAGGAAGGGCATTTTGACACCTGCTACAGCCTAGATGGACCTTGATGACATTATGCTAAGTGAAATAAGCCAGTCATGAAAGACAAATACTGTGTAATTCCACTTAACCGAGGTACCTAGAATAGTCACATTCTCACAAATGGAAAGAAATGGTGGTTGCCAAGGGCTGGAAAGAGAAGAAATGGGGGATTACTTTTGAATGGGCACAGAGTTTCAGCTTAGGATGATGAAAAAGTTCTGGAGATGGATGGTGGTGATGGATGCACAAAAGCATAAATGTGCTTAAGGCCGCTGAAGGGCACACTTTAAAATATTTAAAATGGTAAATTTAACGTCATGAATTTCACCACACACATACCCAAGCAGCACAGGCTTTTCTATCATGAGTCCGGGAAGTTACAATTAAGAGTCCTTTGCCATTCCAGGATAAAGAAGTTGTGGTACATAGATGTACAATGGAATATTACTCAGCCATTAAAAGGAGCAACTTTGAGTCGGTTGATGTGAGGTGGTTGAAACTAGAGCCTGTTATGCAGAGTGATGTAAGTCAGGAGGAGAAAAACAATGATTAAATATTAATGCATAGCAGATAAAATCTAGAAAAATGGTACTGATGAACCTATTCCTATGAACCTGCAGGGCAGGAATAGAGAGGCACACACAGAGAACGGACTTTTGGACAGAGAGCGGGAAGGAGAGGGTGCGATGAAGTGAGAGAGCTGCGTCGACACGTATACGCACTACCAGGTGTGAAACAGATAGCTGGTGGGAAGCTTCTGTAAAATGCTGGGAGCTGAGCTCAGTGCTCTGGGACGACCCAGAGTTGTGCGATAGCCATGGGGTGGGCGGGAGGCTCAACAGGGAGGGGGTATGTATACTTACGACTGATTCTGTTGGCAGAAACCAACACACCATTGCAAAGCAACTATTTTCCAATTACAAATAAATAAAAAAAATAAAGTGAATAGGAAGAAATCACAAAAAAGAGAATCCTTTGCTGTTCCACATGGCTTCCTTTCTGTTCTTTTACCCAGTTTATCCTGTACCCTTCCTCCGGGCATCGCCACTCCAAGGCATCCTTTTAGATAAGGATGCAGCTGAGCGGGGTGACTGGGCTGGGAGGCAGAAAGGTTCAGCAGGAGGAGCTGTGGAGGAATTTCCTGTCAAGCCACAATCATGCCACTGCTTCGGTCCCATCCTCTCCACCCTCTGTTCACTTTGCAGCATGAGGACAGGCGGGCTTGGGGGAGGTGAGCGCCAGACCCGCCTAGGTCCTAGGGACCACTCTTGGCTCAGCCTTCTCCCCATCACTAAGCTGCTGCGTCTGACATCAAGCAGCCAGGATGACTGACCCGGGGCATCTCACCCCTCACCTCCTCGGAGGGTTAGGGGAAGTGAGAGCCTGCAGCCTTCCTCCTGGGAGCCAAAATCTGGTGGCCGTGGGAGTTGAAGGGTCAAGAAGGAAGAGAAGGGCAGGTTCCCAGGGACCTGCTGTTCCCCCAGCAGCCATCTGCTGCTGCCTGGGGTCAGAGCCACATTTTCCTACACGCTTCTCGCTTCTCCCAACTCAAATGATGCCCTTGAATCCAGATTGTGGTTAAATAGCGCTAAATAATTAATCGCACTCTTGAACTGGTGTTCTTGGCCTGCTTATGCTTTTCTGGTTGCTTCTGCTGGTCTCTCTTTTTAATTCAGAAGTGGTATTAATAATTTATGAGCACGTCCGTGGTCACATATACCCAGGACCCGCCGTCACTCTGGGAGTCAGAATCAATACTGGGGAAGTTACAGCCTCCAACCTCAGGCTGTCTCTTTCCTGCTCTTTTTGGAACAGAAATGAGGGTCAAGTCTATGTATAGAGAACTGGCCTGGATCAGGCTCAAGAGCTTTTTATTCTGTTCAACGACTTTGACAGGCGCTGGGTCCTGACAGACTTTAAATAGATGTACGTTCTGTGACAAAGAGCACCCAGGGAGAGAAATTAGAAAATGGAAAATGGAGCACTGCTTTTTATTCAGCCAGGACTTCAAAAAAGGGGGAGTAGAGGTATCTGATAAGCTGATTCCAGGAGGCAGAGTTGCAGGAGGAGAAGGTTGTAGAAGATTTGGGATCCTTATTATGGAAGTAAGCGGCCCCCGCCAAAATGGGAAACAGAAGCAGGGCTGGGATCTGGTGTAGGAGATCTCTGCGGTGCATTTCAGGCTGGCGGATAAAGGATGTCCTAAAGGAACCAAGAGGGAAACTGAGCACGTAGAAGGTCCCCGGGCTTGCCTGTGGCTCAGCGGTAAAGAATCCGTCTGCCAGTGCAGGAGATGCTGAAGATGTGTGTTCGATTCCTGGGTCAGGAAGATCCCCTGGAGAAGGAGATGGCATCCCACTCCAGTATTCTTGCCTGGAAAATTTCATGGGCAGAGGAGCCTGGCAGGCTACAGTCCTTGGGGTTCCAAAGATTCAGACACAACTTAGCTACTAAACAACAACAGACTGTCCTCGATTACAGAATGTCTGCAGAGGACAAATGAGGACACTCTAAATATAGGATTGCTCCAGAAGGGGATCAGGGATGGGGGCGGGGGAGGTGGGAGATTCACTTTCACTGAGTATCTTCCAGAATCTTAAAAAATTTTGCCATTTTTAAGTATTCTTCTTTGGAGGAATCAGGAAACGAATCCCCATGAGGACATCAACTGGAGGCAGGTTCAAAGAGGCTTATTTGTGGTGAACAAAAAGAAATCAGAAACACGTAGACAGAGAGAGGGCTCTGTTCCTGGCTTGTAAATATTTTTGTTAGGTCCTGTAAAGATGTAAAACACAGTTAAATGAGGTTGCACTATGCAAAATGGCTTTATTGGTATTCAATAGGTCAGACATGGTATAATGTTGGCAATTTTACACAGGTTAACCCAGAGCTTTTCAACCTCGGCACTGTTGATATTTTGATAATTGTGTGGTGGTGGTTGGGGGGATGTTTTGTGTGTTATGGGTTGTTTAGCACCAGATGCCAATAGCACCTCCTAAAGTCGTGACAATCTTTGATATTTTCCATGTCTCCAGCAGGAGTAGCAACATAACTTTGGGGTCCAGTGCAAAATAAAAATGCCCCTTATATAAAAATTATTAAGAATTTCAAGACAGTGACAGCAGAAAATTAAATCAACCATGGGCCTGGGGCCCTTCTAAGTGTGGCACCCCATTCCACTATACAATTTACAGACCCACAAAGCTGATCTTGGTCTCCAGAAGCTGCCTAAAATGGGAACCAACCACTGGTTTAATCTAATACAATTGGATCGGCATATACACATGTTCAAAGTTACAGAGAGAGAGTCCATCATTTTTTTTTTATTTGTTTTTTTAAAAAAGGTTGCAGGAGATCTTAAGAAATGCTATAGCTGGACTCCAAGTACCAGGAGGTTTGGATGGCAGCCAAATCTGGCCCGCCACCTGTTCTTGTAAATAAAGTTTTATTGGCACACAACCATGCTCCTTTGTTTACACATTGTCTGTGGCTGCTTCCCCCTGTGGCCTCAGAATTGAGAAATTCCAACAGAGGCTGTAAGGCCAGCAAAGCCTGAAATATTTATTACTGGCTTTTTACAGGAAAAGTTTGCTCACCCTGTTCTTGATGATCGAGTTTGCAGTCAGTGCTGGTGGTGATGGTTGTGGAACAGATGGAATTAGCTAGAAGCCCTTGGGTGTTTGGTCCTCTAGACCTTGCTATCCACACGAGCTAGAACCTTCAGTGTTCTTGTGGGGAGGGGATAGAAAACTACCCTGGACTTCTGTAAGCAGAGGTGAAATTTATAGGAAGGATATTGGGGGTATTCGGAATCAGTGGGTGGCTTAATTAATGCATGTGTGGACTGCATAAGATGTAATGCCTTGGATCCCTTTAATTCACCTTCCAGGCTCATTTGGTAACCTGAGTGCATGTAAGAGAAAAGTGAAAAAGATAGAAGCTCTTTGAGCGTTAACATTTGTAGGGTGAGCAAAGGTAGCGTCTATGAGAGTTTTTATTGTATCCAAACAGGTTTATTTTATTCCTAATATTCTTTTACATGGCAGTTACTTTTCTTTTTCTTTCATTTTTAAAAAAATATCACATTGCTCAGGAGACATGTTTGGCAAAAGCAGTTGAAAGGAAAGACGTCTGATGGAAACTCAAGTGGTTTTGCATGAGCAATAATAATTATTATGATGATAGGTTTCCTGCCTAAGCCTTCTCGGTGGGTAGTATTTGCAAATTAAACACACCATGAAATATTCAGCCCCTTGCCACACATCTTGGTTGATTTGCATAATCCCCCTGCACGGGCTCTGGGGTGAGCTACTCCCTAATTAATTATTAAATTCCCATCTGTACAGTGTGAACAGGATAATGAAATTCCAGCAGGCCCTGAGAAAGGCCGAGCACTGCCTCCTGGAAGAAGGGTCTTGGCTTTCCTGGGCTTGGGTCCTTCTTCTGGCCAAGGGTCCCTTTCTGGACACCTCCCCCAAGGACTAATTGTAGATCTGGCCTCTGACCAAAGCAGTTTCAACCTTCTTATAACCCAGGATTCCATGGTTCTGGTCTCAGCCCCTTACCACCCACGGCTCGGCCACTGAGGACTTGCCATGTGACTTTATAAGGACATTTTCAAAACAATCTTCTTAGGCTTGCTTTATGGACAGCCCCTAAGGTTCATTGCTATTCCCCTATTACTTCATTTCTGGGTGCGTTTTTCCATGTGGTGAAAGATCAGTTTTCCTCTAATTGTTCAGCAAAGAGGTTGAAAGCCATGACGCCCTCTCTACTGCTCTGTGAAAAGCAAACCTAGAATACTTGGAGAGGGGTGGGTGGGCATCCTGGGTGCAGAGGCGGGGGTGGGTGGGCATCCTGGGTGCAGAGGCGGGGGTGGGTGGGCATCCTGGGTGCAGAGGCAGGGATGAGTGGGCCTTTTGGGTGCAGAGGCAGGGGTGGGTGGTGATCCTGGGTGCAGAGGCAGGGGTGGGTGGGCATCCTGGGTGCAGAGGCAGGGGTGGGTGGGCATCCTGGGTGCAGAGGCAGGGGTGGGTAGGCCTCTTGGGTGCAGAGGCGGGGGTGGGTGGGCATCCTGGGTGCAGAGGCGGAGGTGGGTGGGCATCCTGGGTGCAGAGGCAGGGGTGGGTGGGCCTCCTGGGCGCAGAGGTGGGGGTGGGTGGGCATCCTGGGTGCAGAGGCAGGGATGAGTGGGCCTTTTGGGTGCAGAGGCAGGGGTGGGTGGTGATCCTGGGTGCAGAGGCAGGGGTGGGTGGGCATCCTGGGTGCAGAGGCAGGGGTGGGTAGGCCTCTTGGGTGCAGAGGCGGGGGTGGGTGGGCATCCTGGGTGCAGAGGCGGAGGTGGGTGGGCATCCTGTGTGCAGAGGCCGGGGTGGGTGGGCATCCTGGGTGCAGAGGCGGGGGTGGGTGGGCATCCTGGGTGCAGAGGCAGGGGTGGGTGGGCATCCTGGGTGCAGAGGCAGGGTGAGTAGGCCTGTTGGGTGCAGAGGCAGGGGTTGGTGGGCATCCTGGGTGCAGAGGCGGGGGTGGGTAGGCCTCTTGGGTGCAGAGGCGGGGGTGGGTGGGCATCCTGGGTGCAGAGGCGGGGGTGGGTGGGCCTCTTGGGTGCAGAGGCGGGGGTGGGTGGGCATCCTGGGTGCAGAGGCGGGGGTGGGTGGGCATCCTGGGTGCAGAGGCGGGGGGGAGTGGGCATCCTGGGTGCAGAGGCGGGGGTGGGTGGGCATCCTGGGTGCAGAGGCGGGGGTGGGTGGGCATCCTGGGTGCAGAGGCGGGGGCGGGTGGGCCTTCTGGGTGCAGAGGTGGGGGTGGGTGGGCATCCTGGGTGCAGAGGCGGGGGTGGGTGGACATCCTGGGTGCAGAGGTGGGGGTGGGTGGGCATCCTGGGTGCAGAGGCGGGGGTGGGTGGACATCCTGGGTGCAGAGGTGGGGGTGGGTGGGCATCCTGAGTGCAGAGGCAGGGTTGGGTGGGCCTCCTGGGTGCAGAGGCGCAGTCACCATGGCAGATGACGCTGAGACTGGGGGCCGTGGGAGCAGAGGCTTCAGGTGTAATTAGGGGTCCCCCAAAGTGGGCTCACTCACCTGGAAAGTGAGATTTCTGAGACAATCCCTGGTGATCACCTCAGTTTGGTCTTGTTTAGGAGCTATGTCTCTGGGTCTTTTGTATTTAAAAGCTGGTGCTCATTAGTCGAATTCTGTTTTTGGATACCTCAGAGAGAATTGTCCATAAAATGGCTGATATTTGAGATCTTCTGGGGTCCAGTGCACCTCAGACTCTCCTGTACGCACATTACCTGGAGAGTCTGTTGACATGCAGACTCTGATTTCCTGAGTCTTGGGGTGGGGCCCGAGATTTCACATTCCTGGGAAACTCCCAGATGGTGTTGAGGCTGCTGGTCCATAGACCACACATGAAGTGGTGAAAGGCTGGGAGACGAGCTCATGCTTGTAAATAGGGAGGAAATCAGACTCACAGATGAAGGAGAAGAGCCAACGTGCCAATCTCACGTATGCTTTTATTTTTAGCTTTTTAATTAAAAACACGATTAGCAGGGATTATAGCAAAGCCAGCATCAGACTTCTTTCTTATGCTTATTATAATCATTTTTTCATTTCCACTAAGCTTGTGTTAAAATTTAGAAGTGGATCTAGAATTGCCCCTGGGGTCTGTGCCTAGTATCATCCTGAGGTAACTGGGAATCTGTTTTCTTTTTGTTTTTTTAACAGCTGGGTGTGACTTCTAGGAAGTTTTGTTATCTCTCTGAACTTCTTCCTCCATCTGTAAAATGGGGAAAATAATAGCACCCGCATGAAATTTGTACAGCTGGCATCACTGGGTGTAGGCTCTGGAATTGCTTAGCTGTTGTTCAGTCGCTAAGTCATGTCCGACTCTTTGCGACCCCATGGACTGCAGCGCACCAGGCTTCCCTGTCCTTCACTATCTCCCTGGGAGTTGCTTTGACTTGGGTTCACATCCTAACTTTGCTGAGTAAGGTTTTTTTTTCATTCTCTGGCCCTTGTTCTCCTCATCTGTAGTGTAGGACCAAGTCAGGACCAGTCTTAGAGGATTGTTGAGAGGGTTTGATTAAGAATAGGACCTGGCACATGGCAAGCACTCAGTAACAAAGATACATTGGAAGTCTATCAGCTTACGGAAAGCCTGGCTGTCAGCTGGTCTAAGGCGGAAATGCCTGCCCAGAGGCGGAGGAGAGAGAGTGGGCTGAAGGTTCGGGATGCCCTTTGTTCTCTGATTTCACACTTGTGAAATGCTCGCTGTTGTGCAAACACTGTATGAGGCTTTGTGGGATCTTTGAGGAAGAATCTTAAAGGGCTCCTATAGGAAAATAGTCAAAAGGCTGATCGGGGCAAAAATATGCCAAATCTGATGCAAATGAAAAAGTAGTCTGCTTCTGGGAGGGTAACTGATACCACTGATTAAGCAAAATCATGAAGTTATCCTACTGTGAGTTGAGGAGAAAGTGAAGTGAAAGTCGCTCAGTCATGTCTGACTCTTTGTGACCTGATGGCCTACACAGCCCATGGAATTCTCCAGGCCAGAATACTGGAGTGGGTAGCCTTTCCCCTCTCCAGGGACTCTTCTCAACCCAGGGATTGAACTCAGGTCTCCCGCATTGCAGGTGGATTCTTTATCAGCTGAGCCATATTGGAAGCCCAAGAATACTGGAGAGGGTAGCCTACCCCTTCTCCAGGGGATCTTTCTAACCCAGGAATTGAACTGGGGTCTCCTACATTGCAGGTGGTTTCTTTACCAACTGAGCTATCAGGGAAAGGAACCATGGAAAAGCTGGAATTAGGTAGAAGAAGGCAGCCTTGTTATTGGGGGCATCATTTCTATTAAAAAAATATTTTATTAATGTATTTGGTTGCCCTGAATGTTAGTTACGGCACATGGGATCTCTGAGCTCCACTGTGGCTCATGGGATCTTTTTTTAGCTGTGGCCTGTGGAATCTAGTACCCTGACCAGGGATTGAACCCTGTCCACTTACTTTGGGAGTACAGAGTCTTAGCCTCTGGATCACCAGGGAAGTCCCTATTTCTGGATTTGGATCCTCAGAAACGCCAGTCCTCCGAGAGAGGTAGCAACCAGAGTGATGTGGGCAACATGCCAGGAAATCGGGTGTTTCACCCAGCCTCCCCCTGGCAAGACGGTGCTGGGTGGAGCGAGCAGGCGCCCTGGAGCTGAGTTAGACAGATTTACATTGGTTGATCCCAGGTCTAGGCAGTAAGACTGCATCAGAGCTTACAGTCTGCTGTGTTCAGCTTGCAGATGTATTTGTTTGGTCCTCAGTGTTTGTTTCTTAAAAACATTTGGATTAGTTGTCAGCAAAAACATATTTATGATTTTATATCAAAGTCCAGATTTTCCAACTACTGATAAGAGTGCATGACCCCGGGCCTGTGTTCCTATGTGATAGCAATCTGTCTGCTCTGAATTAACCCTGGGACCTTTAGGTGGACACATCCTCTTAGGTAGGTCACCATCTCCACCTGGCTTGCTTCAGCCATTCATGGTCCCTGCCTGGCCTTGGTAGGCATTTTAGTTTGCGGGATACATTATTGAGACTATGTATAAAAGGCAGGAGATGTGAGAGATGCGGGTTCGATCCCTGGGTCAGGAAGATCCCCTGGAAAAGGGCCTGGCAACCCATTGCAGTATTCTTGGTTGGAGAATCCAATGGACAGAGGAGCCTGGTGGGCTGCAGTCTATGGGGTGGCTAAGATTTGGACGTGACTGAAGTGACTTAAGCATGCATGCACATATAAAATAGCTTATAATGAGAACCCACTGTATAGCACAGAGAACTCTGCTCAGTGCTCTGGGATGACCTAAATGGGAAGGAAATTTTAAAAATGAGCGGATTTATATATACGTATAACTCATTTGCTTTGCCGTACAGTAGAAACTAACACAACATTATATAAATCAACTATACTCCAATAAAAATGAATTAAAAAATATGTCCTGGGTAGAAGATGCCTAGTTTGACTCAAGTTCAAACTGACACGCTGAGGTTTTCCCCACCAAACCTCCTTAGTTGATGGTGAAGAAAGAAGCTGGGCTTTGGCAAAGGAGGGCCTTCATGAGAAGCTTGGGGTGATGGCTGAGTGTGAGTCAAAACAGAGTTAAAAAGAGGATTTTGGCCCTTTCTGTCTGGAACCATCACTATGCATTGATGACTGGAGAAAATAATGTAATTTGATTGTTCCACTGGGTCATTTCTGGGAATATGAAGACATTTTTCCAAAACTGGAAGTCTGCATACATTGGGAGAGTATCTTAAGGCTGGGTCCTGCATTCTCCTTGGCATCCACGCTCCCTGGCCCCCTGCTCCGTCCACGGCAGATGCTCATGTCCGCATGAAGCTCGACTGCGTTAGAGGTGACCCAGTTTCTCCCCCACGGAACTCTCTTAGGGTTGAAGCCGCATTGGTCTGCTCGAGAAATCCCCAGCCTGCTTCTCCTCACTGCATGGCATTCGGCAGATGTGTTCTGCAAAAGGAATGTGGAGTATTTCCCTTTTCATCATGTCAGATCATCTGGCCTGGGCCTGGCCCTTCCCCAAGAGTCCAGCGGACACAGCTGGAGCCGGGCGGGGCCCAGGCGGGGTGCTGGCTCGAAGGCTGCAGCGGAGCAGGACTGATGAGGCCAGTACGTCCCACGGGGTGGGGGAAGGTGCCCTGCATGACGCTCGGGTGGAAGGAGGTGGGGCATGTGAGGTCCCTGCCTGCTCCTCGGATCTCAGCTCTAATCCTGAGACTGTGGCCTGTGAACTCTCCCACAGAGCTCACGGCTCAACACGGAGATCCCCACGAAGAGGAAATCATTTCTGCAGTGGTGGGTCCAGGTTCGGAGTGGCTCTAGGTTAATACAACTTTTGGAATCCTAGTGGAGAAGATAAAATTACCCGTAGAGAATTAAGGTCAATAGAGGGGCTCTGGCCAGGGAGGAGGCCTGGGATCTAAGCTACCCGAGTGTCACGGGGAATCTGCCTTTTCAGTTTCTGTTCTATTAGGCCCACAGGTGCAGTTGTTAAGGGTGGAAAGACACTTGGATCAGGTTTTGCTTGTTCACCTGTGAACCTACCATTGCTTGGTCACCTGATGGTCAGGGTAGGCCTGACAGGTGGGAGAGGGTGGGCATGAGGCCCAGAGGACCTGGGCATGTTAGGACATCCATGGTGGATAGTCCACACTGGGGAAAGTCAGGGAGACACTCCAAAGTCAGCAGAGAAATTCAACCCAAATGTCAAGTTCAGAGGAGCCAGACAGAATTCAGAGAGCCCGGACTTTTGCTTGCAAGATTTTGCACAGTAGGGTAGAGGTTGAAAGCTATCATTTCAGAGCTTCACGGATCTGGATTTAAACACAGACCAAAGTGTATCTACTTGCCCTGGCAGCTGGATCATTTCTTCAGTTGCAGATACTGACTTCTGGAAGACTGACTCCTTTTCAGAGCAGACAGGTGCCAAGCCCGAGTCTGTCACTTCCCAGCTCTGAGACTCCTGTATCTTTGTCTATAAGACTCACATCATACATGTCTTTGAAAAGTTGTGATGATCAAAATTGTTGATACAGATAAAGGCTTCTACTATAATTTTAAAGAGTAAGTGAACACATCTATAATAGTAAGTATATGGCACTTCTGGAGGAGGGCCTGGCAGCCCACTCCAGTATTCTTGCCTGGAGAATCCCATGGACAGAGGAGCCTGGCCGGCTACAGTCCATGAGGTCATAAAGAGTCAGGCGTGACTGAGCGACTGAGCACGCACTCACACACATGGCGCTTACATGCTTAATCTAATTGATGCACATGGAATCAGAAACAGCAGAGATGAGGCATCCTTTGTAGGCCCACATGGAACATTTCCATAAACTGACCGCATCCGAGGTCTGAAAGTCTCAAATCTGAAGGTGTATGTCGCGTTCCTCACGACTGCCCTTGCCTTCATGGGATAAACTCGGCAATGTTGCTGAACTCACTTATTGATCTACACTGTCAATACTCACAGTACTTGAAAACTCAACGTCAAGTGAAGCCATGAAGCTGTAGAATGGAAATATCATGTGATACCAATTACCTGAAATGGAAAACACACAGGTCTTTTTGTTTTTATGGATATGTAGTAACACTTAGATTGGTAAAAGCATAGAGACACGGTAGGAAGCATTTACACAACTGTTGTGAGTGAGAAGTTACTCAAGTCAGAAAGATTTTGCTAAAAAGTAAAAAGGTCTGAAATATATGCGGCAAGTTTACATATGTGAAATCTAGTCTGTTTACCGAGAGGATCGTCGCATCCCTTACTTCATAGTTCTTTACCCTCGAGATTATTAGAATGAAAAAGAATGGGCTCAGTGTTGGGCTCGTATTGCTATTTAGCAAACAAACAAATTTAGTTTAGTCCAGACCAGTTAAAAAATTTTTTTTAAAATTCATGTTAAATTCTCTTAGGCTAAGCTGGGCGCTCATGGCTGTGCACAGTCTCTCTAGCTGAGGCGGGCAGGGCCACTCTTTGCTGTGGTGCTGGGGCTTATTCTCGGGGCTTCTCTTGCTGCAGAGCATACGCTCTCGGTGTGAGGGCTCAGCAGCCGTGGCGCAGGGCCTTAGTTGTCTCTTGGCACGTGGGATCTTCCTGGACCAGGGATCGAACCAGTGTCTCCTGTACTGGCAGGTGGATTCTTAATCACCGGACCACCAGGCTTTAGGGAGCATTCAGTGAGCTAACACGGGTGAAAGTCCCCAGGGCAGGCACCTAGGATGGGTTTGCACTCTCCTTCCCTGTCTGCCTGTTCCTGTCCAGCCTCTCACCGGGAGGCTGTATCCCACGGCACCGGGCTGGCTTCTGGGGTTGGGGCGGCAGTAAAACCATCTGCTCCCACTTGTCTGTTCCCTCCAAATCCGCTCAGCTCCACGGGAACTGGAAGCATCAGAGAGGCAGCAGGGAGCCTCAGGAGCTGGGGAGACAGGGCATCTGTCCATGGCCGACCCTCTCATCCCTGCATCTAATAGGGTATCGAAACTCTCTCCTGCCCAGTCCTGCCTGGCAGCTCAGGGAGCCATGGCTGCTCCTAGCTGCCCTCTCCTCCATTATCCTGCTGTATTATTTGTTAATACCTACCCTGATTTCCCGTTAGGCAATGGGCTTTCTTACCTTTTTAGGATAATTAGCTAACCTATTACACAATAAAACGTGGCTTGGTTTCCATGGTGATTTGTATGCTCTGTCTCATGAGCTTTCAAAGGAGCCTATGTTAATCTTCATCAGCCCTACCACGGCTAGTCTCTGCCGTATCTCATTACAGGGAAAGTTTCCTTAAGAAAACACTGTATTTCTTAATGCTCCTTTGGCCGGGGCAAAAATTCTGACATACAGCATGACGATTATAGTTATCACTCTTGTATTCGGATACTTGAGGTTTGCCGAGAAAGCACCAGATTTTCAGTCTTCTTGAGATAGTCACAGGCACACACACACAGTGGTAACTGTGAGAAGTGATGGATGTGTTAACTGTCGTGGTGAGCATTTCATAATACGTGTGTGTATCAAACCGTCATGTGGTACACCTTAAATCTAGACAATTCTCTTGTTAATTGTAGCTCCATAAACCTGGCAGGCGGGGGGGGGGGACGGGGTGGGGGGGAAGAAAATTTGCATTTTGGAAACAAAGGCTTCTTGGGTTCAAGTTCATTGATTTGCCTCCAATGCAGCCTGTAATTGAGAGCAACTTTTTTCTCGTCATGAGTTTCATTATCATCAGGATGGATTAAACACTTAGCATACACGCTGTTAAGCATCTTAAAGACATATGTCTAAAGACACTCAGGACGTGTGTCTTTGTGGCCACCCTGCAGATATGCACGGTGAAACCTTGACGTCTCCACTTGGGGAATCTCTGAAGAATGCATGAGGGATTTCAATCAATGGTTCAAATGGAGAGTGTGCAGATGGTCAAGCACTGTGAAATATTGGGCGGGCGGGAACAGATCATTTTGAGTCAGACCCAGCGGGAGGCATGCAATGTGGGCAACTTCTTAATGAATATAGACCCTCACCATCCCGTGCATTATTTACCCAGCTGCGCTTATTACTATTTCAATAATTTAAGGCAATTTGTTACAGGGCTAACTTGACTGATTGCAATCAATAAGCAAGAAGCCTTGAATCTGATGTAAACTGCTTCAGGAAACCAGCTGGTTTTCCTGGGGCAGCACAGTGCCCCTCCATTAACCCTTTCTGCCCCTGAAGCATCTCAAGAGGGGTCTTAAGAGATGGGTGTCGAAGGGTCCTCACTGTGCCCTCACCCAGCTGTGGGATGCACTTGGCAGGTTCTTTTTGCTGTTGCTACTGGAAGCGTGGTCCAGGCATTGGTGGCTTCAGTTGTAGCATCAGCATCCTCTGGACTGTGTTAGAAATGTGAGTTCTCAGGCCCCTCCTACCCCAGACCTACTGAATCAGAAACCCTGGGAGGGGGCCCCATTAGCTGTGTTCTAACAAGCCTTCCAGATCGTTCTGGTGCCCACTCAAGTTTGAGAAGTTTGCCCACTGGACGCGGGCAAGACCAAGTGTTAAGATAATAATAGAGAATGTAACTGGAGTTTAGCTTTAATATCCATCAAATGTGCTTGTATTGTAGTCCCCAAGATTATGAGCTGCAAGCATCTGACTTCTCCATCCCCGATACCCCCCCGCCTCCCATGTGCCACTCCTGCATCCTCCCCACCATAGCATCCTCCCCAGCATAGCATCCTGCATCCCTCAGGCTCTGCTCCACGGCTCCTGCGAGCAGAGCTCTCACTTTCACACCCCGCAGGGAAAGTTCTGGTTTTGCACATATTGCAACTGCCAGAATTGACAGAAGTGACATTTATTATAAAACATGTATTTCGCTTTATCGCATCTCCCCGACGACTAACCATGACATTCCTTCCAACCCCCAAACAAATCTAGGAATAGAATGAGTTCAGTAAGCAGTTTCTGGGAGAAGCATTTCTTGATTAGTGTCTACTCTTTTATGACAGGGAAGTGACTCTTATTTCAATAATTGAATTAATAGGCAGCATTTAGAACTGATCAGTATCTTAGCCTACCCCCCTCTTTACAACAAGAATAAGAGAGCTTCAGTATGCTTAATACACGCATATATCTAAAACAGCTTTCGTGAGCTATCTTTCACATACCATGCAACTTACCCAGTTAAAGTATATCCTTTGGAATTCCCTGGCCACCCAGTGCTTAGGACTCACTGCCTTCACTGCCAAGGGCCCAGGTTCGACTCCTGGTCAAGGAACTAAAATCCCACAAGCTGTGCGGAGCAACCAAAAAATAAAAAAGAGAGAAAAGTATACCGTCTAAGCCACCCGGCCCACTCAGACGGTAAAGCATGAGACTCACAGTACACAGCTCAGTGGTTTTTAGTATATTCTGGGAGTCACAGCCATCACTACTCTCAGCTTTAGAATATTGTCATCTTTCCCTAAACAAACTCTAAGCCCTTTATTCATCCCCACCCCCAATTCTCTCTTGCCCCATAGCCCTAGGTAACCATGAATCCACTTTCTGTCTCCATGGATTTATCTCTTCCAGACATTTCAATTATTTCATGTAAATGCGCTTCTTCAATATACAGTCTTCTGTAAGTGGCTGATTTCCCTTAGCATAATGTTCATCCGTCTTGTAGCGTGAATCAAAACTTTATTCCTTCTTTTTGGCCGAATCTCAGCACCATTTTCCTCCCTGACTCCCTCCTCTTCACCCTATCACTTCTTAAGTTGGATTTTAGCTCCAGACTGTTGTGTGTGTGTTTATTTTTAAGAATCAAGAGTTATTTACATTTAGTTTCATCATCAGCATCCTTGCCCCTTTTTCTCACCTCTGCTTCTCCTTCTTCTTCCTCCCTCCCTCCCTCTAGGTGGGAAGCAGATTCTTGCACTGAGAGATTTTCGAGCAGTGAAAATAATTTTAATAGCATAGTTTATTTAACTCAATATACATAAATATTTTTAAAACACATAATCAATATTCCAAATTATTAATATTTTATATTCTTTTATTCATACAAGATCTTTGAAATCCAGTGTGTGTTTTATACTTATAGCACATCTCAATTTTGATGCAGAATCTACACTAGAAATACTTGGCTTGCATTTGAATTTCATTAAGCTTACTGTCAAAATTTTTTTCACTGAGTGGTAGCTCCCATATTGCACTATTTATCTAAAGTTAAAAATAAGCACTCGCAATTTTTCAAATTTTGAATCAACACATTTTTGATATTATTTGAAACGTCTTACATTCTACAGGCAACGGTTTGGATCTTAATTGGAGATCTTTCTCTCCTGCAGAATACATTAAAAGTTTTTCTCTTCATCATTTTAAGCAAAACTTCCATAGCTGAAATAACAATTTCTTTTACCATCTTTCCATCTAAAAATATTTTTTTGTGTGTGTTTGTGCAGGGATCTAAACCATTTTATAGCTGGCCGAAGGTATAAACTCAGATTCGTTCGAATTTGTTTAAAAATCTTTGTTAGACACAATTCTGATATCTGATAACTAATTTTCTTGATTCTTTTCTGGCCATTGACAAGAAACTTCTTATAGAATTCTCTGTGTACTTGTTGAACAGAGAACAACACTTGTTGTGTCTTAATAGTATCCACTTAATTGTCCTAATTTTTGTTACTCAAGATTCTCATTTTACTCTGCTGCAATAAGTTGCATTTACTATTTGTTGTGAAATTTGCAGCATGCTTTCTTTTAGCTTCTAATTTTTTTCTGCGAAAAATATTCATAAGCAAATTAAAATGTCACATCACTGTGTAACAAAATAATTAGAACTGAGTTAGTTCATTGATGCTGAGAAGATAACACAAGCAGTTTGAATCTTGTTGCTGGGCTTATGAAACCAAGCCCTGTCAAGTGACTTTGTTAAGCGTTTCCCTCTTGCCTACAACATGGGCTTCCTTTGTGGCTCAGACGGTAAAGAATCTGCCTACAATGCAGGAGACCTGGGTTCCATCCCTGGGTTGGGGAGAGCCCCTGGAGAGTGGAATGGTAACCCACTCCAGTATTCTTGTCTGGAGAGTTCCATGGACAGAGGTGGGTTCTCGCTTGGAGAACGCTATGGACAGAGGTGGGCTGTAGTTCTTGGGTCCCAGAGTCAGACACGCCTGAGGGACCATCACTCTCACTTCGCTTGCCTATGACACAGATTGTAGCACACAAGACGGTGCTCTGTGGATCTCGACAGCCTCCATCACAAAGAGGCATTTTCCTTTCCTCCCGAAGAGGAGTCTGCACGTCATCAGCGCAACGTGGGTCGGTGACGCTCCTCGGCAGGGATTGAGAGGGGGACGATGAGCTGAGATTGTGTGCCTTTGAAGACCTCTGCTGTGCATTCTGCCTCCAATCCTCACTCATGCTGGCCTCTCCAGCCTTATGGATGTTTCTTTTTTACATTTTTATTTATTTAGTTGGCTATGCCAGGTCTTAATTGTGGCACACAGTATCTCTGACCCTCGTTGCGGCATGTGGATCCTTAGTTGTGGCCTGTGGGATCGATTTCCCTGACCAGGGATTGAACCCAGGCCCCTGCACTTGGAGCACTGAGTCTTAACCACTGGACCACCAGGGAAGTCCCCTATGGATGAGTTTCCTGATATAGGAACCTTTTCAATGCACCTGAGTATGGCCCCAGACCCAGCACTGCACCGGCCCAACGGTGTAAGCACAAGAGTGATTTGGGCTCCAAGGTGAGGAGTTAAGGGGACGACAGCTACCCCATTGGGAGCAACACTCACTTCACAGACAGAGATCCTGAGGCTTAAACAGGTACAGTGACTTGTCTGAGGCCACAGGGAATACGGGCAGGACCAGGGCTGAGGGGCAAGTTCTACTGATGAATGGTTTGCCCGCCTTCCCACAGTACAGGAAACTTCGAATTTATTGCGGTCGCTTCCTTTCCTTCAATACCCTTTCTTACTTTTACTCCGAAACAAGCCTGCCTAAGTGCAAACCCTGGGGGTCATTCCATTGCGTGTACCCCCTTCTGGGATCGAGGCCATCACATTTCTGTTCCACAGTCTTTAACTTTCTTTCTGGTTCCAGCTGAGATTGGAACCGCCCCCTTCCCCCACCCCCACCTCCAATTCCGGCCCTCGAGTCTAGCTGCTTTACAATGTTGTGTTAATTGCAGCACACCAGTGTGCATTCACAGTGAATCAGTGAATCAGCTGTACGTGTGCATGTGTTCCCTCTTCCTTGGATTTCCTTCCCGATTAGGTCACCACAGACCCCTGAGTAGAGTCCCCTGTGCTGCACAATAGGCTCTCATTAGCTACCTGATTGTGCATAACAGTGCCTGTACGTCAACTCCAGTCTCCCAGCGCATCCCACGCACCTCCCCTCCCCCTTGGCATCCGTATATTTGCTCTTCACATCTGTATCTCTTTTTCTGTTTTGCAAATAAGTTCCCCTACACCATTGTTCTAGATTCCACATATATATTAATACACGATACTTGTTTTTCTCTTTCTGACTTATTTCACTCTGTATGACAGACTCTAGGTCCCTCCATGTCTCTACAAACGGCACAATTTCATTCCTTTTTATGGCTAATATTCCATTGTATGTATGTGCTGGAGAAGACTCTTGAGAGTCACTTTGGACTTCAGGGAGATCCAACCAGTCCACCCTAAAGGAAATCAGTCCTGAATATTCATTGGAAGGACTGATGCTGAAGCTGAAACGCCAATAGTTTGGCCACCTGATGCGAAGAACCAACTCACTGGAAAAGACCCTGATGCTGGGAAAGATTGAAGGCAGGAGGAGAAGGGGCCAACAGAGGATGAGATGGTTGGATGGCATCACTGACTCTATGGACATGAATTTGAGCAATCCCTGGTGAAGACAGGGTGAAGGACAGGGAAGCCTGGCGTGCTGCAGTCCATGGGGTCCCATGCAAAGAGTGGGACACGACTTAGTGACTGAACAACATTATATGGACCACATTTTCTTTATCCATTCCTCTGCTGATGGACATACAGATGGCATACATGAAAAGATGCTCAACATCACCAATTATTAGAGAAATGGAAATCAAAACCACCTGCTCTCTTAGCATCGCTACACAGATGTCTCAAGATGCCCAACACAAGACTCTGATTGTCCATTCCCTACCAGTGGTTCCTCCCTGTGCTCAGCCTTTTCCATCACATAAAGGGCATCACAGTTCCTTCACTGCCTAAGGGAAGAATCAAGGAGACCTCCCTCACTCGTCTTTCATCCATCCCCCACATTGGTGGGCCCCAAAGGCACCCTGGAAATCCATTCCCAGATTGTCACCTCCAAGAGCTACCCCAGTCTAAGGCTCTTCCTAAGTTGCTGGATCTACTACAATAACTCTTAGCTTGATCCTATAAAGGATTGAGTGTATCCTAAAAACCCATTCTTTCCTTACCTGCTAGATGGCCCTTTCAGAGTATGAACAAGAAAATGCCACTTTCTAGCTTCAACACCCGTGATGGCCTCTGGCTGTCTCTAGAATGAAATCCAGGCTCCTTTTGGCTGTAAAGCACTTCCCAGTCTTTCCCAGGTCTGTCACCTCTCAGGAGAACAAGAGCTCTTTAGGTGGGGACTATTCTGTCCTGTCTGCACACAGTGGGAACTTAGTAACTGTTGATTGACTGTCTAACTGACTCGGCCTTTTTGCTTCTTTGTCTGACCGCTGGACCCCGGATCCATCACTGACCTTGGGATTCCAGTGCTCAGATCAAAGGCTGACGGTGGTGCAGTGATTTTTGTGATGAATACACTCATTTGAAAATATCAATTCAAGGTATGTCTGTTATGATACCTTCCAAGGCACTATCACGTGGTAAAGTTTGGAATTTGTTGGGAAGAGTGGATTCTTCTCCTTCACTCCATCGCTCATTTTCATCTGAAAGCTCTGTTGTCCTCTGATTGGGGTCCTTTGAGCTTTGAAGACCACATACTGTGTTTTGTCCAGAGGTCAGGCTGCAGCTCTTGAAGAAACCCCCACCTCCACCCCCACCCCGTGTAGATTACTTTAAGGTGAAACGAGTCTGGGAATGAAGAATGCTCTTCACGGTAGGAAGCCACTAACATTTCTGCATTTGAGAAGAAGAGTAAGCATCAAACCATTAAAAGGCTCCTGGCTAATGAAACGGAAGGAAAAAGAGCTTTGAGAGCGGCATTCTCTACACTCATAAATACCAAGCAGTGTTCCTAGGTGACCAGAGAAAATGCCTGGGGGACCCAGACACCTTTTTGGGGCATAGTGGGTTCAGCAGGGAGGGAAGGGTTCTGTGCCACTTTCCCCTTCCCCTAAAGGGCAGGCTCCGGGGTTGCAAACTTTTGGGGAACGGTCCTTTAGCCCAGCCTTCTGATCTGCCCCTTGGGTTCTTGTCCACAGGGCTCCGCACACCCAGACTGGCTGCACTCTGATGTTGGTCAGGGACTGTCCTGGGCAGAAGGGAAACGTCTTGGATGAGGCAGGAACTCCTTCAAATCCTTAGTGAGAAGGGATTTTCTGAAAGCTGCTTAGATGCTGGGATTCAGCCAGGGGTAAAACGGGGAGCTCACAGTCTTAATGAGTGAGACCTGACTTAAGTCCTTAATAAGTGAAGGACTACAGGCATCTGATGAGCGCCGCATTGGAGCAAAGCTCAAATGGTAGGGACACAGAGGATGGAGAGATCAACACGGAGGGCAGGGCAAGGAGTCAGACAAGGGGCCCAGGTGAGCAGACAGCCTGGGTGAGGGCCTGGGGCTGTGAAGTGTCTTGGGGAGCTGCAGACAGATCTGTCTGGCTGGAGCATCAGGTTTAGAAGCAAAGTTGACCCTGGAAGGTCAGTGCTGGGTTGGTCAGTGCAGGATTGGGTCTGCATTTTAGAAAAGATCACTCTGGCCCCAAGGTGAAAAGCAGATTGGAGAGGAAATGAGGGATCAGAAGATATGTGCATCCCCAGGGTTCACTGCAGCACTATTTACAAAAGCTAAGACAGGGAAGTGACCTAAATGTCCATCAGCAGGGGAACGGATGAAGACGATGTGGTGTGTATACATGCACACACACAATGGAATACTACTCAGCCATGAAAGGATGAAATGAAGCCATTTGCAGCAACATGGATGGACCGAGGGATTATCATACTGAATGAATTATGTCAGACAGAGACAAAAACCATATGATACCACTTACATCTGGGCTTCTCAGGTGGCTGAGCGGTAAAGAATCTACCTGCCAATGCAGGAGACACAGGTTCGATCCCTGGGTCGGGGAGTTTCCCTGGAGGAGGAAATGGCAACTCACTTCAGTGTTCTTGCCTGGAAAATCCTGAAAACAGAGGAGCCTGGTGGGCTACAGTCCATGGGGTCGCAAAGAATCGGATGCGCCTGAGCACACACGCACCACTTACAGGTGGAATCCAAAAAGAAAATACAAGCGAATGTATTTGAAAACAAATCTATGGTTACCAAAGGGGACATGTGGGGGAGGGATAAGTTGAGAGTTTGGGATTAACATATACACACTATATGAAACAGATAATTAACAAGGACCTACTGTATAGTACAGGGAACGATACTCAATATTCTGTAATAACCTACATGGGGAAAGAATGTGAGAAAGAGTAGACATATGTATGTGTATAACTGAACCGCATTGCTCTACACCTGAATCTAACACAGCCGTGTAAATCAACTATACCCCCAATATAAAAGACAAAATTAAGTTAAAAAAGAAGGCTGATGGTCTAACCCGGCCAAGGCTGCTGTGGGGTGCAGAGGAGTGGATGACAGAGTTATCAAGCATTTAGGATCAGCAGGTGGTGGGGGGTTGGTTATAGGAAGAGCTGAGAATAATTTTCATGAACATGGCACATAGCTTGCTCCATATAGATGGGGACAGGGGTTGTGCTTAGAGGATCAGATTTTGGGAGAAGATAGAGTTCGGTTTTGGACATATGAGTTTGAAGTGTCTGCAGGTCACCTGAGGATGCTCTGAAGGTAGGATGCTCTAGTTTGGGGTTCAAAAACATTATCCCATCAGACATAGGTTCAGACCTAGGGAACATCAACTTCGGAGCAGAAATGGAAGCCAATAATGGATGAGATTGCCCAGGGAGATTACAAATATAGACACTGGGCCGGATCAATCAACAGGGTTTGCATGTTACATTTCTCACATCCAGTGCCCTGATGGCATGGAGAGGCAGCTGAATCCTTGGTAACCAGGTGAGAAACTGTTTCACTCCGAGGGTCAGTTGTGGGCCTGCATGTAAGCCTTGCTGTGATGTTTAGGACACTGGGGAAGCAGGGTTACAGCTTCTCGGTAGAGGAATGAGGTTTTGAGTTCAGTGTATTCAGTCTGAGTGGGTGAGAGGGGAATGAATATCTAAATGAGGAGACCCTGGTGGCTAAACCTTGGGCCCATGGGGCCCAGATCATTTGAAACAAATCATTGAGATCAAAGGAGACAAGCTCCCCTTGCCACATAGCTGAGCTCTTGCTTCTTTCCAAGGTTGGAGCTGCACTGGTTTTGTCTGGAGTGGAGAACGAGGCAAGTGGGTAAATCCTCAGAAGGAGGCACTGATAAGCTATTGATATTCTCAACCTTAGGAGCCAGCAGCATGTCAACAGTCAATAGCTTTTCCCACCAGTTTAATCATCGCCATCTGCTCCATCTCACATGCCCTTACTCTTCAGTGCTAAGTGTGATGGGCCCTGAAAAGAGACACGTGGAATGTTGCTCTTTCCTTCTGAGTGGAGTGTTTCATTACTATTTCTGTCACCAAAGACAAATCCTACTGAGTTCAGGACTAAAAGAAGTGCCATTGTTGATTGCAAGATGAGTGTAGACAGAGGAAGGCTTGAGCTTCCTTGTGACAACAGCCCTCGGAGGAGACAAGGGCAGGGGATGTCCCTGTAGCCAGTGACCAGGAGGCAAGGTGCTGGGACTTCATGCCAAAAAGTTGCCTGGGTAAGTAAGGGGCAAAGCAAGGTCAGGCACTGTTCAGCTGCTAAGAGGATCATGGTCAACTCCAACTCCAACTGGTAAGTAAAGCAATGCCACTGGTCCATGTTACTGAGACTCCTGGCCGGCATCAGGCATGACTGGATACAACGCTCAGGTGTACCAGACTTGTCTCTCATCTCGTTCTTCTTCCCTTTGTGTGATGCTGCTGTTGAGATGGGGAGAGATGGAGGCAGCCCCAACACAATGATATGGAAGGGGATAAGAATGGGGGAGGTGTTTCCCCAAAGAATAGTGGGTCCCTGGATGAGCTGAAAGTAAAAGTCAAACAAGTGGGAGTCTTGCAATGAGATGCGGAAGGGTCTGGAAGCAGAAAGCTTTGAGTCGAATCATAATTCTGGCCATCACTGCATTCACAAGAGGACCCTAGTGTCATGAGGTGGGGAGCTTGCTGGGAGCAGGTGGGGCCTGTGGGGTGCAGCCAAGTTATTGGGCTTCAGCTGGGAGATTGGTTTTAGATGTGTCTGGGATAGATGGGTTTTAGATGGATCTGGCGGAGAAGGCGATGGCACCCCACTCCAGTACTCTTGCCTGGAAAATCCCATGGATGGAGGAGCCTGGTGGGCTGCAGTCCATGGGGTCGCACAGAGTCGGACACGACTGAGCGACTTCACTTTCACTTTTCACTCTCATGCATTGGAGAAGGCAATGGCAAGCCACTCCAGTGTTCTTGCCTGGAGAATCCCAGGGACAGGGGAGCCTGGTGGGCTGCCATCTATGGGGTCACACAGAGTCGGACATGACTGAAGCGACTTAGCAGCAGCAGCAGCAGGTGGGTCTGGGATAGCAGGAAGGATGCCTGCATATTTCCAGTGGGTGGGAGGAGGTCTCTGAGATTTGTGGTTGATACCAAAAGCGTCTTTTCAAACACAGGCAGGGATTTGAGTGGGATCCGAAATGATGATATCCTGTGTGTGTCATGTAACGGACTGTTGCTAACTATATCAACATGTACTGCAGGACAAGCCGTTGCAATCACTGAGGATTGTGAATGTTATTTGTTACATGTGCAACCCCATTATGAGGGACTTTCAAATAACTGAATAGGAAAATAGATCAATAGTTAATTCAAACATTAAAAGAGTCGAAGTTTTGTTTATTTTTATTTAGTTTTTAGTGCAGTTCAGTCTCTCAGTCGTGACCAACTCTTTGCGACCCCTTGGACTGCAGCATGCCATGCCTCCGCCTCTGCACCAACTCCTGGAGCTTGCTCAAACTCATGTCCATTGAGTCGGTGATGCCATCCAACCATCTCATCCTCTATTGTCCCCTTCTCCTCCTGCCTTCAATCTTTTCCAGCATCGGGGTCTTTTCCAGTGAGTCAGTTCTTCACATCAGGTGGCCAAAGTATTGGAGTTTCAGCTTCAGCATCAGTACTTCCAATGAATATTCCAGACTGATTTGCTTTAGAATGGGCTGGTTTGATCTCCTTGCTGTCCAAGGGATTCTCAAGAGTCTTCTCCAGCACCACAGTTCAAAAGCATCAAAAAGGATCCTTAGTTTTTAGGATATATTTATTAAAAATATATTATTTTAAAGCCTACAAAAGTCAATAACAATTTAAACAGTAATGTAAGGAAAAATGGGCTTCCCTGGTGGCTCAGATGGTAAGGAATCTGCCTGCAATGCAGGAGACCTGGGTTCGATCCCTGGGTCAGGAAGATCCCCTGGAAAGAGGAATGGCTACTTGCTCCAGTATTCTTGCCTGGAGAATCTCATGGACAGGGGAGCTTGGCAGGCTACAGTCCATGGGGTCGCAAAGAGTTAGCCACGACTGAGCAACTAATACACATAAGGAAAGATCATAGAAATTGATGCATATCATAATTCGAGTCTTTCCTGGGTTGTTTAGTATATCGCTGGATCATTAGATGAACTTGAGCTTGGCTGAGCCCTGCTAGGACCCTAGATTTCAGGTTGGGTTCAGGTCTGCTGAAGATGGGGACGTGGAGCAGACCTGAAGCCAGTGGCTATGCAGGGCGAGTTCTCACGTAAGTAGAAGCAGCCTCCAGGCCCGTCCAAACCAAGGCAAGCCCCCCAAGCACGAGTATAGCCTCTGCACCTTAAGTCTGCTGATGTCTGATTGGCCAAAGCAGATCACATGGGCGGGCCCAGCCAGCTGGGCGGGGCTCTAAAGGGAGGGTCTGCAAAGTCACACGGCAAGGCGTGGGCAGGGAAGGAATAAAAATGTTGTCTTCTCAATGGCGGAAGGGAAGACACTGTACAGGTGTTCTGTGGATGGTCACTACGTATTAGAAAGAAGACACTTGGGTCCCGACTTGTGTTAACATAGCCATCAACAGCACTCCATTCTGGTAGAACTAGATAACAATTAACTAGCCTCCTAATGGCTTCAGTGTGTGTGTGTGTGTGTGTGTGTGTGTGTGTGCGCGCGCGCGCGCGTGCACGTGCGTGTGTGCATGCGTGTGTGTGCAAGTAATTATTTACCTGCAATGTACACTGTCAATCTCTTAACAACTTGGTTACTATTAATAAATTAGTAGTAGAAGGTGATTACAATGAATGTTTATGGACTTTGAGATTTAGTTTGGATCCCAGAAGTTCATTCTACATGGTGCTATTTGGATTTGATCTCTTTTAGCTGAAAGTATTTTTTTTCACTCTTGACCTTTCAGCATGTGGTTAGATGTATACTGTGCACCTCTCCTATTTCTTTCTCTCTTTGTCTATTTATATATGTGAGTGTGCATGGGTGCGTTCACGTGTGCTCAGTCGTGCCTGACTCTTTGCAGCCCCATGGCTTGTAGCCTGCTAGGCTCCTCTGTCCATGGAATTTTCCAGGCAAGAATACTGGAGTGGGTTGCTATTTCCTCCTCCAGGGGATCTTCCTGACCCAGGGATCGAACGCTTGTCTCCTGCATTGGCAGGCAGATTCTTTACCACTTAGCTACCTGGAAAGCCGTATATATTCTGCTCAAAACCTCATGGCAACTCCTTTCCTTCCTGTCCATGCCCCACTTCCTGGTCACCCACAGCCAGGCTCTGATGCCTCCACAATCAGCTCCCTGCCCAGACCTCTGCCCGGCCTCGCCTCTGGACACACCCCCTGGAGAGGCCTCAGCCCCTCAGCCCCCTCCCGCCTGAGCCCCATCATCCCCCGTGCTTGCTGCCCTGGTGTCTGGTGCTGCTGTCCACCAAGCCATCACGGCGGGCCTCTGAGTCATTCCCGCATCTGATGAACACATCCAGTTGTGACAATTCTGCCTCCCGCCCTCGCACTTCTCCGCTCCTCTAATCATCATGGGTGTCTCTCTCCTGAGCTTCCCTCATGGTTGCTTGCCCCTCCTCCTGCCCACAGCACATTCAAGCCGCCACATCCCGTGGCAACAGGCCTGGCTGTAGCTCTGAGATGCGTTCTCTGTCCCAGTCACAGAGTCATCAACGAGACCGCCTGCCTCCCAGGGCTCTAATTTAAAGTGCACAGTACGGGCCTCCACCACACACGCACAGAATCAGAATTCCTGTTCTGGGGCCTAGGAATCACTCCTCAAGTGATTATTAGGTTCCCCAGTTTGGGATCTAGTGCTATAGAACAAAGTCAAGATTCCCTCCTGGCATGTACAAGAAAGGCCCTATCCTGAGCTTCAGTCTCTTCAGCTGCAAATTAGAACCCAGAATTTGCTTAGAAATCTTGGGATTTTTGGGACTTTCCTGGTGGCTCAGATGGTAAAGAATCTGCCTGCAATGCCAGAGACCTGGGTTTGATCCCTGGGTTGGGAAGATCCCCTGGAGAAGGGAATGGCAATTCACCCCAGTATTCTTGCCTGGAGAATTCCATGGACACCGGTGGATGAGAGAGCTGGACCATGAAGAAGGCCGAGCGACGAAGAATTGATGCTTTTGAACTGTGGTGCTGGAGAAGACTCTTGAGAATCCCTTGGTCTGCAAGGAGATCAAACCAGTCAATCCTGAAGGAAATCAGCCCTGAATATTCTTTGAAAGGACTGATGCTGAAACTCCAGTATTTTGGCCACTTGATGTGAAGAGCTAACCCACTGGAAAAGACCCTGATGCTGGGAAAGACTGAAGGAAAAAAGAGAAGGGGGCGACAGAGGATGAGATGACTGGATGGCATCACTGACTCAACGGACACGAATTTTAGCAAACTCCAGGAGAAAGCGAAGGACAGAGGAGACTGGTGTGCTGCAGTTCATGGGGTTGCAGAGAGCCAGACACGACTTAGCAACTGAACTGCAACCTGAGATCATGAAGTCTTGGGACATGATCATGAGATCATGTATGTGAAATGCAGTGCACAGTCTGGCCCTCGGGAGATAAAGAGAATGTCTGCACCTTTGGTTCTGCTATTGCTCTTCGTGGCACCAGAGCCTGGGTCCACGGACCATGCCCACTTGGCCTGCTGGTGTTATCCGGCCTGCCTGCTGCTTCTAGGAACCTGCCCTGTGAGCTGTTTTCACTTCTACCCAGGCTCTCCCAGCCCTGGGCCTCCCTTCTCCTTGAGGGCAGCACCTGACTCTTGGTGGGGAAGGCATTTCACTCTGACTCGGTTCCAACTTTCCAGGCTCGTGTGGGGTTCCTAGGGCAGAGCTGTGCAACTCAGCATTCAGAATGAACTGATGATTCATTGGGCGTAGATTCTTCTTCGTGCCTTGCCGAGGCCCCTCTGTGGTCTTCTCTGCTCTTCTCTGGGCTCCAGCAGACTGATCTCTAAGGATCACGTGGCCACATTGCTTTGCACGCTGGCTTCCAGTTGGGTGTCTCTATTAGCTTTTTCAGGCACCCGGAACACGCCCCGCCATCTGGTTTAGACAATGGAAATTCTTTTCTCACAGTTCTGGAGGCGACAGACTCTGAGATGAAGCTGTTGGCTGGGTGGGTTCCTCCTGAGGCCTCTCCTTGACCAGTAGAGACCGCCTTCTTCTCCGCCTGTCTTCATACGATCCATCCCCCGTGCCCCCACCTGTGTGTCTGCTCTCGAATTTCTTCTCGTAAACACACCAGTCACATTGGATGAGGGCCCACCCTAACTACCCCATTTCACCTTAATTACCTCTTTAGGGGCCCTATCTTCAAATGCAGTCACATTATGAAGTGCTGTTAGGACTTAAACATTTGAATTTTGGAAGGCGCAACCCAGTCCCTAAGAGCAGCCAGCAGGAGACACGGTTGGAGATGAGAGGGTGGCAGCGAAGTGAGGACCATTTGCTCCACCTCCCTCCTGCCCTAGCATCTCTCCCCAAAGTGCTTCCTCCTGGTAACATCGCTCCCCCACTGGCAGGGTTGGCACCTGCTCCCCTGGCATGGGCCTCTGGGCACGTTGGTGTCCTTTGTTGGTCCTCTCCAGCCTGCCACCCCCTGGGACTCTCCCTTCATTAGAGCCTCTCCATCTGAATCACCTGAGATAGATTCTGTTCCCTGCTGGGGAGCTGGTGGGTACGCTTTGTTCATTCATGGTTAGTTCAGCCCTGGTGGTCTTTGACTTGCTTGTCCCAGACACCCAGTCATATTGCCTTTACCCAGTGGAGAGGGGTCAGAATCCATGCTGATGGAACAGCGCTGTTGTTCAGTTGCTAAGCCATGTCTGACTCTTTGCCACCTCGTGGACTGGAGCACACCAGGCTCCTCTATCCTTCTTTATCACCCAAAGTTTGATAAATTCATGTCCCTTGAGTTGGTGATGCTAACCCAGCCATCTCATTCTCTGCTGTTCCCTTCTCCTTTTGCCTTCAATCTTTCCCAACATCAGGGTCTTTTCCAACGAGTCAGCTCTTTGCATCAGGTGGCCAAATTATTGGAGCTTCAGCTTCAGCATCAGTCCTTCCAATGACTATTCAGGACTGATTTCCTTTAGGATTGAGTGGTTTGATCTCTTTGCAATTCAAGGGACTCTCAAGAGTCTTCTCCACAATTTGGAAGCATCAATTCAACGTCACTCAGCCTTCCTTATGGCCCAACTCTCACATTTGTACATGACTACTGGAGAAACCCCAAAATCTAAGATCATGACATCTGATCCCATCACTTCATGGCAGACAGACGGGGAAACAGTGGAAACAGTGATAGACTTTATTTTTTTTGGGCTCCAAAATCACTGCAGTTGGTGACTATAGCCATGAAATTAAAAGATGCTTGCTTCTTGGAAGAAAAGCTATGACCAAGCTAGACAGCATATTGAAAAGCAGAGACATTACTTTGTTGACAAAAGTCTGCCTAGTTAAAGCTATGGTTTTTCCAGTAGTCATGTATGGATGTGAGAGTTGGAAAAAGCTGAGTGTCGAAGAATTGATGCTTTTGAACTGTGACGCTGGAGAAGACTTTTGAGAGTCCCTTGGACTGTAAGGAGATCAAACTAGTCAGTCCTAAAGGAAATCAACCCTGAATATTCATTGGAAGGACTGATGCTGAAGCTGAAGCTCCAATACTTTGGCCACCTGATGCAAAGAACTGACTCATTGGAAAAGACCCTGATGCTGGGAAAGACTGAAGGCAGAAGGAGAAGGGGACCACAGAGGATGAGATGGTTGGATGGCATCACTGAGTCAATGGACACGAGTATGAGCAAGCTCCAGGAATTGGTGATGGACAGGGAAGCCTGGCGTGCTGCACTCCATGGGGTTGCAAAGAGTCAGACACAACTGAGCGACTGAACTGAGCTGAACTGCAGAAACCATAGCTTTGACTCTACAAAGCTTTGTCACCAAAGTGATGTCTCTGCTTTTTAATATGCTGTCTAGGTTTGTCAAAGCTTTTCTTCCACGGAGCAAATGTCTTTTAAATTCATGGCTGCAGTCACTGTCTGCAGTGATTTTGGAGACCAAGAAAATAAAATCTGTCATTGCTTCCACTTTTTCCCCTTCTATTTGCCATGAAGTGATGGACTTGGATGCCAAGTTATTAGTCTTTTGAATGTTGAATTTCAAGCCAGCTTTTTCACTTTCCTCTTTTCCCCTCTTTCACCAAGAGGCTCTTTAGTTCCTCTTCACTTCCCGCCATTTGAGTGGCATCACCTGCATATCTGCGATTGTGAAGCAACAGGACAGGAGGAGAGAAGCTCCCCTCCCCCTCTGACGGTAAGGAGAGCTTCTTGGAGGAGACAACACTGCGGCTGCAACGGGGACAGATCTGGTGAATGAAGAAGGAGGTGAGGTGGGACAGAGGTCACCGCAACAGCCAGAGCTGAGAGCTCTCAAAGCCAGGATGGCCCTCCTCAGCCTGGGTCCCTGGCATCACCATCTCCACGGTCATGCGGCTAAAGCCTTGGCACCAGCCTCAAACCTTCTCTTTCTCTCCCTTCCTACGTTGGCCTGTCACTGAGTCTCCTTATATGCTTCCCCTCTCTCCATCGTCTTTTCTGCATTTCCCTGACACTTTGGTGTGACAGCTTGAGATGGGGGGAGGGTGAGGTCTTATCTGGCCGTTGTGTGGCTGGAAGAAATGTGAAAAGATGAGCTTTTAAAGAATTATTTTAATTGGAGGGAAATTGCTTTACAACAATGTGTTGGTTTCTGCCGTTCAACAATGAGCATCGGTCATGATTATGTATGTATCTCTCTTCATTCCTGAGCCTCCATTCTCTCCCCTATCCCACCCCTCTAGATCATCACAGAGCCCCGGGCTAGGTGAGATGAACCTGTTTTTGGACATCTCCTTGATGACTTGCAGTAACCTAGGCAGTTTATCTTTTGTAGGTTTTGTTTCTTTTTAAAAGCTTTTTTGGCTACACCCCTCTGCACATGGGGATCTTAGTTCCCCAAGGAGGGGTTGAACCTGTGCCCCCTGCAGGGGGTGCTCAGAGTCTTAACCACGGGACCACCAGGGAAGTCGGATAGATTTTATTTTTGACTTTCATCACATTCTTGGGAGGTAAGGTGGTACTATCCCATCAGTTGATGAAGAAGATGCGCCTCAAAGGTGCTCGTGGAGTGTGTGGTCTCTCTGCCTTGAAGATGACCTTGATCCGGACCCAGGGCCAGACCAGGACTGGTGGTGGTCTGTCTCTGGGAGGTGGCCAGGGGTGAAGGGTTGCAGCGTGCCCCAGCTCAGGTGCTTAGAGACTGAGCTTGTGTTCCCCACAGCCAGCTGCAAACAGCCTTTCAGGAGATCTGGAGGGTCCTTGAAGGGAGGTTTTATTTCTCTGGGCAGCTCTAGGTGCATTTTCACCCAGTGGGCCCCAGAGAGGAGATGAGAGCAAACTTGTGGTTTTTTTTTTTTGGCCTGCCTGCTGGTGAAATGGAGAATATTTTTAGCAGATTTGAAAGCTTTGGAGACAAATCCTGTTACTCAGGGCCCAGCTCATAGCAGGCACTCAATAAACCTTTGTTGAATGTTGCTGAATGTTACTCATTGGCACAAATGATCCTCGGTGAATGCGCACATTAGGGGATTTGATGAAGATGTCAGCCATCCTGACCGTAAAAAGTAATCTTTATGATGCCATAAAGAGGAACGCGGACAATAGCTAGAATGTCATCCATGAGCACAATAAATATTTCCCTGAAGTTCCTCTGCCCATCAGAAAACCACATTGCATGCACTTTCAAAACCAGTGGCTCGTTTCAACTTTATGTAAAATGCCGTTCTTTTTAATGGGAAATGATTGGGTTTGCAATTAACCGAAGTGCACAATAATCACGTCCATCTCGACTGATTTATGGGGCATCGAGAATTGCAAGAGGGTTAGTGGGCAAGCAGGGTTTTCGGTGCCGCCAAACACATTCAGGATGCTGTTCCCGGTGTGGATTAAAAAAGAGAGCCTTGGATGATGTGGTTATTCAGTCAGCCAGCCAGTGCTTGCTGAGAGCCTGCTGTGTGCCAGGCGTGGTCCTAGGGATTTAGAGTTGAAAGGTCAGAGGTGCTACCCCCAGGGGACTCATAGCCTAGGGGTAGCCAACGGCAAGAAAATGTCACGGGGTTGTGGGGAGGTGTGCCCAGGTCACTAGGAGAGGACAGGGAGGGAACAGCAAAATGTGACTTGGACGGGTCTGGAGACATTCAGGAAAATGGAAGGGATTCTCGAGGGGTGATGCAGGGAGCTAGGCGAGGGGGCCCGGGGTCCATCCTGGATCTGGTGGAGGACTGGGAATGTGGGCAGCAGCTGGAGGAACGGTGTGGGTGCTGAGGCTGGGCAGGTAGCAGGGGCCAGGGCGGGGTGTCGAGGAGTCCGCACATCACCCATACCTGCCTGGGGGGGAGATGGAGTTGTAACTCTCTAACCTGGAGACGGATCTACTCTGGGCTGCCCTGGTGGACAGAGAGAATTCCTTATTTGAAACTGGGATCTGTTTCCCTGACGTTCGAAATCAATGGCCATTGTCCTGGCATCTGCAAGATCCTGGAGTAAGCCTGCATTTTCTTCAGGTTTTATGATGGTTATTTATAGTTTGCATTTTTATGGAGTTGACAGTTACAAAGCCTACCTCTGTAAGTATGTGATGATAAACACCCTCTAAATCTTCTCGGGGCACAATATCATAGCCTCCTTCAAACATGCCCTAAATGGCATACTTTTCCTTTCCACACAGTCCGCAGTGTCAGTTTCAATCTTATTTTTTTTTTCCGTTTATAAGTGTGATATGCCTGTTGTAGAAAATTAGGAAAACACAGATGGCGGAAAGAAGACAAGGGACTTCCCTGGTCGTCCTGGGGTTAAGACTCCGTGCTTCCAAGGCAGGGGGTGAGAGTTTGATCCATGGCTGGGGGACTAAGATCCCGTATATTGTGTGAGGTGACTTTTTTTTAAAAAAAGACAATTGTAAGTAGCTTGCTGGGCACTTCTTTCAGCCAGACTTTCTCTGGATTGCCTCTTCTGCTGGTTCTGGGGCACTCAGGTTCCTCCCCGTGACTCAGTTCAGCCCACATTGTCTTCGGTCTCACATTCAGCATGAATCCCGTCTCTTTGCCTACCTTTCACAGGCTCACGCCGAGGTCTTGGTTTTCCTGTTTGTCCTCCCCTCCCTCTCCAGTGCCCTGGGGTGGACACTCGGAAGGGACTTCGCTCGCCGGGAATGCCCTGGCTCGCGTCCTGACTGGCTGCGGGCGCTCGTCTGTGTCAGGCCTGAGGATGCTGGTGGCCTTGTGGGGCACGTAGAGGAGCTATTCTGGGGGGCTGTGGGGCTCCCCAACACCGTTTCCAGACGCTGGAGACGTGGCTCTTCTTATCTGTCTCGAGTCACCCACAAACTCAGCTCTGTCCTTTGGCTGGGGCGGGGTGGGTGGTCCTTTCTCAGTGGGCTGCTCTCTTGGGTAAGGCACCCCCACCCCCCGCCTCCCAGCAGGTGTCGTTTGCCCCCCAACAAGCACAAGCATCCTTAGTGGGGTGCGTGGCAGAGTGTGTGTGCAATCTGTGTGTCTCCCCAGCACCTGTCATTGCCTTCCGCTGTGCTGTTGAATTCGGTGTGTGCTAGTATCTAGTTAGGATTTAATTAGAAGCTTTGCCTCTTTATTATCGAGATGACTTCATTCGCTTCTCTGCCATATCCTTTCATAGGTTTTATCCTTAATGCTATGTTAGATTTATAAAATAAATGAGAGCATATTCCTTCTTTTTCTCTACTTTGGAACAGTTTACATAATGGGAGAATTATCTGTTCCACGACCATTTGGAAGAACACGCTGTGGCAACAGTCTGGCCCCAACGCCTTTTTTGGGGAGGCAGTTTTTCGAAACTTGCTTGCTTTCTCCCATGCTTGCTGGTCATTGCAATTTTTTCTCTTTGAGACAAATTTAGTAATGTGTGTTTTCCCAGAAAATGATCTACTTCTTTGAGACTTCGAAATATACTAACATAGAGTTGTACCACCTTACTCTCTTATGGTTAAAAAAAAAAACCCTTGCATAGCTGATCTTCTGTCTTGTTAAAAAAACAACCCTTGCATATCTGTTCTTACATTTTGTTAAGAAAAACCCCTTGCATATGTGTTCTTTTGTCTTGTTTTTCATTCCTATATATTTTTTGTCATCTCGCTCTCCTTTTTTTGATATTAGGATTTTCAGAGGTTTCTTTACCCAAATGCAAGTCTGTAGAACCTGGTCTTGGAATTCCTGCTCATTTCTACAGTGGTTAATTTCTCTGAGTTCTGCTTTATCATGTCTTCTCATCTACTGTCCTTGGGCTTAAAAATTCTCGAGTTGATGTTTATTTAGTATTTTTAAATAATACGAATATTTAAATCTATGACAATTCTCAGATGACAGCGTGGTCCCTTTCTTTTAGTCCTCCAGCTCTCAGCCACAAAATCTTGCAAATTTTTCCTGTAGCTGCTGCTGCTGCTAAGTTGCTTCAATCATGTCCGACTCTGTGCGACCCCATAGACGGCAGCCCACCAGGCTCCCCCGTCCCTGGGAGTCTCTAGGCAAGAACACTGGAGTGGGTTGCCATTTCCTTCTCCAATGCATGAAAGTGAAAAGTGAAAGTGAAGTCGCTTAGTCGTGTCCGACTCTTAGTGACCCCATGGACTGCAGCCTACCAGGCTCCTCCATCCGTGAGATTTTCCAGGCAAGAGTACTGGAGTGGGATGCCATTTCCTTCTCCTTTCCTGTAGCTAGAAGAGCTCAAACCTTCTCTTCCCTATCAGCAGTCCCTCCGTAGTGATTTCTGCTGCAGCAAACCCATCTGCTTGTTTTGGAATGGCTGCTGCTGCACTCGGTAGGTGACTTTGAGTGCACTTGACGTGTGTCTGCTTCCTTCATACGTCCAGTAGGCTCCTCCTGTGACGAGCATGCCTTTAACTCTCCCGATTTCTCCTGGGACCCTTGGTGGAACTCAATTCCCATAAAATGGCACCAATTCTAGAATATCCCACTGTGAGATGGAAATGGCATCCAATTAAAGGCCAAATCTGGCCTAGAGACTTCAGCCACCTGAAGAGTGGCTGTCTACATTAGCCTGTAACACAGCCTCACCTACTGCTTAATCCAAACCGATGCTTTGAGGAGGGTCTTCCTGTAACACTGGCCACTGACAAGAGAGCACGGGTGAAACAGCCCTCCCTGAGATGGGAAAATCCACTGGGATGTCCCATGCAGTCCACTGTAATGGAGCTAAATTGCTGATGACCCATGGCAGAGAAAATTCTGCCCAATGCACTGACTACAGATTGGGACCCTGGCCATAAAATACACTGATCCCAAATTTAGTGGAATAATCCTGTACATAGATGCATGCACTGTTGCTGATGACTTAACTATATGGTCAGGGCCCCAGACGCCCCGAGCTGGATCGCTAAGGTCATACCCACGTGAAGTACTTGCCTGTACTGAGTCCCAGAGCTGGTCATGAATTTGGCCTTTGTCACCCAGGCACATACCCACAGGAAGCAATCATAGCTAAAAGGGAGCAACCCATCAGCAAGCGAGGCTGTCCGTCTTCTCTCCTCCAGGATCTTCACC
The DNA here is from genome assembly GCF_001704415.2 of Capra hircus. NCBI lineage: Eukaryota > Metazoa > Chordata > Mammalia > Artiodactyla > Bovidae > Capra > Capra hircus. Next base: position 13,183,302 of record NC_030828.1, on the reverse strand, counting down.
CTGGGGTGGGGCGTGCAGTCACCCGTTCTTGGCCTAAGCTGGAGACAAGAGGGTGTGGGATCCCACGGACACTGACGTGTGCTCCTAAGTCCTCAGAGGACCTCAGTTTTCTGTCTGCCTGACATGGTGCTGGTGAGTGTATCCTTTGCATGAGTAAAAATGTGTTAAAACTGATGCCACCTTCTCAGACCCATCCGATTCGAGTTCCTGCCCTTTCATGACTGTGAGTTTCAGTTTGGAGTGGTTATATAATCTATCATGTGTACATGCTAAGAAGCTTCAGTCGTGTCCGGCTCTTTGCAACCCTATGGACCGTAGCCCACCAGGCTCCTCCCTCCATGGGATTCTCCAGGCAAGAATACTGGAGTGCGTTGCCAAGCCCTCCTTCAGGGGATCTTCTGGACCCAGGGGTCCAACCTGTGTCTCTGATGTCTCCTGCATTGGCAGGTGGGTTCTTTACCATTAGTGCCACCTGGGATGCCCATATAATCTATCATAGCAACAACTAATAATTACTGACTGTTACTAGAGGCTGGGCACTCTGCTAAGAGCTTTATATATATTAACTCACTTCGGCAGATAAATACAATGATCTTTTCTTTTCTATTAGTTTCTTTTTCCCCCCTCAGAAAAGGAAATAGAGGCACAGAGAAGTTAAGAATTTGTCCAAGGTCACACAGCTCTAAGTGGTGAGACCAGGATTCAAACTCAGGCGAAGCGCCTCCAGAGCCTGGGTCATTAAAATCATCTGTCTTGATGATTTGCAGGTCACTGGAGGGAAGGTTTGGGAGGTGAAGATAAAAAGAATTCTGGTTATCTTTGAAAATGGCACCCCTTGGTTCAAGATAGTTGCATTATTTTCTGATCCCCAAGAAGCATCTCCTCATTTCCTTTTAATCCGTATGTTTAGTTCTCACAAAGAACAAAGCCTTCTGCCTTCCACCTTCTTCTGACTGTGCCTCAAATATATTGTATAGATCTTACGTGTGACATCATTTCTTCCAAGATTTTTGCAGCAGGTCGGCTATGAGGCCCAAGGTGTCTGGGTTTTTGTTTGTCAGCTTGCTTTGCTGTGTGTGCCTGTGGTCCATCCTAGAGGCAGCCCAGCTGTGGGCTCCATCACCTGCAGTCCTTGCAGCTTGGCGCTGGCTGCCCCCAGACGCCGCAGCCCATGAGATCTGGAAGGAGAGGGTGATTGCGGGAGGCGTGGGCTGTGATGGCCCTGCCCAAGGCCCCAGGAGCTCGAGCAGCAGGACAAGTGGCTGCGCCACAGGCGGCCAAGCCCGTGGTGTCCTCACTACCTGGCCGTGACCGAGGCAGCGGCTGCTTTTCCGGAGTATATTCTGGAAGCTCAGCTCCGGGTCTGCTCCTCCAGCCCCACCATCAGTTTGTCAGGGCCTCATTCCCTTTCTGTGTAACTAGGTAGAGTGGTCAACGTTATTTGCAACTTGTGAGAGTTTTCTTTTTTTTTTCTTAAACACAATTGGTTCAGATTGTGACCCCATGAAAAACGAGACCCTCAGATTTCTTTCCCCATTGCTGTTCTTAGGCATCCTTCATCTGGATGTATGTGAACAACTGAACTTGGCTGCACTGGGCCCAGCCCCCCCGCTGGTGAGGCCCTTGGAAGCCTTGTCTCTGTGGGAAGCCTGCCGCCGAGCAGCGCACTGCCCCACTGCCAACGCCTTGTCCCCGGGCTGCAGCACGCTGGCTCCCGAGACTCAGCTGGCCTGGTCTCTGCTCCTGGGAAGGATGGCCTGGAGCCCTTCAGTGCATCTGTCTCTCTCTGTCTCTGGGGCAACCCTGGCACCCCTCCCCTGGAGGTAGGGATCCCCCTTTTCCAGAGGCTGCCCTGCAGAGCCGTGCTCATGTGATATGGGTGGGACCATAGCTATAGTCTGGGTACATTTTCCCTCGATAACTCCTTTGGGGAAGTTACCTTTTCTAATTCCCAGACCTCCCAGGGGGGTGTATGAAGTTTCACTATAGTATAGTTTCTCAAATGGCAACTTATGATCCTCTAATAATATATAAAATTGATTTCAAGGTCTGGACCAACATCGAATATATAGAAGTTCATTATAAATAGGAAGAATAAGTAGTGTCTTGAGTATCCACTTATTTGTAGGTGTATACACCCATGGACAGAAGAGCCTGGTGGGCTACAGTCCAAAGGGTTGTAAAGGGTTGGACGTGACTGAAGCGAGTTAGCACACACGCACACATTAAATGATCCGAGGCAGAAGGAAATGATGTTAGGCACACACAAGAGGCATGGGTAGCAATCAGGGGTCCATGAGAGAAACAGAACCAGTAGAAGTGTGTGTCTATCTATTGATTTCTATCTGTAAACAGCATTCATAACGGTATCTGTATATAAATACGTATCTGTATATATATGTATCTTTATATATTTGTTGTTTAGTCGTTAAGTCGTGTCTGACTCTCTTGTGACCCTATGGACTGTGGCCCGCCAGGCTCCTCTGTACATGGGATTCTCCAGGCAAGAATACTGGGTGGGTTGCCATGCTCTCCTCCAGGGGATCTTCCTAAGCCAGGGATCAAACCCGTGTCTCCTGCATTGCGGGTGGATTCTATACCCCTGAGCCGCTGGGAAAGCCCGTCTTTATCTACAGATTGACTGATTTTGAAGAGCTGGTTGACAGAACTGTAGGGGCTGCCTAGGCAGTTCTCAGACACACAGGACAGGCTGGAGCTCTTAGGCACAAGCTGAAGCTTCCGTGCACAGGCGGTGTTACTGCCAGCTCACTCTGCTCGTTGCATGACGGGCCAGTGAAGCCAATGGACGAGGGGCTGACGCAAGGAATAGACTATTCAGAAGCCAGCTGACCAGGGAGATGGCCGGCTAACGACGCCTCAAAATCACCATTGCTGGGATCTGGATGCCAAGTTCTTTTATGGATCAGAGATGAGGAAACAAAGTGAAGAAAAGGCCATTAATCTCGCGAATATCTCCTAGGACAGCAAGCCTCAGGCAGGGGGCTGTGCTGGTTTCTTCCTTCCTGCCGTCTACAGGTGGACAGGGTTCTGAGCAAAGGCGCTTCAGTGTAACAGTCAGGCAGACGGGCGGGACCCTCTGAGGCAGACCTTTATGTGTGATTATACTAAGAAGAGCAACGGAAAATAAGTCAAAGAAACAGTTTAAATGTGGAGTCGGAATTGATTTCTCCCCGCAACACTAGGTTTCTTTAAGGGAAGTCTGAGTCCTGCCCTTAAGGCCTTTCAGCTGATGGATCCAGACCACTCTGATTATCCTTATTTAAAGACAGGTATCACATGGGATCACTTATACGTGGAATCTAAAAAAATATGATACTAATGGATTTATATACAGAGCCAGAGCCACAGACAGAAGCAATCTTATGGTTACCAAAGTGGAAAGGGAGGAGGGAGAAATTAGGAGCTTGGGATTAACAGACACACACTACGGTATATAAAATAGATCACCCGCAGAGACCTACTGTGCATCCCAGGGAACTATATTCTGTAATAACCTATAAGGGAAAAGAAGCTGGAAAAGAACGTATTGTTTGTTGGTGAGTCACTAAGTTGTGTCTGACTCTTTGTGGCGCCGTGGACTGTAGCCTGCCATGGGATCTGCCTGGCAAGAATACTGGACTGGGTTGCCATTTCCTTCTCCAGACAAAGAATATATATATATACACACATATCAGTTCAGTTCAGTCGCTCAGTCGTGTCTGACTCTTTGCAACCCCATGAATTGCAGCACGCCACGCCTCCCTGTCCATCACCATCTCCCAGAGTTCACTCAGACTCACGTCTATCGAGTCAGTGATGTCATCTCATCCTCTGTCGTCCCCTTTTCCTTCTGCCCCCAATCCCTCCCAGCATCACAGTCTTTTCCAATGAGTCAACTCTTCGCATGAGGTGGCCAAAGTACTGGAGTTTCAGCATTAGCACCATTCCTTCCGAAGAACACCCAGGGCTGATCTCCTTTAGAATGGACTGGTTGGATTTCCTTGCAGTCCAAGGGACTCTCAAAAGTCTTCTCCAACACCACAGTTCAAAAGCATCAATTCTTCGGCCCTCAGCTTTCTTCACAGTCCAACTCTCCCATCCATACATGACGTGGAGCGAGGGGAACTGACATCCAGGACACTGGCTCCCTGGATTGCGGGCAAACCTGGAATCAGGAATCGCTCACAGCCTAGGTCTGAGAATGAGCCTCACTGTTGTCAGGGGACAAAAGGAAGAATCTGCTTCCTGGGCCTCAAGGTGGATCCTAAGATCCCAGAGAGTCACATTCTTGTAAGAGGAAGTGGGGGGTGGTCCCAGAGTGGAGAAGCTTACAAGCAGGAAAAACTCCCCAGCCCTGATATATCAGGAAACAATGCCTAAGGAAGCGATTTGACAAAGATACGAGAGGATTGCTTCTCCTTCACACAGTTGCTCATTATTACTGCAGTTCAGCTCTCCCGGGTCCTTTTATAAAGGGAACAGATGACTCATATATTTCCCAAGCCGAAGATACTGGTAAGGAATGGTATATGACATCATGGAGAAACAGAGAAATCCTCAATTGTTAATGTACATAATAGAAGAGCATCATACCAGGGATCTTCTTTAAATTATGCGTGTCTTTCTTAGGGAGCAATTCAATTGTTCCATGAGCGAGCCAGGTGGTCTGCGAGGAGCCGGGCTGTGAAGCTAAGATGAGCCTTTAAAATGCCCAAGAGGAACAGAAGGGGACACAGAATCTCAGCGCAGTGAGAGCTCTGAGTGCCGAGGACAGAAGGGGACACAGAATCTCAGCGCAGTGAGAGCTCTGAGTGCCGAGGACACGTGGTGGAGCCTGGGCCTCTGCTGGTCACTCAGTCATGTCCGACTCTTTGTGAGCCCATGGACTCTAGCCCGCCAGGCTCCTCTGTCCATGGGGTTTCCCAGGCAAGAGTACTGGAGTGGGTTGCCATTTCCTTCTCCAGGGGATCTTCCCAATCCCAGGACTGAACTCACATCTCTTGCATTGCAGGCAGACTCCACCATCTGAACCACCAGGAAAACACGCACGATGGAGTGAGGAAGTGCATAAAATGGTGAGCACCAACGATGCACCAGGCACTGTAGTTGGCACTGGGGATGGGGTAGCATGCAGGGTGGAGATGGAGCTGGGATCTAGGGGGGGAGATTAGCATCGTAACAGATGTTTGCCGGTCACCCCAATGTTAATCACTGGCCCTACCATGGGCATCCCACCTTAAGGTCCTGCTTCAAGCTTCGGTTCACGTTTCCTGTGGAACTCCTGTTCTAGAGGGCTTATTGGCGCCCCCACTCCCACCCCTAGCCACATAGCCGAATAGGATCTTACTTGAGGAAGCGACATTCCCCAAGAGACATCACTGCATTAGAGAAATCCCTCTTAACAGTCAATTCCCTGAGATCAACAGATTAGATGGATGAAGTTTGCTTGAACCGTTCTGTTTGGTTTTAGAAGCATACCATGGTATTTTCCTTCTTTGTCCCTCCAAAGAGCCTTCTTGGCCCCTTGCATCTGAATGCTCATTAGATTTTGCTCCTCCACCCCCAGCCTCCCTAACTGTCCTATTTATAACTTTCAGCTGTTGGCAGGTCCTCAGTGTTGAGCCTTTGCGGAGACATATGCAGAACAAGATGCCTGTGGGTTGTCTGGGAACACGGGCTGGGGTGATGCAGTCACCCAGGCCAGTCTTTTTTTTCAGAATTTATAGGGAAGGCTTGGCTTTTCAGAGCCTGGGGTTGGTGATGAAACAGTCCTGTGCCTGGAACATAGTGAGGTGGGGGTGGGGCACATCCTCCTGAGGCCAGAACTGGCTAAAACCAGCTTTTGGATGCACCAATTAGTCAATAACTCTCTAGCAAAAATTAGAAATAGCGGTTTCAGTTACAAGTTGTCTTAGCTAAATCAACTTTTTTTTTTTTTTTAAACAGAAAGTGAGATATTTGGGACAAAGTTTAAATAAGGGTTTTGCGCAGAGAGCTTTTTTCTGGACCAAAGATGCAACTGATGTTGGGTCACTTTGTGGCCTGTAAATGGATCTTCTGAGAAATGTGCCAGGGGAAGGTTGGTGGAGATGGAGATTAAAGGATGCTGGGGCTGTCTCTAGGTTTAAATCATCCTTGCTAAGACTGGCCCTGATAAGTGTGCACGTCCTTCAGTTGTGCACAGCTCTTTGTGACGCCATGGACGATAGCCCGCCAGGCTCCTCTGACCATGGGATTTTCCAGGCAAGAATACTGGAGTGGGTTGCCATGCCCTCCTCCAAGGAATTCCTGACCCAGGAATCGAACCTGCGGTCTGCTGGGTCTCCTGCATTGGCAGGCGGGTTCTTTACCACTAGAGCCACCCAGGAAGTGTAAATAATTCCAGAGTGACCTCCAGTTTGTTCCCTGGGGTTTGGAAAGCTACACTTCCCCCAAGGCTTTACCTGCTTGCTGTCAAGGGAACAGACACCATTTTAGAACTTGCTTCCCAAAGTCTGATTGCCCTCATTCTGAGAAGCTTCTGCTGAAGCCCTTTTGAACTATTTTGTCCACAGTTCTATCCAATTCAGTTGAGATCGTGGATCCATGGATCATGGGTCATGGACCCTGCTGTAGCATCATTACCCTAACTTCTCCTGGGCTATCTTGTTTAAAAGTTGCGCTCCCTGAGATTTATGCTGGCTCAGTTTTTTTCACTTCACAGAGCTTCAGATTAAAAAAAAGTCTGTTTCTGATGCTCAGTATCTTGGTCTGAGATGGGCTCGCAGGGGGAACTTTCTCCCCTAAATTTGTCTCGGGCTTTACCACGTCAAACCCATTGTAGTCCAAGTCAACAGGGCCCCAAAGGTCTGGGCTGGAGTATTGCTAACTCTCCGGCTCATGGATCGAGCCAGACAAAGCGCCTGAGGTCAAAATGTGGTATCCCCAAGCTGTGTGCAGATGTTCCTGTGTGAGCTGGAAGAGGAGGACTGGTCCCTCTTTGTCTGAGATCATGTGGAGTCCCTGCTGTGAACCAGGTAAACATTTATCACCCCCTCTTCAGTATTCTTTGTGCATATGGCTGCTTAAGCTTTCAATCTGGAGAGTCACGCTTTTTCATTGAAGTACAGTTGATTTATGGGTTTCTGTTAGTTTCAGGCGTACAGCAAAGTGATTCCGTTTTATGTATGTATTCTTTTTCAGATTTTTTCCTTTACTGGTTAAGAAAATATTAAATATAATTCCCTGTGCTAAAAGTAGGTCCTTGCTGGTTATCTATTCTTTTTTGTTTCATCTGTTTCTCTCTTTTGCTGGTGTGTACTGACCCCAGAGGGTAGGGTCTGTGTTCTAGACCAGTCTTCAGGCTCCTGGCTGGTGAGGGAGGAATAGTCAGAATCGACAGATGGTTGTTGAATGACTGAGTGAGTGTATGATGGGTGACTTTCTGTCAACTTGACTGGGCTAAGGGATGCCCAGGTCGCTGGGGAAATGGTTTCTCTGGGTGTGTCTGTGACAGCATGTCCAGAAGAGAAGGGCTCGAGTCAGGGGACTGGGTAAGAAGTTGACCCTCACCAGTGCTGGTGGGCGTCTTCGTATCTGCTGAGGACCTGAATAGAACGAAAAGGTTGGAGAGGAGTGAATTTGCTGTCTGCTGGAGCCGAGATATCCAACTTCTCCTGCCTTCAGATGCTGGCACTCTTGGTTTTTCTGCCTTTGGATTCTGACCACTGGCCCTTGATTCTCAGTCCCTTGAACTTGGGCTGGATTGCACCCCGGGCTTTCCTGCTTCTCTAGCTTGCAGAAAGCTTTTGGGGCTTCTCAGCATCTGTAACTAATCCCTATAATTCGAATTGTGGTGTTGGAAAAGACTCTTGAGAACCCCTTGGACTGTAAGGAGATCAAACCAGTCAATCCTAAAGGAAATCAATCCAGAATTCTTCATTGGAAGGACTGTTGCTGAGGCTGATGCTCCAATACTTTGGCTACCTGATGCAAAGAACTGGAAAAGACCCTGATGGGGAAGATTGAAGGCAAAAGGAGAAGGGGGTGGCAGAGGATGAGATGGTTAGATAGCATCACTGACTCAGTGGACTTGAATTTGAGCAAATACCAGGAGATAGTGGAGGACAGAGGAGCTTGGTGTGCTCCAGCCGTGGGGTGGCAGAGTGGAACATGACTTAGCAACAAAATGACAACAACAAAAATCTGTATAATCTATCTCTCTCTCTGTCTTACCTGTTATCTGTCTATCATCTATCTAATCTATCTATCTCTATTATTTATCCATGTATCTATTGGGCTTCCTTGGTGGCTCAGGCAGTAAAGAAGCTGCTTGGAATGAGGGAAAACTCGGTTTGATCCCTGGGTCGGGAAGATCCTCTGGAGAAGGAAATACTAGAAGACTACCCACTCTAGTATTCTTGCCTGGAGAATTCCATGGACAGAAGAGCCTGGCGGGCTGCACTCCATGGGGTCGTCTATTGGTTCTGCCCCTTTGGAGAATTCTGACTCGTAGGAGAGAATGAGTGATCTGTCCCCAGCCTGGGGAGCTGTGTTGTTGTGATGCTGTCTGCCTCACTTGGGATTTATCCCAAACCGGTGCAGTCGTGGGTGGGCCATCAGGAGTTGGGCCAGGCTGCAAGGTGCAAGGAGGACAGAGAAGGGGGCTACCAGGGATGCACTAGGTGATGCCTGGCCTGGCTTCTCAAAGCCTCCATTTCTTCATTTGTGAAAAGAGCTCATGAAAGATGGTTTCACCAAATTCTTATACAGTGAATCTGCTAAAGAACTCACTGACCATCTTGTTTCTTTTTATAATATTCCTGTAAGGTAGAGAGAGACGAAAACTGTCCAGCTGGGCCCTGCAGTGATGTACATGAGGTGGTGGTGGCTGGTACCTACCAGACCTGCCCCCTTCCCAGGGCAAGTATATAGTTGTGCCTGTCTATTCTTCTGAAGTGAAACTTGCAGTTTCTATAACCTACTCACCCACTGACTAAAAAAAACCAGGCTGTCACTGCTGCATAAGGGAGAAATAGCAAGACATATTTATAAGAAAATATTTTCTGTTGAATAATGAAGTAGAAGAGTCTCAGTGAATGAGTTCAAGTTTTTAAGATGTAACATAATATGCAACTGAATAATTTTGAAACTTTAACAGTACTTGAGGATTTAAAATCAGGGCTTTTATATTCATGCACGTTGGTAGGGTTACCATGAGCACAATTTCTTTGGATGCGCACCTATTCAGGTGTGTTTACTGGCAACCAGCATCCGATGATACTGTAGGGAACGGGATTTTCCAAAATAGTGAACAGCACAATTGCTTATAAATGAGGCAAAGAATCATTTTTTTCAAAGAGTAGTTGCATTCCTGGAAAACTATATTAAAAACAATTCCTTGTTTTTATATCTAAAGTGGAGTCAGGTTTCAAGCTCTGATACTGTATGCAGAGTTTTCACCTCTGTGACTGTCTCTAAGTCCATTAGAGAACTGTGCGGGACACGGGGTCATTCTTTATTCTGCACAACTGTCTCTGCACAGAGACGCCTGGCGTCCCTCTCTCCTGGCCACTGAATGCTGTCCCTGGGGCACTGCCATCGTATGACTGTGAAAACCTCCCCGCATTTCTTGCAAGTCCCCTCTTATGAGTTTCTGCCCTTGTTGAGAACATTTGCATTTATTTTGCGACTGGATATCTTTATTTCTTAATCTCTGCCGCCTACTTCACTCACCACCACCCTCCCCGCCGGAAACCACCTGTTTGTTCTCTATCTCTGAGTCTGTTTCTATTTTGTTTTGTTTTGTTCTTTAGATGCCACAGGTAAATGAAATCATATGGCATTTGTCTCTCAAATAACGAATACTCTGAAAAATTTATTTTTTGGCCGCACTGGGTCTTCACTGCTTTGTAAGGGCCTTCTTCAGGTGCGGGCTTTGTCTAGTTGCGGCAAGTGGGGGCCACTCTTGGTTGCAGTGAGCAGGCTTCTCGTTGCGGTGACTTCTCCTCCTGCAGAGCTCAGGCTCTAGGGCACGCAGGCTCAGCAGTTGTGGTGCGGGGGCTCAGCCACCCCACCCCATGTGAAATCTTCCCAGACCAGGGATCAAACCGGTGTCCCCTGCATTGGCAGCTTCCCAGGTGGCACAATGGTAAAGACTCCCCCAGGAGGCACAGGAATTGCAGGTTCCATCCCTGGGTCAGGAAGATCCCCTGGAGGAGGAAGTACTGGCAACTTGCTCCATATTCTTGCCTGGAGAATCCCATGGATAATGGAGCCTGGCTGACCGCAGTCCATGGGGTCGCATAGAGTCGGACAGGACTGAGCATGCGTGTCACTCCCCTGCATTGGCAGGTGGGTTCTTATCCACTGTGCCACCAGGGGATCCCTCAAATAATGAATACTTTATTGATAGCACTTGTATCAGTTAAAATGTTTTGGGTTGCAAGTAGAGAAAATTCATCGAGAGCCAGGTTAAACAATAAGGAGATGCATTGGCTGATATAGGGGGGAAGGAAGGTAGTGAATATTGCCTGCTGTGAAGAGGTGCAGTGAGTGTATTTTCTGGAGCCAGACTAGCTGGGTTTATACATTAGACCTGCAGTGGGGTGGCCCCCTGTCCAAGCATACACAGCTGTATTGCCTTCAGCAAGTGACCTAACTTTTCTCTGTCACAGTTCTAACATCTGTGAAGTGGAGTAGACCCATTGAAATGTCTGACCCCACCAGGCTCCTCTGTCCATGGGGTTCTCCAGGCGAGAATACTGGAGTGGGTTGCCATTTCCTTCGCCAGGGGATCTTCCAGACCTGGGGATCGAACCTGGGTCTCCTGCATTGCAGGCAGATTCTTTACTGTCTGAACAACCAACTGTAAGTTTGTGGTATTTTGTTACATAGCAATAGAAAGCCAGTGTAGCTGGCTTCCTGCTAAGGTTGTTTCCTCAGGTGCTTGTAAGAGGGCTGCCAGGAGTTATTGGTGCCAGATACACCTCTAGTGGGAGAAAAAGGGACCACTTCATTATCTGTTTTTCCTTACGGATAAAGAAAACTTCTCCAAAAGTCCCCAGAAAACTTTCTCTCATATCTCATTAACTGATGGAATTGGGTCAATGTACTTGCTCCTTAATGAACTGCTGGTGGTGAGGACTGGTGTTAACCACTGTTTGTTACATGGTGTCAAGTTTTAAAATGAGACAATTAAAAATGTACTTGAAATGGAAAAAAATGGCAGTGAACAGAGAAGATAAAAAATTGCCCAGTACTTAAATCTCTTTGTGTGTTCCATATTCCCATCGGTGGCCCACTGTCCAAGCATGTACAGTGTATTCAAATCCCCATGAAATCTGGATCCTCGGATTGGATGGAATTTAAGACAAATGAATTATAATCCAATCTTAAAATTGGATGGGATTTAAGGTAAGGGAGGTTGGATCACTGGCTGCCTTTGGAGATGAAGGAAGGCAGGGTGGGTGAGCGTCCAGGTTCCTGGCCTCAGTCTTGTGTATGAGGCGTTCTCAGGCGCTTATGGGATCTCCAGTGTTCAGTGGGTAGGTTGGAAATATGAATCATGAGCTTGGGAGTGAATGTCGGTGATGGACTTGGGGTCCCTTTTAAAGTGTGCAGCCCAGTGATTTTTATTATATTTACAGTCTTTCTTGATGTTCTAAATGTACATAAGGAAAATTTTAAAAGTCTTGCTTCGTGCCCCGAAACGTGCGGACAGGGTGGAGGAACTAGAGCTGAGAGACACAGCTCTAAGCCTGTAGTTTTCAAAGATCCTGAGCTGAAAGGCCAGTTTTCACATGTCCAACGCTTGGTAGACTGATATGTGGTCCCAGGGCATATGGCTCGTCGTGGCCTGAACCATGGGCACCTCTGTACGTGAGTTAAGTGATGCCCAAACAAGTCTACGCGTGGATTCATCAGCCAGATCCATTGATCTCCTGCTTGGATATCGTGGCAATTTCAAATTGCCGCACAAGTTCCAAAGGGCTCATTCAGGCACTGGTCTGTGAATCACATTTTAAGTAACACTAAGGCAATGGCAACCCACTCCAGTACTCTTGCCTGGAAAATCCCATGGATGGAGGAGCCTGGTGGGCTGCAGTCCATGGGGTCGCTAAGAGTCGGACACGACTGAGCAACTTCACTTTCACTTTTCACTTTCATGCATTGGAGAAGGAAATGGCACCCCACTCCAGTGTTCTTGCCTGGAGAATCCCAGGGACGGGGGAGCCTGGTGGGCTGCCGTCTATGGGGTTGCACAGAGCCGGACACGACTGAAGCGACTTAGCAGCAGTAGCAGTGCACTAGAGGAAACTTCTAGAAAATTTAGTACCCCTACAGTTTTCTTCCTGGTTCTCCTTTTTTTTTTTTTTTTTGTAACACACAGATTCTTTTCTCCTAGGTCTTAGTCACCTTTTGGGCTCAGCTATGGCCTCCGAGTTTCCCCACAAAGCCACGTTGCCATTAGAGGCAAGCCCCGAACGCTGCTGACAGGAGCTGGAACTGGAGCTGGCTGGCGGCCATGATCCCATTCATTGTTTGCAGGGCCAGGCCCTCCTGCACAACCACACAGGGTCTCAGCTCCAGTTTCCTGATCTCTGTGGATTCTCCTGGATTCGCAGAGGCTCAGCAGTCTGGGCACCAGGGGAAGAGGCAGAGCTGAGAGCTTCCAGGCCCCCAGGCAATATTTAAAGGAGCTCAGTGGCCGAGTGAGGGGAGTTATCCGATGCAAAACCGTAATAATAGCCGAATACTGGGAAACCTTTATTGAGATGTAGCAGTCAAACCACACAGTTGTTAAGCAACCATAACGATGTCTTAAATAATCAGTTCAGCTGGTCTCTATTTAATGTAATAGCTGCCTATTAAACATAAATTAAGTACAGAGTTAAATGTCTCCAGGACACAAAAACCCCCAAATGCCTGCCAAACCCAGAATGGAGCCTCTGGCTGGAAGGGGCTGGGAGGGCGGCCGCCTGGCCTGGGTGTGCTCCGGGCTGGATGGAGTGGGAGCCCTGCGCCCTGCCCAGCTGTCTGCGCACGAAGAAGCAGCTTTCCCAGGGTTGGGATGGGGAGAAGGACCAGCTTTGCTGCGCACTTCAGTCCCGATTACGACTCATAAATCTTTCAGTTTCATAGACATTCCCGAATATGCCAGAAATACAGAAATGCTTCCAAGAGGCCCTGTGAGGCCTCGATGGCCTCGAAAATGCCAGAGTGATTGTGAGTTCTGCCCTTTCTCCCCACTCCCCCTCCCGGCCATAGACAGGCCCTTATCCCTGGCTTGGACCACAGTCGGAGATTTCCAGCCCCCAGACTCCTTCCAGACCATTCCCTACCCTGCCATCGTTCAGCCGTCCCTCTTCCTTCCTTCTTCCTTCCTCCTCCTCTCCCTTCCTCCCTTCTTCCCTCCCTTCCTTCCTTCCCACCTCCCTCTCTTCCAGAAATACTTACTTTGCACCTACTGTGTGCTAAACACTCTGGTAGCAATACAGTGGCAGCAAAAACAGATCCCAGGGCTTCTATTTTGGTGGGGGAGGCAGCCAGTGATCAGCCTGCTTTTTTTGGGACACAGCCTGAACTCAGACTCTTTGGACCTTCTCTCTTCTGATCTCTAAGCCCCCAGGAATAAAGGCCTCATTTATTTCCATTCTCATTTCCTACAGCTTCCTCCTTCCTCTTCCCAACAGGCCAGCCATTAAGTGCACCCAGTTATTTATGTTTCTTAGGAATCCTTCTGGGGACCGCCTACATAGAATTTATGTAGGGATTATAGCTTAAAATGAGGGCTTCCCTGGTGGCTCAGACAGTAAAGAATCTGTCTACAATGCAGGAGACCTGGGTTCGATCCCTGGGATGGGAAGACTGCCCAGAGGCGAAAATGGCAACCCACTCCAGTTTTCTTGTCTGGGAAATCCCATGGACAGAGAAGCCTGGTCCACCGGGCTGCAAAGAGTCGGACACGACTGAGCATGCAGGCAAACTCAGAGATGACTGGGTATGAATCAGTGCAGAGCTCTGTTGATACAGCTGTGCCCTCTGGAACAGGAGTCCCCGCAGGCCAGCTCCTCTGCGCAGCCCAGTCCCCGGATGGCTCGCTGCCTGCTGGCCCCTGCTCCTGGCTGAGTAAGGCAAGAACGGCAGTGTACAGTGACTCAGAGAAAAGGTTCAATCCTGGCCCCTCTACCCTCTGGCTCTGTAGCACTGTGCACGCAACCACTAGGAACGTGTTTGCCCAAGTATAAATGAGGATGCAGACTGGAAAAAAAAAAACACAGCCTAAAAGCTGAGAGTTATGTTTTATTTGGTGGCCACAACTCAGGACTTAAGCCTGGGACACAGCTTTCGGTAGCTCTGAGAGCCTGCTCCAAAGAGGTCAGGGAGGAACCAGGACATATAGGAATTTTTGCAACAAAGACTAGGTAGTTGGAACATGAAAAGATTCTAATTAGAGAACACCAGGCGGCTCACGTTAAGGAATTTAGCACTTTTCTATGTATGGGAATATGCCAGAGTCTGTGCTCCTGAAATCACTCCTTTGATATGCACCTTGGCTACCTGGGGCCAGTGTCCCGTGTTTTCACATCCCGAGTCTCCTCAGGGCGCTCTGTTGGGGGGCTGGTGGCTGCAGTGACTGGTGACTTGGTGGGCATTCTGTTTCCATCCTGAGTCCCCTCAGGGCTCACCATGGGCATCTATAGCAGCTGATGGCTCCAGCATCCTTTGTATACTAACCTGGCAGGCAGCATTCTTCGTCCTCAGGGACAGTTCACCGGATTGCAGGGTTGTCTTGAGGAATAAAGAGTAAATGCATATGGTGGCTCAGAGGGTAAAGAATATGCCTGTGATGCAGGAGACCCGGGTTCGATCCCTGGGTCAGGAAGATCCCCTGGAGGAGAGAATGGCAACTCACTCTCAGTATTCTTGCCTGGGAAATCCCATAGACTAAGGAGCCTGGTAGGCTGTAGTTCATGGGGTCACAAAGAGTCGGATACGACTGAGGAACTAACACTTTCACTTTCAATAATTCTCCAAACCAATGCTTTCACCCTTGAAAGTGCCCATGAACCACGTGGCTGTCTTGCTGAACTATACATTCTCATTCAGCAGGTCTGGGTTGGGGGTCTGTGGTTTCATCCCTAGCCAGTTCCTTGGTCATTCAGGGCTGCTGCTTGGGAACCCCAGTCTGAGTAGCAGTGGCTCCAAGGGTGGATTCTTAGTAGCATTATTGATATTAAAACCAGTGGGCATATGAGAAAACACAGTGAAGCTTTTCATTAAAACACATGAATTTCAGTTTGGAAAGCAAAACCCTGTAGTGTCTGCTGCCTGGCAGCTGGGCTCAGCTTGGTGGCCAGAAAGTGGCTCCCACTGCCTGTCATTTATGCATCCCCAAATGTGATATTGTCTTGTCCTCTCCTCTACCCCTGGAGGAAGCGGATGGAGGGTGCTGGGTACCGGGGTGGGCGCTGGTCTTTCCCTGGGCAGTGGTGCATGGCTGCAGGGAACAGAGCCTGACCACACCCTGCCTGTACCCAAGAGTGTGTGCACAGGAAACTTGCCCATGTACTTAATTCATCTAAATGCTGGAGAAGATATGTCTGGGGCTCTTTGTAGCACTTGCATCTTTATTTTCTTATTGCCTCTCTTCCTTCTACCCCCTCACCCTTATACCACAGAAACAGCTCTTGCTAAGAGCGTTTATTACCTTCTGTCACTGCAAACAATGGATATTTCTCTGTCCTCTTTCTTGACCTCTCATCAGGGTTGAAGGATGATGATCCCTCCCTCCTTCTTGAAGCACTCTCTTCCTCTGACTGTCCTGATGTTCCACTTTCCCGGTTTTGCAGGATTGCCCTTTTTTATTGGCATTAAATGTCAGAACTCCTTAAGAATTGAGTCCTAGGCTCACTCTCCTCTTCTTCTTTATTTTTGGGAGGTCTCATTCACCCCAGTTGTAAGCCTTAAGTCTGAAGTCATGTAAGTCTGGTACCACTTATCTGAGTATAGCCCAGACATTTGTAGGTTATCTCTGCAGGACTACTGAGCAATTGCCAACCCCCTCTCAGAGCTCTCAAAGGCATCTCAAGATCAGAATGTCCAAAACCACACTTGTGATCTGTCTTGCTTCAATCTGTCAATTTCCAGGTTTCCCAAATCAGTGACTGACCCCAGTTTATAGGGGGAACACCTCAATATCATCCTCAACATTCCCCTTTCTCTTGGGGTTCCTGAGTCGGGAAGATCCCCTGGAGAAGGGAAAGGCTACCCACTCCAGTATTCTTGGGCTTCCCTGATAGCTCAGTTGGTAAAGAATCTGCCTGCAATGCAGGAGACCCGAATTGATTCCTGGGTCAGGGAGATCCTCTGGAGAAGGAGGAGACCATCCGCATTAGTATTCCGGGCTGGAGAAGTCCACGGGGTTACAAAGAGTCGGACATGACCCAGCGACTCTCACCTCTTAAGGAGTTTCTCTCAAAACCTGTCTATGACTTTTACATCTTAAGGAGTTTCTCTCAAAACCTGTCTACTTTGCTTAACCTCCCATCACCGCCACCTCTATAGGGCTGTGATTACCGTTTTGGTTTGGAGCACCACTTGCCTTTTCCTCTACTGGAGGTGATCAGGAAAGCCAAGTATCCCACAAAGGCGAAGACAAACGATGGATTTCATCTCTGCTCTAAGAATAGCTTCATTCAATATGGCAGAAAACCATTCTTGTGGGATGGCTTGGATCACAGACACAGGATGGCTTGGACCAAATTAGTCCAGGCTTGGTTTCCTTTTGTGGGGTAGGATTGGAGTTCACCTTTTGCCATCTACCAGAAAACGCTTCCTGAGGGTGTAGGCATTGCTGTCTCATTTGGGTGACTTGACTGCTAAGGATGCGTGCATGTCTGCTCAGCCCCTTCAGTTGTGTCCGACTCTTTTGTGACCCCAGGGACTGTAGCTCACCAGGTTTCTCAGTCTGTGAGATTCTCCAGGCAAAAATACTGGAGTGGGTTGCTATTCCCTTCTCCAGGGCATCCCCCCAACCCAGGTGTCAAACCAGAGTCTCCTCTATTGCAGGTGGATTTTCACTGCTGAGCCACCAGGGAAGCCTGACTGCTAAGGATAGGAGGGAGAAATTATATCAGTGTCTGTGGGTTGATCAATTTTGCTTTCCACATTTTAAGAGCAAATTCATTCGCTCTGTATAATAGTCTGGAAACGTGTTTTCTTTGTTCATCCATTTACTCATTTGGGAAGATCTATTTTGGGGAGTAATTTTTGCTTTATTGACAAGACAGTGTAATCCATAAGGAGAAATTTTCCATTTTCACACTTCTGCTGAGGACTGTGGGAGGGTGAGAAGCATAGTGATGGAGACAGGCAGAGCCCGTCCTGTCCTTGACTTTGCCCCTTGCCTGAAGGGCTTCCTGGGAGCAGGTGTCACAGTCCCCAACTCCACTGAGATGAAACCTTGGTTTTTATGTTTGTTTGCTTATTTATATTAACAGCATTTTGCTGTAAATCCAGAGCCAAGGCATACTTACACATTTTTTAAAGATTATTTTATTTATTTATTTTAGGCTGTGCTGGGTCTTCGTTGTTGCTCGTGGGGTTTTCTCTAGATGTGGCGGACCCGGGTCTACTCTCTGGCTGCGGTGTCCGGGTCTCTCCCTGAGCTGGCGTCTCTTGTCGCCGAGCACAGGCTCTAGGGCACGTTGGCTTCAGAAGTTCCGGTTCCCGGGCTCTAGCGCGCAGGCTCAATAGTCGTGGCGGATGGATTTAGTTGCTCCACTGCATGCGGGATCTTCCTGGACCAGGGATCCCACCTGGTCTCTTGCATCATTAGGCGGGTTCTTTACCACTGAGCCACCAGGGAACCCCCAAAGCACACATTTGATGCCTTGGTTTTCTCTTAGTTAGCTGGAAATCATAGTCTTTACACTCAGACTATTTGGTTTCAAATTCTAGTTAAGCCTCTTACTTCCTAGCTGTGCGTTTTGGGGCACGTGACTTACCTTTTCTTTGCTGTGGTTTCTTCAAGTGTAAATTGGGGATCATAATACTGTCTCATTGTTAGTGCTGTGAGGATTAAACAAGGTGGTGTGTGTTGTTCAGCACTTAGCCCAAGACTTTGTTTTTGGTGGCTATCTTTTTCTTTTCTTTTTGACGTCAGTCTCTTTATTTTTCTTCAGTTTATTCTTTCTCACCATCCTTTCTTGGCATATTGTTTCTATCTATGCCTCAAACATGGGCTTTCCTGGACCTTCTGTCTTGTTTTACTCAGCACATATTCTGGGGGTGATCTAATTTAGTCTGTATCAACTCTTCTTTCCTTGGGTTTGACCCCAAAATCTGAAACCCTAGCCCAGCCCCTACACTGCAAAACCCAGACTGCATCACTAGAGACCTGCTGGCTGTCTCTGCATGGATGTCTCTTGGACACTTTTCAGTCTGAGACCCCCTTTCTACCTCACCTCCTTTCCTCGACAGCAGCAACTCAGCCTTCTCCTTTCTCCTGGATTCCAACTCCTTAACATCCTGGACATTGCCTTTGAACATGTGTCAGGCTTTCTAAATAATAATGATTATATTACTATACGACTTCAATGGAGAAGGTGATGGCATCCCACTCCAGTACTCTTGCCTGGAAAATCCCATGGATGGAGGAGCCTGGGTAGGCTGCAGTCCATGGGGTCGCTAGGAGTCGGACACGACTGAGCGACTTCACTTTCACTTTTCACTTTCATGCATTGGAGAAGGAAATGGCAACCCACTCCAGTGTTCTTGCCTGGAGAATCCCAGGGACGGGGGAGCCTGGTGGGCTGCCGTCTGTGGGGCTGCACAGAGTCGGACATGACTGAAGCGACTTAGCAGCAGCAGCAGCAGCAGCATACAACTTCAATAACTAAAAAAAAGTAAGCCGGATAATCAAACTCTTTTTTTTTTTTTTTTAATTTTTTATTTTTTTTTAAAATTTTAAAATCTTTAATTCTTACATGCGTTCCCAAACATGAACCCCCCTCCCACCTCCCTCCCCCAAACTCTTATTCTTAAAACATGGTAATGCCTTTAAATGCAAAAAGTACTTCTTGCTTTTGTCCAACTTGGCTACAAGTTAAATGTTCCCAAGATCTCCTTCTCAGGTTTGGAAATTCATTAAAATGGTTCACAGAACTCAGGAAAGCTGTGTACTAGCTGTATTGCCAATTTATTATGAAAGGATACAACTCATGAACAGCTAGACCGACGAGCAGCACAGAGAGAGGTGAAGGAAAGGGTAGCAGGCTTCCGGGCCCTCTCCAGCTGTACCATTCTCCCCGCTCCTTCATGTGTTTAGCAATCTAGACTCCAAAATCCTTAGGTGAGGGTTTGCTTTTCTTTCTTTTTTGAAACTGGAATATAATTGCTTCACACTGTTGTGTTAGATTCTGCTGTGTGACATAGTGAATCAGCTCTATGGATCCATATATCCCCTGCTTCTTGAACCTGCCTCTCACCCCGTCCCCAGCCCCATCCCTCTAGGTCATCGCAGAGCATTGAGCTGAGCTCCCTGCGTTATACAGCGGCTGCCCACGAGCTAGCTATTTTACACATGGTAGTGTATAAATGTCACTCCTCGTCTCTCAAGTCATTCCACCCTCCCATCCCCGCCCATTCTCTGCACCTACTGCTCTGTCCCCTATTCCTGTCCTGCAAATAGTTTCTTTTTGAAAAATGGAGGCATCATTACACAGGCATGATTGACTGAATCACGGACCATTAGTGATTAACTCAATCCCTAGCCTCTCTCCTCTCCTAGAAGGTCAGGGGTGGGGCTAAAAGTTCTAACCCTCTAATATTGCGGTTCGTTCCCCTAGGCGTCATTCTATTAGTATAAATTCAGGTGTGGTTGAAAGGGACTTATTATGAATAACAAAAGACACTTCTCTTTCCCCATCACTCAGAAATTCTAAGGGTCTCAGGAGCTTTGTCCAGGAACTGGGGATGAAAGTCAAATACATAATGCTCATCACATCACAGTATCACATCTTTTCTTTACATGTAAAATGAAATAAAACTCTTCACTATGGCCAACTGTGTGGTCTTTATTCTATCATCTTCCATTGGCTGAGTGTTGGTAGACTCTATTGTTGATCCATGTGAAATAAGCACCAGGTGGAGAAATGACTCTTTTCTCCAAAGAATAATGCTTTTCTGCCAGAACTAGAGCTTCAAAATTGCTCACAGCTTAGTACAGGACAAGAAATTACCAGCAAGAAGAAATCAAGATTAACTTTGAAAATGGACAGAAAAGGAGAAAAATAGAACCATGAAGAATGCCAGTATAACTCATAGCTTCATGTTGACACACCCGAGGAGTGAAGGAGAGTCGCGAAATTTCAGCTAATTGTCCTGAAACTTCACTTGAGAGTTAGCTGGGTCTCAATTTCATCTTGGCTGTCCCTTGAATGAGTCACTTTTTCTCTCTGAACCTGTTTATCCCCCTTTATAATGGGTGTGTGTGGGGGGGATTGGGCTAGATCATTGGTGCTTCTAGGGAACAGTCTGAAAGTGTGTGGGGACATTTCTGATTGTCACAGGGATGGGCCTGGGTTCTACTGGCATTTGGTGGGTGGAGACCAGAGAACGATGGTATTCTGCACAGGGCATCCTGAGTCGGTCCCACCAACTGTTCCTCAAGTAGGTAAACATCCTGTTTGTGGTCAGCTGGGCCTTGAACCTAACTCTGTTGTGCATGTACACTCAAGCCATTGCTTCATGGTTGCACCGAATTTTCAAGAAGGCAAGCACCGCCTCAGTGGAAGAAAGCATATATTGACACTTTGCTTAGTTTGTAGCTCTGCAGGGTTGTTCACCGGTTTTGAAAAATCATGCCTCTGATGACAGCATTGCTTCCAGTGTCTGCTGTGACAACACTGCCTCAGACTGTCTGCAGCTGTAGGCTCTGAGTGCGTGGTGATTCTATACCAACTGTTAATGTACTTATTTAGCTTATTTTAAAATGTCAGCTAGAAAGAATGAATGTGGATAATATATCAAAACTAGATATAAGCATCTGACTTGTTCTTTACAATTTCTAAGCGTGAAATGAAAATGAAATGAGAAGTTAGTCATTCAGTTGTGTCTGACTCTTTGCAATCCCATGGATTGTAGCCCACCAGGCTCCTCTGTCCATGGAACTCTCCAGGCAAGAATGCTGGAGTGAGTAGCCATTCCCTTCTCCAGGGGATCTTACCAACCCAGGAATTGAACCTGCGTCTCCCACATTGCAGGCAGTTTCTTTACTGTTTGAAGCCATCAGGGAAGCAAGCATATTTGTTCTTCTGAGTGTATCTGTTCACAAACATTCAAAGGTTGAAATTCATCTTATTGTATTGTAAATTGCTTTATTTCTTATTGTTTATAGCACAGAGTGCTATATTTATTTTTAAAATTATGTACTTAGGTAGGTTATACATCTATAATTCCATTTAAGTCTAGGAAAGGGGATGGTAAATGGAAATTATTGCATTTAGAATGGATAAACAACAAGGTCCTAATGTATAGCACAGAGAACTATATTGAATATCCTGTGATAAACCATAATGGAAAAGAATATAAAAAAGAACATATATATATGTATAACTGAGTCACTTTGCTGTACAGCAGAGATTGGGACAACTCTGTATATCAGTTATACATTAATAAATTAAAAAAAGTCTAGCAAAGGAGCTATTACAAAATATTTGCTATAAAAATAGGGTCTTGAGTCTAATAGGATTAGCACTCTTTGGAGTGGGTAATTTTCTGTTCTGATATTTTAGGAAAATGAAGTAACATCAAATGATACAAAACAGCCAGCCAGAACTAACAAAAAGAATGAACAGCCCAGTAACCAAAGAGATTGAACATGCCCTTCACAGTGGCAAGTCTCCCGCACCCGCCCCATTCAAACAAATGCCAATTACAGAGCCCTCCATGTCTTCATCTCCACTGGGAGTTGAGTCCACCCTCATAATCTTCCCTGGCAACTGTTGCTAGGAAGATGCTGCTTCTCCACCTGACCTTCCAAAGACTTGAGGTTATAGCTGGTTTGTTTCCCAGCTGCTGATGAGGAGGTCACATTTGCCCTGCCAGAGTGATGGAGAAACACACAAACAGCGCAGATAGCAACAGCACACAGAGGATGCTGGGGACTATACGCTAACACGGGACTTGGTGGCCAGGAGATGTTTGATCATTGCCTTCCATTCCTGGAGGCTTGGGAGGGAAGAAAAAGACCATCTCTAATCTCTGCCTTGCATTTTCTTGTTTCAGCAGTGGTGGGGGCACTATAGGGAACTTGCTAGTTTGGCCCCTTTCATTAAGTCTGTTGGCAGAGCTCGTGGCTCACAGGCAGGCGGTGTCTACGTCTCATTGCTTCAACTTGCGCTGCTCTGTTCTTTTGAGATTGCTGAATTGTGATAGTGATTATGATAATGATAGCTACCATTCGTTGAAACTTGCTTTGTTCCTGGCATTGTCCTAAGTGTTTTTCTTGAATTGCCTCATTTAATCCCCACGGCAACCCTTTGAGGGAGGTATCACAAACTCCCCTATCGTACTAATGAAGAAACTGAGCAGAGAGAGGTTAAATCTCTTGCCCAGTTCCACTTAGCCACTTTCCTCTTCTGTGTTAATCTGTGCTGTGATTTTATTTTTTAAACATTTACTTATTGATTTGGCTGCCTTGGGTCTTACTTGAGGCACCCGGGATCTTCCGTTGTGGTGTACAGTTCGAGCTTGCGGGTTCAGTTGCTCCAACTGGAGTCTTAATTCCACAACCAGGGATCAAACCTGGATCTCCTGCTTTGCAAAGTGAGTTCTTAACCACTGGACCACCAGGGAAGTAACTGTGCCGTGATTTTAAAAGAGACTCTCTTCTTCAGTTAGCAAATGGACATCTGCTTTGCAGGAAGACACACGTTGGCCAAGCCTTGGGATTGGAAAGTTTGAACATGCAGCAGAGAACGTTCCTATTTTCAGATTGTTGCAAAAAGTTTCCTGGTTTGGGATTTGTGAGAATTTCTTGACTCTCAACCAGACCCAGCTTCTAACAGTGGCAGACATGGGGTGGAATGGGGGCAGAATTTGGGGAACACCACGTGGCTATGAGAAGCTTAGGATATTTCCCCATGTGTTAGAAATGCAAGCAAGCCAGTGTTTTTAGAAGTGGTGAGCTGCAGATGGGGGTTGGGGCAGATGTCTGTTTGCATCGTTGAGAACCCTACAGTCCTCTCAGGAGTCAGAGATCATTAGTGGGTTGAAGGAGGAAGCCAAATGTCTCAGGCAGGCCAACCATAGGCAGACCACCCTGCTGCTGAGAAAGCCAGGATCACTGAAGCATCTCCTTTGCAGGCTTCGATCCTTGGGAGAGTTTAGCTTCATTTCCTTTGATGCTCATGGTATTTAAGCCCATGCCTGGATTGTTGTTGTTTAGTCGCTAAGTTGTGTCCAACTCTTTGCAACCCCATGGACTGCAGCATGCCAGGCCTCCCTGTCGCTCATGCATGGATAGAAGACTTTATGTATCTTTGACACCACTGATTTCTGGACTTCAAATAAAAAATTTCCAGGCAAAACGTCCACCTTTGCTTTGGGTTATCTCTCCATTGACAATTATCACTTCCAGTGCTGAAACTCGGAGAGAACAGATTCTAAATGGGTCCTTGACACCAATTAGCAGCTTCATTCCAATTTCCTCCCATTTGGAGATATGGAAACATAAGGAAAGAAAGCACAGTTTTTGGACTTCCCTGGTGATCTTCCCTGCCAATGCAGGGGACACGGGTTTGATTCCTGGTCCAGGAAGATTCCACACGCTGCGGGGCAACAAAGGACCATAAACCACAGTTACTGAGCCTGTGGCCTGGAGCCCGGGAACCACGACTACTGAAGCCCAGCTGCCCTGGAAGGTGTGCTCTTCAGCAAGAGAGGCCACCTCGATGACAAGCCCGAGCACCGCAGCCAGAGAGAACTCCCCGCTTGCCGCAACTAGAGAAAGCCTGTGTGCAACAATGAAGACCCAGAGCAGCCAAGAAAAGAAAAAAAAGAAAGCACTGTCTTTACTTTTAAGGATCTCACAGTCAGGTGGACAGAACACTGCTTAACCAATGATTCTATTACAGCAGGAGAGGCGTCTAGAGATATGTATCCAAGCTGTTCTGGGACCATTTGGAGGGAATGGGAGTGGAGGATGATGGTTGGAGGCTTCCCCGAAAAGGAAAACTTAAGTTGAACTTTGAAAAAAATAAAAGTAACCAGCCAAGACAGTAGAAATTGTAGGTGGAGGGAAGAGTGGGGCAGGTGTTTAGTTACTCAGTAATCAGCTAACTCAACTGTTTCTCAAGACATACCAGGCATTGCCCTTCATGCTGGGTTACAATGATGTTCTCTAAGTGGGCCTCAGTTGAAATATTTGGTGTGACTCAGCTTATTCTTGCCGCCTTTGTTATTGTTTAGTTGCTAAGTCATGTCTGACTCTTTGGCGAGCCTGTGGACTGTAGTCCCGCTAGGCTCCACTGTCTGTGGGATTTTCCAGGCAATAATACTGGAGTGGGTTGCTAGTCCCTTCTCCAGGGGATCTTTCCAGACCAGGGATCAAACCCACATTTCCTGCATTGGCAGGCGGATTCTTTACTGCTGAGCCACCTGGAAAGCTACCTTGCTGCTGCTGCTGCTAAGTCGCTTCAGTCATGTCCGACTCTGTGCGACCCCACAGATGGCAGCCCACCAGGCTCCAACGTCCTTGGGATTCTCCAGGCAAGAACACTGGAGTGGGTTGCCATTGCCTTCTCCAATGCATGAAAGTGAAAAGTGAAAGTGAAGATGCTCAGTCGTGTCCGACTCCTAGCGACCTCATGGACTGCAGCCTACCAGGCTCCTCCATCCATGGGATTTTCCAGGCAAGAGTACTCGAGTGGGGTGCCATCGCATTCTCTGGGGAAGCTACCTTACGCTATACAAATTTCCAGGCTGTTGGGAATGAACTGTTAGAAAACGGCTTAGTAGATTAAAAAAAAAAATCACTCCATCCTTTGTTTTCCTGGAAAGTTCCCCAGGAAGAGACTGCCAGGCCCTGAAGACACACATGGATGCAAAATATGTACTGATCTCCATTCTCAATGCACCAGAGGTTTCTGTAAATAACACTCATCCCAGATCACAATTGAGTATAATTTAGCTCCAACCCTCATGCAAGACAGTTGATCACTGACCTCATTACAATTTAGGTTTTGGAGAAAGGGCTTCAAAACAGAATGAGACTAGGGATGATTGCCTTGGGAGAGCAGGGAGCCACAGCCCTGACCTGAAGAATGAAAGCTGGGTTATTGTAGAAAGATGTTCAAAGGATTAGGAGGATAAAGAAGGTTCATCTTTTAGAGCTCTTCATGGTTTAAACTCCAGTCCCTTCACCCTGATGGAGGTCAGTTTCATGCTTATCTCCAATTTGCAATGTGGAAATCGAGGCCTGAGGGAAAGAGTGAGAAGGTCAGGACCTGAACCTAGGCTTCTGGTTCTAGGCCTGATGCTTCCTCCCCTTTTATCAACCTTGTTGAAATCCCCATAGACAACGTGCTTTCTGTAACGCTTGCTGGGACAGCATCTCTCAAGAACCTTCAATGGCTTAAGGGTAAAATGCCTCCTGGGTCAATAGTATCTTACAATTTGCTATTAATTTCTTGATGCTTTTGTTCCATGTCCAATTTGGATTTGCCATTTTGAGGCTCACCTAGGTTCTTGGAGCTTGTTCTCTGACTGTTGAGGAATTTCCTCATGATAACTGGGGGCAGGATAGGAGGTAGTTCTTGGTTTGTATTGAGGGGAAAATCTGTACTGGGGGACTTCACTTTGTATTTCCCTAATGTGAAATCTGAAGCACAGCAAGAAATTAAGAATTAGGTCTTCAGGGCAGATAGGGAAACAGGGTGAAAAGGTAGTGGGAGCTGGTAAAGAAGTCACAGTGTGCTTGGAAAGCTAAGTGCCAAGGAGGCAGGAAATGGTGAGCACGGGGATGAGAGAGAGAGAGAAATAAAGGGAGAGAGAGGGAGAGACAGAGAGAAAAGGAGAGAAAGACAGAGAGAGAGAGAGAGAAAGAGAGTGGGGGGAGAGAAAGAGAGAAAGGGAGAGGAGGGGGAAGAAACAGAGAGACAAGAGAGTGTCTTCATTCACACTGGCCCTTCCAGGGCCCAGCCCAGACTGAGCTTAGTGCTTATCAAGCCGAGTGACTCCTGCTTAGTGACCGTGGGAACTGGGCTGAAGGGACTGGCATACTGACTGCTGATTCTGGGAGTCCCTTAGGGAGAAGTGAGTCTGAAGGCAAGAAGGCTTAGTCACAGACACACCTGGTCTTCCTAAGGCACACGTGCATTGTAGAAACTAGAGGAATGAACAGGCAGATTCCTCCAGGACCACTGCCCCCAGCTCCATCGCAACCACCTCTCTTCTGCCCCTGCCCTTACCCACACATTACCACCATCACCACTACCGCCAACAGACCCATTTGCATCTTCGTCTCTGACACAGCCACCGTTGCTGCCGTCAGCACCATCACTAGCATCCCCATCTCCACCTCTAGCCCCACGGCCACCTCATCAACCACTGCCGCTACCATCCCCTTCACGGGGGCCCTTGTTACGTGCCAAATTCCAGCTAAAGGCTTCACATGGGTGCAACCCTCACAACACTCCTCCGCAGTAGGAATGACTGGCCCTGTTTTCAGGGGAGGGGATTGAGGCTCAGAGCGGTAGAATCATTCGCACAAGATCACACCCTAGAAAGCTGCAGACACAGAATTTCACCCCAGGCGAGTGTGTGCTTCTGAGAGGGAAGGTGCAATGGTTCAGAAAGCTGCCATGCTGCACACGAGGGCGTGTGCTGGGGGCTGGTTTTATGTCCGACTGGGTCTGAGAGTCTCCTATGGACTGTGACAGGCCCGCCAATATGTTCTTCCTTCCCTTTCCTGGTTTCCTTCCACACATTCTGGATCCTACGGTTTTTCAGGTCAGAGCAAATTAAAATGCTTTATATCCCCCCTTTTCTGAGCTGTTTGCACACAGTTCTGGAAACAGATGGAATCTGATAGAAATCCCAGATGATAACTCAGATGTGAAAGCACTGCGCAAACATCCACGCAGCATAAATACCTCTGAGCATACGAGAGAAAGACAGAGAGAGAAGCAGAGACACGGAGAAACTCAGAGAGTGCTATATAGAGACAGAGAGAGAGAGATGGAGAGTGACAGAGACACAGAAAGGCAGACTGAGGGGAAGAAGGAGAGACAGACAGAGAGAGACAGAGAGAGCGGGAGATAATGCCTGATGACATCATTCACTGTTCATGCCATTTGGGACCAACCCTGGGCCTTCGGGTCACCTGAGCCGATGACTTCTCAATAGCTTCTGTTATAGTTGAAGGAATGTGACGAGAAAAAGTAAAGCTCTTAGCTGAATGTCAGGCTGATTAAGTGCCTGAGAAGGCTAGCGATTCTTTTCATGGACAAGAGCATCTCTTGGCCAGTCATGATTCTGCCCCGTCCCTGCAGTTCCCTAACCTGGTTTCTGATCAGGAGCGAGGGGAGGAGGACACCGCCTTCTTCCCGTAGGAGCCCCGTGCGGCCTGCCTGCTCTCGCCAGATCTTCCTGCTGGTGCTGGACCGGATATGTATCCTTTCCGTAGTGTCCCTGGCTGGAGGTCAGAGTCAGGTGTGAACACAACTCAAAGTTCGCCGCCAGGTACACAACATGAATTCAAGGACATGCCAGCATTGGTGGAAAGTGCCCTGGAAGCTGTCATTTCAAAAGTCAAGATGGGACTTCCCTGGAATCCAGTGGCTCAGACTTGGCACTCCCAATGTAGGGGACTGGGTTCAATCCCTGGTCAGGGAACTAGATCCCACATGCTGCCACCAAAAGTTCCCACAGCTAAGACCCTGCACAGCCAAAGAAATTAAAAAAACAAGTTCAGGCGCCCTGCGTTTAAAGGGAGGCTTACAGCATGGGACTGAAATCACCAATGGTTCCCGTGAAATGGGAGCTTGATTAAGGTTCTGACCCATAAACAATTAACCTGGAAAAAGGCTTTATGGGGATATATTTGGCCCAAAGGGGAGGGGCGGGGCTGCTTATGCTCTGGCAGCAAGGAGCTCAGAGTCTGTTAAGGACATTACCTGGAGGCCTCTGGGGACTCTGCAGTGGAGGAAGACTTGCGGGCAGAGATGTATTATCCGTGGTCCTCACTCTGCGTTTTCTTTCAGGACACTGCCTTCCTGCTTTGCTCTCTCCTTCACTCCACCTAAGCTCCCTGGGGTAGCCCAGGGCTGCCACAGTTTCCAGGGGACAACCCGAGTCTGCTTTCATCTCCACCTCCATCTTTGTAACTGCAGTGGAATCACTAATTTCTCGGAGCCTCATCTTTGTAGTGGGAATAATGGTAGCCTACCCATTTACCTTGCAGAGGTGTTGGGAGGACAGGAAGAAACAGCAGCACGAAAGTCCTTCTGAAAGAGTAAAGCCCTCTTCCAAAGCCAGGGGTTAACTGCTGATTCTGTTGCCTTTTGTTTGAGGTTATTTTCCAGAGATGGAGACCAAGACCAGCAGCTGGTGGATAGAGTGTAAGTGGCTCTTTCATCTGACCTTGAATTCGGTGACCTTGGCCAAGTTCTCTGGAGTCTGGAAAGCTTTATCAACAGAATTGGGAACTAGCAACATCACTTCCTCCTGCTTGGGACCATTTAACATCAGGGTCCAAAGTCAGGATGCAAAGCTGGGTGACAACGGATGTCACTGACTAGTCAACAAGACGTGAGAAAGGATTCAGCCCCCCACAAGGCTGCTCTCAGTCTGGGGACATCGTAAGCTTTTAAACATTAATTTTACTTCATTTGTACTTTGTTGATCTTCTGTAATACCCTCCTAAATTTCCCACAAAGTGTTCCTTTTAAAATTGGGAAGACTTAGTGAAAATTTAAATTTGTTTCTGTAGCTTATTTCCCCATCTCCTTCTGCTGCCCACTCTGTCCTTCCCAGGTAACCTTCCCCGGCCCCTCCCAGGCCAGCCTGGCTAGTCCTGCCCTGGGCTAACTTGGGGGAGGCCTGCAGGGCTGGACAGACAGCATCAGGATCCAGTGGGTCCTGCCACCTGGGACATTGGTTGCCCTGCTGGAGGGGCTGGGCTGGGCAGCGTCTGTTGGTTTGAAATGGCGACAGAGCACAGTGATGATGCAGGTGACCCTCTGCTCACTTCCAACCCTGTATCAGAGTCTTTCTGAGCCACGTTTCATCCCATCTTCCCATCAGCCCCGAGAGGAGTATATTGCTATCAGCTCTCTTGAGTTTGCAGATGGGGATGCTGAGGCTCAGAGAGGTTAAACAACTTCCCTAAGTCACACAGCCAGTAAGGAACTGTACTATAATTTGAACCTGAAGGGCTTGAACTCAAACAGTAGGGCTTTTCCCACTAGGAGAAGTATTAGGGGCAGATGCATCATGAAATGCTCTGGGTGGGGTGTAGGGGGAGAGGAAGAATGGTGGGGGGAAAGGAGGGAATGTTTGAGGTGGGGATTACTGATGCAACTCCACCTTGATCACGCGTCATCAACAAGATGTGGCCCCTCCTGTCTATCCAGAGAATGTTAGTCTAGTTTTCCTGGCAGAAGGAGCAGGTGGGGGCTTTGTGGATCCTGTTGACTCTGAACTTTTCAAATCCCAAAGTAGAAAATACTTAGGGCGGAAGTCTAAGTATTTAGTCTAAGTCTAAAGTCTGGGCAGAAACTTCTATCTGCAAATTGTTTTCTCTCTATTTCTTGTTTAAAAAAGAGGCCCTTATTATTCAACATAAAATGTGACAATGTGATGCTGTTAAGAAACAGAAATCTGGGTCAACAGAGGTTCATTTAGACTGAGGTGGGGCCCCTCTCTGGGGCAGCTTCCCCAGGATGGAGCTCCACTCGGAGAGTGGCGGGTCACATGGGAGCACACGGGACAGGGTCCTTGATGCTTTTTTGCCCTGGGGGTGGCCCAGGCCCTGTGGGGTGAGGCGGGAAGACTGTTGGCATGATGGAGTGCCCCCCAGGCACTGGGACTTCCCACAGACTCTGCCACTGCATCCCGACCGGAGCCTCGCCAGGGTGGCCCTGAATCCCTGCCATCCACATGCAGCCTCCCTGCCTCCCAGAGGAGGGGAGTTAGGGGCAGCGAAGACAGGATGTGCGACAGACTTAGAGAACAAACTTTCGGTTACCAAGGAGGGTGGGGAGGGGGGAAGGATGGAGGGAAGGTTAGGGCGTTTGAGATTGACATGTACACACTGCTGTATTTCAAGTGGATAACCAGCAAGGATCCAGTGTACAGCACAGGGGACGCTGCTCAATGTCAGGTGGCAGGCTGGGTGGGATGGGAGTCTGGGGGACAGTGGATACCGGTATATGTATGGCTGAGGCCCTTTGCTGTTCACCTAAAACTATCACAATATTGTTATTGGGCTATGCGAGCATGTGTGCTAAATCGCTTCAGTCGTGTCCGACTGCTTGCAGCACCATGGACTGTAGCCTACCAGGCTCCTCTGTCCATGGGGATTCTCTAGGCAAGATTACTGAAGTGGGTTGCCATGCCCTCCTCCAGGGGGTCTTTCCCACTCAGGGATCGAACCCATGTCTCTTATGTCTCTTTGATTGGCAGGTGGGTTCTTTACCACTAGTGCCACCTGGGAAGTCCCACTGGGCTATATCCCAACACAAAATAAAAGTTTAAGAAGACAAAAAAAAGAAATGATGTGTAGCATTCGAACCCATGGCTATTGAGTTCCAGCTCACTCGCTAGCTCTGCACTGCCTAGTTTCCCCAGGCAGGGCAGGAGCCCCCACACAGGGGAGGTGGTCTTTCTGAACCCATAGCAGTGAGAGGGAAGGAGAGAGGAGCCCCTCAAGCACAAAGTTTCCTTTGACTGCACACCAGGACAGGACACAGGCTGTGCACCCCGCCGGGACAGGGCACCGCAGGCGTCTGCCTTTGATTGCAAAGGGTTGTGGCCCAGCAAAGACAGGACTCATACCTGTGGTCTGGGGCTGCTCTTGCATCCCCAGAAATGCCATTTGCAGATGGGGAAGATGTGAGAAGACAGGAAGGAGAAAAATCAACAGATGCAGGGCAGGCATCCTGGGAGGTCGGGTCACAGCCCGGGAGGGAAAATAGGCCTCAGCCACGGGTCAGGGCATAAACACAGAGGCCCCTGGGCCTGGCGCTCTGCTGGGAACCACGCTGGGCTGGCTCGGGGAGGAGAGGTTTGCCATGTGGTGGCTTCAGAAGGAGCCCCGGCTTCTGAACTGAGAGGAAAGAAGAGTACCTTTCAGAGTGGCTGGGGCCATGGATGGTCTGCTCCCAGAAGCTCCTGTTGGGCGGCTTCCGGCCCAGCCCACCCTCCCCCACCCCAAACCCGCACCTCAGTGTGAAGCAGGAGGGACCCGTGACCCTATCGGGAAGGAATAACATTCTGGCTGGGAGAGACCCAAGGAGGAGGCTACGGGCCCTGGTACACACAGGGCTGTGATGGCCTCAGACCATGTCTTTCTTTTCTGCCTTTTATAGTTAAAAACTGTATGGTTCTATTGTACAGCACTAGTCTATCACTAGCTCTAAAACCCTGGGCATAGCAGGGAGCTCTGCTCATCTGCGATGTGCCAGCCTGGGTGGGAGTGGGGTTGGGGGAGAATGGATACCTGTATATGTGTGGCTGAGTCCCTTCCCTGTTCACCCGAAGCTAGCACGACATTGTTAGTCAGTTACACCCCAAGACAAAATAAAAAATTTAAAAAGTACGGTTCACCACGGAGGACAGAGCTGAGCTCCCTGCGCTATACAGCAGGTTCCCAGTAGCTATCTATTTTACACTTGGTAGTGTATGTATGTCAATCCCAACTTCCCAATTCATCCTACCCACCCTCCCAACACCGTGTCTACACATCCTTTCTCTATGTCTCTATTCCTGCCCTGCAAGTGGGTTCATTGGTATCACTTTTCTAGCTTTCACATATATGCGTTAATATCTGATACTTGTTTTTCTCTTTCTAACTTAGATGGGTGGGGTGGGGGTGGGAGAGACACCCATGATGTGGTGTATATATATATATATAGATAGCCAAGTCACTTCTTTGTACAGCAGAAACTAACGAACCAATGCAACACGGTAAAGCAACTATGAAAGTGAAAAAAGGAAGGTGTTAATTGCTAAGTCGTGTCCAACTCTTTGAGACTCCATGAACTGTAGCCCCACAGGCTGCTCTGTCCATGGGATTCTCCAGGCAAGAATACTGGAGTGGGTTTGCCATTCCCTTCTCCAGGGGATCTTCCTGACTCAGGGATCAAACCCAGATCTCCTGCACTGCAGGTGATTCTTTACCATCTGAGCCACCGGGGAAGCCCCTGATTATTTGCATATATCTTGGCATCTGAGCAGAAATCCCCAAATCAGTCTTAAATGCTCCTATATGATACAATTGCCTAGTGATAAAGCCACCCATTAAACACTGTAAGATCTCAGAAAAGCAGAGAAAAAAATCAGGCCTCCCAATTAGTGCTAGGATGTGCAGGGGCAGGTCTCCCTAGAGCCTCTGCTGCTGGAGAAAAACCCTCATTTGGGATTCATCAGCTGTTTTATATGAGGGTCAGGGGCCAGGCTCATTGGAACCTCTGGTTTTCACTTGTCACTTGGTTGGTCTAGTACCAATTTCCTCCTTTCTTCCCTCCTGCCTTCCTTCCTCCCATAGGTATTTATCACTAGCTCTAAAACCTTGGGCAATTTCCTTAGTTCCTTTTGCCTCAGTTTCCTCATCTGTAAAATGAGAATGCTCATACTACCTACCTCATAGGCTGTTATCACGATTCGATGTGTTAATACATACTCAGTATGTAGTATAGTGCCAGCCTGATCCAATTGTTCAGTAAGTATTAGAGCTATTTAATTAAAAAAATTATTTTATTTATTAAAAAATTTTTATCAGAGTATAGTTGCTTTACAATGTTGTGTTAGTTTCTGCTATACAGCAACGTGAATCAGCTATATGTATATATATATCAGTTCATTTTTGGATTTCCTTTCCATTCAGGTCACCACAGAGCACTGAGTTCTGTGTGCTACGCAGTAGGTCCTCATTAGTTATCTATCTTATACATAGTATGCTTGCTGCTTGGAAGAAAAGCTATGACAAACCTAGACACCCTATTAAAAAGCAGAGGCATCACTTTGCCGACAAATTTCCATATAGTCGAAGCTATAGTTTTACAGTAGTCTTGTATGAATGTGAGAGTTGGACCATAAAGAAGGCTGAGTGCTGAAGAACTGATGCTTTCAAATTGTGGAGAAGGCTCTTGAGAGTCCCTTGGACAGCAAAGAGATGAAACCAGTCAATCCTAAAGGAAATGAACCCTGAATATTCGTTGGAAGGACTGATGCCGGAGCTGAAGCTCTAATACTTTGGCCACCTGATGTGAAGAGCCAACTTATGGGAAAAGATCCTGATGCTGGGAAAGATTGAGGGCAAGAGGAGAAGAGGGCGACAGAGGGTGAGATGGTTGGATGGCATCACTGACTCAATAGACAGAACTTGAGCAAACTCTGTGAGATAGTGAGGGACAGGGAAGCCTGGTGTGCTGTAGTCCATGGGGTCGCAAAGAGTTGGAGATGACTTAGCAACTGAACAGCAATAACAGTATAGTTTCAGTAGTATATATATGTGTTAGCTTTATTAAAAAAAAAATCTTTGAGAGGGAAAGGGTTTTTATGTCATCTTGTCCATCCTGCAGCTCTCAGGAAGCCCATCACCTTGTATGGTACGATGTGCTGAAGTGAACAGCTTACGTGGTCAGTATGTTCTTGCTTACTTCTGATCAAAATGACTGCTTGAGTCCCTAAGGGAAATGGAGAACGGTAGACACTGGGTAAAGTATCAGCTGCCTCTGTCTTTTTTTCTGTAAATAAATGAACTAAAAACGCTTCTTTCAGGCTGCACTGGGTCTTCGCCGTTGTGTGGGGGCTTTTTCTGGTTGTGAGGGTGGGCGCTCCTTGCTAGTTGCGGTGCGCAGGCTTTTCACTGTGGTGGCCTCTCTTGGAGCACAGGCTCTGGAGGGGCACGGGGTCCAGGAGACATGGCGTGTGGACTCTAGAGCACAGGCTTGCTTGGGCTTAGTTGCTCTGTGGCATAAGGGGTCTTTCTGGACCTGGGAATGAACCAGTGTGCCCTGCATTGGCAGGCGGGTTCTTAACCACTGAGCCACCACAGACGTTCACTTCTGTCTTAATGGTTCTTAACCCGAGTTGAGTTTGTGGCCTGGGGACATCTGGCGATGCCCAGAGACACTTTTGCTTGTCACAGCTGGTGAGGGACGGGGGCGCTGGCATCTGGTGAGTGGAGGCCCGGTTTGCTGCTGATCCTCCTAGAGGGCATGGGACAGCACCACTCCCTCACCCCGGAAAGTAATTATCTGGTCTTAAATGTCAGCAGTGCCACAGTGGGGAAACTGCCACCTCAATGGGAGACAGTCTTCAAAGTAGGAAAAATCGGGGCCTCAGAACCCACGAGACAGGGGTTTGCCTTCTGACTCTTCCTGACTCTTCTGCGGTGTAGCCTGGAACAGGTTCTCAAACCCCACGGACAGAACATGACCTACACGAAGGCACGGAGTTTAGTCAAGCTGACTGTGAAGTGTTACTGAAAGTCTTTCCAGAAAATGTAGGTATAGTACCAGACACAGTACTTAGTACAAGGTAGCTACTCAAGAAGTCTCCATCCTCATTGCTACCTCCAGTGGAAAATGACTTTTCATTCTCCCTTCAGTCTCTGTACCAGCAGGATGGTTCTGGGTGTGTTTAACTGGCCGTTGTTGGTCTTGTTTTTCAATTCTTTAATCCTATTGTGGTATTCTGCTGAATCCTCTCCAATTTTGTCAAGTCCTCTGAAATAGTACTAGACTCAGACGCCCCAAGGTTGAGGAAAGAGAGTTATTGCAAAATTCTTTTCCCGACACTCTCATTTATACATGTGTGTGCCTCCTGGATGAAGCCTTATCCTGCTGACAGTTCATGAGCTGGCCACCCCCTTGGGCCTTTCATTTGCCTCTTTATGTCTATGCACCCTTCTAGTCATCCAAGCTTTGTTCCCCGGATTTCGTAATGAAGAATTATCAATGATAATTGAGAAGAAGATAAACGTTTAAAAAGAGCTCAGGAGATAAATGTAAACTGATAGGCACAAAAAAGCAAGAGTTAAAAAAAAAAGACATCAGGAGGAAAGACAAGAGAACTAAAGGAAGAGAGAATGATATGTTCGGCTGCAGGGCACCTTTGGGTATTACCCATCAGGCTTCACGGTGTGCTGGAGAAGAGGAATGATGTAATGGGGAAGCAAGCTTGGTCATGTGACTTGACAGGAACGTCAGTCTGCTGTTTTGGACTCATGGCCAGTTGGCCCCTTGGAATCCACAGCGTGGGGCCCTGAGACCTGGCTCCCTCATAGGAAGTGGCAGGAGAGTGCAGTTTTCAAAGCCCAGGCTCTGGAATCAGACAAACCTTGAGTTCACCCTGGCTTCACCACTTACTGCATCGAACGTCCAAGGGCGAATGGTTTGCCTCTTCAAGGCTGCCATTTTGCAAGACTAAAGTTGTAAAGCTGGCAGTAGTAAGGATGCTTCATCCCAGGCGTGAGCTGCAGAGCAACGCACGTAAGACGTTGAACGCGGGGCTGGACACAATAAACGTGCTCAGTGACTGTCACCGATGAAGAAGGTGCTGTTGACACGGCTGTCTACTCATGAGTATGTGCTCTCGCTGTCTAGCCTGGGTGCAAACACATACATACAGGCCTGCATGTCTATGCGAAGCTGAAATCCATACACTGGGTGTATATACCACGTGTGTACGGTACACATACATATGTACTGTTTAGTTGAATGTCATTTCTGACTCTTTTGTGACCCCATGGATTGCAGCCCATCGGGCTCTTCTGCCCATGAAATTTTCCAGGCAGGAACACTGGAGTGGGTAGCCACTTCCTGCTCCAGGTACATATGTATGTGCACGCATGTATTTTAGCTTCTCATCCACATGCAGTCATGTCTTGGAGCTGGTTTATCTGAATCTATCTCTTCCAACCTCTGGGCTCTGTAACGAATGTTATATTGGTAGCTCGGTCATGGTAGGAATATTTTATGGCGTGTGTGTTTAGTTGCTAAGTCGTGTCCAACTCTTTGCAATCCCATGGACCGTAGCGCAGGCAGGCTCCTCTGTCCATGGGATTTTCCAGGCAAGAATACTGGAGTGGTTAGCCATTTCCTTCTCCAGAGGATCTTCCCAACACGGGAATTGAACCCGCGGCTTATGCCATGTCTCCTTCGTTGCAGGCAGATTCTTTGACCACTGAGCCACCAGAGAAGCTCCATGTTAAAGCACAGAAACTGGTAAACCTAAACATCAAGTTTCCCCAACCTCCCAGAGAGCCAGTTTACTGGGATACCACTGTGCCTGTGCACCTGGCATCTCCAAGTAGACTGAACTCCTTTAGGGCTGGGGATGTGCTGAATTCACCCCTTGACCCCTACAGGGCTTTGCATGTGTCTTTTGTGTAGAAGTCTTCAAAGGATGGACTGGGCCAAAAGGATCAAAGGGTGAGTGGATGAAAGCAAAGGACAACGTATGCAGAAATGGAGCTAATAAAAAAGACAAAGTTGTGTCAGAAAAACTGGTAGAGGAGTAGGCAGGAAGGGAGCGAAGGGTCAAGACAGGGAGTGTTTGGATGGGTAAAAATGGTCTGTTGATAGGAAAGAAGGGCTCCCGAAATAAAAAATCAAGAGAGAAAATGAAAGTCAGGATAAGAGTGGACTCCATACAATTTCAGACCACCGCTGGTAGTGTAGTTTTGGAGTTCCATTCTTTTAGATGAGTGGCTTTTGTTCAGAATGTTGGGGCAATTAAGGAATTGTTTATAAGAAAAACAAAAAATTGAAATCAACGTAATGTCCAAGAGGAGGGGACTTGCAAAGCAAACAGAATACATTCATTTCGTAGAATACTTTGAGGTCATAAAGAACGATGGAAAGTTGCAAAGGAGTGCAGTCAGAGCAGTGAGGAAAAGGAGGGAAAACTTGAACAGTGTTATGCACAACATTAAGGGAAAAAGCAGGTTGAAAACTGCATGTAGAATCACCCAGTTGTAAAGATATGCATGTACAGAGAAATATCTGAAAGAGTGTATATTAAAAATACCAACGGTAATTACTTTTTGAAGGAGATTTTTTCCCTTTTCTTTTTTGCTTATTTTTTTTTCTATTTTTGATTGTTCTTTTTTTTCCTATTTAGAATACTTCTGTAATTAAAAAATGAAAACATTTAAAATGTGTTTCCCACCCTTCCTCTGTCTGTCCACTTCTCAGTGTCTCCACACGTGTGTGTTAGTCACTCAGTCGTGTCTGATTATTTGTGACCCCGTGGACTGTAGCCTGCCAGGCTCCTCTGTTCTTGGGATTCTCCAGGCAACAATACTGGAGTGGGTTGCCATTCCCTTCTCCAGGGGATCTTCCTGAATCACGGACTGAACCCAGGTTTCCTGCATGGTAGGCAGATTCTTTACCATCTGAGGTACTGGGGAAGACCCCCCTCTCTCCATATATATAACTGATTTTTAAGGTTATGGCTTCCTGAATATTAGCAAAGTGGCTGAGAAAAGATCTGTGGACTAAGGAAGGATTTTCTCTTACTTGTGAATTTATCTAAATACATCAAAATTTTTATACTGACTTAACAAATCACAGTTAGAACTCTTAAACACTGTAGTAAATTGCTTTGATTGAGCAAAAGTCAGCTTTATGAAATTGGGACCATCCTAAGGAATCACGAAGTCTGCACTGGGCCTGGGGGCAAGGAGTGTTGCATTGTTGAACAGTGACTCTCCAGAACAGCTGGAAAAGCTACAGGGTTCCAGCAGAACGACAAGACAATTCCAAACATAGCAGCCTCCCAGAAATGCAGGGCTGGCAACTAAAGACCTCCAGACCCCACAACGGCTCCAATGAACTCAGTGTCTAATGAATGGCAGGTGTTAGGATGAAGGCAAGAGTTTCCTGTGGCAAATCCTGCTGCACAGATGGAAGATGCATTTCTGCCCGCAGGGAAATAAATAGTTTAGCGGGAGGTAGACCCGTAAGCTGAGATTTCCAATAAAGTACCGTCGGAGCCGTGAATGAGCGGGCACAAGAGAGAAAGTTTTCATCTTCCGGGAGGACAACAGAAGAACTGGAAGTTTTCTCCATATTCCATTTTTCTGAGAGGCAGCGTGGTGCCGTGACAAATAGCTTGGACTCTGGAGCCGCAGGGAAGGAGTTTAGCTTCTGGCTCATTGTACCTTTTGAGACTTGGCTACTCTGTAGCTCAATTGACCAATCTGTGAAATTGACATAGTATGAGTCCCTGACTCATGGGGCTTCTGTAGGGATTAAATGCGGTAATATACATGAGGTACTTAGAGCAGTGCCTGGCACGCATGAGGTGCAATGGAAATGTTTCATGTATTATTATTTCTTGGTCTCCTTCTTTCTCTACTCTCCTTTCCTTACCATTCTGTCCTCTTTCCCCTCCTCCTTTTTCTACCCTTCTCTGCCTCTCTCATCCTCCCCAGTTTAGATTTCCATGATTGATGGACTAGTCCCTATCTTCTGAGATAAAATTGAATCTTTCTCTGAGATTTTTTTTCTGCCAGGATAAATAAGACCTTACCTTTTGATACTTCCAGGAGAAGACCTTACGTTTTGATACAAACTGGTACTAACGCCAACAGTTTGATTCTTCATGCAATATCCTAAGTGAATTTACTAAGTAGGTTGCTTATTTGTTTATTAAGCAAATATATATTTACTTTCCTCGGTACCTTCCCTATGCTAGGCATGAGTCTGTTTAACCTACATCATTTCATTGCATTATCATTCCAGCCTCAGGAAAAGAAGTAACCCGTTCAAGGTCCCACAGGTAGTGGTTCCTGTCATTTGTAGCCAGCCGAGACCTGGCATCGAAGGGTTCTCTACACTGCAGATGACCTTGACCTTGCATTGCCACGTGGATCAACCCCAAGGCCGCTGGATGATGTCACAGATATGAGCATCTTGTCTTCCGGAGCCGGCTAATGTTGATTCACTACAGCTGTTAATGATTTACCAGTGCAGAAAGTAAAGAGAATTCTCCTACACCAGAAGAGGGATCTTACATTATTTTTGTAGCAGCCTCTTTATGATGGGAACGGTCTGGCCTTTGGAAACTCCATGTTGACTATGAGATTAATAACCAAGTGAGAAGCAATATTATGTGTGTCGGGTAGCGGGTGGGTGGGTGGGTCACAGGGCAGTGTGTGTGTGTGACATGGTCTTACAGCCTAGGGATATGTAAGGATCCTATGTATAGGGCACAGGAATTAACTGTGGTGGATCCATAGTTTCAGATGAATTGAGTCATGTTGGTATTGATTTTTTAGGGGAAAAGCAGGTGAAGAGTCTTGGAGAAGGGCCATATCATAAAGTATGCAAGTGCGTTGTGTCTGACTCTTTGCGACCCGAGGACTGTAGCCATACCCTACAATACACAAAAAGCACACCAACAATGCCTGGATGTTTACTGAGCTATTACCGTCTTTACAGGTACTAAGTAGTAACACTAAAATTAAGCATGCTGCTGCTGCTGCTGCTAAGTCGCTTCAGTCGTGTCCGACCCTGTGCGACGCCGTAGATGGCAGCCCCTCAGGCTCCCCCGTCCCTGGGATTCTCCAGGCAAGAACATTGGAGTGGGTTGCCATTTCCTTCTTCAATGCATGAAGGTAAAAAGTGAAAGTGAAGTTGCTCAGTCGTGTCCGACTCCTAGAGACCCCATGGACTGCAGCTTATCAGGCTCCTCCGTCCATGGGATTTTCCAGGCAAGAGTACTGGAGTGGGGTGCCATTGCCTTCTCCAAAATTAAGCAAAAGAATTATGATTTGATCTATAAAGAATTTAGCATTGTGGTCATTTATGGGGAGGTAACAAAGCATGACCACGAGTTTAAATGTTATAATCTGAGCCTTAAAAAATTCAAACCTGACAAAACTTCATGGTACCTCTATCAAAGCCTATTATATTCCTGAAATTTTTCTGTATTTTTTAAGATGCGTGTGTGTGTGCTCAGTCGCTTCAGATGTAGATTATGACCCTGTAGATTGTGGCCCACCAGGCTCCTCTGTCCGTGGGATTTCCCAGGCAAGATACTGGAGTGGGTTGCTATGCTTCCTCCAGGGGATCTTCCCGACGCAGGGATTGAACCCTGGACTCTTATGTCTCCTATATTTGCAGGCAGGCTCTTTACCGTTAGAGGCACCTGGGAAGCCCCTCATGAAGTTTGTCCCCCTTATTTTGCCCTTCCTTCTTCTACCTTCTGCTCTATAACATTTTCTCCTGTTAGCAGATGTCTGTCCACATTCATGTTTGAGAAGCTCAGATTCTTCCCTTAAAACATTTTAAGCAAAGCATTTTCACTTTTTTTCTAAAAGAAGGTGACTATCTGCCCACAAGGATTCTTCTACTGGCTTCTGTGACATGCAGACAAAGAAGTCACACTGTTATTGTTGTTGTTTATAAAAGTTAGGAATTTATAAAATGTTTGTACATTTCTCATTTTAATCAGCTATCAGAACAAATTTTTTAGGACACTCAGAAATGTCTTGTTCAAGGCCATGTTCTCACTGTGTCGAAGAGCGTTATCAATTTTAAACATTTATGTACTCAGTCAAAATGCCTCCCCGAAGGCTGCACTGATTTTTACTCCCGTATCTATGGTGCAAGAGTCCTCACTTTCTTATGCTTTGTCAACATAGTCTTCAAGTTTTGCTAATTCAATGAATTTAAAACATTTCATCATTTTAAACATTTTCCAGTTTACTAATGAGGTTGGTCACTTTTATGTATTTATCATCCACTTAAATTTATTTTTTGAATATTATTTATTCATATTCCTTGCTCATTTTCCTGCTGGTGTGTTAAATTATATACTCCATTGTACCATTTTAATTTCCTTGTTGCTTCTTTTACTGTATATTTTTTGGGTTACTTTCCTAGTGGTTGCCTGGACTTACCAGAATATCTTAATTTATAACACTCTGCTGCTGCTGCTAAGTCACTTCAGTCGTGTCCGACTCTGTGCGACCCCATAGACCCCACCAGGCTCCCCCATCCCTGGGATTCTCCAGGCAAGAACACTGGAGTGGGTTGCCGTTTCCTCTCCAATGCATGAAAGTGAAAAGTGAAAGTGAAGTCGCTCAGTTGTATCCGACTCTTCGCGACCCCATGGACTGCAGCCTACCAGGCTCCTCCATCCATGGGATTTTCCAGGCAAGAGTACTGGAGTGGGGTGCCATTGCCTTCTCCTTATAACACTCTCGTTCTGATTAATACCAACTTAATTATTATAATAGTGTATACAAATTTTCCTCAGCTATATCTCCTTCTTCCTTTATGCTATTATCACATATTAGATCTACTCATGACCATCAGCATAGTACATTCATAACTATTTTTAGAAAGACTTTTAACATACTTTCATAATTTATAGAAACATTCAAAAATTATTTAATTCAGTTGTCTTCTAAATCATACATGTGAGAAAAATACTTACAGAATAAACTTATACTGCCTTCTATGCTCACATCTGTAGTTTCCTTTATCAGTGCTCTGCATTTCTTTGTCTGTATTTGATTAGCTTTGTTGTTGTTCAGTCACTCAGTCATGTCTGACTCTTTGTGATTCCATGGATGGTAGCAACCAGGCTTCCCCGTCCATCACCATCTCCCAGAGCTTGCTCAGATCCATGTCCATTGAGTTGGTGATGCCATCCAGCCATCTCATTCTCTGTCGTCCCCTTCTCCTCCTGCCTTCTATCTTTCCAAGCATCAGCGTCTTTACCAATGAGTCAGTTCTTGGAGCTTCAGCTTCAGGATCAGTCCTTCCAGTGAATATTCAGGACTGATTTCCTTTAGGATGGACTGATTGGATCTCCTTGCAGTCCAAGGGACTCTCAAGAGTATTCTCCAACACCATAGCTCAAAAGCATCCACTCTTCGATGCTCAGCTTTCTTTACAGTCCAACTCTCACATCCATTGCATTTGGTGATTGTAGCCATGAAATTAAAAGACGCTTACTCCTTGGAAGAAACGTTATGACCAACCTAGATAGTATATTCAAAAGCAGAGACATTACTTTGCCACCTAAGGCCTGTCTAGTCAAGGCTATGGTTTTTCCTGTGGTCATGTATGGATGTGAGAGTTGGACTGTGAAGAAGGCTGAGCGCCGAAGAATTGATGCTTTTGAGCTGTGGTGTTGGAGAAGACTCTTGAGAGTCCCTTGGACTGCAAGGAGATCCAATCAGTCCATTCTGAAGATCAGCCCTGGGATTTCTTTGGAGGGAATGATGCTAAAGCTGAAACTCTAGGACTTTGGCCACCTCATGCGAAGAGTTGACTCATTGGAAAAGACTCTGATGCTGGGAGGGATTGGGGGCAGGAGGAGAAGGGGATGACAGAGGATGAGATGGCTGGATGGCATCACGGACTCGATGGATGCGAGTCTGAGTGAACTCTGGGAGTTGGTGATGGACAGGGAGGCCTGGTGTGCTGCTATTCATGGGGTTGCAAAGAATCGGACTCCACTGAGCAACTGACCTGAACTGAACTGGAAAAACCATAGGCTTGACTAGATGGATGTTTGTTGGCAAAAATGTCTCTGCTTTTTAATATACTCTCTAGGTTGGTCATAGCTTCTCTTCCAAGGAGTAAGCGTCTTTTCATT
Source organism: Capra hircus (assembly GCF_001704415.2). Classification (NCBI taxonomy): domain Eukaryota; kingdom Metazoa; phylum Chordata; class Mammalia; order Artiodactyla; family Bovidae; genus Capra; species Capra hircus. Next base: position 13,140,468 of record NC_030828.1, on the reverse strand, counting down.
TCATGGCTGCAGTCACCATCTGCAGTGATTTTGGAGCCCAAGAAAATAAAGTCAGCCACTGCTTCCATTGTTTCCTCATCTATTTGTCATGAAGTGATGGGGCTGGATGCCACGATCTTCGTTGAGTTTTAAGCCAACTTTTTCACTCTCCTCTTTCACTTTCATCAAGAGGCTCTTTAGTTCTTCTTTGCTTTGTGCCATAAGGATGATGTCATCTGCATATGTGAGGTTATTGATATTCCTCCCAGCAATCTTGATTCTAGCTTGTAGCTTCATCCAGCCCAGCATTTTGAATGATATACTCTGCATATAAGTTCAATAAGCAGGGTGACAACATATAGCCTTGACTTACTCCGTTCCCAATTAGGAACTAGTCTGTTGTTCCATGTCCAGTTCTAACTGTTTCTTCTTTACTTGCATACAGGTTTTTCAGGAGGCAGGTCGTGTGTTTTGGTATTCCCATCTCTCTAAGAATTTTCCACAGTTTGTTGTGATCCACACAGTCAAAGGCTTTAGGGTAGTCAATGAAGCGGAAGTATTTTTCTGGAATTCTCTTGCTTTTTCTATGATCCAATGGATGTTGGCAATTTGATCTCTGGTTCCTCTGCCTTTTCTAAATCCAGCTTGAATATCTGAAGTTCTCAGTTCATGTACTATTGAACACTTTGAGCATTACTTTACTAGCGTGTGAGATGAGTGCAATTGTGCAGTAGTTTGAACATTCTTTGGCACTGCCTTTCTTTGTGATTTCAATGAAAACTCACCTTTTCCAGTCCTGTGGCCACTGCTGAGTATTCCGAATTTGCTGACATACTTAGTGCAGCACTTTCACAGCATCATCTTTCAGGATTTGAAATAGCTCAACTGGAATTCCATCACCTCCACTAGCTTTGTTCGTAGAGATGCTTCCTAAGGCCCTCTTGACTTTGAATTACAGGTTGTCTGGCTGTAGGTGAGTGATCACACCATTGTGGTTATCTGGATCATGAAGATCTTTTTTGTATAGTTCTTCTGTGTATTCTTGCCACCTCTTCTTAATATCTTCTGCTTCTGTTAGGTTCATATCGTTTCTGTCCTTTATGGAGTCCATCTTTGCCTGAAATGTTCCCTTGGTATCTCTAATTTTCTTGAAGAGATCTCTAGTCTTTCCTATTCTATTGTTTTCCTCTATTTTTTGCATTGTTTACTTAAGAAGTCTTATCTCTCCTTGCTATTCTTTGAAACTCTGCATTCAAATAGGTATATCTTTCCTTTTCTCCTTTGCTTTTTGCTCCTCTTCTTTTCTGAGCTATTTGTAAGGCCTCCTTAGACAACCATTTTGTCTTTTTGCATTTTTTTTTCTTGGGGATGGTTTTGATCACCGCCTCCTGTACAGTGTTAGAAACCTCCGCCATAGTTCTTCAGGCACTCTCTCAGATCTAATCCCCTGAATCTATTTGCCATTTCCACTGTATAATCGTAAAGGATTTGATTACTCAGAGGGCTGAGTTTCTCTGTTGTTCACCTGAACCTGTCACAACACTGTTAATTGGCTATACTCCAATACAAAATAAGAAGTTAGAAAAAAAAAAAAACAAAAAACACAGAGCTCACAGAATCTTTAAGCAAAATAAAATAAAATATATGTAAAAACTGCTTCTCTACATCAGGATTCCTCAGGTACAATTTCTGTTAACTTTTTTCCTGTGATTGGGCCATACTTTATTTGTTTGCAGTTTTGTGATTTTCTTTTGGTTTAAAACTGGTCATTTATGAACACATAATGTGACAGCTTTGGAAATGATGTTTCCCCTCCCCAAGGGTTTTTTCTTTTTTTCCTGCTTGTAATAATTTTGTTTGCTGGATCTAATTCTGTAAAATCTGTTTTCTTTGTATGTGTAGTCTTTGAAGTCTGTACTTAGTTAGCTTAGCAGTCATCTAAGATTGGATAGAGATCTTCTTAAATGTCTGAAACCAGTAAATCTCCCAGTGTTTGCCAAAGGGCAATGTGTTGTGCTGGGAGCATACTTCAATACTCAGGCAGGCAGTTTATGACTCTGCCTTAGCCTTCACCTCTTGTTTGTGCAGAGCAGTGGAGTCAGTGAGAAATGAGAACTTTTAGCCTTCTTAGGTCTTGTATGGATGTGTGACTGTTCACAGGTGCATGCACAGAGCTGTGCACGGAAGGGGCCCTTCAGAGTCCCAAGAATATTTCCTGCCTTTCCAAAACTCCTTTGGCCACATGATGCAAAGAACTGACTCATTTGAAAAGACCCTGATGCTGGGAAAGATTGAAGGCGGGAGGAGAAGGGGACGGCAGAGGATGAGATGGTTGGATGGGATTGCCGACTCAACGGACATGAGTTTGTGTAAACTCTGGTGGTTGGTGATGGACAGGGAGGCCTGGCGTGCTGCAATCCATGGGGTTGCAAACAGTCAGACACAACTGAGTGACTGAACTGATCTGAAAACTCCAATGGACATCTCACTCCAAAACTTTATCTTTTAATTAAATTTTTTTTTTGGATTAGATTGTTATTCACTGCCACTGTTATTACAACCTCAGGCAGCTATAATGTTAAACAATTGCTGCTGATTATTTTTTCCTAAATAAAAGCTCAGGGGAATCCTATTTGTACTGAGCAAGCTCTGAGTCAGGTCAAATAAAGAAAAACCCTGTGAGTGGAATTTTCCAGGAGAGGACCAGATAGGACAAATTATGACAATTCTCTGGGAATTGGGCTTTGGGAGAGTTCCAGTTTCATTCTGTCTTTTCCAATGGCTGCTAGGCTGCTGTTTCTCATTGTGATTGCTAGAGTATAGATTTTCAAGGCTACTACAAGCAGGCTGGGGAGAAAGGGGTTGGGAATAGGGCAGGTTAAAATGCCACAAAATTCACTGTTCTTACTGAGATTTAGCCATTTTTCTTCAGGGACTGCTACCACACAGTGGTTAATTTCCAGAATTCTGAAAAAGTTAACTTTAACAATTTTTTTCTAGGTCTTAATTTCTTTAGTGGAGAGGAGAATTTCAGAGGTCCTTATTTCACTATTTTCACTGATATATACTCCTTATATTAATTAATTTTAAATTGTATGCATAGATATAAATGAGTATTATGCAAATACATACACACAGCTAATATATTTCTCTAACTACTGCCTTAGTTATACCTCATGAGTTTTGATAAGTATATTCATTATCATGTATTTATTAATATTTTAAAATTTTCTTGTTTTTCTTCCTTATCACTCTCCTCTCATGTTTTTATTACCAAGAAAGTTTGTTATTTCTTCTCCTTCTTCTTCCTCTTCTTTTTCTTTTTCCAGTATCGCTTCAGTAGTTAGACTAAATTATAAGCTTTATTAATTTATTTGTTTAACATTATCTCTTATATTGCACATCTTTCTTTTTAAACTAATTTTTCATTTTTTCCCCTTTAGCACTCAGTCTTGATGCAAAAAAAATTTTTTTTTTTTTGGTTAAATTTCTATTTGTTTTTTAATTATTCAATACAGTAAAATTCCACTCTGGTTCAACAAAAGGCTTTGATAGTTTCTTGTATTTGATTGGAATTACTCTGAAAATACTTGCTTTTGGGGCCAAAAAACAATTACCCTTGAAATAGCAACTATTCATCTGAGCTTTTAATGACTAAAAATGTCTTTATTTTATGGTTATTTGTTTTGCAGGATTTACATTTCTAAGTTCAAAATAATTTTCTCTGTTCATTTTTTTTTTTTTTTGTCTTCCAAAATCCAGTGTTGTTGAAGAAGAGTTTTATGTCAGTCTGTTTCTTGTGTCTTTATCTTTTTTAAGATAATTTTCCTTTCTGGCCATTTCAAGGAATTTTTTTTTTTTTAATCTTATGTGTACTAAAATTTCATCGGGCACATAGCTCCATTAATTGCTAGTTGTAAGTACCTGGCCAAAGTTTTTAATAATTTTCTAATTGGTTGCTTCTTTTGTAATATGGGGAAAATGGTGGTTCTAAACTCAGGTTTACTATGAGGGTTAAAATATATATTGCATGGAAATCACTTAGCCCAGTGCCTCTCTCTGAAAGAGACACTTTTTTTGGGACATTATATTATTTACTTCATTTTACTCAGGGAGCTATTTTAATCTAAATGCTCATGCTTTTTTCCACTGAGCACTTTTTCTATTAGTTTTCTGTTTTTTTTTTTTTTTTCTTTTCTCATTTTCTCTTTCCTCCTCCCAGTGAAGTTAGACCTCTTTGATAGATTCTTCAAATATCTTAACTTATATATATATATATATATATGTTTTGTATATATATAAAGCTTATATATATATAAATATAGGTTATATATGTATGTTTTATATATACATATAAACTTACTTTTATATATAGGTTTATAAAATAAAACCTACTTTTTTCTTACGTACTTAGATATCTTGTTTTAGCTCTTAGCCTTCACATGGCTGCTTTTCCTGAAGTCTCTAGGGACCTCATTTGGGTTCTACGTTCTAGGAATTTCTTATTGTATCTAGTCTATTGATGGTGTGCCTTCTTGTTTTACAGCACTTTTATGAATTTATTCTAACAACAACAAAACCCCCCAAACTATTCGTTATTATTTTAAGAGATGTGGGCAAGGGTTAAAGTAGTTAATAACGTAAATCATCATTTTGATTCCATCTATTGCTTTTCTCTCCCTCCCAAAGATCATTTTAAGATAAATTTTATTTTTTGTAGATTTCAAAATTCAGGTTCTCTAAAGAAATTTTGGAAGCGTAAAAGCAAGAAGCATTGACATTAATTCCACATTCATTCTAGAGAGAATGTTAACATTTCATTGTTTGTAACTTCTAGTCTTTTATGCTTATGAAAAATGGAGTTCTACGGTATATTTCTTTTTGTAACATGTAACACATATATGTAACATGTGTATGCACATATATTGTGAGATATTTGTTATTAATCTTCTAAACATTATTTGTTGGTAAACATATAATATTATATGTATATACCAACATAGACTTGATCATCACGTTGTTGAATATTTCTGTTTTATTAGTGCGGTGATTTGCATCCTCACAGAAAAATATTTGCACAAGTCTACGGCTATATCTTTGTTTAAAAAACTGGGGTGAAAGGACTTGTATTTTTCTCCCCCATTATTTGAAAAGGAAGTCTGGAGAAAGTTGTATAAAATCATGCTCCTACCAGCAACAAGGGCTGGGATTTCATGGAAGCATTCCTGTCCTCTGGTGGTAGATTGAAGGAGGAACCCAGCTTCATTGAATACAGTGCTTTCCAAAGCTAGCCAGTCATTAATATCACCTGGGGTGCTTCTTTAAATTAAGAGTTTTGGACCCACCCTTGGAAATTCTGATTTACTAGGTCTAGTGCTGAGCCTGGGAATCCATATTTTTAACAAGCTCCCTGGTGATTTTAATGATTAACTGGGTTTAGGAAACAAGATCTCACAACTGAAGGGCCTGGGGGTGGGAGCAGGCGGGTGGATGGTGGGGGCTGCCCCAGGTGCTTCCCAGTAAGGGAGGTAGAGATGGTGAGAAAGGGTGAAAAAGGGCGGTTTTAAAAGCAGGACTGACCACACTGGACACTTTTTAAACACGCAGACCAAAGGCATAAGCTCTTAGTGAAGACGAAGACGTGGAGCATCAGACACTTGGGCGGCTCCCTTTCCATCTCTGGTTCTCGGCGTTCATGTGAACTGAAGGGGTTGGACTCATCGGAGGCTTTTCCAACTGAGGGAGCCCAAAGCCACAGTGGTGGAGGGGTGGCTGAGTGGGTGGAAGTCCAGGCTTTGCCCCAGCCCATCCTCCCCAGGGCCCCTGACTCTGCTTTATATTGAAGCCTCTTTTAAGATTTTCTTTGGAAAAACGTTTTCGGCTGCCAAGAAATTTGACAATCTCCAGACTAGATGACCTTTCAGTTCTAAAAAGTCATATAAGTTTGTGAACAAAAGCCAGGGGGAGGAGGAACAGTCCGGAAGGTGGGGTTGAGTGAAACAGAAGAACAATCCAGAATGGGCATTTCAATCCTCATTTTAACCTTAGGACTGACTCTTTGCATTGTGGCAGGAGCTCCCAATTTCCATCTCAGGATCAGTGTACTGCCTGAGTCAACTCAGAGTGACCCCCAAGGAAAATTCTGGTGGCCTTCCCATCAGATTCTTATATTAAATTTGCGGGGGGACGTCCCTCCCTTCACAGGACCCGAAAGCCCGGAGAAATCACGAAGGTTCCTCTGCTAATATGTTGGTGATGTCTTGCAGTTTGCAAGTGTTTCAACAATAGGGTATGTTTGACCTTCTTTTGGCCTCCTTTCAAGCTGGGAATTTAAGGTGTTCTCTGAATGCAGAGCAAACAAAGCTTCGGCTAACTTGCTGCTTTGATCTCTGAGAATTCATAGGAGCAAGAAGGGAGGAGATGGGCCAGGGGCCCTGGAGGAATTAACTGTGAAAACCTGGCCAGGCTTTGTTGGATGGGGAAGCTGGGGTGGGGTGTCGGGTGTCTGGGGAACAGATGTGAGCCTGACTTGATCTTCTGCAGCTGCAGACAGAGGTTTGCCAGAGGTGAACGCGGGTTCCCACAGAGGCCGTTAGTCCTCCTGGTGTCGCCCACCCATCAGTGGTTTCTTCTCCCTCTGGAGTGGGAGTTAGTGCAGAGCTTTTGCAATCTGATTCCAGCGCCTATGCTAACAGGTTGGATGGAGAAAGTGTTTCTTTAGAGAAACCGGGGATTTGATGGGTTTATCTCTGTGTTATTATACTCATTTCTAAACATTCCAGAGAGGTGATGGAGAGACAAAAACAGCCTTCCTCCGTAGCCTTTTACTACTTTGTGATCTCAGTTGAGATGGTGGGCGGGCCAAGGTGGGGTTGGGATAGAAAGTGAGCGACTTTCTCCAGAGCAGCCAGTCTCTGAGCATGTTCTGTGGCATACTCGTCTCAAGAGATGCTCTGAAAGGTTCACGATCAGATAGGTTCGGGCAATTCTGCATGTCATGTTTTCTTCTGAAGATTCACAGCACACATTTGAGTACTAGGGTCTCCGAAATGTCCTAGAGTCAAGAGTCAGAAGTCTTCGATTTCTTCAACTTTGTTGAGCTGAAAACGTCTCCAACTTAACTGACCAGGAACCATCATCTTTTTGGGTGAGGTAGTTCAGTTCAGTTCAGTTCAGTCGCTCAGTCGTGTCCGACTCTTTGTGACCCCATGGACAGCAGCACGCCAGGCTTCCCTGTCTATCACCAACTCCCGGAGCCCACTCAAACTCATGTCCATTGAGTCGGTGATGCCATCCAACCATCTCACCTCTGTCATCCCCTTCTCCTCCCACCCTCAAACTTTTCCAGCATCAGGGTCTTTTCAGATGAGTCAGTTCTTAGCATGAGGTGGCCAAAGCATTGGAGTTTCAGCTTCGACATCAGTCCTTCCAATGAATATTCAAGACTGATTTCTGTTAGGATGGACTGGTTGGATCTCCTTGCAGTCCAAGGGACTCTCAAGAATCTTCTCCAACACCACAGTGCAAAAACATCAATTCTTCAGTGCTCAGCTTTCTTTATAGTCCAACTCTCACATCCATATATGACTATTGGAAAAACCACAGCTTTGACTAGACAGACCTTTGTTGGCAAAGTAATGTCTGTGCTTTTTAATATGCTGTCTAGGTTTGTCATACTTTTCCTTCAAGGAACAAGTGTCTTTTAATTTCATGGCTGCAGTCACCATCTGCAGTGATTTTGGAGCCTAAGAAAATAAAGTCTGTCACTGTTTCCATTGTTTCCCCATCTATTTGCCATGAAATGATGGGACCAGATGCCATGATCTTAGTTTTCTGAATGTTGAGGTTTAAGCCAACTTTTAAACTCTCCTCTTTCACTTTCATTAAGAGGCTCTGAGGCAGAGACACAAATTAATATCAAGTGGATCGCACTTCAGGAAAGGCTGGTCTATAGGCTGCAGAAATAGAAAGCTCTTCTTGATGTCCACAGTGGGGAGGGGTTCCTGGAGCTTCTGCTTTTGCCCTTGGTGGCATCAGTCACCCAGGAGTTCTTCCTAGGAAACCCACTCCTCTACATTATTCTAATAGAGTAGCTCTGCTTTTGATTTTATTTGAAGGAAAAAAAAATCTATAAACCGAAACATGGTTGAATCAAATTTGCACATAGAGGAAAAAGTTTCAGAACCTAGACCGAGTCATTTCTAATCCCCAGCTCCATATTTTCTTCCTATTGAATGAGCCAGAAAGGTGAGTATGTGGCATCCTCTCGGCCACAGTAGTTGATTCAGGAATGGGTAGTTGACCCATTAACCAATCAGCCTCCAATAAAGCTTCTCTTGGGAACTTTGGTTGAGTGACTTATAAGCAAGTATTGTCTTTTCTGCTGCACTTGTGAGGATGCGAGCTTGTTGAACCCTTCTTTCCATGAGGGAGAACCTGATAAAGGAGTCAGTCAAGAGATGGGGAGAGACTGGATACCAATGAATCACTTGTGTGCCTGGATCCAACCAAGCCTGAAGTCGGTGCTGTAGAAGCTTGAATTGTCTTTACTGTTACAGTGCTCATCAGAGATCTCTTGGAACTAAACATCCCAGATGATGAGAATTGATTTCTCTTTTTTCATTGAGGTATAATTGATGTACAGTGTTTTTGGTATAGAGCAAAGTGATTCAGTTTTATATCTATACATACATGTGGGTATATATGCATAATAGTTTTGGATTGTTTTCCATTATAGGTTATTATAAGATACTGAATATGGTTTCCTGTGCTATACAGTAGGTCCTTGTTGGTTATTTTATGTATAGAAAGTGTTGTTAGACCCAAATTCCTAGTTTATCTGTCTCTTCTATTTTCCCTTTGGTAACCAGAAGTTATTTTATGCCTGTAAGTCCATTTCTATTTTGTAAATAAGTTCATTTGTATCATTTTTTTAAGGTTCCACTTGTAAGTGATATCACATGATATTTATCTTTTTCTGTCTGATTTACTTAGCATGATAATCTCTGGCCCATCCATGTTGCTGCAAATGGCATTATTTCATTCTTTTTATGGGCTGCATAATATTCCATTGTTATATATAATATTCCATTATATATATGTGCATATATATATATATATATGTACACATCTTCTTTATCCACTCCTCTGTGAATGGACATTTAGGTTGCTTCCATGTCCTGGCTATTGTAAATAGTGCCGTAATGGACACTGGGGTGCATGGGTCTTTTTGAATTAGAGTTTTCTCCAGATATATGCCCAGGAGTAGGATTTTGGGATCATATGGTAACTCTATTTTTAATTTTTTAGCAAACCTCTATACTATACCAATTTATGTTCCCACCAACAGTGTAAGAGCATTCCAATAAGAATTCATCTTACTACATCCTTGTAGCTTACTCCACCCCTAAGACCAGAGCAAGCAATATCAAAGAAATTGTTATAATAATCATCATTAATTAGTAATCAATAACTCTTTTTTTGAGTAGAAGGTACTTGAAAGTTTATCTAGTCCAAAGCCCCATCTCATTCTTCAGATTTGAATCCTGCCTGCCTGTCATTTTACTTTCTGGTCCTGGGCTGACTGCAGATCAAGCCTCATCCTTCCCCCATAAAAGAGGTTCCTCATTTTTGAAAGTAGCTAAGCCTTCTCTCTTACACACAAAAACACATCCCTAGCCTTTCCTAGTACAGCCAGTTTGGGTATTTCTCACTGTTGCACTATGAACACGCTCTGGACGGCTTCTGAATTTCTTCCAACTCAGGTTGCTTTCATGGATGAAGCCTAAAGCAGCGTACGCCTGTTGTAGCCTATTTAGGAAAGCAAGAAGAGGGAAATGAAAACTCAGTAGCAGCTGAGCTGCCAAGAGATGGCTGTGGTCGCCATGTCGGGTCAACGCCATCCCTTCATTTTTCTGTTTGCATGTGTGGACGAGCATATGCACGGCTGTGCTGGAACTTTGCGGCCCTTCTCCTCCCTTCTCGCTGCCTGGGAGGCTGGCCTGCCATGGACCAGCCCTGCAGCAGATCTTCTGCGGCCCCCAGTCCCAGGTGGGTTTGGACTGTGGTGTACTTTGGGCACAGATCTGGCTTACGAGAGAGGTTAAAGTGCTTATGTCTGTGTTTCCTCCCAGGAAATCACCTGGGGCTTGTGTGTCCATCAGCTGGCCACTACCCCTCCCAGGGAAGCTTGCAGAGTTGCTTCTACCGTCTGTTGCTAGCTCCGGGCTTTCCTCATGGTCCCCGTCTCTGACCCCTTCATCGGTAAACTCCCTTGTGGGTGTCCTATTTGAACGTGCCATCTGTTTCCAGTAGGGATTTTGACTGATAAACTTGTATTTTACAAATACGAAACATGCTCTGTGGAGTGATTTATAATCTGCTGCGTCATTTCTTGGGATACTGAAAACCTCTCCTTATAGCGTTTAACATTCCTCTACAGCATCATTGTGAATGGCTGAGTGGGTTTTTATTTTTAACAAATGTACCATAGTTTATTCAAACCTTGAGAACTAGAGAATTACTTTTTTTTTCCTCCAATTAACTTTTCCCCTATTGCTTTGGAAGTACTTGGATGAATATCCTTGTAGGTAAATCTTCACACGCATTCATCATTTCTTCTTCAGGATAAATTTGTAGAAACAAACTTGCTGGATCTATAGTCATGAACATTTGGAAAAAGTTCTCTGTCTTTTGCCAGATAGCCCTCCATAAAAGTTTTATAGCAATTTATAAACTGTTTCCAATTGTGCCCAGGAAGATTGCTTCTTACATTCTCTCCACTGTTTAATACTACAGCCAAATAGTGACCTCGCTGGATCTTCCCAGCACTGTGCTTGGCAAGTAGTAGGTGTTCAGTTAATGACAATGCCCCACCTCTTTCCCACAAAGAAATGTATTTCTACCCTTAGGGTTTCCATCAATAAGAACATCCACGTGAACACTCATACTCACACATATGGGTGCACACCCACAGGTCTTCTCATCTCTACTTGCTAGCTGTGTGTTACTCCTCTAGCCTCAGTAGTTTAGAAATGATATATCTATTCATACTGTAACCAAGAGGACCATCACCGTTTCATAAATCCTTGGACAGAAAGAGATCCAGGAAGTCCCAAGCCCACTGGGTCCTAAAAAAAGAAATCAGAAACTCTGTCATCAGGACATGCTCAGATGCTGCACCCCCAGCCAGGGCTTAGGTTTAGCTTGGACGAGTTCAGGAAGCAGGAGAGGGTCTGGCGGAACAGTCTAGAACCTGCTTCCTCTGCTGGCTGCCTCATAACTGACGCTGAACATTCTCCAAGCCTCCTTCCTGCTCCCGTGGCTTCTGACTAGTTCAGAACTCAGAGCTGACACCCATAGCATCTGAATTCCCATTGTTGTTCAGTCGCTAAGTCATGTTCGACTCTTTGTGACCTCAGGCTGCAGCACACTAGGCTTCCCTGCGCATCATCAACTTCCAGAGCTAGTTCAAACTCGAGTCCATTGAGTCGGTGATGCCATCCAACCATCTCATCCTCTGTCGTCCCTTTCTCCTGCCCTCAATCTTTCTTAGCAACAGAGTCTTTTCCAATGAGTTGACTCTTCGCATGAGGAAGCTGCATTTTACCATCTCAGCTTGCCTGGGAAATCTCTGAGAAAACTGGATGTTTTGAAGTTTGGAAAACTGGACCTTTCATTACTGCCAGCTCCAGAGGGCTTAATCCAGACCCGGCGTCCCCACGGGCCCTCAGGAAAGATCTGCTTATGGATCGGTTACGAAACTCCATCACTTTCAATGTTCTGTTTTGAAACCCAGTGGCAAAGTCCAGAACATTCTCTGATTTTATTTTTATTGGAGTCCAGGAATCAGACAGGAACTCTCTCTGGTCCCCAGTGACCTACAAAGGCCACTCCTTAAACATTTCTCACAGGCCCTGTTCCCAGAGAGACCCAGGCAAGCACACAGCCTGCAGACCCATGGGGCGTAATACAGGCTCCCCCGGGGCTCAGTCATCCTGAAGGCTCTCGGCCACGATGTGAGCTTTCAGAGATGTACGAGGGAGCTGTTGCAGGGTTTCCTGAGGTGCTCAGCTGCCCCACTGGCCTGAGCTGTGGTCTGTTCAGGGAAGAGGTGTGTATGAATAGTTAAGTAAGAGTCATGTAGCAATGTGCACTTCCAACTGGTGGCCCAGAGAGTAGAAGAAACTGCCTGCAACGCAGGTGACCGGGTTCAATCCCTGGTTCGGGAAGATCCCCTGGAGAAGGGAATGGCAACTCGCTCCAAAATTCTTGTCTGGAGAATCCTATGGACCGAAGAGCCTGGTGGGCTACAGTCCATGCAGTCGCAAAGAGTCGGACATGACTGAGTGACTAACATACACACACACACACACACACACACACACACACCACATGATTTAGGCTGGACAAACCATGTGCTAAAGTGAGAAGAGTTCAGATTTGGGATTTGAAAGACCTGGGTCCAAGTGCTGTTCCCACGCATACTAGTTGTGTGATCCTAAGTAGGGTACTTTGTGTTTCAGTGGCCTCACCACTGAAATTATAAGATTATAATTATAATATCTCACAATTATAAAATCTCACAGGGTTGTTGGGAGCCTGGAATGAAAAACGAACCTGAAACCACGTTGTATGTGACTTTTGGTTCCCACTAGGTCTTCATTAATAATTCCATTTCCTGATTTCTGGCTGTGCTAAGTCTTTGTTGCTGCGCTTGGGCTTTCTCTAGTTGCCGAGAGCAGGGGCTGCTCTTTGTTGCTGAGCGCAGGCTTCTCAGTGAGGTGGCTTCTCTTGTTGCGGCGCACCAGCTTCAGGCAAGCAGGCTTCAGTAAGTGCAGCACGCGGGCTCAGTACTCGTGGTGCACAAGCTTGGCGGCCGTGACGCGGGCTCTGGAGCGCGGGCTCTGGAGCGCGGGCTCTGGAGCGCGGGCTCTGGAGCGCGGGCTCTGGAGCGCGGGCTCTGGAGCGCGGGCTCTGGAGCGCGGGCTCTGGAGCGCGGGCTCTGGAGCGCGGGCTCAGCGGCTGCGGTGCACGAGCTTAGCTGCTCCATGGCACAGGGAATCTTTCCAGACCAGGGCTTGAACCCCTGTCCCCTGCACTGGCAGGCGGATTCCTATCCACTGCGCCACCACGGATGTCTGTGTATGTACTTAGTTGCTCAGTCGTGTCCAACTCTTTGGAACCCCACAGACTGTAGCCCTCCAGGGTCCTCTGCTCATCGGATTTTCCAGGCAGAAACACTGGGGTGGGTGCCATTTCCTCCTCCAGGGGGTCTTCCTGACCTGGGGGTTGACCCTTATATCTTCCATCTCCTGCATTGGCAGGTGGGTTCTTTATCACTACTGTCACCAGGAAAGTCTTCGTTATATCACTGGTAGTTTAGAAAAATTTCTTTTACTTTCCTGTTAATTACTGGAAATGTCTTCTTTCCCAATATATGCATTAGATGATATAAATTTCCCTGTAAACACTGCTTTTGCTGTATCCCATAAATTTTGACAAATTATATTTTCATTTTATGGCTGCTTTTACTGTCTTCTTTTTATTCTCTGTGTGTGTGTGTTTTGCCGTTTCTTTATGTTTTGTAAAGGTGATCCTGCTTGAAATTTGTTGCGATTCCTATGCCTGAAGTTTGATGTCTTTAAACAAATGTGGAAAATTTTGACCCATTGTTTTCTTGTGAAATATTGCCTTTGCCCCATTTTCTCTGATGTAAATATTTGTTAGACTTCTTGCTCTATCTGCCATGTTTCTTAAGGTTATATTCACAACTTCCAAACATGTTTCTCAGTGTTGCATTTTAGATAATTTATTTGTATCTATCTTTCCATTCTCTAATTTTCCATTTGGCTGTGGCTCATTTTCTGTTGAGGTTTTAATTTCAATTGCCATGGTTTTCATTTCTAAAAGTTCTCTTTTTCAACTTTGCCTGGTTTTTTAAAAAAGTCTTTCATTTCTTGTTTATATTTCAAATTTCCATTTTATTCCCTTAAACGTAAAATTCATATTCTTTGTCTGAAATTCTAATGTCTGAAATGCTTGTGAGTCTGATTCAGCTATTATTGTGTCTGCTGATATTCACATAATGCTTTGTTTCTACGTGTATTTTGTTATGTTTGGCAGTGAGTTGCTCATTTTCCCTGGAACACACATAGGTAATCTAAAATTTTCTAGTAGCTATGTTAAAAAGGTTAAAAGAAACAAGTGAAATTAGTTTTGATAATATATTTTATTTAACCCAATATGTAAAAATTTTGTTACTTTAACATATAGTCAATAAAATTTTTTTTTAGGAAATATTTATATATATATTTTTGTATGGAGTCTGAAAAATTCAGTGTGTATTTTATACTTTCAGCACATCTCAATACAGACATTCACTTTACCAGAAACACTTGATCTATATTTAGGTTCACAAAATTTACAGTTGAAAAAGTAGATTCACATACCCAAGCTGTTTCAAACATACTTGAGTTTTCCTACAATTAAACTGAGTATCAGTCTTTAAATTTAGTAAAATAGAGTAAAAAAATTTAGTTCCTCAGTAGCATTAGCCATATTTCAAGGGCTTGACTTCTACATATATCTAGTGGCTATTGAATTGACTGTGTAGTCTTAGAATAATTAAATTTTGCTCTTGACATTCCAGTTTAGGCATGCTTTCTGGAGTCTAATCTTTGGCAAATATTGTATATGTTAAGACTTGTGGGTCCCTCTGCTGGGCATACACACCGAGGAAACCAGAATTGAAAGAGACACGTGTACCCTAATGTTCATTGCAGCATTGTTTACAATAGCCAGGACATGGAAGCAACCTAGATGTCCATCAGCAAATGAATGGATAACAAAGCTGTGGTACATATATGCAATGGAGTATTACTCAGCCGTTAAAAAGAATACATTTGAATCAGTTCTAATGAGGTGGATGAAATTGGAGCCTATTATACAGAGTGAAGTAAGCCAGAAAGAAAAACACCAATACCGTATACTAACACATATATATGGAATTTAGAAAGCTGGTAATGATAACCCTGTATGCGAGACAGCAAAAGAGACACACATGTATAGAACAGTCTTTTGGACTCTGTGGGAGAGGGAGAGGGTGGGATGATTTGGGAGAATGGCATTGAAATATGTATAATATCATATATGAAATGAATCGCCAGTCCAGGTTCGATGCATGATACTGGATGCTTGGGGCTGGTGCACTGGGACGACCCAGAGGGATGGTATGGGGAGGGAGGAGGGCGGGGGGTTCAGGATGGGGAACACGTGTATACCTGTGGCGGATTCATGTTGATGTATGGCAAAACCAATACAACATTGTAAAGTAATTAACCTCCAATTAAATAAATTTATATTTTTAAAAAAAGACTTGTGGGTTCTCAGATCTTGGGATCTATTAAAAATATCCATGTATGGGTCACTTTGGATTAAAGGAAATGAATTTTTGCAGGTGGGATCTGGACATGAGTATTTTTTTTTTTAAACCTTCCCCATGATTCTAATGGACAACCTCAGCTAGGTGCCCTGGAAAATGTATTTGGGGCTAATATTATAATATGATGCTTCTTATGGTCTGAGCAACCTATGGAAACATGGAAAGGAATCAACTGGTACCAAGTACAAGGCTTGGTACTTTTTAATGCCTCTGTCAGAACTAAAATCTCTTTAAAAAAATTATTTTAATTGAAGGATCATTGTTTTACAATATTTAAAATCTTTTAAAATTTAGACTTGGCTAGTATTCTTACCAGCGGGAGAAGTCTATCAATAAGGTTTTCAGTTGCTTTATTACTTTAGAAATAAAAAATATTTAGCCTTTTAGTCAACATTAAGTTTACTGTGGTCTTTTGACTTCCAAGGACATGCTGTTGCCATTTTATTTAAAAACGTTTAGAGAAGCTTTCAGTTCTGTATGAATGCATCTACCTATACGTATTTGTGAACTGTAAGCTCCTAGGGAGATCTTGCATATCAAAATTACAGCACAGCTGCTTCTTGCTAACCTATATTGACATAATAGCTATCACTGCACCATGACTCACCACTGTTGATCAGCCAAATTGGTTTTAGCAACACATCTGACCTAACTTGAGTGACATCATTGTGGGTGAGCTAGTTTGGGTGAATTTCATGAAGATCTTCCTGTTCCATGTCTGAACTTGCCGACTGGTTGTTTAGATACCTGTCCTAGTTTCAATGGTTGGGCATTTGTATTACTTAATTAACTTGCTATTCTTATTTCCAGAAACCTAATGATATTTTTTCATTTCACTAATGACAATTTTTCATTTCACTTATTCAATCAACAAAATTTCATGGTGCAGCTACCCGGCTCCAGGCATTATATTAGGTCTGATTAGCAATTAGGCTTTATCTTGTGTGGCAACCCCAATCATGTTGGAAAACATTCTGAATTTCTGCCTAGGCTCAGTGGGAAAGAAAGTCATGAGCAATTAGTCATGTCTGCCATAGACATAGGAGGAGATGCGACCGCAGCCATGGATTTGATCTCTGGGTCAAGAAGATCCCCTGGAAAAGGAGATGACAACCCACTCCAGTATTCTTGCCTAGGAAATCCCATGGACAGAGGAGCCTGGTGGGCTACAGTCCATGGGGTTGCAAAGAGTTGGACACAATGGAGCAACTAACACACACACACACACACACACACACCCCTGAATAAAATCTCCAGTTACCCTCCTGTTTTAGTCCATTCCAGCTACTATTAAAAAAAAAAAATACCATAGACCAGGTAGCTTATAAATAATGGAAATTTAATTCTCAGTGTTCTGAAGGCTGGACGTTCAAGGTCAGACTGCCAGCATGGTGGATTCTCATGAAGGACCTGTTCAGTGAAGGACAATTTCTGGGTTGCAGTCTGCAAGCTTCTTGCTATGTCCTCACATGGTGGAAGGGAGCTAGGGAGTTCTGTTGGTTCTGTTTTATGAGGGCACCAGTCCTGTTCGTGGGGCCTCCACCCTCATGGTCTAATCACCACTTAAAGGCCACATCACATCCTGCCATCATATTGAGCTTTAGAGTTACAACACATACATTTTGAAAGGACACAAACATTCAGACTACAGGGCTTCTTAAGGAAGACCTACCTCTCAATTCTGGATTTGAAGATGAGTTTTAAGCCTGAAGTTTCTGTGTACCACAATCCCATGTGTTGCAGAGTCAAGCTTCTCAGAAGAGATGCCAAAGATGCTGGGTCCAGACTTCTCCCTCTTACTCTCTCTGCTGGGAGAAGAGATGTTTCTGTTCCTCCTTTACATGTCCTGACAGGCCCCCAGGGAGCAGGCTATGGAGAGGGCAGCAGGTCTGGCCAGTGTTGGCATGGACAGCTCAGGATCCACAGGTGAACGTGGCCAGTCAACCTCCCATGAGCACCAGCACAGTTATGAAGCCAGGAGACTTGCTGATTAAACTGGAAAACTGCTATTCTTAGCGGCAAGCTGTCATCCAGCCCTTTTGAAAAAGGAGAGAAACCACTTAGCCAAGGTCTAAAAATACTTAGGGACTGACAAGCAGCTCTGGCCAGAACTTGGGCCTACAACCTTGCTGAGATGTACTGTGTAGAGGAAGGCATAGTGCATCAGAAGGACCTTGCAAGATCACAGAACACTCTGTTTTGTGACCCAAATAAATAGTTTTTTTTTTTTTTAAATTTTCTATCCATGTCCCTTTTGGGCCTCCCAGGTATCATGGTGGTAAAGAATTTGCCTGTCAATACAGGAGACTCAGGACATTTGGGTTTGATCCCTGGAGGCTGGCAGTTCAATCCTGCAGGGTTGGAAAGATCCCCTGGAGGAGGAAATGGCAACCCACTCCAGTATTATTGCCTGGAGAATTCCATGGACAGAGGAGCCTGGTGCTTCAGAGTCCATGGGGTCCCAAAGAGTTGGACACCACTAAGCAATCGAGCGTAATTGAACGCACATGGCCCTTTAATTATTAATTATAGCTAAAATAAAGTTTGTAAATATTTCATATTCAGTTCAGTTCAGTTCAGTTCAGTTCAGTTGCTCAGTCGTGTCCGACTCTTTGCAACCCCATGAATCACAGCACACCAGGCTACCCTGTCCATCACCAACTCCTGGAGTTCACCCAGACTCATGTCCATCGAGTTGGTGATGCCATCCAGCCATCTCATCCTCTGCCATCCCCTTTTCCTCCTGCCCCCAAGCCCTCCCAGCATCAGAGTCTTTTCCAATGAGTCAGCTCTTCACATGAGGTGGCCAAAGTACTGGAGTTTCAGCTTTAGCATCATTCCTTCCAATGAACACCCAGGACTGGTCTCCTTTAGGATGGACTGGTTGGATCTCCTTGTAGTCCAAGGGACTCTCAAGAGTCTTCTCCAACACCACAGTTCAAAAGCATCAATTCTTCGGCACTCAGCTTTCTTCACAATCCAACTCTCACATCCATACATGACCACTGGAAAAACCACAGCCTTGACTAGACGGACCTTTGTTGGCAAAGTAATGTCTCTGCTGTTTAATATACTGTCAGAGAAGGCAATGGCAACCCACTCCAGTACTCTTGCCTGAAGAATCCCATGGATGGAAGCGCCTGGTAGGCTACAGTCCATGGGGTCACTAAGAGTCAGATATGGCTGACCGACTTCACTTTCACTTTTCACTTTCATGCATTGGAGAAGGAAATGGCAACCCACTCCAATGTTCTTGGAGAATCCCAGGGACAGAGGAGCCTGTTGGGCTGCGATTTATGGGGTCGCACAGAGTCGGACACAACTGATGTGACTTAGCAGCAGCAGCAGCAGGTTGGTTATAACTTTCCTTCCAAGGAGTAAGCGTCTTTTAATTGCATGGCTGCAATCACCATCTGCAGTGATTTTGGAGCCCCCCAAAATAAGTCTGACACTGTTTCCACTGTTTCCCCATCTATTTCCCATGAAGTGATGGGACCAGGTGCCATGATCTTTGTTTTCTGAATGTTGAACTTTAAGCCAACTTTGTCACTCCCCTCTTTCACTTTCATCAAGAGGCTTTTTAGGTCCTCTTCACTTTCTGCCATTGCAATGACTAATACTGATAAAAGCTGCTCATATGCTAGCGTATTTCCAACATGACAGACACTGTTCTAAGCTGTTGCGCGCTGCATTTGATTGAGCCCTTCATTACCCCTGTGGGGTAGGTAATAGCATCATTGCCATTTACAGATGCAAAAACTGGGTTTTAGATGTGAGGAATCTGGGTCACTCTAGGTAGCCTGAAGACAGTCTAGTATGTGGGAAGGCCTGAAATTGGCCTTTGATTCCCATCCCTCCTCTTTGACGGCTGTGGGTTGCTTGATATTGTTTTCCTGGGTGTTCACAAGCTGCTCTCTTTCAACATCTCCCAGGAAAATCTTGGTTATTGGACCTCCATGGAGAAATTCTCAGTGCTTACGTGCCTTTGGGTCTCCTTGTGGAATTTATGCATCCTGTTCTGCTGAGCACAGTGGTCTGGTTTAATGATGCCTGTTTCAGTTAGCATAGAGATGATCCTCCCCTTCCACCGACACAAATGTTAGCTGCCTTACTTGTAGTATTGCTTGTGGGTTGACCCAGTGCCAACAGGCACCATTGCCTGTGAATATGTTTATAGGGTTTATCTTCATTAGAGCCTATTAATTTTCTCCTCCGTGCATTGAGCCCTGGGCACAGTGGAATTCTCAAAGGCTTTAGGGCAATACCAATATAGGCTCAGTTCTAACTTCCTGGAACCCCCACGTGACACAGCCACTGTGCAGGCGTGTTCATCTTCGTCCTTCGGCATTTGTATTTCAGGGGTTCTTGGGCGGGATGGAAGATGAATCTCAGGCTGCCATCTTGAATTGGAAGCCAGCACCTCCAATACAGGTTATATTTCCTTGATTCTGATGCTTCTCACTTGACAGTTTCTGTTTTATGGTTCTCTTGTAGCTACCTCACATTTTATGTGGATGGGGCTTGGGCACAAGTTCATAAATAAATCGCACAAACAAATAAGCCAATACAAATATGGTGACAATATTGATTTCTTAGCGAAGACTGCCTGCCACATCTGTGTTCCTTTTTCAGCAAGAAAAGGGACGAAAGAAGCAGGAAATGGAGAAATGCCTCACTCATGCTGGCGGCAGCAGTGAGTCCAAGTCCCCTTCCTGGTGTCTCGGTGTAAACAGGAGCTGAGGAGTTGAGATATAAAACAAGGAGGCAATCGAGGTGGCAGATGGCATGCCATTTGGACTGCCTCCTGCCCTGTGGGTATTTTGCCTCATTCTAGTGTCTGGCTAGAGCCCTTGGTGACAGTGGCTTCAGCTGGTTAATCTTGCAAGCCTTTGGATTATAGTTTGTATAGAGGATATCGACTTAACAAGCCCAGAGGAATCAATGATCTTTCTCTGCAAATCAGCCCAGGTGAATTCTTCATCGGCTGCCTCCCTCAATGTGGGCCCATCGGCTGATCTTGAAGAGTAGGGGAGCCCAGTTAGAGACAGCCCCACCAGGGAGGGGCTGGAGCTGAGAGGAGCAGGCGTATTTTCCTTGGGCCCAGCTGCAGAGTACACCACAGGGCTGCCCTCTCTGGAATGCACGCTGCTGTCTGAATTTTGCCATCCATAAACGCCTCCCTGGACCAGCTCTTGCCTGCTCTGACCCCTTGCTTCTCAGAACTGCTTATAAACAAAGTGGCTCAGAGGTGGGCCCTGGGCAATAGCTTGGCGGAAGTGGACAGAAGCGAGGCTGGCCTGTTCTTCTCGAAGGAAGAGAGGGAACAGCACAGGAATCCAAAACCACGCTCTCTGAAGGGTTGGCCAAAAAATGGGAAGGAATGCAGACATCTTTCA
Source organism: Capra hircus (assembly GCF_001704415.2). Classification (NCBI taxonomy): domain Eukaryota; kingdom Metazoa; phylum Chordata; class Mammalia; order Artiodactyla; family Bovidae; genus Capra; species Capra hircus. The sequence continues at coordinate 13,119,651 of NC_030828.1, read as the reverse complement.
TAGCCCCCAGATGTGTCAGCCATCATAAAAACGAGTTTCTGGGTGACTTTTAGGTTTTTTTTCCCCTACAAAGTAGGAGAAAGTCTTCAAAAACATTTAATCTTAAATAGTTGATGTATCAATTGATCTCTTCCTTAGAGCAAATAGGGCCAAAATATAAAAAGCACTGATTACTTCAGGACACTGAGGCAGCTTGTGCATATTAGAGTAATTGGAAATGACCATGAGGCAATAGTCTAACACTTGGAATATCTGTTCTCTGAGCATCTTCAAGGGCCTTCTGTAAGATGAGGCCACAGGGTAGAAAGGTGGCAAGCTTTGACTCTGATACTTTGCCACATTGCGGGCTCCAGTATTCCTGTTTTAAAAAGTTTCTGGTGGTTCAGGGCTTCCCTGATAGCTCAGTTGGTAAAGAATCCGCCTGCAATGCAGGAGACTCTGGTTCAATTCCTGGGTTGGGAAGATCCGCTGGAGAAGGGATAGGCTACCCACTCCAGTATTCTTGGGTTTCTCCTATGGCTCAGCTGGTAAAGAATCTACCTGCAATGTAGGAGACCTGGGATTGATCCCTGGGTTGGGAAGATTCCCTGGAGAAGGGAATGGCTACCCACATCGGTGTTCTGGCCTGGAGAATTCCATGGGCCTAGGGTCCATGGAGTCACAAAGAGTCAGACACGATTGAGCAACTTTCGCTCCCTGGTGGCTCAGATGGTAAAGCATCTGCCTGCAATGCAGGAGACCTGGGTTCAGTCCCTGGATTGGGAAGGTCCCCTGGAGAAGGAAATGGCAACCCATTCCAGTATTCTTGCCTGGGAAATGCTATGGACAGAGGAGCCTAATAGGCAACAGTCCATGGGGTTGAAAAGAGTTGGACACGACTGAGTGATTAACATGTTCACCTTTTTTTCACTTTCACTTTTGTTTTATTCAAATGCTCAAGCTGTGTTTAAGAGTGAAGGTGAGAGAGCTTGCATTCCTAGCTCTAAGGCAGATGTGTCTTCCAAGTGTCCAGCCTGCTGCCATCAAGGAATTGAGGGACAGAGCCTGTCACCATCACTGTTATTCTAGCCCCATCAGCTGTGGGGATCCCAAGCCAGGAGCCTGGCGGTTGGCCTCCCTGCCTCCCTCCTCCTATCCTTTCTCATCCCAGTAGCTGTGTCCAGTTGATGCTACTTACCCAGGGTCCAGGGTTCATCCTGGTCCCCATCCTCCTCACTGCAGCTCCTCTAGCCCAGGCTCCCTGTCTCTCACCAGATGGTCGAGACAGCAGCCTTGCTTGCCTCCCATACGGTTCGCACGTGGCACACGGTGTGGACTTTCTGGAGTTCACCGCAGCTCCTAGCTGTCACCAACTCGAACCCCTTCAGGAGTTGCTAAGACACTTGCAAATTCTGAACCTGATGTGTGCGGACCTTCATCATCTGGACTCTTCTGGCTTTTTAAAAAATCTCAAGACAGCCCATGCCTCATCACCTCCTCCCTACCTCTAGCCCCTATCCTCGGTTATTTAGAATTATTTTTAGCCACTTACTAGCTGGAGGATCTTGGCAGAGGGGAGTCAGATAACATTCCTGTTCCTCAGCTTCCTTGTTTGTAAACTGGGGATAATGGGGTTGCCAGGGGTTATTGAGGATAAAATAAATTAAAACAGACGTCATGCTATGACCAGAGCCAGTGCTGGTTTGTTGCAAAAATGTCATTGGATGGGCCCAGTGATAGTCACCCTAAGTGAAGTAATTCAGACAAAGACAAACTCCATACTATAGCACTTGTGTGTGTAATCTGAAAAATGATACAAAGCAGGAGCATCTGCACAGAGATAGAAAGCAAACTTACGATTATCAAAGGAGAAAGGGAGGGGAAGGATAAACTGGGAGTTTGGGATTAATAGATGCATGCTATTATATATAAAAGAGATAAACAAGGGGCTATAGCACAGGAACAATATTCAATTACTTGTACCTTTAATGGAAAGGAATTTGAAAAAAGAATATATATCTATGTAAAACTGAGTCACTTTGCTGCACATCTGAGACATTGTGAATCAACTATACTTTAAACAAATAAATGAAGCTGTTTGAAACATGTGTAAAATCTAGGCACATTAGAATGCCAGCATGTTGTTTTCCTGTAACCTGAGTAGTAAGAATAAATACCTCTCTGGTAAAGAAATGTAGTACCTTAAACCACCTCTCACTTTCTTTAGGTCTCTCCTGTTCACCCTGGAGGGCTCAGCTAAATGCCATGATAGCTAATTATCACCCAGAAGCCCCCATCCCTACCTGGGCAGGGTCCCCTGCAAGAGGCTTTTGTAGCGCAGTGATCAGCACTTCTGCAGAATGGGACCCATCCACGTTGCGGCATCACCATCTGCATCCTACTCTGTCCCTGCAGCAGACTGAAAGTGTTCTCAGGGCAGGAACTTTCTCAGGTACCTGAGGCCTCTTGGTAAGTACATATTGCTAATATGAATATTCATTGGAAAGACTGATGCTGAAGCTGAAGCTCCAAAATTTTGGCCATCTAATGCGAAGAACCAACTCACTGGAAAAGACCCTGATGCTGGGAAAGATTGAGGGCAGGAGGAGAAGGGAATGACAGAGGATGAGATGGTTGGATGGCATCACTGACTCAATGGACATGGGTTTGAGTAAGCTCTGGGAGCTGCAGTCCATGGCGTCTCAAAAGAGTCGGACATGAACAACAGCAACATATATATATATAATGAGTGTAACTGGCTAGATGGGAGAGGCTAGGCCAGCCTCAGGTAGATGCTTGTGAACCCGGGGAGGGTCATATTTCTTTTCATTATTGGATAAATGGTTAATTCTCTTTTAACGAGCCAAAGGAAAAACAAATTTACCAAGTTGACATTTAGCAAAAGCCATTTCGACATCTAAAGATGTTCTTAGTTCTGCAACTCTGGATGACCTTGCACTTGAAAATGTCACTGCCAGTTTGCTGGGCTGATTAGGGTTGCCCGTTCGCTCTTGCCTCTAAACCCCTGCCCTGCCCATTTCTTTCCTCAGCTGGGGTTTCCTCCAACACACTCCCACTTTGGCTAGAATTCCATGCTCCCTGCTCTCTCCTCAGCTCAAGGTGAGTTTCATCTGGGCTCTTGAGAGCAGCTGGGGAAATACTCTCTGTATTTAGGTCTCATGTGGTTGTGACTGGACACAGGGTGATGTCCTGGGGAGGAGACAGTCTCTGCAGCCTGGACCAGCTGTTCAGCGTTGACACGGCTGAAGGGTTCTGTCATTCCAGTTGACCATGGCCAGCTAAAATGTGTGAGCTTGCTGGGAGCTAATAGTTCCAAATCTGTGTACTGTATAGGGCTATGGGAACAGATGATGGTGGGTCTTTTCCAATGCATTTGATTTGTCCATTGTCACATGAACCAGAGAGGGGGAGGAAGGTCTGTAATACACTGAGCTGTTTCTCCAAAACTTACACCTGGAACCTCCTTCTGAGAATATATAATCTCTTACCTTGCCTTGTCCTATAGGAATTAAAAAAGAAAAGCATTTTGTCACTTTCTCGTGTTACCAAAATTGAATTTAAGAATTTTTAGACATGTTTTTCCCCATCTAATTATTGATGCATGCTGTTCTATTTACTCTAAATTAATTATGTAAGAAAAGCATGATTCATCCACAAAGACACTCAGTAATTGCATAGTTGATCACACTTGGTTGAGAAACACAATTTTAAAATGTAAATGGAAATTTAATTATGTGTTAGCATTGAAAATAGGCAAGACCTGCTTTTGTGACCTCACATTTGGAATTCCTGCATTTTGACTGAAAAAAATTCAACTGATTAATTTTGAGTTTTATCTCTAAATATTGACATAAAAGAGGAGAACAGGTCACTTGCCGTTACTTATTTAAACTATCCCATTGGTGGAGTGGATAGTTTCATTCCCAGTAAAGGAAGAAGCATGCATTTAATTCTCATTATAGCTTTTTTACTTTAACAATGGGTTCTGGAATGCCAGAGACAGCCTGAAGGGCCACTAAGGCTTTTGACTAAATAAATGAAATTTAGAGATTAGGCTCAGAAAATATAGGAGTGATTTGGCAGAATTATCATTTCTTGAAAAAATTTTTGATGTGGACCGTTTTTAAAGTCTTTATTAAATTTGCTGCAATATTGCTTCTCTTCTATGCGGTGGTTTTTGGCTGCAAGGCGTGTGGGATCTTAGCTTCCTGACCAGGTGCTGAACCCACACCCCCTTCACTGGAAGGTGAAGTCTTAACCACTGGACCCCCAGGGAAGCCCCAGAATTATCACTTTTAAGCTTCTTGTGTGGGAGGCAGCTTCTAAGATGATTCCTTCTTCTAGAGAGTGGGCTGAACCTGGTGAAACTGATGGGATAACAAAGAAACTGACGGGATATTACTTCCAAGGACAGGTTGTAAGGGACTGTGACTTCTCTTTTGCTCTCCTTCTCTCTTCTCACTTGCTCATGCTGATGAACCTAGCTGCCATGTTATAAGGAAGCCTCCACATACACCCTCCAGGGTGACTTCCAGCCAACAGCTGGTGACGAACTGAAGCTCTCAGTCCAACGCCCCACGAGGAGTGGAATCCTGCTGAAAACCACGGAGTGAGCTTGGAAATGGATCTCGTCCCAGTCAAGCCTTTAGATGACTGCAGCCCCCCTCAACACCTTGATTGTAGCTTGTGAGACCTTGTGAGCCAGAGGACTCAGCTAAACTGTGCCCAGATTCCAGAGTCACAGACATAATGTGACATAGCTCATGCTTTTATTTTAATCCACTAAAGTTAGAGTAACGTGTTATGCTGCAATAGGTAAGTAACACATTATTGACCAGAAATGTATTAATATGTCTTTAGTTACCTGAATGCTATTGACTAGAGTGCCTCAATATATATACTTGTGTGTTCACTTACGTAACAAATTATAGGCCACAGGTGTCAGTTTCTGCAAAAATCTCCTGGTCAATAAAGAGTTAGAATGCTTCATTTCTTGGTTGCTGATTTCCACATCACTGTTTCTTATGCTTAGGTCTTTAACCAGAGGCGACGCATTAAGGGAAATCTGGTACACATGACATAGAAATACAACAAGGTTATTCAGATCCAACCTGGGCAGCTGAGCCTCAAATCACCCAAAGGTCTGAATCAGGAATGTGCCCATCTGCCTTCTCAAACAATCGCCCTAAAATTAGACAAAGAGGTTCTCAAGCAGTTTTGTTTATTTTAAAGAGAAAACGTATTTATTTCCTTTGTTGATTTTATAAAGATGCCGCTTCCACCTTTTGTGATGTGAACCCAGGTGATAGCTAAGGGAAAAACAGCATCCATGGGGCAGCCAGGAAAAGAGAGCGTGTGGGGCAGCCTAGGGGAGGTTTTGACAGCCAGGACCAGAGGTAGAAAGTAGCCCCTCTGCTCGCATTTGATCAGCCAAAAGTAAGTGTTAAGACCATGTCACACTGCAAGGGATGCTGGGCAATATAACCTAGCACTGTACCTGGAAGGAGGAGGAGACAGATTCTGGCAAAACATAGCCTGTCTGCCAAAACAAGTAACTCTTATGAAGTTAAATTGATGATGTACAGGGGCTTCTCTTGGTAAAGAATCTGCCTGCCAGTCCAGGAGATGCAACAGATGCGGGTTCAGTCCCTGGGTCAGGAAGATCCCCTGGAGGAGGAAATGGCAACGCACTCCAGTATTCTTGCCCCCAAAATCCTATGGACAGATGAGCCTGGCCAGCTATAGTCCATGGGGTCTCAAAAAGTCTGACACAACTGAGCGAGTGAGCACCCGCATGATATGCAGACACCATACTAAGCATTACAGATACACACGAGGTAGGAAAGAGTGGTCCTTGTTCTCAAAGACATCACAGTCTAGCTGGAGGCATCTGTTGATGAAAAGTGGTTTGGAAAGCAAGCCTTATGCCAGATTCCACCACCCCCATGTGAAAAACAGTAGCAGCTACAGAGTGTTCTGTTCATGGGCTGAACAGTACATGTTCATCCTGTGGAAGAGTCATCCCCAATGCCAGGGGGCCACAAAACCACTCACCTGAAGACTCTCTTTGTTAGCAAGTATGTACATGACAAAACCTCTCCCTCCCCGGGGGCAGTATCTGTGACTGTGAACTTGCAAGTGATGTGTGTGGGAACCAAATTGGCTAGTGGTCTGAAACTCCAGTGACCACTACTTGCAAGAATAATGTTTTCTAAGGTAGTTGTCAACATTTTTGCCAGGAACTGGGAAATCAGGGTATAAATTGGAGCAAGATCTTTGGAAACATGATTTTGTGCTATAGACTAAACTTGAAAATATATATAACCTGTGACTCAGCAGTGTTCTCCTTCCTACCTTGGGAAATAGTTTGATCGTGTACATGAGCATAAGAATGTTCATCACAGAGATGTCTGTGCTGGTGAAAAACTGACAACAGCACAAATGTCCATAAATAATAGAATAAAGTCTGGTGTAGCCACACAATGGAATATTACACAGCAGCGAACATGAATAATTTGTAGCTTCTTGCATTAATATGAATGAATCTCAAAAATGTAATGCTGAGTGCAAAACACAAGTCATACAGATGACTTCATTTATGTGAATTTCAAAAACATCCCAAACTGAACAATATGCTCCTTCAGTTCAGTTCAGTCGCTCAGTCGTGTCCGACTCTTTGCGACCCCATGAATCGCAGCACGCCAGGCCTGCCTGTCTATCACCAACTCCCGGAGTTCACTCAGACTCACGTCCATCAAGTCAGTGATGCCATCCAGCCATCTCATCCTCTGTCATCCCCTTCTCCTCCTGCCTCCTATCCCTCCCAACATCAGAGTCTTTTCCAGTGAGTCAGCTCTTTGCATGTGGTGGCCAAAGTACTGGAGTTTCAGCTTTAGCATCATTCCCTCCAAAGAAATACCAGGGCTGATCTCCTTCAGAATGGACTGGTTGGATTTCCTTGCAGTCCAAGGGACTCTCAAGAGTCTTCTCCAACAGCACAGTTCAAAAGCATCAATTCTTCGGTGCTCAGCCTTCTTCACAGTCCAACTCTCACATCCATACATGACTACTGGAAAAACCATAGCCTTGACTAGACAGACCTTTGTTGGCAAAGTAATATGCTCCTTAGGGATATGTATATAGTGCTGGTGATTCATGCTAGCTATTACTTCCTTGTGCTCTGAGAAGGGGCAGGCAAGGGAGTGGCATGGAGGGACTGAGCTTGCACTATTCAGCCTTTCTGCCTGTTTCTGCCCTTTTATCATTGGAAAAATGAATGACCTGGGCCCTACCTGTCCCTGGAGCCTCTCATGCTAATCTTGGCATTATAGTGAAGTCCTGGCCAAAGCCGAGAGGGTGGAGGGAGGAAAAGACAGAGAAAGAGAGAGGAGGAGGAGAAGAAAACGAAGGGGAAGAAGAGGGAGGAGAGGAGGAGGAAGAAGGGGAGGGATCAGGGAGGGAAAGTTAGAGGGAGAAAGAAAGGGAATGAACATGGAGGGTGGAGGGTAATACGTTTTAAGAATGGAAGACAGAATCAGGTTTTCTGACCCCATTTACACGTTCAAAAAATGCATATGCGGACTAGACATCTAGCCCTTTCACTGTGCAAAGCAATTCCTTAGGTTTCATGTTATTTCATCCTCACAGCAGCCCCACAAGCACATGCGGTCATTCCCGTTTTCCTTATTCGGAGTGTAAAGCTCAAGGAGGTTAAGGGATTTACCCAAGGTCATCATGGTGGGGATGGGAACTTTGGTGTTCAATCTAAAATGTATAGATGCAGAAGTTCAGGGAATATTCTTGGAAAAATCTCGTGGGAAATAACTTCATTGAAGCCTTGTCCCTTTGAATACTGCCATCTCAGCCTGGCAATCCCCCTTCTCCATTTTAATTTATGATTTTTGCTCCAGGGTACATCATTTGAAGGGCAAATAAAGCGCTAGCAGCGTTCTCCCTGCATGGACTCTGGAGGCCTGCTCCTTTGAGCAGGTGGCTTGGTACTTGCAGATGTGGTGAGCTTATACATCTGGCAAGCATTAGTTAGTGGGCAGCACATGCTATTTCACAGCCCTAATGAAATCTGGGTCTGCTGCATTTTAATAAACCATTCAAGGAAGAAAGATTCCTGGCATTCTGTTGGCCAGTACGGGTCTGGAAGAAATAGAAAAATTTCTATCATCACAATGGATTTAGTTATTTTCATCTTGTACAAAGTTACTCCGGGTTGAAAGGCTGGACAAGATAGCTCTTGATTAAATGAAAACTATGTCTGACTAGTACATAAATTATGTAGCGGAGGAACAGAAAAATCAGTGTCTTTCATTAGCTCAGTCCCCATCATGGTTTAACTCAGACTGAGAAGCTTGTCTGCCTTGAAAGTATGTTAACAGCTACATGGCTGACACATTTCTTTGAAGGAATACTGGGGTTAGAGATTGAGTTTTAGTGATGGGCATCAGCTGTTCTGAGCTTCCCAGATGGCTCTAGAGGTAAAGAACCCACCTGCCAGTGCAGGAGATGGAAGAGACTCAGGTTGGATCCCTGGGTTGGGAAGACCCCCTGGAGGAGGGCATGGCAACCCACTCCAGTACTCTTGCCTGGAGAATCCCACGGGCAGAGGAGCCTGGCAGGCTACAGTCCATGAGGTGGCCAAGAGTCGGACACGACAGCAACTAAGCACTCATTAGCTGTTCTGGATTCCTTGCAGTTGTACTGCTTTATTTTGTGTTTATCAACCCATTGGTTCTGCTCTTACCACATTCATACCCAAAGGTCCTTTTTTATATCTTCTGGCTTATTTGCTTGATTTGTAAACCATAACTTGCCTTCCTCATCCTCACCCATCCATTCCTTGTTCCTAGACATATATTAAATGTACAGTTTCCTCTTTCCCCAGGAGTCAGTAGCCTAGCTACTTGAAGTGGGGAGGACAATGCAGTCAGATGAAATTAACCGCATTTTTTGTTCTCCTGGGAACTTGAATTTAGAAGGGAGTAGTAGTAAATTATGCAGTTCAATAAATACCCCTGGCTCTCCTTCTTACATGGTAGGACTGCATTTCTTGGCTCCATTGTGGTTGGACAGAGCCTTTGAATAGTTCTGACCAAGGAGCTGTGAGCAGAACTGACATGGGTTTTTTCAAGGATGTGCACGACTCCTAAAAACCTTTCCCCCTTTTCCCCTTTGGCATGACAACCTGCTGGAGATCCACACCAACTCTGATGAACAGATTCCCTACCAGTACACCGTGGACTATAAAATAAGTGAGAAATGAAACATTATTTCTCATAGAACAAACTTATAGCTACCAGGGGACAGGCGAGGAGAAGAGAGATAGATCGAGAGTTTGGGATGGACATGTACACACTGCTGATTTTAAAATGGATAACCAACAAAGACCTACTGCATAGCTCAGGGAACTCTGCTCAATATTTTGTAATAACCTAAATGGGAAAAGAATTTGAAAAAGAATAGATTCACATATATGTACAGCTGAATCACTTTGCTGTATACCTGAACCTAACACGGCCTTGTCAATCAATTATACTCCAGTATAAAACAAAAATTTTAAAAAACTAAAAAAATAAATAAAAGCCATTGAAGTGAAATTGTTTGTTACTAGTTTATACTAGTAATAATCTATATTGACTGATCCAGAGGGAGAGAAAAAAAATTCAGGTAAGAAAGAAAAGGAAGAGAGGCTAGGAAGTTTGGGATTAACATATACACACTGCTATATTTAAAATGGATAACCAACAAGGACCTACTGTATAGCATATGGAATTCTGCTCAATGTTATAAAACAAACTAAATGGGAAAATGTATAACTTAATCCACTTTGCTATACACCTAAAGCTATCACAACATTGTGCATCAGCTATGTGTGAATATGTGTGCTAAGTTGCTTCAGTTGCGTCCGACTCCATGTAGCCCCGTGGACTGCAGCCCAGCAGGCTGCTCTGTCCATGGGATTCTCCAGCAAGAGTACTGCAGTGGGCTGCCATGCCCTCCTCCAGGGGATCTTCCCAACCCAGGGATCGAACCCATGTCTCTTAGGTCTCTGGGATTGTCAGGCAGGTTCTATACCATTAGCGTCAACTGGAAAGCCGATTAACCAACTATAATATAAAACTAAAAATTTTTGAAAACAGGAAAGAAAATCAAGGAGGCAGTACTTCTTATGTCTGTGTGCTGGGCTTGCAATGTATGTCCTTAGGACTTGTGGTTGTTCATTAGTTGTCCATTCACACAGTATGTAGCCTTTTGAGTCTGGCTTCTTTCATTGAGCATGATGCATCTTAAATTAATATATGCCTTTGCATGTATCCATAGTTTGTTTCTTTTTATTGCTAATTCAGAATAAGCAGCTGATGAAGCTACCCCACAGGAAGCTCACCATCATTGCATGGTCAAATTTTGTACCCTAACCGCTTGCAACCCCAAGACAACATTGATACCTTATTTTGCTGTTGGCAGAAAAGAGATGTAAAGTTTTTAATAAAAAACAAACAAACAAAAACCAGGGATCCAGAGGTTTCTGGGTAACGCATGAAGCACTGGAAAGAACCTGTCATTTCCCAAAAGGTCATGAAGATCAGTTAACATTATGAAAGGATGTCTCAAAACTGCAATACATGTGCTCATGTGTGTCAGGGGTTATTTGACACCCTCAGCGTATTTTTCTGGCACAACTGACTCAAGGGTTTAGAATAAATGCTTAATAATGTTTTTATTTAAAAAAATAAACTGAAAAGTATTTATAGAAAATTACATAGATCACAAATGTACATACCACTGAGTTTTCAAAAACAGACCACACCCTTGTAACGGAACTTAGATCAAGAAATAGTATTGACTTCCTCAAGGGTCACCATTCATCCTGACTCCTAACACTGGACATTAGTGTTGCCTGTTTTATACTTTAAATGAATGAAAGCACACGTGATGTGAGCCTAATTCTTTCACTCAGCGCTGATTGTGGGATTTACCCATATTTTGAATGTAGTTGCTCATCCTTAATTTACAATATTTCATTGTGTGACTTCCCTGGTGGCTCAAACGGTAGTCTGCCTGCAATGCAGCAGAGCTGAGTCTGACCCCTGGGTCAGGAAGATCCCCTGGAGAAGAGAATAGCTTTTCTCTCCAGGATTCTTGCCGGGAAATCCCAAGGACAGAGGAGCCTGGATGGGCTACAGTCCATGGGGTCACTGCGACTAACACTTCTACTTTCATTTAAAAAGTCTTTATTGAATTTGTTACAATATTGCTTCTGTTTTTACGTTTTGGGTTTTTTGGCTGCGAAGCATGTGGGATTGTAGCTCCCAGACTAGAGACTGAACCCACACCCCCTGCATTGGAAGGCAAAGTCTTAACCACTGGCCCACCAGGGAAGTCCTGCTTTGTTTTCTTGAAGAGACCCTTTCATTGTCATATAATGTCCCTTCTCTTCTCTGGTATTTTCCTTGTTGCGAAATCTTCTTTCTCTGAAATCAAAATGGTCACTTACCAATTTCTTTCGATTAGTGTTTGTATCACATGTCTTTTTCTATTTGTTTACCATTATTTCATTTGTATCCATATTTTTAAAGTGGATTTCTTAAAGGCAGCATATAGGGAGTCTTTACAGTTCTTTCTTAAATCCCAGCTGATGATTTCTGACTTTTAATTGGTGTGTTTAAGCCACTTACATTAATTATTGATATGGTTGAATTTAGGCTACTCTGTTATTATTTATTTTCGTTCCTCTATCTCATCTCTCCTGCTTTCTTTGGGTTGAGTATTTTTCAGTCTTTTATTAAATTTTTTCTATTAACTTTTTGGTTTCTCTCTCTTTGTGTAGATTTTTTTTTAGTGTTGCTCTGGGGATAATAGTCACATATGAATTTTTACAGTCTAATTAGACTAATTTCACCTAATTGGTCGAGTAGAGTGTGGAACTCTCACAGCCAATTAAGTCCCTTTCACCCCGTCACTTCGGTAGTCATATGCATTATGCTTACATACAGTGAAAACCTCACTAGACAATACTGTAATTTTTGCTTTTAATAGTCATAAATATTTTAAACCTAAAGAGGAGAGAAATAGTGCAATACGTTATGCAGCTATTTATCATTTCCGTTGGTTTTCCTTCCTTACAAAATTCCACATTTCGCTTGGTGTCACTTCTCTGTGTAAGCGGCTTCTTTTGCCATTTCTTTTTGAGCAACTCTGCTAACAATGGTTATCCCACCTTTCCTACATCTAAGAGCATCTTTATTTTACACTTATTTCTGAAGGCTATCTTCACATGGAGAATTGTGCAGCAACGGTTCTTTTCTTTCCGTATGCTATGAAGATGTTCTCATTCCTTCTGATCCATGTTATTTTCATAATAACTTCAGTAACTTGAATTGTTGCTCTCTTTTATGTAATGTGTCATATTGCTTTATCTTTGGTTTTCATCAGGTTGACCATGATGTACCAATGGCACAGGTTTCCTTGAGTTTCTCTGATCTGGTATTCCTTGAGATTCTTAAATCTTAATTTATGCCTCATATTACTTGAGAAATTTTTAGCTATGCTTTTTCAAATGTTTTCTTTTTGCACCAATTTATTTCTTCTCTCTTCTGGAACCCTAATGACACAGACGTTAATAGTTTGCTGATAAGGAATTCTAAATTCTAAACAATTCTAAATTATTTTTACATGAAAGCGTGCAGCCTGAGACTGCGAGATTGGCATGAACTTTTCAGATAAAGCTTGTGTTTGAGTAAACATTTTGGCTCCTAGGGGACTTCGTCTCTCTGCTTAGACAGAAGATGGAGAAGGGACAATCCCATGGGGACAGGTCGTGGGGGTAACAAAGACCCGTGTTCATTGTGTGACCGACCGACCCTGCGAGGGTCTGCAGCCCCTCTTTCCTCAGAAAGACTTTTCTTTAGAGGTTCTCTGCTGCTTTTTTTTTTTTTTTCTGATAACTGTTCCTGTCAGAAATTTTATGCAGACTTACTGATTCTAGAAAACAGTAGAAACACCCCTGGCTGCATGAATCACAGGCATCTATTGGGATGTTCCTGTCTCCACTGTAATTGTTCTGGGAGGTGGCATCCCTGGGAATTCCATTTCTCCGACATCCTTGCCTCAGGCATGAAGAGGCTCTCTTGCCATAATGATGCACTGAAAGTGTGTGTTGAGACACCATTTTTGGAGAAAATTATCATTTAATTTTACAGATGTTTTCTGTTGATGGACAGGGTTGGGGGTGGAAGATACTGAGGGCTGAGAGTGCCTTCCTGCGATGGGAGCAGGACTGAAGTTCTTCTCAGCACTGGGCCGGGAAGGGGGGATGGAGCGGAGAGGAGAGAGCGAAGGAGACAGACGATGGGGTCTGCAGACGCCTGAGGGGGGAGACTCTGCGGGGATTGGATGAAAACCTGAACAAACCAGCCAAGCATTCTGCATCATCCCCTGGCTTCCAGGTGTTCTTGTGACTGGCCTCCAGGGAGTGTGTACTAACCAACGACTTTCACAACCAGGCCAGCATATCTTGAAGCAGAGCGAATTCATCAGGAGTATAGAGCTTCCTCATTTTCATTGAATACATTTGAAAGGCTGGAATGAGGTGAAGAGATATTTGGACCTCTTCTCAGGCTACTCTCAGCTTTGGGATATATAGGAAAATCTTAATCTATTCTTTAAAAACTTTATTGAAGTATAGTTAATTTACAATGTTGGGTTGAATTTCTGCTGTATTGCAAAGCGACTCAGTTATGCATATATATATTCTTTTTCATATTTTTTCCATTATGGCTTGTTACAGAATGTTGAATATAGTTGCCTGTGCTGTACAGTAGGGCTTTGTGGTTTATCCATCCTATATATAAAGGTTGGCATCTGCTAACCCCAAACTCCCAATCATTCCTCCCCAACCCCCACCCTCTTGGCAACCACAAGTCTGTTCTTTAGATTTGTGAGTCTGTTTTATTTTCTTCTCCTAGATATGTTCATTTGTGTTATATTTTAGGTTCCAATCTTTTCTTTAATGCCCAGTATTCCAGGATCAACAAAAAACTCATTCCTGCACCCTGGATGCTGTACCTGTTACCTGCCATGAAAGATGATCAGAGCTGGGTGAACCTCGATTTTTGCATCAGTCATTTTTGTGAGATGGTTATTTTCTCTCGTTGGGGCTGTGATTTGAAATTGGATAACCTTAAAATGTAGACCCTTGATTGTATTTAATATTTTGAGCCATTTTGTGAAATCTCCTGATATTAGGATGCAGCCTTTCTCCCAAGTTTCTGTCTCTAGTTGCCCTCACATCAGCTTATATTGTTATTGTTTGGAAACAATAGCTGGCTAGACATCAAATAGTGCCTTCCCAACAGCAACCCACTTGCTGTGTCCTCCTGGTTTTCTCTTCTTCCTCTTGTATACCTTTCATTATTTACCCATGGTTCAGGGAGAAAGCCTCTTGTGGGTGAGGAGATGGTGCTGTCAAAACAAGAAAAGGAAAAGCCTATCCTCCTTTCATTTAATGTTTCTTTATTGTGGAAATGCTTCTGCTGAAAGCTGCCAAGACACAAAAATGGCTGAGGGAGGTGGGGAGGTGGGCAGGAGCCCAATCTCCAGACAAGGCAGGGAAATACCAGCCATAGGATAAGGAGAGGAAAAAGAGATTCCTGGGGTGGGGGGAGACCCACCTACACGTGGTTAGAGGGGATAAACCTCAGGCGAGCAGGAGTGGAACAATTTTCCACTGTGAGTTTTCCATAGTTAGCAGTAGCCCCTCCTGTGAGGGATGAAGTAGGGATGGGCTGGTTTGGTGCCTGGGACTCTGGGCTTAACAGTGGTCAGCAAGAAGAAGGAAGGACCAATGAGAGAACTTAAGTGGAGGCTTCTTAGTCTTGGTCCAACATTTGGAGAAATGAAAAAAAACAATTCTTGGGTTTTATTCTAGCTCAACACTTCTTGAGCCCTAGTGTGCATTAGAATTATCTGGGAATCTTGATGAAATACAGATTCTGATTATTGAGGTCTGCAGTGGGGTCTGAAATTCTGTGTGTCTAATGAGGTCCCTGCTGATGTTGTTGCTGCTGGCTCCAGGACCCACAGTTTGAGTAACAAGTGTCTCAGTTCAGTTCAGTCACTCAGTCGTGTCTGACTCTTTGCGACCCCATGAACCACAGCACGATGCCAGGCCTCCCTGTCCATCACCAATTCCTGGAGTTCACCCAAACCCATGTCCATTGAGTCGGTGATGCCATCCAACCATCTAATCCTCTGTTGTCACCTCCTCCTCCTGCCCTCAATCTTTCCCAGCATCAGGGTCTTTTCAAATGAGTCAGCTCTTCGCAACAAGGGTCTAGAACAGTTAAATCATAATCTCTCGGGGGCAGGTCCTAATTATGGGCTTCTGAAGAGGCTCCCCAGATTTATAGGGTTGAGACCCATTGCCTTAGAACCTCGTAAACGATGGGAGTTCAGGAACTCGGGGACCACCGCCATGATTAAAGCCCACCCTGCTGAGGTGGTGTGGCAGATGATCCCTTCTGCGTGGAACTCGAAAGATCTCCAAGTCTGCTTGGGGGAGCAAGGGACAATCATTATAGCACATGGCCTTGGTGTCTTTGGGGGAAGAGGTTTGCTGTGTGGAGTCAGAGTGTTCTCAGCAAAGTCCACGTCAAGGATTTCTGTGGTCAACAAGCCCCTTGGTGGTCGGAACTCTGGATTTTCCTAGTTACTATGATTCTCTTTCTAGAGTGATTCTGTTTGAACTTCAAAAACTTCTCTTTTACCCTCAAAATGGCACAGCCAGTTCAATTCAGTTCAGTCACTCAGTTATGTCCAACTCTTTTTGACCCCATGGACTGCAGCGTGCCAGGCCTCCCTGTCCATCACCAACTCCTGGAGCTTGCTCAAACTCATGTCCATCAAGTCGGTGATGCTGTCCAATCATCTCATCCTCTGTCGTCCCCTTCTCCTTCTGCCTTCAGTCTTTCCCAGCATCAGGGTCTTTTCAAATGAGTCAGTTCTTCGAGTCAGGTAGCCAAAGTATTCAGCATCAGTCCTTCCAATGAATATTCAGGACTGATCTCCTTTAGGATGGACTGGTTGGATCTCTTTGCAGTCCAAGGGACTCTCAAGAGTCTTCTCCAACACCACAGTTCGAAAGCATCAATTCTTCGGCGCTCAGCTTTTTATAGTCCAACTCTCACATCCATACATGACCACTGGAAAAACCATAGCTAGGTCTGTGTCAAATGCATTTTTTTTACCTGATAGAAGATGGAACAATTCCAGAACTGTCAGTGCAGAACTCAGACACAAACGAAGCAAAATTAAAATAAAAACACTTTGAGAGAAGGAAGTAAATACAATATAAAAACATGAACTGTCACGGCTGGCTGGAGTCGGTTCATAACCCATTAAATGTCCACCTAGTGTATATGGTGGATCATCCATCTTGAGAGTCCCTTGGACTGCAAGGAGATCAGACCAGACAGTCCTAGAGGAAGTCAACCCTGAATACGCTTTGGAAGGACTGATGCTCAAGCTGAAGCTCCACCTGATACTTTGGCCACCTGATGTGAACAGCTGACTCATTGGAAAACACCCTGACGCTTAAGAGTGAGGGCAGGAGGAGAAGGGGACGACTGAGATGAGATGGTTGGATGGTATCACCGACTTAATGGACATGAGTTTGAGCAAGCTTCGGGAGATGTTGATGGACAGGGAAGCCTGGCGTGCTGCAGTTCTTGGGGTAGCGGAGAGTCCGACACGACAGAGCGACTGAACAACAAATTATTCTTCGGGTAATTTAACCCACGGCCTTGGAGATTATTCCTTTGATTTCCCGCATGAGCCTAAGGCCACTCCTTCAGAAGCCAGAATTTACCCTCCCTTCCTCCCTGTCCACGGGCTCTATCATTCTTCCTGATTTTGATTGCCCTGTCATCCTGTGACTTTGGATAATAGGCCATTATTCTAGGAATTACCATTATATTTTATTAATAAGACCTGGGAGAAATTATAAAGCAGGGAAACGCTGAAAGATTTGCGAGCGGAGCCCTCATATCTCTTGTCGAGTGTGGCCCTTTGCCACTGATGGATGAGGACAGCGCATGCTCCCTCCCCACCTCCCATCCTTTGCAGCCGGGGGAGTACCAGCCAGACCCTGGATCTGGGGACTGGTGGCTAAACCTGGCGCATGGCCTCCCAGGAGGGACAAGACCCAGCAGGGATGGTGACACGGAGGACTTACTGTGAACAGGGTGGCCAGTCACCCCCGCAAGTGGGGTCATGGTCAAAACTTCAAGCATGGGCTGACTAAGGAGAAAGCTGTGCACATCTCACGAGCATTATCTTTTATAGTGTTTCTTTCCCCTGATGATCAAAGAAGTATCCGCTTATCATAATAGACACATTTGGGAAGTACCAAATAGAGGCATTAAAGAAATGTACCATTTTTTCGAGGCATCCAGAAAGCTCACGTGTGGGCATATTTCCCTTTCATTATATATTCTTGTGTGGTTTTTCCCTTTCTATAGTTAAGCTCATTCTATTTACATTATTCTGTATACTCTTGCTTCCTATGGCGTTGCATTATCCCATGTAGTTCAAGAAAACTCTTCTTAAACATCATCTGACAGTGATTTTACCGTAGAATTAAAATCATGGCTCCTGTGCATGTTTGCCACTGTTCAAGAAGGGTATTTTCTCCACCGGTGAATTCCCCTAAAGCACGGTGCTTGGGGAAATTCCATCAACCACCCAGGCCATATGTCAGCGCCAGCCTTTTCTGGATCTGTGGCTGCCCCTCCCCCACCCTGCCGTGTAACTGGGCAAAGTGGGAGTCATAATAATTAGTGGTGCAGAGTTGCTTTATCTGTGAAAGAAGATCGTTGCTGTAAAGCACTCGGCAGAACAGCAGGGCTCTTGAAATCCGCCTGAGTCAGTTGCAGCAGAATTTCAAGTGTCTTTGCACTTGGTGTCCCCTCCACCTGGAATGCTTCCCTCCCCACCCCCAGCAATTTGTGTAGGAATCTGCTTGATTTCCTGCTAAGTAGTAATTTCCCACTCCACTGATTTGCTCAAAGATGACGGTAAAAAGGAGGTCTTAACGGAGAAAGGCGCTCACATGAGTTTCTGCAAGGGCAATTTTTCTGCATGGCCACAGTGCTTTGACGACACAGTGGTTCTCTGTCCACGAGATTCTCCAGGCAAGAGTACTGGAGTGGGTTGCCATGCCCTCCTCCAGGGGACCTTCCCCACTCAGTGATCAAACCTGTGTCTCTTAAGCCTCCTGCGTTGGCAGGTGGGTTCTTTACCTCTAATGCCACCTGGGGAGCCTTTTGATTACACAAAGGAAAGGAAAAAGGAAAGGAAACTGAAGTTGCTCAGTCGTGTCCGACTGTTTGCGACCCCATGGACGTAACCTACCAGGCTCTTCCATCCATGGGATTTTCCAGGCAAGAGTACTGGAGTGGGGTGCCGTTTCCTTCTCCAGGGGATCTTCCCAACCCAGGGATCTCCCACATTGCCGGCACATGCTTTATCGTCTGAGCCACCAGGGAAGCAATAATAAAGCCATTGATTACACAAAGGAGAGCAAAATAAAGCCATCCTTTCTCTTTGTAAGGGAGGTATAGTTTATTTGCAATATTATGTTTCAGGTGTACTTTACAACATACTGATTCTATATTTCATAAGTTATAAAGTTATTGTAAAACATTGGCTATATTCCTGTGCCATATAGTATAACCCTGTAGCTTATTTACTTTATACATTGTAGTCTGTACTTCTTAACCCCCTGCGCCTGTCTTGCCTCTCTTCTCTTCCCTTTCCCCTCTGGTAGCCGTTAGTTTATTCTCTGTATCTGTGAGTCTGCTTCTTTTTTATATTCCACATATGTGACAACATACAGTATTTGTACTTCTCTGTCTGACTTATCTCGCTAACATAATACTCTCTAAGTCTACCCATATTGTTGCAAATGGCAGAATTTCATTCTTTTTAACAACTGAGTAGTATTCCATTCTTTATCTTCTTTATCCGGCCATCTGTTGATAGACACTTAGTTGCACCCATGTCTTGGCAATTGTCAACAGTGCTGTTATAAACATCAGGGTTTCTAAGCAGTGGTTTTGCTTTCTTCAGCTATAGACCTGGGAGTGGAATTGTCGGATCGTGTGGTAGTTCTGTTTTTAACTCTTTGAGGAACCTCCGTTCAGTTTTCCCCTAGCGGCTGCACCAATCTACGTTTTGCTTCCACCAGCATTGTACCGAGTGTGTTTAGTTGCTCAGCTGCTTCAGTCACGTCCGACTCTGCAACCCCGTGGACTGTAGCCCACCTGGCTCCTCCGTCCATGGAAGTTTTCAGCAAGCACACTGGAGTGGGTTGCCATTTCCGACTCCAGGGGATCTTCCTGATCCAGAGACCGAATCCGCGTCTCTCATGCCTCCTGCACTGGCAGGCAGATTCTTTACCACTGGATTATCTGGGGCTCCGTTTTCTCTACACCCTCGCCAACACCTGTGTCCTCGTTTGACGGTAACCATTCTGACAAGTATGGCGTGACACGTCACTGTGGTTCTGATTTGTACTCTCCTATGATCAGCGATGTTGAGCATCTTTTCACATGCCTATTTGCATCTGTATGTCTTTTTTTGGGGAAAATGTCTATGCAGGTTTTCTGTCCCCTTTTTAATCAGGCAGGGTTTTATTTTGTTGCTATTGAGTTTTATGAGCGGTTTATATTTTGTATTAGCCCCTCATCAGTCAGAGCATTTGCAAATATTTCCTCCCGCTCTGTAGACTGTCTTTTTGCTTTGTCGATGGATTCCTTTGCTGTGCGAAAGCTTTTTTTTTTTTTTTTAAGATCTTTTTTAAATTGGAGGATAATTGCTTTACAATGTTGTGTGCAAAAGCTTTTAAGTTTAATTGGGTTCCAACTGTTTATTTTTGCTTTTGTTTCCTTTGCCTTAGGAGACAGATCCAAAAAAAAAAAAAAAAAAAAACCATGATTTATGTTAAGGAGTATTCTGCTTTTGTTTTCTTCTAGGAGTTTTATGGTTTCCAGTCTTACATTTAGGTCTTTAATTCATTTTGAGTTTATTTTTGTATATGGTGTGAGAAAATGTTCTAATTTCACAAAATGAGGTCACCCCTTGTATGCTTCCTGCAAAGCTCTTCTCTTTCCTTTCCTTGGCTCTCATTCCCCACCCCCGCCCTTCCCCCTTCTTTCTTCCTCACTCTGGATAACTGGGCTGCTTCCACCATCTTTTACTTTCTTAAATTGTCACATCTAATAAAGACCCTAGGCCTAGGGTGTGTGGGCTTAGGCTCAGTTTGGGCTGGATTTACATGGGAGGCATGGAGCCCAGTGGGAGATTGGAGTGGACCCCAGCAGACCTGCGTTCTTTCTTCTCTCTCTTACCACACAAGCCCGCATTTGTAAAGCGGGTACACTGAGAAAATGTCCCTCAAAAGTTAGAAAGAGAAAAACAAATATCATATATGAATACACATATGTGGAATCTAGAAAAGCGGTTTAGATGATCTTATTTGCAAAGCAGAAGTAGAGACACAGATGAAGAGAAGAAACATGAATACGGAGGGGAAGGGAGGGTGGGAGGAACTGGGAGGCCGGGGTTGACGCATATACACTATGGAGGCTACGCATAAAATAGACAGCTAATGAGAAGCCACTGAATAACACAGGGAACTCACTCAGTGCTCTGTGGTGACCTGAATGGGAAGGGAATCCGAAAAAGAGGGGCTCTGTGTTGATTCATTTTGCTGTACAGTAGAAACTCACACAACATTGTAAAGCAACCAGACTCCAGCAAAAATTGATTGAGGAAAAAGAGGCTTGAATAAGATAAAGCAACTAAAAAGCTTAACTCAATGTTTGCTCATTGGAAAGGTGCAATTAAAGAGAGTCCGGTTTTCAAATAGCGACATGAATTCCACCCTTTTTATTTTCTGGGACAATCCATCGTGGAGGTTGCATTGTTGCTGTGATTCCTGTGTTTGCTCAGCAAACATGCGTCAAGACCTTCTTTGGGATGAGCGTTGTGCTGGGTGCCAGGCTACAAAGATGATGCCTGGGTCCTTGTCACGGGACATCTTAGCAATTTTAATATGATGCGAATTAAGTTATATGTTTATGGCTATAGGTTTCTGAAGCACAGTTAATCTTACCATTTTTGGCTAACTGGGGAAGGCCCTGAATGACAGCATACTTCAGAATAATCAGTCTCATATAAGTGCCGATTTGAATTAAATGGAACTTAATCTTGCTTAAATACATACTGTGGTTGAAACTAGGTTAACAAGTGTTATCTAATAAAGAGATCCTTGGTGAGAACCAGTTAAGAATGACTATAATTAGTGATTGTTTATCATTGTCAGTTTAAATCCTTGGGTATTCCTAAAGTGCTTTAGAAGTGCTTAAGACGTGTCTGCCCTCTTAAGAGGCTTTAAAAACATTTTCTCTACAACCTTGTTGACACAGTTAATTAACAGTTAGAACAATAGACACAAATGCTTTCTTCTCAGGTTGTACTGGGGTAAAGCTTAAAGTACGATTATTTAAAAAATTCTGGTATGTGAAAGGTAGGTGGATGAGGGCTGGACAGCGTTTTAGCTCTGGTTAGTAACGGGCTGATGAAAACGTAAAAGTCCAAGCTTCTCCTCCATTCTTACTTTGGTTCTGCCTAATGGGTTTGTTCAAAATGTTTCAAATTTCTCGATTTTTTTTTAGAAACTGCTCTTACTTGTAATATCTCTGACAAGGTACTCTCAATCCTGAAATGAGGCATTAACTAGGGAGCTATTTTACTTTATTTTTTTGTGGACACTCCAGTGTTCTGGCCTGGAGAATTCCAATGGGTGGAGGAGCCTGGCAGCCTACAGACCATGGGGTCACAACGAGTCAGACACTACTGGGTGATCGACACTTTCTGTTCTTTCAGGCTTGTGCATGACAATTTGTTGGGGTACAGGGAAGGCAGGAAAAAAGGAGAAAAGGGGGGATTTTAAACGGCTGGGGGTGTGTGTGCCCAGAAGTGTGGCTCTGGGGGTCTTCTGGTAACCTCCCTGTTCCTCCAGGCAGGATTTCATGATGGCCTCTTTCCTGGACATGAGTCAGGAGTGCAGGGATTGGAGTGGGCCCGCCAGGCCCCTTTGTCACTTGGCTGCCAACATATTCGGAGCTTTTGCCTGGCCCCCTGGGGAGAGGGAGCTTGGCCACAGCTGGGGTCGCTCTGTCAGCAGGGCTGTGGGGAGAAGGAAGCCCTTCTGAAGGCTGGGGGGAACACCAGCGTCTAACAATGCGAACATAACCCTCATATAAGAAGGAAAGAAAGAAAGGCAGGAAGGGAGAAAGAAAGGCAGGAAGGGAGAAACGAATGAACAAACGAACGGGCAGAAGGAAGAAAGAAAAGAAAACGCTCAGTTCTTAGAGTGGATTTGGATTCACTCTGGCTTTCCTTGTTGCTGAATGCACCCAACGGTTGGTAGAGTGGATTTGGATTCACTCTGGCTTTCCTTGTCACTGAATGCACCCAACGGTTGGGAGAGAGGGTTGCTTGGTCCATGGTCCTCAGGTGTGGTCCCTGGACCCACAGCATTGGCATCTGTGAACTTGACCCAAATGTGAATTATTGGGCCTCTCCCCAGACCTACTGCAGCAGACGCCCTGGGGCTGAGGCCCAGTGATTTGTGTTACCAAGCCTCCAGGTGATGTCGATATAGCCAAAGTTTGTAAATCCCTGGCTTAGAAAAGTGCTAACATCTGGCCTTGAGGATTTCTTTGTTACACACTAAAAGAGGGATTTTAGACTTAGCATCTCTGAGTCCTCATCTACACGGTGGAGGTGATACTGAGCATCCCTTTATTCAACAAATAAGGATTGCATCCCTAATGAGCCAGGACAGTGGACAGGAAAACCAGAAAGGACTTGAGATCAGAGAGCTTAAAGCCTGGTGGGGAAAACAGATGTTGAGTGAATCATCACAAAATAGAAGTATATTGACCAACTGCAGTGAGCACTCTGGAGGAGAGCCACAGGCTCTGAGAGTTTGGAGCAGGGACACCTGACCTAGTTTGGGGGCTTGGAGAAGCTTCCTCAAGACAGTGACATTTGAGCTGTCAGCTGAAGGAGGAGAAGGTTGAGAAGGTGTCGGAGGAAGGGAGTGTGGGGGTCCAGGCAGGAGGAAAAATGGGTGAAGCCCATGAGCAGGTGGGGTGGGCACCATCTGGCTAAGGAGACGTAGTTCCCAAATTTGTCTGCACCCTGAAATCACCTAGCGAGCCTCAAAAAGTACTGATGCCCGGGTTACACATATAGAGGCCGTGATTCAGTTAAATATTAAACAAGTCCAGTGACTCTAACATGGGACGCGTCTGAGAAGCACTGGACTGAAAGGTGAGACTGTAGAGAGCCCGGAAGAGGAGAGACGTGGGGAGAAGGTAAGGGGCCGGGTAAAGATGCCGGTCTTTCTCTTAAGTGCACAAAGTGCCCTGCAGGGCTGCGGCAGTGCGGGGGGGGGGGGGGAGGGGGAGGGGGGGAGGGGGGGCCTGGGGGGGGAGGTGAGGGTGGGGGTGGGGGACGGTGACCTGAGAAGATCTGTGCTTGGAGAAGATGACTCTGGTGGCACTAGGGAGAAAATGAATTCGGGGGAGGTGGAGGAGATAGAGATGAGATGATCTACCCGCCTCAGTGCAGAGGACAAGGAGGTGGGGGATTCATGTGTGCGTGCTGAGTTGCTCCACTCATGTCTGCCTCTTTGCAACCTCATGGACTGTAGCCCGCCAGGCTCTCCTGTGGGATTCTCCAGGCAAGAATACTGCAGTGGGTAGCCATGCCGTCCTCCAGGGGATCTTCCCGACCCAGGGACTGAAGTCTTTTATGTCTCCTGTATTGGCAGCCCAGTTCTTTACCACTAGCACCACCTGGGGAGCCTGAGGAATTCATAAAGGACCTTATTTCTGGCTTGCAGATGTTCAGAGGCTGGCAGAGGACCAGTTTCGGGGGAAATCGTGAGTTCGGCTTTGGATATATTGAGTTCAATGCCATATGTGGTGACTTGGACAAGTAAGGGACTTGTGTGTCTTGTGTAACAAGGAGACAGGGGCTGGAGCGGTGGCTCAGAGGCGCTTTGAAGAGTTTAAGCTCTGCGCCTTTCCTCTCTGTGCTCAAGGTTGTGGCTCTGTGGTCCTGGGTGGTGGCTGTCCCTCAGGCTGCCTGTCGCCATTGCAGGCCAGAAGCAGGAAGCAGCAGGAAGGGGGCCGCGAGGGAGTGTTGGTCACAGGAACCTGGGTCAGGAGTATGCACACTTTTCCCCAGCTCCTCCCCTGTGCCCTTCAGGCCGTGACTGTGTACCCCGGCTGCCCCAGGGGGAAGGCAGTCTGGGGCAGCACACTGCACCCCAGATGAAACGAAGGATCTGGTCATAGGGATAAAGGGGAACGGACAGTGGGTGCCTGGCATAGTGCATACCCTTGAGATGCTTTTGACAGGCAGGGAGAGATGCTGGGCAGGTTGCTGAGAGGGAGTGAGGGGTGAGCATTTCATGGGCGTGATCGTAGCAGTGGCATTACAATCCTTTCCAGTGAAAAGGAGAACCTTTCCTTTGTGACTCCTGCTGTTATCTCAGTGATCAGTGTCCAAGTGAAAGAAATTAGTAATCTTGATCTAAGTCTTTCTCCTAAGTAGTTTTGAGAATCATGTGATCCTTTGGCTTATAAATGCCTGGTCAGCTGACAGGACAACTTGAGTCTTATAATAGAGGCTGTCATCAAAATAAATGCCTGGGTGGCAGGACCCTCCCTGCTGGTCCAGGGGTTAGGAATTCCTCTCCAATGTAGGGGACACGAGTTCGATCCCTGGTCTGGGAAGATTCATATGCCCCCAGGCGACTAAGCCCCAGTGCCACAGCTCCTGGGCCCACAGCTCCTGGGCCCACAGCTTCAGTGCCTCCGTGTGGCAGCTGCTGAAGCCTGTGTGCTCTGGAACCTGTTCTCTGCAACAAGAGAAGCCACCACAATGAGAAGCCCACAGAGGGCCGCGAAGCCCCACTCGCTGCAGCTGGAGAAAGCCCCTGTGTATCAGGGAAGACTCAGTGCAGCCAAAAAAAAACAAAAAAATGGGTGGGTGTCTACTAGGTGGGGTACCGCACTAAATGCTTGAGTACTGTTGGCCTGTGAAAGTGTGTGTGTGTGTATGCGTGCATACACATGCATGCTCACCTCTGGGTATGTGTAGCTAACTGTGAAAAATGGCCCCCATTCTGGTACACCTGTAGGTGATATGACTTTGCTGGTCTTCTCATCAAGGCAAGCGATCTATTTCTCCACCTCTTGAGTCTGGCCTTGGCTGTGTGACATTATCAAATGTGATGTAGGTAACGTAGCTTATAAAACTTCTTTTTAAAATTGAATTATAATTGATCTACAATATTCTATTGATTTCATTACAGAGCTTCTGTGTGTTGAGGCTTGCCCTCTTGTTGAAGAACCCTGGGTCACGGCCACATGAATGGGTGCAGGCTAGCTTGTTGGGTGTCAAGGTTGCTCCTGCCATCCCAGCTGATACTGTGCCAACACCAGACCCAGAAGCCAAGACCATCCTAGGCCGCCCAGTCCTGGCTGAGCCAGCCCAGCCCAGAAGAATCACCCAGTCTACCCACAGAATCGTGGGAAACAACAAGTACTGCTTTAGCAGCTAAGCTGGGTTTCTGGGGTAGCTTGTTACACAGCAAAAGCTAGGTGACACGTGTGTAGCTCGTGTGAATTTTTTCTGGCATTGTGTTGTGTTTTGTTTTGGGGAGGTAGTATTGAGTAGAAGCTCTGAATATGGGTTTTGGGGTTGAAAATGGCTTACACACTTCCTAGCTGTGAGATTTGTTAGTGCTGTGCCCCAGTTTTCCTTGAGTGTTAGATGGGAAAATAAGAGACTTTGTAGTGCTGCTGTGAGGATTAAGGGAGGGGGCTGACGGTCCTCCATGCTGTATCCGGCCTGTGTTCGACTCTCAGTAATGTTCCTTACCCTTGGGACTGTTATCTGTGTTAGAGGCGGTGTTGGTTTTTGCTGCCCCATAGACACTTAACAGGGCTTTCCAAATGGCGCAGTTGTTAAGAATCTGCCTACCAACATGGGAGACGTAGGAGACACGGGTTTGATCCCTAGGTCTGGAAGATCCCCTGGAGGAGGAGATGGCAACTCACCCCAGTATTCTTGCTTGGAAAATTTCATGGACAGCGGAGTCTGATGGGCTACAGTCCATGGAATTAAAAAGAGTCAGACATGACTGAGCAACTAACACACACACAGACACTCATGAGAGTAGGACTTTGTTGTGACTCAGAGCTGGGTCTAGGTCAGACTCTGCTGGGCTCCTCTCAGAGGCTCACAGTTTATTTTGGGGAAATAGGATTTAATCACGGTAATGAACATCGATGGAGAAGGCAATGGCACCCCACTCCAGTACTCTTGCCTGGAAAATCCCATGCACGGAGGAGCCTGGTGGGCTGCAGTCCATGGGGTCGAGAAGAGTCGGACACGACTGAGCGACTTCACTTTCATTTTTCACTTTCATGCATTGGAGAAGGGAATGGCAACCCACTCCAGTGTTCTTGCCTGGAGAATCCCAGGGACGGCGGAACCTGGTGGGCTGCCGTCTGTGGGGTTGCACAGAGTCGGACACGACTGAAGCGACTTAGCAGCAGCAGCAGCAATGAACATCGAAGGCAGCTTATGAGGAATATGAAGCCGTAAAAGAGAAAGACCTGATTGGCAGGATCCAAAGGAACGTTCTCTCCAGCTCCCAAGGAGCCAACGGGAGACAGAGAAGCTTGGTCAAACCCTCGCCTTGTGCAGAGGTGAAGATGAGGCTCAGAGGATTAAGCATCTTCTCAAGGCTGTCTGTCTACCAGGGTCCCTTCCCCCAGCCTGGCACACGCTGTTACCTTCCCCCTGCCTCCCCCCGCCCCCCGCTGGGCTATCATCCCTCCAGCAGGGCTCAGGGAGAGTGAATTGCAGCTTTTCCCCCT
Organism: Capra hircus; assembly: GCF_001704415.2. Lineage (NCBI taxonomy): Eukaryota > Metazoa > Chordata > Mammalia > Artiodactyla > Bovidae > Capra > Capra hircus. The sequence goes on along the minus strand of NC_030828.1, from coordinate 13,092,613 downwards.
TAAATCGATAAAATCCACAAACCTCATTAGACCGTGAGGAATTATGCCAGATTCTGCAAGCGAGGCTGTGCCTTGGGGTGGGGTGTGTCAATCAAACACTGCTATTCTCCAGGGCTGCCTTCCAAGGTGACTCTTGGAGGTAGCTTTTGACAGGCCGAGGCTATTTTCATCCATTCATTCTGCCCTACCTGGATGGGTGTGCAGCTTGCTGGGGGCTCCTGGCCTTGGTTCCCCCCTTCCATCTTGCACACTGCCTTCATCTCTGTGCGGACGTGGAATTCTGCCCCCTGGTCTGCCTCCCCTCTACCTGCAATCTGGCTGCTTAGTGATGATACAGCTCCCTAGTAATACCTCTTTGCTGGGTCCCTCTGACTCTCGATTTCCTTGCTAGGGGCCTGGCTATTCCCTACGGTCTACACTATCGAGGGTGTAGCCCAGTTTTACCATCATCTAGCGGCTGAGGCTTGGTGTGAGTGAGTGCAGTGTAGTTTTGTGGCAAACCTGACTTTGCTGATGGGGGCCCCGGGGGTGGCAGAGACTGGGAGCCCCCTCTGTGCAGCCCCGGGATTTCCCTTGGGCTTGCCACGCCTCCTGACAGGATCTTGTTTGCAGGTTTTTAATCACCAGCCCTTTCCCATCATTAGGAAGGACATTAAATCAGGCTGGCTGATTGCCAAGGTGATGCTGGCCCTTCCAGACTGGAGGGGGAGAGGGCCATTCTCTTTTCAAGTTGTCAGTCTTGTCTTTTTTCCTGGACCAACTCTGAAAACGAGGACAAAACACAGACCAAAAAAAACCAACACGTCGAGCTGACCTGCGAAGCCCAGAAGAGGGGAGGGAGGGGGCCGGGCTCATCAATAGCCCTGTTGTCTGTTGGGGGCTTTTTAACACTCTCACTCTGAAGCAAATAAAGAGTTTGCTTTCTAAGCATCAAACTCTAAATGGGCTCAAAAATTATGGAGGAATTTCTCTGGCCGTAATTAAGCTGTCCCCAGATTCAACAGGTTTAAAGCCCTGAAGAATTTCAAGCTGCTGTGTCAGAGACATTCTGGGCTTGAGCCAAAGCAGAGGGCAGGGGCAGTTCAGCAGGACCCCGTCCTTGAGAGCAGGTGGGCGCCCGCGCTGCGTCTGGCTGCCTGGGGCCTGTTCTGCTGAGCCGGAGGTCAGGGCCTGTGCGCATGTGCTGTGGTCTCCCCTGGGCCCCTGTGGTCGGCCTGAACAGAGGGCTTGGGCGTTGCCCTTCTTTGGGAGTCTGATGGAAGACCCATGGGGCAGCAGTCAGGAAGGCGAAAGGAGATGAGGCCTGAGAAGAAGCGGAGGCAGGCTCCCCAGGCCCTGCTTGACCCCATCTTGAGCTGTAGAAGGCATTTTTAAAACCTGGCTGCACTGGGTCTTAGTTTTGGCACAGGGGCAAAACTTCACTGTGGCACACGGAGTCTCCAGCTGTGGCGTGCTGGCTCAGTAGTTTCACTGTGTGGACTTAGATGCTCCATGGCACAAGGGATCTTAGTTCCCTGACCAAGGATCGAACCCACGTTTCCTGCATTGCAAGGTGGATTCTTAACCCCTGGACCACCAGGGAAGTCCTTGTAGAAGGGTTTTTGAAGGAGTTGGTGCGATCAGATGTGTTTCCTGGAAAGCTGACTCTGGCAGAGGAGGAGATGCAGAGGGGACCAGCTTGGAGGCCAATGGAACAGCCCAGGCAAGAGAGGATGGTGCTCTAGATTAGAGCAGGAGGAGGAACTTAAATGCTATGTAGTTTGATCTGGGTCGGGAAGATGTGCTGGAGAAGGGAATGGCAACCCACTCCAGTATGCTTGCCTGGAGAATTCTATGGACAGAGGAGCCTGGCAGGCTACCGTCCATGGGGCTGCAAGAGTTGGACATGACTGTGCCACACACACACGGGGGTTCCACTGGATTCACAATTTGAAACTGGACCAGGGAGTGGAAATGGTGTCAGCAAGGGCTCCCTGGAAGCTGAGTCCTGGATGGATGGATGCTGGGGCCACTCACTGATAGAGGGGACCATGGCGGGCAGGGGGCAGCAGGGCTGAAGTGGCAAAGTACAGGTTGTGCGTGAGTGTGTGTGTGTGTCTGGGTCTGTGTGTGTGTATGCTAATGACGTCCATGGGTCACAAGGAGTCGGACTTGCTGAGCGACTAAGCACAGCACCGTGGGCATATCAGAGAGGAATGAGAAGAAGACAGTGTCTATTTAATCTTTTGCATTTGTGTTGCTTTTTTAAAGTTTTTTTTTTTCCTTAATGTGGACCATTTTAAAAGTCTTTGTGGAATTTGTTACAATATTGCTCCTGTTTCTTATATTTTTGGGGGCCACAAAGCACGTGGGATCTTAACGACTAGACCAGGGATTGAACCTGTCGCCCCCCCCTGCATTGGAAAGGGAAGTCTTAGCCGCTGGACTACCAGGGAAGTCCTGCTGCCCTGTAGATTCTGACCGAGCTTCCCGTGTGTTTTCCAGGTCTGTCTCTCACACACCTGGAGGCAAGTGTGGTTGTCACAGTTTTGAGAGGGCTGCTGGGAGTGGCAAAGGGCATTGTCCAAGACGGCAGACAGGACCACGATCTGGGTGAGCAGATTGTCCAGCTCGGGGACTGAGCTTGGGCTGGGGGCACTTTTCTAGGTACCAGAGGGCGCTGAATCAACCCTGAGATGAGGTTGGACAGTTACGATGCTTTCCCCTCCTACGCCTGCGGATTCCCTCCTCCCTGGGGTGGGACCGAATGGACCCAGCTGAGCTGAGACACGCACACACAGCAGTTGCAGCGTTTCCACCCGATGCTTACATGGTGTGTGCTGGCGGCTGCCAGCCTGCTGTGAGAGGGTCTGGTGCCCGCCCCCCTCCTCCCAGGCTCCAGCCCTGGCCAGTGAGGGCTGGGCCACTCATTGCCATTCTAAGGAGACCTGCGTCCTCTCCTCTCTGGAGGGCCCTGCCTGGAGGCATTTGTGTCTCCCTGCTGCTATGTGACCTGAAAGGCTGGGTACAGATGCGTCTGAAAGCCTGAGCATCCACCTTCCAGCTCAAGGTCGCCTGCCTTCCTCAGCTGACTTAGGCAGCCGGCCCCTTGGCTAACATCCTTGGCCTTGGTCCTGTCCTCAGAGTCTAGCTCCCTCCCTTTCACTCTCAGGCCCCAACCCCCAGGTGAGGAAGGCTGCACAGACTCTAGTAGATTTCAGTGATGCTTAGATCGACTGTCTAAGCTGGTTGTCACTGAGTTTTCCAATGCTGAGCACAAGTTAGGAGCGTGCTCCCTGAGGGCATCTTGGCTGGTCCTTCTCCAAGAGACCGAAGGTCTTGGGATTACAGGACGGTCTTTGAGCTGTGGCAGCGATGGCGTCAGGTTCCCTAGTACCTTGGAACGTCCCCTTCCGTTCCTGATGTGTGGAATGCCTCCTGGCGAAGGGCCTTTCTCCCTCATCTCTTGTCAGGCGGCCTGAGGACTTCTCCATCTCTCATCCTCAGTCCTCAGTCTCAGCGAGGCTCTTGGAGGTCTGTTTCTGTCGGGCCGCACGTTGCACGTCTGCACGGCCTGTGTGCGCCCAACTCCAAGCCAGAAGAAAGAGCCAGGAGTTGGCGGCAGAGACACCTATGTTTCACGGGTCAGGGAGCTTACGCCCAGCTTCCTGAAGCAGGGTCCTGGAGCTGCCTCCACTGAGTTCCGCTGACACAGTGGCTGTCAGGCTGGTAGGACACGGTGGCAGTCTTTGCTCCCACGGGTGGGATAGGGTGGTTACTGGGGGAAATGTCAGGTTGGCTCACCGGTCACCAGGAAACCAGCAGAGGGGCACGCCTCTCATCGCCCCTTTGATAAGGGGAGTGGAGAGTTCTGATATACAGCTGGGACAGTCCTAGCTGGGGCCTGGGGCAGGTCAGTCAGGGGGGCAGGTATCGGCGAAGCGGGCGCTGATCGAGCAGGGCGTGTACACAAAGCAAGACAGCAACCATCCTGAGTCACCTGCCCATAATTTCACATTTTAGTCTTTTTATTCTAATTGATTAATTAATCTTTAGTATTCATTTTTAATTTTTGAAAATTAATCGAAGTATACACTCTTTTAAAATATTTTTTTGGACACAAACCAGTTTTTAAAAGTCTTCAGTGAATTTGTTACAATGCTGCTCCTGTTTGGGTTTTTGGGCCTCAAGACGTGTGGGCTCTGAGATCTCCAGCCAGGGATCGAACCTACATCCGCAGCACGGGGAGCTCAGAGTCTTCAACGCTGGACCGCCAGGGAATTTCCTCAAGTATAGCTGATGTAACGCGTGTTAGTCTTCATTCTAGGAAGTTTCGTTTCCCAGAGAGACAAAAACATCACACTTTGTGATGATTATAAAATCTGACCTTGGAAGAATCCTTAGCCGGGCCTAGGCAGTGGCTAGAAGTCTTAGAATGGAAGTTGGGTGTTAAGAAATGAGCTATGCAACCTGTGACATTTTTCAGTGGGGGAAATGGAGGCACAGAAGGTGGAGGAGAGGGGCCCAGAACGCCGCAGCCAGTGCCTGGTGGAGCGCATCCCCGACCCCCCGGCCCCTCTGTGTGCCAAGCGCTCGCAGTTTGTCCGTCTGCCACAACAGCTCACCCCGAAGGGGGTTTGTGTGTGTGTGTGCTCTGTCGCTGCAGTTGCGTCCGGCTCTTCGGGACCCCATGGACTGTAGCTCGCCAGGCTCCTCTGTCCGTGGGATTCTTCAGGCAAGAAGACCGGAGTGGGTTGCCGTGCCCTTCTCCAGAGTGTCTTCTCGACCCAGGGATGGAACCCAGGTCTCCTGCGCTGCATGCAAGCTCTTTACCGCCGAGTCACCGGGAAAGCCCTCAAGGGTATACACACACACATGAACAGCTGTCGTCACTCACAATGGCTGCAACATTGGCCCCAGCCCAGCTCAGAGAGGCTGGCAGCCGGATCTCGGGTGGATGGGTGAGCGCGGGGGCTGTGAGTGTGTCCCGGGCAGGCTCCCTCAGGGCCTTGCGTGAATTCAGTCCCTCCTCATGACTGCCCGAGAGGGAGGCGTGACAGCCGTAAGGCTTGGCACAGGGAACCAGGGTCGGACCCACGGCGTCTGGCTCCCACAAGATGTTCTAGTGGCTGCCGTCTCTGAGTCAGGACGGCCGGTGTTCCAGAACCTGGGAACCTGGGCTCCCAGGACGCTGCAAGGGGTTCTCACTGAGAAAGTCTGCCTGATGGAAAAAACTCGCTCATTTTTCCGATGATGTTATACCAAATGTAGGTGCTCTGTGCTCTGAGCAAAATTATCCTGTCAGACAGGGACTTGTTAGCTGGTAGAGGAGGCTGCCTTCCCTCCTGTGTTTTCCCTGTCATGGGCTCAGCCTTAGAATCCTGCCCTGCCCCGTAATTTGGGAGAACAGAAGTAAGGATGACAACCAAAGCCAGATGTATCCGCAGGGAGAGTCCTAGGAGGTGAACTGTAATTATCTAAATTAGACTCCGAGGGGGACTCGAGGTTTCAACCCCATGTTCTCTGCCACAGAAAGCACTGCTGCTAATGTCTCTTTTTGCTGAGGGTGTGGCTTGCAGTAAAGTGCCCCATGGCCAATTTCAGGTGATTCCCAGAACTGTGCTGTTTGCCAAAACCTACTCGGAGAGTTCCTTGTATCTCAGGGTGGTGGTGTTTGGGAGGGCTACTTCTAGAAACTTCTTAGAGTTGCCATGCTTCGTGAAGGAAAGTTTAAGCTTTCTCCCAAATTATGCTTCCATCAAGAAGCATCTAGTTCTTACACTCTCTTACACTTAATCACTCCAACTTTCCCATGAGGTGTGTGTGTGTGTGTTTCCCACTTAGTGGCGTGCCTATGTGCTAAGTCACTTCAGTCATGTCCAACTCTTTGTGAGCTCATGGACTGTAGCCCCCAACTTCTCTGTCCATGGGATTCTCCAGGCAAGAATACTGGAGTGGATTGCCATTCCCTTCTCCAGAGGAAAGTGACTTTTAAAAATGGCTTTTATGTTCCCACTCCCTTAGGACAGAGGAGACCCAGGACACCGAGGGTAATTGGGGCAGCCTCACCAGCTGAGTGCCTCTCTCCTGCTTCCAAGGCTTCCACATTCCAGATCTGTTTCTCAGCAAATTCACAGGTACTGGCCAGAAACAAGGGTCGCATTTGGGTGTCACGGTCAGGCAGGTTTGCTTTTAAATCCAGGCTTTGCCTTGTTGCTTGTGCAGCTATACGTGCATGACCTAACCACTGAACAGTAAATTCTCTGCAGCACAAAGGGCTTGGCCAAACGCCACAGCTAGGAAACTTCAGCCCAGCTTCCATCTGCGTTAGATCGCCTTAAGGTGACCCCTGCCCTGGGACTGAATTCTTGCTCAAGAAAGTGCAATGTTGTCATATTGCAAAATCCACATTGTCCCAACCTACCCTTCCAAACCATTTCCAGTAATTCTCCTTCATCCCCTTCTGTAATTGCTCATTTTCCCTATAACCCACCTAGTTCCTTCTTTCTTACCTCGTTTCATTCCCTATAACCTCCTTTTCTGACTCCCTCTCTGTTCTCCATTAACCTCAGTTATCTTTGTATTAGCTGGAGCTGACCTGTTTATGGTGGAATCTCTGTCCTCTATGCAGAAGTCTGAATAAAATCTATCTTGCCATCAGTAAGACATGTCCAGCCCCATTTTTCTTTGACGAGATTCGGCTTCCTGACCTGGAAAATGGAGATGTGAGTGTTATTCTTCTGTACATTACTCTGTGATTACGACTACACTCACAGTAACAGGTGGTGGGGCCATTTGGACTGTTTCCTGAAGCAGAAACCACATTCGTTAAGTGTGCAAATGTTGATGGCGTACTGACTAGGAGAAAGACTCCCAGGTACACAAAAGCAAAAGCAACAGTTGAAAGTGGAACCGTTTGTCTCAGATTGGGACTTGAATCCATGTGGCTGGGACTTGAACCCAGCTTAAACCCAGAGTGCCTGGTCTCAGGACCTAATGAAGCTCAGGCTCTTGATGTCTCATTGCAGAAAGAATTCAGTGAGAGACAAAGTGATAGGTAAGAAGCGGATTTATTTGAAGAGGAACATACTCCACAGACAGGGTGTGGACTATCTCAGATGGTGAGTCTGGCCACCTCAAAATGTGGTGTGGTTCATTTTTATGGGCTGGGTAATTTCATAGGCTAATGAGTGAGAGGATTAGTCCAGCTATTTTGGGGAAGTGGTGGAGATTTCCAGGAGCTGGGCTACTGCTCACTTTTTGGTCTTTTGGTGGTACCTTGGAACTGTCATGGTGCCTCGGAGTATATCATTTAGCTTACTGATAGAGGATCAAGGTCTAATCAAAGTTGAATTGTCTGCCATCTGGGACCCACTGCTTTTAATTGGTTTATGGTATATCTTGGGGCTATGTCATTCTTTCAGAAGTTGTGCCCTGCCGCCTTCCCTCCTGTTTCAAAAGCATCTTTACATTTGTCTGCTGCGAAGGAGAATGTGGGTCTATTAAAGTGTGGACAACGTATGCAAGACAGGCTAGCAGGAGAGGGGTGGGGTGGAAGTGGGGGCTAACGTAGCAAAAAAGAGGTGGGAACGTTCAGGATTAGGTTGCAAAGGGTCCTGTATGAGAGAGCAAGTGCTTGGATTTCATTTTTTAGCCAGCAGGAGAGTTGAAACTGTTGTAGCCATGCGTTCTGGGAAACAGACTCACTCAGAAGGACAACGCAGATAGTGGAGTGCAGTTTATTACACCGTTGGGCTCAAGGCAGAGTCTCCTCTTAGCCAAGGATCCCAACCAGTTTCTGTGAAAACGTTATATACCCTAAGCATACATGCCCAAACCTACCTCCCCAAATTCCCTGAAACTAGTCTGAACAAAGGAAAAGAAAGATACAATCAAAGTTAACCCATGATTCGTATGCCTTAAGCCTAGGTAGTTAGCAGGGGACAATGATCAATAGGCCTGTGGTTATACTCCAATAAGCATAATAGAATTTATGATTCTGTTAGGTTACACAGATAATTACGGTATTTTTTTTCAGGCGATGGAGAGTCTAGGTATGAGCCCTGGGGCTCTTCCACTCGGGGGGTCTGATTTTCCAGTTGGTATGTCGTTTCCATAGATACAGGGCATATAGCTCAAAGTCCACAGTCCGGCCCAAGATGGAGTCCTGCTTTCAAGATGGAACCTGTTCTGTCTGTTTCCTCCTTCAAAACCACAAGGTGAGCTTTGCCAGCCAGGACAAGGTATTAGGTGTAAGGCTGGGAGATATGGGGACCAGGTGTGGGGGTGGTGAGAAAGATTTAGCAGAAAGTGCGAACCGCACGGCAGAAAAGAGATGAATCTGATTACGTTCCAGCGACTGATTACATCAAGTCACCATGGGCAAAGTTAGACTACAGAATGGGAAAGGATATGTCTAGGATACGCAAGGAATCTTCAAATCAGCAGGAAGAAATTAGCAACTCTTAACAAAATGGGGGAGGATATGAACAGATAATTGTCAGGAGAAGAATCCCCCCACCCCAAGTAATAAACACATCAGGAGATGCTTCATGTCATTAGAAACCAGTTAGATGAAAATTAAACAACAATAAAATATCCCTTTATGTCTGTTCAGTTCAGTCGCTCAGTCGTGTCCAACTCTTTGCGACCCCATGAATCGCAGCACGCCAGGCCTCCCTGTCCATCACCAACTCCCGGAGTTCACTCAGACTCACGTCCATCGAGTCGGTGATGCCATCCAGCCATCTCATCCTCTGTCGTCCCCTTTTCCTCCTGCCCCCCAATCCCTCCCAGCATTAGAGTCTTTTCCAATGAGTCCACTCTTCGCATGAGGTGGCCAAAGTACTGGAGTTTCAGCTTTAGCATCATTCCTTCCAAAGAAATCCCAGGGCTGATCTCCTTCAGAATAGACTGGTTGGATCTCCTTGCAGTCCAAGGGACTCTCAAGAGTCTTCTTCAACACCACAGTTCAAAAGCATTAATTCTTCGGAGCTCAGCTTTCTTCACAGTCCAACTCTCACATCCATACATGACCACGGGAAAAACCATAGCCTTGACTAGATGGACCTTAGTTGGCAAAGTAATGTCTCTGCTCTTGAATACGCTATCTAGGTTGGTCATAACTTTCCTTCCAAGGAGTAAGTGTCTTTTAATTTCATGGCTGCAGTCACCATCTGCAGTGATTTTGGAGCCCCCAAAAATAAAGTCTGACACTGTTTTCACTGTTTCTCCATCTATTTCCCTTGAGGTGATGGGACCAGATGCCATGATCTTCATTTTCTTAATGTTGAGCTTTAAGCCAACTTTTTCACTTTCCACTTTCACTTTCATCAAGAGGCTTTTTAGTTCCTCTTCACTTTTTCTCCCGGCAATCTTGATTCCAGCTTGTGCTTCTTGCAGTCCAGCGTTTCTCATGATGTACTCTGCATATAAGTTGAATAAGCAGGGTGACAATATACAACCTTGACGTACTCCTTTTCCTATTTGGAACCAGTCTGTTGTTCCATGTCCAGTTCTAACTGTTGCTTCCTGACCTGCATACAGATTTCTCAAGAGGCAGGTCAGGTGGTCTGGTATTCCCATCTCTTGAAGAATTTTCCACAGTTTATTGTGATCCACACAGTCAAAGGCTTTGGCATAGTCAATAAAGCAGAATTATGTCTGTTAGACTACACTCTATGTCTGTTAGGAAGCTGGATAATGCCAGGCGTGGTGGGATGGGAAATACAGGTGCCTTCTCTACTGCTGGGAGGAAGTGGACTGGAGAACAAGCTAACTGAGTATGCACACAACTTGGAAGCTGGTTCGTAGCTGTAGCTGGAGGTTTGAACGAAGGTGTTCACTGCAAAGTTATCTGTCATGGTAGAGGGTTGTCCCTCAAGCTAGAAAACCAGGCTGGCAAAGTGCTATGGGTGCAGGTGAAGTTCAGCATCCACGTAGTGGAAACAGATCCCATATCTGACAGCAACATAGCTGGGCCTTAAGAACATAATGAGAATTCTCTGCTTCACTTAGGAAGCAGAACGAAACACTAAACAAGGCCACTTGCATAGGTAAAAAGTATATGCATGCAAATATATACAGCTTTTAAGGAATATGTGCAAAATACTGTGAGTTAAACAGGACGAAATAACTGCCTGTAGGCAGGGAGGAGGCAAATGGTAGTGAGGAATGGAGCTGAAAGGGAATAAATAATAAGACTGGAAGCTTTTAAGGGTAGAGGTGATCACACTCCATGGGCTGAGAAGTGAGATAATTTCAGCACACCTGAGATTAAAACAAACAAGCAAAAATGACCATCATTTTGAGGAAAAGGATTTCCTTTTGTTTGTGTATGTGCTTTAATGGGCCCTGGCAGGATGCCACACATGCTTAAATGGTTAATAGTTTTAATAATAATCCCCTATAATATTTATAGGGTCTTCAGAGCTCTTGCCCATGGGTGGACCCATTTGAGTGTTAATGTGTGTGTGTGTGTGTGACTGCTAAGTCGCTTCAGTCGTATCTGACTCTTTGCAGCCCTCTGGACTGTAGCCTTATAGCCTGCCAGGCTCCTCTGTCCACGGGATTCTCCAGGCAAGAATACTGGAGTGAGTTGCCATGGCCTCCTCCAGGGGATCTTCCCAACACAGGGATAGAACCTTTGACTCCTGTGGCTCCTGCTTCATAGGCAGATTTTTTGCCACTGAACTACCGGGGAAGCCCTTGAGTGTTATGACAACTATATAAATATAGTCAAACAGTAGAGATATTTTTGGAAAATGAAGAGATAGAGCCTTGAATGGGTAAAGTGACTCGTCCCAAGTCACACAGCTGGGAAGTGGCAACACTGTGAGTCAAACCTGGGACCTGGGTCCCCTGTTGCAGGGCCTCAGGTTCCAAGGAGTATCACTGCACCAAATGGGAAATCTTTGCTTCTTTGAGGAAATGAGAATGGAAAATGTCACTTGGCTGGAATTTTTTTTTCTGTTTCCACTGCTTTTCTTTTCATTTAGATTTTTTTGTTTGTTTTAGTTATTGTCGATGGAGAAATTTTCTTATTCATCCTAAATCTGTGGTTGTTACCTTGCTAACATGCTGTAGTGGGTTTAGCAGAACCGCTAGAAGATACTTTAAATTTATAAGCATCTTTGTTATTTTTTAAATTTAAAAATAATTTATACTGCAGTGAAACCCTACCATCCAGAGATTGGTTACCACTTTTAAGAGTTTAAATGAAATTCTCCTACATTTTTCCCCCCTAAGAAATTGAAAGTTGAATCTTATTCTGCAAGGAGGAAAAGAAATCTGCGACTAGGTTAGAATCTTGGTGACAGTAATTCTGAGGAGTTGGGTCCAGCTTAGGCATGTTGGAACATATGCCTCCTGAAGCCGGAGATTCAGAAATTGTTGACTTTTTGCCTTCACAAAGGAAATTTACATTTTTAGATGCAGCTGGGCTCTAAGGACGGAAGTTGAATTCCCTGGAGGGTAAGGCTCTGAATATCTCAGACACATGTGAAATCAGAACAGTTGTGAATTTGCCTGAAGAGAATTCCAGACTTCAGGCTGCTTGTTACAAATTTAGCTCAGCCTCTAAGAAGCATTCCCACTTAAGAGCGATTCTTGGTTGTAGAATTTGGTTCCCTGTGGAATTTCCCGAGTACAGTTAAGTAGGCACTGTGGTTTTTAGACAGTGGGACAACAGATTTGCTCAAGATCTCCTCTGTTGTTACGATCTGAGGATTGGTAACTTAGGTGGTATTATGGATATCAGTTAGTTTTTAATTTTACCTGCAAAGCATACACATGCTTAAGTTTCTGGTGAAAAAAACAGATGAAAGTGTCAGTTGCTCAGGTGTGTCCGACTCTTTGTGACCCCATGGACTGGAGCCCGCCAGGCTCCTCTGTCCATGGGATTCTCCAGGCAAGGATACTGGAGTGGGGAGCCATTTGTTGTCTTTGGTATTTGTACCCAGTTTTTTTGCCTGGTTTCTCACCTGTATTGGGTTGAATGGTCTCCTCCCACTTGGAAATGTGACTCCTGCTCAGAATGTGACTTTATGTGGCAACTGGGTCTTTGTAGGTGTAACAGTTAAGATCAGGTCATACTGGATCTGGGTAGGCCCTAATCCAGTGACTGATGTAAATAGAAGGTCATGTGAAGACACAGAAAAACATGGGGCAGAGAACAGGGTGATACAGCAAAACTGAGTACCTCTAAAGCCTAGTTCTTCTACTGAATTTTTGATTAACCTCTCTATCCAAGGGCCTCCCTGGTGGCTCAGATGGTAAAGCGTCTGCCTGCAATGCGGGAGACCTGGGTTCAATCCCTGGGTTGGGAAGATCCCCCGGAGAAGGCAATGGCACCCCACTCCAGTACTCTTGCCTGGAAAATCCCATGGATGGAGGAGCCTGGTAGGCTACAGTCCATGGGGTCACAAAGAGTCAGACACGACTGAGCGACCTCACTTGCACTTTCTCTATCCAAAACTTTGTTCCCTTTCTTGTCCCATAGCTGTTCCCCTCAAAATTGAAGAGAGTCAAAGAAAAGAGGAGATTGAAAATGAGCAGAACCCTGCAGGGGTCTCTTGGTTACAAAAGTCTCTCTGTATTCCCTGTTTCTCCTTTGCAGAAAAAGACTCCAGTTTCCTAGTCCTTCCCTGAATTCCCAAGAGCAGGCTCATGCAGTTGCTAAGTAGGGAAGTGAGGGAATGCAGAGGAAAAGGAGCGGCAGTCAAACAAGGCAAGTAATGGCAATAGATCAGCATTAAAGCAGGGCCCCAGCTCTCCTTAAGGGACGTGCATAACAATCTGACGGAAGGCTCTGAGTTATTCTTCAGGATCTAAGACCCCCGCCCCCGGCCCGGCCAAGTGGAGGAGAGTGGCAACTAAGCAGAAGCATGGAGACACCAGACTGGTTGGAATCAGCAGGCTGATGACTTGAGTTTCCTGCACCACCACCCTGTGCCCCCATCACCAACCGATCAGAAGAAAGGCATGCATCCTGTCACCCTCACCCCAAACACAGTCTTTAAAAATGCTTTCCTGAAAACCATCAAGGAGTTTGAGTCTTTTGAGCCTAAGCTGCCCTTATTCCTTGCTTGGTGCCTGCAATAAACACGGCACTTTCTTTTCTTTTCTTTTTGTTTATTTTGATATGGACCTATTGCTTCTGTTTAATGGTTTTTTTTTTTTTTTTTTTTTTTTTTTTGCTGTGAGTCATGTGGGGTCTAGCTCCCTCAGGTCCCTGAGCAGGGACTGAACCCATATCCCCTGTAATAGAAGGTAATGTCTTAACCACTGGACCACCAGGAAAGGGCCAATGCTGTAGTTTCCTTCACCAGAACCCGGCGTCCGTAAATTGACTTTGCTGCATGGCGGGTGGGCAGACTCCAAGTTCGGTCCAGTAACAACAGTTCCAAGTGAAAGAACCCCAAGGACTGCTGGTGACCACCAGCAGCCAGGAGAGAGGCTAAAACAGTCTCCCTCACAGCCTCCAGGGGAAACCAACCCTGTTGACACCTTGGTTTTGGTCTTCCAGCCTCCAGAGTGGGGAGAGAATAAATTTCCATTGTCTATGCCACCCAGTCTGTGGTACGGTGATATGACAGCCTTAGCAAACCTTCACTCTTCTACTCTGTCACCGTGATTGGGTGGCCTGCCTCCGGGGCAGCATGTCACACAGGACTGAGCAGGTTGTAGCAATTTACTCAGGGACAGGTGCATCACTCAATCTGTCAGCAAGAGTCACGTCTGGAGCTTTTTCTGGATTGTTCAGGAAAGAGGATCTCTTTTTCAGCCAGGTCTGTCAACCTGGAGCCACTAGAGGTAGTTTTTGTCACCAAATGCTGACAGCCAGCCCAAGAACGAAGCTGATGCAGAGGAAAGAGGTGGAGAGACAAGTTCCTGACAATATCGTGTGGACACCTCGATCCAGCTATGCCTGAATCCCACTGGACTTTTCAGTTTAAGTTAGTTAGTATTAGTTGCTCTGTTGTGTCTGACTCTTTGCGACCCCGTGGACTGTAGCCCACCAGGCTCCTCTGTCCATGTGATTCTCCAGGCAAGAATCCTGAAGTGGGCTGCCATTCCCTTCTCCAGGGGGTCTTCCCAACTCAGGGATCAAACCCGGATCTCCTGCATTGCAGGCAGATTCTTGACCTTCTGAGCCACCAGGGAAGCTCTAAAGTTAAGGGAGATGTGATATCCATTTAAGCCTGTGGAACTGGGGTTCATGTCGCCTATGGTCAAAGGATTCTGACTATAATAGTCACTTAGAGATAAGCATTCATGCTCATGGTCTTGAATGATTTTTTCCCAGAAACTCTAAATGGTTTGTAGTTGCATTTTCTCTGGAAGATAGGAAAATGAAAAACTAACCCAGGAAATGAGGAAACTAACATTTATTGAATGCCTTCTATGTAATAAGCCCTGTGCTAGTATTTTAAAGACTTTTTATTTTAACTCATTAACAACAAAACCATCCTAAGTTTTGGTGCCCATAAGTTGCAGAGGCATTCCTGAGACTCAGAGAGCCATTCAAATCCATTTGATTCTGAAACTCCTGCTGGCGCATGGCTCCTTGGAACTAATGACGTAATTGAGCCACAGACTCTCCTCAGACTCCCTTACAGAGTCTGTATCTTGCTTTGTGGAAGGCACAGCCTGGCCTTGAGCTCCACTCGCTCACTCAGGAGCTTAGTGACCTGTTGCCCTGGGGAGTCAGTGATTATTATTCCATCTTGCAATCAAGGAAACAGAGGCTCCCAGAGTTAAATACCTTTCTCAAAGTCGTGCAGTCAAGAATGGCCTGGGAAGTATCCGAAACTAGTTGTGATGAGCCCTTGCTCTTCAGTGTGTGGTCCAAGGACCAGCAGCCTAAGAATCACCTGGCATCTCATCAGAAATGCAGAATCCGAGACTTCCCTGGTGGTCTGGTGGTTAAGACTCTGCATTGCCATGGGGGCGACACGGGTTTCATCCCTGGTCGGGGAACTAGGATTGCACACACCGCTGGGCAACCAAGTCCATGCGCCATAGCTCCTGAAGCCCACGCTCTGTAACAGGAGAAACCTGGGCACCTCAAGAAGAAGCCCCCAACCCAGGCATCACAGCTAGAGAGAAGCCTCCACACACTGCAACTAGAAAAGGCCCGTGCACCCCAACAAAGACTCAGTACAGTCAAAAAAAATTTTTTTTAAAGCAGAATCTCAGACCACCCAGAAATGTAGAAGCAGACTGTGTTAGAATATCTCTCCTACTGCCCTGTGTAGCCATTATAATTCAGAGCTCAGAAGTCTCCATGGCGGCCCCGCAGGTGGGGACCCTCACAGGCTGCGTGCCCAGCTGAGCCACATACCCGGGCCTGCATCCTCACCACCCGGGCCCAGCTGGAGGGCCAGCTGCTTCCGCCACCGGGGATTAGGCCCAGAGAGCTTCCCACAGTGGCTCCCCGGATGCTTTGCTAAGCCGCTCTGGGAACAAAGGGCCTGCGGAAGGTCCGTGGTGCTTTTGGAAGGGAGGGGATAAAAGTGGGCGCCGCACCTGTCATGAGAAACGTGGGAACAGCCCCATGCCAGGAGAGGCGGGGGGGGAACGCTCCAATACGGATGCCTTTGCAACTCCAGGCTGCCGTGCGTCCGTGCCCCCGGGTCAGGAGCTGCGGCAGCTTACTGACATCTGGGGCTCTGCCTGCGGCTCTGCCCGTCACCTCATCAGCGGGCATCGCGGCCGCCTGGAGGGGCATAGCTGCTGGTGCCATCAGTGCTGGGACAGACTGGGGGAGCCAGGTTAGAACGCAGACTGTGACTCACACGGCCCAGGGGTCGCCCAGGGGTCAGCACCCAGGGGTCAGCCCAGGCCTTGGGCTCCGGTTTTCTGCTTCTGCTCAGAGATATTCTCTGATGGCTCAGGGCAGCCTACGCAGAAGGGGGCCGTTCCCTGATTGTCGACGTTTTTAGGGACGATGGGAAGGATCACTCTGTGATCCATTCCTAACAAGCTTCCAGGGGCCGCTGCTGCTGGTCTAGGGACCGCACTTTGAGAAGGAGGGGTTAGGACGGAGGTAGGAGAATTCTCTTACTTCTGGGCCTTTGCTTGTCCAATGTGGGAGATAGTAGTGTCTGCAGGGGGAGTCACATCCAGTCATCATAAACGACCAGTGGAGCTCTCCTGGCCTAAAGCCCGGGTTCTCGGCCCTGCTTGTACTTTGGGACCGTCTGGGGAGTTTTAGAGGGCTTCTCAGTGGTGAAGAATCCACCTGTCAGTGCAGGAGATGCAGAAGACGCAGGTTTGATCCCTGGGTTGGGAAGATCCCTTACAGAAGGGAATGGCAACCCACTCTAGTATTCTTGCCTGGGAAATCCCATGGACAGAGGAGTCTGGTGGACTACAGTCCACGGGGTCACAAAGGGATGGACAGGACTGAGTGACTGGGCAACTGAGCACGCAAACACAGGGAACTTTAGGAACTATCAAGGCTGGGGTTCCTCCTCTAAAGACATTCTTTTGTTCTTTTAAATCTTTATTGAATTTGCTACGATATTGCTTCTGTTTTATGAGGGAAGGGTTGTTGGTTTTGTTTTTGGCCAAGAGGCATGTGGGATCTTAGCTTCCTGACCAGGGACTGAACTCGCACCTGGTGCATTAGAAAGCGAAGTCCTAACCACTGGACCATAAGGGAAGCCTGCATCCTGATGAAACATTTGGATAAAACTGTTCAAGGTGTGTTCTGGGCATGGGGATGGTTACGGCTCTACAGGGATTTCTATGTGCCGTTGAGAACGATGGTCCTGAAGCAGTCCTGGTGGAAGAAATGGCAAACATCTCCCTCATTTTCGGAGCATCTGAGATACTTTACGCCAATTCTCCATGGCCCGTGGACCTGCACTGCCTGAGAACTCCTTTTATTGGTTGACGAGAGATGTCCAGACATCAGGAGTGGCTAGACTGCAAATTCTTAGGACCCAGCCAAGACTGTTGGATCCAGGATCATTTAAACAAGGTTTCCAAGTGATTCATAAGCACATTCGTGTTTGAAAAGTGCTGTTCCAGAATTCCTCGGCAGTCCAGTGGTTAGAGCTTTGCACGTCCAATGCAGGGAGCCCAAGTTCGATCCCTGCTCAGGGGAACGAAGATCCTGCCTGCCATGTGACGTGGCAATTTTTTTTTAAGTGCTGCTCTAAGGAATCTTCCTGAGAAATTAGTTCAAATACAGGGGTCCTTCATACAGAACCATATTTAAAGACTTCTGTAGGCAAAAGAATTTCTAAGCATCTTAGCTTAAGGTTGGCAAACTTCTGTGTATCCTTCAAAACCTTGCTCAATATTTCCCTCTTGGCTATACCTTTTTTAATCTCGGATAATCATTCTCTCCTCCTCCCTACCGCATCATATGTGAAGTTCTATCATTTCATTTATCATATTGCCTTACAAACACCTGCTTTTAGGTTAGCTTCATCCTTTAGGCAGTGAATTCTCAAGGAATAACAGCCCCGGCCAGGAGGAGGATGCTGATGGCGACAAAGATCATGTCAGTTCCCACTTCTGGGGTCTGATAACAGGGCTTGAGGACAGAGTTGTCTTGTGGCCATTCTGGAACCCCCCAGCACCCAGTTCTCTGCCCAGTACAATTAGGTCCTCAGAAACATTTGTTGTGGTCCCTGCTTAGCTGAATATTTGTCCATTTGCTGAGATGGACATTCTTTTTTTTTGTCAGTGCAGGCTCCAAAGTATTTCTGGGGGGAGCAGCAGTTCCTCTCACCTGCTTTGGCATTCTGGGGACTCCCCACCACCCACCTCTTGCATGGAGTTTGCATGAGTGTCCTCCCCTCCTCTCTTCATAGCAGAGACCCATTTGGTATTCTGGGCTGCTCACCCCAGTGTGAAAGCCATTTTGGGGTGAAATCAACTCTAATGTAGGGGGGAAAAAAGCTTCAAATTTTCATGGGAAATTTGAAGCAAGTGTGAAAAACGTTAGGTGCTTCTTTCAAGCTCTTACAAATATGCTTTTACTTCTTTTTCTTTCTCTTGCTTTTTTTTTTGTCCTTGGTAGGAATTGTGTTATACTGCCCAACCAGCATCGACTAGAATCTCTGACACACCTGTCTGTTTAGATGCCACATCATCCCTTGGGACTCTGGGGCCAAAGGAGACCCCCCAAGAGTTGAGGCTGAAGAGGAGACAGTGCTCTGGAATAGAGGATATTGTCATTTTATGTAAACAGTTTATTTTTCGTTCATTCCCAGGAATTTTTATTCATCAATTATTAAACATCTCTGCATATTTATTAAACAAATATTAAATAGCCGCTTCAATCTTTCCTGGGAAATACTGAAGGCAAAAGGAGAAGGGGGTGGCAGAGGATGAGATGGTTTGATAGCATCACCAACTCAATAGACAGGACTTTGAGCAAAATCTGGGAGATAGGGGAGGACAGAGGAGCCTCAGGTGCTGCAGTCCGTGGGGTCACAGAGTCAGACACAACTGAGCAACTGAACAACAACATGTGGTCACTTGAGGGGTCAATTAATCCACCTGCAGTGCAGGAGACTCAGGTTCAGTCCCTGGGTCAGGAAGATCCCTGGAGAAGGGAATGGCTACCCACTCCAGTATTCTTGCCTGCAGAAGTTCACCGATAGAGGGGCTTGGTGGGTTACAGTCCATGGGGCCACAAAGAATCAGACACAGCTGAGCAACCAGCGCGCTTTCCACACAGAGAGATGCGTCAGTGGAGACTCTGAAGACGACTACCGGCTCAACAGGTGGAGAACTGGAGGGGAGGAGTCACTGAGAGAGAGAACAGTTATGCAAGGCCTCCGAGGCATGAATCCACATGGCGGTTGTATCAGACTGTGGTTTAGCATCTAAAAGAGGACACCAGAGTGGCTGAAATTAAATGAAGGGTTGCTTCTCTTCCATGAGGAAGTCCAAAAGCTGGCAGCTCAGCAGTGGTGTGGATGTGACTTCTCACTCTCTGCTTTGGCCGTCCTTGGGTATAATTTTTACCCTCAGGGTCGCAAGATGGCTGCTGGGCCTCCAGCCAGGATGTCTGTGTTCCAAGGAGAGAAAGAAGAGGGGACAGGGGAAAAATTTATTCCTTCCATCTCAATTAGCCCCCTTGAAAGAGACTTCTTAGTCTTTGCCTGGATTCCAGGGAGGAGTTGAGCACATTGCAACCCTGAATAAATCCCAAGGTCTGTTATTAAGGATGAGGGAAGAATGGATACTGGGTCGCTTGCCATGGTATGCTTGGAGGAATGTCAAATTCCTCTTTCTTGGTATTGCCAGAGCCTAGGGTGCCAGAGAGCATGTCGGGGGAAGAGCATGGTACTCACTGGCCAGGCAGCAATAGCTCAGGGCAAGGGAAATATGTGTGTTCAGTTGTGTCTGACTCCTCGCTACCCCATGGGCAGTAGCTTGCCAGGCTCTGTTGTCCATGGGATTTCCCAGGCAAACATATTGGAGTAGGTTGCTTTTTCCTTCTCCAGGAAGGGTCTTCCCGCCCCAGGAACTGAAGCCGAGTCTCCTGCGCCTCTTGCATTGGCAGGCGGATTCTTTACCGCTGTGCTACCTGCAGCAATGAAAGGCACCGGGAAATCCTCTTGCCTGAAGCGGGAAGAGAAATGTCAGGGAGGTGCCAGGGCTTAGACTGAGCCTTACATGTGAGCCTGCCTGGCAAAGTCCCTGGCGTAGAGTGTCCTGGTGTTCCCGCCCTCCATCCCTACTCACAATGCCTCCTTTTCTCCTTCTTCCCTACTCTTCCTCCCTGCCCCCTTCCCGACGTGACTCTCTTCTTTCTTTTCATCCTGCTTCCCTCCTTGCAGAGGCCTCAGGATTTCGGTAGGTTACAAGGAGGAAAGGTGAATACTTTCTAGCGAGAGGTGGTGGGGAGACAGAGGGCATGCCAGGGAGTGGTGGAGAGCGAGTTTCCATGGATGGGGGTGGTATGGGAGCCTAGAGGTACTCACCTAGCAGTGGGAGGGAAAAGAGAGAGCACTGCTTCTGGACAGTGAAGTCACACAATTTATGCACATTTAAGAAAAGTGAGTCTGTTGGGAATGCTGCTCTTTAAATTACTTCTTAATTATACTCCTTTGGCTCAGAGGGAAGACACTGGTAAGAAATCTGCTGTTGTGTCTTTAGCGAGGGATCCTGCTGAGCCCTTGGTCCCGAGTGTCTCTCACGGCCCCTGCTTGAAATCCTAGAGGAGCCATTTCTTAACGTAGAACTGGAGAAAAACCAGTTTCCCTTTGAGAAGTTTGCACTTTTCTTCTCCGTTAATGAAATTTACATAACACATCCGACTTCCATGACGTCATGGTTTCTGGGAAACGCTGAAGCAAATGGCTGAACTGCTTATATTTCTCTTTTCTTCGGTTCTCATGTTCCGTTTCTACTGATGCTTTATTTTTTGCGGGGTGCGAGGCTTCATTTCACCGCGTGTGTGTGGTCGCCTGGCATTTTAATTGCTTCACTGGAGGTATTTCTATCTGTGAAGTGTGGCAGGGAGCAGAGCTCTGTTCAGTAGGTGAGAGGAGATGCGCGTAGGGCCTTGCTGAGCCGATGGGTGCTCAGGAGTCTTAGCTGGGTGGGGACCTAGCGATGGCCGCGGTCCAGGTGGGAGGTGGCAGGATCGTGAAGGGAGGGAAGTTTGGGTGGATCTGGGAGAAGCCCAGAGCGTGACACCTGACCGCATCAGTTTCACAGAGGGGATGGCGGCTGGGCTTGTCCAAACATGAGTGTTCAGCAACTGGGGAGGGAGTTTGCTAGATGGGATCCATTCATACACTTCTTTTTAAAATAATTTTGCGTATTTATTTATGGCTGTACTGGGTCTTCGCTGCAGCGAGAGGGGCCTGCTCTCTGGTCGCGGTGCATGGACTTCTCCTTGCGGTGCCTTCTCTTGTTGCAGAGCACAGACTCGCGCACAGGCTCAGCAGACATGACTCAAGGCTGTAGCTGCTCTGTAGTATGTGGGGTCTTCCTGGACCAGGGGTCGAACTGTGTCTTCTGCACTGGTAGGCGGATCCTTTACCACTGACCACCAGGGAAGCCCTTGTTCGTACATTTCTGATCTCGGTTGAGAGTCTGCTGTTTAGATAAAGTAGTGGATTCTGAGACTGGCTCTTCTCATTTTCCTCTCTGTTTTCTTGGGCCTGAAAAGTGAGAAACTATGTTTCCCAGGCTCCCTTGCATGCAGGTATATTAGTTATAAGGGCTGCCATAACAAAACCACATACTGGGTGGCTGAAACAACATAAATTTATTTGTTTACAGTTCTGGAGGCTGGGGGAACAAGATCGAAGGGTCAGCATGTTTGGATTCTCCTGAGGCCTCTCTCCTTGGCTTGCAGATGGTCGCCTCCAAGCCATGTCCTCACACGGCCCTGGTGTCTCTTCTTATAAGGAGATCAGCTTTGTGGGATTAGAGTCCCACTATTATGACCTCTAAAATCACTGCAGATGTTGACTGCAGCCATGAAATTAAAAGATGCTTACTCCTTGGAAGGAAAGTTATGACCAACCTAGATAGCATACTCAAAAGCAGAGACATTACTTTGCCAACAAAGGTCCATCTAGTTGAGGCTATGGTTTTTCCAGTGGTCATGTATGGATGTGAGAGTTGGACTGTGAAGAAGGCTGAGCACCGAAGAATTGATGCTTTTGAACCGTGGTGTTGGAGAAGACTCTTGAGAGTCCCTTGGACTGCAAGGAGATCCAACCAGTCCATTCTAAAGGAGATCAGTCTTGAATGTTCATTGGAAGGACTGATGCTGAAGCTGAAACTCCAATACTTTGGCCACCTGATGTGAAGAGCTGACTCATTGGAAAAGACCCTGATGCTGGGAAAGATTGAAGGCAGGAGAAGGGGATGACAGAGGATGACATGGCTGGATGGCATCACTGACTCAATAGACATGAGTTTGGGTAAACTCCGGGAGTTGGTGATGGACAGGGAGGCCTGGAGTGCTGCGGTTCATGGTGGTGCAAAGAGTCAAACACAACTGAGCGACTGAACTGAATTGAATTGATTATGACCTCATTTAGCTTTAATTACCTCTTTAAATGTAGTATCTTCGAATGTAGTCATGATACGGAGTTAAGGCTTTAACACTTGAATTTTGGGAAGGGGGACACAATTTAGCCCATAATACAGAGTGATGCTGTGCTGTGCTGTGCTTAGTTGCTCAGTCGTGTCTGACTCTTTGCAACCCCATGGACTGCAGCCTGACAGGGTCCTCTGTCCATGGGGATTCTCCAGGCAAGAATACTGGAGTGGGTTGCCATGCCCTCCTCACATGTGATCTAGCTTGGCCTCAAAGATGCATCTACTTGAGATGCAGATGCTGAAGTGAGCAAGGGGAGGTGCTGAATTTCTGCAGATACACTTACAAGCATGTGCTCAAGGTATATGTTCTTCTAGGGTCTCTGGAATTCTTTTGACATTAGGCAGAGCATTGTAAGGGTCAAGCGATGCGGGTAGAGACAGTGGAGGTTCTCCAGAACAGACCCATGGTGAGGTTGGGTGTTTCTCCTGGTTCTGTTTTTCCCTGTCTGCGTCACATGCAGTCAGTTTCTGTTCCTTCTGAGGATACCACAAACTATCCAATATGAACCACTATTTGGGCTTAACCTGGCTATAGTGGGTTCTGCTGTCTGCAACTAAGAACTCTGATACAGGGAAAAGACCCTCCAACAGATTAGATAATAATGCAGTAAGTTCTCAGTTGCCCAGGATGTTTATGGAGACTTTGAAAAGAATAGCCTGTCCTCTCCTAACTCTTGGAACCACTTGAGTGTAGCTGCTTCCTCTGTTGCTAGACCTATCTAGTAGCCCACTGATCTAAAAATCACTCTTCAATGTAGCAACTTAGTAACTAGTAACTGTAGTAAGTCGTTGAGTAATTAACTAGTAACTGCATTTATTTATACCCAAGAAGCAGTTCCCATTTTTGGGACTGAGATGGACTGAGACTCAGCACAGAGGAGGTCGAGTCTTGGCTCTGCTTCTCTCTAGCTGTCTCATCACCAGCTGGTTGCTTCTGCTCCGTGGGCCTTACTTTCCTCAGTGGTAACATCAGAATCAAGAATCCAAGGTGTCCGTCTCAGTGGTGCCATGCTGTATGACTTAGCAGTCCTCTGCTGCTGCCACCGCTGCTGCTAAGTCGCTTCAGTCGTGTGCGACTCTGTGCGACCCCATAGACGGCAGCTCACCAGGCTCCCCCGTCCCTGGGATTCTCCAGGGAAGAACACTGGAGTGGGTTAGCAGTCCTCTGAAGTGAAGTCACTCAGTCGTGTCCGACTCTTTGCGACCCCATAGACTGCAGCCTGCCAGGCTCCTCTGTCCACGGGATTTTCTAGGCGATAGTACTGGAGTGGATTGCCATTTCCTTCTCCAGGGGATCTCCCCAACCCAGGGCTCGAACCCAGGTCTCCCGCATTGTAGGCAGACACTTTACCCACTGAGCCACCAGGGAAGTCCAGCAGTCCTCTAGTGGAAGCCAAAGTATGTCGACCTGTGTGCGGGAATGAGGGGCAATCTGCTGCAGAATCTGTCAATGGTCTGGATGGACATCGATGGACTGTGTTAGAAACACAAATGTCCAGAGGCATCTCTGTCTTTGTGACAAGGGGAAATGGTGAAAGGCGAGGCTACAACTAAAAAGGCTTTTATGAGATGTGTTCTTCAGAGCACTAACCCCACGAATTCTCCTTCAAAAAGGATTCCCTGGGGACTTTCCTGGCCAGTGGGTGATACTGTGCGTCCACAGCAGCGGGGAAGGGTTTGATCCCTTGTTGGGGAACAAAGATCCCACATGGCTTGCAATACAGCCAGAAAAAAAAAAAAAATCCATAAGTGCAAAGGATTCCCTGGTCAGCAAACTTCAAGAAACGCTGCATAACCTATTGCCTTTGCGAGCGTTCAGTGATCACTAGCAGGTTAAGGGCCTCTTGCAGTGAGGAAACCCATTGATCAATCCCTTTATCAAATATGTTTGGCCACTAAACCCTTTGTTTTCCGCATAGCACACATTAGCACCCAAAGCAGCACTGCTTTGGGGGCAACACTGAACTTTGGTGAGCTTGAAGTCTTACAGGATAGGCACAGACCTTGACAGGTCCCATTTGGCCCAGTGAATCCTGTCTGTGGCTTCCCTCACTCCTGACTAAACCTGGGGCCTCAGGCTTCTCAGCAGAGGGAGGCCAGGTCAGAGCCCCACATGTGTGGAGGCCACATGGAGCTGGTGCTGGTACCAGGGGTGAGTCATGAGCACCCACATTTGGGACACAACCATTAGACATGAGTCACGGCCATACGGAAACCTTATTCACGTCTACCTTCCTTTTGGTCCCTAATCCTTTGTAATGCCCTGGTTTTATGACGTCACTTCAGGGGAATTAAGTTTGGATAGCACAGTGATGTAATTAATGTGACTCAGCTTCAATTAAAGTCTTCCGCCTGCATGACATCTGACCCTATCAGTTTCACAGAAGGGATGGAGGCTGGGCAAATAGGTGCGTCTGCCAACTGGGGAAGGGATTTACTAGATGGGTTTCATTTGGGGCTTTATTCCAGTCCTTGGTGTTGAACATCTAAGGCTTCCCTGAAGACACACTTTTCAACATTTCCTGGCTCAGCTATTAACTCAGGACCATTTTGGAGACTTTAAGGCACTCTGACCTGGGTGTTGTCCAAATCTTGATTCCCACAGCTAGTCTTTTCTGTCTATAGCTACTTTCTCCAAAAAGAAGTCTGCTTTTATCAATTCAAAACAAGTAAAAAAAAAAATGTTTTGCTGAGCAGTTATTAGCCATTGTGTCCCCTTTAAGGAGGCATATTGACTTAACAAGAGGGTTTGGTGGTGGCCATGCTTTGACTGGAGAAGGCAATGGCAACCCACTCCAGTACTCTTGCCCGGAAAATCCCATGGACAGAGGAGCCCCTTAGGCTGTAGTCCCTGGGGTCGCTGCGAGTTTGAGTGGCTTCGTTTTCACTTTCATGCATTGGAGAAGGAAATGGCAACCCACTCCAGTGTTCTTGCCTGGAGAATCCCAGGGATGGGGGAGCCTGGTGGGCTGCCATCTATGGGGTCGCACAGAGTCGGACACGACTGAAGTGACTCAGCAGCAGCAGCAGCAGCATGCTTTGACCTAAAAGTGGCATAAATAGTGGGAATTTGACCTGTGTCATTGGGGGATGACCAGAGCAGCTCTAAATTTGCAAAAATATGCTCTTTCTTTCACGTTTGGAGCCACTGGGTATGAATATTTTCTTGTTCCTTTCCTTCTCAGAGCTACAACGAAAGAACCTTCTGGAACAGGTGAGCATATCCCCAGCCTGGGACATACCTGTGCTGGCCTTCGCTGCCCTCTGCCTAGTTGCTTCGCCTTCCACACCCCCGGCCCCTCCTTCCTTTAGCCATCCTGCTTCTTGCAGGTTCTGACCTCCTGTCCAGTTGGAGAGCCTGACAGCTGTCCGGGGGGAGGGGGTGGGGAGGAGGGGGTTGGGAGGGTGGGCAGTGCAGGTGGGTAGTGCAGGGCGAGAGCTAATGGGGCTGTGGCCTGAGCTGGGAGAGGGTGTCATAGACCCTGCTCATCCCCTGATGCCTTTGGGGAGGAGGAGTGGCTAAAATAGCATCAAGTTTTAACCTTGAGTCTAAGTGCGGGGTCCCCTGGGAGCAGCCTCGCTTTCCCTCTGGGCTGGCTGAGAGCGTTTTCCTGCCGTACTGGGTGCTTGGCTGGACATTCTGACCTGTTATCTCCTAAACAGGGCTGTGCACATTCCGGCCCTTCAGTGTTAGCCACTTGAGCCATTTGATTCCTTCTCCCCTAGCTCACATGGCCCATTTCTGAGCCCCTTAGCAAGATAAGGGAATAGCTACTGAGAATCACTAAGCTGTATTGTGGTGGCTCAGTGGCAAGGAATCCACCTGCAGCGCAGCAGAAGCAGGAGATGTGGGTTTGATCTCTGGGTTGGAAAGATCCCCGGAGAAGGAAATAGCAACAGTATTCTTGCCTGGAGAATCCCATGGACAGAGGAGCCTGGCAGGCTGCAGTCCATGGGGTCACGGAGTCAGACAGGACTTTTCACCTAAGCAAGCTCTATTAGGCCAGGCTGGGCCAGGCCTGGGAATATCTCACCTGCATCACCTTGTTTTGTCCTTACTTGGACCATCTGTTGAGGAGCAGTTATCATCTCCAGTTTATCTTAATTTTTAGATTTATTTTTTAATTGGAGGAAAATTGCTTTACAGCGTTGTGATGGTTTGTCGCCTCCAGTTTAAAGTGAAACAGTTGAGACTTCAACAGGGTAAAGAAATACCTTGCCCAGTGTCTCCCCACTAATCAGCTTTGGAACGTGGACTCACTCAGAGAAGCACGGATGGACCATCGGCTCTGGCCCAATCCTGGCACAAGGAGCTTCAGGATCGAGACCTGAACACGACCAGCCCTGTTCAGGAAGGGGCGTCTCTCCCAGACTCCAGTTTAGGAGAAGAGTGAGACCTGGCACAAGTCTGGAGCAGCAGCAGGGGCGAGGAAGGCAAAGGAGAGCAGAGGGGGCCACAGGGGTAAAGGAAGCAAAAAGGCAGGAGATGGCGCAGCCCGTCCAGGAGCACACAGTGCCTGGTGCCGCGTTCCTGCTGAAAGACCTTCGCCCGCCAGATGAACGCCGTCCAGGCGCCCTCCTGACCCCTCTGCGGCTCCACGAGAGCTCCCTGAAGGGCGTGAAGCAGAGGCGGCCATGTGCGGAGCTGGGGTTTGGGAAGGTCATCAGGCTGCAGGAGGAGGGTGGGAGGGGCTGGAAAAGGTGCACAGCCCGATTTTCTCTCTTCTCTTTCTGGGAGAGAAAAAAGAAAATGACCAACCTGCTTCGGTCCGCTTCACTAGAGTCCTTTTTTTTTTTTTTTGAGATTTTTTGCTGTGGGCCATTTTTTTCCCCCAAAGATAAGGGTTTATTTGTTTATTAAATTTTGGCTGTACTGGGTCTGGCTGTGTGGGCTTTTCTCTGGGGTGAGCCGGGGGAGGCTAGTCCTGGTTGTGGGGCGCTGGCTTCTCTTCGCGGTGGCTTCTCTTGCTGCGGAGCATGGGCTCTAGGGCACCCGGGATTCAGCAGCTGTGGCCCAGGGCACCCGGGATTCAGCAGCTGTGGCCCAGGGCACACAGGATACAGCAGCTGTGGCCCAGGGCACCCGGGATTCAGCAGCTGTGGCACAGGGCGCCCGGGATTCAGCAGCTGTGGCACAGGGCACCCGGGATTCAGCAGCTGCGGCCCAGGGCACCCGGGATTCAGCAGCTGTGGCACAGGGCGCCCGGGATTCAGCAGCTGTGGCACAGGGCGCCCAGGATTCAGTAGCTGCAGCACAGGGCTTAGTAGCCTTGGTTCTCAAGCTCTAGTTAGTGTACAGGCCAGCGGTTGTGGTGCATGAGCTTAGCTGGGCTTAGTGGCTTCATGGTATGTGGAATCTTCCTGGATCAGGGATCGAACCTGTGCCTTCTGCACTGGCAGGCAGATGCTTTTTCACTGAGATGCCAGGGAAGCCCTGAGAGTCTTACAGGTAGAAGGAACTTGCTATTAAAAACAAGAGAGAAAATTCTGGGACCCCAAAAGTGATATTCCAATTTTGGAATAAAAGTGTCAAAATGAAAAACAGAAAAGAAGGAAATAAATAAAAATGCCATTAAGATCTCACCCTCTGGTAGAGGGGTAATTAGTTTTGGAGCGTCCATTGAGTTCCCCAAAACACCCTGAGATAACTCTCTGTGTAGTTGGGACTTCCCAAACAGCTGAATGGCTTCTGACACCTCACTCTGTGATACGCGCTTGGGAATTTATCAGGTTGGAGGAGCCTGCAGGAGAAGATCTTGAAAAGAGTGGCGGGGGGTACAGAGCCTGCGGGCCTCCGGGACCTTTCAGGCGGCTCCCACTGACCCTAGCAGTGCTGTACTTCATTAAGGCCTTGCTCTGGTAGTGGCGCCCTGGATTGGAATGAGCATGGGCTTTGGAGTCAGACCAGCTTGACTCCCTGCACTTCCGCTTGCTAATCACATAGCATGGGCAAGGCCTTCAACTTCTCTGAGATTTTCTCACTTATACAATGGGCATGCAGTTGGTTCTCACTTCATAAGTGGTGGTATAAGGAAAAAAATTATGCTCATAAAGCTTCTGGCCCTATTAGTCAGGGTTCTCCAGGGAAACCAAACCCATTAGATACATCTTGATATGTCTGCGTACAAAGAGATTTATCATAGGGATTGAATGTTTTGGTTCTGGAGGCCGAGAAGGCCCGTGATCTGCCACCTGCAGAAAGACAGTGGTAGACCCGAGGACCAGGAGCTTTAATATTCCAGGACAGGAGAAGATGGAGACTGAAGCTCTATGAGAAAGAGAGAGAGATGGAGAGAGAAAGGAAAAGCCCCCTTCCTCCACTATGTTGCTGTAACCTCAAAGGATTGGATGGGTCTGCCCACAGCACAAAGGGTGGGTCAGTCTACTAACTCAAATAGTAATCTCCGCCTGAAACACTCCCATAGACACACCCAGAAATAAGCTATCAGGGTCATCCCTTAGCCCAGTCAAGCTTATACATGAAAAGAACCATCGCAAATCCACCCCTTGTCAACCTGGCAGCTATACACATCTCCTAAACCATACTTAATCTCCAAATAAAGGCAATAATGAGGTCACACTTGTACTAACATCACACGACTATCCTGGTGCAACTGAAAATACACTAATTCCTTTCTCCAAAGAGCAAGTAAAGTCCTTGAGTGATGTTTACTCTCCTGATATTCTGTACTTTGAACAGTATGATGTAAAATCAATGATCCTTAAAAAAAAAAATACTGATACAAAGTCAATACATCTTATGTTGCGTGATATGGGGAAAAGATAGGAAAGTAGATTTTGCTTAATATCTTCAGATGTGAGTATAGACACACAAACGTATTTGTGACAAGATAAGGAGGAAGTATCCAGGACAATTCCAGTTCTAGCTACGATTACAGGTTGTGTGGTTGTAGTTGGTATTTATGGGCTTCCCTGGTGGCTCAGAAGGTAAAAAATTCACCTGCAGTGAGGGACACCTGGGTTCAATCCCTGAGTTGGGAGGATCCCCTGGAGGAGGGCATGGCAACCCACTCCAGTATTCTTGCCTGGAGAATCCCATGGACAGAGGAGCCTGGCAAGCTATGGTCCATGGTGTTACAGAGTTGAACATGACTCAGCTGATATTTGTAATTATATCCATTCTGTTTTCTCGTTGCCCTCAACAAGCTCTACAGTTAGTCATGATTCTTTCCCTGGTAGGGTGACCTAAAACTTCATTTGTGAAGGGTCTGGTCTTAGATTTGGTGTAGTTTTTCACTGACCTTAATCGCAGGGCATAGTCTTTCTAACAAGTGCCCTAAGGGATCTCCTATCCCCCAGATTCTTCCTTACCTCAATGATAGGGTAGCTAGGATCAATTAAATGAGCCAACACCATAACTCCTTGTTTTGTCTATTGATTCAGAGGCAGGAGGAATACAACATGGTTGGGTGGCTGTCTTAACTTCCAGTTCAGTGGAACAATTGTTGTGTCTCCTGGTGAAAGCATTCCTTTCCCTGAAACTAAGACCTCTAGGCTAGCAGAGGATAGAGTTGTGGGAACAGGAAGTGAAAAATTTGCTAGTGGTTGTTAGGGGTAAGCGTGAGTGGTGCCACTCCCATTTCTACCCCAGTCTCTCTGGAAATAGTTTCTCCTATAGAGAATGGTCAAATTAGTAGCCATCTCATAGATGGTGGTATGAGAAAGAAATTAAGTATTGCCCAGAATGCCTCTGGTCCATATTAAATGCTTAATGCATATAAAGTTTTTTTTTTCTTTCATTTATTTATCTTTTAATTGAAGTATAACTGATTTACAGTGTGGTATTAGTTTCTGGGGTAGAGCTAACTGCTGTAACATATGTATGAAATAGAATATGCTAATAATAAAGATGTGTTTGTGCCTAGTTATAATGATTTAAAATGCACAGTCTGAAACCACGATTATGTTTGCACCAACCAATACTTCAGCCCCTGATGCCTAAGAAGAAGCACATTCTCTATGTCCATAATTCCCTTGTCATGCTTAAGAAAGTTAAAACAATTCTTTAATATCATCTAATATCCAGTTCTTATTCGACATTCTACAATTCCTAAAAATATCTTGTGTCTTTCCATTTCTTTAAGGAATCACTCCCTTTCCCAGCCATTTTGTGTATTTGATGCGTTTGAAAAATGCTTTCGCTTTCAGATTTGTTTAGGAAGTTTCTTTCCTGCTCAAACCAGCCCCAGTCTCTTCTTGTTACAGATCTGGTCTGGTCCACACAGTTCTTCTTTCTGAAGGAGCATGTCCACGTACCCAGGGAGATGACTTTCCCACAAGCTCTGCAGAGAGTAGTGATTCCGAGAACAGACTCTGAAGTCTAAAGGTCTGGGTTGAATTGAGCCCCACCACTAACTAGCTGGGTTAGGGCAAATTACTTAACCACTGTGAGGATCAGGTTCCCAAACTATTATTACTAATTACTTCCCAAATTATTACATGAAAACACGTAATGGTAATAATAGTCTCAATTGAGTGCAGTCGTTGGGAGGATTAAGTGAGTTCCTGGATGTTAAGGGCTTAGAGTTGTCTGGCTTGTTGTTTGAATACTCTGTAAATGCTGTGTGTGTGCTAAGTCACTTTTAGTTGTGTCTAACTCTTCACGACCCCTGACCGAAGCCTGCCAGGCTCCTCTGTCCAGAGGATTCTTCCCGACCCAGGGATCGAACCCCCATCTCTTACTTCTCCTGCGCTGGCAGACAGGGTCTTTCCCACTAGTGCCCCCCCGGGAAGCATGTAAGGGCCCTCTTTAAAGATGCAGCCTCTTCCTGCTAAGTTCTTCCCAGTCCTCTCTCTGTAGGTCATCAGTTTCCTAAGAAAATAGTCCCTAAGGGACATTACAGGTCTACTTCATTTCATTGTGTTTCCAAGATATTGCATTTTCTTCTTTCTTTTTACAAAGTGAAGGTTTGTGGCAACCTTGTATGGAGCAAGTCTATGGATACCAATTTCCCAACAGCATTTGTTTGCTTTATGTCTCTGTGTAACATTTTGGTAATTCTTGGAATATTTCAAATTTTTTCATTATTACTGTATTTCTTATGGTGATCTGTGATCAGTGATTTTTGATGTTACTATTGTAATTGATTTGTCATTTTTTAGTAATAAATTATTTGAAAATTGGTAGCGCTAGTGGTAAAGAACCTGCTTGTCAATTCTAGAGATATAGGAGATGTCGGTTCAATCCTTGGGTCAGGAAGTTCCGCTGGAGGAGGGCATGGGAACCCAATCCAGTATTCTTGCCTGGAAAATCCCATGGACAGAGGAGCTTGGCGGGCTACAGTCCCTAGGGTCCCAAAGAGTCAGACACAACTGAAGCGACTTCGCACACACAGCAATGAAGTATTTGAAAACAGATACATCCATTATTCTTTTAGACATAATGCTATACACACTTGATAAACTATAGAGTAAACATAACTTTTATATGCAAAAACTCCATGTGACTCAACTTTATCATGACATTTGCTTATTGCAGTGGTTCGGAACAAAACCCTCAGTATCTCTGAGGTCAGCTTGTACTCTACGACCCATTTTCCACCGTAGGGTGATACTACCAGCTGTCTCCTTGAATGGTGCTTTGGATTTTTTTATACAAAGAAGTAGTTTCTGTAGAATGATACCCCTAGAAAGAACTTGCCCAAACTTTAAACATATCAGTAGCTGTCATGTACTTAGGGCCCATCTAAGGCCAGGCTCCGTGGGCACGTCACTCCTCCACTGCTCCGGGAAGTGGGCATTACCACTGTCATTTGACACACAGAAACCAGGGCTTAGGAGTCAAGTCACTTGCTCACGTTCACACAATCAGTAAGTAACAGCGTTGGCATTCAAACTTCAGTCTGTCTGCCAAGCACAGCTCTTTCCCGGAAACCATGCTGATTCTCTCCATAAAGACAGCTGGGTTCTAGTGTACTTAGCTGATCTCTCCCCAGATCATCAATTAAAAGACATGAATGTGGAGAGGGTTATTTCTCTGTAGACAGGAAAAGTGGGACCCATCACTCTTAATTGGGAGCAACATCCAGTCTTCTTTTAGAAAGAGAAGGGAGAGTTCGTTCTCAGGAAAGCACTGAGCTGGCTTCTGGGGTTGCATCCTCTTAAATCCAGCACTTTGGAAAATCATGTTGCCTCGTAATTGGGAGGATTACTGTTGCCTGGTGACACCTCAAACACACAGCCGTAAGGGGGAGAAGCAGCGTTCTTACCTCTCTTACCTGCAGGACTTCAGGCCATTGCCGTCGCCTGATTCAGTAAGGACAGGAGGCGACACAGCTGAGGATGAGTTAGAAAGCCAGCTCGCTTCTGCTCAGTGATTCAGCTGGTCTTGCAGCTTTCATACCTGAGGACCATCTTCTCTTTGGCCTGGTATTTTCCCTAGGGAAAAGTAGGAGGGTAAAATGTTTTTTCCACGGAATATTTTTTCTTTTTTAAAAAATAAAATCTAATTGAGTCATTTGCAACCTTGGAATAAGGCTGTCAGAAGTTAGGGGGTGGGTCACAGTCAACCAAGGCAAAACATCTTCTCTTTCAGAGTGTTTCAACCGTATTTGTATAAGTAAAATGATTTTCCCCCAAATCTATGTTGTATGGATGAGTGAGTGAGTGAAAGTCACTCAGTCGTGTCCGACTCTTTGTGACCCCATGGACTATACAGTCCTTGGAATCCTCCAGGCCAGAATACTGGAGTGGGTAGCCATTCCCTTCTCCAGGGGAATCTTCCCAGCCCAGGAATTGAACCCAGGTCTCCTACATTGAGGGCAGATTCTTTACCAGCTGAGCCACCAGGGAAGCCCATGCTTTAAGGATACTCAGAATAAGAACTGAAGACAGTGGGCCCACCTGGTGGGATGAAACCAGAGGCTGCACCCCTACTTACTGCCTCCCTTCTGCAGACATCCTTCCAATTCTCCCTGGAACCCTATGGCTGTGTGGAACACAGTTCCAGGACTCTATCAGGCTTCCCAGGTGGAGCTCGGGGTAAAGAACCCGCCTGCCAATGCTGGAGACATAAGAGACGTGAGTTTGATCCCTGGGTCGGGAAGATCCCCTGGAGGAGGAAATGGCACCCCACTCCAGTATTTTTGCCTGGAGAATCCCCTGGACAGAGGAGCCTGGCGGGCTGCAGTCCCCATGGGGTTGCACAGAATCAGGCACAACTGAAGCGATTTAGCACGCACACGAGGACATCTGAATTAAGTTATGTGCTTTAGTTAACACTATGTATTGATATTGGTTCATTCATTTGTAACAAATACACCGTTGTAACAAGATGTTAATAATAGAGGAAACTGGATTAGGGGTCCATGGGAACTCTGTACTACCACTGACAAAAAAAAAGAAAGAAAATCCAAAACCATTCTAAAATTAAAAGTTAATTTTTTAAAAAAGGTCTGTTCCATTACATAATAGTTTCTACTGTAGAAGAGGTTATTTTTAATTCAGTCTAGTCCTTCCTGGTCCTACATAGAGGCTAAAGGGATTTGAAAGGCTGTGATCAGGGTCTAGACTTACAAAATCCATATGTCTCGCTTCACCAGCTTGGGATACTGAATGGGGGTCGGTCACATCTTTTTCAACATGCACGGTGATGGACTTGCATTCCTTTTGACAGACTCGAGAAACTTTCTGCTGTGCCCTTGGCCAAGACAGCCTGGTCCTGTCCTCGTTAGGGAGGCTCCCAGTAGTCGAAGAGGGCGCTGCTTCTGAGAGTCTGGGCATAACTGGACAGAGGCCACCTTCTCCATCACACCTGTGTGCCTTTACTTCAGGCCTGGGGTCCCTGATGGTCCCGGCTCCTTGTTCCCCAGTTCGGAAGTCTTCAAGGTGTCTGGTGGCTAGGAGGCCCCTCCAGCCTCCGCAACCTGAAGTCCCTGAGGACTTGAAAATGAAAACGTGGTCCTTCTCCCTCAGTTTCAGGCTCGCCCATTTCCTTCTCCAGGGGGAGTGATATTCCTCTGCCAAAGGAACACCTGACTTGCTTTTCCTGCTGTTATTGTTCCGTCCTGGGTGGAGAAAGCCGCTGCCGCTGGTGACTCTGACTTAGACGCGGGACTCCATCTGTCCTCCCTCTCTTTTTTTTAAAAAGACCGATTTATTTATTTTTGGCCACGCGGGCTCTTCAGTGCTGCCCCTGGACTAGCTGCAGTGTGGTGGGGGGCGTCCCTTCATTGCAGTGCCCCAGGCGTCTCATTGCGGGGACTTCTTTCACTGCAGGCCACAGGCTCTAGGGCGCAGGGGTTTTAGGAGCTGTGGTGCACTCACTGGTCTAGTTGCTCCGAGGTACGTGGGCTCTTCCCGAAGCAGGGATGGGAGCCGTGTCCCCTGCAGTGGCAGGTGGAGTCTTAACCACTAGACCACGAGAGAAGCACAACTTCCTCTTTCAACACACGTGGAGGCGGCAGGGAGGTGAGGTGCTCCTTGCCCTGGAAGAGAAAGGCCTCGAGTTCTGGCCTGTGTCCCCTAGCTCTGTGAGTTTACCATCCTCAATTCTCCCTTGTGACTCAGATGGTAAAAAATCTGCCTGCAATGCTGGAGGCCTGGGTTTGAGCCCTGGGCAATCCCTTGGAGAGGGATGGCTACCGACTCCCAGTATTCTTGCCTGGAGAATCCCATGGACAGAGGAGCCTGGCGGGCTACAGTCTATGGGTCACAAAGAGTTGGACATGAATGAGTGACTAAGCACACTCACACACACAATCTTCTGGGACCTCAAGTTTTCTCATCTGCAAATTGGAGAGATCAGAGAGAGACTTAGAAGAGACAAGCTTGATTTTTCTTGTGTTAATTATTATAATTATTATTCTTGTGTTGTTCTTGATTATTCTTGTATTCTGGATGGAACAGCGTGTTCCGTTCAAATCGAGGGCTGTTCCCTGAGGCCAAGGCTGGAGCCCAGGGTCTAGATTCCTAGGAACTATTCCTTGGCTGGAGGGTAGGGGGTTGGTTCATCTTCAGGGACAGGTAAGGAGAGGCAAGCCTGGCTGGGACCCCAACATAATCTTAAACCCCACTCTGAAGTACTGATGCTATTGATCTCCGAGGTTAGCTTTGAGAGAATACCATTCCTTAATGATCTAAGATTCTTTCCAAGGAATAAGCAACTCCCCCACCAGAGAGCACATTCACTAGATAGGGTCAGAATTTACTTTTTTGTTTGCAAAATCCAAGTCTTTTCAGTTTTCCCTCCAAAGCAATGAAAAGGAATCCGGCTGCTGGGACAAGTCACAAGGAGGATGAAAGCAGCTTTCCTGAGGTTCAATTCTTGCGGAAACAATCTTCCTCTTCTCTTCGCCTCCCACCCCTCCCCGACTTACAATGCTCCCAAGTGTATATTGTTTTTAAATGTCAAAGAGAAAAAGAAGAAGAAAGCGAGGGAGAGAAGCCCCTTTGGCTCTGACTGTCACATTCTGGCGAGGAGGGAAGAAAGGCAGAAAGAACAAGTGGCGGAATTAAAGAGATGCAGATTTTTTTGCCTCCCCGCCCCTATTCAGGTCTGCAGTCTGCCCCTCTCCCCTCTCCAGTCTCTCTGCTTCCCTCCCCCGGCTTGCATTGAAATGTCAAATGCAGCAGTTTGCAGCTGAAAGGGGGGTCCCTGGTGGGAACGGACTGCCCTTCTAACCTGCAGGTTCAAGCTGGTCCCTTCTGCCCTTGTGTTTGCTTTCCCCTTTCCTGGGCATCTCTCATCCGCAGATTTTGTTTGGG
The DNA here is from genome assembly GCF_001704415.2 of Capra hircus. Lineage (NCBI taxonomy): Eukaryota > Metazoa > Chordata > Mammalia > Artiodactyla > Bovidae > Capra > Capra hircus. Next base: position 13,056,817 of record NC_030828.1, on the reverse strand, counting down.
ATGGAGGAGGTGGGGGAGGGGCAGGGAGTCCGATGCTTCCCACCTAGGGGTGTGAAGGAGGCGCCCTGTAACACCCTTGGTCCCTTCTTGACCCCGGTTCCTCTGACCTCCAGCTGGCACCTCGGGGCTTTTCATTTTCTGCCTTGAAAGAGAAGGGCTGGGGAGAGACACTCTGAGTGGTGTGCCCGGGGAGGCTGGCTCTATCTGGCCATTTCGCCCCTGTCCCAGGGCTTCTGACCATTCAGGCCGGGGTCAAGACAAAGCAGGAGTGTGATGTGCTTTCCTGGAAACGTGTACACCGAAGGTTGAAATATTTTTGAAACCTGGAGTGAGTAAGGGTGTGGAAAACAGGTGTTTTCTTAAATTGCTGGAGGAGGCAAAGTGGGAGAGTTTTCCAGAGAGCTTTTTGGCACGAAGGATCAACAACCTTACAGAAAGTGCAAATGCCCGATCCAGCAATTCCAATTCTAGGGATTTTTTTTCCCCCCCAAGAGTATAATTAGGCAACTGAGGAAAGACTTCTGCATGAGGCTGTTTGTCCCAGGAATATTTATAAAACAGCATGATTGGAAACATCCTAATCTCTCTCCACAAAGGATGAAACAAAAATGCTGGCCCCATAGAGTCATTAAAAATGATCATGTAGATTCATATTTGCTGATGTGGAAAGATACCCACAAAACCCAAAGAAAATAAAAAGATTATACAGTGTTACTTTTAGTTCTTTCTCATTTTTTAATGTTAAAGGATATACATGAGTAGAAAAGTGTGGAAGGATGGGCATCCAGGTGTTCCTGTCTGGATGGTAGAATGATGGATATTTATTATCTTCTTTATGATTTCTAACGGTTCCTAGTTTTCTGACATTCACAAGTGTCAACCACAAAGTGACACTCGCCATGGCACTTGCCGTCCACCTCTGCGTGTGTGTATGCACGCTAAATCGCTTCAGTCGTGTCCAACTCTTTGCAACCCTGTGGACTGTAGCCTGCCAGGCTCCTCTGTCCATGGGATTCTCCAGGCAAGAATACTGGAGTGGGTTGCCATGCCCTCCTCCAGGGGATCTTCCCCACCCAGGGATTCAACCTGAATCTTTTATGTCTCCTGCATTGACAGGAGTGTTCTTTACCACCAGCACCACCTGGGAAGCCCACCATCCACCTCTACAAGGATTAAATCGTGTGTTGCTGCTGCTGACCTCCAATCCCCCCTGAAGAGGTTCAGGGTGGAGCAGAAATGAGGCACTCCTTGCTCTGGGAAGAGTGGCAGAATAGGTCTTCAGATAGTTAGATATCCTCAGGAGCTGATTTTAAGAGCCCAATTCTCATATCTCCTCTTATCTTGAAAAACAAGAAAATCCTTCATGGTGACACTGTTCCTCATGACCGGTGAAGGCTTCACGAGACTAGTAGAAACCTGGAAAAATATGCATTTGATTGCACGTACTCCCGCTTCACCATAAATCACATGCGGCTGCTAAGTCGCTTCAGTCGTGTCCAACTCTGTGCAACCCCATAGACGGCAGCCCACCAGGCTCCCCCATCCCTGGGATTCTCCAGGCAAGAGTACTGGAGCAGGTTGCCATTTCCTTCTCCAATGCATGAAAGTGAAAGGTGAAAGAGAAGTCTCTCAGTCTCGTCCAACTCTTCGTGAACCCATGGACTGCAGCCTACCAGGCTCCTCTGCCCATGGGATTTTCCAGGCAAGAGTACTGGAGTGGGTTGCCATTGCCTTCTCCATAAATCACGTATATACTGACATTTCACCCTGCCTCTTTGGAGCTGTTTCTCAGAGCTATCTGAGGTGCTGTCTCCCAGGTTACAGTCCTCATTTTGCCCCAAATAAAACTTAACTTACAACTCTCACATTGTGCATTTTTAAAAAGTTGACACAAATATTCCTATTATGATGAGAAAGTCCACAGAATTATTCATTAAAAACAGTGTAAACTAACTTTTGCCCTTTTGGGAAGAATTCCTGTTTTTTTCTTTCAGTGCAAATAAAAATTTCATGGTAATTAAAATTCTCATGTTAAAAAACAAAGGCAGAAATTCATTGTTTTTGGTATATTAGAAGCAAAGCAAGTAATAACTGATAGGTTGTAAGTAAAGTTTAGTAAGTCTTTCTTTGGTTACACAGTGTTTCAATGTGATGGCTCTCTTGGTAAAGAATGGGTTTTCATCTCTCCTGTTCTCCAAGCTGGGTGACTCCCTTTTACTCGACTTCTCCCAGGTTACCATCAGCCTTTCTGCTGATGGACTTTGTGCAACCACTTCTAACCCCCACATCAGGGGACATCAATCAACCTGTTTAAAAGGAGACTATGCTAGGCAATCCAGGGCAAGTGGACATCGTGATAAAACATGCTTTCCTTCATAGGAGATTTCTGTAAGCTTCCCAGCTCCCCCTACCCAACATCGCTTCCCAAATGCACTAAAGTTATTGTTTGAACTTTATGTGATTCTTCCCTTAGAGTCAAAACTGGGTCCTTTTCTTTATATGTCTGTGATTAGGTAAGGCCTTGGCTTTAGGTATCACATATTACAAAGGTCAAAGTCCTGGTTCTTTTTTTCCAGATACAAGCTGGTGTTTCTAGGAAACCCTCTACAGGTTTGATCTGAATTTCCAACTTGTGCTCGAGGGAGAGTGCTGGGGGAAATAAGGAAGAGGCTCAGCATCAGCATATGGGTATCGGCCGCTATATTGGGAAGTTGGGGGCATGCCTTGAATGATGCAGTTGACTCTTGGTGCTCATGTTCCTGTCAACCTCATCAAAATAAAACTAGAGCTGGACAGTAGTTACAGTGGTAAGAACAGGTTCTGTTCAGGAGCCATTGCTATAAAGGAAAACTGACCTCAGTTATGAATACAGCATGGATAGGAGGGAATTGATTGTCAAAGAGCAGGCTGATGGGTGGTGGGGCGAGGATCAGTAGATGGAAAATTACTAAGAGGGAACATCAAGGATAAGAGGATGTTCTTGCTGAAGGCAGGCCAGGGTGATCAAATATCACCTGGGGAATGGTAGTTCAGTTCAGTCGCTCAGTCGTGTCCAACTCTTTGCGACCCCGTGGACTGCAGCATGCCAGGTCTCCCTGTCCATCACCAACTCCCGGAGCTTACTCAAACTCATGTCCATGGAGTCGGTGATGCCATCCAACCATCTCATCCTCTGTTAGCCCCTTCTCCTGCCTTCAAACTTTCCCAGCATCAGGGTGTTTTCCAGTGAGACAGTTCTTTACAACAGGTGGCCAAAGTATTGGAGTTTCAGCTTCAGCATCAGTCCTTCCAATGAACATTCAGGACTGATTTCCTTTAGGATGGACTGGTTGGATCTCCTTGCTGTCCAAGGGTCTCTCAACAGTCTTCTCCAACACCACAGTTCAAAAGCATTTATTCTTCAGTGCTCAGCTTTCTTTATAGTCCAACTCTCACATCCATACATGACTACTGGAAAAACCATAGCTTTGACTAGACGGACCTTTGTTGGCAAAGTAATGTCTCTGCTTTTTAATATGCTGTCTAGGTTGATCATAACTTTTCTTCCAAGGAACAAGCGTCCTTTAATTTCATGGCTGCAGTCACCATCTGCAGTGATTTTGGGCCCCTCACCCCCGGCCAAAATAAAGTCTGTCACTATTTCCCCATCTATTTCCCATGAAGTGATGGGACCAGATGCCATGTTATTCGTTTTCTGAATGTTGAGCTTTAAGCCAACTTTTTCACTTTCCTCTTTCACTTTCATCAAGAGGTTCTTTAGTTTTTCTTCACTCTCTGCCATAAAGGTGGTATCATCTGCATGTCTGAGGTTATTGATATTTCTCCTGACAATCTTGATTCCAGCTTGTGCTTCTTCCAGCTCAGTGTTTCTCATGATGCACTCTGCATATAAGTTAAATAAGCAGGGTGACAATATACAGCCTTGACGTACTTCTTTACCTCTTTGGAACCAGTCTGTTGTTCCATGTCCAGTTCTAACTGGTGCTTCCTGACCTGCATACAGATTTCTCAAGAGGCAGGTCAGGTGGTCTGGTATTCCCGTCTCTTTAAGAATTTTCCAGCGTTTATTGTGGTCCACACAGTCAAAGCCTTTGGCATAGTCAATAAAGCAGAAGTAGATGTTTTTCTGGAACTCTCTTGCTTTTTCAATGACCCAATGGATGTTGGCAATTTGATCTCTGGTTCCTCTGCCTTTTCTAAATCTAGCTTAAACATCTGGAAGTTCATGGTTCATGTACTGCTGAAGCCTGGCTTGGAGAATTTTGAGCATTACTTTACTAGCATGTGAGATGAGTGCAGTTGTGCGATAGTTTGACCATTCTTTGGCATTTGATCAGATTTGGAATTTGATCAGATATCTAGAATGTTAAGATGTTGCGGGTAGGGGATTCTGATTAAAACAGTTTAATACGATTCTTGCTAAAACTGGGCAATGCAAAATCAGACACAAAGTCCAAAAGTTCAAGTCCAGTTGGGAGGAAAATGGCGAGGAGCGTGCCTAGCCTTTGACCAAGGATAGCCCAGTGTTTCTGGTCTGGCAGTCTGCAGACTGACCTCTCACAGATGGCGATGGGGGAGAGAGGATGAAGGCTGGGAAAAGGCAGCCTTTGTTTGCGCTTATTCTGCAGCTGGGGGAATGTGTCCTAGGGCTGTAATACAGCTCACATGGTTTCAGCTGCTGTTGGCATGCAGCTCTGCCCAGGTGCTGGCCATCACTGGCAGGGAACAGCGTGTGTACTCATGGCTATCTCTTGGCCATCTTGTCCTTGCTAAAGAGATGCTCCCCAACAGCCATGGAATGGAAAGATTCACCAAGGAAACCCTCTGAAACTCTCACAAGGAGGCCTGAGTCCATGACGCACTCAGGGTTCAGGAAGACCACAGGCCAACCAGCCTCTGGGATGTCTCTTTGGTCCCAGCCCCTTTGTCTGTCTGGCAATGCAGAGGTGGTTCAGTGCGGGGTGGACAGGGCTAGAGGGAAAGCGCCAGTGGCTGCCGCTTCCCTGGCAAAGAGCAGTTTGGGGGAAACAAAAGACACCTGGGTAAGAAATAGCAAGGCACTTCCATGGAGACTTTCATTTGGCTACTCAGGCCATGCTAAGCAACAGCTAGAAGGGGCCTTGGGCATCTGGGTCTGGCCAGACAACAGTTCCTTGTTGTTGTTTTTCTCAACCATAGATGGGGGACTTTTCTCTAGGACTGAGATGTATTCTCAAAGTTTGTCTACAGTTAGCGTTTCCGTTTTCTTTTCTCTTTCCCTAGGGTTATTGGTCTTTACTGTATACTGAGACAAGTATGCAGTTGTTGTTCAGTTGCTAAGTCTCGTCTGACTCTTTGCAACCCCATGGACTGCAGCACTCGAGGCTTCCCTGTCCTCCTCTATCTCCCGGAGTTTGCTCAGATTCATGTTCATTGAGTTAGTGATGCTATCTAACCATCTCATCCTCAGCCACCCTCTTCTCCTTTTGCCTTCAGTCTTTCCCAGCATTAAGGTCTTTTCCAGTGAGTCAGCTCTGCACATCAGGTGGCCAAAAATGATAGGATTCAAAAAACCCAGCTCTAGTGATTATAAAACATACAGTCCTGGATCCTTGAACTTTGCTAGTCTTAACTTTCCTTCACTTTTAAATAGAGACTGGGTTACCTTCTTTAGGAGGTCATGGGGCTCGGGGTCGGTCACCACTGATGTGGTCCTGGGCTGCCTTTTGAGCCCTATGTCATGTTTACCAGCATTGCAAGTCACACTGATGCCTTTGCTCTTCCCTGTTGGTGGGCTCTTTCACACCTTCTGGTTTTTGTAATTGCCTTTCCCTGCCTGAAGTATCAATCCTCTCAAACTCAGCTTATCCTTCGAGAGTTATCACAGAGTGTGGGCTCCTCTGCTCACCCCTACTGGAGCTCATCATAGGCTCTGCTGTTTGGAAAGCTTTCTTAAAAACTGTCCCACATTCCCACTGGACTGGGAGCTTTTTGAGGATGTAGAATATTCATGGCTAAATGAATAAACAGATGACTTCAGAGCTGTGTGAATGCTGACTGCTGTTCTCTCTACTTTTCTGTTTTTCTACAAGTTGTCCCAATTCTAAAGAACCCTCAATCCCAGATGAACTGAAGTGACTTGATCACGTTCTTATAACCCTATCGGGAGAGGGGTCCTGACTCACGGTTTCCTACTTCTAATGAAGCCCCTGGGTAGTGCTTGTCAAAGTTGTCCACAACACTGCAGAACATTTGGAAGTTACTGTATTCTGTGGAGGACACGATGAAATATTAATCACTTTCATCCTATGCATCAGCAATAGCTTAGTGGAATAGGTGGTCGATATAAGTAATATAATATTGCAACCAAGGACATATATGTGTGTCCATAAAAAATAAACAAATTATACAGAGTGAAGTAAGCCAGAAAGAAAAACACCAATACAGTATACTGACACATATATACGGAATTTAGAAAGATGGTAATGATGACCCTGTATGTGAGACAGCAAAAGAGACATGTATAGAATGGACTTTTGGACTCTGAGGGAGAGGGAGAGGGTGGGATGATTCGGGAGAATGGCATTGAAACATGTATACTATCATGTAAGAAACGAATCGCCAGTCTATGTTCGATGCAGGATGCAGGATGCTTGGGGCTGGTGCATGGGGATGATCCAGAGAGATGATATGGGGTGGGAGGTGGGAGGGGGGTTCAGGATTGGGAGCTTGTATACACCTGTGGTGGATTCATGTCAATGTATGGCAAAACCAATACAGTATTGTAAAGTAAAATAAAGTAAAAATAAAATAAATAAAAATAAAAATAAACAAAGCCTCAAATTCCCCCCAAGTCCAAGCTCTCAAATGGATCATAATCATATTCCTCTTTTCAAATTAATGTTTATTTCCTGCTTACTTATTTATTCGTTGATTTGATCTGTGAGTGTTCACTAGTAGAGAAGGAATAATAGGTGATAAATATTAAAAAAATTTTTTTGGAGAACAGCTTAAAATTGAGAACATTCAATGGATTAATTACTCCTCAATTTTGACAGCTTAATAGTCTCGTCTAGTAATGCTAATTGAGTACTTGTGAAGTGAAAACACTGAAAGGGTTAGTTGCTCAGTCATGTCCAACGCTTTGGGACCCCCATGGACTGTAGCTTGCCAGGCTTCTCTGTCCATGAAATTCTCCAGGCAAGAAGATTGGAGTGTGTAGCCACTCGCTTCTCCAGGGGATCATCCCAACCCAGAGATCAAACCTGGGTCTCCTGCGTTGCAGGCAGATTCTGTGCCATCTGAGCACTTACGATGGACCAAACACTGTGCCCAGGGCTTCGTGTGGATTACTCTGCGTGTCTTCACTCTCATGGGATAAAGCGGACATTTTTATGATTTTTATCATACTGATGAGAAGACAGAGGCTTAGTGTTCAGGGACACATGTTTTTACAACGTAAAATCATGACTCATACAAATATAAAATGAACACATGTCAAAAATTTTATTTAAACCCATTAAATAATGAGAGGACCAGTAAGGTGTTACAACTAGTTCAAAGCAGACTCCAAAGTCCAGAGCATACACCTGACAGTGTGGAATGAGGAAACAGCTGTGAACTGGTCAATATGCTCACAGGACAATAATCAATTGCTTTTCCGCACGACATGTCTGTATTTCTATGAACAGGAACAACCTGAATGACTGTACATCTTCTACAACATACAGGATTGTAAAATAGTTCTGTTAATGCAAAGTGAATGTAACCCAAGGATATATTAGTCAGAACACCCAGATATGTTTTCGGCCATTTCAAAGTCTTGCCCAGGTTTTCACGTAGTTAGAAAAGGTAAAGATTTGCCTAAGGTCACATAGCCAGAATGAGAATCCTAGCAATGCAGCGCCAGTGTCCCCAACAACAGCTGTGAATAAAAACTGTAAGTACTACCAATGGAAACAGAGGCCAGCTCTTTTTAGAGTTGTTATTCTGCTGTTGTTTGATGTTTCTGGGTACGTAATCTTTTTGTCCATGTAAGAACACCGTGTATGTTTGAGTTTTAGGAAATGAACTCATATATTGGATTCTTAACAGGTGTCAGGTACTGTGTCAAATGCTTGAAGCCTGAGATCCCATTTTATCTTAAGAACACCCACCTAAGGAGGGATTAGTAAATCCCCATTTTACAGATGAGCACTTAAGAGTTTGGACTGATTCCCAGAGTTACATGGCGAAGTGAAGCTACGATTCAGACCCACATCCCTCCTTGCCAAGGCCCATGCTATTCCAGTTGATGAGCCAAACAAGAATCCTAACAAATTCTAGCAAAGAATTGTCATAGTTCCCACCTTTTGGACCTTGTATCATTTGCTGTGGGGCTGCTGAGTTATGCTGAGGACCGGGGGATTATTGTAAAGAAAACAAAATTGAAAAGAGACACTTTTTTTTTTCGGTCCTCTATGCTCAGTGGACCCAGATTTGCAGGCAGCAACCCCAAAGTGACGCACGTTCTGGCCCAGGCCTTGACTTGCGCCAGCCCTCAGCTGTTGGGGAGGACGTTGATTTTGGAACGTCAGTGTGCCTTTTCAGCGGTGCATGGGCTGGTTTCCTGGTGGCTCGGTAGTAAAGAATCTGCCTGCAATGCAGGAGACATGGGTTCTATCCCTGGGTCGGGAAGGTCTCTTGGAGAAGGAAATCGCAACCCGCTCCAGTATTCTTGTCTGGAGAATCCCAAGGACAGAGGAGCCTGGCATGCTGCAGGCTATGGGGTCACAAAGAGTTGGACATGACTAAAGCGACTGAACTGAACTGAAAGTGATTGAGCGCGCAAGCATGCATCAGTTAGCAGCTACCCCCCACAGAAATCCTTTGGTGTTTGCGGACTCTCACTATGCCGACTGGCACTGATGAGTGTGAGCATGCAGCCTTCTTTCAGGTTCCCCAAGCATTGCTCCTGGACCACCTTCTCAGAATGGTCTGGGTGCTCTTATAAATTGCAGTTTTATCAATAGTACTTGAGACTTAATGAATCAGAAACTCAGCGGGGTGAGGGCTGAAAGTGTTTGTGTTCAAGATCCATCCTAGGGGGTTTGGAGAATCACACAAGTACAAATGCTTGGGCTCTGGATTCAACCAGGCCTGGGTGAGCATCCCAGCCACACTGTCTGATATTGGGCAGGTTCACTCAGCTCTTTCAAGACCTGCTTTCCTCCTTTGAAAAATGGCGATAATTATAGTTGTGAGGAATGAATGAGATAATCCATGGGGAGCATTTGGCCTGGGTCCTGGCACCGGCTATGTTCCCAGAAAGTGTCCGCTATAAATGTATTTCATTGATCCTATAAGATGCTCACTTTTTTTTTTGTTAGTTTTTTCCATATTAACATCTCTGAAATCAGTCTACTTCTTAAAATGGATGGTGTTTCATGGTCTCACTGGTGGTATTTTTTTTCCTTCTTAGTGGTGGAGCCCTGCGGGCTACCCTGCGGGGTTGCAAAGATTCGGACATGAGTGAAGTGACTGAGCATGCGCGTGCAGTGGTCTCTAAAGCAAGCATGCATCTTACAACAGATGGTGCCTTAGACTTGGTGAGATACAGTGTACGTAAGGGCTCTGGGGTGCTCTGTTGTCCACCATAAGCCCTCCTGGAGGACGGCTAGAATCTGGGGACTCCCAGATCTGTCTGTGTCCATCTTGCCAATTCTGCTAGCACAGGGGTAAATCAAATGAAATTTGGATAAATAAGGCAGGTGGGCCCACCCCTCCCTGCAGAGGGCTCCCTGATTTCAGATGTACTTGGTTGGTCTCCCTTTTGGGGTCCCAGCTCATGTTTCCTGTTGGGGCTTCCCAGGCGGCTCAGTGGTAAAGAATCCTCCTGCCAATGAAGGCGATGCAGAAGACACAGGTTTAAAAAAAAAAAAAAAGAAGACACAGGTTTGATCCCTGGGTTGGGAAGATGCCTTAGAGAAGGGAATGGCAACCCACTCCAGTATTCTTGCCTGGGAAATCCCACAGAGAGAGGAGCCTCGCCGGCTACAGTCCATGGGACACAAAAGAGTTGGACACAACTTAATGACTAAAGAACAGCAGCATGTTTCCTGTTGGGAGACTTCTAGCCAGGGCGGCTTGGACAGGGTGGGGCAGGTGGGGTGGGGGCATTATCCACCATCTTCCTTCATTCCTCTGCATCTCCAGACTTGCCTTGTTGGATGTCTCTGGGCCACCTGGCCACATCTTTTATTTTTGGGTCCCCCTTTAGGTCCCCCTTTCAGGGAACGATTTTGAGACGGACTCCAGGGTCCAGAAGGAGTGAGCAATATATCCCTAATACTGTCTGCCTCAGAATTACCAGTATTATCTCAGTGAATCAGGAGCTCCTCCTCCTAACAGCCCCACTGGCCCAAGGTTCTTGTCCGCTCAGCTGTTGATCAAAATGGGATTTGGCAGCAAGATAGTGGTGGGGGAAGTTTGGCTTCTTGTTGTTTTTAAGGTGATCTATAGGAGGAATCAGTTTAATGAGTGGTTTGCTTCCTTTGAAAAAGCACCATCTGGGTTTAGATTTCATATTTACTATTTTAAACCTTTTCAATTAGACCCCTGGGGTTTCCCAGGCTTGCCTGGGGGAGTTTTCTTTTTCCAAGCTTCCCTTCCCTTCCTGGGACAAATGTTTGTTTTTCTCACATATTCATCACAGCCCCCCGCCTTCAGAGAACCCTGGGCAGCCCTGCTGTGACATGGGGGCCTGGTGCCTGGTGGGGGAGCCTTCAGCTGGGAGCAGCGCTTGGCAGGCTGCGTCCTGCCCCATGCCCGCCTTCGCCATGGAAAGCCGGGGGGCGTGTCTTGGCGCATTGGTGGAGTCTGCGGGAAGCTCTCCGTTTTGAGAGAAAAAGGGACTTTCTCATGGGTTTCCCGCTCCAAGAGTATCAATCAGCTCCAGAGAAACACTAAGGAGGCGAGAAGTGGTTTCCTAGCAGGAATCGCGATTACAAAGGCAACCGGCTCCCTCTGAAGCTTTTGTCCTGGCTGGCACTGTGGTCAGAATTTGGGGGCCATCCCAGGGTAGCCTTTGCTGGCCCGAGTCTACTGACCCTGAAAATCGGGGAGAAGGAGTAGAAACATGTGCCTGGAGCCTATTAAACAGAGTGAAGTAAGTCAGAAAGAGAAAAAGAAATCTGTATATTAGTACATACATATGAAATCCAGAAAGATGGTACCCATGAGCCTACGTACAGGGCCGCAGAAGAAGAAAAACAGACGTAAAGAACAGACTTTTGGACTCAGTGGGAGAAGGAGAGGGTGGGATGATGTGAGAGAATAGCATTGAAACGTGTACATTACCATAGGTAAAATAGATGACCGGTGTGAGTTGGATGCATGAAGCGGGGAACGAAAAGTCGGTGCTCTGGGACAACCTGAAGGGATGGGGTGGGGAGGGAGGTGAGGGAGGTTCAGAATGGGGGGGACACATGTATTCCTGTGGCTGATTCATGTTGATGTACGGCAAAAACCATCACAACATTGTAAAGTAATTATCTTCCAGTTAAATTAAAACAAAAAAGTGCCTGGAGGAGCATGGAGCTGCTGGATCTAGAGGTCTCGCTCATGATGGATGGCTTTTTGCAAATCTCTGAGCTGTTGGCTCTTGACAAGCGGAAAGGGAAGGATCAGACCTGTCTCGTGTGGCTGTGACATTTGAGTGGGCTGTGGTGACCTGCTGGGCTCTCCTTGATGCCCTTTAGATACCACTCCCTGCCTGCCCTTTCCCTTCCTGCTTTCCTTGGAGAGTTGAATCTATACCTAATGTCATTTAAATATGATTTTTGAGATGATAGTTGAAGCAGGGGAATGAGACAAGGAAACAGGAGGAAGAAAGTAATTTCATATTCCACCCCCTCCTCCGTTTACCACGACCCCCAGTCCCTTAAAAAGACTTTTTTTTAACACTGCGTGTGTTATTGGGCAGAAGACGCACAGCTGTGTCTGGTGACTGCCTTTTCTTGGCTACAGCCAGCTCCTGAGGGAACCCCCGCCCTGTTGATCTGTTGCTTTGCTCAGCTGAGCTGTGGGGTGTGGGGTTAAAGGACCCTTGCCAAAGGGAGGAGTTTTTTCTAGCTTCCTGACAGCTGTAAGAAATCCTGATTGGCAACAGGGCGGCTTCTAAGCAGGGAGCTGGGAGGCTGGCTGATGTGAGGGGACCCAAAAGGAGGAGACAGATCCCCACGTGCCAGTTTTGAGAGGCACTATAGGTTTCAGATAGATTTCATTCCCATATTGGAAAGGAAAGCTGCTTTAACATGGAATCGAAAAATAGACTTCTTTAATACGGGATCAAAAAATGCCTAAGGCTGTAATGAAGGGCAGTCACTCCAGGCAGAATGGTCTGTGTTAAAATGATGATCCAACTGCCCAGTGGAATATACGGGCTTGATGCTAATAAGAGTAATTGAATTTATAGCAATAGATGTGTGCTGTGAATGGCTTTTGGAAGTCAACAGCTTCTGGGGAAGAGAGGCAAAGAATTTTTAATATGCAAAAGAGGCTGGGTACGAAGCCCCCAGGATAAAAAAAATCACATGAGTTTCATTCATTACTTTATTAATAGGTGGATTTCTAGACTGATTTGGAGTTTCATCAGTGTGCAAATTAATGAAGCTGTTAAAGGTGTTGCAGAGGTGCACACAGGCTTCCTTGGCCTTGCTTGACGAGGAGCATGCATGCTGCTCTGGGTCTAATTGTCAGAGTAATTATTTTCTCCCCTGTAAATTACTGGCAGCAAATTCAGCGCAGTGCACTGGTGTGCTTTTAATTATTCACAGGATCTGAGGATGGGGGCTACGTGGGATAGGCTTTTATGGAATATGTAGGTTCGTATATATGTAAAAATACCTGTTAATCCCTCCCAGCTGGGTTCATTTATTTCACACACGTCATGGTGACCAGATATAGGTTTGGGGCTTGGGGGGCTCCAACACGGAATATTAATCTTCGGGGTGTGTGGATTTCATCTTTGTGTGAGTGATCAAAAATTTTTTTTCAGCCTTTTTCAAACTGCACTTGCTGCCTGCAAGCCTATTTTTTGTGGGCATTGTTATCATAATTGGTATTAGCAAAACATTTCAAAATACAGGCTAAGGGCCAGAACAGAGCAATAGAAGAAAATTAGTTCTGTGGAAATGAAAACCATTTGAGCTAAATAAGCAAGCCGTGTGTCATAGTGAAAACAACACAGGCAGCAAAACCAGAATGTCCTTCATTTGTTCATTTCATTCATTCATTTGCTAAGCTGCGGGTGGCCCCTAACTTGTCGAACTGTGGAAATATAGAATAAACTGTTGTCTTGGAAAGAGCTGGAGAAGTACAGTTGGAGAAATGGCTGAGAAGCTGAGATACAGGGTGCAGCGGGAAGCAGATCTGATGCAGAAGGGCAGAAGTGGGCAGAGGCGCGGCCCCCCGATGAGCAGGAGTGAACTAGATGAAGTATGGGCGTGCGGGCATGCTGGTGGCGATGAAGCGGGAACAGCACGGAGAGCCTGAGGCCGAAAGGGGATGATTGCGTATAATAGTTTGTTAAGGGGGCGACGGAGGATGAGATGGTTGGCTGGCATCACCGACTCAATGCACATGAGTTTAAGCGAACTCTGGGAGATAATGAAGGACAGGGAAGCCTGGCATGCTGCAGTCCATGGGGTCACACAGAATCAGACATGGCTTAGAGACTGTACAACAACAAGGCTTCTATGCCAAAGTGCCAGAGACTGGGTTGCTTAAACAACAGTGCTCACAGCTCTGGAAATGAAAAATTTGAGATCAAGAGGTTGGTAGGCTCGGTTTCCTCTCAGGCCTCTCTCCATGGTTACCTTCTCCGTGGGTCATCTGTGGTCTTTCCTCTGTGCTTGTCTATATCCTAAGCTCTTCTTTTTTTCAGAAAAATTATTTCCTTATTTATGACTCTGCTGGGTCTTCATTGAGGTGTATGGGCTAACTATGGAGCATGGGGTTTAGTTACCCCGCAGCACGTGGGATCTTCCTGGACCAGGAGTTGAATCTGGAGGTGGATTCTTGGACCACCAAGGAAGTCCCTGACCTCTCCTTGTAAGAACATTAGACCTATTGGATGAGGGCCATTCTCATGACCTCATTTTAACTTAATTACCTTTAAAAGACTATACCTCCCAATATGGTTACATTCTGAGCTACTGGAGGTTAGGACTTCAGTATATGAATTTGGAGGGGATACGATTAAACCCATAACACTTTATGAGGAAATTGAACATAAATTTCCATGGTTCAAAATTATGTGTTAATAACAAACATAATTTGTGAGAGAGATTATAGAGTTTAAAGAAATTTAATCCTTCTTATTACCAGTTATTATGAGCACGTTGCAACCCCAATTATGCTAGAGAAACACTGGAGAGGGAAAGAGTCAGATAAGTTCTTATCTTACTCAGGGAAGTGCAAATGTGTTTTTTTTTGGCCACACCATGAGGCATGCAGAGTCTTAGTTCCCTACTTGGGTTTGAACCTGTGTCCCATGGAAGTATGGAGTCTCAATCACTGAACTGCCAGGTAAGTCCCAGGAAATGCAAATTCTGATAAATAGATTAATAAAGTGAAAATCCTATTAATAAAGTTTAATAAAAGTGGTAGTTGCATAACATTTTGAATGCACTAAATGCCGTTGAATTGTTCACTTTGAAATGATAATTGTGTCTCAACAAAAACAAATAAAACACTCAAAAAAGTTTAAAGCAGCCACTGGTAGAATTTTTAAAAATGATGAATATAAAGCTTATAATTTTCGAGCAGATTAAGACACAACTTATAGACCATAAAAGCACATGAAAGTAAAAAGATACAGCAGGAAAAGCTCACAGCCAGAACGCACAAAATGATATGGTAGCCATGAGACAACCATAAGCAGAAATAATTTAAACTCTTTTACAAAAGTGTCTAAATTGTATCTAAAAGCCAGTGAGTTGTATCCTGCTGACACCGAATACATTTAAAATAAAGTGGGGTGAGACTGAAGATAAAATAACAGACTGAGATTGAACAGGCAACACAGGTTCAGAGGAGGCAGGGCTGCGGTGCTACTGCCGAAAGCGTGATCTTCAAGGCAAACAGCAAAAGGAAACCACATTCTGGGTTCTTTCTGAGTGTGGACAATGTCCTGGTTACTACGCTAGGCACTGGTCATGCATTATTTCTTGAAAGTTCTTAGGGGCATGTGTTGTTATTTTCATCCTCATTTCAGAGGAAGGAAGGGTGAGGACTAGAGAATCTCACAAGTTATCAAGGGTCAAGGGAGAATTTGAACTTGGAAGCCGATGCTTTCCCTCTCCTTGCTTTATATACCCAACAGCCCAACAGAATGTGTATCAATCAAATGTTTCCACTACAAGAGGTTAATGGTAGTGTATGTTTGTAAAATCTGTATCAGCCTATGTCAGATTTAAAAGATATCTTGTCACAAAGAAAATATGAGTAGCTTCCCAATTTATTGTGGAAATTGTACAGGTCCTTGTTCTCTAGCTCCGATGTGATAAAATTTGAAACCAACAATAAAAATTATTATTTTTTTATTGTCTCTATCCCGTCACTTAAGAAATAAAGCAATAAAATTCCCCAAATCTCTCCAAAACTCAAGCTTTTTTTAAAAAAAGCATTGAAATATAGTTAATATACAATATTATGTTAGTTTTTGGTGTACTCTATAGTGATTTAACGTTTGCATACATTGTGAAATAATCATGATAATGTCTAGTAACTGTCTCCATTCAAAGTTATTGCAGTATAACCGACCATACCCCTTATGCTGTGCACTATATTCCCATGGCTTCTTCACTTTATAACTGGAGGCAAACTCGTTTTCATAATAGTTTGTTTGGAAATTAGTAAAAGGAGAATATTTGCATCGAAAACATGAAATGTAGATAAAGTTGTCCTCTAAGACAAATGATTTGACTTTTTAAAAAGAAAGAAATAAATGGATGATGAAGTCATCTCAACAAAACAGGTGAAAGAGCAGTAAGAACTCAAGAGTGGAAAAAAGAAATTTTAACTGAACTAGGAATTCTGATTTATAAAGCAGAGACCCTCCTGGCATAATTGACTGATAGGTCTAAGAAGAGGCTTTCTGGGTGAATTTCTAGAAAACCTGAGAACAAAGAATAAGAACCTACTGTATAGCGCAGGGGACTACAGTCAATATTTTGTAACAGCCTATAATGGAAAAAATCTGGAAAGGAATATATATGTGTATAACTGAATCACTTTGATGTACACCTGAAAGTAACACAACGTTGTAAATCAACTATGCGTCAGTAAAAAGGATTATGACTCCTAGATTTATTAAAATTTAGTACAAATTTTGCTTCTCTCCTCTGCCTAAAATGCTGTAAGACTGTGTGTGTGCACTCAGTCATGTCCAGCTCTTTGCAAACCCATGGACTGTAGCCTGCCGGGTTCCTCTGTTTATGGGATTTTCCAGGCAAGAATACTGGAGTGGGTTGCCATGCGCTCATCCGGGGGAGTCTTCATGACCCAGGGATCTTCATGACCCAGGGATCAAACCCCCGTCTCCTATGGCTCCTGCCTTGCAGGCAGATTCTTTACCGCTGAGCCACCAGGGAGGCCCCTTGATGTCTTTTAGCCTGGTGGCTGAAATTTATCCTAAGACCAGACAAACTTCTGTTGTTTTTACATTTAAGAAAGATGTCATTTCCATGCTGAAAAAAAAAATCATGGAAAAAAAATCCAGTTTTACAAAGGTGGCTTAACCCGGATCTTAAAACTTCCTTGATAGCACAAGTAGCGTTAAGGCATATGCTCTATGATGCCGATACAAAATTTGAAATCATGAAGGTTAAAATAAAAACTGGGGTGTATATAAAGAATTCAAGGACAGTTTTGGCTGAGAAAAATTTCCTGATTGATCATGCTATGAAAGCCAAAACAACTTGTTAATACCAATTAAAATTAAAACATAATCAATAAAACTCAACACACTCACGATCTTTAAAGACTATTCACATAACATTTACTAAAATTAATAGCTTTGTCATATATAAGCAGTCAAGCAATAGTTGGAAACTATAATAGAGACAGCGCTTATATTAAACTAGCAACAAAAATCACATACTCCTTGGGAATGCTACCAAGAAGTGTGTGGAACCTTTATGATGAGAACTCTCAAATCTGACTAAGATATTATAATAAATAAGACTCAGAGGATGGGGATATACATCACTCTATATGACTTAATTTTATAAAGATGTTAATTTGTTTTCAGTTAATTTGCAAGCCTCAGAAATCTCAGTAACAATTCTCAATGTATTACTTTTTGGAGAAATTTGATAAAATAATTCTAAAGCATACAGGCTATGAAGGAGATAGGAATAAAAGAAGACCCACTAAATAGGCAAAATGTAAAAGCTGCAAAAATCAGACCAGTGGCTCTAGACTGAACAGCTAGTCTTTAAGGTCAAATCTGCATGAGAGCTTCATGTAGAAACAAGGGCACAAGATACACTGGGGAGTAGATGGAATCTTTCAATAAATAGTATTGGTTTTTTGGGAGAAAATAAAATCAAAGCTGCTCCTTACTGCAAACACCAAAATAAATTCCAGATGGAGTCAAGATTTAGATGCAAAAATATTCTACTGCATTAATAATCAAGCAATGCAAATTAAAATGAAATGTTACTTTCTTGTTTTGTTATATTGGCAAAGATATTTTTTAAAAATCACTTGATTTTGGGAGAGTGTGGTAAGGAAGTCCTTTCAGACTTCTGATCTGAATTTAAAAGATTTCAGCTCTTCTGAGAGTGATATTTATTAGAAACCTCTAAATGGTTCAGTTCTATGCCCTGTAGATTCCATGTCTTGGCATCTCTTCAGGGAAAAATAAAATATATAGACAAATGGTTAAAAGAGACAAAGATGTATCTACAAGTATTTTTATTTCAGATGTATTTGTAGTAAGGTCCAGTAATTGGAAATTTGTTAAATATATAGTCCCTACTTTCAATTTTCACTTTCATGCATTGGAGAAGGAAATGGCAACCCACTCCAGTGTTCTTGCCTGGAGAATCCCAGGGACGGGGGAGCCTGGTGGGCTGCCGTCTATGGGGTCGCACAGAGTCGGACATGACTGAAGTGACTTAGCAGCAGCAGCAGGATGAAGTAGTATGCAGTCAATGAATACAAATTTTGAAGACTATTTAATGACATAATAAGATACTTATGATGTCATGTGAAGCAAAAAGGATGATACAAACTATTTGTACATATATAAAATAAACTCAATTTTATAAAATATATATAAAAGTATAAAAATTACAAATAAATATAGGAGAATATTAGCAGTGACTATCCCTATGTGTGATATTATAGAAAGTTTTTTAGTGATTATATTTTTCAAGTTTCATACATTGAAAATGCAATGATATTGTGAAGAGAAAAAAATTTTAATGTCAAATAAAATAATAAAAAATTTAAAGGTGAAAAAATGAGCCAAAAATGTGGAAGAAGGAGAAATATATGTTTAATTTTTTAGGTATGTGGAAAAACTTTGAAGGCATGAGAGAAGTAAAAATTATGAAAAAGATAGTTCATAGATTTAATGCTCATAAATTAAAAGCTAATTGTCTAAAAATCAAAACTAAATTTAAAAGCTAACACTTAGCTGAAAAAGTACTTGCAATAAAATTGATGAGACCACAGGAAAAATAAAACTCAACTCACCTTTAAATATAAAATTAGATTATATTAACAGACAATGGTAGAGAAAATAAAAATGTTTAATAAAATATGTCCTCAGAAATCCAAGATAAACATAGTAAACATGGAAATATTATGATACCTTCAAAAATATTTATAGATATGATATAATATCAGGTAACGGCAAAAAGTTGAATACACTGTGTGCTCAATTTTATGAAAATAAATGTATTGAAAAATAGATGGAAGGCAATATATCAGATACACTAACAATAGCCATTTCTAGGTGGGTAGATTGGCGGTTTTTAAAAATTTCTTCTTAAATGGTACCCTATGGACTTTGTCACAAAGGTCCGTCTAGTCAAGGCTATGATTTTTCCAGTGGTCATGTATGGATGTGAGAGTTGGACTGTGAAGAAAGCTTAGCTAGCGCTGAAGAATTGATGCTTTTGAACTGTGGTGTTGGAGAAGACTCTTGAGAGTCCCTTGGACTGCAAGGAGATCCAACCAGTCCATTCAGAAGAGATCAGCCTTGGGATTTCTTTGGAAGGAATGATGCTAAAGCTGAAACTCCAGTAGTTTGGCCACCTCATGTGAAGAGTTGACTCATTGGAAAAGGCTCTGATGCTGGGAGGGATTGGGGGCAGGAGGAGAAGGGGACGACAGAGGATGAGATGGCTGGATGTCATCACTGACTTGATGGTCGTGAGTCTGAGTGAACTTCGGAAGTTGGTGATGGACAGGGAGGCCTGGTGTGCTGCGATTCATGGGGTTGCAAAAAGTTGGACACAAATTGAGTGACTGAACTGAACTGAACTGATGCACTTTGTACATGGCAAATACTACTTTATCAAAGCAGTGATGAACAAAGTATTTGACCATAATAGAAATACATCCACTATGACTGCCTTCCGAAGGAAGGACATCTCTTGAGTTGCAGACGAGCCTTTTTAAGAACAGAGATCAGAGATGAATGGATAAAAAGATGTGGAATAACACAATGGAATGCCACTCAGTCATGAAAAAGAATGGAATAATGCGTTTGCAGCAGCATAGATGGACCTAGAGATTATCACACTAAATGAAATGCCAGAAAGAGGAAGACAAACACCATATGACATCAGTTATATGCGGAATCTAAACTATAACACGAACTTATTTATGAAACAGGTACAGACCCACAAACAGAAAACAGTCTACCAAAAGGGAAAGCAGGTGGGGTAGGGATAAACTAGGAGTTTGGTGTTAGCTGATACAAACTACCGTGTATAAAACAGATATAAATAGACATGCCATATATAAAATAACAAGATCCTACTGTATAGCTGCTGCTGCTGCTAAGTTGCGTCAGTCGTGTCCGACTCTGCGACCCCATAGACGGCAGCCCACCAGGCTCCCCCGTCCCTGGGATTCTCCAGGCAAGAACACTGGAGTGGGTTGCCATTTCTTTCTCCAAGGCATGAAAGTGAAAAGCGAAAGTGAAGTCAGTCATGTCCGACTCTTCACGACCCCGTGGACTGTAGCCTACCAGGCACCTCCACCCATGGGATTTTCCAGGCAAGAGTACTGGAGTGGGGTACCATCGCCTTCCCTGTATAGCACAGGGAGCTATATTCAGTATCCTGTAATAAACAATAGTGGAAAAGAATATGGAAAAGAATGTATGTATATGTATAACTGAATCACTTTGCTGTATAGCAGGAACTAAGTTCAGTTCAGTTCAATTGCTCAGTCGTGTTCCACTCTTTGCGACCCCATGAATCTCAGCACGCCAGGCCTCCCTGTCCATCTCCAGCTCCCGGAGTTCACTCAGATTCACGTCCATCGAGTAAATCAACTATTATTGTTGTTTATTCGCTAAGTCGTGGCTGACTCTCTTGCAACCCCGAGGACTGTAGCCCACCAGGCTCCTCTGTCCTTGTGATTTCCCAGGCAAGACTACTGGAGCAGAGTGCCATTTCCTCCTCCAGGGGATCTTCCCAAACCAGGGACTGAACCCACGTCTGCCTTGAGAGTTGGATTCTTTATGACCGAGCCACCAGGGAAGCAAAATCAACTATATCTTTTAAAATGTTTCAAAAACTAGAATCCTGACTTTTTAAGTAGAGGAACTGGAATTAAAATCCCACTGGGTTTCTCTTTGGCAAGAATCAAAAATATCTCCAAATGTACATATCCACTTGCTACTTGAGCATGGCTTTCAAAAGTGGACCCCAACCCACTTCTTCCCAACCTATCAACCTACAGCCCTGTCTGTAAAAACTTCTTTCTCACATGAGCTCCATACATCAGTCTTGCCCTCTGAAAACCCAGAGA
Source organism: Capra hircus (assembly GCF_001704415.2). NCBI lineage: Eukaryota > Metazoa > Chordata > Mammalia > Artiodactyla > Bovidae > Capra > Capra hircus. The sequence goes on along the minus strand of NC_030828.1, from coordinate 13,035,799 downwards.
ATAAACTTAATGCCTTTCCTTTTTCATATTATAAACTTCATCTTGTAAAAAAAATACAGATAAACAAAGGGAAGAAAGTAAAAACCACTTGGAAGCCAGCCACCTAGCTATAAGCCCCATTGCCACTTTTCATGCTTGTACTCTATCCAACAGCATGCATCCTTTTCAAAGAAGGAAATAAAGTAATGATGAACACACTTCTTTGTAAACTCCCCCACCCCTGACCCAGTTTGACGATATACAGACATCTCCCAGTAACTCTGTTACCTCTAAGTGAAAATCCAAAAATTTTCTGCACAAAAGTGCTAATCAGAAATATTTTTATTATTTTAAATGGAAAAAGTTGTAATGGGTTACAGAGCGACTCCAAATTTCCAACCTATTTCATAGGGCTGTTGTGAAGATGAATGCTACTGCTGCTGCTAAGTCGCTTCAGTCGTGTCCGACTCTGTACGACCCCATAGACGGCAGCCCACCAGGCTCCCCCGTCCCTCGGATTCTCCAGGCAAGAACACTGGAGTGGGTTGCCATTTCCTTCTCCAATGCATGAAAGGGAAAAGTGAATGTGAAGTCGTTCAGTTGTGTTCGACTCTTCGCGACCCCATGGACTGCAGCCTACCAGGCTCCTCCACCCATGGGATTTTCCAGGCAAAAGTACTGGAGTGGGTTGCCATGAATAGTAACTGTCAAATGATAAATGCAGAGAGTTGTACTAGAGAAAGCACACACATCAGTACATGTCAGCCAGAAGGATTCTCCTGGGTGCTTAGAGGTCTCACGGAGAATAAGGCCCCAGCTCGCTCTGGTCAACTATGGGGAGGGGAGAGTCACGTGTTCTTTTAGAGACTAAGTTGATTCTCTTTAACACAAATGTGGGAGGTCTTCTCTCATGACCCATGGCCTCAGTCCTGGACTCTGGGCTTCCTTTCAGATGTTCACAGGTAAAAGTTTCCTTTCCTCCTGCACAGGTTGTTCTGAGCAAAGGATGATGACTCCAGGGGCCAGGATTGGTGCATCTAGTAGAAATTATCCCTTTGCTAAGTCACATCTGACTCTTTGCGACCCCATGGACTGTAGCCCACCTGGCTCTTCTGTCCATGAGATTTCCCAGGCAAGAATACTGGAGTGGGTGGTTATTTCCTTCTCCAGGGAATCGATCCAACCCAGGGATCAAACCTGTGTCTCCTATGTCTCCTGAATTGCAGGCAGATTCTTTACCCTCTGAGCCAGCAGGGAAGCTCTAGTAGAAATTATAATGAATACTTAAAAAAATTATTGAAGTATAGTTGATTTATAATGTATTAATTTCTGTTGTACAGCACAGTGACTCATTATACGAATATACATTCTTTTTCACATTCTTTCCCATTATGGCTTATCACAGGATATTGCATACGGTCCTCTGTGCCATCCAGGAGGACCTTGTTGATGTATCCTCTGTATACTAGTTTGCATCTGCTGGTCCCAAACTCCCAACCTTTTGCTCTCCCAACCATCGTCCCCACTGGTAATCACAAGTCTGATCTCTACGTCTGTGAGTCTGTTTCTGTTTTGTAAATGGGTTTGTTTGTGTTGTATTTTAGAGTCCTGTAATAAATGCTGCTGAAACGGGGCGAGTCAGAGTCGGTGAGCATTGCCCTCCTAGTCTCTTTCAGCGGTCTCATGGGTTTAGAAATTCTGCTTGGAAAGTCCTGCTGGGACATTCAGTAGGAAAGTCTAGAAGAGCAGGATCCAGGCCTGGTTGGCTGGCAGGGAAGCCAGGTTCTCATGGGCTTTTATAACAATGCTGGCAGGCAGCGGGGCCACCTGGTGAAACACATTTATTGTGTAAGGGCTTGTGGGTGGTGGGTTATGGTGTGAGAAGTCATGGCTGTGGGGTGCACACACGGTCCCTTCTTCCTTGCCAGGTCTGAGTCATCACTGGAAGCCATCGGAGGCTACGCAGGGGCACAAAAGGCACAGGCCACGGCACATACCCGTTTAAGTCACTGCCACCAGCTGAGATCCTATGAAATTTAAAGAAGGGAAGTCTGTGGGAAGGCCCAGCTGGGGCACAGCCGGGCGGCCGCTTGTCAGTTTCAATACTGCAAGACATGTCACTTTCCTAGGAACACAGGAGGCCAACACTTTGGGTGGAATCTAACTTGATTTTCAGGATGAAGATGGCAAGCTCAAGCCAAAACTTCAAAGAATCCTCTCGGTAGCTCTGGTTGGCTTCCAGATTCCATGTTTGGTGTCTACCTTGCTTCAGAGGCTTGGCCTGAAGAGCAGTGACTCAAACCTGACGGCTGGATGGGGCCCCCAGCTGCCATCCAGTGAATCTGATAGTCTCTGGACAGCCCTGATGTCAGTGTCCTGGCCAAATGTGCAAGAGAAGTCTCGCTTGGAAGTGAGTTCTAAAATCTCAGGGCCTCTCAGAACAGTATGGAAGCTGAAGGTTCCTGAGGGCTTAGTAGGTGCCAGGCCCTGGGGTAGACATTTCCATGAACTGCACAAGGGGATGGTGGTGAGACACAGGATTTGAGGTTAAATGCGTGTTGTTAGTCGTTCAGTCGTGTCCAGCTCTTTGCGACCTCATAGACTGTAGCCCTCCAGGCTCCTCTGTCCATGGAATTCTTCAGCCAAGAATACTGGAGTGGGTAGTCATTCCCTTCTCCAGGCGATCTTCTTGACCCAGGGATCAAACCCAGGTCTCCTGCATTGCAGACAGATTCCTTACCGTCTGAACCACGAGGGAAGCCAAGTGGTGCACTGGTTAAGAACTTGCTTGCCAATGCAGGAGATGTAAGAAACATGGGTTCGATCCCTGGGTCAGGAAGATCCCTGGAGGAGGGCGTGGCCACCCACTCGAGAATTCTTCCTGGAGAATTCCATGGATGGGGGAGCCTGGCGGGCTACAGTCCGTAGAGTCGCAAAGAGCTGGATGTGACCGAAGTGACCTAGCAGGCATGCAAACGTAGGGTTAACATCCCTCAGTTCAAATCCTGGCTCGACTGTTTGCCGTTGGGTGATAGAGGGCAAGGCATGCTTCTGCCTCTTTTTCTGTGCAGGAAGTGTGTGTGTGTGTGAGAGACAGAAGTCACTACCTCACAGAGTTGTCATGAGGCTTCAATGAGACAAACATGAAGATATTTTAGTGACCGCAGCATCCTAAACACTGTCAGTCCTGGAACCTCACTCCAGCACCAATGTGCTGTGACTTATATGGTGGCTGAAGCTGGAACTCTGCAGTCCTACGCCTGACCTAAAGCAAGGACTCCTGCAAGTGCTTTGAATCAAAATTTAAGTCCGAGCAGTATGACACTGTGTGAACTGTTCAGCTTAACTGAACAGATTTAAATGTTGTCGCTCCTTTCATTATGATCGATACTGAAGCTCAGTGCTTCTGAAGACAATTTAAGACCTTTATCACTCACCTTGCCCTTAATGGATAAAAAACGAAGTCCATTTAAGATTAGCTATCCCATATTTTATTTTCTTGGAGAGTTTAATAGAGTTTGACCTCAGCAGTCCTAACCTCTAGTACAGAGAGCTTTAATTCTTTGCCATTAGTCTTGGGAAGGGTCACCCTGCTCTGCTCAGAGACACCGCGCCACCCCTGCATTCTTCATCACTGGGGAGGAGAAACAGCTCCAGCAGCGAGTCTGCTTGCTTGGTGCCTTGGGTACTCATTTCTGTGAAAATGCAACAAGAAGGGATAGCACGGTCAAGGCAGAGTTCATGTGGCGAGAGTCCTAGTTCATTTTATTGTGGTTCTGGTCTTCCCTCCTGGCTTTCCCCCTGCAATCAACAGGGTCTTGGTTGTACTTCTTTACTTTTGATCTCTCTGGGTCAGACCCCAGCTCACCACACAGCTGGGTTGACGGTGAGAACCTAGGTGGGCACCTTACTGTGGCCACAAGGCCTCGGACACACAGACCTTCTTAACTCCAGCTGCGTATTGCTGTGTGTGTGTGCATGCTCAGTTGCTTCAGTCATGACCGGCTCCTTGTGATGCTATGGACAGTAGCCTGCCAGGCTCCTCTGTCCATGGGATCCTCCAGGGAAGAATACTGGAGTGGATGGCCACGCCCTTCTCCAGGGGATCTTCCTGACCCAGGGATGGAACTTGCATCTGCTACATCTCCTGCATTGCAGGCGGATTCTTTACCCATCGAGCCACCTTGGAAGCCCCCTTATTGCTGAGTTCCTTATATTCAGCAGGAGTCTGTTAGGGTCTCCAGGGCTTACTCCAAAGTGACTCTAACTGGAAAAAAAGATGACTAGTTCCCCGCTATATGTGAATCTACAAATGTCCCTAGTTAAAACTCATTCATGGATTCTTTCTTCTGCAGCTGGAAAGTTGCTATTTGTTCTGGGCTGTGTTCAGTGAGATGCGAACTGCCCCAGGCTTAATTAAACCTGCCTGTTCATCATCTATCAGTGTGTCAGCTGTTGGTGGTAAGAGGCCCTTGAGAAGTTTAGGACCACGATGGGTGAGCAAAGCAGATGGGAGAGTACAAGGGAAGCCTCAAAGCCCAAGACTAGGTCTCTGCAGTCAACCTGTCCCGTATGTGTTCCTGGTCAAGCCCTCTCACTCTTTTAGGCTCTGGCTGAACCTAAGAATCTCTGGAAAGGTCCAGCTGTAAAAAGCTATGATTCTAGGATTTGGGAAGAGCTACGCTTTGTAGTTTATTCTGGAAGTCACAGAGCATGACTTTTGAGCCTACCCGGGGGTACAAAAGGCACAGACCAGGGCATGTGCCTGTGTAAGTCATTGCCATCAGCTGCCTGCATGCTAAGTCACTTCAGTTGTGTCCAGCTCTTTGCGCCTCTAAGGACAGTAGCCTGCCAGGCTCCTCTGTCCATGGGATTCTCCAGGCAAGAATACCAGAGTGGATCCCCATGCCCTCCTCCAGGGGATCTTCCTGACCCAGAGATCAAACCCACGTCTCTTAGGTCTCCTGCGTTGGCAGGCAGGTTCTTTACCACTAGCGCCACCTGGGAAGCTGCCATCAGCTGAAATCCTATGGATTTTAAAGAAGAGAGAGTCTATGGGATGATCTCGTTGGGGACTGGCCTGGAGACCCGTTGTTCATTTCAACACTGGAAGACACATCCCTTTCTTTTTTATTTATTTATTGTTTTCCACCTTTTATTTATTTATTTATTTTTTATACAATACTGTATTGGTTTTGCCATATATTGACATGAATCCACCACGGGTGTACATGCGTTCCCAAACATGAACCCCCCTCCCACCTCCCTCCCCATAACATCTCTCTGGGTCATCACTGTGCACCAGCCCCAAGCATGTGGTATCCTGCGTCGGACATAGACTGGTGATTCGATTCTTACATGATAGTATACCTGTTACAATGCCATTCTCCCAATCATCCCACCCTCTCCCTCTCCCTCTGAGTCCAAAAGTCCGTTATACACATCTGTGTCTTTTTTGCTGTCTTGCATACAGGGTCGTCATTGCCATCTTTCTAAATTCCATATATATGTGTTAGTATACTGTATTGGTGTTTTTCTTTCTGGCTTACTTCCCTCTGTATAATTGGCTCCAGTTTCACCCATCTCATCAGAACTGATTCAAATGAATTCTTTTTAATGGCTGAGTAATACTCCATTGTGTATATGTACCACAGCTTTCTTATCCATTCATCTGCTGATGGACATCTAGGTTGTTTCCATGTCCTGGCTATTATAAACAGTGCTGCGATGAACACTGGGGTACATGACACATCCCTTTCTTAGAAACACAGGAAGCCAACTCTTTGGGTGGAACCAGAGATGATTTTTAGGATAAAGATGGCAAACTCACGCCAAGATTTCAAAGACTCCTCTTGGCAGTTCTGGGTGGCCCCTGCATTCCATGTGTTCTGTGCTTCTGAGGGTTTACTCCATCTGGGTCTCACTGTGATGTTACAGCTCTGGTCTCCTGATCCTGCATCTTTCAGGTGAGGATGACAATGCTCATTTTGCAGAGATGTCAGAGGAACAGAGCTCATGGGCAAAGGGTGTCTTGCATGGTCTCAGCACGAGGCAGGCGCCCTGTGCGCCGGGGCCTCCTGCTTCAGAGTGGTGTCCACCTTGTCATTCGTTTGTACCTACAAGTGCCCAACAGCATGGAGGCAGAGTGGACACTGGTGACAGAAATGAAGGCAACTTTAGAAAGAAAGAAGAAAAGCTTGTTTTCTGCGTCCTCCCAGGGAGCGCCTTACCCAGCGTTGGCCGCTTTCTCCCACGTGTGCTGTTGTTGGGCAGTTAGTGTCCCAGCTGAGCCAAGACCAGGGCACAGTGAGGGCCTTTGTTTTAGTCTCTTAAATTTCAACACGGGTTGGAAGGAACAAGAGCCCAATTCATTTAAGAGATACCTCCAATCTGATTCCAGGCACCGAGCCAAGGGAGAGACGGCTTGGCAGCTCCGGGAGTGGAGGGTGAGCTGGGCAGCTCAGACAGCAGGACCTTAAGGATGCTAAGAGAAGCGGAGGGGCAGCTGGCAGAAGCTGGCCAGTGTCAGTGTCCTGGAGACGTGGTCTGTGCAGGGAAGTGCCCCGGAAGCCTGTTGTAGAGTCCACCTAAGGGCAGTGATTTTTTTGTTCTCCTCAACTCTCAGTAGCCTGATGTCTTCCAGGTTGAACGCTCTGAGAGCCACTGACCTGAATTTGGCAGACACTGCTGTCTGTTTCTCATGTCAATCATGGGAGTTGCAGAATTGGGTCTGGATGGATGTGCAGGAATCTGCAAGGTGAGACGGCTGGGCAGCAAAAGAGAGTTCTAGTAAAGAGAGCAGCATATGAGAAGCTTAGGATTTAGGCATATATGAAATAGCACATACAAGGCACGCATAAGGGTAGGTGGAACACGTGGAGATGGCATTCTCCATCCCCATGGTTGGTGTGATCCAGTATGACGGGATTGCAAAAGCAAGGGTGATCACAGAAAGAATCACCCATAGTTGATGCTGTTGGATAGATTTCAGCTTGGGAGCCTCTGCTCAGAATGAAGCTGGACCACTGGGGTCCAGAGATGCCTGGGACGCCTGACAAGCTGATGAGGAGATGCATTAGGAGTCTGTTTGCAGGATTAAGGACCTCCTAAGGAAGAGCTTACTTTAAAGGAAGAGGGAGTCAGAAGTGATTAGGAAAAGAACCTCAGGTATTGAATTCAGGAGGAGGTCATTGTGAGCACAGTGGAGAGTTTGTCACTCAGATGATTTCCTGACCTAGACCTGCAAGGAATAATATCTGCATTCTGTGGACATGGAGCACTGGGGTTGGGCCAACAGACAGTGTGCGTGTGCTCAGTCGCTTCAATCATGTCCGGCTCTTTGCAGCTGTATAGACTGTAGCCTGCCAGGCTCCTCCGTCCATGAGATTCTCCAGACAAGAATACTGGAGTGGGCCATGTGACAAATAAAATCTGAAGGTTACGTCTGTTAACCAACCCTGATGCTACACTCAGGGCTCTCAAGCAGCATTGCTTTGCTGTCTTTTCAACAGAGCAAAGAACATTCTCTCTGTGTTGCAACTGGACACTGAACATGGACTCTGGAGGGAGGTGGACATGGCTAGCAGGGACAGAATTACCTGGCGGAGCTGGTGGCAGTGGCCAGCAGATCCCTGAAACCCAGCAGGAAAAAGTTGCAGTGCAATTGGTAACTCACCGGACTTGTCTATAAACTCATGTGAGTTGCTTTCTGAAAACTTCCAGAATTATTTGGGGACAGAGTTTCAGAGAACTGATTCTGCATTTGCATGTGGGGAAAAGGCAGCAAAAGACGGATTACACTTGATTTAGAATTATCAGAAATTCTTTTTTGGTAGTGCAATGTAGTAGACATTGTTGATTATTTCCTTAGCATCCATTTCTCATTTCCTTACTTCTAACAAAATCCTTATTTTGTTCGGATCCCCTCTCTTCCTCCATGCATGGGAATGAATTCCATTCACAGGGATCGGGAGTGAGCCTGGTTGGCTTGAGTCTTTCTGTTCCTCTATACAGTGACTGTCTGGGCTGGCCATATAACCCAATTTGACCTAATAAAGAGAGAGAGGCTGGCTATGGGCATTTGAAAGATTTATCTGCATTCTTCTAGGACTGGGTCTAGAAGCAACTCATTTTGCTTTTCTCTGGAAGTGGTCATGCTCCAATTTAAAGGCCAGACCAGGTGGCCCTTTCTTGCTATGCCAAAAGCTGCAACTTTCTTGCTATGCAGCTAGGATGAAAGGGGGTAGATTGGAGGATGGTTGGGAAATGTATGCAGAGCCTTTGAATTCCCAGGTGGCTCAGCGGTAAAGAATCTTCCTGAAATGGTTGGGAAGATTTCTTGGAGTAGGAAATGTCAACCTACTCCAGGATTCTTGCATGGAGAATCCCAGGGACAGAGAAGCTTGGCAGGCTGTAGTCCATGGGGTGACAAAGAGTTGGACACGAGTTACCAAGCACCACACAGCACAACTTTAAAGACTGTGAATTCTCAGGCAGCGCATGGTCAAGAATCCACCTGCCAACGCAGGAGTTGCAAGAGAGGTGAGTTTGATCCCTGGGTTGCGAAGATCCCCTGGAGGAGGGCTCCAGTATTCTTGCCTGGAAAATTCCATGGACAGAGGAGACTGGTGGGCTACAGTCCACAGGGTCGCAAAGAGTCGGACACGATGAAATACATACAAAGACTGCAGAACTTCCAGGTATATAAGTCAAGAAATTTCTTTATTGTTTATGACAGTTTGACTTGAGTTTTTGGTTACTTGAAAATGTTTCCTGATAAATGTGGTTTGGCAGATATCTTTCACTTCCCAGAAGGAGAGATATCCTAGGCCAGATGGACCGTTTCTTGTTGTGAAGTTTATTTACATTCTAACTGAGAAGATCCCTCCCTATCTCTTTTATGTGGGAGGCACTGTTTATCCCACGAGAGCTTGGCATGGGTAGGTCCAATGTTTGGGAAAACCATCTGGCTCTGGCCATTTTTGAGCCTTCCATTGAGAGATGAAGGGTGTGTTCTCCTCTCTTTGAGTCTGGGATGACTTTCATGACTTGGTTTTAATCAACTGAGTGCAGTAGAACTGATGCTTTATAGCTTCTGAGGTTAGGTCAGGAAAGGTTATACACAGGCCCCACTGTTTCTTGGGATACTTGCTTTGAGGGCAGCAGCTGCCACATGAGAAGTCCCGTTACCTGAGGCAGCCTGCTGGGGAAGCCATGCACAGGCAGTTTGTTTGATGGCCCCAGCTGAGCTCCCAGCAGACGGCTGCATCAGTTGCCGGCCATGTGGATGAGCCACCTTGCATGCCCAGCCCTGCCGAGCTGGACTGAAGCCAGGTGACTGCAGCCGCAGGGCACATCTGGCTGCAGTAGCGTGAGAGACCCGTACAGAAGAGCTGCTTGCACTTAACTGTGAGCCAAATACAGTGACTGTCTTGAGACAGTAAGTATTGTGAGAATTTGATATTATAACAATGCCAAATTGTTCATTGTTCTGTTTTGCATACAATGATGTAGAAAGGATTTCTTCTTTTCTTTTCCTCAAGGGTAGAAATGTAGAGCATTAGACTCAGAATTCCATCTTATTCTAGGCTCTTTTTGTTGCAAGTCAAATACACAAACTAGCTTAAGTAAGAAAGGGGGGGTGTCCTGGAATGACACTGAGAGTCTCCCAGGTTGAAAAGGCAGGTAGTCCGTCTGTCTCTCCCATCCTTGGGTATTTCCCTCCCATACAGGGTGGGTCTGTGTGGCCTGTGGAATAGGGTAGAAGTAATGGCATGTCATTCCAAGTTGAGGTTATAAAGTAGCATAGCTTTTGTTTTAGTCTCTCTCCTTTGAATCACTTACTCTGGGGGAAGCCGTGTCATCAGCAGTCCTCTGGAGAAAACTGTGCAATCAGCAGAGGCCTCCTGCCACCAGCCGTCTGGGTGTGCTGTCTTGGAAGCAAATTCTCCAGCCCCAGTCGAGCCTTCACATGACTGCTGCCCAAGCCAATTTCTTGACCGTAACCTTCTGAGACACTCTAGGCCAAAACCACCCAGCTAAGCCTTTCCGAACTCCCAATACTCAGGAAACTCTGTGAGGTGCTACATGTTTGTTGCTTTGACTATTGAGTTTTAGGGGTATTTTATGCAGCAATAGGTGCAATAGATACAAAGTCTTAGACCGCCCCCCCCCCCTTCTTGTCTGGCAAGTTAAAAAAAAAAAAAAAAGGAATTCTCCAAAGGATTTTCTTCTGGTGACTTTTATTCAGCTCCTGGTACATTTAAATGGTGAAGAAAAAGCACTCTGTTACTTTTATCACCTTGTCCTAAGCAATGGTTCCCAACCTAGTTCTGTATCTGTTTCTTCCAACAGAGGCCCCAGGTGGAGCATTCACGGTGGGCAAGTGTGTGTTCATGGCCCACATGTGCGTCATGTATTGTTGCACATGTTGGTGTTTTGTCCATGTTTCTTTGGGGAGAAGTCATGAAGGAAAGCATGCATTGATTATTTTTCCATGTCAGGCAGTATGATCGATACTGTATATTTTTTAAGGGAAAGAAGAAGCAAATCAACCCCAAAGCTACTGACAGTGCTCCTGTCTTCTAAGAGGGAGGTGGTGACATAATTTGTATCAGTGGGACACTGAATGTATGTTCTTCTGGGACAAAGACAAAGTGTGTCTGAAGCTCTGACAGTTGTTCTGGGCTTCTAAGTGTGAGATATAAAGTGAGGGGTCTTTTTTTTTTAATAAAAAACATGGAGTCTATAACCATGGAGATGTAGGCATCAGGGTGATGAGCTAGGGTGTCCTATATCAGATAGAAGTGAAAACTGAGCTTCTGCGGGTGTCTTGAGGATAAAGGGCTCCGGGAAACAGAGAAGATGGAAGATATGAAGGAAATTTCAAGAAGGGATGGGTAGAAATGAAGAAGCGGATTGACACGGCAGAAGGCTGAGAGGCATGGCAGAGGGCTGGAACCTTCGGGGAAGGCGGCATTCACTGGTAGTGGGACAGTCGTGAGTCTGCTGGAATGAGAGAAGTTGGCTGCTCATTTTAAAATTGTTTGAGTTTTAGCTGCTGCTGCTGCTGCTAATTCGCTTCAGTCGCGTCTGACTCTGTGTGACCCCATAGACGGCAGCCCACCAGGCTCCCCCATCCCTGGGATTCTTCAGGCAAGAATACTGGAGCGGGTTGCCATTTCCTTTTCCAATGCATGAAACTGAAGTCGCTCAGTCGTGTCTGACTCCTAGCAACCCCATGGACTGCAGCCTACCAGACTCCTCCATCCATGGGATTTTCCAGGCAAGAGTGCTGGAGTGGACTGCCATTGCCTTCTCCGAGTTTTAGCTACACCATCCCTTCCCTAAGTCCCCGAAACCTGCTTCCCATATAATGCCTCCTGTGACTGTGTTTGGAGGTGGAGCTGGCAGAGGCACAAAATTCTGGTTCCTACCAAGCAGGAAGACCAGCTGAGGACTGGGGAGAAGAGCGAGCTCAAAGTTAAAAAGAGCTGGAATTTGGAACCAGAAGGACCAAGAGGATGCAAGGCTCTGGGAACGTGGAAGGGGACATGGAATTTTGCCAGGACCCAGAGCTGAACTGAAAACAATGTTGTTTAAGTCTCAGAGGGTAGAGTGACCTCAGTTGACATCAAGTTGAGCTTTAATTATACCGTTTTAATAAATACGATCTCCATTTTGCAGATGAGGGAGCCCAAACATGGAAACGCTCATGAACTGGCCCAGGTCATACCTAAGTGGTGGCCCTGGGCTGGGGTGCTCCAATTTTCGTGTTAGTGAAATGGAAGGCTTTCTTCTGGAAAGGGCCAGATGAATGTTTAAGGTTCTGCCAATGATACCATGGACTGTAGATCACCAGCCTCCTCTGTCCATAGGTCTCCCAGGCAAGAATACTGGGGTGGGTTGCCGTTTCCTTCTCCAGATCTTCCCCACCCAGGGATCGAACCCGCAGCTCCTGTATTGGCAAGCGGACTTGTTACTGCTGAGCCACCAGAGAAGCTGCTATGTCTGTTACCCTGCTCAACTCAGCTGCTGAAGGGTGGAAATGGTCTCAGACAATACACAAATGCTTGGCATAACTGTGTTCCAGCCAAACATTACTTGTAGACACCAACATTTGAATTTTATATAATTTTTACATGTAATAAAATATTATTTTTGAAGTTTTTTTTTAAACTGGAAAGATATTTTTTCAACTCTTAAAAAGTGTAAAAGCTATTCTCAGCCTGTGGGCCATGCAAAAGCGGGCAGCAAGCTCCATTTGGCTCCCAGACTGTACTGTGAGGACCCCTATACTACATCATTCGGTTAATCAGATGTTCGAAAGCGAACAAATGTGTCAACAAGAGAGCTTTATCGAGGACAGAAGGAGTGATAAGTATTGACAAGATAGAGAGGGGTCATTATGGTACTTTTTTTCCTAAGGAGACCTTGCTGAAATTTACACAAGGCTCTTTTCAGACAGCTAAATGCCTTGCTGTTTCCACTTCTTCTAACCTATAAGCCTGAATGATACATCCATTTCCTTGGAGATATCATCCCCATCTCACCCTTATTTGCCGTGTGTGTGTACATGTACGTGTGCGCGTGCATGCATTTCATGAGAAGGTCTGACTAGTCATCTTCAAGGTCCCTTCTGATTTTGAAATGCTCAGATTTCATAAAGACGTTTCCAATTTTTAGGGACTCTCCTTCCCCTTGCCCTCTTCTCTCCAATCCTATGAACATTCTCCCCGCTTTGACCTTGCTTCCTCTATGATAACTCTATTTCAAGGCTAATGGGATTATCGTATCCAAAAACATCCCAGGAAAAAACAGCTGGAATGTCCAGGATAATAAAACAAGCCAGTAAAAGGTGAAGGGCTGTGTAATTGCTGTGCTTTGTGTCGACTCTTAAAGCCCCATGTTTTAACTATGTCATGATGGCAGAGTGTTTTCTGTGTTTTTTTCTTTTTCTGAGAGGCTGATGTAATATCATCATGCATGTTTTCCTTTTTTTTTTTTTTTCAGGAAAAAATAAGAAGAATTCATCTTCATTGAGATTAACAAAATCTTTCTTCTTTTGTGTCGGCAACACCAGGTCTTAGCAGATCTCTGATCTTGTGTTGAAGAAAAATTATAGCATTACAATGGGACACAGAGGCTAAGGGCTTGAACTCAATTTGGATTAATGTGCAGAGCAGCGGGCATCCTGTGACAAATGGTGGGAGGGTCTTTGGAGCGGGTGCTGAGGATCAGCCCCTGGGGACCAAGCCCCATACGCCCAGCCTATTGTTCACTCTAATCTGAGGCCGGTCACTGGGAGGCTGAGCCCACAGTCCAGATGCTCTGAGCGGCGGGATTGTGTCAAACTGTCAGCCAGGTGGCTGTGAGGTGCAACTGTGCAAAAGCAGGAGTGGTATTGAGCCGGGATGTTTCCATACGGAAGTTGGGATGCTGGTTTAAGCATTTCACCTCTCTAAGTCTCAGTTTCTCTGACTATAAACGTGGGTCAATTATTTGGATCCCAAATTGTCGTCAGCCTGGAGGTACACGGAAGGGATCATGGTGTTCCACCACGGCAAGTACTGCTTGATTGAAATAAGAGAGCTGCCCGCAGGCTTGGGTTTCCACTGAGACTCTGAGGGCAGAGGGGGCTGAACAAGGAGACAGAAAGAACAGGGAGTTCTGGGCGGGTATATAATAGCCATCATCTCTTTGAAAGGGAAAAGCGAAAGTGTTAGTTGCTTAGTCGTGTCCAACCCTTTGCGACCCTATAGATTGTAGCCCTCCAGACTCCTCTGTCCATAGAATTCTCCAGGCAAGAATACTGGGGTGGGTAGCCATTCCCTTCTTCAGAGGATCTTCCTGACTCAGTGATCAAACCTGGGACTCCTACACTGCAGGCAGATTTTTTTACTGTCTGAGCCACCAGGGAAACCTTGTTGTCTCTTTAAAGTGGGTGCTTCTCCATACTAAGGAGCTCTCTGAGTCAGAATAATCTGGGGGTAATAATTTAAGATTATTTCAGGTGCTAGTTAAAAAATATCCCCACGACAGAGAGTTAGGCATCAAGTGGGGAGAGTAATTTCTACGGTGCGGGATGTTGTGGGGGTCAAAGAGCAGTGGGTTTGATAGAGTGAAGATGATGATGCAGCTCTTTCCTGGGTCCTCTGAAAGTGCTTCTCCTTTCTTCACTTCTGCTTCCACTTTATTTCTTAAAATCTGAAAGAAATCTTAACATATGGCTTTGCCCACTTGCTCTGAGGCCTTGATTACTCCCTAAAGAATATCAAACTCCTGGAACTCCCCTCATGGTCTAGTGGATGAGAATCTGCCTTCCAATGCAGGGGATGTGGGTTCGATCCCTGGTCGGGGAACTAGGATCCCTCTTACCACGGGGCAACTAAGCCCATGCTCGGCAACTAGAGAGCCCGTGAGCTGCAACCTCAGAGCCCATGCTCTGGAGCCTGTGCACCAGGACAAAAGATCCCGCTTGCTGCAACAAAGACTCGACGCAGCTAAAATAAAATAAAAAGAATATCAAGCCCTCGTGATCTGTAGCCAGGAACCCCCCTGACTGTGGCCCAAACTACTCTCCCAGCTCCATTTCTTATTTCTCTTCTACACAATCACCCTATCGGGTGAAATTAATTCTAGCTGTTGCCCTCATAACAAAGCCTAGTATTTTCTGTTTTCTTCTTGTGTCTCTGTCCTTCACCTCTGTGTCATGTTTATGGTGATGACTAAGTCTGATCATCCATGGAAAGTGCTCCAGACAGTACCTGGCTCATGGTAAGACATGGTATGTGTTCAAAGTGAATCCCAGTAGCTCTGAAACTGTTTTTATAAAGAAAACCTTCCTCTGACTTCTGTCTTTATTGGTCAATAGAAGCAGGTATATTTTCTCTAAATGGACACAGGTAGGCAATGGCTGTGCAGACTGGTTTCATTCTGGGATCCCCGGGAAAGAATCTGACGATTCAGTTTATCTTCGTTAGTGTTTATTTTGTGTCTTCCTCGATGCCCAGTGCATTGTGTGAATGACTATGCTGACTGGAAGTTAAACGTGAATGCTCGAATGGTCTCTAGGATGAGACTAATGGTTTGTATTCAACCTTCAAGATGGAAAAAAGTTTGACTTCTTCCCCAGTAGCTCTCTCTCTGTCTGCCTTGCTTATACAGCTCAGAGTTAAAACTACCCAATTCAGAGTCTATCTGTTTCATGGAATTTTCTCTTTTCCTGCTGTACTTCCAGCTCCCTGAAGTATGTCTTCAAATGTCTTCTGTGTCTTGAACAGACCTGATGGTCACCTTTCACTGTATCCAGCATGGCCTTTGTACCCAAAAGCCACTATCAGGTGGCTTCCCTTTAGAACATAATGTAGCATACGGGTGAAATTATTGCTATTGTGGATGGCGAAATTTCGATTACTATGGAATTAATGATTTGGATTCAGTATCTGGATAAATTTCTGATGTTGTTGTTATTGTTGTTTTTTTTTTTTAAATAAGGGTGATAGGGATTTCCCTAGTTGCTCAGTGGCTAAAACTCTGTGCTCCCAGGGCAAGGGGCCAGGTCAGCGGACTAGATCCCACACGCTGCAACTAAAGGTCCCACGTGCTGCAATTAAGGCCCAGAGCAGCCAAATACAATAAATAAATAAAATATAAAATAACATACAAATAAGCATGATAAATATATTTAAGAAGGTGGGAGGATGATGATAGCAATATGAATCAAGAAAGAGTAGCGTGGAGTGTCTGCTGTTCTTGTCGGAGGTCTAGTCGTGTGTTCCATGGATGCTTCCAGGTATTTCCTTCTGTTCTATTAGGAGAAATTAATGCTGCATGTGATGCAAATAAATGGGAGGATCTGAAGTTAGATATTTTGCTTAAGTGGCTCCTATAAATCATGCCCTAGACACTTGTGTTTACCCTTTTGACTTTTATTTCTTGTAGAAATATCGGAACGTTAAAATGGAAATTAAAGTAAAAAGGTATAGAGTTCCATTAGTCTAAGCAAGTCAACATTTTTTAACCTTCTGTGATTCATTCCAGTTACTTTTATATGCATATCTATGATTTTGCATAGTTAGAAACCCTAACAGAGGTAAGAATGGTAATCTAATTGAACAGTGAAGCCATGGTTTATGAGTACTTAATACTTGCCAGGCAAAAAGATTCACAGGTATTTTTGAATCCTCACACTTGTCCTGAGGGATGGTTATATGATTGTTCCCATTTTATTAAATTTTATTTTTTAAATTTTTATTTATTTATTTTTTTCATTAAAAATTTTATTTATTTATTTTTATTTTACTTTACAATACTGTATTGGTTTTGCCATACATTGACATGAATGTGCCAAGAGTGTACATGCTTGAATTTGTACTTTTCAATTACTTAGTTAGGTGCCAATTCGTTGTTGTGGCACATGGGACCCTCAGTCTTCGTGGCTGTGTGCAGGATCTTTAGCTGCGCCTTGTGAGCTCTTCAGTGGGCCATGTGGGATCTGGTTCCCTCACCAGGGATGGAGCCCAGGTCCCTCCCGTGCATTGCGAATGCAGAGTTTTAGCCACTGAGCCACCAGGGAAGTCCTATTCCTATTTTACAGATGAGGAAACTAAGTATGAAGGAGGTTGACTCACTGTGATCCTATCTGAACGTTTTCCTCTTCACTATATTAAACAGGGCCTGTCAGGTTGGAAAATCCCATGGACAGAGGAGCCTGGAAGGCTGCAGTCCATGGTGTCGCTGAGGGTTGGACACGACTGAATGACTTCACTTTCACTTTTCACTTTCATGCATTGGAGAAGGAAATGGCAACCCACTCCAGTATTCTTGCCTGGAGAATCCCAGGGACCGGGGAGCTTGTTGGGCTGCTGTCTATGGGGTTGCACAGAGTCGGACATGACTGACGCGACTTAGCAGCAGCAGCAGCAGCAGCAGGTTGGAAAGCAGCACCAACATGATTGACGCCTGAAACCCGACCCTCTGCACCACACCCAGCAGCCCTGGACGAACTTCTGGCTGCCCCAGGGTGAGGAGGGAGCTTGTGGCCCTACTCAGTGCTGGACAGGCAGGAGGAAGGCAGGACCATCTTTGCAGTTCAGATCATCACCTGGAAGGGTCTGTGGCGTTTGTTCCAAGTGTTTGTAAGACCAGTGGCAACTCCAGCCTCAAGCGACCACAGCGTCCTGAGCCCCATCATGCCCTGGCCTCCCATCACAAAAGGTCTTTGCGCGATGTTCTGGCTTCTAGGCTGCGTAGCCAAGTGTCGGGAAATGAAGGCATATGGAGGCTGAAGGAGGGTCTCATGGCTGCTCTGAGTTCCAGCAGCTGAGAAGCCTGTGGCTGGTGGCCTTGCCTGATGGCCCTTTATGATGTCATAGTCTGGCCCATGTTAGACTCTACACAAATGTTATTGGATGGATAGATGGATGGACAGATGGTGTTACTTAAACCAAGCAGCTGTACTCTCCCTTGCTTGATAAATGATGAATAAAATAAGACATTCCCAGTCTTTCTATTAATAAGCCAAAAATGGAGAGCTGAAAGCGAATATGTGTGTATGTATAACAGATTCACTTTGCTGCACATCTGAAACTAACACAGCATTGAAAGTCAACTATATACCAATATAAGATTAAAAAAAGGGAAAGCTGAATGTACGCAAATGTGTGGGAGTATACACATGTGGGAGAGTGTGTAAGTATGTACATGAGTGTGTGTGTGTGTGTGCATTTGTGTGACCACATGTGCCTAAGTACTTGTGACTGTGTGTACGTGTGACTGTGTACTTGTGACTCTGTGTACGTGTGACTGTGTACGTGTGACTGTGTGTACTTGTGACTCTGTGTACGTGTGACTGTGTACTTGTGACTCTGTGTACGTGTGACTGTGTACGTGTGACTATGTGTACGTGTGACTGTGTGTACGTGTGACTGTGTACGTGTGACTATGTGTACGTGTGACTGTGTGTACTTGTGACTCTGTGTACGTGTGACTGTGTGTACGTGTGACTGTGTGTACGTGTGACTGTGTACTTGTGACTGTGTGTACGTGTGACTGTGTGTACTATGTGAGAGTGTCCTTGGGTGTCTCTGTGTGGGGTGTGTGAGTGTGAGTTTGTGAATGTCTGAGCATGAGGATATGCACCAGTCACCTGCACACGAACCTTCAGACTACAAACTTTCAGAGATGCGCATGTGCCTCTGGTTCCAGCAAGGAGCCAAACCCGCGCCGTCAGCGTCAGGCGTGAGTGACTCTGCAGCGTGCCCTCCGTCTCCTGTCGCTGCCGGCCCTTCAGCTCCACCGTCTCCCACCTCCTCTCCCTCCTCCATCAGGAACTCTTCTGGCCTGTTCACTCCGTGCCAGCCCCTGTGTGCCAGCTATTGTACTGTGCTTACTGTACTTTTATAGGTCCTGTAAGATTAAAAATGTTTTCCTAATTTCCTGTTTGTTTTTTATGAATTACTTATGTGAGAAGCATTATGAACCTATTACACTACAGTACTATATAGTCGGCTGTGTTAGTTGGGTACCTAGGCTAACTTTGATGGCCTTATGAACAAACTGGAATTATGAACACACTCTCAGAACGAAACTCCTTTGTACATAAGGGACTTACTGTATACAAGTGTGAGGGTGTAAGAGTGTCTGTGTGGATGTCTGTGACTCTGTGACTGTGTGTGCGAGTGCATGAGTGTGAGAGAGCATGGATGTCTGTGTGCGAGTGTGAGAGAGTGCGTGACTGTGGAGGGGTGGTGATGGAGAGGGGGCAGGGCGCTCTCGCTGCTGGAGTGCCTGCTGCAGCTATCTTTTCTCACTTCATACCGTCAACAACGCTGCATGGTGGACTCGACAGTACGCATTGACCGGATGTGGAGCAAGGTTCAGAGAGAGTAAGTACCCTTGCCCAGGTCATCCTGGTGAGATGGCAGAGCTGAGTCTAGACAACGTGATCAATAAAGCTGGTGACACCGAAATAGTATATTAATGCCTATATACGGGATTCAGCAACGACGACCCTACATGCAAGGCGGCAAAGGAGACACAGAGATGAAGCACAGACTTTGGGACTCTGTGGGAGAAGGCGAGGGTGGGATGATTTGAGAGAAGAGCACTGAAACATGTATATTACCATATGTGAAACAGATGACCAGTGCAAGTTCAATGCGTGAAGCAGGGCACTCAAAGCCAGCGCCCAGGGACAACCCAGAGGGATGGGGTGGGGAGGGAGGTGGGGGGCGGTTCAGGATGGGGGACATGTGCACCCATGGCTGACTGATGTCGATGTCTGGCAAAAACCAGCACAATACTGTAAAGTAATTAGACTCCAATTAAAATAAATTAATTAATTAAAAAATAAAGCTGATGACCTCACCACACGGTGCTGGACAGCTCAGCAGGACAGTGCTGGTCCTGATGCGGCTTCTGGGCAAAGAAGCTGGGAGAAGACCTCAGAGGAGGACTCAGCTGCATTCCTCCTGCTGAATCCTGGAGGAGGAAGCCAGGGCAGGAAGCTAATGGGGGGTCTCTGGGGGGCCGGGGAGGGCATGGGCTGGAACCAAAGGTGACAGCCTGCGTGTGAGCACTCCTGGGAGATTCAGAAGGATGAGGGGAAGAGTTCAAGGAGCGCTCCAGCCTTCCTGCACTGTGGCTGGGAAGATTTCAGTGCATGGAGATTTCCATGAGTGCTCAGGCCTTTCCGCCTGGCCCCGCATGGGAACAGACTTTAGAGCTACAGGCTGGACCGTCCCCTTTACAGAAAGCATCTTGCCCTTCCCCAGCCTCCTTACGGGAAGACTCAGAAGGAAGGGGAAGTCCCCAACCCAGATGGAGCAAGGCCACAGGCCAAGGGAATGAAAAAAGGCATTGTTTGTAAAGTGTAAAGAAAATCCTTCACCCCTTCACTTCTAAAATCCCAGTATCCATGACAACTGGACCAAGGGAGGAAGATGGTGGTCCCCTCCCCGCTTCATTGTCTCACTTCTAGTTGCTGCAGCAACTGAATATTCGGGCTGCCAGATTCGCAGGCGCTTTTCTTCTTTCTCAGTCCCCCTTTATTTCGTGCCTTCCTCCGTGCCAGTCTGGCTTTGTCTTTCACTGGAGAGTTCTGTGAGAACTGAGATGGGCGAAGTGTCAGGCTCTTGGTGCTGTGGAAAATCCTTTGAGATGGGAGAGGTCGCTGGAACAAAGACACCAGAGAACAAAAAGCTCTGAACTGCTTCACCCCTGAGAAGGAGGGTCTGGGGTCTTTATCATCTTAAACCTTGTGATTTGAGAGTGTCTGACTTTGCCTTTCCCAGGCATGGTTTGGCAGGGAGACAGAGAGAGCTGGTCCAGGAAACTGGCTGGACAGCAACCTCTGAAGAGGGAACTTCACATGGAGAAAAGGCCTCTTTAACTTAGGCGCTGGTCTTTCTTCTTTTCCCATCTTTTTCTATTATTTCCCTTTTCTTTCTCTGTCCTTTCTCCCTCTCCACCTTTCTCCCTTCTGTCTCTTTTTCTCATCCTCTCTCTCTCTTTCCTTCCCTCTCTTTCTTCAATATGTTTCCGGTTAATACCCTTCCCACTTGAAGAAATTCTAAGCAGTTAACTAGAGCTTCAAAATCTTGGAGCCATCAGTTCCTTTTCATAATTTGTCCTAAGGAAATCATCAGACACTTGCTCAAGATACCTCTGTGATCCGTGGGAGCGTTGCTACATTTGTGAAACAATGGAAAAGTTGAAATGACCAGACATCAGATTGGACAAATACATCGTGGC
Organism: Capra hircus; assembly: GCF_001704415.2. Taxonomy (NCBI): domain Eukaryota; kingdom Metazoa; phylum Chordata; class Mammalia; order Artiodactyla; family Bovidae; genus Capra; species Capra hircus. The sequence goes on along the minus strand of NC_030828.1, from coordinate 13,015,066 downwards.
TTTTTTACACTGATCCGCAAACTGATCATTTTTCATTCATTCTTCCTATAGCTGTATGTAAGCTTGGGGCTGACTGCTGGGGATCAGTGGTGAGCAAAACAGGTGTGGTCCCAGTTCTAAGGAAGCTTAAAGATGTAGTCAGATGACTGTTGCAATAAATGTGTATCAGAGGGACTTCCCTGGTGGTCCAATGATCAGGAATCTACGTTTCAATGCAGGGAATGTAGGTTCCATCCCGGTCGGGGAAGTAGGATCTCACAAGCCTTGGGCAACTAAATCCTGCCCACCATGACGAAAGGCCCACGCGCCACAAGGAAGACCTGGCTCAATAGGAAAAAAAAAAAAAAGGAGGCAGATTATTGTTTTAAAAAAGTGTGAATCAGAAATCACAGCCAGTGCCATGACAGAAAAGAATAGGATAGGAGAAAGGATGTCCTGGAGGCACTGAACCTCCTCCAGGGATGGGCAAAGATTTCCCTAAGTGGCAATGATCTTCAGACTGTGGTCCAGGGATGAGATAGAGGAACGTGATAAATGGATGCAGGGAGGAAAATGCAGGCTGGACAGAGGACTTGCTTTTACTCATTTTCTTAAAAGGAGACTTGTAGGTTATTAACTTGAAAAATTATTGTTAAAGCTTTTTCTAGCTTAAAGGAATAAAATAATAAAATATTTGTTGATACGAAATGTTCTTCGCTTGGACTAGTAGAGGCATTGTAAATTTTAAGGTCATATTCTCATATCTGAAGTTATACCTTCTCTGCCAGCAGGTCCATGGCTGTGAAATCTTTGCTCCCTGGTGTAGATCCAATTAACGTCTGGATGAGCAGCAACTCAGCCCACAGGCAGTAGTCGTGAACCTGCTTGGAGAGCTAACTTCCCTGCTCAGCAGTGGCGTCTTTGATAACTCTGTTGATTTTGATTAGGAAGATAATTCTTTTTTTTTTTTTTTAAATTTAAAAATCTTTAATTCTTACATGCGTTCCCAAACATGAACCCCCCTCCCACCTCCCTCCTAATTCTTAAAAAAAAAATGTCTGGGCTTAAACATTTTACCTTATTTTATTGTTACTGATAATAGCAAGATATTAAATGGTGTAAAAATATGCTTTTAGTTTTGATATCTTTATGTCCTTTCAAATGAGTTGAGAAGAAAACTCTTTGCCGCAGTTTGGCTTGTGGGCTGTATGAAGGTATGTGAGTTGCATTAATAAAAGACCCCACAGATTTCAGTGGCTCAACACCTGAAATTAGACAGAGAAGTTTAGTAACTTCTTAAGGTCTCACAGCTAAGAAATTAAAGGGCTAACATTTCCAGTTCAACCAGTTTGACTCCAGAACACCTGTTCTTCACTTCTCTGCCATTTCCATCCAACATGCTAAGACGACTCCAAATGTTATTTCTTCCCCCACTTTCTCATACACGAGAGAGTCATCTACCCATATTCTCTGGCAGGGTGCATCTAATTGGGAACGCAGAGGTGGTAGATACCTCAGATCAGGTAACGTGTTGAAAGTAAAAGTATGAGTCACTCAGTCAGTCTTTGAAACCCCAAGGACTGTAGCCCACCAGGCTCCTCTGTCCATGGGATTCTCCAGGCGAAAATACTAGAGTGGGTTGCCATTGCCTCCTCCAGGAGATCTTTGCAATGCAGGGATTGAACCTGGGTCTCCTGCATTGCAGGCGGATTCTTTACCATCAGAACCACTGCTTAAAACTTGTCCTAAGCAATACTGGTGAAGTCAGAGGTAGGCTATGACATGCTGAGCTATTACACAACACTATGTATTAATGTATATATGTGAAATCTAGAAAAGTGGTATTGACGAACTTATTTGCAAAGCAGAAATAGGGACACAGACATAGGGAACAAACATATGAATACCAAGTGGGGAAAGGCAGGGAGGGATAAATTGGAAGATTGAGATTGACATATATATATATATGATATATATGTATTTATTAATATGTATAAAATAGATAACTAATTAGAAGCTACTCTATAGCACAGGGGAAAAAAAGAAGGTGTAATCTATTTGTAGGACATATATTACTGCTACTGCTGCTGTTGCTGCTGAGTCACTTCGGTCGTGTCCGACTCTGTGTGGCCCCATAGACAGCAGCCCACCAGGCTCCCCCGTCCCTGGGATTCTCCAGGCAAGAACACTGGAGTGGGTTGCCAAAGTTGACCTTAAAAATGCACTCCAATATATATTAGGTGCAGACAAATACTGTTTGACTCCACTTATATGCAATACCAAGAATAGTCAAATTCATAGAGTCAGAAAGTACACTGATAGATGCCAGGGGGTGGGGGGAGGAGTGGGAGGGTCAGCTTAGGAAGGTGAAAAATTCGGGAGATGGATGACGGAGAGAGATGCACAACCATGTGAGTGTCCCCAGCACCGCTGAACTATGTAGTTACCCATGGTTAAGATAGTATGTTTTATGCCATGTGACTTTTACCACAATGACAAGTCATTTAAAAAGTACATATTGTAATTGCCAGAGAAAACGTCTCCATTGGTCCCACCCTAAACCGTCTCGTGCGTGACGCGCTTGGGGAAGCGAGGCGCTACCTCTAGAGCCTGGGCAGTGTGTGTGTACAGACTGTGGACTAGGACCTTGCTGGTGGGTGGCGACAGGCTTGCTTCAAGCACAGCCTGGCTTTTCCCAAGGACGCTCATGATGAACTTTCCAGAGCTTCCCCGGAGCAGCACAAGGCACAAACCTGCCGTCACCAGGGCACCATTAGATGGTGGAGCACGCTGCCCATAACCTCCACCTCCATCCTACCTGGCGGCGCCAGCCAGGGAGGCAGAGGTGGGGAGAGGGGAAGACTGAGGCTTTCTGAGATGCTGTGGGAAACCTGGACAGCAAGGCCATTAGGCCTGTTAGCACAATGCCGTGTCTGTCTACACGAGAGGGAAGCAGGATCCGACTTAACCCTCACGTGCGGGGACATAACGGAGAGCAGGATCCGACTTAACCCTCACGTGCGGGGACATAACGGAGTACCCAGGCCTCCCTCTGACTGTGAGCCCGAGGCAGCACACAGACCTGGTGTGGGGCTGGCTTGGTCACTTTGGAGCCATGCGCCTGTGGCTACAAAATTTTGTAACCCCAATTTCCTAATTTGTCAAAGGGACTAAAAACACCATACGTGTGTGGTTCTTTTTCCAGAACATCTGCCTTCAGACCCCAAATTTATTGGAAAGCAATGGAGAGTGAGAATAGATCAAATCATCCCACCAACCTTGGTCTCGTTCGACATTCTATACCCGAAGAAAGCGCTTATGCCAGAAAGTTCTTTGACTTTGGAGAGCTGACAGACTCACTGGGCTCATTTTACAAGATTCCATTTGTATGACACAGCTGCTATCAGAGTACTTTCCCTTAAATGATCTTCTGTGGTTGGGAAGATCTCCTGGAGAAGGAAATGGCAACCCACTCCGGTATTCTTGCCTGGGAAACCCCATGGAAGCCATGCCCTAACGTTTGTCCTAGAAAGAAGCTTTCTGTTCCTTGTGCTTCTCCCAGCCACAAAATAGCTAATACCTTCCCTAGGCACCCACCCCACCCCACGGCAACTACTACATAGAAACTGGTACTGGGGTCCCCTAAACCCAGGGTATGCCCAAAGCCATCCTTTATCTTTCTCCTGTTTCTCCAGCTGAGCTGCTGAGGGAAGCAGTTAAGTAATGAGAGAATGCGATGGAGGCCGTTTGACAGAAAAGTCAGAAGAAAATTCAAGAGCTGAGTCTGTGAGAAGACCAGTGATCCTAAAAGTTGCATCACAGGCTGGCTGTCATCACAGAGAGATTGACCGACAGCATCGGATCCACTCCCTACCCAATCCCCCTTGACTCGCGAGAGGCTGACATGTTCAGTAAATCCTGGCAAGTTCCTTTCTTACAGAGACTTTAGACAGTAAGGGTGCGCTGTTGCTGCTGCTGCTGCTGCTAAGTCACTTCAGTCGTGTCCAACTCTGTGCGACCCCAGAGACGGCAGCCCACCAAGGCTCCCCCGTCCCTGGGATTCTCCAGGCAAGAACACTGGAGTGGGTTGCCATTTCCTTCTCCAATGCATGAAAGTGAAAAGTGAAAGTGAAGTCTCTCAGTCGTGTCCAACTCTTCGCGACTCCATGGACTGCAGCCCACCAGGTTTCTCTATCCACGGGATTTGCCAGGCAAGAGTACTGGAGCACTAAGTTATTCTAATTTCTTTCTGAACAAATAGATGGAGCAAATACAATTACTTGCCAGTATTTCATTTTGTATGTAGAGAAACTAGAGTGTAATTAAAATCACTTTAAGTGAATCTAATAAGTTATGAAAAGTTATAACCAGTGAGGTAAAAGTGTGTTCTTTGGTAACTAGAACCATTTAACCAGGGGGCAGGGCTCCTTTCGTATGAGACTGGAAAAAAAAAAAAATCTTAATTTGTCTGAGGCAGAAATTCCTTGGCTTATGTTTCTAAGAAAACCCAGCAGAGAATGTGAACCTGGAGGAACTGAGGTTTCCTGAATCATAATAAGAGATGCGCTTACTGAGGCCTCCCAGTGTGCCAGGTGCTGGCCTCAGCGTTTTACCTGGGGATCGTCTGCCTATCCTTAGGACAGCCTATGTCATAAGGAAGGTGCTGCCACCCATTTTACAGATGAGGAAACTGAGCCACTTGGAGCCAAAACTGAAATCCAGGCAGCTGGACTCTGTGCCCTGAAACACTGTGCTCTTTGCCCTAGTAGCTAAAAGGCAGGCAGGTTACTGAGGAGAAAAGTTGGGTCTTAATCACTGTTCAAAAGACAGTAAAGGGAAATGTTCACAGAGCCCTGAACGGACCCTGAGAGCTGAGGTGCCGAAGCTGCTGAGCCGTAGTAATGTTGCCTGCAAGAGTCTGGATAAATGTTCAACTGAAATCAAGCATTATTATATGAGTTGTCAACCCTGTCTCCCTGGTTTATTGACATTTTTCTTATTTCTTTGGTCTTCAGCTGGGTAAACCACGGAAAATGCATTTTCCTTGAAAAAGATTACCCAGATCATGGAAAACTACAGTTAAACACGTGTGAAGCAATCCTGCTGGTGTTTAACTTAAAATCCCAAGATGTGTGTTCTGAGGCTGGAGGTGGTCAGCACGGCTTGACCTCAGTGCTCACTTAAGGGGGGCCCTCCCTTGTGGCCCCCTCCTATCCCGCCCACCCTCTGATCCCCTCTGGTGAAGCACGGATATCTTCAAACTGAAGTGGAGGTCTAACTGCGACACTCTCACTGCCCCCAGAATATACAGGACTCAAGTGAGCAAACAGCCTGTCCAGAGTCTACCCAACCTGGCCACAGGCATGCCAGCAAGAACGCAGGGTGGGTGCGGGGCTGGGCTCATGGGTGTTCAGGATGGCAGGGGCGGGGCTGCTGCTGGTGAGGTTGAATCAGGCACCTGGCACTCTCTGCTCCCACTGCTGGCGCTCACAGCCCAGCCAGCCCAGCTCACTCTTGCCTGTTCTCTCAAGCCTGTGGAGGTCGGGATAAAGCCACCACTTCAAGAATAAGAGTTTAAGTTTTAGAGAGGATGAGTGATCTGACAGAGGTTACCTTGGGAGTGATAGCATCAAATTTAAGTCTAGTGTTTTTTCTTCTTTTTTTAAAAAAATATTTATTTATTTGGCTGCATCGGGTCAGCGAGCGAGATCTTTGATCTTGGTTGCGGCATGCGAACTCTTAGTTATGGCATGTGGGATCTAGTCCCCTGACCAGGGATCGAACTCCTGGTCCCCTACATTGGGAGCACAGAGTCTTAGCCTCTGTACCACTAAGTCTAGCTCTTGATCTCAGTATTTTGGCCCAGCAGGAATCAGGTTAGAGGACAGGGAGGCAGAGGGGTACTGTGTGAGCGCCTGAGTGAGGAATGTGGGTTGGAGGTTTGCTCTGCGTGAAGACAGATAAAAGGTACGTCTTTGGCTCTATTTGAAAATGCATCTTGCTTGGCAGGAACTTGGCTTGCTAAAAAATGTCCCAAAGCTCACCCTCGGAGGTACTGCTCTCCTGGCGATGTGCGAGCTTTTTCTGCCCTACTCTGGTGCAGCTGGACTCAGTGTCTCTTGGGCGGGGACCCTTGATTGTTGCCTCTGCTTCTAAAGAGCCCACATTTGGGACAACCGTGAGCTTGGGTCAGTAGAGGCAGTTAGGAGGACCCAATCATTCACAAAAATCCCTTCAGGAGGACTTGGAAAACTGGGAATTGAGGAGATAACCTTTTCTAAGACCTAGTGGTTGTTATTGTTGCTCAGTTGCTAAATTGTGTCAGACTCTTTGCGACCCCATGGGCTGCAGCACTCCAGGCCTCCTTGTCCATCACTATGTCCCAGAGTTTGCTCCAATTCACGTCCATTGAGTCAGTGATGTTATTCAACCATCTCTTCCTCTGTCATCCCCTTCTCCTGTCCTCAATCTTTCCCAGCATCATGGTTTTTTCCAATGAGTTAGCTCTTCGCATTGAGTGGCCAAAGTATTGAAGCTTCAGCATCAGCCCTTCCAGTGGATATCTAGGGTTGATTTCCTTTAGGATTGACTGGTTTGATCTCCTTGTTGTCCAAGTCCTAGTGGTAGGTGGGAGCCAATGCTTTTAATTTCTTCTCACTGATTTTTAAAAACTTAAATAATTCCGAACTATAAGCTACATACAGAAAAGGACACAACACAAAGCTATGAAAAGAAGCAAACATCCATGGGGTCAGGAAATAGAACATTTCAGCATTTCCAGAATCCTTCTCATGCCTCTTCCCTTTCATCCCCCCTTCTTCGGGCCGAAGGTAATCATTCCTTGACTTCTGTGGTGATCATTTCCTTGTGTTTAAAAATAATTTTACCTATCAGACATCCATTCCAAAATATTACCATTGAGTTTTGCTTCTTTTTTATACATCAATAAATATCTGTTTGAAATATTATTTCATCTTATTTCCTGTGCTGACTTTTTAGCTTTCCCCTCTTTGTATTATGTCTTGCATTGGTTACTGTAGCGATTATATTAGGCATGTTTAATTAATCACAGTCACATTGGAATTTATATTGTATCACTTCAGATAAAATGTAAAAACTTTGCAGTGGGATAAGGTAATTTCTCCCCATTCTTTGTGTTATTGCTATCTTAAATTTTACTTGTACTTATTTTAAAAATTCCACGATACACTCTTGTGATTTTGCTGAAAATGCCCAGGTGTCTCTTAAAGGAATTTTAAAACACTATATTAACCTGTGTGTTTACCATTTCTGGTGCTCTTCACTCCTTCCATAGATCCAAGTGCCCATTTAGACTCGCTTCCCTGCAATCTGAAGAGTTTCCCGAAGTGCAGGATAATTGGCAAGTGGGTTCTTTCAGTTTTTTTTTTTTAATTTCAAAAGGTCTTATTCTGCCCTCATTTTTAAAGGATAATTTTTCTAGATTTATAATTCCGGATTAGCAGACATTTTCCTTTCAGCATTTTAAAGATGTCAATTTATCAAGAAATGTACGTTATCATTTAAAAAATATTCTGACATTAAAAAGTTTTAACCTTTCAGTATTTAAAGAATGTTTTACTGTCTTCTAGCTTTTATTTATTTTTCTGATGCAGAATCAATGTTGTTCAAATCATTATTTCCCTTTAATGTCTTCTTTTTTGTATTAACTACTGTGAAGATATTAATTGGACATTATAATATATTCTTAAGATGTAATTAATTAATATTAATATCATAATATACATTAGTGGGTTGGTAGCAGAAGGGAAGTTTTACTTTTCCCTCCTCATCCATCCAGACTGCTTCACTCAAGCCCGTGCCAAATTGGCCACCGGAGGCATTTGAGTTTGTACTCTTGGTGTTGGCAAAAGAGGACAGAAAAACAAGGAAGGCGTGGTTAATTCTATCTGTGAAGATGAGCGATGAGAAGACTTTTGACGAATTTGGAAAATGTGAAACGGACCATGAAGTTGGCAAGACTTGGGCGCTGCTCAGGATGTTCTGCGGTCAATTAGGCAGGTCAGGCTTCCTTGCTAGAAACCTGGCCGCCGCCCTGGACTATCCCATGCCTCACATCCACATCAAACACCAGATCCACTGAATGACCCCCAGGAACTCTCTAGTCCACATCCTGTTCTCCCGTCTCCACCCTCCAGGTGCAGGACCACGCTCTCTTTACCTGGAGAACTCATGTTCCTTCTTAAGGCCTTGCTTTCCAAAGTGCGGCTTCCAGGCTGGCAGCACGAGCAGCTGGAGTCCTTACACAGTAGCATTTTAGGCCCCATCCTGTGCTGTGCTAAGTAGCTTCAGTCGTGTCTGACTCTGTGTGACCCCATAGACTGTAGCCTGCCAGGGTCCTCTGTCCACGGATCTCCAGGCAAGAATACTGGAGTGGGCTGCCATGCCCTCCTCCCGGGGATCCTCCCGGGGATCCTCCCATCCTAGACCTACTGATTGGAGATCTGCCGATGAACAAGATCTCAAGATGATTTCTAAGCACATTCAATTTTGAGATGCATCCTTACAAGTTGGTGGTTCTTGAATTTGTCTGCACATAACCTCCTTCCTGGGGGTGTGTTAAAAAAAATTCTTTAATCCCTCTCCACAGCCAGACCAATTAAATCCAATCTCTCCTGGGTAGGACCAGCCACTGGAGTTTGTGAAAATCCTTCAGATCATTTCAAGGTGCAGAGAGTCAGTGCCTTGGCACAGAGGTTCTCAAAATGGGCTATGTGTCTCACTCACCAGGAGGTTTTCTGCAACTTCCAAACCCAAGCCACCCCCAGACCTCAGGGTCTGGGGGCCCATCGGACACAGGCCTTGACAATTGTGAAACTTCTTAAGTGACTGCTGTGTGCACTTATAATTGAGAGCCAGTGCGTTAGGGCTCAGCCCAGGCATCTCTCCCTCCTGGAAGCCCCTCATAATATATCCTCTCCCCGAAGGATGTGTCAGGAGCCCTCCGCAGCATTCCCACAATGCCCTGCACCTGCCTGCGGTATGTCTCTACCCAGTGATCTAGGCTGTGTCTGTCCTCACCCACATCAGTAGGCTGGGAGCTCCTAGGGGGCAGACATTTCTTTGACTTTCTTTGCCTTCCTTGTGTCTCCCACAATGCCTGCATATAAAATACACCTGAGAGATTATTATTCTTATTGTTTTTATTCTTCTAATCCTATGGAAGAATGGTTCTATGGTCAGGGCTGTGGTGCGGAAATCTCCCCCGGTGCAGTGGACGTTCAAGGGGAGGAAATCTGGGAGGCAGGCAGGCGGCTAGGAGGTGACAAGGACTAAATGACGGTGGTGGCAAGTGCGGGCATCAGAGAGGGCCCACTGAGGAGGACATCATAAGGCAGAACTGAGGTAGGAGACAGGTCAGCCCCTGAGGCAAACAGTTGTAGCTGGTTCTCTGTGGACTGATACCCCAAGACGAAAAACAGCAGGGCCATGGTGGGATCAGGCTGGGTCTTGCTCAGAGAGAAGAGACTGCTTATTTCTCATTCTCAACGTTAGGAGACTTCCCCAAGCATACATGTGCAGAAAGGGTCCTTGGATGTTAGACAGGGAGGGGGGCACCACCGCATAGTAAGTGATGCTAACTACCCACAGGCCTCTGCGGTAGAATCCATCCTGGCTAAGAGACATACTGCAGGCAGGTGCAGGACTTTGTGGGAATGCTGCGGAGGGCTCCTGACCCATCCTTCGGGGAGAGGATATATTATGAGGGGCTTCCAGGAGGGAGAGATGCCTGAGCTGATCCCTGCCTGCCAGGATCCTGAGATACACCAAGTTGGGACTCTGAGTCAGGCAAAGCAAGATGATTGGCCAGAGGAAACCAGAAGACATGCCCCATATAAGAGATTAAAGTGCCAGAAGGGCACGGTTCTCTCTGCAAGTCTGCTCATGTGTCTGTCTGCACATGTAGACTTGTCTCACAACTTTCTGTCTTTGTGGGAATTCAAGAGTCAGGGCCTTGTCACTGAACACTGGTCTAGTGGCTAGGATTCAGGGCCTTTCCTCTGAGACCTGACCTCCATCTCTGGCCAGGAACTGAAGCCTTGCTTCAAGCTGCTGCAGGCTGAGGCCACTCAAGATCAGAACCAAGAGGAGTGTTACTTTGCTGGGAAACTATAACTAAACAGTAGGAATGTATTGTCTCACGGTTCTGGGGGCTTCAAGTCCAAGATCGAGACGCAGGCAGGGTTGGTTCCTTCTGAGCTGCAAGGAGGCATTTGTTCCACGCTTTCCTTCTAGCTTCTCCTGGTCCACTGGCCGTCCTTGGTGTTCCTTGGCTTGCTGCACATTGATCTGTCGGTCTCTGCTTTCATCTTCATGTGGCGTTCTCTTTATATGTGTCTCTGTGTCCAAATTTCCCCTTTGTATAGGGACGTGAGTCATATCGGACTGGGGGCTCTCCTCCTCCAGTTAACCTCATCGAAACTAATTACATCTTCATGTGTGCATGCGTGCATGCTCAGCTGTGTCCAATTCTTTGAGACCCCATGGACTGCAGCCCACCAGGCTCTTCTGTTCATGGGATTTTTCCAGCAAGAATACTGGAGTAGGTTGCCATGCCCTCCTCCAAGGGATCTTCTGTCGAGACTCGACACAGGCATCGAACACACGTCTCCTGTGACTCCTGCATCACAGGCAGACGCTTTACCTCTGAGGCACCGGGGAAACCCTAATTACATCTCCAACAACTGTATTTCCAAATAAGTTCACGTCCTCAGAGACTGGAGATTAGGGTTACAACATGTGAATCATTTTGGCGGTGGGAGGCACAATTTAACCTATAAGTGCAGATATAAAAAATTCTTGTGTGAACTGCGTCACGTGCAAGGACTTGGAGGAATTTCTGTTTCTCCGGTTCAGAGATAAACCAAATGTTTGCTGTGAAATCAACACACCAGTTTCTAAGCTTTGGGCAAAATCGTAACTTATACAAAGGAATTCTGGCGATGTTGACAAAACTGGAAAAACAGATGTCTCTAGCCAACTTGAGATCCATGTGAGCTGAGCGGAAGCTTGGGAAATTCAGGTGAACAATACATAAATAACGGGTCTGGGTTGTTTTTTCACTTGCTGTCTACTTTCACTGCCTAATTCACTCCTGATGCTTTTGGCAGACTTAATGCCCTGAGATTTCACAAGTGAACATTTACAGGATGACGGAGAAGCAGAGAGATGATTTAAAACAACCGTATACATGCTCCTGACAGATTATACTGGATTTAAGTCTCCCACCTCCCCACCTCCCTTTCCTTCTTCCCTCTCTCCCTTCTTCCTTCCTTCCTCACACTGCTCCTTTTCTATTTATTCTTTTCTTTCTTTCTAGGATCAATTGACAGCTCCTGCCTTCACTTGTTAATTGCTCTTTAGCGATTTTGTTTGCAGCAATTAACTGTAGGGCAAGTTTGGTAATTCGTTCTAATTAGAAACACTTCTGATTAGAAAGGTGTTTCCCTTTTCTGTATTAGGAGCTGTTGCCTGCATTCCTTAAAAAAAAAAAAAAAAAAAAAGCCTGTACTTGGCTGGTGGGGGCTGGAGGGGAGTCGCCGGCTAAACACAATTCACGGCAGAAAAGGCTCCTTCTGCTAAGGAAGGACAGCACCTTGCATCCTGCTTCCAGAATCCTCTCTTGCAGCTGCGAGCAGAACTGACAAGCGTGGAGGGCTGCTCTCGCCGTTAATAAGTCCCAGATCTCAGGCGGGCCCCTCCTGCACCTTTGCAGTCTGCAATCTGGATAATGTTATCCAGGACAATTCAATGCCTGCCAAAAAGGGATCGTCTCCCAAAAGGTTGTCTGTCTGCTGTTTTTCCTTTTTTGGGCCAAAGGGACTTTCAGGAATTTATTATTATTTTTTTAAAGTATAGTTTATGTTCCAAATGGGAACACCTGTAATCTCTTGTCAAAACAAAAGTTCAAAAAATACCCCCAAACCCCAGAAACTCCCAAACCTATGAATTGTCTTCTTTAAGATTCTCCATCTGCCTCCCCAGACAAAAACCACACACACACACACACACACACACACAAACACACACACACCCTAAAACCACACACACATGCACAGACACACAGCCTTACAGACTTGAAATAAAACCCAAGTGAAGATCTCCAACTGGAAACAGTTGCTGCCTGCCGATCTTATCCATGGGATCAGCTTGGAAGAAGTTGGGGGTTGTGTTTGTAATCTGTTGTTACCAGAAGTCGAGCTTCTGGGAAGAAATAAAAGGGATCATAGGTTGTGATTTGCTCTTCTGCATTTTTAGTCTTAACTTCTTCTTTTCTTCCTGTATCTTTGAGGGCTCTGGATTTTGAATCCGCACAGAGGGCCTACTTTCAAGGGACGAAGAGGAGTTTGGGAACACTCTTGCTGGCTGGATTGGTAACTAGTGGCTGGGCTCCAACAGCCCTGCAAACAGTAAGGGTATTTTCTGCACCTTCCCATCTCAGGCCCTGCGGTCAGCCCAGTGTGGACTCTGAGGTTCAGATTCATCCGTGGGGTTCTTCCAGTTTGCCCAGAAGTGCTCTGAACACCCCAAACAAGCATCTCAGCTCCAGTTCTGAGGAAGGGATTGTCTTTGAAGTGGTTCAATTAAGGTATGATACATATTCAAAATTGCTTTTTATTTAAAAAATTTCTCATGAGTTTGGTACTCTATTTCTTCATATATCTATTTTGGTTTTAGGACTAAAGCTGAGCTTTTCTGCCAGATTTTTGATTAAAATTGATGTTTCCATGCAGATGGTGTCCATGTCCCCTAAGACCTGGAAATGGGCAGGTGTGCAGAGCTGACAAAGAGCATCTGCAGGGATGAAACAAACACGTCTGAATTTTCATCAGATCTGAGCTGCCTCACAGAAGGGACTCAAGAACCCTTTGGCATCCCTTTGGGATGATGGCTGCCTCAGACGCTTCTGTTCCAAACTCTTGTTTCCAGAGGAAACTGACCACCTGGCTTTCTAGCAGGGAACTCAACCCACCTGGCTGTGGGATTGCTTTGGCCTTCTCAGTTCACTCTTGGAGTCTCGGAGCAGAGATCTTGAAATAGGAGGAACTCCCCCTCTACCCGCAACACCCTACTCAACCCCCCAGCCAATACCACGGAACATCTAATGTCAGATAGAACATGCTCCTGTTATAGGCTTGTCAAGGAAACCTAAATATCTGGGGATGACTTAAGTCTCTGAGCAACAAATGGAGGATGCTTATGGACTTGGGAAGAGTAGCTTGCCCATGTGTGCACTCCCTTAATCTCTGACAATCCAGAGCGCTGGGTTGAAAAGACAATTGGTATTCTCTCCCCTCTTCTCCTCCTTCTGAGGTTTCCTTCCATGCAATGATGTGAAGAGTAGGTAAAGGGGGCTCTCATGGACTCTTGGACATGCAGTTGATTCATTGGGATCACTGCGAAACCTGAGGGAGAAAGGCACCTTACCAGGAAATGTTGAGCAAGCAAGCTCAATGGAAGTTTGCTTTTTTTTTTACAGTTAAGACCTTCCTCAGAGAAAGACTCTCCAATTTGCACAGTCTACTTCCCAAACTCACTTCTCCCCTCTCACTTTGTCTATAACTCCTGCTTCTTCGTGGAAACATACGCCTCTTGCTGAGTTATGTTCTTTAAATTCTACTCTCTCAACTCCACTTTTACCCAAAATATCACACACAAGATATCTCCAGATATACCTGTCTACCTCCAGGGCCACTTAGAAGACCAAATGTTCTCACACATATTTAATCTAAAGCTTCCCTCTCATTTAAGTGGCATGCATTTCCCCCTTTAATCAGTGCTACTAATGGGGTTGGTGAGAATTCTAGGAAAAGTGCTAAGATCCCAAGAGCATTCGCATTGTTATTGCACAGATCTAAGTCCAAGTGTGAGCTCTGCCACCACAGAGCTATGAGGCTAGAGGTCTCAGAGCCTCAGCGGTTACACCACAAAACTGAAGACAATAATAACGCCCTCATCACAGGGGTGCTGAAAGGATTAGGTAAAGATGACAAATGCTATTCCTAGCATGATATCTGTTACGTCCAAAGTTCTAAGCAATTTGAATTCCTCTATTTCTTTGGAGGAACTAGCTTGCTAAACACACAACGCCCCACTCCCACCAAGAATCTGTTTCGGTCTGGGACAGAAACCCATTGAAACCAATGGTTTAGGGACTTGGCACATTTTACATAAGTAAATGAGTCTGGATGATATCCTCATTTGCTAAAAGCCCAGCGGATCTCACTGTTGTTGGGCCTTTATAAAATAAATGAAAGACTTATACTGAGGAAAGCAATGGCACCCCACTCCAGTACTCTTGCCTGGAAAATCCCATGGACGGAGGAGCCTGGTGGGCTGCAGTCCATGGGGTCGCGAAGAGTCAGATATGACTGAGCGACTTCACTTTCGCTTTTCATTTTCATGCATTGGAGAAGGAAACGGCAACCCACTCCAGTGTTCTTGCCTGGAGAATCCCAGGGACGGGGGAGCCTCGTGTGCCGCCGTCTATGGGGTCACACAGAGTCAGACACGACTGAAGAGACTTGGCGGCACACTGAGGAAGAAGTGAGTGAAGTAAATATGTGATCTAGATTTTAAAGCAAAAGATCGACCTTGAATGAAACATCCGGAGTTGACATACACCATCTGCATTGCTCCACTCAGGGTTCTGATAGACCTTCATCTCACTTCAGTCAATATTTCCATAACTCTATTGGAAGGACTGATATTGAAGCTGAAACTCCGGTATTTTGGCCACCTCATGCGAAGACCTGACTCATTTGAAAAGACCCTGAGGTTGGGAAAGATTGAAGGCAGGAGGAGAAGGGGATGACAGAGGATGAGATAGTTGAATGGCATCACCGACTCAATGGACATGGGTTTGGGTGGAGTCCGGGAGTTGGTGATGGACAGGGAGGCCTAGCGTGCTGTGCGGTCCATGGGGTTGCAAAGAGTTGGACACAACTGAGCGACTGAACTGAACTGATAACAATCCTTCCTTTTCTCACCTAGTCTTAAACCTTCACCAAAGATCTTAGTAAAACCTGTTAGAGAATTGTTGTGAGAATTAAATGACAGAACGGCAAACACTTAGCTGACATCATCAGCAAATGTAGCTCTAATTATTTCTGCAACTTGAAATAGAAGGTGAAGAAAGCAGAGCTAGATTGTGTTAAATGTAGGCTCCTAATTATCTTGATTTCCTCTGATCAGCAATCCTCAACTGAGAAGGGTTTTTCCTCCAGGAGACACTTGACAATATCGGGAGACTTTCTTTTTAAACTTTTTTCTGTTTTTTGTATTGAGGAAGGGAATGGCTTACCCACTCTAGTATTCTTGACTGGTGAATTCCATGGACAGAAGAGCCTGGCGGGTTACAGTCCATGGTGGGTCCCAAAAGAGTCAGACATGACTGAGGTGACTTAGCATGCACACATGTGTGGGAGGAAAAGGTTGTCCTTTCTTCAGTAAATTAGAGCTGTGATTGCAAGTCCTAGGTTTTGCATGTGTACCTATCCAAGAAAATATACAGAGCTTCATAAAACTGTCTTTGATCTTAGCAGCTCAGCATTTTTTATTATGATAGTGACAGACTAGGCCTATTTTTATGCTTTAATAAAAAACGTCTTGCTGAAAAGTTTAATGTGCTTTTTGAATAACTATAACTGCTCTAAAAATAAAGTATATTAAAAAATGTCTAATGTGCAAAAGAAAGTCTAATAGAAAAGTGATGTTGCTCAATGGAGATTTGTGATCTGTCTTTGATTCTTTTCTAAGTGAAGAGTTAGGGTCATATGAGTTCCAGGAATAAGACTTATTTCAAATAGGATTATTCGGATTCTTTACGTCTTTTCTAATCATTGGATTAGCTGGAAAATCTCATTTGATTTAATCAAGTATGGAAGTAAAACCCACAGCTATCATACTCTCCGCGTGCGTGTGTGTGCTAAGTCACTTCAGTCGTGTCCCATTCCTTGAGACCCCTGGCTCCTCTGTCCACAGAATTCTCTAGGCAAGAATACTGGAGTGGGCTGCCATGCCCTCCTCCAGGGGATCTTCGTGACCCAGGGATCGAACCCACGTCTCCTCTGTCTCCCGCACTGGCAGGCGGGTTCTTTACCACTAGCGCCAGCGGGGAAGCTATCATACTCTCCAGGGCATTGCAAATCCTGGATGTCTAGGTCAGATTAAGTCTGTGTTCTTAATTCTCTTGCTACACCTCTCACAGTTCTGCACTTATTACTTTGTTGATCACTTAACCATCTTGGGTCTCAGTTTACCCATCAGAAAAAATTAGGGGTCAGACCAGCAGCCTCTCTAGTTCCTCATGATGCTGAGATTTTATGTTCTTGTGAAGAGTTCTTAAGTGTACATTCTGGAGCAGAGATATGTTTTTGGGTGGAGGTCACTATGTTGGCGGGACTTCTCAGGTGGCTCAATGGTAAAGTATCTGCCTGACAGTGCAGGAGCCACAGAAGATGTGAGTTTGATCCCTGGGTCAGGAAGATCCCCTGGAGTAGAAAACGGCAACTCTCTCCAGTATTCTTGCCTGGGAGGTCCCAGGGACAAAGGAGCCTGGCGGGCTACCGCCTATGGGGTGGCAAAGAGTCGGACACGACTGAGTGGCTGAGCATGCAGGCACACATGCATGATGCAGGGTCCTGTTGAAACGTGAACGTGCTGAGTGCTTGTGACCTCTAGGAGTTAGATCTCAGAAATTCGTTAGGACCACAAAGCTGTCAAGACCCCCTCTGCTCTCTCAGATATCCACCCAGTTCCCGTAGATCTGTCTTCCTCAGTGCCTTCTCTTTTCCTTTGTTCCTCTGGCATCTGGGCTGCGAATGACTAGTCGACCTCATCCAGGTCGCTGCCTCTTTTTTTTTTTAGTTTATTTAATTTTTAATTGAAGGAAAATTGCTTTACAGAATTTTGTTGTTTTCTGTCACACATCAATATGAATCCGCTGCTGCTTCTTGACTCTCGGCAAAGGTAACCTGTGAGGCAGGCTGAGACTCCATCTTGACCCGACAGGTCCTGGTTCCAGGAGTTGGGGAGGGGTTGGAGGCTGTGGCTGTTACCCGAGATGACTCCTGATTCAGGTCCTTTAGCTTAACGTGGTTCCTTATTGAAAGCTGGAGACAGGTGACGTGGGAACACTTCAACAGAATCTAACATCGGATCTGGGGTAAGGCAGAGAAGAGAGCTCTGCAGATGGTTACAATAACCGCCCCTGTGAACACACATCTGGGATATGCATGCCCTGTGTATGCCTCCATCCATGTGTGTTCACGTCTCCCCGCATGGCTCTGGGCTTGGCCAAATAACTTGCCTTGGTCAAATGGACGCTAGGAAACACGACATAAGCCGAAGTTTGATAAGCCCTTGTTCCTGGGACTTTGTCTTCTTGGCACTCTGAGACAATGTGGAAAGAGAAACCCAAGAAACAGCATCAACAGTCTGGCCATATTAGATCATCCCGCCCCGGCTGGGCCACTAAGTAACTGCAGACATGAACCCCAGGCAAGACTGCAAAAGAATGCCTCTGCTGAGCCCCACCCAAATTGCCAACCCACAGAATGGGGAGCAATAATACATGTTTTGGGTGACTTGTTAGAAGGAAATTGATTACTGATAGTAGAGCCCATTTCCATTCTGCTGATTGCTTATGGGATCTGGAGCGCTAGGAACACGGCCCAGGCCTCTGCCACCCTCTCCCCTGTCATCTGCTCCTTTGTTTTCTATGATTTACGTGATCCTCCTCTGCTCTCCCAGAATGCTCTCTGCCTATCACTCACCATACTGCATTTGTTTGCTTGTCCATGACTCTCCTTGGCCTGAGCACCTCAGGGACAAGGACTGTCTTCCTTTCAGCTTAATATTTCCAGGGTTTGGAGCAAAAAGTTGGTACTCAATGGGCAAATGGAGAAAGGGGTCTCGAGGCACAGTCATTTGTTCCTGTTACAGAAGAACTTGAAATGGCTGACCTAGCCTTGCTCCTGAAGACGTCCCAGTGTGCCAGCCTGCTCTGCAGTGAGGGATGATGCACCAACTCAGGCTAGGGAGCTAGTCATGGCAGGCAACCAGGTATCTCCCACTGATCCTCACCCAACTTCCAATCTGACTCAGTTTCCACTTTGTTATTGTTCCGTTGCTAAGTTGTGTCCAACTCTTTGTGACCCCATGAACTGCAGCACCCTAGGCTTCCCTGTCCTTCACTATCTCCTGGAATTTGCTCAAACTCATGTCCATTGAGTCAGTGATGCAATCTAACCATCTCCTCCTCTGTTGTCCCCTCCACCTCTTGCCCTCCATCTTTCACAGCATCAGAGTCTTTTCCAGTGAGCTGACTCTTTGCATCCGGTGACCAAAGGATTGAAGCGTCAGCTTCAGCATCAGTCCTTCCAATGAATATTCAGGGTTGATTTCCTTTAGGATGGACTGGTTTGATCTCCTTACTATTCAAAGGACTCTTCAGAGTCTTCTGCGGTACCACAATTTGAAAGCATCAATTCTTTGGTGCTCAACCATTTTTATTGTCCAGCTCTCACATCCATACATGACTACTGGCAAAACCATAGCTTTGACTATATGGACCTATGTGGGCAAAGTGATGTCTCTGCTTTTTAATATGCTGTCTAGGTATGTCATAGCTTTCCTTCCAAGGAGCAAGCATCTTTTTATTTCATGGCTGCAGTCACCGTCTGCCGTTGCTTTAAATTCTTGGAAACTCCTAGCCTAAGTTGGTGCTTCTAGGTCAGGTCACAGCTGTCACCAATGACTTGCCATCTGGCTCCAGCTCATTTGGGACTTCCTGTGCCAGGACGTGAGCTCCGTCCTCTGCCCTCCACCTCATCCCATTCCCCATCCCTCCCCGTCCCCTGACCCTGTGATTTGGTGAGGGACTGCGTAGGGCCAAAGTTGAGTGAGTTAACCACGGGAAGAGGAGCGATGCAGACACAAGCGAGGGCGAAGGCTGCTGTGTGCTCTGGACTCAGCTTTATTTTTCTTTATTATTTTCATTTTTTCCTTCTTTGTTATGACAAAAAAACCTTCCCCTTATTAGGTTGCTTTATTTGAATGGTGGCCTAAAACAGTATCAACATGGAAGACAATCACAAGGTTAAAACTAATAAATGGCCATAGAACTGTTCTACATTTTAGGTTGGAACGCCCCTCTTTGATATTTATAGCTCAGGAGGCAATGGGTTTGCATCTAATCAGACTGAGAATGTCCAGAAGCTGATGGAATCCCTCTAGAACATTGACGGATGGGAATTTGGCCCCATTTACACTAACATCGTCTATTATCATTTCTTCAGATTTAAGGATTATGAAAATCTCATAAATGACTGATTGCTCTGGATTCATTGCAAATACATCTGTACAACTCCATACAAGAAGATGGTCATTTACAAAAACTCATCCCAAAGACATACATTAAAAAATAAATAATACAACAAAGTAAACTAAGCCAAACAAATATGTTTTGCTTCAAAACGTGAAGTTTTTTCAAATTGAGGTTTGTAAGAATTAAAAGGAAGGTAGCGACTTCACTTTCACTTTTCACTTTCATGCACTGGAGAAGAAAATGGCAACCCACTCCAGTGCTGTTGCCTGGAGAATCCCAGGGACGGGAGCCTGGTGGGCTGCCGTCTATGGGGTCGCACAGAGTCGGACACGACTAATGTGACTTAGCGCAGCAGCAGCAGCAGCAGGATGTTTAAAATGTATGTTTTTAAAGACAAGTCTTCTTTTCTTGTTAAGTCATGTTTGATTCTTTTCGACCACATGGACTGCAGCACGCCAGGCTTCCCTGTCCTTCACTATCTCTTAGAGTTTGCTCAAACTCATGTCCATCGAGTCAGGGATGCCATCCAACCATCTCATCCTCTGTCACCCCCATCTCCCATTGCCCTCAATCTTTCCCATCATCAGGATCTTTTCCAATGAGTTGGCTCTTTGCATCATGTGGCCAAAGTATTGGACCTTCAGCTTCAACATCAGTCCAACCAGTTCTAATTGAAGGCTTATTAGAATCTTAACTGTTCATGGATCTTTAAGGAGACTGGATTTATTATTTATTTGAAGCAGGGTTGGAAAAAGTTTTCTGATTAAAATAACAATCTCCATCACAAAAATGGAAACATTTACTAGCAATGGCTCTTTTTAGAGATAGGGATTCAGCCTGAGAGCTTGCCCAAGCTCACTGAGACAGGAGTAGCAGAGCTGCGGTTTATAACCAGCTTGTATGAACTCAAAATGCAGACTCCTGCCACCTCCCCAAATTACAGTGAGCAATCTTTGGAAAATGCGTCATCTGTATCCTGCTGCAAGGGACAAGTATGCTATTTAAGGAACAGGCACTGGGCTTTTAGAGTAACTGTAATGTTGAGAACTGTCCTCTGTCCTTCTGGGAGGCCTTGAGATTGCTGGTATGATGCCTGTGGCAAAGAGAGCTGACTGTCCCCTCCCCAAATTCATAGGCCCATCAACAGTACAGAGTGCTCCCTGGAAAGCGGCTGCCTAGGCAGGGATGTTATATGGTTCCCTGATGAGTGCGAAAGATGTTGGTGGCACCCAGGTGACAGAGACGTGGTTAAGCATTGTTTATGCCTCCTACCTACCTGCTAGAAGGCGTCCCCAAGGCAGGCTTGGAAAGAACATGGAGGAGCCCTCTACCTGAGTCCCTGCACAGACCTCTCTGGTCCACCCCAACCAGGGCCAAAGACACTGAAGTGGGTGAGCACTACTTTTCCGTTGTTAAGCCATTATGATTCGGGGTCTTCTCTGTTACAGCAATTAACTAATGCTATTGTACAAGAAATATACCTCTCTTTGAGTTTCCTTTAGGAGTGAAGGGTACACTGTGAACTGCAGTGAAGTGGTCAGAACAGTTAGAGAGAAGGATGATGTACATCTTCACGTTCCCAAAGGGATTTTCAAGTTTTCTAGGTAATCAGAGCTGTACTGATGGCCAGACTTACTTTGACGGTGAGCCCGGGGTGAGAGGTGACACAGAAGGGGACCATGGAGGTTGAGGGGAGGCGCGAGTCTAGGCCCAGTGGGGTCCAGATTCTTCTTCTCTTTTCTCTGTGGCCCCTTTAGTACATTTTCAATCCCATGAGACTCTTAAGGAGAGACTTCTCTCTTTCTCGGAGCAAGAGAAAAGTGAACTCAAGTCAGTGTCTCTAAAATAAGGGAGTGGGGGTACTCTTAAGGCATGACTTTTTGAAAGAGTGGAACTTAGTATCTGATTGCACTGCCTGGACAAGGGGCATTTGCCTTTCTGCTTTCAAAAATCTTGGGTTCTTCTCGGTAAAGGAAAAGATTAGGAGCACATTTCACCACCTCCCCCCGCCCCCACCGGTAACATAAACTTCACGTCTCTTCCCTTCCTTGTAAGGATGTGCTTTTCTGGCCCTGAGGTGATTGAATATTGATTCAGTTAAGAATGGAGAATGTTTCTCTGCTGAAACACTGCAGCTCCTACTCCCTCCAGTCTTCCACGTAACTTCTATTATATTTTCTGAAAATCAATGGAATTAAAAATGCCATGGATGGTTTATTGAATTTCATCTAAAGAACAAATAACACAGAGAAAAATTATGGTCTTATATAACCCTGCAAATAGATAGCTGAGTATTCAGTTTTGCAGAGAAATAAAACTAATTGTTTAAACATCACTTAAGAGAACACTCTGTTTTGCCAGTGCAGTGGTAGGAATGAATACATCTTCATTCAATAATGGAAAATGCTGAGAATCACTAAAGCAGTCTGTTGAAGTCACTGCGATCCACAGCCATTTCTCCTGGCAACAATTCTGTTCCAAAGCCAGGTCTATTTCAGAGAATAACAATGGACCACTTACATAATAGAAGTCTATTTTCTATTATGCAGTTAATTTGTTAATAAAAATAGTACTTTATTCATTGATCTCAGAAATAAACCCCTGAAATTTTGATTCTGCTGTTGGGGGGAAAGTTCTCTGATCTTAAGAAAGAGCAAAGGGCAGTCTGCCTTTTCCTCCATAGGCACCAACAAGGAAGATGACTATTCTATGGCTATGTTTCACCATGAGGAAAATCGGTCTTAAAAGGAAGTCAGTCTTGTCGACAGCAGAGAGGAAAATCCTGGGCTGCAGCATTTCTCAGGTTGGACGCTGTTGACATTTTGGGCCAGAGCACTTTGGTGTATAGTTTGTCCTGAGCATTGTAGCATCTCTGGCCTCAATCCAACAGACGCCAGCAACATCCCCACCCCTGACATTCAAAATTGTGTTCAGACATGGCCAGATATCTCCTGGGGAGAAAAACTGTTCTGAAGCAAGGCTGGTTAGTAGAAACAAAATGTGAATCACAAAAGTATTTAAAATTTTCTTGGAACCACATTAAAACCAGAAAAAGAAACAGGTAAAATTAAAGAATATAGCTTCCCTTGTGACTGAGTCAGTAAAGAATCCACCTGCAATGCAGGAGACCAGGTTCAATCCCTTGGTCGGAAAGATCCCCTTTAGAAGGGAATGGCAACCCACTCCAGTATTCTTGCCTGGAGAATTCCATGGACAGAGGAGCCTGGCCGGCTATAGTCCATGGGGTTGCAAAGAGACACAACTGAGTAACTAACACTTTCACTCTCACTGGCGGGCCAGTGACTAAGATTCTGTGCGTCCACTGCAAGAGGCACAGGTTCGATCCCTGGTTGAGGAACTAAGATCCCACATGCCACATGGTGCAGTCAAAAAATAAATCTTTTATTTAGCCTAGTTTATTCAAAATAGAATTTAAATTATATAATCTGTATGAAGTTATTATAACATATTTTGCATTCCTGTTTTTTGGAACAAAGTCTCTGAAGTCCAGTGAGTATTGTATGCCTAAAACACATCTCATGTCTCACCAGCCACATTTTAAGCACACAATGGCCCAATGCGAACAATTCAGTTCTAAAGTCACCAACAGGGGGACTTCCCCTACTTTTGGACTTCTAGTTCCATATGTTATTAAATTTGCTTTTTTAAAAAAGGGCCAACTGGGGTGGTATTGTCTGTTCCTTCTCACTGAATATATCCTAAACATAAACCCATATGGCCTTTCTGGTAAGGCATTAAAAAACTCAAGATCGCTTTGCTCCTGTGTCTTCTTTCTTTTTGGATGTGGACCATTTTAAAAGTCTTTACTGAATTTTGTTACATGTTGCTTCTATGTTTTTGTGTTTCGGCAGTAAGGCATGCAGGATCTTAGCTCCCTGACCAGGGATCGAACACAGGTCCCCTGCGTGGGGAGGCGAAGTCTTACCACTGGACTATCAGGGAAGCCCCAACGTGTCTTCTTTGTTATGCAGGCATTGGTCAGTAGTAGGTTTTAGTGTGTGCTATTAAGGAAGCAGGGGCATCTGACTGTATGTCCAGTGCCTGCAGCCTCAGGAAAGCTTTTCTTGTCTATGAGCCCTGCTTGCTTCTCTGCATTTTCCTGAGTCCTTACGTCATGGACTTGATCATCTAATGGCCCTGCCCTGGCTTATGCCTTCTGCGTGTGCTGCAGTTGCTTGCTTGGGGCTCAGCTTAGAGTATCTCCTAGAGGCAAGAAGAGTGGAGACACATGAGGGATGAGAATTTTCCTCCAGCTTGGAAGGAGCGGGCAGAATCAAAGCATCTTTGCTGACTATAGCTGGGAACTGCTGCAAAACCAAAGGAAGGAATTCTTGCTGAGTTGTTAAAATCAGAAACCTACAGAGAATTTATAAGGAAGCTGATTCAGAAGACCGCAGGCTTGCGTAATTGAAAACACTCTGGTCCAAGGGTTTTGCTCTAGAACTAGAAATGTTAGAAAGTCACAATCCCCTCTTCCCATTTTACAGATGAGAAAAGTAAAGTTTAGAGAAGTTAGGAAACTTGCTCAAGTCTATGCAGTATTAGCAACAGTTTCAGAACCATAACCTGTTCTGGCTCACCAAGTGTTTCTACCTCAAACTGCTGCCATCTTTATTTATTTCGAATTTATTCAAGTATATTCCATCTCCCCAATCACTAAACTTTTTCTTTGAAATGACTTTCAGACATACATAACAGTTACAGAAATAGCACAGTATTTTCATATTCTCCACCTGGCTTCTCAGTATCATCTAACGTAACGATAGCACGGTTACCCAAACCAGGAAATGGACACAATGGAACACTATTCATCACAGATCTTAAACAGATTCTACTGGTGCTTACATGGACTCCTTTTAAAAAAATTTAGCATAGGTTCTATGAAATTTTACCATACTTACATAACTACAACAATCAGCCCAGAGAACTGTTGATTTTCACTCCCAAATCTTCCTTGACTTCTTTGAAGTTATAGCCACTCCCCAGTAATTCCTAAAACAATGAATGAACTGTTCTTCATCACTATAATTTCATTATTTTAAGGATTTCATGTAAAAAGAAGGATACAGTAAGTATCCTGTTGAGACTGGCTTCTTTCACTTAGCACAATGTCCAGGAGATTCATCCAGCTGGTTGCCTGTATCAATAATCTATTCCCTTTTATTGCTGAGTAATATTCCATTGTAAGGATGCTCTGCTGTTCTTTTTTTTAAAATTATTCCCCACCCCCAACCCTCAACACACTGCTCAGCTTGCAGGACCTTAAGTTCCCTGACCAAGGATGAAAAAACTGTGCCCCTGCAGTGGACGAGCGGACTCTTGACCACTGACCAGACTTTGTTTAACCAGTCATCCACTGAAAGACAGCTAGCTTGTTTTCCGTGTTTAGTGATTTCTGAAAATAAGGTGCTACAGATATTTCACATTCTCTTTCAGTCATTTTCCAGTGCTGTAGGTTGAGACTTAAAATCTATTTTCGCCATAAATCTTAGTTGCTAACAATCCTTAACTGGATGGCAGGGATGTAAAAAGAAAGAAACACAAGATGAAAGTGGTTGATTCCCCAATTTGGGACATGCTAATAAGATCTGACTGACTGAGGGGCCATCTCCTCAGTGAAGAGATTTGTCATTAAGGTCAGTGGTTCTTTAGACGGTCTCTAGACCACCAGCAGCAGCAGCACCTGGGAACTGGTTAGAAATGTAAAATTTCAGATCCCAGCTTAGATCCACTGAGTCAAAAACTCTGGGGGTTGGCCCAGCAATCTGTGCTTTAACTTTCTGAAAACACTTCACTAAGGTAACAGCTGAGAAATTTCATATTTTCACCACAACAGAGGCTGGGTCTGCATGGCTAACCATGAGATGCTGTTATTTCCTTTGGACTGGAGGGTGCTGTTGTGAATTTCATGTATTTCTTTCTTTCTGTTTTGGCAGAGATTGCCTGGTGGGTTCAAATATTCCAGTACATTTTAGAGCAAGCTGTGTTTTAAATGTTTCTGTTTTCCCATCTGGACATCTCTAGTTCAGTTCCTAAGTCGTGTCTGACTCTTTGCGACGCCATGGACTTTTCAGGGACTCTTTGCTGCCATGGACTGCGGCACATAAGGCCTCCCTGTTCTTCACTATCTCCTGGGGTTTGCTGAAATTCATGTCCATTGAGTTGGCGATTCTATCTAACCATTTCATTCTCAGCCACCCTCTTCTCCTTTTGTCCTCAATCTTTCCCAGCATCAGTGTCTTTTCCAATAAGTTGGCTCTTCACATCATGTGGCGAAAGCATTGGAGCTGCAGCATCAATCCTTCCAATGAATAGTCAGGGTTGATTTCCTTTAGGATTGACTGGTTTGATCTTCTTGCAGTCCAGGGGACTCTCAAGAGCCTTCTCCAGCACCATGTGGACAACATAGGATGATTAATGTGACTTCGGAAGCACAATGGAACACTGTTTCCATCAAAGGAAGAAGCATATGGACAGGGCCATTTTGATCAAAGGATATATATCATTTGAGTGAATATTCTCATACCACGTAAAAAGCTCTTCTATGGAAGGGCCTTGGAGTATTAGATGGACCAGGCTTAGAAGATTTAATAAAATAAGACTCATCTTGGCCTTGGACACAGCAGAGAAGCAGGAGATGCTGTCTGTGCAGACTGATTTGGGGTTCTCTCTTGTCCCCTTACCCCTTGCAGGAGTCCTGTGAGCTTTCCACTCATTCGCTTTGTCTCACCTCCAACAGAACTGCACTGAAACTTCAACTTTTCTGCACAAGTTATTTAAGCTCTTTCCTCTGCCAGGTGACACTGAATTAATTAGACACGTGAATCCCTCAATTTCATTATACATTTGGCAGGTTATCCCAAAGACAGGCTGTCACTCTGCTACATACTCCCTGCTTTTCCTTGGGAATGAAGGCATCACAGCACAACAGTAAATGGTAGGTATTTCAGGCACGTTGTAGGAGACATATGGGTGACACTCTTCCCATTGGAATGATTTAAAATAGCTCTAATTACTACAAGCGGACAACTGGTCAGATCTCTCCTATAAATAGTTCTTTAGGATGTCTAGGATTTGTGTGTGTGTGTGTGTGTGTGTGTGTGTGTGTGTGTGTGTTTAGTGGGGGTTTTCCTGAATGGGTGAGAAGCATCTGGATGCTTTATGTAGCATGTAAAGAGACTGTCTACGTTCAGGCGAGCTGTTCAGGGCGAGCTGTCAGCTTCCAGTTAAAAGATACTGGTCAAGTTAATCCTATCATTTCTGTTCATTCCCCACCCTGACCCCTGGCGCCCCCCGCCCCGCACCCTGGCCTCATGCTTTCTGTTTGATTTTAATCATAATTGCTTTTGAATTCATTCTGTTCTATTAACAAAAGACTCACAACGTGGCAGTACTTACAATTCCTACTCTGAAAGGTTTTCTTACAGGCACGGTAAGGAGGCTGAGGGTCAGATGCTGAGCTGTGAAGATATTTCAGGGCACATCGCGGAGCCCGGAAATATCGCGAGATGAGGGACCATCGCGCTTCCTTTATCCTAAGTCCTGAATAAACTTTTTAAGAAAGGCTCTTTGTGGTTTTTTGTGAATCCCAGCTCTACCTTTGCCCCTTTCCCCAGAGCACAGAGAGAATAGAAGGAGAACGAGTCAGGGAGCTGCTTCGTAGGGCAGATTCTAATTTCTTTCTGTGAAGGCTGCCCTGAAATTCAAAGAAGCTTTATTATTTCATCCAATTTAAAAGTCTGCCCGGTGCTGAATGGGCAAGCACCTAATTTCACCTTTGGAGGCAAATGGGAAGCTTTTTGTGCTGAAAGAAAGGAGAGGAGAAAAGAGGATTCTGGAGGATAATTGAATGGAAATCCCTTCAAAGTGCCAGAAAACTGCTCACATCCATAAAGGATGGAACGAGGTCAAAATATATTTGTTAAAAGTGTGGGGCATGAAAGCCTTAATTATTTCTTTGGAAAGTCATGTCTTTTAAAGACTTAAACAAAAGCTTCAAGAAGGTAGATGCTGGGAGAAATTGCCCATGGCTTTAGGAAAGGTGGAGCTGAAAGGAAAGCAATTACTGGTGAACAATAGTATATTAGCAGGGGTTATCTTCCAGACTAGGGGCCCCTGCATTGGGTCTGGGGTGAGATCCTGTAAAAGATGACCTGGTGGTCTGCCTAGAAGTGGGCGGGAGAGGGCACAGGGTCAATCTTACCGTTCAGGCTAGGAGACCTTTGCTGACTTAAGGAGGGGAAGAGTCATTTCCATTTCTTATACTCTAAGGAAAACTTTATTCTCTTGGAGCAGAAAGGCCAGCTGCTGTGAATGCTCTCTGGATTTAGACAGATGTAAACCCTAATTTCTAACCCCCCAGTAACTAGCTTTCTGATTTTAGGTGTTTTCCTTTATCCTCATCTTCTTCACTTGTAAAACAGAAGATCTGATGAAATCAGGTGATGCTGGGTCCTGTATGTAATAGACTCCCCAGAGGGGTCAGCCTCTGGTGTCACTCTCTCTTCTGCTTGTCTTCTGCCTCCTGGGCAGGCTCCCCGAAGCCCTGTTCACGCTGGTGAACTCCTAATGAACCCACCCCTTCACTCCTGCCCAGCGCTAGCCCCGCAGGCTCTCAGCAGTCTAACTGCTAGTTCCGGGGACAGTCACCTTCTTCTCATCCCTCCCTCCAGACCCTTATCTGCCTGTGCTCTGGCTTCTAGACTAGGCAAAGATCCAGAATCACCCCCAATATTAACAGAGTCCTGGCAGGAGTTTGCATTCCTGCTCGCTTTGTATCAACGGAGTTGCAGAGCAGTAGTTTTCTCCAGGGAAGGAGGTGTCCTGGCTGAAACGACTCACACCTAGCCTTTGGAATGTGCTATGTCATACAGAATTTCCCCAGAAGTCTGTGTGTATTTTTATGTTCAGTGACTCAGCCAGAAATGTTAACTGGTTTCTCATCAGTTGATTTTCATGGCAAGAATTAACCATCGGCAGGAACTTTCTCCCCTCTTACTGATGGACCTGACCGTCTCAGACCTGGAGTCCAGATAGTGAGCTGGATGCCAGGCTAACTTGGCTGGAGATTAACAGGGGGCAGTGGGATTGGGCTGCCCAGGTGGTGCTCGTGTGCCAGTGCAGGGGATGTAAGAGATGCAGGTTTGATCCCTGGGTTCAGAAGATCCCCTGGAGGAGGAAATGGCAACCCACTCCAGTATTCTTGCATGGAGAATCCCATGGACGGAGGAGCCTGGCAGGCTACGGTCTATAGGGTCACAAAGAGTTGGACACAACTGAAGTGACTTAGGAAGCATGCACATTAGGGTTGGTGGGGGTAGGTAGAGTCTGGCTGGGGAGCCCCATTTTGAGTAGCCAGGAGATCTCTTTGAAAAAGTTATCAGACTTTGTGAAGAACAGCACATGTGAGGTTTCCAAGTTCATGGGTGAAAAGACTCTTGAGAGTTTCAGAGCCCATGATCAGCACCGCTTTCTAGGGGACCATTAATTCAGGAGCAAGGCCCTCCACCTCATTTTTTTGGTTAGGAAGAGTTCCCATAGCACATTCACACTGTGTGGGCATTGGTCTTCCTAGTCTCTCCCTAGACAGTTGGATAGAGTCCATCTTTTTCTGACAAGAATCGGCAAGAACTGGCAACTATCTTCCGCTTTCCTGGCTGATCTAGTAAAGGAGGGTCTTTGAGTGATTTGGCCTTCCAGCTCATTCGGGAAGACTCTGCATGCACGTGATCTGGGCCATGAACACAAAACTTGTCCTAGAGCAGCACTGGGTGTCATGGTGTGCGTGCACATTTTGCAAAAGGAATAAAGGACGTTAGAGCATCAGCAACAGCAATTACGTCCCCCCTTTTGGGGCCCAGGGGGTATATATCTTCAATTCCTTGGCAAATCATCTCTTCCTAAATTGGTAGAACTTGCTTCTCGAGGCACACGCAAGCACTATGTGAAAAACCAGAATTTTCTTCCAACCGGAGCTCTCTCAAAAGTAATGAGCTTCCTGCTCCAGGAAGTGTTCAAGCCCAAGGACACACATCAATGAGATCAGAGCTGGACTACCAGTGTTCTCAGGAGGCTGGGCAAACCAATATAAGGCTTCCCAGACCTGGTCACTCACTCATCCAATCACTTTGAGAGCTTGTTGGTGATATATCTATTCCTAGACCTCAGCCTATGCAAAATCAAGATCTGTAAGGGCAGGGCTTGGGAATTTGCACTGTCACAAACCTTCTCAGGTTTATCTCCTGAAAATTATGGTGCTAAATTCCCTCTTCATCTAAAACCCTAATACAGTAAGTCCCCTACATATGGACCTTCACGTTGTGAACTTTCAAAGATGAGAACATGCATTCAAGTGTGCGTAAATGGCAGCTTGCCCTCTGTCTCCTGTTCCTGATGACTCTTCAGCTCTACCATCTCTCACCTCCTCTCCCTCCTCCATCAGGAACTCTTCTTGCTTGTTCACTTGATGCCAGCCCCTGTGTGCCAGATGTTGTACTGAAGTCTTGTACTTTTCAAGGTATTGTACTATAAAATTAAAAATGTTCTCTTCATTTTTTGGTTTGTTTTTATGTATTATTCGTATGGAAAGTATTATAAACCTATTACGCTACAGTAATTAAAAGACGCGTACTCCTTGGAAGGAAAGTTATGACCAACCTAGACAGCATACTAAAAAGCAGAGACATTACTTTGCCAACAAAGGTCCATCTAGTCAAGGCTATGGTTTTTCCAGTGGTCATGTATAGATGTGAGAGTTGGACTGTGAAGAAAGCTGAGCACCGAAGAATTGATGCTTTTGAACTGTGGTGTTGGAGAAGACTCTTGAGAGTCCCTTGGACTGCAAGGAGATCCAACCAGTCCCTTCTAAAGAAGATCAGTCCTGGGTGTTCTTTGGAAAGACTGATGCTAAAGCTGAAACTCCAGTACTTTGGCCACCTCATGCGAAGAACTGACACATTGGAAAAGACCCTGATGCTGGGAGGGATTGGGGGCAGGAGGAGAAGGGGATGACAGAGGATGAGATGGCTGGATGGCATCACCGACTCAATGGACGTGAGTCTGAGTGAACTCCGGGAGATGGTGATGGACAGGGAGGCTTGGCGTGCTGCAATTTATGGGGTCGCAAAGAGTCGGACACGACTGAGTGACTGAACTGAACTGAAATTAACTGAACTGTATAGCCGACTGTGTTAGTTGGGTACCTGGGTTAACTTTGTTGGAATTATGAACATGCTGTCAGAATGAAACTTGTTTGAATGTAGGGGACTTACTGTAACACGAAATTTTGAACAAGACACTGTCTAACTACAGTTCTTCATGAATGCTCGCTGCCTGCGATGTCCTCAGAGTTTAGAGCCGCTCTTTCGGTTTCCTCTGGACTTCCCTTGGCCCACAGGTTCCTTCATGCTGGTCCCATCCCCTCCCCTGTTCATTTTCCCTCTTCCTCTCTCTGTACTTCCCTCTGCCTTTGCAGTTTCTCCTCCTTTTGTCTCTCTTTCCAGGGTCAGCCTAGCTGTCCATTTTTCTTAGGATCTGCCCCACTCCCTTTGGGATATCAACACCTTCACATCTGTAGGTCAGAACTCTCAGGAACATCATTTCAATGCAGCTCCCACAAGTCTGACCTCTGTAACGACAGCAGGCCAGGCCCTTGGCTGCCTATAGGAACCAGCATCGTGGGGATGACCTCTGAGGTGGGCTGGCGACCCTCTGAGCTGTCTTCAAAACCAGGGAGAGAAGAGCTGACTTCTTACTTCCATGGGTTGTTTTGCACTTTCGTTCACATGTCCCTTAGCATAAAAAAATTCTATGATCAGAAAGTCCCTGTGGGTTACTTTCTCTGAGAACTTTAAATATGGGGTGGTTTGGGTCACAAATGTCAGTAGTAAAAGGGAGGCTTCACAAGAGGTTGTCACAGATAAATTGGAGTGTAGATTCAGTGTAGGAAATCAAGACACATCCTACCCTGTGTTAGTTTCAGGGATCGAACCTGAGTCTCCTGAATCGCAGGCAGTTTCTTGTGCATTACCCCAGAATGAGTGAGCACCGTGTTGAGAGCCACAGCAGAGAAATATGAGAGTGCAGTGAGTCTGTGTAGTCTTCCTATAACTCAGTGCATGGATTTTATTGATTTTATTCACATTTTGGAAAAGCTGGATGTAGTTGTAAATGTTCACCTTCTCTTTTTTTGAGGTGCTGTGAGTTCTTGGGACCTGGGGGTTAGACCTTTTAATTTTTTGACATTGTTCCGAGTGAGGGAAAGAACAAAGAGTTTGGAGGGGTTCGAGGGTCTCATTTGTGACCGGGTTCCTCCAATACACGCCACTCGCCATCACCCCAATAATGGGAGGAATGGTTAATGGGTTTGCCTCCTTGGCCTTGAATCCATTTATTGTGTGTGTGGGCACAGGAGTTCGTCCTTATGCACAGACATTGGTGACCCTGTCCCTTCTCTTCCAGGGCCGTTCCCACCCAGGTGAAGGGTCAGGCAGACAGAAGAAACAGAAAAGCACAGGAGCCTGGCCGGGTGGGCGGCAAGACACGGCGCGGGAGAGGCAAAGGATACGGCGCGTAAGAGGCAAAGCTGGCGCGGTTGCCAGGGTGGAAGAAGAAAGATGTTCGCGCTGACTTTGTTTTTAACGAATTGCAGTTACCAGGAAAGAAACCACAACTGATGACGGCAAATTATTGAGCGACCAAGAGCTAGGAACATATGTATTAAACGTGGCGGTGGGAGGGGTTGGGGTTTGGGCGGGGGGAGATGATGACGGGCCAGGGGTGCGCTGAACCGTCCATCCTGCCTTTGTTAGTCCAAGGCACCTGTGCCTTTTCTTTGCTTTTCTCTTCTACATTTGGGAGTTACAGAGCAATAAGACCATGGCTCATATTCATAATTTACACTGATAATTTATTGCAGTTTTGACCATTCTATTAAATGTCCAACAGCTGTGAAATCCTAGCTTTTTTCCTAAAGGGAAGTTGTTGTGTTGGGAAGAATTGCTCTCCCAAATCCCCTCTGTGCGATGCTCAGAGTTCCTGCGTGTAGAGGAACAGGAGTGTTGTTAGGACAAGTAGCTCAGTTTATGGGTTGTTTAGCTCATAAACTCTTCCTTGGTAGGATGCAAAGGGCCCCCTGCAGAGTTCCCTGTTTCCCCTGGCAACCTCCTCTCTCTCTCTCTCTCTCTCTCTCCCTGTCTCTCTGAGTGATGGCTGCTCATGCTGACGCGACTTGGGAGGGGAAGAGTTGCTGGGCAAACAAGGAGGAGAGAGGGCAGCAGCGGGCAGGGAGCCCTCCAAGGCTTTCCTCTGGTCCCCAGAGAGTGCAGGGTCTGAAATGGAGGCTAGAGGCCCATGTGTTGTACCATAAAATTCTAGGAACGCTCCATCTGCACCGCAGGCCTGAGAATACCCGGCGTGACAGTGTATATAACATTCCTGGCTTATGCTTCTTAATACCAGCCTATAAAAATAACAGTCCAACTGGATGAGATCATGGGGAGATTGTGCGGGGCCATATGCCGTGGCCTGAGTTGGTGCTGACTGACAGTTGGAGGATAAGATTCTGGGACTTGGTTTGGGAAAGAGAAGAAATCGGAGGGTGGGACTGGGGCTGGGGAGTAGGAGAGAGAATGAGGAAGAGGATGGATGAGCCTGTCTCAGCAGAAGAAAATCCCAGCAGTTAAAACATAATGGGGAAGGGGGCGAATACCATCATTTATTGGGCATCTACCATATCCCAGAGAATGGTGTTTTGTCTCATTTAATCCTCTGTACAATATGAGTTGCATAGCTAAGTCCCATTTTCCCAGTGGTGGAAATGCTATCTTGGTGACCGTGGGTATCTGAGACTTGCCTGGAGGCTGTAAGCGAGTAGAGGCAACACCCAGCCCCAGGGCTTCATGATCCCAAGGCTGGGAGCACTGCTGTGATGCTGGAGAATTTCCTCAGGAGGAAGTCCATTTTACCGTGAATGAAGCTCTCCTGCTGGAGTTGAGATGGCTGTTGGAAACTGGTTTGATTGATTTTGCCTCCCTGGTGGCTCAGACAGTAAAGAATCTGCCTGCAATGTGGCAGACCTGGGTTTGATCCCTGGGTCAGGAAGATCCCCTGGAGAAGGGAATAGCAAACCACTCCAGTATTCTTGCCTGGAAAATCCCACGGATGGAGGAGCCTGGTGGGCTACAGTCCATGGGGTTGCAGAGTCAGACACGACCAAGTGACTAACATTGCATTTCACCATTGAAGTGAGCTGTTGCCTTAGGAGCCTGTGGATAAAGCTTTTCTCTCTTCTTTCCAGACTCCTGTGGTAGAGTTGGGCCATATGGACAAACACAGCTGTTGTTGGCTCAGGTTGTTGGAGGTGAGAGACCAGTGACAGGGACCAGTGGTCAGTCTCTTAGAAAAACCTCAGCTTCCCTAGGGGATAGTCCAGACAGACATGTACAGACCACTCCCCAGGTTCTGTCATGCTTGGTAACCCCTGAACAAAACTCAAAGTAATTTAAAAACTTAGTTCAGTTGCATCTCTATATTATATATAGTCTAACAAAAATATAGCAGCGCTGAGCATCTTCTATTATGTCAGATACTTTACATACATGATACAATTTAATTTTCACAGCAACTTTATCAGGAAGACAAAGTTGGCTCCATCTTATGGAAATCAAAAACCAGAGGCTCAGAAAGGATAAGTAAGCTGCTCAAACCAATAATACGATAATTTTGTTGCTTTGAGATTTGAGTTCCCTTTGTCTGATTTCAGAAGTTTTTTTCCCTCACTGGTCCCATCTTGAGAGGCACCAGGGAGGATCCTGTCTCCTGAATCACAGTGGGTGTGCTTTGGTTCAAATTGGGCTCAAGATTTTATTTGTCACCAGCTTCATAAACTGTGTTGAGATTTATTAAAAAGCCCTGTAGGTCCAGCTGTTGAATGACAATGTTACTTAAGCTGGAAACAAAGATCTTTTCCTTTCTTCATTGAAAATAGCTCATGTTTTTAAAAACAAAATTACATGCTTGGTAACAGTTTTATTGAGCTTCCCTGGTGGCTCAGATTGTAAAGCATCTGCCTGCAATGTGGGAGACCCAGGTTTGATCCCTGGGTTGGGAAGATCTCCTGGAGAAGGAAGTGGCAACCCACTCCAGTATTCTTGCCTGCAAAAATCCCATGGACGGAGGAGTCTGGTAGGCTACAGTCCATGGGGTCGAGAAAAGAGTCGGACACAACTCTTGAGATATAATTCATAATAATATACCATATGATTCTCCATTGAAAATGTACAATCCAATAGCTTTTAGTATATTCATAGAGATGTACTAAACCATCACCATAATTTATGAACACTTTCATTCCACCCCCCCCAAAATTACATTTTTAATCAGAAAAAAGAAATTCACTTTAAACAAAACAGAAAAATAGAAGAAGGTCTCTCAATTTAGCTTCTTCATTATGGCCACGCTTTCCTGTCTTTATGTACTGAAGATTCAGAGCAGGGCAGTTCCGGTCATCCTGTGCGTATTGTTTTATGTCTGCTTTTGTGAGGTGTCATTTCCCATGTTGTTACTTTGCATTTTTAATGGCCCGTGATATTCTCTTGCATGAACGTGCAATAATTTACGAACTCACCCCCTTTTGCTAAACCATTAGTTTTTTCCCTATCATAAACAATGTGGCAGTGAACATCTTTGCACATGAAACTTATTTCCTCTGTTGAATATATTTCCTGGGGTTGCATCCCCAAGAGTGAAATTACTGGGTCAAAGGGTATGAGCATTTTATGTTCCTCTCTCCCTTCTCCCGTGTTTATTCCCAAAGAGGTGACAGTATTTTTCAAAATGAAAACAAGTATGGTGCGTATATATATATACACACATATATATGTATAGAAAACATTATACATAAAAATTAATTTAATGCAAGGTTTTTGCTTCATTATGTAGGTTGGAGACAGGCAAAATCTATGGGGTCAAGCGCCGTCCTTTCTTTGAGAGCCCAGAAAGACTGTCCTTTTTCGTGTCCCACCTGGTGACTTAAATAACTTTGCCGTTCCCTTTAGAAAATGATTCCCATGGAAAATGATTCCCTCAACCTCCTGACCTTTTATTGGTTGCTGTTAGCCTGGGGCAGCACTTTGCTTCCAGCTGTTCTTAAAAGCCACTTCGCTAGCATTTAACCCTTTGATGCTCACAAGGGTGACTGGAGTGGGGACGGGGAAAGAGGCTTAGCGGGAAATAGGAAAGGGAGAATTTGCACGCTCTCACCACTGTGCCTTAAGGTCAGAGGGAGCCAAATCTGAGGGAGTCACCTCTGGCTCAAAAAATTAGAACACGCCCCTGACTTGTTCTCTTGTAAATAACAACAATTTGGAAGCTCTCATGCTGGTGACCTTCAATGTCCACACAAGAGAAGCTGTTAGGAGCGGGAGCCACGCTGAACTGCCGAGAGAGATTTTGAGAGCTCTGGCATAGCATGTTTTGAATTTCAGGATATGCGACATTTTTAGGTGTCCCTTAAGACAGCCCCAAATGACTACTGGATTGAAATTCTGTATCAGTTCAGGTACTTTGGGGCATAAGCTTCGGAAAATCCAGATGAAACCAGCTGAGAAGATAACAGGAGTTTTTAGGTAATTGAAAAGCCCAGGGGTTTGATGTACAACAAAACTAGATCCAGGGCTCAGGGTGACATTCAGACTGAATATTGTTCCTTCTCGTCCTGCTACTTTCCAAAGCATCCGCGCCCCACGTGGTTTCAAGATGGTTGCCAGGAACAGAGAGAGGAACTCATGCTTTCCTGCTAATGTTCAGTAGAAGAGAGGGGTTATTTCTTTCTTCTAACCAGAAGATCTAAATCCTAGACTGTATTGTGACTGGACAAACTTAGGTCACGTGCCTTTTCTGAACTGAGGGTTGTGTCTGGGGGGTTGAGATTATGCTGATTTGTGATTATGCAGATTTGTGACTCATGGTTTAGACCCATCAGGGCCCATTCAGATTAATCCCACCCAAACGGAGGGGGCTTCTGCTCTTAGAAGGGGGTGCCAGGGAGGGGGTGCCAGCTGTTGCTCCCTATAATTCTTTATGTCAGCCTTTTAGATAAGGGATCATCCTGCCTTTGTTTGAACTGCTTAACCAGAAAACTTACGTGAGAAATCATTCTCTTCTCCCAGAATATGTGTGTGTGTTTGGAGCAAAGATGTTAGTTGAAGAGATTTATTACTGAGACATTTGGTTACATTCTAGAGATGAGGATGTATGATGAGGTTCATATATAATTATTAGATTCCCAGGTGGCTCAGTGGTAAAGAATCTGCCTGCAATGCAAGAGTCACAGGATCTCTGGGTCAAGATCCCCTGGAGGAGGGCATGGCAACCCAGTCCAGTATTCTCGCCTGGAGAATCCCATGGACAGGGGAGCCTGGCAGGCTACAGTCCACAGGGCTCAAAGAGTCAGGCATAACTGAGCGACTGAGCACGAGCACTTAGTAGATTTATTTACTGTAGGCTTAATTTACTTGCTTAGACTTAGAAAAAGAAGTTTCTATCTGAAACTGTAGGGCTGTACCTGGACTCCCCTTGGAAAGCACCAGCTTTCCCCAAACCAAAGATAGTGGTTACATGGGAGGTGGGCAGACTAGGACAGAAATACGTTAGACTATATGTCTTATTTTCTTCCTTGTGCTGCCAAAACAAATTGCTACTAGTGGTAAGAAACCTGCCTACCAGTGCAGAAGACTAAGAGACCTGGGTTCAATCCCTGGGTCAGGAAGATCCCCTGGAGGAGGGCACGGCAACCCACTGTAGTATTGTGTCTGGAGAATCCCATGGACAGAAGAGCCTGGCGAGCTACAGTCCATAATGTTGCAAAGAGTCAGACACGACTGAAGCGACTTAGCATGAATAGCTTAAAACAACACACACTTATTCTTACACAGTTCTGTAGACTGGAAACCCATGTGGTGCTGGCAGTGCCATGACTCCTCAGAAGGGTCTAGGGAAGAGCTTCTCCTTGCATCTTGCAGCATCTGGTGGCGGCTGACAATCCTTGGTGTCCCTCGGCTTGTGACAGCATGAGCCCAATCTCTGCCTTTATCTTCACATGGCCATTATCTGCATGTGTGTGTGTGTGTGTTCATGTTGTCTTATCTCTGTGGAGGCCTCTGTTCAGATTTCTCTCTTCTTATAAACACACCGATTATTGGATTAGGACCGACCCTGATGCAATGTGACATCTTAACTTGAAGACATCTATCAGGACCTTATTTCTAAAGGAAGTCACATTCTGAAAATCTATATAGGTAGACATGATTTTGGAGGACACCGTTCAGCTCAGTACAGAATTAAGCAAGGCTTTTGTGTCAGGGCAGAGGGTGAGCTGAACAAAGCAACAAAGGGTGCACTTGTAATTCCCTTGCCATTATATAGCCATCCCCCAACTTTCTCATACTGCATGGCTGGCAAAGACTGAAATCATGACGGCTAGTGGAGGTGTGGGGAAAGTGACATGGAGAAAGGGTGGGACTTAGGAGATTGAGGCAGTGGTGGAGGGTCCTCTTTGAATCTGTGTGTGTGCTAAGTTGCTTCGGTCATGTCTGATTCTTTGTGACCTCATGGACCATAGCCCGCCCACCAGGCTTCTCCGTCCGTGGGCTTCTTCAGGCAAGAATACTGGAGTGGGTTGCCATTTCCTCCTCCAGGGGATCTTTCCAACCCAAGGACTGAACCTGCATCTCTTATGTCTCCTGCATTGGCAGGTGGGAACCACCAGCACCACCTGGGATTCTCCCATGCTTTAATGTCAGCCTTTTGTAAGGACTGCCTTGAGTGTTCTGCCCCTGGGATACGTGAGTGAGTGTTCAAGGGGGAATCCAGGAACTGCTTGGCATGGGAAGGGGACACTGAGAACCCATGCAATTGTGTCTGAAACTCTGAGAATGTGCATAGGCAATTATTTGTTAAGAGGACTGTACCAGTCATGGGGCCCTTAAACAAGTCTGTGACATGTCTCCTTCTTTTCCTCAAACTGAAAAACTGGCTTTAGCAGTGTGTTGAGCGGTGAATAATGCAGCAGCTTTATTCAAATGCGACAGCGCTGGAGAGTCCTGGCTGTTGAGGAGGGCAGCCCAGGCAAGGTGGGAGGTGGCTCTGCTCCCTAGACCACTTCCACCAGTGTGTGTGGCCCCGCACAAACCACCCCTTCCTGGTGGCTGCAGCTGTCACATCTGGAAAGCTAGTTGGACTAAATGATCTTGATGGTTTCTTCCAGACTTAACAAAAGGACTGTAATTTTTTTGTGTGTTTCATTAAATTTGATGCATGTCAGTGATGCTTGTGGAGAAGGCAATGACACCCCACTTCAGTACTCTTGCCTGGAAAATCCCAAGCACGGAGGAGCCTGGTGGGCGGCAGTCCATGGGGTCATGAAGAGTCAGATACGACTGAGCGACTTCACTTTCACTTTTCACTTTCATGCATTGGGGAAGGAAATGGCAACCCACTGAAGTGTTCTTGCCTGGAGAATCCCAGGGATGAGGGAGCCTGGTGGGCTGCTGTCTATGGGGTCGCACAGAGTCGGACACGACTGAAGCGACTTAGCAGCAGCAGTGAGGCTTGAGCAGGTGGTTGGTGGGCACACCTGCCCAATGATGTGTTCTGTTGGGTATGCACATTTGCAAGGTAGGGTTTGTGAAGATTCATGAAATAACACATAGAAGAGGCCAGGCTCAAGGCTGTCATAAGTAGGTGCTAGTTCATCTGCTCTTCTGAACACATCAATATTTACTTTCCATGCACATCAATTTTGCTGAACTGAGGATTTAAATTAAAAATACAATGAAAAGACAACCTGCTAAATGGGAGAAGATGTTTGCAAATGATATGACTGATAAGGGGCTAATTTATAAACAGCTGGTACAACTTAACCTCAAAGAAAACAAACAACCTGATTTTTAAAAAGGGCAGAAGAACTGAACTAAAAATAGAACTACCATGTGACCCAGAAATTCCACTCCAGGTGTATATCCAAAAAAACCGAAACATTAATTCAGGAAGATACACGCACCCCAATGTTCATAGCAGTGTTATTTACAATTGCCAAGGTAAGGAAGAACTAAGTGTCCATAAAGAGATGAATGAATAGAGAAAGTGTGGTGGGTATATACCGTAGAATATTGGGCTTTCCTGGTGGCTCAGAGGTTAAAGCATCTGCCTCCAATGTGGGAGACCCGGGTTCAATCCCTGGGTCGGGAAGATCCCCTGGAGAAGGAAATGGTAACCCACTCCAGTATTCACAGTAGGATGTTAGTCAGACATGAAAAAGAATGAACTTTTGCTATTTGCAGCAACATGGATGGACTTGGTGGGCATTATACTAAGTGAACTAAGTCAGACAGAGAAAGACAGATATTGCATGATGTCACTTACATGCAGAATCTAAAAAATGCAACAAACTAGTGAGGAAAACAGAAGGGAAGCAGACCACCAGATACAGAGAACCAAGCAGTGGCTACAGCGCAGGGGAAAGGGGGGAGGGGGAGGGGCAGTATAGGAGTGGGGGGAAAGAAGGGTTATTACGGATTATGTGAAATCACGTGGTTAAACTTTGGAAAACTGCAAAACACTATAGAATTTAAGAACTGATCGTCCAATAAAAATTATTTATAGGAAATTCAAATATAAATATTTTTTGAAAAAATTTAAAAATAAAAGTCCAAGTATCAGAGTAAAGGAATAGCTGGATGTTAAATGACTGAAGTCTAAACTGAAGGGCTTCCCGTGCCTTGTGCCAGCAGAAGTCCTGGGCTACAGTGTGACTCCTTCTGTGTGTTTCTAACTGCTGTATTTGGGCCGCCCATGACCTCCACAAAGCCACGTGAGAGACCCGGAGGAGCAGGATGTGGGATCACGTGATCTTGGCTTGAAGAGGCCTCACCAAGGGGTGTCCTGCAGACAGGACCTAGGTCAGAGCTGCCCTAAGAATACTCATCACTCCCCTTCCTTGTTTTCTAGATGACTTTGCTTTCTTCTATCTTATCTCCCAGTTGGGCACATCCTATGTGCTGTGTGAGGTGCATTTATCACAATAGCTGTTGAATCCCTCCGTCTGGACATGAGCGGATCTCTACAGTGGGGTCTGAGCCTGGTGTGTCTGCACAGCACAGGCCAAGGAGAGCTGAAAGGCAGCCTTGCAGTGGAATCAGGTGGGAAACCCAGGAGCCAGCCCGGGGAGAAGCAAGCTGAGGGTCTGGCATGGAGGCAGCGGCCAGGGCGGAGGTCATGGTCTGAACTCTGAGAACCAGCAATGAGTGGGCTTGAGACCGATTCCAGAGCCACTCCCTGAGCTGGAGGGCCGCGGTGCAGGGTTTCTGCAGCCAGGAGGGAGCATCTTTCTGGACTGATGCTACCCTTGTGCTGCTAGGGGAGCCTCCGATGGTGCCCAAAGCAAAGTGATGAGGTTGTGGAGGCCTGGACTGAGAGCCAGGGACCAGTTCCTCCAGCAAAGACTCTCCTGCCCTTGGGCTGGGTGGTCTGCGGACAGCACGACTGGTGATGGTGCCAGAAGGTGCTTCCCCTTTCTGGGCCTGAGGGTCATTTGTTTGGGAGCCTCATGCGCTGAGTGAGAGAGTTAGTAGTTGATCTCAGGTTGTAAAGAGTTAATTGTTAACTCCAGTGTAAGCTGTTGATGGCTTTAGCTGTGCCCTCCTCCTGGGTTATTTGCATTTTAGATGATACTCCTAGGAGACCAAAATTCCTTGAAGACCTTAAAAGAATGGGGTATTAAAGAAGGTATAAAGGATATGTGTATGTGTGTGTGTGTGTGTGAGAGAGAGAGGGAGAAATGGTTTTGTTTAAAATTCCTCAAATCTTTAATCTGTCTCTGTGTATTGAAGGATGAGGATTTTATGAACCATCTGTGATGATCAGACCCTAAGGGTGGAATGTGCAGGAACTATCTGTAATATTTGACTTAGCTACAATAATTCTGCATAGATTAAGTGAAGCATCAGGTATCGAACCAGTGTGATCATCATTTGATGATTATTTGGGATTCTAGGGGTGGAAAATGATCAGAGAGATGGGGGCCAGGAGGTTATGTGATGCCTGGGGTCTCTTCAGGAGTAAGAGCTTGCCCCTGTAACCCAGATTTGGCCTTTGTTCTCCCATCTTGGGTCCCTTGTCTTCACCGCAGGACCCCACTGCACTCATCACCAGAACACCAGTTTCTCCGGGCCGGTTCACTGCTCAGCCAGAGTCAGGAAGATAACAGGTGCTCAAGAGACTGTGGTTGAGGGTTGCTGTTCTGATGGCTGTCTTGCAGAGGAAAGAGTTGAGACTCTGAGTTCACCCCATTGGAGAGGGGTCAGTGCTTCTGGGTCTGTAGGCTGAGAGCTCCCGGTTTGCCCTCTGCTGCTGAATGAGGGACCAGCCCAGGGCTTCATTACTCTCCGGCTCTGAGCCGGGGGCCCTGCTGTTCTGGCTGCTGGGCTTGGAAGGTTTTCATGGTAGAATCTGGGAGACTGAAAATGAACCACTCACCTCAGATCCCAGCTCTTTCCACCCTTTCTCAGAAATGAAGAAAGTGAGCTTGTCATCTTGAAGGAAAGGACGGGCAGGCTGTACGTGTTGGCAATGATAACAGTCAAGCTTTCAACAAAGATTTGCACGTTGGATAACTTGTCTACCATTGTGAGCTTGATAGATTCCTAATACTTAAAGATTTTCTGATGGGATTGGCAGTGATGTTAACAAGGGTGACTTCTTTGACGCTGTATAATGAAATATGTCAACATTTAGAAGATCTCTGCAACTCTGAGGACTAATATTTCCGAGATGACCAATGAATGATGCTACAGACTCTTACACATGAAAGATCTATTGCAAGGGCAAGAGAGAACCAATGGATTTTTCAAAGGCTGCCTTTCAGCTCTCCTTTGCCTGTGCTGTGCAGACACACCGGGCTCAGCCCCAGATCTGCTCAGACCCCACTTTAGAGGTCCACCCATGTCCAGAAGGAGGGATTCAACAGCTATTGTCATAAATACACCTCACAAAGCACATAGGATGTGCCCAACTAGGAGGTAAGAGAGAAAAAAGAAAATAGTTTGCAAAGACTATTAAAATGCACTTTCTCTTCCCAACTACATACCCTTATAGGCTTCAGCCAAGATCATATGTGGTAGGTGGACTGCAGAAGCAGATATGAGCATCTCACTGTCTTCCTTTAAGTCACACACTGAAAAGATGTAGAAAAGTGAAAAAACCCTTTGCTTCTCTCCTCACTATATTTCTTGTTTTGGAAAACATAGTTATTTTTAGTAAAAATGTTATTTATGTTTACATATAATGCATTTATTATTGTTTTTTTAATAAATAAAGAAATCTTTAGAAAGTCTTGTTTTCTAAAATGGTAAATACTGATAGATGTAACAGATATGAGTAAAAACTCTTGTGGCTCTAACATATTTTTAAGAGTGTCCAGGGTACCCTTCTC
This sequence comes from Capra hircus, assembly GCF_001704415.2. Classification (NCBI taxonomy): domain Eukaryota; kingdom Metazoa; phylum Chordata; class Mammalia; order Artiodactyla; family Bovidae; genus Capra; species Capra hircus. The sequence continues at coordinate 12,972,209 of NC_030828.1, read as the reverse complement.
CTGCTCAAAGAGTCCTTCGTGGCTCAGATGGTAAAGGATCAGCCTGCAGTGCAGGAGATCGGGGTTCAATCCCTGGGGACAATCCCTGGGTTGGGAAGATCCCCTGGAGAAGGAAATGGCAACCTACTCCAGTATTCTTGCCTGGAAAATTCCATGGAGAGAGGAGCCTGGCGGGTACAGTCCATGGGATCACAAAGAGTTGGACACGACCGAGCAACTAACACTTTCACTTTCCTCCTGCTTAAAATTTGTTAACTGATTTAGAATACACAGAGATCTCCTACGAACCAACAAGAATAAGACAAGACTCCAACAGAAAAAATGGGCAAACATAATTTATAGAAACAGCCAATAGTCATGTGAAGAGTTGCTTGGGCTCCTTCTAAGAGAAATGCTAAAATAAAATGTGACATCTATTGTCGGTGAAGTATAGAAAATCGAATCACGACCAGCGTTGATGGGGCTTTATCGATGGAGGACCCTCTCCCCAGCTGTTGGTAGGAGTGAGAAAAGTGCAGCTGTTCCAAAAAGCAATCTAGTAGTAGTAGTTACTCCAATTAAATAGGCATAGACAGGGAAGCCTGGCGTGCTGCAGTCCATGGAGTTGCAAAGAATCGGACACGACTTAGTGACTGAACAATGATAACAAGAAGTCCTTATTACCCAGCAGTCCTATGTTTGGGCATATAAACAAAGGAAATTGTCACACAAGCCTTCTGACATGCGTGCAGGCTGTTCATCGCAGCTGTTGGTGGCAGCAGGTGTCAGGAAGACGTCTGGGCACCCTCACTGTGAGTGTCCTGGGAGCATGTGAACGCACGCTACTGCTACCTGATGTTCGGATGCTGTGGATGCATCACAAGGAAATGAGACAGGAGCAGAAGTAGTCCGCAGCACAGCACCATTTATGTGAATCCAGAGGAGTCATAGGAAGCAGTCTGTGTTTCGCAAGAGCACAGAAAAATGGAAGGATCTATGCTGTGACCTTTTCCTAAATAGGAAATGTCCCGGATTAGGTGATTTAAAGCAACAGAAGAAATGTATTCTTTCAGACTTCTGGCATCTCGAAGTTCAAGTCAAAGCGTCAGTAGGGTTGGCTTCTCCTGGAGGCTCCAGGGGAGAGTCTGCTCCGTGACTCTCCTAGCTTCTGGAGGTCACTGGCAATTCTTGGTGGTCAGGTGCCCAGGCAGATACTTTGAGATCCCTCATCCAACAAACTAACTCTATAGGGGAGGGAACCATAGGGAGATGGTCTAAGGAAGGGAGGTGAAGTGATCAGAGCTCTCTAAAGATGAGAGGACTGCCATGGACAGATAGGTGAAACAGTGGGTGCAAATAAAATAATAGCTCAGAGGCCATGAGGGAGGGCTATGTTAGGAGGGTCCCTATCATCAGATGAGATGCTGGACAAGGCTGCTTTTCTATCGACTCTGGGAGGCAGTGTCTGGTATTCTGCCCACCGCCTCCATTCTGGACTGCCTACCCTTGTCTTCAGTCTTTGTGGGCTAGTTTTGGGTGGAGGAGGAGCTGAGATACTTTTGGAGGAGACACTGACCGTGACAGTCTGTGTTGGGGATGAAGCTCTGGAGGGTGGGGAAAATGGTTTACTTGGAAGAGGCGCAAGTAGCATCACCTACAGGGCATGACTGAACATGCTGGATAAATAAAACAGGCTAACTGCAAGTCATGAGAGCAAGGTGAGGCCTTCCCTAGGAAAAGGGCATAAAAGGTCAGAAGCTGCAAAGGAAGGGCCGGGAAGAAAAATGGCAGATAAGTGGATAAAAAGCAAGGTTTTCAGCAATGGAGGGAGAGAGGGTAGGGAGGTGAGAGGAGGGGAAGGCAGTACCTCGGAGCAAAAGTGGGGTCCTTGTGGGCTTGGGGGCCACTGTGGCTGCTCTGTTCTGGGGCCAGCATCACTGGTCAGCAGGATCACCCTTGGAGGTTGGAGGGTCCTGACCTAGCCCACCAGGAGCATGGGCCTATTTGGATGGGCTCATGGCCCAGGAGGGTAGTGAAGAGTGTGCGTGTGGCTGAACCGCTTCAGTTGTGTCCAACTCTTTGCAACTCTATGGACTGTAACATGCAAGGCTCCTATATCCATGGGATTCTCCAGGCAAGAAAATGGGTGGGTTGTCATGCCCTCCTCCAAGGGAATCTCCCCCATCCAGGGACTGAACCTGAGTCTCATATCTGCTGTATTGGCAGGCAGGTTCTAGTGCCACCTGGAAAACCCAGTGAAGAGCAACGCAGAATATTTCTGGGTTATCTAAAGGTGAACTCTAGACCACAGGGGCCCAGGTATTTCAGTTGGAACCGCAGATAAGGAAGGTGGGCTGGACCCATTTCCCACCAGGGGGTGGATAAGAGCATATCTCAGTGTGGAGCTTTCTCACCTGGTGACGTGCCCCGCTGAGCATTTCCTGCACATTACCTCATTAGTCAGGCTTCCCTGGTGGCTCAGAGGTAGAAAATCCACCTGCAAGGCAGGAGACCCAGGTTCGATCCCTGGGTTGGGAAGATCCCTTGGAGAAGGGAATGGCTACCCACTCCAGTATTCTTGCCTGGAGAATTCCACGGACAGAAGAGCCTTGTGGGCTATAGACCATGGGATTGCCACAGCACTGTGATATGACAACTATTTTCTGTTTAAATTTTACAGGTAATGATACCAAGAGTCCCGGAGGATGTAAAGGGTGGTCAGAGTTGTTTGCTAAACTCCAGGGGGTAGCGAAGGACAGGGAAGCCTGGTGTGCTGCAGTACGCGGGATTGCAAAGAGTTGGACGTGGCTTTGTGAAAACAGTCAAGTGGGACATCAAATCTGAGTCAGTCTGACCCTGAGGCTAGTACCGCGATTACTTTTTGGACAAGGTGTCATCAGGCCATAAGGTGTTCTTGCTGAAGAGATAGTTGAAAGTTTCTCTCCCAACCTGTTCTTTTTCCAAAAGAGGAAGCTGTGGCCTGCAGACGGAAGCACACGGCTTTTCTCAAAGTCTTACATGTGGATCCAGCATCGCAGCTGGTGTTTGAAGCTGGGAAATCCTCACCCTGGTCCACTGTCCTTTCCCTCTTTTGTTTGGGGGCTGAGGAGCCTGGCTGTTTGCCCTGATTCCATCGACAGCTGAGCAAACCTCAGGCTCTCTGTGTCCTTGGTGTAAATGGGAAATTTCCAACTTGGCCAACTCCTGGGCCCAGGTGGCATTTTGATTGGGGTTGATTACCTGCTGGGAGGAGAACTAGGGTAAAAGTTCACTTAAAACACATTATTTATGTTATTTTTTCATTGAGGTATAGTTGAGGTATATTATATAAATTACAGGTGTATGATATATTGATTCTCAATTTTTAAAGGTTATATTTCACTTATAGTTAGTATAAAATATTGGCTATATTCCCTATGTTATATATCCTTGTAGGTTATTTTATACATAATAATTTGTACCTCTTAATCCTTGCCCCTATATTAACATTGTTATTTTTTTAACTAACCTGATACTATTAGTAACCCGAGCCTCTTAGAACAATATTTAAAAAAAAAAGTGAAATGGCCTCAAATTTAAATTGCATTTCTTCCTGTCATTTCCTGGTCAGCATGAGGATTATTGAGCTTTCTATCTAAGTGCTCATATAGGATATGAAATACCCGGATAGCAGGAGCAATTTGCTACTTAAATTGGAAACTTGCAAATCAATTATCAGGAACTAGAGCATGCATTTTCTCCCCGGCCCAAAACTGTATTCTTCCAAATGAAATTTGGCTGCTTAGCACATGTCATAATCAAACTTGGAGTGAGCTCTGGCTTCCATATATTGGTGAAAAAGTAAAACAACAAATTTCTTGTCTGAAAAGCTATAAATCTTCTAAAATATGTGATCCTATTTTCAAGACTGAAATGGTCTTAGGAATTTAAAGAGTTTGAAAGTAAAGTGAAAGTCGCTCAGTTGTGTCCCACTCTTTGCGACCCCATGGACTATACCATCCAGGGAATTCCCTAGGCCAGAACACTGGAGTGGGGTAGCCTTGCCCTTCTCCAGGCTTCTTTCCAACCCAGGAGTCGAATACAGGTATCCCGCATTGCGGGCAGATTCTTTACAATCTGAGCCACTAGGAAAGCCCAAGAATACTGGAGTGGGTAGCCTATCCCTTCTCCAGCAGATCTCCCTGACCCAGGAATTGAACCGGGGTCTCCTGCATTGCAGGCAGATTCTTTACCAACTGAGCTGTCAGGGAGGCCCTTAAGGAGTTTAAGAAAGCAAAATTTAACTCTGATTTAGTTCTTTATTGAATAACCTAAAGCAAAACCCAAATTTTTCTAGGCAATATTGCACCTCGTGATATTTAGTTTGGCAGGTCTAGGTGGCGCTAGTGGTAAAGAAGCTGCCTGCCAATGCAGGAGACATACGAAACCCAGGTTTGATCCCTGGGTCAGGAAGAGCCCCTGCAGAAGGGCATGACAATCCACTCCAGTATTCTTGCCTGGAGAGTCCCATGGATTCTACGGGCTACAGTCCACAGGGTCGAAAAGAGCCGGACACGACTGAAGCGACTTAGCATGCACGCACATGGAGAAACCTTAATCAGCCTCTTCAGATAGCTAAAGAATTTTTTAAAGTGGCCTGCTGACCTTGGCTTGGCCCTCAAAAGCCCTCAGGTAGCTGGTGAGGAAACCTTGCAATTGTCATAGCTCTCATGTTAAACATACTTGGTGACTTGCTTGCCTTTGTAGTTAAGAAGTGGCTTTGGCTCGGGCTTGTATTTTCCTTCGCAATTGTGGAGGATTTGAGAAACCAAGGAACCCTGGAAGTCTATTTGAAATGAGCTCAACATTTTATGTAAGATGAGTTTTAACTGACCATAGAAATGAAAAGTTCTTACCAAAGACGGATATTGGAAAGACATACATCAGTGATTTTATTTCCTTATTACTGTTTGTATTGGAATTAACCTCTTCCAAATGAACACTCAGGGTGGAGAAGAAAACTTATGAGCCACTTCTGAGATTAACACCCCTAATATGGTACATCTAGACATAACTTGGTCTTTTCATCAATACTCTGCCAATATATATGTCTGCTCCCCTCCGGGGGTAAAATTGTTCAGGCTGGGAGAGTAATTTGATCTTGGAGTGACTTTAATCGATGTGCTCCTGTTAAACAAATATTTCCAATTTTTCAGCAGGTTTGTTTGCTGTGTAAATTTCTTTTTGCTGCCAATATGCTGAGCTGGCACCGTTAATTTCTACAGGTGGGACAGATTGACTTCCCTGGGTAACTTCTCAGTGTGTTGGGGGCTGGAGAGATAGAATTTCATGAATCGTTCCAGCCAGCTGCTAAGCACCTGGGGCAAACGTCTGCAACGAGTCAGGGTGACCACCCCTTGAGGCCGAGTGCCCCCCACGTTGCTGAAGGAGTTCAGTTGTCTGAGGTTTACTTTGGACGCATTTTTAATCGTCGTGGTCGGCACAGACAGGAAGGCTGAGCCAGGAACCGAATAACTGAGGGCCACAGATGTTCCAGCTGGGGGGAAGTTTCTGGAATGACCTCTCCTGGAGACTCTGTCCGGGGTGGTGGTGGAGATTATCTGAGGTCTATTCACCCAGTTAGTATCTTTAAGAAGCGGGATATTAAGATTCTATGTCCTGTGTTTCAACTTACAGAAACTGAGGGCATCAAAACCGCGGACGGTAAAGCACCGTTTTAATGCATTTCATCTACTCTACTTTCAGTCCTCAGTAGGTAGAGAAAAATTCCTTTTGCATGTGTCCTGATGTTGGTGCTGTAAGGGGACACATGGAAATCCAGGCTGAAGTTCTGTAGAGGGAACGGGGCATAGAAACGCAGGCACATCCCGCCTCCAGCCCCCACGGCCCACACCTGCACAGAGTCGTACCTGTCCTCAGAGACCAGCCCGATCCCACTAGTCTCAGCTTGGTCGGCTCTCTTCCTTTTCCTCATAATCCTGCTGGTGACAGAGAGGTGACCTTTCACAGTCTGCAACGTTCTTCCTCCCAGTGGAAAATTCAAATTTTATCCATCTTCAAGGCTCAGCCCTAATGCTGGACTTAGGAAGCCCCAGGCTCTCATTTTGTATGTTTCTCTTGTTTTTTGACATTGTTTGGCTATATCAGGTCTTAGCTGCTGTGTGTGGGCCCTTCTTTGCCGTGTGCAGGCTCCTCTCTAGTTGTGGCATGTGGGCTTAGATCCCTGCAGCCTGTGGGGTCTTAGTTCCCCAGCTAGGAACTGAACCCACGTCCCCTGCGTCAGAAGGCAGATTTCTTAACCACTGGACCACCAGGGATGTCTTTTGGGCTGCCTTGTCCCATCATCTTTGCTAGCCATTGTGAAGACAAGGACTCTCTTGGGGTTGAGCTCCATGCTCCAAGCTTGCCAAGCTCCTAGCCCAGTGTCAGGTATGTGGAGGGAAAGCCCCCCACCTGAGGCTCTGGGTGACCCCTCCATCGGGGCGGCTCAGCTGCTGGTCTGTGTACTTCTGTCAACACCTATGACAAGGAATATACCTCCTGTAGGTTGGTGGCTGGTTGGCACCTGACTATGGAAGTCAACTTTTATAGAAAATGCTTCAGCCTGAAAAACATAACTGCCATATTTCTCGGTCTTTGACAAAGGCAGTGGTCTGGGGTGAACATTTTTCACATGTGACAATGATGATAGCAACCTGCTCTGTCTCCTCTGTATGTCAAATATAGTGGTCAGGGTTTTCAAGAATGTTCTCTCACAGACCTGTGGGGTAAGTTCTAAGAGGCACACCGGTGATGGGTGACTGGGTTTAGAGAGATGAACTCAGTTTCCAAAACTAGACCCAGAACTGGTGAAGCCAGGGCCGCCTGACTTCAAAGTCCTTGCTCGCTCCTGAGTTTCAGTCCTAAATCACTGCAGTAGAATTTGAATTCTAAGTGAGGTAGAAGCTTGAAATAAAGATCAAAGTTCCCTTGATGATCTATTTTTCATGATGTGAGAGATTTGGGTTAGAGGATTACGTACAGATTTGAATTCATTCTAACCTGTTTTCCTGGTCACCTCTTTAACCCTGACCTACAAAGAATTAACCCCCCCAAGGCCAGTTGAGTCTAGGTACACTCCAAATGATCATTTCGGTTGTACATACCATTAAATATTTAGGGTTTAGTTTTCATGGTGGAAAACAACATTTTTCCTAAGCTTATGTTTTCCCTATTGGAAGTTCTTGGTTTTGTTGTAACAGTTGACTAAATCATGTCCAATCTGTGGGACACAACAGTGGACTAGAGTGTTTTGTACCCTAAATTCAGAAAAAAAACATGATTTCCAAACTGCCAAAGCAAGTGCTTAAATTTGTGTATATGAGTAAGTGGTTGGTATAAATTAATGGATGTTTCTGACACATAGCGATGCCAGTTATGTGGTAAAGACACGATAGCAACTTCAGAGGGACCGCATGTTGATGGGAGTATATGACTGAGATGAGACCAAGAAACATCAAACAGCAAACACATGCGTGCATCCTGGCAGAGACCGCAGTAAACACCTAAGAACTTAGTATTTACCCGTAGTTAATAAAGAACTCTTGATTAGCAAAGTAGGACACCTTATCAGAAAGGGCGTGGCTCTTGAAACACCCGTCTTCCGCCCCCGCCCTGCTTCCAGCATTACATCTTGCTGGAAGCAAGATTTCAGGGTAAGAGGCAATCTGAGAACATGCTATTCTCCCCTCCCTTCTTCCCACAGGAGAATAAAAGAGGGAGCTGTACTATGGCATCCACATTCAGGAAACTTTGAGGAATTTCAGCTGGATTGCTATTTCTGGATTCAGGAGGAGTTTGTGATTCCCCTTGTGTAAAGGAGGAGCTTGCTTGAATGGGCAGGAGGAGGTGAGAAATCACGATAAAAGTCCATTAGTACGAGCCTGAGATCCCATGTCTGCAGTTCCAAAACGTGAACACATTTGAAGATGCTTAGTTGTTTTCAAAATTGGCAGCAAAATGGATTTGGCCTCGCAGACTCTGCTCCTACCTGAACTGAGATGGATAATAATCATGACATTGGGAATACACGAGAAAAATTCCCACAGGTGAAATGGTGAAAATGAATAGAGTTGCTGCTTTGGCCAACATGCGTTTATCTGTGAGTAAGAGATCGTGGCTGTTGACCCGAGTAGAGGCTGTTCAGAAACTCATGCTTCCTGAGAGGGGGGACACAGGACATAGTAAGAGATGGCATCTAATGTGGTACTAGCTCTTCACCTGAGCACTTGCTTCCAGTTGACATTCAGTTCCAACCTGATCACAGGAACCTCTGGATGGCATGGATGGTTTCTGCATGCAGAGCTGAAGGTATTAGCCTAGTTTGCAATGTGGGTTTGAAGTTATTCTGAATGATTCTTTAGGAAAAATTCCAGAGTTTGTGTACTCATCCCCAAATTGTATTGGCATTGTATCTATTAAACAGATACAACTTTTTCGTGTTAATCTTACCTCAATAAAAGTTAAAAAAATTCCAGAGTATTTATGATCTATATCACAGTACTTCACCATCCTGCCTGCTCTAAGGTACATTAACTCTGAAGAACCCTTTATCTCATTTACTGGGATTCTTATGTTTTGCAGCAGAATATGTGTTTGATTCCAAGATGTTGCCTGAAACTTACCTGGTTGTTGTATGATGGGCAAGGCGGGTGCTCTGCCCAGAACCCTGGTGTCTATTTTTCGAATTTCATTTGCATGTGCTTTTACTTTGCAGGGACCACACCTGAGACCTGAGGCTCTTTCTTGGAGAACTGCCCTCGGGCTACAGGAGGACACTTTGTTCCTTCACATTGGCAAGAACTCAAAGCCCATCTGAGAATTTATGCCTCATCTTTCCTCTCCCTTACGCTTAACCAAGGGACTGTCTGGATGCTCCAGTTGCCTCAATCATGGATGGCATGTTTTGGTGTAACATATACTCCACCCTTGCCCTGCCAGATTCTTTCCTGTTATGATAATCCTCCTTCTCTTGCTTCTACCTTTTAAAAATCTGAATTCTGGAAAACAACGGGTCACAAGGGATTCAGAAAAGGACTGAAGATCTGTGTCCCCTTCTATGGAGGGGCCAGGGAAGGCAGAGAGTATAGGCCACTGACCCTTCAAAAGACTCACCTTGATCTCACCTTCATTTCTTGGAAATGTACCAGGTACTGTAGGCCACGTGGCCCAGGAGCTACAAAGAGTATGTGTTTCTAATTAGTGACGATGGCTATGCAGTGAATGGCTGATGACTGCTGAGGGCAACTTTTCCAGTTAATGAGTATTGGATGCTCTAGCCTGAGTGATTCCTGGTTGCTGCCCCAAATATAGACAAGATTTTCTGTAGCACATTAATGGAGCTCCGTGCTCATAGCTAGTGGCTCTAGAAACTCCCTGCTGCCCACCTGCACTGCTTTCATAAGATCAAAGTTACATCATACGTTATTCAGAATATCCCCTCTTCCTTTTAATTTGGGCCAGCATGATACAACTAGAGAGCTTTATGTTCTCTGCCAGAACTCATCTCCAAAGTCAATGCTGGACAAGCAAAGACCTTCCTGTATAAAGAGGAGAAAAAGGAAAAAAGGATTGACCACATTAAAAAAAATTGCAAAGAGGATGGTGACACTGAAGAATTACAATAAATGAATACCTATACTATTGTCATTAAAATATGCAAAAAACAACTCCAGAAAACATGAACTTGGTATGTATTAAGATTAAAGACAGAAATTACCTTTATGGTGGTTGATTATAATGAATAAGGACCAGATGAGACCAGGAATCCTGCAAGGAGATGAAAAACTTGATTGTTGAATTAGGAATGGCAGAGAGGAAATAAATGATGGATTGGAAACTAGAAATTGAATCAATAAAAATACTGATCTGAGAAATTCTCCCAAAAGTCAGCCTAAGAGTACTTGGAGCACTTAGATGAGAGAATAGATAAGGAACACTTGGGCTTCCCTGGTGGCTCAGCTGGTAAAGAATCTGCCTGCAATGCAGGAGACCTGGGTTTGATCCCTGGGTTGGGAAGATCCCCTGGAGAAGGGAAAGGCTACTCACTCCAGTATTCTGGCCTGGAGAATTCCATGGACTATATAGTCCACAGAGTCACACAGAGTTGGACACGACTGAGCAACTTTCACTTTCAAGGAACACTTATTGAGAAGATGCAATTTACATAAAACAAAAATCCCCCAGAGAAAACAGTAGAGCAAAAACAGTGATCAAATAAATAGAAGACATCTTGCTTGAGCTGAAGAAACATATTTAGGTCTTTCCTGCATAACTGATAAAGTGAATAATAAGCATCTAGACCGAAATGGCAACCCACTCCAGTGTTCTTGCCTGGAGAATCCCAGGGGTGGGGGAGCCTGGTGGGCTGCTGTCTCTGGGGTCGCACAGAGGCAGACACGACTGAAGCGACTTAGCAGCAGACCTATGCTGGTAATATTTTGAATATAAAGAATAAAAATATTCAAAAATCAAAGAACGTGCCAGATCTGAATAAACCAAATACACCATTTTCTGAGTCAATAGCACTGAAAGACAGCTGAAAAGCATCAGCAGAGTTTTCAGGGGAAAGACTGGGGCACAAGATGACAGAGCTCTTCCTATATACATTATGACTTTGGTGAAAGTGAAAGTCACTCGGTCATGTCCGACTCTTTGTGACCACATGGACTATACAGTCCATGGAATTCTCTAGGCCAGAATAATGGAGTGGGTCTTCTCTTCTCCAGAAGAGAAGTTGTTCTCTTCTCCAGGGGATCTTCCCAACCCAAGGATCAAACCTGGGTTTGATCTCCCACATTGCAGATGGATTCTTTACTAGCTTCCCACAGGAAGCCCTTGTGGCCTGCTGCATTGGAAGCACAGAGTCTTAACCGCTGAACCACCAGGGAAGTCCCTGACTTTGATGGGCCCTGGGCAAAAAGTCCACATACTGCATGGGAAGAGATCCTGGCCAACAATATTATCTGACAAGGGGTCAATATCCAAAATAGACAAAGAACTCTCACAACTCAATATCAAAAACTCAAAAAGCAACATCAAAAACTTAAAAATGGTCAGAAGATCTGAACAGACATTTCCCTAAAGAAGACATACAAACAGCTAACAAGTACACAAAGATGCTCAACATCGCTAATTTATCAAAGAAATGCAAGCCGAAACCATGGTGTGATATCACCTCACACCTGTCAGAATGACTAATATCAAAGAGACAGCAAATTACAAAGTTTGGTTGAGGATGTGGAGAAAGAGGAACACTTGTGAATTGTTGGTGGGAATATAAATTGGTGCAATCGCTTACTATGGAGATTCCTAAAAAAATTAAAAGATAGAACTACTATATGACCCAAGAATGTCATTTTTGAGTATTTATCTGAAGAAAACAAAGTACTTAGAAAAGATGTATAGGCCTTTATGCTCATTGCAGCATTATTTACAATAGCCAGAATATAGAAGCAACCTAAGTGTCCATCCATAGATGAATGGATTAAAGAATTTACATGTGCTGTGGAATATAACTCAGCCATAAAAAGGATGAAAATTTTCCATTTGCAACAACTTGGATGAATCTAGACAGTATTGTGCTTAGTCAGTCATGTCTGACTCTTCTTGAATCCATGGAATGCAACCTAGCAGGCTCTTTTGGCCATGGGGATTCTCCAGGCAAGAATACTGGAGTTGCCATGACTTCCTCCAGGGGATCTTCCCAACCCAGGGATCGAACCCAGGTCTCCCGCATTGCAGATGGATTCTTTACCATCTGAGCCACCAGGGAAGCCCAAGAACACTGGAGTAGGTAACCTATCCCTTCTCTAGGGGATCTTCTGGACCCAAGAATTGAACAGGGATCTCCTGCGTTGCAGGCAGATTCTCTACCAGCTGAGCTACCAGGGAAACCCAGACAATATTATGATGTGTAAAGTAAGTCAAAGACAAATACTGTGTGGTTTCATTTATATATGGGATCTAAAAAGCAAAACAAACAAGCCAGCATAACAAAACAGAAGGACATTGGAAGGACGGATGCTGAAGCTGAAGCTCCAACACTTTGGCCACTTGATGAGAAAAACTGACTCATTGGAAAAGATTCTGATTCTGGGAAGGATTGAAGGCAGGAGGAGGAGGGGAGGACAGGATGAGATGGTCGGCATCACTGACTCGATGGACATGAGTCTGAGCAAGCTCCGGGAGTTGGTGAGGGACAGGGAATCTATGGGGTCATGAAGAGTCGGACACAACTGAGTGACTGAACTGAACTAAACTAAACTAAACAGAAACAGAGTTATAGATACAGAGAACAAACAGGAACTCTGTCCTTCCTGTTGCCAGAGAGGACGCGAGTGGGGGATGAGTGAAACAGGTGAGGAAGATTAAGAGGGGCAAGCTTCCAGTAGCAAAATAAATGAGTCACAAATATGAAATGTACAGTGTGGGGAATGTTGTCAATAGGTACGTTATATGGTGTGGTGTAATATTGTATGGAGACATATCATAACTAGATTATTGTGGTGATCAGTTTAAAATGGATAAAAACATCAAATCACTATGCTATGTAATATGAACTAACAGTATTATCACTCAACTATATATTAAAAACAAACAAATGAACAAACTCGCTCATAGAGAAAGAGATTGAATTTGTGATTTTTACCAGAGGTAGTTGGTACCTCTGGAAGGGGAAGGGGAATTGAATGAAGATAGTAAAAATGTACAGACTTTCAGTTATAAGATAAATAAGTACTAGGGGTGTAATATACAGCCTGATAAATATAATTAACACTGCTCTGATGTATATGACTGAGAAGAAAAAATTACATATAAGATATTCGAATAAATGAGTTAATAAGGCTGATTTAATAAATCAAATTTTATGTTCTATAGATACATATTTTTGTGAACTATCAAAAAATTTTTAAAGCTTATATAATCCTAGGCAATAAAGTTTTAACATGTTAAAACTTTTCAGTGATTCCACTGACAAAATTGTAAAAGTTTTATAAGTAGTCATTGAAAAAGGTGGAGTAGGAAGTTCTAAGAATTCCTCCTTCCACTGGGGCTAGTGGCCCTGATTTGTCAGAATCAGCTTTTCCAGAACTTTAGAAGTTAGGTAAAACTTACATCAGGGGAGTGCTTCATGAAGCAAGAAACTGCTAGATTTTGGCAAGAGCAATGTGGTGTTTTTACTTACGCATCTAAAATCCCCCATTATCCAGCTGAACTAAAGCCATAAAGCCTATACCAACCTACATTCCTGGTATAGCTTGCTGGTACCAAAATGGGGAATATGGATATTGTTCTCAAGGAATTGTAGCTGTGGCTTTTGCCCTTTCTGGGGACAATCTGAGGAATAAGATTAATGTCTTTGCTTGGTTTCATCCTGTTGGAACTCTCTCAGTACTAGAGTGACCTCCTGGATAGTGGTTGTCAAGAGCATTTAATGGAACATACTACCTATTATCTGAAACCCATCTGGAGCTGGAAACAACGGGTGGATGAGTAGCAGACACACTTTAAAGCCTAGGAAGGAAGAGGCTGAAAAGTAGGCCAAGTAAAGGCTTTTTAAGCTCCTGGGCGTACTTGGGAAACCAGAAGCCAATGTACATGTCCAGGGCTTGATGTGTGCTCAGAAAGGACCGAAGAAGACCACTAAGCTCACACGTCTGACTGATTTTCAGGCTCTTTGTAGCCGGAAGAAGAGGTTCCTTGTAGCAGAAATGAAAATTCACTAGAAAGTTTCAACAATGGATTTGAGGAAGTACAAGAAAGAATCAACAAGCTTGAATATAAGTCAATTAAAATCAACCAATCTGAGGAGCAGAAAGAAAAAAGAATAAAGAAAAATGAATGAAGTCTAAGAGACCTGTGGTATACCATTAGACACTGGCGTATGTACTAGGGCAACCCTAGAGGGACAGGAGAGAAGGAAGCAGAGGGAATGTTTGAAAAAACTAATGGCCCCAAACTCAAATTTGATAAAAAGTACAAATCTACAGATTCAGGAAGCTCAGTGAACACCAAGCAGTATAAACCCAGAAGTTCAAGGGCACACAGCGTATAAAGATGTGATTTGTGACACCAACAACGTAATGGAATGGGGGCAGATATTGTGTATGTTATTGGTGCTAAAATGTATCAATTTAAAGCTGCTGCTAAGTCACTTCAGTTGTGTCCACCTCTGTGCGACCCCATAGATGGCAGCCCACCAGGCTCCCCCGTCCCTGGGATTCTCCAGGCAAGAACACTGGAGTGGGTTGCCATTTCCTTCTCCAATGCATGAGAGCGAAAAGTGAAAGGGAAGTCGCTCAGTCGTGTCTGACTCTTCACAACCCCATGGACTGCAGCCTACCAGGCTCCTCCATCCATGGGATTTTCCAGGCAAGAACACTGGAGTGGGTTGCCATTGCCTTCTCCTGATCAATTTAGAGTGCTATAAATTTGGAATGCTAACTGCAATTCTCAGGGTAAGTCATAAGAAAACAACTTTAAAATGTGCAGAAAGAGAAATAAGGAGTGAATGAAGATCAATTAGACACAAAAGAAAACAGTAACAGAGGAGCTGAGGGACAAAAAAAAAGATACCATGTTAAGAAAGCAAATAGTAAAAGGACAGAAGCAAATCTTTTCTTGTCAGCAATTACTTTAAATGTAAATGGATTAAGCTCACCAATTAAAATGCTGATAATGGAAGGATGATCCAACTGTAGGCTCCCTATGATAGATTCATTTTAGATCCAAAGGCATAAATGGGTTAAAAGTGAAATAATGAAAAAAAATATATATTCCATGCAAATAGCAACCACAAGAGGTGGTTATACTAATGTCAGACAAAGCAGATTTTAAGTTAAAAACTGTTATAACAGAAAAGGAAGGACATTATATATCGATAAAAAGTGAAGTGAAAGTGAAAGTCATTCAGTCATGTCCAACTCTTTGCGACCCCACGGACTGGGAATTCTCCAGGCCAGAATATTGTAGTGGGTAGCCGTTCCCTTCTCCAGGGGATCTTCCCAACCCAGGGATCGAACCCAGGTCTCCTGCATTGCAGGCAGATGCTGTACCAGCTGAGCCACCAGGGAAGCCCACTGATAAAAGGATTAGTTCATTAAGAAGCAATAACAATTATAAACCTGTATATACCCCCAAATGGAGCCTATGTATATAAATCAACAATTGACAGAATTGAAGAGACAAATAGGCCATTCTACAGTAATAGATGGGAGCTTAAACACTGTATTTTCAATAATGTATAGAACATACAGGCAAAAGATCATTAAGAAAATAGAACTGAACAATACTACAGATAGACTAGACCCAGCAGACATATACATACACTCTACCAAACAACAGCGTAATTCACCAGAGTAGACCACATATTAGGCCACAGCACATCCCAATAAATGAAAAAACTCTGAAACTGTACAAAGTATCTTCACTAACCACAATGAATGGAAACTAGGAACTAGTTAAGATAAGAAAACTAGAACATTAAAAAATTTGTGGAAATTATACAACACATATCAAAAAAAGTGACTCAAAGGAGAAATCACAAAGGAAATCAGAAGGTACTTTTGAGATGAATGAAAATAAACACACAACATAAAAATATGTGTTTTTTATTGTGTGAAACAATAAAACATTTCTCCTGTGACTCTGAAATGTAACCTGAAAATTGCTGAAGTAGAAAATGTTACCTGGCAAGTTTTATCAGGAAAAAGAGAGAACACATTTCATGCAGAAACGGGCATGATATGGGACAGAAATGGCAGGGACCTAACAGAAGCAGAAGATATTAGGAAGAGGTGGCAAGAATACACAGAAGAACCATACAGAAAAGATCTTCATGACACAGATAATCATGATGGTGTGATCACTCACCTAGAGCCAGACATCCTGGAATGTGAAGTCAAGTGGGCCTTAGAAAGCATCACTACGAATAAAATTAGTGGAGGTGATGGAATTCCAGTGGAGCTATTTCAAATCCTGAAAGATGATGCTGTGAAAGTGCTGCACTCAATATGCCAGCAAATTAACTCAGCAGTGGCCACAGGACTGGAAAAGGTCAGTTTGCATTCCAATTCCAAAGAAAGGCAATGCCAAAGAATGCTCAAACTACTGCACAATTACACTCATCTCATACCATAGCAAAGTAACGCTCAAAATTCTCCAAACCAGGCTTCAACAGTACATAAACCGTGAACTTCCAGATGTTCAAGCTGGTTTTAGAAAAGGCAGAGGAACCAGAGATCAAATTGCCAACATCTGCTGGATCATCGAAAAAGCAAGAGTTCCAGAAAAAGTGAAGAGGAGAGTGAAAAAGTTGGCTTAAAGCTCAACATTCAGAAAACTAAGCTATGGCATCTTGTCCCATCACTTCATGGCAAATAGATGGGGAAACAATGGAAACAGTGGCAGACTTTATTTTTTGGGGCTCCAAAATCACTGCAGATGGTGACTGCAGCCATGAAATTAAAAGACACTTGCTCCTTAGAAGAAAAGCTACGACCAACCTAGACAGCGTGTTAAAAAGCAGAGGCATTACTTTGCTGACAAAGGTCTGCCTAATCAAAGTTATGGTTTCTCCAGTAGTCACATATGGATGTGAGAGGTGGACCATAAGAAAGCTGAGTGCCAAAGAATTGATGCTTTTGAACTGTGGTGTTGGAGAAGACTCTTGAGAGTCCCTTGGACTGCAAGGAGATCCAACCAGTCCATCCTAAAGGAGATCAGTCCTGAATATTCATTGGAAGTAGTGATGCTGGTGCTGAAACTCAAATACTTTGGCCACTTGATGCAAAGAACCGACTCCCATTGGAAAAGACCCTGAGCTGGGAAAGATTGAAGGCGGGAGGAGAAGGGGACGACAGAGGATAAGATGGTTGGATGGCGTCACTCACTCAATGGATATGACTTTGAGTAAGCTTTGGGAACTGGTGATGGACAGGGAAGCCTGGTGCGCTGTAGTCCATGGGGTCTCAGAGAGTCGGACACAACTATGCAACTGAACAAACTTACACAGGAATGAGAAAGAAAATGTTGGCCAGATAGAAAAAAAACTTTAAAATGGCTATAAAGATCATGCACAATTTTGGTAATATTTTTGAAATCACAAATATGATTTTGAAAAAAATACACATGACTCAAATGATCTCTAGGAACTGAAGAAATATAAGAAGTATCTAAGGTAAAATTTATAAGTTTATCAAGGTATTAAAAATCTCTAAGACTAGATAGATTAATGAATGAATTGTCATAAATTTCAAAAACCATGATTCTTCTGTTAGCTTTTCTTGGCTTTAAAAAATCAGACAAAACGGGAGAAAAATTAATATAGAAAAAATACTGCTTAAGACAAAAATCTTAAAATATCAACATTTCAATATTTTGAAATTGAGAAAAATTGATTTATACTAGGAAATTCACGACCATTTAGTTTTCATTGCACTGAAGTAAACAAAAAAAGAAAGATCATTTCAGTAGATACCAAAATTATTTGACAAGCCTGTCCATCTCTAAAAAATTTTAGAAAATTGGGAATGGGTACTTAAAGAGTGTTCTTATGAAATATCCTGTATTGAGACTTCACAGTGCAGCCTTAGTGCTATTCCCATTAAAATCAATTAACATAGGAAATTGTTTAGAACTAGGGATACGAAACAATCAACAGTCATCTCGTTCTCCTTTTTCTTTATCAGGGGAATGGGGATGTGGGTGGAAAACAATAGTTTTCTAAAAGGAGAATTCAAGGGCAGGAGAAAGGGCTTCCCTGGTGGCTCAGTGGTAAAGAACTCATCTGCAATATTGAAGACGAGACTTTGATCCCTGGGTCAGGAGGATCCCCTGGAGAAAGAAATGGCAACCCACTCCAGTATTCTTGCCAGAGAGATTCCATAGACAGAAGAGCCTGGCAAGTTACAGTCCATGGGGTTGTAAAGGAGTTCGACACGACTTAGTGACCAAAGGAAAAACAAGGTAGGAGGAAAGGGATTCTAGAGGTATTGGGAAGCCTTTTCCCCTCTTTACTTCTTTACGACTCTCACTAAAGCTAGAACACCTGGTACTACAGCCCAACTAAATGTCCTTGAATTTCCCATTTGTGCCTGACTTCAGACCTGCCTGAAGATTTGTATGGCATAAGACAAGGGTACAAATGAAGGTCCACGTACTTTTTGACAAAATGTAAATTATAGACCAAACTGAAAAAAGAAAGTGAATGCTCAGTTCTATCCGACTTTTTGCAACCTCATGGAATGTAGCCCATCAGGCTTCTCTGTCTATGGAATTCTCCAGGCAAGAATGTTGGAGTGGGTTGCCATTTCCTTCTCCGGGGGATCTTCCTGACCCAGGGATTGAACCTTGGTGTCTTGCATTGCAGGCAGTTTCTTTACTGTCTTAGCCACAGGGGAAGCCCATAAACCAAACTAGCAAACTATTAATACTCTATTCCTACTTTAGCAAATATACCTTCATGATGATCTGGAAGGCCAGGTTCAGACTTAAGAGTTCTCATACTCTTTGTATTGCAGAACATGGTAGCACCGGGAAAAATGGTCACTGGCCTGACTACCCATTTTCTTCTCATCCCAATTTTCATCCTATGCTACAAGGACCCCAAGTGTCCACATGTTGATGACCCAGCCCACACCCCCAAGTGTTACTGATCCTGTCTTCTCTGATAACTGTGAACACCCCTTTGGTCTAAGCATGGTCACACTGGTGATATGGTCTATACTTAGGACAACAGAGTTGGGAAAGATGCTCACGGTGCCCATGGATGTGGGCTTGGGGCTCTTTGGGCAGCAAAGTTGGGCTCCCAGGTACCCAGAGTGTGGTCCAAAAGTGGAACTGGGGGCTCAGGCTCCAGGCTGCAAGCTGCTTTGGCCATATAGACTCCGGCCTCTGGGCTTCCTCCATCCATGCCCTTCCACAGGATGATGGGTTTGTGTCCTGTATCCGTTTCTGCCATCAGCAAAGCATCTAAGTTCTAAGAGTCACTTATTTGTGGGAGGATTAATAGCTGTCTTACCTTTCAGAGTTGCTGTGATGATCAGTTACTTGTTCTGTATGACAATACCTTTCAAATGCTCTGGCTCTATACAGTCGGATGGGGTTGCTAACCTTTATTAGCGCTTCGCTGGCTGTTGCACCAAGGAATAGTTTGTGGAAGGATTTGCTTGTGCCCTTATAGTCTCTCAAAAGGTAAGATACATTTCCTAGCTTCCTATGCTCTTCTACAGATCTATTTCTCAAACACTAAAAAAAAAAAAGCTACTAAAAACCATTGCTTTTCAGTGTCTTCCAAGCTGTTTAAAGGAATGAGTTTTATCCAAAGGTCATCTATCCGCTGTGTGTGGATAGGTTTCTAATTGCTAGGCTGCCGATGGGGTCCTTCCTGGCTGAGATCTGGCCTCAACCTCAGAAGGAATTGTGGTTAACTCAGGGTTTGGTAGGGTCATCCAAAAGGATTAGTGGCGAATAAAATGAACTCACCCTCTAGATGGATTACATATGTTTATTAATGGTTGATGAAATCAGACTACATACAATACTGGTGTCAGTGCAGCATGGATATAGTAAAACTGATGATTCTTTCTCAGAAGGTTAATAATGGAACCACGTGTGTCCAAGGAAACATCTCATGATGCGTTTCCTTTCCTTTTGTCATTTTGTTCAGTGTCTTTTTAAAACTGGGGTTATAGTTACATCCAGCAAAATATGGTTTGATGAGTTTTGCCAAACCCATGTAACCAATCCAGCTATAGAACATTCCCATTACTCCAGACAAGGATTTCTCAACCTCTGCACTACTGACATGGGGGTGCTGGGCCATCCTTTCTTGTGGGTAGCTGTCCTGTGCATTGTAGGAGAGTTAACAGCTTCCGTACTGTCATGGAAGATGCTAGAACACGACAATCAAAGTAAAATGCTTCCGAACATTACTGAATGTTCTCTCTTGGACAGAACCACCCCCTGTTGCAACCACTGCCACACAATGTTCCTTTCTGGTCTTTTCTAGTCAACTCCCCTCCCGCCCAGAGCTAACTGCTTTCTTATTTCTATCTCTATAGCTTAGTTTTGCCTGTCCTTGAACTTCACATAAATGAAAGCACATGGTATCTACTCATCTTTCGCTCAACATTGTGTTCATGAGATTCACCTTGGTCATTGTTCCATTAGATCAGTACCCCATCGGGTGCTGTCCCTTCTGCTGTTGATGGACATTTGGGGTGTTTCCAGTGTTTGGCTGTTCTGAATAATGCAGCTGTGAATATTCTTGTATAAGTTCTTTGTGTAAACATGTGCTTTCATTTCTCTTGGGTAAATACCCAAGTTATAGGGTAAGTGAATGTTTAACTCCATGAGAAACGACCAAACTGTTTACCAAAACGGTTATATCATTTTACACTCCCGCCAGCAGTGCACTGAGAATTATAGTTGCTCCATACCCTCCCCAAGACTTGGTCTCATCTGTCTTTTTAATGCTAGCCATTCTTGTGGGTGTCATCATTGTGGTTCTAATTTGCATTTTCCTAATGAGTTATGATTCTGAGCATCTTCTGATGTGTTTCAAATACGCATATCTCACAAAGGACTGGGACTCAGAGTCAATTTACTCTTAGAAATAAATAATAAGTGGACAGATCACCCAATTAAAATGAGCAAGGGACTTGAACAGACGCTTCACAAAAGAATAAGGATATCATCATACCTTCCTTTTGTATCTTTATCCAACTTGTGCTTGTCACGTCTGCACTGGACGTTACTCTTTGTGTAACAACAGTGTTTGGCACATGCCAAGCACGTTTCTAAGCCCTTGACAATGTTAACCCATTTATTTCTCAGTATTAACCTATTTCATCCTCAAAGCAACTCTTTAAGTTATAATTATCCCCATTTTACAGAGAAGGAAAATTGAGACAGTGAGGCTAGGTTACTTGGAAAAAATGAGAGCTACTCACCAGGTGATCCAGAGGCAAGCCCAGGCAACCTGGCTTCAAAGCTCTTAACCACTGTCTGTGCTTCTTGCTACAAAGTGAATGCTACAAGGGATCTTAATCTCTCTGCTGCAATTTTTCACAATAATTTTTCAAAATGTTGTCTAAGTCCAGGGGAACTGCTGATTGTTGTTATATGAATTTTCATCGTGGTGGTACCTTGAGAGCCCCCAGGGAGGAAGAGTCACTTTTCAAGTCCCTTCTGATTGTGTTGTGTTCTGTGGCACTGAAAAAAGCTTTACAGTCTTGTTTTAGGAAGCAAAGGGGGGCAAAAAGTGGAGATCATCTGAGGGCTGCCTGGAAAATATTTGTCTACTCTTTATAATGTTTTCCTCCATAGCATTTCCCAATACCCCTATAAACCCCTTTCCCCTCCTCCTTCCACTGTGTTAGCAGTAGAGATTGAGGTTAAAAGCTGTCTTGGTGCAGCGAAATTCTGGCTTGCCTAGGCTTCCTGCCTTACTCTTGGTTTCACACCTATTGCATGGGTGACCCAAGTACCATTTTACTTGGAACTACTGCAACTTTCCTAATTAACAGAAAAAAGATGTCATGGGTACAACTCATCAATATTCTTTACAATTTGTCTCGTTTTAATACAGCACAATTAAAAACTGCACTTAGGAAAGACTATTATAAATACACAGACTTCTATGTTTGTCTATAATCACAGCTAGCATTCATAAAATGTGCAGGGAAATTTACTCATCCAGCTAATCCAACAAACCTTTATCGAGTACTTGTTAGGTGCCAGGTGCTACGGGGAGAAACGAGTGGAGTATAATTTAGCTCCTGGCAGAGACATGTGGTCAGGTATATTAATTGCCAATTACCATTGCATTTCAAAAGTTCTTTAAGGATAAGGGAGGTGGCAAGGAGAGCTTCCTGGTGGGCCTGGTGGCAGATATCACTAGCTAGCCCACTCTGTGCCAGTTAGAGGAGATGGACGTTGAGGGACTGGTTGAGGGATTTAGGGTGATGGCAAATGGGCAAGCATGAGGTGGCACCACAGGTCCAGGGAAGAACACAAAGGCCAGGAGCGAGGTGCCCGGTTTGTTTTTCCGCATGTTGAGAGCTAGTGGGATCCAGGACTAGGGCTGACTGCATGGAGGGCCCTCAGAGTCTCTGGGCAAAGAAAGGTTCCATGGCAGACATACACAGATCACTCCTACTGATTCTAGATGGTGGGGGGTGAGAAGTAAAAGTAGGTCTTGCAAATCCCTCCAGGATCACCATTTCCTGAGGCCCACCTGTGAATATTACAAACGGTTGAAAACTTCAAGGGTTTATAAAATTAAAAAAATTAGTATTAGATATCAGTGTGATATTAAATCAAATTAACTAAAATATTGGGCTTCTCTGTGGCTCAGATGGTAAAGAGTCTGCTTGCAATACAGGAGGCCCAGTTTTTAATCCCTGGGTTGGGAAGATGCCCTGGAGAAGAGAATGGCAACCCACTCCAGTATTCTTGCCTGGAGAATCCATCCCATGGACAGAGGAGCCTGGTGGGCTATAGTATATGGGGTTGCAAAAAGAATAAGACATTAAAATATTAAATTGGAATTCCAACTACAATACTTAACAACGGAGACCCTCTTCAAATAGGCATATTCTTTGGTAATCAAGAAAAAAACTGGACAGATTTTTTAGTCTCCTTCTTCTGATACAATCTCTGGCTTAATTTTTGGTTTTCCTTTGACTATTTTGGGCAAAGTGTTGACATCTAAGATTTTTCAAAAAATAGATACTGCCTTGCTGGTGGATATGGTCTCAAGAGTTGGTTTTGTGTGCAGGACAGCTTCCCAAAGTGTCTAGACCTCCTAGGAGCACCCCTCTACCCCGCTTTTTTTAAAAACTGAAACTCATGTCTTTATTAAAAATGGCAAAATGGTGAAGGGGTTTATGAGCCAGAAAGACAGGGGGAGACAGGATCTGGATGCTGGCCCAGGAGGCTGTTTCAAAGGGCGAGTTGATTTGATGCAAGATGTGGAACTTTAATAAGAGGAAGCATTATGAAGTGAAACAATTTCCTCCATCCTGCAAGGGCCAGGTCCCACTAGGCCAGATAGCCTGGGTGCTGGTTTCATCCAGGATATCACTTTTAGTTAAGAGCATCGCAATCTAAAGGGACATTGAGGGAATTCCCTTGGGTATCATGATACGAACAGAAAGGTTATGGTGGCGAAACTGTATTCTCCAGCCTCAACTCTAAGAGGCTTGGTGGAGAAGTTGGTGCCTTTTAAGATGAAGCTCCTCATCAAACAGTCTGAACTGCTTCTTCCAGGATTGCCTTTCTCCAAAACATAATGTGGAAGGTGACCCTTGCCCTTTAGGCAGAAGTGTCACTGGGTAAAACGCTCCATTCTTCCCATTCATCTGCGGAGCAAGGCAGCCGACTCGCTTTTCTGACTCACCGCGCGAGACCTCACCACTGGGGGTAAAGTGCTGTGGTGGTCCCTGTGGACATGAGTGTGGCCTCTTCTAGTGACGGGGCTGGGGGGGTGGGGGTCACGTTTTGGAGTTGTAGGAGAGATGTGTATCCAGAACTTCTTACAAGATTTATCAGCATGTTGTGAGCTATGCATTACAAGCCTGCACGCAGGGCCTCAGATGACACAGTTTGGCCAAAGGTTCTAGGAAATGCCTCCACGTTGAACTGATACTTGGGCTTGGGCTTGGGCTTGCCAGGTGGAGGAGGAGGAAAATTCTAGGTACAAGGCATTTCCCATCTGTGAGAGGAGGCAAGGGTGTCCCCAAGTTTGGGTGACAGGAGTGGGAAGGCAGAGAGAGCTGAAAGATGAAGCTGGTAAGGCTGCCTGGGGCCATAGTGTCAGGGGTCTTATCCTCTGTGAAAGAGGATTTAGACCCAGTCTTTGGGGTCCTGGGGAGACATTGAATACTGTGTTGGGATGGATGATGAGGCAGGGTTTTGCATAGAGCCTGGCAGCAGAGTGGAGGGGCCTGGGGATAAGCAATTAGTCTGGGGAGGTATTTAAGTGGTGATTCAACGTCAGCATTGTGTGGGCTGCGGAGAGCGGGCTCTGACGCCTGACCTCTTCAGTGTGAATCCCAGCTCTGCCACTTACTTTCTGCCTATTCTCGTGCATGTTACCTAGCCTCTCTGTGTCTTGGTTTCATTATCTGTGAAATGGGGATAATAGCAGTGACTAGAGTACCACTTCTCAAAGAGGAACAGGAACATGCCAGCTTGTTAAAAGTCATGTTTAGATCTCACTGGCTCTCGGTGGCAGCCTGAGATGCCTATTACCGCTCATGAGCTCCTGGATGGTGGTGATACTGCTGATTCACAGGTCACACTTTGAGTAGCATGGCTTGCAATGGTTGTTGAAGATGTGAGTAAACACATGTCAGAAACACCAAGGAGAATCATCTGGTAATAAGAGATAGCCGTCATTATAATCCGCAAGCTAATAAAGAACATGTCTCAGTTCTTCTTTTGTGAGTGCTTTATCCACTAGAAAGTTCTCTAAAGACAATTATTTGGCATCTAAGGCTCCCTTTCTGGCCAGTTCCCTGTAGACAGGGCTGGAGAGGGAACCCAAACCCCAGACAATGATTGATGACACAGTTTGGCAACAAGAAAAATAGGTGCATGGTTGATAAATACATCACTACAACTCCTCCTGGTCTGGTAAGAAGTTAGGAGACAGAGCTAAGTCTTTCCTATTTGAGTAGGAGGTGGGATTTCCGGGTGCACAGAGCTCCAGGATGAGACAGGTTGACGGTTGAGGACCCCTCAAATTCTTGAGTTTGGGCTCAAGAGGTTGAGGACCTTCTGTGGCTTCTACCCTTTTCCTTTGCAGGACTTTTTAGCAGCAGCTTCTCCTGAGATTGGGATGGGCTACCTGCTGGCTTTCTCTTAAGAGAAGTGAGGGCCATGGGTAAAGAAAGCATGTGCTTGAATTTTGCAGAGCAATTAGAAAAATGGATGGCTGAGACCAGGTAACAAAGAACAGACCAGTCAAACTTCATAGATATTTATTTCTTTTTTTTTTCTTTTTTTTTTTTAAATTTTTAAATTTTTTTTTAAATTTTAAAATCTTTAATTCTTACAAATATTTATATTTTCAAAAGTGAGGAGGTTTTGGCCAGTAAAACAAAAACAAAAACAAAAACAAAAACACCTTCTAATTTGATCTGTCTTGCATCTCTCCAAAGCATAATCCCCAACACTCTTTAAGCTGTGAAGAGTGAAGAGTAAGGTCCCTGCAGGAGGGAAGAGTGGTTCTCTAGTGATGAACTTCAACAAAGGGATGTTTCAAGCATTATTCTAAAAGCCATTATATGAAGACAGATGCTTTATTTTACTTAGAAATTCTACAATCTGTAGATGCTAGATTCTTTGTGAAAAGCCAGGGCAGTTGAAAAGAAAAAATGTCACTAAAAAAAGAAATAAACCCTCCAAATGGCTCTAGAGATTCACATCATGTTTTATTTCTCTACAGCATTTCCAATACACATAAGGAAAATGGAGATAGGAGTTACCTGGGTTTGAAGCTTGACTTATTTGCCAGTATCCTGATCGGAAAACTCTGATGGCTTAGCTGTGCTACTAAGGTCCTAATGTGTTCATAATGTGTGGAACATTTGGGGTGCTCCAAAAATATTTGCTGACTGAATGGATGGATGGGTGGATGAATAAGTTAGTCTCCGCAAGCAGCATCTTGTTTAGAGGGAAAACTATTTACCTTTGAAGGCTAATTTTTATTTTCACGTTCTTCTGCCCTACCTGGCTCAATTTTGTGTGAATTCTGGCCTCACATTGCGCCCAGAGTGATCAAGGCAACTCTTCCGTGTATATTCCGGATACCATGTGAAGTACCTCATATAAAAATGTGAAGAATTCTTCCTGTTTTACTCAAGAATCAGGCCCAGGGAGTTTTATGTTCCTTACTCAGGCTAGCAATTGACAGGTCCAGTGGCCCCACCCCCAGTTCTGGTTTGGATGATTCCAAAAATCAAGAGGCCCTTGGAGCATTTGAGTGCAGTTATAGGTAGACTGCAGACCCCTGGAGGACAGGTGCTTTGCTGCTGTTTCCATTTTTCTATTGCTCCTTACCCAAGCCTCTGAGCAGAATGGAGGTAGAGGAAGAAGGACCTTGAGTGTACAGGAAATTATCTTTTGTTCTGCGTGTATAGCTTGCTTGCGATTTGAGGAAGGCAACTTTTCCATTTTAGCCTCCTGTAGAATCTATGCATCCTGTTCCCCGCACAGCCAGACGCAGAGCCCAAGGGGGCATTTGTGTGCTTACGTGTCCTGTTGGGGATACTTTCCATAATGGAATTAGTCTTTGTTGCCATTCTCCCATGAGATAAGCAACAGACTCAAAGGAGAGGATGATAACAAGGAGTTTAAGGAAGACTTGGAGAACCTCAGCTTCTCGTCTCCTGGTTAAAACTTAAGAGTGCGGAACATCTTTCACTATAGAAAGAAGCATAGCCAGGCAGAGGGCTAGCTAAGGCTCCTGTGGGGTTTTTTTGTTTGTTTGCTTGCTTGTTTTGCTTATAAAACTTTTTGCTGCATCCACCTTGTTCCTTGTAATATCACATTCTTCAATTTATTTCCAGACTTTCCATTACTATAGGAAGAACTTGACCATCAGGCCTGCCCCCACCCACTCTGTCTCTCTCAAAACCGCTTTGTTAAGGACCCTGCTTCAATTTCCAGGCTTTCCTTCTTGAAACTCCCTCCTCCCTTTGCCCCCATGATCCCCCTGCTTGTCCCTCTGCTTTTCTGCAGTTCTAAGGCCAACCTCCTTGTCCTCTAAGAAATGGACTTGCCAGAATTCCAGTGTCAAGAGCTCTGGGCACTCTTCTCTCCTAGGCTCGTCTCATACATACCCATGATGCACAAGTCAATATGCTGATTCCCCAAACATATTCCTGACTGCTTTTCTGAGCCCTAAGTTCTGTATCTCCAGGTGCTTTACACCAGGCTGGACACTTTCAGTTGGCGCATCAGACTCAGTGGCTGCCCCTTCCCCCTTCAAATAAACTCACGGTTTGCACCCTTCATGACTTCTTTTTGGTCCGTGTCCTTCAGTTCTGGTCATGATACCACTGCCTACTGTTTCCCAAAGTCAATTACCTAATTGAAATCACGGATACTTTTTAAGTCATCTACAAGTCAGTCGTCGGAAAACAAGTGTGTTCCCTGATTGCAAAGGGGCCCCACCGTACCTGCCCTCGGGGAGCTCACAGCAGGGGAGGCGGACATGCTAGCCTACGTGGATGAAATTTCAGGACCTGGGCCCAAGCGTGGCCTGGTCAGAAGGGCAAAGTGTTCACTCTGCCCAGTCAGGGTCTCTTGCAGGACCTGCATGTGGACTGAGGGTCCCACTGTGATTGACTGAAGTTCTCGAGCCAATTTCCGGCCTTGGTGGAGGCTCTGTGGGCCTTCAAATGTCCCCTCCCACCAGGACACTGCGATTCAGCCCGCTAAGAAAGGGACGAGTGGAGAGTGGGAAGAAAGGAAGAGCCAGTTTCTCTTCTGAATTTTTTTCTCTCTTGTTACAGAGCAAGAGCATATTTTTTTGTTGTGTTTTTTTTTTTTTTTAAACCACAGAGCTTCTCTGAGCTCTGAGGGAGCTGCTGGAGGTCAAATTTACCTCCGCTGGTAACCTCACAGCGCCTCTCAAACACCCATTTCTATGGGTGTACTTTTCCCATACTTTTCTGTTTATTAAATCTAGAAAATGATGATTTTTTTTCCCCTCTAAAAAAAAAATCAGCTTCTTTTCCAGGAGAGGCCTCCGAGAGGACTTGAAGACCCAGGCTTCCATTTTAGAGGCAAGGAAGCTGAGGCCTGCACACATGCCCTCTCTCTTCCTTGTGAGTGGTCAGTGTTTGGACAAAGCTGGAGCTCAAAGGAGAGACTTTTTGTGGCTGGGGAGGTCACTCAGCGCACCCAGCATCTGTTGTGGGCCTGCCCCCAGACCCCCGGCTGTGGTCAGGATGGTCCATAGGGTGGGGTCCCCACTGCCTGGTCCAGCTAGGAGGGGAGCTGGGGAGAGCCCCGAGCCAGATGGAGGCAGGGGCTGAGAGAAAACCACTGCAGGTGATGAGCACCCGGAGGGGAGACGCACTACCCTTGTAAGGGAAGCTTCTGGACAATGAAAGGGTCCCATTGAGCCCTTACTGAACTGAACCCAGTGTAGGTCAACCAGGGGACACATCTGATTCATCTTTTTATCATTCCCTTAACTTATGGACTGCTTTCGCTTCTCAGAAGAGAAAGCTAAGACGGACTGCAGCCTTATAGTTAATCAGTTGTTGCAGAACTGAGCTTCCAAACCTAAAACCCACTCCTCCTGTGAACACTTTGCCCTCTCCGAAGGAAGGACTAAGTCCTCTTACACTTCCCATTTTCCTTCCATTTCCCTCTTTTCCAGAAAGTTCTCAGGCATCCTTTCAAGTCAGCCTGGCCTCCTGTCTTCCCCTGGTCTCTGCCCATGCGACTGCCCACACTGTTTTCCCCTTCGCTACCTCTGCCTGCAATGATCAAAGACAGCCCAGTCTTCTTCCCTGGAGAAGGAAATGGCAACCCACTCCAGTGTTCTTGCCTGGAGAATCCCAGGGACGGGGGAGCCTGGTGGGCTGCCGTCTATGGGGTCACACAGAGTCGGACAAGACTGAAGCGACTTAGCAGCAGCAGCAGCAGTCTTCTTCCCAGGGGCCAAGTCTTTAAGTCCTTTCCTGTAGCCTCAGGCTCCTTGATTTCTCTCCAGCAGTGCCTTCAGTTGGTTCCTCCCTTCTCAGGGTCCCACCTACGAATGCCGGCTGCCCCTCAGCGCTGCAGTCCTTATTAATGGGCAGGCCACCAGGCAGTCTCCGAGATGGCTTGGCCTCCACCACCACCACCACCAGTGAACTCCATCTCTGAATTCCCTTCCTGCTTCCACCAGGTTGGGCAATGTTCCTGACTTTGGAGCTCCTGTTCTGCTTAGAACTGGGTGGACTTTGGACCCCAGGGGTGTCAGGAATCTTTCCGGTGGCTGGAGGTGCCAAGAGCCTCTCACTGGACAATCAGATTTGAGGAGACAAGAGATTATAGCCAGAAACTGCTGTGCACCGTGGAGATACCACCCAGGAAGGAAAGAGCCGCTGCGAGTAAGGGCTGAATCCTCCACGCAGAAGAGAGCTGACGTCCTGGGTGGAGGAGGGCCGCAGAGAAGCCCTGCAGCCCAGGGTGACAGAGGTGGGGGCTGTGTTCCAGGTTCTGTTCTCTGTTTTGTGATAACATCCCTTTCTGCATCAGGGGAAGCCCCCTTTTCACGAGTCCCAGCCTGGCTGGCTTTGTTTTCCTTTTTACATCACTGAGCCGCCCCCTCCCAGGTCCCCTCCCCGGGAGCCTTAGGATTCTCCCCAGCATACTGAATGCTCTGTATGCCCCAGGGCTGGCAGAGCTGGGTGCTTCCCCTTCCAGACCTCCCCGGGGGAGAGCATCTGTCTGTGAAGACCCAGTTTCATCAGACAAGTGTCATCAGCCCGTGGTTACTTGGCCCGACCGCTCCGTGTTGCCAAGAGAAGGCAATGGCGTCTCCTAGGGGACTTTCTAATTGCCTTTTCGTTCTAGAAGGAGGCACAATGTGTGCAAGACTCGTGTGCAGAAGGGGCCGGCAGAAAGTCTTCACTTGGATGGCTAGAGAGACACTTTCCCAAAGTTGATGTTGCTGAGCAAGGAGAGGCTTTGGCTGTGGGGGCTGGCCAGGCACACAGGATAGCCGGGCCAGGGCCAGGTTGCAGAGTCAAGAGGTTGGGGCAAAGAGGGGCTTGTGAGCACCGTTTTTCAGCATTTGGAAATGAAGACAGGGAGGCGGGCGGCTTCCAGAAGCAGGCACCTTACACGTTTCAGCAGACCAACTCTCGAGACTCCACCCCATGCTTGGGGCTGACATCCCACACCTCCCTCTTCTCTTGTTTGGTGTGTGCTGAGAAGGGTGGTGGGGAGAAGGGAAAGGCCCCCTGCTGGGGGGAGGGTGCCCACGCTGTGCCAAGGGCGGAGGTGAGAGAGACCCAGCCAGTACTGGGGGCAGCACGCCATGCCTCTGGTTGTCGGGAAACTGGACTGAGGAGCAGAGTCGAGGGAAGAAGAATCCAAGGGAAATGGGACAAGGCAGCCAGGACAATGACCTGGGCAAAAGCTCTAAGTGGAGAACACCCCAGGGGGAAACTGGAAACCAACATCTCTGTCCCAGTGAGGAAAACAACTGTATGGAGTTTCTTCGAGGACAAAGATGGAGCAGCAGGATCAGAGGGAAGCCCTAAGGTAGCATTTGGAAAGGCAGAGACTAGGAGAGAGAGCCTACACTGCACCCCGGGGGAAGAGGGTTGGGTGGGCAGGCCTCTGAACTTTCTGGTTCTATCTTCAGGAATCTGACGTAACCTTCAAACCTGCAATACCTTCACTGAAAGGCTCCATGTAAATTAAAAGCAAAAACAAACACAACCAGGATAAGCACTAAGAAGTCTTCAGCTCCCTGACTCCCACCCTGATGGGAGGGCATCCTTAAATGGCCAGCAGAAACCACCATTCGCGTGTCAGGATCACTTGGAGCTGGCATCTTAAGGTTTTAATCCAGATGAAGCAATGAAATCCTTTGCCTGAACTTTAATGAAGCTCACATCCTCCTAGTATGTGAATTTGCTTCCTAAACCCCATTTTCAGAGCTGGGGATACAGTCTATAATTTTCTGCAGAAAAACCTTTTCCTCATTCCAACAGGCTGCAGTCAGTCAAAACAGTGCTTTAATGAGCTGGTTCCAACAAAACCTGCGTTGCTCAAACTTCCTCTCTGTGGTACATAGAGGCAACTGCTGATTGGGCACTGTTTTATACCTTAAGGAGGGTGAAAGGGGATTAAGTCCCATTCAGAGAGCTCTCACTACTAAATCTGAGTGATCTATCTCTGAAATATCCTAATCGGCCCAGACCTTCAGCCTTGAGCAGACACCTCGATGTAGCTCACAGCAAATAGAGATTGATGCAAGGGATGCTTTCTCCTAAATCCCTCTCTCTATCCCCCTTGCCCTTCCCGCCCCCCTCACCCAGCCCCACTCCAGCCCCGGGATTACAAGTCCTCTTGGTTCCCTGCTGAATTAATTCATGGTGGGGGCTGTTGCTAACAGGGTTGAGTCAACCCCCGAGAGATGGAGAGGTTTTCCTTAGATACTTCTGTTTTGTTTGTTTGTTTCTTCCTTTAGACCGTGAATTCCTTGAGGGCAGGGACCATGCTCAGATCCAATTCCCATCATTCCTGTACCTGGGCCCGTAAGGAGTACTCGATACATGTTGGTGGAATACGAAATTCCACAGGCTTGGAGTCTGAAGCTCCGGCTTCTTGCTACAGAGCGTTAATAGTTTTAATGTGAACAGCAGCCTTGGCCTTGACTGTGGGGCACAGTCTCTGCCACGTGGAAAGGAGGACGCCAGGCTGAGTCCCCACTCAGATGCGGTCAGGGACATGCTCCCACAGTCTGGGTGTTGGGTTGTAGGGGCAATCCAGAGGTGATTGGGACGCCCCTTAACCCTGTAATTTACATGAGAGGAAAAGAGACCCATAGAGTCTGTGATTTTCCTTTTTCTTTTTCCTCTCAAGGATCCTGGTCAGAAACTATAATTTCCAAACCCAGCCCAGGCTGTTTGGCACCCTAGGCCCTAGACATTATGTAAAGGGGGACCAGGGCTGGAGAGTTCCTTCTTTCTCAAGCTCTCTCGCTGACACCCCTGGCTTCATCACTTTCCTTCCTTCAGACCTAGAGGACAGACAAGCAAAGCTTTAGGCACGTGTCATCGGGGCTAGAGAGCTCGAGAGACCTGGGCCCTGCCGGCTGTAAAAACGACCCTGAGAGACCTATCTGGCAGAGAGCTCTGCTGTGTTTGGGGATGGGGCCGGGGGTGGGGAGCAGCTTGAGTTTTCTTCTAGAAAGGCCCCCACAGGTGCCTGTCTCCGGAGGATCCGGAATCCAAAGGCATCAATGTCTCCTCCGGGGGTTCGGCCCCAGAGGCCTTGGACTGAGCTCATATTGTCTGCTCACAATTACCTGCCGCTGGGGCTGCTCGCTTCGGGCACATCTTTGTGATTTGACTGGAAGCACTTGTGCAGAACTCGCCCTTGAAGCAGGCAGAGGGGAAGCTCCAGCCAGTGAGTGTTTTATGACGAGATGCTGGAGGCTGAGACCTTCAGCATTAACCACGAAGGTTCAGGCTTCCTTCTGAACCAAGTCAAGTTCACAGAAAAGACACATAAGGCCCCATATCCCTATGATATTTTGCTTTGGAAAGAGCAGGTCATGAACAGAGAGAGGCGTGGGTATGTGTGTGTGGGGTGCAGCAGCCCTGCGGGGCGGGGGCGGGGTCGGGGCTTCTCCAGGAGTCACTTCATTTCGCCTCTACCTCCCCCTGTCCCATTCCTGCCCCACCTTCAATGGACAAAAAGCACCGCTGTCAATGACTTGGGTCCCAGGGGTGCCCTGGCTGTGGAGGCCATCCCAGAGTTGGGCGGCCAGAGAGCCAGAGCCAGGCAGGAAGAGGAAGGCCTGGCTAGCGAAAGCGAAGGCTGGCAGAGATCCCGTTCTCCCTGGGGGAGCCATAGACATTGGCATCAGGACAAATGATGCCGGGGATCGGCTCTGAAAGACGGGGCCGAGCCCTTGCTCACCGGGCCGAGCCCTTGCTCACGGGGCTGCGGTATTCATGGACTGAGTGGATGCTCTTTTCTCCCGTCACCCTCAAGGCACAAAAGAGAGCAATGATGTGTCACGAGATGGAGGCACTGAAATTAGTTGCAGGGGATCCCCCTGTACACCGTCGCCCACTTTTGCCAGAGTATTTCTGGATGGCAGGTGAAAATATTCACGGATTCAGTTTTACAGACATCGTTCTTTGTTAACTCCCCTGCCCACCCTGCCACACACTTCCAAAGGAAAGTCCTCAAGCTTTTTATAAAATGGTATTTAATCCATACCGCATGCCTAGGAAACAAGCGCTTCAGTTTTTGATTTGCTAAACCAAGCCCTGTTAAGGTTTAAGCCTTAAAAGGCGAATCAGCCCTGCCACTCCTAATGTCAGACTTTGTACTGAAGGGATGAGCAGTTTGAATTCCCAAGAGACACTTCTGAAAAATTTCACAAGTGGGCATGCCTGTTTATGGATGAGTGTGAAGCATTAAGGAGGTTTTTTTTTTTTTTTCTTTCCTGGAGTGTCCAGAGGATTCATTTCAACTTAACATCTGGAAGAATGTGTAACATTTAGATGTAGAAGAGAAGTTGCACAGGAGACTTCATTAGATTACTAAAATTTGTGCTGGGTCTTGGGTTGAAAACATATGAAGGGGTTTTGAAAGACGATTGAGAAGGTGGTGGGGGGAGGGATGTTAAGAGCAAGGGCCTGCAGCCTTCTAGAAGGCATGGTTGGTCTGGGGCTCTGGCAGGAAATGCAAGTCACAGTGCCCTTGGTAATGGTCCCCTGATCAAGGCTGAATGTTTCTGGGGGCAGTGTGGCCTGGGAGGGGTGTGGACGGAGGCCAAGGATTCACCCCAAGCATAGGGGTGGTGAGTGGGGCCAACTTCAGCCCTTTCACATCAAATGAAAGAGGGTGGGGGGAAGTGGAGGAGATGAGAGGAAAGGCTGGGGAGAGACTCACCCCAAAAGGAGTAGGAGAAGGGAGGAATTGAACATGCAGCTGCAGAGGAAGGTTTCTGGGGTGCCCTTCACTGGAGGAAGGATGCTCAAAGGGCCCCCAAGGAGGCAGGGAGACAGAAAAAACCCCGGCCATTTGGGGCATGGGCGACAACCTGTAGGATTCTTATGGTCAGGGATGGTCTGTGTTATGAAAAGTGTTTTCTGGGTGGAAAAAAGGGGTTGAAATCTGAAAGACGGGGTCCTCTATCTGGAGGCAGGAGGCAGGTGAGCAGAAGCTGGTACCCCAGCCTGTTTGGGCTGTGCTGCCACCTGGCCATTATCCCAGGATGCTGGGGACAGCAGCCCCTTCCCCCAGGAGCAGTCTCTGACCCTGGCTCCCTCCTCCTCACTCCCCTGTCTCCGCATTTGCCCCCCTCCCACCAGAGGTGCCGGGCACCGCAGGCTCAGACGTGGTTCACCCCTTAATTTTGTAAATGATGGGGAGAGCGGGGACAGAGCGGGAAGGTGCAGGGAAGACAGCCGTGGAGAGGGACACGCCGAGTCCTGTCCACATCCGCCCTGGCCTCTGGGACCCCATGCTGGGAGCTGAGCCTCCCCCAAGAAGCCGCACAGGGGCCGGCCTCCTGCAGCTCCCGGGGCGATGCAGCCCATGCAGAAGGGCTTCTTGAATCAGCTGAGATTCCATATCCCTTTAAAGAAGCCTGGGGGACAAGGGTCACCCTGAGCATCACAGCTGAGTCCAGCTCATTTTGGAGTAACGCAGAGTGGGGCTAGTCCCCGTTTGGGAAGGAGATGGGGCAGAGGAACAGAGCACCGCGGTCCCCTCAGGGGAACAGCTAAGCCTTTTGCAGCCTCTGTGTTCTCTGGCTCCCAGTTTCTGGGGCTGAGGGCCTAGCCCATGAATGCTTGCACAGGCCCTGGACTGGGACGGGCTATGCATGCCCCCGGCTGCTTTAGGGGACCTCAGAATTCAGCTGTTCGTAGATTCACGATGTCCCAAGGGGTCTGCTCACTTAGGATGTGGAAGCTTCTGGAATATGTAAGCTGGAGGCGCTGAGCCTTGTGCTTAGAGGAAGAAGAGC
Organism: Capra hircus; assembly: GCF_001704415.2. Lineage (NCBI taxonomy): Eukaryota > Metazoa > Chordata > Mammalia > Artiodactyla > Bovidae > Capra > Capra hircus. Next base: position 12,937,456 of record NC_030828.1, on the reverse strand, counting down.
CAGGTGCAACTGGTTGGATTTGTGGGTCAGTGAGGTGAGGCTGTCAGAAGCTTACTGTGATGGGCATGACCATATGAGGGGCTGGGCCAGGGGGGCACTGGAGCGCCTATCCTGAGACGCTCTGGCAGGTGGTAGGGTGGGAAGGATTTTTATGACATCAGAGCCAACTGGTAAATAGAAGCGAGCAGGATGACCAGGGGCAGATGTCCTAAAGGATTGATGTTCTCATCCATAAGCGGTCATGTTTGCGTTTCTCAGATTCTCTTTTCCAAACCATTGGTAATTCCCTCCAATCTCTAATCCATTCAAATGCTGTTTCCATGGTGGTGGTCCTGTTGCTTGTTTTGCTCTCAAGGTGTCCATTCTGTGCTAGGGGAGGCATCTCTGTCTTCCAGGTGAATTTCACCAGGAATGTTTCAAGTTCTAAATGGCCAAGTGGAAGTGTTAATTTAGTATCACACATCCAAATAGTATTTGGATGAGTTTTCATCATCATCATTGACTTCATTACGTCTCCAGTTATTCCTACTTCCTTTTCCTTTTTTTCTTTTGTAATGATTTTGAGAATTTCTTTGCTTTCAGTAAACCCCTTCAGTTTGGAGATGAGTAAACGATCTAGTATTTAACATCTTTATTTTTAAACTTACAGAGTGGAACTCAGTTAATATATCATCGACTGGTTTCACAAGCATCTAGGATGCCTTTTGGGGAGCAAATTTATCTTTATTTTACTTTATCTTTTCAAATGTCAGTTCCAAGCCTTGTGGGGCCTATGGTATTTAGAGAAAGCATATTGGGAGATGAACTACAAGATAGTTTCCTGTTTGCATTCTATCTCCTTCTCCCTTTGTGGCTTTTGAGAAGCCATTTAATTATCCTAAGTCTTAGTTTTCCATTTGCAAAACAAGATAGCAATCTATGTCTCCCACCTCAATATACAGATTTAGTTTGGAGACTTATGTACACGTGTGCACATAGACTCAACAAACCTGTGCCAAGGTCCCTCTGTCATCACTGAAACCATGACTTTGGTAAGCTTTTACGCCTAAGAGGCCTGACTTTTTCTTTTGCTCGATGCCCAAGGAAAGAGGAGACTCCCCAATAGTAATGAATTATGGTGCCCAAACCCCCTGTGGCTTGGTATCATCTATGATACATACATGCTCATCTTCTCTTATAAAGTGTACATCAGACACTTCCTAACCTTCTTTATTTGACTGTGGCTGTCGGTCTCACCGTTGGCCGGCCGCCTGCGCTTTTGCCTTCAGCATCAAGACCAGAACAATTCAACACGAACTCCAAAAACAAACATTGACCATGACCTCCAAGAGCATGCATGGTCTGATGAGTACTTGCCTCCCTAGCCTCATTCCTCTTAGGTGTCTCTGAGCTCCTGACCCCGGGCCTACTGTTAAACCTAACAAGCTTCTTCCCTGCCCTTAGGCATGGCTCTTGCACTTCCTTCTACCTAGAAAATCATTGTCCTCCCTAGCCTATCCATTCCAAGTAGGTAATTCTCATTCATCTTTCATTTTCCAGCTCCATCATTCTTAGCGAAGCCCTATACTTAAATCAGGGCTCTACATGCTCACAGTGCCAGGTGCAGCCCCTTTAAAGCCCCTGTCATCACAGAGAAAGATTTTAGAGTTACTTGTCATCTCTTCATCCTTCTTCTGTTCACGATTATATTCCTAACCTCCACGACACAGTAGGTGCTCAATAAGTATTTGTTGAATGAATGAATGAATGGTTGAACTCATAAGCTTAGTATTTGACACTTGATGCTGGTTTGTGCCCAGAGAGAGGATGCGTCTGGACTTGATGTTGTCCTGGATTCACGGTGAACACCCTTTGTGAAGCACAAGCTCTGAGACAGAAGGAGCCATGACTCCTCCCTGTTGAGCAGAGTTTGGGAAGACTTTCCTCCAGGGTAGGCCCCTAAGCAGAGCCCCGAGTGATCAGTTTGCCTGCTGGCCCAGTGGCCATTTGGGGGTCCTTACTCCCTCAGTTGCCCTGGGCCTGCAGCCCTTCTCAGATTCTTGCAGACCCCTCTGTCTGCATTCTCACTCTCTCCTCTGTCTCTGGGAACCTTTCCTAGCCCCATCTGCAAGGGACCTCTCCTTCTCTGAGCTCCTTTGAAAGGTATCTATGCCCTTTCCCTAGCTTGTGAATCCCACCCTGCTCTGAGCCTTGGCTTCAACTGTTGCCTTCAACTGCCATCAGAATGTTCTCTCCTTAAAATTCTCAGGGGGTGGCGCCCTGTTTTGCCAGTAGGTGGACGTCAAGACCTCAGGCGCAGGGCCCAAGGCTTTCAGCTTCTGAGAAGGCTGGGCCCTCAGTATGTGGTGTCACCACATTGCCGAGCATGGCGACTGGGTTTGCTAACCAAAGGCTTACTCAGGTTTTCCAGGCACTCGGGGCCACCTGCTTGGCCCCTCTGCTGCAGTTTCACAGCCTTCCTGGACTCTCCCTGCCTTGGCTGAAGAGAACCCTCTTGTGGGTTCATTGACAGGCCCAGCTGTGGGGAAGTGGGGGCCCCAAAGGACTTCCTGCCGCTTCACGTGACCCAGCCCTGCAGGCAACTCTGATCTTCGCTGCAGGCCACTGCCTGAAAGCATCTCAGCAGTCCTGCCCCAAGACTGCTCCCGCTTCTCCACTCTCAGGATGGAGCCAGGCCTTGGAGGAGGAGGAGGAGGAGGAGAAAGAGGAGGAAGCCAGGCCTGCCCTGGGGCTCTAAGAGAGGATGCAAAGGTGTGGCTGCAGTAGCTTCCTGTGGGATCTCAAACGAGTTCAGCTCTAAGGCTTGTGAACTTAGGCTGTCTCTCCTCACCACTGTTCTCTTCTGGGCTCTTGACTCGAGTGGTTAAGTTACGGCTCTGTCTCTGCTCTGATGGTATCTTTAAAAAAGCCCTAATATTTTGTCCCTGGGAAGCCAGAGGCCCCTCCAACCAGAGCTGGCTTTGGGTCCAGGGCTTTCCCTGGCCGCTCTTATACTCTTGGAGCCAGGTCCTAGTTTGTTTTTTCCTCATTCATTCATTCATCCATCCATCTGTTTATTCACCTAATAGCTACTGGATACCTACGTGCCAGGCCTTAGCTAGGTATTGGCGATACAAAAAGTGTCAGGCAGACAGAAGTGGACATTGGTCCTTGAGAGAATTCCCAGTCTAGGGCCACCTGTGTGAGAGCAGTGGGGTGTGAGGGGCGCCCGGCTGGAGGGAGCTGTGTGAGTTCATGGTACGAGCGGAGGCCGGGAAAGGATGCTGAGGAGCTAATAATGAGCACTCATAAACCAGGTCTAGAACTTTAGTTTTGACGCTAGAAGCCTTAGGGAGTCATTGAAGGATTTTAAGCAGAGGAGAGAAATGATCATATATTTTTTTAAAAAACATGAGTTATGTGGAATACAAGTTAGAAGAAGGCAGGAATGGAGATCAGTCACAAGGCCCAGTGGGCAAGGCTGGTAGCTAGGACTGGAGGGCCTTGGGGAGGAAAGGGTGGAAGGTGTTACAGGTGGGAGGAAAATGGCAAAGGGGATGGTGGATCTCACGTGGGGCTAGGGGGCATGGGTCACCCAACAGTGAGCAAACCCTGGAGGAGAGCTCATTGGAGGGAGAGGACTGTGCAATGAGGCCTGAGGTATATTGGGTTGAGGTGCCTTTGGAAGGAAGGGTCTCATTCGGGTATGAAACTCATGGGAGAGATTGGACCCCTGGATAGGAATCTGAATGAACTGCTTATGGGTACTTCCTCCATGGCCGAGGGTGAGCTTGCCAAGATGAAAGATTAGAAAAGTGCAGGGGCCTTAGGGGAGCAAAGGAAGAGCTCTCCAAAGAGGCTGAGAGGACTGGCCAGAGAAGCGGGGGCTGCAGGAAAAAGAGGATCTTTGCAGCTCTCCACAATATTCACCTTGGAAGATGGTTTTGTCACAAACAAGTCTCCTTCATCCAGAACGTGAGACAGAGGGAGAAGAGGAGGAAATCCTGCTGACATCCTCTGGGAAGGGCAGGGAGGCACTCTGAGCCCAGGAGAGATAAGGGGCTCTGGCAAACTCCGTTAGATCTTGAGCAGCAAGATCTCTCGATGGTTCTGTTGATGGTGGTGGCCAGAGGCGCGCAGAAACTGACGGAAGTTTAAGGTTGGGTGGCAGCATCTTCTCTCTGTCACAGCTCCCGGACTCTGAGTCTGGGGACATTATAAAGAAAGGAAATGACGCCAGGGGAGAGGAGAAGGGCAGACTCTTCAGAGAGGTTGTTGGGATTAAGAAGCTTCATTTGGGGAGGGTGGTCGGGAGGGAGAACAAGACCAGTTCTGACCACCAGCCTCTAGGAAGCACCAGCTCTTTTCTTTTCAGAGTAGCCATGTTTCTTAGAGAAGCGAGAAGCAGAAGGAGCTTGTCCCTGTAAAAGGGTACGCAAACAGTCAGAGGGGAAGAGAAGATTGAGTACTCTCTATTTGAGGTCCCAAGATCCCTGAAACAAACGGGTCAGGGTGAATATAGGACTGGGCTTGAAGAAAAGTCTCTGAAACCCACCCAGGCTCTCTGTCCCTCTCCCTCCCACAACCCCATGCCTTGGTAGAGCTGCTCAAGTCATCCGTGGGATCCAGAGAAAAGGGGCCACAGAGAGACAGACTGAGAAGGCCCAGAGGGGTCAGAGCAGGTCACAAGTCAAGACCACCCTGGCAAATGGAGGCAGCTTCATCAGATCACTTCCGCCATCCCCCGGAGCCAGCGCACCATGGCTCAGGGCAGGCAGGCCCCCGCCCAGAGCATTAGGTCTGGCTGCCTTTTTGTGCCCGGACATTCCAGACACCCCACAACTGGAACCCTACCACATGGGAGGCGGGGAAGCCCTGCCAGGGTGCTGGCCACAGGCCATGGCCTCAGGAGGAGATGGGAACAGTGAGGGAGGAGGGAGAATGGAGAACAAGGAGCATTTTCAGACTCTCCTTGGGCTGTGGCGTCCTCATCCCCTCAAGGCAAGATGTTGGGGGGGACAAACAAATAGATTTGGGGGGGACAAGACTCAGCCTGGGCCCCAGAGGAGGCTGCCATGACCTCAAAGGGACACTTCTAAGGTGGTTCTCCCAAGGGTCCGGGTGGGGCATGCTGTACCTCCAGCCCTCAGTGTCTCCAACTGGAAAATGGTGATCCTAGACTGGTCCTTTCCCCTTCCTTGAAAAACTGTTGCAATGCCTCGCCTGAGCCCTTGTCTGTTTACATGAAATTTATGGACTCTCTCAATGCAAGCCGCATTTCCTATTGATGTGACCCCCACGCTGCTCAAAGAGCAGGCGTTCCAAGTTTAGATTGAATAGTATTGATAAGGTTTGGTTTTAGGATTACATGTTTGGCATTAGTATGGAGAATTTTTTTTTTTTTTCCAAAGCATGCATATTAGAGTGGGAGGGATACAGAGTTAGGAGTCAGAAGACCACAATTACTGGGCCACAATTACTGGGACCAGTGCTGGGGGCCGAGATGTAATCAGCCATCAAGAGAGAGGCATGGTACCTGCACTAACAGAGCTGATGACAGTTGGGGAGATGGGCAAAAAAAAAAAAAAAAAAAAAAAAGAGTTAAAAACAATTACCGAATGATTAATGCTATGAAGGAGAAAAAAATCCTAATAGGAATAAGTAGGACGAAGCTTACAGCCTACCTTTAGGTCCTGGAAATCTTCTCTGTGATGTGAAGCCAACTATTGGCCATCCAAAGGCTAGGGTGTGGCTGTTGGGGAGGTGGGGAGAACCTTCTGGGAAGAAAGTGATTTCCTGTCCCAATTAGGTGATCATTGGCACCTCTGTGAGCACTGATTTCTACATTTGTAAAATGAGGATAATCCAGCTTCTCCAGCCAAGCACACAGAGCTGGTGTGTGGGTGACAGGAAATGATACAAGAGAATTCCGTCAACCCCAGACAGACGGGCAGAGTCCATGAGGGAGGAACTGACTGATAAATTCCTCTCTCTTTTTCTATTCATTAAATTGGCTTTCCCTGTAGATCATGGCTGTAATACAGGGCCGTTTTTCTGGGAGGGGCAGTGGCTGAAGGTCATGTTGTAGAGAAATGACCTTGGAGTCATGAAGAGCAGTGTGAGGAGGTGAGATTGTGCCAGAGAGAGAAAGTTGATTATCTCTGGATAGGAGATGGTTGAGCTGCGGCTTACATATGAAGGGAGAGGATTCCATGTTGTTGTAAAGCTGAAAAGTGGAGAAACTTAGTGTGTGAGCATTGGTGACATATTTCAGTGTTCAGGAAACACCATCCCTAGAGAGGTTCTAGAGGTTCTAGAGAACCCTTCCTGCGGGATGGTCACAGTTAATGCTTATCTTCACCAAGCTCCCATTAAGCTCCAGAAGCAGAAAGGCAGACATGCTTTTTACCCTGGGTGCTCAGGAACGTGACTTCCATCAAGGAGACCATCAGCAAATGTTGGGTGAACTGAAGGACACGCCAAAGATGAGAGGCCCCCAAGGAAAGCCCTGCCAGGCTGCCCCCCATTCTCTCACCTGTAAAGGAGTGTGTGCAACTGGAACCAGAACTCTTCTGCCGGTTTGAAGAAACACCTTTGTTTCACACGCACAGTGAAACGAGCTGAGTGCTAGAAATGAATGGGTCCGGGAATGGCCCTGTTCAGGGCAGAAGGCCAGTCTCCTCGGGCTGGACAGTGAGGCACCCGCCGCTGGTGCGATTCCTCCATCTGGTCAGAAACACGTGGGCCGTGCCATGCTGTTGATTATGTCATAGGGTCACTGGGAACCTTGGTGACCACCCAGCCGCTGCCTACAGTTTCCGAATGGTGCGCTCTGAGTGTTATTGTATGGCGATTTTGAGAACATCGAGGGAGAAAAGAAGCATCCGTTGGTGAGAAAGTTGCTCACAGGGAGATGGAACAAAGGTCACATCCTGAGAAAGACAGTTTCTCAGCTACATGTTCATCTCAAGGGGCTTTCAGGCGACCTTTAGCTGAGAGGGTGAGAGATGGGCCTGTGTGAAAGGGAGGAGGTGGGAGGACAGAAGGTCTGTTTCATCCAGGAGGGACAAGTCAGAAGGAGGGATGCCTGACTTTTGCTCTAGCACGGGGTTGAGGTGTTCTGCGGCCGGCTTGGGGCTCTTTTCCTCTTGAGTCTGGGGTCCATGTCCAAGGGCACTTTTGAAGGGGTCCTTGGAAGGCACCTTCTCAAGATAGGGGCTTTTAATGTTGGGGACTATATGTTAATTCTTGTGAATGACCTAGTGCACATGAAGAGGAAGGGATGGAAAAGTGGGTTGAATGGGCCAAAGGGAACTAAGAGCTCTGAGCAAGAAGGGGAGTTGAGTCAAGAGAGAAGCAAGGGCCCCCTGGAGCAGAGGCCCAGTGTGGCAAAGAAGGAAGCCCGGTGTATCCAGCATGACTTAGACTGGCCACGGTGACCAGGAAGATGTCCAGGGAAGAGCTTATCTCTGCCTCCTGCAGAGATGGGGGTCGGGTGGGGGGAAGCCAGGGGTCTGCAGAAAGCTGTGCGGGCTTGCAGGGGAGCGGGGCAGGGACAGTGGGCCTAGGGTGAAGGGGCTGATGTTGCCTCCCTTTCACACATCTCGTTTCCTACCAGCAGCTGGTGAGTCGGCTCTGGACACAGCAGGAGCTGCTGTCAGAGGAGGAACCCACGGCATCTCCCAGGGTGAAAGAGGTCACTTCTCCTCCAACGAATCACATTTGACATCATTCCAGTCAGCCTTGCAATTGGGAGGTTTCTGAACTTGGAATGGTATTTCCAATATTGATTTGGAGGAATTTATTTGGGAAGGACAAGTAAAATTCACCCAGAAAAAAAGTACATTAGCAAGCAAAAGCTTGTATTGTTAGATTTCTTGAATGCATATTTTAAGTCTGAAATCATTTCAACAGTACAAAGCTGGTGGCCAAACAGATCCAAGACAAATAGAATAGAAAGTCCAGATATGGGTTTATTCTTTCCTTACTTGCTTTCAGAGGAGTGGGTGCTGCCACTTAGAACCTCAAGTGGTAGAAGTTGTGTCACTCTTGGGGGCAAAGCAAGGGGCTACCCCATCCCCTGCTACTGTTGGGCAAAGGCTGGGGTGAGGGGGGCACCAGCCCAGAGCCACATTGCTCCACCTCTGGCAGGCTCCCCTAGTCTCATGTCCCATCACATGGTGTTCAGTTGCTTAGCCATCTTTTTTTTTTCAAACTTTAAATGTTTTATATTGTATTGTGGTATAGCCAATTAATAAGCTTTCCTGGTGGCTTAGACAGTAAAGAATCTGCCTGTAATTCAGGATATCTGAGTTTGATCCCTGGTTTGGGAAGATCCCCTGGAGAAGGGAATGGCTACCCACTCCAGTATTCTTGCCTGGAGAATTCCATGGACAGAGGAGCCTGGCAGGTTACAGTCCATGGGGACGCAGAGTCGGACATGACTGACAGACTTTAACTTCTTTTTAATAGCAAACTAACAATGCTGCGGTAGTTTCAGGTGAACAGCAAAGGGATTCAGCCACACATCTACCTGTATCTGTTCTCCCCCAAACTCCTCTCCCATCCAGGCTGGCACATAACGTTGAGTAGAGTTCCATATGCTGTATAATAGATCCTTTAGTTAGTGATCCGTTTTGAAGACAGCAGTGTGTACATGACCTTCCCAAACTACTTATCCCTTCTGCCGTTTTCCTTCTGGTCTTGAATGCTTTGTCTAGCTGGGACCCTGAAATGTGCCCAAGCTTTGTGTATGCTTACTAGACAGCGCTTTTGGTTTCCTTTAAAGATGCAAAGGAAAGGGTGAGGGAGGGTTGGGTGAAGAAGGAAGCCTCAGGTGTCAAGCCATGATGGGGGAGTAGATGCAGCCAGTGAGAACCGAGGTCCTATTTCCTGAGCATCATCTACACCCTCTCTCCCTGTACCACCGAGGTCGCGATGCAGACTACAGATGCAGGCTTTTGCCCTTGAGTATACAGAGTAAGCAATTTTCCTGAACAAATGTTGCCACCTTTGCGGCAATTCTGAGACAGGGAGTAAAGCATGAATCACGTGATCCAGCAATCACCCAATTACTATTTTTTTCTTCAGTGAGTAATTACCAAGTGCCTGGGTGGGGGCAGGTTAGACATTGTCTGGGTGCTAAAAATCAGCATGTGATTGAAACAAAGCCTTGACTGTCCCGAGGAGCTGGGAGTTCCTGGAGAAGGGGAACCAGTACAGAACAGGTGGCTGCGGAAATGGAGACATGTACATCTGGCTAGGAAGCCCCAAACCGACGGATGGGGGTAGCAATCATGGAAGACTTCTTGGATAAGGTGGCATTTGGGCAGAGGACTGTAGAAGTGTGAGGATCCACGCCCTGGGGCTAGCCAGAGAAGAATGTTCCTGAACGTGGGCTCAGCAAATGCAGAGGTGCAGAGGTGCAGAGGGTGTGTTGACTGCCCAAAGTAGATCCGTTTTCACATGACCTCTATACAGCAAAATTGTTGTGTATGGAGGTGGTTGTGTACTGGTGGCCTCCCTGATGGCTCAGCAGTAAAGAACGTGCCTGCCAATGCAGGAGACCCAAGAGACGTGGGTTCGATCTCTGGGTTGGGAAGGTCTGCTAGAAAAGGAAATGGCAACCCACTTCAATATTCTTGCCTAAAAACTCCCATGGGGAGAGGAGCCTGGTAGGTTACAGTCCAAAGGGTCACAAAGAGTCAGGTACAACTTAGGGATTGAACGTGACAGCACATGATACCTCTAAACAGCAAATTTTTGTTAGTAATCATGTAACAATTAGCACTCATTTCCTTTTGTTATTAAAGTATCATTGATTTACAATATTGGGTTAGTTGCAGGCAAAATATTTCTGTTATATATATATATGTAAATATCTATAGTTTTAAAAAATTCTTTTCTATTGTAGTTTATTACAAGATGCTAAATATAGTTCTCTGTACTATACAGTAAATCCCTGTTGTCTGTGTTATATATAGCTGTATGCGTCTGTCAATGAGGAACTCTTAAATCAAGAAATCGTTTTCTATATTCACTCTTGTTTTAAATCAATTTAAAGAGTATACATTTGAAAGATTTGATTTCAGTGAAATATTGCGTAGTGAACTTAACTGTGTCCACTGGTCATTACCAAAACACTACCCCTTTCAGAATCGTGCTGTGCTCACTGCTTACACTTTACAATTACAAGTGGTCAGAGAGAATGCACAGAATGTAGTCACTCAGGTTGTGATTTTTTTGACTTGATAATCATTGTGTGTTTTGAATCTACTGCTTAAAACTCAAACTTGTGGATAAGCAGGGTTGTAAGGATTGGAGACATGAACTGCTTCAAAGCACACTCAGACGATTCTAAACTGTTATGAACCCAAAACATGTTGACACAGAACTAAAGTTTATTTGTATTTCTGTGTGTATGTGCTTTCCTCTCTGGCCCCACAACCTCCAAAAATGCGTTTAGACTCAGTATTTGCCATTTTTATCCTGAATTTCTCTTCTCCTCAAAACAGAATGCATAAATTTTCCTTGATCACTTGCATAGCTGAAATTCGGTTTAAGTTAGGTAGCTTCCAGCTCACTTCCTAGTTTGTGGTCGGCCCTTTGATGCTGCCATGAGACATCCTCTCAGATCTGTATTTCTATTGCTCTGATTATGATATGACATGAATGATAAATTGGTCTTCAACGTTAGTAGCTATCTGAGTTTTTGTGTTTGATTCTCCTATGGAATTTTACTGCTAGGAAGTCTGGTTCCATGTCCTCCAGCCACTTACCAACCCTGGGCTCCTGTGCCCTGAGATTAAGACACTTGCTACTTGGAAGAAAAGTTATGACCAACCTAGACAGTATACTAAAAAGCAGAGACACTACTTTGCCCACAAAGATCTGTCTAGTCAAAGCTATGGTTTTTCCAGTAGTCATGTATGGATGTGAGAGTTGGACCAGGAAGGCTGAGCTCCAAAGAACTGATGCTTTTGAACTGTGGTGTTGAAAACTCATGAGAGTCCCTTGGACTGCAAAGGCATCAAACCAGTCTAGCCTAAAGGAAATTAGTCCTGAATATCCACTGGAAGGTCTGATGCTGAAGCTGAAACTCCAATACTTTGGCCATCTGACGCAAATAATGGACTCACTGGAAAAGACTGATTCTGGGAAAGATTGAAGGCAGGAGAAGGGGACGACAGAGGATGAGATGGTTGGATGCATCACCGACTCTATGTACATGAGTTTGAGCAAGCTCCACGAGTTGGTGAGGGACAGGGAAGCCTGGCGTGCTGCAGTCCATGGGGTCACAAAGAGTTGGACGTGACTGAGTGACTGAACTGAACTGAATGGAGTAGCAAGATGAGCAGGGGTGGTGGGGGTAGGGTACCACTGTGGGCACATCAAGGGCATCAGCCCTACAGTGGAGAGACCGCCCTTCAGTGTTCACTTTGGAAGGATCCCAACACTCTGACTGGGTAGCCCTGCCGGGGGGTGGGGGGTGTAGTGGAGGGAAGATGCAGATGAAGTCTGCTTCGACTTTCTGTAAGGTCGGACCCCAAGGGCCATGATGGGCCGCCCCTTCCCTCCCTCGCGGGGGAAGGTCCCTAAGGAAGGAGCCTCCCAGATCCCGGGGACCAGTGACAGCACAGCTCGCCAGCTAAAGCCGCCCCACCCCAGCCACGCAGAGGAACCTATCAGCCTGCAACACCTCGGCCCGACGACCTATCCAAACCCCCATCCATTAACCTGACCATCCCTCACAACACACTTAAATAAGCTGCTTTTAACACGGCCTGGGCGCGGACTACCTCGACCTGCCTTATTTGGGTCCAGGAATCCCGCCCGGTAGCGCTTTGTCATTAAAAATCTTGTTAGATGGTTTTTTTTTTTGGTGTCCTGGTCGTCTTTTACCTAACATTTGGCACCTAACGTGGGGCTCGAGGTGAGGGCCCATCCCACGACGAGCGGGATTTGCGGCCCCCTTGGGTCTGGCCCGCGCCGGACCAGGTCACCCCGTCACGCCTCCTGGACCATTCAACCATCTGGCAGGACACGGGGTAAGTTCCATTGGTTGGGCTCTGGGGTTTTTTGCTCCCACGGCGATTATGCCTAGGGTGTCCTGGTTCCAGTAAATCGCGGCCGCATCTGGACCCCTCCTCCACAAGCCAGGCTTGCTATTCCTTGCTGCCTGTCAATTTGGAGACGTCCATCTTGGCTGAGCAGCCTTCTCCTCGCTGGGTTGACGGCCTGTTCAGGGACGCCTGACAGGACTACTCCCAGCCCCATTAACGACTGGTCCAGGACCTTCATTTCATATTTGCCATGGGGGCGGCTGCCTCCAAGCCTGACCGGCCCTGGTCTACACCACTAGAATGTTTACTTAACCTCAGAACTCTACATATCTCCAGAGAAATTCGTTCCAAACGCTTAACCTTCCTTTGTTCTGAGGCATGGCCCCAATATTCTTTAGATAACAGCTCACAGTGGCCACCAACCAGAACTTTCGATTTTGACATCCTCCTTGACTTAGATAATTACTGCCGGAGGACGGGAAAATGGTCTGAGGTACCCTACGTACAGGCTTTCTGGCTGTTGCACTCCCATCCCACCCTATGAACCCGCTGTTCCCCTTCTGAAATTCTCCTAACCATGGCTCTCTCTAGCCCTGCATCACCAGGGAGGCCATCAGCAGCCCACCCAGGGACGCCCGAGGCGGAAACTTCTGCCCTCACGGTGCCTCTGGAAGACTTAGTGGCCCCCCCACCCTACACTCCAGCCCCTGCTACTTCACCAACCCCTCCTCTGTCGCCCTCACCCACTCCCTCCATGTCCTCCCCTCCCTCATTGTCCTCACAGCCTAGCCCTCCTGTAACAAGGCCATCTCTATACCCACCCCTTCCTTCATGTCTTGCCTCACCAACCTCCCCTCTGTCGCCCTCACCCACTCCCTCCATACCCAACTCTCCTGTGACCATGCCTCCCGCCGCCCCCGAGGCTCCGTCCTTGGCTCCGTCTCTCCATCCACCCCTTCCCCCCTCATCGCCTCCTCCCCCACCACTCTCACAGCCCAGCTCTCCTGTGACTGTGCCTCCCGCCGCCCCCTTGGGTCCACCTCAATATCCACCCCTTCCTTCATGTCCTCCACTTTCTGACTCACCAGTCAGCTCACACACAAGATCCCAGACCACTCCCAATCTGCTGCCAGCTCCCCTGCTTCCTCTCCGCCAGGTGGCCGGCCCGGAGGGTCTCACCCATGTCCACGTCCCCTTTTCACTCCAAGACCTTGCCCATATTGAACAGTGGCTAGGCTCCTACTCGGCCAACCCTTCCAATTACATCAAAAACTTCACCCAGCTATCTCAATCTTACACCCTCACCTGGCAAGACGTATTTGTCACCCTGGGGTCCACTACTACCCCAGAAGAAAGAAAGGCCATTTGGGCCACAGCAAGGGAGATAGCAGACCAGAGACATCTAGCCAACCCAGCTGACCCTGCCCAGCCACCTGGAGCGGCTGCTATTCCAGATGTAGACCCAGACTGAGACTATCAGGAGGGACAAAGAGGGAAGGCCAACATTCAATACATGATAGAATGCCTATTGGAGGGAATGGAGACCACTTCCCTTAAGGTAGTAAACCTACTTAAACTAGATGAAGTGACCCAGGGCCCCGATGAAAACCCAGCAGCCTTTCTTAACAGGCTGGCAGAGGCTCTCACCACCTATACCTGGATTGCCCCAGATTCTCCGGTGGGGGTTACTACCCTAGCCAACCGTTTTATATCCCAATCAGCTTCAGACATCAGAAAAAAACTCTCCAAGGCTGAGGATGGGCCTCAGACCCCACTCTGAGACCTGGTAAAAATGGCCTTTAAGGTTTACAATGCCCAAGAGGAAACCACCGAAGCTAGCTGCCAGGCAAGGCTTAAACAAAAAGCCCAACTCCAGGCCGACCTCCTTGAAAAACACACCCAGGCACTGGTGGCAGCCCTGCGGCCGGCCGTGGGACAAAAGGTGGGTCCCCAAAAGCCACCACCGGGAGGTTGCTTCAAATGCAGTCATGAGGGCCACTGGGCTCGCCAATGCCCAAACCCCTGGCCCCTGACAAAGCCGTGCCCTCGTTGCAAACAACAGGGACATTGGGCGAGTGATTGTCCCCAGGCGACCCAGACCCCGACCTTACCAGGCCGAGGTCTAGGCTCCCAAAAGGACATTTCCTCCCCACACCCCGCCTTGGAACTTCTCTCCTTTGATCAAGATTGACGGTGCCCAGATTTGGGGACCCCATAACCCAAGCCGAGCCCAGGGTAATGCTTCAAGTGGTGGGTAAGTCTATCAATTTCTTGATAGATATGGGGGCTATGTACTCAGTTCTTCCCTCCTTCGGGGGCACTCTGCATCCTTCCCAGGTCTCGGTGGTAGGTATAGATGGCACGTCTTCACAACCCTGGCAGACTGGGCCACAGCCCTGTCAGCTTGATCACTTCTGTTCACACACTCTTTTCTGATAATCCCTTCATGCCCCACTCCCCTGCTGGGGCGAGACATTTTAGCTAAGCTTAGGGCCACCATTCACCTACCTCTTCCACTTTGCCAATCTCTCACCTTGCCCCTACTCCTCCTCTGCTCCCCTGAGGCTCCAATTGTCGACCCTAGCATGTGGGACACTGAAATCCCTCTGGTAGCAACCCATCACACCCCCATCCTGATCAAACTACGTGATCCTTCCCGCTTCCCAAGCCGCCCTCAATTCCCCATCTCTCAGACTCACCTATGCGGTCTTAAACCAATCATAGACCGTCTCTTAGGCCAGGGCCTCCTGGTCCCCATGGCCTCGCCCTGCAATACCCCCATTCTCCCGGTACGGAAAGCTTCTGGCGGCTACCGACGGGTCCAGGACCTTCGACTGATAAACGAGGCCATAATCCCTGCTCATCAATTGTCCCCAGTCCTTATACCTTACTTTCTGACATCCCTAGCAATACACTTTACTGTCATAGACCTCAAAGATGCCTTTTTCACTATTCCCTTACACCCAGACTGCCAGTTCCTCTTTGCTTTCACATGGACCGACCCAGAAACCCGACAGTCCTCCCAGCTAACATGGACAGTCCTTCCCCAAGGGTTTAGAGACAGCCCCTATTTTTTTGGCCAGGCTCTGGCCCAGGATCTAGCCACATGCCCTCTGGCCCCTAGTGTCCTCTTACAGTATGTGAATGACCTTCTGCTCTGCAGCCCCTCACAAGCTCTCTCTCAGACTCATACCACTATTCTTCTTAACTTCCTTAGCTCTAAAGGATACCGAGCATCTCAACAAAAGGCCCAGCTCACCCAGACCTCTGTAACTTACCTAGGTCTAAAGATTACCCGAACAGCTAAAGCTCTGACTACTGACAGACTCAGCTTTCTCCGAGACCCCTGCCCCCCTTCCACTGGGGAACAAATCTTATCCTTTTTGGGGTTAACAGGATGCTTCTGGCACTGGGTCCCCAATTATGCTTCACTGGCTAAACCCCTCTACACAGCCGCAAAAGACACCCCTACTGGACCACTCTCTTCAGAAACAGAGGTCAAAAAGGCTTTCTACAACCTCCGCTCAGCTTTGCTGTCCTCTTCCCTGCTCTTCCTGCCCAATCCCAATCTCCCCATCACCTGTATACTGATGAAAAAGGGGGCATAGCCTTTGGAGCCCCCATACAGCCTGCGGGCCCTGAAATGCTGCCAGTGGCATTTATCTCCAAACAGTTAGACCCCACCGCCCGGGGATGGTTCCCCTGCCTACGTGCCCTGGCAGCAGCAGCTTTTCTATACGCAGATGCAAAAAAGCTAATTCTAGATCAACCCCTAACTATATTCTCACCACACCGCCAGGCTGACCTCTTAGCTTCCAAATTCCTGTCAGACCTTAGCGACTCTCAGCTCCAACAATTCCACCTAGTCTTTCTGGATAACCCCCAGGTTACTTTGGGCTGCAGCTCCCAGCTAAACCCCCTATCTTCTCTCCCTTCACTTCCAACCTATCCTTCAGGCAAAGACACAGGACCTCACTCATGCATAGAGGTCCTAGACACTCTCACCCAACCAGCCCCAAACCTTTTTGCTACTCCGCTACAAAACCCAGACCTCATGCTATTTGTAGATGGCAGTTCAAAACGAGGCTCTACTGGGCGCCGGGCCGCTGCGTATGCAGTTGTGACCACCAGTGACATCCTCGAGGCTCGCCCGCTGCCAGAGGGAACCACCTCCCAAAAGGCAGAACTAATAGCGCTCACTAGAGCCTTACACCTGGCAACGGGAAAACGGGTTAACATCTGTACTGACTCCAAATATGCCTTTCTGATTGCACATTCTCATTCAGCTATTTGGAGGGAGAGAGGATTCCTCACCACCAAGGGATCACCCATCTCTAATGCCCCCTAATCGCCACGCTCCTGGAGGCCATCTCACAGCCCACCCAGGTAGCCATCCTACACTGCAAAGGACATCAAATGACTCACGACATGGTTTCCCTAGGCAACAATAGGGCTGACCAGGTGGCCCGACAGATAGCCTTACAGCAGGGACCTCTGCCTATACTATTTCTTAAGACCTCCCTTACACCTAACTACTCAAAGGCCGAAATGGAGGCCCTCCTCTCACAGGAGGATGCTTCCAAACACCCCTTGGGATGGATCATGCTCCACGACAAACTAGTCCTACCTGAAAAGCAGGCAATGTCCATTATCACCCAGATCCATGACTTTACACATTGGGCCCCGCGCACTCTTGACCTTCCTTAGCCCTCTCTTTTCCCCGTTACATCTCCGACCTACCATTCAGGCAGTCCATGGTCGCTGCCTAATCTGTGCCAAGACCTCTCCTCAAGGAGGACTCAGGCCACCTCAAGAAACTCACCAGTTGAGGGGACACCTGCCGGGACAGGATTGGCAGATAGACTTTACTCACATGCCTGGACATCGGACCTTCCAGCATATGCTGGTCTGTGTCGACACCTTTTCTGGATGGGTGGAAGCATTCCCCACTGCCCAGGAGACAGCCGATACCGTCGCCAACACTCTCTTAACACACCTCATTCCACGGTTTGGGCTCCCCAACTCCATTCAGTCTGATAACAGGCCCGCCTTTGTTTCTCAAATCACTCAGCAAATAGCCGAGGCTTTAAACATGTCTTGGCACTTACATGTCCCATACAGGCCTCAGTCATCAGGCAAGGTGGAACGGGCTAACGGCATCCTGAAGGCTCATCTGACCAGGTTAACAGCAGAACTCCGTCTCTCCTGGGTCGATCTCCTGCCAGCAGCCCTTGACCCGCATACGGACAACTCCTCATGCTAAGACGGGTTTGATACCTTTTGAACTGCTGTACGGTAGGCCATATCTACTGACCAAACTTCCAGATCCCCCAACTCCTCCTCTGGGGACTTAACTTGCCCTACTTCACCCTCCTAAGGTCCCTACTCAGAGAACATGCTGATTGTGTCCTCCCTCAACCTGTCAGAGACCATAACCAGGAGACCCCGCCCCCCGCTTTGGCACCAGGCGATCAGGTCCTCCTTAAAATGCTGACGCCTCGACCCCTTCAGCCCCAGTGGACAGGGCCTTTCACGGTGGTCCTCACCACCCCTACAGCAGCCAAACTGTGGGGACACGAGCCATGGTACCATATCACACGGCTCCAACGGGCTCCAATACACGGCCTGCCTCCTTCTAAACCCCTGGAAACTTACACCTCTAAAATCTTGGGACCTACCAAGATCACCATTACTAAGACACCCTTGCCTCCCGCCAGTAAGCGACACGCCCCATCCAATGCTTGTCTGGCCTCATCAGCTGTGGCTGTTGCCAGTCGCAGCTTTGACCTTACTCTTTGCCATGGGACTGGCTGTCACGGCCCCGCAGGACTGGCCACTCACACTTCGACTTTCACTGGCCCTTGCTTACCTTGCCATCTGTTCCCTACTCCTGGGGTGCTATTCCTTGGGGGCACCCTGACCTGGCCATATATCTCTCACCCTAGCCTGCCTTGAAGACTTTATCTTGGCCCTACTACAGGACCTTTGGCTAGCTACCCCAATCACCGACTGTGACTCTTTCTTTCAGGCAATTTTTGATCTACACTTACAGGGGACCTTTCTCCTTTTTACGGAATCTCAAATTGACTTCTTCTCTTTTATCACTCTCCTTCTAATATTATAGCTAAACGTGTTCTTGCCACTATTCCTCCTGGCCATGATAATACAGGCTGGACAACCTACACCCCGCCCCCAGGGCTGCACCGAACGAGACCACTGGGGAACTGGGTTCACAGCCTACACTTATGTCCGTGGAGACTGCTATGCTCCAACTGCCCAGCCATGCTCTCATGGAGGTAAATGGTATTGGACGGCCAAGAGCCTTGGGACAGCCAAATCAAGTTCAGCCTCTAACTGCCATAAAGCTGGAGGCAAAGATCTCTGTTTTACCATGCTAACTCACTATGGAATGACAGACGGGAAGGGGGCCCAAGATCAGAGGTGAAAACAAACCCAACATAAGGTCCAACAGGACCTCATAAAGTTAGCAACTAAAGCCTCTGATCCACACCATGAGCCCAACAAACTCCCAGACCAAGTTCATCAGGAGCTCAAATCCTTAGATTTTTCATCCCAAATTTTCACCAGCCTCAATGACACCTATCAGACCCTGACTGAAACCTCACCAAACCTCTCATGTTGGCTCTGTCTCCCCTTGAGACCCCGACCATTCCTTGCCCAACTGATTCCCAGCAAATGGATAGAGGCCCAAAATCTCACTCTAAATGCCACGAAAGTAACCTGGCCAGTGGGGCCCTTGACCACCGAGGTATTGTATCTGCCAGCCAATGCCTCTTGCGTTCTGGCCAAAGACACCTCATTAACCACAGTGGCCTGTGATGGCTCGAGATGAGGCCCCCTATCCCCAAACCCTCCAATATGCGGAAAACCCGGGATATTCTTTCTCTGTAATCTAACCACCTTATTACAACGTTTTCCGCCCAACTGGACTCAGCCTTGCACCCCAGTCTTCCTTACGCCCTATCTGACCATTCTGACACCGCAGGCGATGGAAGACCAGATCCGACCAACCCACCGCCGACGAAGGGCACTGGCTGCAGCTCCCCTGCTCCTCGGAGGAGGTTTATTCACAGCCTCAGGACTGGGGGTGGGGGGATTGGGAGCAGCACCGCACTTTTACTATAAGCTCTCGGCAGACCTCAACTGAGACCTGGACAAGGTGGAGGAGTCCCTGATGGCACTACAGACCCCGATAACCTCTCTGGCAGCAGTGGCTCTCCAAAATCGAAGGGCCCTAGACCTGCTAACAGTCGAAAAAGGGGGAACCTGTCAGTTCTTAGGGGAAGACTGTTGTTTTTTCATTAATGCCTCGGGGATAGTTCAGAACAAGTTCAGAGAGCTGAGAGAAAGCATCAGATTTAGACAGGCCGTGTCAGGCGGTTCCGACTTTTCGGGATGGTGGAAGTCATCTTGGGCAGGATGGCTTCTCCCACTTCTCGGACCCCTCACCGCCTTGTTCCTCATCCTGTCGATAGGACCTTGTGTTTTTCAGATCATCCTCCAGAGGGTCAGGGACCTGACCCAGACGGCTACTGGACGAATGGTGATGGTGGCCGCATACTCCAAGCTCCTGTCCAGAGACCCTGAGGCCCCCTAAAGGTCACCAGGATCCGGCCATGACCCTCAGCCCCAAAGACGCCCCACTTCAGCGGGAAGTAGCCAGAAACGATAATGGCGCCCCTTACCCTATCGAAAGGGTCAGAATGTAAGGTCGGACCCTGGGGGCCATGATGGGCCCCCCTTCCCCTCCCCCACCGGTGGGGGAGGTCCCTAAGGAAGGAGCCTCCCAGATCCCGGGGGCCAGTGACAGCACAGCTCGCCCTAAAGCTGCCCCACCCCAGCCACGTAGAAGGACCTATCAGCCCGCGACACCCCGGCCCGATGACCTATCCAAACCTCCATCCATTAACCTGACCATCATCCCTCGCAACTAACTTATATAAGCTGCTTTTAACACGGCCCGGCCCAGACTTCCTCGACCTGCCTCGTTCGGGTCCAGGAATCCCGCCCGGTTGCGCTTCGTCATTACAAAGCTTGTTAGACGTTTTCTTTTGGTGTCCTGGTCGTCTTTTACCTGACACTTTCTTTAAAGAAGGCCAGGTTGCATTGGCTCATACGGTTGAACACGCAGCAGCTCTGGCTGTTTTCACTAAACTAACTTTGTAAACTGGCAGAAATGTCTAAATGCAGCTCAGTTTACCAACAGATTGCTTCTCAGTCGCAGTGCTTATGTGTCCTCGTGTTTATCTCGCTTGGGAATTTCGTAGGCGAACAGGAGCGTGGGGGACAGAGGGCAAATTAGCCAAGACGGCGTCTTCAGGATCTCTCACCGCACGCTTTGTAAATGACATGGAACAGCTGCGATCATGTATGCACTGCGCATGTGCGTCACGGGGTACCTGCGTGGCCGGGGTTGCTTTGTGCGGTAAGCGTACCTGAGCTCCGCCAGCAAGCAGGAAAGCAGCGGCACTGCTGCTGCCTGGCGGATGCGTCTGTTGGCTGGGCCTTGAGAGCAGAGGATGCAGGGCGTCCAGGATGACTGCTGTGCCTGGCGGGAGAGAATGAACGTGTCTGCCGTCCCTACGGCTCCTCGCGTCTCCTGCCAGCCGCTTAGCTTGCACCTGGCCTATCCTGGGTTCAACCAACAGCGTGCACAGTGTGAGCAGTGAGGCAACTGGTGTCACAGACAGCGTCAGCGAAACAAGGGGAGTATGCGTTTAGCATTTTCAGCAGCAGGTCTGCGGTACCTGGCCAAATCATTGTTGTTGTTGTTGTTGTTTTTTAATGTATTTTTTTTTCTACATTGGGATCCCTTTTACAATTCATGTGTATACAGGTTTTCTATCCATTTTCTAGGACTTGAGTCATGACTTCAGTTTTTTCAAGTGATTTTAAAGAATAGGATAATTTTAGTTTCTTATATGTATTTTTATCTTATAGCCTATATACCAATTTAAATTTAATTTTGTTTGGCTTTTATGGTCTTGAACTATATATATGATTTATGTGAGTGGAATATACCGTTGTTGCACATATTGATTTTATCTTTTTAAAGTTGGCATATAATTGCTTGACAATTTTAGTTTTTGCTGCACAACAGCACAAATCAGCTCTCGGAGCATTTTCTTGAACCTTAGTTTCTGTAGGTGTTTCTTCCCGGGAGAAGGTAGAGGAGGATGAGGTTAAGAGGAACTTTAGGATTGCTGGTGACTCAGACTGTAAAGAATCTGCCCACAATGTGGCAGACCCAGGTTCGATATCTGGGTTGGCAAGATCCTCTGGAGAAGGGAATGGTGACCCATTCCAGTCCTCTTGCCTGGAGAATCCCATGGACAGAAGAGCCTAGTGGGCTACAGCCCATGCGGTTGCAAACAGTCAGACAGGACTGAGCGACAAGTGAAGTGAGAGTGAAGTCGCTCAGTCGTGTCCGACTCTTTGCGACCCCATGGACTGCAGCCCACCAGGCTCCTTCATCCATGGGGTTCTCCAGGCAAGAATACTGGAGTGGGTTGCCATTTATAATTTGGCAGTTGACAAGAGAAATGGCACCTAGGAGTGCTGTCCCTCAGTTTGCTCACAAGGGGCAGTATGACTCTAATCCAGTGAGTCAAGCCCTGGGATAGGGTGGCCTTTTCCAGAAAAATGACTGGCAATGGTCCCCCTAAGTGGCGGTAGCCTGTGCCTTCACATGGCTGATTGTTCTGTTCCTATAATGCGTCTCATTGTGGTTGGCTTTTCAACCACGGGTTTCTAGGCAAGGGGTCTCTCTGCCTATGAGTTGAATGCTGTGGACTTCCTTGGTGGTCTGGTGGTGAAGACTTCATGCTCCCCAAGGCTGGTGGGGGAATATCTCGTGTGCTGCATGGCACAGCCTTCCCCTCAAAAAAGAGTTGAACATGTATGGTGATTTGGGATGAGCCAGCTGGGCTGACAGGACTTGCCTCAGCCTCAGGTGCATCCTTGCATCACCAGGTGTGTGTGCTGTGCGGAGTCCCTTCATTCGTGTCCAACTCTTTGCGACCCCATGGACTGTAGCCTGCCAGGGTCTTCTGTCCATGGGACTTCCCAGGCAAGGGTGCTGGAGTGGGTTGCTGTGCCCTCCTCCAGGGGATCTTCCCCACCCACGGATTGAACCCATATCTCCTGCAGGGGCAGGTGGGATCTTGACCATTAGTGCCACCTGGGAGGCCTGCCAGGTGTGAGCACCCTGAGAAAACAGCCCTGAGCCCCCTTGTTTTCTGACTGCTGGGTATGAAGGAAAGCTAGGCTATTAAAAAAAAAGTTTTGGCTCTAAAAAAACATGTTTATAAGTGTGTGTTCTGAAAAGGAGACTCTGCGAGCCAACGGAAGCCACTCTGTTCCAGGGCCTCGGATAGCGCGGTAGTGTGAAGTGAGCCTGGACCGCAGAGCTCCACCCCGACCAGGCCAGGGGGCTGTGCTTCTCTGTCAGCGGCGGGCAGGCAGGCTTGTTTAGTGCCCTTGCTCTTCACTCACAGCCTCTCAGCCTTTGGGTGATAGGAGAAAATGCCGACTTGGTGTTGGCGTTTGTCCCTTTTTAAGAGTCTCCTTAGTCTCCATCTGGCGCTGTTTACAGAAGGGAAGAGGCCTCGGAGAAGCACAGCTGGGGAAAGAGTTTCCGGCCTCGTGACTCTTACTTTGCTCACTTTCTCCCAGCATCAAGGATTCAACCGTCAGAGCAATGAAAGGACATCTGAAGATAAGACCTCTTTTTCCACTTTTCAGTCAAGGCTCCAAATTTGGGTGGAGATAGATGAACAATGGGCTTCCCCGATGGCTCAGGGGTAAAGAACCTGCCAGCAATGTGGGAGACCTGAGTTTGATCCCTGGATTAGGAAGATCCCCTGGAGAGGAGGGCATGGCAACCCACTCCAGTATTCTTGCCTGGAGAATCCCCATGGACAGAGGAGCCTGATGTGGGCTACAGTCCGTAGGACTGCAGAGAGTCGGACACGGCTGCGGCTGAGCACATGATGAATGGCAGGATCCAGAGCTTCCAACCTTGAAGATTCTGAAGGCGCGTCTCGGGCTCACAGCCTTGCCTTTAAATGCCCACTGTCCTGCCTCCTTGACCTCCACGCTGTCGCCCATCATGTCTCATCACCCAGCTGAAGAATCAACAAATGAATTATTTGTGATCTGAGATGGGGAGGGGATCAGAGCAGTCCTTCTAACCAACATGCCATTTTCTTCACAGACTCACCTGAGGTCTGGTCACCCACGTGACGATGCCCCTGTGTCTTTTTAGTGATTAACGTCAGCCTGTAGATAATGTTTAGGAAACATGTCTCGCTGCAAAGGACAACAATTTATTTTCTTCATGGCTGGGGATATATGGAGCTAGGATAAAAAGTCTCTGGGCCTTTAGAAACCTTTATATTTAAAAAAGATGTGATATATATATATATATGGAATATGAGTCAGAAAAAAGAATATTGCTATTTATGGCAACAGAGGTGTAACTAGAGATGACCATGCTCAGTGAAGAGAGTCAGACAAAATATGATATCAAATATGATAGATTTCACGTGGAATCTAAAACAACAAATGAACTTATTTACAGAATAGACACAGACTCAGAAGACAAACTTATGGTTACAAAAGTGGGAGGGAGGGGAGGGATACATTGGAACCATGGGATTATCAGCTGCACACCACCGAATATAAAACAGGGTCCTGCTGTATAACACAGGGAACTGTACTCCATATCTTGTAATAACCTATAAGGGAAAAGAATCTGAAGTTGTGGTCATGTGGGAAAGGTCGCTTCTACGGCGAGGTGGGAGGAAAGTACCATGGAAATGAAGGTCATTTGGTGATGAGGCTGAACATCTGTTTCCGTTAGGAGAGGCTCATGAAATGGTAGATGTCCTTCAGCAGACGAGTGGATAAGGAAGCTGCGGTACATATACACAACGGAGTATTACTCAGCTATTAAAAAAGTGCATTTGAATCAGTTCTAATGAGGTGGATGAAACTGGAGCCTACTATACAGAGTGAAGTAAGTCAGGAAGAAAACCACCAATACAGTATATTAATGCATATATATGGAATTTAGAAAGATGGTAATGATGACCCCACATGTGAGACAGCAAAAAAGACACAGATATAAAGAGCAGACTTTTGGACTCTGTAGGAGAAGGTGAGGGTGGGGTGATCTGAGAGAATAGCCTTGAGACGTGTATATTACCATATGTGAAATAGATCGCCAGTCCAGGTTCGATGCATGAGACAGTGTTCTCAGGGCTGGTACACTGGGATGACCCTGAAGGATGGGATGGGGAAGGAGGTAGGAGGGGGCTTCAAGATGGGGGACATATGTACACCCATGGCTGATTCATGTCAGTATATGGCAAAACCACCACAATATTGTAATTAGCCTTCAATTAAAATAAATTAATTAAAAAAAATGCTAAGGAACTTCTTTCATGAGGAAAGCAGGATTTCCAGAGGCAAGCTTTCCCGCCAGTTCACAGACGTGAGGGTGAGGGGAGGTGATCTGCCGAAATGGGGGCCTGTGCAGAGTCACAGGAGGGACAGGGTAGGGTGGGCTTAGGGGAGTGTGGTGGGCTTTCTGGTGCTGGGGTCAGGAGTTTTCTGAGGACGTTTGAGGCTGTTGCATAGGAAGCCTGGGGTTTCTCAGAACAGGTATATTAATACTCTTAAGTGCTCCGAGCCTCAGTCCGAGCAGCAAACACATGACTCTCAAAGGGCCTCTGTGACACGGGCGCTTGTCATCTCACTTCCTGACCTGCGCTGACAGGACCGTCAAGGGGTCTCTCACTTCAGGTTGAGGATGAAGACCATAGGTACGTCATGCAGAGAGACCATCACAAAAAAGTGGTGAAGTGACTGGTTTACAGCTGCTTAGGTGACTCAGCCCTCTCATCTATTATCAAGGGGTGGGCGAGCACGAAGATTTTGAAGAAAAGTTTTTTTGAGAAGGAGATTTTTGGAAAAGACCTTTGCTGTGAACTCTTATTTCCTCATATAGAGCAAGAAGAGTGTGCATGTCTGTGTGTGTGATTGTGAGTGTGTGTGTGTGCGCGCGCGTGTATGTGTGTCTGTGTCTGTGTATGAGTGTGTGTGAGTGTGTGTGTGTGCCCAGGGTGGGGGCTGTTGATTCTCCTTTTCCTTCAAGTCAGCACAGCCATGTGGAAAAGTTTGCCGCTATTGCGTTCGGTAAGGAGCTGAGCAGCCAGGTGCCCGCCTCCTCCTCAACCAAAGGCCGGGCAGTGAGCCAGGCAGGTGTGGCTGATGGGACTGAGGGCAAGGGGGCTGCCTTGTGTGAGCGGTGCCTCTGGAGACAAAGCAGAGGTCTCTCTGGACCAGAGGTGGTTATCTCTGGACCCGTCCAAAGGACCCACTGAGCTCAGTGGAGTGAGGCGGAAGGCACTCACGGCTGGATTCTTGGGAACTACAGAATGAGGAAGTAGTGATCTGGAAAAGCCAAGTGTCTGAATAGAGAAAGTGAGAGACCCCTAGTGATGGTTCAGAGATGGATTCTAAAGGACCATGAGAGCATCCCATCAGAGAAAGCGTCGGCTCATGCTTCCATATCTGTCATGCTTGGAACACAAGGCCAGCTTCTAATAGTGCCAGGTAAGTAAGAACTTCCCTAATTTATCTCTGTTCCATCCGACCAATGCTGCAAGGCTCAGCACTGCATCTGTCTGCAGTGGCAGAGGTAACAGGGGAGAGGGAAGCAGCGGAATAGACACCATTCTCCTGTCCTTAGGCTGCTGCCCTGTAGAGGTCCTGTCTAGGATTAAGAGGACAGCTGAAGAATGAAATATAAATTCTTACGTGAAACAATGTTTAAATTTCTGGATTTCTGGGTATTTATCCAAAGAAAACAAACAAATAGAAAAAACAACTTGAAAATATGTAAGCACCTTTGTGGGCTTCCCCAGCGGCTCAGTGGTAAAGAATCTGCCTGTAATGCAGGGGAGCATGGTTTGATCTCTGGGTTGGAAAGATCCCCTGAAGAAGGGAAAGGCTACCCACTCCAGTATTCTTCCTAGAGGAACCCATGGACAGAGGAGCCTGGGGGTGCTATGGTCCATGGTGTTGCAAAGAGTCAGACAGGACTGAGCAACTGAGCACACAGCCGCATGTACCTTCATGTTCATTTCAGCATTATTTACAATAGCTAAGATAGGGAGACAACGTGTCCATCAACAGATGAAGATGTGATCCGTATATACACAGTGGAATATCACTCAGCCATAAAAAAGATTGAATGTTGCCATTTGTGATAACATGGATGGACCTCATGGGCAGTTATGCTAAGTGAGATAAGTCAGAGGAAGACAAATACTTTATGATCTCACTTATATGTGGAATCTAAAAACAAAACAGAAACTCCCCCAAACTTCAAGCTCATAGATAGCACGGATCAGTGGTTATGAGAGGCAGAGTGTTGGACCAGGAGAAATGAGTGAGGGAGGTCCAAAGGTTAAAAAAACAAAACAAAACTGGTGTGGGATTCCATCATCAGTGTCTGGTTATTGAGTCACAAGTCATGGAAGAGGGCCTTCTCTTACATATATATCAGGGGAAGGGTTTTCTCTTCTTCTCCTGATATATTAGGCTGTTAGCAAATGTGAAACAACTTTCCTATGTCTTCACAGTTTATGTATTTTGTGTGTTTTGGTTGGAAAACAAAGTAACATTAGGATTCAGTTCAATTCAGTCGCTCAGTCGTGTCCGACTCTTTGTGACCCCATGAATTGCAGCACGCCAGGCCTCCCTGTCCATCACCAACTCCCGGAGTTTACTCAAACTCAAGTCCATTGAGTTGGTGATGCATCCAGCCATCTCATCCTCTGTCATCCCCTTCTCCTCCTGCCCCCAATCCCTACGAGCATCAGGGTCTTTTCCAAAGAGTCAACTCTTCGCATGAGGTGGCCAAAGTATTTGAGTTTCAGCCTCAGCATCAGTCCTTTCAATGAGCACCCAGGACTGGTATCCTTTAGGATGGACTGGTTGGATCTCCTTGCAGTTCAAGGGACTCTCAAGAGTCTTCTCCAACACCACAGTTCAAAAGCATCAATTCTTCGTGTTGGGACCTAACAAACGCCATGATAGGCTTCAGGGACTAAGATAGGACTCAAGGGAAAGGCTGAGTCATTGCCCAGTGAGGTCATCCCCGTGGAAGCCAGGACTTGTCTAATCAACATACTCCCCATAACCTGGTTTGAGTTTATCAGGATGTAAAAGACATCCCCCTGCAGCCAATAGCCAATTAGTAAATACCAGGAAACCCCTGCAGCCAATAAAGATTAGCCAATTAGTAAATACTAGGAAACTCCTGCAGCTAATCAGCCCTTGCCAACTCTCTGTTCTAAAACCTATAAATACTGCTGTAAATCTGGGCTCAGGGCTTCTTGCTCCACTCCACTGTGTTGGATGTGGCGGGAGCCCTAGCTCGAGCTAGAAATAAAACCCCTTCATGCTTTTGCATTGCTGTGGACATCTTATTCTCTCAGTTTTGGGGACTCGGACTCTGGACATAACACTTCGGTGCTCAGCTTTCTTCACAATCCAACTCTCACATCCATACGTGACCACTGGAAAAACCATAACCTTGACTAGACCGACCTTTGTCGGCAAAGTAATGTCTCTGCTTTTTAATATGCTATCTAGGTTGGTCATGACTTTCCTTCCAAGGAGTAACAAGCTAAGGGTAAATTGTGAAGGAATTCCGGCTTAAAGTAAGGGAATTATATTAGCTTTCCTCTCCAATCTTTCACAGATAAGATTTTCTAGATTTATTCTGGGCAAAGCACATTAACCTCTAACTTGCAATTCTGCAGAGATGTTAAGGGACCTCTTCCTGGGTTCAAATTCTATGAATTACTTCCCTTTCTCTTGTTTCAGTCTCCTCACCTCTAACATGGGAATGATAACAATCCTTAACCGCTCCATAAGATTTGAAGCTTGAGTGGGATGGATAAATTAGGAGTTTGGAATTAACATATATGCACTATTATATATAGAATAGGTTAGCAACAAGGACCTACTGCACAGCATGGGGAACAATACTCAGTATCTTGTAATAACCTGTAATGGAAAAAAGTAGGATTGCTATAAAGATTAGACAAGGTAGTATACACCAAGCACTTAGAACATATGCTGCTGCTACTAAGTTGCTTCAGTCGTGTCCGACTCTGTGTGACCCCATAGATGGCAGCCCACCAGGCTCCCCCATCCCTGGGATTCCCCAGGCAAGAACACTGGAGTAGGTTGCCATTTCCTTCTCCAATGCATGAAAGTGAAAAGTGAAAGTGAAGTCGCTCAATCATGTCCGACTCTTCACAACCCCATGGACTGCAGCCTACCAGGCTCCTCTGTCCATGGGACTTTCCAGGCAAGAGTACTGGAGTGGGGTGCCATCGCCTTCTCCTAGAACGTATGGGGATCTAAAATTCTACGAATTAATCATTTGTAATTGAAAACCAGGGGTAATTACCTGTGTAGGACAATCTATGAAGACTTTCTTCATCTATAATGTTGCTGAACTACAGCACCGTCTGTAGAATAAAACTTCACCAGGCATCCATGATAATTGTATCTAGGGGAGAGTATGGGATGGAGGTTGCAGTCTGTTGCTTTGGGGACATTTTTGTGTCCCATGGACAGCAGAATCTTGGACTCGGTCCAGCAGCCTATGGAAAGTGGAGTTTCAAAATCAAGCATGCCAGGCTTAACTTTGAACAGGCATGTGGAGCCTTTGCAGCAGTCAGCCTGGGTCAGAATCTAGGCCCCAGGATGGCTCACATAACTGTCTGCATCTATGATTCATAGTTTTCTTACTTATTCCTCCTGTGCGGGACAGAGAGAACCAGACTCAGGGCATAAGACACAGAGGGGTCCTGCAGGCTGTCGATAGTCTATTAGGGGAGACAGATACTTTAAAGAAATTATCATCCATAGAGGTTATCATATTAAGTTGGACAAAGACAAGTACCATATATCACTTGTATGTGGAATCTAAAAAAAATGATACAGATGATCTTGTTTACAAAATGGAAATGAACTCACAGATTTCAAAAACAAACTTATGTGTCCCACAGGTTTTGGGTGGTTGTGTTTTCATTTTCATTAGTTTTTATGCATATTTTGATTTCTTTTTTGATTTCTTCTGTGATTTGTTGGTTATTCAGAAGTGTGTTGTTCAACTGTTGGTGGAAATGCAAACTAGTACAACCACTATGGAAAACAGTGTGGAGATTCCTTAAAAGTTAGCAAATAGAACTGCCATATGACCCAGCAATCCCACTGCTGGGCATACACACCGAGGAAACCAGAATTGAAAGAGACACGTGTACCCCAATGTTCATCACAGCACTGTTTATAATAGCCAGGACATGGAAACAACCTAGATGTCCATCAGCAGATGAATGGATAAGAAAGCTTTGGTACATATACACAATGGAGTATTACTCAGCCGTTAAAAAGAATACATTTGAATCAGTTCTGTTGAGATGGATGAAACTGGAGCTGATTATACAGAGTGAAGTAAGCCAGAAAGAAAAACACCAATACAGTATACTAACACATATATATGGAATTTAGAAAGATGGCAATGATGACCCTGTATGCAAGACAGCCAAAAAGACACAGATGTGTATAGCGGACTTTTGGACTCAGAGGGAGAGGGAGAGGGTGGGGTGATTTGGGAGAATGGCATTGAAACATATATACTATCATGTAAGAATTGAATCACCAGTCTATGTCTGATGCAGGATACAGCATGCTTGGGGCTGGTGCACGGGGATGACCCAGAGGGATGTTGTGGGGAGGGAGGTGGGAGGGGGGTTCATGTTTGGGATCGCATGTACACCCGTGGTGGATTCATGTCAATGTATGGCAAAACCAATACAGTATTAAAAAACAAAAACAAAAACAAAAAACAAACTTATGGTTACCAAAGGAGAAGCGTGAGGGGGAGGGCTAAATTAGGAGTTTGGTGTTAACATACACATACTATTATATATAGAACAGGTCAACAACAAGATCTACAGCACAGCCCAGGGAACTGCACTCAATATGTTGTAATAACCTGTAATGGAAAGAAGTCTGAAAAAGGACATACATATATATTTACATTAGTCACTCAGTCATGTCCGATTCTGTGACCCCGTGAACCCCAGGAGCCCACCAGGCTCCTCCGTCCATAGGATTCTCCAGGCAAGAATACTGGAGCAGGTAGCCATTCCCTTCTCCAGGGGATCTTCCCGACCCAGGGATCAAAGCTGCATCTCCTGCATTTCAGGCAGATTCTTTACCTCTGAGCCCCCGGGAAGTCCATCCATATATATATATATATCAGCTGGGCAACTGAACCTCTGCTGTACACTCGAAACTAACATGACACTGTAAATGAACTATACTTGAATAAAAAAGCAAATATACAGATACCTGTCATATATTCTTAAGCAAACAAAAAAATATTGTATCTGATTATAAGAATAACAAGGAAACATAACCAAGGAGGGGGGAACACAGTGGACTGTTCGATTCTATCTCAGCCACCTGGGCTGTGTTTTGAAATCTCAGAGAAAGTTGATTTAAGAGTGGAACCAAGAACTCTCTGGGAGGTGAAACTGATGGCAGTTGCTGATTGCTGGCCATGGGAGCCGGGCAAATATTGGGTTTATAGTCTGAGACGTTGAGTCCACAGGGAGGGGAAAACCACCTCCTAGGCAATGTACGGGCTCTGCGAGGTGACGTCTGGGGAGGGCCAGGCACACAGCAGGACCTTGATAAGGGTGAGTTCCCCCTTTCTCCCCTGAGGTGTGAGTAAGCTCTACATTTGTTATTGGTATATAAAATGAAGACGTGGCGTATGACACGGCTAAGTTTCCTGTGGCACTTTGGATTGCATCTGCGCTGCCTCTGGCTGGTGAAGGTGGGTCCTGCTGAAGGAGTCTGTGGTGGTGACTCAGCTCTGCTAGACATCTTTAGTAAGTGACCTCTCGGGCTGACCAGCCCACTGGTATAAGGAGACTGGAGTCGGGGAGATGGTACGATACCAGCACTGCATCTGCTGATGCAGTGTCTTTTGGTATTGGTGTAAAAAGTGCAAACACAGTTTCTGGTTTTCTTCAATGCAACTCTCTTTGTCCCTTAGGGTTCCCTGTGAAGTGAAGATCGCTCAGTCGTCTCCGACTCTTTGCGACCCCATGGACTGTCGCCTACCAGGCTCCTCTGTCCATGGGATTTCCCAGGCAATAGGGTTCCTTAGCCAGCCTATTATCAGCATTGTGGAGTGCCCGAGCTACACCTGAGACAACATTTAGGATCCCAGCCCCCATGACAGCACTGGTCTCCCTCCCCACCCAAATCACCATTCGTGGGCGCAGCCTGCTCTGCGTGCTCAGCCTCCAGCTTCATTTTGATCCCCAGCTCTGAGGACCTCCTTCAACACTGCCTGGATCTTTATCGCTGAAGGAGATGACCGTGTTACCCTTGCCCCTCCCCCTGGGCATTTCAGCCCCAGCATCCCAGGGACCAAGGAAAGGGACTTGCCCACAGGTCTCTCTGGCTGCTGCTTTTGGCCTGCCCAGAGCACTCAGAGCCGTCTGCTCAGGGGAGAGCGGGTGCCTAACTCAGGCAGGCAGGCCGGCTCGCTTTCGCAGGTGCTCTTGGCTGCAGGGTGAGCGCCTGGCCCTTTGGCACTGACGCCGGGGATCCGGGCTGGGAGAGGGAAACTCAATCACAGTGCAGGATGGGGGAGGAGGCCTTTAGTCAAAGTGCCAGCCACCGGGGGCCGCTGATACCATCGCCTGGCAGGTCTGGTTACATCTCCCTGCCTCCCTGGAGTGTTCACCAGAAGCCAGCAGTGGATACCAGAGAAGGCGGTCCCCTAAAAGAGCGGGAAGAGAGGGGACAGAAGGCTGGGACGGGGCAGGGGAAGTAAAGCTGCAGGGTGACTCCTGCCAAAGCATTTTGTAGTTTTGTCACGATCATTCCCTTAACAGAGATGGAGACCACTTTCTCCACAGGAAATCAGTAGCACCAGAGAAATTAACAAGCTCTCTTAAAAAATCAGGGAACGTTGTTCTTCTGGGGACAGATCATACCAATCTTCCCTTCTCATCTGTACCCATCATGGCTCTATTTTTCCTGCACTTGCTGGAAAATGTATGGGAACTTCTGCCTTTGATCAGTGATAGGTTACTGAGGATATCTTGTAGCCAAGCTCTGATCGTAGACAGCACACCCAACCCTACTTCAAACATGTCTCCACAGGGTGGCAAAGGGTTGTAGAACTCTGGATGGATCAGTTTGATTCTCTGTGCTTTAATGTGGAACTAAAGCAAAATGCCTCTTACTGGCCATGGTGAGTAAGGATCTTTCCTAAAAAAAGATGCCTTTAAAAAAACGTGTTCTCCAAGCCTGGTGCCAATTAAATGCTTTGCATGTGTATCTCACTGATCCTCACAATAAGCCTACCAGATAGGCATTGTTTTTCACCTCCCTCCCATTTTACAGATAAGACAACTGAGGCTTAGGGAGGTGAAGTCACAGGCGTAAGGTCACAACGTAACTGAGACGCGAGGTCACTTAAGCTTTCTGACTCCCAAGCCGTCTGGCCTCACGTCAAAGTGCCATCTGGTTAGCAGTCGTCTGTCACCCCTGGCGACAGCTCACCACTGACTTTTCTTTGCTGCTTCATCTTCCTGAAGAAGCTCTTCTGTCCACTGTGTAGGAGACCAAACCGTCTGTGAGAAGATGCTTGAGGGAATGGCAGAAGCTGAGCTCAGCAGCACCACAGAGGGAAATCCCAGGGCTGCAGGCTGACAGATGAAGGAAGACTGAGTGCCCAGGAAGGTGGCTTAGGGTGGCTGCAAGGAACCTTCCGGAGAGAAGGGGCAAAGGCCTGGCAAGGAGGTTGGAGGTCTGCAAGGGGTAGGGCTTAGGGAGGGCTGAGTGGAGCCAGCACGGCAAGGGCCCCACTTGCCAGGGCCATTTCTTCTTGGATAAAAGGAGATTGCCGGTAGCTGTAAGACCTGCTCAGGGAATGCCTGCTTCACGGAGGGATGAGCCTGGACAACCCCCAGGCTGACTCTAGCCCATGGGTCTGATCCTCACAATAAGTGAGAAGTGTAGAGGCTTCTGGAGAGTTCTGGATGAGATTCCCCTCGCCACCCCTGTTATTGTTCAGTCGCTCAGTCCTGTCCAACTCTGCGACCCCATGGACTGGCTTCCCTGTCCTTCACTATCTCCCGGAGTTTGCTCAAACTCATGCCCATTGAGTCGGTGATGCTGTCGAACCATCTCATCCTCTCTCACACCTTTCTCCTCCTGCTGTCAATCTTTCCCAGCATCAGGATCTTTTCCAATGACTCAGTTCTTCCCATCAGGCGGCCAAAGTATTGGAGCTTCAGCATCAGTCCTTCCTATGGATATTCAGGACTGATTTCCTTTAGGATGGACTTGTTGGATCTCCTGGCAGTCCAAGGGACTCTCAGGAGTCTTCTCCAGTACCACAGTTGGAAAGCATCAGTTCTTCAGCACTCAGCCCTCTTCGTGGTCCAGCTCTCTCTAATACTTTGTTTTCATTGCAGGAACTTTCCTTTTTTTTTTGATCACTGTTTAAAAATGCTTCCTACATGTTTAGAAAATCCAGTTTAGGCACAGAAAAGACGTGGGAACTTGATTTCAAGACCCTGCCTGGGGATTTGGCCACGTGGTTTTAACCAGACAAACTGTTGTAATATTGGGTGGGGATCATTCTGTTTTCAGAGTCTCAAAAATTCTCTCCTTCATAAGTCCCATTAACTTTTGGGAGGCAATGAGGCTCTGCTTAGAACTTTAGCTTATACAGTATCACATGCAGTTCTCAAAGTAATTTTGGATTAATTTTTTATTGTGCCCTTGCTTGCCTGCCCAACCCTCACAGCTGTACGAGCTGTGAGTCAGTCCCACCCACGACTTTGCAACCACAACCTGTTGACGTGTTGTTGCTGTTCAGTCGCTAAGTCATTCCCATGTCTTTGTGACCCCATGGACTGCAGCATGCCAGGCTCTTCTGTCCTCCACTATCTCCTGGAATTTGCTCAAGTTCATGTCCATTGAGGTGGTGATGCTATCTAACCATACACGTGGGGCTAGATAATTCTTTGCTGTGGGCAGCTGTCCTGCACATTGTGGGATGTCTAACAGCACCCCCTGGATCCTAGATCCTAGAGGCAGCACCCTAGCCGTGCCAGCCAAAATTTTCTCCAGGCCAAGTCCCCGGAGACCGTGTCACCCAGGCTGAGCCCCACTAGTCTCACTGATGTTGGAACTTTAGTTTCTTCTCTTCCAAATTGCATCATCTTTGGCAAGTTGCTGAAACTCTAAGAGCCTCTGTTTACTCACTTAGAAACTGGTGATCCTTGTTTTTGCCTTTCAGGGTTTCTGTGAGATAATGCTTGTCAAGTGTTGACCACTTTGCTCAATTCTCAGGGATTTACTTGGTGGTCCAGTGGCTAAGATTCCACACTACCAATGCAGGGGGCCTGCATTCAATCCCTGGTCAGGGAACTAGATCCCACATGCTTTAATAAGTGGGATCCCACATGCTTTAAAATTTAATATACATTAATTAATTTAATATTAATACTTTAATAAGTATTAAAAGAAAATTGGAGTCCACATTCCCCATAACCAACCCAATGTCCATGATTTAGAAATTCTTTCCACCATTCACACGGGTCCAGATTTCCTTTAAGGCCCATCTGCCATGAAATTGTCAAATTCAGCTACATAGAGGTGCAAAGGGGTTTCCCTGGTGGCTCAGTGTTAAAGAATCTGCCTGTAACCCAGGACCCGTGAGAAACGTGGGTTTGATCCTTGGTCTGGAAGATCCCTGGAGGAGGGCATGACAGCCCACTCCAGTCTTCTTGCCTGGAGAATCCCATGGGCAGAGGAGCCTGGTGGGCTACAGTCCATGGGGTTGCAAAGAGTCAGACACGACTGAAGTGACCGAGCACACACACAGAAAGGTGCAAAGGGGTGGGCTCTCTCCTCGGCTCTTGACAGACAAGTAACTTCCTGCCCGTATCTGCCTTTTTGTGCCTACGTAGCAGAGCATCCTATTTGAGGCGCGCAGCTTATGAACCACGCAGTCGGCCCCAGTCGCGGAGCAAGAGTCTGGTGGAAGTGGATTTCAGCACTCCCAGTTACCACCCTCCTCATTCCTCCAGGTCTACTTTCTGCAGATACTGTCCCAGAAGTTATTTTTTTCGTTTTGGGCGCCTCTCTATACCCCTCTTCCCCTCCCTCTCCGGCTCGCACAGCGCACAAACAGTTAAGGGCATTCAGCTTGGCTGCCGCCCCCGTCCCTGTAGACTACCCTGGAAGGATTGAATGAAATTGATGGGACTAACATTACATTGCTCAAATCCACAAAGAAAGATCAGCGGGACGGGTGGAAAGAATGACCCCGAAGGAAACAGCTGTCAAGGGCAGCTATTGGTTTATCTTTCATGGAACCGGAGACGTAATGAATTCTAAATTAAGAAGAACCGGAGGCAGAGTGGTTTATTGGTCGGGCAAGGCTGCTACGGCCCAAGCAGGCACTCCAGAAGGGCTCACTGGTCTCAGACACTGAGTCCTGGGACCGTCTGTGTGGCTAGCCATGTTTGAGGGTGTTTGTGTTTCTTGCATAGAACTGCATTTAAAGGCTCCGGAGCCTGCAATGATGGGAGCGCTGGCCCTGGCAGTTCGGGCCCACTGCTGCATGTGGGCACATGCCGGGGCGCTGCACGCGGGGGCCCACGCCTGGGATCCGTTTCCCGGGGCCTCGTGGCCCCGGCGGCCTCGTCTGGCTCCTTCGCTGCACTTCTTTCTCTTCTGCTCTGGGTGCGCTTCTGTTGTTCAGAACAGGTACTGGCAGGGGCGTTATGAGGGAGGCCATGGCACTGAGTGGAAAGGAGATTGGCCTTGGGAGGGAGACTGACCTTGATTTGAAACCTGGCTCATTTACCTTTTCTTTCTAAAAAAAACTTTTTTTGACATTCTTTGGGGTTTTATTTATTTAAATATTTATTGGGGTGTAGCTGATTTCCAATTTTGTGTTAGTTACTAGGCGGGCAGCAACATGAACCTGTTACACACACGTCTACAATTGTTTTTTTAGGTTCTTTTCCCATACGGGCCATTACGGAGTATTGAGTAGAGTTTCCTGTGTTATACAGTGCATCCGTGTTAGTTATCTGTTTTATATCCAGCAGTGCATATGTGTCAATCCCAATCTCCCAATTTATCCCTCCCTCTCTTACCCCACCTTCTGGCAACCATTCAGTTTATTTTCTACATCAGTAACTCTATTTCTATTTTGGAGATAAGTTCATTTGTAGCTTTTTTTTTTTAGACCCCACATATAAGTGATGTTATATTTGTCTTTCAGTATAACAATCTCTAGATCCCTCTATGTTGTTGCAAATGGCATTGTTCCATCCTTTTTTATGGCTGAGTAATCTTTCCTTGTATACACACACACACAAACACACATATACATATATATATCACATATCATATCATCTTTATCCACTTTTATGTTGATAGACATTTAGGTTGCTTCCATGTCCTGGCTATTGTAAATAGTAATGCAATGAATTCTCCTGCAACAGTTCTTCCGTTGCGTTAAGGCACTTGGATCTGAAAAGGCACTGATGGTGAGGAGGAACTTAGTCATTGCCAGTGTGTTACCAGAGGCTAGTGCTGGGAGTTGGAATGGGTTGATCGTGGCAAGGGAGGGGAGTGGAATCATCAGGGTCCAGGATCAAAGCTTGCAGCTGGGCAGAAAGAATGAGGGCTTTGTAGCCACAAACTTGCTTGGATGATCCAATGCTGTCTTTGCTCCCTGGAGGGCAGTATTGTTTTGATCTATAACTCAACCTATTTAAGCCTCAGTGTTCTCATCTGTGAAATGGGAAAGCCCCACCCATCTCCTAAGACTGCTGAAAGTATTAAAGGAGAGAGCATCTGTTGAGTGATTGGGAAACGTCTGACTGGAGCAGGTGCTGCTGGAGTGAGTGAGGATCCTAGAAGCTCAGGAGGACATTGAATGCCTTGTGTTGTCTGACTCGTCACTTCCCTGTGGCGCGATGTGCACAGCACTTTACGGTCCTGGGAGAGGGGTAGGCAAAGCCTTCTCTGGGAGATGGTCATTGGGCACAGGAGGATAGCTGTTTCAGGTGTCCCGGGCACCCAAGCCTCTGGCCTGACTCTACAGATGGCTCCCTTCTCCCCCTCCTCCAGCAATGCTGGTCCTTATTCTTCCGGGGACGAAGGAAGCTTGTCCCTGCCCCAGGGTCTTTACACCTACGATCCTCCACGCCTTGGATCCGCTCATGTACGACTCTTACACTTGGGCTTCAGCCTGCCACTTCCCGAGGCTGTCCTTTTGACAACAGGGTTTCAGGTAGCCCCTGCTCTCATCCCTCCCACCCTCCCAAGACTTTATTGCATCACTTTGGTTTATTTTCTGTATCACTCACCTCTTTAGGCAATGTCTTACTAATTTATTCACTGAATTCCTCCCCAGTTAGATTTTAAGCCCCACGTGAGCTGAGATATTGTCATCTCCAACGCCACGGCTGAGGAAAAAAAGGAAAGAAGGGATGCAAGAGCTGGTGGCTGGCCATGCCTCGGCTGTCCAATGGGTCTGCCATGGGAGGTGGTTTCAGGCTTCTGCAGGAAAGAAGCAAGGAGGGCGGCGAGCAGTAGAGGGGTGGGTGTGTGGCGGATGGTAGCCACCGGTGTCTGCTGGGCACGCAGGTCCTGTGCCGGGCCCTGTGATGGAGCCCCCGAGAATGGGCGTTGTGAGGGGGAGTGTCCCCTGGCAGCTGTGCTCTTCTGCAGCTTTCTTGTGGGCTTTGATCACACAGGGTGTTATTTCAACCCTCCTCCCCCCACCGCCCACCCCCACCGCCCTGGGTCAGGTGACCATCTGGTTCTTGCTTTTTCTTACTGTTGAATCTGCCCTCGTCACCACTCCCATACCTCCTCCTGAAGCCCTGATTCTCCTGGAATCCAGTTTTCTCAAGCTCAGTTCGTTCTTCTTTCTGCGGTGCCCCCACCACCCTCAGATCTGACTTAACATTTGTGTTTGCTCCTTCGACTTTTCCCAAGGGGAGGAGAAGAATGCCCTCCTTCCATCTGTAGCCCGCCCCCTTGGGACGAACAAGAGCACATGCATTGGGAGCTAGAGCGAGCTGAGACTTTTTCTGGAGTCCCCGGCTTGGCCCCCTTCACCCTGAATCTGAACCCTGGCATCTGACATCCTCATTCTGGTCTCCTCCCTTCACACGGCACTGTCTCTGCTGTTCCTGGGTTTCACTGGAAACTCAGGGCCGTGGTGGCTTGGTGGAGAAAGCCCTGCTGGAGAACGCTGTGGACTGCAGTTAGTCTAGTCAAGAAGAAAGTAACCCTTGTCTGACCCTGGAGGGGGTCTCTTCCCATACCATTCGGGGTACAGGCATCAGCAGGTTCCCCTCCAGCAGTGAGTCACTGTTTTTAAGGCCAGAGGTGGCCTTGGCAGACCCCATGAACACCAGGGGAGACCTGGAGCCTCTGCGTCTCAGTGGCTGGTCCCTCAAGTCTCAGGAAGTCACATTTCCTCTTGGTCCTGGAGACCCAGGCCTCGGACTCAGCCTGGGGTCAACTTACTCATGATAACATCAGCACTTCCATGGGCCACACAGGTATGCTGTGTGCTCTAAAAGCAAGACATCTCATCTAGAGCAAGATATCGTTGGTGTTTTATTCCCCTGATCCAGTTACACAATCCGTGGGGCCCAGGGCAAAGTGAGAATTGGGGGCCCATGTTTAAAAACTATTATGGATTTCAGAGGGC
Source organism: Capra hircus (assembly GCF_001704415.2). Taxonomy (NCBI): domain Eukaryota; kingdom Metazoa; phylum Chordata; class Mammalia; order Artiodactyla; family Bovidae; genus Capra; species Capra hircus. Next base: position 12,898,519 of record NC_030828.1, on the reverse strand, counting down.
TTCCCAGGTGGTACTAGTGGTAAAAAAGAAAAACAAAAAAACCCCTGCCTGCCAATGCAGGAGACTTAAGAGACATGGGTTCGATCCTTGAATTGAGAAGATCCCCCGGAGGAGGGCATGAAAACTGACTTCAGTATTCTTGCCTGGAGAATCCCATGGACAGAGGAGCATGGTGGGCTACAGTCAATAGGGTCACAAAGAGTTGGACACCAGTGGAGTGACTGAGCACGCACACAAGCAAGGGTTTTGAAGCAGAGACTGGAGAGCACTGAGCCAAACACCAGGCCTCTGGGAGTGGCATCCGATGGGCTAAACACGTCACGAGGCTGTGGAGCCCGCTGTAGTCATGGATTTCAAGGTCATGTGCCTCTCTGTGTTCCTGAGCAAACACTGTGAATATTATTTAAAAAAATAATAACCTCTCCTGTTTGATTACTTGGGAGGCTCAGGCCCCTCCCTCACGGAGGAGTGTGTGGCTAATATTCACTCCAAAAGGAACAGGTAAGATTGATTTGTTAAAAACCAAGGGGTGAGACTTCAGGCTGGTTCGTCTGTCCCTGGCATATCTAGCTGTCTGCAGATGTTTTGTATGGGAAGGAGAGCTGAGTTCAACATTTGATGTCCAGGCTGTCTTTTCATAGCAGTGACTATTTACTTTGCTTAAGTGACACCATCATTCTCTTGTTACTTTCCTGGCATGTTAAATAGGGCCCACTCAGATTTATTGTTGATGGAAAGAAACAACTCCTAATGTTGGGATGCTCAGTAGTGGTTCACAGGTTGTCTTCCTGTCCTGGTTCTCTAATCGCAGTGGAACAGGACGCTGGATCATATAATTGATCAGGAGCTGAGCATCAGAACATTATTAGGAAATGGAAGGATTTTGCCTGGCAGCTTGGTGTCTGTGTGTTCAGGAAAAGAATTCTCTATGACATCGATTTGTTTTTGTTCAGACATTAGGGTGATGTCACTTACCTGACCTTGATCTAAGAAAGCCGCCTACTGTGTAACTGGTGAAGTTCATCCTGATGTGTGGGCTTGTTAGGGAAAGGAGAGTCAGGAGACACCGCCGCCCTGCCCCGCCTTCCTCCTGTGGGCTTCGGTTCTTGGTAAGGATGCAAAGAAGAATCTGAGCTCTTACCCACTGCAAGAGAGTTTGTTGAGGATAGGGAGAAGACAGAGAGAACACCTTAAGAGAGAGGTGGGCCAGGCCAAGGGAGGCAATAGCACTGGGGGGCTGAGCGTGCCAAGTTTTTAAGGCAAGGTTTTTGCATGATCCAGGGTGTCAGTGATTGACGGTCTTGATTGACAGCTGGTTAATCAGGTTATATAACAAGGTTATGACAGCTGGTTATGACAGGTTATATAACAAGAAGCTCTACTGTGCATATCCTCACAGTTCAGTCTGTTATAATTAGATGTATGTATTCATAGAATATTTATGAATATGTAATGAGTCCAGTGGCCTCCAAAGGTTATCTAAATACATGGCAGCAAGGTGTACACATGTGCGAGTAGGGAAAGTCCCACCAGTGGGCCAGTGGGGCATTTTTCCAGTCCCTTGACCATTTTGGACTTCCCTGGTGGCAGAGATGGTAACGAGTTTGCCTGCAGTGTGGGAGACCTGGGATCGATCCCTGGGTTGAGAAGATCCACCGAATAAGGGAATGGCAACCCACTCTAGTATTCTTGCCTGGAGAATCCCATGGACAGAGGAGCCTGGTGGGCTACGATCCATTGGTCACAAAGTGTCAGACATGAATGAAGTTACTGAGCACGCACTCATAGGCGAATAGCTTGGTGGGATTAGGCAGCTATTGGACGTTCAGCCAATGGGGCCGCCTCTCGCTGCTCATGGCTAGCTTCCTGCCTAATGGGTCCCAGGGCCAACCTGAGAAGAAGTGAAGGGCTTTTGTGGGCAGGAGGGATAGACTCACAGGATGCTGCACATAGGTGGTACCCAGAGCTCATCCTCCCTTTCATCCTTATCAGAATCAAAGTTGAGGATTTTAAAAATAATGCAGTCTTATCAAGGGAAATGGAGATAATCAAAAGTTGTGGGCCCAGGTCATCATCTTCCAGCAGATTCGGTGACAGAATTAATTCACGTCACACTTCTGGTATACGATAGACACAGGGCTAGCACCTGGATTACCTGATCCCTGAAACAGTTTTTCTTTCCAGCATGCTCTCCTGTTCTCTGTTTTGCTTAGAGCTAAGTTCCAGAAAAAACATCTATTTCTGCTATATTGACTATGCCAAAGCCTTTGACTGTGTGGATCACAATAAACTGTGGAAAATTCTGAAAGAGATGGGAATACAAGATCACCTGACCTGCCTCTTGAGAAACCTGTATGCAGGTCAGGAAACAACACTTAGAATTGGACATGGAACGACACACTGGGTCCAAATAAGAAAAGGAGTATTTCAAGGGTGTATATTGTCAACCTGCTTATTTAACTTATATGCAGAGTACATTATGAGAAATGCTGGGCTGGAGGAAGCACAAGTTGGAATCAAGATTGCCAGGAGAAATATCAATAACCTCAGATATGCAGATGACACCACCCTTATGGCAGAAAATGAAGAGGAACTAAAAAGCCTCTTGATGAAAGTGGAAGTAGAGGGTGAAAAAGTTGGCTTAAAGCTCAACGTTCAGAAAACTAAGATCATGGCATCTGGTCCCATCACTTCATGGGAAATAGATGGGGAAACAGTGGACAGTGGCTGACTTTATTTTTTGGGGCTCCAAAATCACGGCAGATGGTGATTGCCAGCATGAAATTAAAAGACGCTTACTCCTTGGAAGGAAAGTTATGACCAACCTAGACAGCATATTAAAGAGCAGAGACATTACTTTGCCAACAAAGGTTCATCTAGTCAAGGCTATGGTTTTTCCAATAGTCATGTATGGATGTGAGAGTTTGGACTATAAAGAAACCTGAGCATCGAAGAATTGATGCTTTTGAATTGTGGTGTTGGAGAAGACTCTTGAGAGTCCCTCGGACAGCAAAGAGATCCAACCAGTCCGTTCTGAAGGAGATCAGTCCTGGGTGTTCATTCGAAGGACTGATGTTGAAGCTGAGACGCCAATATTTTGGTCACCTGATGAGAAGAGCTGACTTATTTGAAAAGACCCTGATGCTGGGAAAGATTGAGGGTGGGAGGAAAAGGGGTTGACAGAAGATGAGATAGTTGGATGGCATCACTGACTCAATGGACATGAGTTTGAGTAGGCTACGGGAGTTGGTGATGGACAGGAAGGCCTGGTGTGCTGCAGTCCATGCGGTCGCAGAGTTGGACACGACTGATCGACTGAAGTGAACTGAAATGAAGTCTAGTCAATGAATTGAATTGATTAATGATTAACTCTAGTAATATCAATACTGTCTCACTTAATGAGCAGTTCAATTGGTATACCTTCCTGAATAATGTTTACTTTCTTTAGAGGTGTATATTTTTTCATTTTCTTTTATTGGGGAGTTTCAAAAATTCAACATCCACTGGGCTCAGAGCATCAGTTTTCTGAGGGGCAGAGAGGTTGTTGTTGTTGTTCAGTTGATTAGTTGTGTCCAACTATTTGTGACCACATGGATCACAGCATGCCAGGCTTCCCTATCCCACACTATCCCCAAGAGTTTGCTCAAATTCATGTCTATTGAGTTGGTGATGCTATCCAACCATCTCATCCTCTGGCATCCCCTTCTCCTTTTGCCTTCAGTCTTTCCCAGCATCAGGGTCTTTTCCAATGAGTCAACTCTTTGCATCAGATGGCCAAAGTATTGGAGCTTCAGCTTCAGCATCAGTCCTTCCAATGAATATTTAGGACTGATTTCCTTTAGGATGGACTGGTTTCCTTTAGGATGGATTGGTTTGATCTCCTGGCTGACCAAGGAACTCTTAAGAGTCTTCTCCAAAACCACAGCTCAAAAGCATCAATTCTTTGCCTCTCAGCCTTCTTTATGATCCAGCTCTCACATCCATACATGACTATTGGACAAACCATAGCTTTGACTATATGGACCTTTGTTGGCAAAGTGATGTCTTGGCTTTTTAATACACTGTGTAGGTTTGTCATAGTTTTCCCTTCAAGGAGCAAGTGTCTTTGAATTTCATGGCTGCAGTCACAGTCCACAGTGATTTTGGAACCTAAGAAAACAAAATCTGTCACTGCTTCCACTTTCCCCCCTTCTATTTGCCATGAAGAGATGGGACTGGATGCTTTAATCTTATATAGCCCCCCAAAGCAGTTTTGAGATTCTATCACTGCTCTGTGTGTTGGATGTCTTTCTTGCCCCAGTGGAAACTGTGGCCCATCTTCCTGGTCCTGCCACCATGATTGGTTCACTCTGCATAGCCCAAGCATGTGTGATTTCTGAGTACAAAGAGCATTCTCTGTTTCCCTGACAATGTACACTCCCTGTTTTAAACCATGTTCACACACTTTCACCTCCTTTATGTCTTTAATTAAAAATTGAAAAGGTCCTTTCCCTGAGAGATGAATCGGGCTAAATGCCTTATTATTAGCACACACCACCTTTGGAGTAAAATGATTCAAGCGGTGATTAAATGCAAATTGGTGTTTAAGAATAATTAGCCCAGGTGGCCTGCAAGCGCAGCGAGCGCCCTCATCCAATTACTTCCTTCCTGCAGGTTGACTGCCTGATCGATCACACTTCTTGGCTTTGAAAGAGCTGGAATTCCATCCTCCCAAGTTCAGAGATCAGTCTTTAGATGGGATCAAAACAAGCATTCATAATTTAAAGATTTTTTTTTTTAAAGTCCTATAAAGGCAGATGGAAATGGACACAAGCTTTGGGTCCATGTAATCATTTCCCTGTCATGACAAATCAGCTTTAGGGGCAGTTCATCAGAATAACTTTCCCAGAAAAAGGCACTGTGAGGTAGTCCAGGTACCGAAAATCTCAGTGAGCCTGGCTTGGTTGGGTGTGTTGTTTCTGAATCTGCTCTCATTCCCTTGTTGTTGTTCAGTTGCTTAGCCATGTCTGACTCTTTACAACCTCATGGACTGCAACGCACCAGGCTCCCGTGTCCTTCACTGTCTCCCAGACTTGGCTCAAATGCATGACTTTTGAGTCTGTGATGCTATCTAACCTTCTCATCCTCTGCCACCCTGTTCTCCTTTGTCTTCAATCTTGAGTATCAGGGTCTTTTCCAATGAGTCAGCTCTTTTCATTCCTTAGCCCATGGTTTACCCACCAAACTATTGGCTCAGATAGTTTATGATCCTCTTAACATTCTTAGGTCATAACTGAATGGTCTGGTGCTTTTCCCTACTTTCTTCAATTTAAGTCTGAATTTGGCAATAAGGAGTTCATGATCCAAGCCATAGTCAGCTCCCAGTCTTGTTTTTGCTGACTGTATAGAGCTTCTCCATCTTTGGCTGCAAAGAATATAATCAATCTGATTTCAGTATTAACCACCTGGTGATGTCCATGTGAATGCAGAATTCCGGAGAATATCAATGAGAGATAAGAAAGCCATCCTCAGTGATCAATGCAAAGAAATAGAGGAAAACAATGGAATGGGAAAGACTAGAGATCTCTTCAAGAAAATTAGAGATGCCAAGGGAATATTTCATGCAAAGATGGGCTCAATAAAGGGCAGAAATGGTATGGACCTAACAGAAGCAGAAGATATTCAGAAGAGGTGGCAAGAATACACAGAAGAACTATACAAAAAAGATCTTCACGACCCAGATAACCATGATGGTGTGATCACTCACCTAGAGCCAGACATCCTGGAATGTCAAGTCAAGTGGGTCTTAGGAAACATCATTACGAACAAAGCTAGTGGAGGTGATGGAATTCCAGTTGAGCTATTTCAAATTCTAAAAGATGATGCCCTCAATATGGCAACAAATTTGGAAAACTCAGCACTGGCCACAGGACTGGAAAAGGTCAGTTTTTATTCCAATCCCAAAGAAAGGCAATGCCAAAGAATGTTCAAACTACCGCACAATTGCACTCATCTGACACTCTAGCAAAATAATGCTCAAAATTCTCCAAGCCAGGCTTCAACAGTACATAAACCATGAACTTCCAGATGTTCAAGCTGAATTTAGAAAAGGCTGAGGAACCAGAGATCAAATTGCCAACATCTGTTGGATCATCAAAAAAGCAAGAGAGTTCCAGAAAAAAATTTACTTCTGCTTGATTACACCAAAGCCTTGACTGTGTGGATCACAACAAACTGTGTGGAAAATTCTTCAAGAGATGGGAATACAAGACCATCTTACCTGCCTCCTGAGAAATCTGTATGCAGGTCAACAAGCAACAGTTAGAACTGGGCGTAGAACAGCAGACTGGTTCCAAATTGGGAAAGGAGTACGTCAAGGCTGTATATTGTCACCCTGCATATTTAACTTATATGCAGAGTACATCATGCAAAATGATGACCTGGATGAAACAGAAGCTGGAATCAAGATTGCTGGGAGAAATATCAATAACCTCAGATAGGCAGATGACACCACCCTTATGGCAGAAAGTGAAGAAGAACTAAAGAACCTCTTGATGAAAGTGAAAGAGGAGAATGAAAAAGTTGGCTTAAAGCTCAACATTCAGAAAATTAAGATCATGTCATCTGGTCTCATCACTTCATGGCAAATAGATGGGGAAATAATGGAAACAGTGACAGAATTTATTTTTTGGGGGGGGCTTCAAAATCACTGCAGATGGTGATTGCCGGCATGAAATTAAAAGACGCTTACTCCTTGGAAGAAAAGTTGTGATCAAACTAGACAGCATATTAAAAATCAGAGATATTACTTTGCCAACAAAGGTCTATTTAGTCAAAGCTATGGTTTTTCCAGTAGTCATGTATGGCTGTGAGCGTTGGACTATACAGAAAGCTGAGCACTGAAGAATTGATGCTTTTGAACTGTGGTGTTGGAGAAGACTCTTAAGAGTCCCTTGGACTGCAAGGAGATCCAACCAGTCTTTGCTAAAGGAAATCAATCTTGAATATTCATTGGAAGGACTGATGCTGATACTGAAACTCCAATATTTTGGCCACCTGATGGGAAGATCTGACTCACTAGAAAAGATTCTGATGCTGGGAAGATTGAAGGCAGGAGGAAAAGGGGACAACAGATGATAAGATGGTTGGATGGCATCATCGACTCGATGGACATGAGTTTGAGTAAACTCTGAGGGTTGGTGATGGACAGGGAAGCCTGGCTTGCTGCAGTCCATGGGGTTGCAAAGATTCAGACACAATGATTGCCTGAACTGAATTTACATTCTTAATAATAATAGCTACTTCTGCAAAGCCCGTATGGGTCAGACCCTATTTGAAGTTCTTTTGCATGTTTTTATTTCATTTGATTCTCACAACTATTCTATGAGAAAGGTACAGTCATCACCATTTTACATACAAGGAATCGGAGGTACAGAGAGGTCAAATACCCAAGATTACCAAGCTAATATATGGACTTCTTACAAATCTACAGTGTTTGTCAAAAAAGTGCTGGATAACAGACTAGGGTTGTATTAAGATAAACTCTAAAATGGTCAGAAAAACTTTCAGTGATTGCCTTGCTGTTGTTAAGTCAGTAGCATCTTTAAAAAGGAACAGTTTAGAGACTTCCCCAGTGGTCCAGTGGTTAAGACTCCTTACTTCTACTGCAGAGGGCCTGGGTTTGACCCTTGGTTGTGGAACTAAGATCCTGTGTGCTGTGTGCATGGCCAAAAATAAAAAATAAAGTAAAAATGTATCATGAACAAAAAATCAAAATTAAAAAAAGGAACAGTATACAACAGCTTATGTGTCAATGCCTGTGCTTTGAACAGCTACACCTTAAAGGGATGGCCATTCTCCTCCCTGACTTCACACGTGTCTCTGGATTAGAATAATGTTCACATCCTTCAGATACTTATGATTTAGGGAAAAGTTAAATGACTGTTTATGGATTCAAGGAACTAAAATGTTTTTGAAGCAGGCTGCCATGAATGTTTTTGATCAGAGAGTCTTTGCAAAGAGAGACAAAGGGGGAAAATGTTTTGCCATCTATTATCCCTCTGTTTGCATTTTGATATATTTTCCTGTAATTTTTTTTCTCTACTGTATGTAGCAATTATCTTTTTTTCTAAGAGATTATCCTTAATTTAATGGCTTAAAAAAGCAAACATTATTATTTCACAGGGTTTCTAGAGTTTCTCTGGGTCAAGCCCCTCAGAGCAGTTTAGCTGGGTGGTTTTGACAGTCTATATTCGATGTTGCCATCTAGCTGTTGGCCGGGTAAAGGTCATCTCAAGGTTTGCTGGAAAACGATGCTCTTCTGAGCGCCCTCGCATGATTCCTGCCTGGCCTTCATTGATTTCTCACCACCTGGACCCCAGGACAGGCTGCCTCAGTGTTCCTTCAGGGCAGATGTCTTCCCTTTTTGCAGGGCTGCCTTTTGGCACAATTTCCTCCAAATCAAGTGATGAGAGAGAGAAAGAGAGGGAGGGAGAGACTAAACTCCTGACATGGAAACTGCAGTTAGTCTTAAGGATTAATGTTCTATCATATCTACCATATTCTGTTCACTAGAAGCAAGTCATTAAATTGCACTCACAACAAAAGAAGGTAAATTAAGCTCTTCCTCAAAAGGAAGGTGCAGCAAAGAGTCTGTGGGGGTACCTTGAAAACTATCACACTGTATTTTTTAATGATTCAGGTGGTAAAGAATCTGTCTGCAATACAGGAGACCCGGGTTCTGTCCCTGGGTTGGGAAGATCCTCTGGAGAAGAGAATGGGAACCCACTCCAGTATTCTTACCTGGAGAATCCCATGGACACAGGAGCCTGGTGGGCTACAGTCCATGGGGTCGCAAAGAGTCGGAAATGACTGAGAGCCTAATACCACACACTATCTTTAAAAGTGTTTTGATTATAGTATACATGCAGTTGCTCTCTAGCTTTTTTTGATATAATAAAAATGATCATAGTCGCATAATACACCTTAAAGTGAATTTCCACAATTTTTCCCAAATACACATCTATACATAAACATGTACCTAGGTAGTATTCCTAAGTCTGTGTACCAGAAGTGACGCTGAATGGACATTTCTCGCCATAGTTCTTTGCTTTATTTCATTAGGATAGGTTTCTACATGTGTGACAACAGTCTACAGGATATGAATATATTTGGAATTTTTATACATTTGCTATCTTCCTTTTATATAGATATCTTTGTTATTTTCAATTTTATATTTTATTGAAGTATAGTTGATTTGCAATGTTGTGTTTATTTCTGCTGTACAACAGAATAATTCAGTTTTATATATACATATATATATTCTTTTTCATGTTCTTTTCCATTGTGGTTGATCACGGGGTATTGAATACAGCTCCTTGAGCTATGGAGGAGGACCATGTTTATCCCTCCTATATACATTAGTTTGCATCTGCTAATTCCAAACACCCAGTCCTCTCCACACCCTCCCCCTTGGCGACCACAGGTTTGTCCTCTATGTACGTGAGTCAGTTTCTGTTTCATGGATATGTTCATTTGTGTCCTATTTTAGGTTCCACGCATAAGTGATATTATATGGTATTTGTCTTTCTCTTTCTGACTTATATCACTTGGTATGATAATCTCTAGATCCATCCATGTCGCTGCAAATGGCATCAGTTCATTCTTTTTTAAGGCTGAATAGTATTCCATTGTATATATGTATCACATCGTCCTTCTCCATTTCTCTGTTGACGGACAATTAAGTTGCTTCCATGCCTTGGCTATTGTGAAAAACGCTGTAATGAACATTGGAGTGCATATATCTTTTCAAACTATAGTTTTGTCTGGATATATGCCCAGGAGTAGGATCATATAGTAACTCTGTTTTTAGTTTTGTTTTTTTCTTTAAGAAATCTCCATACTGTTTTCCATAGTGACTACACCAATTTACGTTCCCACCAACAGTGCAGGAGGGTTCTCTTTTCTTCACTCCCGTCTTATTTTCCTTTCTCAAAGTATTGGGCCAGTTTACTGCCCATCTGCCGTATATGATGGACCCACTGCAGAGTTAAGTCACGTTTCAAGTATCTCTGATGGTGGAGCTGAAACATAAATCACGTGTAATGACTCCTTTCACCCAAAAGGGCCAGTGGCTGAATCTTCACATTTGGGTTTCACAGGCAGATACTGACCTTGTTAACACAAAGGGTCACTTTCCTACTTAGATTATAGTGAACACGTAGATGTGGCTAAATAAAATCACAATAATACTATAACAATCTAGTGTTTGTAATTACGTACCCACATACATTTTATTCTTTATTTTGATGAAAATTTTGGAAAGATTATCACTGAGGTAGTCAAATTGCGGTTATTATCTTTCCCAATATTTTCTTCCCTCAAACTGCAGTGATATTATGAAAGTGGTTGTTTTTATTGTTTAACTCTTAAAAATAGTTGTATGACAAACTATCATGACTTAATTTTTTTGTTAATATAACAGCTTTGAAAGTGAAAGTGAAGATGCTCAGTTGTCTCCGACTCTTTGCAACGAAGAGGACTGTAGCCTACCAGGTTCCTCCGTCCATGGGATTGTCCAGGCAAGAGTACTGGAATGGGTTGCCATTTCCTTCTCCAGGGGATCTTCCCAACTCAGGGACTGATCCCAGGTCTCCCACATTGTAGGCAGATGCTTTACTGTCTGAGCCACCAGGGAAGACTAATTCACATATAGTCTGAGATATAATTCACATACCATATAATTCCTTCATTTAAAGAATACAAATCCCATGGTTCTTAGCACATTCACAGATAATTGTGAACTCATGATTCTAGAACACTTTCATCATCCTAAGAGAAACTCAGTACCCATTGACAGGCTTCTTAGTGGCTCAGATAGTAAAGAATCTGCCTGCAATGCAGGGGACTGGGGTTCGATCCCTGGGTTGGGAAAATCCCCTGGAGAAGGGAATGGCTACCTACTCCATTATTCTTGCCTGGAGAATCTCATGGACAGAGAAGCCTGGTGGACAATAGTCCATGGAGTCAAAAAGAGTTGGACACGACTGAGTGACTAACACTTTCACCTAGCCACAGTGTGATTTAATCTTTTTATTCTTAAAAAAAAAAAAAAATCACAAAAACCTCCAGTTTATGGGGCAGTTATTCTATATCTTTTGTCTTTTTTTTTTTTTTTGATTACCGATATGGAAAGAGAGAAGAGCTCGCTTAACACTTGGAAAGTGTCTTTTAGAGACAGGAATAAAAGTCGATCCTCTGAAGCCATTGTCAGTGTTCAAGGTCTAAACTTGAGATATATACATGGGATAGTAAACCTCACTTCAAGGACAATCTCTTTAATTCCATTTCTCTCAGACGGGGGAGTTGAGGGATTAAATTAAAAAAATTCTCTAAAAATAAATATTTCAGATATGTGGAGCATAATCTGGCAAATGTCTTAATGAAATCCTTAATAGGAAGTCAGGCCACTCGCTGAAAAAGAGTTGCAGGCAATCACAATAGACCAGATCTCTCTTTACTGACCATAGTGTAGACATGTTTTCAAAAATCTTTTTGTTTGGAAAAAACAGTTCTGGCGACTTCACATTCAGGACAGTGAAATCACTGCCTATGGGTGTTAATAGAAAAATGATGAAAAAAGGAACTATTTTGTCCACAAACAGAATGAAATGTCAGCTGTGACCCAGGGTCTCGGATGCATAAGTCACTTCCTCCAGGAACAGAGGACACCGTGCTTCGCTAGGGGGTCAGGGGCCTGAGGTGTAAGGTTACCGTGGAGTTGAGATTCCAAGAGGAGTTCGAAATGTAATTGGCCTGCTGGTTTTCTTTTGCTGCGAGGTTACCCTTAGACATAAACAATCATGAAAGAATAATAGCTGAAATGGTCTTGGGTTGACCCACGCAGAGAAAGAAGAACTTTTTTTCCCTTTAATAAGGGGAAGGTGGTCATCATGACTGCCATTTCTTCCAGATACAAGTTGGCATTGTCAGCTGAATGAGGCAAGTATTCTTAGGTCAGTCCATTTTCCTGAGTCATGAGACATAAGTCAACACTGAACATCAGAACTTCAAACTGTCTGTGACTCTGCTCCTCTGGAAATGGGGAAGAGTGCTTCCCCTCTAGCCCTTGGGCAGAAGGCTGCTTATTTGTATTTGGTGATTGAATTGGGCTCCTGGTGACATAAGCTTTGCTGACTTTGCAGCAGTAAATAATTCTAACAAAAGGATTGCAATGGAGACCAAAGCCATAGCTATTTCTATAATGTGAGTCAAGCCAGAAAGACCCATTGAGGTTGGTTCGCGACACCCACACGCATCTCACTGAAGTCACAGATATTCTCTGCCTGTAATTCTTTCTAGTAAGAGAAAGTAAAACCTTCCTGATCTCTTTTAGTTTCTTCGCCTGATCTTGAATCCACATGGAAACACTTGAAAATTTTGATAAAAGCACCTTTTCCTTAGAAATAGAAATGCAGATTTTTGAAAGCCAGACAGTTTTGAATGGATTCTTCTGGAAAAACAGCTCTTGTCAAAGTAAAATGTCTCTGTTCAAAGCATCTACAGGTCTATACAGCACTGCAGAATTTGGCTACCTATCTAAAAAGGTCAAAAGGCTCTCTTAAATGAGGCTACTGTTTATAGTTGTTGGTCCAATGTAAGATGAGCATCTCAGATTTCTGGAAGGGTCTTTTGAAATGTGAAAGTGTTATTGCCCTATAGTCAAGAACATGTGCATTTAAGTTCATGCAGATATTCTTTTGCTCAACCTCTCATTTAGATTTTTAAAACATTAAAAAATTAACCTTTAACATTTACATAATAATGGGGACATTTCAATTTTATAAAATCTGTGCATCCTATTTTAGGATTAATTTTGGTCAGGAAACAGCCTTTTTTGTTTATGAAGGCAGTTTGATAGTAATAAGACCAGCCCAGCTCAACTAAAAATGCCATTCTGAAGAGAAAAACAAATATCGTATATTAACACATACATGTGGCATTTAGAAAAATGGAATAGACCATCTTGTTTACAAACAGAAATAGAGACACAGAGGTAGAGAACAAACGTAGAGGGGGCGGGAGGAATTGGGAAATCGAGACTGACAGGTAAGCACTATTGATACTGCATATACAGTGGGTAACGGATGCAGACGCACTGTATCGCACAGGGAACTCTCCTTGGTGCCCCGTGGTGACCTGAACGGGAGGCAGGTCCAGCAGGGAGGGGATATACAGTATACACAGGGCTGATTCATTCTGCTGTACAATAGAAACTAACACAGCATCGTAAAACAGCAGAGGGTAACAGATGTGGAAAATGTTAGATACGTCAGTGTTTTCTTCTGTCTTACTCTTTACACCATTAAAGGCCATTCTCTTAAATGCGTTCTCCTGCTACTCCCCCCACCCCCAGCTTTTTTTAGGGAGTTTTAATATTTTAGAAGAAGCCATTTGCAATGTCTTCGAGTGTCTTCTGAGTGGTCTTTGAGGGTTCAGCAAGGATATTCAGACTAGTGGCTTCAGTCTTGCTTTTTGTCTTTCATCTGATATCACAATGGATATGAAACGCACGTCCTCCCCGCTGTGTGTGCTGATGTCTTGGTTGTCAGAAGATTCAAGAGCACTGTTACTTTTTTCCCAGCACTTTCTCCACAGAGCTGTGATACTTCTTACAAAACACATGCAGTTTTCTTGTGGCTGGCTGCTATATGGCCAAGTACTGATGAAGCAGAAGGGCTTCTGAGAAATGTTTGGTTCTTCCCCAGGAGAAGATATTCAAAGCCATCAGTATTTGAGGACAGCACCCAGTTGGTCCCAGGTCAACGCTTCTGGTCCTTAAGCCCGTTAAGCTGAGTGGTAATGAGATGCCCCAGCCAACATTAAAGAAATCGGCAGAGAGACCACCACTATAGACGCTCTTAATCCGGCTCCAGCAGCCTGGCCAGCAGAGTCCAGCTTTATATCCATTTGTCATTTTCGTAGCTCTTGTTTCCCTACTAGTATATCCAACTGATCGCCCTCCATCCAGTCTTCTAGCAGGAGGGACTGGCACGTTGGTCAGAATATAGCTGTGTGTTGAATCTTTTTGACATTGCAAGTTTCTCTTCTTGGATAGACTCCCCCAGTTTACATATAAAGATACTGAAGTGAACTTGTGCCCAGGATTACAGCTCAAACTGGGACTCTCAGACATTGCTGATGAGAGTGTCAGCGGGCACTATGGCTTTATAAAACTGGTAGTACCCATGTACTACCCATAAAACTACACACGCCTGTACCCTGTGACAGGGTGATTCTACTGTCAGTAATAGATCTAGGAGGAATGGTACCCGTGGGATAGGCATAGGGATGTTCAAACTGACGTGCATAATATCTCCAATTGAAAACAACCCTAAATATCCTCCAAAAGTGGAAAGGACAGGTAAATTGTGGGGTATATGTATATAGGGGAATCCATCCTCAAAATCAAAACAAGCTATTGTTGTATGCAGAGAGGCATAGGTGAATCTCACAGACATGAAAATAAGGAAAAGAAGCCAGATACAAAAGACTGTTCTGTGTGATTTCATTTGCATGGAGTTCCAGGACAGGCAAAACTAATTCATGGTGATGGGAGTAAGAATGGTAACTGTTTTCTAAGAGCGAGGGAATTCAGAATTTGGCAGAACTGAAGAGGAGGTATTCAGGACTCCATCCAGAAAAACAAACCTCAAGCAGAATGCTGCTTCATTTTTGTAGTAGCAATGCAATAGCAATTTATGTGTTATAATTTGACTCAAGATGATGTTTTATAATAAATCATACAACAACAAAAGAATGGTGTTTATTTCCAGAGAGTGGGTGGTCACTGAGCCAGGCACGAGGGAGCCTTGTGGATGCTGGGAATGTCCTGAATCAGGTTTCAATCAGTGCTTGCCCTTTTCCCTAGTGGCTCAGCTGTAAAGGACCTGCCTGCCAATGCAGGAGACGCAGGTTCGATCGCTGGGTCAGGAAGATCCTCTGGAAAAGGAAATGGCAATGCACTCCAGTATCCTTGCCTGGGAAATCCCATGGACAGAGGAGCCTGGTGGGCTATAGTCCATAGGGCCACAGAGTTGGACATGACTGAAGTGACTTAGTATGCATGTAATTCAGTGAAAAATGAAAGACTATGCTTCATTGACAGTTATGTGTGAGAGTCAACTACTTGGCATTCCAGTCTCTTTGAGAAATGGAGAAATAGGGCAGTTTCTCAAGAAATGGAGAAAGCGTTTGTATATGACAAAATTATCAAGTTGGGGGCATAATGAGTTTCTGAAAAGCTTTTGCCATTGTCCTGGGTCTTCCAGGTGACTTCTCCCCATTCCCCTTGGTACTTAGGGGGTCCATCCCAATATACCTGGGCAGTCCAGGACATCTCAGGAGTCCTTGTCCCCTTCTGGTGTTACTACTATCTACTTCCTTGTGCACCTGGCTCACTAGTCTGGGAGTTCCATGGACAGGATATTCGTTTCTCCAGGGCCTGGAGCCCAGTTATTGACTTCATGGAGAGTTATCGGATTTGTGAAACTCTTATGATTCGGATCCTCCTCACTTGTCACATGCGTTTGTGATTAACAGTTATAAAATGCAAGTGGGAAAACATACATGTCAGCATGAGCACGTCTCCCGGTGAACATGGTTCGTTTGCTCCTAACTGCTTCCTGTGCCTCATGCTTTCCTTGATTCCCCATTATGACCAATCTACTTACATAACTTTGAAAACTCTGTGCTCAGCCATAAGAAGGAACAAAACTGGGTCATTTGTAGAGATGTGCATGCACCTAGTATCTGTTATACCTAGTGAGATAAGTCAGAGAGAGAAAAATATATATTAATGCACATATATGTGGAATCTAGAAAAATTGTACAGACAATCCTATTTGCAAAGCAGAAATAGAGACACAGACATAGAGAATGGATGTGGACATGGTGGGGAGAGGTGGGGAGAAGAGGGTGGGGTGAACTGAGAGTTGCATTGGTATTTGTACACTACCATGGAAACAGCTAGCTAATGGAAAGCTGCTGTATATCACAGGGAGTTCCGCCTGGTGCTCTGTGACGACCTAGATGGGTGGGAGTGGAAAGAAGGTCCGAGAAAGCGGCAATGTATGTACACGTATGGCTGACCCACTTTGTTGGACAGCAGAAACTAATACAACATTGTAAAGCAATTATACTCCAAAAAAGAAAAAAAAATCTTGTGGAAGGAGAATAATAGAAAACAAGGGATTTGTAACGTCTTTGGCACCTAGGAAAATGTTTTCTTTAGTTTTCCAAGTCTAAGAGGAAGGCATTGGTTCCATTTTCCCAGGAATTCAGAGAAGCTTTTGTCTATCCTACTTAAGATAGGGCTAGATGCTGTCATTAAGAGGACTGCTGGCACCCACTGAAAGACACATCTTATTGGCCTTTTACAGTAGCTTGAACTGGCTAGCAGGGTGGTGTTGGAATCTAATTTACTGATCTCGGGCAAGAAACTGCTTCTCTTTGGTTGGATTTACCTAGATTCAAGGCCACTGGTTTACTTTAAATTCATAGGCTTGACTCAGAGATATCAGGTCCAATAATGTAGAAGCAAGGAGAAAAGGTTATTGATATATCAGAAGTGGAAAGTTCAGCAGGCAAGACTGGGTAGGTTCAGAGGGTGGCTAGACCTTTGGGGACATAGTCTTTGTTTCTTTAGTCATTATTTTTGTTTGGAAGTTGAAGTTAAGAGTTGGTGATCTCTATGAGTTAACATGCAGCTTTATGGGGGGAAAATGTTTCTTGATATTGTGCAGCTAACTCTCAGCATGGGTGTTTCAAATAATACAGAGAGACTGTTACAGGTTGAAATGTGTCTCTTCCCTACAGATATATTGGAATTATCACCCTTAGTACCTCTGAAAAGGAGGTCATGTTGGAGACAAGGTGTTTAGGCCCTAAGGCAGAGAAGGCAATGGCACCCCACTCCAGTACTCTTGCCTGGAAAATCCTATGGACAGAAGAGCCTGGTAGGCTGCAGTCCATGGGGTCGCGAAGAGTCGGACATGACTGAGCGATTTCACTTTCACTGTTCACTTTCATGCATTGGAGAAGGAAATGGCAACCCACTCCAGTGTTCTTGCCTGGAGAATCCCAGGGACGGGGGAGCCTGGTGGGCTGCCATCTATGGGGTCTCACAGAGTCGGACATGACTTAAGAGACTTAGCAGCAGCAGCAGCAGCAGGCCCTAAGACAGTGTGACTGATGTCTTTATGAAATGGGGGAAATTTGGACCCAGAGGCAGACAGGTATAGACAGAAGGCAACGTGAAGACACAGGGAGAATTCTACGTACCGGGGAGAGAGGCCTCAGGCCAACCCTACTGACGCCTTGAAAGCAGACTTCCAGCCTCCTGAACTATGAGGGAATGAATCTATTTTTGCTGTTTAAGCCACCAAGCCTGCGGTATTTTGTTATAGCAGCCTGAGAAAATGAATACAAAGACCTTTGAAGTATTTTGATTACTTGCCCTAAAGAAGGCTTGTGGATATTGAAAACTTTGGTATAAGCTAAGGTCTTTATTTTAAATTTAATCTTCACTTTATATTGGAGTATACTCGATTTACAATGATGTGTTAGATGGGAAAAGAATCTGAAAATTAAAAATTCTAAAAAGAAGCAGGTGAATAAGTAAAAGAAGATTGAAAATATGAAAATCCCATGGATGGAGGAGCTTGGTGCGGGTTGCTATCCATGGGGTCGCAAAGAGTCGGGCACGACTGGGCGACTTCACTCACTCATAGGGGAAGATCAATGGGTCAAAACCAGCTTCAGCAAAATCACCACCTTGAATAAAAAAGGATGACTAAGTTAACAGTAATTCCTCCTCCACCAGGCTCCCTGGGATGGGCCTTTATGAGTGATTTCATCTGTACTGGTGGGTTTACTGAGCCTGGGGCCAGGTAAGCAAGTTCTCTCTTTCTGCCTTCCTCGTCATGGGAGTTTATTCTTTTTCACAGTCAATTGGAAAGCAACAATCGCAAAGGCATTTGAAGAATACACACGTGGGGTGTTGGGCTATCTTTTCTTGGCTTGAAACTGTAGCGACTGGATCAGGAATCACAAAGAAGACCGTATAACCTGGCTTTTATATTTCAACAAACATTTCTTGAGTGCCGGCTCTGCCCCAGGTGCTGGCCGGGTGCTGGGTCCAAGCAATGCATGGTTGACTAAAAAGCACACAGTCCCTGCCCACATGGCACTTGGACCCATTGTTTAAGAAGCAAGCTTAAACCTGAGCCGCACAGGGCAAAAGCTCAGATTTGCAGAGGCAGGAAAAGACAGCGGTTTAGTAATCTGAATGGTAGCAGGTTGGGGAGGAGACAGTGAGGGCCAAGAATGGGGAGGTTTGGCAGGCTGACAAGACAAAGGTCCCCAGCCTAAGTCTGCGGATCAGCTAGCGCTATTCTAAGTCCACACGGTGCCTCTGTCAGCTTCCCACAGTCAGAAACTTGCCTGGTTTCCAGCCAAAGGTAAGTTCTAAAAGAAAAAAAAAAACATGGGCTTCGAATAGCAGTGTCTGCGCTTCTATCGCCGATTCTCCCCTGACCTTGAGAAGGTAATGAGTGAGCCCCAAGACTGGTGGAAAAGCAAGTATTTCTTTGGCATATTTCAGTTCAAAAGGCAAGTTCACGCATTTGTTTCTCGATGGTTCTTGCCACCCACCTTGAAGAAAAATAATTTTTGAAAGTATTTTCCCCCTCAGCATCTGTTTGTCTTGAAACAAAAGCCAGCCCTCAAAAATGTGTTGCAATATGTATACTCAGAGGCTTGAAGATGGGAGTCTGTGAGAATCTTGTAGATACTTGTAAGATTCAAGGAAAGTTCATGGCTCAGCATTACCTCACGCTCTGTGAGAGCCCAGAGGGGCTGTTCTGGGGTGGGTTTCCACGCCCTCCTCCAGGGAACCTTCTCCCCCCGGGACTGAACCTGCGTCCCTTACATCTCCTGCACCGGCAGGCAGGTTTTCTGTTTGTTTGTTTTTTGTTTTTCCCACTAGCACCACCTGGGAAACTCAGGCAGCCTATATAAGCCAGCGCAAATCTAAGCCTGTAAATACCTCAAGTTTATAAGATCAAACACTAAGCACAAACAGCCGACTAGGCTTAAAGCTATAGCCACTCAAATTATTTCCTTTCTTTGTTTCCGGTAGTTTCTGTAAGTTTCTTTTTTTTCTTTAGCTTGGGTCCCAGGACTGCTCTTAACCACTTGCAGTTTGATGTTGTCTGATTGAAAACCATTTTTTGCTCAAATAAACTCAAACTTTTTTAATACTCCCTGGCTTATCTTTTAACACTCCCAATCTTAACTTTTTTCTATCTGGGATTTAGAGAATTACAGACTTTTGCACTAGATGGAACCTCCAAAAGAAGAGCTATTTTTCAGTATTTGATCAGATTTTCATTACTTATTTGATATACTAACATGATGTTAATATATCAACACCTTTATTGGTGAAGGAAACCAGGGAACTGATAAATCTGAGAGGTGGGGGGGATAAAAAATAAAACAAAACACCTTGATTTTAATTTTTATTTGGTGGCTGCAGAACACCAGTACATATGCCCAGCCCTTGGCTAGGCGTGGAGATAAACAAGGCTCTATTTTGTCCTGAGGCCACAACCATTCAGAATGGAAGAGAAACGTCCAAGTGGTCATCATACAGGGTAGCACAGCGTCGCAGTGGTTCTCTTAAGATGTGAGAGGGACCTGTGTGGGGTGGGGAGCAATCAACAGGGAAGGATTCAGAGAACAGAGGGTGTTGAAGCCCCAAGGGTAAGCCAATAGCTGTCGGCCAGTTGAGAAAAGCGTTTCAGGCAGGGAAGAGAAAATGCTGGAAGACATGGAGAGTAAGGTGCGTTCAGCAAACGGCAAGAGGGGAGAGTGCGGTGCGGGCTGATGGGAGCTGGGGGATGGCAGGAAAGGTGGACGAGGCGCAGGTCAAGAAGAGCCTAACATGGCTGAGCTGGAGCTCATTGTGCTGGCAATGGGGGCAGCCACTGGTCCCCCAAATAAGGTCCAGTTTATATTTTATTATCTTTATTTGATTTGTATTCTTTAATCTACTTATTTTAAATCTAATTAAAAAATTTTATTGGAGTATAGTTGCTTTCAAATGCTTTGTTATTTTCTACTATAGCAAAGTGAATACAAACTGAAAGTGAGGGAATGGAAAAAGAGATTCCATGCAAATGGAAATCCAAGGAAAACTGGTTCAGCCACACTCATATCAGACAAAATAGACTTTAAAGCCTGTCACAATAGAAGGAGAACACTACATAATGATCAAGGGTCAATCTAAAAATAAGATATTTTAATTTTTTAAAAGATTTTGCTTTCGGGTCGCACCTTACTTTTTTACTTTTTGACCGCTTGCAGGATCTTAGTTCCCCAACCAGGGACTGAACTCAGGCCCTTCTCAGTGAAAACCTGGTGTCCTAGCCTCTGGACCGCCAAGGAATTCCCCAGGTTTGTATTTTAGAAAGATCCTCCAGGTAGGAGCTTGGAGGTGGGCTGGAGTGTGGGGAGCCTGGAGGCAGGAAGGCAGGAACAAGGTTGTAAGAGTCCAGTCTGGTCCCAGTAACTAGGGTGTGAGCTATCTGAAGCTATTACTATGATGTCCTGAGCGTTTGTCTTGTAATCTCATCATATCTGCAGAGAATATCTGACAGGATATACTCCACTTCCTTAAAGACTGACAAGACTAATTGTTTAATAAGTATACTAGTGGCATCCCTTGGGCATCTGAGGTGGCACTAATGGTAAAGAATCTACCTGCAGTCCAGGAGACCTGGGTTTGATCCCTGGCTCAGGAAGATCCCCTGGAGGAGGGCATGGCAACCCACTCCAGTGTTCTTGCCTGGAGAGTCCCATGGACAGAGGAGCCTGGTGGGCTACAGTCCATAGTGTTTCACAGAGTTGGACACGACTGAAGCGACTTAGCACACACGTGCCAGGGAAGGTGCTGGCCAAAATAAACACAGGAGCCAAACAGGGTATGCCAGGGTGAAGGGGGCTTGCAATCTTCGCGAGGCACCTGGATAGTTTCAGTGAGGTGATATTTTAACAAATATGATCCCCAAGGACCTTCATGTCAAGGGTTCAATTGTCTAAAGAGAGGTCATCTGTGGTCCAATAGTGTTTGCTGAGGCTGGCGACCAGATTGACCACAGGAGACCTGGTGATCATTCTGGAAAGAGGTTCTAGTTTGTTCCTCAGCTTGGAGCTGCTCCTGAATATTCAAAACAACTCACCACTCCCTCCCTCCTTTCCTTGGCCCCTAATTTATTTACTAAAAAAAAATGTTCAGCTCAGCTGTAGCATCTGTTTTCCAGGGAGGCCACTGTTTCTTACTCAATTTCCCAGCTGGTTTGACTTCTCAGGACACAAGCAGGTCATCTGACCGGCCCAAGGCCACACAGTGAGCACAGGGTTCAGCCAAACATAAACCCAACCTTATTATTATTATTTTTCTAATTGCACAGTTTCTGGGAGCTTCATAGCTGTGGCAGATGGGATGCTAATGGCATTGACTGAAAACTTACAGGAGCAACTTCAGTGGAGAACTCTGCATCTGGCTCAGGGAATGTGTATGAATGGTTTCCCCATTGGAGAAGGCAAAGGAGGAAGTGTGACCCTCCCAATTCAAAGGCCATTTTGCATATGGTGGCCATCGTTCTAATGCAGCAGGATTTTGGTCTGGCATCTTCTTCAAAGAACTCACTCCAGGGTCTCAGCTTTGTCCAGTTAAATTATACTTTCTCTTCCTGACACCTTCTTGCCTCTTCCCCCACCCTCCCCCTGCCCCACCAGCAAGTTCATACCCACACTGTTGGTACTACAGTGTGATGGAATTTCTGGGTACCAACTGCATGGTGTTTGTAGGTGAAACAATTTGGGGTAACTGCAGTGGGGTTGAATTTGTTACATGTTTAGACCATTTGAAAGCACCTTTTGAACATTCTCATCTGTGATTGTCCTTTATGTTCCCATTAACCTTTGGGTTGCATTTTTCAAGTTAGTATGTTCAGCTTTAATTCTCTCAATTTTGGGTATCTTGTGTCCTTAAAAGTTACAGAATCCTATGTTCAAATAAAAATTGATGCAAAAGCTTGGTGCATCTTTCATGGAATTTCCACTGAATCCTTGCCCAAAAGGCTTTTCCACTATCTTCCTTACCCATCAGCCTCCCTTCATGACTCATGGGACATCAGGCAAAGGTCTTCAGCTCTCTGCGCCTCAGTGTTCTCATCTGTGATTTGGGTCCATGATGACAAACTTTAATGAGATGATGCATGACAGGTCTGTTGGTTTTTTCCCCACACCACCAAGAAATTCTCCCACATCAGCTGAGTGTCCTACAATTCAACTCAGTTTTGACCCTATTTACCCAGAGATAGTGTCAGCTCCCACTGGTTAAGAGTTCAGTTCTACAAGATTGCTACCCACATCAGATGCCAATTGCAAGCCTAGATTTTCATCTGCACTTCTGACCAAACAGCTACACATTGGGTGTTTTCATGACATCTTCCTGGGTTTGATTAATTTGCCAGAGCTTGTCACAGAACTTAGAGAAAGATCTTACTTCTGACATTACCTGTTTATTGTAAAAGGACATAATTCAGTAACAATCAGATGAGATGTGTAAAATAGACTCTCCAAAGCTTGTCCTTTTGGGGTTTTAGAGTAGCTTCATTAGAAATCATATTGATTATCTCACTGGCCAGATTGAACTCAACCTTTGGCTCCTCCCCTACCCCAAGTTGGAGGGTGAGGTTGAAAGTTCTAATCCTCTGAGTTTCCCTTGGCAACCAGCTCCTATCCCTAGGCTACCTAAGAACTTTCCAAAAGTGACCTCATTAACACAAAGTCCACGGCTTTTAGGAACTTGGTGACCGAAATGGGGATGAAGATCAAATGTATGTTTCTTGTTATAAATCACAATATTACATGCACACACAGTGACCTGCACGCTAGATGTTCTAAAGTTAGTCTCCTGTTCCTTGGCTTATTGTTATTTGGGCTCTAATGCTGAGAAAGATTGAAGGCAGGAGAAGGGGACCACAGAGGATAAGATGGTTGGATGGCATCATGGATTCAATGGACATGAGTTTGAGCAAGTTCCAGGAGATAGTGAATGACGGGAAAGCCTGGTGTGCTGCAGCCCACGGGATCACAAAGAGTCAGATGTGACTTAGTGGCTGAACAACAACATCTGTATATACCATATATGTAAAACATAAATATTAAATCATTCATCACATCCACTTTATTTCTCTTTCTTCCTTATCTATCTTTCAATTCACATGTGGTCGGGAATATATATCTCAATGTACATATGGTGTATGAATATTTACTTAGAATTCTAGGTCTGGACCTTTTCTTGGTAGCAATTTAGCCTTAAGCAATTTTCTCTACCTGCTTGAGCACAGTTTATTCATTTGTAAAATAGGAAGACTCACATATGTTTTGAGAACCTTACAAAGTCAGCATAATACTCACATTGGTTCCACACAGATGTAAGGGCTTTCAGTAAGAAAGCCTACTGACAGGCTGAGTCCAAAGAACAGGGGATGGATTTTTAAATGTGTGTTAGTCGTTCAGTCATGTCCACCTCTTTGCGACCCCATGGGCTTAGCCTACCAGTCTCCTCTGTCCATGGGAGTCTCCAGGTAAGAACACTAGAGTGGGTTGCCTTTTCCTTCTCCAGGGGGATTTTCCTGACCCAGGGATCAAATGTGGGTCTCCCGCATGGCATTACCATTTGAGATTCTTTACCATTTGAGCTACCTGGGAGGCTGAATACAAATTCCAGTGGTATGGTTACATTTTTTTTGCCTGTTTTGTCGTTCAGTTGTGTCCAACTCTTTGCGACCCCATGAACTGTGACCCGCCAGGCTCCTCTGTCCATGCAGTTCCCCAGACAAGAACACTGGAGTGGGTTGCCATTTCCTTCTCCAGGGGATCTTCCCCACCCAGGGATTGAACCCAGGTCTCCTGCATTGCAGGCAGATGCTTTACTGTCTGAGCTACTAGGAAGTAATTAATATTATCTTAAAAAAAATTACATTAATCTTCCTTAGTTTACTTGCTTTTCTTTGCCATTGATTCATTCCACAAGGGTTTCCTATGTTTTAAAGATTAAGAACCACAAAATACCAAAGATGAGTTGACTCTTGAAGGTCATATGTTAAGTGGGGCTTCACCTTGAATCCCTCCAAGTGTATTACCATGCCACCTACCACAGCCGTCACTGCAGCAGTCAATAAACACATTGAGTTAATAAACACTTGGGTTAATAAACTCACAGTGAGAAGTGGGAAGAGATGGAAGGTTAACACACTTAAGGTGGGTACGTACACTGTTAAAGGGCCACACTCCCTTGAATCCTGTATTAGGCAATGCTCCCTGTCTCTCTGTGTCTCTCACAATCTCTGTTTCCCTGCTGGGGTTATGAGGTAGGCCAGAGCTCATAATGAACAAGGGGGCCAGCACAGGAAAAGTGTGTGAGGCAAACCCAAACTTGCTTTTACGAGACACACAGACCAGTTTGCTTGGTCATATATGCATCTTGCCCCTTGGCCTGCTGGCTTTTATCTGTGGCAGAAAATTGATAGGGCCAGAACAGGTGTTCCCAGTGAGTTCCCACCCACTTAAGGCCTGGTGGATTTTGAGTATCTTAATGCTTTAGTGTAACTTTGAATACTTCATCCCTTCCCCTACCACCAGTACTCCTGTGTTCTACTTATTTATCTGTTTTAACGTTTCTCACCAGCCACTTGCATCTCTTAATTTCCTCTATCTTTATTGGTCTGTTTCTCTTACAGGGTTGAATAGGACATCCTTAAATAATGCAGTAAGCATATAGGCAATTATGTGCTACAATTCTTGTGTGAAACAAGCCTGGACTTCCATTATGCCTTCGCCTTCTTTCTGTTCTCAGATTGAGACAAGGAAGCTCGAGGGAAGGAATGGAGACCAGGTTGAGACATTAAAAACAGACAAACATCCCAGCATGCTCTGGGTCTTTTCAGAATAAAACTGCAGCCAAGAGGAATATCAATGCATGTCAACCTTTTGCAGGCCACCTGAAACTGGAAAAAATCCGGACAGGCCCGGGTTGAAACCCTAGTGCTTCTAAGTGACTGAATAACATGACTCTAGGAGAACTGCTTAAACTTCCTAAGCCTTCTTTTCCTGCTTATGAAATAAGAATAGAATTGCTTTCTCAAATTATATGAGGAGAAGCATGCAAAGGGCCAGGTGTCTAGGCTGGCCTTAAGCTGAAATTCATACAAATGTAAGCTCTGCTGTTTCCCCACACACGTTTTTTTTTCTTTCTTTTTAATTTTTTTTTTTTAAAATTATAAAAGTATGGTAGCACATTTATAGGAGACTTGGAAAATTCTGAGCAAAGTTACATACAGTTCGACTATATATTACAGCTATTTTTAAGTACATAAATTAAGATTTGTAGTTGGAGTTTCAATATCAGATTCTCAAAGATTAATCAAATAAATAGACAGAAAAGTAGAAGGATATAGTAGATCTATATAGACCTATGGGCTTCCCCTGTGGCTCACCTGATAAAGAATCCGCCTGCAATGCAGGAGACCTGGGTTCGACCCCTGGGTTGGGAAGATCCCCTGGAGAAGGGAAAGGCTACCCACTCCAGTATTCTGGCCTGCAGAATTTCATGGACTATATAGTCCATGGACTTGCAAAGAGCTGGACATGACTGAGCGACTTTCACTTGTATCTTACTATACAGACCTATAGTAGTAGAGAAGCTGCTGCTGCTGCCGCTGCTGAGTCGCTCAGTCGTGTCCAACTCTGTGCAACCCCATAGACGGCAGCCCACCAGGCTCCCCCGTCCCTGGGATTCCCCAGGCAAGAACACTGGAGTGGGTTGCCATTTCCTTCTCCAAGTAGAAAAGCACTGTGAACCAATTCAACATAATTAAGATTTATACAATTTTCACACAACAGCAGGATGCAAATTCTACTCAAGTTCTCAAAGACTATAAACCAGGAGGCTCTGGAACATATCCAGGGGACATAAGACAAGGTGCCAAAATTTCATGGTCTAAAGGTACTGAAATCATAGAGTCTGTTCTCTTATCACTGTCCACACACTTCTTATGTCTCTTCATTCTAGGCTTCAAATCGTCCTCAAGCCAATGACATTTATCACCCTCAGACTCCAGCTGCAAGTTTGACTCAGAGTAGTGACAGGGGATGCTGTTGGGTTTGGGGGCTCCCAGCAGTGTGAGGGGTTTGCCTTTTGGTGGGAAGTCTTCTGCTGAGGGCGTCTGCTGCTTTGAGTGAGTCTCTTTGGGGATCCTTCTTTCTAGACCAAGAATGCTTCAAGGAAGACACAATAAATTGTGCTTGGGGCTGACAGCCACAGCTGCCAAGGGCAGAGCTGCACACAGCAGGCCTTCTTGTTCTTTGAAAAGCACTTGGAGCCCCTGGGGTAAAGTTTCCTGTAAGTGTGGGTGTTAAAATGGTTTGTTTTGGTGTTGTTTTTGATACGCGCAACTCGGTCCAGAGGCTAAGACAGGCAAAGCCTTGCCAGAAAATCATCACAGAGGAATAAATAATATCATAACCACATCCTGAAGCCCAGCAGTCATCCTCCACACTCTCAGCCCCTCAAACCCCTTCTCTGGTCTCCAGTTCCAAACTTGTAAGGGTTTTAGCAAAGAGGCGCTAGGCAGAAAAATGTTCCAGAGCTCTCTTGGCTCAGCAGGGCCCGCCCATGCTGGAACCGGGAGATTTCCAAGGCAAACAGGCTGTGTTATCACCCCAGACTTTCTTGGCACAAACAGACCGTTTCCAGCTCTGAAACATATTTTCAGAGGATAATGGACAACCAGTCCCAGAGTAAACACAGGCAGTTTGCAGGTGTTATGTTCCTTTGTGTTCGCCAAACAGATGTTCTTCTCTGGGACTGGTTCTTTGGGCTCCCCAAGCTGAACAGAAATGTCCCTCTTCCTTGCTCTTTTCAATAAAATAAAGCAAGGTTCTCATGAGAGAGTTCCCAAAATGAGCTGTAGGTTTCACTTTGAAAACTATTAATCTATCTGTGTCAATGTTTCATTCTTTTCTTCCCCCTTAATCTGGATTAGGCCAAAAAACACCAGTCAAAATAAACATGTAAATCTTGACCTTAAAAAAAAAAAAATGACTACTATAGCAGGGCTATAAAAGTTGCCCTGGGGAACTTAGGTTGCAGAATTCAAGCCTGTGTCCTTGTGGTCTGGTCTGGCATAGCTGCGGTGGACACCGGCACGTGCTCCAATCAAGGCCAAATAAGGAAGGTGCCAGCTGCTGTTTCTCGCACTGTCCGGCATGCTGGGGACACTCATATGCGGGCGGCTTGTTCTCTCTCTCTCTCTTTTTGGCCAACTGTGCTGTGCGCCAGTGGGTCAACTTGGAGAAGGCTGAGTGTTTCTAAAATGTTTGAGGGATTGAGAGAGGCGGTGAAGTAGGTGAACTTGGATTTAGGAACTGAGACTCTTTCAAAAGCCACCCTGAAGTTCAACTTCATGTGTCATAAGCCTAGGAAGGTTCCACCCGGTTCTTGGTGAACAGCTCTTGGTTTGAGTATTGAATGGGTTTAACCATAGGTGCGGGAGATTTACAGGAGGCTCTCTTTGCTGTTAAACCTTAGAATCTGGGTGCAGAAGAGAGGTCCCCATTCTTTCATCTCAGTGTTCCCTAGTTTGGGAGTAGCATCAGGTTATCAGTTGTCAGTCACTGAATCTTATTCACTCTTCTGAGGATATTCCCAGCACAGAGCAACCTGAGTTTCCCAGGAATCCTGCTGCTTGGGACTGCTCAGTCTTTCCCCAGCTTATAATAAAATGAAGTAGCCCTAAAATGTCCCAGAGCTTGAAGTTTGATTGTGAAAAATACATACAGTCTGGTTGGCTGCATAAGAAATTCAAGGTCACACGTATTACCTGTTCCTCAAAGTACTAGGGTTATAAGATCTTTGTGATCTTCTTTGATCCTAATTAATAATACCTTATGATACCATAAGTAGTGTCTTTTGTGAACCATTTTGGTTTACTTGATTCAGGACAAATTTATAAGGCAGGTGGAATTAAGGGCTCCTTTACAGGTGAATTAACTTGGTCTCAGTGAGTGTATGTGATTTACCCAAAGTAAATTGCCAGTTAGTGGGAGAACCAGACTCTAATCTCTTAACTCTGACTCCAGGGTTTCCCCTGCAGGCTGGGAGTTCAGTGGGGGTAGGCTCGTGTACCCTAGATGAGTGCATGAAGCAGGAATTAAACAACTTTGCCTACAAAAAGTGGTTTGTTGCCGAGTCCGAGAAAGAATCTTCTTTTCTTGACTCCTTGTCCGATATTTCTTTGGATCTTCAGGAAATGGTGAAAGGGGAAATCTGTGAAAATGGCAGAGATTTTGTAACCATAGGAAAAGATATCCAATATATAAATCCTATCTTCAAAGCGATTATAAATTTGTAGAGTATATATCATGGCAACCCACACCAGTATTCTTGTCCGGAGAATCCCATGGACAATTTGCCAGACATTTCCATGCCCATTCAAAATTTAGCCCAATCAAGAGGACTGTCTTCTGCTCTAAGCAAAGTGAAATAGCTCTTTGTGCGTTGGTAGACTTGCCCTTCGGCTTATTTTCTGAGACTTGCCTGATAAAGTTAGGATGTTGGTGTCTGAAAGCAGTCTGGGGACTGAGCTGAGCCTGAGCTTCCGGCAGAGTCCCTAACCTCCTCCCTCTTGTGCCTGACTCTGCAGAGTGAACTGGGTCATCTGCCCACGCGTGTTGCAGTCCCGCTCTTCTGCTCTTTCTGTCTGCACACTCTCGCTCCTCTGCTTCTTCCCATGTCCTGCTCTCAGTCAGGAATGCCCTTCCTCCATCTCTTTTGCTGAGGAAGCTCCTACACATACATAGGAACCCAAATTGAATGACCCCTCCCTTTTCCCCCCCCAAATCTTTAAAAATCCCTCTCCAACCTCCCCGCCTCTTGCTGGTACCTTTTATAGCATCTTGTTTATGCAGTAATTATTGTGCCAATCATATTTAACCAGAAATTACTAGAAATCCTTGCCTTTTTATAGGCAGGTGCTGTATTCTGTTAATTTGGGTATCCTTTGAACCTAGGGAAATATCTGGTACAGGTTAAAGGATTAAATCTTTGTTGGATAAGCCAATGACAGACTGAATGAATGAATTGGAGAGAGAGATATAGAAAGACTAGCATGCATTTTAAATTTATGAATAAAGATGAGACAATTTATTCATAATTTGAGATCAATAGACATTTCTAGCACGATCTACTGAGTGCCGAGCTTCTGGAATGCCAAGCATCCAGCTCAGTACAGAACTAATATTAGGGGTTCAGTAAAGCTTGGTTGATTGAATGAAATTGATGTATGAACAAATGGTCTGATTTCATATCAAATCTGATATGAACAGATTCTCCCGAAATTCTGTAGATTGACCTTTGGCTTCATTCATTTATTCATTTAGCTTATGTTTGGTGATCTTTTATTATTACATGCCTGCCCTTATGCATTTCTTCTTTCTGTTCCTGTTTGATACCTAAGCACTGGGGATGCTAATGCTCTTATGATACATTGCAAATGATGATACAAGGAAGTTTAGAAACTTTGTGAGTTATGGTACCAAGTAGAGGCTCACTGGTTATTTTTGAATTTGACTTTCCTTCCTGGGGTTCCTAGCATCCGAGATCATTAAAAATAGATAACATTTCAGACCATTTTAAACACCTATCTTACTTTATTTCCACCATTAATTTTGCTATTTCTTCCTGTGGTTCTCTGAGGTTGAGAGAGAAACCTCAAGGTCACTTTCGATATCAGACCATTTCATTGCTCAGGGCTCACATTTCTAGGTAACTTTTATTCTCAACGTTTTGCAGTTTGTTTTTTCTAATCAAAAGAGGGCTTGCAAAACTGTACTTTGTAGTCAAAATGCAGGATTTGGAAACTTGAAACTCGGGTTAATATGACCATTCTAGTGTCATTTGGATTTAAACTTCGAGGAGAAGCTGGGAATGGTGCTCTTACCTACCTAAGGAAGTCAGGTTTACTGTGTACCACAGGACAAACATTTGAGTGCTTGCCATGTGTCAAGGACATAGTTGTGGTCAAAAGCTCAAGGAAGACAAAAAATTTAATGCTTTTTATTATAGATTTTATATTTAACAACTCAAGTTTAGGTCATGCTTTAAAACTAACTGTTTACAGAAGTTTTATGTGTGTAAGAGTAATCATGAATATGCTTATGGCATTTTTTTAGTTACACTGTGCTTAATAAATATCTTTGGAGTGCATAAATGATTGACAAGTAAAATGTGGCAAGTAAAGTTGCAAATGACAAGTAAAATTTAGAAAACGTGGGGAGAATATTCAGCTAGATAATCTATCTGATGTGTAAGTCATGCTTAAGGCTTTTATTAATGTTAATATTTCACCAGCAACTGAACAGCAGACAACAGCTTCCCCTTTGTTGTTTTTTGGCTGTGCTGGGTCTTCGTTGCTGCATGTGGGCTTTCTCTAGTTGAGGCGTGCATGCTCAATCACTTAGTCATGTCCAACTCTTCGCGACCCCATGGACTGTAGCTTACCAGGCTCCTCTTCCCATGGGATTTCCCTGGCAAGGTACTGGAGTGGGTTGCCATTTCCTTCTCCAGGGGATCTTCCTGGCCCAGGGATCGGCCCTGTGTCTCCTGCACTGGCTGGTGAATGCTTTACCACTCAGCCGCCTGGGACGCACTAGGCGGGGCCTATTCTCTAGTTGCAGCGTGTGGGCTTTTCGAGGCATGGCTTCTCTCGCTGCAGAGCACAGGCCCTGGGGTGCATGGGCTCAGTAGTTGTGGTGCATGGGTTTAGTTAGTCCATGCATGTGGGATCCTCCCAGACCAGGGTTTGAACCCGTGTTCCTCATGTTGGCAGGCAGATTCCTAACCACTGAACCACCAGGGAAGTCCGACAGTTCCACTTTGATCCTATTATTCTCTCTTTTTGTTAGTCCATCTGGGGCAGGACTGAAATCCTTTCACCCCAGCATCAGTGCAGTGCAGACCCATCTCCTGTTTCTTATTTCCTCACCCACTTTGATGTGCTTTGTAGCATTTGGGTCCATATCTGTTTCCTTCCTAGATTGCAGGATTCTTTGAGGCAGGGACTTCCTTATTCGTCTCTTTCTCCCCATCCCAAAGTCTACTATAACATGCAATATATGTTTCTTAAATAAATACAGTCTTTCCCAAAAAATAACAGCACCCCCGCAAAGGTCAAAAGATAGAAACGTCTGAGCATGTTGACATTTTTATTCTCCTTGCCTCTTGTCTGCACCAATGACTGAAGGTCTTCTATTTTCCCTCCCTTCAAACTTCCTTTTCTCCTGGTTGGAGCCTTGGCACGGATGTGTTAAAAGAACAAAAATATTGACTGCTTGAGCCATTGATCGAATCTCAGCCAGAGAGGAAAACAGGCCTCAGAAGGCCTGACTCCGCTTTCCTGGGCACCACTCATGAGGCTGCCGGTGCTAAGCCCCTTGTGAGAGTCGGGCCCACGTGCCTGACAAGCTGCAAAGGCACACACTTTCAGTTCTGCTCTGAAACAGTGTCTGAAATCAATAGCCATCACACGGAACATGGCAGAGGAGGGGAGGCTGGCGGGCTGCCTCTGTCATTTCAGGAACATCTCAGCTGTCCCCAAGTGTGGCGGTCTGGCCTTGTTCAAGCCCGCATTGTGCTGGGCAGAGGGAGCCTGAGCTGTTCTCTTCAGACACTTGGAGCAGTTTTGATCCGTGTGATCCGGTGAGATTGTATGGAGAGAGTAACGTGAAAACTCAATGACATCATGTGTAAAATAGGTAGCCAATGGGAATTTGCTATAGGACTCACGGAACTCAAACCTGGGCTCTGTAACAATCTAGAGGGATGGGATGGGGTGGGAGATGGGAGGGAGTTTCAAGAAGAAGGGGACATATGTATACCTATGGCTGATTCATGTGGATGTACGGCAGAAACCAACAAAACTCTGTAAAGCAATTATCTTTCAATTAAAAAATAAATTAATTAAAAGAAATAGAAAATCTGAGACCTTGTCCTGTGGTCTGGTCTAGCAGGGCCTGTTTTAATTCACTGAATTGATTTGTAGGGCCGATGTCATTAAAAAAAAAAAGTGACTCCTTTGGTTGCTCTACAAGAGAGATGGAGAGCCATGAGCCATTCTTGGTGGGTTGCTGAGGCTGATCCGTGCAAGGGGTTGATGTCTGGCCTTCCCAGTGAGTCAGGACATGGATGCGCTCCTGGAATATGGTCTTTGAGACCACACGTGGTGTGTCCATGTGGGTGCCTGGTGGAATATGCAAGTTCCCAAGTCCTAGAGCCTTTCTCTGGTATTCTCACATCACATCACATCTTTTCTTGGAATTAATATAGATATGCACCCATTTTAACCAAGACAGACCTGAGTACTCTTAGGATTGACTGGTATGATCTTCTTGCTGTCAAGGGGCTCTCAAGAGTCTTCTCCAGCACCACAGTTTGAAGGCATCAGTTCTTCAGCGCTCAACCTTTTTTATTGTCCAGCTCTCACATTCATACATAACTACTGGAAAAACCATAGCTTTGACTTGACAGACCTTTGTAGACAAAGTAATGTCTCTGCCTTTTAATATGCTGTCTAGGTTTGTCATAGCGTTTCTTTCAAGCAGTAAGTGTCTTTTAATTTCATAGCTGCAGTCACTGTCCACAGTGATTTTGGAGCCCAAGAAAATAGTCTGTCACTGTTTCCATTGTTTTCCCGTCTATTTGCCTTGAAGTGATGGGACTGGATACCATGATCTTTGTTTTTTGAATGTTGAGTTGTAAGCCAGCTTTTTCGCTCTCCTCTTTCACCTTCATCAACCAGTCAATCCTAAAGGAAATCAACCTTGAATGTTCACGGGAAGGATTGATGCTGAAGCCAAAGCTCCAACACTCTGGCCACCTGATGCAGACAGCCAACTCATTGGAAAAGACCCTGATGCTGGGAAAGACTGAAGGCAGGAGGAGAAGGGCATGACAGAGGATGAGATGGTTGCATGGCATCACTGACTTAAAGGATATGAGTTTGAGCAAACTCTGAGAGACGGTGAAGGACAGGGAAACCTGGTGTGTTGCTGTCGATGGGGTCACAAATCGTTGGACTCGACTTAGTGACTGAACAACAGCAACAATTTGAGAGGACCAAGCCTATCTCTGAGATAGGGAGCCATTCACGGCAGTTCTCATAGGATAAGTTGCCATCCAGTTATCCTTGTGTTGGGAGGCTTCCCACGTGGCCCTAGTGGTAAAGAACCCGCCTGCCAGAGCAGGAGACATAAGATATGTGAGTTTGATCTCTGGATCGGGAAGATCCTCTGGAGGAGGGCGTGGAAACCCACTCCAGTATTCTTGCCTGGAGAACTGCACGGACAGAGGAGCCTGGCGGGTTACGGTCCATAGGTTCACAAAGAGTCAGACATGCCTGCAGTGACTTAGTACACGCAGGCATCCTTGTGTGGGACAACCTTTTCTCTCTGATCCTTTTCTTCTTGCAACTCCCAGCACCCCCAGTTGTTTATCTGATGTGTCCTGAGGCTCATTTCTCTCTTAAATTGTGGTAACAGGGCATCCTAATTGTTCTTTCTGTTCCCAGATTCTTCTGTCTCCAATTAGGTTCATCCTGTGCTTTCAGAGTGCCCATTCTCACACAGATTGGATCATCTTCATTTCCAACTATGTTCTCCAAAGCTTCTCATGCTCATCTGTAGAGTCTTTCCAAGCATATTTGAAATGCACTGTTGTATCTTGGCCTCAGCCCACACACCAAACCCTGACTCTGGTCTCTCTTTTCTCTAGATTTCTTTTCTAGAAATATAGGATGGTTTGTCCCATCTCAAACATGACTGTACTGCTAACTAATTTGTATGGCAAGCTCTTCTCCACCTGTCAAGACTCTGCTCAAATATCATTTTATTTCTGTAACTCCCATGTTTTCCTGATGCAAAGAATTAATCTACCCTTTCTGATCCCTTGTGAAGTTTCAGTCTTGCCCAACTCTTTGCAACCCCAGGGACTGTAGCCCGCCAGGCTCCACTGTCCATGGAATTCTCCAGGCAAGAATACTGGAGTGAGTTGCCATTCTCTTCTCCAGGGAATCTTTCCAAATCAGGGATCGAATCTGGGTCCCATGCACAGCAGGCAGATTCTTCACCATCTGAGCCACCAGGGATATTAGCACACATGGCAAGCTCTTTTCCACCTGTCAAGACTCTGCTCAAACATCATTTCATTTCTGTAACTCATGTTTCCTTGACACAAACATGAATCATTCTACCCCTTCTGATCCCTTATAATGTTTCACATACCTTTATAGTAACATTGACCAGTGTCATTTTACCATCAATATTTATTTTCATAAAAACCTTCTATAATGAGCTGTGAAGGGAGAAATTTTAATTTATATTTGAAATTCTGTGCCCATCACGGTGCCTGCTAGTGGCCTAGTAAGTGCTTTGACAAAAACCTGGATTAAATCTTCAAATTTGAGACATATGTGTCCCTTGGGTTTGACCACTCATGAATATGACATGTTGATATGTTAATATTTTTATTGATTGCTGCTACTGTTTTAGGGGTTGACTATAGATATTATGCCATTTTAAAATCATATACTGTTGGATCCTGGCATTATTAAGCTTCTGATTCATGTACTTCTTTTTGTTTAGAACAGTCCTTCTTAAATTTTTTGTTTCCAAAATTCTGGGCTCGGATGCATGCAGTATTCTGCATATATTATATAAAGTGTCCATGAACTTTCCAAAATCTATCCAAGAAGTAGACTTACTTAGAAGTTTCTAAAGGAGGAGAATCTTTTAGAAAGAGGCCTCTGCCTTGATTTTTCTGCATGATGACTTGTCTATGGGAAAGATAGGCTTATGAATAGGGAAGCCAGGTTTCATTGTTTATATTTTCATTACCTGGGAGCAGCCTGAGATTAATCCGTCAGGCACTGAAATCAACATGATTTTCAGGTGGTCATATGTTTTCCCAGGACTGGTTTAAGTCAATGCTTCCATGGTAACTAGGTGGCAAGAGAAACCCACAGTCGCTTCATAGTCATCACCCATATGTCCCGAGGCATAATTCCTAATGAAAAGAAGCCCGACTAGACTGCCTAGGCTTCAAACCTGGCTCCTCTAAGGGGCATGACCTTGGGTAAGTCACTTAGATACTTCCAGCTCCAGTTTCCTCATCTGTAACATGGGAATCATAAAAATTGTCACAGGGGATAAGATCACAGGTATGACCCAGCATAGAACATTAAAGATTTATGTAGAAGTCTTGGCTTGATGTCTGTGTGGCCCGAAAGAAAAAAGCTATTTATAACGATTTCTTTTATCTGAGACTCCTTTTTTATTGGCATTGAGTTTGTTCTTCTAGACTTGGTTTTTTCAAAATTGTTTAACTGAAGTATGGTTGACGTACAACGTCATGTTAATTTCCGATATACAGCAAAGTGAGTCAGTGACACATATAGATATTCTCTACTAGATTTGGTTTTGGCTCATTTTTCATACATTTGATAAGTTAGTATTTGATGTAAGGGGATGTTGTGAATTTGAATATTTAAAATTGCCACTCTTTACAATAACGCACATTTCGTGTACGTGCCGTCACTTCAGTCGTAACAAATCTTTGTGACCCCATGGACTGTCGCTTACCAGGCTCCTCTGTCCATGGGATTCTCCGGGCAAGACTACTGGAGTGGGTTGCCATTTTCTTTTCCAGGGGATCTTCCCAACCCAGGGATAGAACCCACATCTCTTGCACCTCCTACATTGGCAGGAGGATTCCTTACTACTAGCGCCACCTGGGAAGACCAACACACATCCTCAGTTCAGTCACTCAGTCATGTCCACCTCTTTGAGACCCCATGGACTGCAGCATGCCAGACTTCCCTGTCCATTACCAACTTCCAGGGCTTGCTCAAGCTCATGTCCTTCAAGTCGGTGATGCCAACCAACCATCTAATCCTCTGTCATCTCCTTCTCCACCTGCCTTTAATCTTTCCCAGCATCAGGGTCTTTTCCAAGGAGTCAGTTCTTTGTATCAGGTAGCCAAAGTATTGGAGTTTCAGCTTCAACATCAGTCCTTCCAATGAATATTCAGGATTGATTTCCTTTAGGAAACCTGATTTGATCTCCTTGCAGTCCAAGGGACTCTCAAGAGTCTTCTCCAACACCACAGTTCAGAAGCATCAGTTCTTCGGTGCTCAACTTTCTTTATAGTCCGACTCTCACATCTATACATGATTACTGGAAAAACCATAGCTTTGACTAGGTGGATTTTTGTTGGCAATCTTATATGCCAAATAATTTTAGGGATGAAATATCAGGAGGAAAGAAAGACCAGCCACCAACTTAGAGGCCAATGTTGGTTAAATTTTAAGAAGCTAAGTGGCGCTAGTGGGAAAGAATCTGCTGCCAGTGCAGGAGACACAGAAGACCTGGATTGGAGCAGGTTGGATCTTTGGGTTGGGAAGACCGCCTGGAGAAGGAAATGGCACTCCTCTCCAGTATTCTTGCCTGGAAAATTTCATGGGCAAAGGAGCCTGGCGAGCTAAGGTCCATGGGGCTGCAAAGAGCTGGGCACAAGCAACTGAGCACACAGTGCAGGATTAGAAGGTTATTTTATACGATGTCTTTTGTATTTTGGGGGAACACAAAAGTAACGATACACATTAGTAAATGACTAGTGTCCCAATCCTTTTAGTGTTTCTTAGCCCCTTTGATTAGTAGGCAACAGGAGGTGAAAATAAATCCTAGTCTTAGTAAATATGAGGTCAGAGAAACTGACTGAAAATATATATTTGAATTGATATTTAAGCAGCTTTGAATATGTATCATGTGCCAACTACTGCCTTTGCATGTAACGTCTCAATTTTCATAAATCTGTAAGACGGATCTTATTACATGATTTCAGAGGTGAGGAAATTAAGGCCTGAGGAGGTTATAAAAAGATTATGTTTTAAAAAGATACTTTTTCTATTGAATAAATTTGGCCTTTTGTCTAGGTTTGCTGATTTCAGGTGAACTGGATTTAAGGACGGCTGAGTCACTGACATGGTAAATTAGTTCTCTCATTTGAACAGCAGGATTTTCACAGCCTGCTTTGTCAGGAAAAACATTCCTTTGAATATTGCTTTTTGTTTAAAACAGAAATCATTGTGTCAAATGCTTCTGATTTGGCTGCAGAGCAAGCAACAACATGCCAGAAATACCAAGAAAGGAGAAGAATACCACGTGGCAAATTACCTCTACTTCTCAACCGAAATAGACCTTTGACTGAGGTTATGTCAAAGTCTGTTTTACGTTCCTTCAGTGGTGTTTAGAGATGATCTCTTCAGGCTGTTCTCTTTGCCTAAATATTAGTTTGATGCCATTCTTCATTTTGTCATCGTTAAAGCAGTTGAAAAGATAGCTTTCTATAATGGCGCTAGAAGCACTATTATTTGTGTGTGATGGCTTAGAGCAGCAGTTCTCAACAAAGGGTCCACTTAGCCGCTGGGTACATTGGCCAATGTCTGGAGACACTTTTGCTTGTCTATACCTGGAGGTTGGTAACGGCATCTAGGGAGCAGATGCAAGAGATTCTGCTAAGAATGCTATAGTGCCCAGAACAACACACATCATCTGCCACCACCCCCAACAGAAAACGATCTGGTCCAAGGTATCAATAGTACCAGGACACAATGGGTTAAATTCGATTGCCTTGAAATCTCTTCCGTGTTTCTAATCTGAGCTCATTTAAGAATATTTCTCCCTTCCAGCACAAGCAGAGTTAATGTAGTGTTGAATTCTATGACTTTGTCTCAACTTCTGAGTCTGAGATGATCAACGCCTCGAATTCTTTCCTTGCTGTCAGTTATTGACTTTCTCCCAGTCTCTGGTGTCCACGCTCTTGTTGCCAGGGGGTGCTCACGGGATGATGCGCGTGATGAAGGAGAGCGTGCTCCATCCTCTCCCTCCCTCCCTGAAATGTGCCTTTAACTAGATAGAGAAAAATTAACTAATAAAGTCAATTTACCAGCAGGCCAATGAAGAGATTCCAGAGACAGGAAGAGATGATTTTGCTGATAGGAATTAGAAAAATAACTTGAATGTTTTTGAGGAAATAATGATTTATGTGGTGAATAAATTCCTCACAAGTCATTTAAAAATACAATTGCTGCATTCTTAAGTCAAAGAATCTCCCACGTACCTGCCAAACATTCTGGGTGTTTTCCCTGGCAGTCCATCTTCAGTCTTCAGTACACTGAATGAGATATGACGCTTGTGTGGTTGTTTTGTGTCACATTTCAGTCTGATTTCTCAAACTGTGTCTACATTCATGCAAAAGTCTTGTTTTTTATGCCTAATCCACTTCAGCACTCTCTCAGCTCCTGAGCACTGCAAATGTGAACAGAATGTGGTTCTCGAATCTGAAAAACCGGTGAAGTTTAGCTGCAATCTTGATTCCAGCTTGTGAGTCATCCAGCCTGGCATGATGTTAAGCAGATATTTACAATTAACGGTGTCAGTATTATGCAAGAAGGAATGCAAAGCTCTTGGGAACACACATAGGACAAATTATGTTTAGGGAATTGAGAAAAATTTTAGGGTCAAGATAAAAAAATGTGTTGGGTATTGAAGGTTGAAAAGGAGTTTTCTTGGCAGAGAAGTGACAGTCAGAGGCCAGAAGATGTTAAAGAGCATGATTGATGTTCTGCAGCAGCGATATGTTCCAAATACAGTGAGCCCTTTGGAAGAGAGAGATCTGCCTTATTCTTTGTATCCCTGGTGCCTGAGACAGTGTCAAGCACATAGCATTTCACAGCCTCAGCACCAATGTTAACATCAACACAGCAAATGATGGTGTTAATATATTGTGTGCTCCAACTCTCTGAGCAGAGAAGCAATATTAGAGACAGAGGAACAGGGAGAGGGCACATAGGAACAGAAGTAGAAAGTCTAGTCCTAAGAAAACTATGATCAGGACAAGCTGTCATAAAAACTATAGCAGAAGGAAAAAATGGAAGAAGAAGGATTCTAGAGATACTTGGAAGTAAATCTAGTGGAACTGGTGAACAAAAGAAATTGAAGAGTGATGTAAGCGGTTGTTGGAGGTGCCGTCATTCTTAATGTTATGAAGAGTATACTTAGAACAGTCTAGCTTTCGGAATGTCACAGTTGAGGGAGCCCTTCAGACACCATGGATAAGCGTTGCTCTGATTGAGAAATATTGGCCAGAAGGTTTGTTGCTCACATGGTGATTGTCTCCCATGCTTTATCTTCAGGGATCTTGGCTACTGGCTTCTGACCCATCTTGCCAGCTTTGCGATCTCTGACTTCCCAGGATGGGTATTGGCCTCACCATCTCTTTGTCTCCCTGGCCTATCACTCTCAATTTTTTGTTTTAATTATTTATTTACTTTGGCTTTGCCAGGTCTTATTTGTGGCACATG
Source organism: Capra hircus (assembly GCF_001704415.2). Classification (NCBI taxonomy): domain Eukaryota; kingdom Metazoa; phylum Chordata; class Mammalia; order Artiodactyla; family Bovidae; genus Capra; species Capra hircus. The sequence goes on along the minus strand of NC_030828.1, from coordinate 12,858,935 downwards.
GATCTTTGTTTCGGCATGCGGGATGTTTAGTTGTGGTGTATGGGATCTGTTCCCTGACCAGAGATGCAGCCTGGGCCCCCTGCCTTGGGAGTATGGAGCTTAGCCACTGGACAACTAGGGAAATCCCCCACCACTCCCACCTTTCATCACAGACTCAGCTTCCTGATGTCTAGATTCTGGTGACAGTCTACTTACTTGCTCTTCCTGCCTTCACCAAACTCATTGTCCAAGTGCGACACACACAAGAAGAGGAGGTGATCTCTTCACTACTTTGATGATAAAATTGGCATTCCTTTCACCTTCCAGTGATCACAGGAAACTGTGCAGTCTCTCTTGGTATCCATGGGGGATTGGTCCCAGGACTCCCATCTGTGGATGCCAAAGTCTGTGTGTGCTCAAGTCCCTCATAGAAAACGATGGTCGTGAAGTTGGCCCTTGGACTCTGTAGGTCTCACATCAGTGGAGATGGAGGGCCAACTGTATTTTAACCCAATAACTCTAATCTGCTCCCCTCCTTAATAAGATATGCAAAGCATGTCTATTTCTGCTAAATTAAATTTTGAGATCTATTCTTATTATTAGCACTTATCTAGGATATTTGGGGGATAGGAGATTAACTTTGGCATGCACAACGAAAAGAAACCAAGCTACAAATTCTACACAGACCGAATTTGCTGTGAGATTTACATTTCTGAGTCTTTCCAGAAATGGAGTACAACAGCTCTGTCTTCCCATTCTTACGTATGATGGTGCCAGTAACTGTTCCTAACATTTATTCTAAAAGGGACATACTTTGTGAATTCTTTAAATGCAGGATGATTCTGAATTTATTTATGGAACAGCTCCTCCTTCAGCATGGATTAGTACAGCAGAATATATCTGAGACTTGGATACTGTTTACAATTAGGGCGTTTCAGACAGCATATTGCCAAGTGAACTGTATTATCCAGGAAAGTACACAGGCCAGTGAGAGTTAAGTTTGACTTCCTGGTCTACTATTTTCTTGGCACAACATACTTCATTTTTTTTATGCCTCAGTTTATAAAATTAGCATCCCAGGGTTGGTGTGAGTATAAAATGAGGGAGTGAACTGAAAGTGTCAGCAGGTAGATTTTTCAATACAACTTTGAGTTTCTGACTCAAGGTCTGGCTCATGTTCAAGGAACAGCAAACCACAGAATTGCCCTCAGACCCCATTAATGCATCAGAAATTTAGGCTAGACAGTCAATCTGGCACAATGCGGTCATGAAGACATGTATTTTCCAACTTTAGTCTTTCCATACATGGAACTTGGGTAGAAGGGGACCCCAGAGAATTAGAATTAATAGTGAGTAGTTCAGTTTATGGTTTACAGGGCAGAGTTGGGGCCAGGCTGTGAGGAAGGGGTAACGGAAAAGTGGACATATTTGAACATATTCTATCTACTGTTAACCAACCTCTATGCAGAACAAGGTTCTTTCCATTACTCTTTATGACCACCCACAAGGAGAAAAGAAACTGAAGATTGTTTCCTTTTGAAGCTTTCTTGAGACAGAAAATTACGGATGTAGCTTCAACTCCCTTTTACTATGAGTACTATTGACCTTGGGATAACTTTTGAAAAACATACCCTCCAATGTATTTTATTCTCCTTATATTATGTTGTGCAAAGAGCACCTCATCTACACAAAATATTCATTTGTTCAGGGTACACTTAGACCCAAGATATTAGTGCTCACTTTTGAGTTTCAGAAGAGATTTTCTTGAGTCTTCATTGAATACAAGGGTCTGTTGAAAGAGAAAATGGTCATTTGAGTTCCACTCATATTCATAATTAAGGCAGTCCTGGTAAAGAATCTGCCTGCAGTGCAGAAGACCCAGAGTTGAACCCTGGTTCAGGAAGATTCCCTGGAGTAGGAAATGAGAACCCACTCCAGTATTCTTGCCTGGAGACCCCCATGGACAGAGGAGCCTGGCAGGCTACAGTCCATGAGCTGCAAAGAGTCAGACATGACTTAGCAACTAAACAAAAACAACAACATATTCATAATCATGCCAAGACATAGTACAAAGAGGAGCAAATATAACGTTTAAACGATGTCATGCTAGAAGGAAAGGGTAGAAAGCTCTCCTACTGTGAGAAAGAGGAACCTAACTAGTGGAGACAAGAATCAGGGTGAAAATGTGGGGTTGTTCAGAGGGACCCAGTGGTTCTATTACTTGGAAACAGGTGGGAAAGACAGGTTGAGGAGGGAAGTCAAAAGTAAAGGACTGGAGGAAAAAAGAACATTGGTTCCTACTCCCTGTTCTCTCTTCCCCGTCTGATTTCTGGGGAGACCACCTAGGTGAATGTCTCAGGCCAACGTGATGCTGTGGCTACGGGTGAATCGAAATGGGTTTGTGAAAATCAGAGTGCATCTGAGCTAGTTTGCATGACCTGTATGGGGAATGTGATAAATTCAGATCCGAGATTCTGAGGGTCAGGAGGTTTGCAAGGTAGTTGAGAAATATGATTTGTGTCCTATACAAACAGTATGAATTCCAAACAGGTGTTGGTGTCATAACCTAGATCCCCTGAACTGACTTCGTTCCAGCTTACTGAAAGGATTACCTTATAGACTGTGTACATATGTACATGGACTATCTATGATACTGTATGCATGTGTCAGAACAGACCTAGACTTGAGCAAGGAGTCAGTCCATGATCTCTGATGTTATTGCTACTAATGCAGAATGGACCTTGGTTTGCAGGCAGTGGCAGATTTGGCAAGCACCAGTGTGGCTTCTTATCCAGGAAAGCGAAAATATCTTAGGCTAAGTTATTCTAGCTTGGTTGTACAGTAGGTGTAATAAGAGGTAGGTGTGTCAGTGAATAAAGGTAGTGATGTCTTCATAGGTGCAGGCATAAGAGTAAATGTGGATCACATCCTGAGACAGGCCAGGTCAGTGTAAACACACGGACCTTACTGACCCCAAATTGTCATATTATGGCATCCTGGATATCAATGGGAATGCACCCTGGAAAACAGACTGAAGGGAATGGATAGGTAGAAATGATTCTCCTGCAGGAATTTATGGACCAAAAAAAAGCAGGTTATATGGAGTAAAGGTAAAATTACCTTTCTATAGCCTGAGAATAACTGAGGGAAGAGACCACATTTATCCAGTCTTGCGGTCCCCAAAGCTCACACAGTGCCTGGTATATATTGCGTGTGTGCTTAGCTGTCTAGTCACTTCCGATTGTTTTGCAACCCCACAGATGGAAGCCTGGCAGGCTCCTCTGTCCGTGGGATTCCCCAGGCAAGAATACTGGAGGGTGTTACCATTTCCTACTCCAGGGCGTCTTCCCAACCCAGGGGATCCAACCCACATCTCCTGGACTGGCAGGTGGATTCTTTACCACTGCACCCCCTGGGAGGCACCTGGTATATATTAGGCCCTCAATTAACGTCTGTTGAAAGAATGACTACAGACAAGGAGGAACGGGTCCCAAACGGTGGGGTAGGGGAGAGAATGGCTTGGCAATCTTAGCTGTGGTGGTTGTCAATACCATGTGGGGAAGGGCACACCCAGCGGATTTCAACTTTAAAACAGGGGTCAGGAGACCAACTATAAGCTTCAGCCTTCTGTTACCATGTGGCGCCATATGTATGGAACTTGAGTGTTGGAGGCATTCCACCAAAATTCAAGGGTAACCTTTAGTGTATTTCTTGGACGACGGTCCAGTTCTGCAGAATAAAATCCTAACACTGTCTTCTGCTGATAGATGTGACTTTAAAAAGAACTTAGAGATTCTTTAAGTCTCACTGGGAAAAAGAGAGAAAGTTTTCTAAATGAAAGATGCATTCACAGAGCATGTGTGTGACTTGTCTGGTTCACCTCAATGCTCGGGAAGTATGGATGTGTTTAGCGCTCCAGCTGTGTCTGACTCTGTCACCCCAGGATCTATAGCCCACCAGGCTCCTTTGTGCGTGGCATTTCCCAGGCAAGAATACTGGAGTGGGTTGCCATTCCCTTCTCCAGGGGATCTTCCTGACCCTGGGATCGAACCCTGCCTCCTGCATTGCAGGTAGAGTCTTTAATGTCTGAGCCATCAGGAAAAGCCTCCTCGGAAGTAGTAGTTTCTTATTAAGTATTCATTGAATTTAAATCATTTAATAAATGATTTTATAGCACCTTATGTGTGCCAAACTATTGTGCCAGGTGCAGACATACTCTGTTCAACAGGGAGCTCAGAATCTAGTGGAGGAAACAGGCAAATATACAGATTATGACTGTGTGATAAGGTAAGTATCTTGACAGAGCAATAAAGGGGATTTTTATGAGAGTAGTCCTCTTCTTCCACGTCAGATACCATCAAATGTGCCTGAATGCTACCTACACGTGCCTTCTTAGGTCCTTTTGGTGTTGATGAAATCAGCACTAATTTTTTTCAATTGGTTGCCACCATTTACAAAAGTTTTATTTTCCTGTAAAAATCGGAATTGCTGGCTTTCCTTGAAAATGTGGCAGCTCTGGCAATCCTGGGCCCACATTTCCATGTGGCAATGATTTTTCAAAATGTTTTATTTGTTTATTTTTGACTGTGCTGAGTCTCTGTTGCCGTGCAGGCTTTTCTCTAGTTGCAGCCAGCAGGGGCTACTCTCTAGTTGTGAAGCCTGGGTTTCTTATTTCCGTGACTCCTCTTGTTGCTGAGCACCAGCTCTACGGCTGCAGGCTTCAGTAGTTGTAGCATCCAAAGCTTAGCTGCTCCCAGGCACGTGGGATCTTCCCAGATCAGAAATGGAACCTGTGTCTCCGGCACTGGCTGGCCGATTCCTTACCACTGACCCTCAGGGAAGCCCCGAGAGTCCATCGCGATTGCGATCGACTCTTCTTCCCTGTGTTGGCAAGGTCAGAGTCCCACCCTGGGGTTACAGGAATGGCTGGACGCATGACACTCGAGCCCAGGCAGATGAGACTGACAACAGTTATTAGTCACCTGTATTCTCAGCCCCAGGGAGGAAGAAGTCACGTGCCACACAGGGCCACCAAGCAGTTGCACTTGGGAGCAGGGTAAATAAGCAAGGGCTGTAAGAGGCAGGCTCTGTAGTAACAAGAGGCAGAGGTGACCCCTGGTTTCCACAGAAGGATGGAACTGGCTTGTCTGAATAATTCTGTGGGCTGGCAAGGGACTGAAGCCTGCTTCTCAGGAACAAGTATGCCTGTGCTGGGGCCCCATGATAAGGAGGGGTGTTTGGCAAAGGGACCTTATCTGCAGGAGCAGAGAAGGGAGGGAAAATTGTCATTACATCAACTGAGGTCCTTCTGGCTTCAGATGTCAAGACGGCAGGTGATATTGAATCTTAATGGTAGATTTTACACCATAGAGTCTGCACTCGCCTCACAAACCTCCCTGCGCTTGAGGAAATGCAGAGTCACATAACAACCAAAATCATCCTGACAGGTAGAGGGAACGGTAGGGAAGGAGACACAGACAGCAAGACACTGGGGAGAAACGAAGAAGCTTCATGTTTTAATATGCGTAATGTCACTCTTTTTTTTTTTTTTCGCTGCTGCTGTGAGAACAAGGGCCGTTGTATCTTCATTATGCATTGGGCTCTGCAAATTGTGTAGCTAGTCCTGCTCAGAATTTAGAAAAGCTGTGAGAACTAGTAACCAGGGTCCTTGTTGCTTGTTTTCGTTATCTAGTTGACCCTGCAAGTTTGGGGCTGTGACTCATAGGAGGCATCTTGAATGAATTGTTAAATGTATGGTCAAGGTCCCTGATGATCCATTTGCTCTCTGTGAAACCCCAGAGGTTAGGTAATCTCCTATTTCTCCCAATGTGTGTGTGTGTGTGTGTGGTGTGTGTGTGTCTGTGTCTGTGTTAGTCACTTTCAGTTCAGTTCAGTCACTCAGTCGTGTCTGACTCATTGCGACCCCATGAATCGCAGCACGCCAAGCCTGCCTGTCCATCACCAATTCCCAGAGTTCACCCAAACTCATGTGCATCGAGTCAGTGATGGCATCCAGCCATCTCATCCTCTGTCGTCCCCTTCTCCTCCTGCCCCCAATCCCTCCCAGCATCAGAGTTTTTTCCAATGAGTCAACTCTTTGCATGAGGTGGCCAAAGTACTGGAGTTTCAGCTTTAGCATCAGTCCTTCCAAAGAACACCCAGGACTGATCTCCTTTAGAATGGACTGGTTGGATCTCCTTGCAGTCCAAGGGACTCTCAAGAGTCTTCTCCAACACCACAGTTCAAAAGCATCAATTCTTCGGTGCTCAGCTTTCTTCACAGTCCAACTATCACATCCATACATGACCACAGGAAAAACCATAGCCTTGACTTGAAGGACCTTTGTTAAGTAAGTAAGCATAAGTGAAGTCGTTCAGTCGTGTCCAACTCTTTGTGATCCTGTGGACTGTAGGCTACCAGGCTCCTCTGTCCATGGGATTTTCCAGGCAATAGTACTGGAGTGGATTGCCATTTCCTTCTCCAGCGGGTCTTCCCGACCCAGGGATCGAACCTGGGTCTCCCGCACTGTAGACAGACGCTTTACCATCTGACCCACCAGGGAAGTCGGACCTTTATTAGTCGTGTCCAATTCTGTGTGACCCTATGGACTGTAGCCCTCCAGGCTTCTTTGTCCATGGGATTCTGCAGGCAAGAATACTGGAGTGGGTTGCCATGCCCTTCTCCAGGGAATCTTCCTGACCCAGCGATTGAATCCGAGTCTCTTGCACTGCAGGCAGATTCTTTACCATCTGAGCCACCAGTGAGGCAGGTTTCTATTCCCCCAAATTATTCTGATTCTCCATTTGATCATTAACATGTAAATGTGAGTCATAAAGCACTGAAATGAGTTCTTGATTATTGCCATTGTCAGCTATTAATTAATTAATGCTATGGTCCACCTGATCATAAACCTGCTCTCCTTTTTTTGCAGTAATTGGTAATCTGGTCCAGTGAGTCTTTTAACCTGGTTTTCCCCTCTGAGTTTAAAGTCATTATTCTGACTTCGCTGATTATTGACTTCTATTATTTAAGAGCTGAAAAACAGCAAGTAATGTAACATGCTGGGAAATATTTTTCCTCTTGCTAAGAAAATATGTTGGTTACTGGCAAGGGACTTGTATTCAAGGGAATCCTACAGGAATTGAGCTGGCTTTGGCTTCATGTATCGCGGGCTCTATTTATATTGTGAAGCTTCTTGGGTTTGCTAACACAGGAAGCTGTATTACTTTCCACTTGTGAGTTGAAAGGATCTCAATATTAATTAAACAGGGGAAGAAGTTAGAAAAGCCTAAATAAAATCTTAATGATTCATTGTTATGGAGGAGAATATCAATCTGATTTATAGAATTCCCTCCCTTTTAAATGAAAATCTTTTTATTGCTTTCAATTACAAAGAACATTTCTAACCAACTGCTAAAAATAAAAAAGTAGGTACTGCCAAAGAGAAGTCCTACTGGGCCTAGTTAAGGAATAAAAAAGGTTCATTTATAATTAAAATTGTTCCTCAGAGGCAAATTAACACATATGTTCTTCAACTAATTTCTCTGTGTGTGCATGCATGTGGGTTAAACAACTACTGTGTTTGCTTACATTATTGATTTGCACAGGGAGCACTCTTTTTTAAATAAGCAAAGCAAAATCCACTCAGGTTAAGGAGCACATATTCTAAAATAGTGATGTCAGATCATAGAATGGACCTGATCTTTCACATCTGGGTTTTGAACCAACTGAGAAGTAAAATAAAGGAATAAGCTAGGTGGAAAACAACATGTTACCATTATTAGCGGCAAAAGTGGTTACTATGAAATGTGGCTTAAGAATGAAAGCCAAATGTAAAGGCTTAAATATGACATGACCTCATAAAACTCCTAGAACAGAACAGAGGCAAAACATTCTCTGACATAAATTGTACCAATGTTTTGTTAGGTCGGTCTCCCAAGGCAATAGAAATAAAAGCGAAAATAAACAAATGGGACCTAATCAAATGCAAGATTTGCGCAGCATAGGAAACCATAAACAAAACAAAAAGACAGCCTATGGGCTAGGAGAAAATATTTGCAAGCGATGTAACTGACAAGGACTTAGTTTCCAAAATATATAAACAACTCTTACAGCTCAATAACAAGAAACCCAAAGAATGGGCAGAAGACCTAAATAGACATTTCTCCAAAGAAGACATACAGATGGCCAATAGGTGCATGAAAAGATACTCATCATTGCTAATTATTAGAGAAATGCAGATCAAAACTGCAGTGAGGTGTCACTCACACCAGTTCAGAATGCCCATCATTAAAAAGTCTACAAATAACAAATGCTGCAGAGGATGTGGAGAAAAAGGAACTAAGCTGTTGGTGGGAATGTAAATTAGTACCTCCACTCTGAATAACAGTATGGAGGTTCCTCAAAAAAGTAAAAATGGAGTGGCCATATGCTCCAGCAATCTCACTCCTGGCTATATATCTGGACAAAACTATAATTCAAAAAAAATACAGGCCTCACTATGTTCACTGCAGCTCTATTTACAATAGCCAAGGCTTGGAAGCAACCTAAATGTCCATCAACAGATGAACTGGATAAAGAAAATATGGTATATGTACACAGTGGAATACTACTCAGTTATTAAAAAAAAGAGTAAAATAATTCCATTTGCAGAAACATGAATGGGCCCAGAGATCATCGTACTAAACAACGTCAGTTAGACAAAGAAAGATAAATGCTGTATGATATCACTTGCACGTGGAATCTGAAAGATGGCACAAATGAGCTTATTTACAAAACAGAAACAAACTCACAGACATAAAGAACAGACATGTAGTTGCCAAAGAGGGAGGCGAGGGGAATTGATTGGGAGTTTGGGCTGAGCAGATGCAAGCTATTATATATGGAATGGATAAACAGCAATGTCCTACTGTATATGAAAGTGTTACTCTCTCAGTCGTGTCCGACTCTTTGCTACCCCACCAGCTGTAGCCTTCCAGGGTTCTCTGTCCGTGGAATTCTTCAGGCAAGAATACTGGAGTGGGTTGCTATTCCCTTCTCCAGGGGATCTTCCTGACCTGGGGATTGAACCCAGATCTCCTACATCAGAGGCAGATTCTTTACCATCTGAGCCATCAGGGAAGCCCTACCTACTATATAGCACAGGGAATTATATTCAATGTCCTGTTCGAAAGCCATAACAAAGAAGAATATGAAAAAGAAAAAAGAAATAAAAAGGAGAGCCAAATCAACTTCTCAGTAGAAAACCTCTAGAGTTAGCTGATCTCTCCTCCTGTCCGGCACAGGCAGCCGGGTGGGGCAGGCCTCCACACATTGGGAACTAGATGACCAAGTTATCAAGAAGAGTGAAAGTCTTGAAAACTAACAACCCAGTGCTGCTGAGGGATGTAGAGAGTGGAAAGGAAGTAGAAGACAGAACACGGGACAAAAGCAGATGGACTAAGGTTAGACTCTTACCTCCATCACTTATTGCTGGGTGTGCTTGAGCTGAATCTTTCTGGCTATTTGTGTTTTCACTTTAAAAAGTAAGATCTTCTTTGCATGATTATTGTAAGGATTGCCCTAGTATATATTCATGTTGAGTGAGAGTCAGGGCTGAAGAAGGCATTCAAGAAGCAGTAGTGATTGTTACAGAGTTGGAGGGTATGATCAGATAGTCAGTCAGTCAGTCAGTCAGTTCAGTCGCTCAGTCACGTCCGACTCTTTGCGACCCCATGAATCGCAGCACGCCAGGCCTCCCTGTCCACCACCAACTCCCGGATTTCACTCAGACTCAGGTCCGTTGAGTCAGTGATGCCATCCAGCTATCTCATCCTTGGTTGTCCCCTTCTCCTCCTGCCCCCAATCCCTCCCAGCATCAGAGTCTTTTCCAATGAGTCAACTCTTCACATGAGGTGGCCAAAGTACTGGAGTTTCAGCTTTAGCATCATTCCTTCCAAAGCAATCCCAGGGCTGATCTCCTTCAGAATGGACTGGTTGGATCTCCTTGCAGTCCAAGGGACTCTCAAGAGTCTTCTCCAACACCACAGTTCAAAAGCATCAATTCTTCGGCGCTCAGCCCTCTTCACAGTCCAACTCTCACATCCCTACATGACCACAGGAAAAACCATAGCCTTGACGAGACGGACCTTTGTTGGCAAAGTAATGTCTCTGCTTTTCAATATGCTATCTAGGTTAGTCATAACTTTTCTTCCAAGGAGTAAGTGTCTTTTAATTTCATGGGTGCAGTCACCATCTGCAGTGATTTTGGAGCCCCTCAAAATAAAGTCTGACACTGTTTCCACTGTTTCCCCATCTATTTCCCATGAAGTGATGGGACCAGATGCCATGATCTTCGTTTTCTGAATGTTGAGCTTTAAGCCAACTTTTTCACTCTCCTCTTTCACTTTCACCAAGAGGCTTTTTAGTTTCTCTTCACTTTCTGCCATAAGGGTGGTGTCATCTGCATATCTGAGGTTACTGATATTTCTCCCGGCAATCTTGATTCCAGCTTGTGTTTCTTCCAGTCCAGCGTTTCTCATGATGTACTCTGCATATAAGTTAAACAGATATGCTATTAAAAATGGAAAGATGTAAAGGCTATTAGACTAAAGTCTACTAGAGAAAAGTGACTTGAAGAATAAACTGGAAGAAGAATTGAATGTATGTTTTTGTATCTCTGAACAATTTCACAGGTGTCATCACAAAGAAGAAGGTTGTCCTGCCAACTATTAGGAATGTCTCTGTACAGAGCTAGGAGGAGTGAGAGGTAGAAGAATTTTTGATCTTTCTTTAGAGAAGAGTCATTATTAACATGAAGTCGATCATTGTCAGGCCTGCAAGGACCAATAAGGTTAATATGACCCTATAATGTACATATGGTTCACTGTCCTGTTTGATGCATTACATACTTTGATTAACCAGAATGGGTCAAAATGACGTAGTGCACAGTGATTTGAAGTAATGTGTTTTTATCTTCCATGTAGAGTGGATTTCTAAACCAAAACCTTTTGTTTAACTGATTCCAAGATAATGATTTGGTGACATTACATGCTGGAACTCAGTTTCTATCTGTTACTTAAAACCGAGATCTCTGTTTAAAATTCATATTAATCTGAAGCCTCCTTGGAATTATCCTAAGTTATGTGGTGTATTCCAGTTTTATATCTAGGTGTATTTGAACAGAAAACTTTCAATGTATTTCTGGGTTTATGGTGTTCTCACTAAAGATATTGGTTTATAATTGGAGAGACTAGATTAGGAACAGCCTGAGAAATATTGAAAGAATTTTTAAACAGAAGGGGGGCACACATATATTTATAAGTAAAACTTTAGAAGAATTAAGTTTTAGAAAATTCTTATATTTTTAAAATTGCAATCCAGAATATGTAGAGATATTGATTTCTCCAGTTCCCTTTCCTCTCCCCAAATGGATTTAACTTTCTCTCATCCATCAGAATTTTGAGATGAACATAGGAAAAATATATTGTCCCCGGAAGGATCTAGTTATTTCTGATCATTCAGAAATAAAAGTAAAAATAGTTTTAAAGACCTTTCTCAAGGTAAGGAAAGGGATTTTGGCATTTTGCCATTTTGGCTGAGTGAGAGATGATTGGTACTGAAAAACAGAGAAATTCGGTTTCTGAAAAAAATCTCAGTAAAATGTAGCCATGCTCTCTACCTCCAAATTATGCTGGAAAATTCTTCCAGTCCTGCCTCAGGAGGCCAAGATCTTGATCATCAGCATTCCTCCTTTATCAGTTAACGTATGCACTTAGTAAAATTGTCACTGAGCCGATACAGTAGACCAAGCTTGAGTCATTCTACTAAGTGAAATCTACTCCCATGATGTCTTTTATGACTTAGAAAGGGAATAAAGTATAAGAAATTCCCTTTACATCTTGTATTATGTGAGGAGAATACATATGTAAGCTTATCTTATTTTAAAATATTTTATCATAGAACATTTCAAATATATATAAATATCAAGAGAATAACTTCTTTACTATGTATCTCCAAAAGACAAAAACTTTAAAATACCTAACCACAGGGACTTCCCTGGCAATCCGGTGGTAAATACTTAGCCTTCCAATGCAGGGGGTGTGGGTTTGATCCCTGGTGGAAGAGCTAAGATCTCACATGCCTCCAGGCCCAAAACCCCAACACATAAAACAGAAACAGTATCGTAACAAATTCAAAAAGACTTTGAAAATGGTATACATCAAAAAAAAATCTTAAAAAAAATAAAATATATAACCACATACCATTATCCCGTTAATAAAATTAGCAGCAATACCTTAATGTCATTTGCTGTCTGTTAGCATTTACATTTTCCCTGTACCTTTTATGTATTATAATGTGTTTCTTTTTTATAATAAGGATGTAAATAATGTTCACACAGTACAGTTGTTACTGTGACTGCTAGGTATCTTTTAATCTATAGAAAATTCCATCATTTAAAATTATTTTCAGCTTTACTGAGGGGTGACTAATTGTGAATTGTATTATAAGACACAATCTACACATACTTGGACATATGTATACAGTTCTGAGACCATTGCCACAGCTGAGATACTAACACATCTCATCCATCAACCGCTAAAATTTCCTGGGCCCTTGGGAGATCCCATTCCTCTGTATACCCTCTACTCCTATCTCAAGATGACCACTGATCTGCTTTTTGACCCTATACATAATTTTTCATCTCTATAATTTCATGCAAAAGAAATCATTCATTATGCACTTTTGTTGAGGCAACATTCATATAACATAAAATGCATCATTTTAAAGTAGACAATTCAGTGGCACTTAGCACATTTACAGCATTGTGCAACCATCATCGCCTTTAAGCATTTAAAGGCTTTTCATATCTTTTCATGGCTTGATAGCTCATTTTCTCTTTAGTGCTGAGTAATAACACACTGGGGCTCCCCAGATGGCTCAGTGGTAAACAATCTGCCTGTCAATGGAAGAGAGGCAGGAGCTTCGAGTCTGATCCCTGGGTCAAGAAAATCCCCCTGGAGGAGGAACTGGCAACCCACTACAGGACTCTTTCCCGGAGAATCCCATGGACAGAGGAGCCTGGAGGGCTACAGTCCATGGGGTCGCCAGGAGTCAGGCGCAACTGAGTGACTGAGAATGCAGGCAGGAACAGACATTTATCTAGTTCCAACACATTTTATTTCCCCTAGTAAACAGTTAATTCCAAATGATTTCTCTGTAAAAATGAATTATACAGTTTTAAAAAGTCATACACATTTTATTGCTCCCCCAAACTCGTACTCATTCCAATCCCAAAGAAAGGCAATGCCAAAGAATGCTCAAACTACCGCACAATTGCACTCATCTCACACGCTAGTAAAGTAATGGTCAAAATTCTTCAAGCCAGGCTTCAACAGTACATGAACCATGAAGTTCCAGATGTTCAAGCTGGATTTAGAAAAGACACAGGAACCAGATATCAAATTGCCAACATCATTGAAAAAGTAAAAGAGTTCCCAAAAAACATCTATTTCTGCTCTATTGACTATGCCAAAGCCTTTGACTGTGTGGACCACAACAAACTCTGGAAAATTCTTCAAGAGATGGGAATACCAGACCACCTGACCTGCCTCCTGAGAAATATGTATGCAGGTCAGAAAGCAACAGTTAGAACTGGACATGGAACAACAGACTGGTTCCAAATTGGAAAAGGAGTACATCAAGGCTGTATATTGTCACCCTGCTTATTTAACTTCTATGTAGACTACATCATGAGAAATGCTAGGCTGGATGAAGCACAAGCAGGAATCAAGATTGCCAGGAGAAATATCAATAACCTCAGATATGCAGATGACACCACCCTTTATGGCTGGCAGAAAGCGTAGAATAACTAAAAATTCTTTTGATGAAAGTGAAAGAGGAGAGTGAAAAAGCTGACTTAAAACTCAACATTCAGAAAACGAAGATCATGGCATCTGGTCCCATCACTTCATGGGAAATAGATGGGGAAACAGTGGAAACAGCGTCAGACTTTATTTTGAGGGGCTCCAAAATCACTGCAGATGGTGACTGCACCCATGAAATTAAAAGACACTTACTCCTTGGAAGAAAAGTTATGACTAATCTAGATAGCATATTGAAAAGCAGAGACATTACTTTGCCAACAAAGGTCCGTCTCGTCAAGGCTATGGTTTTTCCGTGGTCATGTAGGGATGTGAGAGTTGGACTGTGAAGAGGGCTGAGCGCCGAAGAATTGATGCTTTTGAACTGTGTTGTTGGAGAAGACTCTTGAGAGTCCCTTGGACTGCAAGGAGATCCAACCAGTCCATTCTGAAAGAGATCAGCCCTGGGATTGCTTTGGAAGGAATGATGCTAAAGCTGAAACTCCAGTACTTTGGCCACCTCATGTGAAGAGTTGACTCATTGGAAAAGACTCTGATGCTGGGAGGGATTGGGGGCAGGAGGAGAAGGGGACAACCAAGGATGAGATGGCTGGATGGCATCACTGACTCGATGGACGTGAGTCTGAGTGAACTCGGAGTTGGTGATGAACAGGGAGGCCTAGCGTGCTGCAATTCATGGGGTTGCAAAGAGTTGGACACGACTGAGTGACTAAACTGAGTTTAAACTATGGTTTTTCTAGCAGTCATGTAAGAATGTGAGAGTTGGACTATGAAGAAAGCTGAGCGCTGAGGAATTGATACTTTTGAAATGTGGTGTTGGAGAAGACTCTTGAGAGTCCCTTGGACAGCAAGGAGATCCAACTAGTCCATCCTAAAGGAGATCAGTCCTGAATATTCATTGGAAGAACTGACGCTGAAGCTGAAACTCCCATACTTTGGCCACCTGATGTGGAGAACTGACTCATTTGAAAAGACACTGATGCTGGGAAGGACTGAAGGCTGGAGGAGAAGGGGACGACAGAGGATGAGACAGTTGGATGGCATCACCGACTCAATGGACATGAGTCTGGGTAAACTCTGGGAGTTGGTGATGGACAGGGGAGGCCTGGCGTGCTGCAGTCCATGGGGTGGCAAAGATCCGGACACGACTGAACGACTGAACTGAACTCATACTCGTTAAGCAGTCTCTTCTTTCTCTCTTGTCCCCAATCCCTGGAAACCACTAATTGGCTTTCTCTGGGCTGTGTGGTTTCACCTATTCTGGCATTTTATATAAAAGGAATCATGTACTGTGTGGCCTTTTGTATTGGGCTTTTCTCACTTAGCATGCTTTTCAGGTATATCCATGTTGTAGCATGTGTGAGTAAGACATTCCTATTTTCTGTGTGAAAAATGTTCCATTGTTTGGATATACAACATTTTGCTTATTCATTCATCTTTTGATGTACATTTGAGTTGTTCACGTCTTTTAGCTCTTGAGAATTGCTCTGCTATGAACATTCATGGATAAGTCATAGTTTTGTTTGACTACTTGGTTTCAGTGTTTGGGGGCATACACTCAGGAGAATGGAGTCGCAAAAGAGTCAGACATGACTGAGCACGGCGTGACAAGATGGCTAATGATGTTGAGCATCCTTTCAACATTTTGAAATTGTTAGCCTTTTATATATCTTCAGGGAAATGTCTATTTAAGCCCTTCATTCATTTTCTATTTGGATTGTGTATCTTTTTGTTGTTGAGTTGCAAGAGTTCTCTATATATTCTGAATTCTAGACCTTATCAGATAAATGGCTTGCAAATATTTTCTGCCATTCTATAAGTTGTCATTTCGCTCCCTTGATGGTGTCCTTTGGTGTGCAAAATGTTAGAATTTGGATCAAGGACGATTTATCTACGTTCTCTTTTGTTGCTTATGTTTTTGGTGTCACATCTACGAATCCATTGCTTAATTCAAGATCATGAAGAACCCCTCTGTTTTCTTCTAAGAAGGTTGTAGCTTTATCTGTTACATTTGGACGTTTGATCCACTTTGAGTTTATTTTTGTATATGGAGTGAGACAGGGGCTCAAGTTCATTTTTCTTTTGGCACTTTAAAATAGTTCAAGAATGAAGACTGGTGCCAACAGAATGCCTAGAGACTAGTGTGGGCAAAGGATGCATGTCATTGGCTGTCAGCCTAACTAGTGAATAATAGTGATTTGCTGAAAAAAAAAAAAAAAACAAAAAACAAACCAAACTTTCTCAGCATGCCTATCTCATTTAACAATATCTTATAGATAGCCTTCCAGGTGAATTGGTTTGGCTCCAATCCATTCTTTGTAACAGTGGTATAATGCCCTGTGACACAGAAACACCACAATTAATTCAGCTGTTTTCTTCTTGCTGGACCTTGACTTGACTTCATTTCTATTCCTTTGCCACTACATGTGTGTTTCTGTGCATGAAGATACTGTTGTTTTGATTTCTCTAAAATAGACACCAGAAATGGGATTTCTAGGTCAAAGATAAACATATTTTTCAGTATTAATAGATTTTTCTTCTTGGTTGCTTTTCCAAAGAGTTTACATAATTTATATTTAAGCCAGGAAAGTAAGAGAGCATGGTCCCCTCCATATATTCACCATCAATAAGCTTTAACTTTTAAAAATAAATGTTGCCTATCTGATGAGTGTAACTATTATCTCACTGTTATTTAATTGGCATTTTCTTGATCTTTAATGAGTTTATGCATCTTTTTATATAAACAACATTTGAATTTGCCCTTTTGTGACATGCTATTCAATTTCCTTGCCAATTTTTCTATTCAGTTTTTTTTTTTTTGCTTGTCAGTTTGTAGAAGCTTTTTGCGTTATACAGATATTACTTTTCTTATCTGTCATTTGCATGGAAATATTTTTTCCAACTCTATTATATATATATATATACACACACAGTTATGACAGATAAAAGTTTTCAACTTCTTGTATAGTAAAATAAAATTTCTTTTTATAGTTTCTTTGGTTTCTTGCCTTAGTTAACACCTTCCCCCGCTTCCACGAATTGTATAGGCAGGCTTCTGAATTTTCTTCTAAGGTTTTTGTTATTGTAGTTGTAGTTGTTATTCCTATTTTTGTATTTAATTTTTAATTCATTGGACATTAGTGTTTTGTATACAGCTTAAGATGAGAAGGCCAATATGATTTCCTTCTAACGGATAACTAGCTTTCACAATATTATTAAATAAAACTTTCTATTTACATTCACTTGTTATAACAACAAAATGAGAGAGACGCTATTTTTTATTTTGTGTTTCATTAAGGAGGAAGTTGTGAGATTAAGGACCCTTTCAAGGTCACCCAGCTGCTAATGAATGATGCAGCCATGACTGGCTCCAGATCTGGTGATTTTAATAGCGCTGCTGTAAGCCCTTTCCATGCCACTGTACTGCTTCTCATTCCCTGGTGGCTCAGACGGTAAATCCACCCATAATGTAGGAGACCCAGGTTCGATCCCTGGGTGAGGAAGATCCTGTCGAGAGGAGAATGGCTACCCATCCCAGTATTCTTGCCTGGAGAATTCCATGGACAGAGGAGCCTGGAGGGCTACGGTCTATGGGTCACAAAGAGTCAGACATAACTAAGTGACCAACACAAATACAACTGCAAAAAAAAAAAAAAAAAAAAGAGAGATATATTCTGTGCATAAGTCAATCTGGAGAAATCTGGTTAAAACCAAAGCAAACAGATCTCGTCACAGTGCATGTTCACAGCTCCTAAGGCTGAGCTATTATCACTCCTTGCCCCCCAAACTGTCTCATGCATCAGTCTGTGGTAGATTTAAATTGTTCTTATGGGAAAAAGATCACAAACTCACTATTCTGAAATCTAGCTTTTGTGACTTATGGAAATCTTCATGCAGGGAGGAGAGGGGTGCGTGCATCAGCTAGAAGTTGAACTCATGCACACCCCAGTTCCTGGAAAATTGGTTTTACAGCTTTCTTTTATACATGAGTACACACCTCTCTCCCTCTCAGTATCAATACCTACACCCCTTTTAGGAATTTCTTATGTTACATGGAGATGGGGAGTGGGGAGTTGAGACCTGGTATTCACAAGTTTTAAAAAACCTTAAAGGGCTATTTGAGAATAAGAATGGAGAGCACACAATTGGAAAAATAAAGCATGCATACCTATTTGAAAAAATGTCCCATAGACATTTGAAAACAAAAGCAGTCATTGCATTTGTTTAGAAGAGAAAAGAGGAGACTGATATCTAAGATCTGTGAAGGCTGAGTAATCAAATAAGTTATCATGCAAACTTTTGAGAGCGTGAAGAATCACTGTCAACAGTTTTACCAAGATGACAGGTGAAATTCAGAATTATGCTCCATAAAGGTATCATGGTATTTGTTAAAGACAGTTTCACTTTCAGAATAAATGAGGTGAATTTATGTTGATGGTGGAAGATCTGATTTTCTAGTTACTGTGAATGCATGCAAGTGTATCTCACTCATGAATTTAGGGATATTTTGTATTTGCATAATTTTAGCATCGAAAACTAAAAATAAACCTGCGGCGTTAGGTTCTTTTTATTATTGCTTTCATTTCACGGATTTGTGTTCAGTCATGTCCAACTCTTTGGGACCCCATGGACTGTAGCCTGCTGGGTTCCTCTGTCCATGGGCTTTCCCAGCAAGAATACTGGGGTCAGTTGCCATGCCCTCCTCCAGGAAGGGGATCTTCCTGACCCAGGGATTGAACCATGTCCCCTGTGTCTCCTGCACTGCAGACGGATTCTTTACCTGCTGAGCCATCAAAGAAGCCCCTTACAGAGGCTTAGAAAGGTGAAATATCTGGCCTTAGTAACACAGTTTCTAAGTGGTAGCATGAGGTTTTGAACCAGATAATCAGACTCCAGCACCATTGGTATTAACTATTATGCTGTACTTTAGTTGAATTAGTACTTTCTATATTGTAATCATTATATAATTAAATTATATATAATATATAATTATATATATTATATATAAATAGAAATAGAAAATTGTACTTTCTATTTGTATGGCAAATAAAATATACATGCATATTTGAATGCATGCAAGCAGATTAATACCTGTCATATATACAAAAATTAATGAACTAATATTTTTATAAGACTAATTTTGTTATATAAATTTTTTTTGCCTGACATATTGACATTATAACCTAATATCTTCAGAGATGATATTTCATGTATTAAATAATCACATAGAACCTTAGAAATTATGTTGAGAATTTTAAGAACAATGAGAAACCAGTGCCTTAAGCAGGGAAGTTACATGATGAAATTCATGTTTGTTTGTTTGTTTTTTAAATTGGAGTATAGTTGCTTTAGAATTTTGTGTTAGTTTCTGCTGTACAGCAAAGTGAACCAGCCACATGTATACATATATCCCCTCTTCTTTGGACTTCCCTCCCGTTTAGGTCACCACACAGCACTGAGTAGAGATCCTTGCACTCTACAGTAGGTTCTCATTAGTTATCTATTTTATACATAGTAGCAATAGTGTATATGTATCAATCCCAATCCCCCAATTCATCATACCATACTCCTTCCCCTCTTGGTATCCATACATTCATTCTCTATGTCTGTGTCTCTATTTCTGCTTTGAAAATAAGTCCAGCAATAGAAGAGCAGATAAAAAGATATGGTACATATATACAGTGAAATATTACTCAACCATAAACAGGAACAAAATTGTGCCATTTGCAGAGACATGGATGGACCTCAAATTCATATTTTAACATGTATACTATCATGTAAGAATTGAATCGCCAGTCTATGTCTGATGCAGGATACAGCATGCTTGGAGCTGGTGCATGGGGATGACCCAGAGAGATGTTATGGGGAGGGAGGTGGGAGGGGGGTTCATGTTTGGGAATGCGTGTAAGAATTAAAGATTTTAAAATTTAAAAAAAAAAAAAAAAAAAAAGGAACTCTTCCATTTGTACTGGGGCTTCCCTGCTGGTTCAGAAGGCAAAGCATTCAATTCCCTGATCGGGAAGGTGCCCTGGAGAAGGAAATGGCAATCCACTCAAGCACTCTTGCCTGGAAAATCCCGTGGACGGAGGAGCCTGATAGGCTACAGTCCATGGGGTCGCAAAGAGTTGGGCACAACTGAGCGACTTCACTTTCACTTTCCATTTGTATCGTTTTGAACAGTGAGAGTTGGGTGGGCAAGAGTGGGAAGTGGAGACATAAAACCTGGAGGGTAATCTACATGAGTGACGACATTGGCTTGGGCCAAGGAGACAATGGTGGCAAAAGAGTCCCTGGAAAAATGTGATGTAATTGTCAGAGGTAGAATGGAATGGTTTTGGTCATGTTTGATTATATATGAAGGATGAAGTAGCAGCAAGTGGCAAGGAAACTGTATGTATAATGAAACAGTTGATAGTGACTAGCAACACAGGAGGACACAGGAGGACACAGTAGGACAGTCTGGTTTATGGAGGAAAATCTTGAATATTAGACATATTGACTCAGAAGTGCTTTTGAAATAGCTGGGTGGGCATGCCTTAGTTGGTAGTTGGTTTGGAGCTTTGGAGAGAGTGTTTAGATAGAGATCTAAATTTAGGAATCATGGGAATTTTGATGGTAGTTGTTGGTAATTAAAGTCTGGGCAAGGGTAGGACAGAATATATGTAGCAAAAACACATGGAACTCCAACCTTTGATGCTGTTTAGAGGAGTTTACAAAGGAGGCAGTGGATGAGTGAGAGATTGTTAAGAGGAAAACTAAGAGTTAAGAATGCCAAAGGAAGGGAAAGTTTTAAGGAAATGATTGTCAACAGTATTGAGTGCTACTGAGAGGTCGAGTAAGAGGAGGACTACGTGATGTCTTAGAGAAGGAAATGGCAACCCACTCCAGTATTCTTGCCTGGAGAATCTCAGGGACGGGGGAGCCTAGTGGGCTGCCATCTATGGGGTCACACAGAGTCGGACACGACTGAAGCGACTTAGCAGCAGCAGCAGCAGCATGTGATGTCTGGATTTAGGGACATGACGTTATGCGTGATCTCAGCAAGCATCATTTCATCAGAGGAGCTAGTATGGAATCCAGATTGAAGGGGTCTAGGAATGAGTAAGAGATGAGAAAACGGAGACAATAAAGTGAAACATCATTGTAAATAAGTGTAGCTGAAGAAGAGATGCTTGAGAGGAGAACGTGGAGTAAGGAGTGAGGTGGAGGAGGACTGTAGCGAAAGCAGCAGGGATTGACGGGCTTCGGGACAGGAGGTGTTGAAGAGCAATCTGAGGTCTCTCTCAGTGGTTGCCATGGTTTTGCTCTTTCTTTCTTGGGGCAAAACCAAACAACCCTTCCCCTCACTGATCATTCTGAACATGAGCTGCCAATCAAAAGTTCCCAAGGACAGTCTAAACAGGACATGATGACTTGTGATCGAGCCTGTTTGTTAATCTTCCTCAATCTTTTGGGGTCATCTCTGATATTTCTTCAGATAGTGTTTGCCTATTCTAGGTGGTTTATTGGTATCTTGGTCCCTTGTAATCAAGACCATCATAAATGCTAAGGTCTTGTCTATGTCTGTAATCTTTCAAAGGTTTTAGTTTTAGTTTTTAAAACTGCCGTCTCCCTTACTTTGCTCCTTCACAAATCCTAGCTAAACACTTCTAGAACAGACCAATCTCTGCAAAGCAGAAACCTCTTTCTGCCAGTCTTCAAGGCACGCTTACCCAAGGATCACATGACGCCACACAAGATTTGGATCAGTTCTTTGGGAAGTAAGTGTGGGTTTTCAGTCATTGTAAAGCTCCATTAAAAAAAAAAAAAAAGCTTTCATGAACTCCAAGGGGCTTTAGCACTGGGGCTGATAATGGTGGAGCAGTGCAAAAGCAACCATTTATAAAAATAGAAACCTTTAAAACTGGGTCTTTCAAGGAATCCTTTCTCCTGTGAATTAAAAAAAAATTAATATGAATGTTCTTTCTCAAGACTATTTCTACCTCTCTATTGACACTATGTACAGCATTAATGCCTTAAAAATGGCTCTAAATCCTGAGATTAGGATTGAGAAATAATTCACTCATGAAAGAGAACTTCAAAAATCTTTAGACCAAAATTTACTTTCATGTATTCATAAATCTTTTTATTTAGGATTTCTCAAAAAGTCTAGTTTGAAGCTTTATTTTGCGGAGCAAGGCCAAACACTCACTGGTTCCATGGATAACCCATTTGTTTGCTTACTAATTAATTTACTTATCCCATGTCTTGACATTTGCTCTGGAGAGACATTAACTGTTGTTGAATAAGTGAGTTGCATCTCATTCTGTAACGCACTTTAAGTTGCTCATCTGACAAGTAAACACAATCACAAATCATGCCTGAAATTTGGTACTTCATGTACTTTGTTTGGGAGTTGATGTTTGGTTGATCCTGGGGGATGTGTGTTTTATTTTTTGTGTTGTTTTTGCTTTGTTCATAGTTTCTCAATACATGTGATGAGTTTCTGCAGATGTATAGCCATGTGAGTCTGTATATCTGAGTCGACTGCTCTGGGATTATGTAATTGAATTGTTATTGAATCAGCTGCTCTGGGGAATGTCTTAAAACTTCACCCCTTGCCCCTCGAATTCTTCAACATGAATTTTCATGTATACATTAGAACCTTTGCTTTGATACATAGAGTCTCAATCCCACAATTCACAAATTTTGAGAATACATACAGCAGTTTTCATCTAACGAGTCAATTTTTAAAAATTGAAAATTTATACTTTCATGTAAATTATTTATCCATTTAGTTCTTGATTAATCAATCATACTCTTTGCCCCAATTTCAAGAAGAATGGACCAGAATGCATCATATTAGAACATATAAGACAAGGCAAAAATAGATGCAGAAATACAATTTTAAAAAGCCAGAAAACAAATACTTTGGTGACCAGTATACAATGGAGATGTTATACGCTGTGGGTAGGTACTTACCTTAGACAGATTCCCAGAGGTTAGGGAAAAAATGAAAAAAAAAATTAAAAATATGTTGTATTATATAATTTTCAGTATCAAAGGAAGTATACACCTTTGCATGAAGGGATGGTCCTTCTCTTATCATTGGCTTGCAGTTAGAATTTATTATCTGGGTTCATATATATATGTGTGTGTGTATATAAAAGACATTTGATAATATAAAAGATAGAATTTTCAAATATAATTTTCTAAATATGTAGAAACTTTCTCAAATGAATTTTTGTTATATGCATCTATTTAAAAGTCCAGGTGGTGATGGTGGTGGTAGGGATGGAGGAAGTGTCGTGGTGAACAATGACTTTACTCAGAGGAATTACTGCTATAGCAATCTAAGGAAATAGAGGGCATTTGTGGCATTTCCTGAGGCTAATTTGTGTTCCATGAGATGATAGTTCTAAGAGAAGCCCATTGACAAGCATTTAACATCTGAGAAACTGTGTGTATAGGTCTTCTAGAACACATATTACAGTGAAAGTGAAAGTCGCTCAGTCATCTCTGACTCTTTGCGACCCTATGTACCATTCAGTCCATGGAAATCTCCAGGCCAGAATACTGGAGTGGTTAGCCTTTCCCTTCTCCAGGGGATCTTGCCAACCCAGGGATCAACCAGGGTCTCCTGCATTGCAGGAGGATTCTTTATCAACTGAGCTATCAGGGAAGATCAGAATACATATGAGCCTTAATTTAAATGAGAAATCCTGGAACAGAGAGACTTGATTTATTAGGCTTTATCTACTGTCTTCTAAACTCTGTTGTTGCTGTTAACACTTTTGCATTTTAATATTTTTATTAGTATTTTTATTAAGACACTAGATTATAGGTTATTTTAGAGCCTAGAGGGATGAATAAGCAATCTTTCCAATTTCAAGAATGCTTAAAATCGTGTCAGAAACAAACACTGGTAGATTCAAACACAAAATGCAAAAGAAAAATGTGAATTTTCATGTTTGAACTTTCTGAAGAGTTCCTGAAGGTCGTGTAATTGATAAAGCATAAAACACTGCATAGGAACCTGGAATGTTAGGTCCATGAATCAAGACAAATTGGAAGTGGTCAAACAGGAGATGACAAGAGTGAACATCGACATTCTAGGAATCAGCGAACTAAAATGGACAGGAATGGGTGAATTTAACTCAGATGACCATTATATCTATTACTGTGGGCAGGAATCCCTCAGAAGAAATGGAGTAGCCATCACAGTCAACAAGAGTCTGAAATGCAGTACTTGGATGCAATCTCAAAAAATGACAAAATGATCCCTGTTCATTTCCTAGGCCAACCATTCAATATCACAGTAATCCAAGTCTATGCCCCAGACCAGTAATGCTGAAGAAGCTGAAGCTGAACGGTTCTAAGAAGACCTATAGGGAACTGGAATGCAAAAGTAGGAAGTCAAGAAACACCTGGAGTAAGAGGAAAATTTGGCCTTGGAGTACGGAATGAAGCAGGGCAAAGACTAATAGAGTTTTGCCAAGAGAATGCACTGGTCATAGCAAACACTCTCTTCCAACAAGACAAGAGAAGACTCTACACATGGACATCACCAGATGGTCAACACTGAAATCAGATTGATTATTTTCTTTACAGCCAAGGATGGAGAAGCTCTATACAGTCAGCAAAAACAAGACTGGGAACTGACTATGGCTCAGATCATGAACTCCTTATTGCCAAATTCAGACCTAAATTGAAGAAAGTGGGGAAAACCACTAGACCATTTAGGTATGACCTAAATCAAATCTTTTATGATTATACAATGGAAGTGAGAAATAGATTTAAGGGATTAGATCTGATAGACAGAGTGCCTGATGAACTATGGATGGAGGTTTGAGATATTGTACAGGAGACAGGGATCAAGACCATCCCCAAGAAAGAGAAATGCAAAAAAGCAAAGTGGCTGTCTGAGGAGGCCTTACAAATAGCTGTGAAAAGAAGAGAAGCAAAAAGCAAAGGAGAACAGGAAAGATATACCCATTTGAATGCAGAGTTCCAAAGAATAGCAAGAAGAGATAAGAAAGCCTTCCTCAGCGATCAATGCAAAGAGATAGAGGAAAACAATGGGAAAGACTAGAGATCTCTTCAAGAAAATTAGAGATACCAAGGGAACATTTCAGGCAAAGATGGGCTCAGACAAAGGACAGAAATGGTATGGACCTAACAGAAGCAGAAGATATTCAGAAGAGGTGGTAAGAATACACAGAAGAACTGTACAAAAGAGATCTTCGTGACCCAGATCATCATGATGGTGTGATCACTCACCTAGAGCCAGACATCCTGGAATGCAAAATCAAGTGGGCCTTAGAAAGCGTCACTATGAACAAAGCTAGTGGAGGTGATGGAATTCCAGTTGAGCTGTTTCAAACCCTGAAAGACTATGCTGTGAAAGTGCTGCACTCAATATGCCAGCAAATTTGGAAAACTCGGCAGTGGCCACAGGACTGGAAAAGGTCAGTTTTCATTCCAATCCACAAGAAAGGCAACACGAAAGAATGCTCAAATCACCCCGCAATTGCACTCATCTCACATGCTTGTAAAATAATGCTCAAAATTATCCAAGCCAGGCCTCAACAGTACATGAACTGTGAACTTCCAGATATTCAAGCTGGATTTAGAAAAGGCAGAGAAACCAGGCATCAAATTGTCAACAGTTGCTGGATCATCGAAAAAGCAAGAGAATCCCAGAAATACGTCTATTTTGGCTTTATTGACTATGCCAAAGCCTTTGACTGTGTGGACCACAACAAACTTTGGAAAATTCTTCAAGAGATGGGAATACCAGACCACCTGACCTGTGGTTCTTGAGAAACCTGTATACAGGTCAGTTAAAACTAGACACGGAGCAACAGACTGATTCCAAATAGGTAAAGGAGTACGTCAAGGCTGAATATTGTCACCCTGCTTATTTAATTTATATGCAGAGTTCATCATGTGGAATGGTGGGCTGGATGAAGCACAAGCTGAAATCAAGATTGCCGGGAGAAATATCAATAACCTCAGATATGCGAATGACACCACCCTCATGGCAGAAAGTGAAGAACTAAAGAGCCTCTTGATGAAAGTTAAAGAGGAGAGTGAAAAGGTTGGCTTAAAGCTCAATATTCAGAAAACAAAGATCATGGCATCCAATACCATCACTTCATGGCAAATAGATGGGGAAACAGTGGACAGTGGCTGACTTTACTTTTGGGGGCTCCAAAATCACTGCAGATGGTGATTGCAGCCACGAAATGAAAAGACATTTACTCCTTGGAAGGAAAGTTATGACCAACCTAGATAGTATATTCAAAAGCAGAGACATTACTTTGTCAACAAAGGTCCATCTAGTCAAGGCTATGGTTTTTCCAGTAGTCATGTATGGATGTGAGAGTTGGACTATAAAGAAAGTTGAGCACCGAAGAATTGATGCTTTTGAACTGTGGTGTTGGAGAAGACTCTTGAGAGTCCCTTGGACTGCAAGGAGATCCAAGCAGTCCATCCTAAAGGAGATCAGTCCTGGGTTTTCATTGGAAGGACTGATGCTAAAGCTGAAACTCCAATACTTTGGCTACCTGATGCAAAGAGCTGACTTATTTGAAAAGACCCTGATGCTGGGAAAGATTGAGGGCAAGAGAAGAAGGCGGCGACAGAGGATGAGATGCTTGGATGACAGTACTGACTCAATGGACATGAGTTTGGGTAGACTCCAGGAGATGGTGATGGACAGGGAGGCCTGGTGTGCCGCAGTTCATGCGGTGGCAAAGAGTCAGACACGACTGAGAGACTGAACTGAATTGAACTGAAAACATACTTTAGAAACCAGATCCATCAACCATTTAACAGATAATCACTTGAGAAAATTCAGAAGTTGATTTGTATTCTTTTCCAAAAGGAAAGTAATTCCATAGCCAAGTCATAGAAAGTCATGAGGGTATTTTAGGAATGACACAGCTTTTCTCAGAAGCAACATAAGGCTCTTCAAGCACTTTGGCATATTCAGTACAGTGTTAGTCTGGTTTGAAAATATGATTTCTTCTTTTGTTGACTGGAGATTTGAGCAGGTTTCCTAGCTTGTTTTAATCTTCATGCCTGTTAGGTAAACTGAAGGTAATACCACCGGTCTCTCATAGGATTAACATGAGAATTCAATGAGGGAACGCTTACTTCAAAATGCCTACCATGAGACCAAGAAGAGATGGGGAGTTCCATGACTGTTGAGTCCATTTCCCTTTTCATTTGGTTAAATTCTGAGATTCTTTCCCAGTAAAATATGAAAGGGATGATAGTGACTTGAAAAAATATGGATTTATTTTATCTTAATGATATATTTTCCAATGCTAATGGTTTACAAATTCAACACAATCTGTAGCAAAATCTCAGCTGGATTCTTTGCAGAAATTGACAAGTTGATCTGGAAGTTT
The DNA here is from genome assembly GCF_001704415.2 of Capra hircus. Lineage (NCBI taxonomy): Eukaryota > Metazoa > Chordata > Mammalia > Artiodactyla > Bovidae > Capra > Capra hircus. The sequence goes on along the minus strand of NC_030828.1, from coordinate 12,831,697 downwards.
ATTTGGAAACTCAGAAGACCCAGAATAACCAAGACAATTTTGAAAAAGAAAAACTTGGAGAGCTCACTCATACCTGAGCCTTTTTCAAAACTTAGTACAAAATTTACAGTAATCAGACAGGGCAGTTCTGGCAATAGAATAGACATATAGATCAATGAAATAGAATTGAAATTCCAAAGATAAGCCCATGCCTCTGTGACCAATTGGTTTTTTACCAGGATTCAAATATCATCTAATGGGAAAGAATAAATACGCTTTTCAACAACTGATATTTAGACAATTGGGTATACACATGTTAAAGAACGAAGTTGGACTCTTACTTCCCACCATTTACAGATATTAACTCAAAATGAATCAAAGACCTAAATGTATGAACTAATTCTATTAAAATCTTAGAAAAAGCATAGGAGTTAATCTTTATGACCTTGACTGAAGCAATGATTTCTTAGATATGATCCTCAAAGTATAAACAATAAGAACAACAAAAAATAGATAAATTGTACTTTATTAAAATTTAAACCTTTAGGCATCAAAGGGCACTATCAAGAAAGCGGAAAGATAATCTATAGATTGGGAGAAAATATTTGCAAATAATATATCTGATAAGGGTCTAGTATCTGGAATATATAAAGAAATTTTACAAATCAGAAATTAAAAAAGCAACAACAAATAACCCAATTAAAATATGCAAAGGACCTGAATAGATATTTCTCCCCTCAAAATATTAAAATGGCCAATAAGTACATGAATATAAGCTGATGTCATTATCCATTAGGGAAATAAAAGTCAAAACCACCCTGAAACCTCACCTCACAGCCACTATGATAGTAATAGCAAAACAGACATTAACAAGATTTGGAAAAGATTGGAGAAATTAGTACCCTCATAGTTTCTGAGTGGGAATGTAAAATGATGCAGCCTTTTTGAGGGGAAGACTGGCTAAAGAAAGTCTGGTTAAACAACATTTGATTCAGAATTTAATTTTTAAGTATTACACTCAAGAGAAACAAAAAGATGTAAAATCTTTAACACAATGTTCTTAGAAATATTATTTGTGAGAACAAAAGAGAAGAAACACCTAAAATGTTTATCAAATGATGAATGGAAAAACAAAGTATTCTATATCCATACAATGGAATATTATTCAGCTGAAAGAAGAAATGAAGTACATGCCGCAACACGAATGAACCCTGATAACATGTTAAGTAAGAAAAGCCAGTCACAAAAATCAACTATTCTATGATTTCATATATATGAAAGAGTCTCTGATGAAGGTGAAAGAGGAGAGTGAAAAAGCTGGCTTAAAACTCAACATTCGAAAAACTTAGATCATGGCATCCGGTCCCATCACTTCATGGCAAATAGGTGGGGAAACAATGGAAACAGTGATAGACTTTTTCTTGGGCTCCAAAATCACTGCATATAGTGACTGCAGCCATGAAATTAAAAGATGGTTTTTACTTGGAAGAAAAGTTAAGACAAACTTAGACAGCATATTAAAAAACAGAGACATTACTTTACCAACAAAGGTCTGTCTAGTCAAAGCTATGGTTTTTCCAATAGTTGTGTATGAATGTGAGAGTTGGACCATAAAGAAGGCTGAAGAGCAGAATTGCTGCTTTTGAACTGTGGTGATGGACAAGACTCTTGAGAGTCCCTTGGACTGCAAGGAGATCAAATCAGTCAATCCTAAAGGAAATCAACCTTGAATATTTATTGGAAGGACTGATGCTGAAGTTGAAACTCCAATACTTTGGCCACCTGATGCAAAGAGCCGACATGTTAGAAAAGACCCTGATGTTGGGAAAGATTGAAGGCAGGAGGAGAAGGGGATGACAGAGGGTGAGATGATTGGCTGGCATCACCTACTCGAAGGGCATGAGTTTGAGCAATTTCCAGGAGTTGATGAAGGACAGGGAAGCCTGGCGTGCTGCAGTCTATGGGGTGGCACAAAGTCGGACACAACTGAGTGGCTGAATGGCAACGACAAGACTAAGTAAATCTATAAAGCAGGAAAGTAGATTAATAGTAGCCTATTGTAGTTGCCCAGGTGTTGTGTGGGGGAGGGGTTCTTGGAAGTGACTGTGAATGGGTATGGGACTTCCTTTTGAGGTGATGATAACATTCTAAAATGTACTGTAGCAGTTGCACAATTCTGTGAATATATGAACATACTAAAAATCATTCACTTGTGCACTTTCAATATGTACATTTCACGAAATGCAGATTCAGTCTCAATAACTTTATGTACACTTTTATATATGTATTTATGAGCTTTTCATAAATACATAGAATATTGGGAAAGAGCATCCCACCTCAAGTAATGCATTGTTGTAAATATAATTTTCCGTGGACTTAGTTTAATACTAAGCAGGTCTCTTCCCTCTTTTATGCCCCCTTTGTTCAACAAACTTGCAGAATGGGAAGGTTGGACTACATCACGAGTTTTTGTTTCTTTTCCAAGAATCCTAACTGCTAATTTTGTAGCTCACAGTGTTCTGGATGTGTTTCTACCTTCTGCCTTGGTTTTCTGGTGGACCTCTGAAGTGAGCTAGAGATAGAGACAGACATTTTCTCAGAAGCATGTCTTTGGCTTGCCTTGCCACGTGCTTCGTCACCCCTGGCACTCAAGGGGTTTTATGTAACTATGTACTGCCTTTGTCCTTATACCAAAATAGATCCTGGATCATTGTGTCGCAGAATTAAATACTGGTGTACGTCCAAGCAGTACTGAGAGCTCCCATCAAGCTCACAAGATGCTCCAGATTCTACTTCTGGTCTGATCATCTTCTCCAGCCTCTACATTTTGGAAATAGGGAAAGGGTCACCAGTTTCCTCCCTCTGGGCCCTTGGGAGGCTGCCTGACTCTGGACGTTCCAGTCCAAGACATGTCATGATTCATCTCTGTCTTTTATCCCACACAGAAAAGGACTACTTTGCTCTAGACTGGTGTTCCATTTGCTCACACCCATTTCCTGCCAAAGTAACTATTTCCCCCAAAGAAAATAAAAGATGTTCTGAGTTGTTCATTAATTTCTGCATGTGGAATGAATGAGGAATTGATGTGAGGAGCCCAGCAGTAATGAGGTGATGGCCAAGATGGGATGGGATGACCCAAAAGCGATTCCTTGCAATGAGCAATTAATTATTAAAAACTGGAGCCCAAGTACATTATACTTCTAAATCAATCAGCTTGAACAGTTTCATTAAAATTAGTGAGTTTAAAGTCGATTTATTAGAAATGGATTGCTATTTACCATTTAAAGCATATCTATTTCTTGCTCTAAAATTAAGATTTGAGCAATCATATCCTCTCTAGGTGATAAATATCTGGCCATCAGTAGATTTTTTTATGGAAAATTTACAAATATGCATAGCTGTACCTGTTTTCTTCATTTCCAAAAGCATAAATAGATTGCTTGGATAGTCAATCTATTAGGTGGAGGGATATACAAGCATATGTGGTCATTTTTCCCCCAAATGGTCTTTCCTTTGTATTCCATTTTCCCTGCTACCCTCTCTCTGTCAGAAAAGAATAAACATATTTGTAAGGAAAACATGTCTTTCTTCAAAAGTTTGAAGATCAGATGAATACGAATAAATAATAAATAAATGAAATGAATAAACAATGACTAAATAGTTATTTTTTATTGGGATGGCCAAAAAGTTTGTTTGGGTTTTTTCTGTAACATCTTATGGAAAAACTTGAATAAATATTATGGCCAACCCAATACTTGGCTAATAAACAGAACACCATTCTCTGAGGAAAAGAAGGGAGACAAATTGGTATATGAGGATTTGAGAACTATATATGTGATTCAGCCAGAAGACTTGTATCTGAAAAATATTTGGAGTCAGAATAGTTCCGATTCTTGCTGATAATTTATTCTCTTGGCCTTGCATCCATCCTTCTCTGTCTTTCCCGCCTCCCTTGCCTAGTTTCTCTTTTGATTAGTACTCTGGAGAAGAGCTCCTTTCTCTTTTATATTCCTTTTAATCTGTATAGAATACCAAACATAGTTGTCAGAGCAGGAATTGTCTGGTAGCAAAAAGCAGTGTTTATATGCAAATAACTGCAATAAATATGTCTTTTTGACATGAAAACAGCAAAAGAGCCAATGTCAATGGTTTCTGGAAATTACTTCCATCCTTTCTTGAACTAGAGCTTTGCTCTTCTACAGGGATCAAGGTCAAAATCTTTCCTATTCTAAAATCTAAAGGGAATGTCTTTGAGAATCTTAAATACACAGGGTTTAATTTGTGAACATTTTACCTGTTCACAAATACAATATTTAAGTTTGGACAGTATTTGGAATAATAAAGATTTGTTTGAGACCTTTGCCAAATGTAACCTAGCAGGACCCCATGGGGTCTTTGGGGATATTCTCTGCTTTAGCTTCTCTCTGAAGTACCTAGATAACAGCATTTGATGCACTTTTCCTGAGCTGTTTTGCAGATGTGAAAATCTCTCACCAAATGGAAGATGTTAACTACTTGATGACCATGAACACATTTCCCCAGGCCTCCTGGAGCCTAAGGACTGATAATGCTAACCCTTGTGACACCATCCTGTTACCTCACCATCAGCCTATCAGAGAATCCTGCACAAGCTGATCACAGATCCTGCGGACCACCTCCTGTTCCTCCTTCCCACCCAGGCTTTTAAAAGTGCTTTGCAAAAGCCTGAGGCTTTTTCCCCACCACACTAAAACATTTTTTGGAAGTGTGGTTGATTTACAATATTGTGTTAGTTTCAGGTGTACAGCAATGTGATTCAGTTACGTATAGATTTTTTTTCAGACTATTTTCCATTATAGGTTATAAGATATTGAATATAGTTCCCTGTTCAGTTCAGTTCAGTTCAGTTTAGTCGCTCAGTCATGTCTGACTCTTTGCGACCCCATGAATCGCAGCACTCCAGGCCTCCCTGTCCATCACCAACTCCCGGAGTTCATTCAGATTCACATCCATTGAGTCGGTGACGCCATCCAGCCATCTCATCCTCTGTCGTCCCCTTAAAATCCTTGTTTCTTGTCTATTTTATGTGTAGTAGTTTGTATCTGTTAATCTTGTACTCCTAATTTATCCTGGCCCCGCTTCCTTTTCCCTGTTGTAATTGTTAGGTAGTTAAAATAGGAAAAAGGAGTCCAGAATGGTGATGGCTAAAAGACAAAGAAGGGAAAAGCCTGTGAAAATAGAACAAAGGAAGGTCCAGAACTGGAGTGAGAGCCTCAGGTAAAACAAACACCCTCCTGGCTAGCCCAGTTTACACAGGGCAGGCTCAGCGGGGTAAAAAAAACCCTATAAAAAGAGATGCCAAAATTGAGCCAGGGGCTTCTCTTCTCTTTGCGTCTTTTGGGTCAGCCTGCCCTCACACCTCGAGGATGTATTTTCCTTTTCTTGCCAAATAAAACTGAGCTGTAATATGGAGCTGTAACATGGTCTGTCCATCACTTCAAATTTTTGCTGCGGTGAGACAGAACTGAGGAAATTACATATTCCTCTGACATAACCATGTTTGCTTACTATATCTGTGAGTCTGATTCTGTTTTGTACATAGATTCATTTGTATTGTTTTTTAGATTCTACCTATGGCTGATTCATGTTGAGTTTTGACAGAAAACAACGAAATTCTGTAAAGCAATTATCCTTCAATTAAAAAACAAGCCTGGGGCTTTTTAAGTGCATGAGCCACCATTCTCCTTGTGTAGCCCTGCAACAAACCTTTCTCTGCTCCAAACTCAGATGTTTCGTTTTGTTTGGCCTCATTGTGCATTGGGCACATGATTTTGTACTAACACAAGAAAGTTAAGCATGAAGATGTGGACAGTACTCACTAAAAAATGTGAGCTCCATGAAGGCAGGGATTTTTGCTTGTTTTGGTCACAGTGATATTTTCTGGGCCCAGAGTAATGCTTGACACATAGCAAGCACTCAATAAATGTCTTAAGTGAAAAGGACAGGTTAAGGCATGAGTCCAGAGAGAAAATCCTAAGATATTTATTTTAAAGTTTCTTGGCAATGAGTTCTAACTGGTTCATTTTAATGCAAAATCCTTGCTTTCATGAAGTGAGTTTTTGAACAGGTAATAAAATTCCCACTAAAAATTGGGAAATGTTTCACCCACAACTCCTTCCTATTTCAGGTTTTAGAGTCTGGGTGTTTTATTTATTCTTTATTTATTTATTTTTAAATGTATTAAGAAAAAAAGAATACTCAATGCTATGAAAATGTCAATTCTTTCTAAGCTTATTATAGGATTTCACACATTTCATGAAAAAATTGTGTAGAAATTTACAACCTCATTCTAAAATGTATATGAAAGTCAAAGAACCTGTAATAACCACACAGTTTTGCAAGAGAACAATGTGGAAGGATTTACACTACCTTGCTTCAAGGCTTATTATAAGCACCAGACAGCAAGACTGTAGAGCTGACATATCTATGGAAGAATAAAAAGCCCAGAAATAGACCCAAACTTATACGGTCAGTCGATTCTTGACAAAGGCACTATATCAGAGCTATTTACTGAGGAAAAAGAAATGCTTTTTAAGACATGATGCAGGAATACCTGGATCTCCATGTGGAAAAGAAAAAAGGTTCGGATTCTACTTCACAACATATGTGTAAGTCTCTCAGTCGTGCCTGATTACTTGCAATCCTATGAACTACAACTCGCCACGCTCCTCTGTCCATGGGGTTTGCTAGGCAAGAATACTGGAGTGGGTTGCCATTTCCTTCTTGAGGGGGTTTTCCCATCCCAGGGATAAAACTTGTGTCTCCTGCATTGCCAGGCCAATTCTTTACCACTGTACTATCTGGGAAGCCCTAATCCTCAGGGAACTGCAATTTAAAACCCTTAAGGTTTACAGGGGCAAGGTTGGGGTTGTGTGGGAAGGTGCAAAATGGGAAAAGGGTGTCAAAAAGTACAAGCTTCAAGTTATGAAGTAAATATATTGGGATATAATGTAAATAGAGTTAGCATGGTCACTGTAGTTAATAATACCATATTGTATATTTGAAAGCTAAGAAAGTACATCTTAATAGTTCTCATCAAATACACACACACACATGCACACACGTCTGTTACTATATGTGGTGGTTAATGTTAATTAGGTTTATTGTGGTGAAGTGAAAGTGAAAGTCACTCAGTCATGTCCAACTCTTTGCAACCCTATGAACTATACAGTCCATGGAATTCTCCAGGCCAGAGTACTGGGGTGGGTAGTCTTTCCCTTCTCTGGGGGATCTTCCCAATCCAGGGATCGAAGCCAGGTCTCCCGTGTTGCAGGCATATTCTTTACCAGCACAGCCACTATGGAAGCCAAAGAATACTGAAGTGGGTAGCCAATCCCTTCTCCAGGGGATCTTCCCAACCCAGGAACTGAACTGGGGTCTTCTGCATTGCAGGCGGATTCTTTACCAACTGAGCTATTGAGGAAAACCCTTATTGTGGTGACCACTTGTCAATACCTAATCATTTATGTTGTACACTTGAAACTAATATGTTATTGTATGTCAATCCTATCTCACCCCTCCACACTGTGACACAGCACAGCATATCCACTAGGAAGGTTAAAATTAAAACGGCTGATAATATCAAGTTGTCAGTGAGGATGTGGAGCCACTAGAACTCTTGGGTACTGCCAGTGGGACTTCAAAATGGGACAAAATACACTTTGTAATACTGTTTGGTAATTTATTACCAAATTTAATGTATACCTACACTATAATCAAGTTATTTTCCCAAGAGAAATAAAGATGGATGTCCATAAAAAGCCTTGTACAAGAATATTCAGATAAGCATCTTTCATAATAGTGCTCAAATGGAAACAACCAAAATACTATCCACAGGAGAACGGGCAAAAATGTGGCATAATCATTAAATGAAAACTGCTTTGTGATATGCAAACCAACACAGAGAAATCTCAAGAACAATATGCCAAGTAAAAGAAGCCAGACACAAAACAATTCATATGGTTAGATTCCATTTACGAAATTCTAGAACAGAAATCTACTTTATGAAGAAAGAAATGCTTTTTCAGTGTAAGGATCCACACCTTTCTCCAATTGAGAAAAACTCTCAAAAGTTTTCTTTCCAAATATTGTCTTTCTCTCCCTTCTCTCTACTCTGACCTTTTGGAGTTCCTATTGCATGCCTACTTGCTTAAGTTTGCATAAAATGTAATAAATCTTAGAGTGTAGGCTCGGCATAGACTTGACTCACGTTTTCAGAGAAACATCAGTTGCCAAACAAAAACATGATTTCAGTGATACAACGAAACAACGGAGAGGAGCCGACCTCCATGTCGGATCCCCTCACTCACCTCCACCTTTGCTCTCACAGGATGTTCCATGCCAGGACTAGCTGAGTTTTTGACAAGGAGGCTCAGTAATTTTTTCTAATTTGAGGAAGTTCGCATTCTGGACTTCAGCATTGTATTGTCTTGGTTTTATTCCCCTCTATCTGCTCCTACACTTGAATGACAGAATGATAGCGTTGTTGACATCTCTGGCTCCTGGGATTCTCAGAACTGCCTTGGGCTTGGACATTGGTGGGTATTCAGGCAGCCTCTAACAGAAGCAGAAGATATTAAGAAGAGGGGGCAACAATACACAGAAGAATTGTACAAAAATAATCTTCATGACCCAGATAATCACAATGGTGTGATCACTCACCTAGAGCCAGACATCCTGGAATGTGAAGTCAAGTGGGCCTTAGAAAGCATCACTACGAACAAAGCTAGTGGAGGTGATGGAATTCCAGTTGAGCTGTTTCAAATCCTGAAAGATGATGCTGCGAAAGTGCTGCACTCAATATGCCAGCAAATTTGGAAAACTCGGCAGTGGCCATAGGACTGGAAAAGGTCAGTTATCATTGCAATCCCAAAGAAAGGCAATGCCAAAGAATGCTTAGACTACTGCACAATTGCACTCATCTCACATGTTAGTAAAGTAATGCTCAAAATTCTCCAAGCCAGGCTTCAGCAGTATGTGAACCGTAACCTTCCTGATGTTCAAGCTGGTTTTAGAAAAGGCAGAGGAACCAGAGATCAAATTGCCAACATCCGCTGGATCATTGACAAAGCAAGAGAGTTCCAGGAAACATCTATTTCTGCTTTATTGACTATGCCAAAGCCTTTGACTGTGTGGATCACAATAAACTGTGGAAAATTCTGAAAGAGATGGGAATACCAGACCACCTGACTTGCCTCTTGAGAAATCTGTATGCAGGTCAGGAAGCAACAGTTAGAACTGGATATGGAACAACAGACTGGTTCCAAGTAGGAAAAGGAGTACATTAAGGCTGTACATTGTCACCCTGCTTATTTAATTTATATGCAGAGTACATCATGATAAACTCTGGGCTGAAAGAAGCATAAGCTGGAATCAAGATTGCTGGGAGAAATATCAATAACTTCAGATATGCAGATGACACCACCCTTATGGCAGAAAGTGAAGAGGAACTAAAAAGCCTCTTGATGAAAGTGAAAGAGGAGAGTGAAAAAGTTGGCTTAAAGCTCAACATTCAGAAAACGAAGATCATGGCATCTGGTCCCATCACTTCATGGGAAATAGATGGGGAAACAGTGGAAACAGTGGCAGACTTTATTTTTCGGGGCTCCAAAATCACTGCAGATGGTGATTGCAGCCATGAAATTAAAAGACACTTACTCCTTGGAAGGAAAGTTATGACCAACCTAGATAGCATATTGAAAAGCAGAGACATTACTTTGCCAACAAATGTAAGTCTAGTCAAGGCTATGGTTTTTCCAGTGGTCATGTATGGATGTGAGAGTTGGACTGTGAAGAAAGCTGAGCACTGAAGAATTGATGCTTTTGAACTGCAGTGTTGAAGAAGACTCTTGCAAGGCGATCCAACCAATCCATTCTAAAGGAGATGAGTCCTGGGTGTTCTTTGGAAGGAATGATGTTAAAGCGGAAACTCCAGTACTTTGGCCACCTCATGTGAAGAGTTGACTCATTGGAAATGACTCTGATGCTGGGAGGGATTGGGGGCAGGAGGAGAAGGGGACGACAGAGGATGAGATGGCTGGATGGCATCACCGACTCGATGGATGTGAGTTTGAGTGAATTTCCGGAATTGGTGATGGACAGGGAGGGCTGGCGTGCTGCGATTCATGGAGTCACAAAGAGTCGGACATGACTAAGCGACTGAACTGAACTGAGGCAGCTTCTCTGGTTCTGTATGTTGACTAAAAAATACAGTCACCACCTGAAAGTGGAGAGTTATTTTATTTGGTGGGAATGTGTAGGACTCAAGCCCAGAAAACAGCATCTCAGTAGCTCTGAGAAAACTGCTCCAAGGAGGTGGGAGAGGGAGTCAGATTATATACAAGTTTGCAACAAAGCAAATGAACAGGCAGTCTGAACATCAAAGATTATTGTGAGGAAAGAAAAATCAGCTATTAAGCTAAAAGTTTAGCATTCTATGTTTGGGAAAATGCCAGCCTCTGGGCTCACTGAATTCATTTCTTTCATATGCACCTCAGCTATCTGGGGCCAAATTCTCTTCCTTGTTCATCTTAAGGAGTGGCAGATGGTTGCTTCTTGTGTTTCCCCAGCTCCTCAGCAATCACCTTGTGGGGCTGGTGGCCTCTGCTGGATCTCGGGCATTGTGCTCCATTTTGGGGAGCCCTCATTCACCTTTGGATGCCAGAAAACACTGTGATGTTTCTTGCCCACTGGTATGGCAGGAAGTATTTTCATTTCTCACATGTCGTTCAGATGGGACCACCATGGCCAAGCGGCGCTGGCTACTCTTTCTACAAATGATCACACACAAGTGTGCACAGAAACACACACACACTCCCATAAAAAAACACACAGCCAAAAAAGTACGAGTAATTCTTAAAACCTAAAGAAGTTTGTGTTTTCTTAAACCTCTTTCAAATAAAATCAAAGTGTATGTGTGTGTTGTGCGCGTACATGTGTATGTCTGTATAACTTCTGTGGTTAACCTCAGATTCCAAGACAAAACTCTTCTTTTGGGTGACTAGGTGATTATAAGTTTTAACTGCAAATGAGAAACTGGTAGCCAATTCATGCAAACCAGCATTCCAAAGCTAGAGCAGGAACTGGGCAGTGACATCAGTAACGACAAAGGAATTTTTTCACAGTCAGTCCTCCCATAGAGTGCCTCTGTACCCAACCTCCTCCACTGCCCCATTGTGTAGATTTTTTAAGAGCCCTTAGTGGCTCAGAAGGTAAAGAAACTGCCTTCAAAGCTTCAGACCTGGGCTTGATCCCTGGGTTGGGAAGATCCCCTGGAGAAGGAAATGGCAATCCACTCCAGTATTCCTACCTAGAGAATTCCACGGACAGAGGAGCCTGACAGGCTATGGTCCATGGGATTGCAAAGAGTCGGACATGACTGAGCAACTAACACACTAGAAATAGTGGCTTGGATAACAAGTTAAATACTAAAGACTTGTAACAGCTCTCTTCCAGAAATGGGAAAAGCCCTCATAATGAGCCGTTGACTGGATGTTTATGGCTGGGGAAGACTATTACCCTGTAATTTGGCTCCTGAAGACCACATTCTTCCTTGGAACAGAAGCCACAGGTCAATTATCGCGGTTGGTAAGTTTTCCTTTTGGGCGTGAGTCACGGCCAATTTTGCACGAAAGAAGGGTTTCCCTCCTGGCACTGGCTCACTACAATTATGGAATCATATCATGGGGCTGCAGAAAACAGTATTCTCCAGTAAGCCCCCGGGGGATCCTGTGAGGTTACCCATGGGACACTGCATGGAAACTGCCACAGCAGCTCCCTGCAGCTCCTCTCCACGACTGTCTCTTTGAATTTCTCCCTTCTTCCAAGATTTTTGATTCTAGGCTCATAAATCATCCCCCAGTAAATCCATGGCTGTGATTATTTACTCATCCTTGGAATCAAGGACAATCTGGCCTGAGTTACCTTTGCTTATTTGTATCTCTCTTTATCCGGGCTTCCCAGGTGGCACTAGCGGTAAAGAACCCACTGGCTAATGCAGGACACGGGAGAGACACGGGTGTGATCCCCGGGTCAGAAAGATCCAGGAGGAGGGCATGGCAACCCAGGCCAGTATTCGAGAATCCCATGGACAGAGGAGTCTGGCAGGTTACAGTCCAGGGGGTTGAAAAGAATCAGACATGACTAAAGCAACTTAGCATGCAGACACACACACACACACACACACACACACACACACACACACACACACACACACACACACCTCTCTTTGTCTAAAGGAATGTCTCGTTCCCTCTCGTCCTCTCTCCTTCTCTCCCTTCCTCCTCTTCCCTACAGTGTGATGTGAAAGACATCCTACACTGCTGCGTCGCACTCGCATTGTGCATTTAAGGTACTTTTCATACTTTCTCTGCTGTGATCCTCATGATTCCCCGGGAGAAGGCGGAGGTGGGAGAAGGCAGAGGAATACATTTTCTGGAAGGGGAATGTTATTCTTGGAGAGACTATAAATTCGAGAGACATAGGGGATTTGAACCCTTTTCCCAGACATACTGCACATACGACATGGACAAATTGTTCTGTCCTTTTGAGCCTCCATTCCCACATCTGCGAGCAGCAACAGAAACACTTCCTTCCCAGCACTGCTTTGGCAATTGGAGGAGATGCTTCCAAAAAGTGCCCTGGGCATGGACTGACACGTATGATGACACAGGGCACTATTGCTCCTATGATCCCTTTTATGATTAGTTTGAATTTGATTAGTATGACACCACACCTCAGAGAGAGGAAGCAACTTGAGGAAAAACCCAAAGGAAACAAGTGGCAGAGTCAGTACTGAATCTATGGCCTTTGGACCCCCAGCCATCATTTCCCCTCCTTATGTGGGATGAGCAGGGCTACCATGTCCTATAAGGGTGGGCAGGGGGTGTTGATGACCGCATTGTCTCCCTTCTTCAAAATGCCTTCATGAAGAGAGCCTTTTCTTGTGAGTGAGGAATTGCAAGGGAATTCAGTTTTGGGGTCTGTGTCTTTTTCTCTAAGGCTTTTATGACTTAAGGTGCAGGAAAACGTTTTTAGTCCAGAGAAAACACTGACCAGTATGGTGGTTCTTTAGGAGGTTAGAGAACCCTCAGAGGACAGGAGCCCTGTGCCGTGGGCCATCATCCTCAGGGAGGTGGGCCACGCCCCACGGTGTCTGAACAAGCCAGTCAGTGAAGACTCAGGTTTATTTGCACTCTTAATTGCATTCTCTTCCTCACTCGCTTGAGGTGTATCAGAGACTTCACCTGGAATACCAGCACTGTGGTGTTCAAAGTCATTGACTGTACGTATTTTCTCTCCTGAACAGAAGTCAGATAAATAGCAAAAATGATTTATTGCAGGCTTTCTGCTTCAGCGATAACAACAAATAGAAGGTAACTTCAAAGCAGCGCTGGAAACTTTAGATTGCATGGTTTGAAGGTGTTCCTTTGAAATACTGCGTTCAGAGAGGTAGCCGGTACTTTCCAACACTAATGATGCCTACTGCGTGCTAGGGCCATTTCTACCTGTGGTGTATTGACTTCAGACATTGTGTGGGAGGCAGGAAAATATCCTGTGTATTGGAAAATGCTAGAATTACCCACGACTTGAACTAAGTTTGATCTCTCTGCAATCAAAAAGAAAATCCCCGGGTGTATTACTTTAGCACACACACACAAACATAGATACACTGCTTTGGGTTCTGCTTTTTTCATAACTGGTGATAATTTAAAAGCTCACCCAAATGCAGTCCTTGAGTTAGATCATTAGGATTTTATTTTAATCTGCCTGTCTGTCTTCTCTCACACCATTCACACTCTCTGGCAACTTCATTTGACTTCCTGACACCTCTGTTAGGAAATGAGTGTTGAGAGCACTCTTGAGAACTCCATGCTGTTTCAATTTTTTTTCCCCCCTCCAGAATGGCTTAGAAATTTCTAGAAGGAAATTACATGGGGGTATATTTGGGCTTTTGGATGTATCACTTCTGTCTTTGTAGCACCAGAGGAAAGACTTGGGGTTTCAGTTCAGTGAAAAGATAAAGAATTGAAGACATGGGAAGTTTATCACATAAATATGTTTTATCATCCTAAACATATTTTCATATTGACCATGAATCCTAAGTCATACAAATGGGACCTTTTGAGCAATGCTAAATCTTTTTCTTGTGCTAAATAATATGAAAAGAGTAATTGAGAGGACTTTGCTGAATTCTTGGTCACGAACAAACTGCATTTATAAAAAATGATATTTACCTGTTAAAACATTTCTTACATATTTCCTTAGATGACTTGAAAAATAAGGCCAATAGTACTTCAAAAATCAGAGTTAAGAAAACAGAAAAAATATCATATATTAACGTGAATATGGTCATTTTCATGTGGAGAATTCTCTCCAACTTCTAGGTAGTTCAGCGTGGTAGGTGTTTTTCCTATCTTATAGATGAGAAAGGGCTTCCCTGTTGGCTTGGTGGTAAAGAATCTTTCAATATCACTGAAACTGTTAATGTCACATTGTTGTTAATCGGCTCTACTCCAATACAAAACAAAAAGTTTATACAAAAAGAAAAGAAAATAGCAAAGCCCTCCTCTCTCTTCCCTGCTGCCAAGGAATGTCTCCTTGAATTTTGTTGGCAATATCCAGGTTACCTGATCATCCTTACTGCAAAAGAGGCTGGAAGTTAAATATTTTGCTTTATAACTTCTAGAAAAGGGGAATTTGGATATGTCTTAAGTGGATGACATAAAATATCTGCCACAATATCAAGGAAATAATTAGAACAAGGAAAATTAAACAAAATCTAAAATATTTAGGTTAAAATTCAAAAGGGACATTGATTTTATTTTTACTTCTTCCCTATTTGATATTTGACCGAAAGGATCAGACTGTGAAGTAAGATTCATTTGGTCAGATAGGTCCTTTCTAACAGATACTAAATTAACTGATAAATCTTTAATGAATACTTAGTATCTTTCTCTACCAAATCCAGTGCCTTCTATGAGATTCTGTTAGCCCTTCTCTCTGGCCATTTATCTTGAATGAACAAAACCCCTTTGTTCCAGTATATTTGTCAGGTTATAAATTACATTCAACTAGATTCAAAGGACACCTATGTTCAGGGTAGGCTAGATTTAAAAAGTGATTCTTTCTTGCTGCAGAGCCTGATTTATCTTCTAAATCTAGCTCTTTCCACCAGACCCTGTCTCTCTCCACCCAGCTATCCTAAATGGGAGAAATTCTTGGAATTTTTTTTTAACTGTATTTTATTGAAGTGTAGCTAATTTATAAAGTTGTATTTGTTTCTGGCATACAACAAAGTGGCTCAGATATAATCGTATATACTTGATTATATGTACGTGCATACTAAGTTGCTTCAGTCGTGTCCAACTCTTTTCGACACTGTGGACTTAGGCCTGCCAGGCTCCTCTGTCCATGGGAGTCTCCAGGCAAGAATACTGGAGTGGGTTGCCATGCCCTCCTCCAGGGGATCTTCTCCACCCAGGGATCGAACCCACATCTCTTACATCCCCTGCACTGACAGACGGGTTCTTTACCACCAGCATCACCTGGGAAGCCCGTGTGCTTGGTAAAGTGCTGTATTTATATTGGTTGGGAGTATGTTCCAAAAGTCTGTTTGCCCAAATCATTCAGATCAGTTCAGTCGCTCAGTCATGTCCGACTCTTTGCGACCCCATGAATTGCAGCACGCCAGGCCTCCCGGTCCATCACCAACTCCCGGAGTTCACTCAGACTCATGTCCATCGAGTCAGTGATGCCATCCAGCCACCTTATCCTCTGTCGTCCCCTTCTCCTCTTGTCCCCAATCCCTCCCAGCATCAGAGTCTTTTCCAGTGAGTCAACTCTTCTCATGAGGTGGCCAAAGTACTGGAGCTTCAGCTTTAGCATCATTCTTTCCACAGAAATCCCAGGGCTGATCTCCTTCAGAAAGGACTGGTTGGATCTCCTTGCAGTCCAAGAGACTCTCAAGAGTCTTCTTCAACACCACAGTTCAAAAGCATCAATTCTTCAGCACCAGCCTCTAAAGCTCATATTGAGTAGTTGTGTGTGTGTGTGTGTGTGTGTGTGAGTTGTTAACCACTTCCCTATGTTACTTAATGACTCTTTTGTTCAGCTTCTCCGTATGTCTAGCTGATGTCAGTATCAAATCTCTTTTGTACTGTTCCTCTGTAATATACATTGCTATCTGATAAGATTGCTCCTCCTTCATCATGTATTTTAAAAATCATATTTTTAAATATCAAAATATTTTTTTCTGGTGATATTCACAGAAAATTTTCCAAGTGGAAAGAACAGATTGGGGTTTTGATTGGACTTATATGAAATGTAAGTTGATCTGGGAAAAGTGTTGCTTTTAAAACATTTTGTCTTCCATCTCAGATCATGATGTTCTCTTTCGTTTATTCAGGCTTTTATTTGTGTCTTTCAGTAAAATATTACTGAGTTATTCCTAGAGATTTTTCATTAAAGCTATTTCTTATAATTGCATATTTCCATGGGCATCGTGAAAGGAGATTTTTTTCCTTATATCTTCAACCACACTATGAGAATTGGTGTGTGTGTGTTTATGTGTGTGTATACTTAATCATCTACCAGGCTATTTATCAAACATTTATTAATTAAAATAGTTTCTTAGCTTATTCTCTTATCTAACTATGAAATCATACTGCCAGAAATTTTTATCACTTGGTTTTCAATATGTCTAACCCTTGCTGTTATCCCATTTTTGCTTTGAATGAATAGAATTTCTAGAATATTAATAGTGAAACTGACACATTTATTTTATCATGAATAGGCTTTTAGATAGAAGCAGATGGCCTTTATTATGGTAAAGCTGTTTTCTTCTACTCCTGTATTTTAGTACTTTATCAAGAGACATAATCATTTTTGAGCATTTCTTTCTTCTTTAATCTACTTACACTAAATATTATGTATCCTTAGATCATATTTTTCTTCTTTAATCTACTATCAAGTGTTATATTAATAGATGTCCTTATTTATTTATAGCACTTTTCCTTGAAAAGGAAAAAAAAAATCTTGGACAGTCTGCATCTTGATAAAAAGATTTTTTTCCTCATACCAAATAACTTTGAATAGAAGGGTCAGTGATGTTTGGGTGTGTATTCCTAGGTCCAGCTTCTCATCAGGATTTCCATATTAAGAAAATAAATTTGTGGTTTTCAACTCCACCTAGAGTTAGGAACTCCTTTTGAGAAAACTATGGACCAGGGTCTACCTCAGA
This sequence comes from Capra hircus, assembly GCF_001704415.2. NCBI lineage: Eukaryota > Metazoa > Chordata > Mammalia > Artiodactyla > Bovidae > Capra > Capra hircus. The sequence continues at coordinate 12,814,440 of NC_030828.1, read as the reverse complement.
GTTAGCAGATCCTTGTCTTGTGATACTGGTTCCAGTTCAGTTTGAGTCTCTGGAGGGCAGCCAGTATTAATGGTTTTTCTTTCTCCACTCCTAAAAATTAGCTGAGAGAGAAGAAAGAATTAAGGGAATTTCTTGCCTTTGCTGTAAACATTACCCCAGTGATCTGCTCCAACTGGCATGATTTTCCAAACTGGGCTCCATGTCATTTTGTAGAATGGTTTGTGCAAGTATTAAAACACAACAAGTGAGTTTGGGTTCTTCCTCTTTTCTCTCTTCTCCTTTTCTCTGGTATGGAACCCTCCACATTCCCTCTCTCTCTTTCCTCTTTTTGTCTGTGCTGGGTCTTCGTTGCTGCACACAGGCTTTCTCTGCTTGCAGTGACCAGGGCTCCTCTCTAGTTGTGTTGCCCGGGCTTCTCCTTGTAGTGGCATCTCTTGTTGCCGAGCACGGGCTCTCGGGTACAGGCTCAACAATTGTGGAGCATGGGCTTAGATGCCCTGTGGGATCTTCCTGGACTGGGGATTGAAGCCGTATCCCCTGCATTGGCAGGCAGATTCCCAACCACTGGACCATCAGGGAGGTCCTCCATATTCTCTTTTGTCCACTTCAATATCGTCGGACACTTGTCTGCTAAGACGGCAAGATGGACGGCCGCAAGTCCACATGGTGCTTCAAGTGCTGAAAGCTATAGGATTTCACAAATCTCCATCGCCACCTCGGAAACAGTTCAGTGGTGCTCTTTCAACCAAGGCTGGATTTCGGGGTCCCCTGGACATCTTCCCTGACACCCTGGTGCCGGGTCCCACCACATCCCTATTAATTCAGTGTGATGTCTGCCACTTGGTCCAGGGCTGATGGCATGTGCTGAGGTCTCAGCCGGGGTGGCCAATGCTTGCTTGGCGGCCCCAAGGGAGCTGTCTTTCTAGGGAAGCCAGTCATTTCCCTGTTACTTCTTTCCCTGCTCTTCTCAGGATAACTCTGACTTCTTCAGGTTCTGCCTTTCAGCTGTACAAATGCTAGTTAATTTGTTTGATTCATTGCCTTGGGGGCAGAGGGTTGAGTCAGCGTTCTCAATTCACAGCGCACTGTTATTGCAGTTAATGGATCCATCCCTCTTCCCTTCCTCCCATTTCCTTGGTTTTTACCCGATGTTCCCTTTCTGTTCCTAGGTCCCATTTAGGGTATTGTATTACATGTACTCATCATGTCCCCTTTGTCTCCTCCTGGCTCTGGTTGTTTCTCTGACTTTCCTTGTTATTAAAGATCTTTTCAGTGTTGAAAATGACTAGTCAGATATTTTGTAGAATGTCTCTCAGGTGGGATTTGTCTGATATTTTTCTCATGATTAGACCTGGGTTATGAGTTCTGGGGGGGAAGACCACAGAGTCATTTTCATCACATGATCTCACGGGTGTTACTGTCAACATGGCTTGTCACTCTTGATACTGACTTGGATCACCTGGCTGAAGTCACACTTGATAGACTTCTCCCTGTGAATTATTCTTCTTCCTTTTTTCAAGAAAACTGTCATCTTTGGCAAGATGTCACTGACTGGGAAGTTATATTTTACTTTCTATCTCTATAGACTATTTGAAATTCTTTTTGGGGAAGATTATCTCCTTTCCCCAACTTTATTTACTGATTCAGTCATCTGTTTATACTTTGTACACCCGTGGTGGATTCATGTCAATGTATGGCAAAACCAATATAGTATTGTAAAGTAAAATAAAGTAAAAATAAAAATTAAAAAAAACTCATGAATATTTGTTTTGTACTTTGGGCTATAATCCAATACTACTTAATTCATCTTGTGGCTCAAATGAAGTTTCAGCTTGAGCCTCTGAGAATGCGCCCCTGGCTTCTGTCTCCTTTTGACATACCATATCGCTCTTCTTTTCAAAGCCATGTTCTTCCTTTCTGGTACTATAAGATGCTCCAGATATTTCTTGAGAGTTTCCTGCCCTAGTCCTAGAATCAGCCACTTCTCCACGGATCTTGGCTCTTTCACTGAAGAAAGAAAGTGAAAATGTTAGTCCCTCAGTCATGTCTGACTCGTTGGTACCCCATGGGCTGTAGCCCACCAGGCTACATGAAATTCTCCAGGCAAGAATATTGGCATCTGAGTTGGTATGCCCTACTCCAGGGGAATATTCTCAACCCAGGGATCAAACCCAGGTCTCCCACATTGCAGGCAGATTTTTTACCATCTGAGCCATCACTGAGAATATCATTAAAAACCAAGATCTTGGCACTAAGTGTGCTTGCTGTTGCTGGATACTGTTCAGGCCCTCTCGGTTGTCAGAACAAGGAAATATATGTGTGCATATACACACAGCTACATGTAAACATCTCTGTCTCTGTGAAGCTAAATATGATTTTATATTGACGTCTCCAGCTATATTATCACATGGGTCATTCACACCTCCACTCCCTTGCTTGCGTGTCACTTCTCATTCAAAAGTGAGCAACAGGCCCTCCATCCTTTTCCATTCATTTACCTGTCCCAATCCAGTATACATGTATAGCATAACGGAATTACTAACAGCTGACCCCGCAGAAAACCATCCTATCAACTGGAACAACTGCTTGGTTATAGTTTCCTTTGCCTTTAATCTTACAGATTTTATTCATTTCCAGAGTTTCTTAGATCATCACTTTTCCCTCCTACCCCATTCAGTGAGGTCGTTTCGTACATTTATAATATGGTTGAATTCATTTGTCCCAATCTGCGTTTATTCTGGGCATCCCCTGACTTCCTATGATTTTTCAACTTTATGTACATTGTGGTTCATTGTTTTGTGCTATAAAGCTCTATGAATTTTGACCAATGTCTATTGTCCCTCTCAGAGACAACCACCCTTGGAATACTGTTTTATGATAAAAATTTAATATGTGTTCATCGTCACTTAAAATTTTGTTATTTTAGATTCATATATGATTTCCCCTATAAAAAACAATGAATTTTTTCAATTTATCAATCCCATATATAACTCTTACCATGTCGCAGACACTATTTTAAGTACTTTGTAAGTATTTATTCATTTAATCTTCTTAACATTCTTATGAGATAGGTGCCATTATTATCCTTACAGATAGAGGCTTTGCAGGTGGCTCAGTGATAAAGAATTCACCTGCCAATGCAGGAAATGCAGGCAACATGGGTTCAAGCCCTGGGTCAGGAAGATCCCCTGAAGGAGGAAATGCCAACCCATTCCATTATTCTTGCTCAGAGAATCCCATGGACAGAGGAGCCTGGTGGGTTACAGTCCATGGGGTGACAAAGAGTCGGACATGACTTAGCAACTAAGCAACAACATTCTTACAGATAAGAAAACTGAGGCAAAGAAAGTTTAAATAAGTTGCCAAGGTCACGCAGCTGGTATATATTTATCATCCAAGGCAAACACAGTGAACATGGCCTTTTGATTATTAATAGATGTTCATGTCACATTGGTGACTGGCTGAAGCTGAACGGATTTCAGAGTCTTTCTGCATGTACAGCTTATAGGAAAGTTGTGCTTTGTGGTAGAGGGCTCCAAGTACACTACAAGCAGAAGCCAAGAAAATGCTTTGAACAGCTTCCTTCAGAGTTTATAAAATTGATGAAATAGAATAATTTATGGTTGCTTTACTGAATAATTTACCAATCAAATCATTCAGCAAACCAGTGAAATGTGAAAACAAGGGAGACATGAATTTGGACCAGGAAGGATCAGGAAGAGCCAGCAAGGCTGAACATTGCCTACTAGGCACATTGAAGGAAGACAGGTCTCTGCAGACATTCAGTTCATTTCCATTGCTCAGTAGTGTCCGACTCTTTGCGACCCCATGAATTGCAGCATGCCAGCCCTCCCTGTCCATCACCATCTCCCGGAGTTCACTCAGATTCACGTCCATCGAGTCAGTGATGCCATCCAGCCATCTCATCCTCTGTCATCCCCTTCTCCTCCTGCCCCCAATCCCTCCCAGCATCAGAGTCTTTTCCAATGAGTCAACTCTTCACATGAGGTGGCCATACTACTGGAGTTTCTGCTTCAGCATCATTCCTTTCAAAGAACACCCAGAGTTGATCTCCTTTAGAATGGACTGGTTGTATCTCCTTGCAGTCCAAGGGACTCTCAAGAGTCTTCTCCAACACCACAGTTCAAAAGCATCAATTCTTCGGTGCTCAGCTTTCTTCATAGTCCAACTCTTGCATCCATACATGACCACTGGAAAAACCATAGCCTTGACTAGACGGACCTTTGTTGGCAAAGTAATGTCTCTGCTTTTCAATATGCTGTCTAGGTTGGTCATAACTTTTCTGCAGACCTTACTTTTTTTAAGATTTTTAAAAATTTTATATCAGAGTATAATGGTAAAGTACCTGCCTGCTCGCACAGAAGACATGGATTCCATCCCAGGGTCGGGAAGATCCCCTGGAGTAGGGCATGACAACTGACTCCAGCATTCTCGCCTGGAGATTCCCATGGACAGAGAAGCCTGGTAGGCTACAGCCCATAGGGTCGCAGAGTCAGACAAGAATGAGGTAACTTAGCACACACGCTGTACATGGTTAACAACGTGTTAGTTTTAGATGCACAGCACGGTGATTCAGTTATACATACACATGTACTTATTCTTTTTCCTTTTTTTTCCAGTAAGGATATTACAGAATATTGAGAATATTTCCCTGTGCTATACAGTAGGTCCTGGTTGGATATCTATTTTAAATATAGCCGTGTGTACATGTCAATCCCAAACTTCCAATCTATCCCTGTCCCTGGTAATCATAATTTTGTCCTCTAAGTCTGTGAGTTAAGAAGCAAAAATAAATAAATAAATAAATAAAAAAGGAGAGAGAGAAATGAAATAATGCCTTTTGCAGTAACATGGATAGATGTAGAGATTGTTGTACTAAATAAGCCAGACAAAGAAACAGATATCATATGATACCATTTATAAGTGGAATCTGAAAAAAAAATGGTTCAAATGAACTTCTTTACAAAATAGAAAAAAACTCTGGCCTTCTGATTTTAAGAGGCAAAATACAGTGGCCTGACCAGCTTGCTTCTTCCCACACTGACTGCTGCTGGAGAGCCTGCACACACTTTCAGTGAATTCCAAGCTTGTCTTTTTCTTGCTTGTCTGTTCTTTCTCCATGAATGGCTAATGTTAGCTCCATCTATAGCATGGGGCAGACCTTGGTATCCTTGTTCCTATCTCAGATTCCACTAGATCATTGTTGAAACTTTCAGTACTGTTTGTGAAACTGGATCATAAAATTGATCACTTGAAGAATGCTTTGCAACTGATAAAGGAGTTTGCATGTTGTCACATTTAATCCCGTGCAACAACTGCTAATGTCAATGTCGCTATCTGTACCTCAGAAGTGAGGACCAGTACAGAAGCGTGTAAACTGTAAACTCTCCAGCTCAGAGTCTCCACGATTCAGATGGCTGATTCTAGGTATTCTTTTCTCTCCATGCTTCTCCACTCGCCTTTGTCTTATATGCTATGGTGAAAGAAAAATCAGATCCCAAGTCAAAGGGCTGGCTCTCTGTGATAACTACTCCATTAATTTCAGTCATTTCTGCATTCTTTATCCCATCTGTTATTCCACATAGACATCTGTGCAATATCACTTGCAAATCAAAGACATTTTCCTTCTAGTATAACTTCAAGATGAAATGGCCATTTCAAATGCTCATTTCTTTAATCTTGTTCAGTGCCCAGCCACGAGCACTTTTGCTCCTCTCTACACTTTTTCTGTAACTAATCTTAATTAGCTGAGAAAAAACCAGAGTGACCCGGCAAAGAGAAATGGTGCCTGTTTTAGAATCAATTCAGACAAATAAAAAGATGGAATGGATTTTTCTGGAATGGTCTTGCAGATAGTATCATAGTTTTGTTTAGAGAATCTCTAGAGAATTGTATTGGGGGATTCCCTGGTGGCTCAGTGGTAAAGAATTTGCCTGTCAAGGCAGGAGATGCAGGTTCGATCCCTGGGTCGGGAAGACCCCCTGGAGAAGGAAATATCCACTCCAGAATTCTTGCCTGGGGGATTCCATGGATAGAGGAGTCTGGTGGGCTACAGTCCATAGCGTCACAAAGAGTTGGACATGACTTAGCAACTGTGAAATGAAAATATCTCCTGCCATATTAGTAAACAAGAAATGTCAAAGTCTCAGTGATTTCTGGCCTCCAAATGTGAAGGAGGGCTCCCCAGCCTGTGATCCAGGGGATGCTACCACCCCCCCAGTGATTGCTGAGGAGCAGGGGGAATGCGAGAAGCAGCCATCTGCCACTCCTTAAGGCGAAGGAGGAAGAGAATTTGGCCCCAGCTAGCTGAGGTGCATATGAACGAAATGAATTCAGTGAGCCTGGAGGCTTGCATCCTCCTGTGCATAGAATGATAAATTGCTTAACTTGGTATCTGATCTTTGATATTCAGATTGCCTTCTTCCTTTATTGCAAACTTGGATATAGCCTGACTTCCCCTCCTGTCTCCTGCGAGCGGTTTTCTCAGAGCTGCTGAAATGCTGTTTATTGGGTTCAGAGGCCTAATCATTCCCACCAAATAAAATAACTCTACTTTCAGTTGGTGACTCTATTTTTTAGTTGACATGACTAAACAACAACAACAGAGAACTGTATTAAGGAAATATTCTAGCCTAGTTTCCCAATTCTCACAGCTGAGATTCCAGATTATTTTTGTACAATAATAGTAATAACTACATTTCTAAGCCAAAGGTGCTTGAGTCAGCATCTGAACGTTGGTTCACTTCAGTCAGTCTCTCAGTCGTGTCTGACTCTTTGTGACCCCATGGACTGCAGCACGCCAGGCCTCCCTGTCCATCACCAACTCCCGGAGCGTGTTCAAATTCATGTCCATCCAGTCGGTGATGCCATCCAACCATCTCATCCTCTGTCATCCCCTTCTCCTCCTGCCTTCTATCTTTCCCAGCATCAGGGTCTTTTCAAATGAGTCAGTTCTTCGCATCAGGTGGCCAAAGTATTGGAACTTCAGCTTTAGCATCAGTTCTTCCAATGAATATTCAGGACTGATCTCCTTTAGGATGGACTGGTTGGATCTCCTCGCAGTCCAAGGGACTCACAAGAGCCTTCCCCAACACCACAGTTCAAAAGCATCAATTCTTCAGTGCTTAACCTACTTTAGAGTCCAATACTCACATCCATACATGACTGTTGGAAAAACCATAGCTTTGACTAGATGGACCTTTGTTGACAAAATAATGTCTTTGCTTTTAAATATGCTGTCTGGGTTCGCTATAACTTTTCTTCCAAGGAGCAAGTGCCTTTTAATTTCATGTTGGTTAGACATCTCCAAACTGCCTTCCAATCATTATGGCATGTTGGCATGTGTTGAGAGCTAGAATTTCTAGTGTCTTTGTCATTTTTTACCTAAATAAATGGGCCATGAGTAAATGTATCACATTTCTTTGCCAATTTTATCAGTTGAACAGAGTTTACTTCCAGATGATCTATGTGTTGTAGCAATATGTAAGCATCATAAAATTCCCTATTAATGTGCTATGGTTAGTTCACTTATATTGCAAAGACCATCTGTCTGGATTTTACGCAAATTGAGATCAGTAGCTTTGAGATATTAAAATTGAAAAGCTAAAGAATATCCTAATGGGAGACATTAGAAAGAGAAATTTTGGTCTAAAAAAGTAAGACCCACTGAGCAAATTATGGGCCATGACTTGTTCATAGTTTCACAATATGATTAGTGTTGGAGAAAAGAACTCTGATTTCTGTTACATATCTACAGGATTCTGCTAATCAAAGTCTCAGCAATTGTCAGAGCTCAAATCTATCATAAGACTTTTTTTTTGGGGGGGGGTGGTTTCTATGGATAATTGGCCATTATTAACAACCCATTGCCTTTAAATTTTTCTCTAAACATGAGAGCTTAGCAAAGAAAAAATTGTTTATAATTATTTCTGTTGCGTTTTGAATCACTATAGATGAGGCAACAGTTATATGTATATTATATTCTTTCCCATCACTGCAGGGCAGTTAATATCTCTCAATCAAAATTCAAAGAGTCAGACAAAACTTAGTGAATGAGCAACAACAACAATTCAAATACCTAGAAACTAAAATGTTTGGAAGGGAAGTAGGATTATTGCCTGTTTTATTTTAAAATAAGAGATCCTTACGAAGTTATTCTTTCAATCTCTCAGATAGTTAAAGTCCTAATTTCTGTAAAGCACTGTTTTATTGTGAACTATCTTGTGAGAAATTAAACTCAGAGGAATGAATGATTGCAGTAACATGCAAAGAGCTTCCTCCCAATATCTTCCTTCTGTTCCTGTTAAATAACTTTTAGGAAGTTTTTTAATTTACATTTTGGAAGGAATATCTGGGTACATTTTTTTGAAATATGGAGTACTGTAAGAAGTTGCAGAGGTACCTGGTAAAAGACCTCTTTTTCTTTCAGTCTAAGCTAGCTTGTGCTGTGCTGTGGGTAGCGTAGCCCTTCTGCAGGGGAACTTGCTGACCCAGGAATCAAACCGGGGTCTCCTATATTGCAGGCAGATTCTTTACCAACTGAGCTACTAGGGAAGCCCCTAGGCTAGCTTATGTTATAGTACAACTCAAGTCTTTTTTTCAATCTTCTAATTTTTTAATTCATTTTTTATATGGGATCTTATTGCCCCAACCAGTGATTGAACCTGGGACCATGAGAGTGAAAGCACAGAGTTCTAACCATCGGCCCGCCAGGGAATTCCCAACCCAAGTCTCAGTGGTGTTCAAATCAAAGGTCCACTTCTCCTTTACGCTACATATCCATTGTGGGTTGGCTGAGGGTTCTGCTCCATGCTTGCTCAGGCACCTGGAGCGTCAGAGCTGCTGCTAACAGTCATGATATCAGAAGGAAAGAGTGGGTAACTTTCAAGTTTTTTACCTGATAATTACACTGGTTGAAATGTACTTTGGACATTTCAAAATGTACAAAACGTGTCCCGTAACCACACCTAACTTCAGGCGGGGCGGGGCGGGGGATGGTGTAAAGCACTGATACCCTATACAGTATTCATTAGGTAGCACTGATGACTACTGTATGGACTTAATACCTGAAATGGCAGCTCTCCTTTCCCCATCTACAGATTCATCTTTCTTAAATACATCCAACACTGTTTCAATTTCTAGGACTTTTCAGTACTTTCCAGCTCCTAGTGAAGCAAGGCACTTTTCATCATTTTAAACTGTTGGGGAAACACTTGAATACTGACGCAGATTAGAATCATTTTCTCAAATTACATAAAAATAATCCTTTGACAATCATGATTGAGGTGGCTTTAAATCTATATATAATATATGGAGAACTGATTTTTAAAAATTTTAAATGAGGTCTTTAGAAACAGAAAGTCTCTGTAGTTCTTTTGGTTCTTATTTAGGTCTAAAAATGAATTTGTCCTACCTATAACTATAGAATTTCCTGTAATTTAGCTCTGTGAGAATCTAGAATAGCAGTCAGCTCTAAATTTTTCTTAATTTTCTTCTTAAACATGAATTATGCTGTTGCTACGTTGCTAAACATATAGGATCTTTTTCAGTTCTTGTTTCTTGTTTACTGAATAAGATTAGAGAACAGCATGTGTTATGTCTATTCTCTTGAATTAATTTAGGCTTCCTTTTTGACAGTTTACTAAATTGATCTGTGCTTCTAGATTAATTTTACAATATTTAACATATTACCTTCAAAGTATAGATGTATTTTAAAAGCACTTAAATAAAAAATGCCCTCAGCAAAGAACATAATACCTAATTCTTGATGGGTTTATTTATGAAGAGTTCACAGCACATTGCATGCATCATGATATGTTAATTGGAAGAAATATTTAATGTGAAAATAATGGCTTCAGTTAAGGTGTGGAGCTAGAGGGGCAGGAGAGAGGTTTAAGGAGCAGAAAGAGCTTTGCTAGAATAAAGGATATGAGAAGTAGGTAGGAGGAAGGTGAAAAAGTGAGTGTGAGAATGTAGAGGGTTTAGAACAGTAGATAAAATAATGCATGAGAAGGAAATGGCAATCCACTCCAGCACTCTCGCCTGGAAAATCCCATGGACGAGGAGCCTGATAGGCTACAGTCCGTGGGGGCGCAAAGAGTCGGACACGACTGAGCGACTTCACTTTCACTTCATGAGCTTTACCAAGTGAACAGTGAGACGCCAAGGCGGGGCGTTCATGGGACGTTGCGTGTGTGCTAGGCTGTTTCAGTCGTATCTGACTCTGTGACCCCGTGGACTGTAGCCCGCCAGGCTCCTCTATCCACGGAATTCTCCAGGTAAGAATACTGGAGTGGGTAGCCATTCCTTTCTCCCTCAGAGTATCTTCCTGACCCAGGGATCAAACCCAGGTCTCCTGCATTGCTGGCAGATTCTTCATCATCTGTGCCACCAGGGAAGCCCAAACAAGAGTTTAATGTGACTGACTTATAGGGGTGACAGGATTTGAAAGAGAAGGGTTAAAAGTCAATCAGACAGGAGGGCCTACAGTTGTCCTGATGAGAAATGACAGAGATCAGAACCAGAGCAATGGCATTAATCATCAAACGAGCGGATGAATGCAAGAGACAGGAAGGGAGAGGGCAGGTTAACACAAGGAAAAGTCAGAGCCTCAGAGAATTAGAGGCAGTCAACAACAGGACTCTATTTTGGTAGAAAGATGATCTCAGTTTTAGACTCACTGAGGTTTTGTTTCCTGTAGACTCTCCACCTGGGCACATCTAATAGGTGGAGAGAAATAGAGTATTAGCTATTAGGGGAGAGAAATAACACCTAATAGTGTGAAGGATGCTGGGTAATAGTGTCAAGGATGCTGATGCCTTACAAGGTCAAGTTTTTTCTCAGAGGACTTAAGATCTGCTTGGGAGATTAAGATAACACTTTATAAGCCCTGGTGGTACAGAGGTTAAAGCCTCTGCATGCAATGTGGGAGACCTGGGTTCGATCCCTAGGTCGGGAAGATCCCCTGGAGAAGGAAATGGCAACCCACTCCAGTATTCTTGCCTGGAGAATCCCATGGATGGAGGAGCTTGGTGGGCTACAGTCCATGGGCCGCAAAGAGTCGAACACGACTGAGTGACTTCACTTTCACTTTCAATTTCTTTATAAGCAACAACAATAAAAGAACGTAACTTAGGGCTAAGTTGTGCATGGCACGCTTTCTCTGTTGCAAGAATTTAGAGGAAAAGAGAATTAAAGGGATATGGAGGACTTGAGTTGGCTCTTTTTAAAAAAAATTTATTGATTTTTTAAGGAGTTGGCTCCTGATGGGTGGGAAGTGTTTAGTTGGGTGCAAAACAGGGAAGATTGACAGGTCCTAAAGAATTAATACATAGTCATGTGATATGGTCACTATTAGCAATAGTCTTGATAACTAATTAATCCTGTTGAAGGACAGGCTTGGATTCCCTTGCATTCCTGGGTTTCTGTACTCTGCGCCCCAGTCTACGGCTGCATGTACTACCACCCACTGTAAATTGAAAGTAGGTCAATGTCTCCTTAGGACTGTAGCTGGCACAGGGTCACTAGTGTAACAACAGATGTAAGGTGTGGGACTGCAGGGATTGATGCCCTTCTAAACAGGATGGTGCTTAATCCCCTGGAAGGCAATGCAAACCAAGATTTCACAGTATTTAGGTGATTCTGTTTCCCAGGAAAATTTAACACAAATTATGCAGCTGTACTCCCGCAGGCTTGACATCAACAGACCAAAGACCAGACTGTAATCTCACCTCATTTTTCCCACAGTGTTCTCCGTGCTTTCTAGGAAGAAGGAAATATGTCTGAGAGTGTGAGGCAGCATTTACTAAGAGCTCTACAGAGCAGCTTTGGGAGGTCGGTTTTTCCTGGGGATTCTCACTGAATCATGTGTGAACTGTTGGGCTCGACATTCCCCAGCTCCAGCTCTCTTTGGTGATCCTGTAAGAGGATCTTCTGAATCACTTATTCTGTGGATGGAGAATTGCCCCCATCTGCCTGGACAGTTCCTGCTCTTCTTTCAAGGCTCAGCTCAAGAGTCATGACTTCAAGGAAGCTTTGCCTCTCTGGCCCTCCTTGCCTCCACCCAGGCTTTGCCCAGTACACACCCATTCTATTCCTTTAGCTGCCTTTAAAGCACTGACCTCCCTGTCTATTAATGGTTTCACTGAATTGTCTGTAGATTTTGAACTTATTGAGTGTGTGAAGCCTGGTATGGTCACCTTTGGGTGTTCAGTTCTAAGACCCACACTTGGCCACTGCAGGTTTTCAACAAAGGCATGCTCAGTGGATGGATGAATGAACGCATGGCATTAAAGCATGGACTCTTGCTGTATTTTGTGCCCGCATTTTGTTCGTATCCACATTCATGAATGAGCTGATTCTTGTCACTCTGTGAGGTCTAAATCAGTCTTTGAAACAATTTCACAAAAGGAAAAAGATTCCAGCCTGTCAACAGGTTGGCTGGCATTATAATTAAGTGATCTTATCTTTTCTGCTTGATCATACTGTTCTTAGCTGCACAGTGAGGATGAGCCCAGCTTTAATAATGGTGTGGCATCTGTCTCTCCCTAGACATGGCCTGAGGACAATGCCAGCAGACAGCTGTGGCATGGTCCACCATCTGGGTCTCTGGAGTATCTGTGTAGCCCTCTGGTTTTTAGGAAGACTTAGGCTAGAAGCAACAAGGAGTGCTGCATTTCTTTGCCTCAGGGCATTGGAGCTAGAGTCTCCTTTCCAGTTGAGACTTGAATGGACAAAGATGCAAGTTCTGAGGCCATTTGTCACTCCAGTTCATCAGGTCAAAGGATACAGAACTCATGGGGCCATAAAAGCCATCACTGAGTTCTCTTTGTATTTGAATAACCTCCCAACTTTTCACTCCATTACAGTTAGAGAAAATTTCACCGCACAGATAGAGACTGTGAACACTCCCTCACTACTTTTCACTTTATTCCTGCTCTGGAGAAAACACCAGGTGAAACTGGAAGATGACATTGGCTCTCCTGCTCTAAACAGACTGAACTCTGCCTCCAATATTAAAGGTCTGGCATACTTGCAATATCTTTGCTGGCAAATTACCCTATTGCAGCTGTTTTGTCGTCCTTGAGAATTTCCTATTTTGCTTTCCTGGGAATGGATGTTTATGAAGTGGAAATGTGGAGCCCTGTGAAGAAGTCCTTGGTGCAAATGCTGTAACAAACTGTTCTGTGTGGGGCTCCATTCCGGGAAAATGGATGCACAGCAATTTTATCTCCACGGGCAGAGTTGCAATAAGCCTGTTTACATACTGACACCAACAACAGAGCATTAGGTATCTCTATAACTATCTGTGCTTTCATGCTAAGTTGCTTCAGTTGTGTCCAACTCTTTGTGACTCCATGGACTGTAGCCCGCCAGACTCCTCTGTCCATAGGATTCTCCAGGCAAGAATAGTGGAGTGGGTTGCCATTTCCTCCTCTACAGGATCTTCCCAATCCAAGGATTGAAATTCTGTCTCCTGAGGCTCCTGCATTGCAGGTAGATTCTTTGACCATCCAGGGAAATACTATAGGTGACTAATTTTGTATTTAAGGTAGGTGGTAGAAGGGATGAATAAACTGAAGCTGAATTTAATGAATTTTCATGTAAGGGTAGAACAAACAAGATCTCAGGATGGATTGGGGCTTTGGACAGAAAACAGAGGCTGTATGTTAATTTGAAGGTCTCTAGTACTCCTCAGCTTAGCCTTTCAGATAGCTTTTTCTTGATTAGCGTGAATTTGTGAGCCAATTCAGCTGTATTTTATGCTGTAGAATTAACTTTTCAAAGAGCATAATGTGCGTTAGCTGAGATGATGATGCATGCTAAATGCTGAATGCCATGCAGCACATGGGGATGGTGGGGATGGTGATGGGATGGTGGGGATGGTGATGGGATGGTAGGGATGGTGGGGATGGTGATGGGATAGTGGGGATGGTGATGGGATGGTAGGGATGGTGGGGATGGTGATGGGATGGTGGGGATGGTGATGGGATGGTGATGGGATGATGGGGATGGGATGGTGGTGATGGTGATGGGATGGTGGTGATGGTGATGGGATGATGGGGATGGGATGGTGGTGATGGTGATGGGATGGTGGGGATGGTGATGGGATGGTGGGGATGGTGATGGGATGGTGGGGATGGTGATGGGATGATGGGGATGGTGATGGTGATGGGATGATGGGGATGGTGATGGGATGGTGGTGATGGTGATGGGATGGTGGTGATGGTGATGGGATGATGGGGATGGGATGGTGGTGATGGTGATGGGATGATAGGGCTGGTGATGGGATGATGGGGATGGTGGTGGGGATGATGACAACGATGATTTATCAACAGAAATTATGGCCCAGAGGTATTTTTCCCAAATAAGCTCAGTGGGCAATTAAAAATCTATTGTTGTTTTTTAGTTGCTAAGCCTGACTTTTTGTGAGCCCATGGACTAGAGCATGTCAGGCACCTCTGTCTTTCACTATCTCCTGCAATTTGCTCAGATTCATGTCCACTGAGTCAGTGATCCTATCTCACCATCTCATCCTCTGCCACCCCCTACTCTTTTTGCCTTCAATCTTTCCCACCATCAGGGTCTTTTCCAATGAGTCGGCTCTTTGCATCAGGGGGCCGAGGTATTGGAGCTCCAACTTCAGCATCAGTCCTTCCAGTGAATATCCAGGATTGATTTTCTTTATGATTGACTGGTTTGCTCTCCTTGCAGTCCAAGGGACTCTCAAGAGTCTTCTCCAGCACCACAATTTGAAAGTATCAGTTCTTCGGTGCTCAGCCTTCTGTATGGTCCAACTCTCACATGACTATGGGAGAAACCACAGCTATAGTGAAATAAATAATAACTTTTTGTAAAGTAATAAATTATACGATAATAAGTTGTAAATAAAAGTCTATTGTAACATAGATCATGGTAAATGAATCCCCTGAGTCCCAGCAGAGGAGACAGAGGTGTGGGTTTCCAAGTGTTCCTTCAGTTCAGGAGCAGCTACAGGGGCCTGAATACTGACAGCAAGACCATCTCTGGGAGTGGGTGCTCAGGGCAGGGCAGCAGAGGCAAAAGTAAGGCTTGGTTTGCCTTTCAGAGGATTTCATGCATCACGTTGATTGCAAAGACATGCTAATCTGCTTTTTCACATAGGACCCACTTGCAGTTTCTAGGTGCACACCTCAGCTTGTACATGTACTCTAGACATATATACCCGGCTTCAGGCACACACTTCCCACCTCAGAGACACACACCCACACTTACCACCCTAACAGATAGGACCCCCTCCATAGTCTATAAATATCACCTACATAAGCCCATAGCACACTTTTATAACCTCCATCCACACTCACAGCCCCACACCCCTTTATTCAAATCCCCTTATGTACATCCTTTATAGATACACACCCTGCACACCCATACAGACTGAAACCTCTCCACTTTGTTCACTCTCAAGTTTCCCTCCCCTCATATACATGCCACATACTCAGAGACTCATATAGACACTCTGAACACACTCATTTTCCTAGTCACCCATGCATCTTGATGGTCACACAGTGTGTTTGGGGTTGAAAGGGGGACAGGGAATTGTTAGGGAACAAATTAATCTTGTTACATTTATTACACTTAATATGTTGTTCTCTTCCCCTACTTTATGCTCCCCCACTATTCTTTATAGAATGATTATTTTCTTTTTTTTAAAGTTAATTAATTCATTTTAATTGGAGGCTAATTACTTTACAATATTGTAGTGGTTTTGCCATATATTGACATGAATCAGCCATGGGTGTACATGTTTCCCCCATCCTGAACACCCCTTCCATCTCCCTCCCCATCCCATCCCTCAGGGTCATCCCAGTGCACCAGCCCTGAGCGCCCTGTCTCATGCATCGAACCTGGATTGGTGATCTATTTCACATATGGTAATATACGTGTTTCAATGCTATTCTCTCAAATCATCCCACCCTCGCGTTCTCCCACAGAGTCCAAAAGTCTGTTCTTTATCTCTGCGTCTCTTTCGCTGTCTCTCATATAGGGGCATTGTTACCATCTTTCTAAATTTCATATATATGAATTAATATACTATATTGGTGTTTTTCTTTCTGACTTACTTAACTCTGTATAACAGGCTCCAGTTTCATCCACCTCATTAGAACTGATTCAAATGCATTCTTTTTAATAGCTGAGTAATATCCCATTGTGTATGTGTTCCACAGCTTTCTTACCCATTCGTCTGCCGATGGATATCTAGGTTGCTTTCATGTCCTAGCTATTGTAAACAGTGTTGTGATGAACATTGGGGTACACAATTTTACAATTTGTATGGAAATACAAAAAACCTCGAATAGCCAAAGCAATCTTGAGAAAAGAATGGAACTGGAGGAATCAATTTGCCTCACTTCAGACTATACTACAAAGCTACAGTCATCAAGACAGTATGGTACTGGCACAAAGACAGAAATATAGATCAATGGAACAAAAAAGAAAGCCCAGAGATAAACCCACACACCTATGGACACCGTATCTTTAACAAAGGAAGCAAGAATATACAATGGAGAAAAGACAATCTCTTTAACAAGTGGTGCTGGGAAAACTGTCAACCACTTGTAAAAGAATGAAACTAGAACACTTTCTAAAACCATACACAAAAATAAACTCAAAATGGATTAAAGATCTAAATGTAAGACCAAAAACTATAAAACTCCTAGAGGAGAACATAGGCAAAACACTCTCTGACATAAATCACAGCAGGATTCTCTATGACCATCTCCCAGAGTAATGGAAATAAAAGCAAAAATAAACAAATGGGACCTAACTAAACTTAAAAGGTTTTGCACAATAAAGGGAACTGTAAGCAAGGTGAAAAACAGCCTTCAGAATGGGAGAAAATAATAGCAAATGAAGCAACTGACAAATAATTAATCTAAAAAATATACAAGCAGCTCCTGCAGCTCAATACCAGAAAAAATAAGCGACCCAATCAAAAAATGGGCCAAAGAACTAAACTGACATTTCTCCAAAGAAGACATACAGATGGCTAAGAAACACGTGAAAAGATGCTTAATATCACTCATTATCAGAGAAATGCAAATAAAAACCATAATGAGGTACCATCTTATGCTGGTCAGAATGGCTGCAATCCAAAAGTCTACAAACAATAAATGGTGGAGAGGGTGTGGAGAAAAGGGAACCCTCTTACACTGTTGGTGGGAATGCAAACTAGTACAGCCACCATGGAGAACAGTGTGGAGAGTCCTTAAAAAACTGGAAATAGAACTGCCATACGACCCAGCAATCCCACTGCTGGGCATACACACTAAGGAAATGAAAATTGAAAGAGACACATGTACCTCAATGTTCATCGCAAAATGATTATTTTCAATTGTCATATGCATCATTTGCTTTGCTTAAAATGGAGGCATATTATCCAGATTACCATTTATCTACCCTTTGATGAATTCATATGAAGAAAGTACTTCTTAAAGAAAACTTGATTTGGGAATATTTTTGTGTTTATCAAGCTGTGTTCATTACCATATCATTCATGAATCCTGTAATTTTCAAATCCATTCAGATGAGATTAGTGAAAGTGAAAGTTGTTCAGTTGTATCTGACTCTTTGTGATCCCATGGATTGTACAGTCCATGGAATTCTCCAGGCCAGAATCCTGGAGTGGGTAGCTGTTCCCTTCTCCAGGGTATCTTCCCAACCCCGGGACTGAACCCAGGTCTCGTGCATTGCAGACTTTTTTTTTTTTTTTAATTTTTAATTTTTTTTTTTTTTTTTTAGATTACAATACTGTATTGGTTTTGCCATACACTGACATGAATCCACCACAGGTGTATATGAGTTCCCAACCCTGAATCCCCCTCCAACCTCCCTCTCCATATCATCTCTCTGGGTCATACCAATGCACCAGCCCCAAGCATCCTGTATCCTGTATCTAACCTAGACTGGTGATTCGTTTCTTACATGATAGTATACATGTTTCAATGCCATTCTCCCAAATCATCCCACCCTCTCCCTCTCCCACAGAGTCCAAAAGACTGTTCTATACATCTGCGTCTCTTTTGCTGTCTCACATACAGGGTTATCATTACCATCTTTCTAAATTCCATATATATGTGTTAGTATACTCTGTTGGTGTTTTTCTTTCTGGCTTACTTCACTCTGTATAATAGGCTCCAGTTTCATCCATCTCAGTAGAACTGATTCAAATGTATTCTTTTTAATGGCTGAGTAATACTCCATTGTGTATATGTACCACAGCTTTCTTATCCATTCGTCTGCTGATGGACATCTAGGTTGCTTCCATGTCCTGGCTATTATAAACAGTGCTGTGATGAACATTGGGGTACATGTGTCTCTTTTGATTCTGGTTTCCTTGGTGTGTATGCCCAGCAGTGGGATTGCTGGGTCATAAGGCAGTTCTGTTTCCAGTTTTTTAAGGAATCTCCACACTGTTCTCCATAGTGGCTGTACTAGTTTGCCTTCCCACCAACAGTGTAAGAGGGTTCCCTTTTCTCCACACCCTCTCCAGCATTTATTGCTTGCAGACTTTTGGATCGCAGCCATTCTGACTGGTGTGAAATGGTACCTCATTGTGGTCTTGATTTGCATTTCTCTGATAATGAGTGATGTTGAGCATCTTTTCATGTGTTTGTTAGCCATCCGTATGTCTTCTTTGGAAAAATGTCTGTTTAGTTCTTTGGCCCATTTTGATTGGGTCATTTATTTTTCTGAAATTGAGCTGCAGGAGTTGCTTGAATATTTTTGAGATTAGTTGTTTGTCAGTTGCCTCATTTGCTATTATTTTCTCCCATTGCAAAGGGTGTTTTTTCACCTTGCTTATAGCTTCCTTTGTTGTGCAGAAGCTTTTAATTTTAATTAGATCCCATTTGCTTGTTTTTGCTTTTATTTCCAGTATTCTTGGAGATGGATCATAGAGGATCCTGCTGTGATTTATGTTAGAGAGTGTTTTGCCTATGTTCTTCTCTAAGAGTTTTATAGTTTCTGGTCTTACATTTAGATCTTTAATCCATTTTGAGTTTATTTTTGTGAATGGTGTTAGAAAGTGATCTAGTTTAATTCTTTTACAAGTGGTTGACCAGTTTTCCCAGCACCACTTGTTAAAGAGATTGTCTTTAATTGCAGGCTGATTCTTTACCAGCTGAGCCTTGAGGGAAGCCTTGAGGGGAAGCCTTGAGCCACAAGGGAATTTCTCTGGATATTCAGGGGCAGGATGGAATGACTCTAGCAAGTAGTGTCCTGTAACCTGTCCATCAGCTTTTTCCTTGGAAATTTCCTCTCTTAGATGGAAAGGCAAAGCCAGGCCCAAACATATTGAAACTAATGGGCCATGGTCAGGAAGAAGTCCATAGCTGCACATGGCTCATGTTCCCTTAGCTGAAGAAACGGTTCAGACAATGACTATTGTCTCCTGAAGTGGCATAAGGCACTTAGGTTTTGCAGTTTCTCTCTATCAGCTCAGCCAAGTGAGATGACCTTTGAAAATCTTGTGGCTTTCCTTCTGTCATCTATTAGAGTTCTTTGGTTTTTGCACAGACGTGAAATGTTGAGTAGCTTGTCTTCTTATGCCAACCGATCTGAAGGGCTCTAAGAATTGGAAAGAATCTCCTACTTCATGCAGATTTAGCAACGAAGAGGTTAGGCCTGTACTGACTGATGTGGATGCCCTGGGAACCACTGTGCCTTTCCCATGGTGACTGTGAACTCACAGATTTAGAAGACAGAAAACACTCGGAAATAAAGCCTTTTACTGAAACAGTGAAGCTCTGGTTTATTTCCCTAGGGTATTTTACAAGGAGGAACATTTTCTCAGAATCGTGTCCTTGCTATTTCACATCAGGAACATGGGGCCAAGCACACTCCCCTTTGTTGACTGCCCCAGGGTTGCCAGACACACAAGGGCAAGGGAGATGGAAGGAGACAGAAGGGTGAGCAGGCTACAAGTGTGACTGTGAAGGCAAAGGGACAAATTTCAAGTGTGTAGCCTTCTGCTCCCCATTGTTTTTT
The DNA here is from genome assembly GCF_001704415.2 of Capra hircus. Classification (NCBI taxonomy): domain Eukaryota; kingdom Metazoa; phylum Chordata; class Mammalia; order Artiodactyla; family Bovidae; genus Capra; species Capra hircus. The sequence goes on along the minus strand of NC_030828.1, from coordinate 12,794,394 downwards.
TCTTTCTAATCTTGTACCATTATTTCAGTTTTCCCATTAAATTGGAGAGGTTAATGGAGAAGTGGGCGTATCTGGTCAATGATTCCACCTCAACTGTAGTGGAATAAAGCTACTGCAAGGAGTTTGAGCCGCATTTACAGTGTTTCTGACACCACTGGGTTTGTGATAAGAATTAAATAAGGTTGGGTAAGATGAAAATGAGTGTGACAGCTCATTGCAAATTGTAAGGAGTCGTGTGACTGCTAGTTACTCCAAATTTCTTTATAGCTTTTTAAAGAAAAAAGCTTTTAAGTAAAAATACAGACTTTTTTCTGGAAGTTTTATAAAATGAACATGATTTTCTTTTATCAAACTTTTTGTTTAAAAGTTGAAATATCATTGATATACAGTGTTGTGTTAATTTCTGATATATAGCAAAGTGGTTCAGTGATACATATATAAACATTTGCTTTTAAAGTTCTTTTCCATTAAGATTTATCATACAGTATTGAATGGAGCTTCCTGTGCTATACAGTAGGACCTTGTTGTATATCCTTTCTATATATAATTGGTGTGCATGTGTGTGCGTGTGTGTGTGTGTGTGTGTGCGTGTGTGTGTGTGTGTGTGTGTGTGGTCAGTTGTGTCAGACTCTTTGCAACTTCCTGGACTGTAGCCCACCAGGCTCCTCTGTCCATGGGATTTCCCAGGCAAGAATACCAGGGTGTGTTGTTATTTCCTCCTCCAAGGGATTGTCCTGACCCAGAGATCAAACCCACATCTCCTGGATTGGCAGGTGGATTCTTTACTGCTGGGCTCTCAGGAAAACCCAGTTATCAGCTACCTTCTCCTAACTCCCACAACCCCACTGTTAACAAAGGACTTACCGGAAGGACGAGGCATACTTAGGGGCATGTTGTGTGTGAGGAGGGCAGTACAGGGTAAGAAATACCTTCCAACTTAACATCTGATTTGCTGCGGAAGCATCACTTGGGCTGTGTCTCTTTGTTGGTCTCTGTCCAGTGCTTTGGCAACCTTTAGTGCCTTTCCTAAAGGAAAATATACCTTAACCCTGGGCTTAAGACTGGCCTGACTTGCGCAGAATCCCAGCCCTGAGGGCTGCACCTCTCCTTGCTGGCTCTCCTTGGGCAGGACGCATGTGCTCAAGCTTCCATAGTGGGAAGTTGTATGGAATACAACTTTGGATTTCTCCTTACTGACCATTCTGTATCTCTGTTTTGCCTCTATTTTGGAAACCCTTCTCCCTGATCCTAGGGTTAGCTGTAGAATCTTGTGTGTGTGTGTGTGTGTGTGTGTGTGTGTGTGTGTATGTTTGTGCACTTAGTCATGTTCAACTCTTTGGGACCCCATGGACTGTAGCCAGCCAGGCTCCTCTGTCCATGGGATTATCCAAGAAAGAATACTGGAGTGGGTTGCCATTTCCTCCTCCAGGGGAATCTTAGAATCTTAGCATTCCACATATATTTTGGGGCATAGAAATCTGCTTCTTCCAAATTCTACATCCATTTAGGCTCTGCTCAAGTGATACCATATTTTTCAGCTCCACATGACTCATCAAGACCAAACTGAAGCATTTTTCTAAGCATCTCGGAAAGCTGCTCTGCCAGCCACACAAAGCAGAAATGTCTGCAGTTAGGTTTTTTCTTTTTATTAAAAGCAATGTCCTTTTTGAGTGTTTTTTTACAGTTATATATAAAGTCCATTTTAGAAAAGAAGAAAGCAGAAACTCAGTGAAGTTAAATAAACTTCCCAGTGAATTGTAGTAATTACTGCTAAAAGATAGACCTGGAATTGAAGTTCAGGGCTGTGAGCGCGAGTCCCATTCTTTTTCCATTTGTTGCATGGTCTGTAGAAAGACAGCAGCTTTGGGCCAGCTGGTATCCTAGGATTCTGCTTAATAGACTTCATGAGCAATGTGAGTTGCTGATAAAGCCCTGCCCTTGGCAGATGGACACTGGAAACCTTGGGATGGGATTTTTTTAAGGATTTTTTTTTTTTAATGTGGACCATTATTGAAGTCTCCATTGAATTTGTTACAATATTGTTTGTATTATGTTGGATTTTTTTGGCCATGAGGCATGATCCCTCCCCCATTAGGGATCAAATCCTCATCCCCACCACTGGAAGACAAGTCTTAACCACTGGACAGCCAGGAAAGTCCCCAGGGATGGGCTTCAATAGGGGGAACGATGAGATCAGATCCTCAGCTGCTTCTGACACTGCTGGTTTCCTGCCTCCTTTCCCTGAATCCGCAACATAAGGAGAGGGCAGAGATACTCAGGGGATCTTGCAAGTCAGCAACAGGCCTTAAATCTCAACAAACTAGTGGCATTCCTGGCTAAGCACGGTCACAGGGATATGCTCCTTTTGATAACTAACTGCCAGGCAATGTCTAAGGAATGTGGAACCCACAAGACATTTGCAAAAACGAACCTGAGAAAGGAGCAAAATGAAAAGCAAGCAATCTTTCCAGTATTTTCAAGACTCTGATATTTGGCTCTAAGCAGTAAAAGAAGAAAAGAAAAGAAAAAAAAAGAAAGATTGAAGTTCTTGGAACCCATAGTGAAAGCTTGTGAGTCAGGGTGAAATTCCAGCTGCTTGTATGAAAAGATTTTGTAGAAATCCACAGGGACACTGTTGAGACCATTTTCATTTTGGGTCTCCTCAAAAAGGGCCTCTCGTCTCAATCATTCACATGTTAGCTGATCTCTTGAGCCGGGGCAGAGATTTCTTCTCATTGATCTGATACCTAGGGGAGGACAGTCTCAGAAAGATTGAGCAAGGGATGTATAGATCTTTTCAGGGTTACTCAGCAAAGCATCTGACACCTCACCCTTAAACAATGCTTTTCAGTGAAGATGACTGGTAATATAGAGACACATATGTTTTAGAGAGCCTATCATAATAAGCCTATCATAACAGAATGAAAACCACAATCTCAGAAAACTAACTAATCTGATCACATGAACTGCAGACAGCCTTGTCTAACTCAATGAAACTATGAGCCATGCCGTGTAGGGCCACCCAAAATGGACAGGTCATAGTGGAGAGTTCTGACAAAATGTGGTCCACTGGAGAAGGGGATGGCAAACCACGTCAGTATTCTTGCCTTGAGAACCCCATGAATAGTGTGAAAAGGCAAAAAGATAAACACTGAAAGAACTCCCCAGGTGAGTAGATGCCCAATATACTACAGGAGATCAGTGGAGAAATAACTCCAGAAAGAATGAAGAGATGGAGCCAAAGCAAAAACAACACCCAGTTGTGGGTGTGATTGGTGATGGAATAAAAATTCAAAGCTGTAAAGAACAATATTGCATAGGAACCTGGAATGTTAAATCTATGAATCAGGGCAAATTGGAAGTGGCCAAACAGGAGATGAAAGAGTGAACATCAACATTTTAGGAATCACTGAACTAAAATGGACTGGAATGAGTGAATTTAACTCAGATGACCATTATATCTACTACTGCGGGCAGGAATCCCTTAGAAGAAACAGAGTAGCCATCATAGTCAACAAGAGTCTAAAATGCAGTACTTGAATTCAATCTCAAAAATGAGAGAATGATCTCTGTTAATTTCCAAGGCAAACCATTCGAAATCACGGTAATCCAAGTCTATGCCCCGACCAGCAACGCTGAAGAAGCTGAAGTTGAATGGTTCTATGAAGACCTACAAGACCTTCTAAAATTAACACCCCCAAAAGATATCCTTTTCATTACAGGGAACTAGAATGCAAAAGAAGGAAGTCAAGAGATACCTGGAGTAATAGGCAAATTTGACCTTGGAGTACGGAATGAAGCAGGGCAAAGACTAATAGACTTTTGCCAAGAGAAAGCAGTGGTCATAGCAAACACCCTCTTTCAACAACAGAAGAAAACATTCTACACATGGACAACACCAGGTGGTCAACACCAAAATCAGATGGATTATATTCTTTGCAGCCAAAGATGGAGAAGTTCTATACTGTCAGTAAAAACAAGACTGGGAGCTGACTATGGCTTGGATCATGAACTCCTTATTGCCAAATTCAGACTTGAATTGAAGAAAGTGGGGGGAAAACCATTATACCAATCAGGTATGACCTAAATCAAATCCCTTATGATTTTACAGCGGAAGTGAGAAATAGATTTAAGGGACCAGATCTGATAGATAGAGTGCCTGATGAACTATGGATGGAGGTTCGAGACACTGTACAGGAGACAGGGATCAAGAGCATCCCCAAGAAAAAGAAATGCAAAAAAGCAAAATGGCTGTCTGAGGAGGCCTTACAAATAGCTGAGAAAAGGAGAGAAGTGAAAGGCAAAGGAGAAAAGTAAAGATATACCCATTTGAATACAAAGTTTCAAAGAATAGCAAGGAGAGATAAGAAAGCCTTCCTTGGTGATTAGTCCAAAGAAACAGAGGAAAACAACAGAATGGGAAAGACTAGAGATCTCTTCAAGAAAATTAGAGATACCAACAGAATATTTCATGCAAAGATGGGCACAATAAAGGACAGAAATGATATGAACCTAACAGAAGCAGAAGATACAAAGAAGAGTTGGCAAGAATACACAGATGAACTATACAAAAAAGATCTTCATGAGCCAGATGGCCGTGATGGTGTGATCACTCACCTAGAACCAGACATCCTGGAATGCAAAGTCAAGTGGGTCTTAGGAAGCATCACTATGAACAAAGCCAGTGGAGGTGATGGAATTCCAATTGAACTATTTCAAATATTAAAAGATGATGCTGTGAAAGTGCTATCCTCCATGCGCTAGCAAATTTGGGAAATTCAGCAGTGGCCACAGGACTGGGAAAGGTCGGTTTTCATTCCAATCTCAAAGAAAGACAATCCCAAAGAATGCCCAAACTACCACACAATTGCTCTCATCCCACACGCTAGTAAAATAATGCTCAAAATTCTCCAAGCCAGGCTTCAGCAGTATGTGAACCGAGAACTTCTAGATGTTCAAGCTGGATTTAGAAAAGGCAGAGGAACCAGAGATCAAATTGCCAACATCTGCTGGGTCATTGATAAAGCAAGAGAGTTTCAGAAAAACATCTATTTCTGCTTTATTGACTATGCCAAAGCCTTTGTGTGGATCACAATCAACTGTGAACAATTCTGAAAGAGGTGGGAATACAACAGAGCACCTGACCTGCCTCTTGAGAAACCTATATGCAGGTCAGGAAGCAACAGTTAGAACTGGACATGGAAAAACAGACTGGTTCCAAATCGGGAAAGGAGTATGTCAAGGCTGTGTATTGTCACCCTGCTTATTTAACTTATATGCAGAGTACATCATGCTGAATGCTGGGCTGGATGAAGCACAAGCTGGAGAAATGTCAATAGCCTCAGATATGCAGATGACACCACACTTATGGCAGAAAGTAAAGAAGAACTAAAGAGCATCTTGATGAATGTGAAAGAGGAGAGTGAAAAAATTGGTTTAAAGCTCAACATTCAAAAAACTAAGATCATGGCATCTGATCCCATCACTTCATGGCAAATAGATGGGGAAAAAGTGGAAGCAGTGACAGACTTTAGTGTTTGGGCTCCCAAATCACTGCAGATGGTGACTGCAGCCATGAAATTCAAAGATGCTTGTTCCTTGGAAGAAAAGTTATGACCAACCTAGACAGCATATTAAAAGAGCAGAGACATTACTTTGTGAACAAAGGTCCGTCTAGTCGAGGCTATGGTTTTTCCCGTAGTTATGTATGGATGTAAGAGTTGAACTATAAAGAAAGCTGAGTGCTGAAGAATTGATGCTTTTGAACTGTTGGAGAAGAGCCTTGAGAGTCTCTTGGAGTGCAAGGAGATCCAACCAGTCCATCCCAAAGGAAATCAATCCTGAATATTCATTGGAAGGACTGATGCTAAAGCTGAAACTCGAATACTTTGGCCACCTGATGTGAAGAACTGACTCATTTGAAAAGACCCTGATGCTGGGAAAGATTGAAAGAGGGAGGAGAAGGGGATGACAGAGGATGAGATAGTTGGATGGCATCACCGACTCGATGGACATGAGTTTGTATAAGCTCTGGGATTGGTGATGGACAGGGAAGTCTGGGGTGCTGCTGTCCATGGGGTCACAATGATTCGGACATGACTGAGCGACTGAACTGAACTGATCATAATGAGAATGCTCTTTTTTGCTTTATGTATTAGCATATTTAGTTTATATTTTCTTTCGTAAAACTTACCTATTTTGTAATATTAAGAAGTGTCTGTTAGCACTAAGTGTTTTCATTTAGGTGATCCATTAAAAGTTGTAATGATCCATAATGGAAAAAAAAAGGGTTGGGTGGTGAAATCAGAAAGCCGTGAGTTTGGAGACTTTCCTGGTGGTCCAGCCATTAAGAATCTGCCTTTCAATACAGCGGCTGTGGGTTTGATCCCTGGTAGGGGAACTAAGAGCTCAGATGCTGCAGAGCAACTAAGCTCCAGCTACTGAACTTGTGCCCCACACTGCGGAGCCTGTGCACCTCAGCCAAGACCCAGTGCAGCCAAATAAATAAATTTTAAAAATTTAAAATCAAATAAAAGAAAGTCATGGTTTGGGGACATCATGTGACTAGTCTGTTACTTCACTAACTTAAACCTTTTATTCTCGATTATGAGATGAGAGTTATAATATGTATCTAATGGGATTGTTTTTAGGATTAAAATAGCTTATATAAAGGTTCTTGAATACTTCCTGGCTTGGAGTAAGTGCTGAGATGGTCATTCTCTTTCCTCTTTACTACCTTGAGGTTCTAATAATAACTATCATTACCAATTTATTTTTTAACACATTTTGAAAACATCAGAGGCAACCAGATAAGTTTTAATGAAATTTATCACTTCATTTATTTATTCAATAAATATTTAGTAATTCCAGACATGATAAATGGAGTGAGCCAAAGTAAAACCAATTTATTTGTGATAGTGATATCTTTAGTTCTGTGATTTAAATGCCCTTGACTTTAAGAAAAAAAAGTTCAGCATTTTCTGAACATCCAGGACTATCTTTGAGAGTCAATTGATTCAAATATATGGAAGGAAAAAAAGCTAACAAATCATTCAGTTGTTAATTGACTAATATATTTTATTTCTAACTTTAGTGAATATATATCTGTCTATGATGCCAGGTGCTTGTCCGGGTAGGAAAGGTTGAAATTCCGTTGGTAAGAGTTGGAGTGAACAGATGCCCTGGTTATTTCACTTAGGTTTGATTTATATCTATTGACAATGTAATTATTAATAAAACTTTTCTCTACTTTTAAGAGTGTTCCAGGAGATGATAAAAGTATTTGGATGATCTATTACATGGTGGTCTCCCAAGAACAGTGGTTTAACAGTGGTTTCGTGGCTCCTTTTGAAAGGTTCTAGAAATGGTCTCCTTGACCATTTCCTGCTCAAGGTCTGGGATTCCCTGGCACAGACCTCTGGGACAGTGGGGCCAAACTGCCCAAGGAGTTGCTGTGATGAATGGGAACTCACACCGTGGCTGAAGCCAGCAGGGGCAGAGATTGAATGTCTAGTTTTGTAGGATGCACCAATGTTAACGGTTCCATCGCTAACCAGAGATCAGCCGTGTGAAAAATGACTTCCCATTTCCAAGCTATAAGGAGAGTGAAATGGTGCAAAGATGGATGAGACTCTGCTTTGAGTAATCCTTGATGAAGCTGGTTTGAGAAATAAAACCATTTGTCTCTTCCATGCGACTGGCTCTTGTTATATAAAATAGCTATGTAATCACTTTAAACCAGAGCAGACTAAAGGGGCTAAGGGACAGAAGCTTCTGAGTCTTAGGTTTCTGTCATCCACAGCTGCTCATCAATAACAAAGAAGCAAATGTTCCAACAAGCACTTTCTCATGACAATACTGGGCATTCAGGCATAACCTGAAAAAAATCCTTCTGTGGATTTGTGAGCACTTGTGCGCTCAATTTGGCTTAGTGATTTGCCTTAATCAAAAAAATCAGGAGGCCAGTCTTCGCCAGAAGCATGTTATTACTCTGGATAAGTTAACCTTGGAGCCTACCTCATTTCCAACCATTTCATTGTTTACCATTCAGATCTTTGGTGGTCTTAATACCTGGCATCCATCCCACCTTCTGTTGAATTTTGCCATGTTGACAATTCAATTCATGTAAACAACAGAGGGTTTGGAGGAGAAACTGGCCTATTGGATGAAACTCTGGGTAGGGAGTTTGGTGACATTATTTTCTAGTTTGCTGTTGTTGTTGTTGCTTAGTTGCGCCTGATTCTTTTCAACCCCATGGACTGCAGCATGCCAGACTCCTCTGTCTTCCACTGTCTCCCGGAGTTTGCACAAATTCACATCCAATGAGCTGGTGATGCTGTCTAACCATCTCATCCTCTGCTGCCCTCTGTTCCTTTTGCCTTCAATCTTTCCCAGTGAGTCAGCCCTTCCCATCAGGTGGCCAAAGTTTTGGAGCTCCAGCTTCAGCATCAGTCCTTCCAGTGAATATTCAGAGTTGATTTCCTTTAGGATTGACTGGTTTGATCTCTTAGGTATCCAAGGGACTCTCAAGACTCTTCTCCAACACCAAAGTTTGAAAGCCTCAATTCTTTTGTGCTTAACCTTTATGGTCCAACTCTCATATTCATACATGGCTACTGGAAAAACCAGAGCTTTGATTGTATGGACCTTTGTCCTCAAATTGATGTCTCTGTAATTAAGCATCATTTTACTGTAGCCTTGGGAAAGCCACCTGTTTCGTTATGCACCTCCCCCACCATCACCTGTAAACAGGGCTCTTCTGAATGCTGTGGTCCAAACACCAGCAGTTCCTTGTACATACCCTGAACCTCCCCAGGCACCTGCCTGTACTCCTGAACTCTCTTCCCTGCCATTCTTCACACAGAAATTAACAATATTTTGAGATGCAGCACAAACCCACCGTCTTTGCCATGGCCAATTACTAGTCCTCCCAGGTTCTTTGCAGGAAATGCTGCCTGTCTCCTCTGAGCTCATCAGCATGCTACCTGCACTTTTTCCGTGAAAACCCATGTCCTCACCTGCTGTTTCATTCTCGAGAGAATGTTAGATGTCCTTGTGTGCTGCTCTGCTTGTAGTATCATTTACCTGGTCGCCAGAGGTAGGAAAAAAATGAAAACAGGAAGCAAGAAATCTTCAACTCTCTTCCCCAATCCTCAGTCTCAGTGCAGTCAGGACAGTGGTTCCTAATTCCTTGACCCTTCTGCACCTCTCCAACCTTCTGCTATTGGCAGGTTTGTTCAGGCCCTTCTAATTTTTCACGGTAGTTCAGTTTTCTTCCCCAAGCCTCCTGAGAACAATTGTCTACAACACACCTGCACTGATTTTTTTTTTTTATGCAGACCTTCAATAAAGAAGGCCTTTATTGAATTTGGTACAATATTGCATCTCTTTCACGTCTCAGTTTCCTGGCCACGAGGCATGTGGGCTCCTAGCTCCCCAGCCAAACATTGAACCCACACTCCCTGCACCGGAAGACAAAGTCTTAACCACTGCGTACGTTGAGGTCCCTGCACTGAGCTTTCTTAAAGACCTTCTTAAATCTGATCAGCTTGCTTATGCTTCACAGCTAACAAAGATGCTTGATTGCCTGAAGTCAGGGTCAATTTCACAGTACAACTAACCCACATGCTTGGTTTGATGCTCTGGGGTCACCACTGTGAACTTCTTAATCATTTTAAAACAAGAGTCCTGACATTTCATTTCATACTGGGCTCAAAAACTTATGTAGCTGGTCCCATCTTTTATAGACTCCAAGCCCAGGAAACAGCCATCCTGGCCCACATGACTGGTAATTCCATCTGCTTACAGCCTGGTCAGAGTTCTCTGACCTCAACCCTGAGCTATTCCTGCTTCTGCTCATCCATCCTTCCCCAACCATGCCATCTGGTCTAGTTGTCACCTGTGCAACAGCCATCCATCTCACGTCTAGTTCTTGCCAGAGATTGTAGCTGGGTACTGGAAATACACAGATGAGGGGAGAGACTGGGTCTCATGGAAAAGACCAACTATATAGAGATAATGAAGATACATACCCTTTGGAAAGTACATGAAAAGAGAAACAAATATCTGATAAGCCAGTTACACACACACAAAGATACATATATGTGGGACTCCATTTGTTTAGTTTTTCCAAAATAATATTGTATTTTATTGTAAAATGATTGTAAATTATCCTGAAATGATACCAACTTTTGATAATTTTTCTCTATATTTATGCAAAGATTTTCTCATCTTTTATCAGAAATGCCACATTATACATTGTTCTCTGTGTTTTTTTTTTTAAATTCCTCTCGGCTTCTCACTTTTTTCCCTCAGTAACTCCTTGCATAAATCTCTCTTAAATCAATGATTAAAACAAAGTTTAGACTATTTTAAAAAATCCCCTCTTAATCATTTCTTTGTCTCTATCATTAGAACAGCTAACTTAAGGTTTATATTTCATCCCACTGCTTTCGAAAGGAACTTTGAGTAGTAGCTGTTTTCCAGTTTGGGCTATTGGCTTATAAAATTAGCTATTCAATTCCACCCTTATATTTATTCTTTCAATTAGGCAAGCTAGCATACTATTTGGAAGTTGTGTTGTAAATGCTGGCTTTCCCTTCCAATTTTCTTCTTGAAACACCTGTTTAGGGAGGAAGCACGTAAGTCATAAAATAATTTCATAAATAATGTTCTGATGAAAACTCTGCCTGCTCAGCCTGACTTTAGGGCCACGTTATAAATATTCTGTTTAATTAATTTCACTTGCCTTTGGTTTCTTTTCTCCTGTCACTTTCCTCTTCCCAGATCCTTCCTAACTCTTCTTTTCTTCCTCCGTATCTATACTGCCTCCGTGGATCCCCATGTGCGTTCTCCAAGATTTACCTGCCCAAGTACCCCCTGCCCTTGCCTTTCTTCTTCAGCCAGGGGAAAATTAGCAAAGTGAGCCTGACTTTTTCCATTAGTTGTGCAAAGGATGGTAGTTTTCATTGCATTCAAATTTTAGGAGTTAGAAGTCTTTATTTTTCTTAGTCTGAATTATCTTAGGTAAAATCTGATTTTGAAGGGAACCTGGGGGTGGAGCAGGGAGCAAGAAAAATCAGAGGGCAGATTTCACGTGGGCTTGAAAGTATAAAGTGGAGGTGGGGAAGCCTGGAGACTTTTTTTTTGGCTGCTCTGGGTCTTCACTGCTGCACATGAGCTTTCTCCAGCTGTGGCGAGTGGGGGCTACTCTCTGGTTACAGCACTCAGGTTTCTCATCGAGTGGCTTCTCTTCTTGAAGAGCTTGGGCCCTAGGGCACAGGCCCAGTAGTTGTGGCAGGTCGGCCTCATTGTCCCATGGCATGTGGACGTTTCCCATCCCAGGGATTGAACCCATGTTCCTTGCATTGGCAGGCAGATTCTTAGCCACTGACCACAGGGAACTCCCTCCTGGAGACATCTTGAAATCTTATCCCACTGCTGCTCCCACGTCTTCCTTCTGTACACTTGTCACCCTGACCCCTCCAATCTGTGCCATCCCACAGACACAAGTGTTCTAGTGGGAAATCTTTCTTCCACATATTTCTTCAGGCCTCCTGCTAGACTTCACCAAAGTAGCTATCTGGGATGTTCTAGACAAGTCAGACCTCACACTGAACCCTCGCCAAGCACACACCTGTGTGCTCCACTGGATGGACTGGCCCGATGCAGGAAGAGGAGGTTTGAAGGCTCCCAGATTGGCTCATATGTCTCCCTGGCACACAGTGAAACCCTACTGCAGTTGAGCAGGGTTTACTCATCCCGGCTCATCCCCGTTTCACCCTTGCACTTGGCCCTGCCTTCCTCCGGGTGCAAGGAGGCCATCACCAGTCCAAGTATATTGGTGTGGTCCCCTGAGTCACCAGGAAGCCGCAAATCCTCCCTGGGCAAGTTCCTTGAACTGAGCGGATATCCTGAACATGCTATAACCTGAAAAGAGCATGTTTATCTTGCAACATAAAAACCCTCTGTTGGCCATTGAGCGCTTGTTAATCCAGGACTCTCTTTAAGCCTGACTCAGTAGGTGGTAAATAAAGAAATGAATTTACCCTCTCTTTTCCAGTAACCCATGCTGACTGCAGATGTCTTGACTGGAGGTTGGCTTTTGCTTTTCCAAAGGGTATATTTCCAATGGTATGTTGACTTGTGTTTGTCAAAGAAACCCTTGCCTCGGATGACACAGGAGGTCACAGCCCAGTCAACGCAGTTCTCTGTTTAGAGGAGCTGTATCTGAAAACATTGGCTTAGAAAGTTTCCATTTTGAAAAGTGATGTCAGCAGGACAGTCTCAGCACATACCTGCAGACCTAGGAGGTGAACATTAAACTCTCAAATATGCTTCTTTGGGGCTTCCCAGGTGGCACTAGTGATAAAGAACCTGCCTTCCAATGCAGGAGAAATAAGAGACATGGGTTTGATTCTGGGGTTGGGAAGATCACTCGGAGAAGGGAATGGTAACGTGCTCCAGTATTCTTGCTTGGATTATCTCATGGGCAAAGGAACCTGGTGGGCTACAGCCCATGGGGTTGCAAAGAGTCAGACACATCTGAGCGACTGAGCATGCATGCATGCCTCTTCAGCCAATGAAATGTGGTCTCCAGCCTGCCTGAGTGAGAAAAGGCTTTCTGATCCTACTTAACTCAATGCAAATATTTCAACAGCCTTTCAAGTATCTGTTTACATGTTCCTCTCTTGCGGGTTCAGTCTGAGAATCTTATGTCATTAGGACACCTCAGCTGAATTGTCTGTAGGAAATCTGGCTCTTTTATGGCTGGTCTAAGTTATCCAAGAGATGTTTAATTTATTTAGTCAGAGGGAAAAAAAAAAAAAAAACAAACCCAATTCCAGGAGATGAAGCACTTATGTTTGGTTTTTAGTACTGTTGTGGAATAAAATAATTGCTTAAATAAGAGATAAGGATATACTGTATAGCACAGGGAAATATCACCATTATTTTGTAATAACTTTAAATAAAAGAGATTCTATAAAAAAAAGGTGACTCATGATGTTGTACACTTGAAACCAATATAATATTGCAAATTAACTTGTTGTTTTTCTGCTGCTAAGTTGTGTTTGACTCTTTGAGACCCTATGAGCTTCAGCACTCTAGGTTTCCCCGTCCTTCACTATCTCTTGGAATTTGTTCAGACTCTTGTCTGTTGAGCTGGTGATGCCATCCAACCATCTCATCTGTCATCCCCTTCTGCTCTTGCTCTCCATCTTTCCCAACATCAGGGTCTACTATACTTCAGTAAAAAATAAAATAATGCAATTGACATATGTCTTTAGTTTTATTCCACTGAATTTCTGGACCCTTTCAAACTGCTAAAATTCCTTGAATGATGCCCTGAAACAAACCTATATGTCTCTGGGATTTTGTTGGGAACTCATGTACATCTGTGGTGAATTCATGTCAATGTATGGCAAAACCAATACAGTATTGTAAAGTAAAATTAAAAAAAATTGAAAAAAAAAAAAGAATAGCATTTTGTCTTAGAAGAAAAATAATGGATTGATATAAATGTTTTGCGAGCAATTGGTTATCTATCTGAAAAAATTACCCATACCACAGGCAAAAATAATGTAGATTGATTTCATGATATACCTTTGAAAAATAAGTAAGCCAACAACAATAGCAATTCTAGAAACTAATATTCTTTTAGAAGGAATGTTTTTGCTTTAAGTACTTTAAGTGCTAAGAAAGGCCTTCTTAAGAAAAATTTAAAAGCCAAATTTCATAAAGAAAAGACAGAAAGATTTTACCACACAGAAACTCAAAACTTTTAGATGACAAAAACATCATAAATAAAAGACAGGCAAATTACTGGGATTTTTTTTTTTTTTACTAGCAACAAAAAGCATAGACAAATATTAATACTCAGAATAAAGAATTCTTATAGATTACTAAGAAAAAGACAAATAGCTGAATAAAAAATGTGAACACCATGGGCAGACAATTCACAGTTGATGGACCACAAAGTGCCAATAAATGGCTGAAAAAATGTCCAACCTTGATAATAAACAAATGGAACTTAGCATAAAAACTCAATTTATTTGCAGAATATTTTAAAACGATATATAGCACTGGGAAGGATGGGTGTTCTTGTACTGCTGTGGGAATCTGAATCGGTATAACCTATTTGGATGGAAAGTCAGCTTTATCTATTAAAATTCTAAATGTATTTGCCCTTTTCCCCAGTGATTCTCTGCTAGTAATTTATCCTACAGAAATACTTGCATGTATGAACAGATATATGTATAAGGTTATTCACTGAGGTGGAAAATTTGTACCAAGAAAAATGTTATGAGTAGGACGACGGTGTAATAAATTAAGGCGCATATAGAAATGACAGAAAGAGGTTTTCTGGCTCTTTTCACTTCAGACCCTCTCTCATTTCTTTCTACCTTTTGCTTCCTCTCTTAATCCCTGGGATACTCATGAAAAAGTATGACTTTATTCTAATATAGCATTGTGTATATAATATTAACAATTTAAAAAATATAATCGAATTTAATTTTAATTTATGGATGTAAAGGCTTTAAGCTGGGAACCAGGTTAAGGGAATGGCCATCACTAGTAAAAGCCAACGGAGAAGGCAATGGCGCCCCACTCCAGTACTCTTGCCTGGAAAATCCCATGGACGGAGGGGCCTGGTGGGCTGCAGTCCATGGGGTCACTAGGAGTCGGCCACGACTAAGCAACTTCCCTTTCACTTTTCACTTTCATGCATTGGAGAAGGAAATGGCAACCCACTCCAGCGTTCTTGCCTGGAGAATCCCAGGCTGCCGTCTATGGGGTCGCACAGAGTCGGACACGACTGAAGCGACTTAGCAGCAGCAGCAGCAGCAGCAGCAGTTAAAAGCCAAGGCAGGGTAATTACACACGTGCAGTGATTGAGTTCCCCAAGAATAATATATATATATATATTATAATATATAGAATAATATAGAATATATGTAATATATAATAACAATATATTTTCAATCCCCAAAGTCCAATTTAAGAAGAGGGAACTGAGAAAATCTGTAACCAATCAAGTTACAACCTTGAATTTGACTTAGTCATTAGAACTAATTGTTAAGGATGAAAAGAGATTGTTTTAAATTGGAAAGGGGCTGAGTTAACAATTGTCAAGTAAGGAGACTTTAATTTTGGTTTGGGTTTGGTCCTTTGCAAAACTTGGGATCTAGGGCTAACTGAGCTTAGTTTTAGAAAAATAAAGTTATATTTCGGCATGGTCAGCATTTCCTTTCCCCGGGCTGACGGCGATGCTAGGAAGAAATTTCTGTCATGACCACTTCGGTCCTTCCAGACGGTACACAGGCCCACCATGACGCTGAGCCTCCTCACATTCTCAGCCCAGGGTTCCTCCGCGCGGAGGCTGCTGGTCACAGCAGACAGGATCAGCGGGATTGCAGCGAGGCGATTCGCTGCACACCTGTGGCCGTGAAACTAGAGCGGGAAAGAGCAGGTCTCCTCTCGGCCAAGTGTGCATGTGTGAAGGCGCTCAGTTTTGCCTGTTAGCAACGCCGTGGACGGTAGCCCGCCAGGCTCCTCTGTCCGGGGGAGTTCCAAAACAAGAATACTGGAGTGGATTGCCATTTCTTTCTCCAGGGGATTTTCCATACCCAGGGATCGAACCAGCGTCTGCTGAGTCTCCTGCACTGGCAGAAGAATTCTTTACTACTCGCGCCACCTGGGAAGCCCTGGCCACGTGTGAGCTCAAGTTAAGAATTTTATATTATTGAAAATAAAATTCTATAACAAACATAGCTTTTTTTTTTCTTTGTGACCTCATCCTTCGACATGATTTTCAGACTCCTCTGATGTAGGATCGGCCAGATAATAAGAGGCTCTGCTATTCAGGGCCGGTTCTCTTATTCTCATGCAGGTCTCTCTTTTGTATTATTTTGTCAGAAGGTGAAGGTAATGATGTCTGAGGCACAGAGAAACCTTAAGGCCTCCTGATCAAAGTACCAGCGCGTTGCAGGCGCCCCAGCTTTGCTAGGAGTTGCAATTCTGCAAATCATGTCATACTTCTGAGCTATGTCTGTTTCTCTGCCGTGCACATCTGTCTACATTTTATTCCTATTAATATACCTTGACATATACCTTCCCTGCTTTCCATCAGCTGCCCCTTTCTGAACAATCCTGCCAACTCCCTACTGTCTTTTTACATTGTTACTAAAATTCTTTACTCTCTCACGTCAGGACAATGGAGAGACCAGTTTAGTTGATTGAGGGTAGCAACAAGGAATAAAGCGCTTGGAAGCAGTGGGATTCCCCCCCTCTGACAGGCTTGTTCTTCCCATGATCCTCTCCTTTCCTTCCTCGAGCTTGTAGAAACAGCTGGCACGGGGTGATCTAAAGTCAGAACTGAAATAAAGCAAATGGAGAGATGATATGTTACAGTCAAGGTGCTTTATGGGATCATGCGACTGTAAGAATCAATCCTGGGAAGGACTCCCAAATTTACCTGGCCCAGTTCTCACCTTTTCATTTGAATAAATTAAATGATTTAAGTGACCTCCTCAATATCACCCACCTAGATTTGAAACTCAAGTGAAATTCAGTGAACTCACTTCCAGAAAGTTCTAATAAGATATGTGTAGCCATCTCTGCGATCAACAATAAAATGTTTGAAGTGAAGGTAGGGCATTGGGCTTCTTTGCATACTATTCTCTTTATGCCAAGTAATAAAATTAACCTATGCAAAATAATAGAGTTGCTTTAATTTTATAAGCTGATTGATGGTTATCCAACCAAGCATTTTGGTGTAAATACTCACTTAACATTCATGACAACTTTGTGAAGTCTGAATTATTATTCTGATTTTGCAGTTTAATTACTATAGATGCACAGAGGTTAACTGCATTTCACATTAACATTGCCTGCTAGTTGTTAAAACAAGGGCTCTAATATAAGTTATGTCACTCTGAGAATAGCTTCAGTCAGAGCCCAAACAGTAAAGACACTTCTAATTCATACCAAAGATACACTGCCTAATGTTTCCAGAGGAATCAAATCGGTGATCCCTTTTCCTGCTCTGGTGAGCCTCATTTCAAAGTCCACCAGCCCTCGTTATTAGTGTGATCCCAGTTATTAAGGAGACCTGAGAGAATCATGATACATCATGCTTTATTTAACATTTATATCTTCAAATGTCAAAAATGGCAATAGAAGCTGAAAATGAAGCCATACTATATTTGTATAATTTTTCAAAAATAGAAGAATCCATCTAACTGGCATTTTTATTTATAGCGCGTGAATGTGCGGTAAGTTGCTTCAGTCATGTCCAACCCTTTGGAACCCTATGGACTGTTGCCCAGCAGGCTCCTCTGTCCATGGGGTTCTCCAGGCAAGAATAGTGGAGTGAGTTGCTATTTCCTTTCTCCATGGAATCTTCTTGGTCCAGGGATCGAACCTGCGTCTCTTATGTCTGCCTGCACTGGCAGGCGGGTTCTTCACCACTAGCTCCACCTGGGAAGACTTTTCTTTATGTAATTACATTTAAATCAAGATTGTCATTTCGTCAATTACAGAATTGATCATGCTCAGAGTAAGGGAAAATGTAAATAAAAAAATTATTTTCTATCTAATTATAAGCAATTGACCAGATTTCAGGGAGGGTGGTATTGATGGCTCCTTACCTAGCAGCCAGCAGTAACTGTCTCCTTTTTTCCCTCTTGGGATATGTCTATAATCTATCTTCTCATGCTGGAATGATTCAGTTTCACACATATTTTTGCCCATGATGCGTCCATGGGCAATTGATAATGACAACTGTTTATAGCATTTCATTTAACTTTTTTTCAAGTTTCAATTTCTCTGCTTAGATAGCTTTTTTCATTGGTGCCCTTAAGTTGTTAATAATAGTTATTTTAAATTATCTGATAATTCCAGTATCTGTTATATATGTATCTTGTTCTGAGGCTTGCTTTGTCTCTTCAGATTGTCTCTTTTCTTTCTCTGGCATGTCTTTTTTCTTTTTTTTCTTATATCAGGTAGTAAAAAAAGAGGTATATAAGCCTTTGGCATAAGAGTTTGTATTAATCTACTATAATCTAATTTATATTAATATTAATCTAACTAGGAGTTGGGTTGAGTTTCATGTTGGTCCTTGGTTTAGGTACCATACGTTCAAATTTCTCTAGTGTTTTTGCTTTGGTTAGCCCCTTGATTTTGGGTTTTTCTATATATGCTTGTTTAAGAAGCGTCTTCCTTGCAGTTCTTAAAGATGTAGTACAGTTATTACATGGGGACCCTGCCTGTATGGTGGTTAACTGAGAGGGAACTATAACAATAGAATACGGTAGTTGTGACTTCTCAGCTATCAAACTACATACCCTCTCCCTCACCCTTTCTAAATCCACATGAAGGCTAATATGTAGGTAAATGTTCAAAATCCTTTTGTTGGCTTCTCACTGTCTTAAGGCATTCCCCATTTTAAACAAGAATAATCACCATATGTTATGGTGTTTACAACATATGGACAAGAAGCACTGAGGACAAAAACAGCACAGAGAACAAGAGATGATAAATAGATGAAAGTGTAAGAGTCTTGCATTTTACATGAAGTGAGATCGTATGAATCCAAGGTAAAACGTGATACGTTAATGATGCGACTGTAATCTCCGAGTGACCACCAAACAAACAAATGAAAACAAAGCTAAAAGCAAATAGAAGAGGTGAAATTGATTCGTACAGACATTCAGTTGCAGAGCCTCACGTATCAGAAGCAATAACTGACAGCATCGAAGGGAGGAGCCCACAAACCCATAACTTTGGATGGCTATTTTAATCATCTTTTGCCAGTCATGTATCTATGGATTCCACACAATCCAAATCAAAATCTCAGCCAGTTTTATGTAGAATTGATAAGTTAATTTAAAAATTTATGGACATAAGAAGGGACTCGAATAGTCAAAATAATCTCCAAAAGAAGAAAGTTGAGGGCTTACACTATCCATTTTTAAAACTTTAAAAACTTAGATTAATCAAGGTATGTAGTATTGACAAAAGGATAGACAAATAGATCAGTGGAACAGAGTAAAGTCTCCAGAAATAGAGATATATTCATATGATCAAAAAAATTTTTTTTTAATTTAAAAATCTTTAATTCTTACATGCATTCCCAAACATGAACCCCCCTCCCACCTCACTCCCCATAACATCTCTCTGGGTCATCCCCAGGCACCAGCCCCAAGCATGCTGTATCCTGCATCGGACATAGACTGGCGATTCGATTCTTACATGATACTATACATGTTAGAATGCCATTCTCCCAAATCATCCCACCCTCTCCCTCTCCCTCTGAGTCCAAAAGTCCGTTTTACACATCTGTGTCTTTTTTCCTGTCTTGCATACAGGGTCGTCATTGCCATCTTTCTAAATTCCATATATATGTGTTAATATACTGTGTTGGTGTTTTTCTTTCTGGCTTATTTCACTCTGTATAATAGGCTCCAATAGGCTCTGTATAATAGGCTTCACTCTGTATAATAGGCTCCAGTTTCCAGATGGAGCCTATTATACAGAGTGATATACTGATTCTTTTTAATGGCTGAGTAATACTCCATTGTGTATATGTACCACTGCTTTCTTATCCATTCATCTGCTGATGGACATCTAGGTTGTTTCCATGTCCTGGCTATTATGAACAGTGCTGCGATGAACATTGGGGTACATGTGTCTCTTTCAATTCTGGTTTCCTCGGTGTGTATGCCCAGCAGTGGGATTGCTGGGTCATAAGGCAGTTCTATTTGCAATTTTTAAAGGAATCTCCACACTGTTCTCCATAGTGGCTGTACTAGTTTGCATTCCCACCAACAGTGTAGGAGGGTTCCCTTTTCTCCACACCCTCTCCAGCATTTATTGCTTGCAGATTTTTGGATCGCAGCCATTCTGACTGGTGTGAAGTGGCACCTCATTGTGGTTTTGATTTGCATTTCTCTGATAATGAGTGATGTTGAGCATCTTTTCATGTGTTTGTTAGCCATCCGTATGTCTTCTTTGGAGAAATGTCTATTTAGTTCTTTGGCCCATTTTTTCAAAAATTTTTTTTGACAATAATGGCAATGTGGGCTAATGAAAATCAGCAAAGAAAAACCCTCTCAACAAACGGTGCTGTGACAACTAGATGCATGAGGGCGCACTAAGTTGCTTTGGTCGTGTCTGACTCTTTGTGACCCTGTGGACTGTAGCCCGCCTGGCTCCTCTGTCCCTGGGAGTCTCCAGGCACGAATACTGGAGTGGGTTGCCAAGCCCTCCTCCAGGGCATCTTCCCCACCCAGAGATCAAACTTGTGTCTCTTGCTTGGCAGATGGATTCTTTACCACTGAACCACCTGTGAAGCCCTTCTTATGGCATAGATAAATATTAATTTGGGATGGATCATAGGCTGAAAGATTAAAATTGAGTGCTACAAAGTTTCTGGGAGAAAACATAGTACCATATCTTTACCACCTCCAAGTGAGCAAAATCTGAGAAACCAAAGAAAGTGAAAGTGAAGTCGCTCAGTCGTGTCCAACTCTTTGCGACCCCGTGGGCTGTAGCCCACCAGGCTCTTCTGTCCATGGGATTTTCCAGGCAATAGTACTGGAGAAGGTTGCCGTTTCCTTCTCCAGGAGATCTTCCCGATCCAGAGATTGAACCCGGGTCTCCCTCGTTGTAGGCAGACGCTTTACCGTCTGAGCCACCAGGGAAGTCCAAAACCAAAAGCACCAACAATAATCATTTTTATTGACAAATTGGACTTTATTGACATCAAAACCTTTTGCTTATCAAAAGACATCCCAAAAAAGTGAACTGGCCAGCCACAGTTTAGAAGAGCTTATTCATAGTGCATAATTGACAGAGGGTTTGTATCTTATTTGCAAATAAACTTACAACTCAATAATAAATAACCTAATTTATTTATTTTTTCAGTATTCCTCAGTTTTTAAATTTTTTTAATTTAAATTTATTTATTTTAATTGGAGGCTAATTACTTTACAATATTGCATTGATTTTGCCATACATTAACATGAATCTGCCACGGGTATACACGTGTTCCCCATCTTGAACCCCCCTCCCACCTCCCTTCCCATACCATCCCTCTGGGTCATCCCAGTGCACCAGCCCCGAGCATTCTGTATCCTGCATCAAACCTGGACTGGCGATTCATTTCTTATATGATATTATACACGTTTCAATGCCATTCTCCCAAATCATCCCACCCTTGCCCTCTCCTTCAGAGTTCAAAAGTCTGTGTTCAAGAGTTCTGTGTCTCTTTTGCTGTCTCGCATACAGGGTTATCATTACCATCTTTCTAAATTCCACATATATGCGTTAGTATACTGTATTGGTGTTTTTCTTTCTGGCTTACTTCACTCTGTATAATAGGCTCCAGTTTCACCCACCTTATTAGAATTGATTCAAATGTATTCTTTTTAATGGCTGAGTAATACTCCACTGTGTATATGTACCACAGCTTTCTTATCCATTCATCTACTGATGGACATCTAGGTTGCTTCCACATCCTGCCTATTATAATAACCTAATTTAAAATGGACAAGAGGCTTGAAAGGAGGACATGATGAAAGACTGAAAAGCTTGTGGAAAAGTGCTTAACGTCTATAGTAATTACGGAGATGCAAATTAAACCACAATAACATACTCTTATAGAACCACTAGAATGACAAATGACTCAAATATGAACTATTGATGAGGTTTTAGAGATAACTTTCACATAGTGCTGGAGAGCATAAAAACTTGTACTATTACTTGATCTCATATTACTATTATTGATCTCATATTAATATAATTTTATGGGAAATATAGTTTCCCACAAAGTTAAAACTTAGGAGCAAATAATTCCATCACTACGTACTTACCTAAGGGAACTAAAACATATGTAATTTCCAAAGACTATGTGCTAGAGTAATTATAGAAGTTTTATTCATAATATTCTTACATGGGAAAAAAATCAAATCATTTCCAACAGTATAATGGATAAATAATTGTCACATATTCGACTGCTTAGCACTTTAACAAGTTAGTGATACAACAACATGGATGAATCAAACTATAACGCTGAATAAGAGATGAAAGATACAAAAGAATATATACTGTATGATTCCATTTATAAATACTAGAAATACCAATAGTAGTCGGTTGTCATAGAAATCAGAGCAGAAATTGCTTATGGGAGTTTGAGACAAGCACAAGGAAACTTTCTGGGATGAAAGAAATATCCTATATCTTAATATGTCTGTGGGTTACTGTGGTATATGTACTTTTCAAGCTACACACTTCTGGTCCGTACGTTTCATAGCAGGTAAGTTCTATCTCCATTAAAATAGAAAAATGAAAAACAAAAGGAAGGTAGATGAGATTACAGACATTTGTAAATTCACATGAATTCTTGTAGCTGAATTTGATTTCAGATTTGTTTGCCATTGAATCTTCTTGTTAAAAAATAAAAGAAAAGCTGTGGATCAACATACTGAAAGGATTTATCATATATGGGAAATTGGCCAAGAATGATCAATTCTAGGACATAGCCTAATAAAAAATGTTACTGTTTTGAGACACAATAAAATCATTTCTATGGCCTCCCAGATGGCACTAGTGGTAAAGAGCCCATCTGCCAATAAAGGAGGCATAAGATATCTGGGTTTGATCCCTGGGTTGGGAGGATCCCCTGGAGGAGGCCATGCAACCCACTCCAGTATTCTTGCCTAGAGAATCCCATTCACAGAGGAGCCTGGCGGGCCACAGTCCATGGGTCGCAAAGAGTTGGACACTAGTGATGTGACTGAACACCAAAATAAAAACTACTTCTTATGAAGGAAAAAGAAAAATATTGGCATCAGGTAATATCTTGTAGTAACATGTGACTTGAACAAACAGAAAGATGTCATACAGATGACACTTCTCCCTATGTTAATATGCAAATTTAATATAAAATTAATAAAAATGCCAAGATGTCTTTTTTGCTGTTGTTGTTGGTAAAGATGATAACAAAGTTCACATGGGAAAATAATTAAGGAAAAGAAGCCAGAAAAAAAACTAAGAGTGTGGCCTAATGATGGGGAGATGTTAGCCTCATTAAATATTATCACTTAGTAAAAAGCTTCTTTAATTATGTTGTGTGGGTTTGACATCAAAATGGATAGATGAATAAGATGCTATAGAAAGTCCAGAAATAGTCCAAGTACATATGAAAAGTTGGCATTTGGTAAATGCAGCACCTCAGGTCTCTGGAGAGCATTGACTTTTCAATAAATGGCATTGGGGCAACGTAGAAGCTAAGGAAAAAGATAAAATTTGACGCCAAACCCCAAGTGAACCTGAGAACTGCATACAAGATTATTATAATTGAGATGTGAGGAGAGCCTTTTTAAACAGATTTCAAAATTCAAAAGCAATAATCATTGATAAATCTGGTTACATAAAATATTTGAATGGCACCAAAATCATAAACAAAATGTTTCCCTGATCTATAAATTTTTTTAATTAAAATGAATTATGGGATGCTGGTAATACTCTACTTCTAGATCTAGATACGGAGAAGGCAATGGCACCCCACTCCAGTCCTCTTGCCTGGAGAATCCCGTGGACAGAGGAGCCTCATAGGCTGCAGTCCATGGGGTCGCGAAGAGTTGGACACGACTGGGCGACTTCACTTTCACTTTTCATTTTCATGCATTGGAGAAGGAAATGGCAACCCACTCCAGTGTGCTTGCCTGGAGAATCCCAGGGAAGGGGAGCCTGGTGGGCTGCGGTATATGGGGTCGCACAGAGTCGGACACGACTGAAGCGACTCAGCAGCAGCAGCAGCAAATCTAGATAACGCTGTGTGTGCATTCAGTTTGTGAAAATTCATCAGGTTATATGCTTAAAACATGCATTTTCTGACAACTGGGCAAAAGACATGAAACATGAGTTCTTTGCATTGCTTTTGTAATTATGAATTTATTAAGTTGGATGCTTAGTTCTTTAATTTCCAATCTGCTGTTCATTCTTGTTCAAGAAGTAATGACTATAAATTCCTTATTTTATACTGCCTGAGTTAGATATTATGTTTTGAAATGTAGTATTTCTGTTACTATTTAACCAAATATTCCCCATTGCATTATCATTTCTTTCTTAACCTGTGAGTTATTTGAAATTGTATTCTTTATTTTTTATGGATGTATTCATCTAGTTATTGTCTTTTTGTTGATTTTAACTTACTTGAATGGTAGTTGGAGAATTTTGTCTGTATGGCATCTTAGGAAAATCTTTTGAGAGCTATAGTTTGAAACATGGTCATTTCTTATTAACCACCAATTTATATTTTAATAGAATTTTTATTCTTCAACGGTTGGGTGCCTTGTGCTATATATTTCTATCAGTTGCGTAGCTTTCATCTTCACTGATTTTTGCGGTCTGATAAATCAAGTGATTATTTATGTATGTATGCTATTTCTTCTTTTTAAAATTTTATTTTATTGTAATGAGAATACTTTTTTAATAGTCAAATAGTTTACTGTTTATACACTTTTATTTATTTTTAATTGGAGCATAATTGCTTTACAATGTCGTGTTAGTTTCTGGGATACAGCAGAGTGAATCAACTGTATGTATACATATATCCCCTCCCTCCCACCCTTCCCCCATGCCACCCCTCTAGGTCATCACAGAGCACAAAACTGAGCGCCCTGTGCTATATAGCAGCTTTCCACTAGCTAGCTATTTTATTTGTGGTAGTGTAATGAAGATTCTTAACTTGAAATATACACTTTTAACAAATTTTTAAGTGTACAATACAGCATTATTGATTAAAGTTACAATTTTGTAATCTGGTCTTTAGACCTTATTCTTTTTGCTTAACTCAAACTTCGTGCCCATTGATAAGTATCTCCCCATTCTCCTCCCCCCTCACTCCCAGGCCTGGACAAACCCCATGCCAATCTGTATGAGCTTCACTGTTTTAGAAACCTCATATCAATGGAATCATGCAGTATTTGTGCTTCTGTGAGTGGCTTATTTCACTAACAAAGTATCCTCAAAGTTTGTCCATGTTTATACATATTATGTAATTTCCTTCTTTTGTAAAGATTAATAGTATCGCAATGTGTGTGTGTGTGTGTGTGTGTGTGTGTGTAATCCATTCATCTGTCCATGGATAGTTGGGCTGTGTCCGCACCTTGGCTATATACTGTGGTGTGGTGGTGGTTTAAGTCGCTAGGTGTGGTGGTGGTTTAAGTTGCTAAGTCGCGTCTGACTCCCGTGATGGGCTCCTCTGTTCGTGGGAGTTCCCAGGTGAGAATTCTGGAGTGGGTTACCATTTCCTTCTGCATGTATTGTGGAATGCTGCAATGATCATGGGAGTGCTGATTTCTTTCGGATAGATACTCAGAAGTAGGATTGCTGAATCATATGGTAGCTTTATTTTCAACTTTTGAGGTTTTCTCTAGTGGCTACACCATTTTTCATTCTCAACAACAGTATACAAATGTTCCAATTTTTACACATCCTCATCAGTAATTATTGTGTGTTTTTTTTCTTATAATAGCCATCATGACAAGTATTAAGTTATGTCATTGTGGGTTTTTCTTTTTAAGATTATTTATTTATTTATTTGGCCTCTCTGGACAGCATCCAGGATCTTAATTTGTTAACCAGGGATTGAATCCACACCTCCTACAGTGAAAGAGCAGAGTTTTAACCACTGGGTCACAAGGGCAGTCCCTTATAGTGGTTTTCATTATATTTTTCTAGTATGCTGATGGATGTATCAGTTTTCTGTGCAGATCCATTGATTTTGGTTTTCTATATTTGAGGCTAAGTTAATGTTGTCTTTCTTAGAGGATTTGTTTAAACTTGTAAGAAACCATCTGGGTCATATTTTATAGTCTCATGTTAATTTGTATTTTCTAAAAATATTTTCAATTCTCTATTTCTTGAAAGACATTAAGTATATGAATTTTATCTTCTGTGTATGATAATTATAATACCTTAGGTCATTCTTTATGCTATTATTTTTGTTCTTTACATACTCTTATTTATTTTTCAGCAGGCATTCTTATTTTTTTTTAAAGAAGTGTGTTTTCTTTCTTGCAGATATGTGAAACAATAACTGCCAAGACAGTTTTAATGTATATTCTTGGCTGGAGGTGTTCTGGACACATATGATGTGACTCTGCTCTCAAATTCTCATAAAGCCCAGCTTACAGGGGAACTCTTATCCCCTCTCTGCCCAACACAGTTTGACAAATTTCTTGCTCTGCCTTTTTGCTTTGTGACTTTTTTCTCTCCTTCACCTAAACACTGAGAGAACAGGCCTTTGGGGTTCTAGTTTTAGGCAGACATTTCTTAGTTGATTGTTAATTTTTGGATAAACTTGGGTTTCTTTCCCTGTTCTCCATATTGCATAAAAATATGGAAGTAAAAACTATGGTTCATCAAGATGAATGAATCCAGGATAAAAACGAAATTCAGAAATTCCTTGCATTTTTAGATTCCTGCTTTCACTAATTGGACTTTCCTGGTGGCTTAGATGGTAAAGAATCTGCCTGCCACTTCAGTTCAGTTCAGTTGCTCAGTCACATCCGATTCTTTGCGACCCCATGAACCGCAGCATGCCAGGCCACCCTGTCCTTCACCAACTCCCAGAGTCCACCCAAACCTATGTCCGTTGAGTCGGTGATGCCATCCAACCATCTCATCTTCTGTCATCCTCTTCTCCTGCCCTCAATCTTTCCCAGCATCAGAGTCTTTTCAAATGAGTCAACTCTTCACATCAGGTGGCCAAAGTATTGAAGTTTCAGCCTCAACATCAGTCCTTCCAAGGAACATCCAGGACTGATCTCCTTTAGGATGGACTGGTTGAATCTCCTTGCAGTCCAAGGGACTCTCAAGAGTCTTCTCCAACACCACAGTTCAAAAGCATCAACTAGGCATATATATATATGGCTTCCCTTGTGGTTCTGCAGTAAAAAATCTGCCTGCCAATGAAGGAAACGGATTCAGTCCCTGGGTTGGGAAGGTCCCCTGAAGAAGGAAATGGCAACCAATTCCAGTATCCTTATCTGGGAAACTCCATGGACAGAGGAACCTGGCGGACTACAGTCCAAGGGGTCTAAGGAGTCAGATATGACTTACTGATTGAACAATAGCAATAATATATACGTATACTTGTATGTCTCCACATTTTTGGTTATTTTTCCATTATGAGTTTTTTTTTTAGACTATGTAAACTATCATTCTATCAAGAAGACCATGTCTTACTTTGAGTCATATGTCAAATTTTAATATATATATGAATTCACTTTAATAATATCTATTTTTTCCCAATTTAATGTATCCATACCTTATATTTAACCATCATACTTTGTGGTATGAATTAATATCAGTTTATCTGATCCCAATACTTTGTTTCTCTCCTATAAAATTGTCTTAGTTATATTTAGCCTTTGCTGTTTCATGTCAATTTCAGGGTCAGCTTGTCAAGTTCATAGCAGTTTTCTTGCTGTTTGATTAGTGGTGTTTAATAAGGTTATCAAGTTTTATATATTAATTTTATTCACTAGAATTAGTTCTATTATTTTGCCGTTAGATATATAAATAATCAATAACCTCTAAATAAGGAGAGTAAATACCAGTCTTTGCGAAGTTTTATTTTACTGTATTAACTAGTAAAAATATCTGTTTGTACTTGTGTTCATGATGGATTCTGAGTTTAGACTCAGATATTTTCATTTCCTGGATCTTGTACCAAATGGGAAAAGACAAAATATCCCAAACTTAAAGGCCTTAATAGGCCCCTAGAAATGATCTGAAACTATTGAACACTTGAAAAAATAGAGGATATCCTACTCTTGCTCTTCAGAATTAAAGATATTTCTAAAGTTTGCTCTTTGAGTATGTTATCTGTAGGTTTTTTGATAGGAATGCATAATTGGGCTGCTTTTGAAATTTTATTTTTTTCTCTGTTTTAAGAGGTTTTACTATAGATTCTTAGCTTTGATTGTCTTTGAATTCATCTTGCTTTGCTTTTTACAATTTCATGAACCTATGGCTTGATATCTCATGTCTGTTTTAGAAATCTCTTAGCTGTTATCTATCCAAATACTATTTCATTATCTTTCATCCTTCTGATTCTTTACTTCCATGCACACTAGAACTTTTCACTGTGTCCCATATATTTTAAAATATTCTTTTATGAATTTTCCATCTTTTCTCTCTCTGTGTCCCAATACAATTTATCTACTGACAAATCCTTCAGTTCATTATTTCTCTATTCTGCTGCTAAATCCTTCTTCTGAGCTCTTAATTTCAGTAAATTATTTTCTCAATTCTGAAGTTTCTTTTGACTCTTTTTAATAGATTCCAGTTTTCTGGTAAGAGGTGCATCTATTTCTCTATTTTGTTCATTAAATTTTTAAAAAATATGCTTGTCTGATATTACAATAGCTACATCACTGGTGAGTTTATTTCTGTTGTCTAGTTTTGGTCATTTGTTCATGTTCATGCTTAGTAATTTTTGATTGAATGTTGGCCAATGCTTATGAACTATTTTAGAGGCCTTGGATGATGTTATCTTTCTATATAGAGGATTTAATATCTTTCTTTTGGGCAGCAGAATACTAGACCATTATAAACTAATTGAAGCTGAGCTTCAGGCCTTGTTTGACCTGGTCTATTTTGGGTTTGACCCTAAGTCTTGGGTGATGCACTGAGATTTCATTTTTACCTTGTTTCAGACTTGGTGGAAGTTGATAAGCTAGTATTAGAATGATAGTTTACTAATTCTCCTTAGAAATACAAAATCTGGTTTTACTTGTGTTGATTGTGGTCTCTGAGTCTATGGTTCATAATTATTTATAGATTTCTGTAACTTTGTGGGCCATATACAAACAAACAAACAAGACAATACTGGGAGTCCATAATAACCATGAATATGGATTAACAGTGTAATAATTTTGATGGTAAGGAACCAACCTGACCATTACTTCCTGTACTCAGATTCACTACTTTTTTTTTTTTTTTTCCTTTTTGGCTAGGAGAAATGTTCATTAAGTAGCTGAGTGTGACATTACAATGAAATAAATAATTGTAAATGACAAAATTTTGGGGCAACATAGATGTCTGATTGAATTTTCCTCTGACAAATTTAGGAGGTTCTCATTTGATTCACAACAGCACTTTTCTGAAGTTACTAGTTCATCTTTTGATTCTCAGAGAGAGTGTCTAATGAAGGTCCTATTCAGTGTTTCTCAGGGGCGTATAATCTTGGTGTTATCCTTTACCAGCTAGATATCCAGAGGGATATAACATATATTTGTATTTGCCATTTTGTTTGTTTGCTATAAGTTTTAATGGTTTGCCACAGGTCTGATCTAGACAATCTTTTTCAGCCACGAAATTGCTGTTGTGTTTCTCTCGTAATATGAATAATTTGACTCCAGGCATGCATGCAGTCTGGTTATGGTTAATTTCAGAGTCTGATTAGTGAAGAATCTCTGCCCTTTTGTTGCATAGAGCCTCTTCTCATGAATTCTCAGACACTTGTTTCACAAAACTTCCGAGAGTAAGGACAAACCTCCAGCCAGATGGCTGAAGAATAATAACAAAGGAGGTTAGATGATAGACACCAACATGCATTCTGGGGAAACAGCTATGGCTGGGCTGGTGGGTTACGGTGGTGAGATATTTAGAAAGCAAAATATGTCAAAATCCTGATTTTAACCAGCTGCTCACCAAATCCAGATGGATGGAAAGAGTTCAATTACCCCCTTGTCTTCTGTGACAAACAATACATTATTATAAATTAACGTTTATTCTGAAATGTGCATAACAGCTGCAGGTTGGCTGCAATAGTGATAAGCATACAAAAAACCAAAACAAAATAAAACAGCCTAATGTGAAACGTTCAAAGCAGAGGGAGTTGTTGGACTCCGTGAACTGGAGACAGTTCGCTTTGGCTGTGTCTTGTGAGCTGCCTGGTCTCCTTGCCTTTTCAGAATCTGTTGCTAAATCCTTGTGTCTATAGGGAGATTTTTCCTGTTACTGTTAGCTTACAATAACCTTCCTCCTCAGGACACTGGATCCACTCTGTTTTGGAGAATATAGCTTGCAACAAGCTGTAAAAGAGAAACACACTTTTTTCTCCATGAGCTATAATCTTTTCTTTTGTTAATTTCCAAACTCCTTCACTATTTGTACTTGAAAAACCAGTCATATGAGCAGATGAGTTAAAGCATGTTTTCTTGTTCTTGGAAAAACAAACTTACCTATTATGGTATGAATAATATATATATATATATATATATATATATATATATATATCTATATCTCTTTTCAATTTATAAAGGTAAGCTTTTGAATTGAGACCTTGTTGGGAAGAAGTTGCAGTTCTAATTCTTATTCCAACTTTACATGAACCACATAGAGAATAGAGCTATCCTCTTTTTTTAAACTGGAATATAGTTGTTTTATAGTTTGTGTTAGTTTCTGCTGTATAGAAAGGTGAATCAACTACATACATACATGTGCATGTGTGTGCTAAGTCACTTCAGTTGTGTCCAACTCTTTGTGACGCTATGGACTGTAGCCCACCAGCCTCCTCTGTTCAAGGGCTTCTCCAGGCAAAAATACTGGAGTGGGTTGCCATGGCCTCTTCCAGGGGGTCTTCTCAATCCAGGGATTGAACCCACATCTCTTATATATCCTGCATTGGCAGGCAGATTGTTTACCACCAGCGCCACCCGGGAAGCCCATACATATACATATATCCCCCTCTTTTTTGGATTTCCTTTTGAAATCACTTTCCACTTGGATCTGTCTGGGATAAATGGACTTGATATAGAGAGCCAAGGACACTGGATGACTTTCAGATGCACTGCATGACTTTCCCAAGACAATTGCGTTGGCTAGATAGAACCACGGATTCCCTCTTTTATGGGTTCCAAGTCCAAAATCATTGCCTGTCTGCTTCCTTTTAGCTCTTTAACTCCAGAGGAACTACAAATGAGAAACCCAATCCTTGTAATGGCTCTGAAAATGGTCACCATGGCCATTTTGCTTTTAAAATAAATAGATGTCCTCTCCCCATTCTAGGGCGGGATTAAGTTGTCTTAGGTTTAGGGAGAGAATTTTTGTAAGGCAAAGACTTTTAGCTTCTTTTGTTGGTTTACCTACCCACTGAGAATCAGTGTATGCATTCTGATCCCTCTGCTTCCAAAATACATATTTAGCAAACGATATGCAGAGGTTGTGAATCCTCCTGATAGTTCACGTACACCAAGTAAAGAATCCCTTCTTCAGAGACATATGGAGTGGATGTTCAAAGCCCAGGCTTGAGAACTAGACAGACATGATTTTGAAACTCAGTCTGCCACTTAATAACTGTGGGAATTTAGACAAAATACTTGAAGTCATAGTGCATCGATTTTCCCATCTATAAAATGAATATTATAGTACACATCTAATGGATTAGTTATGGTGGATATTGAAATGCCATATCAACCATGAGAAATGAAAACAGGAAAATCGCCGCTTGCAATCCTGTTCTACAACTTGTAAAACATAAGCTGAAATGCAACAAAACTGTCAAAACTCAACTTGTTCAAATCCTGGCTCCCCCAGATGAACACGTTCTGAGATTAGACCATAAAAATACTGCTTTACTGGTAACTCTGCCTGGACCCATGTGTCCCAAAGAGAAGACCACTAAACTGTTTTAGCAATTCACCTATTTATATAGTTTGATCAGTCATTGCCCAGGTCCTGATTAATAACTGTCCCCAAATCAGTATATAACTCCTTTTCCTTAATTCCTTATTTTGAGACACTACGATACTTTATATGATTAGAGGGTTTCTTTAGTGGTCTTTGTGGGCTGCAATAACTGCCAAGAGCCCCTCCAGTACAGAAATTGCCCTCTTTTCCTTCCCTTTTGTAGTATCATTCTTCCAAGCTCAGTTTCAATTTCAGGAAAAGAAGTGTTCCCCCAAAGTGAGTCAAGTTTGCTTGTTATTCTCACTGTTATGTCCATTTTCAGATAAGAAAGAAGAAACAGAGCAAGACTGAGTGTGAGGCTATTGAACAGTGGGTTAGTAGACATCCTTTTCTGTGAATTGTTCATATGGCTTCCCCATTTCTCTTGAGCTGTTGGTCTTTTTATTTCTAGAAACTTTTTATACTTTAGGGAAATTATTCCATTATCTATAATGAGTTACAAATATTATTGCCCAGTTTATCATTTGTCTTTTGAAAGACCCTACTATCATATAGATACACATATCAATCTTTTCATACTTATTGCATTTTTAGTTGGAATGACAAATTTCTTTCCCGTGAAAGATAAACTAAAGTTTGTAGGGAAAAATACGAAAACAAAAATGTCGTCCTTTTTTATTTTGAAGGGTCAACAGTGGAGATGAGCACTGTCAGATGTGAAAACCGCTTTAAAGATGCGGCCATCGCACATGAGAGCTTCCCAAGTGATTCAGTGTAAAGAATCCACCGGCCAGTGCAGGAGACCCAAGGGACGAGGGTGTGATCCCTGGGTCGGGAAGACACCCTGGAGTAGGAAATGGCAACCTGCATTAGTATTCTTGCCAGGAGAATCCTCATGGATAGAGGAATCTGGCAGGTCCATGGACTCACAAAGAATCAGACACGACTGAGTGACTGAACACTGCCTATGGCACATGAAGTGATAGATGGACTAGAATAAAATAGAATAGAATGCAAACCAGAAAACAAAAGACTCATAGAATCTACTGTCCAACTCCAGCAGCATCTCGAAAGAGCAGGAAAAAAAAATACAAGCTGTGTGAAAAATGGAATTATTGAAGCTGTCAAATCACAACCAAAAGAAAAAAAAAGGGGAAAATTTAGATAAAATTTTAATGGGTAAATATTTAAAAATGAAAAATAGAATTAGTTGCAATTCTAGGAGAAAAGAGAGGAGAATTCTTTCATAAGTTTGATTTTTCTTCACCTGCCATACTGTATACAAGTTAGTTGCCTTCCTCCCAAGCGTGATTCCATTTATATGAAATGTCCAAATTTTATAAAATATATATATGCACAAAATACTTTAGTGGTTACCTGGTGCTGGAGGTGGGAACAGGGGTTGATCAACTACAGTTGGGCATGAAGGATAGTTTGCAGGTGATGGAAACATTCTAAAACTAGAGCAGAAATATATTACAGTGATAGGATTGTACACTTAAAATGAAGAATTTTGCAACATGGATGGACCTAGAGATTGTCATACTGATTGAAGCAGGTCAGACCAAAAATGAAAAATATGTGATACAACTTAGATGTAGATGCTACAAAAGAGGTACAAATGAACTTATCTATAAAACAAGACTAGAGCTAAGGATATAAAAGGTAAGGGAGGTGAGGAGGGATAAGTTGGAAGACTGAGATTCATACATGACATGACATGACATGACATGGGCGTGCTCAGTCGTGTCCGACTGCTTGCGACTCTATGGACTGTCGCCCGCCAGGCTCCTCTGTCCATGGGATTTCCCAGGCAAGAATACTGGAGTGAGTTGTCATTTCCTCCTCTAGGGGATGTTCCCAACCCAGGGAGTGAAACTTCGTCTCCTACATCTCCTGCATTGGCGGGCAGATTCTTTACCGGTGCCACACCTGGGAAGCCCTGGGACTGGTGTGTACATACTAATAAGGACCTACTGTATAGCACAGGGTACTCTAGTCAATGATCTGGTGTGATCTAAATGGGAAGGAAGCCTTAAAAAGAGTGAATATATGTATAGGCACATCTGCTTCATTTTGATGTACATCAGAAACTAACTCAACATTGTAAATCAACTATTGTCCAATATATAAAACAATAAAATGAGGAATTTTAGGGAATTCCCTGGTGGTCAAATGCTGAAGACTTGGTGCTTTCACAGCTGGAACCCACATTCAATCCCTGGTTGGGGAACTAAACTATACAGTATAGCCAAAAGATTTTAAAAATAAAATGATGGATTTTATGCTTTGCAAATTATATTTCAATTAAGATGTTAAAATCAAGTATGGCTCAGTGGTAGATATCCCAGGGCAGGATACACCCAGAGGTACCTTCACACCAAGGTATATCTATTCATCAAATGGTCAAGTTTTCCCCAAGAATTGGATTTGGAAAGAATAGAGATAACTGATGAACAAAGAGGACATAACGAGAAGAAAGGGAAGGTGTATTTTTTTTAATCCAGAGGTCTAATTTCCTTCCACTTGTTATCTTACTTCCAGCAGGCCTTGACAACCTTTGTTGAAAACAGCATCCTAACTTGCTTCCACAGATGGTGACCAGCACAGCCTGTCTCATCACAGAACAATAGCCAACATCCTTTATTGACCCCAGTCCAGTTGTTGTTTCTCTTGCTTAATTGGCTTTACATGGAAGTGCTTCAACTGAAAGCATGTCATTATTTTTTTACGGAATCATGCCAGAAAACAATTAATTTCGAATACACAGCTTTTATATTTGATGCTGTCTGAGGCAACATTTATTTATGTTCCTGTCTGAGGGAGATAACACACCAGCTGAAGGAACAAACACCTGCAGACCTCTGGGAATAACGCTGTTTTTGGTCTGACTCTCTTCTTGGCTTTTGCATCGGGCAGCTGTGGCCACCTTTGCAAAAGGGTAGCAATCAGCTGTACCCAGGGACTGTGGGTCTTCTCTTTTTTTAAAAAAAATTTAATTCATTAGCTAGTTCATAATCTGAGTGGAACCCTAACAACTGTGGAAGTATTCCCATGAAATCCTACATGCAAAGGGATTTTATTCCAATTCTATGGGGATTTTCATGCCCATGTCAATACTGGCTCTGCAAAAAAAAAAAAAAAAAAAAAAAAAAGCCAAAGGAAATACAGTTTATTCTCTTTATGTCTCTCAGGAGTCTACTAATGTTTCACTTACCCCAATATATTTCTAAATCTATGTCTTATTATACTCTACTGGGAAAAGACCCTGCTCTTGGGAAAGATCATGGGTAGAGGGGGAAGGGGGTGACAGAGGATGAAATAGTTGGACGGCATCACTGACTCAATGAACATGAATTTGAGCAACTCTGGGAGATAGTGAAGGACAGGGAAGCCTGGCGTGCTGACATTCATGGGGTTGCAAAGAGTCAGACATGACTGAGCGGCTGCAACAACAACTGGGATTCTGTAGCTGTCATTTAAATTCATGAGGACATGTCAGAGAATTGCCCCAGAAGGACAAGACACAGCATGATGGAGTCTGAGGCACTTGGGCTATTTCAGCTCCTATCTGAGTGGTGACGTAGGTAGCCTCATGGAGCTGCACCCTACATGAGGTGTTGTCTTCTTCTGTCTCACTCTCCTGAGCTGCATATAATATTGTACACATGAGATTTATAGGATGTTATAAACCAATGTTACCTCAATAAAAATACATTTTAAGAAACTGGAAGAAAGTTGAAGACTTATTCAATTCAGTGAGTCATCTCTCAAGTATGCAAAATGGATAGCTTTCCAGTTATTTCTGGTTAGAACTGATTGACTCTCCTGTTCCTTTGGCCAAAGTCTCCTCTCCTGGTTGTCTAGCTTTCAGTTTCTCTTCTGCATCTGAAAAGTCTGCTATTGATATTTGGCTGAAACAACCCATGTAGCTTGTGTTAAAGAATCCTTTCTATTTCTTTAAGAAGGATGTGATGCTAGTAAAACTTGTCAAATCTGTTTGTTTGCCAGTGACATTCAGCAGGGGAAAAGGATACATCGATCATTCTTGATTCCTGGAGCACTCTAATCCCATTTGAACCAATTTATTTTGTTACCTGCTTTACTCTTCTTTCCTTCCTTCTCCCTTCCACCCTCGCCACTTCCATGTCTCTCTTCCCTCCTTCCCTTAGACAGACACTAAAAAATTTAAAAATTGCAAAGACATTTAAGAAAATTGTCAAAAAATTTAAAAAAGCAAAAAGACAAATCAGAAGACCGATATGTAAGCAAGATCACAGTGCAGGCAACTCCCACAGACTCTTATATTGTTAAAGTTGAACTGAAAATTTGGCTTTGCACTTTCTTGTGGTTAGAGAAAAAGAAAAGTATCTTCAGTTGTATTGGTTCCCTGGGCCACCCAAAGAACACATATCAGTTTCTCTGTAAAAGTAAAAGTATTCTTGGCATTTGTTCTGAAAGCTACATCTGTGGCTCTATGTAGTATAGGAGCCAGGCATCATGCAGTGTATAAGGCAATGGCTTTATTATAAAATTGATCCTCTTTTTAATAACCTTGATTCTGTAGCCTTTTCTGGATACAAGTGTGCGACTTAGTAAAAAGAGTATTTAAAATCCTTCGCAGGTTTCTACAAACAAATCTGCCTTCTGATTGTCTGACTTAATCTACAGAGAAGCATGGAGTATATTGAGAAATGTATCATTTATTGATTTTCAGACCATCAAGTGTATCAATTATCTTGGCAAAGTTTTTGATAAGAGTTTGGCAACAGACAGTTCCGAGATATGTCCTCTGACAAATATCATAATAATTTCTCCCCTCTCCAACCTTACTAATTTGTCAAGGAATCCAAGTAATAAGCCTGAAATCAGAGAATGTGCTAGGGAATTCTTGAATTGAAAGAACTGAAACATCAAGGAAGAGTCAGATTCACCTTAGAAAATATGGGGAGATGATGAAACCTCTGGATGTCTTCAGTGAACGCTGATTGCCTCTTTGACAAATGAAGTAGTCCAGCTATGCCATGTGTTCATTCATCTTGTTGGAGGGAGATTGCTGTTTGCCATTTCAGACTCCAGGTGAATCATCTATATTTATTAAGCTTCCTAGGATGTTGGAGGGAATAGATAAATAATGCCTTCTTGCTTCACAAAGATCTGGTATCACACTTTCAATTTATCTGGAAATACCAGGCTAATATCCGCATTTCTTGTATATCTTCTGTAATGAGTGTTCAATATGGGGCCATCTAGCTTTTTTGCTGAGATCCAATTATTTAGCTTTGCACTGATAACTAACATTGGCATTTGACTGAAGAAGTTCACTTGCAGAATATAACAATGTTAGCTTTAAGAAAGCTAGAAGTTTCCAAATGTAGTCATGAGTTAAGTCTTGTATTCTTTTGTCTTTACAGTAAGCTTTGGAAATGGAAACTGCTCCTCAACTTCTTGATGCTTAGTAGAAATCCTCTTATTCCCACCTCCTGAGCATGAAGTCAATGGTATTTGGGATGGATTGCATGCCTGCATGCTGAGCCACTTCAGTCGTGCCCAACTCTTTATGACCCCATCGACTGTAGCCCACCAGGCTCCTTTGTCCATGGGATTCTCAGGCAACAATACTGGAGTGGGTTGCCATGCCCTCCTCCAGGGGATCTAGAGGATTGGGAAGATGCCCAATCCAGGAATTGAACCCAGGTCTCCTACTTTGCAGGCAGATTCTTTACCATCTGAGCCACCATGGAAGCCCAATTCCATGCAAGAAAGTACAGATATCTGTACATGAGTCCATGGGGTTGCAAAGAGTGGGACACAACTGAGCGAATAAGCACAGCATGGAAATTAGTGCAATAAACAAAAATGTAAAAATAAAATGATAAAATCATTTTATTTATTTAAAAATTAGTTTTTTATTGGAATATAGTTGCTTAACAATGTTGTGTTAGTTTCTACAGCACAGCAAAATGAGTCTGCTACACATATAGATATGTCCCCCATTTTTGGATTTCCTTCCCATTCAAGTCACCACAGAGCACTGAGTAGAGTGCCCTGTGCTCCACAGTGGGTCCTCATTGTCATCTATTTTATACATAGTATCAATAATGTATATGTGTCAGTCCCCATCTCCCAGTTCATCCTGAACTCTCCCCCCGCCCCCCCCAGTCCCCTTGGTATCCATGCATTTGACCCTACATCTATGTCTCTTTTTCTGCCTTGCAAAAAAGATCATCTATATCATTTTTTCTAGATTCTACATATATGTGTTAATACATGATGCTGGTTTTTCTCTTTCCGATTTATTTAACTTGAAAAAGAACAGATGAGGATGTGGAGGTGTAAACGGAATTCCAGTGTGCCACACTGCTGGGACTCAAGCAGAAAGAATATCAGCAAAGATCCCTGCCATGTTGCACACGGGCTGACCAACTGTCCCTGTTTGTTTGGGACTGAGCGTTTTCCTAGGATGCAAAGCATTCAGTGCCAAAATGCAGATAGCCCTGGGTAAACCGGAAGGGGTGGTCATCCTGGCTCTAATGTATGTATATTTGGGACTGTGCTGGACAGAGGAAGCTGTAAAATGCTTGCTGCTGATGCTGCAAGGAGGTTGCCCTGGCAGCTGAACCTGATTTCATTTCACTGATCATAGGTGGTGAACCGGTGGATGGGGCCTTTTCTATCACTTGAGGTCAATCCTCATATTAAAGTTGCTTTGCACCAAGGTGGGAATCCTGCCCAATCAAAGCCGCCTTTCTCATAAAGTCAGATTGAAGTTCTGGAGAACTGCTGGTGCTCGGCGGGGGGGGGGGGGTGGTTAAAATAAAGATCTAGGAATCCCTGAGGCCCAAAAGCTCTGGATGAGACTGCATCTCAGACCATCTCACATTCTGTATGTTTCTCGGCATCTCTCTCACTGAAGAAGTGAAATACTAAGGAAGTTGCTCAACACAGAAGTCATGCAATAAAAATTTGTTTTTTAATAAACATTAGTGGGAAAAACCCCAAAACGTTTCTAAATTTAATGTATTTTTCACCAGTCGTTCACAGGAACAAAAGCCTTCTATTCTGAACCAACAGTAAGGGATTTAATGAAAAGCTGTGTCAAATAGGGCTTATTTTTACCCTCTTGCTGCTTCAAGTGTGAGCTGTGGAGCATCACAAGTGAGAAATGGAAATCCAGTGTTTTCCTTCATATTGCCTGGATTGGAATCTGTGTTTTAGCAAGCTTCTTGGGTGATGTTGAGTGCATTTAAGGATTGAGAAGGACTATTCCAAACAACCAGACCAGTATGTGGTCTGTGTGTGCAATTTTGGTTTATTTCAATACAAGTGTCCACTTAGTTGTGTTATAGAATAGATACACTTATCACTTGAAAGCAAAATCTTGCTGTTTAGCAAGACTTCTCTATTTACACACATCACTCCAGTACAATGTGTCTGAAAATGCAGTTCCTGGGCCTGTAGCATCAACAGGCCCTGGGAATTCATTAGAAAAGCAAATATTCCACTGTATCCCAGACCTGCTGAGTCAGAAACTCTGGGGCTGGAACCCAGCCAGACAACTGTGTTTTAACAAGCCTTCTAGATAATTCTGATGACCTCTAAAAGTTTGAGATCCAATACCATAGGACCTGGGCTTCCCAGGCGACTCAGTGGTTAAGAATCCACTTGCCAATGTGAAGATGCAGAGATGAGGGCTCAATGCCTGAGTCAGGAAGATCTCTTGAAGTAGAAAATGGCAACCCACTCCTGTATTCTTGCCTGGAAAATCCCATGGACAGAGGAGCCTGGTGGGCTACAGTCCACGGAGTCACAAACAGTCAGACACACGCGAGAGACTGAGAACGCGTACTCACACACCATAGGACTTAAATTCTCCAATGAGCAGACGATCCTGCTTCTAGGAACAGCTCACCTACCTCCAAAGAGGGTAGAAATGGAATGAATCAGGGAGAACAGAAGAAAGAATCAATTCCATTCTTACCTTAAAAATAATTAAAAAACTGTGGTTTCAATAATTTATCAACTTTTCAATAATTTTTTTAGTCCTTCTCCAAAACATTTGACCGGCACCTAGATTTTCACTTTTAATTGGGATATCACCATTGCTTGGAAAGATAGACTTTGGTGGTGGCCAAGGAGATTGCCATAAAGACAGCTTCACTGCAACCAGGTGAGAAGAACCTGTGTAGAATCGATCACCCATTCTCCTGTGATTTTCTAACTAAATGACTTAACAGATCCACAAAGTATGTTTCACAAAGGTAGGTGTGGCTTCAACCTGAGCAGTCTGAACTCATAGCACTCCCAATCAAACAAACAAACAGAAGAGTTTTGCAAGCAAACATTGACTGGTGGATGGGCAGGACCTGTGGCATTCATGGCACACCTGTGATGGGGTTTTAAAGCCTGCAAAGCCATTTAAGGAGCAACTGAGGAGCGATCAGTATTAGTTGATGGGGCCCCCAAAGCACTAGGAGGAGGTATGGCCCATTTCAAACATGATCCATGTCATGTGCAGATTAGAACCAAATGTGCAGGCAGTCCTTTCTCTTCAGGGCATCCTGCATCATCTCAGAGCCAGTCATAAATTTCCAAAACTGTTGTTGCTCTTGTTCAGTCATGTTCAACTCTTTGTGATCCCAAGGACTGCAGCATGCCAGGCTTCCCTGTCCTTCACTGTCTCCTGGAGTTCACTCAAACTCATGTCCATTGAATCAGTGATGCTATATAACCATCTCATCCTCTGTCTCCTGTTTCTCCTCCTGGCCTCAATCTTTCTCAGCTTTAGGGACTTTTCCAATGAGTCAGCCCTTTGTAGCAGGTGGCCAAAACTGACTTCTTGGCTGATTTTGCCTTAAGTTGAAAATAATATTGTTGAGTTTGCTTCTATTGAAGTCAAGAAAGTAAAATTACAATCAAGCCTGTTTTAGCCTTGGAACAAAGGACTGGTTCCAAATTGCAAAAGGAGTATGTCAAGGATGTGTATTGTCACCTTGCTTATTTAATTTACATGCAGAGCACATCATGCAAAATGCTCGGCTGAATGAAGCACAAGCTGATATCAAGATTGCAGGGAGAAATATCAATAACCTCAAACATGATCCACGGCAGATGATGTCACTTTTATGGCAAAAGCAAAGAGGAACTAAAGAGCCTCTTGATGAAAATGAAAGAGGAGAGTGAAAAAGTTGGCTTAAAACTCAATATTCAGAAAACTAAAATCATGGCATCCAGTCCCATCACTTCAGGGCGAATATGGGAAACAATGGAAACAGGGACAGACTTTCTTTTCTTAGGCTCCAAAATCTCTGCAGATGGTGATTGCAGCCATGAAATTAAAAGATGCTTGCTCCTTGGAAGAAAAGCTATGACCAACCTAGACAGCATATTAAAAAGCAGAGACATTACTTTGCCAACAAAGGCCCATCTAGTCAAAGATATGGTTTTTCCAGTAGTCATTTAAGGATGTGAGAGCTGAACTATAAAGAAAGCTGAGTGCTGAAGAACTGATGCTTTTGAAATGTGGTGTTGGAGAAGACTCTTGAGAGTCCCTTGGACAACAAGGAGATCCAACCAGTTCATCCTAAAGGAAATCAGTCTGAATATTCATTGAAAAGACTGATGCTGAAACTCCAATACTTTGGCCCCCTAATGCAAAGAACTGACTCAATAGAAAAGACCCTGATGCTGCGAAAGATTTAAGGCAGGAGAAGAAGGGGATGACAGAGGATGAGATGATTGGATAGCATCACCAGCTCAATGGACATGCGTTTGAGCAAGGTTCTGGAGTTGGTGATGGACAGGGAAGCCTGGCATGCTGCAGTCCATGAGGTCACAAAGAGTCGGACACGACTGAGTGACTGAACTGAAATATTTAGACATAAAGTAACATGAGTTTTAATACACTGACTTCTCAATTTTCAATGATTTTAATGTTCTGGAAAAAATAGAACCATTAAAAACACATATAACTTCATAGATGAAATATGATTGGTCTAAGTTAATCAGGGCCTCATCTCTCCATGTCACATGGGGCAGTTCTGGCCAGTAGCCTATAAGGTGGCTTCTGTAAAGGTAAACTTTCTTGTTGATCTGGATTGACTCCCTTTTTGCCTTTTTCAACCCAAAGTCTTAAATCTTTTTAGGTCTAGGACTCTCTCAATTATCATTTCTTCAAATGTACCCTACCTTCGTTTTACCTTTTCTTCTTGTCTTGAAATTCTAATTAGTTGGATGCGGACGTTTCTACATTTATCATTTTATTCTCTTTTCTTCTGACCCCTGCCTTAACTGAAAATCCCTCAGTTATGTCCAACTCTTTGTGACTCCATGAACTGTAGTCCACGGGATTCTCTAGGCCAGAATACTGGAATGGGTAGCCTTTCCCTTCTCCAGGGAATCTTCCCAACCCAGAGATCGAACAAAGGTCTCCCACATTTCAGGCATATTCTTTACCAGCTGAGACAAAAGGGAAGCCCTCTTACCCCACTTAATTCCATTCTAATGCCTTTTGGGTAGATTCCTGCAAATCTCCTAGCTCTTAAGGTTTTTGGTTGAATCTATTGTATTTCTCAAACCACCTTCTGAGCTATTCATTTTAGCAACTATACTTTTAATACCAAATATATTTGGTTGGTTCTTTATAATGCTTGTTCCTGCTTCATATTTCTAAGAATACTTCTTTAACACTTAAAGCATATTTATTAATCTTATTGTGAATCACCACTTTTTCTGTTTTGTTAGCCCTGCTTCTGCTCTGCTGGGTTGCTCTTATTTTTTCTTATAGCTCTTAGTTCTTTAAATATTTTATAATTTTTCCCTAAGAGGTTATTATTATTTTCTTGTGATTTCTTAACTGAAATGCCCACACTGAGAAGGAGAAAAAACTTGAATGCTTGGAAGTTTAGGGGTTGGAGATTTAGAAGTTATGAATGAAGATCTTGAGTCTTTCTCTCTACTCTTTGGAATCCAAAACCCTCTGTCTCTCCACCAATCTATTTCTTGTCATTCTTGCTTCCCTTGGAAGCTCCTGATATCTCTATCTCTGGTAATGCTTGTGAAAGCTTGTAATTCCTTACTTCTGTGGTTGAAAACATGGAGGGAAATCTCATGAGCTGGCCAGGCTGCCTTTACTATGCTTTGGTTCCCATTCATTCAGACTCCAGAGCTGTCCTGATGCCTCCCGTGCCCTTTGGCAGGGGTGTCTGTTTTACTGATCTCAACATTCAGAGAAAGCAGAGCTTTACCCAGGATCATAGGAGGTAGAGAGTGGGATGGCCCAGGAAGCCTTCTCCCAGCCTGCTTCCTGTCTAAGCATCCTTCTGCCTAGTCACTGGCTAAGATTCTGAAATGAAATACCAGCTTCTGGTTGTGAGCACTGAGAGGAGGCAGTGATGTTGGCAAGGAGACAGACTGAGAACCTTGAAAACAAGTCATATCATCTCCTTTTTTTTGAAATTCGCTATGCTAAGGATTGGGCTTCCCAGGGGGCTTAGTTGTAAAGAATCTGCCTGTCAGTGCAGGAGATGCCAGAGACTTGAGTTCACTCGAGTTCATTCCCTGGGTTGGGAAGATCCCCTGGAGAAGGGAAGGGCAACTTGCTCCAGTATCCTTACCTGGAAAATCCCATGGACAGAGGAGCCTGGCAGGCTAGTCCATGGAATCAAATAGAGTCAGACACGACTGAGCACACACATGCACATGCTAAAAATTAGGAAAAAGAGGTAGCCCCAGGAGACATCAACAAGGTACAGTATCTTCCTAGAGCTTTATGAACTAAATACAGACACATATGAAAGATTAAAGAGTTGTATTATTAGATGGCTGTTGATTGAACCCAGTTAAGCTGGTTAATAATAAATGTCTATCTCAAGAGAGTTTTCTAGCAGTGTACTTCAGGGGTTTGGCCTTAGACCTACCTTGATAGTTTAATATTTATGGTATTAATAACATGGAAAAAGAGAAAGGCATATTCATGTTGCAGATGTTCAAATGTTAGGAGATTATGCTTGTGCTTTTACCAGAATCTGGCTCTAAATAAACATCAAAAGGCTTAGAGAGATGAATGTAATAGAAGTTAATAGGAATAAGCATGAGGTCCTGAAAATTTTCCAAAACCCAACAGGATTAGCATCAGCAAATGCTGAACATTTTAGCTAACAGTAAGCATAATGTGAATCAAGAGTGTAATGTGGCTGACAAATATTGTTACCAAAAGCTGCTTCTGTAGGAATATATTATGCAGAATAAGGCAGGTAAGATCCTGCTCTTCTTTATTCTGGTCAAACTGTACCTGAAACAACATAGTTCAGCTCTGAGAATATCAGGTTCAGAACAGCAACCTTGAAGAGGGTCCTTGGCAAAAAGTACAGTTGTTGTATGAACAAAATAATCGACTGCATTTTACACCCTCCTGAAAGGATAGGGTTAAGACTAATGGATAGAAGCTGTAGGAAGATGGGTTTTAGCTCAACCTGTGAAAAAGTTTTTCAGCAGAGTTTAGCCACTGGATATCACCTTTCCAAAGAGGTTGACTGAAAAAGATATTCAAGAATAAATATATGAGTAGTCAAAGTCACATGGATTAAAATTGGGCAGCAAAAAAAAAAAAAAAAAAAAAGGGCAGCAGGTGAGGTGATCACTAAAATGCATCTATAATCCAAAACGTCTTGGATTATTTGGGAAAGCTTTATGGAACAGATAACACTTGAGCTGTACCAAGAAAGATGGATATAAATTGGAGCATGGATGTTAACAGGAACAATATTGCCCCAAGACAATGACATTAGTTCTTAGAGGGTAAAAAAAAGCTTAACTCTTACAATAGCCTGTGGCTTTCCTAAGGAACACAGTTGTTCAGTCATGTCCGACTCTGCAACCCCCTGGACTATAGCCCACCAGGCTCCTCT
Organism: Capra hircus; assembly: GCF_001704415.2. NCBI lineage: Eukaryota > Metazoa > Chordata > Mammalia > Artiodactyla > Bovidae > Capra > Capra hircus. The sequence goes on along the minus strand of NC_030828.1, from coordinate 12,749,779 downwards.
GTCCATGGGATTCTCTAGGCCAGAATACTGGAGTGGGTAGCTTTTCCCTTCTCCAGGGGACCTTCCCAACCCAGGGATTGAATCCAGGTCTCCACATTGCAGGAGGATTCTTTACCAGGTCCCTATGATTATATTGGTTGCACTTGGATAGTCCAGGATAATCTTGCCACTTCAAAATCCTTCATTAAACACATTGGCATCATCCCTTGGCCAGGCAGGGTAATTTATTCACAAGCTCTGGGACCGGACATATTTGGGGAGGGCACATTACTCTGCCAATCGCTTGGGAAACACTGACTTAGATGAAAGAAATGCATGTGCTATTAGTTCTGTGTTAGGGGAGGAGGAACAGAGAAAGAACATACATGATTCTATGCAACCATAATGATGGGAAATGACTCAGGACAGACGGCCAGCTAATGGGGATAAAGGGACATGTTTTGCTCAAGTCCGGACACCAAGGCTATCATTTGCATTGTGGTTCACCCTCATGTATTCCCATGTAGCTCAGTTGGTAAAGCACCTATGTGCAATGCGGGAGACCTGGGTTCAATTCCTGGGTCAGGAAGTTCTCCTGGAGTAAGAAACGGCAACCCACTCCAGTATTTTTGCCTGGAGAATCCCATGGACAGAGGAGCCTGGCGGGCTACAATTCATGGAATTGCAAGAGTCGGACACGACTTAGCGCGATCTTTCTTTCTTTCACCATCATAGTTTTGATTTTATGTTTTTATATGACTTTTTAAAGTGGTCCTTCATTTGCATATGTAAATCCCAAAGTCCCAATCACTCCCTGAATTATTTCTTAAAATTATTGTAATAAGTTATCACAAATTAGGTGGCTTAAAAGAAAAATCCATTCCCTCCTAGTGCTGGAGGCCAGAAGTTCCAAATCAAAGTGCTGGCAGGGTTGTGCTACCTCTGAAAGCTCTAGGGGTGAATGCTTCCCTGCCTCTTCCTATTTCAGGTGGATCTAGGCATTCCTTGGCTTGGGGCTGTGTCTCTCCATTCTCTGTTTCTGTCTGTCTTCACAGGATCTCTTTCCTTCTCTTCCCCTTTAACTGGGTCTTCTGCCTTTTATAAGGACACTTGTCACTAGATCCACAGCTTACTCATTTAATCCAGACCATGTACATCTGCAAAGAATCTTTATCCAAGTAAGATTACATGCACAGGTTCTGGGTATTAGCACATGGATGTATCTTTTGGGGGAAATTTCATTTAGCTCAGTACATTTCCCCAAATCAGAACTGCCCCAGGGGAAATAAATTATAGTTTTTTTCCCCAAAGGAAAGCATGAATCATTCTATCTAGAGGTGTTCTCAGATGTCAGGGGACAGCAGCATCATTTGAAGGAAAGGTGCAGTGGGGCCCTGGGACACTGCTGTTGACAAGTTCCCTGGGAAGGGAGAGGGTGGTTAATATCTGATGCTGTTTTAAAACACATATCTTACTGATTCTTATTTCCTCCCTCACTTCTGCCCTTCACATAGCAATCCTTGGTGTGTTTCTAAAGCACAGTCCTGATCAAAGTTTTATCTTCATCAAAATCATCATTGACTTTTCATTTCTCCAGACTGAGTCCAGATCCAAGCCCTTTGATGACACTGAACTCAGCTCATCTCAGTCTCAATCCTACGCTCCAGTTTGCTGCCCCCTGTACCCAACTGGCATTCCCCTAGAGTCATGTCAATGCTTTGAGGATTTTCTCCCTCATTCCTTTTTCAGGGAGGCTCTCAACTGCTGGCATCCCTCCCTCCAGGTATAAGCATTTTGCTTTTACATTTCTTATTTGAGATGTAAAGAGATGCTTTACATTTCTTAAGCTTCTCAGGCTTTCAAGTGCACAACAAGCTCACCAGGGAGCTTGCTAAAATACTGCATCCAATTCACTAGGTCTGCCAGGCGTTGGAGATTCTACACGTCTCACTAGCTTCCACGTGATGCTTGGATACTGTCTCTGGGGCTCCACTTTAGTGGCTCAGCACTCACCATCACCTGCCTTCTGGGGTAATTGTGTGTCAGCCTCCCTATCAGACTCTGATCTCCCAGTGGATTAAGAGCTATGATTTTTCCCTCTGACATCCATGCCTAGCTCCTTGGGTTTAGCGTATGTGCCAAGAAGCTGGCGAAAGTGAATGGAGCTAAATTAAATTTTAGTAAAATTGAGGATAATTGCTACAGTTTGGCTCTGCTCTCTCTTTTCTGCTGCAGCAGTGTTAGCTCTGGAGAGAGGAGCTCAGGGTCCTCAGCTGGTTAACGAGAGGACCGTGGTCACCAGTCATCAAAAATCAAAAGCCTATCTGCAGTATTTTCATGCACCCAAACTCCCCTTCAGGCAAAAGCAGTTGTGTAAGCAGATGACCTCATGCAGAGGATCCAAGCCACAGCAACTGTGAAGAGAGAAAACATTTTGCATACTATTTGTGGAATCACGAGAAAACAGTATTTTTCCCCCAAAACTGTCTCTACTGGGAGCATGCAGAATGAAATGGTGAAATTCCTGTTGGAGGGTGGGCTGGCTTATTCAACTGCTCTTTTTGGCAATAATTGGAGAGAGTAGTAAAAAAGTAACAAGACGCATAAAAATAGTAATCATACGGGTACCAATAGACTACCCTTCCAAGGGACAGAGGTCCCTGGGTGTCTCTTTTTCTTCTACATGTTTAGCAGAAGGACTAGACAAGTGAAAGGGTGAAAAGCACTTTTTAAAAGAGTACATAAAGTGAATTTCAGTGGAGAAATACCACTATACCCAGAGAAGCAAAGGTACCATAATCTGCCCACTGGAGTTGGGGAGATATAAGTAGGGTGACCATTTATGAAGACCTACAAGACCTTTTAGAACTAACACCCCAAAAAGATGTCCTTTTCACTATAGGGGACTGGAATGCAAAAGTAGGAAGTCAAGAAACACCTGGAGTAACAGGCAAATTTGGCCTTGGAATGCGGAATGAAGCAGGGCAAAGACTAATAGAGTTTTGCCAGGAAAATGCACTGGTCATAGCAAACACCCTCTTCCAACAACACAAGAGAAGACTCTACACATGGACATCACCAGATGGTCAACACCGAAATCAAATTGATTATATTCTTTGCAGCCAAAGATGGAGAAGCTCTATACAGTCAACAAAAATAAGACCAGGAGCTGACTGTGGCTCAGATCATGAACTCCTTATTACCAAATTCAGACTCAAATTGAAGAAAGGAGGGAAAACCGCTAGACCATTCAGGTATGACTTAAATCAAATCCCTTATGATTATACAGTGGAAGTGAGAAATAGATTTAAGGGCCTAGATCTGATAGATAGAGTGCCTGATGAACTATGGAATGAGGTTCATGACATTGTACAGGAGACAGGGATCAAGACCATCTCCATGGAAAAGAAATGCAAAAAAGCAAAATGGCTGTCTGGGGAGGCCTTACAAATAGCTGTGAAAAGAAGAGAGGCAAAAAGCAAAGGAGAAAAGGAAAGATATAAGCATCTGAATGCAGAGTTCCAAAGAATAGCAAGAAGAGATAAGAAAGCCTTCTTCAGCGATCAATGCAAAGAAATAGGGGAAAACAACACAATGGGAAAGGCTAGAGATCTCTTCAAGAAAATTAGAGATACCAAGGGAACATTTCATGCAAAGACGGACTCGATAAAGGACAGAAATGGTATGGACCTAACAGAAGCAGAAGATATTAAGAAGAGGTGGCAAGAATACATGGAAGAACTGTACAAAAAAGATGTTCACGACCCAGATAATCATGATGATGTGATCATTAATCTAGAGCCAGACATCCTGGAATGTGAAGTCAAGTGGGCCTTAGAAAGCATAACTATGAACAAAGCTAGTGGAGGTGATGGAATTCCAGTTGAGCTGTTTCAAATCCTGAAAGATGATGCTGTGAAAGTGCTGCACTCAATATGCCAACAAATTTGGAAAACTCAGCAGTGGCCACAGGACTGGAAAAGATCAGTTTTCATTCCAATTTCAAAGAAAGGCAATGCAAAAGAATGCTCAAACTACCACACAATTGCACTCATCCCACATGCTAGTAAAGTAATGCTCAAAATTCTCCAAGCCAGGCTTCAGCAATACGTGAACCGTGAACTCCCTGATGTTCAAGCTGGTTTTAGAAAAGGCAGAGGAACCAGAGATCAAATTGCCAACATCTGCTGGATCATGGAAAAAGCAAGAGAGTTCCAGAAAAACATCTACTTTTGCTTTATTGACTATGCCAAAGCCTTTGACTGTGTGGATCACAATAAACTGTGGAAAATTCTTCAAGAGATGGGAATACCAGACCACCTAACCTGCCTCTTGAGAATGCAGGTCAGGAAGCAACAATTAGAACTGGACATGGAATAACAGACTGGTTCCAAATAGGAAAAGGAGTACGTCAAGGCTGTATATTGTCACCCTGCTTATTTAACTTCTATGCAGAGTATATCATGAGAAACTCTGGACTGGAAGAAACACAAGCTGGGATCAAGATTGCCAGGAGAAATATCAAGAACCTCAGATATGCAGATGACACCACCCTTATGGCAGAAAGTGAAGAGGAACTAAAAAGCCTCTTGATGAAAGTGAAAGAGGAGAGAGAAAAAGTTGGGTTAAAGCTCAACATTCAGAAAACGAAGATCATGGCATTCAGGCCCGTCACTTCATGGAAAATAGATGGGGAAACAGTAGAAACAGTGTCAGACTTGATTTTTGGGGGCTCCAAAATCACTGCAGATGGTGACTGCAGCCATGAAATTAAAAGACGCTTACTCCTTGGAAGAAAAGTTATGACCAACCTAGATAGCATATTGAAAAGCAGAGATATTACTTTGCCAACTAAGGTCCGTCTAGTCAAGGCTATGGTTTTTCCTGTGGTCATGCATGGATGTGAGAGTTGGACTGTGAAAAGGCTGAGTGCCAAAGAATTGTTGCTTTTGAACTGTGGTGTTGGAGAAGACTCTTGAGAGTCCCTTGGACTGCAAGGAGATCCAACCAGTCCATTCTGAAGGAGATCAGCCCTGGGATTTCTTTGGAAGGAATGATGCTAAAGCTGAAGCTCCAGTACTTCGGGCACCTCATGGGAAGAGTTGACTCATTGGAAAATACTCTGATGCTGGGAGGTATTGGGGGCAGAAAAAGGGGGCGACAGAGGATGAGATGGCTGGATGGCATCACTGACTCGATGGACCTGAGTCTGAGTGAACTCCGGGAGATAGTGATGGACAGGGAGGCCTGGTGTGCTGTGATTCATGGGGCCGCAAAAGTCGGACACAACTGAGAGACTGAACTGAACTGACCATGTCTTCACGGGTTTCCTGAGTAGCACTAGAATATCCCTGCCAATACAGAAGACACAGGAGATGTGGGTTCGCTCTCTGGGTTGGGAAGATCCCCCGGGGGTAGGAAATTGTGACCCACTCCAGAATTCCTGCCTGGAAAATCTCATGGGCAGAGGACTCTGGTGGGCTACCGTCTGTGGGGTCATGAAAGAGTCAGACACAACTGAGTGCCTGAGCACACATATCTTCTTGGTTGCCTTGGTTGCCACCCTGATTTTAGCTCTGAAAGTCCCAAGTCCCATAAAATACTGCAGACCTGGGCAAACCAGGAAGCTTAGTCACCTTAGGTCAGGGTGATCTTAGAAAGGTCACCTTAGGAAAGTTTTGAAGCAGTTCAGTTGTCTCTTTCTTGTCAAAAATTTTCAACTGCATTCTTTCCTCCAATGATCCTCTCTTGCTTTCCCATTATCAAAAAAAGGGGTTCCCTTTGATGCTCTTCTCCCTAGTCCATCCTAAGTGTTTAATTCTAGAAACATTCAAGGGTTCTGCCTCCCAAGAACATTTAATTATGAGCCCCAGGGACTCTTCCAGTCTTGATGCATTTGTACACACCTATTTTCATGTTTTTTATTAACAACAAAGTGACGTATTTGCATAGAGTCTAATTTTGCAAAATGTAATCATATTTTATAACTTTTACTGATAATCACAGACCCTCCATTCGGAGATTCTGATGGGAAAGGTGCTGATATCTCCAAATTGTGCTTGAAAGACCATAGGGTCTAAAAAATGCGCAGTTGGCTGAAAGTGACAGATGATCAGAGGGAAAGTTGGGGCCTCAGATTCAGGACTCTCCAAATACAAGGCATTTCTATGGCCTTTCTTAAAATGTTCTGTCTTGGGACTTCCCTGGTTGTCCAGTGGTTAACAAGCTGCCCTGCAATGCAGGGGACATGGGTTTGATCCCTGATCATGGATTAATATCTCACATGCCATGAAGCAACGAAGCCCACTCGACATAACTACTGATCCCAAGCTCCAGCTAGAGTCTGTGAGCCACAGTGAAAGATCCTGCAGGTGCAACGAAGATGCAGCATGCCACAGCTAAGACACAGCAAGCAAAATAGATAATCTTTTTTTAAAGTTCTGTCTTTAACCCTTTAGTGGTGTTATTTCCATTCTCAGATTATCTGTATGTGAAAGTCATTCCAACTTAATCCATCAACAACTACTAGGACTTCCCAGGGGGCACTAATGGTACAGAGCCCCCCCCCCCCCCCCCCGTCCCCCGCTAATGCAAGAGATGTGAGACATGGGTTTGATCACTGGGTTGAGAAGATATCCTGGGAAGAAGAAATGGCAACCCACTCCAGTATTCTTGCCAGGAAAATTCCATGGGCAGAAGAGCCCGGCAGGCTACAGCCCATGGGGTCACAAAAGAGTCTGACACAACTTAGAGACTAAACAGCAATAACAAGAACAAACTATAAACTATAAACAGATGTGTGTACCTTGTTTGCTTAGTAACACAGGTTTTAGCATCCTGATTGCTAATGAGAAACCCAGATGAAAGTGGAAATGATTCACCCGATTTCATTTTCTACATACAAATTGTTGTGGGCCTGCAGGACTTTCCCATTGTCACGGCTTCTGTAATAGAAGAATTATAAACGAGCAGTTGGAAAATAGAGAATTTGACTGTTGGTTTTGGACTTCTTTTTATTACTTTAGAACCATTAGGTGTATTAGCCCAGGAAACATTTTTAGAGTGTACATTATTGAGGTACCCAGCAGGACACAGACAAGACATTAGGATAATTAGGATAATCTGAGTAAGGTTTAATGAATAGACCTCTTCAGATGGTATGAGCTGTATATAGTAAAATCACAAAGGATAAAACAGGATCTTGGACTAGTAACAAAGTTGAGGGGCATTTATATATAAAGGAATGATGAGGGGGCAGTTATTAGAATTCACAAACAGAAGGTTAAGTACCACTTTAGTTCAAAGGTGGGTTGACCTTGCCAGGAAAGACTCAAAGGAATATAATCCCAAACCCACTCTTCTTTTTCTTTCTGTGTTTCTGCTCCTACTTACCATTGTCAAAACCACCCTAAAGTCAGAGGATGTGAGGATCAGGAAAATTCATCCAGGCAGCTCCCCCAGGGCAGAGACGAGGCTGGAGAAGGGGACAAGGGGATTTAGTACCAGCAGAGGGAAGCTGCAATGGCACCCCACTCCAGTACTCTTGCCTGGAAAATCCTGTGGGTGGAGGAGCCTGGTAGGCTGCAGTCCATGGGGTCGCTAAGAGTCGGGCATGACTGAGCGACTTCACTTTCACTTTTCACTTTCATTCATTGGAGAAGGAAATGGCAACTCACTCCAGTGTTCTTGCCTGGAGAATCCCAGGGACAAAGGAGTCTAGTGGGCTGCCGTCTATGGGGTCGCACAGAGTCGGACAGCACTGAAACAACTTAGCAGCAGCAGCAGCAGCAGCAGCAGCAGCAACTGAAGCTGCTCAGAACACAGTCCCCATAATTATCCCAACTTTTGAAACTTAACAATGGCTGAGTAGTATTCCATTGTATATATGTACCACCTCCTTTTATACATAGTTACAATGGTTCAGTTCAGTTCAGTTGCTCAGTCATGTCCGACTCTTTGTGACCCCCAAGGGCTGAGGCACGCCAGGCTTCCCTGTCCATCACCAACACCCAGAGTTTGCTCAGACTCATGTCCGTCGAGTCACTGATGCCATCCAACCATCAATGGTACAAACATACAATGGACTACTACTCGGCCCTAAAAAGAATGAAAATACCATTTGCAGCAACATGGATACAACTGGAGATTATCTTGCTAGATGAAGTAAGTGAGAAAGAAAGCCAAACACCATATGATACCACTTTTATGTAGAGTCTAAAATAAGGCACAAATGAACCTATCTATGAAACAGAAATAGAATCAGACACAGAGAAGAGACTGGTGGCTGCAAAGGGGGAAGGAGGTGGGAGAGAGATGAATCGGGGGTTTGGGATTAGCATACATAAACCGGTATAGATAGATAGAAAGAATTAACAGCAAAGTCATGCTATATAGCACAGGAACTTATATTCAATATCCTGTTATAAACTATAATGGAAAAGAAGATGAAAGAGAATGTATGCATAACCGAGTTACTTTGCTGTGCAGAAGTAATTAACACAACACTGTAAATTAACTATACTTCAATAAAAAAAGAAACTTACAAGCAATTCCCTGAGGGTCCAGCAGTTAGGACTCTGTGCTTTGACTCCAGAGGGCCTGAATTCAATCCCTGGTTGGGGAACTAAGATCCTCACAAGTCTCATGATATGGTAAAAAAATAAAAATAAAAAATAAAGTAACATAAATGATCCTATGAAAAGCCTTTATAATTGTTTCTATTTATAGATGAGAAAATGAAGCCATGTCTTAAGTCATCCATCAAAGCCATGTCTTTTCTCTGCAAACCCCGTGCTCTTTCTTCTGTTTCAGAGCAGTGAGTTGATCGGCTGGTTATTTGCGATGCTATATCGAAAGGAACCTTATCCCAGAGAAGGCTAATACAGAACCTCAAATAACTCCCGATGTTTAAAAATTACTAGATCACCTTCTTGTTCTCTTTGATAACAGGGCCAGCTCACCATGGTTCTGCCTCTGGTGAGTTTCCTTATCAATATGACCTCTTGTGAGGATTCTTGGGGTTGTTCAGACTTTGGCATCATATTTCATGACTCTTCTGGGGCTGATTAAAACATTTTGCAGTGTGAGGCTCATTTTATTTTATGGTTTAATGAGCGCATTTAAAAAAGATTCCCAGTCCTCAGATCCCCCTTCTTTGCCCATGCTCCAGGTTTCTGTAAATTGCAAGAAAACAATTTCATTACCTCAAATATTTCCTCAAAGGAAAGGGATAGTTCTTTCTGCCTGGACAGGACACTCCATCAATCACCCAACAGGGATGATTTCACCGTCACAAAGAAGTCAGCTAGTATTTATGCAGAGGTGAGAAGGCACACTTTTCCTTCCTCATCAGGTACCTGCAATTTGCATATCCCATTATCTGCTTATTAACCAGAGGGTCTTGTAACAGTGGCAGGCTGTGAAATAGGCACACACGGGCAGTTGAACAGCAAGCTCTCAGGGGTTCATCCTGCGATTACATCCCTGTAGTGAAGAGGCAAAAGGCGAGGATGCGACAATGGGCTATTTGGCAACAGAATAAAATCAGGATTTGATCTGATGCAACATGACTTGCTCCCAGCACAGGTAGAATATCAAGGGATCCTTGTGAAATTCAATCCTCGTATAATTTTCCTATTACATCCATTGTTCTCCTATTCATCTGAAGGCCATATAGAACAGTACGTAAATTACATTTTCATTAGCAATGTTTCTTTTATCTTCATTCAGTTTAATCCTGACTTCTATATTTCAGCTTATTTTGGGGGGTATATGAATGATCTGGTACATTTAACAATATGATGGAAGGAAAGGAATAAAGATACTCACTGACATCCAGGTTATGCATATTCAGTACCTTTGAAGGTGGATACATAAAAACTATTTCTTTGAAAGCAGGTAGAGTCTGGATGGAGGAGCCTGGTGGGCTGCAGTCCATGGGGTCGCTAGAGAGTCGGACACAACTGAGCGACTTCATTTTCACTTTTCACTTTCCTGCATTGGAGAAGGAAATGGCAACCCACTCCAGTGTTCTTGCCTGGAGAATCCCAGGGACGGGGGAGCCTGGTGGGCTGCCGTCTATGGGGTTGTACAGAGTTGGACACGGCTGAAGTGACTTAGCAGCAGCAGCAGCAGGATCTGAGTTAAAAATGTCTAAAAGGCCGTATGGTTTTTGGAATTTTTAGTGTATTAATTTTACCTTTAGGAATCTCCAAAAATATAATTTTAGGACTTTATCTTATGTTAAAACAGCAGAAGAGGTATAATGATCTCTTTGCAAGGAAGAGAACTAATGGTTGCCTAGTTACCCTGGGCCAGGTTCTCTGATACTCAACATCTGGTTGATTTCCTCAGTAACCCTTGCAGAAGCAATTACTCGGACTGTTTCTGCTCTTTCAGAGCCCTTCTCAGCCAATCAGGATGCTCACAGGAGGGACTGAGGCAGTCAGTGGGAAGGATTATTTGGCAAAGGTCTTCTCTACTTTGAGCTGCCAGAACAAGATCTTGAACTTTCTGCTATTTGAAACACTACCACTATTTTAAACATATGTACCCAAGCATCAGAGTCTCCAGCCCTAGGATTCAGCTGTTCTGCCAGAGCAGTTCATGTTGTTTAGTAAAAAGTTGCTCTGTTCCTCCCTGGCGCCTGGGTTATCACTGCTGGCTCCATCCTCGACGAGGCCCTATTCTTGCCACCCTGTCTCTCCTGCTGATGGAGTGGCAGATGTAGACCCTGCTCCAGGACTTTCAGGCCACCTCATTCATTCCTCGTGTCCTCTTCCAGGGAAGAGCCCATTACAAAGGTTGTGTTAATTCTGGGATCAGATCACTATATCCTGATCAGGCATCTGGAAAATGGGTAAACCTTTTTAAAAAAAATGTTAGGTGTATACAACATTCAATTCCTTAACTACAGGAATAAAGCCAATTGATTTATTGTTCTGGAGAAGATATCTAATGCCAATAAAATTAAAACCAATTTCTGTCTTTGCTCAGAAAGAAACTTAAGCACCATTGGAAATGAGCCTTTTTAAGAGAAAAGCTAGGTTCTCAGCTCTCCTCACCATTGTAGTTGGCTGCATTGCCAGGTCCTGGTTTAAATTTGAAGGTCAAATAGTTAACTTATGATAAATGATACTATACTGAGGTTTGAGCCAAGGCAGAGAGTGTGGGAAAGCTTATAAGAAAGCCATTAAGGCTCCAGTTTTGCTGACCTGTGAGGACTCTGGACTGAAAAAGTATAGATTCTTGTAATAAGTACTTATGAAGAAGCCTGAGAGGGTATTACTGGCTGAGCTGAGGTCAGAGGAAGAAAGGGAATCAGAACCTGACAATATCCCCATTAAGTTTGTATTTACAGACCTGTCCTCTGAAATTTCAGATTTGCTCTTATTTTATTCTTTCCATCTTTAATTGGATAGAAGAAGTGATATTAACTGTGCACTGATCGAGAGTTTGCAAAGTGGTTTCTAATACTGCTTTTTCTGTGTGATATTTGTAATGTGTTTGATAGGGCTTTGAAGCCAAACTATTTCTGATAGCCTGAAATTGGCTTCCAATTCACCCAGTCCCCTGTTTTAAACTAGGATCACTACCATAGTTTCTTGTTGTTTGTTTTTACTTCAAAAATCTGTAGGCTCATAAATAAGTACCTTCTATGCTAGAGATAACTATGGGAAACTACAGATAAACTCCATTGTAAACTTGAGTAATTCACATCAGATCTCCAGACCTCAGAGTTTCTTGCCTGTGTTATGAAAGTATAATCCACTCCCCTGTAGAATTTAGTAAATGCTTGCTGTGTGAAGGAATGATCAAAATACTGTACATTCATACATACATTGTCTCATTGAGTTTCATCCTTTGAGCCAGTATTTCTCTTATTTCCAGTTTCTTAGAGGGGGGCACTAAGGCTTAGAGATGTTAAATAATTTGGAAGGGATGGAAAGTGAATTCAGCCCGTAAGCACCAGACTGAACACTGAACCTCCAATACTTTGACCATCGGACGCAAAGAGCCAACTCATTGGAAAAGACTCTGATTGAGCTCTTTTGACTGACTGAGGGCAAGAGAAGAAGGGTGTGGCAGAGGACGAGATGATTAGATAACATTACTGACTCAATGGACATGAGTTTGAGCAAACTCCAGAAGATAGTGAAGGACAGGGAAGCCTGGCGTGTTGCAATCCATGGGGTTGCAAAGAGCTGGACACGACTTAGTGACTGAACATCGAACACTTCTATAGCTTCCAGCCTTAGCACCATTTGGCTCAACTTTACAGGTTCTCATTGACTTAGCTGCTGAAATATTAACAGAAATGAAATTGTTCTTTGGATGACAAACCAGTATTTTATTTCTTCTAAAAGTTAAGGTGGCTTTTTTATATTTTCCCATGGAGTAAGTCCTTTGTGAAAGGAAAGGTGTAAGTAGAGATGCCTGGTGTTCTTTTTCAAGGAGGATGCTCAGTATTACAGATGTCTTTCTTCACCACGTAAGCACCTATGAGCAGAGGTAGGAAATAAAAACAACCTTGAAAGAAACCAACACAATATTGTAGAGCAATTATCCTTCAATTAAAAATCAATACATTTAATTATAAAAGAAAAAACCTTTGAAAAATATTTAAAAACGTATACAACATACTCTGAAGTTTAAATCATGAATGGTTGTTGCTTCTTACAAGAATACAACCAACAGAAGCAGCAGTTTTACTATTGAGGAAATTGCTGCTTTGATTTTTTAAATCTCAAATTTTTCATGCCTCTTCACTAAGTCTAACAGCTCCATGATAGACAGAGGGGAATGGGGTGGGGGATGCACAGACCTTAGTTTCATTACATCACATTGCAAACAATGACCACTTTACTATGAGAGACAAATGGTACCTGGCTTGGGAACAGATTGTAACTTTTCTATCATCTACCCATCCATCCATCCCATGGGTTAACATACCCATTAACTCAGATGTTTCATCAATATGTACTGAGTATTTGCTGTGTACCAGGCCCAGGGCATGCACTGTAAGACTAACCTCAGTGACAAAGGTCTTGGTCTTTGGAAGCTCTCAGTCAGTGATGCAGAGCGATATGCAAATAGAAACAACAAGCAAACAACAGATAATTCTAAAGTATAGAGATATGAGTGAAGAGGATACTGAATATGGGGGGACTTATCCCAACTCCGGGCTTCCCAGGCAGCACTAGTCGTAAAGAACCTGCCTGCCATTGCAGGGGACTTAAGAGGCACAGGTTTGATCCCTAGGCTGGGAAGATCCCCTGGAGGAGGACATGGCAACCCACTCCAGGATTCTTGCCTGGAGATTCTCATGGACAGTGGAGCCTGGTGGGCTACAGTCCATAGAGTTGCGAAGGGTCAGCATGACTGAAGCAAGTGAGCATGCACATTCCAGTCCCTATGATGCCCAGGGCATGCTGTCTCAATCCAGAGCCCTAAAAGATGGGTAGGTATCCCCCAAAAGATAAAGTAGAGGGAAAGTGTTCCCGATACAAGTAAATAGATGAGGATTCAGGTCATAACAACTTTAACTGAATTTGTTGTTGCTGTTACGGTTTAGTCTCTCAGTAGTGTCTGATTCTTTGTGACCCGCTGGACTGTGGCCACCAGGATCCTCTGTCCATGGGATTCTCCAGGCAAGAATACTGGAGTGGGTTGCCCTTTCCTTCTCCAGGGTATCTTCCTGGTTCAGGGTTGAACTCTTGTCTCTTGCATTGGCAGGCAGATTCTTTACCAGGGAAGACTTTTTAATTGAATAGGGTTCCATTTTAGGGTGTGCAGGAGAGATGTTATAGGAAAATACAGGGCAATAGGGCTTCGTGTGCTGTGCTGAATACCTTAAATCCTTTCTTACAGCTAGCAAAGAATATAAAAGTAAAAGGTGTCATGATATGATTTTCTTCAAGATAGCACCGGTGATTTGTGCAGAGTAAGAGATGTGTTATTATTCAACTGAACTAGTGGACTCTATGCGAGTCCACTCTTGTTTACCCCTCAAGTCCACCCCTCTTGTTCATCAGCAAGGACTTTTGAGGGGCTTCGATTGTGAGACTGGCCATACTTAATTTTGAATGATGTCAAAGCAGAAAAATGGGCAATTGGCCAGTGTTTTGGAGTCAGTAAGGTGCTTGCACACCTGTTTGATTATGTGGGTGCTACTGCTACTAAGTCACTTCAGTCGTGTTTGACTCTGTGTGACCCCATAGACAGCAGCCCACCAGGCTCCTCCGTCCATGGGATTTTCCAGGCAAGAGTACTGGAGTGGGGTGCCATTGCCTTCTCCGATTATGTGGTAATGAAATAGAAAAAGTACAGGGCCATGAGAGATACAATCATGAGAAACAATTGACTGATTATGGCCAATAAAGACTTCACCAGTGGCTCACAATGAAAAATCTGCCTGCAAGGCAGGAGACTCAGGAGACTCAGGTTCAGTCCCTGGGTTGGGAAGATCCCCTGGAGGAAGGCATGGCAACCCACTCCAGGATTCTTGCCTGGAGAATCCCACGGATGGATTACACCAATCCCCTGGTGGGTTACAGTTCATAGGGTCACAAAGAGTCGATTGAAGCGACTGAGCATGCACACATGAGTGGCCACTGAAACATCAAGGGAAACCTAAATTTTCCCTACTTTCTAATCTTCATCCTGTAGTTACTACATTAATTAGAGGTACTTTAGCAAATGTCAGCATAAGATGGCAATGCCCAGGAGCTAAGTTGTTTTTCAGCAACCCATCTTTGTGATATTCTCTCATTTAAGATTTGAAGTGAGGGACTGATGCAAATAAGGTGAAGGACTGTTTGGGGGAAAAGCTGAGCACCTGGAAAGTTGTTTTAGTTTAGAATATAGTGTTAAAATTGAAAATAATCTGCAAATATTTCATTATTGCAGTCATAGTTATTTGTATATCTTTGGGTCCTAATACTATGTTCGTATACACTATTGGGTTCAGTTTAGGTTGTATTATCTTAGAAGGATCTATTCAAGTAGACTTTAGGTTAACAACAAGTAAATACAAAAAGAGAATGCTTAAATAAATGCTACTTGATGTTGACATTTTCAAGTTTAGTTGGGACTAATGACTGAACAATAATTTAAATAATGAATTAAATAATTTCTATCATGCTGTGCAATAAAAATGTCTTACAGTTATGTAGCAACATTGTTTTAAACTATTCTTACATTTGTTGTTTTACGTAATTCTCTGAAACATCTGTTCCATTAGTAGAGTAGGTATGAGCCCATATTTAATGTGAAGAAATGTGGGTAAGGACTTCGGGAAGCTCTCCTGGTTCAAACACGTCTTCCAAGTACTTTGTGCGTTTTGCTTCATCCACCACAACCAGCCCATGTTGCGTGATCACTCTGACAGCATGCACTCTGAGAGCATTAACACTGCAGCCGCAAAAGGCTGCCCTTGCAAATCCATCTTTTGCTCTGATTTGTGGGTTTTTCTGCTCATGTACCAAGTGTCATTTTGAGTTTTTATGGATTCCAGGAGAAATCTGGCCATTTGGAATCTCTTCATCAATTCCCTTCCACTTGGCTGAGCGGTGCTGGGCAGTATTCTACAAACGGTCTGTTTCATATGTGCTAATATTTCCCATCATGTGTTCTCCTCTACCCATGTTTCTCATTCCCATTTCTAAAGAATTCTATTTTTGATTATAGTTGATGTATCCCAAAGGGACACAGTAGACAAAACGGAAAGTGGAATATGTATATATTTATATATACATAGATATGTATGTATGTGTGTGTGTGTATATATATATATATATATTATATATATGGAGAGAGAGAGGGAATTTTTGCTTATGGATGGGAGATGCAAGAGAAAATTGCTTCAATCTGGAATCAATTATTCAGCATGATAGATGAATCGCTTGTCAGCAGGGAACTAAACAGATGGAAAGAAGGGTGTATAAAGAGGACAACCCACCTGATACTAATTACATACACCTACACTTGGAAATCTCTTTGCCAGACATCTTGAATAGCTCAGGACTTGATGGAGGAGAGTTCCCAAGAACTCAGTGTAAAAAATGCAAACCTCCATGAAGAACAAAGGGATTGTGTGAAAAGAAATGGGGGGAAGTCACTGCTTGACAGACACCTGGAATGGAACATTTAGGTTCTTACCTTTTATAATCATATATATTCCACAGATCTTGGCACCACCTAAAGGCTTAATACCTTTTAGGTACCACCACAGAAAGGGAGGGTTGAACTACTTTAAAACCTAGTTTCCATGATTCAAAAAGGAAATTCAGAGTGCATGATGTATTAAAGGATTATTAGAGCATTTAGCAAGAGTCTATGTATCCAGCAGGGTCACTGGTGGAGACCAGAGTGAACACGTGGTCAGAGATTGAGTATGAACCTCTAAAGCAGAAGAAGCCAGAGGAGAAGAGCAAGGTGGACCCGATGTGTCAAGCATCTGCTGTGTCCTGGGAGATTTGGCTTGTCATTTCTCATGTGATTTTCATGGTTTACTGTGGTATGTTTCATTATTCTCCATTTACAGCTAAGAAAATGGAGCCTCATAGAGGTTAAGTAACTTCCCCAAGAGCACACAGTAAGCACTGTGACAACACAGTGGCATCATTCCCACTAGAGCAAAGCATTTGAGTAACAAGGAGAAGCAAGAACCATGGAGGAGCAGAGAGGTTCCCCAAACCCGCTTCCTGAGCCCATGGCTCATTTGTGCCTCTCTCTTCCTGTTATACTGTTCATGGGGTTCTCAAGGTGAGAATACTGTAGTGGTTTGCCATTCCTGCTGGGAGCGATTGGGGGCAGGAGGAGAAGGGGATGACAGAGGATGAGATGGCTGGATGGCATCACTGACTTGATGGACATGTCTGAGTGAAATCCGGGAGTTGGTGATGGACAGGGAGGCCTGGCGTGCTGTGATTCATGGGGTCGCAAAGAGTCGGACACGACTGAGTGGCTGAACTGAACTGAACTGAACTTCCTGTTATAAGTTATTCGCATCCCTGCTCTGATACTCTTTTGGTCTAACAGCTTGTACTGGATTTTTACTGTCAACATGGTTACACTGGGACCTACCTTTCCCAGAATCTCCTTCCTCATTTCATTTCAAGTTTGAGTTGGCCGAAAGAGGGACTTATATTTGGAAGGTCAAAGGAGACAGCTGTGATGATTCTCTGAAGGTCTTCACCTGGTTAAAGACAAGAACTGGAATGAGGTCACGAGAATGATGCTAAAATCATGGTTTATCCCTGGTCTCCACAGCTCTGCATCATCTCTTCCTCCTGACTGCTCACCCGGCTGACCGACAGGGATCCCAGCCTCACCACCAGACACTTGGTGGTGGGTCTGTGGAGGTTGTGGCTGTCCAGCCAGGAGGTTCCTGAAGACTCTCCATAAGCTCTTTCTTTACTGGCCCCCTCCTGCCCCTTCCTACTCTGACTTGTGACCCACACCAGCACTCCAGGCAGACTTTTTAGTGCCCTTTCCTATGAAATGATGGGCCTTTTCCTTTTCCTATGATCTTCCAACTTCCTCTTCCACACCTTCCTTTCTGTCAGCAGCTCTGAAGGTCTGTGCCCTGTCACAAGTTGCCCACCCCATGGCACCCATAGGAATTCTACTTCCATGACTGAATTCTGACTAATACTATTACAGTCCCCCAAGCCTTTGTTTAGGGCTTCCCTAGTGGCTCAGACTGTAAAGAATCCTCTTGCAATGCAGGAGACACAGGTTCAATCCCTGGGTTGGGAAGATCCCCGGGAGGAGGACGTGGCAACCCACTCTAGTGTCTTGCCTGGAGAATCCCATGGAGAGAGGAACCTGGCCAGCTACAGTCCATAGGGGTCTCAAAGAGTCAGACATGATTGATGAGCACTTTCACTTGCAAGCCTTTGTTTGTCTCTTCCAGTTCCTTGTGGGAAATTCTATCATTTCACACAATGTTCTGCATAGTTACTTACATATAATGGATGCTCAATAAACATCTATTAAAATTTCAAAACATTTCCTATTAAGAACTAGTGAAAAGCCCTCCACTAAACTTAGGATGCTATGAAAATTCCTTTCCAAGTTTGAAAGATTCTATTCGGCTGTAACCTCCGAGGTGAGGTTGTTCTTTAAAACACCATAAACTTGACATCCCTCAAATTATCATGTCTTGTGAGACTTGTGAAGAATGCTGAGAGTTAGTGTTCCCTGGAACTCCTGGGAAACTTGCATGATAAGGTAGAAAACTGATGGCATTAGGGGACAGACTAGTTGGGCTGAGATCTCAGCACCGTCACATACTGGCATGTGACCTTATGCAAGTCAGTCTCACACCTGATTTCTTCAAATTTCATTTGTGTCTAACAGTACCTAGCTGACAGTCTTGATATGAGGCTCAACGAGGCTGACAAAAAATGAGGTTCACTGGAGAAGGGAATGGCAAACCACTTCAGTATTCTTGCCTTGAGAACCCCATGAATAGTATGAAAAAGGCAAAAAGATAAGAAACTGAAAGATAAACTCTCCAGGTCTGTAGGTGCCCAATATGCTACTGGGGATCAGTGGAGAAATAACTTCAGAAAGAATGAAGAGATGGAGCCAAAGCAAAAACAACACCCAGTTGTAGATGTGACTGGCAGTGGAAGCAAGGTGCAATGCTTTAAAGAGCAATATTGCATAGGAATCTGGAATGTTAGGTCCATCAGTCAAGGCAAATTGGAAGTGGTCAAACAAGAGATGGCAAGAGTGAACGTCGACATTTTAGGAATCAGTGAACTAAAATGGACTGGACTGGGTGAATTGCACTCAGATGACCACTATATCTACTACTGTGGGCAGGAATCCCTTAGAAGAAATGGGGTAGCCATCATAGTCAACAAAAGAACCCTAAATTCAGTTTGAGGGTACAACCTCAAAAACAACAGAATGATCTCTGTTCATTTCCAAGGCAAACCATTCAGTATCACAGTAATCCAAGTCTATGCCCTGACCAGAAACACTGAAGAAGCTGAAGTTGAACGGTTCTGTGAAGACCTATAAGACCTGCTAGAACTAACACCCCTCAAAGATGTCCTTTTCATTACAGGGGACTGGAATGCAAAAGCAAGAAGTCAAGAAACACTTGGAGTAACAGGCAAATTTGGCCTTGGAGTACAGAATGAAGCAGGGAAAAGGCTAATAGAGTTTTGCCAAGAGAATGCACTGGTATTGCAAACACCGTCTTCCAACAACACAAGAGAAGACTCTACACGTGGACATCACCAGATGGTCAACATCGATATCAGATTGATTGTATTCTTTGCAGCCAAAGATAGAGAAGCTCTATACAGTCAGCAAAAACAAGACCGGGAGCTGACTGTGGCTCAGATCATGAACTCCTTATTGCTAAAATCAGACTTTAAATTGAAGAAAGTAGGGAAAACCACTAGACCGTTCAGGTATGACCTGAATCAAATCCCTTATGATTATACAGTGGAAGTGAGAAATAGATTTAAGGGATTAGATCTGATAGACAGAGTGCCTGATGAACTATAGAGGGAGGTTCATGACATTGTACAGGAGACAGGGATCAAGACGATCCCCAAGAAAAAGAAATGCAAAAAAGCTATATGGCTGTCTGAGGAGGCCTTACAAATAGCTATGAAAAGAAGAGAAGCAAAAAGCAGAGGAGAAAAGGAAAAATATACCCATTTGAATGCAGAATTCCAAACAATAGCAAGAAGAGATAAGAAAACTTTCCTCAGTGATCAGTGCAAAGAAATAGAGGACAGCAATAGAATGAGAAAGACTAGAGATTTCTTCAAGAAGATCAGAGATACCAAGGGAATATTTCATTCAAAGATAGGTTCAATAAAGGACAGAAATGGTATGGACCTAACAGAAGCAGAAGATATTAAAAAGAGATAGCAACAATACACAGAAGAACTGTACAAAAAAAATCTTCATGACCCAGATAATCACGGTAGTGTGATCACTCATCTAGAGCCAGACATCTTGGAATGCAAAGTCAAGTGGGCCTTAGGAAGCATCACTATGAACAAAGCTAGTGAAGGTGACTGAATTCCAGTTGAGCTATTTCAAATCCTAAAAGATGATGCTGTGAAAGTCCTGTACTCAAATGCCAGCAAATTTGGAAAACTCAGCAGTGGCCACAGGACTGGAAAAGGTCAGTTTTCATTCCAATCCCAAAGAAAGGCAATGCAAAAGAATGCTCAAACTACTGCACAATTGCACTCATCTTACATGCTAGCAAAGTAATGCTCAAAATTCTCCAAGCCAGACTTCAACAGTATGTGAACCATGAAATTCCAGATGTTCAACTGGTTTTAGAAAAGGCAGAGGAACCACAGATCAAATTGCCAACATCTGCTGGATCATGGAAAAAGCAAGAGAGTTCCAGAAAAACATCTCTTTCTGCTTTATTGACTATGCCAAAGCCTTTGTGTGGATCACAATAAACTGTGGAAAATTCTGAAAGAGATGGGAATACCAGACCACCTGACCTGCCTCCTGAGAAATCTGTATGCAGGTCAAAAAGCAGCAGTTAGAACTGGACATGGAACAATAGACTGGTTCCAAATCAGGAAAGGAGTACGTCAAGGCTGTATATTGTCACCCTGCTTATTTAACTTATATGCAGAGTACATCATCAGAAATGCTGGGCTGGGTGAAACACAAGCTGGGATCAAGATTGCTGGGAAAAATATCAATAACCTCATGCATGCAGATGACACCACCCTTATGGCAGAAGGTGAAGAAGAACTAATGAGCCTTTGATGAAAGTCAAAGAAAAGAGTGAAAAAGTCGGCCTAAAGGTCAACATTCAGAAAACTAAGATCATGGCATCTGGTCTCATCACTTCATGGCAAATAGATGTGGGAGACTTGGGTTTGATCCCTGGGTCTGGAAGATCGCCCAGAGAAGGGATTGGCTACCCACTCCAGTATACTTGCCTGGAGAATTCCACTGATTCTTTACTGAGTGGGTTGCCATGCCCTCCTTCAGGGGATGTTCCCAACCTAGGGCTTGAACCCATGTCTTCTGCATTGCAGGAAGAGTCTTTACTTTCTGAGCCACCAGGAAATCCCAAGAATACTGGAGTGGGTAGCTTTTCCCTTCTCCAGGGGAATTTCCCAACCCAGGAATTGAACTGGGGTCTCCTGCATTGCAGGCGGATGCTTTACCAGCTGAGATATAGTAGTAATACATTAGTTATACAACTCTCTCACTGCAAAGTGCTTTACGTACTTAAGATCTATATAGGTAAATGAGTAGCTAATATTCATTAATATTTGTAAACGTTTATAATATATAAACTTTCCGTACATTTTCTTTCTTTGAGGCTCATCAGTTCAGTTCAGTCCAGTTGCTCAGTTTTGTCCGACTTTTTGCGACCCCATGCCAGGCCTCCCTGTCCATCATGAACTCCCAGAGTTTACTCAAGCTGGTGTCCATTGAGTCGGTGATGCCATCCAACTATCTCATCCTCTGTCATCCTCTCCTCCTCCCGCCTTCAGTTCCATAAGAGCCTGGCAGGTTACAAAGAGTCAGACGCAGCTGAGCAACTATCATAATTACTAGCTTTTGATACCTGTCCATAAGATTTCATAAAATGTATTAACTCCACCACATCCCATATACTCCTCATTCTCTGTCCCCATTGTGTTGACATGTACTTATTTGCCCAGGATTATCATAAAGCTGGTTAGAATCCTCTCTCTTCCTTTTGGGAATTGGAACAACTTCTTTTCATTAAAAGTAATTATATGTTAAGACAAGTCTGCCATTCTGTTTTTAGCATTCTGTTTGTTCCTTTTGTTTTCTGACAATAAAAAAAAAGATTTAGAATCCTATTTTGATTTATTTATACTATTTCTGAACACATTATTTTTCATAGTGATTGCTTATCTTGTGGTTGCTGTAGGTATTACCATATGTGGTGGTAGTCTAGCTGCTAAGCCATGTCCAATTCTCTGAGACTTCATGGACTGTAGCCCACCAGGCTCATTGCCCATGGAATTCTCCAGGCAAGAATACTAGAGTGGGTAGTCACTCTCTTCTCCAGGGATCTTCCAGACCCAAGGATTGAACCTGGTCTCCCACATTGCAGATAGATTCTTTACCACCTGAGCCACCAGGGAAGTCCTTATGTATGTGTATATGTATATGTATATGTTTACATATATGTATATATATGCAAACACATGCATAGGAGTCAGACATGACTTAGCAACTAAACCAACAAAAATATAATTTATTTATTACAGCCTGTTGATAGTGATGCTTTTACCATTTCAACTATTTACAAAAAACTTACACACAGTTATATTTCTTTACTTCCCCATTTTTCAAGTAAAATTATCATAGGTATTTTCTCTACATATGTTGAACATACATTCCATGTTGTTAAAACATCCCATGTTGTTATAAATAATTTAAATATGAAGTATAGATCCCATGGAAAAGGGAAAGGCTACCCACTCCAGTATTCTGGCCTGGAGAATTTCCTGGACTCTACAGGATGGGATTGCAGAGTCCAACACAACTGGGTGCCTCTCACTTTCACTTGCGTACTATGCTTGTTTGTGTTCTTACCCACTCTGTTGCTCTTCTCTTATTTATAAAGATCCCCTCCTGCTAATGTCATAGTGATCCTTCTGTTGGAGAACTTCTATTAGCCATTCTTTAAGGGTAGGTGCACTAGTGACGCACGCTGTTTGTTCTCCTTCATCTGAGAAGGTTTTTATTCTCCCTCCAGTCCTGAAAGATAGTATCACCAGATACAGAATTCAGGGTTCAAATACTTCTGAAAGAATTTCGTGCCACATTCTCTGGCCTCCATAGTTTTGGGTGAGAAATCCATTGTCATTCGGATTAGTTTTCCTCCATAAGTGATGTATCTTTTCCATCTGACTGTTTTAAAGATTTCTTTTGTCTTTCAGTTCAGTTCAGTCACTCAGTCGTGTCCGACTCTTTGCGACCCCATGAATCGTAGCACGTCAGGTCTCCCTGTCCATCACCAACTCCCGGAGTTCACTCAGACTCACGTTCATTGAGTCCGTGATGCCATCCAGCCATCTCATCCTCGGTCGTCCCCTTCTCCTCCTGCCCCCAATCCCTCCCAGCATCAAAGTCTTTTCCAATGAGTCAACTCTTCGCATGAGGTGGCCAAAGTACTGGAGTTTCAGCTTTAGCATCATTCCTTCCAAAGAAATCCCAGGGCTGATCTCCTTCAGAATGGACTGGTTGGATCTCCTTGCAGTCCAAAACTCTCGAGAAAGCAGGAATAGAAGGAACATACCTCAACATAATAAAAGCTATATACGACAAACCCACAGCAAACATTATCCTCAATGGTGAAAAATTGAAAGCATTTCCCCTAAAGTCAGGAACAAGACAAGGGTGCCCACTTTCACTGCTACCATTCAACATAGTTCTGGAAGTTTTGCCCACAGCAATCAGAGCAGAAAAAGAAATAAAAGGAATCCAAATTGGAAAAGAAGAAGTAAAACTCTCACTGTTTGCAGATGACATGATCCTCTACATAGAAAACCCTAAAGACTCCACCAGAAAATTACTAGAGCTCATCAATGAATATAGTAAAGTTGCAGGATATAAAATCAACACACAGAAATCACTTGCATTCCTATACACGAATAATGACAAAGAAGAAAAAGAAATTAAGGAAACAATTCCATTCACCATTGCAACGAAAAGAAGAAAATACTTAGGAATATATCTACCTAAAGAAACTAAAGACCTATATATAGAAAGTTATAAAACACTGATGAAAGAAATCAAAGAGGACACTAATAGATGGAGAAATATACCATGTTCATGGATGGGAAGAATCAATATAGTGAAAATGAGTATACTACTCAAAGCAATCTACAGATTCAATGCAATCCCTATCAAGCTACCAGCAGTATTTTTCACAGAACTTGAACAAATAATTTCAAGATTTGCATGGAAATACAAAAAACCTCGAATAGCCTAAGCAATCTTGAGAAAGAAGAATGGAACTGGAGGAATCAACTTGCCTGACTTCAGGCTCTACTACAAAGCCACAGTCATCAAGACAGTATGGTACTGGCACAAAGACAGAAATATAGATCAATGGAACAAAATAGAAAGCCCAGAGATAAATCCACACACATATGGACACCCTATCTTTGACAAAGGAGGCAAGAATATACAATGGAGTAAAGACAATTTCTTTAACAAGTGGTGCTGGGAAAACTGGTCAACCACTTGCAAAAGAATTAAACTAGATCACTTTATAACACCACACACAAAAATAAACTCAAAAGGGATTAAAGATCTAAATGTAAGACCAGAAACTATAAAACTCCTAGAGGAGAACATATGCAAAACACTCTCCGACATAAATCACAGCAGGATCCTCTATGATCCACCTCCCAGAATTCTGGAAATAAAAGCAAAAATAAACAAATGGGATCTAGTTAAAATTAAAAGCTTCTGCACAACAAAGGAAACTATAAGCAAGGTGAAAAGACAGCCTTCTGAATGGGAGAAAATAGTAGCAAATGAAGCAACTGACAAACAACTAATCTCAAAAATATACAAGCAACTTATGCAGCTCAATTCCAGAAAAATAAACGACCCAATCAAAACATGGGCCAAAAAACTAAATAGACATTTCTCCAAAGAAGACATACGGATGGCTAACAAACACATGAAAAGATCCTCAACATCACTCATTATTAGAGAAATGCAAATCAAGACCATAATGAGGTACCACTTCACACCAGTCAGCATGTCTGCAATCCAAAAGTCTGCAAGCAATAAATGCTGGAGAGGATGTGGAGAAAAGGGAACCCTCTTGCACTGTTGGTGGGAATGCAAACTAGTACAGCCACTATAGAGAACAGTGTGGAGTTTCCTTAAAATAATTGCAAATAGAACTGCCTTATGACCCAGCAATCCCACTGCTGGGCATACGCACGAAGGAAACCAGAATTGAAAGAGACACATGTACCCCAATGTTCATCACAGCACTGTTTATAATAGCCAGGACATGGAAACAACCTAGATGTCCATCAGCAGATGAATGGATAAGAGAGCTGTGGTACATATACACAATGGAGTATTACTCAGCCATTAAAAAGAATACATTTGAATCAGTTCTAATGAGATGGATGAAACTGGAGTCAATTATACAGAGTGAAGTAAGCCAGAAAGAAAAACACCAATACAGTATACTAACACATATATATGGAATTTAGAAAGATGGTAATGATGACCCTGTATGTGAGACAGCAAAAGAGACACAGATGTGTAGAGCGGACTTTTGGACCCTGAGGGAGAGGGTGGGATGATGTGGGAGAATGGCATTGAAACATGTATAGTATCATGTAAGAAAGGAATCGCCAGTCTATGTTTGATGCAGGATACAGGATGTTTGGGCCTGGTGCACGAGGATGATCCAGAGAGATGATATGGGGTGGGAGGTGGGAGGGGGGTTCATGTTTGGGAACTCATGTACACCCGTGGTGGATTCATGTCAATGTATGGCAAAACCAATACAGTATTGTACAGTAAAATAAAGTAAAAATAAAAAAATTTAAAAAAGAGTCTTCTCCAACACCACAGTTCAAAAGCATCAATTCTTCAGCGTTCAGCCTTCTTCACAGTCCAACTCTCACATCCATACATAACCGCAGGAAAAACCATAGCCTTGACAAGATGGACGTTAGTCAGCAAAGTAATGTCTCTGCTTTTGAATATGCTATCTAGGTTGGTCATAACTTTTCTTCCAAGGAGTAAACGCCTTTTAATTTCATGGCTGCAATCACCATCTGCAGTCTTTAGGTTTAATGAAAGTATTAACAAAACAGAAATTGAGTCACAGATGTAGAAAAAGAATTTATGGTTACTTAAAGCAAAAGTGACAGGGAGAGGGCTAAATTGGCAAGTTGAGATTGAAATATACACTACTATATATAAATCAGATAACTTAATATGAACATACCATACAGCACAGGGAACTCTTAACTCTGTAATGACCTAATGGGAATAGAACTTTTAAAAGAGTGGTACATGTATATGTATAACAGACTCATTTTCTATACACCAGAAACTAACACGACATTGTAAATCAACTCTGCTCCAATCTAAAAAATTAATTTAAAAAGCATTTAGTCCATGTTGGCAGTGTTTTAAGAAATATGGGTTTCTCAAGAAAAAAAATCTAAGTTTCATTATGTTCTACCTTCATGTGAATTTCTTTGCATGTAAGTGTCTGCAAAAGGGACCCCATGGACTGCAGCCCACCAGGCTCCTCTGTTCATGGGATTTCCCAGGTACGAATACCAGAGCAGGTTCCCATTTCCTACTCCAGGGAATCTTCTGACCCAGGGATCAAACCCGAGTCTCTTGCATCTTCTGCATTGACAGGCAGACTCTTCACTGCCACCAAGGAAAGTCTGTGAATTTCTTTAGGTTTATCCTATCTGAAGTTCATCTGCATTCATGAATCTGTAGATTTATGATTTTTGTCTACTTTGAAACATTTCCAGGAATTTGTTTTGTATTTTTTCAGTCCCTCACTCTTTCTCAGTCTGAAACTCCAATGAGAAAAGCTTTAGATCTTTTGCTATTGCTCTACAGATCCCTGAAGCTCTGAACATTTTTTGGTCTATTTTTCTCTGTTGTGCAGATGGAGTAAATTCTATTGATCTGTTTTCAAGCTCACTGATTCTATTCTCTGTTATTTTTATACTACTGACATCATGCTGCCACTTTTAAACTTTGGTTACCTTTTTAGGTCTATTGTTTTCATTTGGTCCCTTTTTATAATTTCTATTTCTTTGCTGAGATTGGCTTTTCTCTTTCAAAAATTTCAGGAGGATTTGTAACTGATCATGGAAACATTTTCCATGATGACTAATCTAAAATCCTTAGCAGATAATTTTAACATCTCACATATCTCAATGCTGACATAAATTGATTGTCTTTTCTAATTCAAATTGTGATTTTCTTGGTTCCTTGGCACATATGATGTTTAATGTTCTCCTGAACACTTTGGTTTTCCAAATTTGTTGGCATATTGAGTGCAGCACTTTCACAGCATCATCTTTCAGGATGTGAAATAGCTCAGCTGGAATTCAGTCACCTCCACTAGCTTTGTCCGTAGTGATGCTTTCTAAGGCCCACTTGACTTCACAGTCCAGGATGTCTGGCTCTAGATGAGTGATCACACCATCGTGATTATCCGGGTCGTGAAGATCTTTTTTGTACAGTTCTTTTGTGTATTGTTGCCACCTCTTCTTAATATTTGCTGCTTCTGTTAGATCCTTACCATTTCTGTCCTTTATCGAGCCCATCTTTGCATGAAATGTTCCCTTGGTATCTCTAATTTTCTTGAAGAGATCTCTAGTCTTTCCCATTCTGTTGTTTTCCTCTATTTCTTTGCATTGATTACTGCGGAGGGCTTTCTTATCTCCTCTTGCTATTCTTTGGAACTCTGCATTCAGATGCTTATATCTTTCCTTTTCGCCTCTCTTCTTTTCACAGCTATTTGTAAGGCCTCTTCAGACAGCCATTTTGCTTTTTTGCATTTCTTTTCCATGGAGATGGTCTTGGTCCCTGTCTCCTGTACAATGTCACGAACCTCATTCCATAGTTCATCAGGCACTCTATCTATCAGATCTAGGCCCTTAAATCTATTTCTCACTTACACTGTATAATCATAAGGGATTTGATTTAGGTCATACCTGAATGGTCTAGTGGTTTTCCCCACTTTCTTCAATTTGAGTCTGAATTTGGTAATAAGGAGTTCATGATCTGAGCCACAGTCAGCTCCTGGTCTTGTTTTTGCTGACTGTATAGAGCTTCTCCATCTTTGGCTGCAAAGAATATAATCAATCGGATTTCAGTGTTGACCATCTGGTGATGCCCACGTGTAGAGTCTTCTCTTGTGTTGTTGGAAGAGGGTGTTTGCTATGACCAGTGCATTTTCTTGGCAAAACTCTATTAGTCTTTGCCCTGCTTCATTCCACATTCCAAGGCCAAATTTGCCTGTTACTCCAGGTGTTTCTTGACTTCCTACTTTTGCATTCCAGTCCCCTATAATGAAAAGAACATCTTTTTTAGGTGTTAGTTCTAAAACATGTTGTAGATCTTCATAGAACCGTTCACCTTCAGCTTCTTCAGCATTACTTGTTGGGGCATAGACTTGGATTACCGTGATGTTGAATGGTTTGCCTTGGAGATGAACAGAGATCATTCTGTCGTTTTTGAGATTGCATCCAAGTACTGCATTTCAGACTCTTTTGTTGACCATGATGGCTACTCCATTTCTTCTGAGGGATTCCTGCCCGCAGTAGTGGATATAATGGTCATCTGAGTTAAATTCACCCATTCCAGTCCATTTTAGTTCACTGATTCCTAGAATGTTGACGTTCACTCCTGCCATCTCTTGTTTGACCACTTCCAATTTGCCTTGATTCATGGACTTGACATTCCAGATTCCTATGCAATATTGCTCTTTATAGCATTGGACTTTGCTTCTATCACCAGTCACATCCACAACTGGGTATTGTTTTTGCTTTGGCTCCATCCCTTCATTCTTTCTAGAGTTATTTCTCCACTGATCTCCAGTAGCATATTGGGCACCTACTGACCTGGGGAGTTCCTCTTTCAGTATCCTATCATTTTGCCTTTTCATACTGTTCACGGGGTTCTTATGGCAAAAATACTGAAGTGGTTTGCCATTCCCTTCTCCAGTGGACCACATTCTGTCAGACCTCTCTACCATGACCCACCTGTATTGGGTTGCTCTGCGGGCATGCTAGTAAAGTAATGCTCAAAATTCTCCAAGTCAGGCTTCAGCAATACGTGAACCGTGAACTTCCTGATGTTCAAGCTGGTTTTAGAAAAGGCAGAAGAACCAGAGATCAAGTTGCCAACATCCGCTGGATCATGGAAAAAGCAAGAGAGTTAAAAAAAAACATCTATTTCTGCTTTATTGACTATGCCAAAGCCTTTGACTGTGTAGATCACAATAAACTGTGGAAAATAATGAGAGAGATGGGAATACCACACCACTGACCTGCCCCTTGAGAAATCTGTATGCAGGTCAGGAAGCAACAGTTAGAACTGGACATGGAACAACAGACTGGTTCCAAATAGGAAAAGGAGTACGTCAAGGCTGTATATTGTCACCCTGCTTATTTAACTTCTATTCAGAGTACATCCTGAGAAATGCTGGACTGGAAGAAATACAAGCTGGAATCAAGATTGCTGGGAGAAATATCAATAACCTCAGATATGCAGATGACACCACCCTTATGGCAGAAAGTGAAGAGGAGCTAAAAAGCCTCCTGATGAAAGTGAAAGAGGAGAGTGAAAAAGTTGGCTTAAAGCTCAACATTCATAAAACGAAGATCATGGCATCTGGTCCCATCACTTGATGGGAAATAGATGGGGAAACAGTGGAAACAGTGTCAGACTTTATTTTGGGGGACTCCAAAATCACTGCAGATGGTGACTGCAGCCATGAAATTAAAAGACGCTTACTTCTTGGAAGAAAAGTTATGACCAACCTAGATAGCATATTGAAAAGCAGAGATATTACTTTGCCGACTAAGGTCCATCTTGTCAAGTCTATGGTTTTTCCAGTAGTCATGTATGGATGTGAGAGTTGGACTGCGAAGAAGGCTGAGTGCTGAAGAATGAGAGTCCTTTCGACTGCAAGGAGATCCAACCAGTCCATTCTGAAGGAGATCAGCCCTGGGATTACTTTGGAAGGAATGATGCTAAAGCTGAAACTCTAGTACTTTTGCCACCTCATGCCAATGAGTTGACTCATTGGAAAAGACTCTGATGCTGGGAGGGATTGGAGGCAGGAGGAGAAGGGAACAACAGAGGATGAGATGGCTGGATGGCATCACTGACTCGATGGACGTGAGTCTGAGTGAACTCCGGGAGTTGGTGATGGACAGGGAGGCCTGGTGTGCTGTGATTCATGGGGTCGCAAAGAGTCGGACACTATTGAGTGACTGAACTGAACTGAACATTTTGGTTACTGTGTTGGTAACCTTGATCCTTAAATCTATCTTAGCAAGAAGTTGCTTTGCTTAGGTTTACTGTGAGAATTCTAACCTACTTTTTAGCTTTATATCCATGACAGTTTGGTGTTCAGAGCCTTTGCAATGGTGTCTTGACCTTTTTCCTGGTGATGGTGGGACTCCTAACTCAGCCCTTCTTTTGACATCTGCCAGGGTGAGAGGCACTTCCTTAGGTTACCTGTTCCTACTGCCCACCTACTGTGTGTACGAGGGTTCAGAAGTCACCACAGCCCTGGCTGTAGAGTGCGGATTGAGCTGTCCTGGGATTCCTTGCTCTTCTGCAGGTGGATAGAACCATTTCCTGGTTGTGGAGAGAGACAGAGGAAGACAAGCATCTCTTTTCCAGTCCTTTATCCAGAGGGAAGAGACTTTTGTTATTTGTTTTTTTGTGTTTTGTCGTTGTCTATGGTGTCATTGTCTACTGGCTTCTAGGACTCTCCAGAGCCCAGTCTGGGATACATGGGAGATTAGACTTGAACCCAGGATAATCACCGCATTGTTGTTGCTCAAGTCTTATGTTGTCTAGCCTGTTCACCTTCTTTCCAGCTTTCAGAGTCCATTATTGTTGTCTTCTAAGTAATTTCCAGGCTTCTTAGTTGAACTTAGAACAGAAGAAAGTGAGCTTGTCATTTTTATATGGAACCACTTGTACTTTTCAATAAGGAAAAAGTGTCAATTGTGTATTAAGTAAACTCTAACAGTTTGAAACAGTATGTAGAGTATGGACTCATTTTACAATATTCAAGTTATACTTATAAATATGAGTAGAAAAGAATTTGATAAAAAGTATAGCAAAATATTAGCTTTTATCTGGGTCATGGGAATAATGGTGATAGTTATTATGTCTTCTTTTTTGTCTGGATTTAAAATTATTTTTATAGTCAATACATACTGATTTTGTAATGCAAAAATAAAGATTAACTCTTATCATTAGACTGGTGTTTGAAAAAAATTTTACTGACTGGAAAATTAAATGTCATCAAAGAGGATATGGGTTCCAGGTTTGGCCAAAAAAAAAAAAAAAAAAAGCCTGGGGTGTGTAATATGCTGTGGTTTATAAATCTTTAAAGAACTATCATACTGAAGAGGGATTAAACTTGTAACATGCTTCTTCCAAAGGCAAAATTCAGAACAAGGACAAAAATTGCAGGTAGGTAACATTTTGGCTTAACTTAGCAGAGAACTTTTGTAACACAAATTTTGCTCAACAATGGCATGATCACTTGTGAAGTATATTTTAGAGTTTCGTGTCCTCCAAGAGGTCCACATGTCTTTTCTGTCAAGTTCATCCTTTGCATTGTAATTATCTAGTGTAATAGATGAGGAGAGTTTACTGAAGCTTGACTCTTGATTGGCAAATAAACTTGTCATGTTTGGACAAATTTCTGGTCTACAAGAATAAACACTTACTATCACAAATAGCTTCCCTATTTGTTTTGCCTTTGAAAGGGCCACACAGTTTGACTTTCTCCTGCTACCAATGATCTGAGTCTGATCTCCAATTTGGAGGTAAAGCCTGGTGAGCTTGCTCTTTTTTTCACCTTCCCATTGTGAAAGAAGAAAACAAAAACAAAACCCCTCATGCCAGCATCTGGGGTACATCTTGTCCAAATCTTTACCAATTTGGCAGGAAGGTGAGAAATCTTTCCCCAAATATTATCCTCTGTTTTTAACAGTTATAAGCAGCTTGAGAGGCTACCTCAGAGTTCAGAGGTTGGGGAAGAGGTAGGCCCACGGGACTGGAAATAGCAGGGCAGAGAGGGGCAAGAGCCATGGATTTCAACATCTGTGCTGTACCCTTGCTACTGTCTGACCTTGAGTTACCTATCCATTCTTTCCTTGGCCTTGCTCCTTGTAGATAACCCAGTCCATGTGGCATTCAGTTGATGTTTGCTTAGGTAGTGAATAAGCACATGTGTGCATGCTAAGTCACTTCAGTTGTGCCCAACTCTTTGTGACCTGTGGACTATAGCCTGCCAGGCTCCTCTGTCCGTGGGATTCTCCAGGCAAGAATACTGGAGTGGGTTGGCATGCCCTCCTCCAGGGGATCTTCCTAACCGAGGGATCAAACCTGAGTCTCCTGTGGCTCTAGCACTACAGGTGGATTCTTTACTGCTGAGCCACCAGAAAAGTCCACCGAATAAGCGCATGAAACTGTAAAATACTTCAGTTCATCTATGCTAGTGGTAGTGCTTGGGGTGAACCTAAAGTCCAGCAGATTGTTTCAGGATCCTTTGTGAAGGAGCAAAAGAGTTGCAGTGATAAATTTCAATATAATGTTTTGCCTAAAACAACACACAGACAAAACGATGTGGTGGAGAATCAGCTTTGGAGAAGAACTATGTGGAATAGAAAATCAGTCTGTTTGGTTCACTCCAAATAGAGCTTTAACCACTCAATCTATCAAGGTTTCCATTTGGTATCTGAGTGATTCAAAACATCTCCTTTAAGAGCCAGACAAAGCAAAGACCGCATTTCAGTATCAATAGAGTCACAGGTCGCAGTCTGCACAGAACGTGAAAGTAGCTTTTAACATGCAGACTCTGTCTGCATCAAATAAAAATATTAGGTGCTACTTTGAAAACACATGGATCTTAAAATCCCTTAGTTCTAAAGAAGAGCTTAAAGCCTGCTCTGTCTGTCTGCTGGGAACTCCCAGGGTTAGAGCCACCATGAGAGGCTATGGATCAGAAATCTGCAGGAGAAACACACAAGGTCCCTGGATGTCTTCCCAAGGCTGCAGGCCATTTCTCTTTCCTTCACTTGTGGAATCCAGCCTGTGTCCCTTCCTTTGTTTCTACAAGTTTTAGTTCTTTTTTGTTTTCCTGAAGATTTTTAAAACTCCTGCTGCTGCTAAGTCACTTCAGTCATGTCCGACTCTTAGCGACCCCATGGACTGCAGCCCAACAGGCTCCCCGTCCATGGGATTTCCAGGCAAGAGCACTGGAGTGGGATGCCATTGCCTTACTGACATGTGATAAATGATGCATTTTGATAAACTCACCAGTAATCCACAACCAGACCAAGGCAGAGTGTTCACTGGGACCAGAATTGTGCTGCTCCAGCCCCCCTTCCCTCCTGGCTGCTACCCCAAAATGTACTGGGCTGAGTTCTAGCACAAAAGATTATTGAACTTTGCATAATTGAAATCACACAGTAAGCACTATTTTATGCCTGGTTTCTTTGTTTTTAATTGGAGTACAGTTGATTTACAATGCTGTGTAAGTTTTAGGTATATAACAAAGTGATTCAGTTTTATATATACATATATAGATATAATTTTTCAGATTTTTGTCCATTATAGGTTATTATAAGATTTTTTATTGAAGTGTAGTTGATTTACAATGTTGTGCCTATCAATCTCTGCTATACAGCAAAGTGACTCAGTTACACACATACATACATTCCTTTTTAAAATATTCTTCCATTATAGTTTATCTCAGGAGATTGGATATAGTTCCCTCTGCAATACAGTGGGACCTTGTTTATCTGTTTTAAGTGGAATAGTTTGCATCTACCAACCCCAACATCACTCTCTGTCCACTCCCTTGGCAACCACAAGTCTGATATCTATAAGACATTAAGGTCTCATATAAGATATTGCATGTGGTTCTCTGTGCTGTTCAGTAGGTGTGTGGCCTGGTGGCTCAGATGGTAAGGAATCCATCTGCAAACTGGGAGACCCAGTTTCAATCCCAGGATTTGGAATATCCCCTAGAGAAGGGAATGGCAAATTTGG
Source organism: Capra hircus (assembly GCF_001704415.2). Lineage (NCBI taxonomy): Eukaryota > Metazoa > Chordata > Mammalia > Artiodactyla > Bovidae > Capra > Capra hircus. Next base: position 12,715,975 of record NC_030828.1, on the reverse strand, counting down.
AAAACTCAGCAGTGGCCACAGGACTGGAAAAGGTCAGTTTTCACTCCAATCCCAAAGAAAGGCAATGCCAAAGAATGCTCAAACTACTGCACAATTGCACTCATCTCACACGTTAGTAAAGTAATGCTCAAAATTCTCCAAGCCAGGCTTCAACAGTACGTGAACCATGAAATTCCAGATGCTCAAGCTGGTTTTAGAAAAGGCAGAGGAACCAGAGATCAAATTGCCAACATCCGCTGGATCATGGAAAATGCAAGAGAGTTCCAGAAAAACATCTCTTTCTGCTTTATTGACTATGCCAAAGCCTTTGACTGTGTGGATCACAATAAACTGTGGAAAATTCTGAAAGAGATGAGAATACCAGACCACCTGACCTGCCTCTTGAGAAATCTGTATGCAGGTCAGGAAGCAACAGTTAGAACTGGACATGGAACAACAGACTGGTTCCAAATAGGAAAAAGAGTATGTTAAGGCTGTATATTGTCATCCTGCTTATTTAACTTCTATGCAGAGTACATCATGAGAAATGCTGGACTGGAAGAAACACAATCTGGAATCAAGATTGCTGGGAGAAATATCAATAACCTCAGGTATGCAGATGACACCACCCTTATGGCAGAAAGTGAAGAGGAACTAAAAAGCCTCTTGATGAAAGAGAAAGTGGAGAGTGAAAAAGTTGGCTTAAAGCTCAACATTCATAAAACGAAGATCATGGCATCTGGTCCCATCACTTCATGGGAAATAGAGGTGAAATAGTGGAAACAATGTCAGACTTGATTTTTTTTGGGTCCAGAATCACTGCAGATGGTGACTGCAGCCATGAAATTAAAAGACGCTTACTCCTTGGAAGAAAAGTTATGACCAACCTAGATAGCATATTGAAAAGCAGAGATATTACTTTGCCGACTAAGGTCCGTCTAGTCAAGGCTATGGTTTTTCCTGTGGTCATGTATGGATGTGAGAGTTGGACTGTGAAGAAGGCTGAGCACCAAAGAATTGATGCTTTTGAACTGCGGTGTTGGAGGAGGCTCTTGAGAGTTCCTTGGACTGCAAGGAGATCCAACCAGTCCATTCTGAAGGAGATCAGCCCTGGGATTTCTTTGGAAGGAATGATGCTAAAGCTGAAACTCTAGTACTTTGGCCACCTCATACGAAGAGTTGACTCATTGGAAAAGACTCTGATGCTGGGAGGGATTGAGGGCAAGAGGAGAAGGGGACGATAGAAGATGAGATGGCTGGATGGCATCACTGACTCGATGGACATGAGTCTGAGTGAACTCCGGGAGTTGGTGATGGACAGGAAGGCCTGGTGTGCTGTGATTCATGGGGTCGCAAAGAGTCGGACACGACTGAGCGACTGAAGTAACTAACTAACTAACTAACTAACTAACCCACTCCAATATTCTTGCCTGGGAAATTCCATGGACAGAGGAGCCTGGCAAGCTACAGTCCATGGGGTCACAAATAGTCAGACTTGACTGAGTGACTAACACAAGACATACATTTAGATAGACAGACAGACAGTAGTGTGTACCTGTTAATCTCAAACTCCTAATTTATTCCTTCCCCTCCCACTTTGGTGACCATAAGCTTGTTTTCTATATCTCTGAGTGCATTTCTGCTCTTTTCCTTTTTGGCATGTTTGTGGATGTCATCTAGGCAATAGTGTGTAGTTGAGCGTTGTGTATAGTTCATTCTCATTGTCATATGGAATGCCATTGCATGAATATGTCATGGTTTATTTAACATTTTACTGTTGATGCACATTTTGGTTATTTCCAGCTTTTTGCTGTCATGAATAAAGAAGCATGAACATTCTTGTATGTGTCTTTAAGTGAATTTATCTATGCATTTCTGTTGGGTATATACCAAGTAGCAGAATTTCTAGGTTCTAGAGTATCTAACTTAAATATATCTTGCTAAAGATTTTCCAAAGTTAATTGCTTTGTTTGCCATCCCATCAACAGCATATGAAAGTTCCTGGTGCTTCACATAATTGTCAACACTTGGTACAGTCTCTATTTCATTTTAGTCATTTGGATATGTAGGAAACAGCACCCCCTTATGGTTTTAATTAGTGTTCCCTGATGTTTAATAAAGGAGCCCTTTTTGAAGCCACAAACAAAATGAAAAGACAGTTTACAGAATGGGAGAAAATATTCACAAATGATGGAATTGACAAGGGATTAGTCTCCAAGATTTACAAGCAGCTATTGCAGCTCAATATCTAAAAAAAGGGTCCAGTCAAAAATGCTCAGAAGACCTAAATAGACATGTCTCCAAATAAGACAGAGGGCCAAAAGTCACTAGAAAAATGCTCAATATTGCTAATTGTCAGAGAAATGCAAATCAAAACTATAATGAGATATCACTTCACACCAGTCAGACTGGCCATCTTCAAGAATACTAAACAATAGATGCTGGAGACTGTGGAGAAAAGGGAACCCTCCTACACTATCGGTGGGATTATAAGTTGGTGCAGCCACTATGGAGAACACTATGTAGGTTCCTTAAAAATCTAAACGTAGAGCTACTATAGGATCCAGCATTCCCATTCCTGGCAATATACTTGGAGCAAAATATGGTTTGAAAGGATACAAGCTCTCCAATGTTTATAGCAGACCTGTTCACAACCGCCAAGATACGGAAGTAACCTAAATGTCTATCCACAGAGAAATGGATAGAGAGGATATGCTACATGTAAACAGAGGAATATTACTACTCAGCTATAAAAAATGAAAGAACGCCACTTGAAATAATGGATGGACCTGGAAATTATCATACTAAGTGAAGGAAGTTGGACAGGGAAAAGCAAATACCATATGATATCGCTTATATGAGGAATCTAAAAAATATGCAAGTGAGCTTATTTAAAAAGCAAAAACAGACTCACAGATTTCGAGAATGAACTTATGGTTACTAAGGGTAAGGGTGGGAGGGAGAGCCAGGGTGGGAGTTTGGGATTGACATGTACACACTGATACATAAAATATATAACTAATAGGGACTTGCTGTCATTACTTTACTTTCAGTGCAATGTCATTACTTTTAATGTAATGTTGTTATATTACTTTGCCAACAAAGGTCTGTCTAGTCAAATCTATGGTTTTTCCAGTAGTCATATATGGATGTGAGAGTTGGACTATAAAGAAAGCTGAGGGCCAAAGAATTGATACTTTTGAATTGCAGTGTTTAAGAAGACTCTTGAGAGTCCCTTGGACTGCAAGGAAATCCAACCAGTCCATCCTAAAGGAAATCAGTCCTGAATATTCACTGGAAGTACTGATGCTGAAGCTGAAACTCCAATGCTTTGGCCACCTGATGCAAAGAACTGACTCATTTGAAAAGACCCTGAGGCTGGGAATGATTGTAGACAGGAGGAGAAGGGGGCTAGGGAGGATGAGATGGTTGGATGGCATCATCGACTCAATGGACATGAGTCTGAGTAAACTTCTGGAGTTGGTGATGGACAGGGAGGCCTGGCGTGCTGCAGTCCATGGGGTCACAAAAAGTCAGATATGACTGAGCGACCAAACTGAACTGAATTGAAGGACCTGCTGTAAAAACAGAAAGAAAATAAACAAATATGAGCCCTTTCTGTATATTTATTGGCCATTTCAGTTCAGTTTAGTTCATTTCAGTCGCTCAGTAGTGTCTGACCCTTTGAGATCCCATGGACTGCAGCCCACCAGGCTTCCCTGTCCATCACCAACTTAGGCCATTTGGATATCCTCTTTTGTGAAGTGCCAGTTAAATTCTATTGTCCTTTTTATTTCCCTGTGAAGCTATCTGTCTTTTAAAAATAATGTTTTATTATAACTCTTTTAATTTTCAGAATATGAGTCTTTATATATAAATGTACATACAAACTTCCTTCCCTGAGAAAGAATAGGCAGTCTGCATTTTCTAAGAAAGATCCTGACCCATGATGAAGTCCCTGTGTTGTAGGATGGAAACAGGATTTGAAATCACCACATTATGTTTGACTATGTCTGCCACTTACTGATGTCTTACCTTGTACAATGACTTCAAGCCTAGGATGAGAATTTTTAAGGAAAGAAGAAATAGACCAAACCATCAGACGAGGGCTCTATGCATTTGTAAAGAACCCTGACAGGGGTGTTTGATATCCAGGTGCACAACCAGTGTTTCTTCTGGGGTGTCCTGGCAGCCCCTCCTTACCAACGCCCACCCCCACGCTGGGTGATCCTGTTAACTTCTCTAGGTTTTCTCATCGCTAAAGGTGGAAATAACATCTAAGCTAACATTCTGCTGTCAAGGTTAGTGAGTTTATGGAAGGGCTTTATCTACAGGAGAAAGAAGAAACTTTCCCTAGTTTAAAGTAGCATGGCTGTCACTCTGTACTCCCAGCTTGTGTTTTTCTTTCTTTTTTTTTAAATTGGAGTGTAGCTGTTTAACCATATTGTGGTAGTCTCCGTTGTACAACAACATGAATCAGCTGTATGTATACATATATCCCCTCTCTTCGGGACCTCCTTTCCCCCCATCCTACTCTTCTAGGTCATCAAAGAGAATCAAACTGAGCACGCTGTGCTATACAGCAGGCTCTCACTGAGAGTGAAAGCGGAAGTGAAAGTCACTCAGTCGTGTCCGACTCTTTGCGACCCCATGGACCATACAGGCCATGGAATTCTTCAGGCCAGAATACTGGAGTGGGTAGCCGTTCCCTTCTCCGGGGCATCTTCCTGATCCAGGGATCGAACCCAGATCTCCCCCATTGCAGGTGGATTCTTGACCAGCTGAGCCACAAGGAAAGCCCAGGTTCTCACCAGCTATCTGGTTTACACGTAGTAGTGTGCATATGCCAACCCCAGTCTCTCAGTTTGTCCCACCCTGCTTGCCCCTCCACGTCCACACATCTATCCTCCTTGTCTATGTCTCTATTAGTGAAAGTGAAGTTGCTCAGTCATGTCTGACTCTTTGCGACACCATGGACTGTAGCCTACCAGGCTCCTCCATCCATGGGATTTTCCAGGCAAGAATACTGGAGTGGGTTGCCATTTCCTTCTCCAGGGAATCTTCCCAACCCAGGGATCAAACCTGGGTCTCCCACATTGTAGGCAGACGCTTTACCACCTGAGCCACCAGGGAAGCCAAAGACAGACTTCAAATACTATAACTTACTCTCTTTTTAGTTACTACCAATATGCACACATGAATTCAACTTCTCCCTCAAAGTGGAAACTAAAAGAACTGGCAAGCAAGGTTCCCTAGTTATTACTCTCAACTGTAAATCCTTTAAACTTCTCCAAGACTGCCTCCATGAGAAGGATTTTTTATCACAATTTTCTATTTCAAATGAGTGAGTAAATGAAAGTTATTTATTAACATCATTAAGAAGTTCTGACCTTTTAGCCATTAGGTCTAAGTTTCCTAGGAACAGCCATTCTAAAGCTTGTATCATGATTATCAACAATTCTCTTAAAGGAAAGACAAATCATTTTCACAGTCATAATCAAGGACTTAAAGATTAAGCATCATAAAAATCAAAATTTTATACATGCTACAATTATATAAATAGGTATAGAAATGCACCTGTAAAAAAACAGTCAAAGAAAATACTAATAAACTGCAATGATGATGGCATTTGGGTATCTAGAATTACAGAGAATTATTTTTGACTTTCTAAGTATTTTATAATAAGGTTATATTTATATTTTAAAAATAAATTTATTTCTTAAAGAAACAAAATCTTTGTCTCTGAATTTACATCCTTCATAATTCCATACTCTCTGAAGTTGAGCCCCAGAAAGCTTATGTTTTTTTCTCAAGGTCACCCAGTCATTCCATAGTAGAAACTAAATCAGAAACCAGACCTCCAGACTTCTTGTGTTAATTTCTTAGATAACCTGCTCAGCAAGCAGGTCCCTTAAAAAAGAACCACTAAAAAGAAAAAAAAAATTAGACCTCAAAAAAAAAAAAAAAAGGAAGTGAAGCTATAATATATTGTAAAATGGGCAAAAGATATGAATAGGCAATTCAAAGAAAAGTGCAGATAGTAAATAAACTTAAATGCCTTATTTAATTATTGGTTTACATTATGTTCATAGCACTTAAAAATATTTCAGTTCAGTTCAGTTCATTTGCTCAGTTGTGTCTGACTCTTTGTGACCCCATGAATCACTAGTCTCCCTGTCCATCACCAACTTCCCGAGTTCACCCAAACTCATGTGCATCGAGTCTCTGATGCCATCCAGCCATCTCATCCTCTGTCGTCCCCTTCTCCTCCTGCCCCCAATCCCTCCCAGCATCAGAGTCTTTTCCAATGAGTCAACTCTTTGCATGAGGTGGCCAAAGTAATAACGCCCTGTAAATAGTTCATATGTACCATGTTTCTAGATTCCTCATACATATATTAATATATATTTGTTTTTCTCTTTCTGACTTACTTCACTCTGTATGACAATCTCTATATCCATCCATGGCTCTACAAAAGATTCAGTTTGTTTCTATCAAAGACGGAGTACCATTCTGTTGGGTGTATGTACTGTTAGGTAGTTAGAATAGGAAAAAGAAGTCCAAAATGGCAGTGGCTAAAAGACAAGAAAGGGAAAAGCCCGTGAAAATGGAACAAAAGAAAATCCACAGACCTGAGTGAGAATCTCAGGTGGAAAAAACAGCTCTCCTGGCTAGCCCAGTCTGCATAGGGCAGGCTCAGGGGCATGGAGACAAATGTATAAAAAGAAGAAGCCAAGAGAGATTGCTGCAGGATTGGGGGCACTGAGTGCGGCAGTGCATGCAAGGGCTTTTTGAAGGAGTTCGCCATTATCTTATTACCTCCACCATAGTTTGGTCTCAGATCAAACAACAGGGAGGGAACACAGCCCCGACCATCAACATAAAATTGGATCAAAAATTTACTAGGCATGGCCCTGCCCCTCAAAACAAGACCTAGTTTCCCCCTCAGTCAGTCTCTCCCATCAGGAAGCTTCCAAAGCCTCTTATCCTTCTCCATCAGAGGGCAGACAGACTGAAGACCATAATCACAGAAAACTAATCAAACTGATCACATGGACCACAGCCTTGTCTAACTCAATGAAACTATGAGCCATGCCATGCAGGAAGACCCAAGACGGGTGGGTCATGGTAGAAAGTTCTGACAAAATGTGGTCCACTGGAGAAGGCAAAGGCAAATCACTTCAGTATTCTTGCTTTGAGACCCCCATGAACAGTATGAAAAGGCAAAAAGAAAGGACCCTGAAACATGAACTCCTCAGGTCAGAAATAACAACAGAAAGAATAAAGAGACAGAGTCAAAGCGAAAACAATGCCTAGTTGTAGATGTGACTGGTGATGGAAGTAAAGTCCAAAGCTGTAAGGACCAATATTGCATAGGAACCTGGAATGTTAGGTCCATGAATCAAGGAAAATTGGAAGTGGTCAAACAGGAGATGGTAAGAGTGAACATCGACATTTTAGAAATCAGTGAACTAAAATGGACTGGAATGGGTGAATTTAATTCAGATGACCATTATGTCTATTACTGTGGGCAAGAATCCCTTAGAAGAAATGGCGTAGCCCTCATAGTCAACAAAAGAGTCCAAAATGCAGTATTTGGGTGCAATCTCAAAAACAACAGAGTGATCTCTGTCTGTTTCCAAGGCAAACCATTCAATATTATGGTAATCTAAGTCTATGCCCTGACCGGGAACGCTGAAGAAGCTAAAGTTGAAGGGTTCCGCAAGACCTCAAGACTTTCTAGAACGAACACCCAAACCAGAAGTCCATTTCATTATAGGGGATGGGAATGCAAAAGTAGGAATTCAAGAGGTACCAAGAGCAACAGACAGACCTGGCCTTGGAGTACAAAATGAAGGGGGACAAACCTAACAGAGTTTTGCCAAGGGAACACCCTCTTCTAACAACACAAGAGAAGACTCTACAAATGGACATCACCAGGTGGTCAATATTGAAATTAGATTGGCTATATTTTTTGCAGACAAAGATGGAGACGTTCTATACTGTCAGCATAAATAAGACCAAGAACTGACTTTGGCTCAAATCATGAACTCCTTATTGCCAAATTCAGACTTAAATTGAAGAAAGTAGGGAAAACCACTAGACCATTCAGGTATGACCTAAATCAGATCCCTTATGATTATACAGGGAAGTGACAAATAGATTCAAGGGATCAGATCTGATAGAATGCCTGATGAACTATGGGTGGAAGCTCATGACACTGTACAAGAGGCAAGGATCAAGACCACCACCAAGAAAAAGAAATTCAAAAGACCAAATGGCTGTCTGAGGAGGCCTTACAAATAGCTGTGAAAAGAAGAGAAGCAAAAAGCAAAGGAGAAAAAGAAAGATATACCCATCTGAATGCAGAGTTCCAAAGAATTGCATGGAGAGATAAGAAAGCCTTCCTCAGTAATCAGCGCAAAGAAATAGAGGAAAACAGTAGAAAAAGAAAAACTAGAGATCTCTTCAAGAATATTAGTGATAGCAAGGGAACATTTCATGCAAAGATGGGCAGAATAAAGGATAGAAATGGTATGGACCTAACAGAGGCAGAAGATATTAAGAAGAGGTAGCAAGAATACACAGAACTGTGTAAAAAAGATCTTCATGACCAAGATAATCACGATGATGTGATCACTCACCTAGAGCCAGACATACTGGAATGCAAAGTCAAGTGTAATTTCGGGAGCATCACTATGAACAAAGCTAGTGGAGTTGAAGAATTCCAGTTGAGCTATTTCAAATCCTAAAAGATGATTCTATGCAAGTGCTGTCCTCCATATGCCTGCAAATTTGGAAAACTCAGCAGTGGCCACAGGACTGGAAAAGATCAGTCATTACAATCCCCAAAAAAGGTAATGCCAAAGAATGCTCAAACTACTGCACTACTGCACTCAACTCACATGCTAGCAAAATAATGCTCAAAATTCTCTAAGCCAGGCTTCAACAGTACATGAACCATGAACTTCTAGATGTTCAAGCTGGATATAGAAAAGGCAGAGGAACCAGAGATAAAATTGCCAACATTTGTTGGATAGAAAAGCAAGAGACTTCCAGAAAGACATCTATTTCTGCTTTATTGACTATGCCAAAGCCTTTGACTGTGTGGATCACAACAAACTGTGGAAAATTCTGAAAGAGATGGGAATACCAGACCACCCTACCTGCCTTCTGAGAAATTTGTATGCAGGTCAAGAAGCAACAGTTAGAACTGGACATGGAACAACAGACTGGTTCCAAATAGGAAAAGGAGTACGTCAAGGCTGCATATTGTCACTTTGTTTATTTAACTTCTATGTAGAGTACATCATGTGAAATGCCAGGTTGGATGAAGCACAAGCTGGAATCAAGATTGCTGGGAAAAATCTCAATAACCTCAGATATGCAGATGACACCACCCTTATGGTAGAAAGCAAAGAACTAAAGAGGCTCTTGATAAAAGTGAAAGAGGTGAGTGAAAAAGTTGGGTTAAAACTCAACATTCAGAAAACTAAGATCATAGCAGCTGGTCCCATCACTTCATGGCAAATGGATGGGGAAGAAATAGAAACAGTGACAGACTACATCTTTTTGTGTGTGCTGCAAAATCACTGCAGACCACCGCAAGCCATGAAATTAAGTGATGCTTGCTTCTTAGAAGAAAAGCTATGACCCACCTAGACAGCATATTAAAAAGCAGATACATAACTTTGCTAACAAAATTTCATCTAGTCAAAGCTATGGTCTTTCCAGTAGTCAGGTATGGATGTGAGAGTTAGACTATAAAGAAAGCTGAGTGCCGAAGAATTGATATTTTTGAACTGTGGTGTTGGAGAAGACTCTTGAGAGTCCCTTGGATGGCAAGGAATCTAAGCTCAGGTTCTTGATGTGTCACTACAAAAAATCCAGTGAGAGACAGATTTATAGGTTCAGTTCAGTTCAGTTCAGTTCAGTCACTCAGTCATGTCTGACTCTTTGCAACCCCATGTTCTGCAGCACGCCAGTCCTCCCTGTCCATCACCAACTCCCAGAGTTTACTCAAACTCATGTCCATTAAGTCAGTGATGACATTCAACCATCTCATCCTCTGTCATCCCCTTCTTCTCCCAACTTCAATCTTTCTCAGCATCAGGATCTTTTCAAATGAGTCAGCTCTTTGCAGCAGATGGCCAAAGTATTGGAGTTTCAGCTTCAACATCAGTCCTTCCAATGAACACCCAGGACTGATCTCCTTTAGGATAGACTGATTGGATCTCCTTGCAGTCCAAGGGACTCTCAAGAGTCTTCTCCAATACCATAGTTCAAAAGCAAAGTGATGTCTCTGCTTTTTAATATGCTATTTAGGCTGGTCATAACTTTCCTGCCAAGGAATAAGCATCTTTTAATTTCATGGCTGCAGTCACCATCTGCAGTGATTTTGGAATCCCCCAATATAAAGTCTGCCACTGTTTCCACTGTTTCCCAATCTATTTGCCATGTAGTGATGGGACCAGATAACATGATCTTAGTTTTCTGAATGTAGAGCTTTCAGCCAACTTTTTCACTCTCCTCTTTCACTTTGATAGGTAAGAGGTAGATTTGTTCAGATTCAGAGAGAAGCATAGCCACAGAGTGTGTGGCATCACAGAGGGTGTATGCATAGGCCATGAAATGTGGTGTGGTTAGTGTTTTTGAGCTCGTATGCATAAGTGGAAGGATTATTCCAACATTTGGGCAACAGTCCTTGGTTTTTGATGGTGCCTCTGTGTGTGTCTTCCCTGGTGGCTCAGACAGTAAAGCATCTGTCTACAATGTGGGAGACCTGGGTTCGATCCCTGGGTCAGGAAGATTCCCTGGAGAAGGAAATGGCAACCCACTCCAGTACTCTTGCCTAGAAAATCCTATGAAAAGCCTGGTGTCCATGGGGTCACAAAGAGTCGGACACAACTGAGCAACTTCACTGGGTGTGTCGTTTAGCTTGCAGATTGAGGATCAAGGTTTAATTTAATTTAGCTTGTCTGTCATCTTGGACCCATTTGATTTTAATTGGTTTATGTTATGCCCTTGGGCTATGCCATTCTGTCAAAAGTTGTGCCCTGCCCCCTTCCTCCCATTTCATGCATTTTCCCTGAGCCCCATCAAGACCCACAATGTCGCCTCTGCAATCTTCTGGAGGGACAACCAGAAAACAGCTGGCCCTTGGGAAGGAAATACTGTATAATATCCAATCCCTCTAGATTTTTAGGCCTTCATCTTCCATGTTTCCTAGAACATGTGCAATAACAGCATCTCTCGGTGAACCCACTAGGGCAGACAACAGGCACACAATGCCTGCTAGAAGTCCATCTGTTGATGGCATTCCTTCAAGGGCAACTGGGCTCCCAGGGATAACATTTGTCACGTTGGGAGTAAGCCCTGCAGGCTGTTTGGACCCAAACCCTTACCACCCTTCTCCTAAAGCTACAAACATATCCCCTGGATCAAATCTGCACTTCACTTTTATGGAACATCTGATCTGTTGCCTCATATATTTTCCCTGAAGCCATTTACTAACTCCTACAACCAGGACCCTGCCCCCTTCTATAGGCAAAATTGCTCCACCCAGCATATTATTAAAATACTCTCAATGCTCCTAACAGGACAAAATAACCCACTCCTTTGTTATTACTTCTGCTATTATCTGAAGTGAGTCTATGGCAATGAAATGCTTACCATTGGAAACACCCAAGCATCTGAATGAAGAGTTCCAAAGAATACAAGAAGAGATAAGAAAGCCTTCTTCAGTGATCAATGCAAAGAAATAGAGGAAAACAACAGAATGGGAAAGACTAGAGACTTCTTCAAGAAAATTAGAGATACCAAGGGAACATTTCATGCAAAGATGGGCTCGATAAAGGACAGAAATGGTCTGGATCTAACAGAAGCAGAAGACATTAAGAAGAGGTGGCAAGAATACACGGAAGAACTGTACAAAAAAGATCTTCACGACCCAGATAATCACCATCATGTGATCACTCATCTACAGCCAGACATCCTGGAATGTGAAGTCAAGTGGGCCTTAGAAAGCATCACTACGGACAAAGCTAGTGGAGGTGATGGAATTCCAGTTGAGCTATTTCAAATCCTGAAAGATGATGCTGTGAAAGTGCTGCACTCAACATGCCAACAAATTTGGAAAACTCAGCAGTGGCCACAGGATTGGAAAAGGTCAGTTTTCATTCCAATCCCAAAGAAAGGCAATGCCAAAGAATGCTCAAACTACCAGACAATTGCACTCATCTCACAAGCTAGCAAAGTAATGCTCAAAATTCTCCAAGCCAGGCTTCAGCAATATGTGAACCATGAACTTCCTGATGTTCAAGCTGGTTTTAGAAAAGGCAGAGGAACCAGAGATCAAATTGCCAACATCTGCTGGATCATGGAAAAAGCAAGAGAGTTCCAGAAAAACATCTACTTCTGCTTTATTGACTATGCCAAAGCCTTTGACTGTGTAGATCACAATAAACTGTGGAAAATTCTGAAAGAAATGGGAATACCAGATCACCTGACCTGCCTCTTGAGAAATCTGTATGCAGGTCAGGAAGCAACAGTTAGAAGGGGACATGGAACAACAGACTGGTTCCAAATAGGAAAAGGAGTAGGTCAAGGCTGTATATTGTCACCCTGCTTATTTAACTTATATGCAGAGTACATCATGAGAAATGCTGGACTGGAAGAAACACAAGCTGGAATCAAGATTGCCGGGAGAAATATCAATCACCTCAGATATGCAGATGACACCACCCTTATGGCAGAAAGTGAAGAGGAACTAAAAAGCCTCTTGATGAAAGTGAAAGAGGAGAGTGAAAAAGTTGGCTTAAAGCTCAACATTCAGAAAATGAAGATCATGGCATCCAGTCCCATCATTTCATGGGAAATAGATGGGGAAACAGTGGAAACAGTGTCAGACTTGATTTTTTTTTGGCTCCAAAATCACTGTAGATGGTGACTGCAGCCATGAAATTAAAAGATGCTTACTCCTTGGAAGAAAAGTTATGACCAACCTAGATAGCATATTCAAAAGCAGAGACATTACTTTGCCAACTAAGGTCTGTCTAGACAAGGCTATGGTTTTTCCTGTGGTCATGTATGGATGTGAGAGTTGGACTGTGAAGAAGGCTGAGCGCCAAAGAATTGATGCTTTTGAACTGTGGTGTTGGAGAAGACTCTTGAGAGTCCCTTGGACTGCAAGGAGATCCAACCAGTCCATTCTGAAGGAGATCAGCCCTGGGATTTCTTTGGAAGGAATGATGCTAAAGCTGAAACTCCAGTACTTTGGACACCTCATGTGAAGAGTTGACTCATTGGAAAAGACATTGATGCTGGGAGGGATTGGGGGCAGGAGGAGAAGGGGATGACAGAGGATGAGATGGCTAGATGGCATCACTGACTTGATGGACGTGAATCTGAGTGAACTCCGGGAGTTGGTGATGGACAGGAAGGCCTGGCGTGCTGCGATTCATGGGGTCGCAAAGAGTCGGACACGACTGAGCGACTGAACTGAACTGTTCATGGGGTTCTCAAGGCAAGAATACTGAAGTGGTTTGCCATTCCCTTCTCCAGTGGACCACATTCTGTCAGACCTCTCCACCATGACCTGCCAGTCTTGGGTTGCCCCGCAGGCATGCCTTAGTTTCATTGAGTTAGACAAGGCTGTGGTCCTAGTGTGATTAGATTGACTAGTTTTCTGTGAGTATGGTTTCAGTGTGTCTGCCCTCTGATGCCTCTTGCAACACCTACCATCTTACTTGGGTTTTCTTACCTTGGGCGTGGGGTATCTCTTCATGGCTGCTCCAGCAAAGTGCAGCCACTGCTCCTTACCTTGGATGAGGGCTACCTCCTCACCACCGCCCTTCCTGACCTTCAGTGTGGGATAGCTCCTCTAGGCCCTCCTGTGCCTGCACAGCCACCGTTCTTTGGACGTGGTGTGGCTCCTCCCGGCTGCCGCCTCTGACCTCCGACGTAGGGTAGCTCCTCCTGGCCACCGCCCCTGACCTCGGATACAGGGTAGCTCCTCTTGGCCGTTCCTGTGCCGTCACAGCCTGGCACTCTCGGCCACTGCCCCTGACCTCAGACGTGGGGTAGCTCCTCTTGGCCGCACTTAGCGCGCCGGTCACAGTCCCTTAAACCTACCCAGGATGGAGAAGGAAATGGCAACCCACTCCAGTGTTCTTGCCTGGAGAATCCCAGGGACGGAGGAGCCTCGTGGGCTGCCATCTATGGGGTCGTACAGAGTCAGACAAGATTGAAGCGACTTAGTAGCAGCAATCCTACCCAGCATGGGTCATGCTAGAGACCTCAGGGATGCCCAGCTCCAGCTTGGGGTCCCACGAGGTTGACTTGCCTCGACCTGCTTAGGGATCTGGTCCTTGGGAAGTTGTCACACCTCAACCATTGTGGGGATCTACACCCTGACCTGGGGATGCCCAGCCCTCAGGTTGCAACAGTACTGGGTAGGATAAGCTTCAGAAAGACTCAGTCCTAAGGAAGCCCACCCATGGAAATAGAAAGAGTTCTATTAGTTATGGGACTGCGCCTGGTGTCAGCAGTAACTCAGGAGTCCAATGAGAACCCCATTGCCTTTCTGAAAAGTCTAAAATAGGCCCTCCAATAGTTTACAGTCTGGATTTAGACTCTTATGAGGGACAAGTGATTTTAAAGGACAAATTCCTGTCCCAATGTATGTCAGACATCCGGATAAAGTTACAACAGCTACAGCAGCAGGACCCTGCTTGCCTCTTTGGATGAGATGGTGCAGACAGCCACCAATACCCTTCATAACAAAACAGGAGAGGGAGGCCAAGGCCCCGGAAAGGGAGAAAAGCAAAGAGGTATGCCCAGATGCTGGTTGCCCTCCAGGGAAGCACTATGGCAGACACCAAGTCCTTAAAGGACAAGGCACGAGGCATATGCCTAATCTGTAGACAAGTGGGACATTGGGCCAAAGAGTGTTCAAACTGTGGCAAGTCTCCTAAAATGGCTTGCTACAAATGCCATCAGTTGGGACACTGGGTGGTACTTTGCCCTTAGGACCAAGAGCCTCAAGGTCGAGCACCAAGGCGTCCCTCACTGTGGTTCAACAGGACTGAAGCGGCCCACTCCAGCCAGCCCACCTGTCACAGATAACCATCATGGGGCTGGAGCCAAGGGTGCAATTAGATGTGGCAGGTAGGTCTGAGAATTTCTTGATTGACACAGGGACTACTACCATGTCCTGACCTCCTACTCCGGAGCCTTCTCCTCTCAAACTTGTATCAACTTGGGTGGTACAGGAAAAACAGTTACAAAAAAAATTCACCTGAGCACTTCTTTGTTGCTAGGATAGACAAATATTTTCCCACCAGTTTCTGGTGGTCCCTGTGAGTCCTACTCCCTTATTGGGCAGAGATCTCTCTCTGCATTTGAAATCTTGCCGCTATTGTAGTCCTGGTAGACGATGCTTTAAAACTCTTCTCTTAGGGGCAAACTAACTATTTTTACCAGCCACCAAGTGAAACAACTTCTGAATGGGAGAGGCCATTTATGGATGTTTGGTCAAAGGATCCTCAGATATCAAGTAGTGCTGATGGAAAATCCAGGCCTGATTATATCCCTTTGTGAGGTTCTTAACCCAGCTACCCTCTTCCCTACACCCAAGGTCTCTCTCCCCTTTCACTCTTGCCTAGAAGCCTTGGACCACTGGACAGAACTCCAAGAGGGATTGTTGGAAGATCCTCTGACCAAATCCTGAGGAAATCTGGTACACTTATGGAAGCAGCTTTGTCTTGGATGAAAAAGAAGAAGCAGTCTCCAATTTAGAGATTATAGAGGCTAAACCTTTGCCACCTGGTACTTCAGCCCAATTGGCTCAACTTATAGCCCTGACTCAAATTTTAGAGCTTGGTAAAGGAAAAAGACTAGCCATTTACACTGACTCCATGTATGCCTTTCTGGTGCTACATGCACAAGCTGCTATTTGGAAAGAAAGAGGCGACTTGACCACCTGAGGGTCCCCAATCAAATATGGTGATGAAATCCACAGACTCTTGGATGCAGTCCATCTGCCCACTGAAGTTTTAGTCTCCCGCTGTAAAGGATGCCAAAAAGGGAGCACGAAAGTGGCACGAGGGAACCAAGCAGCTGATCAGGCAGCTAAGAGAGAAGCATTGCAGAACCATGACCTAATAGGTGTTGCCGCCTTAGTTCCAAGGATTAATTTGCCAGAAACTGCTTCATATACTGAAGGTGAGACTTTTAAAGCTAAGAGTGAGGGCTTTCAAGAAGACCATATGGAGTGGTTCCAAAAGGAGGGACTCCTTTTTCTGCCTGGGATTCTCCAGTGGAAGTTGGTTAACTCCTTACATGCCACCACTCATTTATGGGAGAAGGCCCTCCAAAGATTATTAGAGAGGTCCTTCAGAGGGACAGGCCTCCAAACGACTATAAGACAAGTGGTTTCCTTTTGTCCCACTTGCCAATTAACCCCCAAGGAGCTCAAAGACCCCAGCTGGTCCAGCCCATCCAGTGGCATGGGACCTACCCAGGAGAGGACTGGCAGATGGACTTCACTCAGGTGCCAGTTTCCCAAAGGTACAAATACCTACTAGTCATGATAGATACATTCACAGGATGGACTGAAGGCTTTCCCATCTAGCCTGAGGAGGTGGTTAAAACAACTGCTCCATGAAATCATTCTGAGATTTGGTCTGCCTAGATCATTACAAACTGACAATGGGACATGATTTACTTCTAAGATCACCCAAGGGTTCTCTAAAGCATTGGGCATTACTTATTACCTCCATTATGCCTGGAGGCCTTAGTCTTCAGGAAAAATAAAAAGAGCCAACCAATTCTTAAAATCAGCAATAAAAAAGATAACCCGGGAGATCTTATACCATGGCCATTGGGCAATTCCAACAAGATATATTCTTGTGGGGTGTCAACTAGGACCCAAAAGATTCTAAAGAGCCACCACTATATGCTCCAGGGACTCAAGTCCTAATTAAAGTCTGGAAAGATGGGTCCCCAAAGGCTCAGCTCCAGCCCACATGGAAGGGCCCCTACCCTATAACACTTTGTACCCCCACAGCAGTCAAGGTACAAGGGCATGGCTCCTGGATCCACTACTCACAAGTCAAGCCATGAAAGAAAACAAAAGAGGACACTCAATACATCTGTGAGCCCCTGGAGATCTCAGATACCCATTCAGGATTACAAATGAGTGCCATTCTAGCGAACACCCCAAAATTAATTTTCTGGGGATAAGATTTCTCAGGACAGCTCTAAAGAGCCAGCGCAGATTGGCAGGGGTTGTACTCCAAATTAGACAGGAGATAGAGCTCCTGATCCCTGAACATGGAGGGACTTGGGCCATCTTGAATGAGACATGTTGTTTCTGGGTAAATACCTCCAGCTAAGTTAAAGAAAGTCTCACAGTCCTTAAGAAAAACATTGAGATCATATGAGATCTCAAAGAATGAGCTGGAGAATTCTCAGGGTGGCTACAATCTCTCTTTTGGGGATCCTTCTCCTGGCGAGGGGGGATTTAGAGTTGGCCAATGCCCTTACTAACCCCTGTTATCACCATATTGATGCTGCTTATGATTGCTCCATGTATTATCAATTGTTTAACCCATTTTATCTCTGCCCAGGTCAACAAGCCAAAGAATGCAGTGCGAGTTCAACAAGGATATATAAAATTATACCTGACCACGAAAAATATAACTCACCCTTAGATGGACATCGCTGTAAGGACTCTGAGGCCTGAGACTAGCGAGAGGGGGAGGCCCAAGGTCCCTTGCCATCCCAGCTCAGCAGGAAGTAGCCAGAGAGACTTCAACACCCCTACTTCCAAAGAATTGGGTCCCCCATCTCTTGAGGGGGAAATGTTGGGTAATTAGAGTAGGAAAAAGGAGTCCAAAATGGCGGTGGCTAAAAGACAAAGAAAGGGAAAAGCTCGTGAAAATGGAGCAAAAGAAAATCCACAGACCTGAGTGAGAACCTCAGGTGAAAAAAACAGCCCTCCTGGCTAACCCAATTTGCAAAGGAGCATGGAGACAAATGTATAAAAAGAGGAAGCCAAGATGATTGAGGACGCCCCTTTGTGGTCGGCCTGCCCTCACGTCCCAAGGGTGTACTATCCTTTGTTTGTCAAGTAAAACTGAGCTGTAACCAAGCGGTAACACTGGTCCACCATTTCAAATCTGTGCTGTGGCAAGACAGAACCGAGGAAATTACACCCTCCCCCAACATCTGCCACATCTGCTTCAGCCATTTTTCTGTCGATGGACTTTTAGGTTGCTTCCATATTCCGGCTATTGCAAACAGTGCTACAGTGAGCATCAGGGTGCATGTGTCTTTTTGAATGATGATGTCCTCAGGGTATATGCCTGGTAGTGGAGCTGCTGAGTCACTGGTAGTTCTAGTTTTAGTTTTTTTAAGGAGCCTCCATACTGTTCTCCATAGTGGTTGAATCAATTTACATTTCCACCAAGAGTGTAGGAGGGTTCCCTTTTATCCACATCCTCTCCAACATTTATTGTTTGTAGATTTTTTAAAATTAATGTATTTATTTTAATTGGAGGCTAATTACTTTACAATATTGTAGTGGTTTTTGCCATACATCGACATGAATCAGCCATGGGACATGTGCCCCCCATCCTGAAACCCCTCCCACCTCCCTCCCCATCCGATCCCTCAGGGTCATCCCAGTGCACCAGCCCTGAGTGCCCTGTCTCATGCACCAAACCTGGACTGGCGATCTATTTCACATAAGGTAATACACACGTTTCTAGGCCATTCTCTCAAATCATCCCACCCGCGCCGTCTCCCGCAAAGTCCAAAAGTCTGTTCTTTACATCTGTGTCTCTTTTGCAGTCTCATATATAGGGTCATTGTTACCATCTTTGCAAATTCCATATATATGCATTAATATACTGTATTGGTGTTTTTCTTTCTGACTTACTTCGCTCTGTATAATAGTCTCCAGTTTCATCCACCTCATTAGAAGTGATTCAAATGCATTCTTTTTAATAGCTGAGTAATATTCCATTGTATATATGTACCAAAGCTTTCTTATCCATTTGTCTACTGATGGACATCTAGGTTGCTTCCATGTCCTGGCTATTATAAACAGAGCTGTGATGAACTTTGGGGTACACGTGTCTCTTTCAATTCTGGTTTCCTCAGTGTGTATGCCCAGCAGTGGGATTGCTGGGTCGTATGGGAGTTCTAGTTCCAGTTTTTAAGGAATCTCCACACTGTTTTCCATAGTGGCTGTACTAGTTTGCATTCCCACCAACAGTGTAAAAGGGTTCCCTTTTCTCGGCACCCTCTTCAGCATTTATTGCTTGTAGACTTATTGATAGCAGCCATTCTGACTGGCATGAGATGGTACCTCATTGTAGATTTTTTGATGATGACCATTCTGACTGGTTTGACATGATATCTCATTGTAGTTTTGATTTGCATTTTTCTAATAATTAGTGATGTTGAATATATTTTATGTGCCTCTTGGCCATTGTATGTCTTCCTTGAAGAAATATCTGTTTTTCTTCAGAGTATTCATCACTACTAAAATTAATTTACATATTTTAAAAAATTGTCTTTCTCCAGGAGGGCAGGAACTTTATTTACTACTGTATCTCTAGAGCCTATTGGTGCATACCTTTGTACATCTAAAATCTGCAAAACAAATGAATATTATGTGTTTTTTTGTTGTTATGTTGGTGTGGTTGTTATTGTGCAAAGCAATTGTTTCTTTTTTTTTTTTTACCGTGATAAACTCAACTCTTCCTCCTTCTCAGAGACTAGCATGCTGCTATCTCCTTCAACATTATGTTAGATTCATTAATTTTTGTATTCATTCAATATACAGTATTCAAGATTCTCTTAAATAAATGCTCCTTCACTCCCATTCTGTCAGCATCTCTGGGATGTTTCCTCAGCATCAGACAATCACAAAAGCATGAAAACCCAGGCTGTTTATCCCATCAGGACTCACTATCTACCTGCAGATAAACTTGACCAGGGAATTAAATATGATAATTTTATCATTTCACTGCACAAGAAAGGCACTGTTATCTGTTGATCTGAATGGATAGATTTACCCTTTCATTTCATTTCCTTCCTAGCACTAGAGTTATCAGTTCCTAGCCATTTCCATTTCTAGGCTTTTACTTATTTGTAGTGTCTTCTGCTGACTCAGTAACCTTTGTGGTAATTACATAAAATATTATCAAATATTGAAACCAATGGCCTTTTTAATCACCATATAATTCTTATATTAAATATGGCCTGCAGCAAATTTTATATTTTATCTAAATTAAAATGTAATTTCATAAATGTTTAACTTTGGGAAGCATTGTCTAGGTTTTAAGTAAGATTACACTGTATGTTAATAAATTTCTGTGGAATATCCATTCATTTACATTTTGAAAGGAAAAAAAATCCAATTAAAAAAAATTGTCCTCCTCACTGTTCCTCAAGCATAACATATAACATTGGTTTGGTTTATCATTTCTTCAAGCAAGTCTTCTAACCTCAAAATACTCTTTGTTTTACCATAGATTATCTACTGGTCCTTCACAGTTGAACCTGAATGTCACCTTCTCCATAAAATTTCTCCAAGGCTTCAACTGCAATTATCCCAACCTTCCTTTAGGATTATATAGCTCTTCTAATAATGTTTTAAATTAGAATATAATTCCTCTACAACCTTGTGTTAGTTTCTGCTGTGCCATGAAGTGAACCAGCCATATGCATACCCACACCCCCTCCCTCTTGGACCTCCTTCCCACCCACCGTTCTCCCACCCCTCTAGATCATCACAGAGCACCAGTGAACGCCCTGTGCTTCATAGCAACTCCGCACTAGTTATCTATTTTACGCGTATCAGTGTAGATATGTCAATCCCAATCTCCCAAGTAGTCCCCGCCTCCCCTTCCCCCACTGTGCCCACATGTGAGATCTCTATACCTACCTCTCTATTCCTGCCCTGTGGAGAGATTAATCTGTACCATTTTTCTAGAGTCCATATGTATACTTTAATGTATGATATTTGTTTTTCTCTTTCTGACTTACTTCACTCTCTATGACAGAAAGGCTTTTACTGAAAACTTTTTTCTGGATGAGAACATATAGGTAATTTATCTTGGCTAAACACATCATACATTTCAACTATAGCATTATGTGTCTCCAAGGCACCCACAAGAGATACTTGGAATGCCACTACCTGAAACATTGAAAAATATATGTATTTACTCTTGAAGCACTTTGCCAGTCATGAGATGACTACAAGTTCTGATTTGTCCCCTGTCATTCTCAAAAATATTCTGGATTAGTGTTGCATCATATGGTCATATTAAAGATTCTTGAGCTATAGCTTTTAACTGTGTATTATTTAATTAATTAGCTGCTTATCTTAGATTTAGAAGTGATGACATTCCATTTTTTTCTCTCAGTGCAAGATATTCATAATGCCTCAACTGTCGTGGGTTCTACAGTCAAGTCCCTTATTCTACACTGTCGGTGGGAGAAGCCCACAGCCAGTCAAATCTGTATTTTCAGCACTCCTGGGGGGATCATTTGACACCTCCTCTCCCTAGACTTGTCACACTCACCATTGGCTTAGTTTACTCAATTGTGAAGAAAACAACGAAGACCACTTTCCAAGTCTATTGGGAGTATATAGCAGGATCGCATACACATAAAAGCACATACTATGAACTGTGAAATGTTATCCAGTGTGTGTTACCATCAGTGGTCTGAACTTCTGGGGAGATGATGCCCTCTCCCAACCTCAGTTAAACTTTCTGTTTACTTGTGTATTTTTAGAATGATCCAACAAAGAAACAATACAAATGAACTTACTTACAAAACAGAAAAAGACTCACAGACTTAGAAAATGAACTTATGGTTGTCGGGGGGGAGGGGGGAAGGGATAGTTAGGGATTCGGGGAAGGTCATGTACACACTGCTGTAATTAAAATGGATAGCCAACAAGGACCTACTGTATAATACATAGAACTCTGCTCAACGTTATGTGTCAGGGTGGATGGGAGTGGGTTTAGGGGGAGAATGGATACATGTATATGTATAGCAAAGTCCCTTCACTGTTCACCTTAAACTATCCCAACATTGTAAATCAGCTGTACCCCAATAAGAAATAAAAGGTTTAAAATTTGGGGAAAAAGAGAATGATCAAAACTTATCTTTTAACAAATATTTATTTATGTATTTATTTGGCTGTGTTGGGATCCTCCATCTTCATTGCAGATCATGAGATTTTTGGTTGTGGCATACAGGATTTATTTCTCTGACCAAGGCTTGAACCTAGGCCTCCTGCATTGGAAGTGTGGAGTCCTGGCCTCTGGACCACTAGGTAAGTCCCTCAAACCTTACCTTTTCTATGTGTTTCTTGGGAAGAAAAATAAGCAGCCTCAGCTGGGTCATTTGAGAAAAGATGGACTTAGACTAAAAGACTGTTCTAGGGATATGGGAGGTGGTGATGATAGTTGGGAAGGGATGGGGGTGGAGAGCCTGTTCTGAGTTGCTGACGCTCCTCATGGACGGCAGGCACACAGAGGCTGTGTGATGACTCCTGCTTCCTTGGCAGGTGGAGCTGCTTGCTGGCTCAGAGGGATTGGAGCCACTGAGTGGCTAAGACCTGCCCGCAGCTTGAACCTACCACTTGGCTTTTTAAGAAATCTTTCTCATTCTGACTTGGATGGACTTGGCCCCCAGGACAAAAGCTGCTTCTGAACCTTTAATTACTGAGGTTTATTTTCTTCTCTGGAAAGAAACATAGACTCCCAAGTTTAATCATCTCTTTGGCAGGTGGCACACAGTTTCCCTGTTAATTAATCTTTAATGTCATTAATTGGCTTGTCTGTGTGATGACAAGGCAAAGAGTAAACACAGTTTGCAAATCAACTGAATTCTCATCTGAAACAGCATTCTGTTTGCAGGGTGAATAAAAACAATGACATGCGTTTCACTGACTGGACTTCTGGTGCCTGGATGATAAAACTATTGAACCAAAAAAAAAAAAAAAAACCCACCTCAGAAAACCATCTCTGTGGCAGATGTGCTAATTGAAAGTTTTCTTTGGCACCAGTCCCCTCCCCCTTGAAAACTGTCTCAGCGGTGTGTTATGGATTAGAGGTGAGGCTGGAAAGCCAGTATTGTAACAAGCATGGCTTCTCCCCCATGCCCACGTACTTCTCTTCATATTGATTTTGCCTCCACGGCTTCCCAGGTGGTGAAGTGGTAAAGAATCTGCCTGCCAATGTAGGAGATAGGAGTTTGATCCCTGAGTTGGGAAGATCCCCTGGTGAAGGAAATGGTAACCCACTCTAGTATTCTTGCCTGGAGGATTCCATGGACAGAGGAGCCTGACAGGCTATATAGTGCATGGGGTCACAAAGAGTTGGACATGACCGAGCACCACGCATACAAGTACATTATGCTACCATGGTCTACTTTATTTATTTATTTATTTTTAAATTTTTATTTTTACTGTATTTTGCTTTACAATACTGTATTGGTTTTGCCATACATTGACATGAGTCTGCCACGAGTGTACATGAGTTCCCAATCCTGAACCCCCCTCTCACGATATGTTCGGTGCTGGTGCATGAGGAAGATCCAGAGACATGGTCTACTTTAAATCAAATCTCCATTCCAAGTAGATTCAGTGATGAGCCATTCGGTTGGGGTCACCTGCTGTCCCTACACCCATGGTAGAGACTTAGTAGGGACAAAAATCCATATAAAATGAGGGCTGTGGGCTAGCTTGGGTCAGCATCTCCTGGGAGGTGTTAGAAATACGAATCCTTAAGCACCACCCCCAAATGACTGAATTGGAAACTCAGGGGCTGCAGCCAGAATTTGTGTTGTAAGGAGCTTTCCACACTCAGCGCATGCTCGGTTGCATCCCACCCTTTGTGACCCCATGGACTGTAGCCCTCCAGGCTCCTCTGCCCATGGGATACTCCAGGCAAAAATACTGGAGTGGGTTGCCATTTCCTCCTCCAGGGATCTTCTTGACCCAGGGATCAAACCCGCGATTTCTGCATTGCAGGGGGATCCTTTAGCACATTCAAATGTGGTTGGCTTCTGGGAACCACTGGTACAGAGCCTCTCTGTATCCACTTCATGTAAGCAGAAGGGCATTGCTCCCTCTCCTCACTGAGGGAACCTCCTCAACGAGGAAAAATGTAAGAGATGACTTGTTTTAATGGGGTGACTCCACTTGACTTCCTGGTAAAATGCTGTGAGAAGTAAATTGCTTTTTCCTGGCCTCAAATGCCGCTGTAACACTTGGCCCTGAGCAGTTTCTGACCTCTGGGAGTGGAAGTGGCCGTTTCAATTTCTTCATTTTCTGATGTCATTCCTAGTTTACGGAGGGAAATGATTAGGGCAGGGAAGCTGGCCTCTAAGAGGACGCAGAAGACAAGTGGCTCCACACGACGGAGAAAATACTCCAGACTGAGCACAGAACTCTGCTGAGGAAAGGAAAGGAAATTCATGCTGATTTTGGAAAGCTGTAATCCTGGGACCTGTGTGAGAGACAGCGAAGATGGTGGGAATGGGGCCTTGCTGACTTGTATGGACAGAAAGGAGCTGAGCTATTGCCCCCGGCTGGGAGGAGGGAACACCTGTGTCTTCCTCTCTCTCGGGTAGCCTTGGCCAAGTCTTGAAAGGGAGCAGACAGAAAGTCCAAGAGAACCAAGCCTTCCCCCAGGTGAGGAAACCAAGCCTCTGAGTTTTCTTTAATGCTCTGATGGTCTTCCCTCAAATCCTTTCCCAGACTTGCTGATCCCTGTTAAAATTTGCATCTTTGCAAATATCCCAGGACTCAAAGCCAATGTCACATTTGAAATCAGAGAACAGCAGTCTGTAAGAAATAGGACTTATATTTCAGGGTTTCGACTGGCAGGGACAGGAGCTCTGTAGTTTCCTTTATTATATTTTGTTGATGGAGAAGCTTGGGCATAAGAACTAATTCCAGCATTTATCTATTCCTCCTAACTTATTAGGGAGTCGAGGACTATTTTGGACTGTTGAGGAAATTATATGACAAGTTAGTAACAAATGAAAATAGGTATCGTGATTAACTTTCTTCTATACTGCTAAATTTCAAATCCTGAAATTTTTCTTCTTTCCCTTCCCTTCCTTCTCTTTTCTCTTTCTTCTCCCTGTTCCTCCTTTTTCTTCTTTTAATTGCAAAAATCTTTGCATGAATACAGATGGGTAAGAATAAGGCCTTTATAGTCCTCCCTTCTAAAAAGTTCATTATTTTTGCCTTATGTTGACATGTTATAAATATTTCTTCATAGAATACAGACCCACTTAAAGGAATGCATCTTGTGGTAGGTTTAAAAAAAATTTTTCCCCATTAAATACAGGGAAAAACATACTGGCAAGAATACACAGAGGAACAAAACAAAAAAATCTTAACAACTCAGATAGCCAAGATGGTGTGATCCTTTGCCAGATGTCCTGTATGTGAAGTCAAGTGGGCCTTAGGAAGCATCACTACAATCAAAGCTAGTGGAGGTGATGGAATTCCAGTTGAGCTATTTCAAATCCTGAAAGATGATGCTGTGAAAGTGCTGCACTCAATATGCAGCAAATTTGGAAACCTCAGCAGTGGCCACAGGACTGGAAAAGGTCAGTTTTCATTCCAATCCCAAAGAAAGGCAATGCCCAAGAATGCTCAAACTACTGCAGAGTTGCACTCATCTTACATGATAGCAAAGTAATGCTCAAAATTCTCTAAGCCAGGCTTCAGCAGTACGTGAATGATGAACTTCTAGATGTTCAAGCTGGATTTAGAAAAGGCAGAGGAACCAGAGATCAAATTGCCAACATCTGCTGGATCATCAAAAAAGCAAGAGAGTTCCAGAAAAACATCTATTTCTGCTTTACTGACTATGCCAAAGCCTTTGGCTGTGTGAATGACAACAAACTGTCAAAAATTCTGAAAGAGATGGGACTATCAGACCACCTGACCTGCCTCTTGAGAAATCTGAATGCAGGTCAGGAAGCAACAGTTGGAACTGGACATGGAACAACAGACTAGTTCCAAACCAAGATGGAGTATGTCAAAGTTGCATATTGTCACCCTGCTTACTTGACTTATATGCAGGTATATCATGAGAAATGCTGGACTGGATGAAGCACAGGCTGGAATAAAGATTGCCAGGAGAAATCTCAATAACCTCAGATACACAGATGAACCACTCTTGTGGCAGAAAGTGAAGAAGAAGTAAAGAGCCTCTTGAGGAAAATGAAAGAGAAGAGTGAAAAAGTTGGCTTAAAGCTCAACATTCAGAAAACTAAGATCGTGGCATCCAGTCCAATCACTTCATGGCAAATAGATGGGGAAACGGAAACAGTAGCAGACTTTATTTTGGGGGGCTCCAAAATCACTGCAGATGGTGAATGCAGCCATGAAATTAAACAATGCTTGCTGCTTGGAAGGAAAGTTATGATCAACCTAGACAGCATATTAAAAAGCAGAGTCATTACTTTGCCAGCAAAGGTCCGTCTAGTCAAGGCTATGGTTTTTCCAGTGGTCATGTATGGACGTGAGAGTTGGATTTAAAGAAAGCTTGCTGCTGCTGCTAAGTCACTTCAGTTGTGTCCGACTTTGTGTGACCCCATAGACTGCAGCCCACCAGGCTCCCCCGTCCCTGGGATTCTCCAGGCAAGAACACTGGAGTGGGTTGCTATTTCCTTCTCCAATGCATGAAAGTGAAAAGTGAAAGTGAGAATTGATGCTTTTGAATTGTGGTGCTGGAGAAGACTCTTGAGAGTCCCTTGGACTGCAAGGAGATCCAACCAGTCCATCCTAAAGGAAATCAGTCCTGAATATTCATTGGAAGGACTGATGCTGAAGCTGAAACTCCAATACTTAGGCCATCTGATGCAAAGAACTGATTCTGCAGAAGAGTCTATGATGCTGGGAAAGATTGAAGGCAGGAGGAGAAGGGGAAGACAGGATGAGATGATTGGATGGCATCACCCAGTTGATGGATGTGAGTTTGAGCAAGTTCTAGGAGTTGGGGATGGACAGGGAAGCCTGGCATGTTGCGGTCCATGGGGTTGCAAACAGCTGGACTTGAATGAGCAACTGAACTGAACTGAGCAGGGAAAAACAAATTTAATTTTCAAAATAGCCCATATATTTATAGGTATTCCATACTTGATGTGATACCTTGTTAACTGAAAGGTCTAAATATCAGAAATGCTGCTATTGCTTTGCATGGTCCTGTGGTTGTTGATGGCAGCTCTGAAGCTGGAGTGATCCATTGGAGATATGGGTGTTGCTCTGCAGTTGCTCAGTCGTGTCCAACTTGGAAGGAAAGTTATGATCAACCTAGACAGCATATTAAAAAGCAGAGTCATTATTTTGCCAGCAAAGGTCTGTCTAGTCAAGGCTATGGTTTTTCCAGTGGTCATGTCAGGCTTTTCTGTCCTTCACTGTCTCCTGGAGTTTTCTCAAATTCATGTCCATTGAGTCAGTGATGCTATCTAACCATCTCATCCTCTTCCACCCCCTTCTCCTTTTGCCTTCAATCTTTCCCAGAATTTGAGTCTTTTCTAATAACTCAGTTATTTGCATCAGGCATCCAAAATTGGAACTTCAGCTTCAGTATCAGTCCTTTCAATGAATATTCAGGGTTGAATTCCTTTAGGATTGATTGGCTTGATCACCTTGCTGTCCAAGGGACTCTTGAGAGTCTTCTCCAGCACCACAATTTGAAAGTATCAATTCTTTGGTGCTCAGTCATTTTTAGGGTTCAACTCTCACATCCATAGATGACTGGGTCTATGTACTTCCACACTGCCCAGTGGTTGAATGACAGCTATACTTCTGATAAGGAACAATGTTGGATGAGAAAGCTCTCATTGGCCAACAGAAATTCCTGGAGAATTACCACCTGAGCTGCCACCTGGATATACCACTTGGCAGCTGTGAGAAGCAGTAACTCAGTATTGAGTGAGGGATCTGGGTGCTGCACCCCAGCATCCACTACTGTCTACTTCTTTTACTGCTTGGACCCATTTGCTGTGGAAGTTCAACCTATCTAGATACAGCTCCTCTAGAACTCTGGTTGGTCTATTTTGGTGGGAAAATTTACAAGGGTAAGGTTTGTGAAACAAATTATAGCCCCCACTGCCATAGTTCAGGCTGGCGCCCCAGGTGTTCGTGGGGCATAACTAACGCTCCTTCCTGCATGGCCCATTGTGACTCTCACACTCTGCCAGCACCTCTTCTGTCATGGTTTAGCTGATGGGGTGACCCAAACTCTCATCTTTGAGGAGTCTGGGCACATGGTTACTATGCCCTTCTCATGCTATGAACTCTTTTCTTCTTGACCATTTTCTGCCACAGTTAGGCAATGTGTGTGTGTGTGTGTGTGTGTGTGTGTGTGTGTGTGTGTGTGTGCAACCTCAGTCACTTCAGTCATGACTGACTCTTTGCAACCTTATGGACTGTAGCCCACTTTGCACCTCTGTCCTTGGGATTCTCCAGTAAGAATGCTGGAATGGGTTGCTCTGCTCTCTTCCAGGGGATACCCCTAAAGCCAGGGCTTGAACCCATGTCTCCTTCACTGCAGGCAGATTCTTTAAAAACTGTGCCACTTGGTAAGCTCCACAATAAGGCTGCTGCTTCTGCTGCTAAGTCGCTTCAGTTGTGTCCGACTCTGTGCGACCCCATAGACGGCAGCCCACCAGGCTCCCCCGTCCCTGGGATTCTCCAGGCAAGAACACTGGAGTGGGTTGCCATTTCCTTCTCCAATGCATGAAAGTGGAAAGTGAAAGTGAAGTCCCTCAGTCACTCAGACTCTTAGCGACCCCATGGACTGCAGCCTACCAGTCTCCTCTGTCCATGGGATTTTCCAGGCAAGAGTACTGGAGTGGGTTGCCATTGCCTTCTCCCCACAATTAGGCAGGGGAGTATTAAAAAGCTCCAGTGAATCAACTGAATTTCCAGTAGAGTTTCCTCTGGTGTCATGGTGTAGCAATAGTTCAACATCCTCCTGAAGGTCAGTGCCAATTACTCTTTTCAGCATAATGAACTTCCTTGTGATGCAGTCTCTTGGCATAAGGTACCTGAAGTGATAGCCCAGCAGCCAGGGCTTATAGATAAATGGTACTCTTTCTGTATCCCCTGGTAGTACTGCCCTCCCTCTGGGAATATGAATCTCTTGACCCAAGGCCCTACATTTATGTGGATGAGAGAAAAGCTCCCAACTGAGAGTGAAGGTAAGTGGAGTTGCTCCTATGTCTGTTCCTTAGTTCTCTGATCTATGTATTCTGCCAATAGGAACACAGAACCATACAGTGGATTTAGGGTGTATACCAGGTCTTGGAGGGTGGTGCCCATCCCTGAAGGTGTCATCTCCAAGCTGGTGCCTCATCTATGTCATCAAAAGGTTGTTCTAAGGCCCTATTTCGCCAG
Source organism: Capra hircus (assembly GCF_001704415.2). Taxonomy (NCBI): domain Eukaryota; kingdom Metazoa; phylum Chordata; class Mammalia; order Artiodactyla; family Bovidae; genus Capra; species Capra hircus. The sequence goes on along the minus strand of NC_030828.1, from coordinate 12,686,541 downwards.
CAGTTTCTAGGCAATGTGGTAGAAGTTGAATGGACCCTATAATTTTGTGTCAAATGCCTTCTCTTCTAGGCTGTAAAATAGAGCCCTCAGTCTGATGAAATGTGGAAGAGGATCCTTTATCAGGTCAACCACTTAAGCCATTATGTATTGATGCTACTATACCCTGCAATCAGGAGAGCAAAGCTATATTCAGAATATGTGTAATCTCAGTAAATGTAAATGAGTACTCAACTTTTTACCAAGTGACTCATGTCCTCATGCATGATGTCCTTAGTCCTTATGTATGATGGTGCCATACTGGAAGCTTAACGTTGGTCCCTGTAACCAGGGGGCTAAACTTTCTGCAGTGTCAGTCCCAGAACAGCACCAGTAAGCTGGAACCCAGGTTGGGTCCAGGCATAGTCTCCACCCCTGCTTACTTTGGCTGCTGTTTTTTTTTTTTTTTGGCTGCTGTTTTTATGCAGCCGCTGTTTCAGAACTCAAGTTGTCAACTGGTTAAGTCATTTTGTTTGGTTGGTTGGTTCTTCTCTGTTTGATAGTCTCTATTGAGCATGAACATTCAAAACAAAGATCTCATCGTGCTCAATCCCACATCCATTAATGTATCTCTCCCACAGGTCTTTTTGTCCTCATATGCTCCTAACCAATCAGCTGAGTCATTTGCCACTGCCATCTTTAAGCAAAATATTCTTAACCTTAAATAGGTAGATCTGAATCCGTGGATCCCTTTCTTTTCAATCAGGGTCTTGAAAATAGGTTACTGGACTTTCCAGGATTGGATTTCAATCTTCTCTGGAGCTCAACTATAATTATGATTAATTTCTGGTCCTAATCCTCAGCTCTTTTCTACTCCCTGGTTACAACAGATGAACATCTCTTTATATGCTTCCAAGGAAGTCCTCTGTCTTTGACTTACTGTCGGGGTCCAGCCCCAGTGGATCCAGGGTAATTCGAAGGGGAGACGGAGTAGGCATCCTAGGAAAGAACTTATTTAATTACATATATAAACAGAGATTAGAAAAAGATAGTGTAGTAGGAAATATTAGTGGAGAAAAGAGACTGAATAGCTTGGTTTACATGGAATATCAATAAAACTCCAAGAAAAGGAATTTGCACCATCTATGTAGGCCACTGGCGCCCACTTGAATAGCAGATGGTGCCCCGCCCTGGGCACCCTCTCGCTTGGATCTTAGAAGCCAGGGCAAGTAAGTAGACATGGCGAGCATCCACGCTCCAGATGGGAATTCAGCCAGAAGGGGAAAGAAAGAACGACACAGGGGAATCAGTCTTTCCAGAAACTGATCCGTTTTCTTTATTTTCAGGTTTGCTTATATACTTTTTGTTATACATAGAGATGAATACAGAGTCACACGGGGTCAGCAGACCTGACCTTTGTCAAAATCAGGTGCTTCATATAAAATTATACAAAGGTCTTAGGGGTTTTACATCATCTTCTGGCTATGAGGCCTGCTGACATTTTATGGCCCTTTCTGATAACGGTCAGTCAACCAGAAAACTTATTTTTTTCCAGGGGTGATTTTTTCTTAAACTAGGCGCCACCCTGCAAATAAAGTTGCATTCCTATAGGGTGGGGGTGTAGTGGGTTACAATCAAGAAAGGAATTTACTTAGCCTAAGTTTTAACATGATTAATCTTAAAGGTTAATACTTATTTCTCCTATATGTTAGTTATATTTATTATAAGGGCAGAGAATATGGAGATTTAGCAGCAAGTATTGGCTCAACAAATGAAAAACCCTTCACCAATATAATTTCTAACCAACCCACTAGTACTATACTAATAATTTTCCAACTTCTCAAAAGAGTCTGTATTTAGAAAGTTTTAAAGCATCTTGTGCCTCTCACGGTTGGGAGGCTGTAAACAATCACATGTGGCCAGATGAACCTGTTCAGGTAGCTTAGGGAACCTTCAGAGGAGTTTGTAAGTTGAAACACTCTTGTCACACCCAGGAATTTTTATTAACTGGAAGACAATGGCACCCCACTCCAGTACTCTTGCCTGGAAAATCCATGGATGGAGGAGCCTGGTAGGCTGCAGTCCATGGGGTCGCTAAGAGTCAGACATGACTGAGCAATTTCACTTTCACCTTTCTCTTTCATGCATTGGAGAAGGAAATGGCAGCCCACTCCAGTGTTCTTGCCTGGAGAATCCCAGGGACAGTGGAGCCTGGTGGGCTGCCATCTATGGGGTTGCACAGAGTCGGACACGACTGAAGCGTTAGCAGCAGTAGCAGCAGGAGTTGCAGGTTAACTCCTTCTCCAAGAGAGGTGGTGGGGGAACAGCCCCCCATAAAGTCAGAGGTATAGGTGAGAGCATAAAACAGTAAAGTAGGCAGACTCTGGTTTTGGGGGTAGATGCTCGGGAACAGGGGGTTTCCTGAGGCTCAGTACTGCCTTTGCATATGCCGAAGCCTCCTTCCTCATGACATTTGCCATGGGTGGAGTTCTTCACACTGGCTCCTGGCATCTTACATTAGTAATTAATCACTGTCAGCATTTCCTTGTCTTTCTTTGATTCATGAAAAGCCACAGCAACAATCATCAAATTTCATTGTCCTTAAAATTGCTGATTCTCATGAAATCCTTGAATGTCCGAGACAGTATACTTACCTAACATTTACCATGCATATCAGTGTGTTTTCTGCTATCGCTGCTGCTGCTTGGTTGCTTCAGTTGTGTCTGACTCTGTGCGACCCTATGGGCTGTAACCTACCAGGCTCCTCTAACCATGGAATCTTCCTGACCCAGGGATTGAACCTGGGTTTCCTGCATTGCAGGCAGATTCTTTACTGCTAAGCCACCAGGGAAGCCCATGTTTTCTTCTACTGTATGCCAATTTTCTACCAGTGAAAGTTTTAACAGCTCTCTTGCAACCGCCTATGAGGGGGCGTATCAGTTCCATCTCAACTACCAATGGCACCCTACTCTAGTATTCTTGTCTGGAAAATCCCATGGATGGAGGAGCCTGGTAGGCTGCAGACCATGGGGTCGCAAAGAGTCGGACATGACTGAGCAACTTCACTTTCACTTTTCACTTTCCACTTTCATGCGTTGGAGAAAGAAATGGCAACTCACTCCAATATTCTTGCCTGGAGAATCCCAGGGACAGAGGAGCCTGGTGGGCTGCTGTCTCTGGGGTCACACAGAGTCGGACACAACTGAAGCGACTTTGCCGCCGCCACCACAACTACCAATGATGTAACCTTCATTGCACTCAGCAGACAAGTGGAAGAAATCTAAAATCTCATTTTAGTTTTTGCTTTGTAGGCCAGTTCTCTCACCAGTGACTTCTATTGCTTTCCCTAGAAAAGGCTTCTCTGAAACTGAAGTGGAGATTTGTGTGCAGTTTATTGAATTGTTTCCTAGGGAACATTAAAGTGTAAGGACATGAAGGGGATAGAACTGGGCAGGAAGCAAGGTTGCACTGCAGTGTAGGAACAACAGAAAACTCCAGAAAGAAAATTGGGGCAATGTTACCAAAGGAAAAGGGGATTCTTGTTAGGCAGTTCAAAGCAACAAATGTCTTGTGCTTTCCTAGGAAGTATTTTCTTCTAATCTCTCTTGAGGAGCAAATACTTTGTGTGTGTGTGTGTGTGTGTGTGTGTGTGTGTGTGTCTATGTGTGTGTGTTCAGTTGCTAAATCATGTCTGACTCTTTGTTACCCCATGGACTGCAGCACACCAGGCTTCCCTGTCCTTCACTATTTCCCAGAATTTGCTCAAATTCATGTCCATTGGGTCGGCTATACTATCTAATCATCTCATCCCCAGCTGCCCCCTTCTCCTTTTGCCTTCAATTTTCCAATGAGTCAGCTCTTCGCATCAGTTGGCCAAAGTATTGGAGTTTCAGCTTCAGCATCAGTTCTTCCAATGAATATTCAGGGTGGATTTCCTTTAGGATTGACTGGTTTGATCTCCTTGCAGTCCAAGGGATTCTCAAGAGTCTTCTCCAGCACTGCAATTCAAACCGATCAATTCTTTGGTGCTCAGCCTTCTTAATGGTCCAATTCTCACATCTGTACGTGACTACTGGAAAAGTCATAGCTTTCACTATATGGACCTTTGTTGGCAAAGCGATGTCCCTGCTTTTTAATACGCATACTTTAAACAGAATATAAATCATGGATATATATTGGCAGTCAGCTTTTCCATATCTTGTAAACTGTCAAGATGGACACATTTAACAACTATCATTATGGGTGTATGTGTGTGTGTGCACCCACCTGTGTGTTTGATCCTATTGTACAAGCCACCCTTAGGATTTCAACAGAAGCAAACCACTTTGGCTTGGAGTTTTCTTATTTACTTGTTTTTGCTTGTGGGGGAAGCCTCTCTAAGTTAATTATGCTTGCTCTTCTAAGAGAATAATATGCTCTCAGTTTGGGATAATTAGGCAGTCTAATTCACTTAAAAAAATCAAAACATAGCTTTCTAGTGGCTGTATCCCCTTCATTAGGTTAGTTTGGCTCGTCTTAAACTGGCATGGTTAATATTGCTGATTTGCATATCTTTCCCCATGGTATTTAGCACTATAACTTGTAATGAAAACACAGTTTAGAGTACACTGGAGACTGGCTTAATAAAAACCAATCTTGGTTATATTACGAGCAGAGATTGTTGCAATGACTATGGCTCTATCTTCATATTTATTGCAAGACTGTTAGAAATACAATTTAAAGTGGGGAAAGCCTTTTGGAGTAATCATTTTTTAATAATTAGCTTAGGAATAATTTGGGAGCCATCACTCACAGCAGTTTAATAATGTAAAGCAAGCTATTTCTGGAAATGTTAATGGAAAGCAAACTCCTTAGAGAATGCAGAGAGTTAAAAGATCGGTAAGAATGGCTATTAATTGTGGCCCAAAGCCCTCTTTCTGTTATTAGGTATTGCAGTTATAAAGCAAGATAATGCGGTATTTAGAATTCATTGTACCTCTCCCATTAGACACAGAGGTGGTCTCAGCCAGCATGGAGTTGAGAAAAGCAGGCATGTTGCAAGCAGAAGGACTATTTTTACTTATACATTTGAGGTACCTGGTGCAATTTCCTTTGACTTAATAAGAGAGTGGCAGAGGCCATCATAATATTGTAAAATAAATATCCTCCAATTAAAATAAATAAATAAATTTAATTAAAACATAAGGAAGTAGCTTCCCTAATGGCTCAGACAGTAATGAATCTGCCTGGCAATGCAGGAGACACAAGTTCAATACCTGGGTTGGGAAGAGCCCCTGGAGAAGGGAATGGCTACCTATTCCAGTATTCTTGTCTGGAGATTTCCACAGATGGAGGAGCCTGGTGGGCCAGTTGCAAGAGTTGGACACGTCTGAGTGACTAACACTTTCACTTTGAGGTATTGCATGCAATTTCCTTGTACTTCATAAGGGAGTATGCAACAAAAATTTAGGATTAAATTAGCAAACACACTATATTCGGACATTCTAGCATTAAAAAAATTAAAATAACCATACTTTTCAGGACCTGTTTTTCTTCCATGAAAGCACACATTTCATAGTATCAACACAGAAGTACACAGAATGAGATCCATGTGCACACTTTGATGGGCACCTGCCCAATTGTGACAAGACTCATGTGTTTTCAGTCTCAACCCAGTGCTTTCCCCATTCTCCTTCCTGCTCTGGTCCCATCCAATCACTCTCTCCTTGAATGAAGTTCTGAGGACTGCACTGGGGAGACATCTTAAATGCGCCCTATAGGTCCTGTCCCTTTTCTTCTCAGAGCACCGATTTCATATGCAAACTTGTAATAAGACTCAGTTCCCAGAAATCTGATGGATTTGCCAGCCATGGGCTTGCTCTTGTCTTTTGTTTAGCCTAGAAGCAAGACTACATTCTGCCTGACGCAGGGTGTTTCTGACCTCAAGGCCTCTGCATCTGGGCTTTGACAGTGGGTCAAAATCACAGGTGGTATCTAATAAGGCTATTTTTATAAGTGCTTCCTGTCCTGAGTGGGGCTCACTTGTTTCAGAGAAATGCATCAAGTAATCAGCGCAGAGGTTTAATGATGTGCAGGAAACATGTATTATGGTTTAATAGAGAGCTTGTAACAAACTTAGGATTTCCCTTTCAGCTGTGAAGGCAGAAAAGAGGGTCTGACAAAGACTTTCAGTCTGTGCTGCTTATCTACACCTCAGACTATTTTAAAACAACAGAGCTGTAAATCCTTCTGTCTATTCTTCTCTCTGAGGGTATATGCCCTTTCTGGCAAGCTTTTTTAAACAAGAGGGTTCTTTGGAATCGACTACTATTTGTTCTTTTCCTCTTTTACACCAAAAGCTACAGAATCTTTTCTTCTTTTACACCAAAAGCTTTAGTTGCACCAAAGCTGTAGTACCAACTAAAACTTTGCAATTCGAGAAAATTTACAAGGGCTGCCAAGAAGGGCATTATTTAATCTCATTGCAGACACACCAGAGGCTGTACGTGTGTAAAATTAAGTCCATTGGGCTGATGCCTGCCCGCCTGCCTATTTTTATCTGTAGACAACATTCCGCACCACACGACGCATTGATGGCTGCTACCAAGGGTTTACTGTAATACACAAGGCACTGGCAGTATCCCTTTGATAGTTCTTCAAATGCTCTGTTAGCAGGGATCAGAAAGTCAGATTTAATAGCCTACAAATTTATCCCAAGAAGTTGAAATCTGACTAGCAAAAGCAGGGAGAGGAAACCAAAAAAAACCTGTAATCTTGGCTATGGAGAATGGACGTGATACTGATGAACTCAGATTCTGCAGAATCACTCTGGGGGCTATTCCAGCATCAGCTGCAAAAGCACCTATCAGTGTGCAGTCTGTGTTAGAATGAAGAGTGACTCAGGATGGAAGTGAAAGGTGGAAAGTGAAAATGTCAGTCCGTCAATCACCATCAATAAATGGCTAATTTGAGAGCCCTCCCAAATGATCATTTTTGTTGTTGTTGTTGTTCTAAAACAAATAGATACCATCTTGATGTTGTTTGAATAAAAGGGAAAGTGATAGAGGGAGGAAACAAGCCCTAAGAACCTCAGATGTTGAGACTGTAGCTACATATTTACACATTCCTCTGTTTAGCACCGGAGAAGGCAATGGTACCCCACTCCAGTACTCTTGCCTGGAAAATCCCATGGATGGAGGAGCCCATGGATGGAGGAGCTGCAGTTCCTGGGGTCGGACACGACTCAGCGACTTCACTTTTACTTTTCACTTTCATGCATTGGAGAAGGAAATAGCAACCCACTCCAGTGTTCTTGCCTGGAGAATCTCAGGGAAGGGAAGCCTGGTGGGCTGCTGTCTATGGGGTTGCACAGAATCGGACACGACTGAAGCGACTTAGCAGCTTAGCAGCTGTTTAGCACTACACATATATTTTAGCACCTATTGTTTTCCAGATGCTGAATATCTCCTGGTAGGACAGACAGGTCTCTTCTTTTGTGGAGTTTAGAGTTTCCTGGGGGAAGAAAAGCAATGAAAAACTGTACAAAAAATAAATACATAAGATAATTTAAAGCACCTGTGAGCCTGCATGCTTAGTTACTTCTGACTCTTTGTGACTCTATGGACTGTAGTCTGCAAAGCTCCTCTGTCCATGGGATTTCCCAGGCAAGAATACTGGAATGGGTTGCCATTCCCTCCCTCAGGGGATCTTCTGGACCCAGGGATCGAAGCAGCATCTGCTGTGGCTTCTGCATGGCAAGTGGATTCTTTACCTACTGAGCCACTTGGGAAGCCCTATCAAGCACCTCTGTGCGTGTGCTTAGTCGCTCAGTCGTGTCTGACTCTTTGTGACCCCATGGACTGTAGCCTGCCAGGCTCCTCTGTGGGATTCTCCATGCAAGAATACTGGAGTGGGCTGACATGCCCTTCTCCAGGGGATCTTCCTGACTCAGGGATTGAACCCCAGTTTCCTACATTGCAGGGGGATTCTTTACCACCTGAGCCACCAGGGAAGCCCCCTTACAGCATCTAGTAGATGCTAATTAAACAGTTGTTAGCTAAAGGAATGTAGGTGATAAAATGCTACTAAAAATTAAGACCATGGTGTGATTAAAGAAACAAAAAACTGAGACAGAAGTGGGAAACAGATGTCACTCATAAAAACACTACATCTGTAGAGCAGAGAGCTGCTCATATGCATCTTTGATTCATTTCCTGTGCATTTATGGAGCACCAACTATAACACAGCAAAAAAAAAAAAAAAAAGGCTGCTAACAAGGACTACCTGTAATATACAAGATATTGACAGTATTCCTTTCTTTCAAATATCTCTTTCTTTTTTATACTTACTTCAATATTTTTTAAGGAAATAAAAGACATTTCTGAAGAGTCCTTGGATCGCTGTAATTTCTTATCAAATATCAAGAACTTTCCTCCAACCTATGCATCCAGTTTTTTTTTCGGGGGGGCGGAGTCAGGTAGGATTGAAAACAGCAAGAAATGCTTTTAAAAACAGGCACCCACTGTAGGGTTTGCATATCCAAGGAGAATATGATCTCGTCCCTGTCTTCTAGGAATGGAGCCAGCTATGCGAACATCACTGCTAAATAAGGAGTGAGAACTGTACATAGTAGATTAGAAAAAAAGAAAAGAAACACTTGAAATTACAACTCTGGAACTGGGCTTTATGTGAATATGCTGTCATAACCAGCTTGTAAGGAAGCTATCGCAGCAATTTGTATAATGCTATAAATGCTCAGTAAACCCTGCTCATAAATAAATTGCACACAGAAGCTTAGTTTGTGTTTCATAGCGTATATAAGATAACTTTTATAGCACACCACAATCAATGGCATCGTTATGGGTTCATTCATTTCCTCAGGGCACTGAAGAAAGAATGGTCTGATACTAAGGATCCTGATATTTCTCCACTAGAAGTGGGTGGGGTATTAATATCTAGGAATCAATGTACAGGCTTCCATGAACACTTGAGACAAGTGTCTGAATGGAGTCCCACTGTCTATATGCCTAAGTTTTAATGAGTTACATATCACCCTATTAAATTTGACAACTATGCCTTTACTAAGACAAAATGAGCGTACTACCAAGTTTTGATTTGCCTCAAAGTTGACAAATTATCAAACACTACTAAACTTAAGTATTACATATGTCTGGGTATTGTTCTGAAGGGTCAATGATGTTTGCACAAGCAACTGTTTTATGTTACAAAATTTTCTTCTGCCAACTAATGGAACTATTGTGGATATTGCATTAACTTGTAAAACCCGCTGGAATAAAGAACTGAAACCAAAGAGAAGCAAGAAAGTGGACACTCGGCATTACTGGGAAATGAGAACTCATTTTGTAAAAGCCCGTTGCATTTATAATTAAATGAGATGAGTTAATTATTTCATCTTTCCTCCTATGCAGGTGTTCTTGTCTGTCAAATTGCCTCCGTACTCCAGAGCAGCCCATCTCTAACTTGAGAACCCACTCCCCAAAACTTTCCCAGCATTTGAATGCAGCTCTTTCAGTCTGGATCAAGGGCAAGAGACATGGAAACACATTTTTTTTCCTGGGTCCAAATGATGTTAATCATATGAGTCCTTGTTTAGGATTCTGAATCTCTTGTGCAAGTATTGAGTGCCATATAAAAAGTGATAGAAGTGTCTATGCATCTTCTTTTTGGAGAAGGGAATGGCAATCCACTCCAGTACTCTTGCCTGGAGAATCCCATGGACAGAGGAGCCCTGTAGGCTGCATTCCATGGGGTCGCAGAGTTGGATGAGACTGGGTGACTTCACTCCTCACTCATGCATCTTTTCCCAAATGCATTTTTTGGTATGCTGGCAATATGTATCTTTTTAAAGAACAGGCCACAGAATAGGGGATCCTCTTGTATAATCAAAAAGGGTACTGTCTATTTGGGCTTCCCTGGTGGCTCAGATGGTAAAGAATCTGCCTGAAGTGTAGGAGACCCAGGTTTGATCCCTAGGTCAGGAAGATCCCCTGGAGGAGGGAATGGCAGCCCACACCAATATTCTTGCTAGAAGAATCCCATGGACAGAGGGGCCTGGCAGGCTATAGCCCATGAGGTCGAAAAGACTTGGACACAACTCTGCAACTAACACTTTCACTGTCTATTTGGGTACTATTCCAGAGTTCTAATCTGCTTCTTTGTCCATGGGATTCTCCAGGCAAGAATATTGGAGTGGGTTGCCATGCCATCCTCCAGGAGATCTTCCCAACCCAGGGCCAAACCCAGGTCTCCCAAATTACAGGCAGAGTCTTTAGCATCTGAACCACCAGGGAAGCCCAAGGATACTGGAGTGGGTAGCCTATGTCTTCTCTAGGGGATCTTCTCCACCCAAATATCGAACCAGGGTCTCCTGCATTGCAGGCAGATTCTTTACCAGCTAAACTACCAGGGAAGCCCCACATGTGGCCTAATTATTAAGTAATACAATTTTAGAAGTGTCCAATTATTTTGAATTATTCTGTGTAAGGAATAGGCCCATCCAGAAACAGGCAGTGATATCTGTGGGCAGGAAAGGAAGTTTCTCAGGGAAGTGGTCCTTAGGGTGTTTCTTGATGGAGGAGTAGAAGTTAGGTGGGGTAACAGGGGCAGGAGGGCATTCCTGGTCAAAGAGAAACAATGTACAAAGCACCACTTGGAAGCGCGTCCAAGGAAGTATAGGTACTTTGGTATGGTTGAGTGTAGGAAGACGGACTGGAAAAGTAAGATGAAGACTAATGTTATTGTCCAAGGGAGAGATGATTAATCCTGAACTCAGGGAGAGGCAGCTGCAGGGGCAGATTGACAGATATTAGATACAGGGGCTCCTGTGTTCTGGCTGGTGGGCAGGGTTCCGTAGTGCACCAGCCTCTGGTTGGTTAGTGGTAAAGAATCTAACTGCCAGTGTAGGAGACACAGGAGGTGTTGGCTCAATCCCTGGGTCAGGAAGATCCCCTTCAGGGGGAAATGGCAACCTGCTCCAGTGTTCTTGCCTGAAAAATCCCATAGACAGAGGATCCTGGTGGGCTATAGCCCATGGGGTCACAAAGAATTGGACACAACTGAGCAACTCAGCATGTAGGCGCATACAGTTAACAAACATTTCAGTTCCATTCAGTCACTTAGTTATGTTTGAATTTTTGTGACCCCATGAACCGCAGCACGCCAGGCCTCCCTGTCCATCACCAACTCCCAGAGTCCACCCAAATCCATGTCCATTGAGTCGGTGATGCCATCCAACCATCTCATCCTCTGTTGTCCCCTTTTCCTCCTGCCCTCAATCTTTCCCAGAATCAGGGTCTTTTCCAATGATTTAGCTCTTTGCATCAGGTGGCTAAAGTATTGGAGTTTCAGCTTCAACATCAGTCCTTCCAATGAACACCCAGGACTGATCTCCTTTAGGATGGACTGGTTGGATCTCCTTGCAGTCCAAGGGACTCTCAAGAGTCTTCTCCAACACCTCAGTTCAAAAGCATCTATTCTTCGGCACTCAGCTTTCTTTATAGTCCAACTCTCACATCCATACATGACCACTGGAAAAACCATAACCTTGACTAGATGGTCCTTTGTTGGCAAAGTAGTATCTCTGCTTTTTAATATTCTGTCTAGGTTGGTCATAACTTTCCTTCCAAGGAGTAAGCGTCTTTTAACTTCATGGCTGCAGTCACCATCTGCAGTGATTTTGGAGTCCCTCAAAATAAAGGCAGCCACTGTTTCCCCATCTATTTGCCATGAAGTGATGGGACCAGATGCCATGATCTTATGCATGCTAGTATGACCTCACCTTAAGCCCTTGTCAATAAGATTCAATGTGATTCCAAGTGTTAATTAAGAGAATGTATGTACAGGCAATTCACAGTACAGACCCAAGGCATGAGTGGAATTTCTCAAAGGCAGCGGAACATCATACTGGGTAGCCTTCATGCACTCATTCTGGAATGGAAAATTAATAAGCTCCTGGAATCGTTCATTATCTGAGTAAAGAAAAGATAATTAAGTCCAAGTGATGGACTTGCTGATTCCTCTGATTCAGAATGATTAAGATCAATGGCCGAAGGGCACGAGAAGGGCTCCCTACTCCCCAGAGGGGCAATGACACTCTGCATCTACCTGCCTGCTAGATCAGCTGAAGGTGTCTCTAGGAGGCTTGGAGAGAATGACCCCACCTGGCTCTTCACTCTGACATTTGTTCTGCTTAGATGTCTGAGGGTGGGGGTGCTTTCTGACCACAGTGTGGCTCCAATGCACTGCAGCCTGAGTTCTCAGCGGCACAGGGGAACCCAGGTTTCCCCTAGAGCTTTCAATGACTCATCCTCTTTTCATTTCTCAAGCCATATCTCATTTGAATACTTTCCTATGTCTTTTAAAAAACTAAAGTGTAACCAAAGCAAATCGAGAACTGTACAGCTGCAATGGCCATGATTCTGAATACAGAAATAATTTTAAAAAAAAAAGAAAAAAGAAAGAGCAGAATGCCAAGAATGATACTATTGAAAGCAACCACCTATTATATCTTGGTTTCCTTCTTCTAGAGTGTATCACTTTTGGGTCAAGGATTTTTGTTAAGACTTGAACAACATGACTTAGCTAAATCCCGGTGAGGTGGTCCACTCTGAAGTGTGAGGTGGTCCTTTGTATGCTGTACCGTGAAGGAGGAGGAAAAGGCATTTTTCCCCCTCACTGAGGTGCTGTTTCACTGCTGTCTCCGGGCAGTTTGCAGAAACAGAAGAGGGAAATAGCGTCCCCTTCCTCATTACCCAGAAAATCTCTTTCTTATTTCCTTACAGATGGGCCTGCTGGTGCCACACCTTGCTCCTAATACAGACTAGATTCCCTCATTTTCCTAGTCCATCTCCTCAGGGCTTGGCTGCATTTTATGATGACTCCCTCCCCCCAGAGAAGTGTGGGGCTTAGAAGGAAAACAGTGAGCTACCTATATTTGCAGGGTCGGTTTCTTCTGAGATCTGTCTCTTTGTCTTGTGGATGGGTATCTTCTGCTTGTCTTCACATGGTTTTCCCTCTGTGTTTGTCATAAAAAATCCAGTCCAGCTTGTGTTAAATTAGGGTCTTGTGATCTCATTTTAACTTGAATCATTTTTTGTTTTATTGAAGTACAGTTGATTTACAATGCTATATTGTTTTGGATGTGCAACACAGTGATTCAGCATTTTTAGATTATACTCCTTGGTGGTATAGAATCTGCTTGCAATGTGGGAGACCCAGGTCCATCCCTGGGTTGGGAGGATCCCCTGGAGAAGGAAATGGCAACCCACTCCACTATTCTTGCCGGAGGAAATCCCATGGACGGAGGAGCCCGGCAGTCCGCAGTCCACGATGCCGAAAAGAGTTGGACATGACTGAGCAGCTAACACACACACTTACTCCATTTAAAGTTGTAAAATAATGGCTATATTACCGTGTGCTGTACAAAATATCCTCGTAGTGTATTTCTCTGATACATGGGGGTTTGTGTCTCTTAATCCTATACCCCTATCTCATTCTTCTTCCCGTCTGTACTAAGTCCTCTGCTAAATCGCTCAGTCATGTCCAGCTCTTTGCGACCCTATGGACGGTATCCTGGGATGCTCCTCTGTCCATGGGATTCTCCAGGAAAGAATACTGGAGTGGGTTGCTGTGCCCTCCTCCAGGGGATCTTCTCAACCCAGGGAGCAGACCCACATCGCTTTGGTCTCCTGCCTTAGCAGGAGGTTCTTTATAAGAAGCTATCTGGGAAGCCTCATTCTTAAGGGCTCTGTCTCCAAATACAGCCACATTCTGAAATACTGGGGCTTTGGACTCCGACAGATGAACTGAGAAGACACACCTCAGTCCATATCAAGACCAATGGACCTTCTTATTTTTTCCCTCTTTCCCAACCATGTGTTAATAGAAGGAATTGGAATTGTTCCTTTGGGAGAATTACTGGGTCCTCACTTTGAGTCACAATTGGCCTCTGAACTTCTTTTTATACAAGGTCAGCAGTTTCCCTGGGACTGAGTTTTCATCCCATGGTCTTATGTGGGATGGAGGTGTCTCTGACGTCTCAAACTTCCGGCAGGCCTCTGGTACCCAATTAATGTTCAATATTACCTTTGCTATGCTTGCCCTTACAGTTTCAGCCTCCTTGGGCTCATACCTTTCATCTCTCATGGGCAAGGCTTCCAAAGTAGCAGCCATCATCCAATATCTTCCCCCCACACACCCCGCCCCGCCCCCCCCCCCCCACACACACACATTGGTGGCTTTGGTTTTCTGGAATTCTATCAAGCCCACTCATCTAACTGAACCATCTTGGATGAATTATTTTTATGAACTTAATTATAGAGGGCTGGGGCTCTAGATCCACAGAAGTCTTCTTCAAGGGTTAACATCTGCAGACAGACAGCTACGTCCTACCTTCCAACCTCTTGCCTTGCCCCAGAGAGCAGCCACTGACTTGTCATTTGGCTGCCAAAATCCAAGTTGTAAGGTGTAAGCTAAAAAGTGAAATTTGGAGGGGGGAAATCAAAAGATCTTTGCGTTTCTATGGAAACTTGTCCTCTGCATGTTTGGTTCTTTCTAGCCTCTATACTCTCCTTTGGTAAAGAAGCAAAGTGACTTTCTCACGCATTTCCATGTTGGTGAAGAAGAATGCACAGATGACTCCTTGCTAGTGTGAATCCAACATCTTAGAGCTCTCTGGCAACCTGAAGAAGAGAAACGAACACAGTAAGGGCTATGCAGCTTAGGAACATTCTCTTCTCCTGGCTGATCTTCAATCTCCTCATCTATAAATAGAAGGTATTGTTTGCTTCCCCCAATTTTTTTTTTTTTGGGGGGGCGGGCGCGCACCAAAATCACCACAAATGGTGACTGCAGCCATGAAATTTAAAGATGCTTACTCCTTGGAAGAAAAGCTATGACTAATCTAGATAGCATATTAAAAAACAGAGACATTACTTTGCCAACAAATGTCCATCTAGTCAAAACTATGGTTTTTCCAGTAGTCATGTGTGGATATGAGAGTTGGACTATAAAAAAAGCTGAGTGCTGAAGAATTGATGGTTTTGAACTGTGGTGTTGGAGAAGACTCTTGAGAGTCCCTTGGACTGCAAGGAGATCCAACCAGTCCATCCTAAAGGAAATCAGTCCTGAATATTCACTGGAAGGACTGATGTTGAAGCTTAAATTCCAATACTTTGGCCACCTGATGTAAAGAACTGGCTCATTGGAGAAGACCCTGATGCTGGGAAAGACTGAAGGCAGGAGGAGAAGGGGACGACAGAGGGTGAGATGGATGGATGGCATCACCAACTCGATGTACATGAGTTTGAGTAAACCCTGGGAGTTGGTGATGGACAGGGAAGCCTGGAGTGTTGCAGTCCTTGGGGTCTCAAAGAGTTAGACACGACTGAGTGACTGAGCTGAACTGAACTTGTTTTAAATCTCTGAATACTGTAAATGAAAATCTTTGTAAACTACTACTCCAGGTCTTTAAGAAAAATATAAGTATGTTTAAAACAACCATAACAATATCATACATGAAGAGGGGAAGGGCTGAAAGCAAAATGCTGAATTATTATGCCAAGAAATTTTTAGTATTGTAAGAAAGAGGCTTTAGGAATTACAAGGGCAGATAGATTTAATCAGGAGTTCCTACAAAAGCAATCAAGATCAAATGAACTATAATTACGGTAATCAGTTTGTGAACTTTAATGCCATGTTCCTAATTTCAAATATTATGAAGTCCTGTATAGTGAATCAATCTGTCATTGCAAAGATAATAAAATTTTCATGTCTGATGGCATATATTCTATGACAGAAAATTTGTCATTCTTTTCAACACAACTCTCATTAGGGTCACCACTTTAAAATTTTAATTAAAGTGAATGGATTCTATGAATCTATCTATCAAGCTATCTATCTTTATGCAGTCACATATATCTAAAATAATAAATTTAATATAACTGGTTATTTTTACCCAGCTCTCCTTTAAACTTTTCCTTAAAGGTTACTCCCCATAAGAAGTCCTTTCTATCCCCAAGTTAAATCTGGTTTTTTGGTTATAAAGCCCCAGGATAAGTGGGAATTATCCTTTGTAGCGTGTCCCAGTCTGTAATTCTATTTTCTCTGTGTGGCTATTTGTTCAGCATTTGTGCCCCACAGACTTGACTGGAGGACTCAAAAGGGCAGAGAGTGTGACCTTGCAATCACATGCCCAGCATTCAGCATTAAATCCACACCCTTCCTTGTGGCCTATATGGAGCTATATACATTGGCCTCTACTTTCTGTGTCATCTTTCTGTATGTTTTTCAAACTCCCTAGCATATTCCCTCTTCTATTACACTTGATGCTTTCTTTGCCTTGAACTCCCTTCCTCCACACTTTCACTTTCCCTGGCTATCTTCCATGCAAAATGTCATCCAAATGTCACTGCCTTAGCAATCCTCTCTGTGATCTAACATATCAAAATTAGTTTTCTCCCTTCCCTAGAGAAGGGAATGGCTAACCACTCCAGTATCCTTGCCTGGAGAATTCCTTGGACAGAGGAGCCTGGTGGGCTACAGTTCATGGGTCACAAAGAGTCAGACACGAGTGAGGGTCCCCATGAGCTCTAGTCCACCAGGCTGCTCTGACCATGGAATTCTCCAGGTATTGTTTCAATAACAGTGATGTGCATATATTAACTTTCTGTAGAATCTTGCTAAAATTCTTTAATATGACTTAAATTCTTATACTCACTTTATATACATGTAGGTAGTATATAGGTATGTAGGTAGTGTTTATCATAAATCAGGATTCAATGTTCCTTTTTATTTTCTTTCTTCTTTTTAAAATAGCAAGTTGACTGTTTTATAATTCTGTGTAGTAAGGAATTTGATCCGACCTAAAGAGAGATCTGAAATTTGTCCTGGGAGTCCTAGCAGGTAGCTTCCAATGTCTTTTAATTTCCTG
This sequence comes from Capra hircus, assembly GCF_001704415.2. Lineage (NCBI taxonomy): Eukaryota > Metazoa > Chordata > Mammalia > Artiodactyla > Bovidae > Capra > Capra hircus. Next base: position 12,669,638 of record NC_030828.1, on the reverse strand, counting down.
AGTATTAAGAGTAACTTTGTTACTCATGATGTCTAATTTAGATTACATCTGAAAGTTTATGCTAAGGAGATGCTAAGTTTTATTAAAGAAGTAACACTTGGTCGTGACAGAAAGTTATTAGAGACTTTAGGTTTTGATTAACTTGGCATAAACCCCACCTTTGGTCAAGAAAGGAGGGATAGAAACTGAGTTCAACAATGTGGATAATGATTCAATCAATCGTGGCTACATAATTCAGTTCAATTCAGTTGCTCAGTCATGCCCAACTCTTTGCGACACTGTGAACTGCAGTATGCCAGGCTTTCCTGTCCATCACAGACTCCCAGAGCTCACTCAAACTCATGTCCATCAAGTCGGTGATGCCATTCAACACCTCTGTCCGTAGTTCTTCGGGCACTCTGTCTACCAGACCTAATCCCTTGAATTTATTTGTCATGTCTACTGTATAATTGTAAGGGATTTGATTTAGGTCATACCTGAATGGTCTGGTGGTTTTCCCTACTTTCTTCAATTAAGGAGTACATGATCTGAGCCACAGTCAGCTCCCGGTCTTGTTTTTGCTGACTGTATAGAGCTTCTCCATCTTTAGCTGCAAAGAATATAATCAATCTGATTTCGGTGTTGACCATCTGGTGATGTCCACGTGTAGAGTCTTCTCTTTCTGGTGATGTCCACGTGTAGAGTCTTCTCTTGTGTTGTGGGAAGAGGGTGTTTGCTATGACCAGTGTGTTCCCTTGGCAAAACTCTGTTAGCCTTTGGCCTGTTTCATTTTGTACTCCAAGGCCAAATTTGCCTGTTACTCCAGGTATCTCTTGACCTCCTACTTTTGCATTCCAGTCCGCTATAATGACAAGGACATCTTTTCTGGGTGTTAGTTCTAGAAGGTCTTGTAGGTCTTCACAGAACTGTTCAACTTCAGCTTCTTCAGCATTACTGGTCAGGGCATAGACTTGAATTACTGTGATATTGGATGGTTTGCCTCGGAAATGCACAGAGATCATTCTGTTGTTTTTGAGACTGTACCCTAGAACTGCATTTAGGGTTCTTTTGTTGACTATGATGGCTACTGCATTTCTTCTAAGGGATCCCTGCCCACAGTAGTAGATATAACGGTAATCTGAGTTAAATTGGCCCATTCCAGTCCTTGTATTTCACTGATACATAGCTAGACCTCAATAAAAGCTCTGGACACTAACACATGGGTGAGCTTTCCTGTTTCACAATAGTCCATGTATATTGTAACATATTGGTGCTGGGAAGGTAGCACAACTCTGAAAATGATGGAAACTTTGCTTTTGGAAATTTCCCAGTCTTGACCCTAAGTGTCTCCTCCTTTCACTCGTTTTGATTTATACCCTTTCTTAAAATAAAACTGTGACTCTAAGTACAGTGATTTCTTGAGTTCTATGAGTCATTTCAGTGAATTACTGAATCTGAGGATGGTTATTAGGAAACCCCCTAATTTGTAGCCATCAAGTGTGAATGTGGCCCTGGGGACCTCCAAATTTGTATCTAGGTCATGAAGTGAGGTGGAGAAGGCAATAGCAACCCACTCCAGTACTCTTGCCTGGAAAATCCCATGGACAGAGGAGCCTGGTGGACTGCAGTCCATAGGGTCGCTGAGAGTCAGACAAGACTGAACTACTTCACTTTCACTTTTCACTTTCATGCATTGGAGAAAGAGATGGCAACCCATTCCAGTGTTCCTGCCTGGAGAATCCCAGGGATGGGGGAGCCTGGTGGGCTGCCGTCTATGGGGTTGCACAGTCGGACTCGACTAAAGCGACTTAGCAGCAGCAACAGCCTGAAGTGATGGCAGTCTTGTGGGGACTATTTCCTTAGATTGCATTACGTTGTCTAAATTCTTGCAAATTCACATATCATAAAGTTTGCCCTTTTAAAGTACATTTTAGAATGGACACAAAATCATGCATGAATCACTGCTATCTAATTCCAGAATATTTTAATCATCTTTAAAAGGAGACTTGAACCCATTAGCAGTTACTCCCCATTCTCTTTCCTTCCACCCCAACCTTTGACAACCACTAATATAGTTTCTGACTATGAAATTGCCCATGGTGAACATTTCATATAAATAGAAACATACAATATTGGTTCTTTGTGACTAGCTTTTCCCACCTAGTGTAATGTTAAAAAAATTCATCTGTGCTGTAGCATATATTGGAACTTCATTCCTTTTTGTGTCTGAATAACATTCCATATAGGGGGCTTCCCCAGTGGCTCGGAGATAAAGAATCTGCCTGCAATGCAGGAGACGTGGGAGGTGTGGGTTCAGTCCCTGGGTCAGGAAGATCCCCTGGAGGAGGAAATGGCAACCCACTCCAGTATTCTTGCCTGGAGAATCCCATGGACAGAAAAGCCTAATGGGCTCTAGTCCATAGGGTCGCAAAGAGTCGGACACAATTGAAGTGACTGAGTACAGTATTCCATTTTGTGGATATACAACATCTTGTTAATTTCTCCATCAGCTGATGAACAATTAGGCTGTTTCCACTTCTTGGTCTATTGCATCCATACATGACCACTTGAAAAACCATAGCCTTGACTAGACAGACCTTTTTGGCAAAGTAATATCTCTGCTTTTTAATATGCTGTCTAGGTTGGTCATAACTTTTCTTCCAAGGAGTAAGCATCTTTTATTTCATGGCTGCAATCACCATCTGCAGTGATTTTGGAGCCCCCCAAAATAAAGTCTGACACTGTTTCCACTGTCTCCCCATCTATTTGCCATGAAGTGATGGGACCGGATGCCATGATCTTAGTTTTCTGAATGTTGAGATTTAAGCCAACTTTTTCACTCTCTTCTTTCACTTCCATAAGCACTTTTTATAAGCATTCCTCTGTAAGTTTTTGAGTGAGTAAAAATTTTCAATTCTCTTGGGTATATGCTGATAGTGGATCGTGTGGTTAATTCTATGTTTAACTTTTTAAGAAGTTGGCAAAATCACTGCAGATGGTGACGGCAGCCGTGAAATTAAAAGACGCTTACTCCTTGGAAGGAAAGTTATGACCAATCTAGATAGCATATTCAAAAGCAGAGACATTACTTTGCCAACAAAGGTCCATCTAGTCAAGGCTATGGTATTTCCAGTGGTCATGCATGGATGTGAGAGTTGGACTGTGAAGAAAGCTGAGTGCCGAAGAATTGATGCTTTTGAACTGTGGTGTTGAAGAAGACTCCTGAGAGTTCCTTGGACTGCAAGGAGATCCAACCAGTCCATTCTGAAGGAGATCAGTCCTGGGTGTTCATTGGAACTAAAAAGCCTCTTGATGGAAGTTAAAGAGGAGAGTGAAAAAGTTGGCTTAAATCTCAACATTCAGAAAACTAAGATCATGGCATCCGGTCCCATCACTTCATGGCAAATAGATGGGGAGACAGTGGAAACAGTGTCAGACTTTATTTTGGGGGGCTCCAAAATCACTGCAGATGGTGATTGCAGCCATGAAATAAAAGACGCTTACTCCTTGGAAGAAAAGTTATGACCAACCTAGACAGCATATTAAAAAGCAGAGATATTATTTTGCCAAAAAGGTCTGTCTAGTCAAGGCTATGGTTTTTCCAGTAGTCATGTATGGATGTGAGAGTTGGACTGTGAAGAAAGCTGAGTGCCAAAGAATTGATGCTTTTGAACTGGGTGTTGGAAAAGACTCTTGAGAGTCCCTTGGACTGCAAGGAGATCCAACCAGTCCATTCTAAAGGAGATCAGCCCTGGGATTTCTTTGGAAAGAATGATGCTAAAGGTGAAACTCCAGTACTTTGGCCACCTCATGCAAAGAGTTGACTCATTGGAAAAGACTCTGATGCTGGGAAGGATTGGGGGCAGGAGGAGAAGGGGACAACAGAGGATGAGATGGCTGGATGGCATCACTGACTCGATGGGCGTGAGTCCGAGTGAACTCTGGTAGTTGGTGATGGACAGGGAGGCCTGGCGTGCTGCGATTCATGGGGTTGTAAAGAGTCGGACACGACTGAGCAACTGAACTGAACTGAATCTGTTTTTTAATAGTGATTGATTTGTTTCACATTTCCGCTGTCAGCGTATGAGGGTTCCAATTTCTCCCTCCAATGTTAGTGAATCTCCTTGTAGTTTAAGCATCTTTTTATATGTCTGTTGACCATGTGCATATGTTGTTTGGGAAAATGGTTATTCAGATATTCTGCCTATTTTTAATAGGGAATTTGTCTTTCTGTTTGTTATATATTCTAGATATAAATCCCTTATGAGGTACATAATTTGAAATACATTCTCACATACATTCTCCTGTGTATTTTATTTTTACTCTCTTGAAGGTATACATTAAAGTATAATTTTTAAAAATTGATGAAATTCAACTAAACATATATAAATATTATTGTATCAATATATCAATAACAGCTTTTCGATTTTGGAATTTTCTTTACAAATTCATTGCCTAAGTTAAGGTCATGAAGAGTTACTCCAGTGTTTCTAAGAATCTTATGGTTTCAGATATGATATTATATCTATTATCCATTTTAACTTGTTTCTATGGTATGAGTTAGGGGTTCAATATCATTCTTTTGCATGTAGCTATCCAGCTGTCTCAGAACTATTTGTTAAAGACCCTTCTATACCCTCATTAAATTGTCTTGGCAAATTTGTCAAAAATAAATTGTGCATAAATAAATGTGAAGTTTTATTTTTGAACTCTCAGTTTTGTTTCTTTGATCTATATGTTTACCTTATACCACTACCACACTTACTTGATTGATCTAGTTTTGCAGTAAGTTCTAAAATCAATAAGTCTGAGTTTTCCAACTCTGCTTTTCTTTTTCCAGATTGCTTTGGCCATTTTGCATACCTTAAATTTTCAAGTGAATTTTAGGATCAGCTTGTCAATTTCTGCCAAGAAGCCCTCTGTGGTAGGGCTTACATTGAATCTGTAGATACATCTGAGAAGTATGCCATCTTAATATTAAGTCATTTGATTCATGAATATTAATTTAGATCTTCTATAATTTCTTTCATTTATTTTGCTCTTTCCATTTATTTAAATCTCTAATTTCTTCCAATAATATTTTGTAGTTTTCAGAGTATGAATTTGCACTTCTTTATGAAAATTTATTTCTAAGTAATTTTTATAATATTGTAAATATAATTTTTAAAAATTTTATTTATAGATTATTTACAGTGTACAGAAATATAGCTGATCTTTATATTTTGCTCTTGTATTAACAATGAATTCTATTCATGTTTTATTGTTTGGAAACCCCATGCAGACCATAAACCCTTTGACAGCAGTGACACTTTCTTGTTTGTGATATACATTTATAACCTGGATATAGTTGGCACTATAAAAAAGTGGTAAATATTGAATGAACAAATCTTCATTGAATCCTTTCTATCTTTATATCCTACTGTGAGAGCCTGAAGGGAATATAAAAAATAAGTATGAAAGCCTAACCTCTCTTAAAGCTCTTGAAGCTGGCTTAAAGTTATATTTTGCTTAGCACGAACACTGAATAATATCATGAAGCCCATGTGTGAGTGTGCTAAGTTGTTCCAGTTGTGTCTGACTCTGTGTGACCCTATGAACCACCAGGCTCCTCTGTTCATAGGATTCTCCAGGCAAGAATACTGGAGAGGGCTGCCATACCCTCCTCCGGGGATCTCCCCAACCCAGGGCTCAATCTCCCGTGCTGGGAGACGGGTTCTTCACCACTAGCGCCACCTGGGAAGCTCCCATGGTGAATCCCACTCTACTCTTTTTATGACTCATCCCTCATAATGCCATTTCCCCCCTTTTGAATTGTGCACGTCATGCCTAGCCTTAGGTAATTAATAACTTCATGCTACTTAAGTTTTCTGGTTCTAATTGTTCACTGATTGACATTAGAAAACTATTATCTCGATTTGCTACCAGTCTTGGTGTCATTTGAATTTTTAAATTGAAAGACATAAAAGGGCAGTGTTATCCCTAAAAGTTGAGAGCAAGAACAGATCCCTAAGATACTGTTGACAAATCTTCCACAAATATCAACAGTAGAAGGTTAAGTATGTTTACACTTCAGTCAAGGGTGGTATTTTTAAATAGGGAGGCTATATATAATTTTTGGAATCATGCAGTATAATTAACTGTTTTCCTTATAAATATGAATGCTACTGACTCTAATTGTCCTTGGTACAACTGTCACTCTAAACTTACACAGAACCAACGCAATAAGGATTATGCTGTACGTTGACCTCTCAGCATCACGTTGAAAGTTTCTCATCAGTATGAAATTTGTGTTCATAAATATATGTGCATATATATATATATATATGTTTGATGCTTGTAGATGTATGTCTTACAGATGTTTCTGATGAAACACTTGGTAAATTTGTTCTATATAGATACAATCTTAATTTCTTTCAGTGAAAATCTGAAGAAAAATCATGAAAGGTAAAGCCATCCTTGTTAATTAAAAAAAATTTAGTAAAACACTGATCATTATCTTAATTAGATCTTTCATATCATCTAGAATTATTAGGACTGATTTTCAATTTTCTGTTTCTAGTCTGAGTATCAAAATATTAAGCCAAATGCAACATAATTTGCCATAGAGAATAAAATCACTCCATTAATCCAACTCAGTTGCTCAGTTGTGTCTGACTCTTTGAGACCCCGTGGACTATAGACCACCAGGGTCCTCTCTCCATGGAATTCTCCAGGCAAGAATACTGGAGTGGGTAGCCATTCCCTTCTCCAGGGGATCTTCCTGACCCAGGGATCAAACCTGGGTCTCCTGCATTGCAGCAGATGGTTTACCATCTGAGCCACCTGGGAAGCCCCTCGATCCAACTCAGAATTTTATTTCATGAGGGCCACAGAGAACTGTTCCTGAGGGCTAATAAATATAAGAGCTCTCTGAGAATTACAATGACAAAAATGTACACATCATAGATGAGGAGATGGGAAATACTATGAATGAATGTATACTGAAAAGCTGTGGGAATATCTAAAAATGTATTAAGGCATTGTGGAAGTCATCTCAGGGAGGCAGTGTGGAATGGAAGTAAATGCAGTTCAGCCATCTGAAACCTCATTACCTGTGCTTCCTCTGGAGAAAGCCTGTGGAAAATAGATGATTTAGTCACAAAAGCGTAAAACAAGAGTATCAGGTCTTGGGCAGCATTATATGTCTATACGTAGATAGCTGGTCTTGATCAAGTAGACTTACGTATCATGTTCACATTGATCAAATTATTCCTGAAATGCATGAGAGTTCCTCAAATCTGCTTACCTGAGAAGCAATTCTTGAGATCAATGGAGATTTCTTGTTTTAATTGCCTATTCACCAGGTAAGATTTTCCTTTCAGTATTAAATGATTTTCCATTTAGTATTTTCTCCTTTTAATAAAGGAGTGATTTGTGAGTCCAACTGAGAATGGCAGTGTTTCCATCTTAAATTAATATGTAGGAATTCTGTTTAAATATGACCTTGTTCCTGAGAGATGGAGCCACTCTTACTGTTCCAACAGAGTCTTTCTGAGCCTTGCATTTTAGATGGTGCTAGGTTCACCATGAGCATCTCTCTGGCCTTGGTTAGGTGACATTTGATTTCATTTTATTCACCTGAGATGTATATCAAAGCACAGAACACTGCTAGGAAAACAAACAAACAAATAAACAGCTAAACAAGTCTGTTTTCTGTGCTTCTTATGTATCAGTTCTATGCCCAGTTCCTCAGTCTCAGGTTCTTTTCCTCACCTAAGAATGCATCTCTTAAGTGGTTGTTGTCAAAGTGTAAATGACTGATATCATTGGTGCCATCTTACCGTCTTTAATCTGTTATACTCTAGAGACCGGAGTACTGATGTTGGAAATTTACACTTCACTAACTCTTGCCTGGAGAATCCCATGGACGGAGGAGCCTGGTGGGCTGCAGTCCATGGGGTCACTAAGAGTCGGACACGACTGTGCGACTTCACTTTCACTTTTCACTTTCATGCACTGGAGAAGGAAATGGCACCCCACTCCAGTGTTCTTGCCTGGAGAATCCCAGGGACGGGGGAGCCTGGTGGGCTGCCGTCTCTGGGGTCGCAGAGAGTCGGACACGACGGAAGCGACTCAGCAGCGGCAGCAGGAGACCACGCACACTGTGGTAGACGCTTTAGATGTCCGTCCATGTCCACTCTGACTTGTCTTGTGCATGGGAGGGTGATGTTTCTCTGATCTCTTTTGCCCTTAGAATCTTGTGATGAGTTCTGAAAATGGGCTGTGAGTGTGCTTCTTCTGATTCAAGACACTATGGGCTGGGGCAAGATCCCCCAAAACTCCCTTCTGGGGTGAAAAAAGAAATTTCATCTTTGACTGTCTGAGCAAAATGACAGTCCCTTTAACAGCCTGAACCCTTGGAAGATTCTGTGAAATAGAGCCCCCCATTGTATTTATATATGTGCCTTTTTTGGAGTTAAGGACCATGATTAAGAAATGGACCATTCCTGTATTATTTACTACTGAAAATTCATAGTTTCTCTGTCATTACAGCATAATTTAGACCAGTATGGTATAATAGTAATATAATTTAGCCAGATAGGTAATTATATATTATTTAGTAGCCACATTAAAGAATAAAAGTAAATAGGTGAAATTAACTTTAGTAAAACTTTTTATTCAACCTCACATATCCAAAGTATAAATTAAACACGTAATTCAAGTAAAAACTCACTAATGAGAAACCCTGCATTCTTCTTATCAGGCTAAATCTGAAAGCATATGTATATTTACATGTACATTGTTTCACTTTGAACCAGTTATATTTCAAGTACCCAAACTCCATAGGTTGCTACTGAACACAGATCTATACCATCCTTACTAAATATATACATTATATAAGCATGCATTTATAAATTCAACATGACTCAGGGTCCTGATGGCAACCCACTCCAGTGTTCTTGCCTGGAGAATCCCAGGGACAGGGAACCTGGTGGGGTGCCGTCTATGGGATCACACAGAGTCGGACACGCCTGAAGTGACTTAGGAGCAGCAGCAGCAGCAGGGTCCTGAGATGATTATTTTCAAAAAATTAAAGGATACTTTCTTCATCATCATTAACTTTTGGACATTTTGCTTTGTATTTCTTCCCAGCTACTTGGGAACCCTAAGGCTGCCTTTGCTGTGTTAATTGCAAATCCTGGCTCTTCTTGTCCTTCTTGAACTGCATAGCGTGCAATGATGTGAACATACACCGAGCACTTTGATGGGTGCATAAGGCAACCACAGGGTTATGTTGTTTTACACACTGGCGTGCTGAGCTGTTCACTCTGCAGGGAAGGCAGCTAAGTAATAGCATCCAATTCATGCAGGCATATCCCAGGGTGTTGATACTTTATCCATCTACTCAAAAGAAGGGAGAAAATACAAAGAGACTCAAATACCTGAAACAATACTTTCAATTTAGTTTAATACGTGTGTCTTCATTCAGATTCCCCCAGAAACCTGCCCTGAGACAAGATTTAAGCACAAGTCATTTATCTGGGCCGTGCAGAGAGTGGAGGGAATTACCCTGGGAAGGGAAGAGAGGAAACAGAGAGTGCCCTATTAAGCCAGCTGCCACCCTGGGGGATCAGCACTTGATCCTGAAAGCAAAGTCTGGGAAATTGTGTAGAATACAAGACATGGGATTAAAGAGCTGAGGGGCAAGCAGGCTGGGAAATTTATACACTGATTCTTGAGTCATCGATTCTGGGTACTCCTGTGCGATGTCAGTTTCCTGATACTCCCGGCCAGCAGCATCTACAACCTCTGAGAAGCCAAAAATCACATCCAGACAAAGACCATGGTAGGTTCGATGGATAAGGGGAAGGCGTTAGCAAGGACTGCTCTGATAAGACTTCAACATCAGATGAAATCTTAGAATTACAGTCACATGTGACTAATCTAGCCAAGGAAGAGGGCTACTGAAGACAGATTTAAGGGGGTGTCACAAGTTTAAGTTTTAAGGGGGAGAGTTTTAAGTGTTCTGCTATTCTTCAATGAGGAAACTGAGGCCTTAGAAATGTACACAGCCTGAGGTCACACACTCAAGGGGGGGGCGGAAACACAACACAAGACATTACTGAAAATAAGCAATATTTTTTTAAGCCTCAAAGATATGAGGAGGGGCTGACCACCGTTCCTGGGCATCCTGGTAGAGTGGTACCCTGATAGATGTCCTCCATGTCTAGAGAGGCTACACAGAGGTAAGCGGACGCCAGAATCTGACTTGCATTATGGACAGGGCTTCTGCCTAAAAGGATATCCAACCTGATAATTTGCAAGGGACACTTTCTCCCTGATGAAGTTTACAGCTTCATTCTAATCAGAGTCATTTTTCCCCCAAAAGAGCCCCATGAATAGATCAGCACCTTGGCTTTATAGATTTAGTGTTGAGAAACACTCTAATCTTAGCATGACACACTCAGAAACTACCTTTCTAGGGTTTCCCTGGTGGTCCAGTGGTTAAAATTCTGCCTGCTAACAAAGCTGCTGTGAACATTTATGTTAAAAAAAAAAAAATCCCCCTGCCATGCACGGTGTACTGGTTTGGTCCCTGGTCTGGAAAGATTGCACGTGCCGTGGGGCAGCTAAGCCCTTGCTGCAGCTACTGAAGCCAGCAGCCTACAGCCTGAGCTCCACGAGAGAAGCCACCACAATGAGGAGGCTGCATGCCTCCACGAAGAGCAGCCCTGTTCATTGCCACTAGAGAAAGCCCCATGTGCAGCAACAAAGACCCAGAGCAGCCAAAAATAAACAAATGAAAACGTAGGCGAAAAGAAATCATCCTTATGGAGAGTGCCACTCTCATTATGACCAAATTCATCCATTTTATGCTTCAGACTTTATGGAAAATATTGACAGCATGATAATTGATCACCATGGTCCAAAAGTCTGAAGGTAAATCTTATCAGGGAATTATAGCTACTTATACAAGGTATTGGAATATCTTTGTATTGTCAGTCCAGTGGAAAAGTAAGAGGATCTTCTCCCCTTGTGTCTGATATAGAAAATAAGCAGAATTTCATTATCAATTATTTATCTAGCATCCGCTATTTCTAAACTCTGGGCAGAAGAAAGAGGGTGGAGGCAAAACAAAAATGGATAATACAAGATTCATGTAGCTCAAACTCAGAATATGTTAAAATCATTCATTCAAAAGTATTTACCGAGAATAGATACATGTACTGGGCTACATGTACTAGGGTAGGTGCTGAGGATATCACAAGAACAAGGCGGATCTGAGCCTTGCGCTGATGGGGAACAGAGATGAGTAGGAAAGAAATGACAATACATTGAGACACGCTTGATGACACAGCAACAGCAATACATCTGGGGAGCTTAGAGTTTCTCTCCCCTTGTTGATGGTCAGCTCCTGGCTGAATTGGACGAGAATTTTATTGTCCTTATCCCGCAGGGGAAAAAAGAGAGAAATACCCTTAAGGATCAGTAGGCTGATGACTTACCAAGTAACTATTTTAAAAGTCCAAGACTGTTGATCAGTTCTTGCGTTGGCACTGGTTTTTATTTGTTCAGGTGGCCCAAAATGTTCGAAGAGGCTTAGTCTCTGGAAGAAGACTGATCCAGTGACTGAAACTCTGTGCCGTGTGTTTCAACAGAACAGGATTAAGACAAAATACTGTAAGCATACTTTAAAGAAAAGTATGCTAGACAAATGTGGGGAGATCTTTTTAGTTAGCTTGGAGTATAGGGTCTACATTGTTTCTACCCCTGAGAATCAGGCTGGGTAGGTCTGATGAGCTTGTGGGGCAGGTCTATCAGGGATCTGTTTCTATGAGAGTCTCATAGTTAAGAACTTATTTCAAGGAAGGAAAAAGTCAGGCACAGCCTTAGAGCTGTAGAGGAGCAGTGCTGAGTGATGAAAAACACTTGAGTCACAGTCCAACGGAACCACCAAGGGAGGTCTCTCATCTTTGTCCTAAGAAGAAAGAGGTTTCAAACAAACACCAGCAATAGTATTTCATCAAAAATATGTGAGTCAGGGCAAGCCAATACTGTCGTATCAGAGTATGAAGAGAAAAAAAAAGGATTTCCTCTAGAACACTACATGCTTTGGGCACCATGGAGGGCTGATGTACTGGGGTTGGGGGGTACAGGGTGGGCGGCGATGGAAGTGGCAGCTGCCTCCAAGGGAATTCTGAGACACGTGATAAAAGATGGCAGAAATGTCTCGGCACTGGTAGCCAAAGCTCACAACAGCGACAGTGGGTGGCAAGAGTAGAAGGCACAGCCATTGGTCATCCAGTGGATGTCAGCAACAGGGGCACCTTGCAGAGATGTGAGTTACCCAGCAATCTGGCATTGATGCTGATGGGCATATTCATAACCACATGGAAGACATCCCCTAGGGAGGCCTAGAAACCTTGGTGGCCAAGTGGAGGCTTTACAGGGCATAGGATTCCTTGAGTGAGTAGGAAGAAGCAAGAACCAGTGAAATATGGATTGGAAACCAATTCCCATTTGTGTTCTCAGATGGATGGACTTAAGGGAAGCTCCAGGCAATTTTCCTCCTTCTCCCTCACCTTTGTTAAAGTGATTATTATATTTTAGTATCACTATTTTTGTCATATAAGAAGTTTTTACTTGTTACTGCTGTCCTATGGGTATAGGACAAAGTTTTTACTTTTATTTATTTGGTTTTACTTTTTTATTTTGTATTGGAGTATAGCCGATTAATGATGTCGTGATAGGTTCAGGTAGACAGCAAAGAGACTCAACCATACAAGTATATGTATCCATTTTCCCTCAAACTCCCCATCCAGGCTGCCACTGAGCAGAGTTCCCTGTGTTAGACAGTAGGTCCTTGTCAGTTATCCATTTTAAATATAGCAGGTTATTTGTAATGTCAAGATGATGGTTTCGGAAACAAAAAAATCAGTGACACTAGCTTTGAAAGAAAACTTTGTCCCCTGTATCCCTATTTTTCTTGCTAGCTGTATTCACATTCCAGTGTAGTGTCACATTTGGACATAGAAAATGAGAACAGTTGCTGAGCCCCTTCAGAGAGTCTTGGGTAAATTACTGATAAATCGGTTGTAGTTTCCTTGTGGTTATGGTTCATCATATTCTTGGAAAGACATCACCTGACCTTGCAGGAGAGATGCTAAAGGATCTTCACATTGTTGTAATTTCCTCCCCAGGGCTTTTCGGTTCTGTAACATTCCATCTTCCTCTCCACCAGAGTTCATTGTTAAATTTGATATTTTCTGCCCATCTCTTGGCCTATAATTTACTGTGTGAGTCTCTGCCCCCATTATTGAGAGTTCCAGATTGATATTGCTCTTTCATCTTTGAATTGGGAAATTTCTTTCATCCTGTAATTACAGTGTATAACTCCTTTTGATTGTCTATTTAAAACATTTGGTAGAAGCATGACATAAATGGCTAGGCACTTCAGACATCTCCACTGGAAAGTGAAAATAAACACATTTAGCTATTGAATTCAAGAAGGACAAATGTGGGCCCCAATAGGGTGAGTGTAAGCAAGCAACAAAATGTAACTTATCAGAATCTCTCTGGCTTGTGACTGCTCTGAATCCTTATAGTGGAAAAAGCTACAAAATACAAATTCTTGTGACAGCATACAAAATTTAAAAATTTTCTAGAGGAAAAAAATGAGTTCATTTGGCTTAAAAATTATTAGCAGTTTATTTCAGCAGGTCTGATTATAATAGTAGGTGAACATTTACAAAAATAAATAGCTCTTTAAAAGCCCCAAGAGAAAGCAGGAGAATTTTTCCTTTCTGCTGGGTGACTGATATTAGACATTCAAATCATTCTTCTCCACATTCATTATGTGGGGTTTGAATAGATTCATATAATCCTAACCTGCTGTATTCTTCTCTTGCTGGTCTCATCCAACACCAGTGGAATATTAATGACTGTGGAACCACAACACTTTCCATAACCTCTGCTATTTACTCTGTGACAAAGTTAAGTACAGTCTGTGTTTAATTACTCAGCATTGGACTTCAGCAGGAAAGAATTCAATTTTGTAAAATAACAAAATTGGGTAATTACATGCATAATCAATGCATATTTTGTCCATTCAGTGGCAGTCTTAAGGGCCAGTCATTATTCTTTTCCCTGCCTCAAGGAATGTTGTACTTTTAAGGTCACTGTCCTCATAGCTTTAATTAACAGCAAGGAAAAAAAATATTGAACTTTGGACATTTCTTTTTTCGGCTTTAAGATCATCTTTTCTGTTGCATTTAGCATGAAGGCCACAAATTTTTGAGGCCAAAGGAGGGTTTTCCTTGGATATTTTTCTTGGACTGCTTCTCTAGATGAAGTATGCATTCTGGTAAAATGTGGCATATTTTCTGTCCGAAAAAAAATAATATAACTGTCTTATTGTCCATGGCTGTGAACCAAATCAAGGCCCAGCTGACAAAAGACAACTTCTTGTTGACGCTAGAATGCACATCTATAGAATAATAAGGTGATCACTAGCCATAGGGGCTCCATCTGTTCCTTTAGAGACATTTGGTAAGAGGAATATGGGCAGAGAAACTTTGCTTCAGGCTCACAGATGTTGGCGTCTCACATCACCTGAGACATCATTTTTTCTTCCAGATTAAGACATTATTTTAGCTCTAATCCTTCAGCTCTAGTATTATGGCATTAATCCGACAATCTTTTCTTCTGATTTTTTACCATTTTTCATTCCCTCCTCCTCTAAATGCTCTCAAAACTAGTCGTCCATACAGAGGCTGGCTCCCTGAAATCAGGAAACAGGCCCTGAAAATGATGATTTTCAATGTGGCTCATTCTGGGTCTCCTTTGAAGACAAGAGCACTCCTAGTATTTCAGCTGAGGGACTGTTCAAGACCTAAAGCTGGTGAAACATGGGAGGAGGAATGAAGGGCAGGAAAGAGGGCCAGCAGGGAAAATGGAAGAGGGGATAGCTATTTCTTTCTTTGGGCCTCCTGGGTTTGGTACCTGGGAGCGTGCTGCTGCTGCTGCTAAGTCACTTCAGTCGTGTCCGACTCTGTGCGACCCCATAGACGGCAGCCCACCAGGCTCCCCCGTCCCTGGGATTCTCCAGGCAAGAACACTGGAGTGGGTTGCCACTTCCTTCTCCAATGCATGAAAGTGAAAAGTGAAAGGGAAGTCGCTCAGTTGTGTCCAACTCCTCGCGACCCCATGGACTGAAGCCCACCAGGCTCCTCCATCCATGGGATTTGCCAGGCAAGAGTACTGGAGTGGGGTGTCATTGCTTTTGAGGTCAGACCAACTTGGTCAAGTTAAGAAAAAGAGAGGTTCAGTGTCTCCTCCCTTCTACCTCTTACCCCAACTTCAACCCCGGGGCTGTGCATATGACTTGTAGGGCGTGTTCTGTCCGAAACCACGTTCTTCATCCTACCAGAATTTGAAAACTACCGAAGAAGGCTAAAGTGCTTTATTCGATAGAAGTGCATTCTGCAGCTCAGAAATGGTGTGACATACTCAGGAGTCAGAGCACTAAGTGGAAAGTAGCCCAGAGTGGAAGCT
This sequence comes from Capra hircus, assembly GCF_001704415.2. NCBI lineage: Eukaryota > Metazoa > Chordata > Mammalia > Artiodactyla > Bovidae > Capra > Capra hircus. The sequence continues at coordinate 12,654,125 of NC_030828.1, read as the reverse complement.
AGCTGTCTTGAGTCTCTTTCTTTTTCTTTTTTTTGTTTCTTTTTTAAACTGAGGTATAGCTGCAATACTTTGGCCACCTGATATGAAGAACTGATTCATTGGAAAAGAGCTTGATGCAGGGAAAGATGAAAGTCCAAAGGAGAAGACGGCAGCAGAGGATAAGATGGTTAGATAGCATCACTAAGTCAATGGACATGAATTTGAGCAAATCCTGGGAGACAGTGAAGGACAGGGAAGCCTGGCATGCTGCAGTCCATGGGATCACAAAGAGTTGGACACAACTTAGTGACTGAAAAACAACAAATAGTTGATTTACAATATTATATGTTTCAGCTGTATAACATAGTGATCCACACTTTTAAAGATTATATTTCATTTATAGTCATTATAAAATATGGGCTTTATTCCCTTCTTGAGTCTTATTTCCGTATGCCAATTACACACTTCCCCATCTAACAGGGGCCACTCCACCTCAAAGGAGGCAGCCAAAGACAGCTACGTTCATAAATCAGAAGACAGTTGACTTTATGGCTTCTTACCTTTGTTTAAAAAGTATACAGCTTGTCACAAATGAACTGTAGATAATATAATACCTGGGTATCCTCAGTTGTCAGCCAGTTCTTTAGTTTCAAGGTTTATTGATTTGAATTCCTGTAAAATCAGACCCACCCCCAGCATCCTCTGACTGCTCACCCTGTTCAAGAAGGAATCTGTTTGCACTTGACTACATTTTCCTCCTGTTCCCAACATCCATGGTGTTAAGCAAGAAACACAAAACACATGGATGCTCATGAATAATTCAAGCCCCTGAGAGAAGGCTATTTGATACTGACCCAACACAACCCTTTCTCATCAATCTGCATTTTTCAAACTAATCCTGGGAAAGTCAACCTCTTTCAGACGTGCGAATACAAGGCAGTTCTGATTTGCAAGCCTAAAAGGTCTTCAAGTAGGAAAATCAATCCAAAGCCAAAGTGACATTTCAGTTTCATTAAGTCAGCTTTGTCTGGCCTGCATTATTTAATAGGGTGTATCTGTGATGACCTTTGAAGAGTTAAATCTCATGAACGGTGGGGGCAGAATGCTATCTATTATAATTTCAACTTTAATGATTGGAAACACAGAATTCATTATTCTGCTGAAAGTAGGTTCTGAAATGGTTTTCATTTCAGCTCATCCATCAGAAGGAAGTGTGCCTTGGAGGATTTTATTGACCTCATTTCAGTTTTGTGATCCATTTGTTTAAACATTTAGAATTGATACCCCTAAGGAACAAAATTCAGGGGCATTCTGACCAGCCTTGGTTTCCAGGTAGAACGGAACATCTTTGGATATGCAAGGTGGAGCAATACCCAAAGACAGTAAGCTACCAGTCTCATGGAAGAAAGCATGAGCTGTTTCAAACACAGCCAAAGCTGTCTTTTCAAGATGATACATTACGGGTCCTATAGGAAATACAGTTATGAGGAGTTGCTTGCTTGCGAACTGTGATTCAATAGTCACCAGCATTTGGGGATCAAATTTAAGGCATTGCAGTCCCTGGAAAAATTAAAAATTAAAATTCAGTTTCAGGGTCAACTTATGACTGACAATTTGATGGTTTATTTTTCTCCCCAATGCTATTATTAGCTGCTTAATTGGTTTATTCAAATATAGAGTTTATTTTGTTGTTAGTGCTATTTTCCTTACTTGTAATGTGGATATATTAGAAAATGAAAGTTCTGCATAGATATTTTTAAGATGAGTTGGAATGTGTAAGCATGAACTGTGACTCAGAGTCCAAATCCAAACAGCCTCAGTTTTTACAAATACATTTATTTATTTAGCTGCATCAGGCAGACTTAGTTGCCCTGAGGCATGTGGGATCTTAGTTCTCTCATCAGGGATCGAACCCACAATCCGTGCATTGCAAAGCAGATTCCTAACTACTGGACTACCAGGGAAGTCCCTATAAATACAGTTTTATTGAAATATCCCTATCCCATTCATTTCCAAACTTTCTATCTCTGCTTTCACATGATAGTGGCTGAGTTACATGATTTTGACAGAGACCATCAAGTCTACAAAGCCAAAAATATTTACTTATCTAGCTCTTTACACAAAATGTTTGTCAGTCCTGAAGTGTTAAACTATAGTACACATAATCCATGAGAGGCAATATCTGCAGATGCCCTCCGAAAAGTGGGATATTTATCAGGTCAAAGAATTAGAGAGAAATGGCCTGAAAATGTCATTAAGACTAGATTGCCAAACAGAATTATTTGACAGTGAATATTATGAGAAGGGAACAAAATTCCTAGTGCACAGGTGAAAGAAAGCACCAAACCCAAAATTTATTGGCAATACTGAACTTCTTCAAGCTCAGAAGACTAAAACCAGGAAATATGGAACAGGGATGTTCCATCAGGCCTTGCTTAAATTGGGGTTAGGTAAAACTTTTCCTAAAAGTGTGTGTGTGTGTGTGTGTGTGTGTGTGTGTGTGTGTGTGTGTGCGCTAAGTTGCTCAGTCACGTCTGACTCTGAGACCCCATGAACTGTAGCCTGCCAGGTCCAGTCCATGGGACTTTCTAGGCAAGCATACTAAAGTGGGTTGCCATTTCTTCCTCCATGGGATCTTCCTGACCCAGAGATTGAACCTGCCTCTTCTGCATTGCTGGTGGATTCTTTACTGCTGGGCCACCTGGTAAGCAGTTTTGCTATCTTGCAATTGTTACCAATTTTCTCTTTTATTCTTACTTAGGATTGGCTTTCAATCCTCTTCCTTCCTAACCTATGAACTATCTACCCACAAATTATAAACTCATTTCAAAAAATTGTGGAGATGAGTGAATCCAACTTGCTTTAAATTACCATCATTTTAAATCTGTGAAACAAGCAAGATTAAGATTCCAAATGATAAAAAAAAATCTCCTGAAAGAATAGCTTCTTTCAAATATAGTAACATGTGGAAAGAACTTCCTGATATTATTTCCCAACTCCATGATGTAATCAGGATCTAAAAGGCACTTGGAATTTATGAACTTGAGCCCCATCTCAGAAGCTGTAACATCTGTAGAGAGCTGACCTGTTGACAAAACACATGTTTTACTTTGTCTTTTTCTGTTTATAATCATCCTTTCACATAACAGTCAAAAGTAAGGAAATCTGCAATGCTCTATCCTGCATCTAGAAGGCAATTGCCCACCTGACACTCATGGCAGCCAGCAAGGGTTGAAGCTCGCCCCCACCAACCCCCCAAAGCTCACAGATGCCAGGCCAACCTACTGTATTTTCGGTTTGACCAGCCAAGAGGCAAAATCAAACAACTGTTCTCAGAAGGCTAAAACATTTAGCTTGCTAGTCATATAAAAACAGGTGGCAGGCTGGCTCATGGGCCATACCTCGATGACATCTAGATTTCACTCTTTTAATACTTCCAGTTCTTTTTGCTTGTCATTACTGTTTTCATGCCCTGGAGAAGAGAATGGCAATCCACTCCAGTATCCCTGCCTGGAGAATTCTATGGGCAGAGGAACCTGGCTGGCTACAATCCACGGGGTTGCAAAGAGTTGGACACGTCTGAGCCACTAACACACATTATGTTCATGAACTATCCTTGTCAGACTAAATGCTAACTTGGTAGATCCTGCTGAGAGATTTTAAGGACTAGAAATATTGATTTCCAGAAAAGCAAAGACAAGAACAACCCCAAACACCCTGTAAACACATGTGGATCTCCAGTGTCCAGTCAGTGGCAGGCATGTGGTAGGTACTTAATAAATATTGCTGAAAGGATGACAGTGTCACCAAGGTAATTTTGCCCTCTGAGGGCTCATCTGGATAAAAAAGCTGTTTTCCCTAAGTAACACTTCTGCTCACTGATTTCTGATTCTAGCATACATGTAGCTCAGATGGTAAAGAATCCACCTGCAATGCAGGAGACCTGGGTTCTATCCGTGGGTTGGGAAGATCCCCTGGAGAAGGGAAAGGCTACTCACTCCAATATTCTGGCCTGGAGAATTCCATGGACTATACAGTCTATGGGGTCCCAAAGAGTTGGACAGAACTGAACAACTTTCACTTTCTCCCAATTTTTTTAAAAACTGGACTATAACCCCATGTACAGTATGAAAAGGCAAAATGATAGGATACTTAAAGGGGAACTCCCTGGGTCAGTAGATGTCCAATATGCTACTGGAGATCACTGGAGAAATAACTCCAGAAAGAATGAAGGGATGGAGCCAAAGCAAAAACAATACCCAGTTGTGGATGTGACTGGTGATAGAAGCAAGGTCCAACGCTGTAAAGAGCAATATCGCATAGGAACCCGGAGACGGCAAGAGTGAACGTTGACATTGTAGGAATCAGCGAACTAAAATGGACTGGAATGAGTGAATTTAACTCAGATGACCATTATATCTATTACTGCGGGCAGGAATCCCTTAAGAGAAATGGAGTAGCCATCATGGTCAACAAAAGAGTCCGAAATGCAGTACTTGGATGCAATCTCAAAAATGACAGAATGATCTCTGTTCGTTTCCAAGGCAAACCATTCAATATCATGGTAATCCAAGCCTATGCCCAAACCAGGAACACTGAAGAAGCTGAAGTTGAACAGTTCTATGAAGACCTACAAGACCTTTTAGAATTAATACCCAAAAAAGATGTCTTTTTCATTCTATGGGACTGGAATGCAAAAGTAGGAAGTCAAGAAGCACCTGGAGTAACAGGCAAATTTGGCCTTGGAATGCGGAATGAAGCAGGGTAAAGGCTAATAGAGTTTTTCCAAGAGAACGCACTGGTCATAGCAAACACCCTCTTCCAACAACACAAGAGAAGACTCTACACATGGACATCACCAGATGGTCAACACCGAAATCAGACTGATTATATTCTTTGCAGCCAAAGATGGAGAAGCTCTATACAGTCAGCAAAAACAAGACCAGGAGCTCACTGTGGCTCAAATCATGAACTCCTTATTGCCAAATTCAGACTTAAATTGAAGAAAGTGGGGAAAACCACTAGACCAGGTATGACCTAAATCAAATCCCTTATGATTATACAGTGGAAGTGAGAAATAGATTTAAGGGACTAGATCTGATAGACAGAGTACCTGATGAACTATGGACGGAGGTTCGTGACATTGTACAGGAGACAGGGATCAAGATCATCCCCATGGAAAAGAAATGCAAAAAAGCAAAATGGCTGTCTGAAGAGGCCTTACAAATAGCTGTGAAAAGAAGAGAAGTGAAAAGCAAAGGAGAAAAGGAAAGATATAAACATTCGAATGCAGAGTTCCAAAGAATAGCAAGTAGAGATAAGAAAGCCTTCCTCAGCGATCAATGCAAAGAAATAGAGGAAAACAACAGAATGGGAAAGACTAGAGATCTCTTCAAGAAAACTAGAGATACCAAGGGAACATTTCGTGCAAAGATGGGCTCGATAAAGGACAGAAATGGTATGGACCTAACAGAAGCAGAAGATATTAAGAAGAGGTGGCAAGAATACACGAAAGAACTGTACAAAAAAGATCTTCATGACCAAGATAATCACGATGGTGTGATCACTCACCTAGAGCCAGACATCCTGGAATGTGAAGTCAAGTGGGCCTTAGAAAGCATCATTACGAACAAAGCTAGTGGAGGTGATGAAATTCCAGTTGAGCTATTTCAAATCCTGAAAGATGGTGCTGTGAAAGTGCTGCACTTAATATGCCAGCAAATTTGGAAAACTCAGCAGTGGCCACAGGTTCTGAAAAGGTCAGTTTTCATTCCAATCTGAAATAAAGGCAATGCCAAAGAAATTTCAAACTACTGCACAATTGCACTCATCTCACACGCTAGTAAAGTAATGCTAAAAATTCTCCAAGCCAGGCTTCAGCAATATGTGAACTGTGAACTTCCATATGTTCAGACTGGTTTTAGAAAAGGCAGAGAAACCAGAGATCAAATTACCAACATTCGCTGGATCATTGACAAAGCAAGAGAGTTCCAGAAAAAACATCTATTTCTGCTTTATTGACTATGCCAAAGCCTTTGACTGTGTGGATCACAATAAACTGTGGAAAATTCTGAGAGAGATGGGAATACCAGACCACCTGACTTGCCTCTTGAGAAACCTATATGCAGGTCAGGAAGCAAAAGTTAGAACTGGACATGGAACAACAGACTGGAGTACTTCAAGGCTGTATATTGTCACCCTGCTTATTTAACTTCTATGCAGAGTACATCATGAGAAATGCTGGGCTGGAAGAAGCACAAGCTGGAATCAAGATTGCTGGGAGAAATATCAATAACCTCAAATATCCAGATGACACCACCCTTATGGCCAAAAGTGAAGAGGAACCAAAAAGCCTCTTGATGAAAGTGAAAGTGGAGAGTGAAAAAGTTGCCTTAAAGCTCAACATTCAGAAAACTAAGATCATGGCATCCAGTCCCATCACTTCATGGGAAATAGAGGGGGAAACAGTGGAAAACAGTTTCAGACTTTATTTTTCGGGGCTCCAAAATCACTGCAGATGCTGATTGCAGCCATGAAATTAAAAGACCCTTACTCCTTGGAAGGAAAGTTATGACAAACCTAGACAGAATATTAAAAAGCAGAGATATTACTTTGCCAACAAAGGTCCGTCTAGTCAAGGCTTTGGTTTTTCCAGTAGTCATGTATGGTTGTGAGAGTTGGACTGTGAAGTAAGCTGAGCGCCGAAGAATTGATGCTTTTAACCTGTGGTGCTGGAGAAGACTCTTGAGAGTCCCTTGGACTGCAAGGAGGTCCAACCAGTCCATCCAAAAGGAGATCAGTCCTGGGTGTTCATTGGAAGGAATGATGCTAAAGCTGAAACTCCAATACTTTGGCCATCTCATGCGAAGAGTTGACTCATTGGAAAAGATTCTGATTCTGGGAGGGATTGGAGGCAGGAGGATAAGGGACGACAGAGGATGAGGAGGCTGGATGGCATCACCAACTCGATGGACATGAGTTTGAGTGAACTCCAGGAGTTGGTGATGGACAGGGAGGCCTGGCGTGCTGCGATTCATGGGGTTGCAAAGAGTCGGACACGACTGAGCGGCTGAACTGAACTGAAAATTGCCTTGTAATACTTTGTTAGTTTCTACTGTACAACAATATGAACCCATTTATTGATATTTCTCATTTCTTCATTTATTCCTTACACAGGGCTTATTTCCACTTTTTTTCTTCAACTTCTTTAATAGAAGACAGAATTGTGTTTGTCTTAAAGGCCTACTAAACCTCTATTTGTCAATAATACTCATATTCTAACTCTAATTAATTAATTTTAAGTTTTGGCACATTTTACAGTTGTAGGGCATGGCAAAAGTTATTTTGAATTTTTTAATTTTACTGATTTATTCTTACTTTACTTAGCAAGAGTACTAATCAGTTATGCTTTGAACATTTCCTAATGCATCCAGGTAAAGCCAGTGATATATATTTGCTACAAATTTTCTGAAGTACAATCTGGTTTATGTAATTACTATCTTTCCCAGAAATAATCACATAAATTGAATTGACCTTTTGGTGTTGAAAAGCTGAATTAAATGACCCCAGTCATGAAGGAAAATAAATACACTAGGATTCTTCCTAATCCTTTGAGCATGTTTATGCATATTATTGGACTATTCTTTTGTTAATAGCAATGTGTCATTTGAAATAACTATCAGGAATAAAACTGAATATCTTTAAGAAATAACAATCAGACCAAATTTCATACATTTTAAGATGGGAAACTAGGAAACTCAAAACAAAAGCAAAAATCATGGCATTGCATCATTTGTGTGTGTGTGTGTGTGTGTGTGTATGTGTGTGTGTGTGTGTGTGTGTGTGTGTATGTGTGTGCTGCTGCTGCTGCTGCTTCTTCTGCTGCTGCTGCTGCTAAGTCGCGTCAGTCGTGTCCGACTCTGTGTGACCCCGTAGACGGCAGCCTACCAGGCTCCCCCGTCCCTGGGATTCTCCAGGCGAGAACACTGGAGCGGGTTGCCATTTCCTTCTCCAATGTGTGAAACTGAAAAGTGAAAGTGAAGTCGCTCAGTCGTATCTGACTCTTTGCGACCCCATGGACTGTAGCCCACCAGGTTCCTCCGTCCACGAGATTTTCCAGGCAAGAGTACTGGAGTGGGGTGCCATTGCCTTCTCTGGTGTGTGTGCTAGGTCACTACAACTGTGTCCGACTCTTTGTAGTGCTATGTACTATAGCTCACCAGTCTCCTCTACGGGATTTTTCAGGCAAGAATGCTAAAGTGGGTTGCCATGCCCTCCTCCAGGGGATCTTCCCAACCCAATCCAGGGATTGAACCCACATCTCCTATAGCTCCTGCTTTGCAAGTAGATTCTTGACTGCTGAGCCACCAGGGAAGCCCATTGAATCATTGGCACCTAGAGCCAAATATGGTCTTACCTCATTGCTCGGTTGATAAAGAATCTGCCTGCAATGTAGGAGACCAGGGTTCAATCCCTGGATCGGGAAGATCCCTGGAGAAGGAAATGGCAACCATTCCAGTATTCTTGCCTGGAGAATCCCCTGGACAGAAGAGCCTGGTGGGCTATAGTCTATGGTGTTGCAACAGTCAGACATGACTTAGTGACTAAACCATCACCACAGCCAAATATATAAGCAACAGTTTATTCAAAACAAATATTGCTCCTTAATTTATGTTCTTCAGAACAATGATTTTATTTTTTTATGAATTAAACTAATTCTTATGTCACAATATAGGAATAATGTCTTCTTTTATGTAATGATTTTTGTTTTTAATAAATTGCAAATATTGTAAAAAATCATGAAAGCAGAATGTTTTAATAACGTTTGTTTTCCACTCCTATCTCCCATTTTGGTTTGTTTGGTTTTAGTTGCTAAGTCGTGTCTGACTCTTGCGACCCCATGGATTGTAGGCTGCCAGATTCCTCTGTCCATGGGTTTCTCCAGGCAAGAATACTGGAGTGGGTTGCCATTTCCTTTTCCAGGGGATCTTCCTGACCCAGGAGTCAAACCTGGGTCTCCTGCATTGCAGGCAGATGATTTACTGACTGAGCTATGAGGGAAGCCCATCTCCCATTTTAATAAATTTTTTAAATCTCAAGGAAAATTTAACTCTAAGAGCAGTTTAATAGGAAGAATCATTCTGTATTTACCTTTGAATTATGCTTTGTCAAATAAAGCACCTTGGAGATTATTTTTAATAATGGAGGATTACATGATTCAAGCCACCTATCCTAAGAGGGCAAGTAGGAAAGCTTGTTTGCTTGAAAGAGTTGACAAAACAGTGAAGGTCAAGACCTGGAGGAGGACTGAGTCCAGAGAACTGAGCCCAGCATTTGGAAAGTCTTCCAGAGTGGCAGAGAAGAGAGTCTTCCACATTTTGACAGCTATGCAGGGATGAGTGACAGGATTTAATATGACTAATAATGAATGAGTTTAGCACATTAGCTAAAGGAAAAGTCAATTTAGAAATTCAATTTCTATATTATGGCAAAAAAACAGAAAATGAAAAAAAAATACAAGATATAATTGATCTGTACCAAAAGATTAAACACTTGAAATAAAATCAACTCAGAATGTTCAAGATTTCTACACAGGTTACTACGAGGCGCTTTTGAGAGAATTCAGAGAGATGAATTGGAAGCAGTCTGCAGCCCATGGGGTCATGAAGAGTCGGACACGACTGAGCGACTTCCCTTTCACTTTTCACTTCCATGCATTGGAGAAGGAAATAGCAACCCACTCTAGTGCTCTTGCCTGGAGAATCCCAGGGACGAGGGAGCCTGCTGGGCTGCCGTCTATGGGGTCACACAGAGTTGGACATGACTAAAGCGACTTAGCAGAGCAGCAGCAGCAGACTGCCTAGATTCTCGATCCTAGATCAATGCAATCCCACTGGAAATCTTACCTGTGTTATTTTTTTGTTTTTGTTTTTTATTGGAAGTTGACAAGCCAGTTCTTGCAAATTCTGCCAACAGCCAGAGCTGACTAAAAGAAGAAAAATAGTGGGAGGACTTACTCTAAAATACATTAAGGTATTAAAATATTTGATAATTAAAATGTTAAGATATAGGGGCAAGGATAGAGGGATAGACAATGAAACCAATAGTGAGAAATATGAGATCCTAGGAACAAACCCACAGGTATATAGCAAATGATTAATGACATAAGTAGCACTTGTCAACAGTGGAAAAAGTATGGCCTTTTCACTAAGTGCTGTTGAAGTAATTGAATGTTTAAATGGAAGGAAATGAAGCATGATCTCTATTTTAGGCTATATACAAAAATTAATTCCAGGTGGATTGTAGATATTCATATGGCCAGCAAATATGTTGAAAAGCTTCTCGAGCTCATTAGTTATCAGCAAAATGCATATTAAAAGAATAAGATATTACTTGCCCAACCACCTGAATGATAAACATGCAAAAGAGAGGTAACACTAAGTATTGGAAAGGATGTGGAAGGGTAGAGCGCTCATGTGTTAGAGGAAATTTGGTGCAATCCTTTTTTTTTTTTCCTTTTTTATAAATTCGTTTTTTAATTGGAGGATAATTGTTTTACAATCTTGTGTTGGCTTCTATGATACAGCAACGCGAGCCGCCCGTAAATACTCACATGTGCCCTCTCTGCTGAGCCTGCCCCACCCCGCCTCTCTAGGTTGCCGCAGGCCCGGCCGGGCCGTGAGCCTGCACGGCAGCTCCCCGCCGCCTGCCTACTTCACACGCAGCAACGTGCGCGTCAACGCTCCTCTCTCAGTGTGCCCCACCCTCGCCCTTTCCTACGGTAACGTTTAGCAGAGTACACTCGATTTACAATGTTGTGCCAGTTTCTGCTGTACAGCAAGGTGAATCAGCTATATGTGTACATATATCACCTATTTTTTGCATTCCTTCCTGTTAAGCTCACCACAGGACACTGAGCATGGTTCCCTACGCAGTTATTAGTTGTCTGTTTTATACATGTATCGATAGGGTGCACACCTCAATCCCAGCCTCCCAGTTCATCACACACCCCCTTTCTCCCTTGGTATTCATATATTTGTTCCCTACGTCTGTGTCTCTATTTCTGCTTTGCAAGTAAGATCATCTATACCATTTTTTTAGATTCCACGTATATGCGTCAACTTACGATATTTGTTTTTTTTCTGTCTGACTTACTTTGCTCTATATGACAGTCTCTAGGGCCATCCACATCTCTGCAAATGACACAGTTTCATTTCTTATATAACTCAGCCACATCGTCTTAATCCATTCCTCTGTTGCTGGACATTCGGGTTGCTTCCATGTCCTGGCTGTTGTAAATAGTGCTGCAAGGAACACTGGTCTTTTCAAATTATGGTTTTCTCTGGATATATGCCAAGTAGTGGGATTGCTGGTTCATAGGAACAACACTTTTGGGGCACATTTTATAAGTATCTATTAAAATGAAGAAAGGCAAAACCTACAATTCAGCAATTTACTCTGATAAATGCTAAGAATATAAATAAATGCCCAGGTACACAGGAGACAGATGCAGGGATGATTATTGCAACATTAGTATAAGCCCCCAAATTTTCAAATTAACCCAATTAATCTTCAAGAATAGAAATGGTAAATTATGGCATATTTATACATATATTAAATATACATGCAATACAATACTACATAATAGTAAAAACAGAACAAAATAGAACATTACCATATGGATACATTTCACAAATATAATTTCATTTTAAAAGGTAAGGTACAAAAAGGGTATAGACTATATAAGCCTGTTAAAAGAAAGTTCATAAAATAGGTAATAGCATGCTTTGGTAAACTCTAAAGAAGCATAAGTGTTATTTAAACAAATAAATATATTGGTTACCTTTGAGGAACACAGAGGGGACATTTATTGGGATTCACTATTGGTAGCTCAACTGGTAAAGAATCTGCCTGCAGTGCAAGAGACCCTGGTTCAATTCCTGGGTTGGGAAGATCCCCTGGAGAAGGGATAGGCTACCCACTCAGTATTCCTGGGCTTTCCTGGTGGTTCAGATGCTAAAGACTCTGCCTGCAATTCGGGAGACCTGGGTTCGATCCCTGAGTTGGGAAGGTTCCCTGGAGGAGGACGTGGCAACCCACTCCAGCATTCTTGTCTGGAGAATCCCCATGGACAGAGGAGCTTGGTGGGTTACCGTCCATGGGGTCACAAAGAGTTGGACACGGCTGAGGGACTAACCACACAATACATGGGAGGCTTCTGCAGTGTTGGTGAATATTCTATTCCTTAATCTCAGTGGTGTTTTTATAAATCACTGATCTGAAAATTTGGGGGTACATTTTTTCTATATAGAAAGCATAGTAAATGGAGAAATAAAGAAAGTTTAATGTTTCATTGTTGCCTTTTTCATGTAAGTAGATGAATGCCCTAAGGATAGAGTTCTTTTTTCTCCAAGTAACAATAAAATTGTTTGCATTAAATTAAATCCCTGAAAAATAATTACTGAAAAATCCATTTTTGTCTCTATGACAAATGGGAGAACTGGTCTCTACATGATCCAGACTTTCATAATACCATTAGATATGGAATTAAATCTGGTACTAGGAACTCACCAGGAAAATGTGCTTTTCATGGCTAAGCTTTCCATTTGCTGATGCTCAATTTGTTTATGATCACAGTTTTTATTGAACAAAGTACTTCACAAACATAGGTGAAACTGAGAGTTTCATAGCCACATTGATATCAGTGTGACATTCATGTTTGGAATCAGCATTTATTTATTGTATTCAGAGAAACAAATTCTTTTTCTCCTCTTAAGTACAACAAAATTTACTCCTGTTTTTCTCCTGCCTGTATTTCAGAAGACTTCAAAGTATACCCTACATATTAACCTGAATTTTCTGAGAACTGAGTGAAAATGAAAGATTAGCTATGGTGATGGTTGGCAATGGGATGGTCAGCTAGTCTGGGATCTCTGAGTTAGAAACTGAGCTATGAATTCTACGCAGCTTTGTGACCTGATACTTCAGCTCCTTGTAAGCTTTCTCACTAAGATGCATAGTCTGCAGAGTGTTGTCATTGTTCAGTCGCTAAGTTGTGTCGGACTCTCTGGAACCCCATGGACTATGACATGCCAGGCTTCCCTGTCCTTCACCATCTCCCAGAGTTTGCCCAAACTCATGTCCACTGAGTCGGTGATGCCATCCAACCATCTCATCCTCTGTCATTCCGTCCTCCTCCTGCCCTCAATCTTTCCCAGCATCAGGTTATCAATTTAAGAAGTGTATGATGTATTTTGGAACCATATCTTCTTCTTCACTGCCTGGTCTTGGGTGAATCATTTGTCTTCTATTAAATCTGATGATTGTATTCCAATAATTGACAACATTGCATTCACTTTGCCGAGGTTTTATGCAACTGTCTGGCCTGTAAGGTAATTCAATCAATGAAAAGATATTATCTGCATCAATGTGCCCAAACTATTCATTTCATTGCCAAGGGACCCACACCCATGGAAGAGAGGGAAGTGGCTCAGGATCACACAACAGAACTGAAATAAAAACCAGGTTGCCTGACATCTCACTAGTTGCTCTTTCCATCAACTTCTCTGCTTCCCAAATCATAATTAGTCCTGGTCCAACCACTTACAATAGTAAAGAAAAAAAATAAAGACTGTAGCTGCACTGAAGCCTACTTCTCTAAAATTTCCAGGCTAATTATATAGATTTAATTGGATTGGCATGGATAAGATTTGTCTTAATAAGGGAGTACATTCACTGCGCTGCAAAGTATAACCCCAAGCAGGAGACAGCATGTGACAAATTATAGAAATAACAGCGCCAAAGGGCCGAGAAAGTGCACCTGCAGCTACCCCACCTGGGGCTGCGATTTCATTACCCTCATAAAGCAAAGCAAGGTCAGGCTTAGTCAGACTTGGATTCAGAGGCCCCCAAGGAGATCCCAGGTGCAAAACGAGCTAGTGTCAATGCGGTGAGGGATACGTGAGAACTGCTCTTTCCTGTCCCGAAGCAGCTCTCGCTGGGAAAGCTACAGGATGAGGTTAGTGAGCTAGGTGCAGGGAGCTGTCAGATGGGGCAGTGGGCCAAAGACGGGAAAACCCGCGTCAGATTTGTCTTCGGCCTTTGTTCGGAGTGGGACCCAGGGAAGGTTTTCGTGAACTGTGTGTGAACCTGGCCTTGCGCGTTTGTTCAGGTGCAGCTGTTTCTCTTAGGGAGAAGGAAGGGTAGATCTGTTCCTTGATTTGCTGGTAAGGGGCCTGCGTTCTGTGAGCTGATACCAGCTGAAGGAGAGGGAGGCCAAAGTCCTAGAGCCTCAGGAAGGCTCTAGGCACGTGAAGCCAGGTGACCTGGCCTCCTTTCAGGTCTCCCAATTAGATCTGCTCTTTCTAAGTGGCTCGTGCAGTTTCAAGTTTTCCTTCTCAGAGTTAACTAGGCAAAATGATCGCTGCTTGTGGACTACCTCTTCCAACACCACTTGGCCAAGTGCCTTGGGTTAGATTTGAACTAGAGGTGGCACGCAATAACCTATTCCAGCCTTTCAAAATGTGTTCTCTGTAACGTGCTCTTAGGGATATTTTAAGAGATAATGTGGTTAATGCAGCCATGGCTGATTTGGGGCAAAATATTCTGTGGTCTTCAAGTATGCATGGTTGTTGTTTAGTGGCTAAGTCAAGTCCAATTCTTTTGTGACCCCCATGGACTGTAGCCTACCAGGCTTCTTTGTCCATGGGATTTCCCAGGCAAGAATACTGGAGTGTGTTGTCATTTCCTTCTCCAGGGGATCTTCCTGACTGAGGGATGAAACCCTCGTCTCCTGTTTGGCTGCTGCTGCTGCCAAGTCGCTTCAGTTGTGTCCAACTCTGTGCGACCCCATAGCCGGCAGCCTACTTGGCTCCCCCATCCCTGGCAGGTGGATTCTTTACCACTGAGTCACCAGGGAAGGGCTTAGGTTAGGGATGTATATTGCTGCTGCTGCTGCTGCTGCTGCTGCTGCTGCGTCGCTTCAGTCATGTCCGACTCTTGTGACCCCATGGACTGTAGCCCACCAGGCTTTTCTGTCCATGGGATTCTCTAGGCCAGTGTACTAGAGTGGGTTGCCATGCCCTCTTCCAGACCCAAGGATTGAACCTGTGACTCTCATGTGTCCTGAGACTCTCATGTCTCCTGAGGCAGGCAGGTTCTTTGCCACTAGGGCCACCTGGGAAGCCCTAGGTATGTATACACTCTAGAAAAGCTTGAGTTTCTTACAGTGTCCAGAAATTAATGAACTGGGATAGCTCTTGATGGAGAAACAGGATCCAAATATTAATTTAGAATAACCCAGCTTCCCAGGCAATGCTAGTGGTAAAGAACCCATTTGCCAATGCAGGAGATGACGTAAGAGATGTGCTTTCAACCCATGGGTCGGGAAGCTCCCCTGGAGAAGAACATGGCAACTCACTCCAGGATTTGTGCCTGGAGAATCCCAAGGACAGAGGAGCCTGATGGGCTACAGTCCACAGGGTCACAAAGAGCTGGACACAACTGAAGTGATTGTTTATGCATGCAAAAACTGGTAAGTCCAGTGCAGGTATAAAGACTCCCTCTAAAGAGCACCAAGGACTAAAGCTGGAAACGCTAAATTTCCTCTTCAAATAGGAGGACCAAGTACATGTCAGGGAATGAGAGGTGAAGTCCGAGGTGATCTAAAAGGATGTAGGCACGCAGTGATGTAGGGAAGACCAAGAAGAAACAGCAGAATCCTGAGATTTTTTTGTTGTTGGGGCAGGAGTTGTTGCGCTTTCATTTCGTTCTATTAGTTTAGTTTTGATTGGCCCTGTGGTGCATGAGTGTGCCTACTTTGAGCCCTATATTAACTTCTCTGCAATCTGTTTGGATTTTGTTGTTCTTGCTAGAATTACCCAGACAAATAATTCCAAAGCATACCTTGAGGCTCAGTTATTGATTGGTTTGGCCAAGTCCAAAGGCTATTCTTTCAAATCTCAATTATCTAGCTGATTTATGGCCACATGTGCGACTGCAGATTATCCCCAGCACAGAATGCTGTGAAAGCAAAAAAAAATGTGATTCAAAAATTTAAGAAGACAGAGTGACAGTGCCAGTTACCTTTTGTGTCCAGTGCTTTGCATTTAACCCTGCAAAATCCTCAACAGTGACGATTATCTCTGTGCCAGTGTTGACTGAAAGAGGCAAGGAATTGGATCAGCGCCCTGCAGAAGAGTGAATGTCCTCTGAGTGTTGGGCAAGGAGATACCAGTCCTGCTTGTTAAGCACTTGTCTCCTTTCCCCAGTTCAAAGTCTACTGAAGAAATCTAGTAATTAACCAAGGTTTCCTTCCTCCCTTTCTTCTCTTTCTGCATCTCCCCACCTCTCTCTCTTGGGTAGTAAACAGGCACTAACTTGGCCAAGAGTCTGAAAGAAAGGTAATTTATAAAGCTCAAGGGAAACTTGAAGAATCCACTTCTCGAAAAGCCGCTTACCCCTGGCTGACTTGTGATCCCCGTGCACGGAGAGGGGAGTACAAGGCAGCCAGGAGTGTGCTACAGATGCAGTCTGTCCCAGGTTGTACTCCTGAGCTCCTATCAAACATTCTTACATGTAGGTACCTAGGAGGGGTCCTGGAAAAGATGGGAGAGAAATGAACAATTGCTTGGGGAAAGCCCTTGGTGGGAGAAGGAGGAGTTCCAGGCAGGTGGTCACAGCTAGGGTGATCTAAGTTGGAAAACTGGGCCCCGTCAGAGGGATCTGAGCCATGTGAGATGCTGGGAGGCTGTGGGAGGGATTCTTGGTCCTCTGAGCTCTCAGGTGGTAGGAGAAAGTTAGAGCTTTTGAAATCTTGAAGTAGAGAGTACAAATTGCAGGCAGAGTGTGGGAATTGGTGGTGCCTTAGTGTAAGAACTGTGGATGGATCAAGCTTGTTTAACCCTTTGAAGTAAAAGAGATCTCCATTGCCTGCTAAGTGATGTTGAGCAAGTATTTTAATGTCTGTGATGTTTTTTCATTTATAGAAGGGGGAAAGTAACACCTGACACACAGTAGTGTATGAGACTTATGTAAGCTAATCAGTGAAATTGTGGAGCTCAGCCTCTCACCCTGTCCAGTAATCAGAATAAGCATTTAGAAGACAGAGGATAGTCCCTATTCCTTCATTTACATGTTTACATTCTGGAATATGTTGCATCCTAGTGTATTTTTGCAGGTGGATCCAGAAAAATAAATCATTTCTTCAACCTTCAAGATCACATAAGTATATATATTTTCTTTTCAATATAATAATTTGATGCTAAGATCAAACGATACAAAATATTTTTGTGGCTTGTGTTCCCTCCTTGCCTGTAAATATTCTTATATTAGCAAATCATCTTCAAAAACATAATCTTTAGTGGCAGCATAGTAGTTTTTTGAATTAACATCCTATAGTTTATTTGAAAAATTATATTGCTTCTGATTAAAGAAGATAGTGAAGGTTCTAGTCATTCTTATTATGCTGAAGCTCCAATATGTTGGCCATCTGATGCGAAGAGCTGACTCATTGCAAAAGACCCCGATGCTAGAAAAGATTGAAAGGGGGTGACAGAGGATGAGATGGTTGGGTGATATTACTGACTCAATGGACATGAGTTTGAGCACACTTTGAGAGAAGGTGAAGGACAGTGAAGCCTGGATTGCTGCAGTCCATGGGGTTGCAAAGAGTCAGACATGACTGACTGGGCACACGTATGAGTGACAGGTGCTAGAAAACTCTAAAGGAAGGTCATGATGGAACTTCTTGCTCATTTATCAGATAAAGCCAAAGAATGATTCCATTTATAAATGCCAGTTTAATCATAATGATCTTGGTTTTCTCACACTTAGGGATTTTTTCTTCTCATTTATTATCTTATCCAGTTTTACTTCTCTCTTTGCCACTAGAGTAACCAAAATTTCAAGAAGAATTCTGTTGACATAAAAAATGATAAATAACTTGCTACTTAAGTGAACTGTGGTGTTCACTTAACTTTGAACATTTCCTGGAGAGAGATTTACTTCTCTTAATTATACTAAAGTATAAATTACCAAAATAACTCCTGTCCTATTGTTAAAGCATAGGAAAACATCCCTTAATTCTCAATTTAATTGGAAGGCAAATGACTCAGGGGCATTGAGACCTGCTGTTTCCTTCTCTGGTGCCAAGGTGGTGTAACCTCATCATTGAACTGAATGAAACCCTATAGACCTACTATGGAATGAAAAGGACACAATTGCTGCTTTTGGGTTGTTCATAATCTGGTTGAAAGTCATGGAGGAAGGTGTCTACATAAACTAGGTATTGAAATCTCCATCTGAGAGGTATTTGGGGACATAAAAAATGAGTGCATCCTATAAATGATTGCCATTTTAAAATATAGTCAGGGATGGCTGTGACTAGGTTGAGCCAAAGGGAGATATATTGAAAGGTATAAAAGTCTCCTGTGGGAGAGAATCTCCCCAGGTGTCTACATCTATTTCTCTCCAGTGGGGGTGGGTGGAGGTGTCTCTTATCGTTACTCTATGAACCCAGCATCTCCAACCTTCTTTTCAACATTCCAATTCACGTGCTTTTCAGCACATGTGGCAGAATGTGGCTGTTCCAGGACTCCTGGCAGATTCTCTCTGTTCTGATGCCACAGAAATCAGATAACATTGATCTCAATTCCAGGTGGCAGGGACAGGATGGCTCAGCTCAATGAATGGCTCCTGGTCAGCTTCTCTCCCAGTCAGCTCTGACCAGTGAGAGGCACATACCCAGGACTGTAGGGCCCATCCTTAAAGTTCAGAAAGCAAGGGTAGTTCACACTTTCTGGTGCCCTCAACAATACAATGAACAAAGTTGTATTTAGTTCTTGTCCCTGATGATGAGATGAAGTAATGACACCTAGCAGGCGTACGTTTTTGTACCTCACCCTCCTTCCAGCCCCTCCCTAAAGCTGTAGATGCCACCCGACCATCACTCTCTGGCAATTGCCAGAACTAAGTGGCCAGTGAGGTTCACGAGGACCCTGGAGAGGTGGGTGGGGCCAATTTATGCAATGCCTGGAAGATCATGGTTATGACCATATTTTGGCAAAGGCTAAGGCTAGAGTTTTCTAGGAACAGTGTGAAATCTCTGGCATGTTTTGGTAAGCAAAATGGAATGAAATTTGTGTTTCTAACTGATTGCTGTGGAGCAAGAGGGGAAGACTGTCTAATCGAGTTGGACCAGAGCTCCCCCTCTCTCTAAGACAGGGGCCTGCAAGTCATTCCAGTGGTTGGGTTTCTGGCATTTCCTAACACTCTCTAAACATCTGGCACATAAGCCCAAACTGCTGGATGCATAAACCACATCTTCCCCTCATTCAAGACTGCTTTGACACATACTCCACAAAAAAAGAGGCCAACGTGTCCAGCCATACCCAGCCGCATCTGCTTCTCCTCAACATGCTGGGAGAATGGGGTACCTGCGTGCTTTGGTACCCTTCTGGCAGTCAGTGCCAGGCTGCACCAAAAGATGCTGGTAAGAAACAGAGTCACAGATATAGAGAACAAACAGGGTTACCAGCGAGGGAGGGGGGTGGGGTGAATTGGGAGATTGGGATTGACATATGTAAAGTACTATGTGTAAGATAGATGAGTAATGAGAACTTACTGTGTAGCACAGAGAACTCTTCTCAGCGCTCTGTGGTGACCTAAATGGGAAGAAAATCTAAAAAAGAGGGGGTATATGTATACACGTAGCTTATTCACTTTGCTGGACAGCAGAAATGAAGACAACATTGTAAAGCAACTCTCCGACCATATTTTTTTAAAAAAATGTAGATGTGCTGAACACTGTAGAACACCAACCTCATGGCAGCTGTGCAAAAAAAGGACAAGAGAAGGAGAAAGCAGATCCCCACCTGGAGAGCGCAAATTATGACAGAGAGTGGGAGCCTATTAAAGGCTGAATCGTATTTCCCCAGAATCATATGTTGAAGCCATGATTCCCATTTCCTCAGAATGTTTGGACATAAGTCCTTTATAGAGGTGACTAAGGTAAACTAAAGTCTTTAGAGTATGCCTTCTTTCAATATGACTGGTGTCCTGAAAAGAAGAGGAAACCTGGGCACTCAGAGAGACAACAGACACCAAACGTGCACGCGCCAAGGGAGGACCGCGGGAAGCAGAGGAGGCAGACATCTGCAAACCTCAGAGAAGCCACATCTACCAAAGCCTGATCTTGGACCACCAGCCTCCTGAATTATGGAAAAAAAAAAAAAAGTCTGTTGTTTAAGGCACCCACTTTGTGATATTTGGTTATGACATCCCAAGCAAGCTAATATAGCTAATTCCTACCTTGGCTACAGGAAGAGCTAATTCCTATTAGCTATTTCCTAAGCTATAGGGAAAGGGAAAGGGAAAAAGGCCAAGGGGCTGACGTGAGCCAGGACAGATAAAGGCAAAGACTTAGACCTCACTCAGTGTCCCTGGTGGCTCAGAGGTTAAAGTGTCTGCCCACAATGCAGGAGACCTGGGTTCGATCCCTGGTTTGGGAAGATTCCCCTGGAGAAGGAAGTGGCACCCCACTCCAGTATTCTTGCCTAGAGAATCCCATGGACGGAGGAGCCTGATGGGCTACAGTCCACGGGGTCGCAAAGAATCGGACACGACTGAGTGACTTCACTTTCACTTTCAGTGTGGCAGTCACAGTGCGTCGACCGCATTCTTCCAGTTCTTCTCCTGTGGGAGCACTGGGCTTCCTTGCCCCTTAGAAGATAGTGGTGGTCATTTGCCTTACTCTAGTCAATGAAATGCGAGTGAAGGTGCCTTCTGCCGTATCCAGACAGAGATTTTCAGAGGCCAGGACTCACCGCACTCTGCCTTCTCCTCCACCATGTTGACGGGCAGTCTCTCCAGCGGTGGCTGCCCTGTTAGCCTGGGTTTAAAAGAGCGGTGGCTGGTGGTTTAATGGCTCAGTGATGCCCAACTCTTGCGACCCCGTGGACTGTGGCCCGCCAGGCTCCTCTGTCCATGGGATTCTCCAGGTAAGAATACTGGAGTGGGCTGCCATTTCCTTCTCCTTAAAAGAGCGGGATGATGGCACTAGAGGTCCCAGTGAACCCATGATAGACGTGTCATGTGGAAGAGAAATGAGCCTTTGAAAAATGATTAACATAGTATAACCTCTCTTTTTTAGAAAAAAAGTATTAAAAAATTTTGGCTGTGCCCCATGGCATTTGGGAATTTATCTCCCCAACCAGGGACTGAGCCTGTTCTTCCTGCAATGGAAGCGCAGAACTTTAACCGCTGGGCCTCCAAGGCAGTCCTAACCCGACCAGTTTGAATAATACATTTGGACAACTGAGTTCCTCCACTCAGGTTTGTGAGGAAGCAGAAAAGAGCAGGTGCTGAGAAATTGTACAAAACCCTCAGAAGCTATGACATAGATGTGAGCGGTGCTTGTCCAGGGGCCTGGATGAGATAAGTGGGCGTTTGACAGCTGAAATCACACAAGAATTGTTACTCTCTGTATGCTACTTGCAAACACAACCTTTGTCTATGTGTAGGTAATGTTGTCCATTCATTATATGTCTGATGACAAAACTATGATACACAATATTTGTCTGTTTCAGTTACTTCAGAAGTGCTTGGACAAGAGTGGAAGGACAAAACTTGAAGTGTTCCCTGAGCCTCATGACCAGTGAACATGCATGCGAAATTTCACTCAGATAGCATAAAATGATCAACATGAAATGAATAAAATATAGAAGCAATTATGAGAAAAAAATACACCAAACCTAATGTCAATCCTGCGAATGCAGATGAAGATAGCCCCTGTTTCTAGGCAGCTTGGCCTGTCCAGTGAGAAGGAAAAGCTTGTTTATGGTTTTTCGAACAAGAAAGAAATCTAAGTTTGGATGCAAATGAACCTGGATTCAAATACGAGCATCTTCACTAACTCATTCTGTGTTTTTGGACTAGTTAGTTATCTTAGTTTCAGTTCACTTGTCAAAGAAACAAAGATAAAACATTGATATCACCAGCTACCTACATAAGTAAATCAAATGGTTTGTGTGAAGCCTCAGTACTGTCTGGTTCAGCTGAAACTGGTTTCTTCCCTTCTTTCCTCCTTCCCTCCCTCCTTTCTTTCCTCTTAACTGCACAAAGCAAAATGCTTGGGAGAAATGCCTCTCAGAGCCGTGAAAGATGGGGCCCTCTTGGGTTGTGATTCAATTTTTTCAAGCACCTCCATGCTCCTCTCATCCTCTCCATCATCATCTTTCAGTTCTAATATGAAGACGACTCTCTCCTGGGGTCATTTTGATAAGTTCATAATACATTATTTAAGAATATCCTGAGCATGCCAACATTCTGGGTTATGTTCCTATCCTGTTTTTAAAGGAAATAATTTATGAAAACCCTGAGGAATCTGCTGGCACAGTGACTCCTCAATGGAGCAAGCTGCATTATTTCATTCCTACAGTGTTCCTCTACCATCATCTCAAGCACAATGCCATTTTATTGCCTTTTCAGGCGCAGAGTGCTGCTCAAGTATCCAATGTAAAGCTTCCCATCTCAGGCAGAAATGACCTTTGAGCTCTGTGCTACATACTAAAGGAGAGACTTTAACAGAGCAATGATATTAGCTCACACAAACGATTTCTATTTATTTTGAAAGGCTACTCTTGGAAGTATGGATTCACAATGATTCTATACATCTTTCTCAAATGCGGAATGAATAAGTGGCAGATGACGTTCAATAAATTCACTGTTCCCTTAAAATGTTAAGAAAGGCCCAAATCAGAGACATGCACCTAGTATATAACTTGTGGTAACCTGATGGCCTCAGTGACGGCAGCCTGGTGAATCAGAGGCCCACCCATGTGTGTGATCCCCACGAGACTGTCTCTAGCTATTCTGTTTCCAAGGTTGCTGGGCCTGATAAGAGAGACAGGGTTACTGGGAGGACTTCAGATGCACGTGACATTTTTGATTCATTCTTTGAATTGTCAGAGTCCCTGGGTCACTCCTTTCTAATCTGGCAAGAGGTACTGAAGAGAAGGAATAAAAAGTAAAACCTTTAGAAAATTGAGAGAGGCAATAGAAAAAAAAAATCCTCTGTGAAAAAATAAAGACCTGTGTGTCAGGAATGTGTCAGAACATTATTTAATGAGGATTATTTCAACAGAGGCTTAGATTTTATTCTGTATCAAATTAGTTTGTTTTAAGCATCCTTATGTCCTGAGAATGATGGTTGGTGCCTTGTGCAGCTGAGTTTGATTTTTGATTCATCCAAACTAAGTTTGGGAGCTCTCCTGTGGAAATAAGTTGTTAGAAAGACTTTCTTCTTTCCCTTGATGGTTTTAGAACTGAAAATCTCCTCCACGGATCAGTGGTCCAACTTTCATCCCTGGTCTATGGGGATGTGAACTCAAACAACACAGATTCTAAAGTCAAAATGCAGTGTGGCTTGCCTGTGTTTCCTCAATCCATTCTACCTCACTTCTTAAACACAATTTTGAGCTCTTAATTTTGAATGTTTATTACCCATATATCTATTTATGTACTAATTTGACATTCTTTAAATAAGTGCCCATGTCCGAAGTGTCTGGCACTATTCTAAACATTTGGGAGAGAGTGAGTAAAATAGAGCTCTTGGCTCCTAAGGGCTGTCAATCTCCAGGAGGAAACAGAAAACAAAATTAACTATATATAAAAATTAATAATATATAAATAATATATCATATGGAATATTACAAGGTATAAATACTATGCAAAAGTGGAAAGTAAAAAGAGAACAGGAGTGCCTAGGGAGAGAAGTGTGTGTGTGCGTGTTCAGTCACTTCAGGCTCGTCCGATCCTTTGCAACCCCACGGACTTTTGTGGCCTACCAGGCTCTTCTGTCCATGGGATTCTCTAGGTAAAAATACCGGAGGGGGCTGCTGTGCCCTCCTGCAGTGGGTCTTTCTGACTGAGGAATCAAACCCACATCTTTTTACCACTAGTGCCATCTGGCAAGCCCAGGGAGAGAAGATTCAGTTTTAAATATGTCAGTCCAACATAAGGCTTACTGTGAAGGGGTGTGTGTGTGTGTGTGTTTGCTTAGTCGCTCAGTCATGTCCAGCTCTTGCGACCCTATGGACTGTAGCCCACCAGGCTTGTCTGTTCATGGGATTTGCCAGGCAAGAATACTGGAGTAGGTTGCCATTTCCTTCTCCAAGAGATCTTCCTGACCCAGGAATCGAACCCTGGTCTCCTGCATTACAGGCAGATTCTTTACTGATTGAGCTACGAGGAAAGCTCACTGTGAAGATGGTTTTTGAGCAAATGCTTTGGAGGTGTTAGCCACCTTATTGTCAAGGGGAAGCATGTCCTAGGCTGAAGGACTGGCCAGTGTAAAAGCCCCAGTGGGAGAGTCTATCTTTATTTAAGGAGAGTGTTTATGTGTGGTTTTATATTTAGCATCTTATTCTCGCTGTTATTTATCTCATCTGTTATATAATCCTTTTGCTGGCCTCCTTTGGATTAGGTGTGTTTCATTATTCCATGACCCTCTCTAATATCTTGTGTTCACTCACTCATTCATGTTTGATTCTTTGAGACCCTTTGGACTGTAGCCCACAAGGCTTCTCTGTCCACGGGATTTCCCAGCCAAGAACACTGTAGTTACTTTCCATTTCCTTATCCAAGGGATCTTCCTGACCCAGGGATCGAACCCCAGTCTCCTGCACTGCAGGTGGTCTCCGGCATTGCAGGCAGATTCTTTACCGAGTCAGCCACCAAGGAAGCCCCGATATATGGTTGCAGGCAGACGCTTTACCCTCTGAGCCGCTAGAGCTCGCTGATATATGATTAGCGTCCCCCAAAAAGAAGGAAAGTTTTAAAATTCTTAAATTGTGTCACTCCAAATTATATTTAAGTCTAGAAATGCATTATCATTTATTTTAAAATCTAGGCAAATTATAGAATTAGACTTCTTGTTGATATTTTGGACCCAGGGTCTTTCTTCCTTTACCGGGTTGGGTGGAACCATAACCTACAATATCCTAAGAGACCAGCATTTAACACTATGGAGAGAAAGAGTCTATCAGAATTGTTTCCTTTTTCCAAAATCTGGCTCGTCCTTCTCCCACACTGCTCCATTTGTGCTTCTCATCTTCGGTAAGAGTTGCGAACGTATCCAAGGATGTCACACTTTGCTATTTTCTATTTTTATAAGTGCAAGTAAATGTGCATGAAATTGCCTGTGGCTTTTATCATTTCTTTTATCCCGTGTTGCTGTCTTTTCCTTTTTTATCCTTTGTGTCTCCCCAGGCTGCAAGCAGATAATTTGATTTAGCATAACATGCTAGATAAGTATGGTAGTTTGAAGAACTAGGAGAATTAGCAAGAAGGATCACTGTGTTTTTCATTTACTGGCTAAAGGAAAAGTCACTCACTTCTTTTTTCTTGGTGAGGTAATTCGATGAAGGTCCAGGGAAGCAGTAATATTAACAAAGTGAAATGTCTAATGAGGACTCAATACCTTGGAACCCACTGCCACCTCTCTGTGGTTTGGGAGCAAAATGAGGAAAATGGAAATGTTAAAATCAGACCTGGTAAATCCCCAAATGTAGAGTTTTGTATGTTCTGCAGTATTTTCATTTTAGTCTAACTGAGAAGAAAATGTGAAAAAAAAAATTAAGAGCTGATTACATATGTTAAAAGTCAAGGGTTGGAAAAAAAAAAAAAACCAGCAGCAAACTTCTGTCTCAAACACTGTCAGTTAATTTGGCCCCTAAATAGGTTGTGGTTGCAAAGAACTGTTTTGCCTTCAAGTAACTAGCATCACACAGGAGAAAGGAGACTCATGTAACTAGTGTGTTGGCTGCTACAGCAGCTAAACCAGAAGGGGGAGAAACAGTTTTAAAACTATGCCTTGGAGGCTCTGGCTTAGGTTTTCCATAATTGAATACAAATATGAAGCCCTGGAAGGGAATTACTGTGAGATTTAGCATGGGATTATTTAATCATGGATTTAAAAAGGCAGAATTCTGTGGGTGCCAAGAAACCGCAGAATTTTAAAGCATAGTTGTGGCTACAGAAGAATGAGTTACCACCTGTATGTCTGCACCTGGACACTGGGAGAGTAGAATTTGTTTATTTAGTCATTGATCCATCCCTTCCCTCATCAGGACATCTCAGGGCACCTGCTGTGTGTTGGACAGTGTTGTGGGTTGGACTGTATCCCTTTAAAACAAATGTTCTAGTCCTAACCCCTGGCATGTACGAATGTGACCTTATTTGGAAACAGAGTCTTTGTAGATGTAACTAAGATATATTAATAAATTAAGAAGAGGTCATATTGAAGTGTCCTGGTGACTTCCCTGGTGATTCAGATGGTAAAGAATCTGCCTGCAATGTGGGAGACCTGGTCGACCCCTGGGTTGGGAAGATCCTCTGGAGGAAGGCATGGCAACCCACTCCAGTATTCTTGCCTGGAGAATCCCCATGGACAAAGAAGCCTGGAGGACTATAGTCCATGGGGTCACAAAGAGTCAGACGTGACTGAGCAACTAAGCACACAAGCACACGTATTGAAACAGGGTTCGTGCTTCATCCAACGTAACTGGTTCCTTTATAACAAAAGGAAAAGCGACCCAGAGCTAGACACAAGCAGAGTTAAAATGGCAAATAAGACACCAACACACAGAGGGGAGAGAGTCTTGTGAAGATGGACACCAAGACTGGAGTGATGATGCACAAGCCAAGGAAAGCCAGAGTGTCACCAGGCTCAGAAACTTGGAAGAGTCTTGGAAAGATTCCTTCCTAGAGACTTCAGAGGAAGCACTGCCATAAGAACACCATGATTTTGGACTTCTAGATTCTAGACCTGTGAGACAATACGTTTTTGTTGCTTTAAACCACAGGGCTGTGGTCCTTTATTACAAGGGCACTAGACAGCAATATTTGCAATTCATTGTATATACTGAGATGAACATGTGTGGTTGGGATAGGAGTCAAGATTTCAATATCTCAAGTAAGAGTTTTATTGAGGTATTAACTTGGAGAAGAAAATGGCAACCCACTCCAGTGTTCTTGCCTGGAGAATCCCAGGGACGGGGGAGCCTGGTCGGCTGCCGTCTATGGGGTTGCACAGAGTCAGACACGACTGAAGTGACTTAGCAGCAGCAGCAGCAGGGAGGTACAAAGGAAGGGCATGAAAATGCTTTTCAGGGAGATGCTTTTTTTTTTTAACTTTATTTTACTTTACAATACTGTATTCGTTTTGCCATACATTGACATGAATCCACCATGGGTGTATACAAGCTCCCAATCCTGAATCCCTCTCCCACCTCCCACCCCATATCATCTCTCTGGATCATCCCCATGCACCAGCCCCAAGCATCCTGTATCCTGTATCGAACATAGACTGGCACTTCGTTTCTTACATGATAGTATACATGTTTCAATGCCATTCTCCCAAATCATCCCACCCTCTCCTTCTCCCTCAGAGTCCAAAAGTCCATTCTATACATCTGTGTCTCTTTTGCTGTCTCGCATACAGGGTCATCATTACCATCTTCCTAAATTCCATATATATGTGTCAGTATACTGTATTGGTGTTTTTCTTTCTGGCTTACTTCACTCTGTATAATCAGCTCCAGTTTCATCCATCTCAGTAGAACTGATTCAAATGTATTCTTTTTAATGGCTGAGTAATACTCCATTGTGTATATGTAACACAGCTTTCTTATCCATTCATCTGCTGATGGACCTTTTTGAAGTGCATCTCAAGAAATGGTTAGGAATTTGCCAGACAAGTCACAAGATACAATATGGCTGCTTCAGAGGTGAGAATTCCATGTCGGAGAGAGGTATGGGGAGGAAAAAGGGCAGTGGACCCTTGAGGTCAGGGTGCCCACCCCCCGCACAGTCAAATAATTGACCCTCCCTCCGTGCAGTTCCACGACATCCTTGACTCTGCATCCATTCAACCATCCACGCATCACGTAGTAAGTACTACAGCATTCACTATTGAGAAAGCAATCCGCATGTAAGTCGATCTGCACAGTTCAAGCCTGAGTTATTCAAGGGTCAGTTGTAAATAGAAGAGTTGTTCCTGCTTTGCATGTAATACTCTTGGGAGCAATGAAAATGGACACATTGATGATGTTTGATCACCACTTGCCTAGTTTCTACTCTTATAACAGACATTGTCTTACTTAGTTCTCTCAGGAAATCCATATAGGAATTATTACTACCTGTGTTACACAAATGAGGAAACTAACTCTCAAAGAGTTTAAATGATTCTCTTAGAGGTTCCACATCTGGTAAATAGAAGCAGTTCAGGATACTCCCGACATACCCTGTAGTGCCCATCTTTTGAAAATCATAAGCTTGAATTAAAAAATATAATAATCGGTGTTGTGAGTTTGGTTTAAATTCTTTGGAGAAGGCAATGGCACCCCACTCCAGCACTCTTGCCTGGAAAATCCCATGGACGGAGGAGCCTGGTGGGCTGCAGTCCATGGGGTCGCTAAGAGTCGGACACGACTGAGCAACTTCACTTTCGCTTTTCCCTTTCATGCATTGGAGAAGGAAATGGCAACCCATTCCAGTGCTCTTGCCTGGAGAATCCCAGGGACGAGGGAGCCTCATGGGCTGCCGTCTATGGGGTTGCACAGAGTCAGACACAACTGAAGCGACTTAGCAGCAGCAGCAGCAGAGCTGATGGTAGATGTGACTTTGTGCATTAATTGTGTCACCATTTGAAATGAAGTTCTGCTGCCCAGGAGTCCTACCCACACACACTCACTTCCAGGGCCTCATTCATTCATTTACATCCATCCATTGAACACACGTGCTAGGTGCGGTGTGCCAGATGGCGCTGTGGATACAGTTTCTTTACTATATTAGTTATTTGGTTGATTTCTGTTTTATCGCCTAAAGTGGACCCTGTCTTTGAATTCTACTTGTTAAAAAGCACTGAATGTCAACCAGATGGGCTTTCCCTTACCTTTATCAGGCAGCTGCATGAAATAAAGGACACTCATCCTTCTGTAAGTATGCTGGCAAATTTCTTCTTTTATTTTCCATTTGCTTAGCACTTGGATGAATATTGGTAGTTGATACACATCTTAGGGATCCAGGTACTTTTCTGGGAATATCTAGACATAAGTTTGTAGAGTGTTAGAATAACAACAGTCTCTTTATCTCTCTCAGTTTTCAAAAGATTAAGATGTAATTGACAAATTGTCACAGCCAAGCAGAACCTATAGACAAATGATGACTAAATGTAATGTGGACCTTAGAGGAGATCAGCACAGAAAAGGACATTAAACAAAAACTAAAGAATCTGAATAAAGTACCTTAGTTAATAATAAGGTATTAACATTGGTTTATTTATTATGAAAAGTGTACCATGCTCTTGTAACACGTCAATAATAGGGGAAACTGGGTATAAGCTATGCTGGAACTCTTTGCATTTTTTTTTCTATGAATCTAAAACTATTCTAAGGTTAAGAAGAATCTAAACCTGATTGACTTAGCTGTTTAAATTTCTATCAGGACATTTTCCTCTCTGTCCTTTCATTTGAATTCTTCTTGACTTTTTCAGACGTTTTTCTGTGATTTAGAAGGAGTTGCACTAGATGGCTTGGGGCAGCTTGGATTGAAAACAGCTGAATTTTTGTCTGTGTGGCATCTCTGTCAAATATGAGGAATTGGTAGGTTGGAGCAAATGAGGAAGAGCCCTATCCAGGACTCTGGGGAAAGAGAAAAAGTATGCAGAATTCCTGCCAAGAAGCCTTGAGGAAAATTCCTCCCTGAACTGAAATTTATTGACTAAGGTAACTCAATCTATGTCAGAGATAATCTTAAAAGCCATATCACATGGCACGTCTATCACAAAATCCCCAATAAGTACTTCCAGGAAGAGCTTGTCAGAGCAGAAACTTTTTCTCTCCTGCTTCTTAAAGTTTGTTTTCATTTTTCCATTCAAAAGCAATACACACTCATTTTAGAAAATGTAACACTAAAGAAATTTGAAAAAGTCTATATTTTTAACTCTGAGAAAGAAAAACTACTACTAATGTTTTGGTGTGGCCCTTCCAGTTTAAATAATTCTTGCTTTACAGAATTCTTTATTCATTTATCAGAAAATGCAAATGCTGAAAGCTTTTTCTAAAGTGCTCAGTCGTGTCCAACTCTTTGCGGCCCTGAGGACTGTACCCCAAAAGGCTCCTCTGTCCTTGGAATTTTCTAGGTAAGAATACTGGAGAGAGTTGTCATTTCCTACTCCAGGGGATCTTCCCAACCTGGGAGTCGAACACACATCTCTCTCATCTCCTGCATTAACAGCTGCATTCTTTAGCATTAGCACCACCTGGGAAGCCCAAAGCTTTTTCTAAACTTTTTAATAAAAATAGTTTATCTTGGGACTTCTCTAGCAGTCCAGAGGTTAAGACTTGACAATCCCAATGTCGGGGGTATGGTTCCATTCCTGGTTGGGGAACTAATATCCTACATGCCTCACAGCCAATAAATAAATAATTATAATAAATTTAAACAGGTTATCCTATTTTATCTTCAGGGATTCTGTTTTTCTTTAAGTCTATTTCTTACCAAACTTGAAAAAAATTAGTGGCTTTTTTTTTTTAAGGCTGAAAATGTGTCTTTATTTATAGTCCATTCAGTGTGTGATAAATGTCCGCAAATTCCTTCTGTGCTCCCTCACCACATCCTTGACTTTTCTCTGACTGTACTCTGATGAAGCATCACTGAGGAGCAAGTGCTTCTGGAAAGAGCTCAGAGACACCACCCAAACAATGTCAAAGGCGGGGGATTTGGGGGAAAGCCCAGTGCGCTGAATGCCTGCTCGATGTCATCTCACAGGTGAGATATGGAATTTGCATTTGGTGGCTCTTCTCTATGACCCCACACTCCCTATCCCTCCCTACCTTCAGCTGGAGTAGAACTCAAATGATCAGAACGGGGTGGGAGGGAAAGAAGCAGGAGACGCTGAGAAGGAGTGGCTTTCCTTCGGGTCACGCCTGCATTTGCATCCGAACTCCATCAGTTGCTATAAAGACTAACACCATCTCATGGATTTATTACGTGGGGAGAACGAGGCACAGTCACTCAGCACATACTTGCTGAGCAGCAAATGGCAGCTACTTTGCATTCCTTTTCTTCCCTGTGTGTCCCTGTGTTTTAATCCACACCTCTCTCACCTCCCCTGCTTAATTTATCCAAGTTATGCAAATAAGGAGGCAAATGTGACTTTAAGTATCACTTGGGAATGCATTCTTTGGTATGTGGTTTTGGTTTGGTTGGTTTTTGGTCTCCAAATATCTCATTTTCATTCCGATCACTTTCCCTTGTAGAGATTTTTTTAAAAATATTGATTTATTATTATTTTTGTTTTACTTGGCTTCACTGGGTCTTAGAGCATGTGGGATCTAGTTCCTTGACTTGGGATTGAACGCCTGGCCCCCTGCATTGGGAGCTTGGAGTCTTAGCCACTGGACCACCAGGGAAGCCCCCTTGTAGAGATCTAAAGTAATTGTCCTTTCTAGCTTTTCATCCTGCTTTTCCATTTGACCTTCTGTAGATGCAGTAAATCAACAGATTCATTGAGTTTTTTCATTTATAGTCTGCTTATCTTGAGACAGTGTTGTATTTCTTTGCTTTCACCTGTTCCTAGAGCTATTCCCAGAAACAAACAACTGGACAGATAGACATCATAGAATGAGAAAGAGTAGGATTGATGCTTTCTAAACACGAAGCACAGTATCCCTGAATCTGATACAGCATCAGGCGCTATCCTTCATGGCCCATTGTCATTCTTGACCAAATCCCCAGAGCCACGCTGTTCATACCATCAATCTTGAACCAAGCTGTGACAGTGAAAGATCTCACATAACCCGTACCCTTGGACTTCTGCAGAGTCTGCTTGGACTATGACCTACATCACATTAAAGACCAGTTTGTACCCAACATTACATCATACTACTAAGGGTCTTCTGGCTCGGGATAAGAAGCTGTGAAACTTCCTTCTTTTAAGCTATTAGCTTTGCCACCTCATAGTGTTTACATTTTTAATAGGTGATGAGAGAAATTGCAATAGTCTGTGCACATCTCAACCCCAAGATGGAATGACTTGAGGAGATCCTGGCTGTAAATGAATAGTTACTGTTCATGCCCTTGTAGCTATTTATCACTAGCAAAGTCTGAGCTCATGTCTGCTTCTTAATACACAAAGAGTCTATAAATTCAATGATGGTAGAACTATTCTTTTAGATCATTAAATTATATAGTGGGAATTTATCATAAAAGTCTTGGCCTTTGAAATTCATCATTCTGAAAAAAGATTATGGCTATACATAGTTGTAAAAATTACTCCCAAATAAATAACCTACTTGGAGAGAAATATGATAGTTGCTTTAACAGAAAGTGGTGACAAATAAAATTAATTTTCTATTGTTTGATATATGGCAATGGTCTTATCTTTCACTATGAAAATAATGGTGAAAGGTTTATAATAATTAGGATTTAGCAAGTGTACTATTGAAGCTTGTGGCTATGTTGCTGGATTGCTGGATGGCTGGATAAAACAATTAGCTGAGGCACCACAGAAGCTATCTTTTTCTTGTCTAATTCCAAGGTTCTGTAAAAGTCACAAGTTTTAAAGCAATCATAAATGTGGACATGGATATAAAATAAAATCTTTCATCATTTTGGTTTTACCTCAGCAATCTAATTTTAGCTTGTCCTTTAAATGTGCTGCACATTTAAAGGTCTCACAATCATAAAAAAGCATTTGAGTACCAGAGGGACTAATGTGATCATGTGGGTTGGCTTCACAGTTTTAGACAAGACCAGCCTGAAAGTGTCTCAAAGCTTTATAACTCCAAGGATGGAAACTCTACTTCATTCCCTGGTGATCACTAGACAGAAGTTGTTAGTTAAAGAATAAATCTCATTTCATAGCACAAACCCATTTTATTTATTTTAATTGCTTATTCTGGAGATTGAGCAGGGCTTAAACTGGTTAATCAAGTGATTTATGACATGAGTGTTTTGCTCTGTATGGCTATTAACAGATTAAAGCCATTTCTTTTCCATTTCTGGTTGGTTGTAAATACTTGGAGTTCCAATCATTTTGCATGGTGTTGGATATTACCCATAATCTGACCTCGTTTCCAGTGCTTTAGCTCTGTCGGTTGGGTCCTTGTTTTCTGAACGTGCTAGGTACTTTCTCATCTGTGCACTGTTATTTTATCAAGGGTCCTTCCTTCTATGCCCTCCTCTACCGTTAGCTAGAGAATTCCGCTGTATCTACCAATCTTCAAAGCACACATCACTTTGCCTAAGTATCCTTCTCTGATTTTTCCAACCACTATTCTGGCTTGGTAGAAAATATGGCTCACTTTATCTTTCAGTGCAAATTATCCAGCATTTACTCTCTTCTCTCTGCTCTTAAAAGACTTTTTTTTTAATTTAATGATATTCATTATTTTCTTTCTAATTTTATAGGGACACAAGTTTATGGACGATAACTAGAAATAAATAAAAGTATAAAGTAAAAGCTAACTATCACCCACCAACCATCAGCCAGTGGTAACCATCATTAGCACTTTGATGTTTTTCCTCCCAAATTGAAATATAATTGACCTGAATCACTGTTAGTTCTGGTTGCACAACATAATGCTTTGCTACCTCTGTACATTACAAAATGATTACCTTGATATATTAAAGTACTTTGCTTAGAAGATAAACTCATTGAGCACAGGATCCTCATCTATCTTGTTCAGTGTTACAATCTGAAGGTCAGATAAAATAACTATCACATAATAGGTACTCAGTAAATATCAGCCACATCCATTAACATGGATACAACTACACTGCGTACTATATCTAGCATATTTATTTTTAATATTGTGAACAATGAAGGCAATAATCATTTTTCATTCTTTTCATTTCTTCAGTGCCATTCATCTTGTTATTAAGTGAAAAAACAATGGATTGATTTGTGAGGCACTGTGTAAGCATATTCTTTAAGAAATCTACTTTTCCTCCTGGCAAATTCAGCCACTTAAATGAAGAAATAAAAGTATAAAATTTAGCCATATTTATAGAACATTCAGTTCACATTAATCTTTGGGTCAATTTTCTACATTTTATAGGTGAAAATTGTTTGTCTTTGGGCCTGAAATATCCTGGAGGTATATTAAATGATCCAATTTTCTATTTGGAGGTGCTGTATTATAAAATTATAGTAGGTGTATTAAGTTAAATTGTTGTGAATTACAGTATTTTCCTAATATGATGTCATTGCAGCCATCACCTTTACGTGTTATTTCACCCTCCTCCCCATTCTTCTCCTCATCCTTTTCCCTCTTCTGACTGCATCCACCTTGAAAAATTCACCTTTCACTTTAATAACAGATATTTGCCAAGCAGGATGGAACTGTATTCTTTGATAGTTCAAAAAAGAGTCTGCAGAAATGTGTTTAAGTGAAAAAGAAGTGGACTGTCAAATCAAGCAACTGAAGGGTAAAAGTTGAAGAAAACTTCAGGCCAGCATTAGGAAGTTTTTGAGTCATGGGCAGGTTGTCTGATGGATAGTGCCCCTCCTCCTGGTCATGCTTTCCATGGACTGACCTTCAGTGGTGTTTACTGAATGTTCCTCTTGTCTCTATCCAAGCCCTTTTCCTCTTTCCTTACCTTTTTATCTCCCCCTACTAAGTAAATAAAATTAAAAGTCACTTGCCCCTTGGAAGAAAAACTATGGCAAACCTAGATAGCATATTAAAAAGCAGAGGTATTACTTTGCTGACAAAGTCTGTCTAGTCAAATCTATGGTTTTTCCAGTAGTCACATATGGATGTGAGAATTGGACCATAAAGAAGGCTGAACACAGAAGAACTGATGCTTTCAAGTTGTGGTGTTGAAGAAGACTCTTAAGAGTCTCTTGGACATCAAGGAGGTCCAACCAGTCAATCCTAGAGGAAATCAGTCCTGAATATTCATTGGAAGGGCTGATGTTGAAGCTGAAGCTCCAATACTTTGTCCACCTGATGGGAACAGCCAACTCATTGGAAAAGACCTTGATGCTGGGAAAGATTGAAGGCAAGAGGAGAGGGGATGACTGAGGATGAGATGGCTAGATGGCATCACTGACTCGATGGACATGAGTCTGAGCAAGCTCTGGGTGATGGTAAAGTACAGGGAAGCCTGGTGTGCTGCAGTCCATGGAGTCGCAAAGAGTTGGACATGACTGAGCGACTGAACAGCAACTGAATAAATCTTACTTCTGCTGCCATGGGCTAGAGTGACACTCTGAATTTCATATCTGTATTTCCTGTGGCCAAGCCAATATTTCAATTATATTTTCTACCAGTATATCAAAGTCAACACATCCCAAACGAAACTCATAATTGCTCACCCTGCACACACACACCAAAATGTCAGCATTTCTTATCTTAGCAGACAAAGCCACCCAGACTCTTTGTTTTCTCATCAACCTCATATCCAATCAGTTGCAGAGTCCCATCCCATCCACCAAGTAAACATCTCTTACAAGTGTTCACTGCTCCTTTCTAGCCTCTCTGAAATTGGCTTTGATCTTGGTACAAGTCACAATTATCATAGTTATGGCCTCTTTAAATGGTTCTCATCCAGTCCAGTTATATTCATTCTCTGTTATGACACCAAAATTATCCATTTAAAGGAATCCGTTACACTATCCTCTAACTTGGGAGTCTTAAGTGACTTCGCATTGCTTTAAAACTAATCTCTACTTGCAAGACAGAAATAGAATCAGAGATGTAGAAAACAAACTTATGGTTACCGGGGGAAAAGTGGGGGGTGGATAAATTGGAAAATTGGTATTGACTATCCTTGGAAGGAAAGTTATGACCAACCTAGACAGAATATTAAAAAGCAGAAACATTACTTTACCAATAAAGGTCCATCTAGTCAAGGCTATGGT
Source organism: Capra hircus (assembly GCF_001704415.2). NCBI lineage: Eukaryota > Metazoa > Chordata > Mammalia > Artiodactyla > Bovidae > Capra > Capra hircus. Next base: position 12,618,217 of record NC_030828.1, on the reverse strand, counting down.
TTCCCCAGTGGTCATGTATGGATGTGAGAGTTGGACTATAAAGAAAGCTGAGTGCTGAAAAATTGATGCTTTTGAACTGTGGTGTTGGAGAAGACTTTTGAACATCCCTTGGACAGCAAAGAGATCCAAGCAGTCCCGTCATAAAGGAGATCAGTCCTGGGTGTTCATTGGAAGGACTGATGTTGAAGCTGAAACTCCAATACTTTGGCCACCTGATGCGAAGAACTGACTCATTGGAAAAGACCCTGATGCTGGGAAAGATTGAAGGTGATGGAGAGGGGGACAACAGAGGATGAGATGGTTGGATGGCATCACCGACTCAATGGAGATGAGTTTGGGTAAACTCCAAGAGTTGGTGATGGACAGGGAGGCCTGGCATGCTGCAGTCCATGGGGTCACAAAGAGTCAGACATGACTGAGTGACTGAACTGAACTGAACTGAACCACATATAAAATAGATAACTAATGAAAAACTACTATATAGCACAAGGAACTCTACTCAGTACTATGTAATAACCTATATGGAGCTTCCCTTGTGACTCAGCTGGTAAAGAATCTGCCTGCAATGTAGGAGACCTGGGTTCGATCCCTGGATTGGGAAGATCCCCTGGAGAAGGGAAAGGCTACCTATTTCAGTATTCTGGGCTGGAGAACTATACAGTCCATGGGGTCGCAAAGAGTTGAACATGACTGAGCAAATTTTACTTTCACTTTCACTTTCATAGGGGCATAGAATCTAAAAAAGAATGGATATATGTATAACTGATTCACTTTACTATATAGCAGAAAACAGCAGAACAGTATAAACCAACTATACCCTAATAATACATACATTTTTTTTTTTTTTTGCAAATCTCTATATCCCTTCCCATGGTTATTAGTCCTTACGTAATATGGTCTTTGCCTGCCTCACCACCTCATCTCCATCATTTGACTCACTCTATACTCCAACCCATCATACTGTTTTCAGAGCAAGAATGTGGAATGCTGTCCATGACCTCTTGGCTCTTAACAGGGTAGAACACACTTCCATGATGGGCTTGTACCTTCCCATATACCTCCTATTAAATTTAGATCTTTAGATCTCATTGTAAACACCCTTGGCATGGCCTTACCTGACCTCCAAAGATGGATTTGGAGGTTAATATGTCCTCCTTGTTAATATGTTCTCAAAATACCCTATCCTTTCCCTTCTTATACCCAATCTAATGTCAATTTAATTTGTTTAACATTTATCTTCTCTTTGAATGAGCAAGATCCATGAGAGAAGAGATGGTGCTATCTTTTTTATACTACTGGTACCAATTTCCTTTCACTCCTAAAACTATTGCCATAAATTGGTGGTTTCACAACAGAAATTTACTCTTTCCTAGTTCTACAGGCCAGCAGTCAGAAATCAGTATCACTGACTAAATCAAGGTGTCAGCAGGGCTTCCATCCATCAGAAGCTCAAGGAGATAATCCCCCTTTCCCCTTCCCAGCTTTTGGTGACTGCCAGCACTCCTTGGCTTGCAGCTGTATCACTGTGATTCTCAAGACCAGCATCTTCAAGTCTTTGTTCCTTCACCCACTGCCACCTTCCCCGTGCATGATCTCTCATTGCTTTCCTTTTATAAGCACACATGTGATTGCATTTAGGGCCCACCCAAATATTCTAGGATAATTTCCCCATCTCTAGATCCTGAAGCTCAGTCACATCTGTAGAGATCTTTTTCCCAAACAAAGTAACACTGACATGTTTCAGAAAGTAGAACCTGATATCTTTGAGGGCCATTATTCACTCTACCACACCGCCGAATTCCTAAATTTCTCTCTTAAGGTCTGAATTAGATATGCATCTTTGTTTTCTGTATATTTTCTGTGATTCTCTATTTTAAACTTTTACATATAACAGGTTCAGAATTTTTTTACTCCCTGAGTTGGAATGTTCTGCTAACTGTACAAATCACCCTGCAGTCTTAGAGACTGAGCCCTTTCAGATATGGTAGAAGCAGACTGGAGCTCAATAATAATATAATATCTCAAGAGGTCTGAATAGTCTAAGCTACGGTTTTTCCAGTAGTCCTGTTCAGATGTGAGAGTTGGATTGTAAAGAAGGCTGAGCCCTGAAGAAATGATACTTTCGTACTGTGGAGCTGGAGAAGACTCTTGAGAGTCTTGGATAGCAAGGAGATCAAACCAATCAATCTTAAAGGAAATCAATTCTGAATATTCAATGGAAGGATTGATGCTGAAGCTGAAGCTCCAAAACTTTGCCCACCTGATACAAAGAATTCACTCACTGGAAAAGACCCTGATCCTGGGAAAGACTGAAGGTAAAAGAAGAAGGGGATGGCATAGGATGAGATGGTTAAATAGCATCACAAACTCAATGCATATGAATTTGAGCAAATCTGGGAGACAGCAGAAGACAGAGGAACCCGGTGTGCAGCAGTCCGTGGAGTCACAGAGAGTAGGACAGAACTTAGAGGCTGAACAACAGCGACGATCTTGAAAGAAAGTGTCAGTACACTGGCTGGAAGGCAAGAACAAGGATTACTTTTCAGGGTTATATACATATACACTTTTTAATGGCAATCTATTGGTGAAAAAGGAGTTAGGGACATGAAGCAAGAGCTGTTACCAGTTGTGTGAGATAATAACATTGGTGTAGATGACCTTTAGCCTTTACTCCAATGATAAAATGACAAGATTCTATCAAACATGTTTTTCTAATCAACAGTACTTTTATTGCAGGAAATACAGGACTTTTTATGAGTCCATACCCCTCTCCTTTTAAGCTACAAATGCTGCATCATCTTTTCTTCTCTCTTGTCTTGGGGATGCCGACAACTATATCACTTTCATCATATAGATCACAGACCATGCAATACTATTCTGGAATCCGTCCCATTGAGATTGGACCAGCTGTTATTAAATTGCATACATCAAGCTCTCATATTTAATTTATTTTTATTGCTACAATAAACTTTTGGGGAAGATAGTCATTCTCATTTTAAAGAATGTCTACTTCAATGTATGTCTGATAAGCACAGAAGTGCTAGTTTAACACTGGAAAGGTAGACATCCGGATTTATCTCAGATTTCTTATGCTTAGTAGCAGGAATAACAGATTACGTCTGTTGAGTATTCACTCTATATCCTATACCATCCTGTGAACATACAGGGCTTCCTGACAGTCATACAACCCAGTATTATTAATAGTATTTTGGAGGGCTGATAAAGAAACATGTTTAGAGGGATTTCCCTGAGAATACAGAGTTAAGTGGCAGAGGTGGAATTTAAACCTGTAACTTTAAAAATGCCAACTATCTTCTTCTACCTTTGTTGCCCTCAAGTTAAAAACTATGACGTTTCAATTAAGACAGACATGCAAAAAGACAGAGATCAAATTGCCAACATCCGCTGGATCATGGAAAAAGCAAGAGTTCCAGAAAAACATCTATTTCTGCTTTCTTGACTATGCCAAAGCCTTTGACAGTGTGGATCACAATAAACTGTGGAAAATTCTGAAAGAGATGGGAATACCAGACCACCTGACCTGCCTCTTGAGAAATCAGTATGCAGGTCAGGAAGCAACAGTTAGAAGGGGACATGGAACAACAGACTGGTTTCAAATAGGAAAAGGAGTACGTCAAGGCTGTATATTGTCACCCTGCTTATTTAACATCTATGCAGAGTACATCATGAGAAACGGTGGACTGGATGAAGCACAAGCTGGAATCAAGATTGCTGGGAGAAATATCAATAACCTCAGATATGCAGATGACACCACCCTTATGGCAGAAAGTGAAGAGGAACTAAAGAGCCTCTTGATGAAAGTGAAAGAGGAGAGTGAAAAAGTTGGCTTAAAGCTCAACATTCAGAAAATGAAGATCATGGCATCTGGTCCCATCACTTCATGGGAAATAGATGGGGAAACAGTGGAAACAGTGTCAGACTATTTTTTTTTTGGCTCCAAAATCACTGCAGATGGTGACTGCAGGCATGAAATTAAAAGACGCTCACTCCTTGGAAGAAAAGTTATGACCAACCTAGATAGAATATTCAAAAGCAGAGACATTACTTTGCCAACAAATGTCTGCCTAGTCAAGGCTATGGTTTTTCCAGTAGTTATGTGTGGATGTGAGAGTTGGACTGTGAAAAAGGCTGAGCGCCAAAGAATTGATGCTTTTGAACTGTGGTGTTGGAGAAGACTCTTGAGTCCCTTGGACTGTAAGGAGATCCAACCAGTCCATTCTGAAGGAGATCAGCCCTGGGATTTCTTTGGAAGGAATGATGCTAAAGCTGAAACTCCAGTACTTTGGCCACCTCATGCGAAGAGTTGACTCACTGGAAAAGACTCTGATGTGGAGGGATTGGGGGCAGGAGGAGAAGGGGACAACAGAGGATAAGATGGCTGGATGGCATCACGGACTTGACGGACGCGAGTCTGAGTGAACTCTGGGAGTTGGTGATGGACAGGGAGGCCTGGTGTGCTGCGATTCATGGGGTCGCAAAGAGTCGGACACGACTGAGCGGCTGAACTGAACTGATGCAAAAAGACAAATACTGCGTAATTCTACTTAAATGCAGTACCTACAATAGTCACATTTATAGAGATAGAAAATATAATGGTGGCTGAGAGGGTAAGGGGAGGGGAGAAACGAGGAGTTGTTGTTTAATGGGTTCAAAGTCTTAATTGGGGAAGATAAAAGATGTCTGGAGATGATATTTTGCAACACAGCATGAGGGTACTTGATGCTGTTCAATTGTACACTTAAAATGGTTAAAATACATTTTATGTGATGTATATTTTACCACAATAAAAACATGATTTTTTAATATATGTTCACTAGTTAATTGAGAAATCATTGATGAAAAGCAAGGACACGGGCTCCAACATTTGAGAGTCTCAAGGAATTAAATAGCATTTTGCTTCAGACAGATGGCCAAGTAGACACAGTTATCTTTTTCATCTTGGATCTCTGTTATTCTATTATTTTTATCGTAGAAGCTTCCCAGAGGCAGTTTTGCCCTCTAAAAGGCCTATTAAGACTCCTCCTTTTTTTAAAAAAGAAATATTTATCCTCCAATTACTGAAACTGAAGGTGTCATAAAGAGCAAAATGTGACCTGTTTGGAGGGAAAAAAAATAAATGTGCAGAACACAGCCCCTAATTTAATTTCATGGGGCTTTCTTCATTTAAATGATCCGATGCAACCTTTGGGGGACCAGGGAGAGACCTTCTCACAGGGCAGGTACCGCCAGAGAGGAAACTGTGAACCGAAATATGATGCACGTGGAGTGAGGCAAAGCTGTGGTTATCAACAGAGACAGGAATACAATGAGGTGTCTATTACTTTCATGCATCAAGGAGCTAGGAGTGGTGATTAAGCAAATGAGTATAAATCCTATGAATTTTTGCTTTCTGAATTTCCTTTGGTTTTATCTCCACAGGGGGCCGTTCAGCTCCAATTAAGTTTGCTTGTTAGGTCTACAATATGAAAGTATTTTGAGTCAAAAGGGCAAGTCTGCTTTTGCTAGGTTTAGCTCGGGGGGAAAGAAAGGTAGATTGAAAGGAGCAGATTGACTGTCTACACTGCAAATCCGGGCTGTTCCCATTAGACATGTCACAACTACTCCCTGAATTCGAGTCCCTGGATGGAATCATTTCAAGGGAAGCATGTGGATGCTTCCCTATCCACATATGGGAAGCATCTGGGAAGCCAGCAATAAGGAAAAAGAGCTAAGTAGCTCTTGCTTTGAAACTAAATTAGATTCTATAGAGTTAACTTTGCCTTATATAAAATGGCTTCAGACTTCATTGCATGGGAGGAGAGAGACTCTTCACTTGAGTTACTTTTTAAGAGCAAAAGAAGGTGAAAAGGAGTAGCAGGAAGAAGCTCCCTGTGTGAATGCAAATCAGTTTTTATCTTGTGGGTTTAAATTGCATTGTATGTGTATGTATGTGTGTGCGTGTCTTGCAGCTGCAGCAGAAGAGGGTCCAGACATTGGTGAGCTGCTGGCACTGTTTGTGAGCTGCTGTAGGCACTCTTTGCATGGATTTGGATTTCTTTGCATAAGGTGGAAATAGGGGGCCCTGAGGAGAGCTTCATTCATAGGTGCTTGAGGACAAAGATGGGGGGTGGGGTGGGGCAGGGCGGTGCTGGGCAGTGGGGAGCCCTGTATACTCCCTGTTTTCCGGAAGACCTCCTTGGATTGAGGCTGTTCTTCAGAGGGAGGCAAGGAGGACAGGAGACTAAGGTAAAACACTTTTCCTGAGGGTCCCTTTGAGACTCGGAACGCGAGCAGCCCTGTTGTACATCCAAGAGACAGTGGAGTTGGGAAGAAAATATTCCACCTTCTTGGAAACCTTTTGTCTCCCATCAGGCGAAAATCAAGGGAAGAGAATCACTAGCTGAGTTGCTGACTTTAGGAGGTCGACAGGGATGGAAAATTTATGTTGAAAGTCAGTTTCTCAAGAAAGACCCTAAATTCTCAGGAAGGGACATAAGCAAGAAGCCTGGGGCAGATGAACACGCAATGATTTGTGAGTACATGTGGAGTGATCCCAGAGAAGGCAATGGCACCCCACTCCAGTACTCTTGCCTGGAAAGTAGCATGGGTGGAGGAGCCTGGTAGGCTATAGTCCACGGGGTCGCTAAGAGTCAGATACGACTGAGCGACTTCACTTTCCCTTTTCGCTTTCATGCATTGGAGAAGGAAATGGCAGCCCACTCCAGTGTTCTTGCCTGGAGAATCCCAGCGACAGGGGAGCCTGGTGGGCTTGTGTCTATGGGGTCGCAGAGTCGGACACGACTGATGCGGCTTAGCAGCAGCACCAGCAGCAGTGGAGTGATCGAAGGACTTCCAGAAAATGAAGAGGTGAGACTGTGAGGAGCTGGAGGTCCTGCAACCTGCAGGCAGGAGCCACCTTTCGGGGAAACATGAGTGGATCCCTTAAAACTGTACGCAGGTGGGTGATGTCCAGGAAATGCTGCTCACCTTTGTTGTTTCCCCAGGACTTTGTGTGCCACATGTTAATTTCATATTTCCAGTCATGGGCTTTTTCCATTTTCAGAGAAATAAATATAGAAAAGTCTATTCCTAGCAAAGATCTAGACTATCTTTAAAAAAAAAAAAAAACAAAACTTACTCAACATAGACAAAACCCCGTGCTGCTCTCTGAAACATCATCTCCTCCTCACTGGGCTTCCCAGGTGGTGCTAGTGATAAAGAACCCACCTGCCAATGCAGGAGACATAAGAGACCCTGGTTTGATCACTGAGTCAGAAAGATCTCCTGGAAGAGGGCATGGCAACCCACTCCAGTATTCTTGGGCTTCCCTTGTGGTTCAGCTGGTAAATAACCCACCTGCAAAGTGGAAGACCTGGGTTTGGTCCTGGGTTGGGGAGATCCCCTGGAGAAGGGAAGGGCTACCCACTCCAGTATTCTGTCCTGGAGAATTCCATGTATAGTCCATGGGTCACAAAGAGTCAGACACGACTGATTGACTTTCACTTTCTTTCTTGAACCTCCCTCCCACCTCCCGCCCAATCCCACCCCTCTAGGTTGCCGCAGAGCTCCCTGTGTCAACAGCAAATTTCCATCTAATTTTACTCATGTGGATGAGTGTGCGTTCGTTCATGCTGCTTTCTCCGTTCGTCCCACCCTCTCCTTCCCCGTGCTGTCCACAAGTCTCTTCCCTCTGTTTGCATCTCCGTGGCTGCCCTGTTTTGGCCCTGTTATTTCAAATTTTGCGCCCTCCTCCTTTCTTGAACTCCCTTCTTCCTGATGTTAAATGTTCATGTCAAAAGCAACAACTTACAGGCTATTAACAATGGAATGGATAACACACACTGCCAGTAGCAGGTCTGCTGCCCACCAAAGGGCTCTTTTAGCAGAGTGTCATTGAACAGCATGCTGTTCTGAGATCTGAACAGTCTTGAAGAAACAACTGCATTTTGGTTTGTAGAGGAATAAAGTTATTCTTCATGAACTCTATTCTTTTGAGCAAAAGTAGAGGAAAGGGAAGCTTGTTCAGTTATGTTTCTTTCAGATATTTTCTTTCTCCTTCCTTTCCCTCCTCTTCCCCCTTCCCCTGCTCCTTTGTAGCAACAGAGCACTCAGGTACGTTAGCTCAGAGGCTGTACACCTGGTTTTTGCCATTCAATTCATGCTTGGAGGAATCATTGCATTACCATTTAAATCCTAAAGACATTTCCCCTCCTCTCCTTATTTAAAAAATAAGGCTTATTTTAGATAGGAGGGTAGTTTGGGGGAGAATGAATACTGTATATGAATGGCTGAGTCCCTTCATTGTTCACCTGAAACTACAGCAATTGTTTATTAATCGGCTATAATCCGATACAAAATAAAAAGTATTTTAGAAAAGTAGGGTTCATGTAAAGTGACTATATTCACAGGATGAAGTGCTCTTTGCGCAACATGGATCCTATTGGCGGTTCACTACTGGGCATTCCCTCTGAAAACTTACATTTTTGAGCTTTGTGTGGGGATCTGCTTGGTAAGATCTATCAGTTTGCAGAGACTTGTGGAGAAGAATTCACCAAGCAAGGAAAAAGTCCTCAGCAGTAATCCAAGTTACTGGGAAAAACTAGCTTTGAGAACTGCATTGTGCAGGTTATTTAGACTGTCTTACAGTGCAGTCTGGAAAGATTCCTACCTATGTTTTAGAGAGAAGGGGTTTTTAGGTTTAGGGTTATTTAGACAGAATAAACAATACAAAAGAAGAGGCAATCTCTCTCTCAAAAGCTAGCCAACTGTCAGATCCTGCTGGGTCCTTGGAGCTGTTGAATCACCCACTGTGTTCCACCTTTCTCATCTGAGTGTCTATGAATGAAGGACAGCAGAAGGCCACGCTGGCAGTGGGAGGGGCTGCATGCTCCTGATGGCATCGAGCGGACAGAGGAAAGGACTCCACGGAGACCAGATGGTTCCACGCCTCCAAGAAGCCAGGTGCACCTGATATTTGACGCCCTCCTCTCTCTGCATTAAAGGGCCCACATCTCCTGTATCATCCACCTCCATCTCTAATCCTTTCTACACACTCTCCTTAATGGATTTGCTAATGATCTCCTTCTTTAATGTTCTACCTACATGTGCAGGGTCTGCACTGCCAGAACCATTTACAAATATGCTTGCAGCTGAGGTTTGCTCACAAAAAAAGAGCCCCAGCCTCCAAACAAGGCTCTCCACATAGATTCCATAGTCTCCTTCCCTAGAGATGGACTATATTGGTTTTATGTCTTCCCATGTTTGATTTTGTGAAGTCAGAATGGGATTATCTCATCTAAAAATGTATCTGGTGCCCATGATGACTGAAGGGGCCACAGTCCACCTTAGAAAGTTCTAGAAGCCAAGATCTTTTATTCCCCTATTACAGTGATTGAAGGGGTTCTGCCTTTAAAAAGCAGCCAACAGAGGAACAGCTTAACCCGGTGATCACTGCTGCTTTTCTGGATTGCTTTCTGCTGCCATAAAATATTCTTATTGCAGAATCCTGCTTCAGCTCTACTCTATTTGTTTTGCTTTCTACCCTCTGCATTATGGGAGTCTAACAGGAAGCTTCCAGAATTCATAAATGCAAGGAGTTAGTGTCCATAGGGTGGTCTTGGCCAATGAGAGACTGGAGCAGGTAGATGACTGTTATACACAGCTCAGATGACCGGTTCTACATAGCTCCTCAGAAGGTGTACATGGGAGTGAGCCTAGCTGCCACAGCAAAGACCCATCAAGTCTGTACCTTTCTCCCTCCTTCTCTCTTTTACTCTTCCCAGGTCACCAATCTACTTCTCTAGTCTGTTCATCAAATGAACTAAATACATGCGTGCCCTATTCTAGACTCAGCTTTTGGGTACCTGGGTAGAGTCCAAGATAAGACATCCTTTGGTTAAGGTTCGATTTTATCTGTTTTAAGCAGCTTATAATATCTTTAAGAGTCATTATCCCAATTCTTTCCTCTGGTCTAGGTTTTTCATATTTCTTCTTTCTATTTCTCTTCCTTTAATTCTTTCCCATCCTCCATACCCATGTCTCCTAATCTTCTACAAAGTAATGAAGTCTTTATGGGCATTAGTCTGCTTAATGAATGTGTTTGTTTGGGCTCCCTAACAACCAACATCTCTCCTACTCAGGAGAATTCCTCACCCTGATAGGGAGTCTTGACAGGAGGCAGAGCCTTGCCTTTCCCTAAAGTTATCCAAACAAGGAGCCAGTGTCTCTCTTGGGCTGTCACCTGGCAACCAGAACATGGACCCATCATCCAGGTTAGCCAGTTGTATGCTTCCATCTGAAGCCCTTAATGACCAGGTCAGTGGTGGTGGTAATATTATTCTAGCAAGGCTCCCTCTTATATGTGCCCTTGACTCTGCTCTGATGTCCAGGCTTCCTGCCCATCTTCCAAGACTGGTCTTACAGCCTCCCTCCTTGCCCAGTAGTCTTTTATTCATTACTTTTTAGCCCAAGTTAGCTAGAACCTGTCTCTGTTGATTGTGACAAAGAACACAGGGTCCTTTTTTTTCCCTTTCAAAGTCCCTCGTTGGATTCAGGTTAAGTTCATACCTTCATAGGTAGTCTGGTGACCCCTGAAGATTTTGCTAGTTAAACTGTGTTCTGGACTTTCTCTGAAAAGATCCTCTAGTCTCTCTACATATGTTCTGCTTCTCTCTTCTCTCTGTATCCCCTTCAATGTTGTATATCCTTATAAAAGCTCCTTCTATAAACACTCCTCCAAGTACAACCCAAAGAGATGCTGGTCCCATCAGCCAGTTGCATCCCACCTTCTACGTTCACCCTTGGTTACATCTATTCCTCTGCTATGTGGGTAAAGCCCCCAGTGCTGGGAAAGATTGAGGGCAGGAGGAGAAGGGGCAGCAGAGAATGAGATGGCTGGATGGCATCACTGACTCAATGAACATGAGTCTGAGCAAACTCCGGGAGATAGTGAAGGACAGGGAAGCCTGGCACACTGCAGTCCACGGGGTAGCAAAGAGTAGGACTCAACTTAGCAACTGAACAACAACGACATAGGACTGCTTGTATCCTGGATGATTCGGGAAAAGTATGTTTTGTCACAGTCACTGATAACTTTTGGTGGCAACCTAGGTAATTCTCTTTTTTCAGTAATGGTGAATTAATAAGCGAAATAGTTGTTTTGTATCTCCTGGATAGGGATGCTGAAAACAGAATGAGAAACTGCTTTTGAAATATACATATATATATAATGTTTGAAAGAAATCAAAGTTTTAAAAAATATACATTGAATCACACTGTGCCTTGCGACTTGCGTCTGATCAATGGACACTCACTCTGACAGCTTTGCCTTTGCAAGAGCTGAATGTATTAGGAGGCAACATCCATTCATGTCGTCTATGGCAAAGGAAACAGGACCTCTGTGGCGGCGAGCTTTCATAATCCTTTCACTGTCTGTTCTCAAGCAATGCACACAGGTAGCAGGACGGGCATTTTCCACAGCTCTAGGAGGTGTTATTCATATCCTAGTCTTTATGAAGGACTCTTCCTGGAATTCTGCCAATGTACAATCAGTGAAGCCATGGCAGCCAGCCTGCAGGGTGACAAACATAAAAGCACATATTATTAGAACACAGGGAATGGTTCCCTGGTCCCTTTGAATAAACCCCCCAGTGGGTTTGCAATCAATTCCCAAGAGAAGTACAGAAGTCTGGGCTGCTTTACAAGCAGCAAAGTATTGTCTCATTTATACTCCATTGTTAGAGATAAGTAAAAGGTATATAAGGGCTTCCCTTGTGGCTCAGCTGGTAAAGAATCTGCCTGCAATGCAGGAGACCTGGGTCTGATCCCTGGGTTGGGAAGATCACCTAGAGAAGGGAAAGGCTACCCACTCCGTTATTCTGGCCTGGAGAATTCCATGCGCTATATGGTCCATGGGGTTGCAAAGAGTCAGACACGACTGAGTGACTTTCACTTTCACTAAAAACTATATAAAGGCTATTTAATCGTTCTTCTGGCACTTGAAACTTACCAATGGCTCTGTCAAAAGTGAAGATTTAGAAACTGAATAATAAAACCACTTGAGAAGATAACCACAAGTATCTTTTCATTCTCCTTTCTCTAACATGTGTGCGAATATGAGTTGGTATCACAGACACAAGAAGCTTACGAAATGATTTTCCCACTGACTGAGAAAGGGCTTCCCAGGTGGCACAGTAGGAAAGAACCCTCCTGCCAAAGCAGGAGACATAAGAGACACGGATTCAATCCCTGGGTTGGGAAAATCTGGAGGAGGGCATGACGACCCACTCCAGTGTTCTTGCCTGGAGAATCCCATGCATAGAGGAGATTGGAGGGCTACAGTCCACAGGGCCGCAAGGAGTCGGACACGACTGAAGTGACTTAGCACGCGCGCATGCGCCTTCCCATCTCCTCCCGGAAGGACTGCTGATTGCAAGGCCAGGTGCGTCCACTGACTTTTTCCCCTTCAGAGCTTCTGCAGGTAGAGCTCATTATGTCCACAGAAACACGGCAGAGGGTGAGTGATTCTTTTCCTCTGTGGGTGTTGCTGCTGCTGCTAAGTCGCTTCAGTCATGTCCGACTCTGTGCGACCCCATAGACGGCAGCCTACCAGGCTCCCCCGTCCCTGGGATTCTCCAGGCAAGAACGCTGGAGTGGGTTGCCATTTCCTTCTCCAATGCATGAAAGTGAAAAGTGAAGTCGCTCAGCCTGACAGATGCCATCTACAGGGGCGGATGATCTTTATCCCGTGATGTAGTAGTCTCATCAGTGTCCTCAAATCATAACTCCCTCCCAGAAGAATTCTATTTCTGCAACCTGAGTGCCCTGACAGAGCTGCTCTGAGCTGGGTATGGTTCAGATTTCTGAGATTAGCGGCTGCTAGAAGCATTGAAACAACTGAGGATTAATAATGAATTACATGACTGTTACTGTGAACTAAAGAAACTAGTGGAAATGAACCTGGGGCCACTTTATTATCAATTAGGAGAACATTACCCCGCAGGCATCTGACTGTGGGTATCAAAGAGGAAAAGACACACAGCCTTTGGCCAACCCATTCATCACCTTGGAATTTTTTTTTAAATTTTATTTTTAAATAGTTAATACTTTCACATGATTCAAAACTGAAAATATAAAAATGTACATAATTAAAAACTTCTCACACTCTATCCTCTAAAGACCCACTTCCCCAGTTGTAGAAACAACCAATATTTTTTCTTGTGTGTGTGTGTGTGTGTGTGCTTTTTCTCTAGAGATATTTATGGTTTATGCAAACAAATACACAGATAAGTTCCTTCCTCCCTCCATTTTTTAAAATAAAAATTATATCATCTACACTCTCATTGGATTTTTAAAAATTAAATAATTGGAGGGGAGGGATGCTTTTCAGAAGTTACAAAGGTAACACAGAGTTTCTCTATAGCATCTACCCAGTTTCTACTAGCATTAGCATCTTATGTTACTATGGTTCATCTGTCAAGACTAAGAAATTAAAATCAGCACACTATTATTAATGAAGGGCTTCCTCAGTGGCTCAGCAGTAAAGAATTTACCTGCAATGCAGGAGACACAGGAGATGCGAAGGTTGGGAAGATCCCCTGAAGGAGGAAATGACAATCCACTCCAAAAAGTTCTTGCCAGGAAAGCCGCATGGACGGAGGAGACTGGCAGGCTACAGTCTGGGGTTTCACAGCTGTACACGACTGAGCACTCGTGCACACGAGCTATACAGTAAGTCCTTGCTGTTTATCTATTTTATGTATATGTATATTTTACGTGTACACATGTATTTTATGTATAGTAGTGTGCAGTTTTTAATCCCAAGGTCTTAATTTATCCTCATGCCTGGTTTCCTCTTTGGTAACCTTAAGTTTGTTTTCTATGTCTGTGAGTCTGTTTCTGTTTTATGAATAAGTTTATTTGTGTCATTTTTCAGATTCCACATATAGGTGATATGATATTTGACTTTCTGTTTGACTTATTTCACTTAGATGGCCCTTCTCCAGGTCTACTATCCATGTTGCTGCAAATGGCATTATTTCAATAATTTTATGGCTGAGTAATAATCTATAACATATATATTACATCTTTTTTATTCATTCATTTGTTGATGGATGTTGAGATTGCTTCCACATATTGGTTATTGTGAACTGTGTTGCTATGAACATTAGGGTGTACATATCTTTTTGACTTAGAGGTTTTGTCTTTTCTGGATTGCATTTAAGAATATATTTCCCCCCCGCCTCCATCCCTCTCTCTGTCTCTATTTCCCTACCTTTCTTCTAATTATATAGTAAACATGTGTGTGTGGTGTGTATGTCTGGTGATATATGGTCATGTGATTTTTAACACATGTATTAGAAAATTAACACAATAATCTTCTTAAAGAATAGTACCACCTCCCTTAAAGTCTCCCTCCCAGGCTCTTCCCTGGTGGTCCTCTGGTTAAGACTCCAGTGCAGCGGCTACGAAGTCGATCCCTGGTTGGGAAACTAAGATCTCACGTGCTACACCAAAAACAAACAAAGAAACAAAAAAATACCTTCACTTCTCCCACTCTTTTTCTCTGTCAATAACCACTGCTCTGTTCTCCACGGTAGCTCACCATAGTTTTGTATTTTTGAAAATGTTATAAAAACAGATTCATGTAGTTTGTAACGTTTTAAGATTGGTTTCTTTTATTTGGAATGCTGCCCTGGAGTTGTTGCATGTGTCAGCATGTTTCAGTTCCTTCTCATTGCTGAGCAGCATTCCCTACAGATGCACCGCTGTTTGCTTATTCATTCACTCACCTAAGCACACTTGGTTTGGTTTTGTTTAACTTACTCTATCTTTAAATGCTTAAGAATTTATCCAAAGCATAGATAAAGATTTCTACTGAAACACTGAAAGTGAAAGTTGGTCAGTTAAGTGAACTCTTTGTGACCCATGGACTATACAGTCCATGGAATTCTCTAGACCAGATACTGGAGTGGGTAGCCTTTCCCATCTCCAGGGGATCTTCCCAATCCAGGGATCAAACCCAGGTCTCCCGCATTGCAGGTGGACTCTTTACCTGTTGAGCCACAAGGGAAGCCTAAGAGTGCTGGAGTGGGGAGCCGATCCTTTCTCCAGCGGATCTTCCTGAGCCAGGAACGAACAAGTGACTCCTGCACTGCAGGTGATTCTTTACCAACTGAGCCCTCAGGGGAATTCTTAACTGTTCTTATTTTTAAATCTAAAACTAATATGTGATTGCAGGGGAAAAATAAAGAAAAAACCCAAATGATATAAAAGTGAAGAAAAAATGTGGAGGCTCTCTTCTGACCACAAAGATATTAGCAAGGTCTTCACAGTTTTCTTTGCCTCCATCCAGACTTGTTTTATATCTTATATTCATTTTTAAAAACTATTTTAAATATATATCATATATTTTTAAAAGTATATATGATATAAAATAGGAACTAAAGAGCCTCTTGTTGAAAGTGAGAGGAGGGTGAAAAAGCAGACTTAAAACTCAACATTCAATAAATGAAGATTACGGCATCTGGTCCCATCACTTCATGGCAAATATATGGGGAGACAATGGAAACAGTGACAGACTTTATTTTTTGGGACTCCAAAATCACTGCAGATGGTGACTGCAGCCATGAAATTAAAAGACACTAGCTCTTTGGAAGAAAAGCTAAGACAAACCTAGACAGCATATTAAAAAGCACAGACATTACTTTGCCAACAAAGGTCCATCTAGTCAAGGCTATGGTTTTTCCAGTAGTCATGTATGGATGGGGGAGCTGGACCATAAAGAAAGCTGAGCACCGAAGAATTGATGCTTTGGAACTGTGGTGTTGGAGAAGACTCTTAGTCTCTTGGACTGCAAGGAGATCCAACCCGTCCATCCTAAAGGAGATCAGTTCTGGGTGTTCAGTGGAAGGACTGATGTTGAAGCTGAAACTCCAATACTTTGGCCACCTGATGTGAAGAACTGACTCATTGGAAAAGACCCTGATGCTGGGAAAGATTGAGGGCAGGAAGAGAAGGGGACGAGAGAGGATGAGATGGTTAGATGGCATCACTGACTCAATGGACATGAGTTTTAGCAAGCTCTGGGAGTTGGTGATGGACAGGGAAAAGTGGCATCCTGTAGTCCATGGGGTTGCAGAGTCGGACACAACTGAGTGACTGAACTGAACTGATAGAGTTTGGAGAATAATGATGAAATAATTGTGTTGGCCACTATGTAGTTTAAAAAAGAACAATCCAAGGACCTCTGAATTCTTTTGTATTTTCCCACTGTACATGCCCCTGCGGCCCCTACAGTCATGACCATCATTTTATCTTTGTGTTCATCATTTCCTATGTTCACTTTTATAGTTACAAAACATATTCCAAAGGGATACACTGCTAAATTTTGTCTGGTTTTGATCTTTAATAAATGGAATCATTCTGTATGTGGTCTTTTACACTTGTTTTCTTTTTCACTAAATTTGAGCTTTTGAGATCCATTCATATTGATATATAGATATGTAACTATTTTATTTCCAATGTCCAGTTCAGTTCAGTTCAGTCGCTCAGTCGTGTCCGACTCTTTGCAACCCCATGAATCGCAGCACGCCAGGCCTCCCTGTCCATCACCATCTCCCGGAGTTCACTCAGACTCACGTCCATCGAGTTGGTGATGCCATCCAGCCATCTCATCCTCTGGTCATCCCCTTTTCCTCCTGCCCCCAATCCCTCCCAGCATAAGAGTCTTTTCCAATGAACAGATGATATTTAATTGCATGAAAATAGCTAAGTTTATATATCTGCTCCACAGTTGAAAAGCCTTTATGTATTTTTAAAAAATTAAATATGTAATTTTTGTGTGATTCTAAACAATGCTGCCAACATTCTTATATATGGCTTAGAAGTGGAATTGCTGTGTAGACAGGCATGTGTATCTTTCCTCTTACTGGGCAGTGTGAATTGTATCTAAAGTAGTTGGTCAAAGTTCTATTCTGACCATTAGTGTGTAGAGTTTTTCTCACTCCGCATCCTTGCTTGCGAGCACTTAATATTATAGATCTTTATTTTTACCAGTTTTGTGGGTATGGGATGGAATCTAATCTTGGCTTTACTTTGCATTTTCCTGACTACTAACTTTGAATTTTCCTGACTAATACTAACTGCTACTCAACTGCTGACAACTCTTGGTTCTTCTTTTCTGAAATTCTTCTGCAAGAAATTTCTACCATACCTTTTGTTCATTGAAATTGGATGTTTTCTCTTTCAATTATTGTCTCAAAACAGTTATAAAATAAAATATATCAGTGCAGAGCCATGCACAAGAAAAAAAGAAATATTAAAGGATAGGATTTTTTATGCATCTTGGATAAGACTAAACAAGGTGAAACACATGTAAACTGGGCTTCCCTTGTAGCTCAGCTTGTAAAGAATCTGCCTGCAGTGTGGGAGACCTGGGTTCAGTCCCTGAGTTGGGAAGATCCCCTGCAGAAGGGAAAGGCTGCCCACTCCAGTATTCTGGCCTGGAGAATTCTATGGAATCCATGGGGTTGCAAAGAGTCAGACACGACTGAGTGACTTTCACTTTCACTATGAGCTAAACTGGTAAATTGTGATCATGAACATTTATAAAATACCTGTTTAACACAGTGTTATCAAGCCCTTCTTATCGTTGTTGTTGTTGTCGTTGTTCAGTTGCTAAGTCGTGTCTGACTCATTGTGATCCCATGGACTGTAGCACACCAGGCTGTCCTTTACTATCTCCCAGAGTTTGCTCAAATTCATATCCATCGAGTCGGTGATGCCATCTGTTTCATCCTCTGCTGCCCCCTTCTCCTCCTGCCTTCAATCTTTCCTAGTATCAGAGTCTTTTCCAATGAGTCAGCTCTTTACATCAAGTGCATAAAGTATTGGAGCTTCAGCTTCAGCATCAGTCCTTTCAATGAATATTCTTTTTTAAAAAAATTAATTAATTTTTTTACTTTAAAATTTTTAATATAAATTTATTTATTTTAATTGGAGGCTAATTACTTTACAATATTGTATTGGTTTTGCCATACATCAACATGAATCTGCCACGGGTATACATGTGTTCCCCATCCTGGACCACCCCCCCACCTCCCTCCCTGTGCCATCCCTCTGGGTCATCCCAGTGCACCAGCCCCGAGCATCCTGTATCCTGCATCGAACCTGGACTGGCGATTTGTTCCATATATGGTATTATACATGTTTCAATGCCATTCTCCCAAATCATCCCACCCTCTCCCTCTCCCACAGAGTCCAAAAGACTGTTCTATACATCTGTGTCTCTTTTGCTGTCTCGCATACAGCGTTATCGTTACCATCTTTCTAAATTCCATATATATGCCTTAGTATACTGTATTGGTATTTTTCTTTCTGGCTTACTTCACTCTGTATAATAGGCTCCAGTTTCATCCACCTCATTAGAACTGATTCAAATGTATTCTTTTTAATGGCTGAGTAATACTCCATCGTGTATATGTACCCCAGCTTTCTTATCCATTCATCTGCTGATGGACATCTAGGTTGCTTCCATGTCCTGGCTATTATAAACAGTGCTGTGATGAACACTGGGGTACACGTGTCTCTTTCAATTCTGATTTCCTCAGTGTGTATGCCCAGCAGTGGGATTGCTGCGTCATAAGGCAGTTCTATTTCCAGTTTTTTAAGGAACCTCCACACTGTTCTCCATAGTGGCTGTACTAGTTTGCATTCCCACCAACAGTGTAAGAGAGTTCCCTTTTCTCCACACCCTCTCCAGCACTTATTGCTTGTAGACTTTTGGATAGCAGCCATTCTGACTGGCATGAAATGGTACCTCATTGTGGTTTTGATTTGCATTTCTCTGATAATGAGTGATGTTGAGCATCTTTTCATGTGTTTGTTAGCCATCTGTATGTCTTCTTTGGAGAAATGTCTGTTTAGTTCTTTGGACCATTTTTTGATTGGGTCATTTATTTTTCTGGAATTGAGCTACAGGAGTTGCTTGTATATTTTTGAGATTAGTTGTTTGTCAGTTGCTTCATTTGCTATTATTTTCTCCCATTCTGAAGGCTGTCTTTTCACCTTGCTTAGAGTTTCCTTTGTTGTGCAGAAGCTTTCTGTAGAAGTTTATAACTTTGAATATAGAACTTTAGATACCCACATTGTTATTGTTTTAGTCACAAAGTTGTGTCTGACTCTTTTGTAACTTTATGGACTGTAGCCCTCCAGGTTTCTCTATGCATGAAATTTCCCAGGCAAGAATACTTGAGTGGGTTTCTATTTCCTTCTCTAAGGGATATTCCTGACTCAGGGAATTAAATTAAAATTAAATTAAATTAAAGCTGCATCTCCTGCATTGGCTGGTAGATTCTTTACTACTGAGCCAGGATGGAAACACTAAATAACTTATAGCAAAAGTCGCTCAGTCTTGCCCAACTCTTTGTGATGCCATGGACTCTACAGTCCATGGAATTCTCCAGGCCAGAATACTGGAGTGGATAGACTTTCCCTTCTTCAGGGGATCTTCCCAATCCAGGGATCTAACACAGGTTTCCTGCATTGCAGGCAGATTCTTTACCAGCTGAGCCACAAGGGAAGCCCAGATAACCATATACTCAACCAAACACAAATTTCCCCTTCTAAGCAACAGAATAAAAATTCAATTGAATGAATAACTATTTATCTATTTTGCCTGTATGGTTTCTCTCTCTCTTTTTTTTTTTTAATGTATCTCGAGGTCTTTTCCTGTTATATAATAAGCACTTATCAAATAGTATTTATTTGACTTTGATTTAGTACATGTGATTGTTTCTATGTATTTTTCTTTCAATAAAGGATAATTAAATTATAAAAAAGGATAAAAAATTCTGAATGCTAATCCTTTTTTGGCTGTAAATGTTGTACATCTCATCTCCCACTGTGTGGCTCACATTTTCATCTCTTTAAAGTATCTTTGATGAACTGAAGCTTATTGCTGGTGAATCCATCATCTTTCCCTCTAAGATGTGTTTTTTTGCAATGCATTTCATTGATAAAATTCTTTACAACCTCAGGATCATGAAGATATTGTTGTATACTTTTTTAATAAAGATTTTAAAATTTAAAAAATAAAAAAATTAATTAAAAAATAAGCAGGGTGACAGTAAAAAAAAAATAAAAATAAAAATAAAAAAGTATAAAGCTAGATTTTCCGTTTAAGTTCTTAATCTCTCTGGGATTGATGGAACACAGTGTGATTAAGAGCAAGAATTTTGAAATCAGGCCTTCTGAGTTTTGAGTCACTGTACTTGTCACTTATGTGGTAGATTTCAGCATGTGCAAATTCCAACTTGAGCAAATATCATCCTGGACAAGTTTTTCACTTCTCTATGTCTTAATTTACCATCTGTAAAATAAGGATAATTTTAAAATAACCGAAATCTATCCTGAATATTCATTGGAAGGACTGATGCTGAAGCTGAAGCTCCAATACTTTGGCCACCTGATGCGAAGAGCCAACTCATTAGAAAAGACCCAGATACTGGGAAAGATTGAAGGCAGGAGGAGAAGGAGACAACAGAGGATGAGATGATTTGATGGCATCACTGACTCAATGTTCATGAGTTTGAGCATGTTCTGGGAGATGGTGAAGTACAGGGAAGCCTGGTGTGCTGCAGTCTATGGGGTCACAGAGTCGGACAAGACTGAGCAATTGAACAACAATCATACTGTAGTTCCAGTTTAAAGTGAGTTAATATATATTAAATGCTAGAAATGTGACTTAAACTTAATTGTGTGTGATATGTAGTAGAAGCCCAATTTTATACCTTCACATAATTTAGTTCTCCAAGTGTGATTTATTAAATAAGCTATATTTTCCCACTGATCTCCAATTCCACTGAGTCATATACCAGATTCTGTGTGTGTGTTTTGAAGCTATTTTCCATGACCCATTGTTATATTCCTGCACAAATTATGCATTTTTGCTGTGACTGTAAGTTTCATAAAAATATTATCGACAGAGAAATTTCACCTACTTTACTTTCTTTTGGGGGGATATCCTACAAATCTTGGTTCTTTGTTCTTTGATATAAATTTGAGACTTATTAAGATCCATGGTAAAGAAAGATTGGCTTATCTATTGAAACTGCATTCAATTCAACTTGGGAGAAACAACATATTTAGAGTACTGTGACTTAGCCTCTCTTGTCTTTTAAATGTCCTTTAATAAGATCTTATAATTTTCCACAAAAAGGTCTTGCACATCCTAAATTAGATTTGTTCTTAATTAATTACTTCACTCTATGCTGCTTTGATAAATGCTACTTTACTTAAAACTGAATTTTCTAATTATTTTTTGTTATTGACCAAAATGCAGTTGTGATTTTATTTTTATATATTAAGCAATCTGTCTAAACTGTTGTGAATTTTAGTAACTTGTACTTGCTTTTTTAGTGAATATTTAGCTATGTAAGTAATCATATATCTTTTTCAAATATTGAAAGTTTTGCTTCTTACTTTCAGTCTCTGTATGTTTTATTTCTTTATGTCTTATCCAATTATCAAGGACCTTCAATTTTTTGTGGAATAAGAGGGATAATAGTAGTCATTTTAGTTCTGATTTTAAAAGGAGTGCTTTTAGTATTTCATCATTGGCTCAGCTATGTGCTGTACATTTACTATGGATCCCCTCCCATTCTTAGTCTGTTAAGAGATTTGTCATAAGTAGTTGTCAAACTTTATCCAATGTTTCTTCTCTCCCTATTAATATTAAATTTGTATCTTTTCAATTTTTCTGAAATATTTCATGTAATATTCAAAGTATTTGTCTCAAATTTTTAACAGAACTTTATAATGTTATTTGAACTATATTTGTTGGAGAATCTGTGTCTGATGATTTGACTTATTTAAAGACTATATCATTCTGCTTTTAGATATTTCTTCTTAAGAAATTAAATGATTTTGATAAATCATAGTTTTCAAGGATTTGAGCTTTTATGTAAGTTGTCAAGTTTATTGATGCAGAATTTTTAAAAAATGATCTATCAATAATTTGTACTACATTCATAAATTGTATTCGAATTAAAATTTTCTTATCGTGACTGTTCTTTTTTAACTAACTCTTAGAGGAGTCTTATATTTAATTATTCTCAAGGAAATAACTTTGACATTGTTAGTCTGCTATAGTATAGTGATATTTTGTGTTTATTAATTTCTTCTCTCATCCTATTTCCCTTTTCTACTTTTCTATGTTTATTTTGTTTCTCTTTTTTATGATGTGTTAATTTGTTTTCTCTGAGCTATTAATTATCAGGTCTTGTTTTAACACAGTCTCCTCAAGATATACATTTCCTTTAAATATTACATTAGCTCTGTATCATAAGTTTGTAATACATTTTGTACAACTAATGACCAAGCAGCATGTATGTCAAGCTGCATTTGGAAAAAAATCACAGGGCAGGATAGAATCAGGAACGCAGGGCTATCACATCCCTGTCCCCTCCTGGGGCTGCTCAGAACAGTCTGGAAGGCTCAGATGTCACAGTCTGGGAGGAGGACTCCAAGACTTGGGTGTACAAATTAAGACAGCACTGGCTCTTGCCCCATTGGGATTATGAGCTGGAACTCAATTGCAATGTGATCTGGGAGGATCCATTTTCCAGTTCTCTCTTGCCTATTCCATGCTCATGGCTGGGTGAGCACCAGCTCCTCTTTGGGCATAGTTGGGGATGGGGACCTGAACCCTGGTTGACCTAAAGTTCTGAACCTGAGTGGGTTTTCTAGAGCTTTATATGAGATCAACCTTTGTTTGAGGATGCCAGCCTGCAGGGGATCAATAATCCTGATTAATTTTTCTGATTAACCCTTTCTGCTCAGTATTGGTTTTGGCATCATTCAGTTCTAAGTATTTTTCTAATTTCCTTTTGTGATTTCTTACTTTAGTTATTTGTAAGTATGTTTTATAACATTTAAAACATATGCAATCTTCTCTACTTTATGGTATGACAATTTCCCTACAATTCCCCAATTTCCCAATTATGTACAGACAATTTAGAAAAAAAGTAGAATGAGTTCCCACATAACCTACTCCAAGATTCAAGAATTGTATACAAGCTGTCACAACTGTTGTTTTCTCTTCCTCTTTCTATTTCTATTTACCACAAAGTTGCTAAACCTTATAAATTATGTTGAAGATATTAATATCATAGCACCTCTTCCCTAAATATTTAAGCATATATCTCCTGGAAATGACATTGTTTAAACACTTTAAAACAATGTTTTTAACACACTTAATTTAAGTAAAATTATTGCAATAATAAACAATATAAGGAGGGATTTAGTCTTTATTGAAATGTTCCAGTGTCCCCCAAATACATTTTATAATTGAGGTCTTTGAATCAGTATCCTGTCAGAGTTCACATATTACATTTGCCTTTAATATTTCTTTAATTTCTTTTATTCTGGAACATTCCCTCTACATTTTCTTTCACAACATTGATTTTTTATTGGGTCTAAACCTTTCATCGTATAAAACAACTCTCATTCTGGTTCTCATTATTTCATCCTTCCGTCATTTTATTTAGCCTTCAACCTCTGTATTTTCTATAAATGAAAGTGAGGTCTGGAGGCTTGATTTGCCTTGGAATGAACATATTTTGGCAAGAGACTTCTTAGGTGATGCTGTATCTTCTTGGGTGAGGTCCTGATGTGAAATTTCTCACCTTTGTAAACCTCAGTTTAGTTTATTTTGGTAAAATGTGGTGACTGACAAGTTTCCTCATTGTAAAGTCATTTTATTTCCCTCTTTCCAATTAATAAGCAATCTGTGGGATGATTTATGTCACCATCTGACTATAATGTTCTCCAACAACATTTCGCAGAATGGGTTTATTATTCACTGATGTTCCATGCCCAACCCATTATTACATTGGTGCTTCAAGCAGAATGAGTTTTCTGGTCTAGCATTGATTCTCCCTTTATTTCCTGGCTTTCTCTATAAAAAAGAGCTCTTGGTTCCCCTTTCTCCCTCTCTTTCTCTCTCTCTCCCTCTATTTTTGAGACTCATGCTGGACTACCATGTCACAACGTGCACCCACCCAGAACTTGGCCTCAGCACTGGCAGCTGGAAGCAGGAGGAGAAATGCTGATGCCTGGAAGGTAGCTGCAACAGAGAGCTGGAGTAAGAGGGATCTCCAGGATGGAGGAGACTTTATCACTGAGTCAGGAAGGCAGTAGGAAAAGAGCGGGTCTCTACTTGGATACCAGAGAGTTTTGCTATTCTTATTAAATTTTAGGAGATTTTCTTGAATATTTACTTTATTTGCTATATGCCTCGGGAGATTTTCAAGAGCTCTGATTCTTTTTAAATAATTTTCACCAGTTTTACTGGAGAGTGGAATCCTCATAGTCATGCTGTACACTGCAGTCCTGTCATATAGTTCTAATTTTACTTCACTGAGGTTTGAGAATATGCTTTGGATTATTTAAATCTTTTCCAATTTATTGAGACTTGTTTTATGTCCTAACATAGGGGCTCTCCTGGAGAATGTCCAAGTGCACTTAAGAAGAATGCTTGTTCTGTTTTTGTTGGGTATAGTGTTTTTTTTAATAGATGTCTGTTATGTCTATTTGGTTTACAGCGTTTTTCAACTCTCCCAGTTCCTTGTTAGTTTTCTGTTTAGTTGTTCTATCCATTATAGAAAGTGGGGCATTTTAGTATCCCACTATTATTTTTTAATTTTCTATTTCTTTTTTTCAGTTCTTTCAATGTTAATGTATTTTGAAGCCCTTTTAAAATGTATACACCGATGTATTATTGTTATATCTTCCTGATTCACTGGCCAGTTTTTCACTATAAAGTATTCTTATTTCTCTCCAATTATCTTTTAAAAATTTTAAAGTCTTTTTTGTTTGGTATTCCTATTGTTCTATTCTTTTTTCTTCCTTGTCTTTTTGGTATTGTTATAAATATTATGTTTACATATAAAATAAATCCATCAATACATTACATTTTCATTCTATATAACTTTATGTATTTCAAAGAAACTGAAGGAAGGAAAGGTAGCAAGGATACATTTATAGTTTTGTTATATTAAGTGAATTTGAGTTACCCCGCAGTATCATTTTATTACTCCAGAACAAATTTGTTCCCATCTGTTTCCTCTGTACTTTTGTATAAAATATTATATTTATATATGTTATAGATCCAACAATATGATTGTTGCTTAAAGCAATTGCTTTTTAAATCAAATAAGACAAAAAGGAGAGTAAATATGCGATTATAGTGCATTTTTACAATTATTTGCCCAGTGACTTTAACTGATGCACTTTCTTTTTTCATGTGGATTCAGATTTTCCTCTGCTGTTACTTGCTTTTAGCCTGAAGAAATTCCTTTAGCATTTCTTGTAAGATTTATCTAATGTCAATGCATTTTCTCAGTTTTTAATTTATCTCAGAATATTTTTATTTGGCCTTAATTTTTAAAACATTATTTACTGGATATAATTTTTGATGGACCGTTTTCCATTTCCTGAATCGCTTCAGATATGTTATCCCATTGTGTTCTGGCCTCCATTTTTCTTGAAATGTCAGTTGTTGATTTCACTGGACTTTTCTTGTATGTGAATCTATTTTCTCTTGCTGTTTTCAAGATTTTCTCTCTGTCTTTGACTTTCAACAACTTTTCCTTGATGTGTATGGGTGTGAATTTCTTTGCACTTACTCTCCTTGGAGTTCATTGAACATTTTGGTTTTGAAGATTAATATTTTTCATTGGATTTGGACATTTTTAGTTATAATTTCTTTAAGTATTTTTCCTGCTCTTTTGCCTCTCTTCTCCATCTGTGACTCCCTTTATGTAGCTGTTATTGTTTTTAATGGTGCTCCATACTTCTCTGATTTTTTGTTAATATATTATTTTAATTTTCTTTCCACTTATCAGATGGCATAAACTCTATGAATTTACAAGTTTGCTGATTTTTTCTTCATCAACTCAAGTAATATATTTATCACATCCATTTGCTACCTGAGCCTTTATTGATGTAGTCATTATAATGAATGAATCATTTCACCGACACTCAGAAATAACCTATAAATGGAACTAAGATTGTAATAATGAATAAATGAATGTGTAGAAAATTATTGAAAGCATCTGTTGCCTCAGCGAATTTAGGAAGTGATCGGCCATGTCTGGAGAAATTGGTAAGCACTTCACCACGATCATGGGCTTCCCTGGTGGCTCAGCAGGTAAAGAATCCGCCTGCAATGTGGGAGCCCTGGGTTGGGAAGATCCCCTGGAGAAGGGGATCCACTCCAATAGGCTACCCACTCCAATATTCTGGCCTAGAGAATTCCACAGAATGTACAGTCCTTGGGGTCACAAAGAATCAGCCACAACTGAGTAACTTTCACTTTCACTTTTCATCATGATCATGAGGCTATTACACAGAAAATCAAATTATTAGAACCTGGTTATGATTCTTAGAATTAATATATATATAGTTACTTTTTTTAGTAAAATTATATATATATATATACATATGTATATATTGTACATATAATATTTTTTGAGGAAAATCAATTTTGAGGAAAATTTTTTTGAGTATATAAGACATTGATAGTTATTTTTATCATTTTCTCCATATATAGCTTAATTTGCCTTTTTTTTTTGTAAATGGAAGAGACACAAGAGCAGTATTTATATTTTCAAAAGTACTAAGTGAGAAGTGGGATTGTATGAAATAGCACCTGTCTTTCAGAAACAAGACCTCCCTTTCTAAACCAACATAAGGAATATCTGTCCCCCACCCCCACTGCCCAGAACTCAATCCTTCAATTCTATTTAGCTATATTTGCTTATTTCAAATTGGATAATTGAGACTTATAGAACTAACAATAGAACCTGAGATTTGGCAATAAATGGAACATTAGGTCCACGAATATTTTCTAAAGGACAAAGATATCTATTGATATTCATATTGATAAAACGTTGGTTCAGAAAAGCTTAGCAAATCATTTGGGGCACTAATCTCTGGAAGATTCTGTGATCAGTATTTTACTTTTATTGTCCCAAGTAATCCTCTCAATAACATTGTGAAATACATATTACTGGTTCCACTTAACAAAATGTATATATATATATTAAAAAAAAACTTCAAGTAGGTTCAATAAACAATCTTAAGACACCCTTTGTTTTTCTCACTCATTCCTATCCAGTCCATCAATTTTCACTCTGTCCCTACCTCCAAATGTATTCTTTGCCCACATGCCACTGGTAACTCTCCATATATTGGCTGGAATAGTCCATTTTAAAACATATATTTGAACATGTGACCTGTCTGGCTTAAACTCTTTATGTGGCTTACCGTTGCTCTCAGAACAAAACCTTGGTTTATCAGAGCCCATGGATGGGTCTCTGGTCTGGTCTGGTAACTACCTCTTCTGTGATCTCATCTCCTTCCAGTCCTTAGCTCACTCCTTACAGCTACATGGGTACTCTACCTAACTTTCAAACATGCTATGCTTGTTCCCACCTCTTTCCACTGTTTGCTTTTATCTTTGCTAGAATGCATTGCCCAGATGGTCCCCTGAGCTGTGCCTTCTCATTATTCAGACATCAGGTCAAATACACTTGATCTAGAGGGCAATGATTTGCCCTGTCCTAGCTAACTAGTCATCTCCAACACACAGAAAATTTTTAACATTTCAATTGACTAGATGGATGGATAGATGGATCAGTAGTTGAATGACGGAGTTATAAGCAGAGAGGCTGGAAACCATACTCAAGTATTTCTGAATCCTAAGATTATTTTATTTCTATTGCACTACTTTCATCTGTGTGGTTTTTTAGAAGTCTAGCTTATTGAGTTATAGTTTACATACAGAAAAATTTATCTCTTTAAAGTGTAGAGATCAGTGAATTATCTTTTTATTTTTTGATCAGTGAGTTTTGATAAATGTGTACAGTGTACAAATGTGCTCACAACCACAATAAATATACAGAACCATTTCATCACTCTAAAAATTTCCCCATGTCTTTGCTATCATTTTAATCCTCCTCTATCCAAGCTCTTAGAGAAGGGAAAGGCTACCCACTCCAGTATTCCGGCCTGGAGAAGTCCATGGGGTCAAAAAGAGTCAGACACGACTGAGCGACTTTCACTTCACTTTCACGTATCCAGGCCTTTCTAATTGCTGCTCTGACTCTGCTGCCCGTTATGGTAGCCATACCCTCTTTGCCTTTGGCTGTTGAGTGCTGTCATTTGGGCCCTGCTACTCCAGAATCTACTATTCTTATTGCATTTAAGTTTCCAACTAAGTGAGTGAAATTCTCATTCTAAGGGCATGTAAAAAGTGCAAAGTGTTAGTTACTCAGTCAAGTCTGACTCTTTGTGACCCCATGAACTGTAGCCTGCTAGGCTCCTTTGTCCATGGAATTCTCCAGGCAGGAATACTGGAGTGAGTAGTCATTCCCTTCTCCAGGGGATCTTCCCAACCCAGGGACTGAACCTGGTTCTCCTGCATTGCAACCAGATTCTTTACCATCTGAGCCACCAGGGAAGACTCAAGGACATATAAAACCCACAATTAAAATAAGAGAAGGCATAAAATTTGAGGAAACAGAAATAACAAAGGGAAAATAGTTACAAATGGGATAGATATCAATCCAAATCTATCAATAATGATTTAAAATTTGAATCATCTAAATTCACCAATTTAGAGATATGTGCTTCCAGAGTGGGTAAAAAAACAAGATACAGCTACACGTCATCTCCAAGAAGAAACCCACTTTAAGTATAAAGACACTAATACATTAAAAACAAAGGAATGCAGGAAGATATACCATGCTGCAGACATACCATGATAACGTCAATCAAAAGAAAACCAGAGCATGTGTTTCCATTTCAGACAAAGCAAACTTCAGAATAAGGAAAGTTATCAGGGATAAAGAGAAGTATTACACAATGATATGGGGGCTAAGTCTTCAAAAAGGCATAACAATCCTAAACATGTATGTGCCTAATAACAGAACATTGAAATACGCGAGGTGAAAAATGATAGAAGCTCAGGAAGAAATACACAAGTTCGCTATTATGGCTGTAGACTTCAGTACCCCTTTTTTCAATAATTGATAGATCAAAAAAGCACAAAATCAGCAAGCTGACCTTAACAGCACTATCAGTCAACTTCATCTAATTGACACTTAAAGAATATGCCAAGTAACAATAGCAGAATAAACATTCTTGTCAAGCTCACACGGACCATTCACTAAACAGACAACTTTCTAGGCCATAAACCACATTAATTTTTTAAAGCAGAAATTACACAAAGTATGTTATCAGATGTGTTAATTAAACTACAAATTAACGCTACCAAGTTAAACTGGAAATCAATAACAGAAATCATTATTTATCATCAGAGAACTGTGAATTAAAACAACAGTGAGCTACCACTCACTGGCTAAAATCCAAACAAATGAAAATACCAAATGCTGCAGACGATACCAACCAAGAGGTCTGATACCACCATGAGTCCTGGATTTGAACAATTAAGTAAATGGATGATGGATGGAGAATGCTAGGCTTCTTACTGTTCAAATGGGAATTTACAGAAAACCAAGGGGAGCATGCTAGAATGAATTATGTCATAATGGACATGTACGTGAATTGAAATTGGACACATCAGGATGAACTCATGTTTAGCTTAATACAAACGCAGGTGGTCACATATAGAAATATTTGTATATATGCACAAATTATGATACACCTAGTGCCCAGGTCTTTGTTTCTAAAAATGTTCTCCAAAAAAAGAAACCAGTGTTTCTTATAGAAGGAGATGATTCTAGTCTTTGGGGTAAGAAATACACAAGACAATTCTAGAACATGTTGTAATGCCAAATAGTAAGAAAATTCTCAAAAAGAAAAAAAAAAATCACAATATAAGGATTATTTGAAAACACATGTAAGTCTACTGACAGAGCTTTCCGTGGCACTGCTGCTTCTGCTGCTGCTAAGTCGCTTCAGTCGTGTCCGACTCTGTGCAACCCCATAGACGGCAGCCCACCAGGCTCCCCCATCCCTGGGTTCTCCAGGCAGGAACACTGGAGTGGATTGCCATTTCCGTCTCCAGTGCATGAAAGTGAAAAGTGAAAGCAAAGTTGCTCAGTTGTGTCTGACTCTTAGCGACCCCATGGACTTCAGCCCACCAGGCTCCTCCGTCCATGGGATTTTCCAGGCAAGAGTTCTGGAGTGGGGTGCCATTGCCTTGTCTGTGGCACAGTTGGGATTATTTGAGCAACAAAGTAAGTATTTGTGTGTGTAACGTCATTCAGTCTTGTCTAACTCTCTGCAACGCCATGGATTGTAGCCCACCAGGCTCCTCTGTCCATGGGATTTCCTGAGCAAGAATTCTGGAGTGGGTTGCCATTTCCTTCTCCAGGAGATCTTCTCAACCTAGGGATAGAACCCGTGTCTCTTATGTCTCCTGTGTTGGCAGGCGGGTACTTAACCACTGCACCACCTATATACTCATAACTTCATCCTGATATAAATAAATGATTACATAATAAATGGTTAATAATACATAAACATACTATCAATATAGGATTAAAAATAATTTATATAGATATTCCATCCTCAAGGAGGAGGAGCATGAATCCCACTCAAAAATAGATTGCACATGGTTATTTGTTTCCAAAGTGTACCATGTGGAAAGAGGGCTACAGAGTAACTTTACAGTGGAGAAACCTGATGAATACCACTTCAGCAGGGTGATTAAGGTCAAATCAACAGTAATACATCAAACTGATAGTAAGTACCCTTGATAAGATATGATGTACATGGTATGTTGGCTTTCCTTCACAAAACCCATGAACTCACTCTAATTAGGAGAGAAACATCAGACAAATCCCAGTTGCAATCTGGAGACAGTCTACAAATTGCTTTATCATTACTTTTCAATACTGTCAAGGTCTTCAAGAAAGCGAAAGAGGCCCTGAGAAACGATCACATCCAGAAAGGTTCTAAAGAGACGCAATGACTCAAAACTATCATCGGCTATCTCATATTTTGGCCAGCTCTTCAGAAGATGGTATTTATGTTCACTGACAGTAGGAAAAGGAAAGGACATTAAAGATTTCAGGGAACTAATCTGGAAATGCAAGAGTCGCGGATTCAATCCCTGGGTCAGGAAAATCCCCTGGAGGAGAAAATGGCATCTGGCAACAGATACGCAAAATTCACCTGCATTTATGTTACATATAGCATGAAATACAAATTCATGTATATATGACCTCTCATGGCATTTAAACACTCCCACGTTTCCATTCTAACTTAGCCCTAATCGTGATCGTCCAATATCTAAGAGCGTCGTGGAAGACAGATGGAAGTTTTTCTGCTTGTTTGTTTTCCATTTTTATATAAACTTCATGTTTAGAACAGTTTTAGATTTATAGAAAAGAGAGTGCAGAGAGTTCCCAGGTACCCTATACCCAGTTTCCCTGATTATTAACATCTTAAATTAGCATGCATATTTGTCACAAATTAATGTACAAATATTGATATATTAACTAAACTTCATACTTTATTCAGATTTCCTTAGTTTTTACCTAATGTCTCTTTATGTTTTATATTGTCACGGAAATGAAGGGAAATAACATTTTATCCTCTTCAACATCCCAGAACACTTCCACTTTTCTCACAATTAATATTTATCTAATCCCGAACCCTGTGATATTGATGAGCTACATGGAAATGAATGAAAAGTAGAAAACATCTTGCTAATAAATGCATGGCTTAACCTCATGTACCTTTGTTTTTAATTTTCTTTTTTTTTTTTCTCTTCCTTTTCTGTCAGTGTTGCCTTTATCAAATTTTCCAGAAACTGTGATTGGAGAACTAAATGTGTTTGATTACATTTGTATTTTTACTTTGGCCTTTACATTGATTTGATTGTTTGAAAAGACTGAATGTGTAGGGAGAGAGTCAGTCAGTTCAGTTACTCAGTCATGTCCAACTCTTTGCAACCCCATGGACTGCAGCACGCCAGGCCTCCTGGTCCATCACCAACCCCCAGAGTCCACCCAAACTCATGTCCATTGAGTCAGAGATGCCATCCAACCATCTCATCCTTTGTCATCCCCTTCTCCTCCCACCTTCAATCTTTCCCAGCATCAGGGTCTTTTCAAATGAGTCAGTTCTTCACATCAGGTGGCCAAAATATTAGAGTTTCATCAGTCAGTCCAATGAACACTCAAGACTGATCTCCTTTAGGATGGACTGGTTGGACTGCCTTTCAGTCCAAAGAACTCTCAAGAGTCTTCTGCAACACCACAGTTCAAAAGCATCAGTTCTTTCACTCTCAGCTTACTTTATAGTCCAACTCTCACATCCATATATGACTCCTGGAAAAACCATAGCCTTCACTAGACAAACCTTTATTGACAAAGTAATGTCTCTGCTTTTTAATATGCTGTCTAGTTGGTCATAATTTTCCTTCCAAGGAGTAAGAGTCTTTTAATTTCACAGCTGTGGTCACCATCTGGAATTATTTTGGACCCCCAAAAAATAAGATCTGCCAATAGATCTGTCCCCATCTATTTGCCATGGAGTGATGGGACTGGATGCCATGATTTTAGTTTTCTGAATGCTGAGCTTTAAGCCAACTTTTTCACTCTCCTCTTTCACTTTCATCAAGAGGCTCTTTAGCTCCTCTTCACTTTCTGTCATAAGGGTGATGTCATCTGCATACCTGAGGTTATTGATATTTCTCCTGGCAATCTTGATTCCAGCTTGTGCTTCATCCAGTCCAGCATTTCTCATGATGTACTCTGCATAGAAGTTAAATAAGCAGGGTGACAATATACAGCCTGGAGGTACTCCTTTTCCTATTTGGAACCAGTCTATTGTTCCATGTCCAGTTCTAACTGTTGCTTCCTGACCTGCATACAGATTTCTCAAGAGGCAGGTCAGGTGGTCTGGTATTCTCATCTCTTTCAGAATTTTCCACAGTTTATTGTGATCCACACAGTCAAAGGCTTTGGCATAGTCAATAAAGCAGAAGTAGATGTTTTTCTGGAACTCTCTTGCTTTTTCCATGATCCAGTAGATGCTGGCAATTTGATCTGTGGTTCCTCTGCCTTTTCTAAAACCAGCTTGAATATCTGGAATTTCATGGTTCATGTATTGCTGAAGCCTGGCTTGGAGAATTTTGAGCATTTCTTCACTAGTGTGTGGGATGAGTGCAATTGTGCAGTAGTTTGAGCATTCTTTGGCATTGCCTTTCTTTGGAATTGGAATGAAAACTGACCTTTTCCAGTCCTGTGGCCACTGCTGAGTTTTTCAAATTTGCTGGCATATTGAATGCAGCACTTTCACAGTATTATCTTTTAGGATTTGAAATAGCTCAACTGGAATTCCATCACCTTCACTAAGTTTGTTGGTAGTGATGCCTCCTAAGGCCCACTTAACTTCACACTCCAGGATGTCTGGCTCTAGGTGACTGATCACACCATTGTGATTATCTTGGTCATGAAGATCTTGTTTGTACAATTCTTCTGTGTATTGTTGCCACTTCTTAATATCTTCTGCTTCTGTTAGGTCCATACCATTTCTGTCCTTTTTTAAGCCTATCTTTGCAAGAAATGTTTGTTCCCTTGGTATCTCTAATTTTCTTGAAGAGATCTCTAGTCTTTCCCATTCTATTGTTTTCCTCTATTTCTTTGCACTGATCCTTGAGGAAGGCTTTCTTATCTCTCTATTCCTATTCTTTGGAACTCTGCATTCAAATGGGTATATCTTTCCTTTTCTCCTTTGCTTTTCGCTTGCTTCTCTTCTTTTCACAGCTATTTGAAAAGCCTCTTCAGACAGCCATTTTGCTTTTTTGCATTTCTTTTTCTTGGGGGTGGTCTTGATCCCTCTCCTCTGTACAATGTCACAAACCTCCATCTATAGTTCATCAGGCACTCTGTCTATCAGATCTAGTCCCTTAAATCTATTTCTCACTTCTACTGTATAATCATAAGGGGTTTGATTTAGGATTTACCTGAATGGTCTAATGATTTTTCTCCACTTTCTTCAATTTGAGTCTGAATTTGGCAATAAGGAGTTCATGATCTGAGCCACAGTTAGCTCCTGGTCTTTTTTTTTTTTTTTTCGCTGACTGTATAGAGCTTCTCCATCTTTGGCTGCAAAGAATATAATCAATCTGATTTTGATGTTGACCATATTCAAAAGCAGAGACATTACTTTGCCGGCTAAGGTCCGTCTAGTCAAGGCTACGGTTTTTCCTGTGGTCATGTATGGATGTGAGAGTTGGACTGTGAAGAAGGCTGAGTGCCGAAGAATTGATGCTTTTGAACTGTGGTGTTGGAGAAGACTCTTGAGAGTCCCTTGGACTGCAAGGAGATCCAACCAATCCATTTTGAAGGAGATCAGCCCTGGGATTTCTTTGGAAGGAATGATGCTAAAGCTGAAACTCCAATACTTCGGCCACCTCATGCAAAGAGTTGACTCATTGGAAAAGACTCTGATGCTGGGAGGGATTGGAGGCAGGAGGAGAAGGGGACGGCAGAGGATGAGATGGCTGGATGGCATCACGGACTCGATGGACGTGAATCTGAGTGAACTCCAGTAGTTGGTGGTGGACAGGGAGGCCTGGCATGCTGCGATTTAAGGGGTCGCAAAGAGTCGGACACGACTGAGCAACTGAACTGAACTGAACTGATCTGATCTGGTGATGTCCATGTATAGAGTCTTCTCTTGTGTTGTTGGAAGAGGGTGTTTGCTATGATCAATGAGTTCTCTTGGCAAAATTCTATTAGCCTTTGCCCTGCTTCATTCTGTACTCCAAGGCCAAATTTGCCTGTTACTCCTGGTGTTTCTTGACTTCCTACTTTTGCAGTCCAGTTCCCTTTAATGAAAAGAGATCTTCTTTGGATGTTAGTTCTAAAAGGTCCTGTAGATCTTCATAGAACTGTTCAAATTCCTACCCATGTTGCTAAGGTAACCATGATACAAGTCCTTGCATCTCGCCTGGTCTGGGTTTCCTCATTTGCACGGCCAAATGATCGCTGCGCATCCTTCTCCTTTATAGTTCCTTGATGGTAGCATGTGGGCTCTTTTCTGCAATCCAGTAGAGTTTTCAAACTGGCAAGAGTTTGCGAATAAGGCTACACTTTGGAATTTGGGCTTCTCAATTCAAAGAAGGGACTCTCCCTTGGTTTGGGTGGGGCGAGAGAACTGGAATTTTCTCTAGCGAGAGATGATGTTTTCTCATCAGGCTTAGCTTGCCGGGTGGCATGTCTCGCCCACCAAGAAGGAGAAAATAGCACTGATGATAATTTGTTGGTTGGAATAACTTCTCGCAAGAAATGAAAGAGAATTAAAGAGGCAGAACGAATGACTAACCTTTGCCTTGCCTTAGCAGAAAAGCTGGTGAAATTTAGAGATATATTCATGTCTTTATTCACCCAGGCTCTCTACCTGAACCAACAACTATTCGTGAAACTTTCCACATTAAACTTTCAGTTCCAGTAAAGTTCATAGCAGCTTCTAAAACTGCACTTGGAGGTGACAACATAGCATTCCTTTGGGTCTGATGCATAGAGGCTTAAATGTGAGGGCTGAAAAAGATTTCAGAGGGGATAGACGTTCCCCCGTGTTTCTACCATGTGCCCAGCACTCAGCGTACATTAACAGTCCTGGCTGGATGCTTTATATGTATTATTTCTAATATTTCTAATACTCTTATAGAATAGGTCGTTAATAAAAGAGGAAATGGAGGCCCAAATCAGGGTAAATAACTTACCCAAGTTCACTTGCTGGTTTGAGTTTTTAACCCACATCTGTCTGAAAATCAAAGTGTTAGTCACTCAGTCCTGTCTCTTTGTGACCCCATGGACTGTAGCCCACCAGGCTCCTCTGTCCATGGAATTCTCCAGGCAGGAACACTGGAGGGAACAGCCATTCCTTTCTCCAGGGGATCTTTCCCACACAGCAATCGAACCCAGTTCTTCTGCAGTGCGGCCAGATTTTATACCATCTGAGCCACCAGGGAAGCCCACGTCTGTGTAACTCCACCCTCTAAGTTGTGTTCACATGAGTTAACTCCAAGGAATATAAAATTATTCCCTTCTCTATAATTGTTTGATTGTGTGAATCACATAGTATTTTATTTCTGCATTCCCATAATTTTCTACAAGTCTGTGAGTGTTTGAAGCACAGGGACAGTGTTTTACTGGCCTCTGAATCCTCAGTATCTGGCAAGTGGTAAGTGCCCAGAAGGTTCTGTTCAGCTCAAGTCACACAATTAACTAGCCACAGAGCCAGAACTATATCCAGACCTCTTGACTCTGGGTCCAGAACTATTTCACCACCACATTATTACTTTTAGATTTTTAAATCACATCCAATTTCCAGATCACTCTCCCCATAAAACCTCTTAGGTCCCTCATGCCAAAACCTGCACATTTTTCCTTGGAAAAGAGAGAAGGTTCTCATTATGACAACAAAGTCTTCAAATTTACTGAAGACTTCCTGGGTGCTGAGGGTGCAGTTTCCCTATGGGCTACAGCCTTCCATGTGAATTTGTTCATTTCATTCTGACAACTCTCTGAGATGCAGGCCATGATTAATTTCATTCTACCAATGAGGAAGCTGAGAAATAAACATACTAATTGGCCAGGTTCTCAGAGCTGGGGAGAAAGTATAGCTCTAGACAGGCATGATCTGCAAGATGAAGCTCCCTGCCCAGGGTGGGAGCTGAAAAAAAGGAATGTGGCCACAGTAGGAATCGAAGGTTTTAACCTCTTTTTTTGTGTGTGATATACCAAGTGGGGTGTGTGTGTGTGTGTGTGTGTGTGTGTGTGTGTGTGTGTGTGTGTGTGTAATAACTGCTATATGTTGATCCTGAAGATACATGGGTAACACCAGGTTCTGAGGACCATTTAATTGAACTCACCTACTCCCTTTAATTCCTGTAAATTTCCACCCAGAGCTATTGAAACAGGGTTTCAAGCCCTTCCCACGTTGAATCTGTGCATACTCTGGTTTCTTATAAGGTCACATGGAGGACAAGATTTAGCACATTCCAGGGAGATTATCCTCAAACTGCAAAAACCTGAAAAAACGTTGATAAAGGCTTAACTGCATTATTCTGAAGACTGTGTTGTTGTGGGATAATCATATACAGCAAACCTCACTAACTTTTGAGGTTTGTATTGTCTTCTATGTCCTCCTTTCCCCCAGAGATTCTGAATCCTTCCTGGAGATTAAAATGTAATGAGACAATGAATTGAAACAGAAAAGCATTAAAAACCATGCTTCAAAGCATTATAGGATATAGACAACATTATGCACAAGCATGGAAGGGGATTCGAATACAGCAAACAACTCTGTCGCACACATATCTTTGCATTTGTATACATTTTAAAATAATAAGATTGGGACGTTCAGCTTTGCAAGCCCCTAGCCAGAGGGAGTGAGGGGAACAACCACTGAGAGGGGGCATGGGCTGGCCTTAAGGTCGTGACTATGATGGAGAGGTGGATGGATAAAAAGGAGGTGAGTATCAACTTTGTCGAGTGCAGAATTATCATAAATTGTTAAAGCTGCAGCTGAAAGACACATTTTCATCACTAGGGACCTTTAGTAGTTCATTCATTCTACAAATACTGAGGATCATTCCTACCATTTAGGTACACTTTTTCACAAAATGTCCAAAGCCCCTGTCAACTAACTCCATGCTGACTATGAGCTGGAAGTTAGTAACTTAGTCATGTTTGTAATCTTAGCTTTTTAATTCAGTCCCAAACCACCACAACAGTGATAAATGTGGAGGTGTAAAATGATGCAAAGACACACAGAAAACAATCTAGAGAATTTATCTGGGGTAGAGGAAATAAACATCATATCTTACAAGAACACGGGGCAGTAACCCAACCAGGGCGGTTTTTCCTCTAAGGAGAAAGACCTTGCATCCTGGGGTTGGTTTAAAATGAATCAATTCTAATGAGGTGGCTGAACCTAGAGCCTATTATACAGAAAAGAAAAGAGAAAAGCAAATATCATGTATTAATGCATATCTATGGAATCTAGAATCATGGTACTGATGAACCCTATTTGCAGGGCAGAAATGGGGAGTCTGACCGCAAACAGAGTTGTGGAGACAGTGGGCAAAGAGAGGGAGGGACAAATAGAAAGAGCAGCATTGAGCCCTACATTACCATGTGTGAAATAGATGGCCAGTGGGAATTTCCATATGACTCAGGAAACTCAAATCGGGGCTCTGTGGTAACCTAGAGGGATGGGATGGGGAGGGAGGTGGGAGGGAGGTTCAAGAGGGAGGGGACATATGTATACATATACCTATGGCCATTTGACCTGCCTCTTGAGAGACCGGTATGCAGGTCAGGAACCAACAGTTAGAACTGGACGTGGAACAACAGACTGGTTCCAAATAGGAAAAGGAGTACGTCAAGGCTGTATATTGTCACCCTGCTTATTTAAGTTCTATGCAGAGTACATCATGAGAAATGCTGGACTGGATGAAGCACAAGCTGGAATCAAGATTGCCAGGAGAAATATCAATAACCCCAGATATGCAGATGACACCACCCTTATGGCAGAAAGTGAAGGACTAAAGAGCCTCTTGATGAAAGTGAAAGAGGAGAGTGAAAAAGTTGGCTTAAAACTCAACATTTAGAAAACTAAGATCATGGCATCTAGTCCCATCACTTCATGGCAAGAAGATAGGCAGACAGTGGCAGACTTTATTTTGGGGGGGTCCAAAATCACTGCAGATGGTGACTGCAGCCATGAAATTAAAAGATGCTTGGAAGGAAACTTAGCATATTAAAAAGCAGAGACATACTTTGCCAACAAAGGTCCATCTAGTCAAGGCTATGGTTTTTCTAGTAGTCGTGTATGGATGTGAGAGTTGGACTATAAAGAAAGCTGAGCACCAAAGAATTGATGCTTTAATTTTTTTTTTTTATTTATTTATTTATTTATTTATTTATTTATTTTTTTTAAATTTTAAAATCTTTTATTCTTACATGCGTTCCCAAACATGAACCCCAGAATTGATGCTTTTAAACTGTGTTGTTGGAGAAGACTCCTGAGAGTCCCTTGGACTGCAAGGAGATCCAACCAGTCCATCCTAAAGGAAATCAGTCCTGAATATTCATTGGAAGGACTGATGCTGAAGCTGAAACTCCAATACTTTGGCCGCCTGATGCAAAGAGCTGACTCACTGGAAAAGACCTGATCCTGGGAAAGATTGAGGGCAGGAGGAGAAGGGGACAACAGAGGATGAGATGGTTGGATGGCATCCCTGACTCAATGGACATGAGTTTGAGTAAGCTTCAGCAGTTGGTGATGGACAGGGAGGCCTGGCGTGCTGCAGTCCGTGGGGTCACAAAAAGTCAGACACGACTGAGTGACTGAACGGAACTGACCTGACTGATGGCTGATTCATGCTGATTATTGCAGATGTGGTACAATATTGTAAAGTATTTATCCTCTAATTAAAAACAAAATAAAACATAGAAAAAAGAAATAAAATCACTACTGCCTCCTGCTAACAGATAAGCAGCTCTTTTCAAGGGAAGAATAAGACAGCCAGGTTGCATCATGCGTGGTGCCCTGGGGCAGGAGCAGCCACCTGTGAGGGGGCTCCAGGGGGCCGGGGAGAATGCCTGGGCTCCCCTCTGCCCGCAGCACGTGCAGGGCACCCCACCACCAGGGGGCCAGACTTCCTAAAAACCTTGGATTGCAGCTTTATGGGGAACAGACACCGGATGACATTCCTTGTAAATTCTACTCCGTTTATTTACTGTCTCCACTTCTACCTCCATAAAGCAAATTACATGTTGGTCTCTGGTTCCAGGCTGCCTTCCCAGCTCTCAGGACAGAGGCCAGTCAGGAAGGACAGACCTGTGGCTGGAGTGGGGGTGGGGAAGAAGAGGGAGCTTGTTTTCCAGCAAATACCGTGATGAGTGTCTATGTGGACACAGTTACACACACATATGTACACAAATATACACATACTTACAGAGGGAGCTGGACATTTTGATGAGAAAATCGTAAATTCAAACATTTCATAGAGCAATTTTCCATTATTCTTGCCTGGAAAATCCCATGAACAGAGGAGCCTTGAGGGCTATAGCCCGTGGAGTCACAAGAGTTGGACGCAACTTAATGAGTAAAGAACAGAGCAATTTTCAAGAAGTATTTTAGAGCTTCTCTTTTTCCTCAGTAAAAAAGATGTATGCAAAAAAAAAAAAAGCAAACGTTTATTTTAAAATTCCTTTCAGATCATATACTTACTGGGTATTTACAATTTGAACTATGAATTCATTTTATTTATTTAATTTATTTTTTTATTTGTTACCACTTTATATTTTAATTAAGGGAAATTGCTTTACAGAATTTTGTTGTTTTCTCATTTTGTCTTGCTTATTTTTAACTAGTTTTATTGGAGTGTAGTTTCTTTACAATATTGTATTAGTTTCTATTGTATAGCAAGGTGAATCAGCCATATATATATATATATATACATATATATCTCCCCTCTCTTTTGGACTTCCTCCCCAGTTGATCACCACAGTGTATTAAGTAGAGTTTCTTTGCTGTACAGAAGTTCTCGTCAGTTACCTATTTTATACATCATATTAATAATGTATATGTGTGAATCCAATCTCCCATTCGCTCCTACTTCCCCTTCCCCCTTGATATCCATGTATTTGTTCGCTATGTCAGTATCTCTGTTCCTAGAGTTTTCATTATGACCTCACTTGATGTATTTTGAATGGAGTTCGTAGCACATTGTACAGTTTTACATGATAGTCAATGCTAGAAGACTGTAGAGAGTTTGGATAAGACGCACGCTCTACAGTCACACAAAGCACCTTAAACAGAAACGGTTAAATGAACGCTGTCTGCTGGTCTGTGATTGCAGCAGCTTTCCTTCCACGCAGGGAGAGGTGGGAACTGCCCCTCTCCCAGACTCTCAGGCTGTGATTTGTGGGTGGCTGTCCTCCAAGCCCAGCCTAGTGGGTGGGGACAGGCCCAAGATCTGGTCCATGATTTCTCAGGCTTGGTCAGGAGAGCCTGTCACCCAGCCTGGCCAATGACCATCTATCCGCCTGCAACCTCTTACTCCCTTATGTCTGGGTCGCAAGCCCACGGCTTCTGGTACCCTTCTCTGCATCCACTGGAGGAGGGGTTGCCTGATAGTGAAACACACAGGGGAAATGGAATTGAAGGCTGATGGGGTACAGTCTCCCAGGACATGGAGACAGCATCCGGGAGTGGCAGGCCTGAGACCAGACACTTCGCTTTGGGGGCGATGTTAACCTGTTGCAAGGGTTTCAGTCACTTGCAGGCTTCCCAGGCGGCGCTAGTGGCAAAGAACCTGCCTGCCAGCGCAGGAGAGGCAAGAGATGAGGGTCCAGTCCCTGCGTCTGGAAGACCCCCTAGAGGAGGAAGTGGCAACTCACTCCAGTATTCTTGCCTGGAGAATCCCATGGACCGAGGGGCCTGGCGTGCTACCGTCCATGGAGTCACAAAGAGTTGGACACAA
Organism: Capra hircus; assembly: GCF_001704415.2. NCBI lineage: Eukaryota > Metazoa > Chordata > Mammalia > Artiodactyla > Bovidae > Capra > Capra hircus. The sequence goes on along the minus strand of NC_030828.1, from coordinate 12,576,675 downwards.
CTGAGCACACACACACACACACACTCACACACACACACACTCACACGTTAAAGAGTGCTAAGTACCTCATGCTCACACATGTGTTTTGGGAAGGAAGGGAAGAAAAACACATTTTCCATGCATCATAATTGCTATGGCTGTGCATCCTTGTCCTGAATTTGATCTTTTCATTCTACAGCTTCCAGAAGTACATCTGTCTGGCCATGTCTTCTCAGTTTGATTTCCTCAGCCACAGTCACTTGACACTGATTTCTCCTCCATATCCACCCTACTACATTTGTTCTTTCTCTGGAACTGGGGATGTAACGTGGTGAGAACCATTTTCAGGGCTTCTGCTTTCATCCAGAGACAACTGAGCATTTGAAATCTGGCCCCGCCTGGACCATGACCTTCACAGCTCGTCACCCCATCACTTCAGAATTTCTCACTTGGTTGCGGGAAATAGTCGAATGTGATTAGAAGGGATATTAGAACTGTCTTGGCTCAGGCTGCCACAACAAAATGCCATACACTAGATGGCTTAAACAAAGATTTATTCCTCACAGTTGTGGAGGCTGGAAGTTTACAAATTCAATGCAATCCCTATCAAGCTACCAGCAACATTTTTCACAGAACTAGAACAAATAATTTCAAGATTCGTATGGAAATACAAAAAACCTCGAATAGCCAAAGCAATCTTGAGAAAGAAGAATGGAACTGGAGGAATCAACTTGCCTGACTTCAGGCTCTACTACAAAGCCACAGTCATCAAGACAGTATGGTACTGGCACAAAGACAGACATATAGATCAATGGAACAAAATAGAAAGCCCAGAGATAAATCCACACACATATGGACACCTTATCTTTGACAAAGGAGGCAAGAATATACAATGGAGTAAAGACAATCTCTTTAACAAGTGGTGCTGGGAAAACTGGTCAACCACTTGTAAAAGAATGAAACTAGATCACTTTCTAACACCCCACACAAAAATAAACTCAAAATGGATTAAAGATCTAAATGTAAGACCAGAAACTATAAAACTCCTAGAGGAGAACATAGGCAAAACACTCTCAGACATAAATCACAGCAGGATCCTCTATGATCCACCTCCCAGAATTCTGGAAATAAAAGCAAAAATAAACAAATGGGATCTAATTAAAATTAAAAGCTTCTGCACAACAAAGGAAAATATAAGCAAGGTGAAAAGACAGCCTTCTGAATGGGAGAAAATAATAGCAAATGAAGCAACTGACAAACAACTAATCTCAAAAATATACAAACAACTTCTGCAGCTCAATTCCAGAAAAATAAACGACCCAATCAAAAAATGGGCCAAAGAACTAAATAGACATTTCTCCAAAGAAGACATACGGATGGCTAACAAACACATGAAAAGATGCTCAACATCACTCATTATTAGAGAAATGCAAATCAAAACCACAATGAGGTACCACTTCACACCAGTCAGAATGGCTGCGATCCAAAAATCTGCAAGCAATAAATGCTGGAGAGGGTGTGGAGAAAAGGGAACCCTCCTACACTGTTGGTGGGAATGCAAACTAGTACAGCCACTATGGAGAACAGTGTGGAGATTCCTTAAAAAATTGCAAATAGAACTACCTTATGACCCAGCAATCCCACTGCTGGGCATACACACCGAGGAAACCAGAATTGAAAGAGACACATGTACCCCAATGTTCATCGCAGCACTGTTTATAATAGCTAGGACATGGAAACAACCTAGATGTCCATCAGCAGATGAATGGATAAGAAAGCTGTGGTACATATACACAATGGAGTATTACTCAGCCGTTAAAAAGAATTCATTTGAATCAGTTCTGATGAGATGGATGAAACTGGAGCCGATTATACAGAGTGAAGTAAGCCAGAAAGAAAAACACCAATACAGTATACTAACACATATATATGGAATTTAGGAAGATGGCAATGACGACCCTGTATGCGAGACAGGGAAAGAGACACAGATGTGTATAATGGACATTTGGACTCAGAGGGAGAGGGAGAGGGTGGGATGATTTGGGAGAATGACATTCTAACATGTATACTATCATGTAAGAATTGAATCACCAGTCTATGTCTGATGCAGGATACAGCATGCTTGGAGCTGGTGCATGGGGATGACCCAGAGAGATGTTATGGGGAGGGAGGTGGGAGGGGGGTTCATGTTTGGGAATGCATGTAAGAATTAAAGATTTTAAAATTTAAAAAAATAAAAAAAATAATAAAAAAATACATAAAAATAAAAAAATAAAATTAAAAAAAAAAAAAAGATCGAGGTGTTAACCTGCTTGGTTCCTGGTGAAAGCCTGTTTCCTACAGATGACTGTGCGCCCAGGCACGCATGCTCAGTGGTTTGGTTGTGTCCCGCTCTTTGCAACCCCATGGCTGACTGCTCTCTAATTGCTCACTTGTCATCTTTTCAGCAGGTGCATATGAGAGAGAAAGATCTCTTTTCCTCCTCTTAGGGACAATAACCCCACCAAGAGGGTCCCACTCTCATGACCTAGTCTAGCCTCTGTCATTGTTCAGTCACCAAGTCACGTCCAGCTCTTTGCGACCCTATGGACTGCAGCACGCTAGGCTTCCATGTCTCTCGCCATTTCCCAGAGTTTGTCCAAGTTCATGTCGATTGAATGGGTGATGCTATCCAACCATCTCATCTTCTGTTGCCCTTTTCTCCTTTTGCCTTCAATCTTTCTCAGCATCAAGGTCTTTTCCAATGAGTCGGCTGTTCGCATCAGGTGGTCAAAGTATTGGAGCTTCAGTTATAATGCTATTAAAGCCTAACTTCATCACCTTCCAAGAGCCCCCATCTCCAAATACCATCACCTGGGGTGCTGCACCTTCAACATATGGATTTGTAGGAAGAAGCAAAGATTCAATACATAACAGTTACGTATAATCATAAAAAAAATCTTTGTGAAAAGGCACACATGATAGTTTACAATTCTAGGAGGCTAGAACTGGTTTCAAGTGTGATGTACGCAATCTATGATATTTTTGGTGATTTAATAAGCCAGTTGCTAATAGGTATTGACATTTATGCCATCGACATCTCTGGCGTCAGTTATGAGTAGATCTCAATTATTAAGGGATTCTTATTTTGATGCAAGTCAATATTCTATTGTGCCACCTACTCTGAAAATTATAATCTTACAGCCTAATTGTTAAGAAATATTTCAGAGGGTCTATGAAAGGCTAGATGGGAACGTATTCTACAAGAGTGTTGGCTCCATCCTCCTCTCCTTGGGCTTGTGTCTCTTCAAGGAAGATTAACATTTCCCAGTGTATCCCACTGGGGAGAGGTGTTACTTCTAACACACCCATTCCATGTTGTTCAACCATCATTAGCTTCCAGGCAGGGAGAACACCAGCCTGGAGCGAAATCATTCGCCTTTTGTTCTAACCCATTGGGATTTGGTATTGATTGAACAGACTATTTGAGAGAGAGAAAACCAAGGATGACACAGTGGTTTGTCAAGCTTGATTTACTTGAGAAGTGAGAAAAATGCTGACCCGGGAGAGCAGTGACCCTCAGAACTGAATACGTGTGTGTCAGATAAACTGTGAGCTGCTCACTGCACTGGGGAATTAACACATCTGGTGATGGGAACATCACTGGGTGGGACGACCCAGCTGTGCAGAGGAGGCAAAACAGAATTGAGCTTGTTTACGGCTCCTGCTTGCTAACTCAGCTCTTGGCGACAGTGGGGATGACCTTTTCCCCAAAACTCTTCTTTTTTCTTCATTCTTGTCTTGGCAACTACTGACACTGCGGTCCTGGTTCTGAGAGTAAAAGGCTGTCAGTCAGCCATGTTCAATGTGATTCTTCTTCTCTGAGGAGTTGCAGCTTCAGGAAACAGAGTTCACAGCCTAGTCCTGATTTTCCTACGTGGAGATAACAAGACAACGCAGGAGCAGGCTGGAATGGCAGAGTAAATAAGCATAAATAGCCTTCATTCTCCAAATGAAAATACTTCCTGAAACACCTTTTTGCTATAAATATGTGCTTACTTTTAAAGACTAATTTTAAAGCAGATTTCCCGAAATGCCATCAGAGAAAACAAACCATCAACAGCTGTCAGGGGAGTCTTTTGTCCACATGAACGCTCTGTAATAATTCTGAGAGAGGCGGCAGGATGGAGGAGGAATAATGAGAGGTCTGTAGTTGAATATGCCTTTACTTGAACCCGGATTCTGCTACTTCTTGTGTGACATTTAACAAGGTCCATGACATTGCTAAACTTCAGCTTTTTAAAAGTGAAATGATACAGTAATATATATCTCAAGCAGCTGTTGCAAGGCGGAAACAGTGACACGTAAAAAACGCCAAGCATGCTTGCTGCTTTAGTAAACGCTGATCATCATTCCTGCTTTGCAAAGTGGAGTGGTTGATTCATATTCACTGAGGTTGATTCACATCCACCCATGCATGCTTGCATGGGTGCTGAGTTGCTTCAGTCATGTCCAACTCTTTGTGACCCCATGGACGGTAACCTACCAGGCTCCTCTGCCCATGGGATTCTCCAGGCAAGAATACTGGAGTGGATCCAGGGGATCTTCCTGACTGAGGGATCAAACCCACATCTCTTATGTCTCCTGCATTGGCAGGCGGGTTCTTTATCACTAGTACCACCTCAGTTTCATTCTTTATCTTAATTCCAGGAGGCTAGGACTAGTTTCAAGTGTGATGTATGGAATCTCTGACAATTTGGGTGATTAATTACAGTTCATTACATTAATTATATCAGTAAAGAAGAAACTTGTTTCGGGGCATGCTCTGTGATTTAGAAACTGAGATGAACCCGTGTTTCCTATCTTTCTTAACTGGAAGAAAACAAACGTTACGCTGGCAGGTCCAAAGCAGGTGACTTAAATAGGCCAGAACTTGAGGCTCTGCCCAAGATGATTTAACATAACACTATCAAAATAGCAGATTTTCCTCCATTGTGGATGATTTCAAAGATACTACTTCATGACAACGATTCTGGAGTTTCAAGGCATGCTAAGTCGCTTCAGTTGTGTCTGATTCTCTGCGACCCTATGGACTGTAACCCACCGGGCTCCTCTGTCCATGGGATTCTCTAGGCAGGAATACTGGAGTGGAGTGCCATTTCCTACTCCAGGGGATCTTCCCAACTCAGGGGTTGAACCTATGTCTCTTAGGTCTTCTGCACTGGCAGGTGGGTTCTTTACCACTAATATCACCTGGGAAGCCCAGAGTCTCAAGAGCTGTTATGGAAAATGGCCCTACCAACTCACTCTGGTTCAACAAAAGTTTAATTCCTTTTTTTACTCAATGATTCCTCTTTTAGAATTACAAGTAAATACCTGTATAAGGTACCTACTCTTCCTTCATGCTCTTCTTTGATATAGTCATATTTTTTATACCATGATAATTTAGCTCAGGGTGTGTGCATGCTCAATCACTCAGCCATGTCTGACTCTTTGCAACACCATGGACTGTAGCCTGCCAGACTCCTCTATCCATAGCATTTTTACACAAGAATGCTGGAGTGGGTTTCCATTTCCTACTCTAGGGGATCTTCCTGACCCAGGAATTGAACCCATGTCTCCTGGGTCTCCACTGGCAGGTGGATTCTTTACCACTGAGCAGGTAACCTTGTTTATAAAACATAAGGGTGACTTCTCTGGAGGTCGAGTGGTTAAGAATCCACACTTGCACTGCAGGGGACGTGGATTGGATCTCTGGTCAGAGAACTAAGCTCCTGCATGCCATGCAGAATGGTCAATAACAATAATAAAATAAACATTTAGAGTGAAGTAAGCCAGAAACAAAAACACCAATACAGTATACTAACACATATATATGGAATTTAGGAAGATGGCAATGACGACCCTGTATGCAAGACAGGTAAAAAGACACAGATGTGTATAATGGACTTTTGGACTCAGAGGGAGAGGGAGAGGGTGGGATGATTTGGGAGAATGGGAATTCTAACATGTATACTATCATGTAAGAATTGAATCGCCAGTCCATGTCTGATGCAGGGTGCAGCATGCTTGGGGCTGGTGCATGGGGATGACCCAGAGAGATGTTGTGGGGAGGGAGGTGGGAGGGGGGTTCATGTTTGGGAACGCATGTAAGAATTAAAGATTTTAAAATTTAAAAAATAAAAAATAAAATTAAAAAAAAAAAAAGAAATGAGCAATCAAGCTATGAAAAGACATGGAGGAATTTTAGTGAAAGGAACCAATCACTAATGGGTACTTACTGAATGATTCCAAATATATGACAAAAAAAAATAAAAAGTGGATTTCTTTTTTAAAAAAAGTGTAAGAATAATTAATCTAATGGGGAAAATGAGGTGCATTTGGATTAGAGTAATTTTCAGATATGTTGGAGAAATGTTATTTTAGAAAAACAACCCAGAATATTTTCCTCTAAGAAAAAATCTCACTCTCAGGAAGGGACCCTGTATGTATACGCCCCCTGCCTCAGTCACAGTCATCTTTGACTTTCCACTTACAGGTTATATAGATATTAATGACAAATCCTGTGTAGTAGGGAATTATTTATAATACATTTTCCATTACATTTGCTGTTATTTTGCTACCATGGTGAAATGATTTTCCTGAAATTAAATATCATAAAATATTTGGGAGTAGTTTGCAGCTGAGCAATTGAGAAAGACAGATGTGATGAAATTAAACAAGGATGGTGAATAAACACATATGCACACTGATTTAGAAAATGCCAGTTTCTCCAATGATGAAAGAGACTGGATGCAAAGCTTTACTTTTTGTTTAGTGATCTCTCTTACCTCTTCACTAATTATGGCTTCCTGACACAATAGCCATAATTTATTCATTCCACTGGGCCAGCATTGAGGCAACCTCTTTTCACATGCAAAAATTCAGCGATTGATTGTGTTCTGAGTATGCTGGATGAGATACCAGTAAGCCATAATCTTTCCTTTTATTACTTATTAGCGATAAGTTATTGGAATGTTTACAAACTGAAGTAACAGGTCCCTTTGGCATTGCATGTTTTGTTGCTGTTGTTGTTGCTGTCCAATCACTAAGTCCTGTCCAGCTCTTCGCTACCCTGTGGATTGTAGCCCACCAGGCTCCACTGTCCATAGAATTCTCCAGGCCAAAATACTGAAGTTGGTTGCAGTTTCCTTCTTCAGGGGATCTTCCTGACTCAGGGATTGAACCCATGTCTCCTGCCTTGGTAGGCAGATTCTTTACCTCTGAGCCACCAGCAAAACCCAGCATTATATGAACACCATCTAATTCAATGCTGTGGAAGAAAGAAGAAATTAGGCACCAGTTGTTTGAATCTCCCATGTGTCGGGCATGGTGCAAAGCACTGTGAAACCACTGTCTCCGTCAGTCTTCACCACAATCCTGGGAATCAGCTATCATTTCCCATTTTTATAGGGGAGAAAATGAAGATAACAAGGGACTTCTTCAAAGCTTCATGCGTAAGGTTCGAACCCATTCATTTGATCCCAAACACCATGACCTTTGCCAAAATTGTAACTGAGCCATCAGTGAAAGTGGATGAAGGATACAGATTTGGTTATCATGGACTTGAATATCTGGCGTGATTTGGGGCAATCTGTAATTTGAATGAAAATGTGTTTCATTTAGGAACAGCACATGATTTCATAGTTCCTTGGAGTTAAATGTATTGACCTTAATATTTCATTGGCCCTATCTTCATTACCCAAAGATATAAATTTCCTTGTGTGTCACCATTGGAAACCTGTCATGGTCAGGATGCTGTCGGTGGCCTCTTGGAAGGCAGAGGGAGAGAATATGCGGAAACTAGAGAGTGGTCCTTCAGTAGGCAAACTGTCCCTGCATCTGAAAATCTTTGAGAGTCAACTGATGCTAACATGAGTCTCTGAAACATAAGGTCATTGTCTGGGAGAAATTATGCAGGTATCTGAAGAGTTAAAAGCAAAGTGGCGAGATTGAAATTCCAGCCTCTTTCATAATTTCTGTATTTCTTTATTGGACAGTTAAGAAAGGGACAGTTTACTCCTGTATCAGTGTCTAGGGAAGGGATTAGTTTGCAAAGTCGGTGGAATTTTCCAGTCATCTTTCTCCCTTGCAGGGAGAGTCTTGCTCAGCTTAAGATGCTCTGCATGATGAAAACTCATTCCACTGGACGGGCAGGTAATGCAACCTCTTTTCACAACAACAGGCTTCTTTCTTTGGAGCATTTTGTCCCAGCCATTCAGGCGCAGGAAGTATGCAGAAGCAGGTGGGTAAGATTTCAAGCTTCAGCCACTGCTTGGCAGTGATCCCTCCAGGTAGATATTTAATGAAGCTGAGAAAGCCAGTGTACCGTCCATCAGGTAGCATGTTCTGATATAAACCATTTACTCCTTGGACCAGAATGTATCAAAAGTATAAAATGAGTTTTAGTATAAAGTGGATGACATACAATGGAGGGTGAGCCAAGCGCTGACTCAGCACCTTCTGATTACAAGAAAGCTATTTTATTTCCCCTCAAAAGTCACTCAAAGAGAACAAGTGGCTTTCATTACAGAAATCAAATGCTGTAATTGAATCACAGTCCCCAACCGAACCTGCTGTTGAAATGTCGCACACTCAGCCCACTTACCAGTCGGGTCGGGTATGTGCCCTGCAGACACTGTCACTTTGAAAGAGGTCTTGCAAGGGCTTGGCTTGAGGAATCTGAGTTGATGTGAGCTGTGCATGTGTGTTTAATAATGATTGGAATTGACTCATGCAAGAAGGGAAGGGTGCATTCCAGAGAACTGTCATTTGTGAGTACAGGGAGTTTTCTCCAGCATCCTGCTGTACAGAACATGTTGGAGGTACAAATTTCATGAGGGCAAGAATCTGGCCTCACAACGTGTACAGTCAAACAGAGAAAAAAGCCTGAGCCCCATAAAGGATGCTTCACAGGAAAGGGAAGCTGGGGAAAGATGTGAGTGCTTTAGACAAATGCAAACAGAGTTCAGAAAAGGATGTGATGACTTAAGGGAACTAACCAAACTGATCACATGGACCACAGCCTTGTCTGACTCAATGAAACTAACAGCCATGCAGTATAGGGCCGCCCAAAATGGACGGGTCACGGTGGAGAGTTCTGACAAAACGTGGTCCCCTACAGAAGGGAATGGCAAACCACCTCAGTATTCTTGCCTTAAGAACCCCATGAACAGTATGAAAAGGCAAAAATATAGGACACTGAAAGACGAACTCCCCAGGTTGGTAGGTGCCCAATACGCTACTGAGGAAGAGTGGAGATATAGCTCCAGAAAGAATGAAGAGTTTGAGCCAAAGCAAAAACAACCCCCAGTTGTGGACATGACTGGTGATGGAAGTAAAGTCCAATGCTGTAAAGAACAATATTGCATAGAAACCTTGAATGTTAGGTCCATAAATCAAGGTAAATTGGAAGTGGTCAAATAGGAGATGTTAAGAGTGAACATCCATGTTTTAGGAACCAGTGAGCTAAAATAGACCAGAATGTGCAAATTTAACTCAGATGACCATTATATATACTGTGGGCAAGAATCCCTTAGAAGAAATGAAGTAGCCCTCATAGTCAACAAGAGAGTCGAAAATGCAGTTCTTGGGTGAATCATAGAAAAAGCAAGAGAATTCCAGAAGAAACATTTACTTCTGCTTTTTTGATTATGCCAATGCTTTTGACTGTGTGGATCACAACAAATTGTGGAAAATTCTTCAAGAGATGGAAATACCAGACCACCTGACCTGCCTCCTGAGAAATCTGTATGCAGGTCAAGAAGCAACAGTTAGAGCTGGAAATGGAACAACAGACTGGTCCCAAATTAGGAAAGGAGTATGTCAAGGCTGTGTATTGTCACCCTGCTTACTTAACTTATATGCAGAGTACATCATGCAAGATGCCAGGCTGGATGAAGCACAAGCTGGAATCAAGATTGCAGGGAGAAATATCAATAACCTCAGATATGTAGATGACACCACCCTTACAGCAGAAACTGAAGAGGAACTAAAAAGCCTTTTGATGAAAGTGAAAGAAAAGAGTGAAAAAGTTCACTTAAAACTCAACAAAAAACTAACATCATGGCATCCAGTCCCATCACTTTATGGCAAATAGATGGGGAAACAATGGAAACAGTGACAGGCTTTATTTTCTTGGGCTCCAAAATCACTGCAGATGGTGATTGCAGCCATGAAATTAAAAGACCTTTGCTCCTTGGATGAAAAGCTATGATCAACATAGACGGTGCATTCAAAAGCAGAGACATTACTTTGCCAACGAAAGACCATCTAGTCAAAGCTATGGTTTTTCCAGTAGTCATGTACAGATGTGAGAGTTGGGGTATAAAGAAGGCTGAGCGCCAAAGAATTGATGCTTTTGAACTGTGGTATCGGAGAAGACACTTGAGAGTCCCTTGGACTGCAAGGAGATCCAACCAGTCCATCCTAAAGGAGATCAGACCTTAATATTCATTGGAAGGACTGATACTGAAGCTGAAGCTCCAAGACTTTGGCCACCTGATGCAAAGAATTGACTCATAAGAAAAAACCCTAACATGTATACTATCATGTAAGAATTGAATCGCCAGTCTATGTCTGACGCAGGATACAGCATGCTTGGGGCTGGTGCATGGGGATGACCCACAGAGATGTTATGGGGAGGGAGGTGGGAGGGGGGTTCATGTTTGGGAACGCATGTAAGAATTAAAGATTTTAAAATTTAAAAAAAAAAGAAAGAAAAAACCCAGATGCTGGAAAAGATTGAAGGCAGGAGGAGAAGGAGATGAGATGGATGAGATGCATGAGATGGTTGGACGGCACCACTGACTTGATGATATGAGTTTGAGCAAGCTCTGGATGTTGGTGATGGACAGGGAAGCCTGGCATGCTGCAATCCATGGGGTCGCAAAGAGTCAGACACGACTGAGCAACTGAACTGAAATCTTGAAATTCTGGTGGATAAGATGCAACAGTAATTTTGCTTTGTAAAATGAATGTGATTTAATTAGGGGGATTGGAGGAGGGGATACAATGGAGACAAACAGGAAAGGACAGGTGTCATGTGCAGAAGGGGAGGGACACATTTTGTCCTATGAATGAGCTACTTTTGGAGAGTGGTAAGAGATAGGACTGAAGGGTTAACTAGGGCCAGTCTGAATTGCCACAAATGATAGGCTCTGAAATTTAAGCTTTACTCTGTCTATAAAGGTTGGTGAATTTACAGATACGTGTTGGATAGATTGGAGGTCATAGGAAGAGGTGTTTATCCCACAAGCCTCACAGAGTTTAGAGAGTGGTCAGGTTGATAAGAAGTTCTGGGTCACCGAGGAGGAAAAAGGGGTCTGGGGCTCTCAAGGAGATAGGGGTCTGGAGGAGGCAAGGACAAACTTTTTTTTCTATATTCCTTAGTCTTAGTCACATAAAACATTTTTTTTTCTTTAAGCCCGGAACTGATGATTACACAACAAAACACTCAGTTTAAATTCTACACTAAGGATTATGTAACAACAATGTATCCTGCTTGAGGACAGTTTCTCCTTCTTGAAAACCTTCTGACTAATCCCCTTACCTTAAAATGCAAATTGTGGTAGTGGGTCTAGTAGATCTTTACAACATTGAGACATTCTTTTGATTTATTGTAAAAAGCAACTGAAAAAGTGTGTAACTCCCTTTTCTAAGACTAAGGAGGAGGGCACTCTCCGTCCCCCTTCTGATGTCTATGTCAGAAGCTTTCTCTCTCCCTTTTCATACTTTAATAAAACTCTGCTACACAAAAGCTCTTGAGTGATCAAGCCTGGTCCCTGGTCCTGAAGCTGAATCTTCAGAAATCAAGAATCTGACACCGTTCACCGTAAACTATCAGATGCTTGGAACACAAAGAGGAAGCACACCAGTGATGATCCATGAGAGCTCACAGAAGAGCAAGAGATGCGTATGAACACAGCCTGACCACCCTTGATCACTAACAGAAAGTCTGAGGAACTGTCTAGCCAAAAAAAGTTTAAGAAGAGTTGACAAATAAATGCAATGCAGATGGCAAAGTAGTGAGTTTCCTGGAATAGAAAAAAGTAGATATTAGGTGAAAACTATCAAAATTTGAATAGAGTATGGACTTGCATTAATAGTAATGCTTGGTTCATTAAATGTTTCAATTATTGGTTCATTAAATGTAACTTTTTCTAAAGTTACAAATAGAAGAAACTCAGTGTGGGAAATACTGGAAATGCTCCACATATTTTCTGTAAATCTAAAATTGTTATAAAATGAACTGTAATTAAAAGAAAAGTATTTCAGCATCAAAAAAAAAAAAAAAGAATCAGAAAGAGGGGCTATAAACAGACCACTGTAGTCCAGGTGAGATGAAATTCAGACTTGAACTGGGGAAACAGGGACATGTAAGAAGGAAGAGCCCACAGGAGCTACTCAAAGTCAGAACAGACATTTCTGGAAGTCAGGAGTGGGAGGTGAAGCCAAAGAGAGGTTTAGAAGTCACCTGCGGAGAGCTGAACGCAGGCGGTGCCAGAGGTCATGGAGTCAGAAGGCTGTTGCTTGCTCTTGGGGGCTGCCAAGGGAAGGGCAGCAGAAGCAGGACAAAAGATCACAGTGAAGGAAGCGGCAACCACAAACGCCATCACAAAGAGAGTGCTGGAAGGGAGTGGTGGGCACCGACGGTAGGTGTCCTTCATCCAGGGTTGATCCATCCCTCTCATCCCTTTCTGAGACTGGGCAGCGTCTGGTGGAGAAAGGAAGTTCTCCCTTCCACTAGTTTTTTTGCAACATTAAAAAGAACATGAAGGCGAGGGTGGGATGATCTGAGAGAATAGCATTGAAATGTGTATATTATAATATGTGAAACAGATTGCCAGTCCAGGTTTGATGCATGAGACAGTGTGATCAGGGCCGGCACACTGGGCTGACCCTGAGGGATGGGATGGGGAGGGAAGTGGGAGGGGGTTCAGATGGAGAACACAAGTACACCCATGGCAGATTCATGTCAGTTCAGTTCAGTTCAGTTCAGGGGCTCAGTCGTGTCTGACTCTTTGTGACCCCATGACCCACAGCATGCCAGGCCTCCCTGTCCATCACCAACTCCTGGAGTCCACCCAAACCCATGTCCATTGAGTCAGTAATGCCATCCAGCCATCTCATCCTCTGTCATCTTCTTCTCCTCCTGCCCTCAATCTTTCCCAGGATCAGGGTCTTTTCCAATGAGTCAGCTCTTCGCATCAGGTGGCCAAAGTATTCAGCTTCAACATCAGTCCTTCCAATGAACACCCAGGACTGATCTCCTTTAGGATGGACTAGTTGGATCTCCTTGCAGTCCAAGGGACTCTCAAGAGTCTTCTCCAACACCGAGTTCAAAAGCATCAGTCGTTGCCACTCAGTTTTCTTTATAGTCCAACTCTCACATCCATACATGACTACTGGAAAAACCATAGCCTTGACTAGACAAACATTTGTTGGCAAAGTAAAATCTCTGCTTTTTAATATGCTATCTAGGTTGGTCATAACTTTCCTTCCAAGGAGTAAGTGTCTTTTAATTTCATGGCTGCAATTACCATCTGCAGTGATTTTGGAGGCCAGAAAAATAGTCAGCCACTGTTTCCTCCGTTTCCCCATCTATTTCCCATGAAGTGATGGGACCAGATGCCGTGATCTTCATTTTCGGAATGTTGAGCTTTAAGCCAACTTTTTCTCTCTGCTCTTTCACTTTCATCAAGAGGCTCTTTAGTTCCTCTTCACTTTCTGCCATAAGGGTGGTGTCATCTGCATATCTGAGGTGATTGATATTCCTCCTGGCAATCTTGATTCCAGCCTATGCTTCCTCCAGCCCATAATTTCTCATGATGTACTCTGCATATAAGTTAAATAAGCAGGGTGACAATATACAGCCTTAACGTACTCCTTTTACTATTTGGAATCAGTCTGTTGTTCCACGTCTGGTTCTAACTGTTTCTTCCTGACCTGCATACAGATTTCTCAGGAGGCAGGTCAGATGGTTTGGTATGCCCATCTCCTTCAGAATTTTCCAGTTTATTGTGATCCACATAGTCAGAAAGGCTTTGGCATAGTCAATAACGCAGAAACAGATGTTCTTCTGGAACTCTCTTGCTTTTTCCCTGATACAGCAGGTGTTGGCAATTTGATCTCTGGTTCCTCTGCCTTTTCTAAACCCAGCCTGAACATCTGGAAGTTCACTTTCACGTATTGCTGAAGCCTGGTTTGGAAAATTTTGAGCATTACTTTACTAGTGGGTGGGAGAAAGCAATGGCACCCCAGTCTAGTACTCTTGCCTGGAAAATCCCATGGACGGAGGAGCCTGGTGGGCCGCAATCCATGGGGTCGCTAAGAGTCGGAAACGACTGAGCGACTTCTCTTTCACTTTTCACTTTCATGCATTGGACAAGGAAATGGCAACCCATTCCAGTGTTCTTGCTTGGAGAATCCCAGGGCCGGGGGAGTCTGGTGGGCTGCTGTCTATGGGGTCGCACAGAGTCAGACACGACTGAAGAGACTTAGCAGTTACTAGTGTGTGAGATGAGTGCAATTGTGCAGTAGTTTGAGCATTCTTTGGCATTGCCTTTCTTTGGGATTGGAATAAAAACTGACTTTTCCAGTCCTGTGGCCACTGCCGAGTTTTCCAAATTTGCTGGCATATTGAGTGCAGCACTTTCACAGCATCATCTTTCAGGATTTGAAATTGCTCAACTGGAATTCCATCACCTCCACTAGTTTTGTTCATAGTGATGCTTCCTAAGGCCCACTTGACTTCACATTCCAGGATGTGAAGGTGGCTCTAGGTGAGTGATCACACCATCATGATTATCCGGATTGTGAAGATCTTTTTCATACAGTTCTTCTGTGTTTTCTTGCCACCTCTTCTTACTATCTTCTGCTTCTGTTAGGTCCATATCATATCTGTCCTTTATTGAGCCCATCTTTGCATGAAATATTCCCTTGGTATCTCTAATTTTCTTGAAGAGATCTCTAGTCTTTCCCATTCTGTTGTTTTCCTCTATTTCTTTGCATTGATCACTGAGGAAGACTTGCTTATCTCTCCTTGCTATTCTTTGGAATTCTGCATTAAAATGGGTATAACTTTCCTTTTCTCCTTTGCTTTTCACTTCCTTCCTTTTACAGCTATTTGTAAGGCCTCCTCAGACAGCCATTTTGCTTTTTTGTATTTCTTTTTCTTGGGGATGATCTTGATTCCTGTCTTCTGTACAATGTCATGAACCTCTACCCATAGCTCATCAAGCACTCTATCAGATCTAATCCCTTAAATCTATTTCTCACTTCCACTGTATAGTCATAAGGGATTTAATTTAGGTCATACTTGAATGGTCTAGTGGTTTTCTCCACTTTCTTTAATTTAAGTATGAATTTGGCAATAAGGAGTTCATGATCCAAGCCACAGTCATCTCCTGGTCTTGTTTTAGTTGACTGTATAGAGCTTCTCCATCTTTGGCTGCAAAGAATATAATCAGTCTAATCTCGCTATCTGGTGATGTCCATGTGTAGAGTCTTCTCTTGTGTTGTTGGAAGAGGGTGTTTGCTATGACCAGTGTGTTCTCTTGGCAGAACTCTATTAGCCTTTGCCCTGCTTCATTCTGTACTCCAAGGCCAAATTTGCCTGTTAGTCCAGGTGTTTCATGACTTCCTACTTTTGCATTCCACTCCCCTATAATGAAAAAGACATCTTTTTTGGGTGTTGGTTCTAGAAGGTCTTGTAGGTCTTCATAGAACTGTTCAACTTCAGCTTCTTCAGCATTACTGGTTGGGACATAGACTTGGATTACTCTGATATTGAATGGTTTGCCTTGGAAACGAACAGAGATGATTTATGACAATGCATGACAAAAACCACCTCAATATTGTAAAGTAATTAGCCTCCAATTAAAATATATAAATTAAAAAAAAATAATAAAATAGAAAGAACATGGGCTGGGTACAGGGAGAGTCACTGCTGTCTGCCCAGAGCGGCTTCACCTTTTCCTTGTCCTCAGAGCCTATGTATGGCTTGCTTTTCTCTGCTGTCCCTGGCTAACACTCAGTTCAACTGCACTTCCTCTGGGAGCTCTTTCTGCTCATTCCCGCCTCCCATTCCATCCCTACCTTCCTCTCCCACCCCACCTTCTTCCTTCTCCAGCTGTGACCACATGATCTGGGTTTGGATTTTGAAACAGCCTTTTATTGCCAAGATCTCTTTGATTCTCAGTATTCTAACCTGAAAAAAAAAAAGGAGATAAAATATTAACAAGGATAAAATTGAGAAAAATATTGTTTGATGCTTAATATATTGTCTGGACCATTATAGGTGCTCACGAAATATTAATGTCCTCTCTTGCTACTCTCCCTATTAGATTTTCAGTAGTTATGAGTTAGCATATGAAAGATACTCAATGGGTACTGAGTTAACCCTCCTTCCTGTCTCTATTTGAAATTAAACCTTTTAAGGGCAGGGTCTTCTATAGGTCTAGTAATGTAGGGTCCTGTGCATGGTATTGGCTAATTAAATATTTGGTAAGCAAATGAGAAGTGTCATTAGGAATGTAAGG
Source organism: Capra hircus (assembly GCF_001704415.2). Lineage (NCBI taxonomy): Eukaryota > Metazoa > Chordata > Mammalia > Artiodactyla > Bovidae > Capra > Capra hircus. The sequence goes on along the minus strand of NC_030828.1, from coordinate 12,560,137 downwards.
ACACTCTCAAGTGAGAGCTGATTGCTGTTTTACATGAGTCTGAAACGTATTCTCTCCTGAATAGGCCCTGGAGGCAGATGTTGCCCTGGCCTCAGGAACACAGGAGGAAGTCATTGATCAGGGACACACGCACAGCTCCTTTGGAATCTGTCAAACACGTACTTGAAAAATCATCTGTATGTTTTGCACAAGTGACGAAAACAATATGTCCTAATCTCCTACAGAATATTAAATCCCACCACCAAAACAAATGCCTTGTGACAGGTGATGCAGAGGTGTTTCCCCTGACAGCCCCTGGCACAGAATCACCCCTCATACCAGTCTCTCAAGGAAAGTAGAAGATCCTCTGAATTTCCCAACTAGCTCCTTCCCCGTACCACGTGGTGCAGCCTCTAACTGCCTTGCCATAAAGAGGTAACATTCAGTTGACCTTTTTCTTATCTATAAACGCAGAATGAGCTGCGTGGATCCCGACCCACCAAGGAACCATTTCAGGAAAATTTATTTCCTTTTCCTACCATAAAAAATAAATTGCTCCTTACAAAGGAAAGACAAAAATATCCACTCTCTTGTCCTAATAAGATTATTATGAAAGGAATGTTTTCTCTGAGCAATCATACCTAGGTGACGTGCTGTCAATTTTTTATCAGGTTCTGTTACCACAAGCAGATTGTCTGGCTCTCTGGGCAGAGGCCATGCAGTAGGCTGGCCGTGTTTTATTTTTGCTTATGTTGTGATGGGGTCAAGTGTTCCTTACGTAGGTAAATTTTTCTTATCACTGGCCTCCAACTTTTCACCTGATATAGGATGAAAGCAGAAGGGAAGTGTGGAAGTAGCTTTATTTTTTAACTTATTGTTCTTATTTATTTATTTTTTTGTCTCGCTGCATAATATGTGGGATCTTTAGATAAGAGACCGTGATGCTTGGGCAAAAAAAAGTGTCCTTACACATACGTGTGGTCATACATTCACTCTGGGTGGTGCTGGATGCAATATTATGGGGAGGGAGTTAGAAGGGAGGTTAAAGACAGCTGCTGCTGGAAAGATGGATGAAACCTCTCAGTGGTCAAGTACTTAAAGGGGTGCTTTTAAAGCTGTAACTGTATGGTGGTGGAGAAGTAATTGTGTGGCAGGTTTACTGACAACTCCTACAAGATGCCCAAGTTCTAATTCCTGACACCTGTGAATACGGTCTGTCACATGACAACGGGAAATTAAGGTTGTGACTGGATTAAAGTTGCTAACCAGATGACCTCAAATAAGGAGATGGATTACCAGGGTGGACCCACTGTATCCAGAAGGGTTCTTTAATGAGAAAACCGGAGGCAAAAACAGTCAGAATTGTGACTGCTAGCTCTGAAAATGGAAATGGCCATACACGAGGGAATGTAGGGGGCCTCTAGAAGCTGGAAAAAGCAACAAAGGGGATTGTCCCCTAAATCTCCAGAAAGCAACACAGCTCTACTGACACCTTGATTTTAGCCCAGTGAGAGCCATGTCAGACCTCTGACTTTCTGTCTGTAAGGTAATACATTTGTGCTGTTTTTTTTCAAAAATTTTTTTGGGCTGTGCTACTTGGTATCTTTAGATGAGAGTGTGATGCTTGGTCAAAAATGTGTGCTTACACATACATGTGTGTATACATACTCACACTGGGTGGTGTGCCATGTAGTACTGGTTCACAAAAGTAGGAAAGCAGTTCTGCCATTGTGCTAAGAAAAAGTACCCTTCCTCTAGCTTTGGGGCCTCCCTGGTGGTGCAGAGGTTAAAGCGTCTGCCTGCAATGCAGGAGACCTGGGTTTGATCCCTGGGTCGGGAAGATCCCCTGGAGAAGGAAATGGCAACCCACTCCAGTATTCTTGCCTGGAGAATCCCATGGACAGAGGGGCCTGGAGGGCTACAGTACATGGGGTCACAAAGAGTCAGACACGACTGAGCGACTTCACTTTCACTCACTCTAGCTTTGGCATTTCTCAGTAGTCTTCACTTTCAGTGTCGTGGTGACACTTTGCTCAGCTAACAGCTGGTCAGGGTGGCTGTGCTAAATGCTCTCCTGTTCTCACTTTGAAGCCAAGAATGACAGTATAGTCAGTATGTACTTTGTACCAGGTGGCGCTAGTAGTAAAGAATTCACCTGCCACTGCAGGAGACTTAAGAGATGGGGGTTTGATCCCTGGGTTGGGACGATCCCCTGGAGGAAGGCACGGCAACCCACTCCAGTATTCTTGCCTGGAGAACCCCATGGACAGAGGAGCCTGCTGCGCTACAGACCATGGGGTCACAAAGAGTCGGACACGACTGAAGGGACTTAGCACACAACCATGCTTGACAGAAAACCCCATCTTCACATCAGGTTGCAGTCTCTTTTTGAAAATGAGGAAACTGAGGTTTGGACAAGTAAGAAATGGGGCTAAGTTTCTACAGCTAATGAAAAACAGAGGTGTGAGTCACCTTCTCCAGGGTTAGGGAGCCCAGAACTCCCCGGGAGACCAGCAGGGTGGCGTTCTAGGTACCTAAGCGGAGTGGAGACCTGGGACCGCGTGCATGAAGTAGCACAGTCTTGTAAGACAGATTAATCATGGTTGAGATTCTAGGAGAAATAAATAATGTCTTTCTTGTGGATAGGCTGTTGTGAGCAGAACCACAGAAGTACCACAAGTTCAGCTCCATTCAGTCGCTCAGTGGTGTCGGACTCTTTGCGACCCCATGAACCGCAGCCCATCAGGCCTCCCTGTCCATCACCAACTCCCAGAGTTTACTCAAACTCATGTCCATTGAGTCAGTGATGTCATCCAACCATCTCATTCTCTATCATCCCCTTCTCCTCCTGCCTTCAATCTTTCCCAGCATCAGGGTCTTTTCAAATGAGTTAGCTCTTCACATCAGGTGGCCAAAGTATTGGAGTTTCAGCTTCAGCATCAGTCCTTCCAATGAACATTCAGGACTGATTTCCTTTAGGATGGACTGGTTGGATCTCTTTGCAGTCCAAAGGACTCTCAAGAGTCTTCTCCAACATCACAGTTCAAAAGCATACATTTTTTGGCCCTCAGCTTTCTTTATAGTCCAACTCTCACATGCATATGAAAAGGATAAACCATATGGAAAAACCATAGCCTTGACTAAAAAGAACTGTGTTGGCAAAGTAATGTCTCTGCTTTTTAATAAGCTATGTTGGTCATAACTTTTCTTCCAATGAGCAAGTGTCTTTTGACTTCATGGCTGCAGTCACCATCTGCAGTGATTTTGGAGCCCCCAAAAATAAAGTCTGACACTGTTTCCCCATCTATTTCCCATGAAGTGATGGGACCAGATGCCATGATCTTAGTTTTCTGAATGTTGAGTTTTAAGCCAACTTTTTCACTCTCCTCTTTCACTTTCATCAAGTGGCTATTTAGTTCTTCTTCACTTTCTGCCATAAGGGTGGTGTCATCTGCATATCTGAGATTATTGATATTTCTCCCAGCAATCTTGATTCCAGCTTGTGTTTCATCCAGTTCAGCATTTCACATGATGTACTCTGCATATAAGTTAAATAAGCAGGGTGACAATATACAGCCTTGACATACTCCTTTCCTGTTTTGGAACCAGTCTGTTGTTCCATGTCCAGTTCTAACTGTTGCTTCCTGACCTGCATACAGATTTCTCAGGAGGCAGGTCAGGTGGTCTGGTATTCCCATGTCTTTCAGAATTTTCCATAGTTTGTTGTGATCCACACAGTCAAAGGCTTTGGCATAGTCAATAAAACAGAAGTAGATGTTTTTCTGGAACTCCCTTGCTTTTTCGATGATCCAGTGGATGTTCGCAATTTGATCTCTCGGTTTTGCCTTTTTTAAATCCAGCTTGAACATCTGGAAGTTCTTGGTTCTTGTACTTTTGAAGCCTGGCTTGGAGAATTATGAGCATTACTTTGCTAGTGTGTGAAGGTAAGACGGGAGAAAGGGCGAGATCACATTTAGAATCAGCCCCATACCCGCCAGAGATGCTCAGAGGGCTCAACCATACCTTCTGCACACCAGGACCCAGAGACCCCACAGAGACTGAGACAGAACTGTGTTTGGGTGTCTCCTGAGGAGGTACAGGTCAGCAGTGGACTGCTGAGGGGGCAGGGGCTCTGGGTGCAGCAGACCTGGGTGTGGCATAAGCCCTCTTGGAGGAGGTCGCCGTTAACCCACCATGGAGCCACCAGAACTTACACAGGACTGGGGAAACAGATGCCGGGAGGGCACAAACAGAACCTTGCGTGCACCAGAACCCAGGAGAAAGGAGCTAAGAAAAGACAAGGAACAAAATTCAATAAAAATGTCTTTAAAAATTATGTCTATTATTTTGGTTTACTTTTTCTTGACATGATCTACATGTGAAAGTGTGAAAGCGTTAGTCGCTCAGTCACGTCCAACTCTTTGCCACCCCCATGGACTGTAGCCCACCAGGCTCCTCTGTCCATGGAGATTCTCCAGGGAAGAATATTGGAGTGGGTAACCATTTCCTTTTCCAGGGGATCTTCCTAACCCAGGAATCGAACCTGCATCTCCTGAATTGGTAGGTGGGTTTTTTACCACTGAGCTACAAAGGAAACCCAAAGGTGAGTCACATCCCTGGGTGGGCTCAAACCACCAGCCTTTTGGTTAACAACTGAATGTGTTAACTGATTGCGCCATAGAGACAGACAGACAGACAGACAGACACACACACACACACACACACACACACACATATATACACATACATGAAAAGTGCCTCTAACCAAAAAGAAGCAGATAAAAACTACTCATAATCTTACCATGTGTAGATTAGTAATCCATATTTTAAGGTATATCTTTATAATTTTGAATTAAATAGCTGGTTTCTGACTACACAAAATATAATTTTTTAGTCTATTCAAATTTTTAAAGTTAATTTTGGTAAAGCATTTCTTACTAAAATATTGTTGCCATAATTTGTTAAGGATATCCTCTCATGGTTTTTAAAGATAATTTTTTATACCTGCAATTATGTCCCCCTTATATGGTGTGTGTGTGTGTGTGTGTGTGTGTGTGTGTGTGTGTGTGTATACCTCTTAGGTTTTGTTATTCTTAATAAGACTTTAATCCAAGGAACTCTGGTTTGCTATTTAGAGACCACATATGAAGAGCTAGGGTACTCCTTGCTACTGAATAAGTCATGGTTTTCTACTGTTTTTCAGTGAATGAGCTATGAAATGTTTTTAAAATAAAATACTTCATGAATTCATACTGATACTGCCAATTCATATTCAGAACCACGAACAATTTTCTTAACTGCATCAATATACCAGTGTACCCATACCAAAAATCCCACTTATCAAAGAAACTGACACGATTTCTCATCTGTTTTATTCAAAGAGGCACAGGCAACAGCTCAAAATTATAGTATAAACATTACCACCATCAATATTTTCTGTACACCTGTTAAGAATTCAATTCATAGGGATGAATAGTCAAATAACTAAATTTTGCTGGGTGATTATGTCACCAAATTGATACACTTTTTTGCTGTCCGCTTTTACAATTATACAAAATATTAAGTGATTTCAAAGTTGAATCTCCAAAGGAAAGAATATTCCGAGAAGTCCAGTCCCTCTCTGTTCCGTTCATCCATTTCTCTACCTTCCCAAAGGTGGTAATTTTAAGATTTTTAAAATCTTTTCATTATTTTATATTTAATATGTTCTATGATAATAAAATAAAATATGTATATGTTGTTTAAGTATATTGGAAGCATATTTCCATTGGCTATCTCTTTTACACATGGTAATGTGTCTTCACTTTGTCTTTCCATTCAACAACATATCCCAGAGATTATCTCCCACCAGGACAGAGAAGAGTCCTCATTCCTTTTCATGATCCTTTTTACTCCACACATCATATGGTTTATTGCTGCTAATGATGAACACTTGAGAAGTTACCAGTGTTTTGCTATTGCAAATAGGCTGCAATGAATACGGATTTCTTATTTTTGGCCATGTATCCTTGGAATATATTCCCAAAATGAGATGGTTAGGTCAAAGTAAATAAAAACTAAATGAAGTTTCCACCACTTCCTCCTCAGGTTTGATAATTTTCTATAACAACTCACAAAACTCAGGTAAATATTTACTTACATTTACTAGTTTATTATAAAGAATATTACAAAGCATATCGATGAAAAGCCAGCGATACAGTATATACTGTACATTAAGTACAGTAAGTACGCAGGTCTTAAAGTCCTGCGTACAAGCGTGTGCTCAGGAGTTAGGGTTCTATGGGCTCTAGGGTGTGCGGGCTTCAGGAGGTGCAACTCGCAGGCTCCAGAGGATAGGCTTAATGGTTGTGGTGCACGGGTTCAGTTGCTTCGCACGCAGCACGTGAAACCTTCCTGGATCAGGGATGGAACCCATGTCTCCTGCATTGGCCGGTGGAATCTTTACCATTAAGCCACCAGGGAAGCCCCCAAATGTTTCTTTCTTATTGTGTCACATTGACATAGCTAAAGTTCTCAAACACTAGTAGGATTTAGATGATATGTTTTCCTGACTTATTTACAGCAAGTATATTTGAGATTAAATCACAATATAAATCAAGTTGTTGCTGTTGTTGAGTTGCTAAGTCGTCTGACGCATTGCAATCCCATGGACCATGGCCTTCCAGACCCAAGTATTAAAAAGTTTAGGCCTGTTTCAATTTAAATATTAAGGCCTATCTTATTTAAATATTAAGTATGTAGTTAAACACCTTGACTTAATTTTTTAACACACTGATCTTTGAATATGCATTGAACGAGAGAGAGCAGGAGGCAGCATTCACTAGCAGGAGGCAGCACAGTTTGCAGTCTCAAAACACTGGCTTTGGGATCAGACAGGCCTGGGTTCAAGCCCTGATCCTGCTGGTAGTTGTCTACATGATCTAATTGTACCATGCAGGCGAAATAATGCATACAGAAATACTTACTAGTGCTTTTACCCCAGGATAATACAAATAGAAATAGTATCTATTAAAAAGGGTGCTTTTCAAGATGATTTCTTCTTTAGTTTCCTCAAGGTCTAAGGGTAGTTGTGGGGACTTGGTGGTCCAGTGTTTGTGAGTCTGCCTTGCAATTCAGCGAACATGAGTTCAGTCCCTGTTCGGGGAACTAAGATCTGCAGGGCAATGAAGCCCGCATGCCGCAACTAAGACCTGATGCAGCCAAATAAATAAATTTTAAAAAGCAGAGGTAGTTTTGGTGCAGCCACCTGCAGGATCCTTGAAGTCAGGCAGACGCATAGTAGAGGAGCTCTCTTGTTGCTTAATATTAGCCCTGATTTAACTTGCTTTGGGTACGGTAGAGTCACCTGGGAGATGTATAGTTTGGACCAGCAGTCTTGGAAATTTGGACTTCCTCCAAGCTGGCTGTTGTTTTTCCAAGTGCCAGATTTTCATCCTGTCACACTTCAAAGATTTAACTCAATGTCACTTCTGACCACCCAGGCCTGGGTTTATGCTCCTCTTGCCTTCTTTCATTCACCTGCACACATGGTGGTATAATGTCCTGGTTTTCTAACCGGTCTCCCACTCTCCTAGGAATGAGGTTGGTTCTGAATCATTCACCCTTGTTTCCCTAGTGTGGAGAGGCTGACACTTAACAAAAGGTACAAACAAAAAGACAAAACCTTTCTGACTGAATAAACAATACGTAGCTTCCTTTTCTCTATTTGAACGAAATACTGGTGGTTTAGTTGCTAAGTCATGTCCGACTCCTGTGACCGCATGGACTGTAGCCCACCAGGCTCCTCTGTCCCTGGGATTTCCCCGGGCTAGAGTATTGAAGTGGGTTGCTGTTTCCTTCTCTAGTATTTTTGAAATAGCTCTTAAAAAAACAGCAACAATACTCAATTACAAAGCTAATTTAAAAGCATTTCACTTAATAATAAACTTATTGATCAATAATTCAGTTATTTAAGTAATGCTTAGGATACGTTTCACTGTTCTCTCTCACATAGTATCCGTAATAGGCCAAACATGGGAACGACATAGTACTGTTGTTTTAATTCGTCATTTTATAGATAGGCAGGACGTTATGCTAAACCTTATTAGAGTAGGTTTGCTGTTCTCTTGACTAACAGGTATGCAATTAACCCTAATATAAAGCAGCTGTGAAGAGAATATTAAGGCCCTCATACTCCACCCTTGAAGTTCCGAGGTGGAGGTTAACTGTGCTAGCAGATTAAAGCCAGAAGTTTAAAGACAGACTTCAAGGATCCTTCTGGATCATCTTATAAGTGATATCATGGGGTTTGGCCCTGGAAATACAAAGATAATTAAGACATGGTCTGGACTTGTAGAGAACACTCTCCAGAAAGTAATGAAAATATGCTAACAAATGCGTGCTGTGTTATAGGTGAGATACCAAACTGAGTTGGAAGTCAACTCACCGAGAGCAGGCAGGGAAGTCTGGTGGTGAGAGCGATCTAACGATCGCCAGGGTGCCCCCGTCCCATAGGATATGGGGAGCGGCCAACTCTAACACTGTGGCCCCTGCTGAGAGTACCCAGAATTTCAGCAGGTCCACAGAGTGGAATGGCCTGAAAAATTGCAAGGAGTGCACCTGTAGAGGGAGGTAGGGCCAGGGCATGGTGTGGAACCACAGAAAGGGTGAGCATGCTCAGATCTGGGGGGAAGGTCACCATTTCAGTCAGGACTTTTCAAGGGTCAAATGCCTTGGCACCAAAAGGTGTGCCCTTGGGAATCCACGTCTGGGGTTCCTGAGAGTACAGGGCTTCACCACAGTGCTCCAGCAGAGAGAATGAGGGCTTTCCAGAGCGACAGCTCTAGGACAGGCAAGGGAGAGTCTGAGGAGCCACGGGTGTGGGTGACGGAGGTGCCCGATCCACCAGGTGGTGAGGGTCAAGTCTGGAAAAAGCCATAGACTCTGTCTTGAAGCATCTTGGCTATCAGGCTTAAGAGCCTAACTTGATCAGTTCAGTCACTCAGTCATGTCCACCTCTTCACAACCCTATAGACTACAGCACGCCAGGCTTCCCTGTCCATCACCAACATCCAGAGCTTACCCAAACTCATGTCCATACCGTCAGTGATGCCATCCAACCTCTCATCCTCTGTCATCCCCTTCTCCTCCTGCCTTCAATCTTTGCCAGCAGCAGGGTCTTTTCTAATGATTCAGTTCTTCACATCAGGTGGCCAAAGTATTGGAGTTTCAGCTTTAGCATCAGTCCTTCCAATGGATATTTAGGACTGATTTCTTTAAGGACTGACTGGTTTGATCTCCTTGCAGTCCAAGGAACTCTCAAGAGTCTTCTAACTTGACAGGTAAAAACTTATCTTGACAACTTCCATAACCCTAGGGTTATCAAGGAACTTAAAAACTTAGCTCATCTTGTAGAATGTGTAAGAGTGAACAATATATGTGGTACTTTCCAGGTCAATGTCAAGTAGTGATAGAGGACTGAGTGTGTGGGGGAGGCGTGTGTGTGTGTGTGGTGGGGTGGCTGTTCCAGAGACTCCCCAAACCCTGTCGATTGGAAGCAGGAGTAAACATCAGCTTCCAATGCAAGAAGCAATATTTACTGATCCCTCCCCTAGAGCAAGGAGTTCTGCTAAAACTAAAAGGAAATAATGTATCCCTTACTAAGAACAAACCATAAAGTAAAGAGAAAAGAAAAAGATTTTAAAAAATACTACAAGTTAAAATGTTTTTGCAAAATTCCCATCAAGTAGGAGCACGATTCTCTAAATTTTTCACCATAGAAATGCCCTCCATGTGTGTCATTGGACTTCCCTGATAGCTCAGTGGTAAAGAATCCTCCTACAATACAGGAGATGTGGGTTCAATCCCTGGGTCAGGAAGATCCCATGGAGAAGGAAATGGCAACCCACTCCAGTATTCTTGCCTGGGAAATCACATGGACAGAAGATCCTGGCGGGCTGCATTTCTTGGGTTTGCAGTGTTGGACACGACCGAGCACACACAGACGAGACTGTCATTAAAGCTGCAGCATATTGGCTCCTCTGATTAGTTTATATTTATTTTTTCTGTTAATTAATCAGTGTGAGGCATCAATAAGTCAAGTATGACTACTTGAATCTCGCCTTTCAATGTGTCTCTGGGGTTCTTCTCACATTTCAATCTGAGATCCAATTTGCCTTTTTAGGGGACCACTTAGGGGACTAGGAACAAAATCAAAGCGCCAGTGCGTAATCGAGGTCTTCACGCGCTGTTCATCGTCCCATGCTTCCAGGAGAGCCCACTGAATGAGCCTATTCCCTGAGCTGGGCCACATTCATGCCCAACATGAATCTGAATGACTTGTATACCACATGGATGACTTATTGACCACAGCTGTCACATTTTTCTTTTTTTTTAAATTAAAGTCATAATTTATGAAATGTGTGGACATAGGATGGCAGAGAAAGAAAACCACCCAGAACCCCAGCATTTCGTGGTATATTGCATAGTGCCACAAGGAAATTAACTGCCCTTTCTAAAACAGTGGGACACCCCATTAAGCAAACCTCCAGAATGTGCAATCTCTGCTCAAAGCCCCCCACATCTGGTTCATGTTAAAGTGGCTTGTCTGTGTTAGCCTGGGATGAATGAACAGGGATCATGCCTTACTGAAATATTAGAGCACCAAGGTGCCTCTAGGTTGACCAGTTATCAACAGGTCTTTAGTACAAGAGGGGCAACCAGGAAATTGAGTTAATATTTATTACTCCATCCCATAACTCGCATGACCTTTAACCCAAATATGGACTCCAACTACAAAGCTAAATGCCTAGAGAACTGAAATTCAGCATTGACTTGGTATTACTCTGATTATGATTTGTGTATTTATATGTAGAAAATACATATGGCCTAATATACGTCAGAGCTAAAATTCAAGTGGCAATTGGTCTACACAGTAGGAAAGAATAACTTGCAAATTCACACATGTGGTTTTGATTAGCTCTATTCCACAAGATAATTGTTTTCCTAAATAATAGGATGACAATGTACTTAGTAGCAGTTAAAATTTTTATTGGTAAATATGTTGAAATTTCTGTAAGTATGCTTGAAAATATTAAATCTTAGGTATTAATCAAGAGTTTGAATGCTAACACTATCAACTGATGTAAGAGAATTTACTCATAATAAATTTTGACAATAGACATAAGGCCAAACATAAATGCTTTAAAGTTTTTTATAATACAATCAAATACTAGCATTGAAAAGTTTATGCCACAATAATTTATTGAAACAGATTCCTTGTAACTGGAAAAATAAATTACATTTCTAATACCTATAATGCAAAGATGGAGAAACATAATATTCTGTAAATTATGTAGACTGGTACAAACTTTATCTTTATGCAGGACAATTTGACAGTATGTTTCAAATACTCTGTGAATACTGTCTCATCAATTCTATTTCTTGAAATTTAACTTAAAATAATGAAGAGTGGAAAAAAACTTTCAGATACAATTGAATTAATAATAGGCTAATATATTACAGCAAAAATTTAAACACAATGTTTAAATGTACACCAATCTGAATTTGCCAAATAAAAATATATATCCCTTATATATATTCTCTATATAGCAGGATATAGATATACTATATGCATACCAGTATATATTTATTAAATATATCTCAATATGTTATATATATATATATGTATCAGTGATTCTTTCTAGTTGTGGTTTATAGTTTTTTTTTAAGTTACATTGTCTAATTTAATGACATACTTGCAAGACATTTTTAAGTAAAAAAATAAAAGTTTTCTATAATGAAAAACAGTCTAATCCAAAATTATTCTAGGTAGCTATTTTACACAGTGGATAATTGTTGAGATTCCACTTAAATTCAATAAATACTTGAGATTGCAATTGCATAAATGAGCTTAAGGGAGTCAAACTTCAGAAGGCATGGTTCAGAAAACTTAAAAGTGCTACCTGAAATTAAAAGGGAAAATCCCCAAATATCCTTGTTTCCAACACACACACACACACACACACACACACACACACACGCACACACACACACACACACACATATTTTCTTTCTTTTCTTTCACTGTCAAATGGTCTTTATTTCTTTTTAAAAATTTTTTATTAAAGGATAATCATTTTACAATATTGTGACGGCTTCTGCCATATATCAACATGAATCAGCCACAGGTATACGCGTGTCCCCCTCCAACACATATTTATCTGTTCAAGGCAAAAAAAAAAAAAACACGTTTCCTTGCACAATTATTATTTTAACAAATGTCAAGAGGTATCATGAGACATCAGCTGTGGAAGCTTCAGGAATAAAAATGCTTTTGTAAAGGACTTCAGATTTATAGGAAAGAGTGCAGGTTTTATTATTTGTGGTCCAAACAAGGCAGGGTGACCCTGCTATATTTGGTTTGTCTTGGGTGAAAATGCCTTATTTTTTGCCTACCTGTGGTTTTTTAAAATTTCTTAGTCATATTAAAGCAGTACAAATATTGCTTTTTTCTTCTTTGATTCCTTTTGGCAGTCAATTTCCTGCCATCAACAAATGGATTTAGCTGCAAAAGTTGCTTAATAATACAAAATCTTTAATTCGATACTATGATTCTTGAATACGTTTTAAAAATATAGATGTAACAAGAAGTGCTGATTAATGCTTACATACTTTTTGTATCAGTAACTGTGGTGTTGGAGAAGACTCTTGAGGTTCCCTTGGACTGCAAGGAGATCAAACCAGTCAATCCTAAAGGAAATCAGTCCTGAATATTCATTGGAAGGACTGATGTTGAAGCTGAAACTCCAGCACTTTGGCCACCTGATGCGAAGAGCCAACTCTTTAGAAAAGACTCTGATGCTGGGAAAGATTGAAGGCAGGAGGAGAAGGGGAAGATAGAGGATGAAATGGTTGGATGGCATCACCGACTTGATGGACATGAGTTTGAGCAAGCTCCGGGAGTTGGTGATGGACAGGGAAGCCTGGTGTGCTGCAGTCCATGGGGTCCCAAAGAGTTGAACACAACTGAATGGCTGAACTAAACTGAACATAGGGATATATATGATATTAAAAGTTAATTTCTGTCTGGAAGTTTAAAAAGGACCTGAATTTATGATATACCTTTATGAGTCAGAAGTATTTTGCTGGTCACATCAGCTTTATTGAGTTCAGAAACCAAGAACTAGCTCACAGACTTCTGTCACTTACACCAGCATACCTCTGAGTGCGGTGGATGTCCTTTTGCCCTGGGCACATACCACCCCCACCCCCCACCACCCCGTTTATTCATTTTCCTGAACTGCCAGGGAATGACATCTTTTTACCACCTCTGAGTAGCTTTTATAAACATTGGGCTCAAGTTAATGAATTTTTCCTAGAGTACTTTATAGATACAATATCTACATATGAAGCATATTCCTGGTTCCTTAATAGTGAGCATGCCCGACTTATTCAAATAAAATATAAGCCTTGCTTGTACTTACAAATAATGTGTATCCAATAATACTCTGATAGGAAAAAGGATGCATTATTATCAGTTGTGCTCAAGTAGGCTATCTCATGAAATCTTCAGAAGTCACTGTAAAAGGAAGTCTCAAGGTCAGAAATATTAGGAACACTTATTTTCAGTGTATTCAAGAAAATAAGATTTTGGAAAAGGCTAAAATCTTCTCTTATTAAAAAAATAAGTATTTAGAGGAAAAGTGGTTGAATTTCCAAGATTAATATATTTATTTTAGTCTATTCACAGTAAAAAAGAAAAAGCAACTGATTTATTTGATGGTGATATGTGTGTGTGTGTGTGTGTATATGTGTCCACGCACACATGATCAGTTGTGTCCAACTCTTTGCTACCTCATGGACTCTAGCCCTCCAGTAAATTTCCAGCAAGAATACTGGAGCAGTTTGCCATTTCCTTCTCCAGGGGATATTCCTGACCCAGGGATTGAACCAGGTCTCCTACACTGGCAGGTGGATTCTTCACCACTACACCACCTGAGTTGATGGGAAGTAGTCAAGGGTTTATTATGGGGGAAACAGAATCAGTCAAGGTGACCCTGTTATCTTTGGTTTATCTCGGAGTTCTCAGAGGGCTAAATGTTTTTGGTGTTTTGTTTTCTTGATTGTGACATGCGAAGACTTTAGTGTAGTGATATCGGAAACAGGGCACAGTATCATTTTTGTTTTCTATAATATAAAATGATTGCCCTCAGTTCCTTGCTGCTGCTGCTAAGTCGCTTCAGTCGTGACCGATGCTGTGTGACTCCATAGATGGAAGCCCACCGTCCCTGGGATTCTCCAGGCAAGAACACTGGAGTGGGTTACCATTTCCTTCTCCAACGAATGCATGAAAGTGAGAAGTGAAAGTGAATTGGCTTAGTTGTGTCCAACTCTTAGTGACCCCATGGACTGAAGCCTACCAGGCTCCTCCATCCATGGGATTTTCCAGGCAAGAGCCTACAAAATGTTAACTTTAATGCATAGGAATAAAGAGGATTAGTCATCATATACTGCCTAACCTAGTCATATAATACTTGCATTTGTTCAAAATTAGGCATACCACTAAGAAATATGGCCCATGGTTTTCTCGCCGGCAGCAGATGGACAATGAATTTCATTCCAACAGAATACTTCTGTGATAATGGTCTCGTCTCCTGAAGCATTGTCTAGCCATCCATCCACCTTTGATTCTATCCATTCATTCTGGTGCTTTAAGAATGTTGTTTGAGTGCTTGACATGAATCAAGTCTTTAGGACACATTCTTCTGCATGAATGTGGTTTCATGTCTTGTTCATGTGTTTGTCCTATTTTTCAAGGACACTATAAACAATTTTAAGACCTGATTGATGGCTCCTCTCTCCTCTTCAGTCACTTTGATCTCAGGTGGCCTCAGCTTGAAGCAGCTTGAAGCAGGGCTTCGGTTCCCAGAGACTGAGGTTGGGTAGTGGCAGGAAGCGTGTAGAATCAGAGCCATTAGAAGACTTGGCTCTTTGGCGATGCGGAAAAGAATTCCCACAAAGACAAACAGCAGTGAAGCAAAGTGTTTGTTAGGAGGAAAAAGAGTGAAGTACCCATGGATAGACACACAGACAGGCTCAGAGAGAGTCCCACAGGCACGGTCGTTTGAATCACTTTCATGGGGCGATTCTTCTGGGTTTCTTTTAACCAATCATCTTGCTTTGCCTGGTTCTGAGTCAGTATTTGATTTATCTGAGTCCTCCTGTCACGCAAGTGTATGTTTTCCTCGGTTCTTTGTCTCGTTACAACAAAGATTTGGAGTGACGGACATTAAAGCCTCCTTGGCATGTTGCAGCTCTCAGGTCTTGGATAGACCATGTTATAGCTCTCAGGTCTCGAATGGACCATGTTATAGCTCTTAGACAAATCAGTGTTACAGCTCAGTGTTACAGCTCTATTTTATTTAGAAGATAGCAGGAAAATCCATCTTCGAGGTGTGAGGGCACATCAATCCAAAGACACGAGGAGAAGAGCGCCCCAGCACGCAGGAGAGAGAGAGAGAGCTGGTTTTGGCTCTTCTGTTTGTATGTTTCTCTCTCCCTGGGCCGTCCTGTGCAAATTGGGCCAGCCAGGAGTGGTGTTGGTTTTACCTGAGGTCCTCACTCCGGTCCTCGGACCTTCTTTTGTTCTATTTTCGCGGGCTTTTCCCTGCCTTGTCTTCTAGCCACCGCCATTTTGGACTCCTTTTCCCTGTTCTACCTACCTAACATCCCCCCTCAAGAGATGGGAGGCCCGATTCTTTGGGAATAGGGGCGTCGAGGTCTTTCTGGCTACTTCCTGCTGAACTGGGGCAGTGAGGGGTGTTGGGCCTCCCCCTCTGGCTAGTCTCAAGCCTCAGAGTCCTTATAGTGGTGTCCATCTAAGGGTGTGATATTTTTCATGGTCGGCTGTAGTTTTACATCTTTGTTGAGCTGGCACTGCATGTTGTAGCTGGTTGACCTGGCCAGAGACAAAACAGGTTAGACAATTGACAGTACGTGGAACAATCATAAGCATCACCAATATAGCATAACAAGGACTAGTAGGGGCATTAATCAATTTTAAATTCACATCGCCAGGATGGCTGAAGTCCCTCCTTGTTCAGGGATCAGAAGATCTATCTCCTGTCTGTTTTGGGGTACCATCTCTGTCAAGCTGTGTTGGCTCCTTAGAGCTATCCTGAGAAATCTTATCCCTAGAAACTAGATTTTGGGGGTGTTCATTAGAATGGCAGTCATTTGTAGTCCTGAATAGGTATCTGAGAGCTCCCAGGGGCTCACAGGTGTATTGAGTGTCCTCTTCTGTTTTCTTCCACAGCTTGACTCGTGAGTAGTGAATCCAGGTGTCGTGTCCTGGTACCTTGACTGCTGTGGGGGTAGAAAGTATTACAGAGTAGGGGCCTTTCCATGTGGGCTGGACTTGAGCCTTTGGGGACCCACCTTTCCAGACTTTAATTAGGACTTGAGTCCCTGGAGCATATAGTGGTGAGTCCTTAGAATCTTTTGGGTCCTGGTTCATACCCCACAGGCATATATCCTGTTGGAATTGCCCAATAAGTCCCTTAGCACAAGAGTATGATACGTATCTTAGATATGCTGTGTAGACTTTCAACACACAGTCACACACAGGTTTCCCCACTTGCACTGCTGGGAACATTTTTCTCTCTGAATGCCAACTGTAATCTCCTCAAATGCACTCTACGGAGAAGGAGGAAAAGTGCCTTTCAAATCTCCTAGGATTTACGGAGAGCTAAATTGTCAGCCCTGGGTAAGTTCAAGAGTTTAGCAATAGGTTCAATTCCTACTCCTTCTTGAGAAAACTTGCTTTTTGTCTCTGAAGTGAACCAATAAATAAAATCATGCCATTGTGAAGAGAGGCACACTTGGTCATGAGTGGCATAGCCCTGCTCATGGCCTGTCGCTCAGGGCACAGGTCTCAGTCTGCCCCGGTCAGTTCCACAGGTGAGAACCTGCTTGAACACACTGATGATTTTCCAGCATGGCTGTCAGCAAAGTTAAACAACTTTATATACTGAGACATACAGCATCCTTTTGACTTTTAGTTATTTTATAACATGAAGGGAAACATAAACCTATCACCTGGATACTTGCTTTGTCTGCATCATATTTCTTTCTCTAATAAAACAAAGGTTAATTTTTAAAAAGATTTCTAGATATTTAACTTGTCCTCTCCATTTTGCTTTCATGGGAAAAAGTATTGAATAATTTTTCTTGTGCGTGATCCAAATAAAATGAGACCTAGAAAGAAATGTTAAAGCTTCTCTCTTGTATTATCTTAATTTCCTGTTTAAGTGAATATAGAAGATTATATGGGGTAGGAGACTCTGGCCGATGGCAGCTACTCTTGCTATTGCTTCGGGCTGCAAGAGACTCATGCTCTGTGGCCTCCCATGCCAACTCCAGTCCCCTTCTAGGCCATAAGCCTGCTTAGTTCTTCTGTGTTTTCCTTGGGTCTCAGTAACTCTGGGTGAATTTTTCTAAATTACACAGAAACAAGCAGAGCCGTCTCCCCCCGCCTCATGCCCACTGGCTCAAGAAATGCCATCAGCCATTGCCATGTTCGCCTTGGGCACCCTATCGAGGTAGAACTATGCCTTCTCTGGAAGTCTCTCTGTCTCCACTAGTGGCCCAGGCCCAAGGAAGCAAGACCCTTACAGATCTGAAGGGGAAGCCAGCATACTCACACCCAGTTTGCAACCATTGCCCTCATTCTCTCCTTGACTCTTGAGTTTTCCCTTAAAGATCATTAAGGGTGTTTCTTAATGTGGAAAGAAGTTAATATCTCATGCAATAAGAACCCACCTGCCAATGCAGGAGACATAAGAGGCGCGGGCTCGATCCTTGGGTCGGGAGGATCCCCTGGAGGAGAGCATGGCAATCTACTCCAATATTCTTGCTTAGAGAATCCCATGGACGGAGAAGCCTGGCAGGCTACTACGGCCCGTAGGGTCACACAGAGTCAGACACAACTGAGGCAACTTAACGTACATGCACGCATACATACATAAAACCTCTTTATTCTGGTTTTCTGGCTTGATTCCTAATATAAAATCATCATCCTTCAAAGTGTTAAGAAAATCTGTTTTTTGCTTAACAAAGCTAAGGATTTTCTGCTTATTTTCTATGTCTGGGACCAACCTATGGTCTTGACAACAGTTAAGTGTAAAAGATCCTTGACTAGTAAATAGAAGAGGAGACACATGTGCAGTTGTAAACCATAAATAATGGTGCCTTGAAAAGGCTCACTGAGTTGGCTGAAGTCAGTGGGCCTGAGGATCAGCTGTAGAACAGAATGAGTGAAACTGCAGGGACCTCACCGGGCAGGTGGGCTTCATACCAGGGGGCAAAATAAGGCCAGTAGACCTCAAGACACCAGATTCATAGATCATCCCCTCAATATAGGTTTATAGAAAGAGTCTAAAAAGTAAGAAAGGGTGTTTCATAATCTTCTAACTGCAATAATCACTAATTCTCAGGTGCTAATTTTATATAAATAACAAATGCCGCTAGATTTTAAATGACTTTGAAAATGCTGACCTTTGCCTGGGTCTGTGGCCACAGCATGGCCTAAAATGCCCAGGTGGTTTTGTCCTTCATGAAGAAATATCATCAAATGGGCCGGCAGTCAGGAAATCAGTTGCAAAATCCAATGAAGGGATTGTTTGAGCCAGGAATTCCATACTGCCAGCACTGTTTTGCCCTTACTCCTGGGCCATTATATGAGAATTTTCAAGTAAGAAAACGATTAATTTAGCCCCCGAAGCTAATTGGAATCAATACTTAATGTTTCTTCTCAACTCTCCAAATTAACTACAAAATGATGTATGTTCACTTTGATGCCAGACTATAGATTTCTATCTAAAATGTCCCTCCAGGGGCCCTTTTTTGTGTAAGAAGTCAGCTCTCTGTAGTTTGTTGTGTCTCTCCTTTCTCCATCCACCTTCTTAGTTTTCTCCCCTTGATATTTTGTGTCGAGGGCAATGCTAATATTCAGGCAATGAATTGGCTGTATTTGAGATAGAGAGAATGAACCTGGAGACACACTCCAGTAAGCGCCAGGAGGTTATGATAAAGGTGAAGGCAATGAGAGCAGAGGGAGACAACTCGTCTTCAAGGTGCTGGGCTTCCATACTGAATCCCTCTCTTGCCGCCTTAGCTGGGACCCGCCCTCACATCACATAAGTGAAAGGCATCATAAACGGCGGACTGCAGCCAGTAGCTCTGGTCCTGACCTCTCAGGGAGGAGCCTGGATTTCAAGAAATAGAGGAACTTCTGCTTATCATCTGTGTGCCTTCCTATATAACGTTCAAGAACTTTCAGGTGAAGACTGCAAAATACCTTTTAGATAGCATCATTAGCAAGATAACTGGTTCCCACAGGACACTCAACACACATGGATTTTTATGATACTGTGATTTATAATAAAATTACATATATATATGTAGATATATATATAAAATCTTTGGGGCTTCCCAGGTGACCCTAGTGGTAAAGAACCTGCCTGCCAGTGCAGGACATGTAAGAGACTTGGGTTCGATTCCCCGGTTGGGAAGGTCCACTGGAGGAGGGCATGGCAACCCATTTCAGTATTCTCGCCTGGAGAATCCCCATAGACAGAGGAGCCTGGCAGGCTACAGGTCATAGGGTCGCAAAGAGTTAGACACCCCCATCACTTCATGGGAAATAGATGGGGAAACAGTGGAAACAGTGTCAGACTTTATCTTTTTGGGGCTCCAAAATCACTGCAGATGGTGACTGCAGCCATGAAATTAAAAGACGCTTACTCCTTGGAAGGAAAGTTATGACTAACCTAGATAGCATATTGAAAAGCAGAGACATTACTTTGCCAACAAATATCCATCTAGGTAAGGCTATGGTTTTTCCAGTGGTTATGTATGGATATGAGAGTTGGACTGTAAAGAAAGCTGAGCACCAAAGAACTGATGCTTTTGAACTGTGATGTTAGAGAACGCTCTTGAAAGTCCCTTGGACTGCAAGGAGATCCAACCAGTCCATTCTGAAGGAGACAGCCCTGGGATTTCTTTGGAAGGAATGATGTTAAACCTGGAACTTCAGTACTTTGGCCACCTCATGTGAAGAGTTGACTCATTGGAAAAGACTCTGATGCTGGGAGGGATTGGGGGCAGGAGGAGAAGGGGAGGACAGAGGATGAGATGGCTGGATGGCATCACTGACTCAACGGATGTGAGTCTGAGTGAACTCTGGGAAATGGTGATGGACAGAGAGGTCTGGCATGCTGTGATTCATGGGGTTGCCAAGAGTCGGACATGACTGAGCAACTGAACTGAACTGAACTGAAGCGACTTAGAAGGCACACACTTACCTTTTATACATGAAGTAAGTGGGAAACTCAGAGTTCACTGACTTGCAGCAAGAACATAATGGAAGAGGTTCATCTGGCTCCAAATCCTAGGCTCCTTCTGTCTTCCTACATTCCCAGAGGTCAAGGGACTTCCCTGTGTGATGCAACAGATTCCCCTTCTTTGATTTTATTGGGGTAGTGTGTGATTGAAAGCAGAACACTGTATTACAAGCTGTGCAAGACACAGCCTCCACCCCTCTTTATTTTATGAGTCGAGGACAGTCTTCCTCATCATTTGTCTATAAAAGAAAGCAGCCACTCCTTTCTTCCCTTTTCTACAGGTTTTGAATTTCTCCCTTTCCTTATTCATGAAATCAAACATTCTGTCACATTTTTAAATGATGAAACCCATGCTAAACCCAGCACCTCAGTGAATAGTACACTCACAAAGGGAGAACCTGAAATTGGAAGCCAAGTCGGAAGAGCTGTGGGTGACTGGCAGTGTGCCAAGTGTCTCTGGACCCCAGTTTTCTAATTAATAGAATGGAAATAAACTAAAGATCATAAAACTGTTGTGAATTTTCATTCAGACTCCTGTGAACAATTTTTTTTGTATAAAGCTAAGTATTTCTGATACATTCTATTTGCATAGCAGTAGATAGACTGGGGGGAGAAGGCGATGGCACCCCACTCCAGTACTCTTGCCTGGAAAATCCCATGGATGGAGGAGCCTGGTGGGCTGCAGTCCATGGGGTAGCTAAGAGTCAGGCACAACTGAGTGACTTCACTTTCCCTTTTCACTTTCATGCACTGGAGAAGGAAATGGCAACCCACTCCAGTGTTCTTGCCTGGAGAATCCCAGGGACAGTGGAGCCTGGTGGGCTGCCATCTATGGGGTCGCACAGAGTCGGACACAACTGAAGCAGCTTAGCAGCAGCAGCAGCAGCAGATAGTCTGGGCAATGTTGATCCATACGAAAACCAGTTGAAAGTGAAACCAGTTCAAGTAGGGGGTGGTGATGGTAGATGGCCCCATGGGTTTCCAGCAGACTTTCTGTACAGAGAATCATTTCACGCACTGGTTGCTAGAAAGTCAGAGTAAATCGGAAACAAATGGCACAGAATCAGGAATGCGAAGGTCACCAGTGGGAGAGAAGTTAAAGATTAGAAATGGTCCTTGAGAGAGTAATGCCAAAACTGATATCGATGATTGTTGCCAGAAGGATGAACTGCATGACTGTACTAGGTGGGAGTCCCTTGGAAAAGACACTTGAGATATCCAGGTGGAATAATGAAAAATGTGGCGAGGCAGTTTAAATTCACTGGGATCGACCTTGCTTTGGAAAGGCACGAAGATGTTTGATACAAACAAAATATTATTATTTAAATTGCCCAGATGCTAGAAGAATAACTAGACGCCCAACCCAATGAGACAGATGTTAGAGTTGTGAAAATAATATTCTGAACACCGCCTGTTCTGCTGCTGCTTTCCTTGCCAACCTGGAAATAATACAGAATTTCCAAGTCTCATTTACAGAAGGTAAAGTCAGAGAGAAGGATGGTATAGGCTAGCATGAAGTCCACAGGACTTGAATTCAGACATAACACTTATGCATTTCCCAGGCTCCTCATGGTCTAAGATATGGGATTCAAGATATGGGATTTTTACAGCTGAAAAAATGAGGATACAGATGACAAGTTTCAGTGCTGACTAAACAGGATAAAATAGCAACAGAAAACATTTGTGAAATATTTAGTGCTGCCGGGCATTGCTTTAGGCACTTTATAGGTGTTCTTTTGATCCTTATAACAACCCTTGACACTCTCAAGTTACAGGTTAGAACAAAGAAACACAGATAGGTTAACTTCACTTCCTGAGGTCACACAGCTAGGCAGCACCGAGGCAGCAGAATAAAATCCACACGGCCTTCAGCAAATTCTCTGATCCTGTCCCAAGTTCGTTCTCTAGAAGGGTGGACAGGATGCTGAGCAGCATGGAGTAAGCATTTGATGCTGGTCATCCTGAAAGACTCAGTAAATGACCATGTGAGGTGCCGAGGTGTGCCTGACACTCAGTTCAGTTCCGTTCAGTTGCTCAGTTGTGTCCCAACTCTTTGTGACCCCATGGACTGCATCACGCCAGGCCTCCCTGTCCATCCCAGCTCCTGCAGTTTGCTCAAACTCATGTCCATCAAGTCGGTGATGCCATCCAGCCATCTCATCCTCTGTCATCCCCTTCTCCTCCTGCCTTCAATCTCTCCCAGCATCAGGGTCTTTTCCAATGAGTCAGTTCTTGACACTCAGGATGCTCAGAATATGCGAGTAGGAGAAAGCCAGTGACGTAGCTTTTTTTATTCTATTATGAAAAAAATAATGAATAAACTTAAAAACTTCAGAAGTCCCTTCTTAATATTGGAAGAGATCTTCCACAGGTGAGCGAGAAAGAGGAAACGACAAATCCTCCACGTTAAAGAAAAAGCAGTTTCTTTACAAAGGTAAGTTCAGTTTGCCTTTTAAAGCAAAAAAGAAAAAAAGTGGTCTATAAAGTCCATGCAGCCAAACAGCAGAGGCGCTCAGACAGCAGCCCAACGTGGGGAGCCCCAGAGAAGGTGAGGAAGCCAGGCAGAGGCTGCGAGCGAGGCTGCCGTGCCTGGAGTCAGATCCGCAGTCGGATCCGGCCGCATGGACTATGGTGCTGTCTCCAAGAAACAAAGCCCCGAAGACATGGGAATCCGCTAGTGCCTGAACATCTGGAAAACGAAACTCCAGGATGAATTATGCGCGGATTATCTTGCACTTGCACAGGAATTTCTGTTTATTCACAGTCGAGAAGCACAAAGAAGAAAGCCTGTTTCACACCTGGCATTTAATTTAGAAAGGATTGCTCCTCCAGCCGGAGGAAACTCCATCTGAACTGCGCTGTCCTGGCCCCGCGTCAGGGGTCCGGCCGCCAAGCACAGCACCCTTTTTCTCAATGCGCTCGGTGTGAAGCGTGTGCGCCTGCGGAAGAAATGTGTGTGCAAGAGGCCACCCGTGTGTGTGCAAGCGCCAGACACAGCCCTAGTGGGAAGGAGCCAGAGTACATCGGCCAGATCTCTAAGCTTCCCTCTTTTCCCAGATAGCCCCATAAATGTCGCCTGGAACTAAGGCACAAGGCTGAGGAACACAGCCCAGGGACCTCCCCAAGCACGCTTTATTTTTATTTGGAATTCATCTTGCTTGTTTGGGTCTGCTAAGTGTGGAAAGTTCATGGAGAAACCAATTGATTTTCTTAGCCCCAAAGCAGCGGTTGATTGGCCATTCAAGCGTCTCACTGAGCACTGCCTTGAGTTTTTTAAACAAAGTTCTTTCTGCCAAAGAACCTGTTTTTCAGCCCGTCGAGTCCCATCTCTTCATATAATAAGTAAAATGGAAATGCCCCTTTGGTGTTTTCTCTCATGTCTTACAGGATATGTCCAGAACAAAATTAAATAAAACCCCTTTTTTGGTGGTTAATGAGACAGGCACTAGCTAAGTTCACAGCTGTCCCAGTGTGCTAAGTTGCTTCAGTCCTGTTAGACTCTTTGTGACCCTGTGGACTGTGGCCCCCCAGGCTCCTCTGTCCATGGGATTCTCCAGGCAAGAATACCGGAGCGGGTTGCCACGCCCTTCCGCAGCAGCTTTTCCCCACCCAGGGATGGAACCTGCATCTCTTACATTCTCTGCATTGGCAGACGGATTCTTTACCACTAGCGCCGCCTGGGAAGCCCCAAGCTCATGGCCGCCTTTTTATTTTATAAGATCCTCTCTAGGAGTCCAACAGTGGGTAGTGCATCTAGCAAATATTCACTCAGGTCTACAGTGTTTTTACACGCCCATGCATTCTCTTGTTTGGTACTCACTACCTTGTACTTTTAGCAGAGTCAAGTGATGTAACAGTGGATAAAAGAATTTACTGCTTGTAAACATCATGGACTTAATGAGTGAGGTGTCATATAATTTTTATCAGCCAGGAACTCCATTTTTTAAAAAACCACCTTTCCAGGTACAGAGACCAGGGAAGACATGAGAAAGGGAAGAATGCTTTCACAGTTCTTGCATCTGTAGTGCTAGCTGGTGAGAAGCAACAGAAATACCTCTTGTTCTAATTTACCCTTAGAGCTGAGAGATGGGCAAGGTGTGGGGCAGTGGAGGGGGGCATAGAGAAATGTGCCCAGCACACTCATCAGGGAGGCCAATGGGCTTGTAAAGAACAAGGTCAATTACACAGTAAGTCCCCCTCACGTGAACCTTCAAGTTGCAAACTTTCAAAGATAGGAGTGTGCACCTTGCTTCAACAAGAAACCAGAACCTGTGCCATCCACATGAGTCCTGAGTGACCTTGCAGCGTGCCCTCCATCTCCTGTTGCTGACGACCCTTCAGCTCTATCCTCTCCCACCCCCTCTCCCTCCTCCGTCAGTAACTCTTCTGTTCTGTTCACTAGATGCCAGCCCCTGTATGCCAGCTGTTGTACTGCACTGCTATATTTCTCAAGGTACTGTACCGTAAGATCAAAGATGCCTTCTCTGTCTTTTATTTTAAATGTATTGTTTGTGTGAAAAGTATTACAAACCTATTACAGCACAGTATTATATAGTTAACTGTGTTAGTTGGGTACCTAGACTAACTTTTTTGGACTTACGAACATGCTCTCAGAATGGAACTCGTTCACATGCAGGTAACTTACTGTATCTACTTCCAGGTTATTTGCTTTCCTGCAAGGTGAACTTCAAATCTTCAATATAAATCCCTATGTTTATAAATGCTGTGAGTGTGTTGCTTTGAGGGGTAAAAGAAGAGGGTGGAATTCCTTATGTATCTTTGTGGGCAGGCATAGTGTCAAAGACTAAGGTCCTGAGGGAGTTATAACCAGAGTACGTCACTGGGCTTCCTACAGAATATAGGATAGCAAGTATGAGACCACTTTGTTTTATTCTCTTTGGAGACAATGATTTATTTATTTATTTTTAAATGGTGAGCACACCATTGGAGCTCAACTCAAGAGGCAGTTGTTAAATATGCAGGAAATTTTCAAGGTGGTTGGCTGTCAAAGCGTAGAGAGCTTGAAATTGGCCATGGTGAGAGGATTTGCCTCTTGGATAGCAGCAAACACTGCAAATCAAGGCTTTTGATTTCAGGGAGATTGCTTGCCAGCACACTGCTGGTTTACACTTTAGTGATATCAAATTAATTGTGGTTCCAGATCATACAGCCTCATTCCCGGAGGTCTCCCATTTGTGCGCATGATGCCTGTTCTGCCCGAAACATTTTCCTTTGCATTGTGTTCCTGAAAAACACTTATTTCAGTGCAAGATGCAAGACTCTCTTGATGAGGCATTAGCAGCCGCCCCAGTGTTTTCAAGACATATTTTAGCTATTTTGTTGCCGTTCAGTCACTAGGTCATGTCCAGCTCTTTGTGACCCCATGGAATGGGGTGCCAGTCTCCTCTGTCCTTCACTGACTCCCAGAGTTTGCTCAAATCCCTGTCCATTGAGTCGACAGTGCTACCTAACCATCTCAACCTCTGCCACTCCCTTCCCCTTTCGCCTTCACTCTTTCCCAGCATCTGGTCTTTTCCAGTGAGTCAGCTCTTTCCATCAGGTGGCCAAACTATTGGAGCTGCAGCTTCAGCATCTGTATGCAGAGAGTCCATTTCTTTTTTTTGTGCCTATTTTTCTTTCTGGAAAGGGAAAGTGTTAGTCACTCAGTCGTGTCCGCCTCCTTTCAATCCCATGGGCTGTAGCCTACCAGGCTCCTCTGTCCGCAGAATTCTCTAGGCAAGAATACTGGAGTGGGTAGTCCTTCCCTTCTCCAGGGGATATTCCCAAACCAGGGCTCAAACCTGGTTATCCTGCATGACAGGCAGATTCTTTACCATCTGAGCCAATTGCAGCTAGTTTGAAGTCAGTATCTGGGTCTCCTTTTAGTCCACGCATCTTCAATATCTTTCATAGTGTCTGGCATGTAGCTGACTCTGAAAATATGTACGTTGAGTGAATGAGTGAATAAATAAGCATATGCTGTCTCCGTGCCTGGCAGGAGAGGGAAAGACGTGACTGACAGATAAGTTGTGATGAGCTTATAGTCTAGTGTGTCCAAAGAAGGGAGAGCACTAACAAAATAAAGCAAACGACCCCAGGCGCAATCATTTTCCAAAAAAACCTCATCCACCAGGAGTTCCCCATCCACAAATCTAATTTATTCTGAACATCAAGGAATGAAAATGAATGTCTGAGCCTCCTCGAGGAAGGTATGGAGGAGTCTGAGTCTGTGCACTTTACTCCAGGAGAAGCTCAGGGAACCGCCTCCCAGATCCATTATTCTTCAAACGTTTCTGACAACTTCTGTATTTAAATCCACAGCAGTATAAACAGAAGATTGGAGAGAGGTGCCTGTCAGAGGTAAGCATATTGATAGCAGAGAAAATGATAACGTCACCTTGACAGGAAGGGATATGTAAAAATTATAAAAAGAAAAATGAAAAACTAGACTTGAAAACTCTTACTCCACAGCAGCTTCTTAAAATTATAAAATATTCTTGAACAAATGGTCCCAGAATGTTGAGTTCCAGGGACACCCAGTAGAGAAGAGAATTTTGGTCAGATTATCTGCATCCGCTTTCTTACTCTGTTCCCCGTTTCCTGTGTGACCTTAGGCAAGCCACTGAACCTCTCTGAGTCTCAGTTTCAGTATCTAAAACAAGCAGAGATTGCAAATACTCATTCAGGGTTTTCTGAGCCATAAGTAAGATGAAAATCATAAAGCAAAATGAAAACATATTTTTGACAACAGAGTCATTATATATAATCTCACTGCCATAAAATGTTGTTCAAAGAATTAAACCTGTAGAGGTGACTGGTCACCTACTTGATTGAACTTCCCACTTTATAGATGAATAAATAGAGGCCAAAAGTCAGATCTTCCTGACAGAATGGGGAAGTGTCTGCATAGATGCCTTGGTTCATCACATGTTCTTTGTCTGAGTGAGGTCAAGTATAATGGATTTACAAAAGGAACTCATCACCAATGTTCAGACCAAAAACAGAAAGTGATTTAAAGGAAGTTTTTATTTTGGCAGAATCCTTAAAGGTCATCTGGTTGTGATATAGTATAGTGGATCAAATAGGCGCTCCAACTCACAACTTTGCTTGACCTTGGAAGCAAGGATCATGAATAAACCAATCAGTTTTATTGTCTGCTTTGGTTCCTGGTGGTCCAATGGCTAAGACTCAGCACTCCCAATGGAGGGGGCCTGGGTTCTATTCCTGGCTAAGGAACTAGATTCCACAGGCACAACTAAGACCCAGCACAGCCAAATAAATAAATAAAAATAAATATTGGGGCTTCCCAGGTGACTCAGGGGTAAAGAATTAGCTTGCAATGCAGGAGACATAGGAGGTAAGTGTCGATCCTTGGGTTCAGAAGATCCCAAGGAGAAGGAGATGGTAACCGACTCCAGTATTCTTGCCTTGGAAATCCCATGGACAGAGGGCCTAGGGGAGTGCAGTCCATGTGTGGTCACAAAGAGTCAGACACGTCTGAGCAGTTAAGCACACACACACCCTCTAAGGCCAGAGACTGGGATTGGCTCTTTTGCATATTCCACCTAATATTTTTTCATCATCCTTATGAATAAGTGATTATAATTGCTTTTTTACAATGAGAAAGTGAGACCTAGAGATTTATTACGAGACTTGCCCAAAGGCACTCAGTCAATGAGTAAAAAGGACAGCCCAGGACTGCTAGATCTGGACTAAACTCAACTGGATTTGATTTTAGAAAATAAATTGCTAAACGCTGTGGATGTGCTAGGTCCTGGCTAGCGTGGTACTAGCTGTACTTCATATTGTTTTATCAAGTATCCCCAAGAGCAGCAAGGTTTGTGACAAAAAGCAGGCTTGAGGTGCGATAAAAATCACTGATGGGGTTTTTCAGCTCCTCATCTTGTGGGAAGATGACCCCAACAGCCATCCCTTGCTACAGAATGGACCTGCTCAACCCTAAATAATGGTTCTCTATTTTCTTAGGCAAATTGAAATCCCCAAGTATGAATTTTTAGAGCATAAATGAGAAAGGTGACTTTGGAATGTGTTGTCAGGATATAAAACTATTCATCATAATATATAGTTTGATGCGAGACTGTCTTACTGTAAGTGACATTTGCTTCACAAATTCCCTCCAGCCTGTCTAACCAGAGTGATTTCTTACTATATTTCTCAGTGCATTGTGTTGCATAATACTTCCTGTTGGTCTCTGCTTCGTTGCTCTTGTTGTTTTTAGTCTCTAAGTCATTTCCAACTCTTCCCAACTCCATATACCTTAGCCTGCCAGGCTCCTCTGTCCATGGGATTCTCCAGGCAAGAATACTGGAGCGGGCCATTTCCTTCCCCAGGGGATCTTCCAGACCCAGGGATTGAGCCCGGGTCTCCTACGTTGCAGGCAGATTCTTTACCCTCTGAGCCCCCAGGGAAGCCCCTTGAATGGTGAAAAGGGAAAAATAGATCTGTTGGTTAGCTTGTTAACCTTGACAATTCATGTGTCCTAACAGGACTGTTTATGTTAGAGAAGTTTCTTTAAAAGAGTTGAGCCTATAGTTTGAAAAGAGAAAATGTTTCCAGCTTAAGCACATTGTTTCCCACTATCACTGGTGTTCCCGCCAAGAGCAGGTACAGTGCGTTCCTCTTCATTCATTTCAGAGCAGGAAGGGCTCTCACCTGCTGTCCAGATGGGTGTGTGGGCCTGTGCTCAGTCCTAGCTGTCCATGCTAGAGCTTCACACAACATAACACTGGGTAGTCACTGCCTCGCCAAGGGCATGATAGGGAAAAAGATGTCTGTTTCTCTAAACACATGAAATATCTCTGAGACTGTGAACCTCCAAATGAATGCTGACCTTAACACAGATGAAGTAAAGGCTGGTATGTTCTTATTTTAAGGGCCTCATTTTAAGAAAGCAACTTTTGCTGAGTTCCAAGTCAAAGAATTAATGCTTCTGAATTATGGAGCAGGAGAAGACTCTTGAGCGTCCCTTGGGCAGCAAGGCAATTAAATCAGTCAATCCTAAAGGAAATCAACCCTGAATATTCATTGGAAGGGCTGATGCTGAAGCTGAAGCTCCAGTACTTTGGGCACCTGATGTGAGGAGCCAACTCATTGGAAAAGACCCTGATGCTGGGAAAGACTGAGGGCAGGAGAAGGGAGTGACAGAGGATGAGATGGTTGGATGGCATCACCGACTGAATGGACATGGGTTTGAACAAACTCTGGGAGACGGTGAAGGACAGGGAAGCCTAGCGTGCTGCAGTCCATGGGGTTGCAAAGAGTCAGACATGACTTAGTGAGTGAGTAACAACAACAATGAGCAATTCACATGGCCTCAGTTCCTTCTTTGCACGGAATTGCTACTCCCGAGGTCCTGAGATGACCTGCAGTCTGGATCCACTTAGCCTGGACCAGTGCTTCCCAGACCTTCGTGTGCACATGCATAGCCCCAGATCTTGTTAAAATGCAGGTTCTAATTCAGTACGCGTGTCTTAGAGCAAAGCGCCGACTACCAGGAGTCAAGTTTTATTTTCAGAGAGAAAGATAAGATATTCGAGTTGAGAGACATGTTTAATATAATAAATCAGAATTTGTTCTCAGAGGTTTTAGTAAAATGAATCATTTTCAGGATTGGTGAAACTCAACAATTGGAAGGCCTACAAAATCTCTGAGAATTAGTATTCCTGGTCTGAAATCCTTTAAAAACAAATCATTTTCATTACATACTTTCTATTTGAGGTTTAATCTCAGAGGTTTGAGTATTTGTTGGTTTTTCATAGCTTTCCTGAGTCGTGCTAAAGTTAATTTAGGGAAGTTTTTTTTTTTTTTAATTCCTCAACTTCAGAATTATTTCTCATACTTCTATCACTAATATACAATTAATTTTTTTTTTTTTTGGTGATAGATTTTATTTTATTTTATTTTAATTTTTTTTTAATTTTTTGTTTTTTTTAAATTTTAAAATCTTTAATTCTTACATGCGTTCCCAAACATGAACCCCCCTCCCACCTCCCTCCCCACAACATCTCTCTGGGTCATCCCCATGCACCAGCCCCAAGCAAGCTGCACCCTATGTCAGACATGGACTGGCGATTCAATTCTTACATGACAGTCGCAGCACTGTTTACAATAGCCAGGACATGGAAACAACCTAGATGTCCATCAGCAGATGAATGGATAAGAAAGCTGTGGTACATATACACAATGGAGTATTACTCAGCCGTTAAAAAGAATTCATTTGAATCAGTTCTGATGAGATGGGTGAAACTGGAGCCAATTATACAGAGTGAAGTAAGCCAGAAAGAAAAACACCAATACAGTATACTAACACATATATATGGAATTTAGGAAGATGGCAATGACGACCCTGTATGCAAGACAGGAAAAAAGACACAGATGTGTATACCAGACTTTTGGACTCAGAGGGA
Organism: Capra hircus; assembly: GCF_001704415.2. Taxonomy (NCBI): domain Eukaryota; kingdom Metazoa; phylum Chordata; class Mammalia; order Artiodactyla; family Bovidae; genus Capra; species Capra hircus. Next base: position 12,529,350 of record NC_030828.1, on the reverse strand, counting down.
GAGGGAGAGGGTGGGATGATTTGGGAGAATGGGAATTATAACATGTATACAATTAATTTTTAAAAAGGAGATTTCATTCTATTACTAAACCAAGACTATTGATATGGATGCAACAGACTAGAAGAGGAAGAGGATAGACTACAAAAATTATTGTTTTTAAGTGTTTTGCTTCAGTATAACCTAAATATGTGCTTGTCCTCAGTCATGTCCCACTTTGTATGATCCCGTGAACTATACAGATGACTGTCTTATCAGGCTTATCTGGTGAGTTTGGCATTCTGATTTTAATAGCCTGGGGAGAATCTTAGCCACCTTTATGTTTTAGCAGAGACTTGGGTGATTTTAATGGGCAGTGATTGAGATCACTGCATTAATGATGCAGTTATTTGTATGATTTGGCAAATATTTACTGTACCTGCTCCACGCCTGGCTGAGCTTGGGAGACACAAAAATTTTAGCCCTGAAGGACACCACTGTCTGTTGGCTGAGATTTCGGTATCCCTGCTTTTGTTCCTACAGTTGACTCAGACCTACGACCTTATGTTAAGGAATCTCAGAGCAGGTTTGCATTCAGTTAATTGCTTGTGTATGAAAGTTAAGTGTATCCACCTGTTCCACTGGCTGGCCATGGGAAATGTTTTGTACATGTGCTTTGGGAGGAAAAAAAGGAAAGACATTTATCTTTGCTTTTTGCTTCCTATGATGACCGGAGGCTTTCATTTTAATACGGAATTCCTCTCTAGGCAAAGAAGGAAAACAGATGGTATATCTTTACATACATAATGCACGCTTCCTCCACATTATTTTTGGAGAGCATAAAGTATGATTAAGGGAAGTGAACTCATGCTGTGAAAAACAGACGCTGCAGTTGGGGCGCCTGGGATGGCTTCCATATGCACCAAGGTGATGGGTTTTCCTGATCCCTGCTGCCATCTTCATGCTTGCAGGATTTGTAAGAATGACTCTTACTCAAGAGAGACCATATGATTCTAGTCAGTGGATGACCAGTTGCTATAACTTGCAAGGATTTTCCAAGAATCATAGTTAAACACTGTGCTGTGTGCTAAGTCACTTCAGTCGTGTCCGACTCTTTGCAACACTATAGACTGTAGCCCGCCAGGCTCCTCTGTCCATGGGGATTCTCCAGGCAAGAATATTGGAATGGGTTGCTCTGCTCTCCTCCAAGGGATCTTCCCGATTCAGGGATCAAACCCACATCTCCTGTGTCTACTGTATTACAGGTGGATTCTTTACCTCTGAGCCAATTAAAGATTAGATATCATCAATATAGTTTTAGGTAATTCTGGCAAACTCATTAGCAAAGTTCTTATACAACATGATTCAGAAGTAATCCTTACATTCTTTCTTGTGCTTCCTCTGAATATAAGGTTATTGTTGTTTGAATATGTTGGTTTAAAGATACCGCAGTTATGGGGTGAGGGGTGGGGAGGGAGGGATAGATCGGAGTTTGGGGTTGACATATGCACATGGCTATATTTTTTAAAAATAAATGTTCTGCAGACAAACATCCTTATAGCATCATGTGACAGTTATGATCAACCTTTCCCAAAAGGTAAATGAATTTTCAGGAAAATACCATACATGATTTCCACAAGCATATTCAGCAGGATTTCAGGTAGGGTTCTTTGGCCCCTGCCAAGCAAAAGCCCAAATCAGAATTGCATAAATAAGAAGGGACTTCACTGGCTCACACGACAGGAGACAGAGAAGAGTAGGTTCCAGGGAGGCTTAATCTGACTGGCCCGTCCCTGTGTGCCTCTTGGCTGTGCCGTCTCCATGTATGAGCATCAGCCTCAAGCTGAACCTGAAGGGTGGGGCATTCCAAGTTTGTATTTGTGCATTTGGATGTTCAGAGCATTGGAGAAAGGGTTACTTCTGGAAAATCTCTCAGACACGTGAGAAAAACATTCCCAGTAAATGTCTCCTCACCTCCTCCCTGACTGCTATTCTTTTCCCTGCAGACCGTGTGGAATTCCATGAACTTTCCTCTTTGTTTGAGAGACTGAAAACCAAAGTTCATACTCAACCCCTTGTCACGGGATTAAGAGAAGATTTATTACATGTATGGGCCACTTTTCACGGGAAATAATGTGTATGTCAAACGTAGCAAGTCTAGCCTGATTGTTCGGATAAGCACTCAAGGCCACTAAACTATTTTTTCCAGCCCTTTCAGTTCAGCGTTCCTAAGTCACCCTTCCAGAAAACTCAGAGCAGAGAAGAATCAGAACATCTAGTTCTACTGATAAGGAAATATCCAGCTTTTATGGCTATACCCAGTTTTATTGGGAGAAGGTGATGGCACCCCACTCCAGTACTCTTGCCTGGCAAATCCCATGGACGGAGGAGCCTGGTAGGCTGCAGTCCATGGGTTCGCTGAGAGTCAGACACGACTGAGCGACTTCACTTTCACTTTTCACTTTCATGCATTGGAGAAGGAAGTGGCAACCCACTTCAGTGTTCTTGCCTGGAGAATCCCAGGGACGGGGGAGCCTGGTGAGCTGCCGTCTGTGGGGTCGCACAGAGTCAGACACGACTGAAGCGACTTAGCAGCAGCAGCAGCAGTTTAATTGTATGTGTCAGAGAAAGTGGGGATTCCTGGGCCAATGGTTTATCTGAGATTGCAGTGACCTTGTCTGTTTAATCAGGAAGCTGGGATGCGGGGCATTTGCTCTTAGCTGAATTTTAAGCTTAATGATAATCTTCTACCCTTTAAGTCTTGGTTGTCATCATGGATACCTAGGGAGGTGCCTGGAGTAAGTGACCAGGCTTTATCTCAGTCTTTCCTGTATCTGTGGTTCTGGAACTGGCACAGTTAACCAGTCCACACTGGTCCACTCAAGGGGGCCTGGGGTCAGAAATAACATGATGGGTGTCAGACCAGAAAGCCTGTGTGTATGAGTGCATGTGTGTGTTTGTATGTGTGTTTTGGTACAACTGATAAGTATTTATAACAGGTCTTTCACAACACTGCCTAAGTTATCATGGGAAATATGTTCCTTTAATTAATTCAGAAGATATTATAAATCTAGAGAAAGATTATGGATTTTCAAATATATTTTTAAAGAGAGAAAGTTGCTCAGTCATGTCCAACTCTTTGCAACCCCATGGACTGTAGCCCCACCAGGCTCCTCTGTCCATAAGATTTCCCAGGCAAGAATACTGGAGGGGATTGCCATTTCCTTCTCAAATATTTTTAAAATTGGGGTATAATTTACTTACAATGAAATGTACAAATTCTAAGCATGCAGTTTGATATCTTTGTTTGTATTTGTTTTAACTGAGTCAAAATCAGCATAGCTTGGCATGCATGGACCTTAAGTACAATCTGATACATTTTGATCAATTAAACACGTTACTGATACCTCAAGCAAAGTATTAAAAACTCTGTCAACCCAGAAATTTCCTCAGGTTTCCTTCTAGTTCATCCCCATGAAATTCAGGCAAACTCTCTTCTAATTTCTATCAATATAATGGAGTGTTTTCTGTGTCTGCATTTCATAAAAATGGGATTATACACAATGCACTCTTGTATCTGGCTTCTCTCCATCAGCGTAATGGATCTGGGATTCGTCCATATTTTCACATGCATTAGGACTTCATTTTTGATGCTGAATAATATTCCATTGTATAATCATGTTACACTGTATTTACATATTCTCCTCTGGTGGGCATTTGGATTGTTTTTCGTTTTTTGGCTGGGGAGTATCAGACTGCTGCTGCCAGGTGGAAGCCGCCATGTGTATCTTTTGCCTATAAAAGGCTTGTTCTCTGGAATCATCAAGACTTCCTTTACACCTCACTTTGTGCTTTGGAAAACTGATGATTGTTGCTACCATGGAAGTAAAAGTCCTTTGCATTCTCTGCACCCTAACTAGAAATGTATTTTTCTCTAAGGATTGTTGTTTGCCCTTGGAAGATGTATGTCCTTAAACTACATCTTCTTTCTTTCGTATGTGTGCAGAGTTGTCTGTGGACTTCCCTGGTGACTCAGATGGGAAAGAATCTGCCTGCAATGTAGGAGACCCTGGTTTGATCCCTGGGTCTAGTATTCTGGCTACAGTCCTTGGGGTCACAAAGAGTCATCTGTGACTGAGCACCCCACCCCTCCTACACACACAAGGGTAAATTTCAGTGTGGAAATGTGATGCTCATATTGGAGGAGGGTGAATGGAAACAGGCTTCTCATAAAATGCTGAAGTGTTCTCTCTGCTCGATCTTTCTAGCTAGTCCATCTTACAATAAATTACGTAAGTTGCGTATAGTTTTGGTTTCAAGCCATTTGGGAGAAAGTATCCAAGGACCGAGGACCAAGTACTGTCCAGGGAAAGGTGAGCGAGCTTCAGGGAAGGTAAAAGGGAAGGTATAGAAGCCAGCATGGCCGCAGGGTAGGAAGAAGAAAGGAGACTCTCCCCATCCCAGATGCGGGACAGGAAGGGTGCCCTCGCAGGAGTGGAAATGCTGATATGGGAGCCGCATATCTGGGGGGAGTTTATTTTCAGAACCAGTTCACTGATTTCTGTTTTCTGGATGAAAATGTAAGCTCGCTGGAGCCATCCATAATCTCATGTATGTGTGTGGCCATCCTTTCATTTAATTCTTGCCAATGGCAGTGAGGTAAGTTTTGCTCTATCTCTTTTGAAGTTTTGTGTGTGTGTGTGTGTGTGTGTGTGTGTGTTTTAAACCTTCCTTAAGGCAGAGAAAGGGTAAAAAATGTAATATTATAATAAATAATATGGACTACAGGCCCCAGATTTAGGAAGAAAAGGAGGCCGAGGGAAGCAGAGTCATTGGCGGCCTTATCTGAAGATGCTGTGTTTCCTCACTGTGTTCTTAGTGTCCAGCACCACACCCAGAACAGGACACTTGTGAATACACACAGGGATGACTTGCCCGAAGTCCCGTAGTGAGAGAGGGAGGAGTCACTCTCTGCTGCTTCTGTTAAAGGTGCATTTCTCGTAACTGATCTAAACTTCTCTTATACCCTGCCGAATCGCAGTTGGGGTGGGCTTGGGGCAGGGAGCAGTCATGGTGGTCAGAAGTACTAACTTGATAATGAATATTTCTTAACCTCTTCAGATTTAAACACTCCCATTCAGCCAACCCTATGTCCCTTCCGATAACTACTCAGCCTTTTAAATTCCCTCTCCTTCCTGCTGTTCTACCAAAGTTGACCCTGGGCTCCATGGAAGGCTGGGTGCACTCAACTGCACAGGAGTGATGGCAAGAACGTCCAGCTCTCTGTGCCTGGGCTGCGGTGCTGCCCTCTGGGTCTGCTGGTCTCCAGCATGTTGTCCTCCGTCTGCCTGGTCAGGGTGTCCTTCTGTGAACATCCATATGGAACAGGGGCCAGGACTGTCTTGCATTATATTATATTACATGATGTTGGCCCTGCCCTACACACTCGGGATTTAATACACCCTAATGGCTATGGAGACTCACAGGATATAGCTCTGATGAGCCTTTATAATCAGCAATGTGGCTTCTATTAACAAGAAATAACCACTTCTACAAGCCAAAAAGTACATAGGCCAAGACTCTTAATCGTCACTTGGAGCACTCCTGCTCTGTCATCCGCAATTTGCTGGGCTAATTAGGCCCTCGGCGGTGACCACGTGGTTCTGAAAGTAAGTACTAGGACTTACTCAGGCAGACGCTAGGCTTGTCCCTCCCATGATTCTGGACAGAGGGGTTGAGAGGACACAGGACCTGCTGGTTCTCCTCTCCTCTGTCTCCTTCCTTTTCACACATTCAGTGATCAGCAGGGCCAGATATTCTACGGACTTCTTCTAGTATATTCAGCAGTGCTCTGAAATGCTGTGTTTCTTAGGGCAGGAGACCTCAAGGGCTTTCCTTCAAAGGCGTATAATCCAAATACTCCAGATTGGGTTTCCCGAGTGGAACAGTTGGTAAAGAATCTGCCTGCCAATGTGCAGGAGATGCGATTAGATCCCTGATCTGGAAAGATCCCCTGGAGGAGGAAATAGCAACCTACTCCAGTTTTCTAGCCTGGAGAATTCAATGGTAGAGGAGTTTGGCCAGCTACAGTCCATGGGGTCACAAAGAGTCAGATATGACTGAGCGTGCACGTACACACACACACACACACACACACACACACACACACACACACACACGCACACACACTTCAGACTGGCTGTTCACAGAAAACCAAGACGACCGGGAACTGGGGATGTCCCAGGAGAAAATGCAACGGTTGAGTGCTTCAGAGTATCATTCTCATTACAAAAGAGCCACGCGCTTCCTCTTCACGGAAGGAGACAGCATAACTGTTGTTTTTCCACTTGAGACCCACTGGTGAAAGCGTATCCTCAGGAGAAGCATTTTTAAATTTTCTTTGAAGCAGACTCAGTGTATTTGTGGTTATAGGGGGCTGAAGTTGCTTATTTTCTATTTGCTTTTGATTATCATTAGATAATAAAAACCAAAATGCTTATAGAGGTGACTCCATGGAAGGTTCCAGAAGTACTCAGTGGGCCCCAGTCCAATTCCTGCTTAATATCTGTCACAGACACTCTGAAAGCTAGCATTTTTGTGTGAATCTGCCCTTCAGCTTCAAACTAACTTCTTTCTTTCTTTTTTATTTCTTTCATGTGTTAGCAAGCAGCTCCATGCGTGCTAACCATTCTGATGGTTGGGTAATCCTTCCAAATGGTGACAGCCTCCCCAGGGATAACTCGAGGCACACCATGGGGAAGGTTATTGATGGGAATGACTTCAGATCGCTCATACCAACTTCAGAGAAGTCTACCAGCTGCTAACAGCAGTGAACCATTAGTTTTAAGTGTTACTGGTTGACTTTAAATCTGAGCTTCTCTTCACGTGATGAAACTCCTGCAAATCAAGACAGCCTTGTTTCATCAGTTCTGACCTGCCAAAAAGGAATCCGTGCAGACAAAACCCAGAGGCATATGGATACTGGGAAGAAAGTATTTCTACATCTAAATCTTAGTTTAATTTAAGCTCCTGATTTAATGGCTCTCATTTCCAAAATATTGACAGACCCAAGTATTCATGAACTTCACATGGAGGCATAAGTGTTAAAGCATCAAGGTTAAAACCCTACAGTCTCTCCAAATTAGAGTAAACCCAAGGTGATGGTTCCATTATTGCAATATTTTGGTTAATCACTGCTATTGCTCTAAGCCCATGGTTTTCACCTTGGCTGTATACTGGAATCATATGGGACACTTAAAAAATATATGGATGCCTGGTTTTAATCCAAAAGATTCTGATTTAATTGTTCTAGGGTGTGGCTTGTGCAGCAGGAGTTTTTAAAGTCTTCCAAGTGATTTTAATTTGGAATCAAGGCTGAGACTCGCTTCCCTAAGCAGTAACAGGTGCTTCAATAGTTGGGTATAGGACATGAGGTGGGAGATGCTTGTCTACCAGTTGAAGCTCAAAAAGGCCTAAGTCCTCTCTGCACCAGTAATCTTGACCCTAAGTAGGGTGACCAACCAATGTGGTTTGCCTGAGACTGCCCTGGTCCTGTATCCTGTGCACACCAGGACCAGGGTCACCCTCATCATATGACTTGCTGGGAGTCCGGCAGAAAAGGTAGGAGGGAGACACATTGGTCCAGAGCAAAGGAGAGTGTGAACTAGTCAGAAGAGAAAGGCCATCTCTTTGCTGGAGGAGCCCCAAACTAACCCAGTCTGGACCCGCCAATACCAATGTCAGAGGGTCAAAGCCAAGGGGAACCTTCGCAGCAAGACTGGTTGGCAGTGTCAGTTCTTGCTGTTGGCACATGCCTTGGCCTTGGGTCCAATAGAGCCGTCCAAGCGCTCCTGCAAGACGCCAGCGTGGAATCAGGCCTCTGGCAAAGAACTCTTCAAGTTCACTGCCTGCTGCAGCATTTTCGCTGCTGGTCCTCCAATGGCATGCATCTGGTTGGAGAGTCCCTTCTCCCTCCTGGCCCTGACAATGCCATTGCCCCTCACTCCTTGAGACAGCATCCATGCTGGTCCTTCTGCCTCCTACTCCCACACTGAAAGGGAGAATACTTTTTTAAAAATTATTGATCTAATATAGTATTTTTCAACCATTTAGATTAACATTATTGCCCTCCCAAGGAGACTTTAAAGACATTTTTTTATTTTCCTAATTGTCACCTTGTAAAATTTTAATGGTTCAGATGTGCTGTATATCTGTGTATGTAATGCAGCCCCTTAGTGGGGGGGTACACAAACCATAACATCTAAGAATTTTCTGCGTTGCCCCTCTCTCGCTGTTCACCAAACCCAGGGTAGGCAAGGCACAAGCTAGAAAGCATATGGGAAGAGTCTGGAAGAAGATCCAAGGAATGTTGGAACCACAGACATTCTTTATTTACGGCAGCAAGGCTGACTGCTTTATTCTCTAATTGTTGATGCCGCCACAATGCGCAGCAAGGGCTTTTCAGGTGGTGCTTACATAGGTAAGGATGTGGAGCAAGAATCTGACCACTGCCATCATGGCTAATTGCTCTATCCCTATATGCCCCAACCAAGAACCAAGTTTTGACCCCTTGGGGGCTGTCTCACCTCCACTGAGAATGCATGAGCTAGTGCCATTCTTCCATGAGCTGTTCTATTTCACTTCATCTTGCTCCCACTCTACCCTGTAGAGACTTTCATCATTACATCTGTAATATTTAATAACTTATAGTTCAAATTATTATTGACTTTGCTTGTAAGGGCAGAGAGAAGTTATAATTATGTACACGGGGTGTATATTTACCTTTAATAGCTCAGTGCTCAGTCGTGTGCAATTTTCTGCGATCCTATGGATTGTAGCCCACAATTGTAGTTCTTCTGTCCACAAGATTTTCCCAGCAAGAATACTGGAGTGGGTTGCCATTTCCTCCTCCAAGGAATCTTCCCAACCCAGGGATTTAACCCACACCTCCTGTGTCTCCTGCATTGCAGGCAGATTCTTTACTGTTGAGCCACTGGAGAAGACCACCTTGAGCTACTCATACTCAATTGATTACTTGACACATAGAGATAAATGTCAACTTTATGAGTAGATGCAGCCCCAGCTCAAGCTTGGTACCCATGGACAATGAATTCTTCCATGGACCACATTCCCAGAAAGGGTCAAGTATTAGGGTCATTAGCTGACTGAACCAAGGTCCAGGGTTTGGTTCCAGCCCTGAGATGGGAACAGGGATTCAGGGACCTGTGTTTAAGAGCCTGCACCCCTGGTGTAGATCAGAAAAGAAATACAAGTCTTTATTCATAGAGACACACTTACTCATTGCATTTGCCTTTATTGAACATTAGTCTTGAACCAGAGAGCATGACAAGTACCTGTGAAATAAAACTGAGTTGTATGCATCCTCTTCCTTCATTTTCTTACACTTCCCATAGAAAAGCAAGGAAAGTATTAATAAAAAAAAAAAAACTATAGTAGATGTAAGTGGAGAAGGACATAACAACCCACTCTAATATTCTTGCCTGGAGAATCCTATGGACAGAGGATCCTGGCAGGCTACAGCCCATAGGGTCCCAAGGAGTAAGACACAACTGAGCTACTAACACACACACATAGTAGGTGTAAAAGGTGCCCTAGAAAGGAGAGAATGCTAATCACTATCCGGTCAGGGGACCAAAAAGTTAATGGACTGATGTGATGACCTCTGAGGTCAGTCTTGGAAGATGAGTGCAGGTTTCCCAAGAAGATAACGACAGTGGTCAGCTGGGCAGGGAGAATAATACATGGAAAGACACATAGGAGGAGAGGATGTTGCTTTCAGGAGGTTGTCTATCTTAGTTAGCCCAGACTGCTGTAATAGAGAAGACAATGGCAACCCACTCCAGTACTCTTGCCTGGAGAATCCCATGGATGGAGGAGCCTGGTAGGCTATAGTCCATGGGGTCGCTAAGAGTCGGACACGATTGAGTAACTTCACTTTCACTTTTCACTTTCATGCACTGGAGAAGGAAATGGAAACCCACTCCAGTATTCTTGCCTGGAGAATCCCAGGGACAGAGGAGCCTGTTGAGCTGCCGTCTGTGGGGTTGCACAGAGGCGGACACGACTGAAGCGACTTAGCAGCAGCAGCAGCAGCTCTAATAGAACACCATAGCCTGGATTTTTTAAAAGCCATTATTTCTCTTAGTGCTGGAGGCTGGAAAATTTGAGATAAGGGTGCCAGCATGGTAGGATCCTAGTTTGCACAAGGCCACCTTCTTGCTGTGTCTTCACATGGTGAATAGTAGAGAGAAAGGAAACAAGCCCTCTCCTGTCTCTTCTTCTAAGAGTACCAAAACTATGATGAAGGCTCCACCCCTCATGACCTAGCTCTCCCAGTGGCCTTACCTCCAGATGCCATCACACCAAGGACTGGAGTTTTAATGTATGAATTGGAGGTAGGGGGATACACACACTCTGTCCATAGTCCTGTAAGCAGGTCTCTCTCTATGGCCTAAATGAGTAAATTGGAGTCCTTGAATGCTGTCCACAGGAGTCTAGACTTTATCTTGCATATAGAGAGTCACTGAAGCCAAGGAGCCAAGAGGTCATGCACAGTACTGCACAGGCTTGCATACACTCCGGTTTGGAGTGCCTGGAGGGCATGGGTAATGTTGGGTTCATCTCCATGTGTGCCACAGTTATGTCCTAGAGACCCTCTCCATAGTGGGCATGTAGCCCAAGGGTCCAGTCTCATGTAGGGACACTAGGCGTAGACTTAGCTGACTTTATATACCCCTATTCCTCAGTGAATGGGAAAGTCCAATTGGTGGGGTTATATGATGAGTTTCTTCCATTTTTCAGCTGTTTAAATTGATCCCTTTAAGAGGCAGTTTCCAGAAGAGTTATAGGTTAATACGGAGGATGCTGGAGGAACTTGTGGTCAATTAAGCAGACTGGGCTGCAGGGGAAATTCCCTTTCTCATTTCAAGTGCATGGAAAAGCTAAAAGATAATTAAAATTTGTTAGATATATACCTAAATTTAACCACCCCTCCCCCCACCCTATCAAGAAAGGCAATCCCAAGGAGCAAAAATTAGAGGATCACCTCTAAATCTCTAAATCTAGGGTGCTCGGAAATGGAAGTGGACAGTCTCACATGGGAAAATGGGGAGCAGCAAGGGGTGGCTCTCACTGCTTCCCAAGGTCAGGACTCCTCTCCTTGGCAAAGAAACCTGCCTGCCTCCCAGAGCCCAGGGTGGCAAAGGAGTCAGCTTGGCTGGTACCATAAGTAGGTGTGAATTCTGAATTCAGACTGCTTATATGATGCAGTGACTCCAGGCCAAAAAAAAAAAAAAAATTAGAACAAAAGCTCTTGATTTAACAAAACCTTTAGGGCCTGTGGCTGGAGCAGATTCAAAGCTTCCTGCTAAGGATGCTGACACAGCTCAGGTTCCGTAAGCTTATAAGGTGTGCAAGAGTTGAAGATGAATAACTATCAACTTAGAATCACAAAACCTGTAAGAGCATGGTGAAAATAATGACCTTTTTAGATGATGAAATATAATCTCTAAAAACAGAAAATTCAACTTGGAAGAGTGGTATACAAAAAAAAAATTGTTAAATAAATTAGTGTTGTTTGATTATGAAAGCCATTAGTAATAATGACCTCTGGGGGAAAGAAAACAAAGCTAAAATACTAGTGAACAATAACATGAGAAATGGGTAAGATCTGGTCAAGGAGCATAGTTAAAGCAAAATAACAGACAGCTGAAAATAGAGTACTCAAATGAAGGCTGATTACATCAATGAAGAGAAATTTGATTGGACTTCCAGGTGGCACTAGTGGTAAAGAACCTGCATGCCAAGGCAGGAGACAAAAGAGACGCGGGTACCATCCCTGGGTCGGGAAGATTCCCTGGAGGAGGGCATGGCAGCCCACTCCAGTATTCTTTCCTGGAGAATCCCAGGGACAGAGGAGCCTGGTGGGCTACAGTTCATGGGATCACAGAGAGTCAGACACGACTGAAGCAGCTTAGCACACACAAGCAAGAGTATTAAAATGTTTAAATAGGTATAAACAAAGACTTACCATAAAATAGAGGTAACAATCATCCCAAAGCTTCAGAAAACATGAAGTTGCTTGTACGTAAAATTACATCTTGAAAATATGCAGTAGAGTAGCTATAGGATTATATGATGAAATTGGTATCCAAAATCCCCAAAGAACATTTCAATTCATACCTCTCAGAAATTGAGAGACCAAGTAGACAAAAAAGTAGTAGAGTGGCTAAAATTTGAAATACACTTTTAACTATTGTGTGTGTATGTGAACAGATGTAAATATAAATGTTTTATGCACATATGTGCATGCTAAGTCACTTCAGTCATATCCGATGCTGTGCGACCCTATGGACTGTAGCCTGCCAGGCTCCTCTGTCCATGAAATTCTGCAGGCAAGAATACTGGAGTGGGTTGCTATACCCTTCTCCAGATACACACATATATTTGTGCATATGTATGTGGTATATGTTTTATAAATAATATATAACTGCATATTTATACATAATTGTATATACATAATTTACATATAAAATATGCATTTGAACCAACAAATAGAAATCACATTTTATTCATGTCCACATCTAGATGACTCAGTGGATAGAGAATCTACCTGAAATGGGGGAGACACTGGTTCAATCCCTGGATTGGGAAAATCCCCTGGAGGAGAAAACAGCAACCCACTTCAGTATTCGTGCCTGGAAAATCCCATGGACAGAGGAGGTTGGCGGGCTACAGTCTTAGAGTCGCAGCGTCAGACACAACTGAGCATGAGCATGGATTTGTAATTTTAAAAATAACTGTTGACCATATGTGGCTTCCCAGGTGGGGTCAGTGATAAAGAGCCCACGTGAATGCAGGAGATGTAAGACGCTTGGGTTCTATCCCTGGGTTGGGACGATTCCCTGGAGGAGGTCATGTCAACACACTCCAGTATTCTTGACTGGAGAATCCCATGGACAGAGAAGCCTGGCAGGCTACTGTCCATAGAATGGCAAAGAATTGGACATGGCTGGAGTGGCTTAGCACACGTGCACACACTGACTGGCCATAGGGAAAATTTTGACAAAACAAGGTACAAATGCTACAATACTGTTAAATTAGAAATAAACCATACCATAAAGTCATTGTTAAAAGACTTTTAAAGAGGCATTTAGAAACAAAAACATGCAAACAAGTCCCAAAAGACTCTGGACATTTGTAGAAAAATCTATGTAATTTTGAGAAAGGAAAATATTTCTTAGACAAGAAAAAATGAATCCAAACTGCAAATTAAAACATAAGTATTTATAATGACTCAAATAAAAGGTGTCTCTGTGGAAAAAGAGAGTGGGGAAGGGAAGGAGAGAAGGAAGAAGAAAGAAAGAAAGACACTATAATCAAACTTCAAAGAGAGTGACTAGCTGGAAGAATATATGTATAACCATATAGCGGATTAAAGATGGTACTCCCATTTTAAAAATTTCATGCATCCATAAGAAAAAGAGAAAGTGAAGTGATAATATAATTTGTTCACATGGGCATATTTATACATTAAAATACTTTAAAATATTTACTTTAAGAAACTTATGCAACTTATGCATCAATACAAAAAAGAAATCAAGTTACATCATAATTCATTCATAAGGACATATATGAACTTCAATATAGCTCCTTTTGGAAAGGAAAAAAGAGTAATGGGTAAAGAAATTAATAAATTTCAATTTTAACCCTAGTCCGTGATATCTTTAATGAAAAAGTAAAACACCACGTTTAACATCAAACACTTAAAACTGGAAAAAACGTTAATTTTTGTTAATCAGGGCACACAAGTAAATTTTACATTTTTCTCTGTACTTTTCTGCATTTCTCTAAACAAAAAAATTAAAATTGGCAAGGAAACAGTGAAAAAGTATTAACTGGGCATGCGTGGGTTTGTGTGCCCATAATGCTAGATTGCATGCTGGTATTTCTTTTCCTAAAGCAGGATTGGCACACGATCCTTCAAACAAATGAAAATTCCCTCTCAGTGTACTCAAATGGCTAAAATAAGTTAATATGCTACTATGTGGTTTATGTACATAATCCTGTGGCTAATAGCCTGAATCACATTGTTACATTTTTACAAGGTACAGTATAGAGATATAAGAAAATCCAGAGGTGGAATTTTATCTTAAAGAATCATAACAAACAAAATTTATAAGTGGAGACAAATTATCAAGATACCAGAAGCCAATACCCCAATTTTCACAAAAAGGTTGAGCCAATATGTTTGGGTGGCAAAGTAAGCCCATACCGTAAAGTAAAATTATGAAGAGAGGAAAGCTTGCTTTGCATTCCTGCTGATGAGGCAGTTTGGGCAGGAAGTAACAGACAGCACACCTTAAATGTGCTCAAACAATGAGGACAGGCATTGTTACACATAACGGGAGGGCAGATGGCTGATTGGAGCGTGCCTGATCATCATCCCTATTTATAGGTCTCTGCTTCGCCAGCCTGGGAGTTATCCTCCCACTCATTACAGTCTCTTGTGTTGAAATTGGCTTAGAGGCCCATTCCTGAGTCAGATACAGGCAAGGGGGCAGAAATGCCATGATTGGTTTAGACATATAGGCTGGAAGAGCTACTGGTGAGTCAAACACTATTTCCTCTATGATCTTTCTAGGCTTACTTTCCCTCCCTCTTTCCTGGTATTTAGGCTTTTCCATTTGCTTAACATCTTTTTTTTTTTCCTGTTTTCTTCTTGCTGTCAAAATTAAAACCAAATTCCCCTTATATAGGTACGTATTTTTTTTTTTAAATTTCAGTCTTGTCAATCAAAGGGTCTTCAGGAAAATACCATGATGGATGTCCCACTGTGTTCAGTCTCTAAGTTGTGTTTGACTCTTTGTGACTCTTTTAGACTGCAGCAGCCCAGGCTTCCTTATCCTTCACTATCTCTCGAAGTTTGCTCAAATTCATGTCCATTGAGATGGTGATCTATCTGTCTAACTCTGCCTCTTCTCCTTTTGCCCTCAATGTTTCCCAGCATCAGGGTCTTTTCCAGTGAATCGGCTCTTCACATCAAGCGGACAAATTATTACTTTCAGCTTCAGCATCAGTCCTTCCAATGAATAGTCGGGGTTAATTTCCTTTAGGATTTAGGATTGAGTATTTTGATCTCCTTATTGTCCAAGGGACTCTTAAGAGTCTTCTCCAGCACCACAATTCAAATGCATTAATTCTTCGGCGCTCAGCCTTCTTTAAGGTTGCACTCTCATATCTATACATGACTATTGGAAAACCATAGCTTTGACTGTATACAACTTTGTTGGCAAAGTGATGTCTTTGACTTTTAATATGCTGTCTGGGTTTGTTATAGCTTTCCTTCCAAGGAGCAAGCGTCCTTAAATTTCATGGCTATGGTCACTGTCCGCAGTGATTTTGGAGCCCAAGAAAATAAAATCTGTTACTGCTTCTACTTTTTTCCCTTCTATTTGCCATGAAGTGACAGGACCGGATGCCATGATCTTAGTTTTCTGAATGTCCAGCTTTAGCCACTAAGTTAGAATTGGGAGGGCACTGGACAGTGAAGTGTGAAGTTATCTGATTCTCCTCCCATTACTTTCTCCTCTTCCACCCTCCTGCATGTAGTACCATTGCTGAATATTTGGGAAATGCTTATGCAGAGGGAAAGTAGAATTGCCTATAATCTCACAAGCCAGAGAGGAATACTTTACATTTCAACATGCATTCTTACAATGGAATTAAAATTATGGAAACCCTTCAAAATATTTGTTTGGAGAATTATTTGGTCTTATTTTGGTTTTCTGCATACTCTTGTATAAACAGAGAGAGGCTTTGAAGGTTTCCATAAGTGCTCAAGTCAACTGTTCCTTTTTGTCCACATTCTCCCCTTAAGGAACATGTTGGTACCTATCTGTTGAACCAGCACTAAATTCTGTGTAAACAACTACCCAAACTCTGAGGGATTAGGGTTCATTCCACAGTGTGTGGCTTCATTTTAACCCCGAGGACCCAGATCAGGAACCAAAGCTCGCGGGCACCAACTTGCCTCGGTGACTAATGCAGGGCTTTTTTTCTCTTGAAACCCAGAGACAGCTAGAGGTGTGGATGGAAAAGAGTGCTCCCACTGAAAAAAGCAGCGATGGAAACTTTTATGTCAATGAGCTTCCGCTTCTGTGCTAATAACACCCCATTTGGCCAAAGCTTAACCTTTCTTCGAAGCAGAAGATCCAGGATCTGTGAACTATAAAAGTGACAGTCCTGTAGTGCCAGGCTAGAAAAATTACCTCAGGCGAGCTAAACTTTTGGCTGGTAACAGAGACTTTATACTTCACAAACTGTCTTCCCCTACCATCTTTGCCATCATTCGCCAAGGAAGGAATGCTTGAAACCAACACTATTCTGCTTGGCATTGCTAACATCTCTGTGCACAACTACTGTTCTGATTGCTTGCTTGTGTACTAAATTGCTTCAGTCTCGCCTGACTCTTTGCAACCTCATGGACCATAGCCCACCAGGCTCCTCTGTCCATGGGATTCTCCAGGCAAGAATCCTGGAGTGGGTTGTCATGCCCTTCTCCAGGGGATCTTCCCGACCCAGGGATTGAACCTGAACCTCTTACATCTCCTGCACTGACAGGTGGGTTCTTTACCACTAGCACCACCTGGGAAGCCCTGTTGTTTCGATTATGAGGACTGAAATCAGAGACAGTCAGCTGTAGCTGCTAGAAACTGCCTGAAAGTTTGCCTACTTTATCACTCATTTCTTCAGTTGTCATCCATAGTATGATTGAAATTTCCTTCCTCACTCCTTTTCACTCTGGATTATTTGACCAGAAAGCTACTTTTTTTTAACATTAAGTGACCTTGAAATGATATCCAGTGAGTAGAATGAATGCATATATATCTTCATGGTTAGAGCTGGCAATGTTCAGGTAACTAGAACATGATTACATTGCCTTACTTTAGTCGGATGCCCTGGGCTTCCCTGATGGCTCAGACAGTAAAGAATCTGCCTGCAATGTAGGAGATCCAGGTTCAATCCCTGGGTTGGGAAGATTCCCTGGAGAAGGGAATGGCAACCCATTGCAGTATTCTTGCTGGAGAATCTCATGGACAGAGGAGCCTGGCAAGCTATATAGTCCATGGGGTCACAAAGAGTTAGACATGACTAACACACAGCACTTAGGTCAGCAAGAAGGTCCTAGGGAGTAGAAACAGTAGTTACACAAAGTCACACAGCCCTGGGTTCGATTCCTTGTTCACTGGCTGTGTAGACGGTTGTCATCTTCTTTAGTCTCTTTTTAGCCTTTATGTTCTTGTCCTTAAAATGGCAATAAGAATACTCACCAAATAGATTGGGAGAAGCTCAAATAAAATAATGGAAGTGAAGTGGCTACAGTTTCTAGAACCTGCCATGCATGACTTATTTGGTACATATTGGCTTCCCCCACCAGCTCTCTGTGATACAATGACTGTAGACCTTTCCTGTTGCACAGAGAGAAGATAAACTTTTACAATGTTAAAATGGTTCAAAACAAGTGAGTTAGGATAAAGGGAAGCCAAACTTCAACATTCCCCTTTTTCCAAGGCCTAAAGATCAGTGTATTAGATGGGTTTTTAAAATGCAATAAAAATACAACAGTAGCACTTGAAGAAAGGCAAGGTTGGCGGGTGTGGCTATGTGGTCATTGGAAGGGAAGCCAGGTTTCTCTGAAGACACTGTTCCATGAAGTAGTTCCCACCTCGTAGTTCCCAGCTTCACAATCCACAAAAGCATTACAGGAGACAGAAACATCCATCGCATTCTGAAAACAAAATCTCCCTGTTTCTCTAGTTTGAAAGTGAAAGCTGCTCAGTTGCGTCTAACTCTTTGTGACGCCATGGACTATACAGTCCATGGAATTCTCCAGGCCAGAATATTGGAATGGGTAGCCGTTCCCTTCTCCAGGGGATCTTCCCAACCCAGGGACTGAACCCAGGTTTCCCATATTGCAGGCAGATTCTTTACCAGCTGAGCCACCAGGGAAGCCCAAAGTTCTCTAGTTTGGAGACATGTAATTAATGAGACCCAAAACAACCCCAAAAAAGTAAATTTCTCATCTCCAGATTCCATACGTATGCATTAATAGAAAAATGGTACAGATGAACCTATTTGCAAAGGAGTATATACAGACACCAACATAGAGAACAAACATATGAACATCAAGAGGGAAAAGGAGAGGGGTGGCTGGGTTGAATTGGAATTGAGATATATGCATTACTATGTATAAAAGAGATAACTACCGAGAACCTACTATATAGCAGAGGGAATTACTCAGTGCTCTGAGTCACTTCAGTCCTGTCCAACTCTGCATATCTATGGACTGTACCCTGCCAGGCTCCTCTGTCCATGGGATTCTCCAGGCAAGAATATTGGAGTGGGTTTCCTTGCCCTTCTCCAGGGGATCTTCCCAACCCAGAGAATGAACTTGCGTCTCTTAAGCCTCCTGCATTGGCAGGAGGGTTTTTAACCCCTCTAGCACCACCCGGGAAGCCTGGGTGCTTGCTCCTTGGTGCTCTCTGGTGACCTAAATTGGAAGGAAATCCCAAACAAGGGGATATATGTAGGAATCTTCATATAGGAGATTTTCAAGGGACTTCACTGACTGTCCAGTGGTTAAGAAACCATGCTTCCACTGCATGGGGCATGGATTTGATTCATGATTGGGGAACTCAGGGGGCTTTCCAAGTGGCGCTAGTGGTAAAAAACCCACCTGCTAATGCAGGAGACATAAGAGACTAGGGTTCAATCCCTGGGTCAGGAAGGTCCTCTGGAGAAGGAAATGGCAACCCATTCCAGGATTCATGCCTAGAGAATTCCATGGGCAGAGGAGCCTGGTAGGCTACAGTCCATAAATAGGGTCACAGGAGTCGTACACGACCGCAGTGACTTAGCACAGAACTAAGATCCCACATGTTTCATGGTGTGGCCAAAAATAGAAAAAAAGAAAACAAGATTGACATTTTCAAGGACTGGATTTTGGTTTTACTGATTTCTTCTATTGCTTTCAATTTTCAGTTTCATTGATTTTACTCTATTTTTTTTTTTCTTCTTCTGCTTCCCTTAGGTTTAAATCACTCTTTTCTTTCTCTAGTTTCCTCAGGTGGAAGCTTAGATTATTGGTTTAAAATCCTTTTTCTTTTCTGCTGTTGCTGGTGTTTATTTGCTCAGTCACGTTGGATTTTTTGAGGCCCCATGGACTGTAGCCTGGCAGTCTCATCAGTTCATGGGATTTCCCAGACAAGAATATTGGAGTGGGTAGCATTCCCTTCTCCAGTTTCTTTTCTAGTATGTGCATGTAATGCTATAAATTTCTCTCTTAGCACTGCTTTCGCTACATCCCACAAAGTTTTACAAATAGTATTTTCACTTTTATTTGGTAAAGATATTTTTAACTTTCTCTTGAGACTTCTTTGACTAATTTGTAATTTAGGAGTTTGTGGTTTAATCTATAAATATTTGGATATTTTCTTGCCATATTTATGTTACTAATTTTCAGTTTAATTGCATTGTGGCCTGAAAATATCTTTTGCATGGTTTATGCTATTTTAGGACTTCCCTGATAGCTCAGTTGGTAAAGAATCCTGCTGCAATGCAGGAGACCCTAACTCGATTATTAAGGTGTGTTTACCATTTTCTGGTAAATGTTTTATGCTAGCTTGAGAAAAATGTGTATTCTGCTCTTTTGGGATAAATAGTTTCCAAACGTTAATTAGATCAAGTTGATTGATAGGGCTGTTCAGGTTAATTCTAGCTCACTGGTATTCCACCCGATCAACCTGTCAGTTATCAAAAGAGTCTGTTGTCGTTCAGCTGCTAAGTTGTGTCCAACTCTTTGTGACCCCATGGACTGCAGCATGCCCAGCTTCCCTGTCCTTCACTATCTCCCGGAGCTTGCTCAAACTCATGTCCATTGAGTCAATGATGCCATCCAAGCATCTCATCCTCTGTCATCCACTTCTGCTCCTGCCCTCAATCTTTCCCATCATCAGGATCTTTTCCAATGAATCAGCTCTTCGCATCAGGTGACCAAAGTATTGGAGCTTTAGCTTCAGCATCAGTTTTTCAGTGAATATTCAGGGTTGATTTCCTTTAGGACTGACTGGTTTGATCTTGCTGGGATGGAAGCCTCCAACTGTACTAATGAATTTACCTGTTTCCTTATGTAGTTTTCTCAGTTTTGCCTCACATATTTTAATACTCTGTTGTTAGAAGCATATGCATTTAGCATCATTACATCTTCCTTGAAAATTCATCCATCATTGATAATATTACTAAATGATATTACACCTTATCCCTGATAATTTTCCTGACTCTGAAGTCATCTCTATTTGAAATTAATAGAGCTACCCCAGCTTTCACTTAATTGCTATCAGCATGGTGTATCTTTCCCCCATCCTTTTACTTTCAAACTATCTGTGTCTTCACATTTAAAAGTGAGTTTCTCAAGAGTTCCCTGGCAATCCAGTGGTTAGGACTCTGTGCTTCCACTGCCGTCGGCAGGTGTTCAACTCCTAGTCAGGGAACTAACATCCTGCAAACCACATGGTGTGGCCAAAAAAAAAATTAAAATGAGTTTCTCATGAAAAGACTTCCCTGGTGGCTCAGACAGTAAAGAATGCAATGCAGGAGACTTGGGTTTGATCCCTGGGTCAGGAAAATCCCCTGGAGAAGGGAATGGCAACCCATTCCAATATTCTTGCTGGAGAATTCTATAGACAGAGGAGCCTGGTAGACTGTGGCCCATGGCATTGCAAAGAGCTAGACACGACTAAGAGACTAATACTTTCACTTTTCTCATGCAAAATGCATAGTCAGGTCTTATATTTTTATTCTTGGATTAGCACTATGCTTGTAAATGTTTTCTTGTTTTAATATTCATTTTTAAATTTTGTATTGATGTATAGTTGATTTATAATGTGTTAGTTTCATGTATATAACAAAATTATTCAGTTATACATCCAAATTTAAATATTTTATGCATGACAGTGAAAGTTGCTTAGTCATGTCCAACTCTTTGCTATCCCATGAACTGTATAGACCATGGAATTCTCCAGGCCAAAATACTGGAGTGGTAGCCTGTCCCTTTTCCAGGGGATCTTCCCAACCCAGGGATCAAACCCAGGTCTTCTGTATTGCAGGCAGATTCTTTACCAGCTGAGCCACATATTAGTGTATATATGTTACTCCCAAATTTGGTCACAAGCACCACAGAATACCCATCTAGGTTTTTTTTTTTTTTTTTAAATAATTTGAATGAACCAACAAAATTAATCAAACACAGCACAGAATTGCTCTGTCTTTCTTTCCCTTCTTGCTAATTAAATGCTTTGTGTTTGCTGTGGAAAAGAGAAGTGGGGGTGGGTTTTACATTTCCAATTACTTGCAGATGCAGAATCATACAGCTGAAAACTGGTGAACCACTGAATAATCTGCTTCATTGGTCCAGTGGACAGCTCTGACCAAGGGTGGGGTTCAGACTCCTCCACCCGGGCACCTTCCTCATAGGCCGTGCTGTGGAGCAGAGATTTTTGTAAACCCTCCACTCTTTCCCTTGTTGTCTTTGTTCCTGGCCTCTACGTATCACTCTGATGCATTTCTCATGCTATTATGGGATCTCATAACTTTGTTGTAGATGTGGCTCAAAGCTAAAGAATAGAGACTGAAAGACAATCAGAAATATCAGGAATTTGCAATTTCTTTGCTAAAATACCAACTCTTTTCCCTAAATCATTGCCAGGACCTTCAGAAAGGCAAGATCACTTAGTGACAGCATTCAGAAAAGGCTCATATTATTTAATCCCCAAGCACTAGGGCCACCCAGAGTTTATTATCTTCTCCATGCTTTGGGGTGTGAGTACGTGGGTCAGAGTGTGAGTGTCCAAACACATGTGCTAGATTCTAAAACATACACATGGCCTTGGCCTTATACCTTCAGCTCTATTTGCTCCTTATCTTGACATTCAAGCTAACTGTCTTTGGGGATAAGATTCCATTCCCTAGACAGAATAGGACTTTAAGCTTGTGAACTCTGCTTACTGTAAACATTGAAAAAGATTAAGAACAGTCAAATCAACCAGGTATTCATTGTTCAAAATATCAAATGAAACCTTAAAATCCAAAAAAGTGAATGTTGGGAAAGAGGTCAGGGTCATTGAGGTCACCCTGTGGATGCTACAGCGTATAATTGTGAACTGACAATGTTTGCTTGGAGCTCAGTCAACTTTGCGACATGGAGAGGGAAGGATGGAAGACAAGCCATCAGCAGCATGTCAATTTAAGGTAAATGTGCTTGTAAATTGCTTTTATATGCATCTCCTCATTTTCTCTTCTCTGTGATTCTGCATATAGATGAATAAGACAGAGGTCTAAGGTGGGACAGTTATTTCTTTGATTCACTCATTTATTCACTTACGCATGCACTCCTCATTTATTACAGTCTTACTTTGTGTTGTTCATTGTATTACAGGCCCAGCATATGTTTATTAGACATACAAGCGTGGCTTTTCTTCTCACGAAATTCATACAGTAGTGGAGTAGACTATATAAATAACCACAGCAGTAATCAAATAATCACTGAGATAAACAGGGAGACAGAATACAGTGTGATTTTGGAGAGTACATCATGTAAGAACATGACTTAGACTCACCAGATCATTGAGAAGATAATGACAAATCCAAGATCGGAAGGTGATTAGTAATCAGACAGGCTAAGAAAATTGAATAGAGGAAGCAGTTTATTGGCAGAAGTATCAGCACACGAGAAGGCTTCATAACTAGATGGATTATGGCATTTCTAGAAACTAAAACAAAGGCAATGTGACTGAGATCAGAAAACAAACCGGAGAGTGGAGAGGAATGGAGAAATGATTAAGTTGCAGATCACACAGGGACACTTTTAGAATTTTGTCATGATTCTCAGAGCAATAGGAAATTGCTATAGAGGCATCCTGGCTGCCAGATGGACAATGGCTTGAAGGAAAAATCCATGAAGATTATCAGCTGTTCAAGTAAGAGCAGTTGATAGTTTTAACTGGGTTATTGGCAGTGCAGATGGAGATGTCTGGATCAATATCAAGGTTGTTTACAAGACAAAATCAACAGTACTTGCTGATAGATTGGATCTCAGAGTTGCAGGGAATTAAAATAACAAAGATGATTACCAGTTTTCTGGGCTATACAATTGATGAATTCAAGTGTCATCCACAGAAATAACACCAGGACAGGGCTGGATTAGAGTGTGGAGAAATTCAAAGTTTGGTCCTGGCTTTGGACATAATAAGATCCATGTGGTATGCAGACCTCCAAATGGACTTTTTGAATAGCTAGTTGAATACATAGTTGTGAAGTTTGGAGAAGAGGCTCTGAATGAAGGACTGCTGCTGCTGCTGCTGCTGCTGCTGCTAAGTCGCCTCAGTCGTGTCTGACTCTGTGCGACACCAGAGACGGCAGGCCACCAGGCTCCCCCTTCCCTGGGATTCTCCAGGCAAGAAGAACAATGGAGTGGATTGCCATTTCCGAATGAAGGACAGACATCCCTAAGTCATCAGCATTTAGGTAGCACGTAGCCGGGAGAAATATCAATAACCGCAGATATGCAGATGACACCACCCTTACAGCAGAAAGTGAAGAGGAACTAAAAAACCTGTTGGTGAAAGTGAAAGAGGAGAGTGAAAAAGTTGGCTTAAAGCTCAACATTCAGAAAACTAAGATCATGGCATCCAGTCCCATCACTTCATGGGAAATAGATGGGGAAACAGTGGAAACAGTGTCAGACTTGATTTTTGGGGGCTCCAAAATCACTGCAGATGGTGATTGCAGCCATGAAATTAAAAGACACTTATTTCTTGGAAGAAAAGTTATGACCAACCTAGATAGCATGTTGAAAAGCAGAGACATTACTTTGCCAACAAAGGTCTGTCTAGTCAAGGCTATGGTTTTTCCAGTAGTCAGGTATGGATGTGAGAGTTGGACTGTGAAGAAGGCTGAGCGCCGAAGAATTGATGCTTTTGAACTGTGGTGTTGGAGAAGAAGACTCTTGAGAGTCCCTTGGACTGCAAGGAGATCCAACCAGTCCATTCTAAAGGAGATCAGCCCTGGGATTTCTTTGGAAGGAATGATGCTAAAGCTGAAACTCCAGTACTTTGGCCACCTTATGCGAAGAGTTGATTCATTGGAAAAGACTCTGATGCTGGGTGGGATTGGGAGAAGGAGGAGAAGGGGATGACAGAGGATGAGACGGCTGGATGGCATCACTGACTCGATGAATGTGAGTCTGATTGAACTCCAGGGGTTGGCGATAGACAGGGAAGCCTGGTGTGCTGTGATTCATGGGGTTGCAAAGAGTCAAACACGACTGAGTGACTGAACTGAACTGAACTGAGAGCTGAGGATGCTGATAAAATTGTCTTGGAGAGTGG
Source organism: Capra hircus (assembly GCF_001704415.2). Taxonomy (NCBI): domain Eukaryota; kingdom Metazoa; phylum Chordata; class Mammalia; order Artiodactyla; family Bovidae; genus Capra; species Capra hircus. Next base: position 12,504,910 of record NC_030828.1, on the reverse strand, counting down.
TTGTAAGGAAAGGTGGGACCTTGGACACAGCTTGAGAGAACTTCATCAGATCATTTAGGTGCAGGAGGATGAGTTGGTCAAGGCTGCTGAGAAAGAAAATCCAGAGGATGAAAAAAAAAAAAAAGGAGAGTGTTGTGCCACAGAAACCAAGGAAAGTTTTTCCAAAAAAGTGTAGTACCAAGTCGCTTCATTCATACCAAACTTTTTGCAACCCTATGGACTGTAGCCCGTCAGGCTCCTCTGTCCATGAGATTCTCCAAGCAAGAATACTGGAGTGGGTTGCCTTGCCCTTCTCCAGGGGATCTTCCCAACCCAGGGACTGAACTTGCCTCTTAAGTCTCCTGTATTGGCAGATGGGGTCCCACTGAGATGTATGAACCACATCAAATGCTTTGGTAAGGTAAGATAAGGACTGAAGAGATCTCCTTAGGTGAGATGTGATGGTGTGGTCCCCAACCTCTCAGACGAACCCTTCCACTTGACTTTTAAGCATTAGGGCCCTTCTTTTATGGAGAAGGCAATGGCACCCCACTCCAGTACTCTTGCCTGTAAAATCCCATGGACGGAGGAGCCTGGTAGGCTGCAGTCCATGGGGTCACTAAGAGTCGGACACGACTGAGCGACTTCCCTTTCACTTTTCACTTTCATGCATTGGAGAAGGAAAAGGCAACCCACTCCAGTGTTCTTGCCTGGAGAATCCCAGGGATGGGGGAGCCTGGTGGGCTGCCATCTATGGGGTCACACAGAGTCGGGCACGACTGAAGTGACATAGCAGCAGCAGCAGCACTTCTTTAAAAAAAAAAAAAAAACTTTCATCTCCCATGTCTTTCTTGAAAGACCACTCTTTTTTTTTTTCTCTCTCCCTTTACAAACTTTTTGAAAAGACTTTCTGTTCTCTCTCTCTGTCTCTCTTTCTCCTCCTCCCTTCTTCCCTCTGACTCTTTCACCTTCTCAAACCCTCATGAATAGGATTAATGTCATTATAAGAAGAGACCAGAGACCTCGCTGGACTTCTGCATGTGAGTATACAGCAGGAAGGGAGCTGTCTTAAAACCAAGAAGAGTTTCTTCCCCATCTGCTCACCCATGTACCTCTCTGGTTTCTAGCTGTCCCCTTTTCATTCTATATGATATGATATTTTCCATAGAGATAGTTTAACTTATGGATTTAAATTAATAACCATTTTTATTTTAAAATCTTCATTGGCCTTTCAAATTTTATGAAAAAAGTCACTAATACTTATTTAAATTATTTAATATACTTAGATTTGATTCATTGCTAATTCAGTTTTATATAAGATATGAGGTAAGGATTTAAGTTCATTTAGCTCTCAGTTGCTAGTGGTTTCAGAAATAGATCCTAAAAGTATTTCTCAAAATTTGTGATAGGAGCTCACTGCTGCCTCTGCTTCAGTGTTCTTGGATTCAATTGTTCAAAGCCTCCTTTTCAACTGCAGGCTCATAAAATGGCAAATCAATGAGAAATGAAAATGAAAAAGCAAACTGTAGAATACTGAAAAAACTCAATAATTTTTAACACAATATTCAGACAGAAAAAGCATTCCACTCCTAATGTTTCCTAGTCCTGATAAAAATGATAATAAAAGATGGAAATGGCCTAAAAATGAATTGCTTACTATAGTAATGGCAAGAACAAAGCACATATACTCCAATATGCTAATCCCTTATCCCTAGAAACAAAAATATTTTTGGAATATTTTATCTTTTATCATTTAATTTTCTTGTACCCCGATTAAATGCTCTGGAAGAGCCTGATTATATGATATGGAAGACTCAATATCCTAAAGAGTTTCAGTTCAGTTCAGTTGCTCAGTCATGTCCACTCTTTGCAACCCCATGAACCACAGCATGCCAGGCTTCGCTATCCATCACCAACTGCCTGAGTCTACCCAAATTCACTCCATTGAGTCGGTGATGACATTCAACCATCTAATCCTCTGCCTTCCCTTTCTCCTCCTTCCCTCTATCTTTCCCAGGATCAGGGTCTTTTCAAATGAGTCATCTCTTGGAACCAGGTGGCCAAAGTACTGGAGTTTCAGTTTCAACATCAGTCCTTCCAATGAACATCCAGGACTGATTTCCTTTATGATTGACTGGTTGGATCTCCTTTCAGTCCAAGGGACTCTCAAGAGTCTTCTCCAATACCACAGTTTAAAAGCATCAATTCTTCGGCGCTCAGCTTCACAGTCCAACTCTCACGTCCATACTTGACCCCTGGAAAAACCATAGCCTTGACCAAACAGACCTTTTTTGGCAAAGTAATGTCTCTGCTTTTTAATATGCTGTCTAGGTTCATCATAACTTTCCTTCCAAGGACTAAGCGTCTTTTAATTTCATGTCTTCAATCACCATATGCAGTGATTTTGGAGCCCCACAAAAATAAAGTCTATCACTGTTTCCACTGTTTTCCCATCTATCTGCCATGAAGTGATGGGACTGGATGCCATGATCTTAGTTTTCTGAATGTTGAGCTTTAAGCCAACTTTTTCACTCTCCTCTTTCACTTTCACCAACAGGTTTTTTAGTTCCTCTTCACTTTCTGCCATAAGGGTGGTGTCATCTGCATATCTGAGGTTATTGATATTTCTCCCAGCAATCTTGATTCCAGCTTGTGCTTCCTCCAACCCAGTGTTTCTCATGATGTATTTTGTATATAATTTAAATAAGCAGGGTGACAATATGCAGCCTTGATGTATTCCTTTTCCAATTTGGAACCAGTCTGTTGTTCCATGTCCAGTTCTAACTGCTGTACAGTTTTCTCAACAGGCAGGTCAGGCGGTCTGGTATTCCCATCTCTCTCAGAATTTTCCACATTTTACTGGGATCCCCACAGTCAAAGGCTTTGGCATAGTCAATAAAGCAGAAGTAGATGTTTTTCTGGAACTCTCTTGCTTTTTCCATGATCCAGCAGATGTTGGCAATTGGATCTCTGGTTCCTCTGCCTTTTTTAAAACCAGCTTGAACATCTGGAAGTTCACGGTTCATGTATTGCTGAAGCCTGGCTTGGAGAATTTTGAGCATTACTTTACTAGCATGTGAGATGAGTGCAATTATGCACTAGTTTGAGCATTCTTTGGCATTGCCTTTCTTAGGGATTGGAAAGAAAAACTACCTTTTCCAGTCCTGTGGCCACTGCTGAGTTTTCCAAATTTGCTGACATATTGAGTGCAGGACTTTCACAACATTGTCTTTCAAGATTTGAAATAGCTCAACTGGAATTCCATCACCTCCACTAGGTTTGTTCATGGTGATGCTTGTTAAGGCCCGCTTGACTTCACATTCCAGGATGTCTGGCTCCAGGTGAGTGTGAATGATCACACCATCGTGATTATTTGGGTCGTGAAGATCTTTTTTGTAAAGTTCTTCTGTGTATTCTTGCCACCTCTTCTTAATATCTTCTGCTTCTGTTAGGTCCACACCACTTCTGTCCTTTATTGAGCCCATACTTGCATGAAATATTCCCTTGGTATCTTTAATTTTTCTTGAAGAGATCTTTAGTCTTTCCCATTCTGTTGTTTTCCTCTATTTCTTTGCACCAATCACTGAGGAAGGCTTTCTTATCTCTCCTTGCTATTCTTTGGAACTCTGCATTCAAATGGGTATATATCTTTCTTTTTCTCTTTGCTTTTTGCTTCTCTTCTGTTTCATAGCTATTTGAAAGGCCTCCTCACAGAGCCATTTTGCTTTTTTGCATTTCTTTTTCTTGGGGATGGTCTTGATCCCTGTCTCCTGCACAATGTCACAAACCTCTGCCCATAGTTCATCAGGCACTCTGTCTATCAGATCTAGTCCCTTAAATCTGTTTGTCACTTCTACTGTATAATCATAAGGAGTTTGATTTAGGTCACACCTGAATGGTCTAGTGGTTTTCCCTATTTTCTTCAATTTTAGTCTGAATTTGGCAATAAGGAGTTCATGATCCGAGCCACAGTCTTGTTTTTGCTGACTGTATAGAGCTTCTCCATCTTTGGCTGCAAAGAGTATAATCAATATGATTTCAGTGTTGACCATCTGGTGATGTCCATGTGTAGAGTCTTCTCTTTTGTTGTTGGAAGAGGGTGCTTGCTATGACCAGTGCATTCTCTTGGCAAAACTATTAGCTTTTGCCCTGTTTCATTCTGTACTCCAAGGCCAAATATGCTTGTTACTCCAGGTGTTTCTTGACTTCCTACTTTTGCATTCCAGGCCCCTATAATGAAAAGGACATCTTTTGGGGGCGTTAGTTCCAAAAAGTTCTTGTAGGTCTTCATAGAACCATTCACCTTCAGCTTCTTCAGCCTTACTGATTGGGGGATAGACTTGGATTACTGTGGCATTGAATGGTTTCCCTTGGAAATAAACAGAGATCATTCTGTCGTTTTTGAGACTGCATCCAAGTACTGCATTTCAGACTCTTTTGTTAACTATGATTGCTACTCCATTTCTTCTAAAGGATTCCTGCCCACAGTAGTAGATATAATGGTCATCTGAGTTAAGTTTACCCATTCCTGTCCATTTTAATTCGCTGATTCCTAAAATGTCAACATTCACTCTTGCCGTCTCCTGTTTGACCACTTCCACTTTGACTTGATTCATGGACCTAACATTCCAGGTTCCTAGGCAATCCACTCCAGTAATATTGCCTGGAAAATCCCATGGACAGAGGAGCCTGGTAGGCTACAGTGCATGGGATCACAAAGAGTCGGACATGACTGAGCGACTTCACAGTCACAGTCACAGGCAATATTACTCTTTATAGCATTGGACCTTGTTTCTATCACCAGTCTCAACTGGGTGTTTTTTGTTGCTTTGGCTCCATTCTTCATTCTTTCTGGAGTTATTTCTCCACTGATCTCCAGTAGCATATTGGGCACCTACTGACCTGGGGAGTTCATCTTTCAGTGTCCTATCTTCTTGCCTTTTCCTACTGTTCATGGGGTTCTCAAGTCAAGAATACTGAAGTGGTTTGCCATTCCCTTCTCCAGTGGACTACATTTTGTCAGAGCTCTCCACCATGACCCATCCATCTTGGGTGGCCCTACATGGCATTGCTTAATTTCATTGATTTTGACAAGGCTGTGGTCCATGTGATTCGATTGGTTAGTTTTCTGTGACTGTGGTTTCCATCTGTCTGCCCTCTGGTGCCCTCTCTTAGTGTCTGCCATCTTACTGGGGTTTCTCTTACCTTTTACCTGGGATATCTTTTCATGGCTTCTCCAGCAAAGCACAGCCACTGCTCCTTACCTTGGACGTGGGGTATATCCCCTTGGCTGCTCACCACTCCAGTGCAGCACAGCTGCAGTGGGACAGCAGCAGGTGGGATATTAGGGAGATAATTAGGTCATCTGGGTGGAAGCCTCATAAATGAGATTAGTGCCTTTATAAGAATAGGCCAGAGATCTAACTGGCTCTCTATCAACCATGTGAAGATACAGCAAGAAGACAGTCATTTGTAAACCAAGAAGACAATCCTCACCCTGCAAGAACCCAGCCATGCTGGCACCCTGTACCTTGGACTTCTAGCCTTCAGAACGGTGAAAAATGAATTCTTGTTGCTTATGCCACCAGCCTGTGATAATTTTCTATGGAAGCTTGAGCTAACACTATTTAGTTATACATTTGGGAATTACTACATTACAAATAAGTAAATTACTATGTGAACAGAAGGGAGGGAGTCCCTTACTATGCTTGGATGTCTGGGAAATGAGCTGACACCATTTGGGCTGTATCTCACAGGGAAGCAGAAATTTTCCAGGTGGAGAGCAGAGGCCATGTGTAGGATGTACAGAAATGATAGTATCAAGAGACATAGGATCCCCACAGGGCACCAGCCACTTAGGATGAGCCATGGTTTACTGTGACTGGAAGAATTTTAGGGGAACAGGGCAGCCTTTGTAGGAGATGTCTAGTTGGTAACACATTGGAAGACTCTATGGAGTGGGCTCCAAGACCTCTAGGGATGCTAAAGCAAAGATGAGGTGACATCATAACTGTGGTTTTGATCCATCACCCAGATGGCATGGAAAAGGCTATATGGAAGGGACCTGGAGAGAGGGATTGATTTGGGGGACCTATTGTGATAGTACAAGGATGAGAGTTTTTAAGACTTGCAGTAGAATCCAAACACTTTGAAACTCCTTATCTGATCCAAACCCTTTGACTCTTGCCTGTATTATTGTATCAGCATCCTAATTTGTATTCCTGCTTCTCTCTTAAATCCCCTACAAGCTATTCTTCTAAAAAATTATTAAGATTATTATTATTATTATTTTTTGGAGAGCAGTTTAGGTTCACAGCAAATTTGAGGGAAAGATACAGAGATTTCCCATCTGTTCCCCACACAAGAGCCTCCTCTGTTACCAACATTCTTCACCAGAGTGGTACATTCATTACAACTGATGGACCGACACTGGCAATTCGTAATCACCCAAAGTGCATAGGCTTGAGTCTTCATTGTTGTACATGCTGTGGGTTTGGATAAATGTATGACATATGTAGCTTCCCTGGTGGCTGAGTCAGTAAAGAATCCACCTACAATGCAGGAGACCCAGGTTCAGTTCCTGAGTTGGGAAGATCCCGTGGAGAAGGGAATGCAAACCACTCCAGAATTCTTGCCTCGGCAATCCCATGGACAGAGGAGCCTGGCGGGCTACAGTCCATGGACTCAGAAAGAGTCAGATACGACTGAGCACACACACATAACAACACTTATCCATCATCATGGTATCACACAGAGCATTTCACTGCCCTAAAAATTCTTTGTGTTCCATCCATTCATCTCTCCTTTGACTCAACACCTGGCAGCTACTAATCTTCATAATTCTGCCTTCTCTAGAATGTCATATGGTTGGAATCGTACAGTGTGTAGCCTTTTCAAATTGGCTTCTTTCACTTAGTAATATGCATTTAAGATTCCTCCATGTTCTGCCATTGTTTGAAAGTTCCTGCAAACAAAGTGAGTTTTGGACCTTACTAAAAGGATTCTCCCGCTGCCAAATGTTTCCTCTACCTAAGTCCTTGCTGTGAATATGTCCTTTAGGCTGAAAGTTACTGATATAAAGAATATTTTTTATGAGCCATTCATTTGGGAGGAGAGTCAGCTCACAGCACAATTACATCCACTAAATTTATCCAATTTCCTTCCACCCTGGGATGCTCTGAGTCTCTGAGAACCCAGGGGACTCAAATAGTAAAGTTTCAGTAGCAACCCCAATCAAATTTATCCTGATTCATCATTTTAATCATTTTGCCTGTAGTTGTACACATCTCAAATGCTCTGTATATAATTAAAATTTTGAAAATTGTGAAAAATAATTAGAGTTTACTAGAAGAATAACAATCCATAATTTCTTGCTTATTTTTTCCCAATTTCCTTTGGAGAAAAAAAATGAAGAAAATATGGTAATCATCAGGAGTAATGTATGGAAATGAAAATAAGGATACGTTACACAGGTACACATTTATTTTTATTTACATTTCTGTTGTCATAATGCTCACTTTTCAGATCCATTCAGTCAATGCCTGCCCTGATACACACAGTATAAGAGAAGCATTCTCCTACTCATAAGGAATAGACACAGGTAACTGAGGCACGGAAGATGTGGGGTTTTTTTGGGGGAAGAAACGTGAAAAAAATGAATGCTCCCTGGAGACATATGTAAAATATGATAATAAGCTAAATGAGCATGTGCTCAGGGTGCTAGAGCTTAAAGGGAGGGAAGGTTTTTCTCATTTCATGGTAGTAAAACATTTGTTGCCTCATAGTAACTTTGTGACCTTATGAAAAAAAATTAAATTCTATCAGCTTTGGTTTACTCCTATATAAAACTTAAATATAAAATATACATATTATATTATACTATATTTTAGGCTTCCCAGGTGACATTGGAGAAGGCAATGGCGACCCACTCTGGTACTCTTGCCTGGAAAATCCCATGGATGGAGGAGCATGGTAGGCTGCAGTCCATGGGGTCGCTGAGGGTCGGACACGACTGAGCGACTTCACTTTCACTTTTCACTTTCATGAATTGGAGAAGGAAATGGCAATCCACTCCAGAGTTCTTGCCTGGAGAATCCCAGGGATGGGGGAGCCTGGTGGGCTGCCATCTCTGGGGTTGCACAGAGTCGGACACAACTGAAGCGAGGCAGCAGCAGCAGCAGCAGCAGGTGACATTAGGTAAAGAACCTGCCTGCCAGGAGACAAAAGAGACATGGGTTTGATCCCTGGTCCAGGAAGATCCCATGGAGGAGGGCATGGCAACCCACTCCAGTATTCTTGCCTGGGAAATCCCATGGACAGAGGAGCCTGGCAGGCTACAGTCCATGGGGTCTCAAAGAGTCGGACACGACTGAAGCAACTTAGCATACCCATCCACCAGCATATTACAATATTGCTAGAATTATATATGTCATACATATGTTATATAGTTGGGTGTCTCAAAGCCTTTTACTGCTGCAGACTGCCCTCATTCCCCATTGATTTAATGCTCAGAATCCTTGGCCTTGCCACTCACATACCCATCTTTGGACATTCCTGCTCCTTTGAATCTGAAATATCAACTTGTTCCTCTTGACATTTTCTAAGGACTTTGCTGCCCCTTCTTCCTCCTGTTGTTGCTTTGACTAGCTTATCTCTGACCTGGTTGGCTTCCAGACTCGTCTGTGCGTACTGACCTCAGCCTTGCCAGTGGAGAAGACCACCATGATTTCTCATGCTACAATTCCTGCAGCAGAGGCACTGGTGTAAATCAGCTAAGGCTCTCATAAACAAAGACACACAGTCTATATTTTCTTCACATAAACCAGCAGTCTTTTTAAATAAAATTCTCTGGTTTTTCATGTACAAGTCTCAAGCAATGTGTCATGATGAAAAGAGTTTAACTGAATGGCTTTTAATAGTACCTTAGATCAGAGTTTCTTAACTTGGACACTATTACTATTAATATGTGGGACAGACTATTTCTTTTTTGGCAGGGACTGTCCTGAGGCCTTATACGATATTTGTCAACATCTCTTTTCTCACTACATGCCAGTAGCCTCCTCCCATTAGGGCAACCAAATATATCACCACATATTGCCACATGTCCCCTGGAGAGGTGAGCAAAAATCACCCCTGACAGAGAATCACAGTCTTAAACATTTATCTTTGTGTGCCATGTTGCTGTTTGTTGCAATGCTAACCTTGGAAACCAGTAAGAAATCCAAACATCTCATCTGAGGCATCACAGAAAAAAAGTGTTTGCCAGTCCCCATTATTTTTCCATTTGGGATTCCTGGGTGCACAGCAAAATAAAAACTCCTCAGTTTTGTGTGTTTTACTGATGTGCTTTGTGGCAAAAACAAAGTTTTTGGGTGTGCATGAATGAGATAGAAAGATGTATTTTTAAAACACAATTAGAATGGGGAAAAGTCACCCACAATTAGGGTGCAGAATGCCTTGTTTAACATGCTCTTGGCATAACATAGCCAGGAAATTGCAAATTATGGAATACAGATTTTCATTATCAGGTCTGCATAATGTATTTCTCTCCCTTAAATACCTAGATTTGCAGGTTGGAGGGAAGTATGTAAATTGTTTGGTGCTGTAACTAAGGTTTATTATTTTCTACCTCAATTTTTTATTGCTGTTTCTTTAAGCTCATCTGCTGCATTTTCATTTATTTCGATTGCTCTTTTTTCCTAGTATGCCATTATCATGGTTTCTGCCTTTGGTTATCAACAGTGTAGGGAAAATAGTTTCCAGGTCCTCATAATCTGAAGAGAGTGGAGAAGGGCCATATGGCAGTCCCTAGTCTGAGCATACCCAGTGTGATGACTGGGGAAACCATGGAATCTGTTGGCTGAAAGGGAAAGGGAGTGGCCGTCCTTTGTTTTCTAACTCCTACCTGACCCTCTGACTCCTCAAAAAATAAAAATGGTCATCACAGGACCATTTAAAAAAATATTTTTTTTATAAAATGCAGCTCATTATTTCTGTTGTTTTGTCCAACATATTCCATCTGGCCTTGTTTTTGCCAGTAATCTGCCTGCCTTAGATCAAATTCTAGTTTACAATGTGCGTGTGTGTGTGTGACTAGTTGTTCAGTCATGTCCAACTCTTTGGACTGTAGCCCGAGGCTCCTCTGTCCATGGAATTCTCCAGGCAAGAATACTGGAGTAGGGAGCCATTACCTTCTCCAGGGAATCTTACTGATACAGGGATGAAACCCAGGTCTTCTGCATTGCAAGCAGATTCAGAAATTTAACTTCTAGTCAGGCTAAAAATGTATAAAATCAGTGAGACACGGCCAAGTGTCAGCATAGCCTAGGAGGAGATACTGAAGATTCCTGCTGTGCAGAACGTTAAATTTTGAGTCACTGGATCATGGAAAAAGGTCAAGGGGAAACGCCCCAAAGGGGTCAAAGGGGAGGTGACCTAGGGTTGAGCTTTGTGCAGTGGGAATACAGTAGAGTGTCAAATAGCAAAACTGGCATCAAACATGAAGTTTTGATATATTAAAAACAGTAGACTGCATGCACCGAGCCTGAGATTCACTTGCATAATACAAAATGGAAATCAAAATAACATTAATATGATAGAATTCATGTGGTGCTTGACTGAAATTTGCAAGTAAAGCACATAGCATAAGATCTGATATCACTCAATAAATATTAGCTAATTTTGTCACTATGCTTTTGACCATTCCTCATATAGTTTCACGCTTTCTTGTTGACTTACTCTGTCTGTATGTTAACTGAGTACCTCTCGCTCTATCTCTCCATTCTTTTATTTTGTTGCTTTTATTTTGTTCTTTTATTTTTCTCATGTCCCTGATTTTGCTTCTGTCCTTTTTATATTTCTGTATTGCATTTCTGCTATCCTCTTAGTATTTTGTCCTACATTTCCCCTAAAATGCATGTAAGAGTATATGTGTGTATGTATACATACACACACGCACACACACACACACACATATGTATAATGGAGGATATAAGACACAATGCAATTTTTAAAATAAGGAAACCCTGCAAGTGAGAATGAATAGAGTGGGCTATTCCATTCCCTAAAATCCAGTCCTTCTGATGAGTTCTGGATCTTTGGAAAACCCATGTATGGTGGAATTCTATGTGTAGCAGAAAGGGACCTGAAATAGGGTGTGTGTGGTTTTGTGCTGGGATTAGAGGTTGAGCTATGGGCAAATAGCAAAGCATGTTCCTTGACTCCAGTCAAAGCCCTATTGAGAGGAAGGGCTGGGCAAGTTATTCTTACAAGGGATTTTGTGAAGCCCAGGTATGAGGAGTGGAAAACCTGAGCTCAGGAACAATGTGCAATCCCAAGCTGAAGACAGGATCCTTCTTCCTACCTTGCTGTGCTGATGGCAGGCAGAATCAGAGAGCCTCTGTAATACCTGGAGTTTCTCACCTATGAGCCCATCAGGTGCTTTGGGCAAAGCAAAGTTGTCCTCATGGCCAGATGCTGTCTACAAGTGTTTGTAGGAGTGGGCATCATGTAGAAACCAGAATAGAAGACCCTTGGAGGACTGGTTGTTAGATGCTAAAGACACTCAAGGTGCCTGGGGATTTGTAGTGAGAGTGGAGCCATAAAGGGTGCTACAGGGATTCAGAGGGGCCACTGGGCCTAGCTCCTTGTCTTTTTAGCATTAAAATTACCTCATTCATAACTATAATTGGGTTATCTGAAGTTACTGAGGCAGATGCAGAAGGGAAAATGTATGCCGACCTCTGTTTTTAGCTTTTCCCCTCCATGTCCCAGAAAACAGAATTCAGTATGTCTGGGGAGAAGTCTGGGAAAACACATTTTAAACAAGCACCATCCCCACTCTTGGATCCTTAGAACACGGTAGCTCCGTGGACCATACAGAAAACCCTGGATCAGACCAATATGAAATACATCCAAGGGAGAGATCACTATTTTTAATACTTATTTAGTAGCTTTTTCCCCATTTTTATTGAGAAAAAATTGACACACATTGAGAAATCACTATTCTGAGAGAGTTTGAAAATTAAAATATTAAAAGATAGGAAAAGGATGGGTGAAAGAGGAAATTAAAGTTGACTGAACACCATATACAGGCAGCTAGCAGTTGTTGAAGATTTATCTTCCAAAGTTTTCTATTTACCTGCAAAATGTGAACTTTATTAGACTTTGACTGGGTTTAGGATGGGTGATATGGATATTGATGATATCTTTGAGCACAAGTAAAAAGTTAAAAATGAAACTACCATATTAGTTGGCAATTCCACTTCTGGGTATTTATCTGAAGGAAATAAAAGCACTAACTCAAAAAGATATCTGCACTTCCACATTTATAGCAGCATTATTCACAATAGCCAAGATATGGAAATAATCTATCAAAAGACAAATAAATAAAAAAAAATATATATATATATACCATGGAATATTATTCGGCCATAAAAAGGAAGAAAATACTCTTTGAGACAACATGGGTATATCTTGAGGCTATTATGCTAAATGAAGTAAGTCAGAGAAAGACAAATACTGTATGATCTTACTTATATGTGGAATTAAAAGCAACAACAAAATGAATTCACAGATACAAAGAACAGATTGGAGGTCACCAGAGGTGGGGAGAAGGGAGTGGGCAAAATGAGTGAAGGTAATTTAAAGGTATAAGCTTCTAGTTATAAAATAAATAAGTCATGGAGATATGATGTACAGCATTGTGACTATAGTTAGCAATATTGTAGATCTGAAAGTTGCTAAGGAAGTAAACCTTAAAAGTTTTCATCACAAGAAAAAAATTGTAACTATATATAGTGATGAATGTTAGATTTGTTGTGGTGATCATTACATAATGTACACAAATATCAAATCATTATGTTGTATACCTGAAACTAGCAATGTTGTACATTAACTTTACCAAAAAAGTATACGCAGATTGCTAAAATCACATTATCTTCCTCCTTTCTACAAAAAGAGACAAAACGTCACTCACTGTATCTGTTTCTTCTGACATCAGAAAGTAGATAGCTATTGGGAAGGTGAGGTAAGTTCCTGGGCCAGATCCATTTCCATGGAGTAGTGGAGAAAACACTCCACTAAGCCTCAAATGCTAAGGCTTGAATCCAAGACTCAACTATGCCACCTGCTAAGTAGGACCTTGACCAGATCACTACTCTGAACTTAAGTTCCTTGCAAATGTAGGAAGGGAAGTGTCCTAGATAATACATCCTCTTGCTTCCAGATCTAGCATCTCACAATCGTCCACTATCAAAGGATTGCTGTCATCCTTTGTTGCCTTTTAGGGCTGTTGAACTGAGAAGGCAATGGCACCCCACTCCGGTACTCTTGCCTGGAAAATCCCACGGATGGAGGAGCCTGGTGGGCTGCAGTCCATGGGGTCGCTAAGAGTTGGACACGACTGAGCGACTTCACTTTCGCTTTTCATTCTCATGTATTGGAGAAGGAAATGGCAACCCACTCCGGTGTTCTTGCCTGGGGAATCCCAGGGACTGGGGAGCCTGGTGGGCTGCCATCTATGAGGTCACACAGATTCGGACATGACTGAAGCAACTTAGCAGCAGCAACAGAGCTGTTGAGAAACAATCAGCAGTCAGAATGCTTAGTCACATTTTATTTCTTCAATTATGAGAAGAAAACCAATATTATACTTCTGTGGGCCTAGCCCATTTCAAGGCAGCATGGAGGAGAAGGCAGAGGAAGTGAAGGCTCTATTAAGAAGGGAGGGATACTCTCTCCCAGCTGCTCTTATGATGAGGAAATAATTACTTAATGGCTGGACAATTTGGAAAGCAGCTGTCAGTGGTGTAGGGACCCTGCTGCCCTAAAAGGAAAAAAAAAGAACTAGACTTCTTCTGTTCTATATCCCACAATAGACAAATTAGCAATGTAGTAATGATTTAACTCCTGGTGAGGAATGTTCTTTAGAGTCTCTTGATGAGTAAAGGTCTGAGGGGTTGATAAAGTATCAAAGCTTGCATTTTAGGAATAAATCTTAACAGCATGAGAATCTGACAGAAACAGAGGTTCATAGGAAATGTATAGGCTCCCCCTACTTGATATTGCTGTAATGGATGGTCATTAGTTTTACTCCCTGGGGTAAAATAAAATCAAAGTAATAACATGTGAGTGCAACCCTTCCTTTATTTCTGGGCCACTTTGTTCTAAACTTCTTTTGTTAAGTTTAGAAGAAAAGAAGATGCCTGATGGCATAATCTGGGTAAACCAGTTGTCTCATCCATTTAGGAGCCAGTAATAATGAAGTGAGAATTAGCTGCCTCCCTTCCTACTGAGTATAGGTAAGCGGGTAACTGGAGGAGGAGCTTTGCCCATATTTTCTCAAATGATCCTCAGTTATTTGAGAAAGTCTCATGTGTCTTCATCATCCAGATGATAAAACTGAAGCTCAGTTGACTTACTTGCCTAAGCTCACCCAACATCATTGTCTGGAATCACATTGACAAGTTAGAATAGTGGTCAAGGGATTTCAAGTCAGCCTAATTGAACCCAGAATCATCACTGTGTAATCTGGGACAAGGGACTTGCCTTTGTGGCCTCAATTTCCACTCAATATAGTGCCCAGCAGACTAGGCGTTCAAGTCAATGGTTGTGATTATTATGAATTTTACTTGACTTCAAAGCCCTTGCTCTTTGTACTATATTTTTCTATCTTGAGAATAACAAGCGTATGCATAAAAATTTTAAATAAAAACAGATAAATACATCCAGCTAAAAGACATCCGCTTGATACAAAGAAACAGGATGTGTTAGCTTTCCTAACATTACATTTCTGTTAAGAAAGAAGTGTGAATCAAAAGGATGGTCATTAAATACCCGTAGCTCACCTCTCTACTCAGAGAATTAACTTGCATGTTGTCAGTGGTCCAAGCAGAACCTGTGTAGTATCTTGCATTCTGAGAAGTTGCAGGAGTCCATCTTTCAATATGTTCCCTCTGGAAGGAAGGAAATAATCACCTAATCTCATCATCTCCAGATTGAACAAGATCTGCTGTATTACAAATCTGCTTAGCCAAGGAGCAGCTCTCACAGCTTGCCTTCTTCCAGCTGTCTAAATACTGCTGAGCTCCAAAACCTGTCTTATTCCTGCTTCCTCCCCAAATCCTGCCTCAGGGCTTGTAGGCCACACTGACTTCTTTCTCCTTTCCGGACTTCCCAAGTCCTTTGCGACTGTCACACATTTGGGAACTTGCTTCTATTGTCTTCTAGTTCAGTTTAAACCAACAGCTGTTTCTTGAGATTGGGGAACATACTAGAAATAATTTTTGGTCCTTTCAGTGTTTGGCATTACAAAACAAGAATAACAGAAGAATGAGGACACACTCAGTTTTTAACTCTGGAGTTAACGTTTTCATAACCGGCATTGCTTTACCCTCAAAAGCCTCATGGGCTTCCCAGTTGGTGCTAGTGGTAAAGAACCGCCTGCCAATGCAGGAGACTTTAGAGACTGGGTGTGGTTCCTGGGTCAGGAAGATCCTTGGGAGGAGGACACAGCAACCCACTCCAGTATTCTTGCCTGGAGAACTCCATGGACAGAGGAGCCTTGCAGGCTACAGGCCACAGGGTTGTAAAGAGCTGGAGACAACTGAAGCGACTTAGCATGCATGGGTACAAGCATGTACTAGAATCACCCGAAGGTTTAGGTAATATGCAGATTCTTTGACCTGACCCCTAAAAAATCTAATTCATCAGTCTAAGATGGGGCTGTAGAATTTGTATCTCTAACAAGTTCCCAGCTGATATTGATGCTGCTGATTCCCTGACTATGTGAGATGTGAAACTTCCTTCACCTTGGGTTGTTGACTTCATATATCTGACCTTCAAAGTATTCAGCTTTTATCATTTTCTTCCTAAAATCAGTATTTTATGGAAATATCCAAAAAACAATATAGACACTGTGTCTTCACTAGCAAAGTAATTTATAAAGCTTAAGGAAAAAAAGTTGTGTGGACTAATTCACCATAATAGATTGTCCATCTCTAAAGTGAAGAGAGGGAGTTTTAAGTATCTAAAAATGAAAATATTTTGTTTTAGAATTTATTGGGACTTCTCTTCAATGGGCTGGTGAGCAAAATATTGACCACTTTCTCTCTTCTTTCTTTGAATAGACATTTTCCACCATCTAGCTTAGATCATTTTAAATATCCAAACCATTCCTGATCAATTACAAGTTGTCTCTGCCCCTTTAGGTGGCCTCAGTTCATTAGGGTGTTTTGTCCTCTCTTGCTTGTGACTGAATTACTGCTTTCTTCTTATCTTCGGGGCCCACAGCATGGAAACTCCAGTATGCCTTCTGCCAGTGGAGACCCTACTATTCCTTTCAGTCACCTCTACATTTTTTCCCTCTATTTCTCTTATGTCACAAATACTGTGAAAGGCATCCTAGGGATGGGTAATATTAAAAAGTAAGAAAAAGAGGGATAATGAGAATAGGGGACTAACACAAGGCTTGAAGGAACAAATTTATTTTAGGATAAGGAATAATCCAGGAAGAAAGACCTGAAGTGGAAATCAAGAAGTTATTCAGAATTTTGTTTCTAAGTAATCTTTTCAATTTACATATTAATATTCACATTGAAGTCTGAGTAAAAGAAGAGAGAGTCATTCAAAAAAAATTATCACAAGAGTAGCCTATACAATGGAAATAGCCACCACTTATTGATAACGTATTGTAGTCTGGGTAGATACAGAGTGAGGTTTCTTAACATTGGCTGCACGTCAGAATCACCAGGGAAGCTCTAAAAAAACCCTAGTCCTGAGGCCTCATGCCAGACCTATACATCAGAATCTCTGAGGATGAGACCCAGTATATTTAAGGCTACATTTTTACAATGTGCAGCCAAGATTGAGAACTATTCTCAGTAGTGGCTGGAGCCAGCTCTTATTATCGGCTCATAAGAGCCAGTATATTTTGAGGAACTTTGTGAATTCAACATATCTGTAACTTAATATTGATCACAGTGGGAGTGTTTTCACCATGGTAACTGGCAAGTCATTTTTTTATCTCTCTGGAGAATGGACTGCCAAACATAAAGGGTGATGCTTGGGTGAAATGAGGGAGGCAGAGGAATGAAGGAGACATGTTTGCTAATGATGCCAGGACCACTAGCTGGAACCAGGAGGTGTGACCGCTTCATCGGCACAAGCAGTCAGCCCTCAAAAGCCCTGTGAGTGGTAATGGTCACAATATCCATTTAATGATGAACCAACAAAGGCTCAGGTTTCATTAAGTGCCTGCTTCATGCACACTGATTGTAGTTGAAAGGAATCAGAACTGAGATCAACTGTGACCTCTCTAAGCTTATAACTCAGTCGTGAGCCTGGGAATATCACTGGCTGCTGAGGAGTAGAAGTGAGCAGGGAATTTTTGTAAAAGTATACTCTCCTTCACGTCAGGTAATTTATGAAGCAGTGAGAGCCTAAAAGAGAGAGTTTAGATAGAATTTACATGAACATATTTCTAACTCTGATGCTGGGAGGGATTGGGGGCAGGAGGAGAAGGGGACAACAGAGGATGAGATGGCTGGATGGCACCACGGACATGATGGACATGAGTTTGGGTAAACTCCAGAAGTTGGTGATGGACAGGGAGGCCTGGCGTGCTGCAGTCCATGGGGTTGCAAAGAGTCAGACATAACTGACCGACTGAAATGAACTGAACTGAACTGAACTGATTTCTAATTACTGTGTAATAGGTTATAGATTTAGTGTAGAGATGTGGTCCTAACATAGAAAAGGCTAACAATGAATGGATATTCTATTGAAGCGTCCTCTGTAGCCATAAACATATATTAACAGTTGATATTTAGGAGGGAACTCAAATATCATCTGGGTATTAAGTATTTGTGCTCCAGGTTGGTAGACTGAAAGATAAGACAGGAAGAGAGAGAGAGAAAGAGATGGAGAAAGGGGAGACAGAAAAATGGTGACCTTGTATTTCTCCAACTATCCAACTCTTCTATTAAATGAAGTGTACTCTTCAAGCTCTCTCCAGCCTGACTATCTCACGTGCCACTGTTTCCCCAATTCTCAGCAGCTGGATTCACCTTCTGTGTTAGAGTAAAAATGGAAGCTATTAGATTGCCAGTCTTCATCTTTAATCTACACACTTAGGCCTGCATATACGCACATTCTATCTTCCTTATCCCTTATTAAACTGGAGGAGAGAGTCTTCCTCTGCTTAAAGTCTCTCTCTCTCTTTTTTTTTAAATCCCAAACCTTGAATTCCTACGCATCATTTGCTTCACATGCTATCAGGATCCCTCATCCATTTCTCTCTTTCTCATTCTTTGGATCTGCTTCATTGGCTATTAGATATCCATAAATCTCTCCCTTGAAAAATGAATCTTACTCCACTCCGTACTTTTCCTTTCTTCTTTCATTCACAGCCAAAAAATATCAAAAGAGCTATCTATTCTTGCTAACTTATATTTCATTATGTTCTACTCACTGTTCAACAGACTCTAACCTGAGTTTCATTCCTCTGTTACCCTCATCATTCCACAAAACCGTATCATGAAAAAACTTCATTTTCACTATGTTTGTCTAACTGATACTTTGTATTCTTCAATTTAGATGAACTCAGTGGCATTTGATACCATTGATAACATTTACTTCTTGGCCTCCGTGATTTAATACTCTTGATTTTCCTCCTAGATGACTGACTACTCCTTTTCGATGTTACTTGAAATTTTTCGTTCTGCAACACAACCACCAAGTGCTGTACAAAATTTGGCAGAGAGTCTCTTTTCTCCACCCCAGGGTTTCTCAACTTTGGCACTATTGATATATGAGGCTGGATATTTCCTTCTAGGACAGAGTGCAAGTGAAAGTGTTAGTTACTCAGTCGTGTCCAACTCTCTGCAACACTATGGATGGTAGCCCACCAGGCTCCTCTGCCCATGGGATTCTCCAAGCAAGAATACTGGAACGGGTTGCCATTTTATTCTCCAGGGAAGCTTCCCTACTCAGGGATCGAACCTGGGACACCCGCATTGCAGGCAGATTCTTTACCATCTGAGCCACCAGGGAAAAGGGGAGCTATCTATATTGTGTTGAGGTTTGCTGAGCAGATTCCTGGCCTCTAAAGTCTAGATGCATTTCCCCAGTCAGGGCTACAAAAAATATCTCCAGACATTGCTGAAAGTCCTAGGAAGTGGGGAAGGGATGGAGGGTTGAAGTCTCTTCAAGTCGAGAACTACTGCCCTGCTCACTTCTTAAGTGAGCTTGTTCATGCTCATTGGCTTCTTTGACCATCATCACAAAAATAATAATTCATAAGTAGCATCTCTACCTCTGATATCTCCTATGGGCACCAGTTCCACATGACAAACTTCTCTCAATATACCAACCATGGAAGGCTCAAATGCATTTTACTTCTTGTTTTTGTCTTCGTGAGTCTCACCAGTTCAGTTCAGTTCATTTCAGTTGCTCAGTCATGTCTGACTCTTTGCGACAGCATGGACTGCAGCACACCAGGCTTCCTTGTCCATCACCAACACCCAGAGCTTGCTCAAATTCATGTCCATTGAGCCAGTGATGCCATTCAACCATCTCATCCTCTGTCGTCCCCTTCTCCTACCTTTAATCTTTCTCAGCATCAGGGTCTTTTCCAGTGACTCAGTTCTTTTCATCAGGTGGCCAAAATATTGGAGTTTCAGCTTCAGCATCAGTCCTTCCAATGAATATTCAGGACTGATTTCTTTTAGGATGGACTGGTTGGATCTCCTTGCAGTCCAAGGGACTCGCAAGAGTCTTCTCCAACACCACAGTTCAAAAGCATCAAGTCTTCAACTCTCAGCTTTCTTTATAGTCCATCTCTCACAACCATACATGGCTACTGGAAAACCCATAGCTTTAACTAGATAGACTTTTGTCAGAAAAGCAATGTCTTTGCTTTCGAATATGCTGTCTAGGTTGGTCATAGCTTTTGTTCCAAGGGGCAAGAATCTTTTAATTTCATGGCTGCAGTCACCATCTACAGTGATTCTGGAGCCCCAAAATTAAATTCTGTCACTGTTTCCATTGTTTCCCCATCTATTTGCCATGAAGTGATGGAACCAGATGCCATGATCTTCATTTTCTGAATGTTGAGCTTTAAGCCAAGTTTTTCACTCTCTTCTTTCACTTTCATCAAGAGGCTTTTTAGTTCCTCTTCTCTTTCTGCCATAAGGGTGGTGTCATCTGTATATCTGAGGTTCTTGCTATTTCTCCCAGCAATCTTGATTCCAGCTTGTGCTTCTTCCAGCTCAGCGTTTCTCATGATGTACTCTGCATGTAAGTTAAATAAGCAGGGTGACAATATGCAGCCTTGACGAACTCCTTTCCCTATTTGGACAAGTCTGTTGTTCCATATCCAGTTCTCGACCTGCATGCAGATTTCTCCAGCAGCAGGTAAGGTGGTCTGATATTCCCATCTCTTGAAGAATTTTCAACAGTTGTCACGATCCACACAGTCAAAGGCTTTGCTGCAGTCAATAAAGCAGAAGTAGGTATTTTTCAGAAACTATCTTGCTTTATCGATGATCCATCGAATGTTGGCAATTTGATCTTGGTTCCTTAGCTTTTTCTAAAACCAGCTTGAACATCTGGAAGTTCATGGTTCACGTACTGTTGAAACCTGGCTTGGAGAATTTTGAGCATTACTTTGCTAGCATGTGAGATGAGTGCAATTGTGCGGTAATTTGAACATTCTTTGGCATTGCCTTTCTTTGGGATTGGAATGAAACTGACCTTTTCCAGTCCTGTGGCCACTGCTGAGTTGTCCAAATTTGCTGGCATATTGAGTGCAGCACTTTCACAGCATCATCTTTCAGGATTTGAAACAGCTCAACTGGAATTCCATCACCTCCACTAGCTTTCTTCGTAGTGATGCTTCCTAAGGCCCACTTGACTTCACATTCCAGGATGTCTGGCTCTAGGTGGGTGATCACACCATCATGGTTATCTGGTTCATGAAGATCTTTTTTGTATAGTTCTTCTGTATATTCTTGCCACCTCTTCTTATTATCTTCTGCTTCTGTTAGGTCCATACTGTTTCTGTCCTTTATTGTGCCCATCTTCACATGATACGTTCCCTTGGTATCTCTAATTTTCTTGGAGAGATCTCTAGTCTCATAGGTATGTTTATTCATGCATGCGGGCAGCAGCACTGCTACAAGTCAACAGGATGTCCCACGTTCCCACAACACAGCCAGGCTGACATCCCATCCAAGGAAAGCTGATTAATGATGGCTATGAACAGGTGCATGACTGGGAACTTTTGAGGCTTTACTTTATCAGCACCCCTGACTTTATAAATGATGAAACCCATTAACACCATTCCTACCTAAATCTCCTGGTAAACTTGGGTATAGTAGGGCTTCTTGAGGATCCAAACACTTTTCATAAGGCTTTGAAACATCTCAGCACAGAACCAGCAGCTCAGTCAAATGCATTTTAAACTAAACATGATGAAAACTAAATTTATAATCCTCCTTGTTTTTTCCTAAAACTTAGTCTTCTTTTAGTGTGCTCTTCCTCAATAGATGGAATTACCTTGCATCCAGTTATCCAAGCTAGAAATGTAGATTCATCCTTAACCTCTCCTTTCTAATGTCACAATTTGAACCAAACTCATATTTTATTTTTGCACTTTCAGACAAAAAAGATTTCTTAAACATGAAAGTAAAAATTTTGACTATAAGGAAAAGAGTGATGAATTTAACTTTGTGAAAAATAGGGGCTCTTTTATCAAAAAGCAGCATGAAACAAGTAAAATAACATAGTCTAATCTATTTAAGATGAATAAATGACAAACTACAAAAAAGTTAAATGACCAAATAAAATAGTGTCCCAGAGTCATGAGCAGGCATGTCTCAGAAAAGTAACATGAATGGTTGATAAACATAAGGGAAAAAAATGTTCATTTAATCAGAGTAATATAAGATAAAAATCACAAACACATGCAGATATAATTTTTGACTTATACTAGTAATTTCCATTTAGATACACCACTACTTATGATGTTTATCTTATTTTGTTCACCACTTCTATCAACCTATCTTGATAGAAACAGGGTTACTTTTTTTTTTGGTCAAAGGTACGGGTGTTGGAGAAGACTCTTGAGAGTTCCTTGGACTGCAAGGAGATCCCACCAGTCCATTCTGAAGGAGATCAGTCCTGGGTGTTCATTGGAAGGACTGATGCTAAAGCTGAAACTCCAATACCTTGGCCACCTCATGCGAAGATTTGACTCATTGAAAAAGATTCTGATGCTGGGAGGGGTTGGGGGCAGGAGAAGAAGGGGATGACAAAGGATGAGATGGCTGGATGGCATCACCGACTCGATGGACATGAGTTTGGGTGAACTCAGGGAGCTGGTGATGGACGGGTAGGCCTGGTGTGCTGCGATTCATGGGATCGCAAAGAGTAGGACACGACTGAGCGACTGAACTGAACTGAACTAAACTATACTTACCAAAATTTTAGTACAGTCTAATGCAATAATATTTTCATTTATCTGAGGTGTCTTTATTTCAGTTTTATTTTGAAGTGTATTTTCCTGAATATGGCATTCTAGTTTAGTTGACATTTCTTTTGTTGATACATTGAAGATATTGTTGAATATATTATTCCACTATTTTCTCACTGCTCTTGCTGCTTTTGAAACGTCAGCTGTAATTCTGCTGCTCTAATAAATGTAATGTGTCCTTTAAAAGATAAAAGACATTATCTGCTGCTTTTCAGATTATCTCTTTGGCTTGGTATTCAGTATTTTCACTGTGATGTACTAAGCTGTGTATTCATTTTTATTTATCCTATTTGGGTATCATTGAGTTTCTTGAATTTGTAGATCATTACCTTTGCTTTGTTAAGGGAAATAATGATGCATCATTATTAACTTTTTTTTTTTTTCAGGGACTTCTATTTTTTAAAGACTAGATCTTACTGTATCTGCTATATTTCTTTACACTTTTCCAAGTTTTGCATCTTTGTGTTAATTCTAGGTGATTATAGGTGATTCATTCTAATTTATATTCTGGCTTACAAATTCCCTATGACTGTGTCTAATCTAATGCAAAATCTCCCCTTTGAATGATTGATTTTGTTTTCCATCTATAAGAAAGCTGATGTTTTAGTTTTGCCTCTAACAGTTTTATAGAATAATAGAGATGAAAGCCATAGCACCCATTTTCATGTCCACCCATGAATGGTAGCCCACCAGGCTCCGCTGTCCATGGAATTCTCCAGACAAGAATACCAGCATGGATAGCCATTCCTTTCTGCAGTGGGTTTTCCCCATCCAGGTATCAAACCCTGGTCTCCTCCACTGCAAGCAGATTCTTTACTGTCTGAGCCTCTAAGAAAGCCCCACATCCTTTGTTACCATTTCCCTTTTTATTTATTTTATTTTCTCCTTTCTTCTATCCTTTTTTTCTTTCTTTTAAAAAATTTTTATTTTATTATTATTATTATTTTTATTTTTTTACTTTACAATACTGTATTGGTTTTGCCATACATCAACATGAACCTGCCATGGGTGTACACGTGTTCCCAATCCTGAACCCCCCTCCCACCTCCCTCCCCATACCATCCCTCTGGGTCATCCCAGTGCACCAGCCCCAAGCATCCTGTATCGTGCCTTGAACCTAGACTGGCGATTCATTTCTTATATTATACATGTTTCAATGCCATTCTCCCAAATCATCCCACCCTCTCCCTCTCTCACAGAGTCCAAAAGACTGTTCGATACATCTGTGTCTCTTTTGCTGTCTTGCATACAGGGTTATCATTACCATCTTTCTAAATTCCATCTATATGCATTAGTATACTGTATTGGTATTTTCTTTCTGGCTTACTTCATTCTGTACAATCGGCTCCAGTTTCATCCACCTCATTAGAACTGATTCAAATGTATTCTTTTTAATGGCTGAGTAATACTCCATTGTGTATATGTACCACAGCTTTCTTATCCATTCATCTGCTGATGGACATCTAGGTTGCTTCCATGTCCTGGCTATTATAAACAGTGTTGTGATAAACATTGGGGTACATGTGTCTCTTTCAATTCTGGTTCCTCGGTGTGTATGCCCAGCAGTGAGATTGCTGGGTCATAAAATTACTAGAGCTAATCAATGAATACAGTAAAGATACAGGATATAAAATCAACACACAGAAATCCCTTGCATTCCTATACACTAATAATGAGAAAATAGAAAAAGAAACTAAGGAAACAATTCCATTCACCATTGAAATGAAAAGAATAAAATACTTAAGAATATATCTACCTAAAGAAACTAAAGACCTAAATATAGAAAACTATAAAATACTGGGGAAAGAAATCAAAGAGAACACTAATAGATGGAGAAATATATATACCATGTTCATAGATCTGAAGAATCAATATAGTGAAAATGAGTATACTACCCAAAGCAATCTATAGATTCAATGCAATCCCTATCAAGCTACCAGTGGTATTTTTCACAGAGCTAGAACAAATAATTTCACAACTTGTATGGAAATACAAAAAACCTCAAATAGCCAAAGCAGTCTTGAGAAAGAAGAATGGAACTGGAGGAATCAACCTGCCTGACTTCAGGCTCTACTACAAAGCTACAGTCATCAAGACAGTATGGTACTTTCTTTTCTTTCTTCTTTTTTCTTCCTACATACCCTGGTAATTCCTCATGCTCTGGCAGGCTCTTTGATATCATGAGCACCACTTTAATTTTTGCTGAGTATTTGTTGTTTTTTGCATTAAGAGTTATGATGAAGTAATCTGTTTTATCATTATTTCTCATAAATACTTCTTTATATCACAACACATTAAATTTGTAATTTAAAAATATAGTTGTTTCATGTGTTTTATCTTTTCCCCTTCATTTCCCCCCAAATTCTATGACAAGATATGTCTCATTTTTCATACCTCTAGCACCTCACATTTTGCGTAAAATATAGTAGCTTCCAAATAAATGTCTTTGAATAGTTTCAATTTGAAAAACAAAATGAATGAAAATTTATTTGCCTCTCATATATAAGGTAGGCAAGATAATACTCATGTTACTGATCTGATAAAAGAGTTAGAGTTAATAATCACTGAAATAAGAAAGTAATGGTTGTAAATTATTGTGTTTATAACAGCAGATGTTATGAAATAACTGGCCTGAATGTGACTGATTATATAGCCTGCTGATTCTATTCTACTTCAAATATTTTGTTACTTTAAGTTGACTGAGAGGCTACACTTTTCATAGATTTTCCCAGGTGGCTCAGTGGTAAAGAATCCGCTTGCTAATGCAGGAGACACAGATTCAATCCCTGGCTTGGGAAAATCCCATGGAGAAGAAAATGGCAACCCCCTCCAGTATTCTTGACAGTCCATGGGGTTCCAAAAGAATAAGACATGACTAAGCAACTAAAGAGCAATAACAATACACTTTTTATAACTTTGACCATTTACTCATACTTTTCAAATTTTGAG
Organism: Capra hircus; assembly: GCF_001704415.2. NCBI lineage: Eukaryota > Metazoa > Chordata > Mammalia > Artiodactyla > Bovidae > Capra > Capra hircus. The sequence continues at coordinate 12,479,451 of NC_030828.1, read as the reverse complement.
CAATGAGCATTGATTTATGTTTGCTGTGATGGAAATGGCCTTTCAAGGAAACATTGGACATACTTGCTGTCAGTTTGAATCTGTTTTGCTTTTGATGGCTCTATTTTTAGATTTTTGCAGTATTTGTGGTAAAGAAGCCAGTTTTCAGATATGAATACTATGTCAAGTATTTGTATTTTCCTAATATCCAGTGTTTAAAATGACCAGAAACTATTTTAAGAAAAGACATCTCCCTGTGAAGATATCTCCCTGTGTCTTATTTTTCCCTTTTAGCCTTTGAAGGATGAAGTGAGAGGTATAACAGTAAGGATACTCTTTCTGTCTTGACTCAGTCCAGTAAGGACCATTCTAGTGGTATATGCAAAGTAGTATGTGGCCAGGATGAGTGATGTAAATATTATAGCTGTCTCCTGTATTTCACCATCCACTGCCAATTTTTTGCTTTCTCTAATCATTTACAAGTGTTGATACCTCTTTTGCTTCCAGGGTGATTTACCGTCACTGTTCAGTCCAGGAAATTATTGAATGTTACATGATGATGAAGAAGATGATGGCCATATAAAATCCAATACTCTGAAATAGGATCAGATTTCAGTGTTAATATCAGTGATTTCAGTGTTAATATCAGTTCCTCTTGATCCTAGCATTATTAATTTTCTCTTACATAAAGTGAATAATTTGGAGTCAATGGTATTTTTTTTTTCCTGTTTTAACTCTTTTCACTTTAAAGCATATGCAATTGACCCTTTCTGTTTTGGCTGAAGCTACAAAGATCAAGAATAAAAAAAACAACAGCTTCTAGTTATCCCCAAAGGCAAGTGCCAATCTACTTAATGGTACTCAAAGAAAAAAAAAAAAATTGTTTCTTAATGGAGCAGCAAGCATTTCAGGAGGGAGAGTTTTTGTGGTATAGCACTGATCTGCATACTGCAAGAGTTTGACATCCTAGCACTATTTCCCTAGCAAGCCTGCGATAGAAATGCCTGTTTAAAAATATCAACCCCAAAATATAATTTACATATTTCTCTCACACACATAAGAGAGTAGTAGTACTTCTCATTGCAAACCTCTTGCCAACTGATCATCCTCATCGAAATTGGAAACAGTTTAAAATTGAAACATGAAGATAATTTTCTGAAGAGCGCAACATCCACACTCATGAAGAACAAAGATACATGGTCTCCTCCACCCACATCAGTTGAGAGGCTGAGTGAGCCCTTGAAAGACCTGTCATGTATCCTGTAAGTATTAGAACCATGACATCTGGTATGAGATGTGTCTTGAGTCATCTGAAACAGCATATGGAAAATGCAGAGGGAGAGAGTTTAACTGAAAGAAACTCTTGTCCAATCAGGGACACATTCTCCATAAGCATGTTTAGTAAATCATTTAAAGAGATATCTGTGGGGAGTGTCCCAAATCCTCCAGAAATCATTTATGATAATTACTTGTTCTAAATAAATATTTACTCTTTTAAGAAACTCATTTTGTTGCAGTAAAATATATACAATACAAAATTTTAATCATGTTTATGTGTACAATTCTGTGTTATTAAGTACATTCACACTGTTCTGAAACTGTTAATGCCATCCCAGCTCTACAACTTTTTAATCTTTCAAAACTAAAAAGCTGCTCCCATTAAACACTAACTCTCTAATTCCTTTCACTACAGACCTTGAAACCACCGTTCTTCTTTCTGTCTATAAATTTGACTACTCTGAATGGCTCTCATAAGTGGGATCATACAACATTTGTATTTTTATCATTGGTTCGTTTCACTTACTGCAATGTCTTCAGAGTTCATTCATGTTGAAGCATATGTCAGAATTTTCTCTCCTTATTGAAGGCTGAAAATATTCCATTGTATATATTTGCTATATTTTGTTTATCTATTCATCTGGCAATTGTTGTTTAGTTGCTCAGCTGTGTTCTACTGTTTGTGACCTCATGGACTGCAGCTCACCAGGCCTCCCTGTCCATCACCATCTCCCAGAGCTTGCTCAAACTCATGTCCATTGAGTCAGTGATGCCATCCAACCATCTCATCCTCTGTCGTCCCCTTCTCCTCCTGCTTTCAATCTTCCCCAGCATCAGGGTATTTTCTAATGAGTTGGCCCTTTGCATCAGCTGGCCAAAGTATTGAAGCTTCAGCTTCAGCATCAGTTCTTTCAATGAATATTCAGGGTTGATTTCCTTTAGGATTGACTGGTTGGATATCCTTACAGCCCAAGGGACTCTCAAGAGTCTTCTCCAACACCACAATTTAAAAGCATCAATTCTTTGATGCTCAGCTTTTTTTATAGTCCAGCTCTCACATCCATACAAGACTACTGGAAAAACCATAGCTTTGACTATATGGACCTTTGTGAGCAAAGTAATGTTTCTGCTTTTTAATATGCTGTCTAGGTTTGTCATAGCTTTTTTCCCAGTGAGCAAGCGTCTTTTAATTTTGTGGCTGCATTTGCTATCTGCAGTGATTTTGGAGCCCAAGAAAATAAAGTCTGTAACATTTCCATTGTTACCCCATTTATTTGCCATAAAATGATGGGATTGGATGCCTTGATCTTAGTTTTTGTCCACCTGGCAGTGGACATTTGTTATTTCCATCTTACATATATTGCAAATAATATTGCTATGGAATTGTTCCTTGAAATATATATATTAGATCCTGCTTTCATTTATTCTGAGTATATACCTAGAAGTAGAATTATATAGTATTCCAATGTTTAATTTTTATGAAAACATCATATACTAACCATCATACTATTCCCACACCAGCAGCAATTACATTATTTTACATTCCCGCCAGCAATGCACGAGTGTTCTCATTTCTCCGCATCCCTGTCAACATTTGTTTTCATTTTTTGTAGTAGCCATGCTAATGAGTATGAAGTGATATTTAAATATGGCTTTGATGGCATTACCCTGATGATCAGTGATGTTGAGCAACTCTTTGTGTACTTATTAGTTATTAGTTAATCAAAAAAGACATTTATTCAACTCCTCTGTCCATTTTTGAATTGGAGTGTTATTGTTATTTTTGAACTATTGGAATTTTCACACATATTGGATACCATTTTCTTATCAGATAGATGATTTTACAACATTTTCTTCCATCTCGTAGGTTGCCTTTTCACTCTGTTGATAATGCCCATTGATGCACAAAACTTTTAAATCTTGATGAAGCATAATTTCTCTCTCAATTTCTGGCGTTGTTGCCTGTGCTTTTGGTATATTCAAGTAATCATTGCCAAATTCAAACTCACGAAGCATTTCCCCTATGTTTTCTTCTAAAAATTTTATATTTCTAGCTCTTACATTTAGATTATTGATGCATTCTGAGTTAATTTTTGCATATGGTATAAGTAAAGGGCCCACTCCGATTCTTTGGTATGTGAATATCTAATTTTCCTAAAATCATTTGCTGAAAAGGCTGTCCTTTCCACATTGAATGATCTAGGCAACTTTGTCAAAGTTGTTTGACCATATTCTAGGGGTTTATTTCCAGACTCTTTATTCTGTTTCACTGTTTCATATGCCACTCCCACATTGTTTTAATTACCATATCCTTGCAGTAAAATTTGATATCAGGAAATGTGATTCCTCCATTGTTCTTTTGTTCTTTTCTGATTGTTTTAGTTATCCAGGTGCTTTGAGCGTCCATATGAATTTTAAGTTGATTGATTATATACCGATCCCTTTGGGTAGTCTTGCATCTTAATATTAAGCCTTTCAGCTCATGAATACAAGACGTCATTTCATTTATTTGTATCTGTTTCAATATTTTATGATTTTTAGTGCAAAATCTTCCTTCTCCTACATTCTTGAGTTCCTTCCTGAGTATGTTGCTCTCAGTTCAGTTCAGTCACTCAGTCGTGTCCGACTCTGCGACCCTATGCATTGCAGCATGCCAGGCCTCCCTGTCCATCACCAACTCCCAGAGTTCACTCAAACTCCCTCTATTTGATGCTATATAAATGGGATTCTTTTCTCAATTGACTTTTTATGTTATCCATTGCTAATGCACATTGATGCAAATTATTTTTGATGTTGATTTTGCATCTGCAGCTTTGCAGAATTTGTTTTTTGATTCTAACTTTTTTTTGTAGAATCTTTAGGGTTTTCTGCCATCTGCAAGGAGAGATGATTTGCTTCTTTGCTTCTGATTTGGTTGCCTTCATTTTGCTTCTTGCCTAATTGCTCTGGCTAGAACTTATAGTACTATGTTGAAAATCAGTAGCAAAAATTGGCAGGCTTGTCGTATTTTTCATCTTAGAGAAAAAACTTTCAGTTTTTTATCTTTGACTATGGTGTTATTAGCTTAGCTATGGGTTTTTCATATAACACCTTTACGATATTGAGGTAGTTTCCTTCTATTCCTAGGTTTTTGAACGTTCTGTTGTAAAAGGGGGTTGACTTTTGTGAAAGGCTTTTTCTTACTCAATTTAGATGACTATATGGCTGTTTTCTTTCATTCTGTTAATGTAATGCATCACATTGACTGTTTTCCATCTGTTGAATCATCCTCCAATTCCAGGAATAAATCCCACTTGGTCACTGTACAGTCTTTTCACTGTGATGTTAAATTTGATGTACTGGCATTTGGTTGAGGATTTTTTTTCAATATTCATTGGAGATAACGGTCTCTATTTTTCTTTTCTTGTAGAATCTTTATCTAGAATTGGATTCTAGATAATGCTGGCCTCACAATGTATGTTGGGAGGTGTTCTCTTCAAATTTTTTTGGAAGAATTTGAGAAGGGCTTGTATTACTTCATCTTTAAATATTTGACAGAATTCACCTGTGAAAACATCTGGTCTTTAACTTGTCTTTATTGGGAGGATTTTGATTACTGTTTGAAGGATATGTATTTATAATTATATAGTTTTGAAGAATCGATCATTTTATCATGGTATAGTGTTTATCTATTTCTTTTGTAACAATTTTCACTTAATTCTGTTTTGTCCGATATTATTATAGCCACCTCTACTTGTTTTTGATTACAGTATGCATGGAATATCTTTCATTTTCCATTCTTTCACTTTCAACTTGTGTCCTTAGATCTAAATTGAGTCTCTTAATGATGGCTCACAATTGGATCCTGTTTTTTGATTCATTCTCCCAATATATGACTTGTCATTTTAGATTTAAATCAATTTATTCTTTAAAAACATTTATTTACTTATGTTTTGGCTGTTTTAGGCCTTAGTTGTGACACATGGGTTCTTCACTGCAATCCTACACGTTGCAGTGTGTGGGATTCTCTCTACTTGTGGTACATGGATTCAGTTGCCACATGGCACGTGGTATCTTAGTTCCCTGACCAGGAATCAAACCCATGTCCCCTGCATTGGAAGGTGGATTCTTAACTACCAGGCCACCAGGTAAGTCCCCATTTATAATTAATGACTGATAAGGAAGAACTTACTTTGACCATTTTATTATTTGCTGTGAATATGTCTTGTTTCTTGTCCCTCATTTCCTCTCCTTTGGTTTCCTTTATATTTAGTTGATCTTGTTGTAGTGAGTGACACATTTTGATTCCTTCTTTGTTTCCTTTTGTCTAAATGTTATAGATACGTTCTTTGTGGTTACAATGGGGATTACATATAACATCCTAAAATTAAGATTATCTATCACAAATTGATCACAATGAATAACTAAATCACATACACACACACATACAAAATTTGTGTATATGTGTTTATACTTGTCTTTCTATTTATCCTTTTTTGATTAGAATGTGACACTATAATAAGTCTTACAAAAAGGAGAATAATGGTATTTAATTTAAAAGTCCATTTATCATTGAGGAAATTGTTTAAAGGCATTAGTTTGCAGTTAGAAGGCTTAAATTTTTATCTTTGGTCTGCTTTTATTGGGGAAAGTTGTTTATCCTCTAAAAACCCCAGTTTGTGTTACTTGTTAGTTGAAGATTATGTAACTAGGCTTATAGTCCCTGAAGAAGGGCATGGCAACCCACTCCAGTATTCTTGCGCAGAAAATCCCATGGACAGAGGAGCCTGAGGGTTACAGTCCATAGTGTTGCAAAGAGTTGAACATCACCAAAGCAACTGAGCTTCTTGTTATAGTAAGAATAAAATGAGCTAAATCAAGTAAAGATCTTAGTATAATTCCTGACAGTTACAAAAAATAGCCTTCAAAGAATGGTTATTCTCATCATCTTTACTATTCATTGTTAAATATTTAAAGAAGGAGGTTGTTTGGTTTACCTACATTACAGTTGGGAAGATTAAGGCCAAGTGTTTAATTGTTTTGCTCATAATTACTTAGAAGTTAAATATACCTATAGCTTGTAAAATGAAGAAATTATCAACATCTTCTTTCATCTTTCCATTAGTTCATTGAGAAGTGCAAATTTTAAATGTTTCCAGACTTTAAGCTGAATATGCAAGATCTTCTGGAAACATCAGGCAGGTGGGGTTGGATTTGGAACTTCTCTGAGAATTTAGTCCCTTTATTGCTCATATTGCTGGAAAATCAATGTCTGGTGCCAAACAAGTTGTTTTCTTCTCTTGACAAAAAGCAGATCAGCAAATTTTTATATTGCCATATTTTCAATGGCAGGAGCATCAACATTTTATAACAAGAAAAAAATTAAACTACTTCAATATTTGGAAGAGAAATGCCTGTAAATTTTTCACAACCATTCACCATCTGGAAAAGCAAGGTTTCACAGTTAGGCCTGATGATGTTTAGAGTCACTAAGCATCTTGGAAAATGATCTCTTACTTAAGATATTTCCTCCACAGGACATCACAATGTTCAATTTTCTACAACTTTACACTTGCTAAGGATTTATCATGGAAAGTTAACAGAAATATACATGAATGGCCAAGACTATAGCCTTTTTACTGGGAAATGTTTTGGGGCCAAAATGAATTATAGGTTCATGAGTAAAACCCAACAAATCTTGGCTCTTTACTTTTCTACTAAATTTCACATTCAAAAGTACTTGTGAACTGCTTCTCATGTGCCAAGCACTGGGTTGGAGATGGATAATTCGAGTAGGAACCTGTGTATCCACACTCCTCTACAGTGGAAACCTTACTTATGCAAAATCCCCCCACATCTTTCCCCACTCTCTCAGAGCTTGGCCAGATCCAATGTGCCTGTTCCCCAGAGTGCTTCAAGTCTGTACACATATAGCAAAGGGGTCTTCAGACATGTTGGAATAGCAATTGACTTCCCTTATATGAGAGCATGACAAGGTTTACTGGATCCAGACAGACTTGTACAGAGAGGCATCACCTATGCACGCTTAAATTGAGCTGAAAGTGTTGTTTTTCTAAGCCAAAGAGCCTTGCAAGAAATTTTGCTAATTAATATCTTTCTTTTCAGTTTACACATTGGAGTTCTGACCTCAATATGCAAATGAATGCAAACTAATACAGTAAGTCTTTCCTTATATGTTCCCCAATTATGTGAGTTTACTGCCTGGTTATGAGAGGTCACTCTGCTAGCCCCAGTTAGTTGGTCACCTGATTAAGGGCACATAGAGATTCATGTAGTTCATTAGCGATTTTTTGAAGGTTGAAGGCACAGCAGTTTTCTTCAGTGGGTATTTTGGTGACCTAGAGATTTAAATTTCATTTTCTTCTATAATGAATACATTTGTTTATTGTCCTAAATTTTTTTTTTCATGTTCTAGACATTGAAAGCTCCTTTTGAACTTGTGGGGCATAAGCCCTTGGATAAAGACCGTCTCTTTGCCAGGGTACCTCTGTGCAGGTCACGGTATGGCACTATCATCTGCAGATGCTCAATGGAAGCTTGCTGCTGAACTTCCTTACCCTCATCTGAGACGTTGCCTCTCTTCCCCTGGGTCTGGAGACCATGACATTTCATTTATCAGCTGCAATTTAAGGGACATCTACCCCCTCAGCAAGAAGCAAAGTTGAAATCTAATAGGTTCCGACTCAATCCTATGGAGACTAAAGTCCTACCTATTAAACAGAAAACCAGACTGTATAAAATTAAACCTTTGGGGTCCAAAGTTTTGACAGGAGGGCACTGAAAAGGAAGGACAGTTTCTTTGAGCTAAAGTAGTGAGAGAAAAGATATAGGGAGGTAGTCTGGAAATGTTGTCCCTAGGCAAACAGCCTTTCCTGGAAAACATGTTATATTTGAAGTTCTCAGGCTCCCTCCAGACTTAATAAATCAGCAGCTCTGGAGTAAGTCTAGCAAATCATGTTTTAACTTTTCAAGTGATTCTGATATAGGATTGAGTTTAACACCCATTCTCTAGATCGGCCACTCTCTTTTCACTTCATCACAGTATTGCCCAACGCTGACACTATAGTAGAAGAGATAGATACTGTCAGGCTTTGGCCAATTTAGTCTAAAGTTTAGAAAACTAAACCTGGTATTTGGTGACAACCTAGAGGGGTAGGTTGGGGTGGGAAGTAGGAGGGAGGTTCTAGAGGGAGGGGACATATTTATACCTATGGCTGATTCATGTTGATGTATAATAGAAACAAACACAATATTGGAAAGCAATTATCCTCCAATTAAAGATAAATAAATTAATAAAAATTTTAAAAAATAAAGATAAAAGGAAGTCAAACAACTATTGGTACCGGGACCTTATATTGCCCACTTGTGTCTTGCTAGTATCTTAGTTTAGCTCCTAGAAAAAAAAAATGATTAATAGATTGCTGTTTTAAACCAATATATACTTCTGTGAAAGGCTAGAACTCAAGCTAGAGTTCTAATGTGATTGCAGACCAAGAGAGAGGGTGAGTCCTGCAAGACAATGGACAGGAAAGCACCTTTTTCCTCGAGCATTCATAAAGTCAGTTTCTAATGCCGAATATTATTTCTTTAAATATTACCCTGTTGGAACTTGGATTGCTACAATCACATTCTGGATATTTTCCTGCCTTCAACATTGGCCTCTCCCAATATATTATATAACTAACATTCAGAAGGATATTCTTCTAGGGTCACTTTGCTTGCATAACTTCTTTTAGAAATGCTCCAGTTTGCAGGTTGGTAGCTCTATCTGTGCTGTGTATGCACGTCATCATGTGAATACCTCTGCGAGCATGCTAAGTCATTTCAATCGTGTCTGACTCTTTGCAACTCCGTGGATTAGAGTCTACCAGGCTCCTCTGTCCATGGGATTCTCCAGGCAGGAATACTAGAGCGGGTTGCCATGTGCTCCTCCAAGAGACCTTCCAAACCCAGGGATCGAACCCTAGTCTCTTATGTCTCCTGAATTATCAGGCAGGCTCTTTACCACTAGTGACATCTGGGAAGCCTCTGTTAATACCTCTGGGCTGTGCTACGCTTAGCCACTCAGTCATATCTGACTCTTTGCTACCCCTAGCAAAGAGTCTAGCAGGCAGGTTCTTTACCACTAGCGCCATCTGGGAAGCCCCTGTGAATACCCCTGGGCTGTGCTATGCTTAGCTGCTCAGTCATGTCTGACTCTTTGTGACCCCATGAGCCCACCAGGTTCTCTGTCCATGGGGATTCTCTGGGCAATAATACTAAAGTGGGTTGCCATGCCCTCCTCCAAGGGGCTTTTCCCAACCCAGGGATCGAACCCAGGTCTCCCACACTGTCGGCAAATTCTTTACCATCTGAGCCACCAGGAAGCCCAAGAATACCGGAGTGGGTAGCCTATCCCTTTTCCAGGGATCTTCCCTACCCATGAACTGAACCAGGGTCTCCTGCATTGCACGTGGATTCTTTACCAACTGAGTCCCTGGGGAAGCTTGACCTCTGTAAATGTCTCTCCACATAACTGGATTCTTCTCTAAACTAAGGGATTGCCATGGAGAGAAATAATGCATTAATTACCCTATGAAATTCATTTTTAGTATCTCTGAGATTTAGCAATATTCCTGAAAGTGATTTATGGGAATGTCACTCACCTGTGTTTATTTAATACATGAATAAAATTAGTTTCTGACCATGAGGTTTATGCTCCTCCTCTAGCTTTATCCCAGTCTTCCAGCCTTGCCCATCTCCTTTTCTACCCCTCTCATTTTTGACTCAACAAATCCCCCTAGGGCTGACTTCTTGTTCAACTGTTTCTTCAAGCCATTTCCCAGCCATTCCTTCCATGTCATGATGTGACACTATATTTGGCAGTTCAGAATTAAATACCACAGAGCAGGCAGTGTCAGAGAACCTAGTTCAAAGTTCAGGGAGTTTGTTCCTTTGGTCTCTCTCTCTGATCTAGAAATCTGAGAAATGTACTTCCTAAGCAACTGGACAGTTTGCTGTTCACAAATTTGCTCATAATTAGGCTTCAGATAAAGATTCACTTATTCTTTTTAATGGTGCTTCCCAGGTGGCACTAGTGGTAAAGAACACACTTGCCAATGCAGGAGACAGAGGAGACGTGGGTTCCATCCCTGAGTCGGGAAGATCCCCTGGCGAGGCCATGGCAACCCACTCCAGTATTCTTGCCTGCAGAATCCCATGCACAGAGGAGCCTGGTGGGCTGTGGTCCATGGGGTCACAAACAGTTGGACCTGATTAAAGCAACTTGGCATGCACAAGCATTCCTTGTAATGCAACTGATGACATGGTGAGATGTCAGACAATGAAAATTCAATGACTTCTCTCACTTTTAACTCTCAGAAGAACCAGCGCCCACTTGAAGCTCTGAACCTCCTCCACAAAGTCTGTGTGCTTCTTGATGTAGCTCTGAGTGTCCCTCCTCATCTGTTCTGCTCCCAAGCATTCTAGAATACAAACTAGAAATACTTGCTTTAGCCACACTATTCTACAGGTTTCTAAATTTCTAAGCCATTCTGAATATGTATAAAAAGTTAACCAAATGTCCTGTGCTCATGAAATCTCCCATGATAAGTCTTCAAAAGGATGTCGTCTTTTGAAATGGTTCTACTTTTGCCTGGAAAATCCCATGGATGTAGAAGCCTGGTAGGCTGCACTCCACGGGGTCACTGGGAGTCGGACAGGACTGAGCGACTTCTCTTTCACTTTTCACTTTCATGCATTGGAGAAGGAAATGACAAGCCACTCCAGTGTTCTTGCCTGGAGAGTCCCAGGGACGGGGGTGCCTGGTGGGCTGCCGTCTCTGGGGCCGCACAGAGTCAGACACGACTGAAGCGACTTAGCAGCAGCAGCAGCAGCTACATGTTTATAATTTTATTACCTCTGGTTTAAATAGCCACAACCCAAACCAAAGAGAAAGTAGAGTTGAATTATAATGATTGTTTGTCCCCATTAGAGTGACATGACCCTCTCCCTTTGTGGTTAGTTTTAGTCCTAACTTCATTAGTGAGGTCACACCTAGAGATTTCAAATTCTTGGGTTGGATAGGAAAACACAGCCTGGCCCCATCTCATTCCCAGTCTTCCATCTTCCACTTAGGAAATCAAATCACAAGGTGTCTTCAAGAACTGCTGGCTCTTGATCTAATGCTCATGGTATTCTGAAGTAAAAAATGCAAGTTTAGGACTTCCCTGGCTGCCCAGTGGTTAAGACTCCATGCTTCTAATGCAGGGGGTGCAGGTTAGATCACTGGTCAGGGATCTACCATCCCACATGCCTGATGCATGGTGCGGCCAAACAGAAAACGAGCAAGTTTAAGCCCACTAAAACTGCCACCACCCGCTAGCATTGTTCCACATGTCAATTTCACTCAATTTTTCTTTGCATTTGTTTGCACTGTTTTCACTTATATAGCTAACATTCATGTAGCATGAGTTCCCTTTAAAACATAAGGTAATGTTCCATAGGACTTGAAAGCATGGGTTTCACAGTAAAGTAGACAGGCTCCATTATTTATTACAGTAAGGATCTTAGAGAATTTGTTCCTCGATCATCAGTGTTCTCATGTATAAATTAAGGATAATAACGTCTATCTTAGGAACTGATGTGAAAATGTATTAAAGATTCATTCTGCAAATATTTTTAAACACTTTAAGGAATTGAACCAAGGGAAGAAGATATTAACATGAGCAAGACAATCTTCAACTCTTTCTGGGGCTCCTACCAAGAAGCTGTAAAAAATTGCAATTGTGCTAAGTGTCCTGAAGGAAACAGTGCAGCATGTTTTAGGAATCCATAGCATTGTCGCTGTTATTCAGTCACTTAGTTGTGTCCAACTCTTTGCAACCCCATGGACCAGAGCACACCAGGCCTCCCTGTCCCTCACTATCCCCCAGAGGTTGCTCAAAGTTGTCAGTGATGCCAGCCAACCATCTCATCCTCTGTCATCCCCTTCTTCTCCTACCTTCAATCTTTCCCAGCAACAGGGTCTTTTCTAATGAATTGGCTCTATGCATTAGTTGGCCAAAGTATTGGAGCTTCAGTTAAGCATCAGTCCTTCCAATGAGTATTCAGGATTGATTTCCTTTTGGATTGACCGGTTTGAACTCCTTGCAGTCCAAGGAACTCTCAAGAGTCTTCTTCAACACCGCAAGTCAAAAGCATCAATTCTTTGACTCTCAGCCTTCTCTATGGTCCACCTTTCACATCCATACATGACTTCTAAAAAAACCGTCACTTTGACTATAGGGACTATTTGTTAGCAAAGTAGTGTCTCTGCTTTTTAATACACTGTCTAGGTTTATCCATAGAGTACTAAATACATAATCTGGGTTCATGGAAGGACACTGTCACTATATGCATATCCAGAGGGTATGTCCAGTTGCCAAAGTAGGAAATCCCTAATTCACCTGTTACCAGACATTTTGGTTGAATGCCAAAAACAAGGAATAGAAAGCTAGACAAAGATGTTTGCTTGTGTTAGTCACTCAGTTGTGTCTGACTCCTTGCAATCCCCTGGACTGTAGGCCACCAGGCTTCTCTGTCTATGGAATTCTCCAGGCAAGAATACTGGAGTGGGTTGCCATTCGCTCTCCAGGGGATCTTCCCAATCCAGGGATTGAACCTGGGTCTCCTGCATTGCAGGCAGATTATTTACCATCTGAGCCACCAGAGAGGGTTTGGGGGAGGACAAAGAGGGAGAGCATACACTCTGAGTGAAGCCCTAAAAATCTCTTAGAAGCCCCCGAGGGCTCTAAGAAAACAAGCATAGGTCAGGCTGAGCCTGAATGTGGGCAGCCTCGTGGCCCTATAACGGAGGCCTTGCTGGATACATGCTGTGTTCTCAACAAGCAGCAACTACTATATTTATCATTCAAAAACTATGCATTCATTGACTTCTAGGAAGCAGGCGCTATTCTGATTAGTAAGTACTTTGACACTTCTTTATTTAAATGTCTTTTTTTACAAGATAACTAACAGGTCTTCCCCAGTGCAGGTATAATCCACAAATGTAAAATGTAGTTTCTTTGTTTGTTTAGTATTCTACACTTTAACATTCGCCACCCTCTCCACTATCCCCGTGGGACACTAAAGTCCAACTGTCAATATACTCAGAGTCTCCCCAGAACAGAAGTATGCCAGTCACCTCAGGCAAGAGATCTTAGCAGCTTGGCAGCTTTAAAAGACCTCAATTTGAATAAGTAGAGTACTTTTCTGGAAGGATTTAAAGTCATGTTATATAAGTTGCAATTAGAGGCTTCCCACAAATTATATATCACTCCAGTAAGTGCAGCAATCTTCCTACTGGGTTCATTGACTATTTCATGCGATTACACTTCATTGTTCTTCAGTGGTCACATAGATTTCTTTTCCTCTGTTATTTTTACATGCTTTATATTTATCAGCCAGGTTTGGACCCAGGGTGGGCTCTAGCTAGGTGTTTACAAAGCCCCCAATTAGGAACACAAAAAAGCAACATAACATATTACCTTCAAAAAATATTTTCTCAGCAGACTTATTTTTGCACTTCCTTTTCAGTCTGCAGGTGACAGTTAACATCAGTTGATCACATTTATTACAGTAAGTAAAAGATGCCCAGTGATGAAGAAACCCATTTACAGTAGTTAAATACAGCAGTCACCAGTACTGAGACAAGTTGACTTTTTTCACAGATGATAAAAGCAAAGTTAGTAAGGATATATCAGAGGCTGATCCCTGAGGCAGCAAACACTTTCGATTCATGGATGCATAATCAGACAGTGAATTCATACCATTGAATAGGGGATAATCTTGTCAGAGGCATTTTGCCTCTGCTAAACAGGTTCTGGGGAGATTTCAAAAGAAAAATGTTTAGCAAATGCAAAGTGGGTTTGATCATTTCAGGAAAATAGCTGGTTTGACATAACATCAGCATTCAGGTGGAAGATGAAAGTATTGCAATAGTCGACCCCACATAGAAGCTGGCTAACCAATGACTATCAGCTAGAAATTGTTTCAGGAATAGTGCAGGGGTCAGCCTGATGTGAGACAACCTCCTATTGTTAAAAACATAGAACCACATGATAGATATTTAGAAGCGTTAGACTTGGCATGGCTCTGTCACTTTCTAGTTCTCAAAAGCTAGACAAGTCATTTGAGTGCCCTAAGCCTTACGTGAACTGTGAAATTCCAGATGTTCAAGCTGGTTTTAGAAAAGGCAGAGGAACAAGAGATCAAATTGTCAACATCTGCTGGATCATCAAAAAAGCAAGAGAGTTCCAGAAAAAAATCTATTTCTGCTTTATTGGCTATGCCAAAGCCTTTGACAGTGTGGATCACAATAAACTATGGAAAATTCTTCAAGAGATGGGAATACCAGACCACCTGACCTGCCTCTTGAGAAACCTATATGCAGGTCAGGAAGCAACAGTTAAAACTGGACATGGAACAACTGACTGGTTCCAAATTGGAAAAGGAGTACGTCAAGGCTGTATATTGTCACCCTGCTTCTTTAACTTCTATGCAGAGTACATCACAAGAAATGCTGGGCTGGAAGAAGCACAAGCTGGAATCAAGATTGACAAGAGAAATATCAATAACTTCAGATATGCAGATGACATCATCCTTATGGCAGAAAGTGAAGAGGAACTCAAAAGCCTCTTGATGAAAGTGAAAATGGAGAGTGAAAAAGTTGGCTTAAAGCTCAACATTCAGAAAACTAAGGTCATGGCATCTGGTCCCATCACTTCATAGCAAATAGATGGGGAAACAGTGGAAACAGTGTCAGACTTTATTTTGGGGGGCTCCAAAATCACTGCAGATGATGATTGCAGCCATGAAATTAAAAGACGCTTACTCCTTGGAAGAAAAGTTATGACCAATCTAGATAGCATATTCAAAAGCAGAGACATTACTTTGCCAACAAAAGTCTGTCTAGTCAAGGCTATGGTTTTTCCAGTGGTCAAGTATGGATGTGAGAGTTGGACTGTGAAGAAAGCTGAGCGCCAAAGAATTGATGCTTTTGGACTGTGGTGTTGGAGAAGACTCTTGCGAGTCCCTTGGACTGCAAGGAGATCCAACCAGTCCATTCTAAAGGAGATCAGTCCTGAGTGTTCATTGGAAGAAATGATGCTAAAGCTGAAACTCCAATACTTTGGCCACCTCATGCGAAGAGTTGACTCATTGGAAAAGACTCTGATGCTGGGAGGGATTGGCGGCAGGAGGAGAAGGGGACAACAAAGGATGAGATGGCTGGATGGCATCACCAACTCGATGGAGGTGACTCTGAGTGAACTCCAGGAGTTGATAATAGACAGGGAGGCCTGGTGTGCTGCAATTCATGAGGTTGCAAAGAGTTGGACATGACTGAGCGACTGAACTGAACTGAACTGAAGCCTCTATTTCCTTATCTGTGAAAGGAAGCAATTAGACAGTCAACCTTTAAATTCCTTTTTGGTCATAAGATGCACAGTCTCTAGACTCAGATGCCAAGTCATTCCTTTATTAAAGTTATTTACTTATTTGTTGTTTATTTTTGGCTGAGCTGGGTCTTCCTTGCTGCACACAGGCTTTCTCTAGTTGTGGCAACCAGGCTCGGGAGTTGTGGTGCATGCGCTTATTTGCCCAGGGGCATATGGAATCTTCCTGAACCAGTGCTGGAACCTGTGTCCCCTGCATTGGGAGATGGATTCTTAACCATTGGAACCAAGGAAGTCCTCAGGTCACTTTTTAATTCTATGTCTTGGGACATCACTGTTTAATAGGTGGGCCTTACTTTCCAATATCTTAGAATAAAAATAATCATGTTTTATCATGTACTTTGAAGACTAATTGAGATAATATATGTGGAAATCCCTAGCAAAGAACCAGATTTACTAATCTTTCAGTCTTTTCTTTCAAACCATGTTCAGGAGCCTTGTTAACAAGAGTCTTGGAAAAGAATATAATTGTTCTTGAAGTGATAGTTGTTTGGCTTCAGGGTACCAGGTAGATCCCTACCTAGGAAAATGGTTTCTCAGAACTAACACTGGAAGAGATAAGCAGAGGAGAGCAAGATATGATTACAGAAGAGAAGGAAAGGCTTAAAATGTCCTTGGCAGGTAAGTGCAGTAGGAATGGCAGGACCGAACCTCAAGAGTGGAGAGCTGGCGCGTCTGTGGACACTGGTTGCTTGGTTCGCAGAGTTTGTGCTTCTTGGCTTCTTAACAGAGATACTCAGTAGAGAACCTAGTGAGAGGGGAAGGTCATGGAACTAGAGCTAGACATTGTGACAGAGATAACCAGTTTTCCTTTAAAAAGGCACATTCTTTCTTCTATGGTGTACAAGAGAGAGAGACTGCAAGAAATAGGCGGCAGGACGTATGGTAGTTAATTCAAAAAGATACAGTGTTCATTGTAGCACTAGTACGATAGCCAGGGCATGGAAGCAACCTAAATGTCCATCAACAGAAGAATGGATAAAGATGTGGTACAGATAAACAATGAATATTACTCAGCCAAAAAAGGAAAACATTGAGTCATTTATAGAGACATGGATGAACCCAGAGGCTGTCATACGGAGTGAAGTAAGTTAGAGAAAAACAAATATTGCATATTAATGCATATAGGAGTAATCTAAAAACATGATATAGGTGGTCTTACCATCACAGAATTAAGAGAACAAATACATGGATACTAAGGAGGAAAAGGGAGGGGCGGGAGGAACTAGGAGATCGTAGATTGACACATACACGCTGTTGATATTATGCATAAAATAGATTGGGCTTCCCTGGAGGCTCAGCGGCAAAGAATCCACCTGCTAATGCAGGAGGCACGTATTCAATCCCTAGGTCGGGAATATTCCCTGAAGAAGGAAATGGCAACCCACGCCAATATTCTTGCCTAGGAAATCCCATAGACAGAAGAGCCTGGTGGGATATATAGTCCACAGGATCACAAAGAGTCAGACATGGCTTAGCTACTAAACAACAACAAGCAATAAAATCGCTAACAAATGAGAACCTACTGTATAGCACAGGAAACTACTTCATGCACTGTGGTGACCTGAGTGGGAACGCAACTCAAACAAGAGGGCATATATGTATATGCCTGTATGTGCATGTGTACGTATATACATATATGTGTGTGTATTCTCATTTTGCTGCACAGTAGAAACTAACACAACATTGCTTACAACGGTAAAGCAATTATACTCCAAGTGTTGTAAAGCAACTATACTCCAAAAAGATAAAAATTAATTTTAACAAATTTGTGAGGCTGCCCACCCAGAGCCTTCGCCCTCCACCTCTGTATGCACATGTGGCCATGTGGTCTGCCCTCATTGGTGGTGTATGCATAGAAGTAATGTGTGATGCTTCTGGGCAGGGTTCTTACACAGTGGAGGCTACCTTCTGGCCTCTTTTCCTTCTCTCCATTAGCTGTCACATACAGATGTATCGATGCTTAGGAAAAGGTGAAATTTCGATGCCTAATATCACCAAGTTCCCCACATCCGGGAAAGCTGTCTTTGAACCAGGAATATCCATAGTGTATGTGGACATGAGTGAAAAATACATTTCTATTATATTAAGTAACAGAAACATGAATGTTTATTAGTTTTTCTAGCAAGAAGGATATACTGGCATGTGAACAGGGGTGGACCTCAAACACATAATGTTGAGTGAAAAAAAGCCTTATGTAAAATCATTACAGTCTGCATTATGACGTTCACACAGTATTCTAGAATGGGCAAAACTAATGGAAAAATATCAGAACATTTATTGTGTCTGGAGGTATGGAGTGCGGTTGACTGAAAAGAGTCAAGGGGCAGCTTTCTGGAATGGTTTTGTTGTTCAGTCACTCAGTTGTGTCCAAGTCTTTGCAACCCCATGGACAACAGCATGCCAGGCTTCCCTGTCCTTCACTAACTCCCAGAGTTTTCTCATACTCATGTCAATTGAGTTGGTGATGCTATCTACCCATCTTATCTACTGCCACCCCCTTCTTCTTTTGACTTCAATCTTTCCCAGTGTCAGGGTCTTTTCCAGTGAGTCAGCTCTTAGCATCAGGTGGCCAAAGTACTGGAGCTTCAGCTTCAGCACCAGTCCTTTCAATGAATATTCACAGTTGATATCCTTTAGGACTGACTGGTTGGATCCCCTTGCAGTCCAAGGAACTCTCAACAGTCTTCCACAACACTACATTTTAAAAGCATCAGTTCTTCAGCGCTCAGCCTTCTTTATGGTCCAACTCTCATATCCAAACATGACCACTGGAAAAACCAACACTTATATTGAAACATGACTACTGGTTGTATTTAACTATATGACCTTTGTCATACAGCTTAATGTTCTGTATAGTAAAATCACATATAGTTTATAGATGAACTGCTGAAAGTGAGAGAGATTAAGAGGAAATAGATTTCACTCTAAGAAAATCTCTGTGGGATTTGAATCCAGCTCTGACTCACCCTAAATCCTTTCTCCTTTCACTCTCTTCATGCCTCTGCTAGGATTAGTGGGTAGAACATTCAAATGGCTTGGTATGAGTCACTATGAAAAGACAGCTTCCGGAGGAAAAGAAAAAGAACTATGAGATTTTAAATTCCAAAGACAAGCCAGGTAAAAACCATACAAAGTTTCAACAATGTACTGCTAATTAGCTCTAATGCTTAGATCTAATGTGGGGTTTCTGAGGGTGGTGACATTCATAGATGACTAATTAACCTGGGCAGAAATCTATTTCATTTTCTGCCATGACACAGCCAATCAAGACTGGCTTACTGTTTGCTCATTTGGAAAATGATTAGAATTCCCATTTAGACTTAATTACAGTACAAAGGTTGACAATTATCTTCTCTATAGAAGCATCAAACGCTTCAATATCTCAGTGAACATGTGCCTGTAATTATGTGCATAATTTGTCTAGCAGGAAATGTAACTCAGTCATTACCTGGATCTTATTCCTATAATTAGGGATCATAAAAATTCCGAATGGGAAAACTGGGTTGTTGGGATATTAGGACTATTACAACATAAAAATCTGTGCAGAGCTCTTAGCCGGAAGTCAGTAGCAACCAACATCTCTTGGATTGCTGCCTTCTATTAAAACTAATTAGGAAGTGTAAGAGAAAGGTGAAAATTATGTTAAAGAGAAAGCAAAATACAACTGCTCTTCTAGAACTCAAACTGCAATTATCAAAAGTCCCATGGGCACCTTGAATTCAACACAACTAAAACCATCTCATTAAACATCCCTTGCTTCTTCTCCCATGTTGCCTGTCTTATACAGTGACTGGACATTCAAGAATCACCTGTAATAATTGTTATCTAGCTTCTTCCCACCAGCCAAGTCTAATCAATAAATATTCCATTCCCCTTCCTCATGTGGCAGGTCCATACTTCTGCCTTGATCATTGCTGTATGGTTTGCTTCATATGGTTTATATTTACAAAGGGAAAATACAAATTATTTGCCTTCCTCTGGCTTCTCTCCTCTGTTGCTCGTCTCCCACATTCTCCAAAGAATGACTTTCTCTAATCACAAGTTGCATTCTTTTAGTCTGCCATTCAGAAGAATCCAGAATGTCCACCCTTTCCTAAACAGCACTTGTGAGAGCATATCAAGTATTTTATGCTTTGGATTCTGTGCCAGCTAATGCTTTCTTGTCCCACTCTTCAATTTAGTACCTAGCTTCATCAGATGGGGCTTCTCTGATAGCTTATTTGGTAAAGAAGCCGCCTGCAATGTAGGAGACCCTGGTTCAATTCCTTGGTCCAGAAGATCCCCTGGAGAAGGGAAAGATTATCCACTCCAGTATTCTGGCCTGGAGAATTCCATGAACTGTATAGTCCATGGGGTTGCAAAGAGTCAGACACTACTGAGAGACTTTCATTTTTTTCTTTCATCAGATGACTTACTGAATGTGTAAGGCAATATGCTCATTAGTTATCTCTTGCAATGTGGCCAACTGCCCCAAAATTCGACTTCTAAAACCAAGCATTTTTATTTTGCTCATGATTTGATCATGAACGTAGAAGTAGTTTGACTGTGAAGTCATTTCTGATCAACATTGCATTGGTTGAGGTGGGAGAGTCTTCCTCCAGGACGGTGTCTTCACTCACATCCTGATCTTTCAGAGCTCCTTGGTCTCTCTCATGTAGCTTCCAGTTCTTCAGGGTTTCTCCCCTTGGCTTAGCCTCTTGCAGCATGGACATTAAAGGAAGTTTCACTTTTTCCATAGGGGCTGAATTCAGAGAAACTGGCATTAACAGCTGAACAGCTAGTTTAGAACTATGACAGAAAGTGGCATGGCAACAGTTCCACTGTAATTTAATGGTGAAAGTAGTCACAGAGCCCCTCGGATTTAAGAAGATGGAAAATAGACTCCGCCCCAAATGGGTAAAATGTCAAGGTCACACTGCATAAGAGAACATCGGATATATTTTTGTGCCCATCTTTAGAAAATAAAATCTCCCACAGTTATACTATCTCTTCCTTCTGAAATACCCATCACTCCAGTTTTATTCAACTCTTCCTTGCTTTTTAAGACTAACTACAGTGCTGGTTGCTCAGCTTTGCTATACATATTTGTCTCTCTTGCCAGAATACAAGTATGAGGTCTTGTCTTGTCTGCTTTATAATCTCTTGGATATAGCGCAGAGCTTGGTACCTGGTAGACATTGAATATCTGTTCTATTGATCATGAAGCTAAGTGAAGAAATATATAAATGTTTCTATTAATATATGAGTCCTTTATGCTTCATGTATCCCCTAGAAAAAGTTTAGGACCTATAGTTACCATGTTCTAAGATGGCTCCAGAGACCTCCACTTTCTGGCATTCAGGTGGTCTATACGACCATTACAATATGGCAGAAAAGATGGTAGAACACTCTGATAATGGGTTATACAAGATGGTGTAATTTCTCTCTCTTTCTCTCTCTCTTTTTCTCTCTGTGGGTCATTCTGTTTCTCCACTCACCTTAGTAGAAACCAGCTGTCACGTTTTGAGTAGCTATATGAGGAAAGCCACATGGGAAGGATCCGAAGCTTCCCACTGACAACCCCAGGCAACAGCTTGGCTGAAACTTCACAAGAGACATGGTCAGAACCACTATCCAAGCTGCTCCCAGATTCCTGACCCTCAGAAACAGTATGAGATAATAATGTTTGCTGTTTCCGGTTGCTGTGTGGGGGCACAATTTTTATGGAGCAATAGATAACTATTTACTAATAAGTACTGGTGAATGTCATTAAAAATATCAAGAACGAGGCAGTTCCCTTTCTTTTCTTGGATTCTTAGCTAAGACATTTTGTTGTTATTAATATAGACATCTGGATAGTAATTCCTATTTGAAACCAAATGCCTGGGCTTTTTCTCGATCATGAAGAACTTCTCAGATACAACCAAGAGAAAGCAATGATTTCACTTGCTAGAGTGAGTGTTTGTGCTAATTAGCAGCATGTTGAAGAATAGCAGGTCAAGTAGAAAATGTTGTGTACTTACTCTTCCAGCACATTTTCTTATAGAACAAACATGATACCTTGAAATGCAACCTTATTTTCCTAGTGCTAATGCTGTATTTCAATCTCTAATTGCTAAACTGATAAAACTTCTGATTATTTTGATTGAAAATAAGATTCTTTATTTTTGTCTCAACAATATTCAAACATGAATTAAAAATATATGATACTATCTGGCAAAGATCTTATTTCTATATACTTCTAAGAAATTCAGCAGAGGATTTTTAAAATGCAGAATCATTTATGATTCCATATTTTTATATTCAAATATACCCCATGAAAAGTTTATATTTAGAATAATCAAGCAAACCATGAATTATAAACATAACAAACATCATATGCACTAATTTAGTAATCCTGTTTATACCAACCTGTTCATCTGTATTGAGCTATTCACTGGTAACTATAATCAGAAAACAAATACTCCATCAGTTTTGAAGTTTATAAATGATATCTTAATGAATTCTTGGTACCCTGAAAATATATAGTGCATAGTCACATAGGTTATCTATAAAATTATGAAAATTTATACAGCATGTGGGAGACAAGTAGAGCTCAGAGAAAACTCATGCCTCACTGTATTTATCACTAAACACAAAAGTCTAAACATCTGAAGTGACAAGTTAGAAAAAACAACAAAATGAACTGAAGGAAGGCAGAAGGAACAATAAAAACAATTAAGAAACTAAAACATTAAAAGTTGGTCTTAAAAAGAAATAAAACTAGCAACGCTGAAATTGACTTCAATAGATTATTCACTAACCCATCAAGACAAAAATAAATACACAAAATAAAAAAATGAGGGGTAATAAGAGAAGGAGAAGTCAAAAGAATCGTAAAAATAGTACTACTCAATTTTAGCAAACAGATTTTAGAACAGTCATGAAATGGAAAATGTTTAGTAAAATTACTAAATCTTTCTACAGAAGGGCTATAAAACATAAGTCCAATTTCTCAAATAGACACAGATAAAAGGAATCAAAAATTGCCCTGGGGAAAAATCAGGAGGATTATACCAACCTTTAAATAGTAAATAATAATAACAGTATTTAAATTATTCTACAGCCATAAATGAAGAAAAGATTCCAAATACTTCTTATTAAACTGGCATTTCATTTTTACCAAAGCCTGATGAAGGGTAAACACACAAAGAAAAATATAAAAACATTAAAAAATAAATATTATAAATAAACTAGAAAATAGAATATCATGAAATATGTGATATTTGTATTTTTGTTAACATAAATATTAACAGATTGCAGCTGCTGCTCCTGCTAAGTCGCTTCAGTCGTGTCCGACTCTGTGCGACCCCTTAGATGGCAGCCCATTAGGCTCTTCTGTCCCTGAGATTCTCCAGGCAAGAACACTGGATTGGGTTGCCATTTCCTTCTCCAATGCATGAAAGTGAACAGTGAAAGTGAAGTCGCTCAGTCGTGCCCGACTCTTAGCAACCCCATGGACTGCAGACTACCAGGCTTCTCCGTCCATGGGATTTTCCAGGCGAGAGTACGGGAGTGGGTTGCCATTGCCTTCTCTGACAGATTGCAGCAGTACCCTTAAAAACAATACATAATGGCCAAGTAGAGATTATTACAGCAATGCAAGGAGAGTGAAACATGCAAAATCAAGAGTTCCCATCTGGTCTACATTTCTTTACTAACACATGTAGCTGTGAGCTAACATTCATTTTGCAAAGACAATAAGCCAAGAATTGTTCTAAATATTTTGCACCGATTATTTTGTTTTATCCTCTAAAACATTTCTTTCCTCATTTATAGATGTGGTACAGTTGGTAAAGAATCCTCGTGCCAATTCAAGAAATGCAGGTTTGATCCTTGGATCAGGAAGATTCCCTGGAGAAGGAAATGGCAGCTCACTCCAGTATTCTTGCCCAGAAAATTCCATGGACAGAGGAGCTGGCAGGTTACAGTACATGGGGTCACAGAGTTGGACATGACTGAGTAGGAATAAGGATAAGAAAAAGGGTAAATGCGGCAAAACTGGCACAGAGTAGTTAAGTCATCTGCCCAAGGTCACACAGCTCGTCATTGCTAGACCTGGAATATGATCCCAAGGAGTCTGAATCCAGAGACCATAATTTTACTCATTTTACACTTCTCTCCTCCATGGCCTAAATAAAGACATTTTTCCAATTT
The DNA here is from genome assembly GCF_001704415.2 of Capra hircus. Classification (NCBI taxonomy): domain Eukaryota; kingdom Metazoa; phylum Chordata; class Mammalia; order Artiodactyla; family Bovidae; genus Capra; species Capra hircus. The sequence goes on along the minus strand of NC_030828.1, from coordinate 12,455,542 downwards.
CCTAACGTTTCTGTTACACACTGCACACGTGCTGGAAATGATTTGTAATTACACCATTGAATGAGAGAGGCTGATTATATTTCTGCTGCATCTCAAAGGCCATGTGTGGTCCCACTGATGCTGATCCGTGCAAAGCCCCTAGCACACACATGGCCGTGCACATCCTCAGTCAGTTTGGGCTGCCATCATGATTGCCATGCAAAGTTTGTTCAGTACTTACTTTATAGTGCATCATGCGTAGTACCATGAGTTCATTTTACATTGGGCCTAAGATGTATATTTCCCTATATTAAATCTGATATGCTTCATCACTCCTCCAGAAAACCCAGTCAATGAGTTTGGAAAAAATTGTTGTTTGTCATTCAGTCACTAAGTCATGTCTGACTCTTTGTGACCCTGTGGACTGCAGACGCCAGGCTTCCCTGTTCTTCACTGTCTCCCAACATTTACTCAAATTTATGTCCATTAAGTTGGTGATTCTATCTAACCATTTCATCCTCTGCCGCCCCCTTGTCCTTTTGCCTTCAATTTTTCCTAGCACCAGGGTCTTTTCCAATGAGTTTATGCTTTGCATCAGGTGGCCAAACTATTGGAGCCTCACCATCAGTCTTTCCAATGAATATTCAGAATTGCTTTTCCTTTAGGATGGACCGGTTTGATCTCTTTGCACTCCAAGTGACCCTCAAGAGTCTTCTTCATCACCACAGTTCAAAAGCATCAGTTCTTCAGCGCTCAGCTTTCTTTATGGTCCGCCTCTTCCATCTGTACATGTCTACCAGAAAAACCATAGCTTTGGTTATAATGACCTTTGTCTGTAAAGTGATGTCTCTGCTTTTTAACATGCCGTCTAGGTTTGTCATAGCTTTACTTTCAAGGAGCAAACATCTCTTAATTACATGGCTGCAGTCACTGTCTCCAGTGATTTTGAAAACTAAGAAAAGAAATCAGTCACTGCTCCTACTTTTTCCCCTTCTGTTAACCACGAAGTGATGGGACTGGATGCCATGATCTTAGTTTTTGGAATGTTGAATTTTAAGCTACTTTTTCACTCTCCTTTTCCATCCTCATCAAGAGGGTCTTTAGTTCCTCTTTGCTTTCTGCCATAAGGATGGTGACATCTGCATATCTGAGTTTATTAATATTTCTCCCAGCAATCTTGATTCCAGCCTGTGATTCATCCAATCGAGCACTTCTCATGATGTATTCTGCATAGAAGTTAAATAAGCAAGTACTCCTTTCCCAATTTTGAACCAGTTTGTTGTCTCATGTCCTGTGCTAACTGTTGTTTCTTGACCTGTTGGAAAAATTAAGAATAAAGAAAATGTAATACACACATGCACATACACACACACACACACACACACACACAATGGAATATTATTTAGTCTTAAAGAAGGTTCTAATGTATTTTGTCACAAAATGAATGAACCTGGAAGACATGCTAAGTGAAATAGTCTGAAATAGAAAGAAAAATACTGCCTCATTTTATTTACGTGAGGAATCTAAGACTGTCAAGAAGGCATGGCAACCCACTCCCCACTCCAGTATTCTTTTTTGGAGAATCCCATGGACCGAGGATCCTAGCGGACTACAACCCATAGGGTCACAAATTCAGACGGGACTGAAGCAACTTAGCAGCAGAAGTAGAACATAGAACGGCGGTTGTCAGGGCCTGGGGGTGGAGGAAATGAGAGGATATTGCTCAGGGGGCACAAGCTTTCAATTATGCAGGATGGATAAGTCTGGAGATTTTATGGACAGTAACATGACTACAGTTAATACTGGACTGTACCCTTAAAATTTCTAGGGGAGTAGATCCCAAGCATTCTCACCACAAAAAAAGCAAGTAAGTCAGATGATGGATTTGTTAATTAGCTTGGTTGTGCTAATCATTTAACAATGTACACTTATATCAAAACATCAGATACTACACCTTAAATATATACAATCTTTATTTGTCAATTATATCTTAATAAAGATGAAGAAAAAATAATTATTCCATTAAATAGATGATGGCTCCCCAATAACTGTGTTTTATGTGTTCAGATATGCATGCGTTTTTAACCTGCAAGATAAACCCATGCAATTTGAAAAGGCCAAAAGGCTCAGAATTATTAGAAACAATAATGACAACAACAAAACCCAACCAACAAACAGGGAGCAATTTAGGGCACTGATTGCAACTTGAGCTTCCAGGTCTTTCTAAAAGGAAGGTGTTTTGCTCTCTACTGAACACCAGTGGAGAGGGCACCAGTAGGGCATCACTGAAGCCTTAATTCTGAATTTCATTTTTCTGCGGGTGAATGTTAGCATGAAGAGTGATGGAACAAGATTCCTGAAAGAGAAGTGCTTGATCCTTTGTTTCCATGTGAGTATACGAGCTCTTGACACTGATATCAAGAGGTATCAACTGCACCCTATCATTTGTATTTGTATCAAGTTTATCATGTGACTTAGTGCTAATAGGTCAGGATTTCAGGGCATTCCGCCTTGGCAGGACTCCTGGGAGGCAAAGGGGGATGGGCAGGCATCTGCATACCTGTGGAAAGGAGATAATCCATGCTTTTGCCTCCTGCCTCCTAGCAAAGAATAAGCTCTGTCAAGTGTCTCTGATTACACCGCATCATGTGACTCCTTAGAAAATAGCAATCAGTGTTAACTATGGAGGCTAACGCCATATTAAAATCAATTCAGAAGACCTGCCAGGATGTAGGAAATTGAGACTCCTTCTTAGTGTGAGACAGAATGCTGAGCAGTTAAACAACCACACAGGTTCCAGGGACACCCCTAAATCTTCACTAAGACTCCACACTCCCAAAGCAAGGGGTCCAGGTTCAATCCCTGGTTGGGGAGCTAGATCCCACATGCCACAATTAAGACCCAGCACAGCCAAATAAATAAATAATAAATAATAAAAAAGAAACAGAGTACACAGAAAGATTGAAAGACTTGTTAAGAAATCACACAGATTCCAAAGTATTACTCATCTAAGAAGTAAAACGCAAAGTAGAACATACACATTTTCAATATTCTAAATAAAGGCATGCATGCAGGAGGGGAGATATATATATATATAAAATGTATATATATGTATGCATATATGAAGTGAAGTGAAGTCGCTCAGTCGTGTCCCACTCTTTGTGACCCCATGGACAGTAGCCTACCAGGCTCCTCCATCCCTGGGATTCTCCAGCCAAGGAATACTGGAGTGGGTTGCCATTTCCTTCTCTAGGAGATCTTCCCAACCCAGGGACTGAACCTGGGTCTCCCGTATTGCAGGCAGACGCTTTACCATCTGAGCCACAAAGGAAGTCCTGAGCATATGTTAATTAGCTTGATTGTATTAATCATGTGTTATATATGTGTGTGTGTATGTATATATGTTTGTGTGTGTGTATATGTATATTAACATACACAAGAATATGTCTTCAAACTTTGGCAAATTAATAATAAAAGTTAAAAATCAAAGGAATTCCTTTAGTTTTATATCTGCCAACAAGAGGGAACGCATGTAAGAATTAAAGATTTTAAAATTTAAAAAAAATAAAAAATAAAAAAATAAAACATTTTAAATCTAAAAAAAAAAAAAACCTAAAAATAAATTAATAAATAAATAAATACTCCGTAAAAAAAAAAAAAAAAAGAAACTATTCTCCTTCAAACAGCTGGAGAAGGTAGCACTGGAAATTGGTTCACAGCGGGGCATTAAGAGGCAGGCTGACTTGGTTTCACCCCCTACAAGCTGTGAGAGATTGGATAGTTATTTAACTTGAATAAACCTCAGTTGTCTCACCTGTGAAATGGGGATAATCATAAGCTCTCTGCCCATAAGGTTGTGGAAAAATCAAATGATACAGCGCAGACCGAGAAGGACATTCCCAAGGGTAATCCACAGCCTGATTGTTAGCAGTTCACGATGACATGAGTAGAAAAGCTGAGAGTGCTCAGAAACTCTTATGGCAACCTGACAAAGTAATTTTATGTTTGTTGAATCAGATCATTTTTTAAATGAACATGCGTTTTGAATGCCCACTTTGTATTTCAGTCAATCTTTAGGAATTCCCTTTAACTGTATTTTACAAAAGAATTGGTGGAAAATAGCAATAGACTTGGTCCTTGACCACAGTTTGAGAAGCACTGATGTGTAGGACATAACGCAGTTGCTCATCCATGGTAAAATTTTGCTCAATAATGCTGATTGTTATCCTGTAGTAGCTGTATCATTACTAGTTCTAAGTTTTCCAGGAACCACAGCGTCAGGAATGTCCTTTATACCTAGTCATCATTTTCAGCCCCTGTTGCAGCCATTGTTCTTGTGATCAGCTTTTCATGTACCCCAACTTGCTTCCCACATGCTCAAGCTGACTTCAGCTAGGATGGTGCCCGCCTTGTTCCTCCAGCCTTCTCTGCTACGGCTCCCCTTTTGACACCATGGCTTGTGATATCAGTTCAAATGCATCCAGAACTCTAAACTGCAAGGACATAGTGCTCTAACGGGTCAAGTTCTGCTTACTAGAGGGTAGCAGCTAGGTGACAAAAATTTCCCCTTTCTTTCCCCAGATACACTGTCTAAGACTTGGTTGAATGGCTTCTCAGAGTCACAGGATAGAGCACTTGGTAGCTTCCAGTTCAGGCCCCCATCCTCAGTGCGCCCCCACTCCTTGCTGCCCCAAGGCATCATCCCTCACTCCTCCCCGCTAATGAGGAGATCCCAGGGAAACCCTGACTGCATGCTCCTCAGGGAATGCAGGCCAAGCCAACCACACTCCACTTTGGGCAATATCTAGGACTCGTTTTTTGTTTTATAGAATTATGCACATCTCAAAATCCTCAGATTTATTCAAATAATCCCCTTATTGCACAGAAACTAAAATCCATTTAATTGGGCTCAGATGCCAGGCTTGTGTATAGAAGCTGCTGGATCTGCTAGAGACGAGAATCCTGGGGCCATGTCCAGGGTTATGGTCCTCTTTCCACTACATTAGCAAAACTCCCATGAGCTACAGAGTGACAAAGGGTCTTTAAAGCTATTTTCAACTTCAAGTACATTGCAATGGCCACTGTTAGTAAACATCCACAGACTAAGATAAACCTGACCTTACATTCGGTGCTCATATTGGTTTCCTAGGGCTGTCATACAGAACACATCATAAACTAGGTGGCTTAAACAACACACATTTATTCTGTCAGTTCAGAGATTTAAAGTCTGAAATCAAGGTGTCAGTAGCATCATACTTCCTAGGACCCTGTGCTGGATCTTTCCTTGCCTCTCCCTAGTTCCTAGTGGTGACCACATTTTCCCCTTGCTCTTTCTGTCTCCTAACAACAGAGGTGCTTACCCACGTAGGGCATCCTGTGTCTCCTGCTGCTGCGGAACATCTTGACCGTGGTCTAACCCTAACCCTAACCCAAAGCTGATTGGAACAGCTCCTGGGTACACCCACCAGTGTACTCAGGTCTGTGTCTCTTCACTGCTTCCTATAAAGCACAGTAGTCTTACTGGATGAGCACCTACCCTAATTCACTACAATCTCATCTTAGCTTAATCACATCTATGATAACCTCATTTCCAAGTAAGGTCACAGTCACAGGTACCAAGGGTTGGGGCTTCATCTTTGTGAGGAACATAATTCAACCCATAAAAATACTCTGTAGCCAATATTGAGAATATTTACTCCTATGATTTCTGATCCTGATGAGATGTGCACCAGGAGTGAGCATACTGGGTGAATTATTTTCTTTAGGATTAGATCGTTTATGCCCCAGGGTTAACAAGAAAGATGTTCCTCCCTTAGGAGGGAGAAAACAGACTTAATCAGAGTCAATTCTAACACCCTTGGAAAAGGTAATAAATTCTTTTTAAATAGACCCATCATTAATGAGATGAGAAGGACCAAAATAAACACAGCACAACAAAGAGCTGCCTCTCTTTTGGGGGAGGGGTGCCAGGAAAGATTCAATAAAACAAATGCCACTGCCTCTACAGCACTGTGCAGTGGGCCTGATCATCCTTTCCAGGGTCATGTAGACAGGTGTGGCCAGCCCTCCATGACATCAGTGCACTGCCTCCTTTGTCCTGGATCTTGATCACTCTGTCTTCACTAAGAGAAGAGATAATGCCTGCTCTTGCAGCTATTCATGAAACTCTGGGCTTGGCAGAGCAGCCTCCCTGGAGAACCTGATAATTACATTTGCTTACGTGGTATGATAATGCTTATGTCTGCTTCGAATGACAATCACTATAATTAATTTGTGAACTTCACCTGAGGTCAGCTTTCTAGGTATTTGCTCCCTCTATCAGGATGGGGGCTTCCCTGGTAGTTCAGCTGATAAAGAATCTGCCTGCAAAGCAGGATGCCCAGGTTCAATTCCTGGATTGAGAAGTTGCCCTGAAGAAGGGATAGGTTACCCCTTCCAGTCTTCCTGGGCTTTCTTGGTGGCTCAGATGGTAAAGAATCCACTGGCAATGTGAAAAACATGCATTCAATCGCTGGATCAGGAAGATCTCCTGACCTGGAAACTGCTACCCACTCCAGTATCCTTGCCTGGAGAATTCCATGGACAGAGGAACCCGGAAGGCATGGGGTCACAAAGAGTTGAACACAAGTGAGCAACTTTACTTTCACTTTTCTCAGGATTAGAGGGTCACTGCTTATTTCTAACACATTTAAAATGCCTTAGATGAGTTGGAACAACAGGGATTTTGGAATCAGGCAATCTGTCTTTTATTATATTTTGGGCACATTGCATGAAGGGGTAGAACCTTCGTTCTCAAACCAGGGATAGAACCTGTGCCCCTGCAATGGCAGCACAGAGTTTTAGCCACTGGCCTACCATGGAAGGCCCAGTTTAGTTCAGGTCAGTCATTCAGTCGTGTCCAACTCTCTTGACCCCATTGACTGTGGCACGCCAGGATTCCCTGTCCATCACCAACTCCAGAGCTTCCTCAGAATCATGTTCATTGAGTTGGTGATGCCATCCAACCACCTCATCCTCTGTTGTCCCCTGCTCCTCCTGCCTTCAATCTTTCTCAGCTTCAGGGTCTTTTAAATGAGTCAGTTCTTCACATCAGTGGCCAAAGTATTGGAGTTTCAGCTTCAGCATCAGTCCTTCCAATGAATATTCAGGACTGTTTCTTTTAGGATGGACTGATTGGATCTCCTTGCAGTCCAAGGGACTCTCAAGAGTCTTCTCCAACACCTCAGTTCAAAAACATCAATTTTTCGGCACTCAGCTTTCTTTATAGTCCAACTCTCACATTCATACACGACTACTGGAAAAACCGTAGCTTTGACTGGATGGACCTTTGTTGGCAAGGTAATGTATCTGTTTTTAAATATGCTGTCTAGGTTTGTCATAGCTTTTCTTTCAAGGAGCAAGCGTCTTTTAATTTTAAGGCTGCAGTCACCATCTGCAGTGATTTTGGAGCCCAAGAAAATAAAGGCTGTCACTGTTTCCATTGTTTTGAGAGGGTACCAGGCAGGAAGGCCAGGGGTCTCCAAATGGAGGAAATAGCCTGCAAGTGTCAGACATTTATTCTCTCTTAAGCGGCAGGAGGAAACAAACTAGCGATATTTTTTCCTTCTCTATACAAATTTAAAAGGAGGTTTCTCTTAAAATTCTGTGTTGCCATAATGACACCTGGTTTCACTGAAGTTAACCATTGCCTTCTTCTTATGGAAATGTTTATCTAAAGCTATGCTAATGTACTATGCATTTACCCCAAACTCTGTCTTCAAGTCGGTTCCGCCTTTTGGGCTCAGAACCTACTTGATAAACCAGTATGTTATACTCCGATATTGTTCCTCGAATCTATGTAAATGAAACTATTTGTATGGTGATCTGCCCTTCTTCAAGATTCAAGTTAATCATTTTATGGTCCAAGATGAACCATTTGGAGCCAAGATTATCCCAAAATACATCCTGTGGGTGAGGGGCCTGGTGCCATTCTAAGTTTTGAGACATTCCTTTCTCTCATTAACAGACTGCTGGTGACTGTATAACATCCAGCTAAAGACTAGCAGGGGGTACTCTTTCTGCCCCCTTCTGATGCCTATGTCAGAAGCTTTCTCTATCTCCTTTATACTTTAATAAAACTTTATTACACAAAAGCTCTGAGCGATCAAGCCTCTTCTTTGGCCCCGGATTGAATTCTCCTCCGGGAGCCAAGAATCCCGGCGTCATAATTCAACAACAACCTTTCAGTTTCCCCGTCTATTTCCCATGAAGTGATGGGACTGGATGCCATGATCTTCGTTTTCTGAATGTTGAATTTTAAGACAGCTTTTTCACTCTCCTCTTTCACTTTCATCAAGAGACTCTTTAATTCTTCTTCACTTTCTGCCATAACGGTGGTGTCATCTGTGTATCTGATGACATTTCTAGATATTTCTCCCAGCAATCTTTCTTGTGCTTCATCCAGCCTGGCATTTCGTATGAACTTACTCTGCATATGTTAAATAAGCAGGGTGACAATATACAGCCTTGATGTACTCCTTTTCCTATTTGGACCCAGTCTGTTGTTCCATGTCTAGTTCTAACTGTTGCTTCCTGACCTGCATATAGGTTTCTCAAGAGGCAAGTCAGATAGTCTGGTATGCTCATCTCTTTCAGAATTTTCCACAGTTTATTGTGATCTACACAGTCAAAGGCTTTGGCATAGTCAATAAAGAAGAAATAGATGTTTTTCTGGAACTCTCTTGCTTTTTCCATGATCCAGCGGACATTGGCAATTTGATCTCTGGTTCCTCTGCCTTTTCTAAAACCAGCTTGAACATCTGGCTTGGAGAATTTTGAGCATTACTTTACTAGCATGTGAGATGACTGCAACTGTGTGGTAGTTTGAGCATTCTTTGGCATTGCCTTTCTTTGGGATTGAAATGAAAACTGACCTTTTCCAGTCCTGTGCTGCAGGGTTGGGGGCACTGACTTAGGCCTACCTGGTACCTTTTGAAGGAGGTCCCTATTATCTTCATTACCTCCACCATAATTTGGTCTAGGGTCAAACAACAGGGAGCGAACACAGCCCCATCCATCAGCAGGAAGTTGGATTCAAGATTTACTGAGCATGGCCCTACCCCTCAGAACAAGATCCAGTTTCCCCATCAGTCAGTCTCTCCCATCAGGAGCTTCCATAAGCCTCTTATCCTTATCCATCAGAGGGCAGACAGAATGAAAATCAAATCACAGAAAACTAACCAAACTGATCACACAGACCACAGTCTTGTCTAACTCAATGAAACTGTAAACCATGCCATGTAGGACCACCCAAGACAGACGGATCATGGTGGAGAGTTCTGACAAATGTGGTCCACTGGAGGAGGGAATGGCAAACGACTTCAGGATTCTTGCCTTGAGAACACCATGAACAGTATGAAAAGGCAAAAAGATATGACACTGAAAGATGAACTCTGCAAGTTGGTAGGTGCCCAATGTGCACCATTTCCTTCTCCAGGGGATCTTCCCAACCCAGGGCTCAAACCTGGGTCTCCTGCATTGCAGACAGATGCTTTACCATCTGAGCCACTAGGGAAGCCTCTCCATTTTAGTTCAGTGTTTCCTAAAACATCTATGTTCACTCTTTCCATCTCCTGTTTGACCACTTCCAGTTTACTTTCATTCACGGACCTAACATTCCAGGTTCCTCTGCAATATTGCTCTTTACAGTATCAGACTTTACTTCCACCACCAGTCGCATCCACAACTGGGTGTTGCTTTGCTTTCGCTCCATCTGTTCATTTTTTCTGGAGTTATTTCTCCACTGTTCTCCAGTAGCACACTGGGCACCTATCAGCTTGCAGAGTTCACCTTTCAGTGTCATATCTTTTTGTCTTTTCATACTGTTCATGGTGTTCTCAAGGCAAGGATCCTGAAGTCATTTGCCATTCCCTTCTCCAGTGGACCACATTTTGTCAGAACTCTCCACCATGATCCGTCTGTCTTGGGTGGCCCTACATGGCATGGTTTACAGTTTCATTGAGTTAGACAAGACTGTGGTCCGTGTGATCAGTTTGGTTAGTTTTCTGTGATTTGATTTTCATTCTGTCTGCCCTCTGATGGATAAGGATAAGAGGCTTATGGAAGCTCCCTGATGGGAGAGACTGATGGGGAAACTGGATCTTGTTCTGAGGGGTAGGGCCATGCTCAGTAAATCTTGAATCCAACTTCCTGCTGATGGATGGGGCTGTGTTCCCTCCCTGTTGTTTGACCCTAGACCAAATTATGGTGGAGGTAATGAAGATAATAGGGACCTCCTTCAACAGGTATCATACAGGCCTAAGTCAGTGCCCCCAACCCTGCAGCAGGCCCTCACCAACCCATGCCTCTGCCAGAGACTCTGGGACAGTCATAAGCAAGTCTGGGTCAGTCTCTTGTGGGTTCACTTCTCCTTTCTCCTAGGTTCTGGTGCACACAAGGTTTTCTTTGTGCCCTCCAAGAGCCTGTTTCCCCAGTCCTGTGCAAGTTCTGTAATCAAATCCCACTAGCCTCCAAAGTCAAATTCCCTGGGGCTTCTCAGTCCCTTTGTCAGCTCCCCAGGTTGGGAAATCTGATGTGGGTCCTGGAACTTTCTTAACAGTGTGACAATTTCTTTGATATAATTGTTCTACAATTTGTAGATTATATGTATGGTGGGGTTAAAGGCGACCTCCTCCAAGAGAGCTTATGCCACAGGTCTGCTGCACCCTGCTGACCCAAACCTCTGCAGGAGACTCAAACACAGGTCTTGATTTCTGCCATACATCAACATGAATTAGCCATAGGTGAACATATATCCCTTCCTCTTGAACTTCTTTCTCACTTCCCACCCTTTCTCACCCCTCTACATTGTTACAGAGCCCTAGTTTGAGTTCCCTGAGTCTCAGTAACTTTCAAATGTGCAATATAGTATTATTGACTATAGTTTTCATTCTGTATAGTATAACCATAACATTTTTTTTCCCCAAACTTTAAACTTTTTGTTTTGTTTTGGGGTATAGCTGATGAACAATCTTCTGGTAGTTTCAAGTGAACAGCGAAGGGACTCAGCCATACATATGCATCACATTTCCATTTAACTAGGAGTTTGTACCTTTTTACTTCCTTCACCCAATTCACCCTCCTCCCACACCCCAGCTGTTGGCAACCACCAATCTGTATAATGAGCTGGTTTTTGTTTTGTTCTGGTTTTGCATTACACATTTTAGTGAGATCGGTTTCTCAGGTGGCTCAGTGGTAAAGAATTAGACTGCCAGTGGACGAGACATGGTTCTATCCCTGGATCAGGAAGATCTCCTGGAGAAGGAAATGATAACCCACTTCAGTATTCTTGCCGGGAAGATTCCATGGCTGGAGGAGTCTGGCAGGGCTATAGTCCATGGGGTTGCAAAGGAACTGGACACAACGTAGTGACTAAATGACAACAAATGAGTGTGATAGTACAGTATTTGTCTTTCTGTCTGATGTACTTCGCTAAACATAGTATTCTCCAGGTCCATTCATCTTGTCACAAATGGCAAGATTTCGTTTTCTTTTATGGCTGAGTAATACTCGGGTGAAGAAAGCTGAGCACTGAAGAATTGATGCTTTTGAACTGTGGTATTGGAGAAGACTCTTGAGAGTCCCTTGGACTGCAAGGAGATCTAACCAGTCCATTCTAAAGGAGATCAGCCCTGGGTGTTCTTTGGAAGGAATGATGCTAAAGCTGAAACTCCAGTACTTTGGCCACCTCATGCGAAGAGCTGACTCACTGGAAAAGACTCTGATGCTGGGAGGGATTGGGGGCAGGAGGAGAAGGGGAGGACAGAGGATGAGATGGCTGGATGGCATCACCGACTCGATGGATGTGAGTCTGAGTGAACTCTGGGAGTTGGTGATGGACAGGGAAGCCTGGCATGCTGTGATTTATGGGATCACAAGGAGCCGGACACGACTGAGCGACTGAACTGAACTGAACGGAATATTCGTGTGTGTCTTGCGTGTGTCTTGCGTGTGTGGGTCACATTTTCTTTATTCATCTGTCCGATACTCAGGTTGTTTCTGCATCTTGACTATTGTAAATAATGCCTCCATTAATATGGGGTGCTTATGACATCTTTAGCTAGTGTCTTTACCATCTTTGGATAAAAATTCAGGAGTAGAATTTCTGGATCATATAAAAGTTCTATTTTTAATTTTTGAGGAAACCGCATATTGTTTTTCATGATGGCTGCACCAATTTCATTCCTACCAACAGTGAACAAGGTTTTCTTTTTCTCCACATCCTCATCAACACTTATTTTTGTCTTTTTATAGTAGCCAGTCATGTTCAACTCTTTACCACCCCATGGACTGTAGCCCACCAGGCTTCCCAGTCCATGGGATTCTCCAGGCAAGAATACTGGAGTGCGCTGCCATTTCCTTCTCTAGGGGGTCTTCCCAACCCAGGGATCGAAACTGAGACTCCTGTGGCTTCTGTACTGCAGGTAGATTCTTTGCCACTAGAACCACCTGCGAAGCCCTAACACACATTCTAACAGGTGTGAGGTGAGAGCTCATTGTGGTTTTGATTTGCTTTCTCCTGATAACTAGTGATGCTGAGCATTTTTTCATGGACCTGTTGTCCATCTGTATGTCTTCTCTAGAAAAATAAGTATTCAGATCCTTTGCCCATTTCTAAGCAAGTTGCCTTTTTTGGTCATTGGGTTGTTTACATTTTTTGGATATTAACTTCCTATTAGACATATGATTGGCACCCCACTCCAGTACTCTCGCCTGGAAAATCCCATGGATGGAGGATCCTGGTAGGCTGCAGTCCATGGGGTCGCTAAGAGTCAGACACGACTGAGCGACTTCATTTTCACTTTTCATTTTGATGCATTGGAGAAGGAAATGGCAACCCACTCCAGTGTTCTTGCCTGGAGAATCCCAGGGACGGGGGAGCCTGGTGGGCTGCCATCTATGGGATCGCACAGAGTTGGACATGACTGAAGCAACTTAGCAGCAGCAGCAGACATATGATTAGCAAATATTTTCTTCCATTCAGCAGAGCACCTTTGTATTCTGTTAATGATTTCCTTCACTGTGCAGAAGTTTTTAGTTGGAGGTAGCCCCACCTGTTCATTTTTGTTTTGTTGCCTTTGCTTTTGGCATCAAAGTGAAAAAAAAAAAAAAATGGCAAGACCAAAGTCAAAGAGCTTACTGCCTAAGTTTTCTCTAGAATTTTTATGGTTTCAGGTCATTACCTCTAATCTTATATGAAACTTTCATTGCTGATATTATTTCCACTTGTTAAATGAGAAACTTCAGAATCTTGAGATTAAATAACTTTCTGCCAAGTGAAAAACAGAGCTCAAACTATGATTGTTTGGCTCTAAAGTTCACTGTCTTTGCAACAAAAAATTCTGCTGCTCCTGGATGAAGGCCCAAGATCCAGGTTTGGCTCACTGATTTAGTGGCTAAGAAAACTATTTTACCAGTTTACCCAGCATCTGTTAGACTCAAAACTTGTTGCTATGAAACTAATCACAATGGTAATGAATAAATCAAGAGTATACAATAACTTACACTGGAGGATGTAACTATTAGGGCAACTGGCCTGAATCATTTGCTCCAGAAAGCTTTTCTCCTAGTAAGTCAGCCCAGGAGGTAAAATAATGAATCAGATTTTCTTTGTTGCACCAAGATCTAGAGAAAAGGGAAGAGGACCTTCTGAAAGAATATAATCGTAGCTAAGAACCCTGAATAATAATCACATAGTATCTGGTTGTGGGTGGGAATGCTTCCCTAAGTCTGAGCATTTTCTCCCTTGGCCCAGACCTTTAGAACAGTATCTGTGACAGTGCTCCATTTTAAATGCCCCCCTCCCGCCCCCCACATCCGGGGCAGTAGTTTATTGTGAAATTAACATTACTGGGTTGATTTTTCCCCTGAAATTCCCTCCCTAAGGATTCCTGAAAGGCAATCTTTGTCTCTTTTGAAAACATAATAACTTCACATTGAGAGTCATTGGGATGGAAACATTGGTTCTGATCACTCTATAAAAATGGAATGGCCACCAAGAACAGAAGAGAAAGATGCTTTAAAGTCCCATATAACCTTACTCGTTAGAGGTCCCTGAGGCTGACTGATTAATTACACTAAGAGAGAGATTGCTTCTTTCTCTTCACCTAACCCCACATTCTTCAACCAGGTGGAGAGAGGTGCAAACATGTACAAGCCAAAGAAACATTTGGAAATGAGTTGCAAGTTGATAGATGAAAAAAGAATAATTACTTGTATTGAGAATATTTGCCTTTCTGCCATATTAAACACCCATTAATGCAACTCAGAGAATGCAAACCTCTCTAGAAAGACTTTCTGATATTAGAGGGCAAAAGGGGAGCTTTCTTTGTAATGCATTTTAATTTCAAACAAAATTTCCATCAACAACCTGAATATCTGAAAGGAATTTGGGGTCATGCATTTGGGGAACAGGATTATTAATACAAATCTTGTTGTGTTAGCACTGATGGAACACAGACCCAGGGCTTTGTAAATCTAGCAGGAAAGGAGTCCATTCTGGGGCCTCTGTTGGGTGGTAGAGAAAGGGGCACAACTGGCTTTGAGAAAGGCAGAAAAGGTCCACTGTTCCCTAATCCTCTTCCACTTCCTTCAGATGGTTTCAATTTGCAAAGCGGCCCTCAGACTCTAGTGATTTTGAATCAGAGTTCAAGGAGCAAGTTCTCCTTCCTCTACCCTCATCCCCTCTTCTAATTCCAACATAACACATAAAACCTGCATTTTGACAACTCCTCATTTAATATATTAAAAAACTTGTTTTACTCCTGGTTCTATCATTATGAATTGCATCCTTGTAGTCATGGACAAAAGCACCCTTCTTAGCCTCAAGTATCTTGTGATTAAAATAAAAATAACATTTCCCATGCCTAATCCACTGTATTTATTGCAAAGTTTAATGAATTACTGTAGGTGACAGTAATTCACTGTAAAATTTCATTTTACTTCCATGGAACTTTATTCATAACACATGGAATGATCATTACTGGCTTTTATATCTATTTATATCTATTTGATAGATATCTATCTATATCTATTTATATATCTCTCCACATCTATTCATCCTTTTGTAAGTTAATTATTTCATGCACTTGCTATCTAACAGCTATGTCTGTGTCAGGAATTTTTATAGGCACTGAAGTCTTTTCTGACGTCTCCTCACGATCAATACATGAGCTCCCCTGGGGTGATCCATGCACTTTGATTACATGTTAATTGCTCACCAAGTTGTATTTCCAGTGGGTTCTCTTCTGATTGTGGCCCAGGTGCTATCTAGGCATATCTTCTTGGCTGTCCTTCAAACTTATCCTGCCTAAAGGTGAATAAGAAATGGCATAATTTTTAACCCATTTGCAAATTCTAAAAGGCAAACGAAAACTGACCTGAGGTTTGGTCTAGACTTACTCCTGCCTCTTATGCAAATTTCCAGAATAAATCCAATGGCTATCATCTCTATCTCTTAAATATTTCTTGAATCTATCCCCTTCCATTTATTTTTATTATTACCACATTGATGCCAACCATTATAATTTGTTCCCAGTTATACTTGTGTCCCTGCTCCAGCCTTCCCCATTGTAAACTCTTCACAGCAATCAAAGGGAATTTTCTAGTTTGATGGTGAGGGAGTGGGAAGGAGGATTGGGGTTGCAGCATGCAGTTCCGTGAGCAAAGCCAATACCTGGCAGAGTACCTGACACTTGGCGGGTTCTTTACTCTGGTTTGTTGCTTTATCTGAAATGTAGAAAGGCATTTTGAAAGCCACAGATTTCTACAAAATTAAGCTCAGTATAACACATTTTAGCTTAAAAGTAATGACCTTTACTTCACTGGAGTATTTTCCCTTCCTTCCTGGATTAAGGCTGTGAACCATTGCCTTGTTTATATAGTCTCACCAAAGGAACATCTAAATGTCAGGGAGAAATGAAATCTCAGCATATGGATGGAAATGTCAGCTCACAAATTCATTGAAATTGTTATTTCATTGGAAACTGGATGAATCTTATAAAGTATAAAGAAGTGCTAAAGCATTTGGGAAATGATCATCTGACCAAGAGAAATCAAATTGAAAGTTCATCCTTGTAAGTTTTTATTGACGTAGGAAAACTCAAGCAAAATTATGGCCATGGTACTATGACTGTACGTTGACTTTTGAAACCTGCAAAGATATAGACACTGAAATATCTTATACAGCCCTCCAGAGACATAGTTCCCTGTATTCTAAATCTATTTCCTTGTATTCTCAGTGTATTCCTTATTTAGATTATTTATTTACTTTGCTTGTTGCAGGTTCATGGAAATTCTTGAGTTGTCAGATGAAACAAATTTTAAAACACACACAAATTGAATCCAGATCTCTACTGGAATTTATAGGTCCAGCTTTGTGACATTTGTTTTCCTGCATCTAAAATGAAAACATTATCATATTTAAATAATTAGCACAACCAAGAATAAATGTTTTCTATGGATTGACCTAGAGAAACATCATGTCTGTCTTTAAGAACACAGACCTTAGAGGTCTTGGAACATAAGGAATGCTCACTCAATATTTGAAGCATGAACCTACTTTTCTTTCAGCTCCTTCGGATTTCTGAGGAAGGATAAGAAATGTCTGTGCATACTATTTAATCCATGCTCCTTCATGTATACATTTGGAAATTTTTTTTATTGTTTGGCTAGTCACTGGAAAACTGGTTGACTACTGCAGTGTAAACAGATAAAATTCAGAAGAAATTGAGGAATTAGGGGAGTGACAGAGTAAGACGGGTGTTTTTGGATAACTTTGAGTATCTGAAAGTGAAGAAGTTCACAAGCTGAACAGTTATTTCAAAGTATTGGCCAAATCTCATGAATTCTCAGACAATGTTACTAAACTCCTGCAACTCATGTAGCCTCAGCTTTGAGATCATCAAAATGCATTCTGAGACTGAGCCTGTTAGCTGTTGAATTACAACATTTATTGCAATAAAAACCAGGTTTAATCTTTTACGTGAGCATTATTATTATATCTGATAAAGAGTAAGATGGGCTCTCAGTGATAAATTGGGAAAATCTGGGAGTATTCAGAGTTTTAGTGGCACACTAAATTTTTAAACACCTCTGAAACATCCGCACATCCATACACTTGAGTCTTCATTGGTCAAAGAAGCAAGTCCTCTGAACTCATTAGGGAAACACTTTCCTCCTCGCTCCTTCCTTCCTTCATTTATAGAAAAGTTTCCTTTCAGGTAACCCAGGCCAGTAAATCATCTTTCCTTATGCTACCATAAAAGGAGGTAGTAAAAAGAGAAAATGGCAAATTACAGGCTGACTGTTAAAGCTTCTGCACAGAAGCAACCTCTATCACGCTTTGACCAAAAACATCAACTATGTATGTAAAAAATACAATCCACAAGCCCCTTGCACCTGGCATGCAGCTTCTGTTCTGACAAATGCTTTTATACTTCTTCATTCTTAATTAGAAGGCACTAGAAGTTTGCTTTCATCTGACAAGAATATTAGTGTATTCTCCCTCTTCATTTACAGATGAGTTGTCTCTAAAACGTGATGCTATGGTACACTCACTATCTCACAGTCCGTCACACTTTTACCCTAAATTGGTGAAATCATGCTGATAGTATGTAGGAAATTATAGCAGGGATATTAGGCACCTTGTTGAAACATTTTTGCATTGGAAGCAGACAGGGGAGAAAAGGAGGAAGGACCAACAGCTACCACCCCTCACGATAACCAAGACCTAGAAGCAACCTGGGCTTCCCTGGTGGTTCAGACGGTAAAGAAGCTACCCACAATGGGAGAGACCTGAGTTTGATCCCTGGGTAGGGAAGATCCCCTGGAGAAGGGAATGGCAACCCACTCCACTATTCTTGCCTGGAGAATTCCATGCACAGAGGAGCCTGGTGAGCTACAGTCCATGGGGTCACAGAGTCAGACACAACTGAGTGGCTAACATATGCACACACAGAAGCAACATAAGTGTCTATCAGCAGATAAGTGGAAAAAGAAAATGTGGTACAAGGAACTGTTTTCAACATCCTGTGATAAACTATAATGGAAAAGAATAAGAAAAATTATATGTGTGTGTGTGTGTAACTGCCATACAGAAGAAATTAACACCTTGAAAATCAACTATACTTCAATGAAATAAATTGTAAAAAAGGATGTGGTGTATATAAATATATACACAAAATGGATTATTACTCAGTCATAATAATAATGAAATAATGCCTTTTTCAACAACATAGATGGACCTAGAGGTTATCACACTAAGTGAGATAAATCAAAGACAAATATGATATCACTTATACGTGGGATCTAAAAAAAATATATGAATGAATTTATTTACCAAACAAAAACAGACTCACAAACATAGAAAGCAAACTTATGATCACCAAGGGGAAATGAGGGGAGGAATAAATTAGGAATTTGAGATTAACTGATACATACATTCCTCTCTATAAATTAGGTAACCAACAAAGACCTACTCTATAGCACAACGAACTATGTTTAGCATCTTGTAATAACTTATAATGGAAAAGAATCTGAAAAAGAATGTATGTATGTATATATATATATATATATAACTGAATCACTTTACTGTACGCCTGAAACTAATGCCACATTATAAATCAACTATATAATCCAATAAAAGAAATTTTTAAAAGCATCTACCACCTCTGCACAAACTGTGAGGGTCCTGGAAATTTGGTGTACTGCCTGATAATGGCAAGTGTCTAGAAAAGCTCCTAGTTTTGAGTGGAATCTAAGGAAGAAAAGTCTCTCTGGACGGTCTAGGGCTTCAGCTCTAGTGACAGCACTAGTTGGCCGTTTAGAGCTAAGTAGAGGCAGTGACAAGTGGAATTCTGAGTGTGATTCAGGATGCCCTGTGAAGCCTATACTATTGGGTGAATCACGGAAGAGACATCCAGGGTTTGGGAGCAATGCTCTATCATCACTGGGTAACTATCTTGTGTGACACACTTTTTGTCTTCTGGACTCTGCTGGATTCTAAATTTTGAACGTGATCCTCCATAAAGTAGGTTTTGTGTTACTCTACCTGACGATGAATTCTGGCCATTTGAGAAGCTGGCTGAATACCAGTGAGCATAGAGTGAGCAGGAGGAGGAATCAACTGCAGAAACTAGGAATGCAGTCTCTACACAAATTCTCTCCTGATTTTTAAATTGTAATATTTATTTTAATTAATCTCTCTCCTCTTTCCCTTATCTTTCTGCTACTATTATATATCAATAGTGTTTGTGATGATAAAGTTAACATTATTCTGGAGTTGTACAATATTTAAATGGAATACCAACGAAACACGAGAGGGAATATCAAGCCATAAAGTTCAGACATTTTGCCAGATTTAAAAATTGATGAGATATTAGGCTGTCTCTACTTTTAGAATTAAACATTTTTAATTATCCATTTTTATTAGACATTTTAAGTAGACATTTTAATGAACATTTCTAGATTTTCCTTGAGGAAGAGTTACCAAATTATTCTCCACTAATACTCTATGACTCTGGGCATTTTTCCTCATTTTTACCCTAATTTGGTGTTAACAGAATTTAAGTGTTGTTTTTTTTTTAATATATCATTATATCAACCTCTCCTTGTATTTGAGTCATGCTTTCCCATTAATAAGAATTTATAGTTAAATGAAAAATGAGCACTGCTCTTAGATGAATATATCTATAGAGATACTATAATTGACATTTAGTAATAAGTCAACATCTACCTATTCAAGATTACATTAGATGGTCTCCTAAATTAGCGTGCTAAGTCACCTTGTCATACCTTTTTGCAAAATTGTTTGATCTTGTCCACTCAGTATTATTAGCATCTAATTAATAAGAGAGGAAATAATAAAGTCTTTGAAGGGAAGGATTTTCCCCTTTTGCAGTTGGTAGGATAGGATATTGTGATTTATAAAGTTTTCTCCACCAACTACATTTAAAATGAATGTATTCCTCTTCAATTATGGTATTACATATGATAGAAAGCTCTGGTAAGTGACCTTTACTTAACCACCTCCCAGATTGACAGGCAAATCCTTCAAAGAAGGTCAGAGTACCCTTCATGCCAATACATTGCTTTTCACACCAAGAGATAGTTTTAGAGTTTTAATTTTTCTCTTCCAAGGTTGTTTGTGGAGGGTTATTTGTTATTTTAATGACTTGATTTTAATAAGTATTCAAAGTGATAAAAGTTGAGTGTGGAAGGAAATTTGTTTTCATGAGACTAAGTTCAATGCTTTGGAAAAAAAAGCCTGCCAGAGGCAGTTCATTAAAGAAAATCTTATTAAGTGAGAATGAATGAGGAAAAATTCAAACTCTAGAATACTTCTGTTCCCAGATAGCTTTTCTCCTATCTTTAAATTCCAAATATCTTTTAAAGAAATTGAAACTGGAGATCTTAATGATTGAATAAGATCTTAATAATGAATGCTGGATATAACTTATACAAAAAATCCTGACATCCAAAGGAAACAAACATGTACGCATGCACACACCCACACACATCCATCAAGCGTGTTCTAGTCCTGATATCAACTGTTGTGAAGATATATACACTACTATATATTAATTTAAAGCATATTTTCCAAGTCATGACCTTGTCATGTTTAAGTGATTTCTCACTTTATTCCAATTTTAAAATTAAACAACCAAATGGCCACCTGCTCCAGTAAACTTGCCTGGGAAATCCCCTGGACAGAGGAGCCTGGAGGGCTATAGTCCATAGTGTCACAGAAGTTAGACATGATTTAGCAACTAAACCACCGCCAACCAAACCAAGTACTGTCCCAGTCCGATTATAAAGAAGTTTTCTACAGAATGGAGAAAAATCAAGGAGTGAGTGCAGAATTCCAGTGCAGTGTATGACTTCTCAGCAATTCCACTATATTCATTATTTCATGGATGTACAAGACTGCATGAATGCGTCCTCTGAAAATTATCTGCTCATTTTATTCCTTTTCTAACACAAATACAAGATAACTCAAAATAACATTTGGAGCGTTATTTTTTCACTTTATAAAAATTCACAGAAATCCTCCCAAATGTTTTCCACCTTCTCCATCCTTCATGCTCCATGTTCCCTTGTGTTGCTTTTCACAGAGATGAAAAATAGGCACTGAAGTCAAAGTACACATTAATCTGCATGGTGATTAACAACAGATGAGAATTCACACTGTCAAAAAGTCCTAGAGCCCATTAAAAAATTAGTCCCAGAGAGACAGCTCTATACGTAGAGCAAAGCCCGTCTGTCTGGAGTATGTCTAGTTTTCCACAGAGAGAGTCCAGCTCCCTAGAAGCTTTCTTCCTTCCAGTACACTCACAAGGAAAACTGAACCTAAGCCCTTCTAAAGTACTAGACAGAAAACTGCTCTTAGCATCTCAGCATTTCTCAGGATGGTCTCGACAGATTTCTCTCATTGTTTAAACACTTACATGGTAAAAATACTTACTTAAAATGTGTTATGAGTGGCACTAGAGAAGGTAACGTCAGCCCTCTCCAGCATTCTTGCCTGGAGAATCCCATGGACAGAGGAGCCTGGTGGGTTAGTCTATGGGGTCGCAAAGAGTCGGACATCACTGGGAGATTAACAACAGCAACAACAAAAATAAGTAGCCACACATAAAGGGATTAAGAACCTTTGGGGATCATTTCTCTGAAGCATGTAGTCTCAGCACTCTTCTGATTCTTTCTCGCTCTACGTAATTTTTACTTTCACCTTTTCATCAATATTATTATTATTAAATATTTATCTATCTATTTGGCTGCGCCTGGTCTTAATTGCAGCTTGCGAACTTAGTTGTGGGATATACTTCCCTGACCAGAGATGGAACCCAGGACCCCTGCATTGAGATCATGAAAGCCTTAGCCACAAAGCCACCAGGAAAGTCCCTTCATCTATATTATTACTATTATTGTAAACAAATGTATGACTCCTGAGTCCTAAACATAACAGCACTTATAACCTCTTTTAAATTTAGAGTTGAAAATATAAACAAATGAGCAGTTTTATCAGTTCAATTCAGTTGCTCAGTCATGTCTGACTCTTTGTGACCCCACGACTGCAACACTCCAGGCTTCCTTGTCCATCACCATGTCCTGGAGTTTGCTCAAACTCATGTCCATTGAGTTGGTGATGCCATCCAACCATCTCATCCTCTGTCATCCCCTTCTCCTCCTGCCTTCAATCTTTCCCAGCATCAGGGTCTTTTCTAGTGAGTCAGTTCTTTGTATCAGGTGGCCAAAGTATTGGAGTTTCAGCTTCAGCATCAGTGCTTCCAATGAATATTCAGAACTGACATCCTTTAGGATGGACTGGTTGGATCTCCTTGCAGTCCAAGGGACTCACAAGAGTCTTCTCCAACACCACAGTTCAAAAGCATCAATTCTTCGGTGCTCAGCTTTCTTTATAGTTCAACTCTCACATCCATACATGACTACTGGAAAAACCATAGCTTTGACTAGACGGACCTTTGTTGGCAAAGTAATGTCTCTACTTTTTATACTTTATAGATATACTTGTTGATTAATCTTATATTTACTTTAAATATTTACAATAGATAGTTACCAGATATTTAATCACTTCAAGATGTGAAGAATCTTCACACAATATTTCAGGAATATTGCTGGTCTGCTGCTGGGGTCTTAGGTCCCATCTTAGCATTTCACCATCTCCCTCCTCACCAGACAGTAAAGAATCTGCCTGCAATGAGGAGACCCATGGACCCTGGTCTGGAAGATCCCCTGGAGGAGAAAATGGCAACCCACTCCAGTATTCTTGCCTGGAGAGTCTCATGAACAGAGGAGCCTGGCAGGCTATGGTCCATGGGGTTACAAAGAGTCAGACATGACTGAAGCAACTTAGCACACACTCTTCACCAGACATGAGACTGTGATCATTTATCTCTTTTGAGGATGCTGGAGTGAGGGAGGAGGTAATAAATTAATGATCCCAAACTAGCTGCCATTTTAACAAGGGAAAGAATCTTTCTTTTAACTAAAGGAATACTTCAATTGTGAGCACAGATGGGCCCCAGATTGTTGTAGCATGAAGAGAGCTGCTTAAATAACTCCTCTTCAAGCCGCTGGCTCTTTGGTTACTACTAGATCCACTATCTGACCTGCAGAGTGCACTGAAAAAGAGAGTTCAAGGGCCAGTCTTTGCTGGAGAGTTACATGCAGGTTTATCATTGCTGAGTCTAATAATTCCAACAGTTTGGATCAGACCAACTATTGCTGTAGAACTAGGAGGCTGTCACTCAAAAGGACCTCCAGCCACTAACTCATTGGACAGTGTAGACATATAATGAAACTGTGTCTTCAGAAGCTAGAAAGGCAGTGTGAATGGGCAAGGATGGGCAAGTTACCTATAATCACCCAGCAGCAGAAGCAGCACAAAATACCTTTGATTTTTATACTTTAACCAAAGCATTTTCACAGCACCTCTCTGGGCTGAGAACAAATGATATTTCCACAGAGACAAAGGTTTTGGAAACATCAAGAAGAGCACATGCCAAGCTCTTCCATGGGAAAGCATGTGTGTTTGAAACAAATGGTATCCTACCAGTAATTGGCACATAACAGGTGTTCAAAACTCTTTGCGTATGAGATTAAATGAGGCAAACTGGAGGCATGACAGGACCAAGCATTTTCCCAAATGTTTAAAGAACATTGGAATGGTAGAATTATTAACATAAAATCATTTTATAGTGTGGTTTAAAGATGTCAGTATATTTAGACATTTTGAAAAGAACGAAAAGAAATAAAGTCTTGTCAAAACAGTGAAGACATCTACAAATGTGGTTACATAATGTGGACAAACACAGAGAGAAATATGGATGGAAGCGAGGAGTTGAAAAGAAACCAATAGTACATATTTGCTCTTACTGTTAGAACACAAAGGAAAAAAGTAGATGTGATGTCAGAATGGGCTGTTTTCACATCAACTGAAAGCAAAGAGATAAAGACTTGTTGATAATAAATATAAAAGGACTTCCGCGGTGGTCCAGCAGTCGAGAATCCACCTGCCAATGCAGGGAACACGGGTTTGATCCCTGATCAGGGAGGACCCCACCTGCCAAGAAGCAGCTAAGCCCGCGTACCCCACCTACTGAAGCCCTAGCGCCCTAAAGCTCATGCTTCCCAACAAGAGAAGCCATCACAATGAGAAGCCCACATGTTGCAGCTAGAGAGCAGCCCCTGCTCCCTGCAACTAGAGAAAGCCCTCATGTACCAGCGAAGACCCAGTGCACCCACAGATAGATAGATGTTTTAAAATAATAATGAATACAAAAGTCTACAATGAGCCTGCGTACATCAGATTTTTACATCAGGCTGCCTGTCTCTTGAGGCTACTGTAATACAATACCATAAACTGGATGGCTTATAAACAACAAAAATTTATTTCTCACAGCTCTAGAGACTAGAAAATTGAAAACCAACACTCCTGCAGCTCTGGTGTCCAGTACGAACCCGCTTTCCGGTTCAGAGTCCGCTGTCTTCTTGCTGTGTCCTCACATGTGGGAAGGTTGAGGGAACATTCGGGGTCTCTTTTATAAGGACACTAATCCCATTCTTGAGGGGTCTCCCTTCAGGACCCCGCAAAGGTCCCACCTCCTAATGCCATCACACCAGAAATTCACAAATAATCAGTCTATACTACTTTCGTAAAGAACTAAGAGTTCTGAAGTTTAAGTCCTGGCTTTACTACAAGAATTTGGGGACTGTAAGCCAATTGATTAAGGTTGTTCAGAAACCAGAAACCTACTAAAATTTAAAGTGAAACTTGGGTTAAGTTATACAGCGTTTTCTATTAAAATATCTATATTCCTTTATATCTTGATCTATATGGTTAGCCAATCACTTACACAGGCTAATTACAAATATGTTAGTAATTGTATGGGCTTCCCAGGTGGCACCGTGGTAAAGAATCTGCCTGCCAATACAGGAGATGCCGGAGACACAGGTTTGATCCCTGGGTTGGGAAGATCCCCTGGAGGAGGAAATGGCAACCCATTCTGGTATTCTTTCTAGGAGAATCCCATGCACAGAGGAGCCTGGTGGGCTACAGTCCATGGGGCTACAAAGAGTCAGACACGACTGAGTGACTGAACATGATGTTGATATATCTCATTTTTTATAATCAATACAGAATTAGTAGAAGGCCAGGTTGAAATTGTATATAATTAAAGAAAATGGTCTCACTTCTCCTTTTCACCCTGATTAGTCTGGAGGCAAAGCTCTGGTTTGATGTTTAATGATATTTAAATTCTTAAGTGAAGTTTGTATATGGTTAAAAAATGTTTATATGAATTTTCTTCCTCTTGTTGATTTCTACTGCATTTTATAACTACATGAACCAATTTGTGTGTGTGCAAAAATGCAACCACCCCAAATCTATAGGACATTGTTAAACTTAACCATCATACTATGCCAAGAGCTCTTCAAACTTATTTTTTAACTTAAATTTTATTTTGAAACTACTGTGTGTAACTCAGATTTTTGCGGGATGACAGATAATGACAGTTCCTGTGTGTGAGGATTGCACTCTATTTGGGGTGACAGAATACAAAAATATGATATGGACTTTTCCACACTTCAGTGATTGATGTGTGTTCAAAGGGTTAGAGAAGTTCTTATCCAATAAGGGTGATTAAATCAGGCCTAGTGGAATTAGACAAAGGTTGGGATAGGAAGGAAGAGAAATTCTTATTTGGAGAGAGTAGAAGAATGGGGATCAGTTTAAGTCTCTGCTGTGAACACGAGGAAAGCGTTTTGGAGAATGAGGTCTCAGGGAAGGTTTATACAAGATTTGCAAATGAGGACTTCCCCAGCGGTCCAGTGGTTAAGACTCCACGCTTCCACTACCTGTTCCATTTCTGGTAGGGGATCTAAGACCCCACATGTCACACTGCGCAGCAAAAAAAAAAAAAAAAAAAAATGGTTTGCAAGTGAGTTGGGTTTTTGGAGAAGCATCCTCTAGGATAGCTCCAGAAGAGCAAGGAGGCTCCTGGAAGCAGTGGAAATAGTAGCTGCCATCCCAGGAGTGTGTGTTTATTCTTAGGGTGATAGATATAACTGTCTTTTCTCTGGGAAGAGTTCATTGTTTAAAAAAGTCCTGCGAATTGTCAGAATACAATATACTACACAGAAGTCCTGTCATAACCACTGGGAATTAGTACATACACAGTCAGAACAGTGAATAAGCAGTGTTTAGACTCACTCAAAATAAACAATCAGAAGTATTTTCCTTTATATAGAAGTACTCTTCAGTAATTGTAGTGATTATGTGCAAAATGGGACTCATTGACTTCTCAACGTTTTACATTTTTTTTTCCTTTGTAAAGCTACTAAACAAGGAAGGGAAAGAATTGGGTTTGGAATAAGATGAACAAAACTTGAATTATTCTGCAATTAACTAACCAGTGAACCAAATCAAGTCACTTACCCTCTTCACATAGAATGACAACCTTCCTCACAGGATGCTCTTAATCATAAACTGGTAGTAGTAGTAATAAAACTGGTTATCATTTATTGAATATTTAATATATATACCAGCTCAAGTGAGGGCTTTTTGTGAAACTTAAATGAAATAATCTTTGTAAACTACTTAAGCTTTCTCAATAGATTACTTCTCAGGCTTTAAATAAAACAACCACGTTGAGGAAAAAAACTTGTGATTTTTAATATCATCTATCAGTTTAATAAAGGCATTCCAACTGCTCTGTTCTTTTGCAGGCCACTGATTTCTTGAATTTGCAATCCAATTCTACTCAAGGTTATTTTAAATTTGGCAACAGTATTCAATTTATATAAAAATCATGAGGTAGCAAGTCCAGGACTTGGTTTTCTCTGGTGCTTTATGAAGACCTAAAGATTTATTTATTTTTTTGTTGTTAGTTAATATGCATCTCTTTGATGACATTGTTAAAAACAAAAATGATTGAAAGAGCCATAAAACTATCAGCAAAATAGGTTAAAACTTTGGCAAAAGAAAACTATGAACAAAATAGAGTGGAAATAAAGGGTACACAAATACGTGCCTGACCAATTCAATTAAGAAAGCAAGAGTGGCAGTAGTAATATTAGATGCACGTTACATGCAGGAGAGTCCCTAAGGGCCAAAGCCGGAAACATAAAAATACAAGAGGTTCTTATGAAAGAAAAGGTCTCAGGTAGACACAAACGTTTGCAATGTTTATGTATTAAACAGAAAGAAAAATTTTCTATAAAGTTAAGCAAATTTTTACATTGTGAATTAAATGGGAACTTTATCCTTTGTTGTTATTGTTTAGTCATTCAGTCATGTTCAGCTCTTTTGGACACCATGGACTGCAGCCCTCCAGGCTCCTCTGTCCATGGGATTTCCCAGGCAAGAACACTGGAGTGGGGTGCCACTTCTTTCTCCAGGGGATCTTCCTGGCCTAGGGATAAAACCTGCATCTCCTGCACTGGTATGTGGATTCTTTACCACTGAGCCATCTGGGAAGCCCTTGTATTATATCGTCAACAATGTATAGTCTTTGGCTAATATTCTGATAGGATTGGGCTTCCCAGTTGGCACTAGTGGTAAAGAACCCGCCTGCCAATGCAGGAGATGCAAGAGATGTGAGTTCAGTTCCTGGGTTGGGAAGATCCTCTGGAGTAGGAAGTGGCAACCCACTCCAGTATTCTTGTTTGGAAAATTCCATGGACAGAGGAGCCTAGCAGGCTACAGTACATGGTGCCACAAAGATTCAGACACGACTGAGCACACACTGATAGCATTATTCAATTGATGATATTGATGTCATCTTATTTATACACAAAAAAAGCACACAATTGGTTTTCCAGAGACATGTGCAAAAGTATTCATAGAACTGTCCACAAAGAAAACCTTAATAATGCACAAGAGGAAAGACTGAAAAAGTCACAGCTTTTCCTTAATGCAATAAAACCAAAGAATCAAGAGAGTATATACATGGAAAATCTGAAACACTTCCCCCAAATAAGTCCAGGTTCAATCATGGATATGAATCATTTAAAGTAACGAATAGAAAAGCACCCCATACTGAAAGATTTGGGGCACAGGTAACAGGTACTCAGGAAAAAAAATGTCTTAACAATTTTTATTAAAATATTACTGAAGGCTTCTGACTACAGGAATGGTGGAGTAAGGAGCTTAAGAATCCACTTCTTCAGAAAAGCAATGAGAATATTGTCAAAAACTGTCAAAATCACCTTTTCGCAGAATTCTGGAAGTGAAAGAAAGTCTTGTTACAATCTGAAGAAAAATGGCTAGATTTTGGTAAGAGCGATGAGTTCTGTGGCATTACATCTTGACCTAATACCATACTCAGGATAGACTTGAAAACCAACCTCCTAAAAGCCACTCTAGGTACCTGAATGGGTTTGGCGTGCCCCAGACAGTCCATACCCAGGTAATCGATAATCATCACTATTTGACCTGTTGGGCAGCTTGTTGAAAAGCTTCGTTTTCAGGATTTAGCTTCAATTGGCCTGATTCAGCTGCTCTGTCTGAATAGCCTTATTTGTAGTTCATTGATTGGAGAAAAAAAAAACCAGTAGCAATTGTCCATTGCAGCTGCCTGAGACAGAATTTCCAGTTGGAACTGACAAAGGCTGACCAAAATCTTAAAAGGAAAAAAGAGAAATAAGATGTTTATAGGGGACTTTGAAAAGCTCTCATAAATTCCTGGAAATGTAGTAGGTCACTGTACTAGTCAGGGCCCTCAGAGAAACAGGACAGGAATAGGAGATATACATAGAGAGACAGATTTATTGTAAAGCATTGGCTCAGGGGATGATGGGGGCTTAGAAGTCCCATTACCTGCTGACTATAAGTTGGAGACCCAGGAAAGCAGGTGGTGTGGTTGGAAAGCCTGAGACCCAGAGTGCAAATTTGTAGATTTCAATTCAAGTCAGAAGGTCTGAGAAGCCAGAATTGCCCAGGGAAGATCAGTATTCCAGCAGAGGAACATTTAAGTCATGTATGTAAATGTTAGGTGGGAAAGATTTCCTTAAGGAAGACAGGAAACCTAGACTCACAAAGGAAGCTATAAATATACTTGATTGCATAAACAGGAGGACATATGTACTGACATTAGCAAAACACAGATGAGCAAATCAAATGGATCTTCCGTCTTCCATCAAGCATGCTCTCAGCCTGTGAGAACAGCACCCAAATATATCGCATTCTTACTTTTGGTTCTCTGGTCGCTCAGATTGTAAAGAATCTGCCTGCAATGTGGGCAACCTGGGTTCGATCCCTTTGTTGGGACGATCCTCTGGAGAAAGGAACAGGTCCCCACTCCAGTATTCTTGCCTGGAAAATCCCTATGGACAGAGGAGCCTGGTGGGCTACCATCCATGGGGTCAGAAAGAGTCAGACACGACTGAGTGACTTTCACTTTCAGAAAGGTTACGAGTTCGTAATGTTTAGGTGTACAATGGGCTTCTCTGGTGGCTCAGACAGTAAAGAATCCACCTGCAATGCAGGAGACCTGGGTCCCATCACTGGGTGAGAAAGACCCACTAGAGCAGGGATTAGCAATCCCCTGCAGAATTCTTGCCTGGAGAATCCCATGGACAGAGGAGCCTAGAGGGCTACAGTCCATGGGGTCATAAAGAGTCAGACAGCACTGAGGGACTAACACTTTCACTTTCAGATATATAACAATGTGGCAAACGTTTTCCACAGTCTTGATTCTTAACATTGTACAGTGTATCTTTTGCCCTATATAAAATTTTAATTTGACAGGGATTGCTTATCCAAAAAAAATAGTAACAAATTATATTCTTATCAGTAAAACATGAGAGTCCTGATTGGACCTACATCCTCAATATCAGACTCTTCTTCAAAATCAAGTTAATTTGATATGCAAATTCTTATCTACCCCAGTTTTGATCTGCATTTTTCCAAATGTGAGCAAAGCAGTTTTTTATATCGTTTTTGGCCATTTCAAGTCCCATCACTCACTCATTCATTCATTCATTCAAAAATATTTCCTGAGTATGTGGTAGCAGATAAAATAGTGACTCAGAAATTGAAATGCCTTCTGTTGAATCCTGTTTCCTCTATTCTATAATATATGACTCTGGGAAAGTGACGTCAACACTGCATCTGTGTCTGAATGTCTCTTGTAAAATGAGGCTGATAAGACTATCTATTGCATAGACTAATAATGTCGATATCATCATGTTTATACACAAAAAATACACAATTCTTTTCCAGGGAAATGTGCAGAAAGTTATTTATTCATAGAAGTGTCCACAGAGAAAACTTCAGTGAACATACAAAAAGAAAGACTAAGTCACAGTTTTTCCTTAATACAATAAAACTAAAATAAAGATATCAAGACAGTATATACGTGGAGAATCTGAAGCACTTCCCCCTAAAAAGCCCAGGTTCAATAATGAATATAAATTATTTAAAGTAACAAACAGAAAAGTACCCCATACTGAAATTTTTGGAACACAGATAGCTGTATTCTGAAAAAAATATCTTAACAATTTTTATTAAAATATTACTGAAAGCTTCTGACCACAGTTTTGGTGGAGTAAGGAGCTTTAGAATCCACTTCATCAGAAAAGCTATGAGAATATTGTCACAAAGTGTCAAAATCACCTTTTTTCAGAATTCTGGAAATGAAAGAAAGTCTTGTTATGACCTGAAGAATAATGGCTAAATTTTGGTAAGAGTGATGAGCTGTGTGGTACTACAACTTGACCTAATCCCATACTCAGGATAGATTCGAAAACCAACATTCTAAAAGCCACTGAAGGTGGCTAAGTGGATTTGGATGCCCCAGATACCCCATACTCAGATAACCAATTATCACTATTTGACTTGTTGGGCAGCTCCTTCAGAAACTTCATTTTCAAGGATTTATTTTTTGTGGGCTTTTTCTTTCTTTCTTTTTTTTTTTTTTGCAGCCTAAATATGCTCATTTTTACTTGTCAATTGTACTTCAGTAAAGGTGGAGAAAAACATAAAAAATCTTCCCGACCGAGGGATCAAACCTGGGTCTTTTGCACTGTGGGCAGGTTCTTTACTGTCTGAGCCACCAGGGAAGCCTGATTAAGCACAAAGCTGGAGAAAATCATAGCATTCAAAGCTGTGTATTTCTAAAGGCATACATATTATATATATGTACACACACATAAATGTCTGTATATAAAATGAAGGGGACTTCCTGGCTGTTCAGTGACTGAGCCTTCATCTTCCTACGCAGGGGGTGCAGGTTCCATCCTGGGTAGAGGAGCTGAGATTCCGCATGCTTAGTGAGCAAGCAACCAAAATATGAAACAGAAGCCCAATTGCAACAGTCAATAGAGAATTTAGAAATGGCCCGCATAAAAAATCTTTAAAAAAAATAAAATGAAGGATGTAACAAATCCAATTATCGGTTATTTAAATAAAAGGACATTTATTATTCTTAACTTGAGGGCAACAAATTACTTGAGTGATACTATATGTATCGACTTGTAGGCCTTAGCACACCTTCATCGTTTGACCCTAGGCAGCCAAATTTTTTGGTATCAGCTGTAAAGTTATTGATAGCTCAACCGTTATTGACAGTTTTACATATATATGTATATATGTGTGTGTGTGTGTGTGTGTGTGTGTGTGTGTGCTTAGTCACTATGGTTGTCTGGCTCTTTGTGACCCCCATGGATTATACCTACCAGTCTCCTCTGTCTATGGAATTTTCCAAGCAAGAGTACTGGAATGGGTTGACATTTCCTCCACCACGGGATCAAATTGAACCCACGTTTCCTGCATCTCCTGTATTACAGGCAGATTCTTTACCTCTGAACCACCAGGGAATCCCCATATACATATATGTGTGTATGTATATGTGTATGCATATCAGCTGCAAAGTTATTGACATCTCAACAGCTATTTATATATAGGGGGGGTACTTCCTATCTTTCAGAGGCTGAGGTTCTTATTTTATTTTGGAAGGCATGGAAAGTTTCTATATCAATTTTCTATTTCTTCCAGTTTCTACAGAACTGGAAGTCAAGGATTTATTTTTAATTGGTGTGATTCAGAAGACAAGGAATAAAGAAACTAAAGGAGATTATTTATTTTCATCTCTTTGGATTGTCTCACTCATTACAATGAACACACACTAATCTTTAATTTCAAAGATATTTTATCACAAAATATTTTAAAGAGAAAAATAAACATCATGTAGATATTTTTATTGACATGGAAAAATATTAGCGATTACAAAAAAGGATATCTATATTCACCTCCCCCCCCCCCCCCGCCCACACACACACATGTATTTTCTTAAATGGGGCATAAATTCAGCTCAGTCACTCAGCACGCCAGGCCTCCCTGTCCACCACCAACTCCCGGAGCGTGCTGAAATGCATGTCCATTGAGTCAATGATGCCATCCAACCATCTCATCCTCTGTCGTCCCCTTCTTCTCCCGCCTTCAATCTTTCCCAGCATCAGGGTCTTTTCAAATGAGTCAGTTCTTCACATCAGGTGGCCAAAGTATTGGAGCTTCAGCTTCAGCATTAGTCCTTTCAATGAATATTCAGGACTGGTTTCCTTTAGTACAGACTGGTTGGATCTCCTTGCAGTCCAAGGGCCTCTCAAGAGTCTTATCCAACACCACAGTTCAAAAGCATCAATCCTTCAGTGCTCAGCCTTCTTTATGGTCCAACTCTCACAGCCACGGAGAAACCATAGCTTTGACTAGATGGACCTTTGTCGGTAATGTCTCTGCTTTTGAAAATGCTGTCTAGGTTTGTCAAAGCTTTCCTTCCAAGGAGTGAACGTCTTTTGATTTCATGGCTGCAGTCACCATCTGCAGTGATTTTGGAGCCCAAAAACATAAAGTCTGTCACTGTTTCCATTGTTTCCCCATCTATTTGCCATGAAGTGATGGGACCAGATGCCATGATCTTCGTTTTTTGAATGCTGAGTTTTAAGACAGTTTTTCACTTTCCTCTTTGACCATCAGCAAGAGACTCTTTAGTTCCTCTTTGCTTTCTGACATAAGGGTGGTGTCATCTGCATATATGAGGTTATTGATATTTCTGCTGGCAATCTTGATTCCAGCTTATGCTTCATCCAGCCTGGCATTTCACATGATGTACTCTGCATAGAGTTAAACAAGCAGGGTGACAATATACAGCCTTGACGCACTCCTTTCCCAGTTTGGGACCAGTCTGTTGTTTATGCCCAATTTTAACTGTTGCCTCTTGACCTGCATACAGATTTTTCTGGAGGCAGCTGAGGTGTTCTGGTATTCCCATCTCTTTAAGAATTGCCCACAGTTTGTTGTGATCCACACAGTCAAAGCCTTTGGCATAGTCAATGAGGCAGAAGTAGATGTTTTTTTCTGGAACTCTCTTGCTTTCTGTATGATCCAGTGGATGTTGGCAATTTGATCACTGGTTCCTCTGCCTTTCCTAAATCCAGCTTGAACATCTGGAAGTTTTTGGTTCACGTACTGTTGAAGCCTTACTTGGAGAATTATGAGCATTACTTTGCTAGTGTGTGAGATGAGTGCAATTGTGCGGTAGTTTGAACATTCCTTGGCACTGCATTTCTTTGAGATTGGAGTGAAAACTGACCTTTTCCAGTCCTGTGGCCACTGCTGAGTTTCCCAAATTTGCTGGCATATTGAGTGCAGCACTTTAACAGCATTATCTTTTAGCATTTGAGATAGCTCAGTGGGAATTCCATCACCTCCACAAGCATACCAAATTGTTAACAGTTGTCTATGGTGGCAATAGTATTTTTTTTTTTATTATTTCTTTAGAGTTTTATATGTTTTCAAATTTCCATAATGAGTCTTTATTTTTTTATAATCATAAGAAAGTCAGTGAAGCTATTTAAGGTTTAGAAACAAAAAAGGTTTCCTTGCGGAAGCAGAAGAATAACGAAGCAGAAGACTCAGGAGTTTTGACCGGATCTCAAGGCAATTTAAGAGACTGGGAATGAAAGTCAAACCCCAGACACCCAGGAGAGACTCTATCCAGGTCGAGGATGGTCTTAGAAGTCCTTGCCATTTCACCCATGCTGCAGGATCCTATTTGTTGTTCTTTGCCTTAAAAATATTGTGGTTAAGATGTCTAATTCATTTGCTTTAGTTAACATTATTAAAGATAACCACAATGTTACTTTTTGTTGCTGATTTTTTTCAAAATGCTGACACTAATGCTATGCTGACAGTTATGCAGAAGACATTTCAATGGGATGTTGCCTCCTGCAAGTCACCACCAGAGCAGTCCACAGCCCAGTTCCCATCAAAGGCAAAGGTGGAACAAAATCAGAGTTCTGCTTAGCAGGAGGAAAAGAAGGAGCAAGGTGGTGATGGATAGGGAAAGAGGAAAAGACTGGAAAAGCTCTGTGTGTGTGTGTGTGTGTGTGTGTGTGTGTGTGTGTGTGTGAGTGAGAGAGATTTAACAAGAAATTGTGCTGTGTGTTGTGTGATGTAATTTCCCATCTTTGTTTATAACTTCAGTAAAGACCTATGTTGCATTTTTCCATTAAAAGTTATTAATTTACTTCATTTGTTCTGAATGCAATAGTGTAGTGAATTTGGCAATTAAAAAAGATTGTTTTGGAGTATTGTTGATTTACAATGCTGTGTTAGTTTCTGTTGTGTACCAAAGTGAATCAATGATCCATATACATGTACCCACTCTTTTGCAGATTCTATTCCCATATAGGTCATTTGCAGAGTGTTGAGTAGAGTTTCCTACATTATACAGCAGGTTCTTATTAATAGTTATCTATTCCATATACAGTACTGTTCATACGTCAATTCCAGTCTCCCAATTTATCCCTCAGCCCCTTTATACCTTGGTAATCATTAAATTTGTTTCCTACATCTGTGGCTATTTTGTAAATAGCTTCAACATTTTTTTAGATACCACATGTAAGCAATATCATAATTGTCTTTGTCTGGCTTGCTTCACTCATTATGAAAGTCTCTGAGTCCATCGCTGTCCCTGCAAATGGCGTTATGCCATTCTTTTTTAGGCTGAGTAATATTCCATTTATATAAGTACCGCATCTTCATTGTCCATTTCCTCATCAATGGACATTTTCGTTGCTTCCATGTCCTGGCAATTATAAACTGGGAATCATATTTCAGAGCCTTCCATTAGGAACTGGGGACCCAAGGTCCAGCCTTCACAGCTCTTCTAGAATGAAGCAAACAGTGTAAATTCACCTGATGCCCTGCCTGCTAGAGCAAAGCACAATGAAAACAGAAATATCTGGTCCTTTCCCTTTCAAGTCGAAGTTGGAGAGAAATCGTAGCGGCTATTGAGAAATTGAATTACAATCCTAGGGACAAGGTGTCTTACTGGTTATATATTTTAGACGAAACTATGAGGAAAATTTCTATCAACATGTAAAATTGGTAAAGATAAATTTTTTCTTCGGTGGAGTAGAAAACATTTTGACTGGACTTATCTTCTCAGGAACTATACTCAATATTTTGTAATAACCTATAAGGGAAAATAATCTGAGAAAGAATATATATATATTTGAATCACTTTGTTGTACACTTGAAACTAACACAGCCTTGTAAATCAACTATGTTAGTGCAAGTCGCTCAGTTGTGTCCAATTCTTTGTGACCCCATGGACTATACAGTCCATGGAATTCTCCAGGCCAGAATACTGGAGTGGGTGGCCTTTCCCTTCTCCAGGAGATATTCCCAACTCAGGGATCGAACCTAGGTCTCCCGCATTGCAGGCAGATTCTTTACCGTCTGAGCCACCTCCAACCAGTAAACAATAATAAGAAGAAAATCTTCTCTTGGGAAAAATATGGTGAAAGAGGATTATACCTCACAAGGTGGCAAATGGCCAGGTTGAGAGTGCAGTCACTTAAAATGATACCATTCGTGAAGAGGTGCAGGCAAGCGGCAGATGCGAATGAAATCTCTGTGTCCTCTGGGGCCTCCACGAAGCATGGAGAGGCAGAACAGAGCCATTGCTGTGTGGTGTGAGGCATCTGAAGAAAGAAACATTTCTGTAAACGCAAGCAGTTTTGTGGTGTCCTATATGTGATGTGCTCTCTTTCATTGCTTTTTCAAGAGTCCAGGAAAAGACTAATATTACTTTAGTGTTTCTTTAGGATGCTGACCTTCACAACTTCTTTGCAATGTGTTCTTGACAATGAAACTTCTGATTTATGCTGTTTCTAATTAGATTTAATCAAAACAGAGAACAATTTGATCACAGAATTCTGGAGATGCAAGAAACGGTGGACCAACTTTTTACTGCAGTAGTTCATCTCTGACATTCAGGTTCACGATAATGTGATTTCCACTGACTTTCCAGCCGTGACACTTGCCCCCAGGTCTTCCTCCTGCACCAGGTAAGGGCTGCTCTTCCAGGGCTCTGTCGTGAGTATGTTCTTGCTTCCACCACCTTGCCTTCCTCTTTTCTTCGATAGGGATTGCTTGTGCCTCTGTCTATATCTCTCTTCAAATTGTAACATGCTAGGTATGCCTTTCCCCAAACGCCTGCATGCTTTGCTCCCTCACGTCTTCCTGTTTCTGTTCAAATGCCACTTACCCTCCACGTTTTCCCGCTCTCTCCAGTGTTTCTCTCTAGAGCCAGTTACAACCTGACGTTACAGTGTATCTCTGTTTAGCGTTTACTTTCTGTCTGCCCAATCAGCATGATAACTCTACATAACTGGGATGGCTTCCTTTTTTTCCTTGTTATATCACTAGTATCTGGAACAATTTGGTCTTCAGTAAGGAGTATTTTGGAACTCACTCACAAAGGAATGAGGCAGTTTAAGCTGAAGTCTTCTTTACCTTTTATATTTTCCCAATAGCTAGTATAAGATCCAGCATAGCAGAAACTTAAAGATTATTTATTGAATGAATGCTAGCCTCCCAAAATATTAGAATAGGAGGGCAATTATTGCATGGTAAGATGTATCTTTCTTTGAGACTTCCCTGGCGGTCCAGTGGTTAAGACTCCATGCTTCCAGTGCAGGGGACACAGGTTAGATCCCTAGTCGGAGAATTAAGATCCCACATGCCAGAGGTATATATGTCATATACATATGATATGTATATCATATATGTATCATATATATATATATATATATATATATCTCATATGTACCAAAAGAATGCTTCCTCATCTGGATTAAAGTACATTATTTTTTATAGTCACTATTAAATTCATTATTTTTGAATGGCAAGTCTCTGGATGGCTTTTTCCATGAATGCTTTCTTGAGTTTTCCACTTTCCTGTTAAATCAGGCCTAGCTTCTATAATCAGTGCAAATACAAGTGCTGTAAAAATTGGCTATTTACTAGTTTAAAAAACACAAAAGGAAATTAAATGCACTTTAGATTTCACTCTGCCCCAACCTGACTACTGTGGTGTTGTCATCCATGTGAACTCCTAAAAGAATTTGCAGCGTCTGGGTGTAACTAATACCCAGCCCATATCCCAGATCCACCCGGTCAGAGCTAGTAAATTTAGTCACTAGGTGCTTTGGCATTGGGAACTGACTTGCTCATTGTATTGTGCAATCATGTTGCTTTTTCTACTCAGGAAACTCAATCTCTGTCCAAATTCAACTACTTGATCAAACTCATTTAAATAGTAGTAGTTTACTTTTGAAAAGTTGGATTTTTCTTCTTCTTTTTTTTTTCTTTTCTGCAGCTGTCTTGGCAATATCTGATTCCAGGCTGGGCAGGAAGTATCCCAGTCAGAAATGAGGTGAAGTAGTTTTTCTGATGGGGTTCCCAGTCCTCCCACAAGGACTGCCTCCCCTGGAGTGGTCTGCCTCCTTCAACAAATAGTCTGTAGAGAGCAGAAGGTTGTATGTAATGGGATTCAATCAAAGGCCTTTTCTAGCCGATTCTTGACTATATTTGAAAAAAAATGACAGTCATTGGCATAGGTCCTGTCCTCTTTAACATTCTCAGTAAATTAGCAATTCCCAGAAAACCACGTTTGTAGGAATGGGAAGAAATAGACCCAGAAATAGACCAAAAAGTAGGGAGACATGTGCTGTACCTACTACAGCACATGATTTTGTAAGATATGCCTAGACAAGTCCAGAACCATCCTGCCTGCCCACCGCAAAAAAATAATTTTTTTTTTTAAAGGAAAAGTGCTAGATTCTGAAGACAAATTTTGGTTCACTACTCTTTTTTTTTTTCCTTTACCTTTCTCTTTTTGTTGGGTGGCGGCAGTTGGGAAAGTAGCTTATCTGTAATAATCACATGGTTACTCAGCTTGTCTCTTCTGTACAAAGAAAATATGAGTATTTCTCTGTTTCTAAACAAAGACGAGTAATATGTGACTGATTTGAAGTGGGCTCACCATGAGATGGTCCCGATATTTCTATCTCTAGACTTCCCTGTTAGAAGTCATGAAGCAACTCAACAGACTGATTGGCCTGTGATTGGGTTTATCCAGGATACAGTGATACTCTTCTTGTATGAAGAATAAAATGGTGAAAATAACATGTGCAAAGACCTGAATTAGAAAAACTGCAAATAATTCAGTGCAAGTAAAGAGAGTCATAGATGTGATTAAAGTGTCAGGAAGCCAGACTGGAGATTTGATAAGATACTGAAGCTCTAAAGATGATGTGGTTTGGACTTTACCTTGAAGCAATATCAGCAAAATGATATTTGAGTTTTAGAAAGATTGCTGTGGACAATGAAACTGAATGTTGGGGGAGGCTGAAGGTCAAAAGATCAAGTAAGAAAATGAAGCAATGATCCAGGTGACCTGAATCTCAGCTTGTTAATTGAAATTCATACTCATTTCTCCTTCACACTAGGATGATTTAATTTTAATTTTGAGGCAATGAAAGTAAAAGTGTTAGTCGCTCAGCTGTGTTTGATTCTTTGCAACCCCCTGGGCTGTAGCTCACCAGGCTCCTCTGTCCATGGGATTCTCTAGGCAAAAATACTGGAGTGGGTAGCCATTCCTTTCTCCAGGATGTCTTCACAAACCAGGGATCGAACTTGGGTCTACTGCACCGCAGGCAGATTCTTTACTGTTTGAGTGATGAAGTAGAAGAAAATTCCTTGGGAAAGGAGAAATAAGTGTGAAAAATATTGAGTTTCAATAGCATTCAGACCATAGCTATGAAAGTGTTCACAGAGAATGAAATCACAGAGGTCTTAGAGGAGGAAGTGAAGAAAAATGCATAATTTTATCTCTGAATGATCCCACATACACACCATGCAATGCCATTTCCACGCATGTGAGCAGCTCTCCACCAACTGTCAGAGGTATACTGGGCTCCAGATCCAACTCTGCATGTAGGGTATCTCGCCTGAACCTTTGTGGTGTGAACATTCCTCTGACATAAGACCAAAACGGGCAAGGATACAGTAGCCTTCCTCAAGCACCTCAAGCATCCCAGTACTAAGCCGTCTAACAACAGCTTACCTCAGTGATTCATCTCCAAAGTGCATATACCATAATGAAGAAACTGGGGCTCAAAGATGATGCCATTTGCCTAAGAAAACAAAGCCAACCTACGTAAATCTTGTGTTCCTCTTGTAGACTTAACTGGTCCCAACACACAGCTCCACACAGATGTCTCAGGGCCCACACCTGAGCTCACACTGCCCCTGGAGTCTCAGGGCCCACACCTGAGCTCACACTGCCCCTGGAGTTACCTATCAACTGTCCAGTCAGAAGAAGCAACAAGCAATTCACTTTCTTTCTAGATTAGCATAGGAATTTTAAGTACAAGTTCTGGAGTTAGGCAAACTTGGGTTCAAACCTAGGGTTTGAGACTTGCTATCTGACTGATAATAGGCAAAATATTTAATCTCTTTAAGCCTTGGTTTCCTCACCTACAAACTGGAATGATCATAGAGAATAGGAATATTCCTCACGGGAATATTCTGAAGAGTTAATGTGTGATGGACTTAAAACACTAATGGAATATCTGGGACATGGTAACTGCTCATAGACGTGACCTAATACCTGTTACCTTCTCAATGACTTTCCACTCTACTGTTTCTATCATAAAAGAATCAACTCATGTGTGACGTGAATTTAAATCAAGAATTAATGGGATTTTCCACAGTTAGCTGAAAATTTTATTTCTGTGAGAAAAATCACTTGGAAGCAACAAACTTTCACTTCCAATGTCTTTTCTTTCCTTTCCAATTGCTCTTATTTCTGTAGTGAGGAACTGATGGGCTTTTTGCTGCTCAATTTATTCAAACTCCACAATCCTTCTTTATCACCTTGCCTTGCTCAATAAACCTGAGGGATTGTGTTCACATCTCTACTACAGCGTGTACATTGCTGTGATGACAGAAAGTTAAGACTGAGTTATAATGCCATAGGGCCATAACTGTTGAGACATCCTTTAATCATCCCAAGCTTCAATTTCCTCTTAGGTTAAATGAAATCTGTCCTACATATCTCACCACTATTATGAGGACCAAAAGATACAACAGTGACAGTGCACATTATAAAACTCAAAGTTCAGTAAAAATAAAAGCTCTTTTCATTATTTTATTGCTGTTATATGGTAAAGGAGAAGCCGTAAGTTAAAATGATCACCCACCTGTTCTAAATGCTAGCTCCTATGGTAGGGAATTACTGAAAGGGCATGTTTAGTCTGGAAATGGCATTCCTTTAAAAAGAGCAAAGGAATGGCTTATTTAAAACTCTGTGTCTGCTTTGTTAAACTTTATTAGAAAGAGCAAGAAGCAGAGGGTTGACCATGACAAATCTTGGGGAAATAAATGAGAAAAGACTCACATACACCTGATTTGGTTAGGCTTATACACATTTAACAAAGATCATGGCATCTGTTCCCATCACTTCATGGGAAATAGATGGGGAAACAGTAGAAACAGACTTTATTTTCCTGGGCTCCAAAATCACTGCAGATGGTGATTGCAGCCATGAAATTAAAAGATGCTTACTCCTCGGAAGAAAAGTTATGACCAACTTAGATAGCATATTCAAAAGCAGAGACATTACTTTACTGACTAATGTCCATCTAGTCAAGGCTATGGGTTTTCCTCTGGTCATGTATGGATGTGAGAGTTGGACTGTGAAGAAAGCTGAACACTGAAGAATTGATGCTTTTGAACTGTGGTGTTGGAGAAGACTCTTGAGAGTCCCTTGGACTGCAAGGAGATCCAACCAATCCATTCTGAAGGAGATCAACCCTGGGATCTCTTTGGAAGGAATGATGCTAAAGCTGAAACTCCAGTACTTTGGCCACCTCATGCAAAGAGTTGACTGATTGGAAAAGGCTCTGATGCTGGGAGGCATTGGGGACAGGAGGAGAAGGGGATGACAGAGGATGAGATGGCTGGATGGCATCACTGACTCAATGGACATGAGTCTGAGTGAACTGCAGGAGTTGGTGATGGACAGGGAGGCCTGGCGTGCTGTGATTCATGGGGTCACAAAGAGTCAGACACGACTGAGCGACTGAACTGAATTGAACTGAACTGATACATATTTAATTGTAGAATCTAAAAAGAAGGAGGGTCAGTATTGAGGCAGGGATGTGATTTTATGAGACCAATCCTTTTCAGTAAGGATCAGGAAAACAAAAGCAAGATATTGCATAGAAAATAGAGGTGGGGGTCTCAAAAGAAAGGCATTAGCCAGTGAGAATGAGACCCAGAGAGAAAAAAATCTCACTTCCTCTGACATGTGCTTGCTTCTCATCCCCACCTTGGTCCCACAGCATTTGCTCACCACGTACTCTTAGACAATATAATCTCTCTAAGCTTTGTTTAGTTGTGCATTGGTAA
The DNA here is from genome assembly GCF_001704415.2 of Capra hircus. Lineage (NCBI taxonomy): Eukaryota > Metazoa > Chordata > Mammalia > Artiodactyla > Bovidae > Capra > Capra hircus. The sequence goes on along the minus strand of NC_030828.1, from coordinate 12,413,742 downwards.
TGCTTCAAAAAAACATTCATGTATATACATACTTATGCTTAATATAAATTTTACTGACACAAAATATGTATAGCTTGTATCTTTCTAAATAGTAATAAACATTTCGCACTCTTCACTAGAGATTCCCTAGAGCCAGTTGCTTATTACTGAATGCTTTCATTGATTTTTGCCAAATTCTCTCTCTTTTTTTAATTTCATTGCACCAGGTCTTAGTTTCCACATGTGGGATCTTCACTGAGGAAAGTGGGTTCTTTAGCTGTGGCATGCGGGACCTGGTTCTCTGACCAGGAATCAGACCTTGGCCCCCTGCATTGGGAGCACAGTCTTAACCACTGGACCACTGAAGAAATCCTACCAAACTCTTATACTTGCAACCAATTTGTTGCAAGCATTACTTGACTAATGGATATAGTTCTGAAATGAACATTGGTTGACATCAGCTTTACACTTGCAAGATGAAAATGAAACAATAAAGGTAGGTGGGAAATTTCATTTGTTTATCAGCAACCCAAGTGACCTTGTTGCAGAATCAGATGATGATAGTTTTTGAGGGCTGAAAAGGATAGTCCATCCGTTTATGTGCTAGTCACAATCTGATGGCTGTGAACACCGCTTTTTTAAAAGATTTAATCTGAATCATTGATATTATACCTGTACATTTCTTCAGTCTAGACTAACAACAAAACAGTGTAAGTTATGTTATTGTTTATACTGTTTATGATGCTGCTGCTTAGTGGCTTCAGTCATATCTGACTCTTTGCAACCCTATGACTATAGCCCTCCAGGCTCATCTGTCCATGGGATTCTCTAGGCAAGAGTACCAGAGTGGGTTGCCATCCAAGGTTTCAACCTGGGTCTCCTGCATTGCAGGCAGAGTCTTTACCACTGAGTCACCAGGGAAGCCCAGTACAGTTTATAGTATATAGTATAAGCTATTGTTTATAGTGTATAGTATTTGCTGACTTTTGTGGTGTAATATTCCCATTGTGGTCTATTTCAAGCAACAAGATGACCTCACCAAATGTGGAAAAGATTCACATTATCACAGAAATCTATAATCTTTGCATCATGAAATTACAATAGTTATATATATTCTTTAAATATTAGTAAAATGTAGTAAGATAAGAATTAATGAGTCTTGAGTATTGACTTATTCACTATGATTTCTTTAAAACTAAGCTTATCAAAAAATAATAGTAATGGCTATATTTAACAATTGACTTGCAAAATCCCTGAAGATTAAAAACCCACTCTCATGAGCTACTGAAACCTGACTCCTACTAGTGACTGGTCCTTAGTAGTCCTTTCCATGTAAAGATTATCATATATAAGATTTTGAGAATGCATGCAAAGTACTTGGTAAAGAGTGTCTAGTTTTTAAATGTCATTAAAAAAAAATTCAGGGCTCTTTACTCTGGTCCATGTTGCATCTTGACTGAGAACCATCGACAGACCCCTCGTGAACTTCCTTCTCTACAGTGTAACACTTTGTTGCTTCTAAAAGCCACATACAGGGACCTCCCTGGTGGTCTAGTGGTTAAGACTTCATCTTCTAAAGCAGGGAGTGTGGGTTCAGTGCCTGGTCAGGGAACGAAGACCCCACATGCCTGTGGCCAAAAAACCAAAACATAAAACAGAAGCAATATTGTAATAAATTCAAGGAAGACTTTAAAAATGACCCACATCAAAGAAATCTCAGAAAAAAAACTTAATAAAAAATAAAAGTAACCTAAGGAAATTATTTCTGGTGTGATAGAATATGAATCTCAGATATCGCATTAGTGTTTGATGCTGATAGAAAAGGATAGATTATTATACATTTAATAAAACCACTTCTTTTGTCTCTGGAATACACATTTCTATAGTCATTAGAAGTCTCTTTAAAAATCATTCTCAAAAACAAGCTTTGTATCCCCACTTGCCTCATTTCACTTTTCCCATTAGCAGCAGTTTAAAAATTCTTCTAAACTGGAGTTCTCATTATGCTTTTCTTCCTTTCTGCAGACTAGGGTCTTTATTCTTCTTATTCTAAAGATTTAATATTTGAAATTAGTCTCATAAATTTAAAAAGGACACCTACATGGTTGATTATTTTAAAATTCAATCAAATGGGTTTATTTTATTTTATTTTTTTTTACCCTTCCTTAAAGGCAGTGGGGGGAGTAATGGATAAATATATAATCAAGCTACATAAAATTTGACAGATATTTTATAATATTGCCATGCGGGAGTTCAAATACCAGATGCTCTTTATCATGACAATCCAGTCCAATTCCCCGACCAAGAGAGAAGAGTACAGCACATTTGAGGACCAGCTGCAGGGACCTAACTCTGTCTCGCTGCCAACAGCAAAGCTGAAACACAGAATCCCAGCCTGAAATAGAGACAAGGGGCTTTGTGAGCTCACACAGAGATTTTAATGACAGGCTATTAGGACATCTTCTGTTTGTCTCCCATATGCTCAGTTGAAGAACTGGAAAATAAGTCTGCAACAATTTGAAGTGCCAAGAAGCTAAAATTACTGGGCCACCTGTGTACTTTGATGGTCCCTGCTTTAAGGCAGTTTCTGGCTAATAGGGCTTGGAAAAGTCAGAGCCGTCTGTTCCGTGTTCAACAAGACATTTGCCAGTAGGGGTCAAGAGACCCGGACAGAGGTAACTGTCCTTAGATTTAGTGTCTTTCCAAATTGGAACCCACCAGGTTTAGGGCAGTTGATCCCCAACCTCAGGAATCGGAGTCTGATCTTTTGTTCACCAGGGTCAACCTGAAGCTGACATTCACAAGTAGAGACACGACTTTGCAGGTCTGTGCAGCATAAGGCATGGATCTGGAAGCAATTTACTAAATCCAGAGGAAGCTATGGGCAAAATCTTGATGAGAATGCCACCTATAATGTGGGGTGACAAGAAACAAATGGAGTGAGGAGACAGAGAATGGAGTCCTACTGATTTCAGTAGAATTTCTCCTCCTTTAAAAATGATGGGAATTTTCCAGTTTGAACATTGAACCACAGGACCACACTTGCAAGCAGGAATCAGGAAACCATTGTTGAGTGAGGTACATGGGGCGGTCCTGCTTCCATTTCCCAATTACAGTGTACAGTTCAGAGCTCACCGAGTTGCTCCAGGTACCTAGCTGGCTCCTTGGACAGGACCACAGCCTTGTGAAGAAGGCTGGTTATTTCAGAGGCCAGGTTCAGGGTCTATAACACAGGACCCAGCCCACAGAGGCTCAGGATTTTCGAAAAGGTTCCTCCGCAGTTAATGACTGCCTGAAAAATTCTTTCCCAGTCTCTGTTCCATTTCCCAGGGAGGGCTGGTTGCCCTCTTTTCCCATCACTCCTGTTGCCTCTCACCATGGACCACAAGTTAAGTGAAGCAAGTAAAGTGTTCATATGTTCAGTCGTGTCTGAATCTTTGCAACCCCATGGACAGTAGCCCACCAGGCTTCTCTGTGCATGGAATTCTCCAGACAAGAATACTGGAGTGGGTTGCCATTTCCTCCTCCAGGGAATCTTCCCAATCCAGGGGTTAAACCTGCATCCCTTACATCTCGTGCGTTGGCAGGAGGATTCTTTACCACTAGCATCACTTGGGAAGCCACCACAGACCGTAGTGAAGTCACTCAGCCGTGTCTGACTCTTTATGACCCCATGGACTGTAACCTACCAGGCTTCTCCATCCATGGGATTCTCCAGGCAAAAATACTGGAGTGGGTTGCCATTTCCTTCTCCAGGGATAGAACCCAGGTCTCCCGCACTGCAGGCAGGCACTTTACCCTCTGAGCCACCAGGGAAGAATACCACAGACCATATATCACCTCTAATTTTCCATGGAGCTTCCTGTGGTGCCTCCAAGCATCTCTGGTCCTGTTTCTTGCACCTTCACTAGGGTTTGCTGAGGCATCTAAGCCCTCAAAGCACCTAAGTTTCATGAGCATCCCTTCTTATTCATGCTGCTTCCAGGCCAGCGAAGGCAGTTTGAGAGTTGTCCTCTACTCAACCCTCTTGGCAGCATGTCTTACAATAGTCATGCCCAGATAAAGAAATTGTTGCTGGGAGAAGTGTTCGCCAGGCTGAGGGACAGGCCTGGAGTCATGCGAAAGAGGAAAGAGGGCAGCCTAAGGGTCAGCTCTTAAGGAGCCAACTGTCTAGGGACCTCGATTTCCTCCCCCTAGAAAGTAAGAGGCAATGATGCAAGAGAGCTCAATTTTTTTCTACCTTCAGACACGTTTATTAAGTTGGAATATCATTCAGTATTTAAGTCTGTTTTTTCAGGGATCATGTGGAAAGGATTGGTTTACAGCCCTGGCAGACCACTGGGTCTCCCCCTCACCTACCTGGGTCTTCCAAAGCACCTCTGCATAACCTAGGAACTTCTCAGAATCCCATGTAAAACCCACAGATCTGGGTGCTCTATGAATTTGTTACATCATGACCATCCGTGGTATCTTGGAGATCACATTAACAGGAGCTGAGACTCCAACTGAGTCTTTGCTTCACACCTTCTACCCCAGCACCTCTTCTTTATCCCAGACTGTTTCCAGCCCTGGGCCCACTCCACTGAGCTTGGAGCAGTAGGGTCAGGGAAAGTCAAGTTTACACTTTCAGGAGACATAGGACAGAATCACACAGCCTTGCCTTGGGTTTGGGGGCAACAATTAAGCTTTGGGTTCCCAGGTCAGATTTACAAGTGGGAGCTCAGAGTTGGCATTTGGAAGCACCTAATTGGAGAATACTCTCGAGAATCCCTTGTACTGCAAGGAGACCAAACAAGTCAATCCTGAAGGAAATTAACCTTGAATATTCACTGGAAGGACTGACACTGAAGCTGAAGCCTCAATACTTTGGCCACCTGATGCGAACAGCCAACTCACTAGAAAAGACTCTGATGCTGGGAAAGATTGACGGTAGCAGAGGAAGAGATGGTTGGCACCACTGGGTCCATGGACACGAGTTTGAGCAAAGTTCAGAAGACAGTGAATGACGGGGAAGTCTGGCTTGTTGCAGTCCATGAGGTTGCAAAGAGTCAAACACGACTTAATGACTGAACAACAGTAACAACTCTAAAGCACTGATGGCCTTGGAATAGTTCTCCATGCAGTCATCTGTAAAGCCTTGCCCACCTCTCTGTTTCACCTGAGGCCCTCATGTTCACAATGTTCAAGTCACTATGGCCTTCCTTCACTTCCTAAAGCTTAAACACCTTTGGATGACAAAGCTGTTGCATATCTTGTTCCTTCTACAGGGAGCACGTTTCCTTCCACTGGCTTTTTGCCAAGTTAACTTCCACTCCATCACTGCAGTGGCAGCTCAATTGTCCCTTCTCCCAGGAAAGACCTCTCTGACTGTTAAGTCCACGTGGGAGCCATCTGTTGTTCATGCTGACCATCGCAAGCAGCTCTCATCCATGGCTCTTCGCCAAATGCGGTTTTACAGTCTGCAAACTTACCTTTGCAAATAATCTGCCTGATTATTTGATAAGTATGCAGCTTTCCCCCCTAGACCAGGAGTTGGAAAACTACAGCTCGAGGTCCAAATCCAGTCCCTTGCCTGTTTCTGCAAAGTTTTGCTGGAACACAGACATGCTTCCTACTTTGAGTATCACCCACTGCTGCCCTTGCACTATAACAGCAGAGCTCAGCAGTTAGGATAGAAGCCGTATTGTCTCCAGAGTCCCAAATTCCTGATCCTTTACAGGAAAATTTTGCCAACTGTTTACTTCAGGCCATAAGAATTATTTTAAAAGGTGTTTATTTTGCCCATCATTTTATCCTCCTGGACCTAACACAGTTCCTGGCATATATTTCTGGCATAATTAATATATGTTTAATGAATGATTCAGTGGGGGAATCCACAAGCATCATTAGTTGTATGTGTATAACGTAGTCAGAATCACAAACAAAAAAACTGTATCAATAGCTTAAGAAAGAAAGCCCTGTTTTTGTTCTTTGGTTTTTAGGGTTTTCTTCCAGTTGTATTAAGATATAATTGACAGAGAGCACTGAATAAGTTTAAGGTGTACAGCTTACTGGCTTGACTTACACACTTCACGAAGTGATTATGACAGCAAGTTAAGTGAACATTCATTGTCTCATACAGACACAATAATAAAGAAATAAACAAATTTTTTTGTCTGATGAAAACCATAGGATTTACCCTCTTGATAATATTCAAGTATAACAGAGAGTAATGTTAATCGTTTTTGTCACATTATACATTGCATCCTTAGGACTTATAACTGGAATATTGTATATTTTTGACTGAACAAAAGCCCTGTTTTTGAAAGGCATTTTTATTTGTTAAATTCTTTATCATTATTAAAACAAGCAAAAAATAGAAAATGTATGAGTGAATGATTGTGCTATTCAAGTTATTAGAGTTGGGTTAGAGTTGATATCAGAGTTGGATTGATCAAAATAAAAACTAATCTGGTATAGGGCTAAAACATAAAATCCTGATCAACCAGCCAAAGCAAATTGTTCCACACAGGACATAATGCCCTTAATTTGCCAGCCAGCAATTTAGCCTTTTGAAATGAGACGTGTAACTCACAGATGCTAGTTTTTAACATTATTATGAAACATAATTTGTTCCCAGTTGGTTTTAAAATATTTTTGTTACATAAATGGTCTAAATTATGAATAAAATAATCACAGTGCCAATTCTCGTATTCCACGGCTAGGCATGCATAGGTATCAATTTTCCCTCAAAGGACAAATTACAGTATGTTTGAAGACAGTCTGGCTTTCAACTATAATTTTTATTCAGTCACCAAGTTGTGCCCAGCTCATTGTGATTCCCCTGGACTGCAGTACACCAGGCTCCCCGGTACACTATCTCCCAGAGTTTGCTTAAATACACATCCACTGGGTCAGTGATGCTATCTAACCATCTTTTATCTTCCATCTACCCCTTCTCCTTTTGCCTTCAATCTTTCCCAGCATTAGAGTCTTTTCCAATGAGTCAGCTCTTTGTATCAGGTGGCCAAAGTATTGCAGTTTCAACTTCAGCATCAATCCTCCAATGAATATTCAGGGCTGATTTCCTTTAGGACTGACTGGTTTGCTCTCCTTGCTGTCTAAGAGTCTTCTCCAGCATCGTGATTCAAAAGCATCAAATGAGCATATAAAAAAACAACAACAACAACAATAACACATACCTACATTTAGTAAGTAGCATTATGCTTCCTTTAAGAAAATTTTGCTTAAACTTATTTTTCCTGCTTTTATAGAAAATAACCAATGTACAGACTGGAGCTAGGAAGGGATGGAAACCTTTTGACCATATTGATAGATTCCTGCTTGGCGCCATCCTCTGCTTTCCACAGCATACCACGGGCAATTTATGACAGCAATAAATAGCCAAGTATTTTCTGTATTCAAGGTAGCTGCCTGGATCCAGAAGAAACATAGCTCTGCTTTCAAATTTGATCCACGTAATAGATGTGGAAGCCAGTCCTAAGAAAGGGAGGTCATTAGATCAGGAAGCAGCTGTCTGGCTCTCCTTATTTCTATTCAGCAGCCGTTCCCGAGGCGTGACTGTCACTGCTAAACAATTTCCCAAGGCCTTGTTCAGAGGCAATTTAGGAAGAGCCAGCCGGTGCCTGCTTGGTGTGTCTCAAAAGGCAGTAGATTAGAGCCCAGGCTCATCTCAGTGCAAAACCTGCTTCTGTCACGGAGTAACTGCCTGGGGCAGGTGACTGGGCTGCTCTGTGCTTCAACCCCTTTCTCTAAGAAGGTGGATAAAAGGATGATGCCTGCAAATAAAGGGGTAAGGGCTTCCCAGGTGGTGCTGGTGGTCAAGAACCTGCCAGGCAATGCAAGAGACATAAGAGATGTGGGTTCGATCCCTGGGTTGGGAAGATCCCCTGGAGAAGGAAATGGCAGCCCACTCCAGTATTCTTGCCTTGAAGATTTCATGCACAGAGGAACCTGGCAGGCTACAGTCTGTAGGCTCGCAAAGAATCGGACAAAACTAAAGCTACATAGTACAAGAACAGTAGCATGTATAAAGTGCTCAATAAATTTGAGCTCTCGTTACAGTTTTGAGGTGTTCTACATCTTTTCCCCACAAAGTTTGGCTTTCAGGTCCTATTTATGCTTATTCATGTTCTCAGTCATATGTTCAATCTAACTGTTTAAGGCAATTAAAAGGTTCCCAAGCTTTACTTGAAGAGATCTCTAGTCTTCCCCATTCTGTTGTTTTCCTCTTTTTCTTTGCATTGATCAGTGAGGAAGGCTTTCTTATCTCTTCTTGCTATTCTTTGGAACTCTGCATTCACATGCTTGTATCTTTCTTTTTCTCCTTTGCTTTTCACTTCTCTTCTTTTCATAGCTATTTGTAAGGCTTCCACAGACAGCCATTTTGCTTTTTTGCATTTTTTTCCATGGAGATGGTCCTGATCCCTGTCTCCTATACAATGTCACGAACCTCATTCCATAGCTCATCAGGCACTCTATCTATCAGATCTAGTCCCTTAAATCTATTTCTCACTTCCACTGTATAATCATAAGGGATTTGATTTAGGTCATACCTGAATGGTCTAGTGGTTTTCCCCACTTTCTTCAATTTAAGTCTGAATTTGGTAATAAGGAGTTCATGATCTGAGCCATAGTCAGCTCCCGATCTTGTTTTTGCTGACTATATAGAGCTTCTCCATCTTTGGCTGCAAAGAATATAATCAATCTGATTTCGGTGTTGACCATCTGGTGATGTCCATGTATAGAGTCTTCTCTTGTGTTGTTGGAAGATAGTGTTTGCTATGACCAATGTATTCTCTTGGCAAAACTCTATTAGCCTTTGCCCTGCTTCATTCCACATTCCAAGGCCAAATTTGCCTGTTACTCCAGGTGTTTCTTGACTTCCTACTTTTGCATTCCAGTCCCCTATAATGAGGACATCTCTTTTGTGTTAGTTCTAAAAGGTCTTGTAGGTCTTCATAGAACCATTCAACTTCAGCTTCTTCAGTGTTACTGGTTGGGGGACAGACTTGGATTACTGTGATATTGAATGGTTTGCCTTGGAAACTAACAGAGATCATTCTGTCGTTTTTGAGATTGCATCCAAGTACTGCATTTCAGACTCTTGACCATGATGGCTACTCCATTTCTTCTAAGGGATTCCTACCCACAGTAGTAGATTCAATGGTCATCTGAGTTAAATTCACCCATTCCAGTCCATTTTAGTTCACTGATTCCTAGAATGTCAACGTTCACCCTTGCCATCTCCTGTTTGACCACTTCCAATTTGCCTTGATTCATGGACCTGACATTCCAGGTTCCTATGCAGTATTGCTCTTTACAGCATCGGACCTTGCTTCTATCACCAGTCACATCCACAGCTGGGTGATTTTTTTTGCTTTGGCTCCATCCCTTCATTCTTCCTGGAGTTATTTCTCCACTGATCTCCAGTAGCATATTGGGCACCTACTGACCTGGGGAGTTCCCCTTTCGGTATCCTATCATTTTGTCTTTTCATACTGTTCATGGGGTTCTTAAGGCAAGAATACTGAAGTGGCTTGCCATTCCCTTCTCCAGTGGACCACGCTCTGTCAGACCTTTCCACCATGACCCGCCCTTCTTGGGTGGCCCCACATGGCATGGCTTAGTTTCATTGAGTTAGAAAAGGCTGTGGTCCGTGTGATTAGACTGACTAGTTTTCTGTGATTATGGTTTCAATGTGTCTGCCCTCTGATGCCCTCTTGCAACACATACCATCTTACTTGGGTTTCTCTTACCTTGGATGTGGGGTATCTCTTGATGGCTGCTCCGGCAAAGTACAGCCACTGCTCCTTACCTTGGACGAGGGGTATCTCCTCACCACCGCCCCTCCTGACCTTGAATGTGGAATAGCTCCTCTAGGCCCTCCTGCGCCCATGCAGCCACCGCTCCTTGGATGTGGGGTTGCTCCTCTCAGCTGCCACCCCTGACCTCAGGCAGGGGGTAGCTCCTCTCGGCCAAGGGAACATTTCATGCAAAGATGGGCTTGATAAAGGACAGAAATGGTATGCACCTAACAGAAGCAGAAGATATTAAGAAGAGGTAGCAAGAATACACAGAAGAACTGTACAAAAAAGATCTTCATGAGCAAGACAATCACGATGGTGTGATCACTCACTTAGAGCCAGACATCCTGGAATCTGAAGTCAAGTGGGCCTTAGAAAGCATCACTACGAACAAAGCGAGTGGAGGTGATGGAATTCTAGTTGAGCTATTTCAAATCCTGAAAGATGATGCTGTGAAAGTGCTGCACTCAATATGCCAGCAAATTTGGAAAACTCAGCAGTGGCCACAGGACTGGAAAAGGTCAGTTTTCATTCCAATCCCAAAGGAAGGCAATGCCAAAGAATGCTCAAACTACTGCACAATTGCACTCATCTCACATGCTAGTAAAGTAATGCTCAAAATTCTCCAAGCCAGGCTTCAGCAGTACGTGAACCGTGAACTTCCTGATGTTCAAGCTGGTTTTCGAAAAGGCAGAGGAACAAGAGATCAAATTGCCAACATCCTCTGGATCATTGAAAAGGCAAGAGAGTTCCAGAAAAACATCTATTTCTGCTTTATTGACTATGCCAAATCCTTTGACTGTGTGGATCACCATAAACTCTGGAAAATTCTGAAAGACATGGGAATACCAGACCATCTGACCTGCCTCTTGAGAAACCTATATACAGGTCAAGAAGCAACAGTTAGAACTGGACATGAAACAACAGACTGGTTTCAAATAGGAAAAGGAGTATGTCAAGGCTATATATTGTCACCCTGCTTATTTAACTTATATGCAGAGTACATCATGAGAAACGCTGGACTGGAAGAAACACAAGCTAGGATCAAGATTGCCGGGAGAAATATCAATAACCTCAGATATGCAGATGACACCACCCTTATGGCAAAAAGTGAAGAGGAACTAAAAAGCCTCTTGATGAGAGTGAAAGAGGAGAGTGAAAAAGTTGGCTTAAAGCTCAACATTCAGGAAACAAAGATCATGGCATCTGGTCCCATCACTTCATGGAAAATAGATGGGGAAACAGTGGAAATAGTATCAGACTTTTTTTGGGGGGCTTCAAAATCACTGCAGATGGTGACTGCAGCCATGAAATTAAAAGACGCTTACTCCTTGGAAGGAAAGTTATGACCAATCTAGATAGCATATTCAAAAGCAGAGACATTACTTTGCCAATAATGGTCTGTCTAGTCAAGGCTATGGTTTTTCCTGTGGTCATGTATGGATGTGAGAGTTGGACTGTGAAGAAGGCTGAGTGTCAAAGAATTGATGCTTTTGAACTGTGGTGTTGGAGAAGACTCCTGAGAGTCCCTTGGAGTATAAGGAGATACAATCAGTCCATTCTAAAGGAGATCAGCCCTGGGTGTTCTTTTGAAGGAATGATGCTAAAGCTGAAACTCCAGTCCTTTGGCCACCTCATGCAAAGAGCTGACTCATTGGAAAAGACCCTGATCCTGGGAAAGATTGGTGGCAGGAAGAGAAGAGGACGACAGAGGATGAGATGGCTGGTTGGCATCATTGACTCAATGGACGTGAGTCTGGGTGAACTCCGGGGGTTGGTTATGGACAGGGAGGCCTGGCGTGCTGTGATTCTTGGGGTCGCAAAGAGTTGGCCATGACTGAGCGACTGAACTGAAGTGAACTGAAGCTTTACTTATTCTAACAAAGTCCATGCTGAGTCTTTGGTTCTAAAACTTTTCAGCTTTTATTCTAAAATGCTCTGGCCCCTTCACTAAAATAAAGAAGAGCTATCATTTTTTACAGAGAAGGTGATGGCACCCCACTTCATTACTCTTGCCTGGAAAATCCCATGGACAGAGGAGCCTGGTAGGCTACAGTCCACTGGGTCGTGAAGAGTTGGACACGACTGAGCGACTTCATGTTCCCTCTTCACTTTCATGCATTGGAGAAGGAAATGGCAACCTACTCCAGTGTTCTTGCCTGGAGAATCCCAGGGACAGGGGAGCCTGGTGGGCTGCAGTCTATGGGGTCGCACAGAGTTGGACATGACTAAAGCGACTTAGCAGCAGCAGCAACAGTGGCATTTATTGACTACTTAGCTATTTGCCAGACATTGAGTAAAGTGACTGTGCTATGCTGATTTGATTCATGTAGTCCTTAAGTGAAAGAGAAAGTGTTAGTTTTTTAATAATGCCCAGCTGTTTATGACCCCATGGACTGTAGCCACCAGACTCCTCTGTCCATGGAATTCTCCAGGCAAGAATACTGGAGTGAGTAACCATTCCCTTCTCCAGGGGATCTTCCTGACCCAGGGATCAAACCCAGGTCTCCTGCATTTCAGGTAGATTCTTTACCATCTAAGCCACAAAAGAAGCTCATGTATTCCTTATTATAATCATAAAAGCAGGCATTATGATCTCCATTTTACAGATGGATAAGTTGAGTCTTAGAAATGTAAGACATTTTTCTAAGGACTGCAACAAGAGCAGAATTAAAACCCCAGTCTATCCTGCCCAGGCTAGTCATGTGACCTGGGATACTAGTGGTTTTTGGTGGATGCTGTATGATGCAAACATCTTACAAGCAGGGGCTTAACAAGTTTAGTTTGTCTGATAACGTATTTATCATCTCCCACTGGCTTGGCAAATTCTGTGTCTTATTCAGTTCTAATAGACATGCAAGTCACTTCAAGTAGCAGATGTGGTTTCTATTCTGAAATTGATCTGTCAGAACTTGATTTCACAAATGGTCCAGCCACCTTCGAAGACAGTGTGGTGATTTCTTATAAGACTAAGCACATTCTTATCATAAAATCCAGCAACTTGGCCCCTTGGTATTTACCCAAAAGAATTGAAAACTTATATCCACACGAAAATCTTCCCAGGAAAGTTTCTATCAGCTGTATTCATAATTATTAACAATTGAAAGCAACCAACTGGCACCCCACTCCAGTCCTCTTGCCTGGAAAATCCCATGGATGGAGAAGCCTGGTGGGCTGCAGTCCATGGGGTCGCGAAGAGTTGGACACAACTGAGCGACCTCACTTTCACTTTTCACTTTCATGCCTTGGAGAGGGAAATGGCAACCCACTCCGGTGTTCTTGCCTGGAGAATCCCAGGGACGGGGGAGCCTGGTGGGCTTCTGTCTATGGGGTCACACAGAGTTGGACACGACTGAAGCGACTTAGCAGCAGCAGCAGCAACTTGTCCTTCAGTAAGTGAATGAGTAAATAAACTGTGGTCCATCCACAAAATGGAATATTATTCAAAGCTAAAAATATTAATAAATGGACTATCAAGCTACGGAAAGACTTGGAGGAATCTTAGCTGCGTAGGGCTAAGTGAAAGAGGCCAATCTGAAAAGGCTACATATTGTACTTATTCCAATGGTATGGCATTCTGGAAAAAGCAGAACTAAGAAAGCAAAAAGCTCAATAGTGGCAGGGGTCGGGGAGAATAGATGGAGCACAGAGAATAGCTTGGGCAGTGAAAGTACTCTGTATAAGGCTATAATGGTGGAGACATGTCATTATAGGTTTGCCCAAACCCATTGAATGTAAAAAATCAAGATACAAAAAGACCAAAAAAACAAAACAAAACAAAACCCACTGCTATTTCTGAAAAACCTGGAGGGAAAACACAGTGTTGGGAGCAAAAGCAGGGAACTGGGAGCAAAAGCAGGATACTGTGTCTATCCCCTGCACTCACCGCCACAAGAGGGTTGGGCAAGCCGCCCAAAGCCAGCCCTCCAGCCCAACCTCCCGGATACAGGAGCAAGCTCGATGCCCCTCGGTGAGTGAGGAGGGAACTTGTAGTTTCTGCTCACTCCCCACCTGCTGTGGCAGGGGCCACAATAAAGCCTTGCCTTCTTGAAGTCTGTGAGTCTGCTTCTGTTTTGTACATAAGTTCATTTGTATCAATTTTTTTAGACTCTACACATAAGCAATATCATTCATACATTCATGTGCAAATGTGAGAGTTGGACAACAAAGAAGGCTGAGGGCCAAAGAATTGATTATTTCAAACTGTGGTGCTGGAAAAGACTCTTGCGAGTCCCTTGGGCAGCAAGGAGATCAAACCAGACAATCCTAAAGGAAATCAACCTTGAATAGTCATTGGAAAGACTGAGGCTGAAGCTCCAACACTTTGGCCACTTGATGTGAAGAGCTGGCTCATTGGAAAAGCCCCTGATGCTGGGAAAGATTGAGGGCAGGAGGAGAAGGGGATGACAGAGGATGAGATGGTTGGATGGAATTACTGATTCAGTGGACATGCATCTAAGCAAACTCCAAGAAATGGTGAAGGACAGGGAAGCCTGGGTGCTATAGGCCATTGGGTCACAAAAAGTCTAACATGGCAACTGAACAACAACGAAAAGAGTTTAGAGAGGGGGTGCTGCTCTCCAATCCACTCTTGATTTGGCCTGAGAATGGGGCGGGAAGAGGTGCTGACAAGATTCTACAGCTGTCTCCAAAACTCATCACCAAGTTTTTATTCCTGATTAACTTCTTCAATGCGTTCATTGCCTTGGACTAGATATGAGGACTCTGAGAGGGCCAAGAGTTGTTCAGGGAATTCTAGCTTGCTTATTTTGAAAATTCACATTTTTACCCTGGAACCTCACATGGATATTCTACAACTACTGTGCCTGATTAATGCATCAATGTTAACATCTTTGAATAAGTACAACAGATAGGAACAGTTTTATCAACTGCTTGACCCTGGGACTTAGAGGCCCAGGATCTGCCCAAGTTCTGTTTCTGCTGAGACATAGAGATTTTCTTCTTTGAGCTCAGAACAGCTATAGGGCAGCCCAGCAAGCGTTTCCATGCTTGATGTGCCAGCACATAGAGCGTATTGCAGAAATCTTGTGTTCAAATAATAGAGATACCAGGGCCCTGAAGGAAAATGTGTAAGTCAGACTGATTTCTAGCTCTGGTCCCTATAAATTTATATACATGGCCAGTGGGTAGACAGCACTATTTGCAATAGCTAGGACATGGAAGCAATCTAGATGTCCATTGATAGGTGAATGGATAAAGAAGTTGTGATACATACATACAATGGAATATTACTCTGCCATAAAAAAGGAACACATTTGAGTCCGTTCTAATGAAGTGGGTGAACATAGAGCCTACTATATAGAGTGAAGTATGTCAGAAAGAGAAAAACAAGTCTCATATATTAACACATATATATGTAATCTAGAAAAAGTGGTACAGATGACCCTATCTGTAGGGCAGAAACAGAGGCACAGACTTGTGGACACAGCAGGGGAAAGAGAGTGGAAGAAACTGAGAGAGTCGCATTGAGATGCATACACTACCATGTGTAAAATAGTGAGCAGTGAGAAGCCACCGTATAGCACACGCAGCGCAGCCTGGTGCTCTGTGACAACGCAGAGGGGTGGGGGTGGGGGAAGGTTCAAGAGGGAGGGGGTATATGTATACTTATGGCTGATTCACGTTGCTGTGTGGCAGAAACCACAACAACATTGCAAAACAATTACCCTCCAATTAAAAATAAATGGAAAAAAAAAAAGGATACATGACAAGTACACAAAAGAGGAGCTTCACTAACATCTGGATAAAGGGTGAGGCGCGCGACTTTGTTCCTGTTAGACGATGCACCAAGTCTCCCACACTGCAGCAAATCCACAGTCAGATGACAAAGGGCCAGAGAAAGCACAAAACATCAGAATTGCTCAAATATCTGATGGGGGAGCTGCAGCAGGAACAGAGGGTAGTGTCTTAACCCTTGAGCCGCATGTGGACTACAACCCGGGGAGCCCCGTGAAGATGGTAACAACAGCAGGAGAAGGGAAACGGTTGCCAGGAAAGCTGACTTCCCATTGAACAGGTGAGAGATCTACTGGGGCTCCCTGAACAAGCTGGGGTGGACTAGAGTGGATCCAGGATTCACCCTACGATGCATGCGGGGCCTGATCGAGGATACTAAGTGGGACCCCACTACACCCAGGGAAGCCAGGAGCAGATCTAGCCCATCCTCACCCTTCTCACGTCCAGTTTACCCCTGCCTCTCAGGAAGGTCATCTTCACGGCGGACACCAGGGAACAGCAGCCCCTAGGAATATTCGGAGCACCTGCATCCTTAGGAACCTGGAGGACAGCCCCTTCCACCTCTTCCGGTCATTCTCAGGGGAGCCTGGCTGATGGTCAGAATGGTTTTCTGACCTCCAAGGACCCCAGGGGAGATCTGCAGTGGTCAGGGCCAGGCTTAGAAGCACCCAGATGAAGCAGAAAACGACTAACAACAATGGCATGCCCTTGGGTTGGTGTAGCCTGGATAGATGGGGCTTCCAGGCTGCCCTGCCGAGGTGTGAGGTCATGACAATTCCTATTTCAGCACAGCACCAAGTCGCATACCATATTTTCTTCTGGTTTGGGACTAGTCCTTGTTTGGCTTGAGCCAGTCCATTGAGCAAATGCTATAGGAAGAGCTTAACGTATCCATAAGCTGGAACCCCAGGGCTGAGGTGGAACCTAACGCTACAGTCAGGCCCTCAAGGTAACACCCACCTTTCTGATGACTCAAGACTTGAATCAAAGGGGCCTCTAGAAGGAAAGGTCTATTTTTACCCTCAGGTAGCTTTGAAACTTGGAGAAGGCAATGGCACCCCACTCCAGTACTCTTTCCTGGAAAATCCCATGGATGGAGGAGCCTGGTGGACTGCAGTCCATGGGGTCACTAAGTGTTGGATACGACTGAGCTACTTCACTTTCACTTTTCACTTTCATGCATTGGAGAAGGAAATGGCAACCCACTCCAGTGTTCTTGCCTGGAGAGTCCTGGGGATGGCAGAACCTGGTGGGCTGCTGTCTATGGGGTCGCACAGAGTCGGACATGACTGAAGCGACTTAGCAGCAGCAGCAGCAGCTTTGAAACTGCCTAGTTCACATCTTTGTATTTTGTTGTTGTTCAGTCACGCAGTCATTTCTGACTGTTCGTGACCCGATGGACTGCAGCATGCGAGGATTCCCTGTCTTTCACCATCTCCTAGAGTTTGCTCAAACTCATGTCCATTGAATTGGTGATGCCATCCAACCATCTCATCCTCTGCTTCCCTCTTCTCCTCCTGCCCTCAATATCTCCCAGCATCAGGGTCTTTTCCAGTGAGTCAGTTCTTCACATCAGGTGGCCAAAGTATTGGAGTTTCAGCTTCATCATCAGTCCTTCCAATGAACATTCAGGACTGATTTCCTTTAGAATGGACTGGTTGGATCTCCTTGCAGTCCAAGGAACTCTCAAGAGTCTTCTCCAACACCACAGTTCAAAAGCAT
The DNA here is from genome assembly GCF_001704415.2 of Capra hircus. NCBI lineage: Eukaryota > Metazoa > Chordata > Mammalia > Artiodactyla > Bovidae > Capra > Capra hircus. The sequence continues at coordinate 12,396,478 of NC_030828.1, read as the reverse complement.
CCACTCTTCAGAGCTCAGCCTTCTAATGGTCCAACTCTCACATCCGTACATGACTACTGGGAAAACTGTAGCTTTGACTATCTGACATATGAGGGGAAAAAATTTAGAGGGATAAACTGGCTCATCCATTATAGCAGAGAAGATTAGGGATGTTCCCATAACTCCAACACCCTGGGTAGCTGGGGTCCTCCTCACCACTTAGACTCTGGGGAGCATGCCCTTCAGGGAAGTCTGAGGTTCCTAAACAAGGTTCTATGTGAACCATGGATTTTCTGAATGAGTTTCTGGCAGTTCATTTAAAGAAAGAAAGAAAAACACAGGCAAAAACAACTTCTAAATCAAGCGCACCCATTCCAAGTCTCCAGGCCCCAGTGCTGAGGCACTTCTTGAGGTTTTCAATGAATCAGAGCAAAACAAAAATATTCCATAAGCAGGTCACGCAGCATTTCTTGTCTCCAACGTGTAAACCTATGGGGTTTTCAATTATCGAAGGAGAGTGGCTCAAAGCCTTCTGCTTGGCAGAAGAGTCCACAATTTAATACAGGTCGGCTCAAAGGGACACTTCCATGTTTAGCTTACATTTTTTTCCTTCCCTTAATTTGTTTTATTACTCCCAGACTCATTTCTTGATACCTGATACTTTGTCCACTTATATCCACTTCCTGTCATTAGCCACAGACTCGGAAACTTTCATCACTTTCTCCAGAGTGAAGGGGAGTTCACATCCCGCCTTTCAATTAGGGCTGCTAGCTGGGGTTGTTGTTTTCTGCCCTTTCCAGAAGCAGAACACTCTGCAAAGTATGAGACATTTGTAACAGGATGTCTGGCCCGGGGGACGGGGGAATATGTCGTGAGGGACCAGTGTGAGGGGTGGGTGAAGATAGCCTGGATGGCAGGGGGGTCCACTCTGTGCCCTGCCCCCTGATTAACAGAGGTGCTCTCCATGGACCAATGAGATGACTTAAAGGGCAGCTGGAAGGAATGCTTTGTTTTTTGTTTTGTTTTTTTTAGGTCTCAGGTCCAGGGAATCTTCCCAATCCAGGGATGGAACCCAGGTCTCCTTCACTGCAGATGGATTCTTTACAGTCTGAGCCATCAGGGAAGCCCAAATTGTCATTTAACAGACTGTCTAACTGTTGGCTAACCCTTCTTTTCTGATTAAAACTAGGAACATCACACTTCACAGAACCTTATATTCTCATATATTTAAATTGTTTTCTTTTTCCTTCATAACAATAGGCAGAGCTCAGCTGGTCCCTGTCCCCAAAAGACTCTTGGAGCAACTGGAAAATCGTGATTTAAGAATCATCCAACTTCAAGTGCACTCATTTCGCTCGGCTTAAATAAGGATCTTTCCATCATTACATGTTATAATTATGTCACCACATGCTATATAATTCCAATTAGATGATGATTGTATGCCATATATTAACATTAATTGTGTAACTAGACATAACCATATGTTTATATGTGGATTTAATTGCCATCTTTAACAATCCTACCAAAGAAATATGTGAGAGATTTTTTTTAAAAGAGGGAAAATAGCAAGGCAAAGCATGTTCAGATGCATACATAAAATCAAGTATATGGAGGAAAAGCAAATAATTGGAATAGGTTTTCAAATTTGCATTTAATTATCCCAGTTTTTGTTCTTTTGTTTGTAGAAATCATATTATAATATTATGACAGTTCAAAATAATCAGGTAGATCAGCCATGATTCCAGTATAACATGTCTCCTTTTCAGATCCAGCTCACATCCGTGCAGATCTGTGCACCTCTGTGATGTTAGCATCTCATAAAAGGTGGGGTTCTGCATCATCGTGTAACTTACTATGAATGCCTTTTCCTTATTTGTTGCTAAGTCCGCATCCTGCACCGCAGCGTGATGCATTGATTGAAAGCACTGACCCTGAAATAAGACTGCCTGGTTCTGAAATCCTCGACTCACTAGTTTTGTGATGCTGGTCGAATTGGTTAACTTGTTTAGGCTTCAGTATCTCCGTCTAAAAATGGGCACTCATAAACATCTACCTCATGATGGTACTGTGAAAGCTAAACCAGTTATTATAGGTGAAGGGCTTTGAAAATGGCACACACAAGGAATTCAAGAATGGGTGAGCTGTATTGTTGGTGATGATGCTTCCATCCAGCTGAGAACCACAATTTACGGGATTCTTTTCCTGTTTGGTGACAACATGAATGTCTCCGGTTTCTGATATCCTTAGGAATGCTTTGCTTTTAATTTATTTTTTTTTAGTGGAAGATAACTGCTTTACAGCATTGTGTTGGCTTTTGCTATACAACAGAATGAATCAGCCATAAGTAAGCATATATCCCCTCCTTCCTGAACCTTCCCCCAACCCATCCTAACATCTAGGTTGTCATAGGTACCACGCTGAGCTCCCTGTGTTACACAGCAACTTTCCATTAGCTGTCTATATTACACATGGTAACATATATGTTTTAGCGTTACTCTCTCAATTTGTCCCACTCTCTCATTCTCCCACTGTGTCCAAAGTCTGTTCTCTACGTCTGCATCTTTATTCCTTCCCTACAAATATGTTCGTCAGTACCATTTTTCTTAGATGAATATTTTTGTGCATATAACTTTTCTCTGTCCTTGAATTTTTCAGGGCAAAATTATCAGCTACACATTTGAAATACACTTGTGTAAAGAGCTTATTCTAAGGCCATCTCAACACAGTACCCCAGCTAGAAAAACAAATCAGCTCAGCGTAGAAAAATAACTGAAAGAAGTATAAATGCTTGCTGCATTATTTTTAAATATTCCTGAAAGAAGCAAAACTTAATATCCTCTTTTCACAAACCTGTTTCTCCTGCCTCATCCACAGATATACTCACCACCAAGTTAAATTCCTGCTCCAATCTTCCTTCCGCTCTCGCATCTAATTCCTTCCATAGAAGCTTGTGTGTTATCATCTCCTGCCAACGATTTTCTAATCTTTCTAAATCCAGCTCTTACCTCGTTTGAATCTATTAAGAGGCCCAGGGCTGACCTGCCAAGAGTTCCCTGGAAACAGTCAGAGTGAGAAAAATTGAGTGGGGAAAAGGGTATTCATTCGCGTTAGCACAGAGAAAAGATAGGAGCATTCATTATCTATCTATCCATCCACACATACATTCATATGTAACATGTAAGTATTGATCCACACAACAAACTAAGTTTCTGCCATATGTTTACTGCTAGTTTTCTCTATTTCTAAATCGCTTTCTTTGTTTTAAGATCTTTTTATGTGGACAGTTTTGAAAATCTTTATTGAATTTGTTACCATACTGCTTCTGTTTTATGTTCTGGTTTCCTAGCTGCGAGGCATGAGAGATCCTAGCTCCCCGACCAGGGCTCAAACCCACACGTCCTGCATTAGAAGATGAAGTCTTAACCAACGGACAGCCAGGGGAGTTTCTCCAAATCACTTTCTTACAGTCTTATGGCAAGTGTTCAAATTACTAAAAATGTGTAAGTATGTGCTGGGCTTAGTCACTCAGTCATGTCCAACTCTTTGTGACCCCAGGGGCTGTAGTCCACCGGGCTCCTCTGTCTGTGGGGATTCTCCAGGCAAGAATACTTGAGTGGGCTGCCATGCCCTCCTTCAGGGGAACTTCCTGACTGAAGAATCGAACCGGGGTCTCCCGAATTGCAGGTGGATTCTTTACTGTCTGAGCCACGAGGGAAGCCCAGGAATACTGGGGCGGGTGGCCTATCTCTTCTCCAGGGGAAATTCCCAACCCAGGAATCAAACCAGGGTCTTCTGCATTGCAGGTGGATTTTTTTTTTTCCAGCTGAGCTACCTGGGAAGCCCACAGGTTAGTATAACACAGTTCATTACATCTAAAATCAGCATCATTTAGTGGTCACTAGGCACAAGGGACTACTTCTTTGAGCTTCTCAGAGCACAAGCATCTCATTTAGCCCTGAAGAGATGAACAGAGTTTAGAAGGAAAGCTTCAGCTCACTGGCTTCCGTAATGAGACGTGCCTGAGTTACACCTATGCGCCCTCATTGTGCCATGGGGAAGCCCGAGGGTGGACGTGCAGGACGTGTGTAATAAGTCAGAAAAGCCAGGGGTGAGGCACGCTGGGACTTCAGCACAGCTGACCGGCAGAAAACAGGGAAGAGCTGGACGTGAGCTAGAAGTGTGAGCACCAGAGGTTGACTTTTAGGGGGAGTTAACTGTATAAAGGCTCTTAGTGAGCTCAAATATAGTTTGGGCAGTTGCTGGTAGTAACAAGAAATGAAGGCCCGTTTTGGTGAGAATTTTGGCCACAAAGGAGCACTGCTCTGTCAGAGAACACAAAGGACTGTGAGCAAAGGAAGCGTCAGATGGGGGCAGCAGGGGGACAGGACGTCAGGCTCAGGTCAAGCCAGCCTGGGTGCTAGAGGAAACCTCTGGCAACGTGAAGAACAGAATATTCCCAGCGTGGGCCCAGGCTGGGAATATTCCCCATATTGCCCAGGCTGGGCCAATAGAGCAGAAATAGGAAAAGAGGAAGACCACGTCCTACTCTCTGCCATCAGGCGCCACTGCCTCACCAGGTCGTCTCACATACAATTGCCTTCTTTTGCTCACTCACTGCTAAACTCTAAGGACAGGGCATCATTTTCTTTTCCTCAAAGGGATATCAGGTCCTTCGTTTAGCCTCTCTAGAATGCTCTTCCTTCCCTACCTCTTCTAGGTAATTCAAAACTGAATTCCTAAAAGCCTTTCCAGATTAGTTTGTTAGTCCATTATTTCATTTATTCAGTAAATACATTGTGCATTTACTATGTACTAGGCACTGTGGGGAAAAATGATAAAGAGAGCAAAGCCACAAATAGAGAACAAACCAGAACCTACTGCAGAGCTCAGGGAACTCTACTCAGTGCTCAGTGGTGACCTAAATTGGAAGGAAATCTTAAAAAGAGGGGATACCACACACACACACACACACACACACACACACGTGTAACTGATTCACTTTGCTGTACAGCAAGAAACTAACACAACATTGTAAAGTAACTATACTCCATAAAAATTAATTTTTAAAAAGAGAAAAAAGCCCTGCCTTCGTTGGGTTTACATTCTAGTGGAATAGATAGCTATGAAATATAAATTAATACAAATAAACTAGAGATTTATACACATTATGAAGAAAACACAAGCTAAGAGATTATAGCTGAGAAGTCCAATAGAATCTCCTGCCATAACAGAAATGTTCTGGACCTATGCCTCCCATTATGGCAGCCGAGAGCCACAAGTAGCTATTGAACACTCTAAAAAATGTAGTTGGTGTGACAAAATCAGTTTAGTTTAGTTAATTTAAATGGCAATATTTGGCTAGTGGCCACCTTATTGGATGATGCAGCTCTATAATATCATAGATTTCTGTTTGGTAGGAATTATACCGATTTATATGCCATATCTGCCTCCGTGATTGCTTGTTTAAAGCAAGAAGCATTTGCATTTTGTTTGTTGATTAACTAATGCACGACATTTCAGCTTGTACCTAAGAAGTGCTCAATTAAAACATTTTAATGAACAATGAAAAGTGAAAACATAGGAGACAGAAGCGATTTGTCAGTTGCTCAATATATGGAAAGGAGATTATTTCCGCCTTTCTCAAGACAGTGAACTAAATTGGCTACCAAATCCTCTATTCTTTCACAAAGGCAAAATACGACTGGCCCATAATGGATATTGTTGGTCACTTGGAAGAGAATTACAAAGAAGCCAAGGCATGATCATTGTGGATGGATTTTGAACTAAGCCTGGGATTTGGGATGGTTCTGAAAAACCTATTTTCCTATACAAATCCTTAAAATGTAAGTGTTGAGTCCAAGTGGTACCTGCTCTGAGCTTCTAGAATTTCTTTATTCCCTGAGTCTCTTTTGTTTCAAAAACGCAAAGTGTGCCTACCTGATTAGGCCGTTCTAAGAAAACGAAGATCATGGCATCTGGTCCCATCACTTCGTGGGAAATAGATGGGGAAACAGTGGAAACAGTGTCAGACTTTATTTCGGGCTCCAAAATCTACTGGTGCAGATGGTGCAGATGGTGACTGCAGCCATGAAATTAAAAGATGCTTACTCCTTGGAAGAAAAATTATGACCAACCTAGACAGCATATTGAAAAGCAGAGACAGTGCTTTGCCAATAAAGGTCCGTCTAGTCAAGGCTATGGTTTTTCCAGTGGTCATGCATAGATGTGAGAATTGGACTGTGAAGAAAGCTGAGTGCCGAAGAATTGATGCTTTTGAACCGTGGTGTTGGAAAAGACTCTTGAGAGTCCCTTGGACTGCGAGGAGATCCAACCAGTCCATTCTGAAGGAGATCAGCCCTGGGATTTCTTTGAAAAGACTGATGCTGAAGCTGAAACTCCAGTACTTTGGCCACCTCATGCAAAGAGTTGACTCTTTGGAAAAGACTCTGATGCTGGGAGGGATTGCGGGCAGGAGGAAAAGGGGACGACAGAGGATGAGATGGCTGGATGGCATCACCTACTCAATGGACATGAGCCTGAGTGAACTCCGGGAGTTGGTGATGGACAGGGAGGCCTGGCGTGCTGTAATTCATGGGGTCACAAAGAGTCAGACACGACTGAGAGACTGAACTGAACTGAACTGAAGAACTATGAGATATTTTCATTTTGTTGACCATGTAGTAAATGAGCACTTAACAGCTTCTGGCTCCTGTCATTCGGGATTCACTCATCCCAATATTTTCCTCGGCATCCATATTTTCCAAGATTCTTAAGGAATAGCTGGAGTTACTGCCACAGAGAATCCTTCCTGAGCTGGAAGCATCTTGCCACATGGTCATATTCACACAGTGATACACTGCTGCCTTACTTCTATACAGAATTACAATGTATGGAGCAAGCTGGAAATATTCTTGCTGAGGCATTGATATTTTGCTCAACTCTTCAATTTCTATTTTTGAAAGTGTTTTCAATCATTAAAGGAAAACACTAAATGGTGAAACTTTAAAAATTTTAACCAGAGTGATTTTTTGAGAAGCTTAGGTGGCATCCAATAAATCTTCCACTATTATTTAAAATAAGAGATATTACAAAGAAATTGAAAACACTTTGCAATTGCTAACTCCCTTCAATAAGCGATGAAAGTTTTTCCAGATAGGTTGGTCTTTAACTTTAGCTTTTTCACATTTCCAATCCAGATCAATTCTGCAGTTAAATTTTCCACAGTATAAATTAATGTACATGGATATTTCAAAGAAGTATGTGTGCACTCAGTTGCTCAGTCAGGTCCGACTCTTTGCAACCGCATGGACTGTAGCCCAGCTTCTCTGTCCAGGAGATTCCCCAGGCAAGAATACTGGAGTGGGTTGCCATTTCCTTCTCCAGGGGATCTTCCTAACCCAGGGATTGAACCTGCATCTCCTGCATTGGCAGGCAGATTCTTTAACCACTGAGATACCTTGGAAGCCCATTTCAATGAAGAGGGAGGTATTACTCACTACAGTGATGCCAACACAAAGTTGATTTCATTTTTATCAAGAGCTGTTTTATTATTGTCTTGAATGTCCAGATTTGACATTTTAGCGCCACGTTTCTCTTAGTCTCTCCCTTTCTTGGTTGCTGGATCCAAGACTGAGGGTGGGTGATTGTTTATCTGCTTGTGTATGGAAGGTAATTGCTTTTGGCACTTCATTTGTACTATTGTCAGATCTGATCACATCACAGCCATGCCTTCCTTTCTGGTCTGCACGCTGGGAAAATGTGTGGCTGTTCCCAGCTTCATCAGCTCACTCCTTTAAGGTAGCCTGCTCAGAAATCCCACAAACACATTTGGTGATACAAATTCTGTCCCCATTTTTACCCAGAACTGTATGTCTGGACCTTATAGCCCCATAACCTCTCCTAACTGGAGTGTGTATCAAGAACAGATAAGTAGGCTTGATAATGGTCTTTTAACAATCTGAAAACACACCCATAGTCCAACAGCTCCGCAGTAAAGAATCCGCCTGCTAACACAGGAGATGCAGGTTTGAGAAGATCCCCTGGAGAAGGAAATGGCAACCCATTCCAGCAATCTTGCTTGGAGAATTCCATGGACAGAGGAGCCTCGTGGGCTGCTCCACATGGGTCGCAAAGAGTCGGACATGATTTAGTGACTAAGTAATAACAACAAAAAGTGCAACAGCCTTCTGAAAAGAGGTTTCATGGTTTCTTTTGACATGAGACTGTTGGATAGCCTTTAATGTATGAAAGGTTTTGGCTGCACAAGCCTAATTCCTCCTGTAATAGTTCAGAAACCAAAGGGATGTCCTACAGGCAACAGGGAAAATGCCTACAATATGCAATATTGTGGAAGGATTAAGACATAGACTTTGAAGCAAAAACTATATGGGACTGAATTCTGGCTGCACTAGTTAGCATATGCAAAGTTATTGGCAAGTTGTTAAACCATGCCTGACTCAGTTTTTCCATCTGTTAAATGGAAGAATCGTATTTAACCCATAGTTGTTAAGAACATTCTAGGTGTTATTACATTGAAAGGGCTTGGACAAGTGGCTTCACACAGTAATTGTTCAATAAATATCTGCTGGAGACTTTTGGTTCCCATTTTCTATTTCCCCTACTCCAGCCCTTAACAACAATTTGTTGTTGGTGTTTGAGTCTGTTATCAAGCGTTTTCATTTCTCATGAATTTGTGAGTTCCTAGGTGATATCTCTCTGGCCTTGCCATAGCTCATTTATACAGCAGGGGGCTCAACCCTGGGGGTCTGTAGGACTAGCTGTGGCAGCTAAGTGTTTTCCCATGTGCGCTTTTCTCCTGGACTCCTTCCCAGGACCGTTGTCTCAGATTCCAAGTGAAAAAAGAAACTGCAACAACTTCTTAAGCCCAAGGCTCAGAGGTTACACAATATCTCCCGAAACATGTTCTCTTGATCCAAGTAAGATACCAAGGTGAGCCCAAATTCATGAGATAGAAAACATCTCATTTTGTAGGAGTGGCAAGATCACATGGCAAGGGGCTATGCACACAGAGAAGAGCAGGATCATTGCAGCCACCTTTGTAAACAATCTGCAAAACCTCAGATAGTACCAAGCCTCCCTTTTCTATCTATGCTCATTACTATACAGGTAGTTGAAAGCTAAAAACCGACCCATAAAAGTCCAAGCATCACCCTCTACAGAGCACACATTGCTGCCTCCTGGTTGCTCATTATAGCCTGGCTCTTGCAGTTCTTCAAGCATCGCCAGTAACCTATGCCCCAGCCACTTCTCAGGGTGACTGGTGACCAGAGTCACACAGAGGTGATGCCTCATCTAGGGTCAGATCTCATAATTAACAGGGCTTGAGCCCAAGTCTCCTCATTGCCTGTATCAGCATCTTTTCAGCATGACGTAATTATCTCCTTGGCATAGGTATATTTTCCCCCTGAGCGATATTTTCCTGAATTCAGAATTAATATTAGAGAGTAATAAATAGAAATTGCACCTGAGAGTGTGGCCAATCCCAGTGCTTTATGCACAGGAGATAGACAGGGTGGCAAGTCAGTGCATGTTGGTTCAATTAAACGCACACCTGGGCTTCAAGAATCAAGGACCTGCTTGTGCTATCCTGCTGTTTGTGTGTCCCTGCTGTGGTGCCACCATTTAGATTTGCACTGCTTGGACATTGAAGTGATTGTGAATCGTATGCGGTTTCAGAATGAGGCTGTGATTTAGCCATCATCTCAGTTTCAGTCCAGAGCAAGAGAACCATTTGAGATAATAATATTAGCATATACATAGAACTTTTGATCTTTAAACCTCTTTAAAGTCATTAGCAAATTAATTTTCCCAGAACTCTCAGGAAGCAGGTAATTATTTTTACGGTTGGAGAGAGTGAATCTGACTATATAGTTGACCTACAAATGCTACCCAATGGAGCAATGCCAGCTCGAGCCAGAGTCCTCCTCCTTGTCACTTTCGGTTCATCAGCACATCTGTCACAGGGCTCTCAAGTGTCCCCAGATAATAATGATGAGATTTCATCTCACTGGCACTTATGGGAAATATTTATTATAGACTCAGCACTCTTTAGTGTTCTAATTGGGTGAAGGGGGAATTCAATCAAGAAGATACGGCATCTGATTTTAAATACCATAACCACCAAAAGCAACCATGCTGCTGCTGCTGCTGCTAAGTTGCTTCAGTCGTGTCCAACTCTGTGCAACCCCATACATGGCAGCCCACCAGGTTCCTCTGTCCCTGGGACCATAGATACATGGAAAAATGACTGAGTCTAGGGCTGGCACAGGAAAAGTATAGTTTGACCCTGGAACATCTTGCTGTGCTGGAAATCAATGAGTACTTCAAAAACTAATGCAAGGACTTCCCTGGTAGTCTTGTGGTTATGAATCTGCCCACCAATGCAGGGGACATGGGTTCAATCCCTGGTCTGGGAAGATCCCACACACTACGGAGCAACTAAGCACACACACCACCATTCCTGAAGCCCACACACCTAAAACCCATGCTCCACAACAAGAGAAACCACCATAACAAGAAGCCCGTGCAACAACAAAGAGTGGTCTCCAGCCCCTGCAACCAGAGAAAACCACACACAGCAAGGAGGACCCCGCACAGTCAAAAATAAAATAAATAATAATAAATTTTAAAAAACTGAAACAGACAGGTACAAAGGAAAATGTGCTGACGTAAGGAGACTAACCTGGTCAAATTTAGGACAATAGGAACGTAAGATAGAATCATGAGAATGAATTATAATATACTGAATGCAGAAGAAGAAAGGCGTCCATTGTGATAAGCAAGAAAATAGAATTGAGACTGAACTTTTCTTTATGGACGGGTGCCAGCTAACAAACTTGAAGAAGAAATTTTAAATATTACATAGCAAGCATTTTGTTGAGAACAGGGTATTCCCATAGTATCGAAACATCACCCCTAGATTACTTGTTAATTATGCAAGAGAAAGGTATCTTGCAGTGGATAAATCTAGTAGGTAGTGCCTGACCAAATGATCAAATAAAAAAAACAGGGAAAACTGAAATCATGTGCCCCTGAGTGGTTGCAATGAGAAAAATCCAACATCATTTATGTTGAACATTTTAAAACTGAAATGTACCCAATTTGTGGTTCAATGATTTTTAGTAAACTTATGGAGCTATGAACCCATTGATAGGGTCCAATTTTACAGCTTTCTATATTCCAATAGTCTCCCTAGACTGTGCAATCCATGATCTCACTTGAAGCCACAGACAAAGACTGATCTGCTTTTGTCTCTACAAATTTGCATTTTCTGGGTATTTTATATAAATGCAACATACTACACGTGATTTTTTGTGTGTGCCAGACTTTGTACAATTGCAAACTATAGTTTTCAGGTTCACACATGTTATAGCATGCACTAATATTTCACTCATTTTTATTTATAAATGGTATTCTATTGCATAGATGTTGTTGATACTCACTCCATAAGTCATGTCCAACTCTTTGCAACTCCAAGGACTGTAGCACACCACACTCTTTTGTCTTCCTTTCTCCCAGAGTTTGCTCAAAAACAGCCCATTGTCAGTGATGCCATCCAGCCATCTCATCCTCTGTCGTTTCCTTCTCCTGCCTTCAATCTTTCCCAGTATCAGGGTCTTTTCCAATGAGTCAGTTCTTCGCATCAGGTGGCCAAAGTATTGGAGCTTCAGCTTCAGTATCAGTCTTTCCAATGAATAGTCAGGGTTAATTTCCTTTAGGATTGTCTGGTTTGATCTCTCTGCAGTCTAAGGAACTCTCAAGAGTCTTCTCCAGTACCACAATTTGAAGCATCAATTCTTCAGCACTCAGCCTTCTTTATGGTCCAATTCTCTCATCAGTACAAGACTACTGGTAAAAACCAAGCATTGACTATACAGGCATTTCCAGGCAAAGTGATGTCTCTGCTTTTTAATATGCTGTCTAAGTTTGTCATAGCTTTCCTTCCTAGGAGCAATCATCTTTTAATTTCATGGCTGCAGTCACCATCTGCACTAATTTTGCAAGATGTACTCTGCATATAAGTTAAATAAGCAGTGTGACAATATACAGACTTGACATATTTCTTTCCCAGGTTTGAACCACTCTGTTGTCCCATGTCCAGTTCTAACAGTTGCTTCTGGACCTGAATACATATTTCTCAGGAGACAGTAAGTTGCTCTGGTACTTTCATCATTTAAGAATTCTCCACAATTTGTTGTGATACACACAGTCAAAGGCTTCTGCATAGTCAATGAAGTAGAAGTAGATGTTTTTATGGAATTCTCTTGCTTTTTCTGTGATCCATCAGATGTTGGCAATTTGATCTCTGGTTCCTCTGACTTTTTAAAGTATAATTTGTATATCTTGAAGTTCTCAGTTCACATACTGTTGAAGCCTAGCTTGAAGGATTTTGAGCATTAGCTTGCTAACATGTGAAATGAGCACAATTGTACTATAGTTTGAACATTCTTTGGCATTGCTGTTCTCTGGGATTGGAATGAAAACTGACTTTTTCCAGTCCTGTGATCGCTGCTGAATTTTCCAAATTTTCTGGCTTATTGAGTGCATTGCTTTAACAGCATCATCATTTAGGATTTGAAATAGCTCAGCTGGAATTCCATCACCTCCTCTAGCTTTGTTCATAGTGATGTTTCCTACAGTCCATGTGACTTCACACTCCAGGATGTCTGGTTCTAGGTGAGTGAACACACTATCATGGTAACCAAGGTCATTAAGACATTTTTTTGTACAGTTTTCTGTGTGTTTTTGCCACCTCTTCTCATTATCTTCTGTTCTGTGAGGTCCATATAATTTCTTTCCTTTATTGTGCCCATCTTTGTATGAAACGTTTCCTTGATGTCTCTGATTTTCTTGGAGATCTCTAATCTTTCCCATTCTATTGCTGTCTTCTATTTCTTTACTTTGTTCTCTTGAGAAGGCGTTTTTGTCTCTCCTTGTAATTCTTTGGAACTCCACACTCGGATGGTTTTTCTTTTCTCTTTTGCCTTTTACTTCTCTTCTTGTCTCAGCTATTGGTAAGGCCTCCTCAGACAACCATTTTACTTTGTTGAGTTTCTTGATGTTCAGAGTATATGATAAATGTTCAAAGTTGGGTGGGAATCAAAATTCATGGGGCAGAAATAGGAATTAAGTCAAAGAATTTTATGTCCTTTTAAATGTGGGAGTTGAGAAGGAAGGAGTAACATGAAAACTCAGTTGCTTTAGTGTATTTTGTGGAAACACTGATAGATAATGAGATCATCAGTATATTAAAGGTGATGGTACTGATAAGATTTAAATGCTGCATAGGAGAAACAGCATAAAGTTCAGTCATCTGAAAAAGGGACTGAGAAATGGGGAGAGAGAGTCCATACTCCTCTTTCTCTCTTTGCTTAATTTTATCAAAAGAGTACTGATCCCATGAGTTTCCCAGGCGGCTCAGTGGTAAAGAATCCGTCTGCCAATGCAGGAGATACAGGAGACACAGGTTCGATCCCTGCATCAGGAAGATCCCCTTCAGGAGGAAATGGCAACTCACTCCCGTCTTCTTGCTGGGAGGGCCCCATGGACTCTATGTCCCTCATGGATGCAATCAATTAACTCAGCTTCCTGTATGACTTGTCACGTCTCATTATGCCTCTTTCCTATATGTGGGAATCTCACTCAGTCACGGACTCATATTACTGTTGTCATTTGCATGAACCTTTCCCATGACAAGTTAGAAAAACCTTCTCCGGGCCAAGGAAACAAAGACCACAAAATCTATGTTCTGCCAGAAGTTATTCTCTCTAAGTCCCCCAGACACAAGTTCATGGATTGACTATAATGGGAAGCAGAAACCTATTAGATAGCTATAACATTATTTTCAAAATAGTTCTTTAAAAAATGACTAGCATATATTTTATATATATTGAATTTTATATACGCTTTATGTTTCGTGCAAAGATTCTAGTATATGTCCAACCAAAAATAATAACTTGCACAATAAAATAAACTGGCACAGATAACTTATTCCTACCATCTATAAGTTTTCTTTATTTAACAAATAAAATTTAGGTACTGTTTAGGACTGTGCTGTCTACATACATGAATATATCACAGTCCTTATCTTTGGGGAGCTTGGGAAAAATATATTTTCTGAAGTAAAGAAGACAGGAGAGATTATTAACAATATGTGTAATTTTATTTCTTTTTTTTATTTCATTAGGTATTTATTGCAATAAAATCAGTTTAAAAATTTATCTTTTAGGTATACAACAATACATTCTGACAACTGTATTCATTAAAATAGTGATCACAACCAAAAGTCTAGTTACAACCTGTCACCAAACAAGTCACCTCCTTCGCTTATTTCATCCACCCCCAAACACCTCCCTCTTTTATTTATTTATTTATTTATTTTTATTTATTTTTTTTTTTAGTTTTCTATTTTTAAAATTTTAAAATCTTTAATTCTTACATGCGTTCCCAAACATGAACCCCCCTCCCACCTCCCTCCCCATAACATCTCTCTGGGTCATCCCCATGCACCAGCCCCAAGCATGCTGTATCCTGTGTCAGACATAGACTGGCGATTCAATTCTTACATGATAGTATACATGTTAGAATGCCATTCTCCCAAATCATCCCACCCTCTCCCTCTCCCTCTGAGTCCAAAAGTCCGTTATACACATCTGTGTCTTTTTTCCTGTCTTGCATACAGGGTCGTCATTGCCATCTTCCTAAATTCCATATATATGTGTTAGTATACTGTATTGGTGTTTTTCTTTCTGGCTTACTTCACTCTGTATGATCAGCTCCAGTTTCATCCATCTCATCAGAACTGATTCAAATGTATTCTTTTTAACAGCTGAGTAATACTCCATTGTGTATATGTACCACTGCTTTCTTATCCATTCATCTGCTGATGGACATCTAGGTTGTTTCCATGTCCTGGCTATTATAAACAGTGCTGCGATGAACATTGGGGTACATGTGTCTCTTTCAATTCTGGTTTCTTCAGTGTGTATGCCCAGCAGTGGGATTGCTGGGTCATAAGGTAGTTCTATTTGCAATTTTTTTAAGGAATCTCCACACTGTTCTCCATAGTGGCTGTACTAGTTTGCATTCCCACCAATAGTGTAGGAGGGTTCCCTTTTCTCCACACCCTCTCCAGCATTTATTGCTTGCAGATTTTTGGATCGCAGACATTCTGACTGGTGTGAAGTGGTACTTCATTGTGGTTTTGATTTGCATTTCTCTGATAATGAGTGATGTTGAGCATCTTTTCATGTGTTTGTTAGCCATCCGTATGTCTTCTTTGGAGAAATGTCTAATTTTCTTTTTTGTGTATCCATAATTGATTCTTAATATATATAATAGAACTGACAATAATTCAGTGATGTGGTCATAACTGTTACTGGTTAGAATATGGACACAGTACATCCACCTTTCAGGGGATTATATTACAAGCTGGTTTCCATTCTATTTCCGGTTTATTAAACATGTGAGAGTCATGTAAAACACAAGAGGCCAACCACAGGCAATAACACATCTCACGTTTCATACAACCCAGTCCTCCTGCCTGGCATGCTGCTTTCTGCTTCTTCAGATCCCAAAGTATATGAGCTCTGTGCGCGCTCAGTCGCTCAGCCAGCTTTGACTCTTCGGAAGCTCACGGGCTGTAGTCCACCAGGCTCCTCTGTTCATGGGATTTTCCAGGCGAGAAGACTGGAGTGGGTTGCCCTTTCCCCTACCAGGGAATATTTCTGACCCAGGGATTAAACCCATGTCTCCTGCACCTCCTACGTTGGCAGGGAGATTCCTTACCACTAAGCCACCTGGGAATCCCCATAGGAACCCCACCTCTGCGTTTTAGGTTAGATACTGACACCCTGTCTTGTTCCTCTCTTTGACTAAGTGATCCATTCAGCATCCCCTTCTTTTTCTCTTTTTTTAACTGGTGGAAAATTGCTTTAAAATATTGTGTTGGTTTCTGTTGTATAACAACATGAATCAGTCATTATTATATATACTCTCATAATTATATATATCATATTATATATGATTATATATTATATATATGATAATCATGTATATTATACATATAAACATATATAATATGATATATAATTATATATTATATATAATCATATATAATATGATATATATAATTATGAATATATATATATACATACCCCTTCCCTCCTGAGTCTCCCCCCCATCCCCACCCCACCACTCTAGATCATCACACAGTCCCATCACTGTGTGTTATTTAGCAACTTCCCACTAACCATTTATTTTAGCTTTCTACCTGATGCTCTACCTTACAAAGACCCTTGAAGAATTACCTATATGTTTTAGGTAAAACTTGACCTTAGTCCTGACTCTGTGGAACGTCTGACCGACTGACTGATCATCACCCTTCACTGACTGCCAGTCAAGGCAGGGACATTCAGAAAATGGTAGAGACTCAAGATTATTGAAATATTGTAGTTTGTGGCAAACATGTAGAATCAATATTGAAATGCACTAATGCACCAGTGCATGGCTCCTTATATAATGATCCTTTAAGACTATTTATGTTCTATTCATGAAAAGGGATTCCTTTTCATCCATGGTTGATGAAACAACCATCAAATATCATTTATAATTCAAGTTATTGAGGTTTTCCATTGTAACTAGCCAGATTCACTTAGACTTGTAAATTTAATAGAATCCGTCTGCCACACCTAGTCCATCCTGCCATATTTGTCTTCCAGAAGAAATAATAACCAATTTGCCTGCTTTAGCTGCAAGATTTAAAGCCAATTTGTCACAGTACCCAAAAGTTAGTAAGTACTATAAAGTCAGTTAAACTGGAAAGATTATATAAAGTTGGATGCTTGGGGCTGGTGCACTGGGATGACCCAGAGAGATGGTATAGGGAGGGAGGAGGGAGGGGGTTTCAGGATGGGGAAGACATGTATACCTGTGGCAGATTCATGTTGATGTATGGCAAAACCAATACAGTATTGTAAAGTAATTAACCTCCAATTAAAATAAATAAATTTATATTAAAAATAAATAAAGTTGATTCTTGTTTATGAGGCACTCTAAAACTCTTTCATGAATACATTTTGGTTTTTTTTTCCTTGAAGCATAGACATTTTAATAGAGAAGTAGATGATCTGTTCTTAATTCTCCAAATTGTCTTTCCCATTACACTTGGTGAATTGTACCCTCAAGGCACAAAAATTCATTTTAATCTTAGTATAGTCTGTGTGAGAGAGACAGTGCCCAGTGTAAGTATATGGGGGTAGGAATGAGGGCTAGACATGGAGCTCATTCTCCCAAATTAGGGCCAAAGCAAGAAGTGTTAGTTATTGGTTTGATATTGAGTGCCTTGGAGAGATCTGAGAAAAGAAACTTAAGTGGCTCTTTAATTATGGAAAACATTTTCCTTTTATGATTGCCTAAGAGAAAAAGGGTACTTCAGTTCAGTCGTTCAGTTGTGTCCGACTCTTTGCAACCCCATGGACTGCAGCATGCCAGGTTTCCCTGTCCATCACCAACTCCCGGAGTCTACTCAAACTCATGTCCATTGAGTCAGTGATGCCATCCAACCATTTCATCCACTGTCATCCCCTTCTCCTCCTACCTTTAATCTTTCCCAGCATCACAGTCTTTTCCAATGAGTCAGTTATTCACATCAGGTAGACAAAGTATTGGAGTTTCAGCTTCAACAACGGTCCTTCCAATGAATATTCAGGACTGATTTCCTGTGGGATGGACTAGTTGGATCTCCATGCAGTCCAAGAGACTCTCAAGAGTCTTCTCCAACACCACCGTTCAAAAGCATCAATTCTTCAGTGCTCAGCTTTCTTCACAGTCCAGCTCTCACATCCATACCTGACTACTGGAAAAACCATAGCTTTGATTAGATGGACCTTTATTGGCAAAGGTCTCTGCTTTGGTCTCTGCTTTTTAATATGCTGTCTAGGTTAGTCATAACTTTTCTTCCAAGGATCAAGTGTTTTTAAATTTCAAAGTGTACTTAAAAACTAATAAATTGGTTGGCCAAAAACAGGTGAGATAGGAAAAAATAATATATAATTCTTATGGAATCTATACGAAAAGTTGGAAAATATTTTAGGTACTTGTATATGTACATATACTCATGTAATCATATAGTAACCTGTGATGTAAGTAGAAATATTATTCCCATTTTACAGGTCTGGGATATATTTATGAAAATATGAAACTAATCTTGATAACAACACTTATTGAGCATTTAATAAATAGCAGACACCATAATAATTGCTACATATGAATTAGCTCTAGGTCTCAGGGAATATTTATTAGGTAGGTACTATGCCTACTTATTTTATCAACCAGAAAATCTAGATTCAGTGACTTTAAGTAAATTGTCCAATGGTCAGCAAGCAGTAGCTCTTATAACACTGTAGATGTCTTATACTTTATCATTTTTCTATACTGTTGAAAGAGAAAGAAACTTTAGAGAATTCAAATGTAGGTCAAACTTAAAAGTGACAAAAATAACCTATATATAGTCTGTGACTTATAGAACCACAGAAAGTGGTCTCTTAAAAAATGCATGTGTGTATGTGTGTGTGTATATGTGTGTGTGTGTGTGTGTATATATATATATATATATATTTACTGTCATTAAAACTCTTTTTTCATATTGAACTGCTATTAGCAATTTATTTCTATGAGTTTTGTCCTCTTTTTTATTGGAAATACATTTAGTTTAAACTTTCAGTGGTTAAAACTGGGAGTAAGATGTTTGCCAATTGAGAGTGAGACCCTGGAATAATTAAACATAGGGCCAGGGGCTCTGGGAAATAGGTATGGCAAGGCCCAGGAGATAAACACAAATAAGACAGCAAGGACAATCTCTGGGTCCTCAGTAGTTTTGAGAAAATGAAGTTTCTAGTACAAAGCACAAGCCTCCTCTCCTATCTTTAGCCTGGCTGCTAAGCAGTTGGGTCCCATCTAATTACTTAGCTTATCTTCTTCTCTCCAGGCCATGTGGATTCAATTTTCCTCATATGAGTTTGCTGAGAGCAAAAGCAGAGATCCCAAAGGACTATTTCTTAAACAAAAGGAGATTTATTACTTTTCACTGAAAGGGTATTTGTTATCGTTGGAATTGTGTGTGTGTCGGCTGAAAGGACGAGGGTCCTGGCTGTGGACTAGAAGACTATAGAACAGCTCCAAGCAGCTCTTTCACCTCTCACAGTTTTTCGGTTGTCATAGATATAGCATTTGACCTTCAGAGTTCAAGCTGGAAAGGGAAGCAAGAGGTCAGGGCTCTGATGGCATAGTGACACGTATACCTACAGGCTCTGACCTTGGCAGACCCAATCAGTCCCCTCTCTGTCCTACAGCTCTGAAAGGTCAACTGTGTTCATTGATAAGTGCCTCGATGTGGACTTCTGTTCTTCTAGTTCCTGGGAAAGGAGTGGAGGGCGTGAAAGCCAACTCTTGGCTGGATTTCAGGTAACAGGGAAAGTCTGGGATTAGATGTTCCTTCTATGAACTAAACCGTGTCCTTCCAAAATTCATACACTGAATCCTTCACCCTCAGTGTGCCAGTTGTGGAGACAGGGCTTTCAGAAGGTCATAAAAGTTAAACGAGGTCATGAAGATGAGGTTCTAATATGGTTGTATTTTTTGGTTTTATTAAAAAAAAAAAAAAAGAAAGAGAACAGAGCGATCTCTGAGTGTGCACAAAGAAAAGGCCATGTAAGAAGACAGAAGTTAACTGTGTACAAGCCAGATCAGGGACCTCACCAGCTCAAAGCACACCAGCAACTTGATAAAATGTGAAATCATGAAATGAAGATGTCCACTCAGGGAATTATAGATAGAGAAGAAATAAAGCCCAAAGATTGCAACCCTGGATATTTTACAGATCCAAGACAAGTAACACAAGCTGAGGAAGGAAAAAATGAGTGAGGAGGAGCAGACGGTGAGGTGGAAGGATCAGCAGTAGAGACAGGGAGACCGAAGAAAGAACTGCAAGAAACTGAGAATGGTACGCTCTGTCAAATGTGCTGATGCACCAGGTGGGATAAGGATTAGGAATCTGCCAGCTTGTGCAACTGACAAGAGCATTTTCAGGGGAGGTTTGGAAGCAAAGAGCTGATTGGAGAGTGTTTAAGAGATAGTGGGAGGATGAAAGTATAAATAGCAAGTAAAAATAAATGTTAGGCATTATTATACAGGGGAAGAAAGGAATGGCACAGTCACTGAAGGGAGAAATGGGGTCAAGAGTTTTTGCTCTGACTTTTTTTTTTTAATAGGGAAAGTCAATTTCTTGTTAGTGGTAGAGAAAGAAATGTGAAAGAAATATCCTTATTTCTATGATATGTTGGCCTTTGCTAAGAGCACAGAACCCATGGTAATTGGAAGACAAGCAGAGTCTGAGAGCTGAGGGCACAGATGTGTGTGTATGGTGGAGACACGTGCAGACAGGTTACCTTTTTATTATTTTTTTTCTCAGAGAAATAGGAGTCAAGGTCAATACTTGAGAGTAAAGAGTGGGCAGAGGTGTTGTGGTTTGAGGAGAGAGGATAAGGCGTGACATATTTGAGGAGAGAAGATAAGGTCTGACATACGCAGATATGCACAGGGGAATGAATGATTTTCAGGCACTATTAATTGATCGGCTTGATGATGTTGGTCAGGAATTCGGTGTCACCAGTGCTTTACTAGTGCTTACTTGGTCAGTTTTGCCTGTAGGATGATAGCTATATAAGATGACTCAATAGTTAAACAGTCTTACAAAATACCATGTAAGAGAGTGCAATAACATTCTTGATAAGATGGTGTAACACGGTTGTCACCACATGGGAGTGGACACTGTAGGAATTTGCAAGACTACATTGGGGTTCAAGTAAAGCATTGAATTGCTAGATATTTTCATTTTATCAAATACTTTAAACATTTCTAATGTTATTTTACAATATCCATATTACACAGTCACACATGCTTATAATTTTAAAACAAATAGGGAACTAGCAGATTTGAACAACACTACTGACCAAATGGAGAAGGCAATGGCACCCCACTCCAATACTCTTGCCTGGAAAATCCCATGGACGGAGGAGCCTGGTGGGCTGCAGAACATGGGGTTGTGAAGAGTTGGACACGACTAAGGGACTTCACTTTCACTTTTCACTCTCATGCACTGGAGAAGGAAATGGCAACCCACTCCAGTGTTCTTGCCTGGAGAACCCCAGGGACAGAGGAGCCTGGTAGGCTGCTGTCTCTGGGGTCGCACAGAGTCAGACATGACTGAAGTGACTTAGCAGCAGCAGTGGCATTGACCAAATAAACCTAACAGACATATATAGAGCATTTTATTCAAAATCACAGGACATACGTTCTTCTCAAGCACATAGAACATTGTCCAGGATAGATCACATGCTAGGTCACAAAAGAGGTCTTTAAAAATTTAAGAAGATTGAAATCATCCCAAGTATCTTCTCCAACCTAAGAGAGTAAAACTAGAAATCTATTACAAAAAAAAAGAGAAAATTCAAAAGTATATGGAAATTTCAAAACACACTCCTGAATAATCATTGAATCAATGAAAAAATCAAAAGGGAAATTAGGAAATATCTTGAAACAAATGAAAATAAAACCACAACATGTCACCAAAAAATTATGTGATGCAGCAAAAATAGTACTAGTAGGGAAACTTAGGGTGATAAATGCCTGTATTAAAAAAAGAAGAAAGACGTCAAGTAAACAATATAACTTTATACCTCAAGGAACAAGAAAAGTTTGAATAAAATAGGTATAAAAGTAGCATAAGGAAGAGAATAATGAAAATAAGAACAAAATAAATGGTTCTATAGAAAATAGAAAAAATTTTCAAAACTAAGAGGAGAGCGAAAAAGCTGGCTTCAAGCTCAACATTCAGAAAACAAAGATCATGGCATCCGGTCCCATCACTTCATGGGAAATAAATGGGGAAACAGTGGAAACAGTGTCAGACTTTATTTTTGGGGGCTCCAAAATCACTGCAGATGGTGACTGCAGCCATGAAATTAAAAGACACTTACTCCTTGGAAGAAAGATAGCATATTCAAAAGCAGAGATATTACTTTGCTGACTAGGGTCCGTCTAGTCAAGGCTATGGTTTTTCCAGTGGTCATCTATGGATGTGAGAGTTGAACTGTGAAGAAGGCTGAGCGCCGAAGAATTGATGCTTTTGAACTGTGGTATTGGAGAAGACTCTTGCGAGTCCCTTGGACTGCAAGGAGGTCCAACCAGTCCATTCTGAAGGAGATCAGCCCTGGGATTTCTTTGGAAGGAACGATGCTAAAGCTGAAACTCCAGTACTTTGGCCACCTCATATGAAGAGTTGACTCATTGGAAAAGATTCTGATGCTGGGAGGGATTGGCGGCAGGAGGAGAAGGGGACGACAGAGGATGAGATGGCTGGATGGCATCACGGACTCGATGGAAGTAGGAGATGGTGATGAACAGGGAGGCCTGGCGTGCTGCGATTCATGGGGTCGCAAAGAGTCAGACATGGCTGAGCAACTGAACTGAACTGAAGAGTTGGTTATTTGAAAAGATAAACAAAATTGGCAAAACCTTGCTGGGACTTACTAAGAAAAAAGAGAAAACTCAAATAAATAAAACCAGAAATTTAAGAGGAAGCATTAAAACTTTTGCCAGAGAAATACAAAAGATCATACAGTTCTATTGTAAATAATTACACTGCAATAAACTGGTCAATCTATAAGAAATAGATAAATTGCTAGAAGCATGCATTCTACCAAGACTGAAGAAGAAATGGAAATCCTGAACATGCCAATAACGAGATTCAATCTGGAGTCAAAAACCTCCCAACATAGCACAACCTAACCAGATGCCTTCACAGCTGAACTCTACCAAACCTTTAAAGAAGAATTAATACAAATGCTTCTTAAACTCTTCCAAGTTAGAAGAAGGGAGAATACTTCTGAGCTCATTTTGTGAGTGCAACATCACCCTCGTATCAAAGTCAGACAAAGACGCTACAAGAAAAGAAAATTGTGGACCAATATTCCTGGTGAACACAAACACAATCCTTAAGAAAGTATTAGCAAACCAAATTCAACAGCACATTAAAGGATCATACGTCATGATCAACTAGGATTTATCCCTGGGATGGAAGGATATTTGAGCATTGTTGTTGTTACTCAGTTGCTAAGTCATGTACAACTCTTTGTGATCCCAAGGACTGCGGCACACCAGGCTTCCCTGTCCTTCACTAGTTGGAGCATAACACAAGTCAATCAATGTGTATACCACATTACCAGAATGAAGAATAAAAATCATATGATTTTCTCACTAGATACAAATAAATCATTGTAAAAAATTCAATGCCTTTTCATGATAAAAACTCTCAACAAACGAGGCATAGAAGGAACTTATCTCAAACCAATAAAGGCAATATATGAAACATCCACAGCTAATTTCATGCTGAATGGAGAAAAACTTTCAGCTTTTCCTCTAAGATCTGGAACAAGGCAAGGATGCCCACTTTTGCCACACGTCTATTCAACATTGTTCTGGAAGTCTTAGCCAGAACAATTAGGCATGTAAAAGAAAAATAAAAGGAATCCAAATTGGAAAGGAAGAAGTAAAAGTGTTTGTAGATGACACGCTTTTAAATGTAAAAAAAAAAAAAAAAAACCTCTAAAAACACCATACATACAAATGCACACATACACACACAGAGTTAGAACTAAAAAATTCAGTAATATTACATAATACAAAATCAACGCACAAGAATTAGTGGTATTGCTGTACACTAACAATAAAGTATCCCTAAAGGAAATCATGAAAATAATTCTGGTCACATTAATGTAAAGAGAATAAAGTACTTAGGAATATATTTAACAGGAAGTGAAAGACTTGTAAAAACTATACAACACTGATAAAAGAAAATTTTATTTAAAATGCTTACATACATAATCTAAGTCATGCGCATATACCACAGACAATGGGAATATATCTGGTCCTCTGCACCATGAAATAAGAAGCGAAAAGGGAAAATCCATGGCAGTTATTTCATAACAAAGAATCATGAATCAGTTCTGATGGATGGATGAACCTGGGGTGCAGGGTACAATGTTCCAGACATATATCCTGGAAGGAAAGAAATCGTCCATGATGACCTACAAACTGGAATCCATACAAAAAATATATACTCTATGATACCACTTGTATGAAGTACCTGAAATAGAGAAACTCACAGAAAGCAGAGAATAGAATGGTATGTGTCAGGAGTTGATGGGAAAAGGAAATGGGAAGTAGTCTGACCCAAACATATCAAGTTTCAGTTTTACAAGACTAGTATGTCCTAGAGATCTACTGTACGGAATAAAGTCTATGGTAAACAACACTGTGTTATATACTTAAAATTTTGCTAAAATGATAGATTTTGTGTCACGTTCTTATCACACATTAAATTAATAATAAAAATAATAAAGAGGTTGGGAAAAGCTTTTAGAAGGAATGGATGTGTTTATGACATAGATTTTAGTGATGGTTTCACAGGTACAGATTTACCTCCAAACTCAACAAGTTGTTTATATTAAATACATCCCTAAGAATACTACACATGTTTTCAGTTGCTATTAGTGATCAATTATTTTAAAGATAGTTTAACATCCTGGATTTAACAGAGGAAATACAAAGTAAAAGAATAATGAAAAATAGGGCTCCTGATGCAAATATCACATCTAAGAATACAGCTGTTATTTCTCTGGTCTAACATAAAAAATTTGGAGAAGGAAATGGCAACCCACTCCAGTGTTCTTGCCTGGAGAATCCCAGGGATGGGGGAGCCTAATGGGCTGCCGTCTATGGGGTAGCACAGAGTCGGACACGACTGAAGCGACT
Organism: Capra hircus; assembly: GCF_001704415.2. Taxonomy (NCBI): domain Eukaryota; kingdom Metazoa; phylum Chordata; class Mammalia; order Artiodactyla; family Bovidae; genus Capra; species Capra hircus. The sequence goes on along the minus strand of NC_030828.1, from coordinate 12,371,608 downwards.
TAGCAGCAGCAGCAGCAACATAAAAAATTAATATGTAATGAAATTTTTTTCCTTGCTAACAATTTCCTCCTCTAAAAGAGTTTTACCCCATTTCCTAGTTCTCTTTCCATATACCCTTGTAATTTTCCACTTACAAATAAGTGATTGTTTAAAAATTTCTATCTCCTTTAAGAAATAAATTTAATTATATGAAGTTTTATATTAGTATGTCTGTTCCTATACTGGAGAATTAGTTCATCTATCAATCTTCTATTAGATCATCTATACAAAAGGAAGAAAATGCATTTCTGGGAATATATTGGATTTTCCAAACAGATTTTTGTATTCTTATCATGACCCAGTTTATCTTATTTTCATTGGTCTAAAAGGCCATGAATGCCTCTTAATTTACGATGCTGAATTTCCCCGGGGTCTCATTTTTCCCAAACAATCCCTTCAGCTGCACACCATTGAGCAAGAGAGACACTCTTTGATGATGAGAAGATTCACAAAGAGGCTGGCTGCCTGCCTCGTTTGAGGAAATCACATTGGACAATCCTGCTCTGCTAAAACAGATGTCCTCCACTAATCCACTTAGACAACTATGGTCCAGAGAGCTCCTATAAGAAAATGATCAAGCACCTGGCCCCAGATAAGGAACAAATACTTGACTCACAAAGTAAACCCTCCGCACCTGGATTTTTAAGATCAACACAACTAAAACATTTTTAAAATCATGATTTTCCCAGATATTTAAACTGGGTAATTGCTTTCTTCTCTTGATCTCAGGCATACTTATTGTAAACCAAAAGATCCAATTTAAGATTTTCCCAAAGGTTTATATTTTCTATGCTTGTTGCTTTGTAGTTACAAAGTATGACCGATCCTTTTGAGGCGTCGTGGACTGTTAGCCCACAAGGTTCTAACCATGGGATTTCCTATGCAAGTTAGAGGTGGATAAATGAAAATGGCAATCTGTAGGGGCTCTTTAGATGCAAGAGCTCTAAAAAAATAACAATAATGTGGTTTGTCTTCTTTCTTCCCCTTTTCCCAGTCAAAGCAAGAAGAGCAAACTGGTTTTAAAACTATTAAAGGGTTATTTTTAAGAGATGATATAAATGTGTCTCTTGTAAAAACAAATGCATGACAAAGACAGGTAAAGTGTTTTGTTGTTGTTGTTCAGCCACTAAGTCATGTTCAGTTCTTTGTGACCGCATGGACTGCAGCCCGTCAGGTTCCCCTGTCCTTTGTCCCCTCCCCTAGTTTGGACTACTTTGGACCTTTGCTCCCAGAGTTTGCTCAAATTCATGTCCATTGAGTTGGTGATACCATCTGACTATCTCATCCACTGCCATCCCCTTCTCCCTTTGCCTTCAATCTTTCCCAGTATCAGGGTCTTTTCTCTGGTTGAAATGAAATCTCAAACAGCAGAGTCACATATAGGGAATTGAGAATTCTGAAACAAATGTACAAATTGATGCTACATTGGTCTACCAGCAGGATAGTAGTAAGTTGCATTCCATTAGACATGGTTGGTTTTCAAGAATTATTTTGCGATATCATCAGTTTTCTACAACTGAAGAGAATTGTAAAATAGTTCAAAGACAATGAAAAGCTGAGATGGGTGAGCATGAGGGAACTCTTTTTTTGTTTGTTTTGACTCATTTCGAAGTTTTACAATTTTTTCCTTACTAACCAACCTTAATTTATTAGAAAACAATATATGCATATATATGTACATACAGAGATATGTATATATTTATATGTAAGATTCCTATGGAAATTTCTTCTGAAAGGTTTTCTACAACTTGTTGTTCAGCCGCCAAGTCGTGTCTGACTCTTTTGTGACCTCGTGGACTGTAGTTCACCAGGCTCCACTGTCCATGGGATTTCCCAGGCAAAAATACTGGAGAGGAGTGCCATTTCCTTATCCAGGGGATCTTCTTGACCCAGGGATCGAACCCACATCTCCTGCATTGGCAGACAGATTCTAACCGCTGAGCCACCACTCTTTCATAAAAAGCAGTACCTATTATGGCAGAGTTTTAGTTAGGAAGTGATGAAATTTCCTGGCATGTGAGATTTCAAGAGTATATACACACATATTAATTCCTATGCAAAATAGTAGAAAGTTCCTAAGTAATGCAAGATCATTCTGTTAAAAAATATACATTTTTAATTATCTCAGTGATGAAAAAGTAGTCATTTAGGTTGTGCTTATCTGGCAGAGGGGAAAGCCAGTCTAAGACCCTCTGAACCCACTCATACTGGAAAACGAGGACGTTAAGAGGAAAGATGCAAAGGTAAGATAATATCTACTGAGCACCAAACCTCAGCGAAGTGCTTCACAGATCACAGACATCTGAATCTAGAAAAATGTACAAAGAAAACACTATTTTCTTCATTTCATAGACTGAGAAATATTAAGTAGTTTTACCAGAGGAGAACTGGGATTCAGATGCAACAGTTCTGATTCCAAAGACCCATGTTTCTGGTGGCTCCCAAAGAAGGGGTAGAAAGATATATTGACTTGGGGTCAAATAAAAGCTTCCCACAGGTTGAGATGAAATAATTAAATCATAAAATATTAGAGCAAAATACACTTCCCTTAATGGTTATATTCCTGAGAAGCAAAATAAAGACAATAAAGGCAGAGGGGCTATGGGAGAGTGTAGATGGAGACCAGATTTCCTGTATTATGGTCCCGCTCTCCCTCTCAACTATTTCCTAGGAGCCTCTAAGGAACTTCAGAAAACAGTTTCAAATCCTGAGCTCATTCAATCTCAGCAAAGACATCTCTTCGTTTGAACTATATTTTCTGATTCCAAATCAGTGCTCTTCCAAATAATTAATATTGTCTTTACTGAAAATAAAGAGTTGCACATTAACCAGTATTTAAATGTCAAATCCAGTGCTGTAAGCAGATAGCCCTCAGATCTGATTTAGGGGAGACCTGCTCTCTTGTGGCTCTCTGAGCCCATCCATGTAGAGTCAAGAAAGCATTTCCAAGCTTCTTTTGAGGACAATCTCCATGTCAGGGAGCATACTAGGACAGCTCTTAGGCCGCACAAAGAAAGCCAGCTTGAAGCTCTCATTCACTTTGTCACTTAAGGACCAAAGTAAGAGAAAGAAGATAGGATGAGTAAAGCTTAATTCAGGAACACAAAGGTGAGCAGCAAGTTGGAGGAGTATCTCTGTCTGCCTCTTACGTCAAGTCTACTGAGGCTGGGGAGTTTTCAGCTAGTCATGTAGTTCAGGAATCTACAACAGCCTTCCAAATACTTTCAGACATATTAGCAGTTGCAAGAGCACCAGTCAGGTTAGGCTAGGTTATGTTTCAGAAACATGTAATTCTAAAAATCCAATGGATCACACAGCAAAACTGAATTTCTATAGGTATCCAGTACAGATCATCAGGGAGGCTTTGTTTATCAGGAACCCAAGCTGATGTGCTCAACATTGCAACATAGACATCTGCCATCTCCAGAGCAATGAGAGGGAAATGTGACCCTTAAAACTTTGTTCATGTGTGATGCACATCGTGTTAGCCCTTTTTTAGGCAAGGCAAAATACATGGCTGTACCCAGCTTTGTTGAGGACAGAGAAGTACTATGCCACCATGTACTCAGAATGAAAGCCAGAATAATCCAGTGACCCCAGCGCCAAGACGCAAAGCACAGTAGAACTTTGAATTTGTATGCAAATTCATGGTATGCAAATGCATATCTTTCTCAGTGCATTACACTTCATGGATCCTTTTAATTCTCTTTTGTGGGCTTCCCAGGTAGCACAGTGGTAAAGAACACACAGCCAATGACGGAGACTTGAATTCAATCTCTGGGTCGGGAAGATCCCCTGAAGGAGGAAATGACAACTTATTCCAAGGAAAATTCTGTAGACAGAGGAGCCTGAAGGGCTACAGTCCATGGGTCAAAAAGAGTTGGACAAGACTTATGACTAAGCAACAACAGTTCTCTGTTGTGGGTTTATTATCTGTAGTCTCTAATGTTACTGTTTTTCTCAGGATTTCTTATTTACTACAAACTTCTTCACCTATGGCGCCAGTCCCATCTATTTCCCCAGTTAGTCCTGAAGAAGGCTGGCCACCTCTCCCTGGAATCACTCTGCAGACACTGCCAGAATGAAGGACACTGCCCAGGCTAGAAGCTTCCAACTGTTCTTCCCATCCACAAATTTGGACTCATCTGACTATTGGCACTAAATGCATCCAGCCTGACTTTGCACAACCCTTGGTACATTGATATTTGAATGTTTCCTTCAGTGCAAAAGGGAGGTCCCCACAGATCCCCAAATGTCCCAACATCCTCCATTTCATCACTCTGAATGACTCATATCCATGTACTCAGTTATAACACTTCACAGCTTTCTCCTAATTCTCAGATCTTGTAAATCATCACAGATTTATATATAAATAGCAAATACAGTTTAATTTCCCTTTGAGTTGATGCTGAACTGTTAGTGTGGGTGCAAATGTCTACCTGACTAATGTCCTTAGCATCTTCTCCTCTCTTCCTTTCCCCAGTGTTTCATTCTGCTCTCCTCCAGAACACAAGAGTCGCAACAAATGGATGGAAGAACCATGAACACAAGACAGGTTTGTGATTGCCCCTGCATGCGACTACTCCATTTAAATTATATGACTGCTTTCTTTACAGGTCTCAAAATCCCTTCAGGCTTGGAAGAAGGTTTGAAGAACTAACATCCTCCCTCTTTCGTTTCCCTAGATTTGTACAATGTTATTGAGTTCATTTCTCGGCGTTTATTTTAGGACTTCACTTGGAAAAGATGAGACGTGGGAATTGATTGACTTCTCCATGAAAAATGTATTCTGTGTCCTTTGTTCAATTTGTCTCTTTAGTACAGATCATTCTGTCCCAGTAGCCTTTGGCCCAGGGCTCATATTGACACCTACAATGGAAGAGCAGCAGAAAAGGAGATATCCTAAAGTCTTCCCCTCTGAGAGAATTCTGGAATAGTGTGAATCTATTTGGGAGTTTGCTGGAGATAAACCCCACCCTTCCTTCAGGTTCCACTCACCATTTGCCTCTACCTCTATAGAGGTGATTTCTCTCTGCTAGAGTTTCCTATGTGAAACACACGTATTTTGGAAAGCACCTGGGGATCTAGGCATGGTTCAATTGCTTATATTTAATGCAAAAAATTGGGCAATCTTTGAAACTCTCTGAATTTCAGTTTATGTGTACATCAAATGCCGACAATGTTCCCCACTCCCCGAGTCTTGTTCACCTTAGCAAAGAGTTTATTCTGCTAAAACTTTAGACATTAATAGCCAGGACTCAGGGAGCATTGTGCTACAGTTAGATTCATTGAATTTTCACAATACTGTGAAGATATGATGACTGGTCCACCTTTTAAGAGGAGGAAGCTGAGAGTCAGCATGGTCAAGTAATTTGTACAGCTACAGAGTTGGTAAGCAGTTGAACTAGTAAGAGCCATACATTCTGTTCACTCTGACTCTAAATCCCAAATTCTTAATTATTAGGAAACTCCACTCAAATGAGCCAATGGGCTGATTCAAAATTGCAGGAAAGGCTTCACAAGTATGAGAATTGCTATTCTCTGTAGTGTACCCTCCTGTTAGGAGAAGGGACCTTGGCCACCAAGTAATGGTGGGAGTTGGATGAAACTGGAAAGAAGTAGCAGGACCTCATAGGCACCTAACTCGCTCTGAGTTCATCAAATTCTCTTTGGGGAGACTCTCCGTTAAGCTGTGATTTTTGTCATTCTGGAGGATTTGTTTAAAGTAGAGATGCTAGGTAGCCTTATGGGGGAATTTGCTCTCAAAAGGCAATGCCAAAGAGCAGATAAGCAGAAGGCAGCAGAGGCGAGAACAGGTGAGAGAGCAAAGAAAGGGTGAACAAACATGCCGTGGCTTCTCTATCCAGGCACAACCCCTTTTTAAGAGCCACTCTCTGCCTTTCAGGACCATAAATCAGCCCCAATTCCACTCTATTTCTTGCTTGAGTTATTTTAAGGGCTTTTATGTTACGTTATTCAAACCTCAACATTGTCCTCTCAAATCTACCTTATTTTCATCCCCAAACTCATATTCTTAACCTCTGCTATTCAGGTGTTCTCTTCGGGTAGTCATTGGTCATTTTGGCTGATTCAGTTCAGTTCAGTCGCTCAGTCGTGTTGGACTCTTTGCGACCCCATGAATCGCAGCACGCCAGGCCTCCATGTCCATCACCAACTCTCGGAGTTCACTCACACTCACGTCCATCGAGTCAGTGATGCCATCCAGCCATCTCATCCTCTGTCGTCCCCTTCTCCTCCTGCGTCCAATCCCTCCCAGCATCAGAGTCTTTTCCAATGAGTCAACTCTTCACATGAGGTGGTCAAAGTACTGGAGTTTCAGCTTTAGCATCATTTGGCTGATTACTCCAAGTCAATTGTCTCATTTTATTGCGAAATTACATTGGTTAATATTACTAGCTTTGGAAGCAGACAGACTAGGTATAACTCTGAATCCATTTTTGACTGGTTGTATTACTTGGAATACATTGTCAGAGCCTCTATTTATTAATGTGTTGAAAGGAAAACAATAGTAACCTCTTTGTAGATCAGTTAGGGAAAACGTAGAGCGTGCATATCATGGATGGCAGAGCATAGCATGTCTTCAATAGCTGATAGCCATTACTATCATAGTGCAATTTTTTTGTTTGAAATGATCTTTCTAGATTTGATTTCTCAAGAAGTCATTCCCTGTGCCCATTTATAAGCCCTAGGTAGATGGAGACCAATGAAATTGTTATTTCTTGGCTAATTTCCTGATTCAAAAACATTGATCAGAATTCAACTATTTTAGGATAAAAAGCCCTGATTGCCCTTTGTTGTTAAAACCGCTATCACTATCACTATCACCCTTCTTGGCTTAAGGCCAACCTGATTTCTGCACTGAGAGAGCTGCTTTTTGCTTGTAAAAGGAAGGCTGCCGGGTACTTCTCCAATGCTGTCTTCACGGAGATAGCGATAAACATCCGCAGGGAATGTGTTAATTGGTCTTGATCTTCCTCATTTTCTGCCTCATTACTGAGCCAACGCCAGGTAGACATTGTCAGCAAACAGACAGCAGTGAGAGCCATCCTGATAGAGTGTAATAAAGAGCTTTGGCGGTGGTGGCTTGCTGCATTCCTACTCAATCTCATTGACAGATTAAAGATTCCCCCCCACCCCCCACCACCCCGCACATGTTTCAACTGCTAGGTTAATATATGTATGGGCATTACTTCATCGGCTTTGTTTATCACCCATCTGCTTAAGAGATGGAAGATGATTTACTGCTTTGAAGAGGTTTATTTAAAAACCACTTCCTGGAGGCAGAGAGAACTGAAACACCCCAGCCAGATCTCTAAATACAGGCTTGAACGCCTGCTTCTCCAATTTTACAGATTCTCCTCACCCCTTGCTGCAGCCAAATGCTATAAATGTGCACCATGAATTTATACACAGACAGATTATCAGCTGCAGAGGACCTAATGGCACCTTTCCTCTCGTTAATTGAATGTATGATCTGGGCGAGTCTGTGTGCTCAGTTGCTACAATCATGTCCACCTCTCTGTGACCCCATGGACTATAGCCCACCAGGCTTCTCTGTCCATGGGACTTCCCAGGTTAGAATACTGGAGTGGGTTGCCATGCCCTCCTCCAGGGGTTCTTCCCAATCTGGGGATTGAACCCGTGTCTGTCTACATCTCCTGCATTGCAGAAGAACTGTTTACCCACTGAGCCACCTCAGAAGACCCTGTGACCTGGGACAACTTACCTAACCTTTCTGAGATTCAGCGTCTCATTCCTAAAATATGGGGATGGATTTGCTCTGGTGAGAATGCCGTTGTTCAGTCACTAAGTCATCTCTGAGTCTTTTGTGATCCCATGGACTGTAGCCCACAAGGATCCTCTGTCCATGGGATTTCCCAGGCAAGAATACTCGAGCAGGTTGCTATTTCCTCCTCCAGGGGATCTTCCCAACCCAGGGATCGAAACTGCGTCTCCTGTATTGGCAGGAATTAAGGATTAAAGATTATGCATAGATTCAGATAATGACTAATGCATGGTAAAATGGGGAGTGTTGATAAAAGACATCGTTGTTGGGACTTCCCTGGTGGTCCAGTGACTAAGACTTTTTCTTCTGATGTAAGGGATGTGGGTTTGATCCCTGGTCGGGGAGCTAAGATCCCCCACACCTCGTGGTCGAAAAACAAAACATAAAATACAGAAGCAATATTGTAACAATTTTTTTAAAAAAGTTATAAATGGTCCACATCAAAAAAATCTTTAAAAAAAGTAGTTGTCATGATGGTGAAATGGCAGCCATGCTGGTAATGTCAAGGGGCTCAGAGTCCTCTTACGCTCAAAGTCCTTGGTGAGACATTCAGAAGACGCCTGCCCCTGGACCATGAGTAGGCAGCACAGCAGTTTTTAAGCTCCTTTCACCCTCTTGCCCATAGTCTTCTGCCCAGAGACTGTGCACCTGATGTTTGCTAATTCTCCAAACAGGAGTTCTTCCAACTGAAGTTACACCCATGACTTGGGTCATACGAACAGATGTGACCCTTGAATCAAAGGCTTATTTTTTTCTTTATTTTTAAACACTGTTGGCCCTTAGATTCTAATAAAATAAAACATCCGACATGAACCATGGTCTTCCAAAGCCACTCATATAGGCCTATGCCAGAGCTGGTAAGGAGCTTGGCTTGAAAGGAGCTTGGCTTGGAACAGCTCATAGAAAATTGCTGAGGACTCTCCAGGGAACCCAGGAGGAAACCCAGCTTCGATCCCTGAGTTGAGGAGGTCTCACAGAGAAGAGAATGGCTACCCACTCTAGTATTCTTGCCTGGAGAATCCCATAGACAGAAGAACCTGGTGGGTTACAGTCCATGGGGTCATAAAGAGTCCAACACCACTGAGCTACTAGCCATGATGGTAGGGCTTCAGGGAACATGCCAACCTGTATTCACTCAGCCCTGTAGTTAGCACAGAGAGGTACCTTGAGGATTCCTTTCTTTTTCTGGAAAGCTATCACTGAATGAATCTTCTTCACCCATCTGGAGGAGAATATAGTGAATGCTCCTCAGAGGAGGATTGAAGCAGAAATGGTGGCCTTGCCCTTTCGGGAAGCATTTGAGTTACTACTATATGGTAACAACCTACATGAAACGCTCAAGTTTCAAACTATAAACACATTATTTTTACTCACGAAGGACAGGGAAGCCTGGTGTGCTGCAGTCCATGGGGTTGAAAAGAGTCGGACACAACTGAGTGACTGAACAGCAACAATCGTTTTGGAAATCCAGACAAAACAATATTCACCAAATCATTTTCAGAGGCCAGTGAGAAAGTCTAAGATATGGCAGCTACACCCAAGATTTTTACTTCTCTACGTTGAAAACAGGATCTCCCTCTTCAACTTCAGATAATTATGAATAATTTTGTATGTCCAGGAACATACTGCCAACCTCAGCCTTTCTTGCTTCAGCTCATTATTTGCTAGTGATTTTCTTGGCCATGAAACTCAGAAAATTCCCTTGAGTTACTTAAAAAAAAAAAAAAAAAAAAAAAAAAACACCTCACAGAACATGGGTCCCATTTGGTCAGCATCTGTGCCGGACATCTGGAACCTGAGGAAATTCCACTGCTCAGGGTATGACGTGTAAATGAAATTACTTTTTCATGCACTTTAGAAAAGAGTCAAGAGCATCTTTCTGACCAAACAAGCCCATTTGTTCTCTTCCTGCAAGTGTTTCTCATTAAAAATGTCATATTCTTAATAAATTGCCTTAATGCCCCCACAGCTGGGCCTATTGTTTTCATGGTTTTGATTCTCACAGGGAACAGAAAGTGAGAGAAAAATGGGAATCCCCCCCCCCAATTCTGTCTGTATGAATTGCTTTTCATTCACTCTCTGTATTGGAGTGAGAACTTGGCTTTTATAGGAGACCTCTAAGTGCTCAATATTCCCTGCTTTTGGCACACTATCCTCAAACACATCCTGTCAGATTTGCCTTTCCGATCCAGATATTGGATGGTGGCAGTTTGCTGTTAGTGATTGAAGGCTGAAAGGTGGCATTATTAAAAATTATTTCCTAGTGATTTATTTTTTGCAAGAAAATGACCAATATAGCAAGTCTCTAGTCTGCTATGAGAATATGGACTTGAAGGGTTTCCCTGGTGGCTCAGTGGTAAAGAGTCCACCTGCCAGTGCAGGAGACACAGGTTCGATCCCTAAGCCAGGAAGATCCCACGTGCCGAGGAACTAAGCCGGAGCGCCATAACCAGTGCGCCTGTGCTCTGAAGCCCGGGAGCCATGACTGCTGAGCCCACGTGCCGCAGCTACGGAAGCCCGCCGGCCCTAGAGCCCGTGCGCCGTAACAACAGAAGCCGGTGCAACGAGGCGCCCGAGCACCGCAGCTAGAGAGCAGACCCCGCCCGCCGCAACCAGAGTAAAGCCCACACAGCAAGGAAGACTCAGCACAGTCCGGTTCAGTTCAGTCACTCAGCCGTGCCCAACTCTGTGCGACCCCATGAATCGCAGCACGCCAGGCCTCCCTGTCCATCACCAACTCCCGAGTTCACTCAGACTCACGTCCATCGAGTCGGTGATGCCATCCAGCCATCTCATCCTCTGTCGTCCCCTTCTCCTCCTGCCCCCAATCCCTCCCAGCATCAGAGTCTGTTCCAAAGAGTCAACTCTTCGCATGAGGTGGCCAAAGTACTGGAGTTTCAGTTTTAGCATCGTTCCTTCCAAAGAAATCCCAGGGCTGATCTCCTTCAGAATGGAGTGGTTGGATCTCCTTGCAGTCCAAGGGGCGCTCAAGAGTCTTCTCCAACACCACAGTTCAAAAGCATCAATTCTTCGGTGCTCAGCCTTCTTCACAGTCCAACTCTCACATCCATACATGACCACAGGAAAAACCATAGCCTTGACTAGACAGACCTTTATTGGCCAAGTAATGTCTCTGCTTTTCAATATGCTGTCTAGGTTGGTCATAACTTTCCTTCCAAGGAGTAAGCATCTTTTAATTTCATGGCTGCAATCACATCTTCAGTGATTTTGGAGCCCCCCAAAATAAAGTCACCTATACCCCAATATAAAATGAAAAGTTAAAATGGTTAAAAAAAAAATTTCCCCTTAACTTGAAAATCAAGGGAGGCGTTACAGTGGAGTTAGTGATAGAGATAGACTTCAATGAATAAATCAGAGTTTCCAGGGAAGACAGGTGGGGAAAGGCTTGTATACCAAAGAGACGAGCCTCTGAAAGCACAGAGGTGTGCAAGATCCCTTTATTTGTTCCTTCGCTTATTCTTTGTTCTTTTCTTCCACAAATGGTTAGCACATACTATTAGGCAGGCACTATTCTAGATGCAAGCAATACAGTGATGTGTGCACGTGTGCTGAGTCACGTCAGTCGTGCCCGATACTTTGCGACCCCACGGACTGTTGGCCCTCAGGCTCCTCTGTCCATGGGACTCTCCAGGCAAGAGTATTGGAGTGGGTTGCCATGCCCTCCTCCAGGGGATCTTCCCCACCCAGGGGCTGAAACTGCATCTCCTACATCTCCTGCGTTGGCAGGTGGGTCGTTTACCACGAGCACCAGTGAGAAGCTAATATAGTGACGAGCATGACTAACAGTCCACCCGATGTTCTTGTTTGTAGGAGACACAGATTAGGAACAAATATGCAAGTCAATATGTAACATACAATGCTATAGAGAAAAATAAATCAGTATAAGGGGGACGAGAAAACGGTTAGGAAAAGGAGAGCTTATCACGGTGGCCTAGAATGATGTCTCTAAGGATGGGACATTTCTTACGAGACATGAGTTTGAACAGACAAAATGTGATGTGTTCCAGAGACCATAAGTACTTGATCTTTGATAGAGCATACAGTGACAGGACAGTTAAAGGCCATGAAGCTCCTGAAGGCGTGTAGGCCTATATAATGAAGGGCATTTTCGTACACACTTAGCAACTTCATGTAAGTAGCATAGACAAGACCAGCAGCACAGTCATGAAGGCATGGTATCCAGGTCGTAGAGTGCAGGTGAAGATAAGGCAAGTGTCTTAGAAATACAACCAAAGTATCCATATGTACACGGCTTCCCTGGTGGCTCAGTGGTAAAGAGTCTACCTGCCAAGCAGGAGACACTGGTTCGATCCCTGAATCGGGAAGATCCCCTGGAGGAGAAAATGGCAACCCACTCCAGTATTCTTGCATGAGAAATCCCATGCAGAGAGAAGCCTGGTGGGCTACAGTCCATGGGGCTGCAAACACAACTTGGCCACTAAACAACAACCATCAATATGTACATTGCTTTAGAGTAAGGAGGCTCTGGGTCTACAAACTTTGGCTTATGAGATAGTGTGCTTGTTGCAGACATCATAATCAACAGCAGCAGTTAAAATCATTGAATTCCTCCTACATATAAGGGACCCTCTTTAATGTGTTACTACAATTAACTCTTTCAATTCCTCAACAGTACTATGAGGCACAAAGTTTAAGGACCTTGCTCAAGGTGTCACAGCCACTCCAGGATGTCTGCTGGGTTCAGAGCCAGCGCTGAGCCACTTTGTTGTACTATCAGACTCAGTGAGAGACCATGGGAGCTGGAAAGGAAGGCATTTTTCTGCCAGACTAGACAGGAGTTGAAAGTTTTAAGGGACAGTAGTTGGCAGGACTTGCTTAAGTGATTAAGGTGTGGCAATGATGGACAGGAAGGAGTGGAAGATGCTTCCAGGGGATCTAGCTTGATAAGCCTTGTGGATCAGGATGCCACCAACAGAGATGTGCCCTGGTTACCTAAGGTCCAGGCAGACTGCCCTGTGGGTCACACAGGACACAGCTGGGCCTTTCTCACAAATGAGTTATTTGAGAGTCACCCAACATGATCAACTTTTGCTTGATTAAGGAGCAGATTCCTACAGTGTATGATAGAACAAGCCGTGTCTCTGCATTGCTCAGTTTTTTTTTTTGATAATTTCATAGTGCCTTCCAGATAGAGTACATACTTCTCTTCCTGGTATTAAATTTCAAAACTCTACATTATAGTTCAAATAACTTTTTCATCCCATTTCCTTCTGTTTTCCTACTAAAAGTCCAGTGTCCGATCAACTGGGCCCAGAAGAGTGTCTGGTTCCTGGTGGATATTCTGAGATTTAGACTCTGCAGGGTCTCTGAGAAATGGCAGGAGTTTTCATGTTGGAAAGACTGGACTACTGTACCTAGTAAACACTGGTGAGTCATTTAATTTCCCTTTCAATTTCCTGGTCAATCCTGGGATGATCTCCAGCACCTAATGGAGATGACCAAATAATAATCATAATCATAACATTTGTTGTGCCCTTTCAAGTGCCTCAAATTCTTCTAAGGTCTCTGAATGTAGTTTTGAAGCTGTATTTTATTTTTTGGCTGTACCATGCAGCGTGCGGGATCTTAATTCCCTGACAAGAGATTGAAGCCATGAGTCTTAACCATTGGACCACCAGGGAAGTCCCTGAATGCAGTTTCTTGTCTGATCTTCCAAAGACCCTCTGCGCAGGGTTCTGGTGGAAATTACTGAGACACAGGGCAGTTGAATAACTTGCCCAAGGTCACATTTGACAAGTTAGCACCAGGCATAAATTAAGCCCCAGGTGGTCTGACACTACCTTCTTAATACAACATGAGGCTGACAAAGTGAGAATGCCTATCATAAAACATCAGGCACACAAGGGCCCCTCCACAAATGCCCTTCCGCTCTGCTCTCTTCAACTCCTGTTAGCAGCTTCCAGTTCAACTGCACTATAATCTTAAACTGATTTTGCCACCAAATATGCTGGGTGTACTGGAACTGAGCCAGTGAACAACTTGCCGTGTTGATCACACTGTGCAAGAAAACATCTGTCTCTCTTGGTAAAACACCACTCCCATAATTAGAGAAAGCCACTCTTGAGAGTCCCTTGGACTGCAAGGAGATCCAACCAGTCCATTCTAAAAGAGATCAGTCCTGGGTGTTCTTTGGAAGGACTGATGCTGAAGCTGAAACTCCAGTACTTTGGCCACCTCATGCGAAGAGTTGACTCTTTGGAACAGACTCTGATGCTGGGAGGGATTAGGGGCAGGAGGAGAAGGGGACAACAGAGGATGAGATGGCTGGATGGCATCACCGACTCGATGGACGTGAGTCTGAGTGAACTCGGGAGTTGGTGATGGACAGGGAGGCCTGGCGTGCTGCGATTCATGGGGTCGCAAAGAGTCGGACACGACTGAGCGACTGAACTGAACTGACATGGACTAAAATGCCTCCATCACGTTAGGACAACATCATCATTGTTGTAAAACCATGTGGATTTTTAAGTGCTTCTGGATAGCAAATCTGTTTCTTTTGACTTTTTTATTTTATATTGGACTATAGCCGATTAACAATATGACAGATTCAGTGGACAGTCAAAGGGCTCAGCCATACACATACATGTGTCCATTCTCCCCAAACTCCTCTCCCATCCAGGCTGCCACGCAACACTGAGCGGAGTTCACTGTGCTAGACAGTAGGGCCTTGGTTATCCGTTTTAAATCCAGCAGCGTGTACGTCCCAAACTCCCTGACTATCCCATCCCTCCATCCTTCCCCACTGGTAACCGAAGTTCATTGTCTCAGTCTGTTTCTGTTTCATAAATAAGTTTCTTTGTATAATTTCTTTTTAGTTTCCACATACGAGGGATGTCATATGATATTTTTCCTTCTCTGTCTGACTTACTTCACTCAGCATGACAATCGCTAAGTCCATGCATGTTGCAGCTAATGGTATCATTTCATTTTTTTTAATGGCTGGGTAATATTCCATCCTCTTTAATTGGGCAGTAAATCTTACCCAGGGGTACTGGTTGCACATTTTTCGGTTCTTCTCAAATCTTGTGTGTCATTACATGAGGGTGATCAATTCTTACAGTCATCAGTAATTGAGTATATTGGTGAGAAGGAATCTGTATGCTGGATTAGTGAGTGGATCCACAGGAGGTAATTATGGGCAAACGATTCTCAGTAGAATGGCAAACGAAATATACAATAAATGATTAGCTGGTTGTTTATAAACTTGATAATTTCTATTGGTAAATAACACAAACTATGTGTTTCCGATTTGACCTTGATTTAAACTTGGACAATTGAAAACACCCTTTCAAACCAGGAAAGTAAACACTATTATTGAATGGGTTATCAGTATTATGGATAATATTTTCAGTATAAGAATACAGATCAGTATTATGGATAATATTTTCTCCAGGCAAGGATACTGGTGTGGACTGCCATGCCCTCTTCCAAGGCATCTTCCCAACCCAGGGATCGAACCCACGTCTTGTGCATCTCCTGCATTGGAGGCAGATCCCTGAGCCTCCAGGAAAGCCCAAAGTTCATCCAGATTCAGCTGCAACACGTAACCCACTTGAAAGAAAAGAGAAAGTGAAGACGCTCTCACATGTCCAATTCTTCACGACCCCATGGACTGTACCTGCCAGACTCCTCCATCCATGGGATTCTCCAGGCAAGAATTCTGGAGTGAGTTGCCATTCCCTTCTCCAGGGGGTTCTCCCAACCCAGGGATTGAACATGGGTCTCTTGCGTTGCAGGTAGACGCTTTATCATCTGAGACACAAGGGGAGCTTCATGTAGCCCATGTAGGACTGTTTTTTCTTTTTCTAAGCTTTCACTGAGTTAAACGCTTCCAAAGAAGTGCACTGGAGAAGTATGGTGGCTTTGAGATATGTCAGTTTGACTAGGTTTCTCTTTCCAAGAATTCTCTTCTCTGTATATTTCCTATTACAGTAGGTCACAGGAGAAGTTATTGGGCAAGAGTTGGAAGGAGGAAGTGAAGTGGCAGCCACTGTTTTAGCTTCCCTCTGATCAGTGGCTACAAGTCTCAATGGCGTGAGGGTGGAGAGCTGGGCCTGCTCCTGCCCCACCTTCCACTGACTCCTCCTTCAGCTTTTCTGACTCCTGGGCTGGGTTTGTGTGCTCAGCTCCAGGATGAAGGGCCCAGCCTCTGAAGGACACCCTCACCAAGGTCAGAGACAACAAGAATGGACACACCTTTTAATTCATTCTCAGGAGGCTCCAGCCCATGCCTGTGGGTTCCAATCAGTCCTTCCTCCCCGACTTTACCATCATCCTCTCCTTTTAACAGCCTGCCCCGTGAATTTGTGCGTGCTAAGTCGCTTCAGTCATGTCCAATTCTTTGCGACCCTGTGGACCATGGCCCTCCAGGGTCCTCTGTCTACGGGACTGGGTTGCCATGCCCTCCTCCAGGGGATCTTCCCGACCCAGGGATTGAACCTGCGTCTCTATGTCTCCTGCATCGGCGGGCGGGTTCTTTACCACTAGTGCTACCCGGAAAGCCCTTGTGAATCTTAAGTTCCAGCATCAAACACAGGGCTTCCCAGGTGGCACTAGTGGTAACGAAACCGCCTGCCGATGCAGGGGATGTGAGAGACGCAGGTTCAATCCCTGGGTCAGGAGGAGGTCATGGCAACCCTCTCCAGTATTCTCGCCTGGAGAATCCCGTGGACAGAAGAGCCTGGCGGACCATAGGGTTGCACAGAGTCAGACATGACCAAAGTGGCTTAGCATAGCAACCAATAAGTAACTTTCTAGGGAAATAAACCCTAAACCTAGTGCTCTGTAGAGAACATTTTGGAAACACTGGATTAGAAAAGTCATCTTTGGTTCCAGATAAATAGGCTATTTCTATCCTTCATGGCACAACTTAGAATAGGACTGGTCAAAACATCTGTTTGGGTTTTTCTGTTACATCTTGATGGAGAAACCCAACGGCATGCGTTGGTTAGTCCAGTATAATAGGAAGACGTGAGTGTGACACTCAGCCTGATTTGGGACAAAATCTCACCTTCATCAGTCCCCTTTGTTGTTCACTTGGGCACATTATGTCATAGCAGAAGGACTCAGCTACTTCATCTGCAAAAAGAGGGTGACAATTTCAGAAGCACTGCTTCATTGCTGAGGATTGACCAAAATGGAAAGGACTGAGGGCTGCTTAGCACAGTGCTCCAGAGGCACTAGGCATTCTGTCAAGGATAATTCCTTTTCTTTTTTACTACAACAACTCGGTTTGAGGTCTTGCTCTCATCCCTGGACTCCTGAAGGCCATTTCTAAAGATGACACTTATCCAAGTGATTCATATATACATATACATATACATATATATATATAAAATATATATATATATATAAATTCATTCTTTTTCAGACTCTTTCCTTATATAAGTTATCACAGAATTTCGAGTAGAATTCCCTGTGCTATACAATAGGCCCCTGTTGGCTAGCTATCTTACGTACATCGTAAATCAACTCTACTTCAATGAATGTTTTAATCTATCTAAAGAAAATTACCAGAGATTTACACAATGATGCAAATCCCAGGCTGTTCTTTGCAGTGTTATTTATAATAACATGAAAGAAAACTTAAAATCACCTGATCACTCAACCATAGAAAATGATTGTAGAGACTTCCCTGGTGGTCTGGTGGTTAAGAATCTGCTTTCCAATGCAGGAGATGCAAGTTCGATCCTTGGACAGGGAGCTACGATGTCTCAAGGCCACAAAACTGAAACATAAAAAACAGAAGCAATATTGCGACAAATTCAATACAGACTTTAAAATGGTCCACATCAAAAAAAAAAATCTTTTAAAAATGGCTGTAATAAAGGATAGCACAAGTGAAAAAAATAAAGATGACACTTATCAATGGCCCTCATCCAAGGGAACATCCCACAAACACGATCTGCAGAGCACAGGATGTAATAATTTCTGTCTAATGTGAAAATGTCGGGGTTCATTATGCCCCTGTTCCACACCACCATGGCATAACTTTACTTCCTTTTGCTCATATGGGAAATTGTTCACTCTGCAACCTCTGACCTCTCCATGCTGCCTCTTTTATTCTTTCAACTGCTTTCCTAGCCCATTTGGCCACATGCTATGACCCTTCACTCCCAAACCTGAAATCAAATGAAGCAAGAGTGTGAAATAACCCTTATTTCATCATTCCACATTTTGTGAGCCACTGGTTTCAACAGTGTATGGTCGTAGAACTATAACCATTCTTTTCCTGTGGGAATATCTAATGGGGCCTTCTGTGGACGAGCTTTCTCCTTCTCTCAGACTCTACCTTAGTATCGCAAAGGACTTTCAGTGCTTTGTCAAACTTCAGCCATGACGGACTACTTCAAGACTTCAGCTCCATAAGCAAGCTCAAGAGAACTATTTTCTCAAAACTCTTTTTTCCAGTTAGATCATGCGCTTACTTTACTAAAATGTGAAATTCAGTCCCTTTTCTACCAACAATTTTTTTTTTCCTGGTGGGAAATGGGATGGAGAAGTAGGAAAGGAAGCGAGAAAAGGAAAGTGTCTGAAAACGTGTGCACACACATACACACACTCACATACACTCATACTCACATACACTCTCATACATGCAAATACTTTCTAATTCTGGGCCAGAAGAAAATAAGGAATATCACCTGACCTTGATCTTTCTTCTTCAGCCAGAGAGGGAACTGAGCACCTTCTTAAGGAAAGTCAAGGTCAATGTATTTGGCAACTGTCTGACTCAGGGGCCAAATGGTAGATGAATAAGCCATTATTTTATTAGTCCGGGTGGAAATCAAACTTCTGATCTGTTATCTGACTTCATTGGAGGTCATCAGGATCTGCCATTACGTGAGAATAATGTGACTCTGTGCAGATATTTCAAGCAGGTAACAGCCTAAGTTACCCTTGGACAGCAGGAGACCCAACCAGTCCATCCTAAAGGAAATCAGTCCTGAATATTCATTGGAAGGACTGATGCTGAAGCTGAAGCTCCAATACTTTAGCCATCTGATGCTAAGAGCTGACTCATTGGAAAAGCCCCTGATGCTGGGAAAGATTGAAGGTGGGAGGAGAAGGGGGTGACAGAGGATGAATTGGTGATGGACAGCAAGCCTGGCATACTGCAGTCTGTGGGGTCACAAAGAGTTGGACACAACTGAGCAACTGAACTGAGCTGAGAGACTAGGAATTTCAAAATCGAGACCCCCTGCGGAGTTGGACATGACTGAATGACTGAACTGAACTGAACAGCCTGAGCACCTTCCCAAAGTAAGAAGAAAGAAGCCAAGAAAGGGAAACAAGCATATATGGAGAGCCAACAGCCCTTCTGTGGTGCTTGGTACTCTAAAAGGCATTTCAAAGAGAGGGTTTGATCTAGTTTAATCCTCACCACAGCCCTGTGAAACAAATATTAACTTACAGGTGAGGAAGAGGAGACTCAGAAAGGTTATGTAATTTTGCCAGGTCACACAGCAAGTAATTAACAGGAAGAGGCTGAAAATCTAGTTCTGTCTGTTTAGGTTTCAAGACTCTGCGTACTGCACGACTCTGCTTCCTGCTCACTTTATATCAGCTCTTATGGTCCATTTTCCCCCTGGATACCTCTCATTCATCACCTTTTTATGTTTTAATGAGAAATTATTATTTGTTTTATGGCATTTCCAAGCACCTGAGTAGTCCCTTGAGGTCATTTTCACAAGGCCATGAAGAAGTTGCAAGACCTGATCTTCTTGGAATGCTGGCTATAAATGGCAATAGGACAGCTTATTTCCAAGAACTAGTCTCTCCTGTGTCCATCTCTGTCTTTCTCTTTCTTACACACATACACACACACACACACACACACACACACACACACTCCTACTCTGAAATTCACATGCACATATGACTTCCTTGTCCTACAGTTTAGTAGGTTAGTAACTTTTACATTAGTTAATTCATTTTGCAAAAGAGAGAGCGAGAGTGCTCTGTTACCTGCTGGTGATTAGCATGGCTATTATTAATGCATATGAGGCAGAAGGGATGGCTAATTCTCCTGGCCTAGAATGCAACTTAAATCATAATTCCTAAGATAGATCTCTTCTCTTAATGTTAATGAGAACCAGATGCCCCTTGTTAATAATAACGTATGCTCAGGGGGGATTTAAAAGAAGAGAGACTTAAAAGTTTTCCAAAAATATCAGTTCTGTCTAGCTGGGGGCATTGTGCAATTCCAAAATATATTTATTTTGAAAGTCTACTATTACTCATGTAAGATCACCTGCATCATTTATTTCCCTGCAAGAAGGTAACATGGAATATGAAAGATATTTTTATATTTTTATGTATTTTATTCATTGTTTATTGCCTTGACTCCCTCTCTCCAGGATATGTGACCAGCACTAATATTAGCATTATATATTATTTTCCCATTTTAAATGATACTGTTTCAATCTTAATTCAATTTAAATGGTGATACTGAAGATGAGAAAGTTTATTGTTACTATGCAAATCATTTAATTATAGTAAAAATCATACATTTCAATCTCATTATTATTTCTGTATCAAAACATTATCCATTATAATAAAATTCATGCAATGAATAGCTCCTTAATTGAAAAGTTATACATTTAAAAGAAGACTATTTTAAATAATATACACAAAGAGTTTTTAAATTAAGCCTATTTGTATGCAGTGTTAGCCAATCATGTCCAACTCTTTGCCACCCCATGGACTACAGCCCGCCAGGCTCCTCTGTCCATGGAATTCTCCAGGCAACGATACTGGAGTGGGTAGCTTTTCCCTTCTCCAGGGGATCTTCCCAATCCAGAGATCAAACCCAGGTCTCCTGCATTGCAGGCAGATTGTTTACTGTCTGAGCCACCAGGGAAGCCCATTTATATGCAACACGATACCAAATAAGACCTATTCTAAAGTAATTCTGTATCCTGGACATATATGTGGACAAAACTCTAATTCAGAAAGATACTTACACTCCAGTATTCATAGCAGCACTGTTTACAATAGCCAAGACTTGGAGACAACATAAATGTCCATCAATAGGTGAATGGATAAAGAAGATGGGATATATATAAATGTGTATATATATATATATATATATATACACATACACACACATATATATATATAATGGAATATTACTCAGCCATCAAAAGAATGAAATAATGCCCTTTACAGCTACAAAGTGGAGAAGAAAATGGCAACCCACTCCAATATTCTTGCCTGGGAAATCCCATGGACAGAAGAGCCTGGCAGGCTACAGTCCATGGGGTCTCAAAGAGTTGGACATGACTGAGCAACTAACACACATAGCTACAAAGACGGACCTGGAAATCATTACACTCAGTGAAGTGAGATTAGTATCATGATATCACTTCTATGTGAAATGAAGACATAATACAAATGAACTTATTTACGAAACATAAACAGAGTAGTCACAGACTTCAAAAACAAACCTGATTACCAAAGAGAGGGTGTGAGTTAAGAATTTGGGATTAAAATAAACACACTAGCACTCAGTTCAGTTCAGTTCAGTTCATTTCAGTCACAAAAAAAAATAAATAAATAAATAAATAAATAAATAAAATAAACACACTAATAAACATAAAATAGATAACTAACAAGGATCTATTGGGAACTATATTCAACACTTGTAATCACATATAATGGAAAATGTCTCAAAAAGAATAGATTTATGTATATGTGTGTATAACTAAATCACTTTGCTGTACACCTGAAGCTAAAACAACATTGTAAATCAATTATATTTCAATGAACTTTTTAAAAAAATATGGTTCTCTCTTCTGGAAATTTGAGAATAATTCATTGGCCATTGAACAATCTTTTTCTTACTATTTTTCCATCGCCATTTGCAGTTGTTTACCTCTTTTCAAGCTAAACTAAGTATTGCATGCTATATCCATGTATTTGTCTGAATTATACATTTTGATTAAAATATGTAATAAGATTTAGGAATAAAGCACATCAGTCAAATAGCCCAATTATTCAAGGACCCCAGTACTCCAAACCACCTAAGTGTCCATCTTCAGACGAATGTGTAAATAAACTGTGGTGAATGCAGCAATGGAATATTACCCAACCAAAAGAGAAGGAAATCCTGCCATGCCAACAATATGCATGAGAAGTGAGTGCCGGAGTTTAAAGTCAGACAAGAAAAATACGATATAGTCTCACTTATACCTAGAATCTTTAAAGAAAAATGCTTACAGAAATAGAGAGTAGATTGGTGATGGCTAGGATCACGGGTGGGGATGGAGGAAGGCAGTCACAAGGTGCAGATTTCCAGTGATAAGATGAATAAATTCCAGGGATATAATGTACATCATGACGACTATAGCTAACAATATTGAACTGTATATTTCAAAGTTGTTGAGACTAGAACTTAAAAGTTATCAACACACACACAAATTCTAACTATGTAAGATTTAAGATATATTCAGTTCAGTTCAGTCACTTAGTCGTGTCCGACTCTTTGCGACCCCATGAATCGCAGCACACCAGGCCTCCCTGTCCATCACCAACTCCCGGAGTTCACTCACACTCATGTCCATCGAGTCGGTGATGCCATCCAGCCATCTCATCCTCTGTTGTCCTCTTCTCCTCCTGCCCCCAATCCCTCCCAGCATCAAAGTCTTTTCCAAAGAGTCAACTCTTCGCATGAGGTGGCCAAAGTACTGGAGTTTCAGCTTCAGCATCAGTCCTTCCAATGAACACCCAGGACTGATCTCCTTTAGGATGGACTGGTTGGATCTCCTTGCAGTCTAAGGGACTCTCAAGAGTCTTCTCCAACATCACAGTTCAAAAGCATCAATTCTTTGGCAGTCAGCTTTCTTCACAGTCCAACTCTCACATCCATACTTGACCACTGGAAAAACCATAGCCTTGACTAGATGGCCCTTTATTGGCAAAGTAATATCTCTGCTTTTGAATATGCTATCTAGGTTGGTAATAACTTTCCTTCCAAGGAGAAAGTGTCTTTTAATTTCATGGCTGCAGTTACAATCTGCAGTGATTTCAGAGCCCCCAAAAATAAAGTCTGACACTGTTTCCACTGTTTCCCCATCTATTTCCCATGAAGTGATGGGACCAGATGCCATGATCTTAGTTTTCTGAATGTTAAGCTTTAAGTCAACTTTTTCACTCTCCTCTTTCACTTTCATCGAGGCTTTTTAGTTCCTCTTCACTTTCTGCCATAAGGGTGGTGTCAGCTGCATATCTGGGGTTATTGATATTTCTCCCAGCAATCTTGATTCCAGCTTGTGCTTCATCCAGCCCAGCGTTTCTCATGATGTACTCTGCATATAAGTTAAATAAGCAGGGTGACAATATATAGCCTTGACGTACTCCTTTTCCTATTTGGAACCAGTCTGTTGTTCCATGTCCAGTTCTAACTGTTTCTTCCTGACCTCCATACAGATTTCTCAAGAGGCAAGTTAGATGGTCTGGTATTCCCATCTCTTTCAGAATTTTCCACAGTTTATTGTGATCCACACAGTCAAAGGCTTTGGCATAGTCAATAAAGCAGAAAAAGAGGTTTTTCTGGAATGCTCTTGCTCTTTCCATGATTCAGTGGATGCTGGCAATTTGATCTCTGGTTCCTCTGCCTTTTCTAAAACCAGCTTGAACATCTGGAAGTTCACAGTTCACGTATTGCTGAAGCCTGCGGCTGCTACTGCTGCTAAGTCGCTTCAGTCGTGTTCAACTCTGTGCGACCACAGAGACGGCAGCCCACCAGGCTCCGCCATCCCTGGAATTCTCCAAGCAAGAACACTGGAGTGGGTTGCCATTTCCTTCTCCAGTTCATGAAAGTGAAAAGTGAAAGTGAAGTCGCTCAGTCGTGTCCGACTCTTCACGACCCCATGGCTGGCTTGCAGAATTTTGAGCATTACTTTACTAGCATGTGAGATGAGTGCAATTGTGTGGTAATTTGAGATATTATCCAACATTATTGTGATAATCATTTCACAATATAAACCTATATCAAGTCAAAGCACTGTGTACCTTAAACTTATACAATGTTATTTGTCAAGTATATCTCAGTAGAACTAGAAAAAAGCAAAATGAAGGCAAACACCTCTGTGTGACCTTAGGTAAGTCTCTGGACATGACTGTGACTCAGTCTCTCCATCTGTAAACTGGAGACTATCACAGACTATCTCACACAGTTTTTGTACAGGTTAGATGAGACAATTTGTCTAATTTCTTTAACAGCTCTTGATGTACAGTAAGATTGATACACAGGGCTTCTATATTAATTATGATTATTATTTCTTCCTGGTAGCTGTGGCTGTTCTCTGAGTCACATCTGAACTCAGTAAAATTACAATAGGTGGGATGAAACAAGAACATGCAACTCCTAGTAACCTTTCGGACATCACTAGAGGGAGCCAGAGGCAACTGAGCAACCATCTTTCCAAACTTAACTTCATCTTGCATGATCAATATTTGCCAAACACTGATAACATATCTCTAGTAAATGCATTGTTATATAAAGTTGTTAGTCGACTCCAGTGATGTGTGTAATATAATTTCAGGTCTCAAGAAACTTATACTTTAATTGAAGAAACAAATAACATGCATTAAAAACCCATTAAATGATAATGCTTGACAATGATATATAGCAACGCAATAGCAAATTGAATACCTCATGGATAGGCATATTCTGTGCTGAAGAATGTCTGGAAAGGAAATAGGGTATCCTGGAAATGTTTCGTGCACTTAATATGGAGCTTGAAGGGCGAGGAGGATTTAGAGCTTTGGGTTCAGCATTCCAGAAAAGTGAAACAAAGGAATCCAAGAAAACACAGTGTCACTGTGTCCATCTCTGTCTAATGGAAGGGCTTATATTTACCACTTTATGCTTAATTAATCTTCCCAATTCATGATTCTGGCTCAGTTATTCCTCCTATCAAATTTTGGAAATGATTCTCACTGCTTATTAGATTAAACGAAATGTTTAACCTGGCTTTGCATACCTGGATTCTTTTACATAGAAGCAAGGATGGAAAGATAAACTGGAGCTTGACTTTAAAAAGATCAGCAGGTCAGGCAAGAGCTATATATTATGGACAGTGGGAACCACTGGAGGTTTTTGAGCAGCTGAGTGTCATGCTTTAGTATCAATATTAAAATTATATCACAGACACAAAGTCAAATAATCCAAGGTTGCACGTTCTTATTAAATTTACTGCCTTAAAAAAATGGATCAATACAACTCCAGCGATGGGTAAAGACTGAAATTACCAGCAAAGACTAGTTTTTAAGTTTCTCTAAAATTTGAGGAGAAAACATGGAAGAAAACTAAATAAAAAAATAATAAAGTTTTAGCTGCTTTATCACCCTCTCCTTTTGCAGGCTAGGAGCTTGGGAAGAAGCATGATTATTAGTGGAAGTTACTTTTCCTCTGAGACCTATCCAAAATGGGGAATGCCTGTTACAAAAGGCAAGGTTTTACAAGCTTCCAAAAAGTGAGACCTTGAGAAAGAAATTAATGAAGCTTAAAAGGAAGTTACTTTTTCTCTTGCTTTTCGGAAAAAAAAAAAAAAAAAGTCAAATCTCAGGTAAGATCAGTTACACTACCTACATGGAGTAGAGGGCAATTTTGAACAACTTTGTCAATCATAGTAGAGATAATTGAGTAAAGCTTCATCATGATGCTGACCTTTGAAACACAGCCACTTCAAACAAAACGTTTCCATTACAGAGTTAGTGTATCATATGGGAAATCCATTATCACTTCCTAGATTATGAAATGTGTGTGTGTGTCCATGCTCAATCGCTCAGTTGTGTTCAACTCTTTGCAACCCCATGGACTGTAGCCCACCAGTCTCCACTGTCCAGGGGATTTCCTAGGCAAGAATACCGGAGTGGGTTGCCATTTCCTCTTCTAGGGCATCTTCCTGATCCAGGGAGCAAATCAGCATCTCCCACACCTCCTGCATTGGAGATGCCATCTGGGAAACCCAGATTATGAGATATCTAAGGGCAAAATATGTCAAGTAACTTGGAGTATCTGATGTGACTTTAGTTTCTCAAACTGTGAAGGAACATCATTTCAACCTCTTTTCATAATATCAAAGCATGTCTTAATATGTACTGGCCCACTAAATTATCTACTAGCGTTTCTTATCTTCATAGTACCCAACAGCTATTTTAGAGCAAATGGTCCATTTGAGGCGCTGGGTAGCTTCAGGAAGTCCAAGAAGAGTTAGTTGTAGTCTCTGTTCACAAAACCTGAGCAGACTAACCACAGGAATAGGATAGGAAAGCAAATAACTATTCATGCCCAGAGCACATAGTGGGGTGGATGGGGTGGAAATTCACCAACAGAAGTTCTCTTGTCTCTTTTCAGCTGAAACCCTAAATACCAAAGTTATAGTATATAGCGAAGACATGGAGGAGGAAATGGGAAGGGGAAGAATCCAAGACAATGAATAACATGAGCAAACCTTTCAAATGAAAAAGACGTAGATCACATTTCAAGCAGTATGACACAATAATAATCCAATTTAGCTAGACTGGAGAATGAGGAAAAGAGACAGGAGATAATATGGCAACATCACTGGATAGCTGAATTGGATGTTCTCTGTATGTAGGCATGCAATGCCAGGTTATGATAATTGGGTTTAATCTTAAGCAGTCAGGGGTTATTTATTTCATTGATATGGGGGGTAGCTGAGTCAGAGTCACAACTTATGAAAATTAATTAGTCATAAAATGGCAAGTGAATGCAAAATGGGGAAAATGCAGGAGGCAAGGAGACAGCAATTGTCTATTCTTCAGAAAAGCATATTTCATTTGGCAAGATAGAAAAGCAGAGATATTAAACAGAGTTGACAATGATGTTGATGCACTAAAGACAACTCAGATTTGTTGATCTTGGAAAATAGATTTGATGGTATATGCATAACAGAAGTAACAGAGTTAGGAAGTGAATCTGTTGAAAAGAAATGCTGTATCTCTGATATAAAAGTTACATGAAATAAACATCATTTTCTATTTCTGTGAGCATATGCTCTACAAATATATTATGAATCCTCTGTCTGATCTAAGTCCCTGTTCATTTAGTACTTATTTATTCCATTCCATTAAGGATTCCAGGTCCTTGACAATGTTAACAATTCTATTTTCTGTCCAAAGCAATGGTCAGAATAATGATAATGACCAGTGTTAATCTGTTTGAATAGTAATTGACCAATAGCAACTAATTTAAAAAATCTTTATAATGCCTCCAAAGATTTACCCTGATGATAACACTCAACTACAGTCAAAACTTTAGCTAACTCATCTGCAAGAAGCATACATTTTGTGCAATATTTCTGAAGCAAAATGTGGATACATATCAAAAACTCTAAAAAGAGCCCATATCATTTTACACGGCAAATACTCTTCTAAGAATGTATCCCAGACAATGAAGCACTAATGTATCCATGTCAGCAATGTTAATAATAAGAGAAAACTGGGGATTACATAAAATATCCATTTCTTGAGATAAGTAAATTATGGCATATTTATATCACTGGCTACTCTATAATTATTAGCAAAGATGAAATGCATGCATATTTACCAAAAAGACAATTCAATTCATTTGTGGCAGATGAAAAAGTACTGTATAAAACTATACATACAGTATGTTGTTTTTGTTCTAGTTGCTAAGTTGTGTCCAACTTTTTTGCAACCCCATGGGCTATAGCCCACCAGCCTCCTCTGTCAATGGGATTCTCCAGGTAAGAATACTGGAATGGGTTGCCATTTCCTTCTCTACCTACATAATATAATCACTAATATATTACATCAGAACACAAACTTAGAGTGTTTTAGAACATATCTATCCATATTTTTATATCTATACACATGATAGAGAAACATTTGCAAAGATCTAGAAGTACATATATTAAATATTCGGCACAATTATCTTTGGAATATGGGATTTGGGATCTGCTTTTCCCATATTGAAATTTTCTACAGTTGACATGTATTAAGTGTATTTTTTAAAATCCAGAGATTTTTAAATATTTAAATTGATCAAAGTTATTGTTATACCATAGAAGTTTGACTTATGAAGAATATAAGTGAGGGGTACAGGTCAGATTATGAACTGAAGGGTGGCTTCCAATTTAGGGCCAACCTGACCCCTCATGCTGACAGATTACAGAAGAGGGCAGGCCAAGTCACAAGCGCTGGGGCTGAGAGAGCAAGTCAGAACTGGATGGATGGGCTACAGTGTGGAGCCGAGCACATGCCCAGAGGTGGAGAGATGTAGAAAGCTGGTGGTGTTGGTGCTGGTGGTGGTTTAGTCATTATGTCCAACTCTTGCAACCCCATGGAGTGTAGCCCACCAGGCACCTCTGTCTGTGGAGTTTCCCAGGCAAGGATACTGGAGTGGCTGCCATTTCCTTCTCCAGGTGATCTTCCTGACCCAGGGATCAAATCCTTGTCTCCTGCATTGCAGGTGGATTTTTTACTGACTGAGCCACGAGGCGAGCCCTGCCGTAGAAAGAGTATGGGGAAACAATGTCAAAGATGATCACTGCTAATATTGGGCTGGCCAAAAAAGAGTTCATTTGCAGTTTTCTCTACCAGCTTATGGAAAAAACCTGAATGAACTTTTTGGCCAATCCAATACAACATCAAGAACAAAGCTTTGTTGTACTCTGTTCTTCTAAAAAACCTCCGTTTCAACTTCCTTAGTAATCAAACCATCTGTCTCAACATGGCCACATTTTCAAATCGTCTGATAGCTGACAAAATGCTTTATCTGTGAAAAGACTAATAAAAGATGGAAGTGGACAATGAGCAATCTAATAAGGTAGTATAGCAAATAGTAAGTGGGGCGGGGATGACGTCCCAAATAAAATTAAGAATATTTCTACATGAACCTACTTATAATTCAGAGTAAAGCCTTGGGAGGATTTTTTTTAAGTGAATAATTCTCTATTCACTAAAGGAAATATCCTTAGAAGAGCAGTGCTCAGAACAGCAAGATTTTGATGATGGGGATTGACCCAAGGTCAGCCAAAAAATGCACTCTCTGGCTTTAGGAGAAAAAAATCCTTGTCAGTATTAGCATTTTTCTGTTTGCTATCAACTTTGGGGGGCTTTTATATCGTCATCATCATTATTAAAAACACATGTCAAAAAAATGCACATAGTCAGCCAGTGTTCTTTAACAGGAAAGGGCTGGATTTGAATTGCTCAGATGTTTCTTTTAATTGTTAAAAAGTACATCTGGCTATTCTACCTCACCTATTGCCTCCTATTTTTTTCCCTCCTACTCCAAATGGAAATTGACTGATTATTTGGACAACATGTTAAGGGACCATGCAGTGTTTGGGCAAGAAATCCACAATAGAAGAGGCATGTTGGAAGTAGAGAACGTTACCCATGTCTTTTCTCCTGAAGTGATGGAGAGCTGCCCAGAGACCAGCACAGGCCTAGAAAGAGGAATACGCACAGAAGATAAGGCCAAATATTTACTCTTCCTTATGTGCTGAGTTACTGATGTACTTCCCAAACCCCAAGATTACATCTTGCTGACCATCAGTTAAGATGGTTCACCTTGTAAGAGAAAAAAATTAGTTTAAACTAGCTCAAAAAGGATGGACTTCCCAGGTGCTGCAGTGGTCAAGAATCCATCTGCCAATGCAAGAGACGCAAGACAGACAGGTTAGATCTCTGTGTTGGGAAGATCATCTGGAAAGGAAATGGCAACCCACTCCAATGTTCTTGCCTGAAAAATTCAGTGGACAAAGGAGCCTGGCAGGTTACAGTCTGTAGGGTTGCAAAGAGTTGAACATGACTGAGCGGCTGAGCGCACACACATACACACAGATTATCAGACTAAGTAAAGTTGGACAAAGAAAAGCAAATATCACGCCGTTTCATTTATAAGTGGAATCTAATTTTTTTAGAAAATGATACAGGTGAATTTATTTACAAATCAGAATCAAGTCTTACAAATATCAAAAGCAAACTTATGCTTACTCAAGGGGAAACATGAGAGGATGTTAAATCAGGAGCTTGGGATAAATATGTACACACTATATAAGATAGATAACCAACAAGAATCTTCTGTATAGCACAGAGAACTCTATATTCTGTGATAACGTCTATCTAAAGAGAATATCTGTATATGCGTAACTGAAGCACTTTGCAGTACACCTGAGAAACAACACTGTGAATCAACTATACTCTAACAAATTTTTTTAAATAAAGTTTAAAAAAAAAAGCTAGCCCATATATTAAAGAGAATTTATTAGCTTAAGCAACTATAAAGTCAACAGACTGGGTAAACATCAGGCACATTTTTTATCAGGGTTCTAACTCCCCTTCTCTCTGTGTCTCTCAACTCTTCCCATATCAAAGTTTCAGCTTCATCCATGTATCACATTTTCTATGAAAGAGCAGACGCTACAGGTGTCCCAAAATTCTCAGCAATGTTTCTGAGCATTTAATGGACTCATTCATCTTCTCCTTAGTCAAATATTGCTCTAGACTTTATTTCCTGAACCAGACAGTTGGTTGGGGCAGATGGCGTTGCTTTGGTTGGTTTAGACAATTCAGGAAGTCTACTCAGACCATCTGTCTACTCCCCAACGTGAAAAGGGAGGAATGAATGTTGGTGAGTCAACCGACGTCCTCTCCAGTGAACAGATGGGTTCTTTTTTTCCCTAGCTAATGACATGTCTAAGTAGCTTTAAAGAGCGAAAAACAAGCTGAGGAATTTCTTCATTTTCTTTTCTCCGGTTCACACTCATTCCTCTAAGGATGCGTTTGGGTAAACCCTCAGCATGTCCATGGCACCATAGACATGTCAGCTGAGTCCAAGTGAATTCATAAGTCAAGACAAAGCAGATCAAAGCTAAATTAGCCTTCTCAGTACGGAAAAGCACCCAAATTTCAGGGAAGATACCCTAAGGCCTATTTTAGAGTAACCTTGAGTAAGGAGAAAAGAGGGAAAATGCCAAAGAATTTAAACCAGAGGTGGGTCAACTAATGTCCTAGACATTGATCATCCATTTCAGTCATTTTTATTCTGAAGAAGTGGGGTGGGTGAGAAGTTCAAATCCTCCATGAAAAAGTCATAGATTGCCACTATCTTTAAAAATCCGTAAAGAAAGTGAAGTCTCTTAGTCGTGTCCGACTCTTTGCAACCCTATGGACTGTAGCCCACCATCAGGTGGTCAAAGGCTTCTCTGTCCATGGGATTTTCCAGGCAAGAGTACTGGAGTGGGTTGCCATTTCCTTCTCTAGAGGATCTTCCCAACCCAGGAATCAAACCCAGGTTTCTCACATTGCAGGCAGATGCTTTACCCTCTGAGCCACCAGGGAAGCATTTGGATGAAAATTCCAAAACCTGGAGGACACACAGATTGCTGTGGAGAGTCTGCCTCTCCAGGCTGCCCTCTAAGTCCTTCTTCCTCTGCTCCCATCTGCCTCCTCTTGTGATGTATATCAATGTCACGTCACAAGCGGTACTTCGATGTACTTTCAAAGTCCTAGAACAGTCTGACATACTGTACACACTCAAGAAATACTTATTCTTAAATGATAAATGCATGCCCCAGGCACTGTATTCAAATAAAAGAGGCCGTGAAAGCATAGACACACACTACTCCCATTTCTTCTCTGCTACTCCCTGCCCTCCACTCTGCTCTGCACGCAGCCCCAGCTGTCCACATACAAACCTGTTGTGGGAATATCTGACTTCCAGGCAAATCAACTTATTAAACGCAGGCATGTAAACCCCGTCATATATATAATTAAGTCACTTTAGCTCTATGAATGAAACCGTAGGAAGGTAGGTAGGTAGAAAAATGATAGAAAGGTAGACGATAGATGGTTCTTGTTCAGTCACGCAGTCATGTCCAACCCTTTGTACACCAAGCTTCCCTGTCCCTTACTGTCTCCTAGAGTTTACTCAAACTCATGTCCATTGAGTCGATAATGCCATCTAACCATCTCATCCTCTGTCATCCCCTTCTCCTCCTGCCTTCAATCTTTCCCAGAATTAGGGTCTTTTCCAATGAGTTTGCTCTTCACATCAGGTGGTCAAAGTATTGGAGTTTCAGCTTCAGCATCAGTGCTTCCAATCAATATTCAGGACTGATTTCATTTAGGACTGATCGGTTTGATCTCCTTGCAGTCCAAGGGAGCGCCCCTCTCCCTGGGATTCTCCAGGCAAGAACACTGGAGTGAGTGTCTTCTCCAGCACCACAGTTCAAAAGCATCAATTCTTCAGCACTCAGCCTTCTTTATAGACAAATTCTCACATCTGTATATGACTACTGGAAAAACCATAGCTTTGACTATATTGGCCTTTGTCAGCAAACTAATGTCTCTGCTTTTTAATATGCTGTCTAGGTTGGTCATAACTTTCCTTCCAAGGAGCAAGTGTCTTTTAATTTCATAGCTGCAGTCACTGTCTGCTGTGGTTTTGGAGCCCAAGAAAATAAAGTCTGCCATTGTTTCCATTGTTTCCCCATCTATTTGCCATGAAATGATGTGACTGGATGCCATGGTCTTAGCTTTTTGAAGGCTGAGTTTTAAGACATCTTTTTCACTCTCTTCTTCCACCCTCATCAAAAGGCTCTTTAGCTCCTCTTTGCTTTCTCCCATAAGGATGTTGTCATCTGCACATCTGAGGTTATTGATATTTCTCCTGGCAATCTTGAATCCAGCTTGAACTTTATCCAGTCCAGCATTTCACATGATGTACTCTGCAGATAAGTTGAATAAGCAGGGTGACAATACACAGCCTTGACATACTCTTTTCCCGATTTTGAACCAATCCATTTTTCCATGTCTGGTTCTAACTGTTGCTTCTTTACCAGCATACAAGTTTCTCAGGAGGCAGGTAAGGTGGCCTGGTATTCCCATCTCTTTAAGAGTTTTCTGCAATTTGTTGTGCTCCACATAAAGGCTTTAGCATAATCAAGGAAACAGAAGTAGAATTTTTTCTGGAATTTCCTTGCTTTTTCTATGATCCAACAGATGTTGGCAATTTGATCTCTGGTTCCTCTGTCTTTTCTAAATCCAGCTAGTACATCTGGAAGTTCTTGGTTCACATGCTGTTGAAGCCAAGCATGAAGAGAGAGATAGACAGATAGATAGATTCATGCATGCATGCTAACTTGCCTCAGTCATGTGCGGTCCTTTGTAACCCTGTAGCCTGTGGCCTGCTGGGCTCCTCTGTCCGTGGGATTCTTCAGACAAGAGTACTGGAGTAGGTTGCCATGCCCTCCTCCAGGGGATGAGAATTTTATGCAAAATCTGTTCCTGGGACTTCCCTGGTGGTCCAATGGTTAAGAATTTGCCTTCCAATGCTGGAAATATCGTTCTATATCTGGTCAGGGAAGATTGCACATGGCGTGAGCAACTAAGCTCACATGCCACACTACTGAAGCCTGCGTGCCCTAGAGCCCATCCTCCACAACAAGAGAAGCTGCTCAGCGAGAAGCCCACACATGGAGCCTGGAGGGCAGCCCTTGCTTGCAGCAACTAGAGAAAGCCTGCATGCTGTAACGAAGACCCAGCACAGCCATAAATAAATACATATTTAAAAAAAAAAGCTGTTCTTGAATAGCATTGCTATTCCTGTTTGCCTCTGTATGGCTCCCAGACCCCTTTGAACATTGTGGTAGATACCCATCAAGAACAACAGCCCAGAATGGACATACATGGTGAGCCATGCCTTCATAGACTGGGAATCCAATAAAGCTCATTCCTGTCCGGACATGCTGTGCATTATACCTGAACCATGAGTTATGGCAGTGAATCTGAATCACTTCACCTAAAATTAGTTTAAGCAAGAAAATCTTACGTCCCTGTTTCTGTAAACTAGTGTGTGTGAGAGAAGCTAACTGTGGACTGACCATCTGACGCAGATCCTTGATTGAATCAGAGAAGGAAGATAGTAGTTTCTTCATGAACTAACTCCTCCAAAATTGATTTTTTTCTGTGTGAAGCCGATTATTGAGAGTGGGTAGCATCTGGGCTCTCTGCTTCTCTAAACCTCAAAGCATGAGGGTCAGGTTGAAGATTTGGGTGAACGACAGCTCTGAGAAAGGGAAGACCTGTGTGCTAGAACCTTGGGTTTCTGGATTGTGGGGGCGGCTTGAAGAGGCATCTAGGCCCCATGTGAGGCTTTCCAGGACCCAGCCTGAACCTAATGCCTTCATCTTCAGACATGAATATGTGTGTGTTCAGTCGTGTCCGACTCTTTGCGACCCCATGGACTGTAACCAACCAGGCTCCTCTGTCCATGGAATTCTCCAGGCAAGAATACTGGAGTGTGTTGCCGTTTCCTCCTGCAGAGGATCTTCCAACCCACGGATCAAACCCACATCTCTTGAGTCTCCTGTATTGGCAGGCATATTCTTTACCACTGTGCCACCTGGGAAGCCCTCTGTCTTCAGAATCTGGACCCTAATCCTGAAGAGTGTGTGCCGGTCAGGACTTGGGGAATAGTCCCTGTACTGTTTACATGTAAGCAACAGTGCTTTGAGCGTTCAGTTCATCCCCAAAAGGTGTGAGTGAACACATGTGGTAGAGAGAGAGACAGAGAGATTTCCTCTTATTATCTCTACTGCATAAAACATCTGCAAGTTTATAAGCCACAAACACAGCTTACATGTATTTCTTAGTCTATTAGTCAGATCACAATTCAGCTCTCCTCCCATAAAGATACAGTGAGAGAAAAACAAAGTTAAACAAATACAGGCATTTCTCCTAAATTCTCATGGGTCATAGTATCCACCAGTTTTCATTACAGTATTGCCATTATATGCACAGAGGGTCCTGCATTTGGCTTATTGAGGAAATGACCTGCTGCCCAGGAAGTAAAGGCAAAGATAATTGTGGTTTTAGGTTCTAGCCCTACAATCGTGGGCTTCCTCAGTGACTCAGCAGGTAAGAATCCACCTGCAATGCAGGAGACCCAGTAGATGCAGGTTCAATCCCTGGGTAGGGAAGATCCCCTGGAATAGAAAATGGGAACCCACTCCAGTATTCTTGCTCATAAAATTCCATGAACAGAGGAGCCTGGCTGGCTACAGTCACAAAGAGTCACACAAGACCCAGCACATAGCACTCTTACAGTCTTATCCAATAACATCTTACCTATTGGATTCTATCCAGTGATGTTCTGGTAAATGTTTAATAACCAGTTCTCTTAAAAAATATAGACATATATGTATCACCCAAGTTTATTATGAATTTTACCTGGATGAATGATATATAACAACATATGTATAATATATAACACACAAAATTGTTGTTGTTCAGTTTGCTCAGTTGTGTCTGACTCTTTGCAACCCCATGGCTTTCAGCACGGTTGCAAAATACTCTGTTACAAACTTCATATTGCCAATTGATTCTCGTAGAATACTTTTGTTGATATCTTCCTGAATCTAACATATCCATAAGCAGTCTGTAACTGCAGTGGAGATAATTGAATGTAGTTTGAACGTGAATGCTGGTAGATCTTTCTTTTCTTTTAGCAGGAAATATGAAGGTGAAATAACCAAGATGTGCATGGAAATTCCACTTACTCATTCTCTTTCTGAATCAGATAATAATCTTCAAAAAGTGGAAAGAATATTGTTTTAATTACTTGTGCAGTTCACAAGATAACAGATAAAGACTTGACACATTTTAAATTTAATCTGCACTATGAATACTTTTCCCACAATCATTTTCTTAAGTCTGGAAAACCATAAAAATAATAAATGAGTCAGCTTGGTGCACCATGAAGACCTGGAGAGGCGGGATGGGAGAGTGAGAGGGAGGCTCAAAGAGGGACGGGATATATGCATCCATATAGCCGATTCATGTTGCTGTAGTGTAGAAACTAACACAACATTGTAAAGTAATTATCAGTCAGTTCAGTTCAGTCGCTCAGTCGTGTCCGACTCTTTGCGACCCCATGAATCGCAGCACGCCAGGCCTCCCTGTCCATCACCAACTCCCGGAGTTCACTCAAACTCACGTCCATCGAGTTGGTGATGCCATCCAGCCATCTCATCCTCTGGTGTCCCCTTCTCCTCCTGCCCTCAATCTTTCCCAGCCTCAGGGTCTTTTCCAATGAGTCAACTCTTCGCATGAGGTGCCCAAAGTACTGGAGTTTCAGCTTTAGCATCATTCCTTCCAAAGAACACCCAGGGCTGATCTCCTTTAGAATGGACTGGTTAGATTTCCTTGCAGTCCAAGGGACTCTCAAGAGCCTTCTCCAATACCACAGTTCAAAAGCATCAATTATACCCCAATTTAAAAGCTTTTCATAAAAGATAAGATGTCAAGCTCATACAAAGACACAGCTGTCTGGCCCCAGTATATCTAATTTTATGTACTTTGTGTATTTTTAGCTTTTTCTGATGTCAGTGGTGTACATGTTCCCACTACAGCTGATTTCAAACCATGAATCTGAAATCTTTAAAACTAGAATTGGGAAGAGAGACAAAGGAGCTCACCATTCATTCCAGAAGACAGATACGAATAATTTTCACAGCATACAAGTAATAAACATCACATAGCAATTAGGAAATGAGCTTTCAATATTTATTACCTTTGTTTTAAGATAATTCATTTGATTGTAATTTATATATTTTCTTGTTTAACAACCAGCACACAAAATTCCTGAAAATGAGGTTTCTCTCCCTGTCTACCACTTTCCTCTAAAATGTTAGCCCTTTGATGACAGTTTTTGTTTTGGGTTTTTTTGTCTTTTTTTTTTTTTTTTTTCCAGTTCCCTGTCTCTTCTTTCCTCATCAAGGGTCATTTCAGTCA
This sequence comes from Capra hircus, assembly GCF_001704415.2. Taxonomy (NCBI): domain Eukaryota; kingdom Metazoa; phylum Chordata; class Mammalia; order Artiodactyla; family Bovidae; genus Capra; species Capra hircus. The sequence goes on along the minus strand of NC_030828.1, from coordinate 12,334,923 downwards.
ACTGTATTTGTTGCTATTGTCGCTCTGGGCTTATTTTTTAATTCTTTCACCCTTCAATTGAAACAGTTGGGATTTCAGCCATCTTTTCTCTTGTCCTCTTTATTTTGAGCATTCCCTTGAAGTGAAAAGTGCAAGTTGCTTGATAGTATGCGACTCTTTTGGGACCCCGTGGAAGCTCCTCTGTCCACGGAATTCTCTGGGCAAGAATACTGGAGTGGGTATCCATGCCCTCCTCCAAGGGATCTTCCCGACCCAGGGATCCAATCCGGGTCTCCTGCATGGCAGGCGGATTCTTTACCATCTGAGCCCCGGGGTAGCCCTCAGCACTCCCTTAGCCTCCTCCAATAATAACTAAACATGATGAGGGTCTAGGGTTTGGGAATTATTATTGGATATGGTTTGGCTGAAAATTAAACCTTATGAAGCTTCTTATATTGATGAGGAAAGAGTGTCAGAAAGATCAGAGTAACAGCGAAGTCCCGGGCGACTTGTGTGGTCTCCCTCCTTCCCTTGTCTGGAAAACCAAGTGGACCTAAGCTTCCTGAAGTCTCAGTTTAAGGCTCACACCCACCCGTCTCCTCCTGCACACCACCTCGCACAGTGCTGGGCCCATCTTCCACTTTTAACACGTGTGGTTGGTTAGCTTCTGCTCCAGGAGGGCAATTTTCAGCCTTTCCTATCTAAACCCCCCTGCTGGTTTTGACTGGCTCGGCTTGATCCTTCCTCACTTCCACAGATGTGTTTTGGGACCTATTTGAATGGCTTGTCAGACTCTTCCTGCCAGATTTCAGCTGCCTAAGCTGGAAGGGATGGTTCCAGACCTCCTGTTTATGATTCCCAACTCTGCTGACTTTGGCTGCAGATGGTGGAATCTGCGCTCGGCTGGAAAGTCGATTGGACGGAGCGCCTCTCCCGTCCTGTCAACTTTGACCTCGAGGAGTGTGTGTCCTGGCACGACAGATGAAGTTCCATTTTAAAACTCCAATTCAGGACACCCTGCAGTTTCTCCTGGAGAATTTAGGGAGTTTACAGGCTAAGATCAGGTATTCCAGGACGGTACCTTGTAAATCCAGAAAATAAAAAGTAGCCCGGCAGGCGGCACCGCAGTTAAGAGCTGGCACAGTGTTCTCTGATCCGGGGAGAAGAGGGGTCCGTCCTTCCCACGTGCTGTTGAAAGGATCCTGACAGGCTTCGTGACCACGTCCTGTCACCCTCGCTGATCACACCAGGACACAGGTCACAGACCTGAAGAGATTTAGTGTTGCCGTGTAAATATCACTGGGCTACCCTGAGATACCATCAGACTACAATGCTAGAGAATAATGTTGAAGACCCTGGGCTGTCTTTGACAGCGAAGGAGGTAAAGAAAGAGTGCCAGTGACCAGGGGCACGTGGCATGTATGTCCCTTTTATATATATTTATACATTTTATTTATTTTTGGCTGTGCTGGGTCTTTGCTGCTGCGCAGGCTTTTTCTCTAGTTGCAGAGAGCGGGGACAGCTCTCTACCTGTGGCGCATGGACTTCGCATTGCGGAGGTCTCTCTGGGCGCAGGGCTCAGGATCTAGGGCGCAGGGGCTTCGTTAGCGGCAGTGCCTGGGCTCAGTAGGTGCGCCTCCCGGGCTCGAGAGCTCAGGCTCAATAGTTGTGGCATGTGGGATCGTCCCAGATCAGGGATCGAACCTGCGTCTGCTTCCTGGGAAGGAGGCTTCTTTACCACGGAGCCGCCAGGAAAGCCCTGTGTGTTCCTTTGTAAAGGATCTGGCTTAGTCATCAAATCAGATACAACAACGTAAGTCTGGCTTGGGGAAAAAAATACAATATAATATTTGCTGTTTGTTGGTTAGTTGCTGAGCCATGTCCAACTCCTTTTGCAAGCCCTTGGAGTGAAGCCTGTCAGGCTCCTCTGCCCATGAGATTCTCCAGGCAAGAATACTGGAGTAGGTTGCCATTTCCTTCTCTAGGGGACCTTCCTGACCCAAGGATCAAATCCTGTCTCCTGCATTGACAGGCAGATTCTTTACCATTGAGCCCAGGGAAGCCCACTATATAATATATATGATATAATATGATGTAATATGACATGATATAATATATACACACATACACACAACACACACACCTACATTACCTACCGACAAACACACATACAGACACATACAGGCAAATTGTATACACAAGTCAAATTATTTAGTATTTCCTCCCAATAATGGTCCCTGGTGGCTCAGATGGTAAATAGAAACTACACTGATGTAAATTTATGTAACACTCATTGAACAGAGAGAGTTTGTTTTGCCAGCAAACACTGTAATAATTAATTTGTAAATAGTAAAATGCAAATGCTACTTGACCTAACATATAAACGTTTTAACCAGGCTCTGGATACTATCATGCCTGGATGTTACAAATGTTAGCAACCCATACAAAATTCTGGACTTCATTATCAGACCTCCACAAAAGACAAACAAACAAAACGAACATTGTTTGGGAGACAAGTTTCATAAGACCTGGGCCACCATAGCAAGCAGTGTGTGTGCGCTCAGCCTCTCAGTCGTGTCTGACTCTTTTGCAACCCCATGGACTATAGCCCGCCAGGCTCCTCTAGCTATGGAATTTTCCAAGTAAGAACTCTGGAGTGGATTGCCATTTCCTCCTCCAGGGGATCTTCCTGACCCAGGGACTGAACTGGCATCTCGGGTCTCCTGCATTGGCAAGCTGGTTCTTTACCACTGTGTCACCAAGGAAGCCCAGGCTACTCTAATTTATAAAAATTCATAGATGTTTTTTAAGTGGAGGACATTATCCAATACAGGAAGATGAAAAATGAATCATAAAACACCATCCTTGTGTCTTTGAAGTTTCAGAGTCACAAAGAGGGTTTTCAAGAGGCCCAGTTGCCATCTGGAAACTTGAAACCAAGTACATGAGCAGCAGAGAGCTCTGAGTTTCTCCCGGCGTGGCACTGCCTGCCGTGCCAGGGACAATGGTGTATTCCTCCTTTGCTGCCTTGGGAGCTGTTCCAGAGAAAGGGAGTTGGTACAGATACCCAAAGGGTCATCAGCTTCCTGAGCCTTGAGATCTAAGCTTTGATTTGCTGGAGGTGACATGTTTCCTATTCTCTATGAGCAAAGAGACAGAGGTCCTTGGGCTTCAGCACAGATGTTTGCCAGGGGGGCCCTTTGCCTCTTTGGCAGCTCTGCTAACAACCTGAAATCCAGAAGTTCTTCAAGATGTCAATGTTTCTTTTGTACCTTTAAATCACATTTTTTTTAAAGTCTTAGAAACCACCTAAAACTCTTCATGGAAGCTGAGAGTCCATACAGTATATGAAAGTGAAAGTGAAATCACTCAGTCGTGTCCAACTCTTTGCGACCCTGTGGACTGTAGCCCACCAGGCTCCTCTGTCCATGGGATTTTCCAGGCAAGAATACTGGGGTGGGTTGCCACTTCCTTCTTCAGGGGATCTTCCCGACTCAGGGATCAAACTCCAGTCTCTCGCGCTGCAGGCAGACTCTTTACCATCTGAGCCACCAGGGAATCCCTGGAAGCTGAGTGACCATATAGCATATGACACATGAGAATGATGTAGATTAGGACTGTGATAAAGAAAAGTATCCAAACACAACTACAGAAGTAAGCCAGAAAGGAGGAGCTGATCTGCAGTTCATTCAGATGGATTTTCTCCTAGAAAAACAGACAGGAAAATTAAATGGATGGCAAATAGAGAAGCTCTGCCCCAGAAAATATGGCAGTGATCTAACGATTTAGGTATCTTCTCTATCGAGATTACTGTAAGAAAGCCAAGGTCGGGCTCGTTGGAGAAACTAAAAATACCTATCTTTCCAAGAAAAGTTCTGCATCTCAACTCTTTTTTCTCCAGTTAATGTGGCTGTGTGTGTGTGTTAGTAACTTAGTTATGTCTGGCTCTCGGTGACCCCATGGACTGTAGCCCACCAGGTCCTCTGTCCATGGGATTCTCCAGGCAGGAATACTGGAGTGGGTTCCCATTTCCTCCTCCAGAAGGAGAATGTGGCTAATTGTTCTCAACTGTGTAACTAAAATTGCATTTTATGTCAAGAAGAGGGTATTTCTACCATCATCACTGTTGCTTGATCTTCTCCCAAATTTAAACATCTCAGAAGGAATAGTAGTACCACCTATTTTGTTTGACTTTGGTTTCAAAAAGTATCTGTTTTTATGGAATAAACTGGAACTCACCAGAATTTGGAGAAGGAAATGGCAACCCACTCCAGCATTCATGCTTGGAGAATCCCATGGACAGAGGAGCCTGGAGGACTGTAATCCATGGGGATCACAAAGAGTCGGACGTGACTGAAGCGACTTGGCATGCACAAAACCAGAAATCACCAACACAATCAACAAAATATTGAACTATGGAAGAAAAGGCGTTTATGTAACAGATGATAAAAGCTGTGTTTTGAGATGGTAAAGATTTTTACAAAGCAATTAACAGATACAATATCAAAAAATCAAGATTGATTGATTGATAATCATCATTATAAGTTTATCTAACCCCAGGTGTTTTTCTAGCTTGATGAAAAGTATGCTTTCTGTTTTGGTCAAAGTTTTGGGAAACTAATGTAACTTATATGATGTGGGTTTTATAATTTGTATAGTGGATTTTACATCCCTTTATAAGTTCTATGAGATTTCCTAACTCACCTTGTTTACCCGTTTGGAAAACTGAGTGGGCTTGGACCTCTCCTTATCCAAGTTTTGTTTTGTTTTATTTTTTAACTTTAAGTATTTTTTATTGAATGGAATTGAAGAAGATACTGTGTATATAATATCCAGACAACTAAATACATAGTAATTAGGAAGTGAAATGACCTAAGATATCTGTTTTGTTTAAATGCCTTTTTTGTTTCAACAAATTCATTAGTGATCTTCATTTAAGATGAAAATGTTTAAAATTGCATTGGCTTTATTGTGGTTCACAGATGTTGCACGTTTTTACAAATTGAAAGTTTGTGGCAACCCTGCATGGAGCAAGTCTTTCGTGCCATGTTCCCAAAAGGCTTAGCTCATTTCCTGTCTCTGGGTCACATTTGGGTAATTCTCAAGACCATTTCAAACTTTTTCATTATTGTTACATTTGGTTTTTGTTTTGTTTTAAATTTTTAATTGAAGGATGATTGCCTTGTGTTGGTTGTGCTGTTTTCTGATATACAACAGAGTCAGCTATAAGTATATATAGATCCCTTCCCTCTTATGTTTCCCTCCAACCCCCTCATCCCCACCCTTCAAGGTCATCACAGAGCACCAAGCCGAGCTCCCTGTGCTAAACTGCAGCTTTGCTCTATCTATCTTACAGATGGTGGGGGAGGCCCGGCGCGCTGCAGTTCAGGGGGTCGCAAAGAGTCAGACACAACTGAGAGACTGAACTGAACTGAACTGAACTGTGTGTGTGTATATATGTGAGTGTGTGTGTGTATATATATATATATATATATATGTGTCAATTATACTCTCTCAATTTGCCCCCTCTTCTTTCCCCAGTTTCTTAATGTCTGTACTAATACCAAAATCATGTCAGAAATACAACTCACTGTGGCCACCCCAGATCCTTTCTAGGAATAGAATAAAACCGCCAGGAGCAATGCATTCATCCCTTCAAATATTTGCACTCTTTCATAATTATATGTGCTGTGTTTGCCTGATAATGTATAAAAGTTCACCTAAGGGAATCTTTAAACTCTGAAAATTACCTTGGGTATTTAAAAATCATTTCTAATAGCGTATTGACATTTACATGTGGACATTGTTGTCTTTCTGTCACTCTTTTTTCATGATGATTCAGGATTACCTCACACATATACTTCTGTGTCCTGTCTTTTTCTATAATGTTTTAGCATAGCCTTGTCCAATGTTATCAAATAATATGTTAAAGCACGCATTCTGATGTGGATGTGATATTTCATTATTTAAAGCCATCACAACTTTTGTAATCTCTCTTCATTTTTGAAGTGTGTGCTTTCCTCCCATTTGTATTAATGAATAAAAGTTGTCGTGAACATTTTAAAGCATAGTGCTTGTGTCTGTTACTTTTTCCAGTAGTTTCATCATTAAAGGGAGAAGTATCAGGTCAAAAATTGCAAATTATTTCAAAACTCTTGATGTACATTTCTAAATATACATACTAAACATACTTTCTAGAAAAAAACATACCAGTTTATGGTCTCACTAACTGTGTGTGGCACATATTTACCATTGCATCATTACAAAAATTAAGCATCTTTAATCTCTCCTAATCTGTTAGTTAGCATGTTAATTCTTAACTTGAATTTCTTTGATAATCACTGAGTTGAGCTTTTGTCTATATATTCACTATTTGTTTTTCCACTTTTGTGAATTAGTCGTGAGTTTAGGCACATTTGGGCTTCCCAGGTGGTTCAAGTGGTAAAGAATCTGCCTGCCAACACAGGAGACTGGGGTTCGATTCCTGGTTTGGAAAGATCCCCGGAGAAGGAAACAGCAACCCACTCCAGTATTCTTGCCTGGAGAATCCCATGGACAGAGGAGCCTGGTAGGCTACAGTTCAGGGGGTCACAAAAGAGTCTGATACAGCTTAGTGACTGAGCACTTTACTCCATTTACATTTATTTTTCAGTCTCCGAGTTTCATATTTTTCAATGTTTTTTCAATGTGCATTAGTCCTTTAATCTTAAGACGTCAGCTGGGGTATTGAGAAGTTTTTCCTCTTAGATCCTCAAGCCCAGAAATCATTTTGCTTGCATCCTTCCTTGGGGTTATGTTAAGAAAGACTCTTTCACCCTCAATCAGATATACCCTCACATATATTTTCTTTCACTTCTTGCATCGTTTCACTTTTATTCCATTTAACTATTCAGTCCATCAGATGCATGTAATCATTCCTCTTTTCTCAATTATTTGTGATAGTAGGTTTCCCATGTATTTTAGCAATATCCAATATGTATGCGTCAAAAGAGGCTGTTCATTTATTATAAATTCAGTTAATTTTCTTTTTTTTTTTTTTTTTTTCGCCCATTAGTTCCTGTATTATTTAACTAGGGCAACTATGCATGATATTTTTACATCTGACATGACAGGAAATAAAGTTATATTCTTTTCTCAAGAATATTTATTCTTCCAGATGTATTTTGGAGATTCTTTATCAACCCTTTTCCATCTCACGCTTGCTCACACATAAATAACATTTTTATTTTTATGATATTAAACCTAAAATTAATTTTGGAAAATAAACATCTGGGTAGTAGTCCTATGCAGTAACAGCCACATTATCTCTCCAGGTCTTCCACGTTTGCTGGTTAAGTTATATTGTGTCTTTATTGTTGTACCTAGTTTTGGCTGAAGTTACGCCAGAGTATTGTTTTATAATTTTTAGTTGTTCTCTGGTTATATCAAGAGGGCTGGTGAGTCATTTGTAAGAATGATAGATTATTATCATTCTTTCCAATGTTCATAACCTCATATCTACTCATGGCTTACTGCATTGGCTGGATCTTCTGGAACAAAGTTAATTCATAGCATAGCATTGACAATGAACATTCTTGGCAAGAGAGAAATGAGTCACAAATCATGTTAATGGGGAGAGGGAGGGGGTTAATTCTTATATTGCATATTAAATAGCTTCTTGGCATATCTACAAAACAGAAACAGACTCACAGATATAGAGAACAAGCTTGTGTTGCTGGGGTGGGAGGAGGGAAGGACTGGGAGTTTGGGATTACCAGATGCAAATTGGTACATATAGGATGGATAAACGACAAGGTCCTATTGATAGCACGGGGAATTACAGTCAATATCCTGTGATAAATCATACAGGAAAAGAATATGAAAAAAAAGATATGTATGTATAACTGAATCACTTTGCTGTGCTGCAGAAATTAACACAACATTGTAAATCAACTATACTCCAGTACAAATTTTTAAATGTTAAAATAAGTAAATAGCTTCTTAGAAACTCACATTCATGTTAGAACATAAAAGCTTTTGAGAAGATCTGGAAATAGAAATCTGGTTGTAATTTTTGCTGTTTCTGGCCTGTTATTTACTGTTTTAAACAGTATTCTCAAACCTCATTTTTCATAGAACCCTCCTTTTTTGATGCTTATTCATGTTTCACTGTGTCTTTTTTTTAATCCCAAATCCTGTGTTTTTTTAATCATGTTAAAATACTCACTATTTCTACTTTAAAATATGTTTCTTAAAAAACAGGAATGGGCATGAATTTGTTCAAATGCCTATTCTCACTTGACTTACTAATTCAATGTATTATCAGTGATGAGTGTCTTGAAAAATATATGAACTCATGGAACAGATCAGTTACCCATCAGAGACCCTTTAATATTTTGCTACATTTGACATATTGGACTTTCATTTGATATTTTTTCATTTATGTTCACAAGTAAAATTACCCTTCATACTTAATTACTGGGACTCAGGTGTTGGTAGCAGAATTTTGTAATGTTTATTAACTAACTAGGAAACTTTCTGTTGCTTTTCTATAATGAAACAGATTGCATGCATCAAAATTAACGTGTGTATATGAATGCATATGGGAACACTCACAGAGTCCCCAGATAGTTCGTCTGTTTAATGGGTTCACAGTGATTTTCCTGTGTTTTCACAGGCACTCTCTGCTTAAGCTGGAAGACATTTTAATAGACATTCTCTTTTAACTTTCAACTGACTAGCAGATATTTATCTGGTATTTTTTAAATGATGTATAGAATAAAAATCACCAAATACTACTGCTCAAGCCCTTTCCTGTAACAAGAATATTTATTTCTGAATACATTTATTTTTAAATGCAATCTGTTGTCTTTCTGTGGAAGAGGTATACAGGAAAATGTCAACACCTAAAACAAATTTTACAAGACCTCTTCTGCCAGTCCCCACCATTTTTTCATTACTTTACATACAAGGATGTCATTTCTAACTTCTTCCTGCTCTAACATTTACAAAAAGGGACTCAGAGATAACCTGATGTGCTTGACTTACTGGGAATGTGTTTTACATATCTGTCAGTGTTCAGAAGAAGAATTGCCAAGAGACAGATAGCAAGCTGAGCAAACAAAAAATTCAAAACTCCAGGGAAAGCACAATTGTGTACAAGAAAGGAAACATAATCCTGGCATAGTACAGGATTTTGTTTGTGAACATTAGCTAAATTATGCTATCATGATAATATAAACTCGGGGACTTCCTTGGCTGTCCAGTGGCTAAGATTCTGTGCTTCCGCAGTAGGTGTGGATTTGCTCCCTAGTGGGAGAACTAAGATCCTGCTTGCTGTGCTGCATGGCCAGAAAAACCAAGCATTAAAAAAAAATTAAAAAGGTGAACATGTGCATGTGTGCTAAGTCACTAAGTTGTGTCCGACTCTTTGAGATTCCATGGACTAAAGCCCACCACTAAATCCCTGTCCATGGGATTTCCCAGGCAAGAATACTGGAGCGGGTTTCCATTTCCTTCTCCAGGGGATCTTCCCCACCCAGGAACGGAAACCACGTCTCTTGCATTGGCAGGCACGTTCCTTACCACTGAGCCACCAGAGAAGCCCGATGTAAACACACAGCTCTGATACTGGGAGAATGGAAAGGGTGGAGAAAGGAAACAAATCCAGACTGGGGGTATCAGGATGCTGAAATGCTCATCTTCTTTGGTGGAAAGCAATAAATGATCTCTAAAAATGAAAACATAAAATGCATATATAAAATTGGTTATATACCAGTAGTATGTGGTTGTTCCTGGGAGACATGAATTTGGGGTCTTAGATGAGTGAAATAAATACTACACTTTTAAATAGAATTATTTGACATTTTGAAAGATGAATGTATTATTTTATGTATTAACTTTAAAAAAAAAGTGAATCCAGGTGATTTCTAGTTGTTGGAAGCTAGATAATGGCTTCCCTGCTTAGACCACCCTGTTACATCAACTTGGGAAATGTTAGAGAAAACCTTGCTATAGAGTGAGACCCTACAGTCAGTATTCTCAGCTTCAGCTGCCACTTCTGCACTTCCTCAGGTAGTGCATAGTTTAATATGGTAATAAAAGAGGGCAAGTCCAAGGCCGTGAGCTGCTAACCACCACTACCCAGAACTGCAAACTTTACCTTTCCTACAATCCTCTCTGAGCCAGAGCAACTTTGAAATGCACGTATTGAATTAGACTGTCCTAATTTACATAATGTCAACCACGAGGCCTGCCAGGATCTCCATGCGAAGAGCCCCTTAGACACAGGCTGAAACAGGATGGGTGGAGCAGGGTGTGGGGTCTCAAGAATTCCCTGGTAGATCTAAATGATGATTTCCAGAGATAGAAAATGTTAGTCACACAGTCGTGTCCAACTCTTTGTGACCCCATGGACTGCAGCCTACCAGGCTCCTCTGTCCATGGGATTCTCCAGGCAAGAATACTGGGCTGCCATTTCCTTCTTCACAGGATCTTCCCTACCCAGGGATTGAGCTGGGTCTCCTGCGTTGTAGGAAGATTCTTGACTGTCTGAGCCACCAGAGAATAGAGTCACCTTGATATTTGCCAAGGAGCGCTGACCTTGGGGATCCCAAGGGTAGAGAAATAGAAGGGACTCCTCCAAAGCCATTTGGGTTTAAGCAGCAGTCAGTGCCGCTGTAGCGTGAGGAAGTCCTTGGAGCAGAATTATAGGCAGAGGCTGGTGACTCAAGGCACTGGTCCAAAGCCGGGAAAAGGGAGCCAGTATCACTGTGAGACAGAAAGGGCTGAAGCTGGCCCTTTGTTTAGAGCTCTTCACTACTATAAGTAAGAAAACTAACATTCTGATCTGCAGTTGGAGAGGAATTCAACTGTAGAAAGTTTATGAACCAAAGTGAGGATGGCAAGGGGTGCAGGGGGGAGGGACCCATGGAAATACCAACTGGGCCATGTTTCAAAGAGCTAATGGGAGAGAATACGGCCCACTGGGGACCAGAGGTCAGAACAGACTGTGAGTGGTGGACTCGTGGGACTACGACCACATTGCTTTCTCCACTGTTCCCTGAACCCTTCAAGTGCGCATCATTCCCAGGGCCGTTCTCCTGAAATCCGCAAAATTCTCCTGAACTGGCATTCTCCAGGTCTCGACTCAAATGTCTGCTTATCCAACAGGATTTCCATGAGGGCACTTTCCAGGAGCTATTTCCTGTGCACAGAAGACTCCTTCCCTTTCGTCTCACTGAACTGACTCCCACAACCCTCCAGATCCTCCTAGAAATTCCCTGGATTTCTTTGACATTCCCAAAGATTGAGATGCCCCATCTGTATACCCCTACCGTCGTCTATGCTCATCCCTCTGAGAGCACTTGACCCATTGTTCCTAACAGGCTTCCCAGGTGGACAGGTTGATGCTGGCACAGGTGTAAAGAATCCACCTGCTGGGGCGGGAGATACAGGAGACTCCAGTTCAATCCCTGGGTCAGGAAGACCTAGAGAAGGAAATGGAAATCCACTGCAATATTCTTGCCTGGAACATCCTGTGGACAGAGGAGCCTGGCAGGCTACAATCCATGGCGTCACAAAGGGTCAGATGTGACTGAGCACGCACCACACAGCCTTTCTAACTGCCTGCTTCATTGTCTAAACCGTCCATGAAATTATAAGTGCTTGGAGATAACAATTCATTGCTTTATTCTCAGCACTTAGCACACAGCAATCTGTCAAAAATATCTGTTAAACAAAGGCAGTAAAATGCGAACGTGTGTTTATTCTTAGACAATGTATGCCCTTGTATTTATGGATCCCCGCATTCCCAAGTCATTAGGTAGAGCCGTGTGGTTCCCAAATGTCGCTGCACCACTCAGCTTGGGATATGGACCCCAAGAATCTGATGCCATATGAGACATTCTTAGATCTCATCTGATTTTAAAATAGACAATAAAACAAAACTGCAGTCCTCAGTCCCTTAAGCTCAACCTTTTTACAACCCTACTCTTTGCCCCTTCCTGGTAACCTCAAATATTTTGTTTGTTTGTTTTTAATATTTATTCATCTTATGTGGCTGCTCTGGGTCTTAGTTGCTGCACGTGGGATCTTTAGTTCCACCATGTGAACTCTTAGTTGAGGCATATGGGGTCTCATTCATTCACCAGGGATCAAACCCCACCCCACACACCCCCCCCCCCCACCGCCGCGCACTGAGAGCTTGGAGTCTTAGCCACTGGAGGTGCCTGAGTGCTAAGCTGCTTTAGTCATGTCCGACTCTGCGATGCTAGGGACTGCAGCCCACCAAGCTCCTCTGTCCGTGGGATCCTCCAGGCAAGAATACTGGAGTGGGTTGCCATTTCCTCCTCCAAGGGGTCTTCCCGACCCAGGGATCTAAACTGCATCTCTTACATCACCTGCACTGTCAGGAGGGTTATTTACCACTAGCACCACCCGGGAAGCCCAGATCACCAGGGAGGCCCCTCGGGTATCTTAAAGGAGGGTCCACACAGGCTTCCTGCACTTCCCCACAACCTTCTCCACTGCGTCCCCGACAGGGCTCTCTGGAAACTTCGTACCTTGAAGCTATCCAGTGGGCATATCACCAGATTCGATGGCCTTTTTTTTATTAGACATTCCCCACATCCAGCCTTGGTTATTTCATAGGAGGTGAAGAAAACTCTTGAGACCTTTCCCCACATCAGAGAGCTGGAGGCTCTAAGACTACCCCACCAGTGCTTCTGCAAAATCACACCCACAACGCCCCGTGAACCGTGCAGTTGGCATAGACGCTTTGAAACTAGACAGACCTTCTACAGTGTTTAGTTTTTGGCAGAATTTATGTTTTTGGCTGGCCGCCACTGTGAAATGTGTTTAGCTTTAACTGACAAGCCTGGTCAACACCGCAGGTCATAGGTAAACCTGGCCGCTCTGAACCAGGCAAAGCCAAATTCAAAGGTAGACTGTCTTCCATTCCAGATTTTCTTTTGTTCTCCTTGCTGCTATGGAAGGGGTTGATCCTGGCGAAGCATTTTGTGCTCCTACCTGATTCACTTTGACAAATACTTCCTGCTTCGTGATGACACTCTTCCTTAGAAACCAGGGATCCAGGGAGAGGGTGAGATTTTCAGAGAGTAGAAGGTTAGCTTGAACACTGGGAAATAAGACTCTGTGGCATAGTCTGGGGAAGACAGTTACTGTACGCAATCCTGAGAGATGTAATACAGCATTTCTTCTCCTGAAACCTGGACCTGGGCAGCGTCCAGGAGCAACTCACAGGATGCTGAAGAGCCACTGACAGGAGCCCTGCCAACTGGACATGAGACTTTGATGTTTGCACAGCAGTGTCCCTGGGACACTGGGAGTTTTTGCTTTACTTTTCCCCTAAGAGGGATTTGCAATGATCCATCTTGGGACTGCTTATTTTATCCAGTTCAGTGAAATGACTGCGCTTTTTCCTACTATCTCAACCAGAATCTGTACATGCGCCAGGCTAAGCGAGCATATACTCCCAGCATGAAAAGTGTGATCCAACCATTATGAACTCCAGACAGGCTTTGTGGGTCAGGGAGTGGGTCAGTGAATTGTAGGATGGCACCTGATGCTGGGAAAGATAGAAAGCAAGAGGAGAAGGGGGCAACAGAGGATGAGATGGTTGGATGGCATCACGGACTCGATGAACATGCGTTTGAGCAAATTCCGGGAGATGGTGAAGTACAGGGAAGCCTGGTGTGCTGCAGTTCATGGGGTTGCAAAGAGTCAGACAAGACTGAGCAACTGAACAATAATATAAATGTGAGGCTCAATAATGGTTGCTGGGTGACAGGAGAAAGACACCCAAAAAAGTGTCAAGGTCCAAGGTAACTCACAGAGTCTAAACATTTATAATCTTAAAGTTAAGAGAAGCCATGATAATATCATAATGAGATAGGAATTATCATTTCAGTTAGCAATAATAATCACTGAATCTTAAGTATTCAGTGTCTTCATTTTCATTATTTGAAAGAAAATAAGTAAAAGGTAATTAATATTGTGAAAATATATGTTCCATGAAGTAAGTAGTTTAGTCTACATAATTTTATTGTTCACTACTAAATGGTAAATTTAGCCTGACACATAGTAGACATTCAGTAAATATGCCTCAAAAAAATGAACAGATACATTAATTAAAAGAATATTTTCACATGGCACTTCAAATGGGAAAAATTAGCATTCATCACATGTCTAATAAAATTTGAATTGAACTCTACCAAGTAAAACATCTGCTAATATGAGAGATTTTACCACATGAGTAATATGATTCTATTTCTGGGTGTATAATTTAAATATTTGTATTGTTTTCAAGTGCGATACAAAGAATCAGACTGTATTTAACTGCATTAATTCAACCTAAAGTTTTATGTGTGAATATACAGAGAGGAATGCACATATGTACATAGACACTCATGCTACGTTTTCTCTTTATATATATAACGAAGGAGAAAGAAATAATACTAAGGGACAATAGTAGGCACAAAAATCGCTAAAACTATCAAACACAGACAAGCAGGTGAAACAGAACCTTGGATGCAAAAGGCTTGGCTGCGGATTTCAGGGGCAAATGAGGCTTCATCAGAAAAAAGGGACTGTGCTCGCCTTCATTTCTTTCTCCCTTCTGCTGGCCCTTGCTGGATTCTGGCCATGACTTCTGCTAACGTGGGCTCAGCCAAGACGTTATTGATCATGAGATACATGCCCAGAGGATGAGGCGTTTGCATCCTATCCTTCAATTATCCTTTGGTTGCTGAAGGAGTCAGGGGAAGACGTGGAATTCAGCAGTCTTCTCATAACAGACCTGCGGTTCAGGGATTGCTTGGAAAGGGCCCAGCACTGGCAGGCCCTCCGGTAGAATTTTCCAGCAACAGTGTGGCTCCATTTGCCTCCTTCAACAGGTCTTCAGTTGGCTCTCTTAGTTCATCGACTTCAGACTTTGAATTGGCACATATGCATTGTACAGATGGGGCAGGCACATCAGCCAGCCTGGAACTAATTAAAAGCTGGAATATGTTAGATCAGGAGGAGGAAATGTGGCCAGGTTTGGAGGGACAGAGCAAGTGAGCTGAAAGAGCAAATTGACCCAGCCCTTTGAGCAAAACTGCTGCTGCCTGACCTGAGGTAGCCCCAATGGGGCTTGGACACATCCTAATGGGAGACAGCCCCAGCTAACCCAACAGGTTCTGAACCATTTTAACAGGTTAGGAAATACCCTTATTTAAAAAAAAAAAAATCTTATGGCACGTTGTTTTGTTAGGAAGAACAAATTTGCGAAGCTTGTTAGCTTCAGGGAAAGACATGTTTAAGTGAGTGAAGGCGTATGAAAAGCATTTGTAATGAGGGAACTTACTGCTTACTTGGGTGTCAGGAGCTACGTTCAGTGGACTGGACTTTAGATGGGCTGAAGGCACACCCAGCAGCCTCCTGCCACAGTGGGAAACCAGTCACAAGACTCCCCTCTATGTCCATCAACAGAGGAATGGATAAAGATGATGTGGTACATATTTACAAGGGAATATTACTCAGCCAAAGAAAGGAATAAAATTTCCCATTTGCAGAGATGCGGATGGACCTAGAGACTGTCATACAGAATGAAATGAGTCAGAAAGAGAAAGACAGATAGTGTAATAAACACATATATGTGGAATTTAGAAAAATGGTACGGATGAATTTATCTGCAAAGCAGAAACAGAGACCCACAGGTAAAGAACAAACATACTGACACCAAGAGGGAAGGGGGAGAGGTGGGATGAATTGGGAGATTGGCGCTGACATACATCCACTATTATATATAAAATGGATTAACTAGTGAGAACTACTGCGCAGCACCGGGAACTCTCCTCAGTGTTCTGTGCTGACCTAAATGGAAAGGCAATCCAAAAAAGAGTGGATATTATGGATATGTACAGCTGATTCACTTTGCTGTACAGCAGAAACTAACACAGCATTGTAAAACAATTGCACTGCAATAAAAATTAATTTAAGAAAATAAAAACTTCCCTCTGGCCTTTTCTTCCCAGGACCATCTGGACTCGTGTTTCCCCTTTGCTGCCTCCTGTTGGCTCCACTCTGGATTCATCCTGGGTCTCTAAGAGATCAACCCTCACCCTGGCACAGTTCTTCTTGTCCTGTCTGGTCGTCTTGTCTTGCAGCCTTGGCCTGTCTCTAACTGCTGTTCCAGTCTGTTTTTTGAGGAACGACTGTGGCCTATTTTCAGCCTTAGCAGTCTGAGCTCAGAGCTCACTGTTGTGGATTCACACAAACTCCACTGCTGGTGGTTGTTGATGTTTTGTTTTTGAAATTTTTTTAATTACAATTTATTTGATTTATACTTAGGTGTCCCACACCAGAGTATATCATAAAAGACATTGTTCCATTTAATCCTCTCAATGAAAAAAGAGTCAAGACGTTGATAGTTATTCTGGGTTTTTAATATTTTTAATTGTGGCAAAATACACATAACACAGGACTTCCCAGGTGGTACTAGTGGTAAAGAATCCACCTGGCAGTGCGGGAGACATAAGAGATCTGACTCCAGTCCCTGGGTCGGGAAGGTCCCCTGGAGAAGGAAATGGAAACCCACTCCAGTATTCTTGCCTGGGAAATCTCATGGATAGAGGAGCCAGGCGGGCTATGGTCCATAGGGTCGGACAAAGAGTCAGACATGACTGAAGTGCCTCAGCATGCATGCTCAACAAGCACACACACACACACACACACCAAAAGTTGCCATCCTAACCACTGTTAAGTGTAAGGTTCAGCAGCAGTAAATATATTCACATTGTTGAGTAACTGTCAACATTATCCATCTTCCAGAACACTTTCCATCTGGCAAAACTAAAAGTTTGTACCATTAAACAACTTGCCATTCTTCCCTCCCCCGAGCCTTTGGTAACCACCATTCTACTTTTTGTCTCTATGAATCTGGCTACTCTGAGTACCTCCTATAATTAAAATCATACAATATTTGTCTTTTTGTGACTGACTGATAGCTCATCCATATTGTAACATGTGACAGGATTTCCTCCTCTTAAGGCTGGCTAACATGCTATTTTGTGCATGGACCACATTTTGTTTATCCACTCATATGATGTTGGACACTTGGGTTGATTCTATCTTCTGACTACTGTGAATAATACTGCTATGGGCATGGGTTCTTTGAGATGCTATTCTGGTTCATAGGTAAGGAATCCAAGCTTCAGGATGGAGAAGGTAAATAATTTGCTTTGGGTCTCAGAATGGTTAAGTAATGAAACCAAGATTTAGACTCAAGTGTTCTCACTCCAGAACACACCCTTTTTATCTCTGTCCCCCCTAACCTGTGACCAAATAACAGATGTCTGTCCCACAACAGATGTCTGATGGATTGTATACTATGGAGCTGAAGAGTGATCTAATAGTGAATTTTCCAAACTGCATCTTTGATGGTAAATTATACTACATCACTCAAAAAATATCAGGATTAGATAAAAACAGCAATAATGATAACACTAAAAGGAACTAATAATTTGATTCTTCTTACGTGTAAATCACTGTGAAAGTGTTAGTCACTCAGTCTTGTCTGACTCTTTGCGATCCCATGCTCTTCTGTCCATAGAGTTCTCCAGGCAAGAATACTGGAGTGGGTAGCCATTCCTTTCTCCAGGGCATCTTCTTAACCCAAGGATCAAATCCAGGTCTCCTGCAATGAGGCAGAATCTTTCCCATCTGAGCCACCAGGGAAGCCTGATTAATCACTGTGCTGGCCAGTTAAATATACTGATTCTTATCAAGAGTAATGAAAAGCTACAGCCTTGTCATTCCACTGTGGATTAACCCCAGTCACTGTGACAATATCTTCAAGGCACCGCACTAAGCAGTCCTTTATATATTTTATTCCACAAAATAAATATTAATGCACCATTTTATGAATGAAGAATGCAAAACACAAAATGAAAATCTGGCATTTTATCTACCATGTGTCTGGTCCCAATGCCCAAGTTCCTTCTGTTACCTTTTATATCCTAGGCATCGCTTGCATTGAGTCATGCAGTTGAACTTCAGTGAATCAGAGACAAACAAAATATTTGTCCATAGGCTGCTGTTAATTTTAGATAAATGGCTTTTGGGAAGATTTAGAATACCTTGCGTGAACAATTTGTGAAGGTCTTTGAAGGACAGAGACATATATAAATTAATTAGTGAGTGAGCTATCAAAAAAGATGATCCATATTTAATATCTAGTAAAATTCCATAAATGCCACCACGTGACAACTCAACTTTCATAGCAGGCTATGAAAGCAAGCCCTTGCTTAGGCCACCTGGCTCCTTTTCAAAATAGTTCCAGTGTTTTAGCCTCCAACTCATCTCTTCAGCCTGGAAAAGTCTGTGTCTCATTCCAGCTCCATGCTGTGATTTATTTATGGCGGTAAAGGGAAGAATTAGTCATATCTACCCTTCTATTTGAGTTTAATGGGAGCATTGTGGCTGGTGGTAAAGATGGTAGTTTATCAGGCTGGTGACTTGTAGAGTTTACAGCATGGGCCTCCTCACTTCTCTGAATTTCCTTTCCCTTGTGAGTCACTTAACAATAATAATGAAGAGGTGAGGTCCAATGCCTGACAGTGGATCTCCTTATACTGGACTTTGGGCATTGCAATAATGTCCATATTGTGAAAGGAAAGATGATGTCACCCCCTCGGCAGCTGAAAACAAAGAAGGGCAAATAAAAATGACCAGGGCCACCCAAAGAACTGCCAATCAATACTATTGGCAATGAAGAGGAAAGCATTCTTTCTGTTCATCATAAAGTATGACTGAGCTAAGCAGTATTGACCTTGGGGATAAAGCATTTCCTAGCATTTAATGAATGGCCAGAAAGCTGATGGACTTTTAGCCAAACTGGTTATTAACTGCTGAAAGTGCCTGACCCTGGAAGTCATAATTGCTGCTACAAATACAGAGCACATAAGAAAGCCCGTCTGGTCCAGACAATGTGCCGTTGTAAGCAAGTCCCAATGCCGGACCATCAGGCCGACCCTACAGAGCAGCTGGAGTGCCCTCTGCCACGGAACCATTCTTAATGGACATCATTCTATAAAGACTCACTTCTAGGTATGCGTTCAAGAAATATAAATGAATTGCAGTTGCATAAAACAGAATTTATACACTCTAGGTATAACAGTGTACTTAAACCTGAGAGGTTGAACTGCTATGACTATGAGTACTAAGGTCTTCTCTGTCCATCAGAAATGTAATGTGAGCCATGGATATGATTTCTAAACTTCCACTGGCCACACTGAAACAATAGGTGAAATGAATTTCAACAATGTGTTTTTTTAACCTAATATATCCAAAATATTAACATTTCTATATGTACTCAAGAAATTATTAATGAGATAGCATATATTCATCTTATATACAAGTCTTCATAATCCAGTATGATAAAGTTAAAGTACACCTCAGTCTGGACCAGCGCATTTCAAGTGTTCAAGAGTTCCAAGGGCTTAGTGTATACCATTTTGAATAGCATAGGCTAAGGAAATTGGTTTGGTTTAAGCAACATATTAGAATGTTTAAATGGGTGAAATGGTAACAATGATGGGATGTGTTTTCCCTAATGACCAGAAAAGATATAACTTAAAAAGTGAGGCTAAATAAGTTTGAGTTATATGTATAAGATGACAGACAGAATGAATTATGGTATTTAAGTTAGAAAGGAGTTTTCACAGACAGTGACTCATTTTTGCCATGGTCTCAGATACTGTGCTGACTTAACTTTGCTTACAGAAAGGTTTCTAGGTTTTAGGAGCAAGGAAACCATGGAACCAAGCTGCAAGAGAAGCAAGTAGAGATATTATTCGGAAATACCCAAGGTTTGGGAAAGAGACAGACCTACCTGCCACTTTCCCACTTGTTAATGTAGGGCGG
This sequence comes from Capra hircus, assembly GCF_001704415.2. Classification (NCBI taxonomy): domain Eukaryota; kingdom Metazoa; phylum Chordata; class Mammalia; order Artiodactyla; family Bovidae; genus Capra; species Capra hircus. The sequence continues at coordinate 12,315,039 of NC_030828.1, read as the reverse complement.
ACTATTTTACCTTTGAGGAGCTGGGTCTTCTAATCTCTGAAGTGTGGATGATAATATTTACCTCCATTTTGTTGTTGTGTAGGCTGAGATTATGACATCCATGACATCCGTGACAAACTTGGGCTCTTGTATCACCATCACCATGTACAACAATGTCAGAAAGTAGTAGAAAAGGCACTCACTAATGTGGCTCCTCGGGCAGGTTCAGGGAACGCTGGGTGTGAAGGCACATTTTAGGAATAAACTAGGAAGAGCCCATTAAGTAACATAATTGTTGATTTGCTAAATGGCAAGCCAGATTAATTCAGTGGGGTGGGAGCTTCTGGAGGAAAGTGGCTGCAAACTAAGACTGAGGACTTGAAGACAGAGGGAGCCTGGTGGAAAAGTGATGGATACAGGTTCGAATAGAAGATGGATGCAGGTTCAAGTAAGCTGGTTGTCAGTAAAGGGTGGGTCAGAACGTGAAGAGTAGGATTATGGAGGGAAAGGGAGTCACTTGAATAGCAAGACCTGAAGGAAAACCAGGGAGTCAAGGGTCTCTAAAATGAAAAGTCAGTCCATGATCAGAGAATAAAACTTCAAAAGATAAACTGAACTTCCTGAGGAGGAAGATCAAGTTCTATTCCAGTTTTTCTTTAGCAGTACCTGGTACACAGCAAATGTTTGGTAGATGTTTTGTGAATGAATGATTGGCAGTCTGCCTCATAGGTGGAGAAACTTTATGATTGGACCCTGAGCAGCTCCAAGCTAGTCTTCAAATCATCCAGATTAATAAGGTACAGAACAACACTACTGGAGAAACCAATTCCCATCCTCAGCCCCCCAAATGACCTAGCACTTTCTGACTTCTGTAACTTTATCAAATTAATTCCATTTTTTACCGAGTCCTGTCTTACATTGCAGCCTTTTGAAATATACATACTACATAAAGCTATGCTTCTGCCTAAGAGTACATAAGCTTGAGTCACAGGCAAACACCCTTTAAAAGAAAGACAAGCACTGATGTGCATTCTCAGAATTGATGCAAATTGTTTTTAGGCTAATAGAGTGATAAATAAAACAAAATCGAACTAGAAAACCCAGATGAATTTATAATTAATACCCAAAAACATGTTGGTAACCAAGAATAATAGCTGAATATTAAAGATGACTTGCTAAAACTGATTTGCTGTATTGAGTTAACAGAAGAAAAATACAACCAGAAATCTAGTTCAATAATTTTTCATTCACTGATTTGTTTATTCAACAAGTATTTATGATTGGTCATGCTTCCCAGGTGGCTCTAGAGGCAAAGAATTTGCCTACGAATGCAAGAGATGCAGGTTCACTCCCTGGGTTGGGAAGGTCCCATGGAGAAGGAAATGGAAACTCACTCCAGTATTCTTGCTTGGAGAATCCCATGGAAAGAGGAGCCTGGTGGAACACAGTCCATGGGGTTGCAAAGAGTTGGACACGACTGAGTGATTAACACATTTATGATTGGCCATCTACTAAGCATCAGTCATGGTTCTGACTACTGGGAACTTAAACAATATAGGCAGAGTTCTTACTTTCACAGACTTTGCATGTTTTTTGCAGACACATACAAAACAAAAGAAAAGCTGAACAAATAATGAGGTCATATCAGATAGTGAAATTGCTACAAAGAAATTCACACTAGGCAATGACAGAATTCAGGTCATGAAATGGGCTCATGCCTGGCTGCGTCAAGGCGGTGAAATGACTTTAGAGTGCCTGGTTAGGAAATGCTCCCTGTGTTGATGAAAAGGGTAAGATGCGTCCACCTTGAGCAGATCTGGAGATGGAACAGCATGCACACCAATATTTTGATTTCAGTAATGCAGTGTGTTCATGTACCAAGATTGCGCTGTGTGTGTGTGTGTGTGTGTGTGTGTGTGTGCGCTAAATCACTTCAGTTGTGTCTCACTCCGCAACCCTATGGACTGTAGCCCACCGGATTCCTCTGTCCATGGGACTCTCCAGGCAAGAATACTGGAGTGGGCTGCCGTGCCCTCCACCAGGGAGTCTTCTCAACCAGGGGTCAAACCCATGTCTCTTACTTCTCTTGCATTGGCTGGTGGGTTCTTTACCACTAGTGCCACCTGGGAAGCTAAGATTGCTACACAAAATGAAAATAACTTCAAGACTTTATTTCCTACTTTGGGATGATCCGATCTGAGACTTAACTGTAACTCTGCTAGCAAGGAATTGTTAACTGCCAGCTTTACAAATATCACCCATATGTGAAGTCTATGATACAGATAAATTTATTTTAAAAAGCAGAAATAGACTCACAGATGTAGAGGACAAATTCATGGTTACCAATGCGGAAGGAGGAATTGTGGTGAATTGGGACATTGGGATTGACCTATATACATGTGTGTGTATGTTTGTATACATATATATATGTGCATACATATACATACACACATATATATGTCTATATATGTACATTATATACATACACACACACACATATATATATACACTATTGATATGATGTATAAAATAGATAACTAATGAGAACCCTGATGCTGGGAAAGATTGAGGGCAGGAGGAGAAGGGGACGACAGAGGATGAGAGGGTTGGATGGCATCACCGACTCGATGGACATGGGTTTTTGTGGACTCTGGGAGTTGGTGATGGACAGGGAGGCCTGGCGTGCTGCAGTCCATGGGGACACACAGAGTCAGACACGACTGAGCGACTGAATGGAACTGAACTGAATGAGAACCTACAGTATACCGCAGGGAACTCAATGGTTTGTGGTGACCTAAATGGGAAGGAAATCTAAAAAGTAAGGGATATATGTATATATATAATGAATTCACTTCGCTGTACAGCAGAAACTAAAACAACATTGTAAAGGAACTACACTCCAACTTTTTTTAAATGCCAGTTTTAAAAATTGTGCTGAGCTTTCTGTGATGTTGTCATATACTCAAGAAATCAGGTTAGCATCTTTTCTCAAAAGGAAACCATTATGGTTTAGCAGGACTCTTGCTAATCACTCCCAAAGGCTTTCTCTCCTGAGCAGGATCTAGAGAAACCCTATGAAATTCTGGTTCCTGACTTCTCTTTCCCCTTGTTTCAATCTGATTATCCTTTCTTATCTCATAGACTCTCCAAATAGAATCACAGGTCGCTGATTAGATTCCTGTTCCCCCCACTCCTATCACAGTCTAGTCTTACTGTAGTTGTTGTTCAGTTTCTTGGTCGTGTCCAACTCTCTGCGACCACATGGACTGCAGCACGCCAGGATTCCCTGTCCTTCACCATCTCCCGGAGCTTGCTCAAACTCATGTCCATGGAGTCGGTGATGCCATCCAACCATCTCATCCTCTGTTGTCCCCTTGTCCTCCTGCCTTCAATCTTTCCCAGCATCAGGGTCTTTTCTAATGAATCGGTTCTTCACATCAGGTGACCAAAGTATTGAAGCTTCAGCTTCAGGATCAATCTTTCTAATGAATAATCAGAATTGATTTCCTTTAAGATGGACTGGTTTGATCTTCTTGCAGTCCAACTGACTCTCTAGAGTCTTCTCCAACACCACAGTTCAAAAGCATCAATTCTTCGGCACTCAGTTTTATTTATGGTCCAACTCTCACATCCATACATGACCACTGGGAAAACCATAGCTTTGACTAGACAAACCTTTGTTGGCAAAGTAATGTCTCTGCTTTTTAATATGCTGTCTAGGTTTATCATAGCTTTTCTTCCAAGGAGCAAGCGTCTTTTAATTTCGTTGCTGCCGTCCCCATATGCAGTGATTTTGGAGCCCAAGAAAATAAACTCTGTCACTGCTTCCGTTGTTTCCCCATCTATTTGCCATGAAGTGATGGGGCTGGATGCCATAATATTTGTTTTCTAAATGTTGAGATTAAGCCTGTCTTCATGATACCCTATCTTCCTGACATCTCAACCAAGATAAGTGTTTGAGAGACTCCCAGCTTTTCCTCCCTGCTTTGGTACAAAAGTTCTGGCTTATTCACTTGTATGGCTCAAACATACACTCCCATGTATTTTTCTTAGTTTAGATCTCAGAACACAGCTTCGTTTTCTTATTGGTTCCACATTCACTTTCTGCATATGAACCACCAAATTGAATAACATGTTGTTTTTATTTTGTGATATTTATAGCACTTTGGGTGGGATTGAAGAGCTCAAAATAGGGCCAGTAATTTTTACATTTTTGCAAGTACAGCAACAAAACCTATTACTATTTCTGATTTTGAGAAATTCAGTAAGATGCTGTTCACATTTAAAGCCCTCATCCCAGGCTGGTTACCTCTCCCTTACTTTTCACAACTGAGTTAGAAGTCGAAAGCTTTTACTTTGAAACTTCTTCTGAGAACTGCTTCTGCCAGCTGCATAGTTCTTAAACAAGATGGATTCAGTCGTGTGTCTATGTGTGTTTCTCCACTTATTTAATTCATTAAAACTTCAGGTCAAAAAGCATCAGTTTAGAGCTGGAAGACAAGATTCGTTTCAAGTTCTTGTTACCAGGAGATCCTATCCATACACTTACTGTTACACTCATAGATAACATCTAAGGATACAGTGAAAAACACAGACTATGGATAGCACTAGATATTGACGACAGTTACATTTATCTAAAGTGTTTCATATGTGTCAGACCCTGTGTTAAACCCTTTTCATCTATTATCACATCTGGGTTTCACAATAATTTTATGAGTCATAGCATTAGCTTCATCTCACAGGTGGAGACAGCAGGTTCAAATCAGTTAAGAGACATTTCAGATTCATACAGTTTATAAGTGGTGGAGTCAGGATTCACACCCAGGATTGACAGACCCTGGGGTCCAGGTTCATATCCATATCAACATACAGGAGCCAGACTATAAACCAGCATGAGCAGCTTAAATAGTTCCTGGAAGAAGGCACAGTTAAATACTGGTAAACAAAAATGAATCTGTGCTAGCAGAAATAATAGAAAAGGTAGAAAATGTTCTTTCCTTCCTTTCCTGTTTAGCCAAATATATGGAAAATAAGAAGAGAGAATGTGAGCAGCAGTAAGAAACACAGAGGAAAGCTGGAGTAGAACGTGGTATGGAGGACGTTGAAGGCATCCAGAGAAGAAAATGACTCACTGTGCTTATTCTAAACAATCACGAGGGGACAAGCCTTGCACTTTATCAAATGGTTCCAACATGCCACAGCTTACGTTACTATCAAAATTATTTAAAAGCAACTTATGCTTAGAAGTCCTTTTGGTGGCAACTTCAAAATCTGCTCAGTGTCCAACCAAGACTTTCTCCAGTTTCCAAATAAACAGTTTCGAGACATAGCTCACAGGGAATTTATTTTAACCTGTTTTTATTTGATGGGTGTTTTCCAAGTTTTACATGTGAGCTACAAAGGGACAAATGTTTCCCGTCAGGCCAGGAGGAGAAGAGATGGGGCATAAACATAATCCAGACTAAAAATACAAAAACCATCTTGGGAGAGAAAATATTTATAATTCATGTATTTGAAAAAAACCCACACTCCTCAGCCTGGGGAATCATTCCTGATTATCGGTGATTTAGTTGCTAGGTCGTGTCCAACTCTTGCAACCCCCATGGACTGTAGTCTGCCAGGCTCCTCTGCCCATGGAATTCACCAGTCAAGAATACTGGAGTGGGTTGCCATTTCCTTCTCCAGGGGATCTTCCCAGCCTAGGAATCGAACCTGGGTCTTTTGCACTGCAGGCAGATTCTTTACTAACTCCAGCTATTAGGTAAGTTCTGATTATTAAGTATCTAAAAAAGAAGGACTCCCTGTTGGGCCATTTGTCATATTTTGTCCACCGCCTTACAGAAGCCATTCATGGAGCAACAGCTATGTGCAAGCGTGAGCTCTGGGCAGCGTGTCCCAGAGTTACATGAACACTACTGCATCCGGCCATTCTGACCTATACACACACCTCTAAGTATGCGGTGTCACAGCTTCCCTGGTGGCTCAGTGATAAGCAATCTGCCTGCAATTGGATCGAACCCGTGCTTTAAAACACAGGGTTTTAAAGAAGAAGATCCCCTAGAGAAGGAAATGTCAACCCGTTCCAATGTGCTTGCCGGGGAAATCCTAGGGACAGAGATGCTTGGTGGGCTACAGTCCATGAGGTCACAAAGAGTTGGACACAACTTAGCGTCTAAACCACCACCATGAGGTATCAGCAGACCGTGATGGAATCCTTGGCCAAGGAAGGGCAAGACTGCAGGTACACATTTTCCTCTTCTCTCCAGCTGAAGAGCAGTTTTGCGATCCTCTTATTCTATTTGTCTCATCAAAGTGTCCCTGCCAGGATCCAGACCCTACTTTCCTTAGTCACAATCAGCTTTAAGTACCCCGTTGGGTTGGTTTTTCTTTTCCCAATTCTCTCCTCCTCTGCTTTGATTTCACTGCTGCAAACAACCAACCTGAACCTGAGCACCTGCCTCAAGCTTTGCTTTTTAGGGGAAACTTAGGAGAAGGCAATGGCAACCCACTCCAGTACTCTTGCCTGGAAAATCCCATGGACGGAGGATCCTGGTGGGCTGCAGTCCATGGGGTCGCTAAGAGTCGGACACGACTGAGCGACTTCACTTTCACTTTTCACTTTCATGCACTGGAGAAGGAAATGGCAATCCACTCCAGCATTATTGCCCGGAGGATCCCAAGGATGGGGGAGCCTGGTGGGCTGCCGTCTATGGGGTCGCACAGAGTCAGACACGACTGAAGCAACGCAGCAGCAGCAGCAATCTAAGAACATGTTATTACCACATTTTATCACTGAAGCAAATGATCTGTTTAGTTTCTCTTGAAAGTGTTGGATAGTGCATATTTTAAGCAATGTCTAAAAATTTATTTTTATTGGAAATCTGTTCAAAATACTTGCTACCCCTTACATAAGTTAATTTTCCTTGGGGCATGATAAAACTAGATTTGGCAATCACTAGTCTGGCAAGAAAGGCATAAAATTTTAGTCTACACATAGTTTTTTATATTTCATATATTCCTGTTTTGTGGATGGTAAAATTCCTTAAAAGTGTGCGAAACATATTTACCCCTGTTTCAGACTTAGTTTACTTCTGAAAGATACATAGAAAGTGACATTTTAAAAATTAACCAAATTCATCTAAATTGCTTGATTTGACAGATGGCATCTCTTGAAATAGAATAAACAAAAATCTTTGAGACTCCCTTGATACACACATCATGTCACATCTCTGCAAAACATTCCCATGAAGATCAAAGATGGTAGATGTTTTAATCTTAAGCTTAATTTTTTAAAAAGAATCTCAGAGAGAGTTAACTGGAATTTCAGATCTTCCAGCCACATCAAGATGAGTCCAAGAATGTACCTCTTTAATCAACGTCTTAGGAGATTCTGACACAGGTGATTCTTGGACCACCCTTTAAGAAATGTCACTTGTGGGACCTTTGAATTTCAAAGATGGAAATCCATCTTACAGCTAAACCATTTGTTTTGCAGATTAGAAAGATGATCCCAACAACACTGTTTTTGTTATTGTTGCTGACCAGATCACTTAGAGCACGGCAGGAGACCTGGGTTCGATCCCTGGGTTGGGAAGATCCCCTGGAGAAGGAAATGGCAACCTACTCCAGTATTCTTGCCTGGAGAATCCCATGGACAGAGGAGCCTGGTGGGCTACAGTCCACGGGGTCGCAAAGAGTCGGACACGACTGAGCAACTTCACTTTCACTAAGAAAACAGAAACTACCTTAAGTATTCAAAGCAGAGGGAATTCAAAGTAGAATATTGGTTTCAGAGGCACTGAAGGAGTTCAGAAGCCGAATAGGGGGAAGGAGGCAACTGGGGAATTAGCAACATCAAGTCATTTGCATCCTGAGGCAGCGTGATTGAAGAGAATGTCATGTTCCTGTATCCCTGGCACTGACGGCATCCTAAAGAATTGGGTACCACAGTCTTGTGCAGCAGTGAAGGGAGCAGTGGAGGGAATATCACGGATAACACCACTTAGATACCACGAGACAGTGAAAAGGGAGAAAAATGTCCTGGCATCTCCCACTCTCCTCTTGTCATTGCCTCCCATTGGTGGAATCCCTCTGGAAGCTAGATGACAAGGGGATCTGGGAGACAAAGCCTGCAGATTTCTGTCCCTCCAAACTCCCATGGTTCAAGGCAAAGCAAGGGAAAGAACAGAAATATGTGAAGCAAGCAGTCCCAGTAGTATCACAGGTACCTATCCGTTTCACCATGCAAGCTCCTGCTAATGTGGTGGGTGTTCACATTTTTTTTCCCCACGTTTACTGGGTACCCTTGGAAACTGAATCTGCAGATGCCACGCAGGTTTACCAGACAGTGTGGCTCACTTGACTTAACGCAAATGGGCCACACCATGCTGGCTTTATTTGGTTGCTATGTCATTGTCTAAGATGGTTTTTGCTTTGTGAAAAATGGGTTGTTATTGTTCAGTCACTAAGTCTTGTCCAGTTGTTTGGACTGCAGCATGTCAGGCTTCCCTGTCCTTCACTATCTCCCAGAGTTTGCTCAAACTCATGTCCATTGAGTCAGTGATGCCGTGCAACTCTCTCATCCTCTGCCACCCCCTTCTCCTCCTGCCCTCAATCTTCCCCAGCATCAGGGTCTTTTCTGATGAGCTGGCTTTTCACACCAGGTGGTCGAAGTTTTGAACCTTCAGCATCAGTCCTACCAGTGAATATGTAGGGTTGATTTCTTTTAGGACTGACTGGTTTGATCTCCTTGCAGTCCAAGGGTCTCTCAAGAGTCTTCTCCAGCACCACAGTTCAAAAGCATCAATTTTTCAGGTGCTCATGAGCACCGAAAAATTGATGCTTTTGAATTATGGTCCAACTCTTACATCCGTACTTGACTACTGAAAAACCATAACTTTGACTATATGGACCTTTGTCAAGACAGTGGGCCCATAGGTATTTTGCAGGATATACAACTTAAAAGGACTAAGCAGCTGTAACAAAGGACAAAGCAGAACCTTCCCAAAGAGAAGTTCCTCCGGTGTCCTGGGGGAATTAGAAGTTCTTTCTAATTCCAATATACTAATTCTAAGGAAAACACTAATTCTATGAGTTAAAGACTGTGAGGGAAAATGAAATTTGGGTATGTTGGGTTAAAAAAATTAAACAGGCATCTGTATTGACATTAATACACTACCATGGATCATGAATCACCAAAAGGGAGACACAGCATCCAGTATTTTCAAACTTATGTAAATTTGTGCATACATTCACTCAACAAAGATTTATTTATTGACTATTCTGTGCCTGAAACTCTCTGCTGCTGCTGCTGCTAAGTCGCTTCAGTTGTGTCCAACTCTGCGATCCCATAGATGGAAGCCAACCAGGCGCCCCCATCCCTGGGATTCTCCAGGCAAATAACCATATACAAGTAGACAAAATCTTCTTCCTCATGGAGGATAGATTCAGTGGAAGAAGTTGTAACAAATTCAAACAACAAATAAATGAATAACTAGTATTTGCTTTTTTTTCACAGTGATTTTCCTCAAATTAACATTCAACAAGTATACTTTGAGTAATGCTATAACACTTTCAATTCTATTGTTAAGCTCCTGCCAAATCTATCAGGTTTCAGCATCTTCTTCTTCGACTTCAAATGATGTATTTTTCTTTGTAGCATAGAAGTTGTGATACTACTTATATATAATAGAGCTGGGTATATATAGATATAGTATAATGTGATTATACTATATTAAATACAATATGATAATACTTGAAAATGATATAACACCCCTTGTCTAATTCTGGCTCTGCTCTTTCCTGGGAGCATGACCTCTGTGCCTCACTCATTGCCTAGTTCATTCATTCACTGAATGTATGTTCATCTTGACAGCCCCAGTGCTAGAACCTCGGGATCCATCTGTAAGCAGAGGAATAACCTGTCCTCGAGGAACTTATGTTTCAGAGTCAGGGCCTTCACTGGAAAATAGCATATGAATAGCATCTGCCTCATCAGACTGTCCTGAGGATTAAATGACTTAATCCATGCGAAGCCTTTATAACATTATCTGGCATATCCTTACTGTTAGCCTTTATTAGTCATGTTATCCTCCTGTTTAAAACCTTTCAGTGAGTCACTGCTTCCTTTAGGGCAAATTCCAAGCTGCTTAGCACAATAGACAAAGCCTTTAGGATCTGGCTCCTGATTCTGCCTCCCCGCCCCGCCCCCCAGCCCCACACACACTCCTTCCCCTCCAGCCATATAGAAATATTCATGGATTTCCCCTTACACTGTAGTTTCCTACCTTTTGCCTTGAAACATCCCGTCCTTTCAGTCTTGCATCATTCTCTTGTGTTCTTCGTTCGCTCAGTCGTGTCCAACTGTTTGTGACCCCACGGACTGCAGCACACCAGGCTTCCCTGTTCTTCATCATCTTGTGGAGTTTGCTCAAACTCATGCCCATTGAGTCAGTGATGCCATCAGACCATCTCTCCCTTGTGAGTGAGTGTCTGTTTTCTTTTCAAAAGTTAGCTCCCATTATCCCTTTGGTTAAGACTATTAAACTGGTTCTGGTTCCTCTGTGAATATCCATGGAGCCAGCTGGTCACATTAACCCTCTTTCCCAGAAAGTTTTCATACCTGTTTCTGTTGAAACGTCTCACATGTACTATTTCAACTAACTCATTTATGTCTCACACTGTGCCACAGTGCAAGATAGTCTTGTGAAACCAATGTCTTGGAACCCAAGGGCAGAAAGACGGGCTGAAAAAGAGAGAGCAGCAACAGGAGGGGCACTTTCAACAAATGGTGGTAGAACTGACCTTATGTATTTATTTCCCATCCTTCCCAAATTCCCACACAAATAATAGTTAAAAACCCTTTAAAGAACTTAAATTGGGACCATCAGTGGATCAGAAATTTTGAGCTATATCTTCATGGTAGAAAGCAGACAATGTTGAATGAAAGTACAGCCAAGATAGAGAATTCCATATGATTGCGGGAGGGAGGAAACATGCCTTCCAGCATACTAATCAGACTACAGCTTAATATACTCAGATGGCCAAAAGTCACAGAGCATTTGAGGAAAACCAAGGGTTGGCAAGAAAAGATTTCAGTACAAAAACCAAGGTTTGCAAGAAAAGATTTCAAGTGAATAAAAAGAATAACAGCTTTAAAAAACAAAAAATGGAAAACAATTAAACATTAAATATAATCTAAGCTAAACAAAAATATGGTCAGCATTCAAAGAAAAGTTTGAGACTTTCATAAAACAAGAACAGAGTGTCGTGAAAGGTAGAATAAAAAATAAGCAAATGCTATTAAGAAAATACTTATCAATATAATTAACAAAAAAAAAAAGAAAAAAGAAAAAACACCAATAATAGCACAGGAATTTCTGAAAACCAAATCACTGATACAAAACATAAACCTCTCAAAACAGATTATAATTTTTTAAAAATCAAGCATCATCACGAAAAAAAGATATGGAAGATGAATATAGAAAGTATATTTGTCTAATAAAAAAGGAAATAATCACAGAAATAAGAGACAATAATTTCCAAGCATGGAAGAAAGGGTTGAGTTCACAGATGAAATGAATACATTAGATGTCAAGCAGAGCTCTCATGCAGACATGAAGAGTGAGAGGAGTAGGGAATCATGTGAGCATTCTTCAGATGAATGGTGATGGAATATGTTTATAAAGAGGCGATATTCAAGTTAACACATAAAAGATATAACGTGTCAGGGTAAGACTATCTCAAGCAAGGGTAGGAGCTTCTACAAAAATTCCAGGTAGGAAAGAATTGGGTTAGCCAGTGGAATTCCAAGACCCAAGTGGGTCAAGAAAAAGTTAAATTATTCATGGCTTTATAGACCTCATTAAAGCATGTAAATGTTACTTCATATGAACAGGGATACATTTGAGTATTTAAGAAATAGAGTAAGCTGATTCAGTTCATTTCTACGAAGATCACTTCTGTTTCATGGAGAATGTGTTAGAAATGGGCAGAGTGGAATCAGAAAGTCCAGCTGCAGAATTCCAAATGGGAGCTGATGAGGCCAGACCATCCTGGTGACATGGAGATGAAATGAGTAGACAGGTGTGCCATATATTCTGGTGGTAGAATCAATAAGATATAACTGATAAAGAAAGGATAAGAAGGAGTGAAAGAGAGGGGCCAAGAGTAACTAGTGCATTTCCAGTTTGAGTAACAGGGTAAGTGGTAGAGTCATTTGCCAAAACAGGGAAAGACAGGATGCTAAAGTATTTTTTTCTGAAAAAGGGGGGAATGTTTTGCTCAGTCTGGTTAAGTTTGAGATATTTAAGAACTATTTCCAGGTGGTGCAAGGTAGTTAAATAAGTATCTACAACTCAGAGAGAATTCTGAATTTGCAGGCACACCTTCAGATATTTTCTAAAACCACTAATCATAATACTTAATTCCTGGAGAAGAGAGATCACTTAGAGAAAAGTGGAGCAGTGGAAGAGACCAAAGACGGAGTCCTCAGAAATCAGCCTTTGAGGTCATATAGAGGTGCATGTATGCATGTGCTGTCAGTCACTTCTGTGAGGCCCAGCTCTTTGCAACCCTACGGGCTATAGCCCAAGAGAACCCATGGGGATTCTCCAGGCAAGAATGAATACTGGAATGGGTTGCCATGCCCTCCTTCAGGGGATCTTCCTGACCCAGCGATCAAAACCATGTCTCCCGTGACTTCAGCACTGCAGGTGGATTCTTTACCCACTGAGCCATGGGGGAAGCTTTATAGAGAGGTACAGACACCAACAAAGGAAACCACAAGGAAGGAAAAAGGGAAGAGCACTGCTGGGAAGGCCAAGCATGGAGGAGAGAAAACGTTTCAAGAGGAGGGCAGATGATGATACTGTCTGCCACTGGAGGAAAAGTAGGGTGAAAACAGAAAAGTGATGGTTTGGCATTAAATAGAAAATCAGTAAACACAGCATAAGTGATTTAAGAGATGACTTAAGTCAGGTGTTTCCATTTAGTGGTGGGACTAAAAACCAGACTGTAATAGCTGGAGACTTGACTAGGGGTGAGGACACAGAGACTATTTCTAGACCGATGGCTCTGAAGACAAGTAGAGGAACAGTCAGCTGGCTGGACAGTGATGAGTGATCAAGGAAGGATATTTATTTTCTTCACAAATGGATATTTGTATACAGATGGGCATGACACAGTAGTGAAGAGGATAAAATTGTAGTCAAGAGGTAGTAGCTGAATGTGCAATACCTATCTTTTAATTGGTCTAATAACAGTTTTCAAGGATTTTGCTTTACCACAACCCTCAGCGTCAGCCAGTGATAGCAGACTAAGTATCAATATTAAGGGATTGGAGCAGGTGAATAACCACAGTGATGACATCTGCATTCCTCATTCTCTGTTTATCAGACTCAAACCAAAATTATGCTCTAGAAAACTGTTAGATACCATAAGCTATGTGGTTTTTAAAATATACCCTTCAGTGAGCCTCTGAAGAATACTGAATGAACTGCAGTGACTATTATATTATATCCCTGACAGATGTGTTGTGGCTACTGCTAATCCCCTTAGAATGCAGCAAGAAAGACTTGGTTAACATCATTTTGGGGAGCCACTTTGTAAGAACATCCCCTCAAGGATGAGCTGTGCAGTCACTGCGGTCAGGATTCTGCAAGGAAAGATTTTAATATGCATTAACAAGTTCATTCACTATTGGAGTCATCTTGAAATTGTTAAATTCTTGACTTCACGGTGGAACGAAAATTTTTAAAGGCAAGAATTGTGGGATATTCTTGTCTGTGACTCCATCATCTAACTCAGCATCAGACAATAGATGGCTCTCATTACATTTTTGTTCTTTGGACTTTTTGACTTCGCTGGGGCTTCCTTGCAGGGCTCGGGCTCTGTGGTAGGTGGGCTTTCTCTTGTTGCGGCACATGGGCTGTAGAGTGCAAGCTCAGTAGTTGGGGAGCACAGGCATAGTCACTCCTTGGCACGTAGGCGCTTAGTCCCCAGACCAGGGATGGAACTTGCATCCCCTGGATTGGAAGGTGGAGTCTTAGACACTGGAGCACTAGAGAAGTTCCCTCTCAGTAAATATTGACTGAAAGATGAAATAAATAAATGGATTCAATGACCAAAATAAAATTATAGATGTTATAAACACACATTCATGGTTCTTTAAGTGAGTATTATTCATATTACTGTGAAAACCATACTCTAGAAATTCTGAGGCATTCCCAGTTTCAAATTTGACCCATATTACATCATGTGCCTCATTATAGAGTTATAGATAGATGATAGATAATAATACTAAGGATGAAGAAAAATAGAAGGAAGAAGAGAGAAAAAGAAAGATAGCCTCTGACAGAAAACTTTTCCATCTAGCATCTCATAGAATAATTATAATTATCATAATCTCAATTTTCTCTCCCCAGGTGGGAAAAATGAGGCTCATAGAATTGTTATAGTTGCTGCAAGATCACAGACCTAGTAAGTGGTTGATTAGTGGATCGCGAGCCAGAGAGAAAACAAGGTCTGACTTAACCAGAAGAATGTAAATAATACTGCCTTGCTGGAAATCTGCATCCATGACGCTGTGGTGAACATTGTAGTGGCCCCACAGTGGCCCATGTCTGGGGAGCTGAGACTGGGGTAAAGAGGAGGAGGAGGCGGCGGGTGGGCTGTGCATGTTAAGTCGCTTCAGTCGTTTATGACTCTTTGCAACCCTATGAACAGTAGCCCGCCAGGCTCCTCTGTCCATGGATTTCTCCAGGCAAGAATACTGGAGTGGGTTGCCATGCCCTCCTCTAGGGAATCTCCCCGACCCCAGGAATGAACCCGTATCTCCTGAAGCTTCTGCATTGCAGGCTGATTCCTTACCACTGAACCGCCAGGGGAAGCCCAGGGTTGGACCAGCAGTTAAATAGCAAAGCGCAGACTCTGGAACCTAGAAAGAAATGTCAGAGGTTTGACAGAAAACATAATCTATACTCCAGAAACAAGCTAACCTATTTCAAACTGGGTATGTGCCCAGCCCTTTGTCTTTGACTTGCAGTCTGTGACCAGTGCTCTTGCTGGAGAGAGAATTTACAATACTAGCGGGACATGAGCCCTTGCAGAGACTGCAAGATGGGAATAATGACCTGTACTTTCCTAAGAAGAGCTATTTCCAAAACTCTGACTAGTTTCAAACAGCTTTGGGGTTCCTTTGCTCTGAATGCTGACTTCATTTCAGATAGGAATTTCTGTGTTACTAATTCACTATATGAAACAAGGATGTTAGAGAAATGGTAGTATTCAGCAGGGAAAAAAGATGGAAATCTGTATAGATAAGCTAGTCTGGAAGTTTTCAAAGATGGATTTTGGTTATTAGAAAATTTTCTTACTTATGATATATTTCCTTGACCTTTCCTGCCAGGCATTTCTTCCCCCACCTCCCTCCAACTTAGAGAATTAGCATATGATTTATTTTCCCTCTTAAAGCTCCTCCCCAGTGAATCGCGATGATTGGCAGCAGACTTTGCTCTGAGAACCTGGTAGAAATATTTGAAAAGGCACGAGGGACAGAATCTGCTTAGCACCCTGTGTGCCACCTCATTTACTTTTATACACCTTCACTATATTGGAGAAAAGGAAATTATGCTCAAGTTGCCGCTGCACAACTCCTCAAAAAGCATGTTTCATCTTGCCCCAGTTGGTACTTACCTGTTTAATTGTCCTTTCCCTTTCAACTATAAACTCAGCTGGAAATGGTGGAAGGGTTTATGCAATCAGATACAGTCCAGGGTGAGAGACTTTTTGAAAAGCAGTATGGCTTGTGTGAGCTTCCCTGGGGGCTTAGACAGCAGAGAATCTGCCTGCACTGCGGGAGACCTGGATACGATCCCTGGGTTGGGAAGATCCCCTGGAGAAGGGAATGGCAACCTGCTCCAGTATTCTTGCCTGGAGAATTCCATGGACAGAGAAGCCTGGTGGGTTATAGTCCATGAAGTCGCAAAGAGTCGGATACAACTGAGAGACTAAAGCTTTTTAATCACACTGTTGCTTGTGTGCACATAATTGGTGTGCACATAATTTCCTCTTGGGTCATTTGTCGGAGAAGCCTGGGTCTTACATTTGTGAGAAGCCTGTCTCACAAGCCTTTGTCTTGTGAGAGACAAAGTAGTCATGTGCCGTTCCATGAAGTGTAATGGAGATGGGATAAAATGAGGCTCCACTGAGGACTGGTGGGAAGTTGATTTGAAAATTGTGATCAAATGTTTGTCTCCATCATTTTAAAATGGGTTAGGGACTTCCCTGGGGGCCCAGTGGTTTAGACCCCATGCTTTCACTGCAAGGGGCATGAGTTCCATCCCTGGTCAGGGGACTAAGGATCCTACATGCCGCGCAGCACAGCCAAAAGAGAAAAATAAAAAGAGTTCCTAGAAAAGGCCTAGTAACTGGTGTGTGGAATATCCTTGGCTTCTTTTCTTTATTTGATGCTCAGTAGCGGGCAGTGGGGTCGCACAGAGTCGGACACAACTGAAGCGACTTAGCAGCAGTAGCAGCAGCAGCAGCAGCAGGCAGTGTAGATCATCTCATGTGTATTTCTATCCAGTATCTCTGCTGAATTGTCGTTAATATTAGTAACATTAGTAAAAAATCTTTTGAGATAGGAAAATTTTAAATTAATTTTCTTTTGTTCTTTGGTTAATTTTGTTCAGCCCAGTAACACAGTGTGTAGACAGATGGATTAGATGGATTTATCTCTGGAATCTCAATCACCAAGTTTGCTCTTTTGACAGCTCCCTCCCAACATGTTCCTTTCAAAACCAATGCTATTCTCTGATCCTTTACCACCTTTCCTGTCAAGCATTTATCCAACAAATATTTGCAATCCACTAAAACATGCCAGGTACTGTGTTAGAATCTGGATAAAGAGATGGCAGAATTTGTTACCTGTCCTTCTCTTAAGAAAATATTTCAACAATCAAACCATACAACTGCTAAATAAGCCTGGGTGTGTTCATCACTAGGATTAGTTATACATTAGGGAAAGATAAACTCTATGGATTATTTCATCTAAAAAAATCCCATCTTCACACGACCGAACATGGAGAAAACATGTAGCCAAGAAAATACTGTAAAAACAGGTTTAAAAAGAAAGAATAATAAAGAAGACGCAAACTTGAAACTAACCCCATGCCCTCCAAAAAAAAGAAAAAAAAACCTCTGCTTATTAAAAAGAAGGACACATACTGGATTATCTGAGAAGTCAACAGAGGAAGCAGCAAGCAGCAAAACCCAGAAGCAAACTGTACTGTGAGAGAAAGCTGACTGGACCAAACACGGGGCAGTTCACGTCCCACGGCAATATGAAAGCCACTTGGATATAAGTATGCTTAAGATATTCAGAGAGATAGCAATGAACAAGATAAATGATACCTGAGAACGTGTAAGTGGAATAGGAGGATAAAATGCTGATTTGAAAGTGTATCAGATAAACTCGTGGTTAAATATCCTAAATATGGCTAAATCTCTATTCAACTCATAAAGCCAACTAAAACTGACTTTAAAAATATATATATTAATCCAGGATTTCCCTGGTGGTCCAGTGGTTTAGATTCCACAAGCCCAGTGCAGGGGGCCAAGTTTTGATCCCTAGTCAGGGAACTAAATCCGCGTGCAGGAACTGAAAGATCCTTTATGCTGCAACTACAGATCCCACATGTGGCAATGGAGCTCAAAATCCCGAGTGCTTCAAAGAAGAGCTGTACAGCCAAACAAATAAATAAATAAAATATTAACCCTCAAGTACAAAAATAAATAATGACAAAGTGACTATAAATAAAGGACATAAGTGTGAAACAAGAACAAGAAGAAGCAACTAGTTGAAGTCTCAGAATGCTGAAAGTTCAGGCATTAAAAATGCCATGACCCTCTGAAAGCAGAGGGAGGAATGGATTTGCATTGATTGAAATGTACTCTAGAGGAGCTGAATCCCCGGTAGCCCTCCCTTCTTCCTCACTCATCCCCCTCTCCCCATTCCCTCAACCGTAACAAAATAGAAAGAAGATTCTCAGGACAATCCTGAGCGATGGGATGAGGAGGGAGGTGGGAGGGCGGTTCAGCATGGGGAACACATGTACAGCCATGGTTGATTCATGTCAATGTATAGCAAAAAACACTACAATGTTGTAAAGTAATTAGCCTCCAATTTAAAACAAGAAACAATTTTTTTTTTTCTTTTTAAAGAGGATTCTCTATAAAGGATGGACATTTCTAGTCTCTATGTAGGTGAGAGCAGGGTGTAGTACCCTTGAAAACACCAAAAAGCAAGTCAAGCAAACATCTATAGAAACGATCCACCACTTATCACGGTTAGATTTAGGATTTTTCAACTTTACAATGGTGCAAAAGCAATACACATTCATTAGAAGTCATATTTAAAATTTTGAATTGTAATCTTTTCCCAGGCTAGCAATATGCTGTGGGCTACTTTCTTGTGATGCTGGGCAGGGGTGGTGAGGTTGCTTGCAGTCAATCATGAGATCATGAGTGTAAGCAACAAATACACTGAATAATCATTCTGTATGCATGTAACCATGCACTGTAACCTCTGGGGAAGGGAATGGCAAACCACTTCAGTATTCCTGCCTTGAGAACCCCATAAACAGTTTGAAAAGGGAAAAAGATGTGACATTGAAAGATGAACCCCCAAGTCCATAGCTGTCCAACATACTACTAGGGAAGAGCAGAGAAATGGCTACAGAAAGAATGAAGAGGCTAAGCCAAGCAGAAACAACACCCAGTTGTGGTTGTGTCTGGTGGTGAAAGTAAAGTCCGATGCTGTAAAGAACAATATTGCATAGGAACCTGGAATGTTAGATCCATGAATCAAGGCAAATTGGATGTGGTCAAAGAGGAGATGGCAAGAATGAACATCAACGTTTTAGGAATCAGTGATGTAAAATGGATAGGAATGGGTGAATTTAATTCAGATGACCATTATCTACTATTCTGAGCAAGAATCTCTTAGAAGGAATGGAGTAGCTCTCATAGTCAATAAAGACTCTGAAATGCAGTACTTGGGTGCAATCTCAAAAATGTCAGAATGAGCTTGGTTCACTTCCAAGACAAACCATTCAACATCACAGTAATCCAAGTCGATGCCCAACCACTAAGGTCAAAGAAGCTGAAACTGAATGATTCTATGAAGACTTACAAGATTCCAAGAACTAATACACAAAAAATACATGCTTTTCATTGTAGGAGACTGAATGGAAAGGTAGGAAGTCAAGAGATACTTGGAGTAACAGGCAAATTTGACTTTGGAGTGAAGCAGGGCAAAGGCTAACAGAGTTTTGCCAAGAGAACGCACTGGTCACAGCAAACACCCTCTTCCAACAACACAAGAGAAGACTCTACACATGGACATCACCAGATGGTCAATACCGAAATCAGATTGATTATATTCTTTGCAGCCAAAGATGGAGAAACTCTATACAGTCAGGACAACAAGACCTGGAGCCGATGGTGGCTCAGATCATGAACTCCGTATTGCAAAATGCAGGCTCAAATTGAAGAAAGTAGGGAAAACCATTAAGCCTTTCAAGTATGACCTAAATCAAATCCCTTTTGATTACACTGTGGAGGTGACAAATAGTTTCAAAGGACTAGATCTGGTAGACAGAGTGCCTTAAGAATTAAGGACAGAGGTTCATAACAAAGTATAGGAGGTGGTGACCAAAACTATATCTTAGAAAAAGAAACACAAGAAAGCAAATTGGTTGCCTGGAGAGGCCATACAAATAGCTGAGGAAAGAAGAGAAGTGAAAAATGAAAGAGAAAGGCAAAGATATACCCAATTGAATGCAGAGTTCCAGAGAATGGCAAAGAGTGATAAGAAAGTCTTCATAAGTGAACAATGCAAAGAAATAGACGAAAACAGTAGAACAAGAAAAACTAGAGATCTCTTTAAGAAAATTGGAAACACCAAGAGAACATCTCATGCATGATAGGCACAATAAGGGACCAAAACAGCAAAGACCTAATAGAAGCAGAAGAGATTAAGAAGAAGTGGCAAGAATACACAGAAGAACTGTACAAAAAATGTCTTAATGGCCTAGATAACCACGATGGTGTGATCAGTCACCTAGAGCCAGACATCCTAGAATGTGAAATCAAGCGGGCCTTAGGAAGCATTGCTATGAACAAAGCTAGCTCCAGTTGAGCTATTTCAAATTCTAAAAGACGATGATGCTAAAGTACAGCGGTCACCACTCCAGCAAATTTGGAAAACTCAGCAGTGGCCACAGGACAGGTAAAAGTCAGTTTTCATTCTGATCCCAAAGAAAGGCAATGCCAAATAATGTTCAAATGTTTATATAATTGCACTCATTTTACATGCTAGCAAGATTATGCTCAAAATCTTTAAGCTAGGCTTCAGCAGTATGTGAACCTAGAACCTCCAGACGTACTGGGTTTACAAGGGCAGGGGAACCAGAGATCAAACTGTCGACATACTCTGGACCATAGAAAAAGCAAGGGATTCCAAAAAAAAAAGCTACTTCTGCTTCATTGACTATACTAAAGCCTTTGACTGTGTGAATCACAAAAACTGTGGAATATTCTTGAAAAGAAGGGAATACCAGACTACATTACCTGCGTCCTAAGAAACCTGTATGCTGGATAAAAAGGAACAGTTAGAACTGGACATGGAACAACAAACTGGTTCAAAATTGGGATAGAAGTATGTCAAGGCTGTATTTTGTCACCCTGCTTATTTAACTTCTATGCAGAGTACATCATGAGAAACGCTGGGCTGGATGACTCACAAGCTGGAATCAAGATTGCTGGGAGAAATATCAACAAACTCAGATATGCAGATGATACCACTGTAATGGAAGAAAGTGAAGAGGAACTAAAGAGCCTCTTGCTCAAGATGAAAAGGAGAGTGAAAAAGCTGGCTTAACACTCAACATCCAGAAAACAAAGATCATGGCATTCAGTCCCATCACTTCATGGCAAATAGATGAGGAAATACTGCAAACAGTGTCAGATTTCATTTTCTTGGGCTCCAAAATAACTGCAGATGGTGACTGCAGTCAAGAAATTTAAAAACACTTGCTCCTTGGAAGAAAAGCTATGACAAACCTAGACAGTGTATTAAAAAGCAGAAACATCATTTTGCTGACAAAGGTCTGTATCGTCAAATCTATGGTTTTTCCTGTAGCCATGTACAGATGTGAGAGTTGGACCATATAGAAGCCTGAGTGCCGAAGAACTGATGCTTTGAACTGTGGTCCTGAAGAAGACTCTTGAGAGTCCCTTGGACTGCAAGTAGATCAAATCCCAAAGGAAATCAACCCTGAAAATTCATTGAAAGGAATGATGCTGAAGCTGAGGCTCCAATAATTTGGCCACCTGAAACAAAAAACAGACTCATTGAAAAAGACAGTGATGCCGGGAAAGACTGAGGGCAAGAGGAGAACAGAGGAAGAGGTAGTTGGATGTCATCACTGGCTCGATGGACATGAGTTTGATCAGAATAAAGAAGAAAGTGAAGGACAGGGAAGTCTAACACACTGCAGTTCATGGGATCTGAAAGAGCTGGATATGACTTCATGACTGAACACCAACAACATGTTGCTTTTTACTTTCATCACAGTATTCAGTACATTACATGAGATATTCAACACTTTATGATAAAATCGGCTTTTCATTAGATGATTTTGCCCAACTTTAGGCTAATGTCAGTGTTCTGAGCACACTTAATGTAGACTAGGCTAAGCTAGGATGGTCTGTAGATCGAATTATTGAATGAATTTTTTTTCAGTTTATGATGGATTTATTAGGATGTAAGGAAGATGTATATATTGAAAAGTAAGACCCCTTTTTCTCCTCCCCCACTTTTATCCTAGAGTGCCAGTGAAACTGAAAGTGATAGTCATTTAGTCGTGTGCAATTCTTTGCGACCCCATGGACAGGGTCCTCTGTCCATGGAATTCTCCAGGCAAGAATACTGGAGTGATTACCCCAGCAGATCTTCCCAACCCGAGGATTGAACCCTGCATTACAGGCAGATTCTTTACCATCTGAACCACCAGGGAAGTCCCTGAGTGCCACAGTGTAACTCAAAACCCTACAGGAAGGTGCTTAAGGATTCTAATTTAGCTAAATAAAGCCATCCAAGGGAAAAGCCATACAGATATTAATATTCAGGCATCCCCAAAAGAAACTTCTAGATCCATGTTCAATTTCCCTCCAGTGAAGTTTGCCAGTTGAAAAAGCCTTCTATGTACACAGCTTACACTCCACATTTCAATGTCTCCTTATTTAGGAATAAAACACAGATCACTTGTTATTTGTAGAAGTCCCTGCAATAAATTCAATGGCCAAAAGAAGCAAAAGATGAAAGAATGCAGAGGAAACAAAAAAAGTGCATAGTATGGAAACAAAATACACACACACACACGCCAAGGCACTTCATCTTAAAGTTTTAGTACTTCAGAGGAAAAGGAAATCAACCTAAAAGCTTCCAGAGGGGAAAAACCAGATTTCATGTAACTGGTGCAGGATCAGGGTAGTAGGCAATTTCTCAAGAGCAACTCTGAAAGCTAGGTGTCAGTGAAACTGTGTAACCCACCACCTAACTATAGCACTTCTGAACGCAACACTACAAAATAAAGTGTCAAACTGCTTAAAGCAAAACACGATTTATATGACAAAATTGACACACACAACCATAGTGAGAGATTTAGCACTACTCTCAGTAAATGACAAATAAGACAGGCAAGAACAGGGCGAGAAAGCCAGATAAGAAGGTCCGCACAATTAACAAGCCTCAGTTAAAACAGATGCAAAGATTTGTGAATTTAGGAGTGGTATTATTGCCTGATGATTGAAAACAGCCAATTTCGAATAAGACATCTCACTAGATTCAAATTCTTGCTCAGTGGTGTATGTTTGTTTCCTTTACTTCAAAATAGCCATAATAATATTGCCTACTCCATAAATGTGTTGTGAAGATAAAATTAAATAATGCGTGACAGGATGCTTAGAAAAGTGCCCAGTGTTGAATAACAATAAGTGTGTGTGTGAATAATTCTGCACTAAAACAGACTCTAAATATTTTTTTGAGAAAATGTAGAATACTTTTAAATTAACCATAAAAGATATATATATATATATATATATATACAATAAAATTTTAGAAGCATACTATCTTGAGTCAAGTACAAAGTCAGAATCACTATACTATTCAAAATTGCATTAGATGCTCAAACCAAAAAAATAAGGGAAAAAAAGAACTGTAGTTAAGAGGGCTAGGAAGAAAGAAACAAAACTGACACTACTCCTAAACAAATGATTGTCCAAAAAGAAGGTATGAGTAGCTATAGTCCAACTGATAGAATTAGTTAGGGACTTCAGCTAGCACACTGAATAGAAAGACAATTGTAGGGAAATATAGTAGTAGTCCTATACTTTAAAAATAGTCAGCTGGAAAACTATTAGGTAAAACAAATATATCATTCAAATAAGCAATAAGCTATATAAACCTAAAAGGGAGATATAAAACCTGTATGTGGGTGAAAGTTGCTCAATCGTGTCCGACTCTTTGCAACGCCATGGACTATACAGTACATGGAATTCTCCAGGCCAGAATACTGGAGTGGGTAGCCTTTCCCTTTTCCAGGGGATCTTCCTAACCCAGGGATCGAACCCAGGTCTCCAGCATTGCAGGTGGATTCTTTACCAACTGAACCACAAGGGAAGCCCAAGAATACTGGAGTGAGTAGCCTATCCCTTCTCCAGTGGATCTTCCCAACCCAGGAATTGAACTGGGGTCTCCTGCATTACAGGCGGATTCTTTACCAACTGAACTATGAAAGACCTGTATAGAAAAACAAAAGACCTACATGAATAAATTAGAAGAAATAACATGTTCATGAGTGGGGGAAAAAAGCTATTTTTAGAGTGCCAAATAATCACATATCAACTGTACAAAGTTGATAAAATTTTCATTAGAAAAGATCCTGATACTGGGAAAGATTGAAGGCAGGAGGAGAAGGGGAAGACAGAGGATGAGATGGTCAGATGGCACCACTGACTCAATGGACATGAGTTTGAGCAAACTCCAGTAGATGATGAAGGACAGAAAAGCCTGGCATTCTGCAGTCCATGCGGTCACAAAGAGTTGAATACGACTGAGCAACTGGAAAACAAATACATGATAGAATTACTGTTATTGGTTGATAATAACATCTAAGAACCAGAAGAGTGATGAATTGTATACATACTATTGGCTTTTTTTTTTACCATATTAAAATAATAGGTAGTTAATACAAAAAAATGAAAAGATATGTACATATGAAATGAAGTGGTAGTCACTCAGTCGTGTCTGACTCTTTGCAACCCCATGGACTGTAGCCCACATGACTCCTCTGTCCATGGAATTCTCCAGGCAAGAATACTGAAGTGGGTTGCCATTTCCTTCTCCAGGGGACCTTCCTGGTCCAGGGATCGAACCTGGGTCTCCTGCATTTCAGGAAAATTCTTTGCTGTCTGAGGCACCAGGGAAATTCTACTAAACATTAAAAAAAAAAAACTTTAATTAGAGTAAAACATAAAAGAGCATAGACTAGAGAAAGTTTTTCTAATAAGACTCAAAATCCCAAAAGAAAATTATTTAAAATTTACTACTTCTCAATGTATAATATCCAATGAATAACAAATCTTAACGTTCTTTTTTTTTTTAACAAAGAAAGAAAAAGGAGAAAACACACTATTGAAAAATCGTCCAAAGTTTTGAACAGGAAATTCATCTGTTCAATCAATTCATAGGAAGATGGTTCAGACTCTGGTAATTAAAAATTCACAATAAGAAACCACTTTTCATCCATCAGTTTGGCAAATTTTAAAAATGATAGCAATTGCTGGCAAGTTGGTGAGAAAAGCGAAGAAACAGGAAATCTTACTCACAGGTTGTGGGAGTGCAAATTTTTTCAAGCTCTCTGTAAAACTTGGAAAAACACACTATAAGAAAAACATTTACATCTACTTTCTGTTTCAACTCTGACATGTACAAAGCATGGAACTTATCACGTTCATCCCTACAAAAAGAACAAACAGAAACTCAGTAGCTTTTCTTGGACATACCAGGTAAGTGAGACCAGAGGGCAAAGCACCTTACTGAAATCTGGAGAGAAGTTTGCTTCAGAGAGATACAAGAGGTGAGATTGGCTTACCTGGAGCAGAAGCCAATGAATGCCAAAAGCGAGTAGAAACACTTAACTCGTTATTTTGACAAGTTGCTGAAGGTCCGGTGTGAACTAGGGACCAGTCATCAATACCCTCATACTTTGGGTTCCTTCAGGATCTCACCAGACTCTCACAGGAATGATCCAAGAACACCCACCACCATGACTTCACAGTCCACTTCCCACCTTAACAGGGATGGGGAATAGTAGTTATGATAAAACTTTCCCAGGACTACCTCCTTAATAAAGTTCCAATCTTCAAGAATAAGGACTGGGAAAAAAGCAAATGTTGCTATCGAATTTTAGAGAAAGGGAGCTGCTGCTTATTTCAGTCCTTCAGCCTTCCTATCTCATTAAAGAGGGATGAGGGGAGTCTTAGATAACAAGAAAAAAGGCTCCACCCTATGGAGAACAGTATGGAAGTTCCTTTCGGTTCGGTTCAGTCACGCAGTCGTGTCCGACTCTGCGACCCCATGAATCGCAGCGCGCCAGGCCTCCCTGTCCTTCACCAACTCCCGGAGTTCACTTAGACTCACATCCATCGAGTCAGTGATGCCATCCAGCCATCTCATCCTCTGTCGTCCCCTTCTCCTCCTGCCCCCAGTCCCTCCCAGCATCAGAGTCTTTTCCAATGAGTCAACTCTTCGCATGAGGTGGCCAAAGTACTGGAGCTTCAGCTTCAGCATCATTCCTTCCAAAGAAATCCCAGGGCTGATCTCCTTCAGAATGGACTGGTTGGATCTCCTTGCAGTCCAAGGGACTCTCAAGAGTCTTCTCCAACACCACAGTTCAAAAGCATCAATTCTTCGGTGCTCAGCCTTCTTCACAGTCCAACTCTCACATCCATACATGACCACAGGAAAAACCACAGCCTTGACTGGATGGACCTTAGTTGGCAAAGTAATGTCTCTGCTTTTGAATATGCTGTCTAGGTTGGTCATATATGACCCTGCAATCCTATTTCTGGCCATATATCCAGAGAAAAACATGGTCCAAAAGGATACTTGCACCCCAGTGTTCACTGTAGCACTGCTTATAGCAGCCAAGACATGGAAGCAATCTAAATGCTCATTAACAAAAGAATGGACAAAGAAGGTGTTGTACTGTACATATATACAACGAACTATTACCCAGTCATTAAAAAGAATGAAATAATACCAGCAGTGCAGCAGCATGGATGAACATAGACGTTGTCATACTGAATGAAGTCATTTAGAGAGAGGAGAAATATTGCATGGCATCCCTTATCTGTGGAATCTAAAGAGAAATGATTTTTACAAATGATACAGAAACACTCACAGACTTAGAGAAGAGAACTTGTGGTTGCTGAGGGGGAGGATGGGAGGAAAGGACAGTTAGGGAGTTTGGGATCACCATGTACACTCTGCAATATTTAAAATGGATAACCAACAAGAACCTACTGTATAGTATAGGGATCTCTACTCGATGTTTTGTGGCAGCCTGGATGGGAGGAGGTCTGGGGGAGAATGGATCCATGTGTATGTATGGCTGGGTCCCTTTGCTGTTCACATGAAACTCACTAGATTGTTAATCAGCTAAACGTCAATGTAAAATAAAAGGTTAAATAAGAAAGGAAAAAGGGCTCCAAGGAGGTAGAAGAGGGATGCTGCAGTTAAGAAAAGGAGCAGATAGCAGAGTGGAATAAGGCTCTACCCCTAGGGAGGACTCAAACACTAATGAAAGCCACACTGTCAAGACACAGGCCCACTGTTCACATCAAAGTCTGAGACTTAATCTGAATATTCGAGAATGACCCTCTCCCCTACATCCTACTACCATCCTAATAATCCTCCAGAATAACAGTGGATTGCAGTTGAAAGACAGAGATTCCTTCTGTGAGGAGTGGGTCAAAAGGAAGCCTCAAAACCTAGAGGACAGACAAAAGTAAGATTACTAGAGGAATTTGAAGCTTCTGCTGCCTATAGACATAACAGACATTAAACACAGCCTAACTCCCAGCTAGAAAATTATAAATCCTCACATTAGAGATTCTCCATATCTGTTATCCAATACTACATGCCCAGCTTTCAACAAAAAATTACAGTACACTCCAAAAGCCAAGAAGAGTCAGTCTGAAGAAATAAATCAATCATCAGAACCAGATTAAGATCTAACACAGTTGTTGAAATCATAGAGCTGCCGTATGACCTTGCAATCCCATTTCTGGCCACATATCCAGAGAAAAACATGGTCCAAAAAGATACACGCACCCCAATGTTCATTGTAGCACTGTTTATAACAGCAAGACATGGAAGCAACCTCAATGCCCATGAACAAAGAAATGGATAAAGAAGGTGTGTACTGTTGTACATATATACAATGAACTATTACTCAGTCATTAAAAAGAATGAAATAATACCAAAATTGCAGCAACATGGATGACCCTAGACATCATCATACTTGAGTGAAGTCATTTAGATAGAGGAAAAATACTGTATTGTGTTCCTTATATGTGGAATCTAAAAAGAAAGGCTACAAATGAACAAATTTAAAGTAACTACAATTAATACTTTAAAGGATATAGTGGAAAAAGCAGGCAATACACAAGACCAGAGAAGTAATATTAGGAAAGAAGTGGAAATTCTATAGGAGAATCAAAAGGAATGCTACAAATAAAAATTTAAAATACAGCAACAAGTATGAAGAGTATCTTAAAGGGAGTCATCAATAGACAGGGCATGCAGAGGAAAGAAACCTTAATCTTGAAGATAGGTTAAAAATATGCATTTTCATTTACACCAGAAGCCAATTCTCTCCCTCAGAAGACACCTTTAAGAAGCTCTCACTATTGACATGCTCCTGTACTAAGTAGCTTCAGTCGTATCCGACTCTTTGTGACCCCATGGACTGTAGCCCGCCAGGCTCCCCTGGATTCTCCAGGCAAGAATACTCAAGTGGGTTGTCATGCCCTCTTCCAGGGGATCTTCCCAACCCAGGAACCCAACTCGCATCTCTTTCATCTCCTGCATTGGCAGGCGGGTTCTTTACCCACTGAGCCACCTGGGAAGCCCCTCACAATTGGCACCTAGAGATATATATGGTGCTGATAATTGTCATGTTGTGATTTTACTCACAGTTTTAAAATGATTATTAGTGGAGGAAGGGATAATATCTTCTGTAGTGTCCCCATCTATATTACACAGTTGTTACACACGTGTTACATATGTGCTATGTATTTTTAGAAACAAACATATGCAGCAAATATGGCAAGTTATTATTTAAATTACTTGGTTTTTATTTTATTCCGAGTGGTGGGTCAAAGAATTCTTGCTACATGAAGCTCTTTACTCTTTTAATTTTTTTCAGGTTTTTAATTTTAAAAAAAACAAGGAAGTTAGGTTGTTAGTTGATGAGAGTCTCTGGTGTCATCCAGGCTTTGGGCACACCTCAGCAGTGCCCCATGTCACACTACTTCTCTTGGAGTTCTGTAACCTCAGATGAGGCTGTTGCTTTGATCCTGTGTCTCCCTCCTTGTGGGTACTCCGCCCCTCTCCTCCTGTGCTCCACCCAAAATTTCTCCCAAAGGATTCTGCTCCCTTCTTCCAGAATCCAAAAGAATCTCTCTTCTTTTCTCTCAAAATGTCCCCAGATGTTTCTTCTGGAAGAAAATAATTGCCCTTTGATAACGAGAATGCCCTAAATCAATAGCATGTGAAAACTGTGTGCCCCTAATTTGGAAGTAATGGAGCTATTTTTTGTTTTTGTTTTTGTTTTTGTTTTCCTGGGAGACTTGCCTTATTTTAAGGCTAAGGTACATGACTTCTAAAAAAGAAGAAAGGATAATTTTTTTTTTTCCTGTTGGAAGTAGGTTGAGAATTCACACTCACCTCTATAAAATGTGTAGGAGTCTCCCTGGTTGCTCATATGGTAAAGAATCTATTGGCAATGCAGGAGACCTGGCTTTGAGCCCTGGATTGGGAAGATCCCCTGGAAGAGGGCATGGCAACCCACTCCAGTATTCTTGCTTGGAGAATCTCATGGGCAAAGGAGCCTAGCAGGCTACAGTCCGTGGGGTCATAAAGAGTTGGATAGGACTGAGTGACTAAGCTCATACACGAACACACACACACACACACACACACACACACACACACACACGCACACAGGAACACTATATACTTTGGAACTGCTAACATGAGGAATGGGGAATATTCTTCTCTCATGAAATCTGCAGAGAGTCTGACTACCTTTTAGGTAATCAGAGAGGGGCACCAAGAAGACCAAGGAGATACCCTTAAGGTGCATCTTCACAGAGATTCATGAAAACCCTTATTAACTCAGGGAGGCAAAGAAGGAAGTGACTAAGACCTATATACCTAAAGGTTGTCCTTAGCCCCGATAGCCCAGTAGTCCTTATACTGCATTGCAGTTATCTTTTTGCTCACCTCTCCTACAAGGGTCCGAGTTCCCACAAGGCAAACGTCCTATTAAATTTTCAGAATTAAGCACTGCTGCCTGGTCCATAACA
This sequence comes from Capra hircus, assembly GCF_001704415.2. NCBI lineage: Eukaryota > Metazoa > Chordata > Mammalia > Artiodactyla > Bovidae > Capra > Capra hircus. The sequence continues at coordinate 12,285,342 of NC_030828.1, read as the reverse complement.
GGTCCTCAGTATACCCTTTATGCAGGACTGAATGAATGAATTAATCAATGAAAATGTTACAGAAGCAAAGGTTAAACAGGAATGAACAAGGGTCATTCAGTACTTAGCATATTTCACTCAGTCATGTCCGGCTGTTTGTGAATTCTCCAGGCCAGAATACTGGAGTGCGTAGCCTTTCCCTTCTCCAGGGAATCTTCCCAACCCAGGGACCAAACCCCGGTTTCCCATGTTGCAGACAGATTTTTTACCAGTTGAGCCACAGGGAAAGCCCAACAATACTGGAGTGGGTAGCCTATCTTTTCTCCAGCGGATCTTCCCAACCCAGGAATTGAACTGGGGTCTCCTGCATTGCAGGCAGATTCTTTACCAACTGAGCTATCAGGGAAGCCCTCTTAGCATGTTTCCTAAGGGTAATAATTCATTTCAGGACTCTTTCTTTTGATAGCTATTGATACATCAAATGGAATGGAAACATCAGTTGAAATACAGATAGATGTCCTGTATTATTGACAGGAAGCAGACTACTTAATTTATTTGGATCAATACTTTTCTTTCTTTTGTGGGTAAAGATTTTTTTTTAAGGTAGTAAACTAAAAAATGTTTCAGTTCATATTAAAGTAACTCACACATAATTAAATACTTACTAGTGAAATGATATGTCTTAAATTTGCTTCAAAATAATGTGTGTGTGAAGGGGAAAGTGAGTCAAGGAGAGATGATGCTAAATTGGTCGTAAATTGGTAACTGTTGAGCTGTGGGACAATTATAGCACATTTGTTTACCTCCTATTTCTTCTCTTGTATATGTTTGAAATTTTTATTTAAATAAAACGTTAAAAAGATAACACAATTCTTTATATGTAACCATTATTTTACATAGACACAAGAAATCATTTGTTGCAGAAGATGAGAATCCATATGTTTATGATTTACAAATATCATGACTCATAAACTTAGTTAAGAAATAGCCTCATTTCGTCTCTTTAGAAAAGCTTTGCAAAAAAAAAAACAAAAAATATGAGCATCTGCTTTCCCTTTTTTCCTATAAAAGGCACTTGAGCAAAATTGCATCATCTATAATTTGAGGAATATAAATGACACGTATTGAAGACAGGGGATTGTGAAGAAATATGTGAAAAGTCACAGCCAAACTTTTGTTAAGGCTCTGAGTGCCAGTGTCTTGGTAACTTCAGATCTAGCAATTTGACTTCCCACACCAACCAGGCCAAAAATAGCGCCACCTTTTCTAGACTGTGTCTTGTAGAAATGAGTCTCCCAGAACATCTGACCACCGCTGTCAGAACAGAAGAATCCCATGAGATTTTAGAAGTTGCCAGGCTTCCCTGCTGGCTCAGTGAGCAAAGAATCCACCTGCAGTGCAGGAGACCTGGATTCAATCCCTAAGTTGGGAAGATCCCCTGGAGAAGGAAATGGCAACGCACTCTAGCATTCTTGCCTGGGAAATCCTGTGGACAGAAGAGCCTGGTGGGCTCCAGTGCATGGGGTCCCAAGAGTCAGACAAAACTTAGTGATTAAATAACCACCACAGCTTCAGCAGCACCTTCCCTTTTGTGAAAGTGCTGTTAAACTTGGAGCATTTTAAGTTTTGCTTGTCTTGTGTTGCTTTGTTTGACTTATCATTTGAGTGGTTTGTTTGTTCACCAATTGTGGTCACTTCTCAAGAGATTGCAGAGAAGTTTCTTGTGATTATTTCAACACAACATGCCTGGTTTTTTTTCTGAGTTTACTTATATCAAGTGGCTATCCATATTATAATTTGCTAAGGGGGATTTGCACAGTCTCTGAGAGTTTCAAAGAGCCCAGGGCCCAGATAGAGATAGCACCAGTCACTTTTGCCTTTCTTTTCCCTGCTGTACTCAAGGATCAGATAAAGCTCCACATTCTGGACACTGGCTTTGACACTGAATTGAAATCAATAGTGCAAACGTGCATTCCCCGCTTACGTTTCTTCCTGTGTTTCCCAGAGGAGAGACAATCTCTTTTCAGCGGCTTTCACTGATAACTCCAGGTGATATTTACAGTTATTGTTTTGTTTGATGTAAAAACATGAACATCTGTCTTGACTTTCATTCAACAACTATCAAGCAGTTACTCAGGTTTAATTACGTACCCAGCATAATAAAATGAAGAATAAAAGAAGACAGATTTCGTTCTTGAGGAACTCAGAATTTAACAAAGGGGATAAACAAGCAAAAACAGAGTTAGCCTTGTGACGGGCTCCGTGATATATGCAGGTGTGCACAAGACCCTGTGGAAGCAATGATGAGAGAGTTATCAGACGGAGAGAGTGTGAAGTGTTTCAACTCTTTTTAAATTTTTTTTTTAATTGGAGTATAATTGCTTTACCATGTTGCGTTAGTTTCTTTTGTACAAAATGTGAATCAGCTGTAGGTATACATTTATCCCTTCCCTTGTGAGCCTCCCTCTCACCCCTCCCCCTGCCTCCGCCACCAGCTCACTTCTCTAGGTCATCACAGTGCACAGTCCACTGTCTTGAAAGATAAGAAAGTTGTTATTAAGTAACAAAAGGGGGAAAAGACACGTTATGAAGAACAGCATAGGCAAATGCCCAGAGATAAAACTGCATGGCATAGAGTGCGGGTAGGTTGGATAGAAGGCAGGATGAATATGACAAGCACTGGAAATGAGGTTAGACAGATGGGCAAGGGTCCTGGAGACGTGACTGTTAGAAAGAGTCCTACACAGTGCTCAAAGTACACATCCCTCAAATATTTCTGGATCAACAACCCTAGACATGCCTAGGCGATTTACATGTCTAAGCATATCTGACAGCAGTCTGTTGGGCGGATCTGCCAAGAGCACATCCATTCAAGGGCTGGCATGGGGAAATATCAAGGGAAACATCTCAAAAGAAGGAAGGAGCCAGGCATGAAGGGATCAGCTTTGGAGCTGAGTCTCGGTTGCTGGAGGAATCAGCGATTCTGAACGCAATGTGGTTTCTGATAGTCTCGCGTGACTTCAGCCCAGCTTCAAGGATCTGTTTTGGGACCTAGAGTAGGAGGGAATGTTGATAAAGAGATGGGGAAGTTCAATAAGTACCATCTAGTATCACTGCTTCATAAATTTCTTTAAAATATAAGACAGGAACTGTCCTACTTGGAATGCTCTTTAAACACAGGAAGGAACATTCTCTCTTTCCACTTGGCCAGGGAGCACAGGGCGCAGTGGCATCCTAACAGCTGCACTAATGCTGCTGCCCGTGAGGATAACAATGGCTACCTCAGACAGGGACCCAGAGTCTATCAGAGCACGGGCAGCATGGGCAGGAGAACTTGCCCTTGAAGCCTGGCTGCAGACCAGTTCAAACCCATCTGAACCACCATTTGGGGTAACCAGGAACTCCTCTCTTCATGGTTTTTGCCTTGCAATCGCTACGGTATTATTTGAGCTGATTCTCACACCAGACACTCAGCAGATGCTCAATAACCATTTATTATATCCAGTTCAATTTACCTTTGCATCCAGTGCAAAGAATTATCAACTAAATATAAATCAGCAAAGCCTCAGTTGTCCATATTCCAGACAAAATATGCAATATATAAGCTACTCTCCTTCCAAAAAACTGTCACATAACATCTCCCTTCAAGAACATTCTATGCTATGTTAAATTTTAATTTTTTTATCCCAGAAACATCATTGACTCTCCAGACTGCTCTCCTATAGAAACAGAGTTATCCTCCAGACCTCTGCAGGAGGATGGTCACCATGGCCCATTCCTCACTCTGGTTCCCTGATATACTCTAAGAATTTCAGTTCTGACTTTCCAGTAAGATGTTTAGCTCACAGCAAAACCCAGCACAGAACAATGAACACTTTTACAAGACATTCCTAGGTTTGACCTATTGAAAGTAGAACTCCCTTGATTCCAGACTGTCACAAAGTGGTGAGGAAGATGGAAGGAAGGAGCAGAAAGGCTCAGTAATGGTCTTAAAATAAGCTCTCCAGAAATACTGTTTTTTTTTTTTTTTTTTGCTCATTTTAAGCTGTCACCAACGTTTCGACATTAATGTTTGATTTCCTGTTTTCTTCTTGCCTGCTATAGATGTTGAAACAAAGTCCCCTCTTTGCAGAAAGTATCATATATATATTTTTTTTTCCCTGTGCTCTGATCGGTGAACATCTTAAATAGGGCTTCTTTTGCAGATTGCATGTTAATGTCATGGAGGGGAACCTGACATGTGAGTGCTGTCACACATCAATCATTTCCTAGTGTTCTGTGCTGTGAAGTGTGCATTGATTATTCATTGCTGTATCTTCTTCCTGAGCTCCCCTGGTGAAGAGAAAGAGCATTCTTTAAATATGGAGACTTTAAAGAGGAGCATTTTACAAAGGCAATTACAAAATCTCACTTCACAATCACTGGTGATTTCATGTGCCATTCTGAGACTGTTGAGTGTCCCCTGCCCAAATTCTGCACCATTCTCCAATGATGCCTTTATTTGCTTCACTGATGTTAAACCTCTTCAGGGATTTCCTTCCCAAAGTTTCCACCTATCACCAATAGTTCAGGGGCAAGAAAGAAGAAATCGTTTGCATCTCTTGAGAGTTGAATTATACCAGAATAAAATTGACAGGGCAGGAGTGATTGAGGGAAAAATGCTTTTTAAGAGAAGTCTCCAATTTGGTATTTCACATTCTGGGCTCTGAAGTTCCAAGGGGGTCATTGCATGAAATGGGGAAGCCAAGGAAGATATTACTGACAAGGCTGACTTCTATTCCCTATTTCTAGAATAACTGCTGCATTGTTTGCCTCAAATTATCAGAGCTAGAGCTTTATGCCTAAAAACTTGCCCCTGCCCCCAGCATAAACTGTAGATCTTGATCAGCTGGTCAATTCTAGGCGAATTGCAATTCTTTCAAATTCCTTAAAAATAAAGATATTGTTTGCTTTCTGCTAAAAGTAGCAATATAAACTACCATGTTTTAAAGACCTTCTATGGGTTTCCCTTCTGAATCAGCCAATAAAGAATCTGCCTGCAGTGCAGGAGACCTGGAATCAAACCCTGAGTTTGGAGGATCCCGTGGAGAAGGACATAACTACCCATTCCACGGACTGAGGAACCTGGTGGGCTGCAATCCATGGGGTCACAAAGAGTCGGACACCACTGCTTGACTAACACTTTCGTAGGGCAGATATGATAGTAGAATCATCCACACACATTTATGTTGATCCATCTTACAAGCTGAGAGTGGTCATCTTGCGCAGTTTAGAGATAAGCAAACAGATGATCAGGTAGGTTCAGTGCCTTGGCCAAGGCCACAGACTGGTAGGCAGATTCAGCCTCGTGCCCACCTGGCTCCTTCCCACTTTGGAACCTCTGGGACCTTTCCCTACCATCAGGATGTAGAGAGAGAGACAGGCACACGTCTTAATGTCAGTGAGTGAGTTACAGTATTTTTCTGTAAAACAATGCACAGGATGCATGCTGTTAGGTTTAAGATTTTTCTAGACCAAAAAAGGTAAGGTGTTGATGGGATCTTGGTATGAAAAACCTTGGCCATTTTGCTTGTGAGCTGGAGTGTCGCAATATAGCAGAAAACGTCTCAGAAATGTTTGGTTATTTATTGCTGGAGAATGAATCACCCCTAGCTTAGAAATCTAAATGTAGAAAAACAGCATTTATTTGCTGACAATTTTGGAATTTGGCTCGGGCTGCAGTCTTCAGTCCTTATAGCATCTGAAGGGATGGTTTGACTCTGGCCAACAGATGTGCTTTCAAGATGGCTCATGCACAGGGCGCTTCTCAAGTTGGTGCTGGCCATTCCCTGGGAGCTCAGCCTGAGCCTGGAATTGCCCCCAAATGGCTCTCCATACGGCTAGTTGGACTTCCCTCAGAATGAGACCTGGGTTCTGACAGGAAGTATACCAAGAGCTAAATTCAAAAGAATAAGACCCACTGCACAAACACAGACCAAGCCTCAGCTTACGTTACACTAGCAGTACACTAAAGCTATGGGCTTCCCTGGTGGCTCACGTGGTCAAGAATTTGCCTGTAATGCAGGAGACCCAGGTTTGATCCCTGGGTCAGGAAGATCCCCTGGAGAAGGGAATGGCAACCCACTCCAGTATTCTTGCCTGAAGAATTCCACCGACCGAGGACCTTGGCGAGCTACAGTCCACGGAGTCGCGGAGAGCCGGACGTGGCTGAGTGACTAACACACAACACACACACACACTAAAGCTAGATTCACGGCCAAGCTCAGTCAGTATGGGAGGAAATCACACAAGAGAGGGCATACCAGAAGATCTGGTTCGCTGGGGACCACCCAAGTAGCATTATTTTTATCAGAAACATATTGACTTTGATCTGAATAGAGGCTCTAGCCAATCCTTCCTTTGTAAATTTGAGAAAGTTTTTTTTAACCACCTCTGCTTTTTTCTTTCCCAATCTGGAAGGATGGGTTAACAAAATTTACCTCACACATCTGATTAATTGCTGTAACTTCCCCATTCACGTGGGATTAGTGTTCACCTCTTTCAGAGTCTGGTAAGTCTTAATTAATACTAATAAAAGAAATCAGGGACTGATGACCACAGAACATGGAGATCCAGAAGTTGGGTAAGGGTTGCCAGCCTCACATCATTCAAATCACAGAGCCCTGTTGCGTTTTCTTATGAAGAAAAACTAAGAGGCTTCAAAGGGCTTTACAGGTGCTTGGCATGAAAGAAGAATGACTATGTGGGAACAGCACAACTGATTGCAAAGATTTCAGTCTTGGGAGCAAACAAAGACTGAAAATAAATCTCACTCTTGCAAGAAAATTCACTCAGTGAATGCGTTTCCCTGGAAACACAAATGTTGTTAGCCTCAGTTTGTATATTTTAAAAGTGAAATGTTGAAAAGGGAAATAAGGTATTAACTATCAAGTGTCTCTCATACAGACTTATGCAATGGTGTGTACTCAATAAATGATACTGGTCTTGCACTTGTTATCACTATTAAATGACTAGTGACAAAAAAATATCAAAACCTTAAAAGATGCCAAATTGCTCATATCTTCATTTTCTTTGAACTTTGCGTCAGGCTTTCAATACATCTGTTCTAGATTCTGCTTTGTAATCAGTCTCAAGTCCCATCCGTTTTACGTGATATTCTACACACTTCTCTCTCAGAACCTAACTTTTTCTCATAAAATGTGTAAAAGAATGCTCCAATGAGATAGGGAGTAATTACACACTATTTGGTGTTTTATAATTGAATAAGAACTTTTAATACTGGAATTATTACCCTGTTCAGTTCAGTTCAGTTGTTCAGTCATGTCCAACTCTTTGTATCCCCATGGACTGCAGCCTGCCAGGCCTCCCTGTCCATCAACAACTCCCGGAGTTTACCCAAACTCATCTCCATTGAGTCGGTGATGCCATCTAACCATCTCATCCTCTGTCATCCCCTTCTCCTCCTGCCTTCAATCTTTCCCAGCATCAGGGTCTTTTCAAATGAGTCAGCTCTTCACATCAGGTGGCCAAAAATATTGGAGTTTCAGCTTCAACATGAGTCCTTCCAATGAACACTCAGGACTGATCTCCTTTAGGATAGACTGGTTGGATCTCCTTGAGTCCAAGGGACTCTCAAAAGTCTTCTTCAATACCACAGTCCAAAAGCATCCGTTCTTCAGTGCTCAGCTTTCCTTATAGTCCAACCGTCACATCCATACATGACTGCAGGAAAAACCATAGCCTTGACTAGATGGACCTTTGTTGGCAAAGTAATGCCTTTGCTTTTTAATATGCTGTCTAGGTTAGTCATAGCTTTTCTTCCAAGGAGCAAGTGTCTTTTAATTTCATGGCTGCAGTCACCATCTGCAGTGATTTTGGATCCCCCCAAAATAAAGTCTGTCACTGTTTCCATTGTTTCCCCATCTATTTGCCATAAAGTGATGGGACTGGATACCATGATCTTAGTTTTCTGAATGTTGAGTTTTAAGCCAACTTTTTCACTCTCCTCTTTCACTTTAATCAAGAGGCTCTTTAGTTCTTCTTTGCTTTCTGCCATAAGGGTGATGTCATTTGCATATCTGAGGTTATTGATATTTCTCCTGGCAATCTGGATTCTAGCTTGTGCTTCATCCAGCCCAGAATTACACATGATGTACTCTGCATATAAGTTAAATAAGCAGGATGACAATATTCAGCCTTGACATATTCCTTTCTTGATTTGGAACCAGTCTGTTGTTCCATATCCAGTTCTAACTGTTGTTTCTTGACCTTCATACAATCTTTCATTGGCTCAGTGTTATTTCTTAAATTTTCTCATGAAACATCTTCATGTGTCAGAATCCTGCTAAAGTAGGATGTTTAGCAGTAGAGACAATGGTTAAAAGGAGGCATAATTCTGCATTTGGATAAGAAGTATCATGTATTTTTTAAATTTCTCAGTGAGACAGTTCCATATTTTAATAAGTTAATACAGATTCATGGTATGTTGGGGCAAGGAGGTTCCTGGGAGAGTAGTTTACTTATAGGTATGGACAAAAACTTTTTTTTCTTTTTATTTATTTATTTTTTATTTTACTTTACAATACTGTATTGGTTTTGCCATACATTGACATGAATCTGCCACGGATGTACATGAATTCCAATCCTGAACCCCCCTCCCACCTTTCTCCCCATATCATCTCTCTGGGTAAACCCAGTGCACCAGCCCCAAGCATCCTATATCCTGTATCGAACCTAGACTGGCAATTCATTTCTTACATGATAGTATACACGTTTCAATGCCATTCTCCCACATCATCCCACCCTCTCCCTCTCCCACAGAGTCCAAAAGTCTGTTCTATACATCTGTGTCTCTTTTGCTGTCTCACATACAGGGTTATCATTACCATCTTTCTAAATTCCATATATATGTGTTAGTATACTCTATTGGTATTTTTCTTTCTGGATTACTTCGCTCTGTATATTCGGCTCCAGTTTCATCCACCTCATTAGAACCGATTCAAATGTATTCTTTTTAACGGCTGAGTAATATTTCATTGTGTATATGTACCACATATACACATTAGCCATTCGTCTGCTGATGGACATCTAGGTTGCTTCCGTGTCCTGACTATTATAAACAGTGCTGCAATGGACAAAAACTTCTAAGGGCTGAATAGTAAATATTTTAGGCTTTGAGGGACCATCTGTCTCTGAAGCAACTGTGAGTAGTTTCTGCCTTTGTAGTACAAAGCAGCCATAGACAGTACACAAATGAGTATTATTTTATTCCAATAAATCTTTACTTACCAAAGTGGGTGGACTACATTTGGCTCATGACTGTAGTGTGCCAACAGAGCTTTACTAGCCACAGAGCTTAATATTTAGCAGCAAAAATGCTCTATCTCATCTTTATTGAAATCTTCTGAGAGTTACCATGTCACTATATATGTTTATCTTTGATTCTGTTGACTAATTATTTTGAGCAAAGAGAAGATCTTCTGCACAGCAGCAACTGTCACTCAGTCATTGACTCCAAATGAAACATAATGTAGCAATTCTTGGTCGCCGAGAATAACTGGGTTGGATATTCAGAATAAATCACTTTATAGATTCACAGTGTATATAGGTAGAAAAGCCAGTGTTTCAAATAGTCTCAATCTTGCATCTTCTATTACTCCATTATTTACCTATCAAGTTGGGGGATGGGACATACTCAGTTGTCAATAAAGTCACTCCTAGTCCTAGATATCTAGGATTAGTTGTAAAATTTAGTACTGTCAGTTCCTCCCGAAGAGTTCATTTCTTCATTCATTCAGTAAATATGTATTAGACAATTATGAAGGCTCAGTCACGGTTCTTGCCTATGTATGTAATGGAGAAGGCAATGGCACCCCACTCCAGTACTCTTGCCTGGAAAATCCCATGGATGTATATAATAGTCATTGAATAAAACTGAATCAGTTTTTAGTCTCAGGGACTGTATGTTCTAACAGAGGGGAGGAAAGCAGGAGGGAGGGAGGGAGGGAGGGAAGAAAAGAAAGGAAACAAAGAAGGGAGGAAGGTCATTCATAGGCAAGGGGACCAACTAGTACAAAGATAGGAGCTGGACATGTTCAAAAAGCAGAAAATGGTCCTAAGTAAACATTGCATAAGATAAGAGGGGTGGCAGAGGAGACTGAATATGTGGATGCTAAATGCATAACACAGGGCTTAGTAACTCATGGGAGAGTCTATTCTAAATCCAACAGAAATCTATTGGGGAGTTTGACACAGAGAAATCACTGGGGGGAAGGAAGGAAAAATTATTGAGATAGGAAAAAAGCTCAACATTTTCAAAATATTTTACATTTCTTTAGTATGCTTGCTACAGTACAGAAGTTATTCCAAGAGGGAAAATAGCCCTTATAAGAAAATGGTGTTGTCACAATGGGTAGGCATTTAGGAATGGGATGTCAGAGAAAGGAAAGGTGGAGATTCATGCTATGCATTGTGAAATATTTGATAAAAAGTCTTTCTGAACTTGCAGCTCTGGGTTTCCCTGGTAGCTCAGCTGGTGAAGAATCCGCCTGCAAATGCAGGAGACCCTGGTTCCATTCCTGGGTCAGGAAGATCCCCTGGAGAAGTGATAGGCTACCGACTCCAGCATTCTTGCCTGGAGAATCCCCATGGACAGAGGAGCCTGGCGGGCTACAGTCCATGGGGTCACAAAGAGTCGGCCACCGCTGAGTAACTTAACAACACAGCACATTTCTGGGGCAGTTGGCTGCAAAATTTAACGCATTCATATGCATTGATTACTGTTAGGCTGTCTTTAGAGAAGTATTACAAAGAAGAGGTGAGCTCAGGTGAGAACTAGCTCTTTGCAAGCAGAAACTAACATGTAATTAGAGAATTAAGAGATTGTGGATTTTCCAGAGTTAGACAAGCCATATGACTGGAAGGGCGGTTGATAGGGTCCTTCCCTCAACCAGCTCAACCCCATCCGAGATCCAATAAAGACATTTGCACAGCAACTGCAGATCCTGAATTTTGAACAGTGCTTTGCGTCAGAGGACGAGGAGGAAACGGATATGTTCTGGCCAAAAAGGTGGAACATACAGAAACTAGGTAGTTTTCTCTTCATCCCTTTCTCTTTGGCAGTTCCGTTTAAATTTAGCCATGAGGGACCTCCCAGGTGGTCCAGTGGTTAAGAGTCCACCTTGCAACGCTAGGGATGGGGGTTCAGTCCCTGGTGGGGGAACTAGGATCCCACGTGCCTCAGAACAACTGAGCCCACGTGCTGCAGCTAGAGAGCCTGCAAGTCCAAACTGCTGGAGCTCACACTCTGGAAGCCATGCGCCACAACCCTGAGCCCCTTCATACGCCGGCCCAGGGGCCACAGCTGGGAAATCTGTGCGTTACAATAAAATATCTCACAATGACACAAGGAAGATCCTGTACGTCACAGCTGGAACCCAATGCAGCCAAATAAATACATAAATATTTTTAAAAGTAAAATAACATTTTGCCATGAAATGTAGTTACCAGTGAGCTCTGTGACCTTTAGGACTGTCCATAGGAATCTTCCCGGCATGGTCCTCCAAGCTTTTTTTCCTTCTGTCTGTTTGATAAGGATGGATGCGGTGATCTCAATAATTATCTGTTCTAGATGGTAGATGATGAGATTAGAACCCTTAAACACCACCTTGAAATGAGCCACTGTTGATCAGGAACACCTCTTTTTAGCTTTAACTGAATGAGAAACACACTTCTCTATTCTTGGACCATCATGGGGTTCTTACATCATTGCACATGTGCGTGCATACTCAAGTCACTTCAGTCGTGTCAGACTCTTTGTGACCCTATGGACTGTAGCCCACTAGGCTCCTCTGTCCATGGAATTCTCCAGGCAAGAATACTGGAGTGGGTTTCCATGCCCTTCTCCCAGAGATCTTTCCAACCCGGAGGTCAAACTCGTGTCTGACTTAGTCTCCTGCATTGCAGGCAGATTCTTTACCCACTGAGCCACCTGGGAAGCCCTTTACAGCACTACCTTAACTAAAATGAGAAATAGTTTTGGAAAAGAGGGAAGCAAAATTGGGAGTGTTTTACTATTTTTGTTTGTTTGTTAGGTTCAAGATGACTGTTAGATCAAAAGAAAGACTTGTTAGCACTTGGAATGTTAAGTCTGGGACTCCAGGGAGAGGTCAACGGTGGAAATTTGGAAGCCACTGAAGTCTGGATGATATTTAAAGCCATGGGGCCCAGTTTACAGTGGAGACCCAAGGCTGATCCACAAGTCAGCATTCACAGTCAGAAGAAAAGAAGGAGCCAGAGGGAAGGCCAGGAAGCACCATCTAGTGAGGAAGGAGGAAAACTGGGAATGAGTGATGTCACCAATGGTAAATCCCGCTTAAATACAAGTTCACATCTGAGGTTTCTAAAATACACACTACCGCAGGGGTCTCTCTGGGAGGCAAAACGTTGCAACCCCTGGGGTAGAATGTCAAAGTTTGTTTCTACAGGAATAAACTGCAAAGGAAACCACCAGCTCAGTAGACCGCACACCTGTGTTTTCTGAAGTCCTTCTCTCAAGGGAATAGTGAGTCAGAACATATGAATTTAACACTCATGTTGCAATCCCCTGAGTACGAACAGGGCTACATAAACAACCATTTCCTGTAACCTCAGACCATACATCCAGTTCTCACCTCGTGCTTGTCACCCACACACACTGACAGGTTTTCTTCCACTACAAGTTTCGAGCCATCCAAAAAAAAAAAAAAAAAAAATGCAGGTGAGCAAGAGAGAACAGTGTAAGTGCCCACCATGAGAATTTCACAGGCAAAGCACTCAGTTCCACAAAGAGGAGATAACAGCAGTGAAATAATCACTCTCACAGTCTTTTCACATTCAGATGATGGGGTTGAGAAAAGACCACTTGTTCAAGGCTGGAACAAAACATGGGAACACCAAGGAAATTTATGGATTGTTCCAAGTTCAGCTTTGGGTCATTTTCCATCAAGTATCTGGTCAATGAAGAAAAAACATGTTCCCTTGAAAGGTAATGAGTCTTTACCTTGTTATTTCGATTCTTGAAGGATCAATCTAAAGAAACCCCAAATTTCCATGATAAATAAAACAAAAGGTAGTTTTCTCTCTTCCCCACCCCCCACTCAAAAGGGTCCAGAGGTGATGAGTGTTCTAGAGAGGAGAGGGTAGTTCTTTATCATCTGCAGGTGGCTTCCATGTTAGAATCCAAGGTGACTGTCTCCATTTCTTCCCTAAAGGAAGAAAGGGTAAAAGAGAGGAAGTGAAGAGCTAGGAGACATTCCTTAAAGGAAATGACATCATGTCACACACACACCACTTCTCCACATATTCCTTTGGCAAGAACTTAAGCACAAACCTATCTTCAAGGGAGCTGCGCCATGTGGGATCTGTAGCCAAAAAGCCAAGTGCTTTGATAAAAGTGACATGCAGTTTGTAGGGTAAGGCTTCCATCCTAAAAGCAAGATTGGGAGAATGGATTCTGGAGGATAATTAGCAGCCTGAACCACAATGTTCAAAACAAGATCCGAGTTTCATGGTCTCATATTGGACTGCCATTTTGGACTTCTGAAAACCTAACCTCAAGCTCTAGGCCACCATCGTCTGACTTCTTTTCTCCTTTCAGGCTACCCATGGATTCTTTTAAAATTAACCTCAATGGTATAAACAAATTTATGGCATCTCGTTATTAGTATTTACCCTGAACGTCCCTGAATCTCAGGCTTACGGTAGAAATAAAAATCGAGTTTGCTGTATGTGAGAAAAAACTCTATTCAATGGGTAAGAATCCTTGTAGGAATTGAACTGAGTAGCAGGCCAAAGCCAGATTTCAGAAAAGAGACAAAGAGCCTGATGCATCAGTTTTCATAGTTTCCCCTTCTAAAGATCTGATAGAAGCCAAAACAGTGTGGCCACATGGTCGTATATTTGCTTGAATATGTTAACATGAGAAAACTTAATTTTAGGTGTTTACAATTATCATGTCCGTGTGTTGGCAAGCTCCCAAGGTGGTTCCCAAATGTCTTAGTCACCTCCGACTGCTATCATAAAATTCAGTAGAACTAATTGGCTTAAACAAGATTCGTTTCTCATAGTTCTGAGGCCTGGAAAGGCCAGGATTAAGGGGTCAGCCAGATTCAGTTCCCAGGGAGATACTGGCTTGCAGAGAGCTACCTTCTCAGCGTGTGTACCTTCTCACACGGTGGAAAGAAAGAGAGCTCTGGTTTCCCTTTCTCTTCAAGGACTCTAATCTCATCATCATTACGATTTCATCTAAACTGAATCATCTCCCAAAGGCCCAGTCTCCTAATATCACCCCATGGAGGTCAGAACCTCAACATAGGAACCTGGAGAGATGCATACCTTGAGTCTATACTAATCCTTGATCCTTATCTCTTAGTGTTTATTCCCATGTTGTTATTTTATAATAAATAAGTTTACTTCTGCAACCATGAGTGAGTGTGACTTTTGAGAGCAAGTCATAGTAGACATTCCTGCTTCTATCTTATACTCTTGGATTGCTTAGCAGAAAACCTGTCACAATAGAATGGCACTCAAGCAGCTCTGTTTAGAGACCCATGTGTACAGAAACCTTTTTGTCAGTACCAAATTTCCCTCCATGGAAATGAGCCAACATAGAGGTTGATTCTCTAGCCCAACTCTTAATCTTCCAGCTGAAGCTCTGACATCATCAAGCAGAGATAAGCCATCACTTCTGTGCCCTGTCTGAATTCTTGACCCACAGGAACCAAGGCATAATGTTTGTTTCAAGCCGCTAATTTTGGGGGTGATTTGTTCTGCCACAACAGATGACATCTTTTCATTCTTATTTCTTATCCATTACATTTTTTCTAGTGTTGAATGGCACTGGAATAGCCATGGGCATTTGGAGGATTAGCTAAGGGATATTTTGGGAATACTTATAGCTTTTGGTAACTGGAAAATATTTATGGGCTTTGCAGCCAATATTGTGTATAGATAAATTACTTACAGCTCTCTCAGCCTAAGTACAGCTCCCAAGTTTTCTGTATAACCCACTATAACAACTCATATAGCATCAAGACATAAAGCCAATAGCTATTTCACAATAATAATATGAACTCTGGAAACTGACAACTTATAGACCAAGTAGGAGAAACAAGGTGTAAACCACACAAAGTCAGAATAGCCAGAACGGTCTGTGGAAAACTCCCTCATTCAAACATGCAAGATTTTAAGTGGAAGATTCTTTTCTCATTAATACCCAATCAAAATCAGGAGGTTCTCTATTAACAGAAATATATATAATAATATGGTTTATAAAATTTCAGGCCCATCATACTTCTCTTTTTTACAGGAATTACACAAATATAATTTAACAAAACTCCCCTATTCAGAGTAGAATATCCTATGGTACTACCACAAATAAAGAATATATCTGTGTGGGAAATCGCATGTTTTTAATATCCTAACTAAGAAATTTAATGAAAAAAATCAACCATGCAGGAAAAAATATCTTTCAAATACTTTTATTAAAGTAATATAATAAAAGCATTGTAATATGGAGAAATGGTAAAAGAATACACAGCCAAAAAATGTTATAGAGAGGTGTATTAGGTTACTTTTTTCCTAAAAGAACATATTTATCATGATGACACAGAAATCTTCATATACAAAGCACAATCCTTTCACACCCTAAAATATATACATGTACACATTGTACATACATTTATATTATCAATATAAAATATGTAACATTTCTAAGGATGGCAAATAGAAAACCGATAAATGTCTCAATTCTAAAACATCTAGTTACAATTAAGTTCAGGTGAATAGTTTGACAATAAGAAAGAGGCAAAGACAGACAAGAAAAACAATTATATACGTTTCAGTTATAGATTTGAGCTTGTTTGGGGGGATCTATCCTTTAGACAAAATGAAAATGCAACATACCAAAATTTATGGGATGCAGCAAAAGCAGGTCTAAGAGGGAAGTTCACAGTGATAAATGCCAAAGTCTGGAAACAAGCGTAAAGGGTCAAAGAAACAATCTAACTTCATGCCTCAGGGAACTAGAAACAGAAGGAAACCCAAGGTTAGAGAGAATGAAATTACAAAGATGAGAGCAGAAATAAGTGAAGTGGTAGCTAAGAGGAACATAGGAAGGATCGAGGAAAATAGAAGCATTAAAAAGATAAGCAAAATTGAAAAGCCTGTAACTCTTCTTCATCCTAAATCATGAAGGATAAAAGAACCAGAGCTCAAATAAAAAAGAAATGAAAGAAGAAATGTTAGAACTGATACCACAGACATGCAAAGAGGCTATATGAACTAGCTATATACCAACAAGTTTGACAGCCTAGAAGAATAAGAGAAATTCCTAGAAACACACAACCTACTGAAAATGAATCATGAAAAAAAAGAAAGTCTTGAGAATGCCCTGGTTTTCTAGTGGTTAGGCCCTGTTTCCACTGCAGAGGGTATACATTCAACCCCTGATGGGGAAACTAAGATCTGGAAAGCCATGCAGCATGACCAAAAAGAAATGAAAGAAATAGAAAATCTTAACAGATTGATTACAAGTAAGAAGACTGAATAAATAATGAATAAATAAATGTCCAGGACCAGATGTCTTCATTTGTGAATTCTTCCAAACATTCAAAGAAGAATTACTATCAATCATTCTCAGACTCTTCCAAAAATCAGAAGGAATGCTTCCAAAGTCATTTTACAAGGCAAACCCAAACCAGACAAGTGTGCCACAAGAAAAGAACATTATACAATATTTCTAATAAACTTACATGTAAAAATTCTCAACAAAATATTAGCAAGCCAAATTCAATAATACATTAATATGATCATACACCATCATCAAGTGGAATTTATTCCAAGAATGCAAGGATGGTTCAAATATGCAAATCAATCAGTGTGATATACCACATTAACAAAATTAAGAACAAAAATCCGATAGGAATCTCAATCAATGTGGGAAGATCATCTCACTTATTGTTGTGATCAAGTCTCAATGTGTGTATCAATATATCTATCAAATCATCATGACCTATATCTGAAATTGATATAATGTTATATGTCAATCACAAGTGAAGTAATGAGGAAAGACTATATAGTCAAAAATAAAGGGGAAATGTACTAGATAAGTTTAATTGTTAGTTACCTGATGAAAACTATATTATGCTATAACTCCAGATTTTGTGATGCTTACAATGTTTCCAGTTTTTTGTAGCATTCTCTCTTCCTAAATAGTATTTACTTTTTGGCTTAATTTTGCATTCATGATTTTTGTTGTTGTTCAGTTGCTCTGTCACATCTGACTCTTTGTGACCCCATGGACTGCAGCACGCCAGGTTTCCCCGCCCTTCACCATCTCCCAGAGCTTGCTCAAGCTCATGTCCATTGAATCAGTGATGCCATCCAACCATCTCATCCTCTGTCATCCCCTTTTCCTCCTGCCTTCAATCTTTCATGATTTTATATTCCTCTTAAGAAGGGTTCCCAATATTGAATAAATTTCAGACCCCACAAAACCTGAGTCTCCTCCTACCTAGTAATCTTTGCTTTTAGAATTCCCTCAACATGAATGCCTCTCTATCCATGTCTTTTTTTTAGTTAATTTTTTATTGGAGTATTATTATTTTACCATGTTGTGTTAGTTTCTATTGTACAGAAAAATTAATCAGCCATACATATCCATATTGTGATGTGGTGGTTTAGTTGCTAAGTCATGTCTGACTCTTTGTGACCCCATGGACTGTAGCCTGCGGCTCCTCTGTCCATGGGATTTTCCAGGCAAGAATACTGGCGTGGGTTGTCATTTCCTGCTCCAGGGGATCTTCCTGACCCTGGGTTGGAAACCGCATCTCCTGCATTGCAGGCAAAATCTTTACCGACTGTACCACCAGGAAAGCCCTACATATACATATATTCCCTCTGGTTTGGACTCCCTTTATTCGCATCTTTGTTCATTCATTCACTGATAAATATCCAGCTCCATTCATGCCTTTACTGTGAGGAGCTTTTCGAATGCCATCACTGGGATGAAGCAGTCCTTGCTTTGGACCACAGGAGTCAGCATCTTCTGCCTTCTCTATGTTGCTGACGCTCTTGTTCCTCCCTCCCATTGGCAAGCTCCCTGAGGGCATACAGAGACTCCTATTTGTTTTTAGATCACGCACAGATTCAGCAAATTCTGGTACTGAGGAGATGCTTGTTCACAATCAACAGCGCAGGTCCACACCGGGATCTGAGATTCACAGAGCACTCAAACCATTTCTTCTGTTTTAATCTGCTTCTGGCTTTATTGTTCTTTGCTGAATTTCACTAAAGATTGACTTTTTTCCTCAACTGGTTGACTTGAAACCTCAAGTGCCTACTAAAAGGTATGGTAGGCAGAATATTGGCCCCCGAAAACTCCACATGTCAATGCCTGGATCCTGTGAATATGTTCTTTTACATGACAAAGAGGATTTAATGTTACAAATGGAAATAAGATTGCCTATTAGCTGACCTTAATGTAGAGATATTATCCTGAATTATCCAAAGAGGTCCAAAGGCCTTGGCTCAACATTACTGATTCTGAAGATGAAGGAACGAGGCCATGAAAGAAGGAATACAGAAAGTTTCTGAAAGCCCGGTCAGGTAAGGAAAGGAATTCTCCTCTAGAGTCTCAAGAAGCTACACAGCCCTGTGTGTGTGTGCTCAGTCGGGTCCAACTCTTTTGTGACCCCATGGATTGCAGCCGACCAGACTCCTCTGTCCATGGTATTTTCCAGCAAAATTACTGAGTTGCCATTTCCTCCTCCAGGGGATCTTCCCAATCTAGGGATCAAACTCCCATTGGCAGGTGGATTCTTAACCATTGAGCCGTCTGGGAAGCCCAACACAGCACTGCTGAAACCTTAATTTGAGCCCAGTGAAACCCATTTGGAATTTCTGATCTCTAATAAGTTAGTTCAGTCGCTCAGTTGTGTCTGACCCTTTGCGACCCCATGGACTGCAGCCTGCCAGGCCTCCCGGTCCATCACCAATTCCTGGAGTTTGCTCAAACTCATGTCCATTGAGTCGGTGATGCCATCCAGCCATCTCATCCTCTGTCGTCCCCTTCTCCTCCTGCCTTCAATCTTTCCCAGCATCAGGGTCTTTTCAAATGAGTCAGTTCTTCGCATCAGGTGGTCAAAGTATTGGAGTTTCAGCTTCAGCATCAGTCCTTCCAATGATCATTCAGGACTGATTTCCTTTAGGATGGACTGGTTGGATCTCCTTGCAGTCCAAGGGATTCTAGAGCTCTAAGATAATAAATTCATATTTGTTTTTATAAGTCATTAAAATTATGGTAATTTGTTATACCAGCAATCGATAATTCATACAATATAGTATGTCTATGTAGTATAAACCTTTGCTTAACTATAAATCATATTCAGATAGTACCTCAAGTGTGGTGCTTATTGAAATCAATTTTGAAAATGTGTTTCGAAATTGGTATGAGGTAAATAACTCTTAGCTTACCAGCAAGTGTTCCCTTTGGGAGAAGCCTGGCCCTGCTAAAATTAATCCAGCAGGCTTGGAATCCAGCCAGATATCCCCAGGATTTTAGCTGAGATCAATTAAAGGGAAAAGCTCGAATGGGTTTAAATACTCAGCTAAATAACATAAATAACCCAGTGCTCATGTAACATCTTGCACTTTGAAAGCTTTCACTTATTAATACTCCCTTGGGTTTGGTTATTGAATATTTACATTCCAAGGAAGGCAAAAACATCAGGAAAATAAATAATTTCTTCTAAGTTTAACATACTGGCTATTAATGAATGAAATGAGTTAGTGGAAGCTGTGCACATTCACAAAATCTCTTCCAAAAATCAAAACTCTATTTTAAAAACGAGTCATGATATCAATGTATTTTTGAAGGTTTTCTGCTCTTGGGACAAACATTTTATCTGTCTAAGCCATTCAATGAATGGTTGATAAATTAACACAGTTTGTTTTTTTTTTCTTTCTTTTTTTGGGTGTGCTGGGTCCTCATTGCTGTGCGGGGCTTTCCTCTAGTTGTGGCAAGTGAGGGCTACTTTCAAGTTGTGGCGCATGGGCTTCTATTTGCTGGGGCTTCTCTTGTTGTGGAGCGCAGGGTCTAGACACATGGACTTCAGTAGCTGTGGCACTTGGGCTCAGGATTTGCTGCTCCCAGCTCTAGAGCACGGGATCAATAGATGTGGCTCACGGGCTTGGATGCTCCACAGCATGTGGGATCTTCCTGGATCAGGGGTCGAACCCGTGTCGTGCATTGGCAAGCAGATTCTTTACCACTGAGCCACCAAAGCCAATGAAGCTCATGCAGTTGCGTGTGTGTGTGTTTTAAGAATTTTTAGCTTTGAAAGGTTGAATTCAGGAAGACTCACCTTACACTCGAGTGAGCTTTCTTTCTTCTATCTCCTCAAAGGATTTTAACAAAAATAACAAGAAAATTCATTAACATGACTTGCATTTAAAGGCTATCACTTGGAAATTAGAGGATGTATCAGAAAGTATGAGACTAAAAGCGAAGAGTTAAGAGATTACTGTAGAAACATCTCTGATGTCTAGCAAGATCGGATATCTGTGCACTGGCATACTTAGCCACCTTGGAGGAAACAGAACTATCCCTCGCCAAACTGACACCATGTATACTGTGGGTTTCATTTCCACATTAGTAGACTGAAAGCTCTTTAAATATAATAAATCACATTGGCCTACATTTCTATCTTATATGTTAAAATCATTGCTAATATGAGCAATAATAATCATCTTGTTGTTCAGTGGCTAAGTCATGCCCAACTCTTTACAGCTTCAAGGACTGCAGCACACTAGGCTCCCCTATCCTTCACTGTCTCCCACAGTTTGCTCAAATTCATATCCATTGAGTCAGTGATGCCATCCAACCATTTCATCCTCTGCTGACCCCTTCTCCTCCTGCCCTCAATCTTTCCCAGCATCTGAGTCTAGGCCAATGAGTTGGCTCTTCTCATCAGGTGCCCAGAGTATTGGACCTTCAGCTTCAGCCTCAGTTCTTACAATGAATATTCAAGGTCGATTTCCTTTAGGGTTGACATTTGATCTCTTCGAGAGTCCAAGGAACTCTCAATGTTTTCTTTCAAAACGGTTAATGCCTTAGATGTGTGTCAGCTTCCATGTTTCTGGGGATGGTCATTGCAATGCTTTGATTGCTAGTCTCGGTATCTGAATTAAAGTGGCAGCCAGAAAAACAAAGAACAAGGAGAAAAGGAAAAACATATTTTCAAAGTTTTATTCCATTTTTCCGTCTTCTCAAACCCTTGACTTTCCCACCTCTCACATGCACAGTTAATAATATTTGACATTTATAGAGCTGCTTGCAAAATGAAGACACAGAAGGCTTAATGCACCATGGTAGGAAGCAGCGGGGAAATCAGCTCACAAGCCAGGTGCATGCTGCCACCTTTGATGTGGAATGTAACAGCTGGGCCACAGCTGGTGGGTAATGAGCATCAGATAATGGCTTAGAGCAGGAAGTGAAAAGAAATCCCTGGTCCAGCTGAAACTTCAAGGGCAGCAGGAGGTGCCAGCATGAGCAGAAATGCTGGAATGTTGCTGGGATACTTTTCTTACAAAATTTTCAGACTCCTTTGTGAAGAGTGGAGACAGACATTTTCCGGCTTGGCATAGGGCATCCTTGGTGGTCAGGAACTCGATCCTCCAAATCAGCCTTGACCAGTCAGATGAACGGCTTGAAGATGTGAAAGCACCAAGCCCAGAAATGGCGCAGACAGGCAACAGAGATGTCTCTGCCCTAGGGGCCTCTGCTGTGGAGGCAGAGTCAGAAAAGAGGGACTTCCTGGCCAGGGTACCTCAGCGGGCAGTTTTGCATCCAAGGATGAGGATAAGAACCATTGCTCTGAGGGTTAAAAGCAACATGGTCAATCCCGAACACTTTAAAGACCGCCTACCTCCTGGCGAGTCTGTCTCATCCCTGAAGGAATGAAACACTCATTCCAATCTGTTCATTTTTGACATTTTTAGTGGGTCTCCTCAAATTACCTTCAGGCAGTAAAGTAAGCAGGGATGAAGACTCCAACTTCTGGTTGTTGTTGTTGGCTCCCCCACCCCTTTTGCTATTCTTAGACAAAGGTTTGAAGAAGATAAAGGGGAGGAAATACATCTCTGGTTCACTTGGACCCACTGAGTCCTTTTGGCTGACAGTGATATAATAAAATCACTATAGATGTGATAAAGGTGATGCCAACCAAAGCCCAGGGTCCGGGCTCTGAGATGAGATTCTCAGGGCATGATGTACGATGGATCAAAGCCAAAGTGCAGCTCAGGGATCTCTTCCTGGAGAAAGAGTAAATGGGTTTCAGCAGGCTTGCAAACACTGATTAATCAATGCTTTGTTATGAAGCGCCATGTTAAAAAAGGATGCTATGACTACAGTCGATTGACTCAGCCAGAAACAATGACCTGGGGTGAGAGTTCCACATACACTAGGCTGGTGCAATATTGTTAAGACTGTGAGTGAGAGGTAGGCACAGTGGAGGTCATTTCCTGAAAGATGTTGTAAGCAGTTTTCTGATTTTACTTCTTCTGGAGTTTTAATTTTTTTATTTTATATCAGAGTATAGTTGATTAATGGGACTTCCCTGGTTGCTCAGAGAGTAAAGAATCAGCCTGCAACGTGGGAGACCTGAGTTCAATCCCTGGGTTGGGATGATCCCCTGGAGAAGAGAATGGCAACTCACTCCAGTATTCTTGTCTGGAGAATTCCTGGTGGGCTATAGCCCATGGGGTCACAAAGAGGTGGGCATGACTGAGCGACTAACACACACATGTAGTTGGTTAACCATCTTGTGTCAGCTTCACGTGTACAGCAAAGTGAGCCAGTTATACATATACTCATGTCTACTTTTTTTCAAATTCTTTTCCTATTTAGGTTATTACAGAATGTTAAGCGGTTCTCTGCGCTATACAGTAGGTCCTTATTGGTATATACTTTAAATACAGTGGCGTGTACATGTCTATGCCAAACTCTCGATCAATCCCTCTCCCAAAAGAAAAGCTTTCTTTCAATGTGCTTGTGGTATATACTGCATTTTCCTGCGACCCCATAGTCATTCAGTAGAGGAAAATTCTGCGGGCCCTCCCTGTGCCAACCACATTCTCTCCAGCAGTCTAGGTGATAGCAGGCATCTGGGGTTCTAGGACCTGGGTTCGTCAGCAATGCAGGTTCCTGGACTGTGTTTGAAGCAGTTCCTAAATTCCAGAAAATGTTCGGGGAATTTTCTAAACATCAACATTTATACTCTATCCACATCACTCCCTAGGAGGCAGACAATTTTACATTTATTTTTTCCATGGGGAATCTGAGACTTCCCGCAGTTAACTTCAGCACACTGCAGAAGGGGGTGTTTAATCTAAGTCTGCCTGGCTTCCAATGTAACAGCAAACATTTACCTGTGTTGTCATGTAATGCTTGGAACAGTCCTACCATTATCTGCATTTTATGGGTAATAAAAGTGGGACCCCATAAGGCTAAGTAACCTACATCGGTTGCTATGGCTACTGCATAGCAACACTAGGGTTCTTAGCCAGGCAGGCTCACCTCAGTCCTCTGCTGTCAGCAGCCCTCCTGTGCTCGAAAAGCCCAAGGCCTTCCACTGTCCTATACTCTCTCTCACTTCAGGACAGTGACCACCTCATGTATGAAAAGGTCTTTTTAATAAACGGAGAGAGAACGCTTCAGATGTGCTGCAATACACGGAAAGACAGCCACTGCAACCACCCTAGCAAATAGTGGGGGTGGGAGGGACAGCATGCTAGAAGATGACTGTGGGAGGGAACCAGGGAGCAGACCATGTAGAATCATGTAGATCATGGGAAGCGCAATTGTGAACAGAAACCCTCTGTGCTGGGAGAGAATTCCATTTAACCAAAGATGAAAAGGGGAGGTTTCATTTATGGGCTCCCACAACCTGGGAATTTTCCTGTCTACATAGGTCGTAGCTAGTGGTTGGACTAGACAGGCAGATTGAAGATGGGATATGAGAGGGGGGAATAAGGTGGTTGGATCAGTACAGAACTGAGAAGTTCATGAGAAAGAATGAGACCTTATAACACCAGGCTCCAGAATGAATGGATCTGTAATTTGGTTGAAAGTGTGAAAGTATTAGTCACTCAGTCATGTCCACCTCTGCAACCCCATGGACTGTAGCCCACCAGGCTCCTCTGTCTATGGAATCCTCCAGGCAAGAATACTGAAATGGGTAGCCATTCACTTATCCAGGAGGTCTTCCCGCACTAGGGATAGAACTCGGGTCTCCAGCATTGCAAGTGGATTCTTTACCATCTGAGCCACCAGGGAATATTCCCACTCCTGGGTATTTATACCCAGAGAAAACCAGAATTCAAAAAGATACATACACTCCAATGTTCGTTGCAGCATTATTAACAGTAGCCAAGCAAAGAAGTAACCTAAATTTTCATAACAGGGGAGCGGATAAAGGAGATGTGATATATGTGTGTGTATATATATACACACAATGGATTATTACTCAACCATAAGAAGGGACAGAATTGTGCTATTTGCAGAAGTATGGATGGATCTAGAGACCAGCATACAGAGTTAAGTTTTATGTCAGAAAGAGAAAAGCAAAACCATGTATCAATGCATATATGTGGAACCTAGAAAAGTGGTACAGATGAACTTACTTTCAAAGGAGAAATAGAGATACAGATGTAGAGAATAAATATATAGACACCAAGGGGATAAAGGACGGGGGGATGATTTAGGAGATTGGTATCAACAGATAAAAACACTACCATGCATAAAATAGATAACTAATGAGAATCTCAATGCTCCGTGGTGACCTAAACGGGAAAGAAATCCAAGAAAGAAGAAATACATGTAGACATACGGCTTTCCCAGTGGCTCTGTGGTAAAGAATTAGCCTGCGATGCAGGAGGCACGGCAGGAGGCATGACAGAAGACTTGTGTTCCATCCCTGGCTCGTGAAGATCTCCTGGAGAAGAAAGTGGCAACCCACTGCGGTATTCTTGCTTGGAAAATCCCATGGCAGAGGAACCTCATGGGCTATAGTCCATGGGGTTGCAAAACAGTCAGACGTGACTTAGGGAGTAAACAGCAATGTTGTCTATGTATAGCTGACTCACTTTGCTGTGCAGCAGAAACGAACACAACATTGTAAAGCAACTGTACTCCAATAAAAAGCTTTTTTATAAAAAAGAATCCCCTGGGGTGGAGAGAGGCTTTTTAAAATGCAGATTTCTGCTTTTTTGCTTAGTCACACTGCATCAAAATAACACAGGCTGGGCCTCCTCAGCCTCCCACAAGATTCCTTTGCACTCTTGGAACAGCTTTTGTTGAAGGTAGAGGTAATATTTTCAAGCTCTGAGAACAGGATGTATTGAGTTCCAGTCTGTGGTTTCATTACTTACCAAGTGATTTTGGAAAACAACATTGACTACTTTCGTCTAATCACTGGCAGTTATCACTCTCAGGGTTTCTCCACTTTTCCATGCACATCTCTTGTCATCTTTTTCATCTTCTGTTAGTGATCTTCCAGATAGATGCCTTTATGTCAGTTGGGGCCCAAGAGTGAAAGCAACATGGACTAAAGCTTCAGCCAAGCTCCGTGAGTGAGAAATAGAATGTAGGATAAATGTCAAGGTCATTTGCTATTGCAGCACAACCTAGTTGATCCTGCCTAATGTCATGCCCAGGAACCATGCCTTTCAAGTAGAAACCACATATTGATTTGAGCACCAAAAAAAAAGACCCTGAAGTGAGGAAAACAACGAAGTCAGTCTCCCAAGGTGGAGTCTCAACCCTGACTATGCCTTTAAATCCCTGGGGAGCTAGAGAGAAACATTAATGCCTGAGCCCATACATGAATCAATTAAGTCAACTTTTAGGTGTGCATTCCAGATAGGTGTATTTTTTGAGACCCCAGATCCTTCTCTGGTACATCCAAGGTTGAGAAGTGCTGGTGTCGTCAAATCCTTTTATATTTATAATGAGGACACTAAGTTACAGAGAGAAGAGACACCAGGGCTGGCCAGTGGCAAGGTCACAGTCTGTGATTTTGGAGGGCCAAACTTAGTATTTTTGCCAAAATAAACACTAACTAAAATTAGAATGATTCTATGTTGGCTTTAGAAAACTGACATTACCTGGGTTCAAATCTGGGCTAGAAACATATCTGGCAAATCACTTTACTTTTTCTGAGCCTTTTTTTTTTTAATCCGTGTAATATTGATACAACTTCCTCACTGCACAGTTGTGAGTATTGAATGAGATAATATATGTTTGAAGGGATGGTGGCGTAGAGGTGAGACCTAAGGGTTCTAAAGCCAAGACTCAAGTTTCAAAGCCCACACTGAAACTTACTCTGTAATGAACCTATGTTTTAATATCAATGGGGTTTAGTTCCTTCAACTGCGCACGCGTGCATGCTCAGTCGCTCAGTCACGTCCAACTTTAAGACGCCATCAACGGTAGCCCTCCAGGCTCCTCTATCCATGGGGTTTTCCAGGCAAGAATACTGGAGTGGATTGCCATTTCCTACGTAGGGGATCTTCCCAACCCAGGGATCAAACCTGTGTCTCTTGCGTCTCCTGCATTGGCAGGTAGATTCTTTACCTCTAGCACCAACTAGGGAAACGCAAAAGCTCTTACTAGCTGTGAGTTAAATATAACCATTTCTCTTTTAAGATTGTTGTGAAGATCACATGTAGTGCTGTTTCAAGAACCAAAAGTAACCCTCCATCGTCCTCTATGTATATGGCACCCCCTGCTGTTGTACATGTAGAAGCCGCATACATTATTTCATCTACAGAATTTAGAAGTGTACTGGCACATAGTAGGCATTTGTTAAGTGTATGTTATTATTATGGTGTCTAGCATACTGACTGGGACATGGAAGGTAACTAAATATATATTTGTTGAATGAAAGTGAGAACAAATAGAGTACATTATTAATGCAATTAGGAAACCAGTTTAATCAAGGAAGGTACATAGGAAATAAGGAAGGTAGAAATTAGACTGCAATGGATCTTGGATGAAATTAAATATCTTGGATTTCATTTTCTAGGTAATAGGAAGCCACTGACTATCTCTCAATAGGGGAGTAACACATTCAAGGGAATTTTAAGGTTGATGAAGGTAGTGATGGATAGAGTGAGGTTAAAAAAAGGAAAGGTCATAGCATCATGTAAATAATCTGGCCACAAGCTAGAAGGGCTGGCAAAGCCAGGATCAACACAGAGGCAGGGCAAGGCATGAGAGGGCAGCAGCGTCCCCAAGGAAACCCTGATAAACCACATTCTGTTTGGACACCAAGAACCTGGATCTCAGCCCCAGCCCTGCCCTGGGTTCACTCTGTGTCCTCAGGATATAAGGGAAACCAGATCCCTCTCGTGGACTTTACTGTTTAACAACTAAGATGATGTCAGGGTCCTGCTGGTCCCTAACATGCCTCCTGCTCCAGAACCCCAATCTTGAAATTCAGGACAAGCTAGGCTGGTCCAGAACTCTTCGGGAACCTGGCTGTGGGCTATTCCATGTGCCTGATTAGCTGTGGAGCCCCTTGTGGGAAGCTTTAATGGAAAGATTACACCACAATCTTATTTTCTGCGTCTGTCTGCCGCCCCTTATTTATTTACGGGCAGTTGTGTGTGTGAGGGAGATGGGAAGGCGTCTCCTTTGAGGTCAATCATTTTAGCTCCATGCTCTCTTTTCTGTCAGTTCAGGGCAAGGTCAAGCAATCTGGCCATTCGGGTTCTGTCTCCTCCCTCCACGCCTCCTGCTAAAGCAGCTGCAGAGACTCCATCAAACACACAGGATCACACTGACACACGCACTCACAACCACGCTCATTCAAAAACTCACTCAAGCACACACTCATACGGACTCACACGTGCATTCTCACTCATGCAGTTCAAATGCACACACAGGCACACAGAAACACATGTGTGTGCCCACTCATTGGTACTCTCATTGATACTCATTGATACAATCGCATGCTCACTCACCCACACACATATCAACAGACACCAGGACACATTCACACACATTTCCTCATGAAGCACACAGATATGAATTCACCTACCTTAATGCACACCATCACACACACATGCTCACTAACACACATGTGCAAACGCACTCTGAAATGTACACAGCCACACACAGGATTCTTTCCTGGGAGGTGGGTGTGAGGAGGATGGTATTTTTCAGCAGAAGATGGTTGAACCCACCTGCTCTTCTGGCCAGGGGCGGCTGCAGACCAAATAATGGACTCTGCTGAAACTCCTGGCTCCAGCAGACTTGAAGCAACATTGTATTTATGGAAGGAAGATTTGGAGACCTGAAAATAGCTTGCCTTCATGAGTAAGCCTTGAATCTGGGGTTTAACCTGGGAGCTGATACAACTGGGAAGGACACCCAGACCCTAAGCTTCTTTCCGAATTCCCTGCTCCAGCCTTCGTTTGCACGAGCACCTGCCTCCCAAGAGGACATCTGGCAGGAAGGTGATTAAAGCTGGCTTTTCTCTAATTGAAGAATAACTGCTCTACCTTTCTTTCCAAATATGTTTGTTAATTTCTGGTAATTAAATTTCCCCATGAAGGAAAGCCTGCTGTGTTGCTTTTCAGAGAGCAAATCAGTGGCATGTGGCCAGCCACTGCCAGACCATTCTGCTCTGATAAGGCTTGAGCTCCCTGCGGTCCAGGCATAGTGGCCCAGTCCTCTGCCACCACCTCTCAGGAACCAAAAGCTTGCCTAGTCCTCCAGGTATCCTCTTTTAGAATCACACCAGGACCAACAGAAAGGGCAGTGTAGAGATGTTTTTCGAATCAGACATTCTGCCCAGGTCAGGCTCTCCCACTTACGTGGTTCCGTTGGCTTGCCTTTTTTTTTTTAATATATATATTCCTGTATTTGGTTTCCCTAGTGGCAGAGACGGATAGCGTCTGCCTGTAATGTGGGAGACCTGGGTTCAATCCCTGGGTCAGGAAGATTCCCTGGAGAAGGAAATGGCAACCCACTCCGGTACTCTTGCCCAGAAAATCCCATGGACAGAGGAGCCTGGTAGGCTACAGTCCATGGCGTTGCAGACAGTCAGACACGACTGAGCAACTTCACTTTCTTTCTTTCTTGTATTTATTCACAGCTGACCTCCAGCTCCCAAAGACTCTGAGGTCTCCCTGTATAAACAAGTTGCGTAGAGAAAACAAAGCAAAGAGAAAGAAACAATTCTGGGCATGTGGGCACAATCACTGACCACTGATTATTGCTCTGGTCTTCCTGGCAGCCTGGGGGAAAAGGGAGACACGACGAGCTGCGTGACCACTTAACCAGATACAGCAACTCAAGGAAGCAAATAGGCTCTTTTATGGAATTCTTTTCCTGAACATAAATTCTTAAAAGATACGAAATATTTTCTAGTGGATAATGATGACCGTACTAGACAAAGCCTCAACATTGATTTTTATGCCATCCATTACTGTGCTTGCCCGAATGTTTGGATTTTCTTTTTTGCTCTTTTGTCGGATGAGACTTACAAGCACATAACCCAGGTTAGTTGTACATATTAAATGAGATAGTAGTACTAAGCAGGACTCCATGGGATTCCAGGGCACAAAAGCCTTTCTGTGACCCCCATTTTCTGACTACAGAAAATAGGCTTCTTTCAGCCTCCATGATCTTCCCCGAGTTCCAATGTTGATGTTCAGTCACTCAGTCATGTCCAGCTCTGAGACCTTACGGACTGGATAGCATGCCAGGCTCCTCTGTCCATGGGTTTTCCAGGCAAGAATACTGGAGTGGGTTGCTACCTCCTACTCCAAGGGATCTTCCTGGACCAGGGATCGAACCCATATCTCTTGCATTGGCAGGCAGATGCTTTATCACTGAGCCACCAGGGAAGCCTCTTTTCTTTCGTACGGAGAAGTAAACAAAGTTATAAAGAACCTATGGCAAGCAGCAGCTACCACCAGAGCCCAGTGCCTGGGCCACAGCTCCCACTGAGACAAGGAGAGAGGTCCCTTGAGGTTTGATGCCTCCTAGGCTCTTAAGGAAAACAAGTCTAGAGTTGAAAAACTGGTAGGAAGCTAAGTTAGCAGCTAAAAAGATTTACATAGTCTCCATCTGAACAGAAGGCTGGTTAAGTCTCTCCAGTAAGCCTCAGTTGAGCCCTTCTCCCCACCACCAGGCCCAGAGCATGGACTCACCCCTCAGAATCAGTCTCTCCCCCAAAGTTGGGCAGGTTCAAACAGATGCTAATTGGGAAAGGAGGGGATGCAGAGAGAAGGGAGGATCAGTTTAGAAACAATAGTGCAGCCTTGGGCAGGGTCCTGGTGCCCCTCAAGGGATATACATAACAAGATCTTTGAGCCTTTTTGCAGATACTGAAACCGCTACCAGGTGGAAGAAGGTAACCGTATGCTGCCCACAAGCAGGTAGACCCCCAGACTGGTTGGAACCAGAAGGTTGATGATACTGTATCCCACTTACCTTACCACCAACCAATTAGAAGAATGTTCATGAGCTGATCACACCCTCTTTGAACCATTACTATAAAACTCCTCACTGCCCCTCCAGATGGGGACACAGTTTTGAGAGCATTAGCCCACTATGTCCCCATATGCCTGGCAAAGCAATGAAGCTTTTTCTTTCCTACTTCACCCAAAGCTCCGCCTCTGAGATTTAACTCAGTGTAGTACTCTTGCCTGGAAAATCCCATGGATGGAGGAGCCTGGTGGGCTGCAGTCCATGGGGTTGCTAAGGAGTCAGACAAGACTGAGTGACTTCACTTTCACTTTTCACTTTCATGCATTGGAGAAGGAGATGGCAACCCACTCCAGTGTTCTTGCCTGGAGAATCCCAGGGATGGGGGAGCCTGGTGGGCTGCCGTCTATGGGGTCGCAAGAGAGTCGGACACGACTGAAGCGACTTAGCAGCAGCAGCAGCAGCAAGGGTGGATAAATGGAATCCTGCTGCTGCTGCTTCTAAGTTGCTGCAGTCAAGTCTGACTCTTTGCGACCCCATGAACTATAGCCTGCCAGGTTCCTCTGTCCACGGGATTCTCCAGGCAAGGACCCTGCAGTGGGTTGCCATTCCCT
Organism: Capra hircus; assembly: GCF_001704415.2. Taxonomy (NCBI): domain Eukaryota; kingdom Metazoa; phylum Chordata; class Mammalia; order Artiodactyla; family Bovidae; genus Capra; species Capra hircus. Next base: position 12,254,214 of record NC_030828.1, on the reverse strand, counting down.
TCTCCAGGGGATCTTCCCAGCTCAGGGACTGAACCTGCATCTCTTTCATCTCCTGCCCCGGCAGGCAGGTTCCTTACCGCTAGCGCCACCTGGGAAGCCCTGATACATGGAATGCTGCCTGCTGTATCAGTAAACAAAGGATGTCACGATCATCAGCAATTGCAGCCGCAGCCACTGGCAAGCTGATGAGCCCCTGAGGGAATCCAGGAAAGGAAAGAATACCTGCCATCTCAGCCCTGGGATTTCTTTGGAAGGACTGATGCTGAAGCTGAAACTCCAGTCCTTTGGCCACCTCATGCGAAGAGCTGACTCATTGGAAAAGACTCTGATGCTGGGAGGGATTGGGGGCAGGAGGAGAAGGGGACGACAGAGGATGAGCTGGCTGGATGGCATCACGGACTCGATGGACGTGAGTCTGAGTGAACTCCGGGAGTTGGTGATGGACAGGGAGGCCTGGCTGGCTGCGATTCATGGGGTCGCAAAGAGTCGGACACGACTGAGCGACTGAACTGAACTGAACTGAGCAGACAGCAGACTACCCTAGGGTGAGCCCTGAGGAAACTCAGGATGTGAAAACATGGGATACTGGCCCCAGATAGCTGAGATGCATATGAAAGGGATGATTCCAGTGAGCCCAGACTCTTGTATCTTTTCATACAGAAGGAAGTGCTAAATTCCTTAAGCTGAGATATCTGATTTTCCTTAATCAACAATAATCCTTTGATGTTCAGACTACCTGCCCTTTGTTGCAAAACTCCTATATATATCCTGGCTTTCCCCTCACCTCAGAGCAGTACTCTGAGTCACTTGAGATGCTGATTCCTGGCCTGGAAATCCTAAAAATTCCTGTGGAATAAAACATAATGCTCAACTTTTAGGTTGTGAATATATGTATTTTTAGTCAACAGCGTACAGAGGTCGGGTTCAGCTTCAACAGTATTTCAGATAGCATTTCGTCTACAGCAGCTACACAATTACAAGCATGAAGGGTGAGCATTAATTCCTATTTTAGGAATTAAACCTTAAGTGAAGTTTAGTCACTCAGTCATGTCCAACTCTTTGTAACCCCAAGGACTGTAGCCCAGGCTCCTCTGTCCATGGGATTCTCCAGGCAAGAATACTGGAGTGAGTAGCCATTCTCTTCTCCAGGGGGGTCTTCCCAATCCAGGGATCAAACTCAGGTCTCCCAAATTGCAGGCAGATACTTTACTGTCTAAGCCACCAGGGAATCTCCAAATCTTAATTAAATTGACTTAAATCTATGAAGATCCAGAGCACGATTGAGCCTACAGATTCCATTCCTCCATCCCCTGCGGAGATTTGACCTATGAGATGGTCTGATCCCAGCCAGCCTGTGCATCTCCTGGTTTTATCAGAATAAATAGCAATATATTTTGAGAGGCTGACAAAAAGAACTATGGTGACCCCAAGCACAGCTTCTGGGGGCTGACAGCCTCGAGGGTACAAACCCCACCCCTTTGTCCCCCCAACCTGATCTTCAGCCAAGTCCTCCACTGTAAGACTCTCACCTATGGCAAACTGCTGGGCTTTCACACCACACCCTTCAGGGAGGGCTCCAGCCAGGATCTAAACCAACTTCAGCTGGTAATTTCACTACAAATTGCTGCAAGTGTCGAACCTCCTGGGGGCTGACTGAATGGCTCCACCAGCCCTGCTCCTCCCCTCAGAGAGTCAGAATCCACTTGACACGCAGACAGCTGGAAGGGAGGCTGGGAAGGAGCTGGGCTTTGCAGTGGGTGTGAAAAAAATTAAAATAGTTCATGCTTGTTATTTGGAAATCTGTGATTCATGCTCATAAACGGGTGTGTGTGTGAGGGAGAGACCAAGGCAATGAATGGCTCTGGTTAAGCTCGAAGGGTTGGAGGATGCCCCCTGTCCCCAAAGAGACACACAGTGGCGACCCTTCTGAATGGAGCCCAGGGACTCAGTGGCCTTTCTATGGCAAAGCCCTTTCCTAGGTGCTGTCTAGAGCTTTGTCTGAGGAGCAAAATTGAACCGTGGGACTTCATCTTGGCTTGAATTCCAAGTAGCGAAACAGGGCCACATACATGCCAGCTCAGCAAAGTGGCCTTCCGGCTCTCAAACAGCAGGTCTGTGAGTCTCTCAGACTCTCTGGCCAGGGCCCCTGTGTGGGATTCACGTGGGCTGATGAACTGCAATCTGCAAAGCTCAGGGACTGCTTCCCAGAAGGAAATGAGTACTCTCCCCGATTTAGGGATTAATGTGTTGTTAAAATCACTCCCATGCAAAAGCAGTGGCTACAATTTGGCTTTGGGGTCAGCAAGCTGTGCATGGGGGCCCTGACTCTGCTGGGCACTGCTATTTCTCTGTGCAGCTTTTGGCCACTTAGTACCCCTCCCCTGAACGTTCATATCCTTCCGTGTAGCATACGAATAAGAATAAACTCCTCAAAGTGTTCATGAAAATTTCATGTCACCTTCTGTCATTGCTTTAGAAAGAGCCTGGCTGATACAGACATTCAGAAAGTGGCAGCTCCTTATAAAGCACCCATGATGCTTCTATATATTCCAAAGAGAATCTCAAACACCCTCATTTATTTTTTCCAGCGATTGCTGTCAACCCTGTTTGTCCACATCCTTTCAAAGCCACAAATCCATCTGGGTCTCATCCCAGCACTTCCATTTACCCCCAGCTACTGGCATAGTGTCAGCACAGTATTTAGAGTTTTGTCCCGTCCTGTCTGAAGCTGCTGGCTTCCACTCTCCTGTCTGGTTCGCCTCTCCTTTGGTGCGGAGGAGACATGGTCTGCAGTTTCCCTCTGCTTCCTCTCCTCCTTCAGGATTTAGGAGCTCTAGGAGGGCAGAGACATTTTCCTGAGAACTTCCTTCAACTCTGCTAGCGTCAGGCTGGGCCTACAATTTTCTGTAGCTCAAAAAGCACTTGGCCAGGAGATGTGTGCATACATGTTAAATCACTTCAGTCATGTCCTACTCTTTGCCACTCCATAGACTGTAGCCCGCCAGGCTCCTCTGTCCATGGGATTCTCCAGGCAAGAATCCTGGAGTGGGCTGCCATGCCCTCCTCGGCCACTGAACGCCCTATTCCTTCAAATACCTCCAGGCTTTAATCCTCAATTGATTTAGGTGGAGAGACCCCACTTCTCCGTGTGAAAAATACAAAGATTTTGGACTCCAAAGGCTTCCTCCCTAGGGTTTACTTGTACAGACCGTTGTGAAAGAAGATGGAAGAGGGGTGGCAGCCCAAAGCGACCTCAGCCAGGACTCTGTGGTCCGCCGTCCAAGGCGCAGAGGTTCCCTGCAGAGCCCTGGGGCAGAGGCTCTCACACATAGCGTGTGTCCTCAGGGAGGCCTTGTTAAAAGGCCTCGGGGTCAGTGAGCCCCACCCCTAGTCTCTGGTGCAGCCAGTCCTGGGTTGAGCCTGAGAATCTGCACTTCTAGCAAGTTCTCAGAGCCAGCTGATGCTGAGGGTCCCAGGACTCTGAGGACCTCTGGGCCAGAGAACATGAATCTCGTGTTAGGATAATGACAAAATTGAGTTTCAGAGCAGGTCATTATTTGTTAAACAGCTAATAAGAGGGAAAAGAAGGTCTGTGCCCAGATTTGCCTGATTTAAGTCCCTGATTTTTCCATTCTGATGTATGTTTTCATGGATGAAGAGGGATTCCAGTAGAAAGCAAAACAGAACTCACATTTTCAGGCTGCAGAGACCTGTTAGATGAAATTAGAATCTTTGCCCAGACACTGTGCCTTTTCCACAGCTGACCGAGCAGGGGTGGCACCTGACCTGACTAGGAAACTCTTGTAGACACCAATAGAAAGAGAAATCTCCTTCATGTCTGGCCTGGAATGTGGGAAATTCAGGACACGCTCTCCTGTCCTGTGGCTCTATGTGCAGAGGCCTCTTCTGCAGCTAGAGAAGCATAACTTGGTAGCACACAGGTTCCCCCAAGCTCCCATCCTGGCTGCAGTCCACAGCCCCGGCAGCCTCTCTGCTTTTGCTTTCTGTGAAATGGTCTCACAAGCTGCCAATGACCTTTTTCCCCCACTGGCTACCCCCACCATCATGCCTTTGTTCTTTCTCTTAAGCTGCCTCCAAGTCAATCTCATGGTACTTGCAACCGAAAGCGTCTGTATACTATATACGGTGCACATATTCTGCAGACTCATAGCTTGACATTCTCTTTAAAGAATTCCCTAATCTCAGAGCACAAGTATAAGGACCACCTCCTTGGGCATTTCTGGCAGGGGAAATCATGGTAGCCATGATGCTGTGTGCTCACACCTCCCTTATTGTTCATTTTTGGTCCACCCTCCTTGGAAGAAGGGACGAGCCTGTGTAAGTTGTGTGGCGGGGAGGAAGGAGATGGCTGGGACAAGGCCTGCAGACACAGACCACCCTGAGATCTGCGCCCTCAGCAAAGCCTGGACCTGCTTGCTCCCAGGACCCCTGAATCCCTGTCTTTCTGATGTTGCTTCCCTCAGTGCTCCTAGATGGCTGGGCACGCGATGGCCTGCCCTCCAGGACCATCCCTGGGTTTGTGAGCGCTGAGCGCCATGAGGTGCATCTGTTTCCCCTGTCCTCCCAAAGTGAATTTTTCCCTCCAGAAAGGCTAAAACAACACCATCCATCAAGCAAGCTTGCTGCTCTTCTATTTAAAAGCTCCTGTCCACCAAGTGGGGAGGAGCCCTGGGTGACCGCCTGTGCAGAGCCACCCACAGAGTTCATCAGGCCCCCGGGGGTTCAGGCAGCCAGGACTCACTGGGGAAGCCAGCCAAGCTGTGAGGTCTCCTCGGGGTAATTCAGCTGCACGTGGGGCTCTGATATATTCTTTTCCCTCCCCCTCGAAAACGGACGCTGTGCCTGAGGGCTCCTCGGCTGGTGTCAGGGCTGTGGGCACCCTGGGATTTCTCCAGCCTCCCTCCCAAGCTGTTTCCTGAAACACCTTTACGCTTCTCAAGGCAGCTATCAGATGCCCGCACGACCTCGATTCACCTCTAGTCCTGCTCACACAGCCCATGGAGAGAGCCCGAAATACCAGAGCCCAAACGGAAGCAGGGCAAGCTTAGATTGGAGGAGGGGAGTGGGCTGGCCCAGCATCCTGGCGCAGAGCAGTAGATGTGGTGTGAGGTCCCTGAGCTGCTCCGTGTGTTTGCAGGGAGTAAAGTGAAGCAAATGAGTCTGCTGCAGGTCTTCCATATGCAATATGGCTGTGCAGGCTTTTCTCCTGCGCAACCTCAGGGGGCACCCTCCACAGCCTGCAGCACCAATGGCACGGCCACCACCCTCCAAGGTATGCAGTGTGCCGCTTCTGAGCCATCAGCTTCAACCGAATTTATTGCCATGTCCCTGAGTTTCCATTTTATGATGAGCCAGCAAGAAGTAGAGGCTTCTCTAGTGGCTCAGCAGTAAAGAATCTGCCTGCAAGGCAGGAGAATCAGGCCGGAGACATGGGTTTGATCCATGGGTCGGGAAGATCCCTGGAGAAAGGAAATGGCAACCCACTCCAGTATTCTTGCCTGGAAATTCCCAATCCACGGGGTTGCAAGAGTCAGACATGCCTGGGCAACTAACCGACAACAAGGGAGTAAGGCACAGACAGGCCAGCATTATTCAGAGAGTCAGTGATGTGCTGGAGCCCAGTGACGCCAGCTTGCAGGAGCCAATTCTCCGTGTCTCTACTCATCTCTGTGTTCAGTGATTTCACGCTGATAGCATGAATCCTGCCGCGTGAATTATTCACAGAAGTCAGCAAACACTGTAAGTTAGGGCCTCCCCATTACCCACTTGGAAAGCCAGCTGTTTAGTGTTTAACAGCACACCACTGGGCATGAACCACATCCTGCCCCACTTTCTCAATTTCTATGAGGAACTAGGGAAACTTAAAAATGAGTTTATTTTCATATCTAATCTGCTGAAAGGAATCTTTGCTTAGTATACCCCATAAAACTACCCTTGGTACACTCCAGCCTCACCTGAGACCCAGTCTTACACCATCTTTGATCCTTACTTGATGAGTGGCTAAAGCTGTTGTTGTTCAGTTGCTAAGTCATGTCGGACTCTTTGTGACCTCACGGACTGCAGCACATCAGGCTTCCCTGTCCTTCACTATCTCCCGGAGTTTGCCCAAACTCATGTCCACTGAGTTGCTGATGCCATCTAAACATCTCATCCTCTGCTGTCCTTTCTCCTTTTGCCTTAAATCTTTCTCAGCATCAGGGACAAGTCAGCCTCTTAAATTCTGCGTCTACATTAAACACAATTTCACCAAGTGACATTTGATAGATAGATTTATTTTAGAAATGTTTTCAAGGGAGTGGTATTCTCATAATCCTTTAAGCATTTTTTATTGGCTGAAACTTTGTAAACCTGAAAAAGTTTATCTGTAAAGATTTCAACTCAGCTTGTCTGAACTTTGTCAAGCCTATAGAGCTGAAAGCATGTCCTTTGTGCTTTGGAATAACTAAGGAGTCACTGATTCTGATAATATCTCATTCACGTTAGCTCTAAGCATGTATCTTGATATTTTTTTAATCTTAAAAAACTGAGATTTCTATTTAGCATGTAATAATTTCCCCTGAGGCATCCAGAGGAGGCCACTAGATTTAAAAGCTATGTTTCAATGCTTAGTGTCAATGTAGTAAGCCATAATTACATTGGTAATAAGCATTTACAAGGTAATAATGAGTTAATTTACACTTATCTGCCTTTAAGATCCTTTAAAAGAGAAGAAAAGAGTTTAAAACTTTTTCTAATACCAAGAACAAGGGAGAAAAATGGCATTTCCAATGACCCGTACCAAGTTCACTCATCAGTTGGTCATTAACACGCTGCTGCTGCTGCTATTAAGTCACTTCAGTCGTGTCCGACTCTGTGCAACCCCACGGACTGCAGCCCACCAGGCTCCTCCGTCCCTGGGAATCTCCAGGCAAGAACACTGGAGTGGGTTGCCATTTCCTTCTCCGCATTAAAGTGCATTGTTCCCAAAATAAAAAGGAAAATGTCCAGAGCAATATATGTTGTCAAATCTTTATTTACAAACATTTTAAAGTTAGATTATAAAATATTATTTAAAACGGTTAGCATGATTCAGACAATGTCATTAACAGGATGTTTCTCCATGCCAAAATAATCATTTAATTGGTATTTGCTCTGCACTGCTCTATGAATTCACACACATGCCTTCATTTCATTCCTACAGGAATGCCGGGAGGGCGGTAAAGGTCAAGCTCACAGATGCACAGGTTGAATCTTGGAGAGATCACTTATCATTCCAACATTTGTGCTATTTCCAGAATATATATTTATACCATTTATACAAATCACTCATGACCCCATGCAACTGGAAAATCATACACAGCACTAGATCAATATAACCCCTAGGTAGAAGAGGAACAAAAAAATATTCTTGATATGCAAAGCCAAATGAATTTTGGTCTTCAGAGAGTCCTGACTATTTCACTTAAGAAACAAACAAACCCATGGTGGATTCATGTCAAGGTATGGCAAAACCAATACAGTATTGTAAAGTAAAAAAATAAATAAATAAATAAAGAGCAAAAAATAAATAAATTAATTAAGAGAATGGTATTAAAAGTCCTCCCCACACCAAAAAAAGAAACAAACAAAAAAAGTCAGTTCTTTCTTAGTTTATAAACATCTATTGGTTGTCTTTTCTAGCAGCTGTCTTAAGAATGAGCAATTCAAAAAAGAAGTTGAGCACACAGCATCACTCCAACTCTATAGGCACTCCTTGGGGAAGAACATCATTGCCCTACGAGAACTTACTGAAGGAAAAAGAAACTCTTTATGAAACAGTCATCGTTGGGGCTCTTAAAGTATCTGGAAATATAACAAACACAGCAATCAATGGAAATGTGTTTGGATTCAACTGTCAAACTCGCTGAAGATGAAAAAAAAAACAGTATGTCTTCAACAATAACAATATCTGAATCCTACAGTGCACATCTGTCAGACATTCTTTCCCAAATGACCCAGCTAATCCAAGTGCATCTCTGCTTACAAGAACAAAGCAAAGCCAAGTCCAAGGCCTGCGAGGAAAAGAGAATACTTCTGCTGTCATAAAATTCATACTGCTGCGAGTCTCTTGAATTCAAGGCACAAAGTAATGAAAGTGAGATTTCACTTCTACTACCTTTGAAGGGAATGTGAAACATGCAGGAATCCCCAGGATTTGATGCTGCATAAGTTACTTTCAAAGGTTAGTGGGTGTTAGGACTCTTAAGGGTCTGTCTACATCTGTAGTTGGCCCATAGTGGCAGGGGTTTAGTATAATAGAGTTTCAGATTCCTGTAATGGTTTGCTTCAGACACCTCAGGCTTCTGTTTCACGTAAAAAAAAATTATTTGTGTTTGTAAATGTACAGATTTCAGAAACAATACACATGGAAAAGAGTAGGGATTCATAAAATGTTAGAGTAAGTGACTTTTTCAGCCAATCTAGTGTTAACTCCTCCATCTAAACATAAGGAAACTTGAGAGTAAGGTCTACAGATAGACCCGGTCACAGAACTCACTGGTAGCAATAACTAGGTCTAGGTGTAACCCCTCATGGTAATCAGTCCCTATTGTGGTATTGGAAACGACTCTTGAGAGTTCCTTGGACTCCAAGATCAAACCAGTCAATCCTAAAGAAAATCAACCCTGAAAATTCATTGGAAGGACTGATGCTGAAGTTGAAGCTTCAATAATTCTGCCACATGATGTGAAGAGCCGACTCATTGGAAACAACCCTGATGCTGGAAAAGATTAAAGGCAAAAGGAGAAGGGGTGGCAGAGGATAAGCTGGTTAGATAGAATCACAGACTCAATGGACGTGAATGTGAACACCTCTGGGAGACAGTGGAGTAAAGAGAAGCCTGGCGTGCTGCAGTCCATGGGATCACAAAGAGTTGGATACTACTTAGCGTCTAGGGCCACAACAACAGCCTTGTCCCTAACAAATAAAACCCTGTGGTTGCTGCTGCTGCTAAGTCACTTCAGTCGTGTCTGACTCTGTGCGACCCTATAGATGGCAACCCACTAGGCTCCTCTGTCCCTGGGATTCTCCAGGCAAGAACACTGGAGTGGGCTGCCATTTCCTTCTCCAATGCATGAAAGTGGAAAGTGAAAGTGAAGTCGCTCAGTCGTGTCCAACTCTTAGCGACCCCATGGACTGCAGCCTACCAGGCCCCTCTGTCCATGGGATTTTCCAGGCAAGAGTACTGGAGTGGGTAACCCTGTGGCAAATTTGGCAAAAATAATAAAGGTGTGTCAAAAAATAACTTTTGGTAGTGGTAACTACAGAATGTAGCAGATTAAGCAAAGGTGAAATTTTTAAGTTTTTTTTTTTTTAATTTTCTTCCATATGTATTTTACCATTAATGATAAAGAGAAAAAGGTTAGAATTCAAGTTAATTTGGGGCTTCCCTGGTGGCTCAGATGGTAAAGAATTAGCCTGCAATGCAGGAGATCCAAGGGAAAATACCCTGGAGAAGGGAATGGCAACCCACTCCAATATTCTTGCATGGAGAATTTCATGGACAGAGGAGCCTGGCAGGCTACAGTCCATGGGATCACAAAGAATCAGACATGATTGAGTGACTAACATTTTCAGTTTTTTCAAAGTAATTTACTGATATTTAAGCTATGGCATGCAGGGTATACTCTACAATTCAGTTTTGATTCTCAGAATATGACTAAAGGTCCAGTCATAACAAACATGAAATTTAATAGAAAGTAAATTCAACTGGAAAATCTATACTATAATAAATAACAATATTTTTCAATGTTATTATACTTCGAATTTAGTATATCAAATATGACAAGTAAAGCAAATTTCACAACTTCTATGTCCTAATTAGCCCCTTGACATCTTTGCATCTTTTTCCTACTGATTTCAAACTTCTCAAGACTGAACATACAGATTTTCTTTGTCCCCGTGATTTGAACATTTTTGTCTTTTTCAGGTCCTTAGTGGAAAGTGTTGAGGTGTATCTTTATAGCGGAAAACAAGGCAGAGTGGATGTGGCCAACCATTATAGTTAATTTGTCCTGCTACACATTTAACATGAGAGGTCCTATAACACATGGTCAGGAAAGTGGCTCCTAGGTTTTTAAAAAGGCATATATATATCTTACAGATATAGCAAAGCCAAGATAGTTATATAGCTGAAAGAGAATGAGCTCAAAAGCAATGAATATAACGGGGCATTTTTCTCTCCTGTACCTTTTACCAAATGTTCGTTGAAGTTTAGGCTGCATGAGATGGCCATAAATCTGTTCTGTTGTTTTTGGACAATTAATAATACATCTGTTTGTTTTTCAACAAGCTTCCTCATAAAGCGCCAATACAGAGAGATGGATTTATATTAAGGCCAAATTCCAACAATTCTACATTCTTATCTTCTGTTGCATAAACACAGGTCATTGAAACACGAGAAGTGTGTTTTTCCTTAAGGTAAGAATCTGGAGCTTGCCACCCAGAGAAAAACCCTGACCTCCAAGTACCTCAAAGACCCAGTGTTCCTTCTATACAGTCTGAATGTTATCGCTGTCGCATTAGCTCTTAGGTGTAAAGTTTGTAACGACAGCCTAGGCATGAATCATTCCGCTTATATGGACAAAATGTCAGTGTCCACATTAGGGGATAATTGTGGGATCGTGCCCCACCCCCACTCCCACCCGAGAGAGAGCACTGACAGCCTGGTTCTGGTATGAGATGCTGATGACAGTGGGGTGAGCAATCTTACCAGATGTTGGAGCGCCCCCTAAAGGCTTGGAGGCTAGAAGTGGGCCTAACCTGGTGCACCTCTGGCAACTTTTCCCAGTGAGATTTGAGGAAATGGAGAACAAACACAGCAAGACGTCTTTTGAAAATTATATCAACTTTGCCAATAGAGAAAACACTGAAAATGGTGCCCAATACCCCCAAAATCTTGTTAGAAAGATGTCCTGATGCTCCAGAGGGCAGAACAATGCATTGCCAAATTGCTGATATTTGGAGAGCACTTTGGCTCAGAGGTTAAAGCGTCTGCCTCCAATGCGGGAGACCCCGGTTCGATCCCTGGGTCCACTCCAGTATTCTTGCCTGGAGAATCCCATGGACGGAGAAGCCTAGTAGGTTACAGCCCATGGGGTCGCAAAGAGTCGGACACGACTGAGCGACTTCACCTCACCTTCACCTTTCACCTTGAAGCGGGCAGAGCTTTTTGAGATTAACCAGATGGTTTGATGATCCCAATGAAGAAACAGGGGCTTCCCTGATGGCTCAGTGATAAAGAATCCGCCTGCCAAAGTAGGAGACATGGGTTCGATCCCTTCATGGGGAAATCCCCTGGAGAAGAAAACAGCAATCCATCCGGTATTCTTGTTTGTGAAACCCCGTGGACAAAAGAGCCTGGTGGGTTACAATCCACAGGGTTGTAAAGGAGTCGAACAAGACTTAGCAACTAAACAGACGAGGACCCACACTGGGGAATCTCTCCAAGGTGCTCCTTGCCGACCCCGCCCACCTATCCCTCGGACCTTAGCCTTAGCTTATCCTCAGCACTGATCCGCTCTACTCCAGTCTAGCTTGACCCTCTCCCCTGATCTGATACTCAGTGTCCACCTCAGCACCCTGCTCAAACCTGGCGACTGTTTTGGAATCTCTTGAGTTTTTATCCTTTGCTCCTGCCTCAAGTGTGGTTCTCCAGTTGGGCCGTGGGAGCTGTCCTGTAGGTTGAACATCCGCTCTTTCTGCCAGCTTTCCCTGGGGGCATCTCCAAGCTACGAATGTCCACCAGAGGGGTCCACGTGGGGCAGAAGTGGCCAGTCCCTCGCATTACTGCTTGCTCACTCATTGGCTGAGGGCCACCCAAGATTCGTCTGACCTTGGCTACATCCCTGCCTTACTGGGTTACTGGCCAGGTCACTGGTGGGGGACTACCCTTGAGAATAGCAAGACATCAGCTGTCGCATAACTATTCTCCTCGCAATTGGACAGCTTGGTCAAGATCTCCACATTTGCATGTCTGCCCAGCTAAGGGCTCTTATTTCTGGAGTGTCACTTTTCATCCAGATTTGACAGAATCTTGCAGGTAAACAGGAATATTGAGGTAGGCAGGTCAGGTTTTTAGCTAATTACATCGTTCCAACAGAAAACATTAAAGATCAACCAAGTATAGTGCGTGCGTGCACACTAAGTCACTTCAGTTGTGTATGACTCTCTGCAACCCTATGGACTATAGCCAGTCAAGCTCCTCTGTCCATGGGATTTCCCAGGCAAGAATACTGGAGTGGGTTGCCATTTCCTCCTCCAGGGGATCTTCCCGACCCAAGGATCGAACCTGCATCTCCTGCGTCTCCTGCAATGGCAGGTGGGTTCTTTACCACTAGCACCACCTGGGAAGCCCCTCAAAGTGTAGTGACCAAATCCTATAAGTGCTAAGGGACAAAGGCAAGATAAAAATAAAGCAACTGAATGACTACACACTTTCCTTTAAAGAAACAGTATGTGCTGACTTCGATTAAGGTTGTTGACAATGTACTTGACTCCAGGCTACAAGCATCATCTACAGCCTGTCATTCAGTCCTCACAATCACAGCCAGACACTGTTGTAGTCTCCATTTCATTGATGAGATACTTGAGTGTTAGAGAAGTTAAGAGATTTGCCCCGAAGCATAGAGCCAGTAGTGCAGAAGCAGGATTTGAACCCTAGTGTCTCTACTATTGTCTCTCCTCCCTCACCATGGCCATCGTAGCACTGGAGTCATGCATTTCTAATGTAAGCACCCAGTTCCTCTAATATTATTTCTAAAGTGTATTCTTTCAGCTTTTGAGGGATATTGATTCAGGAAGCTGTTTCTATATTGTGAGCACCAAATGAAGGGAAATGGCCATTTTCCACTGTAAGAAAAATAACTCAAGTTAAACACATCGCAAGATTCCAGTGAAGGCACACTTTCACATTTTTTTGAGAAACCAAAGGAAAATGGTGAAAATAAGTTAGATTCTTAACTTATTTTAACTTTAAAATATATTAAAGATTTTTTAAGCACAAAACACTGCTTGTCATGTAGTTATGCCAGGTTCCTGAAATATGTTATACTAAAACAAACAAGCAAACAAAAGAAAAGCTGTTACTCTGAATAAATTGGACTTTCCACAACTTTTGCAACCGAGATTGACTTCTGAAGCTGAAAGCTTGACATGCCTGAGAACTTAAGCAATATGTATTGATTGAACATTAGCAGTTCCTCAACAACATTATTTTAAACACCAGATGATTCAACAATCATCAAATCCATTAATATCTTTGAATAATGACCTACATAGCTCATTAAGATGAAATGATTAAATGGAGAAGGTACTGAAACTTTGTCTTCACTTTCATAGTAAGAGCTACATTTTTTTGAAGGTGGCTTTCACAGGAAAACAAATAACAACAAAAAAAGGAGATTTTTCCAAGCATTTCTAAGCAATCAACTCACACTGTGGAAAATAGAGTGAACACTTCAGGGATTCATTATGCTAGCCTGATCAGGAAATTAAAGACTAGAAAGAAGTAACTGTTGCAAGGAAGTGCAAATTAAATTATCAAAAAGGAAATCACTGTATTTTTAAAGTTAAGTCTGAAACAACAACAGTATTATTTCTCATAAGATTTTTAAAGGATTAAGGTTGTATTTTTTAGAAATAATTCTGACTTTAAATTTTAAATAATTCTGTTATTTTCTTTGAGTAACCTTATAATAAAAAGTGCTAATTTCTAAATGTAAGAATTCACAAATTCCCTTCAGGGATCATTTTTATCCACACATTTGATTTCCTTTAATTTGGGGGGGGTTAAACTATGATGAAAACATTCCTTCCTCCCAAAAGAAGGCAAAATTCAACAGGAGGACCGCACAACAAAAATACAGTAGTGCCCAATAACATCAAGAATCCAAAGCCACTAAACATTGTCTCACAGATGAACACCTAGATACCTTAGTGTCCCTACCCTGGCACACGAGGACCTCAGTATGTGTTCCCTTTTATCTTAGGCACATTCTATTAAAGTCATCTGATTTCTGCTTCATGGCACACCCCAGACCCTTCCCCCCTACCCAAAGCCTTTGGTCAATGTAAGCTGTGTTTACCCATCAGTTTGTGCCATGACCCCACTGAGACTTGGATTTATGTCTAGTTTATCTCCATATAACCCACACATAACTCCATCTCTTGTATATATAGATTAGTTAGTGTTCAATGAGTATTTGCTGAGTGAGTGAGCTGGTGAGAAAGTCAATAGGAAGCAGCTGCTAAAGATGGAGAGAAGGAGAAGATGATGCCAGTCATGTGAAGAAAGGGGCGAAAGAGGGAAGCTTTTAAAAGCACACAGGAACTCCAGAGGGCTGTGAGGAGAGAGGCTGGGGTTGGCAGCTCCCGCACCTGCCAGCCACGTGTCTTGCAACAAGTCACAAAGCTTCCTTAGGACTCTTTTTCTCACCTGTAAAGTTGGAATAAAAGTATCTACCTTACTGGATTACTGTCAGGATTGGAAATTCCATGAGTGGGAGGGAAGGATTGAGAGTTTGGGATTAGTAGATGCACCCTATTATATACAGGATGAATAAACAACAAGGTCCTACTGTATAGCACAGGGAACTATATTCAGTATCCTGTGATAAGCCATAATATGAACATATATATATATGCTGCTATGCAAACATATATACACACACATATACATGGATACATACCTATATATACATATATGTGTGCTTAGTCTCTAAGCAGTAAGAGTCATGTCTGACTCTTTGCAACCACATGGACTGCAGCCCACCAGGCTCCTCTGTCCATGGGATTCTCCAGGCAAGAATACTGAAGTGGATAGCCTTTCCTTTCTCCAGGGGATCTTCCCAACCCAGGGATCGAACCCATGTCTCCTGCATTGCAGCAGATTCTTTAGCATCTGAACCACCACAGAAGCCCATGTATACATATATGCATACATACATACATACGTATGTATATATATGTTTAAGCTATGGTATGTTTTGGAAAAGGAAATGGCAATCCACTCCAGTATTCCTGCATGGGAAATCCCATGGACAGAGGAGCCTGGCAGGCTACAGTTTATGGGGAATGCAAGAATCAGACATGAATTAGTGACTAAATCACCACCACCATATACATATATATATGTATGTATATATATATACATATATATACCAGAGTCACTTTGCAATACAGCAGAAAGTAACACAACATTGTAAATCAACTGCACTTCAATAAAATGTAAAAAAGAAATACCATAAATAAAAGAAGAGTTTATTTTCCTATGCACATGTGCATGGCAGGCTTTCTCTTTTTTTTCCATAACTGATTTTTCTTCTTTAAAAAGAAATGTGTCCATTTAGAAATTTATAAAACAGGCAAATATAAGGCAACAAATAAACTCGTAACTCACTCATAATCCCAACCTATAGATGTAATTTAGCACTTCGGTATTTATCCTCTGGGACTTCCTGGGTGGTGCTAGTGGTAAAGAACCTGTCTGCCGATGCAGGAGACTTAAGAGACGCAAGTTCAATCCCTGAGTCAGGAAGATCCCCTGGAGAAGGAAATGGCAACCCTCTCCACTATTCTTGCCTGGAGAATCCCATGGACAGAGGAGCCTTGTGTGTTACAGTCCATCACAAAGAGTCAGAAACGACTTGGAACATTTCTCCTAGTTTCTTATCCTCAGGCTTTCTCTTAACTTTTTAGAATCATCACAACAGGCCTATGACACACCCTAACCCATTCTTACCCAGCAGTATATAGTGTGAGCATCTTTTCACATTATTGTGTGATCTTGTATATCACTGCTTTTTAAGGATGCATTCTGCTACAGTGTTGTGATGTAATTTAGCTAAATAACCTCTTGTTTGGAGACACTGCTGTAGGTCATTTGAATTTTTCAATTATTGTAAATAAAACTGAGATAACCATCCTTATGTGTATTATTGTTATTTTTCATCATCACTAGCTGAATCCATTTAGTAGTATAATGTAATATAAGGTATAATGTAATATAAGTAGTATAAGGTAATAAGCAAAACCACTGAAGCTAGCAAAACCTCTGTTAGCTGGTGGAAAGGTCATGCATGGGCTTCCCAGGTGGCACAGCGCTTAAGAATCCTCCTGCCAATGCAGGATACGCAGGTTGGACCCCTGGGTTGGGAAGACACCCTGGAGGAGCAATGGCAACCCACTCCAGTATTCTTGCCAGAAACATCTCACGAACAGAGGAGTATTCTTGCCAGGAAAATCCCATGGACAGAGGAGCCTGGCAGGCTACAGTCCATGGAGTCACAGCGTCGGACATGACTAAGTGACTAAATACACACACACACACACACACACACACACACACACACACACGCACACACACGCAGAAAGATCATACACATCCCAGAACCTGAAGCCAACAACAAAAAGTGATTTTGATTGTTTTACCCATCACGATATCCATGAACAATCACCATGGTAAGAGGTGGTACTGGTATTAGAGAAAGTAACCGTGACTTAATGCTATGCACATGTGCTCAGTTGTTCAATCATGTCCAACTCTGAGACCCCGTGGACTGTAGCCTGTCAGGCTCCTCTGTCCAGGGATTCTCCAGGCAAGAATACTGGAGTGGGTTGCCATTTCCTCCTTCAGGGGATCTTCCTGACTCAGGGATCGAACCTGGGCCTCCTACATCTCCCGCATAGGCAGGCAGATTCTTTGTCACTGGACCACCTGGGAAATTGGACCTAATGCAATGGAAGTGTTAGTCACCTAGTCGTGTCCAACTCTTTGTGACCCCATGGACTGTAGCCCACCAGGCTCCTCTGTCCATGGAATTCTCCAGGCAGGAATACTGAAGTGGATAACCATTCCCTTCTCCAGGGGATCTTCCCCACCCAGGGATCAAACCCAGGCCTCCTGCATTGCAGGCAGATTCTTTACCATCTGAGCCACTAGGGAATACAACGGACATGATCCAATTTCATTGCTCACTAAAATTTGGTTTGCACTTTCATTCCATCTAACTTTAGCATTATCCAGCCTTTTTCACACCAGACTTCCCAGGATCAGATTGTCCTAACTCTTTTCATGTTAAAGCCTGAGTTTTATGCTCCCCCCTCTCCAATCCCATGATTAACACTCCTCACTTTCACCCTTTAGAGATAATTGTGGATATTTACTTGCACATAAATAAGAGCTGAGAAGAGTCTTTCAGGCACTTTTCATATTTTCTGGGAAAAATAAAAGGACCCTTTTAAAGGTTCAGCAGAACAAAGAGCCAATCTGTACTCATCAGACATGCATTTCTTTATTCAGGAGTTTGTATACGGCACAGTGTGTCCCTAAGTGGGACCAAGATTTATGGTACCAACGGAAGACTGTGAGGGGAAAAACAAGAGCATGCAACACATGATTCAATCACTCTGAAACATCTTTCTCCTCTCGTCCAATGCTGTAAGGAGCCAGCAGTGTATTCCTTTCCAGATCCTATCTAAGAATTATGAGGGAGGCCATGTCCTTGAAAGGAGACTGTGGCCAAGTGCAAATCCGCTTCATGTACATTTCTAGAATATTAATGTTTGATATGAACAATGAATGTTTCCTCAAAATCAGATAAAATGCCATGTAAACAGTGCTTCAGTACGTCTGAGCTTTTTCCCCTGCCATAACCCCATCAGCTTGCCATTCCACAGACTCTTATATCGATTTTCAGGAATTCTGGCTGAAAACCAAAGATACTAAGAGAACCAAAGGGTCTATTGTATGTTTTAAAAGAATCAATATAGCATCAGGATGGAGAATAGACCAAAAGGAAGCAAGAGTTGCGTAGAAAGTAAGACAGTAAGCTCTCATCATAGAACAGGAAATACATAAATGTGGCTCAGGCTAGTGGGGTAATGTCGTTGTTATTGCTGTTGTTGTTGTTCAGTGGCTAACTCACATCTGACTCTTTGCAACCCCATGGACTGCAGCCTGCCAGGGCTACTTTGTCCTCCACTATCTCCAGGAGTCTGCTCAAATCATGTCCATTGAGTGAGTGATGCTATCTAATCATCTCATTCTCTGCAACTCCCTTCTCCCGCCTTCAATCTTTCCCAGCATCAGGGTCTTTTCCAGTGAGCCAGCTCTTCACATCAGGTGGCCAAAATATTGGAGCTTCAACTTCAGCAACAGTCCTTCCAGTGAATACTCAGGATTTATTTCCTTTAGGATTGACTGATCTGATCTCCTTGCAGTCCGAGGAACTCTCAAGAGTCTTCTCTAGCACCACAATTCAAAAGAATCAAATTAATATATTAAACACACACATGTATTTAGTGAGTAGCTTCATTCTTATTGCAGCTGTTAGTAATTGTCCTTTGCTCTTTCACAGTAGCGTATTGGACACCTTCAGGGGCAAACCCTAAAGAAGTCAGTCTTGAAAATAAAGAGAGTAAAAGAAGTGTTTATCAGAGACATCAAAGGCAATACACTGCTGACAAACTCCACAGAATTAGCCCAAGCAAGTCCTAAAATAAATAAATATCAGCCATTCCAGCATGTTGCAGGGGAGTGGGGGGAGGGATAAAAGTCCTGAGTTGCTACAATTGATTATTAAAAATGCCCAGTTTTCAACAACAACAACAAAAATGCAAGATAAGCAAAGAAACAGGCAACAAGGGTGTCTCATCTGAAAGTGAAAGTTGCTCAGTCAGGTCTGACTCTTTGCAACCCCACGGAATTCTCCAGTCCAGAATACAGGGGGAAGCTTTTCTCTTCTCCAGGGGATATTCCCAAACCAGAGATTGAACCCAGGTCTCCCGAACTGCAGGCAGATTCTTTACCAGCTGAGCCACAAGGGAAGCTCTTCTGAGAGCACCCAAATGTTAGACTTATCAGACAATCTGATAAGCAGCCATCATAAATATCTTCAAGGAACTAAAAGGAAATCACTTTTAAAGAAATAAAGTGAAAATTATTCATCAAATAGAGAACATCAATAAAGAGATAGAAATCTTTTTTGTTTTTTTTTTTTTCAAAAAAAAAAGACAAAACAACAAAATAAAAATTCTGGAGCTGAAGAGTAAAAAAAAGAAAAACAAATTCACTAAAGGACCTCAACAGCAATTTTGAGATGACAGAAGAAATAATTAACAAAATTGAAGACAGAGCAATAAAGAATACCAAAAAACAGCAAGTAAAAAGAAGAAAGAAAGAATAATTCAGTAACCTAGTGTGAGACTCAAGAGTCAGCATTTCTAACAAGCTTCCAGGTGAGATTGATGCCAAGGGTCTGTGGAGTACTTTGAGTAGACAGACTCTAAATTCAGTGAACTTTTGGCTTCCCCAGGCTTCCCTCATAGCTCAGTTGTAAAGAATCTGCCTGCAGTGTGGGAGACCTGGGTTTGATCCCTGGGTTGGAAAGATCTCCAAAAGAAGGAAAAGCCTACCCACTCCGGTATTCTGGCCTGGAGAATCCCACGGACTGCAACTACAGCCCGTGGGGTTGCAAAGAGTTGGACACAACTAAGTGACTTTCACTTCCACTTTTTCATTTTGGCTTTCCCAATACCTCAGACAGTAAAAAAATAAATAAATAAAATCTGCATGCAATGCAGGAGACCCAGGTTTGATCCTTGGGTTGGGAAGATCCCCCGGAGAAGGAAAAGGCAACCCACTCCACTATTCTTGCTTGGACAGAGGAGCCTGGTGGGCTACAGTCAATGGGGTTGCAAAGAGTCTGATATGACTGAGTGGCTAATATTTTCTTTTTGGACTCTTTAAATATATATATAAATTCTTAAGAAACTTAAACTATTTTCAAATATTTTAGGAGTATCTATGTCTATTCTGACAATCTCTACTTTTAAAATAGTTTATTAAAACATATTTAGTGAAATCTCTTTTTTGTTAAAGGGACAAATTGCTTCTATTCTTCCATAAGAGTAAATTTCTTTTTCAACATATTTATGATTGACATACTAACTCAACCTGATTTCCCATCTTAATTTGAACAGATGATGTCTTTTTGTGCTTCTAATTTGCTTCATCTTAGCATCTTCTTTTAAGCTGAATTAATCAATCCATTTCATGGGAAATAGATGGGGAAACAGTGGAAACAGTGTCAGACTTCATTTTTGAGGGCTCCAAAATCACTGCAGATGGTGACTGCAGCCATGAAATTAAAAGATGCTTACTCCTTGGAAGAAAAGTTATGACCAACCTAGATAGCATATTCAAAAGCAGAGACATTACTTTGCCGACTAAGGTCCGTCTAGTCAAGGCTATGGTTTTTCCTGTGGTCATGTATGGATGTGAGAGTTGGACTGTGAAGAAAGCTGAGCACCGAAGAATTGATGCTTTTGAACTGTGGTGTTGGAAAAGACTCTTGAGAGTCCCTCAGACTGCAAGGAGATCCAACCAGTCCATTCTAAAGGAGATCAGTCCTGGGATTTCTTTGGCAGGAATGATGCTAAAGCTGAAACTCCAGTACTTTGGCCACCTCATGTGAAGAGTTGACTCATTGGAAAAGACTCTGATGCTGGGAGGGATTGGGGGCAGGAGGAGAAGGGGACGACTGAGGATGAGATGGCTGAATGGCATCACCGACTCAATGGACATGAGTCTGGGTGAACTCCAGGAGACGGTGATGGACAGGGAGGCCTAGGCGTGCTGCAATTCATGGGGTCACAGAGTTAGACATGACTGAGTGACTGAACTGAACTGAATCAATCCATTGAGATAACAGTGATCAAAATTCAATGATACCTACAAAGAAGCATGCAGCACCAGTCAGGGAATGTCATAAATATAACAGATCATTACCCATAAACAAGAGCTCATTTAGCCACTTTGACCAATGCCATGTGCTAACTTGGTCTTGTCTAACAGAGAGGCAGAAGGCAAGCAAGAAGGAGGTCGCGTACAAAAATTACTATCAGCAGTTTGCCTGCCAAGAAATAAACTCACTGAAAATTAACTAGGTTCCTTTCTTTGAATTATTACCTATTCTTCTATTAATGCACAGTGCATTAGCCCCAAGACTCTTGGATCAATAGTTCAGTTGTATAGATTATAAAATATTTTGTGTACTCTTCTGCTAGTTGACATTTTATTCCTCAGATTGAAGTTAGAGTGATTTCAACTTAGAAGGGATTTGGACTTTAAATCAGAAACATTTATCCCAAATTATTGTGCTTAAGATTTGACATATCAAATATCTTTTCAAATGGCTTGCCTTGGGCAATAGGAGATTGTACAAAACATTTAACATGATTTTCTCCCTACCTTGAAAAGGATTTGATGATGAATCTGTGCATAACCCA
The DNA here is from genome assembly GCF_001704415.2 of Capra hircus. NCBI lineage: Eukaryota > Metazoa > Chordata > Mammalia > Artiodactyla > Bovidae > Capra > Capra hircus. The sequence goes on along the minus strand of NC_030828.1, from coordinate 12,232,887 downwards.
GAAGGGCCTTGGCCTTTCCTGCTTCAAAAATTCATTATGTTAAAATATTTGCAACTGACACTGTGCAGAAAGAAAATAGAACAACATGAAAATAGAGGGTGATTATTGCCCCTTGTCATTAAATCTGGTTGACAGTAGTTGGAGGGAAAGAATTGAAATTTCATGTCTGTAACAGCGAAATGAGAAAATGAATATTCCCTATTATTCTAGGTAGACATTTTAACATATATATGTTTGTATCATCAAGATAATGAGCTACCTTACTTATTTCAGAGTTTTGTGGAGGTCAAATGCAATAATAGGTAGAAAGGTACTTTGTAAATTTTAACTGTACATATCAGGCATATTATTAGAGTGTCACAGAATATAAACAGAGAAACTTAGATCAATTGAAAATTCAAGGTTAGGGTATATTAAAACCAGTTTTCAAAAGAATGGAAAGCAGAGGAATTCTGTCCTTTCTTCATTCAAAATTGCTGTTTTTCAATATTTCAGTTGATTAAATTCAATTAATTAAATTGAATTGAAGGTGTTCTTGAAATATACATGCAATACACCAACTAAAGATAAAATTGGTTATATTTCAAAGGAACTAATATGACAAAAATGTTTAGAAAATAGCAGACAGGTACAACTAAGGTGGGCCAAAATCTAGTTCTAAGAATTTTCACTAAATAACAAAAATTGTCCACAATTATTACTATGACTTGGAGGATCTATATGACCAAATAAATAGAAACTCAAGAAAAATATAGTATTCCTATAGTTGAGACTCCCTCTCCAGGGGATTCTGCCAACCTGGGTCTCCTACATTGCAAGCTGTCTCATGCATTCCAAGCAGATTCTTTACTCACTGAGCCACCAGGGAAGTCTAAGGTCACATATAGAAGAATATTTATGTGATGTTCAAGACAGTTTTGTTTTTAATCCTTCTGGATAAGTCCAACCTGTGATAAGAAATGGGAGGCTGACCTCTAGGGTCAGGATCAATGTTGGCTTACCACTGAGTCTGCCAATGAGGAACACAAGCAGGTGTCTGGAGGGGGCAAGGAGAATGGAGATTAGACGTTTAGTCACTTGACTCTGCATTTCATGGGCTTACTGCAGCTTTTGCCTGTGCAGTTCACTCTTTGAGCCCACTTTCTTTCTCCCCACGTTCCATGCCCACATGCCCCTCTAGCCACTTCCAGTGTGGAAGGGTACCTGCCCTAGGCTGCTGTCCTGTCTCTTGATGTTTCTCTACACTTTGCTTTCATCTTCCCAAGGCGTCTCTTTATTAAGCTCTCTGAAGATCACGCAGTTAGAATATGCCATCTGTTTTCGGTGGGACCTGACTAAACTCTGAAAAAAATCCCAACCACAAGCTTTGCCAAGTGAATGATATTTATAGAGTTTAGATATGTATAAGCCACAAAAAAAAAAAAAAAAACCCACGGTGAAAAAAATGGTTTTTTTATTTTTGGTATGCAAAGTATAGCTTAGAATATGGTGTATAAAATATAGTTAAAGCTTTATGACATTGAAAGAATCTGTATATTCAGGAAGGAAACAAAGAAGACTTGCCAGCTAGCAGCCATCAGACTGCAGTCAGTGTGTACAGAGCGCCCTGAGGAGGCTCAGGCTGTGAAAACACGGAACACTGCGTTGTGGGTGGATTCTTTACCCACTGAGCCATCAGAAAGCCTTGCTAAGTGAATACATTATCTCAGTGGATCACTCTGCAATCTAAAAGAACTTTGTTGATGAACAACTGACATGTAGAGAAACTGAAGGAGTCGATGATCTCCTTTGAACAATTTTCGCAGCAACATCTGTTTTCTTTTGCTATAGCTTTGTTTTGAAACACAAAATTTATGAAATGTTCACAGCACAAAGTAGCCCTAAATCTCCCAGTTTATATTATGGTTAAGAGAGACAGACATCACAAACTAGGCCACTGGATTCCACCACCAGCATGCTTCCCTTGTAGAAATGGCTCCAATATTTAGATTCCCAGCTAAGTAATCTCTGTTCCTACAATGTAGCACTTTTTTGTGTATTAAATTTGCATGCTTGAAGAGTCAAATGAGTAATATTTATATTTTAGCCATTTCTACTAAGCATCCAATAAAGACACTGGCCAGAACAAACCAGAACCAGTACTAGTATACAACATCAAATGTCAAATCTATTCGTTTCTCGGAAGCACAGCTAAGTTCATTGGGCTGAATCCAATGAGGCCTGCACCTACACCAAGACTCCTGCCCTAGGAATCTGTGGGAGACATTCCAACTCAGTTTAATGAGGTCAGTTTAGAAGATCTCAGTCTTGTTTACTGGTCTCCTGTCCCTCTGCTGCTGCTGCTGCTGCTGCTGCTAAGTCGCTTCAGTCGTGTCCAACTCTGTGCGACCCCATAGACGGCAGCCCACCAGGCTCCCCCATCCCTCCAGCATCTTGCAAATTGCTTGCTTTCATTTGTGTGTGTGTTAGTCACTCAGTCATCCCAGACTCTTTGCGACCACATGGACTGTAGCCTGCCAGGCTACTCTGTCCATGGGATTTCCCAGGCAAGAAGACTGGAGTGGGTTGCCATTTCCTTCTCCAAGTGATCTTCCCAAGCCAAGGATTGAACCTGGGTCTCTCACATTGCAAGGAGACTCTTTACTGTCTGAGCCACCAGGGAAGCATTGCTTACTTGTGGTACTCTTAAAAAGTAAAAAAGAAAGACTTAAAATTTCCATCCCAGTGCTGTTACCACTGAATTAATTGAAAAAAATTTTGTTTCCCATTATGTTTATCCTAGGAGCATTTCTATGATCCTTTTTTTTTTCATTTTTATTTTTAATTGGAGGGTAATTGCTTTACAATGTTGTTAGTTCCTGCTATATGACAACATGAGTCAGCTGTAAGTATGTACATATCCCCTCTCTCTTGCGCGTGCCTCCCATCCCACCCACCATCTCGGCCCTCCAGGTCATCACAGGGCACTGGGCTGAGCTCCCTGTGTTACACAGCAGCTTCCCACTAGCTAGCTATTTTACACATGATATTGTGTATATTTCAAGGCTACTCTCTCAATTTGTCCCATTCTCTCCTTCCCTCGCTGTGTCCTCACATTCATTTTCCACATCAGTGTCTCTTCTCCTGCTCTGCACATAGGTATATCAGTACCATTTTTCTATATTCCATATATAAGCGATATTGTTGTTTACTTGCTAAGTTGTGTCCGACTCCTTGGGACGCCATGGACTGCAGCCTACCAGGCTCCTCTGTCCATGGGATTTCCCAGGCTCGTAGCCATTTCTTTCTCCAGGGGATCCTTTTGACCCAGGGATTGAATCCACATCACCTGCTGGCAGGCAGATTCTTTACCACTGAGGCACCAGGGAAGCCCATATATGCATTAATGTACAATATTTGTCTTCCTCTCTCTGACTTTTGACTAGCCAGGATTTCTTCCTTGAAATTCTTGTGGCCTAGTCTTTTGAATTTGTTTCTGCTGAGTCTTTCATAATAGCATCCCATTGAGTGTGGTTCACTGTATCCAAGGTTTGTATTTAATCAACTTGCAGAGAATTTAAGGGCTCTCAACCTGATTACTGCCTCGCACTGTCCTGGGAGCACACTCCCCATTTGGTTTGTAGCAGGTGGTGTCACAGCCTTAGGAATGGCAATAAACACTTCAGTAACCATCTCCAGAAAGGAGACAAGGTTTTTTCCTCTATTACTCATGACATCTTACAGAGTCCCTTTCCCTGTATGGTACTTAGAGTAGGGAATCAGGAGATCATTCTTGGTGCCCTGGGAACACAGCACTCTGACCAGGGCAGAAAGATCCAGTTATGACCCTCCAAGAAAGGACATCTACAAACTGACCACATAGACATTTCAAATAGGGAAAGCATGTATTACATATACACATATATTCAACACTTCTGCTACTTACGACATCAACTTGGAAATGTGTGGCAGGGTCCACAGGAATGATAAGACAAGTCAGTGTAGCTAAGAAGTTTCAAGGGAAGGGGGAGAGTCAAAGGGGAAAATAGGGATGAAAGACTGGGAAACAGAGGGAACTTCCCACCTTGGCAGAGTAAACATGGAGTGTCATCGTTACACCCTAGGCTAGGCTGTGAAGTTTAACTCTCTAGGACATGGAGGAAAATAAAGAATGGCTTGGTCACAAAGTATGAAGGATAGAGAACTGTGGAGGAGGGGCTTCTGCCCAATACAGGGACTGCTGGTCTTCAAGCAGCCCCCGTGGAGGATTCCCTTCCACACAAGGGCATGTATTGTGGAGCAGTACTGTGGAGCAGCAAGCTCCCCACTTGAACAGAATTCTCATATTTCCTCAAGTCCTGCCATGCTTCAGAAGCCCTATGGGGGGGTGAGACACACTGTTAGGCACAGTCGTGTTTAGGAAGAAAGAGTCACCATGTCCACACTGGACCAGGGCAAGGCCGTAGTTTGATAGTCCAGATTCCTTGTATGCGTGTGTGTGTGTGTGTGTGTGTGTGTGTGAGAGCACACATGCATATACATACAATGCAGATTGTGAATAGAAAGGGTTGTCACAAGATAACTATTAATATCAGATTGCCAGCTTGCTCCCTGATGCTAGTAGTCAAGAGTAACACTGCTTCCCTTTATTTTAAATTCATTCGTTTAGGAAACCCTTGAGTAGCCAGCCAATTGCAACAGGCATACTGTGGCATGCCTTTGTGCATAAACCCAGAAGCTTCTCCCTGGCCACCTGCACCACAGCCCACAGTTTAGAGAGGATCAGGATGAGCAGGAAGTAAATGAGGCACCCAGGGCACATCTGCAGGAAGTGCTCACTCCCAGGTCCCATCCTGGTCCCTCCCCAACAACCCAGCATTGTCATGGGAACAAGAGACCTTCAAGATGCTCCTAAAAAAAGGGGGAACCTCTCAGCAAATAAATTTTTTAAATCTTGTATTATTAACAGACTGTTAAGAAACTTACTTGCAAACAAGCTTATTAAAAACTTAAGTTTAACAAATGAAAGAAATCTGCTTCGCTTTGCCTAAGCCAGCATTTTCCAGACTTTTTTGCTGACTATATTTTTTTTTTGCAAGGAATTTGTGTTGACATCCCGTAAACATGCTCTGGAAGTGCTAGGTTTGGGTTATGTTAATGTGGTTCTGAGAACTTTCAAAACAGATGCCTCATTGGAATCTACTTGTTGTGCAGTTAACACTGGGTAATTTCCCACTTCAACCTCTTATGAAATAGTAGAATGAGAGACTTTTCTGAAGTCCCAAACTTCTAGATGCTTACAGACTACCATGATTAGCATATTTCTTTAATTTTCATTGTAGGCATCTGTATGTAATTAACATTCATTCTCAACTGGTCCTTCACAATGTTGAGTAACTCCAAACTTACCCTAAACTCATCCTCAGACTCGTTCTGATCAGCATTTTTATCCACTGCATAATAATGACATTGACTTCATGTTGAACAAACTTGCAAATGAAATGGAGTTGGGAGAAATGAAAGAGCTAGTTTATTTGAGAGTGGATTATACCCCTACTAGACCCAAAAATTGCTGAATTGAAAAAGGATGAAATTTAACTGTAATAAACACAGAGTTGTGCAGTGGGCTCCAAAAAAATCCCAAAAATCTACAAAGCAAACAGGACAAGGTTAGAAGCAGTATTTGAAAGATCTAGGGAGGCTTAGTGCGACTCAATGTAAGAGAGTATTTCTAAGATTGTAATGAAAACACACGCAACAAGGAGATTGAGTATCTTCCACGAGAGACATATGACAACATTCTGTGACCCATCATAGAAATAATGTAATGCAAGTGGTGATAACTGAACTAGATGGTAAAAGTTAAACTATACTAAGAGAATTAATTCCATGTAACACATGGTCTGCAAGGAGACCCAACCAGTCTACCCTAAAGAAAATCAGTCTTGAATATTCATTGGAAGGACTGATGCTGAAGCTCCAATACTTTGTTGGCCACGTGATGCGAAGAACTGACTCATTTGAAAAGACCCTGATGCTGGGAAAGATTGAAGGCAGGAGAAGGGGATGACAGAGGATGAGATAGTTGGATGGCATGACCGACTCAATGGACATGAGTTGGAGTAAGCTCTAGGAGTTGGTGATGGACAGGGAAGCCTGGCGTGCTGCAGTCCATGGGGTGGCAAAGAGTCGGAAATAACTGAGCGATTGAACTGAGCTGAACATATGGTCTAGGAAGTAGGGTGGGGCTTTGCTTGGCAAAAGATTAACCTGGTTAGAGATCCTTAATCACCATTATACACGAAAAGGTTTTGAGAAAGGAAGAATCAAGAAGAAAATGTAGCAAATCAAAAAAGTGCTGCAGACCGTGTTCTAGTGGAGGTGCCTTCCCTCAGCTTAATTGCATTGTTGATGTCTGTTAGCAAGCACACATACAGCGGGGACAGACACAGAGAGAGCGGGGTTCCCTGGGATGCCTTCTGTGTGAACTGTAGAAGACTCATCGTGTAAATGAGGAGCCTTTTTCTGAAACTGCGTGGGACTTCTACTGAAGTCCCATATCCCTTGATTCTGTCTCAAATCCAAATAGACCCCAGGAGAGAGCCTTGTTTGCTGGTGAATTCCCCAGCTTGACACTACAAATGTCGTCAGTCTCTGGTACATGCACCCAGATGCTGAACACCAGATGTGGAGCTTGCCCAAACTGGAAAACAGAAGATTTGGAATCACACAAAGAGAGAGAAAAGGTTCTGCTTCACCGGCCCCATGACTCCTAAGTTAGAAGAAAGGCAGTCTAGTTGCTCTCTATGGCCAGCAGGTCTAGATCAGGAAGGAAGAAAACAGGCTTAGGTGGCTGCAGAGGCGATAGGGTTAAGCTAGGGATTAAGAAGGATTTGTTCATTATAAAGTCTGTTTGGTCCTGTCCATCTTTTCTGGGTGCTTTGGGCATATAACCATGAGACTGTATGGATGAAGTAGCAGGCTCTGCCTGAAGGATTCAATTTCTTGGACACTGCACATTTTCCCCGCATTGTTCTGGACATGCAAATACTCTAACTCAAATCTTCTAATAAAGCAGATAACTAACATAATCCACTCTCTTTCAAGGGACTGCTAGAGATGACATGGTGCTCTCTTAAATCACTGGAGACACAACCTAAACTATTCCTTATCTGGAAGGAGAAGAACAAATTCAATCAGAGCTGTTTGTGTTCTTTTCCAAACAGATGATCTTATAAAATCATGCATAGGAGGTTTTAATCAGGAGGTGTGAGTGAGAGAAGCCATAAATTACGAGCTCAATATATCCACAAGGGTCCTGAATAACCTCAGCTTCATCCTCAGAAATGCCTGGAATTCAATAACTCTGTGTGTGTGTGTGTGTGTGTGTGTGCTGGAGGGGAGGAAGAGGGATAGTGAGAACTTCTACACCTACATCCCTCAAAAGCCTAATTCACCCTCCTTGGAGAAAAGCAGTCATGGGAAGCAATGGAAGGGCTGGACTTGTTAGATAAGCATCGATGCATATATTAAGAGATGGGACAATGTCATCACTGAAAGCAAATAAGATGCCCTTCTGCAGCTGTGGTCCTGTGCGGCATTGTCAGCTACCTGGGAGTTAAGGGCAACTGACCCAGCTGAGATCTAGTGAGAATCTCAGAGGGTCTCATTGCAACAGGACAGTCTGCAGTTGCAGCCGACCCACTGGCAACAACCCATCTATCAGACACGAAAGTGTGGTCTATTGAGAAACAAGCAAAATGTCCCTCAGTGGACATTGTCAGGATTAGCCTCGGAGATCCTAAAGTGTATCCATTTCCCAAGCTAACAACAACATCTATTAAGCTTCCCTTTTGCAAAAGGAAGAGAGCAGGGTGGTTTTACAAAGTATACAACTGGAACACTCTTCTTGCCCAAAAGAGTGAACAGCCCTTTGGGAGAGAAAAGTCATTCGCAGACAGAATAGAATTACTATCATGTGTAATAAGTAATCACTTTTTCTGTCCAGGGAACATCCTGGTTTATGCACCCAAAAATAGCGTATTTTGAGACATCTGTACCTTCGTTTTCAATCCTCAGCTTTCTGTTTATTAAACATTCATGAGTCCTAAGAGAGCCCCGAGAGACAGAAAAATAAGTGTGCTCTTGTCCGAAAATGGATTTGAAAGGTTAGAGGAGATGCCAAAACGGACGATCATCAGTGTGTTTTTGCTTTTGGGTTCAAGAGCCTGAATTACTGCCTGTTCTCAAAACTGCGGCTCCAGGGTTTATTGGTCTGGGCTGGTGCGGGTGTTCTGACTAAGATGTTTCTGGAATGCCAAGCAGTACAGACGCCTGTGCACACTCCAATCTTCCCTCATTATTCCTAGAAGATCCCTGCAGTCACCTCAAGAGCCCTTATTTCTCTCAGTCCGGCAGCTCCGACTTCCTTGTTCTCTCATGAGGCAGATCTCCTGAATTAACCCGCCTGCCCGGGATGGAGCGACGGGGAGAGGGCAGACCGTGAGTCGTGTTGATGAAGGTGCGTGCCCCGGTTTGAACAGACCAGATGAAGGCGGCGAGGTAGAAAGGCACCCAGGCTGCTGCTCTGAAAACCAAGAAGCATATCAGGGGAGGAGAAGAGGCGAATGAAGTCCCCGGGATTTACAGCAGAGACACACAGGAGAATAGAGAAACGGGGCAGCCTTCAGTTCAGAGCAGTTATGGTAGTGGTGGCTCTGTCAAGATCACCCACAAAAGCCTCAAAGCCTAGGACAAGCACTGCTGAGACAGAGAAACGGGGGAGATGCAAGTCTCTGTGAGCAAAACTGACTTTGAAAGGGTTAGAGGTGAAGAGCCATGAGAAGAAGCTCTTGGTAGAGTGATGGGGAAAGGAGAAAGAAATGACAGACACATGCCAAAGAAATAGAGTTAAAAATAGCAGCACTGTGGGGATGAAGGATGAGGCATACAGACTCCTAATGTTAAATTCCAAAGAGGAAATCTTCAAAACTTTAATAGACACTTGGCATGGATCAGATGGTAAAAAATCTGCCTATAATGAAGACCCGGGTTCAATCCCTGGGTCAGGAAGATCCCCTGGAGAAGGGAACAGCAACCCACTCCAGTATTCTGGCCTGGACAATTCCATGGACGGAGGAGCCTGGTGGGCTACAGTCCATAGGGTTGCAAAGAGTTGGACACGACTGAGTGACTAACACTTTCACTGTTCACTTGGCATGGATCAATTTATAGCTTGGTTTGCAATGCAAGGTATTAAAATGATCTTGAATGTGTCCTAATTTCTCTACAGAATCTTACCACCTGTAGCCTATTTGAAGCTAGAACTTTGCTCTCTGTGTGTGTTTGTGTGTGCCCACGCTTGATGCATTTAGAAAACATTTAGGAAAAGCACCACTTTGCAAATACTTTGAGTATTGCCAAAACCACAGCATCTGATTCTGGATTAGAATTCCTGCTTTAGCCTCTGACTCTCATCAACAACAGTGAAGGGTCTGGGATTGTATCCCATTTGCAAGTGAACATGTTAGCTTGCCACGTTTTTCACAGATGCAGGCAGAAAACACAACTCCCGGGCCAGAGACAAGAGATGTGATTCCCCAGCACAACAGGCAGCATGAACTTCAGAACACTCGTGTCAGTTTCTCTTGGTCCCCAAGTCCCAGTGGGCAAGGCAAGATGGAACCAGATGGCTACAGGCACACGGTGCATTGTTGCGACAGAGGTACCTTGACCTGAGAGAATCTGAACCTTTTATAATGTGGAGTAAGGATGTCATATTCCTGGGCTTCCCAGGTGGTTCAGTGGTAAAGAATCTGCCTGCCAAGGCAGGAGACACAGGTTCAATTCCTGGGTTAGGACGATCACTTAGAGGAGAAAATGGCAACATACTCCAGTATTCTTGCCTGGGAAATCCCACAAATGGGGGAGCCTGGTGGGCTACAGTTCTTGGGGTTGCAAAAGAGTTGGACATATCTTTGCAACTAAAACAACGAAGACAATAACAACAAATTCCTTATTCCAGAGGAATATACTATCTTTTTCTTCCAAGGCTGTTTGCTGAACAAATATACTGTTTTGAGATAGTATGAAATGAAGACAGTCAACCTGACTTCTCACAAGACGTGCAGAAATGTGAGAGGCCAATCATCACTTCCCACCTGCTCTAATCCTTACAAAGAATCTTTACAGTGTTGTTACAGATTTAAATCCTCTAATCTTTCTAGAAGTCTCTTCTCCTTTCTGGATATCATGGTTTCACATTTTTAAATAAAGGGATTAAACTGGATCAAATCTAAGGTCATTTCATGTCAATGAAGTGAAGATGATTGCTTCTTTTTCAAAAACTGTTTTATAAAGATTCTACTCTTCAAAGCTTCATAGTTTCAGAAGGCCATGCTTACATCCAAATGATCAGTGTTGACTGGTGTGTTATACACACACAGACACATACACGCACAGTAGCCATACCTCAGCAAGAGTGATGTTTCATTCCTAATTTTTGTGTGAAATCCCAGTGAGGTGGAAGCTGATATTGGAATGAAAAAACTAGCTGTGATTACAGCATGTATCTTATTTCTATTCCTACCATCTCATATTAATTGGTCAGGCACTTTCCTTAATCCAAATATATATATAAAATAGCCTATGAGTATTTTGATTGATTTCCTCACTTTTTGTATTTTTTCTTCCTCACTCTCATTATGAACTTGTTCAGAGAGTGAAATAATCTGTTGAAATAAGAGCTTTGCGAGAGGAGCCCTGCTGATTCCTACAGGAGAAGCCAGGTCGTTAGGCAAAGACCTACTGCATCGGCTGCAAGTCGCCTTGGTAACCTGCCAGTACTGACCACAAAGTGCTCGTGAGGAAAGCAGCTCTGTTACCTACTAGCTGGGTGGACATTCTGACCAGCTGACATTGGGCTTGCAAGGGTCACCTTCTAAGTCTGGGCTCCCTCCACAAAGTCAAATGGGCCATTGTCCCAGCATCCCAGTTCCAAAAACTACCTTGTCTCCTAGGGTTCAAAAGCATCAGAGAAATCATCCATGTCTTCCAGGCCTTTCTTCAAAGGAAGATTAGGTGGAGGTTCCCTGAACACAGGTTCTGGAGCCTCTGAACAGCTGGCACCACCAACACAACTCTGTCCTGCCCAACTCTCGAGCTGAACTCAGACGGACCAGCCAGCGAGGCCTGGTTTCATCACATTGCTCTTGGTTCAGTATTGCTGTGGCTGGGCTGTGCCCTGGACAGCTTTATCCTCCCCACCCCAAACTGTTACAACATTTCCTCCTTCCCGCAGTATTTATTTCCCTTTTCAGCAAGGTTTCTGCCTCCTCATCAGCACATTCTGCCTCCTCATCAATGATTATCACCTTCCCACTCTGTATCTGCCAGAGCTGATATGAATATAGCGAAGAGAAAGTCGTTCAGTCGTGTCTGACTCTTTGAGACCCACTGTGCTATACAGTCCATGGGATTCTCCAGGCCAGAATACTGGAGTGGGCAGCCGTTCCCTTCTCCAGAGGATCTTCTCAACCCAGGGATCAAACCCAAGTCTCCCACATTGTAGGCGGATTCTTTACCAGCTGAGCCACCAGGGAAGCCCAGATACTAATATAAGGACAGATCAATTCTGAACTCGGTAACTCAGCTGGGCACCATCAAATAGACATTTGCCCAGAGTTGTACAGTAGCCAACCTACACAACCACACCTTGCTGGCATTTCTGAGTCACTTTACCCGTTGCTGATCATGTAATCCTCACAAGAGCCCTATAAGGTAGGTGCTACTGTCTACAGTCTCACAAGAGAATACTGAACCAAGAGAGGCTCCATTTCCCAAGGATTCATAGCTACCGGATGACCAAATTAAGACACATATCTCAACGACTAGATGTGAGCTTTTCACATTTTGTAAGAGCTAAATAAACCTTTGTTCAGGTGAAGCTTGAGCAGAGTGAGGTTGGATCGCCTCTCCTTGTCAAGTCCCTGCTCTTCCGGCCCCAATTTCCTGAGTTTCTTAAACCATCCTTGGTGTTTGGCTTTTTCCTGGGCTAGACTGAGGAATCCACTGGAACCCCAGTGAGGTCATCTGTTAAGCAGTGACCATCTGTGTGACTCTTGATAACCTCTTCTCCACACAGTCTGGATCTTTCTGTCTTCTCCCCCGTTTAGTTCCTCCCATCTGCCAATCGTGGGCCATACCATGATTACCAGGTTCTTATCACATGTTGACTTTCACTACAGCCAAGACATGTCCACTCACCAGTCAGCCAGAATGAGACTGAATTGCCCAAGCCCCTGGGAACATGGACACTTGGAATGAGATCTAGTTTTCTAGCCCTGGATATAAGCCTCGGAGGACACAGATCCCTCTAACAGCCTGGGCATCTTGGAACTTGCCAACATCCTCCTGTGTCATCTCCTCTCTCTGAGGCCCAAACATCCCTCTTGTCCTAAAGTAGGGCATCAGTGTACCAACACCAAGCTCCTCACTAGGAGGAGGGCTCTTTACTCATCCAGAGAACTCAGTTGGGAACTTGGTGTTTCCCCCTGGAGAAGGAGATGAAGCAAAGGAACATTTCCCCCTTCACCTGGCTTCCTCCTAATGAGTCTTTGTCTGAATAACCCACCAGAATACCACTTCCCTGATGCCCCTGGATGGTTGTATACTCCACTGTGGGTCCTTCCAGTCCCTAATCATAGCATTCAATTCTGTCTAATGTTTCTCTGCTAGATGCTCGGGCCCATGAGAAAAGAGACTTTGCTATTCAGTGCTTTGCCCAAATCCTCGGCATTGAACTTGGTACATGGTGCCCATTTGAGACTTGTTAAATAAAGGAATTTTTGTGAATTTTTTATTTACAGCATAGATTTATAGTTTATAGCCTCTAATGGAAATATTAATAACTAAGTACTTGGATGAGACTTCCTCTTAATTTTTAAGCTTGAAGGAATTTAGTAAGATGACTAAATCTGTCTTTAAAGATGTGGCTTATATTTGACTCTTCATTGTCAAGCATAATGATAAAAAATGGGTTTGAGTTCAGTTAGCTCTTCAAAATAAAGAATTCATCACCTATATCTTGTGGTCATCTTAAATTTGTCAACCTCTTAAACTGACTTTAATGATCTTTTAATAAGTCTTTTTAAGTGTGTTTCAAAGACTATGTTCTATTGGACTTATCAAAATTTTTTCAAAAGTTATTTAACATCTGTTGTAAACATAAAGTATATGCTTCATTCAACCCAAACCATCAACAATCAGCGTTTCAGTTCAGTTCAGTTCAGTTCAGTCGTGTCCGACTCTTTGCGACCCCATGAATCGCACCACGCCAGGCCTCCCTGTCCATTACCATCTCCTGGAGTTCACTCAGACTCACGTCCGTCGAGTCCATGATGCCATCCAGCCATCTCATCCTCGGTCGTCCCCTTCTCCTCCTGCCCCCAATCCCTCCCAGCATCAGAGCCTTTTCCAATCAGTCAACTCTTCGCATGAGGTAGCCAAAGTACTGGAGTTTCAGCTTTAGCATCATTCCTTCCAAAGAAATTCCAGGGTTGATCTCCTTCAGAATGCACTGGTTGGATCTCCGTGCAGTCCAAGGGACTCTCAAGAGTCTTCTCCAACACCACAGTCCAAAAGCATCAATTCTTTGGTGCTCAGCTTTCTTCACAGTCCAACTCTCACATCCATACATGACCACAGGAAAAACCATAGCCTTGACTAGATGGACCTTAGTCGGCAAAGTAGTGTCTCTGCTTTTGAATATGGTATCTAGGTTGGTCATAACTTTTCTTCCAAGGAGTAAGCGTCTTTTAATTTCATGGCTGCAATCACCATCTGCAGTGATTTTGGAGCCCCAAAAAATAAAGTCTGACACTGTTTCCCCATCTATTTCCCATGAAGTGATGGGACCAGATGCCATGATCTTCGTTTTCTGAATGTTGAGCTTTAAGCCAACTTTTTCACTCTCCTCTTTCACTTTCATCAAGAGGCTTTTTAGCTCCTCTTCACTTTCTGCCATAAGGGTGGTGTCATCTGCATATCTGAGGTTATTGATATTTCTCCCTGCAGTCTTGATTCCAGCTTGTGTTTCTTCCAGTCCAGCGTTTCTCATGATGTACTCTGCATATAAGTTAAATAAGCAGGGTGACAATATGCAGCCTTGGTGTACTCCTTTTTCTATTTGGAACCAGTCTGTTGTTCCATGTCCAATTCTAACTGATGCTTCCTGACCTGCATACAGATTTCTCAAGAGGCAGGTTAGGTGGTCTGGTATTCCCATCTTTTGAAGAGTTTTCCACAGTTTCTTGTGATCCACACAGTCAAAGGCTTTGGCATAGTCAAGAAAGCAGAAATAGATGTTTTTCTGGAACTCTCTTGCTTTTTCCATGATCCAGTGGATGTTGGCAATTTGATCTTTGGTTCCTCTGCCTTTTCTAAAACCAGCTTGAACATCAGGAAGTTCGCGGTTCACGTATTGCTGAAGTCTGGCTTGGAGAATTTTGAGCATTACTTTACTAGCATGAGAGATGAGTGCAATTGTGCAGTAGTTTGAGCATTCTTTGGCATTGCCTTTCTTTGGAATTGGAATGAAACCTGACATTTTCCAGTGCTGTGGCCACTGCTGAGTTTTCCAAATTTGCTGACATACTGAGTGTAGTACTTTCACAGCATCATCTTTCAGGATTTGAAATAACTCAACTGAATTCCATCACCTCCACTAGCTTTGTTCGTACTGATGCTTTCTAAGGCCCACTTGACTTCACATTCCAAGATGTCTGGCTCTAGATTAGTGATCACATCATCATGATTATCTGGGTCGTGAAGATCTTTTTTGTACAGTTCTTCCATGTATTCTTGCCACCTCTTCTTAATATCTTCTGCTTCTGTTAGGTCCATGCCATTTCTGTCCTTTATCGAGCCCATCTTTACATGAAATGTTCCCTTGGTATCTCTAATTTTCTTGAAGAGATCTCTAGTCTTTCCCATTCTGTTGTTTTCCTCTATTTTTTTTTGCACTGATTGCTGAAGAAGTCTTTCTTATCTCTTCTTGCTATTCTTTGGAACTCTGCATTCAGATGCTTATATCTTTCCTTTTCTCCTTTGCTTTTCACGTCTCTTCTTTTGACAGCTATTTGTAAGGCCTCCCCAGACAGCCATTTCACTTTTTTGCATTTCTTTTCCATGGGGATGGTCTTGATCCCTGTCTCCTGTACAATGTCACGAACCTCAGTCCATAGTTCATCAGGCACTCTATTTATCAGATCTAGGCCCTTAAATCTATTTCTCACTTCTACTGTATAATCATAAGGGATTTTATTTAGGTCATACCTGCATGGTCTAGTGGTTTTCCCCACTTTCTTCAATTTAAGTCTGAATTTGGTAATAAGAAGTTCATGATCTGAGCCACAGTCAGCTCCTGGTCTTGTTTTTGTTGACTGTATAGAGCTTCTCCATCTTTGGCTGCAAAGAATATAATCAATCTGATTTCGGTGTTGACCATCTGGTGATGTCCATGTGTAGAGTCTTCTCTTGTGTTGTTGGAAGATGGTGTTTGCTATGACCGGTGCATTTTCCTGGCAAAACTCTATTAGTCTTTGCCCTGCTTCATTCCGCATTCCAGGGCCAAATTTTCCTGTTACTCCAGGTGTTTCTTGACTTCCTACTTTTGCATTCCAGTCCCCTAGAATGAAAAGGACATCTTTTTTGTGTATTAGTTCTAAAAGGTCTTGTAGGTCTTCATAGAACCGTTCAACTTCAGCTTCTTCAGCGTTACTGGTTGGGGCATAGACTTGGATAACTGTGATATTGAATGGTTTGCCTTGGAGACGAACAGAGATCATTCTGTCATTTTTGAGATTGCATCCAAGTACTGCATTTCGGACTCTTCTGTTGACCATGATGGCTACTCTATTTCTTCTTTGGGATTCCTGCCCGCAGTAGTAGATATAATGGTCATCCGAGTTAAATTCACCCATTCCAGTCCATTTTAGTTCACTGATTCCTAGAATGTCAACGTTCACCCTTGCCATCTCTTGTTTGACCACTTCCAATTTGCCTTGATTCATGGACCTGACATTCCAGGTTCCTATGCAATATTGCTCTTTACAGCATCGGATGTTGCTTCTATCACCAGTCACATCCACAACTGAGTATTGTTTTTGCTTTGTCTCCATCCCTTCATTCTTTCTAGAGTTATTTCTCCACTGATCTCCAGTAGCATATTGGGCACCTACTGACCTGGGGAGTTCCTCTTTTGGTATCCTATCATTTTTCCTTTTCATACTGTTCATGGGGTTCTCAAGGCAAGAATACTGAAGTGGCTTGCCTTTCCCTTCTCCAGTGGACCATGCTCTGTCAGACCTCTCCACCATGACCCGCCCGTCTTGGTTTCAGTTACTTAAACCAAATCTGAAAATCAGGATCCGTTTTTCATTATCATCGAAGAGTTTTTTACTTTTAAACTATTGAGCTTGCAATCCCAACATTGAAAATAACATTAAATTTGGCAGTGTGCCCTTGTATTGATGCCACACTTTTATTTATGATTTTTGAAATTCCCTAAACTAAAATCCTAAGTTGCCATTCCTCTGCAAGTGACTGAGGTGTAGAGTTTGCATCTCAGGTTACAGGCTTTGTTGTTGCAGAATCACCACAGGTGATGGAGGGCATCCCTTTGATCTGTCCAAGTCTCAGACACCAAGAGAGAAACATCTGAGTAGTGGGTCTCGTCCACTTTGACTTCCCCTTAACAAACTCGTTCTCACATTATTTCCAGAGACAAATATTTTGAAAGTGAAGAACACAAGAGGTTGCTAAATATTAGCTTTCAAAGGCTTGGAGTCACATGATATTTGCTTGGGTTACCTCTTCTTCAAGCCCATATAAAGAATTGTGTTTACCCTTGCACACTCTTCAGGGCTGAGGCGCTGCTCGGTGAAGAAATATGCAAGAGAGAATGTAAACATGGTTAAGACTTGCTGGGTTCTGTGGATGCAAAAATCTCCGCTTGCTTTAAGCAGACCAGAAAAACAGAAGGAGAGGATGCAAAACACATATAATGGTGGAGGCAAAAACAAGAACTTACACAGAATTCAAGAGAGTAAAACATAATAGAAACCTTACTGAGCCTGGATTTTCTGTAACATCTGGGGTGATTGTTGTTTACAACAGACCTTAACATTTTCTACTGGTGTAAAATTGCTGAGAATTACCAAATCTACCTTAGTCTACAAGCATGAAATGACCAGTCTAGAAAAATCACATTTCCAGACTCATTTAAGTAAGCATTAGTTGCTCAGTCATGTCCGTGGGCTGTAGTCTGCCAGGCTCCTCTGTCCATGGGATTCTCCTGGGCAAGAATACTGCAGTGGCTAGCCATTCTCTTCTCCAGAAGATCTTTCTGACCTGGGACAGGTTTCCTGCATTGCAGACAGATTCTTTACTATCTGAGCCACCAGGAAAGTTTACTTAAGTAAACTCAAGAATAATTCATAAACTGTCAGCATTCTAAATTGGCCATTCAGCGGCTTTCCCTGAAAATGTTACTGGAAAAAGTTAAGCTTTGAGAGTTTTCAGTATTTGAATTACCCTGGATTATTTCATTTAACAAGTGTTTAAATGATGCTTATGAATTTTTACTTAATGTCTTTCTGAAACAGTATGTGCATTTTTCTGCCTTCCTCATGTATACCATTTGGAACATAAATTTAGTTTTCTGTGACAATTTAAGTCTAAATTCACATTGTTCTATTGAAGGCAATGTAATAATAAGACGTTAACCGAGAGTTCGTGCTCAGAGATTTACCAGCTTGTGACAGTCCACAAATTATGTAACTTTTCTGATCATCTGCTGCTTTCTTAGTAAAATGAGAAATGCATCTACTGGCTTGACCCTCTCCATGTCTGCAAGGGCAATGCAGTAAAGACCGTAAAAAGAATTTACAAATGAGAAAGTTTTCTAAGGATCAGGGGATATGGGGAGGAGCTATCAGATTGAAAGCTTTATTCAAGACAAGTATGCAGCTACTTTTCATTGTTGGTTGCTTTGTTTAGGTTCTGTTCCCTTGATAAAGTTTTATTAACTTTGTTTATATTTTCAGAAACATGCATTTAAATTTTTTGGAAACTATTCAGTTCAGTTCAGTCGCTCAGTCGTGTCCGACTCTTTGCGACCCCATGAATTGCAGCACACCAGGCCTCCCTGTCCATCACCAACTCCCAGAGTTCACTGAAACTCACGTCCATCAAGTAGGTGATGCCATCCAGCCATCTCATCCTCTGTTGTCCCCTTCTCCTCCTGCCCCTAACCCCTCCCAGCATCAGAGTCTTTTCCAATGAGTCAACTCTTCGCATGAGGTGGCCAAAGTATTGGAGTTTCAGCTTTAGCACCATTCTTTCCAAAGAAATCCCAGGGCTGATCTCCTTTAGAAGGGACTGGTTGGATCTTGTTGCAGTCCAAGGGACTCTCAAGAGTCTTCTCCAACATCACAGTTCAAAAGCATCAATTCTTCAGTGCTCAGCTTTCTTCACAGTTCAACTCTCACATCCATACATGACCACAGGAAAAACCATAGCCTTGACTAGATGGACATTTGTTGGCAAAGTAATGTCTCTGCTTTTTAATATGCTCTCTAGGTTGGTCATAACTTTCCTTCCAAGGAGTAAGAGTCTTTTAATTTCATGGCTGTAATCACCATCTGCAGTGATTTTGGAGCCCCAAAAAATGAAGTCTGACATTGTTTCCACTGTTTCCCCATCTATTTCCCATGAAGTGATGGGACCAGATGCCATGATTTTCGTTTTCTGAATATTGAACTTTAAGCCAACTTTTTCACTCTCCTCTTTCACTTTCATCAAGAGGCTTTTTGCTTCCTCTTCACTTTCTGCCATAAGGGTGGTGTCATCTGCAAATCTGATATTAGATGTGACTATTTTGTTATTTGAGCTTCCCTGGTGACTCAGACAGTAAAGAATCTGCCTGCTCTGGAGGGGACCTCGGTTCGATCCCTGGGTCGGGAAGTACCCCTGAAGAAGGGAATGGCTATCTAGGACAGTATTCTTGGCTGGAGAATTCCATGGACAGAGGAGCCTGTTGGGCTACTCCATGGCGTCACGAAGAGTCAGACACACTAACACTTTCTTTTTATTATCACAGTATTTAAAACCTGCTCAACTGCTTCATGTATCATTATGCTTATCCTTTGCCAATAAATGTATCTGAATTTTCTTGCTTTATTATAATTTTTCAAAGTATCATTATTCTAATAAGAATAATAATTTCTTTAAGCCTCAAAAGAGTTCAGTGAGGCAGATTCTCTCTTTAGGCCCACATTGAGGAATCTGGGCTGATTACATAGTGCATTTGGTTTCATTCTATCACAATAATATTGAAAATATCTAAAAATAGGCTTTCCCTCTTGGTTCACTCATTGCTGCTATTTTCTAAGTAACATTAATAAAATTTTATTTCAAGTGAATGTTGTAAAGAAGTCCAGCATACCTACAGGGAAGTACAGGAAGTAGACACCTTAGTGAACACCCTATTGTTTAGCCCTGTTCTAACCAGTAAGTCTCAACCTTCCTCTCCTGA
Organism: Capra hircus; assembly: GCF_001704415.2. NCBI lineage: Eukaryota > Metazoa > Chordata > Mammalia > Artiodactyla > Bovidae > Capra > Capra hircus. The sequence goes on along the minus strand of NC_030828.1, from coordinate 12,213,314 downwards.
TAGTCACACCTGGAGTATTTTCATACGCATTGAATTATTGTTGGACTGTGTAACAAGTACAATACTTTGGAAGGGATATTGTATGGCTTCCAAGCGTAGATTATGAAAGATATTGTCACTTCTGCCTTGGTCTCTTGGAAGAAGTCATAAGAAATCTAAAAAAAAACACTTAATTTCAGAGTTTTGAGTAAAGTTACCTGTGCTGTATGGCAGATCCTTATTAGTTATCTATTTTATGTATAGCAGTGTGTATGTGTCGATCCCAATCTCCGACTTTATCCCCAAAAGAGTGGATATGTGTGTATGTATATCTGATTCATTCTGCTATACACCTGAAACAAACAACATTGGAGATCAACTTTACTGCAATAAAAAAAAAAAAATTTAAGTAATCTTGAAAAAATGCTGCCTGTGAATGTGAAAATAAAAAATAAAAAAGATGTTCCATGTGATTATATTTTCAACTACTAGTATTCAGGAAACACATAGGACTGAAAACCATATTAAACTATATCAAAAGATGCACTCAGTAAAATCTAGACTGTAGATAAGACCACAGGACAAATGACCCAGTTTCTTCAACAAATACATTATAAGGGGGAGAAAAGAGAGAGAGCTGCAGATTAAAACAGGATTTTGATAAATCATAATGTGTGAACCTTATTTAAATATCAAATGAGATACACTGCAAAAATTATAATATTATAAAATAGTAGGAAAGTGGAACACACATTGAATGTGTTTTGATGATATTAAGGAGTTGCTTTTGAACTGCGGTGTTGGAGAAGACTCTTGAGAGGCACTTGCACTGCAAGGAGATCCAACCAGCCCATTCTGAAGGAGATCAGCCCTGGGATTTCTTTGGAAGGAATGATGCTAAAGCTGAAACTCCAGTACTTTGGCCACCTCATGTGAAGAGTTGACTCATTGGAAAAGACTCTGATGCTGGGAGGGATTGGGGGCAGGAGGAGAAGGGGACGACAGAGGATGAGATGGCTGGATGGCATCACTGACTCGATGGACGTGAGAACTCTGGGAGTTGGTGATGGACAGGCATGGCGTGCTGCGATTCATGGGATGGCAAAGAGTTGGACACGACTGAACGACTGAACTGACCATTAATTTTATTTTGAGTGTCATCATGCTGTAGAGATTTTTTTTTCAAAATCCTTATCACCTGGGAAGGCCCCTACGTTTTAGAGATATATATTGAAAATTTGAGCTTCCCTAGTGGCACAGACGGTAAAGAATCCTTTTGCAATGCAGGAGATCTGGGTTTGATCCCTGGCTTGGGAAGATCCCTGGAGAAAGGAATGGCTACCCACTCCAGTATTCTTGCCTGGAGAATTCCTCAGACAAAGGAATTATGTAGCCTGGCGGGCTACAGTCCACAGGGTCACAAAGACTCTGATACAACTGAGTGACTAACATACACACACACACACACACACAAAATGAAAAATTTAGAAGAATTAAATTATATGATTTCTGATGTTTGCTCCAAAATTATATGGGGGAGAGTTGACTGGGGATTAGAGGTGAAGCAAGATTGACTATGAGTTTGTTGTTAATTGTTGAAGCTCGATTAGGTGTATAGGGATTTCTTAGGCCATATTCTTCTGCAAATGTTTAAGTTTCCATAATAAAAAGCTAAATAAAACACAAGCTACAATGTGAAAAAAAAGGTAAGAAAAATAAATAAATAAATAAAAGGACACTCCTTTTATTTCTACCCCACTCAAGTCACCAGATGATTCCAAGCCTCCACTTGTAAGTTTTTCAGCTAAGGCTCCAGACATTATACAGAAGCACGCTACCTGCTGTGCCCCTCTGAATCCCTGCGGTACTGATACTGTGAGTTAATAAATTATTATTGTTGTTTTAAACTAACAAGATATGAAAGTGAAAGTCACTCAGTCATGTCCGAGTCTTTGTGACCTCGCGGACTAAACAGTCCATGGAATTCTCCAGGCCAGAATACTGGAGTGGGTAGCCGATCCCTTCTCCAAGGGATCTTCCCAACCCAGTGACTGAACCCAGGTCTCCCACATTGCAAGCAGCTTCTTTACCAACTGAGCTATCAGGGAAATGGAAGACATTATACAAAACCATCCTTGGAGGCAGCAACATACCCAATGCAGTTAATTAGCAGCCTGGCAGGAGAAGCTTGGAGAAAACCAGAGATTTTGTACAGAAAGGAAGGGATATTTATTAACAGTACTTGTCTTTTAAAAGTTTTTATTTTTGTTTGGCAGAAGCCAACAAAATTATGTAAAGCAATTATTGTTCAATTAAAAAAGTAATTTAAAATTTTAAAGTCTTTATTTTTGCCAACGAAAAGCACAATATAAAAAAATCTATGTAGTTATAATACAAATGGAGATATATAACACTACCCCTGGGACTTCCCTGGTGATCCAGTGGTTAAGACTCTCCACTTCCACTGTGTGGGGCATGGGTTCGATCCCTGGTAGCGAAACTAAGATTCCGAGTGCTGTGCAGCACAGCTGATTTTTTTTTTTTTTTAAGAATACTATTCCTACCACAACTGAGCCCCTTTCATGCTCTCTCTTCATTTTACCCAAACATTGTCTAAATTTCTGCTGTTAGCATTGCCAGCTTTTGAACTTCATTTTTTAAAATCCTGAAGTACATATTCTTTGTCCCCTGGATTTTTTTTTTCCTTGACCATTATATTTGTGAAATTCATTCACATTTTTGCAGCTGGATGTAGTTAATTTGTTTTCACAAATGTGTAGTATGCACGGTCTATGTCAGTATTTATTCTACAGCTGATGGATATTTGAATTATTTCCAGTTTGGGGCTACAATGAATATCAATGCTATGAACTTCTTGGATATGTCTTTTGGCACACACATATTCTGAAGGGTTATACAACAGGACAGCTTTCCCAGTAAGGAGAAATGGACAAGGAAATAAGGTCATCAGCTATGAAAACATGGACGTTCACTGGAGGAATTGAAAGCCTCGGGTGATGGTGATTTCTCATTGGCTGAGCTGCGGCATTTTCCATTGGCTGGGCTTGTTGCTGAGTGAGAAGGAAGTCTTCCTCTCTCCTGCCAGGATAGTAAAGTAGCTCCACTTTCTTTTGAGGAGTATAAGGTACCTCTTTTCGTGCTGAGATGCATAACTGACTTCTTCCTGTTGGAGTCATTGACATCTTCCTGTTGGCAGTAATTGACATGAACGGTAGGGTGTGAGAGTTCCCTCTATAGGTCTTCCTGACTCCAATTTTAGTTGTGTTATGTCACTTAGTCGTGTCCAAGTCTTTATGACCCTATGGACTGTAGCCCACCAGGTTCCTCTGTCCATGGGATCCTCCAGGCAAAAATACTGGAGTGGGTTGCCATTTCTTCCTCCAGGGAATCTTGCTGACCCAGGGACTGAACCCACCTTGCTTATGTCTCCAGCGTTGGCAGGCAGATTCTTTACCACTAGCGCCACCTGGTAAGCCTAATAATTTTTTTGTTTAGTTGTAGTTTCCTTTTATTAATTTCCATACCAGAATTACAATAAAAGCGAATCCTGAAGAAAAGAAAACCACAGGCTAATCCCACATCCTACAAAAGATGATTGTGAAGAACATTATAAGAAAAATATGCTACAGTGAAGTAAAGCTTATGCCAAGATGCAAAGAGAGACCCTTAAAAAGGAAATCTATTACAATAATTAATAATTCTATAAAGTGAAAAAAAATCATAAATGTCTCAATAGATATCAAGATGGTATTTTAATAAGAGCTGATGTCCATCCATGATTTAAAATAAAATCAATCATTTCTAAATAGAAATAAATGAATACTTCTTGGACATGTTAAAATATTACACATAGTAAACCAAAGCCAGCTTTATGCTCAATTATGGAAAAACAGAAATATTTCTACTAAAGACAGAAACAAGGTCAAGATATCATCTATTACTATTGGTAAATGGTAGGGTTACAATTTGAACACAAACTCTAAGTCTGTTGGGGATGATGACCTCCAAGAATCAGATCAACAAGTCAATCAATTTATCAAATTATATCATTTTGTGAAAAGTGGATTACAAACCAGTATCATCCATGTTGGTAAAACAAACTATGAGTACTTAGATTTGCATATTTATCTCCTGCTGCTGCTAAGTCACTTCAGTCGTCTCCGACTCTGTGTGACCCCATAGACGGTAGCCCACCAGGCTCCCTGTCCCTGGGATTCTCCAGGCAAGAACACTGGAGTGGGTTGCCATTGCCTTCTCCAATGCATGAAAGTGAGAAGTGAAAATGAAGTCACTTAGTCGTGTCCAACTCTTAGCGACCCCATGGACTGCAGCCTACCAGGCTCCTCCACCCATGGGATTTTCCAGGCAAGAGTACTGGAGTGGGGTGTCATTGCCTTCTCCAATTTATCTCCTACTTGTATGTATTAAAGTCTCATAAGAAAGTCTGTAAAGCATATTCAACCCTGACACCATGACAGGGAAGGGGAGCACTGTGAGAGGAAACCGATTTTTTATGGCTTAGAAAGTGTCCATATAGTGTCTGAGGTCCCCCACTTCCGGCCCCCAAAGGGCAAATATTACTTTCCCATAATGAGAAAAAATAACAAATTTCCAATAGATGCAAAAATTAGATGAGTCACTTAGAAATATTATGGCAGTCATTATTTACGAAAATATTTCTATGGCACAAGTAGAACAATGATTTCCTGCCAATAAAGCCAAAGAAAACAATCTAAGGCAGTAGATTTGGTACTATCTAAATGTTCAAATAGCAAATACTTCTTTGGGGATGCTCTTTGAAGAAAGTAACTCTTTCATAGAAACCTGCATTCTCTTTTAGTGACGATTGTTCTGGAGATTAAAGAATTCGCCTGCCAGTGCAGCAGGAGAGGCAGGTTCCATCCCTGGGTCAGGAAGATGCCCTGGAGAAGGGAATGGCTTCCCACTCGAGTATTCTTGCCTGGAGAATTCCATGGACAGAGGAGTCCGTGGGGTTGCAAAGAGTTGGGCACAACTGAGGGACCAACACTTTCATTTTCCAGGGGCGAAACCCAGAGTGAAATAGTGTGGTGGTCCTGGCCCCCAGCATCCCTTTCGGGCCCCTTCTAGCCTCCCTCCTGCCCTTCCTAACTCTTCCAGGAACACATGAGCTGCCGGCTGGCAGGCAACCACTGCACTGGGCTCACAGCTGTCACTCGTTTACAGTCGGTCCCCTACATAGGAACCCCCAAGTTTCGAACTTTCAAAGATGCGAATGTGCATCCCATCAGCGTCAAGCATGACTGACACTGAAGCTTGCCCTCCATCTCCTGTTGCTGACGGCCCTTCGGCTCCACCATCTCCCACCTCCGCTCCCTCCTCCATCAATAATTCTTGTCTGTTACTCGATGCCAGCCCCTGCATGCCAGCTGTTGTGTCATGCTACGGTACTTTTCAAGGCACTGCACTCTAAGATTAAAAATGGTTTCTCTATTTTTGTGTTTGTTTTTTATATATTATTTGTGTGAAAAGTATTATAAACCTATTACATACCGTACAGTACTATATGGCCAACTGTGATATTTGGGTGCCTAGACCAGTCCATCCTAAAGGAAATCAGTCCTGAATATTCACTGGAAGGACTGATGCTGAAGCTGAAACTCTAATACTTTGGCCACCTGATGTGAAGAACTGACTCATTTGAAAAGACCCTGATGCTGGGAAAGATTGAAGGCAGGAGGAGAAGGGGACAACAGAGGATGTCCCAGGCGATGGACATGAGTTTGAGTAAACTCTGGGAGTTGGTGATGGACAGGGAGGGCTGGCGTGCTGCGGTCCATGGAGTCGCAAAGAGTCGGACACCACTGAGCAACTGAACTGAACTGGGACTATCTCTGTTGGCCTTAACAACAAAATGGACTTTTGAACACTCTCTTGGAACGGAGCTCATGTATAGGGGACTTACTGGAAATTATTTGAATTGCTTGTCGATACTGGAGAACTGAGAGACTTCACATGAAAATGTCCAGGTCTTCTTGAACACCTGGGGACTCTGGTAGACCTGATTTCAGAGTCCTCCAACTCCTGGGGTCCTTGGTGCCCTGCGTGTAGCGTCACCCTGAGGAAGGGATTTGACCACATCTTGTGCCTTACAAACCCTTCAAAACCTTTAAATTCTGCTTCTAGCATTCATCTTGAGTCACTAATGATTGATAAAGATGTATGAAAAAGTCAAGCTAGGAAGAATTTCTGCCTACGTTTCAGGTATCAACTGTCAAATCTTTTTCCTATTTACTGTTCTACCCAAAATAATGCAAATAACAGTGGTGAAACCTCTTGAATAATCATCTTTAGCATCCTGAGAAGATAAAGACGTACTATTTATAGAGATACTACTCTTTTCAATCTTGAAAATGGTCCAAGCATGACTTCCGGGCTTTGGTAACTCAGAACACTGTGTAATGCTGCCACCTTGCGGCTACAGCTGTGAACTGGCCCAACATCATTTCCCTAGGTAATGTTGCCATCTGCTGGGCTATCCTGAGATTTCAGGACATGTGAAAAGAGTTCTCAGGGCCAGAATACAAATAAAAGTGAAGTGAAGTGAATTCGCTCAGTCGTGTCCGACTCTTTGCGACCCCGTGGGCTGCAGCCCACCAGGCTCCTCCCACCATGGGATTCTCCAGGCAAGAATACTGGGGTGGGTTGCCATTTCCTTCTCCAGGGAATACAAATGAACTATCCATCAAATTGTGGATGTGTGACTGCTCACAGTGCCTAATCATCTGTAGATAGCTGCTGCTTGGCCAGTTTAATATCCGTGATGTCATGGAATCTTGGCGCTAGAAACAGATGCAGACTTTTACCTAGGAAGTGGGGCACCGGATTTCTTTGAGAATAAGAGAAGACGTTCATGAATCTGAGAAACATTTTCTTCTGGATGCTTAAGAAACAGCTGGGGAGCTTATTAGAAATCTGGGTCTTGGGTCCTAACTCAGAAATACTTGGAAACTGTATTTATGAGAGCTCCTAGGTGACCCTGACTCATGAACACCTAGGTGACAAGTCAGCCAGAATTGCACTCAAGCATTCATTCCAGCGTTCTTGCATGATTGGGTGCAGTGTGCTGAGTTAGGTTTGATTTCAAAGTAAAGAACCCTCTCTGTTTCAGGATCCACATTATTAAATGGTGAACTGCAAGCGCGCAGTTGGAATAAATGAAGCAATCTAGTTCCTGCAGAATGCCCAAAATATAGCAGAAAGAGTGGGGATTCCCCATAAGTTTTCTCCAGCGAGGAGAGAGTGGCTTTCCAGGGAGGTATATAAAGACCCAGGCAGGGGCCAGGAGACCTGTGAGAATGTAAGTAAAATATCATTCTAGGTTAAAAAAAAAAATGCATGCACAGAGGGGCAGCGGTTTGCAGACACACATTATCGCTGAGAACGGATAAGGACTCATTTATTCCTGAGCCGTGATGTTTTTAATGATGGGGGCTTCCCCGGTAGCTCAGTTAGAAAAAAAAATCTGCCTGCGATGCAGGAGACCCGGGTTTGATCCCTGGGTCGGGAAGATCCCCTGGAGAAGGAGCAACCCACTCGAGTATTCTTGCTTGCCTGGAAAATCCTATGGTCAGAGGATGAGGGCTCTCATGGTCAGAGGTCATGGAGGGCTACATTCCATGGGGTTGCAAGAGTCAGACACAACTTAGCAACTAAACCACCACCAAGAATTAAAAACTGCCCAAGTAACTAACCCCCACATTAAAACAAACAAACAAAAAACTGTAGATCGTGCCAACAAATAGACATTTAATCATGTAGATGAGTTACAGGGGGCCACAGGGCATTTGTACAGGGAGGGAGAGAATCTGACTTGTGGGAAGAGTATATGGGAGGAGGGTGAATGCAGACCAGACAGGGCGACTGCAGGAGGAAAGAGCGTAGGCAGAGAGGCTGCCAAGGGAGAGGCCAGCCTATGGGTGGTGGGCCCGACAGTGGGGCTGGAAGGAGGGGAAGAGATGGACATTCCCAAGCTGGACAAGTAGGAGTGTGAGTGGTTGGATCTGGAAGGTTAGGCAGAGGAAGAAAGCCAAGGTAACTCCATGAGTTATTTCTCACCACTCCTACCCAATACAGCTGAGCACCTGAATAAGGAAGGTGCCACTTCCCCAAAGAAGAAAATAAATGAAAGTGAGCTGACCCCCAGTTCAGAGAGAAAAATAGTTTTAAGGAAAGAGGATCTACACTCTGAGTGCAGACTCTCTGGGTTCCAAACCTTGCTTCATCTTTTATTAGTTTAGTGTACTTGGGTGACTTTCTTAACCTTGCTGCGCTCTAGTTCCCTTGTCTATAAACAGGATCATAATAGCACCCACCTCAGAGAGCTGTTGAACTAAGCAGGGCAATCTGGCAGAGAGTAGTTGTTATCTCAGGGAGAGGGAAGACAGCAGGGCTGGTACTGACTGCCTGCAATTATAGGTCTAGAATCTTCCAGACCTGAAGTGAAGTGAAGTCGCTCAGTCGTGTCCAACTCTTTGCGACCCCATGGGCTGTAGCCTGCCAGGCTCCTCTGTCCATGGGATTTTCTAGGCAATAGTCCTGGAGTGGATTGCCATTTCCTTCTCCAGGGGATCTTCCCAACCCAGGGATCGAACCCAGGTCTCCCGCATTGTAGACAGACACTTTACCATCTGAGCCACCCAGGAGCTAAAAAAGTATTTTGCTCCAGACCTGGACTCTGCAGGTGATCAAATGAAGGTCAGGACGTCCCAGGTGGCTCAGTGGTAAAGAATTCACCTGCCAATGCAGGAGATGCCGGTTTGATCCCTGGGTTGGGAAGATTCTCTGGAGGAGGAAATGGCAACCCACTCCAACATTCTTGCTTGGGAAATACCATGGACAGAAGAGCCTGGTGGGCTACAAACCATGTGGTTACAAAAAAGTTGGACACTCCCGAGCAACTAAAAAAGAACAAATGATGGCTAAAGTCATGGAGATTGTTTTTTAAATTGATGTATACTTGATTTATAATATTGTGTTAGTTTCAAGTGTACAACTGAAGAAGGCAATGGCAACCTACTTCAGTACTCTTGCCTGGAGAATCCCATGGACGGAGGAGCCTGGTAGGCTGCAGTCCATGGGGTCGCAAAGAGTTGGACACAACTGAGCGACTTCACTTTCACTTTTCACTTTCATGCAGAGAAGGAAATGGCAGCCCACTCCAGTGTTCTTGCCTGGAGAATCCCAGGGACAAAGGAGCCTGGTGGGCTGCTGTCTATGGGGTCGCCCAGAGTCGGACACGACTGAAGCAACTTAGCAGCAGCAGCAGCAAGTATACAACAAAGCGATTGAGTCATATACATATAATTTTTTGAGGTTCTCTTCCATTATAGGTTCAAGATATCAACTAAAGATGATGGAAGAGACCAAAAGAAATGTTAAGAAGATCTCGTATGTTAATTAGTTAACTAAATTGGAGGATAATTGCTTTACAATATTGTGGTGGGTTCTGACACACATCGACATGAATCAGCCCCAGGTGCACATGTATCCCCACATCCTGAGCCCCCTGCCGCCTCCCTCCCCACCCCATCCCTCAGGGTTGTCCCAGAGCACTGGTTTTGAGTGCCCTGCTTCATGCATGGAACTTGCACCAGTCATCTGTTTTATAAATGGTAATAATGTACATGTTTCAGTGCTATTCTCTCAAATCATCCGTCCCTAGAAGATCTTTTAAGAATTCAAGAGTTTCATCCAGTTTGAGAGTTGTTTGTCCAATAAATCCTACTCCTCAAGTCTTTCTTGTTCTCAAAACAGGTTCAAGCTGAGATCTTCACATCTCTGGAGAATGAAGCCAGAGGAACTCCATGAATGATTTAGTCTTTTCTGCTAACTGACACCAACCAACTTGTCATCATATTTGGTGTCCCATACTTGAAAATACAACACGGAGCTCATATCTGTCTCTTTCACTAAGTAAAATCTTCCCTATTATATTTCCTTTCTAGGCATTGCTACCATTTCCTTAATGGGTCAATTGACTACTATATAGTTCTTAGTTTCCTGGTAGATTGCCCTTCTCTGCTTCACCTGAAGTCACATTGCTTCACGGAGTGACCAAGGAAAAATACATGCATTCAAAGATCCCATGACATCTTTCATGACAAAACCCTAGCCCTCCAGCAGAAGGCTTCCCGGCTCTTCCAGACATAGGATGTAATCAACTAAACAACCATTTTACCTAAAAATAATATTTATTCCTGCAAAATGAATTATCAGAACCCAACCCATCCAAGGGCAAAGGAGAAACCCCAACAGGAGGATAGGAGGGGCAAAATCACGTTTAGAATCAAACCCCATACCCACCAGAGATGCACACAGGGCTCAAACAAAACCTGGTGCCCCCCAAGAGACCCCACAGAGACTGAGCCAGACCTGCCTTTGAGTGTCTGAGTGTCTCCTGTGGAGGTGCGGGTCAGCAGTGGCCTGCTGCAGGGACAGGCGCTCTGGGTGCAGCAGACCTGGGTATGGCATAAACCCTCTTGGGGGAGGTCACCACTAACCCACCATAGAGCCACCAGAACATACATAGGACTGGGGAAACAGACTCTTGGAAGGCACAAACAAAACCTAGTATGCACCAGGACTCAGGAGAAAGGAGTAGTGATCCCACAAGAGACTGACCCAGACTTGCCTGTGAGTGTCCAGGAGTCTCTGGTAGAGGCGTGGGTCAGCAGTGGCCTGCTGCTGGGTCTGGGGCTGCACTGGACCTTTTGAAGGAGGTCACAATTATCTTCATTACTCAGGTCAAACAACAGGGAGGGAACACAGCCCAGTCTATCAACAGAAAATTGGATTAAAGATTTACTGAGCATGGCCCCGCCCATCAGAACATGACCCAGTTTCTCCCTCAGTCAGTCTCTCCAATCAGAAAGCTTCCATAAGCATCGTATCCTTATCCATCAGAGGGCAGACAGAATGAAAACCAAAATCACAGAAAACTAATAAAATTGATCACATGGACCACAGCCTAGTGTAACTCAATGAAACTATGAGCCGTGCCGTGTAGGACCACTCAAAACAGGTCATGGTGGAGAGTTGTGACAAAATGTGGTCCACTGGAGAAGAGAATGGCAAACCACCTCAGTATCCTTGCCTTGAGAACCCCATGAACAGCGTGAAAAGGCAAAAACTTAGGACACTGAAAGATGAACTCCCCAGGTCAGTAAGTGCCCAATATGCTACTGGAGATCAGTGGAGAAATAACTCCAGAAAGAATGAAGAGACGGAGCCAAAGCAAAAACAACACCCAGTTGTGGATGAGACTGGTGATGGAAGCAAAGCCCAATGCTGTAAAGAGCAATACTGCATAGGAACCTGGAATGAGATGCATGAATCGAGGTAAATTGGAAGTGGTCAAACAGGAGATGGCAAGACTGAATATCAACATTTTAGGAATCAGTGAACTAAAATGGACTGGAATGGGTGAATTTAACTCGGATGACTATTATATCTACTACTGTGGGCAAGAATCCCTTAGAAGAAATAGAGTAGCCATCATAGTCAACAAAAGAGTCTGAAATGCAGTACTTGGATGCACTCTCAAAAGTGACAGAATGATCTCTGTTCATTTCCAAGGCAATCCATTCTGTTTAATGGTAATCCAAGTCTATGCCCCAACCAGTAATGCTGAAGAAGCTGAAGTTACAGTTCTATAAAGACCTCCAAGACCTTCTAGAACTATCACATCATAGGGGACTGGAATGCAAAAGTAGGAAGTCAAGAGATACCTGGAGTAACAGGAAAATTTGGCCTTGGAGTACAAAAGAAGCAGGGCAAAGGCTAACAGAGTTTTGCCAAAAGAATATACTAATCATAGCAAACACCCTCTTCCAACAACACAAGAGAAGACTCTACACATGGACATCATCAGAGGATCAATACTGAAATCGGATTGATTATATTCTTTGCAGCCAAGGATGGAGAAGCTCTATACAGTCAGCAAAAACAAGACAAGGAGCTGACTGTGACTCAGATCATGAACTCATTATTGCCAAATTCAGACTTAAATGGAAGAAAGTGGGGAAAACCACTAGACCATTCAGGTATGACCTAAATCAAATCCCTTACAATTATACAGTGGATGTGACAAACAGATTCAAGGGATTAGATCTAACAAAGTGCCTGAAGAACTATGGATGGAGGTTCATGACACTGTACAGGAGACAGGGAGCAAGAACATCCCCAAGAAAAAGAAATTCAAAAAAGCAAAATGGCTCTCTGAGAAGGCCTTACAAATAGCTGTGAAAAGAAGAGAAGTGAAAAACAAAGGAGAAAAGGTAAGAAATACCCATTTGAATGCAGAGTTCCAAAGAATAGCAAGGAGAGATAAGAAAGCCTTCTTCAGTGATCAATGTAAAGAAATAGAGGAAAGCAATAGAATGGGAAAGACTAGAGATCTCTTCAAGAAAATTAGAGATACCAAGAGAACATTTCATTTAAAGATGGGCTCAATAAAGGACAGAAATTGTATGGACATAACAGAAGCAGAAGATATTGAGAAGAGGAGGCAACAACACACAGGAGAACTGTACAAAAAAGATCTTCATGACCCAGATAATCACGATGGTGTGATCCCTCACCTAGAGCCAGACATCCTGGAATGTGAAGTCAAGTGGGCCTTAGGAAGCATCACTATAAACAAAGCTAGTGGAGGTGATGGAATTCCAGCTGAGCTATTTCGAATATAAAAGATGATATGAAATATGAAAGTGCTTCCCTCAATATGCCAGCAAATTTGGAAGGCTCAGCAGTGGACACAGGACTAAAAAAGTTCAGTTTTCATTCCAATCCCAAAGAAAGGCAATGCCAAAGAGTGCTCAAACTACCACACAATTCCACTCATCTCACACACTAGCAAAGTAATGCTCAAAATTCTCCAAGTGAGGCTTCAGCAGTTTGTGAACCATGAACTTCCAGATGTTAAAGCTAGATTTAGCAAAGGCAGAGGAATCAGAGATCAAATTCCATCATCCATCCGTTGGCTCATTGAAAAAGCAGGAGAGTTCCAGAAAAACATCTACTTCGGCTTTATTGACTACACCAAAGACTTTGTGTAGATCACAAAAAACTGTGGAAAAATTCTTCAAGAGATGGGAATGTCAGACCACCTAACCTGCCTCTTGAGAAATCTGTATGCAGGTCAGGAAGCAACAGTTAGAACTGGACATGAAACAACAGACTGGTTCCAAATCGGGAAAGGAGTACGTCAAGGCTGTATATTGTCAACCTGTTTATTTAACTTATATGCAGAGTTCATCATCAGAAATGCTAGGCTGGATGAAGCCCAAGCTGGAATCAAGATTTCTGGGAGAAATATCAATAACGTGAGGCATGCAGATGACACCACCCTTATGGCAGAAAGTGAAGAAGAACTAAAGTGCCTCTTGATGAAAGCAAAAGAGGAGAGCGAAAAAGCTGGCTTAAAACTCAACATTCAGAAAATGAAGATCATGGCATCTGGTCCCATCACTTCATGGAAAATAGATGGGGAAACAGTGGAAACAGTGGCAGATTTTTTTGTGTGTGTGCTCCAAAATCACTGCAGATGGTGACTGCAGCCATGAAATTAAAAGATGCTTGCTCCTTGGAAGTAAAGCTATGACCAACCTAGACAGCATATTAAAAAGCAGAGGCATTACTTTGCCAACAAAGGTCCATCTAGTCAAGCTGTGGCTTTTCCAATAGTCATGTATGAATATGGGAGTTGGACTATAAAGAAAGCTGAGCGCTGAAGAATTGATGCTTTTGAACTGTGGTGTTGGAGAAGGCTCTTGAGAGTCCCTTGTACTGAAAGGAGATCTAACCAGTCCATCCTAAAAGAAATCAGTCCTGAATATTCATTGGAAGGACTGATGCTAAAGCTGAAACTCCAATACTTTGTCCACCTCATGTGAAGAGCTGACTCATTGGAAAAGATCCTAATGCTGGGAAAGATTGAAGGTGGGAGGTGAAGGGGATGACAGAGGATGAGATGGTTGGATGGCATCACTGACTCGATGGACAAGGGTTTGAGTAAACTCTGGGAGTTGGTGATGGACAGGGAGGCCTGGCATGCTACAGTCCATGGTATCACAAAGAGTCCGACACGACTGAGCAACTGAACTGAACAGAACTGTTCCTTCTGTCTGGAACCTCACTCCCTCCATCTTTGCCTGTAAAAAATTGTTGCAACCAGTTGGGTACATCTCAAATGTCAACTTCTACATTAAGTCTTTGGAGACACTCAGAACCAGTCGAATCTTCTCTGTTGAGTCCCTGTATCACTTACTTGTAAACGTCCATTACAATTCTTATCGTTATTTGTGTCTATGTCTTCTTTCTATTTATGAACAGGGTTTCATTTTCAAAGAAGAATGAGACAGAGCTGGGGTATTATCAGTTTTCAGGCTGACTGCCAAGTGCTTCCCAAGTTCACCTCCCACTCCTGCACACTCAGCTATATCCACACATTCTAGAAACTGGTCCTCAGGGTCACAGGCCTGGGAACTCAATTTAGGGAGGCTCATATTAATTTCATCAAATTTTTAAAAGTACTCAGAATGGAAACTTACTCATTTACAATAACTAATATTTGGCATGCTCAGATATCGGTATAGTAAGGAGTCTACAAGAATTAAGGGGAGGGATGGAAGGTGTTAGTTATATGAACAAAAATAATTACTAGCATCAGCCTTCTTGTTGCCGTTGTTCAGTCAATCAGTCACGTCCAACTCTTTGCAGCTCCATGGACTGCAGCACGCCAGGCCTCCCTGTCCTTCACTGTTTCCTAGAGTTGGCTCAAACTCATGTCCATTGAGTCAATGGTGCCACCCAACCATTTTATCTTCTGTTGCTCCCTTCTCCTTCTCCCCTCAATCTTTTCCAGCATCGGGGCCTTTTTCAATGAGTTGGCTTGTCATATCACGGAATTCCAAAAAAACACCTACTTCTGCTGCATTGACTATGCTAAAGACTTTGATTGTGTGAATCAACAAACTGTGGAAAATTCTTAAAGAGATGGGAATACCAGACCACCTTACCTGCCTCCTGAGAAAGCTGTATGTAGGTCAAGAAGCAACAGTCAGAACTGGACATGGAACAATGAACTGGTTCAAAATTGGGAAAGGAGTACATCAAGGCTGTATATTGTCACCCTGCTTATTAAACTTAAATGCAGAGTACATCATGTGAAAAGCCAAGCTGGATGAAGTTCAAGCTGGAATCAAGATTGCAGAGAGAAATATCAATAACCTCAGATATGCAGATTATGCCATCCTTATGGCAGAAAGTGAAGAGGAACTAAAGAGCCTCTTGATGAAAGTGAAAGAGGAGAGTGAAAAGGGGGGTTTAAAACTCAGTATCAGCCTATGCTGATCAAATTGACCCACCTCCTTCAAAAGGTTTTGTCTGTCAGAGGCAAAGGAGATGAAGTCTTAGGGCAGAGTTAGGGAATCAGTGTCACGTACTTCTGCATTTGTGCTGGCCATCTTCTTTCTGTCCAAGCCTTCTTCCTGCAAACAGATGATAATGCAATTGATTACAGCTGCAATTTCTGTTTTATAATCTTTCCTCTTTTCTACCATATCATACTGAGACAGTATCAAATTTTCTCAGACTCATCAGCCTCTTGATAATTGGCCAGCTCTTGGATTTCTTCCATAGTTCATGTGAATCCCACCCCATTGCTGAAGTTTAACTGCTAAAGTTTAATAAGCAGTTACTAGTGTAACTCTCAGTCGAAGCCCTAAGGTATGGTCCTCACACTGTACATTTCCCTAAGACAAAACAGCGTCTGGCTCCTTTCTAGGTTCACACCACAGTGCCTGGCTCAGAGTAAGTGCTCAATAAATATTTTAATTTACTTGAGTGGGTCCATTCAATTGTTTATTTCACTCATGAGGTTAAGGTTGCATGAATGTGAGGAATGCTCCTACCACTATTAAGTTGGTGCCATGCTAAATGACAATGAAAAAGAGCAGGATGGCATGGTCCTTTCCCCCATGTCTTCAGTCTTCCTTTTGTCTGTAGAAAAACTTTGGTCAAAGAATATGTTTAATCAGAGAAGTGAGAAATTGCAGACACAAAGGAAAACAAACAGGACCAAATAACAATAGTTAAGTCATTGAACAAATTCAAGGAGCTCTCGTTTCTCTGCAAAGGCTATAGACAATATTCTGAGCCGTATCCTTTGAACTGTTTTGAAGATACTTAAACCCACCAGATGGAAGGAGTTAAACACACAATCACCAGACTACGGCCATGACATGGGCTGCCACAATTCCAAGAACTGGAACAAACTGACCCTGGAACTGAAGACTGACTGTATTGAAACAATCAAGAGGCGGCCGATTCATGTTGATGTATGGCAAAAAACCATCACAACATTGTAAAGTAATTATCCTCAATAAATTAATTAAAAAAAAAACCAGATCAGATAACTGCATGAGATTTCAAGATAGCTGTCAGAGCAGCTGTTTCTGCACAAAGCCCTCTCCCTCAGCCTATAAAAGCTCAGTGATTGTTGGTGGGGGAAGAGGGAATCGGCATTTCGACAGGAGTCCATTTCTCCCCACCCCTCATGCCATCCCAGTTGCCAACCTCCAAAATAAACCGAACTTTCCTTTCCACCAACCTTGCTTCTCTATTAGATTTTGAGCGGTGAACAGCCAGACCCCACTTATGGTAACGATAAGTTTGCCATTTAGTTTGCTATCTCAAAAACTAAAGACAACTACTAATGTTTTCAAATGAGGGAAGAAATCACAATAATTGTGGTGGGGAGGTTATTATGGAATCAGTCATTTTAAGACAATGGTTCCCAAAGTGTGTTCTCTATGACAGTGCAACAGTATTACCTAGGAACTTTCTAGAAATCTACCTTAAGCCCCTCCTCAGATCTATTGAATCAGGAACTCTAGGCACAGAGCTCAGCAGGCTGTGTTTTAACAAGCCCTTCAAGCATTTTGGACGCACATTCACCTTGGAGGACCATGGTCCTTGCTTTCTCAAGACCTCACGTGATTTCAGTGGCTCTCACTGAAGAGAGATAAGCAGCCACCTTAAGTCTCCTGCACACTGAGCCTGAGAGCGTATCAGATGAAAGTAACCTTCCACACAGCAGTCCCTGTGATGTGCCAGTCAGTTGGCGTGTATCTAGTACCATGCTGTACACAGAAAAGTGTGTCAGTTGCTCAAGTCGTGTCCAACTCTTTGCAACCCCATGGACTGTAGCTCACCAGGCTTTTCACCAGTTAAAAAACCATCCCAGTCATTAAAACATCAGAAAAGAGGAGAAAAGGCAAAATATCACCAAAGTTCTGTGGAGATGTCAGTTATCCCAGGGATGGAGAAGAGAGTCCATCTTCAGTCAGGCCTGTTCAAGACAATTAAGAAAACATTCTCTAGGCATTGGACTCTGAGGAGCCTTGCTGGATGGCAGCTCATCCCAGCAGCAAGGGGATGGTGGAGGCTCTGCAAGATGTACCTGCCAGGAATGAGGGCAAATGGCTCTGCCTTGAACGTGCGCAATGCGGGAAGGATCAGAGTTGTATATCCTGGCCATGTCCATGCCACGTTTCTCAGATGCCCTCTGCTGCCTCTTTGGGTGACATATCAGAGCCATCTGTGGTTAGAAGTAACAAAAAGAATAACTTCCGAGTCAAATGCAGTCAAGAGGACTTTGCCCTATTTCTGGTGTGAATGGACAATTACTGCTTGCCCAAAATAGCCTTGTTTTAAATGCTGCCTTGTGCAGTTATGATAGTGTCCCTTTTCCTTTCAAAAGTACCCCAGTTTTGACAATAAACTATGTGGCCACTGTAACTATTACTCAAGTGTTCTTTTTTCTCCTCCTCTTTCTTCTTCTCTCTCTCTATCTCTCTTTCCCTCTCCTTCCAACTCCCCTTTTCTCTCCATATTTCCTGCCATCACTAAAGACACTTAATATCTATCTCCCCATGTTCTTGAAACCTAGCTTCTAAGAGACACTGGAGCAATCCACAAATGATCACAACACTCCTAGGGGGTCATTCTTATGAATGATGCCACTGGAATTGTGCCCATCACAATCTATAGAGATACATGCGGTGCTCAGCTTAAAGGAGTCTCTGGGATGAGATCTTAAATTCCAGCTTGTGTCCATCTGTCCGGTCCCCAAACCTTTAAATGACTTGCTTTCCCCAAGCTGAAAGGCTGTATAAGGACCCAATCTTTGAAGTGAAATTTTACCTGGAAAATGAATCAGGAGCATGCCCCATATCCATTCCTCCACTGCTTCTCAGACTTGGTTTCAGTACTCAGGTTTTTTACTTCCAGCCCTTTGAAGACCGTGTTGACCTATGACATCTCCACCCTCTGAAAGATACAATCTCTGTTTCTCTCCCCCTTGCTCCATGTTCCAGTCTGCATGTCGTCTGCCCTATGCATATCCAAGTGGTTTCCTAGAAAAGAAATGGAATCTAGAACACCATGAATCTAGGGAAACAACTAATCCAGAGACCATTCTCTGCCTGCAGGAGATCAGATAAGCCCATATTTCATGATCTTGGAAAGGCTGACATACTCAATTTCTGTTTAATTTCAATCTATAGCTTAGGATCCTTTAGAAAGCCCTGGGACATACACAGCTACTGTTCAGATAGCAGACAGAGATACTCCAGAAACAATCAGCCTCTGCAACACTTACAGCACAGGACCTCCAAATATCCAAAATGGTTCTGTAGAAATGGGGGTTATGAAATCTGGGGAGACCACCTAAGAATGCACTTCTGAAGAGTACAGCTTATCAACACCCAACCCAGTAGAGTCCTAGAGTCCCATCCTTAGGGTCTTAGAGTGCACACTTAGGATACACAATGCACTGTGGTCAGGATGAACTTTCCTAGATGCCTTGACCATAGCAAATGTCTGCACTGATTTACTCAAGTCCCACACTGGGACCACCTCCTCCTCATCACAAGGGCATTTACCTATTTCCCACTGTGCTTGCGTGCTAAGTCTCTTCAGTCATGTCCGACTCTTGTGACCCCATGAAATGTAGCCCGTCAGGCTCCTCTGTCCATGGGATTCTCCAGGCAAGAATACTAGAGTGGGTTTCCATTCCCTTCTCCAGGGGGTCTTCCCGACCCAGTATCAAACCCATGCTTACTGCAGCTCCTGCATTGCAGGCAGATTCTTTACCCCTTGAGCCACAAGTGGAAAGAATCTATCTGCCAATGCAGGAGACACAAGAGTCATGGGTTCAATCCCTGGGATGGGAAGATCCCTGGAGGAGGGCATGGTAACCCACCCCAGTATTCTTGCATGGAAAATTCCACAGGCACAGGAGCCTGGTGGGCTACAGTCCATGAGGGCATGAAGAGTCAAACACGAATGAGCAACTGAACACACACACACACACAGGACGGGAGTACCATGCATTTCTAAAAGGACACGCCCTTCTACTTTGACTCTTCTTAACTTGAACTTACTGGACACGGAATCAACTCATCCATGCCGCTCTCACCAACCTCGCTGGAAACTCTTCTGCCCAGATCACCTTCTGGTGAGTCAAAGGATAATCTTCCACTTATACCACACATTTTTGTTTTGTTTTGTTCACTTTTATTTCTTCCATTAAAAAATTACATTTGTACTGTATTTCCATACATAGAACCACATGTGTTTTTACACACATATAGATCAGTATGTATCAGTCTATACTAGAGAGAAGATGCAAAACAATTCTAATATCCCAGAGAACTCTCGCGCTCTGCCCCGCTGCATTCAGACTCTCCCCACTCTACCTCCAATCCATTGACAGTGGTATTCCAGGGTGGCAGTACCATTTAGCATTTCTATCAGCAGCACTTTTGAGTTCCTGTTGCTCTGCCTTCTCATCAACGCTTTCACCACAACTCATTTTTTGCCAGCATTTGACAATGCAGATTCTGAAATATTACCAGCACCCCAAATCCCTGCTAAGGGCATCTTTCTTTTTTAAAAAATAATTATTATGTATTCATTTGGACTTCCTGATAGCTCAGTTGGTAAAGAATCCGCCTGCAATGCAGGAGGCCCCTGTTCCTTTCCTGGATTGGGAAGATACTCTGGAGAAGGGATAGACTACCCACTCCAGTATTCTTGGGTTTCAGCTGGTAAAGAATCCACCTGCAATGTGGGAGACCTGGGTTCAATCCCTGGGTTGGGAAGATCCCCTGGAGACGGGAAAGGGGACCCACTGGACCTGCTCCAGTATTGTGGCCTGGAGAATTCCATGGACTGTGTAGTCCATGAGGTCGCAAAGAGCCGGACACAACTGAGCGACTTTCACTTTCACATCACTTATTCCGCTGCATCAGGTCTTGGTTACAGCATTTGGAACCTTCATGGCCTCATGTGGGACCTTTCTTTGTGGGGAATGGATTCCCTAATTGCGGCACGCAGGCTTCATTGTTCCGGGGCATGTGGGATCTTAGTTCCCCAACCAGGGATTGAACCCACACCCGCTGCATTGCAAGAGAGAGCCTCACCTGCTGGACCACCAGGGAAGTCCTCACCTGATATTCTGATAAAGAAACTTTCTCATGAAATAAGAAAAACCTGAAACATCAGTTTACTAAGTACAGAGCACTTAGTGCACCTTATTAATCTGTTTTCTCCAACATCCCAATTACTAATTCCCTTAGACATTCTCTCATATAATTTTGTCCATTTTTTCTGATTGTTTAAAAATCAGCTTAAATTCTTAGATTATTTTGGAAACTTTTAGCTTGATTTTTAAAATGAAAACTTACTTGTTATTAGGTTAATAGCATCTTTGCTGAGACTGATTTTGTGCTTACACCTTTTAAAAATATAAATGAATTAAACATATTTTCATGTTTCAAATTAATTGCTGTTCTCTCTTCATGGCATTTTCTAATAACATTTCAATAATACTTATTTGATTTGTTATTATAAATTTAAAAACTCATATCTCAAATTAGTTAAGGAAATCACATTATTTACTATTTGTAACCCACTTCTTTTATTGCTAGATACGTAATATGTACTAAGCGATATTTTTCTTCTGGAAAGTTCAGAAAATAAAAGGCTTTTTTCAGCAGAGGGAGATTATATTAACGATATAATCAATATATCATTAATACCTAATCCTAACCATATGATCTGCCATGTTTAGCTTAAGAATTGCTGATGACTTGATAAGAGTTGAGGGTTGGGGGAGTTTCTCTGTACTTTTCCGTTTTCCAGGAGTTTGCCCTGCAGATCTCAGCTGGTGTGTTAGCTTGGAATCCTGACTTCATATCTTTTCTTCAGTCAGACAACCACTTCCTGCTTAGCCTCTGTTTTCCTCCAAAGAAAACTGGAAAAAAATGCCTTAATGGGAAAAGCAGGATAAACGTGGAGCCTCCTGTGTGTACCTCTCTTCCCAGAGACCAAAGTCACGCTGGTCCTGCTTCAGCTATTTTCTTTCCACAAGCTCCAAGGGCTGTTTTATGTGGAGTTGTCAGTGGGAGGTTTAGTCCCATTCAGAATCATCCATCTGTCCCTAAACCAGAAATGTGCAATGCTCAGTACGTTTCATCTGGCGATTTAAAGTATCCTGTGCTGAAAACTGTTTCTTTAAAATTCTACTTTGCCATACTTCCTCCCCAAAACCTAAATGTGTAATAAACCTAAATCTGTAATAAACCATGGTACTTTGAGACTCGTTTATAAAAATAAATGTAAAATCATCTTTTCTTCTTAAATTTCAAAGTTCTATTTAACTGCCAGGTACTTGATCTCTTAGGTGACTCGGAGTCACATGTGTTTTCACTTAATGACCTATAATTTTAAGAAGTTAGGATAAGAAAAAAGGAGTGTCACATGGTTTAGTGAAACATGATATTAAAGAAAAACAAGATGGATGGCGTGACCGTTTGCACTTTTCCTAGCTATAGTTTCATCATTTGTAAAATGGGAAAATAAATTACTCTCTTTTTGCATTGTTTATGTTATGTTATGTCATCTATAAGCTAGATGACATATAGCTTATATGACATATGACATATCCCTAGATGCTTATAGATGATTATAGATGATAATCACTAAGATGCTTATAGTACCTCTGTCTATAGGAGCAAAAGTTTTAAAACAGAAAATAAGGTTCAATTAATAAGCCTATGACTGAATAAATTAAGGTATATCCAGGAGACGAACTAGTATGCTGCCTTTAAAAAGAATATACCTACGTCACTTGACTTAAGGGCTTGTTTTGAGACATTAAATGGGAATACAGATATGTGAATACAATTTTTAAAATATGTGAATGTGAGTACACATATTTATACATTACACTGGGGAATGTCATGGAGGGGCATGGGTTTTGTTAGCAGGGGTTCCCTGGAAGCCCAGGGACAGGGGAGGGTAAGGTAGGGCTGACATGGGAGAAAGAGAAGAAGAGAAAGACAAGAAAATCAGAGGACTCCCCCACCCCCCAAAAAATATTTATTTCAAGAGATGCATTATGTGATTATAACTTTATAAAATTTTACTTATAACTTAAATTTTATAATTTTATTCACAACTTTATAGGAATTAATTTTAAGTGTAGATTTTTCTTTTTTAATATTTATTTATTTGATTGTGTTGGGTCTTAGTTGCAGCACAAAAATCTTTCATTGCAAGGCATGGACTCTCTAGTTGTGGTATAAGAAGGGTTGACCCTTCAATCCTAAAGTAGATGACTAGTATTAGTGTAAGTTATTTAATAAAGTACCTGAGTTATGAAAGGCCATTAGAGATGAATGAAGTAGATCCTAAACTTGCAAAGAATAATGCTCACATTACTTACAAACCAAGTCATCTTTTTACTGAAGCATAATTTACAATATTGTGTTAGTTTCTGGTGTACAGCGAAGTGATTTAATTATATATACATACAATAGTTTGTATCTGCTAATCTCAAACTCCTCATCCATCCCTCCCCCTTGGCAACAGCAAGTCTGTTCTCTATGAGTCTGTTTCTATTTCATAAACAACTTCATTTGTGTCGTATTTTAAATTCCATATATGTGGTATCTTTTGGCATTTGTCTTTGTCTTTATGACTTAGTTCAGTTAGTATGATAATCCCTAGGTCCATCCACCCTGTTGTAAATGGCATTATTTCATTCTTTTGATGGCTGCGTAATATTCCATTGATTATATGTACCAATCTTATTTACCCATTTGTCTCTCAGTGGATGTTTATGTTGTTACCATAGCTTAACTATGGTAAATACTTCTTCCACGAACACTGGGGTGCATGTATCTTTTCAAATTAGGGTTTTGTAAAAAGTCCTGATATCTGTGTCAAGATGATTCTACTAAGCTTAGTAGACTTACTGGCCTGATAACAATCTGCCCTTTAGCTCCAGTATTCTGAGTATTCATTTTCGTTTTAAGGTTCCTCATATAAATTTTGACAATGGAAAAGCCAATAATCCAGACCAGCTATCTTTCTACAATGAATTCCTTCTTTGTAATCTATTCTTTGGTTCCAGATGAATGGTTGTCTAAAGATTTTCAATGAATGAATGAAAATGTTTGAATAAGTGTTTAATATGTGGACACAGGTATAAACTTAACTCAATCGCTAAATTATACTTCCTTGAATTTATACTGACATGCCCTTAACTTGCTTAAATCTTTCCAGTTCTTCTCCCACCACTACAATTTCTTTATAAGTTTCAAAGAGCTATTTGGATAAATAATATTCCCCAAAGAACATGGCTGCCACTGAACTTTTGGAGTTTCTAGATTGCAAGGCGGTCAGCAGTTCCCTGTGAAAGATCAGCTGTGACTAAGGAGTGATGTTTGTGCCTGGGGCGGTAGGCCAGCAGCACTGTTCAGTCAGTCTTGCATGAGGACACCTCACGCCTTACCCACCTAACCCATACTGCATATATTTGCACTCCTTATAAAGGGTGGTGAGAACCTAAGTCCATGCTGAGATTTGCTAAATGACATTTGACCTTTCAACTCTACTATTTGGAATGCCGTGTGCAGTAAAGTTAAAGATGTGTGGCAGCATGATATGTGAGCTGGTAATAAAACCGATGAATCACAACCGCTAATAATTGCTGAACACATTATACATCTGTTGCTCTTGGTTAAAAGTCCTGTGTATTAAAAAAAAAATGTGATTAATCCTCAAAAGCATCCTAGGAAGTAGGAACCATTACCACTCTTATTTTACAGATGGAGAAGCTGAGGCACGGGCAAGTTGGATACGTTATAGATTGGACAAAGGACCACTAGTAGGGCTTCCCAGGTGCCACAGTGGTCAAGAATGTGCCTGCCAGAGCAGGAACCACAAGAGAGGCAGGTTCGATCCCTGGGTCAGAAAGATTTCCTGAGGAGGAAATGGCAACTCGCTCTAGTATTTCTTACCTGGACAATTCCCTGGACAGAGGAGCCTGGCAGGCTACAGTTCATGGGGTAGGAAAGAGTCAGACATGACTGAGCATACACACACGTATCCCACTTGTAGGTAGCAAAGCTAAGATTTGAACCGAGTCACTTGACATCCACACATTACCCTATCAACTACTCTCCTGTTGTTCAGTTGCTAAGTTGTGGCCAGCTCTCTGGGACCCCATGGACTGTAGCATGCCAGGCTTCCTGTCCTCCACTGTCTCCCAGAGTTTGCTCAAGTTTGTGTCCACTGAGTAGTCAGTGCTGTCTAACCATCTCATGCTCTGCTGCCCTACTCTCTTACGTCTGTTTAAACCTGGAGCATCCCACAGTGTGCATTATCTTTCTCTCTGCCCAGAAATTAGATCCTCAGTTTCTTTTGGAGGGCCTAGTACATGGAGGCCTCAGCCTCTGCAGTAGGAACTCACGGGTGAGACTGAGATGTGAAGGTCCACGGTTTTGTAGTGACTT
The DNA here is from genome assembly GCF_001704415.2 of Capra hircus. Classification (NCBI taxonomy): domain Eukaryota; kingdom Metazoa; phylum Chordata; class Mammalia; order Artiodactyla; family Bovidae; genus Capra; species Capra hircus. The sequence continues at coordinate 12,188,406 of NC_030828.1, read as the reverse complement.
TGCGTTCATCACTCCCTTATGCAGAGATCTTTGGGCTGAGGGTGGACACGTAGTGAAGGGATACAAAGGAAAGGGAGGAAGAAGGAACATCATGAGAGAAGGGGACTTAGCAGTTTGCTCTCAGTCCCTGGCAGAGCAGGGACAAGAGAGAATGACGGAGGAGTCCCTGAGAACCACGATGTGTTGGCAGTGAGTGTGACCCAGACAAAGTATGATAGCAGAAGTCTCTGAGACTACCAGTGCCCCTGGGAATATGGGGAACTGAACAGGCAGGTGAGACATAACATATAAATACCAGCATGGACCCTAGAAAGCTCTACACCTCAGAGATCTTGTTGCGATGTCTTGGCTCAGAATGTATTCTAAGAATATCTTCCCTTGGAACCTTCATTGCTGGAGGCACCTGCTTGTGAATGATGCCTGTGAAAAGAGCAAGTGGATTCTCTTGTTGCTGCCTTGTTAGTGCAACTCTGGTTAGGAGTCAGAAGGAAGAGAAGAGAGGAAAAGCCTGAGATGGAATTTTAAGCAAGATTGTGATGGAATTAATAATCCTGAATTAACCCCAAATCACTACCTGTCATAGAGAAAATTTGGAATATAACGAAGGGAGCTACCCAAATCAGCACAGTAACCCTCAGTGGAAAACGCTGTTCTTACCACATTAGTGTCTCATTTCTCCCCCACCTCTCCTTGTGGAAAAGGAGGTGGCAGCCCACTCCAGTATTCTTGCCTGGAGAATTCCACGGACAGAGGCTGGCGGGTTACAGTCCATGGGGTTGCAAAGAGTCAGACATGACTAACACAAATCTCCTATTGTAAGGCTCCTTAAGTATAGCTCCTGCCTTCTTCCAACTCTTTAAAAATCAACTGCTGAACTCAGACAATTTCTGTTATATTTACTACAGATTTGAAAAGAATTCAGTAAGGTCCCTTTCTGGTACTACACTTTTGGAGTCTGGGAGACTTTTAAAAAGTCGTGTGTGTGTGTTTCTATGGGTGGAGGTAGGGGGAGGGTCATAGAATCTGTTGCTTCTGTGAATTTCCTCTGGCTATATGAACTATATGACATATTTTTCAATCTCAGGCCTTAAAAAGTGTATTATCTTAGAAAGTGATAAACTTCTGAATAGGAAATAGCTTAAATCATGTGAAATATTTGGCATTAAAAAGAGCTCCTCAATCAAGAAACACTGGGGTGGACGGCAGTGTTCAAGACCTTGGACATTCTCCATCTTGGGAATGCCTGTAACATATATCACATTCTGTGATGCTGATAGCGGTTTAATTTGAGTGCTTACGGAGGAAGTGGATGAGCAATGACACAGACTATAAACTGTAGTTTCTGAGGCTTCCCTGATGGCTCAGTGGTAAAGAATTAGCCTGCCAAAGCCGAAGACATGGGTGTGATCACTGGACTGGGTTGCCATTTCCTCCTCCAGGGGAGCTTCCCGACCCAGGGATCGAACCCACATCTCCTGTGTCTCCTGCACTGCAAGCAAATTCTTAACCCACTAAGCCAAGTGCGGTGAAAAAAAAAGTCTTCATCATTCAAAAAAGTCAGGCAGATAATGCTTTTTGTTTTAGTTCATTTTATACCTGAATAAAGCCTTTTCTCTTTCCTCTAAGAAAGAAGGAGAAGGAGGAAGAAGAGGTCAAGGAGACTCTGGCTTCGTCTACAGTGTCATAAACTGATGGCCTGTTGGTGCTACTGGGGGATATAAACTGGAACACTTCAGGGAGCTGGGATATATCTTTCTGTTGTTTAAGTTGCTACTTAGAGACTAAAAACATGCAGTTCCACGTACTACAGCCCACCAGGCTCCTCTGTCCATGGGCTTTCCTAGGCAAGAATACTGCAGTGGGTTGCCATTTCTTCTCTAGGGGATCTTCCCAGCCCAGGGATCAAACCCATGTCTCCTGCATTGGCAGGTGGATTCTTTATCACTGAGCCACCTGGGAAGCCACCGGGACCTGGATGGTCCTCTGCACCCAGGACCAACAAGACCGCAAACACGTATGTGCCGCTGTACTCCTCTTTTGCAACTTCCTTGTTGCTCCTGCTGCTGCTAAGTCGCTTCAGTCCTGTCGGACTCGTGTGAACCCATAGACGGCAGCCCACCAGGCTCCACCGTCCCTGGGAGGTTCACCAATGCTGAATGCAGAGGTTTGCCTGAGGCAGGCAGCATTAATATGTGCAAAGTAAAGAGCTAAGCACTAAACACCCCGTCTCACAATAAGATGGGAGCATCCTGGGACAATTAGAGATGCGTTTGAATGGCTACCATCTTGTCTCAAATTACACCGCTTGATTCAAGACTGTGCTTGGTAGACAAACAGACAATTTTTGAAGCCTCTCTTTTAAAAAAATAAAATGTGTGAGTGTTAACATAGGAACAAGAAGAAACAGCCTACTAGTTTAATTTCACAATTGCAGTTTAGCACAAGCCCACAGATTTGACAAAGATAAATACTTTCCAGTATCATAGGTTTTGTAAACAGATTTTTTTTAATGCCTTTATCTGTAAATCTTATGCAGGGAAAAAGTGATATGCTCTCATCAACCTCACAGAACTGGTTAGGGACTGTACTCCATGTGTGTATCCGATTCAGTCAGTAAAAACTCACTGGGAGTCCATTGCTACTTAACAAAATTTAGTGTGAGGACTTGGGTTAAATTCTCACAGACCCCTGCCTGCTTGATACTTTCTCCCTTCCACCTTTTCTACGTCATCAGAAGTGATACATTACAAACAGACATATTTATCTTCCAGTGAATCCCCAATGGGTGAACTAAAGATCTTGACACCAATTTTAACCTTCTCTTTTCTTCCTTCCCTAATCATCTCTTGCATAAGAAAAATAGTGCTACAAAATAGTGTATTCTTTTATAGCAAGCTCAACAAATCCTTGGCACATTTTTCTTATTCTCTGTCCCTCTGCAAACATGACTCTATCAAGATTATACTAAACTCAGCCCAAGGCTGAGCACCAGATTTGAGCAATGACAAATTCCCCACCACATCTTCACAGACATTTAACTTTTTCTGCTAAGTTGAGAATTTCAGTTTTGCCCTGAAAATAGAAATGGTGGAAAAGCATGCCTGCCACTGGGTACAAGTCAACTTTTACAAATTCTGACACACTGATACAACTGGACTTTTTGATGTGTTATTTGATCTTGTATCCTAATAATTTGGGGGAGACTTTCTGCAAAATTTAGTTCATTCATAGCTGAGGTCAGGTGTAGTGTTTTGAAAGGAGAACAAAGAATGAAAAGAATATTTTTAGGTCAGTTGTCCCTAAACTTTGGATTTTCTCAGGAAAATATGTTTTTAAAGAAAACCTAGAGGATGAAAAGATACAGAACTGTGTCAAGTACAGACACACACTCACATTAAAATCCTTTTACTCCCTACTATTCTTTAATTTCAGAATAAAAATCTCAATAAAAAATAGTTTAGAAAATGAATAGTTAGCTCTACATAGAATTTTTTCCCCCTCTCATTCTGTTGCAGATTCATCCTGGTCATGGGGCTTCGCCTGTGGCTCAAGGATTAAGAATCCACCTGCATTGGAGCCACAGGAGACATAGGTTCCATCCCTGGGTTGGGGAGATGCCCTGGAGGAAGGCGTGGCTACCCGCTCCAATATTCTTGCCTGGAGAATCCCATGGACAGAGGAGCCTGGTGGGCTACAATCCACAGGGTATCAAAGAGTCAAACATAGCTGAAGCTACTTAACATGCAGGCACATCCTGGTCATAAAATAGTCTGCACCTCTGTTCTTGGGGACAATGACATCAGGCAAAGAAGCAGAGCTTTTGCTCACACAGTTCAAGACAGAGACCAACAGACCTGGCCTCTGATCCCAGGATTTTCCTTTGCTAAATAAATGACAATTCTATGCACTTGTGTCTTGAGGAAAGAACTCATTTTCCCTTCAGAAGCTCACAAGTTCATTTATATTGCAAGTTCATCCTGGAGACAAAGAAAAATGTGAGGTACACTAGGAAAAAAACATTACTAATCGGTGTATCCAGGGGGTCATCTATTTTAGTTAATGTTGGTTATTTAGACCAACTTTGATTTGGTTCTCACTTGACTCATCACTAAAAATTGGAGACAAAAACAGTCTTCAATTAAATTCTAACCATTGTCATCCTAACTGTGTAGAGTTATTGTGGACATTTTAATTTCTATCTACTATATTAAGTTAACCTTAAACCAAAAACACTGAATCACAAGAAGCCCAGTTACAAAAAGCAATCTTATTCCAGATACAAAAATTCCATTCACCTATTTGTATTCACACTTTGCTTTTGAAAGATTTTCTTCATTTTAACATTTATTCTTAGAATCTTCACCACGACCTTGATTTAGAAGGCAATTTTGAGGTGATAAAAATTTCCTGGCGGCTTTCTATTCTGTTTTGAACTTGGATTATTTGACCTAGGCAAAACGTGCCTCGAAAAGGAATTGTAACTGATCAACTGCATTTTATTGAAATTAAGTGAACCCTGTAAACACCTGCTGGATGTAAGGCATTCCTGGGAAACCTTCCTTTAGTTTTCATACTGTCTGTTCTGCATGGGCCAAATGTTTTCACCAGCTCTATGTCTGTTTATTGGGAAAATTGTCTCAAATTCTTCCCCACTTAAGAACAATGAGATTGGGATTTGAGTTACAGGCCTTCCCACGTGGCCCCAGTGGTAAAGAATCCACCTGCCAACGCAGGAAACATCAGAGGCTCAAGGTTCGATCCCTGAGTCGGGAAGATTCCCCGGAGTAGGAAAGGGCAACCCACATCCCTGGAGTAGGAAAGGGCAACCCACTCCGGTATTCTTGCCTGGAAAATTCCACCAACAGAGCAGCCTGGCCATGAGGTCACAAAAAGTCAGACACAGCTGAGCACACACACACACACACCCTTTACATCTAAGCCCTTCTCCAGTGGATTCCCCTGCGGTTCTCTGGATGAGGCTTGAAGCTAAGAGGGGTCTCAAGGCGGGTGATCACCCTGCGGTACTTTCCAAGTTTTGCTGGTGTAGAAAGACTACAACCGAGCCAGTGAATCCCTTAGCATCTGGGATGGCTTTTTGTTCGTAAATTCTTTAATTGATTAGAGTGTGTGGCCCATACAGATTTTTTTTAAATGTCCAAGTATTTTACATGTTAATTTATACAGGGGATGGAGAGGGATACTTTCAGAGACTTTCAACTCCCGAGAGGCCACGAAAAGGCACTGCGTGGTGAAGGTATCATGGAAAACTTTCAAGGATGCAAGAGGGGTCAAGTGTATAACCACTCCCTTTCTAAATGGAGTATTTTATGTATTCTGACCCCAAGTTTTGTATCCTGCTTCCCTGGTGGCTCAGACGGTAAAGAATCTGCCTGCAGTGCAGGGGACACGGGTTCGATCCCGGGTCTGGGAAGATTCCACATGCCACAGGGCAGCTAAGGCACAGCTTCTGAGCCCACGCAGCCTAGAGCCCTGCTCTGTGACAAGAGAAGCCAAGGAAATGAGGAGCCGTCACAGCGAGAGCAGCCACTGCCGATGCAGCTAGAGAAGGCCTGGGCGGTCCAAAACAGACACACAATAAAACAGATACACAATAAAACAGATATACAATAAAACAATTAGACAATAAACAAATACACAATAAAACAGATACACAATAAAACAAATACACAATAAAACAATTAGACAATAAAACGATTTTTTAAAAGGCTTACAGAAAGAGTACTTTTCGCAAATAGACTCAGCAGGCAGCCTTTTGATGACGGAGTGGCTCACTGGACGGCTCACCTGGGCGCCAGCATCTAGATGACAATGATGAGTCAGCTACCTGGTCCAGCTCCACCTACAGCAGCTACCAAACTGTGGGCCTTTGGATCCACCTGGACTGTGGGCTAATTTGGACAGCAGAGGGTTGGCCTCATCACACCAAAGTCATCATTTAAATATGTACAGAATTCACGTCAAAATCTGAGCTATCGACATGTCTTGAAATATTAGGAGATCTGGTGCAACTGGGCCAGCTTTCTCACAGTTCCTTCAGTAACAGATCGTCACAGAATCATCCTGCCCCGAACATTACTGAATCCTTTTGTTTTTTCTAGCCATTTTGCTTCTTTCATTAATATAATCTGCCTGATGAACTTCCCTCATGGTCTTGCGGCTAAGACTCCAAGCTCCCAATGCAGGGGAAATATTTTATGCTGTTCTTTCTCAGTTTGGTGTCAGAGTTATCACTAGCCTCAGAGAATGAATTATAAAGCCTTTTTGCTTTCCTCTAACTCTCTGAAATATTATGTATAAAATGCAGATAATTTATTTCTTGATTTTTGCAGAGACATCTGATCCAGAAGAGGCTTTTATTATTTGGGGAGATAAACTTTTATTTACTGATTTTTAAGAAAATTTAATGGTTAAATATCAATTCTGGTTTCTATTTCTTCTTGACCCACATTTTAAAAATTTTATATATATATACACATATATCAAGGGAACATTTCATGCAAAGATGGGCTCAATAAAGGACAGAAATGGTATGGACCTAACAGAAGCAGAAGATATTAAGAAGAGATGGCAAGAATACACAGAAGAACTGTACAAAAAGGATCTTCATGACCTGGATAATCATGATGGTGTGATCACTCATCTAGAACCAGACATCTTGGAATGTGAAGTCAAGTGGGCCTTAGAAAGCATCACTACGAACAAAGCTAGTGGAGGTGATGAAATTCCAGTTGAGCTGTTTCAAATCCTGAAAGATGATGCTGTCAAAGTGCTGCACTCAATATGCCAACAAATTTGGAAAACTCAGCAGTAGCCACAGGACTGGAAAAGGTCAGTTTTCATTCCAATTCCAAAGAAAGGCAATGCCAAAGAATGCTCAAACTACTGCACAATTGCACTTATCTCACACGCTAGTAAAGTAATGCTCAAAATTCTCCAAGCTAGGCTTCAGCGATATGTGAACAGTGAATTTCCTGGTTCAAGCTGGTTTTAGAAAAGGCAGAGGAACCAGAGATCAAATTGCCAACATCCACTGGATCATGGAAAAAGCAAGAGAGTTCCAGAAAAACGTCTATTTCTGCTTTATTGACTATGCCAAAGCTTTTGACTGTGTGGATCACAAGAAACTGTGGAAAATTCTGAGAGAGATGGGAATACCAGACCACCTGACCTGCCTCTTGAGAAATCTGTATGCAGGTCAGGAAGCAACAGTTAGAACTGGACATGGAACAACGGACTGGTTCCAAATAGGAAAAGGAGTATGTCAAGGCTGTATATTGTCACCCTGCTTATTTAACTTCTATGCAGAGTACATCATGAGAAACGCTGGACTGGAAGAAACACAAGCTGGAATCAAGATTGCCAGGAGAAATATCAATAACCTCACATATGTAGATGACACCACCCTTATGGCAGAAAGTGAAGAGGAACTAAACAGTCTCTTGATGAAAGTAAAGGAGGAGAGTGAAATAGTCGGCTTAAAGCTCAACATTCAGAAAATGAAGATCATGGCATCCGGTCCCATCACTCCATGGGAAATAGATGGAGAAACAGTGGAAACAGTGTCAGACTTTATTTTGGGGGGCTCCAAAATCACTGCAGATGGTAATTACAGCCATGAAATTAAAAGACGCTTACTCCTTGGAAAAAAAGTTATGACCAACCTAGATAGCCTATTCAAAAGCAGAGACATCACTTTGCTGACTAAGGTCCGTCTAGTCAAGGCTATGGTTTTTCCTGTGGTCATGTATGGATGTGAGAGTTGGACTGTGAAGAAGGCTGAGCGCTGAAGAATTAATGCTTTTGAACTGTGGTGTTGGAGAAGAGTCTTGAGAGTCCCTTGGACTGCAAGGAGATCCAACCAGTCCATTCTGAAGGAGATCAGCCCTGGGATTTCTTTGGAGGCAATGATGCTGAAGCTGAAACTCCAGTACTTTGGCCACCTCATATGAAGTGTTGACTCATTGGAAAAGACTTTGATGCTGGGAGGGATTGGGGGCAGGAGAAGAAGGGGATGACTGAGGATGAGGTGGCTGGATGGCATCACTGACTCGATTGACGCGAGTCTGAGTGAACTCCAGGAGCTGGTGATGGACAGGGAGGCCTAGGCGTGCTGCAATTCATGGGGTCGGAAAGAGTCAGATACAACTCAGCGACTGAACTGAACTGAACATGAAAATTGCACAAATATAACAAGAAATAGATAATTTCTAAAAAGTAATCCATTTATCTTAGTTTTTAATTGATTAGTATAAATTCATTCATAGTGAGCTCTTCCTGGTATCTGCATTGTATCTAACTGTGCACCCGCCCTAGTTCTTGATACTGTTTAATTGTACCTTTTCTTTTTTTTTTTCTGGCTTAGTTGCATTAGAATTTTCCATTTTATTCATCAATTCAAGGTAAACAAGCACCTCTGATTTTTGAACAATAATTTTCTATCCTACTAATTTGTACTCATATTTTTTCCTTCTTTCTGACCTCTTTGGGTAAATAATCTTTGTTAAAAATTTTCCTTGAGGTAGACACTTAGCTCATTCATTCCATCTTTCTTTTCTAATAAAGATTCTACCTTTAGGTGGATTCCTACCACATTTAATATGTCTTTTCATTATTGCCCAATTTTAAATAATTGCTTAATTTCCATGAGAAAGCCTTTGACTCATTAACTATTTAGATGTGTGTTTCACATTTCCTGGAGAAGGTAATGGCAACCCACTCCAGAACTCTTGCCTGGAGAATCCCATGGACGGAGGAGCTTGGTGGGCTACAGTCCACGGGTTGCAAAGAGTCAGACACGACTGAGCGACTTCACTTTCACTTTCACTTCACATTTCCAGGTAAGCATGCTCTTTTGGCTATTCTGTCATCATTTTCTGATTTATTGTTATCAGACATTGGGGGCTGCATGATAGGAAAGCTGTGTTAATTGTGGAAATGTGATTTCTGGTCTAAAACATGTGCTGAAACAAGTGCTGTTTCTTCATATCCGCTGTCATTTTCTTCAACTGGTTTGTGCATTTCCTTCTTATCAATTTCAACATCTCTTTGTGTAGTTGAGACATTAACATTCTGTGCTATCTGGGTTGCAAACATATTTTTCCAAACCTACTATTTTTCTATTGACTATGTTGAAATCATCTTTCACCTTACAAATATTTTTACTTAGTATTTATAGAAGGAAACTTGCTTTTCTTTTAATGCTTTTAGGGTTCTCTATTTCCCAAGACAGATTCTAGCACCATAAATGTGCACAGAGACTCCGATATGCTCTTGAAGGGTTTCTATACATTTTCATCAGGGTAAGATCCGGGTTTGAGGAATAAATTTCATAAAATTTTAACTGTCAAAATATCTTTTTTAAGAGGAAATGCAAACATTAAGATTAAATACAAAGTTGAATATTTGTTCAAAACGTGAAAAGAAGTCACAACAGAATGAAAATTTTAATATGTTGATTTTTAATACTTTATTTAAAATTATTTAATTTTAATAATAAAATTTTAATACACATTAAATTAAAATGAAAAATTTAATATATTAAGGATTTTAATACCTGAAACATTCCCCAAATCCAGAAGAATGACAATGTTTTTAGTAACTGAGAGCTTAACCCTCTCTCTAGAGCGCTTTTACTTTCTTATATTGTTTTGGCTTCATGTTTTTTGATCACCTCTCCATATAACTGCAATTGTATAATATTTTCTACAGAGAGAATAAAAAGTCTTTCCTTTAGTAGAGCTGATCAAAAAATGTTTTCTTATTGACAGTTGAGATGTGTAAACCACAGAGTTCAGACACAGTCAGTACTCACTGTAGGACCGCTACGTGGTTGTCATTGCAAACAGGAAATCTGAAAAATGTGTTTCATTCAATTCTAGCAATGATATAAAAGAAAATATGGTGCCTTGGTAATCACACATACTGTATTCTCCTATTAGTTCTTAGGAAGGGAGAACTATCATTTTGACTACATTTGATACTTCAGTGAGAACCCCATCTTCCACCATCAACTGTATATTGAATGATTGATTATTTGAAGAAGTTTCCACACATTGAGTTCTGGCCCCGAGTATTCCAAATCTGGTTTCTCCTCCCCTCCGCTTGTTCTTCTGGTGCCAGGCACAGTAGGATGTGGTTAGAGTGTGGAACAAGCCACGGTCCCGTACCTAGTGAGAGAACGCTGAGTGGGTCAGCGCGGTAGACAGTGCTAGCTTCCTAGAGGCTGGTCCTCCCTACAGGCCGGCACCACTAACTCAACACAAAATAATTACAAACCACAGACATATACCCCACTAAGCCTAACCTAAAGAAACTTAACCTTATTCTGCCTCCCCTCTGCCAGCTCTCATAAACCCTTGAGTGTTTGTTTTCTTTCCAGTGCCATCCATAAGAAAGGCATAGAAAGAAAAGGAAGGGGGAGAAGTAGAGTGACCGACTCGGCCCACTTTGCCAGGAACTGTGCTGATTTCAGCACTGAAAGTTCAAGGTCCCTGGAGCTCTCTCAGCAGGAAGGACTCTGCGGGGCTCCTGAGTCCAGAAGCCTTTCTGTGCTCCTCGTTTCTTGATTACAGGAAATAGGCTTCATTCAGCCTCCATGACCTTCCCCGAGGTCAACAGTTGCTAATAAGGAAAGGGAGGAGATGAAGAGACAAGGAAGGAACAATCAGAAGAAACAATAGTGCAACCTTGGGACAGGTCTTGCTTCTCCCTCAAGGGATATTTATAACATTATCTTTGAGATGTTTTGCAGATACTGAAACCCCAATCACATGGGAGAAATTAAAGGTATGCTGGTGGCTCAGTGGTAGAGAATCTGCCTGCCAATTCAGGAGACAAGAGTCCAACCCCTGGGTCAGAAAGACCCCCTGGTGGAGGAAATGGCAACCCAATCCAGTATTCTTGCCTAGAAAATCCCATGGACAGAGGAACCTGGTGGGCTGCAGTCCATGGGGTCTCAAAGAGTCAGAAGGACTGAGCATGCATGCACACCCATTAGCACATAGACACCAGACTACTTGGAACCAAAAGGCTGATGATGCTGACTCCCACTTACCTGACCACCAACCAATCAGAAGCATGTCCACCAGCTGATCTTTGAACCATGACCGTAAAATTCCTCACTACCCGCTCCAGGTGGGACACACAGCAAAACTGGGCACACAGGGCATTAGCCTGCTGTGGTCCCCTTTGCCTGGCAAAGCAATAAAGCTTTTCTTTTCTACTTCACCCAAAGTTCTGCCTCCAAGATTTAATTCAGTGTCTGGGTACAGAAGCCAGATTCAGCTTCAATCCTTCCCAGGCAAATGGGAAGGCTGATTGTTCTAGGAGAGAAAAGGCAGTGGTCTTACTGTTGGTGGATAAAATAACTTTGCTTTATGGGCACAATGAAGGGGTCTTTCCTAGGGAGTTAGACGCAACCCATGCAAGTGAGGGACTTAGGTTCAAGTCAGGGGCTAAAGTTCAAGATCCGGTACGTGTGTCTTGCTCAGTCACTCCAGTCGTGTCTGACTCTTTGCAGTCGTATGGACCGTAGCCCTCCAGGCTCTTCTGTCCATGGTATTCTCCTGGCAAGAATACTGGAGTGGGCTGCCATTCCCCCAGCAGCCTCCCAGTTCAGTTCACTCACTCAGTCGTGTCCAACTCTGTGACCCCATGGATTGCAGTGCACCAGGCCTCCCTGTCCATCACCAACTCCTGGAGTTTACTCAAACTCATGTCCATTGAGTCGGTGATGCCATCTAACCATCTCCTCCTCTGCCATCCCCTTCTCCTCCCGCCTTCAATTTTTCTCAGCATCAGGGTCTTTTCCAGGAATCACTTCTTTGCATCAGGTGGCTAAACTATTGGAGCCTCCCAATAAATATTTAAATTTAAATTTTGAATCTATCTCCAATTTCTATCTTTGTTACTTTGTCTGATACATATATATTTTCAAATTGCATTCTTTAATTTTTGTTGTCTCCCTCCCCCAGCTTCTGTGCTCCTAAGATAGTTTGCTGTGGTTCTGTGTCAGCATTCTGTGACTCCAAGAGACCCCCTTGAAAGTCCCCACGTGGCAAGGGCTCCAGGACTGCTGGGAAGTGACACAGCTTCTGGCCACCCTGCCCCCCGGGCTGGTCGAGGAGGCGCAGAAGCGCTATCCACCCCGCACTAAGGACCGTGATGTCAGGGAGCCCAGAGTCGCTCTCAGGTCCCATGTCTATGCTCCTCGCGTGTCCTCAGTCGCTCAGTAGAGCCTGCCAGGCTCCTCTGTCCATGGGATTTTCCAGGCAAGAATACTGGAATGGGTTGCTATTTCCTTCTCCATGGGATTTTCCTGACCCAGGGTCAAACCCACGCCTCTTGAGCCTCCTGAGTTGCAGGCAGATTCTTCATCACTGGGGCTTCCCAGGTGGCACTAGTGGTAAAGAACCCGCCTGCCAATGCAGGAGACAGGGGTTCGACCCCTGGGTCAGGAGGATGCCCTGGAGGAGGGCATGGCAACCCACTCCAGGATTCTTGCCTGGAGGTCCCATGGACAGAGGAGCCTGGAGGGCTTCGGTTCAGAGTCAGACATGACTGAAGTGACTTAGCGCACACCCATGTCTCTGCTTCTGTTCCATGCTTTGGTTTCCTGGCTGCATGGCATGTGGGATCTCAGCTCCCTGACCAGGGGTTAAAACCGCTTGCCCTGCACTGAAAGACAGAGTCTCAACCACTGGACCACCAGGCAAGTCCCCACATTTCTGCTTGTTAAATGCCAGTGGGATGACTGTGGATGCTTCAAGGGCCTCATCAGATCTGTCATAGGAAACACATAGTGAAGAGCTCAGTATAGGTCCCCTTGGGCTCACCTTCAGTGTTTTTGATTCAGCCACTAGATTAAAAGCTTTGCCAGAGATGCCGAGGTTGGGGCTGTCATTTATACTTGCCATACTCGGAAACAGCTTAAACATGAACTCAGATGCCAGGGTATTCAGTTGCAGTGGGCACCATCTTTGGCAGGGTGACCAGCATGGTTTACCCATCTTGTCTCAATGGACAGTCTGCTCAGAAAGCCTCATTTGGAATCAGAACGTTTCAAGAGAGCAAAGGATGGGCGGGGCATTTCAAACAGTTAAGGAGCAGGGAAATGCGTGGACATTAAGCTACCCACATCCAGATTCTAATTTTGGCTCCAGTTACACAAGTCGGGTGGCCTTTAGCACAGGAGTTCCAGTCCCCTCCCTTCCTCCCACCCCCACGAGGTGAGCCCCAGGTGAGCTGGGTTTCACCTGCCCCTCCCATCGCACTCACAGTTCTGCTGAGCCACACCGCCCCCTACCCCGCTCCCGCCACCCTCACCCTCACCCCTGGAAAAACTGTCTTCAGGGAAACTGGTCCCTGGTGCCGACAAGGTTGGGCACTGCAGCTTTAGCAGGGATCTTACTCTTTCCGAGCCTCTTGATCCTCTTCTGTATAAAGGGGATGATAAAAGTCGGGTGGGTCTGAAGAATAAATGCTGCAGCTGGTCCCAAATATGATCTCATTTCACATTCACAACCGTCCTACAGGGTCGAGACAACTGGACTGGTTTCACCGATGAGAAGAGAGAGGACCAGATGTCGTGAGCCCAGGGGCAGGATGCACTGGATTTCAACGCCAGGTCTCTGGCTGCCCAGCCTCCTTCCAGCTCTTCCCAAGACATGCTTGGCCCCTCCTTGGAGGACGTGGTCACAGGCCATTAAGCAATGTCATTTTTCCTGCCCACATCAGCATTTCAGACAGTATAAGGACACCGTGATTTGGTCCAGTCATACACGTCTACAGAAAAAGTGCCAAGACACAATTCCTCCTGCCACCCCAGCAGCCTCGATCAGGGCAGTATATTCAACATTTCCCCCATCATTTCTATGATTTCATTATCATAGCAAGAGGGTCAAAAAAGCCTCAAAAGACCTCAGAGATCTGTTAGATGTCCCCTCAAAATTTCATGGAGTACTTAAATTTTTATAATTTTCAATACAGATAAAGGAAAACATTGACAAAGATGTATGTAAACTGGCAAATCAGGACCCAATCTGGGTGAAAAGGAACTTCAGAGTTTATTAAATAATTATCATCATCTCTCCCAACTCACCAATTCAACCTCTTTTAGTATAAACCTTAAAGTATAAGCCTTCGGGGCCACCAAAATATGATATTCCTAGAAATGATATATTTGTGTGTGTGTTTTTTATGCATTGGGAATTTGCGCCTTACTGGCAACATGTGGGACTTGTTATTGTAAAATCTGGGCTAGGATATGAGTTTCCCTAAGTATGACCTGTATAACATTGCGCAAGTTTCTTCACCCTTTTGAGGTCATTTATAAATGGGCCTAATGGCTTTATCTCACCAGTCTGTTGCAGAATATAAGTAAATTAGCAGCCGAAGAATTGATGCTTTTGAACTGTGGTGTTGGAGAAGACTCTTGTGAGTCCCTTGGACTGCAAGGAGATCCAACCAGTCCACCCTAAAGGAGACCAGTCCTGGTTGTTCATTGGAAGGACAGATGCTGAGGCTGAAACTCCAATACTTTGGCCACCTCATGCGAAGAGTTGGCTCACTGGAAAAGACCCTGATGCTGGGAGGGATTAGGGGCAGGAGGAGAAGGGGACAACAGAGGATGAGATGGCTGGATGGCTGCGATTCATGGGGTCGCAAAGAGTCGGACACGACCGAGCGACTGAACTGAACTGAACTGAACTGAATTGAACATAATTTAATAGTATAAACCTATTCTACCTATGGACTTCCCTGGTGACTCAGTGGTAAAGAATATGCCTGCTAATGCAGGAGACAGGAGTTGGATCCCTGGATCAGGAAGATCCCCTGGAGAAGGGAATGGCAACCTACTCCAATATTTGTGCCTAGGAGATCCCATGGACAGAGGAGCCTGGCCTAGGGGGAGGGTAGATTTGGATGAAGATGTCGTTTATGCTGGGGTGAGAAAGTGGTCACCTTGGAATGTTCAATTAACATACACACACACAAATACACACACAGGTGTTGATATCCCATCAATCTGGATTAAAACCATGACTTTATCACATACTAGCAAGATAAGCAATGGCACCCCACTCTAGTACTCTTGCCTGGAGAATCCCATGGACGGAGGAGCCTGGTGGGCTGCAGTCCATGGGGTCGCTAAGAGTTGGACACGACTGAGCGACTTCCCTTTCACTTTTCACTTTCATGCATTGGAGAAGGAAATGGCAACCCAGTCCAGAGTTCTTGCCTGGAGAATCCCAGGGACGGGGGAGCCTGGTGGGCTGCCGTCTATGGGGTCGCACGGGGTCGGACACGACTGAAGCAACTTAGCAGTAGCAAGATACTCAAGGACTTCCCAGGTGGCTCATTTGGTGAAGAGTCTGCCTGTAATGCAGGAGACTGGGGTTTGATCCTTGGGTCAGGAAGATCCCCTGGAAAAGGAAATGGCAATGCACTCCAGTTTTCTTACCTGGGAAATCCCATGGACAGAGGGGCCTGGACAGGTGGGCTACAGTCCATGGGGCTGCAAAAAGTCAGACCCGAATTAGTGACTAAACAATAACAGCAAGTCAGTCTAAATGAGATGCCAATGTAGTAATAGGAAATGAACTTAATCCCTACGTAAAAATGCTGTGAATGTAAAATTGAATAATAGTCAGGAAGGGAGGCAAGCCGACACAGAGAGGGAGGGTCTGGGCAGGGGATGAATTTGAGGATCCTCATGCTTCCCTTTACAACTTGTCCTCCCAACATAAGCCCCAGGAATGCAATGATGTACCAGGGAGAGAAAGCAAGGGGCAGCTACCAGGAAAAGCTTTGATTTCTTCCTCTTTCTATTGCTGCTTCTGTCTCCTTGGGACTTGAGCTAAGAACTTGAACTGTACAATTTCATATCGTTTAAGAAAGAAGAGATATTAGACAGTTCAAGGGGCAGCCACTTGGCAAACATGAAAGCCTGTTCCAAGACATCTTTATAAGCTCCATCCCCACGGGGGATACTGCCCCCCTGCAGAGCTAACGGAGGTTTCGAAACAAGGCTGATTATATCCCATGGCAGCAATTAGAGGAGCTGCCCTTCAGCGTGGGGCTTTATTTTATCCTGTGATTGCTAGGGAGAGCTGCAAACACAGTCCAGCGGGCAGCGATAGCATTACCTGCTATCATTGTCAATTTCTATTTCATTTATGTTTAGCCGCCTTAAATACTGGAAAGGCAGTTTCACTTAAAAGGCTGGGCTCTGCACCTCCAGGTTTAGCAGAATAAAGCAGAAATCAGATGGGGTAGTTTTAAGGGTTCAGGGAAAAACATGGTTTGGTGGCCAGAGGTTTTGAATTATAGTAGGCAAAGATAGGCAAGTTCAGATTAAGACTTTAAACATTCCAATAGGTGCATTTAAAATAAACATCCCCATAGACTCCATCTGCACTCTCATGCCTTTTGTTATCAACATAAAGCAAGCCAGCAGTAGTTCTCATAAATTCCAAGTATTAAAGCACACAGATTGTATTCACGATTCAACAGCACATTCTGAGGGGAAAAAAACAGTGTTTTTGTCTGGATCCATTTCACTAGGGTAGTAACAGGGGCAGCTATTGGTGTTGGCAAACTTAATTTAGAAATGATAATCGTTATTTATTGAGTACTTTAATGTACCAGGTAGAAACTATTCAAGGACTGTGTATACTATGTCATTTAATTCTCAGAAAACCACCTAAAATATGTAATATTAAGGACGAAGAAATCCAGACTCAGAGAGATAACTGACTTGCCAAAAATCAAACAACTGGTAAATAGCAGAGATTCAGAATTTAAGAAAGAAAAAATATTCAAGATTCATGTTTGACAGCAGACCTTACACACTCAAAAACCCACGTCTTTTCCATCCAGCCACACCTCCAATTGCCATGCTTCTCCAAGTATAAAATGACATCAGTTGTAAGATGCGCCTTCGTGTATCACCAAGCAAAATAAATCTGCCAATTCAACTGACAATTCCAAGACACATCCTGACTTCAGAAATGTAAACACATGGGGAAAAAAATACCTTTTAAGAATTATGAAAAATGGTCATTTAAAAGTTAGATGGAAATATTAAAAATTGAGAAGTCACATGATGACCCAGCTTGAGAGCAAACTGATGGTAGTACACAACGCATGTTCTGGTTGTGTTCAAAGCCAAGGATGAAGTTCAGGCAGAGACTTATTGTTGCTATTTAGGACTTCTGCCTGCAGGTGGCAGTGCAGGCCACTGGATACGGCCTTTGGCCTTCTTGGTTACCAGTTTCAGAGGACCAGGAGCAGATGGGAAACTTGTCTGCACAGCATTAATGTTTATCAGCCACTTCTGTGCTGGTTCAATCCCTAGTATCATGTCCACCCCATTTCCCTCTCCTTTCATCCTTTCTGATACCTTCTTTCTACCCATTAACTCTCCACCCATATTTTCAAAGTCCAAAACAGGTAGACTTGGAGGAGAAATAAATGCATCCTTCTTTTCCCTCAAAACTCAAATCAGAGGCTTGAGAGTTAGCTCAAGAGAGGGAGTTTGGAGCCTTGATTATTCTAGGATGCTCTGGTGTTATGTGTATCTGAAAAATATTCTAGATATAATCCCAAAATAGAGATTATCCTGTCTAAAGAATATTTCTCAGGTGGGTCTCCTGACCTCTTGATGTAGCTGCTGGCCAACTCTATTTGCATCACTTTCTTCCTAGACTCTTCAGCTACCTCTCCAGGGCCCATGGAATGAAGGCTCAGAGTGAAAACCTGATTCTAGACCACTTCCCCTACTTCCTTGAGAGTGAAAGTCGCTCAGTCCTGTCTGACTCTACCACCTCATGGACTACACAGCCCATGGAATTCTCCAGGCCAGAATACTGGAGAGGGTAGCCTCTCCCTTCTCCAGGGATCTTCCCAACCCAGGGGTCAAACCCAGGTCTCCTGCATTGCAGGAAGATTCTTTACCAGCTGAGCCACATGGGAAGCCCCCCCACCCCCACACTTCCTTACTGTCCATCTATGCCAGGCTCCAGTTACCTGAGTACACCTATGAAGACACAGTGTCCATCCTCAAACCCAGCTCTCTTCTTGAAATGCTCTTATTCCTATTCTCTGCCCATAGGATATGCTCGTTCTTCAGGTCCAGGTCCTTAGTGTAGCATTTTCACTTAAACCTCATCGCTTCCACATACAGCCCTTAGCAGCTCCCTGTGCATATGTTCATTGGTAGCTTGTCATTTCATTAGGCACCATGGTGGCAGTATTTCTCCCTGTCTTATTTATACCTGTACCCCAAGCACCAGGCATAGAGCTGGGATTATATGGATATTCACCTGGTATTTCTTGTAGGAATAATTGAATGCCTCTTTTCTAAAATATACCAGAACTGATATTCCCTGGGGGAGTTACATTTAATTTGTGCAAATGCGTCAGTATCTTTTAAGGCTCCCCAAAATCAGTCAGGGCAGCAGTTCTCAAATTGTGGTCTTATGAACATCAGCTTCAACATTACTCTCATTGTCTTTGAAATGGACATTCAACACCAAACTATAGAATCAGAAAGGTGGAGGGAAGAGTGATGAAAATCTGTGTTTTAACAAACCCTTGAGGTGATACATAATAAAATTTGAAAAGCACTGCGTTAGAGGTTTACTTTACATAAATCTATACATCTATGAGTAAATGAATCCCTCCCTCTTTTCTCTGATTAGATTCTGGCTCCTATTTCATCCATACAGCCATGCTCACAGACAAACAATAAACTCACTTTAGTTGATTTCTTTTGTCTAACTCAATTTGTTCTTGTGATTAATATCACATTATAGGAAACTAGCTAGAGAAAATGTTTCATAGCTAGACTAGATGGACCTTTTTGGTAAAGTTATGTCTCTGCTTTTAAATATGCTGTCTAGATTAGTCATAGCTTTTCTTTCAAGAAGCAAGTGTCTTTTAATTTCATGTCTGCAGTCATAATCCACAGTGATTATGGGATTATTTATTTTGGGAGCCCCCAAAAATAAAGTCTATCTCTGTTTCCAGTGTTTCCCCATCTATTTGTCAAGAATTGATGGGACTGGATGCCATGATCTTAGTTTTCTGAATGTTGAGCTTTAAGCCAACTTTTTCATTTTCCTCTTTCACTTTCATCAAGGGGCTCTTTAGCTCTTCTTCGCTTTCTGCCATAAGGGTGGTATCATTTGTGTATCTGAGGTTATTGATATTTCTCCTGGCAATCTTGATTCTAGATTGTGCTTCATCCAGCCCAGCACAAAGAAGGATAAGAGACCACTATATACAACTATGGGCTTCCCAGGTACAGTTAGTAGTAAGGAACCTGCCTGCCAATTCAGATAGACATAAGAGACGTGGGTTCAGTCCCTGGACTTGGAAGATCCCCTGGAGGAGGACATGGCAACCCACTCCAGTATTCTTGCCTGGAGAATCCCATGGACAGAGGAGCCTGGTGGGCTGCAGCCATAGGGTTGCACAGAGTAAGACATGACTGAAGAAACTTAGCACACACACATACGAGTAACTATATGCCAATAAAATGGACAATTTGCTAGAAAAGTACAATCTCCAAAAATCAAACCAAAAATAGAAAATATGAACAGTTCAATAACCAGTATGGAGACTAAATCAGTAATTTTTTCAGTTCAGTTCAGTTCAGTCGCTCAGCCGTGTCCGACTCTTTTTGACCCCATGAATCACAGCATGCCAGGCCTCCCTGTCCATCACCAACTCCCGGGGGTCACTCAGATTCACTTCCATCGAGTCAATGATGCCATCCAGCCAACTCATCCTCTGTCATCCCCTTCTCCTCCTGCCCCCAATCCCTCCCAGCGTCACAGTCTTTTCCTATGAGTCAACTCTTCTCATGAGGTGGCCAAAGTACTGGAGTTTCAGCTTCAGCATCAGTCCTTCCAAAGAAATCCCAGGGTTGATCTCCTTCAGAATGGACTGGTTGGATCTCCTTGCAGTCCAAGGGACTCTCAAGAGTCTTCTCCAACACCACAGTTCAAAAGCATCAATTCTTCAGCACTCAGCCTTCTTCACAGTCCAACACTCACATCCATACATGACCACTGGAAAAACCATAGCCTTGACTAGACGGACCTTAGTCAGCAAAGTAATGCCTCTGCTTTTGAATATGCTATCTAGGTTGGTCATAACTTTTCTTCCAAGGAGTAAACGTCTTTTAATTTCATGGCTGCAGTCACCATCTGCAGTGATTTTCGAGCCCAGAAAAATAAAGTCTGACACTGTTTCCACGGTTTCCCCATCTATTTCCCATGAAATGATGGGACTGGATGCCATGATCTTCATTTTCTGAATGTTAAGCTTTAAGCCAATTTTTTCACTCTCTTCTTTCACTTTCATCAAGAGGCTTTTTACTTCCTCTTCACTTTCTGCCATAAGGGTGGTGTCATCTGCATATCTGAGGTTATTGATATTTTCCCTGGCAATCTTGATTCCAGCTTGTGTTTCTTCCAGTCCAACGTTTCTCATGATGTACCCTACATATAAGTTAAATAAGCAGGATGACAATATACAGCCTTGACGCACTCCTTTTCCTATTTTGAACCAGTCTGTTGTTCCATGTCCAGTTCTAACTGTTGTTTCCTGACCTGCACATAGGTTTCTCAAGAGGCAGGTCAGGTGGTCTGGTATTCCCATCTCTTGAAGAATTTTCCATAGTTTATTGTGATCCACACAGTCAAAGGCTTTGGCATAGTCAAGAAAGCAGAAATATATGTTTTTCTAGAACTCTCTTGCTTTTTCCATGATCCGGCAGATGTTGGCAATTTGATCTCTGGTTCCTCTGCCTTTTCTAAAACCAGCTTGAACATCAGGAAGTTCACGGTTCATGTATTGCTGAAGCCTGGCTTGGAGAATTTTGAGCATTACTTTCCTAGCATGTGAGATGAGTGCAATTGTGCGGTAGTTTGAGCATTCTTTGGCATTGCCTTTCTTTGGAATCCGAATGAAAACTGACCTTTTCCAGCCCTGTGGCCACTGCTGAATTTTCCAAATTTGCTGGCATATTGAATGCAGCACTTTCACACCATCATCTTTCAGGATTTGAAACAGCTCAACTGGAATTCCATCACCTCCACTAGCTTTGTAGTGATGCTTTCTAAGGCCCACTTGACTTCACATTCCAAGATGTCTGGCTTTAGATGAGTGATCACACCATTGTGATTGTCTGGGTCGTGAAGATCTTTTTTGTACAGTTCTTCTGTGTATTCTTGCCACCTCTTCTTTATATCTTCTGCTTCTGTTAGGTCCATACCATTTCTGTCCTTTATTGAGCTCATCTTTGCATGAAATGTTCCCTTGGTATCTCTAATTTTCTTAAAGAGATCTCTAGTCTTTCCCATTCTGTTGTTTTCCTCTATTTCTTTGCATTGATCACTGAAGAAGGCTTTCTTATCTCTCCTTGCTATTCTTTGGAACTCTGTATTCAGATGCTTATATCTTTCCTTTTCTCCTTTGCTTTTTGCTTCTCTTCTTTTCACAGCTATTTGTAAGGCTTCCCCAGACAGCCATTTTGCTTTTTTGCATTTCATTTCCATGGGGATGGTCTTGATCTCTGTCTCCTGTACAATGTCACGAACCTCATTCCATAGTTCATCAGGCACTCTATCTATCAGATCTAGGCCCTTAAATCTATTTCTCACTTCCACTGTATAATCATAAGGGCTTTGATTTAGGTCATACCTGAATGATCTAGCGGTTTTCCCTACTTTCCTCAATTTGAGTCTGAATTTGGTAATAAGAAGTTCATGATCTGAGCCATAGTCAGCTCCTGGTCTTGTTTTTGTTGACTGTATAGAGCTTCTCCATCTTTGGCTGCAAAGAATATAATCAATCTGATTTTGGTGTCCTTTTCATTATAGGGGACTGGAATGCAAAAGTAGGAAGTCAAGAAACACCTGGAGTAACAGGCAAATTCGGCCTTGGAATGCAGAATGAAGCAGGGCAAAGACTAATAGAGTTTTGCCAAGAAAATGCACTGGTCATAGCAAACACTCTCTTCCAACAACACAAGAGAAGACTCTACACATGGACATCACCAGATGGTCAACACCAAATTCAGATTGATTATATTCTTTGCAGCCAAAGATGGAGAAGCTCTATACAATCACACCCTATGATCAAGCAGAATTTATTCCAGGGATGCAAGAATTTTTCAACATCCACAAATAAACCAATTTGATATATCACATCAGTAAACTGAAGAATACATACCATATGAGCATCTCAATAAATGCAGAAAAAGCTTTTGATAAAGTTCAACATTTATTTATGATAAAAAAAAGACTCAAGAAAGTGGGCATAGAGGGAACATAATATAATAAGAGCCATATACAAGAAACCTACAGCTGACATCATGCTCAATGGTGAAAAGCTGAGAGTATTTCCTCTAAGATCAGGAATAAGACAGGGATGTTAACTGTCACCATTTTTATGCAATAGTTCTGGAAATCCTAGCCACAGCAGTCAGAGAAGAAAAACAAATAAAAGGAATCCAAATTGGAAAGGCAGAAATAAAACTGTCACAGTTTGCAAATGACATGATACTATACATAGGAAATCCTAGAGACACCACCAGAAACTACTAGAGCTCAGCAATGAATCTGGTAAAGTTGCAGGATATAAAATTAATACCCAGAAATCTGTTGCATTTCAATACATTAGCAACACCAGTCAAAAGAGAAAATAAAGAAACAATTCCATTTATCATTGACTGGAAAAGAATAGAATACCTAGGAATAAATCTACCTAAAGAGGCAAAAGATCACTACTCAGCAAACTGTAGGACACTGATGGAAGAACTTGAAGATGACACAAACCTGGAAAGAAATACTGTGTTCTTGGGTGGGAAGAATCAATATTGTCAAAATGACCATATTACCCAAAGCACATTTCTGCTGCACTGGTGGGCAGGGTCTTTACCACTAGCACCACCTGGGAAGCCCAAGCAATCTGCAGACTAACGCAATCCTTATCAATATACCAATGGCATTTTTCACAGAGCTAGAGGGAAGAATGGAAATATTAAAAAAACCCAAATACCCAAAACAAGAAGAACAGAGTTGGAAGAATCACTGTCGCCCTGACTTTTAGTCTGTACTACAAAGCTACAGTCATCAAAAGGATATGGTATTGGCAAGAAAAAACAGATACACAGATCAGTGGAACAGAAATAGCCCAGAAATAAACCAACACACTTATGGTCAATTAGTATACAACAAAAGGAAGCAAGAATATAATGGAGAAAAGACAGCCTTTTCTTTTCAGTCCCAGGGGGTGCTGGAAAAATTGGACAGCTGCATGTAGAAGAGTGAAACTAGAACATTCTCTAACACCATGTACAAAAATAAGCTAAAGATGGATTAAAGACCTAAACGTAAGACTAGCTACTGTAAATCTAGAGGAAACCATAAGCAGAACGCTTTTTGGCATAAATCACAGCAGTATCATTTTTGATCCATGTCCGAAGGTAAAGGAAACAAAAGCATAAATAAACAAATGGAATTTAATTAAACTTAACAGATTTTGCAGAGCAAAGGAAAAAAACCTACCAAAACGGAGAAATATTTGCAAGTGATTTGGTGAATAAAGGATTATATCCAACAAATATAAACACGTCACATAACTCAATACCAAAAACCAAAAAAACAAACAACTCAACCGAAAAAATGGGCAGAATTGAATGACATTTTTCCAAAAAGGAAATGCAGATGGACAACAGGCATGTGAAAAGGTGTTCAATAACACTGATCATCAGTAAAGCGCAAATCAAAACCACAAGATACACCTCACACCAGTCGGAATGGCTATCATCAAAAAGAACACAAATAGCAAATGCTGGTAGGAGGTGGAGGAAAGGGAATCCTCATACATCGTTGATGAGAATGGGAACTGGGACAGTCAATGTGGAAAACAGCATGGAGGTTTCTCAAAAAATAAAAAATAGAACTACTCTTTGTTCCAAGAATTCCACTCCTGGGTAGATATCTGAAAGAAACAAAAAACACTAATTTGAAAAGATGCATGTACTTTGATGTTTATAGCAGCATTTACAATTCCCAAGGTACAGAATCAACCTAAGCGCCCATCAACAGATGAATAGGTGAAAAAAATGTGATCTATCTATCTATCTATCTATCTCTCTATATATATACACACACACACAATGAAATACTACTCAGACTGAATGGAAAAAGAATGACATTTTGCATTTTCAGCAACATGGATACTCTTGGAGGACATTATACTAAGTGAAATATGTCAGGCAGAGAAAGACAGATATGAGGATATCAAGCAGATATCACTTGTATGTGGGAAATAAAATATACAACCAACTAGTGAATAAAACAGAAAAAAGCAGACTCACAGACATAGAGAACAAACTAGTGGTTACCCATGGGGAGAGGGAAGGGGGCAGGGAAAAAACAGGGGGAAGGGGAAAAAGAAGGGTTATTATGGGATTGTATAAATTATGTTGCAACTTTTAAAAATTGTAAGTTACTACAGAATTTAAAGCATCTTTTACTCAATTAAAAATAAACAGAAACAAAAAATTTAAAAAGTGAAGCAGACAAACAAATAGATAACATGGTTCATTTTATGCTATGTGTTTTCTAACCACAATTTTAACAATAAAAATAAAGGAATGGGAGGGAAGTGATGGGGAGTTAAATATTAGCTGTGTTTTTGACAGATAACTTTACCTTTTTTTTGGTTTCGTTTTTCTTACTTATTGAGGAAATTGATCTAAATAACCTTTAAGGTCCTTTCCAGTTCTAAAATCCAATTTCATAGCTATGGGGGACTATCTTATCCGTTGACTTGGAATAAAACAAAGTCCTCTATAGTACAAAATGTTGGCCTCCTTATCTTCCCCAAAATCCCTCTACAATGCCTAATAATATCAATGAGATAGTCTATTCACACTCACTGCTTAGTAATAAGCTTCCCACAAAGTAATTCATGCTGGAATAACATGATGAGAATTTGAACAAGGATAGAGTTTATCTTAAGGTAAATGAGTACCTAACTGTTAAATATTCATATCATGGTCATTATGTTTTTGATCATGAATCTTTATTGCCTTGAGGAAGAAAAATTAGAGCAAAGTTCATCAGAAGAAAAGATATAATTATTTTAGAAATTATCCTAATGTCAAATGAAGACAAAGAAGTGATAGATGAAAAGGAAGAAACAGGGGAGCAATGTTGAAGGTGAAGATTGGTGGGCTTTTGGAATGCACCAAAGGTGCTTCTGAGACTTCAGTACAAATGGATTAGAGTAATAATGATGCTGTGAATATTTGTAGAAAGGATGGAACCTATGCTGAAATACAAAAATGAGAGCTTGGGTCCAGAGATAGAGACATCTTGATGAGACAGAAGGGTTTCAGATGGAGCTGAGACAGAAAGAGGAACAGCCAGTCTTGGGCTGAGCCGTGGAGTATGGCTGCAGTTAGCCTCAGTCATCACGTTTGCAACAGGTGCTTTAGATGACATATACAAGTCAATAAGTAAGGAAGTTTGTGAAGAACGAAGAAGAGGCCCTGAGCTGGATGCAAACAGGCAGGATGAGGAGGTGGTGATGACAGAGGAGTAAGGCCAAAGAGGCAGGAAAATGAAAGTGAAAGGCTTAGTTGCCCCGTCGTGTCTGACTCTTTGTGAAAATGGCAACCTACTCTGCTGTGCTTGCCTGGGAAATCCCACGGACAGAGGAGCCTGGAGGGCGTCAGTCCATGGGGTCGAAAGAGTCAGAGACGACTCAGCAACTAAACAGTAACCACAACCACAGTAGGAAAGAAAGATGTGAGGTAAGTGTTAAAGGAGAATTTATGAGCCAAACATATTGCTAAAACCAATAGCAAAAAATTAGCTAGCTTGTGCAAACAGCAGTGTATTTGGAAGAATTGGGGGTAACTATCAAAATTCACAGGAAGATCAGATAGCCAGGCTCAGAAAAGGATTGAGCCAAGGGAGATTGGTTTCAAAAAAGACATGTGAATTCACACCACAGAATGAACTTAGGTTAGACTGCCACTACTGGCGAGGCTGCCGCTGGACACTCAGTCTAACAGCACAGGTGTCATCCTTCCACACTTGCTGACAACTCAAAGCGGAAACCCCCAACTCTTGTCCCGTGACTCAGAAGCCTGGTGGCAGGTGTCTTATTGGTTAAACCTCCATCACCTCAGTCCCTCACTGCTGGGACTTTCAACGTACTTGAGTCTTCTGCTTCAGCACTCAGAGCTGGGGCACACTCAGTGTCTTACCAGGATACTCAGGGTGAAAAATTCCCTCAAAATGTGAGGCTCTTACAGCCACGAGTAGCCAAGAGAAGAGAAACGCATCCACCGCACGTCACCTTACCACTTTGCAGACCTGCAGTTCAAAAACTAAAGCAAAACAAAGCACGCAAAGGCAAAAGGCCTCTGCCTACTTAAAACCAACTCATCCTTGTACAGCTGAAAGTATTCTGCTCCCCAGACCAAGTCAATAAAATCTCTCCTTTTTAATCACGCTCCAGTCCCAAGGCCCCTGGCTAATATCTATTCCTTTCGTTTCGGTTTTGTAGCAATTTGATTCTGATATATTTTTTTTTAATTTTTATTTTTACTTTATTTTACTTTACAATACTGTATTGGTTTTGCCATACATTGACATGAATCCGCCACGGGTGTACATGCGTTCCCAAACGTGAACCTCCCTCCCACCTCCCTCCCCATAACATCTCTCTGGGTCTCATCCCCGTGCACCAGCCCCAAGCATGCTGTATCCTGCATTGGACATAGACTGGCGATTCGTTTCTTACATGATAGTATACATGTTTCAATGCCATTCTCCCAAATCATCCCACCCTCTCCCTCTCGCTCTGAGTCCAAAAGTCCGCTCTACACATCTGTGTCTCTTTTGCTGTCTTGCATACAGGTGGTGCTGGGAAAACTGGTCAACCACTTGTAAAAGAATGAAACTAGATCACTTTCTAACACCACACACAAAAATAAACTCAAAACGGATTAAAGATCTAAATGTAAGACCAGAAAGTATAAAACTCCTAGAGGAGAACATAGGCAAAACACTCTCCGACATAAATCACAGCAGGATCCTCTATGATCCACCACCCAGAATTCTGGAAATAAAAGCAAAAATAAACAAATGGGATCTAATTAAAATTAAAAGCTTCTGCGCAACAAAGGAAAATATAAGTAAGGTGATTCTGATACATTGAAAACCACAAAATAATGACTGTCAGTGAAAAAAAAAAAATGTTCCACGCCATATCAGTACACAAAAGATGTTGCAGCCCTCAAGCTATCACATTGCAGTGGCCTGAAGGTGAGCCCTGAAGGAACTCAGGGCAGAAACAGGATGTCTGGTGTCATGCCGTCAGCCGTGGCACCACCCCCAAGGGCACACTCCGGAGAGACTCACGATGGGAAAAACGCAGGATACTGGCCCCAGATAGTTGAGGTGCTACCAAAGGAATGATTTCATGATTAACATGTTAAGATGTTCTGACTACCTGATTTTTGCTGCAAAAATTGTTATATATATATATATATATATATATACACATACACACACACACACACACACACACACACATATCCTGGCTCCACGCTTACCTCTTCAGAATGTCCCAGACTCATGTCCATAGTTTTGTCTGAGGTCTGAGGAATAAAACAAATAAAACATAATTCTCAAACTTTTAGGTTGTACTTTTTTTTCAGTCAACATTAAAAATGCATATGCAATCTTGATGGAAAGAGACAAAAATAAGGAAGTTAGTTGAAATATTTACATGATACAATGAGGAAGGAAATTCTGGGCAACAACTCTAGGTATATTCTCTGCAACAGGTCTGTGATGTGTGTATGTGAAAGTCACTGAGTCATGTCTGACTCTTAGCAACCCCAGACAGTCCATGGAGTTCTCCAGGCCAGAATACTGGAGAGGGTTGCCATTTCCTTCTCTAGGGGATCTTCCCAACTCAGGATTGAACCCAGGCCTCCCGCATTGCAGGCGGATTCTTCACCAGCTGAGCCATCTGGGAAGACCAAGAATACTGGAGTGGGTAGCCTATCCCTTCTCCAGCTCATCTTCCCAACCCAGGAATCCAATCGGGGTCTCCTGCATTGCAGGCGGATTCCTTACCAGCTGAGTTTCTACTGTAGGCAACATTAACGGCTTACCTACACCACAGCTCGCTGCTCCATGTCTTCACTGCTTCCTGCCACACTTTGGTATCTGGAATGACTCAAAATGTCGCATGTAAGTATTTTAGTGCCTAGTAGTCCTGCATGTGTTCAGTTACAACAGTCCTTCAACTGTCTTTCACTAACTTTTTCACTCTCTTTAAAAAAAAAAAAAATGCTTCAGCTATGCTTTGGATAAGAACAGAGAAGAGATTACATGATATTAAATAAGCCCCACTGTATAACTATCAAATGATATCCTTTACCATGGGGCTTCCCTGGTGGCTCAGACAGTAAAGAATCACACTGTAAGATTTTAATTATAAGCCAGCCTATTCCTGATTTCTTCAGGAAGGCTTAGTAACATAAAATTATAAAAAAGATGGCTATATTCCCAGTAAGCAACTTAAATCCCCACTCAAATTCTACACAAGTGATCCCAACTATTTATTATCAAAATAAATGCTTTTAACAAAAGCATGTTTAATAACAAATTGAAATAACTCCATAGCCTTAAACCAAACCTTGGTTTTACCTAGGAAGATAGCGAATCATATTCGCTTTGCTCTAATTAAACTGTTTTCTATTCAAAGTAGCCTATTGATGAAAGTGAAAAAGGAGAGTAAAAAAGTTGGCTTAAAGCTCAACATTCAGAAAACGAAGATCATGGCATCCAGTCCCATTACTTCATGGGAAATAGACGGGGAAACATTGGAAACAGTGGCTGACTTTATTTTTTGGGGTTCCAAAATTACTGCAGATGGTGACTGCAGCCATGAAATTAAAAGACACTTACTCCTTGGAAGGAAAGTTCTGACCAACCTAGACAGCATATTAAAAAGCAGAGACATTACTTTTTCAACAAAGGTCCATCTAGTCAAGGCTATGGTTTTTCCAGTAGTCATGTATGGACGTGAGAGTTGGACTATAAAGAAAGTTGAGTGCAGAAGAATTGATGCTTTTGAACTGTGGTGTTGGAGAAGACTCTTGAGAGCCCCTTGGACTGCAAGGAGATCCAACCAGTTCATCCTAAGCGAGATCAGTCCTGGGTGTTCATTGGAATGACTGATGCTGAAGCTGAAACTCCAATACTCTGGCCACCTGATTCAAAGAACTGACTCACTGGAAAAGACCCTGATGTGCAAAAAATTGAAGGTGGAAGGAGAAGGGGCAACAGAGGATGAGATGGTTGGATGGCATCACTAACTCAATGGACATGGGTTTGGGTGGACTCCGGGAGTTGGTAATGGACAGGGAGGCCTGGTGTGCTGCGGTTCATGGGGTCACAAAGAGTCAGACATAACTGAGCGACTGAACTGAACTGATTCAAAGTAGAATAGGAAGTATTTCACACTCAAAAGTCTTATGCTATGTGCAATGGTTATAGACTGTATTGTGCCCCTTATTCATATGTTGAAGTTCTAACCCCCAGTACCTCAGAATGTGAGTATATTTGGCCCTTTAAAAAGTAAGTTGAAGTGAAGCAGTTAGGGTGAGTCTAATATGATCTGACTGTGGCCCTTATCAGAGAAGGCGATGGCACCCCACTCCAGTACTCTTGCCTGGAAAATCCCATGGATGCAGGAGCCTCGTGGGCTGCAGTCCATGGGGTCGTGAAGAGTCCATGACTGAGCGCGACTTCACTTTCACTTTTCACTTTCATGCATTGGAGAAAGAAATGGCAACCCACTCCAGTGTTCTTGCCTGGAGACTCCCAGGGACGGTGGAGCCTGGTGGGCTGCCAGCTATGGGGTCGCACAGAGTCGGACACTGAAGTGACTTAGCAGCAGCAGTGGTCCTTATAAGAAGAAATGTGAACACGTACAGAGAAACCAAGGACTTATTGGCGCAGTGAGAAGGCAGTCACCTGCAAGCTGAGGAGAGGAGTCTTAGAGAAAAACCAAACCTCAGAAAAAAACAAACCACAGCTTGGTCTTGGACTTCCAGCCTCCAGAACTATGAAAAAACTAATTTCTGTTGCTTAAGTCACCCACTCAGTGGTACTTTGTTAAAACAGCCCTAGCAAACTCATACAGCAACCAATTCAAAGAAACCAACAAAGCCATTAGTAGAGAAAAAAAGAGTGCATTTATTGGTGTTTTAAATATTTTTCACATATCACAAGTGTATAAATTTTATAATTTTAGTAAGAAGGCATACTCAAAAAGCCCAATGGCAAATCAATTTTAAAATGTTTCTGCTACTTTGGGGTAGGCTGTAAGGATGAACTTTAACGTCCCCCAAGTAACTTGAATAGAAGACCAGATGTTTGCTGGTTGTATTATTCTGAACTTAATTTATCTAAGTTGTTTTTCTTTCAGGAAAAGTTTTATTTGTTTAAGGGTGTCAGGCTTGACTTCCAAATTTAACTGGTCATTTACTGAGCATATCCATTTAAGTGTCTTAAGTCAACAGCTCCCAAATATGACTCTAAGAGACCACCATTCAGGAGATTTATGAATGAAGTAATCCCAAGGGAAAACTTGTGAGAAAGTGATGAAAGCAGGGAAAAGAAGGGAAGGAAGTCAAGTAAAGGCATGGCTTCAAGCAAAGTTTTACAGAAATTTAGTTCAGTTTATTCAAGGAAGATCTCTAGGGTACAATTTGCACCTCAGCCCTGGTTTGACCCCAGGCAAAGGGCATAGAGCTTTCCAACTCCCAAATTCATCAGTCATTGGCTTAGAGGCAAGGAAATTCCCAGACCCTGCAAAAGACAGTCTGTTAAAAAAAAAAAGAAGCTACAGGTGCTGGTTATTGAGAGCAAATGCTCACTAAAGACTTGGGTCCAAGCAATAGAATGAAAGGAACCAGGGAGATCTGGTGGGAACACCAACATCGTATTGTTCTTGTTGCTGTTCAGTCACTAAGTTGTGTCCAACTCTTTGCATCTGTAGCACAATTCAAATCATATACATATACCAATATCATAAACAATGGTGGTAATCATTGGGTTATTCCATTATTTCAACTTCTTTGGAAGATTTTAGGCCATCCTGGAAGATCTTCATAACTTCTGGAGCTGGCATAGCTCTAAGAACTTCAGCATTACTAAGGTTTTTATTATGCCTAGATACTCCTATCATTTTTACTATGCCTTCTTCTACTCCCAAAATTCCTTCAGAAAAATTACCAAGCATTCCACCAAGAAAGCCACCTGGAATGAGTTAACTGAGCTGCAAATATAAATGAGGTCATTTTCTTAATTTGTCTTTCTGACTGTTTGTTGTTGCTGCTAAGTCACTTCAGTCGTGTCCGACTCTGTGCGACCCCATGGACGGCAGCCCACCAGGCTCCCCCGTCCCTGGGATTCTCCAGGCAAGAACACTGGAGTGGGTTGCCATTTCCTTCTCCAATGCATGAAAGTGAAAGGTGAAAGTGAAGTCGCTTAGTCGTGTCCGACTAGTAGCGACCCCATGGACTGCAGCCTACCAGGCTCCTCTGTCCATGGGATTTTCCAGGCAAGAGGACTGGAGTGGGGTGCCATTGCCTTCTCCGAGTTTGTTGTTAGTATACAGAAACGCAACAGACTTTTGTATATTGACTTTGTATCCTCCACCTTTGTTGAATTTACTTGTTAGTTCTAATAGTATTTTGGTAGAGCCTCCAGGGTTTTCTATCTATGATATCAAGTCATCTGCAAATACTTACAATTTTACTTCTTCGTTTCTGATTTGAATGCCTTTTATTTCTTTTTCTTGCCTCATTGCTCTGGCTAGGACTTCCAATCCTGTGTCCATTATTACGGCAAATAAACGTAGTGAAAGGGGGTGACCTCATTATGTTCCTGAGCTTAGAGGAAACGCTTTCAGTTTGGCATCACAGAGTGTGATGTTAGCTGTGGGCTTGTCATATATGGCCTTTGTTATATTGAGGTGCATGGAATATCATTTTATTTTTCCTTCCATGGGGCCCTCCACATGCTTCTCAAGTCTTCTTTACCTTTTCCTTCCACCCTTTGATCTCTTTCTCTCATGACATTCTTCATTCATACCCCCTGATGTTCTATATTTTTCTGCGCTGTTGGCTTTGAATTTTTTCCCAGCATTGTGCTGGTCTCATTACTGAGATCCAGTTTACAAGCAAGAACAAAATCATAGGCTGCTTTTTCTGTGTCTCAGGAGAATGTGTGCTTTCTTCTGTCACTTAAGGCTGAATCAGGATTTGTTTTCATCTCTAGGACACAGATTAGGATGGGAGTATTAATATTGAGCCTCTGCGTGTTGGAGAATTTGGCTTAATATGGTATGGCAGAAGTAGGCATGAGATGTGAGTCATATCCTGATACAGATTATCTGTGCTTTCGGAGCCTGCTGAGACCTAACCTTTATGTAATTCCACATGATGGTGCTTGCTAAGTAGAACAGATATGCAGATCATAATAAGTGACTCTGGGCCTATGGTCACCTGGTTTTGCATAACCAGGAAATTAACTTTTATCCAGGCTTAATAGCAAAACAAAAGCTCTTTCTGTAAAGGAGAATAACTTCCTGTTGAAGAATAACTCTGCTAAAACCCCAGTGGTCTGAGATTCTCCTATTGGAGGTTGTCGTAGTCTCATACAACACCTTGATCTACTTCTAAAATTTTAAGTACCATCCACTATGTGCGTCTGCTCATGTACGCTGTGTGCTAAGTCGCTTCAGTCATGTCCGACTCTGTGCAACCCTATGGACTGCAGCCCGGCAGGCTCCTCTGTCCATGGGATTCTTCAGGCAAGAATACTCGTGTGGGTTGCCATGCACCCATTCACTAGATCTACTTAAACTGCAATCTGGACTGTCTAGGGGAACTTCTTTTGTGCTGGGCCCCATTTAGATTGGGAAGTTGTATCAGGTTCCTACAGCTGTTGTAACCAGTTGCCACAGACTTGCTGCCTTGACAGCAGGGATTTATTCTCTCCCAGGTCTGGAGGCAAGAGGCAAAATCTAAGAGCTGGCAGAGTTGGTTCCTCCTGGAGGCGTTGAGGGAGAGTCTGTTCCGTGCCTCTGCCTAGCTTCTGATGGTCACAGAAATCCTGTCACTCCTTGGTCTGCAGATACAACATTCTAATATCTGCCTCTGTGTTCTGGCTGCTTCTCCCTGTGTCTGCTTATATCTTCCCCTTTCTCGTAAGGACACTGTCCTTGATTCAGGGCATGCCCTAAATCCAGGATGATCTCATCTCAAGATCCTTGACTTAATTACATCTGCAAAGACCCTTTTCCCAGCTAAGCTCACATTCACAGGTCCTTAGGACACAGGTGCATATTTCAGACAACTACAGAAATCTTTCTGATTAGTCAATTATTAGTTTTAAGTATTCATCCAAATAAAGTATGTGTTCTTAATAATACACAGTTCAAGGTGAAATAACGTGTCCTTTACTTTGGAAAAAAATATCCCAACCTATCTCTGACTATGAAGGAGAAGTTATATTTTCACAGACTTGATGTCTCACACCATGACATGCATGAGTTTTATTAAGACCAAAGAATTTGCTTTTCTTTGGAATCTAGGAGCCCAGGTCACCAACATATTTGACCTGTGTGATATCATATGAGTAGGTAAGACAGTCACATCTCTGTATATTAAGTTGTGGGAAGAGCCAAACAGTTGAAATCATTCCAAGATAAGAGGGAAATGGCACCCTGGAGGGTATCTAGCTAATTAAGTTAAAATATTCCAGTGGATCAATAGGAGGACTTTTTATTGATTTGCTCCTTGAATAAGATTACATCCAAGTAGAAGATGCAACTGAAATCGCTACATGCTAAGCTTGCTTGCTGCTGCTGCTAAGTCGCTTCAGTCGTGTCTGACTCTGTTCGACCCCATAGACAGCAGCCCACCAGGCTCCCCCGTCCCTGGGAGTCTCCAGGCAAGAACACTGGAGTGGGTTGCCATTTCCTTCTCCAATGCATGAAAGTGAAAAGTGAAAGTGAAGTCACTCAGTTGTGTCCGACTCTTCGCGACCCCATGGACTGCAGCCTACCAGGCCCTCCATCCATGGGATTTTCCAGGCAAGAGTACTGGAGTGGGGTGCCATTGCCTTCTCCGAAGCTAAGCTTAGGATAATTCATTTTTATCTCTAAGACCAGCCTAAGACCAACTGACTCTGGACAAATTTGAGAGTTAAGTAAAAATAAAATAGAAATCACGATCCCTGTACCGTTCGAGAATTTTTATGATAGCATTAACTTCAGGAACTTCTCCGTGGAAATTTTAACACTATTGCATTATTATTTGGTAGTTAGAGGGAGCTTCAGGGACTTCAGCTTGGCTCTTCCTACCCTAATAGCCCTTATATTAAATATAATATAATACTTATATTATATAAGCAAGGACTTCCCTGGTGGGCCAGTGGCTAAGACCTCATGCTCCCAATGCAGATAGCTCAGGTTCAGTCCCTGGTCAGGAAGTTAGATCCCACCTGATGCAACTAAAGATCCTGCAGGCCACAACTAAAAAATCGTAAATGCTATAAATAAGACCCAGCATAGCCAAATACAAATAAGTAAATATTCTTTTAAAAGAGAGAACGCATTTGTCCATGATAGAGGACATATGTAGCAACCGTATGCTCATGAACCAGATAATTGATGACAAAAACAGTTTGTGACCTACTAGAGGAGGGCATGGCAACCCACTCCAGTATTCTTGCCTGGAGAATCCCATGGACAGAGGAGCCTGGTGGGCTACAGTCCATAGGGTCATAAAGAGTTGGACATGACTGAAGTGACTTAGTATGCAGAATTAGGAGAGGCATTTGTGGATGAAACCTCCGTTGACCCTTGTAGGATATTTTTCTGACCGATGGAAAACAGTGGTCTTCTGAGTTCCTAAGAACTGGTGTAACATATAGCTAGAGCTGACTCATTGGAAAACACCCTGATGCTGAGAAAGACTGAGGGCAGGAGGAGAAGGGGATGACAGAGGATGAGATGGTTGGATGGCATCATTGAGTCAATGGAGGTGAGTCTAAGCAAACTCTGAGAGACAATGGAGGACAGAGGAGCCTGGTGTGCTGCGGTTCATGGGGTTGCAAAGAGCTGGACACGACTTAGTGACTGGACAACAACAACAAAGAGCTAGTGTCCAGTGATCCTCAAAAGATCATCTCACTTTCCTAAGGGGAAAATGGCCCTGATGAATAGCTTCCGGAATGTTGGATAAAAGTTTCAATGTGTGTACTTCTGACTTTTTTTTTTTCTTCAAAACCTGTCCTCAAGGGAAACCCATCTGGGAATTGAGCAAATTTTGATTCAAATTAGACCTCTATTCTCTAGACCATGAGTTATTTTTCTATTATAAACACCATGGAAAGGAGTATTTCCACTTTGGGGAAGATAGACTAGATGTTTTCTTCCCTGTTGCTCTCACTAAAGACAACTAAAATCTCCACTAGAGAAGAAGCAGACACATTCGAAAGTACAGTTGGGGACAGTCCATCCATGCTCTGCACAGGGTTGCTTTTCCTCCGTATGACCTCTCGCTTATCCACTGAAATTCAGCAGACTCTCTGGGGCTTGCACTAACATGGAACAAGAGTAATTAATTCAAGAATGACAGTTCTATTGTAACTTGACTTTTATATCCTGAGAAGTCCAGACACTTTGCAACACTCAGATTGGAGCTTTGTTTGAAGGTGGCACCAACGATGAGAGGAAGTGGGAAAACCTGTGCCGAAGCAGATGTAGAAAAGGAAAATTTGATCTTGTTCTTGCCCTTGTATGTACATAATTGATGGCATTATGTTCATAAATGTGGGGGTTTACAGAATGCACTCATAATTTATAACTTCACGCTGGCAGATATAGGCTTAGCCAAAGCATTTTTAAAGGAAAAGGAGTGATTCTTATTATCTTTGGTGTATTCTAGGTCTCAGAACTTGATTATAAACTATAAATAGAATCCATTTAACAGTCCATGCTAACCAACCTTCCTTCTTTGTCTCAGAATGAGGGGTTTCATGGAACATAGGAATTTCAGTGCTAAACCTGAAACAGTCCTGAGCAAAATGGGATGAATTGGTCACCTTACCTAATACAAATAGCTATCATATACCAAGGGTTGGCAAATGACATGCTGCGTATTCCTTGTAAATAAAGCTTTTTTGGAACATAGTCACAGCCATTCACTTATGTATGGTCTGTGGTTGATTTCAATTGCACCGGAAGAGTTGAATCACTGTGAGACTGTATGGCCTGCAAAGGTGAACATATTTAGTATTTGGTTCTTTACAGAAAAAAGTATGTCAACCCTGATCACAGCACCTGGAGGAGATCTTGAAGAGGAGCTCTGAGCAAAGATAGCTAAAGGATTCGTTAGGGATGACCAAACCCACATCTGAACTAAGTGCTATACATACATCACTATATGACTGAGTGGGGTAAAATGGCTTTACACGCACATCTCAGAGATACTGTGCGTTGTGCTCCAGACCATTGCAATAACGTGAATATTGCAGCAGAATGAGAGTCACACACTTTTTTGTTTCCCAGTGCATATAGAGTTGTGTTTTCATTGTAATCTATTAGATGTACAACCGCATTATGTCCCAAAAGGTTATATATCTTGAATAAAAATATTTTATTGATAAAAAATACTAATTATTATCTGATCCTTCAGCAAGTTGTAACCTTTTTGCAATAGTAACATCAAAGACCACTGATCACAGGTCATCGTAACCAACATAAAAATATGGAAAAAGTTGGAATTATTGCAAGGATAATCAGAATGTGACACAGGGACCGGAAGTGAGGAAGATCTGTTTGAAAGATGGCACCGGTCGACTTGCTTGGCCCAGGTGGCCACAAAACTTTAATCTGCAAATAATGCAGTGTCCACAAAGCACAATGAAGTAAAGCACAGTCAAACAAGGTGCGCCCACTCAAGGTGAAGTTCTGATACACATATTAGTTGACTCCTTAATAAGAAGGTAATACCTCTTCACCAGAAAGAACATGAGAAGAGCTGTTACTGGATTCTCTGTTCAATTCTCTTTTTTGTCTAAATTCTCTTTGCGCTGAGATTTAGATTCATTGCATTAGAATCGCTTGTAGGTCTGTAGACTCTCTCCGTTCTCAAAGTTTTAAAAATCAAGATTCCAGTCTTATCATCTCAGAGGATGACTGCTTCCCACGGCTGTTCTTGCCATGAGGCTGGCTGCTTGCTCTGTTTATCAAAATGGACCCTAAAATCAGACCTCAGTTGGAAATATAGTTCTACCGCGGACTTCATTAAAATAAAATTTTTGTAAAAACCATTTTAAAAAGCAGAATATATTCTGTTTCAGAAAATCAGACCATGGAGAACAGACTGGCAGTTGCCGAGGGGGAGGGGAGCGGGAGAGGGTAGAGGGGGAAGTCTGGGATTAGCGGATGCAAACTGTTACGTATAGGATGGGTAAATAGCAAGCTTTAACTGCGTAGCTCAGGGAACCCTATTCAGCATCCTGTGATAAACCACAATGGAAAAGAACATGAAAATGAATGTGCATGCAGGTATAACTGAGTCACCGTGCTGCGCAGCAGTGTGCAAGACAACACTGTGATTCAACGTCAGTGAAAATAATACGTCAGTGAAAATAAATGAGAAAAAGACCCTCTCCTGTTAAATGCAGAATCTAGCAGAGGTAGTGACCTACTCCATGCATCATTATAAGGTAAAGGATTAAGCTTTGGGAAGCATGTACTAAACATTCATTTAACTCGCTACTGCTGTTATCAACATCAGCATTATTAATAATTCCTTCAATCATTAATTGCCCAATTATTCTGGACTTTCACTTCCTGCTTAATGTCTATATTAGTCAGGTTCTCCAGAGAAAGAGAACCCATCAAGGATATATATATATACACACATATATAAGCTGCCAGAGAAGCCACTATCTAGACATAGATAGATAGATAGATAGATAGATATGGCAGTGGGCCGTGTGCAGAGAGGCTGTGGCTGGCACTGCAATCTGAAGCATGAGCAGTAAAGCCATGCTGGACCCTCTGCCCGCCCCACCCCCACCACTGCAGAGGAGATTCCCTACATATATATAGGGCTTTCCTTTTCCCTGACGGCCCAGTTGGTAAAGAATCTGCCAGGACACCCAGTTTCAATCCCTGGGTTGGGAAGATCTCCTGGAGAAGGAAATGACAACCCACTCCAGTATTCTTGCCTGGAGAATCTCATGGACAGAGGAACCTGGCGGGCTACAGTCCATGGGGTTGTGAAGAGATGGACATGGACTGAGCAACTAACACACACACACACACACACACACACACACACACATATAATTCATGCTACATAGATATATGCAAGTTTTGTTGTTGTTGTTTAGTCACTGAGTTGTATCCAACTCTTTTGGGACGCCATGTATCAATGATTTCTTATAAGGAATTGACTGATGTGGTTATGGACGCTGAAATTGACATGCTGGAGACCCAGGAAAGCCGGTGGAGTAATTCAAAGGCCTGAGAGCTGATGGTGTAGATTGCAGTTTGGGTCTGAAGGCCAGAGAAGCAGGAGATCCAAGGACGAGAGAAGATCGATATCCCAGCTCAGCAGTCAGGCAATGAGGGGATTCAGACTTCTGTCTTTCTGTTCCATTCAGGTGTCACCAGATGGAGCGATGCTCTCTCACTGGGGAGGTGATCTGCCTTACTCAGCTCTCCAATTCAAATGCTAATCTCTCCTGGAAACACCCTCACAGGCACACCCAGAAATAGTGTGCAACCTGGGCATCTCCTGGCCAGTCTGCTGCTGCTGCTAATTCGCTTCAGTCGTGCCCGACTCTGTGCGACCCCATAGACGGAAGCCCTCCAGGCTCCTCTGTCCAGTGGATTTTCCAGGCAAGAGTACTAGAGTGGGGTGCCATTGCCTTCTCCGGCCTTCTCTGTCTAGTTGACCCATAAAATTAATCATCACGTGTCCAAACTGAAATAGTAACATTCTAGGCAGAAAAATGAACACTTATAATTCCTGTCCTCAAGGTCTTTCCAAGTAGCACTTGCCCACAGACATTAGAATTGAACCTCATGGGACCCATTCTGTGAGCTGCACCCACACAGGCATCCTGTGAAGGACCCCACTTTATCCATCTCAACAACTCAGCAAGACAGGCAGAGCTGGCCCCCTGACCATCTGAGTGGGGGTCAGTCACACAGGGTAGTGAGTCATCACCTCACGTCACATAGTTGGTAAGCCAAGTCGTGCGCAGCCAAACCCTGTCATTTTCTCCACGTCTAGTGCTGCCTCAGCTGTAATTTATGGACTCTGGTGTCCTCAGTGATAATCCCCAGGACAGCTTTGAAACATAAAGCCTTATGTGGTTTTAAATATTGAAATATTTCTCTAAATGTCCTTACTAATGGCAAAATAATTTATTCCCCAAAGAAGACAAAATCAGAATTTTTTCCTATCTATCCTTTTTTAAGTGAGGCACTCAGGACCAAACTTGCTGCCTCCTAGGGCATTAGGACTGGCATTTTTCTCTCAGACCCTCCAAAACCGCATGAAGATTAGAGGACATTTGACAAAAACACAAGCCTCAGATAGAGGCCTTAGGAACTCTGCCCCAGATACTGATCTAACTGACAAAACAGCTTTCTTTCTTTCGGATTTCTCTCATGAAATCCATTTTGACCCAGAAAGTTTATTTTGGATGATCAGAGAGTTTTGGAGTTGGAGGACTTCAGAGGTAAGTGTTGTCAGGGGGTAAAGCTACACGACACGCCCGGGTCACACTGTTAGGGGAAGCATGCTGAAACCATCTGCCCTAGCCAGGCAAGGGAGTAGCTGCTTGCATGACTTATCTTACAACAGAAAGTCCTGTTAGCAGATGAGGAGCTATCAATCTACCACAAACTAGAGTAATTCAGGAAGGGTCAAAAGGAGAGAGAGGAGACACCAGCCCATATGTCCTACCAACCCCCTAGAATCCTCTTCGCTGGTATCCATCTGGGCTGAGGGGTGTGCACCCACCAGGAAGGATGCTGAGTCAGAATGCCAGGCTAGAGACAACCCAGAAACGAACTGTGTCACTATAAAACCCAAGCCCGCGAGCCACGTGGCAGAGTGAACCTCCTGGGCTCCCTTAGCCTCCTGCTTCCTCCCCCAGACGCCCCTTGCCAATGAAGTCTTGTTTGCAGCACGCGTCTCCTCAGACAATGCATTTCCAAGTGTTAGACAAGAGCCCACCCTCAGGCCCTGGAAGCGGACCCCCTTCTTGTGAGCACGAGTGTGTGCTCAGTCATGTCCGACTCTTTGAGACCCCATGGGCTGTAGTCCGCCAGGCTTCTCCAGCCATGGGATTCTCCAGGCAAGAACACTGGAGTGGGTGGCTGTGCCTTCCTCCAGGGGATCTTCCCAACCCAGGGACTGAACCCACGTCTCCTGCATCTTCTGCACTGCAGGCGGATTCTTTATTGTTGAGCCACTGGGAACACCCACCCCCACCCCACCCCCACTTCCTGCAACACCAAAAGGAAGTAGAATTTCACTGATGTGATTTAACCTCTTGAATCTTGCTTCTGTGCCCTCTCTTCTGTGAACCTTTCCCCAGAAGTCCCTTATTATGCTTTTCATACCAGCACAGATGATCTTCCCAGAGAGCTATGAGCCGCCTGCATGCAGAAGTCAGTTCAACCTTAAACTTATCTCTCTGGCTGTCAAGGCTTACTCCCTTAGTTTTCTCCTCTGCTCTGTGACTTGGTTCCTTTCCCTCCAAGTGGGCTTGATCAAGTTTCCTTTTGTGGGCACTCAGGAAATAATTTAATACGATGCGAGGTCAGTTGTGTGAAAGGGTACAGGACAGACAGCAGTGATCACCTGGTGAAGGAGCGAAGCCTAGCGAGGGAACACGAAAGCACATCTTCTGCTGCCGACGAGCAGCACCGAGGGAAGCAAGTGGTCGGTGTGTGCAGCTGTCAATAAACTCAAGGCACAGGCTAGTGGAAATCCCAGAAGGCAGTCTGTGAAACAAAGAAATGAGGTTTGTAGAGAGCATAGTCTCTTCCTGTGGTATTGTGATTAGGTCTCAGACACCCAGCCATGTGAAACTGGGTTGACATCCCGTCCGCAAACCATGTGAATTTTTGATGTTGGTCACACTGCATACCCTCTTTGAGCCTTAGTTTATTTTCAACAGAAAAAAAAAAAGGAGTTAAAACATACACTATAAAATAATATAATGCTTTTTTTATAGTACTTTGCTGAGTTATTATGGAGGCTGGAAACAGTGTATGACTTTGAGCACGAAAATTTAAGAAATATTGCTGCTATTGTTGTTATTACTATTATCACATCACTAGCTCTTTTATCATCATCATCTGGGCTTAAGTTATCATGGTTTATCCTCCCTGGAAAGGATGAGTATATCATCTCAGCTATGTGATGGTTTAGTTGCTCAGTTGTGTCTGACTCTGTGTGACCCCATGGACTGTAGCCTGCCAGACTCCTCTGTCCGTGGGATTTCCCAGGCAAGAGTACTGGAGTGGGTTGCTATTCCCTTCCCCAAGGGATCTTTCTGACCTAGGGATTAAACCCATGCTTCTTGCATTGCAGGCAATTGCCACCAGGGAAGCCTCCATCTCAAATACATATGTAAACTATTTATATTTTATTTTATTGTATGTGCATTTATGGACATTGTTATACAACCTTTGTATCCAAAATAGCAGTTCACATGCACTGGAATTCAGAGTTTGGAATTTGGGGATTTTACGTAAGTGATACAGCACTTCCACCATATGCTACATGACAATCCCAGCAAGTTCTAGAGAAGCACCCCACAGTCAGTCACATCCATTTCCATGTCAGGCGTTCCCAGGACCACCCTCCGGACTGGCGATTTGCTAGTAAGACTCACAGGACTCAGCATATAGTCATGCCCATGGCTACGATTCATTAAGACAAAAGGGCACAAAGCACAATTAGCAATGAGAACAGGCTCAAGAGGCAGAGTCCAGAGGAAACCAGGCATCAGCTTCCGGTGGAGTCACACAGGACGTGCTCTCAATTTCTCCAGCTATGGATAACGACAGCACATGTGAAATGTTGTCTCTCGCATGCAATCATTAGAGACTCAGTGCCTAGGCTTTTTATTGGGGACTCGACACATAAACACCTTCTGCCCAGCACATACCATAGTTCCACTCCCAGGAGGGAAAAAAACACACACCACATGGTTTCCACGAACAGTTCAGCACAGTAAGTCACTCACCTGCGGTGGAATAGAAACACCCTCCTGAGTCCCAGTTCCCAGGTGATAGTCAAGGCACCACCTCGCAAGCAGGCTTTCTAAGGAATGCGGTTCAGGCCTGACTCTGAACTCTTTGCACACAACTCTCTGTGGCAAAATATATGAATAATTACACCAACAGTGAGAGAGGCCAAAACTAGCTTCATATCACTTCACTTCAGGCTTTGCCACCAGATCAACTCAGATAAGTCCAGATATTGCTGTAAAGTGCATTACAAATATCTTCTGGTTTCCAGAGCTGCTTGTGTTTTGTAATCGCAGCTAAGTGATTACAGTTTTTTTTCCTCTCTCCCTGCCCACTCTCCCTTCCTTCCTTCATTCTTTCCTTCCCTGCCTCCCTCCTTCCTTCTTACGTTTACTTTTGTTCAGTTTATTAAATGAAAAGCATAACAATAACACAAAAGGCAGGAGGCTAGAAGTGGAAGGTTTTATACCACATATACTATGGTGGGACATCACTCGAAGGTCTACTGTATAAGTTTAAGAAAAACCTTAAAGCAATGACTGAAGTAACAAAACAAATAGTACAGCTAAATGACCCCAAAGGAATTACAACAATATATTCAATTAATTCCAAAGAAGGTAGAAAAAGAGAGAAAGGGAACAATGAACAGATGAGACAAATAGAAAACAAATAGTCAGATAACGGATTTAATTATATCTATCTAATTATATCTATAATTATATCTATCTAATTATATCTATAATCACATTGAATATAAATAGTCCAAACATTCCAACTAAGAAGCAAAATGTTAGTTTCGATAAAACAGCAAGATCCACCTTGATGCTGCCTAAGAGAAATGAACTTTGTAAGAATATGTGTACACAAGCTATCTATAGTAAACAGAATTTCAAGGTGGCCCTAAAGATTCCCAGCCCCTAGTATACACACAGCTTCTCCCAGTTATTCAATCAAACAATAATCTAGGTGTCACTGTGACAGAATGCAATCAAGGTCTTGAACTAGTTGACTTTAAGGTGGGAGATTATCTGGGCAGGCCTTTAGAGCTAGAGAGTTTCCTCAGGCAAGTCACAGAGGAAGGAATCAGAGGGACTTGGAACATAAATAGGACCTGATGCGCTGTTGCTGGCTTGAAGATAGAGGAGGGCGTGTGGCAAGGAATATGGTGAGCGTCTAGGAGATGAGAGCGGCCTGTCTAACATCTCACAAGGAAACGGAGACATCAGTCCTACAGCTGCAGGAACTGAATCTTAACAGAAAGAATGAACTTGGAAGTTGAGGTTTCCCCCTGAGTCTCTGGATAAGATCCCAGTCCAGGCAATATCTTGCTTCCAGTCTTGTGATAGGCTGAGCACAGTATGCAGCCAGCCCATGATGAAATGGTGAGCTAATAAATTAGATCATTTTAACCATGAAGCATGCTCTTATTTTTTACGCAGCAATAGAAAACTAATACTTCCCGAATGATTCTATGAGGTCACCCTTACCCTGGCGGTAAAACCAGACAAAGGCATTATAAGAAAAGATAAGAAGGTAATTGATTAATATCCTTAATGCTCAGTGATGCAAAAGTTTTTAAACAAAGTTTAACAAACTGAATCTAACAATATATAAAAAGGATAATCTTCCATGACCAGGAGGGTTTATCCAGATATGCATGGTTGGTCTAACACATGGAAACCAATGAATATAGACAGCCATGTTGATCAATTTAAAAAGA
Source organism: Capra hircus (assembly GCF_001704415.2). NCBI lineage: Eukaryota > Metazoa > Chordata > Mammalia > Artiodactyla > Bovidae > Capra > Capra hircus. The sequence continues at coordinate 12,144,248 of NC_030828.1, read as the reverse complement.
AAAAAAAGAACAATCTCAATAAATGCAGAAAAAGCATCTGACAAAATTCAAAATTCATTCTTGGCTTAAGGAACCTTCAGCAAATTAGAAATAGAAGGGAACTTCTTCAACCTGATATTCTATAGCTAACATCACACTTAATGGTTAAACACTGAATGTTGCTCCTCTAAGACTGGAAAAGGCAAAGAAAGATGTCTGCTCTTATCACTTATATTTATATTCAACAGGAAACAGGGGACTCTTTCCAATGTAATAAAACCAGAAGAGAAATAAAATCTACCCAATTTGAACAAAAAGGAAAAACAGTTTTAATTCCTGGATGATTCTACCTATGCGGAAAACTTAATTGACTCCGCATATGTATTTACACATGTCTATGTGAAAAATCTAATTGACTCTGGATATGTATTTACATATGTATATTAATATGTGTATATATGGGCTTCCCAGGTGGTGCTAGTGGTAAAGAATCTGCTTTCCAATGCAGGAGATGCAATAGATTGTTTCAATCCCTGGGTAAGGAAGATCCCCTGGAGGAGGAAATGGCACCCCACTCCAGTATTCTTGCCTGGATAATTCCATGGGCCGAGGAGCTTGGTGGGCAGTCCACGGAGCTGCAAAGAGTTGAGCACAACTGAGCGGCTGAGCGTTCATAGTATGAACTAGACGTGCAGATGGGGAGGACCTTGTCTGTTAAATTCCTCTCTGTCCCGTGGCCTTTGCAGGCCCAGCAAACATTTTTGGGGAGTGGGAGCTTCCCTGGTGGTTCAGACGTTAAAGAATCCACCTGCAATGCAGGAGACCCAGGTTTAATCCCTGAGTCGAGAAAATCCCCTAGAGAAAGGAACGGCTACCACACCAGTATAACTGCCTCAAGCATCCCATGGATAAAGGAGCCTGGTGGACTACAGCCCATGAGATGGCAGAGAGTCGGACACGACTGAACAACAAAGCACAGCACACACACGTGTGTGTGTGTATATATATATGTATACTAACAACAACAATCAAAAATTGAAAAAATAATAACATCTACAGTGTTTTTAAACCGTAAACATTTAGGGATAAATCTAACCAAAGATGTGCAGGATTTGTATCATTAAAACCACAAAACCTTACTGAGAAAAATGAAAGGAGATCTAAAAAATAGAGACATATTTTCTTATTCATGTGTTGGAAGGTTCAATTATTTTAAACTGTTGCTTTCTCCAAATTGACCTATAGATTTAGAACAATACCAATCAAAATTTCAGCAGACTTCTTTGTAAAAAGGACAAGTCGATTCTGAAACTCATATGCAAATACAAAGAACCTAGACATCTAAAACAGCTTTGGAAAAGAAAAATAAATTTGGAGCACTAACACCTCATAATTTTAGGGCTCATCATAAGCTCCAGAAATCCACATTTTGGTATTAGTATCAAGATAAACAAATGGATCAATGAAACACAATAGAATCCAGAGAGATACATGGACCCATATATGCACCACTGGTTTTTGACAAAGCTGTAAAATCAATTCAGTAGAGAAAGAAAAACCTGAAAAAAAGTGGATATACGTACGCAAAATAAAGACCGAAAGAACATTGATCCTTAACACACACTAAAAAATTAAGATAAAACTGATCATGTATCTAAATGTAAAACCTAAGACTACGAAATTTTGAGAAGAAAACATAGAAGAAAGCCTTTGTGACCTAGGATTAGGCAAGTTCTTTTAGATACAACATCAAAGCATAATTATAAGTAAGTTATTTTTTAAACTGACCTCATTAAAATTTTAAATATCTGCTCTTCAATTAACACTATTGGGTGAATAAAAATACAATTTTAAAACCTAGATTTGATAAAGCACTAGAATCCAGAATACATGAAGAACTCTCAAAACTCAACAATAACAAATAACACAGTTGTGTAAGTGGGCAAAACCTTGCTCAAACACTTTACATACTCGCTATGTAAATGGCCACTTAGCACATGCGAATATGCTAAACATCGCAAGCCATTAAGACTATGTAAAGTAAAGCCATTGCATACCTATTAGGATGGCTAAATTCTAAAACGATATCAAGTGCTGGAAAGTAGGTAGAGAACGCTGGAGCGTTCATACACTGCCATCGGAAATGTATTCAGGGCTCAGTAGTAAAGCATCGGCCTGCTAATGCAGGAGACACGGGTTCGATCCCTGATCCAGGAAGATCTCACATGCTGGGCACAAATACTGAGCTTGTGCTCTAGAGCCTGGGGGCCACAGCTACCGGCGCCCACATGCCAACAAAGAGGCCCGGACTCCCTAGAGCCTGAGCTCCACAACGATGAGAAGCCTGCACACCGCAACTGCAGTAGCCCGCACTCTCCAGCAACCGACGAGAGCAAGCCCACACGGCAACGAAGACCAAGCACAGCACCCCCAAAACAGCACCTTCACTTTGCAAAATAGCTGGAGATCACTTTAAAAATTAAATACACATGTGCCATAAGATCCATTCAGTCTACTCCCACCTATTTGGTCAAGAAAATAGAAAGCCCACGTTCCGTCAAACATTTGCACACAAGTGTCCATAGCAGCTTTATTTTTCATTGCTGTAAATTGGAAAGAACTCAAATGTCCATCATCAGTAACTGGATAAACAAACTGGAGTACATCCACACCATGGAAATAGCTCAGCAATAATAAATTAGCCATTGGTAGATACTTCAGCATGGATGAATCTTGAAGCAAAAGAAACCAGACAAAATATATGTGTGATTCCATTTCATAATCTCTAGGAAATGCAAATTAATCTATAGCTATAGAAAGCAAGGAAAGAATTGCCAAGGAGCACAGGGAAATTTGGGGGATGACACTATGTTCAAGCTTTGATTGCAGTGATATATAAATAAATTAAAACTTACTGAATTGTACACCTTAATAAGTATGCCTGCGTGCATGCTCAGACGCTTCAGTCATGTCTGACTCTTTGAGACCCAGTGGACTGTAGCTCACCATGCTCCCCAGTCCACGGGATTCTCCAGGCAAGAATACTGGGGTGGGTTGCCATGCCCTCCTCCAGGGGATCTTCCCAACCCAAGGATGGAACCCGCGTCTCCTGCATCTCCTGCATCGCAGGCAAATTCTTAACTGCTGAGCCATCAGGGAAGCCCCTTACTAGGTATACTGAAGAAGCATGTACTATGCATCAGCCACATCTCAATTTTTTAATTGTAGGACTTACAGCAAATACCACTGTAGGATTCACTTCTAACAGTGACATATTTAATACACTCAAACCCTGTGAAATTGATTTTCAAGTTTACTGTGAAAGAACGCTTTGACAATTCCTTCTAAATTAGTCTCTGTAACTGAAACAGAATTCGACCAGTTAGGGGACTCACTAAACACTTTAAAATTTTTTTTAAGATATAGTTTAATGGTTCTGTATCTTCTACTGTTCAATTAAAACAGCAAACACAACAAAAGCCCATCTGTAGATACCGCTGGGATTTGTGTCCCTTAGTGAAGCTGTCCATAATCCTTGGCAACAAATCCTTGTCATTTGCAAATCCTCGGCCCCTCCCTCCTCTGAGCTTCAGCCTGTGAGGAGCTGGAGTAGGAGACAGCAGCCTAATGTCAAGCTTTAATTATCCAAGTATATTCCTTTAATATGGGGCATTCAGCCTCCTTTGGTATTTCTCCCAAGAGGAAGCTGGCAGAGCCTATTTTAAACCACCTATAAAATAAGCAAATAAAAATATATGTTTACTTCCCTCTCTTCCTTATGCTGTCTTAAACTTACCTAGAAGTGAAAGAGCTGTTTTATATAAAAAGATTCATGCATACAGAGATTTATTTCCTTAAAATCTGGCATCTCTATAAAGAAAAACTGCTTATGTATAGCCATATAAGAAAACAAGATGAGCCTTAAAAAGAGATGATTTTTAGACCATTGTACATGTATTTTTAGAAATACCTTTGCCATATGAATTCATGAAGGGGAGTCTGTGTGAGATGTAATCCTTTCATTCTTGAAAAGAGAGCAACAGAGCACGTTACCTATCAGCAACATACTGCATTCTTGCTAAGCTGCTTCAGTCATGTCCAACTCTTTGCAACCCTATGGAGAGAAGTCCACCAGGCTCCTCTGTCCATGGGATTCTCCAGGCAAGAATACTGGAGTGGGTTGCCATTCCCTTCTCCAGGGGATCTTCCTGACCCAGGGATCAAACCGGTGTCTCTTATGCCTCCTGCATTGGCAGGCGTGTTCTTTACCACTAGTGCCTCCTGGGAAGCCCCAAGAACCACGAGATGAGTCCAAAACGACTGGGACAGGCTGAGTGCTTGAGACACAGCTGGGTCTCTTTAATTTTGAAACTTACCTAGCCTTTTATGTCATTGTAATGGGGTTGTGCCTTTGCCCCACTCACTCTCACGCTTTATAGGTCTTGCTGGAGGAGGGGTGAGGCATGACTTAGCAGAGCTTCCTTGCAGATTACTGGTTACTGGAAGCCTGAGTGTTCCTCCTGCTCTGGCTTGTGCAAGAATAAATCCAGCACCATCTAATAGGGCCATGATTTTTCTTGTCCTTTCCTGTTTGGAGACAGATATTGACAGTAGAGCATGCCAGGTCACTGACTCATATACAGTGCAAACCGCCAGAGTGCAGAGCAGAGAAGGATACAACGTCATGCTCTTCATAGCAGTGATAAAGTACTCATACAAGACACAATTATTCTTAAAATTTCTGAGAAGCTACAGCATAATAAAGGTTAACAACTCCAGTGACATCATGTGAATATCACTCACACTATCCTGTACACCTGCCAATAGTTGTGACCAAAAAAGGGACTTCACTTGTGTCACACACACACACAAACCCCCAAAACTAAAATCTAGATCCCAGCCTAATCAAAAGTCTTCCCAGGTGGCTCAGTGATGAAGAACTTGTCCACTAAGCAGGAGATGCAGTTCAATCTCTTGGCCTGAAGATCCCCTGGCAAACAGCCCCAGTATTTTTACCTGGGAAATGCCACTGAGAGAGTTAATTCTTAGGTAGGTTGATAAGGAGTCCAGGGCCCTTGAGAAGAAAAAAGTGGTCCAGGGCTCTTGAGAAGGAGAAAAGGACAATCGTCTTTTTCTACATTGTTTTGTCTTAGTCACATAAGACATTTTTTAAAAAACTGAGTTGTTATGACAACAGTCTTTAAGACTAACTTTTTTTAAAGCCCACAGCTGAGAAACCTATATTCAGATCAGGAAGCAACAGTTAGAACTGGACATGGAACAACAGACTGGTTCCAAATATAAGGAGGACTTCAAGGCTGTATATTGTCACCCGGCTTATTTAACTTCTATGCAGAGTACATCATGAGAAACACTGGGCTGGAAGAAGCACACGCTAGAATCAAGATTGCTGGGAGAAATATCAATAACCTCAGATATGCAGATGACACTACCCTTATGGCAGAAAGTGAAGAGGAACTAAAAAGCCTCTTGATGAAAATGAAAGAGGAGAGTGAAAAAGTTGGCTTAAAGCTCAACATTCAGAAAACGAAGATCATGGCATCTGGTCCCATCACTTCATGGGAAATAGATGGGGAAACAGTGGAAACAGTGTCAGACTTTATTTTTTTGGGCTCCAAAATCACAGCAGATGGTGATTGCAGCCATGAAATTAAAAGATGCTTACTCCTTGGAAGGAAAGTTATGACCAACCTAGAGAGCATATTGAAAAGCACAGACATTACTTTGCCAACTAAGGTCCGCCTAGTCAAGGTTATGGTTTTTCCAGTGGTCATGTATGGATGTGAGAGTTGGACTGTGAAGAAGGCTGAGCACCGAAGAATTGATTCTTTTGAACTGTGGTGTTGGAGAAGACTCTTGAGAGTCCCTTGAACTGCAAGGAGATCCAACCAGTCCATTCTGAAGGAGATCAGCCCTGGGATTTCTTTGGAGGGAATGATGCTGAAGCTGAAGCTCCAGTACTTTGGCCACCTCATGCGAAGAGTTGACTCATTGGAAAAGACTCTGATGCTGGGAGGGATTGGGGGCAGGAGGAGAAGGGGATGACAGAGGATGAGATGGCTGGATGGCATCACTGACTTGATAGACATGAGTTTGAGTGATCTCCAGGAGATAGTGATGGACAGGGAGGCCTGGTGTGCTGCAATTCATGAGGTTGCAAAGAGTCGGACATGGCTGAGTGACTGAACTGAACTGAATGATTCAAGGATATGTTTTTCCTTAAGCTCTGCACTAATGATTATATAACAACAATGTATCTTGCTTGAGGACATGTTTCTCCTTCTTAACAAGAAACTTCTGACTAATCTTGTTATCCTAAGACTTATGCTGTGGGAGTAGGTCTGGTAAAAGTATATCAGGCCTTGATGAGACTAGCAAATGGGACACTCTCCGTCCTCCTTCTGATGTCTGAGTCAGAAGCTTTCTCTGTCCTTTTTATACTTTAATAAAACACTGCTACACAAAATCTCTTGAGCAATCAACCCTGGTTCCTCATCCCAAAGCTAAATCTTCTTCTTCAAGATCACAAATCTGACATCGTTCACCATAAGCCATCACTGACAGGCCATGGGGTCCCAAAAGAGTCAGACACAACTTAGTGACTAAACAACAACAAATCAAAAGAAAAGAAAAAAAAAAAAAAAAGAAACAGACCAACCCAGACTGAAGGATGTTCTAAGCACACCTGGCCAGTATGCCTCAAGACTGTCAAGGTCAAAACCAGGAAACTGTCACAGACCAGAGGCGGGGGAGTTGTGACAGCTGATGAAGGAATCAGGATGGAAGGTGTTCAGGAACCCTATACTACCTCTGCAACTGTTCTGTGAATGTTACCCTAAACAGAAATCTACTATAAAAGCTCAAAAGTAATTCTGAGAAAGGATGTTCGTACCGTGTTGAAATAAGTGTCTAAAAAGAAAATAGTTAGAGCTGACAGGGATCATAGGTGACTAAATAAAGCTGGTAAAGTTATCTAAGCAGATGACGTTCTTAAATCTTTGCCTTTTCTGCTGTAAATGTCGTCGTCGGCTTCCGAAAGAAAAGCTGGAGAGTCAGGTGAAACTAACAAGCAATTTGAATTTAAAAAAGAAAGTCTTTAGAAAAATGTAAGCCTCCACCAAGTCTATGTGACGCGAAGAGCTACACAAGGGAAAACGTAACAATGGATTTTTTTCTGTGCCCTTACACCCATGTGCAAACATATATCCAGTGGAACACATCGCATATAGTTAATGTTTACACAACTGCTCTGTCCATTACACCTTGATTTCCTCGTAAGGCAGTATTCTGTAGGTTGAAAAGTAGTCTTTAGAATCATGGTGTGTGTATTAGTCACTCAGTCACGTGCAGCTTTTTGAGATCCATAGACTGTAGCCGGACAGGCTCCTCTGTCCATGGGATTCTCTAGGCAAGAACACTGGAGTGGGTTGTCATTCCCTTCTCCAGCAGATCTCCCTGACCCAGGGATTAAATCTGGGTCTCCTGCATTGCAGCCAGATTCTTTACTGTCTGAGCCACCAGGGAAGCCATTTAGCATCATTTGATATAACATAAATAAATCCCAACTTTTCCAACTTCCTAGTAGGAACTTTAAACATTTATCTAAATTCTGCTTTAATCAAATTAGGTTCTATTAGCTAATCTTCCAATGTGCCTAGGTTTATTTCACATGTACTCAATGAATGTCACAAGATGGTGATATTTTTCATTAGGGTGAAAAAAAAATGTGTTTCCATGGAAAACTCTGCACTGCCTATAGCAAATCCTTCCACGTTATCTGATATTAGCCTCTCACTGCCCTTGATCTATTTTATAACTTGATTATTTTAGGTAATTCATAGCAATGCACAGTGATCCTTCTGTAGAGTTATGCAAATTAATTCTGTCCAGTGGAGGGGCCACTCTCCCCTTCACCTTTGGAAAAGGTGGTTTTGCATCCAACTGTAAATTCAAGACTTTTTTACTCCATTGTTGGAGGAGGTCATTGAGAGTATGTGACCAAGTTGACCCTCAAGCTGGACCTGGGCAAACATCGGCTCCTCATAGCTCCCGTGTTGTTGAGTTGTAACTCTGCCCATCATTCCCATAGTGGAACCATTTTCAAGGATGTAACCTTGAGAGAATAAGGTGTCTTTGAGACATTCTGAATCCCATTCAGGTCTCTATATAAACCTGTAAGATTCTGGCAGGCGGGTGGTTGTTGCTGCTATTAACTAACTCTCTGCAACCTCACGAACTGCAGCAAGCCAGGCTTCCCTGTCCTTCACTATCACTCAGAATTTGCCCAAGTTCACATTCATTCAATCGGTGAGGCCATCCAACCATCTCACCCTCTGCTGCCCCCTTTTCCTTTTGCCTTCATTTTTTCCCAGCATCAGTGTCTTTTCCAATGACTAGGCTCTTCGCATCAGATGGCCAAGGGCTTCAGCTTCAGCATCAATCCTTCCCAAGAATATTTAGGGTTTATTTCCTATACGATTGACCTGTCTAATCTCCTTGCTGTCCAAGGGACTCTCAAGAGTCTTTTCCAGCACCACAATTCGAAAACATCAATACTTCAGTGCTCAGCCTTCTTTATGGTTGGACCATAAAGAAAGAAGGCAGGCAGGTAAGGAGATAGCACACTGGATCTGTAGCCACCCAAGGCAAGTTCCCTTGCTTATTAAACCTGCTTGCAACCAATGTGATGCAGCCTGTCCTCTGTGTATTGGGTCCAGTTTGCAAATCAACATCCATGTTGGTTTTATTTATTGCTTTGGTTTTTCTCTTTTAACTGTTGTAACATTTTAGCAGGCTCCTCTTAATAAGCAGTTAAGTAAAAATTTCTGAACTCATGTTCACTTGACATCTGTAGAGGAGTTACAATTTATCATCTGGGGAAAATGATCCTAAAATAAGGGTATGAATTTTATTTTACTCATCTCTGTATTCTCAGTGTCTATCCTGATTGATGATGTGTACTAAAAGAATAAATGTAGAAAAGAATTGACACTATTTCAAAAATGCAAGGAAGAAATCTTGCAAACTGAGATGAAATTTGATGAAGACATTGGGATGCCTACCGAAGGTCTTCATAGAGCTGTAAAGAAGGATGGAAGTTCCAGTGTAAGCTCAGTGGTATTTTCCTGTGGGAGGCGGCTGTAGCCTTATCCATTAAGACTCAGAATCCAGCCAGTCTTTACTTACAAGGAAAAGTAGCTACTTCACTCCATACTTCTACTGCCATAGGCCATTTGATCCCTGGTAAGGGAACTATTTTAGAGAAAAATATAAAAAAGGATGATGCAACTTTGAGTGCAAGAGGACCTGGGTATCAGTCATGGTACATCTGAGACCAGCATTCTGAACCTGAGGCACCTAAAATTTTGTACAAGGTCGATAACTTGAATGGCTTCAGGTATTACCTTGAAGCCATTACCAAAAGTAATTATTGCCACTTGAAGGATGCTAAGAAGCCTGTAGCAGAGGCAGTTTACCATCAGCAATAGCAATCCTTAATGCATACCTGCTAACTACACAAATAGTCACAGGGCTCATTACCCAAAGGTAATGCTTAATACCACATCTTTTAGGTTCAGACCAAACTAGGTTCAAACTCTTGCATGTATTGGCTACATGATCACAGAACGAGGAGGGGAATTTGCATGGAAACCTGGGTCTGGCACACAGCATCACTCAATAAAAGTAACTCTTACATTACAATTACTGATAAGTGAGATAAAGTTGTTTAGTTGCTAAGTCGTGTCCAACTCTTTGTGACCACATGAACTATGGCCCACCAGCCTCCTCTGTCCATGGGGTTTTCCAGGCAAGAATACTGGAGTGGTTGCCATTTCCTTCTCCAGGGGATCTTCCCTACCCAGGGGTTGAACCCATGTCTCCTACATTGGTAGGCAAATTCTTTACCACTGAGCCACCAGGGAAGTGTAAGATAGATCAAAAATCCCAAAGAAATTCGAAAGAGAAAACAGGATGGAGTGTAGTTATTTCATTTGCAATTATATTCTAAAATTTCCTTCATTAATCACCATTATTATTTAATGATCATTCAGCCCCTTTCCCCAAATTACTATTGGAAAGCTGAAGCTGCTGGGAGTTGGTGAAGGGCTTTCCCAAAGTGAGGTGTTAAGTGAATATCAGTTTCAGTTTTATTAATTGAACTTAGACCTCCAGACTCAGAACTTTCTGAAATCCTGCACCAACTCTCGAGTCCCAGTCAGATGGCATGAGGGCAGCTTTCTGCTTCAAATATTATTATATATAAAATAAGCTACAAGGATATATTGTACAGAATAAGGAATATAGCCAATATTTTATAACTATAAAAGAAGTATAGTTTAGAAATTGCAATCATTGTATTGTACACCTGTAACACATAATCTGTACATCAACTATACTTCAATAGGGATTTCCAGGCTGTCCAGTGGTTGGGACTCCAGGCTTTTACTGCCATGGGCCCAGGTTTGATCCCTGGTTGGGGGACTATTTTAGAGAAAAATATAAAAAAGCATGATGAAACTTTGAGTGCAGGAGGACCTAGGTGTCATTCTCGGTGAACCTGAGACCAGCATTCTGAACTTGAGGCCCCTAAAATTTTGTACAAGGGCAATGACTTGAATGGCTTCAGGTAGTTGACTCCTGGCTCCTTGTCAATTAGATCAACTATTTTTATAAAGTTTATTAACTAAGCAATGATATCGGATCACGTCCTGAAATGGAGGGGGATGCCTACCCATTCATTATAGGATTAAGACTGCAACACTTCACAAAATTATAAAAATTAAAAACCTGCCATTTATATGCTTGTTAGCTCATAAAAGGCCTTCCTTGAACAGAGGCGAAAGAGTTAGTCACCTTTTCTTCTTTTGGTCTTGCAATTAAGTGTGTGTGTGTGTGTGTGTGTGTTTGTACATGTGTTCAGCATTATGTAGGTATTTGAAGAATAAAACAAAAAGGAACAACATATAAGCCCTATGAACTAAGAACCCAGTAAAGAACCATATGTGTCCACACAAAGTCTTATTCAAACACGTTCATGGCAACTTTATTCAGAATAGTAGGGATCTGGCAACAGTCAGGAATTCACTAATAGAATGGATAAACAAGTATGACATATTCATACAACAGAATATGACTCAGCAACCAAAGAACAAACTACTGATACACAAGGCAGAATGGATGAAATCTCAGACACCATGAGAAGTGAAAAAGGACCTTTACACAAAAGAATACAAATGTATTACCCTGCTTATTTTATGTTCTAGACTGGTGATCCTCCCACCTTTTTGGCACCAAGGACTGGTTTCACAGAAGATAATTTTTCCATGGCCTGGGTGCGGGGGATGGTTTCAGACGCTTCTCACCAGGAACGTGCAACCTCGATCCTCCCAGGCGCATTCACACTAGGGTTCCTGCTGCTTTGAGAATCGCGTGTCACCGCCGATGTGGCAGGAGGCGGCGCGCAGGCGGTCATTCGAGTGACGGGAGTGACTGTAAATACAGAAGAAGCTTTGCCTCCTCACCTGCTGTTCACTGCCTGCCATGCGGCCGGGTTCCTAACGGGCCACAGACTGACACTGGGGTTGGAGACCCCTGTTCTAGACAACAGGCAGAACTAATCCGTGATGAACAACGTGTCTGAGCCGAGGCAGCCTGTCTGCGTGCGTCTGTGAGTGCTGTAGGTGTAAGCATACGTGTTTGTGCATGTATGTGTGTGTGTGGGGGAAATACTGACTGGGGAGGAACACGAAGTAATTTTGGAGGATGAAGGCAATGTCCTAGGATCTTGGCTGCAGAGATGTACTTATTAATCAAACTCAGGAAATATAACTTAATACTTGTACACGTGAATGTGTGTATGAATTACACACAAAAAAATTCTAGTCAAAGTAAAAAAGAAATCTAGTTTAAACGTATACATGGAGGTAATGGGTAAGAATGTCTGCAACTGATTTTGACGTGTGTCCACAACTAAACAGATTGGCCGATGGACAGAGAGATACAGTTGTACAGATGTTTCACAAAATGTGCAGTGAAAGCTAGGTGGTACTCAGGCAGGTTTTCATGGTAAATCTTACAGGTATGTTTGAAATTTTTCACAATAAAATGTTGGAAAAAATCAATGAATTTGAGAAAAAGAGAAGTATACAAAATGAACTTTATCGTCTTCCTCATCATTATCATCACTATAATATCTAAATATTCCATTCATTGAAAATCTGCTTTGGCTTTAACATAATTAAAATACTATCTTTACCCGAGTCTGATGGGAATAGTATTTCCAACACACATAAGAGAAATGAATTTGCTGAAAGTCACTAGCAGGTAAGTGGCTGAGCTTGAGCTTATATTCTATACTAGTATCTTCTATTTGTTATTTGCTTATTATTGTTTTTGTTCTCTGGCTATGTCGATTGCATAAGGCTATTGTTTATGACCACAGTGGGTCCAAAAAACAACTAAGACAGAGCGCAAAGTTCTAGAGACTCAAGTTTGAAATTCTGTCGTTCAGATTACAGGATACATTGGGTAAATAGCAAAAGGAATGATCAACGTGAGTAATAATTCCATGGAAACATGTGGTACGTCCGGACAGAGACCGAATTTGAAACGAAAATGTGCGTGACTGACATTGCTTAAGTTGCAAGCGGCTTTACACGTGGCGAAGTCCAGTCGCATAACAGGAACCACTGGATTGGATCTGGGCAGGAAAGGAACACTGTCAGCCAAAGACAGTTTAACACGTACTGGAGTAACTCATCTGCGTACAGTGCCATAGAGCCTGCTGCTTTTATACAACTCTTTTGATTATAAATTTGCACCTTTATTCAGCTTGCAAATGAAAGATGACTAAGGGTGCTTTGAGTCATGAGTCACTGCTTTGATTATCTGCCAGTTACCTTGAAAGGTGAAGCTGCTCAGTGACTTCACGCTTGATGACCAAATCACTTCAGGTTATGTTAATCTAGAATGCATTGAGATCTTGTTCAACCAAGGGTCTTGAGAAAAAAATCAGCATGTTCTTGGTTTATTTTAAAAAGACGAGGAAGCAGTATCCTGATTTAGAAGTTTTGCTAGGTATCTTTGAGACCTGGAAATTCATCCGATTGATATTGGAAAGATTGGCTGATATTCAGGGTGGTGGGCCAAGTCTTTAAAAATAAGAACTCTAGTTAAAAGTAAAGAGACTACTTACTGAGGCAAAGACTGCTAAGATTCGAGCCCTAGACTCCATAAAGGCTTCCTTTTGCAAGTGTGCATGCTCAGTTGCTGTCATGCTCGACTCTTTGTGGCCCCGTGGACTGTAGCCTGTCAGGCTCCTCTGTCCATGGAATTCTCCAGGCAAGAATACTGGAGCCATTTCCTGCTCCAGGGGAACTTCTCAACCCAGGGATTGAACCTGCATCTCTGGGGTCACCTAAATTGGCAGGTGGGTTCTTTACCACTAGTGCCACCTGGGAAGCCCCAGCCTTACATTTAAGCACAGATTATGTCCGATAATGAGATAGTGCAGGCTAAAATGCTACTTCCTTGCCTTTGGCTGAAACTGGATCAACTCGGTGGATCAACACTGATATCATGGCCTCCAGCTCTCTGACCGGGTGCTGATGGACCCTCGGGTTTAAGAAGCTCAACAAGCCCAACAGAGACTGTTCATCAGACATTTATACGAGGGTGGGACCTGCTTATCAGAGCAGCCAGGAAGATATTCACTGTAACTAAATTGAAGATAATAATAGTAGTACAGTAAACTTCGGGGTGAAAATACTAAAAGCTCTGATCTGGCCCAATTTCTTCCAGCCATTGACTGATCCAAAGAGAATGACATTATAATATGATAAAGAGTTATCAACTCAGATATCCTGACCTTTAGGAGATTTCTCTGTGCCTTTTAAAAATTTTAGTAGATTTCCCATAATCATTCCCAGAGCTTTCTGAGAGGCTGTTCTCAGACTATAATCCTCAATTTTGCTCGAATAAAATTTTTCATGTAGAAATGTTCTGTCAGGTTTTTCTTTTGCATACGATAAATGTCATACAGGTTACATGTTTGAGGTCAGATCAGTTATCTATAGGACTGGACTTTAGCTTCTGGCCATGAGGGAATAAAAGAACAGAATATCAGGGAAACATATACATTATCATATATGAAATAGACAGCAGGAGAATCTGCTGTGTAAAACAGGGAGCGCAATTCAGTGTTCTGTGATAACCTAGAAGGCTTGGATCGGAGAAGACAATGGCACCCCACTCCAGTACTCTTGCCTGGAAAATTCCATGGACGGAGGAGCCTGGTGGGCTGCAGTCCATGGGGACGTGGCAGAGGTTAACACGCTATTGTAGATCAATTGTCCTCCAATAATTGCATTTTGTTCTATTAAAAAAAATTATCCTTAATAAAAACAAACAAAAAAAAAGAAACTCGATTTGCCTTCGTGTACCTGGGGGAAAAAGATAATGAAATATATGAAACAGTGTTTCCAAAATAAATGAAATAGTGTTTTTCAGGCATTAGACAAGGAACAGCACAGTACCATGGTCTCTGAGGGAAAGGACACAATGAGGTAAGCCCTCACATTGCCCCCTCTACCGCCTGGAGAGTTTCCAGGTCACAGCCCAAGGATGGGAGATCAAGCAGAGCCTGGAGTCTCTCTGATTTGAGAAGAGATTACAGAGGCTGAGGTGGCCACCATTTACAGTGGAAATAGACAGAGGGAAGACCTACAGGGAAAGAGAAAAAGAGGAAGACGGGAAAGATGCAGAGATCTGCAAAGGATTCTCTCAAGCGTTTGGCCAAATACTGATTAGCTCCTGTGCATAAGGAAACAGGAGCTTCCCAGGTGGTGCTAGCGGTAAAGAACTCACCTGCCAATGCAGGAGACGTAAGAGAGGCAGGTTTGATCCCTGTGTCAGCAAGGTCTCCTGCAAGAGAGCATGGCAACCCACTCCAGTATTCTTGCCTGGAGTGTCCCATGGATAGAGGAGCCTGGCAGGCCCCAGTCCGTAGGGTCAGAAAGTGTTGGACGTGACTGAAGTGACTTAACACACGTAAGGAAACTGCCAAGGTGAGGAAAGAACCAGCAGAAGGAATGGGTGAAACAACCCCTGAGATTCATAGAGGGTCGGGACAGTTCAAGTTCCCCTAAGACAGTAAGAAAAGACGCCCTAAGACATGGAGTAGAATCCTCAGCGAGTGTAACTCTAGACTTGACACTGTTCTGGATCTATCCAACAAAGCTTTAAACAAAAAACAAAAAAACTCTCAAGAGAATAAAATTATTTCTAAGTAACTCATCTGCATTTCAGTACAAAGCCCCCAGATAGTCAAAGGATAACATTTTTTAAAAATTCAGCACCCAAAAACATAAAATTCATATTGCATGGCATTGAATCAAAATTTACTAGGCATGCAGAGAAGCCTGGGAAGAACTTCCCACAACAAACAGAAAAATTAATCAATAGAAAAAAATGAAACAGAAAATAAGAATTAGTATACAAGCAGGATAAAACAGTACTACAATATACTCTCCACATTCAACAAAGCAGCAGAAAGCATAGGAAACGCAAAAGACACACACACAAGAAAAACAAAGTACAAATTCTCAGGAAGAAAAATAAATGTCTGTGATGAGAAACACACTGGACAGAATTGACAGCAGATAAGACATTGTGGGGGGGAAAATTAGTTTCACTATATAAAACTGGAAACTACCCAAAATGAGACATACAGAGAATAGAAGGCTAAAGAAGAAGAAGAAAATAAAACAATGAACAGAGCATTTGTGAGCTGTAGGAGAACAAGGATTGAATGGGTGTCCAAAAAAGAAAAAAGAAAGGAAGGTGATGAGAATATTTTAAGAAATGATTAAAAAGTTTATAATTTTTCAAACTTGATGACAACTATAACTTTCCAGTTGAAGAATCTCAGCAAACCCTAGAGAGATGATTCATGAGATACTTTCTGTATATTTGCAGTACTCATTGGGCATGACAGGCAGCCTCTGAATGTATAATCCTGGCCTCCTGGTGCTCATGCCCTTGTGTAACCTCCACCCACTGCATATGGGATGAACTGATTGATTTGTATCTAGTGCAGAGAGTGAGGCAGAAGTGGAAATGAGATGTCATTTCCATGACTAGGTTATAAAAGGATGATGGTTTCCATCTTGGTCTCTTTCTTTCTCTCTTTGATCATCAGTTCCCATGATGTGGGACACACAGCCACTTGGCAGGCAGCCCATATGGCTAGGAACTGTGGTCTGCCCACAACCACGTGAGTAAGTTTGGAAAAAATTCTCTAGCCCCGTTTGAGCCTTGAGGGGACTTGCATTCCTGGAAGACAGCTTGACTGCAGTCTCATGAGAGATCCGGAGCCAGAAGCACCTACCTAAACCACCTCAGGATGCCTGTCCTGTAGAAACTCTGTGATAATGGACGCCTTTTGCTTACAGCCACTGAGTTTTGGGGTAAGCGCTTACACATTGATAGATAACTAATACATTGAGGGTATATATATTCATGTACATATATGTATATACACACACACATGAATCAGAAATAAAACACTTTCTACAGATTGTCCTCAAACAATGATCAGAGCATTTGTGAGCTGTAGGAGAACAAGGATTGAATGGGTGTCCAAAAAAGAAAAAAGAAAGGAAGTTCAAAAGCATCAATTCTTCGGCGCTCAGCCTTCTTCACAGTCCAACTCTCACATCCATACATGACCACAGGAAAAACCATAGCCCTGACTAGACGGACCTTTGTTGGCAAAGTAATGTCTATGCTTTTCAATATGCTATCTAGGTTGGTCATAACTTTTCTTCCAAGGAGTAAGCATCTTTTAATTTCATGGCTGCAGTCACCATCTGCAGTGATTTTGGAGCCCCAAAATATAAAGTCTGACACTGTTTCCATTGTTTCCCCATCTATTTCCCATGAAGTGATGGGACCGTTTGCCACGATCTTCATTTTCTGAATGTTGAGCTTTAAGCCAACTTTTTCACTCTCCTCTTTCACTCTTTCACTTTCATCAAGAGGATTTTTAGCTCCCCTTCACTTTCTGCCATAAGGGTGGTGTCATCTGCATATCTGAGGTGATTGATATTTCTCCCAGCAATCTTGATGCCAGCTTGTGCTTCTTCCAGTCCAGCGTTTCTCTTGATGTACTCTGCATGTAAGTTAAATAAGCAGGGTGACAATATACAGCCTTGACGTACTCCTTTTCCTATTTCAAACCAGTTTATTGTTCCATGTCCAGTTCTAACTGTTGCTTCCTGACCTGCATACAGATTTCTCAAGAGGCAGGTTAGGTGGTCTGGTATTCCTATCTCTTTCAGAATTTTCTACAGTTTATTGTGATCCACACAGTCAAAGGCTTTGGCATAGTCAATAAAGCAGAAATAGATGTTTTTCTGGAACTCTCTTGCTTTTTCCTTGATCCAGCGGATGTTGGCAATTTGATCTCTGGTTCCTCTGCCTTTTCTAAAACCAGCTTGAACATCAGGGAGCTCACGGTTCACGTATTGCTGAAGCCTGGCTTGGAGAATTTTGAGCATTACTTTACTAGCATGTGAGATGAGTGCAATTGTGTGGTAGTTTGAGCATTCTTTGGCATTGCCTTTCTTTGGAATAGGAATGAAAACTGACCTTTTCCAGTCACTCAAATATATAGTGTGTATATATATATATACACACACATATATATCTCCACTATTTTATAAAGATAGAGACAATTTTTTTAGAGGTTCTTTTTATGTAGCCCTGGTAGCTCAGCTGGTAAAGAATCTGCCTGCAATGCAGGAGACCCCGGGTTGATTCCTGGGTTGGAAAGATCCCCTGGAGAAGGAAAGGCTACCCATTCCAGTATTCTTGGGCTTTCCCGGTGGCTAAGAAGGTAAAGAACCCACCGGCAATGCAGGAGACCCAGGTTTGATCCCTGGGTCGGGAAGATTCCCCTGGAGAAGGGACTGGGTACCCACTCCAGTATTCCATGGACAGAGAAGCCTGGTGGGCTACAGTCTCTGGGGTCCCAAAGACTTGGATATGACTGAGTGACTTTCACTTTACATGGACCATTTTTAAAGTCTTTATTGCATTTGTTACAATATTGCTTCTTATTTTTATGTTTTGAGGTTGTGTTTCTTTTCTTTTCTTTCACCTCCCTGACTAGGGATCGAACCCACACCCCTGGCATTAGAAGGTAAAGCCTTAATCACTTGACTACCAGGGACATCATGAGGAGGGTCTTGATTGAAGCTTTTTAAGTTGGTAAGGATATTGCTATGAGGGGGATTGCTCTGGGATGAGGATTCTTTACAGAGGAGACAGTATTTTATGTGAACTTTGAGGGAGACAGAGTTTGGCTACAATGAGTCTAGATACTCAGAGTGAGTCAGTCAGGTAATAGGAGAGATGAGGAATCAAGGGATTTGTATACTAATCCATGAGCAGAATGCAGTGTGAGCAAATGAGGAAAAAGACATGGATGGAATAAACGATGCTTTTTTTGTACACAGATAATTGTAACTTCAGTCTTGGGCTCATGTGATAAAGATATCACATTAACACAAAACATTAATTCTTGCAAAGAAGTCTTTTTACATTACACTGTTTAGAAACATGGAGCATATGCACGTGCTTGAGTTGAATGGACAGGGATGAGCTAATAATGAATTTTCTTATTCTCAGAGAAGCCAGATAAGGCAGAATGGTAACCTACTAATCTCTTCATGAAGCAGAGTATCTCTGTATTTCAAAAAGCAGCAGTGACAGCTACACCTAGACAGAGGTGTGATCACAAAGAACAAAAATCTATTTTCTTGTCTGACTTACAGCTACAAGTGTTATGAACCTGGATCATATTGGGTCCATTGGATTTACTGTCTGTCGAGCCTCACGCTTTCTGATTTTCTTGTCCATGGTTTACAGCAGTTTTTCCTTGCCAATTTAAATTCCAGCTTGCTTTAAAATCAACAGTGTTCATCGATCACTTGCTTTTTCATTTTTAATTTCCGCGCTTTAGACGTCCATTCGCACTTTCCACGGTGCTAATTCTGTCCTTTACTCTCCTGCCGTGTTTCATCACTAAGTGACCATGGAAGCTTCCAGCTCGCTGGGGCCACAAGTCAGCCCCAGCACACCTTGCTAAGATGAGCACTTCAGAGCTATGAAAAACACGTGCAGATAACACAGAAACGTCTCCAACAAGCATTTTAAACGCTGGGCCTCTGAGCCCACTCCCTCCGACTCTACAGTTTAGAGAAACAGTTGATTAACAAAACTCAGGTTAACACAAGTCTTCAATTTAACAAAATTAAATTTCATGTAATACACTCAAATACAGTTTATTCCATTGAAGTGGTGTCGTGTTGGGATTTTCTTCGTTCTCCAGAGAAGTGATTTCATTGCTGGGGAAGAAAGTGTCAGAAATGAGGCAAAATGGACACAAAATATAACAAAAACATGGAATGTTTTAATCTCCTGTACCAGCATGTAACTTGAATCCCCATCGTAGTTTTATGGAATTCCTGAGCATATCTTATCAATGAATGTGCAGGATGAAGCATGTTCAGTTTGAAATATAAAGTTGGGATTTTCAAATAAGAGGTTCTAAAGTAGAATCATGTTTTGAAAATTCATCAAGCAGGTTCTCTCTTCACCAAAAGCCATCAGGAGAGACAGGTCGCAGTCTATTCTGAGGGTGGGTGCAAAGATCACTGCAAAAAAAAATTCAAAGCTACAACTAAATAAGTCTGACACTGAGCGAATAGGCTGAGAAAAATAGGCTCTCCTCCTTTTAAATGATCGAAAATATATTTTGTGTTGAACTAAATAGGGCTTTATCCTTCCTATTTCTCATTTTAAAATCAACCTAATAGTAAGTTCCAACTAACAAAGCTATTTTTCAAAAGAGTAAGTGCTTTGCAGAAGGTATAATTTTTCAGTATACATAGTTAGGTATTTTCCAACAATATAAACGGTTTTACTTCTGTATACTGGAGAATAAGAAATTAGTTTTGAGATCAGATTTCTTACTATTTTATTCTCTATTTTGGACCCAAATTTTTCAGAAAGTGGCAACAACAGTCATTTTAAAGATCCACCTAAAATATCAGTAAAGCAGTATACCGCGCCAGCCTGAAAATATTATTACACATTTAATACATTTATTACACATTTATTACATTATTACACATTTATTACACATTTAATAAAGCCCCATGAGTTTTCTGACTACTCTTCAATCCATTCATTAGTGATTCTGTATGTTCTTTGTAGGTCATTGCTACAGCCAGTAATTGGAGGCTGCATGAATTAAAACTTAAATCAAATTATATGTCCCAGGTCACAAAGATAGACTGGAGGCTTGAAGTCCAAAACTTATTAATGTCTTTAACCAAAAGCGTTGTTATTATTTCTATGTCCCCATGTTTAAATTTTAGGATTGCTTGAGTGAACAATTAGGGAAGTATGGCTGAGCAGGTCTGGTTTCTCTGCCTGAATTGATCTTCACTCTCCTGTTGAGTGTGGGTTCGTCCCAGTGCTGTGAGCTAGGCTTCCCACATCAGGATCTCCTTTCTCAGCAGTTGGGGCTCCAAGGAGTCACCGCTCCTGCTAATTCTCTTAGGGATTTTTCACTTGATCTCCGGCACCTGTTGCTGGGCCCTGCACCTACTGCTGTTAGAACCTCCTCCCTTTGAAAATTTGTTCTGCTTGTTTACATGGTTTTCTCCTGTACCCAACTGTGAGCCCCTGGAGGGCAGAAACTATCATATTTTATTTATCTTCTATCCATAGTGTTTATCTGAGAGCTTGGACACATTGTTGATCAGGGAACACAAATGGCTACCTGGCAGGTGGCCACCTGCATGCTTTGGCCAGCACGGAAGTGAACAAGAATAGAATTTGAATGCCTTTATGTTAGCCCGTGCTCAGCAGGTTTGGATAGTCTCTATTTTCTTGAACGTGGCCACAGTCACCTACTGATCTTACCACCTTGGTCCCTGTGAGCATCCTAATGTGTGGTCCTGGTTGTGGCCACTCACTGGATATTAGTTATGCAGATAAGTGTCTTGATAGATGTGTATGTATCTCATTGCCTGGAAAAACATTATCTTAATACCCTGACCTTGAAAATCCCTTTATTTTCAGGCCTAGGGCAAGTCAGAAAAATATAACTCTATTACACAATGTATGAAGAAGCATTTCTGAAATATTTGACAGAGATGGGTCACCCTGAGCATTCTTAAATTAGGACATCTAGGTTGCTTCCATGCTCTATCTATTATAAAAAGTGCTGTGACGAACATGGGGGTACGCCTCTCTCAATTGTGGTTTTCTCAGGGTATATTCCCAGTGGTGGGATTGTTGAGTCATATGGTAGCTCTACTCCTAGTTTTTAAAGGAATCTCCATCTACTGTTCCCCATAGTGGCTGTATCAATTTACATTCCTACCAACAGCGCAAGAAGGTTCCCTTTTCTCCACATCCTCTCCAAATTGTTTGTAGATATTTTAATGATGGGCATTTGGATGGGTGTGAGGTGATACCTCATCGTAGCTTTGATTTGCAGTTCTCTAATCCCTTATGATTATGCAGTGGAAGTGAGAAATAGATCTAAGGGCCTAGATCTGATAGATAGAGTGCCTGAAGAACTATGGAATGAGGTTCGTGACATTGGCAGGAGACAGGGATCAAGACCATCCCCATGGAAATGAAATGCAAAAAAGCAAAATGGCTGTCTGGGGAGGACTTACAAATAGCTGTCAAAAGAAGAGAGGCAAAAAGCAAAGGAGAAAAGGAAAGATATAAGCATCTGAATGCAGAGTTCCAAAGAATAGCAAGAAGAGATAAGAAAGCCTTCTTCAGCGATCAATGCAAAGAAATAGAGGAAAACAACAGAATGGGAAAGACTAGAGATCTCTTCAAGAAAATTAGAGATACCAAGGGAACACTTCATGCAAAGATGGGCTCAATAAAGGACAGAAATGGTCTGGACCTAACAGAAGCAGAAGATATTAAGAAGAGGTGGCAAGAATACACGGAAGAACTGTACAAAAAAGATCTTCACGACCCAGATAATCATGATGATGTGATCACTAATCTAGAGCCAGACATCTTGGAATGTGAAGTCAAGTGGGCCTTAGAAAGCATCATTACGAACAAAGCTAGTGGAGGTGATGGAATTCCAGTTGAGCTGTTTCAAATCCTGAAAGATGATGGTGTGAAAGTGCTGCACTCAATATGCCAGCAAATTTGGAAAACTCAGCAGTGGCCACAGGACTGGAAAAGTTTAGTTTTCATTCCAATTCCAAAGAAAGGCAATGCCAAAGAATGCTCAAACTACAGCACAATTGCACTCATCTCACATGGTAGTAAACTAATGCTCAAAATTCTCCAAGCCAGGCTTCAGCAATACGTGAACTCCCTGATGTTCAAGCTGGTTTTAGAAAAGGCAGAGGAACCAGAGATCAAATTGCCAACATCCGCTGGATCAAGGAAAAAGCAAGAGAGTTCCAGAAAAACATCTATTTCTGCTTTATTGACTATGCCAAAGCCTTTGACTGTGTGGAGCACAAGAAACTGTGGAAAATTCTTCAAGAGATGGGAATACCAGACCACCTAACCTGCCTCTTGAGAAATCTGTATGCAGGTCAGGAAGCAACAGTTAGAGCTGGACATGGAACAATAGACTGGTTTGAAATAGGAAAAGGAGTACGTCAAGGCTGTATATTGTCACCCTGCTTATTTAACTTATATGCAGAGTACATCATGAGAAACACTGGACTGGAAGAAGCACAAGCTGGCATCAAGATTGCTGGGAGAAATATCAATAACCTCAGATATGCAGATGACACTACCCTTATGGCAGAAAGTGAAGAGGAACTAAAAAGCCTCTTGATGAAAGTGAAAGAGGAGAGTGAAAAAGTTGGCTTAAAGCTCAACATTCAGAAAACGAAGATCATGGCATCTGGTCCCATCACTTCATGGGAAATAGATGGGGAAACAGTGGAAACAGTGTCAGACTTTATTTTTGGGGGCTCCAAAATCACTGCAGATGGTGACTGCAGCCATGGAATTAAAAGACGCTTACTCCTTGGAAGAAAAGTTATGACCAACCTAGACAGTATATTCAAAAGCAGAGACATTACTTTGCTGACTGAGGTCCGTCTAGTCAAGGCTACAGTTTTTCCAGTAGTCATGTATGGATGTGAGAGTTGGACTATGAAGAAGGCTGAGCACTGAAGAATTGATGCTTTTGAAGTGTGGTGTTGGAGAGGACTCTTGAGAGTCCTTTGGACTGCAAGGAGATCCAACCAGTCCATTCTGAAGGAGCTCAGCCCTGGGATTTCTTTGGAAGGAACGATGCTAAAGCTGAAGCTACAGTACTTTGGCCACTTCATGTGAAGAGTTGACTCATTGGAAAAGACTCTGATGCTGGGAGGGATTGGGGGTAGGAGGAGAAGGAGACGACAGAGGATGAGATGGCTAGATGGCATCACTGACTCGATGGACGTGAGTCTGAGTGAACTCCGGGAGTTGGGGATGGACAGGGAGGCCTGGCGTGTTGTGATTCATGGGGTCACAAACGTTGGACACGACTGAGCGACTGAACTGAACTGAATTGAATAAGGAGCGATGCTGACCATCTTTTCATGTGTTGGCCATCTGTCTGTCTTCTTTGGAGAAATGTTTGTGTAGGTCTTTTGCCCATTTTGTTTTGAATGGGTTGTTTGTTTCTGGTATTGAGTTGCATGAGTTGCTTGTATATTTTGGAATTAAGTCCTTGGTCAGTTGTTTCATTTGTAATTATTTTCTTCCATTCTCAGGGTCCAAATGTAAAATAGACAGCAAGTGGGAATTTGCTGTGTGACCACCTACAGGGGTGGGGTGGGGAGGGTAGATATACATACCTGTGGCTGATTCACGCTGACGATGGCAGAAAACAATACAATATTGTAGAGCAATTATCCTCTGATTTCACAAAGGAACAAAAAACATTAGGCAGGAAAACAGATCTACATGAGTTACTTGTGGAACCCAGAGAATGCAAACAAACCAACTCCTTGGAAAGCCTAGATTTGCGTTCCTGAGATGGTACACAACTTCTGCCTTGCTCACTGGAATTTTAAAAGCAATGATCCTGGCTAACATTTCAAGTGTCAATTCAAGAAGCTGCTTCTCTGGGCTGATCCTAAGATGCTCCTCACTACAGCCAATGGAAACACAACAGAGCACATTCTAGAAAAGTGATTCCACAGGGGGCCACAGCAACGATGTACAGGGTGAAACACTTTCCTGTTCTGGTTCAGTCTGGAAGAGTGTTGAAGCACCTAGCTAAACGGATGTAACTCACATCACCAATCGGCGACAACCCTGAGCCAGACCAAGTTTCCCACGAAAGCAGTAAGTTTGGGTCTGTTTAAGCCATCTGATGAACCGGGATTAAGGTTCTCAAGGTTTACCCTCATGTCTCTATAATGATTTTAACATTTTAATTTCATTTTTACTTAATTAACATTTTAAAAGCATTAAAAGCATTAAAAAAAAACATTTAAAAGCATTAAAACTATTAGCGTGTGTTCACACTGGTCATAGAAATTCTCACCTGTAGAAAGCATAATATCCATAAAAGTGCAACTCTGAGGAAGCTAACGCCTGTGAATATGCCCAGCTAAATAGCTTGTCGTGGCTGTGAGAGGGCTTCCCTGGTGGCTCAGCTGGTTAAGAATGTGCCTGCAATGAGGGAAACCCAGGTTTGATCCCTGGGTCAGGAAGATTCCCCAGGAGAAGGGCATGGCAACACACTCCGGTATTCTTGCCTGGAGAATTCTAAGGACAGAGGAGTCTGGCGGGCTACAGTCTACGGGGTTGCAAAGAGATCAACATGACTGAGTGACTGAAACTAGTAGTTTAAATACTGGGTTGGCCAAAAATTTCTTTGGGGTTTTCATGTTCCGGAAAAACGAACTTCTTGGCCAACCCAATAATTTGCTACATAGAATTACTATGAATATGACCAATAGTTGGTTTCCAAAGAAAGACTTTATAGTCAGTTTTCTTTCTGAGTAATTAGAAAGTAACACTTGTTTCTATTGGAGCCACACCTTTGTCAAGACGCTGAAACCCTACCAGCTGCCTGCAGGATAACACACATCTAGTTGGCAGAGCCAAGCCTGGGGTGAGTCACTAAATTTGATCTTTCCACAACTGCCACTATAAAAAGGGAATATGCTTTCTATAATCTGCCATGACAATTATAAGACAGAAAAAAAAGTCCCTGAGTAAATATAATAACAAAGCCTATTTGCACGAGTAACAAAAGGAGTGCCGTTTTCTCCGTGTCATGTAACAAGGTACACAAGCGTCCTCCTTAGAGCACACACTAAACACTGGCCACCTGGACCACAGACTAAATTTTGCCTTAACCCTGGCATCAGCTTCATGGCCTAATAGTTCTAGATTTACATGGTTATATTGCAATTGATTTTCTACTTCAGCTTTTGTTGGCCCAGAAATGATAAGAAGCACCAACAGAGACAAGAGATGCTAGGCACCAAGCCCTTAATATCTTTGTCAGTAGAGCTCAGAAACCTCTTTCATGGGCATTCAAGGGAGTTGTCCTCCCAGGATTAGCCTTGAGCCCTTCAGTTCGAGCTGGACTTGTCTGACCGTCTGGCCAGCTCCATCAGGAAGACATGAGGAGGCTTGCCATGATTTCCTACCAAAGAGCTGGAGTTTTTGCTCCTCTGTTTTAGAGAAGACTCTAACACCCTGGGCAGAGATTCTAGGTGACCACAAACCTCGCCCTGTTTAAACCGCTCTGGCTCATTTAAACAGGCACCATGTTGCTAACCTACCTCCCTCCATGTCAGGGCTTCTGAGGGCACGAGAGCTCCAACAGCAAAGCAGCACATGGGACCCACAGTAGACACATCTGCCGTTTCAGTTTTAAAAACTGAAGTTATTAGACTGTCTTGCAACCAAGCATATGTTCAATCACCATACTGACAACAGGGCTGTTTCTTCAGAGGTCAAATATCTTGTTGCTCATGTGAATTAACAAGCAAGGTTTGAAAAAATCAGTGTAGTCGATCTTATTTACAAAGCAGAAATAGAGACACAGTTGTAAAGAACAAATGTATGGATGCCAAGTGGGAAAGGTTGGGGTGGGGGGGGGTAGTGGGAAGAACTGTGAGATTGGGCTTGACATATATACACTACTATGCATGAAATAGGTAAGTAATGAGAACCTACTGTATAGCTCAGGGAACTCGACTCAATGTTCTGTGGAGACCTAAATGGGAAGGAAATCCAAAAAAGAGGGAGTATATGTATATGCTTGCTGAGTCACTTTGTTGTAAAGTAGAAACTAACACAGCGTTGTGAAGCAACTATACTCCAATAAAAATTTAAAAATGCAGGGAGTTCTATTGTTTTTTAAAGAACTGCTGCTGCTGCTAAGTCACTTCAGTCGTGTCCGACTCTGTGCAACTCCATAGATGGCAGCCCACCAGGCTCCCCCGTCCCTGGGATTCTCCAGGCAAGAACACTGGAGTGGGTTGCCATTTCCTCCGCCAATGCATGAAAATGAAAAGTGAAAGTGAAGTTGCTCAGTCGTGTCCAACTTTTTGAGACCCCCATGGCCTGCGTGGGACTGCACGACATGGTTAATAGTGCCTGTAAGACTTGGTTCAAACCCTTTTTAAATCAAGCAAGTCATTGTAACAACAGTGTATCGAAGTCAGCCACTGTATGAGTCCAGCTGCAGTCCTAAGTGCTGCTTGTGGTTATGCAGTGAAGTTATACTGTTAGAACAACACCAGTATTTATTCACAGGGTGAAATATATTAGAAAGAGGCAGATGACATGTATGGGCAATTAAAAACCAAAAACTCAAGGAAGATGGACAGAAGAGGGTAGGTACTGTGGTGAGAGAGAAGAGACACGACCTTAGATTTCTATGATCTTCCGACGCTTCACTTTCTGTTAGCATTTAATGATTGAAAAATGCTGTTAGTCATTGTCAACTTGTGGTTAGGCTACAGGAACCACAGAACAGGAACTCCACTGCGGCAGGCGTTTTAGAAGCAAAAAGCTTTTTGTGTGGGTTCATTTACTATTTTAACTCGGTTGTATCCTCAGTCTCCTTTAAAGGTGTGGCTGCAAAAAATAAAAAATAAAATAAAAATAAAGGTGTGGCTGCTATTTCTCCTACCCAGGGTGCCTCTTCCTTTTCTACATCATTTTCCGTTTCCTGGGCTCTCGCAGGGAGGGTGGTAGCTGCATGGAAAACAGTGGGGAAAAGCCCAGGTTTGACTCCTACCTCAGGTTTCTCTGAGTCCAACTCCTCACTTGATTCATTCCTTCAGGCTGGTTATTTCATGGTTCTGAGGTTAACTTTCCTCATCTTACCTGAGGGATGCTATGAACTTTCTCTCAGGTTTGTGAGCATTAAACATGATCACGTGTTTCATGCCAAGCTAGAAACTGGTCATCAGTTTTGCTCATCACCAGTAGCTATTATTGAGAAGTGTGCTTTTCACCACGATGGCAGCACTCCTAATATTTCCTCCTAAGTTTTCACGTTTTCTAACTTTTTATCTCCCCAGCCTCCATTTCCTACCCTACTCTTATCATCACCTAACCTCTCTTAAGTGCTAAACATAGGCTAGAACACTATGCTAAGTACTTTATATAAATGAATCATTGCTCAGAATCTATGCAAGTTTATTACATTAATTCCAGGCGGTTTTCTCTCTCTCTCTCTCTCTCTCTCTCTCTCTCTCTCTCTCTCTCTCTTTCAAAGGGAGAGTTGAATTTCAGACTTTAAGTGAAGTTACTGCTTACACAACCAGTTGCCAAGCCAGGATTGAATGTGAGGTCATTCTGACTTCAGCCTCAGTGGAGCTCTTCTAAGCCACCAATTACATCAATTACACTCCTCACCAGCTCACAGACCCACAACAACCTAATAAATGCCAGGTCGGTCTGACAACCAGTTTAGCGTGTTTAACTCTCTTGTATCTAATTTCAAAGCTATTTTCCTGTGGGTGGTGGGGTGTATTGTGAATTCCCGACCTCCCAGCGGGCAGGAATCTTACAGAGCATCTGCTAAGCACCCAGCGCCTTGCAGGGCACAGACTCGGAGCCCAGTAGATGAAGGTTTAACAAGGAGAGAAAGTGACAGGGCAGAGATAAAGAGTAAATACAGTGCAAGATTATAGCAGGAGGAAAAGAAAAAGGAAGAAGGAGAAAAAACTCACGGGTAAGGAACAAAAGCAAATGTTTACTGAAAGCCTTAGTGCCAGTCATCGCACTTAGGGATCTTTAAGAGACTCTTGAGTGTTCCAGCAGCTCGAGAATGTCACCTCTTTAAAGATGAGAAACGGAGTTCCGTGTATTTGGTTGGCCGACTTCCACCATCAATCGCGCGCACGTGGCACGGGTTTCATGGGACGCCGGCCTCCGGCACCTCTTAGGGTCTGCGTGGTAAAAACGGAGGCGGCTCCCCTCCCACTGAACCTTTGCCGCTGCTGCTTAGTCGCTCAGTTGTGTCCGACTCTCTGCGACCCTATGGACTGTAGCCCGCCAGGCTCTTCTGTCCATGGGATTCTCCAGGCCAAAATACTGGAGAGGGTTGCCAAGCCCTCCTCCGGGGGATCTTCCCAACCCAGGGATCTAACCCAGGTCTCCTGCATTGCAGGCGGATTCTTTACCGTCTGAGCCATTTAGGGAGAGAAACGGTGTGCGCGTCAGCGAGACAGGCGATTAAGCAATTAGATGGTTGCCAGCCACACTGGCCCACACTTCGTTCTTACCCTGCACTACAACGCGAGGAATCTCAACTCCCTTAGCCAGACTTTTTGGACACATCTTTTTCCTGTGAATCAACTCAGACGAAGGAGATAACGTAACCGCTTGCTCTTCACCGAGCCAGAACCCGGCGGCGGAGCGTCCTCCCCGCAGCCCGCGGAGCTCCTCCGCCCGGCTCCTGGCGCGGAGACGCCGGGACCCGGGCTCCCGGGCGGTGCGCGGCCGCCTCCCAGCTCCGGAGGCGGGGCCGGCGGGGGCGGGGCGCGAAGGCGGGGCCGGCGGGAGGCGGGGCCGAGGAAGTCGCGCTGCCCTCCGCGATGCCCCGGCCCGCCGCGTCCCGGCGGCTCTCGGAGCTCGCGAGTGGCCGCGGCAGCAGCCCCGAAGGCTGGGTCCGCGCAGGTAAGGGGCTCGCGCCTGCCTTTCTGCAGCTCCCGGGACGCGGCCTCTGACGGGGAAGCCGCGCGGGCGAGCGGGGCACCCGGGCTGCTCCTTGCTCTTGCGAGGAGGGCAGAGGTGTCCGCTGCCAACAGAACCCGGGATCCTGAGCGGCCGGGAAGGGAAGCCAGTGGAGCTGCCGGTTCGGGAGTCAGAAAGGTACGCCGAGCATCGGGGTGCGGGAGAGCGCACCGGGGCCTGCCCCGGGATCTCTTCGCATTTTGAAGGACCTACGTTTGGTCTCCTTGGGTACTCCTTTCTGCAGAGGCCAGTCCCTCATTTGGGCGGAATTGGATGCGCCCCCTTCGTGGAAACCCGGCGAATTCGCTTGGGTTCCTTGCGCAGAGAGCCCACTGATAATTGTGTATAGGTTTCAGAGTGTCTGGTAACATTAAAAAAAAAAAAAATTCGGCGGTAGTGGTGGCGAACTCCAGAGGCAATTGCTTCAGCAATTAGTTCCCCAGCGCACTGTCCATTTGTTAAACAAATGGTGCGTTGATGGCTGGTAAATCTGGGTGAGTTTCCACGAAGTGGATTAGAGCGTCTGAAGCAACTTGTGTGCGGTGTGTGTGGGTTTTACCCGTGCCTCGGTGCTTACCGAGCCTGCTCTAGAAATTTCATCTGCATCGGACACTTGGAGTTACCGAAAAGCCTCGCGGTGAACCTGGGGACTCTAGAAAACCTGCTTCACCGACGCACCAAATCACAAACAGGTCTGTGGATTACAATTCCCATTAGCAATCACTTTTTGCTTGGATCAGCAGCATTTCAATTTAACTGATGATAGCTGCACGTCTGCCAAGGGGGGAACCTCTAGGAGAGCACACAGGCTGGTGTGCTGTGTGGTAGCACAGGTGTGGATACAAAAGGGAATTTTGGGGCAGTCCTTTCTCACAGGTGGATGTTTAGATAGCAGTGGCACATTGTGCTTTTGTTTTTGCGGCACCTGTTTGATCTTTGGTGATAAGCATTTTAAATATAGGGAAAATGAAAATCTTTAGAGGATATTTATCGTTAGCCTGGTCACATCCAAGTGGCAAGGATTTTCCAAACCATACTTAAACTAAGGTTAGTTTCGTTGTTCAGTTGCAAAGTTGTGTCTGATTCTTTGCAACTCCACCGACAGCAAGACCAGGCTCCTCTGTTCTCCACTATCTCCTGGAGTTTGCTAAAACTCATGTTCATTGAGGCTTTGATGCCATCCAGCCATCTTGTCCTCTGCTGCCGCTTTCTCCTCCAGCCCTTAGCCTTTCCCAGCATCAGGATCTTTTCCAATGAGTCAGCTCTTCGCATACGGTGGCCAAAGTATTGGCGCTTCAGGATCAGTCCTTCCAATGGATGTTCAGAGTTGATTTCCTTTAGGACTGACCTGTTTGATCTCCTTACCGTCCAAGGGACTCTCAAGAAAAGTCAGCTCTATACCAAGCACCATGCTAGTCACTTTCCTTAAAATGTTGCTTAATATTCACCAAGGGGATGTTATTCTGAACAAATGAGAAACTAAGGCAGGGGAAAATGCAGGAATTTGTTCATAGGAACTGGTGGACCTGGGAGTTGAGTGTGGATATTTCTTAGTTCAGAATCCATGCTTTTTCACTATTCCAAGTTTCTGTGAGACAGTGTAAATCTGCAGATTTAATAGAAATGAGAATTCAGATTTACACATCTTGAGAGTTATAGTTGTCATTTAGTTGCTACGTAGTGACCAGCTCTGCGACTCCATGGACTGTAGCCCACCAGGCTCCTCTGCCCGTGGGATTTCCCAGGCGAGAATACTGGAGTGGGTTGCCATTTCCTTTTCCAGGGGATCTTCCCAACCGAGGGATCAAACTCTAAGTCTCCTGCTTGCCAGGTGGATTCTTTGCCACTGAGTCACCTGGGAAAGGCATTGTGAATAAAATGAATATTATTTTCATTCTCTTTGGGTTCTTAAACTGAGACCAATCTGGGACAAGGTGAACAGTATTTTGAAAAACAGAAAATTTATTATGTGTCTTCCTTAAGATATTTTTAAGGAGACTCCCTGGTGGCTCAGATGGTTAAGCATCTGCCTGCAATGCGGGAGACCTGGGTTCAACCCCTGGGTCGGGAAGATCCCCTGGAGAAGGAAATGGCACCCCACTCCAGTACTCATGCCTGGAAAATTCCATGGATGGAGAAGCCTGATGGGCTACAGTCCATGGGGTCACAAAGAGTCGGACACGACTGAGCGACTTCACAATATAGCCAAGTTGGGCAAATTAGTAAAACTTTATATATAGCCTGTGTGTATTACATATTGAAGTATCAGCTAATTTTCATATTGTTCATATGCTTTAATGTATTTCATCTTGATTTCTACCCATAGTTTACAGGTAAATAGAGGTCACTGTTGCCACCTAGAAAGGACTTTGTGTGTATGTATAAATCTATAGCCATAGCTGAATATATATAATATTTATTTTAAAAGGTATGTCTATTTTTCCTTAAATGTCTCTCTAGAAATATAAGTACTCCAACATGCTTATTTAGGAGAGAATCCTAAAATACCAATTTAGCCTTTTGCGTGAATGATCCATAACAGCTCAATGGATGATTTCTTTAGTGCATGTAAACCGCACAAGTGATTTTCAAATTAAAGTTATTATACTGTTTAGGATGAGAATGAAAATAGTACTTAGAATTTTAAATACTATCTTCTGACATGGAGAGCACTTGGCTTCTTAAAACCTTCCTTGCAATTGCTGGTAATTACCTAAGAAAATTGAGGGGTTTCATGTTGAAATTATCTTTAGGTGTAGAAGAAAGTGTTTTCTGTGAAGAAAGGCTTTTTGCTTGTGTTGAGAGGATCAGGTAAATATTCTGCCTAGATTGTGTTTGGCACATTTCGTCCCCACCTCATCTTCCTTGTATAGAGAAATTGACAAGACACCTTGAACTTCTTAAAAGCATTTGAAGTCCTTCCTGGCTGGTGTTTATAAAAGTGTGGTTGGCTTGGTTAAGATGCTGTAAGGAAGGGGCAGGATGGATGATGTTTTGGAGAAATTAACAGAACAGCCAAAGGGCCAAGGAGAAGCGTGTGCCTGGGGTGCGAAAGGGGCGGTTCCAGATTTTGTGATACTTGAAAGGTAGACAGTAAGGGGATCGTCATTAAGAAAAATAATACCAAATTAGCTATGAAAGTGAATGCTTACCTAGAACGGAAAAAAATTACAACCATTTGCTGGTGATTGCTTTCTTGTTCCTACTGAGATCTTTTGGGGCCATTTACCAGAAAAGCTTACATAAAAATGCTTCCTGATTGCACCCTTGTCCCTGAGAACACCCAGCATCTCCTAATGAGAGGCTTGAAGCTTTTGGTGCAGAGGCGGGGTAGGGGGTGCTGCCTATGCCAGTGAGAGACCAGAAATTGAAGCTCCCTCACCTTCAAAGTGTGAGAGCACCCGTTGTGGTTGGAGGCAAAGAATTAATGGTCCACTGAGCAGAGAAGCTGCTGGTTGGTGTGGGAGGGATCGTGGGCTCATTGTGGTCTCAGGGCCCGTCCTTCCCAGTGAATAGTTGTGAGAGGAAGCTCCCATTGGTTCCGCTTCAGTTAGTTCCCCAGGTATGCCTTTGAGTGTTGGCGCCATTTAGTGAAGGTTTTCTGTGTCCCATGCACTAAGGTTCTGATTGCCGGGGAGCTCCTGGTCTCCTGGAGCTTATTTCATTGGTGACAGTATGGTGTTGGTGCCAGTTCCGAGGTCCTGATGCTTGAGCTGAGTTTGGAATCATGGGTGGAGATGCTGAAATGGAAGAGTGTATGGGATGATGGCCGTTGGAAGCCCTGGAAGTTTGGACCCGCACACCGTCCTCCACTGATGCAGAGAAGCCCAGTAGTCAGTATTTTTCCACAAGTGTTCCCAGGCCAGCAGCACCCGCACCCATGTACCTGCAATGAACTTGTTAAAAATGCATGTTCTCAGGCCCTGTCCCAGGCCACTTGAATCAGAAGCTCTGTGTTTATGGCACAGCAGTCTGTGTTTTAAGAAGCCTTCCAGAAGCTGCAGGCGCATGCTATAAAGTTTGAAAACCATTGCTTTTAGTGTTTAAGAGAACTGGTATGGCATAGAATCCCTTGGGAAGATGAGAGGAGTGAGATTAGTGCTAAGGTTTATATATTATTATTGTAATATAGTTATATTGATAGAGCACTTAGATTATGCCAGGCATTGTGATAAGAAATATTAATTCCTTTAATCATCAATGCAACCCCTGATCGCAAAGAGTTGGACACGACTGAGCGACTCAGCAACAACCACCACCTGAGAGCTATTATCACTCCAGTAATTTATTTAAATTTATTTATTTGGATTCTTTTTTTTTTTTTTTTGACGAGGTTGGGTGCTTCCCTGGTGGCTCAGATGATAAGAATCTGCCTGCAGTGCAGGAAACCTGGGATTGACTCCTGGGTTGGAAAGATCCTCTGGAGGAGAGCATGGCAACCCACTCCAGTATTCTAGCCTGGAGGATCCCCATGGACAGAGGAGCCTGGCAGGCTACAGTTCATAGGATCTCAAAGAGACAGACATGACTGAGTCGCTAAGCACTGCACAGCTTCCTTTTGTTAAAATTGAAGGATATAGTTGGTTTACAGTGTTTTGTTAGTTTCTGATATACAGCAAAATAATACAGTTATACATGATACTGTATCATATTCTTTCCCATTATGGTTTATTACAGGAAGTTGAATACAGTTCCTCGTGCCGTATAGTAGGACCTTGATGTTTACTTTTTTCCCCTTGGGATCTTTCTCATCTGCCTTTCTGTTGCTGCTGCTGCTGCTGCTAAGTCGCTTCATTCGTGTCTAACTCTGTGTGACCCCATAGACAGCAGCCCGCCAGGTTCCCCCATCCCTGATTCTCCAGGCAAGAATACTGGAGTGGGTTGCCATTTCCTTCTCCAATGCATGAAAGTGAAAATTCAAAGTGAAGTCGCTCAGTCGTGTCCGACTCTTAGCGACCCCATGGACTGCAGCCCACCAGGCTCCTCTGTCCATGGGATTTTCCAGGAAAGAGTACTGGAGTGGGGTGCCATTGCTGTTGCTATTTCCTGAGGTCCCCTCCTCTGTTGAGATGGACGTGAAGACTGCTCCATTTAAAAGTGAGAAAGCTGTAGCATAGAGACAAGGGTGTTGTCCCAGGCCACACCGGTTCAGCCAGGATTCACACGCAGGCAGTGTGGTTACAGTGCCCGCCTTCCCTCTCTGGGAAGGCCACTGCTGCCTTTGTCTTGTGTTGGTCTTGTGGGAGAGGCCTGGAAGGCAGGCGTGGGTCTTCTTGGCATGGCCCTATTTGCCGACCACTTAGGATTAACAAGTTTCTGTTTTGGTAACCAATTGACGAGAGAGGAAGAATGTTGTTGTCCTTCAGTCTTAGTGCAAACTTTGAAATTTCGTAAGCAAATAGACGTGATTGCATATACACGATTACCTAACGTCGAGCACTTCTTTCCCCAGCTGGATGACGGCTCCTGTGGATTTCCCCAATAGGTGATGGTGAAAAGTGGCCTTGTTTGCTAATTCTGGGATTTGATCTGGATGTTAGCAGACCACCTCCTCAGGCCACGGAGGACTTGAAGATGATGGTGTGCTTGTCCGTGTGTCCTGGAAGGTGTCGAGGAGACCTGTGCTTTGCATTTTCATAGTCTTTCTTTTCCTTCTGGGAAAGAAAGATCATTCTTCACGATTCTATACATTTTATCATGCATGGCAGCGTGAGAAGAATGTGTAATTATATTAGGAGTACCTGTGGCAGTGTGTGAAATGATGATTTACCTTTGGGTGTGAGCCTCGGGTTAATAGGTCTTTCTATCACTGCTTCAGAGACAGACGTTTAGACACTGTCACTTTGAGCTTATGGCAGGCGGTGGAATCTAATTCTGCAAGAACTGACCGTCTTTCTCATGTGGTCATTCATTCATATGGTCATTTTTGCCTCTTCAGTTGTGCTCAGCATTCATTTTGGCGCTGGAGGGAAATACAGCGGTGACCAGCCAGACACGATCCCTGCAGACTAGTAGAAAAACGCTTGGGTGAGCGGAGTTGGATGCCCTAATTCTGGCAGCGAGTTGTTAGGAGAGGAGTTAAGAAATTGTCAAAGTTCAGAAGTGATGTATGGGGAATGGTTTAAGGCAGTAGGGAAGCAGAGGTGTGGAAGGATCTGAGAGAGATCTAGGAGATTACAGAGGTGACCAGGTGGATGTGGGTGGTGAGAGGGGTTGTCAGGGCTGAGAACTGTGTCTTGGGCCCCTAGGATGGTGCCAGGATGGTGGACAGGACTAGAGAAGACTGTTTTCTACAGAATAATGGATGTCGTGAGTTTGAAATGTGTGGATGACTCCAAGATATTTGGGTAGGCAGATGGAATAATGCAGCTGATATGAGAACTGAATAATTCAATGGATGGAATAATATCAACAGCTAAATATGTTCTCTCTCGAGGAGAGTGGGGAGAAGACGTTCAGGGAGGAACGCGGGCATTTCTCCTGGGCGGGCGGGATAGCAGTTCACTCCAGTTCCTTTGATGTGGAAGACAATCAAGGTTTACCTCCGCACATTCTTTCCAGGGTGGAGATGAATCCTCCACTCCCTCTGGCCTTTTGCCTGTTTGATAGCCTGAGCTCTACTCAGGCTAGAGTAGGAGGGAGGAGGCCCTCAGTGTGGAAGAGCAGGCTGGGTGGGTGAGTGATAGGGGCTTGGTCAGACTTTCAGCCCATCTTACTGTTATAAGTTATTTAAGTGACTTACCATCTTTCCTCCTAATTTGTTATGCTGTGTTGTTAAAAACACTCATTCATCATTTATGTGTATCGTGTTTATTGTAAATGAATTGTATCATGTGGGTAGGCTGTATATATACATATACATGAGGCTTCCCAGGTGTTGCAGTGGTAGAGAATCCACCAGACAATCCAGGAGACATAGGAGATGTGGGTTCAATCCCTGGGATGGGAAGATCTCCTGGAGGAGGAAGTGGTGACCCACTCCAGTATTCTTGCCTGGAAAATCCCTTGGACAGA
The DNA here is from genome assembly GCF_001704415.2 of Capra hircus. Taxonomy (NCBI): domain Eukaryota; kingdom Metazoa; phylum Chordata; class Mammalia; order Artiodactyla; family Bovidae; genus Capra; species Capra hircus. The sequence goes on along the minus strand of NC_030828.1, from coordinate 12,107,960 downwards.
GGAGCCTGGTGGGCTACAGTCCATATGGGGTCACGAAGAGTCATACACATACATATACATACATATACACATACATACACATACACATAGGTCATTTATATATATTATGTAGATTTCCCAGGGCTGTTTTGTAGCTGCTATAGATGTTACAAGATTCCTTTTTTTTGTATAGAGGATGTAGGTTTTTCTAGGTGCTCAGAGTTAAGTGGAAGGCTTGTTTAAAACATGTGTTAGAAAGTAGCTGGAATACATATTTGTTCTTTTATCCAAAAGCTGTGTATTATGGTTGCTATGTGCTAGAATTTTCCATGTGAATAGAGCAGAGAGCTCCCTGTCTCTTTAGAGCCTAGATGGGAAGTCAGGCAGCTTGACAGGTGAATACTATAGCCCTCCCTTGTAGCTCAGTTGGTAAATAATCTGCCTGCAATGCAGAGAGACCTGGGTTCAATTCCTGGGTTGGGAAGATCCCCTGGGGAAGGAAATGGCAACCCATTCCAGTATTCTTGCCTGGGAAATCCCACGGACAGAGGATCCTGGAGGGCTACATCGGGTTGCAAGTGTCGGACACAACTTAGTGATGAAGCCACCACCAGGTGACGGTGAGGCATGGGGTCGGGTGGGGTGGGGTAGGGTAGGGTAGGGGTTATAGGAGGCAAGCAGTGAAGGGTGGCCTCCAGAGGCAGGACTGCCTGCACTTAGCGGGAGGAATGGGCAGGCACATCAGCCTGGAGGAAGATTTGGAAAAAAGAGATTGTTTTGAGAAATTGATAGATGGATGCTTTTGAGAAACTGAAAGTTTCGGATAGCCTGTTTCAACTTTATTTATTAAAAATCAATCATAAAAAGGAACAAAACTGGGTCATTTGTAGAGACATGGAGGGGCCTAGAGTCTATCATACAGAGTGAAGTAAGTCAGAAACAGCAAAACACATGTATATTTGTTGCAGAAGTCGGTCTGTCGGGAAACCAAGCGCCTCGCTTGGAGAGTTGGAGAACTCAGGTTTATTACGCTGGCGGGCCCAGAGGAGCTAACACTTCCAGCTCTGAGCCCCAAACAAAGGAGTTACAGAGTTTTTATAGACAGTGCATGACACCAGACTTTAGTGTGCCGTGCTGACTGTGAGTAGGCTAGCTCAGAGTAGGGGTTTCCTGCATGCGGATGGTTAGGACAAGCAGTGGGGATGCCTGACCTTTACACAAACAAATATGGTTATGCAGGAGCACAGGGGCTGGGTAATTGACAAGGGTGAATGAGTTAAGTTTCAGTTGCTAGCACTGTTGGAAGTTTCTGTCTTGCCAAAACTACATGACTTTGCAAGGAGCTAGCTGAGCTGCAGCGGAGAAGGCAATGGCACCCTACTCCGGTACTCTTGCTTGGAAAATCCCATGGACGGAGGAGCCTGGTAGGCTGCAGTCCACCGGGTCACTAAGAGTCAAGACGCAACTGAGCACTTTCACTCTTCACTTTCACGCATTGGAGAAGGAAATGGCAACCCACTCCAGTGTTCTTGCCTAGAGAATCCCAGAGATGGGGGAGCCTGGTGGCCTGCCGTCTGTGGGGTCGCACAGAGTCAGACACAACTGAAGCGACTTAGCAGCAGCAGCAGCAGCAGCAATGGGAAGCTGTTGTATAGTGCAGGGAGCTCCGCTCAGTGCTCTGTGATGAGAGGGATGGGGATATCGGAGGGAGGTCCAAGAAGGGGATGTATGTATGCATATAGCTGGTTCACTGTGTTGTATAGCAGAGACCAACACAACTTTGTAAAGCAACCTTACTCCAACTTAAATCAGCTAATAAAGGAGAATGTTCATGAGAGACCTATGAACTGATCAGGAAAACCCAAAAGTATTGAACTTACGTCCGTGTGACCGTGACTGTGTTCAGAGCCAAGGGGCAAAAGCAAACAACAACACAAAGCCCCCAGGCCTCCCAAAGTCAAATGAAACCACAAACAAATAATGATTGTGTAATACTTTCTGGCTTTGATTGTGAGGGTGGACCATTTTTAGCATTGTGAAAGAAGTTGAGAATTAGTCTGAAAACTTAGGTAGTATGTCAGAGAAGAACATTGTGTTACTTGAACAGTAACTGGCATTATTGTTATGATAGTCTTATGTAATATGGAAGATTAGATTTAAATATATAAAATTAGTTTAGCTGTATGGGTTTGTAGTCTGGAAATGCCTTTAGGGTTTCAGCCCTTTTGCTGCTGCTTGGCCCTTATGAGAATCTGGGGCCTAGAGATTTTGGAGGCTTGTTTACCCTCTCATTGGTAACAAAATGTCCTGTACGGTGTATCTATTAATCTTTGGCGGACAGTTTCTTGTCTGTTGCAGGATCAGGCCCTGAAATTCAATATCCTCATCTTCTCTGACTCTTTACCTCCACAGATTCCCTCCACCCCTTTCCTTATCTCCTCTTTTTTCATGCGGGTTTCTCCCTACCTAATTCACTGTTTCAGTTCAGTTCAGTCTCTCAGTCCTGTCCAACTCTTTGTGACCCCATGGACGCCAGGTTTCTCTGTCCATCACCAACTCCCGGAGTTTAATCAAACTCATGTCCATTGAGTCAGTGATGCCATCCAACATCGCATCCTCTGTTGTCCCCTTCTCCTCTGGCCTTCAATCTTTCCCAGCATTGGGGTCTTTTCCAATGAGTCATTTCTTTGTATCAGATGGCCAGAGTATTGGAGTCTCAGCTTCAGCATCAGTCGTTCCAATGAACACCCAGGACTGATCTCTTTAGAACGGACTGGTTGGATCTCCTTGCAGTCCAAGGGACTCTCAGGAGTCTTCTCCAACACCACAGTTCAAAAGCATCAATTCTTCTGTGCTCACATCCATACATGACTCTCATATCCATACATGACTACTGGAAAAACCATAGCCTTGACTAGACGGACCTTAGTCGGCAAAGTAATGTCTCTGCTTTTGAATATGCTGTCTAGGTTGGTCATAACTTTACTTCCAAGGAGTAAGTGTCTTTTAATTTCATGGTTGCAGTCAGCATCTACAGTGATTTTGGAGCCCGAAAAATAGTCTGTCACTATTTCCATTGTTTCTCCATCTTTTTGCCATGAAGTGATGGGACCAGATGCCATGATCTTCGTTTTCTGAATGTTGAGCTTTAAGCCGACTTTTTCACTCTCCTCTTTCACTTTCATCAAGAGGCTCTTTAGTTCCTCTTCACTTTCTGCCAGAAGGGTGGTGTCATCTGCATATGTGAGGTTATTGATATTTCTCCCGGCAATCTTGATTCCAGCTTGTGCTTCTTTCAGCCCAGCGTTTCTCATGATGTACTCTGCATGTAAGTTAAATCAGCAGGGTGACAATATACAGCCTTGATGTACTCCTTTCCTGATTTGGAACCAGTCTGTTGTTCCATGTTCAATTCTAACTGTTGCTTCCTGATCTGCATACAGATTTCTGAGGAAGCAGGTCAGGTGGTCTGGTATTCCCATCTCTTTAAGAATTTTCCACAGCTTGTGGTGATTTACACAGTTAAAGGCTTTGGCATAGTCAATAAAGCAGAAATATATATTTTTCTGGAACTCTCTTGCTTTTTCTATGATCCAGTGGATGTTGGCAATTTGATCTCTGGTTCCTCTGCCATTTCTAAATCCAGCTTGAACATATGGAAGTTCACAGTTCACATACTGTTGAAGCCTGGCTTGGAGAACTTTGATCATTACTTTGCTAGCATGTGAGATGAGTGCAATTGTGCAGTAGTTTAAGCATTCTTTGACATTGTCTTTCTTTGGGATTGGAATGAAAACTGACCTTTTCCAATCCTGTGGCCACTGCTGAGTTTTCCAAATTTGCTGGCACATTGAGTGCAGCACTTTCACAGCATCATCTTTTAGGATTTGAAATGGCTCAACTGGAATTCCATCACCTCCACTAGCTTTGTTCGTAGTGATGCTTCCTAAGGCCCACTTGACTCCACATTCCAGGATGTCTGGCTCTAGGTGGGTGATCACAGCATCGTGGTCATGGAGATCTTCTGTATATAGTTCTTCTGTATATTCTTGCCACATTTTCTTCATATCTTCTGCTTCTGTTAGGTCTGTACCTTATCTGTCCTTTATTGGCCCATCTTTGCTGAAATGTTCCTTTGGTATCTCTAATTTTCTTGAAGAGATCTCTAGTCTTTCCCATTCTATTGTTTTCCTCTATTACTTTGCGTTGATCACTGAAGAAGGCTTTCTTATCTCTTCTTACTATTCTTTGGAACTCTGCATTCAAATGGGTATATCTTATATATTGTTTCAGGACCTTGTTAAAAAGCTTTTGCAGAAGTTGCCTTCCATATTTTAGGCCTGTTGAAACAAGTAGAATTTCTCTGAAATTTCTTTCACTCTCTTTAATCTCAGGTGAGCTGGCACAGAGATACTTTGCTTTAGCCAAGAATGAGAAAGAAGGTTCCCGGAAAGTTTCCTGTGTTACTGTTTGAACCAGAAGCGATAGCAGAACTGAAAAGGTGCATGACAAATTGCTTTTTTAAATGTCATGAACTCTGTGTGTGAGACACACACATGTGAAAGTTTAAACACAAGAGGCCTAGCCCTGGTCATTAAGACAGCTTAGTACTGAGTTGCTCTATTAATTACTTCTTTTCCAGCTTCCAGTCTTATGTCATGTTTGGCTTCATCACCATAAGCTCAAGATCCTAAGTCACTAATTTATTGCTTAGTTTTAGGGTTCATTGGCCAATATGTGCCTTTCCATTGATAGTGGGTTTTTTTTTTTTTTTTCTTGAATGGAAGATGTTTTTGGCTTTTAATGTACCAGCAGCCTGCCATTGCTGAGTTCTGTTAGGTGGCAGCATTATTTTATTTATTCTAATCCTGTCAGGGACCCTCCTAGGTAGCCTGCATGTATGCTCAGCTGTGTCTGACTCTTTGCAACTCCATGGACTATAGCTCACTGGGCTCCTCAGTCCATGGGATTCTCAAGTGGTTTGCCATTTGAATACTGCAGTGGTTTGCCATTTCCTGCTCCAGAGGATCTCCCCAACCCAGGGATGGAACCCGCACCTCTTGAGTCTCCTGCATTGGCAGGTGGATTCTTTGCTGCTGAGCTGCCTGGGGAGCCCCTCCTAGGCAGGGGTCAACCCTGTCTAATAGAAGAAAGCGCTGAGACTCACAGAAACCCAGGACCACCCACCGGGATGGAATCTTCCCCTTTTCCCCAGCTATTCCATTCCATCCAGTGCTTTCAACCATTCTACTCTGCCTCGCTTCCCAGTGAAGCTGTTTAACCACAAGACTAGAGTCTGTTCCGAATAAGACTCCAGGAATTTCCCTGCATCCTGGGATTGGAAGCAGCTGGTCCTTTCATCCCAGGATGAAGGCCGAGTGGAAGCCTTTTACCTCAGAGGCTGCTTTCAGCGCAGCCATGAAGCCCTGGAATTCTGCTAGACCCTCCTCTGAGGATGGATTTGACATGGTTTGATAAATACATCCCTTCAGAGCAGTTTCTTGCCCAAAGATTACAAATACACAAAGTTGGATATTTTGAAAGGGTCTCACTCCTTTATCTGACTCGAGTGATGCATGAAACATGCAATTGTCGTCCTAGATTTGTGGAATAAAGCACGTTGTCCCTTCCACTAAATACTTTGCGTCACTCCTGAACGTTCACAGGAGAACTGCCTCCTGGTGTTCTTGTGTTTTTAAAGTGATGCGAGCTTTTAAATACATGCAGATGTTGACGTTTCACAATGTGGACAACATTCCTGCTGAGCAAGTGATTGATGCTTGTTTGTTACTCGTTGGTTCCTCTCTAAGCATTAGGTGCATTTGTCAAATAGATCTCTCGAGGGTCGACAGTATGCCAGTGAGGTTGATGTTTTGTTTGATGTGGTCTTGGGGAAACTGGAGTGACTTGTGCTGGACATGCTGCTTGTGCCCCTGGGGGCTTCTGACATACCACCTAGGTACCCTCCTCTAGTGGACGTTGAGTCTGTGGCCTCGTGAGTGCAGTAGCAGCTGATGTAGTTGAGGCGGTGGCAGTCGGAATGGAGAGGGCATAAGGAGGACTCCCTAGCACCCTGCAAACTAAAGTCCTGTGCACGGCGTCCTGTGCTTTTGAACAGAACACTCAGCAAGGTCATCTGCATTCATTTCAGTAGGAAGCCGTACCGACGTTCATATATGTCAGGAAAGATAGGTTGGCACTTTGGTTAAACAGTTTTTTTGTTTTTAATGCAGGTTTTGCTGACCAGTTCTGGATGTCTTGTCAGTGTGCTCTTGGTAGTTTTCTGGTGTAATGACATCCTGAATCTAGCCAGTTGGAAAACCAACAACCTTGCCTTGAAATGTTGCTTTTTTTGGTAATGGCTATGAGTCAGGCCAACTCAATGAGAACTTAAAAAGCACTGGTTTTATTGTTGCTTTTAATGTTGTGTGATAAAGCATGGTGTGAAACAGTGTAGAGCAAAACCCCCTTTACATACACATATATTTACCCTGTTACTATGTGCAGATATATGAGTGAGCTTCCCTGGTAGCTCAACATGGTAAAGAATCTGCCTGCAATGCAGGAGGTGTGGGTTTGATCCCTGGGTCAGGAAGATCCCCTGGAGAAGGAAATGGCAACCCACTCCAGTATTCTTGCCTGGAGAATCCCAGGGACAGAGGAGCCTGGAGGGCTACGGTCCATGGGGTTGCAAACAGTCAGACACAGCTGGACACCGCAGCCCACAGTATATGAATGGGTGTGTGTACTTTTGGTTGTTTTGGAGATGAGCACTAGAGACTTACTAGTGATTACTTTATGGAAATGGTCTAGTCGGGGCTGAGTCACTTTTCATTACGTGCCTCTCTGCACGATTACAATTTCTTAAAGGCACCTGTGGGAAAAAATCCCCATGGTTAATTGGATGGTGAGATGATAGGTCTTTTATTAATGTCTTTCACATGTCATTAAAACTCCTTGGACATGAGAATATTAAAAATACTTTGAATTAGTTTAACATTTTAAAGCTTGTAAAAAGTCTTTAGTATCTTTTGTTAGATTTTATCAGCCAAACATCTTCTCCGTTAGGGATCCAGAAACATTGCAGTGTCTGGTAGTTGAAATGATTAAGCAGAGAAAAGTTTTCAAAATTCTTACCTACTCAGCCTTCCTGGAAGCCACTCTGACGTTTGTAGGACTTCGTCATCTCCAAAGCTTGGGCTCATTATTTTTAAATGGAGATGAAAATACTTACCTTGGGCTGCTGTGATGCTTAATAATAATAATCCCTGAAGAGTGCCTTGTGAATAATAAGTAATTTATAAATTCCTCTTAGGGCTTTGGCTCCGTGGTAAAGAATCTGCCTGCCAGTACAGGAGACATGGGTTTGATCCCTGGGTCAGGAAGATCCTCTGGAGAAAGGAACACCAGCGTACTCTGGTCTTCTTGCCTGGGAAATCCCGTGGACGGAGGAGTCTGGTGGGCTACAGTCCATAGGGTGCAAAGAGTCAGATTTAGCAACATTTAGTTGCTAAATGTTGTTTAGCAACTAAACAACAGCAGCAGCAAATTCCCGTTATTCAAGGAAAAGAGGAAGTTTGGCTGCTTGGTAATGAGTAAGCCTGCAGAGGTTTGGGTGAGTGAGTGCCCACACGTTATGGGAGCTTTTACCAGCTGATGTTTTGTTCTACATTTTCTTCCAACCAGAATAAGAATAAGAGGAGGGCAGGCAGGAAGCAGCAATAGGAGCTGCTACTAAATGACAGTATTTCAAAAAATACCTGGAGACACATTTTAGGGAGCAGTAGAATTTATCCACCTCAGTCTTTTTTTATCCAACTTGAGGCCATTCTCTTTAGAGGTGAGACATCACTTTTCCTTTAAAAATTTTTTTTGGATGTTTAGTTTCACTTTTAAGGTATTTTTCCCTTTTGCATTTTTAATTAAGTCTTGAGAGCAGAAAGTGGATATTGGCCATGTCCACGTTCTATTGATTGTGCTGGATTTAGCATTTTCTTGGTGATTATGGTATGATTTGATGAAAGCCCAGCCACTCCTGGGGAAAACCTGACAGTGTTTCATAAATATATATGGATGAAAGAACACCTGGGATGGCTGTCTTTGGAAGGTGACAGCTGATCAATGGCTTTATTGAGTTTACATGGCTACATTTCTGGTTGCAGAAAAAAAGAAAGAAAAAAAAGATTATCCATGATTTCCTGTTTATATAGGACAAGAGAGAAAATAGGAGTGGTTCCAAGTTTCATAAAACTTATCTCCTTGGAGAGTCAAGATCCATCTTTGTGAAAAGATTAGTAGTACCCTCTTGGGAGCAGAGAGGATTTTTTTTTTTTGTTTAAAGGCAGGTGAGGTTTGTTTAGGCTGATAGAGAGGGAAAATGTGAGCTGAGTTTGGAAGGATGGAGAGGCAGTGACCCTGAAAAGCTTGTTGAGGTCGCCAGGAGACGTCTCGCTGTTGATCTCTGCTCCTTTCATAGTCTGGCCGCCTGCAATTTGACTGAAGGACCCTTTGCAATGCTGCTTGTTTTAGGAGTGGATACTGTGAGGCAGGAGGTGAAGTAACAGAGACTAGGGGGCAAGGTGGTGTCAAGGTCAGGAACATGGAGTTGGGTCGCTGGACCTGTGTCTTGGCTCTGCTGTCTGTTGGCTTTGTGATGCCGGGAAGTTACTTAAACTCTCTGGGCCTTAGTGTGCCTGTCAGTGACGGAGGCTTCTAATAGTTCTTACTGCCGTGGCAGTCCAAGCATGGGCAGGAAAAGAATTTCCAGCCCTAGAGCATTTCAGAAGGGAGTGAGTTTATTAAGAACAAAGAACAGAGATAATATGGGCACTGAGAGCGTAGCCGGCTGATCTGACAGGCCAGGGAGATGCTATGTGTGTGTGAGTGAGTGTGTGTGTGTGTGTGTGTGTGTGTGTAGATGCTGTGTGTGTGTGTGTGTGTGTGTGTGTGTGTGTGTGTGCGCGCGCGAGAGCTTAGTGGTATCTAACTCTTTGTGACCTCAGGGACTGTAGCTGCCAGGGTCCTCTGTCCATGGGATTTTCCAGGCAAGAATTCTGGAGTGGGTTGTCATTTCCTCCTCCAGGAAACCTGCTCAACTCAGGGATCGTACCTGTGTGTCCTTGCAAAACCAATTTTTATAGCCTCCAGATTAAGAAAATTCCTCCTGGAAGGGTGGCGTTAAGTGATTGGTGACTACCAGCGTGGGCATTTTTGCCTAATTTGGAAACTTGCTGGTGATGATTGAGGAGCTTTTAGCAGAGGTTACAGAGAGACTCAGTTCCTGAGATGATCTTACTCCTGTGGCCTTGGGATAGGACCCCACACCTCCACTATAGGGTTGTGAGGATTAAATGACAGTATACTTAAAGCGTTTGGTACATGATGTCTATTGCACCTAATGCCCCATGCACTCCTCATGGAGTAGCTACAGCAGCTGCTACTGCTGCTGTTTTTATAACATCAATGATCGCTCAGGCATGTCCAACTCTTTGTGACCCCATGAAGTGTAGCCCGCCAGGCTCCTCTCTCCATGGAATTCTCCGGGCAAGAATACTGCAGTGGGTTGCCATTTCCTCCTCCAGGGGATCTTCCTGACCGAGATCGAACCCACACGTCTCGTGTGGCTCCTGCATTGGCAGGCAGATCCTTTACCACTGAGCTACCTGGAAACCTAACACTGATGGTGGGGAGGCTCATTTTAGCTGAAATGAACCAGAAGGTGTCCTGTTTGCCCTTCTTAATAGAACCTCAAAGTTGCTTCATATTTTAAAATGCACTTGCGCTGTGTTAGCTCCGTGGGAAGACTGGTTTGGGTATTTCTGATCACTCCAAGCCTTTTCCTAGCTGATGTCCTAGTAAATGGGTTGAAAAACTATAGAAAATTGGGAAAGTTCATTTGGGAATTATCGATATAAGCTGTTATATAATAGTGGCCACTTCATGGAGCTGACACTGGCATTGATGGAATCAGTGGTGGGGAAAATCGATGTAGCCTTTTTAAAAGATAGATGGTTTTAATATTGATAATAGTGTTCTTTACCTTTTCATTTGAGAGATGCTGCTATAATGGAATGCTTTATAAATACTAATGTGTGCTGACTGCATTTTGAGAGTGAGCGGTCCCTTTGGGTATTTTGAGACAAAAGGTTCTGTGTCTCTGTAATGCACAACGGAGAGATTTAGAAATGTATTCTTCAAATAAAGAATGTTTCACATGAGTGTGGGAAATAGTCATTAATCTGTATTTGAAAAACCTTTTATAAAGAGTTTTTTTTAATATTAACAGTTCTGTTTTGAGCTAGATTTTATTTTATTTTTAAAGTTGAAGTATAGTTGATTTGTTATACAACAAGAGCTGACTCACTGGGGAAAAAAATCCCTGATTCTGGGAAAGATTGAGAGCAAGAGAGAAGGGAGTGACAGAGGCTGAGATGGCTGGATGGCATCAGAGACTCAGCGGACATGAGTCTGAGCAAACTCCGGCAGATAGTGAAGGACAGGGAAGCTTGGTGTGCTACAAACCATGGGCACTTAAAGAGACGTGACTTAGTGACTGAACAACAATAACAAAATTATGTTAGTTTTTAGGTGTAGAGCAAAGTGATTCAGTTATGCATATATACGTATCAATTCTTTTCCCTTACAAGTTATTACGAAATCTTGAGTATAGGTCTCTGTGTGATGCAGTAGGTCTTTGCTGGTTATCTATTTTAAATATAGTAGTGTGTAAATGTCAATCCCAAACTCTTAATTTATCCGTCCTTAAAAATCTTCATCAGTCAAGGAACGGCTCGGTGCTTGGTGTGTGCATGGATGTGTATGTGTGTTATGAATTTTAATTCATTTTCAACAGTTTTCCTCACTTGATTTGGACATGTGGATTAGTTCAGAGATGATTAGGTGCACATACATCCGTTCCTCACAAACGCATCTTGGAAGCCTCACTTATTATCTTTACTTGATCCTGACATGCTGTGGGGACACTGTCTCCAAGAGCCTCAGGATTAAGGGGCATCTTAGATGACTGAAATCCAAATTTTGATGGGAAGAGATGAAGGGAGCTGGGTTTGCAGGCTTTTGTAGTCATGCCCAGTGCTCGGATCTTGCAGTTCTTGGTTGAGAGTTTCAGAGATGAATTATGTGGGCTTCATCCTGTGGCGGAGCTCAAGGGCTTCACTGTCAACTTGCTGGCCACGATTTTATAAAGTTAATAGACAGTGGATCATTCTGTTATGAAATAAGTGGGGAAAGCCAGAGACGATGTGCATGCTCTCCCTCTCAGCAAGGTGACACCTGGCTCTCTAATGAGGCTCTGTCAGGACTAGTGGTGGTTACCGAATTAACCCTCTGTATACAGTACAGGAACCTGCTAACACGCCTTATCACAAAGCAATAAATATATTGCCTAATGTTATTTAGTTAGTGATTAAACATGTATTAAAGAACTTAAAAGCATTTTGAGACTTTCAGGTTGATGGAGTATACTGGTCTCTAGGCGGACATAGAGTTCTGGAAAATATTCATTCACGATACAGTAGAAGGAGTTGCCCTCCAAGGCCCTCTGTCCCTCCTTCCCTTCCTTCCTTTTTCCCTTCCATCCATCCATCCAGACTTAACTGCCCTGTGCCAGCAATTGTGCTGAAGATGCAGATGTGGACTTGGCCAGGACAGCCCCATCGGAGGACTTAGTTATGGTCGGGGAGTGGGAACTGGACTGGGGAGATAAGTGAACAAACTGATGAGATGAATTTGATCATCAAGGCCAAGCTGAATGTCAGGTGTGACAGAGATTGTGGTACAGAAATGAAACTTTATACCAGAAGGTCAGGGTCTGGATTAGGGTCAGGATCAGGCTTGTAAGGAAGTGATGCTCTCGATCTGGAACCTGAAAGAGCCAGTGTTTGATAAGTGGGGAGAACAGATTATATTACTGCCCCAAAAGCACAGGCTCCCTGGACCTTCAACCTAAATGTTTCAATTCAGTCCAGTTGCTCAGTCGTGTCCAGCTCTTTGTAACCTCATGGATTGTACCATGCCAGGCTTCCCTGGCCATCACCATCTCCTGGAGCTTGCTCAAACTCATGTCCATCCAGTCAGTGATGCCGTCCAACCATCTCATCCTCTGTCATCCGTTTCTCCTCCTGCCTTCAATTTTTCCCAGCATCAGGGTCTTTTCCAAGGAATCCCTTCTTTGCATCAGGTGGCCAAAGTATTGGAGCTTTAGCTTCAGCATCAGTCCTTCCAATGAATATTCAGCACTGATTTCCTTTAGGATGGACTGGTTGGATCTCCTTGCAGTCCAAGGGACTCTCAAGAGTCTTCTCCAACACCACAGTTCAAAAGCATCAATTCTTCTGCACTCAACTTTCTTTATAGTCCAACTCTCACGTCCATACATGACTACTGGAAAAACCATAGCTTTGATTAGATGGACCTTTGTTGGAAAAGTAATGTCTCTGCTTTTTAATATGCTGTCTATGTTGGTCATAGCTTTTCTTCCAAAGAGTGAGCATCTTTTAATTTCATGACTTCAGTCACTGTCTGCAGTGATTTTGGAGCCCCCCAAAATAAAGTCAGCCACTGTCCACTGTTTCCCTATCTATTTCCCATGAAGTGATGGGACCGGATGCCATGATCTTCATTTTTTGAATGTTGAGTTTTAAGCCAGATTTTTCACTCTTCTCTTTCACTTTCATCAAGAGGCTCTTCAGTTCCTCTTTGCTTTTTGCCATAAGGGTGGTATCATCTGCGTATCTAAGGTTATTGATATTTCTCCCAGCAATCTTGATTTCAGTTTGTGCTTCATCCAGCCCAGCATGATGAGCTCTGCATATAAGTTAAATAAGCAGGGTGACAATATACAGCCTTGACGTACTCCTTTCCCGATTTGGAACCAGTCTGTTGTTCCATATCCGGTTCTAACTGCTGCTTCTTGACCTGCATACAGATTTCTCAGGAGGCGGGTCAGGTGGTCTGGTATTCCCATCTCTTTAAGAATTTTCCTCAGTTTGCTGTAATCTGCACAGTAAAAGGCTTTGGCGTAATCAGTAAAGCAGAAGTAGATTTTCCTCCTAAGTCTTTTTCCCCCATTTTCCCCCTTACTCTGCTTCTGCAGTGTTCTCTTCATCAGGGTACTCGTGTTACACCTGCTAAAACTGAGCGTTGTGGAAATGCTGACCTCTCCCAGGCCAGATGTTCTCCATGGGTTGGTGAGGTTTCCTCTTGGCACACGACCCACATCGACTGAACTTTGCCCCGAGTAAGAGCTCTTCTGTGTTTACTCTTCCATTATCCCGGCTGGTTAGTGAGCCCAGAGCTTACTTGAGCTTTCCTCTCATGGCTAATCCATGTGAGATTTCATCTGTGCCTTTAGCTTTCTGTAAATGACACACGAGCCTGCGTTGTTCTCACATGGTCAAGATTCTGCCCCTGGGTGTTAAGACACCTGCTGGAAATTAGAGCTTCCTCTTTTCTTCAGTCTTTTCAACTGTGGATTATTTTTAGCCTTTTTCTATTTTTTTCCAAAGTTTGAATTGTCCTGTGCATTTATAGAAAACGAATGAAAGCAGCCAGTGAGGCGTAGCATGGGTTCAAGTGTCTGAATTGAGAACCCCTTACGGTCAGGGAACTCGCTGAGTGATGTCAGCTCTGCCACTGTGGCTTGAGCTGGTTCTCTGTGTTTCTTGTTGATTAACTCTAAGTACAGGACAGTACCATTTGCTCCTTTACAATAGAAGAGAATGGTTATACAGAATTATAACCTTGTAGGAAAGCAGACATTTATTAAATAAAGTATTAACCCCAAACTTAGATGGTGCTCAAGCCATGTGTTTTGTAAATAGATGTTTACTTGGGCTCTTCTCTCTTTGAAGGCTTCTGTACTATATAGAGGCAAAACATTAGAACATTTTATTGCAGACAAATAGGAATTGGGTTTACCTGGTGGCTCAGATGCTAATGAATCTGCCTGCAATGCAGGAGACCTGGATTCGATCCATGAGTTGGGAAGATCCCCTGCAGGAGGGCATGGCAACTCCAGTATTCTTATCTGGAGAATTCCATGGACAGAGGAGCCTGGTGGGCTACAGTCCATGGGGGTGCAAAGAGTCAGACACGACTGAAGTGACTGAGCATGTAAGCACGCACAAGTAGGAATTGCAGCCACCTAATAATAAGACTCTTGAGAGTCCCTTGGGACTGCAAGGAGATCAACCCTGGGATTTCTTTGCAAGGAATGATGCTAAAGCTGAAACTCCAGTACTTTGGCCATCTCATGCGAAGAGTTGACTCATTGGAAAAGACTCTGATGCTGGGAGGGATGAGGGGCAGGAGGAGAAGGGGACAACCCAGGATGAGATGGCTGGATGGCATCACTGACTCGATGGATGCAAGTCTGAGTGAACTCCGGGAGTTGGTGATGGACAGGGAGGCCTGGCGTGCTGCGATTCACGGGGTCGCAAAGAGTCGGACACGACTGAGAGACTGAACTGAGCTGAATAATAAGACAGATTAAGTAGGTGTCTGTCCTGATTCCAGAGCACGTGTCTGTGCCATGTCAGTGAAGCGACTGTGTTCATTTTTAAGAGTTTCGTTTCAGAATATTGAAAACAGTATGCCTGGACTTCTCTATGTTGTTATCTTATCTAATTAGTTAGATAAGAACTCATTAGCTATGTCATGTTTTGAGTTGCCAAGGCCTCTTGAGTTGGTTGTTGTGCGGGAAGCCATAGAATACTCTTGGTCCTTCTACAGAATCCGTGTGTTTGATGTCAGTGCTGAGACGGAGTTGGCGAATCACCGGCATGGGGCCACCGCTCCCCGTCGGAAACCCAGGGCAGATGTTCGTGCTGTTGACGTCGTCTTCCCCAATGAGCCTCAGCATCCTTTGCAATCACAGCTCTCTGGCAGCTGCCATCAGTTGACTTGAGCTGCTCATCAGAAGCCTCGCTGTCATTCGAGATAATTTGGGATTGATATTTTTCTGTATGTTGGGGAAAAGCACATACAGACACACACATCCACGAAATATGTTGTACATGATTTTATGTGGATTGCACAGACAGCAGGATGTCAATACTAAAGTGAACACAGACTAAAAATTTATGAAGAAAGCAAGTATTCTCTGCATCGAAAAAACTAGCCTTTAACAGTTTTTCTATAAGTATGGACTTCTGGCCTAGTCCACACTGAATATGTCATTTTCTAGGGCTGCAAACATAGGTTAGGTACAATTTCAGAGTTTGTGTTTTCCATTGAAAATTATATCATAAATCATTTTCCAGGTGGTTACATAGATCAGAGAATTAATCTTTAATGGTGACATTGATGAAGATTAGTGGTTCATATTTCTGTTCACCATGTGTATGTATCTCTACAAATATATGACTGAAAGAATATGTATTCTGTGCTAAATGCCCTGGGCTTGTCATACATTTATATTTTATATTAATGTGACTGTCACCTGATGCAAACTGTGCATTCTATTCTTTACCTGTGATCAAGGGGTAATTTAAAATTTCATGCGGTGAGCATGCATGGGGAGTTAGTAGAGAAGGATATGAACTATGTGTTTTTGTGTGGATTTTCTTTAATATAGTGTGAATCTAAACACACATTAAGGCAGATTGCTGGGGTCTTTAAAGAACTGACCCTGTGGAATAACCTTGCAAACAAATTTAAGGGAATTTAAACCCTATGATGGGGACTGGGAGTTGTGTATTTTCCCTTTTATTAGCGCAGGGAGGGTCTTTGTATCTGAGTCGTATTAAATATTACGAGCTCTGCATGGTGGTGTCACTCACAGAACAATTGTAAAATTAAAGGAAATGTGGCGTGAAACAAAGCATTTGATTTTTATGCCTATTTATAGAATCTAGCACGAAGGGAACCAGAGAGCAAAACTGACAACATAGTCCAACAGTTTTAGTATAAAGTGATCCTTTGTGGGGGGAAAAAGCCATCTTCATTGTGTGATAGTAAATGTGAACTGGTGCTCAGTATTTATGGGGAAGCAGAAAATGTCCCCATAGTCGAGTTTTAGCAAGTGTCTCATCCACGTTAGAAGCTACACGTTGATATTGACACACTGACGTAGTAAACATGACTATGGAAACTGACTTGAAAATAGTGGCCCGTGGGCGACTTTCATTTGATTGACAGTGTGTGGAAATTTCACACAGATATTTGGGCTGGGAGCATCTCTTGAAAACTCAGAGTGTCAGCACATCCCTTGGCCGCAGCGAGGAGGGCCTTTGCTCGGGGAGTCCTGTGCTTTCTCTAGCTTGCCTCGTCCTCCACCACAACTCACCTGCCTGCATTCCTGTTTTTCTTCTGTGATGTCCATGATCACCGGAAATTTTGACCCTGCTACAGAAACGCTTGTCTATTTTACCTAATATATCCTCTTAAAAGGTGTCGTTTTATGGATCCATATATCCACTCCCACCAAGCTTAAAAATCAGTTTTATAACTAAATTAAAAATTTTTAATAGTCAGAAAATATACCAACATAAGATTTACCTCCCTAACCATTTCTGAGTAAACAGGTCGGTGGCATTAAGTACGTTCATCTATGTAACCATCACTACCATCTGTCTCCAGAACTCTTTTCATCTTGCAGAACTGAAACTCTGTACCCATTCAACAACTGCTTCTCATCTTCTCCTCTCCACAGACCTTGGAAACCACCACCATTCTGCTTTCTGTCTCTCTGAATTTGACTACTCCAGGTACCTTGCTGCTGCTGCTGCTGGTGCTAAGTCGCTTCAGTCGTGTCTGACTCTGTGCGACCCCATGGACGGCAGCCCACCAGGCTCCCCCGTCCCTGGGATTCTCCAGGCAAGAAGACTGGAGTGGGTTGCCATTTCCTTCTCCAGTGCCTTACATAAGTGGAAGCATGCAGTGTTTGTCCTTTGGTGACTGGCTTATTTCACTTAGCATAATGTCCTCAAGGTTCATTGATGTTTTAGCATCTGTCAAAATTTCCTTCCTTTTTCAGGCTGAATAATTTTCCTCAATTTGCTTTTCCATTCAATCAGCTGAGGGACAGTTGGGTTATCCATCTTTTGGCTATTGCTAATGATGCTGCTCTGAAGATGGTTGAACACATGCCTCTTCAAGTATCTGCTTTCACTTTTTTCAGATATATTTTCAAAAGTGGAATTGCTGGAACAAATGGTGATTCTGCGTTTGATGCTTTTGAGGATGTTTTGATGTTTCCTGTAGTATATAGAAACAGTTGCACCATTTTGCAGCAGTGGCCAAGGATTCCAGTTTCCCTAGATCCTTGCCAAGACTTGTTATTTCTGTTGTGTTTTAAGTAGTGGCCATCCTAATGGGTGTGAGGTGGTGTTTCATTATAATATTTATTTGCATTTCCGTAAGAATTAAAGATGGCTTAAAGGTTAATTATAGGTGTAAGGAATGACCTTCTGAGTTGTCATTGAAAGAAAATTACCTGGAGAATCAAAAGAACTGGATACTGGCCAAATCTCTAGCCTAATTAGCCATCTGACCTTCAGTTCCGTTTATCAGATGTTAATTGGGCCTCTGCCAAGTGCTGATTGCTGCACTGGATGCCAAGGGAGGAGAAAAATAAATCACAGTTTTCCCATTCATGCCTCTGGTTTATAAGTTTTCTTGTCTCTGAAAGTAAAACACTGGGGATCTTTGTGATTCTGAAGTTTTTAACCTGTGATCTAAGGATGTAAGTATCACCCAGGGTGTCTTCAGGCTAGGTAATGTTGCCTGCCATCAAAATAAGATATGAAAACTATCATGTAGAGGGGAAGAGGAAATTGTGAGATTTTTGAGGGGGTCTCTGATTAAAATCTGAATTTTATATTTTTACAACTTTCCCTTAGTCTTGTGAGTTTGATGTTTGAAAATTTAACCTGTTTTCGTCAAATGATGCTGTTTATTATATTGTCCCTGACATAATGTGCTGTGCTGTGTGCTGAGTCACTTCAGTCGTGTCTGACTCTTTGTGGCCTTGTGGACTGTAGCCCGCCAGGCTCCTCTGTCCATGGGATTCTCCAGGCAAGAATACTGGAGTGGGTGGCCATGCCCTCCTCCGGGGGATCTTCCCGACCCAGGGATCGAACCTGCATCTCTTAGGTCTCTTCCATTGGCAGGTGAGTTCCTTATGACTAGCACCACCTGCGAATCCCCCGCTGGCATAACACTGCAAAAAACTTCTCTCCTCTTCATAGCACAGCTTCTCAGGAGGTGCCTCTTGTTAATTCTCGGCCTCTGGCTTCCTCGGCTCTCTGCCTTCTGGCGTCCGTGTCTCCGAGGGGTCTGTGTACGTGTGCGCAGTGCCTCAGTCTTAGGGACTGTAGCCCGCCTTTTGTGGACAGCCCACGATTCTGTCCCTGGAATTTTCCAGGCAAGAATACTGGAGTGGGTGTCCATTCCCTCCTCCAGGGGAACCTTCCCAGCCCAGGGTTCAAACCTGTATCTCCCGTGACTTCTGCACTGCAGACAGATTCTCTGCAGCTGAGCCCAACAGTGGATGCCGCTTAGCTTTCTTCAGATTCCTTCTCTGAAATATTTGAAATGGTTGGCCATTCCCTCTTTGAAACTTTTCCCTCTTTCATCTTCTTTGATTTTGCTCCCTCTTCCTGCCTGACTCTCTTGTACCTCTCTGGAGAGTGCTCAGCTTGTATTGTGAATTCTCTTTTCTCTGTGCTGCTATTGAAAATATGTGATCCCTATGGTTGTATCCTTAATTCTGTTTTCTTTCTACTTTATGCACTGGCTTGGGAAGCGGGGAGGATTCCTATCTTCCTCTGTTTCTTTTGTTTGTTTTAAAGATAATTTTATTGATTGATTTCGTGGCTGTGCTGGGTCTTCCTTGCTGTGTGGACTTCTCTCTAGTTGCAGCGCAGGGGCTTCTGATTGTCGTGGTCCCTCCTCTGATGGAGCATGGGATCCAGGGTGCACAGGCTTCTACAGTTGTGGCACGCGGGTGTAGTTGCTCCTCGACATGTAGAATTCCCCAGATCAGGGATTGAACCCTTGTCCTCTGCATTGACAGGTGCATTCTTTACCACTGAGCCACCAGGGAAGCCCCTGTCCCCCTCATTTTTATCCAAACCTTGTTCTTAAACTCTTAAGTTTGGACAACCGGTGAGGCTGTTTAGTCTGTGTCCAGTTTGATAACTTGTCAGTAGAAGATATTCAGTGTGGAGTTCATCTTGTTTTCTGCAAACGGCTCTTGTTCTTTGTGTTCACTGGTAGTTTCCACTGGATTTCCCGCGGCCAGTCAAGACATTGTTCACATCTGCTTTTGCCTCACTCCTGCCCACCCAACACACAGAAGCAACAGGTCACATAATTCACCTTCTGGACCAGCCCCCTCGTCTCCATTCCGATTACCATTTCCTCGGTCGATGCTCTTACCATGGTGGGTTGGTCCATCTGAGGTGCTCCACCAGCATCTTATCCTTAATACCTCATAGATGACACTGTATTGAAATTCTACCAAATTGAGTGCATCAGAATGATTATGGGTATATTTTAGTCCTTGAACTAAAACCTAAGGGAAAATATCATATCCTCATTATCATTGTACCCAGTTTTTTAAAAAAAAATCATGAAGCATGAATAGTATGATACTTCCTTGTCTTTTCATGTCATAGATCTAATTCTTTTGCAGTATCCATACAGTTGTAACTCTTAAAATCCAAAGATGGAAAAGAAAGTTTCTCTGGTGTTATTTTAGCTCACTGGTGGGTTGAAACCAACATCTGCTTTTAACGTGGCTCTTCATGCTCTGGAACTCACTGTTTACTTTCACCTTCAGTGACTTGAATTCCAAACTGTGTAAGCCAAGGTTGCACATGTGTGCGCTGGGACGATGGGGCAGTGGGGGGTGATATGACAGGAGGTGTAAATACCTCGATGGTGGCTTGCTGACAGCACTTTCTTCATAGCATTTGGGTGTTCTTTTAGTTACTTTATAATTGCTTCTGCTTATTGTTGCTCTTGTTTCATAGCATATTTAAGTTCCATCACTTTTTCATTGGCAGTCATTTCATACGTGGATGAAATTGAAATCAACGAAACTCAAGTGTATTATGCTAATGTTAAGAAAACACGGTTTTATATTCTGGTAAATACTAAGTCGTGGACCTATTTGTTGGATGGAGGAATGAATGAGTGAATTTCAATTGTCATTCTTGTCCTTTTAAGAGCAAACATGACTTTATCACTGAACACAGCCTTGGATGATTGATGACTCTTCATCTAGAAACTAATGACTAACTGGAGAGAAGGTTCAAACTCTGTTGCATTGCTTGTAATTCCAAGTGTCACTGTATCATTTTCTGAAACTTGAGGTTTTCAGATAGGTTTAATCTGACATTTTTATGAGAGATGTATTACACTTGGGAAAGGTCGGTAATGTGATGCCAGGCATGGCAAAGCTGAGATCCATGGAAACATAACTTTTCTGAATCACCCACTGGGGGATCAGACAAGTTCTTCCTCCTCTTTCTAAAGACGACTCTCCGAAGATAGCACAGGGGAGTACTTTTGAAAATAGTCCCTAGCATTTTCATCTTATAGCTGCACACTGCATTTCCTGGGGAGATGATCCGTCGAATCAGGACTGTTGGCTGAAATGATTTCTAACATATCTTTACCAAAGGCTGCGAAGTTTCAAGTGTGGCCAGCCAGCCAGCTTGGAGACCTGAGAGAGAAGCAGAAAGTCTTTTTTAGATTTGTTACTGTTTCAAGTAGAGAGATTTTCTTCTGTGGGAGGGAGATCTTTGTTATTAACAACCGTTTAGATATAAATGGCTATACAGTTAACTGTTAGTTGTTTTCTTTTTCAGCAGTTTTGTTTCTGTCGTAGCCCTATCACCATTTGACATAGTAATGTTTTCATAATTATTTATTTGCACCTGTTTTCCCTGTGTGCTTCGCGGCTCAGTATTGTCTGACTCTTTGCGACCCTACGGACGACTGGGCTCCTCTGTCCATGGACTTCTCCAGGCAAGAGTTGCTGGAGTGGGTTGCCATTCCTTTCTCCAGGGGATCTTCCCAACCCAGCGATCAAACCCAGGTCTCCTGCATTACAGGTAGTTTCTTTACCCATTGAGCCACCTGGGAAGCCCCTGCTGCTGCTAAGTCGCTTCAGTCGACTCTGTGCGACCCCATAGACTGCAGCCCACCAGGCTACCCCGTCCCTGGGATTCTCCAGGCAAGAACACTGGAGTGGGTTGCCATTTCCTTCTCCAGTGCATGAAAGTGAAGAGTGAAAGTGAAGTCAGTCGGTCATGTCTGACTCTTCTCGACCCCATGGACTGCAGCCTACCAGGCTCCTCTGCCCGTGGGATTTTCCAGGCAAGAGTACTGGAGTGGGGTGCCATTGCCTTCTCCCTGGGTAGTGATAAATTCCATTTAGGTAAAGACCTCCAAGTAGGGAGAGTGTACGCTGTGATGAGGAATCCTGGGGTGTTTCACTAGGAGGAACTGCAGGAGGTCTCTGGGCTTTGTGCTGGATGGTTTTAAGGAAGAGCCAGTGGAGGCTGGGACCACCTCCATGCTGGGCGCTGCCCTGAAACCAGGGCAGTTAACAACTGGCTGTTCCAGTAATCTTTGCACAGGAGACGGGAAGAACAAAGTTGGGGGAGCTGTTCTGAAGGAATTAATCACTCAGCATTTCGGGGTTAGTACACCATTTGGCAGTGATGGCATCATCTTGGCAACGTGTCCTCTGTTGCCAGAGGACTTTGCTGCCGGACTTCTCTCTCTGTGGATGTTTAACAGTGTGAGTTTCACGAGGGACAAATCTTTTCTTTCCGTGAAGAGTTTTGTCTTTTCCTCACGACCACATTCGAGTGTCCAGAACAATTTTTGACAGATGGCAGGAGTAAAATACATACACCCATCCCCTCCTCCCATGGCTGTTGGAGGAATAACAGTTCTTATTGATGAAATACTTTTCTTTGTCCTTACCCCTCCTCCCATGTCTGTTGGAGGAATAACAGTTCTTATTGATGAAATACTTTTCTTTGTCCTTACCCCTCCTCCCATGTCTGTTGGAGGAATAACAGTTCTTATTGATGAAATACTTTTCTTTGTCCTTACCCCTCCTCCCATGGCTGTTGGAGGAATAACAGTTCTTATTGATGAAATACTTTTCTTTGTCCTTAAGCTGTTCCCCTACAAAATATGGGGCTCCTTTCATTCAAAAAGAAAAGTCCCTGTAAATAACTTGTAAACATTTGCGTGGCATTGTCTAGGTTGATGGGCTGTTAAAATATCACTGGTGAGTATCAGGAAGGCAGCTGGCTCAGGGATTGGTGTGTTTTCAGTGAGAGTAATTCTCAGCGAGGTTGAGAGAAAGTGGAACTTTCTCAGGTTTGCATTTCCTGCGTGGATGGATTAGACAGTGGATAATGTAAGATGTGGGATATAGGGTTTACCGTTTCCTGTTCCATCACGAGATTGTGTCTGACTCTTGTGCGACCCCGTGGACTGTAGCCCGCCAGGCTCCTCTGTCCATGGGATTTTCTAGGCAAGAATACTAGAGTGCGTTGCCATTTCCTTAAGCTTTATTGGAATCTGAATAACCAGAAAACCTAAAATGTAAAAGGGAAATAAGCCAAAGAACCTTGGATCCTTTAAGCTCGTCTCACTCCCCTGACTCTTGTGTGGGACAGTCTCCACAGCACCCAGTGTGATCCTTAGATTACACACCACATAAGATCTAAACTCTGACCCACTTTCCATCATCTGTCCCTCCCTGCTGCATGGACTTCCCAGCTCACTTAAAATCTAAAGTCTTGGTTGAGCCAGCCTCTTCTCTGATGTCTTCTCTACCTGCTGCCACTGGGTCCTGCAGGTCTGGTTATACTGACTTCTTTGCTCTTCTAGGTATCAGGGAGCATGCTTCTGGATTTGGGCTTTGCATGGGCTCGCCTGTCTGTCTGGAATTCTCTTCCCCAAGTAGCCAGTGTTTCTTCTCCTCCCGGTCACTTGGAGGTCATCTCTCACGTTCCCCCTTCCTCTGTGAAGTGGCTCTGTCGACCACCCCCCTCCCTATGCATAGATAGCCCACTTCAAGAGAGCAGATGCCCCTCATTGACCTGGCCTCTGAATTGATGGATATAATACAAGAGGTCAAGTAGGCTTGGGAAGCTGCTCCTGGGAGTGCATTTAAAAGAGCTTTCAGAGTGTACGATACACCAGACCGAATTCAACGTTATCATCTGTATATTTTGCATCTGCATCAGGCCGTGTTTTCACGGCCATGAACTGAAGGCATTACAAAGAAAACTTGTTTTGTTTTGGAAATGCCATCCTTGAAGGAATATTTATGGTCCATTTGGCATGTTGGCCTTTTGGTGTGCCTCAGCTGGTGAGGGTTTCTAACCATGTGTGTTATTCACGGTGCCACAGCTAAACTAAGGCTTCAGTGAACCAGATTTCTCTAACTCCTTTATGGTAAACAGATTTATCTTGTGATGTGAGCTTGAATTCCTGCTCTAATAATGAGTGACTTCTCTCTTAGTTGTGCCTAGTCGCTCAGTTGTGTCTGACTGTTTGCAACCCCATGGACTGTAGCCCACCAGGCTTCTCTGTCCTGGGGGTTTTCAGGCAAGAAAGCTCCAGTGGGTTGCCATTCCCTTCTACAAGGGGCCTTTGCAACCCAGGGATCAAACCTGTGTTTTCTGCATTGCAGGCAGATTCCTTACCTGCTGAGCCACTGGGGAAACCCCCTTCTCTCTCAGAGGAGATGCAAATTGTTGTTTTTTTTTTTTTTTTCCGTACTTCTGCCTCATCACCTGGGTACAGAGAAGGACATCTGTGTCTTCTTGTGAAAATGCAAATTATATGAATGGGCCGGAAGAAGCAACAGGAACAATGTATAGTGTAGTCTGTAAATGTTAGAGTAAACTTGAGACAGGTTTGAAATTTTAAGTTTGAGACATTTATGAAAATTCCTCAAGGGAAACACCCTTTTCCAGAGGTGGCAGCAGTGCTAACCTGTTTGCAGTCACACTTGGATTTTTTTTTTAAAACAAGCTTGTTGCCTGTTTTAGCTTGTCTGTCTGATTTGTTTTATGTTGTTACCTGATAGTTCTTTTTCTGAAAGAAGAGACACAGTTCTGAAAATAGTCATTGCCTAAAGGGGAGAAACAAATTCTTTTCTTAGTATTGCAGGCTTTTTTTGCCCTTTTTTTTTTTTTTTCAGCAGATTAAAGCATTTCATTGTCCAGGAGCTCTAGAAATGGTCTTACCTTGCTTTTTCGATCATACATCCTATTAGCAGACACTTCTTGAGCAGGCACACCCAATATTTACTTATAAATTATGTACGTGTGCTGTGATAATGATAGTACATATATTATTAAACGTTCACAAAAATAGGAATTAAAAAAAGACGCATGAGATGGGTCAGAATGGACGTTCAAGTGTTTTCTATGGACGTCGCAAGGCTGTGTCGGTCCCTCCACGGGGCTTGCTCAGTCCACCCTGGGAACTCCCTCCCCCAGCCCAGAGTCCTTCTTGGGTTTGCAGGATTCTCCATGCACACGCACCGTGAGAAGGTGCTCAGACGCCACACAGGGAGGCTGGAAGGAGTCTTCTGTTAATGGTCGTGCTAAACTCATTGACTTCTCTGTTCTTCATAACATAGTGTGTTCAGTGCCTGGTATGGGGTGGTGACAGGATGAAAAAGTTCATGCTTCACATCTGTTTCTGTTTCTATTCCTGCAGCTGCTACTGATGCTTCTTAAGTCTTATCCGGAATTTCAAAACTGATTTTTTTTTTTTTGAAAATGGAAAGTTCTCTCTCTTTTTTAAAATTATGTATGTTAATTGCTCGGTTGTGTCTGACTCTTTGTGACTCCATGAACTGTAGCTTGCTAGGCTCCTCAGTCCATGGAATTCTCTAGGCCAGAATACTGGAGTGGGTTACCATGCCCTTCTTCCGGGGATCCTCCTGACCCTGGAATTAAACCCGGGTCTTGTGCGTTGCAGGCCGATTCTTTTAAGTCTGAGCCATTTGGTAGCAAATTCTTGACCTTTACTCTCAGGAAGCTGTTTGGTTTCTTTCACATTTAGGGGGAATCTTATTATGTTTAACTATGGGATGCTGACTCAAATACCGTTTTGGTTGTTTAGCATACAACACCTTCTAAAATCTTAAGTTCTATATTCTGGAACCAACCTGGTCTAAGGTTTTCACATAAGGAATGTAGAAATGTGCTGCCCCTGCTTCTTTGAAACCTAATCACCCTGTTGTTCAGGGTCTTGCTGTAAGACCTGAGTAAGGATACCTGAGTTTTGAGGGTTTTGATTACTTGAAAGACTGACTCAAAAATCTCTGCCACTGAGAAGAGCATACCTGCGCTTACTTGGTCACTTGTGCCAATGAAGTCATTTCTGCCTTACTGTGGGATAGGACAGTAGACTGCAGCCCAGCAGGCTCCTCCGTCCATGGACTTTTCCAGGCAAGAATACTGGAGTGGGTAGCCATTCCCTTCTCCAGGGCAATCGTCCCAATTCAGGGATCAAACCCAGGTCTTCCACCTTGCAGGCGGATTCTTTGCCGTCGAGCCACCAGGGAAACCAGATGATTCTAGTGTAACCTGTAATTGCCAGATTGTTGCCCTTTCCAGATCCCTTACCTTTGGTAAGCAGCCTCTGATCTCATTGTCCTTTATCTCTCTCAATCCCTCTGCCCCCCTTGTGCTGGTCACCAGCTAGGTCATTTGCCTTTTCTCAGGGATATATGAAAAGACGCCACGCTTCTTCTATGCCTGGCCCTACTTTAGTCAGCCCAGCTTCTACCCTCATCATCTCTGTTTTGTTTACCTGCAGAATCTTGCTGGACCCTTTCTGGTGATTCTGGTCACTGAGGATCTCAGTGGAGATATTAAGTCTGTGAAAAATTACTCTCCAACTCTGTATCCAGTGGGGCTTCCTCCAGCATGCTGTATTCAACTTGAATACATGCATGAGAATGCTGCATGGCCTTAATCTGTCCTTCCCACGGCTGCAGGCTGCCCACTGAGACAAGGCAAACTGCATTCCTGCTGTTCAGCTGTTGGCATCATCTCATCTCTTGACCATAGGGCGGAGCCCTCTTAATAGGCTGGTGTCCTTCTTGACTGTTCCTGTCCTTTTCGGTCTGACCTCTCATCTTCTCTCGCTTTCCACCGCCTGTGGAATGCCTGGGCTTAGAGGTTGTAGCCCAGTAGTCAGTGGGGTTTCAAATGCCACATGAAGGACTGAACTTTTTCCTACAGGCAGTGCAGGAGCCTTTACAGAGAGTGCTGTCTCTCCTTTGCTAAGACCCTGGCTCTGGGGTTGCACAAGAGAGACTGCAGAGCACAGAGGCTTGGGAAAGAGGCAGAGACTCAGAGAAAGCTCCATATTTCATTCCACCTTCAAAATGTTAATTTAGTTGAGGACTTTATTACTTGACTGGTAAAACGGTCTGGCGGAGTACAAAGCACATGGATCCTGAGCTAGGTAGCTACGGGTTTCAGTGACAATTCTGCCAGTGAAAGCAGATCTGTTGACAGAGGGCAAGTTAATGTGTTAAATAGAGCCTTCAGTGATTACTCATAATTCCTGAAGGATCTTTATGACTATCATATAATTAAGTTGGTGACATGTACTGAGTACCAGGAACATAGTACCCATCCAGGAACTGTTGTTTATTCTCTTCCACCCAACCATGAGGTGTTTGTACTGAAGGTGTTGCCCAATCTTGTGAAATCCTAGCATCCGAGGTTGATTCTTTGATATTCCAAATAGCATCTGTGTTAATGGACATAGACAGTATTAGATCATGTTAATAAAAGGAATAGTTTTGCTAATCGTATACTAGGTGATTAAATAAAATCCCTGCTTAACAGGTACTTATGCCTTTTAGGAATGAATTTGTGCCATAGTTTAAAACTGATGATAATCACTTCTTGGCCTTTGAGCCAAGGTCAAATGTAAAACTAGAGATAAATGTGTTTCCCATTATGCATAACTTTGGATGGAGCATGTCGTTTAAGGCGGTGCTCTATGTGAGGTTATAAAACTTTGTTGAATAGGAGAAAGTATTTATTTCAGGAGTTTGAACAACATAATTCTTGTATATGTCAACCCATCTGATTGAACAAATATTTCATTACTTTTAGGAAATTAATAAGTTAATGACTTATATTCTTCCTCTTTAATTATTGTCATTATACATTTTCCTTGAGCAATATAATCTATTTTTTATTCAGAGAAATTTAGCTATTTTATTATTCTTTTAAAAAATTATTTATTTATTTGGTCACACTGGGTCTTAATTGGGGCACGTGGGTTCTTTTGGTTTCAGCATGTGGGATCTAGTTCCCCCACCAGGGATTGAACCCGAGCCCCCTGCTTTGCGTGGAGTCTAAGGCACTGGAGCACCAGGGAAGTCCCAATTTAGCTTATTTTAAAACATAAAAAAATTAATTATACTTAAGGAATTTTTGGTTAATGTCACATAAAATACTTTAGTGTTTTAAGTATCAGCAAGGGAAACTTCGTAGTATTTTTATTATGCAGTTATCATTATGATTTCTTGGTACCCTTTAGCATGTGTGGTGTTTGCTAACTGAGCTTGCTCTGCTAAGAATTGCTTGAAGGTAGCGTTTTTAATTTGTGCAGTGTGTGTGTGTGTGTGTGTGTGTGTGTGTGTGTGTGTGTGTGTGTACTGTGTTCTGGGTGTTGTATTCCCCAGTCTGTCCTATAGCAACTTAGAATATGAACTTTTTCTTTTGGGAGATGACTAGGACATTGCCGGAAACGTATTGTCCTA
This sequence comes from Capra hircus, assembly GCF_001704415.2. Taxonomy (NCBI): domain Eukaryota; kingdom Metazoa; phylum Chordata; class Mammalia; order Artiodactyla; family Bovidae; genus Capra; species Capra hircus. Next base: position 12,080,176 of record NC_030828.1, on the reverse strand, counting down.
GATCAATGGTCAAAATCAATGGTCTGTAAACTGGCTCCTAATTTTCATTGTGAAAACAAATTAAGCAGCGATTACAAGATTTATATAAGTCATAGCTGCTGTGTTTATAGCTTCCACTTAATATGCATTTGAAATATTTATTGCCTCCTAAAGTGTATTTTAAAAGGTTTGTATTGTGTTATGGAAAAACAGATTATTTTTCTCTTCTTTATAGTACAAAATAGAATCTTGACTTAAATCTTTGTGACCATAAACCTGTTGGTGGAGCAGAACAGGACACACTATATACAGTTGGGTTTTTGGCTGAATACTGACTGGACAAAAATGTCTGTCCAAAGAGACATATAGTTGATTCTCATTATTCACTATAACACTATGTCTGGGGCTGTTACGAACAACAGGATGACCAAGGAAAAGCAAAAACTGAAAAACTGACACCTTCAGTTCAGTTCGGTCACTCAGTCGTGTCCGTCTCTTTGCGACCCCATGAATCGCAGCATGCCAAGCCTCCCTGTCCATCACCAACTCCCGGAGTTCACTCAAACTCATGTCCATCGAGTCGGTGATGCCATCTAGCCATCTCATCCTCTGTCGTCTCCTTCTCCTCCTGCCCCCAATCCCTCCCAGCATCAGAGTCTTTTCCAATGAGTCAACTCTTTGCATGAGGTGGCCAAAGTACTGGAGTTTCAGCTTCAGCATCATTCCCTCCAAAGAACATCCAGGGCTGGTCTCCTCTAGAATGGACTGGTTGGATCTCCTTGCAGTCCAAGGGACTCTCAGGAGTCTTCTCCAACACCACAGTTCAAAAGCATCAATTCTTCGGCGCTCAGCCTTCTTCACAGTCCAACTTTCACATCCCATACATGACCACTGGAAAAACCATAGCCTTGACTAGATGGACCTTTGTTGGCTTCAGAAAGGTTATTTGTTTACAGTGTGAGATCTGAGACAGGAAGGGAGAACGTTGCCTTGCTCAGTCTTGATTGGGAATGTGTGTGTTGGGGAACTCCAACTTTTTGTCACCCTGTGCATGTTCGTGAATGGACCTAGAAAGTGCTACTGGGCAAAGTCACAAGTACAGAATTCATGAGTGATGGGACTCAGCTGTAGTTAGCATAATGTTGAGACCACTTGTGTGCCTTGAATGATGAGTTGAGTAGTTAAACTGTTGCTCCCCGAGAGCTGGATCTGGTAACAGTGAGCAGATCCAAGCTTTCCTCCCTGGAATGGCTGGGTTCTCTGCCTGATAGATGGAGACCGGTCAGATTGGCCTGCCATGGCCCTGCAGTTAGCGTCCCCGTCCTATCCTAGTCTCTGAGTTGGGAGATATTAGAATGTGTGATTAAGAAAGCAAACTGTGGATTCCCATGTCCTGGGTTCCCATTCTGCCTCTGACCCTTACTAACTCCCTGCCTTCCAGCAGGACTGCTTAGCTTCTTCGCACATTCTTTTCTTCTCTGTAAGATGGGAATAATAACATTGGCTACCTGTTTATGTTAGAAGTTGTTGAGACAATATGTATTTCACGTGTGTCAGATATTTAAGACAGGAGTTGGTTTATAAGCCCTCAGAGGTAAGCTGTTAATCTACCTGGTTATCCATACCCAATTGGCCTTTTCATTTTTCTTAAGGATTTTATGATACGCCACCAATAAATACAACCCCCGCTCCAAAATTTCCTTTTTAAAGAAAAGAATGAAGGTGAAAGGTAGCAAAGTGTAAAAAGGTGAAGCTAAAATGATACTGGAACAGACTGTTAGGTTAGGTGGGGAGAGAGGGACTCTGAATTTAGTCCTGAGTTTTGATCAGTTCCCCAAAAGGAAGGCCTGCTTCTCATTATCTTTTACATAAAAGTTGCTGTTCAGAAAGTGCACGGCAGTTTCTGGAACCGAGTGGTTTCTTCTTGATTATTCATAAGACTGCTTGGTAGTCAGATGCCAGTCACACTGATTTGTAACGCTCTCTCACCCTGGGATCTTAGAGGCTGGGTGTTATCTTATCTCATTGATTTCAGATCTCCAGATCTAGCCCGGAGACACTGACTCTGCTGCAGAGTCCACCTGTGATGGTGTGATTGCCAAACACTTGTCTCCACAAGGGCCCTGTGTGTTCTTTCCCTGATTTTACCGTGGATCACAAGGACGCTACTCTAGTGCAGAGAGAGGCATTGGGTGTTCCATAGAGATAATGAAGGCGTAAAAGCAAGATAAAGGGACCAAGTCAGCGTGGCCTGTGTATGGGGCCACAGTGACTGGGGCCCTAATGCCATATACTGCATGCTTTTGGATCACCCTAATGCCATATGCTGCAGGCTTTTGGTTCACCCTAATGCCATATACTGCATGCTTTTGGTTCACCCTAATGCCATATACTGCAGGCTTTTGGTTCACCCTAATGCCATAAGCTGCAGGCTTTTGGTTCACCCTAATGCCATATACTGCAGGCTTTTGGTTCACCCTAATGCCATATACTGCAGGCTTTTGGTTCACCCTAATGCCATATACTGCAGGCTTTTGGTTCACCCTAATGCCATATACTGCAGGCTTTTGGTTCACCCTAATGCCATATACTGCAGGCTTTTGGTTCACCCTAATGCCATATACTGCAGGCTTTTGGTTCACCCTAATGCCATATGCTGCAGGCTTTTGGTTCACCCTAATGCCATATACTGCATGCTTTTGGTTCACCCTAATGCCATATACTGCAGGCTTTTGGTTCACCCTAATGCCATATACTGCAGGCTTTTGGTTCACCCTAATGCCATATACTGCAGGCTTTTGGTTCACCCTAATGCCATATACTGCAGGCTTTTGGTTCACCCTAATGCCATATACTGCAGGCTTTTGGTTCACCCTAATGCCATATACTGCAGGCTTTTGGTTCACCCTAATGCCATATACTGCAGGCTTTTGGTTCACCCTAATGCCATATGCTGCAGGCTTTCGCTTCATGCCTCTTGAGTATTAGATATTTTAGAACACCTCCCCCGTGTATGCATTTGTTACCCATAGACTGCATACACATGGCTCTTATATACCAAGTGCTGTGCTGTGCTTAGTCACTCAGCCGTGTTCCATGGGCATTCTCCAGGCAGGAATCCTGGAGTGGCTTTCTATGCCCTCCTCCAGGGGATCTTCCCAATCCAGGGATTGAACCCAGGTCTCCCATATTGCAGGTGGCTTCATTGCCGTCTGAGCCACCAGGGAAGCCCAAGAATATTGGAGTGGGTAGCCTACTCCTTCTCCAGGGCATCTTTCTGACCTAGGAATCAAACTTGGGTCTCCTGCATTGCAGGCAGATTCTTTACCAGCTGAGCTACCAGAGAGGCCCTATATACATTTTAATTAGCATTAAAAAGAGGTTGAAAAGGAAGGATGACTGTTCTCAAGTAGATTATGGAGATAATTACATAGCTATAAAAATTCACTAATATTATTCACTCAATTATGCACTTAAAAATGGGTGAATTTTCTCTGCTATAAATTAGGCCTTCATAAAAACAGTCTAAAAAAGGGAGGATGAGAGGGAGATGGAATTTTCAGTATCTAAACATCTTAAAACCTATTATAAATATCAAGAATCCTTTTACTCTCACCTGAGTTATGGAGAACTAAATACTTATTACTAAGAGCAGTGTGGTTAAACATGGAATCTTTAATTATTTTAATCACTTAATTGTTTAATTAAAAAGAAAGCTCACTTTGGGAGTGTAATTACAACTCTCTATTACTTTTGCCTCTACTTAATTATCAGCGTTCTCTTTAGCTCGTAGTTTCTTTGCAAGGATCTTTTTCAGGGAAACTTGATAACATTTTAAAATTTCTTTAGCCAGGTGTGTGACACACGTGCATACACACACACACACATACACCCTGCCTTTCACTTTGCAGCACACATATCCTGAGAGCCTGTGATCTCTGTACTGTGAAATTTCCATTTTTCCCTCAGAGGATTAGGTGTTGGGACCATATTCTCTTCCCTTTTGTGGCTTTATTAGTGCCTTTCACTAGGGGAATTGCATGCAAATACTTTTTGGTTTGTTTGTGTTGTATTTTTATTAAAAGTTCTTATCTGTCCCCTCCTTCAGGACACACACCTCCTGAGTCCAGGGACTTCAGTTCATTGTGGCCTTGCTAGCACTTTGACCCATTCCTAGCACAAATTCTTGGTTCAATAAATATTGTCAAGTGAGTGAATCAACCTGCATATTAAATTTTAGTAATAATTAATGCTTCTCAACTTAAAAATAAAGATAAATATATGCAGAAGTTCTGTTCTTTAATTCCTGCCCACACTGAGATGCATGCACTCAACTTCGGAGGCCGCTGCCTGTGAGTGGGTGGACGGTGAGGAGCAGGGAGGAGGTGGAAGGTTGGGGCCGCTAAGAAATATGCGTCACTGGGAGATCAGACTCTCTTCCGGCATCTGGATCAGACCCATTTTACCAGTGGGCACCCCCATAGCTCAGCGGGTAAAGAATTTGTATGCAATGGAGAAGACATAGGAGATGCAGATTCAATCCTTGGGTTGCGAAGATCTCCTGGGGAGGAAATGGCAGCCCACTCCAGTATTCTTGCCTGAAAAATCCCCTGGACAGAGGAGCCTGGTGGGCTCCAGTCTCTATGGGGTCTCAAAGATTCAGACATGATGGCGCAGCTAAGCACACACGTACTTTACCAGTATCGTGTTTCCCTGGTGGCTCAGGGGTAAAGAATCCGCCTGCAGTGCAGGAGATGTGAGTTTGATCCCTTAGATGGGAAGATCCCCTGGAGAAGGATATGGCAATGCACTCCAGTATTCTTGCCTCCTGGACGATGGAGGAGCCTGATGCACTACAGTCCATGAGGTCACAGAGAGACACGACTGAGCGACTAAGCAACAACAACGCAACAAGTCCCTCTTAGAACATCGTGAGGCATTCGTGAAATACAGTGCAAAGGGCTGTCGGTGGTGTTTGAGGGGTTTGTAAGATTGAAAGAGTGATGCTGCTCTATGACTGACTCTTCACAGCAGCCGGACTGGCAGGGACCAGGAAGTACTCGAGTGAACTGTATCATTTCGGTTTGTTTTGAAGAACTGCCCTGTAACTTGGGTAAAATCCAGTTCGTTCAGTTTTTTTATGGCCAGTTTTATTGCGGTGTACTATAGGCTAAAATTTACCCTTTGGAGATAAATAGTTGTCTTGAGTTTGAGACCCAGTCATGCAGCCACCACCGCAGATCACGATAGAGACTGTTTCTTATCACCCACCAAAGTTCCCTTGTTCTCTTTTATAGTTAATTGTCTTCTTTCCCCAGCCACCACTGATCGTATTAATTCCGTCCAGTTTCCCTTTCCTACAATGTCATAAACGATGGTATCACACAGTATATAGCCGTTTGTGTTTCTCTTCTTTCACTTAACGTTTTTATGTCGATATCCACGTCGTTTTGTATATTAGAAGCTTATTCCTTTTTATTGCTGCATGCTGTTCCATTATATGAATGTACCCTGTCTTTAAAAGCCATTTACTGGTTTTGGGAGAGTTGGGTTGTGTTAAGTTTTCGATGATTTTTGAATACAGCTTTCATAAACAGATATGTTTCAATTGTATGGATATCTGTTTGAATTTTTTTTTTTTTGAGTGAATGCCTGTAAGTTTTGTTGTTGGGCCATATGGTAAGTATATGTTTAAATGTATAGGAAACTGCCGAACAGTTTTCCTAAGTGTTTGTACTGGTTTGCGTTCCTGTCAGCAAACAGGGAAGTTCCAGTTGCTCAGCTTCCTTGCCAGCACTTTGTGGTGTCCGTTTTTTGCATTTGCTTGTTTGGTTTTGGTCATTCTAGAAGGTAGCTGGTTTCGTCTTGAGTGTAAGGGTATGGGCCTGGTCTTATGTTCATTTTTCTCTTTTTGATTCTTTAATTTTTGTTGTCACTTCCCTTTTTCTTGAGGAAGTCTTCCATCTTGCTTTTCCTCTTCACTGGCTTCATTTGTATAGACCGTGGGATCAATGCCTCATTGAATACCGTTCCAGGTCTATTTCTGCACATTTCTAGTATGCTTAACAGCGCTTTGCTCCTTGCTCCGCTCTCAGCATTAGATCATGAACTTATGGGTGGGCCTTGTTCCACTCTGATAAGAACCAGGAGTCACTCAGGTAATGTTCTCTGTTGCTTGAGTTGTAGGGGATAAGAAAGAATAGAATCAGTCTTGAAAACATTATTTTAAAAAGACTCTAATTTATAATCTTTTGGTGTATTTTTGGACCTAAAAGAAGCCTATTTATCAGAGTTTCAGTTCTGAGTTGGGTATCAACTGGCAAAACCCTGTTATTGATATTATTATTTAAGCTCCTAGTATGAGGGCTTTTAAATTGCTTGTTAAATGGCTACATTACTATGTGTTCTTCACTGAGTTTGCCACTTCTGAAGTGTCCATTGAATTGTCTTCTGTTGAAGCAGTTAGGTTTGGTTGGGCTTGGTTTCAAATTCTGCGAATTTTCAAGCTCTCTCCAAATTCGGTTGTAAGCATAATTAATGTTTTAGACAGATGATATTAATTTTTTCTTGCGACTTTGGTTATCTTGGATCATATCATTTCATTGGTTGTATTATACAGATTTGAGCTCGGTTTCATGTTCTGCCGGTTTCAAGCTCTGATCAACTTCAGTTGGAAGCATAATTAATATCTTCGATCCTAATACAGATTTGTCCCTATAACTTTCAGTGTCTTGGGTCAAATCTCTTTAGTGACTGCCTTCTAAAGACTTACTGAAAACTGTTGTCTCAGTATTAATTTTTGGTGTTTCTTGCATAAGTACTCTGGTATAGATAAAGCAGCTTTTATAAGGATTGAATTTATCAGGCTCACATGATATGATTATGCATTACTGTTGGTAATTTCCTAGCAGTTTTGTGTGAGTTTTTCCTCTAAGCACATTTTTATATATAAAGTTCTGAAGAAAATCTCACCTGAGTGTTTTTCAAAGAGCCCATTGTATTCCCCAGTTCACAGGCAGATTTTTATTATTCCAGGGACTTGAAGGCTCAGCTCCCAATATTCTGAAGAGTTATGTTATGTTATTCCTTGTCCTGGACCATTGTGTTTCAAGTCTGATACTTAGCAGGATTGTTTCAGAGTTTTAAATGGGAGGAGAGAATGTTCAAAACAAATGGTTGCAACAGAGAAAATAATTCAGTTTTATAGTGTTTCACTCATCCACCCATCTTTCTTACAAATTTTGTTCCGATTGCCAGCTTTCTTTTTAGGGCAGGATAAACCAAGGGAGACAGAGCGAAGTGGCAGAGTAGGCAGGGACTGTCCTGGTGGTTCCAGCTGGTGGGAGTGGCATGCCTGTTGGGGTCTGTGAACATATGTATGACGTTTTCGATTGTCACAAAAGCAAGAGGACATTGCTGGCATTTGATGGTGAGGGCTGGCATTGATAACTGACATCCTCCAATCCATAGAGCAGTCCCATACAATGAATTGTCTTGCTCCAAATGCTAGGAATCCCCTCTTCCATCCCTGTTAAACAATGCTGATCTGGATCAGCCTGGGTTTCAGTTTCCAGAACTGTGGACCTGAACATGTTGCATTTTCCTCATCAACTTGGAGTGAAAATGCTTATTGTCTAATATCACTGGGGGCTTCTCAGGTGGCACAGTGGTAAAGAATCCACCTGTCAATACAGGAGACTCAAGAGATGCAGGTTCGATCTGTAGGTTGGGTAGATCCCCTGGAGGAGGAGGACGTGGAGGAGGAGTAAATGGCAGCTCACTCCAGTATTCTTGCCTGGGAAATTCCATGGACAGAGGAGCCTGATGGGTATAGTCCAGGGTGTCACAAAAGAGCTGGGCACGACTGAGTGACTGAGTGCGCCCACACACACATAAGATCGCTGTGAGCATTGCTGATGATGTAAGTGAAGCGGTGAACGCAGCACCAGATACATAGTAAAGTTAGCGGAGCGTGGCTGGCTGGAGTGGCTTTCCAACCAGCCCAGGGTAGAGTCCAGGGTCCTGGCAGGGACCTGCTCCTCTCGGAACTCATCTCCTGTGGTTCTCTCTCCTGCCTCTCCAGTCCCACACTGGACTCCTCGAGGTTTCTCCGTCTCCCTGAGAGGGCTGCCTGCCTCCGGACCTCCTGCACTTGTTGTTCTTCTGTGGGCAGGCTCCTTCTCTCCCTGTCTCCACTGGGTGCTGCTCCCCCACTTTCTTCCTTTCCTCCTCTGCCCACTTGATCGGAGGGAGGCTTTCCTGTCATGCAGAAATGGCAGCCTGGCTCGCAGCAGCCGCCTCTTCCCCTCAGCTCTTGTTCTTTCCCTTACCATCACTCAATATATTAAATATTTTTTGGCTTGTTGTCATTCTTTTTCAAGTGGAACATATGTTTCATGAAAGCAGGGACTCTGTTTTTTCACTGATGAATCCCCAATGGCTGTAATATCCCCTAGTACACAGATGCCAATAAATGTTTATTGAATGAATGAATTATTAAAGATAGCAAAGAAAAGATATTATAATTGGTTTGTATACATATGCTGTGCATAAGAGGGAGAGAGAGACTGTGTGTGTGTGTAAAAAAGTTATACTTTCTAATAGTTTCTAATCCAGATGGTGGGATTAATCAGTTATGGAAATCTCTCCATCTAAACAGTTTTGAGAAATAGTGTAAAAGGTAAGAGACAAGGTTGTCATAATCGGATTTCTCTCCTCTCTACTCACTCAACTCTGTGATTCTTCCTTCACTTTTAATTGAGGAAAGCATGATACTTTTATTTTTGATAAGAGACTGTTTTAAGGATATAATGATGTGATTATTCTTTGACTATGTGTTTTGAAATTGGTTACAGATCCCTAGAAGGTCATCAATATTATTACCCATAGCACCTTAGAATGATTTGAGTTTTCTTATCTGCTTGGAGGAGGTGTAATTGTTCTTTGGCTGCTGCTGCTGCTGCTAAGTCGTTTCAGTCGTGTCCGACTCTGTGCGACCCCAGAGACAGCAGCCCACCAGGCTCCCCCGTCCCTGGGATTCTCCAGGCAAGAACACTGGAGTGGGTTGCCATTTCCTTCTCCAGTGCATGAAAGTGAAAAGTGAAAGTGAAGTCGCACAGTCATGTCCGACTCTTAGTGACCCCATGGACCGCAGCCCACCAGGCTCCTCCGTCCATGGGATTCTCCAGGCAAGAGTACTGGAGTGGGGTGCCATCGCCTTCTCCGGTTCTTTGGCTAGATGATAGATATTTACTGCTTATGTTTATATAAGCATAGACTTGGGAAATGCTTTTAAGGGTTGCGTTGTTTAAAAAAACCCACTGGCTTGATGTTTTGGGAGCCGGGGAATGATAAGCTGTGTGAGATGCCTATTTAAAAGAGAGTATTCATAAGTGAAATTTCCTTCTTGCAGTTGATTGGTCCAACTATTTCTCTGATAGGTGGTGTTTTGTATTCTGAAAAACTTGTGTGGATTTGGTGACTTATGAATAAGCACAGATTGTTAAACAGGCTGGGTTCCAAGCAAGAAATGATACAGGAAGATACGTATAAAGTTTCCTCAGTTTTAAATTATTGTGTCTGTAGGCTAACCTTTTGATCGTATTTTGTGTCCTGAAATAGCTTCTGCAATAGGCACTTTACCCAGGTGGGATGATATTTTTACTGGCAATTCAATCTCTCTCATACTGTCCCTCTGCCAGTGAAGTCCTGAATATACGTCAAGTATTCTGTTTCTACAGATAATTTCTAGACGAGGCAATCTTTACATGTAATAATGATGGACAGGACATCTGAGGTTTGGCAGTTGTTTTCAAATGTAGGTACTGGTTAAGACCTCTGTATGCATGGTTTAACGTGGGACCATTAAGCTCAGCTGTGGGAAAACATGAATTGCATTCCTTTATACCTAGCGTGTGAGCTTCCCTGGTGGCTCAGAAGGCAAAAGAATACACCTGCGGTGTAGGAGACCGGGATTCAATCTGGGTCCAAAAGATCCTGTGAAGAAGGGAATGGCAACCCACTCCAGTATTCTTTCCTGGAGAATTCCATGGATAGAGGAGCCTGGTGGGCTACATTTCATGCAGTCGTAAAGAGCCAGACACGGTTGAGTGACTAACACACACATACCTAGTGTGTATTGTTAAGACTCAGGAATTTCCTTCAAAATCTGGACATTTGAGTGAATGGCCCTGGTACTCTTTAATTGGACGGACTCAATTCTGACATCCCGTCTTTCTCATCCCCTTTATCAAGTCCTGTCAACTCAGCATCATTACTGTTTCTCAGTACCTGTCCTCCTTACTAAAAGAACAAGGAGACAGAAGAATCAGAGGACAGACCTAAACGACAGTCTAACAACTTCAACTAATTGGCATATACAGAACCCAGAAGTGCAGAACTGACTGTGGCTGGGCAATAAAGACTGCTTTCATTCCTCTTTCAATAAAGAGGATTTTCCTTCTCATTTAACCATTAGGAATTAAGATAGAACTCAGTGATGTAAAGATGACTAGACAGTCCCCTTGCTTATAATTCTATTTATTTGCTGGCTGGGCTGGGTCTTGCGCATGGCCCAGGCTCTTCTCTTGTTGCAGAGTAGGCGGGCTCTCTCTAGCTGCCGCGTGCGGGCGTCTCACTGCGGAGGCGTCTCTTGTTGTGGAGCGTGGGCTCGAGGGCTCCAGGGCTTCAGTCGTTGAGGAACTGGAGTTCAGTGGTTGCAGCTCCCAGGCTCTAGAGTGCGGGCTCAGTAGTTGTGGAACATGGGCTTAGTTGCTCTGCAGCACCTGGGATCTTCCTGGATCAGGGATTAAACCCATGTCCCCTGTACTGGCAAGCAGATTCTTTACCACTGAGTCATCAGGAAATTCCGCCCCCCCCTTTTTTTTTTTTTAGGAAAGGGACTTCCCTGGTGGTTCAGTGGTAAAGAACCCACCTGCCAAAGCAGGAGGTATGAGAGACATGAGTTTGATCACTGGGTCAGGAAGATCTCCTGGAAGAGGGCCTGGCAACCCACTCCAGTATTCTTGACCTGGAGCATCCCATGGACAGAGGAGCCTGGCAGGCTGCGGTCCATAGGGTCGCACAGAGTCAGATACGACTGAAGTGACTTTGCACACACACATGCACCTCTAGGAAAACCTGTGTATCATAGAAGAACTCAAGATAGAAATTAAGAAGTATTGTGAATTAAATGGTAATGATTTTGGCATAATGATTTGACATAAGACTTGTGGGATGCAGCTAGTCTGAAAATCAGTATCTAGTTTTCCATGTCAAGAATCTAAATGAAAAAATGAAACTTAAACCCAGAGAGTATAGGAAGAAGGAAAAAGTAACATATGGAACAGGAATCAGTAAATAAATCAACAAAAGTAATTTTAGAAATATTAAAAACTAATAAACCCCTTAAGACTGATCAAGAACATAAGAGATCAAGCATATTACCAATATACTATTCCATGTTGAATTGGAAACTCTGAGCAGTGAAGGAAGAAAAAATACTTATTTTAGAAAAGATGAGTGCGTAAATGAACTGTGGTATATCCACGCTTTGGAATATTATTCAGCAACAAAAATAAAGGAGCTATCGAGCCACAAAAAGGCATGGAGGACATTTAAATGCATATTACCAAGTGAAAGCAGTCAGTCTGAGAAGGCTATGTAAAGTGTGTTTACAACTGTATGACATTCTGGAGAAGGCAAAACTATGGACAGTGAAGAGATTAATGATTGCCAGGTTTGAGAAGGGAAGAGGAGGGAGGGATGAGTAGGTGATTTTTACAACATGGAGATGATTGTATATGAGGCTATGGTGGTAGACACATGACCTTATGCATCTGTCCAAGCTAATAGAACTATACAATAAAGAAGTAAATACTAAGGTAAATTATAGACCTTAGTTAATAATAATATCAATAATAGTTTATCAATTGTAACCATATTAGTGTAAATCTTAATAACTGGGGATATTGTATATAGGGAGGAAGAGGAGATATGAGATTATACTTTTCAATTACTCTGTATACCTAAAATTGCTCTAAAAATTTAAATCTATTACCAAAAATAAAGAGATATATAGAAAGTAACCATATTCATAGCTAGAAAGAGAACAATATGAAGCTGTTCTCAGATTAATTTGTAATAAATATGTACATACAATATGCAAAGAAAAATACTTATAAATTCAGCTTATTAAATTTTTTAAACATGTCATTCTTGGTACCTTAATATAAATCTTTGTTTTTTTAAGGCTAGATACTGGGTGAAAAGATTTGCAACAAAAATACAAAGAAAGCATTATTATTAGATTTGTTTAAAGTACCATTTCAAATAACTGAGAAAGAAACTCTGAAGCTGTCATGCTAAGAGAATAATGGATCAATTCCCTTTCACAATTTCAGGTAGGCACATGTTAGAAAAATCTTGCAAAGGTAGGTGCAAGCAAAGATGTTGCGCAATAGGAAATTATTGGCTGATCTTAGATATATTAATTAATACATCTACTTTGAAGAACAATTTGGCAATACCTCGTGAGTCACGTATAGGATCCACATAACCTACAAACCAATAACTCAACTCTGAGATATGGTGTTTCTCAATGGGACCTTGCTGGTAATTTGGGCAGGGCAAGCCTCTCTTCTGGGGTGTCATTCATATCTCTGAGTCACACCCACTGTGTGTGAGTTATGTCTCCTACTATGGTCATTCAAGCATCCAAACATTCTTCAAACATTTCTGATTACTTCTAATGAGGCTTCCCTGGTTCAGATGGTAAAGAATCTGCCTACAATGCAGGAGACCCAGGTTTGATTCCTGAGTTGAGATCCCCTGGAGAGGGAATGGCAACCCACTCCAGTATTCTAGCCTGGAGAATTGCATAGACAGAGGAGCCTGGCGGGCTGCAGTCCATGGGAGCACGAAGAGTCAGACATGGCTGAGTAACTAACACTTTCACTTTCTAACAGAGGAGTCCATGGCTGATTGACAACCCTGAGAGAAACTGACTTATGCATCAGAAGATATGTCTAAGAATCTTCTTTAAACCTTTGTGTAATTATTTAGTTGTAAAATATGGTAAGCATCTGAAGTATCCATCAGCAGGAAAATTAAATTGTGGAATCTTCTGAAAATGGAAATAGGATATGACTGTTAAAAAGCTCTCTAATAAAACTACGTTTATGATTGTGGATAAAGTTCTTGAAAGAAATGTTGACTTAAAAGCATGGTTCAAGGACGTACTGTCTAAAATGAGGAGTATAGTCAATATTTGGCAATGTCTCTAAGTGGAAAGTAGCCTTTTAAATTTGTATAAAATATTTTAAAAATTGAAGAAAAGGATAGAGGAAGATTATTATTTCCCTCAGGTACCTCTGAATTGTTTGACATGATAAAATAAATAGGCATTACTGTTAAAAATATAAAAGTTTGGGGTAATATACAGTTTATATAAAGTTTGCAATAGTTTCTAATTATGAAAAATAGTACTATGTTAGCATATCCCTGAATGACCTCTAACAAAATAACTGCATTATGATAAATATAATTTAGAATAGTGGTTCCTTCTGGCAGGGCATGAGGGGAAAGTCATCAGAAAGAACCACACAGGTAGTGTCCTTGCAGCTAAGTTTCTATTTCACCAGTACCTTGATGTTATATAATTTTCTATACATATTCATAGGGCTAACTTTTTCTTTTTTAGAAAGTTACAAAAGAAAACAAAGTTTGAAACAAATAAAAAACAGCAACAAGAGGGGGTGTAGGAATACATAACCAGGGCTGAGAATATCTGAGTGTTGCTACGAGGTCCAGAGATCTGAAAATGATTATGAACTGAGGTATGTATATAGACAGTGTCAGGGTGAAATCAACAAATCAATCAATAAACATAACAATTAATAAAGGAAATTCTTTGTGTCAAGGAAAATCAGGAAAGATTTAGAAGACTTTAGGGTAGGAGATATAATGTCAAAACCCACTTGCTGCTGCTGCTGCTGCTAAGTCACTTCAGTCGTGTCTGACTCTGTGTGATCCCATAGATCCCACCAGGCTCCCCCGTCCCTGGGATTCTCCAGCCAAGAACACTGGAGCGGGTTGCCATTTCCTTCTCCAATGCATGAAAGTGAAGTTGCTCAGTCGTGTCCGACTCCTAGTGACCCCATGGACTGCAGCGCACCAGCTCCTCCGTCCATGGGATTTTCCAGGCAAGAGTACTGGAGTGGGGTGCCATTGCTTTCTCTGATAGACGCACTACCGTGTGTGAAATAGAGCTAGTGGGAACCTGCTGGGTAGCGCAGGGAGCTCAGCGTGGTGCTCCGTGACGACTTAGAGGCGTGGGATGGTGGCCGGGATGGTGGCTGGGGGCGTGGCTCAGGAGGGAGGCGATGTATGTGTACACAGCCTGAAGAAGGTCATGGACAGAGGAGCCTGGTGGGCTGCAGTCCACAGGATCCGCTCAGAGCCGGACACCACTGAAACCACTTAACAGACATGCGCGCATAGCTGAGTCACCTCATCCTACAGCAGAAACCAACACGATATTGTAACGCAGCTACTCTCCAATTAAACAAATGAGAGATGGCACGTCAGGAGGGACATGGTGCTCAGTTCCTTCTTAGTTTGTTCAGTTGATTTCCTTTCTCTAAGTGCAGTTAAAGTGAAAACACAAGCGTGCTGAAGAAATTTGCGTTTGTGAAATCTGAGAGTCAGTGTTCATACTGACTGTAGAGCATTAGAAAGCTACCAGAAATGATGAGTGCCTGGTAATCACTGTTGCCTTCCCTCCCTTCTCTCTCCCATTTCTCATAGGATAAAGGGGAAATCCCCAAACTGCAGAATGTTCTTTAGTCCACCTATCCCTGCCAGACACTGATACTTGGTAAAAGACAGATGGTAGAAACCCTTGGGTAGGGTAAAGGTCTGCATGGCCTCTATGTTACCTGATAACACTGAGACTTTCTTGTCAGGATGTCCAGCATCAGGCTGGCCCAGCTTTTACTGCCAAAGCACCACCTGCCCCCTCAAGTTGAGTTAGGCCTCTTTAGTGTTAGGTCTCTGGTTTCTCTTGAATGCTTCTGGACGGGCGGATGCTGCTCATAGTTCAGCCTGGCCCACAGAATGAAAGTGAAAAGTGAAAGTGTGAGTTGCGTCTGACTCTTTGAGCCTCCTTGGGCTGTAGCCCAGCAAGCTCCTCTGTCCATGGAAGTCTCCAGACAGGAATGCTGGAATGTGTTGCCATTCGCTTCTCCAGGAGATCTTCCAGACGCAGGGACTGAATCTGGGTCTCCTGCGTTGACAGATGCATTCTTTACCTTTTTTACCCTCACCTACCTTCCCTGGTGATAGAATACCACTGATTTAATTGACCTTTTCTCATCTTGTTTTCTTCCTACTCTCCCTGCAGACCCATCCATTTATTGTTTTTTAAGTTGAGCTGACTCTTTTTATGTTTATACTTTAAAAAATTTTAACTTTGAGATTTCATTTTTTCTTTCTTTTTGGTCTCTCTCTCTTTTTTAAGAAAAATCTGCTTTGTTTTCTTCCAGTTGCTCTTGCTAAAAGTGAATCAGAATAATTTAGACGGTCTCCATTTCTTCCATATCTGTTCATTTTGACAACTTATGTTAAAGCATTGGCATTCTTAATAACATTTCTATGTCAGGGATTCCTAAGACCACCCCCAGGTCAGGTGGCTCTCTAGAAGGACTCAACATTTTGTCATACTCATAGCTATGATTTCCTAAGGGAAAGGATGCTTAGCAAAATCAATGAAGAGAAAAATGCATACAGATTCCCTGTAAAGAGTCACTTAGGACAGGCTTGATTCCTCTAACAAGGAGATGTGATGGCACCTGCGAAATGTTGTCTACCAGGGAAAGTCATTAGAGAACTATCTTTCTGGCTACCCAGAATTTAGAGGGTAGTACATGGATCTCTGGATGTAAGGGAGGGCTGAAGAAATAGACTAAGTGGACCAAAATTGGAGGCTATGTCACAGCCAACATTTTATCTTGCAAACAGGAGCATCTCTGGCTCTGCTGTCACTGGACTGGCCTCCAGGGTGTCAGTCCCTGTTGTCAAAAGCATCTTCATCCTTAGTCGCTCTGCTGGTGTTTAATTCTTCACTTCACGGCAGCTGCCATTGGAGAGATTTTTGAAGTAGATTTGTGTTGGGAACTGGTCACATAGGCACCCTCTGCCTAGCGTATATTACATGTCCAGACTTTTAGATGGGAAGCCAGTATTCAGCATAAGACAAATGGTTTGCATACATGGTTTAGGGACAGTGAGATACTCTTGTCACTTAGGATGTTGGGAAACCTTGGCATCCAAGTTCCTAGATGCCACCCTAGGAATAACCGTGCACATAGGTCTTTTCAGCTCAGTTCAGTCGCTCGGTCATGTCCGACTGTTTGCGACCCCATGAACCACAGCACGCTAGGCCTTCCTGTCCATCACCAACTCCCGGAGTTCACCCAAACCCATGTCCATTGAGTTGGTGATGCCATCCAGCCATCTCATCCTCTGTCATCTCCTTCTCCTCCTGCCCTCAGTAGATCTTTTAAAAGACAGCAATCTCAGACCTGCCCCTCCTACTTTTCTGTGCGATTTATTTATTCTTTTGGAGTGGAGTGTTAGCCCAGGGCTCATTTAAAGATCATTTATACCTTTTGGTCTTCTGGCCATTACAGGCAAGATAATAACTGTGGATATGCTGTCAGAGATGGAATCAAAGTGAAAATACAGGTATCTGATGCTTCAGATAATCTTGCCCCTTCCTCTCCTTTCCTCTAGTCTTCTCCAAGCACAGATTGTGAATTAGGAGTGATTGGTAAAGAGGTAAGAAATTCTGAGATGCTTTCCTTTTTTTTGTAGATGAGATTTTTAACAGGACAATAGTGTTGGCAGGGCATGTCGTTATCCAGAGGAGATAGAACCTACTTCTCTGTTTTTTTGTTTTCTTTCCAAGAACATATGTAGTGGGACTGAACATGCATCCAGTCCTTTTGGTTGATCTCAGTTATAGAGACATTTCTGTCTCCATGATACTGTCGTTTTTGTTTAATTGCCAAGCTGTGTCTGACTTAGCATGGATTGTAGCTTCCAGGCTCCTCTGTCCATAGGATTTCTGAGGCAAGAATACTGGAGTGGGTTGCTATTTCCTCCTCCAGAGAATCTTCCTGACCCAGGAATTGAACCCACATCTCTTGGATCTCCTGCTTTGGCAGGTGGATTCTTTACCACTGAGCCACCAGGGAATCCCGTCTCCATCATATATTTTTAAAAAATAGATGTCTGGTATGTAGAATGATTTCCCTTCCCTCAACTGGCTTATAAATTTAGTCACAAGTTAGATGATAGATTGAGAAGATATATTTTAGAAGAAAAAAGCCAATTGACTGTAAAAGCAGAGAAATCGTTTGTTCTTTTTATGAAACTGTTTTGGAGACCTTTCCATTACGGATAACATCTTTTAGATAAATGAGGTAGGGGTTATTTCTGCTACAGTCCCGTTCAGTTCAGTTGCTCAGTTGTGTCCGACTCTTTGCTATCCCATGGACTGCAGTATGCCAGGCCTCCCTGTCCATCGCCAACTCCTGGAGTTTACTCAAACTCATGTCCATTGAGTCGGTGATGCCATCCAACCAACTCATCCTCTGTCATCCCTTCTCCTCCTGCCTTCAGCCTTTCCCAGCATCAAGGTCTTTTCAAATGAGTTGGCTTTTCCCATCAGGTGGCCAAAGTATTGGAGTTTCAGCTTGAGCATCAGTCCTTCCAATGAATATTCAGGACTGATTTCCTTTAGGATTGACTGGTTGGATCTCCTTGCAGTCCAAGGGACTCTCAAGAGTCTTCTCCAATACCACAGTTCAAAAGCATCAATTCTTCTGCGCTCAGCTTTCTTTATAGTCCAACTCTCACATCCATACATGACCACTGGAAAAACCATAGCCTTGACTAGACGGACCTTTGTTGGCAAAGTAATGTTTCTGCTTTTGAATATGCTGTCTAGGTTGGTCCTAACTTTTCTTTCAAGGAGCAAGCATCTTTTAGTTTCATGGCTGCAGTCACCATCTGCAGTGATTTGTTTCTGTTTCAAGTATAATTAAATATACCCAGGGGTACAAACTCTTACCCTGTTCTATCAGAATGCTGAATAATCCTTCTTTAGAATTTCATTTGCCTTTATCTTTCACCATTAGATAAGCATATACATCATCAGATTTTCACTTTTATTGAATTTAGTTTGGATTTTTCCCCCCTTTATTAAGAGAATATATTGGATTGCCCAAAAAGTTTGTTCGGGTTTATCTGTAACATCTTATGGAACAAACTTTCTGGCCAACCTATAAATAGGAGATTTTCTTTCTACTGGTAAGAAAAAAGATACTGTGGTTAAGTAAAAAGATACCTCAGTAATATTGGTAACACATTCTGACTTGTAATAACTGCTTCCTGCTCTGTCATTGGAGTTGATACTTATATTGTGAAAGGAAACCCTTTTCGTCACATTTACACTAAAGGAGAGCTTCGAGAATCAGTTTGAGTCAGTGTTACTGAATAACTCTAATGCACATAATGGTAAGGTAAGCTGTTGCCATTCTCAGAATGTCTTTCCTTGCTTGTGTTTCTCGTTCAGTGAGTGGTTGTGGTCCAGGTTCAATCAGAAACTTCTGAGCTGACATTTAGGAGGTTAGCTCTTTTTCCATTTGGCCAATTGCTAGCAGCCAGCTCGGGAGGATGTCTGGGTTAAAACCATGATAAATGGAACTTCCATTAGGCTCCTTGGCTTGGGGCTTGTTTCCTGTAAAAGCTTTGTCCTGACTTGAGTGGTTTGATGAAGCAGAATACTTATTTTCTTTCAGTAAATGAAAACTGAAGTTTAGCAGATCAGGTAGCCTAGGTATCTTGTTTTTTTTTTGTTGTTTTTTTTTTTTACTTTTTTTTAGGTATCTTGTTTTGCAAAGAGATTCTGCTTCTAGTGCTGATGGTGTGCAAAGCCTGGGTTATGTTTCAGCTTGTGGCCCATTGGGTGTTTGTGAAAATAGCCTATGAACTTTTTTCACTGTAGAAAATGGAACAGATGTTTGTTTTTAAATATCCTTTGAGATGAAGAAAACTCAGTATATTTTATATACTATATCTATTTTGTGTATATATTTTATATCTAATATATATATTTATACCTGATACTATTTTTATATCTAATATATATTAGATATATTTTAAATATATATTTTAGATATTTATATCTGATATATATATTTTATATCTAATACTCAGTTGGATTTACCTCACCACCATTTTCTTCAAACATTAGATTTACTCTAGTAAGTTTCCTTTATTCTGAACAGTACATTATGACTTGGTGGGATGACATTTTTAGGCATCAAAGAGACCACAGGCTAACGTGTATTATAAGCTTTATATACACTTTTAAGATTTTCTTTTTTTCCTGGGCGCATACCTTTTGTGTTTATATGTTTGCGGTTCTGCACACCAGGCATTGAACATTTGGGGAAATTGGTAAAAATGCTTTTGCGAAACTTATTAAAATAATTCTGGTTCCAGGTGAAATTGAATAAAGCCACTCCAACCTTTTTTCCCCAATGAATGCAGACATGAATCTGGATGAAGTGCCAGGTGAAGCTGGTTGAGGTTTCTGAAAAGTAAATATTAGCATGTTGACTAGGGAAGAATTGTTGCTGTTTAGTCTCTAAGTCGTGTCTGGCTCTTTGACAACCCTGTGGACTGTAGCCTACAGGCTCCATCTGTCTATGGTATTTCCCTGGCAGGAAGACTGGAGTGGTTTGCCATTTCCTTCTCCAAGGGATCTTCCTGACCCAGGGATCAAACCTGCGTCTCCAACATTGACAGGCGGATTCTTTACTACTGAGCCGCCAGGGAAGCGCAGGGAAGAATATTAGTATGAAACATCACTAAACTAGAGGTGGGCTTACAATTTTTCTCTCTGCTTATCCCCCCAGCTTGAAATTAGTGCAGTCCAACATCTAGAAGTCAGTGTTGGAACAGAAGTCCAGGAGACCCTTTTAGTTCTGACTCAAGGAGTAGGAAAGAGAAGCCTTACAGCTTGGAGAAAAGAGAGAAATCTCTCATCTTTTTTGGTCTCCTTTTCCTCAGTCGTGTTGTGCCCCAGCTCCCTGACAATCTTGTGGCAGAGGCAGCAGCAGCAAGAACAGCTGGCAGTGGGAAATTGCAAGAGCCAGGGCAGTAAGTTAAGGGACCACCCTGTTGGTAAAGCCGTAGTTATGAAAGGCAGAGCTGAAGCATGGCTTGCTTCTCCCACCCCCAGTCCTCCTAGTGCTCTGGTGCAGTCATAGAAGCAGGTTGCTGCTGACTGGAGAGGTGATGGGAGGAGTTCCAGGGTACTAGAAGGTTTCAGAGGAGGCAAGTGAGCCCATAAATCTATTTGTGAACTCCGAGACCTGCTGCAGTCTTCAAATGAATAGATCTGATCCTTCTTACTCAAATACCAAGGGCTTTGAGGGTGGAATTAACAAACAGAAATTCACTCAAGTCCAAGACTTATCTCTACATGGGGCACACCCAGTGCAAATCCGAATGGCTTTGCATAGCTTTTGAAAATGGAACTGACATGGGAGCTAGATCCCATAGAAGGTGGGTTGGAATTAATGGCCAGAAGCTAACCAAATCAGGTGCTTGATGATAAAATAATATCAACATTCGCCATATATTTAAATATGGCACAGGAATTTGTAAGAACATGCGAGATGTTCAGGATATAATTCATATTGGCATATGAAGTAGTACAGAAATCTTGTTACGTGGGAGCAGACAGCAGAAGACAATGAATTGATGACTTTATGGAAACTATTATAAATGTGCGCAAATAAATAATCTTCAGTCTTGAAATAAAAGTTAGAATAGGAAGCATTGGTAAAGCAATAGGAAATATAAAGTAAAAGCAAATGGGAAATTTATAATTAAGAAAATAGCCTCTCCACCTTGTACCCTCCCCCCACCAAAACCAAAACAACAACCTCACTATATGGATTCAGTAACAAAATGGAAACAACAGAAGAAAGAATTGGGAAACTTGAAAATAAATCAGTAGAAATGATCTGCTGTGAATATGGGAGAGGCAAAATATTGTAGAGACCCTAGAACCATTGAAGGATAGCAAACGTGCATAATGTTAGTATGATCAGAGGCTCAGAATGAAAGAGTGTGTGGCTAAAAAATATTGCAGGAAATAACGGCTGAAAACTTTCCAAGTTTTGGGAAAGAAATAAACTTATAAGTGCCAGAAGCTAAGCTAATCCCGAAGAAGATAAATCCAAAAAAATATACACCGAATCACATCATAACTGCTGCAAACTTAATGACAAAGACAGAATCTTGAAAGCAGTCAGAGAAAAGTGACCTTATCTATAGGAAAACAGTGATTGAAATGACTGAATTTCTCATCAGAAATCACAGAGGGCAGAAAGAAACATCACATCATGTTTAAAGTGCTGAAATAAAAATGTGGAATCCTGTATCCAGTGAAAATATCCTTGAAAGTGAAATGAAGACATTCTCAGATGAAGGAAAACCAAGAGAACAGACCTTCTAAGAAATAGCTAGTTAAGGAAATTCCTTGGGAAAATGGGAAATAATACAAGAAGGAAATTTAGAATATCAGGAATGGAGGAGGTGGTAAATATAACAGAATTTTTTTCTTGAATTATGAAACAATGATTCACCATTGAAATCCCAAGTAAAACGTTGTCTGATGGGAATTTTCAGTGTATTTAGATGTATATATAACAGAGTCTATAAAAAGGAGATGATGAGGAAACCTATATGGTGGTATGGAAGGCAGAATAATCTGTGGGTGTCCAGCCCCGGTGGATCCAGGGTGATTCGAAGGAAAGATGGATAGGCGAGGGAAAAACTTATTTATTTAGAGATATAAGATTAGATTAGGAAAAAATAGTATAGTAGGAAATTTAGGTGGAGAAAAAGAGGCTGAATAACTTGGTTTACGGGGAAAACCAATAAAACCTCGAGACAAGAGGTTTATATCATCTACGTTAGGCCACCGGTGCCCACTTGAATATCGGGGGGGTGCTCTGCCTTGGGCTCCCCCTCGCATGGATCTTAGAAGCTGGGACAAGTAAGTAGACATGGCGAGCCTCTCCACTCCAGATGG
Organism: Capra hircus; assembly: GCF_001704415.2. Taxonomy (NCBI): domain Eukaryota; kingdom Metazoa; phylum Chordata; class Mammalia; order Artiodactyla; family Bovidae; genus Capra; species Capra hircus. The sequence goes on along the minus strand of NC_030828.1, from coordinate 12,058,023 downwards.
GAATTCAGCTGAAAAAGGGGAGAAAAGAACGACATGGGGAAGCCCAGCATCTGTTCAAGACTCCAGAACTTTATTTTTCAAAATTGGCTTATATACCCCAAGTTGTACATAAAGAAATAGTGGAATATGCAGAGTTATGCAGGGGCAGCAGTCCTGACCCTCATTGAGACAAACAAGGCTTTCTTTTTGCATACCCTCCCATATACAAAAGGTCTCAGGTGGTTTACATTATCTTCTGGCCAAGAGGCCTGCTAACATTTTTATGGCTCTCTTCCTGGATAACTGTCTATCAACCAGAAAACTCCTTTTCCCTAGAAGTGTCTTTTCTTTACTCTGCATCACCCTCAAAGTACTAAATAAAGTTACATTCCTGTAGAACAAAGGTGCAGTGGGTTATAACAAGGAAAGTACTTAACTCAAAGATCTGATGTTGCTAATACCAGGTCTACTACCTGTTTTTCTATACACCAACTATATCTAAAAATAAAGGAAATGAAAATTTGGCAGCAAGTATTGGCTCAACAAATGAAACCTTTAATCAGTTCTATTCTAATGATTTTGACTCCTCGGAAGCCCCTACATTCCTAGGATGTTTTAAGCTTCCTGTGCCTCCTGCGGTCAGGAGGCCTCAAACAATCACATGCACAGCTGTACGAGTCCTGCAGGCAGGCTAGACAGCCATCAGGGGGGTTTTTGGATTGAAACACTCGTATTATGCCCAGGAGATTTATTATCTAAAAGCTCTAATTTTTTCCGGAAAAAGGTGGTGGGGGGACAGCCCCCTGTTAATGACAGAAGAGTAGGTGGAAAGCATAACACAGTAAAGCAGGCAGACTCTGGTCTTGCGGGGTGGATGCTCAGGAAATTCCAGGGGGAACCCCTGAAGCTGATCACGTCCTTGCATTTTGTCAGGCTTCCTTCCACATGACCTTGTCACGAGCGGGATTCTTCATGCTGGCCCCCTGCAATAGTCTACTTCCTGCCCCCCACAAATGTCCACATTCTGTTACCCAAATTCTGTGAATATGGTACAATAAATGGCAAAAAGAACTTTGTAGATGCGATTATGGCTGTAAATCTTGAGACGTGCTGTCCTGATGGAGGCAGTTATATCATGAATTCTTAAGAATGAAAGAGGAAGGCAGAAGAGAGGGTCAGAGAGATGTAGTATTGAGGATGATTTTCCTTGCTGGTGGTGGCGTTAAAAGTGGAGAAGAGGGCCCAGGCATGTGGGCAGCCTCCACAGCTGCAAAAGGCCCTCCACGGTCAGCCAGCAAGAGAATGAGAACTTTTTGGTCTGGAATGACCGAGAGACAGATTTATCTCTGGAGCTTTCAAGAAATTATGCAGTCTTGTCAACACCTTGGTTTAATTTAATGAAATATATATTAGACCTCTGGCCTCCAGAATTGAACAATAATGAATTTATCTTAATAAGCCACTAAGATTGTAGTTTTTTATAGCAGCCGTAGGAAACAAACGCATGTGGTTTGGTTTTTCTATTCTGGTTGGAGTGCTGAACTATTGATTCCAAGTAAGGGGTAAAAGGTTAACTCTGCATGTTGTAATCCCTAGATCAACCACTAAAAATTTACACAAAAATATAGTAAAAAAGAATGATAATTTGAGTTAAAATGGAACGCTAAATAAACCTAACCAATGCAGGTAAGGGGAACTAGAACAAGCCGTAGAGGAAACACACAGGAAACAAAATGCTCAACCTAAGTACAAACATATCATCACATTAGATATTAATGGTCTACAAAGTGAAAGTCGCTCAGTCGTGTCCGACTCTTTGCGACCCCATGGACTATACAGTCCATGGAATTATCCAGGCCAGAATACTGGAGTAGGTAGCCGTTCCCTTCTCCAGGGGATCTTCCCAATGCAGGGACTGAACCATTACTAGCTGAGCGACAAGGGAAGCCCTTAATGGTCTGAACCAACTAAAGGATAGAGATCTTCAGATTGTATTTAAATAGCAAGAAGACAGCTGTGTTAGTTGTAACATGTTTGCGGATAACAACAGGCCTTCAACATACAGAGGCAAAAAATGATATAACTGATAGGAGAAGTAGACAAATTCACAATTATAGTTGAAAAGCAAACACCTCTCTTTAAGTAGCATAAGGAGTTGAGGATAACAAGAACTAAACCATCAACCAACTAGACTAACGGACACCTATATAACACTCGGGGCTTCCCTGGGGGCTCAGTGATAGGGAGTTCACCTGCCATTGCAGGAGACGTGGGTTCGATCCTGGGTCGGGAAGATCCCCTTGAGAAGGGTGCAGCACCCCACTCCAGTATTCTTGCCTGGGAAATTCCATGGACAGAGGAGCCTGGTGGGCTACAGTCAGTGGGGTCACGAAAGAGTCAAACACAACTTAGCAACTAAGCAACAGCAACAATATAACACTCCACTAAAGGCAAATGGACTAAAATATTTTCAGATGAATGTGGAAACAAGCATTTTGAACCTATGTGCAAGTTTAACTGTAAGATGTGAATTAAATAATGTATTTGTGTCCTGCTAATGTGAGGTATGTTTATGTTTACAGTAGCATTTTTAAAAGCAGCAAAGAATTGTAAAACATTTTTAAAATTTAAAGCTGAATGACCCAATATTATATAATTGAAATAATGATAATTTTAAAGCTGGAGAACAGTATATTAAAAATTTACTCTTTGTGAAGCAGTTTTTTAATTGTTTTATATGGACAAATTCATTCAGTTCTCACAAGAGCCCTGTGAGGTAGTTATGGTTAAATTTATGTATAAAATGGAAATAAAACCAGTACAGTATTTTAAAGCAATTATCTCCAAATTAAAAATAAATTTTTAAAAAAACTAAAAAAAGGAAACTGTAATGAGACACAGAACTCTAAAGTGACTTAAGATATCAAAATATGACATTATGATGGTATCATCAGTAGGAATGAAAACAAACATAGCTTTTCCTGACTGCCCTTTCTCTGCATCAGATACTCAGACACTGGGGCTTTATCTTATTTTGTTTTTAAGCTGGGTGATATATTCCCTAATGAATAGGTGAAAAATTGAGATTTAGTGTGATAGTATACCTGAGAAGAACATAAAAAATTAAAATTGCAGCTTGTGGAGTCTGTCTCTAGGATCCAAGGTCTTCATCTCTGCATTGCCTGTTGAAGATACCAAGTTCATCCTTCGAGCTGATGGCCATCAGTCCAGAGCTGGGGGGCTGTCACCTAGTCCTGATCTTCAGCAGGGACCTCCCAATGACTCTATCCTGGGCTGGGTATAAACGCATGGAGTCCTTGATTTTGGAAAATGCTTTTTATCGTAGCTCTTAGCCTTTTTTGTCATTAGACAAATGTGACACTTGAGTATAGGCCAGCTTAGACTGACTTGACCACACTGTACTCTTTCATATTGAAAAGATGTATCATGAGGCACTTGATACGTTGGATGAGGGTTATGGCACCAAATTTGATTTTAATCCAATTTCCTAATAAGTCCAACCTATTATGTCTTAAATTACTCCCTTTCCTGCATAGCATTCAGCAGACTGTATTGTATTTGTTGGGGAAGCATTCCTGTCACTCAGACCTGTTTGTGGGAAACATTTTCTCTCTTTCATTCTCCAACTGAAGCTCTGAAGGTTGCTTTTCTTAGGATTTCCATTGTAGAAGCTTTCATAGTTCTTCTGGTCTGGTACATTGGACTAAGGGCAGACCTCTCACTTTTATAAATGTTTTCCTCTTTAGTTACCCTTATTTTAATATAAAATTTGAAGATACTAGTTGGAATCCTAGTTGATATGAGTGTGTATTTGTCCTTCAAAATGCACACTTAACTCTAGAAAGGGAGATGATAAAATTACAGCAGGATTGGCAAACCATAGTCTGTTGCCTGTTTTTATAAATAAAGCTTTACTGGGACCGTAGGTACGCTTTCATTTCGGTATCATGCATGTCTCCTCTGGTGTCAGAGCAATAGGATTAAGTAGTTTGAACTGTCTCACTCTCAGACTATGTTTACTAACTGGCCTTGTTCAGAAATTGTTTGCTGACTGTGGGTTTAGAAACAGAAAGGCATTCTCTTGAACATAATGGTTAAAAGATGCTATTATTTTTCTAGTAAATGTCTTTTGCTCTGCTTTCTTTTGAGAGAAAGAAGCCTTTTGTAATTATTTATTTTTATTCTTTTTTTCCAAGATTTATGAAGATATAATTGACAAGTAGAAATTGCATATATTTAAGATATATGGTGGTCAATTTAATTCACATATATATTACAAAATGATTACCACAATCAAGTTAATATCTCCCATCACTTCTTGTATTTACCATTTTTATGTGTGTGTTTGTGTAGGGGGATAGAAACCTAAAGATCTATACCCTTAGCAAATTTTAAGGGTACATGGTGTTTATAAAAATAAAAAAGACAAAGAGATGAGTGTTGTTGAGGGTGTGGAAAATTGGGAACTCTTACATACTGCTGATGGAGATATACATTGTTACGTGTGCTAAGTCGCTTCAGTTGTGTCTGACTCTTTGTGTTCCTATGGGCTGTAACAGGCTCCTCTGTCCATGGGATTCTGCAGGCAAGAATACTGGAGTGGGTTGCCATGCCTTCCTCCAGGGATCTTCCCCACTCAAGGATCGAACTCCCGTCTCCTGCATTGACAGGCGGGTTCTTTAATACTAGTGCCACCTGGGAGGCCCACTCTGCACCTTTAAAGACCCACAGTTTAAACCTAAATACATACATATAATCTGTAAAAAAAATTAACTATGTTGAACCTGTGAAACTGAAAAGGAGTCTCCTTAAAACCAGGATCCCCTATTGAATTTATGGTTAATCTCTCTATCCCACATTTGATTCATTTCTTTCTCCCATTTAACTTCAATCCTATGCTAACAGAACACCAATCAGCCAGCACTCAGATGACTAAAATTACTGCTATTGATTACATCTTTGCGAGTGTGCTAAGTCTCCTCAGTTGGGTCTGACTCTCTGCGACCCTATGAACCATAACCTGCCAGGCTTGTCCATCCATGGGATTCTCCAGGCAAGAATATTGGAGTGAATTCCCACTTCCTCCTCCAGGGGATCTTCCTGACCCAGAGATAGAACCTGCATCTCATTAACTGTACATCGGTATAGTTATGGAAATCGGTATGGAGGTTCCTTATAAAAAGTGAAAACTACAATTAAACCAGCTATCCTATTTGTGGGTATATATTCAAAGAAAATGAAATCAATGTCTCCAAGGGAACTCTGCATCCCTTTTTCTCTGCAACATTATTCACAGCAGCCAGGATATGAAAAAAAACAAGTAGCCGTTGAAGGATGAATGGTAAGAAAATGTGGTACACATGCACATCAGTCCAGCTCAGTCCAGCCGCTCAGCCGTGCCCGACTCTGTGCGACCCCATGAATCGCAGCACGCCAGGCCTCCCTGTCCATTACCAACTCCCGGAGTTCACTCAGACTCATGTCCATCGAGTCGGTGATGCCATCCAGCCATCTCATCTTCTGTCGTCCCCTTCTCCTCCTGCCAATCCCTCCCAGCATCAAAGTCTTTTCCAACGAGTCAACTCTTCACATGAGGTGGCCGAAGTACTGGAGCTTCAGCTTTAGCATTGTTCCCTCCAAAGAAATCCCAGGGCTGATCTCCTTCAGAATGGACTGGTTGGATCTCCTTGCAGTCCAAAGGACTCTCAAGAGTCTTCGCCAACACCGCAGTTGAATCAAAAGCATCGATTCTTTGGTGCTCAGCCTTCTTCACAGTCCAACTCTCACATCCATACATGATCACTGGAAAAGCCATAGCCTTGACTAGACGGACCTTTGTTGACAAAGTAACGTCTATGCTTTTCAATATGCTATCTAGGTTGGTCATAACTTTTCTTCCAAGGAGTAAGCGTCTTTTACTTTGTCACCATCTGCAGTGATTTTGAAGCCCAAAAAAATAAAGTCTGACACTGTTTCCACTGGGAAACCCTCATCTATTTCTCATGAAGTGATGGGACCAGATGCCATTATCTTCGTTTTCTGAATGTTGAGCTTTAAGCCAACTTTTTCACTCTCCTCTTTCACTTTCATCAAGAGGCTTTTTAGTTCCTCTTCACTTTCTGCCATAAGGGTGGTGTCATCTGCATATGTGAGTTTATTGATATTTCTCCTGGCAATCTTAATTCCAGCTTGTGCTTCTTCCAGCCCAGCGTTTCTCATGATGTACTCTGCATAGAAGTTAAATAAGCAGGGTGACAATATACAGCCTTGACTCCTTTTCCTATTGGAACCAGTCTGTTGTTCCATGTCCAGTTCTAACTGTTGCTTCCTGACCTGCATATAGGTTTCTCAAGAGGCAGTTCAGGTCATCTGGTATTCCCATCTCTTCCAGAATTGTCCACATTGTATTGTGATCCACACAGTCAAAGGCTTTGGCACAGTGAATAAAGCAGAAACAGATGTTTTTCTATGATCCAGCGAATGTTGGCAATTTGATCTCTGGTTCCTCTGCCTTTTCTAAAACCAGCTTGAACATCTGGAAGTTCACAGTTCACGTATTGCTGAAGCCTGCCTTGGAGAATTTTGAGCATTACTTTACGAGCATGTGAGATGAGTGCAATTGTGCACTCCTTTTCTCCTTTGCTTTTCAATGGGATAGTTATTGAGTCCTAGAAAGAAGGAAATTCTGCCATTTGCAGCAATGAGTAAATTAATCTGGAGTGAAATAAGCCAGACTCAGAAAGCAGTCCTTTTATGAAAACATTTTTTATGTCAGTCTCATAGTTTTATTTATTTATTGCTTTAACTTTTCTGTTAACTACTCCGATTAAAGAGATCGCTAAGATTCAGTTCCTTAAGTGTTTTTCCTTACACTTGTGAAGTGAAGTGAAGTCGCTCAGTTGCGTCTGACTCTTTGTAACCCTGTGGACTGTAGTCCACCAGGCTCCTCCGTCCATGGGATTCTCCAGAAAAGAGTGCTGGAGTGGGTGGCCATTCCCTCCTCCAGGGGATCTTCCAGACCCAGGGATTGAACCCGAGTCTCCCACATTGCAGGCAGATGCTTTGCCCTCTGACCCACCAGGATAGATGTTCCTAATTATTTTTTTGTAGATGTTACCGATTAAAAGTTTTGGTCTTGATCACTTAGTGGGAAGGGTAAGAGTCTTTGAGTCACATTTCTCCCTTTGATGTGCTCTGACAGCGCAGAGAAGCTTCATATCCTTTCTCCGTGTCTTCTGTTTCCTAGGAGTCACTGAAGTGTCCCGCAGAGACGCATTCTTCCTCAGAGGGACTGCCTGAGTCTTCATGCAGCCATGGATCCGGATAAACCATCTGTCTGGGGCTCATTAAAGCAGCGGACCAGGCCTTTGTTGATCAACCTGAGCAAGAGGAAGCTGAAGAAGACCTCGAGCAAAACCCTGGAATTACGGGCCCAGCATCACCTGGACCGCCGCCTGAGCCTGTCCGTCCCGGACCTCCTGGAGGCTGAGGCCCTGGCCTCCGAGGGGCGGCCTTACTGCGGCCCCCAGTCATCCTACACCTCGGTGCCCAGCAGCCTGTCGACGGCTGGCATTGTTCCCAAGAGCAGCAGTAGCTCTTTGAAACAGTCTGAGGAAGAACTGGATTGGAGTCAGGAAGAAGTGGGCCCCTTCCACATGGAAACAGACTCTGAGGAGACCTTCACGTCTCCTGCCGAGGACAGGAGGGCTTCCAGCAACGGCACCTTGGGTCTGCTCCAGAAAACGCCCTCTGCAGAGGATGCCTCTGAAGGGCCAGAGGTGAGGCCCGGCCTGGGCGCTTTCCTGTTTTTCTTCTTTCTAAGTGCATTCAGTGCCCTTGGAAATTTTGGTTGGGATTTATTTTTGTGGTTAGTTTGGACAGAGAGGATGTCATTTATAACCATTTATATGAAGGTAATATTGATTGTACCCAGTGTTCCCCTTCGTTTGGGGGTTGACCTCTGTGTATCTTAAAAGTATTACAAATGACCTTCCTAGAACACTTTAAGGCATTAAAAGCCCCGTTGGATGTGTTTTCATTTTTCCATCTCCTGGCAAAGAAATCAAGAGCATAACTTTCCCTTTAACTTTTTGCTGAAATGTGTGTCTGATTCTGTCTCTCTGTCTCCTCCATTGCCCGGTCCTACCCACAGACAAAAGTGCACATTCACATTCCTAAAATATGTAGGAATATATGTATCTCCTTTTGACTGCCAAATAATTAGACTCTGTGCCCCCAGTGCAGGGGCCTGGGTTCGATCCTTTGTTAGGGAACTAGATCCCACATGCTGCAACTTAGAGTTTGCATGGTGCAGTTAGAAGATCCTGCATGGTGCAGCTAAGACCAGCGAACTCAAATGAATGAATGAATACCAAATATCTAAAAAAAAGCCAAACACTGATGGAAACAAATTCTTATCCTTTCAGAAATTTTTATAAAGCCTTAGTATTTCTTTATGATAACATATGCAAATATAATTGTGAGACAAATACTACATTTCTAGGATGAATTTAATTTAAATGTAGTTACGAGGTTACCAAGCTATGATTTGGATCGTCAATTTGATCAGTTATTTTTTAAAATAGCTCCCATTAATGGCACATGAAGTAGGTTTTTCAGTGTTCAGGTAATGGCTTAATTTTTCTATATTTGAGTTTAGTATTCTAATTGTGTAGAAAACTGGTCATTCAACTAGGATTTTTGATTTTATTTTTAGAACCAAAGCCTATTAATTATGCCATTTGTTCATATGTCATTGGAGGATGGGATTGTGGATATTTGAAGGCCTTATTTTTGGGGAAGCATTACCAGTTAGGATACTATTAACCATTAAATGACACCTATTTGTTTCATTACCATTAACATTTATGAAGCCCTTTTTGTAAAAATTTTGTGATTTTTTTTTTACTATTATTTGCAAAGTTGAAATATGTTTCCATTAACCAAAATATAAATTGAGTTATTAAACATAATTCATAATTGGTAGTTGAGTATGAAGGAGGTAAGATGTTAAATTATATACTCAGGTTAATCTTATTTTCTTGCTATTTATTAACTGACCAGGAAAAAATAGATGGGTTCCTTGGCCTTGATAGGCTAACAAACTCAAATTAGAATAAGTTGTTTTAAAAGTTAGTGCTGTTAAACTGTTTCACTGACTATACATATTTAGTGCCTACTCTATCAGTCCCATGGACAGAGGAGCCTGCAGGGCTACACACCATAGAGGCACAGAGAATCGGACACGACTGAATCGACTTAGCACGCACGTGCTATCTGGGGCACCATAGAGGGTCTGTTGTAAAGAAGAGATGGTTAAGAACGTAACTCTGCCGTCAGGATTGGGTCCATTGGGACATAGTTTTGCACAGCATTAAGTGTAGCGTAAGAGGTAAACCAACATCAGGACTGAGTGTGCATCCAAGCCTTTGTCCCGGCCGCTCAGTGAGCCGAGATCATATGGCGGGATCCAGGGACATGTCCTGTGGGAGGCAATACGCAGGCTGGCATAGAGGATAAGTAGGATTTGACAGGTAAGGCAATATGACAAACACAGGCCTGAGGTGTGGGTGTGGGTGTGGGTGTGGGTGGTTTAGTCACTCGTGTCTGACTCTGTGACCCTATGGACTGTTGCTTGCCAGACTTCTCTGTCCATGCAATTTCCCAGGCAAGAATACTGGAGTGGGTTGTCATTTCATTCTCCAGGGGATCTTCTTGGCCCAGGCATCAAATCCAGGTCTCCTGCATTGCAGGGGGATTCTTTACCAGCTGAGCCACCAGGAAAGCCCCAGTATGGAGGGGAGGCCAAAGGTGGGAAGCATTCTGCTCTGCCTGGAACGAAGGCATGGGGAGCTTTCTGATGTGGTGTGTGTGATGTGTGTGTAGTGGCAATGGGCTGTGCTGAGGGCTGGTCAGTGATATGATGGCGAATGGATGGATGCAGATGGGTGGTTGGTAGTGATTATTCTATCTTTTACCATCAATGCAAAAAAGCCTGGATCAAGTACAGTTTTTTTAAGAGTAGATAATTCCGGGTAATCTGATGAAACTCAGCCATTAAGCAAACAGCAGTAACAACAACAAAAACTTCTTGCTTGGGAAAGAATCTTCTGCCTGTTTTTTCCTGCCGTAAGCATAATTGGCGTAGACTGAGGCTGTATCTTCCTTCTGTGGCCACTCATTGCCACTTGGCAGCGTGGTGAGCTGTCTGCAGAGGATGGAGAGACTGGGCTGCAGCTCATCAGACCTGTAGGATCACTTGTGGTCAGCTGCAGTACTCACCTACTCGCCCCGCCTCCCCATGTATTCTCTGGGCTTCTTACTACCTGAGGATCCATGCTGCAGAAGTGAGCCCCTCCCTTGCTAATGTTTTGCACTAGGCTATGTTAACTGGAGGGTGGGTGTGACTAGAGGAGTCTTGTCTAACTTGTTTTGGTTTTCTCAGGGCCCAGCTCCATGCCTGGCCCCCTGGTAGGTGCTCAGTCTTGTTCTTCGTTTTTTTTTTTTTTTTTTAAATACAGAAATTGGTGATGGCAGTATATGCATTCAGGTTCCTAAGGCTCTTCTTGGTGTTTTCTCTTCATTTTGTGGTTTGAAGTCATGTCTTCTTGGACTGATCCTTCAATATCATGTAATGTCCTTCCTTGTCTCTTATAATATCCTTTAAGTCTGTTTTGTCTGATGTGGTAATTGCTATTCCAGCTTTCTTGTGATTTCCATTTGCATGCAATATCTTTTTCCGTCCCCTCACTTTCAGTCTGTATGTCTCCCTAGGTCTGAAGTGGGTCTCTTGTGGACAGCAGGTATATGATTCTTCTTTTTTTATCCATTCAGACAGTCTTTGTCTTTTGGTTGGAGCATTTAATCCGTTTATATTTTGAGTAATTATTGGTGTGTATATATATTCCTTTTGGCATTTTATTAATTGTTTTAGGTTTGTTTTTGTAGGTCTTGTTCTTCTCTGTGTTTCCTTTCTAGAGACATTTGTTGTAAAGCTGTTTGGTGGTGCTGATTCCCTTAATTTTTGCTTACCTGTAAAGCTTTTGATTTCTCCCTCTATTTTGAATGAGATCCTTTCTGGGTAGAGTAATCTTTCTTGTTAGGTTTTTGCCTTTCAGTACTTTAGATATGGAGAAGGCAATGGCACCCCACTCCAGTACTCTTGCCTGGAAAATCCCATGGATGGAGGAGCCTGGTGGGCTACAGTCCATGGGGTCGCTATATCCTGCCACTCCCTTCTGGCCTGCAAAGTTTCTGCTGATAGATTAGCTGTTAACCTTGTGGGAATTCCCTTGTATGTTACTTATTGCTTTCCCCTTGCTGCTTTTAATATATTTTCTTTGTAATTAATTTGTTAGTTTGATTAATATGTGTTTTGGCATGTTTCTCCATGGGTTTTTTCCTTTATGGGACTCTGTGCTTTTTTGGACTTGATTGACTATTTCTTTTCCATGTTAGGGAAGTTTTTGACTATAGTCTCTTCAAATATTTTCTGAGACTCTTTGACTTTTTTGTCTTCTGAAACCCCTATAATTTGAATGTTGATACATTTAATGTTTTCCCAGAGGTCTCTGAGACTGTCTTTAATTATTTTCATTCGCTTTTCTTTATTCTGCGCTTTGCTAGTTATCTCCACCATTCAACCTTCCAGCTCATTTATCTGTTCTGCCTCAGTTATTCTGCTGTTGATTCCTTCCAGAGTATTTTTAATTTCTGAAATTTCACTGTTCATCACTGCTTGTTTATTCTTAATTTTTTCTAGGTCCTTGTTAACTATGTTAAGTGATTCTTGCATTTTCTCTATTCTATCTTGAGATTTTGGATCATCTTTACTATTATAACTGAAGTCTTACAGGTAGTTTGCCTGTTTTCTCTTCATTCATCGGGTCTTGTGGGTGTTTACCTTGTTCCTTCATCTGCACAATATTTTTGTCATTTCATTTTGGCTGACTCACTGTGTTTGAGGTCTCCTTTCCCCAGGCCGTAGAGTCATAGTTCTTCTTGCTCCTGGCCTCTGCCCTTAGTGGGTTAGGTTGGGCCAGTGGCTTGTGTAGGCCTCGTGTTGGAGAGTTGCTGTCTAACACAGGGAGCTTAGCCGAGAGCTCTGTAATGACTTAGAAGGGTGGTATGGAGCCTCAAGAAGGAGGGAATTATGTGTACTTCTGACTGGTTCACATTGTTGTACAGCAGAAACCAACACAGCATTGTAAAACAGTTACCTCCAATTAAAAACTTTTTTAAAAGTCAGAATTTTTGGAGTTTTGTTGGAAAAAAACTAATCATATGGTCAGTGAACACTTTTTATATAGTTATGACTGAAAATATAGAGAGATTTAGAAAGGTGTAGAGCCCAAGTTCAATACTCATTTAAAATCTGAATTTGTTATCAGTGAATTAAAATTCTTTGTTGAAATATAGTTGATTTTCACTGTTGTGTTAATTTTTGCTGTACAACAGAATGATTCAGTTTTATATATATATATATATATATATATATTCACATTCTTTTTTTTAAATACTCTTTTCCATTATGATTTGTTACAGGATATTGAATACAGCTCTTTGTGCCATACAGTTGGACCTTGTTTTGATCCATTCTGTATATAAAAGCTTGCATCTCCTACCTACAACCTCCCATTCCTTCCCTTCCCCACCCACTTACCCATGGCAACCACAAGTCTGCCCTTACATATTTTTTAAATGAATGGGAGTCCTGCTGAAGCCATGTGATCTGTGAGGGAACATTTCATGCAAAGATGGGCACAATAGAGGACAGAAACGCTATGGCCCTAACAGAAAATATTAAGAAGAGGTGTCAAGAATACACAGAAGAACTATACAGAAAAGATCTTAATGACCCGGATAACCATGATGGTGTGACCACTCACCTAGAGCCAGACATCCTGAAATGTGAAGTCAAGTGGGCCTTAGGAAATATCACTTTGAACAAAGCTAGTGGAGGTGTTAGAATTCCAGCTAAGTGATTTCAAGTCCTAAGAGATGATGCTGTGAAAGTGCTGCACTCAATATGCCAGCAAATTTGGAAAACTCAGCAGTAGCCACAGGACTGGAAAAGGTCAGTTTTCATCCCAATCCCAAAGAAGGGCAATGCCAAAGAATGCTCAAACTACCGCACAATTGCACTCATCTCACACGCTAGGAAAGTAGTGCTCAAAATCCTTCAAGCTAGGCTTCAACAGTATGTGAACCAAGAACTTCCAGATGTACAAGCTGGATTTAGAAAAGGCAGATGAATCAAAGATCAAATTGCCAAAATCCACTGGATCATAGAAAAAGCTAGCGAATTCCAGAAAAACATCTACTTTTTCTTCATTGACTAGGCTAATGCCTTTGACCGTGTAGACCACAACAAACTGTAGAAAATTCTTAAAGAGATGGGAATACCAGACTGCCTTACCTTGCTCCTGAGAAACATGCATGCAGGTCCAGATGCAACAGTTAGAAGTGGACATGGAACAACAGATTGGTTCCAAATTGGGAAGAGGGGTGCATCAAGGCTGTATATTGTCATCCTGCTTATTTAACTTACAAGCAGAGTACATCATGTGAAATGCTGGGCTGGATGAAGCACAAGCTGGGATCAAGATTGTGGGGAGGAATATCAGTAACCTCAGATATGCAGATAACACCACCCTTATGGCAGAAATTAAGAGGAATTAAAGAGCCTCTTGATGAAGATGAAAGAGGAGAGTGAAGAAGCTGGATTAAAAATCAGCATTCAGAAAATGAAGATCATGGCATTGGGTTTCATTACTTCATGCCAGATAGATGGGGAAAGAATGAAAACAGTGATAGACTGTATGTTCTTGGATTCCAGAATCACTGTGGATGGTGACTGCAGCCATGGAATTAAAAGACACTTGCTTCTTGGAAGAAAAGCAATGACAAACCTCGATAGCATATTAAGAAGCAAAGACATTGCCTACAGAGGTCCATATAGTCAAGGCTATGGTTTTTCCAGTGGTCATGTATGGATGTGAGAGTTGGACTCTGCAGAAAGCTGAGCACTGAAGAACTGATGCTTTCTGTTCCATCCCTCACCCCCTTGGGAAAGCTATCCGTGAAATAAGCTACACCAAGGATACCGGCAATTGTTAATTTTGTTGTACACTGGGTATGTCACATGCCAACCCATACTTTCCTCATTTCCCACCCATTTTATAAAAGCAATAGCATGCTGTCTGCTACACATTAGAAGAATCAGATAAACCAGATCTGAGACAAGGATTGTTGTTGTTGTTCAACCGCTCAGTCATGTCTGACTCTTTGCAACCCCATGGACTGCAGCATGCCAGGCTTCCCTGTCCTTCACTATCTCCCAGAGTTTGCGCAAACTCATGGCCATTCAGTCAGTGATGGCATACAACCATCTCAGCCTCTGTCGTCCCCTTCTCTTCCTGCTTTCAATCTTTCCGAGTATCAGGGTCTTTTCAAATGAGTCAGCTTTTCCCATCAGGTGGCCAAAGTATTGGAGCTTCAGTTTCAGCATCAGTCCTTCCAATGAATATTCAGGGTTAATTTCCCAAGGGGGTGAGGGATGGAACATCCGTGGTCTGAGGCCTGCACTGGGATTTGTCTCACTTGCTAATGAAGCCGAGATTCTTAATGTCCTAGGGATAGGCTTCCTCTCCTGTCTACAGGGTTCAAAGGGCAGGTCATTTTGCGACACTTCCACGTGAGACTTGTCCCTTTTTATGACTGACATTTTATTAGTTGTGCCTTTTTTCATTCAAGGTGATAGCCTATCATGGTTGCCTGGCAACCAGATCGCCCCCTGTATGTGACTGTGTATGTACCCCCTCTGATGGATGACACTCTTTCCCGTTGCTCTCAGCACCATGACTCGGGGCTCGAGATGCTAAAAGGGCATCTCATGCTGTTGCCCCACACCACCACCACCACTGTGTGTTTGGCCAGCAGTGTAGAAGTCAGCCTCTCTTGTTAGCCTGGAAGAGCAGAGATGATGTCTTCTTCCGTTTTTTCCCCAGTCTTTCTGCAAACCGAACTTATGTAAAATATATTGATTCACTTTGTGTCTGAAGTTGACTGCTGTGTGCTGGCGGGGGTGGGGTGCATAGAAATTCAGTTTGCTTGGGAGAAATGCTGATCCATGGAGACCTTGAGTGGGTAGGTGAGTTTTGAAAGTGAAAGAAAGTGAAGTCGCTCAGTCGTGTCCAAATCTTTGCGACCCTGTGGACTATAGACCGCCAGGCTCCTCTGTCCATGGGATTTTCCAGGCAAGAGTATTGGAGTGGGTTGCCATTTCCTTCTCCAGGGGATCTTCCCAACCCAGGGATCGAACCCGGGTCTCCTGCATTGCAGGCAGACGCTTTATCCTCTGAGCCACCAGGGAAGCCCCAGGTGAGTTTTGAAGGCATTCCCAAATGTCTCCTCTTACATGAAGAAGATAAAATTAGGGAGACTCAAAGGGAGAGTCATTTATTTTTTCTTCTATCTTGCTGTTTTTTGTTTTTTTTTTTTTTTGCTTCTTTCTCCTATCAGCATTCCCCCAAGAAGATATTTTACAAGGTACTTTTTCGTGGTTAAGAATTTAGAAAATACAGAGTCACCTCTGGTTCTCGTCCTTGGTGTTGATGATGGAGTTGAGACGAGACCCAATTACTGGAAACAGTGACCAGCACTCTGAGGCAATCTCTAGACAGTGTGAGATAACGAGCCATTTGAGGTGAAAGGGGAGCAGAGAGATTGCTCTGAGTATGTGGCCGGAAAGGCCTGAAGCGGATGCATTTTGAGGTTAAGACTCAGATAGGTGGCGAATAAATCCAGGTAGTTAAGGTTGTTGTTTATGACGCTAGAAAAATAGAATTAGCTCATAGCCCAGTATGTGGCAATTGCAAGCGCCCAATGAGGACTCACTGCTAAGATTATGGTTGTATTTATTACTGTTATTATTTTTATCATTATGTTTTCAGCATGAAGTCGAGGGCCAAAGAGGTTGAAAGACTTGCCTAATATCCAGCTAGTAAGTGTCAGAGCCAGGAACTTAATCGAGGATTGTTTGAATCTAAAGCCCGTGTGCCAAACTCTGTATGTATCAGGGATTTACAGAAATGTAGACCTGCAGTTCAGGAGAGCTCAGAGCTGGTGATCTAGAAAGAGTTGATCATCAAAGGAAGGTATTTGTGTTTCAGTGTCCACTGTGCCCTTTTAAATCCCCCTATCAGTTACAGTGATGGAATGGTTTATTATCATGGTCTGTAGCCAATAATCCTGAATGGAGGATTAATACCATCCCTGCCCCACCAGCGATGTCACCCCACAATGGGGTCCCTCCTTCCCTAACACTCTGACAGTTGGAGTTTTAAACATCTCACTTTGGTGCAAGCTTATGTGGACAAGTTGAGTGGTTTAGAGGAGTACCTTATTGGGATAGTTCCAGAAACTCTGCTTGGCAACCACAGAGCTTCAGTTTAGTGACCACAGAGAAGCAAGATGGCAAACCACAGAGAGGAAACAACCGACAGCTTGCCGAATTAAACAAGGGCGTCGGTTTCTCGACACTTCAGTTGCTATTGCTGGTACTATTCAGTTGTGTGTTCTTTACTATTTTTGTTTTATGTCAGAAATCATTGCTGAACATACATGATGTCAGTGAGACAAGCATGTAAACCGTGCCCCAGGGTCCTTCATGGAATTGTTTGCATTTTTCTTTTTCCCCTCCCTTCTTCCCATACCTGCTGTGTGCCGATCCTGCCCTGAGACACTGGGAACACAGCGGTCGACAAAGCAGACCACAGTGTATTTCCTCCTGGAGATCCTATTGGAGATGGTGGTGGGCTTCAGATATGTTCAGAAAGTGAGAGATTGGATGGAGAAAAACAAAGCAGAGGAAGCATTTAGGAACGCTGAGATGGAGGTGTGACCCATTTTGAACACAGTGGTCAGGAAATACCTCTTCTGAGAAGAAAACATGTATACAAGACCCAGAGGAGGTGAGAAAGCACGTTGTACACGTGTCGGGAGAAAAGCATTCCTGAAATTCAGAAGAGACAGCATACAGATTCCAGGGAGGTAGGAGTGTGCCTGGTGTATGTCAGAGATAGCACGGAAGAAGTGTGACTGGAGAGGATGGTGGGAGGTGTCAGAGTTACTTCTGAGGCTGTAGCACAGGGGCTTTCCCATCCTGCCAGCTAACTCTGCTACCATAGCAACCACCCGGGATGCTGGATGAGCAGATGCAAAGGTACCCTGTGGGCTGGGAGCTGTGTTTGCTCACAGGCAGGGCAGGATGGATCAATAGCATGAACTGATGCTTGCTGTACCTGCTGTGGACACTGGGAATAGCAATAAGTGAGTTTGCCTCAGATTGGAGTTGTGGAGGAAGCAGGTTCAAGTTAATAAGCTGAGAGAAGAGGGGAAGACAGCTCCATCCTAAGATCTGCCTTGATTGTGTATGTATGTGTGTGTTAGTAGCTACGTCGTGTCTGACTCTTTGTGATCCTGTGAACTGCAGCCCGCCAGGCTCCTCTGTCCATGGGATTGTCCAGGAAAGCATACTGGTTCAGTTCAGTCGCTCAGTTGTGTCCGACTCTCTGCGACCCCATGAACTGCACCATGCCAGGCCTCCCTGTCCATCACCAACTCCTGGGGTTTACTCAAACTTGTGTCCATTGAGTAGGTGACGCCATCCAACTGTCTCATTCTCTATCATCCCCTTCTCCTCTTGCCTTAAATCTTTCCCAGCATCAGGGTCTTTTCAGATGAGTCAGTTCTTCGCATCAGCTGGCCAGAGTATTGGAGTTTCAGCTTCAGCATCAGTCCTTCCAATGAACATTCAGGACTGATTTCCTTTAGGATGGATTGGTTGGATCTCCTTGCAGAAATTTGTGTCCACCAGGACCCAGGAGAAAGGAGCAGTGACCCCACAAGAAACTGACCCAGACTTGCCCGTGAGTGTGCAGGAGCCTCCAGCAGAGGTGTGGACCGGTGGCGGCCTGCTGCAGAGCTGGGGGCGCTGAGTGTAGCCGTGCATGCCTTTTGAAGGAGATCACCATCATCTTCATTACCTCCACCAGTTTTTCCCCTCCTAAATAACAGGGATTGAACACAGCCTCACTCATCAACAGAAAATTGGATTAAAGTTTTACTGAGGATGGCCTTGCTCATCAGAACAAGACCCAGTTTTCCCGTCAGTCAGTCTCTCCCATCAGGAAGCTTCTGTAAGCCTCTTATTCTTCTCCATCAGAGGGCAGACAGACTGCAAAGTACGGTCACAGGAAACTAACCAATCTGATCACATGGACCACAGCCTTGTCTAACTCAACGAAATTATGAACCATGCCCATAGGGCCACCCCAAGAAGGACGAGTCATGGTGGAGAGCTCTGACAAAATGTGGACCACTGGAGAAGGGAAAGGCAAACCACTTCAGTATTCTTGCCTTGAGAACTCCAGAAATAGTATGACAAGGCAAAAAGATAGGACACTGAAAGATGAACTCCCCCAGGTCGGTAGGTGCCCAATATGCTCCTGGAGATCAGTGGAGAAATAACTCCAGAAAGAATGAAGTGACAGAGCCAAAGCATACTAGAGTGGGTTACTATTTCCTCCTCCAGGGGGTCTTCCTGACCCAGGGATCAAACCCACATCTCCTACATCTTCTGCGTTGCAGGCAGATTCTCCATCACTGCACCACTTTGGAAGCCCTACCTTGATGGTCTGTCTGCCATCATAAGAGTGTCGGTGGGGTAGGGATGGTCAGACTGAAGGGGTGGACTTGGGTTACTGACCACCTTCATTGAGTTGTTTTCTTCAGTCTTCCCAAACACATCCACTGTCTTCATAGTAATAAAAAATAATAGAATGGCAACACCGATTTAATAGCACCTCGAGAGGTTCTGTGGAAGGAACTCTGCTGAGTGCTGTGTAAATGTCGTCTCATTGGGCCACACTTTTTGGGCTCACTCTTTATACAGAGATCCTTGTACAGTGACTGGTCCAAAGAAGGAACTTGGGTAGGTATCTTTGAAGGAATGAATTTTTCTCCTCACAGCCTGTAATGGTGATAGATTTTTTTGCCCCTTTGAGAGATGCTCCTGTGGCCGTGAACGTTAAGTGAACTTTTCAAGGCCACAAAGCCAGGACGTAGCAGAAGTGGAATTCAGACTTAGGTGTTTGTGGCTCCAGGGGTTTGTCTACTACTGGTCAGAGCTGACTGTTGTGCATGTCACATGAAGGTTCTGCTTTGAGATTCTCCTGGTTCTGGGTGCAGTTGTGTGCAGTGAAGAGCAGATACCAGGTGAAGGGCTGATTAACCTCTCTTGCTTCTCTTTGGCAACCATCTAGCCTCTTAGCTCTGCCTCTCAATTTGTAAATTGGTGAATTACTAATGACAGCCCATGGACTTCTTTTAAGAAGTTAACAGAAGCGTGTATTTGTTGGTTATGAAGGGCTAGCCAGAATCCCAGGGATGGGGGATCCTGGTGCGCTGTCGTCTATGGGGTCGCACAGAGTCGGACACGACTGAAGCGACTTAGCAGCAGCAGCAGCAGCTAGAGTAAAGAGGGAACCACTGTTATTTTTAAAGTACTTACTGCTAGCAGTCTTGAAAATGGTTACGGAAGGTCAGTGGGCACCTGTTACTGAATGTGGTAAGAGAAGTTCCCTGTACCAAGGTTGGCAGACTTTTTCTGTAAAGGGCTAGGTAAAATACATAGGTACAGCTTGTGAACCATAGCTGTTGCTCTGTCGCAACTACTCAACCCTGGTGTTGTAGCGTGAAATTAGCCAAACAACTAATCTCAAAAATATACAAACAACTTCTGCAGCTCAATTCCAGAAAAAATAAACGACCCAATCAAAAAATGGGCCAAAGAACTAAATAGACATTTCTCCAAAGAAGACATACGGATGGCTAACAAACACATGAAAAGATGCTCAACATCACTTATTATCAGAGAAATGCAAATCAAAACCACAATGAGGTACCACTTCACACCAGTCAGAATGGCTGCGATCCAAAAATCTACAAGCAATAAATGCTGGAGAGGGTGTGGAGAAAAGGGAACCCTCCTACACTGTTGGTGGGAATGCAAACTAGTACAGCCACTATGGAGAACAGTGTGGAGATTCCTTAAAAAATTGCAAATAGAACTACCTTATGACCCAGCAATCCCACTGCTGGGCATACACACCGAGGAAACCAGAATTGAAAGAGACACATGTACCCCAATGTTCATCGCAGCACTGTTTATAATAGCCAGGACATGGAAACAACCTAGATGTCCATCAGCAGATGAATGGATAAGAAAGCTGTGGTACATATACACAATGGAGTATTACTCAGCCGTTAAAAAGAATTCATATGAATCAGTTCTGATGAGATGGATGAAACTGGAGTCGATTATACAGAGTGAAGTAAGCCAGAAAGAAAAACACCAATACAGTATGCTAACACATATATATGGAATTTAGGAAGATGGCAATGACGACCCTGTATGCAAGACAGGGAAAGAGACACAGATGTGTATAATGGACTTTTGGACTCAGAGGGAGAGGGAGAGGGTGGGATGATTTGGGAGAATGACATTCTAACATGTATACTATCATGTAAGAATTGAATCGCCAGTCTATGTCTGATGCAGGATACAGCACGCTTGGAGCTGGTGCATGGGGATGACCCAGAGAGATGTTAGGGGGAGGGAGGTGGAAGGGGGGTTCATGTTTGGAAACGCATGTAAGAATTAAAGATTTTAAAATTTAAAAAAATAAAAATTAAAAAAAAAATAAAATTTATGCAAACGTTAAAAAAAAAAGAAAGTATATAAATATATATATAGGCAATACACAAATAGATACGTGGGGCTGTGCTTCAGTGTTTAAACTTTATAAAGACAACTGTTGGGCCTTAATTTGCTGGTATAGGCAGTGAATATTCACACAGATGCACATACTTATATTTTGTGTATTAGATAATATTTTAAATAATTTTGGGAGTGGGGGAAAATAAATGTGTATACCGTGATTGTATGATCAATAACCTCCTAAAAAGTTATATGAAGATTGCATCCACATAGACTTAGCCATTTGGTAGACGTGAATTTTTCTGAACAGGCATTCTGACTGTGACCTCTGACTGCCGCCTGAGTTGCTTGAATTCCGTCACTGTTTTCAAGCATCACGTAATGGTCTGTCTAGTCATCTGCCTCTGCCCTTCTTGCTACTTCCTTTCCCTGTAGGTATTTGTGTCTGTGACTACACTCTTCCTGAGTACTCACAGTGTTAATGGTGGCTTGGCCCAAAAGGTCATTTGTGTTTTTCCATCACATCTTTTTTTCTTCCTTTATTTATTTTTAATTGAAGGATAATTACAAAGTTGTGTCGGTTTCTGCCATACATCAGCTTGGTTCAGCCATAGGTATTCCTATGTCCCCTCCCTCCCATTATATCCTATGGAAAAACCCAAGCAAACTTTTTGGCCCACCCAATAATAGATGTGGGTTAAGTGATTAATTCCATATGTATTATATATATCATTTGCCATACTCATGTCCTTGGATAGAGTATTTCCCAGAGACCATCCAAGTGACCTTCTCAGCCAACTTGTTACTCTTATTTAGCTTTCCTGCATGTGGGTTTACATCTTCTTCCACTAAAGTTTTAAACAGTCAAATTGTTCACTTTGCTTATTATTAGACTTCCTGTGTATTCGTCGTGGTAAGATCCTTCAGACAGCCACATGGGAAGTGATATTTGTACAAGATCACACATAGTGTAAACAAAAGAAAATGTCGTTTTTTTTCACATCAGTGTCTTTCTCTTAAGATCCTTGGTGACTGGAGATTTTCTTTTCCTTTTTTAAACAATTGACCCATCCATGAGAATATCTTCTCATTTTAATAAGTTTTATATGCAGTTTTGTAAGTTTTACTTTTCCATAAATTATACCTTAAAGCAAGATAAAATGGAAATATTGATGTAAATTTGCTGTCATTAAAAAAAAGAAAACATACGCATACTCACGCACACATGCAAACACACACAAATCCCATTTACCAGAAAGGTGACAGGGAGAGTTGTGTGAGGGATGACTGGCCTTCTGCCAACATGTTAGTGCTGAGTTTCTGGATGTTGTATATAATTAGAGAGCTTTATCATATGAAGACTTTTCATCACTAATGATACTCAAGATTATTTGTCTTTTCCTGAGTATGCCCTTGGAAACATTTGTTTAAAATGGTTGAAACCAGTGCTTAATGGATAAACAAACTATGCTGCTGCTGCTAAGTTGCTTCAGCCGTGTCCGACTCTGTGAGGCCCCATAGATGGCAGCCCAACAGGCTCCCCTGTCCCTGGGATTTTCCAGGCAAGAGTACCGGAGTGGGGTGCCATTGCCTTCTCCGAAACTATAGTACACTCATAATTGTGGAATACCATTCAGCAATTTAAAAAATTGCCAGTTTGAATGGATTTCAGAGGCACTCTGCTGAGTGAAAAATGTTTAGTTCCGTTCAGTTGCTCAGTCGTGTCCAACTCTTTGCGACCCCATGAACTGCAGCATGCCAGGCCTCCCTGTCCATCACCAACTCCCGGAGTTTACCCAAACCCATGTCGATTGAGTCGGTGATGCCATCCAACCATCTCATCCTCTGCCGTCCCTTCTCCTCCTGCCTTCAATCTTTCCCAGCATCATGGTCTTTTCAAATGAGTCAGCTCTTCGCATCAGGTGGCCAAAGTATTGGAGCTTCAGCTTCAACATCAGTCCTTCCAATGAATACCCAGGACTGATCTCCTTTAGGATGGACTGGCTGGACCTCCTTGCAGTCCAAGGGATGCTGAAAAGTCTTCTCCAACACCACGGTTCAAAAGCATCTATTCTTCTGCCCTCAGCTTTCTTTATAGTCCAACTCTCACATCCATACGTGACTACTGGAAAAACCATAGCCTTGACTAGACGGACCTTTGTTGGCAAAGTAATGTCTCTGCTTTTTAATATGGTTATTATTAACCATATTATATGTTATTATATAACCTGTCTAGGTTGGTTATAACTTTCCTTCCAAGAAGTAAGCATCTTTTAATTTCATGGCTACAGTCACCATCTGCAGTGATTTTGGAGCCCAGAAAAACAAAGTCAGCCACTGTTTCCACTGTTTCCCCATCTATTTGCCATGAAGTAATGGGACTGGATGCCATGATCTTTGTTTTCTGAATGTTGAGCTTTAAGCCAACTTTTTCACTCTCCACTTTCACTTTCATCAAGAGGCTTTTTAGTTCCTCTTCACTTTCTGCCATAAGGGTGGTGTCATCTGCATATGTGAGGTTATTGATATTTCTCCCGGCAATCTTGATTCCAGCTTGTGCTTCTTCCAGCATTTCTCATGATGTACTCTGCATAAAAGTTAAATAAGCAGGGTGACAATATACAGCCTTGACACACTCCTTTTCCTATTTGGAACCAGTCTGTTGTTCCATGTCCTGTTGTAACTGTTGCTTCTTGACCTGCATACAGGTTTTGGTGTTAGCCAGTGTCAAAAGTTCGCATACATATGATATTCTGAAAAAAGGTGAAGCTATAGGATAAGAACAGGTCATTTACTGCCATGGAGTAGGGAGAGGAAACGACTAGACCACAATGGGATCACATGCAGGATTTTTTTTGGGGGGGAACCCACTCTAGTACTCTTGCCTGGAAAATCCCATGGATGGAAGAGCCTGGTGGGCTGCAGTCCATGGGGTCGTGAAGAGTCTGACACGACTGAGAAAGTTCACTTTCACTTTTCACTTTCATGCATTGGAGAAGGAAGTGGCATCCCGCTCCAGTGTTCTTGCCTGGAGAATCCCAGGGACGGGGAGCCTGGTGGGCTGTCATCTATGGGGTCGCACAGAGTCGGACACGACTGAAGCAACTTAGCAGCAGCAGCAGCAGTTCTGTGTCCTAATACTGGTGGTAGTTACACAAATACATACATGTATTAAAATGTCGTCATACTATACACACATGTAAGAAGCCAGTTTCACCATGTGTTAACTTTTTTAAGGTAAAATTTAAAAATAAAAATTAGAGTGCTTGATTATGCTTGCTGAGAACAACAACAGAAATCTCAAGATGGCAGATACCAAGTATTCCTATAAGAAAAATACTCATTGTAATTTTTTAATGAAAAAGATACCAATTTGTTAGTTGGTTTACAAAAAAAGCTGAAAATAATGCAGTTTTACTCAATGAAAAATCCTTTGGCTCCATGCAGAACGTAAGGAAATGTTCAGTTATGTGTCCCCCAGCGGCTGTAACCTGGTCCTCCATTGCTTTTGCAGGCTTTTCCTGTCTTCTTTATAGTGATCACTTTCCTTCCTTGGTGTGTATATACAACGGGTGACAGTTACAGGGGCCATGGGAACCATAACTTTAAGTTCTGTGACTTTTCTGTGAGTAAAACCAGCCATCATGTTGAATTAATGTCATTCTTCACATTTAATTTCCATGTTATTCTAAGCGGAAGACTTACCGTGAATTTGAAGGAAAGCCCCATGATCGTTTCTGATAGCAAGTAAATGATGGTGGTGATGTGGGCTCATTTGTCACTTCATGAGCGTTATCATTAGTTGTCACTCCATCAGTTATCATTAAATGCAGGGAGGCCTCTCTTGGGAGAGTGTGTAGGTGTGCTGTTTGAGGAATAATGCTTCTTAGGGAACATTCTCTCTCCTGTTTGGTCGTGGAAGATACTGGGCCTCCTGTTACTGAGTTCATAACCACTCACTCTAAACAGGAATTCTGATCCCAGCACCAGTGGTTTTGCAGAACTGCCTTCAAATAGGATGGATTCAGTGGGGTGTTGATTTGTTTCACGAAACTGGAGACACTAACAGGGTGATCACACAGCAGATGTTACTTGTTGATTCGGCACATGAAGACCTGATCTGGCCATTTTTGGTTTTGCAGATCAGGTAGAGGAGGAATTGCTGAGCTTCTAGGAGGTGACCCCGTGGGAGAGTGCCGTAGTGTAAAAGGCATGAGGAGACATCCTCTGAACTTGAGAGATTTGAGTTTGAAATATTGATCGTCCTCATAAAGCAGCCCGCAGGCTGTCGTGTCTCGCTCTCCTGGGTGTCATTTTACGTGTAACACAGTAGATGTTCACCAACCAGACAAGAGGTGGCTGGAGGCCCGGCTGCTTCCTTCCTTGTCTGCTACTGGGATCAAGCCCACACTGGGAGAGATGGGTGATCGTGGTCCTTCCACAGCTGGGGCTTCCCGTGACTGAAGTGCTGGGGTCCTTAGAGCAAGGTCCAAGTGCTTGCCATCACCCTGGGTCCTGAATGAAATGTATTCACAGTTGAGGGACATTTGACTAAGACTGGGAGAAAGAGGCAGATGTGATGGGAGAAGCTCAGGTGCAGACGTCTATAGGAACACCCCTGTGCTCACTGGTGAGGGCTTATGAGGCTCCACATGACTTGCGATCAGGGCTCGTTCCTGTAGCCCTTTGTGGTGTCAGTGCATGTACAGGGGGTGGACCAGAAAGCCCCTGCTTGTTTGTAGCCCTTGTAGCATCTGAAGAAATGCCCTTTTGCTCTAGAATCCAGGTTCTGTTTGCCTAAGCTCCACTCGAGAGAAAGAGAGAGAGAGAGGCAGTGTCCTTGAGCCAGTCTGCCTTCCATCCAGGCAGGCTCTCTGAATTGAGCCTGCTGTGCCAAGGATCAGTGACCACAGTGCATCTGGTCCCCACCTTCACTCCTGCAGAGCTTCAGGGTCATCTGAGCAATCTCTGCAGGACTGCTGCCTGGGTCTCAGTTTACCCACAACTTCAGAATTACTCAGTCTTGTTTGGAGGGAGAAATCTCATGTTTTCCCACAGGAAATGAGCCCCAGCTAATGGGTCCAACAAATGGGCACACACCCCAAGTACTAGGAGGCCTTTTGTTCATTTCACTTCAACTGTCTGTGCCTTTTCATGTAGGCATCTAGTCTCACATCGAGCCCAGAACCTTCATAAAATCCCAGAGCTCCTGGGGACCTCACATGTGTGCATAAAACCCTGATAAGAGTGCAGATGTCTCCAGCGTCCCATGCTTACTGCTGAGCCATACTCACTTCATTGCCCCGTGGCATCATTTCCTGGTTACTGGAGGCGTATTTAAATTGGGAAATAGAAATACACCTCCCCATCTGAGATCGTTTGTAGAGAATCTGCATTTCCTTATTGGTTCTTGTTCATGAGGTTATGGTTGGAGGAAGGTCTTTGTGACCATATTTGAAATGGGTCCTACCTGACTGATGAGCTCAGGTCTCTGGTACCTGTTCTACCCTTTTCTCCTTTATGGCCGGGGTCCAGGCAGGTCCCGGATGGAGGGACCTGGCAGGATGGCCCTTGGTCCTCCCCTGGGACAAAGCTGCTGGCACGCTGATGACTTGCGTGAACTACAGATGTGCTGGTCGCCCCACAGGAGAGTAGAATCAGCCTTATCTACACACTGATCAGTGACTAAGAGGGCAGAGGCTGCAGCCTCATGGACTCCAGTGAGTCAGCCTTTTACTGGCAAGACTCACCACATGCTCTGGAAGGCACCCCGCACATCTGAAACTGGTATGCAAATGGCAGCTTCAAAGGGAAAGACCTGATAAAGGGTATCCTTGTGAGGGTATATTCTTTTTCTTTTTTAAAGCAGGGTTGTTATTCTTTTTCTTCTTCTTCTTGACAGCTCTGTGGAAGTGGGGATCTGAATGCTGCTCTGACATCTCAGCATTTCAAAGAGCAATCTGTAAGTGACATTCCTTAAAAACAAACACTAAGTACTACAAATATTTCCTATCAAATGTTTGGATCTTTGCCTCTTTTTATTTCTAAAGGATGTGGAACTGTAGTCACCCGCAAAGACAGGCCCTGCAAATTGTTGCTGGAAAAGATGAATTCAGTGTCTATTGATTTGTCAGAGTGGAATAGATTCTTCTAAAAATACAGAGCCATGAGAATGAGGGAGATTGGTGCAGGAGACAAAGCCATTTTGAAATGCTTTGAAATGTGGACCTAGAAACTTTGGAAAGAAGGCTGGTTGAGAGTGACTTAGCCACAGATCGGTTAATTGAAAGTCAAATAAGTGAACAACACATCATTTTATCTGTACGTTTTCTTTCGAAAGATACACCTTTGCTCTTTTCAAAACCTGAATTGGATTCATTTAATAAATATTCAGAAAAAACTTGATTTTGATATAATGGCTTATAGAAGTTGATGTGTTTCTGGAGAGGGAAAGGAGCTTGGCAGAGGCGAGACTGTGTGTTTAAGTGTAGGAAGCACTATAATGGGGCTCAGGGTATGAAAGAAAAATATGCCCCAGAGAGGAAGTGTCTCCTGTGGGGACCCAGGGAGGGACGTGGGTTAGTGGTCATGGATCAGAAGGCTGTCATCTGAGTCGTCGTGAACTAGAATCTTTCTATTCCATGTGAACTGGTGGGGGTGGTGGGCAAGGGGAGAAGAGGAGGGAGACATCCCACATCTGAGCTTGGAGGTGTGGGCCAGGCCTGTGGGGGCCCGCCCCATGGCTGGGCCTCTGCATGCTGAGTCCTCTCTGGGTACTCCACCAGAAACTGGAGGATAAAGGATCCTGCAGGACATGAGTGAGTTTAAGGGGACGTCAGTTGTCAGCATGCAACTTATCTATTAATACTTCTTCTTGAAAAGTTAATATTGCAAAACTCTTGTCATGAATTCTCATAGAATCCCTCTGGGAGAAAGATAAAGAACAGGGTAAGCATCGAAGTAGGTGGGGGTGGAGGATAATGCTAGACGATTTGCCATGATCGCAAGCATCCTTTTTGCCTAAATGAAGAAGCATTTCCACATTCTGTTTCTCGGGCCCAAGACAACTGACTTCAGTTACTTCTCCATCTATGCAGGGTCTCAGGGAAGCTGGCGATGGCTTGAGTAACCTGCCCAGCCCTTTTGCCTACCTCCTCACCATCCACCTGAAGGAAGGTCGGAACCTGGTGGTCCGGGATCGCTGTGGTAAGGCCTGGCCCTGTGCGCTGTCGGTAACCTGGGGACCTCTTCCTCTCTGCCCTCTGTCAACCCTGCTAGTCAGCCTTCTCTGTCTCAGCACAGCTGGTGGTAGACCGGAGCTCTCTATCTAAATTTCTCCAAGTATCAAGGTATTTGCAGTGAGTTATTGAAACACATAAAATCTTACTGTCCTTTTCTCTGATTAATAATCATCATCAAATATGAATAACCACATAAAGTTCTGGCAGGAAACATCACTGTAAGTGCTTTCAGGGGCTTCCATGGTAGTTCAGTGGTAAAGAATCCACCTGCAATGTAGGAGATGTAGGTTCAATCCCTGGGTCAGGAAGGTCCCCCTGGAGAAGGATATATCTGTTTTTCCTTTGTTATCCTTTTTCATTTATTTTGTCTAGAAGGTGCAGTCTTTTTATTCTAAAGAATTTTGTGTCTTTCTTTGGGTTTTTGCCAGTCTCTCCAATCTTTGCCAGTTCCTCTCGACTCTTGTTTTGGAACAGCTGTGAAAAGAGGCCACCCTTCTGTCTTATCTTCTCTGTTCTTACCTTTCTTTCTCATTATTACCATTACTTTTTTTTTTTTTTTCAGGAAGAATTCCTTAGCTGGGCCTTCCAGCTCACTCATTTTCGCATTAACTGTTATGACCATTGTGCTATTCTGTTCGTCTTTTGAGTTGTCTTTAAAAAAATTTTTTTTTAGAACAGTCTATGTTTGTTTTGGGCTTCCGTGGCGGCTCAGTGGTAAAGAATCTGCCCGCAGTGCAGGAGACTCAGGAGACGTGGGTCTGATCTCTGCCGGGCTTGGGAAGATCCCCTGGAGGAGGGCATGGCAACCCGCTCCAGTATTCTTGGTGGAGAATCGCATGGACAGAGGAGCCTGGCGGGCTGCAGTCTGTGGGGTTGCAGAGTCAGACACGACTGCAGTGACTGAGCACACAGCACGTTTGTTTCATGCGTAAGGTATTGCCGTCAGCTTTGAGAGCATTAAGTATGCATTACAGATCTCCCGCTTGGCGCTTCCTCCCTTGGATGTCTCTTGTTGTGTTTTCCACTCCTCCTTCTGTTGATGTGTCCCTGTTGCCATCTATAGATGCTGTTTTGGGGTACCGTGTCCTGTCTTCACGGAGCAACTGTGGAACGTGCATCCGGACAGGGAGAGCCAGCCATTGAGGCCAGCTCCTTCCCATCCCTCCCAGTTACCAGCAGCTCCTGGTTCTCCCCTGTCGTGGACGGCCTTCCTCTCTGCCTTCGTGCCCACGCTCACCCTTCCTGCTTGCAAGTGCCTTTGCTGGTCACGGCTCGGCCCCAGAGGAACAGGGCAGTGCTGGCCCACCCAGCTGCTCTAAGTGCTGTGCCAACCAGTCACGCTGGTACTTGCTCGGGCCATTTTCTGCTTCCTGCCTCTGTTGCCTCAATGCTTGGAGCGCCCCTGGTGTTCCTGCCATCCTATCCTCTTGCCTCACCTCTGTCCCTGAAACTTTGTGTCCTGTGCCTTTCTTTCTACTGCTCCCGTTTAGGAGTGTGATGTCTTCCATCAACCTGATCTTAGCTGACTGCCATCGTTTAGGGTGGAGTTTTTTAAAACAAAATTATCTCTTTTTGTAATTTGTCAGGATTTCAAAATAGCGAACAAATCTCATTTTCTCCTTGTTGGGAAATAGTGTTTCTATCAAAGTTATAATTGCTTATCTATCAATTGTGCAACTTCTTGGGTAGTGAGTGGTATTGTATACTCTTATTATAAAATGTCTGTGCTGTATTAGGTAGCTCTCTTAAGGTTATTTTGAAGGGTTTGGGGCAGATAGCATTTCATACCTGGAATCACATCTGAGGGACACGATCATAAACCAGAGTCAGCTAACTGCCCACCCATGAATATCCCAACTCTTTTTCGGAACCCGTGGTGTCTGGTGGATGCTTCCATGAAACGGTGATCATTTTAGAGCTTGACTGGGGACAACTCATTTGGAGATTAGAAATAGGTACCACAGAGAGTTCATTTAACCTGACTGGAAAGAAATTTCTGTAAACCTGTAAAATACATGTCCTGTTCTGAATTTTTGAAACACTCCAAAAGTCTGTCACTTTGGAGATGTGCCCAGACCTTGGACTTCTTCCAGGACCAGCTCCCCCTTTTCCAGTTTTGCCGTCTGTTCTAGCTGTTGTATCCCTTATCTGTGTGAGTAGTCTGGCCACACCACCCTTGCTGTATCACACTGGCACACTGTTAGCAGACACCCAATAGATGCTCAGTGAAGTTGGCAAATGATGGAGAAGCCATTGCCTGCATCAGAAAAGGACCGGAACAATAAGGTTTATGCACAGCTACTCCACACCTCACTGCTTCGGGGCCAAAGGAGAGGCTGTGGTCTGTGCTCTAACCCTATCATAGTCATCTCTGCCATTATGGTTTCATCAGAGCTAACCATCATATGCCAGGTTGCCTCTATCTTTTGTACACCTAATATA
The DNA here is from genome assembly GCF_001704415.2 of Capra hircus. Taxonomy (NCBI): domain Eukaryota; kingdom Metazoa; phylum Chordata; class Mammalia; order Artiodactyla; family Bovidae; genus Capra; species Capra hircus. The sequence continues at coordinate 12,027,558 of NC_030828.1, read as the reverse complement.
ATCCAAAGATAAATACCTAGTAAGGAGTCTAGGTCATAACCTGTTCTAGCACCTGTGTCTTTTATAACTGGTAGTAACTGTTCCTGTCTCTTTTATTTATTGGGAAGGTTAATCATTATCCACTAAGAAAACATCCCCTCCCAGAAAGTGTTTGTGACTGCATTCATTACTGCTTGATTTTCACAGGTATTAGGGTGTGTTCAGGGCATGTTGGATGCCCACTGTTGATTTCTGCAGGGATCATACTCTTTGGCACCTGTGTCCTGGCTCCTTTGTGTGGAGGCAGGGCACATGTCTGACATGTCTAATCGGCCTGACAATGTTTTCTATGGAGCCCAACTCAGAATTTTATCCAATGCAGTCTTTTGGACCAATAGTTTTCAAAATTGAGTGAATGTCTGAGCAGCCTAAAGGACTTGTGAAAATACGCATTGCCCACCTGCAAAGGTTTCTGATTGAGGATGTCTGATGGGGCGCCCAAGAACTTACAGTTCTAACAGGTTCCCAGGCGATCACAATGCAGCTGGCCCAGAAACCAGGCTGTGAGGACCGCTGCTCCAGGCACTGAGCTGAGGCAGGCAAGCAGAAACACGTGCTTCTCCTGGTAGGGAGAGTTTCAGTCCTCTCTCAGACATAATGTTTTCTTTTCCTGGGGCTGGACCTCATTATGCGTTTGCTCTCTTACTTAATTTGTAGTCTCTAAACATAATTTAATTTGGTATTCACCTAATTAACATAATTAGGTACAAAGAGCATTGTGGTGTGCCGAAATTTACACTATGTATTCTGTATCCTTGGACTGCAAGGAGATCCAACCAGTCCATCCTAAAGGAGATCAGTCCTGAATATTCATTGGAAGGACTGATGCTGAAGCTGAAACTCCAATACTTTGGCCATCTGATGCAAAGAACTGACTCATTGGAAAAGACCCTGATGCTGGGAAAGATTGAAGGCAGGAGGAGAAGGGGACGACAGAGGATGAGATAGTTGGATGGTGTCACCAACAAGATAGACTTGAGTTTGAGTAAACTCCGGGAGTTGGTGAAGGACAGGGAAGCCTAACGTGCTGCGATTCGTGGGGTCTCAGAGTTGGACACGGCTGAGCGACTGAACTGAACTGATTACGTGGTCTCTGATTTTCTGGATATAAGATCAATAGCTGATTGTTTCAATACTAAATGTCCTTTAAGATCTATTCAAATGGAACTTCTATTTAGTCTTTTATGTTCTTCACAGACACAAGCTCCTTGTCATCTCAGTGCTATGAGTGTTTTACCTCTACAGACCATACACCTTTGCCCTTAGTGGGATGAATGATTGATCCTCCCTGTTAATATTGGTGCTGCATTAGCGGGGTGGCCACTTTATTTATCTTCATACGTCCGGCAGTGCCACGTGTTGTGTTGCTCAGTCGTGTCCAACTCTTTGCAACCCCATGGCCAGACTGGTGCTCTATACACACAGTGCTTCTAATGCATTTTAGTTCTTCATTAGGGAAATCCAACTTCAGTTCTGGCCTTCAAGACAAGGAGTATTAAAGACTGTCATGAAAGGGAAAACATCTGCCCTGGAGGGAGCAGAGTTCCTTCATTCCCTCCTTGATTCAGCAAGTGTTTATTCTCACTGGCATGAGCATCACACTGGAACACGAGTGGGACCTGGTGATAAAGTCCAGAAAAGGAAAAAGAAAAGACATATATACAATTTTAAAATGTCACGCAGATCACCAGCTTCAACCCATTTAGCAGGAGTCCTAGTTCAGGTGACTGAGGTACAGAGACTTCACCGGTGCCTTGCAGGGAGGCAGTGGCTGTGGCGGGTCTTGGCAGAGTGGGTGGCTCTGGGGGTAAAGAAGAGGACTGGGGCGTGACAGTCCACTTCCTGGCTTGTGATTTCCTGTATCAACTCACTCACTCTGCAATGGAATTTACCCATCTGCAGAATGGGCACGATGCAGCTTGTCCTAAAATGTAGTTGGGAGATTTGAGAAAAAGAAGTGTGTATAACATAGTGGCTTCCCAAATGGCACTGATGGTAAAGAATCCGCCTGCCAGTACAGGAGATGTAAGAGACACAGGTTTGATCCCTGGGTCGGGAAGATCCTCTGGAGGAGGGCATAACAACCCACTCCAGTATTCTTGCATGGAGAATCCCACAGAGAGAAGGGCCTGGCAGGCTACAGTCCATGGAGTCGCAAAGTCAGACGTGAGTTGATGCAACTTAGCATGGATGCATGCATGCAGCCACAGACAATGTGTAAATCAGTGGACATAGTTCAGTTCACTTCAGTTCAGTTCAGTCGCTCAGTCGTGTCCGACTCTTTGCGACCCGATCAGTCGCAGCACGTCAGGCCTCCCTGTCCATCACCATCTCCCGGAGTTCACTCAGACTCGCGTCCATCGAGTCCGTGATGCCATCCAGCCATCTCATCCTCGGTCGTCCCCTTCTCCTCCTGCCCCCAGTCTCTCCAAGCATGAGTTTTTTCCAATGAGTCAACTCTTCGCATGATGTGTCCAAAGTACTGGAGCTTCACCTTTAGCATCATTCCTTCCAAAGAACACCCAGGGCTGATCTCCTTCAGAATGGACTGGTTGGATCTCCTTGCAGGCCAAGGGACCCTCAAGAGTCTTCTCCAACACCACAGTTCAAACGCATCAATTCTTCAGTGCTCAGCCTTCTTCACAGTCCAACTCTCACATCCATACATGACCACTGGAAAAACCATAGCCTTGACTAGATGGACCATAGTCGGCAAAGTAATGTCTCTGCTTTTGAATATACTATCTAGGTTGGTCATAACTTTTCTTCCAAGGAGTAAGCGTCTTTTAATTTCATGGCTGCAGTCACCATCTGCAGTGATTTTGGAGCCCCCCAAAATAAAGTCTGACACTGTTTCTACTGTTTCCCCATCTATTTCCCATGAAGTGATGGGACCAGATGCCATGATCTTCGTTTTCTGAATGTTGAGTTTAAGCCAACTTTTTCGCTCTCCTCTTTCACTTTCATCAAGAGGCTTTTTAGTTCCTCTTCACTTTCTGCCATAAGGGTGGTGTCATCTGCATATCTGAGGTTATTGATATTTCTCCCGGCAATCTTGATTCCAGCTTGTGTTTCTTCCAGTCCAGCGTTTTTCATGATGTACTCTGCATAGAAGTTAAATAAGCAGGGTGACAATATACAGCCTTGACGTACTCCTTTTCCTATTTCAAACCAGTCTGTTGTTCCATGTCCAGTTCTAACTGTTGTTTCCTGACCTGCATACAGATTTCTCAAGAGGCAGGTTAGGTGGTCTGGTATTCCCATCTCTCTCAGAATTTTCCACAGTTTCTTGTGATCCACACAGTCAAAGGCTTTGGCATAGTCAATAAAGCAGAAATAGATGTCTTTCTGGAACTCTTCTTGCTTTTTCCTTGATCCAGTGGATGTTGGCAATTTGATCTCTGGTTCCTCTCCCTTTTCTAAAACCAGCTTGAACATCAGGGAGTTCACGGTTCATGTATTGCTGAAGCCTGGCTTGGAGAATTTTGAGCATTACTTTACTAGCATGTGAGATGAGTGCAGTTGTGCGGTAGTTTGAGTGGACATAACTGTTTTCCAATACAGCTTTACACTAGGCCGGATTTTATCCTTGTCCAAAATTTGTTGACCTTGATCTAGAATATTCTGATCTGATTTTGGATATTTCCCTTGAAGAAACTGCTCTTCAAAGTAGCAAAGTACATCTTTATTTAAAATAAGGAGGTATGAGCTGTTGAGGAGATGTGATGCAAGTTGTGAAGCTCATGTTTTCAAATGAAGTGTCTGGAAAGCATCTCAGTAAGGTGACATGAAATAGTGCAGAGAAGTCTAGAGATGTTGAGCGGTAAGAAGTTTTGCCCCCACCCTCCTGCCCTCCCTGTGTATTTTCACTGGGCAGTAAAGTGAAATATCATATTTCTCTCAGGAAAAGATATTTCCCCCCAGCATTTATGATTGAGGACTGGACCCTTTGTCACTCAGCCCATCCAGGAACAGTGAGTGGAGCCTCCTGGAACAGGCCTTCCCTGGTGTAAAGAGTGCTGTGAACACTTTATCTAAATTTCTCACTTCTCTGTCTCAGGCACAGGGCTGGTTTTCTAAGTAGACTATCGAGGTGGGATTTTGAGATTTTTCTGGATGACCTTTGTTATCCTAGGAGGTTGCTACCTCTGCACGATGCCCAGGCTTGGCAATGGCGTCAGGCACGGACTGTTATGTAGTCACCACCCTGAACGTCCCAGGTCTTCAGCTGTCAACGACTCTATTCCTCCTTCAGTATAGATAAGGGTGTGTGTGTGTGGGCGTGTGGTGTGTGTGGTGTGTGGTGTGTGTGGGTGTGGTGTGTGTCTGTGGGTGTGTGGTGAGTGTGGTGTGTGTGTATGTGGTGTGTGTGGGGGTGTGTGTGGTGTGGGTGAGTGTGGTGTGTGTGTGGTGTGTGTGTTTGTGTGTATGGTGTGTGTGGTGTGTGTATGTCTGGTGTGTGGTGTGGTGTGTGTGGTATGTTGGTGTGGTGTGTATGTGGTATGTGGTGTGGGTGAGTGTGGTGTGTGTGTGGGGTGTGTGTGTGGTGTGTGGTGTGTGGTGTGTGTGGTGTGGGTGAGTGTGGTGTGTGTGTGTGGTGTGTGTGTGGTGTGTGGTGTGTGTGTATTGGTGTGTGTGGGGTGGTGTGGTGTGTGTGTGGTGGTGTGGTGTGGTGGTGTGTGTGTGGTGGGTGTGTGGTGTGTGTGGGTGGTGTGTGTGGTGGTGTGGTGTGTGTGTGTGTGTGTGTGGTGTGTGGTGTGTGTGGTGTGTGTGTGGGTGTGTGTGTGTGGGTGTGTGTGTGGTGTGTGTGGTGTGTGTGTGTGGTGTGTGTGGTGTGTGTGGTGTGTGTGTGTGGTGTGTGTGGTGAGTGTGGTGTGTGTGGTGTGTGTGTGGTGTGTGTGTGTGTGTGTGGTGTGTGGTGTGTGTGAGTGTGGTGTGTGTGTGGTGTGTGCGGTGTGTGTGTGGTGTGTGGTGTGTGTGGTGTGTGTGGTGTGTGGTGTGGTGTGTGTGTGGTGTGGTGGTGGGTGTGTGTGGTGTGTGGTGAGTGTGGTGTGTGGTGTGTGGTGGTGTGTGGGTGTGTGTGGTGTGGGTGGTGTGGTGTGTGGTGTGTGTGGTGTGTGTGTGGTGTGTGTGTGGTGTGTGTGTGTGGGGTGTGTGTGTGGTGTGTGTGTGTGTGGTGTGTGTGTGTGGGGTGTGTGGTGGTGTGTGTGTGTGTGGTGTGTGGTGGGTGTGGTGTGTGTGGTGTGTGTGTGGTGTGTGTGGTGTGTGTGGTGTGTGTGGTGTGTGGTGGTGTGGTGTGTGTGGGTGTGTGGTGGTGTGTGGTGTGTGGTGTGGGTGTGTGTGTGTGTGTGGTGGTGTGTGTGGTGTGTGTGTGTGGTGTGTGGTGGGGTGTGGTGTGTGGTGGTGTGGGTGGTGTGGTGTGTGGTGTGGGGTGTGTGTGTGGTGGTGTGGTGTGTGGTGTGTGTGGGGGGTGTGTGTGTGGTGTGTGTGGTGGTGTGTGTGTGGTGTGTGTGTGTGGGGGTGGGTGTGTGTGTGGTGTGTGTATGTGGTGTGTGTGGTGTGTGTGGTGTGTGTGGTGTGGGTGGTGTGTGGTGTGTGTGTGTTGGTGTGTGTGTGTGTGGTGTGGGTGAGTGTGGTGTGTGGTGTGTGTGTGGTGTGTGTTTGTGTGTATGGTGTGTGTGGGTGTGGTGTGTGTCTGTGGGTGTGTGGTGAGTGTGGTGTGTGTGTATGTGGTGTGTGGTGTGTGTGGTGTGTGTGTGGTGTGTGTGTGGTGGTGTGTGTGTGGTATGTGTGTGTGTATGGTGTGTGTGGTGTGTGGTGAGTGTGGTGTGTGGTGTGTGGTGTGGGTGGGTGTGTGGTGTGGGTGAGTGTGGTGTGTGGTGTGTGGTGTGTGTGGTGTGTGTGTGGTGTGTGTGTGGTGTGTGGTGTGTGTGGTGTGTGTGTGGTGTGTGTGTGGTGTGTGGTGTGTGTGTGGTGTGTGTGTGTCTGGTGTGTGTGTGTGGTGTGGGTGAGTGTGGTGTGTGCTGTGTGTGTGTGGTGTGTGTGTGGTGTGTGTGGGGTGTGTGTGGTGTGTGTGTGTGTATGGTGTGTGTGGTGTGTGGTGTGTGTGGTGTGTGTGTGTGTGGGTGTGTGGTGTGTGTGGTGTTTGTGGGGTGTGTGTGTGTGGTGTGTGTGTGGGGGGTGTATGTGTGTGTGTAGTGTGTGTGGTGTGTGTATGTCTGGTGTGTGGTGTATGTTGTGTGTGTGTGGTGTGTGCATGTCTGGTGTCTGGTGTCTGGTGTGTGTGTGTGTGTGTGTGTGTGTGTGTGGTGTGTACATGTCTGGTGTGTGGTGTGTGGTGTGTGTGTGTGGTGTGTGCGTGTGGACACTGAGGAGGCCCAGCGAAACCCGGAGCCCATTCAGGGAGCTGGACTTGGTGAGGGGCTGGAGTCACCTCGCGGTCAGGGGCCTGTGTGCCCGTGAGGCCCGTGGGCGTGAGGGTCGTGCCATGGCGCGCTGAGAGGTTTGAGGGGGTCGCTCTACGAGTGGGGCGACGTGGAGGAAATTGCCCCTTCCCGCTTACCTTCCTCGGGAATGTCTCTCCGCTCCCTGACACGCGGCCCTTCAAATCTGCCTCCACCTGGCCCCTGTCGGCGAGTTGGGTGCCCGCTAGGCAGCCTCTCCCCTGCCCTGGCAGCCTCTCCCCTGCCCTGGCAGCCTCTCCCCTGCCCTGGCAGCCTCTCCCCTGCCCTGGCAGCCTCTCCCCTGCCCTGGCAGCCTCTCCCCTGCCCTGGCAGCCTGGGTTGCCGCGTGGTCTCTCTGGGACTGAGCCTCGCTCGGCCGCTGTCAGCCGCCGCGGCGCTGCCCTGAGCCCGCCTTTCTGAGCCGTCTCTGCGGAGAAGCCTCAGCCCCGTCTTCGCCCTCTGCCCTGGCCTGTGGCTCCCAGTCGCCTGTCTGTCCGCCCCACCTTCCCTCCTTTTCTGACATTAATTTTTCCTTCGCTCTGCCTTTCCATGCCTCTTCCTCCTCCCATCTTCTTCCTTTTACTCTTTTATATTTTCCTTTTACTCTAATATTTTCCATTTACATTCTTTTTTTCTTTTTTTTCGAGCCGGGGGAGGTTCTACAGATTGCATTGTCTTTGACCTAACCAGACACCTGTTTTAGGTTCTCTGAGCCATTGTCTGGTAACTCTTTGTTGGTGTTGTTTAGTCACTAACTCATATCCAGCTCTTTTCTGACCGTAGTCGGTAGCCCACCGACTCTTCTGTCCATTAGATTTTCCAGGCAAGCACACTGGAGTGGGATGCCATTTTCTTCTCCAGGGGATCTTTCCAACCCAGGGATTGAACCTGGGTCTCCTGTATTGGCAGGCGGATTCTTCACCCCTGAGCCACCAGAGGAACAAGCCCCTGTGGTAATAACTCTTAGGGGGTCTATAATTTTGAGATCGGTAAAGCAGAAGGAAATGTGATAGGATCAATTCATTTTAAGTCTGACTGCTTCATAGTTTGGCTGATCCACAGTGAGAGTTGAACCCTGGCTGTTTCCCATGAAAAGTAATGTGAGTGGGAACATATTCTGGTGTCCTCAAACTGACATTGCTAATGCCAACAGCCGTGTTTCCTAGGCCTGGCACGAGCAACACGTGACGTGGGCAGGCCTCTTGTCTTTGGAAAAATGCTTCCCTCCATGTTTATATCCTGGGGCATTAATTCCTGAAAAGTAACAGCCCTTGCAGTGAAATCCTTTTACTTTCCATTGATGTGAAAGCAGTTAGTTATACAGTATCCTTGCTGTGAACTAGCAACAGCAGCAGCAGCAGCAGCATATTAGGTTGTTGATGCCCTCTGGTGGCTATTTTGCAGTATTGCAAAAGGGAAGGAAAGGGCCATTGTGGCTCAGGGCTCGTAGCATCGCTGGGACATACACAGCTGTAGGGCTGAAGGCTCATGGTCATCTTGCTGTGAGTTTCAGGCCTTGAAAATTCATGACTCATTCATCCATCCTGCAAATGGTTATACGCAGGTTAGGTAGACGAGGACAGTTCTGTTTTGTTTTTTTTTAGAACAGGATCAAGTACTTTTGTAGATTATAGGAAGAGAGCATTGGAAGATCTCCCACTAGTGTGAAAAGTAGGCCTTGCAAGAGAGGTTTAATAAAGTACTAAACTGCTACTAAAATGTTCAGATGTCACCTCTGATTTGGTGGCAAATCATTTGGTCCCTCTGATTTGAATTCTCTCTCTCTCTTGCAGTTTATCAGTTGTGGTCATTCAGGTGCTAAGTTGTATGCAGCCACGTGGACTGTAGCACGCCAGGCTTCCCTGTCCTTCATTATCTCCCAGAGTTTGCTCAAACTCAGGTTCATTCAGTCGGTGATGCCGTCCAACCATCTCATCCTCTGTTGTCCCCTTTTCCTCCTATCTTCAATCTTTCCCAGCATCCAGGTCTTGTCCAATGAGTCAGCTTTTCCTATCTGGTGGCCAAAGTATTGAAGCTTCAGCTTCAGTATCAGTCTTTCCGGTGAATCTGTAGGCTTACTTTAAAGACTACTATTTTTATGTTTCTGCGCTTCTTCTTTAGAAAGGAAAGGATGCTCTTGTATTTGACCTAGAGAGAAACATGCTCCTCATCGCAGATGTGATTAGGGGATAGATGGGCTGCTTCTAGAACTCTGTGTCATGTACCGAGGAGCAACCATGTAGCGTCCAAGCAGGTGTGCTGTGAATGGGGTACCCTGAGGGTTCATCCCTCTGCCTCCAGGCAGCTCTGTAGGCTTGGACCAGCCCCTCAGCAGTCTCTTCTCTCTACCCTGTGGTGTCCAACAAAAGTGACCTTTTTGTGCTAGGATGGAAAGTGTTGGGGGCACGGGACAGCAGTTCAGAGTCACGGACTCTGGGCACCGACCCAGCTCAGACACCATCCAGCTGAGACTGTGGGGCTGAGCTTGGTGGGTGGGCTTGTGGGGATGTGTGATGGGGCTGACACAGCCGTGCACAGTGGCCGTGGGGGGCCGACATGACCCATGTGCGGGCCGTGAGCCGTGACAGTTGCTGTGTCTGGTTCTAGTTATTTCTCTTTGGGTTTAATTTCTGTTTCCCTCTGAGAAAGGCAGTGACTTGTGGCATTTCTGCCACTGTTATTATGGCGTTTCTTCCCCGTTTCTCGGTAATTTGACCCTCTTTTTGCATACCTTTTGCTTTTCTCTTTAGATTTTGTACCCCTCAATGCCCTGCCCGCTGCCAGCAGGGCAGATGGATGGTTCAGGGTGTTTTCTAAGACCAGTTTCTGCTTTCTTGCCGATGTGACAGCAGGCATGAAAGAGACGCTAGTTTTTAGTGGTGCAGTATTTGAATGAGAACTCCATTGTGGATTGATGGTTTTATTTTCTTCATCTTAAATTTGACTCAGAAAATATCCTTCAGGTTTCATAGCAACCAACATGGAAAACCTTGGTATTGGAATGTTTCACTGAATCTTCTCCACTGACCTGATTTTTTTTTTTTTTTAATATTGAGTTCTAAAGTAAAATAGGATCTGGCTTCAAAGAACTTAATTATTTGCTGTTGTTATCTGCCATATATTTTTCTGTATTATATAATTTTTTTATTTTGAAAAGAAATGAGACACTTAACAGTACACCCTTCTTTGTTTAGTTAATATTCCCGATTAGGCTGTCATTCCAGATTTTAAGTAAGTAGTAATAATGCTACAGTACACGTTGCTGTGTGTCAGACCATATCTTTGCAGGTCATTTATTGCAGTGAAGTCGATGTTTTTGGTCACGTGATCTGAATATTTCGAGGTTCTCTGTACAGAATTGCCAGTTCACACTTGAGAAACTCACCTGTTTGGCTCACCCACCAGGGGCATGCGATTTATCCACTTCCCATTTCTCACCTACACTGTGTAGATTACTTCTGTTAATTTTGAGAGAGAATAAGTATTGTCTTGGTTTTGTTTCAGTTTGTGTGAAGAAATTTGGTCCCTGAGATGTATTTGTTTCAGAGAGATTTGCTTCCCTTTTGTACATGACCAGTTCCATCCATCTCTGTGTCTCATTCTTACAGTTTTTGGATATGTTCACCAATATTTTTTGCCTTTTAATTTTGTTTACAAAGGTTTTGTTGCAAACATCTTTTCCAGTCTTAAAATTTTATTCTGTAGAGTTTCGTCCTGGGTTTTCGTACCTTGAAAGGCTTTTTCTCTCTTGGGAGAAATACGCAATTACCTATATTTATTCTCTTTTCTGCCTGGTTTTTCCATTTTTCCACTTATCTCTTTGTATCACGTTTATTTTGATTTCTGGCCCAGAGTCAGAACTTAGTTTTACTTCTTGCCAAATGGCTGTTCAGTTAACTAGAACTAAATTTTCCTTTCCCTAATGGTTTGCTGGCCACCTTTTGATCGGGTCTTAAGATGCAGGCCACGCGGGGGTCCGCTTCTTGGACTCCGCTTTGGTTCCTGTGGGTGTGTGGTCCTGTTCTGGTGCCAGTACCACGTTGCAGGTGGACTGTTTCTGAAGGTCACAGTGAGTTCTTTTTATTTTGCAAAAGTTAGTGCTTTGCTTTGCGTTGGAGTCCCTCCTCTGAACACCGGTGGTGAGCCCTCATTGGTATGTTTGAGTGGGAGGAACCAGGACACATCTGGCCATCTTATTCAGAAAGAGGCACGCTCAGCAGCAAACTTGAAACCTGAATGATGCAAGCGCCCATCCTGAAAGAGCAGTTACATTTCCTCCACTTGGTGGGTTTTGGTAGCCTGCCAGGATCTCAGCAGGGACGGACTTCTCTTTCCCCCCTTTCCACTAAGATACAGGCCAGCATCGGTCGGCCGTCTTTGTCCCCACTGCCGCTAGTGTGTGTTAGTCGTTCAGTCGCGTCCAGCTCTTTGCGATGCCATGGACTGTAGCCTGCCAGGCTTCTCTGTCCGTGGCATTCTCCAGGCAAGAAGACTGGAGTGGGTTGCCGTGCCCTCCTCCAGGGGGTCTTCCTGACCCAGGGATTGAACCCGCGTCTCTCATGTCTCCTGCATTGGCAGGTGAGATATTACCACCTGGAAGCCCTCCCCACCATAGCCCTTCAGGGATTCTCACAACTAAGCTCTTTCCTCTGGAGGTTTTTCTTACTGACGCTGTATCCTCACGGGCTTCCCAGGTGGCTCAGTGGTGAAGAATCCGCTTAACCAATTCAGAAGATGTGGGTTTGATCCCTGGGTCGGGAAGGTTCCCTGCCGAAGGAAACGGCAACCCACTTCACTCTTCTTACCTGGGAAAGAAGGACAGAGCAGCCTGGCGGGCTACCGCCCATGGGGTCGCAAAGAGTCGGACATGACTTAGCGACTTAACAACAACTGTATTCTCACTGGTTGATCAGAAAGCACCCGTCCTCCCCTGCTTTGGAGAGTTAGTTACCTGTTCCTTCAGTGGGACTCCATTTCCATTTCTGTGAAGGGCCCTGGAGCAAGACAGGCCTGCTTCCCGTGTCCACTGCTTGTAACAAACAGCCTTTCCACCTCCCCATCCAAAACCATTGACTTGAATATCCCATGCCTTCTGTTTGGTTGAATGGGATTTCTCTGTAAGGACTGTTTGGATCTTTTTCATTTCCATGCTGATGTAATATGGGCCTGCTATGTTTTGAGTAGTTCTTTTTACTTCCTTCGTTGGGTTCTGATGTTGCTATGATGAGTTCTGCTGGAGGGTGTGTGCATGGTTTGCACGGAGGCTGAAGTCCACAGAGGGTCCCTCTCCACGTGTTTGTGATTTCCCTTGTGGTCTAATTTGGATGTCGGCTACAGGGCTGGGCAGCTAATTCCATCATGCCATCACACCTTGGGTTTTTCTAGCATGCTGCCTGTGAGGTGGGGAGCATGATGGCTGATGGTGAGGTGCATCATTCCAGAGACTGTCAACGTCTAACAGATTACCTGCAATCTCAGTAGCCCAGGACTGGTGAGTGGATTTGCATGAAGCACCACAGGGGTGGCTTGGCTTTGCTGCACATGTTCTGGGGTCTCACCTGGGAAACTTGAGATTTAGGGTGTGACTTGACTGCGGGGACTTCATCGTCCAAGGACTCAAAGACCTGTTCACATGCATGTTGGGGGCCTGACGTGTATGCTTGGAAGAGGAGGGCTGTCATACATGAGGCCTGGCTTCCTCACAGCCCAATGCTCTCAGAATCTTCACCCTTCTTAGGTCACAGCACAGGGCTCTAGGCGTGAAGGTCCCGTGTATGGAGTGGCCACCGTGTCACCTGTTACAGCGAAAGCCTTGCAAGGAACATGGTGTTACTTTCACTTCCCTGCATTGGTTAATGTGGTTGCCCAGGTGATGGGGAGGGGCAGGCGCCCTGGTTCTTGATGGAAGGAGTGTCAGAATTTCAGAGGTTATGCTTGGGGATTAAGTATGGCTCCACTTAACTAGGGGCTTTTCTGGTGACTCGGATGACAAAGAATCTGCCTGCAATGCAGGATACCTGGGTTTGATCCCTGGTTTGGGAAGGGAATGGGTACCTGAAGAAGGGAATGGTGACCCACTCCAGTATTCTTGCCTGGAGAAGTCCATGGACAGAGGAGCCTGGCTGGGTTTATCCATGGGGTCACAAAGAGTCGGACACACCCAAGTGACTAAAACAAAAAGTTAGAGTGAGATGGGTCTGGGACTAAGGCTTGGGTTGAGCAACTTACTCACCATCCTCATCCTTAAAACGGCAACATAAATGGTGTTTATTTCACAGCTTTTGGAGGATTCAGTGAGATCACCCCTACGTTATTATACTTAACTTCAGCAGTGTTGTCCCCTTTCTGTAAAGGCTGGTGTCCATTTCATTAGACTTAAAATTATGCTTAAACAGTATTGTGAGCTGGGGACATTTTAAGTATTTTTATTAATAAAAAGAAGAATGTTAAGGCATCAAGAGCTGCAATATGCTTTGTTAGCATGGGTTTCTGAAACACTGAGAGCTGATGTACACAGAGATCTGGGAGGCTTGGCCAGAGACAGACAGCTATACTGATTGCCTTTCCGGCTTACTCTTTCTTCCTTTTGTCCTTGCATGCTTTCTGTTCTGTTCACATTGATATATTCTGGCTTTCTCTCCTGTTTTCTCTGTGGCCATGCCTTCTTCTGTCTTTTGCCTGGGCTCCCCCTCTTCTGGTGTTACAGGGACGGCTGTGCATGTTGCTTAAGTTTATACCCCTGCGTGCTTCTGATCACTGGATCAAGAAGCGGCGTGCAGGCACCTATTCCAGTGACCACTTCACAAGGGCCAACCTGTTCAGTAATCCGTTTACCAAATGGCACATTTACTGACTTTGTCAGCATATCGACAGTGTTTCTTGTTCATCTGTTTATAAGATTTAGTATATAAAGTTATTGGTTGAAAACCTTTAAAAACAACTTTTGAAGGTCTCTGGGTCATATTAGTTAATTGGCTATGAAGACAAAACCAAAACAACATCTTAAATAATACTGAATTTGTCTCAGGTCAAAAAAAATGATAAAAAGGATCAGAAGTGACCCAGCTTACACTGCAGATCCCAGAAAAGGGATGACTAAAGACAGAAAGAGAGAGATTGTTAGAGGTAACAGCTGGGGAGGGGCAGAGAGTAGGGAAAGCAGAGGAGTCCTGGGGTGGGGTGAGTCAGCTGAAGGAAGTTGGGGGCCCCTGGTAGAGGGGGAGGATCGGAAGGCCCCAAGAGGAGCTCACTTTCCACAGCTCTCTTAATTCCCATTATTTATTCAATACAAACTTAAAAATAGCAGTTTTGGTAAAACTTTATAAACAGTTAAACTAAGCCAGTTTTGGTAACATTGGTGAATTGCGATTCTTGATCTCACTGCAAGTTGGCCGCTGGATGGTCTTTCAAAACACGGAATTTGGTGACTCTGGTAAATGATATCCCAGGGTCCAGCAGTGGACAAGCCTTGACCAAAATGTCATCAGGCTGTTAGACGTGCCGGGCTCCCCAAGAGGAGGGACGTCAGTCACCCTGGGAGAAAAGCCCAGGAATAGTTCAACCAGGAGAAAACCTGGTCAGCAAGGCTCTTAGATGGTCCAAGAGGAGCCTGTTCTTCTGAGGTGGGTACCAAAAGAAGAGAAGCATGTGGCCACCACATGCAGAAGGAGGGGCTAAAGCAATCCTGGGAATACATGTTCCCTTCATCCGATTTTAGTGGATGCAGCGTGGTTTGAAATTCTCCTGGACCTGAATCTACTGCTTGAACCTGGCTGCTAGACTTGAATCTACTTCTCTTTTAAGAAAAGTAGACTGTGCTCTACTAAGGGAAACCATTCAATATCACAGTTATCCAAGTCTATGCCCCAACCAGTAACGCTGAAGAAGCTGAAGTTGAACGGTTCTATGAAGACCTACAAGACCTTTTAGAACTAACACCCCCAAAAGATGTCCTTTTCATTATAGGGGACTGGAATGCAAAAGTAGGAAGTCAAGAAACACCTGGAGTAACAGGCAAATTTGGCCTTGGAATGCGGAATGAAGCAGGGCAAAGACTAATAGAGTTCTGCCAAGAAAATGCACTGGTCATAGCAAACACTCTCTTCCAACAATACAAGAGAAGACTCTACACATGAACATCACCAGATGGTCAACACCAAAATCAGATTGATTATATTCTTTGCAGCCAAAGATGGAGAAGCTCTATACAGTCAACAAGAATAAGACCAGGAGCTGACTATGACTCAGATCATGAACTCCTTATTACCAAATTCAGACTTAAATTGAAGAAAATAGGGAAAACCTCTAGACCATTCAGGTATGACCTAAATCAAATCCCTTATGATTATACAGTAGAAGTGAGAAATAGATTTAAGGGCCTAGATCTGATAGATAGAGTGCCTGATGAACTATGGAATGAGGTTCATGACATTGTACAGGAGACAGGGATCAAGACCATCCCCATGGAAAAGAAATGCAAAAAAGCAAAATGACTGTCTGGGGAGGCCTTGCAAATAGCTGTGAAAAGAAGAGAAGTGAAAAGCAAAGGAGAAAAGGAAAGATATAAGCATCTGAATGCAGAGTTCCAAAGAATAGCAAGAAGAGCTAAGAAAGCCTTCTTCAGCGATCAATGCAAAGAAATAGAGGAAAACAACAGAATGGGAAAGACTAGAGATCTTTTCAAGAAAATTAGAGATATCCAGGGAACATTTCATGCAAAGATGGGCTTGATAAAGGACAGAAATGGTCTGGACCTAACAGAAGCAGAAGATATTAAGAAGAGGTGGCAAGAATACACGGAAGAACTGTACAAAAAAGATCTTCATGACCAAGATAATCACAGTGGTGTGATCACTCATCTAGAGCCAAACATTCTGGAATGTGAAGTCAAGTGTGCCTTAGAAAGCATCACTACGAACAAAGCTAGTGGAGGTGATGGAATTCCAGTTGAACTATTTCAAATCCTGAAAGATGATGCTGTGAAAGTGCTGCACTCAACATGCCAGCAAATTTGGAAATCTCAGCAGTGGCCACAGGACTGGAAAAGGTCAGTTTTCATTCCAATCCCAAAGAAAGGCAATGCCAAAGAATGCTCAAACTACTGCACAATTTCACTCATCTCACATGGTCAACACCGAAATCAGATTGATTATATTCTTTGCAGCCAAAGATGGAGAAGCTCTATACAGTCAACAAAAATAAGACCAGGAGCTGACTATGGCTCAGATCATGAACTCCTTATTACCAAATTCAGACTTAAATTGAAGAAAATAGGGAAAACCTCTAGACCATTCAGGTATGACCTAAATCAAATCCCTTATGATTATGCTCAAAATTCTCCAAGCCAGGCTTTAGCAATATGTGAACTGTGAACTTCCTGATGTTCAAGCTGGTTTTAGAAAAGGCAGGGGAACCAGAGATTGCCAACATCTGCTGGATCATGGAAAAAGCAAGAGAGTTCCAGAAAAAAACATCTATTTCTGCTTTATTGACTATACCAAAGCCTTTGACTGTGTGGATCACAATAAACTGTGGAAAATTCTGAAAGAGATGGGAGAAATCTGTATGCAGGTCAGGAAGCAACAGTTAGAACTGGACATGGAACAATAGACTGGTTCCAAATAGGAAAAGGAGTACGTCAAGGCTGTATATTGTCACCCTGCTTTTTTAACTTATATGCAGAGTACATCATGAGAAACGCTGGACTGGAAGAAACACAAGCTGGCATCAAGATTGCTGGGAGAAATATTAATAACCTCAGATATGCAGATGACACCACTCTTATGGCAGAAAGTGAACAGGAACTAAAAAGCCTCTTGATGAAAGTGAAAGAGGAGAGTGAAAATGTTGGCTTAAAGCTCAACATTCAGAAAACGAAGATCATGGCATCTGGTCCCATCACTTCATGGGAAATAGATGGGGAAACAGTGGAAACACTCTCAGACTTTATTTTGGGGGGCTCCAAAATCACTGCAGATGGTGACTGCAGCCATGAAATTAAAAGACGCTTACTCCTTGGAAGAAAAGTTATGACCAATCTAGATAGCATATTCAAAAGCAGAGACATTACTTTGCTGACTAAGGTCCATCTAGTCAAGGCTTTGGTTTTTCCAGTAGTCATGTATGGATGTGAGATTTGGACTGTGAAGAAGGCTGAGTGCTGAAGAATTGATGCTTTTGAACTGTGGTGTTGGAGAAGACTCTTGAGAGTCCCTTGAACTGCAAGGAGATCCAACCAGTCCATTTTGAAGGAAATCAGCCCTGGGATTTCTTTGGAGGGAATGATGCTAAAGCTGAAGCTCCAGTACTTTGTCCACCTCATGCGAAGAGTTGACTCATTGGAAAAGACTCTGATGCTGGGAGGGATTGGGGGCAGGAGGAGAAGGGGACGACCCAGGATGAGATGGCTGGGTGGCATCACTGACTTGATGGATGTGAGTCTGAGTGAACTCCGGGAGTTGGTGATGGACAGGGAGGCCTGGTGTGCTGCGATTCATGGGGTCGCAAAGAGTCGGACATGACTGAGCAACTGAACTGAACTGAACTGAACTAAGGGAAAGTTTTTTCTTCTGTCCCATGGGACTCAGGAAGAGTGGCCTTTGAATTTCCATAAAGCCTGTAATGGTCTCTGGAGGCGCCCGTTAAGGAATTTACAGTTGAAATGTCATACAGAGTGAAGTCAGTCAGAGAAAAGCAAATGTATATTAATGCATATAAGTGAAATCTAGAAAAATAGTATATATGGTCTTATTTGCAAAGCAGAAACAGAGATGCAGACATAGAGAACAAACATAGATACCAAGGGGAGGGGGGTCAGTAGGATGAATTGGGAGATGAGGATTGACACGTAGACACTGCTGATCTCATGCATAAAATAGTTAGCTAGTAAGAACCTACTGCATAGTACAGGGAGCTCTATCAATGCTCTGAAATCCAAGAAGAAAGGGTACACACACACACACACACACACACACACACACACACCCACACCCACACCCACACACACACCCACACCCACCCAAGGATGGGCGATTCACTTTGCTGTACAGCAGAGACTTAATACGACATCGTAAAGCAACTATGCTCTGATTGAAAACTCCAGCTGCAGTTGGACACAGTTTAACCTGGAAATCTCAGTGTAACTGCTAGAGGGCAGCAGCCGCTGTTCAGAAATCATCACTCGGTTGTTCTCTCCAAATCAGGTCTGTTTTTTATTTGGCCAGCCTCAGAGAAAGTTAGAACTTATGGATCCCTTATAAAAACAGCTCAGATTTACTTTTTTTTTTTTTTTTGCCTTCTGGCAAGAAGAGAATTCTAAATAAGTGTATGAATTGAAAAGAGACTAAGCATATGTATGTGCATAAATAAAATAATAGTCACTTATTACTCTGAAGCCAGAGGATAGAAAAAATGTTGAATGTATGCTTTTGATATGTGTCCAAATACTGTTTATGAAGTGTGAATTCATCTATATGTATCTAAAGTTCCCTAACGACTTAGTAAATAATTGTTGACTTGGAACTGAACTCTTAGGACCCCCTGACAGAAGTATTCAGACAGCTCCTTCCTTCTACAGGTGAAGATAGTAAGGCCTAAGGAAATCACAATGCCTAAGGTTATATGGTTATTAAAAGGAAGGTCTGGGAATGTAACCCACCATGCCCATCTTTCTTTATTCATTCATTTATTCACATCTTCATCAAATTCAACTACTATGCATATTAGATAACTCTGGGCATACATCCTACCTTCCAGAACTTTGATTTGAAGGAGTTTAATATTATGTGTTCAGGTGAATAAGCAAAATGCTTTCTGTATTTAAATAATTTTATGAAATACAAAGTCGAAAAGTTGAACCCTGTTTTTTTTCTTATACATTTTAATTTATTTATGTGACTTTAACTTGGCTGTGCTGTGTGTTGGTTGTGGCACGAGGAGTCTTTTACTGCCCTTTGTGGGCTCTTGGCTGCTACGGATGGGTTTCTCCTGAGTGGTGCACAGACTCAGTATTTAACGGCACACGGGCTTAGAAGCCCTGCAGCATGTGGGGTCTTAGTTCCTGGACTAGGAATCAAACCCATGTCCTCTACATTGGAATGTGGATTCTTAACCACTGGACCACCAGGGACGTCCCAGACTGTTTTTATTATTTGCTTTTGTTTGTCATTAATGCACTTCTTGGGCTTTCGCAGTGTAATGTTTTACTCTACATAGGAAGTTCCCAGTAAGGGAAGAGTAAACAGCTTTTCCCAGTGGTTCAGATGACAAGACCCTTTCAGTCTGTGGAGCATCGTGAAATATGAGTGCTCCATGAATCATGCTTTGTGAAACCTCGCATCGGTGCTTCTTAGGGTCTGGGTATAGCTTTCTATCCAACTCCCTGGTGCTATAGTATCTCAGCTACCAGGTTCCTTTGATTTTGCCTGTTTCTTCTTCCTTCTAAATTATAAGCTGCTGCCAGATTTATATTTCTAAAGCTTGGCTCTGATCATTCTGCTCCCCTGCTTATAAGTAAACCTGAATTTCCTTCCCTCTCGCACTAAAATAATTCCAGATGGAGCAAAGACTTAAGTGTAAAAAATGAAAAACTACAAAAATCAGTGGGAAGAAACATGACTGAACTAATTTAAAATCCTTTAGTGAGGAAACTTCTCCTAAACAGAATGTTAAATGACAATGTCATAAATAAAACTGGTAAATTTGCCTAAATAAAAAATGAAAATAACTTATTATAAGAAATAATGTAAGTTTAAACAAAGTATGACAAGATTTACAGCCAGTGGCTGCTTTCCGTAATTAAGGGCTCATTCAAATCCATAAGCAGAAGACAAAATCACGAGCTCATAGAAAAATGGGCAAATGATATCAGTGAGGATTTCCCTGACAAAGAAAGACAAATGTAGATCATGAAAATATGAAAGGTCCTAAACTTCACTGAAAATGTTAATGATAGAGCAAAATAAAGATAGTTTTTTTTTTTTTTACCTGCCATTAGTTCAAAGTAAAGGTTTATGACATCAAATATTGGTGAGCATGTGCAGAAAAAATTACAAAACATACTTTTAGTGGACGTGTAAATTTTGACGGGTTTTGGAAGAATAATTTGACTGTGGTTGTCAGAGCCAGAAAAGACACATATTCATTTGTCCTGCATCTTTTAAAAAATATAATCATATGTGAACTCCAAGATAGACATACATGGATGCTTGTAGTATTGTTTGTGCTAGTAGAAAAAAATTGCCAGTGAAATAAATGTTCATTATTTGATAACTAATTGCATAAATTAAGATACAACAACACAGTGAAAATGTATGCAGTTGGTAAGAGTTAAAAAACTGAGAAATCTGCATTGTTGATATGAACAGAGCTTCAAGGTGCTTTAATTGTGAAATTAGTGCATCTAATATGATTACATTCAAGTTAAAAACAACTCTTGTATTTTTTTCCTGTAAAACATTCTAGAAACGGGTGCATTAGAGAAATGGGAATGAGGAAAGATTAAGGGGGTGGAGAGTTTTTGTTTCATACCTTTCAGAATCATATGTGTGTACTACACTTTTTAAACATTTTTATATAAAAAAGAACAACAAAGAAAACAAAACCACCCTTTATTTCTTACAGAGCAAAACCATAACTTTTTTATTTTGTGATTTTAAAGTATTTTAGTCTCTGATTCAAAACCAGATTTTTAAAATTTTCTCATTAAACATTTTTTCCCTTAACTTTTGGCATGAAATAAAATGCTTGCTGGACACCACACAGCTTCAGGCATTTCTTAATTGACGGTCTCTTTCCCCTTGCAGTGCCAATCCCTCCAGCCAAAATGGCTTTGGTCCTTCTCTGCGTGGCCAGATCCACCCATGTTTCAATTCCCACCTCCTTTATTTCAGCCTCCGCTGATACTGCATTTAGCGCTGTGAGCAAGCATTGAACCCCCAAGCTCTATTCTCTTTTGACACTTACCTCTTGGGCCTGGTGTTATATATGCCGTGCGTCTGCTGTCCGCCAGGTGCAGAAGAAGAAAAGGCTTTGGATGGATTTTCCCTTGCAGTCCCCCTTGGTACCCAGCAGTGGGCTGTGGTCCGAGGTGACCTGCGTTCGCGGCCCGTGAGTGATGGTAGCGGCCCGGCAGGTACTGGGCCCACAGAGCTGTGCCCATCGGGGCGTCGTGAGCAGAAATAGGGACTGCCCTGCGCTGTTGTCGGAGCGTGAATCGGTGCAGCGTTTCTGGAGGCTCACCCTCTCTGAGCACACACACACCACCACAGCATGTTTGGCAGGGGAGCGGGAAACCCCGGCCACGGATGCTTAAACGCTCGCGTGGTCTAAAGCCGAGGCTGTGTGATTCCGTGGCGTCCGCGTGGCAGAGTGGGTGTAACCCAGAGTGGACGCCTCGTCTCAGGCCTCCTGGTTTCATTCTCCTCCTAAAGCTCCGCAGCACCTCTTTATTCCCGAGAGCCACATTGTTTATGCAGCACCCCGTTGGAGGGGGAGGGTTAAAGTCCACCCATTCAGGTGTCATCTCACCATTTGTATCATCTGGGCCTTGCATTCCTGAGCGGCGACCCCTTTTCAGAACCGGCCTAGTTAAGATGTCACTTGCCCGACAGTGAGGCACTTAGGCGCTGAGAGAAAAACCACGCCGTGCCCCCCAAGCCCCCACCCCCCCGTTTCTCAAATTTTCCCTAACAATTAACTCTGCACTCACTTGACACCCTGGTTCCTTGTTTGGCTGTGTAAACCCCGGTCCCTTTTTTCTGTTAATTCCAGACATTAATATTTTCTTTCACGCGCTGCCGCCATTCACCCGTGAAACAGTTTGAACATTATGTAGCTGTCAAGATGCCTGGGGATTACCCAGCGTGCTTTGCCTCTGAGAAAGTGACACCACCGAGGCCGGCTTGTGAGATGTTTATTTTGAGAGCACGCTGACAGGCATGAAGGCCTGATCCCAGAGTGGCAATTTCATTTAATTAAAGGCCTCTTTTTATTAGAGTCCCCCCCCCCCTTTTTTTATCTATATATATATCAGAATGATTGTTAAAATCTGACTTGCCAGAGGTGTTCTCTTGTACTGTAAAAGGGAGGGAGGTGGGACGGATTACTCACTCACCAGTGGCTCTGCCCCTGAATGGCGGGGAATGCCTTCGTTTCTGCTCTCCTGCTCAGACCTGCGTGCATGAGTGTCCAGGTTTGAAAGAAATACTGCTGGGTTCTTGGGAAAGTCGCATTGACATATGGACACTATCATGTGTAAAAGATAGCTAGGGGAGGCTGTTGTATAGCCCAGGGAGCCCAGCTTTGTGCTCTGTGAGGACCTGGGGAGGTGGGGAGGCTGGTCTATATAGTGACGACTGATTCGAGTTGTGTGGCAGAAACCAACATGTCACTGTAAAGCCGCCTTCCTCCAGTTCACAAAATAAATTGAAAAATTAAAAAAGCAAAATAAAGACTGCTGGGTTTCTGCGCCTTTGTTGCCAGACTTAAACTGTAGGAGTTGAATATGCATCCGTGTCTGTTTGTTGTTGGATTTCTTTGTTTTAAAGTTAGTAGCCTTGCCATCCTGGAATGGCTGAGTTAACACTCAGGGACCTTGGTTCCTCTATTAGGGCTTTTAATCAGCGTGTGTTATCTTACCCTCGAGTGACGTGACTGCCAGTTAAAATCTTCAGGATAAGGATTGCATTTGTGATCAGGAGTTTTCCATCCCGCAGAAACCTCAGAAAGAGCTGGGAAAAAAAAAAAAAAAAAACAGGATTGAAATGATTCATGGTGGATATTAAGGAGTTGGAAATATTTGTGACAGAGTAGCCTAATTAATTTTTGATGTAAAAAATCAAAACTCTATCAGCTTGACTTTAATATCAAGAACACACGTCAATAAATCTGTGGAGGCCTCTGTTGGGCATTGTCCAAGACACCTGGAATGTGTCAGTGAACAAAACAGACCATTGGGCTCTGAGCTCAGACGTATTCAGAGTCTGGTTCACAATGAATTATACCAGCATACCTCCCCAAATTAGAATTTTTTTTCTTTCTTTGTCGCATGATCAGCTGGCCTTCATTTTTGCCCTGTGGGTTATTCATTCATTCATTCTTGCCTCTTTTCTTCCTCATTCACTGACCAGTAGTGCACAGGATGTCCCAGGGTGCACAAGGATGCTCTCTGCCCTGCGTGTGCTGGTACACTTGCGCGTGTGTAACACGCATGCATAGCACATAATCCTGGTATTCTGTTTATGGGCGTTGTTTTTTTCTCGGTTGATCTCAGGAGTGTGGAGGAGGGTCCGTCGTCGGTCCCTCTCTCTGCTTTGGACACTGTGGCTCTGGCGGCACATTATTCATTCCTCTTGGCGTCTGTTTCAAAGCTCCCTGGGAGGAGGCCGCAGGTCAGGGTGTCAGCCCCGGCCTGCTGAGCGCCTGCTGAGGGGGCGTCCAGCTGGCCTGGGGGAACCAGTGTTCTCTGCGTTGCTGCAGGTGTGGGGGTGGCAAAGAATGGGCACTTTGTCGGTTTAATCTCTGTGGCCCCTGTTCCAGTGTGCGTCCCTTGGCCCCATCTTTTGAGCCGATGGGTCCAGAGATTGATTTATTTATTATGATTATGTTCTAAAGTACCGGGTTCTCTCGAGTCAGCCATCTGGCCAAATGTTTGAAAACGGTTTCTTTCCCTTCTCCCTGACTCACGGCCACCCTTGGAAGGGGTGGGCTTCTCTCCAGGATCCCTGACGTTGGTGGCTGGTGCCGGTGGATTTTACGTCTTGAACTTTTTGTGGGTAGGAGAGTGATGACATTCCCACAATGAAACCACACAGAGAAAGTTCAAGGACCCCATTTGTATTCAATCACAAAAGGCAAAGAAGAATCAGCATTTTCCCCAAATTGTTTCGTTTCTCTCCACTCTCAGCCCTCAGTCTCTGCGCAGGGAGACGTTTGTTTGGGGTGTGCTCGGTGAGACGCTTTGAGTCTGGAGTGTGGGAAGAATCCTCACTTAAAGGAGATCCTAGGCTTTCTGTATTTTTTAAACCGGTCCTGCTCTCTTTTTCTGTTAAAGGCACGAGTGATCCCTATGTGAAGTTTAAGCTGAATGGGAAGACCCTGTACAAAAGTAAAGTCATATATAAGAACTTGAACCCAGTTTGGGACGAGATAGTCGTGTTGCCAATACAAAGCCTTGATCAAAAGCTGCGTGTGAAGGTAATCCCAGATGACGTTCAGGCCTCCTCTTTTATTAAAAAATATTCATTTCTCAGACATCTTTGCCTTCTTAAAAGTCACCTTCCCCAAATTCATTCTTGTATAATTCCTAAGCCCTGGGTTAAAAAAATGTGTAGAAGGAATTCTTTATACCCTTGGTTCAAAACTGTATGTTATCTCAGATCAGTCAGAGTGAAAATAATATCCCCATTGATTGTATTTAAACTTACTGAATGTGGAAGAATTATTACTGCCAATGCAGTGGTGACAAGTACTTAAGCCTTTCTCGTTAGGAATAACTTTATACTTAATAGAGCTTTAAGCTACTGGTTATAAGCATCAATTGCTCTAACATCTGGGTTAAAACTGCATGAGTTGAGCACAGGATGGGACTGCTGTAGAATATTTCGCAAATTTCTATTTAATTGGCAGAGGTGCCCACAGTGGAAAATACTAAATTTTAATGAGAGACCATTTAAACTACAGAGAGTGGTCCATTGTGCATAATGTCTTAATGCATATGAATACTGCCTTAAAAGTATTTTCTGTTATTTTGGCCATAGTAAGCCAAATGGACAGGTTTGAATAATTTTGTTCTCTTCACCAGCTTGGCTAAATTCTTCTTTAACTATATTGTGCAAATTATTTTTAGATCTAGAAGATTGAACTCAAAATTCCCAGTCTACTGCATTTATGCATACTGCGATATACTCAATTTGTTTACCATATTAATGCATTACTGGCCCCCCTTCTCTTTGTAGGTATATGATCGAGATTTAACTATATCTGATTTCATGGGTTCTGCATTTGTCATTTTGAGCGATCTTGAGCTTAACAGGTATTGTAATTTTACCATCTAATTGTGATTAGTGAATTTTAGAGGTAACTCAAGATAATAAAATGAAAAATCTGAATAAATGGAAGAGTGCTGTAAAATGTGAGCTTTTCTATTATTTTTGCTTTTTAGCTCCCAAATATATATTGGTCTGACATTACATCTTCCATAACAATTTAAAAGGTGTGAACATAATTTAAAAGGGTGAATTTTGTACTTAGTTTGCTAATATTCAGGTTCATTAACCTACTTACCTTAAAATTAAAACGAGTATTTACATTATCTTTGGGCAGTAGGGGAGAAGAATCAGTTGACCATCTGTTGAATTAGGCAGTGCGTTTCTTGACCCTGAAAAATTGGTTTATTTTCACTGAATTTGGTGTGTTCTTTAGCATACGTCTTAGACCTATTTAGAAGTAGATTTTTATCATAAGGACCTGATATATTCTCAGGCAAAAAATACTACCCCAATAAATGCTAATGTCATTTGTTGCCTTTTGCTTCTAGAACGACTGAGCATATCTTAAAATTGGAAGATCCAAACAGTTTAGAGGATGACATGGGAGTGATCGTATTAAATTTGAACCTAGTAGTAAAACAGTGTGATTTCAAGAGACACGTGAGTCTGACCCTTTTTTTCTTTTTAAAATTCACCATAGCAATTTTTCTTTGATAATTGGGTTACCAGGTGACTGACATTTTTGTCATTATTTGAGTAGGGGGAAAATTGCATAGAGATTTAAAGTTCTCTAACTGTGATAATGTACAGCCTTTCTTTTGGAAATCTGGAAAGAAAAACCCATTAAGGAATGATCTCTGTTTTGGCTAGGGATGTGAATGTATTGCTATTATTAAGTATATACATTGCTTATGGTTTGCTTGCAACACATCATCCAAAATATCACTTTTACTTAGTGTTACTGTTTCCATTTACCATTTTCTTAAGTACTAGATGACTTAGGCATTATTCAGTTATGAAAAATAATTTCTAGGATTTAATCATCATGCTGTATGTACATTATTAAGATGATCAATGCATCATTTCCGTCTCAACTTTTTCTTTTAGCTACCACATTTTCTATTGAGAGTACTTCTGAGGAGATACACATTTTAATATTCTCTGGTAAATTACATGGAAATTTCTAGTTATTGTACTACCTATTAAAGATGTCTATAGCATCAGAAAAAAAAGCATTGGATTTTGTGACAATACGATTGGCACTCTGTTTTTAGGAGCACGTATGTGAATATGAACCATAATCTTATTTTATATTTTGGTATTATATGTTACAATTCCAAGAATGAAAATGAGAATGAAAGCATCCGTGATTGTAATTTAGTTGAAAGGTATTTGAAAAGCCAATTAAAAACAGCTACTTGAGAAAGGACTAAGATATGTTAAAATTTAAACTTGATAGAATCTGGTATGAAAATCTTAAGCCTGTTTTTAAATTAAGCCTCCAATAATATTTCTTGGATTGAGTCACTGGGGTCAGTGTGGAGAATATTCTTCATTTTGACATCACCTTTGCTGTTGGTTGTAATTTATTTTCATGATGAAAATCAGGAGTGATTTACTAGTGAACTTACTGAAGATAGCTCAAAGGAGTTAAAAAGCAAACAAACTGCGCAGTGACTTTTCAGTTGCCAGAGGGTCAACTGCACAGTTGTTATTTTTAATTTGAATTCTTTACTTATGAGCATTTACTTGACGATAACTTTGGGAACGTGTTCTCCGTTTGTTAACGAAGAAGTGGCATGGTTGAAACCTGAGGCCTCAATAGCACTGATATTTTGATGTTAAAATGTCTTACATTGATGTTAAAAATAAATCCTTTTCCACCCAACCTAATGATGGAGGGATTTCCTTTCGCTTCTCATAGTTTTGATGGCATTGCCATTGAATTTGGTGTCCGTGCACCCAGTAGGTGACCGATTCCATGAGCTGGATGCCAGGTTAAAATGACATGCCGTGTAGATGAGCATTGTGTTTCCCACATGGTTGCCCAGTTGCCATCTGGTATATTCTGAAAATTTCTTACATATTTAAATGCGGTTTGTAAATTTGGATAATGACCTCATGAAGCGAGCTGCATAATAGCAGCCTGCTTATTCCACTTGTGGATTTTTCTGTAGTGTATTGGATCCTATTTAGCAATACTACTGGCATTTAACATATATTGAAATATTGCCGAAATTTGGAGTTTTTGTTTAAAGAGAGCCATTTCAGTTAAAGTTTATTTCAAATTTCAGAGCAATTAATACTCAAGGCAGCTTGAGTTTGTTTTTGGAAAACATCTCAAAGCCTGTCTATTCAGAGCATCTAGTGAAAAGAGAGACACTTCTCATTCAGTTTGGTCTTTCTTTCCTTTGACCCCCCATCCCCTGTTTTTGAGAGCTTGTCAGGTTGTATGTATTACCTACTTGATATGATTTTTCATTTTCTTTGTTCTTTGCTTGTTTGGCAGGGGGTCTAGGGCACACTATATTTACTATATGTGTGTGTATTTGTATGTATATGTACATACATGTATATACATATGTACATATCATTACACATGTATATATTACTATATGGATGTGTGTGTATATATGTATATGTAGCCAATGGGGTTGCAAAGGGTTGGACATGACTTAACGACTGAACAACAATAGCAAATATATAACCAAAATGGAGTATAATAATAATAACTATGCTTGTTCTATTTGTTCTGATTGGTAGTGTAATTTTCCTATTGATATAGTTGTTCAGAGTACAGCTGAGCAGGGAATAATTTATCCTGGGTCGTGTGTGGCTATTCAATTTAGCATGAATATCAGGGACTCTTGGGATAGAGTCGATATCACAAAACACTTGTTCTTTTTCTTGAGTTTAAGTTAGTATTTAAAGATATACTTGTATTGTTTTTTTTTTAAATGGGAATAACTAACAGGGGAGACTGGGATTACTTGGAAATAATTTGTTTATAAATTTCCATTTTCACTTAAAACCTGATGGAGAGAGTTCAGCTTGAATTCTCAGTTCTGTACCCGTGGTCATTGAGGCAGTCTTTATTGCTTCAGAGCGAAGCTGGTAAAAACCGTGACACGTGCAGAATGTCTGTGGGTTGACCCTCGGGGCCAGGGCCTGTGGGCATGGTGCAGCTAGAAGGCGAGACATTGGCTGGAGCGCTGACGGGCCCGCCTTCCGTCCCTCTTTCTTGGCAAAGTTGGGCTGGAGTTCCAGTCATGGGCTCTCTCGTCAGACTGTGTGGGTTTGAATCTCAACTCCCCTGTTTCTAGTTTTGAGAAGTTAAGTGATCAGGTCGGATTCACAGAATTGCCTAACCTCTCTCAGCTACAAGTTCCTCATGCGTAAAAATAGGGATTAAAAAAATCTATTTTATGGGTTCGTGAAGATCACGATGACCAAAAATAGTGCTTAGCAGGGAGCAGACACTTGATATAAGGTAGTGTTAGTATTATAGTGAGCCAACACTGGTACTCATTTCCCATGACTTTTCTTATCTATTTTTTAGTCTTTGGGGATATAAAAATCAAATGAATTATATTTCAAAAGGCTGTTTAGAAATAGCCGTGTGTATTTACAAGATAGTGGTTAATTTTAGTGCTTGTTCTGGGTGAAAATATTTGTCCATATGTTGTTGGGAAAATAGAAAAAGAACTGATTTTAACACCCAGGTTGGAGTGTCTATAACTCTGGGTCATATGCCGAGTGGCTGAGCTCACAGTGTCACCAGAGGCAGTGTTTTTAGTGAGGAATATTTTCAAGACATTTCTGTACCAGCATTTCTAGGTGTTGGTCCCCAGAATATAAGTGAACTTCCCCCAAAGATGATTTCTCTTCTGGTAATTTATTGGGGAGATGTATTGACAAAGCGGATAGGTTATTTGCCTAAAGGTATTTTTTTTTCCCTTAATCATAATAGTTACTATGAGCTGCTCAATTAGATTCATAATTGAGTAATAATCTGCCAAATTTATCCAGTTAGCTGGTTAACCAGCCAGAATAGAGCTTCACAGTACTGGACGGTGACAGGGGTAATGAGGGATTTTGTTAGGAGAGAACTTTAATTATGGACAAAATTCAGCAGCCTTAGCTCGACAAATGAAAGATCAAAAAGAGAACAGTGGTGAGGTTACCGGCTGTTCAGAATATTATTTTCCTTCCCTCCCTCACTGCTGTATTAGCTTGTTTTTCTTAACTGTGCAGGAATGACTCCCATTGTTTTTCCTATTATTTTGAATATTGAGATTTACTCAACAGAGGGAAATGGAATGATTTTTTTTTTTCCTGTATCTAAGACTACAGAAACTTGAACTAACTTTGTCCATGAACTTTTTAAACATTTTCATAATGCTCTCTGAATATTTCAGGTTAGAGAAATCTGCCTTTCCACTTTGCTTTTAGAGGTAAAATTATAGTGTTTTCAGGCAAATAAAAACATGAATGTGTCTTGTAAGGACCGAGCAGTGTTATGTGTCCTTTTCTTTTCATTTTTGAATTCGGTGAGAAAATGGAGTAACACAACCATGGAAATGTGATTTTCCTAGGTTTCTGACTATCTTCTTGTTCTAAGTGTTTTCTCTAACCTTAGAATGTGGGTGTCAGTTGTTTGAATGCAGTCTGCGCCATCTAACTAGCATAATAACACGATCATGTTGTTAACAGCTCCATTTCTCTCTTTTGTTTTGCCGTTTTCACCATCCAATGGACGTAATCCTTAGCGTTGGTCAAATCGGAAGCGGTTAAGTGCCAGCAAGGTAAATATAGCTGTTTTCTTTCTTTTCATCATGTGGTTCATCTTTGTAGCAAAGACAAATGTAGACATGATTGATACTATCCAGCCTTTCCATGTAGAGGCTTTTATTCTCTCTGACTGCTGATATGAATAAAAAGGAAACATACACTCTTATAAATTTCACTTAATAACAGCATAGCCAGATGTTAGACTTATGCTTATTTTAGAGGTGAACTTTTATATGTGCTGGCCATGTTAGAATGTTACACTTCAGGATGGGGGACACATGTACACCACTGATTCATGTCAATGTATGGCAAAAACCACAATATTGTAGAGTAATTAGCCTCCAATTAAATAAATAAATTAAAAAAAAAAGAATGTTATACTTCATTAAGCTTGAATTATTTGTAGTTGCAGTGCAGTTAGACTTAGTCCTTTAGAAAGTTATTTACCATTAGGTAGAAGCTGATTTTGGTGCTCTAAGGGCAATGGAAAGATTGAGAGGAATATGTGGTATATTTTATAAATCCTTTTTATACTATTTCTATTTTACCATTTATTTGTTTATTTTTGTGAGTGTTTCTTTGTTTCTTTAAAAAGATTTCTCCATGAAAAGTAGTTGGGTGCAATTGAAGGTAGGGATGTGTTAACAATTCATCAGGTTCTGAAGGTAACACATTGTCACTGAAGTGACTAAATGTCAAAATTCACGTAATGTAAACAAATCCCAAAAAACTCTGTATGACTTACTTCAGCTCTGCTACTTCCAGAAGAGGAATAATCAAGATGCAGCTGCCTGTGATGGGTCTGTGTGTTAGGGGAGGGTGCGTGGGCAAGCTCTGTCTATGCATTTATGTATATACACACACCTGTACACAGATGTATACCAGTTCTCATTTCTAACCCATAGTTGCTTACTTCGCTGTAAAATAAGGAGATTGAAACAAAGATTTTGTGCGTTATAAGAGCGTGTGTGTGTGTGAGAAAGAGAGAAAGAGATCTGTAACCTGACTAGTCATTTAGGAAGGCAAACTTTCTAAGCCTTGCTTTTTAAAATCCAGAGGAATCAAAGTTCTGACTCTTCCTAAAAT
This sequence comes from Capra hircus, assembly GCF_001704415.2. Lineage (NCBI taxonomy): Eukaryota > Metazoa > Chordata > Mammalia > Artiodactyla > Bovidae > Capra > Capra hircus. Next base: position 11,997,212 of record NC_030828.1, on the reverse strand, counting down.
GTATATCCTTTGCATTTTGGGAACCCTTTAAATATAACCAGGCTAAGCTTTTTTTTTTAATTTAGCTTTGTTTTAATCCTACCTGTTCACTGGGTTTTCAGAACTCTTGTTCTTTTTAGACATAAAATTAAGAGGCAATAAATAATCATGTGAAGCCATCTCAAAAATCCCTCCAACTTTTGTCTTACTCCTTTATAGTCACTAGAGGGTAGGAGAACATCATGCTCTCCGCAGAAGGGAGCTGGCTCTCCCTCTCGCGTATTAAGCGTTGCTGTAACCATCCGGAGCAGTAAAGTTTCCCAGCATGCTCCAGCGAAACCTGACAAAGCAGTATTTTCTCGTTTATTGATTCTGCCGCTGCACTAAAACACTGGTACTGTACATCAATAACCATCTTTAGTTAGGGAGCTCCGGCCTGTGGAAGAGCGCTGGCAGTTTGTGGAAGAACATAAAGGCTAGAAAGAAAAATTGTGAGCTTGGGGAATATTGGAGTCTAGGGAGGACAGGAGAGGTTAGGAAGAATGGCCCAAGGAATGAGGAGGGGAGAAAAATGTTGCCGGCCAGGATAAAGATATCAAAACTAGGATAGGAACAGAGGATCCTGGAGAGCAGTATTTATGTCTGTGCTGCGGAGTGGCATCTTACCACTGAGCTACTGTCTTCTTTTTTCCCTCTCATTGTAGTTTCTAGAATTTTGACTTCAGGGCACTGGGCTCAGAGACTTAATAAATGCCTGCACCTAGTATACAGTGTTTCATAAAACCTTTGATGAATAGAGGTCACTGAAAGCTACTTATGATCATGGGTGAGAGATGCAATTTATGGATTGGTGCAGAATTTCAATTGTTAGGGTGACTTTTTGCTACTTAGAGCCTGCAGTTATAGAGGGAAAAGTGAGATAAGTTCTAATTTAGCTCATAAAAGTGAGTCACAGGGAAAATCTATAGTCTCTGTGATTAACTCTCTGTAACAGTAGTTAAAATACCCTGGTCAGTCTCCCTTGGTAGTTTTAAACTATAAACTGCTTTTTTAGGATTTCCATTTAAAAATTAGAAAGCAGACATTTAACATAAAGAAGATTATTTAATCTGAGTATATGAAATTTTGCTAGTTCTAAGTGATGCATTACCTATAAAATGTCATTGGCTCTTTCACCTCAGTCTTATTCTTATAATAACTTTATTTTAATAACTGCTCCTTAAACTCATAAGTTTATAATATTGCATCACCCAGAGTGGCAGTCTTTATGGACTGTCTTCTAAAGCGTTTCCTTGAATATATATATATATACATATATATATATATTTTGGCTGCAGCATGCGGCCTGTGGGCTTCGTTCCCTGACCAGGGATTGAACGCGTGTCCTCGGCACTGAGAGCACAGCGTCCTACCCACTGGGATGCCAAGGGCTACCCCGTTTCCTGGGTTTTGTTACTAACCTTGGTTTTAATACAGTGAATACGTAGAGATTGCCTGTGAAAGTAGTTTTAGCTTTCATGCAAAAGCCTTTGTTTACCTTCAAGGGAGCATTTTAAAGAGAGAGCTGCAAATCTGATCTAAAGGGCCTGAATCAGATACCTGCTTTTTTTCAGACATTGCCTTTGCATAAGCTTTTCTGTGAATAGATCTATTTCCATACCTTCCTGCTCTCTAATGTATATCACAGTTACAGAGCTAGAAAATTAACAGCAGTTACTTCTCTTATGTCAAATAGTCTAATGGGATAGAAACATGATGATAAAAAGTGGAATTGGTAGGTCACTGATGTATTCAGAAAATCTGCAACTGTACACATCCCCCTTTCATTTGGGAGAGTATTATGGGTGACCATGTGCCCTTTGAGTTACGGGGTTTCTTTATTTTAGATAATTTGCACCGAGATAAGTATTTATTGTCATATGGCTCCTCTTTTGATTGTTTTATGCAGTTATATGACAGCCATTTCAGGTAAAAGACATCCCTGTGTAGGGCAACATTTTTTCGGAATGACATTAGTTGATTAGTGGTTCCACCGTTTGCTGTGTTGGGCTTCACGTTCGTTTAGCGAGGTTCCTGCGTTATCACAGAGGCCGAGTGCTGCAGGGCGCATTTTCTCTGTCCCTTTGTCAGGTGGCCTCTGACTGGCTGAGAGGGAGGGGCAGGGTGCTGCGGGGGGGGGGGGGGGGGGGACGAGGGAGAAGTCAGAGTCTTTCTCCCTTCTCTCTGATTCCCGTGGTGTCTGCCTTTGTCCCCTCCACTAGCCAGCCCTGCTGTGGTTTCTGCTTCTCCCAGGTACCTCTGACCCGAGCGTGCATTCTTTTTCTCTCTGTAGCCCAGGGATCACTGAACTGCAGCCTGAGTGCAAAATCCAACCCTGTATCTGCTTCTGCAAATACAATTTGATTGGAACGTTGTTGTGCTCATCGGTGTGTGCACTGCCCCTGGCTGGCAGGGTGGAGCAGAGTCCTTGGACAGAGCCTAATTCTTACTACCTGGAACTTTACAGAAAATTGCACCAGGCCTCCGCCCCTCCCACCCCAGGCCTAAGAGTGCTGGCCATTTCCTGCTGTTGCTAACCTTAGCTTTTCTTCATCTGTTCTGTTTGGCATCCCAGCATTGTATTATATCATGTAATGTTATATTAAATATATCGTGTGTTCAGTCACTCAGATGTGTCTGACTCTTCTGGACTGTAGCCTGCCAGGATCCTCTGTCCATGGGATTCTCCAGGCAAGAATACTGGAGGGTGTAGCCCTTCCCTTCTCCAGGAGATCTTCCCAACCCAAGGATCGAACCCAGGTCTCCTGCATTTGCAGACAGATTTTTGGCTGTCTAAGCCACCAGGGAAGTTGGAGAAACTTAAATTGAGAGAGGACAGTCAAAGAATTTGGAGAGAAGATTGTTAAGTCTGTCTGCCTGTCTGTCTGTACACCCTGCCTGTCTGTCTGTCATGATGTGTTTGGTGAGCAGAGCCCAGGTGAGAACCGGAAGGAAGTTCTGATGGCTGTTTTGTCTGTCATATAGTTTTGAGTTGAGAAGAAGCTCCTTAAAGTGGAAAAAATGCCTCTTCTCCACCTTAGAAGTAAACGCCTTCTGTCACTCCACCTCTTTCTCTACTTGAACTCATTTCACCAATAGTGAAATGAGTTCACCAATTTCACCCTTATTGCACTATTGATCCTGGAAGTAGTACAAGCAAAACCCTTTGCAAGAAGTGTGGTCTATTTGGAACGAAAATGAGAGTATCATGCCTGGACCACTTCCCCAGTTAGTAGAGTGCTTCTTGTTCTGTTGTTTTCCATTTTCACACATTATTCACTGAACTCAAATGCCTATCCATAGTATCACCTTTTACTGTTTTGTTTTCTTGGTTCAATTTAAAGGATTGGAGGATGGTATATCCCAAACAGCCATATATATTCATATATCTGTTTATTTCTATCTTCCTATCTATATATATATCTACCTAATTTTTTCATCTATCTATATGCCTGTCTATCCCTTATCTACCTACTTATCATCTCCCTCTCCATCTAGAAGTAACACTGCTGAATATCTTAACCTCGATGTTTCTGCTGCATTATTATGAAGTCTGCTGCTGCTGCTGCTGCTGCTAAGTCGCTTCAGTCGTGTCCGACTCTGTGCGACCGCATAGACGGCAGCCCACCAGGCTCCCCCGTCCCTGGGATTCTCCAGGCAAGAACACTGGAGTGGGTTGCCATTTTCTTCTCCAGTGCATAAAAGTGAAAAGTGGAAGTGAAGTCGCTCAGTCGTGTCCGACTCTGTGTGACCCCATAGACGGCAGCCCACCAGGCTCCTCTGTCCCTGGGATTCTCCAGACAAGAATACTGGAGTGGGTTGCCATTTCCTTCTCCTATGCATGCATGCGTGCCAAGTTGCTTCAGTCGTGCCCTACTCTGTGTGACTCTATGGACAGCAGCCCACCAGGCTCCTCTGTCCACAGGATTCTCTAGGCAAGAATACCGGAGTGGGTTGCCATTTAGGCCAGCATTATCCTAGACAGAATAGTTTCTAGAGGTCTTCCTCATTTCTGGGGGCCTCAGTCATGCTCAGCTAAGACCGTGAATCTATTAGAATTCTCAAACCTTGTGTATCTCCAGCCCAGAAGAATAGAGCCACTTTTCACAAATCTGTCATCTCAGTGACATTAGAATCACGTTTGTCCAAAACCCTCTCACTGAGCACATACTATATTGGCGGGAATGCCGTCCTGAGACTTCAGAGATGAGTAAGACTTGGATATCATAACTGATGCAGTATTCGGAGAGATGGGGCAGTGGAAACAGTGACAGACTTTATTCTTTTAGGCCCCCAAATCACTGCAGATGGTGACTGCAGCCATGAAATTAAAAGACGCTTGCTCCTTGGAAGAAAAGCTATGACCAACCTAGACAGCATATTAAAAAACAAAGAGAATACTTTGCCAACAAAGATCCATCTAGTCAAGGCTATGGTTTTTCTAGTAGTCATTATGGATGTGAGAGTTGGACTATAAAGAAAGCAGAGCGCCAAAGAATTGATGCTTTTCTACGGTGGTGTTGGAGAAGACTCTTGAGAGTCCCTTGGGACTGCAAGGGGATCCAGCCAGTCCATCCTAAAGGAGATCAGTCCTGAATATTCATTGGAAGGATTGATGCTGAAGCTGAAACTCCAGTACTTTGGCCACCTGATGTGAAGAACTGACTCACTGGAAAAGACCCTGATGCTGGCAAAATTAAAGGCAGGAAGAGAAGGGGACGACAGAGGATGAGATGATTGAGTGGCATCACTGACTTGATGGACATAAGTTTGAGCAAGCTCTGGGAGTTGGTGATGGACAGGGAAGCCTGGCATGCTGCAGTCAATAGGATCGCCAAGACTGAGCAACTGAACTGAATTGAAGTGATCTGATTGGGAGAGCTGAGTAGAGAGGTGGGGTATTCAGAGACTAGACCCTTATCTTGACCTTGCAGATGGGTGGGGTGGGTTGTAGGCTGGAGAACTGAGTGCAAGGAGACAGGAGTGAATGTCACCAAGTGAGGAGGAAGAAGTTCATTGAGACATGACACTCACAAAATAATGTGTGTGGCAAGCTCTCCAGACTCTCTGTGTTCACTCCAAAGTTGAGCTCTCTCAACCAGGAGCATCAGCAGAAATCGTTTGAATGCAGATATTTCTGGACCTCCATCTCAGGGCTCCCAGATCAGAAACTCTGGAAACGGGACCCAGCCGCCTATTAGTGAGCCTTCCGGGTGACCTGGAAGCATATTTATGTTTGAGAACCACTGTTGTGGACTAGGGGGTGGCGTGGGATGCTGGGAAGATAGGAGGTGAAGCCAGGGATGTCAGCGCGGCAGGGCGTGTAGAACTGCAGGGAGCGCTGCTGGATCTTAGATTCCTGGGGTTCGAGTGAGGCAGGCAAGGTGCCTGGGGTAAAACGCGAGTAGGCACTGGGGCTCTGGGGCCAGCCCTGCCCTCACAGAAGCCTGAGCATGAGCACCTCCTTAAATGTTTCATCCTGAATGCCTCTCTCGCCTCACCCTAGTCACAGTCCTGCTTAGGGGTGCCCTTGACCTATTTTAAGTGAAGGAGAGCCGTAGAAATACAGACTACAGGAGTTAAGGCCTGCAAATCAAGAAATGACAAAGGCCTACTCCAGGGCACAGGGAACTCTGCTCACTCTTATGTGGCAGCTTGGAGGGGACGGGAGTTTTGGGGAGAATGGATACGTGTATATGTATAACTGAGTCCCTTTGCTGTCCACCTGAAACCGTCACAACATTGCTAACTGGCTATATTCCAATATAAAATTTTTTAAAAAAGAAATACTAGTTGATGATTATTATTGCAGACGAACCAGCCATTTAATTTTGAGTTTCCTGGAGGTCAGGGTGAAAAGGGAAATCTTATTTACTCACATGGCCTTCATGTTTTCCCTCCTCAGTCCAGAACCCTGAGGGTCATTGGGTGTTTATAGACTTTATCAATTAAAAATCTTCTCATAATCTAATTTTTAAGTTCAAACAGCGAGTGAGGATAGTCCCTCTTTATTAAAAAATAAAGTAATCCTTTAATATCTTTGCACACACAGATTATTCATATCCCTGGAACTATGATATAGTTTTCATCTATAAATATGTCTCATCTTCCATGTCCATGCCTCTGTGGGAAATTTAAAAGGTTTGCTTTATATCCCATTGCAAAAATCTGTGTGTCGTTCTAGGAGAATTTATGCCGCCAGGGTTCTCTTCAGATGATACAAGGAACTGCCAAGTAGGAGCTTTCTGGAAGCCTGTTGCATGAGTATATGGATCTTCTCATGTCATGCTATAAAAGCTGTTGACAATGAGCAGTAGTTTTACATGTTGAAAAAGCTAGAAAGGAATATTTCATGGGAAGCTTTTATAGACTGCGTCTTCTCCGCTCGTTTTTCTAAGCATTGACAATATGGTTGGAATCTTGCTTTACTCTTCAATTTGCTTACAAAGTTAGTTCATTTTTGTTTATGCATTTGTCTCCATTCGCTCTCTCCTTCCTCACAATGACACAGGAAAGATAATTAGTGAGAATCAGAATAAGATGTATTAGCAACATGGGAACACATATTTTTAAATTTCCATCTCTGAGATGATCTAAAAAGTACCCTTACAGTAATTGGTGCCACTAAGGTAGGCTTACTGGGAAAACCTTGTAAAAACGTTTTTTCAGTGCCCCTAATTTTACTTTTTAAAAATGTTTTGGTATTTTTTGCCACCCAAGGGAATGCTTGGAATTGTTACCCAGTGGTATTGTTTGGCATAGTTAATTATGAACAGTGGTATCACTAGAGAAAGAAATGGCTACCCACTCCAGTATTCTTGCCTGGAAAATCCCATGGACAGAGGAGGCTGGTGGGCTACAGTCCATAGGGTTGCAAAGAGTCGCACATGACTTAATGACTAAATAACAGCAGTCACTAACTATCACATTGCTTCTGATGACTATAGGTGTTTCCCCTGCTCCTGGACTCTGTGCCTCCCTGTCAGGATCCTTCTTTATATCTGACTTTTCTGCTGTTCTTCCTGGCTTGGGATGGACAGACACATCAAGCTGTTATGTCCATCATCCTAGGGTTCCCTCTGTAACCCTAGGGTGTACAGAGGGAACCCTAGGATGAGTAGTTGTCCTGGAATCCACTTTGCCATCTCCACAGCATGCTGCTGGGCCAGAATCCTCCAATGATGTATGTTTGCCAGTCTGTAATCCTTTTTTTCTTTTAATGTCCCTGGAAGGCAGATCTCTTCACTGCTTTTTTCTTTTGGGCTCTGCTTGGTCGCCATTGCTTTGCATGGGCTTCCTCCAGCTGCGATGACCGGAGGCTCCTCTCTAGCCGAGGAGCCCGGCTTTCGCATCACACTGGCTCCTCTTCTTGAGGATGAGCTTGGGGGTGAGCAGTCTTCAGTAGCTGTGGCACGCGGGCTTAGTTGCCCCACAGCGTGTGGCATCTCTCCAGCCCAGGGATGGAACCCCCATCCCCTGCATTGACAGGTGGATTCTTAACCACCGGACCACCAGGAAAGTCCCATCCACTGTTCTGAGAGTCTATTCCTAGATCAGAAACTCCTGAGAATTCTCCGCATGCTGGAAGTGAGCAGAAAAGCCCCGCAGCCTGTACCTTCCATCTTTCTCCCTTTCTTCTTTCCCTTCCTGTGAAATTTTCATGACCCGGGAGTACATGAATGTTTTGGAATCTGTTTCATTTTTTACGAAAGTTAGTGTGTTTCTAAGTTAAATATCCCAACTTGTTTTCCCTTAGTCGTAACTAAGTTGCACGATTCAGGAAAGAGTCACTCTTTCTGGGAGTAGATTTGGCAGGGCTGGGGGCCATGGAGGAGAGCCGATGAATGAATCCACATAGAAATAGTAAAATGTTCTGATCCTCTGGGAGGAAGGAAAAAAATAGCAAAACCCTGCTGGGCTGTATTTTATCCATTATGTCTGCTGAGAAATTAGGGTCAGGACCCAGAAGCTTTGCTCTATCTTCCCGGTGTTTGTTTCAGCTTAGGTGGGGTGGGCTTCTCCCTTTGATGGGTCATTTCCTTCTCTCCTTTCACATTCCAGGCTGCATTAAGATGACAAATTTCACTTACAGGGCTTGGGCACAGACATGAAAACTTGAGCTATTGAGCTAACAGAGTGAGTGCAGAGGAGTCTATTTATGGTGGGGAGAATGGGGGTGTTTGAAGAATGCAAAAGTTCTGGAGAACCCAGCTCTGCATCCGAGCACAGACGGGATGGCCCAGGTGCCATCCCCCCACCCCAGACCCTGCCTCTTAAACCTCATCGCAAGTCTCAAGGGTGGAAGAGAAATGCGAAAGTGATTAAGAAACACGTTTAAAGCTCATGCTCACATCCTAGACCGCATCGCTTGCAGATGAATCTTCTTTTTTGGACATAACCTTGTAGCGGGCTTTGTAGAAATATTTAGAAATACGTAGAATAAAGGGCCTGTGTCCTTTTCTATCTGTGAACTGTGCAATAAATACTTCTCTTTTCCTACCCCGCCTTTAGCAAGGGAAAAAAAAAATCTTGGACGGCGAAGAGCAAGTCCATCACATCAAACATGACTGCGTTAAATGCTAAAATGTTCAAAGTCCGACTGAGATAGATAAAGGCTTTGATGGAAAGTGGATATTTCCCAGGGACATTACAAGCAATAATCCAGATGTTAGAGTGTAATGCAACGAGTGTCCCTGGATTGATCAGGAGCTCCAGCCAAGCCGGGCCTGGTGTAGGCCTTTGCCTTGCCCTCCCATGCTGTTCCGCCATATGGAACCTATCTCTGGGCCCCGTTAATAACCAGCTTTGGATTCCATTTTCACAGAGCTCATAGAGCTAAGTGGGGCTGTTTTATGGACAAGTTAGATAGAAGCCTTTCCAAGATAAACATCCAATTTGAAATTAGGACATACCAAGCCACAAAATTATTTTAGGGCATATTTCATGGAAACACTGCCATTTTTCTTAGGCAATTGCCAGACTGTAGGATGCCCTTTGATCCCTCGTGGACATTACTCCCTTCTTTATAAAAAGGATTTTGAAATAGTTGCAGTGTTTAGGGAGGAATATATCTGTCGGAACTTTGAAGCATGGCCCTGGGACAGGTCATGCTTCAGCTTATTGGTTGGCAAGTCAAACTTTAAGAAGAAGAATCATAAAAAAAAGAAAGTGCAGCAGGATGTATGAATCAAATTCTCATTTTCTTTTTAAAGATGGAAGTTTTCAGCCTGTGTGCTTAGTAAGCTAGAGAATGTTTTAAAAGTATCTGTACGCACACACATAGAGTGTAAACACATCTTCATACGTATTTATATATGTACCGGTCTATACATTCTGATGGTATGCATTGCTTTAACAAATACAAAGTTACTTAACCTTATTTCATAGATTGTCATGATTGAATGTATTCTTTGTGTAACCTAACTTCTGATAGAAGTTAGAGAAATAATTGTTCCTGTTTTCAAGAGGGGAGGGTTTTTTTCTTTTTTAAACAAATTATTTTCCCTTCTCCCTTTCCTGTTCTTATCTGCACCTTCAAACCTGTGTGTGTGTGTGTGTGTGTGTGTCTGTGTGTATGAATTCCAGTTTCCAGAGAAAAGCAACACAGATATTAAACATTTTTGTTTAAGGAAATCATAAAATGACCCAAACGCTTGGCATTACTGCATCGTTTATTAAGAGGGGTGGAGTGACGTGTGTTGGATGAGGTAAGCTGGCATGTAATTAACCCCGCACTGACATACCGTTCGTTGTGATAAATTGTGAGTAACCGGTGTCCAAGCAAATTGATGCCTAAATGATCTCAAAGATATAGTGAGCAGATGACAGGAATGAATATATAGTGTTAGAAATTCATTGCTCTGCTGTGATGCTCGACACCATCTCCATTCTTCTGCCCATTTATTTCTCCCTCAAATTAAGCCGTCTACCCTCGTGCCATCTCACTTACTGAGTGGAGAATGTGAATGAATTCTGCCAACCAAACACAGCCTGTGGATTGGGTCAGGGATTCTCACTCAAACAAACTCACCATAAAAAGACACTGTCAAGACCTTCAGGGTATTTAACAATATTAAAGGAATAGACGTTACTTGTGTTGAGTATAATCATGGCATGGTGCTTATGTAAAAACATAAGTATTTTTCTTTCAGATATTTCAGCCAGAGAAAATATTAGGGAAGCAGGGAAACATGTAATAAGATGACAAAATGTGGTGAATAAGCACATGGAGGTTTGTTTTGCTGGTCTGTTTGTGTGTGTGTTTGAAGATTTATATAATGGACATTAAAAATAAAGTGTGCTTGTCCTCTTCATAATTTAATTCTAGGGGATATTTGCCTTTTTCTATATTCTATTTAAGCTGTGTGTGATGTAGAAAAGGAAAAAAAAAAAAAATAAGGTAACAGTTACTGAACACTTACTGGGTCCCATGCCCTGGTCTGTGTTCTTTATCCAACCTTCCCCTCCCACCAGGTCTGCAAAGCTCATTTGGCTGGCAAGCCTATTATAGGCTGTCTCTGGACCTGTGAATCTTGCAGTACTGTTAGGCTTTTTTGTTGTCCCCTAAGGGATAAGGCTCAGCAGTAAAGAGTCTGCCTGCAGTGCAGGAGATACAGGAGACTCAGGTTCGATCCCTGGGTCGGGAAGATTCCCTGGAGGAGGAAATGGCAACCCACTCCAGCATTCTTGCCTGGGAAATCTCATGGACAAAGAAGCCCATGCAAGTCGAGTTGGACACGACTTAGGCAGTGAGCACAACAAGAAATAAAGGGAGGTGCAGACGGATTCAAGTGTGAAGGATAAATTCAAAGCCGTAATTTCGAAATACCCAGAGGTAGTTTGTTTCCCTGCAGAGCAGTGCCTGGTTCTTATATCTCTGTTTCCCAGAATGCCTCTCTTCCCTTCCTGCTATCGGAGTAGCCAAAGGCCCATTTGGAAGATTCTACCAAAGAGCACCTGTGGGTGGGAGGCCGGTGCCAGGTGCCAAGTGTTGTTTGAATCCATCCTTCACTGGAGGCTCCAAGTCCAGTGCTTGAGAAGGAAGTCACTTAGCTGTGGTTGCAGGTTTGCAGAACCAGTGAAGAGTATTAACACATTCACTAGGCAGGGAGTGGTATTTCTCATGAATACTGAAAGCTGGACCACCCCCTCTGATCACCAAAGTCACACTCAAGAATTATCAGCAAGTTTATATGTCATCTTTATTTCTTTGCTTCAGTCCTCTTTGATACGCAACCTCCGGCTCTCAGAGTCCTTGAAAAAGAACCAACTCTGGAATGGGATTATAAGTATAACTTTGTTGGAAGGAAGGAATGTCTCAGGCGGAAGCGTGGCAGAGATGTTTGTCCAGTTAAAACTGGGAGATCAGAGGTATAAAAGTAAGGTAAGTTCTGTCAATTCCTTAAGGAGAACAATGTCTTTAAGATGAAAACAATGGGAAAAAAATGTATGTTTTCCCCCTCTAAACTTTGCAAGAACAAAATTTATTTTTAAATCTCCTGTGTGGATTAGGAGCACCCCAGAAAACAAAATAAATGTACAGATGCTGTCTGTTAATATGGGCATTTGATTGCTTAGTGTCATTCATTTTAATATAATCACTGGAGCTAGAGAAAGTTTATTAAACAATAGATTTGAATGCATGGCTTATTTTCATTTTGAAAATGAACAACTGTGTTTCAGAGATTGTGCTAAAAAGGATTACTATTTCCAAAAATCCTACAAAAATAAAATACTGTAATATGTTATAATTGAATTAAAATGCTTGAGTTTAACGAAACATATTTTCAAAAGTATACACTCCTGGATTTCTCTAACTTGTTGGTATGAACACCAAAAATAGACATCTAATACTGCTGTTTTCTTGCTCTGATTTTTTTTTAAAGCTATCTAAAAGTATTAAAAGTGATTTGTTTTGAACAAAAGTAATAGCTTTTTTTTTTTTTAGCTGTCTTTAAAAATCAATCATCTTATTCCACTGATCCAAATTCCATTTAATTTTTAATCTCAGTAATTCGGTGTGGTTTTTATTTCAAAAACCCTAGTCTCCAAACCATGGTAATTAATTAGTTTTACATAACTGTCAGACAGGAATATTTCCTATGTTTTATGGATTGAGGGAACTAGGGTACTTGAAAGTTAAGTCACTTGCCAAAAGCCACATAGGAAGAAAAACATCAGAGTGGAAGACTTTGAAAATAGGCCCGAGGGTATTTGCAGCTGGGGCTTTCCAGGGTAGCGGACTTACCTGAAGCAGACTAGTGATAGAATGACTTAGCGGGGCAGGAGGTTGTCTCTCCTGCACAATTTTCAGTGCAGAATCAAATATGAAAGGTCATTTACTCCAGCGCAAGCAGTAGAGAACCAAAGCTCACGTTGCAGAATTGTTGATTACGAGAAATGCAAAAAATTGCAGCAAAGTTATGGCCAAAATGTGCAGACGATAATTTTTAGGCTGTGCCTCACAATGAGTGTCTCCAGGATAAGCACAGCTCTCCATTAAGATTCCTTTAACCGTCCAGCCTCAGAGTAAGGATTTATAGAGAAATTATTCATCACTAAGCGCACTTAAACTTTTAAACTAAGCTGAAGTGTAGAAAGAGTCCAGTATCTGCTGCATTCCCCCTTGGGGAATATTGCACTTAAGTTGTGATCAAATGGGCTTTTTTTCTGCATAGTTTCTAAATTCTGTGATCTGATATATTTAAACTCAACGATGATGAAAAACAGCATAGATGATGTTATATGATGTTGGCTGCAGTCGAGGTCTAAGCAGTTCATTTTTTCCCATGCGAGCAAACTTGGTCCCAGGATTTCATCATTGGCCCTGAGTTCCCGGCATTTAGTGGCCTGCATTTTTGCTCACTTTTTCTTCACAAATTGAATCTCTGTGTAAATGAAACAGAAATGAAAGTCTTGCCAATGAATCAAACACATAAGCAGTTTGAAATAACTCTTGGAGAACATGGAAACACTTGTGGAGTTTTCCAACCACGCATGTTCATTTTTAGGTTTGGCTGCAGTGGAATTTCCTAGTCTTCCTCTGACTCCAGTGACTGGATTCAGGAAACTTGACTTTAGAAATAGGCAGTCACATACAAGTTATGGGTTTCTCGTGTAATGCATCTGACAGATGTTAATTAAGATCCCAAATTGTTAATTTATATAGTTCTTAAGCCAGCACTGAAATGGATGTGCCAATAAAAATGTTATTTCCATTTGATTAACCAATTAGGAGTATCTTTTGTAAGAGAGAAGAGCCATAAAATGTCTATTGAGATATTATATAGAGAGTGCAGCTCAATAGTCATTATTATATATGTGTAATAAATATTGTCCATGTATCAAAAATATATATTTTGTATATCTATAACATTTATTGTTTCCTTGGGGATAACAGTGCTGTTTCTAATTTGGTAGATAAATGAATGAATCTGGGGTCAGCTAAAAGAGTATGATGTTTTGCCAATTCTTAAAACCTCAACATGCCTTTCATTTCCAAAAAGGAAAATTTTAACTGTGTAAGAGTGATCATAACCATCATTATGATTGCTTTCCTGCTGTTTAGAAATGAAATGAATGTGTAGCTGCTATAGTGATGAATACCATTTTAAGAAAATAAATATTATAACTGCATGTTTTCTAGACACTGTGTAAGAGTGCAAATCCGCAGTGGCGGGAACAGTTTGACTTTCACTACTTCTCTGACAGGATGGGCATTTTGGACATTGAAGTGTGGGGAAAGGACAGCAAAAAGCACGAGGAACGTTTGGGCACGTGAGTCTCTTCTGCTTTCTAAACGGTGGGAGACATGTCTTTATCAGGCTGGTGTATAGCATTGTCTTTATCTGGTTGAGCTTAGACTAAAACCTCGTATTCCCACCCCAAGGAGCCATAAGTTAGCTGGACCTTAACCCGGGAAAGACTTTTTCGTTTATTAATTGGTATATGCCGTTTAGTATTGATCACAACAGAAGAAAATCGTTATGTGTCAGGAATTCTCTAAAGAAAGATAATGTCCCATCTCAGACTCTTTAGGAAATGTTGGTATCAGTTTCCAATGCACCCTATGAGTTTGGTTTTGGTCTTTAGTGAAAATACCAAATAATTCAGTCACACCGTGAAGCTAGGGGTCCCAAATTGATGGAAACTTTCCATTGTGCTCTATGGACTTTGTGGCAAATCGTAATGACATCTGCTGAGGCCAGATCAGTTTCATTTGTATACTTTGGACCTTCTCAGCTTAATTGAGGTGCTCCCTTGTATATAATGAGAAATATTGAAAGTATTAATGGTTTCCATATAGGATTATAGTAAGACTATAGTGAAATGCAATTCTGCCTGCATGTGGCTGCCCCAGTTTAAGCATGAAGGGGATGCTGGTGGAAGCATACATCTCTGATCTTTCTGGGAAGCCTGCACGTTCACAGTATTATCCTTATTTTATAGATGAGGGAATGGAGTGCTGAGAAGCTTAGCAGAGTAGTGAATGTGAGACTCAGGATTATCTCTTTTCAAAGACCCACGTTTTTTCTTCCAAACTACTGAGTTTTGTTCAGCCAATATGCATCCAGTTTGTCCACCCATCCTAAATTTAGAATAAAGCATTTGAAGGGCTCTCAACATCTGTTCGTGGTCTTTTTCAAACCAAGTTCTCTGGAGCCCTGGATTCAGGGAGATGCGCTGGGGCCAGCCTTCAGGATAATCAAGTTTCTTCTGAAACCATAGCATTTCCACTTCTACCTGTGCTCTGTGGTGGGGTTCTGTTCCAGGCAAGAGTTTTACTGCTGAAAACGAAAGATTGAAAGCCCTTCATCCAGTAGAACCCCTTCTTTTTACAGATAAGTCCAGAAGTCCAAAGATGTTATGTTTTTCTATCAGCAAGGAATTTAGGAGCCAAAATAGGCTGCGCCCCAGCTAACCCAAAACTCAATGCAGTGCTTTTTTTCTGTGTAGAATGCTTAGCAGAGGCAGTTGCATGAAACATCAGTTCTTTTTGCTGCTGTTATCCCATCCTAGTGTTCTTGGGCTTCTCTTGTGACTCAGCTGGTAAAAAATCCACCTGCAATGTGTGAGACCTTGGTTCGATCCCTGGGTTGGGAAGGTCCCCTGGAGAAGGGAAAGGCGACCCACTGCAGTATTCTGGCCTGGAGAATTCCATGGACTGTATTGACCATGGGGTTGCAAAGAGTCGGACACGACTGAGTGACTTGACTTTCATCCCACCCCGTCTCAGTAACTTATCCTGAGACAGACAAGAGGAAGTTTGGAGACCATGGCATATTCCTCCCATGCTTGCCTGCAGAGGCATTCTGTCACCAGAACGGTCTGGTTTGTCCCAGGGTACTTAATAATCTGAGCTCTCCCCCACCTGATGGCAGCACTGTTGCCCAGTTATCATGTGGAACACACACACACCCCTACACACTTCATCCATCCGTGTAAACACTGGCTAGGAGGGCCGGGCTGCCTCCAGCTGAGACGGGGCGCTCTTCCTGCCATGTGCGTGTCGTGGTCCCAGTTCCGTTGCTTTGTGCAGCCTGCTCAACCCCAGTTCTCTGCTGCTCTGGTAGGTAGTAGCCATGCTTCCCTGGAGATCCGCAGGGCCAGATTTGTGGGTTTGGGCACCAAACTAGGTCCCGTCACTCTACTGCTCAGGAGAAAGGTCTTCCTGTGGTCCAGAATGCACAGATTTTTCTCTGTCAGATGCTTTCCCAGCCTCCGTTTCCACAGGATAACTTAGACACCTGCATGTTCTCAGTGCCTCCCACCCTGGTCACTGTTGCGACACCCCCGTGCGCTGCCAACACCCATGGCAAAAGGATCAGACACGTTGTGTTAGCCAGCAGAGTACGGATAAGTTACGTCAGTGCACAAGTGCAGAGAACTCTGTGTCCCACAGCGCTTTCTGAGTGATGGCCTTTGAGCCCCAGTGATGGATGGCCTGTGTGTTATTTTAGTAGGTGTGAAGAATAATGGCCTTTCATTTCGTGTGTCATTGTGCCGTCATGTTTCCTTCAAATGAGCGTTAAGTTTCTTTACAGACGCAGAAAATAATTGGAGATGTCCCTCTTATGCCATGTTTTGTCATTTGGGTCTTCATTTATTATTTGAGCTATTTCCTGTTTCTAACTTAGACGTCTACCTGCCCCAGTGGCCACTCTGCCCTTCCTCTTCATGGACTTTAAAGGAATTTTTTTGGGTATCCTTTTCCTTTTTCCTCTCCTGAGGTACAGAAGATAACAAAAGTGTCTCTTGGGCTTTGACTACACAGCGTTACCCAGAGTGAACTTCCAGGTGGGGTGAAACTTCCCCTAAAATACACCAGTGCTTATCACAGTGAAAGGAGAGATTGTGTTGGCATATGGATACCACAGACCTGTTACTTACTGTTCCTTCTTACATAAAAGTGTTCACTCTTTGTTTTCCTGTTCTTTGTTGGAATTCTTAAGGATCAGTTATTTTATCCCCTCACCTGTTGGGAAATACCTCTTTGTGTCAGGAGGGTCTTTGGCGATGGTGAATGTTCTCAGGCCTGTCTCATAATTTGTCTTTGGATGATACCGTGTTGCTAGCAGTTCAAAGTTCTGCATGGCCTCTCTGAGAAACTGTTCCCCCACTGAAGCTTCCCCTGGCAGGCATCATGAGAGGAGGGACGGAACACTTTGAGTTGTGTTTCCTGGGCTGTCTGGTAACCACAACACTTGCAAGCTACGAGACCTTGGGCAGTGGCCTTTCTTGTGGTTTTCCTGTGTAACAGGGTCTTCAGCCAACTTGCAGGTCATCATGGCAACTGGCAACCATGGCTATTGCTGGTTGCTAGTATTACTCCTATTAATTTTGAGATTTTTTTTTCTTCTGGATAATAACTACAGATCCCCACAACTAAATTGTGCTATTTAAGTATTTGAGATATGGCTGGTTAAAATTCAGCTCAGTTTTGTTTATTCAAAACAGAATAGATTTGTGTGTGTGTGTGTTTTGGTGGAAGTGAGCAGTGACTATCTTCCAGGATGTGATGGGAAGGATATTTATTGACTCAAGAACTGAACAGTGTTGATTAGCCTGACTGACATTGGTTTTGTAGCTGTGGACTGTGGTAGACTGGGGCAGTGGTCAGTTATGATCATAACTGGTGTTTGTGTTAGCATTGGTGGGTTGCTAGCTTGGTGATAGTTCAGGCTTGTCCCGCCTCCCCAACCTCCATGGCAGCCAGCCTCCTCCAGGCTCTCCTGAGTCATGGGGAACTTTCTAAAATTCCTTGTGTCCTTATGGTCCACTTGTGGGCTTCCGCTGAGCCATAGGTAGCTCCTGAGGAGGTCAGGGCTGGTGAGATAGAGGTGCTTGGGCAAACCAACACCCCACTTCCCAATCCAGGATGTCTACTATTCATGGGCCAGGGGAAAAAAAAAAAAAACAACAGTCTTTTGAGTCCATCAATGGTCCAGAAACAGTGGATTTTTAGGAGGAGTAAGAAATAAAGATAAATGTAACCTGCTCCAACTTTTAAACAAAATGGCAAGAGTAGAAATATAGATTAATCTTCTTGTCAACCTATAACATTTCAACATAATCATACCATTTTCTTAAAGTATATTTTATATTTCCCTGTGATTCTGGTGATTAATTTGTTATAGAATATCCTAGCTTCCAAGGTGGCGCCAGTGGTAAGGAATCTGCCTGCAAATGTAGGGAGGCGCAAGAGTTGCAAGTTCAATCCCTGAATCAGGAAGATTCCCTGGAGGAGGAAATGGCAACCCACTCCGGTATTCTTGCCTGGAAAATTATGTAAACAGAGGAGCCTGGTGGGCTACAGTCCATGGGGTTGCAAAGAGTCAGACAGAACTGAGCATGCATGTACAGATGCACGCAGACTTAGTTTGGAAAAGTTAAGAATGAGATTGCACAAGCTTATTTTAACTGGGCTGCCACAGAGCCAATCCTGAGTCCCACGTGGTGCCTTAGAAAGTGGTTCTGACGTGCTGCCCATTTACCGGTGACTGCGACACGCAGGAGAATCAGGGTCTGTCTTTGGACAGATCGCACTCCATGTCGCCGATCTGCTTTCACAGAGAGGCTTGACACAGTCACCATTTGCTTCTTGTTCACCCCCGTTCTTAGCCTCTGAGATTTACAGCTTTTAAAACTCTAGGACTCTTTTCTGCCCCCTTGCATTTAAGTTAAAAGCTGACCAGTCTATAATATAAAACATAGAATTATGGTAATGAATAAGAGGTTAAAAGCTATCATGGCAAGTGGAACTTAGCAGGTTTGGCTGACTGATATGGTAAAAATTATGTGTTGAA
This sequence comes from Capra hircus, assembly GCF_001704415.2. NCBI lineage: Eukaryota > Metazoa > Chordata > Mammalia > Artiodactyla > Bovidae > Capra > Capra hircus. The sequence continues at coordinate 11,978,889 of NC_030828.1, read as the reverse complement.
TTAAAACATTAAAATGCGGTGGGATTAATGGAGAAAGACAGGAACAGGAGGTCAGAAACAATGCTAAATCAGCACATTAACTGCCTGTGGGCTAGAGATGCTGGCTTTAATATATGCAGAGGAAAAAAAAAAAAGCTTACGGGGGCGGGGGGGGGGGGGGGGAGTAATTAACTTAGTCCTTGTTTTCTCCAGGTGAATAGAAATGCAGACATTTGAATCTGGGAGGCATCCAGTACATATATTTCTTTCCCTTTCTTTTTCATATAGAGGAGGAAGTAGACCCTACAAGGTATTCAGTTGGTTAACAAAAAAGAAACACTGACTTTATAATTTGGAGTGTTTGAATTTTATTTTGCCACTAGGATTCATTTTGTTTGTTCCTTCATTTTACTCAACAAACACTGAGCATGCTGTGTATCAGACATCTTACCAAAAGCTGGGGGTTCACGTGTGGATTGTGTCCTCAGGCACTAGGTTGTGGGCAGCTTTCTGGAAGAAGAGTGTCTCAGCTGAGACCTGTAACATGGGTGGTGGTTAGCCAGACCAGACTGGAGGAAGAACGTTTCAGGAAGATGGGACCACATGGGCAGAGACTTGGCGAGGAGGGAGAAAACGTCTGAGAATCTTGAAAAAAAAAAAATGCGGAGTGATGACGTCACACGATCAGACTAGAGCGGAAAGCGGAAGTGAGGTCACAAAGCTGTCGGATTCCATCTCCTGCCTGTGAACCACGGCTGGACCTGGCTAGACACAGACACACCAGTGCCCTGCTCCTTTCTTTTCACCACTTGTTGCCACAGTGGACCTCTGATGGAATGAATGATCTACGACCTGACTTCAGAATGATGGGTTCCTGGTCCCCTAAGGGCCGGTGTGTAGCACCTGTTGAATTATGGTCCATACGTGGTCTCTCCCCCTGCCGGTGGAGCCGCGCATGAGACACCCTGAGAGCAGATCTGATTGGCTAATGCTCGTTACTTAAGTGTTTTGCACGGATGCCCTGCACACGTGTTTTCCACATCGTCTCAGTACAGTTTCATAAGTTTTATGGCTTCATCGGTTTTTGTTAACAAACACATCTTTGGATATGTTGGCCTGAGTCTTTTGGGCCATGGTGAGTTAACAGGTATTTTTTCTTTTAAATTGTTCGTAGGTTGTATCTCTGGTACCTTTATCAATGTGTCTGTACTGCCATCTACTAACGTGGGGAAATTTTTAAATATTTCCCCTGCTGTAACTCATCACGGTTGAATGATTAGCATTTCTTTAGATCAGGGGTCACCTAACGAGGGTGGGTCAAGTCCAGAAGACTGCTTGGTTTTGAGTAAAGTTTTATTGGAAAAGAGCACTGTTCACTTGAGTTCATTGTCTATTGCTGCTTTCTTCTACGAGGGGAGAGTTGAGCAGCAGCAGCAGCAGCAGCAGCAGCAGAGACCATGTAGCCCCAAACTAAAACTGTTTCCTCTTTGGCCCTTCATAGAAAAAATGATCTTCCTGCCCCATCATTTATTAATGTGGGTGTGGTTTTTAATGATAATTGGAACACTAATTATGAGAGCCTTTTAAACCGCATATCCAAAAACTTTGTTTTTTCAAAGAAAATTTGCATCTAGCGTAGTAAGCTTAGTGTTTCATCAAGCCTCATACAAGGTTGCCATTTGGGAAGAGTTTGGGAAGGAATTTAGAGGATACATAAGAGAAAAGAGAATATATGACAATACGTGCGAAATTCTAGAATTGATGAGTGAGAGAGTAGTGTTTATAAGAAGGAGCAGGCAGGAGAGAAGGAGGAGGGGGTGTTTTGCGTTGCTGAGGAATCTGGGCTGGATCTGCTCTTCTAGCATCCTCAGGGGCCAGCTCTGCGCTTCTCCTGCAACCGGTTACTAAACAGGAGAGGGAAAGTCTTGGGAAAGAACAGCAGATTGGCTAGTGCTTCAGGAGCGGCGAGGAAGAGGGAAGCGCTGGCCAGGTTATTTAGTATTTTCTCGGCGTGGAATGTGATACCCTGTAGAAAATGAATGAAGCAGCCCAGAGTCTCCTTTTAAGATTTTTGTATTAAACTTGTCTTTGGTGAATGTATTTCAGAATGATTATATCTTAAAGATTTTATTTACTTGCACCCGAAGAAGGTCATTTTGTTCACATGATACTCACCTTTCTTCAGAAGATTCAGTTGAGTGTTACGGTAAAAGTGTTCTGAAATTCTGGAAGAAAAGTCCTTATTTTTTTCTTTTCTTCCTCTGCTTTTGCTGGTCATACAGTAACCAGTTCCTAGCTTGCGGTTAATGTAAGTATTTCTTTGGCCTCTGACCAACCTCCTGAGCATTCTGGTTCTCCTTCCAACGTGAAGATGAGCTGAAGTCATGGAGACAGAGATTGACACAGAAAAATGGGAGGCCTGAAGGAAAGGGTTTTGTATGAGAGTCATTTCTCCTTACTCCCTTCTTTCCTCCTTTCTTCCAGAATGTGGAAGTGAAGGGGGCAGCCAGCTGGATCGAAGTGATGGGGAGAGAGCACTTCAGTTCTAGAAAGTTCATAGAAAGTCATCCTTAGAGTTGGTGGGTAACACTAGGGAGAGGGTCGCTTTACATTAATTCCTAAGACTAAAGACATCAGTGTTTTAAGAATCGATTAATTCATATGATGGGACAGGGACCCTAAGAGACAGGGTCATAATCCATGTACAAAAGGATCAAGGTTTAATTTTGACTGACCTGATGCCAATGTATCAATTTAATTTGCTCTTTCAGGTCACTAAGAAAAGAAAAGTAAGCATTTGATTGAATTCACTCATTAATTAACTGAGAATGTAGAATCCGTTACGTTTGTCCTGAAATTCCCTTATATGTTGTTTATGTGGCTCTTATATCTAAAATAGGCAAGGCTATTTTTTTGTATAGGAATTCTTTCTTTGTTATCAAAATAAACTTTAAATATGAGATCAGTGCAAAAGTTTCATAGTGGGCAGAAATGACTGAAAAGTTTGTGAAAATGTGTAATTTCTGAGACAAAACCAAATGTTTGTTTTTATGTGATTCACACTTGTTTAAATTAGTAAACTGCTCTGTTCAAGAAAGCTGTCCCTTTAAATAGGAGTATAAATAAATAAATACTCTCCTATTTAAGGTTACCACCAGAGAAAAGTCTTCAACAAATTTGGATCATTCATCCTTCCATAGAAAGAGCTTTATTAAATGAAAATGTGTATAACAGTGTAAAATAATGCTTAGCAAATATTCTTAAACAGATGTACTGCTGCTGCTGTTGCTGCTAAGTCGCTTCAGTCGCGTCCGACTCTGTTCGACTCCACAGATGGCAGTCTACCAGGCTCCTCGGTCCCTGGGATTCACCAGGCAAGAACACTGGAGTGGGTTGCCATTTCCTTCTCCAATGCATGAGAGAGAAAAGTGAAAGTGAAGTCACTCAGTCATGTCCAATTCTTCTCGACCCTATGGACTGCAGCCCTGCTGCTGCTGCTGCTAAGTCACTTCAGTCGTGTCCGACTCTGTGTGACCCCATAGACGGCAGCCCCCCAGGCTCCCCCATCCCTGGGATTCTCCAGGCAAGAATACCAGAGCTATACTTATATAGAATTTTCAGGTCCTTAGTTTTGTAGATGGAGAAGGCAATGGTACTCTACTCCAGTACTCTTGCCTGGAAAATCCCATGGACAGAGGAGCCTGGTAGGCTGCAGTCCATGTGGTCACTAACAGTCGGACACGACTGAGCGACTTCACTTTCACTTTTCACTTTCGTGCATTGGAGACGAAATGGCGACCCACTCCAGTGTTCTTGCCTGGAGAATCTCAGGGACGGGGGAGCCTGGTGGGCTGCCATCTATGGGGTCGCAGAGTCGGACACGACTGAAGCGACTTAGCAGTGCAGCAGTTTTGTAGAAATGACGCAGTTAAAGCACTTGACATTTCTTCCCCAGCAAAATTAACTCTCCAACATACTTGCTTACAAAATTTACTAACCCCTCTGTTCACAGTAGTAAACTTACTTACTGCTACAGAAAAATTTTGATTCAAACCATAGAGAGTTATTTAAATATATATGCATATATTTTTTAATATCTCCAGTAGAAACATGATGAATTTATTACACGTAAAAGCTCTTATTGCCCCCTCTTCTTAAAACTGGAATCACTTTTGGTAATTTGGAAATAAATACCCACATAAATTTAATTTTATAGGTACATATCCCTTACTGTAAAAATTTTTTCATTCTATACTAAAAATAGGCATAGACTTTTAATATCAGTAGTTTTTCTCTTTAATTGGGAAAGAATTGCAAGCTTTCTTTCAAATTTATTTAACTGGAACTTTTTCCGTATCCATGTGGTTCAAAACTGTCATTGCTTTATAAATGAGGTAGGTGTGCCTGTTTGCTATTGTCTGCAAACTTACAAAAGTGCAGGAATGATGTGAGGTAAGAATCTATCGTCTGACATTATGAGGTGGTGCGTCCGTGTTTGTAATAAAGTCTGGAACAGTCATCTGACTCAGTAACTAGAGGTGGCGAATGGGAACGCAAACCACACAGTGCCCGCCCTCCCTCCACTCAGCCCTGCCACCTCACCCAACCCGGACGTGAACGAAGCAAGTGTGGTCCAAGCAACCCCAGGATTTTCCATGTTAAAGCAAATAAATGACTTAGCACCTCAGCCCCCCACCCCCCGCCCTTTCAGTGTTTGCTTCTGTATTTAAATGTGTTTGAGGTTTTCAACATCACCAGAACATTGACTGTTAAGAGGAGGAAAACATGCAATTTATAGCAGATGGGTGCAGCCTTTTCTGGCTGTGCTGCAGAAATGGGATCAATCAGCAGCACTTCATGCTCCATTTGTCTAACAGAAACCCACCTGGGGAAACCCCGCGGAACGGTGCCTATTAGGAAAACACCTTAACACATTTCTTTAAATAAAATCTCGCCAGTTGGCATTAATCTGGAAGAAAATGGTTTCTCCATTAACCCTCTCCCGCTTGCACAGGCTCCTGTCTTTTCGCCTCTTTTTGAACCAACATCTCTTATTCTCTTGGCTGGTTAAAAAAAAAAAAAAAAAAAAAAGACCCAACCCCAAGAAGCCTTCTTGAGCCCGCATCCGTACTGCTGAAACTCTGAAACTGTTTTTCTTCCTAGTTCTTGATCTGATCAGCTTTCTGCAGACTTTATCTGGCAGAGATTTGCTGCTTCTCAGTTCATTTGCCACTTTCTCCATGCTGCCTTTTCTTTGAGTTTCTTGACATCTTTCTCTCCTTTACTGAGGGTGTGGTGTGCCGGGAGGGACTGATAGCAGCCAGGGCAGCCCCTGCAACCTTCACTGCTCAACCAGCCAGTGCCCAGACAGCGGGAGGTTTCATGGGGGGATGAAATGAAAATCAGGTGCTTGGGAGGGTCCGCAGCCGCCACGCATTAATCGCTTTTCTGTCTGCTTCTGGCAACTTTTCCAGGTGTAAAGTGGATATCTCAGCCCTCCCACTCAAGCAAGCCAACTGCTTGGAGCTGCCATTGGAAAGCTGCCAGGGGACCCTTCTGATGCTGGTCACCCTCACGCCCTGTTCAGGGGTCTCAGTCTCAGATCTGTGTGTGTGCCCCTTGGCAGACCCCAGCGAGAGAAAGCAGATCGCCCAGCGCTTTGTGAGTTCTCTGCCTTACTACGCCCCCTCCCCACCCCACGCCCACTCTACCTTTAAGCTGAAAACAGTCTGGGAATTGAAAAACTGCATCCAAAGAGATCTTTGTCCAAAGCTCAGTGGTATTTCTCCTAAACAAGACATCAGACGTGGAAGTTAATGGTTAGTGAAAAGCTGAAAGTAGATTTTAGAATTGGCCTTCTTATTTAAAAGCCAGAGAAAGTGTTTGGATATTTTACCATTCAGGATCTCTTTGGAGAAAGCTGAAATCCTCAAGGGGGCAAAAGTTTGTTTAGCGGGTTTGTGTATATGAATAGGTATTTTTATTTTATTTCGTTTGTCTTTTATTTTATATTGGAGTATAGTCCATTTATTGAGTTGGCCAGGAAACATTTGTTTGGGTTTTTCATTAGGATGTTAGGAAAAATTTGAATGAACTTTTTGGTCAAACTAATGCACTGTTCTGTTAGTTTTGGGTTTACAGCAAAATTATTCAATTATACTTGTACATACATCCATTTTTTTTTTTCAAATTCTTCTCGCATATAGCTTATTGCAGAATATTGAGTAAAGTCCCCTGTGCTATACAGTAGGTCCTTGTTGACTATTTTATATATAGTAGTGTGTGTATGTTAATCCCAAAGTCCTAATTTACCCCTCCCCCTAAGTTTCCTGTTTGGTAACCATAAATTTGTTTTCAAAATCTGTGAGTCTGTTTTTGTTTTGTAAAAAAAAAATAATTTATATTATTTTTAGGAATTTTAATATAAATTCACAAAAATTGCTTTTTATAAACCAAATATTAATGTTTGCAATGTTGTGCATACTTTTCTAGACCCTCTTAAGATCAAGTGAGAAAGTACTTGTGTCTTATAAAGCAAAACAAAGCCCTAGAGAGGCATGGGAGACTTGTTCTACACTCCCCTGGATAAGAACTGTTTGTGAATTTTGCCGAACTAGTTGCAATGTTCTTAAAAGTCCACTCAGCACTTTTAAATCAAATGGGTTTGTCCTCGTCATTATTTCTTGTGCTCTTGCTTTCTCGGTGTCTTTATTTGCATTCTGGTTTTATTCCATCTTCTTTGTGAATCAATACGTTTTTTTTTACTGCCACACACATGAAAGGTGCATTTTAAGAAAGTGGCATGGAAATGAAGCGAAGATGAATCCCAATTTAATGGGAATATTATTCTCAGCGTAAACTTAAGTGTCTCCAGACTCCTTCACTGTGCAAGGTGTATTGATTAATTGAATAGTCCTTTATCTTCAGGACTACAAAGTCTAGCCACACATCTTATTGACAACACAAGATTCTGCATGCAAGGTTGACATACTTTAAAGAAGTTTTGACAAAATCCACTTTTTATATTCTCTTTGATGACTTTACCTTAGCAAATGAAAATAAAGCAAAAGTCCCCCAAATTTCCCATGGACAAATCGCAAAATTTTCCAAATTCATGAGGAGTTTCATGTATTTATAAGGTGACATTAGGTAAGATCAAAATGACTGCTTCGCATAATGCCTCAAGATTTGGGGAATACTAATTTAAAAGAGGTTTGAAAAAGTAGAATCCAAATAAAAAGATCAAGTATTTTGTTTTGTTTTGTTTTGTTTTGAGCTAGACAGCTGGCCACTGTTTAAGAGGGAAAAGAATATTGCATTGTAAGATACAAGTTCCAGATCCCTGGATTTGTTTTTTAGGTTTTGAGAATAGATAATCTTCAAAGGCATTTCACCTCAAAATTATGAAAATGTTATGTTTCAAATGTGTCCATCTTAAATACTAGTTTTTTTTTTTTTAAGATTGAAAATACTGTTTGAAGAAGCAGCTTCTAAAAGTTCTTAGGAATGGTGCATATTACATTAGGCAAACCTTAACTGTTATTAAGCTTTTGTGATTCTGACCTGAAATGCCTAAATAATAAGGGTCTTACTATCCTTCCATAAATCTCTGGGATCAACGTATCACAGGTTTTTAGTTATCTAAAAATACGGAATGATGGAAATATTGTATCCAAAGGTTTGAAAGTACATCTTTTTCAGCAGATGTGTTTCGGAGGCAGGCAAAGAGCATTTATCTGCTTATCTCTTTCTTGCACAATTTCTAAGCAATGTAGTGTAATAGACATTTAAATAGTTCTGTAAATGCTTAAGAATTATCATTAGGTATATTAGAGCTTTGGCACATGCCAACTAAAAATTAAAGTAAATGTGATCACAGAGCAATATTGGATGCACAGTCTCTAATGAATAGGCTGTCATGTGGACTAGAAAATTCATTCTATTTCCATCCCCACTCTTTCTGGTGGTAGTATGTACCCAGGAAGTGTCCAGGTTTAGTTCTCTGATACCCATAAAGTTTATTCTAACTGAGTCAGAATAATGTTGCCTTTTGGGGTGATTTAAAAGTTTCTTTATAGAGAAAGAAGAAGGAACAGAGAATCAATGTCATTTTACACCCATTTTCCTGGTGGGATGTCTGTACTATCACCAGGGGGCTATGTTAAAAGTAGATTGCATGTGCTTTGTAATTTGTTTATTTTAAAACTGAAGTTGATTAATTCTCAGTTTGACTCTGATTGTTGCAAATGCTGAAGTTCCCTGTTGACTGATCTAAGGAGGTTTGGAACTTCTCCTAGCTTTGCATGAGAAAGGTGATGATAAATCTAGAAGGTACTTCCTGTATCAGAAAGCTGTGTTCATTGGATCTCCTTTCCTCCCCCAGTGCTTACAGAACTCCCTGAAAGATATGAAGGACGTCGGCATTTTACAAGTGAAGGTTTTAAAGGCGGTAGATCTCTTAGCAGCAGATTTCTCAGGTATAAAAATCTTTTTCATCCTTTTTTTTAATTTTTATTTATTTCCTGCCTTGAAATGATCCGATGGCAAAGCGAAATGTTTTACTTAGCAGAAGCATGTGCAGAGAACTCATACTCTTTCAAGCAGAGCCACAGAAGAAAAAGTGCAAACAGGTTCTCTCACTTCACACTTTTCACATTATCCTTTGCAAATAATCTTGCTGGGATTAGATAATATGCTAGTCCCTTTGGCTTTCAGAGATATTTGTGGATGATTTGCGTCATGACTTCTTTACTGGTTACGTGTCTGAAGTTTTTCAAGAGGGCTTCGGAAGACAGACTGACGTCTGTCCTTCTCTCTCGCCGTACTGTGGACATAGTGTCCTGTCCTTGGCAGAGGGTATGGTGTAGTGCCTGGATCCTCAGTCCAACTGGCTGGCATGTTTCTGTAACAGCAACCAAAGTCTGGGCTGTGGAACCACTTTGCCATTGATATCATGTTATATGAAATTTCTCTTGGTGCCTCATGAATTGGAACTTATAGACAGAGGCTAGAGCAGACCTGCTCTGTGATGAATTCTGTGATGAATTCATCCTCTGTGATGAATTCTGCTTGACTAAGATGAGAATAATCCAGACATTCCAGTATCTGATTAGACAACGGCTCTCCTCTCCTTGCTGAATTATACCCTTGTACTGACAGTTTAAACACCGATATGACAGTTTACTTACCAAGCAAACTGATGAATATGAAGAATGTTACGCAACATGGAGCGATCTATTAATGCAGCAGTGCTTTCTCGTTGTTATAATTTTAGAATGTGGTCTACTCTCTGTGTAACCTCAGCTTCTGAGGCTGGGGTAGCTCAAACTCTGGAAAAGAGATTGTTAATTAGAAGTGCTTTATATTACAAAAATAGAATAGATAAGTTTAGAAAAGAGTTCTCCTCACTCTCCTTCAAAAAATGAGTGGAAATCATTCTACAAGATGATCACAGTGTTAAGGAAATGCCCAGTGAGAATATTTTAAAAATGCCTTTTTGGCCAATATGAGTATGCAAATTCTCAGTTTGTGGATGAACTACTTCAACGAGGGCTTCTGATATTCATCAGTTTACTTACAAATGCTTATATAGGCTTAGGTTGATTTCGAAATTTTCCTTTCTTTTGAAACGTAGTTTATGAAAACAGACGTTTCATGTGCCTTCATCAGAAGTAATTTTAGTTTTCATCACTAAAACGCATGTAAAATTATTTACCAGTTTTCCAGAGCAAATGGTGTCTTACTTCCATCTCAGTGTTTTGATACGGCACTCTTTGAATCTGTGATTGTTGATGGCTCAGTAAACGTCATCTCAAGGCCCAAGAACTCATGTATGCCTTCAAGCGGTATTTTCAGAAAATCTTTTTGTAGTTTTATATTTTGTGATCACCAGGAACTAATTGCAGTGCATTAAAAGACTTGTGTATAGCTACATCCATATGTGGAGATACTCTTGTAAAACTTACCTTATTTTATGCTTGCTATCAGGTGACTGCCATAAACCATCCTCAAAACTAGGATTTATGGAGGTTGTTTCAGGCCAATGTGAATTCTCCAAAGAGTATTTTCACTGTTACAGCAAATAGGAGAGAAACCTGGCAGATGAAAGTTTTTGTAAAGATCAGTCTATAAGGCAAAACCCTCTTTTCAGAAGAATAATATTGGTAGAAAATGCTACCATTTGGTCATTTTCTTTATATTCAAGATATGCAGTAGATAGTTTTGGAGTGGATGAAGGTGAGTATTAGAAGATTCCAGTAACAAAAAGAAGTAGTTAGAGATCAGATAATGCTATATTATTTGACTAAATGCCCTGGTGTTTTACTGTCTCTATATTACCTATGAGAAAATTATCACTCTTCTGATTTGGAGCAAAGATCCTCGTCATTAGCTAAACATGCCTTTAGACCATATGGATCTTTATTGTTGGAATCAGATCTCACAGTCTGTGTTCTTCTAGGTTGGCTCACTTCATAGGTGAACAGACTCACTCAGTCTGCTCCAAACCAAGGTGTATTGCTTTAGGGCAACCAAGTGGACCTAATCCAAAGAGTTCTAAAGCAACTTTTCTCTGTGGAAGAAGAAGTGAATTGTGGTTGCTGTGATGAAGCAATAGGATGTAATTAATACCTCCAAGATGTTAGCCATTATATCATACAGTGGTAATGCACCCTTTTAATTACTGTTGTTGTTGTTACCAATTCACTTGATATGCAGTAAAAAAAAAAAATGCCAGCTTCACTTGATCATGGATCAGAAGAGGTACGCATCATTGGCAGTACCAGGAATATTGAAGAAATAAGTAACTATTTGTACCCAGCATTTTCCAGTCAGCCTTATTTATTAATGAGTATTTCATATTTGTTGCTCAGGAAACAGAGTATTCACCCCCTGCAAATCAAAAAGAACTACATTTAAAATTAATCAGTTATTTCATGTCAGTGTATGGCAAAAAAATCACAATAATGTAAAGTAATTATCATCCAATTAAAATAAATTAATTGATTAAAAATAAATTTAAAACTGCATTTACTCTGCATAGCCAGGGACCTTCTCAAAGAATAATGGTCATTTCAAAATGGAACTTTCCAACCTTCTTACTTTTTTTTTAAATGATAGTTTGTGTTTGTTGTTGTTATAATTGTTTCTTAGAAACAATACCAAATAAGCATGATGACTGATGCTTCAAGTTTGTTTTACCTAAAATTCAGGGACTCTGATAAAACAAAAGTCCATGGGGGCAGGTCTTGGCAGTGGTCCCTGTGGAGGTGAAGGTTACAGTTTGCAGAGTGCAGGGACCTGTTGTCCTAGAGGAGAAACAAATGCGTTTGCCAGCTCTGCAATCAGTGGGTTTGCCAATTTTAATGTATCTTCGCAGGTAGCAATTAGAAAAAGAAAATATCTGTCACTCCTCTGCTCTGATCAAAGCTAGGAGGATGTTCCTCACTAGTGGTTACTGATGTTTTGATAATGTGGCCATAAAAAGAAACTCTGGAGAGGTTGAATTCTCATTACTTTCCTGGTATTTCAGAACATTGGAGTAATGTGTATATATATATATATATATATAGAGAGAGAGAGAGAGAGAGAGAGAGAGAGATACAGTGTTAGTTGCTCAGTCCTGTCTGACTCTGCAACCCCATAGACTGTAACCCACCAGGCTCCTCTGTCTGTGAGATTTCCCAAGCAACAATACAGGAGTGAGTTGCCATTTCCTCTGCCAGGGGGTCTTCCCTACCCAGGGATCAAACCCAGGTCTCCTGCCTAACAGTGCCTACATTGCAGATTCTTTACTCTGAGCCACTAGGGAAGCCCTTATATGAAATATATCACACACACACACACATACACACACACATATATATACACACTATGTATACTATATATAGAAGCATGTGTGTGTGTGTGTGTGTGTGTGTGTGCTAAGTCGCTTCAGTTGTGTCTGACTCTTTGTGACCCTGTGGGCTGTAGCCTGCCAGGCTTCTCCGTCCATGAAATTCTCCAAACAAGAATACTGGAGTGGGTTGCTGTGCTCTCCTCTAGGGAATCTTCTTGATCCATGGATCAAACCTGCGTTTTTTGCATTGCAGGCACATTCTTTACCACTGAGCCACCCAGGAAGCCCCATATATGTATACATGATATATTATTTATATGTCATATGTATACATATATATGTACATTCACTGAGGTGAATTTCTTTGCTATTATAAATTTAACTTTTTATATAATGATAAAAAATAGTGCAACCTTCCAAATGTTATAAGATATTAATAACTAAATCTACAAGTTACTAATGTTAAGATATTTACAAAAGATAAAGACTTCAGTGTTCCAAAGTATAAAAAAAAAGTATAACTTTTTCAAACTAACTCAAATCTTTGATAAATATACTGTTTTATTGTATGATTGAACCTACTCAGTATTAATTTAAATTTATATATAACTTGGCATTTTATATGTGTGTCTGACATTTGTGTATAAATGAGAAGACCTTTTATTTTAAAGAATTGGAGGTAATCTAACTTCCCTTTTAGCCCATCCCTTTAAAATTGGTGAAAGATATTTTAATGTTCTCTGTAGCCAATATGAGATATGGACAACCATGTGCAGTTATTCTAATACAAGAGCCTGTCAGATATTTTTATTAAAGCATTTGTCTCACAAACACCTTGCCCCAATGTAACCTAAAATCTTTAAGTAATAGGTTATCCAATCTGATGTCAGTACTTCTGTAGTAAACAAGGCCATAGCCTTGATTCACAAAACAGATGATAAATTGTACTTTGAAACTCAAGGTGAATGTAGCTGTTTGTAATGCTTAATAAGACCAACATACTTCACTCAAAACTCAGCTGTTTTGAGAAATTAATAAAAGCCAAGCCAAAACAATGCAGAGTTTCTTTCATAAACTATAAAATGATAATCAAGTAGTTAATAGGTAAATAGAAAAATAGGGGACTGAAATATTTTCTGGCCAGAATTGTATTTCAGGGACTTTTCTGGTGATCCAGTGGTTAAGACTTTACCATAGCTGGTAAAATTCTTCATTTATTCTTTAAGTACATAATCCTTAGAGACTGCAACTCATGCTTTGGATAAATCAGTGTTCAGTTCAACAATTCATTCATTGAAGATGAAGATTAGTTCCTGTTTGATTTGTCCTTTATTTTTATGGTAACTGCCTTTCATTTTAATTCCTGTATATTATGGAAAAGATTGAGGGTGGGAGGAGAAGGAGACAACAAAGGATGACTTGGTTGGATCGCATCACCGACTCAATGGACATGAGTTTGAGCAAACTCCAGGAGACAGTGCAGGACCGGGAAGCCTGGTGTGCTGCAGCCCATGGGGTTGTAGAGAGTCAGACATGACTTAGTGAATGAACAACAGCAACAACATACTGAGGTATAGAAGATGTATAGAAACAGGTGTGCAAATCATGGTTCTACTGCATTCTAGCCATGGGCACGCTTAAGCCTTTAGCTTCTCATGGGTCTTTTAACAGTTAAGTTGGTGGTGGTAGTGGTACAGAACCCACCTGCCAATGCAGGAGACAGAAGAGATGCAGGTTTGATCCCTGGGAAGATGCCCTGGAGGAGGAAATGGCAACCCATGTCAGTATTCTTGCCTGGAGAATCCCATGGACAGAGGAGCCTGGTTGGACTCAACTGAAGTGACTTGACACACAAGGTGAAACCTAAATGAGCTTACAAAACACATATTACATGCTCATTAAATGCTATTCCCATTCTGTGTTAAATTTATTTTTCTAGAGTGTAGTTGACATGGGGAATTTCACAGGTTGTCTTTTGTTCATAATTTTACTGAATTTTAAATAATGTTGGAAATATCAGCATTGCTAATCACTGGTTAATCATTGCTAATCACAATAGCTTTTCAACACTTTTGGAAATCTATAGTTACCACTCTGATTGTTTTGTTTGTTCCTGTTTTATTGCCTGATAAAAGTAAAGAAAAAATATGCTTCGTGGCAGGAAAATTCTCGTGCTGAAACCAGTTTAGTGCTTCTATTCACATTTTGTAATATGGATAATAGTTTTATTGATATAAAATATTTTTGTGGGCTCATCAATTTTTGTTGTACGTAGAAGTGCTGTTTTGAGAAACTGTTGACCAAAATACTGCAGTTAGATACCATATTGTAGAGTAGAAATATTCCAGCCATATGCTATAGTACTGACTTTTGAGTAGTTTTTATAAATTATAACGGTATGTTTTTTGTTGTTTGGGGGGTTTATTTTTTTGAAACACAAGACTGCTTGTATCAGAAGAGAAATAGTCTTATAGTTATTGTTCACTGGGACTTTTAAATCACATGTCCATTTTCTAGTTTGTTTTCATTGTCTGCTGTTTCAAGTTGTGTTCATAACAATAGCTCCTCTCTTAAAGATGCTCCATTTTCAAAGGACTGACTATAATTGCAATTTCTAGGAAGCTCAGCAGTAGTCATTTAATGCTCTTAATTCATGAGAACCTTATGGCTAGCTGAGCCCAAATCAAGACCAACTTTTAAAAAACACATAAAAAATGACACAAATCTGCCTTGGCAGGCCATCTGCTTTAACAGTCTGCCAAGGAACGTGAACTCTAGTCAATGCATCTAGCTCCGATAGATGCAAGTCTATCGGAGATATAGCCGTGTGTAACTTACTGGCCCCTTGAGAGTGAATGAGTTCAGTTCATTTGTGGCGCTCTATGAATTAACAGCTTGTTCTACTGGTTGTGTTCTTAGTAAGATCTTTATTTATTCAGCCAATGTACCTCCTCTGTGTGTGAGCCCGTGGTGGGCCCTGGTGACACAGTGTGGGTGGAGAAATTAATCACCGCCTTCACATGGAGTGACTACTAATCCCCCAGTGGTATCTAATGACTGTGCTACTGTCGAGGTCAAGAATAGGGTGTCAGGGTTCATTAAAGGGACACCTGTCTGGTGTTCCTGCAGGTTGTAGCTGAGACATCAGGGATGAGGAGCAGTTAACACAGTAGAGATGAAGGAAAAGTTTTCAAATGAGGGAACAACACATTCCAAGCCCGCAGGGCTTTTCCAAGACGTGTGAGAAGCTTGTGAGACTGGAGAAGAGAGGACGGTGACCCTGAGGGGCAAGAAGGCCAATGTATTAGGTGGGACTGGATTATATAGGAACACAGGGTCCAGGGGAAGACATTAGAGATCTTTCTAAGTAGGGGAGTGATATGATCTCATACGAACTTAAATACTAGTTTATTCTGGTGGCTGTACAGAGCAAGCATTTTGGAGGTGCAAGAGTGAATCATGGGGAGGTGTTAGGCAAATTCGGACGATGCTGTTTCGTGGAGCTTGAGTGAGAATACTGGAGTGGATTGCCATTCCCTCCTCCAGGGGATCTTCCCAGCCTGGGGATCAAACCCAGGTCTCCCGCATTGCAGGCAGATTCTCTATAGGCTGAGCCACCAGGGAAGCCCCTCTCAGGGAGTTAGAGGAAGGAAAAATTCTCTTGTCTCCAGTTCTTGCTCTGTTTGTGCTGGAATATTACAACATCAGAAATGTTGTTAAGCAAACATCTCAGCAAAATTGTCGTCTTCTTTTGTGGACTTCACAGTCTGAAGCGAGAGCTGTCTGTCCCCACTTCTGGTTGGACGTCCACCACTGCGAAGTGATCAAGCCCTCATCTACAGAAAGCCACTGAGGCATTCAGTTGGATCAGAGATGCTTGCAACCCACTCGGGAAAGTAGGAGATCCATGAAAGTTAGGTCCAGAGTGAAGAGAGATCAGGATTTTCTCTTCTGTTAAAATCCCTCTCAGAGCCCAGCACAGTATTTTCCACATTGTAGGAAACCATAAGTTGCTTGTTGAAGGAAGGAGCGGGCACATCATAGCACATGGCATTATAATACCTAAAGTAAATGACCGTAGGAGTTTGAGAGGGGAGCTCCCTGGAGTTTAAGGTGGCAAAGAAAGTTCCTTGAAGATGCTACATCTTGATCTAGGCCTTGGAGGTTAGCTGGCCTTTGATTTTTTTGGAGAGGCGTGGGGCTTGGGAGAGCATTGCAGGGAGAAGCCATTCCGCATGCGGAATAAGAGGCAGGACTGAGCCCCATACCTCTGTGCTGCTCAGGGATGGGGCACAGATGCTCAAACCCTGATAAAATGTTCAAGATCGGGGTCAGATCAGGATGGATGGTGTAGGTAAGTTGCGAGAGAACATAGACTTTCAGGCTGAGCACTAGAATTGGCTCCAATATGTGATAGTAAGGTTTTCAACAAATGAGTAGAGACGATAATGAAACTGAAGGGAGAGATTTTGGGAATGAAGTCTGGGGTGGCTGTTGCCCTTATCTGCACCCCCAGCCTGGGCTGTAATGCACCACAATTAGCTTCAGAAATTAGTTTCTTCTAGAAATTCCTTCTTCTAGCCCTGTCCCTTGCATTGACTGACAGTCTGTGGTGGTTCCTGGCTGCCGGATAAATAAAAAGAAATTTAAAAAAATGCTCTGATCATGGTCTTCCAGGCTTCCAGCCAGTCTCTTCCTTTATCCACCAGTATCTTACAATTCCTGATCACCACCATTTAGCTGTAAGTGTGTGTGTGTGTTTATCCCTGTCTGTATCTGTGTATGCACGGTAAGTCACTTCAGTCATGTCTGACTCTTTGCAACCCCATGGACCTCTGTCCATGGGATTCTCCAAGCAAGAATACTGGAGTGAGTTGCTGTGCCCTCCTCCAGGGGATCTTCCTGTCCCAGGGATCAAACCCAGCTCTCTTGACATCTCCTGCACTGGCAGGTGGGTTCTGTATCTATCCCCATGTATGTACGTATGCCTCTCTCTGTCTGTGTATATCTGTCTCTCTATCACTGTATCTTTCTCTGTATCTATCATCTATCTGCTGAATGAATGTAATGCTCTGATCTCTTCCGGTCTCCTTAGCAAGGACCTACCCATTTCTGCTGGCCAAGTCAGCCACCTCCTAAACCTTGCTCAGAATTCACCTCCACTGTGAAATCTTTCTGGACTTAAGCCAGATAAATGTCTCTGAACTTTAGTTTCCTCATCTGGAAAATGGCACAAATACTCTATACCTCGTAGAATGGGCATGAGGATTAAAGGAGAACTTACCCGGAGTTGGGAGAGCCTGGTTTCTTACCCGAGTTGGGAGAGCCTGGCTCCTTCCAGCCAACACCCATCCCTGGGCACCGAAGTCCCCAGCTGCCCCCTCCCACTGGGCCAGGACACTCTTCACAGGGGAGAGGGGCCATGCATACCTTGGCTATGCCTGCATTGGGTCCTTTAAATGAAATTCAGGGCTAAATATAGAACAGAGATGTACAAATGAGCAATAGAAGGGAGATAAGGACAGCATGTAATCAGCGATTACAGAGGAGAAAATGGTTCAGTCCGCTGGCAGAGGGTGTGAGGGAAGTTTTCACTGAAAAGGTGACATTTGCTGAAAAGCATGATTATTCTGAGAGTTCCTTGAAGGTAATGACTTGGTGGTCCATGTACATTGGGGCCTGGTTCAGTGCCAAGAGCAGAATGGGAGTTTAATAAATATTTTTTGGATGAATGATATGACCTCTTAAATACTTTTATTGCTTGTCAATCAACTTCTGTAACTGATATAAAGGTAAAATTATTTAAACGTGAAACCTTCACTTGCTGTTGGAGGAATACAAATGGATTTTAACGTGCTGTTCGAAAATAGCAAAGGCTGTTGAGAGCAAGGCACTGAAACACTACCGTGAATCTGAATCACCAGTGGTGTAGCCATGTCAAGGTGACTTGGCATGTGGATGCAGAAGAGGTCATTTGGATGTTTGACCTGTGAAAAGAGGCGGAGCAAAGAACAAGAGGGCGGACCCAAGTGTAGCTATGTCCTTTTGCCTGGTACTGTTTGGTTGGTTCTCTTGGGAAACATTTGGATATTTCATTTGTGACGGGAGATCATTTTATCATGATCAGATAAAAATACTGTTTAAATTTTACTGAAAGTCCCCATCTGTCTGGAATCTTCTTTTTAAATTTTATTTACCTGTTTATTTTAAATTTTTTTGGCCATACCCTGTGGTACATGGGTCTTAGTTCCCTGACTGGGGATTGAACCCACACCCCCTTCGTTGGAAGGCAGAGTCTTAACCACTGGGCCACCGGGGAAGGTGTATCTGGAATCTTTGAAGGGCAAGAAATCAGTCCTAAAGTATGCATGCTACTCTATAGATGTTTTCATGTCTTTACTTCTTTTTCCTCGTCTCTTTGTCTGTTTCTCCTGGAATATTAATAAATGCAGCATTTTAATGAGCTTTGACGGGATTATCTTCAGAGAGTCAGAGTCGCGCAGTGTGTTCCCCGGAGGCACACAACTGAAGCTCCCAGGTTCTGGAAGGAAGTCTGTTGCTCATTACCTGGGACAGCAGAGTGTGAGCTCGAGAGCGGGGTGGGCAGGACTCGGCCCACCTGTGCAGGCAGGCCCCTGACTCCCTGCTGGGGGGGACCCCAGGGCTCTCAGTATAAGTGTCAGACGGTTTTCCTCGAGCCAGTGCTGATGGAATGTCATGCCAGTGCCTCCGGAGGAGGAGCCCTGACACCTCCCAACAGTCTGATGAGCGGTTAAGTAGCTGTTTCAGTTTGGGTTGAGGAGCTCAGCATCGTCTACCAGAGTGTTAAGCCAAGAGCATGTGGGTCCTTTCAAGTTCACAGTTATTCAAGAGATGTCGTGACCTCCTCCACTGACTTCTCTTCTGACTTTGCTTAATATTACAATCCTTAGGGCCATCATGTTGCTTCAAATGGTATTATCTCACTTTTTTATGTCATGTACCTCCCCACCGAACGCCCACCCTGTACCCTGTGAGACACAGCCCCAGAGTAAGACCTGCTTTTCTTAAAAAATCCAAGTATAGTTAATTTACCATGTTGTGTTACTTTCAGGTGCACAGCAAAATGATTCCGTTAAATGCACACACATGCGTGCACATGTGCGTGCACACACACACACACACACATATTCCTTTTCAGATTCTTTTCCATTAGAGATTATTGCAGAGGATTAAGTAGAGTTTCTGTGCTGTACAGTAGGTCCTTGCTGGTTATCTAATTTGTTAGTATGAATAGGCTTCCCAGATGACTCAGTGGTAAAGAATCCACATGCAATACCGGAGGCACAGGTTCAATGCCTTGGTCGGGAATATCTCCTGGAGGAGGAAATGGCAAGCCTGCCTAGTATTCTTGCTGGGAAAATCCCATGGAAAGAGGAGCCTGGCAGGCTACAGTCCATGGGTTCACAAAGAGTCTGATGCAACTGAGCACACACCACACGTACCTACAGACAGTGTGCGTCTGTTAATCCCAAACTCCTAATTTATCTCCCCACTTCCATCCCCTTTAGTGACCATAAATTTTCTTCCTATGTCTGTGAGTCTATTTCTATTTGGCAAGTAAGTTCATTTGTATCTTTTTTTTTTTTTAACCAACTTTACAACAGATACCAAAGGAACTTCTCTAGGTAGAAAAGGCCATAATGAAAAAAAGGAAAATTATGAAATGTATCATTTTTCCAGATTCCACATATAAGTGATATCATATGTGATATCATATGGTATTTGGTATGGTATTTTCAGATTCCACATATAAGTAATATTGTATGGTATTTGTCTTCCTCTGTCTGACTTTGCTTAATATTACAATCCTTAGGGCCATCACATTGCTTCAAGTGGCATTATCTCACTTTTTTATGTCTGAGTAAAACGTTTCTTAAAGAAGCAAGACTTTTTAAAAATGAAGATAGATTTTTGTGTGTTTGATTTGGGCTGCTCAACATCAGAAACCCCTTTAGGATTGGGGTGCTTCTCTCATGTTTCGGAGAAGGGATTCTGATTTGCTTTCATTCGGTGGGAAGCCAGTATGTTCTCCCTTCCTGAGCCCTGGAATTTAGGAGATGGGGATTTGCTAGGCAGGGCAGTCCCTTTATATCTATATCAAGTGAAGCAAAGAAGCAGGCTTGGAGAATGCATATTAGAAGCAGCTACACTTAGGGGGGCCTCCCTGGTGGCTCAGCAGTAAAGAATCCACTTGCAATGCAGGAGATGCTGGTTTAACCCCTGGGTCATGAAGATCCCTGGAGAAGGAAATGGCTCCCCACTGCAGTACTCTTGCCTGGAGAATCCCATGGACAGAGGAGCCTGGTGGGCTACAGTCCACTGGAGCCACGAAGAGTCAGACATGACTAAGCAACTAAACAATAGCATTTAGGGCCTGGACCAGGAATCTCTGTGAGGCCAGTTTTCCTGGGAAGAGAGACTGACTGAGATTCTGTGCCTGAGTGTCCCTCAGCCTTTGGTTTCCAGTACCTTCAAACCTGAATTTCCAGTCTGTGCCCCGATCCCGAGTTGTAACTCTATGAGACCGCGTGGAGAGCACACACCAGGCTCCTCTGTCCTCCGCTATCTCCTGGAGTTTGCTCAAAGTCACTTCCATTGAGTCGGTGATGCCATCCAACCATCTCATCCTCTGCTGCCTCCTCCTCCTTTTGCCCTCAATCTTTCCCAGCATCTCAGTCTTTTCCCAGTGAGTTGGTTCTTCTCATCAGATGGCCCAAGTATTGGAGCTTCAGCTTCAGCGTAAAGCCCTTCCAAATGAGTATTCAGGGTTGATTTCCTTTAGGATTGGCTGATCCTGAGAGCTGCTTGCTATTATTTTGACAAATTCCTTTGCTGCTAAGTTTAGACAGGGAACCTTTCCACTGCTTGTAACTGACAATCCCGACACATTCATCTGTGTCCACAGCTCGATCCCTGTCTACTGGCCACTGAGATGATAGTCGTGGCTTAAAAGGTCTGGCCAATCATATAAGCATCCAGGCCACTAGTCAGCTGAATGGAATCTCCTGTTAATGACTCTTATCCAGTCAGCTGCTCGTCTTGTCTTCTGTTTTTGAAATATCTTCATGTGAGTCCCTGCACACATGTCTCTCTAAGGACGTGCAGCACCTCAGAGCCCCTAGTTATTAAGTTCATTGAATGTAGGTTCAGTGGGCTGAATGGTAAGCCAGTCGGTCATGTGGCCTGAGTAGTATCTGTATTAGGCCTTGGTCTGGATTCCTCGGCCATCTGTTGGAGGTGCATCTGTCTTTATGCCCCCAATTTATTCAGTACACACTGCTTTATAGAGCACCTGTGTGTGCAGAGTCAGGCCATGTGTTCATGTCCTATGGATGTTAGAGACCTGGACAGTTCTCTAGATCCCTCTGTCACATGAACAAAAGGGGAGAGACTTCTTACGTGGTCACTTTCTGGATTCGCCTTTGGATTCTGGTTTTTCTAATATATTTTTTTTCTCTTTTGGATGCTGTATGAGGTAAGATGGAAAAAGAAGTGAGATGGGAGAAGTAAAGGCTTAGCCTCATTATTTTTTAAGATTAAAAACTTTGAATTTGCCTTGTGAAATTAGACTTCTGCATGTCTCTGAGCACCGAAAGTGTCCCATGTTTATTTTCGTAATTTACTGACTTCTAAGATCAGATGTGTGTATGGCCACTCAATTCCAGAGCAGAGTTTTAACTGTTAAATAGCCATCGTGGTGGGTTTAGTTGCCAAGTTGTATCCGACTCTTGCTACCCCATGGAGCCTTCCAGGCTCCTCTATCCATGGGATTTCCCAGGCAAGAATACCTGAATGGGTTGCCATTTCCTCCTCCAGGGGATCTTCCCAACCCAGAGACTGGGAGATTGTTTATCGCTGAGCCACCAAAATAGCCGTGATGATACGTTTTCTCATTTTTCTCATCACCCTGTGGAAGCATGTCAGTTATCGTAGGCTTCCAATTGTAGATGAGTAATTGTATTCACTCAAAGAGAATTTAGAAAGGAAACAGAGATGTGCTTCTGTTTTCAAACAAAACACACACGTGGGCCCTGTTGTGTGCCATGTTGACACCTGCTCTTGTGAATCCTGTGTCGCCACTGCTCTCAAGGTTGTGTCTGGGTTGCATGTCAGCCCCAGCCCTGTAAGTTCCCTGACACCTGGCTTTCCCGCAGAGTTTCTAGCGCTTGCTAAAGAAAGAGGCTCACCTCTTTTTTTAAAAACAAAGCACAGGTTTTTGTTTTTTTTTAAATTGGAGTATAGTTGATTTACAATGCCATATTAATTTCTGCTTACAGCAAAGTGATGGTTATACATATAGTCATCTTTTTCATGCTGTTTCATACTCCTCTTTTTCATACTCTTTCTTATTATGGTTTCTCACAGGATATTGAGTATAGTTCTCTGTGCTCTACACGGGAACCTTGTTTATCCATCCTGTGTATAATACTTTGCATCTGCTAACCCCAAACTCCCACTTCGCCCTTCTCTCATCTTCCCCCTTGGCAAACACAAGTCTGTTCTTTACCAGCTAGCACAAGTGTATTACTATAATATGTGGAATCTTAAGAAGTGGTACAAATGAACTTGTTTACAAAACAGAAACAGACCCACAGACTTAAAAAACAAAGTTAGAGTTGCCAAAGGGATTGAGGTGAGGGGAGGGATAAATTAGGTGTTTAGCATTAGCATATGTACACTGTTACATATAAAATAATCAACAAGGACCTGCTGTGTAGCACAGGGAACTCAATATTCTGTAATAACCTAAATGGGAAAAGAATCTATAAAAGAGTAGATATATGTATAGCTGAATCACTGTGATATATGGAAACTAATACAATGTTATAAATCAACTCCAATATAAAATAAATTTAAAAAAAAATTTGTGTTTGTTCAGTCACTCCGTCATGTCCGACTCTTTGCAAGTCTATGGACTGCAGCATGCCAGGCCTCCCTGTCCTTCACCGTCTCCTGGAGCTTGCTTAAACTCGTGTCCATTGGGTCAATGATGCTATCCAACCATCTCATCCTCTGTCGCCGCCTTCTCCTGCCCTCA
This sequence comes from Capra hircus, assembly GCF_001704415.2. Classification (NCBI taxonomy): domain Eukaryota; kingdom Metazoa; phylum Chordata; class Mammalia; order Artiodactyla; family Bovidae; genus Capra; species Capra hircus. Next base: position 11,955,994 of record NC_030828.1, on the reverse strand, counting down.
ATCTTTCTCAGCATCAGGGTCCTTTTCAGTGAGCCACTGTTCGCATCACATGGCCAAAGTATTGTAGCTTAACTTCAGCATCAGTCCTTGCAATGAATATTCAGGATTGGTTTTCTTTAGGATTGAATAGTAATTGGGAAAAAAAAAAAAAAAAACCCTGCATGATTTTTGTTCATTTTGCCTCTGTTACTTTCGAGACGCGTTTGCCTCTGACCACGGAGATTCCTTTGTCTCTGACCCTTGTCCATTTTCTCTTTGCAGGGAAGAGTGATCCCTTTTGCTTGCTGGAGTTAGGAAATGACCGACTTCAGACACATACCATATACAAAAACCTCAACCCTGAGTGGAACAAAGTTTTTACATTGTAAGTACTTTAGTCCTTGGAATATCAAAGAGCAGCTTTAACTCAGAGACCAATTATCCCTCATATGTGTGGGGCAGTCTAGGGCTCTTGAGTGGAACTTTCTGTCCGTTTTTATGGGCACAGAAAGAATTTTATTGTTTTTCTCCTTCGGAAAACCTTTTATGCTTTCATTTTATAGAGTATAGTGTTAATAATAGACGAGACCGTTTGGAACTGCAAGGGAGTGTTATAGGAGGCATTTGTAAAGTAGGTCTCTTAGTGACTCAATTAATCTGTGAGTAGAAGAAAGCCTCCATATATCCAGACTAATTCATTCCTGGGTTAAAGGAAATTACAAATGTAGACATGTCTTAAATTCAAGGAGCTTATATTGTTCAGCAGTATTTTAAAATCAGAGGACTTGCATTCTTCCAAAGTCTTTTTGAACATATAGATTATGTCTATAGATATAGAGTCTTCCTCGAAGACTCCCCGAGGCCCTTTGTATTCCAGTTATCTGAATGACCTACTCTGTAGTGATACCTGCTTTTTAGATTCATGTGTTTAGGAAGCTGGATATCTTCCTAGTTGCTTTAGGTTCCAAGACAACTGGCCATCAAAGGGAGGCTCACCCGTTGTTGAATCTGGGTGAAATGGTGGCACACTGCCTCACAACACTGAGGAATGCTTTATCTGCGCCTATAACTAAAATAATATAGTTTGTTGTGAATATGAATTGGTGGCTCCAATGGCAACCCATTCCAGTACTCTTTCCTGGAAAATCCCATGGACGGAGGAGCCTGGAAGGCTATAGTCCATGGGGTCACTAAGAGTCGGGCACAACTGAGCAACTTCACTTTCACTTTTCACTTTCATGCATTGGAGAAGGAAATGGCAACCCACTCTGGTATTCTTGCCTGGAGAATCCCAGGGACGGGGGAGCCTGGTGGGCTGCCGTCTATGGGGTCGCACAGAGTTGGACACGACTGAAGCGACTTAGCAGCAGCAAGCAGAGCGTTTATGGGGACCTACGAGAAGAGGTCAACTACTAGCCAGGTTTGCAAGAGTCTCATTTGGTCAGCACCTTGCCGATGACCATGGCTCCGTGTTTGCATTATAGCTGATATCTGGCTCTGATCAACATTGAAACATTTATAAACAAGTGAATATGCATGGCCCTTTAATATTTTGTGTTTCAACAATAGGATGCTTTCAGGGGATCTTGGGAAATAGTGATTTTGACCACCTTTGTTTTTTAAAGGAAATTCATACATTTAAAGTAAAGAAAATGTTATTTTTGCTCTTCTCATCTGGAAGTCACTTTGTCGTCCTTCTTCTGTCCCCTGTTCTCTTTCTTTATTCTGTTTCTTTAACAGTCCTGCCCCTGAGTACACAGATACATGGAAATGTCATAGTAAAAAAGTTGACTTTTTTTTTTCCGTATGGATGTCTGAATCTTCGCTGATGGAAGGTTTGGGAATACAGTCAGTTTGATTTAATTTTTGAAATTTAATTAAATGGTAGTTTTATACTCTGAGGACATACAGACTTAATTAGTGAAAACGTGTTTTCAGATCTTCATGGAACAGCCTTCACTTGTGTGTTTTTGTATCTAACTCATGGTGTGTTTCTGTTTCAGTCCCATTAAAGATATCCATGATGTTTTGGAAGTGACAGTGTTTGATGAAGACGGAGATAAACCTCCTGATTTTCTTGGAAAAGTTGCCATTCCCTTGCTGTCAGTAAGTTACCTTCATTAATACACAGTATGTGAATCATTTTGCAGTTGACAAGTTTCTGTGGTCTGGAATTGCGTTGTCTTTGTCGTCTGCGGAGGGGGAAAGCCCTCCCTAGCTATGTGCTGTGCTGTGCTAAGTTGCTTTAGCCATGTCCGACCCTGTGCCATGCTTATGGACTGTAGCCTGCCAGGCTTCCCTGTCCATGGGATTCTCCAGGCAGGAATACTGGAGTAGGTTGCCATGCCCTCCTTCCGGGGATCTTCCCAAGCCAGGGATTGAACCTGCGTCTCTTATATCTCCTGTGTTAGCAGGCGGGTTCTTTACCACTAGCACCACCTGGGAGGCACCCCCTCCCCCCAGCTGTAGCAGGAAACAACTGTTTTCTTCCTATCCTTCTCCAGTACTTTCAGTAATTTGAATGTAAAGTCACATAATTTCTCTGTGTGTGTGTCAATTCCATACTGATTTAACCAACCAAGATATTTTGACCAGTCTCTCAATCTACCCTGGCTCTTTCCATCTTGAGTTTCACTTTGGTTTCTGGGAACACACATCTACGACTGATTTTCTGTTGGTGAATGAAAAACATACATATTCTTCTTTATTACCTTCTTCCTGCTCGTTTCTTCAAAGATTACTTGCTGGTCATTCCACAGTTGTTCTCAATTCTACTAAAGACCATTTTTCTCAAAAGTTGTTCGCCTTTGTGTGTGTGTGTGTGTGTTCAGTCGCGTCTGACTCTTTGAGACCCCATGGACTGTAGCCCGCCAGGCTCCTCTCCATGGAATTTTCCCAGCAAGAATACTGGAACAGGTTGCATTTCCTCCTCCAGGGGATCTTCCCAAGCCAGGGATTGATCTTGCATCTCCCGCACTGCAGGCAGGTTCTTTACCACTGAGCCACTGGGTAGACCTTTTTGGCAGTCTTATTTGTTTTCAGTCTTCAAAAATAATTTGTGAAAGAGAGCAGAGAGCCTCTCTTGGAGAAAGATAACTGTTTTGATAGTCCCATTAAAAGGTAGGCTTCCTAGGTAACTCAGGGGTAAAGAATCTGCCTGTAATGCAAGAGACACAGATTCGATGCCTGGTTGGGAAAATCCCCTGGAGAAGGCAGTGGCACCCCACTCCAGTACTCTTGCCTGGAAAATCCCATGGACGGAGGAGCCTGGTGGGCTGCAGTCCATGGGGTTGCGAAGAGTCAGACACGACTGAGCGACTTCACTTTGACTTTTCACTTTCATGCATTGGAGAAGGAAATGGCAACCCACTCCAGTGTTCTTGACTGGAGAATCCCAGGGACGGGGGAGCCTGGTGGGCTGCCGTCTATGGGGTCGCACAGAGTCGGACACGACTGATGCCACTTAGCAGCAGCAGCCAGAGGAGGGAATTTCAGTTTTTCATCCAGCCATTCATACAGTGTATGCTAGAATTGTTATGACCTTTATCAGGCAAGAAGGATTAATTTTTTTCTTCCCAAAGACTTATTTCCCCACAGCTCTAAGCGTGTGTTAGAGCAGTCAGTAATTTATCCCCGAGATTAGACCAGCTCACATGGTGTTTACAGAGGGGGGAATGCTGCACCTCTCAGTATCTCTTTTCTTTTTGATTGCTTGGTTAATTTCTCCCCGAATTCTCATATCCCTGATGTGACTTGAAGAGTGTGGTGGAGCAGCTGTTCCCTTGTAGGTCTGGCTGCTGCCAACTGTTCTGAGCCGTCAGCCGCAGGCCATGCCAGCTCTCAGCGAGGACACGGTGATTTGAGACTCCCCTCCTTTTTTTGTTACAACTTTGTCAGTTATTCCTGGAAGACTTTATGTGATAAGAGCCTGGGGTACAATTTTTAAAGAGGTCTAAAAGTACAGGAAAGCAGGGCTCTTCTTTGGAGTTTAGTATCCTTTTTCCTCTAACGTATTTTGGACATTTCTTCTCTTGTTTTTTTTTGTTTGTTTGTTTTTGTTTTTTTTTGATGACAAATTTTCTTTATTTCAGCTGCCAAGCTTGTCTTTGACACTTTAACATGGGTGATTATTTATTTGCACATAGTTCTTTGCTTCTTTCAATACAGACATCTCTTTCCTGGAATAGTCACCTTAAATCCTTAGTAGCATATTGGATCCCTTGAAGGGTGAACACTCATGCTCATGTTCAGTTACTCAGTCGACTCTTTGTGACTCCATGAACACAGCCCCCCAGGCTCCTCTGTCCTCGAATTTTCCACAAAGAATACTGGAGTGGGTTGCTATTTCCTTCTGCAGGGGATCTTCCCGAGCCAGGGATCAAACCTGCGTCTCCTGGGTCTCCTGCATTGTAGGCAGATTCTTTACCGTTGAGCCACCAGGGAAGCCTGGGTGAACACTACTTCGTATCTTTATTAAACTCCCTCTGTTTCATTTATTAACATTTCGTGTATTCTGTCTTTCTAGAATACTAGCAAGTTAAGCCAACTTTCTTTCCTCCTTCCCGTGTAATGTATAAGCACTGCATGCTGTGGAGTGAGATCTAAGAAATTACCTCTGGGTGATCAGAGTTTACAGGCAAGACTACTGGAGTGGGTTGCCATTCAGCTCACTTCAGATTCTCCAGGGGATCTTCTAGACCCAGGACCAAAACTGTATCTCCTGTGTCTCCTGCATTGCAGGCAGACTCTTTACTGCTTGATCCACTGGGGAAGCGCTTCAGAAATCAGATTTAGGGTTTTTCAACCTTAGCACCTCTGACATTGCTGGATGGGTCATTCTTGGCTGTGAGACTTCCCTATGCGTTGTAGGAAGTTTAACAGTATCCCTGACCTCTATCCACTGGATACCAGTTTACCCATCCTCCCGTCACTATTGTGATGACCAAGTATGTCTGTGTAGACATTACCAAATGTTCTGGGGCAGAATCACTACTGATGGACTGGAGAACCACTGATGTAAATTAATAGAGTTTCCAAACTATAGCTTTCAAAATGCAAGATAGAGTGATCTGTGATAGAGTGATTCATTTGATTTCAATGATTGCAAGTCCCCCGTCCCCTTAAGTTTCTTCAGGTTGTTGATAAGCTGCCCTGCAGTGTAAGTATTCATTTGTTTGATAAATATCTATCACGAGTGTTGAGTGTGTGCCAAGAATTGTTGTAGGTTGTAGTGTGCTAACAATGACCACAGTGAAGCTATCTCCTTTTTTGGAACTTATCTTTGGCTTATAAGAGGCAATATTCGAACCAGAACAACATCAACAAAAGCGCTAGGTAGTAGGTTAGGGGCTACCCTGGTGGCTCAGACAGTAAAGAATCTGCCTGCAGTGTGGGAGACCTAGGTTTGATCCCAGGGTCAGGCATATCCCTGGAAATGGGCATGGCTACCCACCCCAGTATTCTTGCCTGGAAAATCCCATGGTCAGAGGAGCCTGGTGGGCTACAATGCATGGGATTGCAAAGAGTCAGACACCACTGTACAACTAAAACTTTCATGCACTTAGCTGGTGAAAAGTGCTATGTAGAAAATTAAGCAGAAAATTAAGCAGGGGGAGGGGCCTTGTAGAGGATGTGTGTGGGGAAGGGATGCAATTCTCCTGTGATCTGGGCAGGGAGGGCGTCACTGGACAGGGAACATTTGAGAGAGAGCTTCAGTAGGTGAGGAAGGGGATATGTGGGGAGATTTCAGGCAGGAAATCTTCAAGTTCAAAGGCTCCAGGCCAGGCGTTGGCTGTCAGATTCCAAAAATAGCAGAGTGGCCAGTGTAGATGGAATGGAGTAGGGAACAGCAGATGTGGGATAGGAAAGGATAGGGGATAGGGTGGTATGCGAGAAGACCTGGTGAGACCCCGAAGCTTGAGAGGTGAAAGGACTCTGGCTCTTCTTTAGCGGTGGCAAAACTCCTGGGAGGTTTATAGCTGGGGAGCGCTTCATTTGGTTTATACTGCATGTTTCTATACATACGTAGCATGTGGAGAAAAAGGCCCAGATCTGAAAGGTCTCCATATGTCGAGGCAGGATGGCCTGAGCCACTTTCCCCCATAGGGACTTCAGGGGCCCAGAGACCTTAAGCTGATTAAGACATTTCAGCCACCACTGTTCAGTGAGGCTGTTTCAGTTCAGATTTATTTCCAATGCTTTGACCAATAGGTTGGGTAGTGATCATGTCTTACATAGGATCTGTGTGGCTCTTCCTGATACACCTGCAACATACCTTCTCCAAATCAAATGATCCCCTACCTAAAGTGAAAGTATAAATGCAGAAGAAAGCAAGGCCATAACCCTCAGTATCTGTAATTAGCAAATTCTATTTCATTGCTCATTTTATTTTTAAATTTATATTATTCCTATTGATGGTTTTCAGTGCTTATAATTATTTTTTTTAATTTTATTTTTACTTTAGTTTACTTTACAATACTGTATTGGTTTCGCCATACATTGACATGAATCCACCACGGGTGTATACAAGCTCCCAATCCTGATGTGCTTATAATTATTTTAAAAGAATTCTAACTTGCAATTTAGAGGGTATGTTTTAAAATGTATTTATTTAGCTCTAGGTTTTTTTCTTTGTTTAATGTCCATGAGCAGTGCTTACCTAGATAGCACTGTGCGGTGCATATGGCACGGCACTAATTCTGTGACAATCTAATGAGGCGTGCTTTATTATTAGGACCATTTACACATGAGGAAACCGAGGCAAGGAAAGACTCCTGTAGCTGGAAAGTAGTGTGAATTAAGAAATCTCATCTAAGAGCCATCGTAAGAGGAGGATGTGCTGCTATAATGAGTAGCTGTTGAGTAAATATTGTGCCAGAAGCAATAACTGATATCTGTTTTGTGCAGCCATTAGGCTCAGCGCAATGGAGGCAGAGGGCAGGTATTCAGGTGGGACACAGAGTTAGAGACTTGGATGTCTTGGGTAATGTCCATAAGGCAGACATTATAGACCTGAAATGTTAGGTGCCGTATAAAGGGAACAGGAACATGCATGGTGAAAGGGCTGAATTTAACTTTGGGATGACTTTAGGAAGCGGGGTGTCTGGGCTGGCCGAGAAGGAGTAGAGTGTTGATAGGGACAGCTGGATGAGGAAGAATGAAGGCCATTCCAAGCAGAGAGCAAAGCCTAACCAGAGAAGGAGAGGGGTAGAGGAGAGGCTGCAGTCTGGGAGCAAAGAGCAGCCTTGGTACTGCCGACTTAAAGAAAGAATTCACGATGTGAGTTGTTCTTCAGTCACTGAGTCGTGTTCCACTCTTTGTGACCTCATGAACTGCAGCACGCCAGGCTTCCCTGTCCTTCGCCATCTCCCTGAGTTTACTCAAACTCATGTCCATTGAGTCGGTGATGCCATCCAACTATCTCATCCTCCGTTGCCCTCTTCTGCTGCCTTCAGTTTTTCCCAGCATCAGGGTCTTTTCCAGTGAATCAGCTTTTCACATCAGGTGGCCAACGTACTGGAGCTTCAGCTTCAGCATCAGTCTTTCCAATGAACATTCAGAGTTGACGTCCTTTAGGACTGACTGGTTTGATTTCCTTGTAGTCCAAGGGACTCTCAAGAGTCTTCTTCTAGCACCACAGTTTTAAAGCGTCAGTTCTTCAGCACTCAGCCTTCTTCATGGTCCCACTCTCACATCCATACGTGACTAGTGGAAAAACCATAGCTTTGAATATTCGGACCTTTGTCAGCAAAGTGATGCTTATTAAAACACAGTCTAGGTTTGACATAGCTGTTCTTCCAAGGAGCAAGCATCTTTTAATTTTGTGGCTTCAGTTGCTGTCCACATCGTTTGGAGCCCAGGAAAATGAAATCTGACACTGTTTCCTTATTTTTCCCACCTATTTGCCATGAAGTGTTAGGACTGGATGCCATGATCTTCGTGTTTTGAATGTTGAGTTTTAAGCCAGCTTTTTCACTCTCCTCTTTCACTTTCATCAAGAGGCTTTTTAGTTCTTCTTCACTTTCTGCCTTTTAAAGTGATATCACCTGCATAACTGAATTGTTGATATTTTTCCCAGCAATTTTGGATCCAGCTTGTGATTCATCTAGCCCAGAATTTCACATGATGTACTCTGCATATAAGTTAAATAACCAGGGTAACAATGTACTCCCTTGATGTACTCCTTTTTTTGTGAGAGTTGCAAGTTAAGTTTTATTTGGGAGCAAAATGAGGACTATAGCCTGGGAGACAGCATTTCAGACAGCTCTGAGAAACTGCTCCAGAGAGGTAGGGGGACAATCAGTATGTATGTGATTTTGGTGAAGGGGGAGTTCATGGAATCAAATGCAATATTTTTATAGAGGTTTCTGATAGTTTCAAGGAGCTGGCATCGCTGTGACAGACTCTAGTGCTTTTCCAGATAGGAGGAGCTGCAAGAATTAGGCTCATAAAATCAGCTCCTGAAAATGTCTCACTATCTGAAGACCTGTTCTGTCAATTTTTCTCTGAGTACAGAGTGCCTCGTTTCTGTTCTCCACCCCGAACTCCTTCCAGGGGTGTTGAAAACCACCAGCAGCTGCACATGATTTAATTCTTGTATTAGATGGCACCATGGTGGTGGTGGTTTATTTGCTAAGTTGTAGTTGTGTCCAACTCTGGGACCTCATAGACTGTAGCCCACCAGGCTCCTCTGTCCATGGGATTCTCCAGGCAAGAGTACTGGAGTGGGTTGCCATTTCCTTCTCCAGGGGATCTTCCTGAGCCAGGGATCAAACCCGGGTCTCCTGCTTTGCAGGTGGATTCTTTTACAACTAAGCCACCAGGGAAGCCCTGGAAAGTGCCTGACAAGTGCTAATTTGTAGCTGACGGTGCCTAGCACTCAGTGTGAACAAGGAGGCAGAAAAATGCAGCTCGTGAGGGTGGAGGGAGCTCAGGGCTTATTCTTTGAGCAGGGATTACTAGAAGGCTATGGGCCTGGGATAGATATATCAGAAGTTTGCTAGGAAGAAAGTTGTGGCTCCAGGGTGAAGCAAGATACAGGGGAAGAATACTTCCTAGAGGAATTGGTTGCAACTCCAGAAATAAGCATCACAGAGAAAAGCCTCCAGTTCTGTGTTCTGTGTCTCGTAGGAGAAGGATTTATTTCCCTGCTCTTTCAATATCAGAGAAAATCATAAAAATTGATTTGCTGGTGCTTCACTGCTATCTCTATAGGATTTGGAACTGGACCTGAAAATACCTTTGTTGTTGTTCATGTGCTAAGTCGTGTCCGACTCTTTGTGACCCCGTGGACTGCAGCACGCCAGGCCTCCCTGTCCATCACCAACTCCCGGAGTTTGCTTAAACTCATGTCCATCAAGTCTTTGATGCCATCCAACAATCTCATCCTCAGTTGTCCCCTTCTCCGCCTGCCTTCAGTCTTTCCCTGCATCAGGGTCTTTTCCAATGAGTCAGTTCTTCACATCAGGAGGCTAAAGTATTGGAGCTTTTGCTTCAGCATCAGTCCTCCCAATGAAAATTCAGGGTTGATTTCCTTTAGGATTGACTGGTTTGATCTTCTTATTGTCCAAGGGACTTGGACTTCAAGAGTCTTCTTCAGTACCATACCTTATCTCATGTTTAAAAATAAAAATTGTATTTCTTAGAGTGCATACTTTCTATGATTTCACATTTTCTTTAATCAGGTTGTAAACTAAAATTTGACTTACCTTTCAGAGAAAATGCAGACTACATTTTAAAATGTCTAAGTATTAAGTATTCGAAGTACTTCAACTTTTGCTTTCTCTCAAATTGGTAACATGCTAAGTGCATCTCAGCCTATTAAATAAAGAGCCTGTTCTGAATTCAATATATCTTTTAATAAGGGTGAATATATTGGGTACGGAGAAGGCAATGGCACCCCACTCCAGTATTCTTGCCTGGGGAATCCCATGGATGGAGGAGCCTGGTGGGCTGCAGTCCATGGGGTCACTAAGAGTTGGACACGACTGAGTGACTTCACTTTCAGTTTTCACTTTCATGCATTGGAGAAGGAAATGGCAAGCCACTCCAGTGTTCTTGCCTGGAGAATCCCAGGGATGGGGCAGCCTGGTGGGCTGCCGTCTGTGGGGTCGCACAGAGTCGGACACGACTGACGCGACTTAGCAGCAGCATATCGGGGTAACTCTTGGCTCCCTTAAAATTCATATTCTAAAATCAATATATTAATGGTGGTGAATTGTTCAAAGCGTATACATGTGCTCAGGTACATGTCAGAATTGAAATAATCCAGGACGATGAGCCATCCTGCCATAGATTTTGTTTCTGTTCAACTTTTTAAGAGATTTTTTTAAAAAAATGATTATATAGATATGTAAAGCTCATGTTGAAAAGCACTAGAAAATTATAATTGTGTTAGATTATAATCTGACTTTTTTTTTTTTTTCTTGGCTGCACCATACAGCATGGGAAACTTCCCCAAACAGGGGTGGAACCCCTGCCCCTTGGTGGAAGCTCCAGGTCTTAACCACTGGACCACCGGGCAAGCCCTGCTAGTTCTTCATTTATAAAATGAAGATAATGATAGTTTTTACTGCTAGGATTGCTTATATACTTATGAATTGACTATTAAAATGAAACCTGTAATATAAGATCCAGCCAATGCAAAAGCGTAATAAAAATAAATGATATTTTAATGAAGGAAATGCATTATTTGCAAGTACTAGTTATCTTAGAATATCTATAAATATGAAGAAAATTAATAGACAATATATTGGAATTTACAAAGTCAGTAATGTGTAAGCAACATCAAAATTGAGAAAATGAAAACCAGTGGCCATACCCAGTAGAAAACATTTAAAAACCTAAAAAAAGAAAATAAACCACCAAAGGGTGCAACAGCAAGAAACAAAAACTATTATAATGCTTAAAAACTATGTGAGGAAGCTCTAGAACTGTACTGATGGACATGAAAACACTAAATAATCATTTAAATAGCTAATTAGTTGAGAACCGTTTAATGTATAAAAAGCTTGAAACATGAAGTCATTGAGAGGATAAACTAAATGGTCACTATATTAATGGGGTAAATTGGTTGCTTATTCATCAGGGCAAAATACATCAGCAAGTTACACGAAACGCAGTAACTATTTCAAGAGGAGTTAAAGATCAAACACTTGAAAGAAACTCCATAAACAAAATGATTAAAATAGTGGAAACTGCTATACAAGCAAACTGAAAAACAGGAATGATAACAGAACTAGATTTAAGATGTCACAATGAAACAAAAATTGCCTTTGAAGATTAGAAGTCATAGGATAATTGGTTAAAAAAAAAAAACTTGCAGCATAAAAACAAATAGATGACAGTAATAATATAAAATTTCTTTTTAATCAGTAAGCAAAAGACAATTCAATATAGCAGAAAGTTTAAATCAAAGAGGCAGAAATCTGAATAGCTAATAAGCATATGAATGGCTCATGCTTTATTCAGCCATCGTCATGGTTGTTAAGATTGCAGAAGAGGAAGCCAGAACACCTGGGTTGACACCCAGTCTCCTCCCCATAGAATAGAGCTTTGCCAAGAGAACGCATTGGTCATACAAACATCCTCTTCCAACAACACAAGAGAAGACTCTACATGTGGATATCACTAGATGGTCAACACCAGAATCAGATTGATTATATTCTTTGCAGCCAAAGATGAAGAAGCTCTATACAGTCAGCAAAAACAAGACTAGGAGCTCACTGTGGCTCAGATCATGAACTCCTTATTGCCAAATTCAGACTTAAATTGAAGAAAGTAGGGAAAACCACTAGACCATTCAGGTATGACCTAAATCAAATCTCTTATGATTATACAGTGGAAGTGAGAAATAGATTTAAGGGACTAGACCTGATAGACAGAGTGCCTGATGAACCATGGACGAAAGTTTGTGACATTGTACAGGAGACAGGGATCAAGACCATCTCCCTGGAAAAGAAATGCAAAAAAGCAAAATGGCTGTCTGGGGAGGCCTTACAAATAGCTGTGAAAAGAAGAGAAGCGAAAAGCAAAGGAGAAAAGGAAAGATATAAGCATCTGAATGCAGAGTTCCAAAGAACAGCAAGGAGAGATAAGAAAGCCTTCCTCAGCAATCAGTGCAAAGAAATAGAGGAAAATAACAGAATGGGAAAGACTGGAGATCTCTGCAGGAAAATTAGAGATATCCAGGGAACATTTCATGCAAAGATGGGCTCAATAAAGGACAGAAATGGTATGGACCTAACAGAAGCAGAAGATATTAAGAAAAAGTGGCAAGAATACACAGAAGAACTCTATAAAAAAGAGCTTCATGACCCAGATAATCACGATGGTGTAATCACTCACCTAGAGCCAGACAAACTGGAATGTGAAGTCAAGTGGGCCTTAGAAAGCATCACTATGAACAAAGCTAGTGGAGGTGATGGAATTCCAGTGGAGCTATTTCAAATCCTGAAAGATGATGCTGTGAAAGTGCTGCACTCAATATGCCAGCAAATTTGGAAAACTCAGCAGTGGCCAGAGGACTGAAAAAGGTCAGTTTTCATTCCAATCCCAAAGAAAGGCAATGCCAAAGAATGCTCAAACTACTACACAATTGCACTCATCTCACACGCTAGTAAAGTAATTCTCAAAATTCTCCAAGCCAGGGTTCAGCAATATGTGAACCGTGAACTTCCAGATGTTCAAGCTGGTTTTAGAAAAGGCAGAGGAACCAGAGAGCAAATTGCCAGCATCCGCTGGATCATGGAAAAAGCAAGAGAGTTCCAGAAAAACATCTATTTCTGCTTTATTGACTGTGCCAAAGCCTTTGACTGTGTGGATCACAATAAACTGTGGAAAATTCTGAAAGAGATGGGAATCCCAGACCACCTGACCTGCCTCTTGAGAAACCTATGTGCAGGTCAGGAAGCAACAGTTAGAACTGGACATGGAACTACAGACTGGTTCCAAATAGGAAAAGGAGTATATCAAGGCCATATATTGTCACCCTACTTATTTAACTTATATGCAGAGTACATCGTGAGAAATGCTGGGCTGGAAGAAACACAAGCTGGAATCAAGATTGCCAGGAGAAATATCAATAACCTCTGATGTGCAGGTGACACTACCCTTATGGCAGAAAGTGAAGAGGAACTAAAAAGCCTCTTGATGAAAGTGAAAGAGGAGAGTGAAAAAGTTGGCTTTGAGCTCAACATTCAGAAAACGAAGATCATGGCATCTGGTCCCATCACTTCATGAGAAATAGATGTGGAAACAGTGTCAGACTTTTTTGGGGGGGCTCCAAAATCAGTACAGCCATGAAATTAAAAGATGCTTACTCCTTGGAAGGAAGGTTATAACCAACCTAGATAGCATATTGAAAAGCAGAGACATTACTTTGCCAACAAAGGTCCATCTAGTCAAGGCTATGGTTTCTCCAGTGGTCATGTATGGATGTGAGAGTTGGACTGTGAAGAAAGCTGAGTGCCAAAGAATTGATGCTTTTGAACTATGGTGTTGGAGAAGACTCTTGAGAGTCCCTTGGACTGCAAGGAGATTCAACTAGTCCATCCTAAAGGAGATCAGTCCTGGGTGTTCATTGGAAGGACTGATGCTGAAGCTGAAACTCCAGTACTTTGGCCATCTCATGGGAAGAGTTGACTCATTGGAAAAGACTCTGATGCTGGGAGGGATTGGGGGCAGGAGGAGAAGGGGACAACAGAGGATGAGATGGCTGGATGGCATCAGCGACTCGATGGACATGGGTCTGAGTGAACTCCGGGAGTTGGTGATAGACGGGGAGGCCTGGCGTGCTGCGATTCATGGGGTCGCAAAAAGTCGGACACAACTGAGCAACTGAACTGAACTGAACTTCTCCCCAAACTGGCTGTGTGACTTTTGACACCTTACTTAACATCTCCACCATGAAATGATAATAATTATCACTGTACTTGCAGTGGAGATCTGTGGTGAGGATTCACATGGTTCAGTAAATGTAAAAAGCGTACTCAGTAGCACACGGTAAGCACTTAAAGTGTAAACTGTCACCTCATCACCTTTGTTTCAGTAGCTTAAATTTCTAAATTAGTTTAAGCCATCAGATTAACAAGTATAGTCAAGGTTTTTCAAGAACAGTGATGATTAAGTGTAGCAAAAGGACTCTCTTCAATGCAGTTGGCGGGAGCGTGACCTGATACAGCCTCCTAGAGGAGACTTTGGATTAAAATTTAATAGACATATCTTTATGCATTTATGTACTAGATATCTATTTTAGAGAGGTAGCTGGGGCTTGGAGAAATACAGTAATTAGCCACAGTCACACAGATGCTAAATGCTAGAAATGGGAATTGAATTGAAGTCTCTCTGGTTTCGCGGTCCTACCATGGCCCACTGTTACTAAACATAGGACAGAAAATGTTCAGTTTCATTAGTTATAAAAAAGCACAGATTAAAACAACCTGAGGCCATTTTATTCCTATGAAATTGCTGTATATTAGATAAAAATCTGTGGTTGGCAAAGTTGCAAGGAAGTGGACAGGCTCACTCACTGGAGCCAGGAGAGTAGAAGTTAACACAGTATTTTAGGAGAGCTAGTTGGCAGTACTTGCTGAAACTGTAAAACTAGGTGTACCCTGTTACTCAATAATTCCACCTAAAATTTTTCTGGGGGAAAGCATCATGGAAATATAAGGATATCTATGTATAAAACTACCATAGTGTCTGTAGCTGTTTGGAAACAATCTTAGTTACAACATAAGATTTGTTTTTGTTCAGTTGCTCAGTCGCATCCAAGTCTTTGTGACCCCGTGGACTGCGGCACGCCAGGCTTCCCTGTCCTTCACTGTCTACCGGGGTTTGATCAAACTCACGCCCATTGAGTCGATGATGCCATCCAACCACTTCATCTGCCTCCCCCTTCTTCTGCCCTCAATCTTTCCCAACATCAGGGAAGACTTTTCCAATGGAAAGAAGCTGCAAGATTGGTGAAGTTAATTACAGAATATTCTTTTCCAATGGCAGATTGATTAAGTTAATTATGGAATATTCATAAAATAAAGAACCACTCTGAATTATGGAGAAGAATCAATTTTGACAATGGAGAATGTTTCCCATACTTCTTGTCAAGTTTAAAACACAAGTGGTTAAAAAGCATATACATTAAAATAAGGCTAAAAAATCATGTTATTTCATAAGCAGCTTCTATATGCTTGTCACTTTTCTTACTGCTTTTTGCTGATTTATTTCACAACAGCTGCTGAGATATGTATCTTTTTTTATTCACTCTTTACAGATTAGGAAACTGGAGAGAAGTTATGTAACTTATCCAAAATTTAATAGCCACTCTGAGCCAGAGCCAGAATTTAAACTCACTTCATCTGCCTCTAGAGCCCCAATCTTTATCCAGTACACTGTGATCTTATTTTCCTAAGATGTTGTTTAGTTGCTAAGTCGTGTCCAACTCTTTGCAAATCCATAGACTGCAGCATACCAGGCTTCCCTGTCCTTCAGTATCTCCAGAGTTGGCTTAAGCTCATGTGCATTGAGTTGGTGGGCTTTCTTGGTGGCTCGGGCAGTAAAGAATCTTCCTGCATTTCAGCAGACCTAGGTTTGGTCCCTGGGTTGGAAAGATTCCCTGGAGAATATAATGGCTACCAACTCTAGTATTCTTGCCTGGAGAATTCCACTGATAGAGAAGCCTGGTGAGCTGTGGTCCATGGGGTTGCAGAGAGTCGGACTATCACTTTCTTAAGTTAAATACATATTTAAAATACATTACAAATTAGAGCTGTGTGTTTGTCAAAATATGTAAAAGATAAACATTACATTTTTTCCTTTTAAGCTATTTTTATAAACTGTACAGCATTCATATAATTAGTGTATAATAGTTTGTAAAGACAGCTTACATTTTAAGGAGAGGAGTTGACAGACTTGCTGAGCAAGGCTTTCTGATTTTTTTAAAGTTCAGTGCAGGGTTTTGGATTTGGAAATGGGTGGACGCTTGCTCCTTGGAAGAAAAGCTATAACAAACCTAGACAGCGTATTATAAAGCAGAGATGTTACATTGTCAACAAAGGTTCCTGGAGTCAAAGCTGTGGTTTTTCCAGTAGTCATGTTTGGTTGTGAGTGTTGACCATAAAGAAAGCTGAGTGCTGAAGAATTGATGCTTTTAAACTGTGGTGTTGCAGAAGACTCTTGAGTCCCTTGGCCAGCAAGGAGATCAAACCAGTCAATCCTAAACGAAATCAGTCCTGAATATTCACTGGAAGGACTGATGGTGAAGCCAAGCTCCAATACTTTAGCCACCTGATACAAAGAGATGGCTCATTGGAAAAGACCCTGATGCTGGGAAAGATTCAAAGTGGGAGGAGAAGGGAACGACAGAGGATGAGATGGTTGGGTGGCATCACTGACTCTGCGGACATGAGTTTGAGCAGGGAAGGGGAGATGTTGAAGGATAGGGAAGCCTGTCGTGCTGCGGTTCATGGGGTCGTAAAGAGTCGGACACGACTGAGCGACTGAACAGCAACAAACGGGTGGGTTGGATTGCCTTGCTCGAAGACAGATGTGGCATATGAGGAGGGCCGGGTCGATGAATCCAGCGCTGCCTTTGCTGTTGGTGGCTGCCTCGGTCAGGGCAAATCGTGACCTCTTGGGTTTTGCAGTCTCATGTTGTTGTTACTCCTGCCATGGGAAACAGGCCTGATTCCAAGCAGGGACGTAAATAGAATCACCGCCAAGGAAAGGATAGTTCCTTTCTTCTTTCCCAGCCATGTGTCTGTCCATATCACATTTTATTGGAGTCACTTTGCATGTGCATCAGTGGGAACCAACTGCTATATTGTGATGTCATGTGAGAATGTTTTCCCTTTTGCTTTCAGAGAAAAGCTTCTGATAGAATAAGGCTTGTTTACACCCCCCCAAATGTTCTCCTTTTATTCACATGAAGGTTAAAATGAGGAGTGGGGAGGATCAATATGACTCTTCAGTTTGGATTTAGATCTTAAGTGTGTATCTTTCCTCCTTAAGCCAACGGATGGTTTTATTCATATTGATTTTGATTAACTTTGCCATTGAATCAGTTGATATCTAGTTACATCAAAGAACTTTAGAGTAAAGCATAATAATGAGAATTCTTTAAAGAGAGTTTCAGCTGAGAAAAATACTTTTTTCTGTGTCCCACATAATTTTTTATATGCCAGTTTAAAACAGTTTCATTTCCTAATATAATGGATAGTATCTTTTTGACACAAAACTTAGTTTTAACGTCCAACTTTTGAAACCTCCTTTATATTTACTGTGCTTAAAGCTTGTGTAAGCAGATTTAAAATTCTTTTATACAGAGAAAAATTGCATAGTTTAAAGGTAATTTCAGGTCAGATTAAAATCCGTCACTTGTCCTTTGGCTCTGAAATCCTGAATTGCTGCTCAGACACGGACTTCCTGTGCGCTTTCATTCACGAATTTAACCAGGAATTCGTGGCTAGCATGTTCTAGATCGGGCTTCCCAGGTGGCACTTGTGGTAAAGAATCCACCTGCCAGTGCAGGAAACGTAGAAGAAGCAGATTCAATCCTAGGCTGGAAAGATCCCCTGGAGGAGGGGATGGGAACCCACTCCAGTATTTTTGTCTGGAAAATTCCATGGACAGAGGAGTGTGAGGCTACAGTCCAAAGGGTTGCAAAAGAGTCAGACATGACAGAAGCAACTTAGCAGTCATACACACACTCATGTTCTTGATAAAAGCCTGCTGATGTATCATTTTGTTTCTGAAAATAAGGTAAAGCAACATGGAAATGCCCATTTCCCTGATGGTGAAAGTTTTATTCCTAATTAGGTTACATCTGTATGACCATCCTACTGTGCTGCCTTCCCCAAATGATTGCTTGGTATCTGTGCTTCTTACCTATGAAAAGGTGAGACTGCAAAGGTGTGTGATAAGTCCCTATGAAGAGTTCTCTTATTACACCAAAGTTAAAGACATTATCTATTATTCATTCTTCTATTTGAGTGAAATGAAATCCTCTCCAAAATCAATCCAGGAAGACTCTCCTGTTGAACTGAGAGACTTCCTTTTGTCATAAATTGAAAATGGTATCATTTCCTTTTTGCCTCGGGTGACAGAGATCTTGGGTCTTAATTGAAGTGCCTTTCTCATACCTAAAGATAAAAGTATATATAGATTCTCTGCCCCAAGTTATTTTTTGGCTCTGCTTTGTCTGTTTTCTTAGAGGTTTTAACATTAGAAACTGTTAAAAATAATTTTCACAGTTAAGTATAAACAATATAGTCCTCAACTAAAAAAATATATTTATCTTTTATTTTTTTATTATATAAATACTGTGATGTAGGAGTTTGGCAAGTTGAGATGTTGTGGAACTTTTTATCCTATGTTCATATATTGAAAGTTCAATTATATATAAACCTTAGAAAATGGAAATATTTTAAAAGTTTCTTTGGTTACTATTTCAGTATTAGTTATAACACTAAATGTTCAATGCATTGATCTGTGCTTAACTCAAGCATAGGCCAGACACAAAGTAGTCTATTTCCTCTCCATCTCTCACTGTTTATCTTTTCCTCAAAGATATTTCTTATAGAGGACAGACTGAAAAAGCGGAATCAACCAAATATTCATAAATAGGAGGATTCGCAAATTGTCATTTATTCAGATTGTGAAACTTATATAGCAGCTTAAAGAAATGAGAAATATACTAATACAGTCATTATCAAGTCATATTGATAGACAAAAAATGAAACTGCAAAATATATTCAGTTTAGCACAAAAATTTTAAAATACATTTTTCTCAAGAATATAATTATGAAAAAAAGAATAGAATTATGAATATAGATTCTCAAAAGATTTTAGAGATTCCTATATAATTTCCTTCTCCAGGAAGGAATGGTAGTATTTATGGACATCCAGAAGGACTTTTTTTCTGTCATGTTTCAATCTTTTACACATTTTTAAACTTGGAATTTCTATATTTAAAAGTAATATATTAAAGTGCCAAACATGAATAGCCTTAATTATATCTCTAGCTTTAAAAACAGCATTAATGTCCTAGGTGGATTCTGTGCTTTGCTGACACAATTCTAGGACATTGAGAAAGAGGAAACGATCATTTACCCAAAATAATAATTTAAAAAAACTTCTTTTACTATGAAATGTTTCTTTTTATACAGATATCTCTTGTTCTTCTGTTGCCCTTCCCGAAGCATTAAGAAATCATGGAAATTTTAAGATAACGGTACAATGACTGTGGGTTGAGGCAAAGCTAAATTGGACCAAAGTCAGTTTGGCAAATTGTCATGCTGTCTTTGTATTTATTTCTTTCAACTTTAACACCCACAATTTATTAAGTGAGACAGAGGATACAAGAGGAAGCTTAGAATCCTGTTTGGATACCGTTTAGGAAGGAAGCCAGGTCTTTATGGGGCAGCCCCTTCCTCTTCGCCACTGGCCAGGAAAACCATCTTTCTGTTTAAAACCTATTCAATCTGAGAGAGGTGGGGTGACTTCGGGAAGGAAGGTGACCTCTCCCTTGTAAAGTGGAAAGGCTCTGTCCTCCACCCGCCCCACGCCGTGACTTATTCAACTTATTTCCACCACTGTTTATGAGAACACTTGTGTTGAATGCTTGTAGTGACAGCAGTAGTCATTTAAAATATAGCTCAAACGTCATGCCCTCAAATTTCCTATGTTATTTCAAATCTTTGACCATTACAATCCCAAATGGAGCTTTTGGTCAGCTCAAGTTTGCCTGTGCCCTGTCAGAGTTAGCAGAGATATTTTGAACAAACCAGAAGTTTAATAATACATATGCTACTCCGGCGTGCAATATAAGCATTGCTGCTTGCTATCAAATCTGAAAAGAAAATGCCTTAATGGGAGCCAGGTCATTTCCAAAATGATACAGCGATGTTTTTCTAAGGTGCCTTAAATTCTGGGGTACAGAAGTAGTTTGATATATGGAACTGATGTACATGCTGGCTGAGGGAGGCCATCAGTGGAACTTGTTTAAACTTTGATGGTTTATCAGCATATTGTCCTTTTAAAATGTATTTGAATTTTGACCTCAACTTTAGCTATGCTGATGTATTTAATTTGCTTTGTATGTGGCTGTGAAATACTGGTCATTCTTGAAAAACTGGCTCCTTAATTCATTTCTTTAAGGTATTTTGTAAGATTTGTATAAAATAATGTCTTTATATTTTATATTTTATAAATGTTTTTATGAAACTATTTTAGAAGATCAATGATAGAAATTGTAAGGACCTAATAGAAGTAGAAGAAATTAAAAAGTCGTGGCAAGAATACACAGAAGAACTACACACAAAAAAGTTCTTAATGACCCAGATAACTATGACAGTGTGATCACTCACCTAGAGCAAGACATCCTGTAGTGCAAAGTCGAGTGGGCCTTAGGAAGCATTACTGTGAACAAAGCTGGTGGAGGTGATGGAATTCCCGCTGAGCTATTTAAAATCATAAAAGATGATATTGTTACAGTGCTGCACTCAATATGTCAGCAAATTTGGGAAAATCAGCAGTGGCCACAGGAATGGAAAAAAAGTCAGTTTTCATTCCAGTGAAATGGAAGGAAATCTATGACAAACCTAGACAGTGTATTAAAAAGCAAAGACATCACTTTGCCAACAAAGGTCCATCTAGTCAAAGCTATGGTCTTTCCAGCAGTCATGTATGGATTAAGAGTTGAACCATAAAGAAGGCTGAGTGCTGAAGAATTGAGGCCTTTGAGTTGTGGTGTTGGAGAAGACTCTTGAGAGTCCCTTGGACAGCAAGTCCCTTGGACTGATCCTAAAGGAGATCAGTTCTAAATACTCACTGGAAGGACTGATGCTGAAGCTCCACTACTTTGGCCACCTGATTGAAGAGCCGACTCACTGAAAGTGACCCTGAAGCTGGAAAAGATTGAAGGCAGAAGGAGAAGGGGTCGACAGATGAGTTGATGAGATAGCATCACCAGCTCAATGGACATGAATGAGATAGCAAAGGACAGGGCAGCCTGGCGTGCTGCAGTCCATGGGTTTGCAAAGAGTCAGACACTGCTTTGTGACTGAACAGCAACAATTGTATAAGATATATTTAATATTTTTATAAAATATAATACTGTATTATAATTAAGACATTCTATCCTACAATCCTGTTTTGGAAATAACTGTAAGTTTTCAGAAATGTTGCAAAGATGATACAGAGTTCCCATATACCCTCACTGAGTTTCTTCTCATGTTAACATCTTACATTGCCATGATGCATTTATCAAAACTAAAAAAAAAAAAGAAAAGAACCCTGACATTATCCATTACTATTATTAACTAAACTCTGGTCTTTATTTGGATTTCACCAGTTTTTCCACTAATGTCCTTTTTCTGTTCCAGGATCCAACCCAGGGTACCACATGGCATTTTGTCATCTAATCTCCTTAGTCTTCTGACTTGCGACAGTTTCCAAGTTTTCCCTTTTCCCATGACCTTGGCAGTCTCAAGTAGTACTTGCCAGAAATTTTATAGAATATTCATCATTTCTTAACAAAAATGTTTAACCTCTGGGATTTTTGAACGAAAGCCCTGGTAGACTTAGTAATAGTTTGTACCACCAATTTTCCACTCATATATCAGTTTCAGCCTGGTGATTATTTCTTTTTTAATTTTTCTTTTATTTTTTTATTCATTAAGTTTTTATTGGAGAAGCCTAGTGATTGTTACTTTAGCTTCTTATCAGCTATAGAAGCACTTTTAGGATTAAAAGTTGATTTATGATTAATATTTATATGGTCTAATTTTGTTTAATATTGGCTGCAACTGTGAATACATTTTACATTCTCAGTGTTGGCAGCTTGTTCAGTTTAAACCCCACAGGAAGTTTGTGTTTTATCTGTTGTTTATCAGATTCGAGATGGACAAACAAACTGTTACGTGCTGAAGAATAAAGATTTAGAACAAGCTTTTAAAGGAGTTATTTACTTGGAGATGGACCTCATATATAATCCGGTAAGTCTAACTAGACTACCTCCCAACTTCTTTGTACCAAAAGTAAAAGGTGGCCAACCTAAAGAGATTCAAATCATTATAAAATGTTTCAGAATTTTTACAGCTACAGAGAAAATAGTGTTTTGAAATTTAGCCAAAAAAAATCAGTGCTGGACAGTCTCATATAAATCCTGTGGGCCCAGTAGAATTGATGGTGTGTAATTCTCAATAAATCAATGTATACACGTGTTCCCCATCCTGAACCCCCCTCCCTCCCCATACCATCCCTCTGGATCATCCCAGGGCAGTGTATACCTGTGGCGGATTCATGTTGATGTATGGCAAAACCAATACAATATTGTAAAGTAATTAACCTCCAATTAAAATAAATAAATTTATATTAAACAATAAATAAATGTAAAAAAAAACAAGAAATAAGAGGGAAATTAGGTTCTTGGCTTTATTACCTTTAATCTTCTTCCATTGACGATTGAACAGAGATGTTTTCAAGCCTCTATGTTATTTAACTATTATAGTAGATGCTCTGTAATCAGACATCATCAGGACAAATAGTTAATGGAAAACAGCAGTAAAAGGATTTTTTAAAATGCAGCTTGCACTTTTAGCATAAGATAAAATACGTGAATATATATTCCCTGCCAGTCTTTAGGTGCAGACCTGAAACCTTTTTTCTAATAGCATAGACTTAATATTTTTAGTTCTACAGTGTATTCCTTGCATACATACACCTATAACATCTTTAAATTCTAATTTCAGTTTCTTGAAAGTGGAGATATTCTTTAAAGACACAGAATAGTCTGAATGTGGAATCCCTCTAGGTTATTTTTGCATAAAATCATCACCTCAGTAGCAGTGTCTTTGTAGTAACTGGCCTTTCTCAACACTTTCCAGAACAACACTGATTTCAAGTCTTTTGGTGTGTATTAGGGCCTCCCTGGTGGCTCAGCAGTAAAGTGTCTGCCTGCAACGCAGGAGATCCGGGTTCAATCCCTGTGTCGGAAGGGTCCCCTGGAGAAGGAAATGGCAACCCACTCCAGTATTCTTGCCTGGAGAACCCCATGGACAGAGGAACCTGGTGGGCTACAGTCCATGTTGTCTCGAAAGAGTCAGACACGGCTGAGCAACTAATACTTGTATAATATATCAATAATCTCTATAATAATTAAAATATAGAATTACAGTATTGGACAAAATTGGCAGAAACAGGTTTACGAATTAGTGCATTTGGTTCTGATGGACATACAGTTCAACTGTTGGGAGCAGAAATTCCTAGGCGTGTGGGAATGTGGCTTAGCTGTGAGCATTCCTTTGTCATGATATCAGCAGCAGGTTCTAGAATGGGAAGGGACAGCACAGGTTAGTTAGTGGGGTCCATGATTATAGGATAGTGGTGCCTTTACAGTAATTAGAAGAATGGCTGCCATTTATTACCCACCTACAATGTCCCAGGCTCTGATACTGTTCCATTTCATTCCCAGAAGAAGCCTGGTCCATAGCAATCATGGATGTCATCTTATGATGAGCAAATGGAATTAAAGAGGAGAACTGATTTGCTAATAGATGAGTGAGTTTAGGATCCAGACGCAGGTCTTCCCGACTCTTCTCCCTGATGATACACTGCTGGTTCTTTGCCTTGTTTAGGAGATTATTCATAAAGTCAGTAGCGGGGAAGTTTGATACTTTATTCCTAGACATGTTAGGACTCTGGGCACAGGCTCCAGTACGCGGGTCTGCTGTTACTTCCTCTTCTTCCCCATTGAACATTTCCCTTCAAGGAGAACCTCTGGTGTGCGTTCCACACAGAGCACCTTGCATCTCCTGTTTCCTTCTGGCAAGGGCTTGTATATAGAATATGCATTCATGTAAAACTGGAGTTTTAGGAGGGAAACAGCCTTAAGTCCAAACCTGTTAGTTCAGTATTGTTCTAGTTATCCATCTGATATAGAAGAGAAGGACTTGAATTTTACTTTTGAGTCATTTGGACAAACCGCAGAATCTCTCTGACCCTCGTTTATTCCCTAAAAACAGGACTAAGATGACTCATGTACTTATTTTTCTGGATCATTGAGAGGAAATGAGATTCTCTATGGGAAAAAAAAAAATGTTTTTATGAGCCGGAAACTGATTTTCACATTGCAAGGTATTACTGACAAAAGGGATAGTTCAAAACCATGATGTGAAGGGAAGTTTGGCTTTTAGAGACTTTAGTTGGAGGACGTCGTGAGTCAATCTCTGCAGTGGCTTAAAAAAATCTCTTCAATTTGCAGCGTGGGAAGAGCCCCCACGAGTCTCCAGTCTGACCTCCAGTCTCATCACTCATGACAGTGATGTTCATGAAGTGAGACCCCAGAAGCCCTGCAGAGCACCAGGGCACCCTAGGTGTCTGCTCCCCACCCCTTCCCAAGCCCTTAGGGTCAGAAGGTGTTGGTTTCTAGGGCTTCTCAGTCATTCGAGAGAGAGTGAAATCCATCTCAATGCTTCTGTTTTTAACCCTGATGTTTCTTTCTAGATCAAAGCAAGTATTCGGACCTTTACTCCTAGAGAAAAGCGGTTTGTTGAAGATGGCCGCAAGCTGTCCAAAAAGGTAGGTCAGGGCAGTAACCTGGCTTGTTGGTGCACTCAGCACCAGCACCTGGAGTTCTTACTGCTCATGACTTGGTCTCATCTTCCCTCCCTCTCATTCCTCCTCCCTCTCTCCACTTTCCCCCCCCATCATCTCCCCTTTCCTCCCTAGATGAGGACTTGGGTTGGATTCAGTAAAGAAGGGAATGACTGAGAACATATCTGTTGGATGATGCAGAGAGTGTCAGCCCCCCATTCATCCCTGAACCGTGTTGTAAACAAGAATTCTGAGCACCAAGCCTCCATAAACCTCCTGAGTATCCCGGGCCCCTCCGCCCTCCTTCCATCACAGCCATGCTTTTCTCCATCCTTGCACATTTCAGAGAGGCATTTTGCTTATGACGTCCATCATACAGTTAAGCTGGTGGCTCTTTCAAGATGTCCAGCCTCAGATTCACCCACAGATCCTCCCACTTCTGTTTTGCCTACATTTGAGATGTATCAGCATTTTACCCCCGGTGGAATTAATCCTCACTCCCCCTGCCAGAGGCCCTTAATTCCTCTCTCATCAAGTGAAGATCAGGCCTGAGTAGAGGAAGTTTCACATTTTTCTTACCACGACCTTTGCAATTTTTTTCAGAGCCCCTCCCTGTTCTAGTCCAAGCAGTTCAGGATTCCACTCTGTACTTATTGTCCCTCTTCAGTTGTGTAACAGCGTGTCCCCTTTTTAAGGTGTTTATGACTTCCACCACTTCCTGTGGGGTGAGCAGCTGGGGATTACATAAAGCAAGTTAAATATAAAGGCAGCTTACCATCCTTTGGTTTCCCATGAACTTCTGGACACACTGGGGAAAGGCCTTAAACCTCTTCTGAAGGGAGCATCCGAATGTTTTGTTTTGGTCTGCCACAACATGCAGTGTAATATTTATTTTGTGTAATCGTAGTCAGTGGCTTTATTATTGTTATTATTATTGCCTTTTGCTCTGTTTACTTGAAAAATTAAAATCTGAATTGAGGTAGGGAGCATTGCTGTTTTTGCAAACAGATTGAAATGAATCTACCTACATCTGGGAGAAAAGACTGCCTGTGCCAAACAGGACCTTCACCTCCGTGTGGGGTGGCTTTGGGAGGTGGGAGCACCAGGGGATTTGGGGCTGAGACCCTGTGGTATGTTAGGTTTCTCCCTCAGGGCCTCCCACCGCTAAGTGTCCCCCAGATGGTTGCAAAGTTGAAACCTGTACTTGTGACTCAGCTACTTAAAATCTCTTGGTATGTGCCAGGCACTGTTCTAAGCCCTTCAAGTGTCACCACAGCCTCCAAGGTTAGCACTCCTATGTCAACCTCATTGAATAAGAGAGGTTAAGAAACTGGCCCAAAATCACACAGCAAAGAGGTGGGAGAGCTGGATTCCCTCCGCAGAAATTTACTTTGGTGTGTTGCCGTTGTTGTTCATTCGCTGAGTCATGTCCAGCTCTTTGCATCCCCATGGACTGCAGCATGCTAGGCTTTCCTGTCCTTCATTTTGTCCTGACTCGTGTCCATGGAGTCGGTGATGCCATCCAACCATCTCATCCTCTGTCACCCTGTCCTCCTGCTCCCAGTCTTTCCCAGCATCAGGGTCTTCTCCAGTGAGTTGGCACTTCACATCAGGTAGCCAAAGGATTGGAGCTTTATAGACTTTTTCTTCTAGGTGTGATGAGCTAGAATGCACGTAGATTTCTACTAAAACTACCCAGTTCCTTCCAAACTAAAAACTAAACAGCACAAATCCTCACTCTGTTCTCTCTTTCTCAAACACACACACACACACACATTCACACACATCACATGCCTGATGACGTATTTTTTACCAGCTCAGTTTTGTGTTGAACATTATTGAAACAGCCTGTTTTCCTTCAAAGGAGCTATAAAATGCATTGGATTTTCTTTTCCTCCCTGAATGGTCATACTTAAAAAATGAATTCTAGAAAAATTTTAGGACTCTTCTTTATTGTTTTTATTTTTTATTTTATTCTTTATTGTTAATTCTTTATTGTTAATTAGTGGCTATACAGAATGTAATTCAAATGACCAAGCCGTCTGATCTAAAGAGAATAATTGAAGTGTGTAAGTCTCGTTCCCTGTTTTCCATTTTTTTTTAAATCAGATCTTATCCAGAGATGTAGACCGAGTGAAGAGACTCACCATGGGTATATGGAATACAATACAGTTCCTTAAAAGCTGCTTCCAGTGGGAATCCACGCTGAGAAGTACAGTAGCATTCATGGTAAGGTTCCTTTAAAAAAAAAATTCAGATTATTTGTTCTGAGTCCCAAATCCAAAGGCAGTTGAGTTTTATTATACTTAGATGAAACAGAATGGTGCACATTCAGCAAAGCGGAAGTTTATACCAGTAAGGAAACTTAAAAAATAAAGGATGTACAGTCACCTTCTTAAAATATATTATGTAGGAGACATAGGAGACTATGTAGGAAGTTTCTTTCTAAGACCATCCTTATCAGATTTATCCTTGGAAATCCCTTAACTTACCCGACTCATGATTTAGTCACTCAGTCGTGTCCAACTCTTGCAACCTCATGGACTGTAGCCCTCCAGGCTCCTCTATCCATGGGATTCTCCCAGGCAAGAATACTGGAGTGGGTTGCCATTCCCTTCTCCAGGGGATCTTCCCAACTGAGGGATCAAGCCTGGGTCTCCTGCATTGCAGGCAGATTCTTTACCCACTGAGCCACGCCACTCCTACTCAGATACTGTCTCTTGATGGGCTTCCCTGATAGCTCAGTTGGTAAAGGACCCACTGCAATGAAGCAGACCCTTGTCCAATTCCTGAGTTGGGAAGATCTGCTGGAGAAGGGACAGGCTACCCACTCTAGTGTTCTCGGGCTTCCCTTGTGGCTCAGCTGGTAAAGAATCCGTCCGTGATGCAGGAGACCTGGGTTTGGTCCCTGGGTTGGGAAGATCCCCTAGAGAAGGGAAAGGCTACCCACTCCAGTATTCCAGCCTGGAGAATCCTGTGGACTCTATAGTCCACGGGGTCGCAACGAGTCGAGCATGACTCTGAATGTTCTTGTGGTGCTGGTTATGGCCATTTGTTTTATCACTACATGGGTCTGTTTCTCTCCTTCTGTGCCCATAAGTGCCGGCGTTTTTTGGAAAATGGCAGATGAACAATCATATGATTAAATGAAGACTGACTTGCTCTAATTTATGTTTTAAGTAAATCATTGACAGACTTTGGTATACAAAACATATGTTCATATCGAACCTCTTGAGTCATAACTGATTACTACAAGTTGACTCAACAGCACTGAGGAGAACCATGATGTCTGTGAAATACACTTATATACCATCGGCCCTTCCTTATGAGCATGCTAAAATCACAGAATCTCAGACCTGCACGTGATCTTCAAACCACCTGGGTCAACCTCCGAGAGTCCCAGAGTCTAGTAGGGACTTGAAAGTTATTAATACACAGTGTCCTCACTTTGCATCTTGGGGCATCTCCCTTGTCTGTAAAGGAGCTTGTCATTGATCAGAGTGGTAGCATCCGGCGTAGGAGGAGGAAAAAGAGAAAACAGTCGCTCAGCTGCTCTTCTTGCGCCTTCTGTATTATGCCAGTAGTACCCAGCCTTTTTGATACCGAGGACTGGTTTCATGGAAGACAGTTTTTCTATGGACCAGGAGTGGATGGTGGGGGGATGTTCCAGGATTATTCAGGGTTTTCA
The DNA here is from genome assembly GCF_001704415.2 of Capra hircus. Taxonomy (NCBI): domain Eukaryota; kingdom Metazoa; phylum Chordata; class Mammalia; order Artiodactyla; family Bovidae; genus Capra; species Capra hircus. Next base: position 11,927,736 of record NC_030828.1, on the reverse strand, counting down.
CATTTATTGTGCAGTTTATTTCTCTTCTTATTACAGCAGCTCCACCTCAGGGCATCAGGCATTAGATCCCAGATGTTGGGGACCCCTGTGTGATGTCATTAACTTCTGTCCCCTGTACAGGTCACAGTGTGACCTAATGCATATGTGAGCAGTCTAGTCATGATCGTGGCTCTTCTGTCCCCTGCATCCGATCATCAGGCTCATTCCTACCCACCAGGCATATCTGCATGAAAAAAAAAGTCAGTCCCAGAGGTCAGTGGGTTCAAAGTCACTTCCACTTTTATTAGGTAAGCAGTGTACTGGCTCCACAAGAGGCCTTTTCTTAGCCGTTGGGGCTCATTCTATTTTGTCCTTAGTTAATGCTAGTTTCTCATTGGTTTGGGAGGCAGAAGTTCTGTGACGGCTGCAGCCTTGGCCTTTAACATCCTTTTTCTTTGGTTTAAAGTTGCTCGACCAATTGGCCTTGGTTACACCATGAAGAAGGGTTTCTTTAATCCCTATCTGACTTTGACTGGGGGTCGATTCACCCACTTTCCTTTCTCACGTTCCCCCTCAGCTGGTGGCTGCTTCTCTCCGGTCTCCCTGCCTCTTTTTCCCACCTGAATTCTCTTTACAAACTTTCCAGGGAACGTTCTCTGTGATTCTGGGCAAAAGAGGCCAGTTACCAGCACTGGTGGCTTCTTCCACTCAGCACCCGGGCCAGCCACTTGGAAGAGGAAAGGGTTTCCTCTTTCTGGAGCTTAGTTTCTGGCACTGGGGTTTTTAGAAAAACAAGAGATCTGTTGCATTGGATTATGTAGGGGGATGACAGAAATGATTAATGGGCTGTCGGCGTGATCTGAAGAAAGATTACCGCAAGTGAATAGAAGTAAGTTGTTTCATGGAGGGGGCTTCTACCCGGGAAGCGAGCCTCGGCAGCGGGGCCGCTTCTGCACCGCCTGCGACCTGAGTGAACCCTCCTTGCTGACACGACGTTGCAGAGTCCTCTGCCAGACTGGCTGCCAGGCTCAGGCTGGCACATGGTCTTTGAACATCCCTCAGTCCCACAGAATGAAAGATACAGGGGTGCTTTTCTTGCTGGTTTGCCAAAATGAGATTTTGCAGGAATCCCTTGGGGGCATCCAGGACTGTGAGAGGCCCCACTGGCAGTGTGGATAGGGGACGTTTTCCACTGGACCTCCCTGGAAAAATGCAGAGTCAGTTACCAGTGATCCGTGCATCCACTCTCTCTCTCTCTCTGGGTTGTCTCGAGAGCTTCACTCAGATACACTTAATTTTCTGTTGTCATTTGGAGTTTGACTTTTGAATGACTGTGTCATGTTGACCCTGACCAGCCATGGTGGATCTCAAGAGATAGGGCACAGGTAGACGTGCGTATCTCCCTTCCCTAAGCTGCGGATGTGTGATTTCATTCAAGAATGTTTTTGTCGCTACCATCATAGTCACTGCAAAACCATTTATGCTCCTCAACATAAGAACACCTAAAGAAAATGCATTATTAGGATAAAATACAAAATGTGTCATGCTGCTGCTGCTAAGTCGCTTCAGTCACGTCCGACTCTGTGCGACCCCATAGACAGCAGCCCACCAGGCTCCCCTGTCCCTGGGATTCTCCTGGCAAGAACACTGGAGTGGGTTGCCATTTCCTTCTCCAGTGCATGAAAGTGAAAATGAAGTAGCTCAGTCGTGTCCGACTCTTCGCGACCCCATGGACTGCAGCCCGCCAGGCTCCTCCGTCCATGGGATTTTCCAGGCAAGAGTACTGGAGTGGGGTGCCACTGCCTTCTCTGAAAATGTGTCATAGCCTCCCTTATTTATTTATTTAATAAGATCACGGGTAGCCGAGCCTTCCTATTTTTTGGAAGACATTTTGTTTTCGTGGCTCTTGCTTACAGACTTAACATCAGCTGCTTGTGGAGGACTGATGGGGGAAGCCACACCCGGAGGGTGCCACTGGCCGTGTCCCTGACTCTGGAGGGCTCCCTTCAGGGTGGTCTTCTGGCCGAATGTTGGGTCCTCCAGTGACCTGGGCCAGACAGGGAGGAGGGGAGACTCTAATGCTGAAGCCTGGCTTCCCTCCTCCCATCCCCTCTCGGGAATACCATATTTGTCTTGTGGGGTATGGTACAAATATTCTCCTACAATCTGCTGAAGACAGACTTCTGCTCCTGGTCTTAATTCATCCATGTGATGCCTTAGTTCATGCCTCTTCCACTTGCCCTGATATTACAGAACAATTTTTGTGCTGTCTGAAGCAAGGTCTTTTTTTCAAAAATTTTAATTTCTTAAAAAAAAATTTATTCATTTATTTGGCCCTGCCGGATCTTAGTTGAAGCATTTGGGGTCTTCGCTGTGTCATGCAGAACCTTTCAGTGCAGCCCCTGAACTCTCTCTCGTGTGCTCAGGCTTAGTTGCTCTGTGGCTTGTGGGATCTTAGTTCCCCGACCAGGGATCAAACTCACGTCCCCTGCATGGCAAGATGGATCCTCTACCACTTTGCCACCAGGGAAATCCCTGAAGCAAGGTCTTAAAGCAAGGATTTATTTATCAGTAGGACTGCATGTGAAAGCCTTTCTCTGTTAGAAATTAGGATAAGTGCTATTTGAGGGTTCATTGCCCAGATGTGAGAAGAACCGGGTTGGTTGAACCAGTCTCCACTGGGGCTTGTCCTTCCCCTAGAGGTGCAGCGCTGCAAGCCAAAGGCAGAACTCTTGGAATTTTTGTTCACTTCTGTTTTGTCAGATAACATAAAGTTGCGTTACTAACATCATGTCTGTGTGTCTATTTTCAGCTGATAAAAAGCAGGAATGCTATAGGATCATGTTGAGGATATTCTGGCTGTTAATTTTAAGACTTTATGAAAGCAAGCCATACATTTTCTAAGGAATCCTGTGGATGTGTATATGAATATATCATATCTTGTTGAAAGCGGGAGTTAAAGGAAAGCAGCCTGTTGAGATCTAGGTCCAGAATCACAGGAGAAAAAGGAAATCTAGGTCCATGTGGTGCCCAGTCAGAAGTAGATGAACAAACATGAGAAAATTTATCTTTTTAGGCTGTCTAAGCATCAGCCTACCCCATGGGGATGAATCCCCTCTCCACGTAAGATGGGTGGTTCTATTCCCCATACTAAAAGAAGAAAGTTATCTTCAGTTCCCTGACACCTGCTATGTGAGTGCTGCTATATGCTGTTTAATTCATTGTTATTGTGAGGAGTTAACTGTGGACTTTTCCTTTAATTTTTCTTGAAGTGTAGTTTTGTAATGAGTTACAATGTTGTGTTAGCTTCAGGTGTATATCAGAGTGATTCAGTTATATGCATATATGTCTATTCTGTTTCAGATTCTTTTCCCATATAGGTTATTACAAGATACTGAGTATAGTCCCTGTGCTATACAGTAGGTCATTGAATGTGAACTTTTTTATAGCAGTCAAGTTCTAAATCACCCTTCTATAGGCTTGAGGGGTTTTTTGTTGTTGTTGTTGTTAGGATAATTAGGGGAGATCTTGCTCATTACTGCTTTTGAGTCTTTCTCTTTCCCCTTAAGTTTTCTAGATTTTTTTTCTTACTATGTTATATTTTCTGAGTTTGACATGTTTTCAGTTAAATTGTTTTTCACTCAAAATTTCAGTCTAGTTTCTGCAATTAAAAGACAAGTTCATATGAGGTGTTAGCTTATTGACAGGCCACATGTAGCTGAAGCATCATGTCTGGAAGAAGCACATCTGTATCTTTCCATATGAGTGGATTTTTAAAATATACATGGCGTCTTATATGCATGCTCGTGATCATTCCCAGTCACAGTCTTTGAACTCTGGGGATAACGAATGGCGCATGTCGTATCCTGTTCACTGCATGTCAGGTACCGTCCTAAGCATGTCATAAATGTTCATTCATTTCGTTCTTACAACAACCTGCAGGTGTAGGTGCCAATGACAGTATTTCCTTCTTTTTACAGATAAGAAAGATGAGCCCATGGAGGTTAAATAAAGGTTAATAATAAGGGGACAGAGCTCATAAGCTTTTAAGAGGCAGAGCTGAGATTTCAACTCAGACCATCGGAATTTAGAGTCCTTGCACTTAACCACTGGGCTACACTGCCTCTTATATATGCCAAAGATGCAGTGATTGTAGTCTTTGTATTTCAAGGACCCTTGTATCCAGGATCCTTGTCCTTAGAGCCAAAGACACGAACTGTGGTCCTTGTATTTAGATAGATAGATAGATAGATAGATAGATAGATAGATAGATAGATAGATAGAGACTCTTCCCAGGTGGCGCTAGTAGTAAAGAACTCGCCTGCCAATGCAAGAGAGGTAAGAGGGTTGGGTTTGATCGATGGGTCAGGAGGATTCCCTGAAGAAGGGAATGGCAACCACTCCAGTATTCTTGCCTGGAGAACCCCATGGACAGACAGGGCTGGCGTGTTACAGTCCATAGTATTGCAAAAAGACTGATTGAAGTGACTTAGCACCACACAGTCACATAATAACTCCAGGAACAACCATATGAGTCACTTCCTATATGTATCTAGATATTATGAATGGGAGTTAAGCCTATCCCAAGATGCTTTGCGAGAAGGAAACCGTCAATATATGGGTAAGAATAATTCTCAGATATAGTCATTATATTCGCAAGAGCTGGAATTAAAGAAGCGAAAGGTGGAAATGTCTGTAGCCTCTTTGTGGGAACATCCCTGACTGTGGGAATCACATGCTTATGACATCCTTGGAATTCAGCTTCATGGTCTGGAAAACCTCAGTGCTTGGTTCTAGACTAAGCCCCAAATTGAGGACTGAGTTATCTTTTCCTGCTTTTGGAGGAAGCTCTTAGATGATGTAGAAAGATTTTCGAGGGGGGGCAGTGAAGAGTGAAAAGAACTAAAGGAAGGAACCATGGAAGAAATCTGTTCTTTTCAGATTTTCTTCAGGTATTTCAAGATGTTCAGAAGAAGGGCTAGGAGTCAAGAAGAGTGACTGTCTACACTGGTAAATTATTACAGACTATCTTAAAGCGATAGCTTTCAGAGGCATTAGCCTAATTTTCTAGTGTGGGAGGGCCTATATTTCTAGTGTATATTCCCATGTCTAGTGCAAACGCATTATTTGATGATAGTTAAAAGGAATTGAATTTTTTTAAAAAAGATAATTTTGTATCTTGATACTTGTATTGTTCAATCATCTGAGTTTTTGTTTTTCTCTTAGGTAACTGTATATTACAAGCCCCAGTATTGTCTATACAAAGACCTAAGGTTGTATCATGGCATAAATGCATTGATTTTTTCATATGATAGAAAATATTTGCTTGACAGTTGGCATCATCAGAAGATTATTTTAAATAGCAAAGATCTCCCAATGCTGTTAAAAAAAAGTTGCACTTATATAGTTGGTTTTTTCTACCAATCTTTCAGGCACTTACTTCTTGTATCAGGGAGAGAAGTCTGTGGGGCATTTTTGATGGATTCCTTATTTATTAAATTTTTACTTGGATCTTTGAAGTTAAAAAGCAATCTATGTCTACCATATATCAATGGGTATCTTCATAAAGCTATGCTTTTAACATCTGTGACTTTTTTTCCTCTTATTTCTTGATTGTAAGAAACCGAAGAATTAATTCTTCAGAGTTGACAGGTCCTGCAATATGATATATAACTTAAAGCATCAATCAACCCCCCCATGAGGTTAAAATACAGTTCTCCACTTTCATGCTGCTAGCTTCTACTTAACACATACAGAATTCTTAGCTTTTAGGGATCCTATAATTTTGAGAAGTGTGAAATGATTTCGCATTGAAACTGAAAAACAACAGCAACTGTAACAGAACGAACCTTTCCATCAGGCATGAATGTGTGCGTACACACACAGACAGCACTGAGAAGCAGAGGACACACACACACACACACACAGCACTGAGAAGCAGAGGGCACACACACACACACAGCACTGAGAAGCAAAGGGCACACACACACACACACACACACAGCACTGAGAAGCAAAGGGCACACACACACACACACACACACAGCACTGGAGAAGCCACAAAGGGGCACACACACACACACACACACCACAGCACTGAGAAGCAGAGGACACACACACACCACACACACACACACACACACACACAGCACTGAGAAGGAGAGGCACACACACACACACACACACACAGCACTGAGAAGCAGAGCACACACACACACACACACACACTGAGAAGCAAAGGGCACACACACACACACACACACACACAGCACTGAGAAGCAGAGGACACACACACACACACACACACACACACACACACAGCACTGAGAAGCAAAGGGCATTTGGGAAACAAAAAGTTATACTGCTGGAAGTTTTCTGAGAACAGTTTGAAAAAATTTCATGAGACCTGGAGAAGTGCCCCTTCTGTCGCCCACAGGATTCAGATTGAATTTACTTTAGTACAAATGCCTACAATGGACTTTTTGTTTTCAGATCGGCCTATTAAAATAGTCCTGGTCATACTGTTTAGCACCGGGAACTCTGCTCAATGTTAGGTGGCAGCCTGGATGGGAAGGGAGTTTGGGGAGAATAGACGCATGTGTATGTACGGCCCAGTTGCTCTGCTGTGAACCTGAAGCTATCACAACCTTGTTAATCGACTATAAAAAAAAATTCACAGTTACCATCACCATTTTGTCTTGAAAAAAATTTTAGGCATCTTAAATGCTACAAAAATGTATACTTATATGCAGAAATCTCTAGGTATATTACATAGGATGCTTAAGATATTTGCCAGTTTATTATTTTTCTATTTAACATGATCTCCAAAACCTTCCTTTTCACAGAGGACTAGCTAACATACTTTCAGAAATACCATAAAGTTCTTTTTCAGCAATTTTTTTCGTAAGAACAATCCATTATTGTACATTGTGATTGTAATTTTTTACAACATAATTGCACCTTCTATTGACATCTTCTCAGGCATTAACTAATTATGCCATTTAATAAAATTACAGTAATTGCATTAAAAGATTATCTGTTGAAAATTTAAAAGGACACTCTTAGCTATTTTAGCATATTTCATGTTTATATTTTCAGTTTCATAATTGAATTGCATTTCCAGACAGAATTCTAGCTATACTGAAATGAAATCAGTTGGTCTTTTGGAGCATCCCAGTTTTGACTAGTAAGCATTTGGTCTTGGTTTTTTAAATTCTGGAACAGCATATGTTGTCATGGCCCTGTGGGTCATCAGTGAATGGTTCTGGTAGGTGCAGCCCCTGATGGGGACTCTTGACTCTACCCACTGCCTTTCCTGCGCTTTCTCTTGGGAGGTATTTGTAAGCACACACTTTTTCACCTTCTCTGAATTTTCTGGTTAGAGACCGTTCTTTGCAGAGTCCAGAGAATTCAGTCTAGTTCACTCTGCCGTCTAGAGATACCCTACTGTTAATTTGAACTTGATCCTGACTCTCAGAACTTAAATCTTAGAAAAAGAAAAGACTTCAGTGACCATGTCACTCTTTGACCCGGGCCGCGTTTCATGGCCTCCTTCAAGATTGCTTGTCTCCCTCCTTCCTGCTTCCCTCCCTCCCTTTCCACAACTGTTGTCTGTCCAGTGTTAGATATTGAGATGCAGCAATGAAATGATCGTAGTAAGTCCTCTGTCCATCTATCCTGGGCTTCCCTGGTGGCTCAGTGGTAAAGAATCCATCTGCCAATTCAGGAGATGCAGAGTCAATCCCTGGGTCAGAAAGATCCGCTGGAGGAGGGCATGGCAACCCACTCCAGTATTCTTGCCTGGAGAATCCTGTGGACAGAGGAGCCTGGTGGACTTCTCTTCTCTTCTCTCCCTCCCTCCTTCCATCCCTCCCTCCCTCCTCTCCCCAGCCTCTCCCAGCATCCCTTCCCCCCCTCTTTTGCTGCTCCCTTGCTTTCTTTCCCTTACCTTCCCTCCAGTGTGTTCCTCTTATACCTGAAACCAAAGTGGTAACCTTTTAATTATTAAAGCACACCGTAAGAAAAATTAAACTTGCCCTTTAGAGAGAAAATTAAGTAATACAAATATTTTTAAACATATGAAGTGAACTACAAATGTGGATAGGAATTATTAGCTGATATAACTATTGGGAGCCTGGGTGTTGCTGCCCTAACTCAGAGAAAAACTTCACTGAAGTGGGTACAGGTGTGCACACACACACACAGTTGCTGTTTCATTGAAAAGGTTGTGAAGGACCTGTTTGAGGACGGGGTTGAAATGCAAAGCATTGTCTTCTGTGTTATGTAATTAATGTTTAAGAGTCAACTATCTCTAGGGCTGATTAATGTGCATGGAAATGCCAAATCATGGAGTTCTATCTTTCAGGCTATGATCGTACTTTTCATGTTTGACCTAATAAATTATGTTCTTTATATCAAAAGGGGATTTTATTTTAATATTTCAGGGTAATGTCATATGCTTAAGAAATACAGTGTAACTTGCTGTATGATTGAAGGATTGTGTTAGGACATTGTGAGCTGTAGACTGAATGACAGAGGCCCAGTCTTTTATCTATGTACCCATCCTTACTGCTTATCTCGGAATTGAGTATACTGCAGGCATCAAATCAATGCTTCTTAGAAGAGTGCTGGAACTCATGCACACCATCTATTATCAGATACTGTCTGTATTCTGACCATAGCAACCCAGTGACCCCACCAGAGGGTAAGATTCAGAAACAGCCAAAAATAGCTTCATTGTAATCTTTTCCGATATACGTTTTCTCAACTTTGTCTCAAGGCTATCCATGTCCGGTGGGGGCTGGTGGTAATTGCAGCTAAATAGCCTTAAGACATCGGTAGGATAATGCGGGGAGGGCAGGGGACTGGCAAATCTCTAACCCAGATCCACAGCCCCTGAATCTGCAGGGATTTTTATTTTTTATTTTTACAGAGCCAAGTGCATCCCCCCCTAATCTGTTTCTATATATGACACCTGGATGTGCAAACATTTTGCGTGATGCAAAAATGGAAAAGGAGATTTAGAAATAAAAGAGAGGGCTTGGGCAGAGAGGAGTAGAGTGCCCGTGTCTCTGAACATGGGACTGATTTCCTGCTTCAGTTCTAACCTGTTGAAGAACCACGCTCAGCACTTGCATTTCCAGCTAATTCGATATTGCCTTTTTGGTGGTCCGAGCTTTGTCATTTGTTTGGAAGCTGTCATCTTTATTAGTGTCTCTGGCTGATCTTCGAGGCTCCCCATTAGGTGGCGCGTGCTCTCCGTTGTCTGGCTGGGCTTGGCGAGCCGCTGGCCCTTTTATTGCTGTGTGATGCGGGCAGCCTGTAATTAGACCCACCACAGATGACAGTTACAAGGGAGCATGGTAATCATTCGAGCTGCCTGATCTGATGTTTATGGAGAGAAGCCTTCTTTGTGGTCTGGTTAGGGTTGACTATATTGTATTGTACTTTTGCCGTTTGATTTATAATTCAGGAAGGTGTGTTTTGCTCCTTCTCTGCTGAGCTTGGAGTCATGTCATTGGCCTTTGAAATAATAGAGCTAATTTTTGGGGGGGATGTTTTAATTGGACTGATACTCTCGCTCCCACTTTTATTTTAAAAGATAGGAAGATAGCTAAATAAAAAAGTCTGTTCGTTATGTCATCATCTAAACCCCATACCTGTTCAATGTTTATTGACTATTTTAGTCTCCTTGGGATTTTCTTATAACTCAGATCCATGCTTTTTGGCCCCTTAAAAAAGACTTGCCTATTTCTGTCCTCGCTTTTTAAAATTTTGGTTTTAACTCACTGCCAGAGATACTTGATTTTGTCAAGGAAAAGTAAAAAGAAAGGAATTCACTCCTTAGCTCGGTTGGTATTAAAGCGAGACACTCATGGCTACAATTTTAAGTCTGGAAAAGCATGGAGCTGTATGTTCTTTCACAGGGGAAGAAACCAAAGGTTTGGGAAAGTGATTTTTCCCTCCTGGCCTTTAGAATGGAGGATTATCAGCCCTGATACCATTTTCACAATGTGTGGCTTGGGTGGTCATAAATTTTGCAATGATGGTTTCATTTCATGAGTATGAGCTGTATCTACACAGTGTCCACAGATTCTGCTATTAAAAGTTCTTTAAAAACACACTTTTCTGCAAGTCTTACCTTTGGAAAATACGCGTCTGGAAAGTCGCTACCCAGAGGGGGTCATATGCTGTGGAGGAACAAATATCTATAACGTTACTTGGTGTGGGCTTAGCTGACCCTTTTCTTGTCTTTGTAAGAAGTTGTTTATTTATTTATTTGTTTTTGTTTTCAGTTGCACTGGGTCTTCCTTGCTGCCCGTGAGCGTTCTCGAGTTGCAGGGGATGGGAGTTGCGCTCTCGTTGTGGGGGCTTCTGTTGTGAGCACAGGTGCTGGGCACGCGGGCTCAGTGGTTGTCACATGTGGGCTCTAGAGCTCGGGCGTCAGTAGTTGTGGTGCACAGGCTTAGGTGCCCTGTGGCATGTGGGATCTTTCCGGATCAGGGATCGAACTTGTGACCTCTGCATTGGTGGGTGGACTCTTACCCACTGGACCACCAGGGAAGTCCTTGACTGACCCTTTCCTTACAGCAGATGAGTGTTCCTCATCAGGGCTTGATGGGGACAGTGCTGCTGCTAAGGGTGAAACTGATGAGGATGATAATCAGTGTTTGCGTGTTCTGGGTGTTTAAGTCGTGACTTCTGCTTTTCAACTTGTTCTCACCTTATTAGACTACAACAACACTTTTAGATTGAAGGCAGGAGGAGAAAGGGACGACAGAGAATGAGTCGGATGGCATCACCCGACTCAATGGACATGAGTTTGAGCAAACTCCAGGAGTTAGTTGGTGATGGACAGGGAAGCCTGGTGTGCTGCAGTCCATCGGGTCACAAAGAGCACACGACTGAGCGACTGAACTGAACACTTTTAGCGAAATATTGTCTCGCATTTGTCTCTTGTTTTAAAGACCAGCAGAATACTAAGTATGAATTTGCAAACAGAAGCATTTCTTCTGCCCTGGTATAAACCAGGCTCATGCACCTATAAACTTTATTTTCAACTATTCCGTAGTAAAAGTGCCTTTCCTCGGAAAGTGTTGAAGGCCTCACATTGAGGAAATTTCCATAGACTGGTTTCTCCTCTGCAAAATAGGAAAATGTGATGTGTGTTTAGCTGTTAAAAAATTAGCCGCCTAGGCCTCAGTCACCTTTGCTGCTTTCTGTAAATTTTGTTTTGCATTTCGTTGGTGATCTTTAAGCTTTTAGTAATGGACGTGTTTCAAGGGAAAAATAACTGATTGCCTGGAAATTTAGTGCATGTGCATGACCACACCCAAGGAAGGAAAGGGGAGGGAACTGGGAAGAGGAGGAAGAGGAGAGAGGCAAAGGAAAAGAGAAAGAATACCAGATAGCCTTTCCATTGTTGGAGTTTACTTAAAGACAGTCCTGCAGGTGGCGATAGAAACTCATAAATGGTAAAAGTCCCAAAGTAAATTTCTGTGCAGTTTCTTGGGGATTTTAATTTTGGTAATTTATTTTTAATTTGATACAGTCATCTACAGGCAGAAATCATTACATTAGAAAAAAAATCAAATATGCATGTTATGTAATCTGTTTTTATACAAATTTTCTCGGATATTCTGTGGCTTGTTCATCTGTATGCACAAAAGATAAGATCTAGGTTACTGCTGAACTGGTACAGATTTTATATGGCAAATAACCATTTTAAGCCTCTTTTTAAAATTTTTTGTTTTACTTGTCTTAACCTGTAGCTAACATTTGATGCCTGTACCATTGGTTAGGTTTATAAAGACATTTGCTATTGAGAGCTAAGTTGCGTAAGTTTAGTGATGTGTGTGCGTGTGTGTGTTTTCTTGTGTGTCATTCCCTCCTCCGGAGGATCTTCCCAGCTCAGGGATTGAACCTGTCTCCTGCACTGGTAGGGCAGATCCTTTGCCACTGAGCCACTTGGGAAGCCCTCTTGTGTGTCAAAAGATAAAATCAATTGCTTCCATAGGACATTTTCTTCCTTAGCCAGTTGTTGAAGGTTAGTTTTAATCTGAGAGGACTCACAGATTCTTTGAAAGCTATTTATTTTGCCCAGCAATAAAAACACAACATAAACAGTTTGTTGTGAGAACACTAGAAATTGTATGCTGCCTCTGATAAGTTGCTTCAGTCGTGTCCAACTCCGTGCAGCCCCATAGACGGCAGCCCACCAGGCTCCTCCGTCCCTGGGATTCTCCAGGCAAGAACACTGGAGTGGGTTGTCATTTCCTTCTCCAAGAAATTGTAGAGTGGATATGATAACAGTTTTTAGTTATTTTAATTATTTCATTTTAGATATCAGGCATTGTTCAAGCAAAGTTAAAACATTCAGTAGATATTTCTTCCCTGCTAGTTAACGTTCAAAAGTTCTTAAATTGCTTTTTGCGAATATATATTTTCATTTGCCATTTTTCCTTAAGTTTGGGTTTGAAGATGCAAACTCTGAAGTGATTTGCTTAAACATAAAGCTAATTTTCAGCTCTCCTCTTTGCATGTAGCCTCATTTAAAAAACCTTGGCAGTGCATATTTTCAAGGGGAACTGCCTTGATTCCAGAAAATGTAATTATTTTGGTTTAAATGCTTTAGGCTGTAGATGTTGAGTGTCATCAACAGACAGCTATGATAGTCTCGAGGAAATTGTGCGAAATTCAGTCTTTGTCCCTCTCCTGAACTTCGCTAAGTCTTGTGGTGAAGTTCAGAACCAATAAGGTCTTGTATGCTGTACCTTTAAATACAGAATTTCTTAGAAGGAGGGCAAGAGAAGAGAAAAGAAACCTTCTAGCCTTCTTACATTCTATTTCAATTGCTATTCCAGTTACTCATGAGGATAGCAAGTCAGACTCTTGGAAATCCTATTTTTCTGCTTTCACGTAAAGAATATGCAGTTCTTTGCTCTGTTAGCAACTGACCACAAATCTAATCCATTAAAAAATACATCGTGGTAAGCAGTTCTTGAAAATGTTTGTAATAAATGGTAAAAGCCAAGCTTCTACTGTGAGATTAGCAGTTGCAACAGGATGTGTTCATCAGGAAATAGGTTACGGTCTTAACAGTGTGTCCTGCCGTGTAACCTGCAGGATAGACGCTGATTTAAAAGCTTGCAGTGTAAGGAGTTTATTTGACTTCCTCCCTTTGCTTTCTTTTGCGTATTACAGTGTTGTTATATGTTTTTCTCTACGAATCTCTTCTGAAGTTCATATTATAGACAAAGAGCATCCAGTGCTTTGGAGGTTGTCCCCCGCCACACACACACACACCCACACACACACACACACACCCACCCATATAAGACAAATTCACTTTTACAGAATGAACTCTGTAGATTAAGAAAAAATAATGAGAGAATGGTGAAAGATGATTTTCCTGATGTCTAGACTCACCCTTAAACCACACACCACCCCCATCTTAAAGATGCAGGAAATACTGCTATGGATTATGGTGATTTTCCTGCTTTTTTGATTACCTTCCAGTGTCGGAGGCAGTGGACAGTCGTGCTAATGAATAATACCTTCTACGTGGATGATACCTATAGTCACACGCACGCAGTGACTAAGAGATCAAATATACTGGCTAAAAAGCCTTAGGGAAGCATTGTGTGTCTGAGGTCTGATCTATTGTCTGGGAGGTCGGAGAGTGTTAATGCACTCTGCAAAGATTATACTCCCTCTCTAATTGCTCCAACACTTCCTTAAAGGATTTAAACAGTCAGGAAAGGTGATGCTCCTTGTCAGTTTTTGTCTTCTGCCTGCAGTTGAAGTTTATCTGTCTTTCCTCTGAGACCACTAGATCAAGTAGCCTCGCCAGTGTCAAAGGCATAAACTCTGAATTAAGAGTGAAAGCAATGAGAGATGTTATTTACAGCTCCATTATGACTTGCTCTTTAAATGCTTTGCATTCCATCGCTGGTGTTTACATTGTGAAAACGAGAGCATATCCGTGTTCAGGAAAGGGGGGCTGAAAGAAGTCCGAGGCTTCACTTTGACTTTTGATCAGATTTGTTTTCATAATCTTTTCTCAATGCCATAAGGGCCAGTGTGGCATTTTGCACTGAAGTTATTTCCAGTAAAGACGGATGTAAAGAATAGTGGACATTAGCATTTCCTCTCTGCCGCTTCCCCCACCAACACACAAACACATACACACACTCAATTGTGAAATACTTATCTTGAATTAGGCACATACAAGACTGACCCACACATAGACCTGATAACTTTGTCCAGAACATCATTGGAAATTTCATATGTTGCGCAAAGATATTTTTTAAAACCTCACCTTTCTGCATTAAAGGACGCTTCCTTATTCTTGGGTGGTGTCCGAAAGCTGAGATCATAATTTTAATCAGACTCCTGTGTCTCTTACATTGCTTTCATTTTAACTCAGCATTTCCTAAATAACACCGAAAAGCTTAAAGGAAGCTTTTCTCAATTCTTCCATGATGGGAGTGCAGGAAATCCTAGGGTTCTGTATGTTGCAGGCACCATATTGCACTCCTTAAATTCATAGTCAGCCTTGCTGGAGGAGTAGGGAAGGCAAGCTTGCATTTCACCCTGAGCATTTTCTGCCCACTCTGTACAGTTGCATCATTGAGAGAGAAGAATTCCTCTTAGATCAGTGCAGATTGCTAATATATGTGGCCTAGAGCCTGCAATATAATATTTATGTTGCTTCCAGAAGAGACTTGGGAGAATTCCCTGTAAATCGAGATGGTAGTCTGAATGATGGCTGTAGATGGATTTTTTTTTTTTTTTAAAGAAATCCTTGTTTGTCCCACGGGACTTTCACACTTTTCAGCTGACAGCGCTGTATTTTACTCATATTGTGTAAAGCTGTCAGTGTACGCGTTACGCGAGTCTCCTGAAGCCTCCGAGCAGATGACGAGAACTATTGCTCGAGGGGGAAGCAGCATTCGCATCAATATCTTCAGGAGAGAATTGCTCCCGGGTCTCCCGTGCCTGCTCCTGCGTGGACTGTCCCTCGCACTTCTTCTTCCTGTATGTTCCCTTGCACTGTTGGTAGATTAAACTGAATGTTTCATCTGTATATAAAAATTAAAAATTCAAACAAAAATCTGGCCCACATGAAGAACAGGCCCTTTGGGCATATGGTTCATTATGCATATTCGTTTAATTACTAAAACACTTGGGATGGCTTTCCTGCCCTTGCTTTCAACTTGCAAAGTTGGATCTCTTCTCTTGCACAGAAAATGTAGCCCAGGATTCTGTTTTGAAGGAGAAAAAGAAAGGGTGGAAGGGGAAGAGCCTTTGAAGAAATTATTACTGGAATTTACCAAAAGGTGATGCTCAGTATGAAACCAATGGGAGTCAGAGTCTATCTCTTCTTCTCTCCTGTTTTCATCCCTTTCTTCCTCTAATTTCTCCCACTGGCCCTGTAGGCTAGCTTTACTGTGGTTGGTTTATATGAACACAAGCAGGGCAGGAATGTAAGACGCAGGGTTCAGGTTTCAAGTACATTCCCTCTGAGCGACTCAAGTCTCATGATGAAGCTGTCTAAGTTTTATTGGTTAGAAAGGCCGTGCTGTGAAAGTGTGACTTTAATTGATTTTTCAGGGCAAACAGGTGGCGATGGTTTAGACATGCCCTAGCCTCAATGCCACTCCTAATTTGGAGTGGCGCATATAATAGCTTTATTAAAATAAACAATCTCCTGGCTTCGCTTTTACCTGAACATCTGCCTCTTGGATTTTAAAGGGCCTTGTAAAATAGTTTCACTCTGCGCTTAAATGGATCCGATCCTAAAAAAGCTGAGGAAGACTTATTTTCTATTTGTGTCATTAAGCTTATTATTTTTTGTTTGAAAGGAAAAACATTGAAATTCACACGGCATCTTTAAATAGGATTATGCTTGTTTTAGGAATATGGGTGCTTGTTTTGGGCACATTCGCTTCCATGATGCGACAGATTTTAAATGTAAGAGGCCAAAAATTGAACTTGTACTTGCTGGGCTTTGATTTGAGCTATTGTTTTGGTGGGCAGAAGCTTGTTTGAGTGTGAATGGTATGTGTCTATGTATGAGTGTGTGTGTATGTATGAGTGTGTGTGTGTGTGTATGTATGTGTGTGTGTGTATGAGTGTGTGTGTATGTATGAGTGTGTGTGTATGTATGTGTGTGTATGTATGTGTGTGTGTGTGTACGTTCGAGGGTGTGTGTGTATGTATGTGTGTGTGTGTATGTATGAGTGTGTGTGTATGTATGTTTGTATGTATGAGTGTGTGTGTATACGTTTGAGGGTGTGTGTGTATGTATGAGTGTGTGTGTGTATGTATGAGTGTGTGTGTGTGTGTGTGTATATGAGGGTGTGTGTGTGTGATGAGGGTGTGTGTGTGTGGATATACATGCTGCTGAAAGACCATATTTTAGGTTTCTTCCCAGTTTATAGTGATGCCCAGTGTTGACAGAAATCTGTTTGGATTAAAATAAACTCAGGACTCCTGAGAGCATTTTTAAGGGAAAGGAAGATCCAAACTTGGCATCCTTTTTATTGTTAGTGGCTCTGAAACAAGCACAATTTTCTTTTTGATTAAGCAAATAGGTAGTTGATCCGAGTAATGGGAGACCATCCAAGACATTCTTACTCCATTCCCTAAAGGAATTGTCCTTTGCTATGAAGAGCATCACTCACTAATCCCTGTTGGAGGCTTTCCGAATTAAGGCACCTTAGTCTATTTTAAGCACATTGAACACGTACAGAGCTATTGCAGGCTTAATGTGAATGTATTGCAACCCTGATTCATTTTAGTGCCAGAAATAAAGCTGCAAGTGGAGGAACTTAATACAGTGAACTGCTTTATTCCATCACTGTGCTAATGCTAATTAGATACACTAGCTTTATTACCTGGAGCATTTTTCCTGTATTCATTCTGATCCAATCTTTCTATGAATATGAAGGAATAAGTCTTCAGCGTTCAGTTGAAGTTTTTAGTCACAATTACAGCTTGATGTTCATCTGAGCAAAGTCAGCGAACACTTGTAGAGAATGCTTTGTCTACTTAGCATACAATTAGAGCCCCATTGGACTTCTCCCACCGAGGGTGCCCACAGTGCCAATAATTACGCCTCTGAAATGAGCGAGACACTTATCGGTACATTTAATATAATTTTTTCTTGACCTCCTTGAAATGCCCAGATTTATGGGGAATAAATAAATGTGTGATGGTTTTTTTTCCTCCCTCCATTTAATCAGAGCAGATATTTTGCTGATGGCTTTGAAAGATGTGTTTACCAAAATCAGACTTTCTACTGCTCAATTACCAGCTTTGGCAAAAACGCATAATGAGGAATTTATTATCTGGTTCTAGATATTATGATCATTATGGAATTATCATTCTAGGGGAAAAAGCCAATAGTTACAGCACATTACATGTTTTTTTTTTTTCTTTCATTTAACTTAGTGCTTTTCTATTTTTAAACTAGTTGTCTGCCTTTGTGAGTAGCATGGGGATTTTTATTAGGCTATGGGTACTTGTTTGACTTGTTCCCATTTATGTAAAATCATCAAGAAATGTAAAGTGTACAGTAGCTGGTGACATGATGGGATTTTTATAAATACTTTATATTTAAAAGAGGGGAAAGATGATGTATTTAGTAAGAAACATGTTCATAAGTGCAAGTTAGAATTATTTTTTTTCATGTTTTCAAAAAATCCCATTACACAGTCAAGAGGGGAAAATGAATGTTAACAAAAACTCTCTATCTAGAAAAATACAGTCTAAAAGTCTTTAATTCATATTTAATATTAGTATTATGTGGGCTTTCTATGTAGAGATGTCCTCTTAAATCAGAATGGAATAAGTTACATTCTTCATAGAAATATTCAGTTAATGTAATGTGACATTGGCAGTTTGAAAATTACATGCATTGTTTATTTAAACAGTTATAGAGGATAACTAAAGCAAGAAACACATAATACAGATATCTTTCTACAAAAGTATTGAGAATAAACTTCCCCTTGTGATTATTCTTACCTAAATCTAGAGTTAATTGATGGAGTTTTGTCACTAAGATTAGGCAAGATAAGATACCTAGTTTTTCTCCCAATGAACTGACCAGATCATGTATGTCTTGTAGAAATAAAGGCAACACCAAACAAGTACCAGAAATGGTATATTCCAATGCCCAAGAAAATAGGCAGTTAATCAGTGTTGATCTGGTAAACTTCCTTGGTGTATTGGGCTTCCCTGGGGGCACAGCGGTGAAGAATCTGCCCACGATGCAGGAGACGCAGGTTTGATCCCTGGGTCAGAAAGATCCCCTGAAGGAGGGCTTGACCACCTACTCTAGTATTTTTGCCTGGGAAATCACATGGACGGAGGAATGTAGTGGGCTACAGTCCATAGGTCGCAAGAGTCAGACACAGCTTAGTGACTCCACCATAACCACCACCTATGTGCTATGGTAAGCTAAGCCTATGTGCTATGGTAAGCTAAGCCTGACGTAGGAATCCAGGTTGAAATACAAAGGCTTATTAGAGGACAGAGGAGAAAACTGAGGGTCTGAGCAGGAAAGGACATTTTGAGGTTTGCCGAAGTCGTTCTTCTTCGGTTGGTGCTATCTTCCTCTTACGTCTTTCTAGGTGGAGACTAGGCTGGGAAGAACACACTCTCTCCTAGCCCACTGCTTCCTTCCAAAGATGTGGAATTGTTTTTCTGGTCAGTCTATCAAAAAACCTTTCCCTAGGTGTGTTCACATCTTTTGCATTTTACTACTTTATTAGTTTTCTACTACTACAAGTCACCATACACTTGAGTGGCTTAAGACAACACAAATTTATTATCTTCCTCTTCTGGATGGAGGTCAGAAACCTACATGGTCTCACTGCACTAAAATCAAATGTTGGAGAGGCTGTGTTCCATTCTGGGAAGAATATGTTCCGCTTAGTTTTCCAACTTCTAGAGGCTGCCCTTGGCTCATACCTTCTCCCATCGTTAGATGCAGCAAGGTCACAAGGTTCAGTCCTTACATGGCAGCACTCTGACCTTGCTTCTGCCCTCACGTCATTTCCTGAATTATTTTCTGCCTCCATCTTCCACTTTTAAAGACTCTTTGATTATATTAGACTCAACCAAATAATTCATGATGATATCCGTGTGTTAATGTCAGATGATCAGCAGCCTTAACTCCATCAGTAATCTTCATTCCCCTTTGTAGTGTAACACAGTCACGGGATCTGGGGAATAGGATGTGGATATCTTTGGGGTACCATTATTCTGCCTATTACAACCTGTTATGACTGCCTTCTATTCATGTTGCTTTCTTGTAGATAAGGGTTTCTGAAGCAAGTACTGGTTCCTTGCATAGAAATTAATTTAGCATATGTTTGGGAGGAGGGAGGAAGAGTTTATATATTATGGAATTTTAATCTGAGATTGGCTGGGAGGATTGTAGTTACAAATATACAGAAGTCACATGTGATTAGTAACTTGAAAGATTGTTGGTGTTTCTGACTTGCTCAATCTATTTCCCTGTGACTGATAGTGTATAGCTGGGGGTGGCAGGTGGGGTCAGACATCTAGCAGGGACCTGTGTCCCTCTCCACACAGCAGATCTTGGGTATCAGAACCCCAGCAGAGAGAGGAATAGATGGGCTAAGGGGACAAGGAGTGACTTAAAGATCTGTCTATGACTCAGAAGTGATTCCTGGTAAGTGAATGTTACTGGGCATAAGATCCATGGCATTTCCATACCTGATTCCCTGCAGTGAATCAAAGTCTAATCCATGTTTAAAAATGAAAGTGGCTCAGTCATGTCTGACTCTTTGCGACCCCAGGGACTCAATAGTTTACTTTTTCCAGGGGATCTTCCCAACCCAGCGATTGAACCGAGGTCTCCTGCATTGCAGGCAAATTCTTTACCAGCTTAGCCACGAGAGAATCCATGTTTAAAGAACTGAAACAGGCTATATTCTTTGTATAACAACACCCTTCATCATCCCAGAACGGGGATTTTGCCCATTTGCCTTGGCCATTTCTGTTCATAGAATTTTTCTGTTTCTCATTTCCTTACCCTGTTCCCATCAGTGTTACCCTGAGGACGGCCAGTGCATAAAGAAGCCTCCTGTAGTGCAGGAGATCCGGGAGAGCCAGGTTCAATCCCTGGTTCAGGAAGGTTGCCTGGAGGAGGAGATGGCCACCCACTCCAGTATTCTTGCCTGGAAAATTCCATGGACAGAGAAACCTGGCAGGGTATTGTCCATGGGGTTGCAGAGAGTCAGACACGACTGAGCACGTGGCACACACATAAACATTTCCATAATTAAGGGCACTTCCCTACTAAAACGATCTAGTTAAGTATTTGGTCTTAATATTCTCTTTAAAAATCCGTTAACAAATTCCCATTTAATTTAGGATCACATCTTCAACTTGCTACCATGACACACAGGTCTTTCCACAAACTGGGCTATGTTTTCCTTCTCAGTGCCTTGTTCCCTGTGTCTCAAGGAAAGTTCTAGCATCATGAAAAGCTCATTTGTATTACCCCTTAATGTGCACACACCCCCAGCTGTAGCCCTGGCAACCACTTACCAATCATCATAATTTTGTCATTTCTCGACTGTCATACAGAAGGAATCTTGTATTAGGTAACCTTCGCAGATGCATTTTCCCCGCTCATTATAATGGCTTTCAGATCCGTCCAAGTTGCACGCATTAGTAGTTCACTCCTAGCTTGAGTTTTTGAAAACTCCGAGCGCCGGGTAGCATCAAACCTCATCCTAATCTCACATGAAAACAGCTGGAGTTGGAGAAGAGTTGCAGTCTGAGTGCACCCGGGTCGCCACCACTCCTTCTGGTCTGACACCCGGGCTTCCTGTACTTCATGTTTTACCCTGACCCCTGTGGGCACCTGGGTCTGTAACCCTGGGCAGAGCTTGGGCACTTCAGGCATGTCTGACTCTTGTGACCCCGTGGACTGTAGCTGCCAGGCTCCTCTGTCCATGGGATTTTTCCAAGCAAGAACACTGGAGTGGGAGCCGTTTCCTAGTCCAGGGGATCTTCCTGACCCCACATCTCTTGCACCTCCTGTGTTGGCAGGCAGGTCCTTCACGGCCGCACCACCCCGGAAGCCCCCTTGTTTACTTCCACCCAGCTTGAAAAATGAAAGCTCTTACGGCTTTAGAAGTCTGCCGCTTCATACTTCAGGATCAGCCTCCGCCTCTTCACTACTGAATCCTTCTTGCTTTATCCCCAGAAATAATAGTGGCCCTGAATGTTGTGTCATTTACTCATTGTGATGTTACCAACTTTGCATCTATCTTTGAACAGTGTAATTCAATGTTGTCTGGAATCATGTAACACTTCCAGGTCTTTCTCTGTGACTTGCAAATCAGTTCACTCACTTTCTGACCTGCATCCATGTGGTCAATATGTGACCTTCAAGTATTTTCATTCTATATAATATTTAACTTGATACCTAAGTTATTTACCCATTCTACTCTAGAAGCACATTTGAATTGCTTGCAGGCTTGGTTGGGAGTTTTGATTGGTTGGTTGCTAGTATTCTGGCTGCTATGAAAAGTGTTTTTGTAAACATTGGACATTTCATCTGGTGGACATGTGCCATGGTTCAGAGCAGTGGCCCCCAGGATGTGGTGCTGGAAGGGCAGAGACACCATCACCTAGGAACTTTGATGAAGTGAATTTCTGGGCCCCTACCCCAAACCTGCTGAACCAGGAACTTAGGGTAGAGTCCAGAGATTTATTCTATCTACACCAGTCCTCTGGCATTTTTCCTGCATGCTAAAGTTTGAAACCCGCTGTTCCCAAGTTTATACCTAGGAATGAATCTGCATATCATCTGATATATGTATTTTGCTTAATTCGTTGCTGCCAGCCATTTCCCAGGTTACTGAACCATCACCATCCAATAAAACTTATCAATGCTCTGCATCTTAGAAAACTCTTAACATGCTGTAATTTCAAAATTGTGTCAATCTGATGAGTTAACTCACACTTTGGTGTGATTTTAATTCCCATTTCCTTCATTACTGATAATATTTATACGTTTGGGGACTTTTCTCCTTTTGACTAATTTTCTCCTCCCTCTTACCTTTTTTATTGATTTGTAGAAGTGTTTTATATAATCTAGATAGAAATTGTAATAGAAATATCTTCTCCAATTTTGTGGCTTTTTTCCCCACTGTGTTTTTTGATGAACAAAATTCTTATATTTAATGTCAAATTTATTATTTTTGATATGGCTTGGGCATTTTATGTCATTACTGAGGGATTGTTCCCAGCCTAAAAGTCATCAAGATGCTCTTTACATTATTTATGGTTTTACTTTTTATATTAAATTTTTAAATCTGCTGTTAAGTAGATTTCATTTTTGTATTCTGGGTACCAACTGATCCAGTACCATTTCTTAAATATTCTGCTTTTCCTCAGAGACCTACAATTCCACAAGATCATAAATCAGGTCACCTTATACAGGTGGACTTGTCCATTCCATTCATTGGCCTCTTGTGTACACCTGTACCAGTGTTACACAGCATCATTTGAATTTAGCATTGTCCTTCCCAATTTGTTTTTGCTCTTCAAGAATGCCTAGGCTCTTCCTGATGTTTTGGTTGTCCACATAACAGAATTGACATGTTGTGTTTCATAGAAACAAAGAACCAGACCAAACCAGTATAGAAAATTAAGTCAGAATCACAATTATTGAGTTAGCTTTCAAAATCACACCATTAAAAAAGAACAGCAAAAGGAAGCCAAATTAACTAGAAGTAAAAATAAGAGAAAAATCACTGAAGTAGAGTATATGTGTAAACGGAAAGGAAAAGCAGAGACTTTCCTGGCAGTCCAGTGGTTAAGACACCATGCTTTCCACTGCAGTGGACACAGGTTCAGTCCCTGGTTGAGGAATCTGTATGGCTAAAATAAAATAAATAACAATTAAAAGCTGTCTCTCAAAAACTAACAAAACAAGTTACTCTTTTCTGAGAGTTTTCAATGTACAAAGATTACACAAAATAAATAACAGCAGGCATTGAAGGGGAGATATTTCAAATGAGGCAGAGATTATACACAAAGAGGATATTATGAAGTTTTATGCTTAAAATGATGAAACATGTATGAAAGAGGTGAAACTTATAGAGCAGTGTATCCAAATGACTGAAAGATAATAAGAACTTGAATAGTCCTGTATCCACTAAATAATTCGATCAGTGGTTTAGTGTCACCAGAAAACAAAACATAGGCCCTGGAAACTGTAAAGACAAGGTTTTTCTACACATTCAAGGAGCAGATAAATCCTATATTATACAGATTCTTTACAGTTGTCTTTTGGCTGTTATCTTTTCTGGTGAAAAATCAGTTACCATTTAGATTGTTGTTCATTGCAGAGTAAATGTGAGTTTTTTTTTAAACCTCTCTATCTGCCTTTCCACTTTCTTTTGGTCATGAATTATGTGCAGTTTTACTATGAACTGCCTGCATGTGATTTCTCCCCTCCTTCATCCTATTTTAGGTTCTTTAAATCTGCACCTTCACAGCTTATATGTTAGATTTTTAGAAATTCTAATTCAATATCATTTATAGCTTTTTTCTGTTTCTCTCTTATCTCTTTCTGGACTCCCAAGTTTTTACCTATAAATTAAACCTTTATAAATGTGCCATATATCTTTTTTGCTGTATTTTATTATCATGTTTATATCTGCTTTAAGTATAGGTATTTTCTACTGATACTCCAAATCACAAATGCTCTCTCTTCTGCTCTGCTATTAAATTCATTTAGCAAGGTTTCATTTTACTTATCTTTAAAAAAATATTTATTTGGTTTCCAATGGACTCTATTTTATAGATAACAGTTCTCTGCTGATATTCTTCATAGTTTTTTAAAGTCCATTTTCATGTATATATTAGTATGGTACATATATTCATATATGAATATCTATCTATATAATTGCATGTGCTATCCTGTGCTTAGTCACTCAGTCATGTCTGACTCTTTGCAACACTATGGACTGTATAACCCACCAGGCTCCTCTGTCCATGGGGATTCTCCAAACAAGAATACTGGAGTAGGTTGCCATGCCCTCCTCCAGGGGATATTCCCAACCCAGAGATTGAACCCAGGTCTCCCACATTGTGGGCAGACTCTTTACCATCTGATCCACCAGGGAAGCCCATATGTATTACAAGTTATGGTACAAATACATACATATTAATCATGGCTATTTTAAAATATAAATCTGGTAACTCTAACTCTAAATTAGCTTTTTGTTCTCATTGTCCATTTTTCACTTGATTTTTGGTCATTGCTTTTTTTAATCTTGATCATTGTAAATTGTTTTTTTAATCAAATACTGGATAAAATTTATTAAAACACTTTAGAGGATATGGAATGTATTATTTTCCACCAAAGAGAATATGGAGAAGGGAATGAGGATCTAGCAAATCAGAATCATCCAATTAGGGATTGTAATGATGACCGAAGATAGGATTTCAAGCATCTTGAGGACTGGTTTATTCTGGTTTTATCCTTTTGCTTCGTGCATAGTCCTTCAGGAGTCTTAATAAAATCCTGTAGTGTTTACTAGACCCCTTCTTTTTTAAGAGTCCTTAACCTCCAGTTTGTATTCCCCAACTCAGTGAGATTGCCAAAAACTTTTGGTTCTCATATTCTGCTTGGCCTCAGTTTTTCATCCTAAGCACATGTGTTGCTGCTGCTGCTGCTGCTAAGTCGCTTCAGTTGTGTCCGACTCTGTGTGACCCCATAGACCACAGCGCACCAGGCTCCCCCATCCCTGGGATTCTCCAGGCAAGAACACTGGAGTGGGTTGCCATTTCCTTCTCCAGTGCATGAAAGTGAAAAGTGAAAGTGAAGTTGCTCAGTCGTATCCAACTCTTTGCGACCCCATGGACTGCAGCCCACCAGGCTCTTCCATCCATGGGATTTTCCAGGCAAGAGTACTAGAGTGGGGTGCCATTGCCTTCTCCGAAGCACACGTGATAGAAACAGTAAATTTCTCATGAAGACATGCATTCGAATGTCAGGCTTGAATCTCTGCTCTTCCTTTTGTTCCTCAAGTTCTGGCTGCCATAGTTCCCTTGCACCCCTAGATTATTAAGATCTTAGCATGCTCTAAACTGCTCCTGTGTGCTATGTCTTAGACAGTGAATTGGCAAAAATAAAATGTAACAAAAACTCTATAAAGAAGTCAAAGCAGTGGCAAACTAAGATGTACCTTACTACATTTGCCTGTTACCCTTGATCTTGTCCCCTCAGATCCTGGATGCCTTTGTTCCCCTCGAATGTCTTCAAACAGAGTCTGTATAGATTATTGAGTTTTCACAGTTGTTTGGTGGGGGGAGGGGGTTCGATTTGTTTTTGGTGGGTGATATTGTTTTATGCAGAAAGAATGAGACAAAGCTCAGCTCCATACTGAAAAGCTGGTTTACACGTCTTCTTAACATACTGGCTTAACAACAAGGGTGTCTTAGAATTTTTTAAAATCAACCCATACCTTTCCCAGTTTATGGACATTTGCTGTCCGCATTTTAAATTGTTTCAGCACACTTACATTAGGCCTTTCTAATAAGTCCATGTTTATTTAGATTGGTATGCGCATTTACTATTGCTTTTGAGCACATAGATTCTCACATTCAGCCTTTTGATATCAGGAACGGTTTTCCTTTGTCTTTGAAATAAATCTGTTATATGTACTTTCATGAGTGAATCTTCAGGTAATAAGCACTGCTGGCTCATGCTTTTTCTGAAAAAGTCTCTGCTTTACTCTTAAGACAATTTGCTAGGTACAAGTTTTTGAATTGGAGAGCTGAAAGTGTATATATGCTAAGTTTTTCTGCTCTCTTGTTTTGCTTGTTGCATTGAGATATAGTCACTTA
Organism: Capra hircus; assembly: GCF_001704415.2. Lineage (NCBI taxonomy): Eukaryota > Metazoa > Chordata > Mammalia > Artiodactyla > Bovidae > Capra > Capra hircus. The sequence goes on along the minus strand of NC_030828.1, from coordinate 11,901,849 downwards.
TATTACTTTTTCATCACAGGTGAATTGTCTTTTCTCTCTAGCTGCTTGTAAATGTTTCTACTTTTTTCCCCAAGTATTTTTCAGTTCTACCGTGATATTTTTAAGCCCTAATACCTCTTAATTCATCCTGCTGCTGCTGCTGCTAAGTCATTTCAGTCGTGTTGACTCTGTGCGACCCCATAGACAGCAGCCCACTAGGCTCCCCTGTCCCTGGGATTCTCCAGGCAAGAACACCGGAGTGGGTTGCCATTTCCTTCTCCAGTGCATGAAAGTGAAAAGTGAAAGTGAAGTCACTCAGTCGTGTCTGACTCTTGGCGACCCCATGGACTGCAGCCTACCAGGCTCCTTCATCCATGGGATTTTCCAGGCAAGAGTACTGGAGTGGGGTGCCATTGCCTTCAAGGATTTATTTGGATCTTCCCATTTGATATATTTCAACAATTCTGGAAAATCCTTGGCGTTTTATCTTCATATATTGCTTTCCTGTTCTCTCATTAATTCTTTGCCCCTTCAACACCCATCAGGTGTTGTCTTAAACCTTCTTTGACCACTCATATATCTGTATTTTTGTTTCTGTCCTGTACATTCTGAAGAACTTCTTTGGAATTATTTCTCAGTCCAATAATTTTCCTTTCTGTTAGTTCTCTTCTGTTTTTAACCTGTTAGTTAATAACAACCATTGTGTTTATATTTTATCGCCTTCACTTCATGTTGTTTCTCAGCGAAAATGCAGCCCAGTTTCCATGATCCATTTTTTAAACCATTTTATTTGTGTATTGGCTGTGCTGGGTCTTCGTTGTCTGTGCAGGCTTTTCTATTATTTGCAGAGAGCACACACTCTCTAGTTGTGGTGCGTGGCCTTCACGTTGCGGTGGCTCCTCTCTCTCCAGGGCACACCGGCTTCAGTAATTGCGGCACGTGGTCAGTAGTGGACGCCTCCGGGGCCGAGAGCGCAGGCTCAGTAGTTGCGGCACGTGGTCAGTAGTGGACGCCTCTGGGGCCGAGAGCGCAGGCTCAGTAGTTGCAGCACGTGGTCAGTAGTGGATACCTCCAGGGCCGAGAGTGCAGGCTCAGTAATTGCAGTACGTAGTCAGTAGTGGTTGCCTCCGGGGCCCGAGAGTGCAGGCTCAGTAATTGTGGCACGTGGTCAGTAGTGGACGCCTCTGGGGCCAAGAGCACAGGCTCAGTGATTGCGGCACGTGGTCAGTAGTAGACGCCTCTGGGGCCCGAGAGCGCAGGCTCAGTGATTGCGGCACGTGGTCAGCAGTGGACGCCTCCGGGGCTGAGAGCGCAGGCTCAGTGATTGCGGCACGTGGTCAGTAGAGGACGCCTCCGGGGCCCGAGAGCGCAGGCTCAGTGATTGCGGCACGTGGTCAGTAGAGGACGCCTCCGGGCCCGAGAGCACAGGCTCAGTGATTGCGGCACGTGGTCAGCAGTGGACGCCTCCGGGCCGAGAGCGCAGGCTCAGTGATTGCGGCACGTGGTCAGTAGAGGACGCCTCCGGGGCCGAGAGCGCAGGCTCAGTGATTGCGGCACGTGGTCAGTAGTGGATGCCTCCGGGCCCGAGAGCGCAGGCTCAGTGGTTGCCGCACGTGGTCAGCAGTGGACGCCCCGGCCTGAGAGCACAGGCTCAATAGTTGCGACACATGGGCTTAGTTTTTCCGAGGCACGAGGGGTCTTTCCACATCAGGGATCAAACTTGTGTCGCCCTGCATTGGCCAGTGGATTCTTTACCATTGAGCCACCAGAGAAGCCCTCCATGGTCCATTTAAAAAGTAATCTCCTTGCCTTCTCTACCTTCATTATACTTGATTAGCAAAACCTCAGGTAAGCGTGGGTAGAGGAAAACAGCCAGTACCTCCTGACTGTTACATTTCTTTGAGCGGTTATCCTCTCGAGTATTTTATGACTCCTGCCCCACTTTTCTGATGCCTTCTCCCTGTCCTCACTCAGATCATGACCGTGGTTGACACGTGCCCATTTACTGCTGTCTTGCCCCTGCCATGCCTACCTCTCCGCCTACCTACATCTGTGCCTGTTATCTCCTGCTCTCTGTCCTGTAACTATGAATCACTGAATTGTTGCTTCCTATGACCAACTGTCTGTCCATAAACTGGATCACACCGCTACCCAGTGATTCAAAAATATTGTTCCAGCTCTTCTTTCTTCTGCCTCCTACACCATCATTTTTTTTTTTCTCCCTCTCTCCCCTGGTCCCTGCTACATCCTCTTCTACCCTGTTTCTCTGCTCTTACTTATTAGACTGTGCGAGCTTTTAGTTGTAGCATGCAGTATTGTTGATCTTTGTTGTGGCATGCATGATATATTTTTTTAGTTACAGCACGCATGGTCTTGTAGCCAGCGGGATCTTTGGTTTCAGTGTTTGGGATCCAGTTCCCTGACCAGGAATCGAACGCAGGTCCCCTACATTAGGAGTGCAGGGTCTTAGCCACTAGACCACCAGGGAAGTCCCTCTCTGCTCTCCTTTATAACAAACTCTTTCATAGAGTTGTCTCTAATCACAGTTCTCTATTCTTTCTTAAACTCACTTTTATCTGATTTTTGTTTTATCACTCTCGTCAGCTGCTCGTTTCAAATCACCAGGGACCGGTTTCCAGTGACCATATTATTTAGAAATTTATTGTTAAGTATTGGACTTCCCCGGTGGCTCAACAGTAAAGTGTCTGTCTATCAATGCGGGAGACCTGGGTTCAATCCCTGGCTTGGGAAGATTCCCTGGAGAAGGAAATGGCAACCCATTCCAGTATTCTTGCCTGCAGGCTCCTCTGTCCATGGCGTCCCAAAGGGTCGGGCACGACTGAGCGATTTCACTTCACTCACTCACTCATAAGTGTCTAAGTGTTAGTCACAACTCTGTGTGACCCCATGGACTGTAGCCCCTCAGGCTCCTCTGTCCATGGGATTCTTGAGGCAAGAATACTGGAGTGGCTTGCCTGCCCTCCTCCAGAGGATCTTACTGAGCCAGGGATCCAACACGGATCTCCTGCACTGCAGGCAGAGTCTTCACCCTCTGAGCCGCCTGTTCTTGCCCACCTCTTTAAAGACCTCTGTTTATCTTGTTTCCTAGGACAGCACAGTCTCCTACACTATCTCTTTTGCCCTGACTGCTCCTCAGTATCCTTTTCTGATTCCTTTTAATCCTCTGCAACTCGTAAATGTGTACTTTCCTAGGGATCACTACACTTCTGAGCCATTTCTCTCAATGATTATTTCCTTGTTAAAATTACCCAGTCTGAAACCTTTAAACACCATCTGGATGCTGATAATATGCAAACTTATGTCTCTAGCATTAGCCTTTTGTCTGAACTCCAAACCTTCTATCCATTGTCTACTCTCTGTCTCCACCCAGATGTCTAATAGGTGCCTCAGACCCCCCTTCTCTGAACCTGCTCTTCCCACAGACTTCTATCTCCATTAATGAACCCTTCCAGGCTTCAGTTTGTCAAGCCCCGCAATTTAGCATTATCCTTGATGATTCCATTTTTGTCTTCTCATTCAGATTGTCTGAAAATCTTCTGGGTCTACTTTCTAAATAGAGTAACATGGCCACTTTTCACTGATTGCACTGCTACCAGCCTGGTTCTAAGCCACAGTTAACTTTAACCTGGACCATTGCAATACCTTTCTAAATGAAACCCGTGCTTCCACCCTGTATCTTTGTGGTATGTTCTTGTGATGTACCAGAGTGATATTTGAATCACTCCAGAATCACAGAGGTGTATGCACAACTTTCTGAGAAACTGTCATGTAATATTCCACATTTTTTGGAATCAAATATTTTGCCAATTTTTATTGAGGTGTTTTCATACCAAGTTGTAGTAATTTTTATATATTCCAGATACATGTTCTCTTTCAGTACATGTATAGAAAATATTTTCTCCCATTTTGTGACTTTTTTCATTTCTTAACAGTGTCTTCCAAAGAGAAAATGAAGAATAACTTTAATAGTTTATTCTTTTCACTTATTTACATTATTTTGTTCTGCTTTTTGTGCCCTAAGAAATCTTTGACTTACCCCTCCTTATTCTAGAGGTTTTTCTCATAAGTTTTTTCCTCGATGTTTTGAAGTTTTAGTGTTTAGTTTTAGATATTATGATTTATTTAGAGTTAATTTTTGTCTGGTAAGGAATAGTGATTTTTGTTTTCCATATATATATTCAGTCATTTCAGGGCCATTTGTTGAAAAACTCTCATTTCTCCCATTGAATTACCTTGGCAATGTTTTATTATTTTATTTTTTTACTAGAGCATAATTGCTTTACAATTTGTGTTAGTTTCTACTGTACAACAAGGTAAATCAGCTATATCTGTATATAGCCGTCCCTCTTGGACCTCCCTCCCACCCGCACCCTGGCACCCCCATCCCACCACTTTGCTCATCACAGAGAGCCGAGATGAGCTCCTTCTGTATGCAGCAGCTCCCCACTAGCTGCCTCTTGTATGCACGGTGGTGTGTGAATGTCAGGGCGACTCTTTCAGTCTATCCCACCCCCACCTTCCCTTTGTGTGTGCACAAGGCCTTTTCTCCGTCTGCATCTCTGTCCCTGCCCTGCAAGTAGGTTCATCAGTGCCGTTTCCCTAGACTCCATATAAATGCATAAATATGCGATATTTGTTTTTCTCTTTCTGGCTTCACTCTGTATGACAGACTCTAGGTTCATGCACATCACGATAAATGACCCAGTTTTGTTTCTTTTTATGACTGAGTTATACTCAGTTGTATATATGTACAGCTTCTCTATCTGTTCCTCTGTTGATAGACATTTAGGTAGCTTCCATGTCCTGGTTATTGTAAACAGTGCTACAGTGAACATTGGAAACATTGGGGTACGTGTATCTTTTTAAATGGGCAGTGTTTTTAGAAATAATTATATATTGATATATGTTGATTGTATTTTCTGTTCTATTACTGTATCAATTTATAATAAACTCTGTTAGCTTTATTTTTTTTAAATTGCTTTGACTATTCTGTCATTTAATATTCCCATATATAATATTCAGAAGCAGCTTGTCAGTTTCTTCAAAATTGGGATTGCTTGCTTCTGTGGATCAATTTGTGGAGAACTATCATATTAACAATATTGAGTCTTAAAATCCATGAACTAGTGGCATTTCTGTGCATTTCTTTAGGTGTCCTATAATGTTCCTCAGTAATACTTTATAATTTCCAGTGTAGTGGTCTTGCTCTCATTTTGTGTATTTTATTTCATTGTATTTTATGGATTTTGGTTCTACTGTAAATGAAAAATCTTGTTTTATTTTTCAGATTTTTGCTTCTGGTATTAAAAATATAATTGATTTTTAAAAAGTAACTTTATGCTCTCTGACTGCTGCATTTAATTGTTATTTTTAGCATTTGCTTTGTAGATTCCATCACATTTTCTATGTAAAAATCAGGTCATCTATAAAGAGTGATGGTTTTGCTTTTATCCTTTCTGATACTTAGGTCTTTTACTTCATATATTTTCCTTTATTACAGTGGCTAGAACATATAATTCAGTACTGAATAGGATAGTGAGAGCAGATGCCCTTGCCTTGTTCCTAATTTTAGAAGGAAACGGTGCAGTTATCCTCATCATAGAATCATTTTGTCTGTTCTGTAACTTGATCTAAGTGGAATTATATAGTTTGTGCTCTTTTTTGTATAAGACTTCTTTCACTCAGTGCGTTTTTGAGACATATTAATATGGCTCCATGCCTAAGTGTTTTCTTCTTAGTATGTATTTTTAAAAATCAGCTTCTCAAAGCATAATTTATATACAGCAAACTGTTGCCAAATATGATCAAACACTGTAACTATAAGATTTTTGTTAAGTGTCCTTTCTCAGGTCAAGATAATTTTTCTTGTATTCATTGTTAGTTAATAGTGTTGAATTTTTTGTCAATTTTTTCCCCACATCTACTGAAATAATTAAATGTTTTTTCTCCTTTATTCTGTTAATGTGGTGGATTATATTTGTTTTTAATGTGAAATCAATCTTACATTCTTGGGCCATATTCTCCTTGGTTACCCTATAGTATATGTTTTTTATGTGTTTTTTGATTTGATTTGTTATTATTTTCTTATGGATTCTTGCATCTTTGTTCCTGTTGCATGTTCGCCTATAATTTATTTTGTCATAATGGCTTTGTCAGGGTTTCGTATCAGGGTAAAACCGGCTTCATTAAATTAATTGTGAAATATCCCCTCCAGTATAATGTTCTTTCTTCTTTGAATGTTTGATGGAATTCAACAGTGAAAGCATTTAATTTTGAATATATCTTGATGGAGACATTTGCTCAATTTTGGTCAGTATGTTTCAGAACACTTTCCCTTGTTTAAGAGGTAAGATTTTTTTTTCCTTTGCCACAGAGATATTCATTCTATTCTCATCTCTACCTTTTATGCTTGCAGTGTTTATTCCAGTAACATTCAATGTAATTATTGATGTATTGAAATTTGGTTACTGTTTTATTATTTTGTATTTGTCTGCTGTGTTTCTTGGCCTTCCCTAGTGGCTCAATGGTAAAGAATCCACCTGCAATGCAGGAGATGTGGGTTTGATCCCTGGAGAAGGAAGTACCAACTCACTCCAGTGTTCTTGCCTGGGAAATCCCATGGACCAAAGAACCTAGTGGGCTACAGTCCATGGGGTTGCAGAATAGTTGACACGACGTAGCAACTAAAACAATGTGTTACCATTTATTTCTTGATTTGATTTGCTATATTTTCATAAGGATTCTTTCATCTTTGTTCTGTTGCATATTTGCCTATAATTTATTTTGTCTTAATGGTTTTGTCAGTGTTTCATATCAGGGTACAGCTGGCTTCATAAAATTAGTTGTGAAACATTCCCTCCAATAGAATGGTCTACATTTCTTATTCCTGTTTCCATCTTCTCATCTTTTAGAATTCTGTTTTAATTCATCTGTTGACTTTTAATCTATTCTCTGCTTGTTCTTTGGTGATTGTTCTAGAGATTAAATACATGTGTGCAAGTATGTTTGAGTGTTTGTGTGTGGGTGGGTGTGTAATTTCCACTTAACTTTTGACACCCAATTTGGGTTAAAATTCTATCATTTCACCTAAAACATAGAAACATTGCAACTCATCTAACTCCATCTGTCCACCTATCCCTACCCTCCTTTTTATTTCAGTTTTCATATGTCTTGTATTACATCTAAATACAGTATAAACACCACCAGGATGCTACAAGCATAGCTTTAAACAATCATATGAGTTCTAAAGGAAATAAAAGAAAAACCTGTCTTGTATATTTACCTATGTGTCTACCATTTCTGATATTCTTCATTTCTTCCTGAAGTTTGAGTTCCATTAGGGTTCATTTCCCTTATTCTAAAGAAATCCTTTAGTTTTATTGTTGTTCACGTATGCTGGTGAAAGATTATTTTAATTTTCACTTATCTGAATCTTTATTTCACCTTCACTCCTGAAAGGTATTGTCATTGGATATAGAATCCTGGGTTGACAATTTTGCTTTTGCTTTTACCTAACACTTTAAAATTGCTGCTGTACTTCTCCTTGCCTCCATGGTTTCTGATGTGAAATCCATGAACATTCAGATTGTTAAGTTCATGTACATAATGTGTCATTTATCTTTAGTTGGTTTCAGAATTTCATTAGTTTTGTTTTTCAGAGCTGTGACTATGATAAATATATACATGCATGCTAAGTCACTTCAGTCTTGTCTGCCTCTGTGGGACCCCGTGGACTGTAGCCCCCTAGGCGCCTCTGTCCATGGGATTCTCCAGGCAAGAATACTGGAGTGGGCTGCCATGCCCTCCTCCAGGGACTCTTCCTGACCCAGCAATCAAACCTGCATGCTCTTAAATCTCCTGCACTGGCAGGCAGGTTCTTTACCAAAGAGCTGTGGCAAATGGTTCTTTCACCTGCCAATGCAAGAGATGCAGGTTTGATCCCTGGGTCAGGAAGATCCTCTGGAGAAGGGGGTGGCTACCCACTTCAGTTTTCTTGCCTGGAGAATTCCATCGAAAGAGGAGCCTGGTGGGCTACACTCCATGGGGTTGCAAAGAGTCAGACACAACTGAGCAACTAATATATGTATATTAATATATAATATGTATATATGAATATATATATTTATTTGTCTAAGCCTGATTTTCTTTGAATTTATTCTACTGGAAGTTCTCTAGAAAGTGTTCAACCATTAGTTATTTACATATATCTCTAACTTCCCTCTTTTTCTGAGATTCTGAATATCTATGTTAGAACTTTTGAAATTATTCAATGAGCAGTAATAGTCCATTCATTTATTTCCATACTATTTTCTCTCTTTCACATAAGGTGATTTCTTTTGATATCTCTTCAAGTTCCTTAAGTTTTTCTTTTTAATTCTGATCCTGAACATACTTACTGATTTTTTTTTTTTTAGTTTGAGATGTTGATTTTTTAGTTGGACAATTTTCCCTTTTATTATTTTGTTCATTTATTTACTAACTTATTTATTATGATGTCATTTTCCTTCATCTCACTGAGCATATTTTTAATAGGTGGTCTGAAGTTCTTGTCTGATAATTTTAACATGTACATTACCTTGAACTTGACATCTGTTGATTGCCTGCTCCTTGATAATGATGCCATTCTCCTGACTCTTTGTATGGCAAGTGATGTTGAACTGTATGTTAGACATTAAGAGGGTTATGTGGTGAAAACACTAAATTATCCTACATTGTTTCAGATAAGGTTGATTTTGTTTTTTAAGAAAGCGTTTACTTCTGTTAGACTCAAAGTGAACACTCAGTCACACCTGCTATGAGTGGCAGCTTTGGTCCCAGTTCAGAGGCCTTTGAGTCTGGTCCATGTGTGTGATAGAGACTATAGCAGAGTTCACATACAGAATTTGGCCTTCTCCTTTGCTTTCTCCCTTCTGGTGTGCTTGTATGTTCTCTGGTGGCCCGGACTGTCACTGACTCCTTTGCCCACATCCTTCGTAGGCATTTAGAAAACGGGCAGATTTTTCTATTGAGTTTTAACCAACTGGTGCCATCTCTGTGTCTTCAACTCTCCCTGAGTGAAAGATGCAAAAATTATTCATGTGACCTCATGCAGATCTGAATTCTTTGTCCAAGGTTTCAACTTCTCTGAAAAATTTATTAACTTTGTTTCATACTCTCAAATACTTTGTCTCCCCTCCAGTCCTAAAGGGTTTCTGTTTTTGCTAGATGGTGTTGTTAAGGAATTTAATCCATCATTAGAGAAGTAAAAATTACCCATTGATTTTAAAAATGTTTCTAAAGGTACTAGTTCATGCATTGATTTAAAAAATGTTTCTAAAGGTACTAGTTTCTCACTCTTAAAGAATTTCAAGTCCTTTGAATGTGATATTTAAATGACCCTTTTTTTTGTAAAACACTTTCTGGGCTTACTTACCAACACCTGGGAAGACAAATATGATAAATGAGGTGTTTGTCTAACACAGCCATCCCTCTAGTTTCAGTTCATGTAAAAGTAATTGTGTTGAAGACGTTATATAAATAGTTGATAATGAAGAAAATAAAAATATGTTGTTTCCTATTTTTTTCTCAATAGTTTTAGGTCAGCCTCTTTTTACTTGAAATTATATTATGCAATTTGAAAGAACAATAAAATTCTACTTATCCAATAGATAGACATTAAGAAATAGTAACCCTTTAGAATATAATTAAAACCTCTAATCTTAAAAGAACTTTAAGAACAGGGAAAGGGAAATAGGTAACAATGAAGAAAATTACTAGTTTTACATAGTAGAGAAATTGCTGTACTATTTTCTCAACTTTTCTGTGTTGTTCATAATAAAACGGAATGACAAAAAAAGAAAAACCTTTAAACACCTAGAAAATTAGAGGAATATATATATTATGGAATAATAAAGTTATTAAAGCCCATCCAGGTAATAGACTGGAAGGTATCAGTAATGTATTTCAAAAATTCTATACTTACTCAATAAAAAATGCCTCGAGGTTTAGCACTAAAAGAAAATATAAATAACATATAGATTGGGACGCTAAAGGAAAATGTCATAATTTACAGTTTATAGGATTTTACATACCAGATCTCCAGAATGATGTATTTTCAATTCCCTACAAGTAATAAGAGGGCTCAGAAATACTGTGAAAAACATATAAATCAGTGTTCCTGTAACTAAAAGTAAGTAACCAACTAAAGAATATAAATTTGAAAATCATCCCATTCATAATAGTATCAAGACTCTTAAATTACTTTCCAAAAAATAATAAGACATATGCAAAATCATTATGTAAAGAAGATGAAGTCCTGAGTATATGGAGAAATAAACATTCCTTATAATTCCGAAGGTCAATATCAGGATGTCAGTTCTCTTCAAATTGATAAGTATGTTAAAGGCTCTTCCAATAAAATTTCACCAAGAATTTTGTAGAATGTTACAAACTGATTTTTAAATCCGTGTGGAAGGATACAGTCAAAGAACAATCCGAGATAATTTTGAAAGTGAAATAATATCGACTTATGCTCTCAGATACCATCTGATTACTGAAAATGAAAATGTTAGTCACTCAGTTGTGTCCAACTCTTTGCGACCCCATGAACTGTAGCCCACAGGGCTCCTCTGTCCGTGGGATTCACCAGGCAAGACTCCTGGAGTGGTCCTGGTGAAAGAACAGTAATGTAATTCAGTAGAAGGGATTAGAGGGTCTATAGGGCTTCCCTTGTAGCTCAGTCGGTAAAGAATCTGCCTACAGTATGGAGACCCGGGTTCGATCCCTGGGTCGAGAAGATCCCTTGGAGAAGGAAATGGCAACCCTCTCCATTATTCTTGCCTGGAAAATCTGATGGACACAGGAGCCTGGTGGGCTGCAGTCCATGGGGTCGCAAAGAGTCGGGCATGACTGAGCAACTAACACTTACTTAGAGGGTCTGTAGACAGCAGTCATATGGGAAGCTGATGTGTGACAGAGAGGGGATGTGGAACCAGTGAGCAAAGCAGGGAGCCCTTCAGTAATCCAGTCCTAAAAGCTGACTATACTCTATGTCTTGTAATAACCAATAAGGAAAAACAATCTGGAAAAAATATATATATGTATATTATGGAATCACTTTGCCATAGACCTGAAACTGATACAGCATTGTAAATCAGCTATGAGGATGAAGTTCAAATTGGGTGCTTGTTTCCAACTGTAAACCAAGAGAAGGAGCATACGCACACTCTCACACGCTTATCTTTTGCAAGAAGAGACAAGAAGTCACTTTATCGCCTCATGGTACCATAGATTTCTTAAGTAGAACACTGAATATTAAAGGCAAAAATCCTCAAGTTGAAGGTTAATATATTTGACTGCATTAAAAAAATAAAATAAAACCGCTGTTTCATCCTAAGTCTTCATTGATAAGAGAATATAATGGAAAAATGGCAAAACATTCATTGTAATGGGGTACCATAGACCATGTGAAATGAATATACTTGATTTATATATACCATCAACAGATCTATAAAATGCAGTATTAAAAAGTTCCAGAATGAGCTCAAAATTTTGACTCTGTTTATTTCTAACAGGAAGCTTAGGTCTCCTCAAGTGGTAAAGATTCACACTGATCATCATTTTCTTGTGGCCATCTAGCCTCAAAATTGGAAGATTTTAAGATTTTTATGAATAAACAACAATGTCATACTGTATAACACAGAGAACTATGTTCAATATTCTGTGACAAATCGTAAGGGAACAGAATATGAAAAAAGAATACATGTGTGTATAACTGAGGCATTTTGTTGTACAGAAGAAATTAATATTACATTGTAAATCAGCTATTTTTCAATCAAATTTTTAAAAAAAATTTAAAGAGACTTCAGAAAACTAAAGTTTTTTATCCAAAGTATTTGAATTTTTCCGCACTGGCAGCCTGCTTGAAAAGGAATCATTCCCTCTGGGGCTTCCTGGTAGCAGTGGTAATAAAGAATCCACCTGCCAATGGAGGAGATACAAGAGACAGGGGTTAGATCCTGGGGTTGGGAAGATCCCCTGGAGGAGGAAATGGCAACCCACTCCAGAATTCTTGCCTGGGAAATCCCATGGACAGAGGAGCCTGGCAGGCTATAGTCCATGGAGCCGCAAAGAGTCGGACACAACTGAGCCACTGAGCACAGCACACGGCCCTGGTTCAGATAAATCTGACTCTTGGTAAAATTTGGCCTGTAGCCTCTTAGTGACCTTTGGATTTTCCATGCTGTGTACTTTGCCTATATTCTGGTATGCCAAATCCAGCAGCAAAAAACTAAATGAGGTTGGTAGAGTAATGAGGTTTCCAAATATGGGAACTCTATTCCAGAGTATGATGGGCCAGCTCATTTCTCTGCCTTCCTTATTCTGCTACTAGTTCTAAAACTGTGCTAATGATCGTGTGTGTGTGTGTGTGTGTGTGTGTGTGTGTGTGTGTATTTTAATCTACTTGGAACTATACAGAGAATCCTGGGTTTGATCTCCTTAAGTCAGTGAGTAGGAGCTGAGGATTGTTCCCATATTATTTCCCCAAGAAATCATTTGCTCTTTGTCTTCCAATCAGGTGTTTCTAGTCGCTGTCTGGAATTTCGAACTCTACATGATCCCTCTGGCTTTATTGCTGCTCTTTGTCTACAATTCCATCGGACCCACGAGAGGGAAGGTGGGCAGCATCCAGGACAGCCAGGTGAGCACGGGTTCCAATAATTCTGACATTCGATTAGAAAAGAAAATGTGTTCGCAGTAAACCACCGCCACCAAAGCATGACCCGATCCACCACATTTGAGACTGGAGGAGCAACACTGCTCATGTGTTCACGGTACAGGGAAGAAATTCATCATGTGTAATCTGGAGTCTTCCTTCTAGAGCATCTGTGTTCCTGTGTCTGGGCCTGCCTCCTTAGCATGAGTGAGCCATCTGGTTTCTCGTCAGCATTTCCAGGCAGGCGGCACCTGTCTGGGTGTCCATCTGGTTCTCCATAGAGTTCCTGGGAATAAGATTCTCCACTTCCCAGGTGGTACTAGTGGTAAAGAACCCACCTGCCAACGCAGGAGACATAAATGAAGCAGGTTTGATCCCTGGGTCGTAAAGATATCCTGGAGGAGGGCATGGCAACCCGCCCCAGTATTCTTGCCTAGAAAATCCCATGGACAGAGGAGCCTGGTGGGCTACAGTCCACGGGGTTGCAGAGTTGGACATGACTGAATCGACTTAGCACGCACACATGCAGAACAAGCTTTTGGTGGCTTCTTGAGTCCCTTCAGGGAAACACAAGTAGAAGGTGTCTCAGACCTCTCCAGATAGCTCTCCTGTGCAGTATTCTCTAGCCTAAGGCCTCAGGGGATCCGCTGAGGCTGGCTCACTTCTAGGAAAGTCAGAGAGTGGGTGGGCATGGGCCCCCCTCTGTGCTCAAGTGCCCAGGTTTTTCCTGCAATTCTCAAGCTCACTGTGCTGCTAAAGGAAACACAGGCAGGGCCTCTTCTCCATGACATTCCCCCACATCTACTTTTCTTACTTCTCCGTCTCTCCCTCCCTTACCCCTCTTATTCTAGCCCATACAATCTTTTTCTGCTCTATATTAGAAGGAACTTGTGTGTGTAGACTTGCTTTGTGATATAAGCTTGTTATTGCAGGTTCAAGAACCAAGTTTTCAAAACAAGTCAAAGATCTTGGGTTTTGGTAACATCCTTTAGAAAAAAATGACCTCCGTGTTGGGTTTTCTAAGACTCAAAAGCTGACCATCTTCACCCATTTTTCCTTATAATATTCTGATTATTGGAAAATAATTGTCTCTGAAATAACGGATATTTAAGGCATGTTTCTGGTTTCATTTGGGGTGGTGGGAAATGAGTGTAAAACACAGAGTAAAACATTAGACAGACTCAAAATTCTGTTTGGTGTTTGATCGTGTGATTCAGTAAGCATGTGCTTGTATCAATAATGAGGCGCCTGAAGATGCTAGAACCAACTAACAAATAAATAGCCTTAAAATACAAGTTTATGTAAAGATTAAGTTTCATGGAGCTACAAATGAAGAAGCTTTTTACAGAGAAACATCTGTTGTAAAAGTGCTGTGTCAACTAACATTTTTATAATTTTAGTCAGGTTTCCAGCTATATATATGATGTACCTGTTTATAGAGTGTGTGTGTGTGTGTGTGTGTGTGTGTGTGCGTGTGTGTGTGTGTATTTGTAGGCAGGTATGGACTTTCCTCATGGCTCAGATAGTAAAGAATCTACCTGCAGTGTGAGAGTCCCAGGTTTGATCCCTGGGTCAGGAAGATCCTTTGGAGAAGGAAATGACAATCCACTCCAGGATTCTTGCCTAGAAAATTCCATGAACAGAGGAGCCTGGTGGGCTACAGTCCGTGGGGTCGCAAAAGAGTCAGACACCACTGAGTGACTACACTTCCACTTTGATACATCTGTATGGGCTTCCCAGATGGTGCTATTGGTAAAGAACCCACCTGCCAATGCAGGAGACATAAGAGACCTGGGTTCAGTCCCTGGATTGGGAAGATCCCCTGGAGGAGGGCACATAACCCACCCCAGTATTCTTGCCTAGAGAATCCCATGGACAGAGGAGTCTGGCAAGCTACAGTCCTTGTGTGTGTGTGTGTGTGTAAGTAAATATGGGTACATAAGTGTTCTTGTGTGTATATGTGTATATATATATATGTGTGTGTGTGTGTGTGTGTATGAAACCTTTTTTAATTTACTAAACATTTTGTAATTCATTATCTGTTTTAAACTTGGTAACATAACCCTGAAGGAGTCAAGAACTACTATTTTCATTTCATGCTTGATGCAACTAAGGTTCAGAGTGGCAGAGTGATTTGCCCAAAGTCACACAGCAAAACAGTGCTGGATCAAGGTCTCCGGCTGAAGACTTTGTCTCAGATGAAGACGTCTGACTCCTAATTACAGAGTTCTTTCCCCCCATAGCAGGTTTTCATTGTATTCATTTTTATCCTTTGTTATCCATTTGCTCTCATGGAACATGCTTATTGAATAGGTTAGTTCTCCAGTATCAGTAAGCATTCCACAGACTGCTCGGTGACATTTGTAGGAATTCTAGGAGGTAATTCAGTACCAGCCCTGCCTGAAGAAATTGCTCAGTGGTTTATGGAGGACAGCAGAGTACTGATACTTCAGAGTTACTCCCTTGTACAAGCAAGATGTTGACCATTCTTTTTTCTGTTGAGACAATGGCAGCTAACTTGGTATGCCTGAGCTTTGCAAGGTTAAGTAGAAAGGTAAGTGTTTACACTGAAAATAGACCTGAGCTTTCTGATATGCCCAGCGTTCTTTCAGAGCTCCCAAATCATTGGATTGTGTACCAACACATGTTAGCTTTTAAATGTAGCAGTAATATGATTCAAATGTACCCATTAACTAGCCAGGATTTCAAAACGAATTTGGGCAAGCCTCCATGTGCAGCGCTGCTAGTGCTGTGGCCCCGGAACTAAAGGCAGGCCCCCCTTTTAGCCCAGATCTGAACCTGGAGTTTCCTTCCCTCATCGGCACCACCCCCCCAACTCCAGAGCCCAAGGAAAACAATAATACTGTATAGAAACCTGCATCTTATTCTTGAGATTGATTACATTCAGACTAATGCATTTTCTACTGTCTAATGTTTCGGTAATGGCCCCAGAGGAAAAGTGCAGTCATTATAGCAATGAGCCCAGCACAAACGGAGTATGGTGTTCTCAGCCTTAACCCAGCAGCTGGTTCATTTGTCAAGAATAAGAACAAAACTGTTTACAGAAGGTACAACTCGGCAATGCGGTTTTTAAAGCTGGCTGCTTTCAAAGGGCACTCGCCTAATAGCTTTATTTATAGTTAACAGTTTTATGTAGATTATGCATATCGTTTACAGTCTTATTTCAGCATCCTTTACCTTTAAAAGGGTCCTTTTTTAAGAGGGTACAATGTGTTTCAAAAAGACGAGTATTTCAGTGATGTAGGAAAACTTGAAGCCTGGGTATGCATGTGTTTGTACGTGGTCATTTCAGTTGATGTTTTATTTACACATTGTGGGTTTTCCTTGTAGGAGAGCCCTGATGTGGATGAGGAGGACGATGAAGATGACAAGGTGGGTGTACTCCAGAAAGGGCAAGAAACGCAGCATGAATGCTAGATGGCATTCTAGCCGGCTGAGCCAAGCTCTGTTGTATCGTTTCACTACTGCAGGGTAACCAGTATAGTGATCAAATTCTCATAATGGGTAAAAGCTATCTCTTTTCAAGTTTTAAGTGAAGATGAAAAGAGGTGCAATACAAGGACTAACTGAAATGTTAACCAGGAGGCCTGTCATTTGAGGCAAAGTTTAGCCTTTCCCTTGGTGGATGAAAGGTAGATGAAAAGTAGTCCAGGAAGTCAGAAGTAAATCACGTGCAGTCGCTGTTCCTTGAGGCTCACGTCTGCACTCTGCGGGATGGGTCACCCGCCTCAGAATCTGTCACCTGCCCAGCTGTTGCTGGCATCGTTTTCGGCTCTACGTCTGGGTACATCTGTCCTTTCTCTCCTCCTGGGAGAATCTCTCAAATCTGCTGCTTTGTTGTCATTACGCTTTCAGACAAACCTTCTGGAATAAAACGGAAAAAAAAAAAGTAAAATGCCAAATGAGATGCTACTAGGTTCACAGTCGCCCAGTCCCCTAGATCTTGTAGGTCTGCAGGGCTCTGGGCGATAGTGTGTAGAAGGTTGACAGGAGAGGAGAGAGGCAAGAGAGGGAAAAGGAAAAGTTAAGGGTCCGATATAAAATGTGCAGTGAACAGAAATGAACAAAAACACCAAGTTCAAGACACAGACAGCCTTAAAATCCATCGAGCGAGCAGGATGGTTTTGCCCATTTGAAGGAAGTTGGGCAGCTTACAAAGTAAATCTTATTTGTTGTGCTAAAATGATCATTAAGAGCAAACTAACAAAGTGTGCCTTTTTAAAAAGAGAACCGGGACCCTTTCAAGAATGAAAGTCCCATGACGCAACTTTCTTCTTGATGAACTGACGTGAGTGGCTTCTGAGTGATGTAAATCCTTGAACATTGAGAATAGTCAAAGCTAGGTACTTCCCTGGTAGCTCAGTGGTGAAGAATCTGCCTGCCAACGCTGGGTTCAATCCCTGGTCCAGGAATGTTCCGCATGTTCCAGAAGCCCACGTGCTGCAACTACTGAGCCTGCTCTCTGGAGCCTGTGCTTTGCAGCAATGAAGCCACCGCAGTGAAGACTCAGTGCAGCCAGAAATAAATGTTATTTCAAAAAGTAGCCACAGCTAAATTAATGTGCCTTAGGAGACACGTTTCACTAACGGAGACACGGTTCAGTTCAGTCACTCAGTCGTGTCCGACTCTTTGCGACCCCATGGACTGCAAGCACACCAGGCCTCCCTGTCCATCACCAACTCCAGGAGCTTGTTCAAACTCATGTCCATCGCGTCGGTGATACCATCCAACCATCTCATCCTCTGTCGTCCCCTTTTCGTCCTGCCTTCAATCTTTAATGAAATTACTTTAAAGCTACACAAGGAGTAATCATCAATTTTATTAACCAAAGGTTGGGAGTGAGGAAGATCTCTTTCTCTCTGGCCAAGTCTGTATAAACAAGGCACCTAGGAACAAAGACGTCACCCACCCTAGAGAGAGCATTGTGACTGTGGGGCTTTATCCCCTCTAAGAAGAAATCCAACAAGAAGGTGATGAATGAAAGAGTGGGTTGAATAAACAGGAAGGCAATAAAGTCGTCCATAAAGGGATCCCAAGCTCCCAACGCAGGGGCCCCAGGTTCAATCCCTGGTCAGGGGACTAGATCCCACATGCCACATCTCAGAGTTTGTATGTGCTGCAACTAAAGATCTCACGTGCTGCAGTGAAGATCAGAGATCCCACATGCCACAGGGAAGACCCACTGCAGCCAAACAAAAACAGTTGAAAAATATCAGCCATGAAAGTTTAGAGCAGTGGTTGGCCTGATCTAACTTTCCATTGTGGTACCTCAAGGACTCTCTGGGGGTGTGGAGGGAAAACCGTGTGGGCTGTGATCTACATGGATGAACCTGGGAGCTCTTGCAGTCCTCTAACTAAGCGTGGCCCTCCTCAGAGCAGATAGGTCAGCCCACTCACACTGAGGATGTTGGCACTGGGGTCTCCACGTCTCCTCCAGGGCAGTTCCATTCTTGAGATACTTTGATCGGTTGTAGTACATCTGTAGGGCCTTTAATAGCCCTGTATGGCCTTGTTTCTTTTGCCTCCTCAATTTCTTACTCCTGTGGAAACTTCCTTTTGCCTTTTTATGCTGTTGATGGGTCCTCCAATGGACCACGTTTTGTCAGAACTCCCTGCTGTGACGCGTCCATCCTGGGTGGCCCTACACGGCATGGCTCACAGCTTCATTGAGCTCCACAAGCCCTTCGCCACCACAGGGCTCTGCTCCATGAAGGAGGCCCAGCGTGCTGTAGGCCCTGTCGCAACGAGTGGGACACGACTTAGCAAGTGAACTTCTGAAGTCACAGGTCTGAAGTGAAAGGTTGGCCTCTGTTCGGGCCTCTTCTGCTGAACACAGGCCTTCTGTTGGGAGGGGGAGACTGGCGCACTGCAGCCCTTTTCCACATCTCCGCCCTGTCACTTCTCTAAGAGATGTGTTAACTAGAGGGACTTCCAACTGGAAGACCTCCGGAGCACACCTCCACCTACAGATCATTAGGCTTGATCATTTCTTCTCCATGTGGAGCGGCCTCCTCACCCAGAGCTGGTCCCTGAAGCAAGGAGGCCCTGGCCACGCCCCTCCTCAGAGTGCTGACTCCGGGGGCTTCCCCACAGCGCCCTTCTGGCTTCTGTTGTGTGTTAGACGTGACAGACGGGCTTCTGGGAACTGTAACACACCCAGTGAGAGATGGACTGTTTACAAATTATAAACAATCCAGCCGTCTCCTTCCAAACCAGGAGAGGAGGGGAACTCCTTTCTACTCAAACTATCCATCTTGAAAGTGACACTCCTTAATTGCCAGCATCCCTTCCCACCAAATACCATCACAGACAACCGTGGAAGATGAAAGCGTGCCGGGGGGCCCCTTGGCACAGCTTCCTCGGGAGATGGACATGTTCCCATATTCTGTCTGTCTCCACTGCACAGACCAGGACACGGTCTGGGGTCTGTCATCGTTTTATTGTCCGGAACAGGGATGGCTGTAAAATGACATCACCGTAGCCTCTTGCTTCTTCTCATTGTTAAAAGTCCATGTTAATGCCCTGTATTTTTTTCGAAACCAAATTAGACTCCACAATTTTGCCTTGCTTGCTTCGGTGGGCTTTCAGTTACAATGTAGAATGTTTGGGTAACTAGTTTTTTGGCTTTTAGGAAGCTAAAGGTACAAACTCAACTTTGAAGAGAGGAAATCTTTCTTAGACCTGATGGCCCCGTGCAAGAAATTGATTCTTACAAGTATAGTTTGCTGGGGACCCCTGAACAAACAGATAATAGCTAAGTTCAGCCAACAGCAATCAGCTGACATTTCCTATTTGTATTAGATTCCATATGTGAAATTCTTCTTTGTGGACCTTATTTGTACGGATGGATTACAATGAAAATTGCATTAATTTGCTACACAGTAAAGGTCAGTAATTGAAGCATGAACCAAGAAACTATTGTGTAAAATGCTGTATCCCATATTTAGGAAAGGTCATGCAAAGCAATAATATCTTGTTTTCATTGCAGAAAGTATAAATACTTGCATTAGGGTTTCTTTCTTTTTTCCAGCCCAACAATCACTTGTATAGAATATTTCAGGATTTACTATTAACAACAGGAAGAAAGAATAATAAGGGCATGTAATAAAAAAAAAAAAAAAACCTGCCTGTTGCTGTCGTAAAGACACTGCTCTTGATGCCTGCATTGTGGCTTGGTTGGTTTTAACTCAGCTGTCAGAAATAGGATTGAATCAGCTGTTTGGGATTATCAGTGAGTTCACAGTTGCTTTACAGTGTTTGGTGGAAGGGGAAAAGATCCTCCTTTCATGTCAATTATGGGTGAAAAACATGTGGATCTTTTCCTTTAAGAAAATAAGAGATACATTTTTGTGGATCGATGATTTTGTAATGAAAGAATGTGAATAGATATTATACCCCTATCCTCTTTTCACAAATTATGAAAATTTATGTATATTTCACAAATATACTAAAACTAAGTATATTTAAACCATCAATCCTAGTTTTTCAAACGATTTTTTATCCTCCTAAATGATTAGTCCAGTTACCACCATCCAGGTAGAGCCTTCTTAGAGAGAGAAGGAAATGTGTGTACCTTCAGAAGCTCTTGTAAGCTCACTTACGTAGTCCTTTGGGTGAAGTTGTTCAGGGCCAGCGTGCCTTGTTCCCTGTGTTTTCTTGTTCCAGAAAGAGAAGATGGCCTGTAGTGTCTCAGCCAGAGAAGACTGTCATTCTTGGAGGAAGTCTCCTTGCAGTTTAATAGTGAGAGTAGTTTTCTTTATGATTCCTTTGTGCCTTCCTAAGCATGTCCAAAACACAGCAAGTTACTTTGATTAGTGATTTTTTAAAAAAATCTGCTGACTAAGTCATGGTAGTTTAGGATGGTGTGGTATGTTTAAGAAAATGAAAAATCAGATAATATCTTCGAAAAGTTAACAGTAGTTGAATACACACACACATACTTTCAGGGCATCTACAGTCTACATACAGGACATATTGTAGAGAACGTTATGGATAATTTTCAGGGGAATAAAGTAAATGGTTGTTCTGATGTAACTTCTTTTAATTTGAATTAATATTATTTTCAGTGATGAAGTGATTTAATTGCTAACATTCCTACCATACCGTCTTACTTCCAAGACTTTAATATTAAAATGGATTCCAGCCAATTCTTAATTATCCGTTTATACATGTTTTGAATTAAAAGGAATTGGCTTCCTTATTCTTATAGTCTTTTCCCTGACACATTGACTTGGTTCAGATCACTTTTTAAAAATCAAACATCCATCCTTAAGATGTTTGGCTTCATTACCTTCAGAAATAACCCAGAAATATTATTAATCTAATGTTTTGAAGCATTATTCAGCCTACTACTCTCTGGCTCACTGGTAGACCCAGTACTTGTGGATTTTCTTTGACTCCTACTGTAAAGATTTTCCTTGCTCCCAAATATTGTGAAATATGGTATACCAGACTGTAAATGGTATTTATATGGATTATCCTCTTATTAAGTAATTCACAGTAACAGGCTCTGATGTTATAGAGTATACATCCGGATATTTATCTTGCCATTGCCTAAAATTTTTACATTATGCTAATAGAGAAGACATTGGACATTGTATCTCAGTTATCCACAAGTCATTATTTTCCTGACGATAGTAGCCATTCCTCTTGTCTTTCCTATTGAAATCCCCTCTGTTTCAGCGTGTTTTGCCCTAAGTCCCCATCAACCAATGAGTTTGCGAGGTAATTAACAGATAATTTACCAAATATTTGATAGAAAGGTAGGGATACCACTTTCTTCTCAAGGGAAAAATTGTAATTTCGCGTAAGTAATGAATGCCGTAAAAGCAATAATCTACAATGAGACCATTTTGAAGCTTCCTGGCAGTGCAGTGGTCAGGACCCCGCAGTTCCACTGCAAGGGGGTATGGTTCGATCCCTGGTTGGGCCAGTGAGACCCCACATGCTGCGGGACACAGCCAGAAAGTTAAAAAAGAGAGAGACCGTTTTGAGTAAGAATTATTTAAATGATTAGATGATCCGTATTTGTAGAGTGTTTACAATATGCAGACTGTGTTTATGTGCTTTAACTCATTCAGTACTCAAAGTAAACTGTTAAATTTGATATTATTTTCCGCATCTGTAAATGAACTCACCCAGGTTAAGAGAAGTGCAGCAATGCACTGGAAAATTTCCCAGCCAGGAGCAAGATTCAGACCCAGTCCTCTGATCTAAATCCGGTTTATTTTGGACTGTGTTACGTTGATACAAGGGAAACCTTATTAATTCACTGGCCCGTTTTTCCGCATTATTATTGGTAACATTTACGGAGTGTTTGCCCTGTATCTGTGATGGCTCCTTTCTGTCAGAATTTGTAGACTACACTGGCTGTCAGAGATGCAGCGCCTGGGTGAGTCAGGACTGCGTAAAGGTGGTATTTGTGCTGAGTCTTAGGTGATAACTATCTTATCTTCTACGCGCCTCAGTCCCCCCAACTCAGGGAAAGCTAGAGCACACACAGCTAAACCATCAGCCTGTTGGCCCTGTACCACTGTGGCACCCGTCAGTTGGCTCAGAGAAACTTTTAAGGAAGTCAATCTTCCCAGGGTCTGAATTCCAAATAATTTTCTCCACAGTGTTCCCAGTTTTTCACAGGTGTGTTTTACCCACGTCTTCCTCGTGATGATGGTGTTGATTCCTTTTGCTTTGTTAGCCCACTGGTTTGATCCCTGATGAAAATCCTGTTGCAGGCCAAAGAAACCTGTTGGTAAAGATCAGTCAGTATGGAAGGACTTTGTGTAATGAACAGGTCGTGGGAGCAGTTTATAACTGCTTCAAAATGATATTGATTCAAAATCCAGTCTGCTTCATATTCGTTTCCCAAAGCAAAAATACTACCTGAGAAGGAAGTACTCTGCCGAAGATTTTTCTTCATTTTAATAGTGTACCATAAAGTAGGGTGTGTGTGTGTGTGTGTGTGTGTGTGTGTGTGTGTGTGTCCATGAACACAGGGCATGTCTCATGGGAAGAAACCTTAAGGACAGTTTCCAGTGCATTAAGCCAGATTCCTGGAGGACAATTTTTAATCTCATATATCAGAAATATTACTTTTTATTCTTTGTTATGACAGATGCTGAGAGGTTTTTTTACCCCTCTGCTAAATGCCACTCAGTCTATTTCTGATGTTTATAATTCTTCAAGTTCTCAAATTGCAGGCTTTTAATATTCAGTGGGATGAAGTAGGCCAAACAGATTTCCATTTAAAATCTGAAGCCATATTTCTGCATCTTTGCTCTGGATGGTTTGCATTATTGGAATGATCCTAAGATAGAAATGTTGCATCTTTCCCTTTAGGGGATCCTGGGCATCCTGTGACAAATACTGCTCAATTTTTAAGCATGTCACAAAGAGCTTTCCTGATGTGGTCAGTTTTTAGGACTATCTCTTTGGTTATGCTTAGGTAATTAGTAGAGAAAGATGTTCTTGACTCAGAACATGTATGAAAGATTGAAAGTAACACACTGGTTATATAATGAATTCTTAGCTGTAAATTCATTTTGATGGTGTTAATTCTCTCCTAGAGGCTCAAAGCTACTTTATTACACCTACAGTGCTGTGCTCTTTGGAGATATTGTGGAAGCCAGCAAAGCCTCGAAGAAGGGAAAAATCCACTGCCTGATTTATTCATTTATTTATTTATTTATTGGCTTTGTTCTTAAAGAACAACCATGTTGCAACACAGGCATATTATTTGTTCTTCATTTAGCTGTCTCTAAAACTTAGCTGAAAGACTCAATGGGTTTTTTTTTTTTTTGACATTTTATAAGCAAATGGTCAATGAAAAAGAGAATACTCAATACATTTTATATAATAATACGCATTTTAATGTTATAGAGTTGGAATTTGTAATTATTTTCCTTAAAATTATTATAATAATTACATTGTTTTTCTTATAATCATTCTCTATAGCATAAAACAAAGGATCTTTTTGAAATTTGAGTTCTGGATCTGAAAAGTTCCATGCTTTCATCTCTTCTGTTACATGGTGATACCTACTTGCTCATGAAAGTGTTAGGCACTCAGTCGTGTCTGACTCATTGTGACCCCATGGACTATAGCCTGCCAGGCTCTGTCTGCGGAATACTCCAGGCAAGAACACTGGAATGGGTTGCGATTTCCTTCTCCAGGGGATCTTCCCAACCCAGGGATCATGAAGTAGACCCTAAATCATGTGAATTTTATTTATGCCTTGGTGTTTTCTGAAATTCGTACAGAGAAGTAAAACCCATTCTTTCTCAAATGTGGGAATCTAAAAATATGCATGCAGCCGCAATTATCTTATTCATTGGTTTAATCACACCAGTGGCCATCTCTGTTTTTATTACAGATTCCCCTCTATAAATGAGAAGGCTTGTATGTTAAGGAAAAATACAAGCACATGTAATAACAGTTTCCTCTTCCTGAATGAGCCACTATTACTCTTCCCAGACAATTTGGTAGCAGCAGCAGATGGAATGCTGTGTTTGCTAAACTGTGTTATCGCCACATCCCCTGGTTCAATCTGAAACGTGTAAATAAAGCCAGCGTGATGCAGACAGAACAGCCAGGTGATCTTTCATAGGACGCAGGGCAACATGAGTGGACTTGTCCTGGGAGATCCTTGCTTTTGAAACGTAAATGAACCCCAGGATGCTTTAAGCTAGACAAAAGGTGATTCTTTCTTTTTCATTTCTTTGCATTCTCAATGGGCAAGGACTTGACATTTATGAAGCACCTGGAGGGTACCAAATGCTTTACATATGATAGTTAATTCTCCAAACACTCCAATTAGGGTCAGGATTATGATCCCCCTTTTTCAGGTAGCAAAATTGTGCCTCCAGAAACCATTAGGAACTGAGATGATCACAGTGCTAGTAGGTGACAAGACCAGTGTTGAACTCACTTTCTCCTGACTCCATAGCCTGTGATTAATAAAATATGCAATCCTGAGGATTTGATACATCTTAAGTCCCCCCTACCCCCACTGCAAACTTTTCATCTGTTGTTGTAAACCCTGGCTATTTCAGCTCCTAAATAAGAATGGATGCATTTTTATGTTGTAAATTATGGTATGTATTTTTTGCAGGTTGCACATAAGTTTGCTAAGATGTTTCGCAAGACAAGTTAAAAAAATACAAATGAAAAGAAATGGTTTTCCCCAAATATTCTCAAAAAGCCTCATTTAACATGCATTCTTATGAAAATTGGGCAAAGAATACTGGAAATGAACATTAGATAGAAGTATGTAACTGAATAAGATGTCTAAAAGCCATGTGTTCTGTAGTAAGTTGAGATCCATAGACACCAAAGACGCAGATGACAAACAGAAAAGTTGAGCTGAATGCCTCCCCTTTCAAATGTGCACACTAGCTCTGGACGTAGTGATCCTGGACTGGAATCCACTGCCACTTATATGTGGACACAGACACATCACCTGGTCTCTTTGGACCTCGGGTTCCTATTAATGGAAATGTAATATCAAAGACCGTATAACATGTCCATTGGTATACCAGAAGATATAATTAGAGAAAATTCCCATCAAGAGTAGTTGTTTTTCAGTCGCTCAGTTGTGTCCAGCTCTTTTTGACCCCCTGGACCGCAGCACGCCAGGCTTCCCTGCCTTTCAGTGTCTCCCAGAATTTTCTAACTCATGTCCATCCAGTCAGGGATGCCATCCAGCCATCTCATCCTCTCTTGGCCCCTTCTCCTCCTGCCCTCAGTCTTTCCCAGCATCAGGGTCTTTTCCAGTGAGTTGGCTCTTCACCTCAGGTGGCCAAAGTATTGGAGCCTCAGCTTCAGCATCAGTCCTTCCAATGAATATTCAGGGTTGATTTCCTTTAGGATTGACTGGTTTGGTCTCCTTGCTGTCCAAGGGACTCTCAAGTATCTTCTCCATCACCACAGTTTGAAAGCCTCCGTTCTTTGGCACTCAGCCTTCTTTATGGTCCAACTCTCACATCCATACATGAGTACATTGCTTATAAAGGTAACCTTTGTAATATAGAGAGTGAAAAGAAAGTTTGCTGCTAGAGTGATGAAAAGGATAGAGGTGTAATACAAATTGAGAGAGAAAGACAGTAGTTGTTGTGGACTGGCATCCCCTGGAAAGGTCTCATGGAGACCAGGAGTGTTAGTTAGACCTTTAGGTCATTCTGCTGGAGTTGGGAGGCCTGAAATCTTCTCTTTAACCCTAAGCACTTATTTCCTGGGTTGATGCAAATGATCTTTTGATACTAATATGAACCTGATTTCCTCTGTTCTTCCTCTTCATCCATTCATTTCTCCATCAAATACACACTGTCTCAGCACTAAGGATGTTCCTACCACAGTTGCTGGTACTGAGAGCGCAAGTTGAGGTAAGGCAGTCTGGTCTTATCTGTTGGTCCACCAATTCAAATAGAGCATAGTGGAACAGAAGGCTCTTCTAATATCTTTTTTAAATTTTGCTTATTTATTGTTGACTACTCTGGGTCTTCATCGCTGTGCACAGCCTTCCTCTAGTTGCGCCTGGTTGTGGTGCATGGTCTCATTGCAGTGGCTTCTCTTGTTGCAGAACATGGGCTCTAGGGCACATAGGTTTTGGTAGGTAGTTACACAGCGCAGGCTTAGTTGCCCCACGGCATGTGGAATCTTCCTGGACCAGGGATGGAACCCATCTCCCCTGCATTGGTAGATGATTTCTTAGCCACTGGACCAGCAGAGAAGACCCATTTCTTCCAGTATTAATGAAGCACTCAAGCTATGAAAATGTAAATATCGTCTTATAGCATAGAAGCTACCATGCCTTGTTGAATACACAGATTCATTGCCCAAAGGCAATAAAAGCCACTCAGAGAACAAAAATGACATTTACCACTAATCATGAGAGTACCTGCCCTCAGGTGAATTTTTCCCTCTCATATATGGCTAGCATATGTCATGTGCAGAGCTTCTAAGGAGAAGGGTAGAAACTTATACAAAAGAAAAAGCGTTTTTCTCCCGGTCCAAGAAGAATGCTTTGGACACAATTGGTCCCTTGCTGTGCTAATGAATTTTAGGTAAAGCTGATTTAGGTTCATCACATGTTCCTATTTGCCCAAATATTTCCATTTACTGATTTTATATTCCCCATTTTTTAAAAAATTCAGAAGGCAATGGCACCCCACTCCAGTACTCTTGCCTGGAAAATCCTATGAACGAAGGAGCCTGGTGGGCTGCAGTCCATGGGGTCGCTAAGAGTCGGACACGACTGAGCAACTTCCCTTTCACTTTTCACTTTCATGCATTGGAGAAGGAAATGGCAACCCACTCCAGTGTTCTTGCCTGGAGAATCCCAGGGACGGGGGAGCCTGGTGGGCTGCCGTCTATGGGGTCGCACGGAGTCGGACACGACTGAAGTGACTTGGCAGTAGCAGCAGCATTATATTTACTGTTTCCATTAAGATAAGCCGGGGCAAGCTGCTCCTGCTTCCAGTTTGTGTGCTCAGTCTCTTCTACATCTTTACTAGTAGCCTGGGAGTTAGAGGTCAGTTACAAGGGTTCTTGGGCTTCCCCGATGGCTCAGCAGGTAAAGAATCTTCCTGTAATGCAGGAGACATGGGTTCCATCCCTGGGTCAGGAAGATCCCCTGGAAGAGGAAATGGCAACCCACTCCAGTGTTCTCGCCTGGAAAATCCATGGACAGTGGAGCCTGGCGGGCTCCAGTCCATGGGGTCACAGAGAGTCAGGTACGACTTTAGCAACTGAGCATTAGTAGAAGGGTTCTCACTGATGCCAGGTTAAGTCCAAGCAGGGATGACCCATCTATTTTCCTGATTCTTTCTAAATAAAACTTAGCTTTAAAGGAAGGCTTTTGGATGGTGCCTGATAAGACAAAGTGCTCTTAGGCAATTGTGGAGACGTATGTGATGACCCCAGTGTACCAGACTGTGGTGGCAAGGTCATTGCCAGGGCCAGTCAGATGCATAAAACGTCCAAGCAGCCAGGTCAGAGTGCTCAGAGATGAGAAAGATGGGAAACGACAGCAACTATAGCACTGATGTATAGTAAACACATACAGAATTTTTTGGGCAGTGGTGGCTCAGAGGTTAAAGAGTCTACCTCTAATATGGGAGACCTGGATTCGATCCCTGGATCGGGAATATCCCCTGGAGAAGGAAATGGCAACCCACTTCAGTATTCTTGCCTGGAGAATCCCATGGACGGAGGAGCCTGGTGGGCTACAGTCCATGGGGTCGCAAAGAGTCGGACACGACTGAGCAACTTAACTTCTAACTTCTTCATGGATAGGAGAATAAAAAATAGTCTACACATTTTTACTATGATGTTTTATTTCACTCTTTATTTTTAGTAAATCTGCACATTGTTTTACTTCTTGATAATGCTTTTTCAGTGAGTAAATAATAATAAAGTGTTGCATGTTTAATGGATAATAATAATAATAATGAATAATCAAGTACTGATAATCCATTTTTCAAGGTAATTGTTGATGAACTAACTGATTCACATTTCCTGTCTACCACCGGGACCGTGATCACATCACTGGTACATGTAAACCTAAGTTGCAAACCTGCTGAAGAGTCTTCAGCTGTCACTAGTTATTTTTAGAGGACCCCTCTGGAAACATGGTTTTAACTTACATAGCCCAAAAGATGCGTTTACACATCCTTGTGTGCAGCATGGCTTTTCGTTTGGATCAAATGACTGTTCTTGCACACTTATCTCATCTTCCATTCCAAAGTTTCATTATGCATGTATGAGAAAGGGCAAGGTACATGGTAATAGGCTCACTTCAGTAGCATCAGTGTGTCAAAAACTTGTGAAGAGTCAAATGACGCCAGTCTTATCAGCATGCCATCAAATGACTCAAATAATATCAAGTAAGTTAATTCTGAAATCTGTTGTAGCTTTGCACAGTGGCAATATTGTAGCCAATGAGGTTTATCTGAGGAGTGATTACTGCTAATTGAAAACTTTTCCAGTACCCTGCTGTGACAACCTGAAATGTTATATTTTTTCATCCACTGTATGGAATCAAAATAGAGCTTTTACAATTTAGTTTTACAAAAACTGAAATCTCTGACATCAGGAATGCTATTGTAAATTTATTTTGAACATGTAGCATTGAGGGTTATTTAATTTTATAGTGATAATATGAATGCAAATTTTGATGAAGCATAGCACACCATGGCTAATAAGATACTCATGTACGTTGAATGGATCTTCGAAGCATAAATTTACAAGTGATAGATCATAGTACCCTATTATCCGTGATTGCATACAGACAAGTGATAATGCACCACCAATTGAATTAGCAGCTGTAGTGTCCACATTTATAAATATTTTATATATACAGAGTTGGGGTAGCAACAGCAAAGTTTTCATGGCAAAGATATGTCAACTATAAAAATATATTTCATTCGGCGTGGCTGTGGGCTCTTTCTTTTTGCTGCCAGTCATCCATCCATCAGTCTGCTTTTGAGTGTTTGAAACCTTTGAGGAACTCTCTCAACTTAAACATTCTCCAAAGCTTTTGAACTCTTGTGCTAAAAAAAAGAAATCTTTTCAGTGTTGCATTTTGGTCATGTCAGTTGGAAATATTTTAATCAAAATTTTTGATAACTGAAAATTCTAATTACTTCCTCTTTGGAAGCTTTTAGTAGATGGAAATCTATTTTAAAGAACTGGCAAAAATAACGATTTTTTTTTCTTTACAAAAGCAAGGGATATTCAACACAAAGCAATCTGTGAGGTCAGATCCTATGCATGATTCGGTGTTTAAATTCACAAGTTACACTTTGGATTATCCCAGTTTGTGGGATTAGAAAAACTTTTGATTTTTAATAGGATAAATATAAATTCTACCCAGGATTGGAAGGAAATTGAGAAGCCACTTATTTTTCAGCATAAATTTGAAGAATTTCAACTTTAGAATTTGAAAAATTATACAGACAACTTACTTAGAGTTTTATCTTGAAAAAAAAGTTTGATAAAGTTCATATGAATGAAAATAGTACCTTTGAAATTATCTGGGCTGAAATATATACAAATTTTAATATTTAAAAAATAGAATCGAGAATATTCTTCATGTATCACACTTTTATTGTGAATTTTCAAAGTACCTCAGTCACTGGAGATAAAGTATTTTTGTAATTAAAATTATGGTCTATAGTAGAGTCAATTAAATGTACCAATTTAACAATGATTGAGTGCAACTCTGAAGATAGGTAAGAACAATTTTATGAAATGTAAGTGAAAAGATGACATTAAAGATAATATTACTTTTGTGGAAAAGTAATCTTGACATGGGACTGTAACAGCTATAACTAGAAAACCAATTAAATATATGAATATATGGAATGAGTAATCATTCTCATGTATCATTTTACCATTGACATAATATGGGCAAGTTTCTTTTGTTCTAATAGATGTAAAATACATGTTTTTATCTTGAACCAATGTCATGAAAATAAAAATGAAATAATTGTATAGATCCACTAATACAATTGTCAGTTGATAGATACTTCAAAAATTACATAGTTCTGTTTACTTTCACTCTTAAAAGTATACAGATATGGTTCATAAATTATCCTATTACCCTAAATAGTGAAATTTTTAGCTTGGTCTTTAAATACTGATTATTCAAACTAAAACATTAAATTCATTAAAAAATGAGAGAATTTTATGAGAATCATTTATTATGTTGATGTACTAACCCTGAATCTCTGCATTTGGGGTGTTTCAGGAGGAAAAAAAAATCAGTCAACCAAAGTAGGAAATTGTTATGAAATGGAGCCACATGGAAATTTGAGTCATTTTCCAAAAACTTGTTTTGACCTAAACACTATGCTGTTGAAAAGAGGAAGCCACTTTTGCCCTTTGGGTCAAATTCCCTGGTGTTTCCAAATCCTCCTTTATAAACATGAATATTTCTGTGGCAGACAGAGATGGGTTTTCACCACTGTGCCCTTTAATAGATGTTGGTGGATTGCTGAATGTGAATTAAGTTGTTCTGGCAGTATATCCAGTTTTTAATACAAACCACTTGAAGAATTAGAAAGAGAGTAAGGGAAATAGAAATTGAAAATTGGAGTGAAAAAAGTAAAAATGGCTTGCAAGTTTGACTTTGCAAGAGGAAGGATCATTGGATAAATGGGTACACAACAGATGGTAAGACGTTACTCAGACCATCCCAGCAGACGATCTCCATATATTTCTGATATGACAGTGAGAAAAATTTTTTTTTATTTACCAGAGGCTATTTTTGGAAAAGGCAATAGCACCCCACTCCAGTACTCTTGCCTGGAAAATCCCATGGGCGGAGGAGTCTGGTAGGCTGCAGTCCATGGGGTCGCTAAGAGTCAGACAAGACTTAGCGACTTCACTTTCACTTTTCACTTTCATGCATTGGAGAAGGAAATGGCAACCCACTCCAGTGTTCTTGCCTGGAGAATCCCAGGGACAGGGGAGCCTGGTGAGCTGCCGTCTATGGGGTCTCACAGTCGGACACGACTGAAGTGACTTAGCAGCAGCAGCAACCAGTCATTGAAATCACTGTGAGACAGTATGTTCTCCTTCCTCCATCCATGGGTCCAGTTGATGGAACAGAGAATACAAGATGAGAATGAATTTTTTTTTTCTTTTGTTGCAAAGAAGATTATTATAGAAATGGTCTCTTGGATTTAGAAGATAATTTAGTATAATTCTAACCCAAGTAAAATTTTAGGTAGAAAAAAATAAGTTTTGTTAGGTTTATTTGCGGTTTTAAGTATTACATATTAGATGTAACAGCTACAATGGCTCAGCTTGGCCTGAGCTAAGAAGTTAGTAACTAAATCCCAGTTACAATAGAGTTCATAAGGGAACTAGAATATGGTATCAGAATATAAGATATAGTGTGAAAATGCCCTTCTTTAGGGAATCATCTTTTATCCAACATGTGAGTGATTTCAAGATTATTTTTATAAGCATCGGCTACCTAACATAGTTCGATCACGGCATCCAGTCCCATCCCTTCACGGCAAATAGAAGGGGGGAAAGTGAAAGCAGTGTCAGACTTTATTTTCTTGCGCTCCAAAATCACTGCAGATGGTGACTGCAGCCATGAGATTAAAAGATGCTTGCTCCTTGGAAGGAAAGTTATGGCCAACCTAGACAGCATACGAAAAGCAGAGACATCACTTTGCCAACAAAGGTCTGTTAGTTGAAGCTATGTTTTTTCCAGTTGTCCTGTACGGGTGTGAAAGTTGGACCACAAAAAAGGCTGAGTGCCAAAGAATTGATGCTTTCAAATTGTGGTGCTGGAGAAGACTCCTGAGAGTCCCTTAGACTGCAAGGAAATCAAACCATTCTGTCTTAAAGGAAATCAACCCTGGATATTTATGCTGAAGGTGAAGCTCCAATATTTTTGCCACCTAATGCAAAGAGTTGACTCACTGGAAAAGACTCTGATGCTGGGAAAGACTGAGGCAAAAGGACATGGGGATGGCAGAGGATGAGATGCTTAGGTAGCATCACTGACTCAGTGTAAATGAATTTGAGCAGATTCTGGGAGATAGTGAAGGACAGAGGAGCCTGGTGTGCTGTATTCCGTGGGGTCCCAAAGAGTCAGATACAACTTAGCGACTGAACAACAACAACCACCTAATGTGGGAAAACGCATTTTAAGTTTTCTTTAAGCAAAATAAGGATAATATTCTTAGACAGTTGAATATCATCTGGATGTCCAACATGCCCTATTGCTACCTGCTGGAAGCCTTTCTGAAGAACTAGCTGAAGAAGGGTAAGTAAGCTAACCTTGTGAAGACAGCAACTCAGGATCAGAAGTTAGAGAATATTCTGAGAGAAGCAGCAACTCTACAGGGAAATGGAAGCTCTTTTTTCTGTGGAGTTCCCCTTCATCAGCTCATGATAGTGAGGTGGTGGCATGCTTGCACACGACAAGTGGTCACATCTCATGAGTAGTCAGGAATTTGGGGAAGCCGATACGTAAATAGTAAAAAATTTAACTTTATCTCCTGAAGTCACTCTGTTGCTACTAACCATGTTACAATAATACTAGCATAATGATTTCTAGAGCAGACCAATAAAAATGAAGTAACTGAGTTCAATCTTTTATGTTTCTTAGGAATCTGAGAAAAAGGGCTTAATTAAAAGAATCTACATGGTACAGGATATTGTCTCAACTGTTCAAAACATCTTGGAGGAATTAGCCTCTTTTGGAGAAAGAATTAAAAAGTAAGTTCTGCATTTGTATTATTGTGTTTGGAGTAAAACTGCCATGCTCTTGGACAAGCAAGGGGGGAGGGTCTTGGGGAGGGTAGGATCAGAAAATACAAAAACAAACAAAAAACAGAAGCAACAGTCTTGGGCCTTTTAACTCTGGTTGGTTGGTTCTTCAGGTTTGTCAACTTCAGAAGGGTGGACCTCATGACCCAATTTATGCTAGTTATCTGAGCATAATTATTAATAGTGCCTTTTTTTATTCTCAAAATATTCTGGTTTAGGTGATAAGCTATAGATTAAAACATAGATTTAATTCTCTAATGGGGTCTCAATTGAGAAAGCCTCTCCATGATTCATGTTTTTATTTTTATTTTTTTGCTTACTTTGTTATATGCACTGTGAACTCTGTGTAACTTGGTCTTCGTTTGATATCCATGAACAGAGAAGGCTTTTCTTTAATTGTAAGTGATTGCTCCCCACTTTAAACCCAGTTGTGTCAGCCACGTTGTTCTTTCTAAAGAGCAACTACTGTTCTTATTTTATTGGCCATTCTAGTTTCTTTTTAAAGGACACATTTTTTAGAAATTACATGGGTAAAGAAGAGATTAAAATCAGTACTAAAAGCCAAGTGAAGTTTTGTCCATGAAGATGCAGGGAAATCAATAAGCGGTGGTTAACATCAGGAAATATAAACAGCTAATGTGGAACTTTCTGTGGTTACTGATTTTCTTCCTCAGTCACTTATTATAACAAATTGCCCTTGAACATCCATTTATAATTGGCATAGAAAACATGGTTTTTTGCTTAAAAGGTAGGTTAAAAGTTATCTTTAAACAAGTTTAGTGAGTTTTTATTGAATTTACACTTTTTTTCATGAGCGATGTTGAGAAAAATTAAGGAGCAGTAGGATTTTTGATCATGTATATTGATATCTGTCTGCTTTATCTCTCTAGGTTTCACATAAATGGAAAAATGATTCCTGAATGTACCCTCAAAATTGCTTAGCAAAAATATGTGACAGTGAAAAATAGTGAAGTGATAAAGAGGGCACTAGAATTTTTCATTCACTCCTTCAGCTATCAGTGTTTGAATCTCAGGCACTGACTTGGTTTAAGAATAAGACATGCATTCAAAATAACAATGACAATAGAAACCAACCAATGTCGTGTGCTAGCCACTGTTCTAAGTCTTTGACATGTAGCAACTTCTTTAAGGAGTTATTTAAAGAAATTGCATTAAATGAGTCCAACAACCCTGCAGAGTAAGGATTGTTAGTATCCCCATTTTACAGATGAGGAAAATGAAGCACTGAATGATTAAACATGAAGCCCAGATCACACAATGAATAAGCTGTGGAGCTTGGATTTGAACCTGCCTGCCTCACTTTACACTATAGTGTCATTATCCTCTGGGTATCTGTTTTTTTTTTTTTTCTTGTATGTGTGTGTGTGTGTGTGTGTGTGTGTGTTTGCCTTTATGTTTTGTTCATTTTTCTGTTGTGGTATAGCTGATTACAATAGTATATTAGTTTCAGATATACAGAATAACAAGTTTTTATAGATTACATTCCATTTGAGGTTATTATAAAACATTGGGTATATTCCCTATGTTGTACCTGTATATCCCTGTAACTTATTTCTTTTAAACATGGTAGATTGTACCTTTTAATACTCTCTCCATGTCTTAGTATTCCCCACTTTTTTCTCTACGGGAATCTATTTTCCAGTGAAGGGAAAGAACTCTAATAAGACAGCTAAAATAACATTGACGCTAGATAGAGGCTAGGTGGGATGTGGAGATGGGTACTACATCCCCAGAAGGATGTGGGAGAGAGAGAGACAGAGGAAAGTTCTGAAGAAGCGACAGCTTATCAGCATCTCTAAGGATGGGAAGAGCCAGCAGCTGGGCATAGAGCTGATGAATGGGAGCTTCAGTGGGTGGGTGGCTTTGTGCAAAGGCTCAAAGCCCAAGACTGTGCTCGATGGAGGGAGGTGGAGGGGAAATAGCATGTCTGTGCCACCGGGGACGGATGTGGCAGTTCCTGGAGGTGAGGCAGGTCACACGGGCCTTGAGTGGATGCAGAAAGTCAATGAAAAAACAGTGAGCAAGGGATGTACTGGCAGGAAAGAAGATAAGAGGATGTGGAGTGGGGGCAAGGCTGAGGACGGAAGGCCGTGTCCTTTGGTAAGGCTGTCTCCATGCTTGCATGTCTGTTAATAGACAAATGTGGCTGTTGTGCAGTTGGTAATGGTCAAGGAAATGTGTCTGATGAGAAGGGCAGAGTGATTTAAGCTGGCCCCCAGCTCCGCAGTGCCTTTTGGCGGCGGCCGTGCCCAGCACAGCTGTGGTGGCCATGTCTCGAGACGTATTTTCAGCCATGAACAGAGCACTGTTCTGCCCAGCTGTGACACAGGAAGGCGCATGAGGCTCGGCTCCTATTAATTCTTCAGCCATTCATTATTGCAGTGACCTTAAGGTTCCCGCTGGGCATTCAAGCGCAACATCATGTGTAACTCTGTTGGAATTCCATTGTAACTCAGTGCATAAGGACCAGGAAAACTTCTACCCAACTTTTGGCAACTAGAGAATAAATAAGCATGCTTAAATCTCTCAGAGCAAGGCTTCCCTTGTTACTGGCAGAGAAGACCCTGATGATTCTGTATTCACTTGGAGCAAATGGTATTTTCTTTTCTCTGCGTTCTCCAATTACCTTCTCATTGTATACAGATTTCAAATGTAGGTATACATCAGGCTAATATTTGCTTAGCATGTGGCATTTGTATTATCCCAGGCAGCAAACAGGATGGGTCAGAAGAGTAATGTATATTACTTGCCCTATCGCTATGAAGTGTTGGCTACAACACTAGTGTTCTTGAGTGGTTAGGGAAGTCTCCTCTCTGCAGAGAAGATACTGAGATTAGGTAGACTTAGGACAGGGGAGTCATCCTTGCAGATGTTCTGGAGAAAGGCTTAGAAGGCATGTTTCTAGGAAGAACTTCCCTGACTCTGAAGTCATGCTGTGAAATATTGAAAGATGAGAAAGCAGGATAAGTGAAGTTTGGATGAAGGTGAGCACAGGTAGAAGGACAGATTGATGTGTTTTATGTTTAATCTAAATTTACATGTTGAGGGACTTCCCTTGTCGCCTGTTGGCTAAGACTCTGCCTTCTCAATACAGGGGGCTTGGATTCAATCCCTCATCTGGTAACCAGATCCCATGTGCTGCAACTAAGACTCAGCACAGCCAAATAAATATTTGAAGTTACATGTTGAAAGGGACGGAGAATGAAGGCAGAATGACCAGGGGTGAGGGCAGAAGGCCAGTTGTGGGGAGAGAGTTCACAAACTGGGGCAAAAACCATGAAGGAAGGCATCCTGTGAGGTAAATCACAAAAGAATAGTCTGCAGGCTTTTCTGACCCATGTCTCTGTTTCCATGGATAGAAGAGTCAAAGGACTTCATTTTTCTGTGCCTAGGAAATGAAGAAAATAATGAATCTGTTGACATAAAGGTCAACCAGTGGGGTACCCAGTTGGGAGAGGAATGCTAGAATGGAGTTGTACCCACCTTACTGGATGTTGAGACAGTTATTTGTGGGGTTTGTTTTGAAATTTTGTAAAAGATATTCTTAGGATATGTTAGTGAACCTGAAGAGTTGAATGAATGAAGAGGATTCCTTGAATGTTTTCATTAATTGAAATGAAATGTTCAAGTCAGGGATTCCCTTAGGATTTAATGGAGAGCTCCCAAGTCAGGAAAATCCATCAAAGTTCATGAAAATGTTTAACAGATTGTTTAATTTTGAGATATAAAGATTTGACTTACCAGAGTTATTCAACCTTGGATGTTCTTTGAAAGACCAGCACTGCAATGTATTTCCATGGTAACTGGAGTGAAGAGTCTAGTAAGGTTTTAAGGGTTAGTACTACTATATACTACTCAGTTCAGTTCAGTCGCTCAGTCGTGTCCGACTCTTTGTGACTCCATGGACTGCGGCACGCCAGGCTTCCGTGTCCATCACCAATTCCCAGAGATTGCTCAAACTCATGTCCAGTGAGTTGGTGATGCCATCCGAGCATCTCATCCTCTGTCATCCCCTTCTCCTCCTGCCTTCAATCTTTCCCAGCATCAGGGTCTTTTCCAGTGAGTCAGTTCTTCACATCAGGTGGCCAAAGTATTAGAATTTCAGCTTCAGCATCAGTCCTTCCAATGAATATTCAGGACTGATTTCCTTTAGGATGGACTGGTTGGATCTCCTTGCAGGCTAAGGTGTTCTCAAGAGTCTTCTCCAACACCACAATCAAAAGCATCAATTCTTCAGTGCTCAACTTTCTTTATAGTCCAACTCTCACATCCATACGTGACTACTGGAAAAACCATAGCTTTGACTAGACAGACTTTTGCTGTTAAAGTAATGTCTCAGCTTTTTAACATGCTGTCTAGGTTGGTCATAGCTTTTCTTCCAAGGAGCAAGCGTCTTTTAATTTCATGGCTGCAATCACCATCTGCAGTGATTTTTAAAACCAAAAAAAAAAAAAAAAAGTCTCTCACTGTTTCCATTGTTTCCCCATCTATTTGCCATGAAGTTATGGGACCAGATGCCATGATCTTAGTTTTCTGAATGTTGAGTTTTGAACCAACTTTCTCACTCTCCTCTTTCACTTTCATCAAGAGGCTCTTTAATTCTTTGCTTTCTGCTGTAAGGATGGTGTCATCTGTGTATTTGAGGTTATTGATATTTCTCTTGGCAATCTTGATTCCAGCTTGTGCTTTATCCAGCCTAGCATTTCTCATGATATGGTTAGGGTTAGGGGTTAGGGTTAGGGTTAACTCTGCATATAAGTTAAATAAGCAGGGTGACAATATACAGCCTTGATGTACTCCTTTCCTTATTTGGAACCAATCTGTTGTTCCATGTCCAGTTCTAACTGTTGCTTCTTGACCTTAATACACATTTCTCAGGAGGCAGTTCAGGTGGTCTGGTATTCCCATCTCTTTAAGAATGTTCCCCAGTTCATAGTGATCCACACAGACAAAGGCTTTGGTATAGTCAATATGCAGCAGTAGATGTCTTTCTGTGTTTCAAAGTTCTCCAAGCCAAGCTTCAAACGTGAACCGGGAACTTCCAGATGTTCAAGCTGGATTTGGAAAAGGCAGTGGAACCAAAGATCAAATTGCCAACATCTGTTGGATCATAGAAAAAGCAAGAGAATTCCAGGAAAATATTTATTTCTGCTTTATTGACTATGCCAAAGCCTTTGACTGTGTGGATCACAAGAAACTATGTAGTGGTACTCAACACTAAAAAAGCTTAAGATCATGGCATCTGGTCCTGTCACTTCATGACGAAAAGGAGGAGAAAAGGTGGAAGCAGTGACAGATTTTATTTTCTGAGGTCTAAAATCTATGCTGATGGTGACTGCAGCCATGAAATTAAAAGATTCTTGCTCCTTGGAAGGAAAGCTGTGTATTGAATACAGTAAACAGAGTATTGAAAAGCCAAGACATCACTTTGCAGACAAAGATCCATATAGTCAAAGCTATGGTTTTTCCAGTAGTCATGTATGGATGTGAGAATTGGACCATAAAGAACGCTCAGCACTGAAGAACTGAAGAACTGATGTTTTTGAACTGTGGTGTTGGAGAAGACTCTTGAGAGTCCCTTGGACGGCAAGGAGATCCAGCCAGTCAATTCTAAAGGAAATCCGTCCTGAATATTCATTGGAAGGACTGATGCTGAAGCTGAAGCTCTAATACATTGGCCACCTGATGCAAAAAGCTGACTCATTGGAAAAGACCCTGATGCTGGGAAAGATTGAAAGCAAAAGGAGAAGGGAGTGGCAGAGATTGAGATGGTCAGATAGCATCACCGACTCAGTGGACATGAATTTGAGCAAACTCTGGAAGATAAAACTTCAAACTCCGTGAAAGACGGGAGCCTGGTGTACTGCGGTCCATGGGGTCACAAAGAGTCGGACACAACTTAGCGACTGAACAGCAAAGCCAGTATATAATATCTTCGAATTAAGTCCTCAGTCTTATAAGCAGGAATATTGAGTGGATTAAATGAGTAAAATGACCTTCTTACATTTTCTGACATGTCTACTCTACAAGCAGTGAGTGTAGGTTCTTTCCTACAATTTTTATTTATGGCTGTGCTGGATCTTCAGTGCTTTGTTCAGCCTTTCTCTAGATGCAGTAAGCAGAGGCTACCCTTCGATGTGGTACGCAGGGTTCTCATCACGGTGGATTCTCCTGTTGTGAAGCACAGGTTCTAGGCATGCAGGTTTCAGTAGTTAGGGCTCTCAGGCCCTAGAGCACAGGCTTAGTAATTGTGCAAGGGCTTAGTTGCTCCATGGCATGTGAAATCTTCTCAGACCAGAAACTGAACCCGTGTCCCCAGCATTGGCAGGGGGATTATCCACTGCACCACCAGGGAAGTCCAGGTGTAGGCTCTTAAAACAACTCTCTGGATTCAGATCCCAGTTCTGTCACTTAGACTGGAAGTGATTTGTGGCCAATTAGTACCTTTCCTGACTCAAGTTCTCATCTGTAGAATGGACATACCAGAAATTCCTATTCATAATATTTCTGGAAGAATTAGATGAATTAATGCCTGTAATGTCTTTAAACTTAGTGGGTGGCCTGTAGTAATCACTTAAAATTTTTCATGATTATGAATATTGGTAAAATTGCTTTGACTTTCTTTCTCTGTGTATTAAACTTTTTAAAACCTGGAAAACATTTAAACATTTTATTACTAAAACTGTTGGTTGCTTAGGAAAAAATATGTGACTTCACTGACTAGGATGTTGGGAGGGCAAATCTGACATGGTGTATGCAAACGTGTCTGGTACATAACTTCATTTTTTAGCATCCAACAGAGAAAGACACATGACACACCGCATACTTGCACACGAGCAAATGATCATTGAGATCTTTATAAGGATTGCATCAATTGGGAAAAATTGACATCTTGATAAAACTTGTTTTTAATATATGAGTGTAATATAGTCCTTCATCCATTTGGGTTATCTTTAGTTTATCTCAATATTACTTTAAGAGTTTTATATATAAATATTTGACATATTTTTGTGAGGTATAGTCTGAAGTACTTGATTTCAGTTATTTTAAATGGTCTCTCGTTTTCAGGTTTTATCTCCACCTTTTTGTTACAGGATAGAAAAGTGAAATTTGATTTCCAACATTGACTTTGTATCTATCAACCTTGGTAAACTTAGTTATCTTAATTTTTATATGAAGATTATTATTCCGGATGTTGTATTATATAAACATATTGTCTAGGAATTTTTTTTTCTTTCTTATTTTTCAGTCCTTATACATTTTATTTTCTTTTCTTGCTTTATTGTCTTGGCTAGAAACACCAATCAGAGAAGGCAATGGCAACCCACTCCGGTACTCTTGCCTGGAAAATCCCACGTGCAGAGGAGCCTGGTGGGCTGCAGTCCATGATGGGGTCACAGGGAGTCAGACACAACTGAGCGACTTCACTTTCACTTTTCACTTTCATGCATTGGAGAAGGAAATGGCAACCCACTCCAGTATTCTTGCCTGGAGAATCCCAGGGACGGGGGAGCCTGGTGGGCTGCCATCTATGGGGTCGCACAGAGTTGGACACGACTGACATGACTTAGCAGCAGCAGCAGCAGCAGCAGCAATAACACCAATACAATGTTGAAGAGAAGTGGTATTAGCGAACATTCTTTTCTCATACTTGTGTCTTTTTCAGAGAGAAAGCTTTCAACATGTTGCCCTTAATGATATATTGTTTTCTGTAAAGATGCTTTATCAGCTTCAGGGATTTACTGTTTATTCCTATTTTGCTGAGATTTTTTTTATCATGAATATAGGTTGAGTTTTGTCAAACTTTTGTTTTTGTTCATTGAGATCATCTTATGGTTGTTTTTGTGTTCTTCTGTTTTGGTTAATGTGTATTATTATTGTTGATTTTCAAAGATTAAACCAATCTTACATTTCTGAAATGAAACCAGCTTCATCATGCTATCCAGTCTCCTTATATATGCTGGGATTTTATTTACAATTTTTTTTACTTACGATATTTGCAGCTTTAATCGTCCGTGAGATTGGATATATAGTTCTTGAAAATTCCTGATAGTGTGAAGGTTATTCTAGACTCATACAATAAGTGGGCAGTATTCTCTCTCATTATCTGCAGTTTGTGTAGACTGTGTGTCATTACTTCAAGATTTTATAGAATTTTCTGGTTAAGTCTCTGGGTCTGAAGTTTTCTTTCAGGAAAGATTGTAATCAAATACTCGGTTTCTATGGCATATATAGGTCTGTTCAGCTATTCTATTTCTTCTTATATCTGTTTGCATATCATTTTCTAAGAGTGTGTCCATTTAAAAATTTCTGCTTTTTGATGTAAAGTTGTTTATACGAAAAAGATCCTCTTATCGTCGATGACAGTGGAATCTAGCGTTGTCCACTTCTTTATGTTTAAAATTCTGTTTTCCCTTCTTCTTGGCAGTCATTTATCAATTATATTATTCTTTAGCAAGAACTGTCACTACCTTTGTTAGTCTCCCTGTTGCTTGTTTCCTTTTCCATTAATTACTACTCTTATCTTTATTACTTTCTTCCTTCTACTTTCTTTGAGATTAATTTGCTATTCTTATTTTAACTTTTTAAGGTAAATGGCTAGACCGTTTATTTTCAGTCTTTCTGTTTTCCTAACATAAGCATTTAAAGCGCTACACTTTCCTAGGTGCTTAGCTCTGTGCCAAACATTTTGGCACTGATATTCATTATTAATTCACATTTAGTAAAAACTTGCTTTCTAATTTCTGTTTTTATTTGTTCCTTCACGTGAAGTATATTGCTTAATTTCGAAGTATTTGAAGATTTTCTACCTATCTTTTTGCTCCCATTATTTTTTTAATATAAATTTTATTTTAATTGTGCTCTTGGTTTTTAACTGCATTGTTTTATGGTCAGAAAATAGAGATCTAACAGTGAGCACCTTTTTGCCATTCCACAGTCTAATAGTCACCATTGCGTTTAGCATCTTCCCAGTCAGTTCAGGAACCTCTTAACCTATGTTCTGTATCTCTTCTTTTTGACATCTGTCTACTCTTGGTGATGCCTTTTAAGTCCTTGTCTGGGCTGTCTTGCACGACTCTATTTTCTGTGGTGTTTAAAATCCTGTTTAATTCATGCATGGAGGTCTTAACTTTCAATCACTGTGTTTCTTTTTAAAGTTTTACTTGCTTTGTTTTTGAATCTTATTGGTCGTTTTTTACAATCTCGTCCTTGACTATTTTTAAGCCTTTGTTTTATGACTTTTAAAGTATTAAGCATTATTATTTAATGTATTATGTTTGCTGTCAGTATTTGAGGTCTTCTATTTGGGGTTTTACTGTTACTTCTGATAGCTCTTACTCATGATGCTGTGTATCCATTTATATTTTACTGTTTTAACTGTCTATGAGCTCATAATCTGTGTGTGTGTGTGTGTGTGGAGTATACTCAGATATATGGGTTGATAATGCATTTCCTTAGAGAAGATTACTGCTCTAGTCACTTTGGGGTGATTCAACCTGGAATCTCTTTTTTTAATTAAATTTTTGCTGAGGTTTTTTTAAAGTATACTGGTAGCATAAACTTGGATGATAAATCCAGGTACCAGCATCATGACACAGAGAATTCTTTGCATCTATTTGTATATGGTAGATTTGATTTCCTTTCTTTTCATCCTTTTCCACTGTGTCTTTCTACTTCTCTCTCTCAATTCATCCTTACCCTGAATATGTAAGTTTTATGCAATGTTCTTCTACTTGAATCTTCTTTTGTGGAAGCCCTAGGCTATATTTATCTTATGCCCCCCATGCAGTTAACAGATATAGAAGTTCAAAATTTTAATATCTGGCAGAAATTATTGGAGTGAAATTGACTTTGGAAGTTGGTAACCTCCAGAATTCTTGCAATACATTATCTTTTATACTCTATTGTTTTCTTATTTTTAAGTTGGTTTATTGGTAATTTCTTTTTTTTTTTTCAAGGTACTAAAATTATTTGTCTATGATTTTATTTAGATATTATTTGATATCAAGGCTATTTTCTTTTTAACTACTTACAAACCATACCACATCAGACATTAATGTACCATCTCTGCATCCTTGTGCAAAGATATTTGCAGGTTAAATTTCTTGCCCTGGCATAACAGGAGCAATTATGGATTCCATAACATTTTCTCAAGTATTGTGAAGTTGCCTCCTAAGAAGTTCTGCTTGGAAGAGAATAGTCAGGAATGGACCTACATATATGCAGAAGTTTTGATGAACTTAGTAGTGCAAAATATTTAATTTTTATCTTTAAAAACTATAAACAAGGGTTTTTTAAAGACAAGGTAAACAAACATAAGTGTTTGCAACAAATATGACAAAGAGCTGATTTCTTTAGTTTCCAAAGAGATTTTGTTTGAGGAAAATATCCAGCAACAGAGTTCCAGGGAAAACAAATAAGCAGTAACTTCTTTGTGTGTATATGTGTGCATGTGGTTAAAATATGCAAGAAATAGAGCTATTTTTTTTAATAAACTTAAGGTAAAAATTTAATTTGAATACTAAGCTATCTTTCATGTGTTACCGGAGCTGTTTTTTTAAATTTATTTTTAATTGGAGGATAATCAGTTTACAATGTGTGTTGGTTTCTGCTATACAGTGTGAATCAGCCATAGGTACACTTATGTCCCCTCCCTCCTGGACCTCCCTCCTATCCCCAACCCCATCCAACCCTCTAGGTGATCACGGAGCACTGGGGCTGAGTGATACAGCAACTTCCCACAGCTATGGGGGAGTTTTACGTATGTTTTACCATATGTAAAACGTATCTACCATATGTAAATATCTACAGGTATTTACCATATGTAAAACAGCTATCTGTTTTATTATTATTTAATATTATTATTATTC
Source organism: Capra hircus (assembly GCF_001704415.2). NCBI lineage: Eukaryota > Metazoa > Chordata > Mammalia > Artiodactyla > Bovidae > Capra > Capra hircus. Next base: position 11,857,956 of record NC_030828.1, on the reverse strand, counting down.
CCATTCTGTGGAGAAGAAATTATCATTCAGATTGATTTGAAAGATTTTCCTGTCTTTCTCAGCTTTTCAGAGATAGAGCCTGAACTCAAATTCATGCCAGTTTGCTTGTAAATTTTCTTAAGTATTTTCTTAAATAGTTGCCCCTGGCAAGGATATAAACTGAATATCACTGATAATCAAAATGACAACAGTCATATTAAAATGTGTTCAACTTTGCTTATAACTTAAGGGCATGAGATAGCAAATACATACATACATGCGTAGTATTGTATCTCCCCGTAGGCAGTCTTTAACAAGAGATTGAGGGGTGAGTTGATTTCTCCTATATTATTCTATTTTTTATTGAGTATAGTTAATTTACAATGTTATGTGTGCATTTATATGTATTTTTCAGATTCTTTTCCACTATAGGTTAATATAACATACTGAGTATATTTCCCTGTGCTATATAGCAAGTCCTTATTGGTTACTTGTTTTATTTATAGTAGTGTGTTAATCCCCAAATCCTTACTTCAGCCTTGATTTGCTCATCTGTAAGAGGGAGGTAATCCTTACTTGAAAGAATTATTGTTAAACATTACAATCTCTCTCTCTCTGTATGTATATATGCTGCTAAGTTGCTTCAGTCATGTCCGACTCTGTGCGACCCCAGAGACAGCAGTCCACCAGGCTCCCCCGTCCCTGGGATTCTCCAGGCAAGAACACTGGAGTGGGTTGCCATTTCCTTCTCCAGTGCATGAAAGTGAAAAGTGAAAGTGAAGCCACTCAGTCGTGTCCAACCCTCAGTGACCCCATGGACTACAGCCTTCCAGGTTCCTCTGTCCATAGGATTTTCCAGGCATATATATATCTATATATATATCTCTGTATATATATATATCTATATCTTAGGACAGTGGCACCTACTAAGTGCCCAATAACTATTATAAATGGCTCTGCCCAACTCCCCTGATATGCCCCCCCAAAAAGATAACAGAAATAAATCTTTCATCTCATTTATTCCTAGCACAAGGCAAGGCAAAGGGTCAATAGACAGACATGTTAAGTGAAGATGCCTGGAAGAGTACTCTAGACACTCATGAGCTCTCATCAAGGTAGTGCATTTTATGACTACTTTCTAGGATTCTGGAAGGATTTCCACAGCACATTCAGTCCCACATCTCGTATTTCCTAGATCTCAAGTCAAAACAGACAATAGATAGGACAAAAGGAGCCAGAGTCCCCATGAAAATGGTATGCGGCAATATCCCCCGCGTGATCGGTGGGTTGGCGGTGTAATGGTTTATAGCCAGAAGCTCCGTAGCCCATTTTCAGGCCATCATTACCCTTCTGGAGTCAACGAGTCTGGAAATTCTAAATATAAGTTATTAGAAAAACACAAGAGCACTGTAATAATAGCCTCCCGTCTCTAAATATTTACTGGCAAGCATGTGTTAATTGAGAGAGAAATATTGACTTTGAAGTGACCTAACTCACCTTTCATTTTGAAGCTCTGCGTTCACAGAGCCACATGACAATATTGCAGTGTTTAATCACTGTTGAGAGTCAGAGTTTTCTCTTAAGTACTGTCGGTTCCAGGAAGGCAGAGTCACCAAGATCCAGAGGAGCTGGATGGCAATTGGTCTGTGACCTTCACCTCAAAACTGTTTTCCAGTGTCCAGCCATTCTGGCAGACTTCTACATCCCAGTTTTGAGAAGCAACTTCTCCAATAGACCTTTTTTCTTGTGTGTAACTAAGAAATAAAAACATGGCAAAATGAATCGACCGCTTTCCTTTAGCACCGGAGAAAATGACATGTATGTGGTTTGTCTGCAGCACATTTAACTGGACGGTCCCATTCCTCTCATTCCTGGCCTGTTTGATACTGGCAGTTGCCACCATCACATTGTATTTCATTCCACTCCGGTACATCATTTTAATCTGGGGTAAGTTTGGCACGGTCCTTTTGCTAGCAATCAATTCCAGGTAAGAACCAATTACTCATTTTTAAGTGCAGCTATAAACTTTAAATGTGCTTTTGTTGGCAATTAAACATGAGATTAAGAAAAGCATTTGGGGATCAAAAACTTCCAGGACCTCCCTGAAAAGGCCAGTGGCATGAACGGTCAGCACAGATACTTATAGGCCTCTTGCATAATTGCAATCAAATAAAAATGTGATTGAACATGCTATTTCCCTTTGGGCTTTCAGAGTCATAAATACTCCTGAATAATATACTGTTGTGGCCCAGTAACTTTCAGGAAATGCTGTTATTCAAATAGTGAGCAAACACCTTGTCCGGCATGTTGTATAAAAGTATATCTAGCCACTACTAGGCTGCTCCTGACATTTCATCTCCCCTGGAAGGAAGAAAAATAACTTAACCCAATACTTAAAACCAGAAGCAGAGAGGTGAAAGGGAGGGGCGCACAGTGGCCACCTAACCAGTGCCTGACAGGAAAGGGAAAGCTATTATTTACCAGGGGAAACGGTAAGCCTATACAGAGTCCAGCTGCTTTTTAAAGAGTAGAAACAAAAATGGCACACTGGAAATAAATTTCAGGACTGGACTTACTACTCAAGCTAACAGTTGGAAAAATTACAAGAAGCTTTGTGAATATTTGTGTCTGTTGCTGGGTGGGCACTGGGTTAACATAAGGAGAGTGTGCTGCAGTTAATTAACTAAGCAGTCACCCCTCTTCTGGAAGAGTCTCTCACTTCTGGTTTTCCATGGCTTGGCTCCTGTGACGACTACTCAGTTCTTGACCATAGGCATCTATAGGGATCTGCAGGTGTCAAGAGATTCAGGGAATCTACAAATATGTGTGTTGAGAGGCATTCCTCTTTAAGCAAAAGCTGAAAGCCTGCAAATACCAGGGTGAAGGGGAGCTATAAAATATTTCTAAGACCATTAATTGTAGACCATTTCCAAAGAGAATCCACAAAGGTAGAATCCTGCTGATGAGAAAGGCCAAACCTGGACATGCAGAAATGGGAAAAATCATAGGAGAAATAGAATAACTCATAACATTTCAGAAATAGAGCATAATCCATTCATTCTCTGTTTTGTCCAGGAAGTGAAAATTCTATCACATAAAGTTTCTCTCCTTTGTAACAAGCCCAAGAAAAGGAAAAGATTTTCTAACTTCCTCTTCAGGGGTCCATTTTAATACTCAGTAGTGCTCACTATTTGAGGAAGCTCTCATACCCATGCTTAGTTTTTATTCCTCTGTTGTGTTTTTCACTTTTAGCACACTGGCCCATATTTGACCCTTAGGAAAGAGAACATGGAGCTTTTCAAGGGCCCATTGATTAAAAAGGAATATGTGTTTTATAAGAAGCATTTTCCTGAATACTCGTATACTGAATGTTATCTGTATAGACTGAATAATCTCATTCTTTCTTGCTTTTTTTTTTTTGTACTAGTTTCTCAGTCCATTTACTCTCCACATTTAAAACACAGATCTTGAAACTCTTTATGATCTGTCCCTAATGAGAATTTGATCCAAAATTACAGTCATTTGGCCAGTGTTTTCCTCATTTTTAAGATGATGTAAGACAACAGCGTGGTCAGCTTGGTAAACACCATTGCCCATTATTTCTTCATCCTTCTGGAAGAGAATGCTTTCCTGCACCTCACCTTAGACAAAGAAGACCACACTGTATTTCATCCTTAGAGTGTCCATTTCAGGATTCCAATCCCTCTTTCAATTTACTCCTAATCCCTTTGACCTCTAGTTTTATCCTCCAAGTTCTTGACAGCTTTCAAAGTCAACTTTTTGCATCCACTTAATGAGACATTGCTCTATTTATCGTTCAGCTGATGAATGAAATTATGAAATAGCATCGAGTTTATGATGCTCTCCTGGACTGAAAGTAATCCTTTGAGCTTTATATTGTCTCATTCGTTAGTTTTAGATTCTAGACAGAGGTTTATAGTTTACTGATGAGTTTACCATAGATAACGCAGTCAGAAGCCTTGACCATCACATTATCTCTTGCCTCTTCTCATCATCTAAAACCTGCTGTACTATCATGGAATGTATTCTGCCTTCCTATCAGGACTTATTACTTTGCAGGACAAGTTAGTTATTAGCTAGAACAGACCCAGGGCTTTCCTTTGCACGTCTCTTACATGACCATATTCTTGGCAGAGAATTTAGCATATAGAAGGAAACTTTATATGTTTGAATTTCTATTGTTCCCTTTAATCTTATTAAGGCTCAGAGGACTATTTCTTTATTCTTTTCAGGATGGAAATGAAAAAAAATTATGTTCATTGCCAAACTGTTTATAGTAGTAAATTAATTTAAAATAATCAAAAATGTTCAATAATAGAGAAGTGATTTAAGCACATTATGGTAAATTTACCCAAGGTACACAGTAAAAATTACGTTTGAGGGGAAAATGATTATATGATGATATTAAATTATATTACATTATGATATATTTTTATGATACATTTACATTATGATTTTTGTTGCTTAGTCCATAAGTTGTGTGTCTGACTCTTTTGCAACCCCATGGACTGTAGCCTGCCTGGCTCCTCTGTCCATGGGATTTCCCAGGCAAGAATACTGGAGTGGGTAACCACTCTCTTCTCCGGGGGATCTTCCCGACCCAGGGATCAAACTGGCCTCTCCTGGATTGGCGGACAGATTGTTTACCTCTGAACCACCAAGGAAGCCTATATTATGATATTACATTATATTTTTAATAAGGATATTTTATATCCATGTATATTGTGATCACAAATATGTTGAATGTACCTATATTATATAACATACATATTTGTATTTATTTTGCAGCCCAGTTAATACAAGGCAAGACCTTTTGCTCTTTGAATATGATTCATTTTTAAATGCACAGCTGAAGGACTAAAAAGACTTTCTTATTCTAAGTTACTTACTCATTTTCATTGAGTCCTAAAATAAGTAGATAAAAAATCTTCAAAAATTTTTGTTCACTGTTTTTAATCTTTTGGAACAAAATTATTTAACTCTATGTTCCTCTAGAGTTACATACATATTCTACTATATTTCCATATTCTTTACATCCAGATAACATTTTTATATAAATATTTCTTAAGTAGCACAATTATTTAATATAAGCCTATGAAAATAGCCTAATTTCATGATGACCATGTACAATATTCCTTGATTCACCAACTTCACTGTAAGGTTTTAAAGGACAAGATACTTTCTGTCCTCTTTACCATGTAATTCCTAGTGAAGCTACACAAAGGTAATAGATCATTGGTGAGTACTTTGCAAATAGTTTTTGAGTGGATAAGTCTGCAAGTTTAATACCTATGATCTCAGAGATGGCATTTTTTTTTGAGCCTGCCACCTCTCTTATTTGGGAGCATAATTTTTGAAAATTAAGTTAAAAGTTGTTTTAGAGGAATATCTAGAATTTTCTCTAGGAAACTGTAAATTTTCAGTACTGAATTTTGGTAATTTATTTGTTTTATGTATTTCTAGAAGGCAAGGCACCTTTGAGGATTCGATCCCACATAGGTTTTCTGTATGTTTTGAAAGGTTTCCCATATTCTTTCCATTCTGTTCTTCATCATAGATGCTCTAAATATAGCTTTTCAGTTCTGATCTGAGCCACTTCTGGTTTTCTCAAGTAGATTAAGAACACCCCAAGCAGATTTTGAGCATCTTAAAAGAAACTATGACTTCTTTAACTTTGTATCTCCATTCGATAGCACAATATATCTTACATGTAAGACGCTTGACACAGGAGCAAGCAAGGACCCTCTGCGCACCTCACCCACCCCCACCGATATATTGCAATCAGGGTTACATGCCAGTCACTCATACAGAGTTGTATCCAACTCAGTTTGAAGAGGTTATTCCCTACTGGCCATATGTGCAAAGCAGCCGTGTAGTTCTTCATCTCTCATTCTCCGTTGTTTTTTTTTGTTGTTGTTGTTGTTGTTTTTAAACTGGAGGGATCTTTCCAATCTACTGATCTATTCTGTCTATGATCATTAAATGATAATGCCTTTCCCAAATGTTAATCCCTTGGTATTTAAATTCCACTTTCTTTCTGTGTCTAAAAGAAAACAGAATAAAAATTCATATCATATATGCCCTATTTGTATTGTTTAGATTTAAAAATCTAAAGGTACCTGCTACTGCAGAAAGACACAACTTCCAAACTGGGTGTGTGATAACGTTCTGCCAGTATAAAGATTCTGCCGTCACCACCTTCTTTGTTTTCTTGGCTTATTGACATAGACAGTAATGATGGTAGCCCTCTTCCTTGTGGGGAAATTCTAGATTTTGGAACGCTTTGTGATTCTCCTTTCAACCCATGGTACTATGTAAGGCAGGCCTCTATTATTCAAAGTTTAATATAAAAAATCTGAGACACAGATGAAGTAAGTTGTCTGAAACCACGCAGCTAATAATCCATGGTGAAACCAGACTGGGTCCCAGCTATGCCCGTCCCCAAGCCTTCTTACTTGCCCCATTGCTCTTCAGAGATGACCAAGCGATCTCTGCTGCCATGTTGGCACTCGCTTTCACGCAGTAGACAATACGGTAGAATTACTGACATTTGAGCCTGTGACACCTTAAAAAAGATAAGGTGTGGTTTTGTAGCATGCAATCTGAATTCCTTATAATTTTCAGCCTAACAAAGTTTTTCAAACAGAGACTGTCGGAATGCTTTGTGGACTTCCTTCTGCCCTTATTGGTGCATTTGAGCTACTGGGCAGGTTTGTAATCTTCTCAGTGACTAAGAATGCAGTGTTTTGATCAGCAGTGATATTATCCCTGCCTGGCTGTTCATTGTAAAGACTCCAGATGCTCACAGTATATATAATTAACAATAGAAGATATATCTCTTCTCAATACGTCTTTGTCTCCCTTCATCATTTTGCCTTGTCTGTTTTCTTCTGCCAAGAAGCCCATGCTACAATTAAATGTCTTTAGAATAACACAGTGGAGAGCGTTTTAAAGGAACACTGGGGGAAATTTTAGCTAGAAACTTGGAGCTGGCTGTGGGGGCAGAGAAAAAAGGAAGGCACAGCGAGGCTTTGACTTGAGAAAAAGGGGGTTATTCACAGGAAGTCCTCCCCGGCCCAGGCAACAAGCCACCCTTGACTTAGGAACCTGTCTGGCTTCCATTTGCCACGTGGATGTAAATCTGACCCTCTTAAAGAAACCACCAGGACTTCGGCATTGTGTCAGGTATAAGGGCATGCAGAAAGTCCAGTTCCTAGATGAAAGCAAAGTAATATTTAATGAAAGAAGAGAAACATCAAACCTTTTCTGTGTTGTGGACTGTTGAATAGGTAAACCTTACCTTGACTTCGGCATAGGCACCAGTGGGAGAACACACCGTGAGCATTCAGCATTGTGGGGGTTGACGAGGACTTAGTTATGGTCCTTGATAGCAAGCACTCTGTAGCCAGACTTCAGGCGGCCACCTTGTCTTTCTGCTTCTAAAAGACAGCACAAAATGCAATTGACGCGTGGTGAAAAGATCACAGTTTGTGAGCTCTGGCTATATAGGCACACCCCTGCTCCCCGAAAGAGCTCTGAGCAGCAGAGTAGGAAACCAAGCTGGTGGAGAGGTGCCTCCCTCTGGGGAGGGAGCTCTGGGCAGAGCTCGTCCTGAACACGCCCGCGTGCCCCCACCAAGGACAGCTTAAACGTTTCAGTTCAGTCGCTCAGTTGTGTCCGACTCTTTGCGACCCCTTGGACTGCAGCATGCCAGGCCTCCCTGTGTCCATCACCAACTCCTGGAGTTTACTCATACTCATGTCCGTTGAGTCAGTGATTTAAACATCTTACCCTCTTCTAATTACCGTTGTCCTGAATCAGCACGACTCCATGGCCTAGCCAAACCCACACACCAGCGCTGTGGTCCATAAATTAAGCTAGCAACCAGAGTAAGATAATTTTCCAATAATAACTTTTCACAGTTTTCTGCAGCATCAAAGTACGACCAACATGTCAAGTTCTGTTCTGTAGCGAGAGAAGGAAAACCTGTGAAAATGAGTTGGAAGGGGGGAGATAGATTTCTTGCGGGTTCTTTTTAACAACAACAGAAAAAACAACTCCCACCCTCCAGCTCCCACTGCTGCCTCTGGTCCTCAGCTCCCAAGCAGAGACTTGTTTGGGCTAATGAAGGCCTTTTCCCATCTGGGACATTCGTTTTCCTAGGCGAGGAGGCTGTTAATCAGCGTTGTCCAAAAAAAACCAATGAGCTCCACAGTTTTAGTGTGTGTTTCTGCCGCCCTGCTGCTGGGCCTGTAATGGGATTTTCACAGCTGAAGAAGGCACAGCCCCTCTCCAACGATCCCCCCCTTTCTCCCTCCAAGAAAAGACATTTCTGAATGATTCCACATGACAGCAACGGGTGCATGACTTGAGATCCAGTGATTATTTTCACACTAATTTTTACTTGTGAATGCTTCTCCTCCCCCAGTCGGGTGACTTTTTAAAGATGGGTAGACAAATGGAGAGAGATCAACAGACAAAGAGATCTCCTGATATGTCTGTTTTCCAGGCATAAACAAATTCACTAAGAAGCTTCGAAACCCCTATGCCATTGACAATAATGAGCTTCTGGACTTCCTCTCCAGGGTACCATCTGATGTTCAAAAGGTACGTAATCAACAGCCACCACCAACCGGGGCCCCAACCCCAAACTGTGGCCTGCCCACCCTGCCCCCGAGCCAGAGGAGGAGGGGGCTGTGCTTGTGTGAGTCACTGAGATAACGAATCAGAAAATCCTTCAGGAGGCCTGGCTGGCAGAGAGCTGGCCAGCAAAACCTTTGTCCAAAGCATGAGATGATAGGGGAAAATTATCCTGAAAAAGAGCTACTTAAGAATGATCTGGAACTCACACTGCGAGGCTGCAGTATGGGCAGGTTTGTCCTTTTTCTGACTGTTTGCCTCCCCAAAGAGGGTCAGATGGGCTCAGCAAGTGGGGACACAGGAAACCCAGAGCCGGGGGAGGCTTGCCCATTTTCCTCCTCTTCCGGATGGCAGGCATTCTCCAGGTAGTAGGAGACAAGAGGATTATTCTTTTGATCTGTGTTTGCCCCGATTATCTCCCAGGCCTCCCCCCTCTCCCCTTCTGTCTGAAGACCTAAGAGATGCTGAGGACAGAGCTCCCACTTACTCCAGTACACATAAAGGCAGAGACGGCGTGCGATAATTTGAGGTTAATCAGAAGCATTACTCACGGGTAATGGTCCCTTAGTCCAGCAGTGTCCCGTTTCTGTGGCTACGAAGAGATTAAGCAAGGCAACAGCACCAGAAAGTCTGTAGAGCAGCCTCTTCAGGCATCAGGCTGGTGTGAACCCAGAGGCGGGGAGGGCAGACACAGGTAAAGATCTCTCTAGTGGAGAACAGAGGTCAGAGAATAGGTAGCTGGGGAAACAGTGGCATGGAATACCATCAGGATGATCAAAGACGCGATCTGTTATGATGTGAGAGAATCCCTAATCAAACATCAGTTCTATCCTCAGGCCGCTGTACCGTAATTCATTTCCCAGCACTTCTGGGTGGAGTGCAGAAATGTAGGGTTGACAGGCCTTGGAGAGTTTCTTTCCCTTTCACTCTAAGTTCTAGAGATTAAAACAGACTCTGTGTTGCTTTTTTTTTTCCCCTTTAACCTTCATTTAATGATATAATTATGTATTAAAATATATTAATATGAATTTACTGGTTAACATTGCATTACAGGATTGTGAAATAGTAACTTGGCCCCTGTTTGTTGTGCCTTGAAGATTGACAGGCATATCATTCCCTGGGGGACCTTCACAAAACAGCTGTAAGGAAAGCATGCCTTTTTCACGTATCTGCTTTCCACCAAGTGTAGCTCAGCTTGTGTGATGGGGTAGGATGTCCTTGGGGAATTTGGCACAAATACTCAAAATAGTGAGCACATGTGGTCTGTGATACAATACTTTACACAAAGCCATTCCACAGTCAGCCTATCCGAGCCCAGACACCAAAGCGTTGTGATTGCAACGCACCATCACTTGAGTCACAATGTGCGGTTTGTGCCTGCATCCTTGAAGAAAGGAAATTCCCAGCAAGCACCCCCTAAGGACTGTCTCTGCTCAGTTTGGGGACCAGCCCTCAGCAAGGTCATCCAGTTGGCGTTGGCATGAAGACTGAGGATGCAACAAAAGAGCATTCAAGGGAAATGCCCAGGAAGCTAGTGAGATCTGCGAGTATCTCCAAGAACACTTGCTAATAACACAATAGGCAGTTTGCCACTGGGGACTCCCCACGTGCTCGTGTTTGTCGCAGATGTTTTAGCCATTATACTGTAAATGAAATCCATTTTTAAGAGAAATCTTTATTAGTCTAGGGGGTATCCATTTCAACATTCTTTCCCTCTCTGGCAAAAGAAATGGATATAATTGGCAGAAGTTTTTTCTCCCCAAGATTTTAGATACTTTTAAATGAATAATTCGTAGTAAGTTGCTGTATCATATACTAAGATAAACATTCCCAAGGGGCCGTTATCAAGCTCTTTCCTGGTCGAACACGGGCACACACACAACTGAAATCTACCAGTGCCCCGAGAGCAGGTAGAGACCCATGCATCTCGTAAGAAAAATCTGCTTTTAATATTTTGGTTTCAAGAAATGATGCATGACTCTTCAAATCCTTCCTGCAATTAATCCCTCCATGTTCCTGTGTTTAGAAAATGATTCATTACCTTTGAACCTTCCTTCCTTTGCCGGGCTGTGTCCTCGGGGAGCCATTAGCACGCTGTGGTGAGCTAGGGTTACCTAACCGCCAGCGTCACGTCTGTTTTCACAGGTGCAGTACGCGGAGTTGAAGCCGGGCAGTAGCCAGAGCCCTGTTCGGAAGAAGCGCAACGCGCTCTAGGACACACACGGACTCTGGACACCAGCAGCCGATGGCGTGTTGGACTGATGGGACTGGTGTTCTCTGTCGTTTGGTAGTAGCCGTGGTGTTTTTCTGAAACGCATGCCATGTCGAGCCCTGTCTTTATCCTCCCTGTCTTCATGGCATAGATGCACGTGCCCACGGGCACATCTGTGTGCAGGGGAAATCGACTTTGCATCTGGAGTCAGCACCGCAAAAGGAAACACTCCAGAGACTATAAAAGACTAACATCCCTTCTTCCAACGGGAGACTAAAGTAAGCTTCCAGGGGTCTCAGCACCCTCCTTGAGAACAGCAGGGTGCCACTTGGATGCGAGCATGACTTTGAACTTGTTTTCACATCTCTAACAGTTTCACATCAAGATTCAGTTACCTTCGCTCGCACCCCCACCCTCCTTTCAGACGATTGCTTTTTTTTTTTTTCCCTCTGAGTTAACAAGTCCTTGATAGCCACCATCTACCCAAATAATGTATATTATCAATAAATTTTTTAAAATTATTACCTGGATCATCCCAGTTCTTCGGGGATCTTTCAGCCATAACAACTGAAGACCTAGATGTAAAATTTCAGTAAGCTGCTTAGTGCTGGATGCCAGCCTGCCTCCTGGTCCATTGCTGGCAATGGATGCTCTAGAGTGTTCTGAGAGGTCAGTCGCCCAAAACGTGGAGTCAGTGAACATATTTGGGTGCTTCAAATAGCCACTTCTTCTGATGTTACTTTTTGCTTATTTCCCAAATGTAATCTCAGTAATATAGCTTGAGAAAGAGGAGGGGGGGTGAATGAGTAAATTCTGAGAGTATTTAGAAAGACAGACGGAGGAGCAGGGGACCAATGAATGCGGCTGCTTGTCTGAATGTCATAATCCCTTCACTTGCCTGCACTTTTAGGAAAGTAAAAATGGTGTAGCAATCCACGTGGATCTTTTGTTCCTAAGCAAAATAAGCTATACATAATAAAAACATATAACTCAGAACCCCATTCCTAGAAAGGTACGATCCCCAAAGTCTTTTTGAGTATACACTTTACCATTTCGCTGTAACCTCCTCCAAGTAAATATCCCAGTTTTTGTGCATATATAAAATGAATGCAAATATCTTTCTGTTAAAATGATATTTAAGTTGTGAAGACTATATTTTGTTGACACATACTTTGTATGTGCAGTTTTATATGTATATATCTATAAATATATGTATTGTAAAGAAAAATTGAAGTAAAACGATCTGATTCAATAGTGAGTTTTACTATCTTTTTTTTTTTTTTTCCTCTCTCTCTCTCTCTCTCTCTCTGGGTTGTAATTTAATAATCTTCAAACAAAATGTTTATGAAAAATGCCAAAGATTCTAAACCTTATCATCCTGTGTCTGTTTTTCTTCATATTCTATCTTCCTGGGTTGCTTTCTCACTGAGCCAGATTTCTGCATGATTTGATTTACTTCAAGTTAATGAAGCTGGCTGAAAAAGAACCTTGCAGAAATTATAAAAGCTCCAGTAAATCTCTGAGTTGTACATACAATAGATATCCAAGAACCTCTTTTGTTAAACCAGTTACTCAATCTTCTGTGTAAACAATGCCTCATTGTCTCACTCCCAACTACCATCCAGTTTATCACAGTCTGTCATTTTGTAATGACCTAAGTCAGACATTTTTAAACAGACACGTGAGATCTGATCAGTCATGTGAATGAAAACTTTCAGCAGCAAAATAACCCCTTATTTATTCAAAAGTGGAACCAGTACTTTATTGTTGCTCTTTTCTATAGAATCTCAAAATGAAATAATTCGCCCGAAAAGGAGGCGTCATTAGTTAGGCTTGTTTCTTCTGTAGTCCGATTGGAATTTTCAGCACTGAGTTTAGGACACAAAAAGCAGCTGAGATGCAAAAGCAAGGACAGAATCAACCTTTAATAACTTTGTATGGAAAACAATTGTTAATTGATTAAGTAGTAATGGGATGCTAAAAATGAATGTTATCTGCAAGTGAAATGTTAAGATCCATACAAGTAGTCAAACAATATATGAAAGATTTGGGGATGCTTTGTAGATAAGGTTTATGGGTTATAGTTTTGTCATGTGATAATTAAACATAATTTAGTAGGAATATTGAAAGCCCGACCAAACTCTCCTGGGTCTCTTCTCAAGCCCATTGAGAAGCTCAAGCTCACAAGCCCATCCCCTGCCCTGCCTGGATGTCTTACGGGCATCTCTTCCTCAGCAGGTTGGGAATTTAGCATTACTCATGTGTTCAGGACCCCGAACTCCACAACTTCCTACTAGCTTTGTTATTTCCCTTACTGGCACAGGCATCTTATAGGTTGGGAGGCCCCTTGTTGCTGAGGTCTAAGTTGTATTCGACTCTTTTGCAAGGCCATGAACCATAACCCTCCAGGCTCTGCTGCCCATGGGTTTTCCCAGGCAAGAAGAATATTGGAGTGGGTTGCCATGTCCTCCTCCAGGGCATCTTCCTTGGCATCTTTTTTTTCAGTCCTCATGCCTTTTTCCTGCCTCCTAACCTATACAATCTGGTAGATCTAGTGTTGGCAAGTTATCTTGTCCATTTCTGATCACAACCACCCAAGCCTCTGCCCAATCTGAGGCCTCTGTAACCTCTCACAAGTCAAGGTAACTGTGCCAATTACTTTACGCCAGATCAGTCTTCATCAGTCTATTATTTTCCCTTGAAATACTTTCTCCCCAGAGAAAGTATTTCTTTCCAGATTAATTCTACCTGCCTTCAAAACATTCGAAAGTCCCGTGCCCACGTATGCTTTATTATTAGTTTCTTTGCTGTGTTGGAGTCCACCATTGTTGTCACACCCCCTCATCTTACGTGTTTCTGGCATCGGCTGTATTCTGCCATGACTCCTAATTACCAGGGACTTTAACTCCCGCCTTCCTCTACTGGGTAGCCCATCCTACCTGGCACCTAATAGACACTTAGGAAATACATGATTAACAGATCAGGTTATAGAGACCTATTCTTTCTCTGCCCTTTCATGTGTGATTCTCAGAGGGCTGAGCTGGATAATTTAGTGTGGTCTATCCCAGGAAATAATTTCTTTCATTAAGTACACAGATTATGACATTATTTATAAACTCTGGCTGTGTTAATTATAAGCTTTTAAATTAAGCAATGTCTTATATTTGCAGAAGTCCTTACTTCCGTGTCAATGGGAAATATGTTTATAATCAAAGCTCTCTTGGTTCTCTTCTTAAGCTCAATTTTTTACTCTCTTATCATTGAACAAACATATTGAATGCTGATGATACACTTGAATGAAACAGAGAACCTTCCCTTAGTAGAGCCAGACATTAAATGGATATTTTTAAGCAGTATCATGGCATTACATTCTCAGATTCAACTTTTAAGAAGAACATTCTGGCTGTAGTGGGGACGTTAGTAATTATGAATGCCCAGAGAAGAGCCAGTTGCAGGGCTGTGTATAAGCTGATGGTAGGCTGGACTTTCAAATAACAGTACCAGAGAAAGAAAAATACATAAGTGAAATTGGAGAGAAGTTCAGAGATTAAAGTGAGTAGGATTTCTCAGTTTTATGACTGTGGGTGAGGGAGGGAGTAGATAGATCAAGGATGGTGCTCAGTCCTCTTGTCTCTGGATCTAAGAAGATGGTCTTGCCTTTGACCAAGAAAGAATTATAAGAGCAGCCAGGGAAGGAACTGCAAGAGCCCAGCGTTAGATAGTGTTGAACGTGAGATGCTTGAGAAGCCTCCAAATGGCAATGTCTAAGAGGTGACTGGATACATGAACATGGAACTAAAAAGAAGAAATGCATGGGACTTGTACATGTAAGGACCAGGAGTCATAGAAAATGAAGTTACATGCTTCAAGAGATTGAGCTGAACACTTATAGTCATATATATATAATCTTTACATATAGATTAGTTAGCAAAGACTGTAAATAGAATAGAATTAAATAGGTAAGCAGTGAGCACACTGTCATTGAATATAAGGTGAGAGCATGTTTCCAGAAAGCAGGTGTGGTCCCTAGTGCTGAATACCACTGAGATCCTGTAGGTTGAGGAGAATATGAGCTTAAAATGATGTGGTAGTCGAGAGGACCTTGGCAATGAGTCATAGTGGAGTAGTAGGAAGAGATACCAGGTAGGGGTTGACGTGTGGATGTCTGGATATGGAGATTGAACGGAGGTAACTGAAAGTTTCACTGCAAGAAAGGGAACGAGAATAGAGATTGGGAATGAAGGAAAGTTTACAGAAAGGCTGTAATAAAAAAAAAATTGCATGTGTCATGAACTCAGTGTATATGCATCAGCCACAAAAAATTCCTCAGGATTATGAGATGAAGTTGATTGTGTTGTTGCTTAGTTGCTAAGTTGTGTCCGACTCCTTTGCGACTCCATGGACAGTAGCCCACCAGGCTCTTCTGTCCATGGGATTTCCCAGCCAAGAAGACTGGAGTGGGTTACCATTTCCTTCTCCAGGGCATCTTCCGAACCAATGATCAAACCTGCATCACCTGCATTAGCAAGCGGGTTCTTTGCCATTGAGACCGGGAAGCCCTGAAGTTGACATATTTATTATTTAAAATTATTTTCTGTCAAAACCCACCTCTTCTTTATGTAGTATTCAGTTCAGTTCAGTTCAGTTCAGTTCATTTCAGTCACTCAGTCGTGTCTGATTCTTTGCGACCCCATGAATCGCAGCACACCAACTCCCGGAGTTCACTCAAACTCACGTCCATCGAGTCGGTGATGCCATCCAGCCATCCCATCCTCTGTCATTCCCTTCTGCCGCCAATCCCTCCCATCATCAGAGTCTTTTCCAATGAGTCAACTCTTCACATGAGGTGGCCAAAGTACTGGAGTTTCAGCTTTAGCATCATTCCTTCCAAAGAACACCCGGGACTGATCTCCTTTAGAATGGACTGGTTGGATCTCCTTGCAGTCCAAGGGACTCTCAAGAGTCTTCTCCAACATCACAGTTCAAAAGCATCAATTCTTCGGCGCTCAGCTTTCTTCACAGTCCAACTCTCACATTCCATACATGACCACAGGAAAAACCATAGCCTTGACTAGACGGAGCTTAGTTGGCAAAGTAATGTCTCTGCTTTTGAATATGCTATCTAGGTTGGTCATAACTTTCCTTCCAAGGAGTAAGCGTCTTTTAATTTCATGGCTGCAATCACCATCTGCAGTGATTTTGGAGCCCCCAAAAATAAAGTCTGACACTGTTTCCACTGTTTCCCCATCTATTTCCCATGAAGTGATGGGACCAGATGCCATGATCTTCATTTTCTGAATGTTGAGCTTTAAACCATTAATCTAGCTTTTATAGCAAAAGAATTGCTGAAAAATTGAGATAGAATATTCTCTGAAAATATTATGAGTAGTCAATTGATAATTGAATAGAAGTCAAGGGTGACTTCTAAAGAATGGCTTAAAGCACATTACCTGTTTATATAGGTCTCCTTGTATAAAACCTGCCATTCTGTTCTGGCATTTTAATGTAATGATTTACATGGAGAAAATGGATGGTCAAACACATCAGAATTGTTAACATTTTATAGCACTTATCAAATGCCAGATACTTTCTAAGTGCTTTAGATGTAATAGCCCATTTAATAATTTTTAAAAAGCAACTATGATATGCTTCTAAATGCTTACTTAAAAAAAAACCAGAGTGAAGTAAGCCAGAAAGAAAAACACCAATACAGTATACTAACACATATATATGGAATTTAGGAAGATCGCAATGACGACCCTGTATGCAAGACAGGAAAAAAGACACAGATGTGTATAACGGACTTTTGGACTCAGAGGGAGAGGGAGAGGGTGGGATGATTTGGGAGAATGGCATTCTATCATGTATACTATCATGTAAGAATTGAATCGCCAGTCTATGTCTGACGCAGGATACAGCATGCTTGGGGCTGGTGCATGGGGATGACCCAGAGAGATGTTATGGGGAGAGAGGTGGGAGGGGGGTTCATGTTTGGGAATGCATGTAAGAATTAAAGATTTTAAAATTTTAAAAATAAAAAACTAAAAAATAAATAAATAAATAAAAAAAAACCAATCTTCTGCAAACTGTTTTAGAAAATAACAAAAAAGATTACACTTTTCTACACATTTTATGAGGCTGATATACTAGTTACCCCCAAACACAAGATGATACAAGAATGGAAAATGACCAAAATCCCTTATGTACATAAATGTAAAATTGTGCAAGATATATAGGCCTTTACACTGAAAAAAAATTAATAAGAGGTGGAAGATAAACGAAAGGATTCATGAGTTAAAAGTTCAATATATTAAGATGTCAATCGGTTGAATATAAGCCTGATAAAAATTAGAAGATTTTTTTTTGCAGGAATTAACCCACTGACTACAAAATATATATAGAAATGTGAGAGTTCAAGAATAGTCAAAGCAGTCTCACAGGTAATAACTCTAGCAGATGTCCAGATGTATTACAAAGCTATTGTAACTAAGACAATGTGGTATTGGCACAAAGGTAGACAAATAGATCAAAGTAGAAAAGATGAGAAGTAGACCCACACATATTTGGTAACCTGTGACCTAATTTATGTCAAAGGTAACATATTTGTAGTGCATAGGGAAAAGACCCTTTTGAAAAATGATACTGGGTCATTTTAGCATCTGTGTGGGTAAAATGAATCTTGATCTCTTCCTTATACAATTTATAAGAATCAATTCCATATGAGTTTGCAGATCCAGAGTGAGTGAAGTTGCTCAGTTGTGTCCGACTCTTTGTGACCCCATGGACTATAGCCTACCAGGATCCTCTGTCCATGGGATTTTCCAGGCAGAAATACTGGAGTGGGTTGCCATTTCCTTCTCCAGGGGATCTGCCCAACCCAGGGACTGAACCCGGGTCTCCCGTGTTGTAGGCAGACACTTTACCGTCTGAGCCAAAAGTGGATGGCAAAATAAAGATTTCAGAAAAAGATGTAGGAAAATACTTTCACATCTATGTGATATGCAAAAATTTCTTCAACTGGAGACGAGATGCTAATCATAAAGGGAAAATACTGTTAAACTGTTGATCATTACAATTAATCTTTTCCTCAAAAAATATGATTGAGTGTAAAGATAAGCCACAAAGTGGGAGAAGATAAGCAAACTCTACCTGTAATCTGACAAAGGATTCTTATCCAGAGCACATAAAGATCTATAATGAAAAGGCAGATAACCCAGTAGAAAAATGTGCAAGAGGCTTGAACAGGTACTGTTATAAATGAGCCTATCTAAATGGCCAGCAAATATATAGAGAGGTGCTCAACATCATTAGTTATTAGACAAGTGCAAACTGAAATCACAAAATGATACAAGTGCACATAGTCAGAATAACTAAAATGGAAAAGTACAGCATCTATTAAAGCTAACTGTGTGCATACCCTATGATCTTTCCCCCAGTTTTGCTCTTAGGTATACAACCAGTAGATACGTGCATGTTAATAAAAGACATGCCTAAGAACATCCGCAGCAGCACTATTCATATAATTCCAAAGTAAAAACAGTCTGCAAACATACATATGTAGTATGTATAAATATATATACATGCATAGGCAATCTCTGACTTGATCATAATCTGTGACTGACTCTACAGTGGAATACACAGAGAAATGAAATAAATAATAGTGTTACGTGCAACAACATAGGTAAATTTCACATTTTGTTAACAAAACAAGACACACGCACAGATAAAAGCAATGTACGATTTCATTTATATGATGTTCAAGAACAGGGAAAATACATCTATGGTGTTAGAAGTCAGAAAGCTATGGGTATAGTGACTGAGTGGACTGGAATGATGCTACTGGTCAATTGTTTTGGTTTGAACTCTCGTTACATGAACTTTTTGTTCATTTTGTGAAATTCCCTGAGTTTATGACTAATGTAATTTCCTTCATGCTTCCTAAAAAGAAAAAGAAAAATGATGAAGCATGACAATTTTATCCCTAATTTACAATGAAGAAAGCTAAGGCCAATCACTGTTAAAATATTTTAAACATCAAAAGAACCTATTCCCATAAACCTTTACAATTGCTTAAGAGTTGAGAGTCCTTTTGAACAATAAACCCAAAAAAGATAGTTCCTACCTAATCTTTTTGCTTTTGAATATTCAATTTCACCTTAAATCAACCATCAATTTTTTTTTGAATCTTTATAAACAAGACAACTAAGAATGGCTTCTAACTGATCATATGCTGAATCATTAAAAAGTTGCTTTACATGAGCAAGTTCAGTTCAGTCACTCAGTCGTGTCCGACTCTTTGCGACCCCATGAATCGCAGCACGCCGGGCCTCTGTCCATCACCAACTCCTGGAGTTCACTCAAACTCATGTCCATCGAGTCGGTGAGCAAACTGACCAACCGCAGGCGCCTGGGTTCCCCAAATTTTTACCTCTTTACAGTTTGCGCTTAGGTTCCTTGAGGCTGGCATCCTAGGACATCTCTTATATGAATCATTCATTTTTCTTCCTCTTTTACATATTAAAGCTTATGAGAAAAAAGATGATGGAGTTTTTTATAGTTGTTGTTCCATAGGAAGGCTACGTGTCTTCTTTCCCATAGGAAGAAAGAGAGATGGATGATTGACAGATATATATAGAAGATAGAAATCAATAATATAGTTGATAGTGTATGTATACACATATATATGCATATATATGTATGCTGCTACTGCTAAGTCGCTTCAGTCGTGTCCAACTCTGTGCGACCCCATAGACGGCAGCCCACCAGGCTCCCCCGTCCCTGGGATTCTCCAGGCAAGAACACTGGAGTGGGTTGCCATTGCCTTCCCCAACGCATGACAGTGAAAAGTGAAAGTGAAGTAGCTCAGTTGTGTCCGACTTCTAGTGACCCCACAGACTACAGCCTACCAGCCTCCTCTGTCCATGGGATTTTCCAGGCAAGAGTACTGGAGTGGGGTGCCATTTCTTCTCCTATATATATATATAGTTGAAATGGAAAACTTTACTTTCTTTGCTCAGTAGTTGGAGGCCTACAAATTAAACTTACCTAACAGATTTACAGGAGAAAGAACAGATTTTAACCATGTGTGCACAAAAGGCAGATCACAAAGAAATGTGACTCAAAGTGGGCAGTTAGAGTCTGGGGCTTAAGACATAAAGGAGAGACTTGTGGACACAGTCAGGGAAGAAGAGGGTAGGATGAATTGAGAGAGTGGCATTGAAACATATACATTATCGTATGCAAAATAGACAGCCAGTGAGAAATTGCTGTATGATGCAGGGAGCTCAAATCTGGTGCTCTGTGACAACCTAGAGGGGTGGGAGGCAGGGGACATGTGGGGCTGATTCTTGTTGATGTATGGCAGAAATCAACACAATCTTGTAAGGCTATTATCCTCCAATTAAAAATAAATTTCAAAGTAAATTAAGAAAATAAGAAAAAACAATTTGGGGCTTAAACACCGTCTTAAGGGGTGAAGGGAAGGAGGAGAAAGTCATGTAAAATGGGAAGGTAAATGACTTGTTAGAGGGGGGAAGAAAGGATAAAACATGGAAAACTAGCGACTTTTAGGAAAAATAGACGGGTCCTCAGTAGGAGAGAGGGATGGGAGACAGGATGGTTTTGTGACAGTGTCTCTCTAGGTGTAGTGTCTTCTCATTGTCCCTGGTGACAAGAGTCTACCTTCCTACGTTACTCTTGGGCTGCTGCTGCTAAGTCACTTCTGTCGTGTCCGATTCTGTGTGACCCCTTAGATGGCAGCCCACCAGGCTCCCCCAGGATTCTCCAGGCAAGAGCCCTGGAGTGCGTTGCCATTTCCTTTTCCAATGCATGAAAGTGAAAATTGAAAGTGAAGTCGCTCAGTTATGTCTGACCCTCAGCAACCCCATGGACTGCAGCCTTCCAGGCTCCTCCGTCCATGGGATTTTCCAGGCAAGAGTACTGGAGTGGGGTGCCATTGCCTTCTCTGTACTCTTGGACAGGGAATTTAAAACAATTCAGTTCTTTTTAGGAGTCTCTGCTTTTAGTCAGATAAAGGAGTTCAGGAAACAATTTCATCTGTTGATTTTCAAATGCTCTCAGCTCAAAATAATTTGTGTGTCACAACTGTATATTCTGGACTCCTTCAATATGTACATACACACACACATATAGTCACACTTGTTTGTGAAATTTTACATATCTCCAAAAATTGACCCAAAGATTCCAATTAAGAATCCAATAATCGTGTTTTCAGGCAAAATATTAGAAGTTTGTCTCTTGCTTGGTTTGGAACCTCAGGGTACAGCAGCGTTTTTCTAGGAGCCAAAATGGTAGGCTCATTGCCAGAATCCGACTCATTCACTTCTGATCCAGGTTTTCTCTGGGAAATGTTTTATAGGCTGAAAAAATCCTAAAATTTCAGTTGGTTTCCCATTCATTTAATTTATTACAATAGCAAGCTTCTATCACCCATGTATTTTCGTTATTAGATCAAAACAACTGGTTGGAAAAGTGAAGACACATGAAATCATTTGTTTAACTGCACAATAAACAGCTGCCCCAACTGACTCAGAGTGCATCTGCCCGGCAAGGCTGGAGGTGAGTTTGCTTCTGTTTGGGCATTTTTATCCCCAAAAGGCCCACACAACTTAGAGAAGCAGTCCAGCCAATAAAAGGTAACAGAACAAGTGGGACATTTCTGGCACACTGAAGAGAGACCACAGATTTTTGTTTTTTCAGTCGAGGCATGAATTGCCTGTATGCTATTTACATTGCATGCGGGGCTGCACCCAGCGTGGAAGTTGCTAGACCAGAATCTGGTATAACAAGTGGGAAGCGCCACCTCTGATGGGAGAAAGGGTTGGACGTCAATGGTCAGGGACAGGCGCTTTAGTCTGGCAACACCATCACATCTGGATGGAGCTGAGCTTACTTGGGGAGAATACACAGGTTCCTGTCGTCTCAAACTCTGAAAGTTTTGCCCTTGCCTATATTTACTGACACCTTTCAGTGCAGCAATGTTTACCCCAAGCAAGTGTTACCTGGCATATGACTCAGTAGGAAAAAATACCTTATCATATAAAAATTACTATTTCTCCTTTTTCATATTGTCTGTACTATATACACCTCCTCTGGGGGCCCAGAAGGTAAAGTGTCTGCTTGCAATGTGGGAGACCTGGGTTCGATCCCCAGGTTGGGAAGATCTCCTGGAGAAGGAAGTGGCAACCCACTCCAGTATTCTTGCCTGGAAAATTACATGGATGGAGAAGCCTGGTAGGCTACAGTCCATGGGGTCGCAAAGAGTCAGACACAGTACTATATATATACATATAAATATATATAATATACTATGTATATTCCATTTGATAATCATCTGAAATGTTTTTGCTGAATATTCTTTTCTCTTCCAAAGCATTAATAAAGATGTTTGAACAGGTCAGCATGTAACATTGATCCCTTCAGTCCAGTTGATCAGACACTTCTTTTAAACTAGATCCAGGAGCATTTATCACAATTACAGTCTTAAGAAGTGATTGGTTTCAACTAATCAGTCTGTAGTTTTTTTCAGCAAATTAAACTTAAAATTGGAGCTTTGTGAAATACCACTGAATCTTCTATACTGATTTTAAATAGCAAACAGACCTCGTGGTCTTCTCCAGATAATTCCATTCACTGAATATCCTCAAAATGAAGCTTCATAATTGATAGTAGTAAATTTGCTTTTAAAACCCTGGGTATCCCAGTAGCTACTGTTTCTTGATGGTCATTGATATTCAAGGCCCTTAGAAATCGTAGTTTTAGTCAATTACAAAGATATTTTGCATAATTAACAGGGTCTGTCTAGGCCTAGGGTTTTGATCTGTGCTTCAATTCTTGATTTTACCTGAACCGCTTTGAAAGGTCCTGGTTAGGAGGTTGGGAGCAGGGGGCAGTGGTGAAAACTCTGAGGTCTGGGTCATTTTAGGACTATTGACTTGAAGGATAAGGTTTCCTGACAGCTCTTTCCTGTGTTTCTTATAAATGGTAACTTGGTCAAGCTGGCCATTTCTATCAAGTATTCATATTGACTGTTCCTGGGAAAGATTTCCAAATGAATAGTGTCTCATTCATTTTAATAATTAATGCCCCCTTTTCTCCTAACCCTTAGATTTCAGCCTAGATTTCGATTATTCATAGTCCTATGGGAACATGAATGCCATGCACATGTTCTCTCCAAACTTGCCGTGAAGTTTTAAACTTTTATCATTTTGCACTTCTCTTCCAATGTCCTGATAAGCTGTACAACTGCTACCTTATTTAATGTGTTTTTCGCTCTCTTTCTCTCTTTTGCAGCTGTCCATCTTCTAACTCAGAGGCAGCAAATATTTCACATATCCTAAAACAGGCAATTTAACATGGGGGTGGAGGGAACTCAGAGGGCTGGTTGAGACCAGATTTGGACTACATCAAAATGAAAACCACTTTGCTTCCTCCAACTGCCTTTCATTAACATTTGACTATTATTGGCTTGGGTGATCTCATTGACCTGGAGCTAGGAAGAGAGAAGTTCAAGTTCACAGCCAGGAACTCTGGTGGTAATTTACTGTATGTCTCTGGGAAGCACATTTATCTTCCTGGAGCCCCAATTTCTCCACTCCTAGATTAGAAATAATAACACCCAAATGATGGGGTTTTGAATAAAGAATATAGAAACTCATCAATGTCAGGCACATATTGTATTCTTTTATTAAATTAAGATATATATATCTGTGTATGTGTGTGTGTGTGTGCGTGCTTATCAGGAGGAGGAAATAGAAACCCACTCCAGTAGTCTTGCCTAGAGAATCCCATGGACAGAGTAGCCAGGCGGGCTATAGTCCATGGAGTCTCAAGTAGTTAGACACGACTGAGCAACTGAGCCTACTCACATGTGTGTATGTATATATATATGTGTGTGTGTGCATATATCAATGGTGCTGTTTGATGAATCTTTACTAATTGAATATCGTTATGAAACCAACATCCAGGGCAAGAAACCTGACGTTGCCCGTACCCCCAGAAGCCTGTGCCTCTTTTCATGACTGTCCCTCAGGGGTACATGCAGGATTTCTCAGACTTGGCACTATTGGTCTTTGGGGCCAGATACTTCTTGGTTACAGAGTGTACACATAGTGTTTAGCAGCATCCCTGGCTTCTGACAGTGAGTTGCCTGTGGTATGTCCCAACTCTGCTAAAATCTGACAATCAAAAATGTCCCCAGTGGTCTAGTGGTTAAGACTTGGCTCTTCCACTGCAGGGGGAGCAATTTCAATCCCTGGTTGGGAACTAAGATTCCACATGCCGTATGGTGTGGGAAACCAAAAGTCTCTAGATATTGCCAAACGTTTGGCATATTGGAGGGGAGGAGGGGCTGGCAAAATTCTGATCTTTATTCCACTAGGGCCTAAGTCCTGAGGGGCCCCTCCTGTGTGAGCTCTCACTTGTTCTTCTCTCTCTTTCCCCCTATGTGGGGACCCATGCATTTGAGAGAAACTCCTGAGTACAAACTACTACCCAGTGGGTTCACTGCCTAGGAGTTCTGAAATCCACATCTTCCCTAAGCCTGGAGCCCCAGATGTCTTGCTTCTCTTCCCATTTCTCCCTAGCTCCTATCAGCCTCTGCTAGTAGAAGTGTAAATTGGTTCAATCACTTTGGAAAACTTTTGGCAGTATTTATTAAGGATTTATTAAGCTGTGCATATGTGTACCTTATGACTACCCCCTAGTTTATTTTGAATGTTTACTTAATACTTTATGTCTGGCCTTTCCCAAAAAGGGATTTGAAGTAACTTGCAACAGACAACATTAATATGTTAATTAACCTGTATATTTTAGTGGAGTATTAAAGTTGAAAATAAGTGAAATTATTTCTTTGATTGGTACTACAAGCAAGCTGGGGAGTTTAAGATGAAGAATAATATTAGTATTCATTGCTTTACAATAAACATTCTTGTTTATAGTTTGAATCAGATTCCAAGTAAGCTCGTACATTTCATTGTTGATATGTCTCTGAAATCACTTTTAAGCTTGTATGTCTCCAATCTGTATGTTTTCTCTCAATTTGTTAAGGAAACTGATCTTTTGCTCTATAACTTTTCTGATCATCTGAATTTATATGATTGTATCCTCATGGTGTCATTTAATTTGCTCTCTGTCCTCCTATTCTCTATAGATGGTAATTGGGAAAATATGTTCTCAGATATGGGCTTCCCTTGTGGCTCAGCTGGTAAAGAATCCGCCTGCAATGCAGGAGACCTGGGTTCAATCCATGGGTTGGGAAGATCCCCTGGAGAAGGGAAATGCTACCCACTCCAGTGTTCTGGCCTGGAGAATTCCATGGACTGTATACTCCACTAGGTCACAGATATAGTTTGCAGTATAAGGGCCTGAAAATTATTAGGTTCTTTTCTTTTATTGTCAAAGTGTAATGTAAGTGACTAATATTAAATGCACCCACTTCAAAGACAAGGATCTTGAATAGACACATTATTAACTAACCATTACGTAAAGAGCCAGGCCACCCCACCCATGAAGTTCTTCTTCTAGAAAGTCCTGGTTGACCCAGATAACTGACCTTTTTGATAACTCTGATTTTCCTTCCCTCTACTTTAATTCCCACTCTTATGTTTTGCATTCACCAATAAATAGTGTAATCGCAAAACCCTAGACACTGCACCCTTGACCCCATTAAAGGCAGAACTTCAAGGTCCATTCTCCCTTTTCTCTCTTTACTCTCTTTCCCTATGACATTGTATGGCCCCAAGCATGCTGTGTACCCTCCAGGACCGGTGAATAATAAATATTGTTTATTTCAAAGTTCCCTGATGGTTGTTCTTGATGTCTGCAGGCATTGTGCAATCAAAATAAAAATCACAAGGGCTGGTCCAGCCGCCACATCAGAAATGTCTATGGGGACTCACTATGGGCCAAGGTGAGAGCTCCCAGAACTTCCTAGCTGATAGCGTTACTACTGATAGACACAAAATAAGGTTTGATGATTTCCGATGCCATTTCATGGTGCTGCTGTACTTTGCCATCAAGAGCCATATCATGTTAGCAATGAATCATTCTGGATCCATTACTTCCTTAGGGCTGCCATATAGAAATATTTCACATCTAGCATTCCTCCTATATGCATCAGCTGTACTTCAAGTGACAGAATCCCTTATTCTCCTATTTGGCTATCCAGTACTGAAATTTTTATAGGAAATTCACGTTTTTCCCCTTTATTCTCCTGTTGTTGTTCAGTTGCTAAGTCGTGCCCACTCCAGTACTCCTGCCTGGAAAATCCCATGGACGGAGGAGCCTGGTGGGCTGCAGTCCATGGGGTCACTAAGAGTCGGACACGACTGAGCGACTTCACTGTCTCTTTTCACTTTCACACATTGGAGAAGGAAATGGCAACCCACTCTGGTGTTCTTGCCTGGAGAATCCCAGGGACGGGGAGCCTGGGGCTGCGTCTATGGGTCCACAGTCGGACACGACTGAAGCGACTTAGCAGCAGCAGGAGCCCAACTCTTAGCACACCAGGCTCCTCTGTCCTCCAATATCTCCCAGAGTTTGTTCAAATTCATGTCCATTGAGTTTGTGATACCATCCAAATATCTTCTCATCCTCTGTCATCCCCTTCTCCTCCTACCTTCAATCTTTCCCAGCATCAGGGTCTTTTCCAATGAGTCAACTCTTTAAATCAGGTGGCCAAAGTATTGGAGCTTCAGCTTCAACATCAGTCCTTCCAATGAATATTCAAGACTGATTTCCTTTAGGATGGACTGGTTTGATCTCCTTGCAGTCCAAGGGACTCTCAGAAGTCTTCTCCAGCACTACAGTTCGAAAGCATCAATTCTTTGGTGCTCAACCTTCTTTATAGTCCAGCTTTCACATCCATACATGACTACTGGGAAAACCACAGCTTTGACTAGATAGACCTTCATCAGCAAAATGATGTCTCTGCTTTTTAATATACTGTCTAGGATTGTCATAGCTTTCCTTCCAAGGAGCAAGCATCTTTTAATTCCATGGTTGCGGTCACTGTCCACTGTGATTTTGGAGCCCAAGAAAATAAAATCTCGCATGGCTTCCACTTTTTCTCCTTTTATTTCCATTATTATCTTTATAGACAAAGTATTAATGAGCTCTAAGTTGGCTTCTGATTCTTTTTGACATGATCTTAATATTTTTTGATAGTTTCTCTTGGTATCTGATATGATAAACTACGTTAAACCCAGCACCTACCTTATTAAGGCCTTAGAATCAGTCATTTCTCCAGAAGTGCTGAGATTTTTTTTTTAGTGGGAAATGGTGTTTCAGGACCACAGTCTGGGTGTCTCACCAGGATTCACAAGATAAAGAACCAATAGGATGTGTGTGTGTGTGTGTGTGTGTGTGTGTGTGTGTGTACGTGCACACATGCACTCCCACATGTGTAAAGATAAAGAATTTGTCCACACAGTTATGGAGGCTGGTAAGTCTCAGATCCTTCAGGTGGGTAGCTGGTGACACAGGTGAGCAAGCTGGTGACTCAGGAGAACCAATAATGTAGTTCGACTTTAGAGGCTTGCAGGCTTAAATCCCAGAAAGAACTGTTTCAGGTCCAATCTGAAGACAGGAAAAAAGCCCGTATTCCAATTCAAAGGCACTAAAGTAGGGAAAATCCTCTCTTACTTAGGGAAAGTGAAAGTGAAATTTGCTCAGTCATGTCTGACTCTTTGCAACCCCATGGACTGTATAGTCCATGGAATTTTCTAGGCCAGAATACTGGAGTGCATAGCCTTTCCCTTCTCCAGGAGATCTTCCCAACCCAGGGATAGAACCCAGGTCTCCTGCACTGCAGGCAGATTCTTTACTGTCTGAACCACCAGAGAAGCCCAAGAATTCTGGAGTGGGTAGCCTATCCCTTCTCCAGGGGATCTTCCCAACCCATGACTCCAACCGGGATCTCCTGCTTTGCACGTGGATTCTTTACCAACTGAGCTATCAGGGAAGCCCCTTACTCAGGGAGAGTTAGCTTTTTTTTTTTTTTTTTCTATTCGGGCCTTCAACTGATTAAATGAAGTCCACCCACATTAGGGAGGACAGTCTGCTTAATACAGTCTACCAATTTTAGATGTTAATCTTATCCCAAATCATTCTTACAGAGACAGCCAAGATAGGACATCCCTGATGGTCCAGTGGTCAAGAATCTGCCTGCCAATGCAAGGGACATGGGTTCAATCCCTGGTCTGGGAAGATTCTACCTGCTGCAGGGCAACAAAGCCCTTCACCGTAACTTCTGAGCCACTACTCTAGAGCCTGGCAGCCACTATTACTGAAGTTTGCCCACCGTAGGGCCAGTGTTCCTCAATAGAAGAAGCCGCCTCAGTGAGAAGCTGGTACACCGCAACTACAGAGTAGCCCCTCTTTCCACAACTAGAGAAAGCCTGTGCACAGCAATGAAGACCCAGCACAGCCAAAAATATAAATAAATAAATAAATAAATAAATAAATCACACCCCAAATAATGTTTCATCAAATATCTGGGTGGCCTGTGGCCCAGTCAGATGACATAGAATTAAGCATCTCATTGGATACTAAAATTGCTCAGTACAACTGAGTTTCTCATTGTTTCTAGCCTTTTTCAATACTAGAAAATGATTTTTCAAATAAAATACATGATAAATTGATGCTAATACTTTCAACTACAGGGTCTTTACTTCAATTCTTTAATCTTACTTCTATGTCTTATTTCCCTCTATGGAGAATCCCAGTTTTCAATTATACCTAATGTAAATTAGAACATTACAAAATTAAGCATGCTCTTTATCCCACAACACAGCAGTCTCAGAATAACAAAACCAGCACTACCATTAATAATATTATTACAGGTAATTATTTATTTATGTAGTTTTTTGTAGTTCTTTAAATTATTGTCTTTAAGTCACATAAAATAGTTCTCTGGAATTATGCCACCAATTGGATACACATGTAGGTTAATTTGTTTTATTTTTTTTAGGGATAGCTTTTAAAATTTAATTTTGTTTTGTAATCGGTAAAATAGTTACTCTCTTCCAAAGTCAAATCTACAAAACAATGTATTATCACCTTCCCCCCAAAGTAACATTTTTTTTCTCTTTCCATCTCATTTGTTGGATTAAAAAAAAAAATTTAACATAAGCACACACAGACACATATATATGCTCCTCTCCTTCCTTCTTAGAGAATTAGTATTCTACTAAACACTTTTATCCAACTCACTTTTTACACTGGAAAACATGTTCTGGAAACCACTCCATTGCAGTATATAAATATTGTATATTTTCTCTTCTGTTTTGCACCTGCAGATATAGCAAGTAATAGTGATTTGGTTTTCTCCATCTCTTGCTTTTACAGATGACCCTGTAATGAGTTGCTCTGCATATCTATCTATAATTTTACCAGTGTTTCTTTCAGACAGATTATTAGATGTTTAATTGATCAAAAAATAAATATATATGTAATTTTTCTAGTTATAGCTAAATCTTCTATACAGTTTTCAATTTTGTCTTCTCCCAAGTAATATTTGGCAATGCTTGTTTCCCCTGGGCTCATCATCCTAGTTCATCTCAGTTCAGTCTCTCAGTTGTGTCCGACTCTTTGCGACCCCATGAACCACAGCACGCTAGGCCTCCCTGTCCATCACCAACTCCCGGAGTTTACCCAAACTCACGTCCATTGAGTCGGTGATGCCATCGAGCCATCTCATCCTCTGTCGTCCCCTTCTCCTCCCACCTTCAATGTTTCCCAGCATCAGGGTCTTTTCCAATGAGTCAGCTCTTCACATCAGGTGGTCAAAGTATTGGAGTTTCAGCTTCAACATCAGTCCTTCCAGTGAACACTCAGGACTGATCTCCTTTAGGATGGACTGATTGGATCTCCTTGCAGTCCAAGGGACTCTCAAGAGTCTTCTCCAACACCACAGTTCAAAAGCATCAATTCTTCGGTGCTCAGCTTTCTTTATAGTCCAACTTTCACATCCATACATGACTACTGGAAAAACCATAGCTTTGAAGTACAAACTGTACTTTGTTGGCAAAGTACTTATGTACTTCATAAGAGAGACATTACTTATGTCTCTGCTTTTTAATAAGCTGTCTAGGTTGGTCATAGCTTTTCCTCCAGGGAGCAAGCATCTTTTAATTTTGTGGCTGCAGTCACCATTTGCACTGATTTGGAGCCCCTCAAAATAAAGTCTGTCACTGTTTCTGTTGTTTCCCCATCTATTTGCATAAAGTGATGGGACTACATGCCATGATCTTAGTTTTCTGAATGTTGAGTTTTAAGCCAACACTTTCACTCTCCTCTTTCACTTTCATCAAGAGGCTTTTTAGTTCTTCTTCACTTTCTGCCATAAGGGTGGTGTCATCTGCATATCTGAGGTTATTGATATTTCTCCCGGCAATCTTGATTCCAGCTTGTGCTTCTTCCAGTCCAGCATTTCTCATGATGTAC
The DNA here is from genome assembly GCF_001704415.2 of Capra hircus. Taxonomy (NCBI): domain Eukaryota; kingdom Metazoa; phylum Chordata; class Mammalia; order Artiodactyla; family Bovidae; genus Capra; species Capra hircus. Next base: position 11,827,640 of record NC_030828.1, on the reverse strand, counting down.
TCTGCATATAAATTAAATAAGCAAGGTGACAATATACAGCCTTGACGTACTCCTTTCCCGATTTGGAACCAGTTTGTTGTTCCATGTCCAGTTCTAACTGTTGCTTCTTGACCTGCATACAGATTTCATCATCCTAAAAGATTGACAAATTTGAATTTTTCCAATCTGGTAAGTGAGAAATGTTATTTTAGTTTAGTCTTAATTTGCATTTCTGTTATTGTGAGAAATGCTTTTCATATATTGAATATCTATTTGCATTTATTTTTCTGTGAATTGTCTGATCATTTCTTTAGCCTGTTTTTATACAGAAATTTTTGTGTTTTTTTAATATTATTACAAGTTAATTACACAGAAATATTAATCCTTCGGTTCATGGGTTTGCAAAGAGTCAGACACGACTTAGCAACTGATGATAAACAACAACAGCAACAATAAACACCTCATTTGTGATATAAGTTGAAAATATTTTTCCCAGTGTGTCATTTACACACAGAAATTGCTTTAATGTTTTTATTTTTAGTAAAATCACTTTATCTATTTTTTTCCATATTGTTTCCAGACTTATAAGGAAGTTTTCCTCATTCACAGGTCATAGAAGAATTCACCGATGTTTTGGGGGTTGGTTTTTTTTTTTTTTTTTTTGACTCTGTGTCTTGTTTTCTAATACTTGATTGATTTTTACTATTATATTTAAATATCTGTTTCCTCCTGACATGGAGGTTGCTGTTGAAAAGTATTTTTCCTTGGAAGTCCAGTAGTTTTACTAGAAAAATCTCTACATGTTGGGTTTTCTAGGGGTATTTTGAAATGTAATATCTGGTCAGTATAGGTTCTGTTGGAAATATCCTGGTAAAATTACTGAGTCATAGGATATGCAAATGAAGCTCTAGAAGATACATGCAATTTCCTGAAGTGGGTGTACCTGTTTGCATTTCAAACAGCATTGTAAGAGAGTTCTGGTGGCTTCATATTCTCTTAAACATGGTGTCTCCACCCTTTTTGTTTTAACCATCAGCTGCGTATGCAGTTGTAGCTCACTGTAGTTTTAATCTGCATATCCCTGATACCTAAAGAAGTTGGGCAATGTTCATACATTTCCTGGACATTTAGATATCCTTTTCTGTTAAGTGTCTATTCAACTCTTTTGCCATTTTTTTCAAAATCAATTATCTTGATTTTCTTTTATTGTTTCATGGAATTTCTTTATGCATAGTCTGGTTATGAAGCATTTGTCAAAGATACATATTGTGAGTATTGTCCTTCCAGTTTATGACTTGCCTTTTCAGTCTTTCATGGCTTGTCAATGGTATCTTTTAATGGATAGAAGTTCTAAATTTTGATACCATATAATCTATTGCTTTTTATTTTTTTTATTTTTTCTATTGCTTTTTAAATTATCGGTGCTTCCTGTATTTTGATTAAGAAATTTTTTTCTACTCCAAAGCCATGAAGATTTTTTCCTGGGTTTGCCTGTGAAAACCTTTATTGAATTACCTTCTCCCTCAAGGCTAAAGTCAATCCAGAATTTGGTTTGACATATAGTATGAAATAAGGTTGTTTCATCATACCTAATTTTTCCAAGTTGATATGAATTGACATCTTATTGTTCACTTTTACTTAGAATTATTTTCCCTGGAGTTTTTATGTGGGGACATGGGTCAGGATAGCTTCGCAGCTATTGTCCAAAGAGATTAAAAAGATGTGACTTTGCAATTTGAGTTCTGCTGCCTCTTCTCCTCCTGATGTCTGGAATCTAAACCTCTTTCTTTCACCCTATTGGCCTCTGTCCCACTCAATTTTGTTTTTCATTCATAGAAGTTTCTGACTCACTAGCAGATTTTGTTCTGGAAGGAAGCTCTTCTATTAGTTTTGAGATTGGAGAGTTCATAGTACCCAGACAGCTCCAGCTTCCTCAGAATTTATCATGTACTCACCTCAAAACTGGAGCATGCAAAATCTTTCTTAGTTTCAGCTACCATCTTTGCATTGCCTGCCCTATGTCCCAGGGTATCTATTTGGATGTTCTTTTGATGTCAGATCCATCAGATACCCCATGCTTCTTCTGTTGACACTATGTAGGTTTTGAAGCCATCAGTAATTTGTCTTCACTTGTTTATATTTTGGGGTTCATGAGGATGTCACATAATCTAGTTTGGATGACATGTTTTGTATGAGCTTTGGTTATGCTATTATAGCTTTTCTGCATGTCTTTATGAAATGATCTGAGAAAATTATATGTCTATAGATTAAAAATAATATATGTAATCTTCCATGTATATATATATACACTTCAATGTATCTATATGTACACTACCTATATATGTAAAGATCTATTTTTATATCTATATCTATATTTCTTTTTCTCATTAAATTTCCCTTCTGGCATGTTCCCTAGTGTACATAAGACCTTAATAGACTTGTAGCCTCTAAGCAGAGACAACAGAGGGGTAAAGAATCTGCCTGACAGTGCAGGGGACACAGAAGATGTGGGTTCGACCCCAGGATCAGGAAGATCCCCTGGAGATAAAAATAACAACCCATTCCAGGATTCTTGCCTAGGAAATCCCATGGACAGAGGAGCCCCGAGGGCTATATTTCATGGGGTTGCGAAGAGTCAGACACGACTTAACAACTAAACAGCAACAATTATTGGAGGGCTGTTCAAAATACTTTACCCAGTTTTCACAATTTTAAAAATTGTAAAGCTCTAGTAAACTTAATCACTGTGTGTTAAATTATGTAAAAGCAGGAAGTTTGAGTACTTGTTATAATGAAAGAAAATAGGAATCTGAGAAAACAAAGAATCACTTTCATCTTCTTTACAAGAGCCAGTTGTTATAATATGAGGGAAGATGATGCAAATATGCAAGAAATGATAAACAACTGCTTTCATATTGTGTATTCTAATGTTGTAGATATCCAAATCTCATATGTAACAGAAAACACCCATTACTGAAGTTCCATAACACATTAGCTGAATTAGGAAAACAACTATTTACAGAGATAAACATTTTGATGGAAATTGGCTAAATGCTACACCCCAGACTATTTTCCTCCCTTCCTTTCAGTTCAGTTCAGTTCAGTTCAGTCGCTCAGTTGTGTCCGACTCTTTGCGACCCCATGAATTGCAGCACCAATTCCTTTACCAATTCCCTTCCTTTACCATCAGTTAAAAGAATAAAGTGAGAATGTCTGGAAGTGTGAAGTCTCCTAGAATTACTAAGAAAGCAGAGTCTCACTGATAAGCAGAAATATGCAGTGAGATTTAATTTCAGTGTAATGTCTCCTCTCTAGGTTAAAAAGGCTAAGTTGCATTGAAGAGAGTCGTGTTGTATTTCTGTGACTGCTGTAACAAATGACCATAAATTTAGTGGCTTAAAGTAATACAAATGTATCTTACAGTTCTGGAGGCTGGAAGTTTGAAATGATCTCACTTGGGCTAAAGTCAAGGGCTCAGCAGGGCTGAGTTCCTCCTGGAGCCTCTAGGGATGGATTCTTTCCTTGCCTTTTCCAGCTACAAGAATTATCAATGACCTCAGACATGCAGATGACACCACCCTATGGCAGAAAGTGAAGAGGAATTAAAAAGCCTCTTGATGAAAGTGAAAGAGGAGAGTGAAAAAGTTGGCTTAAAGCTCAACATTCAGAAAACGAAGATCATGGCATCCGGTCCCATCACTTCATGGGAAATAGATGGGGAAACAGTGGAAACAGTGTCAGACTTCATTTTTTTGGTCTCCAAAATCACTGCAGATGGTGATTGCAGCCATGGAATTAAAAGACACTTACTCCTTGGAAGAAAAGTTATGACCAACCTAGATAGCATATTCAAAAGCAGAGACATTACTTTGCCGACTAAGATCCATCTAGTCAAGGCTATGGTTTTTCCTGTGGTCATGTATGGATATGAGTTTGGACTGAGAAGAAGGCTGAGTGCTGAAGAATTGATGCTTTTGAACTGTGATGTTGGAGAAGACTCTTGAGAGTCCCTTGGACTGCAAGGAGATCCAACCAGTCCACTCTGAAGGAGATCAGCCCTGGGATTTCTTTGGAAGGAATGATGTTGAAGCTGAAACTCCAGTATGTTGGCCACCGCATGTGAAGAGCTGACTCATTGGAAAAGACTCTGATGCTGGGAGGGATTGGGGGCAGGAGGAGAAGGGGACGACAGAGGATGAGATGGCTGGATGGCATCACTGACTCGATGGACGTGAGTCTGGGTGAGCTCCGGGAGTTGGTGATGGACAGGGAGGCCTGGCGTGCTGCGATGCATGGGGTCGCAGAGTTGGACACGACTGAACGACTGAACTGAACTGAACTGAACTGAAAGGCCACTCTGGCGCTGTGGCCCCTGCACCCCTTCTTCCATCTTTCCTTTTAAATATTTTTTTAAAATGTGGACCTAATTTAAGGTCTTCATTGAATTTGTTACAATATTGCTTCTGTTTTATGTTTTGACTTTTTGGCCTCAAGGCAAGTGGGATTTTTAGCTCCTGACCAGGGATTGAATCTCCACCCCCTGTGTTGGAAGGTGAAGACTTCACCACTGGGACCACCAAGGAAGTTCCCCTTCCTCTGTCTCTAAAGCTAGCGATGTTGGGAAGAGTTTTTCTCACTCTGCCATCTTTTCTTGATGTGTTTTCCAAGCCCTTCTCCTATTCTTAGGGACTCACTCTTGTAAATTTTTTGTCCCACTTGGATAATCCGAGATAATCTCCATATTTCAGGCCAGTTGATTAGTGGCTTAATGATATCTACAATCTGAAATCACTTGCCATGTAGTCTAACATATTTTCAGGTTCTAGAGATGAGGATGTAGATATTCATGATGTGCCGTTAATCTGCCTATCATGTCCACTAAGGTTTTCTACTCTAAATTAACCAGTTTGGGTAAGAGTGCATTTCTTTTTTTTTTTTTTCATGGAGATTCTATCATGTAGACTTATTTTCAAAACAGAATTTCTTACACTTGTTACGCCTGTACATTTACACCTGCATGCACACATATACACATGAACACGCTCCTGATTTATTCAGAGTATCACTGAAAAACAAGAGTGTGTGGAAAAAACCCACATCCCATGTATAATGGAACAACATCCTTAATAATGGCCCTAATGCAGCATGAGTTGATATAAAGAACATCAAACTAGGAATCAGAAAGTCCATGTTCTTGACCTAAATCTGACCTTTAATAAACTTTAATATAAAACTTTATTAGTAGTAATAATTCAGAGAAGGCAATGGCACCCCACTCCAGTACTCTTGCCTGGAAAATCCCATGGATGGAGGAGCCTGGTGGGCTGTGGTCCATGGGGTCGCTAAGAGTCAGACATGACTGAGCAACTTCACTTCCCCTTTTCACTTTCACGCATTGGAGAAGGAAATGGCAACCCACTCCAGTGTTCTTGCCAGGAGAATCCCAGGGACAGCAGAGCCTGGAGGGCTGCCATCTATGGGTTTGCACAGAGTCGGACACGACTGAAGCGACTTAGCAGCAGCAGCAGTAGTAATAATTAGGCTCTGTAGAGAGTCATGGGCATTTATTTATCTCAAAGGTATTCTCCACCATAGGGCTTCCCTATAAGCTCAGTGGAAAAGAACCCACTTGCCAATGCAGGAGACGCAGGTTTGACCTCTGGGTCAGGAAGATCTCCTAGAGAAGAAAATGGCTATCCACTCCAATATTCTTGCCTGGGAAATCCCATGGACAGAGGAGCCTGGTGGGCTATAGTTCATGGGGTCTCAAAAGAGTTGGACATGACTTAGTGACTAAACAACAGCATTTTTCATCGTGAAATTCCATTAAGGAGCCTCATGACCAATGAATACTCAGCTCCAGAGGGAAAAGATGGAATGAAGATAAATCCACCCTAAATTTAACAGTTTAACAGAAAAGAAATTCTTTTACATGGTAGTGAAATCAGGTGGCCTTGGCCTGCAGCAACTTGAAGTGAGGCTTCTAATTCCCGGTCAGAGATTAAGGCCAGGTCATGGCGGTAAGAGCGCCAAATCCTATCCCACTAGACCAGCAACAAGGTCCTGGCATTGGCTTTGCAGAAAAAAATTCCCACAGAGATGGAAAGTAGTGAAACCAGTGAAGTGTTTATTAGGAGGAGCAGAGTATAGTATGTGTGGATAGGCACATGGGCGGACCGAGAGAGAGTCTTATGGGCCATTTCCCCTGAGTTTCCTGTGGCCAACCATTTTGATTTGGCTGGTCTTGAGGCCGTCTTTGGTATATCTCAGGAAATTCCCATGTGTGCACATGTATCTCTTAGCCAAGATGGATTCTGATAAAGAGGCTCATGGGTAGTTGACATCACTTACTATGAAGTGACAAGTGATGCCCTCCCCCTCCTTCTAACCTCTGAGGAACCTTTCTACACATGTGTAGTTGGGGAGGTCTCCTTAACTACAAGAATGAGAAATATGTACTATTTTATCTCTTACCTGGGCAGGGCCCAGCCTCTTTCATCATCCTGCTTTTATGGAGTTTCTGCTATTTTGGAGATTCTGTCTACAGAGGGTGGAAAGTGTCCAGCCTGGGGCCCGTGTATCTCCTACCTTAGTAGGGTCTGGATAGGAAGCTCATCTCAGCGGAGTAAGAGCCAAACTCCTAAACTCTAATTCTTGACATTATCACTAATGCTAATTGTTGAAATATTGAATGCGAAATTGCAATACATTCTAACGCAGTTTCTCCACTAAAGCAACGGATGAAATATTTAGGAATTGAACCTAAACAGTGGCACAGGGCACAAAATGTTTGCATTATTTTAAGCTCTTGGCATGGGGTTAGCCAATCTGGTTATGTAACAATACTGCCTCAGTGTTCAATGAAAGTGGACATTGAAATTAATCATTTGATGTCATTTGGGTTCATAGTTCCCCAATTCTCAGTTTCAATTATCAATGTTAGACTTGTCTCCTATAAATTCAGAAAATTACAAGTTGGCAATCATAATTATATAATTCTTTTGGAACAAGCTGTTAAAAAGCAGCTTAAAACGAAAATTTAAACTGATTGGTTTGGGGAATTTTCCTCTCTGGATTTGGGCCATGATTGGATTGATTGGATCATTTTATTGATAGTATATTTAAATTAATAGTATATTTAAAGTCGAATTCCTTCTAACTCACACTCGGAAATGATTATGTCAGAAGTAGAAACCATGAAGCTAGAAATTGTATAATAATAGAAATACCAATTAAGCTGTGAGTTGCCGAGGCAGATTTGAATCTGCTGAAACCTAAAAACAGCAACGGCAACTCATAGATTTTCTTTTCTTTCTGAGCCTGATCTCTGAGTCTGTTTTCTATTAATATCAGTGAGTTGCAGAGAACTAAGTCTGTCGAAGAGGTATTAGGTGTGCACATTTGGGAATGCACATATGCTTTTCAGCAAATAGACAACAGGTCAGGCTAATGAGAAGCATTCGCCTGAGGGATTCATCATGTTTTAATAGGTTTGTCACACTGACGTGAAGGACTACCTTAGTCATCATTTGCCACAAAGGTGAGTTTGTGCAATTTTGCATTTTAGTACTTGATGAATGAAGGGTCCACTGTTGGCATACACTCTTGCCACCTACTATCCTTTCAGATGTAAATTTAGACCTGGATTAGTATCCTGGAGGATTTGTTTTTAATGTTGGACCAAGAGAAAAGTTAACTTCCTAGCTGTGGGAACTGAAGTCAGATAATTTGGCTGTGCCTGGTATTTCTCTGTGGATTAAAATTTTAAAAGTGGGGATTTTTGTATGGATAAAAACTAGCAATTTCATGCAGATAAAGAGTAGAGCAGGGGAGAGAGGGAGTAAGAGAGAGATGCCAGCTGTTTAAGCAATTTGGAAAAGTGCAAGGTTTTTTAAAATCATTATTAGAAATGATACTTTTTTTTGCTAATTTAAAGTAATCTATGTTTAATATGTAGATTTCTGCATTGTGAAGTAATTCCAGGTTATACACGAACTTCATTTGTCTCAAATCCTTTCAACTACTTGCCTGGGTTTCTTGTTCTGTTCACTTCAGTCAGTGTTTCCCCTCCTCTGTATTTAAGATTAGAAGTAAAACACCACTGTCCCACCCACCCTCACCTGCCTTGTCCTCCCACACCTACCACTCCCTTCTACCAGACACAAGACTCCCTTACTCTCTTGGGTCCTACCTACGGGTTCCTGGGCTCCATGTCCTTCTCTTTCGTATGCTGAAATACATCTAGAAATGCTTTCTAAGAAAGAATATGCAGAAGGTAAAGTATTTGAGCTCTTTACCTTCTGAAAATGTATTTATTTAGCATTCGCATTTGTCCAGGGTTCAAAGGTCAGTGCTGGTTCCACAGTAATTCTTCCTTTGGAATTCTGAACGCATCGAGTCCAGCGGCTGACATGAAGTGGGCTCCCTAGCTAACTAATTCAGATTTTGTTGCCAATCTCTTCCCTTTCTCATTAGCTTAGTTTTTTAAAGGATTTTTTACTCCTAATCTTTGAAATCTCTGCCTAGCAATTTCACAAGATTTACCTAGATGTACGTCAAGGCTGTATATTGTCACCTTGCTTATTTAACTTATATGCAGAGTTCATCATGCAAAATGCTGGCTGGATGAAGCCCAAGCTGGAATCAGGTTGCTGGGAGAAATATCAATAGCCTCAGATATGCAGATGACACCACCCTTATGGCAGAAAGCGAAGAAGAACTAAAGAGCCTCTTGATGAAAGTGAAAGAGGAGAGTGAAAAAGTTGGCTTAACACTCAGCATTCAGAAAATGAAGATCACAGCATCCAGTCTCATCACTTCATGGCAAATAAATGGGGAAACAATGGAAACAGTGAGAGACTTTATTTTCTTGGGCTCTAAAATCACCTCAGATGGTGACTGCAGCCATGAAATTAAAAGACGCTTGCTCCTTGGAAGAAAATCTATGACCAACCTAGAGAGCATATTAAAAAGCAGAGATGTTACTTTACTAACAAAGGTCCATCTAGTCAAAGCTATGGTTTTTCTAGCAGTCACGTATGGATGTGAGAGTTGGACCATAAAGAAAGCTGAGCACCAAAGAATTGATGCTTTGGAACTGTGGTGTTGGAGAAGACTCTTGAGAGTCCCTTGGACTGCAAGGAGATCCAACCAGTCAATCCTAAAGGAAATTAGTCCTGAATATTCATTGGAAGGAATGACGCAGAAGCTCCAGTACTTTGGCCACCTAATGTGAAGTACTGACTCATTGGAAAAGACTCTGATGCTGGGAAAGATTGAAGGCAGGAGGAGAAGGGGATGGCAGAGAATGAGACGGCTGGATGGCATCACCGACTTGATGGACATGAGTTTGAAAATCTCCAGGAGATGGTGAAAGACAGGGAAGCCTGGTGTGCTGCAGTCCATGGCATTGCAAAGAGTCAGACACGACTGAGAGACTGAACCGAATTTTTTTCCTAGCCACCTATTTTTTAAAATCATCTTGTCCAATCTGAAGACAGTAGAATGTTCTTTTTTTAATTTAAATTTCTATCTGTCTTCCTGAGTCATCTATTTCTTCCATGTCAGTTCTTCTGTCACATTGCTTGCTTTCCTCATGGGTCTGTGGATTCATTTTTGATTCTTCTTAGTTTGGAATGAAGCATTGGATTGACTGTTCTAGGCAAGAGCTGTGTGTTTCTTCTGCTAATGTGCCTTTGATAGGAAATCTCTGTGAATCTGGAAAGAGGGTGCCTGGCCGCAGTATGCTTTAGTTCAAGTAGGCAGATTCCATTATAGATTGTAAGTCTTCCCAAATTCCAGAGTCAGGAAAACTTTGTTCTGGACTTGCCAATACCACACTGTAAATGTCAATGCCGCTAATAGCTAACACTTAACAGGCACTAGTCTAAATATTTTAAACGTAATAATTAACTAGTCTTCAAAAGAACTGTGAGGCAGTACTGTTATTACCCCTCACATTAAGAAACAGAAGCTCAGAGGGTTAAGGAAATTGTTCAGGGTCACATGGCTTGTAAGGAACAGAGCTGAGCTTTATGTCCAGCCAGTCTGGCTCCAGAACATGTACTACCTTAACTCTCTTTAGAAATTTCATGTATTCTCAAAAGAGAAACTTCCAGCTTATAAACTGAGTCATGCTGGTGTGTGCCTCTGTTTAAACTTCCTGTGAATTTCCCTCTTCCTTGACGCTTTTCCCTTGCACTTTTAATACCCTGTCAGGTCCAAGCTGAGCTATTCGAGGGATGCCAAAGGCAAAGTAATTTCTTTCTCCACTGCACTGGTGTGCTGTCCTGTCCAGCATTCCTCTCCCCCTTGGTCCTGCTGTGTTCCATTCACTGAGACGCTTCTCTTCAGCTTTCATCTGAAAAGATTCTTCCTCTACTCTCTCAGCTCTTGCTTCTTTATTCTCATCCGTACTAGACTTTCATGTTATTAACCTCTCATGACAGGTGAGTCATTCTATCGTGTTCAATTAATCAGATTTTAAAAATTTTTATTTTATATTGGACTATATTACAAAGCTATGTTAGTTCAAGCATTCAGCAAAGTGATTCAGTTATACATATGCATATAGCCATTCTTTTTCAGATTCTTTTTCCATGTAAGTTATTATAGAATATTGAGTAGAGTTCTCCAGTATGTCCTTGCTGATAAAGACAACTATTATATGATATCACTTATATATGGAATCTTCAAAATGATACAAATGCATTTATTTGTATCATAGACTTCAAAAACAAATTTATGATTACCAAAAGGGAAAGGTGGGGGTGGGGTATAAATTGGGAGTTGGGATTAACACGTACACACTGCTATACATAAAACAGTTAATAAGATTTTATGAAATCAGATTAAGCACAAAGTTTTGGCCCTTATCATATTTATCTCCTCAAATGTTATAAAGCAAACTATCAATTAACATTATGATATAATCTTTCTAACTACTAATTAGCTTTGATTAATCCAACTGAGTATAGTAACCAAGAGTGGAATGTATTTTCCTGTTTTCAGTATGTTTAGTCTTAAAATTCATGCTTTGACATATCTAAAAACCGAGGTATATGTATCTGAAGACACTTGAAATTTTATTCTGAATGGGTACTTATTGTGAAAATGTATTCAATTTCCACTAGCTCCATCCATAATTTTTGAATACTGACTAGGGACTTAAAAACTGAGTGAGTCTTCAGGATCTAAGAAAAGAGAAATTATCTGCCTTTTAAAGCCTCATATTTTTGTGGAAAAGTTTAACTCTATTTCACAGGTTTTAGAAATAGGTTTTACTAACATAATACAAATTAATATTTTAGAATTTAAACTTCCTGTTTATTACCTAAAAAGGAACCAATGAAGTCACTTCTTAGATATTTCAAGTCACTGAATATCATTCTTTCCTATGAGAGAGATATCAGTGGAATTTTAGCCAGAAACGTGACTGAAAGTCAATGGCACCTCTTTGCATTTATCACTGCCAGGTTTGCTCTGCGTATTTTTGGTATTCACCATGCATTGTTAACGCTGATTGTCATGTAATTAAATCACTGCTCATCACAAGAGCCTGTTTTTATGCTGAGATAAGCATCAGAAGTCTGCTGCAGGACCCCTAGATCAATAAATATGTTCCCAGTAGGATTACAAAGAGGCTGGGGTTGAGCAGGGCACCAGAATTAATTAGAAATGATTTCTCTTTTTCTTTCTACTTTCAATATATTTTTAATTGTTTTTCCATTTTCAGTGGGCTCTACCTGCCTCAAAAAAAAAAAGACCTGTGCTGATGCTCAGTCACTTCCATCCAGACATCTGTAGAAACTGAGCTCTTAATCTTTTCTACTTTTTCAGTCATATTCCCAACCTACAACTTAGTTTACTGCTAGTGATCCCAGGCTTTCATCATTTTTAAAGAAACTTTGGAACTAGAGATGGCCATCCAATTTCAGAAAGCTACTTGAAACTTCAAACACAAGCTTTGAAATGCAGGTCAGTTTCTTTTTTTAGTTGTCATGTGCTTGATAAAATGCAATGTCCAGTTTTTAGAAGTAGCAATGTATTCTAAAATAAACAAATCCAAGTCAAAAGTGAGTTTTGAAAAACAGAAAAGGAGCCTTCTTGGTCTTCAATCCAGGAAGTACGACATTCTCCCAGTGAGTAGTATGTGAAAGAAGTAGGAACACAGGGCTTGGTCTCTAAACTGCAAAGACTGAATTCTGAGTAACAGGTGTGACCTGTGGTGATGGGCATGCTGGAACAATCAGCTCCTTTATTCTTAATTTCAAGGATTATTAGAATTCCTGGCTTCAGAAATGGGCAGCAGATGTCACTGAGGTAACAGCTGTAGGAAGTGGTGGTGGTGGGGAAAGAGAGGTAATGGTATTCAAAGAGTAAAAGGTGTTGGGACTATTTCCAGAAACTGAGAAACAGCCTTTACATAAAAGGAGAGAAAAAGGAAATAATCAAATATTCCAAAACAAGTAGGAGTAAGTGATCTATTAATGGTGACCCAATGGATGTCACAGTAAGATTCCGTTATCAAGCGCACACAGTCACAGTTGGTCCTTGACAGAGCAATTGAGTGACAGGGTGGTGACTCTGATGCCTCTTGCATCCGCTAGGCTTCAGTAAGCGAATCATGCTTCCATTGTTTCCAGCACCACAAACTGTTTTTGATAGCATTAAAGAGGGCTATCATATCACCTTTTCCACCTGAATTCAGAAACCACCAAGAAATAGATGGAGGAGTCAAACAAATGGAGATAGAAATAGATACTTAATACCATTGTTGAAGAATGAGGCCAAGTGGGCTTCCTCATATTGAACCCCAGAATTAACTAGACTTTTCCAGCCAGCCCCAGTAAGTGTTGGATACCAGAGGCCTCCTGAACATGGGCATAGCCTGCTCCTCTAAGACTTGGGGTGAAGAGGAGCAAACAAAATCCCCATTCTCAGCAGGAAGGGTGATGCCAAAGACAAAGAGAGGAAATGGATCTGAGGGCCTGGCTTCCTTCTTGCTCCCTGGGGAGGGATTTTGATAGAGACTTGGGTCAGAACCACTGCTCTAAACAGCTCTCTTCAAGGCAGTCTCTTCAGCAGTGGCCTTGGGCAAGGACTCTCCCTACAAGGAGCAACTCTATGGACTAGGATTGACTTCAAGGAGATCAGATCAAACCAGTCAATCCTAAAGGAAATCAACCCTAAATATTCATTGGAAGGACTAATGCTGAAGCTGAAGCTCCAATACTTTGGCCACCTGATGGGAAGAGCCGACTCATTGGAAAAGATCCTGTTGCTGGGAAAGAGAAATGGCAAAAGGAGAACCGGGCAGCAGAGGATAAGCTGGTTAGATAGAATCACCAACTCAAGGGAAGTGAATTTCAGCAAGTTCCAGGAGCTCTGAAGGACAGGGAAGCATGGCCTGCTGCAGTCCATGGGATCGCAAAGAGTTGGACAAGACTTAGCATCTGAACAACTATGGACTAGGAGGTTTCTGGTGGCTCAATGGTGAAGAATCCATCTGCTAGTGCAGGAGACATGGGTTCATTCCTGGGTGGGGAAGATCCCCTGGAGAAGGAAATGGCAACCCACTCCAGTATTCTTGCTGGGAAAATCCCATGGACAGAAGAGTCTGGAGGGCTACATTCCATGGGGTCGCAAAGAGTCAGACACAACTAAGCAACTAAAAAACAACAACTATGGACTAGAAGACATACATATAGAGATTTCTGCCAGGCAGGAACTGGATCTAGTCCATGCTTTCAAGGAACTTATAGTCCAGTATGAAAAACAGAGCAATAAATAAGCAATAATAACTTTTTAAAAAGAAATAATAACACAAATGATCAACTTTCTTTTCTAGTAAGTGAAGCATGTTGGTGTAAACTACCTGGCTCCAACCTAACTTTCCAGTCCTACACAATAGCAGTCTCCCAGAAACGTGTTTGTATGTGAATGTGTTAGTCAATCAGTCGTGTCCAACTCTTTGTGACCCTATAGACTGTAGCCCACCAGGCTTCTCTGTCCATAGGATTCTCCAGACAAGATTACTGGAGTAGATTGCCATTCCCTTCTCCAGATGATCTTCCCAACCCAGGGATCAAACCCTGGTCTCCTCCATTGCAGGTAGATTCTTTACCATTTGAGCTACAGGTTAAGTCCTTAGAAATGTGCTTGATTCCATTCAAACTGCACTGTTTTTTAATCCTAAACACATTGCTTGCCTGCATCTAGCAGAGCCTCCACTCTCTCTCTCTCCCATCGGCAATAAGTTATTTTTAGTCTTTTTTCCCGTATCACAATTCTTTATTTTTTATTTACATATTTTTAAATTAATCGTTATTAGAGTATAGCTGCTTTACAATGTTGTGTTCATTTTTGCTGAACAGCAAAGTGAATCAGCTCTATACTTACATATATCCCATCCTTTTTGGACTTCCTTCCCATTTAGGTCATCACAGAGCACCGAGTAGAGTGCCCTGTGCTAGACAGTAGGTCCTTGTTGGTTACCTATTTTATACATAGTCCAATACTGTATATGCGTCTGTAGGATGCCCCAAGTGCTACCTATTATTCTTCCAAATGACTAGACTCTGTCATTTGCTAAGGTGTAAGAAATATTGTTAGCCTTTTTTCTCAACATCATGCTCTTTATATTGAGTAAAAAATTACTTTTTTGAACATTTAGGCTGTTAGTGTCTAGAAAAAGATGATTCAGTTCAGTCGCTCAGTCGTGTCTGACTCTTTGCAACCCCATGAATCACAGCACGCCAGGCCTCCCTGTCCATCACCAACTCCCAGAGTTCACTCAGACTCACATCCATTGAGTCAGTGATGCCATCCAGCCATCTCATCCTCTGTCGTCCCCTTCTCCTCCTGCCCCCAATCCCTCCCAGCATCAGAGTCTTTTCCAGTGAGTGGTCTCTTCGCATGAGGTGGCCATAGTATTGGAGTTTCAGCTTCAACATCATTCCTTCCAAAGAAATCCCAGGGCTGATCTCCTTCAGGACGGATTAGTTGGATCTCCTTGCAGTCCAAGGGACTCTCAAGAGTCTTCTCCAACACCACAGTTCAAACGCATCAATTCTTCAGCACTCAGCCTTCTTCACAGTCCAACTCTCACATCCATACATGACCACTGGAAAAACCATAGCCTTGACTAGATGGATCTTAGTCGGCAAAGTAATGTCTCTGCTTTTGAATATGCTCTCTAGGTTGGTCATAACTTTTCTTCCAAGGAGTAAGCGTCTTTTAATTTCATGGCTGCAGTCACCATCTGCAGTGATTTTGGAGCCCCCAAAAATGAAGTCTGACACTGTTTTCACTGCTTCCCCATCTATTTCCCATGAAGTGATGGGACCGGATGCCATGATCTTCGTTTTCTGAATGTTGAGCTTTAAGCCAACTTTTTCTCTCTCCTCTTTCACTTTCATCAAAAGGCTTCTTAGTTCCTCTTCACTTTCTGCCATAAGGGTGGTGTCATCTGCATATCGAGGTTATTGACATTTCTCCCGGCAATCTTGATTCCAGCTTGTGTTTCTTCCAGTCCAGCGTTTCTCATGATGTACTCTGCATAGAAGTTAAATAAGCAGGGTGACAATATACAGCCTTGACATACTCCTTTTCCTATTTGAAACCAGTCTGTTGTTCCATGTCCAGTTCTAACTGTTGCTTCCTGACCTGCATACAGATTTCTCAAGAGGCAGGTCAGGTGGTCTGGTATTCCCATCTCTCTCATTATTTTCCACAGTTTATTGTGATCCACACAGTCAAAGGCTTTGGCATAGTCAAGAAAGCAGAAATAGATGTTTTTCTGGAACTCTCTTGCTTTTTCCATGATCCAGCAGATGTTGGCAATTTGATCTCTGGTTCCTCTGCCTTTTCTAAAACCAGCTTGAACATCAGGGAGTTCATGGTTCACGTATTGCTAAAGCCTGGCTTGGAGAATTTTGAGCATTACTTTATTAGCATGTGAGATGAGTGCAATTGTGCGGTAGTTTGAGCATTCTTTGGCATTGCCTTTCTTTGGGATTGGAATGAAAACTGACCTTTTTCAGTCCTCTGGCCACTGCTGAGTTTTCCAAATTTGCTGGCATATTGAGTGCAGCACTTTCACAGCATCATCTTTCAGGATTTGAAACAGCTCAACTGGAATTCCATCACCTCTACTAGCTTTGTTCATAGCGATGCTTTCCAAGGCCCACTTGACTTCACATTCCAGGATGTCTGGCTCTAAATTAGTGATCACACCATCATGATTAAAGATGATTAAACTCTGTATTTAAAAAAATAGTGCATATGTGTCAATCCCAACCTCCCAATTCATCCCCTGCTTTCCCCCTAGGTTCAGTTCAGTTCAGTTGCTCAATTGTGTCCAACTCTTTGTGACCCCATGGACTGCTGCACACCAGGCCTCCCTGTACATCGTCAACTCCCAGAGTTTACTCAAACTCATGTCCATTGAGTTGGTGACACCATCCAATCATCTCATCCTCTGTCGTCCCCTTCTCCTCCTGTCCCCAATCCCTCCCAGCATCAGGGTCTTTTCCAATGAGTCAGTACTTCGCATCAGGTGGCCAAAGTATTGGAATTTCAGCTTCAGCATCAGTCCTTCCAATGAATATTCAGGACTGATCTCCCTTAGGATGGACTGGTTGGATCTCCTTGCAGTCCAAGGGACTCTCAAGAGTCTTCTCCAATACCACAGTTCAAAAGCATCAATTCTTTGGTACTTAGCTTTCTTTATAGTCCACCTCTCACATCCGTACATGACTACTAGAAAAACCATAGCTTTGACTAGATGGACCTTTGTTGGCAAAGTAATGTCTCTGCTTTTTAATATGCTCTCCATGTTGGTCATAACTTTTCTTCCAAGGAGCATGTGTCTTTTAATGTTTGTTCTTTATGTCTGTGTCTCTATTTCTGCTTTGTAAATAAGATCATCTATATCAATTTTTTCTAGATTCCACCTATGTGCATTAATATATTCTCACTTCTTTAAGAAAGCATTTTGATCCCCATAGCTGTGCATAAGCCTTTCTGCTTTTGACCTTGTTCCTTTCCGATGGCAGCTGTGTTCCTCCACGTTATATTTTAACAATGTGTATGGTCACCTCATCTCTATTTGAATTGTGGTACCCTCTCAGCTAACTCAGAGGCTTTGCAGGTGGACATACAGTAGGAACGTTAATTTTAACAGAACGAAGCTAAATGGAATGTGAGCACTGCCTAGATGTAGTTCATTCATTTGTGTTCATCCATTCCATTAGCTGGTCAACGCTTATGAGAGTCTGCTACCTGCCAAGTCTTGTAGCTAGGTGTTATGAAGACAAAATGATGTAGGTATAAGGTAGTTCTGCGTTTCCAATAAGAAAATTGAAAATAACATTCAATCCTTCAGGGTACTTACCTGCAGCTGACATTTAGTAAGTTTCTTTTAAGGGAATTGTGATACCCGCCATGGAACTCCAAGTCCAGGGCCAACCCGTGGAAAGAAGATGGTCCCAGGACCCCTCTCCTTTTCTGACTTAGCAGACTCTTACCAACTTGTCACTTCTTTTTGTGTGCTCAGACGTCCCCCATCCAAAGCAGGAGGTAGATAACCATATGGCCAGAGAAACTTTCCAAACCTGAGGGAGGCCTCATCTTTCCAGGCAGAGTTGCAAGTGCCATTTCCCATTTGAAGGTCTTTCAATTTAGAAGGTGGCAGATTTGTTGTCAAAGGGAATTCAGGTTTTCTGAAAAGTTCCAAGGGAGTATAGAATTTCATTAACTTGCTCTCTGCAGTCTTCAGATCGTCCCTTTGTAGGCTCAATTTACTCGGTGTTTTGTATTTTTTTTGAAACAAAACATTTCGTTTTGTGGTAGAGGCCCTGAATGGCCTTTGAGCTACTGATTGCCTTTTGGCTGAATGAAATCTCTAAGCTGTGTGGCAGGATTTCTAAAGGACACAGGCCTTAAACCTGCCAAACTATCAACTGAGCAGGGCAAAAAAAAAAAAAAAAAAAAAAAAGTGAGAGGGGCTTCTCACTTACTCAAAATAGTATTTATAACCAACCTTCAGCACAGACCACCTTGTTCACCATGAGAAACTTATTTTTGCAGAGTTTGGATCCACTGTCCTTCTCTGTTCCCCATATTAGACCTGTGTAATGCTTGCTTTTGTCCTGCAAAATAAAATTGCATCTCCTCTTTCTGTAAACAATTTTGTTCTCCAAGGACCATGATGTAATATCTCAAGCAAACCATGCTAGCCAGCCTGCAGGCCCTTGGTAGTGGTTTGGGCAGTGACTTTCAGTGTAATGAGGTCTTCCTGGTTCCTGAGAGAGTACATCATCCATATCTGACATTCTCCACATTCAATCAGTTTACTCAGTTTTGTTTGTTTGTTCGTTATAGTCTGTGGTTTTTAAATTTTGAGGAATTGGAAAATACCCTCTCATAGGCTTCCTTTTGTCTGTAGAGTGTTACTCTCCATTCAGCATAGGTGAAGGAATGAATCAGGATCAGTTTTCCTTGCTTTCATATGTAGGCATTCAGGAGAGCTGTTTGATTTTTATTTCCATTTGCTAGGTTGGAAGGAGCCACTGGCAGCAATCTCGTCTTCTAAGTGGACAACATCAGCCTATGGAATGGAATCCAATGGAGGGGACAGCTGTGAGCCATGAGCTTTTGGCTCCTCCTGGAACTCAAGATAGAACCATCCCCATATATCCCAGTGAACTGACCCAGTGATTTCCCATTTTGCATAATTTACATTGTGTTTAGATTCTGTCCTAGAACGTGAATCTTGACTACTGATATGATAGTGAAGAAGTACTTTCTTCTACTAATTTGCAGGCCTTGATTATATGCACAATTGAACATTAATTCAAGTTTGCTGGATATTTCAGTTTCTCATTTTGAATTGTTTCTTCATGGTCTTTACCCATATTTGACAATTTTTACTTTTTGTTTTGTCATAACATCTTATATATTTAGAGTATTAGCTCCTTTTCTGTCATATATGTAGCAATTTTTTGCCTAAATTATCATATGATTTTGACTTCGATAGGTTTCCTTGGCAAACATTTTTCTTATGTGTTCTGCCTTTGGCACTGTGCTGGGGACGAGGGGTTAAAAAAAAAAAGTCCTCCCTACTCCAAGATTATTTCAAATTCAGCATAAAAATAAAATTTAAAAATCAGTAGCCTTCTTCCATACTGGGGATAATCAGAAAATGAAATAAAAACCAAGATTTTTTAAAAATACCAACACAAGCTACAAAGTGACTAGAGTTTAAACTAACAAAGAATGAATAAGCATTTATGGAAAAAATCCTAAAAGAAATAAAGAGCATAAAGAAATGTTTGATTCAATGAAGAGATAAAGTATATTCTTGGATTGGAAAACTTAGTAATGAATTTCATATTAGTACTCATGCGAAGAGTTGACTCATTGGAAAAGACTCTGATGCTGGGAGGGATTTGGGGCAGGAGGAGAAGGGGACCACAGAGGATGAGATGGCTGGATGGCATCACTGACTCGATGGATGTGAATCTGAGTGAACTCCGGGAGTTGGTGATGGACAGGGAGGCCTGGCGTGCTGCGATTCATGGAATCGCAAAGAGTCGGACACGATTGAGCGACTGAACTGAACTGAACTGATTCATTGATATTAGTAATTGTAACGTTGGTTACAAAACGGTTGATATTTTCTAATGGGCTTTTCATGTATTACTATTTGTATTACTCATTAACTCTATGTAGAACCTTAGAGTGAGTACTTTTTGAGATTGGAGAGTATGAAGCCAAGAATTTAAGATGGGAGTGATGGCCGAGGAGGAATTAAAAAATAAGAGAGTGTATTGTACAGACCAATGGGTGGTATTGAGCCATGAACTGAGGGGTATTTATGTATTATGTTTGTTGCTGAGGTCCAAAAGCAAAAATGAAAAAAGTGAAGTAAGATAAGGTAATAAAAATACAAACCTATATTATTTTCTAGTACTTCAAATGATTTGTTTTTATTTGGTGTAAATTGCAAGAAATGTCTCCACCTTCTTCAGTTCTCACTTTCTTCCCCTTAAAATTTAATCAATTGCCTACATTTATTTTTTTGATAATCCCTTCTTTCCCACTATTTTAAAATGCCACTTTATTGTATAATACTTATGTATCTGTTTCTGCTTTTTTGTTCTGTTCCAACAATCATTCTGTCTTTTTTATACCCGTGAACATCTTTAAGTTATATCAACTTTATGTAGGCCTTTGGACTTCCCATTCAGTCACCAGTTCTCATGAACACTATCTTCAAAATATTTATCAAATCCTTTCACTTTCCATTTCCAGTGCCCTCGCCTTGGTTAATTATACTGCCACCTCTCTCCTGGATTACTGCATAGCCCACTATTTAATCTCACTGTGTCCATTCTTCATCCATTCCAAACCATTCTTCACAAATTGGGAAATAAAATAAACTCCTTAAACCACGAATTACATCATGCGCTTCCCCGTTCAGAATCCTTGGGGAGACTGTCACGGCACTCAGCACTTATTCCATTTACATGGTTGGTGCATGGCCCCCGCCTACTATGATCTCCGGGCCTACCCCTGTCTTTCTCTGGAGTTCCCTGTTTTGACCACATTGGACCCCTTTAGTTTCTTGAATGTGCCCACATCCTTACACGGCAGGACCTTAAGACCTGTTTTTTTTTTTTTTTTTTTTTTTTTTTTTTTTTTTTTTTTTTTTTTTTTTTATTTATTTATTTATTTTTTATTTTAAATCTTAATTCTTACATGCGTTCCAACATGAACCCCCTCCCACCTCCTCCCCACAACATCTCTCTGGTCATCCCATGCACCTGCCCCAAGCAAGCTGCACCCTACGTCAGACATGGACTGGCGATTCAATTCTTACATGACAGTATACATGTTAGAATTCCCATTTTTCTTTCTACTAGTAACTCCCTTGCCCTTCCCACCCCTTGACCCGGGTTAAATACCACTCTCACCAGTAAGACTGATGTTTCAGGTTGCAAGAGCCACACACCAGGCTAGGGACACCATCTGAGTGCCAAAGTGAGTGGCGTCCTCTGGTTTGGAGGACACCAACAGATCACCAGGTGCTGCCTCTCCACACTTGCAGCTTTCTTTTAAAGCACGGATTACAGTTCAGTTCAGTTCAGTCGCTCGGTTGTGTCCGACTCTTTGCGACCCCATGGATCGCAGCATGCCAGGCCTCCCTGTCCATCACCAACTCCCAGAGTTTACCCAAACAACTTGTAATTAAATATTCATAATATTTGTGTCATTATTTTTTGTACTACCTTTTCCCCCCATTAGATTGTAGACTTCTTGAACTCAGGAAACATGCC
The DNA here is from genome assembly GCF_001704415.2 of Capra hircus. Taxonomy (NCBI): domain Eukaryota; kingdom Metazoa; phylum Chordata; class Mammalia; order Artiodactyla; family Bovidae; genus Capra; species Capra hircus. Next base: position 11,806,320 of record NC_030828.1, on the reverse strand, counting down.
GTTCTCTCCCTTCATCCCCCAAACAAAATACACAATCAAGGATTCACTTAATGAGTGATTGACATGTGATGGTCATGTCAGCGAAGATGTCAGTCTTCATTTTAGAAAGTCCCTAGCTATCTACCCAACTTATTCTTCCACGTAATACTTTTTGAAGATATTTTTCATGCTCTGAAATATCCTACTAGAATTTTATTACATTCATAAATTATTTGGGAATGATTTGTGATCTTTACAATATTAATCTCTCAATATGTGAACATGACATAATATTTTATAGTTTATTCATGTGAGTTCCACACATTTCCTATAAGGATTATTCTGACTTTATTTTATATTTATGGTCCCAACTGGGTACACTCTTTTTTGGAGGGAGAGGGTTCGTTTTTTAATTCTATTTCCAAAGCAGATACATTTCTCACACAGGAAATTACTGGTATTTTGTATACACTTTTTAATTGAAAATATGTGTAAATCAATTATTTTAATGACCTCAGTAGATCTTACTGAATTTTTTGCTTAGACAATCATATGATCTACAGCGTTTTTTTAAATCCCCTTCATTATTAGAGTTGTTATTCTTCATTTATATTTAATTTAGCAGTTATTATTTACACAAGAATTCTAAACAATAACAGTTAAATGGGGTAGGTAACTGTCATGTCTCTAGGCTCAAAGAGAATTTATTTGTTTACCATTAAGCATGATGGTGTATTTTTTTTCTGTTAAATTTTTAAAATCCTTTTTTACAAATAGTTTTTGTATTAAAAAATGATGTTCAATTTTATCAAATATATTTGAATTCTTAACATGATGAATTATAAAAATATGATTTGGAACACACAGTTGTGCAAATTCAGATTTGGGTCCCCACACTGGTAGTCTTTTGAGGGTTTTTGGTCTTTTTTTTACATTGGAGTATAGCTGACGTGACTGAAGTGACTTAGCAGCAGCGACAGCATAGCTAATCAACAATGTGTGATAGTTTCAGGTGCTCAGCCACACACACACCTGTGTCCACTCTCTCCTAAACTCCCCTCCCATCCAGGCTACCGCATGACATTGAACAGAGTTTCCTGTGCCAGACAGTAGGTCTTTGTTGGTTATTCATTTTTAATATAGCAGTGTGTTCCTGTCCATCCCAAATTCCCTAACTATCCTTTCCCCTCATCTGCCTCCCGACCCCCACCGAGAGCCATAAGTTAGTTCTCTAAGACTGTGAGTCTGCTTCTGTTTTGTAAATAAGTTCATTTGTATCATTTCTTCTTAGATCCTGCATATAAGAGGTGTGTGAAATATTTCTCCTTGTCTGTCTGTCTTGCTGCATTCAGAATGACGATCTCTGTGTCCATCCATGTTGCTGCAATGGCATCATTTCATTCTTTTCAGCGGCTGGTAACACTCCCTTCTTTATCCATTCCTCTGTTGATGGGCATTTAGGTTGCTTCCATGTCCTAGCTGTTGTAAACAAGGCTGCAATGAGCACGGGGGTGCATGTATCATTTCAGACCATGTTTTTCTCTGGATACACACCCAGGAGTGGGACTGCAAGGTCACATGATAGCTCTATTTTTAGTTTTTTAAGGAACCTTGATACTGTTTTCCATTGGCCTAATGGGTAGTTTCCCCACCTTTCTGGAGCTGTAGTCTAGTGGGCCCCAGAGAGCATCAGTCAATATTGGCCTTGGTATTCCATGGCCTACAACGCAAGTGTATTGAATGCTTTGCCACACGCTGATCTTTTCATTACAATTTTTCTCTGATTCTGCTACACTTTAAGAAAGGGCTATTCCTTAGATATTCATTTTACAGATAAGATAGCTGAAGAAAAACAGTGTTACAAGTCCCACATAGAGGGGTACTTGAGCTCATGATTATTAATTCTGGCATACAAATGCATCTTCCCATCTGCTGAGTCCCCTGAGCCATTACAAAGTTAAATATAAAGGGTTTCCCTAGTGGGCCAGTGGTTAAGACTTCACTTTTCAATGCAGGGGGCACAGGTTCAATCCCTGGTCAGGGAGCTAAGATACACATGCCTTAAGGACGAAAAAAACCAAAACATAAAACAGAGACAATATTGAAACACAGTCAAGAATAACTTTTAAAAATGAAATATGCATATTTCCTCCAAATGTAGGTGGTTTTATTGCCCTTATGTTCTTCCTCATTCACCTCCTCTCATGCGGGTCTAAAAAGTATTCAGAAAATTATTTAGAGAATTATAGCTCCTTGGTCATTTTTGTCATAGGGAACTGAATCTCTTTTCTTGCTTATTATGAAAAAAGTTGTGTGTGCGTGTGTGTGTGTGTGCGCGTGTGTGTATACACACTCTGAAGAAGAAAAGAAATAAACATAGCCATCTTACAAGGCAGAAATAGTCCCTCATCCTTGGGTGCCTAAATTAAATCACATGAGATGTGGGTAGCCCACTCCTGCCATTATTTATAACTGTATGGACCCACCGCTCCCTCCTTTTCCCTCCCTGGGAAGCTGGCAATGTTCCCCTCCTCAGCCCTGGGCGTCTGCCACCCAGCGGCCACCCCAGAGTCATCCCTCGCTTTCACGGATCTCTGTTCATGGAGCCTCTGATGGGAGCACTCCAAGGCCAGATGCTCCCCGAGAGGCAAGCCTGCTTCTCTCCGCTGTTAGGAGCTTTCAGAAATCACACCCTCCTCAGAGGAAGTCAGAATAGCAACAGGAAAAATAAGTAAAACCTATTATAAAACAGTTGTCCAAGAACCTGGCCACGTGCAGGGTAGCGATCGATACCCTGTGAAGGTTAAATCTATTTTCACACTGTGTTCCATTTCACACTTTAATGGTGTTTTAATGTGTCTGTCACTGAGCCCCTTCATGGGATGCAGACAGAGTCTTTACACAGGAAAAGGAACCCGGCTTTTCAAGCTTCTCTGTAACATCTTATTTACCGGCTGCGATCTGACGCTTCCTGTTCCCTTCCAGAGTGACAGCGGATCCAGTTCTTCCCCTCCACCCCTCTGACTCTCTGTTTCCACTTTCTTTCGTATTCCCGATTTTGCAGATGTCTCTGGGCTCTTGTGAGTGACTCTGAGACACCCCCCTGCAAGGCTTTCCAAGACAAATACCTGCATCAAAGAGAGAGTGACAAAGTTAGGTGTCTGCCCCTTCCATCGTCAGTTGGCACCGTTCCTTTCACAGATGACCCCTGCTGGTCCATCTCACTGTCTACCCTCTCCTGGCGGGGCTCTTCTGCTGGACCCCAGCTTTGTCTGTCTCTTCATGTTACAGGTCCCAGAACTCGTCCCAGTCAGGGGTCATGCTCCTGCTTCCCCACCCTTAGGAGAGAAAATCCCAATGATTTCTTTACTTCTTTTCTATCCTCAAAGAGATTTCTTTTACCTTTACACACTTTAAGCTATTAATACATAGTAGTATAGCAATTGAATCTGTTTCCTAGGGCTGCCATCATAAAGCACCATGAACTTGGTGGCCTACAGCAACAGAAAGGTAGTCTCCCATAGATCTGGGGGTCAGAAGTCTGAAGTCAAGGGTTGGCAGGGCCCTGCTCTCTCTGCGGGCACTAGGGGAGAACCTGCTCCCTGCCATCACTTAACTTCTGGTCTGGCCAGAAATCCTTGGTTGTCCTTGGCTTGTTGACCCCTCACTCCAATCTCTGCCTTTTGTCATCACACCTGGTGGCTAACAAGGTAGAGAATCTGCCTGCAGTGCAGAGGGCCTGAGTTTGATCCCCGGGTGGGGGAGTTCCCCTGGGGAAGGAAATGGCAACCCACTCCAGTATTCTTGCCTGGGAAATCCCATGGACAGAGGAGCCTGGTGGGCTACAGTCTGTGAGGTTGCAAAAGGTTGGACATCTCTGAACAGCTAACACTTTCACTTTCAGTGTTCTCCCAAAGCATCTCTGGCTCTGTATTTTCTCTTCTCCTTTAAAAAAAATATTTATACTTTGGCTAATTTATTCATTTGGCTGCGCTGAGTCTCAGTTGTGGCTTGCTGGGTCATCATTTTGTCATGCGGGATCTTTGTTACGGTGCATGGACTCTCTAGTTGTGTCGCAGACTCAGTTGTGGTGTGTAGGTGTGGTTATTCTGCGGCATATAGGGTCCTAGTTCCCCACCCAAGGATCTCACCCACGTCCTCTGCATTGTGCCCTGCATTGCAGGGTGGATTCTTAACCACCACATCTCCAGGGAAGTCCCTTTTCTCTTCTCTGGAAGACACCAGTCATATTGTACTGGTGGCCCACTCTACCCTACCAGGACCTCATCTGAACTAAGTGCTTCTTCAGTGGGCCCTCTTCCCAACCTTAGTCACATTCTGATGTTCTGGGAAGGAGGTGGATTTGGAGAACACCACCTATGATGGTTAATTTCGTGTGTCAATCCGACTGGGCCGTAGTGCCCACCTATGTGGTCAAATATTATTCTGGAGAGAAGAATGTTTCTGTTAGAATGTTTTTGGATGAGATTAACATTTATATCAGTGCATTTTGAGTGAAGCAAACTGCCATCCATGACTGGGTGGGCCTCATCCAATCAGTTGAAGGTCCTACTAGAACAAAAAATTGACCTCCCCCAAGCAGGAAGGAATTCTGCCGGCTGACTGCCTTCACACTGAAACTGCAGTACTGACACTCCCTGTGTCTGCAGTCTGCCAGATCTACATATTCTGGAGTTGATAGCTTTCATGCCTTCAGCATTACATGAGCCAAGTCCTTAAAGCAGTCTCTCTCCCCTCACACACACACACAAACATCCAGACACACACAAAGAAAGGAAAAACCTATGAGGGTTTACAATAAACTTCTCCTTCCTTCCCTTTTTCCTTCTTTCTTTCTTTCCTCCCTTCCTTCTATCTTTCCAGAGTTTATTCAGGGTAAAGATAGGTAAGTGGCATTAATGTGGACACTAAGAATATAAAATTTAATAGGATTTGCCTCCAAACCAAAGATAATTAAGAAAGGCTTCCCTGGTGGCTCAGATGGTAAAAAATCTGCCTGCAGTGTGGAAGACCCAGGTTCCATCCCTGAATGGAGAAGATCCCCTGGAGAAGGAAATGGCAACCCACTCCAGAATTCTTGCCTGTCGAATTCCACGGACAGAGGAGCCTGGCGGACTGGCTATACCAATGGTGTCACAAAGAGTCAGACATAACACTTCACTTCACATTTTGGATAAAAAATGTAAGACCGGAACTCATTTGATTTCGATGAGGATACAGGAGAAGTTTGAGAAATGCCCGAGAGTCACAGATTTGAATTCAAACATCTTGTTCCAGGACTGAATGATGTTCAGTGAATGTGCATTTGAGAGAATGAAGAGAAAAAAAAAAAAATCAGCAGCTCAGTTAACTCCTGAGATATTCTGAAACATTCTCATTTCTCCTAGAATTGAGCCACTTTTTTTTTTTAATCACCATTTTGCACTTTCCCAGTGAGGTTATGAACCAGCTGTCTATTGGGCGAAAATATCACCATCCAATTAATATTTTGGAAGCAATGACAGATTCTCATAACCCCCTGGCTCAGCAGTCTGTTCAGAGTCTGATCAGACAGGAAGTGGCATAAACGGGTGGCCAGGCAGTTCACCAGGTCTGTACAGAGAGAGCAGAGGCCACGGACTGAAGTCTGTGAATCATGGAAGACTGCAGCAAGGGATTCTGCATTTGAATTATGAATATTTAAATAGGCTTATTAAAACAGTGTCCACAGAGAGCGAAACTGCATTTGCTTTTAAAACAATTAAAAATATAAGGGACAGTGCAGAACAGTCACTAAAGGCATAAATTTGGAGTTGGAAGGCTCAGAGGGCATCCGTAGCTATAGCCCATCTCTGCTATGTGGTGTGGGGAAGTAAATTTGACCCCTCTACATTTTATCCAGACTCCCACCCCTTCACTTATCCTCATATGTTTCATCAAGAATCAACATTAAGAGCATGGTCTCTGTAGCCAGACTGTCTGTATCTGAATCTTGGGTCTGTCACTTATTAACAGTTTGTACATGTCGCTTAGCTTCTCTGTGCCTCAGTTTACCCTTCCCTAAGTGGGGAGAAGACTCTTCAAGGGCTAGTTGTGAGACTAAATGAGTAAATTTACTTAATATATTTAGAAGAGCATAAGGTACATAATAAATGCAAAATAAATGTCAGATCTGACATCAAATACTATGTCATTATTGTGCACCAGAAACCGTGCTCAGTATCAGAAGAAATAGTGAGAAAGATGGACACAGTCTTTACCCGCATAGGCACAATTAAACACACAATAAGTGTTATGCAAGTTGACTATGGAAATTGTGTAGTTAAACCCCTAAATTTGTGTTAAGGGGTCAGGGAAAACTTTCAAAGAGAAGTAAGGTTTAAGACATGACAGGGGAATAGAAATTAGCCAGAGACAAAGAAGGGAAGAATATTGCTGGTAGAGATTATATGCGTTATATTTTATTAAATATATATATATATGAATATGGGTAGAAAGGATGGAGGGGAGGATGGGGAGAGAGAATGAAAAAGAATGAGAGAGAATCGGAAATGTTTCCTGTCACATTGTACTGGGGGAAGACTTACAATGTGGCTTGAAAGGCCAGGTCACAACTGACTTTGGAAGTCATACTAAGGAGTTTGAACTTTATCGTCTGGGCATTGGATATCCAAGAAGCAGATGATGCTATTTCCATTCCAGAAGCACCACTCTGAACTGGTGGGGACTAATGGGAAGCATGACCTGGGGGGAACAAGTAAAGGCAGGGTTATCAGTGAGGTGGCTGTCAAAGAGAGCGACTCAAGAGATGAGAGTGTCCTGAAGGGTGATGATTTGGAGAGGAAGGTAGATTTGAAACAGTTTAACGAATAGAAGCACAGGATTCGGTGATTGGCTGGATACGGAGAATAAGGAAGCGAAGGCTCAAGGCTGGCTACAGATCAATGGCGTGTGCAATAGGTGTGTGGTGGTGACTTTCACTAACACGAGGGACATCAGAGGTGGGCTAGGGTTGGTGTGGATGGGATGGGAAGAGAAAATCAGTTTCATTTTTCATCCATTGATTGAAGGTTGCAAGGACAACAATCAAATAGAACTCTCTGGTGAGAAAGATTAAGATCTGGGGTGGAGACATAGGGATGCATTTACAGAGAGACGAGGTCCCAGTGGATAATGCAGACAGTGAGGTAAGAAGGCCGCCCTGGTGGGAAACTATGGAGAAGACCAGGGCTGGGGCTACAAGAAGCTTCTGCAGAGAAAATGATGTGTTAGAGCAGAGAGGTAGGAAGAGGTCATCCAGTGTTTCTTAAAGTTGGAGCAGGGAGGATTAGTCAAGAATGAAGGAGTTCACAAGAAATCAGTGGAGGAGAAGGTGTTCTAGAACTAGGAGGCCACGGACAATCAAGAGCAGAGAAGCTGGGGTGATGGGAGTGGAAGTCAGGGAGTTGAAGAATGGGAGAGATCACATGCTGTCAACAGGTACAGTCACTGAAACTGAGTGGGACCCGGATACAGAGGCCTCTTTTTGTCCCCCATTTCTTGTAGGAAAGATTCCAGCCTCATGACCTTTCTTGAGTTCCACAGGGCAAATTATCAAATAGTTGCTAATCAAGAGAAGGAAACTTTTAAATTAACATATATGCAGAGTACATCATGTGAAATGCTGGACTGAATGAAGCACAAGCTGGAATCAAGACTGCCAGGAGAAATATCAATAACATCAGATATACAGATGATAACACCCTTATGGCAGAACCTGGAGAAGAACTAAAGAGCCTCTTGGTGAAAGCGAAAGAGAAGAGTAAAAAAGCTGGCTTAAAACTCAACATTCAAAAAGAAGATCATGGCATCTGGTCCCATCACTGCATGGTAAATAGATGGAGGAACAATGGAAACAGGGATAGACTTTATTTTCTTGGGCTCCAACATCACTGCAGATGGTGACTGCAGGCATGAAATTAAAAGACACTTGCTCCTTGAAAGAAAAGCTATGACCAACCTAGACAGCATATTAAAAAGCAGAGACATTACTTTATAGACAAAGGTTCATATAGTCAAAGCTATGGTTTTTCCAGTAGTTGTGTATGGATGTGAGAGTTGGACCATAAAGAAAATTGGTGGTGGTTTAGTTGCTGACCCATATCTGACTCTTGTGATCCCATGGACTGTAGCCCATCAGGCTCCTCTGTCCATGAGATTCTCCTGGCAAGAATACTGGAGTGGGTTGCCATTTCCTTCTTCAGCAGATCTTTCCCACTCAGGAATTGAACCAGGGCCTCCTGCATTGCAGGCAGATTCTTTACTGACTGAGCTATGAGGGAATTCAAGAAAGAAAACTGACCACCAAAGAATTGATGCTTTTGAACTGTGGTGTTGCAGAAGACTCTTGAGAGTGCCTTGGACAGTGAGAAGATCCAACCAGTCCATCCTAAAGGAAATCAGTCTTGAATATTCATTGGAAGGATTGATGTTGAAGCTGAAGCTCCAAAACTTTGGCCGCCTCATGCGAAGAACTGACTCATTGGAAAAGACCCCAATGCTGGGAAAGATTGAAAACAGGAGAAGAAGGGGACACAGAGGATGAGATGGTTGGATGGCATCACCGACTTGATGGATATGAGTTTGAGCAAGCTCTGGGTGTTGGTGATGGACAGGGAAGCCTGGCATGCTGCAGTCCATGGGGTAGCAAGAGTCAGACATGATTGAGTTATTGAACTGAATCAAGAAAGGAGCAATGAGGAAACCACTTGAGGCAAGATTAAAGGAGCCAGAGAAGCTCATTAAGATTAGGAGATCTGACTGCGTAAGACTCTGCACACAACCTAACCTTATCAGCAACCCCATCCTTGAAGTTCAGTTGCTCAGTAGTTTCAGACTCTTTGTGACCCCATGAAGTATAAAACTCCTAATCAAATCCTCCCAGGTTGGGACACATAGTTTTCCAAGGCAGGAGCTCCCTGTGTTCATTGCCTGGCAGAGCAATAAAGCTATCCTTTTCTACTTCACCCCAAACTCTGTCTCCAAGATTCAGTTCAGCACAGGTGCGCAGAGGAGCTGAGCTTTCAGCATCACCAACTTTCCCCCAGGGCTTTGAGAAAGAGATTTTTGATAATAGAGGGAACCTGCAAGGTCAGGATCAAGAAGGAATATCTTAAAGATATGGGGTGAATCTTAAGGTCTTTTAAACACTGAAAGGGACCATTAGAGGGGGCAAAGCTAAAGATTCCCATGGTAGGAGATGGTGATAGAATCTTCCTCTGACCAGCAGGATCAGGGAGAGAGTGGGAGGGTGCAGGTACCAAGTAGAAATGGACCAACATCTCCTTCAGAGGTTCTATCTTGATTAACACATGTGGGTTCGTTTCATAAAATCAGCTTGTGGCTTATAAGCCACTTCTTTTCCAACTTCAACATGCATGCTTCAAAATCTTGTTAAAATGCAGGCTCTCACTTGATGGGTCTGGGATGGGGCCTGACGTGCATTTCTGAGAGGCCCCAGAGGGAGGCTGCATTACACAGACACGTACTCTGAGTAGCTCCATAGTAGATTCCATAGAAGAGTCTCCCTGCGGCAAAGGGCGGCAGAACCTCCCATCATGGTCCTGTTTCCAGCCTTTCCCTGCATGAGTCACTCATCTGCTACAAAAGCAGACTTCTGTCGGAGCAGGACTCTTTGTGGATTGGGATTCCAAAATCCCAATCTAGTCTCAGTCTAGAGCGTTTTCTGTCTCTAGCCTATACCCATTTTCAGAGTACTCCTTTTCCCCTGCACATTACCATCACCAGGGAGCTGTGGAAAATCCCAGTGCCCAGGTTGCATAATCGACAATTAAATCTGGTTTGAATAGATGTCCTGACATCTTAGTAGTCACGCAAGATAGTAATGCATGTGGTTTTGACAGAAAAAAAGAATGTTTGTGTTTGATTCTGAAATAATCCTCACCCCTGACCAGGGGGACATGGCCCAGCTCCACACATCCCTCAAGATCAGGTTGCCATCACCATCAGTTTCACTCCTCCACACTGATTCTACACAGTGCTTGCTTGATGTCACAGCTGTTGAAAAGCCAGCTTTGCAAAGGTGACCCCATCACAAGAAACCTAGTTCCAATTAATTGGGAAATGCGGCATACTTTGACCCCGATGTTGCAGTGTCCAACTGGATGCTGAGCCTTTTTGTGATTTCCTTGAGATTTTGAAATGTTCCATGGTGCCCCATGACCGATTTCCCTCCCTGTCCCTTCTCCCCATCTCCACCCCCAGGACATGTCAGCCCACACTTTGGAAACTATGCCATCAGTTTCAATAAGCATAATATTTTTTTGGTCAAATATAAAGTAAAGTTTCTAAATACTTACTCATAATTTCTGTAGTAGTTGTTGTTTTGTGTTTTTTTTTTTTCCCCATGGATCCGTAGTGAACACTTCTTGGACGAGTGCGAAATCTGGGGACCACATTTCGAGTAGCATTGATTTCCTCCGTGATCTCGTTTCCGGATATTCTGCCACAGCTCGTCAAGCTTCAGATACGGAGTTCTTCCTGATGATCACAAAACTCCGCAAGCTCAGTGATGCTCTAGTTCTTCCCTGCTTGCTCCACCTTCTGCCTGGAAAATGCCTGTCCTCAGAGCTTCACGTAGTTGACCCCTTCTACTCATTCAGTTCCTGCTTCAAACACTGTCACTTCATTAGGTATTTTTCCCTGATGACCCAGTTTAAATGGCCAACACCCCTGTCATTCTTTGTAATATTGCCCTAATTCATCTCTTTCCACAGCAGTGACTTGCACATCATCTTGCTCATTTACTAGTTTTGCATATTTAATATTTTTCACCACACAAATAGCATAAATACATCCTAAAGCTAGGGACCTTGTCTATTTTGTTCGCCTTTATAGCCCAGTCTCTTTTAAACTTAACTGATTCATCTGGCCGCGTTGCATCTTAGTTGCGGTGCACTGGATCTTCGTTGCTTTGTGGGTGATCTTTCGTTGTGGCACGTGGACTCTCTAGCTGTGGCATGCAGGCTCAGTAGTTGTGGCGCATAGGACTTAGTTACTCCTAGGCATGTGGGATCTATTTCCCCAACTAGGGATTGAATCCACGTCCCCTGCATCACAAGGTGGATTCTAAGAATCCAGCGGACCACCAGGTTAAGTCCCTAGTTTAGTGTTTTGAACAGTGCCTCGCATGTAGCAGGCATTGTACACGTAACTGTCAGATGAAGGAAAAAATGCCGAGAATCCTTGCTATATACTTAAGTCTAGAATGATCAAGTAGTGCTAGATACCAAAGATGGTAGAAAAATAAAAGGGAGTAACATTTAAAAATAAAAACTTATCCAGTAACATAATCTTGTCCATAAATTAGTAAAAATAAGATTATATATGATTTCAACAGTTAGCATTGTTGATCATCTTGGAGAACAAGAGTGATCTGTGGGAACACAGCTAAGGGCCACTGAGACTGTCTGCTCCTTATAGTATGCTCCTTGTGTGGCATCCATTTAGTTTTTTTTCTTATTTTTTTTGCCTCTTAGATTTCTGGCTCACTAAAGACAGAGATCATGCATTATACTTCTTATATATCTCATAAAGTTGGTAATTTTTTTAGTCCATCCAGCTTCTATAAAAAAAACATAAATTGAATGGCTTATTAATAACAAATATCCAGTTTCTGAGTTCTGGAGACTAAGAAGACCAAGATCTAAATACCAGCAGCTTTGGTGTCTGATGAGAGCCCACTTCCTGGTTCATAGACAAAGTCTCTTCCTATGTCCTCATGTCAGAAGGGGTTGGAGAATCTCTCTGGGGCCTCCTTTTTCAGGGCAATAACCCCACTCAGAGAGATTCCACCATCATGACCTAATAACCTCCCAAAGGCCCCACCTTCAGTACCATCTCCTTGGGGGTTAGGTTTCAACATACGAATTTGATGGGAGAGACAAAACATTCAGTCTAACCACCATTTCTTTTGACACAAAGTTATACTGATGAATCAGTGTAGTCAGTTATATGTTGACTATATTTCATGCTCATGAAGCTTTCTCTGTACTTCCTAGCCCTTAATTAACCTCCGCTGGAAACAAAACAAAACAAAATGATACAGGAGGAGGATAAGAGGGAAAATATGATGGTATGATTCTGCCATCCTCATAGAACTGTTTGGAGTGTGACATTCCTGACCTCAAAAGCTGGCTAGGAGAGCTGGTGGTGGAAGAAGTCAACCCAGTCTTAGAATGATCGTGAGGCCATGTGGGGTCATGTCTAGTCAGACCAAGAGCTCATTAAGTAAAGAATCAGGAGTATTGTTATGAAAGCAGAGAGGGCAACTTAGTCATTGTCTTTGATTAGCTTCACTGTCTTGGGCTCAGCTGTCTCTGAGACAAGGAGCAAATGGTTTTTCAAGAAGCACCAGTAGATTAGATGGGAAGCGTGATGCAGAAGGGGGAGAAGGAGGACAGTGGGGTGCACGCATGAGCTGCCACCACCTGGAACTGCACCCTGCCAGGAACATTTGGGAGATGAGGGACGGAACTGGAGTATTTGCACACGACTTCCCTTTCCTTACTGACTTGAAACTGCTTCTGTGTGCTGAGTCGCTTCAGTCGTGTCCGACTCTCTGCGACCCTATGGACCATGGCCTGCCAGGCTCCCCTGTCCATGGGTTCTCCTAGGGGGTGTTCAATCCCCAGGAATCTTCCCAAGAGGAAGCCCTGGGAAGAAGCATGGGTATAGATGCTTGGGTAGGATGCTGCTGGCATACCCTGTAGCGGAGAGGACTCGGGTCTGGGCAGGGCATGATGATACCAGCTCCAGCTCTGCTGTCAGTCATGGATCCAGACACAGACCTCCTGGGCAGGGTGTGCTCAGCTGGCCAGTCATGGCAGCCTCTCCAAGCTGGGAAGGAGGACCTTCTTTACACTGCATCGGAAATCAACAGTCCTCCCATTGTCAATCCCTGTTCCCTTGAAACTGCAGCCACAATTTTATTAGATTTCTTTCTCTCTCTTTTTTTCTTCTCAGTCTTTGGGTTTTCTTTAAATGTATGGTTTTTTTTTTTTTCTTTTTTCTCATTGGAGCAGAAAATATATGGAGCTCAAAAGGAGAAGATTTAGTGACAGCCACCCAGATCCTAGCTTACTGGGATGCTGAGATACCCTACCTATGGCGTAGGTAGTTTTTTAAATTCACAGAGTTAGAATTATAAAAATTACTTCTCATTGATTATGGGACAAATCCATTGTCTGACCTGAAAATTCGATAACCAAGTCAATTTTAGTATTGCCTCCCTCATTTTTTATGAATTTAATCCTCTCTTACATCCTCTATGCCGTTTCTCTTTCAAGACTGGGATGAGCATAGGTAATTGCTGTTTAATAATAGGTGTGTGCATGTGTGTCTGCTAAGTAGCTTTAGTCACATCAGACTCTCTGTGACCCTGTGGACTATAGCTCGCCCAGCTCCTCTGTCCATGGGGATTCTCCAGGCAGGAATACTGGAGTGGGATGCCATGTCTTTCTCCAGGGGGTCTTTCCCACCCAGGAATCGAACTTGCATCTCTTATGTCTCCTGCATTGACAGGTCCTTGACTATTAGCACCACTTGGAAATCCCAACAGTAGGTGCTTAAATGGTAAATGGATTCCATCACATGTTTTCAGGCACAGGACTGAGATTTTCTTTGTGAGGAATATATTAGGGGCTGAAAACTGAAGATGGTCAAAAACGATAATTACCAAGGTTATTTTTAAGAAACTCTGAAGCAACTAGATAAAATGAGATGTGGATGTTCTCTGGTGTGTTTCAAGCCTCAAAATATTAGCCTAAGATTTGAAAATGTTTACTAGACACAGCATTCCATCCAGAAACACAAACGGCACTGATCAGTTATCACTGTTTGAATTCTCTTAGCCCTTCTACCCAAAGGTAGCAAAGGCAGTATTAATGTCTGAGTAAGAGGAAAAATTGAAGTAGCATTTGACATTGATGCTTATTGTGCCCCTTTTACTAAAAGTCCATCAAGTCAATGTTGTTAAAATCAACTAGGATGGTTATCAGGGACCATTCAGTTTAGCTCTTCTCTGTGTGTTCTCAGTCAAGAGAGGGACCTGGAGAGGCAGACCCAATTTTCCTTTATTAAATTACCCTCTTTCTTTGGATGGAATTGGAAAATCAGTGGTAAGTAAACAATTATATTTGCTTAAATGGAAAACCTTGGCCAAGGAGTCAACCAATGAAAGCTGGAGGCAGAAAGAGCCTCTTCTCACTCATGTTTTCAGAGAAATCATTTAGCATGTTACTTCCGCAGTGTATTTGCTTAGTGGCCTGAGTAGTAACCTAAATTACTGCACTTTTCGATGGAAGAAAGAAGCCACTGGGAACACAGTTCCTCTTCAGTCCTAACGTTGGATGCCTGTCCAACATGAAGAAAAATAATGTTATTTAAACTGGGACTAGAGAAAACAAGACTAGGTTGTCCATATTTTGTAGGTGTTAGGAATGTTTATGTAGCTGGGGAATAGCTATTATTAATGAGATTCTTTGCTTTTAACATAAGAGGGGATGGATTTTGCCCCCTGAGTTTTAATTTCTGCCTCAAATTGAACAGCCACCTTGCTTTCTGTGGAAATTACCCACCCCCTGAACAGTACTGAGCTCTTTTCTGTGTCAGGGCCTGGTGTAGGCACTAAGCTACACACAAAACGGGCCCTTCCTTCGTGGACTTCATGTACAACTTTACATGGAACTGGGGGACGTGTAAGTGATATGGGTGTGATGAAGTAGAGGGAGAAGGAAACATGGAGGAAGGAAGGAGGGATGGTAGGAAGGAAGGAAAGGATGCAAAGGAGAAAGAGAAAAAAGGGGGAAGTGAAGGAAGGGGGATGGAAAGAGGGAAGGAGGGATGGTAGGAAGGAAGGAAAGGATGCAAAGGAGAAAGAGAAAAAAGGGGGAAGTGAAGGAAGGGGGATGGAAAGAGGGAAGCAGGGATATGCAAACCCATTTGGCTCACCAATATCCTCCCCAAAGTTTCCCCCATGAACCCCTTTCTCCTCTCTTCAGAATCACCTACCATGGACCCTTGGCGGCTCAGATGATAAAGAATCTGCCTGCAATGCAGGAGGCCTGTGTTCTTTCCCTGGATTGGGAAGATCCCCTGGAGGAGGGCATGGCAACCCTCTCCAGTATTCTTGCCTGGAGAATCCCATGGACAGAGGAGCCTGGCGGGCTACAGTCTATGGAGTTGCAAAGAGTAGGACAGGACTGAGTGACTAACACTTTTCACTTTCACCATGGACAGAATCAGATCAAAGACCTTCGGAACTCTCTGACATGGAGCCAGCAGACCCTCATCTACATCTTGGTTCCTTTCTCCCCAAACCAGCAGGAAGTCAGTCTAAGCCCCCAGCATGTTGATTCTTCTGCCTTGTTTCTTTCATCACTGCAGTTGTGAAGCCTACTTCACCTTACTGCTTCCGTTCCAACTTTCACTTCCCTCATTAATAATTATTACCCAGAGGCAGCAACTAATCAGCATATTGAGATCTTGGAAACTTCTATTGTGCAATGTAAGAGCAAGACAACCAAAACACATTGGTGACATGGAAGCAGAACCTAGCGCTTATTTCTCAAAAACAGTTTTCAAAGTACTCCTAAAATGAGGTGCCAAACACATATTTTGTTCATCCAAGAAAGTCCCTCAGTAGAGCATCGTCGGGCGTTGTCCCTCTAAAACACATTTACTCATTTAACCACAGCAACAACTTGTTGCTCGGAAAATTACAGTGTATTTTCTTTCATCTCTGTAGGACTGGTATCAATCAGTATAAAACATTGGCTAGTAAAGTGTGGAGTGCCACCAGGGAGGAGAGCACATGGGTCATCAGAGATGCTGGGAATATAGTAAAGAATAAGAGAGACCTGGTCCCTGTGTCCTTGAGCATCCGTTTTAATAAGGAATATAGACATAGTAGGAAAACTTCTTTGGTGGTCTAGTCACTACCACTCTTGCGGCCCCATGGACTGTAGCCTGTCAGGCTTCTCTGTCTATGAGATTCTCCAGGCAAGAATACTGGAGTGGGTTGCCATTTCCTTCTCCAGGGGATCTTCCTGACCCACGAATCGAACCCAGGTTTCCTGCACTGCAGGCAGATTCTTTTACCAACTGGGCTACGAGGGAAGCCCTGAGGGTGGGGTGGTGGTGGGGAACACACACAAAAACTTTAATGACCAATCACTTTCACTTTTCACTTTCATGCATTGGAGAAGGAAATGGCAACCTGCTCCAGTGTTCTTGCCTGGAGAATCCCAGGGACAGGGGAGCCTGGTGGGCTGCCATCTGTGGGGTCGCACAGAGTCGGACACGACTGAAGCGACTTAGCAGCAGCAGCAGCATAGTCACAAAGAGTCCAACAGGACTGAATGACTAACAGTTTCACTTTCACTTTCACGGTGCTGACTGGAGAAGTACCTAGATTTATGATGATGGCTTAGTCACTAAGTTGTATCTGAGTCTTTTGCGAACCCATGGACTGTAGCCCACCAGATTCCTCTGTCCATGAGATTTCCCAGGTAAAAATAACGGAGTGAGTAGCCATTCCCTTCTCCAGGGGATCTTGCCAACCCAGGGATTGAATCCAGGTCTCCTGCTTTGCAGGAGATTCTTTACCAACCGAGCCACCAGGGAATCTGAAATACCAACGATCTAATATTTCCCGTCCAGCAGACAAGTATTTCCTTCTGCCTCTCTAACTTACTACCTCTGGAATCATGGGATGGTTTATGCTCTCTGAATTCTAAGGTTTTTGAATTCCTTCTTGGAGGAAAATAAAATCCAGTTATTATTCTTTTCCCTTCAGATATTAAAAAAGGGGGAAATTATTAATAGATTTTGGAAGCAGGAGAGACGCAGAAGGAGTTTATGTTGCTTAAAGTCTATTTCCCCAGTGAACCCCTCAAGTCCGCCCAGTGTTCTGATGAGTCTGGTCCCCACCAAAAATGGGGGGTCTTTTTGGTCCCCACCAAAAAGCCTGCTGTCCCTGCCTGCTGGCACAGTACAACCCTCAGTTCTACTTAAGGTGCTTCTCAAGCCCACTTATCTGACAGCAGCATACAGCAAACCAGAAGCGATGAGGCACCAACATGCGAAAACGAAAGCTTTGTCTGAAACCCCAGTGTTTACCACCTCCCTGCTTAAACCCTAGTTACCCAGAGCACCACAGAAGCTGGGACAGTGCTACCCCTGCCCTGGGAAGCTGCCCAGGGGCAGAGGCTCAAACTGCTTCCTCTCCCCAGTCCACTCGGCTAAACTCAGAAGGGAATCAACGCCGAGGAGTGACACAGTCAGTCACTATACTGACACTGTCACGTTTGCTAGATTATTAGCATCTTTTATATTGTTGTCATTCAGCAGTCAATCGACATTCGTTTACTGGACAGCAAACAATCATATTTTATATGGTGCAGTTTGCAAATATTCTAACGCCTCTGCAAGGTATTTTTTTTCCCCAGAATAGTCATCTCTTTGAGAAGAGAGAACTTATAGAATACATATTGGCTTTTTTTTTAACCACTGTTCTGCATTTTATTTATTTTTAAAAAAGCTTTATTTTGTATTGGGGTTAGCTAATTAACAATATTGTGAGAGTTTCAGGTGAACAGTGATGGGAACTCAGAAAGATATAAAGTATGATAACATGGAATTAGTGTGAATAGCTTAACAGCAGATGGTTTCAGGATGGAAAGAATTTGGGGATTACATATCTCTACACTGACTTTTCTGAAGAGATGATCAAGAATGGAAATTGGAGGTGACTTACTCAAGGTCATAGTGACAGTTAAGGGCTTATTGTAGCAAAGAAACGCAGACTTTCCATTTTATTCTGAGAATGCAGTATTTTCTCCATAGTATTGACTTTAAGAAGAAAAGAAACCAACAAAAACACAGTATTGAATTATTAAATAATATTGGTCACATATTCAGTTCATCAAACTATTTTGACAAGCTTTGAAATGTAATACACATGAAATGTAAAGATGCCAAGGAGTTTTAGGGGGAAATTAGGAAGTTAGATGAATCTTGAAAGTGTAGTAAGGTCTATAAAGAATTCAGACCAAAAAAGAGCACATGCTGTATCACCACCTGGGAGAAGAAGGTGGCTGGAAAGGGGTTAAGGGTGATGATTAAGTTCCATTTCTCTTTTTAAAAAGTTGGCTTGTAGTTAATTTACAATGTTGTGTTAGTTTCTGGTTAATTCTGTCTTAGTTTCAGAATATATATATTCTGAAAATATATATATTTTCTGAAAAATATATATATACATATGACTACACACATATATATATACACACACATTCTTTTTCATATTCGTTTCCATTATGCTTTATGACAGGATACTGAGTATAGTTCCCTGTTCTGTGCAGTAGAACCTTGTTGTATAACTATTTTACATACAGTAGTTTATATCTGCTAACTCCAAACTCCTAATTTAACCCTCCCTCCTTCCCCTTTGGTAACCATAAGTTTGTTTTCTATGTCTGAGGGTCTGTTTCTGTTTTGTAAGCAGTTTTATTTGTGTCCTCTTTTAGATTCCACATATAAGTGATATCATATCATATTCATCTTTCCCATTCTGACTTACTTCACTTAGCATGATAGCCTTTAGGTTAGTCCATGTTCCTGCAAATGGCATTATTTCATTCTGTTTGCGGCTCTGTATCCCAGTGTGTATGTATTCCAAATCTTCTTTAGCCATTCATCTGGTGAAGGACATTTAAGCTACTTTCAGGCCTTGGCTACTGTAAGTAGTGCTGCTATGAAAACTGGGGTGCATGTATCTTTTCAAATTATAGTTTTCTCTAGATACACGCCCAAGAGTGGGGTTGCTGGATCACATGGAAGCTCAGTTCTGTTTCTTGATGTGCATTTGGTTACACATCTGCGTTCACTGTATGAAAAAGCATCAAACCAAAGATCTGGGCCTTTCTCTGTATCTCAATTAAAGGTTTACATAAATATCTTTACCTTTAGATCAGTCTTCCTTGAATTTTAAACCTAATGTGGTTGAGTTTTAATTTATATTTTTCAAACCTTACTCTAGGAACATAGGAAGAAGTAGCTTGGGCAAAACCTTGGAAAATTAGATTTATGGCCTGGATAGAAGGGTGTCTCCAGGCCCTGTCACATGCCAGTCACTTCTCTCACTGGTTTTATCTGTACAAGAAAGATAATAAAACGTTTACCTCCATGAAGACTAGGAGCTCTGTGGAAGGGCTGATAAAATCCTTCCCATTAAAACGGGTGACAGTGTGTGTGCTAAGTCACTTCAGTCGTGGCCAACTCTTTGTGACTCTATGGAGCCTGCCAGGCTCTTCTGTCCACAGGCGTTTCCAGGCAAGAACACTGGAGTGGGTTGCCATGCCCTCCTCCAGGGGATCTTCCCGACCCAGGGACTGAACCCACGTCTCCTGCAGCTCCTGCGTTTCAGGATGATTCTTTACTGCTGAGCCACCAGGGGAAGCCTGGGTGACGGGGCAGTGGTGAACAAATACCCGCTTGGAACAACCAGAACCCCTCACTCGCCCTCAGCCCTACGTCTCTCCAGAAGCAGTAATACTAACTCACCTGAATTTCCCCAAAGTTCTCTGTACTGTTTCAAAAATTATTCTACTTGTGTTGGAAGTAAACATGAACATCTTTAACCACCATACAGCATACAGTCTTGGGTTTAATTATTCCGAAGTGAGCCATTAGTTTGGAATTCCCTTTAGTAATTTTGTCAAGACCATGTATCCAAAGATGATGAAGTTGATTTTGGTTAGAAGCTGCAGTAGTTTTAAAATGACCACAGAATTCCTAGACATTTCTGCTCATTGAGAAGTTCTGTGTCTTGTCTTATCCCACAAACACACCTCAAACCAACAGAGTATAATACAAGTTCTGAGGCTGAGTCCCAAATGGAGAATCTTTGAGTCATTCCAAGTCCAACACCAGACAATGTAATGGGAGGAGCCTTCAGATGATTCCAGTCCTAGGCAGCAAGTCACCCCTTCTACCCCAGACCCTAAGTCATCTCAGCCAAAGCCCCAGATGGTGAGGGGCTAGTCATCCCCATGGTGTGCTTGCTGAATTCCTGGCCCATGGAACCCCTGAGCATAATACGATGGTATTTTAAATCAGGAATCACTGGGGTAGTTGTATGACAGCAACAGATATCAGGTCAGGAACGTTAAAAATATCTAAAATCTAATTATGTTTAGCCAATGTCATTCTGCTGGAGAGACTGAGCACTCTGTGTGTGTAATTGAGGCACACTTGAGGTGTGCAATGGAAAGGTCTTGGGCAGTCAGTATAAGAGAGACATGGGTCCTGATGCCACACGTGGCTGCTGATTCAGCTTTAGTTGAGCCATTCCCCTGGAGAGGAATTCCAATGCTTTCCCTAAGGTAGTCACAGAGTTGTAAGAATCCTGGTTATGCTTATCTAAGGGGAAACATGGAGGGAGTGGTGATAAATTAGGACGCTGGGATGAACACATGCACGCGCCTATATATAAAATAGATCACTAGCAAGGACCTACTGTATAGCACAGGGACCTCTACTCAGCTTTCTGTAATAATACATATGAGAAAAGAATCTGAAAAAGAACAGAGATAGGAAGGGCAACCCTCCTCAGTATTTTTGCTGGAAAATCCCATGGACAGAGGAACCTGGCAGGCTACAGTCCATGAGGTTGCAAAGGGTCAGACAACACTTGAGTGACTGACTGCTTGCACACACACACACACACACACACACACACACTGATTCACTTTGTTATACACCTGAAACTAACACAACATTGTAAATCAGCTATACTGCAATCAACTATATGCCAATAAAAGTTTAAAGAGACAATTTGCTTTGACTGTAAGCCACTTGATGTTTTTAAAATCCTCACATGTGGGAAAATATATACAGACTAATATATCAAAATGTATTGTATACTTTAAAATATAAATTCATTTAAAAAAATCTTGATGCCACAAACAAAGTTTTATTCTAGTAAAAAAGAGAATCCTGGTAAGGCATATAAAAACATTAACTTTCTAAACTATAAATCATTTCATAAGTAATAGCTACCCTTAAGAGTTACATGTTCTCTGTGGTGAGGTTGATTTCATACTGATCTTATTGACAGTTGTTTGTCTTATAGCCCAGTTAATATTGTAAGAGACCACAGGCATATCTAGGGTGACTAGATCATTGAGAATATCCATCCTATTTGACCACTGAAATATCAGGCACGACTCACTTTGAATCTGGTTCTGCCAGCATATGAGCTGGGCAGTGGACTCAGGTTCTAATTGGAAGAAGCAGCATGCTGAGTATCAGAAGAATCGAGCAATCTATATTTCTGACTGAGGCACGTTCTCACTTATTTAATTTTTTTACTCTGCGGGGAATGATATTTGAAAAATACTCAATAGAGAGATAGTTTCCCATAACTGTTAGATCTTATATCTTTTGTTACCAATGTTTCAAAACCAGGAACTTAGAGCTATTCAAGATGAAATTCTCTCTCCCAGAATCTAAAGAATTCTCTCTCCCAGAAACTAAAGGCATCCTTAAACTCTGCTGTTTGCAGAAAGATTTCATTCACACGTTCCGCTTCTAAGGATGAGTGTAAATGATCTGAACATCATTGCCTCATTTAGTTCTACTATAAAATGGGTATAACATTCCTCAGCAGGAAAGTTTTTGATTGATGTAAATATTTGGGGCTCACAGTACAAGGAAAGGTTAGGTGATTAACTCAGTAGAAGATTTGGTGGGGTGAGGGAGATTAATTCAATAATGAAGAATTAGAGACTAATTCTGAGTATCAGATTAAATTTGCTCTTTTACATTTCTGATTTTTTTTCTCTCCAAACAAATTGTGTTTCATATATTGTGTGGAAATCTCCTCCCTGTGTAGATGCTGGATTATCCCCCCCCCCACCCCTGTATCTCTTAACAAGCTCCTTGGTGCAGCTGGAATTAATGCTTCCTGTCGTTTTAAATAATGTGACATTGAAATACAATTTTTTAATGTGCTGGCATTTAACATGCCACAATATTTCAGTTATTTTACATTCATTTGGGTGCTTTAGTGTTATTACAGCTGTTATGAAATTCTGACAAAGAGGTGCATTTCTTTCTTCTGTTCCACCATAATTGCTTTTTGCCGCGTCTCTGAACCGTAACCATGGCGATCTGTAACATTCATCAGAGGACCTCTTGTTATTTCCCTCGTGTGAATGAAAAACAAAATGGTATATAAATACCCTGAGAAGTTTTACAAAAGCAGTCTTTCTCTTCTTTCTTTTCCTTCCTTCCTTCTTTCCTACCTTCCTCCTCCTGTCTGTCCATCCATCCTTTATTCCTTTCTTTTTTTCCCCTTCTATCTTCATTTTCTCCCACCCTCAATTTTCTTTTTTTCTTAAATTTTTTTTTTTTTAGTTTCCAAAAGTAGAGGGTCTATTGAGGGGAAATTAAGGGGCATGGCTTGAGATTTTTCATTTATTTATTTTTTTAAATGAAAACGTCTTTTGTATAAAGAAAGCACAGAGAGAAAATGAGAACTTAAGTCAGTCTTTTCTAAGTCTGACTGGTTACAAACAAGTCCTTGTTTGAGCTACTTAATATGGAATATCATTACCATATTGGAACCATTTTGTTGATGTATTGACTTGCTCTTCCTATTGTAGGGGGTGGCTGAAACGAGCATACCCCGGCTGTATTTTAAATTGCCGTCTTTCTGGCAACTTGAGAGGATGTTGGGAGGTCAGTCCTATCTCATGCACTTGTCCTCTTTTCACTTCTTCTGCTCAGGTATGACTTTACGATTCAGGGAAAGTTGGTACAGAACGCCCATTACATCACCTCTATGGAAAGGCAACACATGGAAACTGGACAGCTTTGCTGTGGCCATATGCCAACACCAGCAATGAGCCCGAGAGTCAGCTTCACTTGAAACATAAATCAATTCCCCCTGGTGCTGCTGCTTCACTGGTTTGAAGGTAAGGAAGTGTGGACCATTCTGAATTTTACTGGAATGGTCATCATAGCTATTCCCAGTTCAGTTCAGTTCAGTTCAGTCGCTCAGTTGTGTCCGACTCTTTGCAACCTCATGAATCGCAGCACGCCAGGCCTCCCTGTCCATCACCAACTCCCGGAGTTCACTCAAACTCACGTCCATTGAGTCGGTGATGCCATCCAGCCATCTCATCCTCTGTCGTCCCCTTCTCCTCCTGCCCCCAATCCCTCCCAGCATCAGAGTCTTTTCCAATGAATCAACTCTTCACATGAGGTGGCCAAAGTACTGGAGTTTCAGCTTTAGCATCATTCCTTCCAAAGAATGACTTCCAAAATTTTACCTCACTTTTTTCATATATATTTTTTTGTTACCACATTTTTCTTTCAGATACCTAAAACCATTAAATACTTGGCATTTTCTCTCAGGCTTCCCAGGTGGTTCTAGCGGTAAAGAACTTGCTTGCCAATGCAGGAGATGTAAGGGATGCAGGATTGATCCCTGGGTCGGGAAGATCCCCTGGAGGAGGGCATGGCAACCCGCTCCAGTGTTCTTGCCTGGAGAATCCCATGGACAGAGGAGCCTGGAGGGCTATGGTCCATAGTGTTGCAAACAGCCGGACATGACTGAAGCAAGTTAGCATACAGGTGTATTTTCCATCAAGTAGATTTACAAGAAGGAATCTAGCTCTCAGTGTTGCTGCTGCTGCTGCTGCTGCTGCCAAGTCGCTCCAGTCGTGTCCAACTCTGTGTGACCTCATAGATGGCAGCCCATCAGGCTCCCCCGTCCCTGGGATTCTCCAGGCAAGAACACTGGAGTGGGTTGCCATTTCCTTCTCCAATGCATGAAAGTGAAAAGTGAAAGTGAAGTCGCTCAGTCATGTCCGACTCTTAGCGACCCCATGGACTGCAGCCTATGAGGCTCCTCCGTCCATGGGATTTTCCAGGCAAGAGTGCTGGAGTGGGGTGCCATTGCCTTCTCCAGCTCTCAGTGTTACCTAAAGCTAACTGAGTTAGTTTTGCCAAGTGTTTTCCATTCTACTGTCTTACCATTGTGTCAACTGTGATCTGTTCTTGGGTTCTTGTGATGAGATTTATCAATAGCAGTAATGTGTTTCTGTGGCACAACCATTGCAAAAACAACTGACCACGAATAAGGAGTATTTGTGGAATGGTTTGGACCCAAACTTCAAACTTTCAGAAAGAAAATTATGTTTATGGAAATTTAGCATGACTCTGGAATTGCCTGCTAAAAGCATTTTGAGTTTGCATTGTGGTCTCATTATGTTCTCATCTTCCCTGAAACTTTCAGGGATTAATTTCATCCCAACAAACTACTTCTGCTGGCCCATAGTGATGAGTTAAAAGCACCAGTAGATACTCTAAGTAAATCTGATGGCTGTGAGAGCGAGCCTTCTGATGTTCAATTTCATGGGGTTTAAGTCGTCAGGAGTCCCAGCTGCTGTATTTTGAAGGCCATTGCCCTGTTCCTACCAGGACCACACTTCCCATGTGCTCTTCCCAGCCAATGAGTAAGCATACAAAGAGTTAACATTCTTCAAACAATTCATCCTTATATGCCAAGAAGTATCTCATTTTCTCATATCTTCAATAATAATTTAACACCCTGGTAAGGAAGACACTATGTATTTTGTAGATAAGCACTCTGGAGCTCTGAAGTTACTTAACACTGAAGTAGGTATGGATAAGTCCCAGTCTTCTGGACTCACCTCTCTTCTAGATGAGTAAGACTTTATTTATTTACATATTTATTTATTCAAGAATTAGTGAATACCCACCAGATTTGACACTTTATGAAGCGATGAGTATAAATCACCAAAGATCTGTGAGCCCAGAAACAGATGCTCAGGAGATTAACTGAATTCAAGAGGGTTGGGCAGTGTTGACCAATTTCATCTGTCCAGTGTCTGACAAACCCCTAACTCTACATGGTTCTGTCCACCACTTTCTAGTTAGTTCCATGTCTCTGTTGTAGTATGAGCCACCTTGGATACCCAGTCTATTTTATGAACGCTAGAAGCCTTGAAATTGGCTTCTAATTGACCCTTTCCATTTTTGTTCCTGCCCATCCTCTTCATGATAGAGTGATCCTTCTGAAACAAATCTTCTCACCTCCATCTCCATACCTCCTCACACGGATGCCTTTAGCAGTCTAAACACACGTCACAGAATGAAAAGAAATTCTTGGCAGGATTTGTAGGACCTAATTGATGTGAACTCCACCTATCTCTCTAGCCTTGTCTCTCATCATTTACTCCTAGACCCTGGGTTTTAGTTTTATTATTCTCAGCTTCTCAGATGTTCCAAGACCTCTCTTGTCAATTGGCTTCACACAACATATTCCTTCACTCAGCTTGGAACAGTTGTTTTTTTTTCCCCTCTTTTCACTTTGGCTGATCCTTTGGATATCAGTTCAATACTTTTTTTCCATTTTTGAAAATTTCCTAATTAGGTCAATTCCTCCATCACACACTTTCATATTCCAGTGTACCTTTACTACATTATACCTCTTAGTTATAAATGTATGTATATGTCCTTGAATCGTCGATTAATGCACACCTCCTTCATGGCTATTTAGTGAAGCTCTTTAGGTATAAGAAACATGTATGTTACTGTATTATTAGAGTCTAGCATGCATCCTGATATCTGAGTGAGTGTGAGTATTAGTTGCTTCGTCATGTCTGACTCTGCAACCCCATGGACTGTAGCACACCAGGCTCCTCTGTCCATGGGATTTTCCAGGCAAGAATACTGGAGTGGGTTGCCATTTCCTTCTCTAGGGGATCTTCCCGATCCAGGGATTGAACCTGGTCTCCTGCTTTGCAGGCAAATTCTTTACCATCTGAGCCATCAGGGAAGCCCCTGGCATGTAGCAGTAATTGGTAAATATTTACCCAGAATGAAAGATTATGCCATACCCTTATAAGCAAATACGTACCACTAAAATTGAAGAATTTTTGAAAACACCGAAGTATTTTAATACAAACACAAAAACATTTTAATACAAAAGGGTAAAACTGTATGTAGCATATGATCACATGTACGCATGCCCAGTCGCTGCAGTCGTGCCCAACTCCTGTGACCCTGTGGACTGTAGCCCAGCAGGCTCCTCTGTCCATGGGATTCTCCAGGCAAGAATACTGGAGTGGGTTGCCATGCCCTCCTCCAGGGGATCTTCCCTACCCAGGGGATCGAACCTGCGTCTCCTGCGTCTCCCGTGTTAGTAGGTCCATTCGTTACTACCAAGGCCGCGAGGGAAGCTCATATGATCACATACTCATGGTTATATAACTATTAAGCAAAAAAAAAAAAAAATGGATAAAATTGGTTGTCTCAGATAAACCTCTAGATTTTCTAGATGATTAGCTTTATTACTTGCTTCTCATTATCTTGTACTTTGGAAAGTTTCCACAATAAGATTCATAGGAGTTTTATCTCCAGGGGAAAAAAATCTTTTTTTTTAAGCCATGTGGCTTAAAGCTACCTCAGTTTAGGAGATTTCTCACTTTAATAATTGGTCATCTCCTTTGTCATGCATTGTGGAACTTGTGGTGAGTGGACCTCTCCTCTTGGCCTACATGAGACCCCCGGAGGGACAACTAGGGCTATCCTCCTGATTTGTGGGCTGGGAACTCAGTATACATGTTCATACGATGATTAGAGCAACTTGGCATTAAAATGTCCTGATCATTTCAGGTCTCTTCTCCTCATTAGAACTATTAGTTTATGCTGCTCCTTGGAGAACCTTGGGGTCTTTGGACTATATAAGTAAGGAAGGTCAGTTATCTCTCAAAACCTTGAAAGACCATTTAGAATGGTTGTTCTTTGGAAACCAAATGACAAACTCTAATCAATAAGCTAATATATATATAATTTTCCTTGTAGTGTCTCAGCCTAATTATTGGATTATTGGAATTCTCAAGGACAGAATGATGAAAATAAGCATTAAAGAGAGCAAGAAAGTAAAGATATATCTGAGCTTATGATGGGATAATTTTGAGACATTTTCTTACAGAAATTTATCTGTAGAAATTCACTTGATTGTTATTTATGGTCATTGAGGAAAAAATACAAAACTCTTTATAGGATACATTGAGTCAAAACAAACTAAAATGTACACGTTAACTTGATCAGAAAATCAGTAAAGTTAAAATTAGTGAATCTTCTTTTCTTTTGAGGAAGTTTGGCCAGTATTTTTAACTGGCATCAAAATAATATCATAAATGCTATCCCATTCTGAATTTCTAATGAGTTGCTTGAAATCTATGGATTGGGTGAACTCATGTTCTTACTTATCCAGGTAAGAGAGAGAGAGATAGGGAAAATGAAGCATTTAATTTTTAGCTACTTTTATACTGCTAAGTGGCATTTGACATTCTATCTTAAACTGGTCTCACTTAAAATTATTTACAGATACAATTTTTCCACTTAGAGCACCTCAGTGGATAAGGCAAAAGCTAACAGCTATAAAAGGGGAAATCAACAGTAACAGAATAATAGTGGAGGACTTTAACACCGCACTTTCACCAATAGATAGGTCATCCAGACAGAAAACTAAGAAGGAAACACAAGCTTTAAATGATACCTTAGACCGGATAGACCTAATTGTATCCTAATCAATAAAATTAGAAATGAAAACTGACACCACAGAAATACAAAAGATCCTGAGAGAGTACTACAAGCAACTATAAGCCAATAAAATGAACAACCTAGAAGAAATGGACAAAGTTTTAGAAAGATACAACCGTCCAAGACTAAACCAGGAAGAGATAGGAAATATGAGCAGACCAATCACACGTACTGAAATTGAAACTGATTTTAAAACTTCCCGCCAGTAAAAGTCCAGGACCAGATGGCTTCGCAGGTGAACTCTATCAAACATTTAGAAACGAGTTAACATCTACCCTTCTGAAATTCTTCCAAAAAACTGCCAAGGAAAGAACACTCCCAAGCTTATGGTTATCAGGCCACTGTCACCCTGAACAAAACCAGAGATATCACAGAGAAAGGGAATTATAGGCCAGTATCACCAATGAGCATAAACACAGAAATCCTCAATAAAATACTAGCAGACTGAATCCAGCAAGCAATACATTGAAAGGATTATATATCATGATCAAATGAGATTTATCCTAGGGATGCAAGGATTTTTTAATATCCTCAAATCAATCAATGTAATACACTGCATCAATGAACTGAAGAATAAAAACCATATGATTATCTCAATAGATGTAGGAAAAAACTCTTGACAAAAACCGACACCAATTTCTGATAAAAACTCCCCAGAAATTGGGCATAGAGGGAACATACCTCAACATAATAAAGGCCGTGTATACATGACAAACCCGCAATAATTGTCATCCTTGATGGTGAGAACCTCAAAGCATTTCCTCTAAGCGCAGGAACAAGACAAGGATATCCACTCTTGCCACAATTGTTCACTAACCTTTATAATGGTAAGAGACCTGACTACAGATATTTAGTTTTATAAGTGAAATAAGCAAAGTCAAATTAAATTTTTTGTGTTCCAATGTTTCCCTTAAGGGTGTCTGAGGTATGTAGTACCTAGCATTTTCTATTAAATAAATATTTTATAAGACACAACCTAGCAAAGTTTCCAAGTTTGAAGACCAAAATGACATTGTCACAACTGGCTGCAGGCTCAGTAAGAACTAACCTGGGTTGAGAGGACCAGCTGAAAAAGGAAATCACTAAGGCCTGGGCGCCATGGTTAACATGGTGCCCTGAATTGAGACATCCGTTAGACTTTAGCTTCTGATAGGATCCAGTGTTGGAACCTGCCTTCTCTGTTCAGTCCTAACTATCAGCCCCTGTGAATCGAGGATGGAAAGTCAGTGGCTTTAGGCTAGGAATCTAATTTCCTTGGACTCAGCCTCTTCACAAGTATGTGCATGGGGCTTTTTAGTGGGACGCCGACACTAATCAAAAAACCAGAGTCAAAAGTTTCTGTCTTTGACTTAGTCTGAAATCCTCAATCTAAATTGTAACTTGGGTTCCTACCCTTCTTCAGTTCAGTTCAGTTGCTCAGTTGTGTCCGACTCTTTGCGACCCCATGGACTGCAGCACGCCAGGCCTCCCTGTCCATCACCAACTCCCAGAGTTTACTTAAACTCATGTCCATTGAGTCGATGATGCCATCCAACCATCTCATCCTCTGTCGTCCCCTTCTCCTCCTGCCTTCACTCTTTCCCAGCATCAGGGTCTTTTCAAATGAGCTTATCTTACCATTCTTATGATGCACCAAATTAGGAATAACTCTTTCTGGATAAGGACCATTCTCTTCCTCCGTGACCATGGTAGACACTGCTAAAAAAAAGTCAAAGTAATTTTTTTTCTCCAGATAATTTTCAAAGCCACTGCTCAAGTGATCTCAAATATGTCTCATAATGACTTGTATTCAGGACAGTTTGGCATTCTTACTTGTAGGGAACAGAAAATAGCACTTCAAAAGTGTTAACTTCCTTCTTATTTCATATCCTACGGGAAGGTGGTTAGATCTCTTCTTCACATTTTAAAATTCTCAGGATCCCAATTTGCTTCCTCAGTGAAACAAACTCATAGACAAAGGATGACAAATGCATTCAGTCTAAGTTGCAAAATCGGATCAGTTGTTAGTGGCTATCGGAGTGTAGTCTTGACAGTACTAAGGTCATGTGCGGATTCAGGGAAAAATGTATTTTTTTGATCAAGGATGAAAGACGCTATGAATTTCCCACACTTTCTTGTTCTTTGTCTAAGCAGCCTCCCTTTGGATGAGGTTGGCAACACCATGCTTGTTTCCTGGGCTCATGGCTCATTTCTCGACTCCTTAATCCTCAGAAGCAATAGAGGCAGCCTGTGAAACTTCTGCCATCTTAAAGAACAGAGTCTCCCTCGCCCACATAACTTTGAAATCCATACAGGACACCTAGTGTTTTATTTTAATTTAATTTCCCCTTCTTTGGTTTCTGGCAGCGTGAAGCAGAAGATTAGGGGCATGGAGTAAGGCATAAGCCACTGAAAGCTGCCCTGGATTTTGCTTCACAGTACACTGGGAGACACCATGTGGTATGAGGCATTCATCTGCAGATAGAGACTGTAAAATTGTATCTAAAATTAAAAAATTTTAATTAGAAGGCAGCATCTGTGAACCTTTTACTGAAACCACTGCTTTCCCCCCCACCCTGATAAATTATCCCAGCTCTGTGGCCCGTTATCCCCCTCCCACCATGTCAGAGATTAGAAAACCAGCCTATCCTCCCCTAATAATACTCCTGTAACAGTCAGATGGAGATTTCTCTGCTTAATGTTTAACAAGCAACGGATACTGATTTCAAGAAATTGAGAAATATTTAATTTAGAGCCACTTCTTTCTTTATAGATTCTCTTGGCTTCCCTGTTTTCCTTCCAATCCCTTATTTTCAGAAACTGTGTGAATCAAAGCTGGGTATGGTCTGCTGTGGTGTCCATCAGCTCCTTAATCCCTACCTGAGACCATCCTCTGCTGTTGAAAACAATATAATCCACCCCAGCAGCCAATTTGGGAAACCATGGGTGAAGATTATTTTATTTCCAGTGGGAGCTATTTTATCAGGTGCAAATGATAATACCCCTGCCCAGCAACAATGGCCTGATGCTCTCCTTTTCTGTGCTGAGTCAGGTAAGACTTGAGCAGGGCAAGCTGTGAGGTGGCACCACAGACAGTAGTGCCAGGGGGCAGAGATATCTGAGGATGGCGAGAGTCTGAGCAATCAGCGTTCACAGATGGGAGGTTAGCTGAAGGTGGAGGACTAATAAATGCGAGTGGGATATTAGGATCTAGGACCCAGGGGTGTGTGGAAGCAGAAATAAGCAGGTGAGAAGCTGGATACGAAGACCAGCTCAGTCTGAGCCCTTGAAATGTGCACAAAGGAGTAAAAAGAGGTGGTCAGTCCCCGAGCTTCTAGTTTTAAGAACCAGGAATCAAGGATGGCAAGCGTATAGAGATGAATACCACAGGACTGGACAAGAAGAAATATCTGGAGCAAGTAGAGAGGATAGATTAGAGAGGCTGAGTCACAGGATCTCAGGGTTATTATTAAATAGGTTTTATGGGTTGAGCTGTGTCTCCCTCAAAGAAATTGAAGTTCTAACACTCAGTACCTATGGATTGTGACCTTCTTTTGCACATTATTAAATTGTCAAAGATGAGGTCATTAGGTCATTTGGATGCGCAGACAGACGCAGGGAGAACATCTTGTGAAGATAAATGCAGAGATCGGAGTGATGCGCCTACAAGTGAAGGTGCACCAAAAATTGTTACCAAACTCCCAGCAGCCGGGGGAGCAGCACAGGACAAGTTCTCTTTTAGAGCTCCTGGGAGGAACCGAGCACACTGACACCTTAATCTCAGGCTTCCGCCCCAGAACTGTGAGATCATACATTCTGTTGCTGGAGCCATCCAGTTTGTGGGACTTTGTTACAGCAGCCCCATAAAACTAATACAGTGATATCACACCCATGGGGCAAATAAGCCTACCTCCCCAATATCCTGTCTCCGTTCTTCCTTAGTGAAAGAATCTCAACCTGTAACTGGTTTCTGTGTCATCTGAAATATTGCCTATATTCCCAGCCTTCTTTGCAGTTGGCTGGGCCAATAAAAGGTACTATGAAAAGTTGTTGCTTTAATCATTTAACTTTAAAAGACTTTAAAAATAACTTTAAAAGACTTCTTTAAATGGGGGAATAGTAAGGCATTTTTGTTTTCCTTTTTCCTTTAAATTTCAGCTTTAAACATTTTTTTCAGGTATAACTGATAATTTCTTTCCTTTCTTCTTATTTCTATGCTACTCTGCTTCCTAATTCTTCTGGAATCCAATTCACTTATGAGAACTGGAGCTCCAGAAGTCATGGAAACCAGAGCTAGAAGAGTAGGGAAGATGATGGAAGGAACTAGGTTCTCTGCAGCTGATGAAGCTGCCATATCTACCCTGTCCTACCTTCCTCCATTTTTCTTGGCTATGAGAGAAAAACAAAGCTCTCTTTAGCTTAAGATGGTTGCATGAAGCTTATTGTGATAAGCCATGTAACCTATGTCTAACCAACACACAGCAGTTGTACATGTGAGCAGACTTGGGTTCAGGGACACAATATGACTCACCAATGACCATACAGCCCTAGGGCTTGTGTTGGAAGGTGGATTTCAAATTTTATTTTATTGAAGTATAGTTGATGTACAATGTTGTGTTAGATCAGTCTCTGGAATTGGACCCTGGCAACTTCCATTTTAATCAGCAACTAAATTGATTCTTAAGTAGATAAAATATTGAGAACATTCCCCAAGTTAGGCCGCCTCATACTCAGGGACTGTGTCTAGGCTGCACATGTGAGGACCCAGAGGCAATGGTAACTTCATTCCCCAAACCACCATCTTATAATCCACCAGCTGGAGGGTGCTATTGAAGTGACCTCTTCAGTAGCTGGTAAACAGGAACCAGAGCCACCTGCTGCCTTTGCCTTGTTCAAAGCTCGCAAGTTAGGAGACTCCTTCATGTTGGGGAGGCAACATTCAAAGAAGATGAATGGGAAGAGTATCACTGACTGAGTAAGATCAGTTTGCAGGCAGTGGCAGGGGTAGAAGCAGACTTCAGGAGATGACAAGGCAAGAGGAAACGTTGATGGGGGACCTCTCGGCTTGAGCATGTTGCTTACAGTAGGCTGAAGCTAAGTCACACAGAAAGAGCAATGGCACAGGACTGCGGGTAAAAGAGAAAATAATGATTAAAGCAAAATGGCTGAGCATTCTTCCACCCAGTAGGACACCAGGGTCTGCTGTCGATGTCAGTCGGCCTTCTCCCTACTGTTGCTCTTACATGGTCGTTCTCCTCACTTTCTCCCTAAGACTCTAATCTTTGAGGCTCTAGGCTCGTCTATATATCCCTCTCTTTGTCCCCATGTCAAACGTTTACTATTCTCCTTGTCACTCGTGCTTCATCGCTGAAAACTTGGGCAACTTGTCTACAGTCTCCCTTTCCATCTCAATTCCTTCCCTTTAACCAAAGACCATCCTAACCTCTCATCTTGACATTGTCTTTTCCAACGATCTCATCTCCCTACCTCAGCCACTCCATTCTCACACCCTGAGCCTAATAGCTGATAGCAGAAACTACACCATTTCTGAAATCGCCAATAGAAATGTCTAGACATTTCCCCAAGGTAACTCTTTAACCTCCAAGTGCCTCTGCTCAAGTATCTCTACTGCAGCACTATCACACCTGGAGTGTCAATCTTGATCCCTCCACATACTCTCCATCAATCAGCTTCTCTTTTATCCAGTTTGCATGCATCCAGCTTAGAACATCTGCTCCATTGAGGCAGACAATCTTTGGTAATTATGCTTATCTTTCTTCCCTCTTTGTCCATTCAGCAAAAGCATAATCCCAACCCAGTTGAACCCAATCACTCTCATTCTCCATCTCAGTTCAGTTCAGTCCCTCAGTCGTGTCTGACTATTTGCTACCCCATGAACTGCAGCATGCCAGGATTCCCTGTCCATCACCAACTCTCAGAGCTTGCTCAAACCCATGCCCATCAAGTCAGTGATGCCATCCAGCCATCTCATCTTCTGTCGTCCCCTTCTCCTCCCTCCTTCAATCTTTCCCACCATCAGAGTCTTTTCCAATGAGTCAGTTCTTCACATTGGGTGGCCAAAGTATTGGAGATTTAGCTTCAGCATCAGTCCTTCCAATGAATATTCAGGACTGATTTCCTTTAGGATGGACTGGTTGGATATCCTTGCAGTCTAAGGGACTCTCAA
Organism: Capra hircus; assembly: GCF_001704415.2. NCBI lineage: Eukaryota > Metazoa > Chordata > Mammalia > Artiodactyla > Bovidae > Capra > Capra hircus. The sequence goes on along the minus strand of NC_030828.1, from coordinate 11,772,476 downwards.
GAGTTTTCTCCAACACCACAGTTCAAAAGCATCAATTCTTCAGTGCTCAGCTTTCTTTATAGTCCACTCTCACATCCATACATGACTACTGGAAAAAACCATAGTTTTGACTTAGATGGACCTTTGTCGGCAAAGTAATGTCTCCCCTTTTTATTATACTGTCTAGGTTGGTCATAGCTTTTCTTCCAAGGAGCAAGCAACTTTAAATTTCATGGCAGCAGTCACCATCTGCAGTTATTTTGGAGCCCTGCCCCCCAAAATAAAGTCTCTCACTCTTTCCACTGTTGCTCCATCTATTTGCCATGAAGTGATGGGACCAGATGTCATGATCTTAGTTTTCTGAATGTTGAGTTTCAAACCAGTTATTTCACTTTCATCAAGAGGCTCTTTAGTTCTTCTTTGCTTTCTGCCATAAGGGTGATGTCACCTGCCAATCTGATGTTATTGATATTTCTTCCTGCAAACTTGATTCCAACCTGTGCTTCATCCAGCCCAGCATTTTGCATGATGTACTCTGCATATAAATTAAATGATCAGGGTGACAATATACAGCTTTGACATACTCTCTTCCTGATTTGGAACCAGTCTGTTGTTCCATGTCCAGTTCTAACTGTTGCTTCTTGACCTGCATACCTCCAGATTTCTCAGGAGGCAGGTAAGGTGATCTGGTATTTCCATCCCTAAGAATTTTCCATAGTTTGTTGTGTTCCACACAGTCAAAGGGTTTGGCATACTCAATATAGCAGAAATAAATGTTTTTCTGGAATTCTCTTGCTTTTTTGATGATATAACAGATGTTGGCAATTTGATCTCTGGTTCCTCTGTCTTTTCTAAATCCAGCTTGAACAGCTGGAAGTTCACAGTTCACTTACTGTTGAAGCCTGGCTTGGAGAAGTTTGAGCGTTACCTGACTAGCATGTGAGATGAGTGCAACTGTGCAGTAGTTTGAGCATTCTTTGGCATTGCCTTTCTTTGGGATTGGAAGGAAAACTGACCTTTTCCAGTCCTGTGGCCACAGCTGAGTTTTCCAAATTTGCTGGCATATTGAGTGCAGCACTTTCACAGCATCATCTTTCATGACTTGAAATAGGTCAACTGGAATTCCATCACCTCCACTAGCTTTGTTCATAGTAATGGTTCCTAAGGCCCACTTGATTTCGCATTCCAGGATGTATGGCTCTAAGTGAGGGATCACACTATTGTGGTTATCTGGGTTATTAAGATCTTTTTTGTATAGTTCTGTGTGTTGGTGCCACCTCTTAATATCTTCTGTTAGGTCCGTACCATTTCTGTCCTTTATCGAGCCCATCTTTGCATGAAATGTTCCCTTGCTATCTCTAATTTTCTTGAAGATATCTCTAGTCTTTCCCATTCTGTTCTTTTCCTCTATTTCTTTGCATTGATCGCTGCGGAAGGCTTGCTTCCTCTCCTTGCTATTCTTTGGAACTCTGCATTCACATGGGTGTATCTTTCCTTTTCTCGTTTGTCTTTAGCTTCATTGTTTTCTCAGCTATTTGTAAGGCCTCCTTAGACAACCATTTTGTCTTTTTGCATTTCTTTTTCTTGGGGATGGTCTTGATCACTGCCTCCTGTACAATGTCACAAACCTCCCTCCACAGTTCTTCAGGCATTCTGTCTATCAGATCTAATCTCTTGAATCTATTTCTCACTTCCACTGTATAATCATAAGGGTTTTGATTTAGGTTATACCAGAATGATCTAGTGGTTTCCCTACTTTCTTGAATTTAAGTCTGACATCTTTTTTGGGTGTTAGTTCTAAAAGGTCTTGTAGGTCTTCACAGAACTGTTCAGCTTCAGCTTCTTCAGCAATACCAGTTGGGGCATAGACTTGAATTACTGTGATATTGAATTTTTTGCCTTGGAAATGAGAGATCATTCTGTTGTTTTTGAGACTGTACCCTAGAACTGCGCTTAGCGCTCTTTTGTTGACTATGATGGCTACTCCATTTCTTCTAAGGGATTCTTGCCTGCAATAGTAGATATAATGGTCATCTGAGTTAAATTCACCCATTCCAGTCCATTTTAGTTCACTGATTTCTAAAATGTCGATGTTCACTCTCACCGCCTCCTGTTTGACCAATTCCAATTTACCTTGATTCATGAACCTAACGTTGCAGGTTCCTCAGCAATATAGTTCTTTACAGCATCAGACTTTACTTACATCCCCAGTCACATCCATAACTAGGTGTTTTTACTTTGGCTTCATCTCTTCATTCTTTCTGCAGTTATTTTCCCACTTTTCTCCAATAGCATATTGGGCACCTACTGACCTGGGGAATTCATCTTTCAGTGTCCTTTGTTTTTGCCTTTTCATACTGTTCATGGGGTTCTCAAGGCAAGAATACTGAAGTAGCTTGCCATTCCCTTCTCCAGTGGACCATGTTTTGTCAGACCTCTCCACCATGACCTGTCCATCTTGGGTGGCCCTACACGGCATGGCTCATAATTTCATTGAATTAGACAAGGCTGTGATCCATGTGATCAGTTTGATTAGTTTTCTGTGACTGTGGTTTTCATTCTGTCTGCTCTCTGATGGAGAAGGGTAAAAGGCTTATGGAAGCTTCCTGGTGGGAGAGACTGACTGTGGGGGAAACTGGGTCTTGTTCTGATGGGTGGGGCCATACTTAGAAAATCTTTAATCCAATTTTCTGTTGATGGGTGGGGCTGTGTTCCCTCCCTGTCATTTGACCTGATGCCAAACTATGGTGGAGGTAATGAAGATAATGGGACCTCCTTCGAAAGGTCCCATGATGCACTGCTGCACTCAGCGCCCCTGACCCTGCTGACCCGCACCTCCACAGGAGACACTCAAACACTCAAAGGCAGGTCTGGCTCAGTCTATGTGGGGTCTCCTGGTGGCCGCAAGGTTTTGTTTGAGCCCTTCAAGCATCTCTGGCAGGTATGGGGTTTGATTCTAAATGTGATTTCACTACTCCTACCTTCTCTCTGGTGCTTCTCCTTTGTCCTTGGATGTGGAGTTTCTTTTTTTGGTGGGATCCAACATTCTCCTGTAATTTTGGAGTTCTTGCAGGAGAAGATGAGCACACATCCTCCATCTCACATCCATCCTAAAAATTAAGCCCTGCCGGGGGGAAAAAAATCACTCAGTTAAGCAGATTACAATCATTATGGATTCATAATCTTCTAATCACCTACCTCACCTGGGCTTTCATTATGATCTAGCAAGCATTTTATTTCCCTTCTCAGCTCATACCTCACCATCCTACCAAAGGAATATTTTCCCAAGTGTTGGCTCCCAGGGATTGCACTAAGTTATTATTTTCTTTCTGCCCAATATCTCAATCATCTTCCCATCATCAGAAGATAAGTTTGCTTGCTGCTCTCATATCAACAAAATCAGGCATGAAAACTAGAACCTTTCCTTGAAACTCACATCACTCTAGCTACCACCATTTCACTTTACTCGCCTTCTTGGCCACATTTCTCAAGAGGTTTATAGATGCTACCTGCACTTCAGTACCTTCGAGTTATTTTGTCATCTGCGAAGTATGTTTCTATCCCTGCCACGGCACCAAAACTGCTCTTACTCATTAGCTGATACTCTTCCCGTTCTTAGATCGATCCTACCCTAGGAAAAGATAACGATCCTCTTTTTATGTTGTCTGTAGGTTGTTATGGCTCTCTTTCATGTCTTATTCCAGGGTCCAGGCGGCCCCTCTCTGGATTATACCGTGGGACATATTATTCATACAGTAGACGGGAAAATGTAAGAAGCAAATGAATAAAGGTTCTTACGTCTTCTACTGGGAGATGGCATAGGATAAGTCTGTTCTCATCACATTGATCACGTTAAGTCACACACATGGCTGGGCCTGACATCAGTGGAGCGGAACTGTGAAGGAAAGTGAAGTGAAAGTTGCTCAGTGGTGTCTGACTCTTCGCGACCCCATGGACTATACAGTTTGTGGAATTCTTCAGGCCAGAATACTGGGGTGGGTAACCTTTTCCTTCTCCAGGGGGTCTTCCCCACCCAGGGATCAAACCTGGGTCTCCCGCATTGCAGGTGGATTCTCTACCAGCTAAGCCACGAGGGAAGCCCAAGGAAACTGGAGTGTGTAGCCTATCCCTTCTCCAGCGGATCTCCCAACCCAGGAATCAAACCAGGGTCTCCTGCATCACAGGCAGATTCTTTACCAGCTGATCCACCAGGGAATCCTTGGAGTGGGACCGTGCTTGTCTCAAAGGTGGAGGCAGGTAATGAAGAACTAGACAATAGCCAAAGCAAGAGTATATAATTCTCTTACAGGGAATGGGGAGGGAAAGATGTGGGTACAGTGTTACTATCTTCTACAAGTGTTTGAATCCCTTGATCCTTTCTTTTTGTCTTGTCATTTCACATATGTTGCTTTCACTCACTTCTATTTTCTCGGCCTTCATATCAAGGCAGTAATCTACTAATTCTTGTCCACTTGACTGTTTGCCATTTCCAACTTGCAGGTTAATTTCCTCTGTGCTTTTTTTCTAGTTTTATTGTGTGTGTGTGTGTGTGTGTGTGTGTGTGTGTGTGCATTGATAAACAATGGGGAAGAGAAAAAAATGTTTATTGGGTCACTACGTGGCTATAACTTTATGGGGTAGTCACTGCTATCACCTTCCTTCCATAGTCTATTGGCGTCACAGTGCCTGTTACAGTGACTATTAAAGCAACTTCCACTCTTCTTTTCATCTGTGTCTCTCCCACAATGAATGTCTTCATTTTTGGTGGATAAACTGGTCTTTGGTTCATGAAGATTTTTCAAGCCATGTGGCTTGAGTTACATCAATTGTCTTCTTTACTATCTCCAAATATCAATTCATATCCCCCCGTCTTACTCTTGTTCATCCTTCACAGCACAAGAAGTGTCCCTCTCTCTGGAAACATCCCATTCTTCTCCCTTTTTTTCCACTGGTGACAATATTATAACCTTATCGTATTCCATTTAGTGCTATTTACTAAGAATGCCTTAATGACTGGTCTATGGAAAATACAAATAAATAACGTGACTTTATTTTCCCAAAGACAGCCGGGGTTACATATGTGTCAAATAGAATATAATAGATAGGGATTTATTCCTCCATTAGCTTTTTAGGTTTGCTTATCTTTCAGAGTAATTTAAATTGAAATGGAAGACAAATTCTTATTTGATTGTGAGGCAATTCAGTGCTATTTGTTTTGTTCGAGTTGGTGTGGGATCTAAGTGCCCTGTTGTTAAAAGGCTATTTAATGTCACATAGCGGGCCGATTAATTTTTTCGATAAATTGCCAACATATCCAGTCAATTGCATACATTTAATTGGGAGAGTCCATTCTTCTAAAGTCTGTCTCTATACTTTGTGGTAATGGTGCCATAGTTTACATGCTCTTAGACATACAAAGACACTGCCTCTTGTTATCAAAAGTCTGTAGATAAATCTCAAAGCAAATGTGTGGTTCTGTTAAAAGAGGATCAAAGGGGTGACGTGAATTAAGTAGCACAGTGTGCAGCCAAGAGGCAGAGCATGGTGGGGACTGTTTTTTAAATTTTTTTGGATGATTTGTTTTGTGTTGGTAATGAAAGGTAGGATCACTGATGTTGAAGTTTAACGTATTGTTGGCAAGGAAGCATATTTATTTAAGCTTAAACTAGGATCTTATCTTGGAGAAGGCAATGACAACCCACTCCAGTACTCTTGCCTGGAAAATCCCATGCAGGGAGGAGCCTGGTGGGCTGCAGTCCATGGGATCGCTAAGAGTCGGGCACGACTGAGCGACTTCACTTTCACTTTTCACTTTCATGCATTAGAGAAGGAAATGGCAACCCACTCCAGTGTTCTTGCCTGGAGAATCCCAGAGACAGAGGGACCTAGTGGGCTGCAATCTATGGGGTCACACAGAGTTGGACATGACTGAAGTGACTTAGCAGCAGCAGCAGCAGAATCTTATCTTAGGTATCATTTTCTTACTTGGTCTGAAAGATGAGAACATAGAAAGTTCCTCTCATTTTCTTGCCTACAATGATCATATAATGCTAATTTAATTAGCTAATTAATGTTTATTCCTGGGATGTATGAATTCCCTGTTGAGAACAAAGGGAATAGGGAAGGAAGGGACAAGATTACCATAAAGCTCAAATACAATCATAAATTCACAAGTAATATTTTTTCTCATATTAGTTATTGACAAACTATGTTAGGTAGTATACAAATAAGGTCTGTACAATCAAAAGTTTTATGTTTTTGTTTGTAATTATTTCTATAGAATCTAATATAATATATAGCATATAGTACAATTAATACAAATTTGTCAAATCAATGAATGAATGGAAAAATAAAAGTATGATTAAGAAATACAAATGGCAGTGGTGATTTTAAAATAGTAAAGGTGTCTTTCTTTTTTTCTATCTAAATATGGCAACATTTAAGAATATGAAAACTTTGAAAAAATATATTGTTATGAAATAAGAACAACAATAACAGTAATAATTGACTTTAATTAAGTTGTGGTCCTTTGGAAAAAAAAAAAACATATCAAGAAGGGGTTTAGGTATTCAGGGAAGATATGGCCAGGCAATAGGAAGAGGTAAAACATTCATCTGGCAAACTCTGGGACTGACGTGAAGAAAAAGATAATGAACTATCACAGAAATGAGGGTCACATTGCCAAGAATATAAAGGAAAAGAGGCCTTTTTGAAAGTATGAAAAGTGGTAGCTGATTAAAATAAATAAACAAAATAAAAGAAAAATTTAGAAAAAAGAGTTAAAAGGCCTAGGGAGACAATAAGAAGAAAAGAAGAAGATCCAGTCCATGTATTACTGGTACTTCCAAGATAGAAAGCTGAATTAATGAAACAAATGAAAATTATTTAAAGAAATATATTTTTAATTCTATAAATAAAATAATACCTGGAGCTATAGATTTAAGAAATAGTTAGTGTCTAGGGGAAAAAATTAACAGAATAATGCAACAGTAAGATATATACTGTTAAACATTGCATTTCAAGGATAAAGAGATATCCTTTGGAAAACCAGTTAAAAATATCTAATTCTTAAAAAGGACAGAAGTCACACTGGCCTAAGAGTTCTTATTCTCTTTCCATCTATCTCTCAAACCCCTCATTGCTCGTACAAAAATGTAATATAAATTTAAGACTTTTTATATGTATATATGATATGCATAACGAGATTAGAGTAGAGGTTACAATATCATCAAGAAAAAAGAAAATGTGATTATATAATTTTATATCCAAGTAAAGTACTATTAAAATTCCCTGGTGGCTGACTGGCAAAGAATCCACCTACCAAAGCTGGTGATGCCGGTTTGATCCCTGGGTCGGGAAGATCCCCTGGAGAAGGAAATGGCACCCCACTCCAGTATTCTTGCCTGGGAAATCCCATGGACAGAGGAGCCTGGCAGTATACAGTCCATGGAATAGGTCTGACACAACTTAGTGACCAAACAACAACGAAGTACTATTACTGCATAAATGTAACGGAAAAACACTTTCAAACATGCAAGAATTCAGGAAATGGACTTACTATGAGCCTGTTTTACAGAAAAAAAAATTCTAGGATATCATTTAGAAGACATAAATAGAATTTTCAGAAAAAAAAATTTTCAAAGGAAATAATGGAGAACTAGCCACACTAGACATCACACTTATCTTCAGAAATCATAATAATTAGGGCAGTGTGAAGAACAGAAAGTTTGGCAGTAGCTGAAATGCATATAGGAATTTTATCTAATGAAGTCTATGTTAGTGAACAAAATACAAATGACTGAATAAAGAGTGAAGGCTAATCTGGATTAAAAGGAAAAGGCTGGAGTCGCATCTTATACTTTATATCAAAATAGATTCTAGATACATAAGAATTTTAAGAGCAAATACTAAAACCATAAAATGCTGAAAACAACATGGGGAATTTATTTTTATGATACAGGGGAGGTTCTTCTAAGAATGATAAAATCCCAGATTTTAGAAAAAAACAATAAATGCAAACAAATAAAAGTCAAAAGTTACTACATCAAATGAAAATAATACAAGACCAGCAAAAGAAAATAGAAACCACAAAAGTGGAAAATAGATATTTGCAATTCATAACAGACTCAAAGCTGCCTTTCTTAACGTATTATGTCCTCTGGGTTATCAAAAGTGAAACACCAGGAACCTAAGGGTAAGACTTAGATTAAAAATGCAAGACTTAAACAACCAACAGAAAATGAAGTGCCCACGACTGTTAGACCTATGGAGAGTTGCTCAGACAATAACTCGTATCATAAGAAAAATGCAAATTAAAACTACGGGGAAACTTTTACTAGGTATAAGATTTGCAAAGATCAGAAATTTCGAGGTTGAAGAAGGTCAAGGAAAACACACAGTCTTGTGATGGAAACAAAAAGTGATACACGCATAAGAGGCAAACTGAGTGAAATCTGTTCAGTTCTATATTTGGATATACTCCTTGATCCAGGAATTTGACTTCTTGAAATTTATACTACTGACAAAAGTGCGAAAGAATTTATATAGGTACAAAGATATTCACAGAAGTGATGGGTTAGGTGCGTGTCTATACAAGTCTGTAAAAATATAAGATAGCTATAAATAAAGGACTTTAAACAAATTATGACATATTCATACATTTAAAAACTAGGCAAGGAAAAAAAAATAAAAGAAAAAGGCAGTTCTAGATTAAGTATTATAGAAGGAACTTCAAGAGATATTATTAAATGAAAGAGAGGTGTTGGTATAAAGCATCCTGTTTCTTGTTTTTGCTTTCCTTTTTAAAGGCCATTCATAATGTGTGCATGTTCAGAGATACCTGTAAAGTTTAAATAAGAAACCGGTACCAGCCTCTGGTGAGGAAAATGAGGGAACCAAGAAAGGTTACGAGAACAACTTAGATTTCCTTGATTCAATCTTGTAGTTTGAAGAAATTGTTGAGAAAACACATGGAGATGCATTTAGATTCATTTCTAGTTCATCTGCAAAGACTCTGATCATAAATCTCCCTTTTCATTAACGATTTCGAGTAGAAGCCTTTAACTCCTACTCTGGTGGTGAATCTCACCAGGTTTGCACATAGGTTTTTGACCCTTGCTTAGGCATCTGTTGCTTTCTTGGTGGTGGAAGGTGTTTACTCCATTGGTGTTTCTCTCTTTGGGGCAAGAAAGAACTGACTGTGGTAGCAGGGGATTAAGGAGTGGTATTCAGTGTTGCAATTTTTGCGCCTCCCTCAGAGCCTGCTGTTTGCCTGATGCCCAGATGGGGCAACGATATTTTCCTTGGCTTCCACCACCCGCACCCCTTCCCATTTCCTTTGGAAGTGGCTCAGCCTCAAGACTGAGAGGGTAAGAATGTAGCAGTTATATCTGTTCGGTCTGCGTCTTTCCCCTGTTGCAAAGTGCATTTCTTAGCTGCCGATTCACCTCAACCACTCCCACCACCGTCTCCTTAGAAGGTCACTTGGCTGGAGGATCTGTGGTCATCCCTCAGCTCTAGCCATGTTGTGTCTTCCTGAGAGTGGAGTCTGGTTCCTAAGCTGCTGCTGGAATATTTGAAATTCAAAGGGAAATTCCAGGAAGTTCTCCTGCTCCATAACGGATTAACAACATTCTCCTTCCACACCCACAGCTGGCCTGTTTTGATACTGGGGTTTCCTACAGGGTGGAAGGAGAGGCAGAGGAAGTAGGTGACCCTCTCCACACCCAGGATCCCCTCTGTGCCATTAGCCCCCTGGCCTGTCTGGCACCCCTGTTCCTACCACCTTTATGGATGTCTATTTTGGACCTCTTCTCAGAAATGTTTCAGAGACAACTTTGTCCTGAAACCTTGACCCAAGGAGATTGGCTGTTAGAAGTTTCTGCTTTGGTCTCCTATTAATCTGATGGTATGAGCCTGTAAATGAAGCTTTAGTGGAATTCGGCTACATTTATGAATTGCCTGTGGTTGCTTTCATGCTATGGTGATAGAATCGAGGGGTTACAACAGAGACTATATAATCATCAAATCTAGAATATTTACAAAGCTTGCTGACCTCTGCTCTAGATAATTTAAAGTCTATAATAATTGTGCAACTCTGGTGTAGCCGGAGACACCTGTTTTTCTGAGTCCTACCCGCATCCTTAGCCCCCTTCTGAAGATAGCTTTTCACAGTCTAGTTTTTCTCATTCTCTGCTGAGATAAATAACCCTCAAGAAGGAAAGGATTCCAGCAGGCAGGGAAGAGAGAGGAGTGGATATTATGACCCAGTCTCTGGATGTTGTCTTGATTCCATCACCTCCTATCTGAATGATCTTGCACAAATTCCATAGCCTTTCTCTGCCTCAGTTTCCTCATCTGCAAAAGACGGAGTAAGTACATATTTCATGGGTTTGTGATGAAGTTCAAATGAGAGTTTACACTTCAAGCACGTAGCTCACTGGTACATAGCCTGCATGATCAGTTAATGTTACTTATTATCATTGTTCCTTGGATACCAATAGACATGTTATTTACTAGATGCCACAACATCTTGGCTGACCTTTGAGGACAAAGAGAAACCCTTAGTCCAAGGGCAATAGGCTTGATCAATGGACCGTAAGGATTCAGTGAAGTGGCTGGGACCAGAGTCTTTGTCTATCCAGTGTGGCTGATAGTTGAGGAGATTGCAGATATCCAAGTATACCCGGGAAGATTCTGATGTATCCATGTTATCTTGGCAGAATTAATAGCTCTCCTTTTCACTCTTAGAGTGTTCCAATTCGGATAATAAGCTATGTGGTCACTGTATCCCTACTGAATGGTGACTGTCTAAAGCAGAGAGCATTAAGAAGCTGATACAGGGAGCTGATGTAAGAGATCCACAGAAATGCCAACAAGCCAAACATTTAGCCTAAGTGTCTACGCAGATGCTGAGACCCTGCGATAGACTATAAAGACACTCGGGAGAGAGTCCGCTGTAATGCCTAATCTGAGCTAAGACTTATGCTATATGTGTGGCTGTGGTTTGACACAGAGCAACAAAAGGAGGCTTGTCAAATCCAACCAGAGAGAAGGGGAATTGCAAGGCTGGTCTGAGGTCAAAGTTTCCTTGCATTAACGAGGACCTGAGGGGACCTCGACCAGGGATGGGCTTATCAAAGTAACTCACGAAGCTAGGGGCTGTTTATGTCAGGGCTGCTGGGACCCCAGGACAGGGGTCTCCCTCATTACAGATCCCCTTATCTCTTGCAGAAGTGTCAATTCCTAGGCACTTTTGACTGTAAATGAACCAGTATGATAATAGATTGGGGGGGGGTGGGCAGGAGGGGAGGTTGGGGGTGTGGAAAAACAAAAGTAAAAAATGGAGACAAAACAGCTTAATAATGAGATGAATTCTGATTTGAGAAATGTAAAAATATATGTGTCTTAGATTTATGAAAGTCTGGTTTTAGGCACTGAGGTGATATGGCTCCAAAACATCAGGAGGCTTGTGGGAGGAAGATTCTGGGATGAAGCTCATGGTCTGTGTCTGAAGTGGTGGGACCTGAGGGCTCAGGGGAAAGGTCTGGCTCCCAGGACCCAGCTGGACTAGCTGGTGTCCATTAAAGTACAGTAATTCAAAGCATGGTGTCAATGAGACATTCGTGGATATTCTGGGACAGACCCAGCAACGGTGAGCCAGATAATGGTCACCCAGGACATCGGCCACATTCAGCATGAGCCTCAAAGTCAGGCTGAAGCTCAGGAGTGCACTCAGTCCTTCAGGGGTGAGGATAGTCTTGGAAAAGGTGAGAACCTGTCTCTCCTCTTTCCTTGTGAACTTAGGCAAAGAAAGGACTGGATTGACACTGATATTTTCAGGTAAATAGCAATGTGAGCAGAGAAGGCAATGGCACCCCACTCCAGTACTCTTGCTTGGGAAATCCCATGGATGGAGGAACCTGGTAGGCTGTAGTCCATGGGGTTGCTAAGAGTCAGACACAACTGAGCGACTTTCCTTTCACTTTTCACCTTCATGCATTGGAGAAGGAAATGGCAACCCACTCCAGTGTTCTTGCCTGGAGAATCCCAGGGACGGGGGAGGCTGGTGGGCTTCCATCTATGGGGTCGCACAGAGTCGGACATGACTGAAGCGATTTAGCAGCAGTAGCAGCAATGTGAGATCACATTAAGCTGCAAGAAGTCATGGAAAGACCTGGGAATGATGTTTTTAGATTATTCCATATAGTTTAATAGAGAGCATCCTTTGGGACCAGAAAGGAACATGACTTGCCTCTCAAGAGTTGCTACTTTTCTACAGGGTCAAAAAAAGAAGACAGAGAGAAAAAGAGAAAAGAAAAGGAAGACAAAAGAGGAGAAAGAGGAAGAGGAGGGAGTGGAAGAATGGAAGGAGGGAGGAAAAAAGAAAAATGATGTTGAATGATATAAAAAATTCAAGGCCACAATACAACTTAACAATAAAGTTAATTTGATGTTTACTGTATCAGATGGAGTTCCATCAGAGAAGCAGTGCCTGTATTATAGGCACATCTATGAAGAGATTTATTGCATGGAATTGGCTTATGCTATTGATGGAGCTGGCCAGGCTAGTGTGAAATCTGAATGGCTGGCAGTCAGGAAGACCAGGCAGGAAATTCCTCTCAAAGAGCTATCTCCACAGTCACAGGCTGACTTTCTTCTTCCCCAGGGAGAACATTTTGTCCTTAAAGACTTTCAAGTGGTAGGATCAGTTATACCTACATTATCCAAGATGAACTCCTTGACATAAAGTCAGCTGGTTAGAGACATTAATCACGTCTGCAAAATACCTGCACAGCTACATCTAGATAAGAGTTTCATTGCATAACTGGGATTACAGCCTAGTCAAATTGATATACAAAATGATCATATATATCTAGTGATCTCTAAAATGACATCCATTGTGTTTAAAAATTAGAAATAAGTGCTTCTCAAGTATGGACTCATCTATTATTCTTGTGCAGAAACGTTTACATTTTTAATACATTGTGTCGAATGCAGAAGAGCAATGTTGGGCATTTTTCTAGACCAGGGGTGTTCCATCATCCCCAGTGGTTCCCTACCATATCCAAAAATGCCCAGCCTGGTCCCAGCTTCCCATCCCCAACCCCCCTTTCTTTACTCCATGCCACCTGGTTTCAGCTGTGCAAAACATTTGGTTTATGAGGGCGGATGCCGTGTTCTTCCATGGCATGTCCAGGGCATGCTTTTGTGCCAGCCTAGAATAGAGGAGAAAGGCTGAATAAACCAGAGACAGAATGAGAGAACAGGAGTAGATGAGCAGAAGCACAGGTCCTATGCAAGGTGCTATGCCAGAGGCTCTTCACCACTGTGAAGAGCACGTGAACCCTGAGGTCCTCGAGGACAATCGTGCTTTCTCTCCCAGTGATTTACTCCAGGTCAGGCCCCTGGATCCTCATGGTCTACACGCTGCTGCCACATACCCTCAGAACTCCTGCTTGGGACCCCAGTGCTCCACGCGGTCCACGGACAAAGTCAGGGTTAGGGCTCCTGGCTGCTGCAGAGGAGCTTCAGCATCCCCAACAGCAGTTGGTTAAGCAGAGAATGGGAGGCAATGGCGCTGTTGAGAAAGCCCTCCTCAGGGAGGGAGGGGAGAGTTCACTCCCTCTTGCCACAAGCTTGTAGCCTGAGCAGAGAACGTGCTCTGACATCCTCTGTCTGTGCTCTCTGTCCCCAAGGTGTAGGGAGACCTGCCCCAAGCTTCCTCTTAGGAGGTTAGAGAGTTACTTAAGGCAGGAGAAAGAGTGCCTCTTTTCGCCTGTAAGATGTCAAGTAGGGCTGAATATTTTCTCTCCTGTGGCTAGAGTTTGGACAAGATAAGCTTGAAATAGCATTCACTAGGATTCAGAATTAAGCAATCTCGATTAGAGGTTAATCATTTATGTGATTATATGACATTAAAGATCAGATTTATTAGATGTCTGATACAGGGGAAAGGTCATGACATTGGGACAAATCAAGGCGTGAGGCCAAAATATTTCCAGCCAGACTCAGTTTGAGGCCCATCTAACTGACTCTTACGCTGATAGTTATTAGAAATTTTCCCAGGGCAGCATTTCTAATAGATTTGAAGGCATTCTCAGCTTGGATAAAAATGCCACAGACAACAATACATTATAAGAGCATCTTACAGTCCTGGTTACTAAGCAGCTTTTATGCAGGAACTCTGTGTGACTTAACTTGCACAAGCTCAAATTTTTGTCTCTTATTCATTAAGATTAGTGTGTGTTTCCAGTGAATCACCTTCCAGTGATAGAAAAACATGAGTGCTCTAGACCCTGAACTCAAAGGGAAGAATCTTTGTTATCTTTTCATCCCTGGTGAATAGCATGGTGACTGTTTTACTGAATAGGATATTAAGAATCAGGCTGCAAGAGTTAAAATCCCAGATCAGTCACATGCTAGCTACATGACTGGCTCTCCATGCTTCAGCTTCTTCTTTATCCAAAAAAAAAAAAAAAAGAAAGAAAGAAAGAAAGAAAGAGAATCTGATAATGGTACCTCCTTTCCAGGATGTTGCATGGAAAAGCAGAGTAAGAAATCTGAATTTTATGTTTCTATTGATAAAATGAACTTAGTCTCAATCCAAACGCCCCCATACCTAGACGTGAGACATCTGAATGTATACCAGTTTGGAGGCATCGCCGTTTTCTGCTGTGCTCTGCTGTGCTCAGTCATGTCTGACTTCTTGCAACTACACGGATTGTAGCCCACCAGTCTCTTCTGTCCACGGAGTTTTCCAGCTAAGAATACTGGAGTGGGTTGCCATTTCCTTCTCCAGGGGATCTTCCCGACCCAGGGATAGAACCCACATCTCTTGTGTCTTCTGCATTGGCAGGCATATTCTTTCTAGAATGGCATAAAAAAATTCAGGGATGGAACTGGTTAAGCCATGCCTACTAACCCATGAAAACTGGACCATAAAGAAGGCTGAGTGCTGAAGAATTGATGCTTTCTAACTGTGGTGCTGGAGAAGACTCTTGAGAGTCCCTTGGACTACAAGGAGATCAAACCAGTCCATCCAAAAGGAAATCAACCCTGAATATTCATTGGAAGGACTGATATTGAAGCTGAAGTTCCAATACTTTGGGCACCCAATGTGACTCATTGGAAAAGACCCTCATGCTGGGAATGATTGAAGGCAAAAGGAGAAGGGGGCGGCAGAGGATGAGATGATTAGATAGCATCACCAATGCCATGGACATGAGTTTGAGCAAAGTCCAGGAGATAGCGAAGGGCAGGGAAGCCTGGCATGCTGCAGTCTATGGGGTCGCAAAGAGTCAGACATGACTTAGTGACTGAACACCACCACCACCTAACAGAGAAAGGACCTCTTGATTAGTGGCCGACGTGATTGCAACCACTGAGAGGTTCCCATCTTCAGGCCTGTGACCCCATCCTCCAAAGCCAATTAAAAGTTTATTCCCCAGCCCTAACATTTCAGATCACCCCACCTGAAATCCTGACACATTCCCTGCTTCCAGAGCTAGAGTAGAGCCCTCTCAGAAGGCAACATGGGGAGTAACTGAAGGAGCTATTCTTGATGAAATATTTTGGGAGATTTCAGATGAGGGCCATGGCTTGAAGCTGGTAGAATTGTTAGGGGCAGAAGGTGGGCTATCTGAGTCAGGTATTTGTTGCCCAGTCAAAGAGGCTATTCCCCCATCTCCGCTTAGAATGTTACTGGCCAGGGTTCTTGGCTTCCTTAATCAATAGAAATTGATAAGATACCAGACAAGAAATTCAGACAAAACTTTAGGCCCTGGGGAGGGCCCTACTGCAGCAGCGGGGAGTGAGAACAAGTAATAATTTCCCTTGCTTACTAGCTCCCCCTTGGGTGAGGGTAGGTAAGTGTGCTGGGGTTTGCCTGGAGAGATGGCTTAGGTGGTTTGCCCACCCCTTTGGTGGTGGTATGTGCAGCAGGCATGCACAGTACCCTGCTTTTGCTCCCAGCTCTTCAAAAGTAGCAGTTGAACTTTTTGGTCTCTTTGTATCTTGCTGTTCATAATTTGCCCCAACTGCACATATATAAGGTTACTTTTAGTCCCTTATAATTTCTTTGTATTTTGTTGCTCCAGAAGATGTTTGTTCAGGTGCAAGCATTGCAGCAAAAGGTCCTAGGTTCCAGGTTATAGTCTGTCTCAAGAACACAGTGATGTTTGGCAACCAAGGTGCAGAAGCTTCCAGAGCATCTGGCATCCTGTGTTGAGGTCCCAGGATGAGCAGTAAGGATCAGACTGAGGTCTGATGGACAGCAGGTGTGGACAGCTGGGGGAGGAATGGGGAGCAGGCCTGGTGAGGTATGGAGACTACAAAACAGAGTGGTTCAAGGGGTCCCGGAAATAACTGGAGGGCACTTGGAGGAATATTAATTTTCAACAGTCAGGCCTCGGGGCTCAAATGCCATAATTAGGTCATTAAAAGTAAATGTGATTGAATTTCATATTGAACCAAATGCTTCCTCGAAAGGGACCATAGCAGAAGAATGTTTTCAGATATTAAAAGGAGGATATAAAACTTCATTTTAGACACAGGTATGGACTGGGTGGTAGATCCATCTTCACACTTACAAATGAGTTCAGCTTTCAGGCTGATAAAATGGTGCAGTCTCAATCCCGAGTGCCAGTTACTCCTTATTACAAAGTGTGGTTCTGAGACAGACTGGAACCTGGGACCCTTTGCTGCAATGCTAGCACCTGGACCAATGTCTTCTGGAGCAACAAAACAGGAAGAAACTGAAACAGACAAAAATAACTGTGCGTGTGCCTTTGGGGCAAATTCTGGACAGCAAGATACAAAAAGACCAAAATGTCCAACTGCCACTTTTGAAGAACTGGGAGCAAAAACAGGATGTCAGGAACAAAAGCAGGGCACTGTGGACTGCCCCTGCCGCAGCACCACCAAAGGGGTAGGTAGACCACAAATCCATGCCTCCAGCCAGGCCGCTGGACCTGCCCCTACCCTCAGCCCATGTGGGGGACCAGCTCGACCCTCACCCCCGCCGCCCCACTTCCTCAGAGTGCAAACAAGTCAGGAAACCTGTTACTTGTTCTCACTTTGCTCTGATACAGCAGGGTCTCCAATAAAGTTTTACCTGAATTAC
Source organism: Capra hircus (assembly GCF_001704415.2). Lineage (NCBI taxonomy): Eukaryota > Metazoa > Chordata > Mammalia > Artiodactyla > Bovidae > Capra > Capra hircus. The sequence goes on along the minus strand of NC_030828.1, from coordinate 11,755,375 downwards.
TTGTCTGGCCTCTTACCAATTTCTATTGATTAAGGAGGCCAAGAACCCTGATCAGTAACAGTTCTAGAGCTTCTAGGACAGATTTCTAGAGGAGGAAGGTGAATACTGGTTTGGGGATTATAACTGTGTGAGTGTGTGTGTGTGTGTGTGTGTGTGTGTGTGCACACGCATGCATGATTAGTCACTTGGTCATGTCTGACTCTAGATGACCCTTTGGACTGTAGCCAGCCAGGCTCCTCTGTCCATAGGATTTCCCAGGCAAGAAAACTGGAGTGGGTTGCTGTTTGCCTCTCCAGGGGATTTTCCCCACCCAGGGATGGAACCTGCGCTTCCTGTGTCTCTTGCATTACAGACAGATTCTTTACCTGCTGAGCCATTGGTAGTCACTATAATTGTCTACCCACCCCCTGTTAATAGAGGAGGTAGGAGAGATCCAGAAAGGAGAAGTTTGAGATGGGCAAACATGGGCTGGCTGTCCTTCTCGAGGGGCTCGAGCTGGGTGAATGAGTCAAGATCTCTTGGAGAATTTGCCACACATGCCTCAAGCCTATGTTGCCTGGTTCAACTGGGGAAAAAAAAAAAAAAATCTTGAGGGTGTGAGTCTGGCCTTAGCAGCTAGGGAAGCAGAGTGGAGAGCTTGGGAAGTGGTCTTTCTCCGGAAGACAGTAGGCACTCTGAGCCAGGTGGGAGCCAGTTGGTGGATAGTTGCCTGCAGGCAGTGGGGGACTAGAGTCTTATCTTAAGGAATCATATCTCAGGAGAGGAGCTGGCAGAGGGAAGAAACTGATCACATACCACCTTATTAATTTCAAGCTGCAGCCCAGAGGAGTGGAGAAAGTTTTGAGGAAGTTCAAAATATTGATTATTATATTGGGCTGGCAAATTGCCGACTGTCTTAGTGAGTAATGTGGCAGAAGAATGCTTTGGGGGAGTGGCTAGAAGAATCATGAGCCCTGCCCTGATTTTCATCAAATGAATGGGGAGAACCTAAAGCAGCAGAGGATTTTTGAAGGGTGACGGCTGGTGGAATGAAGTGGGAAAATGACCTTTTTATTTTTTTACATCATGCAAATCCTTTATTTAATGACAAGTGGTTATCACAGGCACCTACAGACATATCCCTTGTGCCTCTGCCTCAGTTTTCTTGTCTCTATCTTGCCCAGTTTCCCAAAATGGCAGTGACACTCTCTTTGGCTACTCAAACTCTCTCTGCCATGCGTCTACATACTCCCATAGACCCCCTGGCTCAGGGACACTACTCTAAACCCCAGTTCGCTTGGCTGGGGTGCTGAGATGCCACGTGGTAGTCAGCAACCCCCTCTCTGGGAAATAGATCGTGTCCTACCAGAGCCCTGGTCCTAGCTGAGGTCCAGCAAAGGCGAGAGGTCCCTTCCTCCTCCTTTTTCTCTTCCTCTTTCTTCTCTTTCTCCTCCTCCCCAGCCCTGAATCACCACCAGACTTCCTCCCTATGTCTTGTCTGAGCTTCTCCATCATGACAGCTGAAGATTCAAATGGCTTTTAGTTATTCTGGTTTGATAATTTCTTTTAGAGCCCATGGCTATGGAATCATTTTCTTCTTCTTTTCTCTTTCTTTTGGAACACAAACAAACAAAACCACTTGCCCATTACATACGCAGTACCTGTTTAAAAGCACATCACATAATTCCGGCATCATCACTAAAGTCTTTTTGCCATCCATTCAGTCCATTATCATCCATTCTAGTTCACTCAGAAGGGTGAACTTGGAGTGAAGCGAGAGTTAGTTGACAATATGTGCTGCATTGAGTTGGGTGTGAAGTTAGGATGAGAGAGATACAATCAATAAATCTTACACTCTAAATTCAGACTTTAAAAAATGTATGTTTAAAATAATATAAAGGGCAAAACCAATACAGCATTGTAAATTTAAATAAAGGGAAAAAATTAAAAAATAAAATAATATAAAGGAGGGATTGTAATTATTGTGAGTTCCAGTTGAGTTGCAATGGTATGGGTGCTCAGAATCTTTTCACATAATTGTCTCTTGGGTCACCCTGACAGCTAAATTATTAGGAAGTATGATGAGAATATGCTTTATTGTTAAGCAGGTAAATTTCTTAAGAAATAGAATAATGTTGGGGTTAAGTTAATTTGCTGAAAATCTACAATAAACTTTCTTAATTTCCTCACAATTAACCTTGGTCTCTGGGAGTATAAATGGCTGTGTGTGTGTGTGTGTGTGTGTGTGTGTGTGTGTGTGTGTGTTTGTATTGCTATTTTTGTCCTTCTTAAATTATCTGATAGTAGAGATGATTTTCTTCTCCATAATTATTTTCTTTACTCAAATTTAAGCTTATTTTTTTGGTTGTTTCTTTGTCTTATTTTCTTATAAACATTCAAATTATAGACGCTAGGTTAAAGGACTTTATGTTAGGTTAACAAATGTGATTGCCGATATCTGATTCTTTACTGACAAAAAGGCAATTTCCTGTGGTTCAACTTAATGTAGGGTCTTGAGGTCAGTTACTAACCCAAAGGGAGATTAAACCATCTCTTTTTGTAGACAATGACTGTATATTCCTTGATTCCTACAGATTCCCTCTATGGCTTGTTGAGATAGTAACTATTTGAACTTAATGTCATTAATAAGGGATTACTTATTACTTCAAGTGTAATACCACTTCAATCAGTGGTCATAATGGAGAATTAGGAGCCCGTGTGGTATAATGGAAAACAAGCATTCAAAGCAACCATGTGAGCATCTTCTCTTAAGATTAACTGGAAGTTTCCCATTGTCCTAAGTTGCAAGCAATCATTTGCATAATACTTCGGTACAGGTACCTAGACATTGTTTCCATTGATATGAACACACAGTCTTATGGCTGGAAATAGTGGAATTCAAAGTACCAGGTAATCTGGACAGATGTAAACTCTGGCTAACGATGACCATCTTCTCCAGGTGAATGGAAGAATCTCGTAGATCAGTACACTGGGAGCAGGGGGCAGTGCGTCCAGAGTTACGACTGAGGCTCGCTGTGCTGTGAGTAGCAACCAGGATGAATGGGACTCCAAGCACCTTTGCAATTGTAGAAGCCAACCTTTCAACCCAGGGTGAAAGGTGATCAAAGACAAAGAATGAGGGGAAAGTTAGAATGGAGAAAGGAATGTCAGGGTTCAATCAGAAGTAGACCCACTGAGATAGATAGCTATGTTAGTAGATATATATTTGTAGAGGAGTGTACAATGATATGACCATCCACAGTTGTGATCTTTGCGGGCTGTGGCCTTTTTGTCTACTGCTGGAGCTTGATGACCATGGGACAAGGAGGAAGAAAAAATGGACAGGTGGATGCAAGATGAGCCAAACCAGTCAGGAACCCTCGGTCATGAGCTAGAGCTCACAAGGATGGACTGTAGCCTGTGTGACTCCCGGTTGCTTCTGCCCTTGTTGTGGGTGTGGATATGGAGTCCTGCGGAAGCAGGTCCTACTTCACGGAGCTAAAGATGCACACAGCCCAGGAATCAGAGAAGTTCCTGGAGGATCCATGAGGAGGCTGAACCTGTTGGCTGGCTACTGCCTCATGGCACATAGGGAGGGTCAATGGGTCACCACCACTGTGTGTCAGCTGCAGAATGGCCACTGCTTCACTCGTAATTTCTCACACGAAACTCTTGTTGTTCACCCCAAAAGGAAACATACACGTAATGGAAGTTCTGGAAAACATATTCAGCCTCGGCGGTTGACACACCAGAAAGAATTTTGGGAAGGCTGATCTCCATGTATTTCCCCAAGTTTATCTGCTGATATGCTGTCCCTGCCTATAAAGTGCTGGGAACTACATCCAGCCAGGAGGAGGAGAGTGAATGAAGGGTAATGGCTAGCCCTGATTCACCTCCCCCACCAAAAGATGTGTTGCATTATCCTGAGACCCAAGCCACAAAAGGAGTCAGTGAGCCGAAGACGAGAGGGATGGCCAGAGCGTCAGTTATGTTGCTAGGAGACGTGTGCAAACGTGGGCTACTTATTCAAGAAACAGGATACAACAAGATTTTTGATGTTACTTATTAAAGCCGGAAAACTCCAGAAATCAAGCTGAGGCAGTGTGTTTCCAGAAAAAGTCCAAACTCAGCAACCGGGGACCTGCAATTGCTCCATTTCTAGAGTATCTCCCAGTCTTGGTAACTAAACTAAATGAAAGTGGCTGCTGCTAAAGTGCTTCAGCCCCCTAAAGGGACTGATCCCTTTTATCCTTCTCAGGTTCAGTCGTAGATGGATAGTGTGACCCTCCTCATGGTCACGGTACAGCCCATTGCCGAAGACCTCATCTGCAGGTGCTGGGAGCAAACTTTAAGGACAGTAATGATCTGTGCACCAGTGCTGTTTGCTTCTCCAAAAAGGGATTTTATTTTATAGTTATCCCGGATTACCAGACTGGAGGCCTCCACATTTGGACTCAACTAACCCAGGGGCCTCAGTGGGTAAAGAATCCACCTATAATGCAGGAGCCACAGAAGAGGCAGGTTTGATCCCAGGGTTAGGAAGATCCCCTGGAAGAGGAAATGGCAACCCACTCCAGTATGCTTGTCTGGGAAATCCCATAAATAGAGGAGCCTGACAGGCTACGGTTCTTGAGCAGCAAAGAGTAATACGTGACTGAGCACAACAACAATGAAACAATAAGATGAATGCGCATCAGCCAGAGAATATATACTTTGAACAAGATGAAACACATGGGTCTACCTTCGTGCAGACTCCTTTTGGAAAGGAGAGGAGTGGGTTGCAGCTGTTCATGTCCCCAAGAAAATGACTTTAGATAAAATAAAATGGCAGGTACATGAATTCTGAGTAGCCATGGGGTGAATGGTAGGGGATGTGCAATGTTTTGTCTGCTCGATCTCCCTTTCTCTTGGGGAGAACTGACTCTTCTCTCAATTTACATGACTCAATGGGACCTTCCATCACAGCAGTCTGCGCAGTTCCAGATCAAAGCAACGAGCATAGGATTCAAGTTATTCTCTCTCTCTTCATTTATCTACCTACCCATTGCCTCTCTATTTACCCACCTATTTGCCTATAGATATCTATCTGTAGACGGATGGCCAAGGATGAAAGCAGGTGTGTTTGTGTATTTATGTGTGTATGAAAAGCAATGTTCTCCTTCCACTAAGTGGGTTATGGAACTTACATGTAAGACTCTCCCCTTTGCGCTCAGCCTCTGGCCATAACGAAGAAGCCACCTATAGCAGAAAAGAATGAGACCAATGACTAGAGGGCCAAAGCTGAGAGAGAAGACATGATGATACAGCTTCACACTGGGGATGGAGCTGTGTCCAAACCCAACTTTCAAGTGAGTTGAGGCAACAAATTCCCTTGAACCCACTTGAATTTGGCTTCTAATACTTATATCTATATACAGTGTAAAGTGTATGTACATCTCAGCTTTCTTTGCATCATCTGTAGCCCCCCAGTAAAGCACTGAGCATTATCTCTTTCTTTCCTTTTGCGATAACAGACACATGGAGAGCTTATTTGGAAGAGCCAAAGTCACCCCGTTTGTTGGTGGATGGACTGGTATTGGAGCTCAGCGTGAATGACTCTGAAGGACAGTCCCAAATCCCAACAGGTTTTTGTGTGCTCCAGTAATAAAACATTGCCTATGGGACTTTCCTGTTGGTTCAGTGGTTAAGAATCTGCCTTGCATGCAGGGGATGTCGGTTTGATTCCTGGCTGGGGAACTGAGATGCCACGTTCCTTGGAGCAACCAAGTTCAAGTGCCACAACTATTAAGCCCCTTGAGCCCTGGAATCCAGAGAGAGTCCATGGGCCACGATGACAGACCCCACAGGATGTAATGAAGGTCCTGCATGCTGCAGCTAAGACCCAAGGCAGTCGAATTAATATTTTTTAAATGTTAATTAAAAAGTCTAAGGTCAAAACAGCCAATGGTACAAATAAAAAGGACTCTTGTGGTGGCATTATGCAGAAGAGCATGTAGACATGTCATTTTTTTTTAATGTGAAAAAAATACATTTATCCAGAATTACGTTAAATAATAAACATAACACACTTATAGCACCTTATACGTATGTATGGCTTTATATTTTGCAGAGTGCTAAGATATACATCATTCTTCTCAAAATATTACTGAAGTAATTCTAAATAACTGGTATTATAATCATTATGATTGCATAGAGGCCATTTTCAAGGCTTGAAGAGACTAGGTTTCTTCACTAACGTTTCACAGCTATAAAGTGGCAAAAGCTGACTTGAACCCAAAGCTTCTGTCTCCAAGACACAGTCCCCAGGGAACAGAAAAAAAGGCATTTCTAAAGGCATGGCCATCTTGAGATTGCTTTATATGTGATGCTTCAAACTCTGCTACGTAATCAAAGGAAGACTCATCTGTTTTTCCTTTCATGTTTCTATCCTCCACCTCCCTTCTCTGAATCCCTCACTTACCCCACATAACCAGTGACCTGGATGTTAAGCCCAGTCACAATAAATGGATTAATATGTTGATTTCTATGTGCCTGACTGCAGTGTACATTAGATAAAACCACTACCACACCATCGAAGTATTTGTTACTCAAATTCCTATCCCTTCTTTCTTATTTTTTAAAAATAAAATTCTGATGCTATTTTTGTCACGTGAGTTCCTGTTTTAAAATTCACCCTCTGCTCTGTGTCTACCCCATCTCCCAACTGGGGTGGACCTGATGCACAGCAGGAAGGGCATTCTGTTCCAGGGAGGGCTCAGGTGAGTGACAGGCTTGTTCTGGGATGTGTATTTCTGAGACGCAAGGCCAGGCCAGCTGCAGAGAGAGAGGGAAAGAGCCCCCGCTCCTGCCAGCAGGGGAAGGACAATGGGTTGGATGTGTAAACAATGCTGACATTCAGACTGGGAGTGGTGGGCAGACAGAGGAAGAAGAAAGAAAAACAGCCAAAAGAATGCAGGCCACAAGTTCCTGGACCAGGAGCCTGAGGCTTTTGTAGCTTCCCAACTTGGTTTCCAAAGACCTGACTCGGTCTGTGAGATCAAGGTTAAAAAATAGGTTGGGGGATGCTCTCATTTAAGTGAATCACGTGTCCTGAACGCATGTGATTCTGCTTTTAAAATATCTAAACGTGCTTTTTCCAGAACCCCCAAATTAAAACGAGGGGGGGAAAAAAGGGTCATATACAAATAGTCTGAATTTTAACATTAATAAAATTAAATGCGAATTTGATTATGCTGTGTTACAGCTACACATAATGTTCTCAAGCATAACTTCGGCAAATCTGTTAATTCCACTGGTGATTAGATATGTGCATTTCAACACATCTTGCTGCCCTTTGAAATCTAGTACAATCAAGATGTTAGATTGTAAGTTATTTTCTGGTTATTAAGATGCATTTCGATCCTCATCTTTAATCAACTGAAGATTCATAAGATGGCTCTGATATGCGCGTGCGTGCGTGTGTGTGTCTGTGCGATGCACACCCCAAATTGATGAGCTGTCACTGTCATCTCCTGGGTCTCAGGATGTACCCTCCGGAATATGTTATTAATAAGGAATCTGTGTTGAGTTTCATTCATTTAAAAATGGGAGTGGAGGTTGGAAAGGCTCTTCGCATCTCTGACTCTTGCCAGGGAGCCCCGAGGCTGGACCCCTCCTGTCAGTGTCTGTACAGGAAGGCGGAGCTCAGCGAGGCGGAGGAAGGCAGCCAGTTGGTAGATAACGCCTGGCTGCCCTCTGACCCTCAGGTTAAACTGCTGTCTGGGCAGCTCAGTCTGGTAAGCTGGGTTCCAGGGAGGGAGAGCTGCCAGTTATCTGTCAGCTCGGACTGTATCACAGGGAGGCACGAAGACAAAATCTTCCTAACAACCTTCCCTCTCAAGCCCCTCCTTCACCCCCATTGCAGAGCCCAGGCACAGTTCAGGGAGTTTCCAAATGACCCAGGAACTCATGACTTCTCTGGACATTCCAGGGAGAGTCGGTGAGGTCAAGTATGTACAGAACATTGTATTTCTGGCCTTCACAATGTTATCAAAGCTGAGGAGATGGTGATACATGAAGAACTCTGCAATCCTGTGATTGAAATAAGTGGTGTAGAGAGCCTTGACCAAGGATCTTAGCCTGGGTTCAGGAGAGGAGTGGGAAGGAAAGGCACAGCTGTTTTATATTTAAGATGTCACCAAGAGAGATAGCAGTTTGGCAGAAAGTAGCAGAGACAACGACTTCCCTGGTGGCTCAGATAGGAAAGAATCTGCCTGCAATGCAAGGGACCCGGGTTCGATCCCTAGGTTGGGATGAGCCCCTGGAGAAGGGAATGGCAACCCACTGCAGTATTCTTGCTTGGGAAATTCTGTGGTCAGAGGAGCCTGGTGAGCTGCAGTCCACGGGGTCACAGAGTCAGACATGGTAGCGACAAGAAGACAGAGACAAAGGACAAAGATATATATATATATATATATACATATGAAAGTGAAAGTCACTCTCTCGTGTCTGACTCTTTGCGACCTCATAGACTATACAGTCCATGGGATTCTCCAGGCCAGAATACTGGAGTGGATAGCCTTTCCCTTCTTCAGGGGACCTTCCCAACCCAGGGATCAAACCCAGGTCTCCCACATTGCAGGCAGATCCTTTACCAGCTAAGCCACAAGGGGATATACACAAAGATATATATGTGTGTGTTAGCTTCTTTAATCATATCCCACTCTTTGCGACCCCATGGAATGCGGCCCACCATGTTCCTCTGTCCATGGAATTCTCCAGGCAAGAATACTGGAATGGGTAGCCATTCCCTTCTTCAGGGGATCTTCCTGACCCAGAGATCAAACCCGCATCTCCTATGTCTCCTACACTGCAGGCAGATTCTTTACCTGCTGAGCCACGGGGGAAGCCCTGGAGAAAGAACGTGGCCCTCTGGAAAGCAGGGCTTTAGCCATAGGGTGGTGGTATGGAGAGAATGGTTGGGCCCCAGCCCTCTGTGAGGGGGTTCCCCTGAGGATGGAGATCCAAGGGGGCCTGGGGAAGGGATGGCCCCGACAGGTAGAGAACCAGAGGCAGTAGGGATGAGAGTTTCTCCTGGCCAAGCTGCAGACAAACATTCCGGCTTCCTCTCTCGCGTCTGCCCTGCCTCCCTTCTTCCCAGAGGTCCACCCGTCTCTTTGCTCTCCTTCCCTCTTCCCTTCCTTCAACCTGCTCCTCTTTCTCCCTCATCTTTCATTCTGTGAAGGATCTCCTCGCTAGTCTTTTTATTCATGCGTTCACTCACTCAGTCTACAAATATTCATTGAGGACCTATTGCATTCTACAACCTTTTTTTGGGACACTGGGAATAAATCAGTGAAATGAACCTAGTTCAGGACTATCTGGGTCCCTAAGTCTCACACCTGATGTTCACTAGGATCATGATACATAGAATGTAGGGACAGAGAAGTGGAGCCAGAGGCTGAGATACTGAAAGAAAGAAGTCAGGTGGTATTCCCAGGGGATCTGCCCGTATGGTACCTGGAGTGCTTGCAGGCAAGTGTGTGATGCCCCTCCCACTTCCAGCCAGAGAGCTGGTGAGTTTCACTCATCCAGGCACTCTGCAGAACATCCACTCTGCACCAGGGGGGCTTCCCAGGTGGCGCTAGTGGTTAAGAACCCTCCTGCCAATGCAGGAGACTTAAGAGATGTGAATTCTATCCCCAGGTCAGGAAGAGTCCCTGGAGGAGGGCATGGCAACCCACTCCAATAGTCTTGCCTGGAGAATCCCATGGACAGAGCACCCTGCGGGCTACAGTCCATGGGGTCCCAAAGAGTTGGACACGACTGAAGTGAGAGCATGCACACACGCACACACTAGGACCTGCGGATGCTTCCGGGGATTTGGGAGTAGTAAGTCCAACATAAAAGGATCTTAAAGTCTGGGTTCTTCCCCTCTCCGCCTTAATTAATGACATGCAGGCAAGTGGGCAGATGCAGAAGAAATGAGCAGAGAACTATGTCAAAATCAAATGATGTTTGTTTGTGACTCATTGAAGAGAGATTTTCAGGCAATGGTGACATGTCCCTTTATCCAAGGCCATCGTGTTACTAAATGTTTTGGTTAAATACCCACAGTCCTCAGAAAAGACTCAGTGACCTCAGTCAGTGTTTGTACAAAGTTACACTTCTTAGGAAGGTGCAGCCATTAGGCAGAAGAGTGTTGCAAAACTTCCATGCGGTCCCTCACTGATGGCTAAGGTCAGAGCCACAGGGCTGCCTGCCTCCCAGAGTCACTGACACTCTTTGACAATGGCCCATCATAGCATAGACATCAGAGTGAGCAAGACGACCCTTTGCTTCCTAGAGACACTGTCTTTTTCACAATCATGTAACTTTCACTTAAGCTCTGTTTAAGTGAAACAGAGATAAGCGCTGGGATGTAGCCTTGGCTGAGCTCACATTGTGGCCTTCTGGAATACAGAAAACCACTGTTCAGTAGGTGGTGCTGTTTACCTTTTCCTGAATCTCAGACTGGACCCTGGCCTTGAACTAGGGCAGCCTCAGGGTTGGAGAGACCCCTTGTTATATTAGGGGAGACTCTAAATGTCACTGCCACATAAAAGAATGTGTGTTATTTCATTAATAAGGTTTGTAGGTACCTGGAAAATTCACCATTTTCCATGTTCTTCTAGAAATATTTGTATCACGCAGGCATTGATTTATCCAGTGACTTATTCAGGCCAAAAATGTACACTGAGCTGTTCTGTGCAAGAGAATATGTGGGATTTTCTCTGAGATTCAGAAGATATAAAAATATACATAAAATATGATTCCTGCTACCTAAAGTCTTCAAACATATTAACAAAATATATTAGTTGAGTACCTACCATATGGTGGATACTACATTTTGATATATACTATTCCTAATGTTTAGAGAATTTCCACTTTCCAGATTTGCAGATGAAATTTAAATTTGAAAAAATTTGGAGTATTAAATGATCTGCCCAGAATCTCGCAGCTCGTCCATGTGTGTATACTAGCGGTGTCTGAGTCTTTTGCGACTCTGAACTGTAGCCGCCAGGTTCCTCTGTCCACGGAATTTCTCAGGCAGCAATCCTGGAGTTGGTGGCTATTTTCTTCTCCAGGGGGTCTTCCTGACCCAGGGATCGAACCTGCGTCTCTTATGTCTCCTGCACTGGCAGGCGAATTCTTTACCAGGAGGTATCCAGTGGCTACAATGGAGTTTGAAGCCAAGTCCTTAAACTTCAGCCCCTTTCCATCTCCAGAAGATTATAGGGCCAGGACTGGAGTGAGGCTGTCGCTGTCACTGGACCCTGATAAGGAGGATGGAGAGACGAAGTAGCACATACCGATTGAGAGCACAGCCCCGGAGCCTGTGTCAATGGCTTCGCATCCCAGTGTTCCCGTTAAATAGCTGTGCAACTGTGAGACAAATAGCTTCATCTCACTGTACCTCATCAGTGAAATGGGGATAATAGCAGTACCCGGTTCACAGGGTTCTGGTGGGAAGTGAATGCAAACAAACGTTTGTGAAATGCTTAACATCGTGATTAACACATATAGAAGCTCTAAATGAGGGCTTCCCTGGTGGCTCAGTGGTAAAGAATCCACCTGCCAATGCAGGAGATGCAGGTTTCGATCCCTGGGTTGGGAAGATGCCCTGGAGAAAGAAATGGCAACGCGCTCTAGTATTCTTGCCCGGGAAATTCCATGGACAGAGGAGCCTGGTGGGCTACAGTCCATGGAGTTGCAAGAGCTGGACAGGACTTGGCAAACTAAACCATCACCACCAAGCACTAGATAGCTTTATTATTGCACTGAAATAATGATCTTAAATACTCTATGTGAGATGCAATTTAGGGCTTCTGAAGAGAAAGAGATTGCTTTTAACTGGAGTAATCTTGAAAGTTGCATTTGGGTCTTGATTGGATGGAAGAATTTTGACAACTGCAGGTAGTAATACTTGTAGCAACAATAACCTTGCTTTGGAAAAGACCCTGATGCTGGGAAAGACTGAGGGCAGGAGGCAGGCAACAGAGGAAGAGATGGTTGGATGGCATCACTGACTCAATGAACATAAGTTTGAGTAAGCTCCGGGAGTTGGTGATGGACAGGGAAGGCTGGCCTGCTGAAGTCCATGGGGTCGCAAAGAGTCGGACAGGACTGAGCAACTGAACAGCAACCTCACTGTATTTGATCCTTATGTTATGCCAAGCGCTCTGCTGACTTCTTTGAATTTATTTTCACATTAAATCCTTGCAAGAATTCTATGATATAAGTACTCTTATTATCATTTTGAACTGAGTCAGTACTCTTTCTGCCTAAGATCACCTTGCTGATAAGCAGTGAGACAAAAATTAAGTTCCAGATCCGCCTAATTCCCAAATTCATGCTCTTAGCCCTTGGGGCAGCACCATGAGGTAGAGTGGTATAGATGGGTCACGGGGTGAAGGCAGTTCCACCAAGGGCAGACACTCTTGACCTATTTGGAGACAATGAGGAATCCGCATTAGTTTCTGTGACTGCCTTAGAGAAAGACTTGAAAGCTAGGACAGGCCAGAACGTGAACGTGAAAGTTCTTCAAGGACAGGCTGCAAAGTTTGGATGTCACTTGGTGCTGCTGGGGAAAAAATTGTGATTTGGAATAACAAAAATGCTTGAGATATGTATTTATATGATAATTGAGAAGAGCCTGGATGACTCTCACAGTCATCAGACTGTGAGTTTGATCAGACTTCCCTTTCAGAAATGGACAATTTAGAATTAAATCCTCCTATAATCTTGTATTGTTGAGACTGTAGGGCTATTTGTATCTATCTTAGAAGAGGCTGTTTGGCATTTTAGAAAAGTTCAGAAAAAGGTCCTAGAGAAAAGTAAGGCATTTTAAAGTGTCAACTGGTTGTACTGAATTACCTGCTTTCAGCTCTTCATTTCTGTCTCTTTCATGGACCACCTAGGGGAGCATTTTGAAAATGCACCCAGGGATTCTTGAGTGAGAGCCTCGAAGAGGACATTTCTATAGATCCCAAAGAAAGCTGGGCTCTCAGGGTAGAATTTCACTCTAAATTGAGACCTCATTATTATCCAGAAAGATCCCATGGCCATTCTTGTTCTTGAATACTTAAATACCTGCGCCTCTCTTCACAATATAACAAGAGTGAAAGGGATTTCTGATCTCCTTGGCTGTTCTAAATTCAACTTGCCGTGGATTGGCAAGTTGGCTGCCGGAACACCGCTAGCCAATGGCAGGAGACAGGCACCCAGCCTCTTTCAGCAAACCATGCTGGAAAAGAGAACTCCTAGCTGTAGCGGTTGTGGTTTTATTTATTGTTTTAATGAGTCTTTGCTGTGCAACCACAACACCCTAATGACCCGGACACACCGCAAGAAAAGGAAGTTCCCGTAATCCTCTTCTCACTTGTCTTTTCATGTTGCTGGAAGTCAGCTCCTCTTGGCTGCTTGGTGCATGGGCTTCCGGAGTCTGCTGGGCCTTTGTTCTTATCAGTGATGTCCTCCTGTCTCCCATCCCTCCCTCTCCCCGCTTCCTTCTTCCTCCAGACTGCGAGGCCTCAAGCATCAAGCCGAGAGAGCCAAGGGGAACATAATGAATACCGTTTCTCGAACCTGAACCATTGTGTCCAGCCATGCTGGCCCGGAAAAGGCAGTCGGCAGGCTACTGGAATGTCAGGGTCCCCTTTCTCCTCCTGCCTTTGTCAGTCTTAAATAGAAACGGATACACTTCACGTGATTTCTCCTAGGAGACCTCAGTTATTAAGAAAGTGCCAATGGTATATTTAAGAGGAATAGCACCGAGTGAGGAAGTGTATGTGTGTGAATTGACATGAAATTGTACAGAAGGATTTTGTGCGCTTTGGGGAAAATTTCTTCTTTGATTTCAGAGAATAAGGTAAAGTGTCTTCAAACAGTGAACAAGTCCTAAGTTTTCCATCACTTTTGCTACCCCACAGGTGACTTTCGATAACTCCTCCATTCCGTTTCGCACAGTGCCCCGTGGTGGCAGGTTTAGTTCATCCACTTTGCCTGGGTGGCTCAGGGTAGCGGGGAGAAACACAAGCTTCAGAGTTGTTTGAACCTGAATTTGAATTCCAAACTCACCATTCTCTACTGTGCATTCCGGGTGCAGGTTTGTTCCTATACAGGACAACAGGGAGAAGAATACCTATGACAGAGACATTTTATGGTAATTTAAAAATGAGCTTAACTCCTTCTTGGGTCAGGAAGATCCCCTGGAGAAGGGAATGGCTACCCACTCTTGCCTCGGGAATCCCGTAGAGGAGCCTGGCGGGCTGCACAGTTCACAGGGTCAGAAAGAGTCAGATACAACCGAAGCGACTAAGGCTTTCACTTTCTCCAGGCATTTCATGGTAATTAACTAATGCAACATACATAAGATATCAGGTAGGTGCTAAGGTCATCACGGTGACTGTTCTGCTCCTATTTCTTCCTGTCCTTCTTTCTCTTTCCTTCCTCCTCTTCTCTTTCTTCCTTCTCTTGTTTAGTCGCACAGTCACGTCCTTCTTATCACGACCCCATGGACTGCAGCACTCCAGGCTTCCTGTCCTTCACCATCTCCCAGAGTTTGCTCAAACTCCTGTCCATCGAGTCGGTGATGCCATCCAACCATCTCATCCTCTCCTGTCCCCTTCTCCTCCTGCCCTCAATCTTTCCCAGCATCAGGGTCTTTTCCTATGAGTTGACTCTTGCCTCAGATGGCCAAAGTATTGGAGCTTCAGCATCAGTCCTTCCAATGAATATTCTTCCTCTTAATTTTCTTAGTATCGTGATTCTTCTTTTGTTGTTTTTGTTGCAGTTCTGGGAACTGTGGAGCATGAAGGTCGGTTCTGAGCCCCATCATATGGGGCTCTCAGCTGAAGGTGACTTTGGCATCCTTGTGTGCAGATGACTGGCTCTTCAATTAGACCTGCTCAAAAGGATACAAAGATTCCTTGGTGTCATGATTGCAGAAGGAACTGTAAATATATTGTGAGTATGACCATCTGGCAGTTTCTCAACCTTTAAAGATTGTTGACCAGGCTCTGAACCCCCTTTCCTACGCACACCCAGTGGCCAAGGGCTCAGAGGAAGAAAGGTCAGATATTTCTTTGGAATGCTGTGATTTGGAATGCAGAAATGAAGCAGCTTCCACTGATAACAATGGTCCCATTTCGTCTGCTTAATGAAAGGTAGGATTTTTCAGAAAGAAATATTACTCTAAAGAAGGGTAGCTTTAGGCAAATTTAAGTCAGAAAAGCAAAGCATAGAAACTTTCTTCTTTTTCGTTCTTTCAACAAATATTTATTGTGCACTACTTACATATTAGGTGCTGGTAAAGACGTCCCAGGTGGCTCAGTGGTACCGAATCTGCCTGCAAGTGCAAGAGACACAGGTTCGATCCCTGGGTTGGGAAGATCTCCTAGAGAAGGAAATGGCAACCCACTCCAGGATTCTTGCCTGGGAAATCCCATGGACAGAGGAGCCTGGGGGACTACAGTCCAAGGGGTGGCAAGGAGTCGGACATGACTTAGTGACTGAGCATGCACACAAAAAATCAGAAATCAAGACAGCAGTGACCTTTACTTCAGTGTCTTGTGGTGGCTTCATGATGGCCAAGAATTTTTTGACTCTGACATTCTGAATCTGGGCTGTCTCTGATCATTTTGACCAGTAGTAATGCTGAAGCTGAAACTCCAGTGCTTTGGCCACCTCATGTGAAGAGTTGACTCATTGGAAAAGACTCTGATGCTGGGAGGGATTGGGGGCAGGAGGAGAAGGGGAGGACAGAGGATGAGATGGCTGGATGGCATCACGGACTCGGTGGACGTGAGTCTGAGTGAACGCCGGGAGTTGGTGATGGACAGGGAGGCCTGGCGTGCTGCAATTCATGAGGTCTCAAAGAGTCAGACAAGACTGAGCGACTGAACTGAACTGAACTGAATGCCATGTCAGTGTACAGGCTCCTGGAGCTGCTGTAACAAAGTATCACAAACCGTTAACTTAAACAACAGACATGTACTCCCTGGAGATTAGAAATCCAGGATAAATGGCTGGCTTAGGTTGGTTCCTTCTGAAAACTCTGGGAGAGATCTAGTCCTCCACCTTGGTGTCTGGTGGTTTGCAGCCAGCCTTTGGCTTGTGAATGCAATCCTCCAGTCTCAGTGTTTACCTTCACAAGACATTTTCCCTGTGTATCTTCACACTGTGGTGTCTTTGTGCTTGTCTGTGTCCCTGTCCAAGGTCCCTTTTAATGTATTTTATTTAGTTAGTTTGGGCTGCACTGGGTCTTCGTTTCTACACACGGGCTTTCTCTAGTTGTGGTGAGCAGGGGCTATTCTCTAGCTTTGATCTATGGCCTTCTCACTACAGTGGCTTCTTTTGCTACAGAGCACAGGCTGTGAGGCATGGAGCTCAGTTGTTATGGTGCACGGGCTTAGCTACCCTCAGGGCACATGGAATCTTCCTGAACCAGTGATTGAACCTGTCTCCTATCCTGGAAGGCAGATTCTTAACCACCAGACCCCTAGGGAAATCCCTGATTTCCTATTTTCAATCTATGTTGGATTCAAGTCCACCTGAGTAACCTCATCTTAAGTTGACTATATTTGTCAAGAGCGTATTTCCAAAAAAGGTCACATTGTGAGAAACTAATGGCTAAGACTTCAATACATCTTTAGCTATGGAGCGCAATTCAGTCCACAACAGTCAGTATTTGGGCCCAGGTCTTAAAAGACTGTCTGCTTCTACCACCTATCTTTTAGAAATTAGCTACCACTTTGTGAATGGCCTCCTGGAGAGGCCCATCAGAGAGGAACTGGTTCCCCAGGACCAAGCTGTCAACTCTGAGGAAGCCATCTTGGAAGTCGACTCTCCAGCGGAGTTAACACTACGGACCCTGTAGGGGGCTCACATGCACTGTTGCTGATGAGCCTGTCCTGAATCACAATCTGTGCGCCAAACATATGCCTGTTTTTGTTTTAAGCTTCAAGTTTACATGAGCATAGGTAACCATAACAATGCCTTTGAAAGGAGGCACTAAGCAAGTAGTTACTGTGTTAAGTGATGGGAAGGAGACGTACAAGACCTCCAGGGAGAATAAATAAGACAGCTAACCTGGTCTTGTCCTGCTCTATTCTGTTCCTAAGTAAACGTTCTTGTCTGTGTGGGTCAGTTGGAGGTGCTTTCCTAGTTTGGCATTCCCAGCCACAGGCATGTGTTCCTGCCTACCTGACTTTCTGAAATGCACTTAATTTGAACCCCCCCTCACTCTTTTTGCATCTGTGCTTCCCTTTTGGAAAGTAGGGAGGGTGGGAAAGTACATCCATGGATGATGCCAGCACCCATCCAGAGTCAAGTCCATTTACTTTCATCTCCTTTCATAATGGCACAGAAAATGGAGCATAAAAATATCCTGTGGAAGGTTAAGTGCTCTGTTCTAAATGCAGAGGATCTGGAAGAGGCAATGAAGCGAGGGTCAGAGTGAGCAAGGTTGGGTGAGTTCAGATGTAAGGTTTTGGGATTTTTTTCCCCTTTATTACTATTGTTCAAATAAGACTATGTGATACAACTTTTAATACTAAAGGGAGACTGAACAGCAGATAGGCAAGGATGACTTCTTTTGCCAGGAGTCCCTATAAAATATATAACCCGAAGAGGCAGCCTGTAATTAGTGGACCAGAACATGGTTATCCTATCTACCAAGAAAACCTGAGGCCAGGGGATTTCTAGTCCAAATCTGGGTGAGCAATGAGTAGAATTGGATAGACCCAGGACCAGAAGGTCGTTTTGATCACTATTTCTGTGGGAAAGCTGTATAGGGAGCCTGGTGTGTGTTTATTTCAAAGAATACAGATGATCCAGGCATGGGGTGGCATTGGGACTTGGTATCCTTGACTCATTCACTCATTAAGGGCCTTATATGTGCCAGGCATTGAGGGTGCATCAGGATACAACCTATTCATGAGGCAAAGGAAGAGACATATGCACGTAACAAACAAATGTGTGTGTGATTTTTGATAATAAGAAAATGATTAACTAGAGAATTAAAGTTGACTGTCAGTCCTTTTATTCAAAGATCTCACATTCAAATCTTATTATTTCTTCGAGACATGAAGAATGAACGTCAAAGGATTCTGGTGGCATTTGAGATCTTGCATAATCTAGTTCTTGCTACATTTCCCAAATTATTTTTCTTTCTCTTTCCTTTATTTTCCAGGGCACACCCACATGCTTCCAACGTGTGAAGGAGTTCAGAATACAGTCTCTAGAGTCAGACCACCTGGGTTCACATCCCAGCCCTGACACTCACGAGTTGAAAGGCCTTTGACAAGTTGCTCAATCTCTCTGAGTCTTAGCTTTGACTTCTGTGAAATGACTAGGATGTGTCTGCTGTCTCCCAGGGTGACCGTGGGAATCAGATGAGCTCACAGTCTTGAGAAAGCAGTGACCTTGGATATGTCTTGCTTCCTGCTTTTAATGACTACATTATATATGTGTCTCTGTGTATACGTATGTATATACAGATATAATTCAATCATGACCCTGCTCAAAGTCAGAGTATATTCATCTTAATGTCACGTCATAAGACATGGACTGTGCCCGTTTTGCTATTCATGCACCCTTGATAGATGCTGAGTAAAACACATTCAACTCGCTCGTGTGTCTTGTATCAGATGGTAGTGATCCTTAACTGGAAGGAATACTATTTCCCAGGGTTCAGAATGGGTAATTAGGAGCCTGTCAGTGCAAAGCGGTGAAGTACTGCACTCTTCAGCTTTCAGAACTGCAATTGGGGCTGTATTATGAGATGTGTGTGCACACTTGGCAACATTAAAATTCTGAGACGGAGTGATCTGTAAAGATTTCCCCCCTTGCAGCCAGGCGGTGAGGTGGCCTGGGCTGCTCTAGAAGCAGTGGTGAGCCTTTTATCATTTATATATCATTCCAGCAGGAGCAGAAAAAAGGGACAAAATACTGAAAATAAAAGTTAATTAAAAAATAAAATCAAGAGCAATGTCTCTCAGAGGCCACCTCTGTTACAGAGACCACCTGTCATTAAGCATTTTCTTGTCCATAAACTCGAGATTGGAAGTCGATCGACTCTTGCAGTGTTTAATTTTTAATGCCTCCTGTCTGGTCTCTGAGGTAGCTGTTAGAGGCAGAGGCTGTCTTGCAGATATGAACCTGGCCTGGAGAAAAAGTGAGAGTTCCCAGCGCCAGCACTGACATCCATGGGGGTAAGCCCACTGTGGGTTCCTCCTCCATCACATACCCTGTCTCTGGGAATTGGCTTTTCCAATAATGTTAGTACTACTGCCCCTTCATGGCAGGTGAATTAGGATGAAAAGAAAGCAAGGGATTATCCTTAGGAGAGGGGTAGTAAAGGGTGGTTCTCCAGCAACACAGCATCTTCTTCTTTAAAAAAAAAACAAAACATATTGATTTACTTATTTGGCTGCGACGGGTCTTAATTGCAGCACATGGGATTTTACTGTGTCGAGTGGGCTCTTCAGCTGTGGCTTGCAGCGGGGCCCTGGCTCAGTAGTTGCAACTCTCGGGCTTAGTTGCTCTGTGACACGGGGGATCTCAGTTCCCCAACCAATGATCCAGCCCATGTCCTCTGCACGGGCAGGTGGATTCTCAACCACTGGACCACCAGGGAGGTCTCAAGCTTCTTGTGATTCAATTCGCTCCATCTTCTCGTTCCTCGGGCCCTCATTCAATACAAATTTATTGAGCATTTTCTGTGTGTCATGCTTTGTATTAGGGATGGAGGTGGAAGCAATGAAGACTCTTGTTAGAGAAAAATCTCTATTCCCGTGACCCAGACATCCTACTAAGAGAAAGGTGAGAATTCCATAGAACTGTGCATCCGCTCCCTGACCCCCCAACCCCTGTGCTACCAGGGCACCGACTTGCCTCATGGGCCTCCAGCGCCTGGACCCAGGCTCTCCTTCCTGCCTGGACCACTCATCTTCTCACCCAGCGCCTCAGAGATGCCTTCTTATTCCTCGCAAGTCACTCCAGGCTGCCATCAGCCTCTCTTGGGAAACTTTCCTTATCTCCCAGTCTAATGCAAAATCTTTCCTTTTCCGGGAAGAAAACCAGGTCAGGTGAAATGTTGGATGGGAGAAAAAGTAGAGGCCCAGCAGATTTTAGAGGGCAGCATGTTTCAGCAGAGAAGGTCACAGCGCAAAGGCCTGATTGGAAGTGAACTTTGTCAGGTGACTTCAGTTTGCCTTCTATGGTCTAAGTGTGGGGCTGGCAAGGAAAGGGCAGGAAGGGTCTAGAGGTGGTTGAGTTTTGTGCCTCCCCCAGTCCTTGTGATGCAGGATCTGAGTTTACCCTCCTTCTGAACTTGTATTTTGAAGATCTTTGAAATAATTTACAGGGGAAGAGAAAAACCTGCAGTACATTTATTAAGTGATGATATTAAAATGAATTTGACTGTAGTTTCTATCACGAGAGTCATAAATAGCATTTAATGTTTATAATCTCTTTTTTAGAGGGCTTTAATGTTGTTGTTCCAGGAATGTTTATAAAGTGAAAAGGAACTCTTGGCTGCGTGAGTGTGGGAAGCTATTTTCAGGGCAACCCGGAGAGATTTACAACAGTCCCCGTTCCTGCCCTAATTAAGGCATTCGTTACTGTGTTTTAATAGCTCCGAGGTGTCTTATACTCGAGGTGGCTGGGTTTATAAACAGCTTTTCCTCAAGAGGAGAAGAGAATCCTTGCAAGTTATAAATTAGAACTTCATGAAGGAAGAATGATTGCATATCTTCCTCATTTACCATCTTTCAAGGCTGGAGCCTCCACCCTGGAGCTGCTGAACCCAAACTTGGTTGAGGGGACCAGCAAAGTGCCTGGTGACACAGCCCACAGGGCACTGTGATGCTCGCTCCAGTGTAAGGACCACTGAGACAAGGTTCTCATTGCACCTCCACTCTGCTGCACTCTGCCCTGCACTCTGCTGGTTCTTTGCTACTCCAAGCGGGATCCTTGGACCGGAACCATGCAGGCCACCAGGGAAGCTCGTTAAAGGACTTCCAGCCACCGCTGAGTGCCGCCGAATCAGGGCATCTCAGATCCATCATCTCACTGAATTCTCAGTGCTAACCTTTCTGAGAGGTGTGATTCTCACCACAGAAGTCTTTGCAAAATGCCTTTCCTCCTAAAATCACTCTCTGGTTTTAATTATATCTTCTTCTTCAGTGTGGCTATTTTCAGCATCTCAGCAGCAACCTCCCAGTTCATGGTCAAGCTTCACTTTAACCTCATGCCCTCCATGTGCTGAACAAACTTTCATTGACTTCTTTATCCCCCTGAATCCTCTCTGTCTTTCTCCCTTCCATCACCAAAGTGTTGTGTACCAAATCTTGATTTAAGTGCCCTGTTCAGTTACTCAATTCCTATAGTTTGGGCATTTAGAGTAGTCTTTTTTCCACCATCTCTGTGGTAGGAGACTTCCAGAAAGGTTCTCAGTGATCCCCATCTGTTGATACACACGTGCTTGTGGAGTTACCCCCCTTGAGTTTGGCTGGACTTAGTGCCTTGCTCTCCATGGACAGATGATGGCACATGTGATGAGGTGTCCTTGTGAGACTGGGTTAGAAATGACCGTGACTTCTGGCTTGCTCGCCTTTTCTCCCAGGCTTTTCTTGGGTGTCTCACATGGATGAGCTGAGCTACCATGTTGTGAGCTGCTCTGTGGAGAGTTCACTCATCAAGGATCAGAGAGCAGCCTCCAGTCAACAGCCAGTAAGGACCTGAGCCTTCAGTGGAAGATCTGACAAGGAACTGAACCCCACCAATAGCCACTGAGTCAGCTTGAAAGCATACTCACTCCTCTGTTGAGCCCAGAGCTGACAGTTATACTCATGGACATTGATAAATACCCTTTACACATTAAGTATTGCCCTCCCAATAATCTTTTAGTAACAAGAACACTTGGAACCATCTGCAACACATTTACTAAATACCTATTGTGTGTGTACGTTGGAAATTGCAGCTGTTTGGGACCACAGTAAATTTGGATTGGATAGGTGTATTTTGTATATAGGAAAAAAGAAATGAAGTCACAGAAGGAAAACATGCCTAAACATTCGAAATTTATTCAGTAGGTACTAGGGAGCCATTGATGGTTGTAGAAGGAAAAGGCAGGATCACCTTTTATTTTAGGAAGATTTCGTAGGCAGAGGTATCCAGGGTGGTCTAGAAGAGGGGAGGTGACCTACATTCAGGAAGGCTAGGCTGGAGGCTCAGTGCATCGCGGATCAGGCCTGAGTCGACAGAGTCTTGCCTGAGGGCAATAGGAGGGGAAATTAACAAATAGATGTTAGCTTTGAGAGAAAAATCCATAAATCTGGCTGAGAGAAATTACCCCCACATGATCTGAGAGCATGACGTGGTGTTAAACTTTTCATATCTTCCATTTGTATTCAGGTTTGTGTGTATATGTGTGTATGACCATTTTTACTGTATAAGGTCACACTATATCTAGGAAAGACACCATTTCTAATAATGCCACATTGAACTGTGCTTGTTTTTAGCCTATACTTTGCTGCTGCTGCTGCTGCTGCTGCTGCTGCTGCTGCTAAGTCGCTTCAGTCGTGTCCGACTCTGTGCGACCCCAGAGACGGAAGCCCACCAGGCTCTGCCGTCCCTGGGATTCTCCAGGCAAGAACACTGGAGTGGGTTGCCATTTCCTTCTCCAATGCATGAAAGTGAAAAGTGAAAGTGAAGTCGCTCAGTCGTGTCCGACTCCTAGTGACCCCATGGACTGCAGCCCACCAGGCTCCTCCGTCCATGGGATTTGCCAGGCAAGAGTACTGGAGTGGGGTGCCATTGCCTATACTTTGTGTTTTAAAAAAACAGTTCAGCCATATATGAATTCTCCTGTATTGCTCAGGAAGAATTAAAAATACATCTTTGATGTGACGTTTTGGTGAAAACTCTAGACTACATAAGAAGAAAACTAAGAGTTATTTGGGAAACTGAATAATTTCTTTAGAGAGAGAGTGGTGTCTGTTCTCTGTGATTCCCAGCCTCATGCTTTTAGAGGAGGCTGTGTCTTTTCCTTTCGTGTGTGTGCATGCTCACTTAGTCATTTCTATTCTTGGTGAAACCATGGGCTGTCGCCCTCCAGGCTCCTCCGTCCGTGGGATTCTCCATGCAAGAATACTGGCCTGTGTCGCTATGCCCTCTTCCAAGGAATATTCCCCACCCAAGGATCGAACTTGCATCTCCTGCGTCTCCTGCATTGCAGGTAGATCCTTTACCGCGGAGCCACTGGGGAAGCCCGTGTCTTCTCCTTCTACGTGGACTGATTGGCAGGTACCTTAGGAGGACCACTTGGAAAGTCTGTCCTGTGCCCATTGATGGGTATGTGTGGGTGTTAGAAGCGCGGACGTGTATTTGATCCTCAGATGGATGCCACGTGTAGTGCTTCTCTTGAGGAGCATTAGAGCTAAGAGACCAGGGTGTACTGGGGGGTGCCTGCGCTCTTTGGTTGGCTGCCCTCACGAGCTTTAAATCCTCAGGGTATGGTAAGGGTCTCTTGTAAGGAAGCAGGATTGAGTCCTATTGAGAGAGCTCCAACCAAGAGGACTTTGGGAGGGGCCTTGGGAGCGGAACCATGGAAACAGGGCTGTGGTTGACTTACGTGTCCATCTGAAGGAAACTTTGGCCATATCAAGGGAACTGGGATTAAAGATCATGAACAGGGAACCTCCCTGACTGTCCAGTGGTTAAGAATCTGCCTTCCAATGCAGAGAACGTGGGTTCCACTCCTGGTATGGGACCTAAGATGCCATATGCCTCAGGGCAACTAAACACTTCTGTGGCAACTAGAGAAAGCCAATGGGCTGCAAACAAAGACCCAGAGCAGTTAAATTTTTTAAAAAATGACAATGAACAATAAGGAGGTGCCCAAAGACCCCCACCCCAAGTGGTTCCATGAGGAAAAGATTCAATATCTGGTTTCTGCCACATCTAAAAGCTACCGATGCTGGCTTTCAACTGTCCCCAAGTTAGAAGCCTTCTCCCATACCTCCCCTCTCCTCCTCTCTGTGTTTTCTCCCTGGAGAGTCCAAAACCAAAAAGAGCAAGGGATGGAGACAGTGGCTCAGAGGAAAATCTGACCCTGACTTCTTTTCCTACGCAAGCTCTCCTGCTCAGGGATTGAATCCTCAGCCAGAAAAACAGAGAGGCGTTAAGTGCACTGAGTATGAAAGTTTGAAGGGGTCCTAGGCTAGAGATTTTATTACTCCAAAGTGACCAGGTGCTTTATTCACTGAGGAGTGATGACTAGAGAAGCTTTAGGTCCTGCTCAAGGTTACAGGCAGGTAAGGACGTTTGAAGTCCCAGAATGTCTATGCCAGAGCTCTGGGGAGAAAAGATTAGTTGCCTCCTTCTTATAAACAGTGACACCTCAAAAGAAAAAAATAATAATTAAGAAAAATCTCAGATAATTGCATTTTCTGCCTTCTCTGACTGAGTTTGAGTCAGAAAGTGCCTCATTAGTCAAGATTTTATAAGCACCTCAAATTTAAATTTCCTCCACCAACTTCATCCCTACCCAATGCCACACAGAGCCATTTTGGATCCCAAGACAAAAGGGCAAATTAGTAACACTAATGCTGTGTTTAGTTACAATTTTGTTTGTTCGTCATGGATTTTTGCATTAATTTTGAATTTTTAAAATAGTGCATGAAAATACTACTTATCTTGATTACCTAGGTTTGGGGGCATCTTTTTATTTTTTTATTTTTTGCTTTTTTTTTTTTTTTAATTTTAAAATCTTTAATTCTTACATGCATTCCCAAACATGAACCTGTTATGCCCAATACAAGCGCCTCCCTCACCTCTCCCTAGTCCCAGCCCTGTCTTCACCCCTACTTTCTGCAATTCAACCCCTTTACCACAGGCTTCCATCCTGTAGGGGAGGAGGAAACAGGGAAAACCCTTAAGATGGGGAACAGTTTCCTGCGAAGACTTTCCGTTTTGTAGTCAGAGGTCGCACACCCCAAACAGGCAACTCCACAGCTCATGGTGCCCCAGCCCAAACTGCTGAAATCGGAAGGTTAAGTGTTTTTTAAAGGGGGACATGCATTGTTCCCGCTTCCTGTCTAGACCACTGTTTACAGCAGCAGCAGCAGCCCCTAGGGTCCCCAGTGTGCCTGTTTAATGGAGGTATTTAGAGACAACCAGGATGCACAAACCCAGTCCTTCAAAACCCTGAATGCCTTGAACATGCTCTCTCCTGGTGTTTGGAAGAGAGAGAAACTTGGAAAAAAAATTTTTTTTTTGGTCCTCTGGTAGTATAACTTACAGGCTTAGGGTAGTTAAAAGTGAACCTTTGATCTTCACTTCTGTCACCTTCTCACTATGCAATCTTCCTTCTCACTCCAAATCTCAGTCTACTCATCTGTAAAATGGTGCCTCAATAGGACACATGTGAGCATGCAAGAGTCCGTTTGGCATGGCTGGAGGAATACAGTTCAGTGGAGACAAAGTGAGACATGAATCCGGAGAAATTGGTGGTGTCAGATCACAAGGTGTCTTTCATTTCCTTGAGGGTCCAGTAGGATAATCCATGACCAGAATCCAGCTGATCACAAAGGGTACACGCACAGCATGACAGCTGTTGTCACGGTTAGATTTTACATATTTGTGTTTGGCAGAGGCGTAAGGGCAACCCAGTCGAGCATTCTTGCCTGAAGAATCCCATGGACCAAGGATCCTGGTGGGCTACAGCCCATGGGGTCACAAAGAGTCAGACACGATTGAAGCGAGTGAGCACGCAGGCAAATATACTGAGCCAAGCAGACCCGGCTTCTGCCCCAGCGGGTATGCAGGTAACAGGGGAATGCGCAGGGATCTTAAAGCCATGTTGGCTTAAACATGGCAAGCAGTGGGGGCAGCTGCAACTTTTGGGCACGCCGCTGATGCAGAGGGACCCCTTGGTCTGCACCCATAAACCAACCCCCAACTGCATCTGATGGAGTCAGGGAGGCTGCCGTACGATAGAGCCCTGGGGGAGGAAGGCCAGGACGGCGGGAGCAGGGCGACTCTAGGACATCAAGGCCAAACCAACCGGTAGTGAGACAAGCACACTTTTCAACGGACCCACCCAGCTATCCTATGCTTACCCTGCGGACAGAGAGACAACAATATGGAGTGACATGCTGGGATGAGACGCAAGCTTTCCAAATCTCCTGACCAGGCTGACAAATGCTTAAAAACCTATGTTATTGTTTAGTTGCTAAGTCATGTCTGATTCTTTGCCACCCCATGGACTGTAGCCCACAAGGCTCCTCTGTCCATGGGATTCTCCAGGCAAAAATACTGGAGTGGGTTGCCATTTCCTTCTCCAGGGGATCTTCTCAACCCAGGAATTGAACCTGGGTCTCCTGCATTACAGGCAGATTCTTTACTGAGAAGGTTACCAGGGAAGCCCTAAGATGCATGTTATTTTATGTCGAACTGTTTGAAGCCAAGTTTCTTCTATCTTGTTGCCTCAGCAAGTCAGGACAAGGGAACGTGTCCCCACATCAATTCCCCCTCATGTTATGCAGTTTTATCATGCATATGTCTTGCTTTGTTTTGTGCAGAGATAATGACTAGGCCATTAGCTATGTACAGTGATTGGTGCACTTTGGGTAGGAACAATAACCTCTCAGTTCTCTTGTTTCTTTGTTCATGGGGGTGTGGAAACTGAACAGGATGAATTGCATTAATACACATGAAATACTCCTGCACAACTCAGGAAAAGTTAGCTAGGACTGTCATTACTATTATCGATCCATCCCTGAACAAAAAGACACATACAGAACAGGCTTAAAAACAAAGGGCAAGATCAAAGCAAATGATAGATTCAATCAATTTTGGAAAAATAAAAGTCACTATTGAAAAGCAAAAGCAAATTAGCCAAATTGTTATTTGGTCTCAGGGAAGTAAAAAATAAAATTTAATGTGTTTTTTTCTAGTTATCCAGATTTCTTGGTTTCATACAAGCCTAGACAGGACAAATCTTTAGATGTATTTTACATAGGAAAGTATAAACCCAGAGAAGCTCAACAGCTTATATTATCTATTTCTGTCATTTATTTTTTTAAATCCATTTAGTCAACAAATGTTTATTTGAACACTTTTTTTGGATCTATAATTGATGTATAACATTATATTAGTTTCAGGTGTACAACATAATGATTCAATATTTGTATCCATTACAAAATAATTGCAATAAGTCTAGTTAAAGTCTATCACCATACGTAGTTACAGAATTTTCTTTTTCTTGTGGTGAGAACTTTTATGATCTGTTCTCAAAAATTTTGAATATGAAGTGTAGTATTACTGATTATAGTTGCCATGCTGCACATTACATAGAAATGACTTATTCTGTAACTGGAACTTTGTACTCTCTGATCTCCTTTACCCATTTGACTCCATTCCCCATCCCATCCCCCTGGCAGCTACAACTGTATTCTCTGTATCTATGAGTTTGCTTTTATGCTTGAACTCTTATTATGTGTCAGGCACTAACTTAGACCCATTACAGGTATAATTTCTTTCAATAATAGTTTTCAACCTAGCAGATGAGGCAGTAATGGTCAAGTCAATAAGTAGGAAAAAAAAAATGGTTATACATACTTGATGCAGAAGATGCCCTTAGGACTCTCGGGGTCCCCAGGAGTGAAAGGGAAGTGTTCAGAAACTGCACAGAGCACAGCAGCCTCTGAGAGGCAGAGAGGGAGGAGGCCAGTCTTGGTAGAGAGAGTGATGGCTTGAAGACCTGGAGGTGTGGAAGAGTCTGGAGAGCTCAGCCAGCTAGACCCTTCCTATGCAAAGTCTGGGTTGGGACCAGCAATGCCAGCATCATCTGGGAACTTGGCTAAAAAGGCAGCATCGCCGCCTCCACTCGCACAGGGTAAGATGGATCACAGAGATGGGAGGGGCAGATCTTGGAGAGCCTTCGTATGCAAGAGCATTGTTTGGAAATCGCCGCCATAAGCACTGCAGGGCTTCCCGGGGAGTGTTAGTGGCAAAGGAACTCACCTGTGATTGCAGGAAAATTGAGAGACGTGGGTTTGATCCGTGGTCGGGAAGGGCCTCTGAAGAAGGAAATGGCAACCCACTCCAGCATTCTTTCCTGGGAAATCCCATGGACAGAGGAGCCTGGTGGGCTGCAGTCCACGAGGTCACAAAGAGTTGGACACGACTTAGCAACTAAACAACAACAACGAGAAAGCCCTGCAAAAGCGATGAGCCAGCCCAATTCATCTCAGTACCTCCCTGTAGCACTTTGTATGTGTCCAGTGGGCGCTGCACAAATTAACAGGAAGACAAGCTCTTTATCAACTTACCATCCTAGCCGCTTCACTTGGCCTCAATCTACTTTGTAAAGACAGAGTTGTATCATGTCCGTCTCTTAGGGAAAAAAAAAAAGAACAGAGGGGCATTTTGTTTGTCCTTTAAAGTAGCTCTGCACTGTGATGGGCGATACAGGGACACTATTGATCCTCCTCTTCCTCTATGGCTCCAGACCAACTGCTGGCCAGTTCTGCCCCTCCTGTCTCCCAGTCTCCCAGTCTGAAGACTGACCCTCCCATTTCAACGGTAGGTGGACCAAGAACCGACCACTGTTGGTCAGGTTTCTAAGGTGCTTGAAGTTGACCTGGAATTAAGACGGGTGTAGTCTGAATGGAATGGAAGGCAGCATGTTGCTATTTGAATGATCAAAGACAAAATGAATAAAGGGAAGCCCCTGGGAAGAAGAGAAGCAAACACCAGCCACAGCCCAACAGGTGAACATGCTTTCTCTGGAACCTTGGGCTCAGGCCTGGGCTGCCCAGGGCCTATGGAGGCCTGGCCATGCAGAGCTTATCTCCTGGACTGATTTCACGAATCCACTTCTCTCTGTTTCCAGCAGTGGCTATCTTGGAAGACAGAGGTTGGAGATAAATGCTCATGCGCCTGGGTCTCTTTCGCTCTCAACAGAATGTTGATCGCTGTGAAATCACACCTAACTCTTTCTTGCAAGGAAGAAGTGACCTGCTCTTCAGAGCTGCACGCCTTCATTGTCACCGATGCTGCTGAAGGTGATCCTTTTTCCTGGTGACAGAGCGGGTTTGTGTCGGCAGATTCACAGAAGCTGCAGTTCCTTGGGAGGAGATTGTGCTGTTAGGCTCTGTGATTTTTTTGTTGTTGTTGCACACATGACGTCTCCGAAGAGGGATCTGTCTTTTCTAACAACCATCATTTTTATATAAAATGGGAGGTATTCACATTACATCTTCATCTTCTCCATCTCAACCAGTAACAGTATCAGAACTACTCCCTACTGACAACTATATTCATTTCTCATTAAAGATATTTCATGTTTTATTCAGGAATTTAAATGAAGCTATCAGAGCCTGGAATGGCATCCGTTTGGTATAATTGTATCTCACTGATGCCAGCCCCAAGAGTTCTAATTAATATATATTTAGTTCCCTGACTGTCTTTAGACCAAACGGTTGAGCGGAGAAGACAGGAAGAAAAAACACATTGAGATTTGAACAGGAAAATCTTTTGTGAAAAAAGAAAATTTGGGATAATTGTGCATTTCAAGTGCTTTGCTCCCGTATCCATGTCAAAAATTACTTTCAGGCCACTGAGTGCTTTATGAAAAATGGACTGTGCAAGGATAATTATTTTTATTGATCACACATTCAAGTTATTAATTTTATAATATCTTGTCTTTCTTCCTTTCCTTTTTTTTTTTTTTTGTTTGCAAGAATGTTCATGCCCAGGGAATTCTGAGCATTTGCAATCCTCTTGTGGGTAGCTCTCTCCTTTCCTCTCTCTGCCCTTTCTCCCTCCGACCTCACACTGTTATAAAGAGATATTGTTCCTCTTTGCCAACGTGAAAATGACTGGAGCCATCTTGGGATTACTTGGCCTCCCTAAACCCATAATATGAAAAGAAGCTAATTGGGTACCAACCTCATTCCTTATGGGGTTTGCCTTTCCCCCTAATTCCCTCCAACCACATCCCCATTCTCACTTGCAGGAAATGAGTTTAGGGACATTGCTTGTGCTGGTCTAACATTGGAATTCATAGCACTTGTGTTCACTTAGAAGCCTCAATTCATTCCTGGTATTGGGATGCTCTGGGATTGTGGTTTATAAATCACTCCTGTGGTGTACTGTACGTGGGGATCAAGACCCCTGCGAGCTCCAGTCATATTGAATTGTACTGGGCAATGGGGTGTCCTTAAGAGTTTTACAGTAAGGAAAAACAAAAGCCTTATAAATAGAGCAATTCAACTGACAACATTCACAAACCTCTTTCGAAAAAGAGAGAGGGTACTATTTTCCTTTGTTCCCAATCTTGGTCTCATTCACAGAAGAGGGTGGCTCTTCAATAGGATATAAATTGGGGTTTAGACATAGCCTGTCCCTAAACTCGAGTTGCTATTTAAACAACTGTTAGGGGTCATTTAGTCGTTTGCTAGCCTGCCATAAATGGACCATGGACCTGGTTTACACTACAAAGAAATGTGCTCATCCCTGCTTCTCCACTGTAAGGATGTCATCACCACCTCCCACTTGTCATGAGCGGGAGGCGGCAGCTCCTTCCATTTACTGGAGGTGTGATGTGAGTGAGCAAACCACTTGGTCCCCATGAGCCATGTGAACCACGAATATAAACAGATGTTTCGTTCCCCGGGGTGTTATCGGACTCACTGTGACTATCACAAAAAGAACAACTGAATGTGTTGAATGTTCATCACATCTAGGCGCGGTACCCAGGGCTCAACATTCATGTCCTCAACTCAGCAACAAACACGTTTGCATCATGCCGAGTTCAAATTTGCATTCTTACATCAGTGTAAGGAATATTTTACATCACTGTAAGGAATATTTTAAAATATATATTTAAACAGGTTTAATACCTTCCCACTGCCGAAAATCAGACCTGGTGTTCAGGAGAAAGAAGCATTTTGAAAAGATTTCTGTTGGAAGGTGGATTCTAGTCTCATTCCCTCTCTGACCAAGACAGCATTTAAGCGAACACGGTCCTGCTGACATGGGGGCTGGGAGAGCAGGGGAGTGCTCGGGCACTCATGCTCAGTTGATTTCCAGATACATTAGCACACAGCCGTATTGACTACCACGTCCATTTGACCAGGCTCGGAGGGGTTTTTATTATCTGAAACGCCTCACTGCGTGGGCACAATGACAGGTGTGTCGTGAGGAGAACAATAGCCAGAAACAGATGCAGGGGAGAGTCACTAATATGTCAGCAACTACGATGCGTGTCAGGCAGTACCCATCCCCACCAGGAAAAAAGAAAAAAAAGGAATCGGAAAAGAAAGAACATTTATTTCCATGAAGCCAATTTCCATGCCAAACTGAGCATCTGTCTGTCTTTTGTGTTTGGAATAAACAGGACTTACACACACTCAAAAATAATGTCAAAAGTTCAAAGGGTGGAGAGTTGAGAATTCTCACGTGGGTGAATAAACGAGGTCTGCTGATTGGCCGGCCTTCGCTCGGCTTTACATGAAGTGTCTCCTTGGGGCCCGGGGTGATGTGTGGCTTTGATTCTCTGCCCTTGTGCTTCCATAACCTGGTTTGGAATGTAGCCCAGTCCTAAGAGATTGGGGGTCACTCCGGCTTGATAGTGTAAGGTCAGAAAATGGAATGAAGCGCGGATATCTCAATTGAGATTTGAGTGTATAAAAGTATAAATCAAAAAAGCAAAATCCTTGAAGGGACACCTTGCAGCTGTCGCAACAAATGAAAGGTTTCAAAATAAGTAGATACAAGAACTCCAAGGCTAGTGCAACGAATAATTCCCTTCTAGTCTGACTTGAGGAATAGGAGGGCGAGACTGAGGACTTAAAAGTAAAGAATACGTAGTACTCCGAGCAAGAATGCTGACTTGAATTCTTCAATAAATTTTGTATTATTTCAGGGACAATATTTAAGATCTTCAATTAAAAAAAATACTCTCTTTACGTGCTTTTTTGCAGGATGCAAATTAGAAAATGTACCTAGCGACATACGTAAATATTAGGATGTATGTGATTATTCATTCTTTTTTCTGAGAAAAAACTAGATAATCTCAAAGTTAAGTCATTCATTCAGGAAGGGGAAAAAAAAAGTAAGTAAGTGGATTTTTGTCTGCCTTACTCCTAAATGCCACTGTCTCATTTGGCTGTAGGATATTCATGATTTTATGTTTATTTAAACAGACACATCTCTAGTTTATGGGCATATTCCAGAATAGAACTGCATGTTGCTTGGAGTGCAATTCTTATGGGCAAACACCTGATCCCCTTTAATAAAAGATAAAAGGGAAACAATCCCCTTGCCATTCAAAGACCTTACTGCGGCTTGCTCATACACAGAACCTTGTTACTTGACCTTTCTAGCCAGTACAAGCATCTCAGGTACTGAACTCCAGGTGTAGTGATTATAAATGACTCTTCTAGCTGCCACTTAAAATCGACTGTGGCAGGACCTGTTTGAATCCAGGAATGCTCTGTTACAAAGTAAGACTTAGGAGCCGCAGAGTATGGATTCAATGGGTACTGAGAATTGCCATTAAACTATGTCAGATTCACATCTCTCTAAAATACGTTCAAGGCAAAATTTTTTCAGAGCCCTCCTTTAAAGCTGTGATTCCTCCCATGGTCAAAACGTGTATTTCAACTTTCAGAACTTTCACCCCTTGTGTCCTCATTTTCTCATTAGTTTTTCTTATTTGGAGGAAGATAGATAGTGGATCAACATTATACAACTGAATTTTGTGTATATCAGCTAAATCAGCATATTTCCAAAGTGTTTCTGGTACAACATAATCCCTAGCAATGTTAGTAAAATTAAAGAAACTGAAGAGAAAGTGAAAAGTGAAAGTCGTGTGACCCCATGGACTGTACAGTCCATGGAATTCTCCAGGCCAGAATACTGGAGTGGGTAGTCTTTGCCTTCTCCAGGGGATCTTCCCAACCCAGGGACTGAACCTATGTCTCCTGCATTGCAGGTGGATTCTTTACCAGCTGAGCCACAAAGGAAACCCAAGAAACTCAAAAGACTCTGGGTCAAAAAAGTTTGAAAAATGCTGATTTAAATTTTGTCAAAGAGCTGTATTAAATGCAGAACTTCCCAGAACCTTTAATATGCAAAGTAGCATGTGTCTTCTCAGAGGGGGGTGTACTTACTTTGTTTTCTCTTTTTTTTTTTTTAAACTATGAATTGAGTCTCTCTGAGACTATCTTTACTGGTCTAACACTTCAGGTAATTTACTGTAGTGAAAGTGTTGCTAGGTGCAATAATGCATATGTCAGAATACTTGACAAAGAAAAATGCTGCTTTTTAAGATGGCTAATGTCAGGAGCAAGTGACATCGGAGTTTAAATTAGCTTAACTGGCCTATTATTCTATCTAAACCAAACTGAAAGTGAAGGGGGAAAAAAAAAGCCCCCCAAACTGTTATGCACTTGAAATGGAAAAGAATAAGAAAAAATGACTTTAAAACATGTTAAGTAACCTCTTCAGCAGACACCCACATGTAACTTCATAAATCATTTAAAATGTGACAAGGAAAAGAAAACCTGACCAAATGACTGTCCAAATAATTACAGTTTATTCTGCAACTTTTTCTCATTGAAATCACATTGTCATTTGAGTAGTCATCTTGACACAAATAATTATTGCTATCCAAGGAAAAAGAAAAAAAAAAAGCCTCAAAATGTAGGTTAACCAATTCTCGCTATTATAAGTAATCATGGGAAAAAGAGTAGGGAGAATGGAAACATAAAGATTTCTCTGCCTAAACTTCTGGCTCTGACTCCAGACACAGGCTTCCCTGGAGTCCTGGTGTCTCTTTCACCTCGTCCCTCTTATCTCTCCTGCCCTCCTTCATCTGACTCTGACTCGCAGTTTCAGCCTCCTTTCCCACCAGCTACAGGTGGAAACCCACTGAGAAAGGCTCTTCGAGCCATACGTACCAAGGCAGATTCACTGATCGCGTGGGTCCAGCCTGGCCCTGCGGTCCAGTGCTGGGACTTAGACAGCCGCTCCATCTTCCCTGGCTCCGTTACTTCCTCTGTGAAATGCTGCTGTAGGACCAGATGGCCTGTGAGGTTCCTTAGAGTGCTCGTAGGGTTGCCCCCGCTCCCGCCTTTTTGGCTTTTTTGCTCAACCTCTTACAGGAAAAAGCAACCTACAACCTTGATGCAGCATCAGTCCAGTTCAGTTCAGTCGCTCAGTCATGTCCGACTCTTTGTGACCCCATGAATCGCAGCACACCAGGCCTCCCTGTCCATCACCATCTCCCAGAGTTCACTCAGACTCACGTCCATTGAGTTGGTGATGCCATCCAGCCATCTCATCCTCTGTCCTCCCCTTTTCCTCCTGCCCCCAATCCCTCCCAGCATCAGAGTCTTTTCCAATGAGTCAACTCTTCTCATGAGGTGGCCAAAGTACTGGAACTTCAGCTTCAGCATCATTCCTTCCAAAGAACACCCAGGGCTGATCTCCTTCAGAATGGACTGGTTGGATCTCCTTGCAGTCCAAGGGACTCTCAAGAGTCTTCTCCAACACCACAGTTCAAAAGCATCAGTTCTTCGGCACTCAGCTTTCTTCACAGTCCAACTCTCACGTCCATACACGACTACTGGAAAAACCATAGCCTTGACTAGACAGACCTTAGTTGGCAAAGTAATGTCTCTGCTTTTCAATATGCTATCTAGGTTGGTCATAACTTTTCTTCCAATGAGTAAGCGTCTTTTAATTTCATGGCTGCAGTCACCATCTGCAGTGATTTTGGAGCCCCCCAATACAAAGTCTGACGCTGTTTCCACTGTTTTCCCATCTATTTCCCATGAAGTGATGGGACTGGAAGCCATGATCTTTGTTTTCTGCATGTTGAGCTTTAAGCCAACTTTTTCACTCTCCTCTTTCACTTTCATCCAGAGGCTTTTTAGCTCCTCTTCACTTTCTGCCATAAGGGTGGTGTCATCTGCATATCTGAGGTGATTGATATTTCTCCTGGCAATCGTGATTCCTGCTTGTGCTTCTTCCAGCCCGGCGTTTCTCATGATGTACTCTGCATATAAGTTAAATAAGCAGGGTGACAATATACAGCCTTGACGTACTCCTTTTCCTATTTGGAACCAGTCTGTTGTTTCATGCCCAGTTCTAAATGTTGCTTCCTGACCTGCATATAGGTTTCTCAAGAGGCAGGTCAGGTGGTCTGGTATTCCCATCTCTTTCAGAATTTCCCACAGTTTATTGTGATCCAACAGTCAAAGGCTTTGGCATAGTCAATGAAGCAGAAATAGATGGTTTTCTGGAACTCTCTTTTTTTTGATGATCCAGCGGATGTTGGCAATTTGAAAGTCAAGAAACACCTGGAGTAACACATAAATTTGGCCTTGGAGTATGGAATGAAGCAGGGCAAAGGCTAATAGAGTTTTGCCAAGAGAAAGTACTGGTTATAGCAAACACCCTCTTCCAACAACACAAGAGAAGACTCTACACATGGACATCACCGGATGGTCAACACTGAAATCAGATTGATTATATTCTTTGCAGCCAAAGATGGAGAAGCTCTATACAGTCAGCAAAAACAATACCGGGAGCTGACTGTGGCTCAGATCATGAGCTCCTTATTGCCAAATTCAGACTTAAATTGAAGAAAGTAGGGAAAATCACTAGACCATTCAGGTATGACCTAAATCAAATCCCTTATGATTATACAGTGGAAGTGAGAAATAGATTTAAGGGACTAGATCTGATAGATAGAGTGCCTGATGAACTATGGACTGAGGTTCGTGACATTGTACAGGAGACAGGGATCAAGATCATCCCCATGGAAAAGAAATGTGAAAAAGCAAAATGGCTGTCTGGGGAGGCCTTACAAATAGCTGTGAAAAAAGAGAAGCAAAAAGCAAAGGAGAAAAGGAAAGATATAAGCATCTGAATGCAGAGTTCCAAAGAATAGCAAGAAGAGATAAGAAAGCCTTCCTCACCTATCAATGCAAAGAAATAGAGGAAAAGAACAGAATGGGATAGACTAGAGATCTCTTCAAGAAAATTAGAGATACCAAGGGAACATTTCATGCAAAGATGGGTTCAATAAAGGGCAGAAATGGTATGGACCCAACAGAAGCAGAAGATATTAAGAAGAGGTGGCAAGAAAACACAGAAGAACTGTACAAAAAAGAGCTTCATGACCAAGATAATCATGATGGTATGATCACTCGCCTAGAGCCAGACATCCTGGAATGTGAAGTCAAGTGGGCCTTAGAAAAATCACTATGAAAAAAAAAAAGAAAAATCACTATGAACAAAGCTAGTGGAGGTGATGGAATTCTAGTTGAGCCATTTCAAATCCTGAAAGATGATGCTGTGAAAGTGCTGCACTCAATATGCCAGCAAATTTGGAAAACTCAGCAGTGGCCACAGGACTGGAAAAGGTCAGTTTTCACTCCAATCCCAAAGAAAGGCAATGCCAAAGAATGCTCAAACTACCGCACAATTGCACTCATCTCACATGCTAATAAAGTAATCCTCAAAATTCTCCAAGCCAGGCTTCAGTAATACATGAACCATGAACTTCTTGATGTTCAAGCTGGTTTTAGAAAGGGCAGTGGAACCAGAGATCAAATTGACACAGCATCAGAGTTGCCAAGAATTGGCTGGCTCTAGTTAGCCTTGACTTGATGGCAATCCACTCCAGTACTATTGCCTGCAAAATCCCATGGACAGAGGAGCCTGGCAGGCTGTAGCCTATGGGGTCGCAAAGAGTCGGACACGACTGAGCGACCTCACTTCACTTCACTTTAAAGAGAAAAGTCACTGGGTCCTCTGAGAGGAGTAAGATGACTTTTGGAACATGTTGACAAAAAATAGAATCACAACCTGAAAGTAGAGAGTTATTTTATTTGTTGGTCGTGTTTAGGACTCTGAGCCCAAGAGACAGCATCTCAGTAACTCTGAGAAAACTGCTCCAAGGAGAAAGGGGAGAAGTGAGGCGATATCAAGTTTGCAACAAAGGGAGCAAGCAGTTTGAACACCAAAGATCAGATATCAAGTTAAGGAATTTAGCATTCAGTGTATGGGAGGATTCAAGCCTCTGGGCTCACTGAATTCATTCCTTCTTAGCCACCTCAGCTATCTGGGGTCAAACCCTGTTTGCATGTTTACCTTAAGGAGTGGCAGATGGTTGCTTCTTGCATTCCCCAGCTCCTCAGCAATCAGCGTGCAGGGTGGCAGCATCGGCTAGATCACAGTTTTGGGAGCCCTCATTCACATTTGGAGGCCAGAAATCACGATGGCTGGGACATTTCTTGCTGATATGGTAGGAGATATTTTCATTTCACAAATGCATGTTCTGATATGCTGATCATTGCCTGGTAACCAACATGAACTTCTATTCTGGGGTTCTTTCATGGACAGCTCCAAATCAATTTCCCTGTATTCATCCTTCTTTTGACTATAATTGAGGAATTATCTTAAAATATCAACATGGGTTCCTCGGCAGTAAAGGCAGTGAAAGAATTGTCCTTCTCACCATTTAGAAAAAAATATTCATTTATTTATTTGGTTGCACCGGGTCTGAGTTGTGGCACCCAGGAACTAGTGCCCTGACCAGGGATTGACCCCAGGCTTCCCGCATTGGGAGTGTGGAGTCTTAGCCACTAGACCACCGAGGGAGTCCCCCTTCTTACCATTTTCTTTTGCAGGAAGTGGAAACTTCACACTGTGCATGCACACATCGAGAGCAGGTATTAAATCGCTCCTGACTGTTGCTTTTAATTTATTTTATTTTTACCTTGTTTAATTTTTTTTTAATTGAAGTGTAGTTGATTTGCAATGTTGTGTTAATTTCTGCGGTATGGCAAAGTGATTCATTCTTTTTTATATGCTTTTCCTTTATGGTTTATCATAGGATATTAAATATAGTTCCTTTCCACAGTTATTTCTTAAACATACTCTCTGTTTACATGTAAGCCCCCAAATGAGGAAAATGAAAGCGTCTCATTGAAAGTAAAATTGGCTACATTTTTCAACACAAGCCCAATTTGCTTGTGCCTGAATTTTTCTGGGTTGTTTCCTCGTCCTGGCTGGTTGTAAGATTCTTCCAGGGAACATGTTTCAGAGGATGAGAATGAGGCCAGTGGCTGCTGATGTTAAAAGGACATGGCATCTGCACAGAGTCTGAGAGGGGGGCTGGTTGCACAAATTAAAGTCAAACACATCACAGCCCGATTAGCAGACACGGACTTGAGTGTATTGTCTAGGAGGTCCCCCCCCCCCCCACCCCGCCACCCTCCACCCAAGTAACAAGGAGGCAATTAAAAATAAAAAGCAACTCCATTTGTTTCCTATTGTCATTTCTTCTCACTTTCCTAGTCCTGCTTTCTCACTCTATTTATCTGGGAACACAAATTACAATTGAACCCAAGTAAAACAAATAAATATAGGTAGCTAGTTAAGCACTCACTAACTTGTTCTGGTCAACTGGAATTTTCCCACAGATTAGCTTGGAAATATAAAGCCATCAAGTTAAGAGGAAAAAAATATATATATATATTATATATATAATATATGTAGTGTTGGAACAAAATTACACTAGTTCTTTTATAGCAAAACTCAGCAAAATAATATTTTAATTTAGAATTTGATGGAACCACATTTTCATGCATTAAAGGATCCCTCTCAATGGGTGAGTTCACCCATGAAGAGCTTTAATTACTCAATATTTTAAGAGGATTCTTGATTCTATTAAGAGGGAGAAGAAAAACAGATGTGAGGGAGAGACGTGTGTAGGTGAAGTCTAAAGCTGTACGTGGGTGGCAGAGAGTTTAAAATGCAACGTCTTCACTGAACAAAAATTTCATTCCCACCACAGGGAGCTGTTTTAAAAAATGTTTTATGACCTGCTACCAAGGCAAGGGGGCCCATTCCACAAGGCAATCAGTTGTGAGTTGAGCTTGCAAAAATCAGGGGCCATTAGCCTAAACCTAGCCAAATAAAAATTTTGTATGCTGCTTTATTTTTTTTCTGCATATTAATTTGTCTCAGGGAACATGGAGGAAGGGCTACAGGCCTGGCAGCAGGAGTAGTTACAACAGACACTCGGAGGAACTGAAGTGGCTTCCTGCTCTCCTTCCGGCCTGAAACTTCCTGTGTTCTTCTAATCTCAAAACAGCTGTTTCCTCTGGAATCGCAAACCTCAGCTGGCAGCGTCCTTACCTCCTGGATCCTGCCACACATACTGTACATCAAATCTGAGTGTTGATACGAAATGCTCTTTTCTCCATCCTCCTCCGCACCCCCTCCCTCCAGTCCTATATTTGCTTTGACCTTTGATGGTGAGCACTTAGGAAAGAAGTGACAGAAGCATTTCAGGGTCAGAGCTTCCAAACGGCAAAGCGAATCCATGAAAAATACTTAGAATGGCAGATATCTAGTTTGGAAATAAGTCCTGAAACCATCTTTGGGAGATAGAAATCGGTAGTTGACATCCCCCTTCTTTCAGCTTACTTTGAGAAATCAGTACATTTGAAACAAACAGCGTCTTAGCTAGTCTTTGGTAGAAACTGGGCTATGATTAGACTCAGTGCAGGAGAAGAAATGAACAGTAAGTGGTCATCCTTTCTTCAGAAATTTACAATTTGATTGATCAATACCTTCACTGAGACATTGGGGGCGGGGTAAAAATTAAGGAAAAGGCTAGCTAGGTCTTACTCATGGAAGAAATTTAGTGATACGTTTAAAAAATTAAAGGCATATAGATTTTTTAAAAAAGTAGAGAAAGATGCAAAACGATCTTTGAATCATTGCCAAATAGTGGAGCATCATTGTACATATGCCTTTCTGTTTTGATGGAATGCGTGATAAAGAGATGTGAGGTGTCTTGTGCTGGAGAATGGAAGGTAAGGGAGTGAGGCAGGGAAAACCCATTGAATGAAGGTCTTCTGTCTGGGCGAAATGGGAAGTCCTTTAATAACAATCCAGAAGGGGAAATGTAAGCTTCGGGTTTGGAATAGAACTTAGAAATCGTGTGGGCTGCCTCCTTAACCACAGGCCCCGTGAATTATGAAGGATGTGCCTCGCTCCAGGTCACAGGGGGCCCAGAAGCAAGCCGGGCTGCCAGCAGGGCTGATACGTTCCCTGTCCTCCTCAACCAAACTCTGCCTCTGGCTCTTGCTTCTGTAAAGTCTGTGCGGGCGATTCTCATGTGATACAACAATGAGAGGCTTGCCGCTCTGAGAAGAGAGGATGGGGCAGATCTGAGCTCTGCCATGCATTTAGCCACATGACCTCTGGCAAGTCTTTCTAAACTCTGAAAGTCTCACACTTACCACCAGTAAACTGCAAGGAAATTGTATCTTACTTCTTGGGCTCTGGGGAGGATTCATTAAGGACGTTACCTAATAGTAGCATACTATAATGCCCGTTTACTTTCAGTATAATAATAAAACAGATCGTTATTGTTAAGGAGCAGGGTATGCTTAGGTTGATAAGAGGCTGACTTATCTAGAGTCAATATGGTCTCTGAAAAAAATGCAAAGGAGTTAAGCTGGGCAGTTAAAAGCATCAAAGTGATGTTGAAGAGTTATTGATGGGATATAACACTTCATTTGGAGCTTCCCAGCTGGTAAAGAACACAGCTGCCAATGAAGGAGATGTAAGAAACACAGGTTCGATTCCTGGATCAGGAAGATCCCCTGGAGGAGGGCATGGCAACCCACTCCAGTATTCTTGCCTGCAGAATCCTGCGGACAGAGGAGCCTGGCAGGCTATAGCCCATGGGGTCGCAAAAGAGTTGGATGTGACTTAGAGGTTAAACAACAACAACAAGGTAGATAAATACTAAATAAATAAATTGAAAATCTGGACGACTCTTTTTACTGTTTGTACTAGGAAATGCTCTAAATAATTTGTCTGCCGATATCTAGATTTTACTAGGTACCAACCAGGTGGCAGTAATCAGAGTGAGAGGATCAGGGCTTGGGGGTAAATAATCAGCCTTACAGGGGTTGAAACTGAAATTCCAAGCCCGTAAGTACTTCTGATTTTATAGGGCCTGTAACTAGTTTGTATTTGATTTATGTCAATTATGTCATCCTTACGGTATCTGGTGTGGCTGGGAAAGGATTTCATTTAAACTCTAAAAGCTGGATGCAGCCGGGCAGCCTCTTTGAGTTTTGCCAAAGCACTGGTGAAACATCTACCTAAGTCAGTGGTCCTCAAAGTGCATTCTTGGACCAGCAACAGCAACAAAGGCTGGGAGTTTGGAGAAATGTCAAGTTCTTGGGGACTCCCTCCCCACCCCTCACCCTGACAGCGCTGCCTGGAAAATGCCAGAGTGGTCCCAGAGAGCTGAGCTTTAACACAGCCTTCCAAGATTGTGATGCCTGGTCAGTCTGAGGACCACTGTGCTAAATCAGTATAAATAACAGAGTTGGCAAAAATCAAGCATTCTGAAGTGACTTAGCAGCAGCAGCAGCAGCAGCTGGACATGGCTGGGGGAGCTTGCAGACAGCCCTCACCCACAGACTCTGTTTTCCATCTGTACCTCACTCTTCCTTTTAGATGTGTTAATATTATAACCAGGCCATGGTGGAGTGACTTTCCCCTGAGCCTCAAAGTCATTTCTGTCACCTCCTATTATGTATTGATTTAATTAGTTTAACCCTTAGAAAGCAACCATATTTTCAACCTCTTAAACTTGTATCTTCTGCCTGTAATTTACCCACCAGATGACGGCTAGTAATTATAATACTCGTTTTAAGAAGACCACACTCTTAAGGGTGTTTGCCAATGATTAGTTTAGTCCCTGGAGTGGTTGAAAACGGAGGGCGGGAGGGTGTGTTTAACTAAAATGTAGATGCTGTGATCTTGCCGTTTAAAGACTGTCTGTCCACTGCCAGGGAATTTCTGGACGGCCTGGAAAAGAGGGTGAACAGGTAACTAGAGGACTAGGTCACTAGAGGAATAGAAAACCTGTGCAAAGCTTTCAAAGTGGGACTGGAATTCTGGAGCAGAGATTAAATATAAGGGCCAGTGGATATCTGAGCCTTTGACAGTGACAATCAATTCAAGACAAATGTTCCATATTACTTTGGTCCGTGGAAGTCAAGGGTTGGTGTGGCCAGACATATCCATCCATTCAGCCTTCCATCCTCCCATCCAACAAACATCTCCTGAGCATTCACTGTACACCATATGCTGGTGTATGTGTGTGTGTGTGTGTATGCCCAGCC
Source organism: Capra hircus (assembly GCF_001704415.2). Lineage (NCBI taxonomy): Eukaryota > Metazoa > Chordata > Mammalia > Artiodactyla > Bovidae > Capra > Capra hircus. The sequence goes on along the minus strand of NC_030828.1, from coordinate 11,713,130 downwards.
ATGTCTGACTCTGTGTGACCCTATGGATCGTAGCTCGACAGGCTTCTCTGACCATGGAATTTTCCAGGCAAGAATAGTGGAATGGGCTGTCATTTCCTTCTCCAGGGATCTTCCTGACCCAGGGATCGAACCCTAGTCTCTTGCTTTTGCTGCACTGGCAGGCGAATTCTTTACCACTGCATCACCTGGGAAGCCCAGATGGGAAACCCAGATGCTGGCATAACAGAGGACAGATAGGAACACGTGTACCCTCATGAAGCTTTCCTTCTAGCAGGGGACAGAGATTTTTAGTCGTGAAATGATATGATTTTAGAGGGAAAGATCTGCTTAATGATGCAAAAACTTGCAGGAAGAAGAGAAAATGGCCAGCGGCAAAAAGAAGACAATAGTGATCAGAGGGCAAGAAAGTTAACCCTCTTTCTCTTATAGAAGCTCTGAGAGCTGAGCATAGGGTGAGGGGCTCAGAGTGTCGAGCCACACTAGCAGTGCCCAGTGACTCTTGAATGTAGGGAAGTGGCCCTTTCCCAAGGTCTTAACTTTGGAGGATGGGGTGATAGACACACCCAAGACAGAAAGTATAGCAACAGTGGAGATGCAAGGCCACTCAGCTTCACACACCACCCCCTGAACTGGTGAGAACCAGGTTATTAGAACGTTGGTAAGAGTGTGTGCTTCCATTTCCATAGTTTAGATATTCCCAGAGCAGGGCCAGGGCATGGCTAACATAGCAGCAAGAGCTGAATCAGCAGCAGTGGTCATATTCAAGGATAACCTTAGATTTAAGTGTGTTCACAGTGGTACCATATATCCAGCTAACTAACTAGGGATAATTATGAAAAACACTTAGTGGGACAAAGTATTTCAGGATCATGGAAGATAAACTGGCTGGGAGAATCCAGGAGGGCTTCCAAGAGGAGGTGACGTTGGACTGGAAGGGCTTTTGAGAGAGTCAGTTCATAGGCAGGTTGATAAGAAGTTCAGGGGTCCCTGAGGAGAGAGGGGTCTGGGGTTCTCGAGGAGGAGATAGGGGTATGGAATTCTCAAGGAAGAGGAAAGGACAAACATTTTTTGTCTACGTTTGTTAATCTTAGTCACATAAAATGGTTTTTTTTTCTTTAAGCCCGGAACTGATGATTACATAACAAACTCAGTTTAAACTCTGTACTAGGGAGTATATAACAACACTGTATCCTGCTTGAGAACAGTTTCTCCTTCCTGAAAATCTTCTGACTGACCCTGATATTTTAGAATGTAAATTATGGGAGTGAGTCTGGTAGAATCTTTGTATTGTTAAGTTCTAATCCTGTTATCCTAAAATGTGAATTGTGGGAGTGGGTCTGGTAAAATTTTCACAAACTTGAGACATCTTTTGATTTATTGTAATAAATAATTAAAAAGTATATAATCCGCTTGCTAAAGGGTAGCGAGTGGGGCTAATCCACTTGATAAAAAGTAGCGAGTGGGGCACTCTCTGCCGCCCTTCTGATGTCTGTGTCAGAAGCTTTCTCTGTCTGTTTTTATACTTTAATAAAACTGCTACACAAAAGTTCTTGAGTGATCAAGCCTGGTCCCTGGTCCTGAAGCTAAACCTTCTTCTTTGGAGATCTTGAATCTGACACTGTTCCCCGTAAGCTATCACTTTGAAGGAACTCTAAAAGTTTGGAGGGTAGAAGAGGTGGAATTGATGTGTTACATTTTCTAGAACTATCCTGAACTAAAGATGCTTCTTTTGGTCTTTGTCCTTCCTTGACATGAACATGCCACTACTGAGGATGGCATTGCTAAATGGATCAGAAGCCCCATCACATTCATTTCTATTTGTTTCTATGACTCTGGTCCTTAGTCTGCGCATCCCATCTCAGGAGGCAGCACAGTGTGGTCTGGGTACGTGACAGTGCCCTCTCTGCCTGGTTGACAGTGCTGGTGAGTGTGATGAAACTGCTTCCTGGCTAGGAGTAAGCTCACTGTTAATTAACGTTGTCTGCCAGAGACCAAAGAGCTTCCCAGGGGGCGCAGTGGTAAAGAATCCATGATCCCTGGGTCAGGAAGATCCCCTGGAGGAAGAAATGGCAAGCCACGCCAGTGTTCTTGCCTGGGAAATCCCACAGACAGAGGAGCATGGTGGGCTACAGTCCATGGGGTCACAAAAGAGTCGGACATGACTGAGGGCCTGAGCAGACACGCACGCCAGGGACCGAGGGGAATCTCCACAGAGGAGAGGACCCTTGTGCGGGCTCACAGCTCTGTCCCTCTTAGCACAGGCTCGGTCCACAGTGGGGGCTGCACAGAGTGTGTTGAGTGTTGGATGACTGGCAACATATGTCATGTAGGTGTCAAACCTGGAGTCACTGATGGAACTTGACTTTCAAGTTACTGGGCTTCCCTGTGGCTCAGCTGGTAAAGAATCTGTCTGCAATATGGGAGACCTGAGTTCAATCCCTGGGTTGGGAAGATCCCCTGGAGAAGGGAAAGGCTACCCTTTCCAGTATTCTGGCCTGGAGAATTTCATGGACTGTTTAGTCCATGGGGTCACAAAGGGTCGGACACGACTGGGCGACTTTCACACTCACTGCCTAGGTTTGATCCTCAACCCTCTGTTTAGTGTCTGTGAAATGTACAAGTGGCTGTGAAATGTACAAAATGTGCAAGCTGTGAAACGTATCCTTTCAGCGCTGCTGTTTCTTTGTCTGTAAAATGATAACATGCACCTCACAGGTATCACCAGAGAAGAGCTGTATGTTGGAGAAGGTGGGTTTCAGTGCAAACAACAAAAGGCCAGTTCCTGGTAATATACCAGCACTTTAGTTCCATTTTGAAGAGGTTGATAGGATTAAATTAAAAACCCATGGTTAGAGTAAATTCAGTAAAGATTCTGCCATTAATCATGTGAATTTTTTCAAAAGGAGTTTCCACCCCTTGGAAGGTATACAGAGATGGAATAACATATACATTGCCTAGAGAGTCGTTAACGACAATAAGTTCCAGGCTGTTTCTACAAGTTTCCCTCTGGCATTTTTAATACATAGTCTATACAATAAAAGGAGAAAAGCAAAGTTGACATGCTGGATACATATTCGACATACTTATTTTTTATGTGGGGTAGATTTCTAAAAATAAACTGGTATACAGGTTTTTGTTTTGTCATACTGGCAGTAATAGAAAGGCAATATTAAATGTAACATTTGTGCAATTATAAATGAATAAAAATACATGCATTTCTTCTTCTATAGTTTTCTCATGGTTACAGCCCTGTCCTCAAAGCTATGGCTTCTCCAGTGGTCATGCATGCATGTGAGAGATGGAACCATAAAGAAGGCTGAGCGCTGAAGAACTGATGGTTTTGAACTGTGGTGTTGCAGAAGACTTTTGAGAGTCCCTTGGACTGCAAGGAGATCCAACCAGTCCATCCTAAAGGAAATCAGTCCTGAATATTCACTGGAAGGACTGATGCTGTAGCTGAAGCTCCACTATTTTGGCTACCTGACGCGAAGAGCCGACTCCTTGGAAAAGTCCCTGATGCTGGGAAAGATTGAGGGCCAAAGAAGAAGATGAGATGGTTAGATAGCATCACTGACTCAATAGACATCAATTTGAGTAAACTCAGGGCGATAGTGAAGGACGAGGAACCTGGTGTGCTGCAGTCCATGGGGTAACAAAGAATCAGACACGAGTTAGTGATTCAACAACAACAACAACTCCAGATCTCATTAAGACAATGTTTTTCCTGAAGATAGCAGTGAGCTAGCCTTGTCAAGGCTGGCATCATCATGCAATTTAGTATTGCCCATTCTTTCTTGGCCTTCCCTGTGGCTCAGAGGGTAAAGCATCTGCCTGCAATATAGGAGGCCCAGGTTCGATCCCTGGGTCAGGAAGATCCCCTGGAGAAGGAAATGGCAACCCACTTCAGTACTCTTGCCTGGAAAATTCCCTGGACGGAGGAGCCTGGTAAGCTACAGTCCATGGGATCGCAGAGTCGTGTGTGACTGAGAGTCGCACGTTCACTTCATTCTTTCTTACTCTGGTTCTGCCTTTCTCTCTCTCTCCTTTTTTTTTTTCTTTGCACAGTTGTCAAGATGCTCAGATTCATCACTCAGAAGAAAATAAAGATTATTATGTGGGATTCTGTAACTTCCCCTATGGGGAAAGCAGGCCACTTTGAAGTTATTTTATTTTCAAACTTCATTGAGTTTATGCCAGTAGTTGTCTCAAATTATGTTTAAAGAGAGAGAGGCACTTTGCAAATTTGTCATTTATAGATTGCATTAAACTGACCTGATTTAGTTATTTTGTTTAGAGAAATTATATAATGAATATTTACTCCCACCTATTAGATAGTAAATATATAGCAGTTATAAGAAGTATGCAGACTGACCAGAAATCAACTCACATGCTTTCTGGGCTTCCCAGGTGGTAGAGAGGTAAAAAGCCCACCTGCCAATGCAGGTTCGATCCCTGGGTTGGGAAGATCCCCTGGAGGAGGAAATGGCAACTCACTCCAGTATTCTTGCTTGGAAAATCGCACAGACAGAGAAGATTGGCAGGCTACAGTCCATGGGGTTGCAAAGAGTTGGACATGACTGAGCAACACCCACACCCCCCCCCCCCCCCACACACACACACACATGCTTTCCAATTTACTGGCTTTAACAAAAGTTTACTGAGCGCCAATTTTCTCACAACATTGGGCTAATGTTGAGATATAAAAACCCATCAGCCTGGAGTTTAGTTCAGTTCAATTGCTCAATCGTGTCCGACTCTTTGTGACCCCATGGACTACAGTATGCCAGGCCTCCCTGTCTATCACCAACTCCTGGAGTTCACTGAAACTCACGTCCATTGAGTCAGTGATGCCATCCAACCATCTCATCCTCTGTGGCCCCCTTCTCCTCCTGCCTTCAATCTTTCCCAACATCAGGGTCTTTTTCAATGAGTCAGTTCTTCATATCAGGTGGCCAAAGTATTGGAGTTTCAGCTTCAGCATCAGTCCTTCCAATGAATATTCAGGACTGATTTCCTTTAGGATGGACTGGTTGGATCTCCTTGCAGTCCAAGGGACTCTTAGGAGTCTTCTCCAACACCACAGTTCAAAAGCATCAATCCTTTGGTGCTCAGCTTTCTTTATAGTCCAACTCTCACATCCATACATGACTACTAGAAAAACCATAGCTTTGACTAGAAGGACTTCAGCCTGGAGGGGTAGTGAAAAAAGCCCAAGCACACCCACACAGCCCACGTGAAGGGACTTGTGCTGTAATCCAGGACCCCCAGAAGGTGGGATGAGAGAAGGGAGCAGAAACTCCCCTTGGAGAATTCTAGAAGATCCCGTAGAAAAGGCAGCACTCCCAGAAGACAAGAGATGAGCAGGAATGCTCAGGAGGACTGGGGAAGAAGCTTGTCAAGTGATGGGATATGCAAGGCCCACCCATTCTCAGGGAGAGTGGGGCAATGGAGAGCTGGGGACTAGGGGAGCTGCGAGAATCAGGGACAGACCGTAAATGTCATGCTGCCATTCCTGGGGAGTGGGATGGCTGGGAATGTTTTTAAGTCCGTGAGAGACCCGGCTGGATATGAGCTTGCCATGAAAAATCGGTGCAAAGAGGACAAGAAATTTGGAGGATGAGAGTGAAAGAGCGACAAGCAGTCCCCAGGTGTGTGCATGAGTCCAGAACAGCGAGTCAGAGCTGCTTGAAGTCAGTGACAGTGAGCCTGGAGGTGAGGAAGGGTGGGAGAGGTATTTCAGTTAACTGCTCCCCACAGTGAGTCCACGTCATGGTCCGAGAGCAGCCTTCACTGAACCAGAGATGGGGAAACAGGTTTGCTTTGAGCTGAGTGACATATGCCAGTGGCTGCATTCTCACAGCAAATCAAAGAGGCAAGGAGGCAGGACACTGTCCTCTTCCACTCAGGGTGGTCCTCATGGATAAGCCAACCCCTGCCTGAGTATTTCCTCTGAAATGATAGACTCCCTCTGCCCCTTCTTCCTTATCCCTTTGTAGCTGTTGCTTGGATAGTAAGGTGGTACACTGCCTTCTCTCTCAGTGGGCAGGGTCAAAGCACCTGCAGTGCAGAGTCCAGCCTGGGGCGTCGACACCTCCAGCTGTGAAAAGGGGGATGCCAAGAATGCAGAGGTTTCTGAGTGGCAAGTGCCTCTCAGATTCCATCAGGGGCTGTTAGGTGGGTTCACAGTGACGCTGCTGTTTAGCTGTTCTAATTTTGCTCATATAGGGTCCTTGTTAAGAATAGGATATAGAAGAAATAGCATGGATTTAGGAATCCTGCATTCCTGATTTGCAACTTGATATACATCAGCTGTTATCTTAGCTCACTTACTTGTCTTGAGTGAGCCTCATTTACTAACAAGTGGGGATCATGACCTGATCTGCTTTGTTGCTATAAGGGTTGAATGTTATGAAAAATCCAGAACTGCTGACATACTGTAATAGCTTCATTCTTGCTTCATATTCCATTGAGAAAGGAAACTCCCTTTCTGAACCTTCCAGGTGGAAGCACCAATGGGTATTTTTGCTAAGTTGCTTCAGTTCTGTCTGACTCTTTGTGGCCCCATGGACTGTAACCTGCCAGGCTCCTCTGTCCATGGGATTCTCCAGGCAAGAATACTGGAGTGGGTTGCCATTTCCTCCTCCAGGGGATCTTCCCAACCCAGGGGTCGAACTTGAGTCTCTTGGGTCTCCTGCCTTGGCAGGCTGGTTCTGTACCACTAGTGCCACCTGGGAAACCCGATGGGTATGTAATGGATCCCACGGTAACTCAGCTGCTTCCTGTGTCTGTAGTTGCTTAACTTTTCCACAAGCACATCCTCCTCTTGAATTACCTTTATTGTGAAGACAGGCTATCCCAAGGTGCATCTTCTTTTCCAGTGCTTGAGGTTGTCCTAATCCACACAGCAGTGGTCCTCCATCCTCAGAGATGAGACCATGCTGCAGCTTGCTTTTCCAAATATTTGTTACCGAGAAGGTTGCAGAACATTAAATAATTTGAGAAAACCTGGAATACATTGTTGTAGGCACTGGCTGGTCAAGTATATGGGAGGAAGACATGGAAGGAAATGACATTTGTTGCATATATATATTGTGAATCAGAATGTTTTTCCACAAATTTTACCCCTGGACCCTCTTATAAAATCTCTGAGGTAGGTAAAGCCTTAGTATTATGTGCAACATAATAGAGTCTTTCCCCACAAAATATCAGTGGCTGAAACAAGATTAAAATTGATTTCTCACTCAGGTAAAAGAATTCAGAAAGGCAGTAAATATGATAGCTCTGTGGGCATCCTTCGATCTTGATGTTCCATGGTCCTTAGACTATTTTCCCCTTGGTTCAAGGTAGCTGCTTGAATGCTGGCTATCATGTGCATATTCTAATCAGGATGAATGGAGAAAAATAAAAGCTGTGTCTTCTCTCTTTTAAGAGTTATTGTTCATTTTTATGGCTGAGTAATATTCCATTGTGTGTATGTACGACAACTTCTTTATCCATTCATCTGTCGATGGACATCTAGGTTGCTTCTATGTTCCAGCTATTGTAAATAGAGCTCCAATGAACAATGGGATACGTGTGTCTTTTTCAACCCTGGTTTCCTCAGGGTATATGCCTATGAGTGGGATTGCTGGGTCATATGGTGGTTTTATCCCTAGCTTTTTAAGGAACCTCTATGCCGTCTTCCATAGTGGCTGTATCAATTTACATTTCCACCAACAGTGCAAGAGCGTTCCCTTTTCTCCACACCTTCTCCAGCATTTATTGTTTCTAGACTTTCCTATGATGGCCATTCTGACCAGTGTGAGGTGATATCTCATTGTGGTTTTGATTTGCATTTCTCTAATAATGAGCAATGCTGAGCATCTTTTCAAGTGTTTGTTAGCCATTAGTATGTCTTCTTTGGAGAAAAGTCTGTTTAGGTCTTTTCCCCACTTTTTGATTCAACTTTTTGGTTGTATGATTTTCTAGCATTGAGTTATATGAGCTGCTTGTATATTTTGGAAACGGAACATTACTTAGCAATAAAAAGGAATGCATTTGAGTCAGTTCTAATGGGGTGGATGAACCTAGAACCTATTACACAGAGTGAAGTGAGTCAGAAAGAGAAAGATAAATATCATATTCTTACACACATATACAGAATCTAGAAAAATGGAACTGAAGAATTTATTTACAGGAAACAATGGAGAAACAGACATAGAGAATAGAATTATGGACATGGGGAGAGGGGAGGAGAGGGTGAGATGTATGGAGAGAGTAACATGGAAACTTACGTTACCACATGTACAATAGAGAGCCAACGGGAATTTGCTGTATGGCTCAGGAAACTCAAACAGGGGCTCTGTATCAGTCTAGAGGGGTGGGATGGGAAGGGAGATGGGAGGGAGGTTCAAAAGGGAGGGGATATATATATACCTATGGCTGATTCATGTTGAGGTTTGACAGAAAACAACAACATTCTGTAAAGCAATTATCCTCCAATAAAAAATAAAGAAAGAAGAGTTATTGCTCAGCTGCTATGGTTTCCTCTTATATCTCTTTTGCCAGAACTTAGTCTCACAGTTTCCTCTGGCTGCAATGCAGTCTGAAAACTGCCGTCCTTTCACTAGGTAACCTGTACTCACACAGGGAGAAAGTGAGGTGGGAGAGAGATGGGCTTCAGGTTGGAAATGCACAATCAGCTGGCCTCTTCTTTGCATTTCCCGAGGCAAGAGATAGGCGGGCTCCAGGTTGGAAATTCACAATCAGCCCTGTTTGTTCTCGGAAATGGAAGCAACAACAGAAACAAGGGTTTCTGTTCTAGCCAGTGTTCGTCTCTTGTACACACCTCAGGGGAATAATCTTGGCAAGGAAAAAGAGGTAAAAATCCTGTCTGAATAAAGGGAGGGAGACAGTACACAAACGGCTCCTTGGAGTCAAAAGTCAGGGGATAATTCCAGACCATAATGAGTCTTGCTCCTTCCAGAAGCCTTTGCTTCGAGATCCTTCTTGTCTAAGGTGTGGATGTGCAGCTCAGGTTCTGAGACAGATTAACCAGGGGAGGGGGCACGGAGCAAGATGATTGGCCTGAGGGAAGACAGAGACCCAGAAACCTGCCCCCTTAGAAAGGACTTAAACTTGCCAAAGGTGCGACTCTCTTGAGTTCGCTGTCCCTTTTTTCCATGTACTTTTCCTCTTGGTAAACTTTTTACTGTACTCTTTACCTTCTGCCTCCTCTCCTGAATTCATTCTTGACGAGGCAGGCAAGACTAGGGACCTTAGCACTAACTGCTGGCTTCTGTGGTCCAGTGGTTAGGACTCCTGGTCTGGGAAATTAAGACCCTGCTTCCAGCTACTGCTCGCTGCTGCTTGCTGCAAGCTGCCACTTACTGCTGTGCACGTCTGAAATGAAAAAGACATTATGACCAGCTACGAGTGCCTGCTGCAGCAAGTAGGCACTTGCCCCTCCCCCCACCACCACTTTTCAGAGGCCTGATGAGTCTGAGGGTTCGGGTTATCATTTGGTTATCTGTTGCCAATTTTATTCCGGTTATCTATTATTTAATGACCTGAAACAGTTAACATTTTTATTATGCTCAAAATTTTGTAGTCAGGAATGTGGGTGGAGTTCAACAAAGATGGCTCCTCTCTGTACCACGACTGAGGCTCACCAGGAATGGCTTGAAGAGAGAGAAATGGCTGGAGGACCAGACTGGCAGCGAATGTCTGGGGACTCATTTCTGGCATTAGTTGAATTCCTCAGTTCTCTTGTATGTTGTATCCTCCTCCAATGCATGAAACGATGACCGCACAGAAGCGTGGCCGAGAGGAGCTACCCAATGTCCGAGGTCAGGGTGGCGGCCGAGAGGAGCTACCACATGCCAGAGGTCAGGGGAGGTGGCGGAGAGGAGCAACCCCACGTCCAAGTAGCAGCGGCTGCGCGGGCAAAGGCAGGCAGAGAGGAGCTACTCTACTATCAAGGTCAGGAAGGGCGGCCAAGAGGAGCTAACCCTCGCCCAAGGTCAGGGGCGGCCACTGAGAATGCCACACTGCGTCGGCGCAGGAGCGGCCGAGAGGAGCTACCCAACATCCGAGGTCAGGGTAGCGGTGGAGAGGAGCTACCCCACGCCAGAGGTCAGGGGAGGTGGCGGAGAGGAGCAATCCCACATCCAAGTAGCGGCAGCTGCACCAGCAAAGGAGGGCAGAGAGGAGCTACTCCACGTTCAAGGTCAGGAGGGGCGGCTGTGAGGAGATACCCCTCGTCCAAGGTAAGAGAAAACCAAGTAAGACGGTAGGTGTTGTGAGAGGGCATCAGAGAGCAGACACACTGAAACCATAACCACAGAAAACTAGCCAATCTGATCACACAGACCACAGCCTTGTCTAACTCAATGAAACTAAGCCATGCCATGTGGGGCCACCCAAGACAGGCGGATCATGGTGAAGAGGTCTGACAGAATGTGGTCCACCAGAGAAGGAAATGGCAAACCACTTCAGTTTTCTTGCCTTGAGAACATGAACAGTATGAAAAGGCAAAATGATAGGATACTGAAAGGGGAACTCCCCGGGTCAGTAGGTGCCTAATAGGCTACTGGAGATCAGTGGAGAAATAACTCCAGAAAGAATGAAAGGATGGAGCCAAAGCAAAAACAATACCCAGTCATGGATGTGACTGGTGATAGAAGCAAGATCCAATGCTGTAAAGAGCAATATTGCATAGGAACCTGGAATGTCAGGTCCATGAATCAAGGCAAATTGGAAGTGGTCAAATAAGAGATGGCAAGAGTGAATGTCGACATTCTAGGAATCAGTGAACTAAAATGGACTGGAATGGGTGAATTTAACCCAGATGACCATTATATCTACTACTGTGGGCAGGAATCCCTCAGAAGAAATGGAGGAGCCATCATGGTCAACAAAAGAGTCCAAACTGCAGTACTTGGATGCAATCTCAAAAACAACAGAATGATCTCTGTTCATTTCCAAGGCAAACCTTTCAATATCACGGTAATCCAAGTCTATGCCCCAACCAGTAATGCTGAAGAAGCTGAAGTTGAATGATTCTATGTAGACCTACAAGACCTTTTAGAACTAACACCCCCAAAAGATTTCCTTTTCATTATAGGGGACTGGAATACAAAAATAGGAAGTCAAGAAACACCTAGAGTAACAGGCAAATTTGGCCTTGGAATGTGGAATGAAGCAGGGCAAAGACTAATAGAGTTTTGTCAAGAGAACGTACTGGTCATAGCAAACACCCTCTTCCAACAACACAAGAGAAGACTCTACACATGGACATCACCAAATGGTCAACACTGAAATCAGATTGATTGTATTCTTTGCAGCCAAAGATGGAGAAACTCTATACAGTCAGCAAAAACTACTGGGAGCTGACTGTGGCTCAGATCATGAACTCCTTATTGCCAAATTCAGACTTAGATTGAAGAAAGTAGGGAAAACTGCTAGACCATTCAGGTATGACCTAAATCAAATCCCTTATGATTATACAGTAGAAGTGACAAATAGATTTAAGGGCCTAGATCTGATAGAGTGCCTGATGAACTATGGATGGAGGTTCATGACATTGTACAGGAGACAGGGATTAAGACCATCCCCATGGAATAGAAATGCAAAAAAGCAAAATGGCTGTCTGGAGAGGCCTTACAAATACTTGTGAAAAGAAGAGAAGAGAAAAGCAAAGGAGAAAAGGAAAGATATAAGCATCTGAATGCAGAGTTCCAAAGAATAGCAAGGAGAAATAAGAAAGCCTTCTTCAGCAATCAGTGCAAAGAAATAGAGGAAAACAACAGAATGGGAAAGACTAGAGATCTCTTCAAGAAAATTAGAGATACCAAGGGAACATTTCATGCAAAGATGGGCTTGATAAAGGACAGAAATGGTATGGACCTAACAGAAGCAGAAGATATTAAGAAGAGGTGGCAAGAATACACAGACATGTACAAAAAAGATCTTCACCGCCAAGATAATCACGATGGTGTGATCACTCACCTAGAGCCAGACATCCTGGAATGTGAAGTCAAGTGGGCCTTAGAAAGCATCACTACCAATAAAGCTAGTGGAGGTGATGGAATTCCAGTTGATTTCAAATCCTGAAAGATGATGCTGTGAAAGTGGACTCAATATGCCAGCAAATTTGGAAAACTCAGCAGTGGCCACAGGACTGGAAAAGGTCAGCTTTCATTCCAATCCCAAAGGAAGGCAATGCCAAAGAATGCTCAAACTACCGCACAATTGCACTCATCTCACATGCTAGTAAAGTAATGCTCAAATTTCTCCAAGCCAGGCTTCAGCAATACATGAACCATGAACTTCCAGATGTTCAAGCTGGTATTAGAATAGGCAGAGGAACCAGAGATCAAATCGCCAACATTCGCTGGATCATGGAAAAAGGAAGAGAATTCCAGAAAAACATCCATTTCTGCTTTCTTGACTATGCCAAAGCCTTTGACTGTGTGGATCACCATAAACTCTGGAAAATTCTGCAAGAGATGGGAATCCCAGACCACCTGACCTGCGTCTTGAGAAACCTATATGCAGGTCAGGAAGCAACAGTTAGAACTGGACATGGAACTACAGACTGGTTCCAAATAGGAAAAGGAGTATGTCAAGCCTGTGTATTGTCACCCTGCTTATTTAACTTATATGCAGAGTACATCATGAGAAAGGCTGGGCTGGAAGAAGCACAAGCTGGAATCAAGATTACTGGGAGAAATATCAATAACCTCAGATATGCAGATGACACCACCCTTATAGCAGAAAGTGAAGAGGAACTAAAAAGCCCCTTGATGAAAGTGAAAGAGGAGAGTGAAAAAGTTGACTTCAAGCTCAACATTCAGAAAACAAAGATCATGGCATCTGGTCCCATCACTTCATGGGAAATAGATGGGGAAACAGTGTCAGACTTTATTTTTGGGGGCTCCAAAATCACTGCAGATGGTGACTGCAGCCATGAAATTAAAAGATGCTTACTCCTTGGAAGGAAAGTTATGACCAACCTAGATAATATATTGAAAAGCACAATATGCTAATGCATATATATGGAATTTAGAAAGATGGTAACAATAACCCTATATGAGAGACAGCAAAAGAGACACAGATGTATAGAACAGTATTTTGGACTCTGTAGGAGAGGGAGAGGGTGGGATGATTTGGAAGAATGGCATTGAAACATGTATAATATCATATAAGAAACGAATCACCAGTCTAGGTTCGATGCAGGATAGGGATGCTTGGGGTTGGTGCACTGGGATGACTCAGAGGGATGGTATGGGGAGGGAGGTGGGAGGAGGGTTCAGGATTGGGAACACGTGTACCCCTGTGGCAGATTCATGTTGATATATGGCAAAACCAATATAATATTGTAAAATAATTAGCCTCCAATTAAATAAATTAAAAAAAAAGAAAAGCAGAGATATTACTCTGCCAACAAAGGTCCCTCTAGTCAAGGCTATGGTCTTCCAGTGGTCATGTATGGATGTGAGAGTTGGACTGTGAAGAAAGCTGAGCGCCAGAGAACTGATGCTTTTAAACTGTGGTGTTAGAGAAGACTCTTGAGAGTCCTTTGGACTGCAAGGAGATCCAACCCATCCATCCTAAAGGAGATCAGTCCTGGGTTTTCATTGGAAGGACTGATGCTAAAGCTGAAACTCCAATACTTTGGCCACTTCACATGAAGAGTTGACTCATTGGAAAAGACTGTGATGCTGGGAAGGACTGGGGGCAGGAGGAGAAGGGGACGACAGAGAATGAGATGGTTGGATGGCATCACTGACTTGATCGACATGAGTTTGAATGAACTCCAGGAGTTGGTGATAGACAGGGAGGCCTGGCGTGCTGCAATTCATGGGGTCACAAAGAGTCAGACATGACTGAGCGACTGAACTGAACTGAATGCATGAAAATGAAAAATGAAAGTGAAGTTGCTCAGTCCTGTCTGTTTCTCAGTGACCCCATGGCCTGCAGCCTACCAGGTTCCTCTGTCCATGGGATTTTCCAGGCAAGAGTACTGGAGTGGGGTGCCATTGCCTTCTCCAATGGCATACCCTAGATGGGACTGGCACCTTGGCTTGGATGGTTAGATAGGCGGGGGCTGAACTGGTGTCTCTCCCATAGAGCTTTCCCACAGTGCTAGCTTGGGCTTCCTCACAACCTGGCAGTCTTTGGGAGCTGGATTTCTCCCAGTGGCAACTGGCTTCCTTCAGAAAGTGGGTTCCAAGAAACCAAATAGCCTTGGAAGTCACATTTCTTAAACAATTCACTGAGGAAAATCCAGATTTAAGGGGTGGAGAACTGAACTCCGCATCTCATCAGGAGAAGTAGCAAAGGGTCATCAGTCATCTGTAACTTACCGCAAAGTGGTTACTTGAAAAAACACAGCTAGGAAGTCAAACGGCCAGGCCAGGAACATAGACTTTTCTTTATACTATGTAAGCCCAAGCAGTAGGTCTTGGTAATTTTAAAGAGTGAACTAAACAAGTTGATTTTTAGTTTTTTAAAGCATGGTAGATTGTAGCTGGCTGTGGAGTAACAGGAGGTGTAAGAATTTATAGCAACTGATCTTCATTGAGAGCAGACTCCAGAATTCAGTGGGTGGATATGCCTCAGAACTTTGTACTCAGGTCTTCAGGTTGAGGCCCCTACTAAGTGTAGCTGATACTATTTTTTTTTTATCTTGTTCCCCAAACCCCTTCCCCACCCCCCCTCCAGCTTAACAACAGGGCTGCTGCTCCATTGTCTCTTTCATATTTGTGAGTACTCTCTCAGGTCTGGGAAATCAGATTGTCTCATTTAAATTTAATTTGAATTTCTGTTTGAAGAATCAACCTGAGACATCAAAGGGAATCCAAAAAATGCACTACAAAATAAATGATCAAATGACTTCTGAAAACATTGCACTTTTATATCTGGAAATATTGGATCAAAACTCCAATTTCTTTTATTATTAAAATTAAAGAAAGACTTAAAAGAAACTGCCATGTAAGTTTGACACCACGTTTAACCAACAGACAAATTGTTAAAACCTGGTAGGGGTATAACCATCAATACATGCATTCTCTCTCTAATTCATAATGAGTCAGAATCTCCCAGTCACTAAGCTTCCACTGGGTTTCAAGTTACTTTTCAAGTGGTAGAAATATCATTTAGAGTACAGGTCACAGATGCCTAATTTACAGTCTAGGAATAATTACACTGCCAATTTATCTGCACAACACAGACAGAGTTTTGTATTGAAATGTAACCTTTGCAAAACTAACTTTTCAAACAAAATATTTACCTTAATTACTTTTGCATTTAATTTTTGAAGATCTGAAGTCCCTTTCTTGTATTTTAATATAGTCAGAGATGGATGTTAGAAGTTCAGCACTGCAGTGAATTAGCATTTTCTCTGAGTCTTACAGGTAGTTGAGACAACACATGAGAGAAAAAAGTATATGGTCTGCCCTCAAGGATGCAAATGCATTCTGCCAGGAGAAAGTGAGAAGACCACCTGGTAAATGAATGAGTGATCATAGCTCATCCCATCAAGAATGTGGTGGGTGATCAACAAGTTGATTAAGTCTTGTTTAACTTATCAGGAGCTATGAACCCAAACTAATGGTGCAGAGAGCATAGGTCCTAGAGGCATGAAGTTTCAGGCAAGTGTCATTGACCAGAGGAAAGACCATGCTTCCTAGCTGGAGTGAACAGGAATGATTTTCTTGCTTTCTGTTGGCCAGATAGGACTGGGTTGGGAGAATCAATAAGTGAAGAATTAAAATCAATACTTATTTTTTGATGAAGAAAAAGACCATGGCATGCTGTGCAGGGGAGAGGGGAGCAACCTTCCTCCCAGGCACCTTTTATGGCTCTTTTATATTTAGGCAAACCAGCTGGTGGACCCTTTGCCAGCTCCTCTAACCCACTCCAGGCTTCCCCCGAGGCTCAGCTGGTTAAGAATCCACCTGCCGATGCAAGAGATGCTAGTTTGATTCCTGGTTTGGTAAGATCCCCTGGAGAAGGAAATGGCAACCCACTCCAGTATTCTTGCCTGGAGAATCCCATGGACTGGGGAGCCTGATGGGCTACAGTCCATGGGGCTGCAAAGAGTCAGATAGGACTGAGCACACACACACGCATGCTGACCCAGTCCATTCTCTCCTGCTAAAAGTTGACAGAGAAAGTTCTAACGAAGACAGTTGAATTTATCAGCTTAGTAAAATTATATAACTATGTGAAATCTGTCCCATGGTGACTCGGTTTGGATTTCAGAATGACTGGAGAGGGATAAGAAGAGGGAAAGAATCCTAATAGAGTATCCTGTCCATAGCAGCGGCAGGAAGCACTCCAAGAGAAAGAGTAGCCGGAAAGTTCAGGGAGCTTTGCAAGACAGAGTCTTTAAATTCATGTTGGTTTCTGCCTGTCTCCTGCCCTGACCCTCACTAAGTCACACAGCTAGCCTTGTAATGATGCTTTTTGTAATGAGTGGGAGAGAGGAAGCAGACTTTCTGTGCCTGGGGGCAAGGAAAAGGGAGTCCTTGAGGAGAGATTGCTTGGGGAGATGCTGGTAATTAACTAGACCACAGTGGCTAAGCATATTGCAATGTAAACCATGTAGAAAGATCTGAGCAGAACATCCGTTCCGCCCCTGCCTCCGAAACCCAAGGAGGCTGGTCACTCAAGTGTGTGGATGTTTGCTGGTATATTTGTGAAAGAGCATCAGGGAGGGGAGCCAGAACTTGCATTTGCATGGCTATGAGCTGGTAGGGATTCCAACCCTCAGATTGCATGTTTATAATTTAGAGAAGGCAGCCCTGTCCACGTGGATGCCAGAATGGCTAATAACTTTTCTTCACGAGGAAATCTCTCCACGTTCCTCTCTGGTGGCTACCACATCACATCAGAAAGGCCGTGATGCCCTCCTCCTTTAGTGATGGCCTGGTCCCTGCAGGATGCCGCGAAGGATTCGTCTGTCCTCTTTTTAATAAGTCCAGTAATAGGAGTTTCTACCATTTCTCTTGGGGTGTTTTTCTTTTTTTCCTTCTATTTCAGTGTTATGAACTCACTGTATGGATTTTAGAAGTTGTTATTTTAATTGAGCAGTCAAGCAACAGAGAATTGTCTGCCTGCCCAGCCTTAGTAGAATCTGAGATTGTTCCAAAATTAGAAAAATATCCAACCCAGGAGGTGATGGAGGAAGCAGAGATGGGGAGTAGGAAGATCACAAATCTATGCCTAGCTGCAGTCTCATTTGATCTCTGACACTGATTCCCACTAGATTTCACAAATAGAGGGTGATCTGAGTATTTTCTTCCTAAAGAATAAGGATAATGGAGTCTTTTCCTAACTGAAAGGCAGGAATTGAGGTTTATCAAAATATATTGATTTTGATGTATTCAGTCAACGTGGCTTTCAACTCTGACCCCTGCTTTCATCCGTTGGTTTCTGACTCAGATAAAATCCTCACCATTCAGCTTCTCCAGCTTCTGATCCTCCACATGCTGCCAAAGCTATTTTTCTAAAGTACAGATCATCCTGTCATACCGTTTCCTTGCTCAACATGCTCCAGTGGTCATCTCTCATCCTCCAGAATCTGCGTGCTCCTGTCCATTACTCCAATTGCCCTTCCACCATTTCAGCAGGTTAACAACATAGAAACCTGCAAGAGTGTGATGGAAATGTAAACTGGCGCAGCCTCTGTAGGAAAGTGTGGAGGTTCCTCAAAAAACTAACAGTAGAGTTGCTATACGATCTAGCAATCCCACTCCTGGGCATATATCCGGGGAAAGAGAAAAAAAAACAACTCTCATTCAAAAAGGTACATACACCCCAATGTTTGTAGCAGCATTATTCACAACAGCTAAGACGTGGAAAGAAGTTAAACGTCTATCCACAGGTGAATGAATAAAGAAGATATGATACGTATAGACAAGGGAACACTACTCCACCATTAAAAGAATGAAATCATGCCATTTGCAGCAACGCGGATGGACCTAGAGATGGTCATACTAAGTGAAATAAGTCAGGAAAAAGCTCGTATGATATCAGTATGGGTAGAATCTAAATTATGACACAAATGAACTTACCTATGAAATAGATTCACAGACATAGAAAATAGACTTGTGGTTGCCAAGAGCGAGAGGGGATGGGGAACAAACGGATTCAGAGTTCGGGATTAGCAGATGCAAACTGTTATCCTTAGAATGGATAAACAAAGTCCTACCATATAGCACAGAGAACTATATTCAATATCCTGAGATCAGTCACAATGAGAAAGAATATGAAAAGAATGTATGATACGTAAACTTGAATTACTCTGCTGAACAGCAGAAATTAACACAGCATTGTAAGTCAACGATACTAAAAAAAAAGAAGAAACCTTCAACAGGGGACTGGTCCTCCTCTAACCGCAGCTGGCTCTTTCATTGGGGTGCTCTTTGCACCCCATCCCCCACCGTGCCCTGCTTACCATCACTATTTGACCTTCGATTCCTAAAACAAATCTATTCTGTTCTTTTACCAAAACTTTTGCTCAACAATGATTAAGGGATGTTTCCTATCTCCATGTTTAGATAATATCACCGTGAAAGTGAAAGTGTTAGCCTCCCAGTCATGTCTGCCTCTTTGCAACCCCCTGGACTGTAGCCCTGCAGGCTCCTGTGTCCATGGGGATTCTCCAGGCAAGAATACTGGAGTGGGTTGCCATCCCTTTTCCAGGGGGTCTTCCTGACCCAAGGATCAAACCCAAGTCTCCTGCATTGCAGACAATTTTTTTACTGTTTGAGCCACCAGGGAAACCCCAATATCACTTTATGTAATGGTTATTAAAGGAACATATATTCTTTGGGATATCCTTTAATAGCATTAAATAAGGGTTGGCAAGATCCCCTGGAGAAGGGAATGGCTACCCACTCCAGTATTCTGGCCTGGAGAATTCCAAGGACTGTATAGCTCATGGGGTCCCAAAGAGTCAGACAGGACTGAGTGACTCACTTTCACTTTTCACTTTTAAGGGCTTATCTTCAAAAATTGGCATTGTGAAAGAGAAAATGAAATAAAATTTTTATATGTATTATATCAAAAATTTTTATGCATATTGTATCAAAACCCCAAATTTTTATACATATTGTATCATTTTTATGATGTTAATTTGATGAAAACAAGCAAACACAGTGCCCAGCCCTTAGCATGCAAAAAAAATTAAAGGTTAGACCAAAAAGGTGAAAGCTTATCAGTTGACTTCTGAATTCTAGTCCAACTGACTAGAAAGGAAATGTTTCCCGGTGACTTAAATATTATTAACAAGGTCCAAAGGACTTAATGCATATTGATGAAAATCCAGCTTAAACTCAACAGGGTTAATCTTTATACTAGTTAGAATGTTTGATTCTCTTTCCCCTTTTCTCCTCTTACTGTCTTGCTTTTGCAGTCTTCTCTTTCCAACTTCTTGCTGTCGCTCTGTAACAGCGGCAGAAATGCATCCATCCCCACCTTGCCTTTGCCCCCTCACTGCCTTGCTCCTCTCTGGTCTCACACGTTCTCATTGTACCCCTTGCATTCTAATACTCTTTCTGGCTTACATGTTCTCCATGATTAACTTGCTTATTCTTGATATTAGCTCATTACTATAATGCTTAGTGGCTCAAAAATTTCATTATCTAGCTTCTTCACTGAAATGATATCCCATTACTTAGACTATGTTTTTCTACAAAATTCAACATTTTAATAATTTACAAAATATTTTATAATACATTTCAATATTAACTAGCTATGTGGCATGTAAAGATCATAGAATTTCAATGCATCAACTTGATCCACTCTGGTTATTTTGCACTAAAGATTAATTTTAAATAATTCTATAATATAAAGCAAATAATATAATTAAGTTATAATTTATTATATTACAAATATGTAGTTTATTGACACTTTCTGAAACTCTAACCTGAGATACTGAAATATTTCTGCTTAGTTAACTTTTTGGCCTAACATTTTGTTTATATACTTTCTTACTTTCATTTGCATTGGTTTTCATGAGATTTGCTAGAATGAATATATTTGTAAAACATTTCAAACCTGTTCCAGGCATAACAGATATGCTGGTATTGACCTAGACTTACGTGACCTTGAATTATTTCTACAGTCATCTTTGGTAGTGAGCAGAGTTGATGTCTTTTTGTTCTGGACACAGAAGTCACAGGAGGGCAGTGTTTCAAGAAGGACAGAGCAGTCAACTTTTTAAATGTCTCTCAGTTTCAGTGAGGGGGGAGACAGAAGAGGGTCTATTGATTTTCATGACCTGGGGATCATTAGTGATGCTAATAGGAGAAAATTCAGTGGATTGATGATTGGAAGACATAGCAATGGAGTAAATCATGGATAAAATGGGAGAAATAGGGGACAGTTTCTGGGGTAGTTGCAAGAAGCTTCTTGTGACAGGAATGAGATAGTAGCTGGAGGAGATTCTAGAATTCAAGGAGAAATTTTTAAGGAATCAGAGATGCTAGACTATGTGAACTAATGAGAATGCTTAACTAAAGGAGGAGGGGGTGGAGTATGGGGGAAAGGCAGAGCATAATTGCAATATCTGTTCTTTTTTAAAAAGTATTTATTTGGCTGCACCAGGTTTTAATTGTGGCATGTAAGATTTTGATGGCATGCGGCAGGCAGGATCTAGTTCCCTGACCAAGGATTGAACCCAGGCATTGGGAGCATGGAGCCTTAGCCACTAGACCACTAGGGAAGTCCTTGGGATACGCTCCTGGGAGACCATGTGATCAGAGAACTTTCAGAATTCAGGGGGAAGGAAGGGAAAGTGGCCATAGACTTGCATGGACTTGTGCTGGAGAGATGTGAGAAAATCCACTGATGGGTTTCGTTCGCACGATGACAAGGTACAGGATTGTCAGTGGAAGATAAGGTGAGCTGGGGTGGGAAAAATTAGATCTCTTGGTAAGGTAGAGGTGTGATGCAATTACGAAAAGTGGAAAAGTCTCTGGAATAGATACCCATGAAGGAGATACCAGGCAGCGTGCATCACCACCTTTTAAGGTCAGAGCTCATCCACTTACAAAGGCAACTGTTTGCCTTTCAGAGTGATTTCTATACAAATACACTAAGGTGCAATGATATAGGCACAAATAAAGCGAATAGGTGGATCACAGATACTGTAGTTCTTTTCGTGTGACTGCAACGAAGGGAGAAAAGGGCAAGGGATTTTGAGAGCTCAAACTACCGCACAATTGCACTCATCTCACATGCTAGTAAAGTAATGCTCAACATTCTCCAAGCCAGTCTTCAGCAATACGTGAGCCGTGAACTTCCAGATGTTCAAGCTGGTTTTAGAAAAGTCAGAGGAACCAGAGATCAAATTGCCAACATTCACTGGATCATCGAAAAACCAAGAGTGAGTTCCAGAAAAACATCTATTTCTGGTTTATTGACTATGCCAAAACCTTTGACTGTGCGGATCACAATAAACTGTGGAAAATTCTTCAACAGATGGGAATTCCAGACCACCTGACCTGCGTCTTGAGAAACCTATATGCAGGTCAGGAAGCAACAGTTAGAACTGGACACGGAACAACAGACTGGTTCCAAATAGGAAAAGGAGTACGTCAAGGCTGTATATTGTCACCCTGCTTGTTTAACTTATATGCAGAATACATCATGAGAAATGCTGGGCTGGAGGAAGCACAAGCTGGAATCAAGATTGCCAGGAGAAATATCAATAACCTCAGATATGCAGATGACACCACACATATGGCAGGAAGTGAAGAAGAACTAAAAAGCCTCTTGATGAAAGTGAAAGAGAAGAGTGAAAAAGTTAGCTTAAAGCTCAACATTCAGAAAACAAAGATCATGGCATCTGGTCCCATCACTTCATGGGAAATAGATGGGGAAACAGTGGAAACAGTGGCTGACTTTATTTTTCTGGGCTCCAAAATCACTGCAGATGGTGATTGCAGCCATGAAATTTAAAGACACTTACTCCTTGGAAGGAAAGTTATGACCAACCTAGACAACATATTAAAAAGCAGAGACATTACTTTGCCAGCAAAAGTCCATCTAGTCAAGGCTATGATTTTTCCAGTGGTCATGTATGGATGTGAGAGTTGGACTATAGAGAAAGCTAAGTGCCCAAGAATTGATGCTTTTGAACTGTGGTGTTGGCAAAGACTCTTGAGAGTCCCTTGGACTGCAAGGAGATCCAACCAGTCCATTCTGAAGGAGATCAGTTCTGGTTCATTGGAAGGACTGATGTTGAAGCTGAAACTCCAATACATTGGCCACCTGATATGAAGAGCTGGGTCATCTGAAAAGACCCTGATGCTGGGAAAGATTGAGGGCAGGAGGAGAAGGGGACGACAGAGGATGAGATGATTGGATGGCATCACCGACTCAATGGACATGGTTTTGGGTGGACTCTGGGTGTTGGTGATGGACAGGGAGGCCTGGCGTGCTGTGGTTCATGGGTTTGTAAAGAGTCGGACACGACTGAACTGAACTGAAAAGGAATAATGTCATAAAGCGCTATGGAGTCTCAGCTGGATATGAAGACAAGAGGAAAGGGGAGGGTACCCTACACACCTAGTAGAATGGCTAAAGAGTAACAACAAATGGCCGTTCCAAATCTTGGGGAAGATATGGAGAAATTGGAACTCTTGTACACTGGTAATGGGAATGTAACAATGCAACATAGTACCACTTTGTTGTAAAAGAGTTTGTCAGTTTCTTGAAAGGTTAAACATATGTCTATGGTGTGATCCAGTCATTCATGTTCTAGGACTTATATGTTATTGTTCATTGCAACTTTACTTGCAATTTATCTAATTATACATTTCAACTGAGAAAAAGTGAAAGTCGCTTAGTCATGTCCAACTCTTCGCCATCCCATGGACTGTAGCCCGCCAGGCTCCTCTGTCAGTGGAATTCTCCACGCCAGAACACTGGAGTGGGTAACCATTCCCTTCTCCAGGGGATCTTCCCAACTCAGGGATCAACCCCCGGCCTCTCGCATTGTTGGCGGATTCTTTACTGTCTGAGCCACCAAGGAAGCACGATTCATTGTATGTTGATTATACCCCATTAAAAGAAACCTTCTACAGAACTTTTAGAAAAAAGTTTAAAACAGAAGGTGTTGATACACAGTGAGAGAGTGATGAGATCAATAGTGAAGACATCTCACTGTAGTTTAAAAATTGATTTTATGAGTGTTTTTGAGCAGATAAACTTGAGGATATGACTGGAGAAGGATGTGCATTTTTATTCTTTATTTTTGAAGTTCTGATGATGATAAGGTATGGCATAGGAGTGAAAGATTAAATTGGAATGAGAGGAGACTGTCTTTAGGGATGAGGAGGTCTAAAAATCGGAAAGCCTCCAGGTTGTATGTTCACGTTAAAGGCATCAAAAATGATGACTGAGTTGAGAGAGAGTAAGTGTGAGCCAGGAGCTGACACCTTCAGGGAACTGAAGAGTCACTGGGAGGGTGGAGCATGGAAGTAACAAAGAGGACTCAGGAACAGTGAAGTCAGAAGACACAGATTTGAGAGGAGGGTACTACAAGCTGGTGTTAGGAGGCATAATGGTGTAAAAATGGCAGGGGGGTTCAAGAAGGTCAGAGACCCAGGTCCATCATTTGAAGAAATAGTTAAAGAAGATAATGAAGAAATCGTTGCTTTCAGAGAGGTGTGGCCGACATGTGGGAGCAGATGAGACATTTGGAAGAGAGCTGAACAAAGCAGGGGAGGCTGTTGTCCAGTCGCGGAGTCATGTCCGCGAGGACTTTGCGACCCCATGGGCTGCGGCATCCCAGGCCTCCCTGTCCCTCACCCTCGCCTGGAGGTTGCCCAAGTTCATGTCCATTGAATTGGACATCCAGTGGCATCCAATCGTCTCATCCTCTGCCACCTCTTCTCCTTTTGCCTTCAATCTTTCCCAGCATCAAAGTGAGACTGATTAATCATCAAAGGTTAAATCTTCTGGCAATCACTCATCCAAACAGAGGTGTGAAGGGGGCGCAATTATTATTTTCTCTTGCTTTATTTTAAACAGTTTAACCATCTGTGACTGAATTTCTAAGCATTATGATTGTTTACTTGGGCTGTTTTAAAATTTTATACCAGTGGAATAATACTGAGAGCATTCCATTGTGGCGTCCTAATTTCACTCGGCTTTCTCTTTTAGAGACACATTCATGCGGATGCACGGAACTGAAGTTCCTTCATTTTTGCTGCTGTTTCCTTTCTATCGTGTGAACGTGCCCTATTTTGTTCATCCATTTCTACTGTTGATGGACATTTGTGTCCCTTTCACTGTTTTGCGAGGAGAAACAATGTTGCTATAAACATGGCTGGTGCATGTTTCATAATGCAAATGTACAAGAATTTCTCTAGATAATCTGTCCAGTAAGAGAACTGCTGGATCGTTCGTGTCTACATGCTCCACTTTTTATGTTGATGCCCAATTGTTGTTAATCAGTTGGTCCAATTTGTGCACTGCCATTCTACCCCATCCTTATGAACATTTGTCTGATTTTTAATTTTTGCTCTTTTGGCTGGTGTAAAGGTATATCTGGGGATTTTTGCTTCCACTTCCCTAACTGCCAGTGAGGCTTTTACATGTTCATTGGCCAACCAGTTCTCCTATACGCCTTCTCACTGACAGTGAGAACTCGGATGAGTTGCTTCACTTCTTGGATCTTCTGATCTTCAGCAGGTAAGGAAGGATAACATTACACATTTCACAAGATGCTGCCCTTGAGAGAGAAGGACCTGCCACTGTCAAAATGACATTTTCTTAGCTTACTTTTGGAAACCATCTTAACCTGTGTTGCTTTGGGGGCAGGTCACCAGGGTGAAGATTGAAGTATTCAGATAGGCAGATTGGGAGAAAGGAGAGGATTGTATCAACTGGTTACAATAAACAAGTAAATGACCTAAAGTTCTAGTTAAGGTAGCTATTATAGCTTTAAAAAACAAACCTTGGAGGAGCAAGGAATATATTGGGAATTTGAGCTTAACAGAAACACACTGTTAAATGTAAAATAAATAAATCTCAAGGACATAATGTATAAAACAGGGAGCTATGTTCAGATCTGTAATAACCTAGAATGAAGAAGAATCTGAAAAAAAAGAATGTGTGCACATATGTATACGTGTATATATATATATATATACAAGTATACATACACATGGGATTTCCTAGGTGGGGCTAGTGGCAAAGAATCTGCCTGCCAACGCATGAGTTATAAGAGAGGCAGGTTTGATCCCTGGGTTGGGGAGATCCCTTGGCGAAGGGCATGGCAACCCACTCTAGTATTCTTGCTTGGAGAATCTCATAGACAGAGGAGCCTGGAGGGCCCCAGTCCATAGGGTTGCAAAGAGCTGGACATGACCGAAGTGACTTAGCACACAACAGATACATACACACACACAGATATGTAAGATGTTACAGAAAATCCCTAATGAACCTTTTCAGCCGAGATACATGCTCTGCATGCTCAGTTGTGTCGAACTCTTTGATTCCCCATGGACTATAGCCCTCCAGGCTTCTCTGTCCATGGGATTTTTCCCAGGCGAGAATACTGGAGTGGGTTTGCCGTTTCCTCCTCCAGGGGATTTTCCTGACCCAGGGATCAAGTCTACATTTCCTGCATCTCCTGCGCTGCAGGCAGATTCCTAACTACTAGGGCCACCTGGGTAATGCATACGTGTGTGTGTGTGTGTGTGTGTGTGTGTGTGTGTGTGTGTGTCTGAATCATTTTGCTGTATACCTGAAATGCTGTAAATATGCTTCAATTAAAAAAAACTGACAAACCAAATCTCATATTGCAGTGACTTAACAAAATAGAGATTATTTCCTATTCCCTCCTGTGTTCCCATTTGGTGGTGGTGGTGCAGTAGCTAAACTGTGTCTAACTCTTGGAACCCATGGACTCCTTTTGCCAGGCTCTTCTGTCCATGGGGTTTCCCAGGCAAGGATACTGGGGTGGGTTGCCATTTCCTTCTCCAGGGGATCTTCATGACCCAGGGATCAAACCCTCGTCTCCTACATGTGGGTTCTTTACCACTGGGCCACCAGTGAAGCCCCGTATTGCAAGTTAAGAGGCAGCTTTTTGCCACCAGCTGATTCAGGAAACCAGACTCCTTCCACGTGGCTCTAAGATGCTGTGGGGAGTCCCGTGCCTCCTGCTGGAAGAAGGGGAGCTAGGACATCAAGAGATTCTAATACCTGCTTACTTCTTTCAAGCAGATGCCTTGCAGTGGAAACTCTCTTCCAATCACACTCTTTCAGCTAGACCCAGTCACCTGGCCACCTCTGAGTAAGGAGGGCCTCAGAATGTAGTCTTTTCACTTTGAACAATTCCCTTTAGTTTTGGTGCTGGATGACATATTGACTTGCAAAGGAGAGTGATAACCACGTCCTGTGTTATTCAACATGAATGTTTCTTGACTTTTGGGGGACTGAATTATAAACAGAACTTGCTACAGGATAGATACAGGTCTCTGTGGAGATTGGGGCAAGTTATTGAAAATGGAGATAGTTGGCAGAAATCTTGATGGAGGAGGGTGCTGCCTCTGTGTCTGGTAGTTTGAATGTGCGGGGCTGTGTGCCGGGAGGGGGTGCTTTGCACTAACAGGAGTGCTAATATGATGTATTAAATGTCAGATCGGCATCGCCGGGTGCGTATCTCTCCTGCGGTACTGACTGTTTATGCTTATTCAGCCCTTTGAATAATTTAACACATTTCATACTCTAAATTACTCTCAGCAATTTGATGGGGCTTCTGGCAGTTTACTTGAAACGCTCAGTGTTAGGTCAACATAGGGTCCCAGCTTCTGCTAAATAGAAGTACTATGCCTACTTAGGGAAACATAATTAGTTTTCTCCACGGATCTTCTGGAAGGTGGGGTGGGGTGGAAGGGTGGGTAGGGGTGGGGGAACCAGAGTGTAGATACAGCCTGTGTTCATTTGATTGTCAGTCCAGAAAATGCCAGGGATCCAGGGGTTAACAATTTAATGGGGCAGGAAGCTGGCCTTCAGGAGAAGGAAAAGTTGAAGGGCATGGAGAACAGTTGAAGTGTGCTGTGCAAATGGGTGTGTATGATAAATGACCCTCATTTAGTCAATACTGATGGTGGCTGAGTCCTCCTTTCAGTTTAATCCTGATGTTAGAAAGGGCCTGTCCCAGGGAAGACTGGCCACAGCGGCATGGTGTGGTGCGGCAATGCAGGGTCATTTGTGCAAGGGAAATGGGGAACCACGATCGGAGGGGACCCTCTTGTTTCCATTTAGTGTCCTCAGCTTACTTGTATGTGAGCTGCAACAATGATGCAAAGTACTTGCTCTTCTTGATTTTTTCTCCATCTCTCTCTGAAATCACAAATTCCATGATGATAAAAAATTAGACTTTCCTCCAAGCTGGAGGTATGCTGTTTCTTTAATGTTCTAAGAAGGTGGTTTTATGAAGTATCTTTGCCTTCCCCCTTGTCTCTCTCTCTCTCTTCCTTGGCATCCTGGGTAGAAAGGGCACAGACTTTTGTGAGAGGTGAGCACTTTCAATTAAGACTTAAAATCTTGAAAGAAAAGAGAAAAAAATCTTACCTTCGAAGAGGCATCAGGTGGAGTGAAATCCCGAGTATTCTAATGACCTCAGCCAGCCACAGTGGCCACAAAATGATGATGCAAGAGAGCCTGGGCTGAGCTCTTTGTTAAGCGACAGCAGGACTCTGATTGACTGTACCCTCTGGGTTTGAACTCCCCCACCACTCTCTGGAAATGCTGAAAAATCTTCTTGGGGATTTATACATCCTGAGAGAGTCCAGAATGAAGTGTTTGCTTATCATCCATTTTTACCCCCTTTGAAATAGTCTGAGCCTGCATTGTAACCTCAGGTCAAAACTATTTGGGGTGGTGGTAACTCATGATAAACACATGCTTTTGAAGGTTAGAATGCCATCAGTTTAAGAACATCAGATTAACCTTCTTGTTTAAAAATTAAAAAAAAAAAAACCTCCAAAGTGTTAAGAGCACCAAATGCCTGTGTACATGGATCTGTACGTATCTTCACATGTGTGTATCCATTTATCAAGCTAAACTCAAAAACAGAAATGTTTGCTCACTCAAATGTATAGAACTGTTTTATTTAAGAAGTTAGGGGTATTTTGAATAATTAGCAGACAAAAAAGTGTGCATTTATCATCATTTACTACAAAGGGAAGAAATATTTTATCCTCTATCTGAAAGTTCATGTTTTATTTCTAGCAAGGAAAGGAAGTGTGATATTTTCTTAGAAATAAAGTCACTGAAGTCTATGATTTCCACGAAGTAAGCTCTTGAATAGATGTCACAACATATAGTTATTGAATGCTGTCAAAATATAAGAGCACTTTCTTTACTAGACATGATTATCTTTAACAACATTTTTATGACTTTGAACAATGTATACTCACAATTTCCCCCTTTTGAGCAAAGAGGTCCATGGATATATAAAATTTATTTATTCCATTATTTTTATTTAGAATGACAGCCACAATTTTTCTCAATGAGTGCATCACACTCATTAGAAAAATTATATCTATATTAGTACATTCATTTTGGGTATTTTTCTTCCGAAGTAGAAGAAAGTTGCCTTAGTTGAGCTGTCATCCTAACAAGCGCTTTTAAATTCCTCCCTCTAGATTTCCATAAAACCTTTGTTTAGTGATCACACCAAAGTTAATTTTACTAAATGCCTATGCTACAAGGACCCTTACCTTCAGCCCAGAGCTGGAAAAATTTAGCTATGTTTGAGCTGAGATTTTCCCCGTTATTTACCAGTAACAGTGGTTGTGTAATCAGCAGGGGATTGACAAGTTTGCATCTGTGTATGGAGAAGGCAATGGCACCCCCCTCCTTTACTCTTGCCTGGAAAATCCCATGGACGGAAGAGCCTGGTGGGCTGCAGTCCATGAGGTTGCGAAGAGTCGGACACAACTGAGCGACTTCACTTTCACTTTTCACTTTCACGCATTGGAGAAGGAAATGGCAACCCACTCCAGTGTTCTTACCTGGAGAATCCCAGGGATGGGGGAGCCTTGTGGGCTGCCATCTATGGGGTTGCACAGAGTCAGACACGACTGAAGCGACTTGGCAGCAGCATGGTGTGTGAAGGGCTCTGGTGTCTCCAGTCTGTGAGACAGGAGCATTTGTAAGCCTTATTTTGCAGAGAAGCTAAGCATCTGGACCTCAAATATCCAGAGGGCAGACACGCGATGTTCAAAAGTAGTATTTTCTAATATCCATATCCCACCTGAATGTGAGTTCGGTCTATAGCAGTTGGGTAGCAGATATTAGAGTTTTCAACTTTTAGCTCATTGCCTTAAAGATGACTTTTAACCAAGGGTCACAGTGTCCACTCACTCCGGTGTGCCGTTGTTATACCTTTTGCCCGTAAACAGTAGATTTTCCACGTGAAAAGAAAGGGCAAATACAATTTGCTGTCAATTTTGCCTCCGTGGAAAGATGCTGCCCACAATCTCTATTATTTTTCCTGCAGTTTGTTGGTGACTGTTGCTAGGTGATGCAGTTTCCATTAGGGATCGAATGGGAGGGTTCGGAGACTAGGTTTCATTATATAATTAGCCCTTGATGTGCAGCAGAATCTCACGTCTCCGTGTTCAGGTGAGAGAAAAACGTTTCTGGCCGACCCCTAGGAATAGTTAGAGCAGGGACATGCAGTGATGGCATAAAATTAAAAAGCAGCCCATTCCTACCAATTCAATACCTGGTAAATTAATGCTAATATCACCTTGAGTTATTTTCTTGAGGATTTGCAGCCAGAATAAGATACAGAGATGTCAGAATGCCTAGAGAAATGGGGAAGATTTTGGCACCCTCATTCAACAAATACATTGTTTTTCTGGAAGTGGGGGTTTTCCAGAAGATAAACAGAAAATACAAAAATAAGCTCTATGCATACAAATGTGTGTGTGTGTGTGTGTGTGTGTGTGTGTTAGTTGCTCAGTTGTGTCTGACTCTTTGTGACCCCAGGGACTATGGCCTGCCAGACTCCTCTGTCCATGGGATTTTCCATACAGGAATACTGGAGTGGGTTGCCATTCCCTTCTCCTGGGGATCTTCGCATACGCACATGCTTATATCCATAACCACCATGGTGGTACAAAGAAAGAAGAAAAGGGGAGGGTAACATTATAAAGTTTCTAGTATGCAAGAGGACAAAACATGAGCAATCACTTTCTTTGGCCTTCTAGTTAGGAAGGATCAGGGACAGACGCCCTGGATCTGACCAGCTCAGTCACCTCCACAAGCCCTTCCTGCCTCCGGCTTCAGCTTTCTGGAGATAGAACAGAGGGCTTAGTCCCTTGACTGCTTTCTCTTGCTTGAGAGTTCTTGTGAGGCAGTGTTATTTAGGTTTTTAAAAATCTCTTTTAAAAACTGAAATGCAGTGTTTTTACAATGTTGTGTTCATTTCAGGTGTGCAGCAAAGTGATTCAGTTGTGCATAGACATGGACGTGCTTGTGCTCGGTCGCTCAGTTGTGTCCAACTCTTTGCAGCCCCATGGACTGTAGCCCATCAGGCTCCTCTGTCCATGGGATTCTCCAGGATGTATGTGTGTGTGTGTGTGTACATATATATATATATTCTTTTTCAGATTATTTCCCCTTATAACTTATCATAAAATATTGAGTATAGTTCCCTGTTCTATACAACAGGTCCTTGTCATCCAGTTTATATATAGTATTGTCCTCAAACTCCTAGTTTATCCCTTTTCCCACTTTGGTAGCCTTAAGCTTATTTCTTTGTCTTCCCTGGTGGCTCAGACAGTAAAGCGTCTGCCTGTGCAATGCAGGAGACCTGGGTTCGATCACTGGGTCGGGAAGATCCCCTGGAGAATGAAATGGCACCCCACTCTAGTACTCTTGCCTGGAGAATCCCATGGATGGAGAAGCCTGGTAAGCTGCAGTCCATGGGGCTGCAAAGAGTTGGACACGACTGAGAGACTTCACTCTCTCACTCTGTGAGTCTGCTTCTGTTTTATAAATAAGTCCATTTCTATTCTTTTTCCCAATATCCTATGATATTTGCTTTTCTCTGTCTGGCTTACTTCACTTAGAATGATGATTTCTAGATCTGTACATGTTACATTTGCCACATGATTAAAAAAAAATCCATCCTCTACAAATGGTAGGTTTGACTGTGATTCTTGTTGCTCATTTCTGCCCATGTGTAGTTATCATTTTCAATGGTCACAAAGCTTGTGATGAGGAGTGAGGAGCGTGGGGGAGGATGGGGCTTGTGCGTGTTCGTGGGAGGAGAGAAGGCAAAAAGAATTAGGCAAAAATGACTTTCACCTTCCAACTTCCTTTCTCCCATTTGCCACTAAATCCCAGAAACAGTGGAAATGGAGAGGATAAACCCAAGGCCACTCAAAGGATGAAGGACGGTCAGGTAAAAGGGTTACACAAAGAACATGTGACGGCCCCCGGCCGGTAATAGAGATGGGTCAAGCTGCTGGGTGGGGCGGCAGACGAAACAGGAGCATGAAGTACGTTAGAAACAGAAAAACAAATATCCCATATTAACACATACGTATGGGAGCTAGAAAAAGAGTACCGATGAACCTATTTACAGGGAAGAAATGGAGACGGACATGGAAAATGGACTGTTGGACACTTTGGGGGAAGGAGAGGGTAGGACGAATTTAGACCCTTTGACATATATACACTCTCATGTGTGCAACAGATAGCTAGTAGGCAGCTGCTGTATAATGCAGGGAGTCCAGTCTAGTGCTCTATGACGACTTAAAGGGGTGGGCTAGGGAGGAGGGAGGGAGGCTCAAAAGGGAGGGGATATATATACACATATATGTAATTAAGACTTATTTTCATTGTTGTATGGCAGAAACAACACAACCTTGTAAAGCAAATATCCTCCATTTAAAAACAGCAACCACAGGAGACTAATGGAGGAAGACTTTGTTCCCTCTAGGAGACATGGACCATTCTTTTGGATTTTCATGTGAAATGTCATTTTTAAATGGTGGCTACTCATTAAAATAAATTGCAATATGTTGCACAAATTTGCACAGGTCTCGAAAGACAGTTTCACATCCTAGCATATCTATTTTCTTCTTCAAGCCTTCCACAAAACAAACTGGTTTAGGGTCTCCAAAAAGGCTTTAAACTTATTATATTCCTCAAATATTTTGCATTAGGACACATGGAAATCCATATGCAGGCCATTTCTGATTTTGTATTTTGAGGATGATATTAATTTTCCCCTTTAAAGTGCCCCAGGGAAAAATATTCTTTGTAAGATGGATATTCTTTACTTTTTTCCTCTCAAGACCAATTAAGCAGAAAATATTAATTTTTCCAAATTCAATTTTAAAACATCCTGAAATAAATTATTCTTAAGGCTTGACAGAATCCACCATTTTGAATAATTCCAAAGTTAACAAATATATTAATAGGAATAGGAAATATTCAACTTAAAAAAAAATTGACAGTGATCGAAAGCGTTTCTCTCTCACTGTGGGCAAATCACATTATTTTTCTTTCTAACAGCTTTTCACAAGCTATAGTGTTTTTTCCTGCAGTTGAAACTACCATCTTGACTGACAGCAAATACTTCCTCTCACAGATGCCTTTAAAGATATCAAGAGGGGGATTTCCCTGTTGGTCCAGTGGTTAAGACTTTGAGTTGCCAATACAGTGGGGCTTGGATTCAGACCCCAATCAGGGAACTAAGATCCCGTGTGTTAGAAAGTGTGGCCAAAAAAAAAAAAAGAAAAAGAAAATGAAAGGGGCACATTTAAAAACATCAAAAGAGCATTTTCCAAGTCCTCTTCCTCACAGAGACTAAAATCTGTTCACTGATCTCTGCACTAAGTAGAAGAACCTTCCAGAACCTGATCCTACGTGGTACTGGGAAGTTCCCAATGCCTGTCAGAGCTTGTAAGGCAGCCGGGGATTTCCACAGCATCCTGCAGACGTTTGGGCAAGTCGACCAGCTGTGACCCAGGCAAGCGAAGGGCCTCTCTTGCCTTCTGTGGACCCTCTATGTGCCTCTCCCAACCTGGGCCACACTACAGGTTATTGCGTGTATTTTAGCCTGATTACCGCCACTGTGTGGACTAAAACCAAGGTGAGCAAGAGACTCCGTCGGGTTTCTGCTGAGTCTGGCAGCCCCCCGTGATCCCCACTGTGTCTGCTGCTTTTGGCATCCTAGGTCTTTGCGGGACTATTGGAACTGTCTTCCTTCTAGTCTTTAGAAACACTTTTCTCTCTGGTGTTCCCATCTACCGCGCTGACGTGTGTGGTGATTTGATTGTCACTCCTGTTTTACACACACACACACCCCCCACACTTTGGCTCCTTATTTACCCACACAGTCCTTTACTGGCCAGCCTCATTTTCTGTCTCTCTCTACAATCTGCCCACCCCCCCAACCCCGCCCACCCCACACTTTGCACCTTTGGGTGACTTCCCAGCCCATCTCCCCTGCTCTGCTTGCAGATCTCAGAGCCTGGGTTATACAGATGAATTAACAAATGAGACACGAATTTCATGACCCCCTTCCAGAGCCATACTTTCCAGACTTGTCTCTGTTCACATCCCACAGCGTGCAGCATTTTGCTTGGCATCTGAAGGCTTGCAACCCAGGCTCTCAGACTGCCTCGGCTGACCTGGGGGTCATCTCGCCACTGAGCTCTCATGTCATCTCCATGTCCTCTCACTTCCACTTCACCTTGGAGTCAGAGACTTCGTGAGTTCTCTCCCCAGCGGTGTGACTATTGTCAGAAAAAATGGGAGGCACGGCATGGACATCTCTTGTGACAGGTTTGATATCTGCGGTAGAATTATAGGCATGGTGGTGCAGGCTTCTCAGCATTTCTGAAATGGTATCTGTCTCTGGGAGCCAGGGCTGAGATTGTCAGTGACCCGTTGCTCTGAAGACCCTGCACAATCTCAGAAGACTGCTGGACGGGACACTGGGGCAGGCCAGGTGCTATTACGACAGAAAGAGGCTGAATGGGCAGCCGTGTGTCAGGGAAGAACAAATCGGCCTCCATAATGTGTTTCTTTTACTTTAACCTTCATATTCTATTGTTTTTGCTAGACGTTAACAATGTTGTCTACAGCTTAAAATACACAGGATAGCCCATTCCCAAGACTCAGACCTTTGAAGGCATAACACTTTTCTATCCAAACAGAGACAAAAAGTCATAGAACAGAAACTAGCATTCGTCTTGTTGGAAATTTATTGGAACACTGTGACCAGATCTATGTGGGCAATTGCAAGAACAAAGGATTTTGGCACCAAGAGGTTTGGCAGCAACCAACCCCACTCCCTTTCCTTTTAGGATAAAGGAAGTCTGAATTCTAACCGGGGAGACACTAGTTCACCATCTTCTCAGTCTACTAGCTTTCAGAATAAAGTTGCTATTCCTTGCCCTAACAAGTCTCTTAATTTACTGGCCTTTCATGTGATGATCAATATGGGATTGGACTCAGTACTCATATAACTCAACTACCCTCAGGGAAATGAACCCTGAATAGTCACTGGAAGGACTGTTGCTGAAGCTGAAACTCCATTACTTTGGCCACGTGATGCAAAGAGCCAACTCATTGGAAAAAGACCTTGATGCTGGAAAAGATGGATGGCAAGAGGAGAAGGGGGCAAGAGAGGATGAGATGGTTGAAATAGCATCATTGACTCAATGGGCATGAGTTTGCACAAACTCTGGGAGATAGTGAAGGGGAAGCCTGGTGTGCTGCAGTCCACGGGGATGCAGAGAGTCGGACGCAACTGAGCCACTGAACAACAACAACGTGAGTCTTATACTATTATTGAGCTTCCATATCAGGCCTAGATTACCTGCACTTAAACATCTTGGGAGTGAGATAAATACACTTCTGCATTTCATTTTCCTCCCACTTTTAGTAAATATTCTTGCTCGTATTTAATCCAATGGTTTTTAGAGTTTAGCATGCATCTGAGTCATTCAGAGGGCTTGAAAAATACAGATGTCTGGGCTCTACCTCCAGAATTTCTTACTCAGCAGGTTTAGGGTGGGGCTGAAAGCCTGCATTGTTAACACGTTCCCAGGAGATGCTTATGCTTCTGGTCCTGGGACCACACTTTAAGAACTGTTGGCTTAAGGCAATTATTCTATACCTTTCCTAAGCCACCATGCATGGTAACAGCCTGGGTCTGAATCATAAATTGTTAGTGACTTAGAGACCTTGTAAAGACTCCATTTCAAGGATTTCCAATGCATAGAGTCCTGAGCGGTACTCCAGTTTGAGGGTGAGCAGGAGGCTAGGATGGCATATTCATTTTCACATCAACGAAGAATCATTTTTGTTTACACATCTCCGTCAAGCATTTGAAGTCATTGATTGAATTTACAAGTAAGGGAAGAGCCGCCAATGTGTCCTTCCCTGGGTGCCATCACACGATCCCAACCCAATCTCTTTCTGGTGGGCTACTCTGATGGCCTAAGGTGGTAGGATTCCCCTCTATCCTCTGTCCGTCTCAGTGGTCATGTTTGCATAAAAAGACAACAACAATTACAGTAATTTTTGGATTGCAATACCTAAAACTCTACCTCCCATTTAAGAGTCAGCTGGGTATTTAGATAGAGATAGTTTCATTAAAGGACACCCCCAGCAGCTCAGCAGTAAAGAGTCCACCTGCAATGCAGGAGCAGCAGAAACACTGGGGTTCAATCCCTGATTTGGGAAGATCCCCTGGAGTAGGGCAAGGCAAACCACTCCAGTATTCTTGCCTGGAGAATCCTATGGACAGAGGAGCCTGGCAAGCTACAGTCCATAGGGTCACACAGTGTAGGACACGACTGAAATGACTAACACACATGCGTGTTCATTAATGAACCTCACTGGCCCATTCACAAGAACAGGAGTGGAGCTGTTCTGAAAGTGATGGAAAATGTGACTAGTCATTTTGTTTTGGAGAAGTGCATGTGTGGTCATTAAAGAATACGGTACAGGTTTCTGAAATCATCAAGAGCGATGTTTCATGAATCTTAAAATACAGGTTGAATTGACTTATTTTTAATTCCAAATTGTATTGGAAGCTTTCTTTAACATGTGGTGTTGTCATTGTGAAATAAAATATTTAACAGTAGGCATGACATGAACTTTTTTCCTTATAGATACAGACAGCATGACTGTACAAATTGTATAAGCAGAATGCTAATCCTGATTATACTGGAGACTTAATGTGATAGGGGCAAGGAAAGTTAAGTGCCAATTGTATGACAGCCAGGAATTTGCTGTGTGACTTTAGACAAGCCATTTTTCCTCTCTGGGCTCCAGTATCTTCATTTGAAAGGAACGAATTGATTTAGACACCCTAAACTTTCTTAACTTTAGTCTATAATTTTAGGGTTCCTCTAAAGATAATGGTAAGTTGGACTGAGTTATGAGAATGCGACTGGTATTGAAACCTGGAAATGGACACTTTCCTGGGATGTGGGAAGCCAGCTGTGAGTTTCTGAGAATTCCTTAATACCCTCAATATGATATCTTTCTGTCTGCCCCACAGTGGCTTTGTCTATAACTCGCCTCCCACCTCCATCCTATCCACGAAACTTTCTGCCAGATTTCATCTCGCCACTGAAAAAAAAATGAACTAAAAAATGACATCTCATTAGTTAACATTCATAATTATTCTTACTGTTAATCAACAAATATTAATATGTGTTGAAAAACAGCACTTCATACATATCAAATGTTCTGTTTTCTCATTTCAGCATGTGCTGGGTGAATAGAGGCATTTAAGTAATCTCAAAAGCTGTTCCTATTTTAAAGCCAGCAACAGCACATTGGAATGCTATTTAATTGTTAAAAATCCCAAATATATTAAGTGCCTTTATTTCGTCGTTATTCCTCTGCTGAACGTGTCTAGGCACCCTCCACCACCACAAAGGCTGATGTGATGTGGTGCGTGCAAAAACATCTAGCAAATATTGACAAATATTTCAAGAACTAAGTATATGAAATCCTAGCTACATCCTGTATGCTTCATTAATTTAAATCCAAACCATTAGCTCTATTAGATCCCTACTTACAGTGGTAGAGAAATGTGTGTGTATATGTGTGTGTGCGTGCACATGCTCAGTCACGTCTGACTCTTTGAGATCAAAGAGATATTACCACACATAAGTGAGTATTTTTTCATGGTGAGGGATCATATATTATAGCTATAATTTGTTAAACAACTTCCTTATAATCTAATACCATGAACCCTGCTCTCCACCATTCATGTCCCAAGGATCCAATAGCTCTTGGCATCTGTGAACATGGTGTTTGTCTTTGAGGTTAACCACAAGATGCAGACACTAAGGAGGTTTAAGAGCTATTGCAAAGCTCTCCCCAGCTCTTTCAATACCACATGCGGAGTAGACTTATCCTTTTTGGCATTCTTCATTTGGAAGATGAAACGTCAACATGGTGTTTGTCACATTCACGAATCATGACATCAATTAAAGGTGCTTTAAGATTAATTCACATGCAATTTTGGGCAGGTAGACTCTTCTTGAGCCTCATTTTTCTCACATGTAAGTTGGAAAAAAACCAGTTTTATCTCTTTATAACTATGAGGATTACACAAGATAATACGTATAATGTATCTTAGAAAAGTTCCTGGTGTATAGTGAATGATGGATATTGCTAATTATTATTTCCTGTTTCAACAGATGCTAAGAGCACCACTGTTATTAAGTGGGCTTCATGACATTTTTGAAAGTCACATCGAAAGACTTGATGACTAAGCTAAAAGTAGGGCAGATTACAAAAGGAAAAAAAGAGGAAAAAATTATTCGGTATAATTGATAAATTTCAGAGCTGACTGGGGGACACACTACTAAGCTTGTTGCAGGGCGGAAGCCAATTTTGACTCCATGCTGGAAACTGTTTCTTTGACTTGCTTTTATTATAATAATCATACTCAGTGTCTTACCTGGAGGAACCTGTCCCTCTGCTTGACTATAAAGTGCCTTTATAGTTCAGCTCATGGAGAGACAGTTTGTCCCTGCCCACCTGTGAACAGAAGAGATTAACACACCATTTCTGAAGGCTGGACATTCTCTTGGAGATGTTTTACAAGACTGAAGACCCTTTTACTGTACTTCCTCACTGAATCTCCCTCTCTATTCTGCCGTTTGACTTTAGTTCCTCATTGCTTCTTTCTCTCTGATCTATAAAAGAACCTGGCATCCAGACCCTAATAAGATGGCCTTTGAGCTGCGAGCTTGCTGTCTTCTGGGTCTGCCAGCTCCCCGATTAAATCTCTTCCTTGCCTCAACACCTTGTCTCTAGGATTGATTGGCCTGTCATGAGGCAAGCAGTGTGAGCTTGGACACAGTGACAAGCTGATTCTGGACACACAGTAAGTGACACATTTCTGCTGAATTTTATCTAGAATTTATCTGTGGGAGAGGGACAGGGTAGGATGATTTGGGAGAATGGCATTGAAATATGTATAATATCATATATGAAACGAATCACCAGTCCAGGTTTGATGCAGGATATAGGATGCTTGGGGCTGGTGCACGGGGATGACCCAGAGGGATGGTATGGGGAGGGGAGGGAAGTTCAGGATGGGGAACACGTGTACACCCGTGGCGGATGCATGTTGATATATGGCAAAACCAATACAATATTGTAAAGTAATTAACCTCCAATTAAAATAAAC
The DNA here is from genome assembly GCF_001704415.2 of Capra hircus. NCBI lineage: Eukaryota > Metazoa > Chordata > Mammalia > Artiodactyla > Bovidae > Capra > Capra hircus. The sequence continues at coordinate 11,674,426 of NC_030828.1, read as the reverse complement.
AAATTTATATTAAAAAATAAATAAAATTTTATCTAGAATTAAAGTCATTATGCACAATGTTAGGATTAAAAAAGGGAGTGCAAATGCAACTACATAGGATATTATAAAATCAACAATTCTATATACAGTCTCATTACATAGATGATTATTAGGGAAAGCAAAAAATGTACAAACTTGTCCAGGTAGTACTTATTTATCATTAAAGAATAAGGCACCAAGCCCAGATGGTTTGTCAGATGAATTCCAGAAAACTTTCAAGGAGCAGAGAATTCCTCTTGTATTTAAAATATCTGGGTAAGAAAAGAGGAGCATTTTTGTTACATTAGCATAATGCTGCTGCTAAAAAAAGTTGCATACTTTTCTCATTTGCTATCAGTATAGTTGCAAGTGTTCTAAATTTAATGTGAACTACATTAAGTTGAAACCAAGACTGTTTCAACATTAAGGGAACTATTAAAATAATTTATTACATGAATAAATGAAAGAGAAAAACATGATTATCACAATGTACTCAGCAATTTATTTGATATCTGACATCCATTTATCATAAGATTCTCCAACTTATTCTAGAAAAATTCTCTCCTGATTTGATAAAAAATATCTGAAACCAACTATGATTGTTACAGATGTTGATGGAAACTTGGATTTTCCCATTAAAGTTATAAGAAATATTTGTCATTTAATAATACCTAGAAAAATCATAAAAAATTAAAAAAATATTAGAGATATTTTACATGTCAAGGAATAAATATAGCAATAATTGAGTGAAAATTATTTTAGGAATTCCTTTATTTAGATATACTAAGTTATATATACTATGTCCCCTCTACTACTATATTACTTCATACTATATCAATTACGTATTGAATAAAATTTAAGATTGTTAGAAAACAATCTGGTATTTCCTCAAAAAATTACTCCTACAATTACCATTTGAGCCAGGCATTTCACTCATAGGTATATTGGAAATGAAATGAAGGCATGAAGAAATGAAATGAAAGCATTTTCATATGAAATCTTGAAGATAAATATTTATATCACTAACCATATTTTTCGGAATAGCCAAAAGGTAGAAATAACTCAAATGCCCAACTTATGAATATATAAACAAAATGTGGTATAATCATACAGTGGAATATTATTCAACCATAAAAGGAATGAAATAGTGATACAGACCACGAAATGGATGAATCTTGAGAATATGCTACGTGAAAGAAGTCAATCACAGAAGACTGCATTTTACATAATTCCATTTTTATGAAATGTCTAGAACAGGTAAATTTACAGAGACAAATACCTGAATGGTTGCCGTGTTTTTCAAGCATGGGGTAGAAGCGGTGGGTAGGGAGTGATGGCTAAAGGACATAGGACTTCTTTGGCGGTAGTAAAAATGTTGTGAAGTTGTTTCTGGTGATGACTGTACAATTCTGAAAAGACTCTAAAATCACTGAAGTGTATTTTAAATGGGTAAAGTGTATGGTTTGTGAATTGTATCTCAGTTGTGTCCAATTCTCTGAGACCCCATGGACTGTAGCCTGCCAAGCTCCTCTGTCCACAGAATTCTCCAGGCAAGAATAATAGAGTGGGTTGCCATTCCCATTTCCAGCGGATCTTCCCCACCCAGGGATCAAACCTGGGGCACTTGAGGCAGACTCTTTACCCCTGAGCCACCAGGGAAGCCCTGTATCTCAATTAAGTTGTAATAAAATATATAGACTTAGAGAATGAACTTACGATTGCTGGGGGAAAGGATGATGGGAAGGGACGGTTAGGGAGTTTGGGTTGGACATGTACACACTGCTATATTTAAATGGGTAATCAGCAAGGACCTACAGGATATCACAGGGAACTCTGCTCAGTGTTATGTGGCAGCCTGGATTGGAGGGGAGTTTGGGGGAGAATGGATACATGTACATGTATGGCTGAATCCCTTTGCTGTGTACCTGAAACTATCACAACATTGTTAATTGGTTATACTCCAATATAAAATAAAAATGGAAAAACAAAATAAAAGACAAAATAACATCCTTGTGTTAAGAACTTTCCAAGCATGACTACAAAGCCTAAATCAACAAAGAGCAATATACGTGCATAGAGTCAGGTACACAAAACCTGATAAGGACTATATTGAAAAAAGAACTACCTTCAAAAAACAATTTTAAAGGCAAAAGATAATCTATAAGAACATTTATAGCTTATATGAACAATAAGAGGTTAATATCGCTGATGTGTCATGTGACCATGTGACAAAGTGAAGTTTCATTTAATATTAGCGCATACAATGAAGTACGCGCTCTGTGATATCCTTCCTAGAGGCCCATTTAGGACTGAGATGCAGTGTAAGACCAGGACTAGAAGTATCACAGAGGTGTGACTTTGAATCCTAGTTCTGCCATTTACTGGCTGGGTTAACTTGGTGATTTACCTAACCAATCTGGCCTTCTCTTTTCCTCATAACAAAATTAGAATATTTTTTCATGGAAGTTATTGTGAGGCTTAAAATAATGTAAGTAAAGAAGTAAAATTCTTTACTTATTGTATAGTACAAATAAGTATGCATGAATGCATGCTAAGTCGCTTCAGTCACATCCAACTTTTTGCGACCCCGTGGACTATAGCCCTCTAGGCTCCTCTGCCCATGGGGATTCTCCAGGCAAGAATACTGGAGTGGGTTGCCATTTCCTTTTCCAATAAATAAGTATAGTATAGTATAAATATAGTACATAATAAGAGGTCAACAAAATGGCTATTGTTATAATACTGGTTTTTTTTAAAATGCCTCTTGACTAGAGAACTTTGGTTCTTAGAATATTTTTAACTAACATAATGAAGAATTTGTGCAAAGCTACAGTGATGCCCAGAGTGAAAAATTACTGAAATTCCAGTTGAATGAATTTTAGTGTGTCCACTGAATGAATGATTACATAGCCATAAAGATGGTTTCAAACTTTCTGGAAGTCAATTTGGCAATATGTAACAAAAACTTTAATATGTTTACAATAACAGAATTAGAAATTCTCAATAAAATTTATCCCAACAAATCGATTTAAGAATTTATTACAAGAAAGTAATTAAACTGTACCTTTATTGATTTACTCAGCAAGGACATTCATTGCATTATTGTTTTTAACAATGAAAAACTGAAATCAACTTAAATGCCAAACAATAAAGGACATAAAATATTATAACTCAAAAGAGAATTCAGCAAGTTTGCTGGATATGCTGTCAGCATACAAAAGTCACTAATACTAATTTTGCATAAGCAATTATTCAAAAGTAAAATTGCTTTAAAAGTAACATTATAATAGCATTAAAAATCATGAATACCATATATAATCCTAACAGAATATATACTTAAGACCTTTATGAGGTAAATTATATAATTCCTTAAAAATAAATAGAATACCTAAATAAATATACCAAGGATATGAATAGTAAAACTATGGTAATGGTGGAAATTCCCCTCAAATTAAAACTATGTGATTCTATTCAGTACATCAGCAGGGTTTTATAAAATTGAATAATCTAATTTTAAAGTGTATATGGAAGAGTAAAAAAGTAGACGATAACAGGAACATTTTGAAGAATATAAAGAAACTCCCATAATCAAATATGAAGACATGTTATAAAGCAATTAGGATATTATAATAAGCCAGACTATTAAATTAGTAGAATAAAATAGAGGACATGGAACCAATATACATTTGTACATTGACACTTTATTTCACATGTATTAAAACTTGATATATGGCAAAAATGGGTTAAATTGGTGAAGAAAGAAGGGACTCTTCCAAGCGTGATGACAGAAAGTTAAACATGCACAACGTCCGTGGGGAACAAATGGCCAAGTCCAGTGAAGTTTAAGATGCACACAGCCTGTGACCACACAGTCCTAATATAGGTGTCTACAGCAGAGAGACTCTCAGGTCAGAGACATAGGCACCAAGATATCTTTTTAAAAAAGCAAGATTTGAAATAGTAAGTTAACTGCCCATGAGTAAGGAAAGACGTAAACTATGAATTATGATTTATGTATATAATCGACTATTTCAAGCATTGAAGGGATTTAACAACTTGTTGTTTTGTAACCTATTGCATGAACTACTAGATTAATAAAACACACACTCTAAATGCTTAAAATGATGTACAATTAGCGTAATTACTGTTAAATTCCGTTCTCTCTGTGTGTGCACATGCATATTTTCTGACTTTATGGATTGCACAATTATTTTCATAACAAAAACAAGAAGGCATTTTTCAAGTGCGAGTTTCTTTATATCTGGTGTAGTTGGTAACTACTGATCTTAAGAGAGCTATTCCTTCTTGGTGAGAGCAAATTAGGAAAAGCATGAGCCTTGCCCAGACAGGGACAATTAAGGGGCAGGCTTGTGAGAACCAGCCTTCAGCACAGCTCTATTGCCGGGAGGAGAAGGGGGTGACAGAGGCTGAGATGGTTGGATGGCATCATCAACTCAATGGACATAAGTTTGAGCAAACTCAGAGAGCTAGTGAAGGACAAGGAGGCCTGGCATGCTACAGTCCATGGGGTCGCAGAGTTGGACATGACTGAGCAACTGAACAGCACTTGCCAGGTCATATGGAGCACACTGATTGAGGATATTCTTCTGTAGAGATTGAAGTTAATGCTGGCTGTGGTAGGCTAAAAAAAATTATCTCCTCCTCTAAAAAGATATTCACATCAAGTTCTTGGTACCTGTAAATGTTACCTTTTTTAGAAGAAGAGCTTTGCCTTTGAAGATTTACTAAAGGATCTTGAGATGAGGTCACTCCATCTAATGATGTATCCTTGTAAGAGAGACACAGAGTAGATAGGAGAAGGTCATGTGAAAATACAGGCAAAGAGTGTAGTGATGCAGCCATGATCCATAAATCACCCATAAATCAAGGACCATCAACAGTCACCAGAAGCTGGGAAGGTGTGAGGAACAGAATCTAGAGCCTCTGTACAGGACATGGCCCTGCAGACCTCTTGATTTCAGACTTATGGCCTCCAGAAGAAGGAAAGTATACATTTTTGTCGTAAGCTTTCCGTTTGTGCTTAGTTATTATGTTAGCCACAGAAATTAATACATTGGCCAACAGGCAGAAATTGAGTCCTGAATGTGTACTCAAATGGTAGTATCTGAGCTCTAAGTGGTGGAGATTAAACCACAGAGGAAGTGGCTTAGGTCTTGTCATATTAGCATGATCTCACTGGGGAGAAATAGACCAGGGAAGTGATGTCCTGCACAAGTGGCTGAAATCACGCTGTCAAGAGACAGGCAGCCCCTCAAAGCCACAGCTGGCAGACAGCTTCCCCTCTTCTGCCAAACTGAGTGTGCTCCCAACTTCACAAGTCCTAGGTGTATGCGCAGGGATTTCTAGAAGGAAACTAATCTTGCATAAGAAAATGATTGTTGATGGACTCTAAGGAATTGGGGAGGATGGTGGTCCTTAAAATCTGCATGATTTGTAAGACATTCAACTTTGGTTTACTTTTTTTTCTTTTTCATATTTTTATTCTCATGTATCCCGAGTGGTCAGGATTCTTCTTGAAGAAAGTTTCGCCTGTGATTCTGAAGGGTGTGTGCATGAGTGTGTGTGTGTGCCCGTGCACACGTGTGCTTGTGTGTGTGTGTGAAAGAATAAGTAGAATCAAGGGATATTCCAACATTCCAACAACCACATATTAGTGCAATGGGTAATAATGTGAGTCCCCAGGTCAGGATTTACCAGATAGGGGAGATCTGTTTATTTCATGTAAATCAACTTTATTTCCACCATAAGCTCCTATCCTCCTGGACTGTGAGAGATTGAAAGTTAATCATCCTTAGGGATTCTTCTCAAATACAGGCATGTTTCCAGAATCTACTGTACTATCCACATGTCAGTGATGTTCATTCATCAGCAACATGCTCCAAACCCTCTGTTGCTGTTGTCAAGACCCTTCCTACTCCTGCCTGAATCATCTCTTCAGGTTTGCTGGCTCCCTGATAACCTTCACATGTTGTTCAGGGTGCCAGTCACCTTGGTGAGGGTAAGAAATGCAGGTTATTCTCCAGAACCCACAGACCTCTTTTTTATTTCCCCAGCCTTTGGAAGACTTTTTTCGAAAAATAAAATCTTTTCCTCTCAGCCTGGAGCTGTGTCTGCCCCCAACTCCCCCGACCTGTCTTGAAAAGAAAATGTTGGAATGATTTCTCCCCATCCCATACTTCAGCTGGGACAGGGAAACCTAGAGGCTGTGATCTGAGTGGATGAACCAAAGACGAGAGAAAGTTCAGAGAGAAAAATAGTAATGAAAAAAAAACTCTCAAAAATTATTAAATCACATCATCTCAGCTACTTTTGTACCAAAATCCACAACAACATTTATTAAACAACCTGGACAAGGGGATAGCTATAGATTTCAAAGTCAAACCAATTTTTGAAGTTACATTGCAGTGGTCCTTTAAGCTCAGGAGAAGAAGGAAAGTAACGATAAAGGTCTTCAAAGACTTCAGTTCAGTTCAGTTCAGTTCAGTTACTCAGTAGTGTCTGACTCTTTGTGACCCCATGGACTGCAGCACGCCAGGCCTCCCTGTCCATCACCAACTCCCAGAGTTTACCCAAACTCATGTCCATTGTGTCAGTGATGCCATCCAGCCATCTCATCCTCTGTCGTCCCTTTCTCCTTCTGCGCTCTATATTTCCCAGAGTCAGGGTCTTTTCAAATGAGTCAGCTCAAGTGGCCAAGTATTGGAGTTTCAGTTTCAACATCAGTTCTTGCAATGAACACTCAGGACTGATCTCCTTTAGGATGGACTGGTTGGATCTCCTTGCTGTCCAAGGGACTCTCAAGAGTCTTCTCCAACACCACAGTTCAAAAGCATCAGTTCTTCGGTGCTCAGCTTTCTTTATAGTCCGACTAGAATTTACTATTAACACTGTCACTTTGAAATGCAGATGTGAGTTTGCATCCCCAGCTTCGCAGTTTTCTGGGTCTCCTTTCAGAGACATACTTTGTAGGTACCAGTTCATCTCCAGGGCAAAGTGCGCCTGCATGGGAGTAGAAGGTCAGCTGGAATGGTCTGGAGACTGGGTGCTACTTGTCTCCTACTAAGGGGACATTGTGTGTGCCAGGGAACCTCAGTGTAGCTTGTTTGTCACTGATCTGGAGAGATCGTCCAGGGGGAAAGGATCATCTGAGGAAATTGGCGCTTCACTCCACTCTCTTTTCCCCACCCTATTCAATGATATCCTCAATGGAAAAAACCTCAGAGACTTTGAGATGCTGCAAGATGCAAAGAAAACGAGCCCTTCTCTGGTGTAGCACGTGTGAAGTGCAGCGCCACTTGGCTATAACGCTGAAAAAAACTGGAAAGCCACCATTTCCGTTCCCTTGATGGGTCCTCAAATATAGTCACTCAAAGGAACTGACTGTGTGACATTTTTCATCCTAGTGAAAATCTAATGTTTTCTCTGGGCCATGAGTCTCAATTTTTTCAACTTTCTTTAACATTTAGGAAAATTCAGGGTAACCTTACTTAAAGATACAGCCTCAACTACCATCTTTTTTTGCCTGTATTTTCCAAATTTATGTCTTTGGGTAATACCTCTCTCCTGATAGTCAGCAGTTTATTTGATATTTCCACTTAGAGTCAGTGAGACATCTCAGAGTAACACATCTCAGACCTCGCCCACAAACCAGTTTCTCCCCAAATCCCGCTCCTCTTGTTTTCTTCAATTTGGTTAACGCAGCACCACCCTTCTAATCACTCAAAGCAGTAAATGAGATGCAAACTTCCGCTGCAACATTATTTTTCTCTGCGTGAGTGCTAAGTCACTCCAGTCATGTCCGACTCTTTGCAACCCTATGGACTGTAACTCTACAGGCTTCTCTGTCCATGGGATTCTCCAGGCAAGAATACTGGAGTGGGTTGCCATGCCCTCCTCCAGGGGATCTTCCCCCTGCCCCAGGGATCGAACCCTCGTCTCTTACATCTCCTGCATTGGCAGGCAGGTTCGTTACCACTAGCGTCATCTGGGTTTGTGTTTATCCCAGACTTTCTCCCCAACTTTTTGTTCAGCCACCTACAAGAATTATGTTTCATATAACATCACATATACACACAAGTGAAATAAAACAGTCACAAAACAACTCCTCCTTAATATAACAGCAGATCATTAGGTGTACCTACTACTAATTGACTGCTCTACTCTGTTCTGTTCTATTTCACTTTTTTACATGCATACTGTGTTCCACTAAATTAACACCACAACTCACCAATGGATTGCAACCTGCAGTTTGAACAACATAGCCAAGAGGAAAATCACATAAAGAAATACATACACAGTCTTGGCTAAAATATGTAGAACATGCTCGATCCTAGATTACTCTTCATTGAACTATTAATGATATTTCTTATCCCTTTTATTTGCATACATACTACACCCCTTTAACTGGCTTTCTCCCGTTTCCAAATGTCCAGATTCTACACGTATTTCCAGACCCAAGTCTGTCTCTTCCATAAGCTTCCTATGGTCTGTAGAAATGATTGGAAAGTGACTGCTTCCTCACGTGAAATTCCCAAATCCTTGTGATGCAGTCCTGCCCTCTCCATCCTCAGCGCGCTTTCCACAGCCTGAAAGAACCGTGATAGGCTGCTCTGTGCGTCTTTGATGGCCTCTAGAAAGCACTGTTAGGGCAGTCAGTGCTGAAGAAAGACACTTGAAAGAAAGTGTTATTAATAGGATTGGAAAACTAATCATACCTTGTTCCAGTGGAGCAAAATAAGCCAAAATGACTGTGTTGAGATTGTTTTATCACAGACTCTTAATTCTAAGAGCACTAACTTTCCAAATTTGGGTCACACAGGATACTAAATATGAGTAGGATGAGTACAATTCTATTGTTATTATTGACAAAAATCCCTAGACAAATTGGAAAGATTTCTCAAATAATGCCTATAAATCCATTCTTCATGTAATAAGTCATGCTAAAAATGAAAAAACTAATAGCAAAAGAGGACATGACAATAATATCAGAGATATATATATGTGTGTGTTTAATTTAATATATATTTGGTTAGTCTTACATATCAAATACATAATTGAAAGCACTGGTCTTCAGAGTTCTTTATTTGCATAGTCCCTCCCTAAAATAATCTGAACAAACCATGTGCTTTCTCCATACAAATAACGGCATGTAAAACTTTTTATTATGAGTTTAAATAAATTCAAAGAATATACTTCTTGCAGGTGTTTATAGATAAAATAGTCATGTTGCAATTTTATATATATTTAATAAAATCAAAATATAATAGTTGGAAACTCATGAACACACTTTTAAAAAATTTATAAACACTTCTTAAGAAAAACTCAATGATTTTGTCTTTCTTTTTACTTCTTGAATTTTAAAGTTTTATTATTTTTCCACAGTTATCTAATATAGTATAGTTATATATTTGAAAATCTGCTACTAATCACACTATCATGCATATATCCAACAAGATATACATACATTATATGTGGTATTTATGCACATATGAAATATTTTAATATGCTTTGTTTCCTGTGAACATAGCTATTAAAAGCAATTTTTCTGATTGGGATATTGGTACATTATTGTTAGTACCCAGATGAACTATAAACAAAGTTAGATTATAAATTCTGATAATTATTAAAGATAAATGAAATTTTAATAAAATTTTGATAAGATAAATTATGCCCAGACTTTTTCTATGCATCAATGAAAGAGAAAGGGAAATGCTGGCAAGAACTAGTTCGTCTGGAAATCAGCATATTATTTTTATAAAAATATGAAGTAGAAATGATTAAACCTTTTATAAGATGAAATAAAATGATAATTGATTGCAATTCATATAAATATTTAATGAAAATTGTTAAAAATTTGGTTTTAATAACTCTTTGAATAACATAATATGAAATATAACACTTAAAAGTTTTATCTGAGATTTTATCCAGTGTCTATTGAAAAATTTGATAGTCTCATAAAATATTCTGAAAAGTATGAAAGTGAAAGTGTCAGTTGCTCAGTCATGTCTGAGTCTTCATGACCTCGTGGACAGTAGCCCGCCAGGCTCCTCTGTCCATGGAGTTCTCCAGGCAAGGGTACTGCAGTGGGTTGCCATGCCCTTCTCCAGGGGAGCTAGCTGCAGGTAAAAATTCCAGTCGGCTACCTCCTTCGCTTTTGTTGTCTTGCAGTGCTTTGGTTTCTAGCTCTTGAATTGCCCTAAGGTTAAGAACTAAGCCCAGCTGAAGAGAATTTAGCTGCGTGATGCATGCAGGTGTGAGAAGCACGATGCTCTTCTGCAGCGTTCCCCTTCCTCGCCGGCTCTCGCCGGCACTCTGTTTCCTTTGCCTGCTTGGGCTGCTTTGACCATTGGTGTGAAATGGAAGCGTCCAAAATCTTCAGTAGTTTATGGGGTTATAGTAGCTTGACCATAATCATCAGAGGTTTCCCTTCTGATGGACACAAAGATTTTTATTCCTTAGGACATTGGGCCACACCAAGTTTGAGAGTGGTTGAAATGAATGCCTTACTTTTACAAAGAAGAAGAGCTAATGGACATTCAAGTGAGTTCTCAGGTGAATTCATTTGCTGAAAGAGGTTATGTGAAAGATGAATATCCAGAGGTTGGTAGCCTTAAATCTATCCATAATCATATATGGGCTGTGAATCCTTTATGTTCCCCATGAATATCCAGGGATTAGGACTTAGAACCAAACTTCAAAACAAATGACTCTTCTTGGGGATAAAGAACTGGTTCTGAGTAATTCTTAATTTACTGTTTTAGGAGGTGGGGGAAATTTTTGAAAACTTTTATTTATGCCTAGAAAAATAGGCTTCCCCGGTGACTCAGTGGTAAAGAACCCACTTGCCAGTGCAACAGACACGGGTTAAATCCTTGGGTCAGGAAGAACCCCTGGATAAGGAAATGGCAACCTGCTCCAGTATTCTTGCCTGGGAAGTCCTACGGACAGAGGAGCCTGGCAGGCTACAGTCATTGTGTCAGTAAAGAGTCAGATACGATTTATCAACTAAACAACAACAACAAAATCTTCCTTAACCTAATATGCTTTCCTGGAGCTTTGAGAAGCTCTCTGAGCTTGTATAATTCTGTTTCTATTGCACATGTCTGCTTAGTAGGGGATATGAGAATCACAGCTTTTGTCAGAATACAAAGTGATGTGTGACCCCAGAAAAATTTAAGAGTCACTGCATTAGAGTTTCCTCTTGATTTCTGTGGAATCTCTAAAACCACAATACAAAGAAAGAACAGTAAAGTGAAAGATCCGTGAATCAATATTTAGAAAAAAGTACATGTATGTTGAGCAGGAGAAGCAAAATGTTATGAGAATAAAATAAGGTGTTAGAGACGAAATCTGAAAATCTTTCCTGAAGGAAGAGGATACCTGGATTTCACATTGGGGATTTCAAACAGAAACATGCCTTAAAGGATGCATACATACCTACAATATTTAAATATTTTCCTTCAAGGCAATATCATGGCTTCTTAGGAAAATCTCCCAACTCTTTGTAGAAGAATTAATAATAAGGCCAATAGCCATGTTTAATGATCAACTGCTATGTTTCATGCACTTTACGTAGAAAAACTCCCCTCTCAGACACTTGCTTCTTTCTAAGGAATGGGACAAATATGGTTTAGAGCCTTTAAGTAAGTTGCCCAGAGTCATATGGGCAAGAATGTCAGACCTGAGATCGGAGGGCGTATATATCTGATTCTCTGCTCCATCCAATCTTATTTTGGTGGAATAACTACACTGGACAAAACAGTTGCCAGTTCCAGAGATGACAGTCATACACAGTGTTCCAAACTTTCATATGTCACTTGAAAAATTTGGAAACCTGGGCCAGAAGGACCAAGAAGTAACAGTGAGTGTCTGATGTGACCCACCTCGTCAGAACGGTGCTGTGCTTTCTCTGTGTGGATATCATTAGGTTGGGCTGTCCTTCCATATTTCCTTGGCTCCTGGTACCTGTCAAGCACCCTCCAAATCAACGGGCTTTCTTGCATTGACTCACTTATTTCAACATGACTGCTGAGTCTCTAAAGAAGATATATTCGACGCGAGTGAGATTTTGCCTCCTCAGGTCTCTCTCACGTTGAGTTATGCCTCACATTCATTCCTCCCTCTGCTGCAATATATCACATCTCCCCAATTTCTCATTTGCTTTCTAGACATTTCTACCTGGACTGTCCAGTCTCTTAAGCTTGTTATCTTGTTTGTATTCTACTTGTCTTAAAGCTCTGAAGTATTTTACCTCTTAAAAACTCAGCCCATTGCCTCATGGGATCCTAGCAGCATAGATGATCAAAGCAATTGGCATTCAAATGATTCTAAAAACTTCCTAACCTTTCCTCTTCTGAAGTTAAAATAATGAGTGAAAATTAGTTAGAAGCAGATGTTTTATTTGCATTTTCATTTGTAGCAGCTTAAACCAGCTTGTCTAGGTCACCCATTTAAATGGGAATTATCCTCAATGAAAGCAAATTTAACTTTGATAAGATAAGCAATACCCAATGCACTATCTGGAGGGTATCCTGGAGTTCCCAGTTCATGATGTTTTCTGCTTGGAAATTTGACTTCTTGGTAATGGGAAAAACCTGTTTTAAATAGTCCAATTGGTTTTCTTTCATGTAAGTTTCACCTTAGGGATTTCACCTTTTATTTATTTTTGTGCTGAATGTCACATACTTGGAGATTTAAAATGTTAATCAAAAGCTTTAGTATTTACACAGATCAAAAAGTTGCTATTGGATACAAGTGTTGATGGTCTCTTGTGGGATGGAATACCTCCCATCTAACTAAAAGCTCAGCTTCAGAAGGAACCTTACACCTGATTAATATACAATTCCATTGCCTAATATTTATTGGAACAGAGATACTTGCAGTCTGAGTGAATGGATATCGGCTCACTTCCATGAACTGGAATAAGGTTCTTGACACACTGTTCACCATGTACATGCATCTCCTGTACATGGAGACTCATGTATACCTGGCTCCCTTCTGCCTCCTTGATATTTCATTGGCTGACCCAGATTCTGGCTCATTCTTGTCACCAGGATACAATTATCAGCTGGCTGACTTATACAAGGACTGTAGTTGCAGATGCCCCTAGCTCTTGACACCCAAACTCTGCTCTTGGGTATTGAATTCTCGAAGCTTTGATCTGAATTGAGATCCTTGAAAGGTGGAGTAAAGAGAGAGTCTGCTGAGCGTGTAGATGGACATCTGCTGAGCAAAGGTCAATGGAAGCTGAAGCCTCCATCTTTATGAAGGTATATTTAAGACTGAAGTAATCCCAAGGGGCACGTCCAGGGGAACAGGGAGCTGGCAAAAAAGAAAACAAAACAAACAACACACAACCCAAATTCTCAAAGAATGTTAAGATTAGAGGCCAGAAAGTTTGAGCTATCTGCTTCAGAGATCAAGCTAGAAATGATCCCAGAAGCGATGAGACATAGGAAGGCAAGCTTTGACAGTGCTGGGACCTCTAGGGAGGTCAGGTGGGATGGAGTTGAGCTGGTGGAGTCATTCAGAGAAACGAGGGCTGGGGCCAAATCTTTCTCTATGGGCTTCAAAGACCTGGTGGGCAAACAATGAAGAAAGTAAAACTGAGCAGTAACCATGACAACCCACCATGGCTGCACAACTTTTAATCAAAAGCAGAGAGCAGCCCATCAACAGAGGAATGCACAAAGAAGATAACGGTGCCTGGGAAGCCCCAAAACAAATGTGAGTATGATGCATTGGCAGGGAGATGAACCCAGGTCTCCCGCATGGGAGGCAAGAATTCTAATGGCATATATACTATGTACAATGGAATATTACTCGGCCATGAAAAAGAATGAAATAGTGTCATTTGCAGAGATGTGGATGGACCTAGAGACTGTCATACAGAGTGAAAGTAAGTTCGAAAGAGAAAAACAAATATATTAACAAATATATGTAGAATCTAGAACAATGGTGCAGGTGATCTTATTTGCAAAGCTAAATAGAGACACAGATGTAGAGGACACATGTATGCATCCCGAGGGGGAAAAGAGGTGTGGGATGAACTGGGAGACTGGAACTGACATACACACTGGTGTGTATAAAATAGGTAACTGATGAGAACCTACTGTATAACACAGGGAACTCTCCTTAATGCACTGTTGTGACCTAAATGGGAAGGAAGTCCAAAAAGAGGGGATATATGTGTACACATAGCTCATTCACTTTATATAGCAGACACTAACGCAACGTTGTAAAGCAACTCTCCTCTAATAGAAGTTAAAAAAAAGAAAGATAATGATATTTTAGAAAGCACTGAGCAATTTGTTTCTTTAGACTTGCATGCTTGAGTTATCACCAGGGAGACTTCTTTCCTATAAAAACCACCTACACGAGCTATTTAGTTATACAAGCACAAAGCCAAACTCCTTTCCTGAGATGAAGACATGGCTTGAGGGTTTGAAAAAATAAATAAAGCTTCAAAGTGGAAAAGAGAAGATTTCTGTGGAAGAGCCAGGGTCACCCAGAGGCCAAGCAACTGTTGCTGGAGACGTGTAGGAAGGGTACACAGGGGCCCGCTGAGCTTTGACTTCCACCCCGTCCCCCACCACCTTGGGAGCCCTTCTGTTTAAGCTTGGGACAGAGCCTGGTAGCTGTTTAACTAAATGACACAGTAAGACTGTTCTAGATGAGCTTCAGTCCCTGTAACAAAATATAGGGTGGGGACAGTGAGAGGGCCAGTCACCCTGCCCGGGCCCCGAACCTGACCTGGACCTGCCAACTCAGGGACTGTCAGCTTTGTGAGTGCCCTGCTCTAAGTGCAGACACTGGGCTTGGTACTCTTGGCGGTACCATTAGAAGCAGGCAGGATGCTCTTTCAAGCAGTGACGTGGGTGACTGATGACAAGACACATGCAGGAAGGACTAGAATAGAATGCGGACTTTGGAAATGCAGCTAACAGCCATGGATGGTCTCCTATGAAGCAGCACTTGGGGGCCTCCCAGACCTTGCAAAACAGGGCCACAAAGGGGATAAAAATAATACAACACAATAGGATTGCATGAGATAACACACGCGAAGAACTTAGCAAGCTTAATAAATGTGAGCTCCTGTTAATAAACTTGGGCTTCTAAGGAAATTTGAAATGACATAAACCAAGGGGTCCCCAACCTCTGGGGCATGAACCAGTACCAGTCTGTGGCCTGTGAGGAACCAGACCGGACAGCAGGAGGCGAGCAGTGAGCAAGTGAGCCAAGCTTCATCTGTATTTACAGCCCCCCCCCCCCCCAATCACTGGCTTTACTGCCTGAGCCCCGCCTCCTGACAGATCAGCAGCGTTAGATGCTCATAGGAACGCCAACCCTACTCTGAACTGTGCATACCAGGGGCCTAGGCCGCACGCTCCTTATGAGAATCATCCAGAAACCATCGGCCCACCTCCGTGGTCCGTGGAAAAATCGTCTTCCACGCAGTTGGTCCCAAGTACCAAAACGGTTGGGGACTGCTGATGTAAACGGAAATTAAGAACGGCTGAAAAGCTAAAAGCAAAGATTCCACTGAGCAAGATTGCTAATGCCATGCTGTTGTAAACACAACAGGGCTTCCCAGATGGCATTAGTGGTCAAGAGTCTGCCTGCCAATGCAGGAGATACAAATAGACATGGGTTTGATCCCTGGGTTGGGAAGATCCCCTGGAGAACAGCAGGGCACCCCACTCCAGTATTCTTGTCTGGGAAATCCCACGGACAGAGGAGCCTGGTGGGCTACAGTCCATGGGGTTGCAAAGAGTCGGACAGGGCTGAGCACAGAAAACGAACACAGCAACACAGCAGCTGTCAAAAGCTTGCCGGCATTAGAGGGATACTGGGAAACAAAATTTTACTTTGTCAGTAAAAATGATATGTAACTGTGTGACATAACTTTTAAGATGCACAGTTCAGATCTCTAGGAGTCTACTGTAGGTGACCAGAAGAGTCTTCCTGGTCCATTTCTTCCCCTTGCTCTGAATGGCTCACTCCGTGACATGGTTCCCACTCCTGGGACTCACTTAATAGCTTTTAGTTAGTGTCCCCAAGCCAGCTTTCTTCTGACCTGATTTCAAGGTCAGAGAATGCCTCTGATTCCGACTGATGGGTCCTTGGTTCCCAAAATAGCCTTGTAGCTTTGTAGTTAATAGATTATTAATCTTACTTGGGTGTCCCAGGTGGTACTTGTGGTAAAGAAATCGCCTGCCAACGCAGGAGACATAAGAGAGGTGCCTTGGATCCCTGGGTGGGGAAGATCCCCTGGAGGAGGGCATGGCAGCCCACTCCAGTGTTCTTGTCTGGAGGATCCTGTGGACAGAAGAGTCTGGGGGGCTACCGTGCACTGGGTTGCAGAGTCAGACACGACTGAAGCAACTTAGCACACACGCAGTCTTCTTACTTATTCTAGATGTTTTTGCCTTTTTTTTCTATGACCTTTGCAGTGAAAAGTTACCCATTGTACCTGCATTCTTTTATATATATTGTTTCTTACTCCTACTGCTGCCTATAACTACTGCTATTACTACCGCCGTTATTAGTGCTTCCTTTTTTATAAAGGCAACTCTAGGCAACTCTTGGCAAAGTTAGACCAAAAAGTGCCTTTGCCTGGGTTCCTTTTTGACCTCTTTCGGTCATAACACTGCTTCTGCTGCTAAGATGAGGCACCCACACACTGAGAGTTCACATGTCTGTACAGCTGTTGTAAGGAGGGCAGGAAAGATAGCTTTAAGGAGAGAAAGGCTGATATACAAAAGGTCATATGTATGTGAAGATTTATTCTGGCAATTTCTCTTAAAGATGTGTCATGAAGATTTCCAACCGTGAACAGATATTCTTAGATATCATGGTTTTAATGCCCACATAGTTTTCCATTGTATGGATAGACCAGAGATTCTTAAATTATTCTTGATTTTATTTCATTTGATATCTAACTCATTGTTCTGCACTCTGCTACACTTTTACAAATTGTATGCCAAAATGCACATTGCACAAACCTCCCTTTGCCAAATTGATGGCAGTATTGCCAAGACCGAACTGTTAGATGGACCAGTAAAAATTATGTTTATAAGGTTATTTCTGAAAGTTTAAAAGGTCGGTCTAGTTAAGGCTATGGTTTTTGCAGTGGTCATGTATGGATGTGAGAGTTGGACTATAAAAAAAGCTGAGTGCAGAAGAATTGATGCTTTTGAACTATGGTGTTGGGGAAGACTCTTGAGAGTCCCTTGGACTGCAAGGAGATCCAACCAGTCCATTCTAAAGGAGATCAGCCCTGGGTGTTCATTGGAAGGACTGAGGTTGAAGCTGAAACTCTAATACTATGGCCACCTTATGCAAAGAGCTGACTCATTGGAAAAGACCCTGATGCTGGGAAAGATTGAGGGGAGGAGGAGAAGGGGATGACAGAGGATGAGATGGTTAGATGGCATCATAGACTCAATCGACATGGGTTTGGGTGAACTCCAGGAGTTGGTGATGGACAGGGAGGCCTGGCGTGCTGCGGTTCATGAAGTTGCAAAGAGTCGGACACAACTGAGCAACTGAACTGAACTGAACTGAAAGTTTAAATAGACATAGCATATGTGACTTAGAGTGCCGATGATTTTAGTGCATGTGTTTAGAAATATGCACAAGTAAACACTGAAGAATGCCTGAATCACAGTAGAAAATCACAAAGTAGAAAGTGGGAAAAGTAGACTAAAATATCAAAACTTTTTTTCAACAATAAAACCAGTCCCTTGCAATTAAAAATATTACTTCAAACAAATGAACAAACTTATAATTTGGGGTAAAAATTCCTTTTGAATAGCGTTTTTTGCAACCTGGATAGATGCCACATTGTTTTAGAATGGATACATTCTAGAACACTCATGGCTATATATCACTTCACATAACTTAGTTTAAGCTAATTTTTAAAATTTGTAAGCTCTCTTGGAATTAAACAATCTTTAGAACATGTAAATCTATTGTTTAACATTTTAAAGACATATTTTTAGGAGCTAGTTATAGAAGAGAGTAAGTGGTAGATCTTTATGATTTTCTTGATCTCACCATCATTTCAGCTTTGTAAGTGTACAACCACATCATTTAGAAGCAGCTTAAAATATTTTCTTATGGTATTGCTTAATGCTAAAAAGTTAATGCTGAGTGATACTGCAGTCAGCAGTCATCTTTGGTTTGATTTAAATTTTTATGGACATGTTGGCTTTTGGTTTGAAATAAATCTTCATTTTATCAGAGATTTGGGAGTCTTGTTTCTCAAGGTATCTTATTGATCAAGGGAGGGTTGTTTTTTTTTTTTTTTTTCAGACATACTTGCATAGTTTCTGCTAAGTTCCATTCGGAGTTGAAAGAAAGTGAAAGTGAAAGCTGCTCCATCCCATCTGACTCTTTGTGACCCTGTGGACTGTAGCCCACCAGGCTCCTCTGTCCATGGGATTCTCCAGGCAAGAATACTGGAGTGGGCTGCCATTTCCTTCTCCAGGGGATCTTCCTGATCCAAGGATAGAACCCGGGTCTCCCATATTGCAGTCAGGTTCAGCACCATCTGAACCACCTGGGAAGCCCATTTGGAGTTTCCTGACTTTTATTTCCAGAGTTCAAGCACAGGCAGGAAGCAGTCAGACTCAGGGCTTTCTGTCAAGGCAGTGTCTCACTGATAGAAAAACACACTCAAGGTACGGTTTTGCACCGGGAGTTTGTAGCCCCATGGTATGCCCCGCAATGCTCCTTGACAGGACCAGACTCTGGACATTACTGATTTCTTCTGTTCAAATTTTATCAGAAGTACAGTCCACTCTCTCCCTCATCCAACAAGAGACTCTTGAGAGACCTGGCATTTTCCCTGCAAGGAGAACGCATAGGCAGAGTTAGACAGTGTGAAACTATTCATGGAGACACTGAAGTGTCACACGGTGTGTTCAGGGTAGTGTGATGCTTTTCCTGAAATGTGTGGCAGCGATGATACTTGAAGGAGCTCAGAAGAGCGATGCTAAGGCCAAGGGAAGCGTTAGGGAAACCTTGCTTCGGGGGAGAGGCTTGGCTAAGAGTTCTGGGGAATGGGCTCTGTGGGCACTGCTGACGTCCAATCCCTTTTCTTACTACTGCCCTGAATTTGCCTTGGTGGGCTTCCTCCTCGAGCGCACTCTTTGGTTGGAAAGCTAATGCCAGATGCTGCTTCTCATTGTAACTTTCCTCTGCTAGAGCTAAGGGATTGTTTCCAATCGCATCTTGACTGAGTGTAGCCAGAAGGGCAGCCACAGTCTCTGCAAACAGGCTCTGACTATGGAATCAGTGCCGCCAAACGGGGGCCACTTGGCGGTCAGGGAGGTCGCAGCTGTGGTGGAGGCATGCCCACCAGATTGTTCCTGAGGTGTGGCCCCGGGCCCTCTGGAGATCCCTGGCTTCCATCTCTTTTTCCACAGCCAGCCTCCCGGCCCCTTGTCAATGTCAGAGTCCCTGGGAACTTTTCTTTTTGAGCTCAAGAGAGGCGGATACGGCTTTTTTGTTTGCAAGCGAGAGCCTCGACTGACTGACACAAACTGGACTTGGGTGAATACAGAGAAGGGGGAAGAACATTCCAGGTGGAGGAAACAGCCCCTGCAAGGCAGCACCAGATGTACCGGGCTCAGGGGAGAGAGCAGGGGAGGGCTGTCTGTGGAGGGGGCTACAGCCACAGAAAGGGCACGTGGAGCTCATGCTTCTTGATTGACTGTTGTGTGCCAGGCACATTTCCATAAGGTGTTTCTTTTGAAAGAGTTTTCGATATGGGCCAGTTTTTAACTTTTTATCTTGTATTGGGGCACAGCTGATCAACAGTGTTGTGATCGTTTCTGGTGAACTGTGAAGGGACTCAGTCGTTTATACCATCCTTCCACAAACTCTCCTCCCGTCCAGCCTGTCACATAACACTGATCAGAGTTCTCTGTGCTAGGCAGTATGTCCTCGTTGGTTGTCCATTTTAAATGGAGCAGCGTGTACATGTCTGTCCCAAGTCCATTGCTAAGTCAGTGGGTCTCCTCCTCTTTTGTAAGTAAGTTTATTTGTTTTGTTTCCTTTTCGATTCCACATAGAAGGGATGTCATATGGTGTTTCTTCTTCTCTGTCTGACTCACTTCACTCAGTATGATGATCCCTGGGTCCAGCCATGTTGCTGCAAATGGCGTTATTCCCTTCTTTTGAATGGCTGAGTGGTATTCCCTTGTGTATATGTACCACCTCTCTTTCCATTCCTCTGTCAAAGGACATTTAGGTTACTTCCGTGTCTTGGCTATTGTAAACAGTGCTGCAGTGACCCTTAAGGAGCATGTATCCTTTCGGATCATATTTCTTTCTGGCTATACGCCCAGGGTTGGGATTGCAGGGTCATGTGCCAGTTCTGTTTTTAGTTTGTTAAGGAACCTCCATACTGTTGTCTATAGTGGCTGTATGAAGTTACATTTTAAACTCATTATTGAATTTGTTACAATATTTTTGTTGTTGTTGCTGTTGTTCAGTCACCAAGTTGTGTCCGACTCTTCTCTACTCCATGAATTATAGCATGCCAGGCTTTCCTGTCCCTCACCATTTCCCAGAGGTTGCCCAAGTTCATGTCCATTGAATTGGTGATGCCATCCAACCATCTCATCCTCTGTCACCCTCTTCTCCTTCTGACGTTAATCTTTCCCACTATCAGGGTCTTTTCCAATGATTCAGTTCTTCATATCAGGTGGCGAAAGTATCGGACCTTCAGCTTCAACATCAGTCCTTCCAAAGAGTATTCAGGGTTGATTTCCTTTAAGATTGACTGGTTGGATCTCCTTGCTTTCCAAGGGACTCTTAAGAGTCATCTCCAGCACCGCAGTTTGAAAGCATCAATTCTTTAGTGTTCTGCCTTCTTTGTGGTCCAGCTCTCACTTCAGTACCTGACTACTGGAAAGACCATGGCCTTGACTATACGGACCTTTTGTTAGCAAAGTGATATCTTTGATTTTTAACACACTGTCTAGGTTTGTCATAGCTTTCCTGCCAAGAAGCTATCATCTTCTAATTCTATGGCTTCAGTCACCATCCATAGTGATTTTAGAGCCCAAGAAGAGGAAATCTGTCACTGCTTCCACTTTTCCTCCTCTGTTTGTCATTAAGTGATGGGACCGGATGGCCATGATCCTACAGTGTTGCCTGTGCTTTTGTTCCCCTAGAGGCATGCTGAGCGCTGAAGAACTGATGCTTTTGAACCGTGGTGCTGGAGAAGACTCTTGAGAGTCCCTTGGACTGCAAGGAGATCCAACCAGTCCATTCTGAAGGAGATCAGCCCTGGGATTTCTTTGGAAGGACTGATGCTAAAGCTGAAACTCCAGTACTTTGGCCACCTCATGGGAAGAGTTGACTCATTGGAAAAGACCCTGATGCTGGGAGGGATTGGGGGCAGGAGGAGAAGGGGACGACAGAGGATGAGATGGCTGGATGGCATCACGGACTCGATGGACGTGAGTCTGAGTGAACTCTGGGAGTTGGTGATGGACAGGGAGGCCTGGCGTGCTGCAATTCATGGGGTCGCAAAGAGTCAGACACGACTGAGCGTCTGAACTGAACTGAGAGGCATGCTGGATCTCAGCTCTCCAACAAGGAATCTAACCTGCACCTCCTCAAAGTCTTAACCACTGGACCACCAGGAAAGTCCCTCCATAAAATAGTTGAATTAGTCTTCATGGTCCTGTGAGGTTCAGAGAGTGAAGGAAGATATGGAGTTTAGAATTCATCTTTAATCCCCAAGAAACCAGGTTTCAGGGACTATAAGTGGGACAGTCAGAGAGATCTTTTTTGACCAGAGGAAAGTTTCATTCTTGTTCTGCAAAGCAGTCCATAGATCTGTCTTGTTACCACATGTGTCTGTTTTACCCATGAAATGACAGGCAGACTACACAGCATGATTTTAGCATGCTTGCTTGTATAAGTCTGGCCATTATATACTTAGTCTAAACAGACAAACAGCTTTAAGCACTTTTACCCAGGTATTAAGCACATACACTTGACTGGAGTTTATTTTTACCCCAAAGCAGATAATTTATTACATCCTGTCTATTGTCTTGAACTAATTTACTCAAAAAGAACATTATGCTCTAAGTCATCTTTTTCATAGATTGTAATGAGTGGTTATTAGCACCATTCTCAGAATAATTTTAGGACAGGATCGCAATTCTTTACAATTAGTAATAAACTGGGTTTGACGCCTTCATTTTAGAAATGAGGATGCAGAAGCCACAGACATTATTTGCCCATAGCTGAGGGATGTTTAGAGCTTCCCAGGTGGTGCTAGGGGTGAAGAACCTGTCTGCCAGTGCAGGAGATTTAAGAGATGTAGGCTCAGTCCCTGCGTTGGGAATGTCTCCTGGAGGAGGGCATAGCAATCCACCCCAGTATTCTTACCTGGACAGGGAAGCTTGGTGGGCTATAGTCCATAGGGTTGCAAAGAGTCAGATACAAGTGAAACGACTTAGCACTGCACAAAGGGATGTTTAGGGACAAAACTGGAAAAGGCAAATCGAAAATCCTATCTTCTGATCCAATTCTCTCACCACTTGACTACATTAAGCTTGACATAGATTTTATGAGCACAGTAAAATTTTATATCTAACTGGAGCTCTTAGGGAATCACTTTCTTAGATAGCCTAAATAACTGCAGACTCATGTCTCCTTTTCTGAGAGCTATAGTCATAGTAGTCACAAATATCAGAACACTAATCTGATTTTCATTTTACATCTATCAGGTAACATGAGTGTTCTACATCCTATTATGCTCCTGATGACTACCTATTAAGTATCATCATATTGAAAGAATAGAAAAATCCACATGTCAAATAGTTCATGGTTCCATGGAGGCACAGGGCCCTTCCACAATAAGGCCAGTGTACTTGCAAAGCTCTTGGTTTGTTCTGACTCCTTCTGGAAAGCTGCCCCTGAACAAATCTCTTCCAAGACTCCAAGGGGACTCGACCCCATTCACAGTCACACTAAATTGAGACCACCTATTTGTTCTTACAGAGGATGAGATGGCTGGATGGCATCACTGACTCGATGGACATGAGTTTGAGCAAGCTCTGGGAGTTGGTGATGGACAGAGAAGCCTGGTGTGCTGCAGTCCATGGGGTCACAAAGAGATGGACATGGCTGAGCGACTGAACTGATCTGTTATTATTTTTTGCCTCTTCCTCTAACCTGGAAATTAACCCTGAATATTCACTGGAAGGACTGATGCTGAAGCTATAGCTCCAGCACTTTGGCCACGTGATGTGAAGAGCTGACTCACTGGAAAAGACCTTGATGCTGGGAAAGTGTCAAGTCACCCTTGACTCTGCAGTCCAGGGGGTCACAAAGAATCGGCACACTGAGCAACTGAACAACAGCAGCTAACCTGGACACTGCATAAGGGCAGAGAACAAGAGGCATTTAGGACAGTGTAGGGCACAGAATACAATTCAAGCAACAGTTCGTGCATGAAAGAACTGAGCTTGACCAAAGCAAAGTGAAAATAACCTGTAAGGTGATCATTTGCTGTGGGAAAGTGACAGATGGACTGAGAAGAGATTGTTTTGAACCTGGTACAGTGGAAGATGTTTGCTCGCAGGGTTACTCAAGAAGGAGCCAGGGGCTAAAGAGGATTCTGACTCTTTCAGTTCAGTCCAG
Organism: Capra hircus; assembly: GCF_001704415.2. Classification (NCBI taxonomy): domain Eukaryota; kingdom Metazoa; phylum Chordata; class Mammalia; order Artiodactyla; family Bovidae; genus Capra; species Capra hircus. The sequence continues at coordinate 11,650,717 of NC_030828.1, read as the reverse complement.
TTCAGTCACTCAGTTGTGTCTGATTTTTTGCGACCCCATGGACTGCAACACACCAGGCTTGCCTGTCCATCACCAATTCCCAGAACTTGCTCAAACTCATGTCCGTTAAGTCGGTGATCCCATCCAACCATCTCATCCTCTGTTGTCCCCTTCTGCCTTCAGTCTTTCCCAGCATCAGGGTCTTTTTCATTGAGTCAGTTCTTCACATCAGGTGGCCAAAGTATTGGAGTTTCAGCTTCAGCATCAGGTCTTCCAGTGAATGTTTAAGACTTATTTCCTTTAGGATGCACTGGTTGGATCGCCTTGCAGTCCAACAGACTCTCAAGAGTCTTCTCCAACACCACAGTTCAAAAACATCAATTCTTCAATACTCAGCTTTCTTTATGGTCCAACTCTCACATCCATGGTCCATGACTACTGGAAAAACCATAGGCTTGACTAGATAGACCTTTGTTGACAAAGTAATGTCTCTGCTTTTTAATATTCTGTCTAGGTTGGTCATAGCTTTTCTTCCAAGGAGCTAATGTCTTTTGCTTTCATGGCCTCAGTCACCATCTGCAGTGATTTTAGAACCCCTCAAAATAAACTCTGTCACTGTTTCCATTGTTTCCCCATCTATTTGCCATGAAGTGATGGGACCAGATCCCATGATCTTCATTTTCTGAATGTTGAATTTTAAGCCAACATTTTCACTCTTCTCTTCCGCTTTCATCAAGAGGCTCTTTAGTTCTTTGCTTTCTGCCATAAGGGTCGTGTCATCTGAACATCTGAGGTTATTGATATTTCTCCTGGCAATCTTGATTCTAGCTTGTGCTTCATCCACCCAGCATTTCTCATGATGTATTCTGCATATAAGTTAAATAAGTAGGGTGACAATAAACAGCCTTGATGTATTCCTTTCCTGATTTGGAACCAATCTGTTGTTCCACGTACAGTTCGAGCTGTTGCTTCTTGACCTGCATACAGATGTTTTAGGAGGCAGGTCAGGTGGTCTGGTATTCCCATCTCTTTAAGAATTTTCTAGTTTGTTGTAATCCATACAGTCAAAGGCCTTGGCTTAGTCAATAAAACAGAAGTAGATGTTTTCCTGGAACTCTTTTGCTTTTTTGATGATCCAACAGATGTTGGCAATTTGATCTCTGGTTCCTCTGCCTTTTCTAAACCCAGCTTGAACAGTTGGAAGTTCAGGGTTCACATACTGTTGAAGCCTGGCTTGGAGAATTTTGAACATTATTTTACTAGCGTGTGAGATGAGTGCAATTGTGTGGTAGTTTGAACATTCTTTGGCATTGCCTTTCATTGGGATTGAAATGAAAACTGACCTTTTCCAGTCCTGTGGCCACTGCTAAGTTTTCCAGATTTGCTGGCATATTGAGTGCAGCACTTTCACAGCATCATTTTTAAGGATTTGAAATAGCTCAGTTGGAATTCCATCACCCCCACTAGCTTTGTTCTTAGTGATGCTTCATAAGGTCTTACTCTTTAAGAAAAGAGTTTACTTTGGCAGCTGATGCAGGGATTGGAGATAAGTTGCCCAGAGCCTGGGGTGAACCCAAGAAGAGTTAAGCCTGTCAAATTCCTTCAACTCTGTCCCCAGGATCACCTTGACAATGAAATTGCCACCTCCAAGCTCAGCCTCACCCCAGCTCCAGATGAACCCTTGCCCACAGCAAGGGGTCTCTAAGTGATTCCACTGTCATTTCCTCACCATCACTGTGGCATACCCCGCACACATGTAGACACACAGTGCCGTGTCTTCCTGGGTGGACCTCGCTTCCTGATATGTCACACAAGGCTCCCCTCACAGAGCCCTGCACTGACCACTGGCTTCCTTGTTTATCCCTGAGACTCAGCTTCTCTCTCCGAGGTCTCTGAAGGCCAGTCTGGACAATGACCATTTCTTCCCTGGTGACTAGACCCATGTGGCCCTCCCTCACTCTTCCTTATTGTTAGTCCTATGTCCTATGATGGACAAAATATTTATCCTGAGGCTGTGTGTGTGTGCTCAGTCAGTTGTGTCTGACTTTGCGACCCCATGGATTGTAGCCTACCAGGCTCCTCTCTCTATGTGATTTTTGGGTGAGAATACTGGAGGGAGCTGCCATTTCCTCCTCCAGGAAATCTTCCTGATCCAGGGATTGAACCCGAGTCTCCTGCATTGACAGGCAGATTCTTGACTACTGAGCCACCTGGGAAGCTCCTTTCTAAGCCAAAACACACTGCTATACCTACTTCTCAATGTGTGTGTGTGCTAAGTCACTTCATTTGTGTCCCCACAACTGAACCTTTGGGACCCCATGGACTGTAGCCTGCCACGCTGTTGTGTCCATGGGATGCGCCAGGCAAGAATACTGGAGTCAGTTGTCGTGTCCCCCACTAGGGGATCTTCCCAGCTCAGGGGTGAAACCCCAATTTCTTGAATCCCCTGCATTGACAGGCATGTTCTTCACCACTCGCACAAGGCCTACCTACTTCTCAATATTCCTCTTCAAAATTCTGTGACTCGCTATGGTGCTTCCTGGATTCCTCTCAAATTCTAGTACCCACTTGCCTTACTCAGGCTTACTGGTTGAGGGGGAGGATGGTCAGCCTCCTTGTCTAATCTTCGCTGTTTCCTCCCATAGCTGTATTGGCCTCCATCACATTTCTGCACCCCTCAGCTCCTTTCCTGTTCTCTGGTTAGGTCTGGTTCTATGCCTTGATCTTCCCCACACCCACCCACAACTACCTGCCATCCAGCTGTATGTAACTGAGCAGGGTCCACTCATCCATGCACACCACAATCCTGATATGAGCAGAGTGGAATTCAAGAAAAAAGCTGACATGGGATATTGCCACCCATCTTTAAGAGGAGTCCTTAAAGGACCCTGTTACTAAAATGTAAATATAATAGAAAGTGACCTGGTTTGTCATGAACTTTCAGTGCTTTCTGGCTGGATCCCCTCATTTGATCTGTCAGGGCATGGTAATGTTAACTTGCATGTAATACTTCCCCTGAAAGGGGTTAGGAAGCACTGGATTGGAAATGCCTTGTGACCAAATGGGACGTGATGTTGATATGGGTTGTGTAACATGTTGTGATGAGGGAGCCCCTAGGAAAACATATGGAAACAAAGAGAATGTAGCTGGCGGCGTCCGTACTAGGCTTTCTTCCTGGAGACCCGGAGATGGTATGTGGCAGGGTCTAGACCCTGCCTCCATGAGACGAGCTCTGAAGGACAGGTTAGCTCAGCTGACCTTTCATGGACGGTTGGGGAAACATGAGCAGCAAGTTCTACTCAGACTAACAAATCATGATCGTTCTCAAACAATGAGAACTCTCCCTTAGGAATGAACACACTTCTTTCAGGAGTTTCTAGGACGTCGGGGTTGTCTGGTTAACGTCCTTTCCTTAGCACTGATTGTGTGCCCTGGCACAGAGCACGGCTTGTGTGGCTCTCTGATGAAAGACAAAGGAACAGCGGCCAGCATGCGCGTATTCATGCACTATAGCTCTATGTGAGTGCTTGCTGGGTCATGTCTGACTCTTTGTGACCCCATGGACTGTAGCCCTCTAGGCTCCTCTGGCCATGGGATTCTCCAGGCAAAAGTCCTGGGGTCGGTTGCCGTTTCCTCTTCCAGGGGATCTTCCTGACCCAGGGATCGAACCTGAGTCTCCTCTGTTTCCTGCATCACAGGTGGATTCTTTACCACTGAGCCACCTGGGATGCTCTCATAAGACTTTTTAATGAAGTTTTTCCATGTGTGGTTCTTCAGGTTTTTGCCTAGAAAAATGTTCTGGGTTAGTGCAAAACTCAGAATTGTGCATACACTCCATTCTTATGCAAGCAGCCAAACCATGCTTCTGAAATTCACATTAAATTAAAAATGTTCAAACGATGCTATAAAGGAATAATGTAAGTAAGCATAATTTTTCTCCTTACTGAAGTTTCTCTGGCTCCCCTCTTTGTTAATCCCATGAGCCCTTGATGACTATAATCTCCGATAGTGAAGATTTTGTACGTAATTTTTATGACAGCTCATTGTCAGAGCTCATTTTTCCAAATTGCTGTAGCACGAGAGGAAGATGAATGTATTCCCAATGCTTTGACCATGTGTAACAACTTCGCTGGCTTTACACATCTTGCCTGATATATTAGCCCTTGGTCTTTGGTATGACTGGGTCCTTCTTGTTCTTTTTTAAAAATTAATTGTTATTAAAGTCTAGTTGCTTTTCAGTGTTGTGTTTCTATGGTACAGTGAAGTGAATCAGGTACACATACACATATGTCCCCTCTTCCTTGGATTTTCTTCCTATTTAGGTCACCACGGATCACTGAGTAGGTTCTCATTATTTATCTGTCTTGTTCCATCACTACACATGTATCTAGAGTTGATCTTTTGGCTTCACTTCTTCAGTCATTTTACTTTCTAAACTTTACTACAAGTTCCACATGCCTCTATTTTTTAAATACAAAATTAAAGAAATTGGAACATTTTCTTCTTGTGATAACTCAAGACTTAACTTTCATCTATAACATACAGTGGTGTTATATTATCTCAAACATTATATTATCATGTTTTACATTATATTCCTAGTACTTATTTATCTTATAACTATAAGTTGGTACCTTCATCTAATTCCCAACATCTCCACCGCACCCCCTCTCCCCCCAATAATCACAAATCTGAACCTCTTTACTGTGAGTTTGTTTGAAATATAATTGATCTAGAGCACTCTGTGAGTTCCTGTTATATAACACACTGATTTGATATTTTTCTATATGTTTGAAACTTTTTATTAACACATTACTGACCAGGGAATTTTTGCAGAAATTAAGGCCTGTGGCTGGCAATTTGTTATGTCAGTGAATACTGAAACATTTTCAGTCAATAACATTCAGGTAATAAAAGAAGTATAGAGTGAGGTAAATCAGAAAGAGAAAAACGAATATATGTTAATATGTATATATGGAATCTAGAAAAATGGTGCTGATGAACCTGTTTACAAGGCAGGAATAGAGACGCAGATGTGGAGAATGGACTTGTAGACATGGCAGGGGAATGCGAGGGTGGGACAATGAATTGGGAGAGTAGTGTTGAAACATATTCATCACCATGTGTAAAACAGATAGCCAGTGAGAAGTTGCTGGATAAGCCAGGGAGCTCAGCCCGGCGCTCGGTGATGACCCAGAGGAGTAGGATGGTGGGGGGAGAGGTGGGAGGGAGGTTCAAGAGGGAGGAGATATATGTATATTTATGGCTGATTCACGTTGTTGTACGGCAGAAACCAATACAACATTGCAAAGCAATTATCCTCCAATTAAAAATAAATTTTCAAAAGATATATTAATGCCTCTTTAGTCAATAAATTGCTCAATAATAGTAACAATATTTTTTAATAATAACAATCACAAGAACTAACATTTATGGATTGGTTGCTTCATGCCTGATGCAGAGCCAAGAATCTCCACAAAGAAAATAGAGAGGGAATCAAAAAAGAACAGCAGTGAAACCCCACCCCACCCCACACCCACTTGCCTGAAGACTTGATTCTCAGCGCCGCTGTCTTCTTTCCCCTCTCTCCACCTCAGACTCCATCCCCAGCGGCCTTGACCAAGGACTCTGCTATCTCAGTTCCTCCCCTCTCTCCCTCAGCCCCCACCGCCTTGTTGATCTCAAGGCTTCAGGGAAATGAAAAGTAGCTTGTCATCTTGAAAAGGGCTTCTGTCCCTGCTGTGTGGTATGATTGGACACGGCACACTTATTTCCTGCCCCTTATTATCTGGTCCCTTATAGACATCTAAATCTACTGGTTTTCTCTCCGTTTTAAAAAAACGTGGTGTTCTATCATTGTGTCTATTGACACAGATGGCAGAGGGCTTCTCGGATGCCCTTGAATGACTTTGTGATAGTTCTTGCCTCTCCAAGTATCATTTCTCTATGACTTTTGAGGTCAGAACCCTCGTTGGTCAGTGCTTTGGGAACTCAAGTAACCAAAGAATCTCTCCCATGTTCCCGGTGTCCCTTTCTTTCCAAATATACCTGCAGAGCCGTGTATATAGAAAATATTAAACCACGATGAGTGTGTGTGTATGTGTCTGTGTGTGTGTGTGTGTGTGTGTGTGTGCACGCGCATGCTGTCTTTTTGACTCATGGACTGTAGTCAACCAGGTTCTGCTGTCCATGGAATTTTCCAGGCAAGAATGTTGGAGCGGGTTGCCATTTTCTTCTCCGGAAGATCTTCCCGATCCAGGGATCAAACCCGCCTCCAGTTTCTCCTGTATTGGCAGGTGGATTCTTTACCACTAGCACCACCTGGGATGCTTGTATGGTAAACGCCTACATCTTGGTGCTGCTGCTGCTGCTGCTGCTGCTGCTGCTGCTAAGTCGCTTCAGTCGTGTCCGACTGTGTGCGACCCCATAGATGGCAGCCCACCAGGCTCTCCCGTCCCTGGGATTCTCCAGGCAAGAGCACTGGAGTGGGTTGCCATTTCCTTCTCCAATGCATGAAAGTGAAGTCGCTCAGTCGTGTCCGACTCTTCGCAACCCCAAGGACTGCAGCCTACCAGGCTCCTCCATCCATGGGATTTTCCAGGCAAGAGCACTGGAGTGGGGTGCCATTGCCTACATCTTAACTCATTCCTATTGTCTCTCTATAGGTAGCACTGCAGAGTGTAGCTTTAGAGGGTGCATTAGAACCCTCCAGTCTCCACTCCCCACAAATACACAAATAAAATGCCTTTTAAACAACAAGAGTATCCTTGTAGAGGAAATAAACCTCTGAACAAGTCTCCTAACAGCACCCAACCCACCTCCACACCCAGCCAATAAACTGTAGGGCCTAACTGTCCTACTTCACTCTGTGTTTAAATTCTGAAGTCTCTATTAGTTTCTCTTCACTCTTAAGTACAAAGTCGGTTTATATTTCCTTCCAGGGGACCCAGCTGTATTCTGTGATCAGAGTCACCTTTGGTCTATCAATACTTGTTTTTCTCATAAGTTCCCTTCATTTCAGATAATGAGAGGAAAACGTGGGTTTGAAGGATGGAATTTCAGGAATGCATCTGAAGCGGCCTTGAAGGGATGACAAAGAAGGTACAAAGATTTTTCAGGAAGAACACACAGCAAAGGACACAAAAAAGAGTAGGTGAGAATGTGGAATGGGTTGATAGATATACTGAGGTGCACATAAGCGGACAGGGTGGGTAGATAAGGCTCTGAAGGGGGTTTAGACCAGGTAAAGGGAGGAGAAGAAGGTGGCTACGACACAAGGCAGGAGTTTAGCCTTTAATATTCAGGGAGCCATGGGGAAGGTCCAAGATGCATCCAATGTTTGCTGGACTTCTTCAGCAGAGCTCCGGAGGGTCTGAACCTTGCAGTGAGTCTGTTCAGATAGTGACAATCCATGGTGGTGATTGAATTCAGTAAGGACCAGAGCTGGCTTGACAGGCTTTGGGAGGCCGAGGCCTGAAGTTTCAGATCCCACAGGATGTGCTCGCAGGAATTCAGACTTGTGTAAGAAAGCCAAGAGCATTTGTTGACCCTCGTCACTCAAAGCTGAAGAAGTCCTCCGTCAATAGACTCTGCTGGATGCAGGGGCACAAGCTGCCCCCTAGGAGGTGTTCTGTCACTCTGTCTGAGTTTCTGCATTTCTTGGGGCCCCTTTGCTTCTGAGTCCATAATATCCATCTCAGAAAGTTTTCACGGTCCACGATGGCCACCACGGCACCTCCAACCTGCCCACCTTCAGAACCACCGTCATCACCTCCAGGGCCCCTTCCATCATCTTCCAGCAGCACCTACCACGACTTCCCCTCCATGGTTTCCTCCATCTCCACCCCTACCTTCATCACCACCTCCACATCATCACTTTCATTTCCACGACGTTCACCTTCATCAACTTTCCCTCTGCCGCCATCAAAACCTCCACTACCAACTTCCCCTTCACCTCCACCTCTCCACCTCTTTCCCATATCTGTAATGCATTCCAACTAGATGCCAAGCACTGCTCAAGATGATGTAGGTCTAGCAAAGAACAAAGGAGATAAAAATATCTGCCCACACCGAATTTACATAGTAAGGAAGCGTACTCCATTTTCTTGTAATTCCATCAAGGAAGTCACATGGATTTAAGGGGATGAAGTCAACTATTTTAAGTGGTGATGGGTGTGTTCTTTGGGAGTTAAGGCTTGACTCTTTGGTTTATATTATCCTTTATCTTTATTTATTTCTCCCTTTCTCTGCTTCCCTATCTCTGGCCCCGTTTCCCCACATCTGTCATTGCTTGGGGAGTTTTCATTGGCACAAGACACCTAACAGCTGAGTTGGCCGCTTTTGTGGTTACAATTCTTCGCCCAGCAGAGCAGGAGGAAGCTACACCTGACAGGACTCCTTCCAAAGGATTCAGCATCAATTCTGCCCTAGCATCCTCCCCAGAAAAGAGGACCAAATATTCCTGCTGCCCCACAAATGTTCTACCTAAAGATGCTGTCGGGTCTCTCTGCTTCTCCCCCGAGACCCTGGGCCACGAGGACTTTTCTCTCTCAGAGGAGGATTTCTGTGAGACGAGCAATCAGTGACCTTATTTACTTGAAAAAAGAGAGAGAGTCTCAGGTAATGGCAGATAAGTGAGCAAGCAATAAAAAGTCAGCTGGCTTATACTCATTTTGTTTCATCTAATATCAAAGGCTTCCCTTGTAGCTCAGTTGGTAAAGAATCTGCCTGCAATGCAGGAAACCCGGGTTTGATCCCTGGGTCGGGAAGATCCCCTAGAGAAGGAAACGGCAACCCACTCCAGTATTCTTGCCTGGAAAATCTCATGGATACAGGAGCCTGGTGGGCTGCAGCCCATGGGGTTGCAAAGAGTCAGGCACGACTGACTGACTAACACTTACTTACTTAGTATCAAAGGAGAAAAACTGACATAACATTTTTCATAAAACTTTAGATATTTTTTGTCCTTTAATTAAGCGGTATCCTTTGCTCATGGAGGTAATTGAGTACCCAAATAGTGATGTAGTTTAATGAAAATAAGTGACCTCCTAAGAATATATGGTTTGGGACCCAGAAGGTGTCTTAGGAAGCATCAGATCCAGGCCCCTTTTTTTATACAGGACTAAATTGCACTCAGGTGGCCGAGTGGTAAAGAGTTGGCCTGCCAGAGCAAAAGCAGCAAGAGAGGACGGTTCAGTCCCTGGGTCAGGAAGATCCCCTGGAGGAGGAAATGGCAACCTGCTCCAGTATTCTTGCCTGGAGAAGTCTGTGGACAGGAGCCTGGCAAGCAACAGTCCATGGGTCACAAAGAGTCAGACACGCCTGAGCCACTGAGCAAACTGAGGTAAAGAGAAAATGGTCCCGTGATGGAAATGGTGATCACCAGATGGCAGAGTTTGGATGATGTTGACTCCTAGTCTCCCTGCTTTTCTATTAATACAGTGAGGTACTGGAGTGAAGTTGGCTAAAAGTGATTTTTGCCATCCATTCTGGGTCCCCTGACCACAAGCAGGCTGAAGAGGGCAGCTCACATTTTCCCAGCCAGAGCGGGATCTTTGCCAGAGCTTGGAGACCAAGTTCTCTGTGTGCGCACAGTCAGACTTCCCTGAAAACTGCCGAGTGTGGGCACCTTAGGGCCAGACGGCCTGAGGATGAGCAGTCCGCTTGCCCCTCTCCAAACCAGCCTTCTATCAGTAGATTCCTGCAGAAAGGAATCTCTCCAGGCAAATGCAGAACCCCACTGGATGTTCAACAGCCTTTCTAGAGGATAATTAACAATCAGGGGGTCCCTCTTGCTCGGCCCCTGCTTGACCTATATAAGCGTTGCCCAGTTTTGTATTCTTAGCCCACTTTGCCTGATGATTTGGATTTTGTCCCCAGCTCCGATGCCTGACAGGTGATGATCTGGCTACAACCTACCTGTTAAGACATGCACTTAACCTCTGACCTTTAATTTTCTAGCCGCAGGCCAGAGTTATACCCACTCCTAACTACTTCAGAGGTCTCCAGAGAAAAATATGATGAAATCAGCTTGCACTTTACTTAGGAGCGAGGCGCTTGAAATGAAAGCATTTTATAATTCGGAGTGTTCGAGTTTTGCGCCTTCTCAAGAAGCTTGCTTGGTGAAAAAGTATCACCTCATTCTCAGGCTAATTCTGGGCTTATCGCATATTCAGTGTTCCATAAAGGTTGACTTGAAAGCTTTCATTTAAAACCCAATTCATATGAATTAGTGTACTACTCAAAATGTCAGGCTGCTAACAGGACATACATAGCAACTGGAAATTGAAATAAGTGCATTTTAATAGAGCTCAGAATCAGAATTTCCTCTTTCTGTTTGACATAGTATCGCAGTTATAATTGAGGGTAAATTTTTTTTCCTGTTGGCATTTAATGACTTTCCATCCAGAATTATCAATCCACTTGAATTTGTTATACCATTTTTAAGATGTAAAATGCAAAAAAGAGAGAAACATAAAGCTCTTTAATTGTGATAGTAGTATGTAAGATTGTATCATCTAACAGAGGAAGAAAGAATGGATCTAGGATTATTCATTTGATAATTCTTCTACCAAATACCAAGTGTCTTACCTAATTACGGTACAGCATAAGTTATTTTCTCAAGTTTTTATTTCATTTGTGAAAAGCTTTATTTCACTTTTTAAAATTTCTAAAATGTGGTCTAGTTAGTTATTGACAAGCTACTTGGAGAAGTTTCAAGAAATATTAAGTCCCTCCCATAAAGTGAACGCAAGGTTTAAGAAAGCTTGGCTCACTTCAGTATTGGTTTTTCAGAAAGTTGTGGAAATATCAGAGGAATTGCTTGTTCTTCAATTTAGTCTTTTTTGAACACCTGAGTCTAGCTAAAGGGTCTCAAACATAAAATAGGACAGAAGTCAGAAATGCTGTCCAAAAAATCAGGGATCATCTCACTCAGAGTGATGGGGAAGTCAGATTTAGTCTGTAGTTAGTCCTACTCAAGTTTTAATAGACAAGTAGAAATTTCTTTATTACAGATTTTCTAGCAGTAAAGGAATATCAGTCAAAGAATAGTCAACATATAGGTCTCCACATTCTTTCAGAGTGTTACTATTTCTCTTTATATCCAGAAGAGGGCAGTCAGGTTACACGATAGAGACGTAATCACCATTACCCCAGAAAGTGAGGTTTTTTCAATAAATTTCAGTGATCTGAATTAAGTTTTCCTTTAATGCTTTCAAAGGGTATTTAGAATTACCCGAAGATGTTCCCCTTTTTATTAAAAACCTTACCACCTTTGTGAGATGGATGCTTTCACCAAAGGGGTGAAACGCTGGCACGTATTTATATGTACCTTCTACTGCCGCGTGCATTTCTTTCTATTTTTTTCTGTCCCTATCGGCCATCTTCAGTGTTCGACTGGAGGAGGGGGCGAATCTTACACTGTGGACGCGTCTTCTACTTTATAACTTTGTGACGTTTTATAGGTAAAAAGAAACACATCGCACAAGGAAAAGAGCCCTCATCAGCACTTGGGCTGCAATTCAGGAAGAGAGAGCGAATTAGAAAATAGAAGATTCGCAGCAATTGAAAAACAGGTATCTGCCCAGGAAGTTCGAATCCAAAACATTTCCAGCAGCATTTACTTGCTTTGAAGAAAGATAATTACACTTTTACTGGAGCTTTGCGTTAAACAATGTTAGAAGGATGTAACATTTTTTTCCCTCTATACTTTTTATAGAAATATCTTCTATAGGCTTCTAAGTGGAAGTAAGCTAGAGCTGAAGACAAAATATCACAAATATTTCTGCCGCCTTCTTGTCTTCTTCATTAACTATAATGCCAAAGCCTAAGAAGCCATTAATTTTACCAAAGATAGATATATTTGTGAAGAAAGTGTGAATATTTAAGTATCTATGTAATATATTTATTTAAAATAAAATTGATATGAAATAATTTAGTTATAAATATATAAAATATATTCATTTAAAATAAATCCTTAAAATTTATGTACATAAAAGCATATATATGTTATTTGTTATTCAGCTGCTAAGTCGTGTCTGACTCTTGGTAACCACATGGACTGCAGCACACCAGGCTTCCCTGTCCTTCACTGTCTCCCTGAGTTTGCTCAAATTCATGTCCATTGAATTGGTGGTGTTATCTAACCTTCTCATCCTCTGCCACCCTCTTCTTTTGCCTTCAATCTTTCCCAGCATGAATTCATTTTAAAGGGCAGTCTTAATTAAAATGTAAGAAAGAGTTGGTTTTAGGGAACTAATGTCAAAGAAATAGAGCTGCAATAATTAACTGTAATTTTGAGTATTTGTTTTTGTCTATGTTTTAAATGTTCCCTCTGTACTAATGGTGCTTCTAATGCTATTTTTAGATGATTGTGCATGAAACCAATGCTATTATCTGATGCAGAAAGTGTACGCTTGTGTGTGAACCTGTAGGGGTGTGTGTGTGTGCCTGCTCTCAGTTGTGTCTGACTCTTCACAACTCCATGAACTGTAGCCCACGAGGTTCCTCTGTTCATGGAATTTTCCAGGCAAAATTACTGGAGTGGGTTGCCATTTCCTCCTCCAGGGGATCTTCCCAACTTAGAGTTCAAACCCAAGCCTCTTGTGTCTCCTGCATTGCAGGCGGATTTTTTATCAACTGTGCCACTGATCCAGCTATGTAGGTGTATATAGGCTAAACGTATAGCATGGTGTTGTGTTAGTTTCTATCGGCCACTAGCCTGTAAGAGAGCTTTCTCAGCGGCTGTGAAATTCACCAGTCCTGCACACGCTCCTCTGAGGTTTGAGGATTAACTGGGAATCCAGGTGATTTTCTACCTGATCCATGCCCCCACTCCCTCTGCCTCCATTCCTGGAGATTCTGCCTTCAAAAAGAGCTGCCTCTGAAAGTGACCTTGCTCGGCGTGTGCTGATTGGCTAGCGCAGAAAGGCCTTTCCCGGAAGAGGTGCTGCGCATGCCAAGTTTTGCTGTTCCAAAGAGGGGTATGGGATCAGGGTGGGAAGGAGGGGAGAAGGGAGGAAGCGGCTTGCCAAGTCGCTCGGGCCACTTATGAACAAACTTTGGCTTTGTTTCTCAAACCCTTTCTGGTCATACACACACTGTGTCCGGGACTCCATTTGTGTTCTGTGTAAACCTTGGGGAGAGCTGCTTTTAAGAGACTGACTTGGTTTAGAAGATGATTTCCATCAGCCACTTTCAAAAGATATGTACTATTTCAGTACAAAGCTGAAGCCCCGTTAGAGCTGTGCTAGGGATTAAGAAGGCATGTATTTTAATGCGTTATGAATAGGAGTAGCTGATAAAAGAGGCTCTTGTTACCCCTGCTACATTTAAATGTGAAAAGCGGCTGCTTCTAATGGGCCAGGGGTAGGGGAGAGGAGAAGAGATATATTATTTTCATAGGGATTTAATCTTCAGACTACATTGAAACCATAGAATACCACTGGCCATTCACTTATCGGCCACTCTCATCGCACCACATCTGTAAGATTGTGGAGAGGGAGGAAGGAGAAGGACCGGGAGGCAGAGAAAGGGACTGTGTGTTGCGATGAGGCTGGCATTTTCATCTCCATGTATGTTTTGAACCTCAGATCAAAACGCACGCGCGGTAGAGTATTTTCTCTTTCTCGCTTATAAGCATTAACCCTTTCAACTTCTCAAACGCCAGCCAATTAAAGTCCAATGTGACTAAGCTGCCTTCAGAGCATAGGTGTAGCAATGGCCCCCGAGAATAAGATGACCACAGAGATCTCATTAGGAATATGGACCATGTATGTGTGTGTGTGTGTGCCCAAGGATGGCTGTGTGTGTATGTGTGTGTGTGTTAACATGAAAAAGACTGCTCATGCTTCAGACAGCTTGTTTCAGGTAGAATCCAAGAGATGTCATGAATGCAGCAGAGAAAGGATCTTTCTGTAAGTTTTATTGCCACAGGAAGTTGATGGTATAAATAAGGCCTAGGACTGTTAAACTAGCAGATCTTTGCCAAATACTCTCAGTGTTGGGAGAAATATGACTCAAGAATGTATATCCTTTGAGTGGATGAACGAGCAAAAGGGCATCATCTTCTCCCTCCCCAGGTTATCATTTATAACTTGCTTATGTTTATTCTGATGTTGGGCTTAGTGAAATTGGTCACTTAATTGTTTCTGTATGTTTGACCCCTGAGGTTCCTAACAGTAATTCCTAAAAAACCGAGGAGTTTGCTCCCAGATACTATGAAGAAATCTTTTTGATAAGAATTAGACCCATTCCCTACACCCACTTACTTTTTCCAATTTTTCTCAATGTTACCACTCTCAAGAAGTTAAAGGATTAAAAACAAGTCTGGTAGGAATAAATCAGTGGTTCTTGCCTAGTTTATAATTAAGGGTAATTCACATGTACAAGATGGTTTGACAGCTCTAGCCCACTTGCTCAGAAACTTGCATCAGAATGGAACCAACGAGTCGGTTGAAGCTAAAGCACAGCCTCACCGCCCTTGCAGAAGTTTTGCAGGTGGACAGGCTGCAGTCTGCTCTTCCACGGACCAAGAGGGTGAGGAAAGAAGAGGAAGGGAAATTTTACAGCTGCCCTACCACGCATCAGAAAGCCAGGAAAGGGCAGCAAAATGCTTCCAGCTCCCAAGCACAGTCAGTCCTGCTGCCCAGAGACACATGGCACACCTCTCCCGCTGCCCAACTTATACTTTTCATCCAGCAGGAGATATCCTCGGCCTGGGCGTTCCTGCACTCGGGGCTCTGAGTGATGGAGTTCCTGGCAACCTGGCAGCCTGGCAGAGCGGCCTGGCTTGCTGCAGAAAGCCTCTTTGGCCGATTGATCACAGCAAATGTATGTGCCTGACCAGCTCTGGCTCTCATATGGGGCCCGGTGCTAATAAGAGGCTTGCACAAGTGTGATGGGATTCAATCAATATTTTGATTTCCTGAACCAACATCCCTCCACATAAAAAAAGTAAATAAAAGCAAGAGACCAGCCGCATCAGGAACCGCTGCAAAGCAAGTGGAAGAGGGAGACAGAGAGAACGCTGGAGCCAGCCTCACGGGGCCGGGAGAAGTTGAGGAATCGCGACAGCGGCCCATGTGAGCTCAGGGAAAGTTGCCTTTCCCCGGAGGAGCTGCATCTGCTTCTCTGCCGGCTGCCTTAGCCCCGCATCTCTGCTTCTGAGACCTCTGGCTGGCTTTCTTACCCCCTTTCTCCCATCCCGATCCCCACCCCCTTCCTTCTTCCTTTTTTTTTTTTCAAAAAACTTGGCTACGGAACATTAGGTTTGATGAAGGGAAAGCGATTTAACATCTTTTAACTGAGAGAGGTTGATTTTCATTTGAGACCAAATGGCTCATTTTTACCTTTTTCGCTCCTGGAAGAGTGAAAAGTGAGAGGTCAGCCTTGTGTCACCATGGCAACCCACACAGCTCGGGCCAGGAACAGATGAAGGCAGGTGATAATGGCAGGGAAGTTTCTTCCCTGGACTTGGCTTCCCACCCCCCGCCGCGCCCCCCCACCCCCACCCCCACTCGAGGATGTGCCCGGATGTATGAAAACAATGATGCCTTTTAAAAAATGTAAGTATTCAAATATTGCTTCTAAATGGTCTGGCCCAGAGCGCTGACCTCATGCAGGTCTGTGTGGGGTTTTGTTTGCTTGGGATGAAGCCCATCCTAACTAACCCTCATCTGTAGCCAGAAGATCTTGAATTACACCAGCAAGCTCCTGTGAGCCCCACCCTGAGGGAATCTGTCTTTCAGTCAGCATCCACCCACTGTGTTCCGGTAGCCCAAAGCCTTCGTACAGAGAGAATGGGCTTGTGGATGCAGTGAGGAAAGGAAAGAGCCGGACGAACAGAGAGAGTAGCATCGACATAATATATACTACCCTGTGCAAATAGGTAGCCGGTGACACGCTGCTGTGTAACACAGGGAGCCGGGCCTGGCTCTGTGATGACCCAGAGGGGTTTGGGGGGAAGGGAGGGAGCCTTGAGAAGGAGGGGAGATGTGTATAGTAACGGCTGATTTGCGATGTTGTACGGCAGAAACCAACACATTATAAAGCAATTTTCCTCTGATTAAAACACACACACACACACACACACACACACACACACACAGAATCTGGTCCTGTTATTGAAATCTGGTGTCCAGGACCCCAAGCTTGAGCGCATGACACCTTTCACCTTTTCCAAGCTTGTTTGGAAAGAACTTCTTGATCCTATCCCACTCCATGAATGTCCAAGAGGAAAGAGGGAAAAGGAAATCCAAATGACAAATGTGCTAGGAAGGCCAGAGTAAACCCTGCAGGGGTAGCCTGGGCTGGGGCAGGAAGGAATTTCCATGACCTTGGAGCACGGCGACTCAAACGTCCAACACATTTCTCCCACGGCCCTTTACCCCACACACTTGCTGGTAAACAGGGAAACAATGAGGGCGCAAGGGTGCCAGGCACTGGGTTAGGTGCTGTATTTCTTTATTGCCTCTGATCCTTGCAGGGATCTTCCTGAGATGGACAGTTTGATCTCTGTTTTACAGATTAAGAAACTAAAGCTCAGGAAGGCTAAGTGATACTTTCCAGGTGAACTTTCCATCCACGCTCCAGGTGAACTTTCTCTTCAGACTTGTTGATATAATCCAGATGCATGAACAATAAATTCACTTCCAAAGACGGGAGTTTGTGCTTTTTCTCTGTAGTTTGTTCATCTAGATGCAATGAAACTATCTGAAGCCTGCTGAGTTTTCAGTACAATTCTAGATGCTTGAGAAACATAGCAAGATACAGACACTGTTCTCCTAGAAACTGGGATGGAGTGGCTTGAATTCCGGCAGAGTGAACTTGGATAAGAAATTCAGCAGGTCTGAGCTTTGACTTTCTGTCCTGTGAAATACCATTAATATTTATCTCAAGGGCTGAGTGAGCATTCAAAGAGCTGCTTAAAAGAGTTCCACGTTCATGCAAGTGTGTGTTTGTGCCAAATTGTTTCAGTCATGTCTGACTCCATGCGACCCCATGGACTGTAGCCCACCAGGCTCCTCTGTCTATGGAGTTCTCCAGGTAACCCCTGGAATGGGTTGCCATGCCCTCCTCCAGGGGGTCTTCCTGCATCTCTTACGTCTCCTGCTTTGGTACGTGGGTTCTTTACCATTAGTGCCACCTGGGAAGCCCTCAGGCAAGTGGATGCTCAGTAAATATTAACTTTTATCCTCTTTTCATTCCTGGCCTCCTTCTCGCCACTGCCATGGTGTTCTCCTCTGTGCCTGGGGTCAGCCCGGTGGCCTCCCTGCTCTCTGGCCGATGGTTCTTTTTTCTAAACTGCGTTGGCTTCTGGGCAGTCAGATCCCCTTATTAAAGCCCTAGTCCTCTCCAGCGGGCTGGAAAAAGGCTTGCAGGGCGGCAGGGATGGGAGCAAGCAGAAGAGGGTGACCTGCTTTCTAGAGACTTTATGGAAGCTGTCCAAAAGGAGGAGATGGGCTGGTAACTTTGCTCTCTCCATCTCCCCTCTCATCAGCCCTGGGTGTCAGCTACAAGCCCAGGGTGGTGACTTGAAGCTCATCCACGCTGCCCTGCACAGGTGAGGTTCAAAGCCAGCTCTGACTTAACTGGGCTTTATACACCCAAACTGGAGTTGGTCTTGAAGGACCTGACAAAATTGCATGGACTAAAAGGCAAAGGCTCCACTTAAGGAAAAAAAGAGCACAGTGGATCACTAATTTCACTTTAATAGGGTGCAAGCAAATTAAGGAAGCAAAAGTGAAGTCGCTCAGTCGTGTCCGACTCTATGCGACTCCATGCCCATGAGGTTCCTCTGTCCATGGGATTTTCTAGGCAAGAATACTGGAGCGGGTTGCCATTTCCTTCTCCAGGGGATCTTCCCGACTCAAGGATCGAACCCGGGTCTCCCACATTGCAGGCAGACGCTTTACCGTCTGAGCCACCTGGAAATCCCAAGGAAGCAAAGAGAATGCAAAAACTACATAGGCTTGGTTCCATTCTAAGGTGATGCTAAGGGTACTTGACATCAAGAAAATAATGTATTGCCCTGGCACAAAGATCCTTGCTTGAGTTTCCGAGCCCAGTGATAAGCCAGATGCCACCCTGATGCTGTAATACTCAGAGTCAGATTCTTGGTTTCCCTGCCTCCCCTTTTCCCTTCCCCCTTGACTCTCTGCTCCGTTTCCCCTCTGCCCTCCTACTCACCCCTGAACCCCACCTCTCTCCCCAATTCTTCTCCCCCATTTAGGGAGATGTGTGCAGGGCATAAGTGCTGTGAATCACACAAGAAATCAGTCTTTTAGCAGCTTAAAACCTAAGAGGAAAAGTGGAACTGGCACCTACATATGCTAAGACAGAGCACAGGGAACATGAAACTCAAGCATCGTGATGGTTTGCCTTGGGGTTTCAGCTTAATCGTCACTTTCCCTGTGAGGCCTTCTTTGATCTCTTACTAAACTTAGGCCTTCATAGCTCTTTATCACCTTTTGGTGCTGGGTTTTTATTCGGATTATTTGTTTACTGTCTGCTCCTTCTATCCTATATTCTGAGGATATAGGTCCTCAGAGGGCAGATGTTACCACAAGGCTTCCTCAGGAAGATATGGAAACTTGGGTCTCAGAGGGAAAGTCAGTGCTTTAAGGAAGGGAGCAGAGAGTGAAAATACCTAGGCGTAGGAAGAGGGAGGTGTCTGTCTGTCTCTCTGGCAGAGCATAACATGAAGGAGACTTCAGGCTGGTGCCAGGAATGTCCCTGTGGGCTCAAATACTGGAGTTCCATGAGCAGGGGCTGCAGAGGTCAGGTGGGTGAGAATTCAGATTAGGAGGAATAAAGCTCCATGTCATATTTTTGAAGCCAAAGGAATGTATTGAAACGATAAATGTTTTAAAACTGAAGGAGAGCTAAAACAATTTGTCATGGAATATTATTCATCCGTTTAACAAATGCTGGTTGAACGCCAGCCATATGCCAGCCACCATTCAAGGCTCGGAGGATAGGCCATGAGCAGACAGGCCCAGGCATGAGATGGAGCTGATAATCTGTTGATGAGAAACAGGCAATACACACACAGCGAAGCCAATGGGCAGCAAGTCAGCAAACAGTGTGGCCGTTTCAGATAATGAGTGGGCAAGGGTTGCAGGAGATGGGCAGAGCAACAGGTACAGAGGGTGGTGCCTTCTCAGCAGCAAAGAGGCAAGTGAGGTTTATCTCCATTTAGAGGGGAGAGGTTGGAGGGTCTTACACAGAGGAGGGGCAATGATGCAATTTACCGAAAAAAGATCGTATTGCTTGCTCTGTGCAGAATGGGCTTTGGAGGGGTCGAGGGCAAGGACAGAGGTGGGAAGCCAATTGAGGGAAATGGTCCGGGCCAGAGGCTGAGGGGGTGCGGATGCATGCAGACGTGTGGGCTGAGGATTAGCTCTAGATAAGATAAAAACATCACTCAAGACATAAGTAACACCATTCAGGATATAAGGGAAAAAGAGAATCATGAAAGATGCCTCAATTTGGGGCAGTGTTATTGAATGGATTGTGGTATCAATTTATTAGATTGGCAGACTTGGGAGAAGTACATTTTTAGTGGAGTGACTTGAGACTTCTGTACGAATATGTGAAATCTGGCTGTAAAAACTATACCTACAAAGACTTCATAATATAACACATAGGAGTTATTTTTATTATGTGTGCTCAGTTGCTCAGTTGTGTCCAGCTCTTTGCAACTCCATGAACTGTAATCCACCAGGCTCCTCTGTCCATGGAATTTTCCAGGCGTGAATACTGAAGTGGGTTGCCATTTCCTACTCCAGGGTATCTTCCCCCACCCAGGGATCAAATACGCGTCTTTTGCAACTCCTGCAGTGGGAGGTGAATTCTTCACCACTCAGACACCTGGCAAGCCTTTCCTTTTTTTTCTTTGTAAAAATGTACAAAATGAAATTACCTATGAAGTATCTCTTCAATATTATATATTACTAGAAAAGATAAAGGGAACATTATTAAAGGATATTATTCTTATTTTTGTAGATGACTTTTGTAGCAGTTACACTCTTTAGTACATTCTCTGTATTCACATTTTTTTTTTGCATTAAGCAGTATTAATTTTATGAGCCAAAAAAATGTTTGTCATCACAGAAGATAATTTAGCTTCACTATCTGACTCTGGGAAATAGATGGGGAAACAGTGGAAACAGCGTCAGACTTTATTTTGGGGGGCTCGAAAATCACTGCAGATGGTGACTGCAGCCATGAAATTAAAAGACACTTACTCCTTGGAAGAAAAGTTACGACCAGCCTAGATAGCATATTGAAAAGCAGAAACATTACATTGCCAACAAAGGTCGGTCTAGTCAAGGCTATGGTTTTTCCAGTGGTCATGTATGGATATGAGAGTTGGACTGTGAAGAAAGCTGAACACCGAAGAATTGATGCTTTTGAACTGTGGTGTTGGAGAAGACTCCTGAGAGTCTCTTAGACTGCAAGAAGATCCAACCAGTCCATTCTAAAGGAGATCAGCCCTGGGTGTTCATTGGAAGGAATGATGCTAAAGCTGAAACTCCAGTACTTTGGCCACCTCATGTGAAGGGTTGACTCATTGGAAAAGACTCTGATGCCAGGAGGGATTGGGGGCAGGAGGAGAAGGGGACGACAGAGGATGAGATGGCTGGATGGCATCACCGACTCAATGGATGTGAATCTGAGTGAACTCCGGGAGTTGGTGATGGACAGGGAGGCCTGGCGTGCTACGATTCATGGGGTCGCAGAGTCGGACACGACTGAGTGAGTGGACTGAACTGAACTGAACTGAACTGATCTGACTCTTAATTGGTTTCATTTGGCTTTAGACCATTTCCTAGGGAATATATTAACAAAACAAACCTGAAAGATAAAGAAATAGACAGTGAGTAGTTATACTATATAATGAATGAGTCACATATCAGAGAGATGTTCTGAAAGGTACTTCTGGAGAGACCTGAAGTCAGCATAACACTCTAGAGAAAACATCAGAGGCTAGCAAGGCTATAAGTTCCGTCACCATTATCATCCATAAATGTGCTACCCACCAGGGAACTCTTGAATAAGGCAGACTCGGGATCTCCTGGGATAGAACCACATGACCCCGTGGCTGTTTGAGGAAGGATGCACTGATGGTTGATACAGGGCTCTTGAAGCTGAGCTCACAGCCTTAACACTGCTCCAGGAAGCCATTACTAATTGAATCCATAAGAGGGCATTTGGGCCTCCCAGGTGGCATTGTGGTAAAGAGTCCACCTGCCAGTGAAGGAGGCACGGGAGATGCGGGCTCGATTCCTGGGTTGGGAAGATCCCCTGGAGTAGGAAATGGCGACCCACTCCAGTATTCTTACCTGGAAAATTCCACGGACAAGAGCAGCCCAGCACGCTGAATTCCATGGAGTTGCAAAGAGTCAGACATGACTGAGCACACCTGCACACAAGAGGGTGTTTATCTCATTACCAAAGTTGGGAAGCCACTGTTCTTCTTAACAAGCCTTAGTCTTCTTCCATTTGAGATTTTAGAGTCGCACTAGCAATGGCGCCCCACTCCAGTACTCTTGCCTGGAAAATCCCATGGACGGAGGAGCCTGGTGGGCTGCAGTCTGTGGGGTCTCGAAGAGTTGGACACGACTGTGTGACTTCACTTTCACTTTTCACTTTCATGCATTGGAGAAGGAAATGGCAACCCACTCCAGTGTTCTTGCCTGGAGAATCCCAGGGACAGGGGAGCCTGGTGGGCTACCATCTATGGGGTCACACAGAGTCGGACACGACTGAAGTGACTTAGTAGTAGTAGCAGTAGCAAAATACCTTACCTTTCCTGTTTCCTGCAGCAGCTAATATATCCTATATATCATCTCTGTTCTCAGGGACTTAATTCCTTCTAACACACAGGCTTGTTTTTCAGATGGGAATGGAAACACTAAAGAACAGTGTCCTGTAAATGACGTATGGTGATGGTAGATGAAAGCAAGACATGCCAATTTTGGCTAGCTAAAAATAGACTGCTTTCAGGAAGGCTTTGGCAATTATTTCTATTCAAATAAATCTAGCTGAAGAACTTTTCAAAACTCTATGGGAAACAGCAGAGTAGAGATGAGGGAGCTGGGAGAACAGAGTTGAAACCTGGTTCCGTTCTTCTGCTTCTTGAAGTCACTTGGAAGATGAGTTTTTGTTTTGTTTTGTGTTTTTGAGCTTCAGAGTATGTGAAGTAAGTTGGGGCTGCCACTACCCAGGTTATCTATCTTACAGTGTTAATAGGAGGATCCAATGAAACAGGTTGTAATAAAGGACTTTGTAAACCCTATGAAGTAAATATAAATGTGATGTATGGTCAGAGCTTTAGGCAACAATGGCTATTATTGGAAACCTCAAAACTTGTGATACAGAATGGTGGGCTGTCAAAGTACTGATAAATTGTTTCTTCTTTCTTCTCGTACTCCTTCTTATTCTGTCTTAGTTTAATTTCCAAGTTAAATTGTGTGATCATTGTTGTGGGATAGTACCAGTTTTTATACCTCATTAAAGCATTTTGAAAGCTGATGAATAAGAGATGTTCAATCCCAAAACTTCATTGGAAAGACTGATCCTGAAGCTCCAACTCTTTGGCCACCTGATGAGAAGAGATGACTCACTGGGAAAGACTCTGATTCTGGGAAAGATTAAGGGTAAGAGGAGAAGGGAGTGACAGAGGATGAAATGGTTGGATGGCATTCCTGACTCAGTGGACATGAGTCTGAGCAAACTCTTGGAAATAGTGTAGGACAAGGAAGCTGGTGTGCTGCAGTTCATGGGATCACAAAGAGTCCGGCATGACTTAGTAACTGAACAAAAACAAACCCCAAATCTAGGTCAGGAAAACCAATGATCTTCAAGTGCTACCTTCTCTTTAAACTCTTCCTAATTGACTTTAAAATCTTATTTCTTCCTTTTTTGACTTTCCATAGCAATTTTTTAAAAAAACCTGTACTTGATATGTTATTATTTTACCTTTTCCGAAGCTTCCTTCCCATTTGATTTTTGGTTGTTCGGAAAGAGATAACCATCTATCTCATTTCTCTATATCTTTACTGCCAGACACATAATAGGATTATGTATCAAATTAGTCAATTGAGTTCATTTTAAAGAACAGTTGTCAAGAACCTGAAATTTGCTCAGTTCTGTTCTGCTGCTGCTGCTGAGTCGCTTCAGTCGTGTCTGACTCTGTGCGACCCCATAGACGGCAGCCCACCAGGCTACCCCGTCCCTGGGATTCTCCAGGCAAGAACACTGGAGTGGGTTGCCATTTCCTTCTCCAATGCATGAAAGTGAAAAGTGAAAGTGAAGTTGCTCAGTCGTGTCTGACTCTTCGTGACCCCATGGACTGCAGCCCACCAGGCTCCTCCATCCATGGGATCTTCCAGGCAAGAGTACTGGAGTGGGTTGCCATTGCCTTCTCCAGAGTTGTGTTCTAGTAGAGTGGAAATAGTGTCTCTGAGGCTACACAGAGATCTTTTCAGAAATAGAGCATTCATAAGAAGAATTTTGAGAGTTTCCTGAATTCCACAGGAAATTAGGTTTTAGTTTTAGAAAACTAAATCATAATTTAATTTTCAGTTTCTCAGAAATAAAATATGAAAGGCTATGGATCAATCACCTCCTCCATATCAAGCCAAAGACAACACTCAGCGCAAAACTGGTCAAAGGGAAACTTGCTACCTTCTATCTCCACCTGCCGCGGCCAGCACAAGCAAGAGTCGCACCTGCACAGGGAGAGAACGGAGCGTCCCCGCTAAGAAAAATAAGAGAGAGACAAAAGATGGGGTTGAGAGGATCAGACCAAAATGGCTGATGCCTTCCTTTATTGTGCTGCAGTATATATAGGATAAAGTACGTGACTTCTGACATTCACAAGATTGTTCTTAATCTCCAAATACAATCACAAGACCCTTACCGTTGTGTACATCACAAATAGATAATCTATCTTCTATCAATAAGCTAATCTATCTTCTATGAAATGTTGCAAGAACCAAACGTCCTGGAGCCTTAAGGGTAATAAATTCTTCAGGGGGGCGGGACAGGGAGCTTAGGAACATGTCCTAGGGCTCTGCATAACGCCGAGCAGCTCCCAAGACTTAACCCTTCACGGGCAGTCCCCCGCATCCACCAAGCCCATCTTAATAGTTCCAAGTTTGGAATGACTTTCCAGGAGATATTAGGGTTTGACTGGACCCTCTCTGTGTTTCTGTGCCGGGTACTTTGGGGACTTTGGTTTGGAACCAGTCTTTCTTTCTGACTTTGGCCTTTCTGTGTCTTTCTCAGAGCCTCAATGTCCCTGTGTCCATGGTTTGTTTGGCTACCTTGGAGCCAGGACAGGACAATACGAGAAACAGCAACTAACCTAGAATTGCTTATCTGACTGATCAAGGGACTCTTAAGCTAGTCATCTTTCCCACATTCCCGCATTAGATTCCAGACAGTGCTAAGGAGCTGGCTGACCTTTCACAACATAATTTATTATGCTTCCCATTGCCCTTCCTCCTCCCAATTCCTGGGAGATTTGGGGACTGTGCCTCTGTCCCTACAGTGTTCTCCTCTGCCATCAGCCTTGCCCCATGAAAGGGCAATGGCCTGTCTTAGTCCTGAGTTTTGAAAATCAGGAAGGGAAGGCTTATTCTCATGTCTCTTCCTCTTTTCTCTAGAGCCAATTTTATGCCATGCATATTCAAGACGCTCAATATATGTTTGCTGAAAAAATAAATCCTTGCAACCAAAGGTAATCCGTTCTTCCTCTCACACTGTCATGCTTCACCGTTCTGCCTCTTTCTTAAATCTTAGACATTTAAAACAGATTTTCAGACTTTTGTCTGCCTGGTATCAGAGTCCTGTCTTTCTCATGCACATGGAGAGAAAGTTGCCTGGGAGTAGATTCCAACTCTATTTACTTTTAAAAATAAACAATTAATTATTGGCTGCATTGAGACTCTGTTGCAGCTCTTGGTTGCAACACAGGCACTTTGCTATTGCACGGGGGCTTTTCTCTAGCTGCGACAAGCCAGGGCTACCCTCTAGCTCTGGTGTGAGGGCTTCTTGTTGTGATGGCTTCTCTTGTGGAGCACGGGCTCTAGGGCATGTGGGCTTCAGGAGTTGTGGCTCACAGGCCTGCTAACCTCACAGCATGTGGGATGTTCCTGGACCAGGGATCAAACCCATGTCTCCTGCATTGGCAGGCAGATTCCCAACCACTGGACCACTATCTACTTTTTTACATGAAAATCGTAATCTTTTTCTCAACAGATCATTATGAAGCTTTCTGCACACATCAGAAGTATAGAGAAGCCCGAGACAGTGGAAAATAAGATAGACGCAGCATTCTAGCCCTCAAGGACTATAAAATCTACTAGAAGAGAGCTGGGCTGCAGTAGAAAATGAAAGTTCCGAGAGTGAGATGCAGTTAGGAATCCGCGGGAGAACCAAGTCTTGCCTTCATTCATTCAGTATTTCCACAGAGCCTGTGTGTGTGCTCAGCTGCTTCAGTGGTGTCCACCTCTTTGCGCCAGGCTCCTCTGTCCATGGGATTCTCCAGGCAAGAATATTGGAGTGGGTTGCCATGCCCTCCTCCAGGGAATTCTTCCAACCCAGGAATCAAACCCACATCTCCTGTGTCTCCTGCATTGCAGAAGGATTCTTTATCCCCTGAGCAACTCAGGAAGCCCACCAAAGATCCTTTGTTTAGCCAATCATGGTGTCAGATGGGTGCTTTCCAGAAAGTTTGGCATAGTGTCTGACTTTCTGGTGTGTACAATAGAGAAGAGATAGGTAGCTATGTCCACGTTACTTAATGATATGTAATATATTTTAGTCCTGAACACATGCAACCGTTGTGCTAAAATACCAAAATTAAAAAAAAAAAAATGAAGAAAGATATCCGAGTTTTTACAGAAACAATGGATTTGCCATGGAGACCGGAAGGGCCAGATGGTGAATGCTAGTGGGTCTTACTAAAGGTGTTAAGACATGATCCTTTGAACAAGGGGGAGACAAATGATGATTTCTAAGAGGGGAAATGATCAGATTTGTGTTTTGGATAGATGGCTCTGGTGGCAGAGTAAGATGGATGGGGTGGGGGAGAGAAACTCACAGCAGTCAGCAGTTTGAAGGTGGTTCCAATTGTCTAGGCTTCCAAAACGTGTTTGTTGTTAAATAAACAAATGTCAGAAGACCCCGCTGGGCACTGAGTCCCCTGAGGGTGGAGCCATTTGAGCGTTGGGTTTGCATCTTTGCCCTGGCTCCCCCCTTTGTGCCTGGTGTCCCACAGAGGAAGTCCCTGAAGGCCAATAAGCTCCATGCCCAGAGGCACTCTGTTAGTGGCCTTTTCCAAAGATAAAATGTAGTTCAACATTCCAGGATGATTAGATAAATTTGTAAATATAATCAAAACATGTTTTTCTTTGGTTTCCAAGATAGAATCAGAAAAATAATGCTCAAGGGGGAAAAAAAAAAATCTGTTCTTTTTTCTGCTTCTGGGCCAATGAACTTAGAATCAAGACACTTAGAGGGAAATTATGCAGCCATTTTCATTCCCCAAGGCCTTGGGCCATGAAAAAGCACAGATATATCAGGCCAGACTGGCCACATAGGTTACAATTAGGAACACCCTTGGCTGTTAGAAAAAGGGGTTAATCTTCTTCCACTCTGAGAGCTAGAAAACATTCCTAAAGAGACTTGACAAGTCAGGTATCTTGAGAATTGTCTTACTTTTCAAGACATATACTGCTTTGAAGCTGATTCCAATTTGTTAGAATGATTCTAGGTTCACCTTGATGCAGATTAGAATACCTGGAATGATATGACCTGGCCCCCTCAGGCTTCTTCTGTAAACCATGATTTCTTAACACTGATGCCAAAAACTTGGCCTCTGTGCATAGGTGCTGAATCAAATTTCAGAGACAGAGCTTTGAGTGAAGTAGAAAACGATAGCTTTATTGTTTTGCCAGGCAAAGGTGGACACAGTGGACTTGTGCCTCTCAGATTCCTGTGTTGTGACCTGGGGGGCTTTGGTGAGGAGTTTAACAGCAATGGCTCAAGGGTGGGGTTGAGGGTTGTTGATAAGGATCAGGGTGTGTCCTGGGCCCACACTCCTTTAATCTGGGCTCAGATGGTCTCCTGATGCTTCTCCGCTTCTCAAGGTTATCAAACTGTGACCTTCTCTGGAATGAAGACTGTGTCTTCAAGTAGCCAACATCTTCCCTTTGTTGGGAGTTTTAGCTTTGCTATGTGTAGCCCTTGAGGTGAAACTAGGACCCTGCCCCAAGGCTGCCTTATTGTTTCCTTACTGCTCCTCCCTTGCTCTACATCCCCTCACTTCTCTGATCACCAAGTATTTGAACCTGCCCTTTGGAACTCAGAGAGGGTCAGGAACTGGGGACACAGAAAGGCTTTTGTGCCCAGGAGCCCCATAGTGTCCTGCTTAGTTGCAACATCAAAAGTCCAAGGGCCATGATTGTGACCTTGACACCTGGAGGTTGATACATTTACTTTAAAAGACCTAGCTCCTCGTATGGAGTTGGCAAGTTGAACTGATGTGAAGGATGGAAGCAAAACAGAAAGCAAATGGTTTGCTTCTGATAACAAGACTGTCAAGTGCTTTTCAGGGATAATTGAATTGATTTTTCACGACAATCGCAGAGATTTTTGCTGCTATAATCTTTTTTTTTTTTCTTACAGTGGAGGATACTGAAGATGGTAAAAATACATGATCATTCCTGTAGTTTATCTGAAGAGCCAGGATTAGGACTCAGATGATCTGACTCTACCAAAGTTAGGTTACAAGAGCAAGTTACCCTCTAATGTATAGGAAACTGTCATATTGCTTGGGTTGTAGCTAGTTGAACTATATCAGGAGATGAGACTTAGGGATGGTAGAAGGGGAATCAAGGATATGACTATTGGAGGAACATTTCCTGCTCTTCATTAAGCATAATTATATTGACAAATGGATACAAGGCAAAAGGCTGGAATGATTTCAAACAGCAGTGCTGTGCACAGCCACAGAATCCAGAATATTTTCATAAAAGCCATAAAATACCATACTAATGATCAGAGTTCTTTCCAGAATTAGTAAAGTGTTCTTTTGGCAAAACATTTAAAAGTGTTGAAAAATCATTTAGGAATCTGCTGCAGAATGCAAATGAAATTCAGGTGGCAACTTTGACCTTGAGGGTCTCTCACTTGGGCTGAATTAGATTCCATGCTGTAGAATTTCCCTTCAGTTCAGTTTAGTTCAGTCGCTGGGTCATGTCCGACTCTTTGCGACCCCATGAACCGCAGCACGCCAGGCCTCCCTGTCCATCACCAACTCCCAGAATCCACCCAAACCCATGTCCATTGAGTCGGCGATGCCATCCAACCATCTCATCCTCTGTCGTCCCCTTATCCTCTTGCCCTCAATTAAAGAAACAAGGTGCAAGGTGAAATCTTAGGTTTTATTTTTGGGCTCTAGAACTGGGTCCACAGACCTTTTCTGTGAATGGCCAGAGAGTAAACGTCTCAGGTTTTGCAGTCCACTGGGTGCCTGGTGTGACCACTCGGTTCTGTCTGCTGTTGTGGCATGAAAGCAGCCGTAGGTACTACATAAAAGGATGGCCCAGGATGTATTCCAATAATACTTGACTCAAACACCTAGTCAGCAGGATTTAGCTTGCAGGCAGTCCACAGTTGTTTCCCAAACTCAGCTCTAGACCACATTAAGGTGGGATCAGAAAAGAATTAACCATTCACTCAACAAGTACTTAGTAAGTGCCCAATGTCCAGTACATGCCCCAGGGAAGCTCACAGTCGACCTAGAGAACAGACACTGAAGAAACTAAATACAATGAAGTTCAGGATGCTGTAGGAATGCAAAAGAGTGGGATGATAAATCCTCCTGCGGAAGTTGGAGAAGGTGTCTCAGAGCGGGTATCATTTTATCAAGACCAATCCTTACTCCTTTCCTCATCCTGGGAAGACATCTTTAACCTATTTCTGCACCAATTCCAGACAGAGCATCTTTACTCCACTGAGCACAGAAGCTCAGAAATCAACAGTACTAAATGACATTGCTTTTACCCTGTGAAATGTAACTTATTTTCATGCCTCTCTTAAAGGATGAATAGAAACTCCCCCCTCTGACTCTTCTGCACCTCCCTACTCTCTCCTGCAAAGAAGCAAGGTACTAGATAAGACCGAGGGGAGGAACACAAGGCAAGGACAGGCACAGTGTTCAAAAGAAGAGCAAAGAGTCATTGAAAAGGGGGCGAGGAATTCAGAGGAGAGAAGGGGCTGAAGGAAAAGGTGAACTTGGGGGCTGCAATCAGGTCATGAGGAATCTCAGCGTCACACTCAGGCTTCTGATGTATTTCATCAAGGTTGTGTTGCGGTCCGACTTATATTTTAGAATATCTGTCATGGTCTGTGCATGGGTTGGAAAAAATTTTCTAGATATGAGGCAGAATGAGAGGGGAATAAAGCTTATTAAAGTGGGAGATGCTGTTAGAACAGTGGGTCAGCTCAAGGGAGAGCTGACCCCTTTCATGGGTTAGCAGCTAACTTTTATAGACTCTGCCACCTGGGAACCCCTTTATAGCCTCAAAACAGAGAAAATTCCTACTGGAAGCATGGCATTAGGTGATTAGTTAGGGTGCAATAGGATGGGTATTTTAGCGTGTGTGTGTGTGTGTGTGTGTGTGTGTGTGTGTGTGTGTGAGTGTGTGTGTATGTTCATGTGTGCTCAGTGGTGTCCGACTCTTTGAGACCCCATGAATGTAGCCCACCAGGCTCCTCTGTCCATAGAGTTTTCCAGGCAAGAACACTGGAGTGAGTTGCCATTTCCTACTCCAGGGGTTCTTCCTGACCCAGGGATCGAACTTGTGTCTCTTGTGTCTCCCGCAGGTGGATTCTTTATCACTGGTGCCCCCTTGGAAGCCTTTACATAATATGGGGCTTCAGTTTAGATCAGAAGGCTCATGGCAACAGTTGCTGTGGGGGTTGACCAGTTCCAGAGATTTTTGTCCTTTGACTTTAGTATAGGACTCCACACCTGTGCCCTTGGCATAGGGCTCCACAATAGTGATATGAATTCTGGATTGAAAGGGAAAGTTGAGGGAAGAAGTGGGAAAGTGAGCGGCAAGGAGAGATTGTTTAAAAGCTGTTGAAAAAAATCCATGAGAAATAAATATCTTAAGATATCTATCCTAAGACATTGGCCATCAGAATGAAACCCCTGAAGAGAGAATAGGTTCAATTTTGCATTAAAGCTGCAAAATTTGCAGTTCTTGGTTATCAAGTTGGATGTGGATTTAAGAGGAAAGGAAGAGACTAGGATAACGTTCCAACCTTAGATCATGAGTGGCCTCTGTCCTGCAAGGAAAGACCAGATACCCATTGAGTAAGAAATGTAATCAAGCCAACACGCCCAATGTCCTAATTTAAATAAAAGCTTGAAAAATCTGTGCAAAGTAGGGAATTTTGGGAAATGGGGAACATCAGCCTTAGATGTTGGGGAAAACCTCAGCTGATTTTAATTTTTAATTCCCACTGCTTTATACCACAACCATAGAATAGAATCCGATGTTGCATGCCTCCAGTTAGCTCATTAGCAGTGAAGGATCTGATCTTTACGAGAAAAATTGGGAAATTCACCACAGATGGGAGTGTCTTGATTGCTTGGTGAGGCTGTGACTGCACAGTCAGCAACAGGTGCTGTTGCTTCTGTAGAACTGTGTGCTTCCAAAGACAAGCTGAGACTCCAAAATGGTTGGTGAATAACAATTTACACTGATTGCAAAACCCTGATCTTGTTTTTCTCAAATTTCCCTCTTTTGTTGAGCAAGTGGAGGTACTATTTCTTACTCAACCTCTTTTACACATGCACTTGTGAATTTTTTTCTGCACTGAAGGTTCTATCTCCCACCATATCTTTTTACTCTTTTCTCATCTGATGGGCTTGATAATGTGCAGTTCTAACAACAATGAAGAAAGAATATTTTCCCAGAGAAACACTGGCAACATAAGACGGTTATCTTTAATAATCTGGAAGTGCCTAATTTTCCACTTTGGGGAAAAAAAGGCCAATAGAAATCTCTATATTTTTACTTGTAGGAAGCTAATGACAAATTCAGAGAGTGTAAAAAGATGGAGTGACAAGTAATGGCCCATCTTGTATATATGAATGTGTCTATTGAGAGCATTTTAAGCTTTAAAAATGTGAATAGAGGTTGAGGTTACATGAACCGAGTACAGAATATGCTAGGTGAGTTAAAGAGAGATATCAGGCTTTTGTTAGTTTATAGGGGCAGCTGCTAAATAGAGTAATATTGTTCCTCTTCCTTGAAGAATGCCCGTGAAATACAATAACTCTCAAGAAGGACCATCTCTCTTGGATTTGTAGGGGAAGAAGAATTCATTTGTAGTTCACTTTTAATAGTCTATCCAAGATGTGCTTTTCTCACATATAAAACTTAGTTCTTATGTTTATTTTTGGCATCATATTCCTCAGAAGAGTTTGATGACCATGTTAACTGAAGCTCTGAAAGTATATATCATGCATAAAAGCTTGGACAAAAATATTTTAAGCTATTTTAAAGTCAGCCTCCAACTAAGATAATTGACAAGCAGCTCCATATACTTTGTTAAACCTTCCAGAAATGTCTTTTCTTTAAACTTTGGTTCAGTACTGATGAATAAAGTAGTCTTGGAAGAATTTATTTAATCTCTCCTTATCTCAATTTCTCACCTATAAATGGAGATGATCTTAGTATCTACCTTGCAAGATTCTCAGAAGCAGAGGAAAATATATTTTAAATGAACATAGTACCCGATAGTAAGCAAGCAACAAATAGTAGCCATGATCATGTTCATGGTTCTTGTGATTAAAACAACAATGAAATTTAACATTTAAACAACAATGAAATCAATAGTATCTACAGACCTCCCGAGGCTTGGTAAGTGTCTTAATAGTTTACTACTATCTTGTGGAATCATATGTGTTTTTGGAGGATACAGAGCTAAATGAACAATGACCACTTTAAATTTTAAAAAAGGAATAATGCTCTTATTCTTTGCTGCTGACCTTTTTCTCCAATGACCTCTTTACCTCCTCATTTTCCACTTAGACCCATTAGTGGGGTGTGCTGCAATATGTTGCTTGTCATCTGTTTCAAAGACACAGCGATAGGATACAGGTAGACCAGATGGATAAACCTAGTGTGACTAATTATTGTGTATTTGCCTTTAATTATTATCATTTATTACCGGAGGAAAGACAATAGAGGTTCTCTGACTTAGGAGAAACTGTTGGCAGCAGGGAAGTTTTTCTTGCAACATTATTGAGCACAATCAAAGTTTTCATTGTTGGTGAAAAGAAAAAAAACAATACACATAGGATAAATAAATGGATAGGTAGATAGGTGAGATTTTGTTTGCTTTAACATTTAATCTAGTTGGTTTCAATAATATCTGACTTTAACTTTTAAAGATTATTCCAGAGAATTTTTTGGATATTGGCCCTGCAGTTCTTTTTCTAAGTTCTTCTCAGAATAGTACATCAAACAATTAGATCAACAAATGTGTTATGTTGACTGAGGTTTAGGAGAGGAATTTGAACTTGAAATCATCTCCAGATTTTAAAAGATAGACATTCCCATAAAAGTCTCTAGTTATTTCTATTTTTATTTTTTTATTAAGAACTAGTATTTTAAAAACAGTTTTACTTGTATTAGAATTGCAATCATGGGAGAGATGATCTTAAAAGCATGAAAGTTTCCCCCCACCCCACCAAGATTAAGACCTTTTTTCATAAAATAAACCATTTTATGGGAAACTTCTAGGGGGAAAGTTTGTACTCCAGTAAATTTCTTATTTAGACAAGAATATGCATTATAAAGGAGCCGAAAATCAGCATAAGTGGTTTGACACATTGACATACCAAAACTCCAAAACAGCTGTGACTTCTCTGTTATGGGATAATATGTTAAAATAAATCTAAACAAGAAAATGCTCTGTAATATTATGGGACTTGCATTTTGTAAAGATATTCTTATTCTTTTAACTTTGTAAAGAAGTCTGTTCTAGAGAAACATCTGTGCCAAGGAGTTTTAAAACAGTGAAGCATCCTTTAATAATAAATTATAGTTAAGGTTAATCCTTCAAAAGACTTTTGAGTCTGTATCTTTCCTTTTCTATTAATGATTCTAGGATCATGTGACTACAGGTATAAAGATGGGAGTTTTGAGGCTTTCAATAAGAGATGAAAAGTAGATGCTGAAGCTAGAGTAGCTGCCTTTGAAATAAAATAATAGCAGTGGAGCCAGAAGCTGAGATGAAGTACAGTACCACCATAGAATAGCCCAGTACATCTGCTGGGTAGGAGGGAGATGAGCCCACTTCTAAGGAGGGTGGGCACGTGCCCCTGAATGCCCCAGTACATTTTTTTCTTAGCGTTTATTGTTTGGGACTTCCCAATATCATTTTCCATTTCTGAAGAACTCTTTTATTTCCTCTTCTTCCTCTATGGAAATAGTCTTCTTTTAGCCAAAGGGCATAATTAGAATAAATGGAGGCTTTTGTCCTAGATTGTGAATCTTGGGTAGAGGGATACAAAAACTGAAAGTAATTGGGCTTCATTGCATCCTGATCATACTGTGTGAGCTTCAGAACTCTGATTGTGGCTCATGCTTCCTAGCTTATGAGACTGCCTTATGTCACAAAAATATATACACCTTCTTCTAATAGCAGCCACATCTGAGGTCCCTTGGATTATGAGGAGATCAAACCAGTTAATCCTAAAGGAAACCAACCCTGAATATCCATTGGAAGGACTGAAGCTGAATCTCCAATCCTTCAGCCACCTGATGAAAAGAGCCAACTCATTAGAAAAGACCTTGCTGCTGGGAAAGACTCAGGGCAGGAGGAGGAGGGGATGACAGAAGATGAGATGGTTGTGTGGTATCGTTGACTCAGTGGACATGAGTTTGAGCAAACTGTGGGAGATAGTGAAAGGCAGGGAAGCCTGGCGTGCTGCAGTCCATGGGGTCACAAAGAGTCGGACATGATTTAGCAACTGAACAACAGCAACAGCATCTGAGGTATACTTGCCTCTCCAACCTCATTTTGAATCCTTGATGGTCTTTCAATAAACTCCGTCCCTTGGATTAACTAGAATTAGCTTCACTTCCTTGCAACTAAAGCACCTTACAAATAACACTGTGCAATTGTACATAGTTTTTTCAAAGTCCACTCATTATGCTTTTTTTTAAATTTAAAATATCCAAGTTATACTGTATTTCTGGGCCCCCAATGGATTAGGGTCAACAGAAGCTCATCAGGTGATTTGGACATTAATTGTGGTTACTATAATAGTAAGAGGTATATATATAATATCATCCTTGTCATGATGCAACTTAAAAGTTGTTTTATATTCTTATTATAATATGATGGAGAAGGAAATGGCAATCAATTTCAGTATTCTTGCCTGAAAAATCCCATGGATGGAGGAGCCTGGAGGGCTACAGTTCAGAGTTGCGAAGAGTCAGACACAACTGAGCAACTAAGCACTGTAATATGAATCTTTAATATAACTGATTCTAAACCAGTTTTAGAATATGAAATTAAAAGAAAAGGCATACATCATCAGTAAGTATAGCAGAATCGTGTACCTTTCCTTTTTCTTCTCCTTCCAGAACTGTAATTTCCCAGCTGCTTTTATTTAGATGTGTCCATTGACTTGCATTGACCAATGACATATGGGGGAAGAGATGTGTGTCTTCTTTGTATAAAAGCATCTAAATACTAGTGCTTAACTCTAGCTCTTTTTCCCCCTTGCTGTAACAACGGGCAATTCCCAGTGATGGAGACTTCATCAGCCTGAGCTGGGACTTTGTAGAGAAGGACCCCTCACTAATCTAAAGATGGATGTGTTATGTGAATGAGAAATCATGGTTGTTAGCCACTGAAATGTATTGTTCTTACTGGAGCAAAACTTAACCTATCCTGACTAGTATAGTAAGGCATAATTGAAAGAGGGCAAGATTGGTAGTTAAAAGAATTGAGTTTATTTTATATTCTGTCAATAATAAGCTAAGTGGCCTTGGGCAATCTTCTAATCCGCTTGAATTATTCAGTTCAGTTGCTCAGTCATATCCAGCTGTTTGTGACCCCATGGACTGCAGCACTCCAGGCTTCCCTGCCCATCACCATCTCCTGGAGCTTGCTCAAACTCATGTCCATTGAGTGGTGATGCCTTGCAACCATCTCATCCTCTGTCGTCCCCTCTCCTACTGCGTTCAGTATTTCGCAGCATCAGGGTCTTTTCCACTGAGTCAGTTTTTCACATCAGGTGGCCAAAATATTGAATCATTCACCTGCTCTCAAAATTTATGGATGGTAGGGTGGAGTAGACTGAAACACATATAACATGAAGAAAAAAAAAAAAAGACAGTGGTTCTCAGTGCCTGAGGGCTCTGTTGGAGGAGCTTCCTAGGTGAATGGACAGACTTAGAGCTTATGCAGAAGCCCAGAGGTGGGTTCCCATCATGGAAGCCCCACTCCATTTGTTCTGTGTGATGTGAGGTCATGTACAATACTTAGGATTTAGTTAGTATTTAGTTTTCCTGGTTAAGTAAAGTATCTGAAAATCCCTGCACTTGATCATCTTTAAATTTCAGTTTCATTCTCTAATTCTCCTTCTACTTAATCACTGTGAAAACGGTCAGCTATGTCACCCTATTCAGCTATCATGATGTTTTGAAAAATTTTAAAGTAATTACTTTCTTTCAAAGGGAAGAGTGGGAAAGGGTAAAGAAAACCTATACTAGACATTCTCAGAGATATTTTTACTCTTGATTCATCACTCAGCCTCACTGAAAGATAGCTTACTTCATCTAATAATGAAGAAAATAAAGCTCAGAATAATAAAATTCCTTCCTCTTGGAGACAGAACAAGGAATTTAAAACACCCACTTCTGCTCCCCGAGACAATCCTCCTTTCATTATGCTATACCTTTGTACAAAATTTTATGAATCTGATTATTTTCCCAAATAATAGAAACTTCATACAAAATTTAAATAAACCTTATATCTGGAGTTAGTTTTCCTTTTGTGTGAAAATCCCCAGTATTTTACTTTGTAAACAGATTTTCATTGAACATTGATTTTATGGAATTACATGCTTTCCCCTATCTTCTCTACTTTACAAATAAGTGAGTGAGTGAAACTTGCTCCGTTGTGTCCTACTCTTTGTGACCTCATGGACTATACAGTCCATGGAATTCTCCAGGCCAGAATACTAGAGTGGGTAGCCTTTCCCTTCTCCAGGGGATTTTCCCAACCCAGGGACCGAATCCAGGTCTCCTGCATTGCAGGTGGATTCTTTACCAGCTGAGCCACAAGAGAAGCCCAAGAATACTGGAGTGGATAGCCTATCCCTTCTCCAGGGGATCTTTCCAACCCAGGAATCAAACTGAGGTCTCCTGCACTGTGGGTGGATTCTTTACTAATGAAAATGTAGAAATCCTGGTTCGAGAGTCTATTTTTTCAAATAACAATTGCTTGAGCTTATACAGAAGAATGTCTAAAGGGATTCATTAGCATACTGACTCATTTGATAGGCTGAGACACCAACTCAGCTATTATGTTCTGACGCTCACTTTTCCTATAATTAGATAAATAGCTGCCCTCTTGGGAAAGGGAGATTTTTAAAACACTCTCATGATTGTCTGTTCACAATAATCATTAGACTAAAACAGATAAAGCCTGTGTCATCCTTAAATCCACATCAAAGGTAAATTAGAGATGAATGTGGGAATTCAGGGAATGACAGTGGCATCGCGAAAGGAACTGGAACAGATGGTGCTGGGCTGCAAGAATGCAACCTTTCAGAATAGACTGTAGAAAGGGAAAACAATACACCACTGAAAACTCAGCACTTGAAGAGCAGTTAGTCATCTGATGAATGTTTTGCTTTCAGTTTTACAGATCTAGCACTTGACTTTTTTTGTATGGCAGACATTCAAATGAAGGAATGAGCCTTGACATAACCCCTCAAAAAATTAAACTATTCATATACAGATTGATTAATAAATGCACTTATTCACCCAAGTGTTATTGGATTTTTACTATACGATGGACACATGTTAGGCAATGGATCCACAATAGTGAATATGACTTTGCTTTTGCCCATAAAGTCACTCATGATCCGATGGAAGAGATGGCCAGACAAAAAACAAAAATCCTAACTTAATATGAGATGCTTTTTAGGGGTTCTAAGCACAGAGTGCTTCAGAAACACAGAGGGAAAGAAACTAAATTTTCAGGAAGCCAGGAAAGAATCCCAGAGGCATGGAGTTTGCAGGTGGACTTCATACATTTTGAAGCCTGAAGTTCTAGTTCAGCTTTTCTATTTCTGAGAATTGCAAATGATAGGTTGAGAAAGAAGAAGAAGACTGAACTAGTTTCTTCACAGGATTCACCAAGTCTGGATCCCTAGAAGTGAGTCAGCTTCCTGTAATGCTGGGGATGAGTACCATGGTCCTCCTTTACTTCTCATCAGAAATTCATTTTCCCTTGAAAACACATGAATCCCTCATGATCTTTGATAATGATGAAAGGTCGTACGCACACTGACAAAATGATGAAAACCAAAGGATAATCTCAGACTCAATTACTTGTTAGTCCTAATCCCACAAATTCCTGGAACAGGGGGACTGGGGTGCAAAAATGCAAAGACAGAAGGGACCTCTGCAACCCCAAGGCTGACAGATGGTAGATCAGAAAGACAATGCTAAAGGCCCACTTTCACACTGCACCAGTCATAGTAATGGTGTGCAGTTCTATATATTCCCTGGTTAAGCATCTCTTCCTTTGATGGTAGGCATTTGGGTTCTCTATCATTTCAGAAAGAAACTTTCACACTGAAAAACTCTTCTTAAAAGAATGTTTGTCATAGAAATGCTTATACCCATTCCCTTCTTCCCCTACATATCCCATGAGGTTTCTTTATCGTATATTCTCCAGAATTATCCTTTCTCACTAGAGGAATACACTCTTCAGAGAGAACTACAGAAGTTCTTATAAGATGGGGAGATGCTTTGTAAATCTGTGTGCTAAGTTGCTTCAGTTGAGTCTGATTCTTTTCTACCGTATGGACTGTAGCCCACCAGGCTCCTCTGTCCATGGGATTCTCCAGGCAAGAATACTGGAGTGGGTTGCCATTTCCTCCTCCAGGGGATCTTCCCGACCCAGAGATCCAACCCGCATCCTTTATGTCTCCTGCATTGGCAGGTGGGTTCTTTACCACTAGCACTATTCTGGACATCCATGAAACTACGTCTTCTTTGGTCAGTTGAAATTGGTGGCTTAGAGTCACAGGATCTACCCAGAGCAAGAAAAGTCCAATTTCTTTGCAAACTGCACTTATACCCAGAATCATACATCATGGATTTCTGTCCTTTAGAATTCTTGAAAGGCAGAACTTAATTCCCTCCTCTGTCATTCCTGTCAAAGAGAAAGCCCCAGACTTCAGAATTAAATCCCAGAGTCACAATCAATTTATTTATAAGATATCTGAAATGCACAAAATAAAGAGTATCTAACATGCAGCCTCCATCAACTTTTGCATTTTAGTTGTCCTTTCTAAAGCAAGGATAAACATCTCATGTAAACCTTTAGCCCTAGATCAGATGATGGGTGGTTCCAGGCATGTCTCTACCTAATGGAGAAACTTTTTCCCTGTGAAAGAAAAATGTTTAACATTAGTTAAGTTTTGTCTTCTGTTGGCACTGCCCTAATGGTGGGTACAGGGTTTGCTGCCAACTTATCATGCACATTGATTAGTCATTCAACTCTTTAATGGATATGTATGTTTTTCTTTGCAAACTAGGCTGAGGTAATGATTCAGAGTCCAGGCTCTACAAACAAACAGGCCTCATGTCAAGGTTTACATCTGCTTTTCTCAAATTGTGTTACCCAGAGCAAACTACTTTACCTCACTATCCCCTAAGCTTACCTGGGAAATGCAGATAAACCTGCTTACGGGGAGATGGCAAGAGCAAGAGAGAAATGCCACGAAAGGACCTGGCACAGAAAGTGTTCGTACGTGCTTTTTAAAAAATAGTTTTATTTTTGACGGTGCTGGGCCTTCTTTGCTGCACGGGCCTTTCTCTAGCTGCAATGGGCAGGCTTCTCGTTGTGGTGGCCTCTCTTGTTGAGGAGCACAGGTTCTAGGGTGGACAGGCACGGATTCGGTAGTTGTGGTGTGTGGACTCAGGACTTGTGGCTCTGAGCTGTAGAGCACAGACTCAGTAGTTGTGGCACGCGGGCCTCGTTGCTCCTTAGCGTGTGGGACTCTTCAGAGAGCAGGGATGGAACCCGTGTCTCCTGTATCGGCTGGCAGATTCTTTACCACCGAGCCACCAGGAAGTGGTACCATATATGAGCCACCTCATACATGCTAACTACTGTTTTTACCTTCATACAACTCAGTGAAGAGAATAAATGAGATGACTAGCTTATCCTACAAAAGAGAAATGGAAGCTTGGAGAGTTGAAAAGAGCCACTTAAGATCAAAAAGCGGGTGCAAGTCAAACTAACTGTTGTTTTCAAAAAAACCCATTTGAAATACAGTCTTAAATATACATATTTATGTGTGTGTATATATATATTCCACTTTACAGTTATATGTATTATATATATTATGTATGTATAATGTCTACAGAGTGATCTTTTCAGAGGTTTATATAAAATTTATCATTGAAAGTCAATATTATGGTAGAGTAGGTAAAATTTGACTTTTTAGCTATTTAAATTTAAACATTACTCATGGATAATCAGCTTTCATTATAAATTAATATTATGACTAAAAATGAGGTACAAATTTAGAAGCAGCAGGAAAGTGAAATAAGTTACATCTTGACTTATCAAGAGCTTTAAATTCACTTAAAAGTTTATAAATGTAATTTGACAGAAGCATTCATATTCTATTGTAGCTTGGGAATATATATTAATTTGTATATATGAATATGTTTATATATATATATATATATATATATATACTGTGTGCGTGTGTGTGTGTGTGTGTGTGTGTGTGTGTGTACACTGTGCTATGCTGTGCTCACTCAGTCCTGTCTGAGTTTCTGTGACGCCGTGGACTACAGCTCGCAAGGTTGCTCCGTCCATGGGAATTCTCCAGGCAAGAATACTGGAGTGGGTTGCCATGCCCTTCTCCACGGGATCTTTCTGAACCAGGAATTGAACTGGGGTCTCCTGCATTGCAGGGGATTCTTTACCAGCTGAGCTACCAGGGAAGCCCTGTGTATAGATACATGTACACCACACACACCCTTTTTCTCTTTTCCTTTCCCTCCATATGGATCCTCACTTGAATTTCCCTTGAATTTTTAACAATGATTATATACTCTAAGTGAAAAGCAATTTCTTGGTTGTTTCTTCTCTAATCACAATCAATCTATGCTTCTTTCTTGATCCGATTTAGATGGAATTTCTTTTGTGAGAATGGGACTGTCATTGTGCACTGTCATATGCAGGCTTTATAAAATCAGCATATCAGTTCAGTTCAGTTCAGTTCAGTTCAGTTCAGTTCAGTCGCTCAGTCGTGTCCGACTCTTTTTGACCCCATGAATCACAGCACGCCAGGCCTCCCTGTCCATCACCACCTCCCGGAGTTCACCCAAGCTCATGTCCATCGAGTCGTGATGCCATCCAGCCATCTCTATAGACTTGAGTAAATAAACCAACATCAGCTTCATATTTCCAATATGAAAGGAAAAGTTCTACAGTTAATTAAAAAAAAAACCTAAAAAGTATGTTTATTGCTTGCTTGTTTACTTTTATCAAAGCTTTTCCTTTGAGGGTGGTGGGAATCTCTCCAAGCATTTTCATCTCAGTGGTAAGTTGGTTTGGAATCTGAATAGAAGCTTCCTGAAAATATTATTTTTGGAAAACTGACAGTAATTGAAAGTCAACCCTAGTAATATAAGGCCATCGTCAGCGGAACAGTGATAGGAAGAAGCAGAGTTTATAGAGATGAGCCAAAGCATCTGGAACCCTTCTCTGGTTCCTTCAGTCGGAGACCTAGGACTGCATCTTGGGAAGAGAGTCTGGTATACAGTGTTTAAGCCAATTTTTTTTTCAACCTTCTTGTTTATTCTCTTGCTTATGAATTACATTCTTTTTTAAAAAATTAATTCAAGACAAGACTTTATTCTCTATCTTGACATTATAGATTTAAAAAGTAGCTATTTAACAAACTTAAGTGTTGTGCCAGGTACAGAAGCTATGGCACTGAATCAAGCAGGACTTGGGCCAGGCAGTGTCCACTGGATCCTTTGACTATAAACATGGGACTATAAACAACTTTAATTTGATGTGACGTGATCCAGATACAGTAGCAGTATGGAGGGAAGAGGGAACCAAAGGTGACGAGAGTTTCCATCAGAATAATGGTCATGTCTGTTAACCATTGTAGCCAGTACCCAACACTATCCCTGGGTCAGAGCAGATGCTCAGTAAACAGGGTGGGAGGAAAAATGAGAATGGGAGATGGGTGGTTAAAGCTCAAAAAGTTCCAAGTACCTTGGGTTTCTCCTGGAACATGAGGAGCAGAAGGAAAAGATCATCCTGGAGGAAACAGTTTGTGTTAAGAAGTAGGGAGAGTTTGTCAAGTAAGAAGTTCACCATGACCAGAGGGTGGAGCTGGCAATGCACACTAGCAGAAGATGAAATTGTCAAAACTAGTGAAGGACGGTCCTTATGAGCAATGCTAAGATTCAGAACATTAACTTATAGAACAATCAAGCTCAAGGTCATTCTGAGCAGCTCTCTCACCTGTCAGAGTTGACTCTTTAACTTGCTAGGATGAGTTTCCCTTAACCTGGGAAAGTGAAACTGTTAGTCGTTTAGTCATGTCTGACTCTTTGTGACCCCCCTGGACTGTAGCCTGCCAAGTTCCTCTGTCCATACGATTTCCCAGGCAAGAATACTGGAGTGGGCTGCCATTCCCTTCTCCAGGGAATCTTCCCAACTCAGGGACTGAACCAAGGCCACCTATGCTGCAGGCAGATTCTTCATTATCTGAGCCACCAGGGAAGTAAGAGTCAAATTTTAGGTGGCTCAAGATAAGTGGGTAGATTTCAGATTGGCCTTAGATTTAGGGGCAGTCTGACAATGCACAAGACCAGGCTGAAGGTAAGAAACAGATTTAAAA
The DNA here is from genome assembly GCF_001704415.2 of Capra hircus. NCBI lineage: Eukaryota > Metazoa > Chordata > Mammalia > Artiodactyla > Bovidae > Capra > Capra hircus. The sequence goes on along the minus strand of NC_030828.1, from coordinate 11,608,512 downwards.
AGAAAGAGGGAACAAAGAACACGGCAAAAATAAAACTTTAAAATAGAGGCACATCGCTAAGGTGAACGATAATCAAGTCTTGGCCATGTAAAAGCTGCTCTTGGTGAAGTCCCCTTAACTCATTCTTTCAAACGATGCATACACATGTCAGTAATACCAGGCTGTCTAAATTGTTATAAGGTGGCGTTGTTTGTTGGGGTAATTTGAAATTGGAGTTTGATTGCAAATATGTAATTTCAAAACACCCTAGTAGCAATTACCCTAGTCATTTATTTTGAAGAAAGGATGCCCTCCCAAAGCACTTTCTTCCCTGAAAGGCTGGATCTGAGATTCCAGATGTAGGAAGCTCCCTGGGAGGGATGGGAGGCATGTGCCATATGAATAGTAATTATGATATGGATTTTACTGTTTCTGTATCAAGAATATTTAGGTAGCTTACCTTAATGATATTGGAAAAGAAAAGACTTGTGTATGAAGTAGAGGAAAATGACGTGATTAACCTGGTGGAGAAAAGGCTTATGTCCCCCCTTAAAGATGCAAAGATAAAGATAGAGAAAGCTGAGCACAAAAGAATGGATGCTTTTGAACTGTGGTGTTGGAGAAGGCTCTTGAAAAAAATCAACCTTGAATATTCATTGGAAGAACTGAGGCTGTAGCTAAAGCTTCAAAACTTTGGTCACCTGATGCAAAGAGTCAACTCATTGGAAGAGATCCAGATGATGGGAAAGATTGAAGGCAAAAGGGGGAGGGGGTGGCAGAGGGCAAGATGGTTAGATAGCACCACTGATTAAATGGACATGAATCCCAGCAAGCTCTGGGAGATAGTGGAGGACAGATGAGCCGGGCGTGCTGCAGTCCATAGGGTCCCAAAGAGTTGGATACGACTTAGTGACTGAACAACAACGAACAGATGCAAAAGCAACTCTTCCACATGGCTGATTATGTCTCACAGTCTTTCCCAGGTAACATTTGAGCCCATAACTTTCCAAGGGAGAGGGAAAGATACTGTCTTAGTTTCAGTAGACACCTCTTGGCTCCGTTGCTAACCCAGACGGTAACTTCTTCGGAGACAGTCATGATTATCAGGGGAGAACCCTTACAGTTGTGAGCATACTAGGTAATCATTGGCCAAACTGTGGGATCCAGTTGTATGATCTCAGCTGGAATTTTTCACTTTCTGTCTCCAGGAGGCACCGAAGGAAGACACCAATAATTGTGTGGAAAGTGTTTGTTGACTGATTAAAAAACGATTCCACATTTTTTGCAAACTCATTTACATCCAATTCATGACTTTCCTTGAAGATTTACTCACATTGTTTGGAAGCAGAATTCTTCTCTGTGGTTAGCTGGCACAAGTAACTCAAAGTGAGACTTGATAAATCCACCTTTAATAAATCAATAAAGAACTGTCAGTAAGTTTTATACATCCACAAAGGCTCACACAGGGGAGGCAGGGAGGAAACCACCAGTGAAATAAGTCAGCTAACATGGCAACAGTTGAAGGCTGCTTTCTGTTTCACTCAGGACAGCTCCATCAAGTTACTTTCTTTTATTCTCTTGCTGTCTATGAAGTAGAATGGAAGTGGTTTGATGAAGGAAATGCCCAACCTTGTAGAGGCTAAGCATTTTTTTTTTTTTGAGTAATTCAGAGAGTGCAATCTCTTCTCCCAACTCAAAGAATTAGGACATTTTCCAAGATCATCAGACTTTCAGGCTCCCCTTAGAATCTTTCCAGAAGTATTGATTAAATGCATGATTCAGTTTCCTTTAGCTCCTGGCATTTCCCGTAGTGTTATTTTGGGGGAAATCAAGGAGCTGCAAACTTGAGACCTTTTGATTGCTTGACAGATTGGTCCTAGGTCCAGGGTGAGCTGGGTTTATGTTGAGCGGAGATGCTCCATGGAGGCTAACACCACTTCCGGTGCAGTGTTGTAGAAAGAGCTCTGGACAGGGCCCCCCGGGCCACTGGGCTCTAGCTGCAGTTTGACACTAACTTGAGGCAGAGAAAATGCTGCTGGACTTTGTTCTCTGCTGCCCCTTTTTGCTCCAGGGGTCAGCAGCCTGCCCTCAATGGCGGCTCTCGGAAGGGATGACTTTAGTCATTGGCCCCGGGAAGTGTGCCCTACACAGAACTCTGGAAGCGGGCCTTGTTTTCAGAGTGTTCCCTCTTCATTTTCTTTTCAATTAGTTTTATGTGTCTATTTATTTTCCTCAACAAGTTCATAATTTCATTTCTTTTTTTCTGTTTATATTCCCCCTCGGTTTCTACCCAAACCCTGCCATGCTCCACACTCTGAAAATCTGCTTGCTTTTTAAATCCATCTGCATTGAATTATTTATAGGTTTGATAAAGTCCTGTTTTGTCTGATGTTTATTTTCTTTCATAACAAGAAACCTGGGTGAACTTTTCCAAAAGACCAAAAAAGGATTCTAGTTTTTAAAGATGCTAGGCAACCACTGGCCAAAATGTACAAAACAAGCCTTGGGTGCCCTTTCTTCTGTGATTTGGGTTTTTTCCCCTCTATTAAACATTCTTTCATCCAAATGTGTTGCAGGGAGGGGAAAAGTAAATAAATCGCTTCAGCATGGACTCTCTCCAGAAGGCAATTACATGCCTCTCTTCACTACCCAATCCCTGAGCTCCAATATCTTCTAGACCAATCATGAGACTTTTGAATCCATGAGAGGAATTCTGGGTTGTGATTGGCAGGTGTGGTCATGTGATAAAGATACTCAGTTGTTTATCCTACATCTCTTTTTACTCTAAATTCTACGTGACAACAACTCTGCAGTTTTGCCATCCCGATTCCTGTTGACTTCTATGGGTTTTCCATTGTTATCTCTCTAGCTAATTTTTCATGTCCATCGTGTCATCAATGACTTTGAACCTTTGTAGCTGAACAGGTTTCAGATTCATGCCCCTCTCCTTTCTCCCTTCCCTCTTTCTCCAACATTCTTCTGCCTCCTTTACCCATTCCCGTCCCATCCCACGTTTCCTGCATTAAATGAATTAGCTCAGGTGTTGGAACTGTGTCAAAAAGTGATGGAGAGAGATTTTAAGCCTTTAGTGCTAGATAAAAGCACACCACACCCACACACACTCAGGTACATCTCACCTGCACATGCACACACAGAGAATTGAAAACAGGATGGATAACCAGTGTTGTCAAAATGACCAAAGATGAGAAAAAGGAGCACCGCAAACATACAAACTACAGGGCATGAGTTAGCAATGCCCATAGAATTTGGAATACTGAATAAGGGGGAAAAAACAAACGGATGTCTCATACCTTGAATTAGGTCTCAGGGTATGATTTTTTTTTTTTTTTATTCTGTTAGGGGAAGAGAGAAAGTTTAATTTCTTCACCTTCCTATCTATTATTTCTTCTCTTCTTTTTCCTTTTGCTCATTTCATATATATATATAACATCTCCCACCCCACCCCCACTCCTCTTTCCAATCCTTCCTTTAAGGTTTAATTTAACAATAACATTTGCGATCGGGGTCCTGCGCATCTCAAGGGCATTGCGCTTGAAATTGCACACACTCTGCACCATTTATCATAGGCTGACATGTGTCATGTTCCAGACTGCAGCTCCAAGAGGTTACAGCTCGCGACTGCTCCTTTGTTGATCAGCTGCCGAGACAACTGAGGCACCTTTCTTCCCTTCTCCTTTCATTTTTTCCCCTTATTATTAAAGCTGCCTCATCCCCTTTTTGAAGGTCTAACTCACGCCTTCGCAGGAGAAGAAACACAGAAGAAGGCGTATTGTGTTGAACGCTGTGTCCCTCATTTCCTGCGGTTTCTGATGGGGACCATTCGGTGTTTAATAAGATCGGAATGCACCGCTATAAACTTTCATCTTTGTCGAGAGAAAAACGGAAAAGGCCATTAAAGTCAGCACCAACCTGGCTTTGTTTCCAAGCAGACGGCATCCTGGGCAGGATGGGAACATTTGGAGCCCTAACTGGCCCCCTGCCACACGGACCGGGGCCACTCCATGTCCTCCTTGCAAAGCACGCTCTTCCAAAGCGGAGTCCTCCTTTCATGCCATGTCTAACTCAGGTGGAATTTGAACTTAACCTTGAAAACTTTTTTCTTTGCAGTTTACTGTAAAAGACCCGGGACCAGGGACCACCAGGTAGCAGCCCCTGACCTCAGTGGGCCTTACCTCCAAGGGCTCAGCAGTTCATGGAAACTTGGGCTGAAGCATTTGCAAAAGTTTTAAGAATAGGTTAGCTGCAATAAATAGTTATTGTGACCTTCCCTCGTGGCCAGTTTTGCCCTCACACTGGTATTTTTAAACCAGTATCCTTGACTGCATATTTCCCTCTGTGAAGAAGAGGCGGAACTCTAGTTTTAAAACTACAGACACAGAAAACAAACTTCTGGTTACCAAAGCAGAGACATGGGGGAGGGAGGGATAAAGTAGGGGTTTGGGATTAGCAGATTCACCCTACTATAGATACAACAGATAAGGAACAAGGGCCTACTGCATAGCACAGGAAACTATATTTGATATCTTGTAATAACCTAGAATGGAAAAGAATCTGGAAAACAATAAATTTATGTATACCTGAATCACTTTGTTGTACCCCTGAAACACTGTAAATCAACCATACTTCAGTGAAAAATTCTTGTTAATAAAATAAATAAAATTTAAAAAATATATTTTCCCTTAAAAAAAATTTTTGAAGTATAGCTGATTTGCAATGTTGTGTTCATGTCTGCTGTACGGCGACATGAATCAGTTATACACACACACATAGCCACCCTTTTTTAGATTCTTTTCTGGTATAGGCCATTACAGACTATTGAGTAGAGTTCCCTGTGCTAAAATTTTTTTGTTTAAAAGTAGATTTCTCCTACATTCTCCTCAGCCTCCCCCCTCCTGCCCACATGTTCATATTTGGTCTCTCCCAGCTTCCCTTCCTCCCTGTGGCCAAACTGCTGAGCCCCTCTCCTCCCACCACGCCTCCCACCACCCCATCAGGGCAGCTCACACTTGCTCCCCTCCTCCTCCCCTGTATCTCACATGGCTACCTTTTCTCTACGGGGCTGACCACAGTTGTACCGCAGTATTAATTTTCGTAACTTATTACGTTATCTCCTAAGACTGTAATCTTCTCCCTGTTTCGCTCATCACTGTTGTCTCAGCTCACAGGAGCCCTTCAAATGATTTGCTGAGTGAATGAATAAGAGACACCATCAAAGCTCTTCCTTAGGGATTCTGGAAGGAGTTGCAGGGTGGCAATTTTGTGAGCCGCTTTCCTGGATGATGCTCAGCAGCTCTGGCACCAGCTCTCTTTTCGTCCCCTTCACACTCATCCAGCCACTTTAGGTGAACACTTCCCTCTTAAAGTGAGGCACACCTTATGAACTTGAGACTGGGAGTGTGTATAATATACAAGCACATATACAAACCATCTGTCATCAGCCGCTGAAATTTATCCACAAAGGAAGTGTGTCAGCTTGGGGTAAGGGGAGCATTTGGTTAGCACTTACTAAGACTGCCTGGCTTCCCCAGTAGTTCAGCGGGTAAAGAATCTGCCTGCAGTGCATGAGACCCAGGTTCGATACCTGGGTCGGGAAGATCCCCTGGAGAAGGAAATGGCAAACCACTCCAGTATCCTTGCTTGGAAAATCCCATGGACAGAAGAGCCTGGTGGGCTGTATAGTCCATGGGATTGCAGAGTCAGGCAGACTGAGCAACTAACTCTTTCACTTTCAAGACTGCCTAGTGGTCAAGTCCTGAGCTAAATTTCAGGGCTCCAAAGATGGTAAGAGCTTCCCTGGCACCACAGCGTGCCTGCAGGCTGGCAGGAGCTGTCGTGAATCCACAGCCATAAAGGTTGGGACCAGAGAGTGATGGGAGAGCAGAGGCTGCCCATGTGCTGAGACTTTGAGGAGGTTTGACAGAAAAAGTGAGGCTGAGTCTGCAGGGAGAAACTGAAGCTCTGGCTTCAGATAAGAGTCAAGGGTGCTCCTGGAGGGGGAGACTGCCTGGATGAAAGCAGGGCAGTGTGAAGGCAGGTGAGTGCTCTGGTCCCTGCTTCCTTGGCACCTCCTGCAGCACTGGAGAATCGTTTGGTGGTCAGCTTTGGGATGCTTCCAGACATAACTGTTAAGTAACTTGGGGACTTCCCGGGTAGAGCAGTGGCTAAGAATCTGCTTGCCAATGCAGGGGACACAGGTTTGATCCCTGGTCCGGGAAGATTTCACATGCCATGGAGCAATGAAGCCTGGAAGCCACAACCACTGAGCCGTGAGTCCAGATCCTGAGCACCCTGGTGGTGAGTGCGCCCACTCACTGCAACGAGAGAAAGCCTGTGTGCAGGTACCAATTATTAATTTAATTACATAATTAAAAATTATCCGTAAAAAACCTAGCGTGGGCTTATCCAATCCAAACCAGCATCTATTTCAGAATTCTCTAAGGGATCTTCACTACAATGGACCCCTGGATCTTGAAATCAATGGACTGGTTCCCCTAATGAATGAATGAACAAGCAGCAAAGGAATGAAATGACTTCTGTGTGTGAAAGAGAGTGAGAAAGAGAAAGAAATATACCCAACAGCTGGTGAGCTTTATGTTATCTTCAAACCAGGCAAAATTCTTGAATAAGACCAAGCAAAGCTGTACTGCTATTGAACTTCTAAAGTCATCCAAAAAGAACTCTGGCTTTGCAAACTTCTCGAGGTCAACTTGAACAATAATTGACACTGAAATCACAGCTCAAGGCCCACTAGAGGAAGAGGTGATTTGAGGAGGGTCCTTGTGATGCCAAAATATCTCATGGAAAAATGAACAGTTCAATTGTCAACTGGTTGTTTTGTTTCTATGACACCAAACAGCAGGGTTGTTTCCAAGCATTTCTGTGTTTGTCATCATGTAGACAATACCTTGAGATGATTCACTTTTCATCTAGATATGTAAACATCCTGAAAGATATATCCTAATTATCATTCAATTTGAGGTCGATATGATGAGTGAGAAAATAATATATTGGTGACACTTGGAAAAGAGGTTAACGTACAGAAGCTGAAGCACTAAGTGTATAAGAGCAACTGAGTCTCCTTTTTTCCCCTGCCATATAGTTCTTTTCATAACTGCAAAGTATAATTATTATTCTTACTGTCCTAAAAGAGTGTGATGTCATACAATTATGATTTACTGTCTCAAAACAATGGGATAATTTTAGAAATTGATAGAAGACTAGAGCAATCATTAAATTGGATATATCACCGTTATCAAGGAGGAAGGGATTTTTTTTTTTTATTATTGTTTTCCTGATTTTCATTGAAACCTTAAAAAACAACCTGGAACCGATGCACATTCTTTGCTTATTAAAAGAGGGTCCTTGGGGGACTTCCCTGGCAGTCCAATGATTAAGACTTTGCCTTCCAGGGCAGGGGGTGCAGGTTTGATCCCTGGTCAGGCAGCTAAGAGCCCACTTGCCTCACAGCTGAAAAATCAGAACATAAACAACAGAAGCAATATTGTAACAACTTCAATAAAGACTTTTATAATGGTCCACAATAAAAAAAATATTTAAAACAGAGGGTCCTTGTTGAGATTTGAGTTAAGAGGGAGGTGACTAAAAGCTGGAAAAAGTTATCTGATTCTTAAAAGGGGAAGGTGCCACCAAACCAAATAAGCAAAACCAAAAAATAGATAAGACATCATAATAAGCTGAAAGTATTTAAAAGCAATCAAGTGAAGATGTTGAGAGTATTTTACAAAAGAATAATGATATTTGTACAGTAGGTGAAATATAGATTCCAAGTTATAACAGGAGACAGGAAGGAGACAGGAATTGTTTATAGGACCTTGTAATAGAATTTCAACAAATCTCTTTTAAAAGCTTTCTCTTTGCCTTGGCATCAAATCTGGGCAACTCTGGCAGCCACATCAGATGAAAAATGCCCAGACTGGCAAGCATTGCAGCATCTGAGGAACAGAACTTGAAGTCAATTCCAGGTTTGGCTCTGCTCCTATCTCTTGTCCCAGTTCGTGTACTGTCAGGAGCCTCATTGCTTCTGCAGCTGAGGCATTGATCAGGGGGGAGAGGCGTGCTTGTGGAAAGTTTTCTAATTTTTTTTTTTTAATATCAAGTGGTTCATGTGAGCTTTAAGTTGACCTTTTCAGTCTCCATCCTGATGTGATTATTTACTTTAAGGTTCTGGTTTCAAGATACATGTCTAAATTAAGATAATAGTTAAAGAACATCCTCCCTGAAGTTTTCCTACTATATAAGTAGATTTTAATTGAAATCTAATGAATGGCAGCCCTTTATTTCCACTGACTTCATAAAGTTGTTGTGAGGATAAAATGGATTAATATATGTAACGGGCTAAGAACGGTGCTTGGCACATAGTAAAGGCTACAGAATGATAGTTGTTGCTAATATTATTATTATTATTACTATTATTTATCCACCCAGCAAGTCAGCTGGATGATACATTAGGCTGCTGTGTATATCCCCACTCTGTTTGATGGGATGTCGTAAGTTTTCATTGCTTTATCCTGTTCTTACTTCCATCTCTCTATCCCTTTCTAGGTCAAGTCTATTGAAATCCTTGACCTCTTGTCTCGTTTGTGAATTAACAAACGTGTGGAGTGTGATGATCACACTCCACCATGGGCTGGATGTTTAAAGGTGCATCATCTCATTTATGATAAGAATTTCCCACAAAACTTATGAAGTAACTTCTATTATTTTTCTCATTTTACAGATGAGGAAACCGAGCTCTGTAAAAACTCAAGAGGTAAGGACCAAGCTGTACCTCAAGAATGAACTGCTATGGGGTTTGATTCCAGGCATCTAATGTCAGTGCTGAAGCTCTCAATCAGTCTTGTTCTTTATTTCTGTCCCCAAGATCACAGACCGACTTGGTGACTGAACTGCACACCTGGAGTTCTCACTCTGTCTTCCTTGTGGACTCAAGAAGGAAGTCCTCACCCGCAGTATCCTTTATCTTCTGCTTGGGTTTCAGTCCCTTGGACCTGGACCCAGTGCCGTGTGGCCTGGCCAGTATCCCAGTCTGATCATCCACCATAGTTTCATTTTTGTATTCCTTTCAGTGGATAACATATCTCTACAGGGATCAGGAAAATATTCCATCAAATTTGCTTAGAACGAGAAAGCTTTTCATACTGAGGTAGAAAGCAATAGTAAAATCTACCTCATAAAATTCACATGTGATTAAGTGGATGGATATAATTCTAAAACTCCCTGTGTCTCCTTAGTAGGATTCCTTTTGCACTCAAACATAGTGGAAAATCTCCATTAACTTGAATGCTTAGGAAATGGGACCTCTGGGTAAATTGGGATTTTTGTTGTTGTTTATTGATGATAAAAAAAAAATAAACCCTCAAAATATCTTGCTTTCATTGCCATTATTATCCACTTTTTTCCCTCAAAACAGATAAAGCCACTTCCCTGCTTCAGCAAATCATAGTCAGCTGAACTTGCCTTGTGTTTTATTTGATGGTTTAGATTCTTACAGTTCTCCAGGGTCCATTTTCTGAATATGAAATCTTGATACTTATTACTATAAACATAGACTATGTAGGAAGTTAAGAACAGAGAGGGGTTTCTCTGATTTTGTTTTCTATGTGCATAAGTCTATAGTCTTTCTTTTTCCACTGAGTGTGACTTTTCTCCTTAGAGTAAATCAAAGAATAAAGGAAAAAATTTCATAGTGTGTGTTGGTTATGCTCAGATCAACTATTTCATGGCTTAATTTCAACTTACTCTTTCCCTTCTGTCTAGTTAGCATGATTCTGTTCAATTATTCTTTTCCTTCTCCAGCTCTTTTAGTTTTCCTCTCCTTCTGCTGCTAAGCCCCTTCAGTCGTGTCCGACTCTGTGCGACCCCATAGACAGCAGCCCACCAGGCTGCCCCGTCCCTGGGATTCTCCAGGCAAGAACACTGGAGTGGGGTGCCATTTCCTTCTCCAATGAATGAAAGGGAAAAGTGAAAGTGAAGTCGCTCAGTCGTGTCCAACCCTCAGGGACCCCATGGACTGCAGCCTTCTGGGCTCCTGTGTCCACACCCCCAGGCAAAATGCTTTTTCCTTCTCTGTGTCCTCATCCACTATATGCAGGCTTTGTAACCTTGTCTCAAAACCCTGGTCTAGAATCCATTTTCCTGCCCTCCCCTCCCTTCTTCTCCCCCTCCTCTGATCTGACATTTTGGAAACTTTTAATCCTCAAACATTATCAGTAGCTCGAAGGTGGTGCTGGCGTACTCCACCCTGATCTTGACAATACTGTCTAATGTAGTAAGGATGGGTGCTAGGAATGAAGACACCAGATCCCCGATGGGGGCTCTGCCTACCCTTGGTTACATGACCTCAAGCGAGAAAAGAAAGTTGGAGCTGAATGCAACTTGAGAGAACTTGAATACTCTCATTTTACACATGAAACCAAAGCCAGGTAGGTCCAGTTTCTCACTAACTGTACCAGTACCATGATTTGAACTTAGAACTTCTCATTTTATGTCAATCATGATCTCCTACCCATCCATCCTAGGAGTCCCTCCTTATTGAGACATATATTGACTTTGGGCACAAAAACAAGACAATATTAAAGTTGTGAAGGTGCTTTGAAAAGTATTGAATGCTAAACATCTAAGGAGGAGAAGGGGGTGACAAAGGATGAGATGGTTGGATGGCACCACTGACTCAATGGACATGAGTTTGAACAAACTCCAGGAGACAGTGAAGGACAGGGAGGCCTGGCATGCTGCAGTCCATGGATTCACAAAGAGTCGGACACAACTTAGCAACTGAACAACAACAAACACGTGAGCACCAGTACTCTGTAAATGAACAACGGCAATAGGGGTACATAAGGATGCTACCTGACTCAAACCTGTGCAGGGAATCTCAGCAAAGGGCAACCTATAATAGCTGCCAGAATATTGAAGATCTTCTTGTACTTCTAAAATACAATTTAGCAAACTTCTGTATTGGCCCTATGACAAACCAGAAGGAGGAAGCTTGCTATTACTAACCTAAAGATGGATTATTTTTCTTCCCTCCTATTACAATATAAGTGTGAGAAGAAAAAGGAAAAAAAAAAAAACAGAGCTGGAGTTCAGTTCAGTTCAGTTCAGTTCAGTCACCCAGTTGTGTCTGACTCTTTTTGCAACCCCATGAACCGCAGCACGGCAGACCTCCCTGTCCATCACCAACTCCCGGAGTCCACCCAAACTCATATGCATTGAGTTGGTGATGCCATCCAACCATCTCAGAGCTGGAGTTAAATACACATAAAAGTACAAACTGATGAAGAATCTTTTGTATGGTATATCTGTTTATTAACCACTCTAAGGGATACAGTATTTCAAATAAATATGCCAAAACAAATAAAGCAAACAATAAATTAATGTGAGCAGTTACCAGCAGTAGGACTTCAGGGAGGTCAGCAGGATGCCCCAGCTGCAGCAAATGGCACAGTGAACATATAGAGTCTGATGCTGCTCTGAGTCATCTAGCAGCACAAAAATAGTTAAAATGTGAGTCCTGGACTAGCCCGAGGGTCCAGTGGTTAAGAGTCTGTCTACCAGTGCAGGGACATGGGTTCGATCCTAGTCCTCCAAGGTTCCACATGCCGAGGGGCAACTAAGCTGGTGTGCCACAGCTCCTGGGCCCACACACACAACAAGAGAGGCCACCCCCGTGAGAAACCTGAGAACTGCAACGGAGGACTGGCCCCACTCATCACAGCCAGGGAAAACCTGCACACAGCAAGGAAGACCCTAACACAGCCGGGAACAAGTAAATTGTTTTAGAAACTGTGAGTACTAAGCAATGTCTGAAAAGAAGGCTGGGAGGGTAAATAGAACAAGCCAACTCTGTCCTCCTATCCAAGGGATTCGAGTGACAGTCACAGGGATCACGTGGAAAATGAGAAGTCAGGACGGGATCAGGGAAGAATGTTTACCTCTCCCTCTTCCTGGGTGCAGAGTATGTGACCACAGTAGAGATGCCTGGATGTAAAACTATAAAGTGTTAGTGGCTCAGTCATACCTGACTTTGCGACCCCATGGACTGTAACCTGCCAGGCTCCCCTGTCCATGGAATTCTCCAGGCAAGAATACTGGAGTGGGTAGCCATTCCCTTCTCCAGGGGATCTTCCCAACCCAAGGATCTAACCCAGGTCTCCTGCATTGCAGGTGGATTCTTTACCATTTGAGCCACCAGGGAAGCCAGTAGAATTAGAAGGTGGAAAGCATATACCCAATACTCCTTTTGCGTAATTCTCAGAAGCTCATAAGCTTCAGGAATCTTCCATGATACCTAAACAGAAACTGACAATGTTAGTTGTTTTTTCACACTTGCATCCAATTGCTATACGAAGGGCAAAGGGACAGACGCCCACCCCTGGAATCTCTCGGAGAAAAATACTTAGATATTAAAAAAAAAATCTGATGACATTATTGGACACAAACCAGGTTCTTGGTAGGAGTCTTTTGTCATTAGTGAAAAATCAGTTGCCTATTAATACTGTCATTTTCTTTGAATACAATCTGCTCAAACAGGCTATTGAGGAAGATCTCCTTAATTTACTTCCCTGGTTGGTGGCCACCTGAAGGAGGGAAGCAGGACTGCTGGTCCCAGGAAATTGAGAGAGGCTGTGTTCAGGAGCTCAGTGGGAAACTGATCTGAGACCGGAGTAATTGCCAAGATGATTAATTATTCCTCTGAGGCACACACACATGTCCCTTCTCTATTCTTCACCAGCAAGGCTGACCCACGTCCCTTCTCTCTTCTTCACCAGCAAGGCTGACCCACCCTGGCGGGTCCAGCTGCCTGGGCAGGGACAGTCCCAAGGCCCTATTGTCCCCTGCAGGGCCATAGCCAGGGGACACATCCTTTTCTTTCCTCTGCAGAGAACTGAGATATCACCTTGTCACAGCTCATACTTTTGTTCTTCTAGAGAGTTGCCTGTATTCCTCCATATTTCTTGTGCCTTTGTGAGGGTATCTTCACTCCCCGTCTAGAATGCCTCATCTTACCTCAAAGTGTTACTGATGTCATTGCATGTGAACCTCCCAGAAACCCCATAAGGTTGTTTAAATTGCCTGTATTTTGCAAATGAAAGAGGCTGAGTTCAACAAAATAAGGAGCTGAGCTCACACAGCTCGGAAGGGGCTGGACTGGAATCCAAGTCTCTCTGACCCAGAGTGCATTGCCTTTGCAATCTACGAGGCCCCCTCCCCACCTGAACACACAATTCAACACAGAAAAGCCTTACAATGGCGCTCACATACATCACCCTCCCCCAGAAAAGCGTTAGCAAGTGAGCAGCATAGAATGACCACAAAGGTATGTTTGGAAACACTTTTCAGTTTCTCGACTGAATAAATTAAAGGAAGGTCCATGACGACTTTCTGTTAAGTTTTGATTCCATAAACTATGAAGTTCTATTTAAAAGGCGAGATGAACCAAACATGAATCAAGAGATGATACATTGTAGCAGCAAAGAGCTCTATACTTGGCACCATCTTGCCTGGGTTTGTATCTCTCATCTACCAGTTGCTACACAGATGACCTTTAGGAAGAGACTTAAATATGCTTTGCTTCAGTTATCTCAGCTGAGAAATGGGTATGTGAAATAATACTTATCTCACAAAATTTTAATAAGGATTAAATGATCCATGGACAATGCTTAGCAGTGTTCCTGGTGCATGGCAACCACTCAGTAAATATCAAGTGTCATTAATGTCATAGTGACAATATACACCAAACCAATTAGCCTGAGATGAATGGATATCAACACAAGTTTTTGATTGAAAATCAGTAGCACAAGACACCGACAAAGCAAAGCAGAAAACAAGTAACTCGGCTACAATTCAGAAGAATTGGATGCTTGGGCTGGCCGTAAGTCAACAATGAGCCAAAAGTCCAACACAATTATTATGGAAAGGTAAGTGAATAGAATAAGAAACCCATGAATACAAGCAGAGTATCCTGACGTTCTTCTGACTTCTGCTCTTGTTGATCAAATCTGAGCCAAATGGTTTCATTTCTGGGCAAAGTCCTTGAAGGGGAAAATTAATAACCCCAAACTAGAGTGTGTCCAGAGGAGAAAAAACAGGAAGAGGAGGGGTCTGGCAACCACTTCATTGAAGGAGTCCTTGATGAAAACAAGGAGGTTGAATTTAGAGCCATGAAAAAGGGGAAAATCCTCACTATTCTAGAAAGTGTTTTAACTATCCCTTTGTTCAACAAAGAAAGAGGTTGTTTTGTTAGCTCACGAGCACACTGTCCACGAGAGTATACTTGAACGGTTGAAAACAAATCGTGGATTTTGCTAAGAAGATTGTTGTTGGAAATGTGAATTCCACAAACTTTCGGAAGGCTTCCTATTTTCTGATTCTATGACAGAAAGAGGTAAGTCTGCATAGCCACCTGCCTCTAGGACCCAGCCTCCGCTTTTATGACCTAACATATTAACTGGTACTCTCCATGCCCTCATATTTCTGTAATGGATGGAGTTGTCCTCACCGGGGAATATGCTGCTCACGAAGATACCCACAGACTTCTGCTTCTTTCCATTGAGCTGGATGCTTTCCAAGAACCAGGTGTATTTGTCCCCGTTTCTATTTAAACCAGTTGCATCTGTTACTGTAATTGCTTAGTTTCATTAAACATTATGTAAACTGGTGAAATATTAGTGTTAGAAGAAAGCAAGATGTTGTGTCTATGAAAACGAAGTTGAGTGCTTTGGAGAGATTTGATGAAGGCGATTTGCTAAAAAGTAATTGCTGTTAAATTAGGTGTGAGTTAGACAAATGTATAAGATTGGGAAAGATCATTAAAATTTAGATGGATTCTCTTCTAAGATTGCTCTGCAAGTCTTTAAGCTCTTGCTCCACTTTGTAGCAACTAAAAAATCATGGATGCTTCTTCATGGGTGTAATTTATGCAAAATGACACCGCAGAACTCTGACGAGCAGGCCCGCGTGTGAAGAGGATGGTTTGGCCTTGTATCAGAAGGTTGACAAAGATATGTTTTTGCAGGTTTTAAGTTTAATACATGTGATTTTTTTAATGAATTTCTTGTGATTGGAGTTTGAAATTCGTCACCAATAATCTAGAAGCCATAACCGCATAGATTAAAAGACTCCTTTTGTTCAGCCAAGTAACAGCCAAGTTACCAAAATAAAAAGGTAGACCTGCTGTAACTGTAGGAAGGACCGGCATGACAGCGTGTGACTCCAGAATTCCATGGTGCACCGAGGCTGGGGCAGGTATTTCAGACGTGGAGATGCTGTGCGGTGAAGGCAGGCAGAATAGGAAGGCTGGCAGTCCCAGATCCAAGATGCGGGTTCAGGATTCAGTCCATGAGACAAAGAGGAATTGGGTGAAGCAAGTCAATGTAAGATATATGGATGTTCTTGGCACCAGATAAGCAGTGGAAGTGTCTGAGGTGTAGTCAAGACAACCATCGAGGCAGGAAAGACAGGTCTGGGTTCAAGGACAGCTTCCTCATGTATAGGCGTTAGGCCGAAGGTAAAGCCACCTCCCTGTTTTGCACTTAGTGAGGCCGTGACGCATGGAGGAATGGCGTCCAACACAGAAACCCTGTAGCCTCCGAACAAGGCACCGACCGTGAAAACTATGGAGCAAGAGCAGTAAAACTGCACAGGTTGCTGACGATCCTGCATAACCTTCCATGTGTGGCTGCTCGAATAGCAGGGGCCAATTTAAGGGAAGGGCTTCCCTGGTGATTCAGATGGTAAAGAATCCGCCTGCAATGCGGGAGACCTGGGTTCGATCCCTGGACTGGGAAGATCCCCTGGAGGAGGGCATGGCAACCCACTCTAGTATTCTTGCCTGGAGAATCCCATGGACAGAGGAGCCTGGTGGGCTACAGTCCACGGGGTCGCAAAGAGTTGGACATGACTGAGGGACTAAGCACAACACACTATTTAAGGGAAAACTGCTCTCAGAGCACAAGTACTGTGGCTTCAGGGGACAAACGTCCAGGACCGAGAACTGACAGAACTTGGGGCCATCCAGGCCACACCTCAGCCCCCCTTACAGAATGTTCAACCTCTAATCAAAAAGACCCCACCCATTCAAAGGGCTAACAATAAGATTTAAAAGGGATCGAAAAACTTGTGGGGGCCCAAGGATGCCCATAGGCTTCTCTAAATGTGTAAATTTCACTTTTTCTCAATAAACTGCTTCTTTGTTCTCTTTGCTACTTACCCTCAGCGTTTTTTGTTTGTTTATTTGTTTGTCTCTTTGTGTTCTCATTCCGATTATTTTTGGATGAGTTGAGCAAGAGGCTGGACTTTCGATAAAGCTTTTCTCATATCACAAAGATCTGAGAGGGGAGAGAGAGAGTGAGAGAGTGGCAGGAAGCAGGCTCACCTAATCTGGTGGGAAGTTCTAGCCCATACTGGTCCAAATGGCCTCATGGAAGTGTCGCTGTCTCAGAAGTTCCACTAAGTACCTGTCAGCAGGACCAGTTCTTTGTCTTGATATACGAAGAACATTTGATAAAGAGGCAGCAGAACTTGACACTGACCAGGGTTCTTGGCCTTCCCTGATAAATAGAAAGTGATGTGAGGCCAGACAAGAAATTCAGGCAAGGCTTTATTGGGGCCCCTGCTGCAGCAGTGGGGAGTGAGACCAAGTAACAGGTTCCCTTACTTGCTTACTCCACGACGTGGGGCATGCTGATTCCTTATGTGGGGCGAGGGTAGGGGTGCATATAGGGGTCAGGCCAGAGAGGTGGCATAGGTGGTCGCCCACTGCTTTGTTGGTGTTGAGTGCGGGTGACATGCACAGTAACCTGCTTTTGCTCCCAACACCTTGCTTTTGCCTCAGGCCCTTCAGAAGTGGCAGTGGGAGCTTTTGGGTCTTTTTGTGTCTTACTGTTCAAAATTCACCCCAGCTGTGCGTGCACATAGTTATTTTTAGTGCCTTGTAGTTTCTTTGTATTTTGTTGCTCCAGGAGATGCTTGTCCAGCTGCAAGCGCTGCAGCTAGGGTCCCAGGTCTCAGCCTGTCTCTGACCTGCGTGGCCCAGCCATGCCATGATCATAGGCACATCCCAAGACAAGCCTGGACCTCACTGCCTCTCTCGAGGTCCTTGTCTATCAAGTGTACACCCTAGTGTTTCTTGAGGTGAAGTCCCAGGAAATCACCGAATCACATATATAAAATCATTTTGACAGCAAAAATCAAATGGAGATTTTACTAAGAATGTGGTTTGCTAAGAATTTGATGGTGGAACCAATATTTTGCAATCTGTTTGCTTCAATCAGAATTGCCTTCCTGGTGCGGAAAATGTGAATGGATTCCAAATCACTTATTTGTTAAATTATTGATTTGCTGTTGTTCTGTTGCTCAGTCATGTCTGACTCTTTGTGACCCTGTGGACTGCAACATGCCAGGCTTCCCTGTCCTTCACCGTCTCCTGGAACTTGATCAAATTCATGTCCATCGAGTCGGTGATGCCATCCAACCATCTCATCCTCCATCATCCCCTTCTCCTCCCACCTTCAATTCCTCCCAGCATCAGGGTCTTTTCCAATGAGTCAGCTCTTCGCATCAGCTGGTCAAAGTATAGGAGCTTCAGCTTCAGTATCAGTCCTTCCGATGAACACCCAGGACTGATCTCCTTTAGGATGGACTGGTTGGATCTCCATGCAGTCCAAGGGACTCTCAAGAGTCTTCTCCAACACCACAGTTCAAAAGCATCGATTCTTCGATGGTCAGCCTTCTTTATGGCCCAACTTTCACATCCATTCATGACTACTGGAAAAACCATAGCTTTGACTAGACAGACTTTTGTTGGCAAAGTAATGTTTCTGCTTTTTAATATGCAGTCTAGGTTGGTCCAAGGAGTAAGCATCTTTTAATGTCATGGCTGCAGTTGCCATCTGCCATGATTTTGGAGCCCAAGAAAATAAAGTCTGTCATACGGTGAATTGGTCACTGCTTTTAGAACTAGTTTAATGTATATTTAATTCTTCCAAACCAGAGAGCAATTTTTTCTTGAATGTTCTTTTGTTGGTTCTTTTGATTTAGTAAAAATATTTCTATTTGATCTCATTAAATATAATGAGAGATAGACAGCAGAGTGATGGAATATTAGACAAAGCTGGGATTCCAAACTCAGCTTCAGCACTATTGTCTGTGAGATTTTGAGCAAGGAAATGTCCTACTAAAAGAGGCAATACCAAAGCTAACCACAAAGGTTTTATAAAGATTGAATAGGTCCATAATAATGCATGTAATTTGCCTAGTTTAATACCAGGCAGCAAATAAGCAGGCATTAAAATTAATTTATATCAGTATTATTCAATTTACAAATAAAATTTTATGTATTCTGTGTTACAAAGCAGGATTTTCCTTGAGAATTTAACGTTTGAGGGAATTAGTCACTTTATAAAATACATTCTTATTTTCTATAGGGATTCATCATCTTTGAGCTTCTTTTAATATAAAGCTCTTTTATAGCACTTTGAATATCATTTGCCATACAATATCAGAGAAATAGCAATTATATACAATGATGTACCAGTGTGATAGTCTGAAGACGGTAGACATGAAAACCTGCTGGTCTGTCGTTTCAGCCTTCTGCTGGGTCCTCTAGGGCTAAAAACCAGAGAAGACTGGTGTGGCTACTCAAACTTATGACCCCAGGGGAGGAGTCAGGATGGACACTGAGAATAGAAACAGCTTACCCTGTAAGACAGCCTCAAAGTAATGGTCTCACCATGTGGTGCAGATTCTAAATGATCCATGCAATCATTCACACATAGTTATTTAGCACCTACTATGTGCCAGGCACTGGGATTGAAGCAAAGAATGAAGCAATTATATCTGCTCTCAGCATGTTTCCTTGTAATTGTGGGAAGACATAAAGCAACATGGTAAAATACGTGCATAAAGTAAGTACAAACGGTAATCAGTGCTACAAAAAAAAAAAAAAAAAAAAAAAGAATGAAAGGGGCACAAAGAGAGAGACACAGGGCTTAGCAGACAGGAGGTCAGGGACAGCCTCTCTTGGAAGGGGACATATAAGTTGACTCTGAATGATGTGATGGGACCAGCTATGTAAGGATTGGAGTAGGGAAGAATATTCCAAACATGGGGAAAAGCAATGTCATAGAGCCCACAGCAGGACAATGTTAGATGTGTTCTAGTGATGGAGGAAAGGTCAGTGAGTCTGGAGCAAAAGATTGAAGGGGAAGGGACAGGAGCTGAGGTGGGGGAAGCAGGCTGGGCCCAAGTGCTCCTTTAACAGGAGTTCTGGACTTGGGTGCTCAGTGAGAGCAGAGTGAAAGAGTTGGGATCTGAACTTGTGTGGG
Organism: Capra hircus; assembly: GCF_001704415.2. Taxonomy (NCBI): domain Eukaryota; kingdom Metazoa; phylum Chordata; class Mammalia; order Artiodactyla; family Bovidae; genus Capra; species Capra hircus. The sequence goes on along the minus strand of NC_030828.1, from coordinate 11,589,166 downwards.
GGAGAAAACAGAGAATAAAGAAGAGCAGCATAGCCATAGGCAGAGAAACACTGAACGAGCAAATTTCACAGCAAATAAGCATGCTGACTTTAAAAAATTAATTAATTTTTAATTTTCCATTATGGTTTATTATAGAATATTGAATATAGTTCCCTATGCTGTACAATAGAACTTGATTTTTATCCATTCCCCAGTCGCTTCCCTGTGGCTCAGACAGTAGAGAATCTGCCTGCAATGCAGGAAACCCAGGTTCAATCCCTGGGTGGGAAAGATCCCCTAGAGAAGGAAATGGCAACCCACTCCAGTACTCTGGCCAGGAGAATCCTAGGGGTAGACAATGGGGTCACAAAGAGTTGGACACGACTGAGCAACTGACACTTTCACTTCATCTTTCATTCTATATATAATACTTTGCACTTGCTCATCCCAGACTCCAATTCATCCCTCCCCTATCTCCCTCCCCACAGCACACTGATTTTAGCATACTGAGGGCAGAAAGATACTAAACAACAGTTGAAACAGGGAGAAGCCTGGGAATCCTGAACTGTCAGCAGTTTGGCCTTCACAGAGCAGGGGATGGAGACTGCCTCTAGGTTTCTGAGCAGAAAGGGATGTGATTAAAATGATGTTTATGAAGGAAGAGCTTGCCAAGGCTGAGCACGGTTATTAGAGGGAGAAAGACTGAGGTTAGGGTGGTTAGCTGGGATGAACTGAAGTCTCAAGCCTCAGTGAGCCTCTGGACCACCTGAGGGCTTATTGAAACTCAGAGCTGGGTCCTGGCCCCAGGGTGGATGAGTCCGTAGATCAGCGTGGAGCCTGAGACCCTGCACTTCTCACAAGAGCTCGGGAGATGTTGGTGCATCTGGTTCAGGCACACATTCTGAGGACCACCGTCCAGAATGGGGCTTCCCTCATAGCTCAGTTGGTAAAGAATCTGCCTGCAATTGCAGGAGACAGTGGTTCAACTCCTGGGTCGGGAAGATCCGCTGGAGAAGGGATAGGCTACCCACTTTGGTATTCCTGGGCTTCCCTTGTGGCTCAGCTGGTAAACAATCCACCTGCAATGTAGGGGACCTGGGCTCGATCCCTGGGTTAGGAAGATCCCCTGGAGAAGGGAAAGTGGGAAATACTACCCACTCCAGTATTCTGGCCTGGAGAAATCCATGGACTGTATAGGTGTAGCAAATAGGCAGACAGACTGAGCCACCTTCACCTTCACTTTCATCCCAAACAACTCTCCTGGGCACAGCATCCAGAGTTAAGGGACTGAATTCAGAGCTTGACAGCATGACCAGAGGCTGCATCAGCTTCCCTACCTTGAGCTTCTGGGTTCTCATCTGAAAATGGAGATAGTAAAAAAGTTATTTAAGATCTTGTGATGTTTAACTGTAATGATGTGTTTAAGACACCTTGCAGTGTGTCTGACGCAGTAGTAAATGCTTTTTAGCTGAGTTGAATCTGACATGAGGAGGACTTGGACTATTTAACAAATGGTGAGGAAGGGATAAGAAAGGCTTTTTATTTATGTTGTGTTTTGTTTTATTAAAGCAAATAGCCTCATTTAGCATGTTATATGCCAGCTGGAGTGCATCAGAGTGTGTTTCTAAGTTAATGCTGTGTTGAGGGCCTATGTGAAAATTAGGTCATGAAAGCAGCTACTAATTTCATTAATAATGACAAAATTCTTTAGCTAATCATCTAGAGTAGTTCTCAAAATATTATGAATCTTTTGGAGAGAAGATCATGCATGGTGGACTTAAAAGACATTTGAGACAGACCTAGAGAGGGTCATACTGAGTGAAGGAAGTCAGACAGAGAAGCAGAAATATCAAGTAACATCCCTAATATGTGGAATCTAAAAGAAATGATAAGGATGAACTTACGAAACAGAAAGAGATTCATAGACTTGGAAAACGAATCTGTGGCTGCTGGAGGGAAGGGGTCGTAGGGGACATTGGCTATGTCATGGTCACATTGCTGCATGTAAAATGGATAACCAACAAAGACCTATTGTACAGCCCAGGGAACCCTGCTCAGTGTTATGTGCCAACCTGGATGGGAGAGGGGTTTGGAGGACAGTGAGTGCATATATGTGTACGGCTGAGTCCCTTTGCTGTTCACCCAAAACTACCACAACATTGTTCATTGGCTAGAGCCCAATACAAAATGCTTTTGGTATTAAAAAATAGAATAAAGACATTCAAAAGCATTCTGGGTGTTCCATAATGAGGAGCTATTTGGACCAGAGCATGTATCTCAGGGAGGTTCCTGTTTCTCTTGATGTTACCTGGAAAAAGAGACTTCACCTCACTTTGAAAAGTTTTATTTAACAAGCTTTCTCCACGTGCCAGCCTCTTTTCTAAGCACGTTCAAGCATTAACTCTTTTAATCGTCATGACTTAGGGACCCTTACCATCTCAGTGTAGCAGGTGGGGAAACTGAGAAGTTGAATGATGCGGCCAAGACTGCAAGGCATATGAAAGCCACAGACAAGGCTTAAACCTTCGCTGTGCAACTCCAGATATGTACCTGCCTTCCACGGCGTGTTGCCTTGCCCTCTGCTCCTGGGTCTTCAAAGCAGAAACTCATATGGCATAGGTCTCTCTAGATGGGAGTTTAAAAACTCCGAGGCTAGAAGACAGGAGTGTAGAGGGGAAGCCAAAATTAGGAACAGAAACTCCAAAACTACAGGATAATAAACACTATCGTGAAATGGAGAAAAACTGACCTGTCTACGGGGAGTTGCTGTTTCTCTATAGATACACTTCCACTGGAATGGAAGCTCCATGAGGACAGTGACTTTTTGTTTGCAGTTGTTTCCCCCACTGATTTATGCCCATCACCTAAAGGGATTATCTAGGAAACAGCATGCACTCAAGAAATATTTGCTGAATAAATAAATGTAGAATGAAAGAATGTTATTCAAGTATAACTAGGTTCTTCATTTTTAAAAAAAAATAAAATTCTGGGTATCCAGAATTTATATGAAATTTCTGTATTTATATATTACTCTATTAAAAACAAACAGCCCTGTGGAAAATTATAATATGCTTGTGGACTGGGTTTGAACAGTGAGAAGGATTTGGCCCTTGGGTGGCTAATTTGAGACCTAATCCTGCAGTAAAAACCCATTAACTCTTTGCAAATGGCAGACACTTGAAATGGTGGGATACTGATTTAAGCATTGTTCTGGAATTCGATATAACATTGGAGAAAATCTCCAGATACCAATTTTAAAAATCCATGCAGAGTGCATGATTGGGTGGAAAAAAATATTGAAGCTGTGTAGCTGCATTTCCAAGTTATAATTCCAGTTCTTGTACGGCTCTGCTTAACTTTAATTTGTTTGGCATAGAAAACTACTTCCATGCCTTTGATTATATAAGTAGTTTAGAAGATATATTTAAAGAGTACTAATATCCCTTGAGCTGTATCATCCTCTTTTTAATTTCAAATGCCAGTGGCAAGGGAAGGAAGCCAGTTTCTGCCTGAAACACCAAGTCCTAGAAGCAGAACAAGAATGTTTGGTGCAATTTATCACCCCAGTCCAACCAGCAGGAGACTGCACAGCCTTGACTATTTTTCTAGGTCAAGTATTTTGACAATGTCCACAGCCTTGAACTTTAGAGTTGCAGAGGAACAAAACAAAAAATTCCCTAGAAGCTGCGGTTTTACTTCATATAAAAATAATGGCGATTGACTAATAAACTAAATAAGCATGAAAGGGACAAAAGAATACCCAACTTCAGATGAACGCCTAAGAAAGAAAATAGACTTTTATTAGTTGTAGTCATAGAGTTGAAATATTTGTAAAATAAACAAGAGAATCAGGGTATGGCAAAGACAGGGAGTCAAGGAGGAGGCAGCCAGTGAAAGCTTTCCAGGCGTCTGGAGGTGACTTTTTTGTTGCCGAACAAAATCATTGTCTGACCCGAAAATTTCACATCATTGTTGAAGGCTTGGTTCATAGATACCAAACTTTCTCCTTGCGTTTTATTTGGTTTGGCTCCCTAACCCTAACCCTTTTTTCGTGGCTTCTTCTAGCAAAAGAGCCTCTAACATCCCAGAAGCTCCATCATCATTACTCGCTTTGGGATGAGATTTCTTGTGACATTTTTGTTGTTGCTGTTCAGTCACTAAATCATGTCTGAGTCTTTGTGATCCCATGGACGTCAGCACACCAGGCTCCCCTGTCCTCTACTATCTCCCAGAGTTTGATCAAATTCATGTCCATTGAGTCGATGATGCTATCTAACCGTCTCATCAACTGCCACTTCCTTAGTGCAGCCCAAAGAAATCTGCTCCCACCAAATCCTCCAATGAAGCCTCCAATGCACAAAGAAGAATGAATGTCAGTAGCAAGAATTACAGGAAGTATATTGACTTTCCTGGCTGATTATTCAAAACAAGCATATAGGGGCTTGAAATCCAAATGCTTGAGTTTCACTTCAAGCTTTGATAACTATTCCCAGTTGGCTACTTACTTCCAGATGTTCTGGTTACCTTATCTGTAAAATCAGTTGATTTTTACAATAATTGTGTCCACATATAGAGTTATAGGGGCTCCCCTGGTGGCTCAGATGTTTAAGGATCTGTCTGCAATATGGGAGACCCAAGTTCGGTCCCTGGGTTGGAAAGATCTCCTGGAGAAGGGAATGGCTACCCACTCCAGTATTCTTGCCTGGAGAATTTTATGGACAGAGGAGTCTAGTGGGCTACAGTCCATGGGAGCACGAAGAGTTTGACATGGCTGAGCGGCTAACACACATACATAGGGTTATAAGTGTTAAATGAGATAATGCAAGTCAAGTACTTGGCACAGAATATTCACTCATTAAAGTTCATGTATGGTTGCTGTTACATTAGCAGATGAGGAAATGGAGCAACAAATTCATGCAGAGTTAAAAAGAAAATTCCTTTGGGAATTCAAATCTGTTGCCAAGGGCTGCCTAATTGAACACTGCCCAGGTTGAACATTGCAGAACCATCCACATTCATGCTTGAACTAGGATTTATTCCCGTGCCATCCACATGAACTAGGATTTGAATGGTGCCTCCTGGAATTGTGCATTATGGTAGGTCACCATTCATTCAGATTAAAAACACAGAAATGGATACTGATGTATTGAACCACTAGAAAGTGCTGAAAAGTAATCTATGGCTGTAGGAGGTATTAAGAGGCTTCTAGTGCAAAAAGGAGAAGGCGATGGCACCCCACTCCAGTACTCTTGCCTGGAAAATCCCATGGACAGAAGAGCCTGGTGGGCTGCAGTCCATGGGGTCGTGAAGAGTCGGACACAACTGAGCAACGTCACTTTCACGCATTGGAGAAGGAAATGGCAACCCACTCCAGTGTTCTTGCCTGGAGAATCCCAGGGACAGGGGAACCTGGTAGGCTGCCGTCTGTGGGGTTGCAGAGTTGGACATGACTGACGTGACTTAACAGCAGCAGTAGCAGCAGTGAAAAAAAAATGTGCCTAGAACTGAAAATTGCTTTCCATTTCCACAATGGTCTCTGCCCTGAAGATAAATTGTTTTGATTCCATTTATAGAGAAGAACATTGAATTTGGGAAAAAGAAGGTAGAGAAGGCATAAGAATCCCAGTATGTTCTACTGTTGTGACGACTAGATCCTTGGAGCAGAGCTGTGCTCATAATAGTGTTAGTCGCCCATGTCTGACCCTTTGGGACCACCATGGACTGAAGCTAGAAGGGTCCTCTGTCTGGGATTTCCTAGGCAAAAATACTGGAGTGGGTTGCCATTTTCTCATCCAGGAGATCTTCCTGACACAGGGATTGAATCTGGGTCTCTTGCATTGCAGACAGATTCTTTACCAACTGAGCCACCAGGGAAGCCCCAGTTAGCTAGCAAAGTTAGTAATAGCATGATTTTTGGCCTATTTCATTTGATGTTGAAGAGAAGAAATTGAATGTACAGCGAACAGATACACAGAATGTTTTTTGAGGGCAACAAAACTAAGCTTATATAAAGTAAATAAATATTGCACCTTCTGCTCCTCCTTCTGCTGGTACCTTCTTTCTAACTATGCCTTTTCACCTCCAGAATCTCTATCGCATACACACTGCCAAGAATTATACATGCGTATGAATAGGCATTAGTGTGAAAAAGTAAAAAACAGGAAAGGTAAAGCTGATCACATCTTAGTGACCAGGGGTGTGCTCACAGTGTTGGATTTTCTGTTGTCATGAATGGGTCATATGAGCCAGCTGACAGATTCACTCATTCAATTTTTAAAATTAACTTGGCAAATATCTTTTCAGTGCCTGTGTACCATGCCAGGCTCTCAGGATACCATGATAAAATGGACCCGGTCTTTGTGCAATACTTAAAAGAATCGTGTGTTGGAAAAAAGAAAAGAAAACACCTGAGTCTCCTCCTTCCTGTGTTTCTCCTTCATGCTCGTACAAATACCTCATGATGCTGACAGTTGCGACACCAAATATGTGTGTTTCCCACCAAGCAGTACTCTGTGACACCAGCAAGGGTCCTACAACTGAGCTCCATTCTGACACTAGCTACTTGGAGGTAACTCCAGACCCCACATGTTAAAGGCTCAGTCCCACAAGATCACCCTGCCCCCCTTCATATGCCAATCAGAAGCAGTAGGTCCCCTGGTCACCCAGAACTTCAGTTTCACTTGGCTACAAATTGGAGGCTTCCATGCCCCCCTCCCTCCTGGATTTGATTGATAGAACAGCCTACGGAACTCAGGAACCGCTTGCTTATGTTTACCAATTACTCAAGGATGTGATAAAGGGTCCAGATGAACAGGCTAATACACAGGGGCATCCAGGAGCCCTCTCAGAGTCCTCTCACTAGGACAAAAATGCTCCTGTTGCTTTCATCACTTAGGAGTTTAAAGGGCTTCAGAAGCTCTGTGCCAGGAACAGGAATCAGAGACCAATATATATTTTTGATTATCTCACAAATCCCTATTAAGTGAATCAGTTTATATTGCAAAAATCTCTATTTTCTGAATGAAGATACATCACTATCTTCTAAGCAGAAGATGCAGTGTGTCTGTATAGGGGCATCTTCTCTGCAAAAAAAAAAGAAAATCTTTTTACACATATATCAAAAATAAAAATATATTAATTAGAATTTGAACTGCTTTTTGCATAAAATATATAAATACATATATGAGTTGATATTATATATGTGATATATAATATGTATTATATATAATTTATTGATTATTTATATATATTTTATACTTACTGTATTCATAATGGTGGTGGTTTAGTCACTAAGCTGTGTCCGATTCTTGCGACCCCATGGACTGCAGCCTGCCACACTCTTCTGTCCATGCGATTCTCCAGGCGAGAATACTGGAGTGGGTTGCCATTTCCTTCTCCAGGGGATCTTCCTGACCCAAGGATTGAAACTGTGTCTCCTGCATTGTAGGCAGATTCTTTACCAACTGACACTACAAGGGAAGCCCCCTGTAGATACAATATAAATACTACTATATAGTAATATTATGTAATAATATATATGTATATAATAAAATAATATATAGCACATAATAATAATGCGTACATAGCATACATTTCCCTGTTACATCCTCTGATCAGAATTACAAGGGATAAAGTCTGTGGTTTCCAGGTAATTCTCCTTTTCCCCCAAACTTCACTTCAACCTGAAGTGAGTTGGTCCATCAAGTGGAGTTGGTCTTTCCTAGAAGATGATTTGGCCAAAAGTCCTGTTAAAGGAATGTTAAAAAGAAGGCTGACATTTTAAAAACTTAAACGAAGTGATTCTTTTAGACTGGGAAGTTATATAACAGCTTCTTTGCAAATAGGTTGATCCGTACCATTTTTCTAGGTTCCACAAATATGCATTAATAGACAATACTTATTTTTCTCTCTCAGACTTACTTCACTCTGTATGACAGGCTCTAAGTCCATCCATGATTCTGTAAATGGCACAATTTCATTCCTTTTTATGGCTGAGTAGTATACGTGCCATGTCTTCTTTATCCATTCTCTGTCAGTGGACATTTAGGTTTCTTCAATGAAAGAGTAAAGGTTTGGTTTGGGGGTGAATGAGGAGCAGTTGTAAAACACGGCTAACTTAATTTATTATGCATTGATTACATCCTATTCTGAGCGAAGTGAAAAAAAAAATTGCAAGTGTTAGCCATTCCGCCTGACTCTGCGACCCCATGGACTGCTGCCTGCCAGGCTCCCCTATCCACTGAATTCTCCAAGCAAGAATTACTGGCGTGGGTAGCTATTCCCTTCTCCAGAGGATCTTTCTGACCCAGGGATTAAACCTGGGTCTCCTGCATTGCAGGCAGATTCTTTACGGTCTGAGCCACCAGGGAAGCCAAATTAGCGAGAGGGTATGAAAGTGACTAGGACCTGCTCTTCCAGCTCAGGGCTCGTTAAGGAGAAACAGTCAGATAGGTGCTAGTGAACAGGGAGAACCATCATCAAGAGAACTGGGAAAAGAGGGGTTAAATTCAGCAAAAATTCATGTTCTCATTTAGGTAAACATTAGGATGTATCTATATTTCTATCGTTTCTTTCTCCAATGCCTTCTCTAAAGTGGGATTTAGTCCTTAAAAACTTAACATGAGAGAGAAGTGGTAAGACTTGACCAACCTACACAGATATGTAAGGACCACCACAAACTTGATACAGAAGAGTTTTATCATCCTAAAATGTTCTAATGTGCATATCTGTAGTCCATACCTCCCTCCTACCTACTGGCTTCTAATAATCACTTTCTAGCTTTAGTGCCTTTTATAGACTATTTAAAATAAATGTTACCATAGATATTCTTTTGTTTCTTTTTGTTTTTTTTTTCAGTTAGCATAACATTGTTGAGCTTACATTCATATTGTGAGTATCAGTAGTTTAAATCATTTCATTGATGAGTAGTGTTCTGGGGCTTCCCAGATGGCACTGGTGGTAAGGAACCTGCTCGCCAATGCAGGAGACCTAAGAGAAGCAAGTTCGATCCCTGGGCCAGGAAGATCTCCTGGTGGAGGGTACTGGCAATCCACTCCAGTAGTCTTGTCTGGAGAATTCCATGGACAGAGAAGCCTGGCGGGCTACAGTCCACAGGGCCACAGAGTCAGACACAACTGAAGCGACTGAGCTAGTATACATGTTCCGTTGTATGGATATACAGGAATTTGTTGATCCAGTCACCAAATGATAGACATCTGTCTGCCGTCTACTTTTAGGGCTTTATGAATACACTGCTATAAACAAATTCAGTTCATATACATGTCTTTATGGGCTTCCCATTGGTACTAGTGATAAAGAACCCACCTGACAATGCAGGAGACGTAAGAGCTGCAGGTTCGATCCTTGGGTTAGGCAGATCCCCTGGAGGAAGGCGCAGTAACCCATTCTAGTTGTTCTTGCCTGGAGAATCCCATGGACAGAGGAGCCTGGTGGGCTACAGTCCATGGGGTCTCGCAGAGTCAGACATGAATAAAGTGACTTAGCACACACACATGCATATGTCTTTATATGGTTGTAGGTTTTCATTTCTCCCAGATAAGTGCCTATGACTGTGATTTACTGATCCTACGATAAGTGCACACTTAACCCTTTGAGGAATTGAACTGTTCCACAAAGTGGCTACACCATGACATATTCTTATCAGCAACGTATGAAACCTTCCGCTGTTCCACAGCCTCGGCAATATCTCATATTTGTCAGACTCTTATATGTATTATTATACATGCCATTCTCTTGCATGTATAGTAATATTTTATTGTGGTTTTAATTTGCATTTTCCTAATTTGAATGAGGTTGAGTGTCTTTTCATGGGCTGACTTGCCACCCGCATATATTCTTTGGTGAAATGTCTTTTCCAATCTTTTCTCCATTTTTCAATTGGGTTGTTTGATTACTGTTTAGTTTTATATATTCTGGACACAAGACTTTTATCAGGTAATATTTTCCAAGTATTTTCTTATGGGCCAACTTTAATGGAGGAATGCTTTGAGCTGGGACATGGCGAATATGCATGAAGGCAGTTCCTATGAGAGCACATAATGTCTGTCTCTCCTAGTCAAACATGCTCCATGTGGGTAGAAATGGTGTCTGCTGCTGAGTGTCCAAAGCCTAGCACAGTATCTGGAACATTAGTGATGCTTAATAAATACTTATTCAATAAGTGAGTAAGTGAATAAGCAAACAAATGATTAGTGAGTCACCGGTGCAAGCTGTACTAACGAGAAGGAAAAGAGATTTGGAACAGATAAAGTTGGATAGGCAGCCTGGGACCTGACAGTGGGAGGCAGCGAATGCCAATCAGATCGGGTTTGGGCTTTATTTGTTAAGCAAATGAATGGCTTTAAGATGTGGACTGAGACAGTCTGAGCTAGGCTGTCTGTGCTGTGGTTGTCTGATGGATGCATTTGAGAGGATGAAACCTGACAGCTGGAGATCTGTTAGCATGCTGTACAGTATTCAAGGGGAGAGTTGATGATGGTCTGATCTAAGGAGATATAGTAACGTGATAAATGTGCTATGGAGAGATTATCTGCAGAATTTAGAAGCTCACTGAATTGAGAAGAAAAAGGGAGATATCTGAAGTAGAATAATAGTCTCAAAAATACTGTATAGGGTAGAAATTTATGTAAGACACTACCTATGGACATTATGCTCCTCCACCCCCCATTCATATGTTGAAGCCCTAATGTAACTGTATCAATAGACAGGGCCTATATGGAGATGTGTTAGCCGCTCAGCCAGGTCTGACTCTTTGGAACCCCATGGACTGTAGCCCAACAGGCTCCTCTGTCCATGGAATTCTCCAGGCAAGAATACTGGAGTGGGGTGCCATTCCTTTCTACAGGGAATCTTCCTGACACAGGGATCAATAATTAAGGTTAAATGAGGTTATAAGGGTGGACTTCCAGGTGACACAGTGGCAAAGAATCTGCCTACCAATACAGGAGACCCAAGAAATGTGGCTTCAGATCCCTGGGTGGGGAAGATCCCCTGGAGAAAGAAAGGGCTACCCACTCAGCATTCTTGCCTGGGAAATCCCATGGACAGAGGAACCTGGTGGGCTATAATCCGTGGGGCTGCAACGAATCAGACAAAACGGAACACAAGCACAGACACATGTAAGGGTGGGGAGCTGATCCAACAGGATTAGTGTCCTTAAACAAGATGAGACAGATGACTCTCTCTTCATCATGAAAGGACACAGTAAGCAAGGGACCATATGCATGCCAGGAACTGAACCCTCACCAGTAACTAAATCAACTAGTATCTTCATCTTGGATTTCACAGACTCCAAAACTAGGAACAAATAAATTTCTGTTGTTTAAGCCACTGAATCTATGGCATTTTGTTACGGCCTCCCAAGCAGACTACAACACAACACTGGAAAAACTGGGGAGTCTGACTGCTGTGGTAACCAGTTCAGCTGAGAAAGATCCAGATATGAATGCTGGTTCTTAAAATGACAAACTGTATGAGTTTTGGCAAGTTACTAATTTATCTGAGCCTCAACGTCCTCATTGGTTCAAATGAAAATATGTTTGCTTCTAGTGTTGTTAGAAAGAATTAACAAATAGTTATATTGACATCTAGTGTAGACCTGGCATGAGTCACTTTGTGGCTTTTGCATGTGAGCTCAGGCATGTCCAGTTCTTTGTGACCCTATGCACTGTAGCATGCCAGGCTCCTCTGTCCATGGGACTCTCCAGGCAAGAATACTGGAGTAGGTTGCCATTTCCTCTTCCAGGGATCTTCCTCACCCGGAGACTGAACCCGCATCTCTTGTGTCTCCTGCATTGGCAGGTGGGTGCTTTACCATTGCACCACCTGGGAAGCCATTATATCTTCTCCACTGTACAAATGGGGGAAATGAGGCTGGGAGAGGTTAAGGGAACTTCTCAAGGTCATGGGACAAGAAAATTGCCTAACAGGAACGAAAGTCAGGGTCTGCTTTGTGGCGAAATCCCCCATCTCTTTCCCAACACAATCCGTTGGAAAATTTGAAGGTTGCTTTAGGACATAGTCCGAGAAGGAGGGGAACGTTTGCATGAGTCAGACCCACAGATGTGTTCAGCAGGCTTCCTAGGTGGGTTTTCTGCTCACCCGGCCTTTCCTTCAGCAGGATGTTGTGAATCAGCCACAATTTAGCCCCAGGTTCCCCTGGTGAGAAGTTCTTAGAAAGCTGGCCTTGGATGTTTTCTCTGTGTCCCTCACTTACTGCAATTACAAATAAGGGTACTTTATGTGGTTGCTCCTACCCTATAATTTTGCTTTCAGTTGCCAAGATTAGTAAATTTGAGGTCTGATCACTGGGTTGGATGGCAAGCTTGGAGTTATTTTTTCTGTAACTTCCCTGCGGTTAAAAGTACAAATTTAAAATACTGATTGCTGCCATAAATCATTATAAGAATTTGTTAGCCTAATTTCCACTTTTCCTCTTCTATCTCTCAGTATAATTTTGGAAGCCTTTCTTGTCAAGATCTTTGAGTTCCTTTTCCCTTCTTCCTCCCTTCTTCCTTCTCTCTCTCCCTTTCTCTCTTTTTTCCTTCCTTCCTCCCTCTACCTTCCCATCCTCCCATTCTTCCTTCTTTCTTTTCAGGTTGAATTGAATTGTATAAAGTCTCAAGGGCTAACGCTTGCATCAAAATAAACAAAACAGCTATCTATAACATCAGTCGCTAAACTACATGAGTTTAGAGTGCAAAATGTTATTATTACAGAGACGAACCTTAAAGCAAGAGGGGATCTGTAGGTAGTAAAACAGAAGTGTATTAGCCAGATTTGGAAAGAAAACCTTGAAAAGGAAGATACAAGATATTCACTGCAGTGAAAAACCTCATAAGGTGAATCTTTGGACTATCAAGTGTTCATCAAGTGCCAAGAAACCTACCCCAGATTTAGTTCTGGGCAACAGGGGATGCCAGACAAGCAGCCAAGACCTCAGGGCCTCTGTGGATATAATGGTAGTGAACTTATCTTTGTTTCTATAAAGGGTCTGACACAGAAAGGACGTTTTAATAGATGTTTGTTGAAAGAGGGCCAATTTGGTTGCAAAGATAAAAATTATATACATGTAGCAAAAAAAAAAAAAATTACATATGTATAGCAAATCTTCTGGGATTTGTTAGAAAGCTTCCCAGGTGGCTCCACCTGGGAATCCACCTGCCAAGGCAGGAGACAGGAGTTCAGTCCTGGATGGGAAAGATCCCCAGAGATGAAAAAGGCAGCCCACCCCAGTATTCTTGCCTGGAGAGTCCCATGAACAGAGGAGTCTGGCGGTCTACAGTCCATCGGGTTGCAAAAGAGTTGTACATGACTTAGTGACTAGACAACAACAACAACAACTATGGTTAGAAATACACTAGTTGCAAACAGCATAAAAAAAACCCAAAATTTTTAAAGTAAAGAGAATGTGTTACTTCACATAAGCCCATCTCTATAGCCCTATAAATAAAATCCAGTAATCGTCTTAGCTTTGATCACTAACTCTAACTCTTGAACCAACTGGTGGCATCAGTCCCTCTAGAACATGTGGGAGAATGAACGCTGAACAGAAAACATAGTGAGTGTTGAAGTGCCCACCAGGTGTCTGTTGAATGCTGTAAGCCTTCAAAGAGCAGAGGCCAACTAGGTTGAATATGATTAAGAAGACTTTATAAAAATGCCATATTTATATCTGGGAGATAGGCTGAATTTATTTAATCTTACAATAAAAGTAAGATAAAAGTTATTTTTGTAAGAAATTTAAAAGAACCTTGGAAAATAGAAAAAAAAAAAAGAAGCAAATAAAAACTTAACTATAACCTAGTTGTAACTACTACTACTATTTTGCATGTACACTTGCAATTTAAAATGTGTGCTTATATATACAAATAAAGTAACATATGTAATATATGCATCCAAATGTATAAACATATGCTTATATTATATCATGGCATAATTAGGATCATGGCATAATTAAATTTGTTTATAGGCACTGCATAATTAGGATTAAGATATATATATATATATATACATATTTATGTTTTGGGTGCTACTTTTTCATTTAATATTATATCTAGGCATTTTCCTGATTTATTGATAATTGTCTTAAAATCATTTCTGATTGTTGTATTACATAACCTTACAGGACTTAAGAAATAGATAAGACAAGAGATGGGGAAGGCATGTGATCTGGCAGAAATTACCTGGGAAATAATACTCAATAAATCAACCAAGAACAGAATTGTTTTTGACTCAGATGGACAATATAACCAGCATGCCCAACAAGTCTTAAACTTTTGAGGGTCTCACTCTGGAGGTCATCACGTCTCATCATCTTGACTCTCCAATGAGTTTCCCTCTTTAGAGCCATGGTGACCTTCATAAAGCATCTTGTGAGAGGGGCAAGGTAGGGAGGTCAATCATTCTCCCACCTTCTAGAAAAATGGAATTTATCCTGGCAACCAAGGAGATGGCAGAATCCATTGCTAAATGCCTCTGAGTCAAGAGAAGCAAGGCATCTGGAAGACCCAGGTGTTAGTCTCAACTAGTGGCTCAGATGGTATAGAATCTGCCTGCAATGCAGGAGACTCAGATTTGATCCCTAGGTTGGAAAGATCCCCTGGAGAAGGGTATGGCTACCCACTCCAGTATTCTTGCCTGGAGAATCCCATGGACAAAGGAGCCTGGGGAGCCACAGGCCATTGGGTTGCAAAAAGTAAGACATGACTGAGCGACCAACACTTTCACTTCACTTCCTCACTGTGTATACCACAAATCTAACTTCACTTACTTGGTTCTTGATTTCCTCAACTATAACACGAGGGGGTGGAGTACATGACCCTGTGGGCTTCCACTAGTTTTCACAAATTAAAAGCAGGTGAGTGCAAGCATGCAACTCAGGCTCTTTGCAGAGAATCCCTGAGCACCAGAGATCCTTACTAAATAATTGGTCTTGGAGGAAACTTTAGTGACTTTATTCTCAGGTCTCCCAGCCTTTCCTCTCATATAGGTGTATCTGTGAGCCAGCTGTGTATTGTGGTATCACAGCTTGGGTGGAAATTCTGATTCTGTCACTGATGATCTGGGAGACTTAGAAAATTAATTTCCTAAGCTTTGGCTTCCTCATTGGTGTTACGGTTGTCATAACATCCCAATACCATCTCAGAGGCACCACGAAGCTGAGTGAGTCAGGTATATAGAATGCCTCACCCAGTGATTGGCACAAAAATCAGTCCCAGCATCTCTCACACTCTCAGGATCTATCTTTTCTGTGTGTGTGTGTGTATTTCTAACTTTACAGAACTGCATCATAACCAGCTAGTTATCTATATCACAACATATTTTGTCCTTCCTGGAAAATATGGCTTTCCTTGGTGCCTAGGAGAAAGCTAAACACACAGTGAAAAGACATGAATACTGATGAGTAGCAAAGATATAGCTGGAAAGGCCAAGCAAGATCTCTGCCTTGCCAAGCACAGGTTCTAGATGGGGCTGGGTAGCAGTTCTGCTCTGAACATAGGGTAAGATTTTGAGCAGTCATTTAACTATCTCCATATTCCAGAATATAGTTCATCAACTATAAAATAGGACTGCCACAAATTTGGAAGAGTGATGTCTGCGAGAAGCAGTCTGCTGCCCTAGCTAGAAGTGCAACCATAGAAATTATCAATGCATTTGCTAAAGATGTCTTAGTAGGTCAATCTCCACCGTCTTTTTTTCCCACTAAGTCCTTGAGACCCTCTTCTGCACTCAGAGATTTTCCACTGACTTGCTGGCAAGTCCTCAAGGTGACTGGAGAAGGGCATCTTGCAGACTGGGAGGTGGAGAGTCTGCCTTACCCCATAGGCGCTGTGAGCCGAGACTCCACACAGACACACACACACACACACACACGCACACAGCCCATCAAGAAAATAAATTACTGAGTGTGGGGCTCACATGTGTCTTTGCAATTGCCATCCTAGTGACCCCCAGATCCTTCACAAGCCTGAGTACTGGGCAGAAAGGAGGAGAAGGTTGGCTGTCGCAGGCTTCCAGATGCAGAGGAGGATCTCCCACACTGCGCCTCCCAAGTGCCCGGTTCCCTTCCATTTATTTTCGTGGCACTGACTGTGAGTGCAGCCAGCCGTGCGGCAGCGGAGAGATACCCCAGAGAAAGAGGAAACCCGTCGAGCTATTTTTCACCATTACATACTTCACTTCTTAATAAATGAGATCCAGAGCATGCAAACAGCCTGTCTTGTAGATCATCATCTTAGGGAAAATCAGAGACCTAACTGCAGTGCAAAGTAAAAAAAAATAATAAATGAAGCTAGAGGAGTGCCCATTCGGGTGAAATTTGATACCATAACTCTCCTCTGATAGCATCCTGTTCCTCCCTAGAAGTTTCCGCGCCTCTGAGACGTATCAGGGCTTTAATGGTGGTTGAAAAAAGGAAGGCGCTAGATCTTTCTCTGTCCGCAGGCCAGCTTATTTTCACCAGCAGAAAGAGATTTATTTATATGTAAGAGTGGAGAAGAACTCAGTTGAGACCGAGTCGTATTTCACCTGACACAATCCCTGGTGGTCACTGATTGGTAAGTGGCGTGAATTATGAGGGTTTTATCAGCTACCTATGCCAAGCAGCGCCTCAAACCTCGTATTTCAGGATTGTAACACCGCACTGAGCCAGTGGACACGTGACATACCCATCCCAGCCTGGCAGAGTGCTCAGATTCTCCAGAGACTGGGCTTTCCTGGCTTCTTCCAGTCTCTGGGCTTTATCTTGGTCCTTCAGCAGAAAAGCCCACATTTGGATGCAGCTCAGAATGTTGAGGTCACCAGCGCTGCTGGCTCTGTCAACTAAGGGGATCAGTGGACAGTAATACAATCTTCCCACATCCACCAGGGAATATAATATTTCACACAGAAAATAACAAAATACTCCCACGGCCCCGGGGCAATATCCTGAAGTTGTTTGAGGTGAAAGAAAATAACTGTCTTTGGGGCAAAAGAATTTAGACTCTTTAGCAGTAAGCTTGGTTTGCCTTATGTCTTAAACCATCTGAATATTTATTCAGAGCTACTGCAGTTGAGAAAATGTCATAGCTGTCTGACACAATCTTATGAGATTTCTTTGCTCACTTTTTGATGGCCCGAAAGCCCTCTGAGATGATAATTGAGGTCTTTCTGGCCAAAAGCTTGCAATTTCCTGGTACATTTTAACAGGACACCTGGTGGATCTCTGCGTGCCTGGTAAGTCACTTCAGTTGTGTCCGACTCTTTGTGACCCCATGAGCTGTAGCCTCCCAGGCTCTTCTGTCCACAGGATTCTCCAATTGAGAATACTGGAGTGGGGTGCCATGCCCTTCTCCAGGGGATCTTCCCCACTCAGGGATCGAACCCACATCTCTTACGTCTCTTCCACTGGCAGGTGGGTTCTTTACCACTAGCGTCACCTGGGAAACCTGGTAGATCTCTAAGCCTCTAGAAAAATCAGGATGATCTGGCCTTCGTATCAGATGGTTCTGGGAGAAAAGGGAGGAAACAAACTGGGTCTTAACTGCTCTGTATCTTTGGTTTGTGGGTTCAGATATGCAGGAAAATGGAGAGAAACTAGTTTCCTTCTTGGGCCATGAAACTAGTAGAAGAGGTTCCACTGCTTTAACTATAGGTGAGCTGGTTCCCAAGCTCCTTTCAATGGGAGTAAACATTGTCCTAACAATTAAGCTTCTCTGCTTTCTTATAGGGGCTTCCCTGGTGGCTCAGTGGTAATGAAACTGCCTGCCAATGCAGGAGATGCAGGTTCAGTTCCTGGGTTGAGAAGATCTACTGGAGAATGAAATGGCAACCCACTCCAATATTCTTGCCTGGAAAATCCCATGGACAGAGGAGCCTGGCTGGCTACAGTCCACGGGTCACAAAAAGTTGGACACGACTGAGCAACTAAACAACAACAATTCCTGTAAAGTACAAGGGCTAGAGGAACAGGGAAGTCTTTTAGGCCCTTAAAAATGCCAAAAATGTGAAACAGTCTGTGGCACTCTTTCCCTCCCTGGTTGAAGTGATGTGGGCAGCTTGAGGGTGGGAGAGAAGAGTAGACGGAAAGCACAAGCAGGAGTCCTGATAGCCTGATAACCTGTTTTATCATCTGTCTCTTAAGCTGTCTTGATGCTCCCAGTGAAGCTGAAGTGGATGGAAGGAAAAATCAATGAACCAGGAGTCCAGAGACTGAGTTTGAGTCTTTCATGGTTTCACAGAAGTGAACTATTCTGAGTTCTGTTCATCTATGAAAAGGAGAAATCCTGTTTACTCTTTGTAGGTCTTGGTCTTTTCAGTAGGGATATTAGAGCTAAGACTGTATACCTGCTCCCAGGTTCCCCTGGGGCTCAGTGGGGCCACGTGACTTCTAACAAATAGAATGTAAATGGAAGCATGTAGCTGATGAAAACCTCCCCTGAGTGACCTTCCACGTTGCCTCCCCAAATACCAGCCAAATGCACAGGTTCCCATAGCCCAGGAAAAAGGAATACAGAATCCACATTACAAATTTGGGCCCCCAGGTTGCCACGAAGAAGCTTCTGTTTCTACCAAGAACACCCATGCTGGACTTTTTCAAGAGTAAAAATAAAAGTTTTTTTTTGTTTGTTTTAATGTAAAGTCATTGAAGTCTCAGGGTTGATTTGTTATAGCAGCTAGTATTATTCTAGTTAGTATAAGAATCAAGTAAGACTAAAATGATAAAATGAATATAAAATACCATGCAAATGCTAAAACCCTGTACAGACTTTGGGATTTTTGTTGGTGTGGTTGCATGAAGTCTTGAGTGATTTAGTCACTAACTCATGTCTGACTCTTTGTGACCCCATGGACTGCAGCCCACCAAGTTCCTCTGTCCATGGGATTTGCCTGGCAAGAATACTGGAGTAGGTTGCCATGCCCTACTCCAGAGGATCTTTTCAAACCAAGAATCGAACCTGGGTCTCCTGCATTGCTGAACTATCAGGGAAGCTCCTAAGTGAGTAACTGCTAAAGGTACAGCGAAATAAAATACTACTGGCTAATATTTATTCAAATCTTATGTGGTGTATTGAATTTACTCCTCCTGACCACCTTAAGTAAAAACTTTCCTGATTTTTCCTTGAGGAAACCAAGCTTTAGAGAAATCAAGTCACATGCCTAAAATCATGTAACTACCAAGGGCTGAAGGCTCTCATTGAAGTTCTATTCTATTTTTGTAAATCTGCTTTAAACTCTAGTATGCTGCTAAGCTGCTAAGTCGCTTCAGTTGTGTCCTACTCTGTGCGACCCCATAGACGGCAGCCCAGCAGGCTCCCCCTTCCCTGGGATTCTCCAGGCAAGAACACAGGAGAGGGTTGCCATTTCCTTCCCCAGTGCATGAAAGTGAAAAGTGAAAGTGAAGTTGCTTAGTCGTGTCCGACTCTTCGCGACCCCATGGACTGCAGCCTACCAGGCTCCTCCATCCATGGGATTTTCGAGGCAAGAGTACTGGAGTGGGGTGCCATTGCCTTCTCTGAAACTCTAGTATAGTGTTCCTAAAACTTAAACTTCTTTTAGAGGAAAGTCTAACTGTTTACTCCCTTTATCTCAGAGGAATAACAGCAGAGAGATGTTCACATAGAACATTCTGTTCATTCCAATGGATCTGAAAACCCTGATGTTGGAAATGACACTGTTTAAGTCATTCTCCAAGTGTGGACAGCTACTTTGCACCTAAAACCACGCAGTTCAAGTAACTGAGTTATCAATTTTCTTACATTAAAGGTAACCCAGGACAGCCAAAAGCTTGGGTAGATAAAGAGTTTTTTTTTCCCCCCCAATTCTGTTTTCCTTAAGCTTCAAAAGTGCACTTGCCAAAACAGTGCAATTTGAGCTGCTCACTAAATATTTTTACCAGGTGAGGAATTGCTGGAACATTCCATTTTGTCAGTGATGATTTTATATTTGTCACTCTTAGTGGATAGACTATCCATGGATGGTGTACTATTTACACATTCATTTTGGACACTGTTTGGGGTATTATTTTCCTTCAAGGGCAAGTAATGGAACCAAGCAGATTATTTATTTCATACACTTTGAAACTATCAGGGGCTGTAATGGATGTTAGCCTTGACCTAAGGCATTTCAGATGCAAAGCCTCTATCAAAAATCTACTCATTATATCGTGAAAGAATAAGAGGACTTGGCCATTTCCCCCTGGTTCAGAAACCCAATTCCCATCCTTTCAAGCACAGGTATTGTGGTTGCCTTCCTCAGACTTGAGAATTCTGGTTTGGTTAAACTTTCTGCTGTTCAGATAAAAAACAGCAGCAATTTTCTGCTTGAATTTCTCTGTGACTAAATCCATTGATCATCCTTTCTCTCTGTGAGTGAGAAGTGTGTTTTCTCCTTAATAACTCCTATCCTTCTCCTGGATTTTCCCCCCCGCCTTTGCTTGTTTGTGTTGTGTGGTCAGTCCTGTGCGCTATTCCTCTGAGAGACAGAGGGAGCGCAAAATTGAAGTTATTTTATGCTTGGGCTCCCTCGGTCCCAATTTTCAAATCTTCGTGTCAATTTTCACACATCAGTGTCATGTGGTGAATGTTATGGAAATTTCAGTGGGGTCCTTGGGAGGCAATTTATACATGAATCGCTCCCCCCACCCACTACCATTCTGCTGCAATTCCTGTCTTTTCTAAGAATAAGTGGATCTATAATTAATGTGGATTTTAAAATATAACGGCATTCAGAATTCTCATAGCAGGTTTCCGATGCCATGTCTTCTTTGCAATATAAACACAAAAGCCTAAATGCTTGCTAGCTCTCTCTCTCCTAATAAATGGGCTTGGGTAAAAGGAATAAAAATTGCAGTTTGTTGGCGGTAAAGAGCAACTAATTACTCAGGAAGAAGCATGTTTTTATTTTTCAAAACTGCACTGAAAATGGTTTATCATGCAATAAATTTGCTAATCACCAGTTAGGAAACACAGTGCCATCACCACCTACCCACAGCGGCTGCCTTTGAAAGTTGGTATGTTACAGTTTGGATAGGAAATTATATCCTTTTGAAAATGAACATGACAGAAGATGTTCATTGAATAGTGTAAAACTCTTCAGCAGTTGGAATTCAAACTGCATAAACAAGAGCGTGGTTAACAGGGCCAAAAGATAGCAACTGCCGGCTTTGCCTTCGCTTGGTGAGCAGGTCACCCCCTGACCCCTTCTCATGAAGATAATTATTCATTTCCTTTTGCTCCCCCTTTAACAATGAAAGTCGAAGACTTTCAATGGAAGAACACAGACTGGCCTTAATTTTTTTCCACTCTAAACTCCCTTTTTCTCAGTTCCTTGTCAGTCTATTAATCTTGATTTCTGACAGCTTCCATTGGATGCATTTTAAGTCACTTCAGTCATATCCGACTCTTTATGACCCCATGGACTATAGCCCACCAGGCTTCCTGTCCGTGGGATTCTCCAGGCAATAATATTGGAGTGAGTTGCCATGCCCTTCTCCAGGGCATCTTTCAGACTCAGGGATCAAACCTGCGTTTGTTATATCTCCTACACTGGCAGGCAGGTTCTTTACCACTAGCAGCACCTGGGAAGCCAGATAGCTTCCATTAAGTTTTCAAAAAAAAAAAAAAACCCAAAGAATCCCTTTCTGATCCACAATTTTAGGAGTCCAGTTTGATGAACTTGAAACCACACAAGCTAATAATAGGTCCAGTCCAACGTATCCTTGCCACTAGCCCATTCTCTTGTTTCAAAGGTCTTAGGTGATGTTGTTTATTCTGTTCTCACCAGAAAAGATGACTGTTACCATTTCTAAAAAATGATGTCTGGTGTCCTCCTTGCTTCCACGTCACTTTTACTGTTACTCTGTGCTATTTTCTTCTTAGACTTCTTAGTCTCAAGGATCACCTTATTTTTGTCTATGTTTATTAATTTGTTGTCTGGTCACCCACTACAAGGTCAGTGCTCTGAGTAGAGGAAACTTTCTGTTTTGAAAGTGAAAGTTGCTCAGTCATGTCCAATTCTTTGTGACCCCATGGACTATATAGTCCCTGGAATTCTCCAGGCCAGAATACTGGAGTGGGTAGCCTTTCCCTTCTCCAGGAGATCTTCCCAACCCAGGAATTGAACCCAGGGCTCCCACACTGCAGGCGGATTCTTTACCAGTTGAGCTACCAGGGAAGCCCAGAAGCCCTTCTGTTTTGATCATGTCTAAATCACGAGTTTCTGGTAGAAT
The DNA here is from genome assembly GCF_001704415.2 of Capra hircus. Taxonomy (NCBI): domain Eukaryota; kingdom Metazoa; phylum Chordata; class Mammalia; order Artiodactyla; family Bovidae; genus Capra; species Capra hircus. The sequence goes on along the minus strand of NC_030828.1, from coordinate 11,566,959 downwards.
GTCTAGCACAGAGTAGTTTTCAGTATGTCCAGAAGGAATTGATGACTGAATCCATGAATGAGTGAATAAATGAAGGGATGTGTTGGTTTTCTACTCCTTTCTCACAAAACAAAGCATTCGCTGAACATAACTTAGCTGTCCCACCACTCCTCAAGTATATGGGTGTCTAAAGACATTGTATCTTGGCTGTGCAAGTCAGGAGGAGGTGTTTGAACTTCCCTTTTGATGAGAAGGAAGCAGCAGTAAACTGCATGGTCAATGTTCCTTTATTTAGAGAGAAGGCATTGTGTAGGAAGTTTGTAATTGAGCCTGATTCTCAGAAGGTCACTGGGTCACCAGGGTGTCGATGGCCTAGTGCCAAAGGAGAAGGTGCTCGCTAGGTAGGAGACTCCAGTGGCAGCCCTCCACCCCTGGCCTCACACTGTGGGGTCTTAGACCAGCACCTTCTTTACCAGCTATGCAACTAGGAGCAGTTCACTTAAATGTCCATGTCTTTAGTGGTCTCATCGGAAACTGCCATCATAACCCCAACCTCACCCTGAAGCATTAAAATTAAATGAAAATAAATGTGTAGCATCATTTTGTAAACTATTGAGACCCATAATAATATGTCAACCAAGTTGATATGGATGAAAAGGGAAGTGATACATAAAGAGCTAAAAGGCTATACTTTTGTGTAGAAAATTTTTGTCCTCTCCATGTTATAAGACAGGTAGGTAAGGAAGTCATCATTTTATGGATCTCTAAACTGAGGACTAAGGAAGCTGTCTGTGCTTAGCATCGTAGATAATGCTATCAATCTGTGCACCCTGATTATACCTCAGATCTCTCACAATTGATGCAATCATTTGTTTCCAGACAGTGATTCTGATTCTCTTTCAAGAGGAGCAGTCACTGGTGGCACTAGGTTGTGAGTAATGCTGACCTCAGATCTGAGGTTTTATCAGGCAGGTAATCGGATGTGGCCTGGTATGGACAAATTTGAGGGTAAGCATGAATCCAGGTCCAGAAGAAAAACAGTCAGAGCAAAGAAGAGGGGTCCAGGGCTTTCTATATTAATAGCCCTGAGATGCCCAAATATGAGGGTTGGGAATGTGGTCAACTGTGTATTGAGCAAATGGTCAAGGCTGATCCAAAGATACAGGGGAACAGCAACAACTGTGCTTACCAATAGGTTCTTCCATAAAGACAGCAGTCTTTTATGAGCTTGAGGGGGTTCTTTTAATTAAAACAGTTATAGAAGAGGAAGGAACAAAGGGGAACCCCTATAGCACAGATGCTGCCCCTACCTAAATGAAGACTTTGCCATAAAATTCTGTGGGCATAATCTGAAAGAAACGATCATTTTGGGGAACACTGTTTTAAAGAAAGTTAGGAAGTATCTTTATGCAGAACTTCCCAGTGCCTTTACTAGTTGTTTAATATGGTTTAATAATAGTTACGCCCATGAAACAGCCTCTTTGAATTTCAAAAAGTTTACAATGGACTCCAAAGTTTGCAAAGGACTTCAAGGACATCCAAGAAGGGTGTGTGGTTTTTCCTAAATGTGTTCCAACATAAGATGCACATATTTTTCTGGAATATTTTGATGGAGTAGTATATTCCACAAAAGATGATTTTCTCACTTTGGTCTAGGGAAGGGTTTACATTGATTTAGGTTATGTTTTGTACACAGCAGTGAAGTGACACTGTTGTTTTATTATTTAACTAATTTTGTTATTAACAGCAAGTTGTAGTCATTTAACTCTTTGTTTTATTGTTTCACTATGAAAGGTAGGCAATTTCACAGTGACAGAAAATTTAGAGCAGAGAGAGGATCATGTCTGCGTCAAAATGGGTGTATTTTTCTACTTAGAGTTATTCTGGAGTATTTCTGTTTCGTGTTCACATTTACACCCAGAAATGTCTTTATGATCCAATGACTGGAACTCGATTAGAACGTGATAGATTCTTTTGCTTTTATAGGATCAAAGAGGCTTACTACTCATTAAAGTTCTCACAGTAACCTTTCTTAAGTCTGTTTTCAGATTTAGCCCAGGGGAATGGAGTTTGCTAAAGCTGACATCATTTAGACAATATTTAAGCGGCATGACATTACATCAAGTTCATCCACTTTTCGCTTCCATTTTGATTCTCCTCCTACGTAATTGTTGCTTTGAGAGCAAGGAACTGACCTTTTCCTTCTTTCCTGGTTTAGTGCAAGAAGATGGAATTAATCCTTTGACATGAAATCAGAGCTGTAAATTCTAAGACTCTAATCTAGCACATCCCTGTCTTGATTATGGGATAGCCTCTTACTGGTTTCTCACTGCAGTTTTCTCATTCGTAAAGTGGTACTAATGCCTCTAACCTGTAACATGGATAAGTGAACAAAAATGTGTGCTTTCATTTCTATTTACTTGAAATATTCTGCAAAACCAACGGAGGCTTCAAGAGAATACTTTACACAGGTCAATTATCAGCAAAAATAGTGAGATACAGCATAGTTTGGTATTTAAGGGGAACAGATTCTAGAGTCTTACTGCCTTGGTCGACCTTCTGCCCCTGCGAGATTTTGCACAAGACATTGGCCTTCCTGTGTCTCGGTCTTCTTTTCTGCAAAACGAGGTTGTTGTCATAATTCTTAGCTCATAAGGTTATCCCTGAGTTTAAAGATAATCCACATAAAGCAATTAGGGTCGCAACCTTTGACAGTATTCACTACTATCACTACCACTTTGGTAAGTTTCACCTATATCTATTTTTCCTACTAGAAGTTTATGAACTCTAAACATGTAAAGGCATGGAGGTAGCCTCCTCAAGCTAAACGGAAACATTTATGCTGTTATTGTTAGAGAACACAGATGTACAGTTACAACATCTTTCGCTGTAACCTAAGTATCTGTTGAATCAATAAGTGAAGTCATTAATTCCATCTTTAATTTCAGATTCTTTGCAAGCATGTAGGCTATCATATGTCCTATTAATTTTTTCTTTTCTTCTCCCTAGGATGGGCTAAGAATCAGGACAAATGGAGTCGGTGTCAGGCGGAATTTACCTCCATGTGTATAATTAGTTTGAACAAACGTATGAGAAACAGATCTCTTTTTTCCACCTGAAAGGACCATCACTATGTCCTCCTTCTTTCCAGCTGGAAGGCCTCATGAGCTTCTAGCTTTGCAGGCTCAGCTTGACATCTCCACTTCCAGGCCAGCTAGTAGTCACTGACGATAAATCTGATGAAAAGGACACGGGTGGGTGCAGAGGAAGCAGGCCAGGGTGGACGATGAGAGGAAGTGCAGAAAATAAACAGCCTTAATGCCTTGGACACTGAGGCACGTGCTAAAGGCACACTGCCGTCCAGCTGATGACCCCTTTACCAGAGGCAGGACGTATGACTCCCCTTGCCCTGAATCTTAGCAGCCTCCAGCTACCCGATAAACCAGGGAGTCTGATAGGTGCCTTCAGGGCCGTGCAAGATTCTACACATCACAGTAAGCCACAAGGCAGGGTTTCATTTTGAAGCAGCAACTGGGGAAGTTAGACATCTCTGATTATGTAAGGTGAGGGCTGTGTGCTCACTGCCTGAGTCGGTGCATCTCAAGCATGGCTACGTATGTATGAAGCGAGATAGAATTATTGATAGGAAGGTGTAACTATAAACCTAAACACATTATCTACCATTTATTTATCCATCTAGCCGTTCATCCATCCTTCTGTCCACCTATCCTCTCACAGTGGCTCAGTCGTGTCCGCCACTTTGTGACCCCATGGACCATAGCCAGCCTCCTCTGTCCGTGGGATTCTCCGGGCAAGAATACTAGAGGTGGTCATTCCCTTCTCCAAGGGATCTTTCTGGTCCAGGGATCAAACCCTGGTCTCCTGCATTGACAGACAGATTCTTAACCATCGGAGCCACTAGGGGAGCCAAACATATTATCTGTCATTTATTTATCCATGTATCCATTCATCCATTCACCCACCCAGCCAGCCATCCACCCATCCATCCATTCATCCATCCATGCATCCACCATTTCTCTTCCCCTTTCTTTACATCACTTTTAAACAGAGTTCTCTTTTCGTCCTGCAATAAAGGACCCAAGTGCTGCTCAACATGTCCAGCTAGTTTGGCCCTCCCATGCATGCTGGACCTTGCTTTAATCCTTTTCTTCATGCTTTCCTTTCCTTTCCATGCAGCTTTGGATCTTGAAAAGCGAGAGCCCTTTCCTGGGCTTTGCTTTTCATTTGTTCAGTGAGTGCCGCGGAGAGGGCTGGCATGACAACCCCTTGAGGCTGAGTCCTGTTGATTAGAGCATGGATTTTGAGCAAGCAGCTGTACTCGCACGCCCCCCTCAGTGACCCTTGCCAGTATTCCTCACCCATGACCTTCAGGGATTGTCTCCTGGGGAAGCAAGGTCAGGCTCTGTGTCCATCAGGCTGCGCTTCTACTAGCTGTGTGATGGAGCATTTTCTGATGTTGACACCCATGCAGTGGGAGTCGGGTGGAGGCTGGTTTCTCATTTCACATTGACCTGTCATCCAAGAAGGCCTGCTGCTTATCCTCGGCTTCACAGTGCTCCCAAGCCGCATTGACATTCCCAGCCTGCTGCTCTGGCTGCCGCATCTGCTGCTATAACTTATGAATTTGAGGCACTTTCACTGGGGAATCATGTTTTCTCTGCTAAGAATATAGGTCTATAAGCTTTTTATCCCTAATGTGTAATTTTCTTGAAGAGTATTCTGATCATAACATGTATTTCTTTCCCTGCTCTTTGTGCTCATTTTGACGTTAAAATAAAATGTAATAATTAAATGGACTGGAACACTTAACGTGATTTGATTGGCAGACACAATGACTGTTTACAGAAGCAGCTGGAAAAACTTTACTTTCTCTTGATGCCATCAGCTTTGCCTTATAGCCCTATAAATCCTGAGGATTTTCATATTGGCAGATTATCCAAATATTTTCACTGCAAAGTGAATAGGACCAGAGGACACAGACATGTCCTTTAACACTTGAGGCTCAACAACTGTTGTCTTTTGATGAACTAGACATTTTTCAAGCATTCATTCTTTTACGAAAACCTTTCTAACATACACGTACTTTTTAATGCAATTCTTTATGGAGTGAATAATCTAATAAAAATTGCACAAATATGGGAATTTTCAAGTTATCTCAATGGTTCCTGGGGCCAAAATAACACTGTATTTGAAATTAAGATTATTTGGAAGTAATTCCCTCCTGGTCCAGTGTTAGGACTTCAAACTTCCATTGCAGGGTACACGCGTTCCATCCATGATGAGGAAACAATGAAGATCTTACATGCTACACAGCGGCAAAAAAAAAAAAAAAAAAAAGTGATACTATTTTTTAAAAGAAAGAAAAATAAAGACTATTTTGAAAAAATTCATGTTGTATGGTTACTCTTAGTGGGGAAGTTTTAATAAGGAAATGTTCAGCTCAGTGTTTTGAGTACAGAGTAAGTACATGTGTGAATTCAGTGGATAATTAATTGCGTTAGGCAGAAAAGATTATATGCCTACAGACTAAGTGCAGGGGCCAGTTTGGTCAGCTGAGAAATTAAGTCCAACATAGAGTTTTCCTTAGTCCCATGAGACTCTGCTCAGTCATCTGAAACCAACTGGACTGCTGCTTTTGGTGCTACTGCATAGCTGTCAAGGAGGTGGGTTTTTCCTGCCCCGTTGGGTCCATATCTCTTGTTCAAGTTCCCCTAATCTAGCCTGACAAGTTTTGTTGTTGTTGTTCTTTTTTAGTTCTTTGCTTTAAAAAAATTTTTTTTTTAGTGGGAAGATAATTGGTCTACAATTTTCTGTTGGTTTCTGCCATATATCTGCATGAGTCAGCCATAGGCATTCACGCGTCCCCTCCCTGCTGAGCCTCCTTCCGTCTCCCACCCCATCCCACCCCTCTAGGCTATTAGAGAGCACCGAGTTTGAGTTCCCTGCATCACACAGCAAATGCGCATTGGCTGTCTATTTTGTGTACGGTGATGCGTATGTTTCTATGCTCCTCTCTCCATTAGTCCCACCCTCTCCTTCCCCAGCTGTGTCCACGGGTCTGTTCTCTCTGTGTCTCCACTGTGCCCTGCGATTAGTTTCATCAGTATCATCTTTCTAGGTTCCATATATATGGGTGTTAATATACAGTATTTTTCCTCTCTTTCTGACTTACTTCACTCTGTATAATAGGCTGTAGGTTGATCCGCCTTCTTAGAATTGACTCAAATGCTTTCCTTTCTATGGGTGAATAATATTCCATTGTATATATGTACCACAACTTCTTTATCCACTCATCCATCAGTGGACATCTAGGTTGCTTCCATGCCCTGGCTTTGGAAATAGTGCTGCAATGAACATTGGGTTACATGTGTCTTTTTCAATTATGCAATTATGGTTTCCTCAGGGTATATGCCCAATAGTGGGAATGTTGGATCATATGGTAGTTTTATTCCTGTTTTTTTTTTTTTTTTTTTTTTCCCAAAGAATCTCCATACTGTTCTCCGTAGTAGCTATATCAATTTACATTCCTAGCAACAGTGCAAGAGTTTTCACCAGACCCTCTCTGGTGTTTATTGTTTGTAGATCTTTGATGATGGTCATTCTGACCTAGCCTGACCAATTTGAAGTAGATGGGTCTTGGATTCCCGACCTGCAGTGTTCTTTGTGGATGCCTGAAAGTCCCACACAATAATTGTGATTTTCTTCTTTTATCTCCCTTTCCAATGCCCCTGATTAGCTTCTGGGCCAATTATTGCCTCTTTCAACCAACGTAGATAGTATATTGAAAAGCAGAGACATTACTTTGCCGACTAAGGTCCGTCTAGTCAAGGCTATGGTTTTTCCTGTGGTCATGTATGGATGTGAGAGTTGGACTGTGAAGAAGGCTGAGTGCTGAAGAATTGATGCTTTTGAACTGTGGTGTTGGAGAAGACTCCTGAGAGTCCCTTGGACTGCAAGGAGATCCAACCAGTCCATTCTGAAGGAGATCAACCCTGGGATTTCTTTGGAAGGAATGATGCTAAAGCTGAAACTCCAGTACTTTGGCCACCTCATGCGAAGAGTTGACTCATAGGAAAAGACTCTGATGCTGGGAGGGATTGGGGGCAGGAGGAGCAGGGGACGACCGAGGATGAGATGGCTGGATGGCATCACAGACTCGATGGATGTGAGTCTGAGTGAACTCTGGGAGATGGTGATGAACTGGGAGGCCTGGCGTGCTGCGATTCATGGGGTTGCAAAGAGTCGAACACGACTGAGCGACTGAACTGAACTGAACAACCATTGTTCGTATTTCCATGAGAGAGTTTCTTTCTCAAAACTACTTGTCAGCTATCTATTAAAATATGAGTTTGCATCAGTGTCCAAAGACTTCACATACTACCAGAGGGCTTATTGTAGGGATGAAATTGAGGGGGTATATATGGCTGAGATGTCCCTGCACAATCCCCCCAGCCTGTTACTCATCCTGGGGAGGAACGTTTTACACAATATAAGGCACTTACTTTGGCTTATTTATTAAAAGGTTTTTGACTTTAAATTGTTATGTGTGAATACACTTTTCATCTGTACTCACAAATTACAACTCCGTGAAGTGATGCAATTATGATGAATATGATTTACAATACTATTTGCAGACTTTTAGAAAGCTGAAACAGACAAAATGAATGACTTTTCCAAGACTGTGCCAAAAATTAGTGCCCAAGTCTGAGACAGAACTCAAGAACAAGGATCTATGCTCTTATTAGGTCTTCTGAAAAATAATAATCTAAAACATGAAAGCTGTCAATATCCGAACATCATCTTCACTAAGTAGAGGTTAGCAAAAAAAATAGTTAAAGGACATTTTCTTCTTGGATGTAGCAGCAAAGCTTAACAGCTCTTGTATTTCTGTTGCTGTTCTGAAACATTATCTCATTTAATGCTCTCATCATTGCTGAAAATTTTATTTTCCTTGGATTTATGAATGCAGTAAGTCTCAGAGAGGTTCACTTAATTGCAAAAGGTCACACAGCTTGTAAGATGATGATGGAGCTGGAATTTGTGGTTAGCAGACATTGCATCCTGTTCAAAAGGTCCATAATACATTTGGTTCATGCCCAAAGGTCCTTGAATTTGGTCCTGTCCAAAATGTCCATGAACATTTTGGGCTCATTCTCAATGATTTTGGACAGGACAAGATCTAAAATACCTATTGGCCAGACCGAATGTCTTTCGAATGTTCCAGACCATGCCCTGCAAGAGGAACTGGCAGTTAGAACAAAGTCTTATCTTTTGTTCCACTCCACTGCCCCAGTGCATAGGTGAGCAAAGTTCTATGTTTAGAATAGAGGACCACGCAGCACGTGTGATGGCTAGCACGCCCATTTAGTTCTGCTCCAGTGTTGCTCACGGCACGTCTTCATCAATGATAGGCCATCCCAGAGGGCAGGAAGGGGTATTTTTCATAAGGGACACAGAGTGAGAATATGGCACTCCTCCTTTCTACATTCAAGATTAGGCTGTTAAGTGTCAGGGACCACCATATATTAGGTCTTCATATTTTATTGGTTATATTTTGAACTTTCTGCTCCTTTACAGAGTATTTTCATGTTATTAGTAGATAACAACATTTCAAATGTGAAAACTCTCCCCCCTCCCTAAATTTTGTGCTCAAGCCACTGAGCTCCCTGTTCCAGGGGGGAGTCAATGCCATCAAGTTGTGCTATATTATCCCGGAGATATGCTATGCACATGCAAGCATGCAGGATTAAATATATCTTTTAATACCAATAGCTGCCTACTTGGAGATCATTCCGCAACATCTCTTGAATGAGCTGACTACTTTACTGTAGTTGCTTTGTGTTACACTTTTTCCCTGTACCACGACTTACTGAACTAGGCCTTTTTCCATAGTCATTTACGTTGTTTCAAATAATTTGTTTCAAGTATGCTGCAATGAACATTTTCCTTCATACTTCTTTGTACACCTGTGTCAGTAATCTGCATGATGGATTTCTAAAAGTGGAATCACTGGGTAACAGAGCCTGTATGTTGCAACGTTTGACTGATATTGCTAAAATGAACCTCGTGCCTCTGTCTCCAACATGGAGTGATGGTAAATCTTTTTTGGACTGTGATTATCCGAAATGGAGAGAATGAAATCTCATTGTGGTTTCAATTTGTACTTATTTTCATGTGAGTAAGGGCAAGCACATTTTCTTTTAAAATGTTATGCATTTAAGACTCTTCTGTGTTTCTTTTCCTGTGAACCCTCTGATCATATTCTTTGTCCATCCTGCTACAGGCTTAATGGTCTTTGTAACTGATTTGAAGGAATATTTTCTATAATAATGAAATCATTGCTTTCAAATAGGTCTCAAATACTTTTCCCAATTGTGTAAACTGAATTTGCTTTAGGTGTTTGTATATGTGTCAGGCATTTAAATAGATTATTACTAATCCTCAAGAATCCTGGCTTTATTCATTCTCATGTATGATTGGGAAAACTACAGATCAGAAAGGGTTAAAGACTTCTCAATATTATCCAGCTAATATGTGGAGGTTGGAGCGGGCTGAGTGCAGATTCTGTGACTTGAAAACCCATATTCTTCCCGCCATATTCTATCACCTCTCTTGGTGACATCATTGTCCTTACTGTACCATAAAGCTGAGTGGATCCTCCAGGTCCACTAAGCTAGTGGGGATCGTGTGGTTAAGCAGCTCTTGCCAACTGAATTACAGTTTCAGCTGAATTAGCTGGACAGTGGCACGTGTAAGCACACAGCCTCCAAGTGTACTTGCCTGATTATTCTTCCAAATGCACTCTCACTTCTGGGCCTTTGCAGATGCTGTTACTTCTGCTTGGTTCACTTTCCCCTGTCCCAATCCCAGTTATCCCTCTGTCCAAGTTTCCTGTTGCTGGAAGTCTTACCTAAGTGTACCACAAGAGGTAAGTCTATGTCCATCATGGCAAAAGTTTTATGATGTCCTATTGCCCAAGTCGGAGAGGGGCAGGCAGGGGGCTTCCATCCCACTTGCCTGTAAGCTCCAGAGATAGACTGTGGTGTGAGCATCACTGTGTCCCCATCACTTGAATCAAGGCCTGACAGATTGTGAAAGTTGTATGCATCCTTGCAAAATGATGAGTAGATGGATATATCACATGATGGCCAAGAGTGTGGGTTCTGCTGTTGAAGACCTCAAGTTAGAATTCTGCTCCCCCACTTCCTAGGAGTGTGGCCATGTGCCAAGTTAGTTGCATTCCCTAAACTGCACATTTTTCATTGGCAAGTTTCTTTTCAAAATATGCCACCCTTTTAACCAACTGAGCATAAGGAATATGTCAGATAATCCTCATTAAAAATCTGTGATTAGGGCTTCCCTGGTGGATCAGTGGTAAAGAATCTACCTGGCAGTGCAGGAGACGCAGTTTCAATCCCTGATTCAGGAAGATCCCACACGCCGCAGAGCAACTAATCCGGGTCACAACTACTGAGTCTATACTCTAGAGCCCGGGAACGGCAACTCCACGTGCCACAGCTGCTGAAGTCCACGTGCTCTGGGCCCATGCTTTGCAACAAGAGAAAACACTGCAACGGCGTCTCTGGACAAGCCGATGAACCACAGCTAGAGAGTAGTCCCTGCTCGCTGCAACCAGAGGAAAGACCCAGCACAGCCAAATATAAATTAATAAATAAAAATTTTTTTAAATGAGATTATGATGAGTAGAACAATGATATTATTATAACCTCACTGAAAATGACAGTGAAAAGATCAAAGTTCTAATGGCACCTTTGCCCTAGACTGGTTCTTATGACTTCAGTTCCTTGAGTCTCCTCTACAACAGGGGATGTTCACCTTGCTGGTGAAAATTCTCAAATCTGTGAATTGATTGCAAGTGGCTTGACACACGCTAAGGCCAATCTACTCTGCTGTACTAGACGTTTCTAATGTCTGGAACTCTTTATAGCCTGATTACTAATGCAAATTCACTCTACGGTAATAATAATAAGTGACTAACTATATGCGTGTGTATGTAATTAGTAGGTCTTCCCCAGTGATTCGGTGGTAAAGAATCCTCCTGCAATACAGGAGACACAGGATAAGCGGGTTCGATCCTTAAGTCAGGAAGATCCCGTAGAGGAGAGAATGGCAACCCACTGCAGGATTCTTGCTTGGAGAATCCCATGGACAGAGTAGCCTGGCAGGCTACAGTCCATAGGGTTGCAAAGAACTGGACATGACTGAAGCGATTGAGCATGCACACATGCATGTAATTAGTAACCTAATAATATTTAAAATATCATAAATTAAAATAATATATTATTCTGCCCCATTGATGCCTGTAATACTGGATTAATACCTGGATTAATAACACAGAGAGAATCAGCTTGTCAGATGTGCAGATTCCTGGGCCTTATTCAAGCCAAAATGGTTTTGCTTAGGATGTAAGTTTCAGAATCTGCATTTTAAAGCACTGAACTCCGGCTTAGTGGAGTTTGAGGACCACTGCTTTAGCTAGAATGTTTCTCCACATTTTTGATGCATGGATTGTTTCCTCTCAGATTTCAGACTTCTGTAGAAAACATGGTATTTTGGCTACCTGGGGGTTTCTGCATTCTGGGGCAACAGCCAGGAGGATTTTTGCAACATTTTGCATGATCTATTCCCCTTGCAGACCTGGGAGCAGTGCCCTTTATGGGATGGGGTGGGCGAACGTGGAAGAGAGTTTTTTCTTCATCCCATCTGAGCGGTTAGGTCATGTCAAACTAAGCTAATATAAATGTCAGCGTGCAGCTTTCGCTTGTGAAATCTGAGCTTGTTGTAATGCAGTACATTTTCATTCCCAGCTCCATGGATGCTATCAGCTCATGGACCTCACAAGCACCTCCTGTGCTAGAATAAAAGTCATCTCAGCAGTTCTCCTGAGCGAGTCTCCTGTGTGTGTACACGTGCATTTGTGGAGCTACCTCGCTGTTCACCTTCCAGCCATGACGAGCTGGTCTCCATGGGACTCCCACAGCACCACAATGAAGCCCTAGAGCTGTCTTCAGGAGCCACCACACCGTTTCATAATGACCACGAGAGTATGGAGTTATATAGATGTCCAGTGGAAGAATTAATTATGGGGAACATGAGTCACTCTGGGAATAGACTGAAGACTTACCACCTCCCAGGTGAATACTCTGCCGTGAGCCTGAGCAGGCAGCTCTTTGGCTCAATACAGTGGGAGCCTGTTCTACATAACAATGGACCACAAGGTGCATCTGATGAGACTAGCTGGGCTTAGGGAATGCCCTTGACAAAAGGGTTATCTTTCACTGGAGAGGAGCCAGATTGCAGGGCAGGCCAAACTTTGGCTGAATTTTTTTTTTTTTTTTTTGGTGCTCATTTTATTCTTTCTTTCTCTCTTTCTCTCTTTTTTTCTATTTTATGCCTTTAACCTTAGCTTAGTGGTTTCACAGAGAAAATAAATGCGTGAGCCCGTTTCAATGGTGAATTCAATTCCAGTGATTCCCCAGACATCCTTCACAGGAGTCAGGGTAGACACTTAACTCAGCATGTCAGATCCCTATCTAAATATTTTCAATCAGTAGCAACTAGGAGTGATTTAGGAGAACATTCTTCGAATCTACCATGTTGCTTTTACTTCTAACACAGATTCTCTCATCCAAACTGAAGGTTGATCCATTTTGTGTGAAGTTAGGGCAATCCTGTAGGCCTTTCATGCTGTTCAGGCCAACCTATTAATGTGCTTTATGACCCTATGTCATGATGGGTGTCATTTAAATGTGTATTATTCTTCTGTATCTCCCCACCGATAGACACAGGAGCAAGATAAGCAGAGGAAACATAATTCAAAGAAAAAAAGGGAAAAGGAAGGAAGGAGAAACAGGGAAGACAGGAAGGCAATTAAAAAAATACAAACTTTATACAAGTGTCTAAATACAAATACAGTGCAATTTACACGCAATATGCAAATTGAAAAAGTGCTATTTCTGAGATTTGAAAATATTAAAACATTTTCTAGAGTTGTCACTTCTTAATAAAAACTCTAGAAATATTGTCTTCTAAAGGAAAGCCTCATGGTATCGAGATGGTTAAATTAAAAGATGCTGGGGATCAAAATCTGGATAAGTTTGACAACAAACTTACCACTTCCGTGTATTACTTTGGTGAAGGCAAAGATAGCTCTGTATGTGGGAATTGCTGAGGAATTAATCAGACAGGAGCCACACACATGCGCGCGCGCGCACACACACACACACACACACACACACACACACAGACTTTTCCTTTTTTGCCTACAGCATGTCTCCAGCCTCCCTCCTGCCAACACGATCCTTCAGCACCTCCCCAAAATCAAACCCTGCTGATTGAAACGTGATGACAGTCAGGTAGGTGTGGGAGCCACGTGTCTTATTGATGGTTTATGTCAAGCTACAGAGGAGCAAGCCTAATAAAAAGGTCTAATTGCCCTGCTCACAGACCCTCCCACACCCCAAAGGTGCTGGTTAAGCACATTTCTTTCCCTGTTCAATGCGGTATTTGTAAAACTGCAACACATTCCAACTGGCAAGCGTGGGCACGTGAAGAATCCTGGGAAGCGCACAGGGCTCTTTGGTTTTCATGGAGCAGTGGAGACTGTGGGTGGTGTCTGTGTGTACGTGTGTGGGTGTGTGCTTGTGTGTGCAGAGGATTTTGGAGCTGCAACCCAGCCAGGATTCCTGGCTCTGTTCCCCACAATCACACGGAAACGCTGCCCTGAGTTTTGACCGCCCCTCCCGTTCTACCCACTGGCTTCTCTCTCTGCTCTAAATCTACCAATTATTTCCTTTAAGTGTCAGCAGTATACCAGACACGCCGAGATGTAACCTTTCCTCAAGTTGGTGCTGTTAAACCATGACTCGAAACTGAAGTTGCAGTTGTCAATGGCGATTTCAGTCACTAATAACTGCTTCAGAAGCGTGAGTGGTGTCTGGGCTCTTCCTGCTGTGGCCCAGGGCTCCAGGAATGTCTTCACAGGTCATTTAGAGCCATCCATCTGATCTGTAGCAAGATCAGTCAGTCTTTCAGCCAAGTGTGTTCCTCTCGCTTCTGCTCACTGCCAGGTCCTTTATCAGTTCTCTCAGGGCCTTACTGGGAGCTGATTTTAGGCAGCCACATCGACCGCTTAGCTTGTAAAGGCTTTGAGCCCAGGGCATCACCGCCTGCTTGGATCTTGAATTCTGTCACTTGCCTGTGAGGGTTTTTTTTTTTTAATCTTCTCTATTGTTCTCCTCCATGGTTTCATTGGGCTCCTGTTTAAAAAAAAAAAAAAATTTTAACCAGCCCTGCATGTATGACATAGCAATTCTAAAAAATGGACCCAGCCATCAGTTGATACGGATGATGTATCTTGTCTTGGTTTAGGAAAGTTTATGGTCTTATTGGGCTTGTGGTGTTAGAGAGACCTTATCTCATGCCTGTTGACCTTAAGAGAACACTGGAAGCTGAAATAGGCTTACTTCAGATTGATCTTAATTTGTTACTTTGGAGTTTAATTAATAATAATAATACCAGGTCATAGTTATGGGCTGTCAGTTTGAAATTGTTGTAGTTGCTTAACGAGCACACACACACAGACACACACACACACAGGAGCATGTGGTATCAGTTGTCCATTTAAAAGATGGAGTAACAGAGTGCTTACGTAACTTGCCCAGGATAGCCAGTTAGGAACTGGAAAAATGAGAGTCTGAATCCAGGTGCCTGACCATGATCAGGACCCATTACCTCTCTGTCTTAATAAGAAGAAACCAGCTGATAGTTGCCTTTCTCTGTCTGAGTTACTTTCATAACATGAAAATGAGATCACTCATTTGTGGAATCTAAAGAAAATGATACAAGTGAATTTAGTTATAAAATAGAAGTAGACTCACAGACACAGAAAAGGGGGAAAGTGGGAGGAGGGACACGTTAGGAGCTTGGGGATTAACAGATTCACACTACTATGCACAAAATAGATAAACAAGGACCTACTGTGTAGCACAGAAACTATACTCAGTATCTTGTAATAATAACCTATAACGGAAAAGAATCTGAATCACTTTGCTGTACATTTGAAACTAACACTATGTTGTAAATTAACTATACCTCAATTAATAGAAAAAAAAAAGAAGCAATCATCAGTATTGTAGGGACTGAAATGTTGCAATTATTTATGCAGTGACGACTTGAAACTTCACTGCAACTCTGGGAAACACATGAACCCCAGCTTTTGTGTGTCTCTCTGTACCATCCTGCCATTCAATGCAAGTGCAGTGATAATCTATTAGAATCACAAGATTAATTTTTAATGCAACACGGGTGCCTGCCAAAAAAGTAAGTGGATGAGAGAGGCCGACAGTGAGGCCAAGAATATTGAAAAAGAAAGGTGCCCTTCTGTCTGTCTGTCTAATTTCCTCTTTCTGCCTTCTCACCTTCTTGAAAGTCTCCCCGCCTTCCCTGCCCTCTATAGAATTGTTGGTATCTAAGGGCAAAGCACTGATTGTGTTTAGACGAAAATCCTCTTCCCCTTAATGTAAGAGTAATGATGTTAGCGCTGGTCCTCAGGCTCCATTCTGATGCAGGTAATTATGCTCTGCCTTTTTCAATTCCCTCTGCGGCTTCTGTTGGCTCTATTTTTTTCTCTACTTCCTGGTCTAAACTGTTGTTCCAGGTTGCTGGGCTGCTGTTGAACATCTGCTTCCCCCAAGAACTACACTTTAAAAGTGAAGAAAATTATTTCTCTTTCATGACGACTTTGCTGAAAGGAACCTGACAAATGGCAGGTGCTGGAGTGCTCCTTTGATTTGGGTCAGGGCACAGCTTGCAGTTAGTCTGGGGTCACTTGCGTCCCTTGCCTGGAACAAAGTACACAAACGTTCTTTTAAAGAAAATGAGGCTTTATATTGGACAGAATGATTGACTGGCCACCCGCCGGTGTGAGTCCAGGCGGGCACTGACCTCCGCAGCTGATGGGTTTGTCCCAAATGCCTTTGAGAGGACATCCGGGGCTCCTCTTGTAGGGAGTCCTCCCCAAGCCTCTAGAGTTTCAGGCCTTGCTCTCATTTTACTGACTTCAGGGGGTCAGACTTGAAACTTCTGACTTTGTTTTCGAGGTTATACTCTCACATTTGATGGCTCTTTTCTTGGCAAAAGTTGCCAAGGGGGAGAGGATCATTTCTAGTTCTCCAAAAGAACCTCTTCTTTTTAAAAAAAAAAAAATATATTTTATTCAAGTATAGTTCAAATGGGCTTCCCAGATGGCACTAGCGGTAAAGAACACACCTGCCAATGTAGGAGACGTAATAGACGGGTTTGCTCCCTGGTCTGGAAGGTCCCCTGAAGAAGGGCATGGCAACCCACTCCATTATTCTTGCCTGGAGAATTCCCATGGACAGAGAAGCCTGGAGGGCTACAGTACATGGAACCGTGAAGAGTCGGCCATGACTGAAATGACTTAGCATACCCATGTGCAGTTGATATACAACGTTGTGTTAATTTCTATTGCACAGCAAAGATTCAGTTATACACATATATACATTATTTTTCACATTATTTTCCATTATGGTTTATGGTTCAACTTTATTAAATATAGTTCCGTGTGCTGTGCAGTCAGACCTTGTTGCTTATCCATCCTATACAAGAGTCTGTCTCTGTAGATCCCAAACTTCCTCCTGTATCCACCCCCTTGGCAACCAGAAGTCTGTTCTCTATGTCTGTGAGTCTGTTTTTGCTTCTTAGATAAGTTCATTTATGGTATAGTTTAGATCCCACACATAAGTGATATATGTTTTGCTCTTTCTGACTTATTTCATTTAGAATGACAATCTCTAGGTCCATCGATGTTGCAGAATCACTTCTTTCTATTCCCCTGGTACACAACGCTTCTAGAATGACAGCCAATTCCCTAAACATCCTCACTGATGTTTAAGGAATCCTAAACAATTTCCAATATATTCTTCTTTCTGCATTTCCTTCCTCATTCTCCAGCATTTCTAGCAGGGAGATGTCAGTCTCAGTACATTTACTTTTAACTAGTCAAAATAAAAGCTGACAACTGATGCTTGTCCTGACCTATGCCTGGCCCTGATCTATGATTAACACATCAAATTATCTCTGATAAAAAAAGTTTTGGATTAAAAACCAGGCAATGTATGCAGGGAAATTCATTAACTGGTTCAGAAAAAGAGCCCAAGAGTAAAGGAAAAAAAATCTAACGTCTACAATAGGATATGCAAAGAGCCAAAAAATGCAATTATTTTGCTTCACATAGAAAGGAAAAAAGAGTTTAATTATAAACTTTTAAAACGTTATACCAATCAAAAGATTAAAAAGTAATATATTTTCTCATAAAAATTTTGTCAGAATAAGAGCAGACATGGCTGACAGACAGACAATTCTGTAATAACTGAAAGTTTTGGAGGGCATTCTTTATAAATTTTCTAAATTTTATTTCTTTTCCAAATTCTTTACAAATGTATTTATTTTGAGATCTTAGATCTCAAAGAAAGCAAAATAAAAAGCAAAAATAAAAGTAAGTCATGGCCTCTAAAACAATTTGGTCAAGGAATAATAATCTTTAGCTTCAGTTATTTAGTAGTTGCTGACTCAAAAGGGGGAAAAAATGACCTTACAACATATTAATTACTAAAGATATCTCAGACGTAAGCTTCATATTTTATCAGTGTACAGAACTGAATGTGTTGCCTTATATGCTCCCATTTAGACAAAGCAGAGTATAGAGCAATCACCAAGAAAGAGAACACCACAGCCACTGATAGCTTACAGTGTTGGATTCACGATCTCCTAGGAAGAAGGTTTAGCTTCAGGACCAGGGACCAGGCTTGATCACTCAAGAGCTTTTGTGCAGCAGAGTTTTATTAAAGTATAAAAACAGACAGAGAAAGCTTCTGACACAGACATCAGAAGGGCAATGAGTGCCCCGCTCGCTAGTCTTTAGCAAGGGAATTATATATATTTTTAAATTAATTATTACAGTAAATCAAAAGAATGTCTCAAGGTTGTAAAAATTTTGCCAGACCCACTCTCACAATTTACATTTTAGGAGAACAGGATTAGAACTTAGCAATAAAAAGATCCTACCTGACCCACTCCGGTAATTTACATTCTAAGATATCAGGATTAGGCAGGAGGTTTTCAGGAAGGAGAAACTATCCTCAGGCAGGATACATTGCTGTTATATTATCCCTAGTACAGAGTTTAAACTGAGTTGTTTGTTGTGTAATCATCAGTTTCGGGGCTTAAAGAAAAAAACATTTTATGCAACTAAGACTAAGGAATGTAGAGGGAAAATTTTTTTTTAAAGTTGGTCCTTTCCTCCTCCTTGAGAGTTCCAGACCCCTATCTCCTTCTTGAGAACCCCAGACACCTCTCTCAGGGATTCCCAGACTTCTTATCAACCTGCCTAGAAACTGACTCTCCCATTCCCCACTTTTCTTTTAGGAGAATTCTGTTGCCAAGAGAAAGGAGCATCGTTTTCACTCCATAACTACTTCCTGCTGTTGAAGGGCGTCATCCCTACATTGTTGAGGCAACATGTTCTCCTAACCCTTATATTGAGGGTCTCTGATTCAGGGGCCCCAAACAATATTTGGAGGAGTCTGTGGTGCTCATAGGAACTGGACAACCATTTGTAACTTAAAAGCTTTCAAATTGTTAGAAACAAATCCAGTTACACAGTTACAGACGCAGGGAGCAAAGCGGAAAAAACAGAACAATTAGAATTATTATGATTATGATAGTTTTTCACCATGGGGAGCTAGCTAATGTTTCTCAAAGTGAGGAGACTGAGGATTCAGGTGAATACATAGCCTGAATTATCTTGTTCACGTGTTTAGTAAAGTGAGTAACGTTGGTCCTCATACCTGGTATATATGTACAACATTGGGTATGAATAATGGCACAAGTTCCTCCTTGTGCAGCCATTAGAATACTGAAGGCCAATATGTTTTGTAAAACTGACTTTCTCATTTATGTTTGTTCAGCATTAAGGGCTGAAATAGCTTTTTGAGAATCTTGTAAAGCCTGTTGAGTAAAGTGAGTCAGAACATCAACTCATAGCATAACATCTGTAGTGCCCAGAGAGAGAACAAATATTGTAGCCAGATAATCATACCAGTGAAATACAGACCTTGCCCAGGGAGTTTTAAGGTGTGGCAGATTAGCAGACTTCTCTGGAAGCTCTGAAAGTATGAAGCCATGAGTTTAAGTTAAACCATGGGTGCATCTCCCTATCCAGCCAGGGGGAAGCCATGCCCATAAGTAAAAGCCACATATCCAGTAGGTCCCATTTGGAGCAAACCAGGGTGCCTGAGAGATCCAGTCCCAATCGGTACCTGGCCAGGCAAAGGGAGGACCTGAACTGGGATTGGAAAACACAGGAATGATTACATTGCATATTTCTTGAGGCAAAAATCCCAATTGTTTCCATTCATTATTATTCAGTTGTAGGCTAACTTCTGGGCATGGCTCTATTTGTTCCCAGCATATGGGAGCGTTAGATAGTAGGCATCCCTTTTCAGGAATTAACCATATGATCTCACCCCGTATTTGATAAACATCAGGTAGGAAACCACCAGATCTAGACCCATTTACCTTCTTATGCACAGCAAAATAGTCATTAAACCAAGACAATGTATAATCAAAGTTGAAAGTCCCATTAGGTCCATTGTTAAGGTGCAAAGTGTTACAGCAGTCCATTTTAGGATTGCTAAATATCATCGGATTAAAGAGAGGCATCACACGTGATTGTTGTTGGTGAAGATATTCACAGAGTTGAAGAAAGTCTTTTCCTTGAAATAGAGAAACCCACCATAGGAAGCCTTCAACTGAAGAAGAGGGGAGTGTTCCACAGACCCACCAGTTAGACTGATTATGGAATGCAGAATAAAAATGAGCCCAGGACAGGAAAGCATTGTCTTGAGGGTCAAACAGCAGACTCAGAACTTTTGGAGTCAGCAAAAGCAGGCCCACACAGATTATCAGGCCCATCCGGCAAGTAAAAGGTGAAAGTAGAGAGGATAAAGACGTAAAATGACATTGCTTAGTTTTGGTCAGGGTGCCACTTTTTAACTTGAGTATGGTGCACCCAGGAATCAATTCCTGGCACCTTAACAGCTGTGGGAGAAGAAAGAATAACCTGGTAAGGGCCTTCCCAGAGGGGCTCGAGAGATTGGCCTCCAGATCCCAAAGTCTTTATCGGGACCTCGGTGCCTGGCTCAAACAGCAGCTCCTTTGACTCCGAGGCTGGGTCAGGAGTCACCCCCCAGAGTTTCCATACTGTCTCTTGAAAGGCTGAAAGCTGTCACATAGTTAGTTAATTCTAAGGCTTCAGGGTCTATAACAAAGTCTGTGCATAAGACGGGTCTTCCATAGATACATTCAAAGGGGGACAGTCCCTCCTTTTTAGGGGTGATCCGAGTCCTCATCTAAGCTATGGGTAGAACTTTAAGCCAATTGTCCTGAGTCTCTTGAGTTAATTTACACAGATGTCTCTTAATAATGTCATTAGCCTTTTCTACCTTTCCTGAAGATTGGAGTCTCCAGAAACAGTTTAAGTGATACTCTATTCCTATAACTTTTGACACTCCTTGAGTTACAGCAGCTTTACAGGTGTAGACATTGTCATCCTGGAGGCTCTGCAGCAGCCCAAACCTGGGAATAATTTCATGGATTAAAATTTTTATAACTTCCTAAGCCTGTTCACTACATCAGGGAAAGGCCTCAATCCATCCAGAAAAGTGTCTAGCCAAACATATAAGCAAGAAAATCCATTTGTTTTTGGCATAGAAGTAAAAGGAACTACAGCCTCATTTATTATTTGTAAATCTTGAACTAGTCTCCATTTATCATTTGACTTTTTCACACCCCAAATTGGAGTGTTGCATAGACTATTACAGGGAATTAATAGCTCCTGATCCTTTCTGCTTTATTGACTATGCCAAAGCCTTTGACTGTGTGGATCACAATAAACTGTGGAAAATTCTGAAAGAGATGGGAATACCAGACCACCTGACCTGCCTCTTGAGATATCTGTATGCAGGTCAGCAAGCAACAGTTAGAACTGGACATGGAACAACTGGTTCCAAATAGGAAAAGGAGTACGTCAAGGCTGTATATTGTCACCCTGCTTATTTAACTTATATGCAAAGTACATCATGAGAAACGCTGGACTGGAAGAAGCACAAGCTGGAATCAAGATTGCTGGGAGAAATATCAATAACCTCAGATATGCAGATAACACCACCCTTGTGGTAGAAAGTGAAGAGGAACTAAAAAGCCTCTTGATGCAAGTGAAAGAGGAGAGTGAAAAAGTTGGCTTAAAGCTCAACATTCAGAAAACAAAGATCATGGCATCCAGTCCCATCACTTCATGGGAAATAGATGGGGAAACAGTGTCAGACTTTATTTTTTGGAGCTCCAAAATCACTGCAGATGGCGATTGCAGCCATAAAATTAAAAGATGCTTACTCTTTGGAAGAAAAGTTATGACCAACCTAGACAGCATATTCAAAAGCAGAGACATTACTTTGCTGACTAAGGTCCGTCTAGTCAAGGCTATGGTTTTTCCTGTGGTCATATGTGGATGTGAGAGCTGGACTGTGAAGAAGGCTGAGCACCGAAGAATTGATGCTTTTGAACTGTGGTGTTGGAGAAGACTCTTGAGAGTCCCTTGGTCTGCAAGGAGATCCAACCAGTCCATTCTGAAGGAGATCAGCCCTGGGATTTCTTTGGAAAGAATGATGCTAAAGCTGAAACTCCAGTACTTCGGCCACCTCATGTGAAAAGTTGACTCATTGCAAAAGATTCTGACGCTGGGAGGGATTGGGGGCAGGAGGAGAAGGGGACGACAGAGAATGAGATGGCTGGATGGCATCACTGACTCGATGGACGTGAGTCTGAGTGAACTCCGGGAGTTGGTGATGGACAGGGAGGCCCGGCTTGCTGTGATTCATGGGGTCGCAAAGAGTCGGACACGATTGAGCGACTGAACTGAACTCAGCTGAACTGAACTGATCCTTTAAATTCTCAATGATGGGTTTTAACCCTTCCTTAACCTCAGGCTTTAGTGGGTATGGTTTTTGATGTGGAAATCGTTGAGTTTGATAATGACAGGAACAGCATTTTGTGCTTGACCCATTTTTCCATTAACCCACACTTCAGGATTTGCATTTTGTTCAATTATTGGGAGAGAAAGAGCAGGCTCCATATTCATGAAAACAGAGGTCTGGACCTTGCTCAATATATCCCTCCCAAAAAGGGGTGAAGGAGACTCTGGCAGGATCAGAAACTTATGAGAAAAACAACACAGAGTCCCAGTTGCAGCTGAAAGGATGACTGAAATAACAGCGTTTGGCTCATCCTGAAGGTCCCATTCCAGTAGTGGATTGGGAGGAAAGTGGACTGGGGGCTTCAGTGAGCACAGAGAAAGTTACCCCAGTGTCCAAAAGGAAATCGACGGATTGGCCCCCCACAGTTACTAATAACCGGGTTCCTCAGGTGTTATTAGGATGGGAGCTTGTGTAGAGGCTCCGGGCACATTTAGTCCTGATTGTTCTGAGAGCCTGACTCCTGGGGCCTACACCTCTGGGGGCATTCTCTCTTCTATTGTGGTCCTTTACAGTCTGGACAGGGAGTCGAGGGAGGTTTAGACGCCTGAGAGCAACTTTGCTTGAGATGCCCCTCCTCTCTACAGTAATAGCAAGCCCATCCCTTTTCACCTGGGTTCCTCTGGGCATTTTTCTCTTCAGGCTGATTCATAGCAGTTTTCACAGCTGTCACTAGAGCCCGGGCCTTTTCTTTGCTTCTTGTCCGTCATCGTTTTTCCTCCTCCTGTTCTCTACTGTAATATACTGTCTGAGCCAGTGGCGACAGTTTTTCTAAAGACTGATTTGGTCCGAACGCCTGTTTTTGTAATTTATGGTGGATATCTGGAGCTGACTGAGGGAGACATTTATCCTTTAAGATCATTTCTCCTCTGCGCTTTCAAGATCAACATCAGTAAACTTGCAGAGAGCCTCCTGTAGGCTTTCAAGATCAACATCAGTAAACTTGCGGAGAGCCTCCTATAGTCTATCTAGGAATTTACCAGGAGTTTATCAAGAGTTTTCTTCTCTCCCTATTCTATGTCAGCCAGCTTAGCATAATTTAGAGGCTTAGTCCGAGCTCTCTTAAACCCTTCAATAATGCAATTATGACGTGAGTCTGCTCCCATATCCCTTTCTCTTTGTGATAATCCCAATCCAGCTCTGCTATGGGAACCACTTGGCTCCCCATAGGGAGGAGAGCTATTTCATGTTCCCTCTTTCCCCTTGCCTCACACTCAAGCCATTTGTCTCTAAAAGCAATAGCTTCCTGCAAAACTCAAGCTCTCAGGTCAGGATCCACATTCTGTCCCAAGACATTCATCATATCTCTCCAAGTAAGCTCAGAAAGTAAAGTTAGTCCCATAAAGGCTTCTGTGTACTTTTCTGGAGCCTCTAGGTAGTCTTCCAGATCTCTCTTTATCTTTTGTACCTCTGGGTAAGAAAAGAGCTTATGGATTTTTATGGATTGGTTATTTCTTCCAGTGGGGTCCTCCTGAAGAGGCAGTAAGTTGTGTGGCTGTTTCTCAGCCCCTCTATCTACCCTTTGCATACGTTCCCAGGGATAGATTAGGGAAACCTGCTTTTTCTCATCCTCATCCTCTTTCTCATCCTCTGTCTCATCCTTAGTTTTGGTTGTCTGTGCCTCCTCGACTTTGTCTGAGTTCCTATTGAAACCAAAGTAGTCTGAGGCTGCATTGGAACTGGGGTTGTTTGAACTTCCTTTGAGACTGAGGCAACCCTTCCAGGAGGGCTTCCTTGACCCTCAGCTCGCTCAGTTGTGAGCCCTGAATACAGAGGCAGAGGCAGAGGACAGGAGGGAGCTGAAGGCTTTACGCCCAAATCTGTACCCTGAGGACAGACCTTATGACCTCAGGACACAAGTCTGGCATGTCTTGCAGAGAGAAAAGGAGTAACACATATGGCACTTCTACCCATTTCCGCTGTCTTTCATAGAACCGGTCTAGCTGTAAAACAGTGTTGTAACTGAGAGACCCTTCAACCGGCCACTGTCTGCTGCTCTCCAAAGGATACCATGGCCATGCAGATTTGCAAAAGACAGTCAGGCATGTCTTCTTTAAACTCTGGGGGTCAAACTTATCCCAGTTTTTCAGGACACAATTCAAGGGTGTGAGTCTGGAACTTTGAGTAGCTCGCATCTGGTTAAGAGAGAAAAAAGCAGCAACCAGCACCTTTGCTTCCTTCCATTAGAGGCATCCCTCCCGGCTCTAGATGGGGGTGTAGATAGACTTTCCACCCAAGCTTTCCTTCCCTGGCCGGACTTGGTCTGTCTCTTACTGACGCAGGCGCCTCACTTGTCCCTCCTAGTTCTGCCACTGAGGTGGAGTGGAGATGCACCAGGGGTAGACCTGTTGGCATCACAAATTGATTTCCAGTGTGATAGTGCCATGACCTTTGTCTGATTTGCCAGAGTAGTTTCCCGAAATATTTCCCAAGCTAGTGCTACCAGGGGAAGCACCCATGTTCCACGCGCCCATCCACATTCCTGAGTGTATTCCTGACCAGTAGAAGCAGTGTGTCATTGCCACTCCAGTAAGCCACTGGAGAGCTTTATCTCGTCCTCTGAGAGCTAGTACTACCAAAGGAAGAAGCCCACTGTACTTCCCAACTGGGACTGCGAACCTATGTTCTTAGAAACCTCATGCTCGCCAGCAGCATTTCCATCCATATAGTTTAGAGGCACAGTTACAACAAGGATTCAGTAGTTTCACTTAGTTACTAAACACACGTCTGGCAAGTCTGGGTTCCCCTGACTACCAAGCTTGGAGTCTAAATAAAAGTACATAGTAATGGCATGAGTCACAAGTCCATTGAAAGTCTAGGATCCGGCAGATTAGGTGAGTAGTTCTAATTTCCCATGCAATTATGAAATGGTCAAAGAGACCAGCAAAAGCTGACTGAGAAAGGAAAGTTTGGCCAGCATGCTTTGCCCATCTCTAGCCGCTCCCCTCACAGGGACCTTGGGTATCTCTTGGCATTGGGAGGTCAGTATAAACCCTCGACAAGGCTCCCCTTTTGTGGGGTCCCTTCTGTCATCACGAGGCACCATGAAACCACAGAGCAGGACTCATCACTTGCTTCACACAGGGAATGTCATTTATTCACACAAGTACACCAAAGAGTAAAGTAGAGCAGGAAACGTGTACACAGAGAAAGCAGAGAGGCTAGAGCTCTGAGTGTTCTTTGTCCTGAACATCCCGGAAAGATGATAGCTTACAGTGAACGGTGTCAGATTGATGACCTCTGAAGAAGAAGATTTAACTTTGGGACCAGGGACCAGGGACCAGGCTTGATCACTCAAGAGCTTTTGTGTAGCAGGGTTTTATTAAAGTATAAAAAGGACAGAGAAAGCTTTTGACACAGACATCAGAAGGGAGATGGAGAGTGCCCCACCCGCTAGTCTTTAGCAAGCGGATTAGTGAAGTCGCTCAATCATGTCTGACTCTTTGCGATCCCATGGACTGTAGTCTACCAGGTTTCTCTGTCCGTGGGGTTTTCCAGGCAAGAGTACTGGAGTGGGCTGCCATTTTCTCAAGCTTGTAAAAATTTTACCAAACCCACTCCCACAATTTACATTTTAGGATAACAGGATTAGAACTTAACAATAGAAGGATCCTACCAGACTCACTCTCATAATTTACATTCTAAGATATCAGGATTAGTCAGAAGGTTTTCAGGAAGGAGAAACTGTCCTCAAGCAGGTACATTGCTATTATATAATCCCTAGTACAGAGTTTAAACTGAGTTGTTTGTTGCGTAATCATCAGTTCTGGGCTTAAAGAAAAAACCGTTTTATGCAACCAAGACTAAGGAATGTAGAGGAAAAAAAAAAAAAAGTTTGTCCTTTTCTCCTCCTGAGAACTCTAGACCCCTCTCTCCTTAGAAACCCCCGGACTTCTCATCAACCTGCGTAGAAACTGACTCACCTACCACCTTTGTGGATAGGGGGTCCAAAAAAAAAAAAAAAAAAGTATCATCTCTGTAATTTGAGTCACAGCAGTTTTGACATGATGCTTACTCAGAATTGGTTGTTAAAAGGGGTAATGATATAAATTTATGCATTATTTTCAAGGATGCATTGAGAGACTAAAGGCTTATCCCATGGAGGAAAAACAACACAAAACAAAACAACTTCAACCATTTGATGTTTTAAAGTTGTTTTTACATGAATTACAGGGTTGGGTAGAAGCAGTGTCAGTTACAAAACCACACTCTTGTCTTCATCTAATTTTGTCTTAGCAGCTCTTTTAAACTGCTAAATCTGGTTTTCAAGGATGATGATTTTGTTTTGTGATAGTGTGAAACAGCTGCCGTGGTTTTGATGAGAGGCCCATTTTCCATTTTATATCTGCAAGATGTTGGCGACATCAGGCCCAGGGAATCAGGCAGCTGAGAAGCCTCTCACTGGAGAAAGCAGTAAACACAGGACAAGGAATCTTTCTCAGAGGCAGCTGTTTCTTGAAATGAGAAGAGAGTGTCCAAGCAAAGCTCAGTTCATGCAGTCAAGGGCCAGGAACCAGCCTTTAGCATGAGGAGCAGAGAGGTACTCCAGGAAGGATGAGTTATGTGTAAATTTCACCCCACACTGGATTGTTAGTCCTGGAAGAGAGAGGAAGCTGGGGATGTACCCAACCTCAGCTCATCTTCTAGCGCATTGGCCCTTGTGCTTCTATGCAGTTGTGGGTGCATCACATCACAAACTCATCCTTCCAGCATGGGTCTGCATGGAAGCAAAATCTAGAAACTCTGGGTTCCTGCCTCCTTTCTTAGCAAGCACGTAAGACAAGACCTGCATGTCTATGAGGCTGGTGGCTCGAGATAGAACCTCATCTTTGGCTCACCACCGTCCTGGTGTGACCACCTCAAATCTGGACAGTCCTTGTCCAGCAGGCGCCAGTAGGGCAGTCCATTTCAGCCAGGGGTCACCTGTGTGCATTGCTGCCCCCACCCTGCTCTCTGAGGAGGACTCAGAGCCCGGAGCTTTAAACTTTTCCACTAACAGGACTTTTTTCTAGCAACCATCAAATTTGAAGGTTTGAAAGGTTTTGTTGTTGTTTAGTCGTGAAGTCATGTCTGACTCTTTGCGACCCCATGGACTGTAGCATGCTGGTCCCCTCTGTCCTTTACTGTCTCCTGAAGTTTGCTCAATCTCATGTCCATTGAATCAGTGATGTTATCCAACCATCTCATTCTCTGTCATCCTCTTCTGCTCCTGCCCTCGGTCTTTCCCAGCATCAGGGTCTTTCCTAATGAGTTGGCTCTTCATATAAGGTGGCCAAAGTATCAGCCCTTCTTATGAATCTTCAGGGTTGATTTACTCTAGAACTGATTGGTATGATCTCCTTGCAGTCCAAGGGACTCTCAAAAATATTCTCCAGCACCACAATTTGAAAGCATCGATTCTTCAGTACTCAGCTTTCTTTATGGTCCAACCCTCACATCTGCACATGACTACTGGAAAAACCATAGCTTTAACTGTACAGACCTTTGTCAGCAAAGTGACGCTTCTGCTTTCCAATATTCTGTCTAGGTGTCATAGCTTTTCTTCCAAGGAACAAGTGTCTTTTAATTTCATGGCTGTAGCCACTGTTTACAGTGATCTTGAAGCCCAAGGAAAGTCTGTCACTGTTTCCATTTTCCCCCCACCTATTTGCCATGAAGAGATTGGACAAGATGCCATGATCTTAGTCTTTGAATGTTGAGTTTTAGGCCAGCCTTTTCACTCTCCTCTTTCACCTTCATCCAGAGGCTTTTTGGTTCATCTTTGCCTTCTGCCACTAGAGTGGTATCATCTGCATATTTGAAATTATTGATATTTCTCCTGTAATGTTGATTCCAGCTTGTGATTCATCCAACCCAGAATTTCACATGATGTACTCTGCATATAAGTTAAATAAGCAGGGTGACAATATACAGCCTTGACATACTCCTTTCCCAATTCGAAACCAGTCTGCTGTTCCATGTCCAGTTCTAACTGTTGTCTCTTGATTTGCATGCAAATTTCTCAGGAGACATGGTTTTTCTAGTATTCGTGTACAGATGTGAGGGTTGGACCATAAAGAAGGCTGAGCACCAAAGAACTGAGGCTTTGAAATTGTGGTGCTGGTACTCCCATCTCTTGAAGAATTTTCCACAGTTTGTTGTAAACCACACAGTCAAAGGCTTTAGTGTAGTCAACAAAGCAGAAGAAAATGGTAGGGCTAAGGGAACAGGAGACGCATTTATAGCTCAGCGGTTAGGAAGCAGTACTGCTATCCTGGTTGCTAAAAGGGTAGGCAGAATGTCCTCCCAAAATGCATATGTTGAGACCCATTCCCCAGTGTGATGGCGTTGGGAGGTGGGGCCTTTGGGAAATGAGGTCATGAGGGTGGAGGCCACATGAATGGGATTAGAGTCCTTAGAAAAGGGCCCCCAGACAGCTCCCTGCCCCTTCCTCCATGCAACAATATGGCAGGAACACGGTGGTTTATGAACCGGGAAGTGGGTCCTCACAAGACAGCCAACCCACTGGCAGCTTGATCATAGACTTCCTAAACTTCAGAACGATGAGAAATAAGTGATTGTTGTTTAAAACAAAACAAACAAAAATGTACTCTCCTCCGACTCTGGTTGGCAAATAGTTGTCATTCTGAGTGCTGGAAAGCCTAGCCTGCCTGCACCAACACAGGCCCCTTGCTTCCACCTCTGGAGACTAGTTGACATCTAGCACAGCAGGGCCCCCCCCGAAGCCTACTCCAACATGAGAGTCGGCATCAGTGCAGATTAGGCTGTCTGATGAGGCCTTACAGATAGCTGTGAAAAGAAGAGAAGCGAAACGCAAAGGAGAAAAGGAAAGATATTCCTATTTGAATGCAGAGTTCCAAAGAATAGCAAGGAGGCATAAGAAAGCCTTCCTCAGTGATCAATGCAAAGAAATAGAGGAAGGTAGAAGAATGGGAAAGACTAGAGATCTCTTCAGGAAAATTGGAAATACCACGGGAACATTCATGCAAGGATGGGCTCAATAAAGGACAGAAATGGTATGGACCTAACAGAAGCAGAAATATTAAGAAGAGGTGGCAAGAATACACAGAAGAACTGTACAAAACAGGTCTTCAAGACCCAGATAATCATGATGGCTTGATCACTCACCTAGAGCCAGACATCCTGGAACGTGAAGTCAAGTGGACTTTAGAAAGCATCACTACGAACAAAGCTAGCGGAGGTGATAGAATTCCAGTTGAGCTATTTCAAATCTTGGAAGATGATCCTGTGAAAGTGCTGCACTCAATACGCCAGCAAATTTGGAAAACTCAGCAGTGGCCACAGGACTGGAAAAGGTCAGTTTTCATTCCAATCCCAAAGAAAGGCAATGCCAAAGACTGCTCACACTACCGCACAGTTGCACTCATCTCACACACTAGTAAAGAGATGCTCAAAATTCTCCAAGTCAGGCTTCAGCAATAAGTAAACCGTGAACTTCCAGATGTTCAAGCTGGTTTTAGAAAAGGCAGAGGAACCAGAGATCAAATTGCCAACATCCTCTGCATCATGGAAAAAGCAAGAGAGTTCCAGAAAAACATCTATTTCTGCTTTCTTGACTATGCCAAAGCCTTTGACTGTGTGGATCACAATAAACTGTGGGAAATTCTAAAAGAGATGGAATACCAGACCACCTGACCTGCCTCTTGAGAAACCTATATGCAGGTCAGGAAGCAACAGTTAGAACTGGGCATGAAACAACAGACTGGTTCCAAATAGGAAAAGGACTACGTCAAGGCTGTCTATTGTCACCCTGCTTATTTAACTTATATGCAGAGTACATCATGAGAAACGCTGGACTGGAAGAAGCACAAGCTGGAATCAAGATTGCCAGGAGAAATATCAATAACCTGAGATATGCAGATGACACCACCCTTATAGCAGAAAGTGAAGAGGAACTAAAAAGCCTCCTGATGAAAGTGAAAGAGGAGAGTGAAAAAGTTGGCTTAAAGCTCAACATTCAGAAAATGAAGATCATGGCATCTGATCCTATCACTTCATAAGAAATAGATGGGGAAACAGTAGAAACATTGTCAGACTTTATTTTTTGGGGCTCCGAAATCACTGCAGATAGTGACTGCAGCCATGAAATTAAAAGACGCTTACTCCTTGGAAGCAAAGTTATGACCAACCTAGATAGCATATTCAAAAGAGAGACATTACTTTGCCAACTAAGGTCCATCTAGTTAAGGCTATGGTTTTTCCAGTGGCATTATGGATGTGAGAGTTGGACTGTGAAGAAGGCTGAGCGCCGAAGAATTGATGCTTTTGAACTGTGGTGTTGGAGAAGACTCTTGAGAGTCCCTTGGACTGCAAGGAGATCCAACTAGTCCATCCTAAAGGAGACCAGTCTTGGGTGTTCATTGGAAGGACTGATGCTAAGGCTGAAACTCTAATACTTTGGCCACCTCATGTGAAGTGTTGAGTCTTTGGAAAAGACTCTGATGCTGGGAGGGATTGGGAGCAGGAGGAAAAGGGGACGACAGAGGATGAGATGGCTGGATGGCATACCGACTCGATGCACATGACTTTGGGTGAACTCTGGGAGTTGGTGATGGACAGGGAGGCCTGGCGTGCTACGATTCATGGGGTCACGAAGAGTCGGACACAACTGAGCAACTGAACTGAACTGTACCCGACTAGTTGTTGAAAGTGAAAGTGAAGAGACTCAGTTGTGTCTGACTCTCTGCAACCCCATGGACTGTAGCCTACCATGCTCCTCTGTCGATGGGATTTTGTAAGCAAGAGTACTGGAGTGGGTTCCTTCTCCAAAGGATCTTCCCGACCCAGGGATCCAACCCAGGTCTCCTGCATTGTAGGCAGATGCTTTACTGTCTGAAACACTCATTAGTTGTTAAATATTTTTAAAGTTACTCCTGAGTTAGAAAATAATGAAATCACCTATTACTTGAAGCATTTCCGGAGTCTGACTGCTTCTCCTTGCTCTTCTCCCCTATCCTGAGAACCTCTTGCCATCCACTCCCTCATTACTATGTGTCTTACTGGAACGTCTTCCTTTCCAGAAGTTACAGGCAGCTGAACAGCAGTAGGCTAAACTGTTATGGAGATCTTAAGCTGCTGGATCATTACAAGCTGAAATTGATTACATCTGAGTTGGAGAATTTCAGAATGAGAGAACATGGTACTTGAACAAAGCTGGAAATTTTGGTGTTTTTTCATATGTGTACAGTTTTGTGCTGATTCCTGCCTTGTCCCTTTTGTGCCAGTAATATTCGTTGTGTCCAAAGTAATGTCGATTCCAATTATTCTTTTTTTCTCCTCGTCTTTTAGTTCATTAAAGAGGGTGTTTTTTTTTTTCCTTTTTATTAAGCTTCTAAGAGGCATTTGCTTTCTTTTTAAAAGATGTACAGTCATTTTTATCTCATGCCATGACCACATCACATGGCATGCTGGATCTTATCAATAATTCTCCAGTTAGGGATAGAACCCTTGCCCCCTGCAGTGGAAGTACCCAGTCTTAACCACTGGACCACTAGGGAAGTCCTGGCATTTGCTTCCTTTTCACTAAGTAATTATAATTATGTTTTCATGGTGATAAAACAGTGCTTTAAAAATGATCTGACAGAAGTGAGCAATTTTGACTCAAAACTGTCACACACTTTTTTGATATATGTTAGCCTCTTCTTGCTCTTTTAATCGTCATGTTTGTGATTCGGAGAATACTTTCCTTCCAGCAGTTTCCATTTTAATCACTGTCAGATTGAAGCTATGAGTGTGCCTCAACACACATAAGGGTGCTAGATTTTAAGTCAATAGATTCTAGATTAATTTTTATCATTGATTAAACTGAGTGACCTAAGAAAAATAATCTTATGTCTAAAACTGCTCATCTATGAATTAACAGGATTGGGATAAATGATAATTTCAACTCACTGCCAGCTCTAAGGTTCTAGAATTCATTGATGTTATTTTCCTGTTCTAAGAGTAACAATTATTAGCATGTAAAATGTTTTCTATATATCATCTCACTCGAGCCTTATGGACCTGCAAACAGGTAGGCAAGATGAATAAAGGATCCTCATCAGCTTAGAGCCTAAAAAGAATAAAAAAAAAAATTAAGAAATTCATGAATTACCCTTCTGAATTACCCACTCCAATTTCAAACACAGAATGTCGGTTTATGGAAGTCATTCTTTCTGCCTCTATCACAGGTGTTAGCATCGGAATGTGTTGGCTGAGCTCGGCATCCTGGTGTGAAATGATAGTTACGCAGCAGCTAGTTGTTAAACATATGTGTTTGTGTGTAAACATAATATGTATATAAACACAGTAGGAGGTGGCAGGGGGTGTAGTCAAGCAGGAGGATGGATAAGAGAAAGAACAGAATTACCCATTAGCTTTGAGGAGAAAAGAAAAGCACCTAACATCTATTAACTGTCCAATGTATGCTGTTTGTGTTATCTTAATTAATCTTCACATCAATCCTATGTGAAGTACACAGTCACTTATCCATTCTACAGATGGCAGAAATCTAGACTCAGAGCAGTTAATTGGGTTAAGTTTTCATAGTTTAGAGTCAATATTTATTTATATACCAGCATGCCTTTCCATGGCATCCTTGAAGCAATTCATTTACCCTTTAACCCATTCAGTTAACACACTTTTATTGAACACTTAGTATGCGTCAGGGTTTCCCTGGGGGCTCAGATAGTAAAGACTCTGCCTGCAGTGCAGGAGTCCTGGGTTTGATCCCTGGGTCAGGAAGATCCCCTGGAAAAGGGAATGGCTACCCACCCCAATATTCTTGCCTGCAAAATCCCATGGACGGAGGAGCCTGGCAGGCTACAGTCCATGGGGTCACAAAGAGCTGGACATGACTGAGTGACTAACACTTTCACTTCTCACTTTAGCATGTTTTAGGCTTTGTGCTAGGCAGTGAGCAAAACTCAACACCGAAACAGATCTCTGCCATTCAGGGTTTACAAATTCTACATTCTTGATATCTGTGGCTGCTACGGAGGTGGGATGTGGTAGGGATAAGAGGTTAGGGAGAGAGTTGGATCAGGGCCATGGTGATAAAACCTGTGACAATAGGATCTTGGGGGCAATGGGGAAGCCCTGATTTGTTGTTACTGTTCAGTCACTAAGTCGTGTCTAACTCTTTGCAACCCCATGGACTGCAGCATGCCAGGCTCCCCTGTCTTTCAGTGCTGCTGCTGCTAAGTCACTTCAGCCGTGTCCGACTCTGTGCGACCCCATAGACGGCAGTCCACCAGGCTCCTCCGCCCATGGGATTTCTCAGGCAAGAGTACTGGAGTGGGGTGCCATTGCCTATCTCCGGGGATTTGCTCAGATTCATGTCCGTTGAGTCAGCGACGCTATCTAACCATCTAATCCTCTGCTGCCGCCTTCTACTTTTGCCTTCAATCTTTCCCAGCATCAGGGTCTTTTCCAGTGAGTCGTCTCTTTGTCAAAATGTTGGAGCTTCAGCATTTGTCCTTCCAATGAATATTCAGGACTGATTTCCTTTAGGGCTGATTGGTTTGATCTCCTTGCAGTCCAAGGGACTCTCAAAAGTCTTCTCCAGCACCACAGTTCGAAAGCATCAATTCTTTAGCACTCAGCCTTTTTTATGGTCCAGCTCTCACCTCCATACATGACTACTGAAAATGCCATAGCTTTGATCGATTCATAGCACTTGACAATTTCTATATATAGATGCTCCCAGGATAACTTATCTCAATTAATGCCATGCCATCACTGAACACAGAGAGGAGATACAAACAATCTCCTGAGCTGATATATGCTAGCTCCCACACACTGCTGGTCACAGTACAAGTAAAAGAAAAGAAAAGGACTTCTAACAACTAAAATAAGGATATCTGACTTCCCACAGGCACAAGAGTATCTAATATTGTAGAGAGCGTTATGATTTGTTAGATATGTTTTCTATTTATTTATCATGTGTAATCCTCACAACCCCATGGGAAAAAGAACATTTTAAAAATTTAGTTTTATGTTGGAGTATAGCTAATTTACAATGTTGTATTAATTTCAGGTGTACAGCAAAGTGATTTAGTTATATATATACATATATTAATTTTTCAGGTTCTTTTCTCCTATGGGTTATTACAGATTATTGAGGGGAGTTCCCTGTGATCTACAGCAGGTTCTTATTACTTATCTATGTTATATATCGTAGTGTGTATATGTTCATCCCAACCTCCTAATTTATCCCTCTCTCCACCATCTTTCCCCTTTGGTAACCATAGGTTTGCATTCTAAGTCTGTGAGGTCTGTTTCTGTTTTGTAAATAAGTTCATTTGCATCATTTTTAGATTTCACATACAAGTAATTTCATATTTGTCTTTAACTGACTTACTTCATTTAATATGATAATCTCTAAGTCTATCCATGTTTATGCAAATGATATTATTTAATTCTTCTTATGGCTGAGTAGTACTCCATTGTATATATTTAACACATTTTCTTTATCCATTCCTCTATTGATGGGCATTTGGGTTACTTCCATGTCTTGGCTATTGTAAATAGTGTTGCAATGAACATTGGGGTGCATGTATTTTTTCAAAGTTTGTATATGCCCCAGGAGTGGGATTGCTGGATCATATGGCATTGCTATTTTTAGTTTCAAAAGGAATTTTCATGCTGTTCTCCATAGTGGCTGTATCCATTTATATTCCCTTCAACAGTGCAGGGGGTTTCCTGAAAATGCATTTTGAAGATGGTATAATTAAACCACCCTGAGGCTGAGTACCTCATCCAGTATCACATAGCTCAAAAGCAGCGGAACCAAGCTTCAAAAACCATGCCTTTCACTATATCCCCTGGCTCAGAAAACCAAGATTGGTTACTAATTTTTAAGTGCCTACTTTATAAGTCTATTCTTTCACTTGGTTGGAACATAGTGATGAGACTAATGCTACATTTTTTTTTCTAATTTCTATTATTCATCATCCACAGCCAATAAACACACCCTTAATAAAACCAGCGGTTGCCTTTGGTTATGGACAAGCATGCGAGTGTGAAAGAGGCTGATGACTGTCAGACAAACCCAGCAGTGGTACCTACCAAAGACTTCAATCTGAGTCAGTGCCGTCACTTCCATATTCCAAAGCCAGAACTCTTCTTTACATAAGTAATCTTCCTTTGGGACAACTTCATACCCTACAGTCATTAAAAAATGATGCTACTAAAGCAACTTAGTGTAAGGCTGGAAGCCAAGAAGCAATCAACTTCTCATGGACCCACAGCAAACTGATGACTGTTACACAGCCAGTAGGCATAGAAGGCAATGGCACCCCACTCCAGTACGCTTGCCTGGAAAATCCCATGGGCGGAGGAGCCCGGTAGGCTGCAGTTCATGGGGTCGCTGAGGGTCGGACACGACTGAGCGACTTCACTTTCACTTTTCACTTCCATGCATTGGAGAAGGCAATGGCAACCCACTCCAGTGTTCTTGCCTGGAGAATCCCAGGGATGGGGGAGCCTGGTGGGCTGCCGTCTATGGGGTCGCACAGAGTCGGATACAACTGAAGTGATTTAGCAGCAGCAGCAGCAGCAGCAGCAGCAGGCATTTTGTGGAATTAGCATTTTCATATAGGCTTTTAATTTGTTGGCTGTCTCATCTGAGCAGGATGAAGTTGGAGTGAACATCAGTACACGTATCCATAGCACAGGTGTGAGAAAAGAGCAAATTATTCTCAGATAGCATAACAGAGAAATGTGCAAGTAGATATGGCCAGTGGATTGAGGACAGTCAACGTTTCCCGAACGCCCAGCATGTGCTGAGCTGTGCTGTGCATGCTCAGTGGTGCCCAACTCTGTGACTTCATGGATTGTATCCCACCAGGCTCGTGCATTCGTGGGATTTTCCAAGCAAAAATACTGGAGTGGGTTGGCGTTTGCTCCTCCAGCGGAATCTTCCAGACCCAAGGATTAAACCCGTGTCTCCTGTGTCTCCTACCTTGGCAGGTAGACTCTTTACTACCGAGCTACCTGGTAAGCCCATGTGCTAAGCACTTTGCTAGAAACCTATGTGGATGACCAAGATATATGTCTTGATTCTCATCCCTGAAAAGAAGGTTTAGAAAACTCCGTAATAGACCAGGCTTTTTAGGATGTGGGCAGCCACCAAAAAGAAGTGTGTACTGTTCTGATTGGGGCCGAATCCTAGCTCTGCTATGCACCACCATGGGATCCTGGGGAGATTATCTCAAGTTCCTTGAATCCCAGCTTCTCATGGGTAATATTTACCTTGAATATATTTCACAGGCACTTGCCACATAGTAGCAATTCAAGTGATGGTAATCTTCTTGTTATTATTTTCAACCAAGGAATGTCTAAGGTGGGGAAGCACTGATGGAATTTCATCAGGTTAGAACTAAGGTCAAAAAACTTGAGTTTTTCTGGGGACCTTCCTCACTGAGAGTTCCAGTTTTTCATTTTGACTGTGCCTATATTCTTGGCGTGGCTCTGCTTATGTCAATCTAGGTGCTGTGCACTAAGAATGGGGTTAAGTGCACCTCTGGTTAACATACTCTAACTTTGCACGTTAAAACTATATAGGAAAGGATGGTATGTTGAGTTCTTCTGAATTAATGAAGGATGAGATTAAAAATTTTCTCTTTTGGGAAGACTACTTTATGCTACTTTATGCTATATTCTTTACAATCTCTTGATTTCTTATAAAGCAAATCTTTAATTTTCCAAATAATTGTATATGTATTAACCCACTTGACCCTGACAGGATCTTTGTGAAGAAGGTGGGGCAAGTAGTTGTTCATTTTCCCATTTCACAGATAACAAAGCTGAGACTAGGTAAACTACGGTTTTAACCAATATGTCGAGGTTGATTCTATAGCATCATTTGTATTTCATTACTATCTTTGTCTATTTCCTCTGGAAAATTTGTTATACGTATTATTTTTACTAATGGCTCAGAAGGTAAAGAATCCCTCTACAATGAAGGAAACCCGGATTCGATCCCTGGGTCGTGAAGATCCCCTGGAGAAGGGAATGGCTACTCACTCCAGTATTCTTGCCTGGAGGATTCCACGGACATGGGGTCAAAAGAGTTGGACATGACTGAGTGACTAATGCTTACAATCATTATTTTGTACAGTGCTTAACATGTGCACGCTAAATTGCTTCAGTAAGGACTGTAGCCTGTCAGGCTCCTCTGCCCATGGGATTCTCCAGGCAAGAATACTGGAGTTGGTTGCCATGCTCTCCTCCAGGGGATCTTCCTGACCCAGAGATTGAACCCATGTCTCATATGTCTCCTGCAGTGACAGATTCTTCACAACTAGTGCCACCTGGGAAGCTCTACAATATACCTTGGCAAATATATTAGAGTAAGAAATACATTTTTCATTCAAATTATTGCTGTAATGCATTAAATATTTACTTATATTTTTCAAGACTCTGATTCAACCAGCACTTCATTTCTAAAACTCTTATAATTTTTAAAATTGAGACACTTCCACAGCAGCAATGGAAAATAAGTTGCAGTTCCTAATATGCATTCAATATTAAATAAGCATTTTCTTGTTTAGTAGAAGAGCAAAGGTGTGGTAACACTAAACAGATAGCATCATTAAATAGATTTCATAACACTTAATCTCTCCCTTCCTGCTATGTATTTGAGTTAATATGAGCATTTGTCAATTGCATTGAAATGGACTTGGTATCTTCTTTCCCACATGGGAACAGAATTTCTAGGTCAATAGGCCCTTAAATGTCATGAATTGCAATATAGATGGCAGATGACACTTGTCAAAGACTCGGTGATCAATTCAGATACAAATCTGACTTGAGGACTGAGGAGCCCAAATCGAATCGATGTGTGAGATAAAGTCCAGGTTTAGCATGTGACATGGTGAGTGGCACCTTTCATGGGACAAAGCTGCAGGAACCCCACTGAGACTGACACTCTAAGGCTTTCTCATTTCTCATCAGGCCAGGGTTGGATCACTTCTCTTTTTCTAGCACTATGTCTGCTAGACTTTCCATTAGGCAGCTGGGCAAGGGGGAAAAAGGAAGGAGCCCACATAAACTACCTCTCAAAATCCTGCGACTTCTGCTTTCTGGTACAATTTTTCACGCAAACAGATGTTGGATGCTGGTGGGGACCCAGTGAGAAACCTACAGAAACAAATCTCTGGTATATCTATAAGCAAAAATGGGTTCAAATGCAGATGGAGAGGAGCAACTCTAGTGAGCCATCCATCGCTGAGAACACCACGGCAGGTGACATGTTAAGTTACAAAAGGAGGGCTGGATCAAAAGCTATGAGCCTGCGGAACACAGGAGCCATCTTTCCCAAGTGATAATAACTATGTTTAGGGAGTACTCACTAGGTGTCATACATAAGATTTTATAAGTCATTAGTAAGACTTTTATATTTATTATCTCAAAACATATTTACATAGGCTCCCTAAGTTAGGCATTGCTCCAGAAATGAAGAAAGCAAGTCCTGAGTTCACATGAAAGCTGGGATCTGAAAGCAGAGCTGACTCCGACTTTTAACCATGGCCCCTTATCTTTTTATTCACCTCTACACATTCCATTGGAGAAGGCAATGGCACCCCACTCTA
Source organism: Capra hircus (assembly GCF_001704415.2). NCBI lineage: Eukaryota > Metazoa > Chordata > Mammalia > Artiodactyla > Bovidae > Capra > Capra hircus. The sequence goes on along the minus strand of NC_030828.1, from coordinate 11,528,231 downwards.
GTACTTTTGCCTGGAAAATCCCATGGGCAGAGGAGCCTGATAGACTGCAGTTCATGGGGTCGCCTGGAGTCAGACACGACTGAGTGACTTCACTTTCACTTTTCACTTTCATGCATTGGAGAAGGAAATGGCAACCCACTCCAGTGTTCTTGCCTGGAGAATCCCAGGGACGGCGGAGCCTGGTGGGCTGCTGTCTATAGGGTCGCACACAGTCGGACACGACTGACGCGACTTAGCAGCAGCAGCAGCATCCATTCCATAGTGTTCACACAATAGGACTCAGAGAACTGGATTGGGCGGAAATGAATGAAATTTAAAAGTTTCATCTGAAACCAGAATCTGATACAATCACAAGGTCACTCTCAACAGGAAAAAATTCGAATGAAACATCTTTAACCCACGTCTTAGGACTGAAGAATAATTTTCTATTTTAATTCATTCATTTATTGGTGAATGAAAAAAAAAATGTATTTGATACCTACTCGGCGCCAGATTTGCTGATGTTTGGGAATAGTCTGTGGCAAACGAAACAGGCAAGGTCTGTTTCCATGCAGTTTGGTTCCAGTGGGGAAGATGGTAGTCACTATTAAGTGCTATAAAGGAAATAAAGAGGTATTTTTAGAAGGAATATTGAAGGAAGGCTTCTTTGAAATGACCCCCTTATTGGGACCAAAACAAGAAAGAACCAGGCATGAGAATAAATGGGGAAAACTTTCCAAATATAGAGAAAACAGCAAGTGAAAAGATCCCGAGGCAGAACGAATCTAGGTGTGAACAAGGACTAGAAAAGACCAAGCTGCTGGCAGGTCCCAAGTGAGGGAGCAGGCAGATACACGGAGAATCTGAGAGGGAGCGGGGCCTCCTGGGCCAGCAGTCCAGAGGGTACTGTGAGTGCAACGGAAACCTTTGAAAGATATTTAAGCTGGAAATTGACACAGGTGGTTTGTAGGCTATTGACAGAGATATGGTTACCTAAAGAGAGGATGGGGCTTCCCTGGTGGCTCAGTGGTAAAGAATCCGCCTGCAATGCAGGAGACTTGGGTCTGATCCCTCGGTTGGGAAGATCCCCTGGAGAAGGAAATGGCAACCCACTCCAGTGTTCTTGCTTGGAGAATTCCATGGACAGAGGAGCCTGGCGGGCTATAGTCCATAGGATCGCAAAGAGTCTGACATGACTTGGTGACTGAACAACAACAATGAGAGGACATAAATTTAAATTGACAAATAGCTACCTCCTTAAGCACGTGAGTAAATAAGTAGCTAAAACTCAGGACATAGCCTTAGAGATCCATCAACATAAACTGGCAAAGGAAGTGCCACAAACTGAAATGAATGGACAACGCTGGACAGTGAAGAGAGTACAGCTCAGATAGAGCTGCCAAGGGACCTAGGAGAGGACAGTGGAAAAGGTAGGCAAGGAGAGGCTTTGGAAATGAAAGTGCACACTCAGTGAAGGAATTTTCTAGAATATCTGGTCAGTGTAGAGAGCACACCAAGAAGGAAATTGGTAAATTCAATGTCCATGGAAATTCCATAACAAAGGAGGCCATAACATTGTCCTGAAAAGCAATTTTGTCACGTTTTAGGACCACTTTTAGCTGGTCCTCTGAATTTCGATTGTACTAATGGCTTACTTCAGTTTTTGTATTGCACAAACCGTAATTTTTTGAAATACTCTGCTCTTTATGCATACTCTTTCTGTTCAGTGGGAAAGATATGCCATCCTATTATTAATTAGATCCCTAGCATTTCCCTTTATCTGTATACTCTGCAGTCTCTCTGCATTTTCTTTGAATGGGCTCTGCATGTCAGCTGATAATTTCACGTTGTCCAGACGTTGAGCCTCTCAATGTGCAGTTGCCCATCAGAAGATAAAGCATCATGTCCCTATGAAGTTCCAGCAGGAAGGGCCCTGCAGAAGAAATTTGGGTTCGGGTTTAAGATGCCTCTTGGTGGCTCCAAACAGTGTCAGGGGAAGGGGATGCTGGGATAATGGGTTGAGGGTGGGAGTGGAGGAGGGAATATTGGATGACAGGTTGCTGAATCGGGAACCCTGACACTTGTGAAGTACTCTGTCAGGAACATTAAGTATCCAAAAGTGATAAAGCTTCAATTTGCTAGTCCATTAGACTAATTACTGCAATAATTAAGTAACTACTTGATTAGAACTAATGGGTACCTAATTATCCAGGAGAAAAGTATCAGGTGGCAATTATCAGGTGGCAATTAATAGACTGGAGTTAATGTCTTAGCACTGTCTTTGTATGAATTCATAAGCAAGGTAAAGAAAACAAACAATAACTTATTAATATTTATTGGTACCACAGTGTTTTTCAGCTTGTTTCATTTACACAGAACCAATTAGTGGAGAGACCGTGAGAGTCGCAGAATATAAAGGGATTGAAACACAGCTAGCTTTTTAAAGGTACAGGATCTCATTAGCAATAACAACTAATACTTAACCAGAATCAACCTGTGATATTAGCTTTGTTGCTGTAAATCTATTGAAAGGGGATCACAGAGGTGAAAAATCAATAGTCATGATAAAATCTGTGGGAAATTGGCTAATGTATTGAAGTCAAGGGCCTTATTAAAGCTTTTTCCTGGTCCACTGGAAACCTTGCATCTATTTCAACCACCTTCCTCCTGCGCCCCTACTTTTAAATGGCTGGGGAGAAAGCTGGGTGGGAAGAAATGTAACTTAGTAGCAAAGAAACTTTTCTTATGAACACATATCACGTAGAAGCCTTGGAGTTCTCACATTATGAGAGGTTACCTCTCTAAGCCAGTGTTTGTGAAGCATTGACTACACCCTACGGTTAAATATCAGAAAGCATTTGTTATGAAATAAAGCGTTGGAACAAGACTTTCATCCACAGCTATGTTGTTCTAGGGGTACAGCTCTGCCTCATACAAAACCACTTTGCTACAAAGAATCAGGCAGTGTTCGAAATGCATCACTCAAGTTTAGAGGAGAAAACAGGTCAGCTATTTATTTATTTATTCTTTAATTCGAGAAAACACATGCTACAAGGTTGTAAGGCTTCTGGGCAAACATAAGAACAAGAGCCGAACTGCGGGATCAGGAGAGAGAAAATCTGTTCTACTGAACAGTCTGAGTTGAACATTTTAGCTGCGTAATGAAAATAAAAGCTACATGCTTCTTATTTTCTTTCCTAGGTTTCACGAAGTCTCTTTTTCAAGTCAACTATTTTTAAAAATTCAGGAGGGGTTTGGACCTGTGTTAAATTTATTAACATTTTAAAAGTCATATAATTAACCCTGTGGTAGAGGAAAACCCCATTTACTTTTATTTTATTTCCTTGCCTAGTATAAATAATTGAAATGGGTTTTAATCATATTTTAGGAAAAAAAAACAATCACCTTATATGAGAATGTATACAGTGACAAATGGAGATAAATCTAAAATTTATAGAAAGGGAGCATTTGCATAAACTGCAGAATCCAAACATATAGGACATTAAGAGTAACAATTGTTGCAGAGGGCATGAAAAATTCAACTTTGGTTTCTTGACAGGAGCCTAGATTCCTAACATGATTAAGATAATACATCACACGGCCCTCTCTTATTAAAGGCATAATTGTTGTTAGGACCAGAAGTGGTGTTAACGCTAATCTAGTTTTATATATGTACAAATACGGAGAGAAGCGAACTTGGGAGACGTGCGCTTTGGTGATCCATAGGCATTTTATTAATGTTTGAATAATAACCGCCTAGAGGGCCTGTTATAAATTAAAGGGACGGATTGAGATATAAATTTTTATGAGGACTAGTTATACATTTCCATTATGTGTTTAAAAATGAAGGAATTACTGTGAGCACTGCAGCACTCACATTTATTTGAGGTGATTTGGATGGGGGGACGGCGGAGGAGAGCGGCTGCCTGGTGGCAGGAAGAAAGATGTATCTGTCCCTTTGAAGAGATACATCATATGTCATGCATGAACTCTGTTCTACCAGAGACATTCCTTCACTGCCGAATCGGCATGATTATTTCTGCGACAATAGCGAGTGATGATAGAGCGTGAGGTTCAAGCCACTTAAGGGGGTTTCATATGGTTAAATCCTGGAAGACTCGGCTATTATCTATCGGGCTAATGCAATAATGGAAGTCAGTGATTACCAGGAAGCCATTCTGAGTCCTCTCCCTGCTCCAGAGGTACCATCTAGGGCTTTACAAGTGGCCCAAATCCCTTTAGAGAAGCAGATCCCAGTAAATGGCAATCAGCATTCTTCCTCCGAGTCTTCCATCAGGTTTCTCGGCACTGCCCTCAGGTTCGCACATAGAATGGGTCTGTGAATTTCCACTGTTTATGAGCTGTACCTTCAGAGGATTCAGGAAGGCCCTCGCCAGCTGGCTCACACGTCTATGTGCTCATACGCTCACACAGATAAAGGCACAGTTACAACTATGTGTCTAAACATAGATTTAGGAACTTGCTTAACCCACACCCTAAGGATAAGAACGCATGTTAGAGAAGACTGATTATCCTGTCACCTGGAGCTCCATGCAAACTTTGACTGTCAGGCAGGTCCAAGGCTGCACTCCAGCCAAGATACTCATGAATCGGTGATTTGAACAAGCTGTTTAACTGGTAACTCAGGTGCAGAGTTTCCTCAGGTGCAGAAGAAAAGCTTACTGACTTACTGGGAAGATTAAATGCGATATACTTTCATGTGCCTGCTACATGATATAATATTAATAAATGTGTATTAGTTTGTTGGGGCTGCTGTAATAAAGTTCTAAAGACTAGACGACCTCGCAGAAATGTGTTGCCTCCCACTTCTGGAGGCTGGAAGTCCAAGATCAAGGGATTGGCAGGGCTGGTTCCCTCTCAGGGCTGTGAAGGAAGGATCGCTCCAGGCCTCTCTCCTTGGTTTATAGACGGCTGCCTTCTCCCTGTGTCTCTTTTCATTATGTTTTTAAAGGTCTATTTTTGTATTCAAATTTCCTTTTTTATAAAACCCTTCATCATTTTGGATTAGGTCCCATCCTAATGACCTAATTTTATTTTGATTTCCTCTGTCAAGACCCATCCTCCAAATAAGGTCAGATTCTGAGGCACTGGGGTTAGGACTAAACATATGAACTTGGGGGCGGGGGAGGAACATAATTCGACCCTCAACATGTTTGATGAATGGGTGCAGTGAATGAATATGTGTGGGTTCACTCGGTTGTGTCTGACTGTTTGGGATCTCAGGGACTGTAGCCCATCAAGCTGTTCTGTCCACGGAATTATCCCTGCAAGAATACTGGAGTGAGTTGTCATTTCCTCCTCTGGGGGATCTTCCTGACCCAGGGATTGAACCCATATCTCCTGTGTCTCCTGCATTGGCAGGCGGATTCTTTACCACTGAGCCATCTGGGAAGTCCCTATACAATGAATGAATGAATACAAAAAATATGATCCATGATGTTATGATGATAAAAAGTGTGCTTTCAAACAAAGTTTATTTTCAAATCATCATGCCCTCTCTCCCCAGCCTCATTTAGCAATCTGGATAAGATGCTCAAACTTTCCGTATTACTCATGGTCACCCACTTACTCTGGAAACATGACAGGAACATTATGAAAATTTTTTTTTCATTGCAAATTGACATGAACTAAACCCTGGTGTGCTCGGCGATTATGGGCCGAGGATCCAGGTGGTAGGTAATCCAGTATCCTCCACCAGCATTTCCTTCCAGTGCCTCTGTGAGAGTCCCTAGTGAAAACCATCATCGCTTGAATGATTACAATGATGATCAAATAAAAGAAGCGAGTAGAAGAAAGCAGAACCCTTGTTATGCTGATTTTAAAATAGACTGTACTATTCAAAGGCATCTTTTCAAAACTCCCTAAACCTAAGACCAGAAAACTCTCTAATCATAGTGCTATTGGGAATTTACATTCCAGAGCATCAGCTCTTCACTGACAGGCTGCTATTTACCAATTTTAGCAATAATGTTAAAAGGCTACACAAAGGTCTGCCTTTCCCATCAGTGTGCAGCGCAGTCAGGTGAAGCCCAGGGAACAAGCGGGGTGTGTCTCCCAGCGGGCACTCCCCAGCTGTCCCTGCCCAGATGGTTAATAAGGGCCTCCAGGCACTCTTTTCTCTGACATCAGTTTCTTCATCTCTAAATGGTTCTTTCTAAGATAGAAAATGTGAAATTCCTTCACCCACAGTGGCACTTGCAGTTCTTGTTATTCTAATATTGTTTCCATAGGTAGAACTGAAGAGAAGAGGGGCTTAAAGCAACTGATGTCTCCAGAACTTGCCTTTTTATTTCATCTCAATCTTCTGGTTTTAATTCACAGGCACACTGAGTGGCTGAATAGACTGACTCATGATTGCTGAGTGCCCCTGCGCTGTGCCTTTGAAAGCAGCAGTAATGGCGTTTCCTTGGGGAGGTGGAGGAAAGGATGCTTGAAAATGAAATATGCTTCTCTGCATCTGCAGATCTTGCGCAGGAGGTGCTGGGCACAAACAGGGGAGGGGGCCTCAGAGGTTCTGCGCTCTAGCGGTTACCAGAATAAGGTGTAGGGATGGCGGGGACAGGGTACACCAGTTCCTAAGCATCAGTGTTTAATCACACCCCACCCCTCAACAGTGATACTGCATCAGGACAAAGAGGAAGGCCTGTTGTCAGGGAATGCGTGATGACTGGACTCTTCAACAACCATAGATCAGGAGCAGTGGCCATTCACCAGCCATCTGACACAGATTGCCTTCAGATGGTCTCATAAACTAAGGGCTCTGGCACCACAGTCAGAAGAGGGAGGCATTGGAGTGTTTTATCTGCCAAACTGGGTGTGTAGAGATGATTGAAGCTCAGAAGATGGGAAAGTGGGAATTTGAGCATGGGTGTAATTCAGTGCATTTACCCTCCTGGTTGCTGAAATTTGCGCGAATACAGCTCTATCTATAATCGGTCTATCTATCCATCTGTCGAGGACATATACACATATCTGTATTTATATCACATACACATATATTTGGGCATTGGTGTTATTTCTAGCAGCACTGGGCTTTGACTTTTTTCTAGTCAGGAAATAAAGCTAGAAGAGGTCTTGTCATTCCCTCATCTTCTCATATTGCTGCGGTCTTCTTGATGTCAAAGGGGGCAAAAATGAAACATAATCTGATGAGAAAAGGAATGATACAATGTTCAGAAAATGTTTTTTTCCCTTCCAAGAGTTTGATTTCACTGTGTCTCAGGTGAAAGTTCAGTTTGGTTCTTATTTTATCCACACCATTTGCCCATCCCCTGTGAGACTCTCAGCTCCCCAAATCCCCTACATCATGCTGCTTGTGTTTAGCTCCATCTTTCTCATCTTTGAGTAATGTGGCTATGTTATGAAGTGGCCTGGACCTGCCCTAGCATTTAAAACATGGCCTGTCTCATATCCTGTACCCTAGAAAAACAAATCCACTTCGTTCTTTCTTGTTCAATACTTCCAATCCATTGCCCAAACTCTGAACTTTTTGTTATTGTATTCTTGCAGCCGCAGAGACCATTGTTGATTTAAACAAACAAACAACTGGGTTTCTTCAAGCTCACTGACATTCTTCTCCCCTTTTCAGCTTAGTTACCCATTATTTGGGGGGCTTCACAGGTGGCACTAGCCTGCCAATGCAGGAGACTTAAGACACTGGATTCCATCCCAGGGTCAGGAAGATCTCCTGGAAGAGGGCATGGCAACTCACTCCAATATTCTTGACTGGAGAATCCCATGGACAGAGGAGCCTGGCACGTTCACAGAGTTTCTAAGAGTGGGAACAACTGAAGTGATTTAGCATGCATATATTCATTATTTTAATCATTCACCCAAGGAGATGAAGAGAATCTGTAGTGAGGTTCAGTTCAGTTCAGTTCAGTTCAGTCGCTCAGTCATGTCCAACTCTTTGCAACCCCATGGACTGCAGCACGCCAGGCCTCCCCTGTCCATCACCAACTCCCAGAGTTTACCCAGACTCATGTCCATTGAGTCGGTGATGCCATCCAACCATCTCATCCTCTGTCATCCCCTTCTCCTCCTGCCTTCAATCTTTCCCAGCATCAGGATCTTTTCTAATGAGTCAGTTCTTCACATCAGGTGGTCAAAGGTTCAGAGTTTCAGCTCCAGCATCAGTCCTTCTAATGAATATTCAGGGCTGATTTCCTTTAGGATGGACTGGTTGGATCTCCTTGCTTTCCAAGAGACTCTCAAGAGTCTTCTCCAACACCACAGTTCAAAAGCATCAATTTTTCAAGGCTCAGCTTTCTTTATGGTCTAACTCTCACATCCGTACATGACTACTGGGAAAACCATAGCTTTGACTAGATGGACCTTTGTCTAAAGTAACATCTCTGTTTTTTAATATGCTGTCTAGGTTTGTCATAGCTTTTCTTCCAAGGAGTAAGGATCTTTTAATTTCATGGTTGCAGTCACCATCTGCAGTGATTTTGGAGCCCAAGAAAATAAAGTGTCACTGTTTCCATTGTTTCCCCATCTATTTGCCATGAAGTGATGGAACAAGATGCCATGATCTTGGTTTTTTGAATGTTGAGTTTTAAGGCACTTTTTCACTCTCCTCTTTCACCTTCATCAAGAGGCTCTTTAGTTCCTTTGCTTTCTGCCATAAGGGTAGTGTTATCTGCATGTCTGAGGTTATTGATATTTCTCCTGGCAATCTTGATTCCAGCTTGTGATTTATTCATATCAGCATTTCTCATGATGTACACTGCATATAAGTTAAAGAATCAGGATGGCAATATACAGCCTTGACATACTCCTTTCCCAATTTGGAACCAGTCTGTTGTTCCATGTCCAGTTATAACTGTTGCTTCTTGACCTGCATACAGGTTTCTCAGGAGACAGGTAAGGTGGTCCGGTATTCCCATCTCTTGAAGAATTTTCCACAGTTTGTTGTGCTCACACAGTCAAAGACTTTAGTGTAGTCAATAAAGCAGAAATAGATGTTTTTCTGAAACTCTCTTGCTTTTTTGATGATCCAATCAGTTCAGTTCAGTTCAGTCACTCAGTCATGTCTGACTCTTTTTCACCCCATGAATTGCAGTATACCAGGCCTCCCTGTCCATCACCAACTCCCGGAGTTCACTCAGACTCACATCCATCGAGTCAGTGATGCCATCCAGCCATCTCATCCTCTGTCGTCCCCTTCTCCTCCTGCCCCCCATCCCTCCCAGCATCAGAGTCTTTTCCAATGAGTCAACTCTTCGCATGAGGTGGGCAAAGTACTGGAGTTTCAGTTTTAGCATCATTCCTTGCAAAGAAATCCCAGGGCTGATCTCCTTCAGAATGGACTGGTTGGATCTCCTCTCAAGAGTCTTCTCCAACACCACAGTTCAAAAGCATCAATTCTTCGGCACTCAGCCTTCTTCACAGTCCAACTTTCACATCCATACATGACCACTGGAAAAACGATAGCTTTGACTAGACGGACCTTAGTTAGCAAAGTAATGTCTCTGCTTTTGAATATGCTATCTAGGTTGGTCATAACTTCTCTTCCAAGGAGTAAGCATCTTTTAATTTCATGGCTGCAGTCACCATCTGCAGTGATTTTGGAGCCCAAAAAAATAAAGTCTGACACTGTTTCCACTGTTTCCCCATCTATTTCCCATGAAGTGATGGGACCGGATGCCATGATCTTCGTTTTCTGAATGTTGAGCTTTAAGCCAACTTTTTCACTCTCCTCTTTCACTTGCATCAAGAGGCTTTTTAGTTCCTCTTCACTTTCTGCCATAAGGGTGGTGTCATCTGCATATGTGAGGTTATTGATATTTCTCCCAGCAATCTTGATTCCAGCTTGAGCTTCTTCCAGTCCAGCGTTTCTCATGATGTACTCTGTAAAGAAGTTAAATAAGCAGGGTGACAATATACAGCCTTGACGTACTCCTTTTCCTATTTGTAACCAGTCTGTTTTTCCATGTCCACTTCTAACTGTTGCTTCCTGACCTGCATACAGATCCAATGGATGGTGTCAATTTGATCTCTGGTTCCTCTGCCTTTTCTAAGTCCAGCTTGAACATCTGGAATTTCTCAGTTCATGTACTGTTGAAGCCTCGTTTGGAGAATTTCAAGCATTACTTTGCTAGCATGTGAGATAAAGTGCATTTGAACATTCTTTGGCATTGCCTTTCTTTGGGATTGGAATGAAAACTGACCTTTTCTGGTCCTGTGGCCCTTGCTGAGTTTTCCAAATTTGCTGGCATAATGAGTGCAGCACTTTCACAGCATTATCTTTAGGGTTTGAAATAGCTCAACTGGAATTCCATCACCTCCACCACTACCTTTGTTTGCAGTGATGCTTCCTAAATCCCACCTGTCTTTGCATTCCAGGATGTCTGGCTCTAGGTGAGTGATCACACCATTGTGGTTATCTGGGTCATGATGATCTGTTTTGTATAGTTCTTCTGTGTATTCTTGCCTCCTCTTCCTAATATCTCTGTTTCATTCATGTCCATACCATTTCAGTCCATCTTTCCATGAAATGTTCCTTGGTATCTCTAATTTCCTTGAAGAGATCTCTAGTCTTTCCCATTGTATTGTTTTCCTCTATTTCTTTGCATTGATCACTTAGGAAGGCTTTCTTATCTCTCCTTGCTATTCTTAGGGAGAGGTTAAAGACAAAAATTGGGTGTGAAATAAAAGGTAAGTTATCCTATAGTTTTCTATATTTTGAATGAAGAGTAGAACATTTTACATAAAAAGAACATTATTATTAGTAGTAACCTGAAATGAGACTTTAAATATCTCAAATTCAGGAACCAGTCTTCCTTTTATATTTTCTTCCTGTGAAAATAATGTAAAAAGTTCATTTAACATATTTTTTGGTTATGGTGATTGAGATGTGTTTGAGGGCCCGGCTGACCTCTGTGCATGAGCTCACATGTGATGCGGCACTGAGATAAGAAAGCACCTGTAACCATTTGACCTGATTGGTCTTCTCTAATTAACCCACAGGCTTAGCCCAGAACACTCTTGGGGAAAAGAGGTGAAGAATCATGTACTCAGTGTAGCTATTCAGCTTTTAAAAGTACTGTTGTTGACTCAAAGAGTTTAATCCACCACTACCACCTCCTACTCCTGATTCTAGCACTTAACTTGCTATCAGGGAGTGAACAGGGCCCTGGGGAATGAACCAAGCTCACTATTTCTTTGATGCCCTCCATGTAAGCTCAAAAGCATTTTTCCCTGAATAGATCATTTAATCTCCTTGTAACACAGCATTCTCTCTTGTGAGATGGAGGTTGTCATACTAGCATATTTCAAAGGGTTATTGGGGGGAAAAAAAAATCTAGTTAGCCATTATAAAGCATTTTACAAATATGAAGTGCTTTATCCAGTCTAAATAATGCTTGAAAGCATAAAATTGTATACAGTTATTGAGTATTATCATTGTGGCCTCTCTATTTCTCTGGGCATTAATCTTTTCTTCTTTCTTAAATCTCCTTTCACATTATTATGTAGAGAAATACAGTTCCTCTCTTTTCCCCCTTATTAAGGGATTGAGAGTCTTCAGTGCTGAAGAGGAAAGCTCTTAGAAAGATTACTTGTCAATTCAAGTGCAAAAGTTTTCAGCCAGAGAATTGTCACCAACATGTGAGTCTGAATGCCTTCTAGAGAAATAGTACATTAAAGTGAGGTGTTAGATTTTTTTTTCAAGATCTGAAAATCTACCTCTTAGAAAATAAAAACATTGACAAGGAGCATTAGTTGTTATTGGCATATAAGGCTATGGCATAAATATTTGTTCATCCATCCCTACAGGACTTGGCCAAAGCTTACAGAAAAAGGAAGAAGATATCAGTCTTCCTTTACCACTTCTTAAATTGAAGTACAGATGATTTACAATGTTGTGTTAATTTCTACTGTACAGCGGGGTGACTCAGTTATACCTATATATACATTCTTTTTCAAACTCTTTTCCATTGTTGTTTCTCACAGGATGTTGAATAAAGTTCCCTGCGCTATATACTAGGACCTTGTCCTTCAGGGGGTCTTCCCAACCAGGGATTGAACCAGGGTCTCTGACATCTCTTGCGCTGGCGAGCATGTTCTTTACTGCTAGCGCCACCTGGGAAGCCCATCCCATACACACAGGTTTGCATCTGCTAATCCCAAACTGCCAATCCATCCCTCTCCCACCGCTCTCTCTCCCTTGGTGTATTCTCTACACCCATGATTCTGTTTAGTGTTAGTCACTCAGTCATATCTGACACTTTGTGACCCCATGGACTGTATAGCTCACCAGGCTCCTCTGTCCAAAAATTCCGAAGTGGGTAGCCGTTCCTTTCTGCAGGAGATCGTCTCAGCCCAGAGATCTAACCCAGATCTGCACTGAAGGCAGATTCTTTACCATCTGAGCCACCAGGGAAGCGCCTCTGTTTCATAGGTAGGTTCATTTAAGGGCCCGATCTTTCTGAGTTAAAAACCCTTGCTCTATTTCTCATACATCCTAAAACAAATTGCCTTTCCCTTATCTATGAACTACTGATTAATATAGACAAACTAGCATGACCCAAGTTATCTGTGTGATGATGAAACTTCTATTTTGTACTGGAGGGTGTGTGTCCCTTCAAAGACTTGTTAGGTCTCAGCTCAAACAGCCACCCATTGTAGAAACTCTGAGAACACTGAAAGTAGATGTTCGCACTTGTAACTTTGCAAAGTATGACCTCTAGGCCTCTTCAACATTAGTATATGTTGGTTCTGAGGAATTTCTTTTAGAAAATAACCAAAAAGAAAGGACTGCAAATGGAAGCATGGACTTGAAGAATTGACATCACCCATGTTGTTGCAATAGTTACAGGAAGGAATAAAAGTGATTTCTAGACAGAATTATAATATTTTATATTTGGGATTTTTGACTCAGGGCCTAGTATGACTGATAAGCTAAAATAGATTTTTATTTAGGAATATTATGATCTCTACAAGTATTGTAAACCTTTCTACCTGTTCCAATGAATGTGAAATCACTGCATTGGGGGGGGAAAAAAGATTGAGCTACTAGGATAGAAAAAGCTATTATAAAATTTCAGTTTTAAACTCTATAATCAGAATATGTGCATATAAATACATAAAATATAATTATAATGGAGTACCTAAGGAAGAATTTCCACAACTGAAATATTTAGTTTATTCCAGCATATTCAAATTTGCACTAAATTTCCAATTATTAGAAGATTAAAAAAATGTATATATACATTGCTTCACAGGTGGCACAGTGGTAAAGAATCTGCCTGCCAATGCAGGAGATGCAAGAGACAGGAGCTCTATCCCTGGGTCGGAAGATCCCCTGGAGAAGTAAATGGACACCCACTTCAGTATTCTTACCTGCAGAATGCCATAGGCAGAGAAGCCTGCTGGACTACAGTCCACAGGGTCACCGAGTCAGACAAAACTGAGCGGCTGGGGGACATACACACACACAAACATGCATTACCCTATGAAAGTCTCAGCTGTTATCTTTATGTTAAACAAGTCTAATATGCAGTATCTAGAATTTCTTCACATCTTTAGAGGGATTTATTTATTAATCAAGATATTTCTTTCATTTCTTAAACCATCAAATGACCTCTGAAAATTGATCCTACCACTTTAACTGTAGGTAAATATCACCGATGATCTTAAGAAGTGGTAGCCCATCTCAGAGGCTTGCTTTGGCAAATCTCAGATTTTCAATTCCTTAAGGCCCCTAATAGCATTAATCAAGGCAGCACAACTAACTTAAAAGGAACAGATGATTAATCTTGACAATAGCAATGTAAATAGAACTCCAATTCATGAATTGGCGATTACCTTGCCCCCAACCACTGGGGTATTTGCTCTTTGTTTGCGATTTACCCTGTGCCATGTACACATTATATGAACAAAAGAGAGTTCTTTATCTTTAAAAAATATCCATTCAGTTCAGCTTACAGAACAGGGGAAAAATTGCTATATTTATCAAGGTTGATTTTGTTTTCCAAGTCTCTAATTCGAAACTGAAGAATACAAGACTACATACATCAGGTGTTTCTAGCAAAATAGCGGCAGCGGCAGCAAATCATAGACATTTGTCATTCCTTAGAGCTGTCTGACAGTTCTGACAATTCATTAGGCTGAGCTGAAAAGAGGTTTAGAAAGCAAAGAAGGGATCGCAGGTAGGAGAGTTGCTTTTGCACGATCCAGTAATGGCTGATTTGTATCATTTTGGGTGATGGATACACTGTTCAGATTAAACTCAGCAGGGTTTTCTCCCCTCTCTCGTCCCATGATTTCTCCCTACCCTCAGCTTCCTTCCTCTAGAAGCCCCCGGGACTCTGAGCGTAGGCTCTACCCTCAGTAGCATTTCATCCTTAAAAGGTATGTTCACATATGTATATGTCAAGGAAATGCTCCGTTCATTGCATTTGAGTCCGTTCCTTGCATTTGAGTCAGTCCTAATGAGGTGGATGAGCCTAGAGCCTATTATGCAGGGTGAAGCTAAGTCTGAAAGAGAAAAACAAACATCGTATATTAATCCCATATATATGAGATCTAGAAAGATGGTAGCTCAGCTGGTAAAGAATCTGCCGGCAATGCAGGAGACCTGGATCAGATCCCCGGGTTGGGAAGATCCCCTGGAGGAGGGTATGGCAACCCATTCCAGTGTTCTTGCCTGGGGAATTCCATCGACAGAGGAGCCTGGCAGGCTACAGTCCGCGGGGTCGCGCAGAGTTGGATACAACAGAAGCGACTAAGAAGCAGCAACAGGAGAAAGATGGCGCTAAGGATCCTATTTACAGGGCAACAGTAGAGATGCAGACAGAGGACCAGGCTTGTGGATACGGTGTGGGGGAGGGGGCGGAAGAAGACTGTGGGACGAATGGAGAATGGAGAGTAACACGGAAGCGTATACACTGCCGTGCATAAAACAGATAACCAATGGGAATTTGCTGTGTGACTCAAGGAACTCAAACCAGGGCTCTGTGACAACCTAGAGGGGTGGGGAGGAGCGGGAAGTGGGAGGGAGGTTCAGGAGGGAAGGGGCACATATATACCTTGGCTGACTCAGGTTGACGGATGGCAGAGGTCAACACAACATTATGAAGCAAATTTCCTTCAATTAAACGAGTTTGGGGTGGTGGGGAAAGGAAATTCTCTTTTCTAAAAGAAGCTGCTTTGGAGATGAGTCCGTGAGACCTGGGATGATGAAATCATGTTTTGCTTCCCAATTTCTACCTGCCCTGTGAATTTTCCTCCAACTCAGCCTGTGCCAACGTATGCATCCAAAGTCACAAAACAAAAGCCACTGTGAGCAGCCCATCCTGCCCCCAGCCTGCCATGATGGTTGCAAGCTTTTTTTTCTAAAATAGATTTTTTTAAAAAATGCAGACCCATTTTTAAACGCTCTTGGATTTGTGACAAGATTGCTTCTGTTTTATGTTTTGGTTTTTTGGCTGTGAAGTAAGTTGGGATCTTAGGTCCCCAACCAGGGATCAAACCTATACCCCCTGCATTGGAAGGCAAAGTCTTAACCACTGGTCAGCCAGGGATATCCTGCAAGCTTCTCTATAAATGGGGATAAAGTATCCTTGGCCACCAATTCTGTGTTGTTTCCTTGTGGCAGTATTGAGAACTCAATCTAGGCATCAATTTTCTTGTAACCTTTTTGCACACCAAATTAGAAGACTTCTCATTTGTAATTGTGATGAACAGCAACTGTAGTGAATAAAAATTTATATGTCTCACTCCCCTACTTTGGCATCATAGACCATTAAAAATACCACCTTTTGTGACTGGTAGCTGCAAGGTGGCGTACCCAATTGAAGGAGGTGGATTCGATTAATCCAAATTGGGACTATTAAGGTGAATTTTGTATGCGTAGCTTTGAAGGAGATAAAGAGAGTAAAGATATAAGCCATACCATTAAGACTGATACTAAGATTTAAGCTAATTGAAAATGTAAAAAATCATCCAAACTACCAGTTTACATTCCCCTGGAATGTAAAGAAGCTTGCATGCTAAGTCATTTCAGTCATGTCCAGCTCTTTGTGACCCCATGGACTGTAGCCTGCCAGGCCCCTCTGTCCATGGGATTTCCCAGGCAAGAATAGTGGAGTGGGTTGCCATTTTCTCCTCCACAGAATCTTCCTGACCCAGGGATTGAACCTGAATCTCTTATGTCTCCTGCACAGGCAGGTGAGTTCTTTACGTGCTGAGCCACCTGGGAAGCCCCATGTTGCCCACAGGGTAGACTATTTGAGTGTCATGTCAGTTGCCATGAATGGTGGCTACCAAAGGTCCCTGGTTATGGGCCTCTACACAGAATTTGCCTCAGTCTAGTGGAGTCACCTCACTAGGGAAGTCATACAAACCTCTCTGAAAGAGTGCCCCATAGACAGTAACTGAATGGTGCATGTGTGTGTGCTAAGCCACTTCAGTCCTGTCCAACTCTGTGTGACCTTATGGACTATAGCCCGCCAGGCTCCTCTGTCCATGGGATTCTCCAGGCAAGAATAACTGGAGTGGGTTATTTCCTCCAGGGGATCGTCCCATCCCAGGGATCGAATCCACATTTTTTTTTTCTCCTATGTTAGCAGGTGAGTTCTTTACCACTAGTGCCAAACCCAGCTCCTCTGCCTTAAAGGGAACAACCTTACGATAGAATTTATAATCCAGAGAACCCAGCTGGATGAAACCAAAGCAAGGCATTCTTTCAGACCATGTTCTTGCTTGGTTCTTTCTCTTTCCCCATCTTGTATCATTCTATGCTTTGTAGTGTTCTTTTTTGTCTAAAGAATACTTCCTCAGTCAAGTCCCACACAAGAGAGCCTGACCTAAGTTAACTGGCATATGGAAAACAAATCACCTGGGGAAGGATGGCTCTAAAGATGCTACCTACAAATGCAGTATAGAGCCCAGAGAAGACTTCAGGAAGGTGCGTATTGTGGATCATCATGTTTGTGACGCCATTTGCCTCGCTGGTAACGCTGTCTGCGCTGTTTGCTGAACCCAGGGTAGGCAAGGCATGAGCTAAGAGGCTGGAGACTCGAGAAGCTGCAGGAATTGCAGACACGTCTATTCTTTCCTGGCTGACGCAGCAGCTGTAGCAGTAGACATGCTCTATTCTCTCCTCCGTGGCTGACCCAACGGACACAGTAATGCCACCGTTTCCTTAGGTGGAGCTCATATATACCCACCAAACACAACCGGTAACCAAGTGACCACCCTGGGAGGCGCACGTGCAGTGCTACGAATGATCTCAGCTGTTACATAGTTACTATTTGCAAAATGTGGACTGAGAGAGCCTGAACATCCCATCTTGGCTAATTTGCTCTCTCCCGGAAGGTGACAACGGACTTCAAGGTAAAATAACTGTCTTTGCTTTACACTTGAAACTAACACAATATTGTAAATCAACTATATACCAATACAAAAAAAAAAAAAAAAAACGTAAAAATAAGGGAACTGTCAACACAAGATAGAATTAATGGGTGATGAGTTTTAAGGTTAGGAGTTAAGTAAGAAAGATTCTGAGTACCAGAAAAAAACGTTCAATTATAATTTTTTAA
This sequence comes from Capra hircus, assembly GCF_001704415.2. NCBI lineage: Eukaryota > Metazoa > Chordata > Mammalia > Artiodactyla > Bovidae > Capra > Capra hircus. The sequence continues at coordinate 11,510,685 of NC_030828.1, read as the reverse complement.
AAGAAATGTGGTTATTCTTTCACCAGAGCCCATCATTTGAGAAACAGAAAGAGAAGGGTGAAGAAAGAGGAAGAGAGAGCAGACAAAGCACGTGTGCATGTGTCTGTGTCTGCACATGTGTGGAGCATGAGTGCATGTATATGTGCATGTGAGCACATGTGTGTGCGTGTGTGTGTGTGTGTGTGTGCATGTGTATGTTAAGAAGATGGAGGCTCTTAGGCAAATAATATGATGCTTATGAGGTCCAGATTACAGGAAAATCCTCTTCAAAAAAAGTTTCCTAAACTTACATTTGGAAGTATTTCTAATGAGCATTTCTTTTGACTGTGAAAGAAACAGAAGAATATGGTCTCTCACCAAAATACCCAAGTTGTTCAGTCGCTAAGTCCTGTCCAACTCTTTGTGACTCCATGAACTGCAGCCCGCCAGGCTTCCCTGTTCTTCACCACCTTCTGAAGTTTGCTTAAACTCATGTCCATAGACTCAATGATGCTATCCTACCATCTCATCCTCTGTTGCCCCCTTCTCCTGCCCTCAGTCTTTTTTCCAGCATTAGGGTCTTTTCCAATTAGTCAGCTCTTTACATCAGGTAGCCAAAGTATTGGAGCTTCAGCTTCAGCATTAGTCCTTCCAGTGAATATTAATGTGGCCCTTTAAAGTCAGCCTTACTACGAGGAAAAGAAAACAAAAAAAAAGACAAGACCAAGAAGTAGGATACCAACTACAAAGCATGTCATCTGGTTATCAGCTTAATTGAAGTCATCCTGTCATGGATGACAATCCATCAGATACTCTGCCAGTCAGTATGTCATGACATTGTACGTAATGAGAGGTCTCCTCCAACCCAAAGGGAAAATCTACTCATTTTTTTGTACTTTACTTTTTGTTTTTTGAATTATGTTGGCACTAGTATAAAACATGTACAGTTTTATTAAGTCTGTAAAAAAGGGGTCAACTCAGAGCTCAAAATACTGACTGGCATTTGCCTAAGACATTTTAAATTTTTTCAATTGTGCAAAATTCTACTTATATTGTTAACCTCTTTATCCTCACTGATACATGATCGAATGTTCCATCAGACATTTGCTCCTTGAGTCATTTAAGAAACAAAGACAGCATAGTACATGCGTATTATTGGTGGGGATAAAACTGCTGAAAAGTAAAAATAGAATATTCCAGAATTTAGAAGTGAAAACTTTGAGAATTTCTGCTTCAGCTATGATGGTGTAACTCGAGGAAGACCATCATTCCCATTAAGATAAATCTATATAAAATGCCAAAAATATTGTATTTGGAGAAATCACAGAGCTTCCAAACCAGCCAGCACTCAAAGAGCTCAGATTTTGGAAAAATGCAAAACTTGTTGTAGTGAGCCCAATGTTGTACAGCAGAAGTTTTGCTCAGGGCGTTTGTTGGCTTCTAAGCCATGCAAGAGAAGAAGCTGAGAGGCCGGCTCATAGGCCACTGCTTATATGCAACTGGCATAACTTGCAGCAACTTCACAGAGCTGGAAACAAAAAGTCAAGTTTGGGCTTGCCAGGGTATCCAGAACTTAAAAGCCTATTATGCCCAAAGAAAGTCAGATACAGTAAAGAGAGTTTAATGCTTAGTATCAGTTTTCCCCATGAAGAATTTGCAAATTCTAAAGTTGTACAAAGCAAGAGGCCAAGAAGCCAGGGAAAAACTGGCTTAAAAGCTGATAAAATTTTCACAGTAGTGGGGAGATAAAAATTAGAGTCCAGGACTCACTAAGGAGAAAACGCCCTGAAAAATAACCTCAGGCTTTTAACCGAATCATCTAAGAAAAGTTTAAAAACTTGACTCAAAACAGTTTGTTGGAATAAAAGAATCCATTCCTCCAGTAGCTGCCTGCCAGGAAATAAGTGGATTCTCACTAGAAAAAGGAAACAACATCTACAGTGTCTAGTTTTTGTGTATACTTGCCTGGAATTTAATAAATAGTTACCAAGCATACCAAGAAATTGGATGTACAATGGGAATAAGATACAAATGATACAGATGTTGGTGTAATCAACTACAGGCTGTAAAATACCTGAAAATAAGATGTTCTGTCAGAAATGTTCTAAAAGTGGAAAAGTGGTTTAAAGATCCAAAATTTATTTTAAAAGTGAATGAAAATTTTGGACATTAAAAATATATATTTTTTTCTGAGCTTAAGAGCTCAGTAGATGGGTTTAACAGCAGATTAGACATGGTTGAAAAGAGAATCAGTATTTCTATTTGCAGGAAATATCCACACTGAAGCACAGAGAGAAAATAGATTGGAAAATGGTGAAGGGTAGGAAGTGTGTAAGAGGCATATCAGATACAGTGAAAAGCTTTAGTCCACTTATAATGGAAGGCTCCATCATACAAAGAGAAAAAATAGGGCAGAAGCTATATCTGAACTAATCATTGCCATGAATGTCCCCAAATGATGAAAGACACCAAGCCACAAATACGAAACTTGCAGAGATCACCAGTCTTTGGAGGATCATAGCCAAGGAACAGAAATGAATCAGAGTTAGACTAAATCTTAGCAAAATTCCAACCCTGTCTCAATTCAACATGGTCTCTGATTTGATTAAAGTGATCAATTCGTCATCCTCTCTAACTAGAAGTGAAAAATATGGAAGGCTCTCTAATTGAAAAAGTCATGATTCATGGCCTCTGTGTGTGTGTGTGTGTTTTCCAGAAAAAACGAAGGAAGAAACTCAACAATCTATCTTAAAATTTTAGAAACCAAAAAGTAAGTTGTACCAAAATGAATAAAAGGGAAAAAATAAGAGAGATAATAGAATAAATTTATTAAAAAAACAATGTCACAAAATCAAACGTTGTTTATTGGAAAAGATTTTTAAAAGTAATGAACTGCTAGAAATATTGGTTAAGAACAAAAGGGAAAGTACAAGTTACAAATATCAGGAAATATAAAGTGGAAAACACTACAGATCCTGTAAACTCAATCAAGATAATAAACGGATATTACATCCAGCATTATGTCAATTAGAGGATTTAGAATAAATCAACAAATTGCTAGTAAAACACAGTCCCCTTCAACTAACACAAAAAGGAATTAAAAATCTCAGTGGTACTATATCTTCGTCAAAATTAAAATTTTAATTAAAAGTCTTGAGATGTCCCTGGCAGTCCAGTGGTTAAGACGTAACCATCCAGTGTAGGTGAGGTGGGTTTGATACTTGGTTGAGGAGCTAAGATACCACATACCAAAACATAAGATAGAAGCAATATTGTTAAAAACAAAACAAAACAAAACAAAAAAACACTCCTCCCTGCATAACCCAGGCCCGCATGGTTTCTCTAGCAAATTTTCTAATGAAGTAAAAATAACATCACTCTTACACACATTCTTAAAGATAATTTTTTTAAAAGGGAGCATTTTTCAATTTGTTTTATTAGGCCTGCATAATTTTGATAAGCAAGTATGACTTAAGAAAGACAAATTATAAATTGCTCTCCTAAACAGATATAAAATTCTAATAAATTGCTTTCAAATGGAATTTATCCATATATTAAAAAAAGGTGATGCATTGCACAATGTTGTTTTATTCCAGAAATGCAAGGTTGTGTTAACTAGGGAAACCATCAGTGCAATTCTACACATTAACAAAACTTAGACAAAAATACTAATATCTCATATTTGATAAAATTCTGCATTTGATAAAATTCAGTACACCTTCATGATGATGGTTGTTGCTGATAGTGTCTTATTCTTTGGGGCCCCATGGACAGTAGCCCACCAGGTTCCTCTGTCCATGGGACTTCCCAGGCAAGAATACTGGAGTGGGTTGTCGTTTCCTTTTCCAGAGGATCTTCCCCACCCAGCAATGGAACACCTATCTCCTGCATTTGCAGGCAGATTCTTTACCATTGGGCAGCCAGAGAAGGCCATACACCTTCATGATGAAAAGCTCCAATTAGGGATGAGATCTGAGATTAGAAGAGAAGTTGGGAAATCTGAAGGAAAGTGTATCCATAAAAATCATAGCAAATTTCACTAAATAATAAAATATTAAAAGCTATCCCCCTGAGATCCTGACTGCAACAGCAATGTCTGCTATAGACATTTCTCTTTTTTGTTACAGATATTTCTATTCAACTCCATTCTAGCAGTGCTGAAGAGTGCAATAAGACAAGGATAAAAGGTAAAAAAGATTTGTAATAAAAAATGAAACTTTCATTACATACACAAAACACCCACAATAACTGTGCAAAGTAAACTAAGTCAACTCAACAACATCACTAGATATGAGTCCTAATATGCAAAAGTCAAGGATATTTCCACACAGAAAAAAGAATTTGAAAATGAAACTTAAGAACTAATATATAGCATCAAAACATCAAATACCCAGGAACAAATGTAACAAAAGACATGTGAGATTTCTAAAAAGTATCCCCAAGTTTGAAAGACACTTAAAGATCCTAAAGAATGGAGTCATACACCAAGGTAATAGATGAAAGACACCATGCTACAAAGGTATCAACTTCTCCCAAATTGATCTGTATTTTCAAAGCCATCCCAGTTAAAATCATGAAAGATTCTTCGTGAAAATGAACAACTTTTCCCATAAATATACATGATGATAGTCTGAGAGTAGCAAAGATAATCTTTAAAAAAAAGAAAGCTGAAAGAGGAATACTAGTAGATGTCACAATATTATAAATTTTCAGCAATGAAGATAGTAATGTATTTCACAAGGATGTATGAATAAAGCAACAGAACAAGTGATGAGCCAGAAGCAGACCAATATACATGACGACTTTGTTTATGACAGAGCTGACACCACAGTATAGTGGGACCAAAGAGGGTCTTTTCAACAAACGTTGTGGGACCAAACAGACATTCTTAGAGGTAAAATGATCCCAGTCCTTGTCTCACATCAATGCCAGGTGAATTGAAGATCTAACAGTGAAGGTCAGTGTAATGAAGATTCTAGACTATAACATGACAGCTTTGGGGTAAGCAGAGATTTATTAAAATAGAACATGAAACATAGCAGACAAAAAAAAAAGTGATATTGAAAAAATAGACAACAGCACACAATGAAATAGGAAAAGAAAAGACTTGAGCAGACACTTCACAAAAAAGGATATCCAAGTTGAAAGTGAAAGTGAAGTCATGTCCGACTCTTTTCGACCGCATAGACTGTAGCCTACCAGGCTTCTCTATCCATGGGATTCTCCAGGCAAGAATACTGGGAGTGGGTTACCATTTCCTTCTCCAGGGGATCTTCCCGACCCAGGGATCAAACCCAGGTCTCCTGCGTTAGAGGCAGACACTTTAACCTCTGAGCCACCAGGGAAGCCCTATCCAAGTTGGCAATAAATGTAAAAAAGAAATCACAGCACATTAGTCTTGTGGTTAAGGATATCAAAATTATGTTGAGATATCAATGTATGTCCATCAAAGTGACAGTATTAAGAAGATTAATTACGCAAAGCTGGCAAGGATGCAGAACAACTGGAACTCTTAACAGACTGAGAATGTAAATTTATGACCCTATTTTAGCAAACAATTTAACACTGTCTACTAAGGTAGAACATACTCCTGCTCTGCAACCCAGTGATTCCACTCTAGGTATATTCCTGACAGCTATATTCCAGTGGGTACCAAGAAACATGGACGAGGATGATTGTAACAATACAGTCTACAATGAAAATTTTAATTAAATCAAATGACAAAAATGCGGTCTGGCTGATCAATGGGATAGTATACAACAATGGTAATGAACCTCTCGTAAGCCAGAAGCATGGCTGCATTTCACAAAGATGCTGTTGAGTGCAAGAAACCAGGCACAAAAGAGGACTGGTTAAAGGATTCCATCTACAGACAGTTCAAAGCAGACAACGCTACTTGATAGGGATTGATGTGAGGCTGTTGATTGGGAGAAGATGTAAGAGACCACTCATGTCTGAGAGGTCTTTAGAATCATTGCTGCCAGCCTCCTGATTCTTCATCAGTGTGATATTTCTACAGGCGTGTTGGCTATGAAAATGCATCCAACTTTACACTAATTATCTGTGCACTTTCTGTCTATATTTTTATAATTCTCTAAAAAACATTTCTTTAAAATGAAAGGCTTTAAAAAAATGGAAATATTTTTTAGACTTACATCTGTGTTTTCAGAGCAATTTCTCACAGATGGGGAAACTGTCATGCTCTAGCTATACAAGATTTTTTCTTCCCTGTGAAATGCAAAAATTTTAAACAAGGAGGAAAAAATTTTCAATTTTGCCTAAGGCAAATATATGAAAATTCGAGAGGCAGAATTGCTGAAAGTAAAGTGTATATTTTCACCGTATGAATCGTAATGAAAAAGGGGCTTTATTTCTCCTTAAAATGGCTAAAATTTTACTTTTGCAAATTTTATGACATGATAATTATGGTGTTATTAGTCACTGCAATGCAATATCAGAGTGGTTTAAAAAAAGACTTCACTCTGTTATTCTGTTTACTCCGCTTCATTCCTGAAAATACACACACACACACACACACACACACACACAACCATACACACACTCACATCTTGCTTGGACATTCATTTCCTTGCTTATAAGACAAAAATTCGTGTTTTCTTTTTGATTTATTTATAATTAAAAAAATTTTAAGTGGCTATAGATGTGTCTTTGAAGGGGTGACGTTTTCATGAGTTCTGCAACCCCAACTCAGCAAATATTGATCAGCTTCATTGAAACACATAGCATGATGGAATTCTAATAAAGAGAAGATAAGCTAATTTAATTTTTCAATCTCTGTCCACATATGTGTAGATAGAAGCAAACATATGCATACTACACACATGCTTCAGTAAAACTGGGCAGTTTATCTTGAATAATTCATTGTTTGTGGAAGTGGTAATTGGAATTAAATTTAATCTCCATCTTTGCAGCAAGGAACAGTATTTGAAAATAGAAAACCGAACACATGAATCTGTTGTTTCCTCTCCAGGATGTCATCAGGCCTGTCCACTGGCAAGCTGCGTAAGCAGTAGTGTCACAGTATGGGACAACTGAAACGCTGACAGGTACTTGCAGACACAGACCCGATGGGGTCAAATACTCCAAAATCTGCCTTGTTTGCTGATCTTTTAATCGGATTCAACTCGACTGTGGCCGTAGCACAAGGCTTTCTGACAGTATGTGACAGCATTTGACAGCAAAGCATTTTGATTTTTCCCCATTTGATGATATTTCGGATTTTTGCAATCCTTTGTAAACTGGTACAGCGTTATCTAGAAAATGACACAGGCAGTTAATTGTACTGGATGATTGCATTGTCTCTTAAACTTCTGCTGAATTCTGTTAGTGAATGAATCTTGTATGTTGAGGGCAATAGGCCAAGCAGATTTTTAGTGACCCCAAGAATAGACCCCCCCCCCCCCCAAAATAACCATGAACCCACAGCTCAAACTCAGAATGGTCAGAGGCTCCAAAGAAATGTGTACACCTTTTTTTTTTTTTCTTTTATCTTTCTGAGTTTCTTTCCAACAATTGCAGAGGTGATTTCTAGAGGTGTAGGTGGTGGGGGTGGGGGGGGGGGCGGGGAGGAGGATGTGCAATGTATCGATCTATTACTTACAATAGGTCTTAAAATTCTTCTTATTCTAACCTCTTCACAAACTTTTTGGGGATACAAGAAGGATTTGGGAAGGAAAATATATATATATATAGAGAAATCTACTAGAAAGCCATTTTTAATAAGCTTACCATAAGCCCCTAAATGTTTCAAACAAGTCTTTCCCCATCACTTATTCACAAGAATTGAAACCTAAACAAAATGAAATTAAACTTGCATTAAACTTTCATTATCATGGAAATTATTTTCTAATTTAAATTCATGTCCTCTTGATGTTGATATTTTTAATTGTTCTGAAATAAAACAGATGTATCCTCTGTGGCTTCCCATCAAGCTTAGAATAATGTCCAAGATCCATTTCCAATGTCCTCTTGTGTTTCTTTTCTTGCCCACACCACTGGAGGTATGCTGGCTTGTTTACCTTGAGCACATCAAGCTCTTTTCTGTGCATGCCCTTCCCTCTGTCTTGAGTGTCCCCTCTCAACCTCGCAAACTCGTGACAGAGTTTGCCTCTGTGCATCCAATCTGTCCTCCTCTATCACTTTGATTGATGTTCCTCACCTTCCACCACCCACCCCCACCCAGGACCATTCCCTCTCGTTATACCATTTCACTTTCTTGGGCTGTTCTTCCGCATTTGACCTGCTTACCCAGTGCTTTCCAGGTGGCTCAGTGGTAAAGAATCTGCCTGCTAATGCAGCAAATGTGGGTTTGATCCCTGGGTCAGGAAGATCCACTGGAGAAGGAAATGGCAAGCCACTCTAGTCTTCTTGCCTGGGAAATCCTAAGAACAGGGGATCCTGGTGGGCTACAGTCCATGAGGTCACAAAAGAGTTGGACACAACTGAGCGACTAAACAGCAACCCTAGTAGGGAGCACCTCGCCTATTTTTTTTTTTGTTGTTGTTGTTGTTAATTCCTCTGGCAGCAGTACCTAGAACACGAGGTATAGGAAGTGTTCAGTGACTTCCTTTGATTGGAGTTAACTTTAGGGATTCACCACCAAATCAAAGCCCAAGAATTTATTATATGATGTAGTGAGAAAAAACAAGATGAATCCCATGCACAGAGGAACCTGGTGGGCTACAGTCCCTGCGGTGGCAAAGACTCGGACATGACCAAGCACAGCACAGACTAAAGTGTCCATCAGCAAAAGGTACAGCTTTTAAGCAGACAGTTTCAGTGGCAGTTTTATGTGGACATAACCAGTTAAGTTGCTGAATTCATCCTTAGTGCCATTTTCAGTCAGATTTCTGAAGCATCAGAAAACAAATATTAGATTTCCCTTCATCCAAATACCAAAATAAAACCACTTTCAAGTACAGACTAGATAATAAGTGATAACTTCAGACTTTGTGTGATGAATTTGTACCACTGAGAATTCAGAAAGTATGTAAAAAGATGGAATATAATTATCTAGCTTAGAACCAGACTGTTTAAGTCTATTGCCACGACCCTGATGAAGGGCCCATAATGGTCCTGGGTACCATGACCTCAGCTGTATGTTTTCACATCCCCTATGGTCTCCCAACTGTCCTTTGTCCTGCCTCCCTGGAGGCAGGAAGCTATTTCAAAATTACTCTCTCTAATACTCCATACCAACGTAAAACAGAATTATTGAAACAGAAGCTGTAGAACAGAAAATGACCTTGATGGCTTGATAAAGGGCACTTGGCTGAAGAGGAGGGAAATGGTAAATATATGCATATCACAAAGTGACACAGCACAACAGACAAGGGCCAATTCAAGAGTGCCTGTTTCAGGGATAAGGTGATTTCTCTCCTTCCCTTGTACTGTGCTTTCCTCCACAATATGAGAAGAGTAGCGCTAGCCTGGTGAAAGAAACCATATAAGAAGTGATTTGAATTTGTAAAATACTTCTTACCACTTACAGGTGTCAGGAGGTATGAATATGATTTTTCTTTAATGTGCAAAACAATCCAGTTGTTATTTAAGGGCTTACCCACAGAGACTACAGAAATATTTTTCTTTTTGCCCATGGAGGAATACATTTTTCTGAATGGACACCATTGTTGAAACCCCTTGGACTATCCTCCATGAGATAAATCACAGGTTTGCAGTTTGTCGGTTGTAGGACCTTGGCTGGTAATCAAATTCTTGTGCTTTGATTTCTTATTCCATGAAGCAGGAGTCATGGTGCCCTTTTCATGAAGTTGGTGTGATTGAAGCATTTAATGCTACCACAAGTGAAGAGCCTAGAAAAGGGCCTTACCTGTAACAAAGAGTTAGTGGATATTAGCTGATATTAGCTGTTATAATGCTTCTTGAGAGAGAGTCCCTGGTGGCAGAGTCAGTAAAGAATCTACTTGCAATACAGGAGACCTGGGTTTAATCCCTGGGTCAGGAAGATCCCCTGGAAAATGAAATGACAACCCACTCCAGTCTTGCCTGAAGAATGCTCTGGACAGAGGAACCTAGTGGGCTTCACTCCATGAAGTCACAGAGTCAGACACAACAGAGTGACTAACACTTTCACTTTACTTCTTAAGAAGATGAGTCAAAATCATAAGCAGTACTTGCTTTGTTCTCAGTGTGCACCAATCTGAGTAATTACAAGATTAATTTGATGAATGTAGAGTTCTAATATGATTGATAACCCACGATACCAGAAAGAACATCATTTTACAGTCAAGCTGATGCAAATTCAAACCTCAGCTCAAATATATAATGTAGCTTTGTGAACTTGTGAAAATATTTGTCTTTTCTCCGAGTCTTAATTTTTTTCTACTTATAAAACATAGATAATAGCATTCACTTTATGCTGTGTATATTTGAAGTAACCCATGTGGCATAGCTTGATGTTTGACATTTAGAAAAACAAGCTATTGATATTATTATTCTTTAAAAGGCAATTTTATCAATGGAATTATACTTATTTTTTTGTGTCTGCTCAAGAAAGTGAAGTAAATGAGTCAGTCTGTAAAAATGTAGTCCTGATAGTTTTATAAATGATTCTTCATGACAGTGTAGATCTTATCATAGTGTCTATTGATTTTTAAACATTTTTTCTGAAGGTATCAGTTCTCACTTATCATCTATTTCCTGAGCATTAATATGTGCTAGTACTCCAGGTAATTGTATTACCACAGATAAAGGTTAATATGCTACCCTGTCCTTCATCAATATCTAGTGAATACCAAGTATGTGATATAAGGAAAATCATAAGTTGGAAGATAACTGAGATTAAAATGTATATATAAATATACGTATATATATTAGTTCAAAAACAACAGCACCAGAGCTGTCCAAGATCAGAGCAGAAGCAGTAATCAAAAGTAGAGAGAGGAAGGGGTAAGAATTCAGAAGAGGAGCTTGCAGCGAGCTAGCTGATGACCTGGAGGACACCGAGCTGAGCTCTGGGTGTGGTGTCACGGTTGAAGGTCCAGCTGGTGGGGAAAACACAAAAGATGGAGGGAATGGTGTCAGTCAGAGCAAAAGCTGAGAAAACCCAGGGTGTGGCTCCAGACCAAAGGACAGCATGATTCACTGTGGATGGCTGGGGAGGTGAATGAGAGTGGAATTATTGGGAAACGCTGTGAGTCCTATTAATAGATTAAGAGGTTTGAAGTTTTAGCCAACAGCAATGAAGTTATTCAAGAGTTTGGACAGCATGACATGGACTAAAGAGGGCTCTGCCAAGAGGAGTCTGCTTCAGCAGAAAGAAAGAACTGGAATAGGAGATGCTGGAATTCAGGAGGCAATTGAGATATCATTCTGGTTGTGATTCCACTGCTCTGCTGGCTCAGAAGGTAAAGCATCTGTCTACAGTGAGGGAGACCTGGGTTCGATCCCTGGGTCGGGAAGATCTCCTGGAGAAGGAAATGGCAATCCACTCCAGTACTATTGCCTGGAAAATCCCATGGACAGAGGAGCCTGGTAGGCTACAGTCCATGGGGTTGCAAAGAGTTGGACACGGCTGAGCCACTTCACTTTCACTTTTCTGGTTGTCAAGAGAAGAACTCACTAGATGAAGCGAACATGACAACACAAAGGGTAAAGCCATCTAAAAGAAGAATAACTAACAATCAGGAATCTATTAAAGCACCTGGAGTGTTGGGAATATTTGGAGAGAAGGAAAGGGCAAAGAAAAGCAAGACTAGTGACTGAATGAAATGGAGAATGGCACCAAACTCATCATGGGAACAGGGCTGTCGAAAGGCTGGCTGGTTTGGAAGGACAGACCATATGTTCCTTTGGAACACTTCACTTCCTGCATGCTAACACCCGTGATTACAAATTTTCCTCTCTGTCTCAAATTTTTGGAGGAACAAAATTTTACCTTATTTTTGGTGAATCCACAAGTATTGCTTTTTGTGCAGAATAGGCCCTTGATTTTTTTTTTTTTTAATGGATTAAGAGACAGGAAGAGGAAAAAGTTGTTTCAACAAGGAAAGGTTGGTTTCCCACAAAGATCACGAAAAAGCCTCTGCATAAGAACAGGACTGCAGGTGTTCGTTAAGATGGGAGCAGTGGCTTTAAGGAAACCTACATCAATGGTAGAAGTGTAAGAAATGGTGCAGGGAGTCTGTATGAAATGGTAGAAGTGTAAGAAATGGTGCAGGCAAAGGGGCGGGATAAAGCAGGTATGACCTATTTATTTAGTAATTCCAACAGTGAAAACAATAGAAAAATACAGTAGAAATTAGAAGAGTTCTTCTAATTAGAAATTAAGAGAGAAAATTGCTTCCTCCACCTCAGCAAAAAGAAATCCTGAAGGAAATCAACCTGAAGCTGGAATTCCAATGCTTTGGCCATCTGAGGCAAAGAGCCGACTCACTGGAAAAGACCCTGATGCTGGGAAAGATTGAAGGCAGGAGGAGAAGGGGACGACGGAGGATGAGATGGTTGGATGGCATCATCAACTTAATGGAGATGAGTCTGAGTAAACTCTGGGGAATGGTGAAGGACAGGGAAGCCTGGCGTGCTGCAATTCGGGGGTTGCTAAGAGTCAGACACAACTTAGCAACTGAACAACAATAACTCCAGTAAAAAAGGGAAATGTGGATGTGGCTAATGAAAAAATTTGAAAAAAAGGAGGCTCCTTAAAAAAGAAAATTCAAGTGAACGATATCTCACTACAGATAGTGTGAGAAGAGAATCACCAATTTCTTTATGACAGAAAAGAATGAAAAAAAATATAGATCCAGAGAGATGGTGATTAGAGAAAGAGGAGATTCATTAAATGCAATCTCTGATATATTCAATAATGAATTATGGGCTAATGATGATTCTTCAATGTGCATTAAAGTGTTATGGATTAACCTAAGTAGAAGTTGCCAATTAACTGAAGTCCATGCAACAGATAATACTTGGGAGCAGTGCTAAGTCATGTCTCTGAAGTTCAGTGTAAAACATGAAGTACATGTCCAGAGGTGCAGCCCTGTGAATTTACCATGATTGGTTTTCTTAAAACAAGTAATGGTCATAACCTTAGACTATGATTTTCAGTCAAAAGTAACTGTATATTTGGGGAACGTAAGCCAGGTTAATAGTTGTTGTTCAGTCACTCAGTCGTGTCCGACTCTTTGTGACCGCATGGACCGCAGCATGCCCGGCCTCCCTGTCTTCCACTGTCTCCCAGAGTTTGCTCAAACTCAGGTCCATTGAGTTTGTGATGCTGATTAGTAGTAATAATCAACTAGGAAGACATCTTTCAACATGGTTTTGGTGAACTGGTAGTACCAATGAATAAGTCTTATAGTCCCTAGTTGCTTGACAAAATATAGTTTGGCAAAGGACATTCGTTTCATATTATGAATCTATATTTTACGAAAACATCACTCTAGAATTTGGATAGTAATAGGTCAGCATGCTCGGGAAAGCAGGGCAAAGAGGAAGGTTGGTTGGTTTCATGTAGGCAAGCTCCAAGAAGGCAGCAATCAATGGGAAGGATAAGGAAAGTGCCATAAGGCCAGATTTTATGTGAGAAATTCAACCAAGTGAATGGACAGTGGGAAGGAATTCTTTGTTTGCAGGCAACAAGCCCAGTGTCTTGAAATCAGGACCTCAGACAGGGACCCTAAAATAATGAAAGACCTGTGAAGTGGAATTCAGACTCTGAAAGTACAAATACACAGTCATAGGCATCAGGGGTTCTGAAAGGCATTTCTGTAACTGCCAAGAACAATAACAGAAATAGTGCCTTACATGAACACAGTGCTTCAGGCTTACACGTGTCTGCCGGTTATGTTATATCATCTGATACCCTTATAGCAAAGCTGGAGGCTTAGATAACTCACTGTCACAAAGTGAACTTTAGTAGACAAGATCAGGACTTGAGCTCCTAATTTATTCATTCATCAATCCATTTGTTAAATCCATTTAATTTTGTTCAACCTTGTACCTAAGGGCTTGGGAAGCCTGAGGATGCTGTGTCGAAATGTGGGCTGAATTCTCTGAGAAGAAGCAAGTGGGTACACTTGGCTGGTGACAGCAGGTGACATTAGGTTGTCAGGACTAAGACCATCTGTTTTATTCAGGCTTATATCTTTTATTGCTTAAGAATAATTTTGAAAGTTTAGTATTATCCTAAGGTGGAGAATATACCAATATATGCTTTGGGATATCTTTAAGTTTATAAACATATTAGCTTTCTTTGAGATTCAAAAGTAAAAAAAAGAAAGTGAGGTAAAATTTTCCTCCTTTCTATAAAACCTTTGAGAATGGACAAAACTGTCCACATTTTCTGTGAGTTACATAAAATTGTCTGTTGTTGTTATAATTCCGTAGGCATCACGCTCCTCTAGTAAAATGATGTATGGAGCAATCGTCTGGTAGGGGCTGATGGGATGTAAATGAAACTAATTAAGGAAATGTCAAACATAATTAATAAAACAGGTTTAAGTTGCAAAAGCCCTGTCAGTGGAATGAATGGAGGGGAGCATCGCTCGCCCATTGTTGGGTGCTCTTTTCCCCTCTCCTCTCTCCTCTCCAGGCTTTATTTAGCATTGTTCAATTAGATCCTAAAAAGCTACTTGAAGCTCACTTTTCTACCTCACCTTCTCTTAGCTTGATCCCATGGAGAGGGAGGAATATAAATTTGCCTGTCGGCCTGCAGCTTGGAAAAAATTAATTGCCAACTCTTCATCTTTTCCAAGTACTACAGGACATTAACATAACCAATTTGCTTGAACTCCTCACTGGCTGCCTAATAGAGCATCTGACCAGCTGATAAAACCAGGGTGTTGCTGACGCCACCTTATTATTATTAGCATTTTCATAATATCCAAATATTACAGCAGCATGATTCACGGGCTCCATTTATTATTGATAAGAACAAAAAAAAGGGGGGAATTGGAAATGACAAAACGGGTGAGCGACCTACAATTATGGCAAGCAAATTAGAGTATGTGGTAGAGTCAGTTACATTTGCCTAGGAGTAATGATGCCCGAGACCTTTCCCTTCCCCCGGGATGGGAAAAATAATGGATTCCCTTGCAGCTGCAGATGGGGTAGGAGAAGGCTGTCATCGGGACTATGTTTACATAAGTTCGGCTGAGCGTGTGGCCAGCAGGCCAGCCTGGAGTGTTCCAGTCAGCTCCAATCATTTCAGCCATTGAAGCAGAAGTTGCTCAAAAACTGGTTTCTGGGAGGGGTGGAAAACAGAAGTGGGCGCCGGGGAGGAGACGAGTCTTGCTTGAACATCAACAGCTGCGTTTGCAAGGAGCTTTTTGAGCCTTGTCAGTTCCTAGACAAGGGTGATAACCTTGAAAAACCGAGGCCAATCAACTTTTAAGTGGGGAGATAAAGATGAAATGTGGTTTCGGTTAACTTACAGACCCCCGCCCGTCCTCCTTCTAGATTATCTCAATTCAGTGTATGTACACACACACACACACACACACACACACACACACAAACACACTGTCTCTCTCTCACAGACGCATTCTTATATACACACACACTCACATACACACTCACACACTCTCATACACATACACCCTCTTTCTCACACACACTCATATACACACACAGTCACACACTTTCAAACACACACTCACACACACACTCACATAGTTGCCTGGTATTTACTGCCATTTGACAAATGTCCATTGAGCATCCATATTTGCCAGACTCAGGAGGAGGAAACAGAGTGTATGTACTCAAATTTAAAGGGTCAGTTGTGAATTCAGATTAATTAGAACTAACACACACAGATTTTATTTGTAAGTAACTTCCTTTAGAAAGAGCCTTTGGTAATAGATACAAGAGATGTGATGTATCCACCAAATCAGAAGACAATTTCCAGACATAATAATTATTAGCAAATACTGGTAACAGCACCAGAGGTGTGTACCTGCTCTCAGCAAAGGTTAGTAGCTGGAATATTTTCTATCTGTTAGAGAAAGCACGGTAAGCCTAGGACATCGAGCTCTGCCAGAAAAGAAGGAAGGACTTGAATATTAATGGGCTCAGACCAAAAGAACACAAGAGTTTGGAGGGCTACTGCTGTGCAAATTTGAAACTGTTTGGATTAGAACGTATTCAATTTAACATCTTATAATAAAAATCCAAAGTGATGTCAGAGACAGAGAATATCAACAAATGTTATTTATGGAGAGGTTAAACATATTCTTTGTATTATTCTTTCAACTTTTCTCTATGTTGGAAACTTTTAAAAACAAAATGTCTAAGGGGAAAATTCCCATTATTTCTGAATTATACAAAGAAATGAATCATGTAACTTGGCTTCAATTACATCATGAGCTAGTTATGAAAAGTTCATTTTGATTTAATCTGATTCATAAATATCTCAGTCCAGACCTTGATGCTGAAAATTGGTACAATTCGATTTTATTAAATATTTAAAATATTTAAAAGTAGATTTATGGAATAAAAATAGTGATTATTACAACTCAGTGAAAGAAATAAAACATTAGACTACTGCCAGTACCCTTGGAGTTCCCTATGTATCTTTATTCAGCCTCACCCTTTCCCGTTCCCCTTAGAGGTAAACAATATTCTAAATTTCTAATTTTGTCATTCCCCTGCCATTTATCATATATGTGTATCTATATATACATATATGATGGAATTATATGTGCAATTTGTTACTATTGGGGCTTTTGCCCCAAATTACAATCTTTATAATATTCCATGTTGTTTCCTATGTGGAGCATGGTTGTAACTCATTTATTTTCACTGCTGTGTAGTATTTCAAAGTACAAATAAAACATGAATTATTTATTTTTATAGACATTTTTGCTATTTTTAATTTATAGCACAAATATAGGCCTATTTAGAGTAAGCACCTAGAGAAGCAATTGAAGCTACGTTCCCAAGTTTATCAGCATAAACTTGTTCCTAATAATTTCATATGCTTAAATGTCTATAACAAAAAGAATGTGGTCTTTCTGATAGCAATTCTCTGCAGTTCATTGAGACTTGCTTTATGGTGTTGGAGGTAGATTTTTAAATATGTGTACATTGGATGGTTCTTAATTGTTCTATTCACATTGACTTTAGACTTAGCAGGTATTTTTGTCTATATGACATGGTCTCACCCAACATGAAGGTGAATGTGTCTTTTGTTTCCTGTGGGTCTGTCCATCTTTATTATATAGAGCATATTCTATAGAATACTTTCTTTTGGGCAATGTCTGGTTTTACCAGTATGTAAATTGTGAAATCCTTTCATTTCTACAAGGTTTTTTTTAAGTGGTATTCTGCTATTCTTTTTCTGATTTTAATATAACTATACCAGCTTTTTTTTTACTTCTATAATTTCTGTATCCTGATGTTTAAATATTTCCTTTATTACCAGCATAAAGTTTGAAATTTAAAAAAATTGAGTCTTCATATTTTAACTAAAGCCTTAAGTCTATTTGCAATTATTTGATGGCTGATATATTTGGATTTATTTCTACTTTAAGACTTTTATCCTGACCTTATTATATATGTTTTTTTTCTCATTTCTTGCCTTCTTCTGTATTGATTCACTATTTTTTCTCATTTTCTGAACCAGATAAGAAGTTACAGATACAATGTCTATTTGTTATTGATTATTTTAGAATTTACCATCCATAATTAAATTGTCAAAGTGTAAATTCATCAACATATATAACTTTTTCATGAATAATTTAAAACTCTTTAAACAGTTTAATTTTGATTACTTTTCTCCTATTTCAAACTGTTTTGTCTAGTAATAATTTTTACCTTGTCTTTTGTAGCCATCATTTGCTTAGTCACGTCTGATTCTTTGTGACCCTATCGACTGTAGTCCACCAGGCTCCTCTGACCACAGTTTGTCCAGATAGGAATACTGGAGTTGGCTGCCCTTTCCTTTTCCAGGGATCTTGTCTTTGAACTCCACAAATTATACATCATTATTGTTGTTTTACGTCTATTATTTATTTATAATGTAACATGCATGTTGCAAGAATTTTGTATGTTTATAATACCTTTTTCATTTCAGAATTTCCTTCTGGCATCATTTTTGTAACCTGAAGAAATTCATTATTTAATATTTTTTCTTCCACTCTGGCTTCCATTTGGCTGTTAAGAACTTACTTGGCAACCTTATTATTGTCCTCTTGAAAGTAATCTCTCCTTTCTCTGTGGATGCAGTTAAGATTATGGCTTTGCCTTTCATGTTCTGCAGTTTCACCGTTATGTGTCTAAACTTGGATTTTTTTTTTTTTTTTTTTTTTTGGTTTGTTTGTCTTGCCTCTTGGGCTTCCTGAATTTGTGAACTGGTATCTTTTATCACTTCTAGAAAACTATAGACATTTCTTCAGACATTGCTTCCTTCTCATTCTTTTTCTCTTTTCCTGCTGGCATTCACATTATATATTTATTAGATCCTCTTAGTCTTTCTTCTGTGTTTTTATTTTTCTTTTATGTCCCTCTTTTTATTTCTCTGGACTGTGTTCTGGTTGCTTTCTTCAGTTTTCTCTTCTTTTTAATAATTCTCTCTTTAGCTGTGTCTTCTCTGATGTTAAAGTATTCTACTGAATTTTAATTTTACTTGTTATAGCTTTCATTTCTAGAAGTAACATTTAGCCATTTTTCAAATATGCATGGTTCTTTTATTATCCCTCCTTTCTCATGTTTTCAATCTTTTATTACTTAAAATATTTTGCATATTTATTTTATATTTTGTGGCAGATGATACTCAAATCAGAAGACTTTTGCAGTCTAATTCTGTTCTTTAGCTCCTGGTGAATTTAGGTTCTTTGCATTTTCTGACTGCCAATTCATATTTTTTTGAACTTCTCCAGTGTGAATTCTTTGAGACCTGGTTTGACAGGGAGATCTTTCGGGAGAGATTTTGTTGCTTTGATTTGGTTTGACTTTGTTCCTGCAGAGTACCTACAAGCATCGCACAACCAGAAGCACGTTTTAAATGTATCCTCAGCTTGAGATATTTCATATTACTTGGGTATCATGAATTCAGTCTTCAAATCTATACGAGGGTCAGATAACAGTTATTCTTTTCCCCCTTTAATGCTAATTTTTGACAATTTTCCTTACTGAGGGGTCTTTATGTATAATTTTATTTCTCTCTTACTCTAACTGTGAAACATAAGTCACTGGAGTCCCAGCTTCATATATAAGTTGTGTTTTATTAGACTCCTCTCCTTGGTTGAGCTCTAGGATTTATGTCTTGTTCTTCACACACACTATGAGTCCCTGCAATCTTGCATTCAAATTTACCAGGTTTTATACCTAACCTCAAAGTTTTAGGCCAGGACAGAACCTTTTCTTTTTGGCTGTGCTGCATGGCTTGTGGCATCTCAGTTCCCTGACTGACCAGGGATTGAACCCATGCCCACAAGAGTCCTAACCACTGGACCTCCAGGAAATTCTCAGAACTTTATTTCTTTGGACCTCCATTAGATATTAGCTTGTGAATAGTCTTTATTTTCTTTTCAGTTCATGAAAGCATTTAAAAGGATTAAATGAATACATGTTTCTGTGTGTTCAGTATTTCATATGTTTCACATTTTATATGTAATATAATAAAAAGTGTATCTTAGGTGGTATATAAAGTTAAAATATCACATGTAATATCATAATTTTAAATCCAGTAATTTTAGCAGTGTGCAATATTGCCAAAGATCTATTTCAATGAGATTTTATTGGTTTTACATCAATGTTGCATAAGTTTCTGATTTCAAAAGGAAAGTCTGAAAAACTATTCTAAACCTCTCTTATTTAAGCCAAGGAGCGTGGCTCAGATAGATGGTAAAGAATCTTCCTGCAACACGAGAGATGAGGGTTCGATCCTGGGTTGGGAAGATCTCCTGAAGGAAGAAATGGCAACCCATGCCAATATTCTACCTGGGAAATCCCATGGACAGAGGAGCCTGGCGTGCTATAGTTCATAGGGTTGCAAAGAGTCAGACACAAATGAGCGACTAAGCATGCATGCCACACATACATACATACATTGTAATTCTAATAGTGGTTGAATTTTTTAGAAACTAGACTACATAGGTAAGTCAGTATTTGTAAAGGCCTGGTAAAGAACTTGACAAAGCAGGAAATGAAAGCTGTCATCATCATTACCATCATCTACATTTCATCACCTTCTCTCCTCATGTCCCAATGTGTTTTATGAATGCAAAACATTATTTTCTGGATGTGAAAGTTTCATTATCAAACATACATTTTAGAAGCATTCAGAGAGACATAGGTTTTGCTAAACAAGAGAGAGCGCACAACATACTGGCAGTAAGTCTACAGGAAAAATTGTCTGTAATGGGACAAGGGGATCTTGGATTAACACGATGTCTTACGTTTTGCTGTTAACATGCACTTATTCACCAGTGGAGTTTTATGGAGTAGAATTCAGGCTAATAAGCAGCTCATTTGCAGGTACATTTCCCACCAAACTGAAAAACAGCCTTAGTTTTCTAATAACCTGATTGGAGTCCTGCAGAGGTACAGTCCTTTGTTAGCAACTCATCTTAATAGAAATGAATCACTTCCATTGCAATGCTCTTACCACACACTCCCATGTTAGCATACAGCAGATAGGAAACTCCTACTGATTCCAGATGCTTGTTAGCTCTCTGAGCTAATGTATAAATTGCATCATTTGGGGGCTTTGATTCTTTTTCTAATATTAGGATAGTGCTGGAAATATCTGCTAAATTAACCTTGTATTTTGTCTTTGGCCCAAAATAAACCTTAAACTAATTTTTGAAATATATCTCATTTCTTTTCATCTTTTCCCCATTGGCCTCATCTCACAAGGATTATAAAATCTGAAATATTCATACGAGGATAAGTTTTGTTTCCACTATATGTTAACCTTGGCTGGAATCAAAACGGCTCTTAAAGAAAAGGAACCAACCATGGGTCTTTGGGGGCTTGTTTAGCAGATTTAAAAGATTTTTAACTGTTAGCTAATATCTCAGATTTTGAAATTACAGTAGGTTCTCTGAATCCACAGGTTTCGCATCCTTGGATATTAAGGGTGAACTGTATGTGTTCATTGTCATAGATTGTTTTATACAAGGGGTTGAGCCTACACAAGGACTCCTGGAGACAATTTCCCACAGATATCAAAGAATGACTATATATTGATTATTAAATTGTTAATAGAATTGTCAGTGTATGGCTATCTAAACTTTTGTTAGTTTGTTTAAAATTAAGCAATATATACAATACTGGCAACTGCATGTGAAGACATTTTCCATTTTTTTCTTATTTTCTCTTAATTGTAAAATTTCTCCTATATATCAAGTGTAATGTGTCTCCCATTGAGAAAGAACATGTGATCCTTAAAATTATACTTGGGCTTTTGTAACAATGTTCCGATCCTATTCTTTATTTCTAATGATTTATCATTTATTTCTAGCAGCAAGATGTCCTTGTCGATTGGAAGTGAGTTAGAAAAGGCGTCTATTCTAGAGCAGTGGTAGATATTGATCATTTCATATTAGAATTGTAACCAGAGAAGGTGTTTATAAAATTTAGGGAATTTTATAGGTTTTCAAGTACCATTCACCTTTGTGAATATACAACTCCATTCCCTTGTAACTTTACGGATCAATATAGTCAAAGAAATATATTAGAACTCAAGAGGCTTTGAACATGACCCAGTATTTCAAAGACTTCCTTTGTTTTCAGCATAATTTGCATGCACATATAATGCTTTGATGCTGGTGTCCACCAAAATTGGTGAAGCAGATACTTGAATGGACAGGTCAGTGTACCAGACAACCAGATTTTCAAAGGGGACTGACATTAACTGATTACTTATAGCTCATACACTTGTCCTTATGTTCAACACATAAAATGCTAATTCATTAGCTGGTTACAGGAACCCCACTCTATCTATCAATCCATCATCTAGCTACCTGAGATTATACCTGCTTTGAGTCAGCTCAAAAATTCCAGTTAAGAAGTATCCTTCAAAATCTTCAAATGGTCTAGGTCATCAAAAACAAGGGAAGACTGAGAAACTGTCAGAGCCAAGAAGAGCCTCAGGAGACATGATAGCTACCCATAACGGGGTATCATGGATGATATCCTGGAATAGAAAAGACATTAGGTAAAAACCGAAACAAAAATATGAATAATATATGGACTTTAATGTGTTAGTATTGGCTCAGTGATTTTAACAAATGTATCATAGTAATATAAAATGTTAGTAATTTGGAAAACTCTGTGCAAGATGTTTGGGGAACCTATGTACTATTTTTGCCTTTTTTCTGTAAATCTAAAGTGACTCTAAAAATAAAGTTTATTGTATGAATATAAAAAGGAAGAGATACTAAAGGAGAAAAAAGGTTTTGCTCAGGTAAAGACATTGTTTAGACCACGTGTCAGAGCCAAAGGTAAAGTTATTTTGAAAGAAGTTTTTGGATACAGAGCATGTGGTTTCGGTAGAGAATGTAACATTTCCCAATCATGTCAATGGTGCTCTTACCCAGGCTCCGGTTAGCCTGGATTTTATATCTACTTTATTTCTGTAACAAAATTATTTCTCATATTTTTGCAGGAATGAAAAATCGAAGAGTATAGTCTTATAGAGAGTGTTCTTTAAAGACGAAGAGTTGAGGTCCTCACATTTAAGACAGTAAAACCAAGATACAGGTGAGCCAAGAATTTGGGATGTACTTATGATGAGTTGGCTTCCCTCCAGGCCAAGTTCTCCAGATTAGTTGTCTTCTTAAGACTGGACCACACGAGACTTGAGGCCCTCAGTGGGTTTAGTTTTCAAGATCGCTAGTAGCAGGCAATGCTTGTAGAAGGGTTGCCCCTAAATGTTCCTTGTGGTTAACGTTAATTTGCCTTAAGAAAAAGGAAAGAGAGAAAGCGGAGAATAAGAAATGGGGGAGGGACTGGAGGAGGAGAAAGAAAAGGAGGAATCAACTCACCAAGAAGAGGTACATTTTTCCATTTTTCTTGAGGAGAGAAAAAAAAAGAAAGAAAGAAAAATCAGCCCAAACGGTGTTTATAAAAACCACGTAAGTTGTATTTTGGACGTCAAAAATGGTAGTTAGAGTAGCTGATTTTGGAGGCTGAATTGTTCCTTTGCTTGGTTCCATTGCCAGGCATGGATATGACCAGAGAATCAAAACCAAACAAGAGCTTAGAAAGGAAGAGACCAAAGGTCAGCACTAAGAGCATTTTGTAACTTCCATGAGCAGCAGTATGAACCGGGAGGAAGTGCAGCTCACCAGCAGGAAGCAAGGTGGTCCAGAGAATAAAGCAGACGGCAGCCTGGCCTCAGGAGGTCCCCGGCGTTTGGCAACACAAACATTTCCTCCGTCTTGTTAACCATCTATCTGTCTGCAGAGACAGGAGACAGGATCAAAGCGGATCTCTCCTTCTCTCTCCATTGCTGTCTCTGCCTCTGCCTCTCTCTCCTCAGCCTTCCTTCTAATTAACCTGCTCCCCTATCATTTCCCTCCCTCTCCTTTCTGTCATCTCCATTTCACAGTATCACTTGCTCGGTGAAAAGAAGCTCAGACACATTCTATTTAGAAAGTCAGTGTCTCACTAGGGGTGACAAGTCTTTCTTTGAGGTCATTTATCTAATTGCTCTTTTCAGATAAGAATTAATTAGCCTGATTATTTTTCTTCGTTTTTGGATGGGTTCCCCACCTGAAGAGAAGAAATTCCTTGCTGTCAGTGATTAATTGCTCAGCCAGAAGCTTACTGCCTCGCATTTGTAATAAATGCCGACTAGCTCTTTAGGTCACATTAAGAACCAGGCAGGTTGTGGTATAATGTACAGGATAATAAAGCACTTGTATAAATAGGGGCAGCAGCATTTGATTTTGATTAAATATTTTAATACATCAAAGGGTGAAGGAGTTTCACGATACTGAAGGTAAGAGCCCCCATTTAGGGCAGCTTTTTTCTTTCCTTTGTGAGACATAAAACATCTCCAGGAGCCATTTGCATGCAGGGCTTATCTCAAATGACCCCAGTGATCTGCCGGGAGGGTTGTTTTTTAGGTTTTCTGTTAGAGAATACCTAAAAGTATAAGCACCTTCAGGGACCAAATCTCTTTTGTTTCAAACAAAGAAATAAGCTTTCTCTTGATTTACTTCCAAATTAGTTTTTTTTTTTTTTTTTTAAGTTGCTGTTGTTGCTGGAATGTGTATGTGAGGTTTCCAGACCTCAACCTAAAGTGATTAAATTCAAAGGTGAGCAAATCAAGATATGATAAAGGCCTGCTGCCGTGCAATCCATCTGGAAAGAAGAAACACAAATCCAAGAGCGTATCACAGGATGTCTTAGACTTTTCATCTACTCGAACAAACTACCTTAGACTGGGTGACATGAGCAATAAACAATTTATTTCTCACAGTTATGAAGGCTGGGAAGCAAGGTCAAGGTCCTGGCAGATTTGGTATTTGGTGACGTCATTTCCTGATTCATGACTGGTGCTCTCTGGCTGTGTCCTCCCATGACAGAAGGGTAAGAGAGCTCTCAGACGCCTTTTATAAGAGCATGGATCCCATTTATGAGGATCTCATGGCCTAAGCATGTCCCAAAGGTCTCACATCCTTGTACTCTCATACTAGGGCATCACACTCAGGACTTCAATATAGGAATTTGAGAGGAAAGCATTTTTTTTTTTTACAGTACAGTGTGGTTTTTTTGTTGTTACTGTGTTTTAATTGAAGGATAACTCCTTGAGAGAATTTTGTTGGCTTCTGCCAAACATCAACATGAACCAGCCATAGGTACACATATATCCCCTCCCCCTTAAGCCTCTCTCCCATCTTCCTCTCTATTTCCCCACCCCTTCACCTCTACCCCACCTCCCCCCCCCGCCCCCCCCCCCCACAGTCTAGGTTGTTACAGAGCCCCTGTTTGAGTTCCTTGAGTCATACAGCAAATTCCCATTGGAAGTGAAAACAGTTAGTCCATCATAGAAGGTGAGTCTTATATTCTGTGGATAGCTCACTTAAAGACATAGGTTTTAAATAATCTATGAAGACTGCTTCATTTTCTATGATTATGTTAGACTTCTACAGATACACTTTTTTGTGGCTATTTTAGGAAAAAAAGTAAACAACCCCAGGAGAAATTAAGTGTTTTATGAAGGGTGTGCTCATTTGAGCAAGTTTGGCAAAAACAGATCTAGAACAGATTGCTCCTGATTCCTGGGCCAATTTCATATATATATATATAGTAATATTGTCTCTAAAAGGAACGAATATCCCTATGAAATGGGTGATTTGATTAGTACGAAGAATGCTTTTCCCAAGAAGATAAGTAATAGAACATTTACTCTCATTAAGCAATATTACTGAAAATAATCAAATCAAGTATATTTTCTTTCACTTTAGGGAAACCCAACATGTAATTAAGAAACTTCTGTAAAGATTTACTTCATAAATTTTATCCTATATTATATCTTTCCAAGGTTCAAATCTACTGAAAAACAAGAACCTGCATGTAGAAGATTTTTTATAAAAGCCTATTAATTAAATGAATGGATTAAACAAATGGATAAACAAGCAAGGACCTACAGTATAGCACGGGGAATTATACTCAATATCCTGAAACCATGAAATGGGACTCATGTGACAAAGGCTGGTATTGGTAGTATTTTGTGTTACTTTATCTGTTCTCTTGTGGGTTCCCTGGTGGCTCAGATGGTAAAGACTCTGGCTGCAATGCAAGAAGCCCAGGTTTGATCCCTGGGTCAGGAAGATCCCCCAGAGAAGGGAATGGCAACCCAGTCCAGTATTCTTGCCTGGAAAATCCCATGGGCAGAGGAGGCTGGCAGGCTACAGTCCATGGGGTCACTAAGAGTCAGACACAACTGAGTGATTTCCACTATCTGTTCTCTTACTGTGGGAAACTCAAATGGAAAGAATCTGCCCACAGTTTGGGAGACCTGGGTTTGATCCCTGGATCGGGAAGATCCCCTGGAGGAGGGCATGGAAACCCACTCCAGGACTTTTGCCTGGAAAATTCCATGGACAGAGGTGCCTGGTGGGCTACAGCCCATGGGGTCGCAAAGAGTTGGACACGACTCTGCCCCTTATTTCCAGGTACTCTTCTCTTCAGTTGCATAAAATAGAAATAACTGTTTCAGAAGGCCTCCAGCTACCAATTTTATTGAAAACTTTACTGATATAATTACATTAACACTTAATATGTGTCCTGAATGATTGAGATGATGCAATATGAAGATCTCTTCCATGTCAAAGGAGGAAGTTCTATGAATCCTTTAACATACCAAGGTCACTCACCTACAACTTTCAGATTTTTTAGCTCATATTAGGGAGACTTCCAATACTATTTATTGGTTTTGCTTATATCAAGAGCCTCTTTTTATTCTGTTTTGTAAATCTTCCCACTACCTCTGAGCTCCTGGTTAATTGTAAATACAGAAATCGCTCGGAGGTATTGCACTTTTGGTTCCAGATCATCTCAACAAGTGAATAATGCAATAAAGTGAATCACATGAATCTTTTGGTTTCCCAGTGCATATAAAAGTTATATTTACCATACTGTAGTCTGTTAAGCATACAGAAGCATTATATCTTAATTTAAAATACTTCATTGCTAAAAATGCCACAATTACATCACTAATCACAGATTACCATCACATCAAATAGCGCTAATCACAGATAATCATAACAAGTACAATAACGATGAAAATGTTTATAATTCTTTTTCTAATTGGTAAGCTGATAATTCTAAAGAATTACCAAAATGTGATACAGAGACATGATGTGAACAAGTGCTATTGGAAAAATGGCATCAATAGACTTGCTCAATACAGGTTGCCACAAACCTTCAATTTGTAAAAAGCACATTGTCTGTGAAGTGCAATAAATTGAAAGTGACAAAATGAGGTATGACTGTAAGGGAGTTTTTTTTCTTCAACCACCTGTCAAGATTTCTAGAGCTATTCTACATGAGTGAATGTTTCTGTTTTCTTTCACTTTCTTTTCGCAAAAATGATGAAATTAGCTAACAAGCTGTTGAGCTTAGATGCTTCATACCGCCTTCTCTTCCTCTTGTGCTGTCATGAACGGATTATGAGAAAGGGTGACATCCTTTGCTGTTTACATCAACACGTTGCAGATTACTTTATCTCATGAGAGAACTAATTGTTCTGTGATGATTCAAAATGGACATTTGTTCCATACTTTTTTTCTTTTAGGTTTAAATTGATAATTTATTCAGAAGGCTTTAGTCAGTATGCCTGAATTCAAAATACAGGCAAATCTGTTATAGGTCTAAAAAAACAAAAATAAGATGATGCAAAGAAATTACAGAAGTGTTTAGTGGTCAAAATGTGGAGTAACTAATTTATCGAGTCCAACTTCTGTCCAGAGTTGAAAGAAAAGTTGAATTAGCAAAGGGCTATGTGACCCTCTTGTGATTGTCTTTCAAATCAATTATCTCATTAAATATTAAGTAAGCTTACAAGAAAAAAATCATTATAAAATCAGATTGGGTTAAATATTGTGGAGCTTCAAATAGAGATAAAAGTAGCATCCATCTCATGGAGTTGTGACTTATTGGATTTGAATTTATTTACGTAAATTTCTGGCTCTGCCATGCAGCTTGTGGAATCCTTGACCAGGGACTGAACCTGGGCCCCCAGCAGTGGAGGAGTGGAGTCCTAATCACTGGATCATGAGAGAATTCCAGGAATTGATGTTTATAAAGTGCTTAGAAAAAGGCCTGGCACTTAGCAGCCATTATACACATGTGTGTTAGATAAAAGTCTAGGATTACTACAAAACTTTTATACTTGCTCCTAGAATCTATATGCTGAAAATAGAAACTAGATTGAATATATAAACTAGATCATTCCAAATTTCTGTTTTCCAATAGAAATTAATTGCACAAATTTCAGTCTACTATTCTTGGTTGAAGATATTTTCAAAAAACATAAGCTGTGCAAAAAAGGATTCTATCAATATATTAAACAAAAGATATGTCAAATATATCTGTGATATGAAGACATCATATTACATTTCAGAGAGTCATGTTTTGGGTGACTTGAGGCCTCATTCAGAAATTTTGTACATCATAGTATACAGCATATTCCCCTTTTGCAGAAATGTGAGTCCTACACTCCCCCATGAACACACTTTGCAAATATTTTTTTCTTAGTGTAGCATACCTCTTAAAATCCAACTTAAAATAAACAGAAAAACTCACTCATTCATGTAAAGAAGGAAAAATAATTTTCCCTCTACCTTCCTGAGTTCTTGACTGAAACTCCTATTTCTTATTTTGAAAATATAAGAAATAAGAAGAGAAAATCAAATAAAAATTTATTAACAGAAGATACGCATAAAACGTAACAAAGGAAAAATGAATAACTCTAAGAAGTGGCTTAGAACTCCAGCTAAAATACCATCTTCAACTAAATATGAAAGAAAGAAAGATATGGAGTAATAGGGAGGCTTTCTGGTAAAACAGGTAAATAAGAGTGAGGTTTGTTATACAGATTTAAGTTGGTGCATTCTTCCTTGATAAGGACCTAAAGCTGTCTGATAGAGACGGGAGGAGGGACACCTTTGATAATTTATGACCTGCTTTTAGGTGAATAGGGCCTCCCTGGTGGGTCAGATGGTAAAGCACCTACCTGCAATGTGGTAGACCTGGGTTCGATCCCTGGGTTGGGAAGATCCCCTGGAGAAGGAAATGGCAACCCACTCCAGTACCCTTGCCTGGAAGATCCCATGGACAGAGGAGCCTCGTAGGCCACAGTGCATGGGGTCGCAAAGAGTTGGACACAAATGAATGACCTCAGTTTTTAGGCAAGTAGAAGGAGGGCGGGCAGGGACCAATTTTGTAACTTCTCAGTCACCTTCAGCTCAATCTCTTTCAGCCCTTATGTCAAAGTAGCATATTGAGAGGTGGTGTATTCTGCTACAGATGCTGAAAGATCAGCACGTGTGCACCAGTACTGAATCAAATCTCACAGACAGAGTTTGGGGTGAAGTAGAAAATAATAGCTTTAATTGCTTTCCCAGGCAAAGAGAGATAAAGTGGCTGTGGAAAACTGTGTCCCAACCCAGGGGAGTTTGATGAAGAGATTTATGGTTTTGGCTCAAGGATGGGGTTGCTGATAAGATGAAGGTCTGTGCAGGGCTTCAGTTTAGTTCAGTTCAGTTCATTTGCTCAGTCGTGTCCGACTCTTTGCGACCCCATGAATCGCAGCACGCCAGGCCCCCCTGTCCATTACCAACTCCCGGAGTTCACTCAGACTCACGTCCATCGAGTCAGTGATGCCATCCAGCCATCTCATCTTCTGTCGTCCCCTTCTCCTTCTGCCCCCAATCCCTCCCAGCATCAGAGTCTTTTCCAATGAGTCAACTCTTCGCATGAGGTGGCCAAAGTACTGGAGTTTCAGCTTCAGTATCAGTCCTTCTAAAGAAATCCCAGGGCTGATCTCCTTCAGAATGGACTGGCTGGATCTCCTTGCAGACCAGGGGACTCTCAAGAGTCTTCTCCAGCACCACAGTTCAAAAACATCAATTCTTTGGCGCTCAGCCTTCTTCACAGTCCAACTCTCACATCCATACATGACCACAGGAAAAACCATAGCCTTGACTAGACGGACCTTAGTGGGCAAAGTAATGTCTCTGGTTTTGAATATGCTCTCTAGGTTGGTCATAACTTTTCTTCCAAGGAGTAAGCGTCTTTTAATTTCATGGCTGCAGTCACCATCTGCAGTGATTTTGGAGCCCAAAAAAATAAAGTCTGACACTGTTTCCACTGTTTCCCCATCTATTTCCCATGAAGTGATGGGACCAGATGCCATGATCTTCGTTTTCTGAATGTTGAGCTTTAAGCCAACTTTTTCACTCTCCACTTTCACTTTCATCAAGAGGCTTTTTAGTTCCTCTTCACTTTCTACCACAAGGGTGGTGTTATCTGCATATCTCAGGTTATTGATATTTCTCCCGGCAATCTTGATTCCAGCTTGTGTTTCTTCCAGTCCAGCGTTTCTCATGATGTACTCTGCGTATAAGTTAAATAAGCAGGGTGACAATATACAGCCTTGACATACTCCTTTTCCTATTTGGAACCAGTCTGTTGTTCCATGTCCAGTTCTAACTGTTGCTTCCTGACCTGCATACAGATTTCTCAAGAGGCAGGTCAGATGGTCTGGTATTCCCATCTCTCTCAGAATATTCCACAGTTTATTGTGATCCACACTGTCAAAGACTTTTATTTAGTCAATAAAGCAGAAGTAGATGTTTTTCTGGAACTCTCTTGCTTTTTCCATGATCCAGCGGATGTTGGCAATTTGATCTCTGGTTCCTCTGCCTTTTCTAAAACCAGCTTGAACATCTGGGAGTGCAGGGCTTGCACTCCTATAATCTCATCTAAGATGGCTTCCTAATCTTGATGAACTTCTCTGGTTCCTTTAATCTTGCCTTTCTTGGCCACTCTTCCCTTTATTAGCAGTTGTTTGAATCTGCCCTTTGGAACTCAGGGAAGGTCATGGTGGATATCACAGAGATCTTCAACCTTTTAGAAATGTATAAAGCCTGGAAAAGTAGAATTCTTGGATATTTTCAGAAGACCAGTCCCACGAACAGGATCCAACAACAACTCTAAATAAAGGGGGATAAATAAAATGTCTTCAAAGATATTCAAATGTTCTCATAGAAACGGGATTTCTGAAGCTCTCCTGGGCTCTCTGACTGCCACAGTTCATTTTTATTTTCTCTGCTTTGAAGCATCCAAACCTAACGCTGATGATGGTGATGATTTTCTGATGATTTTCTTCTGCTGTGGAATTGCTTCCCTGAGTGTATCTGGCACATATCCTGTTCTTCTACAGCCATGCTGATCCAAGTTTGACATATTTAGTGCAGAGCAAGCGTAACAGTACTAGGAGTCAGCAAGAGACTTTAGACTAATCAGATGGACATCAAGTGAAGGAAATTGAATGCACAGCAGATGTTTAAAACTCAAAATCTTGAATCTCTGATTGCAGGGATTTCTTTGTAGTCCCACCCCTCACAATGGCAGGACCCTGAGGAGTGGGTGTCTGGATTCCTTCCCCCAAGAGCATGCCTCAGTCTTCTCACTAATAGAATCTTCATTTTAATAAACTTATGCACAGTGAATTTTGGTCTTCTGAGTCATTGTCTTCTCCCCTGATGTTTCTGCCTCAATGCTCTATATGGATCATGGTTCTCTAGTTCTGAGTCTTTCCAAAGACCCTTCTTGATAAACCTTCCTACCCTTGCCTTTTTCAAAAATTGATGCTTTCGAATTATTGTGCCTGAAGGAGATCAAACAAGTCAGTCCTAAAGGAAATCAACCTTGAATATCCATTGAAAGGACTGATGCCGAAGCTGAAACTCCAATTCTTTGGCCACGTGAAATAGAGAGCTGATTCATTGGATAAGACCCTGATGCTGGGAAAGATTGAAGGCAGTAGGAGAAGGGGGCAACAAGGGATGAGATGGTTGGATAGCATCATCTACTCAATGGACCATGAGTCTAAACAAACTCAGGGAGATAGTGAAGGACAGAAAAGCCTCGCATGCTTGGACCCCCCCGTCCATGGGGTCACAAAGAGTTGGTCATGGCTTAGTAATTGAACAACAACCACGTAAAGTGCATGAGTATTCACAAGGATCCAGAGGCTCAGATACAGTATCTTGCTCTCAGCCAGTCAGTGTGAGACTCTCCTTCAGTTAAGCAGATCTGCTCCATCATTATTTGCTAAACTGAGAAGACTAGGCTGAGTACCCCCTTGTTATCACTAACAGACCCCATCAGTGGGTAAAGCTAGAAAATATTATAATGTTTATATTATGCATATACATATAGATGTTTTATATATATATATATGTGTACATATATATGCATATATATCCCCATGTGCGTACGTGCTAAGTTGCTTCAGTCATGTCTGACTCTTTTGTGACCCCATGGACTGTAGTCCGCCAGGCTCCTCTGACCATGGGTTTTCCCAGGCAAGAATACTAGAGTGGCTTGCCATTTCCTTTTCCAAGGGATCTTCCCAACCCAGGGACTGAACCCACATCTCCTGCTTGGCAGGCAAATTCTCTACCACTGAGCCACCTGGGAAGCCTATACATGTGTATAGTGATGACATAGATAGGTGTTATATATATATATATGTGTGTTATATTACATTACTATGTATGTCTATATCACTTTTACATTATCTATCTGCACATATACTTATTTTAAAATGTATGTGTTCATATTGACACCTCTCATTTGAATTCCACATGAAAGGATTCTGTCTAGCCTTCCCTCATTTCTGTAGTTGTAAATATCTTCTCTGACAATGAGAAACGTGTCTTCATTATTTTCAGTATGTTTACTGATTTGCTTAACCATTATGCTCGCTTGTTTAATGGAGCCAGTGTGTCAACCATACTGGTCATTTCCTCCACCCACCATGATCATGGTGCCTACATTTTTTCCTTGCCTCTGCATAGCTCTGTTCCTCTCTCCTCTCCCCGGTTTCATCCACCACGCAGGTTCCTACATTGGGGAAAGGAAAGGGAGTGAGGGGAGACTGAAAGGTCAAGGAAGAGATGTAAAGGGAAGATGTAAAAACAAAGAAAAGGAAGGGAACATGGGAAGAAAGGGCTCTAGTACTAATATTCATATATAAAATATTAAAAATTAATTCCAAAAAATAAATTAAATTAAAATTACAAGCTGCAATTATTGATTAGTTAATTTAAAAATGCATAAAACAACTCAGCCATATTACTATAAATATTTCTAAATATCTTCTCTTTATTTGAGGGTTTATCTCATTGCAAACAGTTCAGAGGCTAGCTCACTGAAAGTTATAAACTTCAAAGTAATTTGTATGTTTCTAAATCCAAATTAGACAATTATCATGGCTACATTACTTTCTGCATGTGTGTTAACTCATTTTTGAGTGGGTGGTGTTTACAAAAGCAAGCAGCTATTGAGTAATTACAGCCCAGGAGGGCCATACAGTATTAGGCATACAGATCAAGAGGTGTGTCTGATTATTTCATTTTCTGTATAGACTCACAAACTCACACTTTTAAAGTGTGTATGCTAATATGATAGAAAATCTAATATGATTTTTCAAAAATTTGCATTTATTTTCTAACAAGAGGACATTTTATATATTCAGTTGAGTTACATTTCTTTTTCTGGGGAGTGCTGGTTCATGCTCTGCCACTTAAAAAAACAGATCTTTAAAAGCTAATGGATAGGCATTCTTTATATATCGTGCGTATTAACTTCTTGCTGGAATTTTCTTTGCAGCTGTTTTCCTACTTTAGTGTTTGTCTTAAACTAGAAGTTAAACATTTTTATTTACCCAAATCTATCCATTTTTTCCTTTATTTGTTTATAGTTGAGAATATTTATTATTCAGATGCAGCAAAGACTTGTTAAAGAATAAATATTCTCCAAGGGCTATAGCTGCTGGTCTTCTCCTCCAATTTAAGCATCTAATCTAGTAGGTGTACTTTGGAGTCTAATGTTACTTAACAGGTTGTGGGCTATTCCTAATTTTATTTCCAAATGCCAACTCAATTGCTGAATAATCCATCTTTCCCTCTCTGGATGGAAATGCAACCTTTAAGAAACACGCAATTCATGCAAACATGGGTAAATCTTGGAGATTTCTATTATTTTCTAATGATCTATCTGTTGATTATTATACCTGCAATATGCTACTTTAATTACTATAGCTTTCAGTAAATTTTTATATCTGGCAGACCAAGTTCTTTCTCAGTATTCTTACAATTTTCTTGCCTATCTTCATGTATTTATTCTTCCAGTTAAAAGTTATTATCAAGTTGTCAAGGTTTTAGGAAAAAAAATGATTTTGATGTGAGTGACACTATGTTTACAAGATAACTTAGTGGAAATTGACATTTTTTACGATTTTTAGTTATCCCATCCAGGAAGGCAGTATTTTGTCAGCAATTCAGGTTCTATATTATGCCCTTCAGGAAGGTTTTATTGTTTATGAGCCTTACATATTCTCTAGTTATTTCTAGATATTTTACAGCTTGGTTGCCATCCTAGACATGAACTTTCAAAATTACCCCTCTTAACTGGTTATTAATTTTTAAAAAGAAACCTAACACATTATATCTGGCTACCTCACGATACTCTTTTGGGAGTAATAATTTTAACAAATTTTCAATTCTCTTGGAAATTTCAAGTATGTGAATGTAAGGTATGTAATTACTAATCACTTTATCTTTTCTTGTTTAATATATAGTTCCTGTTTTTCTCAACTTACAACATTTTCCAAAAATCTGAATGCTGAATGGCTAAAACAGAAAGTTTAAGTGAAAAATTAAAATCAAATCTCACAAACACATGTGGTTCTCCACCAATGCATTATAACAGAAGTATTTCATGGTTTAATAAGATGAATGAGTGTTGGCCTCCATAATCTGTGTTCAGGCAGTGCCGTGCACTGCTCGGGTAGGGATTCCTACCCTACACTGAGACTGGAAGTCTTGAAGGTTTATGTGTCTCACAATTGAAGGGAAAATGAAAATGATCAGAATATTTGCTCCTAAACTCTGAATACTGGATTAGTTGGAGAATGACAATATCCTTTTGTCTTTGAGTGATAACCTACTACAAACAGATAACTCTTATGTCTCTTTTATGTTAGCGTTCCTATTACATGTTCCTATTATGTCCCTAACCCTAACCCTAACCCAACCCTAACCCTAACCCTAATCCTCACTATTATCCCTCTCCTTGTTCCCACTGCCTGAGTCCCTGCCAGTTTTTCAGAACTGACTCCACCCATTTTTTCCAACACAAATTCACTCCTGCCTATCCCCCATCAGTTCATCATTCTACAAGCAGGAAATATACAGAAAGTGAGACAGCTAGCACTCATTAAATTTTCAATGTTGGAGTCTTACTCATGTATTTCTCAACATCTCCCTCATTAGTTGGAGAAGGAAATGGCAACCCACTCCAGAATTCTTGCCTGAAGAATTCCATGGACAGAAGAGCCTGGTGGACTACAGTCCATGGGGTCACAAAGAGTCAGACACAACTGAGTGACTACCACACCCTCATTAATGCCAGGTTCAAGCTTTGTTTCCTAAAGAGTAAGGTCCTAGGTGCTCAGGTAGCCGAAGACACCATGTTTCCCATGCCATTCCTTTACTTCCATTCCCTTCAACAGGTGCTTTATTTATAAGAATATTTCTGCTGAGATGTTCTCCTTCCTTTGATTTAATCAGTCACCACACTATGACTTTGGTAGCATGTCTCCATTACTCTGATTGTATAGCCTAACTGGCAACATTACACACTCTTTGATCACTAGGGATGGTTGACTTAGATTCTTCTGCAAATTAGCTCCTTTAAACATTATGTATCTCTTCTTCTCCTAACTGAGTACTTCTTTCCATAGCACTATTGACTTAAAAATAGCCACAACCTAAAAGTTGAGAGTTATGCTTTATTTGGTAGGAAATTTTAGGGCTTTAAGTCCGGGAGACAACATCCCAAGTGACCCTGAGGGAACTGCTCTGAGGAGGTGAGGGAAAGTGCCAGGGTGTATCGAAGCTTTGTAACAGAAGTCAGGTAGTCTAAACATCAAAAAGAATATTGTTATGAATATTAAAGAAAACCAGATATCCCAAGTTAAGGAAATTAGTGCTTATGGGAAGATGCAAGAGTTCTTAAGGGGAGATGAAAGTCTGGGCTCACTGAAATCATTCCTTTCATATGCATCTCAGCTATCCTGGGCAAGTATCCTGTGTTTTTTCACATTCTGGGCTCCCTTGAATTCATTGCAGGGAAAGGCTACATATAGCCTGTTGGCTGTGGGATAGCAGGTTTTATTCTTCCAGAGTGCCCTTGAGAGCTAGAATTGCTAATGATTGTGACATCCTGGTTTACTGATATGGCGGGGGATATTCCATTTCTCAGCTGCATGGCGCTGGAATAAAACGATGATGCTGTGAAAGTGCTGCACTCAATATGCCAGCAAATTTGGAAAACTCAGCAGTGGCCACAGGACTGGAAAAGTTCGCTTTTTTTCCAATCCCAAAGAAAGGCAATGCAAAAGAGCGCTCAAACTACCACACAATTGCACTCATCTCACACACTAGCAAAGTAATGCTCAAAATTCTCCAAGCCAGATTTCAACAATATGTGAACTGTGACCTTCCAGATGTTCAAGATGGATTTAGAAAAGGCAGAGGAACCAGAAATCAAATTGCCAACATCTGTTTGATTATTGAAAAAGCAAGAGAGTTCCAGAAAAACATCTATTTCTGTTTTATTGACTATGCCAAAGCCTTTAACTGTGTGGATCACAATAAACTGTAGAAAATTCTGAAAGAGATGGGAATACCAGACCACCTGACCTGCCTCTTGAGATATCTGTATGCAGGTCAAGAAGCAATAGTTAGAACGGGACATGTAACAACAGACTGGTTCCAAATCGGAAAAGGAGTATGTCAAGGCTGATATTGTCACCTTGCTTATTTAACTTAAATGTAGAGTTCAGTTCAGTTCAATTCAGTCGTTCAGTCACGTCCGACTCTTTTTCACCCCATGAATTGCAGCACGCCAGGCCTCCCTGTCCATCACCAACTCCCGGAGTTCACTCAGACTCACGTTCATCGAGTCTGTGATGCCACCCAGCCATCTCATCCTCTGTCGTCCCCTTCTCCTCCTGCCCCCAGTCCTTCCAGGCATCAGAGTATTATCCAATGAGTCAACACTTTGCATGAGGTGGACAAAGTACTGGAGTTTCAGCTTTAGCATCATTCCTTCCAAAGAAATCCCAGGGCTGATCTCCTTCAGAATGGACTGGCTGGATCTCCTTACAGGCCAAGGGACTCTCAAGAGTCTTCTCCAACACCACAATTCAAAACCATCAATTCTTCAGTGCTCAACATTCTTCACAGTCCAACTCTCACATCCATACATGACCACTCGAAAAACCATAGTCTAGACTAGACAGACCTTAGTGGGCAAAGTAATGTCTCTGCTTTTGAATATACTATCTAGGTTGGTCATAACTTTTCTTCCAATGAGTAAGCGTCGTTTAATTTCATGGCTGCAGTCACCGTCATCAGTGATTTTGGACCCCCCAAAAATAAAGTCTGACACTGTTTCCACTGTTTCTTCATCTATTTCCCATGAAGTGATGGGACCGGATGCCATGATCTTTGTTTTCTGAAAGTTGAGCTTTAAGCCAACCTTTTCACTCTCCTCTTTCACTTTCATCAAGAGGCTTTTTAGTTCCTCTTCACTTTCTGCCATAAGGGTGGTGTCATCTGCATATCTGAGGTTATTGATATTTCTCCCAGCAATCTTGATTCCAGCTTGTGTTTCTTCCAGCCCAGCATTTCTCGTGATGTGCTCTGCATATAAGTTAAATAAGCAGGGTGACAAAATACAGCCTCGACACACTCCTTTTCCTATTTGGAACCAGTCTGTTGTTCCATGTCCAGTTCTAACTGTTGTTTCCTGACCTGCATACAGATTTCTCAAGAGGCAGGTCAGGTGGTCTGGTATTCCCATCTCTCTCAGAATTTTCCACAGTTTATTGTGATCCACACAGTGTAAGGCTTTGGCAGGTATGACCTAAATAAAATCCCTTATGATTATACAGTGGGAGTGAGAAATAGATTTAAGAGACTAGATCTGATAGATAGAGTGCCTGATGAACTATGGAATGAGGTTCGTGACAGTGTACAGGAGACCGGGATCAAGACCATCCCCATGGAAAATAAATGCAAAAAAGCAAAATGGCTGTCTGGGGAAGCCTTACAAATAGCTGTGAAAAGAAGAGAGGCAAAAGCAAAGGAGAAAAGGAAAGATATAAGCATCTGAATGCAGAGTTCCAAAGAATAGCAAGAAGAGATAAGAAAGCCTTCCTCAGCGATCAATGCAAAGAAATAGAGGAAAAGAACAGAATGCGAAAGACTAGAGATCTCTTCAAGAAAATTAGAGATACAAAGGGAACATTTCATGCAAAGATGGGCTCAGACAAAGGACAGGAATGGTATGGACCTAACAGAAGCAGAAGATATAAAGAAGAGGTGGCAAGAATAAACAGAAGAACTATACAAAAAAGATCTTCATGACCCAGATAATCACGATGGTGTGATCACTCACCTAGAGCCAGACATCCTGGAATGTGAAGTCAAGTGGGCCTTAGAAAATATCACTATGAACAAAGCTAGTGGAGGTGATGGCATTCCAGTTGAGCTATTTCAAATCCTGAAAGATGATGCTGTGAAAGTGCAGCACTCAATATGCCAGCAAATTTGGAAAACTCAGCAATGGCCACAGGACTGGAAAAGGTCAGTTTTCATTCCAATCCCCAAAAATGGCAATGCCAAAGAATGCTCATATTACTGCACAATTGCACTCATCTCACATGCTAGTAAAGTAATGCTCAAAATTCTCCAAGCCAGTCTTCAGCAATACGTGAACTGTGAACTTCCAGATGTTCAAGCTGGTTTTAAAAAAGGCAGAGGAACCAGAGATCAAATTGCCAGCATCTGCTGGATCATGGAAAAAGCAAGAGAGTTCCAGAAAAACATCTA
The DNA here is from genome assembly GCF_001704415.2 of Capra hircus. NCBI lineage: Eukaryota > Metazoa > Chordata > Mammalia > Artiodactyla > Bovidae > Capra > Capra hircus. The sequence continues at coordinate 11,472,076 of NC_030828.1, read as the reverse complement.
TTTCTGCTTTATTGACTATGCCAAAGCCTTTGACTGTGTGGATCACAATAAACTGTGGAAAATTCTGAGAGAGATGGGAATACCAGACCATCTGACCTGCCTCTTGAGAAATCTGTATGCAGGTCAGGAAGCAACAGTTAGAACTGGACGTAGAACAACAGACTGGTTCCAAACCGGAAAAGGACTACGTCAAGGCTAGATACTGTCACCCTGCTTATTTAACTTATATGCAGAGTACATCATGAGAAACGCTGGACTGGAAGAAACACAAGCTGGAATCAAGATTGCCGGGAGAAATATCAATAACCTCAGATATGTAGATGACACCACCCTTATGGCAGAAAGTGAAGAGGAGCTAAAAAGCCTCTTGATGAAAGTGAAAGAGGAGAGTGAGAAAGTTGGCTTAAAGCTCAACATTCAGAAAACGAAGATCATGGCATCTGGTCCCGTCACTTCATGGGAAATAGATGGGGAAACAGTGGAAACAGTGTCAGACTTTATTTTTTTGGGCTCCAAAATCACTGCAGATGGTGACTGCAGCCATGAAATTAAAAGACGCTTACTCCTTGGAAGAAAAGTTATGACCAACCTAGATAGTATATTCAAAAGCAGAGACATTACTTTGCCCACTAAGGTCCGTCTAGTTAAGGCTATGATTTTTCCTGTGGTCATGTATGGATGTGAGAGTTGGACTGTGAAGAAGGCTGAGTGCTGAAGAATTGATGCTTTTGAACTATGGTGTTGGAGAAGACTCTTGAGAGTCCCTTGGACTGCAAGGAGATCCAACCAGTCTATTCTGAAGGAGATCAACCCTGGGATTTCTTTGGAAGGAATGATGCTAAAGCTGAAACTCCAGTACTTTGGCCACCTCATGCAAAGAGTTGACTCATTGGAAAAGACTCTGATGCTGGGAGAGATTGGGGGCAGGAGGAGAAGGGGACGACAGAGGATGAGATGGCTGGGTGGCATCACAGACTCGATGGACGTGATTCTGAGTGAACTCTGGGAGCTGGTAATGGACAGGGAGGCCTGGCGTGCTTCGATTCATGGGGTTGCAAAAGTCGGACACGGCTGAGCGATTGAGCTGAACTGACCATGACTGACTTTTAACTTCCACCCTAAAAACAAGATAGAGGATACATAAGGAGACACAAGGAAGGAGAACTCATAATTTATAAAGACCTAGTGGATTTCCTGGTGGTACAGTGGCTAAGAATTTGAGCTCCCAATGCAGGGGGCCTGCATTTGATCCCTGTTCAGGGAACTAAGTCCCATATGCTGCAACTAAGAATTTGCATGCTACCATTAAAAAACTTGGCACAGTCAAATAAATAAATAAAATTTGGGCTTCCCAGGTGGTGCTAGTGGTAAAGAACCTACGTGCCAATGCAGAAGACATGAAGAAGTGAAGTGAAACTCACTCAGTAGTGTCTGACTCTGCGATCTCATGGACTAGACGGTCCAAGGAATTCTCCAGGCCAGGATACTGGAGTGGGTAGCCTTTCCCTTCTCCAGGGGATCTTCCCAACCCAAGGATTGACCCCAGGTCTCCCGCATTGCAGGCAGTTTCTTTACCAGCTGAGCCACAAGGGAGGCCAGCAGAAGACATAGGAGATGCAGAGTTTATCCCTGGGTCAAAAAGATCCCCTGGAGGAGGGCATGGTAACCCACTCCAGTATTCTTGCCTGGAGAATCCCTTGGACAGAGGAACCTGGTGGGCTACAATCCATGGGGTGGCAAAGAGTCAGATACAACTGAAGAGACTTAGCATGCATGCACAATATAATAGGTACTTTCAGTTCAGTTCAGTTCAGTTCAGTTCAGTTCAGTCACTCAGTCGTGTCCGACTCTTTGCGACCCCATGAATCGCAGCACGCCAGGCCTCCCTGTGCATCACCAACTCCCGGAGTTCACTCAGATTCACGTCCATCGAGTCGGTGATGCCATCCAGCCATCTCTTCCTCTGTCTTCCCCTTCTCCTCCTGCCCCCAATCCGTCCCAGCATCAGAGTTTTGTCCAATGAGTCAACTCTTCGCATGAGGTGGCCAAAGTACTGGAGTTTCAGCTTTAGCATCAGTCCTTCCAAAGAAATCCCAGGGCTGATCTCCTTCAGAATGGACTGGTTGGCTCTCCTGGCAGTCCAAGGGACTCTCAAGAGTCTTCTCCAATACCACAGTTCAAAAGCATCAATTCTTCGGCACTCAGCTTTCTTCACAGTCCCACTCTCACATCCATACACGACCACAGGAAACTTTGCCAGACACTAAATCACACGTTTTCATGTAATTCTCAGAAAGTTGGCTTTATGAATGCTACAAGGAGAAGACTGAAGCAAGCCCTTGTCTTGCACCTAAGCACATAATAAATACTTAGTTGAGCAAGAATTTGCCCACAAGTATTCCTTATTTGAAATTCTAGGCCATTCCTACAATGAATACCATGCTCTCCTGATTCTGGTGAAGGCAAAAATAATCATTTCTGAGTACACCCTACAGCATCCCAACTCCTACTGGAGTCAGTCTCATACAAAGCTAAGAAATATTCTCTAGTTATTTTCCTTTTTATAGATATAAGGGTAAGCAGTGAAGAGGAAAACTCAGAAATTTCCACTGTGACTGGAACTACATTAAGCATTTATTGTAAATTAGAGAGAGTAGACATATTTTGACCCAAATAATAGATATGTGTTCCCAGGACCACAAATTACAGGCAATTTGCTCACATTATAGTAATAAAGCTATATGCTTGGTAAGCACATAAATCACTGATAATGATGTGTAAAGCATGGTGTTTACAAATAAAAGGGTATTCTTGCATGATAGATTTTGTCCTTGATACCCTTTTGTTCACTGGCTTGGCCATCCTGTTCCAGTCGTGATCAAGGAAAAAGAAAAGGAGCATATAAATTCCAACATGATCTCATAGTTAGGAGAGACCAAAATTTGCTAATAGAAAGCACTACTCAAAAATCTAAATATTGTAACAAGAGTAGGCCTTCTGTTTAGCATATCTATATCCTATATGGGCTTTCCTGGTGGCTCAGCTGCTAAAGAATCCACCTGCAATTCTGGAGACCTGGGCTTCCCAGGTGAAGTTAGTAGTAAAGAACCCACCTACCAGTGTAGGGGATGTGAGATATAGGTTCTGTCCCTGGGTAGGGAAGATCCCCTGAAGGAGGGCATGGCAATCCACTCCAGTATTCTTGCCTGGAGAATCCCCATGGACAGAGGAGCCTGGAGGGCTACAGCCCATAGGGTCACGTAGAGTTGGACATAACTGAAGTGACTTAGTGCAGACACAAGGGAAGATACACATTTATAAAAAATGTACACTGGACTTCTAGAATAAAATATGTATTTATTTCACTACTTGGGACTTTGAAGAGGTCCTCTCCCCAAGACACACACACACACACACACACACACACACACACACACACACACTTGAAGATCTTGAATCATTTATTGGTAGATACAAGTCTCTCTTTATCTGATCAGTGTTGGTGTTCAGACAGGTAAACGACCTACAGGAATCCTATTCTAACCATTGCTATAGAAAATATTGAGAAAGTACTTTTAACAGCTTCCAGGAGTAGTACCTCTTCTGATAAACCATGTCACTCATAAGCAATTAGTCTTTCCAAAAATATACATGAGAATCTTGGAACCGCTTCATAGTGGGAGTGCAGGGCTGCAGTTACTTCCTGGGTTTATATTCTTAAGGGACTAAATACCAGAAGCAATTGCTGTCCAAAGAAAGAGGTATTTCTGGGCACTAAGGACCTCATAGTCAAAGGGATTAGTATTTCTTCCTTTTAGGGGCAGCATTTTGATATTTGGGCAGCCAGGAAGACTTTGACATTTTAATGAGATGGGGAAGATCATTTCCCTGTACCATTTGCCCTGAGTGAATAAAAGCAGGGGCTCAGCCTGAATGAGAAGAAGCAAGCTAATCTTCAATTATGGATATAGCATTTAAAAAAGATGTTGAGGTAAAATGGAGTTAGATAGTACTCAGTATGGATGTCTGAATAAAATTTTGTCTCAAGATATTCTATGTGCACATGTAAAAGAAAAGCATAAATAAAATTGTATGATTTTTTTTTTTAAAGTAGAGTTTTCATTTGCTTAAGCGGAATGGCTAAGGGAAAATTTCCCTTATATTCTCAGAGATGGTCTCTTATGCTTTCTGCATTCTCCCCAATTTACACTGTCAGTCAAAGTAAGAAACAGATCACAGACTCAGCAGGGATGATTTGTGGAGAATTTAATACAAGAACTATTTACAAATGTATGAGTAGGATTTAAGGATAATCAATTATTCTGGATGAGTAATATTTAGCCATTGCCATGCATAGGCTTTAAAGGGCAAGAGGAGGAAAGAGATACTGGAAAACAGAGACAGGATAAGCTGTGTGGAGAGGGCTTTTGTTGAGGGAACCATTGTATCTTGAGGGCAGGGACTTCAGTACTCTAATTTCTCATACTTTTCCTTCCCTCCAGTCTCCCATCTGTGTTTCCTATTTTCTGAACCCAGTTGAAAGCCAGAAGGCTAGACAGCCTCATTGTTATATATTACATGATAGTCAAACCTAGAGAGCACATTAAAAAGCAGAGACCTTACTTTCCCAGCAAAGGTCTGTATAGTCAAAGCTATGGTTTTTTCAGTAGTCATGTATGGATGTGAGAGTTGGACCATAAAAAAGGCTGAATGTTGAAGAATTCCTGCTTTTAACTGTGGTATTGAAGAAGGCTCTTGAGAGTCCCTTGAACTGCAAGGAGATCAAACCAACACATCCTAAATGAAATCAGTCCTGAATATTCATTGGAAGGACTGATGCTGAAGCTCCAGTACTTTGGCCACCTGACATGAAGAGCCCACTCATTAGAAAAGACCCTGATGCTGGGAAAGATTGAGGGCAGGAGAAGAAGGGGACGACAGAGGATGGGATGGTTGGGTGGCATCACCGACTCAGTGGGCATGAGTTTGAGCTAGCTCTGGGAGATGGTGAAGGACAGGGAAGCTTGGCATGCTGCAGTGCATGAGGTCACAAGGAGTCAGACACAACTGAGCAACCGAACAACAACAGCATGTGGGTCAACCTCTCCATCCAAACATGGGGATGAAGGTGGGTCTGAAATGATAAATGCAAGGTATTTGTGATAAGTGCATGCAGCCTTAATTCTACCATGATAGCCACATGCCAGAGCACTGCCAAATTCAGTCAGTTCAGTCGCTCAGTTGTGTCCGACTCTGCGACCCCATGAATCGCAGCACGCCAGGCCTCCCTGTCCATCACCAACTCCCGGAGTTCACTCAGAATCACGTCCATCGACTCAGTGATGCCATCCAGCCATCTCATCCTCTGTCGTCCCCTTCTCCTCCTGCCCCCGATCCCTCCCAGCATCAGAGTCTTTTCCAATGAGTCAACTCTTCGCATGAGGTGGCCAAAGTACTGGAGTTTCAGCTTTAACATCAGTCCTTCCAAAGAAATCCCAGGGCTGATCTCCTTCAGAATGGACTGGCTGGATCTCCTTGCAGACCAAGGGACTCTCAAGAGTCTTCTCCAACACCACAGTTCAAAAGCATCAATTCTTTGGCGCTCAGCCTTCTTCACAGTCCAACTCTCACATCCATACATGACTACTGGAAAAACCATAGCCTTGACTAGATGGACCTTAGTCAGCAAAGTAATGTCAAGTACTCCGAGTTCTTCAACCCTTACATATTTCTCAGCTGCAAATAGAGAAAATGAATTCTCTGTACACTTTCTGTTTGTTCCCTTCATCTTTTCCATGACTGCATTACAAAACACAAACTGCCCCCAGAAATCCACCTGACTGTCCTTTTATCTTCTTGACTCCTAATTTGGGAGCAACTTTCCCACCTAGAGCTTGGCTTTTTGAAAGGTGATGTTTGTCATTCTCTGTTTTCAAGATCTCCTGGACCATGACTCTGGAAGTCTAGCCTGCCTGTCAAATGTAATGCTTTTGGACATGGATCTTTGCTCTACATCTGTTCAGTGTGAAGAGCCACACATTCCAGAACCTAGGGAATCTGTGCCCGGAAACCCACCTTATAGCCTTGGTGGGTCTATAGTTAATTGCCTTGTGATTGTTGGCCATTTATTCCAACTCTGTGAACTTTGATTTTGTTTTTAATCCTTAAAATTAGCATAATAACACCTACTTTATTTCTCTTGCATAGAACAAAATAAGTCTTTTATAAACCAAAAGTCATTTATAAACCATAATTAGAAAAGGTAATTGTCAAATACAAGTAAGCTTTCCAGATTGTTTTCAGTTTTAATGCAAGCAGGAATAATCATTGCAAGACACTTAACTACAGCTCATTCATAAAATAGCAAAATATTGTCCTTGAGTGGAGTGAAACATCACTGAAGCTCTCAATAGATGGGTCCATCTGTTTGCCTGATGAATTCTTTTGATCAGACAGGAGTTTTCTTCCTAATCATTAAATACCTTCTACTTCTTCTAGATCTTTTATAAATGTCTCAATAATCCAAGCACATATAAAGAAGTAGCTGCTTCTCTTGCTTTTATTCCCTACCAACCACTCAAAATCCAATGGAATGCTTGGGAAGGATATAAAAGTGTTCAGAAGATGCTGGGTTTGAAATGCAACATTTTTCCAAGTAAGCCTGTTCTATTTTTTACTGTATTCCTTTTGTTAACAGCTAGGAACACTTTGCAGGGGTATACTAACAAGGAGACAGCATAAATGCATCTTAAATCTGAGTGTTGTATGCTTACCACAGAATTGTATGTGCTTTGACATCCATCCTTTTCCTCCCATTCTGGTTTCACCATTAGGCCACCCAACCCTCCAACTAATCAGTCTAATCAGTAGGCTCTAGTCAACTAGATATCCCTGAATTTGCCTTGATATGTGATGACTTTAGACTTTGCTCAGCTTGTCTCTGCTGTCTAGAATTCCCTTACCATCCCTTTACTTCTGTAAAATATCTGTTCATCTTTCAACTGTACTTTCCCCCTGCAGCCTTATCTGAATCTCCATCCAGAAATTACTATTCCTTTTTATATGACCTCCACATGGTCTGACATGTCTCCCATGCTTGATGAATGTACTTATAGTCAAATGTTTGTGTCTGTCTTAATTAAATTGCAAGCTCCTTAAGGACACGATCCATGTCTTCTATCTCCTTTATCTCCAATGACTGGACAATTGGGCAAGCTCACTGCTTGTTAAATGAATGAATGAATCAATGTAAGAATAGCGGAAATAGTTCTCAAAAAGAAAACACACAAGAGGAGCCAACTTTAACTGTCTTTTTTCAGCTCAGCCATTTCCCCACATGTAAACTAGAGCCTGCTGGCATCTCTCAGTTCAGTTCAGTTCAGTCCAGTCACTCAGTCGTATCCGACTGTTTGTGACCCCATGAATCGCAGCACACCAGGCCTCCCTGTCCATCACCAACTCCCGGAGTTCACTCAGAATCACGTCCATCGACTCAGTGATGCCATCCAGCCATCTCTTTCTCTGTCGTCCCCTTCTCCTCCTGCCTCCAATCCCTCCCAGCATCAGAGTCTTTTCCAATGAGTCAACTCTTCGCATGAGGTGGCCAAAGTACTGGAGTTTCAGCTTCAGTATCATTCCTTCCAAAGAAATTCCAGGGCTGATCTCCTTCAGAATGGACTGGCTGGATCTCCTGGCAGTCCAAGGGACTCTCAAGAGTCTTCTCCAACACCACAGTTCAAAAGCATCAATTCTTTGGCACTCAGCCTTCTTCGCAGTCCAAATCTCGCATTCATACATGACTACTCGGAAAACCATAGCCTTGACTAGACGGACCTTTGTTGGCAAAGTAACGTCTCTGCTTTTGAATATGCTATCTAGGTTGGTCATAACTTTTCTTCCACTAGTATTTATTTATTTGGCAAGCACTTGTCAGGTACCCAGTTTATAAGAAACTGGAGATTCTGAAATCAAATGTGACATTCTACTCAGGTGTCACTTCTCTTTTGCCAACTCCCTTTCACATTTTCAACTTTGCAACTAAGCCTTTGGTGTTTTACACATCTTTTATGGCAAGTTTCAGCATTACTGATATGCATATGATTTTTTCATTTACATTTCTTTCCTATGTTTTGAATGACAAGACTCTGTTTGGATATCCTGGCACTTCAGACTCATCAGCTTCAAAACTGAGCTCATCTTCCTGCTTCTACCATCCACCATGCTTTTTCTGTTCTCCCTCCCCAGTGAATTATAACATCGGTTCCCAGATGGGAAATTCCTTCTCCCTCACCCTCCACACCCAATCACTCATTTAAAACTCATTATTTTCTTTGTTTCTTTTTTTTTAAATTTAGAAGTATAACTGAATTATAATGTGCTTATTTCTGGTGTACAGCAAAGTGATTCAGTTTGAACATAGACTATATATTTATATATACTTTTCAGATTCTTTTTCATTGTAAGTTATTATAAGATATTGAATACAATTTCCTGTGCTATGCAGTAGGACCTTGTTTATATATTCTATATATAATAGTGTGTGTCTGTTAAAATCTCAGTTTAAGTCAGTTTTTTAAAATATACTTTACACACAATGAAGTACACACATTTTAAATACATTGTTCAATGAGTTTTGATGAACATTTATACCCAGGTAATTATGGCTCCCAGTTAGGATATTAAAACATTTCCATGCTTCCATAAAATTCTCCTATGGCCCATTGTGATGAATCCGTCCCCACTTCCAGGTTCAGGCAACCACTGATCTTCTTTCTCTCATCACTGAATAGTATTTCCTGTTCATAGACTCGTATGGTGTTCAGTCGTTGATGTAAATGTGACTTATTTTACTCAGAAAACTGTTTCTGAGATTCTTCCATGTCATTGCAAGTATCAGTGCTTCATTCCTTTTAAATGCTGAGTGGTATTCCACTGTATGAATCTACAGTATCTCTTTATGCATTCTTTGGCTAATGGACAATTGGATTATTTCTAGTGTTGATAATACAAATAAAAGAGTTATAGACATTTATATCTAGCTATTTTGCAGACATGTTTCATTTTTTTGTGGGAAAATATCTATAAGTGGAATTGCTGCATCGTATGTTGAGTATGCATTTACCTTTGCAAGAAACCGTCAAAGAGTTTTCCAAAATGAATGCACAATTTATATGCCCACCAGTGAATGAGAATTCTGGTTGTTCCACATCTCACCAACATTTGGTATTATCAGTCATTTTAATTTTAGCCATTCTAGTAGGTATATAATGGTGTCTCGTGGTTTCAAACTTGAATTTCCCTGTGACTAATGATGATGAGTATTTAAAAATATTTTTTGTCTATTCCTTTGTTATCTAGTAAAGTGTCTGTTCAACTTTACGTCCCATATTTTTGGGGGTTGTCAGCCTAATTATTGCATTCTGGGAATTATTTAAGCATTCTGAATACAGGATATAAATATATTCTTTCACTTATGGTTTGACATTACAATTTCTTAATCCTGTATTTGAAGAACAGAAATATTTTCCTCCTTTTTTTGTCTCTTCCCTCTTCTCTGCTTCTTTCTTTCCTTCCTTTCTCTGTCTCTCCTTCCCTTCTTTCTTTCTCCCTTCCTTTCTTTTTAATTACTTGGGAATTAAAAGTATAGGATAATTGTTGTTGTTACTCAGTTACTCAGTGTTGTCTGACCCTTTGCCACCCCATGGACCACAGCATGCCAGGCCTCCCTCTCCTTTCCCTATCAGTTCAGTTCAGTTCAGTTCAGTCACTCAGTCGTGTCTGACTCTTTGTGACCCCATGCATCGCAGCATGCCAGGCCTCCCTGTCCATCACTATCTCCCGGAGTTCACTCAGACTCATGTCCATTGAATCAGTGATGCATCCAGCCATCTCATCCTCTGTTGTCCCCTTCTCCTCCTGCCCCCAATCCCTCCCAGCATCAGAGTCTTTTCCAATGAGTCAACTCTTCACATGAGGTGGCCAAAGACTGGAGTTTCAGCTTTAGCATCAGTCCTTCCAAAGAAATCCCAGGGCTGATCTCCTTCAGAATGGACTGGTTGGATCTCCTTGCAGTCCAAGGGACTCTCAAGAGTCTCCTTGACTAGACGGACCTTAGTCGGCAAAGTAATGTCTCTGCTTTTGAATATGCTATCTAGGTTTGTCATAACTTTTCTTCCAAGGAGTAAGCGTCTTTTAATTTCATGGGTGCAGTCACCATCTGCAGTGATTTTGGAGCCCCCAAAAATGAAGTCTGACACTGTTTCCACTGTTTCCCCATCTATTTCCCATGGAGTGCTGGGACCGGATGCCATGATCTTCGTTTTCTGAATGTTGAGCTTTAAGCCAACGTTTCACTGTCCACTTTCACACTTTCCTTTCCCTATGGCTTGCTCAAACTCACGTCCATTGAGTTAGTGGTGCCATCCAACCATCTCATCCTCTCTTGTCCCCTTGTCCTCCTGCTTCAATTTTTCCCAGCATCAGGGTCTTCTTTAATGAGTCAACTCTTCAAATCAGGTGGCCAAAGTATTGGAGCTTCAGCTTCAGCATCAGTCCTTCTAATGAATATTCAGGATTGATTTCCTTTAGGGTTGACTGGTTTGATCTCTTTGAAGTCCAAGGGACTGTCAAGAGTCTTCTTCAACACCACAGGTCAAAAGCATCAATTCTTCAGCATTCAGCCTTCTTTATGGTCCGACTCTCATACCCATACATAGACTACTAGAAAAGCCATATCTTTGACTATATGGACCTTTGTTGGCAAAGTTATGATTCTGCTTTTTAATATGTTGTCTAGGTTTGTCATAGATTTTCTTCCAAGGATCAAATGTCTTTTAATTTCTTGGCTATATTCACCATCTGCAGTGATTTTGGAGCCCAAGAAAATAAACAGGTTAAAATAGGATAATATCCTCATCTAAAAATAAAAATAGCTGATTCCAATATATGCCTTTTAATTCTTTTATATTACCTTTTTATTATCTCATTGCACTGATTAGGACCTCCTATACAATGTTGATTATGAGTGGTAAGAACAGACATTCTTGCTTTTTTCCCAACTTAAGGGGAAATTTTTTTTTCCTCATCATAAAGTGTGATGAGAACTATAGGTTTATTATATATGTCACTTACCATGTTGAAGAAGTTTCTTTCTATTTGTAGTATTTAAAGACTCAATTTTTTTTAATAGAAGCATTGTTCAATTTAAGGACTATATCTATCCCTTTTCAGATTCTTTTCAATTATAGTTTATTATAAGACATTAAATATAGTTTCCTGAGCTATACAGTAGAATAGCAGAACTAGAGGTTCTTTATTAGGAATGAACATTGACTTTTGTCAGGTTTGTTTTTCTGTTAATACATTTATTAAAGTACTATTTTTCTTTATTATAAAGATATTAAGAATTATAGTAATTTATTCTTGAAGATAAACTGACCTTGTAGCCTTGGAATAAACTCCAGTTGGAAGCGATGGTTTTTTTTTTTTTTTTTTTAATATAGCTGGACTCAACTTGCCAATGTTTTGTTAAGGACTTAAAAATCTGTATTAGTGAAGAGGAATTAAAAAGCCTCTTGAGGAAGGTGAAAGAGGAGAGTGAAAAAGCTGGCTTAAAGCTCAACATTCAGAAAACGAAGATCATGGCATCCGGTCCCATCACTTCATGGGAAATAGATGGGGAAACAGTGGAAACAGTGTCAGACTTTATTTTGGGGGCTCCAAAATCACTGCAGATGGTGACTGCAGCCATGAAATTAAGAGACGCCTACACCTTGGAAGGAAAGTTACGACCAACCTAGATAGCATATTCAAAAGTAGAGACATTACTTTGCCAACAAAGTTCTATCTAGTCAAAGCTATGGTTTTTCCAGTAGTCATTATGGATGTGAGAGCTGGACTGTGAAGAAAGCTGAGTGCCGAAGAATTGATGCTTTTGAACTGTGGTGTTGGAGAAGACTCTTGAGAGTCCCTTGGACTGCCATGAGAGCCAACCAGTCTATTCTAAAGGAGATCAGTCTTGTATGTTCTTTGGAAGGAATGATGCTAAAGCTGAAGCTCCAGTACTTTGGCCACCTCATGTGAAGAGCTGACTCATTGGAAAAGACTCTGATGCTAGGAGGGATTGGGGGCAGAAGGAGAAGGGGACGACAGAGGATGAGATGGTTGGATGGAATCACCGACTCGATGGACATGAGTTTGAGTGAACTCTGGGAGTTGGTGATGGACAGGGAGGCCTGGTGTGCTGCAATTCATGGGGTCCCAAATAGTCAGACGTTACTGAGCTACTGAACTGAACTGAACCGACTGATTGATCTCTAGTTGTCTGGTGTTAGACTAAGAAAAGTGCTGGCTTCAAGTAGGTAGTTAATCACTTTTCATTTTACTTTTCCACCTGGAAATGAAAATTAAGGAATCAGAAGTATGAACATTTTTAAGGCTTTTGGTAACATACTACCAAATAGCCCTCCAGAAAAAATATACCAATTATCTTTCCAAAGCAATATATAATAACATATCTTTCCCTATATCTTCCATAACACCAAGAAATGTCATTAAAGTTTTTAAATGAAAATGATCTCATATTAATTTGAATTTCTTTGATCAGCAAAGAGATTACTTTATGTATTTATTGTGGTCATTTGAATTCTTTTGTGAATTGGGTTTTCATACTTTTTATACTTTTTCTCATGAGTATTCCTCCTTTACTTTCTGATTTCAAAGAGCTCTTTATAGATGAAGAATATTAGTCATGTGTAGCAAATATTTTTCCAGCTTGTTTTTTCTCAGGTAAAACCATTAAGAACATAAGTAGAAATAATCTAAAAATACTTAATATGTTGATAAATGGTTTCTACACATAGGGACCCTTTCAAAGTTAGAATTCTAACATTTGTATCCCTGAACACAGGTGTTAATTTTTCTTTGTGAAAATGAAGAATACTGAGCATGTGGTTTGAAAACAGGTATTGAATCCCCTTGTAGAACTCAGCCTCAAATAACTTAAGGAGATAAGATTTAGATTTGATAGCTCTACTGCTAGGTGACCCTTAATCTGGCCAATACTTTTTCAATCTATCTCTCGTCTAAGTCTCACCACCCACCCCAGCCCACTACCCTTCACACCTTATTCAGGCTCTGTGTTTTCAGTAAGTCACAGCCTTCTTCACCCTGCTACCTCCACGAGTGCTGTAAGGCTCAAGGTCCAAGCCCAATTAATGACTCCAAATGGACATGCTAAATGGAAATTTGCTTTCAGGTAGCATTTATACCTTGACACTTGCCCTTGAAGAATGCCCCAGAAGCAGTATGGTATCACTAAAAGAGTGCTGGACTTAGAAAGATTGAGTTTCAACATCATGCTCTTCATTTTACCCTTGTGATCTGGAATAGAAAATTCAGTTTCTATGGGTGTCAGTTTCCTCATTTGTAAAGTGAGGATTGTACTGTCTTGCTCACATTATTGGTTGACTAGGAACATGACATCATGCAATGTGAATGCATTAAAACCATTCTTTAGTGGAATTATAACCACATGGATGGTCTTCTATTCCTTAAGCCTATCAACATCCTTCCTTAATACTCAAAAGGTTGGAAAATGCACATGGATCCAACACCAAACAAAAAGATTTAGAGTCACTCAGAGGTTTCACTAAATTTTAACAGCGTTTATCTGGGTAGAATGGGCTCCCTAGTGGCTCAGTTGGTAAAGAATCTGGAATACATTGATTATAAATAACTCTTGGAGTGATTTTATTTCATCATAGCAAGTACTGATTTCCTGTTGGCTGAGTCTTTTTCAAAGCCTCCACTTGCACATTTATATGAGATTTTCCTAGCTAAGCCAGGCCAAAGGCACAGTAAGAAGCTATCTTTTTGTACTTCTTTTGCTTCTTTCAGATAATTATGAGTAAAGGGCAAGAGAGGGAAACTGACATGGAATTTGAGAGTACTATAACTTACCTGTAAGTACTTATGTACAAATAAGTGCATGGGTTAGTTGGCTAGACCTCAGTCTCTGCTTATGTGAAGTAAGTCATTGGTCTATACGTAGAACTCAAATATTTATATGTTACTTATTATATTGATTGGGGCTTCCCTGGTGACTTGGATGGTAAAGAATCTGCCTGCAATGTGGGAGAACTGGGTTTGATCCCTGGGTTAGGAAGATCCCCTGGAGAAGGGAATGGCTATCCAATACGGTATTCTTGCCTGGAGAATTCCGTGCACAGAGTAGCCTGGTGGGCTACAGTCCATGGCATTGCAAAGAGTCAGGCATGACTGATCAACTAATACTATCATATTGATATTTGAATTCTGTCCCTTGTTTGTCTTGCCTCCTGACACCCTCAGAGATGGAGCATCATAATAACTTATTTCTAAAATTATCTCACCATTCACACATTAGTCCTGAACTGCCTCAGCCAAACTACTTTGGGGTCTACATCTTAAACTGCTCCTGACATCATTACTCATTGCCTCATTCAATTCTCATCCTTGATGAGCACTTTCTTTTTCTTCTTTCCTATGGTGAAGTCCTTGCCTCTCTCTCTCTCTGCTGTCTCAGCAGCCCTGAGTAAATGCATGGTCTTAGTGTCCCAGGCCCCAGACCCATGTGAATGTAAGTCCTGTGGTCACCACTCCCACTAGGTTCACACCAACATTCCAGTAGTAACTGAGTATAAGCTCATGTGTGAAAGAGGTGCATTTTCTATTTCAGTTGTGAGATAGAAATAGAAATAGAAAATGTATAACATAAAAGTTAAATGTACAAATATTTAACTGGGTTGAAGATAGTTATTTAAAAAACACACCCAAGTAACTATTCCCTGATTGAATATATGAAAAATTGCTAATCATGTATGGATGTAAGAGTTGGACCATTAAGAAGGCTGAGGGGTGAAGAATTGATGCTTTTTTAACTGTGGTGCTGGAGAAGACTTTTCAGAGTCTCTTGGGCAGCGAGGAGATCATGCCAGTCAATCCTAAAGGAAATCAACCCTGAATATTCATTGGAAGGACTAATGCTGAAGCTCCAATACTCTGGTCACCTGATGCAAAAAGCCAGCTCATTGAAAAAGACCCTGATATTGGGAAAGATTGGAGGCAAAAGGAGAAGCAGGCAGCAGAGGATGAGATGGTTGGATGGCATCACTAACTCAATGGACATGAGTTTGAGTAAACTCAGTGAGATAATGAAGGACAGGGAAGCCTGGCATGCAGTAGCTCATGGGATCACAAAGAGTTGGATCCAATTTAGTGGCTGAAGAACCTCACCGAGGGAGTCTCTTCATGTGGTCCTTCCCATCGCAGTCCAATTTGCCTTATAGGATGGAACCACTAGCCACGCTGTTATGACAGTTTTCTTGCTTTTACTTAGAGCTTACATTGGGGGAATCCAGTAAGTGTTTTCTGAAAAGCTCCAGATAGTATATATTTTAAGATTTGGTGACCATTTATGATCTCTGTCTCATGTTTTTTTTTTTCCCTCTTTGTTCTTCTTCAGTTCTTTAACAAATCTTTCAAAATGTGAAAATTGCTCATAGCTCACAGGATATAGGTCAGACTTGGCCTGTGGCTGTAGTTTGTTTTTGGGTTTAGATCCTAACATAATACTGACTTTTTTTTTTTTTTTACTATTTATTTATTTTATGTATATGAAATAAAGATGGAATTTTCTTTCCAACATCATTCTTATAGTATTTATCCATACTATTGCATGAAGCTCTAGTTCATTCATTGTCATTGAGCTATAGCATTTTGTGTCTGATTTATCTTTTTTTTTTTTTTTACCTACTCTACAATGTATATTTGGTTGTTTCAAAGTTTTACATTCACAAAAAGTATAACTATGAACATTTTTATATGTACCCTGAGGCATCTGTGTAAATTCGTCTGGGGTATATACTTTGGTACAAAATGTCTTGAGTCTACGGTCCGCTTTAATAAAGCCTGTCTTCCAGTAGAGTTGTAAATATTTTCCCTCTCACATGTAGTGTATTGGCGTTTCCATTGATCCACATCCGTAGCAGCACTTGGTATTGACAAAGCTTTTTAATTTTTGTCAATCTGTTTCCAATTTCCCAAATTGTCAATTGCATTTTTTTTTTTTTAGATTTCCATGAATGCTACTGACTTTAAGCACATTTTTCCTGTGTGCATCAGTGATTTGCATTTTCTATTTTGGTATGTATTAATAACTAATGAAGTCCTTTGCCTTATTTTTCTTGGGTAGGAAGCCTTTTTCATTTTGATTTGTAGACATTTTAAAATATATATTCTAGATAATAGATTCTGGTTTTATGCATTTACAACAGGTTTTGCCTGTTTGTGGTTCTTTTTTTTTTTTTTTTTGTTCACTGTTTGTGGTACCTTTTGATAAACCTAAGTATTCAATTATAATGCGGTTGAATGTAGTAAGATTTCCCTTTATGATGACTCCTTTCTAAATTTTGGTGTTGTTGTTTGTTTGTTTTTTTTAGGTAGAAATGGCTAAGTTTTGAAAGCATGTGTTAGCTAAAAAGCTTAGTTGCATATCCTATGTAAAAGGAGCAGGAAAACTACTTTCTCTGTGATTATATCCCTTGTGCCTTTGTAACCATGAACTTGTCTCTTGCCCATCACAGCACCACTCATGTCTTCCAAGGCCTGATGGCCCCTGAAGGAATTCTCACACTCCTCAGCTGATGACTCTCTGTGTCTTTGTCCCTCTGTGTCTATCCTTCCTTACTAAATTTCTCCTAGTAATCTGTTGGTTGTTTACATGAATCTTCACATTGTACCTGAAAAATCTACATTTGGAATTTTTGGACCTGCTAATCATTTTTATCTTCTCTCCTTTTTTACATCCTGGCTTCCAAATCTAATGGACTTCTTCTTTCTCTGAGTTTGAAAATACTGATCAATAATGCATCATTCCTCTCTCTTGGCTTCTAGTATTGCCTGATTTTTCTCCTATCTTCTTACTAGTTTATCTGACAAATTATATACCAGTGGTTCTTTACATTTTGGGGGATTCCTGAACTTCTTTAGAGGTGTACTGATTCTCTTCCCTTGAAAAATACATAACTGTAAATAAATACTATTTTTCATAACACTTCAGAGAGTATGCTTCCATTATAAAACTTGGTCTAGTAATAAGAGGGAAAGGGGTAGGGCACAACTCTTAAAAGAATGATATAACTCAAGGACACAACATAAACCAATTAAAAACAAACTGGACCAAGAAGGCAGATAAGACTAGACCTTGCACCTCAACCAGCAAGCTAAATGACACACCCAGGGGCATCATGACAATTCCAAGACACTGTCAAAAGACCAAGGAATGGGCAATGACCCAATTCCTGGAAATTTCCACTCTTTCCCCAAAATAGATGGAATAATGCTCCCACTCATTAGCATATGAAATTACCCAGCCCATAAAAACTGATCACACCACATTTCGAGACCTCCAGACTTGCCCTCTGTGATGGCCCACATTCTGTCTGTGGAATGTGCTTTTCTCTGAATCTGAACAAATCAACTTCTTACATATCATTTGTCTCTCACTGAATTCTTTCTGCGATGAGACATCAAGAACCTGAGCTTCTTTAGGTCCTGAAACCAGGTATTGTGTGCTTTGGCTGGGTCAGAGCAAGAATACATAGAAACTATGCAAAAAAGAGCTTAATGACCCAGATAACCATGATCACTCACCTTGAGTCAGACATCCTGGAGTCCAAAGTTAGGTGGGCCTTTAGGAAGCATTACTATTAACAAAGTTAGTGGGGATAGTGGAACTACAGCGGAGCTATTTAAAATCCTAAAATATGATGCTGTTAAAGTAAATGCATTCAATATGCCAGCAAATATGGAAAACTCAACGGTGGCCACAGGACTGGTAAAGATCAGTTGTCATTCTAAACCCAAAGAAAGGCAATGCCAAGGAATGTTCAAACTACCACATGATTCCATTCATTTCACATGCTAGAAAAGTAATGCTCAAAATTCTCCAAGCTAGGCTTCAACAGTACATGAACCATGAACTTCCAGATGTTCAAGCTGGATTTAGAAAAGGCAGAGGAACCAGAGATCAAATTGCCAACATCCATTGGATCATTGAAAAAACACGAGAGTTCCAGAAAAATATCTATTTCTGCTTTATTGACTACACTGAAGCTTTGACTGTGTGGATCACAGTAAACTATGGAAAATTCTTAAAGAGATGGAAGTACCAGACCACCTGACCTGCCTCCTGAGAAACCTGCATGCAGGTGAAGAAGCAACATTGAGAACTGGACGTGGATCAACAGACTGGTTCCAAATTGGGAAAGGAGAGCATCAAGGCTGTATTTTGTCCTCTTGCTTCTTTAACTTCTATGCAGAGTACATCATAGGAAATGCCAGGCTGAATGAAGCACAAGTTGGAATTAAGATTGTCGGGGGAAACATCAATAACCACAGATATGCACATGACACCACCCTTATGGCAGAAAATGAAGAACTAAAGAGCCTCTTGATGAAAGAGAAAGAGAGTGAAAAAGTTGGCTTAAAACTCAAGATTCAGAAAACTAAGATCATGGCATCCAATCCCATCACTTCATGGCAAATAGATGGGAAAACAATGGAAACAATGAGAGACTTTATATTTTGGGGTTCCCAAATCACTGCAGATGGTGACTGCAGCCATGAAATGAAAAGACGCTTGCTTCTTAGAAGAAAAGCTATGACCAACCTAGACAGCATACTAAAAAGCAGAGACATTACCTTGCCAACAAAGGTCCATCTAGTCAAAGCTATGATTTTCCCAGTAGTCAAGTATGGATGTGAGAGTTGAATTATAATGAAAGCTGAGCACTGAAGAATTGATGCTTTTGAACTGTGGTGTTGGAGAAGACTCTTGAGAGTCCCTTGGACTGGAGGGAGATCTAACTAGTCAATCCTAAAGAAAATCAGTCCTGAATATTCATTGGAAGGACTGATGCTGAAGCTGAAACTCCAATACTTTGACTACCTGATGTGAAGAACTGACTCATTGGAAAAGACCATGATGCTGGGAAAGACTGAAGAGAGGAGGAGAAGGTGATGACAGGATATGGTTGGATGGCATCACTGACTCAATGGACATGAGTTTGAGTAAACTCAGGGAGTTGGTGATGGACAGGGAGGCCTGGTGTGCTGCAGTCCATTGGGTCAAAAAGAGTTGGACGTGACTGTGTTACTGAACTGAAGTGAGTCCCAGCCATGTGGATTCAAGTCCCAAAGTGGGTTTTGGTTGGATTTGAGTCCCAGTATATGGTTCAAGTCCCAATCTAAGGTAAACTGTTTCAGTCCTGTTTTATAAAAAGTGAAGGAAATTTAAATAATCTTACTGGCTTTATTCAGTAATTGCTAAGTTGGGCAGCCTTTCACCGAGCAGACAGAAAGGACCTCTGAGGAGATGTACAAAATGGAAGACTTCTATAGGCAAAAGGGAAGAGGGCAAGGAAGTTATGCAGGAAAAGGCAGATCTGTTGAGGCAAGGTCACCTTCCTTTAAGCGTGGCAGGACTCTATCAGGCAGATGGCTTCTCTAGTCCTGATCGGGTAATTCCTGATTGACTGGTTTAAGATGCCATTCCTGGGAAATGCCAAAACTTAAGATAAAATTAGATGACTTGGGAATTATTAGAAATTTTCTCCATTTGGAGCCTGTGTTCTTCTTTTCAACAATTCCCCCATACTTTGATTAGACTTTCAGTTTGAGAGATGTGATCATTCCTGCCACTGCTCTCAAATTCGTCACAGTTTTTGCTGATCCTTTGTGTGGTATTCATAATTTACAACTTCATTTTTCAAGTGGGTCCATCTATTCACAGCTGTTCTGATGTTCCAGTCTTATGGAGGTCATTTCCTTGGTGGTTAGTGGCTGTGAACGTGCATTTAAAATCTTTGAGAAAATACAGCGCACCAGGGAGACTGTTATTATTATAAGCAGGACGATCCCCAGTGTCTGGAGTGTACTTTGGAACCATGGACCTTAAGACCCAAATCAATCAGAATCAAATAATTCAAAGAAAGATCCCACCGAAGGACTCATTTTTAATTTTTTTTATTTTTAAAGTCAAGTGGCTTGTTCAGTGAGTTTATGTAGGTGTGTTTTAAATTCCCCTGAAGTGTTCTTTCAGGCACAAGTGGTGTTGACCACAGCATAGACACCTCCTTGCACACCTGAAAGATAATCAAGTGTTATTCCTATTATCAAGAACAACCTTGAGAAGCGAATCTAAGGATTTTTGTTTGACAGTTACTTCTTTTGCAGTAGATTCCATAATACTTTCAAGGGTTAAGGACACGTTCTTGATCATAGCTTCAATTGTACTCTCTCCCAAGCATGGAAGTAGGGATCTGCCAAAGGAAGAAAATTTTAATTATGAACTTTTCCTGTAGATTCTTTTTAACTTTATGATGTGGAATTGTATCTCAGTTTAATTGTGAACAGTTAGGAGCACACTTAGATAACCTAAGAGACATTGTCTATCTAGGCATTTATGGATCTAAGAAGAATGATAATCACAGCAAAGATAAATCCTATAGGGGCCAGACCACTCCTACTAAGATAGCACCATTACTGGATTCATTCACAGGAATTGTTGCGTTTACCCATTCAAGCCAGCAAGTGGTTAGGTTTTCAGCACACTCAGGAAGTAAATCTCCCAGCCTAAAATGAAAACATTTTGGGAATACCTTGGCAGTCCAGTGGTTAGGACTCCATGTTTTCACATCCGAAAGCCTGGGCTCAATCCTTGGTTGGGGAACTAAGATGCCACCAGCTGTGTGGGACAGCCAAAAAAAAAAAAAAAAAAGTTATAAATTCCTTGCAAAGATGAGATCTATTTGTGATGAGGGGCAAATCTGATTTAGATAATCATAGAATGAAGACATACAAATGGTACTACTATTTGTGCAGGTCTTTGTGTCTAATTGGGCAGGTACAATTAAAACCAGAGAAAGGTAAACTCAAGGCTCTGGACATTTTACACATAAAAGTCACTCTGTAAGTGACGCCCAAGAACGGTTGATTGTAGTTGACAGGGACATTGGGCATAGAAGAGAACTGGTCACAGAGCAGATCAGGGGCCTCTAACACCATGGGCAAATCAGTTTTCTATGACAAATCTAGAAGTCTGAAAATTTACCTTCCTCGGCAATGGTTTGGGGCATGATGGCATTATCTTTCCTGGCCAATGCCAGAGTGAAACAGAGGAGGAAAAGAAGAAAGAGTTTCATGTTTAGTTAAAGTATGAAGACAATCTGTTGTCTTGGCGCAACCAATAATGCCTCAATGTTGGCTACTTCCTTTCCTAATCAGTTGGATTTGGAGGTCTCCAGTGTATTCACAGGAGCAGATTACAAATGGAGCCTTTTTCAGCTGTGAGAAAAGTGCCCAAAGCTCAAGGCTTTTTAGTTTTGCAGCAGTGCTGGTGGTCAAGAGCACATGTTAAGTCCCTTTCTATGGATCTCACTCTGGTTTTGCAAAACCATCAGAGTCAAACAAAAAGTATCTGAAAATGACAAGACTTAAAATGTCCATTGTTCCAAGGCAAACCATTCAATATCACAGTAATCCAAGTCTATGCCCCAACCAGTAACGCTGAAAAAACTGAAGTTGAACGGTTCTATGGAAGACCTACAAGACCTTTTAGAACTAACACCCAAAAAAGATGTCCTTTTCATTATAGGGGACTGGAATGCAAAAGTAGAAAGTCAAGAAACACCTGGAGTAACAGGCAAATTTGGCCTTGGAATGTGGAATAAAGCAGGGCAAAGACTTATAGAGTTTTGCCAAGAAAATGCACTGGTCATAGCAAACACCCTCTTCCAACAACACAAGAGAAGATTCTACACATGGACATCACCAGACTGTCAACACTGAAATCAGATTGATTATATTCTTTGCAGCCAAAGATAAAGAAGCTCTATAGTCAACAAAAACAAGACCAGGAGCTGACTGTGGCTCAGATCATGATCTCCTTATTACCAAATTCATATGTAAATTGAAGAAAGTAGGGAAAACCACTAGACCATTCAGGTATGACTTAAATCAAATCCCTTATGATTATACAGTGTAAGTGAGAAGTAGATTTAAAGGACTAGATCTGATAGATAGAGTGCCTGATGAACTATGGAATGAGGTTCGTGACATTGTACAGGAGACAGAGATCAAGACCATCCCCATGGAAAAGAAATGCAAAAAAGTAAAATGGCTGTCTGGGGAGGCCTTACAAATAGCTGTGAAAAGAAGAGAGGCAAAAAGCAAAGGAGAAAAGGAAAGATATAAGCATCTGAATGCAGAGTTCCAGAGAATAACAAGAAGAGATAAGAAAGCCTTCTTCAGCGATCAATGCAAAGAAATAGAGGGAACGAACAGAATGGGAAAGACTAGAGATCTCTTCAAGAAAATTAGAGATACAAAGGGAACATTTCATGCAAAGATGGGCTTGATAAAGGACAGAAATGGTCTGGACCTAACAGAAGCAGAAGATATTAAGAAGAGATGGCAAGAATACACAGAAGATCTGTACAAAAAAGATCTTCATGACCCAGATAATCACGCTGGTGTGATCACTCACCTAGAGCCAGACATCCTGGAATGTGAAGTCAAGTGGGCCTTAGAAAGCATCACTACGAACAAAGCTAGTGGAGGTGATGGCATTCCAGTTGAGCTATTTCAAATCCTGAAAGATGATGCTGTGAAAGTGCGGCACTCAACATGCCAGCAAATTTGGAAAACTCAGCAGTGGCCACAGGACTGGAAAAGGTCGATTTTCATTCCAATTCCAAAGAAAGGCAATGCCAAAGAATGCTCAAACTACCGCAAAATTCACTCATCTCACATGCTAGTAAAGTAATGCTCAAAATTCTCCAAGCCACATTTCAGCAATACGTGAACCGTGAACTTCCTGATGTTCAAGCTGGTTTTAGAAAAGGCAGAGGAACCAGAGATCAAAATGCCAACATCCGCTGGATCATGGAAAAAGCAAGAGAGTTCCAGAAAAACATCTATTTCTGCTTTATTGACTTTGCCAATGCCTTTGACTAGATCACAAGAAACTGTGGAAAATTCTGAGAGAGATGGGAATACCAGACCACCTGACCTGCCTCTTGAGAAATCTGTATGCAGGTCAGAAAGCAACAGTTAGAACTGGACATGGAACAACAGGCTGATTCTAAATAGGAAAAGGAGTACGTCAAGGCTGTATACTGTCACCCTGCTTATTTAACTTATATGCAGAGAACATCATGAGAAACGCTGGGCTGGAAGAAACACAAGCTAGAATCAAGATTGCCGGGAGAAATATCAATAACCTGAGATATGCAGATGACATCACCCTTATGGCAGAAAGTGAAGAGGAACTAAAAAGCCTCTTGAAGAAAGTGAAAGAAGAGAGTGAAAAAGTTGGCTTAAAGCTCAACATTCAGAAAACGAAGATCATGGCATCTGGTCCCATCACTTCATCAGAAATCGATGGGGAAACAGTGGGAACAGTGTCAGACTTTATTTTGGAGAGCTCCAAAATCACTGCCAATGGTGATTGCAGCCATGAAATTAAAAGACACTCCTTGGAAGGAAAGTTATGACCAACCTAGATAGCATATTCAAAAACAGAGACATTACTTTGCCAACAAAGGTCCGTCTAGTCAAGGCTATGGTTTTTCCTGTGGTCAAGTATGGATGTGAGTTTGGACTGTGAAGAAGGCTGAGTGCCAAAGAATTTATGTTTTTGAACTGTAGTGTTGGAGAAGACTCTGATAGTCCCTTGGACTGCAAGGAGATCCAGCCAGTCCATTCCGAAGATCACCCCTGGGATTTCTTTGGAAGGAATGATGCTAAAGCTGAAGCTCCAGTACTTTGACCACCTCATGCGAAGAGTTGGCTCATTGGAAAAGACTCTGATGCCAGGAGGGATTGGGGGCAGGAGGAGAAGGGGACGACAGAGGATGAGATGGCTGGATGGCATCACGGACTCGATGGATGTGAGTCTGAGTGAACCCGGGATTTGGTAATGGACTGGGAGGCCTGGCATGCTGCGATTCATGGGGTTGAGTGACTAAACTGGACTGAACTGAAGATTTAATGAGGTCTTATTTGATTAAAAAATATAGTAATTTCTGTGACACACATTTTAACATAATAACTGGAATATATGACTAACAACATTATACCAGGGCATAGTAGATTGCCAGAAATTTCATACAATATCTGGGACACTTATACAAAGACAAATACAGGATAAAGAAGGCTTAGTATTACTACTTATTTAACAATGCTTTCCATGTCATGTGATTTAATGTAACAGATAAGCTTAATTAGTTTAACATCTGTCTTTTTATAACAGCAGAGAGAACAAATCTTTTGAGATGTTCCAGGGACCCATTGGAAAATTCCAAAGTTAATTTAAGCTCAAAAGACTTCACTTAGAATCTGAACTGGGGAAGTTTGTCAAAAATTTTAACATTTTTTAAAAACACTTGGTCAAATGAATTCATAGGTTCCTGTGAAACAAAATGAAGTTATCCATTCGAACATCATGACAATTAAAGCTATGGCAGCTGCTGCTGATGCTAAGTTGCGTCAGTTGTGTTGACTCTGTGGGACCCCATAGACGGCAGCCCACCAGGCTCCTCTGTCCCTGGGATTCTCCAGGCAAGAACACTGGAGTGGGTTGCCATCTCCTTCTCCAATGTATGAAAGTGAAAAGTGAAAAGTGAAAGTGAAATCACTCAGTAGTGTCCAACTCTTAGCGATCCCAGGGACTGCATCCTACCAGGCTCCTCCTCCCATGGGATTTTTCAGGCAAGAGTACTGGAGTGTGTTGTCTTTGCCTTCTCCAAAAGCTACAGCAGACAAATAAAAAAACTAAACAGCTGTGAATCCTCCTCCCTACTCCTACCAAAAAACCTTAGCTCTCTTAGTAGAAGAGATTTAGTTTTCTTAATTAATCAAAAACCTGATAAACACAACATGAAACCTAAAAAAATTTGATAAAACGCAGAATGTTTTCTAGACAGGTTAGTTTACAGGGTTAAGAAAAACCTTTCATAATCTCATATTAAGAGCAGAACAATAATCCAAAACAACTTTTGTTTTTCTAACAGATAGAAAATCAATTCTAATTTTGCACCAATGTATTTTTATATCAATATTCATATTTTTTTAACTTAAATTTATTCCAGTCTTAGCCAGCTTGACCACACACAACATTCTTTTCCTAAAATTCCTTTTCTTCAAATCCTCTAAAATTTTGTCCTATTTTCTTTTCTCTTTCTCATTTTAGAATAATCATTTTACTGACCTTATCTACTTTCAATCTTATTATTTCTGGTAGCTCTGAAAGTGAAAGTGTTAGATGCTCAGTCTTGTCTCACTCTTTTGTGGTCCCATGGACTGTAGCCTGCCAGGCTCCTCTGTTCATGGGATTATCCTAGCAAGAATATTGGAGTAGGTTGCCATTTTCTCCTCTAGGGGATATTCTTGGCCAAGGAATGGACCCTGAGTCTCCTGCACCTCCTGCATTGCTGGCAGACTCTTTACTGCTGAGCCACCAGGGAAACCCTTATAAAAGAATGAGTGTGAAGGTATTAGTCGCTCAGTCATGTCCGACTCTGCAACCCCACAGACGGTAGCCCGCCAGGCTCTTCTGTCCATGGGATTCTCCAGGCAAGAGTACTGGAGTGGGTTGCCATTCCTTTCTCCAGGGAATCTTACCGACGCAGGAAATGAACCCAGATATCCTCATTGCAGGCAGATTCTTTACTGTCTGAGCCACCAGGAACTCTTATAAAAGAATGCTGTGGCTGCTCAGTTGCCGAATCCTGTCTGACTCTTTGCAACCCCATGGACTGCAGCACACCAGGCCTCCCTGTCCCTCACCATTTCCTGAAGTTTGCCCCAGTTCATGTCCATTGCTTTGGTGATGCCGTCTATTTTTCTCATCCTCTGATGTCCTCTTTCCCTTCTGCCTTCAGTTCAGTTCAGTTCAGTCATTCAATCATGTCTGACTCTTTGCGACGCCATGGACTGCAGCACACCAGGCCTCCCTGTCCATCACCAACTCCCAGAGCTTACTCAAACTCGTATTCATTGAGTTGGTGATGCCATCCAACCATCTCAACCTCTGTGATCCCCTTTTCCTTCTGCCTACAGTCTTTCCCAGCATCACGGTCTTTTCCATGAATCAGCTCTTCGCATCAGGTGGCCAAAGTATTGGAGTTTCAGCTTCAGCATCAGTCCTTCCAACGAATATTCAGAACTAATTTCCTTTAGGATTGATTGGTTGGATCTCTCTGCAGTCCAAGGGACTCTCAAGAGTCTTCTCCAACACCACAGTTCAAAAGCATCAATTCTTCAGCCCTCAGCATTCTTTATAATTCAACTCTCACATCCATACATGACTACTGGGAAAATCATAGCTTTGACTAGATGGACCTTTGTTGGCAAGGTAATACCTCTGCTTTTTAATATGCTGTCTATGTTGGTCATAGCTTTTCTTCTAAGAAGCAAGCGTCTTTTCATTTCATGGCTGCAGTCACCATCTGCAGTGATTTTGGAGCCCAAAAATATAAAAGCTTTCACTGTTTCCATTGTTTTCCCATTTGCCATGAAGTGATGGGATTGGATGCCATGATCTTCGTTTTCTGAATGTTGAGTTTTAAGCCAACTTTTTCACTCTCCTCTTTCATCAAGAAGCTCTTTAGTTCTTCATTTTCTGCCATAAGGGTGGTGTCATCTGTGTATCTGAGGTTATTGATGTTTCCCCCGGCAATCTTAATTCCAGCTTGTGCTTCATCCTGGCATTTCGCATGATGTACTCTGCATAGAAGTTAAATAAGCAGGGTGACAATATACAGCCTTTTCCATTTGGATCCAGTCTGTTCCATGTCCATTTCTAACTGTTGCTTCTTGACCTGCCTATAGATTTCTCAGGAGGCAGGTCAGGTAGTCTGGTATTCCCATCTCTTTCAGAATTTTCCATAGTTTATTGTGATCCAGACAGTCAAAGGCTTTGACATAGTCAATAAAGCAAAAGTAGATGTTTTTCTGGAAATTTCGTGTTTTTTCGATGATCCAATGGATGTTGCCAATTTGATCACTGGTTCCTCTGCCTTTTCTAAATCCAGCTTGAACATCTGGATGTTTACAGTTCACATACTGTTGAAGCCTGGCTTGGAGAATTTTGAGCATTACTTTGCTAGTGTGTGAGATGAGTACAATTGTGTGGTTGTTTGAGCATTCTTTGGCATTGCCTTTCTTCGATTGAAATGTAAACTGACCTTTTCCAGACCGGTGGCCACTGCTGAGTTTTCCAAACTTGACGGCATATAGAGTGCATCACTTTAACAGCATTATCTTTTAGGATTTGAAATAGCTCAACTGGAATTCCATCACCTCCACTAGCTTTGTTCATAGTGATGCTTCCTAAGGCCCACTTTACTTCACTTTCTGCCCTCAATCCTTCCCAACATCAGGAACTTTTCTAATATCTCTATCTAAATCACATTTCTGATGGATGGAATAAGTTAAGTTTACCTGGTCCAATATCTGAAACTTTTTATTACTATTTGTGGAGAAGACACTTTGAGAGTTTTCACTTCCCTAAATTCTAAATAACTTCCCCCTCACCTTTTTTTTTTTTTTTTTTGCCTTCTGATAAGAATCATTTCCCTAGAGAAGTGGGAGCAAAGAAGTGGCCTAGATAATAGTTCCTGAGGAAGACCAGTTAGAACAATTATATCTCAAAGCACAGGGGAAGGATGCTAGTACCTACAAGAAGGACTTTTGTTTCTTGAGGCCAGAATTTTTATACTTACTAAGCCTTTTGAGATAAAATGAATTGGTAAGGTTTCTGGATTGGCAAAAGTATTGTTGGACTTAGAATTGTTTCTGAAGCTGCACCCATTATGCTGTATGACGTTTCAATTTGCAAGACAAAGACTGCTATTTCTAATTTCTCAGTCAATTGGGCTGCAATCTGATTGCTACTGGGGGCTTCCCAGGCAGAGCTAGTGGTAAAGAACCTGCCTGCCAACGCAAGAGACATGAAAGATGAGGGTTCGATTCCTGAGTAGGGACAATCCCCTGGAGGAGGGCATGGCAATCCACTCCAGCATTCTTGCCTAGAGACTCCCATGGACAGTGGAGCCTGGCAGGCTATGGTCCATAGGGTCACAATGATACTGAAGCGACTTAGCACACACTCAGGCTGATTGGTATTGAGGTTGACACACCCATCCAACTATATTATACTCAGTATGCTTTTTTATATCAGGAAGATGATCTTTGACTAAAATAGAAATCAAAAGAATTCTTATGTTCTAGATTGAGAGCTTTGTCTTGTGGATATTTCAGTTGATCTTTTCCACAAAGGCCTCAGAAGGTTTTTCCTTCCCTCTGGGTACATAGTTTCATTTTAGGTTAAGGAGGGATCACAACCTCCCCGCCCCCCCCCCCCAAAAAAAAAAATTCCCATCAGGCTCTGCATATCAG
The DNA here is from genome assembly GCF_001704415.2 of Capra hircus. Lineage (NCBI taxonomy): Eukaryota > Metazoa > Chordata > Mammalia > Artiodactyla > Bovidae > Capra > Capra hircus. Next base: position 11,443,576 of record NC_030828.1, on the reverse strand, counting down.
CTTCTAACTCGGCCAATTTCTACCCATAGAATTAATAAAAAACAAAACAAAGCCCTTTAAATATCTTGTCAAATTTCAGCTGGGACAAATAGTAAATAATTCTGCAATTTTTGAATGAATCTCTTTGGATTTAAGAGACATCCCCAGAGTGGGTGCAAAAGATATTACCCTCCCAAGATTCAGAGCCATTCATCAAAACAGCCGAAAGAAAAAGGAAAAAACCTTAGATAATTTTCCTGATGGCTGGCATCAGTTTGGTAGGGCCCAGCTGCAAATGGGGTGAGACTCAGATTTCTGTCTGGCCATATATTGGGGCCCCTAACCTGATGATTAGAGAGCCGAGTTCTCAGGACTCCAAGCAAGATGAACAGAAAGGTAACTTCTGTCCCCTGGGAGACTAAAGATCGGTAACCAGTGGGTCTGGATTTGAAAAGGAAAGGACAATGTGAAATTTTATTTTTCTCTCTCTACCAAGCATCACAGACTGAGATTCTGGAGAGCAGACTTTTGTAAAAATTTCTACACTTCACTGGTTTCTGCCAGTTTTCCCAGGATCCCATCTGCAGGCTCCGAGGAGTGTTTGAAGTAGAGAGTGTAGCTCCAGGGTCTACCAGAATTTGGCAAGTTTTCATAATTTTGATTTAAATATCCCATGGCTGCTTAAGGGAATAGCATGGCTTTTTTTTTTTTTTTTTTTCCAGAAAATGCTTCAGAGTCCCATAAACCCTGGGGGTGGTCACAAATGGGAGCCCTCCTTTGAAGGTAGATATGGGTGGGGTAAGATAGATATGGATGTGTGTGTGTAAGGTCAGCAACTTGGTCTGAATTGGCTAGTGGTCTGTAACTAAGTAGATCCCTTTGAATCAGTAATTGAATCTTTTAGTTGTATTTCTAATCACCAAAGTGCTGATGTAGCAAACTGGCTGATAGATGCTTTACAGTGACGACGGGCCCCATTGGCAAAATATTCAGGTCAAGAAAAATAAATGTGATGTCTCGGGCAACAGCACCAACCTACACACTACACTGATTTTTCATCCTCTTCTGTTTGGACATAATAGACATTTTTCTGTCTATTTATACAGAGTATCTTAAACTTTTACTTATAAAACCAATCTATCTCAGTTCCTTTTCAAATATTATATCTTAGGTTATTCAAAGAAGCATGTTTTGTAGGGGAACAATTTTAGTCAGATGCAGAGTTACCATTCACTCAGCCCCTCATTCATTTACCCTTGTAGCAAATTATTTACTCAAATTATCAATATTTATATATAATATGACTATTCATTAACTCATGGTAAAAACTTTGTCAAAAATCTCAAGATTAAATGTATATAGAAAAACTGCAAGAAAATTTAAACAAAGACCATGATACAATAAATTTTCCTGGGATCATGAAATCTTGAGAACCAGTAAATGGAATTTCTCTGCAAAACCAGTGTTATGGCTTACAGACTTCTTTCTAATCTATCTGCTTTTATGTTATCTGAGACTTTAAATTTTGTTGCAGAGATTTTTCTCCTGGAGAATTGTGAGAAAGCAGCAAGAGGAGGCCTGAGAAGTTTCTGGCAGCGGTGCAGGGTTTAGATTATAAACCCGAGGAAGGCTGGATGCTTTCTGTAGAAATAGACTGTTAAGAACTTTGTCAAAGAATGAACTCTTACTGTAACCCACACCTCATTTGTCACCCTGATGGGCTGAGGAAAAGTGACATTTACAAACTGAGAATGAAAGCACATCCATTTCGCCAGTCTGACACCCTGATATAATAACTATTTACCTTGAGAAAGAGGCACTGAGATTTCCGATTCTTGTGAATCTTCTCACTTTGGCACTTATTTTCTCACTCTGTCAAACAGCCCCAGATTAATGGAACAATTTGTTCAACAAATCATATTAGTAGAATGCACAGAGGGTAAAGAGAGAGAGGCGGGGGAGCAGAAAATTTTTACTCATTCATAGCAGTGGTATCTCTGCAAATAAAAATGTAGTTATGCCTGACATTTACAGAGGGACAATGTGAAAGGGAAAGAGTGTAATGACTTTGGGCAGTGGAGAGATCATTTGGTAAGAACAGCCGTGCTCTAAGGGGAATAAGATAAAGTTACACATAGCATCCAGGTTGAGCTTCCTCCTAGAACATATTGGTCAAATACAGCAGGATCTGCCTGTGTCAAAAATATATAAATTTCGTTAAAATTAAGCACCTCAAGCTTTCTATGCTATGCAAATGTGCTTCATTCCAGCCCATGCTTGTGAAGTTGCAAAGAGTTCTAGGAACATCATGTTACAAAGAAGGTTCAATACCTTGGAACAGACCATAGGTACAGGGATCTCACAATTGCTTCATGTGATTTGGACTGAGATTGTTAACTCTGAAAGGCCTTCAATTCACATTTCAAAGGCAAAAAATAAAATTAGAATAATTGATAGAGATTCTGCAGTTCATTTGTTTCATGCCTTTATGCCACAAGTCTGAATGGTATTTAGGAAATAGCTGATAAATATTGGCTACAACAAATACGCTTATATACTGCCTATTCCCTTCTTTTGCGCACATACAAAATAAATGATAGCATATTTTCCCACTAACTTTCAAAGGACACTCACAGTTGGCTGTGATGTTCATTTATTTGAATTAGGGTTGTCCCACTGCTATTGTATCTTGTAGCCACAACAGAAATTGACACTCACTCGTCTCTGTTTCTGTATACTGCGGCCTTGGGTGTCAAGGGAAAATATCGCTCTGCGTTTTTGCTCCTTTGATTTCTCTTCCCTTCCTCCGTTCTTTTTTCCTTTTTCTTCTTTCTCTTTCTTTAAGGTTCTTGACAAATTTTTGAGCCACATGAGAGATCTCAACACCTCTTGACACAAAATTAGTTCCGGAAACTCCTAATTAACCTGGAAAAAAAATGTTTTCTCTTTCCTGTGTTGGAAGTTTCGATGGACAAATGTTCTTTTTTTAATCCTGGGTTTATGCTAGAAAAATTTCAGTGTAAAAATGACCTGTTCAAATCATTAAGGAATAACAATAGATTAATAAACGACTCACTTCTAGTCATGATTCAATGGTAAGTAACCATCTGAAGCTGCCCAGAATATCACTGATATGACCACCTCCAGAGAAAATAAAAACTCTAATCTTAGGCATTCATTCTATAGAAAAATACTGTTTTTTTTTTTTTTTCACAAGTGTTGGCCATTCTTTGACTACTTATTTGTCCTATTTTTCATATAGTAAATATTTTATCAAAGATCAAGATAACGCATGGCACTATTGGGGACTTTTAGGGCATAAATAAGTAAGAAAGTACCTTGCTGTGCCAGACAACGCAGTGGTTGTTTGTGTGTGTATGTGTGCACACACATATTTGTTATAAAGGAAACATATGTTCATGTTAGAAAATTTGAAATGTGTATAAAATGTTAAAAATGTAATTCTCCTCTAAGTGTATATATATCTATGATAATATATCTATGATATAAGGGTTGGACAGGACTGTCTCAAGTCACCTCAGCTAAATAGAGACATGTTTTGGGGATGCATGTGGGCTAGAATCTGTGGCTGTAAGCCCCTATTTGGGGCAGATCATTCTATCATACGCTTGTCCTTTCTGGCTTTTTTACCCTGATCATAATCACATGATTTCTCTACTACTCATTCTGATGAGTTCTAGGTTATTTCCATTTCAGTAAAATTAAAGCAATTTAATACAACAGAAGTTTGCTATTTACCCAAGAAAGCGTCACATGCAGCAAGCACCAGTCCTCCCCTAGTGATGCAGGGATCCAGCTCTTTCTGTCTTGTGGCTCTCTGGAGCCTTATGATCATCTGAGTCTAGCTTATGTAAAAGGAAAAAGAGAAGAATCTATTTTATCCTAAACTTCCCAGACCAGGGGTAACATACACACAAGTTCTGTGCAATGAGTACTGGGAAATAGGAGGTGCATAGCCAGAAATCCCTGCCGCACAACCCTATGGTTTGTTCATTTTCTCTGCTCTTTGCTAATATATTGATACTTTTTTTTTTTTGTTTACTGGCATGGAGATGTTCACTGCAGCTTTATTGACTGTAGGTGAAAATAAATAAAAATGAAAGCAAACTCAAAAGGTTAGGATACAATTGAGTACACTCTGGAATATTGATTTCACTAAATATACTTCTGAAATGGTTAGGTGTTGTTTCAGGGGTTCTGAAGAGCTCTGGTAGTTTACATCTCAGCACAGAAAGAATTCAGCAAGAGGCAAAGTGATAGATAAGAAGTGATTTATTAGAATAGGATGCTTGTGAGAGTTACAAGAGGCAGGCGAGAGGGTGCTGCACCCTGCGTACTTAGTGGGTTATATTTTTATAATCAAAGAACAGGGGAGAGGGGGCGAAGACCGTCTTTGTCTTTCTTGAATAGACGTCATGCTTCCATCATCAGTTCCTCCTCCAGGTTGGGCAGGGAAGTTTCTTGTTCCTGCCTAGTAAAGCTTGGTTCACAAATTATTGTTTTTTACGTGTGCGGAGAGCATGTCCTAGGGACCATTAAGCCACTGAGCTCACTGGGCAGGATGTCTGTCTCATACCACCACTGTTTCATCTTTTGGGAGCATGTCTTGTGGTTCCATCGCATGGTTTTATTGGTAAGCAAGTTGCTTGGTTTTGTGGTGAAGCAAACCCACTTTCTTGAGTAATCATTAACTTTAGGGGTCTTCCATATTTTTTTCTATTTACAATCCCCTACTGGGATTAACTGGGCTTCCCCAATGGCCCAGATGGTAAAAAGGTAAACAGCCTGCTTGCAATGCGGGAGACCTGGGTTCAATCTCTGGGTTGGGAAGATCCCCTGGAGGAGGGCATAGCAACCCACTCTAGTAGTCTTCCCTGGAGAATCCCCATGGACAGAGAAGCCCGACAGGCTACCCTTTATAGGGTCACAAAGAGTCGACACTACTGAGCGACTAAGCACAGCACAGTGGCATTAACTCTTTAATCACCTACATTGTCCCTTTACTCTGCCCCGATCATTTCTACTTACTTGTCACTTATGCTACCTCATAACTTGGCTTGACATTAGGTGCCTCATCCAACTGTTACCAAACTCAGATTTTACTGCTTGCCCCTCAGAAGCCAGTAATTTGAGAGGCAAGTGTCATTAGAAAGGAAAGTCACTTTAGTCTGAAGATCTGACAATCCGGGGACAAGGTGGACTCATGTCATGAGACCAACTCCAGAGATTCTCTCAGCAAAGACAGTTTTTAAAGGGAAAAATGTCAGGGAATCAAGGGAATGGGGAAGAGTCCCTGTGAATTGTCAAGGCATGAGGTTGGGCTCTCCATCCTTCTCCATTGTGTGCAGAGTGGCTGGACTCTTCAGATGTTATCTTGCCTGGGTGATCTGCCGGCAGGATTGGTAAGGGGAATGAGGGTACTGGAAGTAGAGAGCTAGTCATTCTTTAATGTCTTAATTCTTCATTCTTATTTCTTTTTATCCATGAAAAGAATCAACAGGATAGACAAGCATGGTATGCATTCAGTCAGTTCCGTCGCTCAGTTGCGACCCCATGGACTGCAGCACACCAGGCCTCCCTGTCCATCACCAACTCCCGGAGTTTACTCAGACTCATGTCCATTGAGTCGGTGATACCATCCAACCATTTCATCCTCTGTCGTCCCCTTCTCCTCTTGCCTTCAATCTTTCCCAGCGTCAGGGTGTTTTCGAATGAGTCAGTTCTTGGCATCAGGTGGCCAAAGTATTGGAGTTTCAGCTTCAACATCAGTCCTTCCAATGAACATTCAGGATTCATTTCCTTTAGGATGGACTGGTTGGATCTCCTTGCAATCCAAATGGACTCTCAAGAGTTTCTCCAACATCACAGTTTAAAAGCATCAGCTCTTCGGTGCTCAGCTTTCTTTATAGTCCAACTCTCACATCCATACATGACTACTGGGAAAACCATAGCCTTGACTAGACAGACCTTTGTTGGTAAAGTAATGTCCGTGTTTTTTACACATTCAGGAGAGTACTAATTAGGAGCTGTTTAAATTGCCCTGTGATCTCATTCCCATAATTAGGTTCTTTCAAGATGAGGAAATAGAAACAGGCCAAGGGGAAAGGGGTACTATCACCACTTCATGTTGCCTCCCTATCTTGTTTTTTTTTTTTTTCATAGCTCTAGCTTCTCTTCTAAATTGGCTGACTCTATTCTGCTTCCCAGTGTAAATTTCAGGAAAAGAATCTCACTGATAGAGTGGTTACCTCTTCATCAATGATAGATCAGTTCAGCTGTCACAAGCCAGCCTGTGGAGTTAGGGTCAGCATGTCTGGTGTACACCTTTGGTCTAATCAGCTGTGTCTCTAGTCATTGTTACTTGTAAAGAGTGGTTGTATTTGACAAAGTTTTTCATAGCAAGGATTTGGTTCACCTTGATTTTACTTGTCTCTTACATGTCGCTTTACAGTTTACTCCCCACCCAACTCTAAATATCCATTATCAGTATCAGAATATTTTATGCTTGCCACAGACTAAAAATATTCCACATTCCACAAAACCTTAAGAAAGCACTGAATCACATGAATTTCTCTGCTTGTTTCCTGAAGATTTAATTTTCTGATGCCTCACTGGTGATCCTGGTTACAGGTGACACAGAAACGTCCCTTTCCTCTGTGGAAACAGACTTGCCATTTTCACTTGCGAGTTGTCATTCTCTTCTTTAGGCTGCAGCCACTTCAGAAAAAGAATATGTCCAAGTAGGAAGGAGCACTTTTGATCCACGGTGGTTCAATTCAGTTCAGTCAGTCGCTCAGTCGTGTCTGATACTTTGCAACCCCATGGACTGTATGCAGCATGCCAGGCTTGCTTGTCCATCACCAACTCCTGGAGCTTACTCAAACTCATGTCCATTGAGTCAGTGATGCCATCCAACCATCTCATCCTCTGTTTTCCTCTCCTCCTCCTGCCTTCAATCTTTCCCAGCATCACAGTCTTTTCAAATGTGTCAATTCCTTGCATCAGGTGGCCAAAGTATTGGTACTTCAGGTTTAGCATCAGTCCTTCCAATGAATATTCAGAATTGATTTCCTTTAGGATGGACTGGTTGGATCTCCTTTCAGTCCAAGGGACTCTCAAGAGTCTTCTCCAACACCACTGTTCAAAAGAATCAATTCTTCAGCACTCAGCTTTCTTTATAGTCCAACTCTCATCCATACATGACTATTGGAAAAATCATAGCCTTGACTAGATGGACCTTTGTTGGCAAAGTAATGTCTCTGCTTTTTAATATGTTGTCTAGTTTGGTTGGTCATAACTTTTCTTCCAAGGAGCAAGCATCTTTTAATTTCATGGCTGCAGTCTCCATCTGCAGTGATTTTGGAGCTTCAAAAAATAAAGTCTCACACTGTTTCCATTGTTTCCCCATGTATTTTCCATGAAGTGATGGCACCAGATGCCATGATCTTAGTTTTCTGAATGTTGAGTTTTAAGCCAGTTTTTTCACTCTCCTCTTTCACTTTCATCAAGAGGCTCTTTAGTTCTTCTTCGCTTTCTGCCATAAGGGTGATGTCATCTGCATATCTGAGGTTATTGATATTTCTCCCAGCAATCTTGATTCCAGTTTGTGCTTCAGCCAGCCTGGCATTTCACATGATGTACTCTGCATAGAAGTTAAATAAACAAGGTGACAATATACAGCTTTGACATACTCCTTTCTCCATTTGGAACCAGATCCTGTTGGGGTAGTTTCCTTAAAAAGAGGGAATTCTAGTAGCGGTTTGGTTATGAAATGTGTTGCTAAAAATCAAGAATAATGGTCATAATTAGAGAGAAGTTGAGTTTAATTATTTTGATCTGCCTAATAATGTACCAGTTATAGAGTCTAATCTTCATGCTGGGCACTGTGCCAAGTCAAACTTGACATTCATTGTTTGTGTTCCCACAACCTTCCCAGGTGGATGCTTTCATCTCTGTTCAGATGAAGAGGTGGTGCTTCAGAGAGATTATATGACTTGCTGGAGGCTCCACTGATAAACACAGGACCTGATTACTAAATTTAGCTCTCTTCTATATCCTGTTCCCACTCTGTTGCTAGCCCTTCAATATGAGTCTCTTGTATCATCTTGTTGCTTCCTATATCTTGACCCAAAATAATTAACAGAGTGCCACAGTGTAGAGTTAACCAGTATTTCTTGAACATTAGGTACAGTGGTAGTTCTGTCGCAAAGATGAGCTCGTTTATTTCTTCAACAACCCTGGGAGGTAAATATTATTAGTCCCATTTCACAGATAAGGAAACGGTGGTTCAGAGTAACTTCCTTGGGCTGCCATCTTTAACTGGCAGCATCCAGGATTTAAACACAGATCTTCTGGCCCCAGTTCTGAGAGTCTTTCTACCTCTCCTCAATTTCTTCACTAGTTAATAAAAACAACTCAGAGAGATAATAATTGTTTTACTTTTTTTAGTCTCTAAGTCTTGTCTGATTCTTTTGTGACCCCCTAAACTATAGCCTGCCAGGCTTCTCTGTCCATGGGATTTCAGAGGCAAGAATACTGACTGGAATGGGTTGCCATTTCCTTTTTCAAGGGAAATTCCTGCCTCAGGTATCGAACCCTAATATCCTGCACTGTCAAGTGGATTTTTTTTTTTTTTTTTGCCACTGAGCCACCAGGGAAGCCCTTGTTTTACTTTGAGTGAGTTAAAGTGTTAGCTGTTCAGTTGGTTGCGTTTGACTCTTTGCAACCCTATGAACTGTAGCCTGCCAGGCTCCTCTGTCTCTGGAATTTTCCAGGCAAGAATTCTGGAGTGGGTAGCCATTCCCTTCTCCAGAGGATCTTTTCTACCCAGAGGTTGAACTCAGATCTTCCGCATTGCAGGCATATACTTTACCATTTGAGCCACTTAGCTTCACACTAATATGCTCTCAGTTAGGTCTCCATATACGTAATGAATAATAAATTTACCTCCTGAGTCTAATGGTGGACTAAAGTTGTCATTAATTTTTTTTTCTGCCTTTCCTTCAAGCTTTCCTTTTGATTTGTATTACTCTTAATTGGGAGGCTTGATAAAAGATAGTTTTCAGAGAAAGTAAATCACAAGTTCCAGATATAAACACAAAGACCCATTCAAAAACTTGTTTCTCTTCATTTTCCCTGTAAAGGTAGGTTTTACAACCAGTGCAAAGAAAAAACCAAGAGTACACATGTATATGGAATATTTACAATATTCACTGATGTCTAAAAGAATATTGAGATGAATTGCAATTGGAGACAAAACGTTTTTTTTCCACAAGGGAGGTGGAGGTATTCAATGAAATCTTTACTAAACAGGACAGAGTATATATTATTATCAATTTTCAAAGACTTGCCAAATAACTCAAAGACAGCAAGGCTAGAAATGGGCAGCCAGGAAAGATGTACTATTCATTATGCATTTATTTCCATTGAAAACACATTCCCCCCCCCCCAACAGGCCATTGGTGTATTTTTCAGATGCTCATTTAGGGCATTATATATAGTCAAAAATAAGTGGGCAGTTTCAAATAAATATAAGCTGGTAGTCACACATAGAATAGATTTAGGAATGAATGGGCTATTCTTTTCTATGTTATTTCCCTGATTCTGGGTGATGGTGGCTGTAATTAACATCCCTGTAGGTTAGGAGGAAGACAAACACAGAAAAACCTACCAAATCAGAGGGAATGAGCTTGAAATTCTTCTTCCCTGGATGAGACCGCCTAACTCCCTCAGAACCATTTGAAGCCGCTTTGCCTCTGGCCTGGGGTAGAGGTTGGGAAGAGGAGGTTAAGAACCCCATGGCCATTAGCCCCCCACCCCTAAAGGGTCTCAAATGTACACTTTTAAAATCCCAATGTTCTCCAAATGAAGTTGAAAAACCACAGTTATACACTAAATGGATTAAAGAAAGAAAAATTTCATTATATAACTTTCAGTGTGCATATCATTTCCAATCACAATCGTTTGCTGAAGTGTCAGTCGCAGGCGTGTGGACTGCTCCATGGACTGTAGCCCACCAAGCTTCTCTGTCCCTGGGATTTTCCAGGCAAGAATACTGGAGTGAGTTCCATACCTTCCTCCAGGGGATCTTTCCAACCAAGAGATCGAACCCAGGTCTCCTGCATAAATTTTTTAAAAAATGGATATTATTAATATCTGAACTTCTGTTATTGTAAATAGCAGCATTATACTGCTGTGTATCCTTGGTGTATACCTAGCAAAGGCGTTCCTTTGTAGAACGTAACCCACATTTTGGTGGGGCGCTGTATTAAAACAGATATTTTAAAATATTTTATTGATGAGGAGGGTCGTCACTCTCAGTGGCCCTGACTCTCTCAGAACTGAGAACTGAGAGGTCCTACCATGGCTCCAGGCCCAGGACATTTTCCCCGGCAAATGTGTGCCAAAGTTCCTCCAAAAGTCCTTTGGAGTGCAGCGGCCGGTGACACCCTCGGGGCGGCACCTCCACCCTTCCCGGTCGGAGGCTGGGGGGCCGGGCGCGGGGCGTCACAATGGCCCGCGCGCCTCCGCAGGGCGGCGGCTTCCAGGTGCCGGTGGGGCTGTGCCTCCCGCGAGCCCGGGGAACTTTCACTGAGCTGCCGCGGCGCGCGGACAATGGGCCGGGGCAGCGCCTTATCGCGGCGCGCAGGCCTTCCCCGAGCGCGGCGGGCGGCGGCGGCGCTTCCTCGGGCCCCGGGCCGCCCGCCCCCGGCCGCCCGCCGGCCCCCGGCTGCCCCCCGCCGCCGCCGCCCGCCGCTTCCTCCCCGCGACCCCGCGGCCCCCAGGCCAGGCGCGGCGGGCGGAAAGGCTAGGTGGGGTGGCCGCGGCGACGACACGCGCGACCGGGCCCGGGCAAACAAAGGGGGGATGTGGGAGGCCGAGAGTCCGGAAGCTGGGCGCCGGTGGGGGCCGGCCGGGCGCAGCGCCCCGCCTCGGAGCCCATTGTTTGCCGAGGGCCCGGCCACACGCGCTTAACAAGAAATTAACACATCCTGCCTCTGCTTATCGACCCATCAACAGCCAAACAAACAGCAGGCTTATTGTGCACCGGGTGGCTTCTGAATGGGAAGACCAGGCCCAAGAATTCTCTCTCTGGCCCATCCTAGACGGCCCCCTCTTTGTTTTGACACTGCCTTCTGTCATTTATAGTTCTCACGCTACTGTAAGTGAGCTTTTAAAAATTTTATTACCCCTTCCCCCCCGCCCCCCGTTTTTAGAAGATGGTCTTTACATTTAAGAGGCTACCTTCCGAAGATCCTCAGTATAATAGGACGCTGATGAAAAGTTTGACTCTAATACCAACATTCATCTACTCTTAAAATGTGCTAGGCACTCCTAAGCATTTTATATGTGTTAATTCTTTACTCTAACAGCCCCATGAGTGCGGTGATATTTTTAATTTTCATTTTTCGTATAAGGGAAGGCTTAGAGGGAACCCAGGAACACACAAAACTGGTAGGTAGGACTCCAGCATGGCAAGCGAGACTCCTGGCTCTTGAATCCATACTTCTAAGCTCTGGAATGCCATAGTTTTGATTTTAATTTATATGGATCACTGAAATAAATGACATTTCTCCAGCGTATGTGCTTGCTCAACTGGACGTTTAGGAAACCTTATGACGAAGCAGAATTCTGCAGAAGATCAGAGAGGGTAAAGAACTTCATTAAGTATTAATGTATATTTTTCTTTATTCATGCTTCTGCACTGTTTAGGGCTTAGGCTCTCTGGGTTTTTGATGATGGGTTGTGGAATTTAAGTGGAATTTGTCCTTTATGTAAAAAGTGCATGTTGTCATTTCTATGGTAAGCGTTCAAAAGTGTTGAAAAATAAAGCAAAATGAGCACCAGTAAATTTGAAACCAGTTCATCAATCTGGATAATTAAGCCAGAGTTTCATTTTTCTGATTTATCCACGTTGGGTAACTGTGGTCTCAATTTCCCTTTAATAAGTGACTGATGAAGAGGAGAGTGAAAAGTCTGGCTTAAAAGTCAACATTCAAAAAAGTAAGATCATGGCATCTGGTCCCATTACTTCATGGCAAATAGATGGGGAAACAACAGAAACAGTGAGAGACTTTATTTTTTGGGCTCCCAAATCACTGCAGATGGTGACTGCAGCCATGAAATTAAAAGATGCTTGCTCCTTGGAAGAAAAACCATGACCAACCTAGCTAGCATATTAAAAAGCAAAGACATTACTTTGTCAACAAAGGTCTGTCTAGTTAAAGCTACGGTTTTTCCAGTAGACATGTATAAATATGAGAGTTGGACCTTAAAGAAAGCTGAGCGCCAAAGAATTGATGCTTTTGAATTGTGGTGTTGGAGAAGACTCTTGAGAGTCCCTTGGACTGCAAGGAGATCCAACCAGTCTATTCTAAAGGAAATCAGTCTTGAATATTCATTGGAAGGACTGATGCTGAGGCTGAAACTCCAATACTTTGGCCACCTGATGCAAAGAACTGACTCATTTGAAAAGACCCTGATGCTGGGAAAGATTGAAGGCAGGAAGAGAAGGGGACAATAGAGGATGAGATGGTAGGATGGCATCACTGACTCAATGGACATGGATTTGAGCAAGTTCTGGGAATTGGTGATGGATGGGAAAGCCTGGCATGCTGTAGTCCATGGGCTCGCAAAGAGTGGGACACGACTGAGCGACTGAACTGAAGTGACTAAACCTATTTTGGGTAAATCTGGGTGCTGTTTGTTTTTATAGAGAAATGTCAGCCAGCCTTCTACATGGTTCAAGTCAGCCTCTTATACTTGTGGAAAAAGTAAAGTGAAAGTGTTAGTCACTTAGTCGTGTCCAACTCTTTGTGACTCCATGAACTGTGGTCCACCAGGCTCCTCCATCCATGGAATTCTCCAGGCAAGAATGCTGGAGTGGGTAGCCATTCCCTTCTCCAGGGGGTTCTTCCTGAGCCAGGGATCAAACCTGGGTTTGCTGCATTGCAGGCAGATTATTTACCTTCTAAGCCACCAGGGAAGCCCATGCCTGCAGAGGTCACTTCAATTAACATGCACCGAGTTCTCAGTAACATCCAGATGCTCTTTGGGGAAGAAGATGCCCAAATGAATAAAACACTCCTCATATCTAGAGCAATAACTCACTGGCTAACCAGGAATGATAATAACTAATAACAATACAGTTCTTATGGTGAGTGCTATGGAAGTGCTATGGAAGAAGAACACAAATGAAACATCAATACTTAATCCTGGGGGTCAGAAAGCTACAGAGTGGTTCAAATGCTTCAAAACACTCTTATCTTCTATAAGTGAACTGAAAAAAAAAATCATTCATTCAACACATATTTATTGAATCTCATTATTGTGGAGACATTGTGTCAAAATAAAATAAAATATAACACCAATAGATCCTGATTACATGAAATTCATAATCTAGTGGAGGAAGTTTAGAAATGAATATAGGGCTAAGGGATTAGAAGGTACAAGCTATGATGTATAAAATAAGCTACAAGAATATATTGTACAATGCACAGAATATAACCAATATTTTATAATAACTAAAATGGAGTATAACCTTTAAAAAAATGAATGAAGTAAAAGTGCTAGATGTCAGCACTGGGTATTCATTAATAATTCTGTCAAAATGTTCATATACATTTAAACAAAAATTTGAAAGAATATATGTGTAAAGGTGATATATGATAAAATTCTATCTGAGGTAACAAAGCAAAATAATAACTTTGTAAGAATAACTACGAGAATATATCCATTTATATGTCCATAAATCCATCTGATTTCTGTGATGCATTAAAATTAAGTTGTATCAAGAAAGAAATGGTTAAATAATTGTATGAATATTACAATTACTGGTTTTTATGATAGGAAATGCATAATATTTTAAGGTACAAAAATAGGAGGATTGCAATGAGTCAGGACAGGAAAGTATGGGAGAGGAGAACGTTCCAGGCAGAGGAAAAGTCATATGTTGAGTTTGCTACTATGGCGGTAGTACTGTGATGCTCAGGGGGGAACAAAAGGAGACCAGAGTGGCTGCAACTCCTGGGGTAAGTAGGAGAGAGAGTTGGAAGATGAGACTGAAGTTCAGGCAGGGCAGTGCCAGGCACAGGCTATAGGCTGTGTTAGACATTTGGATTTCTGTCTTATGTAAAAGTTTAGAAAGAGATTAGAAAAAAAAAAATGTATACTTATCTCTATCCCCCAAAGTGTCTTTGATTATAATATGGAGAATAGATTTGAGAGGTACCCTACATTCATGAAGCTATTGTATTAGTCCAGTTCAGAGATGATGGAAGATTCTATTTGAGTGCCGAAGGTGGAAACACAAAGAAGGGGCAGATTAGAGAAATAGGTATCCAGGAGGTCAAGTAGACAGAACACGGTGGCAGATGGAGGAAAAAAGATGAGACTTGACGACCTTGAAATTTTGGTATGTGCAACTAGTCAGGTTTGGAAGGGATAGTGATGAGTTTAGTTTTAGGAATTTGAGTCTGAGGTGCCTTTGAGTCATTAAGATGTCATCAAATAGAGAATCACAGGTAGGTGGGGGGATGGGATTGACCTTACATAGAGGACTGACATCTCCCCTACTGTATTAACACAGGAGAAGAGTGGGTGGGGTGAAGATATGGTAGATTTGTATATTTGCTATATTCTCATTGGGATAGGAGCAGGTGGGCAGCCTGGACTGAGAAGGTTTGGAATTATTGATGGTGAATAGTTTCTGAGGAGTACTGCTGCTGCTGCTGCTGCTGCTGCTAAGTCACTTCAGTCGTGTCCAACTCTGTGTGACCCCATAGACGGCAGCCCACCAGGCTGCCCCGTCCCTGCGATTCTCCAGGCAAGAACACTGGAGTGGGTTGCCATTTCCTTCTCCAATGCATGAAACTGAAAAGTGAAAGTGAAGTCGCTCAGTCATGTCCGACTCAGACCCCATGGACTGCAGCCTACCCGGCTCCTCCATCCATGGGATTTGCCAGGCAAGAGTACTGGAGTGGGGTGCCATCGCCTTCTGAGGACCTATTAATTATAGTATATCAGTCAACTCTGTTTTATAACTATCAGCAACAGCTCTCCATTGACTTAGGTCATCAGGCTCCGGAAAGGCTGGAGATTAAAGGGGTTTGGGTATTTACCATGTTATGGAAAGTTTAGAGGAGAAAGAGTTAAAAGGAGAGGGCTGATACAAAAGTAGAAGGAAGGGAGGTTCAATGAAGTCAAAGAGAAGTTTCAGTAGTTGTAGTTAGCCTGAAATGTGCAAATAGAGTAGGTAATGTTAGAGAGAACATGACTTAATTGGCAAATTATAGGTGATCACGGGGTCCAGAGAATGAGCAATGGAGTGAGTGAATGAGCAATGGAGTGAGTGAATAGAGTAGAAAAAATGGTCATGGGAGATGAAGAGGATAGGAAGTAGACAGTCCAGGCTGCTGGATAATCTAAACATAGCCTGAATTAACCCATGATGACCATAGGTTTTAGGATGAAATGGAAGAATGCCAGCCAACTGCTCTCACTTTGATGATAAAGTGATTCAGGCTAGTCAATTTGTCAGCAAAGAGAGATGAAAGGAGCTTAACGAAGAGCCGCAAGACATTAAAAGCAGTTGGGCGTTTAAGAGGATGGAGGATAAATTGGAAACATTCTAACTCTTCTGCTCCCCTCATCTTGCCTCTACTGAAATCGATCTCTGAGAAAAAGCAAGAGCAAATGTAAACACTGTTATTTTTGAAGTACTGCACACACAAAAATTTTCCCCATGAATTTTATTCTAAAAGACAGAATTTAATTTGATAGGTTACTTCTCTAGAGACTAGAGTCATATCAGCAAACCCATGGGACTGAGGAAAAGCAGTAATTTTAGATGTTATGATAAGCTGAAATTGGCAAGTGGAGTATTTTTGCCTGGAATGGGATTCTCTTCTTATCCAGGTGTCCCAGTTCTTTACAGTTCCATTAAAATTCCACTCCAGCTGTTTTCTAAGCCTCAAAAATCTCTGCATACATATGG
Organism: Capra hircus; assembly: GCF_001704415.2. Lineage (NCBI taxonomy): Eukaryota > Metazoa > Chordata > Mammalia > Artiodactyla > Bovidae > Capra > Capra hircus. Next base: position 11,427,582 of record NC_030828.1, on the reverse strand, counting down.
GACACGCCCTACCCACTACTGCAGCTAATCTTTTATTCCTATTTTTTGTTTATTACATAAAAACCTGAATGTTGGTACACATTATGAAATAACTCACCCATGCGAGATGTTGCTATTCATGATTTTTTATTTTTTATTTTTATTGCTGGTGGACATTTAGGTAGTTTGATGTCTGGATAATAGAGTAAATGATATATTTTGAAATAAAGAAAAGGGAAATATAGAAATAAAGACAGATAAGAAACTTCCCTTGGTGATTCAGTGGTTAAGACTCTGTGCTTCCACTGCAGGGGACTAGGATCCCACATGCTGTTCATGGTGTGGCCAATATCAATAGGAAAAAAATAGGATCTTATTTTCCTAACCTATGATTATACAGTGGAAGTGAGAAATAGATTTAAGGGTCTAGATCTGATAGATAGAGTGCCTGATGAACTATGGAATGAGGTTCGTGACATTGTACTGGAGACAGGGATCAAGACCATCCCCATGGAAAAACAATGCAAAAATGCGAAATGGCTGTCTGGGGAGGCCTTACAAATAGCTGTGAAAAGAAGAGAGGCAAAAAGCAAAGGAGAAAAGGAAAGATATAAGCATCTGAATGCAGAGTTCCAAAGAATAGCAAGAAGAGATAAGAAAGCCTTCTTCAGCGATCAATGCAAAGAAATAGAGCAAAACAACAGAATGAGAAAGACTAGAGATCTCTTCAAGAAAATTAGAAATACCAAGGGAACATTTCATGCAAAGATGGGCTTGATAAAGGACAGAAATGGTATGGATCTAACAGAAGCAGAAGATATTAAGAAGAGGTGGCAAGAATACACAGAAGAACTGTACAAAAAAGATCTTCACGACCCAGATAATCATGATGATGTGATCACTAATCTAGAGCCAGACATCTTGGATTGTGAAGTCAAGTGGGCCTTAGAAAGCATCACTACGAACAAAGCTAGTGGAGGTGATGGAATTCCAGTTGAGCTATTTCAAATCCTGAAAGATGATGCTGAGAAAGTGCGGCACTCAATATGCCAGCAAGTTTGGAAAACTCAGCGGTGGCCACAGGACTGGAAAAGGTCAGTTTTTGTTCCAATTCCAAAGAAAGGCAATGACAAAGCATGCTCAAACTACCGCACAATTGCACTCATCTCACATGCTGGTAAAGTAATGCTCAAAATTCTCCAAGCCAGGCTTCAGCAATACGTGAACCGTGAACTCCCTGATGTTTAAGCTGGTTTTAGAGAAGGCAGAGGAACCAGAGATCAATTTGCCAACATCCGCTGGATCATGGAAAAAGCAAGAGAGTTCCAGAAAAACATCTACTTCTGCTTTATTGACTATGCCAAAGCCTTTGACTGTGTGGATCACAATAAACTGTGGAAAATTTTGAAAAGGATGGGAATACCAGACCACCTGACCTGCCTCTTGAGAAATCTGTATGCAGGTCAGGAAGCAACAGTTAGAACTGAACATGGAACAACAGACTGGTTCCAAATAGGAAAAGGAGTACGTCAAAGCTGTATATTGTCACCCTGCTTATTTAACTTATATGCAGAGTACCTCATGAAAAATGCTGGACTGGAAGAAACACAAGCTGGAATCGAGATTGCCGGGAGAAATATCAATAACCTCAGATATGCAGATGATACCACCCTTATGGCAGAAAGTGAAGAGGAGCTAAAAAGCCTCTTGATGCAAGTGAAAGAGGAGAGCGAAAAAGTTGGCTTAAAGCTCAACATTCAGAAAACGAAGATCATGGCATCTGGTCCCATCACTTCATGGCAGATAGATGGGAAAACAGTGGAAACAGTGTCAGACTTTATTTTTTTGGGCTCCAAAATCACTGCAGATGGTGACTGCAGCCATGAAATTAAAAGACGCTTACTCCTTGGAAGAAAAGTTATGACCAACCTAGATAGCATATTCAAAAGCAAAGACATTACTTTGCCAACTAAGGTCCGCCTAGTCAAGGCTATGGTTTTTCCAGCATCATGTATGGATGTGAGAGTTGGACTGTGAAGAAGGCTGAGCGACAAAGAATTGATGCTTTTGAACTGTGGTGTTGGAGAAGACTCTTGAAGGTCCCTTGGACTGCAAGGAGATCCAACCAGTCCATTCTAGAGGAGATCAGCCCTGGATGTTCTTTGGAGGGAATGATGCTGATGCTGAAACTCCAGTACTTTGGCCACCTCATGCAAAGAGTTGACTCATTGGAAAAGACTCTGATGCTGGGAGGGATTGGGGGCAGGAGGAGAAGGGGACGACAGAGGATGAGATGGCTGGATGGCATCACGGACTCGATGGACATGAGTCTGAGTGAACTCTGGGAGACGGTGATGGACAGGGAGGCCTGGTGTGCTGCGATTTTCATTGGGTCACAAAGAGTCAGACAGGACTGAGCGACTGAACTCAGCCGATAAATTTACATCATCAAATTAAAAAGAACCTACCAGGAAGAGTTCATGATTAGAATTTTCTTCCTTTGGCAGGTTCCTACTTCTGTGCTTAGGAGTGAGTACAAATGAAACTATGATTAGGAACCTCTCTTTAACTCTTGAAAGTATTATGGAATCTATTACTAAAGCAATAACTGTTGAAAAAAATTCCTTAAACTGACTTCCCAAGGTTGTTCTTGATAATAGGAATAGCCCTAGATTCTCTTTCACCTGAGCAAGAAGATGTCTATGCTGTGGTCAACACCACTTGTGCCTGAATGAACACTTTAGGGAAGTTGAAACATAGCTACATAAAATCACTGAACACACCACCTTAAAAAGATCAGTCCTTCAGTGGGATCCTTCATTGACATATTTGATTTTAATGGTTTGGGTCTTAAGGTCCATGATTCCAAAGTACACTCCAGACATAGGGAATTATTCTCCTTATAATAATGATGGTCTCCCCGGTTTGCTGCATTCTCTCAACGGTTTTAAATGTATGTTCACAGTCACTGTTGTTGTTCAGTCGCTCAGTCGTGTCTGACTCTTTGAGACCCATGAACTGTAGCACCAGGCTTCCCTGTCCTTCACCATCTCCGGGAGTTTGCTCAAACTCATGACCATTGAGACAGTGATGCCATGCAACCATCTCATCCTCTGTTGCCCCCTTCTCCTCCTGCCCTCAATCTTTCCCAGCTTCAAGGTCAGTGGCCAAAGTACTGGCCCTTCAGCTTCAGCATCAGTCCTTCCAATGAATATTCAGGACTGATTTCCTTTAGGACTGACTGGTTGGATCTCCTTGCAGTCCAAGGGACTCACAAGAGTGTTCTCCAAAAATACAGTTCAAAAACATCAGTTCTTTGGTGCTCAGCCTTCTTTATGGTCCAACTCTCACATCCATACGTGACTACTGGAAAAACCATAGCTTTGACCAGATGGGCCTTTGTTAGTAAAGTGATGTTTCTGCTTTTTAACACACAGTTTAGGTTTGCCATAACTTTTCTTTCAAGGAAGAAGCGTTTGTTAATTTCATGGTGACAGTTACCATCCACAGTGATTTTGGAGCCCAAGAAAATAAAATCTGTCGCTGTTTCCATTTTTTCCCCATCTTTTTGCCATGAAGTGATGACCATATGCCATGATCTTAGATTTTTGAATGCTGGGTTTAAACCAGATTTTTCACTCTCCTCTTTCACTTTCATTAAGAGGGTGCTTAGTTCCTCTTCACTTTCTGCCATTAGGGTGGTATCATCTGTGCATCTAAGGTTATTGATATTTCTCCTGACAACATTGATTCCAGCTTGTGTTTCATGCAACCTGGCATTTCCCATGATGTACTCTGCATAGAAGTTAAATAAGCAGGATGGCAATACACAGTCTTGAAGTACTCCTTTCCCAATTTGGAACCAGTCTGTTCCATGTCCAGTTCTAATTGTTGCTTCTTAACGTGCATGCAGATTTCTCAGGAGGCAGGTAAGGTGGTCTGGTACTCCCATCTCCTTAAGAGTTTTCCGCAGTTTGTTATGAGGAAAGAATCCGCCTGCAATGCGGGAGACCTGGGTTCAATCCCTGGGTTGGGAAGATCTCCTGGAGAAGGGAGTGGCTACCCACTCCAGTATTCTGGCCTGGAGAGTCTTATGGGGTCGCATAGAGGCGGACACGACTGAGCGACTTTTACTCACTTCACTCGCTCACAGTCAAAAGCTTTAGCGTAGTCAATGAAGGAGAAATTTAGATGTTTTTCTGGAATTCTCTTGCTTTTTCTATGATCCAGTGAATGTTGGATCTTATCTCTGGTTCCTCTGCCTTTTGTAAATCCAGCTTGTACATTTGAAAGTTCTCAGGTCATGTACTGTTGAAAACTAGCTTGAAATATTTTGACCATGACCTTGCTAGCATGTGACTTCTCTGGTGGCTCAGATGGCAGAGAGTCTGCCTACAATGCGGGAGACCTGGGTTTGATCCCTGGGTTGGGAAAATTGCCTGCAGAAGGAAATGGCAACCCACTCCAGTACTCTTGCCTGGAAAATCCATGGACGGAAGAGCCTGATAGGCTACATTTCATGGGGTCGCAAAGAGTCGGACATGACTGAGTGACTTCACTTTCTTTCTTTTCTCTGCTAGCATGTGAAATGAGCACAGTTGTGTGGTAGTTTGAACATTCTTTGACATTGCCCTTCTTTGGGACTGGAACGAAAAATTGGCCATAGTCTGAGGATTTATGTTAATCTATCTAAGCTCAGGCGGCTGCGGCTGGTGCACTAAGCGCAGGCGGCTGCAGACGGTGCACTAAGCATGGCCAAGAGGAGCTACCTGGTGTCCGAGGTCAGGGGTGGCGGCCGAGAGGAGCAATCCCATGCCCAAGGCCAGGGCAGCGACCGGGAGAAGCACCCCACGTCCAAGGAGCGGTGGTTGCGCGGGTGCAGGAGGGCGTAGAGGAGCCATCCCACGTTGAAGGTCAGGAAGGGCGGCAGTGAGGAGATACCCCTCATCCAAGGTGAGGAGCTACCCCTCATCCAAGATAAGGAGCAGCAGCTGCTCTTTGCTGGAGCAGCCATGAAGAGATACCCACACCAAGGTAAGAGAAACCCAAGTAAGATGGTAGGTTTTGCAAGAGGGCATCAGAGGGCAGACACACTGAAACCATACTCACAGAAAACTAGCCAATCTAATCACACTAGGACCACAGCCTTCTCTAACTCAATGAAACTAAGCCATGCCCGAGGGGCAACTCAAGACGGATGGGTCATGGTGGAGAGGTCTGACAGAATGTGGTCCACTGGAGAAGGGAATGGCAAACCACTTCAGTATTGTTGACTTGAGAACCCCATGAACAGTATGAAAAGGCAAAATGATAGGATACTGAAAAAGGAACTCCCCAGGTGAGTAGATGCCCAATATGCTACTGGAGATCAGTGGAGAAATAACTCTAGAAAGAAAGAAGGGATAGAGCCAAAGCAAAAACAATATCCAGCTGTGGATGCGACTGGTGATAGAAGCAAAGTCTGATGCTGTAAAGAGCAATATTGCATTGGAACCTGGAATGTCAGGTCCATGAATCAAGGCAAATTGGAAGCGGTCAAACAAGAGATGGCAGGAGTGAACGTCGACATTCTAGGAATCAGCGAACTAAAATGGACTGGAATGGGTGAATTTAACTCAGATGACCATTATATCTACTACTGTGGGCAGGAATCCCTCAGAAGAAATGGAGTATCCATCATGGTCAACAAGAGTTCAAAATGCAGTACTTGGATGCAATCTCAAAAATGACAGAATGATCTCTGTTCATCTCCAAGGCAAACCATTCAATATTACAGTTATCCAAGTCTTTGCCCCAACCAGTAACACTGAAGAAGCTGAAGTTGAACAGTTCTATGAAGACCTACAAGACGTTTTAGAATTAACACCTAAAAAGATGTCCTTTTCATGATAGGGAACTGGAATGCAAAAGTAGGAAGTCAAGAAACACCTGGAGTAACAGGCAAATTTGGCCTTGGAGTACGGAATGAAGCAGGGCAAAGACTAATAGAATTTTGCCAAGAAAATGCACTGGTCATAGCAAACACCCTCTTCCAACAACACAAGAGAAGACTCTACACATGGACATTACCAGATGGTCAACACCAAAATCAGATTGATTGTGTTCTTTGCAGCCAGAGATGGAGAAGCTCTATACAGTCAACGAAAACAAGACCAGGAGCTGACGGTGGCTCAGATCATGAACTCCTTATTGCCAAATTCAGACTTACACTGAAGAAAGTAGGGAAAACCACTAGACCATTCAGGTATGACCTAAATCAAATCCCTTATGATTATACAGTGGAAGGGAGAAATAGATTTAAGGGACTAGATCTGATAGAGTGCCTGATGAACTATGAACTGAGGTTCGTGACATTGTACAGGAGACAGGGATCAAGACCATCCCCATGGAAAAGAAATGCAAAAAAGCAAAATGGCTGTCTGGGGAGGCCTTACAAATAGCTGTGAAAAGAAGAGAAGTGAAAAGAAAAGGAGACAAGAAAAGATATAAGCATCTGAATGCAGAGTTCCAAAGAATAGCAAGAAGAGATAAGAAAGCCTTCTTCAACAATCAATGCAAAGAAACAGGGGAAAACAACAGAATGGGAAAGACTAGAGATCTCTTCAAGAAAATTAGAAATACCAAGGGAACATTTCATGCAAAGATGGGCTGGGTAAAGGACAGAAATGGTATGGATCTAACAGAAGCAGAAGATATTAAGAAGAGGTAGCAAGAATACACAGAAGAATTGTACAAAAAGATCTTCACAACCCGGATAATCACAATGGTGTGATCACTCACATAGAGCCAGACATCCTGGAATGTGAAGTCAAGTGGGCCTTAGAAAGCATCACTACGAACAAAGCTAGTGGAGGTGATGGAATTCGAGTTGAGCTGTTTCAAATCCTGAAAGATGATGCTGTGAAAGTGTGGCACTCAATATGCCAGCAAGTTTGGAAAACTCAGCAGTGGCCACAGGACTGGCAAAGGTCAGTTTTCATTCCAATCCCAAAGAAAGGCAATGCCAAAGAATGCTCAAACTACCACACGATTGAACTTATTTCACATGCTAGTAAAGTAATGGTCAAAATTCTGCAAGCCAGACTTCAGCAATATGTGAACCATGAACTTCTTGATGTTCAAGCTGGTTTTAGAAAAGGAAGAGGAACCAGAGATCAAATTGCCAACATCTGCTGGATCATGGAAAAAGCAAGAGAGTTCTAGAGAAACATCTATTTCTGCTTTATTGACCATGCCAAAGCATTTAACTGTATGGATCACAATAAACTGTGGAAAATTTTGAAAGAGATGGGAATACCAGACCACCTAACCTGCCTCTTGAGAAATCTGTATGCAGGTCAGGAAGCAACAGTTAGAACTGGACATGGAACAACAGACTGGTTCCAATTAGAAAAAGGAGTACATCAAGGCTGTATATTGTCACCCTGTTTATTTAACTTATATGCAGAGTACATCATGAGAAATGCTGGACTGGAAGAAACACAAGCTGGAATCAAGATTGCCGGGAGAAATATCAACAACCTGAGATATGCAGATGACACCACCCTTATGGCAGAAAGTGAAGAGGAGCTAGAAAGCCTCTTGATGCAAGTGAAAGAGGAGAGTGAAAAAGTTGGCTTAAAGCTCAACATTCAGAAAACGAAGATCATGGCATCTGGTCCCATCACTTCATGGGAAATAGATGGGGAAACAGTGGAAACAGTGTCAGACTTTATTTTTTTGGGCTCCAAAATCACTGCAGATGGTGACTGCAGCCATGAAATTAAAAGACGCTTACTCCTTGGAAGAAAAGTTATGACCACCCTAGATAGCATATTCAAAAGCAAAGACATTACTTTGCCGACTAAGGTCTGTCTAGTCAAGGCCATGGTATTTCCAGTAGTCATGTATGGATGTGAGAGTTGGACTGTGAAGAAGGCAGGACATCAAAGAATTTATGCTTTTGAACTGTGGTGTTGGAGAAGACTCTTGAAGGTCCCTTGGACTGCAAGGAGACCGAACCAGTCCATTCTAAAGATCAGCCCTGGGATTTCTTTGGAAGGAATGATGCTAAAGCTGAAACTCCAGTACTTTGGCCTCCTCATGCATAGAGTTGACTCATTGGAAAAGACTCTGATGCTGGGAGGCATTGGGGGCAGAAGGAGAAGGGGACGACAGAGGATGAGATGACTGGATGGCATCACTGATTTGATGGACATGAGTTTGAGTGAAGTCCAGTAGTTGATGATAGACAGGGAGGCCTGACGTGCTGCGATGCATTGGGTTGCAAAGAATCAGACACGAGTGAGCGAATGAACTGAACTGAACTGAACTGAGATAGGAAATGGATTGTTTTTAATATTTGTTGTACTTATAGGTACCAGAGACTTCTAATTCCTCCAGTGTCTTTATCTCATTTGGTTTTGTGGCTTCCTTGAAAACACAATGGGAGAAGAGAGTAATATTCCTGGAAGATCTGATTTGATGAAATTTCAATGGCATATGTTTACTTTATTTTTATGTGCTCAGTATCCTGATATTAACCTCTGAATTTATTCTTATCCATAACTGTAGTTCAGTGGTTCTCAAACTAGACTTCACTTAATAATCACCAGAGGAGCCTTTTAAAAACTGTTTTCCAGAATCCCACCCTCGGGTTCCTGCATGGAAATTCAGATTCCTAAAACTTCCCAGTTATTTTCTGACTAGTTGAGAACCACATTTGTAGTTTTTTTCCATGTCTCACTTGTGATCTTTGCTAATCTTAGATCCTTCTGTTTAATATAAAGGCTTTCTTGTATCCTCAGTTTTCAGTTTAAAGCATTTTTGTCTAAGTTAGCAAATCACCTGCCAAGCATTGTCATTCTTACTGGTTTTTTTTTTTTTTTTTTCTGAAAATTGCTCTATTTTGCCATTAGAAAGTAGTATCCAGGGGTCCAGAAAACTAAATTCATAATGAGCCAACTAGATTTCAATACAGAAATTTCTAAAGGATTCAACTCTATCAGGGCTTAGGTCCTCAAGAGAGTGTTTCTAGTTCATCTTCTGAGAACATTATCAAATATATTAATAGGAGCCCAGTTTACCTCTTAAATATGCAATTTATACAAAAATCTTACACTGATTGGATAAGTGAGAATAAATAGTTTCTTGGAATTCTGAAGAAAGAAACAAAGTCGCATCATGTCTTCACATATTTTAATATCAAGGTACATGGACACAGATATTAAGCAAAGTGTTCAATATAGCCGAGGGTAAAATTTATAGCAACAACAACTTTTAGGCATTTGTGCCATTTTGTCAATGACTTAAAAATAATTCTCAGCCAGTTTACAGAAGGAAGAAAAAAAGTATTTCTTCCATGTGACATGTGTTCCATGTGACACACTCACCTGAGTTATCATAACTTTCACTGAAGGTCATCATGAGTGCTGATTGATCATGTAAATAATCACTAGAAAGACATTAGGTAGATGCGTATTGAAAAATACACTAGAATTTAAAAGTAGTAATATAATTACCTATGTTAGGTAACACACCTACAGTAGTGATAACTATGTTCAAGAATAGTAATAAAAGTATATATTTCATGATATGTATCTGTGGGGAGAGACATACCAAAGTTTCATCTTTGTATACTTTGATCAAGGCAACTGGAAGAACTCATCTGGTTGAGAATACTATTCATATTAAATTTAACAGATTGTAAAATCTTTAACATAACACCAAGAGCAGTGCTTGAATGTTTGATTATATTTACTTCTGGGTTTCTAATTTATTTTTTGCTACCAGTAATATCAGATTGATTATATTCTTTGCAGCCAGAGATGGAGAAGCTCTATACAGTTAGCAAAAGCAAGACCAGGAGGTGACTGTGGTTCAGATCATGAACTCCTTATTGCCAAATTCAGACTTAAATTGAAGAAAGTAGGGAGAAACACTAGACCTTCAGGTATGACCTAAATCAAATCCCTTATGATTATACAGTGGAAGTGAGAAATAGATTTAAGGGACTAGATCTGATAGATAGAGTGCCTGATGAACTATGGACGGAGGTTTGTGACATTGTACAGGAGACAGGGATCAAGACCATCTCCATGGAACAGAAATGCAAAAAAGAAAAATGGCTGTCTGGGGAGGCCTTACAAATAGCTGTGAAAAGAAGAGAAGTGAAAAGCAAAGGAGAAAAGTAAAGGTATAAACATCTGAATGCAGAGTTCCAAAGAATAGCAAGGAGAGATAAGAAAGTCTTCCTCAGTGATAAATGCAAAGAAATAGAGCAAAACAACAGAATGGGAAAGACTAGAGATCTCTTCAAGAAAATTAGAGATACCAAGGGAACATTTCATGCAAAGATGGGCTCGATAAAGGACAGAAATGGTAGGTACCTAACAGAAGCAGAAGATATTAAGAAGAGATGGCAAGAATACACAGAAGAACCGTACAAAAAGGATGTTAATGACCCCAATGATAACGATAGTATGATCACTCATCTAGAGCCAGACATCCTGGAATGTGAAATCAAGTTCGCCTTAGGAAGCATCACTACGAACAAAGCTAGTGGAGGTGATGGAATTCCAGTCGAGCTATTTCAAATCCTGAAAGATGATGCTGTGTAAGTGCTGCACTCAATATGCCAGCAAATTTGGAAAACTCAGCAGTGGCCATAGGACTGGAAAAGGTCAGTTTTTATTCCAATCCCAAAGAAAGGCAATGCCAAAGAATGCTCAAACTACTGCACAATTGCACTCATCTCACATGCTGGTAAAGTAATGCTCAAAATTCTCCAAGCCAGGCTTCAGCAATACGTGAATCGTGAACTTCCAGATGTTCAAGCTTTATTTGGAAAACGCAGAGGAACCAGAGATCAAATTGCCAACATCTGCTGGATCATGGAAAAAGCAAGAGAGTTCCAGAAAAACATCTACTACTCTGCTTTATTGACCATGACAAAGCCTTTAACTGTGTGGATCACACTAAACTGTGGAAAATTCTGAGAGAGACTGGAATACCAGACCACCTGACCTGCCTCTTGAGAAGTCTTTATGCAGGTCAGGAAGCAACAGTTAGAACTGGACATGGAACAACAGACTGGTTCCAAATAGGGAAAGGAGTACGTCAAAGCTGTATATTGTCACCCTGCTTATTTAACTTCTATGCAGAGTACCTCATGAGAAACCCTGGGCTGGAAGAAGCACAAGCTAGAATCAAGATTGCTGGGAGAAATATCAATAACCTGAGATATGCAGATGACACCACCCTTATGGCAGAAAGTGAAGAGGAGCTAAAAAGCCTCTTGATGAAAGTGAAAGAGGAGAGTTAAAATGTTGGCTTAAAGCTCAACATTCAGAAAACTAAGATTATGGCATCTGATCCCATCACTTCATGGCAAATAGATGGAGAAACAGTGGAAACAGTGACAGACTTTATTTTTTTGGGCTCCAAAATCACTGCAGATGGTGACTGCAGTCATGAAATGAAAAGATGTTTGCTTTTTTGAAGAAAAGCTATCACCAACCTAGATAGCATATAAAAAGCAGAGACATTACTTTGCTGACAAAGTTCCATCTAGTCAAAGCTATGGTTTTTCCACTGGTCATGTATGGATGTGAGAGCCGTACTATAAAGAAATCTTAGTGCAGAAGAATTAATGCTTTTGAACTGTGATGTTGGAGAAGACTCTTGAGAGTCCCTTGGACTGCAAGGAGATACAACCAGTCCATCCTAAAGTAAATCAATCCTGAATATCCTTTGGAAGGACTGTGTTGAATCTGAAACTCCAACACTTTGGCCACCTGATGTGAAGAACTGACTCAATGGAAAATTCCCTGATGCTGGGAAATATTGAAGGCAGGAGGAGAAGGGGATGACAGAGGATGAGATGTTTAGATGGCATCACCGACTCAATGAGCATGAGTTTGAGCAAGCTCTGGGAGTTGGTGATGGACAGGGAAGCCTGGCGTGCTGCAGTCCATGGGGTCGCAAAGAGTCGCACACGACTGAGCAACTGAACTGAAGTTAATAGTAACGGGAGATATTTTATTTGACTTTATACACTTCTCTTCTTGGAAGGAGAAACTCTTAGGTTGGAGAGGATCAAAAACAGTGATCATTCTGATGATAAGGCCTTATTTATGATACAGTAGGTCAAAAATATCAATATACAATAAGGCAACAGTATATTCAAAGTTCATGTATTTTTGGATGAGGTGAAGCATGGTTTATCTGCAAGCTCCTTGCGCTCATTTACTTTCATTACATCTCCATCAGTTTCAGTTTGTTTGTCATCTACAGCACAGTGAAATGTCAGTCCATCTAATTTAACCTGTAGCACACAGTTCGTTTAACCAGGTCAATGGCTGGTTATAGAAGAGGTTTTTTTTTTTTTTTTCTTCTTTTTAATAAATTTTTTACTGAAATAGAACTCTTCCACTAGTGGGAAGAAAATATGTCTTATGGAAAAGGTGTTCTTTATCAATCCCCATTCAGGTTCAGACAATATAGTAAAATTTTTGGAAGTATCATTTGTCTTAAACCATGACGATGTTTCCTGAAGCAAAACTTCTGATCCTGTGTCACTCAGTGAAACAAGAAGTTACAGTTAATTGTTAACAGCAATAAAAAAAAATGCTGAGGAGTGAAAATCAGGGAGGACTGTCTTTTACCGTTTGGGCACCACTTTTAAATAATGAGATTTATTTCATTTGAATTATAAAACTCAACAGTAAAGAGAGCTCAAGATAGATACGGCTGTGACGGTTCTGTACGATGAAACATGGAGCCGCTGCAGGCAGGGATGAAATTGAAGGGGAACCCAACATAGATTCAACTTCTGCTGTGTTCTGCCATTTTTGAACACCTGTGAGTGATCCTGAATCAGTCATCTCCTTCCTTTTACTTATTTGTCTGTCTTTCCTTTGTTACTCCTTTTCTTTATTGACAGAAATTCACACAATATAAAATTAATCATTTTAAAGTGAACAATTCAGTACCATTTAGTTCATTCACGATGCTGTGCAAGCACAACCTCTATCAGTTTTCAAAACATGTTCATCACCCTAAAAAGAAACCTCTTACAAAATAAACATGTATTTCCTCTTCTTTCTTCTGGCCAACTCTTGAAAACCACCAATCTGCTTCCTGTTTCTCTCGGTTTACCTATTATATTAATATATATTTCCTATAAATTTGATGATGCAATAGGTGGCCTCTTGGGTCCTTCACTTAGCACAATGCTTCCAAGGGTCTTAAAAGTTGTAACATATCAGTGCTTCATTTCTTTTGTGGTTGAACAATATTTCATTGTGTGGATATACCACAATTTGGCTGTTTTCACTTTTAGTCAAATAGACATAGTGCTGCTGTGAACATCAATGTACAGGATTTGTTTGAATATCTCTTTTCAATTCTTTTGGCTGTATTTCTTGTAGTGGAATGACTGTGTCATATAACAATTCTATATTTAAGTTTGAGGAAAAATCAGAGTGCTTTCTACAGTGTGTGACTCATTTTTGATCCCTCATTTTCACTCTTCCGGTTTTTTCTTCTCCTTAACTGAGATACTCTACTCTTTCTGAGGGAGACAGCTAACATGTTGTAGAAAGAGCACTTCACTCATGTGTCAGGCCAGCCTCTTATTAATAATGAATATCAGCAAGCTATTTAGGTCTCAAAGCTTCAATTTATTTACCCTATAATATAGAAAGTTCTAGAATGAAAAACAGCATTTACATCACAGGGTGTTGCAAAGCCTGAACACTTAATGGCAAATAGATGGGGAAACAATAGAAACAGTAACTAACTTTGCTTTCTTGGGTGCCAAAATCACTGCAGATGGTGACTGCAGCCATGAAATCAAAAGACGCTTACTCCTTGGAAGAAAAGCTATGACCAACCTAGATAGCATATTAAAAAGCAGAGGCATTACTTTGCCAATAGAAGTTCATCTAGTCAAGGCTATGGTTTTTCCAGCAGTCATGTACGTATGTGAGAGTTGGACTATAAAGAAAGCTGAGTGCTAAGAAGTGATGCTTTTGAACTGTGGTGCTGGAGAAGACCCTTGAGAGTCCCTTGGACTGCAAGGAGATCAAACCAGTCAATCTTAAAGGAAATCAGTCCTGAATATTCACTGGAAGGGCTGATGTTGAAGCTGATGCTCCAATACTTTGGCCACCTGATGTAAAAAACTGACTCATTGGAAAAGACCCTGATGCTGGGAAAGATTGAAGGTGGGAGGAAGAGAGGATGACAGAGGATAAGATGGTTGGATTGCATCACTGACTCAGTGGACATGAGTTTGAGCAAGCTCCAGGAGTTGATGATGGACAGGGAAGCCTGGTGTGCTGCAGTCCATGGGGTCACAAAGAGTTAGATATGACTAAGCATCTGAACTGAACTAATCATGTATGTTAAAGGGCTTGGACATTGTACACATTTGATACTTCCTGAAACATGCATTGTGAAAAGTCAGATCATTCTGCAAGGTGTAGGAGAGCATTTTTTAGCCTCTTGAAAAAAATCCCTCACCTTGCATTAGAAGTCCGTGTTCGTTAAAACACAGCCATGTCATTACAACTCTATTCAAATTTAGTTAAAGATATAGATGAAGAAGAATAAAGCATCAGTTTAATAGTTATTATTATTTATGGACTTCCCTGGTGGCTCAGAGGTTAAAGTGTCTGCCTGGAATGCGGGAGACCCGGGTTTGATCCCTGGGTAGGGAAGATCCCCTGGAGAAGGAAATGGCAACCCACTCTGGTACTCTTGCCTGGAGAATCCCATGGAGGGAGGAACCTGGTAGGCTACAGTCCATGGGGTCGCAAAGAGTCAGACACGACTGAGTGATTTCACTTTCACTTTCACTTAATAGTTAGGTTCTGCTCAAGCCATGAAATTTAAAGATGCTTGCTCCTTGGAAGGAAAGCTATGACAAAGCTAGGCAGTGTACTTAAAAGCAGAGACATCATTTTGCTGACAAAGGCCAGTATAGTCAAAGCTATGGTTTTTCCAGTAGTCACGTACAGATGTGAGAGTTGGTCCATAAAGAAGGCCGAGTGCCAAAGAATTGATGCCTTTTAATTGTAGTGCAGAAGAAGACTCTTGAGAGTCTCTTGGACTGCAAGGAGATCAAACCTGTCAATCCTAAAGGAAATCAGTCCTGAATAATCATTGGAAGGACTGATGCTGAAACTTCAGCTTCAGTACTTTAGCCAACTCATTGGAAAATACCCTGATGCTAGAAAAGTTTGAAGGCAAAAGGAAAAGGGGATGGCAGAAGCTGAGGTGGTTGGATAACGTCACCGACTCGATGGACATGGTTTTGAGCAAACTCCAGGATATAGTGAAGGACAAGGAAGCCTGGCGTGCTGCAGTTCATGCATCAGTCAGATGAGACTTAGCAACTGACCAACAGCAACAACAACAAAGACAGTGGATGTCTCAGTAAATATTTGTGAAAAATGACCATTAATGTAATTAATAATTCTACAGAATATTAAAATAGTCCTCAGAAACACTGAACTCATTATGCAGAAATAAATTGCTCAGTGACGCCAAATTACAACTTTTGTCCAATTCCCCCTTGCCTTCTGACGAAATATCAAAGGTTCAAATGTAAGATATGTGGCTGTGTAGGTTATAAACTCCCGTGAGGCTGAGATTCTGTCCTTTTTACATTTGTTATAGGAAATAGCCTATTATGAGTGCTGACCTAATATGGATTGTGATTGATTTAAAATGCATGGTGTTTTGCACTGGTATTCAGACAACATCTATGTTCAATTAAATCATCATTACAGTTGTTTGCATTTGTGCTTATACTAATGGCAAGAGCTATACTTGCAAAGGCTGGATTTTATTCTGCAGTGATTATAGATGTCATCCCAAATCTGAGTAAGATGCAGAAATTTAAAATTCTGTCCTCATAAATTAGTTTCTGTAGAATGGAGGGTCAGTCCACACAAACAGCTGATTTTTAAAAATCTCCTTGTGCGTGTGAAAGAAAACAAAGGGAATCCTTCATTTCTACAGAGTTCGGAGTCTAATTTGGAGAACAGGTTTGCATTAAATTTAACTGCAAAATCTGTCACTTTCCCTCATAGCTGAATCTGCAGGCAGCATATCGTTCTTTAGCTGATTCACCTGCTCTGCCAGGTGTCCTCACCCACCATATGTATAAATATTTGTCTAAATTCTTCCTTTTTTATCATTCTGTTTTTGTGTATATTAGAAAAACCAGAGCCAATTTGCTAGGGAAGAGCAACTTTTCCAGTTTTCTTTTGGTTGTTGACGACTTGGGTCTCTCTGCATAGTCCCTCGTCCCTCTTGTATTTGGATGATAGGAGACAAATTTCTCTGAGCTAAAAGCACGTCAGTGCATTAGGATAGAAGAGACAAAGATAACAAAGATAACCGTTCCAAGCATCTCAAGTTGCATATATGTGTGAACATCTTCTCAACATGTCTGTTTCTCTGGGAATCATTTCAACACTTGCATTTTTTTATATGGTGTCAAGGTGACTGGCTTTGAAGTCAGACAGACTTGACTCTCACTGTTTCTACTCTATGGTCTTGAGATCTTGAGCAATTTGCTTGATCTTTTTGAACCTCAGCCTGCTCATCTGTGAACTGTGTGGACCTGCAGAACAGAGAGGCTGTGCTGTCCTTCCTTCAGATCCTTGCTCACAGGATCTCTTTTCAGAGAGACCTTTCTTTACCACCCATGCAGATACTCATCCGCTGCTGCCCTGCATGGAACATGGCATCTGGTCCATCATGGTGGCTGAATTTATAAACCTACCTTTGACTTGGCAGAGAGCTAAGAGAAGAGAAGGCTGGGACTCCAGGTCTTGGTTGGTTAATCTCTTGTTTTGCTGAATTAATGAAATTAGAGGACAGTGGCACAATTTGGACATATATATTCTTAAAAATAAGAGTTCCCCATTTGTAAAGGACTTAGGAGAAAAGTAAATCCACTAAGCCCAATAAGCAAGCAAACAAAAAATCAACTGAACTGAATAGAAATCAGAAAGTTGAGTCTCATCAACCAATATTCAAATTGAATCACAAAGTATTTTCTGATCCCCTGTTCATTTTTTGCAAGGAAGGAAAGAATTTTACTGACCACTTTATTGATTATTTTTTTTTGTCACTGAATTTGTTTTTCATATAGATGTTTTCTGGAAGTCATTTGGCACAGTGGGAAAAGGCATTAAAAGAGCAGTTGAAAATGAATTTCATTCTCCTTTCTGTTAATTAGCCAGATGAAATTAAGAGGGTTTACAAATCATGTCCTCAAAAAAGAAATTTTATTTCATTTTATTTTAAAATCATCATTATTATTTGAGAGAGAGAGAGAGAGAGTAAGAGACATGAATGTTTAGTCTGTTTCACCTCTTAGATCTCCAGTAATTCTTGACTTCCCTTGTGGCTCAGCTGGTAAAGAATCTGCCTATAATGTGGGAGACCTGGGTTTGATCCCTGGGTTGGAAAGATTCCCTGGAGAAGGGAAAGGCTACCAACTCCATTATTCTGGCCTAGAGAATTCCATGGACTGTAAAGTTCATGGAGTCAAAAAGAGTTGGACACAACTGACTGACTTTCATTTATTCACTCTCTGAAAATTTAGGTCTAGAGAGATGGAAAAAATTTCCAAAGAGGATATAATGTTCCTTGGGCAGTTTGACTTTTTTAATGTAAACCTGACAGGGGAGTTCTTTGGAGTTTTTGTGAGGTTGTCGTGAAATGTATGTATTGACATTGAATGACATCTTCAAATGAAATGAAAATATCTAGAGGCAAATAATTTTTTTCAAATAAATCATTATTTTTAAAATTTATTGCATATTATTTTGTAGGGACTTCAAAGTTAGATTTCTGAGTCTCAAATGTCCTTATCTGTAAAATAGGCATAATAATGTTCAACTTTAAGGCTTACAGGTAGGATTAAATTAATGAATGTATTTAATGTATCTGCCCAAGGCATCGGGACTATTTTGTTCCATATTATTTTTAAAAGGGATAATGGAAGCTGAAAGAACTTAAATTATGTTACCTAGTTTTTAGGTTTCCCATAGATTTCAGTCTCTTGATTCACTGTTAAGAAACAACTATATTATCTTACTTAACTCATGTGCTGTGTGCTGTCCTTTGTCACTCTCTTGTCTGACACTTTGTGACCCCATGGACTGTAGCCTGCCACGGTCCTCTGTCCATGGGGATTCTCAAGGCAAGAATACTGGAGTGGGTTGCCATGGCCTCCTCCAGGATTGAACCCTGGTCTCCTGCATTGCAGGCAGATTCTTTACCAGTTGGGTTACTCATAAAAAAACACAAATCTATTTATGTGTGTTCAAGCTCTAGAAGCTTACTAGTAACATATGAATAACATAACCTTGTAAGCAGGTTTAGAACTCTTCCTGCATCACTTAATTGCCAAGAGATATTTGCCAGTTATCTTAAGGGAGAGTGGTTTGAATATTCTAATATTTGTATATATAGAGAGACTTTCCTTTTATTCCTATCTATAGCCTAACTAATGGGCTTCCCAGGTGGCGCACATGGTAAAGAACCTACCTGCCAATGCAGGAGATGTGATGGATGCAGGTTTGATCCCTGGGTTGGGAAGACCCCCTGGAGGAGGGCATGGCAATCCACTCCAGTGTTCTTGTCTGGAGAACCCCATGGACAGGGGAGACTGGCGGGCTACAGTCCATAGGGTCACAAAGAGTCAGACACGACAGGCGACTTAACACACACATATGCATAGCCTAACTAATGTTCTCAAGCTTAATGTGCATAAAAATTTGTCTTAGATTGTATATGGGCAATTTAAAGGATTCTCAACCATGGTTTTTACAGCAGATGGTTTTCTGCTGTAAACTTCTATGCGTATTTTGGAATTTAATACTCTTCTAAGATGTAATATCATATCTAAATAGTTGTAGCAGATAATTCCAAATATAAAAACTTCAGTACAATGTGAATAGGTGTTTGCTATATTTTAAAGATTTCCTGGCACAGATGATGTAACTGTTTCAGTTAGCATCAGTCCTGATTGACATGAGGTCTATTTGACTTTCCATTTGACCAAGTTGTCCTTTTCTGATACAGCTCCTTTCTCAGTCTTGTTCACCGTTTTTTTTTTTTTTTCCCAGTTCTAGTAAAGGCTTGGCCTTCTTTTCTGCCTTTATCCAATGCCTTATTGTAAACCCTTCACCTCTTCCTAGAGCCTTGTCTTGAGTTTGTAGCTCCCAGTGGTCCACGTGTTGCCCTGTTTACCTATGGTCCGTGTCACCTGCGTCCTGTCCAGTTGGCTATAACTCCATCCGCTACCAGTTTCTGGAACTCTGCATATTTCTGTCTCTTGTTCCCATGTTCCTGTTGATCTGTTGGTTCTACTGCAAAGTTTCTGGGGTCACACCAACCTCCTGCTGGGCATACACACACACTCACTTCTATACCAGATACTCAAGAGAAATGGATACATCCTGGGAAATGTTTTAACTCTCCCAGTAGACTCATCTGTTCAGTAACTTTACTTACTAGTGAAGTAAGGGAACACTGCTACAGAGCTTTGCAAAAGAGTAAACATCTGACAGCCTCAGTAATTCAGCTCTCTCTGTAACAGTAAAGAGAGTGACTTACAGCAGCCAAATTCTAAAAGAAATATATTTGACTCTGATTCTCCTAAATCCATCTGTTTAAACTGGCTGTAATACAGCTAGCTGCCTGTAGCTTTAAATGGGTTTTAAATTGGTGCACATTAGGACATGCAGCTTTATGGCTCAAAATAGGGATGATACTAATGAAAAAAGAAACAAAAAACAAACACGTGCACAGCTTCTTCAACACAGTAATCTGGGCTACCGGGGGGGGGGGGGGGGCGGGTGGGATAGTCATAGTCAAAAAGATCTGTGGGAAATCTAACTTCAAGTTAGAACTCAAACAACACCAAATCACTTCCATTTTTCAAAAGTCCCAGAGTATGTAGAGATTGTTACCTTTACGATGACTAACTAAGATACATTGGTTAAAATTCTTTAGTTTCTTTCTGTTTTTATATGTAGGTATCTTCCTTTGCCGAGTTTGAAAAGGAAAAAAAAGTAAATGAGTCCTCTGGAATTGCAAGAGAAACATTTGGTCTTAAGTAATCCTCACTTCTTAACCTAACGTGGCAGCTCATAGGGAAACTGTTGGATCAGCAACGCTAATTACTTTAAGTTGCCTCCCATGTGTACATGTGCAACGGCCGGGAGCAAATGCACATTGACAACTCATCCTCTCCATTCTGTGCTTACTGTGTCTGGTGTTTTAGCTTCGTGACTCTTTGGTAGACTCCGTATGGGTGTCATAGGAGTTATTGCTAGAGCAGAAACTAGTCTTCTCTGAGAATACCCCTAATGGGTGCTGAGACAAACATAAAACTATGGAATTAAAATGTTTTGTGAAATGTGTTTATTTGTGAAAGTGTTGGTTGCTCAATCATGCCCAATTCTTTGTAACCCCCACGGACTGTAGACCGCTGACTCCTCTGTCCATGGAATTCTCCAGGCAAGAAAACTGGTGTGGGTTGCCATGCCCCCTCCAGGGGATCTTTCCAATCCAGGGATTGAACCTGGGTCTCCTGCATTATGAAACCTATAGTAACATGAAAATTGTTGAATATTGCTTCTTCAAGGCCTCATGTACAAAGACTGTGAAACCCATAAGCAAAGGACACCATTCTGTATGTCACATCAAAAAACTCTAATAATTTTGTAAGAAAAACAACCAAGGAATGTGCTCATTAATAATTACTCAAATGAGAATTGCACACACATGTTCTTTCTCATTTTGAAAAATACTTATGCTGTTTGTGTGTATGTAATGTGTACACATAGATACACACACACACACATACACACATCACAGGGCACTGTTATCAGATCAACAGGGCAGATGGCAAGTCAATCAGTGCTTATTGAACTGAAAATAATATCACACATAATGGACATGCTGTAATTATTTTCTTCTAATTGTGATTGGTGGAGTGACTTAAATAAAATTGATGTTGTCACTTGTACAAGAGAAGAAAACCTCCTTAATTTAGAATATCAGCAGTAGTTGAGGGATTTATTTACTGTTTATTGCAGAAGGAATGAGACTTTTTGTTAATTATATCCTGTGAGGTAAAATTGTGACTTAGAGGACAGGAACCTTTCATTTTCTGATCAAAGGTTAATTCTTTATTGACAATAATAAAGTTAGTAGATCTCCTTTAAGAAAGTGTTGATGAACCCACCAGCTCCAGAAGTATTTAAAATCAGATGGAGAAGCCAGCTCCTATGTCATTGCTCCTGCCAGCTCCTTTATACACTCACTCCTTGCAGAAAGCAAATGTTCTTCAGCAGACGGTCTCAGTCTTTTCTACTAAAATGCTTCTAATAGCAGAGAAATCTCTAGGAGTCAAGAAGGCAGGGATGGTGTGGGGAGGCATGTGTTGTAGCCTCCCACAGAACAAAAATTATTTCAAGTCTTATGTCTGATTTTAATGCATTCATATCACTTTTACATTCAACTTTATTACATATGTATATATTTTTATATTAAATAAATGCCCTCATTCCAACTGTCGGCGGAGTTTGTAATTTCCTCAGTTCTGTCTTGAGGCAGCAAAAATTTGAAGCAACGGATGGACCAGTGTTACAGCTCCATGTTAGAGTTCAGTTTTATTTGGCAAGCAAAGGTAAATACATCCTTGAGGACTGAAGGCGGGCTGACCCAAAAAACTCGAGGAGAAGAGAAGCCCCCTGCTCAATTTTGGCTCCTCTTTTTGTATATTTTTTCTGCTTCCCCTGAGCCTACCCTGTGTAAATTGGGCTAGCCAGAAGAGCTGTTTTTTTTACCTGAGGTTCTCTCCCAGTCCTCGGACCTTCCTTTGTTCTGCTTTCATGGGCTTTCCCCTCTTTATCTTTTAGCCACCACCATTCTGGACTCCTTTTTTCTATTCTAACTACCTAACACACCTAAAGGAAGTTTATGCTGTGGTGATTTGGTGGTTTCAAATACACTTTGGCAGAGGAATCAACAGCTACCAATTCTAAAACCTTGAATTTTGTTTATTCCAGCTTTTCACAATGGCACCCCACTCCAGTACTCTTGCCTGGAAAATCCCATGGATGGAGGAGCCTGGAAGGCTGCAGTCCATGGAGTCGCTAAGAGTCGGACACGACTGAGCGACTTCACTTTCACTTTTCACTTTCATGCATTGGAGAAGGCAATGGAAACCCACTCCAGTGTTCTTGCCTGGAGAATCCCAGGGACGGGGGAGCCTGGTGGGCTGCCGTCTATGGGGTCGTACAGAGTCTAACATGACTGAGGTGACTTAGCAGCAGTGAAAAGTGAAGTGAAAGTCACTCAGTCATGTCTGACTCTTTGCGACACTATGGACTATACAGTCCATGGAACTTTCCAGGCCAGAATCGTGGAGCGGGTAGCCTTTCCCTTCTCCAGGAGATCTTCCCAACCCAGGAATTGAACTCAGGTCTCCACATTGCGGTGGGTTCCTTACCAGCTGAGCCACTAGTGGCTCACTATAAATCAATTTTGTGAATAACTTCTGGTCTATGGGTCCATCTCAGTTTCATTTTGCCTTACAGCTGAGTATCAGATCGTGACAAAGAAGAATAGACATGCTCCATTTCTTGTTGAAATTCAAAGGAAACCATACCCCTTGAGAATACTCTGTTTTTGCCTCAGCACCTAATGTTCCTCTCCCCTATGTCAGGCAAGAGCCCATCTGTTTGTTTGACTTCCATTTGAGGAGAACTCCCCCCACAGATCACCATGGGACCTGGTGAAGCTGGAGTGCTTCCTGGTTCCACCAGAGGCAGCCTGCACAGCCTGAGTCAGGCAACAGTAGGGCTGGCTGAGGCAGCATGAGACTTCTTAGTCATGACACTGTGCATGTTCTTTCTTCCCCTGCCCCTCCTCCCCTCCCCCTCCTCCCCTCCCTTTCCCTCTCCTCCATCTCCTCTTCCTCCTCCTTCGTCACCGTCCTCTTCTCAATAGTTCCAGTGTGACTATAATATTTTCTCTTCCTTTCAGACTGACCTGTCATCAATCTCTTCTTTGGATATACCTCACTCATTCCAGCCTCTCTAAGAACATTCTATTATTTTTGCCTGAAATGCCATTTCCCAAGTTTCCTAATAGCCAAGTTATGCACATCTTTTATTTCATAATCTGATCTTTGGTCATGAATAATCATTCTCAAGTCTGAAACTCTGCGACATTGTATAAATCTCAATATTATATTTTTATTTGCTTATTACTTTTGTGTTAAGCAGTGTTTGTTACTTTGCATTTGCAATTAGATGTGGATTATTTATCTTCCCTTTTGAACATCTTAAGGGCAAGGATTCAGGGTGTCCATGTAGTTTGACAAAGTACACGCTCAGATAAGTGTTTTTTGAATGAATGAATATCTGGGTGTGAAAGAGAGCATTTCAGTCAATTTCTCGTAGTGGAATTGGGAAGAAAGCAGCAACAAAAAGTGATTAAAAATACACCATTCATGGTCCACCTAAATGCTGTGCTCTGTCAGATCCCAGGTGCTTGGGTGGAGCAATTCAACATGGCACATGAACTTTCTATCATCTCTCCCTTTGCTCCCAACAAATTCAAACTTCCACCAAATTAATCTGTTTTGGTGACCTGATTGTACCAAATCATTTTGTGTCTCTGTGGAGTAATTCTCTGTGATTCCTTTGCCCACCAGAAGATAAGGACTTTGCCTTTCATCTCTGTGTTCTCAGAATCTAATACAGTGCTCTTCACAGAGGATCAATAACTATTTGTGGGTGGACACTTGAAGGATTCACGCTTCTACTTGCTACATAAATACATATTTGACAACACCTTGGCCCAAGAGGTAAAGGAAGAGAGTCTGGGAGTGTGTGGCTAAATGAATCTGCAATTATAACTCAACTGACTACTGTCATCTTTCTGAGATGGGGAGGAGATGCTCATGACTGATTTGGTATAATTTGTAATAGATGGTGATGTGGGAGTTGTTACACGGGTAACATAGCTTCTTCTCCTTGCTGGGAGGACATAGAGCAGAGGAGAAATTAGTAATCATATTTTTTATTATCACTAGGACTAAGTTATTCAATATTAATTTATGGTTCAATTAACAAGACCTGATAAACATAAAAAAATAGACAACTTTGGCTAAGAACAAAATTGATATCAAAAAAAGGTTTCAAGGATCTGCTGTTATATATAGACTTGAGGTTTATCTAAGATGTGAGCAGAGCATGGAGCATCATATATCTCCTCTGAAAATATCTTAAATGCTATGACATTAGCCACTTGCTTATAATTAAAGTATGTTGCCATTTCACCAAGCTTTCATTTACTGAAGAAAGTGCAAATTCCATTCCCCTTGAACTTTAGCTACTTCCAACTTTTTTCTTTGTTCTTTTCTTTAAAGCTTTGCAACAAATGCATGCCCATATGCTTATATTAGTTAATCTAGTATTAAACATATTGGCTGTGCAAAATGTTGGCACCCATTAATAAATGTTTTCATTTTTTCATTCTCTCTCTTTTTTTTAACTTTAGATTCTTCCTTTGACTACATAAGCAACAGCTGTCTAGCTGCCTGCACAAGACTGGATCTAATGCCTCTATAGAAATCTAGGTCAAAACACTTGGAATGCATGAATATCAAACAGAGTTTTCAAAACAGCAAATGAATACATCTTTAACTGGTGACATTTTCCTGTAGCATATGGTTGCAAGCTCAGGGGACTGGATGCTTTTTTGATGAATATGTTCCATCAAAAACTAAGGGATGGCAGTAGGCTTTTGCCACCTTCTGTTTTGCCTTATGAAATGATAATGCAAATGCATAGATGAAGATACAATGATCACAAGGCTTTTACCTTCAGACCTATTCTAAAGATGCATTTTTTTCCCTTTTGGATGAGTTGCTTTGTCTTTGGTTGGGTTTGGGTTTATGTTAAAGGTGACAACCAGTGGGAGCAGTTGTCTTTGCTGGGCAGAATTTGATGGGTAGAAATCTTCAAAAAGTTGAACTCAAAGGCAAATTCACCAAAGAGAAGAACTGAGGATTTTGGTCACATGAGTAACTTATAGTCACAGGAGCAAGATGTTGATCCAAATTCATTGTCAAATGTCAGCATGGAGAGGATGGATAATCATTTACCAACGAGGAATGCAGAGAAAAACCCTGAGAAATTGGAGGTTGGTTTCTGAATCTTGGACCTGTCAGCAATAATGCCAAGTGTGACCTTGAACATGCCCCTTTATCTCTGTGACATCGCTGTCCTACTGCGTCAGATAAGTGGATAGCTGTATTATCTGTAAGGTCTTTCCCGGTCCTAAATTTCTAGGTTTGTAAAAGTTTACAAGGCTGTGTTATGGTTAATTGCATTCTGTTGACTGAAATGGCAGAACAGAGAAGATTAGGCTTTTATTTCTTTTTTAATTGACTGAAGATTTGTTTCTCAAAAATTATCCAGAATCTTCGCTTCCCCTCATCTATAAGGGAGTGAATAAGGCAACTGTGAAGCTGTTCTAGTTGAGCAGGAGAGGGCAGGAAGAATGCCCCCGTAGCTTCTTTTGTGTTCCACCTCTCAAGGCAGCGTCTGAAACCTATGTGTGAAATATCTGAGTTGCCAACAAAGCTGGTTTGGAAACCACTAGCTAAGAAAATGAATGTGTATGAGTGTTTTGTTAGTAATGGTGGGGATGGTGGAAACAAGCTTTGGAAAGGCACTTTTTCTTTTTGCATTTAGCAGTTTTGTGTTATAGTACTTTTCACTTGAAGATTAAACTTAAAGCCTGTACTGCTCCTGATTTGAAAGTACAAACCAGGAGCTCCTTTTGTTTAAAAAATAACCAGCAAGACTTGTGGTTTTCACAGGAATTCTATAAATGGCCTTTTTATTCACAGGGTGAATTTGCTATCCTTTGCCTTGATTTTCTATGCCCCCAGCAATATTCTTGAAATCATGTTCAGAAGTATTCTCCTTATTTTAGAATAACTGGAGATAAATTCTTTCTTCTAGCACTCTTTCTGAGCTTCATTCTCAAAAAGCTACTACTGCTACCAAGTACTTGGGTAGTCATTTAGATAGTTTGTGTATACGCCCTTTTGTGCCTACATAGGTTGTATGTGTTTCTTTTTAGCAAAATGTACCAATGTCCATACATAAAAACATTTTGCTTTTTAAACTTATGAATATGTCTTACATAGCACATTCTTAATAAAAACGTATAATCTGCATAGTCCTTTATTTACATGTACATATTTTTTAAACCAATTTGTCTTAAAGAACTCTTAGTTGATTTTATTTATTTTTTTCCATTTGTAAAGTAACAATGAACGTCCACATGTGCGTGTATTTACGAATACATGAAAAAAATAATCAAAAGCTAATCTCCTAGAAATAATATTGTTGGATCAAAGGGTATGTATACACTTAATTTAGGTAGACAGTGTCAAATAATATTTAGATATATTTATTCTTTATAAATAACTTAAAAAATGGTAACTGTAGTTTAACATCTTTTTAGTATGTTTAAAAATTATTTATATGTAAAAGCTCTGTTCATATCTTTGTCCTTAAATTGAGCTAGGACAACTTAGTAGCCATCTGGAAAAAAAATAAAACTGTATTCCTACTTTATTTCCAACACCAAAATAAACTCCAGATGGACCAGAGATTTTAAGCTAAAAATAAATGCATTAAAGTACTATTAGAAAACATGAGAAGATATTTTTTGTAAGTAATCCAGAACTAAAGAAGGTCTTTCCAAGCATAACATAAAACCAATAAGGAATGTTTCTAAAGATTCGTAAATTAATGTCAATATATTTTGAAAAAAAAATAAAAGATGAATGACAAAGTTAGATGAATGATGATGACACATTCGATAGGAGCTGATCACTTTACGTGATCTGTAGCTTTCAATATAATATCAGCATGCAAGAATTGAAAGAGGCTGTTGCTCTCACCCCAACACACACAACAAACTGGATAGGCTATAAAATCATAGTTTGTTTAGAAACCATCAGAGGTCCGGGAACACCAAGAAACCTAAACGAAATTAATTCTCCAAAGCAAAGATCCCTTCATAGATTGCAATAGATTCATAGCCACTGTCATCCCTGAGGCAGCTTTAAGAGCGAGCAGGTCAAGGTGAGGATAAACCAGGCTAACTTTTAATGGGCTTTTAATGACTCTGTGTGGGCTGGCGGGACAGAATAGAATTCCAGAGTCTCAACCTCCCAGAAAGCCCGCCTCTATCCTCCAGCTGATGCTGAAGCTGAAACTCCAATACTTTGGCCACCTGATGCGAAGAACTGACTCATTTGAAAAGACCCTGCTGCTGAGAAAGATTGAAGGCAGGAGGAGAAGGGGGCGACAGAGGATAAGATGTTTGGATGGCATCACTGACTCTGTGGACATGGGTTTGAGTAAACTCTGGGAGCTGGTGATGGACAGGGAGGCCTGGTGTGCTGCCATCCATGGGGTCGCAAACAGTCGGATACGACTGAACGACTGAGCTGAACTGATCTTCCAACTCTTCTCTCATGTCTTCATCAGCTATTCGGGTAGTTCACAGAAGGCTGGTGACATCTGAGGATACATGAGAGTGATCTCTGCTGATCGGAAGAAAGGCGAGACACAGCCCTTCACGGAGAGCGCAGTAGCTAGTGCACAGGAACGCAGAGAGAGCTCAATGAAGAAGATGCTGTGGGATGTTCTTGTTTCAACTTTTATATAGGGAGACTATCATTCTGTTGCTAGTCTTTTGTCATTTTCATTTCGACAACTCCTTTATGCGCCTCAGTGTTTTTATCCGTTTGCTTCCGGATGAATCCTCAGGTTGTTTCCAGATGACTAAAGTGATGAAGTAAGAACTTCTATACATGTCTTATGGTACATATGTGCCAAAGTTTCTGTTCTGTTACCTAAGTGTGAAAATTCTGGATGTTTAGATATTCAACTTTACAAGATAATGCCAAATTATTTCCCAAATGGATTGTAGCAGTTTATGCTTCTGGGAGCAACCTACAAGATTACACTGAATCACATCCTCTCCAACTCTTGGGTATTATCAAGCATTCTTAATTTTTACAGTACAAATAATAGTGAAGAGGCACCTCATTTTGTTCTTGATTACACTTACATGATTAGTGTTTCTGATGTTAACCTGTTGAACATTTGATCACACGTTTATTGGGTCTCTACATTTCTTCTTTGGTGAATGTCTCTCTTTTTTGTGTGTGTGCTAGTTTTTGTAGTGGGCTTGCCTTGTTAATGACTTTTAAGATTCTTTATATTTACTAATTTCATATATATATATATATATATATATATATATATATATATGAACTCATGGAGGTAGTGAAGGACAGGAAAGCCTGGCATGCTGCAGTCCATGGAGTTGCAAAAAGTCAGACATGATTTGACGACTGAATAATAACAACTAAATACACACAAACACACACACATACACACAGCAACCATCTTCTTCCAGCATGTTTTTTTTTTTTTTAATGATTTCTTTTCTCAATGATCCAATGTGCATTTGTTATACATCAAAGTTCCAGATATGTGTTGAACCTCTGGTCATTTTGTCTGTCTTTGGAGCAATACCATATTGTCTAGTGCCTTAATTACTACAGTTCTGTGATATGTTATGTAGCTATTCTATAGCTCTAAGGGGCTTCCCAGGTGGCACTAGTGGGAAAGAACCCACCTGCCAGTGCAAGAGTCATAAGAGATGCAGGTTCGATCCCTGGGTCAGGAAGATCCCCTGTTTTTTTAATAATGCAGTTTAGAAACTGGCAGAGAAAACTCCTCAATCCTTGCTCCTTCCTCAGATGTATATTGCTGGTGGACAACCACCTTTGTCCAAACAATTGTTTGTTTTCTCTATAAACTGATGAAGAAACTTGTCGAATTCCCTGAAGAAGTTTATTGAAAATTTGGCTGAATATGCATTAAATATATAGATCAATTTAACGAGGCTTGATATCTGAAGGAAATTCTTCCTTTTCATGAATATGTATAACTTCTCAATTTATTTACAGCTTCTTTATTTAACTACGTTGAAGTTTTGAAATCTGCATATTGTCTTTCCCATATCTTTGTCAGATTTATGATGATATTTTATAATTTTGGTTTCTGTTATAAATGGTATATTTATAAAAAGAAGATTTTCTCGTTGATTTTGATAGTGTGCAGAAATGCTCTTGACTCTGAATATTAGACCCCAGCTTCCCTGGTGGCTCAGACCAGCAATGGAGACTGGGTTTAATCCCTGGGTTGGGAAGTTCCCCCGGAGAGTAGAATGGCTACCTACTCCAGTATTCCAGATGGGAGAATTCCATGGACAGAGGAGCCTGGTGGGCTACAGTCCATGGGGTCACTAAGAGTTGGACATGATTGAGCGACTAACACTTTCACTTTCATATAGACCTTATCAAGTGTGAATTGATTTTATTTGCTCATTTCTAATTGTAATGCCATTTTACTTTCCTTTCTTATTTTATTGACTAATATCTGAAAATAATGACTAGATGTAGTGATATTGAGCACTATTTTTTCCCCCCTATTTTGGAGAGGAAGCTGTCAACATTTCTCTATTTAGGATGATGTCATTTAACTCAGGTTTAGGCGTGACCCTTCTATTTCAGGTAGAAATTTTTATGTATATATTACCATCTTTTCCAGTAATTTTGTCTTTGTTTTATATGGCTTATCATATTGCACTGGCAAAAGTAACTGTTACTAATACTAGTGATACAGGGAATTACTACATGTTTTAACTGTAATGATGGCTCTTGGCTGGGATAGAGACATAAATTTTCTTTCTTTTTGAGAGGGAGGATTTCCTAATAAGCAAATAGAAACTGAAAAATAAATTAATTTTTTATTTGATTCTCTACTTCCAAAATTTTGTGTAATATATAATTTAGTTTTCTTCCTTTTCGAAAGTTTCAAAGAATTAACTCAGAATACTTTGTAGCCTGACACCCATTTTCTGCTGTTACTTTTTAATAATTAAAAAAATCTTTTATGTTTAGCATCGTTTCTGTCAATTTGCATCCTATTTTCATAATAATCTTTTTCACCAGTATTTTCAAGTATTCTGACATAAACTCGTACATATATTATACCTCAAGAGCTTCTTAGTATCTTTTAAATTATTTTTGTATTTGTTGGAATTTTCTGCTCTTTTTTGAAGAGCAGAAATACTTATATTTGCCAATAAGTATTATTTTTCCCCTCCAAGAAAAAACTATAGCTTTTTGCTTTTATAATCAGCTTATCTTTTAAAAAATTATTTTTTTCTTTATCTTAATCTTCAGTTCATTTTTGTTTTTATTTTCAAATGTATTTACATTAATGCAAATGCTCTACCTTCATTTTCTTTTATTAATAAAAATGTTTTTATAAACATTTATAACTTTTGATCATATCTGAAACCAGTGGCTCTTAGTTGGGGGCAGTCTTGCCTGACAATGGATATTTGGCAATGTCTGAAGGCATTTTGGTATGTTATGACTTGCAGTGGAGAAGAGGACATTACTGGCCTCCAGCTGGCAGAGGTCAAGATGCTGCTAAACAGCGTACCACACACACAACTGTTCCCGACAACAAAGAATCAGCCAGCCCAAAGTGTCAACTGTACTGAGGCTGAGAAGCCCTCCTCTAGGCTGTTGATGTATATTCAGTCATTTTGATCCATATCATAAAAGCCATAATAACAAACACGGGCTCCCTCCTTGATTTTCTCCCTGTGATGATTTGCTAGTGACCAGAATCAAACAGCACTGACATGTGATTTCTTTGACTCACTCTATATTTTTCAAAAAATTATTGAGCACTGATGGATAAGATATGCATGCTACAGATTCCTACCATTTCTGCCTGCCAGTCAGTATTATACTCCTTTCCCTAGAAAAGTCACATGTTTATATTAACCATCTGACCATTGTGGAAATTTGAGTTGGCACTGCTGAATTATATACCAACTGGTCATCAACTTCTTTCTTTCTTTCTTTTTTTAAGTTTTCACACATTTCCATTGACAATAGTAGCTCACTGAAGTAGGGTAGCTATGTTTCTCAAAAATTTCCAGTTCCAAGGAGGTCTGATAACATCAGAACATTTTGACATGGCATGAGTGATTCTTTTTTTACTACTATTTTTTTTTTTAATAAGGATTTTTTTGGTGTGGACCCTTTTAAAAGAAGTCTTTTTGAATCTGTGATAACATTGTTTATGTTTTGGTATTTTAGCCACAAGGCTTGTGGGATCTTGACTCCCTGTGTGCTGTGCTTTGCCGTTCCGTGGTGTCCAACTCTTTGTGATCCCATGGACTGTGGCCCGCCAGGCTCCTCTGCCCATGGGGATTCTCCAGGCAAGAATACTGGAGTGGGTTGCCATGCCTCTGACCAGGGATCAAACCCACACTACCTGCATTAGAAGACATAGTCTTAACCACTAGACCACCAGGCAAGTCCCCACATGAGTAATTTCTTAGAATACTTACCTCTGTAAGGGGGCCTGGTGTCCATTCTCCCACAAACTCCAATCAAAAATCACTGATGTATAAAAGATTAAATAAGTAATGAACACTCCTTATTTCACACTCCTAGTAGGTAGTGCCAGAACTATGTTGCATCAAAAAATAAAACACTTGCTCTAACATAGAGCTGTATGCATGAATCCACATGTGAGAGGGAGTCCTGCGTGGCAGTTAAGACCTGGGACCCTGTTGAGAGGCTGCCCAACTTCCATTCCAGCTCTGCCACCTCCCAGCCTGGACAAACAGCTGCCCCTTTTTTCATAGGCTTCAGTTCAGTCCAGTCACTCAGTTGTGTCTGACTCTTTGCGACCCCATGAATTGCAGCACACCAGGCCTCCCTGTCCATCAACAGCTCCCAGAGTTCACTCAAACTCACGTCCATCGAGTCGGTGATGCCATCCAGCCATCTCATCCTCTGTCGTCCCCTTCTCCTCCTGCCCCCAATCCCTCCGAGCATCAGAGTCTTTTCCAATGAGTCAACTCTTCGCATGAGGTGGCCAAAGTACTGGGGTTTCAGCTTTAGCATCATTACTTCCAAAGAACACCTAGGAGTGATCTTTAGAATGGACTGGTTGGATCTCCTTGTAGTCCAGGGGACTCTCAAGAGTCTTCTCCAACACCACAGTTCAAAAGCATCAATTCTTTAGCATTCAGCTTTCTTCACAGTCCAACTCCCACATCTATACATGATCACTGGAAAAAACCATAGCCTTGACTAGACAGACCTTTGTTGACAAAGTAATGTCTCTGCTTTTGAATATACTATCTAGGTTGGTGATACCTTTCCTTCCAAGGAGTAAGCGTCTTTAAATTTCATGGCTGCAGTCACCATCTGCAGTGATTTTGGAGCCCAAAAAAATAAAGTCTGACACTGTTTCCACTGTTTCCCCGTCTATTTGCCATGAAGTGATGGGACCAGATGCCATGATCTTAGTTTTCTGAATGTTGAGCTTTAAGCCAACTTTTTCACTCTCCACTTTTACTTTCATGGAGAGGCTTTTTAGTTCCTCTTCACTTTCTGCCATAAGGGTGGTGTCATCTGCATATCTGAGGTTATTGATATTTCTCCTGGCAATCTTGATTCCAGCTTCTGCTTCTTCCAGCCTTAGTGTCTATTAAATAAAAATTATAAAAATAACATCCTTCTAGGATTCATGTGAAACTTAAATGAATTAGTATGTTTAAAGCATTTGCAACACTTACTGAAAGACACAAAATCCTCCTAGAACTATTTTATAATAGCACTTCATGCTTCCCTCTATCATAATAATAGAACCTGTAGAAAGTATAACCTAAAGATGATACTTGTAGTTTCTCGGTAAATTATCTTCTTTTAATGGTTAAGTGAGTCACAATGGAAATAACATATTAAATATAAAGTACCACATTGATTTGACAATTATTTATGTATTTGGAGTAGAAACAAATCTAATAATAATTTAATAGGTTTTATTATGCAACTCAAGTTTCAGTTGCCACCTCTCTGATAATATTAACTTTTGTCTCATGTGTAACATGCTCTCTTTCGTCAGGCAGCTCTCCAAAATGGATGAACACACTTCAGAAAGAGTAAGATAAACAGGAGACGGGCAATCACATCTAATCTGGGGTAGCTGTGCTGATTTATGTTCTGTGCTTATTTTTAATTTTATTTTTTAAGTCAACATTGAGACAGAAAAGTTGAGATATTAATTACCCGTTTACTGTCAATGTAGTGGAAAATGTAATTTACAGCCTACTTGCGAAGAAAAAAATCTACGTGCTTAATTTAAGAACACAAATTATTCAAATAACATTTTGAATTTGATTGTTCGTTTAATTGAAATGTTGCTCTTTCAGTCAGAGCTGCCTTTGAGGGTCCAATTTCAGCAATAGTTAACTAAGAGCTCTCTGTATAAAGGACAGAAGCAGGGATTCACGGATTAAAAATGCATGGGAAATAACTGCATTGGAGAATTACATCTGAAAGACATAATCAAATTCACTACTGATATATACATATATATTTTTCTCAACCTGGTGGTTGCTTTGTTGGAGAAAGGATTCAGGAGGATGATTTGGACTCATAGAGTAGCGAAAAATAAGAGTTCAACGCAGAGCTAAGAAGCAAAGCCTATCCAAGGAAGGATCTATGGGCTATGTCTATGGAAATTGCCCTCAGACTAAAATTTAAAATATAAAGGCTAGGAGGCTTTGCCTTAGAAAATTCCTCTCTTCATCCTGCTGCAGTGTTGTCTCATGGCTGGCTATCCAAGCTAGGGTCTTGACTCTGTGAAAAGAGAACTGTAGGTATACCTTGGCAGACACTAAGAGTATAATAATTTTTTAGACAGTTGGCAGAATTTATTATGTTGATCATTGCACGTGTGTGCACTCAGTCGTGTTTGACTCTTTGTGACCCCATGGACTGTAACCCGCCAGGCTCCTCTGTCCTTGGGATTTTCTAGACAATAATCTTGGGGTGGGTTGCCATTTCCTATTTCAAGGGACTCCCAGGGGTCGAACCCGCTTCTCCTGTGTCTCTTGCATTGGCAGGCAGATTCTTTACCACTGAGCCACCTGGGAAGTCCATTTTTTATCATTATTAGTTATAATTTCCATACAACAAAATGTGCAGTTTTTAGGTGCACATTTGATGGTGTTCGGTAATTGTTTACTGTCATGTGACCACCATCACAGTCAAGATGTAGAAAGGTTTCGTATTCCTAGCGTTCCCTTGTGTTTTGCAGGCTGTTGTCTCCCCTGATCTGTGGGAATAGGAAACCTCGGATCTGCTTTCTGCCTTTCCTACAATTTCATATCTTGGAATCATACAATATTTTGTAACTTGAGTTTGATTTCTTTGAATTTCCATAATGTTTTTGAGATTCATTCATATATCTAACCTCTTTGAACAAACACATGGAAGTATCCCTGTGAAATTAGGCTGCCGCTTTCTTTGGGTGAATACTTTTGAGTCAGACCGGTGGGTCGTATAATAAATATAAGTATGAAAGTTTAACCTTATAACAGGTTTCAATATTGTTTTCTAATGTGGCTATACTATTTTGCAATCCCACCAGCAAGATATGAGGGTTCCCATTTCTCTCATGTCTTTTGATTTGAATTTTAACCATAGGAGTGTATAATGGTGTTTCATTGTAGTTTCTAGGTTATTTATTTTTTTTCTAATGTATTAAGATTTAACTGACATACATCAATGTATAGGTTTAAGGTGTACAGCGTAATGGTTTGACTTGCATGCTGCTGCTGCTGCTAAGTCGCTTCAGTCGTGTCCAACTCTGTGCGACCCCATAGATGGCAGCCCACCAGGCTCCCCCATCCCTGGGATTCTCTAGGCAAGAACACTGGAGTGGGTTGCCATTTCCTTCTCCAATGACTTGCATATATTATGGGAAATGATTACCAGAATAAGTTAAGTTAGCATTCATTGATTCACATAGTTACAAAGAAATGAAAACACGTTTTTTTCCCTCATGATGAGAACTCTTAGGATTTACTCTGTTAACAGTTTTCCTGTCTTGTTACAAGAAAACAAACAACGATCAAAATAATCATCATATTGTACATTGGATCTCTGATACTTATTTATCTTACAACTAGCTTTGGACCACCTTTATTTAATTCCACCTTCCCCACCCTCCACTTCTGGTAAGCACAAATCTGATCTCTGATCTCTCTCTTTTTAATGGTTTTTTGTTTGCTTGTTTTTGTTTGTTCCAAATTTCACATTTAAGTGAGATATACAGCGTTTATCTCTGACATTTCACTTAGTACCGTATCTTAAGGGCCATTTTTTTTGTTGTCACAAATGGCAGGACTTCCTCATTTTTTATGACTGAGTAATATCCCATTCGGAGAAGGCAATGGCATTCCACTCCAGCACTCTTGCCTGGAGAATCCATGGACGGAGGAGCCTGGTAGGCTGCAGTCCATGGGGTCACTAAGAGTCGGACATGACTGAGCGACTTCACTTTCACTTTTCTCTTTCATGCATTGGAGAAGGAAATGGCAATCCACTTCAGTCTTCTTGCCTGGAGAATCCCAGGGACAACGGAGCCTGGTGGACTGCTGTCTATGGGGTTGCACAGAGTCAGACACGACTGAAGCGACTTAGCAGCAATATCCCACTGGGCTTCCCTGGTGGCTGATCTGGCAAACAATCCACCCGCAATGCGAGAGACCTGGGTTTAATCCCTGAGTTGGGAAGGTCCCCTGGAGGAGGGAGCAGCTACCTACTCCAGTAATCTAGCCTGGAGAATTCCATAGACTGTATAGATAATATTCCATTGAATGTATGTTTATGCTTCACCTTGATGAGTAGCAACACTGTCTTTTTATGTTTCTTGTCCTTCATTTATCTTCTGTTGTGAACTGTTTGCGCTAATCATTTGATCAATTTTGATTGGTTGGCTGTTTTTTAACTTCAGTTTTAAAAGCTTTAAAAATCTTATTTATTTATTAATTTTTCACAAATTCTTGACATTGTAACTCTTTGACAGATAAATGCTTTGCAAACATTTTCACCATTCTGTGGTTTCCCTTTTAGGTTTTCTTGACTGCATTTTTTTTTTTCAACAAGCAAATGGTTTTCATCATGTGGTTATCATATCATCATTATTAATTTTACCTTTTTGTTTCCTATTTATGAAATATAACTCTAGCCCAATATTACAAAGATTTTTGTCCTGCTATTTATTTGCTATTTATTCCTTCTATATATTTTATGTTATATATTTAATAGTTTTATAATGTTTGATTCATTCTGTTCACTATATGAAGAAAGAGTTGACATTTATTTTTTTTATGCAGATATTCATTTGTTCCAGCACTGTTTCTTGAAAAGACTTTTTTCCCCTATTGCCATCTTTGTCAAAAATCACTTGTTTTCATTTAACCCTTGCTATTGAATCGGTTTATTTCTCTACTACCTTAGGTCTATTAAAATTTCCTTTTGCAGTGGTATGCAATTTTCAATGTACAAGAATTGCGTATCTTTTGTTATTTTTTCAATACCATTGTAAGTGGAGATATTTTAAAATTTCATTTAAAAATTTTTTATTTCTAGGATTCAGACATATAATTTATTTTTAGTTTTTTTTTTATATAGATTTCTGTATCCTACAGCCTTACTAAGTTTGCTGCTGCTGCTGCTGCTGCTAAGTCGCTTCAGTCGTGTCTGACTCTGTGTGACCCCATAGATGAAAGCCCACCAGGCTCCTCTGTCCCTGGGATTCCCCAGGCAAGAACACTGGAGTGGATTTCCATTTCCTTCTCCAATGCATGAAAGTGAAAAGTGAAAGTGAAGTCGCTCAGTCATGTCCGACTCTTAGCGACCCCATGGACTGCAGCCCACCAGGCTTCTCCGTCCATGGCATTTCCCAGTCAAGAGTACTGGAGTGGGGTGCCATTGCCTTACTCATCTCTAAAATATTTTTTCTAGATTTCTTAGGATTTTATCTTCAAACTATTATGCCCTCTGAAAATAAAGTCAGTTTTATTTCTCCCTTTCCAAACTGTGTGCATTTCTTTTCCCTACCTTATTGCATGGGTCCATTCACTGTTGAGGAATGTGTGTTTCTTACACATTTTCATTTAAGTGTATGTTTCTTTTATACCTTTTAACTTAGATTAAGGAAATTGCCTTCTGTTTTTAGTTTGCTTCTTCCCCCCCGGCCCAGCAATGAATAGATGTCAAATTATGTCAAATGATTTTTTTTTTGGTCATCTATTTCAATGATCATATGGCTTTCTCCTTTCTTCTGCAAAGTTACGCTGATTGATTTTTCACATGTGGAAACAATACTGAATTCCTGGGATACAGCCCTTTTGGTTATTATGAATTACCCTCTATGTCTTGATGGGTTTAATTTTCTAGTATGTTGTTAAGAATTTTTGTGTCTATATTCAAAACTGATACCATTGTTTCATTTTATTATCAGAGTTCTACTGTCCTCATAAAATGGCATAGTAAATATTTTCTTCTCTATTTTCTGAAAAAGTTTTTTGTAGCATTAACATTATTTCTTCCTTAAGTGTTTGGTGGAGTTCACTAAGGAGGATATCTGGATCTGAAGTTTTCTTCATGGGCGTGTAGTAAAGGATTTGCCTTATCCAAAGTTCTGGCCTTTGATCTTTTCTCCTGGGAAGTGATCTTTAAACTTTGGAATGTCCTGGTTGATAAGAACGCCATTGTTTACCTGGGAGTCTTAGGTCACACCAGACGTTCTAACAATGAAATTTATGGTGAGGCTATGTGTTACATGGTAACAGCTCCAGCTCTGTAAGAGCTATAGTAAAGGTCAGCCACATGACCACTTGTGTGGTCAACCATATCTATCTGAGTGACTGAGCTCAATAAAATTGGATTTGCAAGGCTCAGGTGACCTTCCCTGGATGGCAATACTCCACGTATATCAATGTATGTTGCTGCTGGAAAAAACTAGCACTGCCTCTGACTGGCAGAGGAAAATCTGAAGCCTTGCTTTTGGCAATTTTCTGTATTCTGTCCCGTTGGTCTCTCCCTTTGGATGACTTCATCTATATCCTTTCAATACAGTGTGTCATAATCTTAAATATAACAGCTTCAGTGAGCTCTGTGAGTCTTTCTAGCAATAATCAAATTTGAGGATGGAGTTGATGACACCAAAATTTCATAGTGAGGGTGGTTTGGTGTCACTCCCTCCCCAAATTCTACAGTGGGAAAAACCCGCTATTTATAATTTATAATTTAATTCAGTTGGTAGCTTTTGTTTTAAACAAAACTTTAATTTTCTCTGGTGAATTTGTCTATTTCATCTGGATTGTCACATTTATTGACATAATGTTATTCATAGTGTTTCCTTATCCCTATAACATCGGCATGATCTATAGTGATGTCCCTTATTTCATTCCTAATTTGATAATTCTATTTTTCCACCTTGGATCAGTTTTTTTAATATTTAAAAAGAAAATATTTTCAAAAACAAACTTTTGGTTTTCTATAACTTTTCTATTATTTCTTCTCTTTCTATTTCATTGATTTCTGTTCTTACAATTTTTTTTTTTTTTTACTCTCATTCTATGGAGTAATTTGTTGTTGTTCTTTTTTTTCTTTTTACTAGTTTCTTAAGATGGAAATTCAGCAGATTGGATTTAGATATTGCTTCTTTTTCTAATACAAACAATTAAAGCTATAAAATTTTCTCAAGTACTGCATTAACTTCATCCCTGAAATTTTGATACACTGTGTTGGGCTGTACCCCATAAGCCAAAAAACCCTGTTCTTGCTTAGCTTCAAGACTAAAGAAAGAGCTCAGAATCAGCATCATCAGTGGTTTACTGAACGGGGATCTTATATGCTTAATGCAAAATCCTGGAGCAACATCCCACCATGTGTGGCAGAGGGTAGGCAGGGCATTTAAGCAGCCTGTTTCTGGGGAGAAGAGAAGATTGCCAGTTATAGGGGGAACTGAGTTCAAATTAGCTCCTTGGTTACCAGGGAAATTGGCAGAAATGCATTCCACTCACTGCTCCTTTGATAAGAACAGCCACTAGCGGGGGCCTGAGGAAAGTATGTCAGTTTTCATTCCAATTCGAAAGGAAGGCAATGCAAAAGAATGCTCAAACTACCGCACAATTGCACTCATCTCACATGCTAGTAAAGTAATGCTCAAAATTCTCCAAGCCAGGCTTCAGCAATACGTGAACTGTGAACTCCCTGATGTTCAAGCTGGTTTTAGGAAAGGCAGAGGAACCAGAGATCAAATTGCCAACATCCATTGGATCATGGAGAAAGCAAGAGAGTTCCAGAAAAACATCTATTTCTGCTTTATTGACTATGCCAAAGCCTTTGACTGTGTGGATCACAATAAAGTGTGGAAAATTCTGAAAGAGATGGGAATACCAGACCACCTGACCTGCCTCTTGAGAAATCTGTATGCAGGTCAGGAAGCAACAGTTAGAACCGGACATGGAACAACAAACAGGTTCCAAATAGGAAAAGGAGTATGTCAAGGCTGTATACTGTCACCCTGCTTATTTAACTTCTATGTAGAGTACATCATGAGAAACGCTGGACTGGAAGAAACACAAGCTGGAATCGAGATTGCTGGGAGAAATATCAATAACCTGAGATATGCAGATGACACCACCCTTATGGCAGAAAGTGAAGAGGAGCTAAAAAGCCTCTTGATGAAAGTGAAAGAGGAGAGTGAAAAAGTTGGCTTAAAGCTCAACATTCAGAAAACGAAGATCATGGCATCTGGTCCCATCACTTCATGGGAAATAGGTGGGGAAACAGTGGAAACAGTGTCAGACTTTATTTTCTTGGGCTCCAAAATCACTGCAGATGGTGACTGCACCCATGAAATTAAAAGATGCTTACTCCTTGGAAGAAAAGTTATGACCAACCTAGATAGTATATTCAAAAGCAGAGACATTACTTTGCCAACTAAGGTCAGTCTAGTCAAGGCTATGGTTTTTCCTGTGGTCATGTATGGATGTGAGAGTTGGACTGTGAAGAAGGCTGAGTGCCGAAGAATTGATGCTTTTGAACTGTGGTGTTGGAGAAGACTCTTGAGAGTCCCTTGAACTGCAAGGAGATCCAACCAGTCCATTCTGAAGGAGATCAGCCTTGGGATTTCTTTGGAAGGAATGATGCTAAAGCTGAAACTCCAGTAGTTTGGCCACCTCATGCGAAGAGTTGACTCATTGGAAAAGACTCTGATGCTGGGAGAGATTGGGGGCAGGAGGAGAAGGGGACGACAGAGAGTGAGATGGCTGGATGGCATCACTGACTCGATGGACGTGAGTCTAGGTGAACTCCAGGAGATGGTGATGGACAGGGAGACCTGGCGTGCTGCGATTCATGGGGTTGCAAAGAGTCGGACATGACTGAGCAACTGAACTGAACTGGACTGAACTGAAGGAGAGATAGGTGAAGCGGGTACTGGTCAAGTCTGGGAAGTATAGAAAGGAAGAGATCGTCTCGAGTGGACTGACCATATACACTCGACAGCCGTTCAAAATACTTTCTAACTTCTCTTGTAATTCTTCTTTAGATTATAGATAAACTTATAATTTCTTATCTTTTTTATGTTGTTGAAATTGTGCTTTTTAATTTTTATATATTTGGTGTTTCTCTTGCTTTCTTATTATTGTTATTATTAATTTCTAGTATAAAACCAGTTAGTCAAAAATGTATTCTGAATTATTTCAGTGTTTTACTATTTATGAAGATTTGTTTTACAGTATAACATATGGCCTTTCTTAGTAAACATAGTGTGTATCCCTGTAAAGATACAAGGTTTGTAGATTTTTGATGTTTTATAAATATTACTCAAGTAAAAGTGGTTGATAACATTTTTCAAATCTTTGTTGAACTTGTATCCTTGTTTTGTCAGTTGCTAAGGGAATGATATTAATATCTTCAACTATTATTGTAGAATTGTTTGTTCTATTTTTAAGTTCAATTAGCTTTTTAATTTATTTTATTTGATACGCATTACGTATATAATTGTTATGGCTTCTTAACTGATCTATTCTTCATTAGTATATGTCCCTCTTATTTCTGCTATATGCTTTATATCCTAAAATCTATTTTATCTGAAGTTAATATAGCCACTTCTTTCTTCTTATATATACTGTTTTCTTTTTTTATCTATCCATTTACTTTCAGTCCATCTACATCTTTATGCTTGAAGTGCGTCTCTTGTAGGCAGCTTATATTTTGATCTTGGTTGTTCTTT
This sequence comes from Capra hircus, assembly GCF_001704415.2. Classification (NCBI taxonomy): domain Eukaryota; kingdom Metazoa; phylum Chordata; class Mammalia; order Artiodactyla; family Bovidae; genus Capra; species Capra hircus. Next base: position 11,386,279 of record NC_030828.1, on the reverse strand, counting down.
TTAACCTTTTATTTTTCTCTGAAATCATTTTGCATTCTTTTCTTTTTAAAATTTTTTATTTGCTGTGAGCATGTATAATTTTACTTAACTGTGGAAAGTTTCATACATTTTAAAATTTCTGCTTGGTGGTTCCCACACCTGGGTCATTTCCAGGCTAGTTTCAGTTAATTTTCTTTTCTCTTAAACACAGTTTCTATTTTCATGGTTCTTTATATGCCAGACAATTTTATACTGTGTTCTAAGAGTTATGAGTGTTAAGATGTGGAGATTCTAAGTTCATAATTTTCTCTGATGAATGTTGTATCCATTGTTTTAGCAGGGAATTGTCTTGGTTGGGTTTCAACTACAAAAGTCTTGGGAATTAGAGCTGGTCTCTACTAAGATCTTTTGGCTTCACCTGTATTACTTTCAGTCTGTTCCATGAATACGTTATTTAAGGTCAGTCAGAAATGTGCGTAGATAGAATTTGGGGATTCCATTTCTGGTTCTTTCCGTTCCATTATTTCCCCAGTCTTTATATTAGTCATGGGTTCTTTGGCTTCCAGTTTCTGGTTAGCCAAGCAGCAGCCCTTTTGCTTCATCTTCCCGAAGGTTGAGAAAAAGTGAAACTTGTTATATTCACTCCCCCTCTTATTGCCTCCTACATTCTTCACTGGGCTCTGTCTGCTGTTTTCTTTTGTTTTAATCGTATATGAGAGTTTTATACTTATTTTTTGCATTCACATTGGTCCCTTTCTCTGCTATTACTGGAAGTAGAATACAACAGGAGTGATTTTCATTGAGCAATTTCCTCATACTCATCCAAAGTTTTGGAATATGTGAGTCACTAATGGAATCTTTCCTGCACATGAAGTATTTTTTAATCTTTGCCTTCAGAGTTAATTTTTTCCTCCTCTGGTCTCCTGTGACACTTCATTCATGTGTCTATTATAAAAATTAGAGCATAATATTTCCTCCCTGAGACTATAAGCAACGATTGTTTACTTTTTACTTCTGTTTCTCCAGAATCTGAGACAGTCCTAGCATGAAACAGTTTTCTGATGAATTATTTTTTTTAATTAAAGAAGAATGAATCTCCATACAAATAACTTGCATATTAATGTGACTAGTTCAGAAATAGTCATTTTCAGGTTTTCTTAAATTTTTCCATGTTTTATATAGTGCAAAAATATATCTATATAATAAGCATAGTGATGACATGTTTGCTCCTGCTGGGGAACAACAACAACAAAAAGATATAAAACACTGGCTGAATGTTGTACAGCTCATTTCTGCCTCTATGTAAAATTGTGATGTTGGTGCCATTCACGTTACCTTGACTCCTTGTTTGGTTTAATTATTATTAGTTGCTCAGTCATATCTGGCTCTTTGTAACCCCATGGACTGTAGCCCACCAGGCTCCTCTGTCCATGGAATTCTCCAGGCAAGAATACTGGAGTGGGTAGCCATTCCCTGCAGTAGGGGGTCTTCCCAACCCAGGGATCAAACCCAGATGTCCTGCATTGCAGGCAGATTCTCTCCTGTCCAGCAGGGAAGCCTAGTTATCTGCATCCACCCCTCTCTTGCCTCTGTCATTTGCCAAATCAGTGCACTGGGACCTGGCTTATTGTGAGAAAGATATGAACTCTTAAAAATCTTCATTTAATTTATGGTAAATGCTGTTTAAGAGCTTATATCTATGGGAAGTGTCCTTGTTTGTATATCTTCATGATTTTGGAAAATAAGCATCTTCTGCACACAAGAAAAAAAGAGGCAGGGCTACATTTGGTTTCATGAATATAGAAAATGAGCCTTAATATATATTAAAAAAATCCTTTCTTAAATTTAGGATCCTATTCTAAACAATTGGATAACATTTCTGTTTCCTCCCTCCACTAAAATTGTCAATTTATTTATTTATTTATTTTTTCTAAAAGCTTGATTGTAGCTTCCTATGGAACTGAACATAAAGGTCTATTTATAAATTAAATGTATACCCATACATACACACACATGCAATAGATTAAAGAAGTTATCTAAATCAGCTTAATTAAATTAAATGTTGGTTTTTTTATGTCTATGGTTATATACTTTACTTTTTACTATTTAAAATTTAAAATTTTACCTGTTATTTTAGCATTTTAAATGGGATTCTAGAAGTCTGGTCTTTTTACTTTTTAATAAATTACATTTTTTGAATCTCCTCATATTTTCTATATGAGAACCATTAGGAAATGCTATACACTTAAAATAAGCAAACAGCATCAACACATCTTAATTAAAACAAGTGAATTTTGTGAAGGCAAACTTAAAAGGGACTTATGCTTTCTAGTTACCTAAACAAGAAAACTCTCTAAGGAAAATCTTTATCCTTGGTTGCTGAAGACATCAAATGTTACTATAGCATTTGACATAATATTTTCACATTTTCTTCTCTTTTAAAGATCCTAACTGACCTTTTCCCATAGGGTTGACTCTATTGCTCATTCTACATTACCTTCTATGCTCTAATTTTTCACCCCAATGCCTCTTTTGGCAGGGAAGGGTTAAAAAGTTCTGATTAAGCTGTAAATGGCTGACATTCTGCTATCAAGTATGAATCGGCAGTTAAAACATTCGTGCAAATGAGTTTTGGTGTCTGAGATTATCCCTGGTAGGTCTCCGTTCCTCCCCTTTCTTCTGCCTCTGCGCTTCATTCTGTAAGAGGGTAAATTGCAGGACTTTTTATTTTCCCCTCTGTTCCAACCCCACTGAGAATCAAGCTTTCAGAAGAGGCTCTCATTTTGATGCTAAAAGCTCTTGGTATTTTTGCCTGACCAACTAAAGGTGGAATGAAAGAGAAGCAAGGGGCTTATCTATGAAGTGTTTCCACCTCATGTATGTGCAGCCAGTAGCAGACAAGCTGGAGAGGCAGAGACTGCTCAGCCCAGGGACCCTGTTAACAATTCTAATGTCTGAGTGGCGGCTGGAAACAAGGCGCCAACTGTTTGCCGGCTGCTCATTCTGGCACTATTAGGTAAGATAAAAGTCCTGTTCTCTGAGAAACTTTTCAATAAAACAATTCTCAGTCATTCACAAGTCAAAGGCAAAGAAGAAAGAGCTTCAGTGTAAAACGCTGTAAAGTGGTGTATTGTTCCCAGTCATTTTTCTCACTGTTCACAGCTGAAGGGGGAGAAGATGAGAAGGACTGGAAAGAGGAGAGCTAAAGGCGTCTTTCCACTGAAATGTCTGATCCTGCACTTGAGCCGTGCAATGAGTCCCATGCTCTCCAGTCCTTCCTGCAGCCCTCAGAAAACTTTCTGTCCCTCAAATCTTTTGATTTTATCTGATAAGACAGAGAAAATGTCTAGTTCATCCCCCATTTGAGGCATTCTAACTTATTCACAGGCTTTTGTTTGTTTTTTTTCCTCTGGAAGGCATGACTTTGTTTTCTTAATGGGTGTCTTGGGAGGTAGGAGCTTGGATTAAAGGAACCATGATCCTCTGACACTTAGGACATAGAACTGCTGCTAGAATGTGTCTATACATTTTATTATTATGTTTAAAATTTTTATTGGAGTAAAGGTGATTTACAGTGTTGTTAGCTTCAGGTATACAACAAAGTTATTCAGTAATATATATATATGTATACATATATATATATATATTCATTCTTTTTCAGATTTTTTTCCCATATAGATTATTACAGAACATTGATGGAATTCCCTGTGTTATACAGTAGGTCTTTGTTGGTTATCCATTTTATATATATTCTTGTGCATAGGTTGGGCTTCCCTGGTGGCTCAGTGGTAAAGATTTCGCCTGCTGATGCAGGAGACACAGGAGATGTTGTTTCAATCCCTAGGTTGGGGGAGATCCCCTGGAAAAGGAAATGGCAACCGCCTCCAGTATTCTTGCCTGGAAAATCCCATGGACCAAGAAGTTTGGCAGGCTAGAAAGAGTTGGACATGACTAAGCACACACTCGCAGTGTGTGTATGTTAATCCCAAGCTCCCGATTTATCCCTCACCCAAACATTTCCCCTTTGGTAGCCATAAGTTTGTTTTCAATATCTGTACACAGTTTGGTTTTACAGATATTAAACTGTAATACATCTTCTGATAGAAGGTGCTATTTTTTAAGTCTAGCTTAATGTGCCCACCTCATAAATTCCACAGAGCATTATTTTGATTTTGTACAATGTGGCATGACCAGAGAAGTTAAGAAATTTGTAAAGTATCTGCAGACAGTGGTAAACAGACCATAGTTGTTTGCCTTCTGCCTATCGCCTTGTCTAAACTTCCGTCTTGGTCATGGCAGAATGTATTTGCCCACAGTAATGTCCTCATGGCCAGGACTTTCATCCAAGAAGGAGTTGGATCACAGAAGTTGGACCACTGTGAAGAAAAGTCGTAGGCTTTCTCTGAGGCTCCAGACCTGAGATCCAAGTCAGCTTGGCCGCCTCTGACCAACTCTGAGCATCAGGGATTACCTTTTATTGTGGGTTCTGGCTAGTCTGTGACTGCAAGTGGTTGTTAAGCTGATCATAACTTGAAATTAGCCAGAGTGGAAATATTTACACCACAGAAATTGGAAAATTCCACAAATCAGGATGTTTATTTACGTTTGTCTGTTTGTTTATTGGCCTTCCAAGGTAGCTCAGGTGGTAGAGAATCTGCCTGCAATGCAGGAGACCCAGGTTCAATCCCTGGGTTGGGAAAATACCCTGGAGAAGGGAATGGTTACCCACTCCAGTATTCTTGGGCTTTCCTGGTGGCTCAGATGGTTTGTTTACTATTAATTTCTTTCTTTGTTCTCTTTTAACAAAACTGGCTTACTAGCACACCATTGCTTAAAGTGTACTGTTCTTGGACAGGACCACCAGGAAGACACCTGAGATTCTAGGGGTGAAAAAAATAGTTGTTTATCCCTGATATAGAAAACTTTCTAGAAATTCTTCCAAATCCTCTGCTGTGAATCAGTCTTGAGTAAATGGTTAATCCTGGGTTGGCACACATATATCATATATAGTAAGTAGCCCAATTGATTTGAAACGTGGCTTCCAGCTGGCTACCATCTTATAATATCCCACAAGTATTCTTATTCACCAGGTTAACTGCTGACCCAATCAATATTAAAAATCAACCAAGTGCCTCATTGAACAAAGAACATCATGCCAATGCATTTTCCTATCTTTATTTCTAGACTAAGCACAAGAAACTTAGAATTGAACTGTTATTCATGACTTCAAATACAAAGAGAATTCAATTCAGTAAAGTTTTTGAGTAGCTATTACATATGGTATAATAAATGCATATAAAATAAGCTTAAAATACCCTACCACTCTGTTGAAGAAGAATAGAGAGGTTTAGGGAGTATTAATCAGGAGTGCGATTGAAGTTTCATAGCAAACCATTTTCAAAATACTCTTTAGATACTCTCTTCTAGCTTCTTATTTTATGCAAAATGCCTAAATCATTCTTATTTCCCCACTTTTTCCCTTTCTCCATCATTTTTCATGCTTCCTCACCACTTGCCCCTCTCAAGTAACACTTGCCTTCCCTCTGCTCCCCTATTTTTGCATCTCAATGACTTTGTTTATACCTTCTCATTCAGCAGCTTGACCTCCATGGATTTCTCCTATTGAGGAAATATTCCATTGCACTGCTCAGCTCAAAGGCTATAGCCCCTTGATTCAGATATGTCTTCTTTTTCAGCAGCAAGAAGATGGATTATTGGAAATGTTTATGATTTTGTTTCTAGAAATGCAATTTTTGTCTGTGATTTTCTTACACGTTTTGTCTTTAATTATAGCGGTATGTATTACTCCTTCATGGCAAGATTACTACTTTATTGGGAGCCAGTGAAATTTATAGCCCATCTTTTTGGCATAATGGACTACTTTATACGCACCCCTATTTGCCTAATATACATTTGTTGAGTGGCAATGATACAAAGGTGTCCCAAAAGTCAGTCGCTTGTGTTGGGTCTATTAAATAAACCTCCTAATATTTATACCAAGCCTAACTAAGGTCAGCTTTCCAGAGATACAGATAACTGTACTATACAGATACAAGCAGACATGAGGTTAGCTTTTTAACACTAAAAATAATGCAATGTTCTGTGGTCAAAGCAGTGACATTAAGCATATATATATGTCTAATATAATTAACATAGGAAAGAAGGGAAAATGTGGCTTGAAATGGTTTACTGCAGGCGAAGCTTGTAAGAAAATGCATTGTTATTTGTAGGTTTGACTGGTTATGTGCAGGATCTCATCTTATTTAAGTGGCCACTGCACATCCCTACTTTTTATCGGTTGAGTCGCTGTGAGATTTTAATTCACTAGAGGGAGCTTGTGGGTTGGAGTAATGCCGTTACCACACAAGGAAGATTGATTGCATTCATTCAATCCCCACAGCCTGAAAAATACTTCCTATTTATTTTATTCAGGAGCTTGTTGTAACATATCCCAGAGTTGCCGAGTCATTTTTTTCCACTAGTGAAAAGTCTAATTTCCTTTTCCCTTTTTTATTCTTCTGTGCAGTTCACGCAGTGCCCATAATGGTCTAACATTCCACTGTATTGGTTCTTTTAAGTTCTTATCTGGTTTCATCACCAATGTTCTTTTTATCCCAGAGAATGGCCAATAAAAGAGTTAATGTAGTTGAGCGGCCTACCTGTTCCATGTTTGAATGATAAAAGATTTTCCTGATTGTCAACCACTGTGTGAACAGTCAAAAAATTGACTTACTCTTTTATTTGTAATAAATCTGACATACCTCAGTTACCATTTTAACAGTATATATCAAGCAATGGGGACGTATTTCCCAGCTTTGTGTTTGTCTTTAGAGCAGATGTTAAATGAGAGGAATTTGTATAATTTAACAAGAACGATTTGCCATCTTACCAGTCAACTCAAAATAATAGTAATTCAGATATTAAACATCAAAGGCTTCATTTTGGTATATATGTTTTTGTTCACCAAATGGCAAAAAACAAACAACATGTATTGAAAGATTATTTGTTGTGTGTATATCTGTGTGTGTATGTCATGTGCAAATGAACACACACTCAAGGTGACATTTCTTTCTTTCAATTTGATAAATGGAATATCCACAAGCCAGAGTCAGACTTATCATCGACTGCCTGCTCGTCAATACCATTTGATAGCTTTTAATTTTTTTTCCTCCTAAGTTTGTGTCAGAAGGGACTAAATATTAACATTATTATTTTTAAAAATGGTTTTAGAAGATCGATTAGTTGCAAGTGGCTTCAACATTCCCACCTCTACAATTTTTTCCCGTGCAATATCCATGAATAGGTGTGTCAGGGGTCTTGAAGACCGTCTTTAGGTTTGATAAATTTCCAGAACAACTCAAAGGACTTAGAAAAGTAGTTATCCTTATGGTGGTAATTTATTACAACTAAAGGATATAGATTAAAATCAGCAAAGGTAAAAGGCACTGTCTTAATCCATCTGGGTGGCTGTAACAAAGTGATAAAGACTAGGTGGCTTTTATACAACAGCAATTATTTCTGACAACTCTACAGGCTGGAAGTGCAAGATCAGCATGGGAGAATGAGGGACCTTTTGTCGGTGCAGAGATCTCTGTGTATTCTCACATGGGAGGGGTAAAGAATCTCTCTAGGGCTTCTTTTATAAGGGCTGTACCCTAACAGCCTGGTCACTTCCGAAAGGTCTTACTGCCTAGTACCAACATATTGGCATTACGATTTCAATGTATGGATCTGGTGAGGGAAGAGGAGTGCAGACATTAAACCTACAGCAGGCACATAGGGCAAAGTCCAGGAGAAACCAGACGCAAGGTTCTAAGTGTTTCTTCTCAGTGGAGCCAAAGACACACTTAATTCTTCCAGGAATGATGTATGACAACGTGTGTGCAGTGTTACCAACCAGAGAAGCTAACTCAAGCCTTGACATCTAGGGTTTTTATTGGAATCCATGGGCATGCAGTACAGTGCTCATGCGGGTAACCTCATTGCTCAGGTTCTAGTTTCATAAGGACAGGACAGGCCTACGTCATAAATTAGTGTTACGATGAATACATCTGATCAGTCTGGTACAGGATGGTTCAAGGCTTCAGGCATACACCACTCATCATGTGGAATAATCCAAGGGCTCAGAGATTATTTCTCACGAGCAAACCAATGGCTAGTCCTGAAGACAGTTCTCTCTTGAGAATGTTGTGGATTTGAGCAACCCAAATCCATGAGCTAATCTTTCCCTGCCCAGTTTTTGTTGTTGTTCAGTCATTAAGTCCTGTCCAACTCTTTGTGACCTTATGCACTGCAGCATGCCAGGCTCCTCTGTGCTTTACTATCTCTCCCGGAGTTTGCTCAAATTCGTTGAGTCGGTGATGCTATTTAACCATCTAACCATATGCCAACCCCTTTTCCTTTGGCCTTCAATCTTTCCCAGCAACAGGGTCCTTTCCACTGAGTTGGCTCTTTGTATCAGGTGTCCAAAGTATTGGAGTTTCATCTTCATCAGTGCTTCCAGTGAATATTCAGGGTCGATTTACTTTAGTACTGAATGATTAGATCTCTGTCCAAGGAACTCTCAAGAGTCTTTTCCAGCATCAATTCTTCAGTGCTTAGCCTTCTTTATGGTCCAGCTCTTGCATCCATACAAGACTACTGGAAGAACTATAGGTTTGAATATCTGGACCTTAATTGGCAAAATGGCTTCTGCTTTTTAATACTCTGTCTAGGTTTATCATAGCTTTCCTTCCAAGGAGCAAATGTCTTTTAATTTCATGGCTGCAGTCACCATCTGCAGTGATCTTGGAGCCCAAGAAAATGAAATCTGTCACATCTTCCACTTTTTCCCCTTCTATTTGCAATGAAGTCATGGGACTGGAAGCCATGATCTTAGTTTTTTGAAATTTGAGTTTCAAACTAGCTTTTTTACTCTCCTTTTACCTTCATCAAGAGACTGTTTAGTTCCTCTTTACTTTCTGCCCTTCAGTTCAGTTTAGTAGCTGAGTCATGTCTGACTCTTTGTGGCCCCATGGACTGCAGCGCGCCAGCCTTCCCTGTCCATCACCAATTCCTGAAGCTTACTCAAACTCATGTCTATCGAGTCTGTGGTGCCATCCAACCACCTCATCTTCTGTCTTCCCCTTCTCCTCCTGCTCTCAATCTTCCCTTGCATCAGGGTCTTTTCTAATGAGTCAGTTCAGGTGGCCAAAGTATTGGAGTTTCAGCTTCGGCATCAGTCCTTCCAATGGATATTCAGCACTGATTTCCTTTAGGATTGACTGGTTTGATCTTGCAGACCAAGGGACTCTCAAGAGTCTTCTCCAACACCACGGTTCAAAAGCATCAATTCTTTGACACTCAGTTTTCTTTATAGTCCAGCTCTCATGTTCATACCTGACTACTGGAAGGAAAAACCATAGCTTGGACTCAATGGATCTTTGTCAGCAAAGTAATGTCTCTGCTTTTTAATACACTGTCTAGGTTGGTGATAGATTTTCTTCTAAGGAGCAAGTATCTTTTCATCTGCAAGTGATGATTCAAGATCATCTCAAGTGATCTTGGAGCCCAAGAAAATAAAATCTGTCTCTGTTCCAAGCCCAGCTTATACATCTGGAGATTCTTGGTTCACATACTGCTGAGACCTAACTTGAAGGATTTAGAACATAATCTTGCTATCATATGAACTGAGTGCAATTATATGGTAGCTTGAGCATTCCTTGGCATTAGAATGCAAACTGACCTTTTCTAGTCCTGTGGTCACTGCTAAATTTTCCAAATTTGCTGACACATTGAATGCAGCACTTTAATAGCATTGTCTTTTAGAATTTTGACTAGCTCAGCTGGAATTTCATCATCTCCACTAGCTTTGCTCATTGTAGTAATCCTTCCTAAGGCCCACTTGACTTCATACGTCTGGATGTCTGGCTCTAGGTGAGTGACCATACCTTCATGTTTATTCAGGTTATTAAGATTTTTTTTTTTTTGTATTGATAGTTCTTATGTGTATTCTTGTCACCTCTTAATCTCTTCTGCTTCTGTTAAGTTCTTACAGTTTTTGTCTTTTATCATGTCTATCCTTGCAGGAAACGTTCCCTTGATATCTCCAGTTTTCTTGAAGAGATCTTTAGTCTTTCCTATTCTATTGTTTTCTTCTAGTTCTTTTCATTGTTCATTTGAGAAGGCCTTCTTATTTCTCCTTGGTAATCTCTGGAACTCTGCATTTGGTTGAGTGTATCTTTCCCTTTCTCCCTTGCCTTTCACTTCTCTTTTTTCTTCAGCTATTTGAAAGCCTCCTCAGACAACCACTTTGCCTTCTTACATTTCTTTTTCTTTGAGATGGTTTTGGTCACTGCCCCCTGCACAATGTTATGAACCTCTGTCCATAATTCTTCAGGCACTCCACCAGATCTAAACCCTTGAATCTATTCATCACCTCCACTGTATAGTCATAAAGGATTTGATTTAGGTCATACCTGAATGACCTAGAGGTTTTCCCTATTTTATTCAATTTAAGTCTGAATTTTGCAATAAGAAGCTCATTATCTGAGCCACAGTCAGCTCCACGTCTTGTTTTGGATGACTGTATAGAGCTTCTCCATCTTTGGGTGCAAAGAATATAATCAATCTGACCTCAATATTGACTATTTGGTGATGTCCATGTGTAGAGCCATCTCTTTATTGTTGTAAAAGAGGATTTGCTATGACCAGTGTATTGTCTTGACAAATCTCTGCTAGCTTTTACACCACTTTATTTTGTTCTCCAAGGCACAAATTGCCTATTACTCCAGGTATCTCGACTTCCTACTTTTGCATTCCAATCCCCTAAGATCAAAAGGACATCTTTTTTTGATATTAGTTCTAGAAGGTCTTATAGATCTTTACAGAGCTGGTCAACCTCAGCTTCTTTGGCATCAGCAGTTTGGGCATAGATTTGAATGACTGCAATGTTGAGAATGTTGTGAATTTGAGCAACCCAAAGTCACTGAGATAATCTTTTCCTGCCCAATAATGTTACTTAAAATTAGATTTCCTTGGTCAAATATTTAAGACACACTGATTTAAGTAATATTAAACAGCTCTCTCCATGTCTCTTAACATGCTAATTGAGATATTCCAACTATGTATTTATCATCACTAAATGAATTTAAGAATCTTTCCCTTCCTTAGAGATCTTATTTTAGGAAGAGTTGCTCTAAATGACTCGTCACACTTGAGCAGAGTGCCTGTCTAATCAAGAAAATATTAGTTAAAAGGGTAAATGAAAAAACAAGTTTAAGCACAAGAGTTTACTGGTAAAGGAGTCATAGTTCAGTACTCTTTATGACAATTTGTACTTGCCTCTTATTGTATCTGTTGTTTCTACCAAGTTTTAATTGATAACTTACCTTCAAATATTTCACAAATGTTTATAGTGTTTTAGTAATAAAATCAATGTATTTTCTTGACCTTTGTAACTTGTAACAAAAATGGATATTAGGTTAATATCATGTTTACCAGAATTACTCTTCATAATATGTAAAATATATTCAGCTATTAAAAACATAGCATAATGTGGGACTTCCCTGTCAGTCCAGTGGTTAAGACTCCTTGCTTCCACTGAAGGGAACACACGTTCAATCCCTGATGGAGGAACTATGATCTGAGGTGCTATATGGGCAATAATAATAATATACATACATAGCTGAATGTGTTGGAAAAATCAGGAGATCTTTTGACTTAACAATAAATAAAAGTAATCTTCTAGTTTCTAAACAAAATGTTTCCTTGATTTTAATTTGCTGATTATATTTGAAATTACCCAGAAACCTGCTAGAACTGACTGAGCCTACTGCTGGGCCATCAAAATTATTTTTATTGTAGTTGTTCCTACTGTTATTATTCTGGCAAATTTTCAGCAGAGTCACACATGAAGCAAATGGGTAGTGGGAAAGGCAATTTGAAATTAACAGCAATCATTTGAAAACTTGGTTTCAAAAATCTTATGATTTCATTAATACAACACGGTGTGAAAAAGACCCTCCCATGTGTTTCGTCTCGCATACAATCTTGCTGTGTACATGTGGATCTTTCAGTGACAAAAGAAGACGTGAAACTAAGCAACCTTGCTCACTGGAGAATGTTACAGGGTTTAAGGATTTCATGAATCATTAATTCAGTTCTGAAGTATCGTAAAACATCTTTGGTCAAGTGAAAGCATGTCTCCTTACCAAGGATAGTTTTGATCTAATAACAAACGTTTTATTTATTTAGCATGTATGCATTACACATGTTTTTGACATAAATATCAATGCATAACAAAATAAATACTATCTAGATTGTGTGTTGTGCTTAGTCACTCAGTTGTGTCCTACACTTTTGACCCCATGGACTGTAGCCCACCAGGCTCCTCTGTCCATGGAATTCTCCAGGCAAGAATCTTGGAGTGGGTTGCCATTCCCTTCCCCAGGGGATCTTCCAGACCCAGGGATTGAACATGGGTTTCCTACATTGCAGGCAGATTCTTTATTACCTGAGCCACCAGGGAAACCCTAAATATTATCTAACCAGGTATTAAATAACAAATTTACTATGTTCTGTGTTTTGCATTATATTTTATATTTTAAACATAAAAGAAGTCTATACTAGTCTGTTTAATATGAAATATATTTTAAGCTCTGTTTTAGGTTGCATGTATTTTGTACCGTAAATGGTATCAATGAAGGTAAATGCAAAGTTCATAATCGTATTTTCTTATTAAAAGATTCATAGAATCTTTGAACTTTCACACTTTTATTTTAGAGTGTAGACTGTGATAGTATCCCTTCATAACTGGTGTTACGATATGTTTCATCAGTAGACAAGTCTTGATATTCAGCAGTCTCGGGGATAAGAGTATGGTCATCAAGAACAAAAATCTATAGAATGGAACATTTGTTGGTATAAAACAACATGAAACAGAAGTTGAAACCTATGAATGAACGAAGCATCATATGAAGAATTGCTGCTTGTAGTAGACACAAATGGGAAATTCCATCTATGATCCTCAGGCTGATGAAAGCTCTTTGGGATATTTAGCAGCTTGTGTGTGTGTGTGTGTGTGTGTGTGTATGTGTGTGTGTGTGTGTGTGTGCTGAGTTGCTCAGTCATGTCTGATTCTTTGTGACTTCATGCACTATAGCCTGCCAGGCTCTTCTGTTCCTGGAATTTTCCAGGTAAGAGTACTGGAGTGGCTTGTCATTTCCTACTTTAGGGGATCTTCCCAACCCAGGGATCAAACTCACATCTCTTGTGTCTCCTGTATCAGCAGGTGGATTCTTTACCACTGTGCCACCTGGGAAGCCCCTCAGCAGCTCATACAGTCCCTCAAATATCTTAAGAAGCTCAGAGATTAGATCTCCTTTCTCTCAAACTCCAACTTAACATAGAATTTAATCTCAAATTAAATCTGCTGCAGACAAGAGGGACCCATGAGGTCTTCTGCAAATGACAACCAAAAAAGATCTCGAGATTTCATTAGACAACATATGTGTGGAAGACGTGAGTCAAGGCAGCCCTTGAGCTGAAGGCAGCCCTTGAGCTGAAGTCCATATTCAAAGTGCTTTACTTTATCTTTGGCTCTAAAACATCATTTTTAAAAATTGTAACAGTTCACATAAAAAGAATTTCAGGCCCTTTTGGGGAAAAATCAGTACTCTTGGCAGCAACTGGCATGACTACCACTTGTAGAAACACTACATATAAGCTAGCCCATCTGAAAAGACATGGCTGTTCATTTCATCATATTCCTGTTACCTATCTGATTCCTGCAGAAATGTGTGCTTACACTTTCTGGGCTAAATTCACTGAGTTATACTTGAAAAAAAAATGGAAAAGACATTAAAATGAGTATTGCACACATATTTATGGCACAAATGCAATTCAAGCTCTTCTCCTGAGAAATTCAGGCTTCTCTTGTTGCTGCATGGTAAAGAATCCAGCTGCCAAGCAGGAGATGTGGGTTCGATCTCTGGGTTGGGAAGATGCCCTGGTGAAAGAAATGGCAACCAACTCCAATATTCTTGCTTGGGAAATCCCATGGACAGAGGAGCCTGGTGGGCTATAGTCCATGGAGTCGCAAAAGAGCTGGACACAACTTGGCAACTAAACAACCTGGGAAATTAAATATGGACTGAGTATTCCCTTAATAACAATAAATGTCTGAATATCCCTTCATGTGGCTGCATATGCCCATCTGAGGACTGTTTTTAATAATAGCTCTTCTAATAGGAAGAGAAAATGTAATATGAGAAAAATTAATGACTGAATTTGGGCTCTTGAAATATGCCTCTCCTGGTTTAAAGGTTGAGGGTTAAATTGCCCTTGGATTAAGATCAGGGAACTGCGGAGTTTTGGAGTAGCAGCTTGACCCTCAAAAAGCTAAAAATAGAGTTGCCATATCCAGCAATCCCATTCTTGGGCATAAATCCAGACAAAATCATAACTTAAAAGAATGCACGCACTGCTCTGTTCACAGCAGCACCATCTACAAGAGCCAAAATCTGGAAAAAGCCTAAGTGTCCATCAGCAGACGAATGGATAAAGAAGATATGGTACATATGTATAATGGAATACTGCTCAGTCGTAAAAAAGAATGAAATAATGCCATTTGTAGCAACATTTATGGACCTAGAGATTATCTTACTGAATGAAATCAGTCAGACAGAGAAAGACAAATACCATATGATATCACTTCCATATGGAATCTAAAATAAAACGCAAACGAACTTATCTACATAATAAAAACAGACTCATAAACATAGAGAACAGACTGTGGTTGCCAAGGGGGATGTGAGAGCGGAAAGGGATGGAGCTGGGGGTTGAGGGTAGCGGATAGAAATTATTACTTACAGAGTGGATTAGCAGCAAGGTCTTACCATATAGCACAGGGTCCTCGCTCTCTATATACATATTATCGGTAAGTTCTGGTCCCCATGAGGACCACAATACAACCACTCCTTGGTTCCGTTCATGGCTCTCATTCCTACCTGATCCCATATTTTATATGTATATGTATATATATATATATATCACTGAATCACTTTGCTATACAGCAGAAATTAACAAAACATTGTAAATCAACTATACTTAAATAAAATTTAAAAACTAGACTAACAGGCCTAGTGTAAATCAAGAAGAGTTTCTGTAGGGCCAAGTTTTCCAGGGTGGTAGAGAAAAATCTAAGGAGAAAATAACCCAACTGATATGTTTCCTGAGCAGCAAAAGCTTCGGAAAACTTGGACAAATGTGATATGCAAATTGGAGTTTTATGCCAAAAGAGTCCTCTGTCAGAGCTGAGGACTGTTAATACATGAGAGCCTTTCGAATGCCTTTTGGGGCCTATGGGAATGAACGGAAAGGGTCTATATCTCTTTGAAAGAAAGTGGGACCAGGCAGGAATGAGAGCAATGAATGGAGCCAAGGAGTAGTTGCAGTGTGGTCCTCGTGTGGACCAGAACTTGACGGTGCTTGGAGCTGGGTTCTTCAGGAGGCAGAGGCTTATGTGGCTCTTCCATTTATTGGGGCGGTGTTGTTGGGGGGTACTGTGCTTATGAGAGTGTGGGAGATCTTTACATTCAAGATTAAGGGAGCAGATACTTTCATTTTGCAGATGAGAAAATGAGGCTTAAACATGTTAAATGACTTGTCCAAGATCACCAAGCTAGCAAGTGTTAGAGGCTGGATTCATACAAGATCTGTCTAATCACTTACTGGCTATTCTTCATGTTTTATTCTTATGGCACAATTGTTAATGATCTTTATGTCGTCTATCTACCAGGTTAGTTAAGTTAGTTAAAGTCGCTCGGTCGTGTCCGACTCTTTGAGACCCTAGTAGCCCACCAGGCTCCTCCGTCCATGGGATTCTCCAGGCAAGAATACTGGAGTGGGTTGCCATTTCCTTCTCCAGGGGATCTTCCCGACCCAGGGATCGAACCCAGGTCTCCTGCATTAGAGGCAGACACTTTAACCTCTTAGCCACCAGGGAAGAGGCTATCTACCAGGTTGCATAGTGGCAAAGTATCTGCTTGCCAATGAAGGTGATGCAAGAGATGTGGGTTTGATCCTTGAGTTGGGGAGATCCCCTGAAGAAGGAAAGGGCAACCCATTCCGGTATTCTTGCCTGGGAAATCCCATGGACAGAGGAGCCTGGTGGGCTACAGTCCACGGAGTTGCAAAAAGTCGGACATGACCTAGTGACTGAGCATGACGCCTGAGCACACGTCATCTATACACAAAGAGAAATAGCGGAATGAGACATCAGAGACACTTGTATACAGAGACTTACTGTATCATTTCCTCATACTGTTGAGTATTTCAAAACTATCCTTAGGACAATGTTTGAAAATTATCCTCATATGTGTATATGAGGGCAGGAAAAAGTACAAGTACGAATAAGTTATTCCCGTAAGGTTCTTTTTTCTTTTTGTAATACACATGCACACACACGAAAGATAGTAATTTTTGTCCTTTCATCATTCATACATAATTTTTTTCAGCCCAAAATTTACTAATGTCAACAGACCAAGCATGCTCGCTACACAAAGTACATTCAGCTTAAATCATAAGCCATAGCTTGTTTGATGTCTGGCGACTTCTTACTATGCTTGAATCTCTAAAATTTTAATTCCTGACTGCTTATAGGCCTTTGGGGTTATAAAAATGGCTTCAGTATTGACCTTTTAAAGATTTTCAAGTACTCTTCAAGGAGATTTTCAGTTTATTGAATTAAGAAAATGCATCTGGAATATTTCTTGATACACACTTCAAAGATGATTTACCCCTGAGAATTTTCATACTTTGAATACTCTCCTCACTCGTCCTAAATGCTACAGTAATAAGGAATAATTTTCCAAAAGTTTGAGAATTAATCATTTATTATCAACTATTCGGTTTAGTACTAAATTATGAAATTCTTTAAAAATCCCTCAGAGTAGGAGGACTCTAAGTATGATGTGGCTTCTTCCATGAATCTACCTGCACCATCCCAGTGTTCTATTTCTGGGTAAGTATTTTCTTTTTTACTATAATTCTCGCTATACCCTCTACTGTTAACTTGGGGAGAACTAATCAGAGTTTTCTTTCTTTCTAAAGAGCTTAGACTTTAACTTTTTACCAGCTTCAAGTCATACACATACACACCAAAAAGAGCTTATCTTCATGTGCCCTTAATTTTTTCTACGCCTTTTTATTTGCAAAAGCTGACGAGTTTTATAATCACCGGAACTCTAGCATTAGGCAGAGAAACTTAGTGACATGTTGAGGGAAACGCTACACTGTTAATAGCGGTTTTGAAAGAAATCAGGAAAGTTAATCATGTGTGGACACAGGGTTAAGAAGCAATGTAACAGACTATTAAGCTTAATATAGATATGTGATATAAGCATATGCAGACAGCCATTAGCATAAATTCATGTTACAGAAGAGCAGCGTGGCATGCCACTTGGTGGATTTATAATGTATATGAGGAGCACAGTGGAGATCGATAGGAGAAGGAAGTGGGTCAGAACATGCTTATACAGGTCCTGGATCAGGCTGATAAAACCCCTGCAAATTATAACCACATCGTTTCTGAGCAGTGTTATTGCCTGAAACTTTATTATGCAGTCATGTCAAGTGAGGAATGTAGCAGAGCCATCTCCCAGGATTCCCAGTGGGTTTGGCTGGAGAAATACCCACCTCTCTTAGCTAGACCTGGCCTCCCTTAATGATCACAAACATTAGGTTGCTGCTGAAGAACTCTGAGAGATAGGAACATAGAGTATTTAGCTAACTTTGAAGAAAATTTTGTCAAATCTGTCCAGGCAGAATCACACCAGTTTGCCATCGGACACTTGGCCATTTTTAATTATCTCTTGAAAAGGAGATTCCTAAATTCCCTTTAAGGAGAAAGCCAAGGCAGGGAATCTTCATTCCCTGGTGGGATTACAGTGAAAGACATGGTCTGAAATTCTGAGGAAGAGATGAGACAACGATATTAACCTATTGACTGTTGGCTGAACTATAGAAGCAGTGAAAGCTCTCGAAGTTCACCATAGTTATGTAACCAAGTAGTTGTACTTCCCCACTTGATTGTATGTCATTCAGTTTGGGTGAACGAAAGAAGAGGAGAAAAGGAGAGAGAGACTCTCTCTTATGTTAAAAAAACACCAGTTGTTAAGGCTGAATGGGCACAGAGGAACCTGATGTGTTACAGTCCATGAGGTCGTAAAGGATCAGACACACCTTAGTGACTGAACAACAGTGTGCTGAACTGGATTTTTGAAGCTTTTGCTGTGATGTCAGATGGTAACGTGTGTTGCATTGCTTTAACATACAAAATAAATGGGGCTTCCCTGGTAGCTCAGCTGCTAAAGAATCTGCTTGCAATGCAGGAGACCCTGGTTTGATTCCTGAGCCAGGAAGACCCACTGAAGAATGGACAGGCTACCCAATCCAGTATTCTTGGGCTTCCCTGGTGGCTCAGATGGTAAAGAATCTACCTGCAATGGGGGAGACCTGGGTTTGATCCCCGGGTTGGAAAGATCCCCTGAAGGAGTGCATCACAACCACTCCAGTATTCTTGCCTAGAGAATCCCCATGGACAGAAAGGCTAGCCGGCTACCATCCATGGGGTTGCAATGAGTCAGACACAACTGAGAATCAAAGTGTGCAAACACACACACACATACACAATCAATATCCAAGAGACTCTGGCGGCAGCCAACAACTAAAATAGAATATGCTATAGACAGTCAGATCACAACCTGGGGATGCCTCTTTGCCGGGAATATGTTCGCAAGTCAGGAAAGTATAACATAATTAAGGTAGTTGTTCAAACAAAAATAATGTATTAAGTGTCCCTCCAATTAGAGAACATAACAATTCTTAGTAACACAGTAAACTATGGCCATAGTTGGAGGAGAGTTACACAGGTTATTTTGTAGGACTTAGAGATGTAAGATAGCAATTCCTGAAGAATGTTGAACCTGATCTAAAACTATTTTATCGTCATCCCTTTCCCGTAGCTTGTGGGAATTGCAATAGTTAAATAAAAAAGAAAAAGCTTTACTTTGATGCTATTGGAAATTATTGTTACAATTTAATCAAATTCTGCCTTGATCCTTTGTGGCCCAGCAATCAACGGGTTAAGTTAGATCACTACCGTGTGTTCCCTGACCCTGGAATGCTTCATCAAATGTACTCATTACTGATTGAGCAAGAGAATGAATAGTTGTGAATTTCAACTTAAGCGCTGATGGGATTGTGTGTGAGCCCTAACGTGGTCGAGGTATTTAAATTTTGATTTTTGTAATGGGCTCTGACATGTTTCATTTCCTCCGAGGGAACACTCGAGACCTCTGAAAGTAAATGTTGCTAAAAAGTCATCAAGGCAGAATATTAAAATGCCATCAAATGAAAATTTCACTAATGCAATCGGCTAGAGCTCCAGGTACTGGAGCGAGAAGGGGAGTGTCAAAGGTCCCCGTTCTTTTAGTGAAACATGATTTGTTCCTCTTCACTGACTGTTTCTCCAAATAAATTATTTAAAGTCTTATTTCTTCTTTCTCCTGGGTCTCTTAAAGTTCAGCTATACGGAGGTGTGGCGGGAGCAACAGTAGGAGAAAGAGGTGCCCAGTTAGAAATTCAGGAAAATGTTCTATGGTGAGATCTTCACCTTTGAAACCTGTTTCCTTCATTCTCTAAGAGCTGAGCAGGTGGCTGGTCAAAGGAGAGGGTAAGAATCATCAGTTATCATCTTAGGGCTGAGACTTCCCCTTCAGACATATCCCCCAATTTAATAACATAGCAGGGTTAGGACTGTATGAGATCATTAGAGAATGTTCTATATAGTGACGTACAGTTCAGTTCAGTTCAGTCGCTCAGTCATGTCCAACTCTGCGACCCCGTGAATTGCGGCACGCCAGGCCTCCCTGTCCATCACCAACTCCCAGAGTTTGCTCAAACTCACATCTGATGTACAGAGAACATTAGAGTTTGGGAGAAGACACTATTATTTTCCTTAACAATTTTATCCAAATATCTTTGTCATTTTTCTTAACATTTAAGTTTTAGGTAACTTTTATATATTTATGGATTTGTGGCAGAGGGAAATCAAAATTAAACTCTCTTTATCTCTTTTACACAGATGACAGCAAGCAATGACTGTTTTTCTGAGATCAGTCATTTTTTCTAGATTTAATCAGCAATTTTTTTTTAAAGGCATGAGTGATCTTAATTCCCTAACCAGGGATTGAACCCACACCCCTTGTCCTGCATTAGAAGTCCAGAGTTTTAACTACTGGACCATCAGGGAAGTCCCAGCAATGTTTTGCTAGTAAGCATTGTGTTACACAATGTATGTGCTTAGTCGCTCTGCCACATCCGACTTTGCAACCCCGTGGACTGTAGCCTGCCAGGCTCCACTGTCCATGGGATTCTCCAGGCAAGAATACTGGAGTGGGTTGCCATACCCTTCTCCAGGGGATCTTCCCCACCCAGGATTGAACCCAGGTCTCCTGCATTGCAGGCAGATTCTTCACCATCTGAGCCACCAGGGAAGCCCTAAACAAAATACATCTTTCCTTTATTGTTTATTTTCTGGTATGTATATTTATTTTCATTCTGAGGGAACTACTTATACTGGATATTTCTGGGATATGGAGAAACGTGAACTTCCCTAAACTTCATTTATGATAGAAGTTTCCCCAAGTGTAAAGGATTCTATGCACTAATCTTTGGGCTAATGTTCCTACCGAACCCAGAATTTCCTCACTTCTGCTGCTGGCTGGCAGGATTTGTGCCTGCCAACATCTGGTCTTCTATTAACTCGGTTTGACATCCTCAGTACTGTCCATCTAACCCATAAGGACAAGTAAATTACTTTATTGAGCTTATTGTGTAAAAGAGCAGGTCTGCTTTGGGGAATAAAATTTCTACTGTGTATTGGCAAAATAGCATAATTTTAAGTGCTCAAAATAAAAACCACTGGTATCCCCCAAGACAAGAATTTTGAATTGCTTTTCTATTCTTGTTGGAAAATGAAGCTTTAACAATGCTTGGTTTTGCCCCAAAAGATGATGTATGTTCTTCGTTTCTAAAAAATCAATGAAGTACACTTGATTCACAATGTTGTGTTAATTTCTGCTGTACGGCAAAGTGATTCAGTTATTTACCTATATATGTATATTCAGTTCAGTTCAGTCACTCAGTTATGTCCAACTCTTTGCGACCCCATGGACAGTAGCATGCCAGGCTTTCCAGTCCATCACCAACTCCCAGAGCTTGCTCAAACTCATGTCCATCGAATCAGTCATGCCATCCAACCACCTCATCCTCTGTTGGCCCCTTCTCCTCCTGCCTTCAATCTTTCCTGGCATCAGGGTCTTTTCCAATGAGTCAGCTGTCAGCTGTTGGCCAAAGTATTGGAGTTTCAGCTTTGGCATCAGTCCTTCCACTGGATATTCAGGACTGATTTCCTTTAGGATTGACTTGTTTGATATCCTTCAGTTTAAGCAACTCTCAAGAGTCTTCTCCAACCCCATAGTTCAAAAGCATCAATTCTTTGGCACTCAGCCTTTTTTATAGTCCAACTCTTACATCCATACATGACTACTGGGAAAATCATAGCTTTGACTAGAAGGAGCTCAGCAAGGTAATGTCTGCTTTCTAATATGCTGTCTAGGTTGGCCATAGCTTTTCTTTCAACGAGCAAGCGTCTTTTGATTTCATGGCTGCAGTCACCATCTGCAGTGATTTTGGAGCCCAAGAAAATAAAATCTGTCACTGTTTCCAATGTTTCCCCATCTATTTGCCATGAGGTGGTGGGACTGGATGTCATGATCTTAGTTTTCTGAATGTTGAGTTTTAACCCAACTTTTTCACTCTCCTCTTTCACTTTCATCAAGAGGCTGTTCAGTTCTTCACCTTCTACCATAAGGTTCGTGTCATCTGTGTATCTGAGATTATTGATATTTCTCCCAGAAATCTTGATTCCAGCTTGTACTTCAGCCAGCCTGGCATTTTACATGATGTACTATGCGTATAAGTTAATGAAGCAGGATGACAATATATAGCCTTGATGTACTCCTTTCCCGATTTGGAACCAGTCCATTTTTCTGGTTCTAATGCTTCCTGACCTGCATACAGATCTCTCAAGAGGTGAGTAAGGTGGTCTGGTATTCCCATCTCTTGAAGAATTTTCTAGTTTGTTGTGGTCCATACAGTCAAAGGCTTTGGCATAGTCAATAAAGCAGAAGTAGATGTTTTTCTGGAACTCTCTTGTTTTTCCTACAATCCAATGGATGTTGACAATTTGGCCTCTGGTTTCTCTGCCTTTTCTAAATAAAGCTTGAACATCTGGAAGTTCTCAGTTCACTTACTCTTGAAACCTTGCTTGGAAAATTTCAAGCGCTACTTTGCTAGCAAATGAAATGAGTGCAATTGTGTGGTAGTTTGAACATTCTTTGGCATTTCCTCTCTTTGTGATTGGAATGAAAACTGACCTTTTCCAGTCCTGTGGGCCACTGCTGAGTTTTCCAAATTTGTTGGAATATTGAGTGCAGCACTTTCACAGCATCATCTTTTAGGATTTGGAATAGCTCAACTGGAATGCCATCACCTCCACTAGCTTTGTTCGGAGTGATGCTTCCTAAGGCCCACTTCACTTTGGACTCCAGGATGTCTGACTCTAGATGAGTGATCACACCATTGTGATTATCTGGGTCATTAAGATCTTTTTTGTATAGTTCTTCTTTGTATTCTTACTATCTCTTCTTAATATCTTTGGCTTCTGTTAGGTCCATACCATTTCTGTCCTTTATTTTGCCCATCTTTGAAGGATATGTTCCCTTGGTATCTCTAAGTTTCTTGAAGATATATCTAGTCTTTCCCATTCTGTTGTTTTCTTCTGTTTTTTTTTTTTTGCATTGATCACTGAGGAAGGCTTTCTCATCTCTCCTTGCTATTCTTATGTACATATATACATTGCACCTTTTTCATTCTGTTTTCCATTATGGTTTATCACAGGATATTAAATATAGTTCCTTGTGCTATAGAAAATGATCCTGTGGTTGATTCATTCTATATATAACAGTTTGCACCTGGTAGCCCCAAACTCCCATTCCATCCCTCCCACCTCTGTTCTCCCTTGACAATAACAAATCTGTTCATGTCTGCAAGTCTATTTCTCTTTCATATATAATTTCATTTGTGTTGTATGTTAGATTCCACATATGTGATATCATATTGTATGTCTTTCTCTGTTTGACTTACTTTGCTAGGTGTGATAATCTCTAAGCCCATCTATTTTGCTGCAAATGGCATTATTTCATTCTTTTTATGGCTGAGTAGTAACTCTACACATGGACATCACCAGATGGTCAACACCGAAATCAGACTGATTATATTCTTTGCAGCCAAAGATGGAGAAGCTCTATACAGTCAACAAAAACAAGACCGGGAGCTGACTGTGGCTCAGATCATGAACTCCTTATTGCCAAATTCAGACTTAAATTGAAGAAAGTAGAGAAAATCGCTAGACCATTCAGGTATGACCTAAATCAAATCCCTTATGATTATACAGTGGAAGTGAGAAATAGATTTAAGGGCCTAGATCTGATAGATAGAGTGCCTGATGAACTATGGAATGAGGTTCATGACATTGTACAGGAGACAGGGATCAAGACCATCCCCATGGAAAAGAAAGGCAAAAAAGCAAAATGGCTGTCTGGGGAGGGCTTACAGATAGCTGTGAAAAGAAAAGAAGTGAAAAGCAAAGGAGAAAAGGAAAGATATAAGCATCTGAATGCAGAGTTCCAAAGAATAGCAAGAAGAGATAAGAAAGCCTTCTTCAGCAATCAATGCAAAGAAATAGAGGAAAAGAACAGAATGGGAAAGATTAGAGATCTCTTCAAGAAAATTAGATATACCAAGGGAACATTTCATGCAAAGATGGGCTCGATAAAGGACAGAAATGGTCTGGACCTAACAGAAGCAGAAGATATTAAGAAGAGGTGGCAAGAATACACGGAAGAACTGTACAAAAAGGATCTTCATGACCCAGATAATCATGATGATGTGATCACTCATCTAGAGCCAGACATCCTGGAATGTGAAGTCAAGTGGGCCTTAGAAAGCATCACTATGAACAAATCTAGTGGAGGTGATGGCATTCCAGTCGAGCTGTTTCAACTGAAAGATGATGCTGTGAAAGTGCTGCACTCAATATGCCAGCAAGTTTGGAAAACTCAGCAGTGGCCACAGGACTGGAAAACGTCAGTTTTCATTCCAATTCCGAAGAAAGGCAATGCCAAAGAATGCTCAAACTACCGCACAATTGCACTCAGCTCACACGCTAGTAAAATAATGCTCAAAATTCTCCAAGCCAGGCTTCAGCAATACGTGAACCGTGAACTTCCTGATGTTCAAGCTTTATTTAGAAAAGGCAGAGGAACCAGAGATCAAATTGCCAACATCCACTGGATCATGGAAAAAGCAAGAGAGTTCCAGAAAAACACCTATTTCTGCTTTATTGACTAGGCCAAAGCCTTTGACTGTGTGGATCACAATAAACTGTGGAAAATTCTGGGAGAGATGGGAATACCAGACCACCTAACCTGCCTCTTGAGAAATCTGTATGCAGGTCAGGAAGCAACAGTTAGAACTGGACATGGAACAACAGACTGGTTCCAAATAGGAAAAGGAGTATGTCAAGGCTGTATATTGTCACCCTGCTTATTTAACTTCTTTGCAGAGTACATCATGAGAAACGCTGGACTGGAAGAAACACAAGCTGGAATCAGGATTGCTGGGAGAAATATCAATAACCTGAGATATGCAGATGACACCACCCTTATGGCAGAAAGTGAAGAGGAGCTAAATAGCCTCTTGATGAAAGTGAAAGAGGAGACTGAAAAAGTTGGCCTAAAGCTCAACATTCAGAAAACTAAGATCACGGCATCTGGTCCCATCACTTCAAGGGAAATAGATGGAGAAACAGTAGAAACAGTGTCAGACTTTATTTTTTTGGGCTCCAAAATCACTGCAGATGGTGACTGCACCCATGAAAATAAAAGACGCTTACTCCTTGGAAGAAAAGTTATGACCAACCTAGATAGTATATTCAAAAGCAGAAACATTACCGACTAATGTCTGTCTAGTCGAGGCTATGGTTTTTCCTGTGGTCATGTATGGATGTTAGAGTTGGACTGTGAAGAAGGCTGAGCGCTGAAGAATTGATGCGTTTGAATTGTGGTGTTGGAGAAGACTCTTGAGAGTCCCTTGGACTGCAAGGAGATCCAACCAGTCCATTCTGAAGGAGATCAGCCCTGGGATTTCTTTGGAAGGACTGATGCTAAAGCTGAAGCTCCAGTACTTTGGCCACCTCATGAGAAGAGTTGACTTATTGGAAAAGACTCTGATGCTGGGAGAGATTTGGGGCAGGAAGAGAAGGGGACGACCCAGGATGAGATGGCTGGATGGCATCACCGACTCGATGGACGTGAGTCTGAGTGAACTCCGGGAGTTGGTGATGGACAGGGAGGCCTGGCGTGCTGCGGTTCATGGGGTCGCAAAGAGTCAAACACGACTGAGCGACTGAACTGAACTGAGTATTCCATTGCATATATGTGTCAAGAATGATGTATATTTATGATTAGAAGTACTAAGTTTATCTACAGATGATCTGGATTTGTTTCTCAGGTCATCTTTTTTTAGGACCTTGCGCAAGATGCTGAACCTCTAAGGTTCATGACCTGCAAAATGGTAACAATAGCACTGACCTCATCAGTTTGTTGTAAGAATTGAATGAGATATATATAAAATGCTTAGCACAGTGGTTGATACATAGCAATCCATTTAATGTCAACTCTTATTGGAGTTTATTTCATAATATCTGAAGAGAAGATGTCATAACAAAAACTATATCATTTCTAGGAAGTTCTACTTAAAATTCCAAATAAAGACCTCAACAAAATTTTTGAGCCTTCACAAGAGAAAAGAAAATAGTTTATGGGGAAATCTTCAGACATGAGTAATCCATTCTCAATGACTTCAGATGTACCATGAAGAAGGCAGATTAATTTACAAGGCATGGTGATAATTTTGAGATGACATATTGCCAAAGTGGTTAGGTAGCCCAAGTCTGTGATAATAGGTCTCCTGATATGCACCTTGTACTGTGTTTTCAGATAAGAGGACTTTATTTTGAGATAACTGCTCAGACAACTAAAGAATACAAATGACTAGTCTTAAACAATAGCCAAGCAAAAAGCATCCTTTAAAATATATTTATTTTATTTTAATTTACCCAATTGTTTTACAGTATTTTAATGGTTTCTGCCATAAATCAATATGAATCAGCCATGGGTAGACATATGCCCCCTCCCTCTTGAACCCCCCTCCCACCTCCCTTCCTGTTGCATCTCTCTAGGTTGTCACAGAGCCCTTGTTTTGGGTTCCCTGGGTCATACAGCAAATTCCCACTGACTGTCTATTTTACTTATGGTAACATATATATTTCAATGTTACTCTCTCAAATCATTCCATCCTCTCCTTCCCCTACTGTGCCCCAAAGTCTATCCTGTATGTATATATCTCCTTGGCTGGCCTGCAAATGGGATCATCAGTACCATCTTTCTAGATTCCATACATATGCATTAATATGCAATACTTGTCTTTCTCTTTCTGACTTACTTCACTCTGTATAATAGGCTCTAGGCTCATCTATCTCATTAGAACCGACTGAAATGCATTCCTTTTTAGCTGAGCAATATTCCATTGTGTATATGTACCACAACTTCTTTATCCATTCATCCGTCAGTGGATATCTAGATTGTTCCCATGTCCTACCTATTGTAAAGAGTGCTACAGTGAACACTGGGTTACATGTGTCTTTTTCAATTATAATTTCCTCAGGATATATGCCCAGGAGTGGGATTGCTTGGTCATATGGTAATTGTATTCTTAGTTTTTTAAGAATCTCCATACTGTTCTCCATAGTGACTATATCAATTTGCATTCCCACCAACAGTGCAAGAGGGTTTCCTTTTCTACACACTCTGTCCTTTGAGAAAATTCTCTAAAAACTTCAGTCTGAAGTAATTAATGAAACACGCTATGGTTTCAAGAATCTTTGGGAAATCTTAAGGCTATTATGATACAGAATCCATACACTTGCCACTTTAAAAAGGGCTTTAACCTATTTACATAGCATTAAGATTTTTAAAGAAAACCACTTATTTAATTATATCTGGTCAAATAATGATGTTAGTTAGACAGCATTTCAATGAGTACTTATTGAAGACCTATCATGTTCAAACAATGTTGCGTTGTTGAAGCTCAGGAAGACTTTTACTTTGTGTGTTTTATTGTGTGTACCCAAGAGTAGTTTGTGAAACTTCCTTTATAATGACCTCTCAGGCCCACACTTCAATAACTCAGTCATTGTCTCATAATGAGGATGTGTTCCATGTATAAATCAGCTTAGCAGCACTTAGCAGGTACATTTGCTTGCACGCGTGCTCAGTCATGACTGACTGTTTGCAACCCCACCATGGACTGTAGCCCCCCAGGCTCCTCTGTCTCTGGGATTATTCAAATGAGAGTACTGAAGTGGGTTTCCACTTCCTCTTCAAGGGGACCTTCCTGACCCAGGGATCAAACCCATGTCCCCTGCATTGGCAGGCAGATTCTTTACCACTGAGCCACCTGGGAAGCCCCTTTAGGGGCCTGTATCACTCAGTTAATTGCCAGAAACCATGATAATTTTAAAATATTTACTTGAATTTTGTGGTAATCCATCTATCAAATCTTTCCTAAATGGTTTTAAGAGAGCATCTTCATTTTTCTACTTAGATTCAAAATGGAAAAGATAAGAAAGAAGCGAGAGAGCAGGCACAGATTTTCCAGAGCTTCTGGTATCTAGTCAAAACCGTAAAATACTGAATGCGGTCCCATTAGTCAGCTACTGAGTGTTCTTGAGGGTTCATTACATGAGGTATCCTGTAAGAAAAGGAATCTCTAACTTAATTACTTTTAAAGAGTCGGAATGCTTCTCAGGTCAAGACTTGATGGAAACCTGACTGTTGGTATTACCATATCTAAAGGTAATCTGTCATTGAGGATGCTGGTTGCTCTGAAAACCAAGGGAAAAAGCACGTTAGAGAAGCAATCTTTGGTTGTGGCCACTAAGCAGTACTGAAGAGAGGGCACTCAGGCTCTCGAAAATGTGTCCACACAGAAGCACCAGTGAATCAAATTGTGTGACACCAGCCATTATGATCAAATAGCTAACCCGTCTTGTTCTCGTCCCATGATCTCCGTCCGGGCAATAACCCTCTGAATAAAGCTTCCTGTGTACAATTGTCCACTCAGAGAGACTATTTTCATTCTACTTGATAGTTATTAGTCTTCCTGGGAATTTATGAATTGGCTTCCTGGTTTTATCCATCAGTCTTTTATGCATTTGTTTACCATAACACAGTACCCTGGAGTCCAGTCAGCCCTGAGCATGTTAAGAAAATGGAATTGTCGTGACTATCAAGCTGATAAATAGACTTTGAACTGGGTAGCCATATTAGCATACAGTAACTGATTGTGACCTAACCACTGTCTCTGTGAGCCAAGAAATGGAGTGAATTCTCTGATATACTGCATTTGTATTATATAATAGCAGCATTGACAAACAGCACTGAACAGCAACGTCCATTAGTTATTAATTTCAATTAGTATATAATGGATAAACTTTGACCTTAATAGTTATATTATTTCTGTTATTATTACTTAACATGAGGAGGGAGAGTTTGGGTAGTATGTGTATCTATCTACCTCTCTCTATATCTATATCTATATATTTATATATAGAGAGAGATATAGACAGAGAGACACAGAGAGAGAAAGAGAGAGATTTGTGGCATGGAATTAAATAACCTGAGAATTCAGTTTGTTGTCCTTATATTCTGGTTCTTACTAATAACTAAAGGAAAATGTTTACAGAACAGTGTTTTGAAAAAGAGCATCTCAGATAGATATAGGACAAATTAAATTTCTTCTCTGTGAGGGTAGTTTTTCTTGTTGGATTTAGCAGATTATTTTTCTTGCAATTTTATGATAACAGACTCTTCACCTCCAAGATAAAATTTCCAGGAAAAGCTTGAACGAATGAAAAAAAATCTTTAGCTTGTGAGAAGTCATATATTCTGTGACATGGATATTTTTCTGCACTGATTGTCTATAGCTATTTAGAATCTCATCAGATTTCTTGGGGCAAAAGAAAGTACAGTGAGTAAGAGGCATTTGTTTGATTAAATATCAAAATGTATAGGCATCTAATATACTTTTCTGGCTAGGAAGAAGTATAGTCCTGAGTCAGCGATGGTTGGGTAAATGAAATTGCTGAAGAGAAAAATCTTTCTGAATAGCAGGAAATAGAAACAGTATAGAAGCAGGTGAACTTCAGTAGTTCACAGGTTTGGTTTAGATAATCCCTTCCAAGTACCAATTCTTATCTGAATTGCTTCAATTAGAGGTCTGGTGCAGGAAGTTTGCATGGTTTTCTGTATTTTCTTATCCTGAGGAAAAAAATACCAGAGCAGCATTTTCTGTTATATCCTAGTATTTCCAATTTTTGTGAACCCAGCCATATAGAATTCCACAGATCAACTTCCTTTTAAGAAGCATTTATTTAAGATTCTTATTCACACCGAGCTCAGTTGGGGACTTGAAAGTATCTGAAATGAAATCAGCTTTCCTTTGTACCAACTAACATTATTCATAAATGCACATTGGCCCCCCTTTCCAATAGACAACAATATTTAACCTTCTATTAAAAATTTTAAAGGACTTGATAAATTCTACAGTACGTTTGCTTTTAAAACATATTACTGATTTTTTTTTTCTATTTTAATGAACACTTAATTATTACAGTTTACTTTCGCGTAGTTCGTGTGTTGTGCTTCCATCATTGGTCTAGATAAATTATAAGTCCAAAGCTAAAGGTATATGCCAAAATAAAATCAGTCACTTTCACAAATGGCAAATATTCTTTAATTTCATGAAATATGAAAACATCAACACTTAATGACATGGATATTTTTATATATCACAGGATTTGATCAGTCTAATGCTACTTTCTGTTTCTCAGTTCAGTTCAGTCTCTCAGTCGTGTCCGACTCTTTGTGATCCCATGAATTGCAGCACGCCAGGCCTCCCTGTCCATCACCAACTCCCGGAGCTCACCCAAACTCAGATCCATAGAGTTGGTGATGCCATCCAGCCATCTCATCCTCTGTCGTCCCCTTCTCCTCCTGCCCCCAATCCCTCCCAGCATCAGAGTCTTTTCCAATGAGTCAACTCTTCACATAAGGTGGCCAAAGTACTGGAGTTTCAGCTTTAGCATCAGTCCTTCCAAAGAAATCCCTGGGGTGATCTCCTTTAGAATGGACTGGTTGGATCTCCTTGCAGGCCAAGGGACTCTCAAGAGTCTTCTCCAACACCACAGTTCAAATGCATCAATTCTTCAGCTCTCAGCTTTCTTCACAGTCCAAACCTCACATCTATACGTGACCACTGGAAAAACCATAGCCTTGACTAGACAGACTTTTGTTGGCAAAGTAATGTCTCTGCTTTTCAATATGCTATCTAGGTTGGTCATAAATTTCCTTCCAAGGAGTAAGCGGCTTTTAATTTCATGGCTGCAATCACCATCTGCAGTGATTTTGGAGCCCCCCAAAATAAAATCTGACACTGTTTCCACTGTTTCCCCATCTATCTGCCATGAAGTGATGGGACCAGATGCCATGATCTTCGTTTTCTGAATGTTGAGCTTTAAGCCAACGTTTCACTCTCCTCTTTTCTGTTTCTGGCATTGTATTATTATCTCCTTCCTGGGTTTGGTTCCTGGGTCAGGAAGGTCCCATGGAGGAGGGTGTGGCTACACACTCCAGTATTCTTGCCTGGAGAATCCCCATGGACAGAGGAGCCTGGGGGGCTACAGTCCATAGGGTCGCAAGGCGCCGGACATGACTGAAGCGACTTAGCACATGCTCTGCTTTAATCTCATTGGGGTCCTCTCCCAAAAATAAAGAGCAATTTGCTTCTTTTAAAAAATAATCAATTTAATGTAACAGGTTTTTGTTTTTTTTTTTTCATGGAAAGGCATTTTATTTTAAATACAGAAGTGTCTATATGTCATCACTTTCTGGGATAACCTAATTATATCTAACTATTTCAGCCTTAGTAGTAGCTGTACTTGGTTTAATTTTCTTTATTTTGTAGAAATTTTCTAAAGACAGGTTTCATAAAGTATAATCTTCTTACAGCAAGATTCATGCTTTTAAGGCCTACAGTTCCATAGACGTTCATAAACTTTGAATAATGTATATGGTCATGTAACCATTGAAACAATCAAGATTGTTTTCTTTTTCCGATTATTATTATTTTTGTTGAGGTATAGTTGACATATAATGTTATAATAATTTCAGGTGAACAACACAATGAATCACAATTTGCATGTGCTGAAAAATGACCACTGTGGTAAGTCTAGACAACATCTGCCACTATACAAAGTCACTGACATTTTTTTCTCATAATAAGAACTTTGAAGATCTCCTTTCTTACTTAGCAACTTTCAAATATATGGTACAGTCTTATTAACTATACTTGCCAACACTACATCCCATGACTTATTTATCATATAACTAAAATTTTATACTTTTTGACTTCTTTCACCTATTCCACCCAGCCTCCACCCCTGCCTCTGGCAACCACTGATTGGCTTGTTCTCTGTATATAAGCATGACTTTTTTCTTTTGATTTGTAAGATTCCACATGTAAGTGACATCATATGTTGTCTTTCTCTGTGATATATTTCATTTAACCAATTATCCTAAAGAAAAATATTGTGACGGATGATGGGACTTCATTCTTTTTTACAGTTGAATAACATTCCTTTATATATATGGATATATATATCTGTATATACATATATGTGTGTTAATGTTTTTGTTTTCTTCAGCTAAATAGCCAGAAGTTATTATCCTGGATTATATGGTAGTGTTGCAGGAAGAGGGACCCCTTCCAGGGCCGGAAACTGGGCTCCTGTCTAAGGGTAGGAAATGAATTGTCCGAGGAGACACATGTGCTGACAAAGCAAGAGATTTTATTGGGAAAGGGCACCCGAGTGGAGAGCAGTAGGGTGAGGAAACCCAGGAGAACTGCTCTGCTGCGTGGCTCACAGTCTCAGGTTTTATGGTGATGGATTAGTTTCCGGGTGGTCTTTGGCCAATCATTCTAATTCAGAGTCAGACACAACTGAGCAACTTCACTTTCACTTTTTCCTTTCATGCATTGGAGAAGGAAATGGCAACCCACTCCACTTGCCTGGAGAATCCCAAGGTTGGGGGAGCCTGGTGGGCTGCCGTCTCTGGGGTTGCTCAGAGTCGGACATGACTGAAGCGACTTAGCAGCAGCAGCAGCAGCCTGGTGGCGCGTGCATCGCTCAGCCAAGATGGATGCTAGCTAGCAAGAGGGATTCCGGGAAGTGGACGGACACACGGTGTCTCCTTTAGACCTTTCCCAAACTCTTCCGGTTGGTGGTGACTTATTAATTCCGTATTCCTTATCAGGATCTCCTGGCATAAAACAACTCATGAAAATGGTTACTATGGTGCCTGGCCAGGGTGGGAGGTTTCAATCAGTGTGCTTCTCCTAACAGTAATTTAACTTTTTTATTTTTTAAGGAACTTTCACACTATTTCCATACTGACTGTACCAATTCACATTCCCACTAACTCTTGTACACAAGAATTCCTTTTTCTCCACATCATCACCAACACTTATTCTCTCTCATATTTTTGATAATAACTTTCTAACAGGTGTGAAGTGATAGCACATTGTGGTTTTGATTTACATTTCCCTGATGATTATTGATGGTGAGCTGTTTTAATGTACCTGTCAGTCATCTGTACCTCTTCTTTGGAAAAAATATCTATTCATATCCATTGTCAATTTTGTGTGTGTGTGTAATAAAGTTTTATTAAAGTATAAAAGAGATAAAGAAAGCTTCTGACATAGACATCAGAAAGGGGTAGAAAGAGTTCCAGCTTGCTAGTGTTAGCAATGGAGTTATATACTCTCCAATGAATCCAAAGAATGTCTGGAGGTTGTAAAAAATTATTAAATGAAGTTGCTCAGTCATGTCCAACTCTTTGCAACCCCATGGACTGCAGCCTACCAGGCTCCTCTGTCCGTGGGATTTTCCAGGCAATAGTACTGGAGTGGACTGCCATTTCCTTTTCCAAGGATCTTCCTTCCTTGGAAGGATCTTCCCGACCCAGGGATCAAACCCGGGTCTCCCTCATTGTAGACAGACGCTTTACCCTCTGAGCCACCAGAGAAGTCCAGGGAGGTTGTAAAGACCTCACCAAACCTACTCCCATAATTTACTTTTTAAGATAACAGGATTAGCCAGAATGTTTACTCCAGAGACTGTCCTCAGGCAGGATACATAATCCTAAGGAATGTAGAGGGAAAAAAAGGTTTGTCCTTTCTTCCTCCTTGAGAATTCCAGACCCCTCTCTCCTTGGGGACCCCTAGACTTCTTATCAACCTGCCTAGGAAATGACTCTCTCATTCCCTTTTCTTTTAGGAGAATTATGTTGCCAAGGGAAAGGGGCTTTGTTTTCATTCCATGACTACTTCCTGCTGTTTAGGGGTGTGGTCCCTAAATTGTTGAGGCAACATATTCTCATTGTCAATTTTTTAAATCAGATTTTTTTTCCTAGTGAGCTGTATGAGTTCCTTTGTATATTTTGATATTAACCTTGAATGAGATCTGTGATTTGCAGATATATTCTCCCATTAATTAGGTTGCCTTTTCATTTTATTGATGGTTTCCTTCAATAGTTTCCTTCAATGTGCAGAAGCTCTTGAGTTTGATGAATCTTGCTTCTTTATTTTTACTTTTACTACCTTTGCTTTGGTTTCAGATCTAAAAAAATCATTACCAAGATGGATGTCAATCAGTTTACTGCCTGTATTCTTTTTGTAGTTCAGTTCAGTTCAGCTCAGTTCAGTTGCTCAGTCGTGTCCAACTCTTTGCGACCCCATGAATGGTAGCACGCTAGGCTTCCCTGTCCATCACCAACTCCTGGAGTTTACTCAAACTCATGTATTCTTTTTTAGGAGACTTATAATTCTTACATTAAAATCTTTAATACATTTGAGTAAATTTTTATGGGGTACAAGATAGTGGTCAAATTTCATCACATGTGGCTGTCCAGTTTTTCAACACCATATATCAAAGAGATTGTTCTTTTCTCATTGTATATTTTTGGGTGCTTTGTCATAAATTAATTGACCATTTGTGCTTCTTTCTGGCCTCACTATTCTGTCCCATTGATCTATGTGTCTACTTTTATGCCAATATGATGTGTTTTAATTAATATAATTTGAAATCAGGGAGCATGTTGCCTCCAGTTTTGTTCTTCTTTCTCAACACTGCTTTGGTTACTCAGGATCTTTTGTGGTTCCATACATTTAAGATTGCTTGTAAGGTTTTTTTCTATTAAAAAATGCCATTGGAATTTTGATAGGGATTGCATTTGATATGTATATTGTTTTGAGTAGTAGGGATAGTTTAGCAATATTAAGTCTTCCAGTCTATGAGCAGAGACTGTCTATTTGTGTTGATTTATTTCATCAATGTCATAGTTTTCAGTGTACACAATTTTCCCTTCCTTGATTAAATTAATTCCTGACCATTATATTGTTTTTGATGCAGAAATTTGTGACTAGGAATATGGTTTATACTTCCATCTAACTGAGTATTGAATGTACACTTGAAAATAATCTTTATCCTGTTATTGGGGGTGTGGGTGTTCTATAAATGTCAGGATAAGGAGATCCAACCAGTCCATCCTAAAGGAGATCAGTCCTGGGTGTTCACTGGAAGGACTGATGCTGAAGCTGAAACTTCAATACTTTGGCCACGTAATGTGAAGAGCTGACTCATTTGAAAAGACCCTGTTGCTGGGAAAGATTGAAGGCAGGAGGAGAAGGGAACGACAGAGGATGAGATAGCTGGATGGCATCACTGACTCAATGGACATGGGTTTGGGTGGACTCCGGCAGTTGATGATGGACAGGGAGGCCCGGTGTGCTGCAGCTCATGGGGTTGCAAAGAGTCGGACATGACTGAGCGACTGAACTGAACTGAACTGAAGATGGCTGTGGTGTTTACCATATCTTCTCCTCTTCTACACACTTAAGGATTTTCTGACCGCTTGTTCTGTCAATTACTGTGCAAGGTGTCTATTTACCTAACCGTATGTGAAGATTTTCCTGTTTCTCTTTCTATTTTATTCATTTCCACTTCATATATTTTGAAGTTCTTTTATTAAGTGTCTAAGGAATTATTAATACTTTTACAACATCTTTTTATGAGTTGACCACTTCATCATTATGTGAAATCTGTCTGTATCTCTCAATATTTCTTCCTTCAAAGTCTACATTCTCTGCTCTTAAAAAAAGATATTTTTCTTTGGATTAGTGTTTGCATGGTGTAACTCTTTTCATCATCTTACTTTTAACCAATCTATATATAATTAGTAAAGTGGGTATTTGTAAACTACATATATTTTAGTACTATATTTATATACATTATGACAGATGCTTTAATGAAGTTATTGCTATAGTGTTTTATGTCTGTATATATTTATTTATGTTGACATATAGTTGATGTAAATGGCAACCCACTCCAGTATTCTTGCCTGGAGAATCCCATGGAGGGAGGAGCCTGGTAGGCTACAGTCCATGGGGTCGCAAAGAGTCGGACACGACAGAGCAACTTCCCATCACAAAATATTATATAAATTGCAGATGTACAACATAGTGACTCACAATTTTTAAATGTTATACTCCACTTGCAGTTATAAAATACTGGCTATGTTTCCTTGTGTACATCCTTGTAGCTTGTTTATTTTATACATAAGTAAATCTTTTTGCCCTGTCTTGCCCCTCCCCTTTTATCTCTCCCTGCTGTTAACTGCTAGTTGGTTCTCCACATCTGTGATTGTCTCCTTTCTGTTATATTCACTGGTTTGTTGTATTTTTTAGATTCCACATATTGGTGAATATGTGGAAAGGTGCGATTGTTTAGTCCCTCAGTCCTGTGTGACTCTTTGCAACTCCATGAGCTGCAGCTCACCGGGCTTCCCTGTCTTTCACTATCTCCCAGAGTTTACCCAAACTCATGTTCTTTGAGTCAGTGATGGCATCCAAGCATCTTATCCTGTGTTGCCCCTTTCTCCTCCTGCTCTCAATCTTTCCCAGAATCAGGGTCTTTCCCAGTGAGTCAGCTCTTACATCAGGTGGCCAGAGTATTAGAGCTTCAGCATCAGCATTAGTCCTTTGAATGAATATTCAGGGTTGACTGCCTTTTTAAAGTGACTGGTTTGATCTCCTTTCTGTTCAAAAGACTCTCAAAAGTCTTCTCCAGCCCCACACTTTGAAAGCATCAACTCCTCAGTGCTCAACCTGCTTTATAGTCCAGGTCTGTACATAACCACTGGAAAAACCATGACTCTGACTATGCAGATCTTTTTTGGCAAAGTGATGTCTCAGGTTTTTGATATGCTACCTAGGTTTGTCATAGCTTTCTTTCCTAAGACTTCCTGTGCAAAGATAGTGTTTGTTTTTCTCTGTCTGATTTATTTCACTTTTTCACCTAGCATAATACCATCCAAGTCCATCCATGTTGTAAGTGGCAAAATTTCATTCTTCTTCTTTTGGGGGGCCGAGTATATATGCCATGTCTATACAATTTATCTACTGTATATATACCACTTCTTTATTCATTTATCGGTTGATAGACACTTAGGCTACTTCCATATCTTGGGCACTGTAAATAGTGCTTCTTCGAATATCAGGACACATGTATTTTTTCAAATTAATGTTTCTGTTTTTCTGATGTACATCCAAGACTGGAGTTATTGGATCATGCGGTGCTTTTCTTTTTACTTTTTTTTTTTTGCAAACTTACCATACTGTTTCCCGTGGTGGCAGCACCCCTTGCTGTTGCTGCTGCTAAGTCGCTTCAGTCATGTCCGACTCTGTGCGACCCCATAGACGGCAGCCCACGAGGCTTCACTGTCCCTGGGATTCTCCAGGCAAGAACACTGGAGTGGGTTGCCATTTCCTTCTCCAGGGGAACTTCCTGACCCAGGAATTGAACTCAGGTCTCCCTCATTGCAGGCAGATGCTTTACCAACTGAGCTATGCAAGAATATTTGCAACAAATAATGATGCTAGTCACAGTTATTTATTGCAAATATTGTTCCTTAGTTTTGGCTTGTTCCACATCTCTTTTTTTTTTTTTCATTTTGCTTCAGCTTTAGTTTTTTTAGTTTGTCTTTTAAAAAATTAATGTTTTATATTTTTATATAATGTGAAGTTTCTTTATGGTTAGTGCATTTTTATGTTGTTGAAAGGCTCTTTCCTTACCCCAATGTAAAAAAAATATGTTTTCTTCTATTGTCTTCCAGAATTTTTTAAATTTTGACTTTTTGCATTCAAACTTTTAATACTCTTGGATCTACATTTTTAAATTTCAGTTTAAAAATGGCATCAGATTTTTTTCCCATCATTTATGGCTCATGCTAGGATCTTGTGTTCAGTTCAGTTCAGTTCGGTCGCTCAGTCGTGTCCGACTCTTTGCGACCCCATGAACCGCAGCACGCCAGGCCTCCCTGTCCATCACCATCTCTCGGAGTTCACTCAGACTCACGTCCATCGAGTCAGTGATGCCATCCAGCCATCTCATCCTCTGTCGTCCCCTGCTCCTCCTTCCCCCAATCCCTCCCAGCATCAGAGTCAACTCTTCACATGAGGTGGCCAAAGTACTAGAGTTTCAGCTTTAGCATCAGTCCTTCCAAAGAACACCCAGGACTGATCTTCAGAATGGACTGGTTGGATCTCCTTGCAGTTCAAGGGACTCTCAAGAGTCTTCTCCAACACCACAGTTCAAAAGCATAAATTCTTCGGGACTCAGCCTTGTTCACAATCCAACTCTCACAACCGTACATGACCACAGGAAAAACCATAGCCTTGACTAGACGGACCTTTGTTGGCAAAGTAATGTCTCTTCTTTTGAATGTGCTATCTAGGTTGGTCATAACTTTTCTTCCAAGGGGTAAGCATTTTTTAATTTCATGGCTGCAGTCACCATCTGCAGTGGTTTTGGAGCCCCCCAAAATAAAATCTGACACTGTTTCCACTGTTTCCCCATCTATTTCCCATGAAGTGATGGGACCAGATGCCATGATCTTTGTCTTCTGAATGTTGAGCTTTAGGCCAACCTTTTCACTCTCCTCTTTCACTTTCATCAAGAGGCTATTTAGTTTCTCTTCACTTTCTGCCATAAGGGTGGCGTCATCTGCATATCTGAGGTTATTGATGTTTCTCCCAGCAATCTCGATTCCAAGATCTTGCGTTCAATAGTCTTATTTATGTACTGTGTGTGGGTGCTCAGTTGCTCAGCCATGTCCAACTCTTTGAGACCCTGTGGACTGCAGCCCACCGGGCTCTTCTTTCCATGGAATTTTCCAGGCAAGAACACTGGAGTGGTTTGGCACTTCCTACTGCATGCTGTAGATATGCAAAATTCACTTTGCTATTTATCAAAGTTCCATTATGCATGAGTCCGTTGTCCTTAGCATAAGCCGTGGTCCAAATATATCTGGTCCAGTATTCCTGTAAGTTCTTATCTGTTATTTTAGTTATTTCCTGTATCATTATTTTTAATATCAGTATTCACTTTATTGTAATGTTTTATGTTTGACTTGAGATTTGTTTAAATTTTGTCATATATCTTATATATATTCCTGTTTCTCCTTTCTCCCCAAATCTTTATGGAATAACTTATGTTTTTCCTGGCATACATCTTTTAGGATATTTTTAGAAATAGTTTGCTGTTGGAAAACTCTTATTTTATCTCACAATGCTTGTGTTTTACCTTTGCCCTTGAAAAACACTTGTGTTGAGTCCGGAGGTTTCTGATGACCAAACTTTTTCTCCTCAGTCCTTTCCTTTAGAAATTGCAATTAAACTTACATGTTCTTTTTCTAGTCTTCTAGTCTTTCTAGTTTTAATTTTCCCATCATAATTTCATATCCTTAGTATCTGAGCTGTATTTTGAGTTTATTTTTCATCTTCATCTCTCTGTTCATTAATTACTTTATTTAATGCCAATTATTCCTTTTGTTTTATCTGTATTTTTGATTTTTAACAATTATATTTTCATGTCCAATAGTTCTTCTTGAGAGCTATTCAGTTTTTCCTGACTGTTTGGATTATCTTTTAGATATTTTTTGTTTTTTTCCAATAAAATCCTATTATTTTAAAATTATTTTACACATTTTAAAGTCTGCATTGATAATTCAAAGAAAGTTTGCAGTCTTTGTGGAAACTTACTCTGTTGTTCATTTAATTCTGTTATTAAAAATAATATTTAATAATTGTCACAAACAGTAATTTCTTTGTGTATTTAGTGATTTTCTTGTTTTTATTATTTCCTCTTATTTTACTGAATTTAATCAATGGGTATTTCTAGGGTACTAGTTTGAAGAGATTTACTCTTTTCTCTATAGAGAATTGGTAAATTTTCCTCTGTTAGATACACTGTTACTATTAAAAAGGAATCACTTTAATTTGTTGGCCTTGGGGTTTTCTGAAGCTTAGCGATAGTAAAACATAGCACTTACCTTTTTCAGGCTTACAAAATCAGGCTTTGGTTATACTAATACATTTTCAAAAGATACAATTTTATTTCTACCTGAAGCAAGATCTCAGAATTTTTACTGGCAGTTTAACTCTATTAAATGTCCTTTCTCTGTATATAAGTCTTGACTCAAATCCTCCACTTTGTGTGGGTCCATGGTTTAGTCTTTCTTTTTCTTTTGAGTATCCATTAAATAGTAAACTCTGCTTCCCCGGTATTGCTCATTCAACAGAATATCATCTTCTCCCGGGTTACATTTGCCAACACGTATGTTTTCAGCTTACTCTTTAGTTCTTCGACTTTTCTTGTCACTTCAGAAATGCATTTTAAATTATGTCAAAATCTCATCATCTTTGTATTTTGCAGTGGTGATCAGGCCCACTTTACCATGTTTCAGGAGATATAGGTACTTTGACTTTTTCATTCATTCAAAACTGTTTTTCATGAGCTCACACTTTTTGTTTGTCTCTGATTAAAGGTTAGAAATAAGCTGGGCATAAAGGTAATCTATGTTTCTACTCTCCTGAAGCTTGGATTCTAGTGGAGCAAGGGAGACAAACTTTGTGTGTGTTTTAAGTAGTGTTTAATGTTATGAACACATTTTAAGAAATGGAATTAAGATATGACATTGATGATAGCGATGTATACGTGTATATGCATTCAGTGGGGAGGGGTATATTTAAGGATAGCAGTCAACAAAGTGTTCTTGAAGAAGATAACATTTAGTCAGAGACCTGGATAAAGTGAAGAAAGAGTCATGTGAAAAATCTGTGAAACAATTAAAAACAAACAAACTGTACAACAGCAAGTGAAAACGCCTGGAGATTTCATGGAGGGGATAGGCTGGAATGTTCCAGTGCAGCTGGAGCAAAGGGAACGAGAGTGATTATGACAGCAGAAGGAAAGCTTTTTGACCACGGAAGTAGTTTGACTTATTCTGCTCATGACTGAAGTTTTGCACAAGTTGGTGATAGTATATGAATTTTGTCTCATAAAAAATTAATCCCACCTGCTGAGTTGAGATTAGTTGGGGACCAGTTAGGTGGGTTTTGAAATAATTCAGACAAAAAATAATGATAGCTAAGACAAGGACAGTGTAGTGGAGGTAGGAAGTAGTGGTGGTTCTTGTTCAATCGCTCAGCTGTGTCTGACTCTTTGCAACCCTATGGCCTGCAGCACGCCAGGTCTCCCTGTCCATCACCAAGCCCCAGAGCTTGCTCAAACTCATGTCCATTGAGTCAGTGATGTCATCCAACCATCTCATCCTCTGTCGTCCCCTTCTCCTGCCCTCAATCTTTCCCAGCATCAGGATCTTTTTCAATGAGTCGGTTCTTGACATCAGGTAGTCAAAGTATTGGAACTTCAGCTTCAGCATCAGTCCTTCCAATGAACATTCAGGGTTGATTTCCTTCAGGACTGACTGGTTTGTTATCCTTGCAGTCCAAGGGAAGCAGTGGTAGAGATTTGGAATTTCTTGAAACTAGATCTTCCAGGATTTTTTTGGTAATTAGATATGGGTGTGAAAGAAACAAAGAGCCAGTGATGACTCCTGGTTTTAAGTAAATTTTTTTATTTACAGGACCATTTCCTGAAGGTACACAGCATCCTCAGGTCAGTAGAAAGGACGACATTTGTTTTTGACTTTTAAGTGTGAAATGCTTATTTGATGTCCAACAAAAGGTTGAAACTGGCAGTGGGATAGTTGAGTTAGACATCTCAGGGCCATTGGAATCAGCATATTTTCAGTGTGTTTGGTGGTGCTGGTGTATCCAGAGGATATTTAGAAGGATTCATAGCTGTAATAAAAGTAAAAGTACTTGGAAATCTATAAATGATATGCAACTAGTGGTTTCAGAACTGTAAACTTGACATTTTTTTTTGCTTATCAAATTTATAACAAAAAAAGTCAGTGCAGCTGAAGCTAAAGAATATAAAAAATATTCCATAACAACCTGTGAGAATGTAGTTTCCTGAAATATATTTAAATATTTACATATCTAAAGCTTTAAAAGCATGCATGGCTAGAGACATACTTATTTTATGTATGGGTAGTTACCCAAGAAAACAATTATGAATATGCACAAATATTTAATTGCAGGCTAAGTATGAAAAGCATTTTCACAGCAAGACACAGAAGTTGAAAAAAAGATTTTAAGTGGAATACTATACGATCATGAAACTGATACCATAGATTCCAATATTTCCAGTTCTCAAATACCAGGCATGTGGAATGATCACATTTCTTGCTTCCTTGATACTTAGATAGACCTGTGTTATTAGTCTGACTTCACTTTCACTTTTCACTTTCATGCATTGGAGAAGGAAATGGCAACCCACTCCAGTCTTCTTGCTTGGAGAATCCCAAGGATGGGGGAGCCTGGTGGGCTGCTGTCTATGGGGTTGCACAGAGTCAGACACGACTGAAGCGACTTAGCAGCAGACACTTGTTAAGGCCTGAGGTATATTTCATTTCTGGAGTAGAGAATTTAATCGAAATGCAAGACTGGGGTGCTCTGTTTTCTATCTGGTACAGCCTCAAGGCTTTGAAAGATTACAATGAGATTTCTATTTCGGTATGATCAAGCAGCATGACCAGAACTGAAGTTTGGTTGTTATATATTTTTTATATTTTGATTCTGGTTGCTCTAATTCAGCTTAGTTTAGTTGATACACGTATTAATTTATATGTGAAATATTTACAACACATTGTTACATTGTAGAACATGTTAGGAAAATAAAGTACACCCACCATGATCCTGTTTCTGTGTGCATGTGTGTGTCACTGTGTGTGTAAGAGAATTGAAAGTATTAAAAGTGGCTGTCACTGAATAGGTAAAATTGTGATTTCTTTCTTTTTTGTGCTTGCATGTACTATTTCAAGAATCTTTTCTATAGTGAGCATGAACAAGTACACTCCTTGGACAAGTTCATGCACAGATCATAGTAAAAGTAACTGATATTGGTCATTTATTGGACATCTGGCTCATGACGTTTCTTTATGTTACAAGCCCATGCAAGAGTTTTTGGTAAAATGAATGGTATAAATAATCCTTTATCTTGGGAATATATGTGACACATTTTTCTTCTCTCTGCTCAGTATATATCATAGTCACAGATACTGTATTTTAAAAAAATCATCAAACATAAATTCCTTTCACCCACCAACTTCAGCTGAATTACCTCCTGTTTCCATCAGGGACAGCATATAAATAGATACTTGAGTAGTGGCCATGAGGACTGATTGTAGCAGAACAAACTGTCCCCAAGCAGAAGCCTAATCTTGGTGGAGTTGTTGACACCTTTGGTGAACTTTAAATGAATCGTTTGGTCTATTTTTGTGCTCATCAATCTTCTTAGAAAAATGGGACACATAACCAAAGCCTGACTCAGTTACCAAGCTTGAGCAAGAGAAGCAGCTTATGTACCATTAGCAAATACAGTGAATAACAAACTCGAGGAAGAGGGAGAAAGCTCAGTTCTACATTAGGAGAAGAGTTACTTACCAATGGAATGGTAGTGTTTGTGGACATTGGCCTTACCTAGAGTATTTAGAACTTAAGGAAATATAGATTTGACATAAATTGATATTTTATATAGGCCTTACTTTTGGAGCATTTTTTATTCATATGGAGAATGAAAACCTAGAGATCCTTTTGGTTGTTTGGATTATTCTCAGAAGATATTGGGGATTGGACAGTGCCATTAAAAATATTTTTTTCATCTATTTATGCTATTAAGATACCAATGAGAGAGAAATTAATTGCTTGAAATTTATAGAGTGATCATAATGTGTCATGGGCTGAGTTAGATCCATTAGTTTAATTACCTAGCAAATATTTGTTGAGTGCCAGCTACATGTTACTACTATGTTTTCACGGGGTTCTCCTTGCTGGAGGAATGAACCCATGCTGTGACATCAAGACAGCCTTGCATTGAAGGAATTTCTAGTCAAAGCTGGAGGTGGTGGGCTACACCTAAGAGGTGCACTAAAATGCAGGGCTCAGATAGAAGTTTCTTCAGCATGTTGTGAGAAATGAAAGAGGAAGATCCAAGACAGTGATCAGCCAGGGAGAGCATCAGATTCATTTCTAAGGGACAAAGCTTCCTGAAGGGGGAATTGAAGGACCAGAATCCATGTCCAGAAAACAGTGAGCAGCTGAAAGTAGGCTGTGTATACCAGAGAGTACCAGGTGATCAGACAGATGAGGATCCTTACACATTTATGAGCTTCTACATTTTTTACCAGTCTGAGCTATTCAAAATTCACACTGAAAGTGGCGAACAACCTTTTGGAGGAATGATTTGAACATGATACGAATGAATTAATTTTTTTTTACCAACTTCTCTCTAGTAAAGGAAAACATGTAAAAGGGTGAAAGATAGGTGATAGCAATTCAGTCTTGCATCAGTGCAGGTAATACAATGAGGGTGTGGACTTTGCTATTATGAAGAAAAGGGATTCAGAATAGAGAACACATTTGTATCACCTTTAGACATTGGAACTCCCTAGAGTTGGTGATCAAAGGCAGTGTGAGAGAAAGAGAGGAGCAGAGAGATTCTGTCCTGGCTGTGCTCGATTAATGTAGGTCAGGAATGAAAATGTTAAGAAGTTGAAAGGTAATAAAACTAGTTTGGGTTATATTAAATTGTAAATGCATATTAAATAAGGATATCCAAAGAAGCCAGATCCATAAAGAAGCTGAGTATGAGATTCTGAGGGCACAGAAGTATGGTCTTTTCTAGATCAAGAGGTCCATTCTAAAGGAAATCAATTCTGAATATTCATTGGAAAGACTGATGATGAAGCTGAAACTCCAATACTTTGGCTACTTGCTGTGAAGAATTGACTCATTTGAAAAGACCCAGATACTGGGAAAGACTGAAGGCAGGAGGAGGGGATGACAGAGGATGAAATGGCTGGATGGCATCACCAACACGATGGACATTAGTTTGAGTAAATTCTGGGAGTTGGTGATGGACAGGGAAGCCTGGCATGCTGCAGTCCATGGGGTCACAAAGAGTTGGACATGACTGAGTGACTGAACTGAACTGAGATAAAGAGGTAATTGAGTATAAGCACATACTGAATGTTTCTGTAATTTTATTTTCCATACTTGACTGTGCATGGTTTCTTTCCTGGAAATGCAGAAGCAGAATAGTCTTAAGCAACCATTCTGCTGACAGTTCTAAACATCTCAACAGTCTGTTTTGGTAGGATAAATAAAGGGTTTGGCGTAGCAAGGTG
Organism: Capra hircus; assembly: GCF_001704415.2. Taxonomy (NCBI): domain Eukaryota; kingdom Metazoa; phylum Chordata; class Mammalia; order Artiodactyla; family Bovidae; genus Capra; species Capra hircus. The sequence goes on along the minus strand of NC_030828.1, from coordinate 11,341,304 downwards.
GAATTCAGGTAAAGCTTTGCCTAAGGGTTGAGTGACTTTGAGAAAATAAATTCATCAGGAGTTCAGAATTTGCATTAATGAAATGGATTAAAGACTCTCCAGTGTCCTTTCTAGAGCTCACCTTTCCTTTTTAGAATACAATCTAAATCAAAAATTTGCTTAAATTTTTAACACACTAACTATGCTAGAATTTAGAGGTAGCAGAATTTTTGTAGTTTTATCACCGACGAAATTTACTTAAAAGGAAGTGAAAAGTGAAATACACTTTATAATATTTCACTTTATAAGTGAAATACACTTTATATATTTTACTATTGAGGCCAATTGTTTTGGGATTCCAGGTGGCTAGAGTTTGTCTACTCTATCTGAATTTGTCTTGATTTTCCTGAGTGTTCCAAAGATATCCTCAGTGTGTTCCATTCTATAAGACTTGAAGGGCCATGATTAAAAGAAACAATATCTAAACCACACCCTATATTTCCACAGCACTCTCTTCAACTTTAAGGTCAAGGAGGAGCCCTTGGTTTACTAGTTAGAGTCACTTACATCAGGTACTAGAGCAGTATTCACCAGGGCCCCTTAGTTATTTGTTCACCTCTCTATCTACTTTTTTCTAACCTGTTTTCCCAATTTTTTTTTTCCTTTCTGATCCCATTTACTTACAAAAGAGTCATTCAGTCATGTCCGACTCATTGTGACCCCATGGACTGTAGCCTTCCAGTCTCCTCTGTCCATGGAATTCTCCAAGCAAGAACACTATAGTGGCTTGCCATTCTCTTCTCCAGGGGATCTTTCCGTCCCAAGGATCAAACCTGGGTCTCCTGAATTGGCATGCAGAATCTTTATCATCTGACCCACTAAGGAGGCCAATTTTAGGCAGTGTAGTAATATAAAATCTTGTTTTAATCACATAAATGTCTATTTTATTTATACCATTCTAAATAACCATCCAAAGAATTTTTTTCTTAATTCACTTGTGGTAACTCCTTTTTTAAAAGTCATGGGAAAATTGTCAGCCTCTCCCCATTCTAACAATTTAAAAATTTCTCCAGTGTTCTATTAAGCTTAAATCAGTAGCAGAGCTCCCATGTCTTTATATAGTTTTATTAGCTCATTTTATGAGACAAATATTTATTGAGCACCTACTAAGTGCCAACACACTGTGCTAGTCCTGAGGATTTAATGATGATAGAGAGAATGACACAGACCCATTCTCCCACCTCTTGAAATGTATGGTCTGGCCCTCCTCAAGGGTTCATAGTGTTCATCTTGTAATCGGCACTGCTGAATGATCAATAGTCAGAGAAGGAAAGAAAAATCGTGATACTATCTGTCTCTAAAACTGCAGAGGGGTTTTAGAGAAATCAAATGTTATCTCACATCATATTTGGGATAAGATTTAGCTGATAATTTAAGGTCAAAGTGTACTTTGCAGGCATTTATTCACTGTCATTAATGAAAGTATTTATAACAGAATAACAGACGAAATTAAGAATTGGCTGTACAAGATTAAAAATTAAGTAGAGAAAACATATAAAGTACTATAGTATTTCTAGATATAGAGTTTTTCACAGTTTTTATTTTATAAGAATACCTTCCAATAAAGGATTTATTAAGAGTAAGACTTTAATTAAAAACAAATATAATATTCCAGATGTTTTGAACAAATTCTGAAATCTAATAAATATTAATAAAATGTCAAAAATAAATCTATTCTGTTTATTCTTTAGTTATTCTTCTGAGCATGGTTGGATTCAAGTGTATTCTGAGAGATTTTGCTATTACCCAATTTCTCATGTCAAATACATAGTAGATCTCGAAAAGATAGATGGTAAAATGTTTTATTTTGATTATTAAACTTTTCATATTATAAGGATATTATTAACTTCCATTTCATTGTGTTAGGCTGAACAAGGATGATTTTAAATCATAATTTCCCCCAAGCCAATGACTCCATCATTCATTTCCTTAAAGTATAATTTAAGAAAAAAAAAAGAGACTAAACTTCCTTGAAAACAAATCAAAAGGGTTATGTATGTTAACAGTAAACCATTAGGTAACTTGATTTGGAAGCTGGAATTTCTGGATGACAATGTGCAGATAATCAGTTCTGGGACTAGTGCCGGAGTGGGGGCTGTACCTCAGGGACTGCATGGATCATATTTATTGTGGAAGGTTCTGAGGAAGCTTGCAGATGTAATTTTTATTAATCCCAATGTTTTATTTTATACCTGAATTTATAATTGGGTCTTAAAACCAAATGAGATGTCCTCATGTCACCATCTGTTGTTTCAAAAACAAGAGGCATGCTTGGATGTTGTCGATGGCCACTTGAAAAAGAGGAGTCCTTGGAGAGTTCAAAAGCTGTTTCTGCAGCGTTTCAGATTATTTTCCATTTTAATAGAAAGAAAAATTATGGACGTAGGTAAAAAATGTTCCCAGCAGTGTTGTGTTAACTGCTCAGGATAAAGATGTGAGGAGGTGTGTTTTAGCTCTTAATGCTCTCCGCACTCGGCCCTCGCCTCCGCGGTGATGCCAATGCGGACTGCATGTTTAGCAGCAGGAGAGCACTCTGCCTTCCATGATCAGGCCCGGCCTGGACAGGGACATCATCACACAGAGAGTGACCATTTTGTTCCCGGAGTGACCATTTGGGTGTTAACCATGACGGATCTGGCAGTGGAGAGGGGTGAGAATTTCACATCAGATATGAAATGTGTGATTGGCAGGATGCTTAGTAAAATTTATGCAGTCTCCTTTTCTGGATCTGCCAATCCATCATCTGCCTGAAACCTGAAAGGACAGAGACAGGGCTGTTTTCAGCCTTGGTGTGATTTCCTTGAATGTAAAGAAAACAATTTTATGGCAATCATTTTATTGTACTCTGAATAGTATTCCAGTTATTCTGAGTTGTATATCTCATTGACCATACATGTGGGCATATAAATATTTTTGTGGTTATGGCTCATAAAAAGTTTTCATTTATATATATACTAAACTCCAGTACTTTGGCCACCTCATGTGAAGAGTTGACTCATTGGAAAAGACCTTGATGCTGGGAGGGATTAGGGGCAGGAAGAGAATGGGACGACAGAGGATGAGACGGCTGGATGGCATCACTGACTCAACGGACATGAATCTGAGTGAACTCCAGGAGTTGGTGATGGACAGGGAGGCCTGGTGTGCTGCGATTCATGGGGTCGCAAAGAGTCGGACACGACTGAGCGACTGAACTGAACTGAACTGATGTACATATCTATAGTATACATATACATACAATCTTGCATACAATCTATTCAATACCACACATACATAATCTTTTCAATAGCATGAGAGCAATAATCCCAACTAAAACCACACTACTCAGATGTGATGGGTCATGTTTTATTCCTTTGTGATTTTAACTGAAATCTGAACCCAGGTTTCTAAAATCAAAGAATCTGCCTGCAATCCAGGAGACCCAGGTTAAATTCCCTGAAGAAGGGAATGGCAATCCACTCTAGTGTTCTTGGCTGGAAAATCCCACGGACAGAGGATCCTGGCAGGCTACAGTCCATGGGCTTGCAAAGAGTTGGGCATGACTGAGAGATGAACACTTCTAAAATCAAAAGGCACTGTATGTAAACCCAGCATGTCAAGGGCAGGGTGGAGGTGGGGGATGTTCTGATCATCCTGACCTGGAGGAGGGTCCCATCTGTCAGACCCCTCAATTTTAATGGAGCTGAAATTCATCACAAGCATGTAGCTTTCAAATCCCAAAGCTTACATGTTCCTAAATCACACCATTATATTCTATGGAAAAGATCCTGTTGGATGGACTTCTGCTTTCGTGGAGGAAATTTCTGCCAATCATAAGAAGTCTAAGGGGAGTCAATTTTGTGCTTATTTGCCACTCTCCCTACCTTCCTTCATCCACCTATAACCCCAGGAGAGGCCCTTCTAAGTCAATGTTGGCACAAAGCACAGAGGAAGAACATTTGAAGAAATAAAAATAAGGGTAACCGTTCCTATAGACTTTCACTGAATTTTAATGTATATCTGTGAAAAAGTAATAAACGGGCTCTAGTTCATTAGGCAAGAACAAATTTCTACCCATAATTTTATCTTTGTTTAATTGAATATTTAATTAGTATACATCTAAAACTAATTTTTCAACGCGTTCAGTACATTTAGCAGGGCAGGCTGGCAAGGGGCTCCTTCTGGAGAAACACTCCTGTGGATACGGACAGCCCCCGGGCCCTCCTTGTCCTCCTGGGTGAGCTGATAGAAGCGGGTGGGTCATTTGGCATTAGCAAAGGAGTAAGTTAGCATTTGCACTGAGCTGGATCTTGCCAGGCTCTGCATATTGGAAGCCACAGACAGAGGCTCCTTTCACAGTGATGAATGGGTTTTTTCAAGCGTTCTGCTCCCTAGTTATGAGAAGGGTGACCCGGTCAGGAGACGACTTTATGAAGCTATAAAAAATGTATGTCACTTCGGACTCTCTAATGTCACCGGGAAGGGAAGGAAAAAAAAAAAAAAAACCTGTGCAAAAATGGCAGGGTAATAAGGCTGTTTTCAATGCTCAAAATAGCTTTCTGTCTACACTCATATGTAGCCCTGAAACTGGGGCACAGAGAGTGCCCACGAAGCATTGTTGTTGGGAGGATTAGGAAAAAAAAAAAGTGGCTTTGTTTGGCTTTGCTTGCCTTTGCAGAAATGCTTATGGTGAGGACAATCAGACATTTCCAAAGGCGGGTCCAGTCAGGACTGGGGAAGGTGCAATGTCTTTTTAAAAGCCAGCCAGGTACTCATGGTGGTGATGACTTTTAAGTATGCAGAAGAGCCAGAAAAGGAATCACTACAAAGCAAACACATTTTGAAAGGGGTCTATTAATGTAATATTTTATCAACTCTACCTCTGTGCCATGAAGAATTTTTTTAAAAAAGGAAGGCTTGGTAGGTACATTTGCCCTTATGCCTTTTGTCGAATACTCTGGAGTTTACAGATAGTGATGTAGAGGTTTTAACAAAAGCATCCCTCTCTAGGCCCATAATTTAGCTTTCATTAAATCCTTTTATTCTCATCAATATGCAGATTTCACAGTATCAGATATGTCACACATTTCATAGCTCATGTTCAAATGTTAATTTACACAGGGTAGGGAACCCAGAGGACCAAGGTCAGAGAACCTGCCTTTATTAGGGCTTCAATTAGTCACAGGTGAACTTTGGAATAGCTCAACTGGATTCAAACACTGGCTATGTTGGGGCTGAGTCATACAACACTGGGTGTCCCTTTCTGAGCTAGGTGTGTCATTTCTTTCTCTGGGACCTGTCAACCTCTGCCATCATCAAAACACCTGACATGGGAAAAAGCATGTGAAAAGTGATGAGCGTAATACTTAATAGGAAATGCTTAATAGGAAATGCTTAATAGGAAATGTCAGGTTCATGGTGCTGAAAAGCGAGGGAGAGAACTGAGGTTTTCCACTCGTACAACATGAGTTTGGCATTTCTTCATGAAGAAGACTCTGCATATCAGGATGGCTTCCTGGCCCCATTCTGAGAAAAGTTGGCCCCGGCGGATTCTCTGTGTCCTGGTCACTGTGCTTTTCTAGCATCCTGGCTACAACTAACCAAAAGCCCATGGAATGTGTAGACCTTAGAATTCTCCCCAGGTTGTTGATTATCTTATAGAACCATTGAAGCAGTCAACCAGGTTTATACTCTTAAAGATGTTTGAATGTTAGACATGTAGGAAGTTAGTAATCAGCAGGAGCAGGCAGAGGGAAAAGGAGCGACTGAAAGACCCTGAATCAGATGGAGGAGAGTCTATAGTCTTTTGCTTTTCATCAAAGAAGCAACGATATAAGAGCATGTTCTAGACTCAAGACCTGGCTAATGGACTGCTTATCCCAACTTCTCTGAACATCATAAAGCCCCAACACCTGTAAACTCCCAATCTGTGTTCTCTTTGTAACCCGAACAAAACAATCTGACACAACAACACCCATTCCTACTTGAAAAAGAGACCTCATCTTATTCTAGAGTATTTTAAAACTTCACTTAAGAAGCAGCTGAGAAATGAAAGAGGGATAGTTGAGTACTTATCTTTGAAGCATTTTAAAGAGAAGAGTGAATATATGCTTTACTGGAAGCTTCAGACTGATTATTTACTTTTATAACTTGGAAACCAAAAGCAATTTACTGGAGAGTTGGCTTTTCTACCTAAGTTTTTTCATTTTGTTGTTTTTTTTTTGTTTTGTTTTCCTTAAATAGAAACAGCATCACTTTGTGTACATGGGTAAGTTTGGTTTAAGCTAGCCCTGCAAGTTAAGATGGGAAGTCCTTGATGTTAAAGGAAATAGAAACCCAATCATGAACATTATAAAATTCACCAAGGGTAAGAGGGGAAAGTCAGTGATATTTTAGGACCTGCTCTCTTGTTAGTCCATCATATTCCCATCTTTCATTTACAAATGAAGGGCAAATATGAAGTGATGAAGCTGTCCTTTCAGTTCAGTTCAGTTCAGTCGCTCAGTCATGTCCGACTCTTTGTGACCCCATGAATCGCAGCCCGCCAGGCCTCCCTGTCCATCACCAACTCCCGGAGTTCACTCAAACTCACTTCAATTGAGTTGGTGATGCCATCCAGCCATCTCATCCTCTGTTGTCCCCTTTTCCTCCTGCCCCCAATCCCTCCCAGCATCAGAGTCTTTTCCAATGAGTCAACTCTTCGCATGAGGTCCTTTAGGAAGAGGCAAAAACAGGTGTATGGTCTGTATGTAATATTAAAACTGTAACAAAATTGACAAATAATAGATCTGCTTTTTAATCACATCACTGTACTCTCCCCCAGTCAACCCTTGGAACAACAATGGTATCTTTTATACTGAAGAATGTGTCTTTACAGTATGAACCGAAGAAGTTCTCAAGTAGAGAATGCATGCTACTTTCCAGCCTCAAAGTATCAGAAGGCCTAATTTTGTCTCAGGGAGTGTGGGGCACTTGAGAGAAATCCTAGGACAGATTTTTTAAAATTAATTTATTATTTTTTAAATTGTAGGATAATTGCTTTATGATGTTGTGTTGGTTTTTATCATATAGCCATACAAGTCAGTCATAATTAAATAAATATATCTCTTGCCTCTTGAGCTTCCCTTCCACTCCCTCCCCCCATCCCACCCCTCTAGCCCATCACATGCAGCAGTTTCCCACCAGCTGTCTCTTTTACACATGGTATTGCCTACATGTTAATGCTACCTTCTTAATTTGCCCTACCCTCTCCTTCCTTCACTGTATCCACAAATTCACTCTCTACGTCTGTGTTTCTTCCCACCCTACAAATAGGTTCATCAGTACTACTTTTCTAGATCCCATATATGTGTCTTATAGGACAATATTTGCATCTGAGATTTCATTTTTCTTGATTTCCCATGCTCTCCAAGTACTGGAGGCCAATAGCATAAAACAGATATTTTTTCAAGAAAAATTCCACATCGCTTAAGAATTTATTAACAATTTACATAATTGCTTAAGTAATCTGCATAATTGACAGAAAGTTTAATTTGACCTTAGTTCAACTGTAGCACTTACGGTTTTAAATTGAAATTGGTATAATTCATTTATGAGAGTAATTAAGCCATGGTGTCTAACAAATACAATGTATGCTGCCTGAGGCCTCCAAGGCCAGAACATGCTATTAGAATGTTTTATTTAAATATGTCAGATCTGTTCAACTCCACCGTCACCCATGTTAAACTGGAGCAAATGGCTTCTTTGACCTTCAGCACCGTGCTTCTGAGGGACAATATTTGAAGCACATGGTTCAACTATCTTTCTAGAGGAATCCATGAGCGAATACATCTGTTTCTTAAGAAACACTAAACTTTACCTTGTTTTTACTTTCCAAAAGTGTTCAGACGTATCTGATTCTATAATAATCACATGCTATTAAACATCAGTTTTTCAGAAGAACAGGTCTGGAAAATGCCCCAGAATAATGAATTGTTAGCTTATGACAAGATGACTAAAATTCATGAGAATGACGAAAGTGGGGAATCTGTCTACTTTCCTTGAAATACATGCTTTTTATACTTAAATACATAATTAATCCAAGTAACTGAAGAGTAATTATTCAAAAAAGAATATAATAAAGTAATAGTGCTGAAAAGAGCCACTGCATATGTCTGGGGAAGGGTGGAGACTACGTTGGCCAAATGTGCGTAACATCTCTTCACTTGGAAAATATCAGAGCTCGTGGCTTTACTTTGTCACTGCCTCCTGTGCAGCCTTGGGGACCAGAAGAATATAGATGAGGGTCAGCTGCAGGTGACATGGTTATATAGACAAAGTCTCTCTTGGGCACCTTCAAGATCCATCCTCTTCTAAGACTCCCATGAGTATTCCAAAGAAAATCCTCTAATGCATCATCACACATGACACTGCAGCTTAGCACTCCAGGGATCTGAATTTCCCGCCTTGTTCTGCTCTTACGATTTATTTTCTGTTCCTTTTTCTCATTGATTCTTCCTTCTTTTGATCAATTTTCCTATTACCCTCAATTCTCTTTTCTCACATTGTTAGAGAATCCAGTCTCAACCCTGCTGTTCAGACTTGCACTGTGGAGTTGTTAGGAGTAATTATGGTTCAACAAGTGCTTCTTGAGTGCCAAACACTATGTGAAGTATTTGACATAATTCATCTCATTTAATCATCACGGCAGTTCTGCAAGTTATCTTCATTGTGCATATGAGGACATGGAGACTTGATAGGAGTTAAATGACCCCTCTAGGTCCCCAAACCACCTGAGTTGCACCCATGACCACATGACTACACACACACACAAATTTACACACACACAGACTTGGACAGTTCCACACTACTATATAATGTCTGGGATTAGGACATCATTTGCTTTTTTACTGAATAATAATATCAAAATCATCCAATACAACAGAGAGAGAAAACCACAAATATATAACTTTAATAAATTATCGTAAGTTCAACAGCCTTGTAATCATCACCCTGATCAAGACAAAATTGTATTAGCCATTCTAGACCCACATTGTGTGTGTCTTTCCCCAATCACAGTCCTCTTTCACCCACCACAACCATTGAAGTCTCATAGAGTCTTCCACAGTCTAGATTTTGTAGATTGCACACTCACGGTGCAGTTTTTCATGTTCCCATTCTTCCACGTTTCCAGAAAATTGGCAGATGGACACAGAGACTTGATGAAACTCAAGTTTGATCCCTTCGGCAGAAGTAAAAGTGGAACTCTGTTCTTTCAACTAAGGCACAGGGTGTCTGATTGGCTTTTTTCTTTCTGTGATATTACCAATTACTGATCCTCAATGACTTGACCCATTGAGACTTTGGAGGGCATTACAGTGTGAAATCTCTTCTAATTCTTTCATTTCCTTTTTGTAAATTGTCTAGAAAATTTTCATAGAGAAATGCTTTTCCTCCTTGGTCGTGTAATGGAACTGTTCATACAGAAAAGCAGGATAAACACTGTTTCTCATTAATTGTTGATTTTTGTGATGATGTATATGCTTCTACTCTTCTCTGGAGGTAGCAGATTATTTTGCTTTTAATATGCATATGAACAAATTGGCTTAAAACATGCGATGAGTTTCAGTCCATTGTAATCATTATCCTTACTGAAGCTCAAATCGTCACATCTTTGGTAGTGGAAGCCTGTTAACACTGGTCCCCAAGTCCCTTTGACATAATTCCAGTAATATTTAGCAACCTCGGATAGCTTCCTTGTTATTTAGTATAGCAAAATTGTCAAGGCTCACCTTCTATATTTCCTGTTCCAAATCAGGAATCAGTCATCTCTTCTTGACTGTGTGTTATGGACTGAGTTGTCTATAAGTAACTCACGTTATACATAATAATATCACCAGGCGTAAAGGAAAAGGAAGAAAAAAATACATATCATGCAAAAATACTAATTAAGGTAAAGCCATAATGATTATATTAATGAGATAATATAGATTTCAGAACAAAGAAAATTTTCAGATACAGAGAGGGGCATTATACAATGATAAAAGGAATCAATAAAAAATAAGGCAGAACTATTTTAAATGTGTGTGTACCAAATGACACAGCTGCAAAATATATGAAGCACATACTGATAGAATTAAAAAGACAGATAAATTCCTTGTTATAGTTAGAAAATTCAATGCCCCTCTTTCAACAACTAATAAAACACCTACAAAGTAAATTTGTAATGGTATGGAAGAAATCAACAACACTCTGAACCAACAGAATCTAACTGGCATTTATATAACACTTCAGGCAACAGCATAATATACATTATTTTAAAGTGCCCACGCAGCATACATGTCTTTTTCGTGGGCATGGTTTTGATCACCACCTCCTGTACAATGTCACTAACCTCTGTCCATCGTTCTTCAGGCATTCTGTCTATCAGATCTAATCCCTTGAATCTGTTTGTCACTTCCACTATATAATCATAAAGGATTTGATTTAGGTCATACCTGAATGGTGTAGTGGCTTTCCCTACTTTCTCCAATTTAAGTCTGAATTTTGCAATAAGGAGTTCATGATCTGAGCCACAGTCAGCTCTTGGTTTTGTTTTTGCTGACAGTATAGAGTTTCTCCATCTTAGGCTGCAAATAATATAATCAATCTGATTTTGGTACTGACAATCTGGTTGTACATATGCAGAGTTATCTTGTGTTATTGGAAGAGGGTGTTTGCTATGATTAGTGTGTTCTCTTGGCAAACTCTGTTAGCTTTTACCCTGCTTCGTTTTTTACTCCAAGGCCAAATTTGCCTGTTACTCCTGGTATTTCTTCATTTCCTAATTTTGCATTCCAGTCCCCTGTGATGAGAAGGACATTTTTTTTTTGGTGTTAGTTCTAGAAGGTCTTGCAGTTCATCATAAAACTGTTCAAATTCAGCTTCTTTGACATTAGTGGTTGGGGCATAGACTTGGATTACTGTGATATTGAATGGTTTCCCCTGGAAATGAACAGAGGTCATTCTGTCACTTCTAAGACTACACCCAAGTACTGCATTTCAGACTGTTTTGTTGACTATGAAGGTGACTCCGTTTCTTCTAAGAGATTCTTGCCCGCAGTAGTAGATATAATGGCCATCTGAATTAAATTTGCCCTTTTCAGTCCATTTTAGTTCACTAATTGCTAAAATGTCGATGTTAACTCTCACCATCTCCTGTTTGACCACTTCCAATTTACCTTGGTTCATGGACCTAACATTGCAGGTTCCTATGCAATACTAGATTGCTGGGAGTATATTAATAATCTCAGATACCCAGATGACACCACCCTTATGGCAGAAAGTGAAGACAAACTAAAGAGACTCGTGATGAAAGTGAAAAAGGAGAGTGAAAAATCTGGCTTAAAACTCAACATTCAAAAAACTAAGATTATGGCACCTGGTTCCATCACTTCATGGCAGATAGACAAGGAAACAGTGACAGATGTTATTTTCTTGGGCTCCAGAATCACTGCAGATGGTGACTGCACCCATGAAATTAAAAGACACTTGCTCCTTGGGAAAAAGCTATGACAAACTTAGACAGGATATTAAAAAGCAGAGATATTACTTTGCCAACAAAGGTCTGCCTAGTCAAAGCTGTGGTTTTTCCAGTAGTCATGTATGGTTGTAAGAGTTGAACCAAAAAGAAAGCTGAGAGCTGAAGAATTGATGCCTTTGAACTGTGGTGTTGGAGAAGACACTTGAGAGTCCCTTGAACTGCAAGGAGATCAAACCAGTTAATTCTAAAGGAAATCAGTCCTGAATATTCACTGGAAGGACTGATGTTGAAACTCCAAATCTTTGGCTACCTGAACTGACTCATTAGAAAAAACCCTGATGCAGAGGAAGATTGAAGGCAGGAGGAGAAGGGGATGGAGAGGATGAGATGGTTGGATGGCATTGACAACTCAATGGACATGAGTTTGAGCAAGCTCCAGGAGGTGGTGATGGACTAGGAAGCCTGGCATGCTACAGTCCATGGAGCTACAAAGAGTCAGACATGACTGAGTGACTGAACTGACACAACTTACATCAATATAAACCTAATCCTTGGTCCATAAAAACAGCCCTAGTAAATTTAAAAGTAGTGAAATCATCCATAGTGTGATGTCAGCAGAACACAATGAAATCAGGGATGAAATCAACAAGAGAAAGAAAACTGGATAATCTCCAAGTGATTGAAAACGAAATAGTACATTTCTAAATAATGCATGAAAAACAGAAGTCTCAGGGGAAATAAAAATTACACTGAATTGGATATACAGTTGAAACAGTGCTGAGAGGGAGATAAGTATTTACAAACATACATTCGAAAAGAGGGAAAGTCCCATAGAGTATTAAAGTTTCATTAGAGCATTAGATTAAAAAAACAGAAAAGCAGATATCATTGAAATTGAAAACAGAAAAATGAAACAAAGAGCAGTTTCCTTAAAATAGTCAATAAAATCGAAAAGCCTCTAGGATGACTGACAATGATAAGAGAGAGTATTCTGAGCTACTCCTATTAGGAATGAAGGAGGAGGCATCACTACAGATGCTACAGATTCAAAGAAGGAAAAGAGAATATTGTGAATGATTTTACACACCTAACTTTGACAAGTTAGATGAAATGGACCAATTCCCCCCAAAACAGAAATTATCACAACTCAGTAAGTTCAGTTCAGTTCAGTTTGGTTCAGTCACTCAGTCATATCTGACTCTTTGCAAGCCCATGAATCACAGCACGCCAGGCCTCCCTGTTCATCACCATCTCCCAGAGTCCACTCAGACTCATGTCCATCAAGTTTGTGATGCCATCCAGCCATCTCATCCTCGGTCGTCCCCTTCTCCTCCTGCCCCCAACCCCTCCCAGCATCAGAGTCTTTTCCAATGAGTCAACTCTTCGCATGCGGTTGCCAAAGTACTGGAGTTTCAGCTTTACCATCATTCCTTCCAAAGAAATCCCAGGGCTGATCTCCTTCAGAATGGACTGGTTGGATCTCCTTGCAGTCCAAGGAACTCTCAAGAGTCTTCTCCAACACCACAGTTCAAAAGCATCAATTCTTCGGTGCTCAGCCTTCTTCACAGTCCAACTCTCACATCCATACATGACCACAGGAAAAACCATAGCCTTGACTAGATGGACCTTAGTCGGCAAAGTGATGTCTCTGCTTTTGAATATGCTATCTAGGTTGGTCATAACTTTTCTTCCAAGGAGTAAGCATCTTTAAATTTCATGGCTGCAGTCACCATCTGAGGTGATTTTGGAGCCCCCCAAAATAAAGTCTGACACTGTTTCCACTGTTTCCCCATCTATTTGCCATGAAGTGATGGGACTGAATGCCATGATCTTCATTTTCTGAATGTTGAGCTTTAAGCCAACTTTTTCACTCTCCTCTTTCACTTTCATCAAGAGGCTTTTTAGTTCCTCTTCACTTTCTGCCATAAGGGTGATGTCATCTGCATATCTCAGGTTATTGATATTTCTCCCAGTAATCTTGATTCCAGCTTGTGCTTCTTCCAGTCCAGCGTTTCTCATGATGTACTCTGTAAATAAGCAGGGTGACAATATACAGCCTTGATGTACACCTTTTCCTATTTGGAACCAGTCTGTTGTTCCACGTCCAGCTCTAACTGTTGCTTCCTGACCTGCATACAGATTTCTCAAGAGGCAGGTCAGGTGGTCTGGTATTCCCATCTCTTTCAGAATTTTCCATAGCTTATTGTGATCCACACAGTCAAAGGCTTTGGCATAGTCAATAAAGCAGAAATTGGTGTTTTTCTGGAACTCTCTTGCTTTTTCCATGATCCAGCGGATGGTGGCAATTTGATCTCTGGTTCCTCTGCCTTTTCTAAAACCAGCTTGAACATCAGGGAGTTCACAGTTCACATATTGTTGAAGCCTGGCTTGGAGAATTTTGAGCATTACTTTACTAGCATGTGAGATGAGTGAAATTGTGTGGTAGTTTGAGCATTCTTTGGCATTGCCTTTCTTTGGGATTAGAATGAAAACTGACCTTTTCCAGTCCTGTGCCACTGCTGAGTTTTCCAAATGTGCTGGCATATTGAGTGCAGCACTTTCACATGATATATAATTTGAATATCTTAAATTCATGATTAGTGAACTCTCTCCCAAAGGAAATATCTAGATATGTTTAGTTTAACTGGAAAATGCCAGCAAATAAAGATAATGTCAATTCTGTACCATTTCTTCCAAAAATAGAGCATGACAGAACATAATCCCAATTGGTCTTAAGAAGTCATTATTACTCTGATACCAGAACTGGAAAAAGAAAGTATGAAAAAGAAAGAGAAGATAAATTATAGACAAATGTTATTCATGGATATAGACAAAAAAATGGAAATTTGTTAAAATATTAATAAATAATATTGTGTAATACGTAAAGAATTATTCCATCATTACCAAGTGATCCAGGGATGCAGAGTGATCCAATATTTTACTTTCAATCAACACAATCCACCCTATTAACATTCTGAAGAATCAAAAATTTACATGATCTTATCAACTGATGCAGAAAAAAGCATTTGACAAAATTCAGCACTCATAATTTTTGAACATTCCAGGAAAATAGGAATAGAGATTAAATTCTCCAACTTGATAAAAATAACCTACAATAAATCTACGGCCAACTTTATGTGTGTGCTCTTTCATTTCCTACTCTGCAACCCCATGGACTGTAACTCGCCAGGCTCTTCTGCCCATGGGATTCTCCAGGCAAGAATACTGGACTGGGTTGCCATTCTTCCTCCAGGGGATCTTCTTGGCCCAGTGGTTGAATCCGCATTTCCTATGGCTCCTGCATTAGTAGGTGGATTCTTTACCACTGAAACACCTGGGAAGCCCACAACTAACATTGTACTCTGCAATATAAGAGCAGAAATAAAGCAAACTTGTCCACTCTCATCATGCTTATACAACATCATGCTGGAAGTTCTAGCCAGTTCTATAAGGCAGGAAAGGGATGTTAAAAGCAAAGCAATTGGAAAGGGAAACCATTATTGTCTATGTTTGAAGATGTCCTAATCATCTATGTAGAAATCCATAAAGTACCTAGCAAAATAAAATAAAAAAAATCCTCTGATGACTATTAAGTTTGATAAGCAGGAGAAAAAATAAACATGGAATAATACACACACACACACACACACACACACACACACACACACATACCTGGGCTTGATTCCTGGGTCAGGAAGATCTTCTGAAGAAGGGATAGGCTACCTATTCCAGTATTCTTGGGCTTCCCTTGTGGCTTAGCTGGTAAATAATCTGCTTGCAATGTGGGAGACCTGGGTTTGATCCCTGGATTGGGAAGATCCCCTGGAGAAGGAAAAGGCTACTACCTCTAGTATTCTGGCCTGGAGAATTCCATGGACTTCATAGTCCATGGGGCCGCAATGAGTCAGGCATGACTGAGTGGCTTTCACTTTCATGGCCATATTCAAGTGCCTATATCAACACCTGTCACCTAAAAGGCAACCAAATAAGAAAGCATCCTGCGGTCTATCACTCTATGCAGCAAGTAATAAGGGCCCTCGGTTAGAATGATGCCAGGGGTGGAGAAGTGATCCACAGGCAGATGAAGTTTTCAAAAGAAAATGCAATGAAATAATTTACTCACATCTATTTTATATTTGAAATGTATCCTTTTTCATGATTTTTACAGAAATATGTTGCTTTGTTAATAATGATCAGTTTCTTAAAGATGGCCCATTTCATGCAAAGATTGAACTGATCCAGTGGTGTTTACTGATAATAACTTCACATGGTACAGGCCACCTCTGCTCACATTTTGAAGCTCTTTTTTTTTTTTTTTTTTTTTTTGGTAGATTTTCCTTTTTGTCATCACTGCTATATTGGCTTATATCTTCAAATTACCAAAGTAGATACATGGCTAGTACACTGAGATGTACATGTAGTGAAGGACTACAGCTTAGAAGAGCACTATAAATGGAAACAGAGAAGGAAATGGCAACCAGCTCCAATAATTTTGCCTGGAAAACCCCATGGACAGAGGAGCCTGGTGGTCTACAGTCCATGGGGTTGCAAGAGTCAGACATGACTAAGCGACTGAACAGAAAGAACAAATGGAATAAATGGAAAGAGTGCTCAGGTATCCAGTATAAATACAAATAGTGAATCTTTAAAGGCTGAAACAAATGAAGTTGGCCTGGTAACCAAAAGGGAATGTGTAATTAGAAGTGTGACAACAAATAACTGAAAACTGGATTTGACTGCCCAAATTAACCATCATCAGTCCTTAGTGTGTTGAATAGTATGACATTAATCACAGAACAATAGGAAATATTGAAGCTTTTGTGTTCTTGTAAAAACAATCTAGTCACCTTTCTGATATCCCCATTTAGATGTGTGTTTGTTTTCTGTTATTCTTCGGTCAAGCACAAAATAATGATTTCTGGTTCTCCAGTAGAACTGGAGAACAGAATGGAAGACTGAATTGTACAACTTTTACTATAAACTGGTCATACAAGAGATTTGTGAAGCTAATCACAAGTCAAAAACCATTCTTAGAGAAACAATATAACACTAACAATTGGTTGAATTCTTTCATCAAGTGATATCATGGCTGTGTGTTAGGTAACACTGATTGCATATGGAAGCTTTGTATCCCATGGGTACATCTGTGGCTCTTGCATGAGTATATGATGTACACGGGTCAATAGGAAAATAACTTTATCCTCTCACATCCTCCTCCAATCTCTCATCACCCTTGAAACACACTCAGTGAGGCTTGCTACTTCATACTCCCTATATAGAAAGATATTTGGGATCCTATACTTTTTAGACATGAAATAAAATCCCCTAATGCTTTGGTTTTGCTTTAGCATCAGTCCTTCCAAAGAACACCCAGGACTGATCTTTAGGATGGACTGGTTGGATCTCCTTGTAGTCCAAGGGACTCTCAAGTGTCTTCTCCAACACCATAGTTCAAAAACATCAATTCTTCAGCACTCAGCTTTCTTTATAGTCCAACTCTCACATCCATACATGACTACTGGAAAAACCATAACCTTGACTAGATAGACCTTTGTTGGCAAAGTAATGTCTCTGCTTCTGAATATGCTGTCTAGGTTGGTCATAACTTTCCTTCCAAGGAGTAAGCGTCTTTTAATTTCATGGCTGCAATCACCATCAGCAGTGATTTTGGAGCCCAGAAAAATAAAGTCTGACACTGTTTCCACTGTTTCCCCATCTATTTCCTATGAAGTGATGGGACCAGATGCCATGATCTTCGTTTCCTGAATGTTGAGATTTAAGCCAACTTTTTCACTCTCCTCTTTCACTTTCATTAAGAGACTTATTAGTTCCTCTTCACTTTCTGCCATGAGGGTGGTATGGAAGGAATGACGCTAAAGCTGAAACTCCAATACTTTGGCCACCTCATGCGAAGAGTTGACTCATTGGAAAAGACTCTGATGCTGGGAGGGATTAGGGGCAGGAGGAGAAGGGGACGACAGAGGATGAAATGGCTGGATGGCATCACTGACTTGATGGACGTGAATCTGAGTGAACTCCGGGAGTTGGTGATGGACAGGAAGGCCTGGCGTGCTGCAATTCATGGGGTTGCAAAGAGTCAAACGCGACTGAGAGAATGAACTGAACTGAACTGAACTGAACTGAATGCTTTGGTTTCACTAGTGGTTCAATGGCAAAAAAAAAAATCCTGTAATATTTAGTATTCAAATAATCTTTGTTCAGGAGTTCAGGTACCTAATCTAGGCAATGAGCAAAAACACCTCTCAAATATCACCTTCTTATCTTCTTCAGTGTGAGGCGGGTCTGGTAAGAGATTTCTTCTTTGATTTCCTGCCTTGAATTTTTCTTCTACCCCTCTGCAACTGCAGCTGTAAGTTGTGTTTTTCTCGAGACAGAAGCCTGCATGTTTTGGCTTCAGTTTTCTCTTATCGGAGTGGAAACATTTTGAGTTAACACCCTCTGGTCTTTGATGATAGACAAAGCTGCTTCCCAGTTATGGAGCTGAATATGGATTCTACTGTTAACTCCCTCCCCCACCACTACTACCAGACACACTGAACTCTACTTCTCATGATGGGCATGATGTATTTTCCCTCAAATAGTCATGTAGGTGACTGTTGCCGTTCTGAGTTTCATCCAATGTTGGTTTAGTACTTCCTTCCAACAGTTTTTCTGGGAAGAATTATAATGTCTCCAGGCTGGCTCTTTTCCTCACTTGGCCCCTCTCATGTCCATGAGACAGTCTCACTAATCCTCACCTCCTCATGAGAGTAACTGCAGCTCCTCACATGTTTCATTCTCCATCCTTTCTCCTTTGCCCAATGACCACAGACTTTCCTCCTTAGATTTTCTATGTAATTAATATTCTACAGAGTCTCATATTTTTTATCTAGTTCACAGTACCCTAACTCTTTTAAACTCTGAGAATCATATCTTAAAACTTCCAAGTGATCACTTTGAGGATTATCTCACCAGGCTTGAGAATTCCCTGTCTTTTAGGAAGAGAGGTGAGAAAGGAAAAAAAAAAAAAAAAAAAAAGCACTATAAAATTTTAAGAATTCCTTCAATTTTATTTTCAGTTTTCAATACCTTTAGCTGATTTCCAGGCCAAGGGTTTTATAATCTGGAGGTGAGTGATGGTTGCAAAACTATCTTTATACCTATCTGTTGCAAATCCTGGAAAGATCTAGTATCTTTTTTTCTCTTTTGAATGGAAGTTTGGTGGATGTTATCATGGTGGTCTTGAAGAGAGATCCACCAAAAATGGAGACAAAAGGAACCCCATTTTAATAGCCTACAATACATGAATTTTTAATACAATTGTGTTCATCATTGAAAATATGTGCTCCAGAAGACATGAACATTTAATTAATAACTGATCACTTTGTAATAAGTGAAGCAAGATTAGAAAAGCCACATTGGAACCAGAACCATGATCACCCACTAAGTATGCTTTGGTCAAGGTCTTTTCTATGAGAATGAAGTAAATTGTATGGGAACAACAGAGAACTATTGGTTAATTACAATTTTGTCTCAATTCAGCGTTAAAGATGCTACAGATAACTATTACTGTGTTAATACTGAAGTTACTGAAGGCCTCTTCAATGTCATGAAGATGACTTTTTAGTGAGGTCAAGAAACTGATTTTTCATAGAAAAAAATATTCTATCTGTGTAAATGAAAACTTACTTGATTTATTGAGAAATTATTTAAAAATACTTTTACATGAAACTTATAGAACCAGAAAACTGTTGAAATGACAAACCTTAGTTAATTCATTAATGTTGAATACCCTGAATCTAATTATAAAGTATTAATATTACAATTATTAGACTTAAAAATAAAACAGAATTTCTTTAAAGGACTTGATTTTTTAATTTTTCAGAAAAATAAGCTAAAAGCATATCATTGTTGTTGCTGTTGATTTCCTTTAGGATTGACTGGTTTAATCCTGTAGCCCAAGGGACTCTAAACAGTCTTCTCCTGCACCACAGTTTGAAAGCATCAATTCTCCGATGCTCAGCTCTTTTTATTACTCAGTTGCTAAGTCGTGTCCAACTCTTTGACCCTGTACACTGTAGCCTGCCAGGCTCCTCTCTCCATGGGATTTCCCAGGTAAGAGTAATGGAGTGGGTTGCCATTTCCTTCTCCAGAGGATTTCCCCACCTGGGGATCAAAATCCAGTCTTCTGTGTCTCCTGCATTTGTGAGCAGATTCTTTACCGCTGAGCCACCTAGGAAGCCCCTCCTTTATTCTTGACATTTAAAGACATTATTTTCAAATTTTTAATCACATATGAAGAAATATTTCCAGAGGTGAGTACAATCAAGAGATAATTAAGAATTTAATGCAGCCATCACTTATTTCTCTTTTGAATGTTGGGTGATTTTGGATATGGCATCTGATGATGTGCTTATAGAAACCTTCAGTGAGAAATATCTTCATAAGTCAGGAGATGTTTTAAATATGAATATCTAGAAATATTTGACAGGTGCTACCAGACATTTGGTAAAGAATCTGGTAAAGAATCTGCCTGCAATGAGGAAGGCCTGGGTTTGATTCCTGGGTTGGGGAGATCCCCTGGAGAAGGGAATGGCTACCCACTCCAGTATTCTGGCCTGGAGAATTCCATGAAGTGTATAATCTATTTGGTCGCAAAGTGTTGGCCACGACTGAGTGACTTTCACTTCACATCACTTCAGTTCACCAGACATTTGCTGCTATTACTGAGAATCTATATTTGTGACATGATTTTTTTCTAATTTAGTAAAAAGAAAGGGAAGGAAAAACAAAATGATAAGCAAACACAATAGTTGAACCAGCCATAGTTTCTAAAACAAAAATTTTAAATTTAAAACAAAGTTTATGAGAAAATTCTTTCTCTTTGCCTTTCTTCTTTATATATGAGAGTAATGTTTTAAACATTTTATTGTGCTTACTAAATAATTTTCAAACATTTTTGTTTGATACATTTGCCTGAAGTTTTCTATCAGTGCTAAATGGCCATTATATGACCTGGACATCTAATTATTGACACTTTTCCCCATTGTTGTACACCTGACACTTAGCCCTCTATATAACAAGGAATTGTTACAAAACATTTGTCAAGTCAACAAGAAGCAGAATTTGCAAGTGGTAAGTGCTGTGGAATGAAGTGTGTCTTTTTCAAATTTATAAGCTAGAAGCTCTAAGCTCCAGCGTGATTGTATTTGGAGACAAGGCTTTTAGGAGCTAATTAGATTAAATTAGATCATAGGGGTAGGGACTTAATCTGATAGAATTGGTGGCTTTATAAGATGTGAAAAATTTCTGTCTCTCTTTTTCTCTGTATCTTTTCACCATGTGAGAATACGGAGAAAAGGTAATTGTCTGAAAATCAGAAAGAGAGTTCTCACCAGAATTGGATGGACTAGCACTTGATCTTGGACTTCCTAACCCCAGAAACATGAGAAAATAAATTTCTGTCTCTTAAATCCCTCAATCTATGATATTAATTATGGCAGCTCAAGCTGACCAATACTGGTGGAATCTAAAACAGAACAGCTGCTATGAGAAACACTATAGCAGTTCCTTTACTTTTAAAAAAATTTAAAATAGAATTATTATGTAACTCTGTGATTCAACTTTTGGGTATATATCCAAATTAATTGAAAACAGGATATCACAAAGGATATTTGTATACCCATGTTCATAGCAGCATTATTTATGATACTGAAGAGATGAAAGCAAACCAAGGGTCCATCAGTGAATGAATGGATAAAGAAAATGCGATGTGCACATGTGCTGCGCTGTGCTAAGTTACTTCAGTTGTTTCTGACTCTTTGCAGGCCTATGGACTGTAGCCTGCCAGGCTCCTCTGTCCATGGGATTCTCCAGGCTAGAATACTGGAGTGGGTTGCCATGTTTTCCTCCAGGAGATCTTCCTGACCCAGGGATGGAAACTGAATCTCCTGCGGCTCCTGTATTGATGGTGGATTCTTTACTGCTGAGCCACCTGAGAAGCCCACATGTGTTATTATTGAGCCTTAAAAAAAAGGCAATTGAGACACATGTCATGAAATAGATGGGACTGAGGACATCTTGTTAAGTGAAATCAGCCATCAAAAAAATCAGTCATCAAAAACAAAAAAAGAAAGAAACAAAAACCAAATACTGTGTAATTCTGCTTAGGTAAGGTATCTAGAGTAGTCAAATTCATAGGAACAGAGAGTAGAATGGTGAATACCAGGGGCTAAGAAGAGGGAGGGAATGAGAAATTGTTATTTAATGGGTATAGAGTTTCAAGAAACAATGTGAGCATACTTAACACAATTAAACTGTACACTTAAAAATAGTTTCAATGAAAATTTTATGCTATGTGCATTTTATTTTAATTTTAAAATGAAAAAAAAAACTCAAGAAAGTTTTTTGACCAGATTTACTGTGAGAATCTGCCAAGAGCTGAGTCCTTCACCAAATACATTTCTAACAGTCAGAAACATCAGTTGTTAATCACAGTCAACTATTTATTCCAAAGGTCCTGTAAATTTATACACTTATCTACATTGAGATTAAAAGCAGTCTAGAATAATGGTTTCAGGCCCTATATTTTGCATGTCTAAGAAACTTATGTTTCTTTCTTTCTTTGATGGAATTGGGAGTTTGAAGAAAAAAAAAAAAAGGAAAGTCCTTGCATCAGGAAATTAGATGCTGCATTGTGCAATATTTGTGAGTCTGAGATATTAGGTTTATATCATAGCCATGTGCTTTCAATCTGTGTACATCAGTGGACACTTTACTCTTTGTATCCTGTTGTGCTAAAGATTTCAAAGCACTTTATGAATAACAATTTCCTGAGATGCAAGCTTCTGGAAACACAATCTTTTTTTTTTTTTTCTAAGATGGGAGAATATGATAAGGTATAGTGGGAAAATGTGGAAAAGAAACCTTACCTGTGTGCAGGGGCAGATTTGGAGAGTGAGATGTGAAGAAACAGGAGGAAAAACACGTTTCCCTTTGGTCTCTGGGGGTAAAGTTTACAAAAACAATATAAAACGAGACTACTTACAATGGCATTGAAAAATGATAAATCCATACTATCTTCCTTGAGTAAATTAATGAGTTAAAGAGTGGACAAAACAAGGAGAACTGAGTATTGGGGATTGTGTATGACAGTGAGAAACACTTAGTTCCTGACACTGAAGAGCTTCTTGTGTATTGGTTTTCTCTTGCCGTGTAATGAATTATCACAGATGGAGCAGCTTAAAACAATGTGGCTGTATTACCCCACAGTTATGTAGGTTGGTCTTTCAGGCAGTGATCAAAAGGGTTCTCTGCTCAGGGGCTTATTAAGGTGGTGCTGGGACTGCAATTTATCCAGTGCTCAGAGTCTTCCAACCTCACTGCTGCTGGAAGAATTCATCTCCTTGGGGCCATAGGACTGACATCCTCCTTCTTTCTGGTGATGGCCCTCAGCTCCTAGTACAGTTCAGTTCAGTTCAGTTCCTCAGTCGTGTCCAACTCTTTGCGACCCCATGGACTGCAGCACACCAGGCCTACCTGTCCATCACCAACTCCTGGAGTTTACTCAAACTCATGCCCATTGTGTCGGTGATACCATCCAACCATCTCATCCTCTGTTGTCCCCTCTCCTCCCAGCTTCGGTCTTTCCCAGCATCAGGGTCTTTTCAAATGAGTCAGTTCTTCACATCAGGTGGCCAAAGTACTGCAGTTTTAGCTTCAACATGAGTCCTTCCAATTGATATTCATGACCAATTTCCTTTAGGATTGACTGGTTGGATTTCCTTGCAGTCCAAGGGACTCTCAAGAGTCTTCTCCAAAACTGCAGTTCAAAACCATCATTTCTTTGGTGATCAGCTTTCTTTATAGTGCAACTCTGACATCCAAACATGATTACTGGAAAAAGCATAGCTTTGAATAGATGGACCTTTCTTGGCAAAGTAATATCTCTGCTTTTTAATATGCTGTCTAGGTTGGTCATAACTTTTTTCCAAGGATCAAATGTCTTTTAATTTCATGGCTGCAGTCACCATCTGCAGTGATTTTGGAGCCCAAAAAAATAGTCTCTCACTGTTTCCATTGTTTCCCATGAAGTGATGGGACTGGATGCCATGATGTTAGTTTTCTGAATGTTGAGTTTTAAGCCAACTTTTTCACTCTCCTCTTTCACTTGCATCAAGAGGCTCTTTAGCTCTTCTTTGCTTTCTGCCATAAGGGTGGTATCATCTGCATATCTGAGGTTATTGATATTTTTCCTGGTAATCTTGATCCAGCTTGTGCTTCATTCAGCCTGGCATTACACATGATGTACTCTGCATATTTGGAAAACTCAGCAGTGGCCACAGGACTGGAAAAAGTCAGTTTTCATTCCAATCCAAAAGAAAGGCAATGCCAAAGAATGCTCAAACTACCGCACAACTGCACTCATCTCACATGCTAGTAAAGTAATGCTCAAAATTCTCCAAGCCAGGCTTCAGCAATATGTGAACCACGAGCTTCCAGATGTTCAAGCTTGTTTTAGAAAAGGCAGAGGAACCAGAGATCAAATTGCCAACATCTGCTGTATCATCAAAAAAGCAAGAGAGTTCCAGGAAAACATCTATTTCTGCTTTATTGACTATGCCAAAGCCTTTGACTGTGTGGATCACAATAAACTTTGGAAAATTCTGAAAGAGATGGGAATACCAGACCACCTGACCTTCCTCGAGAAGCCTATATGCAGGTCAGGAAGCAACAGTTAGAACTGGACATGGAACAACAGACTGATTCCAAATAGGAAAATGAGTACGTCAAGGCTGTATACTGTCATCCTGCTTATTTAACTTATATGCAGAGCACATCATGGCTGGAAGAAGCACAAGCTGGAATAAAGATTTCTGGGAGAAATATCAATAACCTCAGATATGCAGATGACACCACCCTTATGGGAGAAAGTGAAGAGGAGCTAAAAAGCCTCTTGATGAAAGTGAAAGAGGAGAGTGAAAAAGTTGGCTTAAAGCTCAACATTCAGAAAACAAAGATCATGGCATCCTGTCCCATCACTTCATGGGAGATAGATGGGGAAACAGTGGAAACTGTCAGACTATTTTTTTGGACTCCAAAATCACTGCAGATGGTGACTGCAGCTTGAAATTAAAAGACGCTTACTCCTTGGAAGAAAAGTTATGACCAACCTAGATAGAATATTTAAAAGCAGAGACATCACTTTGCCGACTAAGGTCCGTCTAGTCAAAGCTATGGTTTTTCCTGTGGTCATGTATGGATGTGAGAGTTGGACTGTGAAGAAAGCTGAGCACCAAAGAATTGATGGTTTTGAACTGTGGTGTTGGAGAAGAGTCTTGAGAGTCCCTTGGACTGCAAGGAGATCCAACCAGTCCATTCTGAAGAAGATCACCCCTGGGATTTCTTTGGAGGGAATGATGCTGATGCTGAAACTCTAGTACTTTGGCCACCTCATGTGAAGAGTTGACTCATTGGAAAAGACTCTGATGCTGGGAGGGATTGGGGGCAGGAGGAGAAGGGGAAGACATTGGATGAGATGGCTGGATGGTATCACAGACTCGATGGACGTGAGTCTGAGTGAACCCTGGGAGTTGGTGATGGACAGGGAGGCCTGGTGTGCTGCAATTCAAGGGATCGCAAAGAGTCAGACACTATTGAGCGACTGAACTGAACTGAACTCTGAATATAAGTTAAATAAGCAAGGTGACAAGAAACAGCCTTGATGTACTCCTTTCCTGATTTGGAACCAGTCTGTTGAGCCATGTCAAGTTCTAACTTTTGCTTCTTGACATGAATACAGATTTCTCAGGAGGCAGGTCAGTTGCTTTTCCTATCTCTTGAAGAATTTTCCACGTTTGTTGTGATCCACACAGTCAAAGGCTTTGGCATAGTCAATAAAGCAGAAGTAGATGTTTTTCTGGAACTCTTTTGCTTTTTTGATGATCCAGCAGATGTTGGCAATTTGATTTCTGGATCCTCATGGATTAATGCAAAGCAAACTCACTGGTAACCTAAATTATTGTCTCCATATTTCTCTTCCATACATAAAGTTAGGTAATCCCAGTGATAACCTATAATATTCAAAGGTTTTATTCACACCTAAGAGAAGGCAGCTGATACAGACAGCTGACTCTTTGGAAAAGTCCCTGATGCTGGGAAAGACTGAGGGCAGGAGAAGGGAGTGTCAGAGGATTAGATAACTGGATGGCATCACCAATGCAATGAATATGAACTTGGTGAAACTCTGCGAGAGGGTGAGGGACAGGGAGGCCTGGAGTGTTGCAGTCCATGGCGTCTCAAAGAGTCAGGCATGACTGGGAGACTGAACAGCAACAAAAGGGAGGAAATAATACAGGCTGGAGCAGGAATCCTGGAGGGCTCATCTTAGAATTATGACTCCCTTATCAGAGAGTTGTTGTAATTTAAGTTGTGTCCAATTATTTTGCAACCCCATGGACTGTAATCTGCCAGGAATTTCCTGCCAGGGACTGTACCTCAGTCCATGGGATTTCCCAGGCAAGAATAGTGAAGCAGGTTGACATTTCCTTCTCCAGGGGATCTTCCTAAGCCAGGGATTGAACCCACATCTCCTACATTGCAGGCAGAGTCTTTACTGCTGAGACATATGGGAAGCCCATATCAAAAAGAGAGGTAGATAAATATTTAATGCACCATTTTTAAATGGCAAACGTTAGGAGTTATCTATTTAGGAGCTGTGAAGACCAGAGGAGGGGCCCTTGGCTGAGTCTGAGGATATAAGAAACCTTGGAGAATATAAGGCCACTTGTATTGGCTGTGGAATAGCCATAGTCATGGAAGCTATTGTAGGAAAAATAGGTTGAGGTGGGCACGGATGAGCTCAGAAGAGCCTGGAGAAACACTGCTTCAGAGGGGTGTAAAGAGGCTAAAGAGTAACACAGAAGCCAAAGAAGTCAAAAATGGTAACAAAGAGTGAGCGATTGTATTAGGGTCTTAAGGCTGCATACTTAAAGTATCACAAAATAGGTGGCTTAAAAACAACAGAAATGAAAACCCTCATAATGAAATCCGTGGAGGATGAACATCTGAAATCAGGATGGCTAATGGGAATGCTGTATAACACAAGGAGCCCAGCTCACTGCTCTGTGGTGACCTAGATGGGTGGGATGGAGAGAGTGGGAAGGAGGTCCAAGATAGAGGGGATATATGTACGCTATACTGATTCCCTTCGTTGTACAGCAGAAAGTAACACAGCATTGTAAAGCAGTTATACCCCAGTTTAAAAAAAGTATTGACACAATCATGTTCCCTGTGAAGGTTCCAGGGGAGGCATTTTCTGTTCCTCTTCTTCTTTTTTTTTTTTTCTAATTGATTTTTATTGTAGTATAATTGCTTAACTCCTTTCCTTTTCTTAGCTTCTGGTGGCTGTCAATAAATCTTGCCTTTCCTTGGATTGTCAATGCATCTCTCCATTCTCTGCCTCTTTCTTTACATAACTTTCTTCCCTGCATGTCTGGACACCAGTTATTTCATTTGAGTCCACTCTAATCTATTCTAATCTAGTATGAATTTATCTTTACTTGATGGCATATACAAAGACCCTGCTTCTAAATACGTTCACACTAACAAGTTCTGGGATGAGAACTGTAACTTATTTTATGGAAAGGGAGGCAACTGATGATAACACTGATCAAGAGGAACAGAGAACAAAGGAATGATAAAAGTGTAAAGGTGATTTCTGGCTTTACCTGGTAATTTAAGGGTGAGTTCTGCCTGAAGGGATTGGAAGCCCGATGTCAGTGGTTGATTGGAGAATGGGTGGTGCAGAAATACAGACCTAGAAGCAGAAAGAGCAATGAGAACTTAAAGGAATCCAAGTCTGGGATCAAGGGAGGTGTTGGCAATTTTTAGGTAAAAATGAAAGCAGATGAAGATAAGTACAGAGGACGTACCTGGTGGTCCAGTGATTGCAGGGGGCATGGGTTCCATCCCTGGTTGGGGGAAGATCCCACATGCCATCTGAAGTGGCCAAAGAAGAAAAAGATGGGTCTAGACATGACCACTCCTTGGGGAATGTCAGGTAATTATAACTCACTGCTCATGGACTCAATATTCTTCATGAACTAGGACCTGAGACTGAGGAAGAGACCTCTGGTGGGGGATTGGGCTCTTGAAGAGGGTAGTGGCTCAGCGGTGAAGAATCCACCTGCCAATATAAGAGGATCAGTTTCGATCCCTGACTTGGGAAGATCTCCTGGAGAAGGAAATGAAAACCCCCTCCAGTATTCTTGCCTGGAGAATTCCATGAACAGAGGAACTTCCTACAGTCCATGCACCTGCCAAAGAGTGGGACAAGGCTTATTGACTAAACAATCACAACAACACGAAAAAGAACTAACCTGTGATGCTGAGGCCCAGCTGAAGTTGGAGACTGCTATGTGTGATGCAGACATCAGCAGCTAGGGAAGTGCCTTATAAGGAGTACAAGATTAAACCAAACACTGCCCTTCTGCGGGAGCCAGGGCTGGCTACCTAATTTGCAGGACATGATGCAAAATAAAGATAAGGAGTCCCTTGATCACAAAGCAGGAAGAAGTCCTTTCCTTCCTTCTCTCTCTTCTCCTGTCTTGGTATTTTTTAATTGACTATTTAATGTTATGGTGCTCCCTCTGACTCCAGAAGACCTGTGGGTGATGTGAACACTCACAAGCCCTCAGGGCCCCATTCCATACTTGGGGTACAGGGAGCAGGCACCCAACCAGGACCTTCTCCATGTCTTATCCAGGCCCCTGCAACAGTGAAGGCTGCTGGTGGTTGCTGGGCAGAGATTGGAGAACAGGCATGTAAGAGTCTCTCCTAGGGAAATGAGAGGGCTCATGCAGGGAGAGAGGCTCCAAGCCCCTGACACCCCCTCCATTGTCCCATTGGGCAAGTTTCAAGACACAAATGCAAAGGCAGAATTATTAATAATTTCAAGATGGCGAGTGGAGAGCAATAAATCCCAAGTTAGGGATCAATCACCTTCTGAGTGGGTGACCTTGTGAGACTACACTGGTTTCCTCCCCAGGAAACCAGCCCCAGCAGATACATCAGGTGGAGTGTGTGAGGCAGAGGGTAAGATGGGTTTGATGGAGTCCAGGGAGAAATTATCCAGAGGGTTCCAGGTTGAGGGTGGAAGGAAGAGATGACAGAAATGTTCTAATAAAAGGAGTTCAGGAATGAGGCATTAGGAATGCAGTGGAGTTGAAAAGCATGAGGAGTGTGAAAGAGCTGAAACAGTAGGAAATGGTGATCTCAGAGTGAAATGCATTTTGGTGGTCATGGTACAGGAGACTGAAATGGAATAAAATGCAAAGAATTCTGTTCTTGGCAATGCAGGCACCCCAAGGATGGGTATCAATGGAGGCTTGTCATCATCTTCCCTTCCTTGTTCTCCTCCCAACCCCCATTTTTCTTCCATTTACCAAGATCTCTGTAGAAAGTCAGGGGAAAATTGAATCACGATGTTTTAATTTGATAGCATTACTAATTTCTCACCATCTCCTACAGCTCCCCAAGTGTACATACACAAACCATCAATTTGTGTGAGTTTAACATGTGAAACCATATCCTGGAGTTAAAATATCACAGAACCACTTTCTTTTATTCTAAAACAAAATCACAAATGTAGTATGGGAGACGCATAAATGCAACCATGTGTTATTTGTGTGACCTTGTTCTTGGTATCTCTGAAGGCAACACGGATATTTAAACACACATAGCAAATGGCAACCCACTCCAGTGTTCTTGCCCAGAGAATCCCAGGGACGGAGGAGCCTGGTGGGCTGCCATCTATGGGGTCGCACAGAGTCAGACACGACTGAAGCAACTTAGCAGCAGCAGCAGCAGCCAATGTAGGCTGTGTATTTAAGAAAATAGAAAAAGGCTTTATAATATTTAAAGTGTATAATGGAATATTATGCATTCATATAAACACCTTATGTCTGGAAAGGGAGACCAAAATACAGGCAATATTATTTTCTCTTGTTGTGTTTTGTACTAATTTGTTTTAAGCATAATTTATAATGATAACATATAACAAATGCTTCTAACTAGAAAAGCAGGCCACTTAGAAAAAGTTGACTCTAATGATTCTGTCAGGATGTTTTCTTAATGTTAAAGTTCATAAAGTTAGCAAAATGCTGGGAAGATATATCAGAGAAAAAGCAAAGAGTGCAAAGTCAACAATGATGTAACTATAAGAAAGAAATGAACGTCGAAGAACTATAATTTCCTCATACTTCTACATTCAAAGAACCAACGCCCAGTCAAATCTGTTAAAGCTTATATTTTATAATACATCTTCATCTATAGAGGAAAACATTGTACTTAAAGAGAAGCCAGTAGACCCACTTGAACTCTGAATATACATAAGTTTAAGGTTGAAACATTTTGTTAAAAAGAATTTTTAGGATATGGTGACAGCACTTTTTTTTCTCAGAGGAAGCAGGTTAAGACACATCATTTGAAGTCCAAGTACCCAGCAGGGAAGAGGACAGAAAGGAATGGTGACAATGTTTCTTTTTTTTTATTGTCATAATTATGGGAGTTGCACGTGACTGGACTCTCTCCCATCAGCTTCCAGTAAGGCACTGACATTTTAAGTGGATGTTTGGACGCATGCTAGGAAGGAGGAAAAGGAGAACAGCAATGGTGCCTCTTGTTGGGCAATTTCAGTGCTTCCTGGAATCCTAAGTGCAACCTTGCGGTTAAACTTTTCTGACAGTGTTAAACACTTACCGGCCTTCCCTGGTGGCTCAGAGGTTAAAGCGTCTGCCTGCAATGCAGGAGACCTGGGCTCGATCCCTGGGTCGGGAAGAGCCCCTGGAGAAGCAAATGGCAACCCACTCCAGTATTCTTGCGTGGAGAATCCCATGGACAGAGAAGCCTGGTGGGCTACAGTCCACCAGGTCGCAAAGAATTGGACATGACTGAGCGACTTCACTTTCAAACACTTACCAGTGGGTACTCAACTAACAATATCCAGTCTATCAGAGGATCAGTTTCATAGCCTCGCCTGGTGCCCTGGCTGAATTTCTGGTTTTGAGTATCAAATTCTTCCTGGTATTTTAGAATAGATGCAGTAGTGTACAAATTAGGTTAAAAGAAAAAAAAAAAACATTGCATAGAAGATTCTCAGTGCTAATTTTTTTCTGGATCGCTCTTCTGCTAAATGATAGGGTTTAGTAGACGAAAATAAAATCCCATTCAAATTTTAAACCAAGTGCAATTTATTATATTTAGATGATGGAAGAGATTGTTTTAGGGAAAATGTGCATTTCTCTATTTATATAATCAAAACATATTTCAGAGACATGTTTGAAAACAGCATCCCTGGTAGCTCAGACGGTAAAGAATCTGCCTGCAATGTTGGAGACCCCAGTTCAATCCCCAGGTCAGGAAGATCCCCTGAAGGAGCAACTGCAACCCACTCCAATATTCTTGCCTAGAAAATCCCATGGACAGAGGAGCCTGGTGGGCTACAGTCTATGGGGTCACAAAGAGTAGGACACAACGGAGCGACTAACACTTTCACTTTCTAAAGAGTTGGTATCTTCTTGAAACACAAGGCTTTTTCAAAGCATGTCAGTTCTTGAATCAAGATGCTTGCTGCTCACCTAACAGGAGAGGGAAAGATCCATCAAATCATCAGACGTTAAGGGTTTAAGTGCAAGTGAATTCTTTTCGGCTCATTCAGGTGGCTCCAACCAGGCAATGAATTTGCTTCGCAATACTATTAGATGGCCTGGAGTTCTTAATTACCAAACAAATGGAAAGTTGCTGCCTGGTGCTGACAGCTCCTTTGTGCATCATCTTCACAGAACATGAATGATTAATGGAATGTTCCCAACACAGTCAAAGTTGTTTACTGATGGAATTAAACCTGAAATTGGCAAGGTCCTAGTGGGAAGACTTTTGCTATAATGGCGTGGACCTGCCAAGCTCTCCAGATGAAAAATAGAAACAATTAGTGATGGCTCTTAGCAGTTCTCGATATTCTTTGGGTTTGATCTCAGTTGAAAGTCATCTTATTTGGATGCTGTATAGAAGAAACGTACTGACATTCAGTCTCTCTTTGTGGCATATAAACATCAGCGACAGGGTCTGTGTCCTGATGAAAGCCCTGTGCCTGGCCAGGTAGTAAGGTGACATCTCTTCAAAACCTGAGCCAGAGAAAATGATCAAGGTACAGATCTATTCATTTTGGCTTCTTTAGTCTAGAAGCCCCAGTACATTTCTTCTTAGGCTCAAGTCAGGTGGTCCAGACATCAGCGGAAGATGTTATCCCGGAAGGGGAAGATTGTTAATACCTAGCTTTATGAATAGCTGTGGCTCTAGAGACAGAATCTTAGTGATTTGGATAAGAAAAAAGAATGGTAGAAACTAAAAGAATAACTAGCTAAGCATAATTAAGGAGAACTTTCTATCTATTCCAGGTTTTTCTCCCAATCTCTGCCTGCTGTGCAGGATTACCTATTTTTAATTCTGTGTCTTGTAATTTCTTGCCAAAATACTGCAAGAATTTGACTCTGACTCAGCTGTTACCCCCTTCACATGCATACATCTGTCTAATTCCATAACAAAAATCACTGCAGCTTGATTTTTCTCAGCCAAGTGTAGCTTGCAAACAATCACCTCTCTAATTATTCCCCAAATTAACAGTGACCTCTGTAGCATGGTGGTATTTTTGGAGTCTTGAGTCCAATGTTCCAGCCAATTGATTGTGGCAATGCAGATGGCCTTAATGCCTAGGCAATAGGACCAGGAATTTGCCTCAAAATTAAGAACTGGCTTGTAAATTCATGGCCAGTGAATCGGTTTGATCATACCAAACGCACCCAGAGTTGACTTACTTGCATACTTTTTGGTGTTTATCAATGCTGCCATTTTGCAATGAAAGAAAGATTTGTCAGCCTACACAGTTTCTTAATCCCCATGCAGATGAAAATTGTGGATGCTTTTGTTACGAGTTTTGACTGGACGTCCTGGGCCCTCTGCTTGTACTTTTTGGCTTCACTCAGGCAAATCAACATGTAATTTCCTACAGAGAATTTATAAGTTGATATTGAGGCTGTTTACACATACATATATGTGGTGTGTGTATATATATCAGTCAGTTCAGTTCAGTCGCTCAGTCGTGTCCGACTCTTTGGGACTCCATGAATCACAGCACACCAGGCCTCCATGTCCATCACCAACTCCCAGAGTTTACTGAAACTCATGTGCATCAAGTCAGTGATGCCTTCCAGCCATCTCATCCTCTGTCGACCCCTTCTCCTCCTGCCCCCAATCCCTCCCAGCATCAGGGTCTTTTCCAACCAGTGAACTCTTCGCATGAGGTGGCTAAAGTATTGGAGTTTCAGCTTCAGCATCAGTCCTTCCAATGAACACCCAGGACTGATCTCTTTTAGGACGGACTGGTTGGATCTCCTTGCAGTCCAAGGGACTCTCAAGAGTCTTCTCCAACACCACAGTTTAAAAGCATCAATTCTTCAGCTTTCAGCTTTCTTCACAGTCCAACTCTCACATCTATACATGACCACAGGAAAAACCATAGACTTGACTAGACGGACGGCAAAGTAATGTCTCTACTTTATATATATACATAAATTATATATATATATATATATAAATATAATTTTTTCACTTATGGCTGCCCTGGGTCGTCGCTGCGGCGGGCAGGCTTTCGCTAAGCTGCGGTGAGCAGGGGCTATTCTTTGCTGCGGTGGGCAGGCTTTCTCTAAGCTGCGGTGAGCAGGGGCTATTCTTCGCTGCGGTGCACAGGCTTCTCATTTCAGTGGCTTCTGCTGCAGAGCATGGGCTCTGGGGCACTCGGGCTTCAGCAGTTGTGGTGCATGGATGAAGCTGTATATATTTTATTGAGTGATACACAGTTTAAACTATACTCTTAAGGTTAGTTTTCTCACTGTCCCCTGGAATAAATAGTTGTTTTTAAATTTTATATATAAGCCATCATGTGACATGCTGAATCAGTTTTGGCTTGGGGTCTGGACAATAGTCAACTTGCTTCGTTTTTCCAAAGAAAAGTTTCTGAAAAAAACCCGATTGTTGCACATCAGTGTCTTTGCAGCACCGAACGCTTTTGAAACGGAACAAGCTCATTTGCAAACATACATAATATATTGCATCCACATATGAAAGAATCCAGCATTATTGTGTTATTTGATGAAAAAAGCAAAAACAAACCAACAAACAAAACTCTCATAAGACAATGGCTCATTTGTATGTGATAACGCCAATCGTGTTCCAGGTAAGATTTGTGCTTGATAACTTGCTGATTTGGGGCTTGGCATGAATAACAGGATATCAGAGTGCTTCATCAGTTTCATTTGTCAATAAACCTTGTCAAGTGTACTGGATGCCACTGCATGTTGTTTTCCTGTTGTTTATTAAAATCAGCTCCAAATAAATAAAAACAAAGGACACATTTTGATCCTGTTAAGGGCACTTGGTGCTGATCCTACATTCAGTGCTTTGCAGATCTCTCTACCTCTGAGTGAGCTGGTTTATTCTCACAGCTTCACCTACTCCATGGAAAGCACCAGGCACCATGCAAGCAGGCAGATGCCAGGGCGATTAACTAGAAAACCATGTAGATTAACCTCCGCTATTAGCATGTGGTTCCAGTTTGGAAAGGGATGTGTGAGCTCTCTCAGTATGTTTCCAACATCATCAGAGAAATATAATCATTCCCTCTGGGAGAGCAGAAGGAACAACGGATCGCCAAGTATCTCAAATCCCCAAGGGAGGCATAATTGTATAATAACCACATTCTTTCTTTGTATTATCTTACTGTTGGTTCATAACAAAAATGACTTGGGCAAATCAGGGTGTAAAGCACATAATATCTCAGAGAGAAAAGACTACTTTTTCTCCCTAACTTAAAGTCTAGCTAGTGTTTAAAATCTGGCTCCTGACTCAATTCAGATCAGTTCAGTTGCTCAGTTGTGACCAACCCTTTGTGACCCCATGGACTACAGCTCACAAAGCCTCCCTGTTGATCACCAACTCCCGGAGTTTACTCAAACTCATGTCCATCGCATCGGTAATGCCATCAAACCATCTCATCCTCTGTGCCCCCTTCTCCTCCCAGCTTCAGTCTCTCCCAGCATCAGGGTCTTTTCCAATGAGTCAGTTCTTTTCATCAGGTGGCCAGAGTATTGGAGTTTCAGCTTCAGCATTAGTCCTTACAAAGAATATTCAGGACTGATTTCCTTTAGGATGGACTAGTTGGATCTCCTTGCAGTCCAAGGGACTCTCAAGAGTCTTCTTCAACACTGCAGTTCAAAAGCATCAGTTCTTCATTGCTCAGCTTTCTTTATAGTCCAATTCGCAAATCCATACATGACTACTGGAAAAACCATAGCTTTGACTGGACGGACCTTTGTTGGCAAAGTAATGTCTCTGCTTTTTAATATGCTGTCTAGGTTGGTCATTGCTTTTCTTCCAAGAAGCAAGTGTCTTTTAATTTCATGGCTGCAGTCACCATCTGCAATGACTTTGGAGCACCAAAAAAATAAAATCTCTCACTGTTTCCATTGTTTCCCATGAAGTGATGGGACCAGATGCCATGATCTTAGTTTTCTGAATGTTGAGTTTTAAGCCAACTGTTTCACTCTCCTCTTTCATTTTCATTAAGAGGCTCTTTAGTTCT
This sequence comes from Capra hircus, assembly GCF_001704415.2. Lineage (NCBI taxonomy): Eukaryota > Metazoa > Chordata > Mammalia > Artiodactyla > Bovidae > Capra > Capra hircus. The sequence goes on along the minus strand of NC_030828.1, from coordinate 11,306,091 downwards.
TCTTCACTTTCTGCCTTAAGGGTGGTATCATCTGCATATCTGAGGTTATTGATATTTCTTCCAGCAATCTTGACTCTAGCATGTGCTTCATCCAGCCTGGCATTACGCATGATGTACTCTGCATATAAGTTAAATAAGTAGGGTGACAATATACAGCCTTGACATACTCCTTTACCTCTTTGGAACCAGTCTGTTGTTCCATGTCCAGTTCTAAGTGTTGCTTCTTGACCTGCATACATATTTCTCAAGAGGCAGGTCAGGTGGTCTGGTATTTCCATCTCTTGAGAAATTTTCCACAGTTTGTTGTGAATCCACACAGTCAAAGGCTTTGGCATAGTCAATAAAGCAGAAGTAGATGTTTTTCTGGAACTCTCGCTTTTTCGATGATCCATCAGATGTTGGGAATTTGATCTCTGGTTGCTCTGCCTGTTCTAAATCCAGCTTGAATAGCTGGAAGTTCATGGTTCACATACTGTTAAATCCTGGCTTGGAGAATTTTGAGCATTACTTTGCTAGCGTGTGAGATGAATGCAATTGTGCAGTAGTTTGAGCATTCTTTGGCATTGCCTTTCTTTGGGATTGGAATGAAAACTGGCCTTTTCCAGTCCTGTGGCTACTGCAGTTTTCCAAATTTGCTGGAATATTGAGTGCAGCACTTTCACAGCATCATCTTTTAGGATCTGAAATAGCTCACCTGGAATTCTGTCACCTCCACTAGCTTTGTTCATAGTGATGCTTCCTAAGGCCACTTGACTTCACTTTCCAGGATGTCTGGCTCTAGGTGAGTGATCAGACCATTGTGGTTATCTTGGTCATGAAGATCTTTTCTGTATAGCTCTTCTGTGTATTGTTGCCACCTCTTCTCAATATCTTCTGCTTCTCTTAGGTCCATCCCATTTCTGTGCTTTATTGTGCTCATCCTTGCATGAAAATTTCCCTTGGTAGCTCTAATTTTCTTGAAGAGATCTCTAGTCTTTCCTATTCTCTTGTTTTCCTCTATTTCTTTGCATTGATCACTGAAGAACACTTTCTTATCTCTCCTTGCTATTCTTTGGAACTCTGCATTCAAATGGGTATAGCATTCCTTTTCTCTTTTGCCTTTAGCTTCTCTTTTCTCAGCTATCTGCAAGGCTTCATCAGACAACCATTTTGCCTTTTTGCTTTTATTTTGGTGGGATGGTCTTGATCCCTGCATCCTGTACAATGTCACAAACCTCCATCCATAGTTCTTCAGGCACTCTGTCTATCAGATCTAATCCCTTGAATCTACTTGTCACTTCCACTGTGTCATCATACGGGACTAATTTAGGTCATACCTGAATGGTCTAGCGGTTTTCCCTACTTTAAAGCCTGAATTTGGCAATAAGGAGTTCATGATCTGAGCCACAGTCAGCTCCTGGTCTTGTTTTTTCTGACTGTATAGAGCTTCTCCAACTTTGGCTGCAAAGAACATAATCAATCTGATTTCGGTGTTGACCATCTGGTGATGTCCATGTGTAGAGTCTTCTCTTGTGTTGTTGGAAGAGGGTGTTTGCTATGACCAGTGCGTTCTCTTAGCAAAACTCTATTAGCCTTTGCCCTGCTTCATTCTGTTCTCTAAGGCCAAATTTGCCTGTTACTCCAGGTGTTTCTTGACTCCCTACTTTTGCATTCCTGTCCCCTGTAATGAAGAGGACATGTTTTTGGGTGTTAGTTCTAGAAGGTCTTGTAAGTCTTCATAGAACTGTTCAACTTCAGCTTCTTCAGCGTTACTGGTTGGGGCACAGACTTGGATTACCATGATATTGAATGGTTTGCCTTGGAAATGAACAGAAATCATTCTGTCATTTTTGAGATTGCATCCAAGTACTGCATTTTGGACTCTTTTATTGACTATGATGGCTATTCCATTTCTTCTAAGGAATTCTTGCCCATAGTAGTAGATATAATTGTCATCCGAGTTAAATTCACCCATTCCAGTCCATTTTAGTTCACTGATTCCTAAAAAGTCAATGTTCACTCTTGCCATCTCCTGTTTGACCACTTCCAACTTGCCTTGATCCATGGACCTAAGATTCCAGATTCCTATGTAGTATTGCTCTTTATAGCATTGGACTTTACTTCTGTCATCAGTCACACCCACAACTGGGTGTTTTTTGTTTTGTTTGTTTTTTTTGCTTTGGCTTCGTCTCTTCATTATTTGGAGTTATTTCTCCAGTGATCTCCAGTAGCATTTTGGGCACCTACTGACCTGGGGAGTTCATCTTTCAGTGTCATGCTTTTTTACCTTTTCATCTGTTCGTAGGGTTCTCAAGGCAAGAATACTGAAGTGGTTTGCCATTCCCTTCTCCAGTGGACTACATTTTGTCAGAACTCTCCGCCATGATCTGTCTGTCTTGGGTGGCCCTACATGACTTGTCTCATAGTTTTATTGAGTTAGACCAGGTTGTGGTCCATGTGATTAGTATGGTTAGTTTTCTGTGACTGTGATTTTCATTCTGTCTGCCCTCTGATGGATATGTATATACTCTGGCAAGTAGTAATTTTTACTGGTTAAGGTTAAAATCAGAGAATATTTGTTACCGAATGTGTGTATGTGCCTGATACACAGTGGTGCCAAATAAGCCAAAACATTGGGGTTTGAAGCCAAGAAAGGTTCATTGCAGGGCCACATAAGGAGAAGGGTGAAATGTGCCTCCAAAGCCCTGAGCTCCTCGAAGGGTTTCAGCAAAGCACTTTTTAAAAAAAAAATTTTATTTTTGCTGTTGTTGCTCAGTCACTAAGTCGCTTCCCTTTGCAACCTCATGGACTGCAGCACGCCAAGCTCCTCTGTCCTCCTCTATCTCCCAGAGTTTGCTCAAGTTCATGACCACTGAGTCAGTGATGCTATCTAACCATATCATCCTCTGTCACCATCTTTTCCTTTTGCCTTCAGTCTTTCCAGGCATCAGTGTCTTTTCCAGTAAGTTGGCTCTTTGCACCAGGTGGCCAAAGCATTGGAGCTTCATCTCCTGCATCAGTTCTTCCAATGAATATTCAGCGTTGATTTCTTTTAGGATTGACTGGTTTGATCTCCTTGAAGTCCAAGGGATTCTCAAGAGTCTTTTCCAGCACCACAAATCGAAAGCATCAATTCTTTGATGCTTAACCTTCTTTATGGTCCAACTCTATTTTAAATTGGAAGATAATTGCTTTACAATGTTGTATTGGTTTCTGCGGTACAACAATGTGAATCGGCCATAGGTATATATATATCCCCTCCCTCTTGACCATCCCCCTGTCCCCATCCCCCCCTTCTACATTATCACAGAGCACTGGACCTAGCTTCCTTTGTTATTGGCAGCTTCCTACTAGTTTGTATTTTACATGTGGTAATTTATGCGTTTCATTGCTACTCTCCCAATTAACCCCATTGTCTCCTTCCACCACTGTGTTCACAGGTCTGTTAGTGTCTCTATTCCTGCTCAGCAAATAAGTTCAGTACCATTTTTCTGGATTCCATATACATGCATTAATTTACAATATTTGTTTTTCTCTTTCTGACTTCACTCTGCATAGCACACTCTAGTTTTATTCAAACCTCAGTTCAGGTGACTCAAATGTATTCCTTTTTATGGCTACACAATATTCCATTGTATATGTGTACCACAACTTCCTTATCTATTGATGGACATCTGGGTTGCTTCCATGTCATGGCTCTTGTAAGTAGTGCTGCAATGAACACTGGGGCACATGTGTCTTTTTGAGTGGTGTTCTTAGGATATATGCCCGGTAGTGGGATTGCTTTAAAATATATGAGCAGCTCATGCAGCTCAATATCAGAAAAGCAAACAACAGAGTCAAAAAATGGAGAGAGGACCTAAACAGACATTTCTCCAAAGAAAACGTACAGATGACCAAGAAACACGTGAAAAAATACTCCGGTTTGCTCGTTATTAGAGAAATGCAATTCAAAACTACAATGAGGTATCATATCATCTCACACTGGTCAGAATGGCCATCATCAAAAAATCTACAAGCAAAGAGCTTTTAAAGGCGAGGTGAGAGGGGTGTCATTAGTTGTTGCAAACTTTTGGGTGGTTGTTTTGCAGCTATCCACAAAGGTCAGGTCGCAGTGTTCCTGTAAGCCTCCAACAAGACAAATATTATTCTCTGTTCTATACTTCTTAGTCTCTATATGAATGGACTCTTAAAGATTAGAGTCCTGAGAATATGCTGGCCTATTAATTTCAAACTACAGGTGACATTCTTTTACAAAAGGTGTAGAGCCAGCATGACCACGCCTAAACAGAACAGAATAATATGGAGTCAGATTTGTTCTTCTCTATTACATATCTAAAAAAGCACAAGCAAATGATGACTCTTAAGATGAGGTGCTCAGGTAACACACTTCAGCTCCACTTGACATACAAGCTTTATCAATTTGCTTATGTCTGAGGACCTTGATAAAGCACACAACAATCTGGTGACCAAGAGAACTGAACACAGCTCGACCACTTGGGGAAGTTCACTTCATTCTTTGAGCTTCAGTTTCCTCATTAGTTAAATGCAATCATAGTACTCAATACACAATTAAGGTAGTAGTTAAATGATGTCATCCATGTAACTGCAAACCATAGTGCCTAAAACATAGAAAGTGTTTGATAAATTGGCAGCTGTATTGCCATTCTGATCATCATTATTATTATTATTACAGAATGAAAATGCTGATTCTTCAAAAACTCTTTCATTCAGAATCCTCTGGAAGTTTTTTTTGTGTAGAAATAGCCACGTTAACCTAATGTTACATTTAGAGGTGTGTGTGTGTGTGTGTGTGTGTGTGTGTGTGTGTTTCTATGTGTACCAAATCTGAGACCAAGAGTCCAGCACTCTCCATGGTTCTATTAACTTGGTGATAGAGAGCTGAGGCCTCCAGAATAAAAAGCCCATGGTTGCTGTGTCCAATAATTCCCTAAACCTTATGAGCCAAAAAGAGAGGGGGATGAAGGGAACAGGAAGTTCTTTGAACTTGGACTCCCTGAGATAATTGTTTACAATGTTTTACTTTTTTCTTTTCCTGCCACAATTTTTTTTCCCAGATATTCTGCTACTTTGAGTCTACTGTCTCATTTGTTTGCTTGTTTATTAGAAAACCTGAAAAAAAAAAAAACCTCAGGAGCATATTTACAGTGAAGAATCAAGTCTACACGTTGAGCAGGAACAGCTTCCGTGTAGCTGGATGGAGGTAGTCTGATCTAGGTTTACAGGGAGGCAGCTGACCGAAGAATTCATACCAGTAGATGTGATTAGGTAATGAGAAGACATTGAGGAATTTTTGTATCAGATATTGACAAAATTCTTGGAAAAAATATTATAAGTTCTCTGAACTTAGGCAGGTTGTATAACCTTCCCCTGACTCAACCTATCTCATGTCTAAAATAGTGATAATAATGGTATCTAGCTCATCAGTTTAAGAAGACTTTGTGAGTTTGTCTTTATAAAACACTTAAGACAGAGACTGGAACAAAGTAAAAGCTATATAAGCATTAATTGAATGAATAATTCATTAAACAAACTAACGAAAGGAGCATAGAAATGTTTTATATGGTATTGTTTTTCTTCTTATAAGAAATACATTTATATATATGTATATGGATTAATACTGGAGAAGGAAATGGAAACCCACTCCAGTATTCCTGCCTGGAGAATATCATGGACAGTAGAGCCTGGTGGGCTACAATCCATGGGATTGCAAGAGTCAGACACAACTTGGAGACTAAACCACCACCGCATATTAATACATATCAATAGATATGTAAGATATATATGTATATATGCATGCATCTAGAAAAATATATCTAGATACGTATACATATATATGTATGTGTGTGTATGTATATATATATATTAGAGACTGCTTAAGAAATATATGTTAAACAAGTAGTAAGTTGCATTTTAATTGGAAAACTAAACCATAATTTAATTGAGTTTGGTCAGATCTAAGTATTTCAACATTCTAAATTTGGTAAACATTTCCAAAATTCTCTTTAAAACCCTAAAAATATTGTATCTCTGAACTAAGTTAATTTATCTTTGAAGCTCTTAGAATTCTACAGGTATGTGACGGTAACAAGCTTGGTATTATACAGAGGGTATATTGCTTTATTTGTTGGTATTATGATCTCCAAAGTGATTGCCTGCGGCTCCCCTTCTATTAGTGAAGGTGAGATGCAGCTACTTTTTGATTTTTAATTTCTTCAGAACTTTGGTTTGTGAAGTTTCCCAAACCCAAAATGACATGGGCATTCTTATTTATTACTTATAAAGAAATGGATCACTAAAAATCAATCAATCCAGGAATCAAGGATAGTCTCAGCTTTCCTTGTTACTTATTATTTCTTAGTTACTTATTATTTCACCATAGATCTAAAGGGCTGAATCTCAGCCTTGCTGATCCTATCATATTCCAAGACTCTATTTACCTAAATATCAGAGAAAAACCAAGTACAATTTCAGAGGCCCCGGATTTGAACCACCAGCCACTAGGGGCCCGTTTTGATTGTTAAAGTTCAGGGAAATGGCCAGAAGGGGAAAAAAAGAAGAAATAGAGGCAGAGAGCACACTCCAGCATTGCCATCTTGGAGACTGTCGTGTGGTTCATCAGAATATCTTTTTCATCTACCACCTTTCATCACAAACATGTGTCCTACTTCCACAACATTGTCATGGTATTCTAAACATTTGAAAAGTGCATCAACAGACCGACCCATCAAAATAAACCAACAGCACATTCAAACAGCAAGCCCTGTGAACCTACTCAGCTCATTGTTTTTTGTTCCGTGTTTGTTTTTATTAGGTGAAAAATTGAGGGAAAAGGGAGACCACTGATTATAGGAAGAGCACGAACAAAGACAGTCCCATCAGAACCCTGAGTTTTCCATCAGGGCAGGAAAGCTTTCCAAAGGAGAGCCACCTGCTGGGTGAGTAATCCAACACTGAGCCAGCAGTTTCAACTCCTGGCGATGCTTGACCCGACAGTCATTTTCAACTCACAGTGGTAAGAGTACAGAGTGATCTCACAACAGCTGTCAGATTCTCGATTCTGCTCTCCCAGTAACTGCTTCCGTCTCATTCTGGAGATGGAACAACACCCTCTCAGAGAGCCACACGCTGATACTGCACTGTTAGCACTTGCATTTGCGACATTGGTGAGAGACGCTGAGTGGTCAGAAATTTCCTCCCAGGTAGTTAGGAGAGAGACCTACTAGTGCACCCGCAGACAGCATAATGTACACACGCCACGGTAGTGCACAAGTGTGCTTCTTTCCAATTCATTTCAGGCTAGCACACTCTTGGGAGTGTATCCCTTGCTCGACTCTATTTTTGAAATGTAGCTGCTAAGCTCTCATTCGGGTTGGTGCTGTGCTTTCTAATAACTCAATATTCTTAAGTTCTTCCCATATGACAAGCAGCTATTCAATCAGGAGATTTCACTGCACTCAACAGAAAGCTGGCTGGTGTTTGTGCTGAACTAAGAATTGGGAGGAAGATTTTGATGATATGTGGATTACTGGATTCAGTATTCAAAGGCTTTAAACAGAAAGTAATGGCACTGTTTTTCTTGAGCTCTGCCTTACTGTGAATTTTAGTTACCTATTTCTGCCTATGATTTACCAATGAGAACTTGTACTTTAGTGAAAAATAACTTTAGATTGGAGATCAGAACTTAGGAAATCAGAGCTCTTGGATCACTCTGCCACTAACTATCTGACTTTGGGTTAATATTTTTCACCCCTGTTCAACAGTCTTAAGACTGTTGAAATGAAAGTAAAGGTCCCTTCTAACTCTAAGAATCAATGATTATCACTCTAATACACGAGCTAGTGAAATAAAATAATTGAACTAGATTCTTAAATTTCCAACAAGAATCAGCATTATTGGGCTTCCCTGATGACTCAGCAGGTAAAGTCTCCGTCTGCAATGCAGCAGACACAGAAGACATGGGTTCAGTCCACAAGTCAGGAAGATCCCCTGGAGAAGGAAATGGCAATCCACTCCAGTATTCTTGCCTGAAAAATCCCATGGACAGAGGAGCCCTGTGGGCTACAATCCAAAGGTTGCAAAGAGTCGGACATGACTGAGCGACTATACACACATATGTGCACATAGGTCAATTCCTCTTAAAATTCAAACCTAGATCAATACAAAAGAGAAAGAGAGCAGGAAAGAGAGAAGAAAGAAGAGAGAAAGGTAAAGGGAAAAATAAAAAAGGAAGAAACCACGGTAACACCATTGATGTTAGATGAAGATAAGAGGATGTGTACACAGGCCAAGATGCTTGTAGAAGGGGGTTAAAAGGACAAATTGAGAAAGCAGAGTCCTTAGGTCCACATCTAACCTCAGCTGCTTACAAGCTTTCGTCAACTGCCTGCAAACTTTAATCAGCTGCCTGTAAACTTTTCATCGGATGAAAGCTGCCTGAGTGACTCATCAAATTGCTCATCTTTCTAGGCATCTCAGTTTCCTCATTTACAAAATGCCTGTAAGTAATAGTGAATGCGTCATTTGCTCAGCCATGTCTAACTCTTTGAAGCCCCTTGCACGGTAGCCTGACAGACTCCTCTGTCCCTGGAATTCTCTGGGCAAGAATATTGGAGTGGGTAGCCATTCTCATAACCTTTTTATCACCTGTGTCTAGTCAAGAACAAAGAATCCATTCTATGATTTCAAAATGTACTTTGGGGTGAAAAAAGTCAAAGTATTCTTTTAGCACAAGAAATAACAAGAGATAAAGGGGTGTAGTTATTTTTTCCAAAAAGAAATAAACCATGGGAAGGATAATCAGAAACTAATTAGAAAGGCTGTCAATAAGGGGTGTGTGGGAGGCAGGGTGGAGACAATGGACATGCAGGAGAAGCTTGACTAAGAATCTATTTCCCACAGGTTTGACTTCAGAATGATGTAAATATAAGGAATGATATTAAATCAAAAAGAAAACTATTCACCTGAAAATGGAATAAAACTAAAAGAAATGAACAATTTTAAATGAACTTGATATGATGATGCAGAGGAAATAACTATTTCAAGTAATTTTGAATACTACTCTGCATATAACATTTCTGTGGGATGTGTTCTGAAAACAGAAAAAAAAATGTAAGCAAATCTAAAATTTACACAGAAGGATTATTGTTGGTAGTAGTAGCCACTGTAATTTTGGATCTCTGTTTTCCTGTACTATAGGATTAGGAACCAAGAATTTCATTGCAAGGAAAACGTTAGAAATTTGTTTTAAAAAGTAAAAGTTTGTAATGTTAAATTTATATTGAAAATGTCAACATGAGTGCACAGTTTATGCCTGATGTTTTTATTTTTATCTATCTATCTATCTATCTATCTATCATCTGTCTATCTATCCATCCTTAGCTGAGAAATAGTGATATTCCACTGATATGACCAAGGATTACTAAGGAAGGTTAAGACTATAAAGTGGAAAGCTTGTTAGGGAGCTGGTTATTTATACAATGGCAAAATATCATTGTTACAGGCAGAATAATGGCCTCCCAAAAGATACCCATATCCTATTCCCTGGAACTTGTAAAATCTTAGGTTGTATGGCAAAAGGTAATTAAGGCTGCAGGTAGAATTAACGCTGCTGATCATCTGAACTTTCACATCATCTGACCTTAAACTAGGGGGATTATCCTGGATTAAGCCCAGTTTAATAATAAGGATTCTTAACAAAGAAACTGGAGGCAGGGGGAAGGTAAGAAAGATGTAACTTGCAAAGGACTTAGCCAGCTGTTGCCGGCTATGAAGGCTGGGGGTGTGGGAAGCGCCATGAGCCAAAGAATGCAGGTGGCCTCTAGAAGCTGGAAAATGCAAGGAAATGGATGCTCCTCTGGATCCTCCAATAAAGGAAGTTCCACCAACACATTGATTTTTAGCCCAGTGAGTCCCAGTTAAATTGAGTTTCTAACCTACAGGACTGAGATAATGATCTGTATTTTTTTAATGGTGCTATATTTATGATAAATTGTTATTACAGCCACAATAGAAAACAAATACAATCACCCTAGAGAGCACTTATTAATTACAAAAGGAAAAATGTACTGTTACAATGGATAGATCCAGTAGTAATCCCATTAACAAATTAACAACTCAAACAGCCTCACCAGTAAATGGACCATTTGACCTTATGTGGTTCATGATGTGATATACAATGAAATACTCATCACCCGTAGAGGAATCTTGCCAAAAATGTTTAAAGTAAATGTAATCAATCCCCATATCTAATTGTTAGTTTAAAAGAAATACAGGGATAAGAGAAAAAATTAAACAATACCCTGAGAAAGCAATCAAACAGATCTAAAGTGAAGCATAATCTACAATCAACTTGCCTGGAGTCTTTAAAAGTCATTATTATTAAAAAAAAATTAAAAGGTAGGATAGAATTCTTTTGGTTTAACAGAGACTAAAATGACACAAATCACATGTACTTTGTGACCCGGCAGTGGATCCAGGTTCAAAAACTATAAGTGACATTTTGGGGGCAATTGGGGAATTGAAATGTGTACTTCATATTAAATATTAGACATATAATGGATTTTTTTTTTGTATTCTCAAATGTCATAACAGCATTATGGGTCTGTGTGTACTTACTCCTAGGGGATGCATACCAAATTATTTAATAGTGAAGTGTCACCTTGAAACTTACCTTTAAATGGTTTATGAAAAACTTTAAAAACAATGAAATGTGGCAAAACATTCACAATTGTTTAATCTAAGTGAGTTTTACATACATTCACTTTGCTATTTCATTCACTTATACTTGACATTTTCAAAATAAATGCTGAGAGATAGAAAGGAAATCATTTCAAGTGGTAGAATGCTTTTAAACAGAGAATTGCTCCAAAGATATTAGAAGGGTCTGAGAAGCAAAAACTAAGATTGCCTAGAGTTTAGGTTGTATTGAAAAATCAAATATTTAAAATGCTTAGAAAGTTTCCAGACACTAAAGAGTGTCAGTCACTGATAGTTTGTGCCTTCATGCCATACCTGTGAGCTTGAATTTTGCATCAAGTCAGTGAAAGGTCCTGGAGACACTTGGGCAAACAGTGCCTACTAACAGTGATCAAAATAGCAAAGCAAAGCAATTACACGAGACCCTAACAATCAACAGAAGTAAAATATTACTACAAACTTAGTAGCAATTAAAAACCAAGGACAACTCAATAAGACAGTAACGATGCACTGGTAACAAAGCTGACTTCCTGGAAACTCTGAGAATCCCAACCTTCTGCTTGTGGACCTGACTGTAGGCGCTTCACAGCACTGCTAAGCTGTGTGTAGCAGCCAGACTTCCTGGCACCATACTGGATTAAGGTCTAGAGTAAACTCCCACAGCATGCTAATTTTAGTTTATCAATATCACATGTTAGTAACTCTTCATAACTCATTTAATAGCTACCAACATCCAGTGGAATTTCTTGTCATGTGTGCATAAACAGTGCAGAAGAAACCTTCAAATTTTGAGATAAGTTCTTGTGCCTTCCAGAGGACATTTATAGCCCAGTGTACCAAAAGGTTTGCTTTACGAACAACTTCTTTAGAGCATAAACATTGCAAGAAAATCAGTATTACTTGGTGTATCTATTTAACCCACACCTAAGGATTTGAGTGAAGCATATATGCCATTTAAGGGTTTTTACACCTCTTCTCTGAAAAGTTCTTTCATTGGGTTAGTCTTTCTCACTTTCGCAAAATTTCTCCTTCACTCTTTCCTAAAAATCCTATCTCTTAAAAGAATGAACATCATCAGATCAGAGCTAACTATGTGTGCACACACTCAGTTATGTCTGACTCTTTGTGACCCCATGGACTATAGCCTGCCAGGCTCTTCTGTCCATGGAATTTTCCAAGCAAGAATATTGAAGTCGGTTGCCATTTCCTCCTCCGGTAAAACAGAAAGGATCAAAACAGGGGTTAGGGGTGGGGGATTCATTTGCCTAGAAACAGAGATTCACACTTATTTTAACCTTATTCCAGGCAGGAGGCAACCGGTACCTTCTTTGACCCATTTTAATAAACACTTTGAGATTATTGGAATGATCTTAATGAGTTCCCTAAAGGCTTTGCCTCTGTTAAATCACCTGCTTCCCAAGATTGGGAGTTCTGTCTTGAAGAAAACAATCACCAGCAAACACCATATCCTTTCCCTTTTAAAGTTACAGCATTGCTACACTTGAGTGATTATAACAGACTCGACACCTCCAAAAGTAATGGGATTACTCTGGCATCACAGTTCACTGGCTAGCCTCATTTCTGAAAATTCATCTCTCTTAACGTTCTAGTAAGGTGAGGCAGCCCTAACCTATGAGAACTAAGTTCGCATAATCTACAAGGGAGGGGCTTAGAGTATGTCAGGAAGATATGCATAGATAAGCGTCAAGAGGCAGCTGAGTAAAACAATCTAAGATTTTCCACTAGAGCCAGAAGAGTCAGGTTTTTTCAGTGGTGTCATATTCACTGAAAACAATTAAGAAATGGCGATGGTGAGAAAGAGAGGGTTAGTTGACAGTGTTCACTGTGGAGCATGTAGACTGTCACCCTGGCCCATCTCCGGGCCTGGTCAGTAGGGAATATGGGACATTCTTTGCTCAGAACTGTTGATTCAGCAACCATTCATTTCACATCTACCAGGTGGCAATTACTCCACTAACTCATGGGCTGCATTGCAGACGTTACACTTGGATTTGCTGACTAGCAAGAAATGAAAGTCATTCAAATATCCCAAAATTGTAATAGAGTGTAGTGTCAGGTCAGACTTTGTACAGAGTAAGGGGTTGGGAGCGTCAAAGGGAAAGAAACATCGAATCTTCTAGGGTAAACTTTTCTATGAAGATATGACACTTAAGTGGAGTTTTGAAGGATCTTTATCTAGGCAGAAAGAACAGGCTGAGCTGGAGTGAGAGGTGCTTCCTGGAAACCATATGGGACTTGATACAACACAGTGGGTCGAGGGAGATGATCTTGGGCTCATAAGGGGATTTGTGAGCCATGCACTGGACATGTGGTCACGCTGACACAGGCTGACAGGCGTTTTAGGCACATCCTTGGGGCAGCAGGGTGGTAGAAACGGGGATGGGCGAAAACTTGGAGAACAGGGATGTCAATGAACTAGCTATTAGGACAATCTAGGAAAGACCTCATGAAGAACTGAACTGAGATGGGGGTTGAGCTAAAGATATGCAGAAGCAAGTTATTCAGAGAAACAAAAAAGTTACAAAGAGTTCTTTTGTCCCATGGGGACTATGCATACAAACGGCACAGTTCCTCAACAGCCACAGCTAAGGGAGCTTCATTCATGCTGTAGATGTCTCCACTTTGTATGTTCATTAAGGTAATATTCCTTTAAGGTATCATCTATGAAACACCAGTGTGCGTATAATAATCACTCAGTAGAACAGACTGATTCCCAGAGGGATGTCTTATTTGTACAAGGATTCTATGTGTTAAGAGCCATACAGGTTGGTGAATTTCAGTTAACTAGCAAATAATGAACTTTAAGACAGTCAGCACTGAGAAATATACCCATCTTAGAGATACTACTTGCAAATGCAGGAGCAAATGAAGATGTTGAGAACATACAGAAAAAAAAATTAAAGGGACTTGTATACATGTCTATATGGAGAAAGAAAAGACCAAAGTCTTTACAATATTTTCCTCAATATATCCTTGAACCATATTGTTTATTCTCATCACAGCATAATATCCTGGATTTCTATTTAATTTGTTAAATCACCCAATAGAGCCAGGATTGGGGAGATCTGCTGTTAGAATATAATGGTAGAATTTCTCTGGTGACCAGTGAGTCCACTTTGACACCAGAATCCGATAAAGCTACATTCCTCAGTTGGAGAAGCTCAGGCAGAAGTTGAATCTCAGAGGAAGAAAGTACGACTCTGAAACTCTCTTCTTCCTGAATGTTATGTTGGGCTCAATAGTATAAATATCTGTCTTCAGCTTTCAGTCTCTTTGGTTATGATAAGCTATTTATTTGCTGATAAGAGTTTCTAAAAGGTAGCAGTTTAGCACAGCTTTTTAGTGATCATGGACTGTTCAGGAAAGAAAGGGAGAGAAATAGCAGGATCCCCCAGCGGGTACTTGCTATAGGCAGTATCACAATCCAGTCGATGCCATGTAGGTGTCCACAAAGCCCTGAGTCAGAAAAGTGGATCTTTGGAAGCTTAGAGATGCTTCATAGGACCATGGACTGTTCCATCATTACTTCCTAGAGATAATGCAAAAAACAAATACACGTTCCAAGTTACTATAGGAAGGAATGTGCTATGCTTAGTCGCTCAGTCGTGTCCGACTCTTTGCAGCCCCATGGACTGTAGCCCACCAGGTTCCTCTGTCCATGGGGATTCTCTAGGCAGGAACATTGGAGAAGACCCTTCAGGGGATCTTCCCAAACCAGGGATTGAACTCAGGTCTCCCACACTGCAGACAGATTCTTTACCATCTGAATCACTGCGGAAGCCCAAGAATACTGGAGAGGGTAGCCTATCCCTTCTCCAGGGGATCTTCTCCACCCAAGAATTGAACCAGGATCTCCTGCATTGCAGGCAGAGTCTTTACCAGTTGAGCTAGCAGGGAAACCCCTAGGGAGGATTACCTGACTATTAAAATGTGATATAACTTAGAAATTTAACAGTTGAAGAATCCAAGTTGCATTTTTGTCCAAAAAGGGCTGGAGAGTGTTGATACTGGTCTAGTGTTTAGGGAAGCAGCATGGTGCTCACTTTATAAGCACAGGAGAGATACCAACCTGATTTTATAGCATAACTGTCACATCTAAAGGTTTTCTTATTTCCAAGTGAGATAATTAAACAGAAAACAAGTAGCCTTAAAAGGAACTAGTTGTAGTTTACATTTTAAGAAACAAATGTCAACTAAATAAGTCTACTTCTGACAACAAAATTCAGCTTTCGACATATTGTGCTGCAATACTTGAAATTACTAATAAGTCTCTAAAGCTGCTTTATGCATTCATGAAAACAAATTAAACCTGCTTATTGTAAAGAAATTGCACCAATACATGAGATGTTAAAACATACAATATTTCTTTTTAAGTACTTTCTTAAAGCAGGCCTTTAGGAATATATGATAAAGATTGGGAAGTTTGTTGCTTTTTTTAGCCTTAGCAAAACCATTTGTTTTTACAAATGCCATTCTAGAGTGGGCTCTAGAGTGGAAGTGGTCTCTTCATAGTGTGTTTAAAAACCTGCCTGCATCTATGGATAGAAATGGGATATAATGCTGAGAGCTTCTGATCTAACCTAGTAGATCCTGGGAAAAATAAACCTTTTTTCATATTAGGCCTCAGAGAACATGCACGTTAAAAATTATGTTCAAGGGATGTCACCGTTTGTATAATTGATCAATTTAGAATGTTTCAAGTGTTTGTCATGTTAAAAAGGAACATCCATAAAAACCTGGAATTGAAAATGTTTAAAACAAAAACCCTCTTGGTTAATCAGTCATTGAAATGATGTATCAAATTTAAATCTCCTTAAACTTGCATGACATCATGCCCCATGGGAGAGAGCTGAAATTAATCAAGGTAATTCTGTTGTATGACCTACTTTGGCATTTTCATCTGACGGAGCCAGGAAATGGGCTCGCTAATAGTCCATTTTGTAGTATTCTAAGATCCTAGCAATTCCATATTTAAGAAGGTTAATCGGATACTAATTGGGGCCTAGGTGAAAAGTTCACAAGAAAAATGAACTCACCTGGATATGAGTACGATTGCCTCCTTTTTACAATGACTCTTCCTAACAGTTTCACCTTGGAACTCAGAGGGCAAGAAATCTCGCACCTTGGGAGACCTGTGAGGCCAGAATTTTGTCCTCTGTCCCCTAAATAGCAATCACTGGCCAAATGCCAGGGTTACAGGCCAATAGCAAGATCAGCATTCTGCTTATGAAATGCTTAAGAAAAGAAAAACCCCAAAGGGGGGAAATTTGTATAGAAAATAAAGTCCATTTCAGAGCTGTTATGAACGTTTAGGAAAACACAGTTGTTTTTTTTTTTTTTTTTTGAGACTTAGAAGTTCAAATTAAAGAAAATCAACTTCTCTTCATCACCTCTGCTGAACTAAACCATGATGTGGATGAGTGTGTGTTTTAACAAAAATAGAAATCCTAGACACGGGTCATTATTGACTAGCTGGTGGTTCTATTCATCAAGGATCAAGGCCGATATGGTAGAGAAGATAATATTCTGTCTCTATTTTCTTCCCTGTTCGTTCTTAGTCACTCCGTTGTGTCTGACTCTTTGTGACCCCATGGACTATAGCCCCCCTGGCTCCTCTGTCCATGAGAATCTCCTCTGGAATTTTCCAGACAAGAATACTGGAATGGGTAGCCATTCCCTTTTCCGGGGTCTCTTGGATTACAGGCAGATTTTTTACTGTCTGAGCCACCTGCGCAGCCCTTTCTCCCCTGTAAATATTTGCAGCAACTCCTGGATGACCTGGGGAAGTTATCAACAGAAAAAGCAGGTCCTTGGACTATTTCAAGCTCTTCCTACTACTCTGTGGTTCCCACGGCAATGTTCGACGATCCTGACACTATCTCACAGCATCATCTTTTCTTACCTTGCTCTCATTATAGTGCATCCATAGATAGCACGTTGTATTGAGCTTTCCCTAATATTTCTTCAGCTTCATATGTACAGAAAGAGTTAAGACTTTTCCCTGCCCTAAAGGCTCATGGCATGTCTTTCCGTCTCCCTCTCAACGTGCAATCCATCTTCCAAGTTTCCAGAAGGGGCTGAGGTTTTTAAAAACAGCTGTAATCTGCGGCCATTGATGGTGGAGTAGATTGTTTGCCAAACTATTACCATAACTGTCAACCGAAATCAGAAAAATAATCTCATTGTGCTGGACAGATGCGTTTCCTGCATTATTGATAGAGTCACTCCAGAGTAATAGAGAAATATAAAGCATTGTTCTATTTACAAAAGGAGATTGGCCAAGTCCTTGAAAGTGAGCATGAGAGACAGGCACTTACAGGAAGTGAGATATAGTCAACTCAGTAGAAGTTATGTGTCAGGGCCACGTGACCTCTAGAGTCCGCCGTAGAAGCCTGGGGCTCTCTCCCTTCCCATCCCCACCCTGTGCTTCCAGGCTGGCTTTGTGGTCTGCTCTCAGAAGTGATATACTGATGAAACCTGTGGAGTTTGTTGTGCATTCTTCGTCTCTCACCCTGACTGTGTCCCTGGATGTGCAAATGGTTCTAATGTGTTTACTACATACCTCTCCATATCAAGTGAACTGCCCTGGACCACTACCTCACAAGATCATTGAACTTGTTTATTTCAAGCAGAGGCTCCTGACGTTCCACAGGAGCGGTGAGTTAAACATACCTTACATCTCCTGGCTTTGCATGGAGGGTCAGTCGTCTTCTTTGCTCAGCAACTGGTCTACCATCACTTGAGTGGTGAATGATGCTGTGTGATTTTATTGGTTGAGCACACAAACTGCGAAGGACCAAGCACTTCACATTTATTATCTCTAATCCACAGAGCATGCTGACCAAGACAGGGACAGCTTTTAAAATCTCTATTTTACATCTAAAGAAACGGATGTTCAAAGAGGTTCCATAGATTGTTCGACGTCACACAGCTTCTAAGTAATTTATCTGGAATTTGAACCCAGCCCTAAATCCAGGTCACAATTCCACTAGATCATGTTTTCTTCCATTTTATTGAGATATAGAAAAAAGTATACTATGCATCGGAGAAGGCAATGGCACCCCACTCCAGTACTCTTGCCTGGAAAATCCATGGACAGAGGAGCCTGATAGGCTGCAGTCCATGGGGTCGCTAAGAGTCAGGCATGTCTGAGCAACTTCACTTTGACTTTTCACTTTCATGCATTGGAGAAGGAAATGGCAACCCACTGCAGTGTTCTTGCCTGGAGAATCCCAGGGGTGGGGAAGTCTGGCGGGCTGCCGTCTATGGGGTTGCACAGAGTCGGACACAACTGAAGCGATTTAGCAGCAGCAGCGTACTATGCATGAGAATATTTGTCTCTGCCCAGTACACCTTCCCTAAGTATTAATAATTACACACACACACAGCCTTGTTTTTGTTTTGTTTTCCTTATGGAAACAAAAGAGGATGCCATGGCTGCCCTGTGCATGAACTGCAGGGCATTTGATGTCAAATTCCTAAATGAACTCATTTCAACACCCAGACCCTGTCCTCAGTAAGATGGTTCCACACATTTCCGGGCAGAAGTTGGTGAACACTGACAGATCCATCCTGAGCACAGAGTGGACAGTCAGGAAGTCTAAATTCTAACCTGGACAAATTAAAGTCTCTAAGGTTTCCTTTCCTCTCTTTTCTGAGAAATGCATAATCCTGATATTCTTTTTAGAGTCAGCATGTGGATTCATTTATTAACAACCCAGAAATACATTATAAACAGAAACGCCTGTAAAAATGTGTAGTAGTCTTACGCTGTGCTGCGCTATGATGTATTGCTCAGTTGTCTGATTCTCTGTGACCCCCTGGACTGTAGCCCACCAGGCTTCTCTGTCCATGGGGATTCTCCAGGCAAGAATGCTGGAGTGGGTTTCCATGCCCTCCTCCAGGGGACCTTCCCAACCCAGGGACCGAACCCAGATCTCCCACATTGCAGGCGGATTTCTTTACCATCTGAGCCACCAGGGAAGTGTAAAATATCCTTAGCGGAAACTGAAATTTATATTAAAATTCAAGGCCATATAACAAATTAATTCACCTGCCCCCCAAACCTGTTATTATTACTGTTATACCTTTTGTTAATTAATATTTTCAGGAACATGGCTCAGTATTTTGGGATTCTGAAATAAAACTGAGCATGTGTGTTAAAGCTAGTTGGAAAGACCCATTATGCATCTGTTCTAAAATAGATTTTTAAGTGGCTCTAAAATGATTTATTGTAGTTTTTCCTGTGTGGTGGCTTTAACCTAGCTAAAGTCTCACTTTACTTGCACATTATCTTGCCATGAGGAGACCCCTGGGTATAGGTTTGGCTCACAGATTGGCCCCCCTGCATGGGGAGTCTCAAGCCTGTGGTCAGAACAGTTGAGTGAGTTAACCACCGGGATTCAGTGGGACCACTGGCATCATTTTGGAATCAGCCACCTACAGAATCCAGGGTAGAGGCCTGTAAAACTGCAGCAGATAAGTTCTGCCTGACCTGAAGGCTTTCTTTGCACATCTGTTGTCTTTCAGAGTGACAACTGGTGATACTCAGGAAAGAAAAGAAAGCAAATCTCAAAGTTTGAAAGACAAAGAATGGATGCAGAAGAGCCAGAAGTATGGAAGGAAATGATATGGAGCATAAAAGGACATTGTGTTAAAAAAAATTTTTTTTTCAAACAAGAACTATGTTTCTACACACCCACATACCACACTTTCATACATTTTTCTCATTTTCATGTCAAAATATTCATTTAGGATCATTAGGCTTTGTTGATGATTTGATTCCATGAAATACGCCTCTTTATCTCTAGCGACACTTTCTGTTTTTAAGTCTACTCTGTCTATATTGATGTAGCTATATGAGCTTTCTTTTGCTTGTTGGTTGAATATATATCAACAATGTTGTTGAAGGTATATCTCTTACCCGCACTCTTTTATTATTTTCAGTCTGTATGTGTTTAAAGTATGTTTCTTGTAAACAGCATGGATCTTTCTTTTTTTAAAAATCCAATCTGACAATCTCTGCCTTTAATTGGAATAATTATTTCATTTTCATTTAATGTAATAATTGACATGATTTTATAAGCACCCTTCTTTGTCTTTTTTTTTGAATCCCTTTTTGTCTTGTTCCTCTGATATTTTTCCTGCCTTCTGTGGGTGGGTGACAGATTTTTTAATATTCCATTATCTTGTGTGTTGACATTTTAGCTATTCCTCTCTTTTTAGTATTTGCTCTAGAGATTACAATCATCAGCTATAACTCATTATGGACTACATTGAGATCACGTTATAATTCTTTTTATTCAGTGTCAGCATCTTATCATAGTACCATTTAACTAGACTTTTCTTTCTTTTTTTTTGAAAAAACATTTTTTTTTTCTGGGATGTCAGATACAAGTCCTACAGATGAGCAGTTCATAACCCTTATTTTGGGTCGTAGACCCTTTTGAGAAGGAGAGGCATGCTCAGGATCCCTAGCACATATGTGCACACAATCACACACAATTTTGCATACAGCTCCAGGAGGTTTACACCCACATGGAAGCCTTGTTCATGGACTCCTTGTATAGGATGCAATTTACATTTTTAACCAACGTTAGTGTGGAATCTGAAGCAGAAAAGAACAGAAAGATAATCAGAGAATGATGGTTAATAGAGGATGGGACTTAGGAGGAAAAAGAAGGAAAAACATAAATTAAGAACTGTTCCAAAATCCATTTACTGACAATTTGAAGCATCTATTATCATGCTCCTACTATGGATCATATAGGATGCCAGTGTTTTAACCATGGGTTTAAAAAATTTATCTTGGAATTTCCCAGCAACCGATAATAGTTTTAATTTGTAAACTTTCAAACTTATAAGTTTGGAGAATTTAAAATTTGCACAAACTGGTTTCCAGAAAGTTGAACTAACCTGTCCACAATTCCACAGACATACTTCAATTCAGAATTAATATTACCCTCTTCCTAATTCAAAACTGTCTTTCCTCTACTCCAGATGGTCTGATAAATTTCCTATCATCTTGTTGTCTAAAAACACATATTTTAGCTTAGGACAAGTAGACTATAATGGTGCAAACATAATGCAGAGCACCTTTGTTGTGATAAAAGTTGTGAAGTGATTTCTCCTAAAGCAGGACTAGGGGACCGTTTTCCCATAAGCTGGTTCTCAGCACTCTTCTCCTATCCTTCTTTTAGTGCCCCAAGAGTACCCAGGTAAGTAAGAGGAGCAGTTGCTAAATGGAGAGAAGACAAATTGACTCCTCTTCCAGGTAAGGAGGGAGTTAATTGCTCTGCTTATGGGCATCATAAATCATAGCTTGGTATATTTTCTGATAACCCATGGCCAAGAGAAGGATGTCCATTTTATTGACAAAATGTGGCTTGTTCACCCAGAAACATAGCATCCTGCTGATATGTATAAATAACTGAATACTAGGGTTAAGGTGTTTTCCACTGACTTGCTGGATTAACTTCAGAAAAAAAAAACTGTGCACCTCAAAGAATCTTCTTATTTAAACTGGAAATAATACCTTCTCAAAAATATTTACAAAACTGTAAACCGTTTAAAAAAATGTCTTCTTGAAAGAATTGTGGTAGGAAAGTTCTATTTGTCCATACACAACTATTTTTGAAACATGTATGGAGACTCAAGGAAGTTACCAAAACAATTAAGAATTGATTCAATTAACCTTTGTATCTTAATGTTGACCCAGGCTTTATAACTGCCTCTTAAACTCTGGAATACCCCGAGCCCAGGGTGTAGGCGTATTTGTTTGCACATGCATTCACAGACACACGCATATACTCTTGCTCAGATACACCAACTGCAATAGCATTTTTAATTGAAGTGCATAAATTTGGACTGCTAAATCTATTAACGATTTGTTTTAATTAGGAACCCAGCTGCTTCCTGAGATTTTGCAGTCTGGGTTTCAGAACTTTTGCCATCTGAAAATGAGTCTCAAGTGGGTTGCTTCAGTCTTTCAGATCAGCATTTTTAAAGACTTGTTGGAAGAGGGAAACTGCAAACGCTCTCTGCTGTAAAATTACAGCTCCCTTTGTCCTTCGGTGAGGACGGGACTGCTTTGTTAGTGTAGCCAGTGCCCTGCCCCTGACCTCTCACTTGGGCATGTTAAGTCTAGCAGGCTGCCTGAGCCTTGGATAGCCTTGCTTTCAGATCTTGCCAACTTGGCATCATCATGGTGATTTTGAGGTTCCCTACTTGTCCCACTATCAGTAGGGGGAGCTGTTACTTAACTGAGGTTAAAAACATTGATTATTATTATTATTTTTCAATACTTCACTAGTTGATAAGATAGATTCTGTGGTATCTCTGTTCAGTGAAGTAGGGTCTGAGGAGCAGTCACAATTTTTTTTTTTAACCTCTTTTCTGGTGTTCAGCTAATGTCAGCAACATATCTTGTTATTTGGGCAATGTTAAATGGAGTAAAATGCTTTCTGTTCTTCAGTCAGCATGGAAGCCATTCATTTGTCTCCTGGCTCACTCATTCATTTGTTCACGTGTTTGGTCAATCCTTATTGATTGCCGACTATGTAAAATTGCACCGTGCTAGAAACAGGAAGATTACCAAGACAGTACTTATGCTTTTCGGGAGTTTGTAGTCTAACAAATGAAACTCAGAAATAATAAATACTGCAGAGCATAATAAGCATGATAGAAGTGTGCACAAAGTGTACTGGGGCAACAGAATCATTGGTGTGCAAGGAGGCAGGTCAGGAAGGACTTTGTGTCCGTGGCATCGGGAAAGCTGTCGCTAAATGTGTGTTCCATGAATACTGATAAGATGATGGATGAAATAAAGGAATGGATGGAGAGAAAAATTAGTTGATTGGAAAGTGGAGTGGAGAAAATCAAGCTGTCCAGGCAAAGTGGTGTAAAAAAAAAAGCTTAATGGAAGAGCGTGATGAAGCTGGAAACTATGAGAAACCTGATATGTTTGGAGTGGAGAACCATGGAAAGAGGCTTGCCAAGAGGTAAGTCTTGCAAGGAAAAAAAAAAAAGGAAAGCTTTTGGGGCATTCTAAAGAATTTTGGCTGACTCCCAAGAAGCCGCTGGATCAGAGGAGAGATGAAGTCAGGTCTGCAGTATAAGAAGGTAATTTGGGCAACGATCTACATGATGGTAGAGAATGTAAGGGTTTCCCAGGTGGCTCAGTGGTAAAGACTCCATCTGCCAATGTAAGAGACACAGGTTTGATCCCTGGGTTGGAAAGATCCCCTGGAGATGGAAATGGCAACCTACTCCTGTATTTCTCTTTGGGCTCACAGTCCATGGGGTCGCAAAGAGTTGGACACAACTTGGCAGCTAAACAAAAACACAGAATGCAAGACTAAAGGCAGAACAGAAGAATACACCTGAGATATTTTCAATAATATGAAACTTATCTAGAAGTCTGAACTAGAGATCGTGACAGATTGGAAAGATACTTAGAAAACAATTCAGCAGGACTTTGCAGCTAAATGAACATGAGTCATTAACAATTTAAAGGAAAAAATGAACTATATTGAACTCCTTGGTAAATATAGACATCCTTCTCTGTGGAGAAGCATTTTCCTGAACAGTGGTGTATATAGATTAATCGTAATGGATTTCTTGCGAGCTATTTGCACAAGTCACCTGAAGAAGCAGGTTAGCAATAAAGCATACAGCAATTAAAAATGTAACAATGTAGTATAAAGCTTTGGCAAGAGAGTGTCTATATTTGTATAATTCAATTATGGATGGAATATTTAGAAATGCATATTTTTATTTAAAGAGCCATTTATTGATTCATTTAAATGAATTATTTATCACTTAATTTATCAACAAATTAGTTCAGCATTGATATAATAGGAAATAACTATAGAATAGGAGTTGGT
Organism: Capra hircus; assembly: GCF_001704415.2. Lineage (NCBI taxonomy): Eukaryota > Metazoa > Chordata > Mammalia > Artiodactyla > Bovidae > Capra > Capra hircus. The sequence goes on along the minus strand of NC_030828.1, from coordinate 11,282,488 downwards.
AAACAGCTATCTGTGGGGTGTACCCAATGACCATCCTTTCTCACCTCCTCTTGTCAGTTAAGTTTATGGAATAAAGTTTTATTGGAACCCATCTACATTCATTTATGTTGTCTATGGCTGTTTTCCTGCTACAATGGCAAGGTTGAGCAGTCAGTCAAGACAGAGACTGCATTGCCTAAAAAAATATCCTAAGTATTTAGTACCTTGTCCTTTATCAGTGAGTTTGCTGATGCCTGCAGTGGAATATCAGATTGCTCTTACCCTGCAGAGCATGAAAACAGGAAAGTCAAAAGGCAAAATATGTCATTTACTGGAAGACCAATGTGTTATTGTCCTACATCTTCTGCACTCTTGGGTGAAACTGGAGGAAAAAAAATGTTCAGAACACCTTGGTGGAACATTTGTTCATTCAGTCCATTCAGATGGGAGGTAAGCCATCCATGTGAGGCCAAGAACAGCAAGTGGAATATGGGGGTGACCTAGTGAAAGGGTCCCTGGAACCTGCAGGCATAACTAAGATCTGGACACCCCAAGGAGCAGCCACAGGAGGGCAGCAAAGTCACATGACATTCAAAATATCTACCTGAGAGCAGTAATCAATAGTATGGAGAGTAAAACACCGTTTGGCATTCAGTCTCATGGGCACCAAGCTCCCCAGTGGAAATTTCTTTTCCATAAATACATAATGCCCAATAGTCTCTGGTGGGTCCACATGAAGAAATATTCAGAAATAACATCTGCCCTGGGGAGAAGTCAAACACATAAAAAAGAAGAAAGAGCTTTGAATAGGAAGAAATGCCAAGTACGGATACTGAGAATTTTTTACTTTGTGGAGCAACATCGATACACATTCATTAAAAGAGCTAGTGTTCACATTTTGACTCTTTTGACAGGAAAACAAGATGGTTCTCATCACAGTTCATAACTCTTCCATGGAAAAATATAAATAATGTCTATTTGTTTCAATAATGAGAATTGAGTAATAGTATTTCTTTCTTTTTTTTTTCTATTTTTGTTCCTCTCAACATTTATTGATTTATTCTGTAGTGTCCTTGCGCCAAACAGTGCACTAAAGAAGTGGGAATATAACTTAAGAGGAAAAGGAGAGTGGAATTATTTTATAATTGTAAATTTATAACCACACCAAAAGTAAAAAAAGTCTCTGAAAAAAAGCATGAAATCATATTTTATGTTTTAAAATTATGTTTTAGTTTTTTCTTCCATTTCTTTGCCCTAATTTTAGCCATATATTAAGCCATTTCTCGAAGTGTAGACAAAAACATTCATAATCTTTGGATTATGACAGAAGTTCCTAGTTTTAATGCAGACAGATTTACCCCTATCTTTGGTTATGATTTATAAGTCTTGCTTAAGACATTCAAAACGTTGGTTTTAAGATTTTTAATAAATGTTTCACTAAAATTTTAAGTCATTAGAATATTAATATCTATATTACAGCTTAAAAAGGCATTTGTTGTCTGTGACTTGCCCACCATTGACCCTTCCCTGATTAACTCTTTTTACTGGTAGGTGTTTCTTGTTTGCAAGTAGTGCGTCTACAATAAATGTTTGCTGAAACAAGTATTTTCTTTATTCCTGATATTTTAAGGGAGAAGATAATAATTTTTTGCAACTTCCTAGTCAGGGTCAATTTTAACCAGATCTTTCCAACTGAAGAGAAATGATTAGCAGGTAAGTATGACATTTAAAAATGTAAACATTTTCCCTTTTGATTATTCCAATAGTTAATGCCTTAGACTTCAGGAGCTAGCAGGAATTTTAGTAAAAATACTTAGTTTAGTAAAATCATGGATTTGTGTGTTTGTGTGTATGTGCGCACGTGTACATAAGAGAGAGAGAATGTCTTAGCTTTGGGGTAGCCATAAAATGGTGTACACAGGTATTTACATCCGTGATTTGCTGACCATAATCCATGTAATCTCTAGGGGAAAAAAAAAAATTGTGAGAAAACAGCACATTGAAAAGCTAAATACCACTTCCCCCTTTCCTGCTTTATTTTCAATAATTGCTCCAGTATAGCATGACTTTCTCATGGTGAATCCTCTGAGACCTGCTTCCAGGATGTTTCGTCAGTCTGACGGGGGTGAAGGGACCCCGTCCTTCACTATTTAGGCATACTTTCCCACCAGCTCCCTGCGTGTAGGTTGCAAAGACTATTTGGCACCCAGGGAGGTGCAAGTGGGAAATCTCGGTTCCCCCAAATGAGTCACAAGTAAAAGGGTCCCTCAGCCTGAGCAAGCAGACGCGAGCCTCAGTAAACAAGAAGAAGATCTGGGGTTTTAGTGGAGCAGCCCCAGGGTTCTGATGAAAAAGATGAACAAAAGTCAGAAGACGAAGTGAGAAAAGACAGAGGAAAAGATAAGTATTTTTTTAGAAACATCTGCAAGCTTTGCACTCAGATCACCATATAAATGTTCCTTGAGCCCTTTTATATGGGAATGTGTATTAGAATAAAAGCTAAGGTTCTTGCTTTCGAGAAGTTTACAGTTTAAGTAAAAAAAGGTTCAGTGGCATTTCATTGCACAGTGATATGTGGCATTTGGACTTAAAAATTGTCCTGGGGCTCTAGACCAAAAAAAAAGATATAGCTATCACGAAAAAAAAAAAAAAAAAAGATTCTATTTTCTTAGCAGCTGGTCAGCATATAATATATATATTTACATTACAGATAAAGATGCAAGGTCTATGTTCCTATGTAGCTGGAAAAACAAAAACATGTCACTAAACACTGGAACACAAAAAGGACCTTATTTTAAAAGTCAATTAGGCCCTTAACTCAAAAGTTTCAGACAGTTATTTGTGTTGCTAAGGGAACAATTAATAATAGGCAAACATTTTTGAAAAATGAATTTCAGTAACATTTAGTTAAATTGAAAAGAAAACTCCTGTTGGTATTTTGATTGGGTTTAAATAGCAATTATTTAGTAGTATAGGGAGATTTGACAAATTTACAGTATTTCCCTCCTAGTCAAGGACAAACTATTTCCTCTCATTTATTCATGTCTTCTTTTGTTGTCCTTAAAAGAGGTGTAAAGTTTTCTTAGTAATATATATCTAAATCTATACCTATCATATATATGTCTATATTTTTCAATATCTATCTCTATATAAATTTCCAATAAGATTATGCACTTTTATTGTTGTCATTTTTACTTAAATCTATTTTTATCTGGTTATTTTTGTAAAGCTCAGAAAAATACATTTGAGAATTAGTAAGCAAGGAGATCCAACCAGTCCATTCTGAAGGAGATCAGCCCTGGGATTTCTTTGGAGGGACTGATGCTAAAGCTGAAACTCCAGTACTTTGGCCACCTCATGTGAAGAGTTGACTCATTGGAAAAGACTCTGATGCTGGGATGGATTGGGGGCAGGAGGAGAAGGGGACGACAGAGGATGAGATGGCTGGATGGCATCACGGACTCCATGGATGTGAGTCTGAGTGAACTCCAGGAGTTAGTGATGGACAGGGAAGCCTGGCTGGCTGCAATTCATGGGATCACAAAGAGTCGGACACTACTGAGCAACTGAACTGAACTGAACTGAAGATATTTCTGATATGAGACTAGTAGGAGCCTTGGCTAACCTAAGCATATAATAAAATATTTTATATAGGTTCAATAATTAAAGAGATTTTGTAGTAAGACTAAAGAATATACAGATCAAACAAATAGGGTTCAGAAATGGATCTAATTGTATAAGGGAATTTAGTAGTTTATAAAACTACCTTTTTAAATAAATGGGAGGAAATGCACTTATTCTTAAAAACAGTTCCTTCCTAAGCATTGCATATGAGCCAAAAAGGAAAAGATAAATAAATCTAAGCACATAAAATTTAGAAATTTTTGATGGCAAAATACCACAAGTAAGGTAAAAATACAAATAGCAAACTGAAAAAAAAAACTTATGACAGATGGAAAACTAATTTCATGAATATACTAGAAGGCAAAATATCAAATATAAAAATGAGCAAAAGATTCAAGGAGCAATCCTCAGGAAAATAAAAACAAATGACTAAGTAAAGGGAGAAAGGCCAACTATGTTCATTTTGGACAAATGAAAAATAAAACAAAATTACATGGCAGTTTTCTCTTGTAAGATTGTCAAAATTTTAAACTATTTATTTTGCTCATTGTTAATGAATGTATAGAAGGAAAATCACTTTACTCTTGAGAGTAAAAGTTGTGGTAAAATTTGGTTAATAACTTGGAAATATCCTTTAAAATTATGAATCCACGTGCTATTTGACACAGAAATTTCAATTATTCTACAGATATATTAACACAAGTGATGAATGAGTTATGTATATAAACATATTTATTGCAGTGCTCAGTCCCTCAGTCATGTCCGACTCTTTGCAGCCCCATGGACTGTAGCCTGCCAGGCTCCTCTGTCCATGGGATTTTCCAGGCAAGAATACTGGAATAGGTTGCCATTTTCTTCTCCAATATTTATTGCAGTACTATTTGAAAAACTTACTAAAGGTCATTTTGTACTTGTATATGAGGTCAGTTAAAGATATAATGATGTAAAACTATATTTTTATTAAAGCTTTATTAAGTAATTGTGTACATGTATTGATTTAGAATGGTGGCCAGGATATTGTGATCTGAACGTTCATTGTAAGGACTGATGCTGAAGCTGAAGCTCCAATACTCTAGCCGCCAGATGCAAAGAACTGACTCATTGGGAAAGACCCTGATGCTGGGAAAGATTGAAGGCAGGAGGAGAAGGGGACCACAGAGGATGAGATGGTTGGATGGCATCACCAACTGACATGAGTTTGAGCAAACTATGGGAGACAGTGAAGGACAGGGAAGCATGGCATGCTGCAGTCCATGAGGTCGCCAAGAGTCCGACACGACTGAGCGACTGAACTGAACTGAACTGAGGTATGGTATGCTCTATTTGTATTTAGAGACACATCAGTGTAGTCACCAAGGTCTAGGCATGGGATGGAGGGGATGATTACAGAAGGATAGCATGAGGGGAGTTTCTGGAGTGATGGAATTGTTCTGTATTCATCCTGATTGTGGTGGTGATTACACAAATCTACACATCCATGAAAATCTATAGAACCTGGAGTTACATCAGCAAAATTGCAGGTATGGAAACTAGACCCTCTTTCTCCCTTGGAAACACTAACTAAACAACTAAAAACAAACTAATTGTAGGAGCTCTAGAAGTCAAAGTCCTATAGTGACCAAGCCCAGTGGAAAAAAAGTTACGTTTAAAATGGTAGACAAATTCATGCATTTTGCCTCATCCTTGCTCCTTCCTCTCCCTGGCCTGATGTTGTAGAGGAGGAGACCGCATCCTAATATCCAGTTCCTTCTTCAAATCAGAGAGAACAGAGTGGACTGAATTTGTTCTAATCTGTTAGCAATCTTCAGGGATTGATCTCTGTTATCGCCTAACTTGATGCCAATAAGGCCAAAAGAAGCGCAAAAGCTATCAGAAGGAATGGGCATGGTTACATAAAAATGCAAAAACAAACAGCTACACATAAGACGATTAAAAATTAGAGATATCTGGAAGCCAGAGATTAGAGAAGGAGGAATTCAATAGAATAGCTAAAGCTTTAAGAAGAAGAAGAAGGAGAAAAAAGAGATTCTTAGGGAAATGAAAATAATTTAAAATAACCATGGAATTTGGGGAAAATTCAATTCACACAAGCCCAGGGAAGTCACCTACTTGGCAAAGGCTTCAGAAGACATGAAGTTTTCATCCTGAGCTGATCATTGAGGGTCTTCCACTCAGAGCCAGTATATAAAGATTGGAAGGAGTGGCTTTTTTTTTTTCTTTTTTGTAATGTGCAAAAGCGTTCATTTACCAACAAAGATCACAAGGCATAGGAAGAAACAGGAAAACATGACCCTTTCAAAGTATCAAAATATATCTCCAGAAACTGACCCTGAAAACACTCAGCCTGCAGAGTTAGCAGACAAACACTTTAAAACATATTTTAAATACGAACAAGGAGTGAAAAAATATCAGGAAAACAATATATGAACAAAAAAATCATCAAAGAGAGAGACCTCACGCAAAGAAAAAACTAAATTCTGGAGCTGAAAAATACAGTAACTGAATTGAAAAATTCACTAGAAAAGTTCAAGAGCACATTCAAACAAGTAGATAAAAAAGAATGATCAAACATAAAGAAATTTGAAATTATCAAGTCTGAGAGGCAGAAAAGAAAAAAAAACACAATGAAGAAAAGTGAATAAGCTTAAGGAATTTATGGGTCTCCATCAAGTGGACCAATATATGATCATGGGAGTTCCAGAAAGAGAAGAGAGAGAACAACAGGCTTATTTGAATAAATAATGGCCAAACATTTCCCAAACTTGATGAACAGCATGAATATGTATACACATGTAATAAGTTCAATGAAATCCAAGTACAAAGTTCAAAGAGACCCACATGGGACACACTGTAATCAAAAACAAAGACAAAAGGAGAATCTTCAAAGGGGTAAGAGAAAAGTAACTTGTTATAAGGTATCCTCAGTAGATTTTCAGAAGATTTCTCAGCAGAAAACTTGCAGACCAGAAAACAGTAAAAAAGAACTGAAAGGACAAAAAAATCAACTGAGATGGATACAATTCTTTAAAAAATATAAAAATAAACAATCATTATTGGTTGTAACTATGGACTAGGAAAATGGTCCTGGAATGATCTTGAGATTTTTTTTTTAATTGAACTTTAGTTGATTTACAAAGTTGTGTTAGTTTCTGGTGTTAAGCAAAGTGAATATATATATATATATATATATATATCCTTTACATATATATATACTTTAATATATATTATATTCTTTAATCCCAAGCTCCTAATTTACCCTTTACCCTCCTTTTCCTTTTGGATATATATATATATATATCTGTGTGTGTGTATCTATTTCTGTTTTGTGAATAAGTTCATTTCATCATTTTTTAGATTCCAGATATAAGTGGTATCATATATATTTGTCTATCTCTGTCTAGCTTACTTCACTTAGAATGATAATCTGTAGGCCCATCCATGTTGTTGCAATGACATTATTTTATTCCTTTCTAGGGCTGAAAGAGCAATATTGCATAGGAACCTGGAATGTTAGGTCCATGAATCAAGGCAAATTGGAAGTGGTCAAACAGGAGATGGCAAGAGTGAACGTCGACATTCTAGGAATCAGCGAACTAAAATGGACTGGAATGGGTGAATTTAACTCAGATGACCATTATATCTACTACTGTGGGCAGGAATCCCTCAGAAGAAATGGAGTAGCCATCATGGTCAACAAAAGAGTCCAAAATGCAGTACTTGGATGCAATCTCAAAAATGACAGAATGATCTCTGTTCTTTTCCAAGGCAAACCATTCAATATCATGGTAATCCAAGTCTATGCCCCAACCAGTAACACTGAAGAAGCTGAAGTTGAACAATTCTATGAAGACCTACAAGACCTTTTAGAACTAACACCCAAAAGAGATGTCCTTGTCATTATAGGGGACTGGAATGCAAAAGTAGGAAGTCAAGAAACACCTGGAGTAACAGGCAAATTTGGCCTTGGAGTACGGAATGAAGCAGGGCAAAGGCTAATAGAGTTTTGCCAAGAGAACATACTGGTTATAGCAAACACCCTCTTCCAACAACACAAGAGAAGACTCTACACATGGGCATCACCAGATGGTCAACACTGAAATCAGATTGATTATATTCTCTGCAGCCAAAGTTGGAGAAGCTCTATACAGTCAGCAAAAACAAGACCGGGAGCTGACTGTGGCTCAGATCGTGAACTCCTTATTGCCAAATTCAGACTTAAAGTGAGGAAAGTAGGAAAAACCACTAGACCATTCAGGTATGACCTAAATCAAATCCCTTATGATTATACAGTGGAAGTGAGAAATAGATTTAAGGGCCTAGATCTGATAGATAGAGTGCCTGATGAACTATGGAATGAGGTTCGTGACATTGTACAGGAGACAGGGATCAAGACCATCCCCATGGAAAAGAAATGCAAAAAAGCAAAACGGCTGTCTGGGGAGGCCTTACAAATAGCTGTGAAAAGAAGAGAAGTGAAAAGCAAAGGAGAAAAGGAAAGATATAAGCGTCTGAATGCAGAGTTCCAAAGAATAGCAAGGAGAGATAAGAAAGCCTTCCTTAGCTATCAGTGCAAAAAAAAATAGAGGAAAACAACAGAATGGGAAAGACAAGAGATCTCTTCAAGAAAATTAGAGATACCAAGGGAACATTTCATGCAAAGATGGGCTTGATAAAGGACAGAAATGGTCTGGACCTAAAAGAAGCAGAAGATATTAAGAAGAGGTGGCAAGAATACACGGAAGAACTGTACAAAAAAGATCTTCACGACCCAGATAATCAAGATGGTGTGATCACTAATCTAGAGCAAGACATCCTGGAATGTGAAGTCAAGTGGGCCTTGGAAAGCATCACTATGAGCAAAGCTAGTGGAGGTTCTGGAATTCCAGTGGAGCTATTTCAAATCCTAAAAGATGAGGCTGTGAAAGTGCTGCACTCAATATGCCAGCAAATTTGGAAAACTCAGCAACGGCCACAGGACTGGAAAAGTCAGTTTTCATTCCAATCCCAAAGAAAGGCAATGCCAAAAAATGCTCAAACTACCGCACAATTGCACTCATCTCACATGCTAGTAAAGGAATGCTCAAAATTCCCCAAGCCAGGCTTCAGCAATATGTGAACCATGAAGTTCCAGATGTTCAACCTGATTTTAGAAAAGGCAGAGGAACCAGAGATCAAATTGTCAACATCCGCTGGATCATCAACAAAACAAGAGAGTTCCAGAAAAACACCTATTTCTACTTTATTGACTATGCCAAAACTTTTACTGAGTGGATCACAATAAACTGTGGAAAATTCTTCAACAGATGGGAATTCCAGACCACCTGACCTGCGTCTTGAGAAGCCTATATGCAGGTCAGGAAGCAACAGTTAGAACTGGACATGGAACAACAGACTGGTTCCAAATACGAAAAGGAATACATCAAGGCTGTATATTGTCACCCTGCTTATTTAACTTCTATGCAGAGTACATCATGAGAAACGCTGGGCTGGAAGAAGCACAAGCTACAATCAAGATTGCCAGGAGAAATATCAGTAACCTCAGATGCAGATGACACCATTCTTATGGCAGAAAGTGAAGAGAAACTGAAAAGCCTTTTGTTGAGAGTGAAAAATTTGCCTTGAAGCTCAACATTCAGAAAACTAAGATCACGGCATCCAGTCCCATCACTTCATGGGAAATAGATGGGAAAACAGTGGAAACAGTGGCTGACTTTATTTTCTGGGGCTCCAAAATCACTGCAGATAGTGATTGCAGCCATGAAATTAAAAGACACATACTCCTTGGGAGGAAAGTTATGACTAATCTAGATAGCATATTAAAAAGCAGAGAGAAATGCAAATCAAAACCAGTGAGGTACCATTTCACAACAGTCAGAATGGCTATGATCCAAAAGTCCACAAGCAATAAATGCTGGAGAGGGTGTGGAAAAAAGGGAACCCTCTTACAGTGTTGGTGGGAATGCAAACTAGTACAGCCACTATGGAGAACAGTGTGGAGATTCCTTAAAAACTTGCAAATAGAACTGCCTTATGACCCAGCAATCCCACTGCTGGGCATACACACCGAGGAAACCAGAATTGAAAGAGACACGTATACCCCAATGTTCATCGCAGCACTGTTTATAATAGCCAGGACACGGAAGCAACCTAGATGTCTATCAGCAGATGAATGGATAAGAAAGCTGTGGTACATATACACAATGGAGTATTACTCAGCCAGTAAAAAGAATACATTTGAATCAGTTCTAATGAGGTGAATGAAACTGGAGCCCATTATACAGAGTGAAGTAAGCCAGAAAGAAAAACACCAATACAGTATACTAATGCATATATATGGAATTTAGAAAGATGGTAATGATAGCCCTGTATGCACGACAGCAAAAGAGACACAGATGTATAGAACAGTCTTTTGGACTCTGAGGGAGAAGGAGAGGGTGGGATGATTTGGGAGAACGGCATTGAAACATGTATAATATCATATAAGAAATGAATTGCCAGTCTAGGTTCAATGCAGGGTGCAGGATGCTTGAGGCTAGTGCACTGGGATGACCCGGAGGGATGGTGTAGTGGGGGGGGGGAGGTAGGAGGGGGGTTCGGGATTGGGAACATGTGTACGCCCGTAGCGGATTCATGTTGATGTGTGGCAAAACTAATACAGTATTGTAAAGTAAAAATAAATAAATAAATAAATAAAATATGTATATAATTTTTAAAAAATTTTAAAAAAGGCAGAGACATTACTTTGCCGACCAAGGTCCGTCTAGTCAAAGCTATGGTTTTTCCATTGGTCGTGTATGAATGTGAGAGTTGGACCATAAAACTGAGCACCGAAGAGCTGATGCTTTTGAACTGTGATGTTGGAGAAGACTCTTGAGAGTCCCTAGGACTGCAAGGAGATCCAACCAGTCAATCATAAAGGAAATCAGTCCTGAATATTCATTGGAAGGACTGATGCTGAAGCTGAAACTCCAATACTTTGGCCACCTCATGCGAAGAGTTGACTCATTGGAAAAGACTCTGATGCTGGGAGGGATTGGGGGCAGGAGGAGAAGGGGATGACAGAGGATGAGATGGCGGGATGGCATCACCGACTCAATGGACGTGAGTCTGAGTGAACTCCGGGAGACGGTGATGGACAGGGAGGCCTGGCGTGCTGCGAGTCATGGGGTCGCAGAGTTGGACATGAATGAGCGACTGAACTGAACTGAACTGAATGTTCCATGGTACATGCATATCACACCTTCTTTTTCCATTCATCTGTTGACGGACACTGAGGATGCTTTCGTGTCCTGATTATTCTAAATAGAGCTGCATGTGAACATGGGGAAGCGCATCTCTTTTCTCCTGTCTCTGGACGTGTATCTAGTGTAGGTATGTACCTGGTGTATGTAGGATATGTATCCTAGTGCATCTAGGATCACGTGCTCTCTCTGTTTTAGTGTTTCTTTCTTTTATTTTTTACTGGAACCTCCGTACTGTTTCCACAGTGGCTCCACCAATTGGTTTCGGGGCTTGTTACTGTTCATTATTAATTCTGTTTCTTTATTCTTAAAATCATGAGTATATTTTCTTTCAGAGTGTAAAAATTACTGATTAAAATACCCTTCTCTCACTCAAAAAAATGTGGTATCTATCCTAGCAATATATCTTATTCTTATTTGCCCTGGGCTCAAAAGGAGCTCAATTTTAAGTCTGTTAAAAGAGGCTACTTCACAAATGGTTCCCTTCCTAGCACTTAGGAAAACATTTTTTTTTCCTCCTGAAGAGTTTAGAGTCAAAGTAATGTTTGTCTTGGCAAATGAATGGGATGTATGTGATGTGGGGTGTGTGTGTGTGTGTGTGTTTGTGTGCGTGTGCTTGTGCGTGCTCACAGTCACACTTGCATAAATCTATGGGAACCAACAATTACCAACTAAATTAGAATATCAAAGAGGTGTGTCTGCCACGGACCTTAGTGACAACACTTCAGCGAGGACAGGATACAAACTGCTAATTTCAGTTTCTTATGCAAGACTTAAAATAAATCCCCCAGCATCCTTATTCTCCATGCCACTGAGTTTTACCCACAGTCTGTTCTGTTACAACTCCCAAGGCAGTGTTTGAGACTAAAAAAAGTCACACTTGGGTAGAGATCTAGGTGGGAAAATGTAAGAGATCTCGAGGTGAGGTCAGCTCCTGATGGATGGGGTGCCATGAAAAACAAATGGAGGCTGGCATCGCAGAATGTGTCACAGACATTCCCCAGGTCAATCTGTTTAGAGATGCATTTACAACAAAACTTGCTAATAGTGTAGCAGTTTGAGTTCTGGTGCACAGCCTATGGTGAAGATGTAAGAAGGGCTTGGCTTTTAGCAACACCATTTGGAAAGCATTGCTGATTTTCTTCTGCATGGGCAGATGAGACATTGACGACTTGGCCAAGTTTGATAAGAAAAACAATTGTGTTCACTTGAAAAAAGGGCCTCATTATGGCCTGGGATAGTAGGACACATATTCTCTGTTAAACTTTTGCTGGTTCACCTGCTGGACTGCTGAATCACTCTTCCCTGCTCCTCCCATCAAACAAGGCAGACCCAAGTCCTAGAGGAAACACAGCTGCCTGGACAGCCCACTGCCGTGGTCTCCACCAACAGTGGGTCAGGGGTGAGACCTGTAACTTCTTATTTTTCTTAAAGCTTTGTTCTTTCCTGCTTTTCCTCCATATTACATCTGAAAGGAGCTGGGATTTATCAGGAAAGCTTTTTGTTTTGTTGTACACATGCCATGTGGGTCTTGTTCTCTTTACTTTTTAAAATTTTTTTACAAGTGAAAGGGACTTTGTTTTTTTTATTGAGTATAATTACTTTACAATGTTGTGTTAGTTTCTGCTGTACAATGATGTGAATCAGCTACAGTATACATATTATACCCCTTCCCTCTTGGACTTCCCTCCCAGCCTTCCGCATCCTCTACCCACCTAGGTCACCACAGAGCACTAAGCTGAGCTCCCTGTGCTTTCTAGCTGTTTCCCACCAGCTATTCGTTTTACACATGGTAGAGTGTATGTGTCAATCCACCTCCCAATTTGTCCAACCCTCCCCTTTCCCTCGTGCTAAGTCAGAAAGAGAAAAACAAACATTGTATATTAATGCACACAAGTGGAATCTAGAAAAATGGTACAGATGAAGCTATTCCCAGGGCAGCAATAGAGACTCAGACATAGGGTCTTGTTCTCTTCCATCAAGAGGGGGGGTATTGCTCTCGTTTCTATCTTTGCAATAAGGAAATTAATTTTTCCTCAGTATTAAATGCAGAGTTAAATGTTCACTGCATGGTCACAGAAAGGGGGCATCCTTGAGGCCTAGAGAGCAATGTTTGAAACTGAACATTGGTGTGTGGTGTACAACTGATATTAGTGTACAGCTCTGTGTTTGCTTGTCATTCTTTTTTGGGTCATTGTTGGGGATTTGCCTTTCCCCTGACTGTTCACCACCTGATTCCACATGCACTTTTATGTCAGGTGTGGGCTCTTGAATGAGTTCAGACACTCCAGGTACTATACTCCTCTGAACATAGTATTAAGATTTTATATGGTCAGTTTTATTGATTCAACCCACATAAAGAACACTTACTATGCATCAGGAACTGTTGTAAGCATTTTTATAAATACTCACTGATTTAATATTAAAAATAGCAGAAAGTAGACTCCAACTCAGACAGCACAGGAGTTTTTAGTGAAAGGTTTACCTTAAGGGGATGAAAGGAAATTGTGTTAGCAGAGCAGAGTGAGATTTGGGGCTTGGAGATGGGTCCCTCTTTGAAAGCTGCATTGCTGGAGGGATTCAGCCAGCACCACAGCTGTGACCCAGGAGGAGGAAACAAGGAAGAAAGATGACAATGTCCATCTCCTCTTGCCCTCCAGACTTCTCCCAGGGTCTCCCGTTGCTCCAGCCCAACTGGAAAGCTGGTGGTCAGGTAGCCAGGATTATGCAGTCCAGCAGAGTCAGAGCACAACACTGGGACAGGGCAGAAAATGAATTTGGGGCAAATGGCAAAAAAAAAAAAAAAAAAAAGCCAACACACACCTCAAGTCATTTCAGATACTAGGCAGACAACAAATAACCAAATCATAAGATAAATACCAATTTAAAATTGTTTATCCCTAATTTTATAAATACACGTTTCCTCCTTGACCCTTACAAATTAACTACTGAAGCCATTATGGTCTGTAAATGTCTTTAGTTGTAGCCATGAGAATTCAACTAGAGTACTGGACGACAGAGGGCAAGATGGTTGGATGGCATCACCGACTCAAAGGACGTGAGTCTGAGCAAGCTCTGGGAGATGGTGAAGGACAGGGAAGCCTGGCGTGCTGCAGCCCATGGGGTCTCAGAGTTGGACATGACTGAGTGACTGAACAACAACCCCAAGCTGCTAGAAAGGAGGTTAGGCTTTCAGCAGACTGGGCAATGATGGTCCACTCACCATTTCCCTGTGCCAGATGATTCGAGGGTTAATCTCTCACCCCCCTCACACTAAGCCAGCCTGTGATACTGACACTTAAGAAACACAGGGCTGTTTACATTTTGGTGGAGAGCTCATACTATCAATTTGCACATTAGTGAGCCCAGCCATTGCTCTCTTCTGCTGGGATCTATTGAGTGGCAGCTGGAGAGATATCTGCAGCTCAAAAAAAAAAAAAAAAAAAAAGAGAGAGAGAGAGAGAGAAAGGAAGAAAGAAAACTTAGCTGTCTGATGAAATGTTTTAAATGCATAGGGTTCACCTTGGGGTTGGCTGCTGTTCAGATTTTATCCATTAATAACACAGAGGGCTGCCTCTGTACTCTCCAGGGCTGATAGGAAACTAGTACTACGTACAGGTCCTTGGTTTGCCTGAGGGAGTATATTCCAAACGCAGGCTGTGGGTTCCTGTGTACACACATGTATACGCACGTGGGCCTGTTGAGTTCCCACGCACGTAAGGGTGCTTCTTGGAATTTTATTTCATTAAACGACACATGAGAGGATTTTTTCCATTATACAATATTTTCTTCTGATAGAACCATGTTTAGGAAAGAAGTGTGTGTGTCAATGTGAATGGCTGACACGTAGAGCTCCATTAGCATCTTCACTCATTTCCAGTTAATTTTGTTTTTTAAATTAAGGTTGAATTTTATTGTTTGTAAATTATACCTCAATGGCTTGCCAGGTGGCTCAGTGGTAAAGAATTTACCTGCCAATTCAGGAGATGTGGGTTAGATCCCTGGATTGTGAAGATCCCCTGGAGAAGGAAACGGCAACCCACCCCACTATTGTTGCCTGGAGAATCCCATGGGCAGAGGAGCCTGGTGGGCTGCAGTCCACGGGGTTGCAAAAAGACATGACTGAACAGGCACACATGCATCAAATCTAACAAAAAAACAGTGAAGTAGAAAGATACTTTTATGTATAAATATATATAGTGTACACCCTAAAATGATTGTTTCTCTGGATAATGGGATTATGCATGATATTTGTCTTCTTTGTATGCTTTTATGTATTTTCCAACCTTCCTACTTTTATAAATCAGAAAAGTTTTTGTCCATTTTTTATCATAAACTTTTTATTTTGTATTGGAGTTTAGCCAATTAGCAATGTTTTGATAGTTTCAGGTGGACAGCAAAGGAACTCAGCCATACATATAGATGTATCCATTTTTTCCCAAAACTCCCCTCCCATCCAGGGCGCCACACTGGAAATATAAGTGGAAGAAAAGCTCTGAAACTGTGATCCCGTTTCAGTGTTTGCCCTGCTAGACCTTATGCTGCCATTTGAAGCTAAAGGAGAATTGGAATTGCTACAAGAAAGTGGTATAAATGCATCACTCTGAGTTACTGGATAGCATTTGTGTTCTTACCAAAGTGCTATATTTATTCTCTCTTACTTTTTCTTTGAGACACTTTAAGAAAAAAAGATACTTAAATAAGAGTCACGGTTAAGTTTCTGCGGTGAGTCACGATTAGGTTAGCTTTCAGATGCAACTTGTGAAGAATTTGGCATCATTTGACTAAGAAAGGATTCTATGCACAATTCCTTGGACATTGATGATGGTGTTGTCTGAAATGCGTTGTGTTGTTTTCTCTCTTTTAGTGTAAACCAAATCAGTATTTGCTATGGAAAAAGTTATTTAAGTGTTATTTAAAAAGACGAGTCTTTAATGTACAAAGCATGTAAAAGATGGGGAATGAAGGGGAAGATGATCACTGAATTATTTACTGAAAAGTTTGGTTAGGCACTTACCATTTAAACCAAGAAAAGAATGGCTTTAGCCCTTGGCAAGTAAGTGAGAGGTGATTTACAAAATTTTCTTTACCTCTAAAAGTCAGTTGCTTCAAGTTAATGAAAACATTTTCAACTAAGTCATTTTAAAGTTGATATTTATCTGAGCAACTCCATTAGGTCTCACAGTGTCCAGGGCTAAAGTTAAGCAAAGGAGTGTCCCTACTTCCAGTCCTAGAAATGAAATTGATCATCTCAGAGAAAACAATTATCAACTTTGGGTTATCTGTGTTAGACTGAGCATTCTATCTCATACTATCTACTCTGAAAGATCAATCTCAAGCTGAACTGCCCCATTTTTTTAGCAAGGAGAGTTCCTTGAATTAGCACGGACTGGAAAGAATTGAATCTACAGTCAAAACTGCTGTTGAATCAAGACTTAATACTACTGACTCACTAATTAAGTAAACCCTAAAAAAACCAAAAATGCTAAAAGACCATGATGCTTTAGAAATGTTTCTACACATATGGCGTGTTTATTTTTAGAGGCTTCTTGTGTTTTTTTCCTTTTAGCTTGCCATAGAAGTGACATTAAATTCCTGGCTTTGACACTAACTGTGTGACCTTGGGCAAAACACTTAGCCTTTTTAAGTATCAGGTTTTTAAATCTGTATAGTGGAGATAGAAAACACTTCACAGTGGCTATGTGAGGATCAAGAGAGCTAAACTATATTTATTCTTTTTTAAAAGCTTTTGGTAAAATGTCATAGAGAATATGTTTATGGTGTGAAAGAAAATGACCACAGTAAGAAGGAAATAGACTGAGGGCAAAATTCTATTTCTCAAGCCAGTCTTCTTGCTATTTAATTATTAATTTCTACCATCCGAAAGGTCATGGAAGGCATAACTGTAACAAAAATATCATTAGAATCATGATATAAGGACAGGAGCCAAGCGGTGAAATGATGAAAATTCCCCTTAAATCAAAGCCATTCAGAGTTATGGGCGGCCGAAGACAATGACAGCAGCAGGGCTACGAGCCTCCTCATTACAGCCCCAAACAAGCCAGAACAACAGGGAGAAAGTGGTGTCTACGTGGAAATTCCACACTCAGCATCCCTTGAAGAGAGTCAATGCCTAACTGAAAAACCCCTGAGATTAAAAAAAAAAAAAAAGGAAAAGCAACCAATCCTAGCGTAAAAATCTCTCACACTCCCACAGCACCATCCCAAATGCATGGCTGCCTGGAGAGGCCCCCGTTGTTTTTCAAGGTATCAAGAAAAACTGTGGAGAAATGCAACAGAAATACAGAAGCTAGTGAAGGGGACCAAGTTTATTCTCAAACTGCCTCAATCTCAGTCTGGAGTATACACGTGGACCTAAGTATGGATTGTAGGGGAGGTTTCTCAGGATATAAGTTACAGTGCAGGCTGAATTTAACAAGGCAGTGTAATCTGAAGGGATAGATGTGATTGAAAGGGATAGTTTTTAAAATGCACAGATTGTACAACAGAAAAAAGATGAGAGAGAGAGAAAGAGAGAGAAAGCACTATTTGCACAGGGCATCGAAGAAAAAGGGGCTTCCTACTGGCTCAGATAGTAAAGAATTTGTCCGCAATGTGGGAGACCTGGGTTTGATCCCTGGGTTGGGAAGATCCCTTGGAGAAGGGAATGGCTACCACTCTCGTATTCTTGCCTGGAGAATTCCATGGACAGAGGAGCTTGTCAGTTGCAGAGTCAGACACAACTGAATGACTAACACTTTCACTGTGTTTTTCTTTCATTGAAGGAAAAACTGGAAAATTCTCAGAAGAAAAATTTGAGACACATACATTTCCCCACCCCTACTAGCACCACACATACCCCTTCAAAACAAATTCAGAAACAAATGTGTTGAAAAAACTAGCCAAAACATCTGCACTTTGATAGACAAGGATTCTTTCAACTAGAAAGCATGTAAAACATCTCATACTATAAAATTAAACAAATGGAAAGTCAAATCCATTCAGAGTTACTGTAGAAAATCAAGAAAAGAATCTCATATATATTAAATGAGCAAATGTCCCTCTGCAGTGGGGTGGGGGGCGGGGGGCGGGGGGGGGGGGTGGAGGGCGGGAGGGGCTGGGAAACTGTGAAAGAGAAGAAAGCTATAAGTTAATATTTCAAACAGAATTAAATATACTCAATAATGTACAGAAAGGCAACATGCACCAGAGAATTCAAAAATAAAACCCAAAGGGACAAAAAATTAGGACGACATGAAAATAAAGTTGACAATTCAGGAGAGAAATCAACACAAAGACACAACTGACTCACAAATAAAGTGACGCATTGTAAGATGCCCAAGGAAACATAGACTTCAATGACAACTTAATAAGAGTCAGTGAAGAAGGACAGAACAATGAAAGGATCAAAGAGAAAAGAGCTGAAATGGGAGAAAAGCACAGAAAGAATAATATTTATTTTGTCAGTCTCTAAAGAACAGGGAAAAACCACAAAATAATGGAAGAGAACTAATATTTAACACTGTAACACAAAAATATATTTGAAACAATGTCAATGTATGTCCTACATGTCAATGTGTGGCAAAACCAATTCAGCACTGTGAACTAAAATAATGTAAAAATAAAAATTAAAAATAAAAACAATGATCAGAGGAAAATTCACAATATTAAAACAATTCATTAGAAAAATAAAAGACTGAAAATAAATTAATTAAATTCTCAGTTCAAAAACTAGAACAAGATAAAAATATATAGAAGAAAGGAAATAATAAAAGTAAAGAAATCAATAACAAATAGAAAAGCAATAGATTTAATTAATTAATCTACATTCTGGTTTTATTAAAAAAATTAACAACATAGACAAATCATTAAGTTTATCACCAGAAAAGGGAGCTACAAAATAAGGAATAACAGCAAGAAAATAACCGCTGGAACAGAATAAAACTTAAAAATCATGAGACTACCTATTCTATACAAATAACTACAGACAGAGGTTTGATCACTAGGTCAGGAAGATCTCCTGGAGAAAGGAAGGGCTACCCACTCCAGTATTCTTCCTATGGACTGAGGAACTGGCGGGCTATAATCCCACCGGTTGGCGGGGGGGGGGGGGGGTCACAAAGAGTTGGACATGATTGAGCAACTAAGCATGATGAAAATATAGAAAAAAATCATTTCTTAAGGAAATACATTTGACTGAAATTGGCCCCATTGCAAACAGAAAACTTAAGAAGACCAAATTCCAGTGAAAGAGGGGCGAAAGCTATTAAGGAAACGTGCCGCACAAAGCACTAGGCCCAGATAGCTTCATAGGCCTTTCCAGTGTATCTTCAAAGACCAGAGAGTAACTCATTAAATTATTTCAGAACACTGAAAAGGAAGGAAAACTTCCTAAATTTTTTTCTGCAGCAAGTCTAACACAGATATCTAGACCCCATAAATACAGCACAAAATAGAAAACCAAGATCTGTATTTTCCATATATCAAAGCAAAAACATGCATTAAATATTGACACACAGAATACAGTGCTACATTAAGAAACTAATACATCCTGATCAAACGAAATCTACTCTAGGGACTGGTCAGCTCTCCCACCAGCTCCTTGATTACATATGATGCTCTTCATGCTACTTGCTGGGTCTCCCTGCTTGCCTCTCACTTCACACTTGTCTACATTAGTTTTCAGTCTCTCTGGCCATGAGTCCCTCTTGAGGGTGACATCGTTTACTGGTCCTCACAGGGAAAAAAATTGGGTAATTAGAGTGTTTTGAGTGAGAGCCAGGTTGAAGTGGACTCAATTTGATATTTCACTCTCAGAATGGAAATTAAAATGAAATTCCAAATTGCATTTGAAACAGTTCCGTCTGCAGAGCTGCAAAATCTTGAGTGCTCTGGAATGATTGGTTAATATGATCATTTCACATTGTATATTCAGAACTGAGAATTTGATGTGGAGATGGACAAATGCTTCAGACAACACTCTGGAAAAATTCCTATGGCAGTTATTTTCCTCACACTCTATTGTGAAAGCCTTCACTCCTCCTAACTACTATTTCTCAGAAATAATTTCTGATGTTATTTTAGAAAGGGCTTTCTTGGTGGCTCAGATGGTAAAGAATCTGCCTGTGAGGCAGAAGACTTGGGTTTGATCCCTGGGGCAGGTAGATACTCTGGAGAAGAGAATGGCTACTCACTCCAGTATTTTTGTGTAGAGAATCCTAGGGACAGAGGAGCCTGGTGGGCTACAGTCCTTGGGTTGCACAGAGTCATACACAGTTGAGCAACTGACACAGTAGAAAGATGCATCCTAGATGATTTAAACATAAAATGACTTTTTATTAGTTAATAGTGAGTTCTTTTATACCATTTTTCTGATAATCATGTTGAATTTAATTGGCTTGTTTCCCTTGATTAAATTATTTTCAAACTTATATTTTAATCGTCCTATTTTTCCCTACATTTCAAAATGGTGTTAAATTATATAACAATAATGATATAATATACATTATCATTATTTTTTAACAAAAAAGAACATACTTTAAATTTATAATTCTTCTTTAGGTTTCTTAGTTTTCCACTGAGAAGATAACATTTGATTAAAAGGCCCAGATTTTGTGATGGGATGATTTCCAGGAGAGGAGCAAAAATGTTCCTCTTTATTTATAGCAGGTCTGAAGTGAGAAATTTCTTTGAGAATTTCTTGCCAGGAAAATCTTTGTTTCCCTAAGGAATCCAGTGTGCTTTTTCTTCATGCTTATGGTGAGAGCTATGTAAATTACGGCGTCACACATTTTCCCCTCTTTCCTGAGAAAATCAGACTCTTGCTTGATATTTATTTATGGCAAAAAATATTAGTTCCTAGGGAGGGAATAGTTCTTTCTCTTTATTTACTCTCTCATTTTACTTATACCACTTTATTGAATATATGTTTTACTATACATTGTCTCATATTTTTTGGAACTACACTGAAGACATTAAGAAATTATATTTGAAATAAAGATAC
The DNA here is from genome assembly GCF_001704415.2 of Capra hircus. Classification (NCBI taxonomy): domain Eukaryota; kingdom Metazoa; phylum Chordata; class Mammalia; order Artiodactyla; family Bovidae; genus Capra; species Capra hircus. The sequence continues at coordinate 11,261,641 of NC_030828.1, read as the reverse complement.
TAATATTCAACTGTCCCTTAGAGTTTGCAAAGTACAGGAGAATACTTTTTGTCACATTCGTCTATTCTTTTTCTATATCTTGTACAGTTTTACAGACTTTAATGCATGTGTTTTAGACTTAATATGAGCTGGAAAAGCAGTATCTTCCTCAATCATGAGCTCACACTTGGAGTAGGAGGAAGACAATGAGGTGGTAAGACTTTAAAAAGAATGAGCATCCAGGACCACAGAAGAAGTGACCTTGAAGGAATAGTTTCCACTTTCTCTTTAAAAACTTTAACAAGGTGTTGGCAATACCAGTTGTGGAGACCCCAGGGTCTTCTGAGACCCTAAGATCATCTTTTGAAATAGCCTACATAACAAATAGTTCCACATCTTTGATTGTAGAAATCATGTACTATTGTTTACAATGTGTGGCGAGTACCACAGAGTCTGTGCAGCCAGAGGAGATATGATGCCAGTGGGTATGGCTGTGTGACCTACAGTGGGAAGAAACAAGCGGACTTCGCGAGTGCTCCAGTTAATTCTCCATCTGTGATGAACAGAGAGACCCAGGGTACCAGTGCAGGCACGGGAGTTTGGAGCGTGAGACAACTTCTCTTCCTTTGAAATATTAAAAAGAGCAACCAGTATCCTTAGGAGCATCTACTGGGTGTGGAATGTTCAGAAACATGGAGGGGGTAGTGGGAATTGGAATATTCTTGACTGTTATCACTAAAATCTTTGTCTCATGTGTATCCTGAGCAATAAATGCAACAAATGCTTGGACTACTAAATGAAATTGGAAGACAATTAATTGTTCCTTAGAAGGAAAGCTGTGACAAACCTAGACAGTGTATTAACAAGCACATACATTACTTTGCCAACAAAGGTTGTATAGTCAAAATTATGGTCTTTCCAGTAATCATGTGTGGATAGGAGAGTTGGATCATAAAGAAGGCAGAGCACTGAAGAAGATGCTTTCGAATTGTGGTGCTGAAAAAGACTCTTGAGAGTCCCTTGGACAGCAAGGCGATCAAACCAGTTAATCCTAAAAGAAACCAACCCTGAATATTCATTGAAAGGATGGATGCTGGAGCTGAAACTCCAATACTTTGGCCACCTGATGTGAAGAGCTGACTCACTGGAAAAGACCCTGATGCTGGGAAAGATTGAAGGCCAAAGGAGAAGGGGGCAGCAGAGGATGAGATTGCATCACTGACTCAATGGACATGAGGTTGAGCAAATGCCAGGAGAAGTGCAGGACAGCAGACCTGGCATGCTGCAGTCCATGGGGCTGCAAAGAGTCAGACACGACTTAGCAGCTGAACCACAACACGCTGAGTGGGAAGGGCCAAAGATAAAAGAAAACACAGGGGGACATTATCACTGATCAATCTTTTAAGACTCCTTATCACAAAGCTAGTTGAGCAGAAGATATCACTGGTCATTTTTGTAAGAACCAATGTATCTTTATAAGACCAGATCTAAAAATCTTTGATGATATTAGTCAAGAGTATTTCAGAAGTTTGTTTGTTTTCTGGTGATTTTTAATACATTGCATTTTTTAGCACCTACTAGATCCCTGGAACTCTCCTACATGCTAGGACTCACAAACAACAGAAATAGTGTTTTCACTCTCTGGAAAAAAAGAGAGTGACTCTCTCTTATTTGACTCCCTCTTCCATAGGCAAGTCAGATAATTATACAAAATCATTGTTTGCTTATGTGAAAATTATTAAAAAGGAAATGCTTTTATAGTGAAGTCACTCAGTCGTGTCCGACTCTTTGAGACCCCATGAACAGTAGCCTGCCAGGCTCCTCCATCCATGGGATTTTCCAGGCAAGAATACTGGAGTGGGTTGCCACTCCCTTCTCCAAGGGATCTTCCTGACCCAGGGATTGGACCCGGGTCTCCCACATTGCAGGCAGATGCTTTTTATATGGAATTAAAAACTTTTAAAATATAATATTGCAAAATCATTGTCAAATGATACCTTGAAACTAAATATTAGCTTCATTAAAATCAAAAGGGAAAAGTTTTACTTTGAATATCACCATTGCACATCAGAAATCATAGGGACATCGTGGTTTCTATTCCTCATCCTTTAAAACTTGCAAGGTCAATGAGACATCAATGAAGAAAACATTATTCTATCAGTTTATCTCTTTCCACATAAAAATTGCTCACAGACACATGCACATAGACATAGGCATGCTTAAACGGTCTTCATTTTATTTCAGAATTCTAACCCACTAGGATGCATTGTCAGGGAGTTCTCTTTATCAGTTTTCCATGGGCTTCCTAAGAGGAAGAGAGCTGGCCCCTAGCACTGAGGCTCCAAGCCCGGGTGTGATATTCAGTACCCCAGCCAAGAGGAGGGCCTGGGTGTGCCTGTACACTCGTCCTGAAGGTATGTGGGTTCCATCATGGAATCCTGCCTGATGGTCAGAGGGGAACTCCTGAATGGATACTGAGAGCCTTAACTTTTCACCCAGCTTTTGGTCCAAGTTCTCCTAGAGTGAGGCTGAAGCCCAGGGTCCAAAGACCACCAGAAACACACAATGTTCATTTATGAACTTGTCACGGCTAAAAAGAAACTGGAGAAAACCATGTGGGTTTTCAGGAAAATAGAGTTGGGAAAAACTTGTGATAGAAGATAGGCACTTTGAGGAAGATTTAAGAAAGCTGGAACCTTTTCTGGATTATGCGCTGTCAGGAAGAGGGGGCAGTTTAGCGACTGGGCATACTAATTCGTATCCAGAGGATCATAAAGGGAGGTGTTGTTGTTGCTAAATAGGCAGTACTACTATACTACTACTACTACTACTACTACTAAGTCGCCTCAGTCGTGTCCGACTCTGTGCGACCCCATAGATGGCAGCCCACCAGGCTCCCCCGTCCCTGGGATTCTCCAGGCAAGAACACTGGAGTGGGTTACCATTGCCTTCTCCAATGCATGGAAGTGAAAATGAAAGTGAAGTCGCTCAGTAGTGTCCAACCCTCAGCAACCCCATGGACTGCAGCCTTCCAAGCTCCTCTGTCCATGGCATTTTCCAGGCAAGAGTACTGGAGTGGGGTGCCATTGCCTTCTCCAAAATAGGCCGTAGGGAGGGAATACTGGGTCATTTTTGTGGAGGTGCAGAGGTCTCTTTATGTCTTCGTTGAGACGCAATTACAGAGCGGTCTTGTGTTTGTCTTCTGTTATCACGGTCAAGGACTCTGATTGTTGCTATTCTGTGAGGTTGTTTATGTTAAGTGGGCAACACCAGTCTAGCTAGTGGTTGCCAGCAGCTAACTGTTAGAAGTCTCAATAAGCAACCCAGAGAGTGAGTTTAACTTCAAAGCACTGTCAGATTCAGAACATTCAAAGAATGAACAAGGCTACTGTTTGGCCATCTTGTGTTCGTACAGGCAAGCAGGGAGGTTTCCCTTAGTTATTCTGATGGACATACAACTAATGATGGCATCCAGTAGGGCACTGGATGTACCTCATTCATTAATTCAAACATTTTTGTCAAACTTCCTGATGAAATTGGTGATGTCAAGGTAGTAAACCTCAGGAGCAATGGTAAACAAAAGCAGTGGTTACAGAGACCTAAAGTCAGAAGACTTCTTTGGAAACACTAGATTAAAAAGTTAGAGATACCAAGAAAACATTTCATGCAAAGATGGGCACAATAAAGGACAGACGTGGTATGGACCTAACAGAAGCAGAAGATATTAAGAAGAGGTAGCAAGAATGCACAGAATTATACAAAAAAGATCTTCATGACCCAGATAACCATGACAGTGTGATCACTCACCTAGAGCCAGACATCCTGGAATGCAAAGCCAAGTGGGCCTTAGGAAGCATCACTATGAACAAAGCTAGTGGAGGTGATGGAATTCCAGTTGAGCTATTTCAAATCTTAAAAGATGATGCTGTGAAAGTGCTGCACTCAATATGCCAGCAAATTTGGAAAGCTCAGAAGTGGCCAGAGGAATAGAAAAGGTCAGTTTCCATTCCAATCCCAAATAAAGGCGATGCCAAAGAATCAAACTACCACACAATTGCACTCATCTCACACACTAGTAATGTAATGCTCAAAATTCTCCAAGCCAGGCTTCAACAGTATATGAACTGTGAACTTCCAGATGTTCAAGCTGGATTTAGAAAAGGCAGAGGAACCAGAGATCAAATTGCCAGCATTCACTGGATCATCGAAAAAGCAGGAAAGTTCCAGAGAAACATATACTTCTGCTTTACTGACTATACCAAAACCTTTGACTGTGTGGATCACACCAAACTGTGGAAAATTCTTCAAATGATGGGAATACCAGACCACCTGACCTGCCTCCTGAGAGATCTGTATGCAGGTCAGGAAACAACAGTTAGAACTGAACATGAAACAACAGACTGGTTCCAAATAGGAAAAGGAGTACGTCAAGGCTGTATATTGTAACACTGCTTATTTAACTTATATGCAGAGTACATCATGAGAAATACTGGGCTGGATGAAGCACAAGCTGGAATCGAGATTGCCAGGAGAAAAATCAATAACCTCAGATATGCAGACGACACCACCCTTATGGCAGAAAATGAAGAAGAAATAAAGAGCCTCTTGATGAAAGTGAAAAAGGAGAGTGAAAAAGTTGGCTTAAAACTCAACATTCAGAAAACGGAGATCATGGCATCTGGTCCTGTCACTTCGTGGCAAATAGATGGGGAAACAGTGGAAACAGTGGCAGACTTTATTTTTTGGGCTCCAAAATCACTGCAGATGGTGACTGCAGCCATGAAATTAAAAGACGCTTACTGCTTGGGAGAAAAGCTATGACCAACCCAAACAACATATTAGAAAGCAGAGACATTACTTTGCCAACAAAGTTTCATCTAGTCAAAGCTATGGTTTTTCCAGTAGTCATGTGTGGATGTGAGAGTTGGACTATAAAGAAAGCTGAACACCGAAGAACTGATGCTTTTGAACTGTGGTGTCGGAGAAGACTCTTGAGAGTCCCTTGGACTGCAAGGAGATCCAACCGGTCCATCCTAAAGGAAATAAGTCCTAAATATTCATTGGAAGGACTGATGCTGAAGCTGAAACTCCAATATTTTGGCCACCTAATGCGATGAACTGACTCATTTGGGAAGACCCAGATGCTGGGAAAGATTGAAGACGGGAGAAGGGGACGGCAGAGGATGAGATGGTTGGATGGCATCAGTGACTCAATGGACATGAGTTTGAGTGAACTCTCAGAGTTGGTGATGGACAGGGAGCCCTGGTGTTTTGCAGTCCATGGAGTAGCAAACAGTCAGACAGGACTGAGCAACTGAAGTGAACTGAACTGAAGTCAGAAACTAGAGAGGGTATGGGCACAAGCAGAGGGACGTGTCAGACACCCAGGACCAGGGGTATGAGATACTTGCAACATCATGTGGAGTTTGGATCCCTGTGTGGTCTTATCACTATAATAGTTGCACATTTTGGGAGTCTTTGCAGTTGGGAAGGCCTGAGATGTGATCCTGATTAACTGGTAGAAAAAGACTCATGGTGATGGGTTCAGAGAGCTTTGGGAAACTGGAATGGACAAAGAAGAAGAATATGAATGACAGGACAGGGCATCTCAAAGCAGTGTCACATAAAGAGAGAAAAAAACTGAATGGAATCAGAGACTACGAAAAAGACAGATGCCTCCCTCATCTAATCTTCACTCACATTTGATGATGCTGCATATTCACTAAAAATGATATCTAGTTTAATATCTGTTTTAGTTCGGAAAAAATATTAACATTTTATGGAACAAGAGAATCCTGAATCAGCCCATAGCACTGTTGTGATAACTTGAGCAAAGCAAGTATTGACAATTTCAAAATGGCCATAACCATGTCTTCATTAGATCTGCTAAGTAGGTAGAATGTCTATGAAGTGCTCCTTTAAAAAAAAAAAATTAAAAAGCTGAATTTCTTTGGCAGAAAAGTAATCGTGAAGTTTTTAAGTAAATTAAACGGCTCTCTTTGCATTGAAATGTAAAGCTCCCATTTCCTCTTTTTAAATGTTTAAAGGATTTTTTGTCAGTTTCAGCCTGAAGAAACATTAAAATTCATCTCAGCCAAAACCCATAGTGGATAAAAAAAGATGTTAAATATCAGCAAATGGATCTGATAATCTGCAGAGTATTTCTGCTGTCAAAGAAGGACCGTGGGATAAAAAACACATGTTCCAGATTTGACATCCCTTGGCATCTTGTAAATAGCCTCCACGAATCCATACCTTAAAACTGCCAACACCAGCAAAATTGTACCCAAGTTTCTAGCAAGTTAAGCAAGCAAAGCAGAGAGAGGAAATGTGGCTAGATTGCATATAAAAACCCAAGGACCCCAAAAACTGACCTCAAACTCATTTTACCAAAAGACCTGCAGTTTTGCAGAGTTGTCCACTTATTTATAAATCGAGGAGCATTTTGTGGTGTGTATGTATGAGAAAATAAGGATATACAGAATGTACATATTAGGAGGAGCAGGGCAGGATGATGGGGTAAATGGGAAGAATTTTCCTTGTTAAAAAAAAAAAGCATTGCTGAATGATACAAAATAAATGTTTCTCATTATTAAAATTTCTACCTCGAGAGAACATGTAAGTGATCCTTTGGCCTGAACTTCTAACGTGTTAATATCACCTTCCTAGATAAGAGAAACAATGTATTTATCAGTTCTTTGCCAGATTCAGAACATAAAATGTGAGTCTACCTGGATTTGGGAAATGCTTTCTCCTTTCCTGTGCAAATCACTAACAAGGAGTCCTCCTCTAGAGATGAAGAGAGGGCTGATGATATATCCTGTGGAGTGATGCTTTAGGTGACTATTGCTGTTCACAAAATTCATGTTCAGTGGCTTGCTGCCCAAAAGCCAATAATTTGAGAGTCAAGTGTCAGTAGAAAGGAAAGGTGCTCTAATCGGAAAAGCCAGCAATCTGAGGAGAAGGTGGACTCATGTCCAGAGAACAACTCTCAAGATTCGGCTTAGCCATGACAGTTTTTAAGAGAAAAGTGAGGACGAGTCTCAGCCAATCAGCAAGGCAGGAGGTTGGGTCTGCACCATTTTCTATTACTTGCACACTGGCTGACTCTCTCTTTAGATGGTATCTTGTCCATGTGGTCTGCTTATAGGAATGTCAAGGGGACTGTTAGGGGGAGAGAGCCTGTCATTCTCTATCTACTTGTTTACTCTTCCTTTTATCTAAGCAATGAAGCCGCAGGTTAATTGGGCTCTTTCAAAGGCAAAGGGGACCAGAAATAGGCAAACAGGAAAGAGGCTACCGAGTTGCTACATCCCGACAGATCCAGTTGATTGTTTCCCCTAAAATACGAAAGTTTTGAAAAGTTTGTTTCATCAACCCTTTCTAAGTAATATTCACTCATTTTTCTAAGTTAGAAACCAAGGAAATTGGCAATTAGAACTCATTAGCACATTATATGCTGACATTACCTGCAATGAATTTAAAAGCAACTTTCTTGCCTCGTTCCTGTTTGCCCACTTCTGTTCCCCATCAACCTTGAAAAAAACCTAATTATAAGATCAAGAAGACATTTAACTTAACTCCTGACTTCTGCTTTCCTGAATGCATACCATGCCTTGCCTAATTTGTTGATTTTTTCTCTAGATTAAAAGAAGTAAGAATGAAGAGTTAAGTAGTTAAAGAATGACTAGGCCTTTACTCTACAAAAGCCCCCTTAGCCATCCTACAGGCAGATCACACAGGTAAGGTGACACCTGAAGAGAAAGTCAACCAGTCTGCAGGCAGTGGAGAAGGATCTAGAACCCAGCCTCCTGTCTCACTGAGATTAACTGGGATTCTGTGAGATTTCCCCACCCCGACCACCACCTTTTGCCTTTAGAAACTCATGGCTAAGCAGAATACTTAGAGCTGGCTCAGGGCATGAGTCCACCTTCTCCCTGGCTTTTCTCATTAAATTGACTTTCCTTTCTACTAACACTTGCCTCTTGAACTATTGGCTTTCGAGCAGTGAGCAGCTGAACTCAAGTTTGGTAACAAATAGGTATTTTGGCATAAAGCAGTCACCTTTTTTCTTGCTCTTTGAAACTTTATTAGAGTAAGTTGTGTCTCCATACATAGAAAATGACAGTGGCATTTATTCAGAATATACTACAAGGTAGATAATTTATAAACATTATTTTATGTAATTCTTATGACAAGTCCAGTTAGGAATTAGAGAAGAAATGGAGGTCTACAAAGTTATTCACATCTCATGTAGCCAGGGAGGCGCAAAGCTTAATTTTGAACACTGATCTGCAAGATGCTAAAAACCTGTATTTTCCATCACTTCTCGCTGCCTTTTTGACAAATAGCTTAGTTGCCCTTGGCGTATGGATGACAAAGTTTCTGGGGATTTCAGCTTGAACACATCTGCTTCTCTGACCCTTCTCTGACCTTTCCGTACTCTGACAAAACACATGTAGAAATATTCCACTGCCACTTCCACTAAACACAAACAAACATGCAAAGTTCATGAATAGTGTGATAATAACGTCACTTTCCAACTTGCATTTTCTGTTAATACATATAGATCCCAATTTTTTTCAGTGATTGTTTATGATGACACTGTCCTATAATTTATTAAATATTTAATAAGCATTTAGACTATTTTCCATTTCTTTTGCAAACAATTCTGCAATAAATACAAATATTATTTTGTGGATTTGCACAGATATTTCTGATTCCTAGCCTTCATAATTTTGGACATGTGAACCCACATATTTTAAAATTTGAAAAATTGCTAAATGGCCTTTTAAAAAGTCAAAATGACTTTCTAAAAAATTATTTTAAAACTGAAAGCAGGTTTATTGAGAGAGAGACACATTCCATAGGCAGAATTTGGTCCAGCTGGGAGAGCAAGAGTAGCCCCAGAACATGGGGTCATCTCAGAAAGTGAGTGGATAAAAATAAAAACCTCTGTTATTCCCATCAGTGCTGTTAAGGACAGTCTACTTTCCAACCCACTGGCCAATCTGGTTATTATCTAACTTTTTACCAATGTCATAGGGGAAAAAAATGTGAGTATGATTTTATTTTCTCTCTGATTGTTTTATGCTTAGTGCTATTTCATAGATTTTTGTTTGTTTGTTTTACTATTTATATACTTTTTTGATTGTTTACATTGTTTATTCAAATTTTCTTTTATTGATTTTAGGAATTAATTATAGGATATGGATATTAATGTTTCATTAATCAATCTTTGTCTTTAAGCTCTGTTTAAATGCTTTTTGCTACATATGTAGACGAAAAGCGCACAGTCAAATTATAGATGCTTCCAATCACTTGACCTATGAACTTTGTTTTTATTATTTCCTATTTTGTATGAATGAGGAAACTGAAGAACACAGAGACACCCAGTAGGCAAGTTGCCAGGATAGGAACTCAAGAAGTTTGACCCAGGGCTGCTAGAACATATGGCCTTTTCTGTTGATTTTTCTCCCCTTAAATGCTTCTGAATTGAAGACATATTTCACAATAGGTCAGTAGAATTATTAAGCTCTCAGCCTTGCAGACTAAGAGAAAAGGCTTTGAGATGCTTGTCTTATGTGCCACAAAAGGTTTGGACTAATGGTTGTAGAGTTTGTTGCCTTTGACTCGAGTTCTGGGTTGGTCTTTCCATGACAATGGATAAATAACCAAAGTGGGCATGGATGAGTGAGTCAAACAATGTCTTGGGACTATAAACTTACAATTAGCACTATATTTCAAGATTTTGTTGTTGACAGTGTTTAGCCGCTAAGTTGTGTCTGACTCTTTTGTGACCCCATTGATGCTAGCCTGCCAGGCTCTTCTATCTGTGGGATTCCCCATGCAAGAATAAGGGAATAAGTTGCCATTTCCATTTCCAGAGGATTTTCTTGGCCCAGGGATTGAACCCACATCTCCTGCATTGGCAGGCTGATTCTTTACCACTGAGCCAACAGGGAACCTTAAACGCAGACAAACACACCGTCACACACAATTACAAACTGCTTTGAACAGTTAGCAAGAGTGACATGGCCAGGTGGAAACTCAAAGCAGAAACTTCAGGAGCAGAAGGCCCAGGCAGTTGTAGGTCAGATGAGGCTGCTCTAAGTTGAAACAGGATTGGGCTATCTCACTGCAGCCTGTGGAGTTGACAGGCTTGTGGAAACAGTTTTGCTTGCCCTGGGAGCGTTTGTTCAATAGTGCCAGAAGGAGATCCCTGACTTGTCCCCTGGGGGCTCCTTGAGCTTGTTGTCCACCGTTGGTATCTTTCTCTGATCTCTGAGGCTAGTGACCTTTCTGCTCAGGTGGCAGCCTCTTGCAGTTCTCCTTCTTTGTCCCTTTCATTCAAGGTTCATCCCATCTCTTCCAGTCACCCTCCAGCACCTCCCAGCGCCTTCTTCTCTGCTGTGGCATCGCCCCCAAGCACAATTCAGGGGTTCTTGCTAGCCTGAGCTCCTAAACTGTGCCCTGGGTGATGTTCCTACATCATTTTTCACAGGACACTGACTCCTTCCTACCTGAGCCCTCTTTGGAGATATCCCCTGAGAATCTCAGGCCTGCATTCGCTATCCTCTTCAATTACACACAAGCCTCTGGTTAGCAGCAAACAGTGGCTTTCTTTCTTCAGTGATATTTGAGGCCCCAAATATTTCCCTATTGTGTATGATGTCATCAAAACATACCTACCTGTTACATCTAATCAGCTCATCTACACAAATATGATAACTTGAGACAACGACTTACTGTTGTTCTGTCCTCCAAAGAATCAGACAGGAAGTCTGCAGGACCGTTCATTAGGTAATGCCTTAACGTCTCCAAAAGGACTCCAGTGAAGACCATTCCACTTTCACTGCAGGTGGCACTTTCAATGGTCATAAGTGACATTGGATAGGTAAGGCTCTCTTCTCACTCTGCATGGGATTGTGTGTATGTGTTAATCACTCAGTTGTGTCTGACTCTTTGAGACCCTATGGACTGTAGCCCACCAGGCTCCTCTGTCAATGGGATTTTCCAGGCAAGAATACTGGAGGGGTTGCCAGATCCAGGGAATCTTCCTGCCTCAGGGATTAAACCTAGGTCTCTTCATTGCAAAAAGATTCTTTGCCATCTAAGCCACCAGGGAAGCCCTCTGTACGGGGCAAGGCCTAACCTGATGTTTGTGTAGGTCAGAGATTGTTTAAAAATCTCTTTTCATTTCACAAATGAGAACTGCTCTTCTTTTTTTGTGTTCAGTGTGCCTACGCCAGAAAAACGTCCATACTTTCCTGCTCTGCAAAGCTTGTTACACAACTCCCCGACACAAAATTTGATATGTGAAAATTGGTTCTTTTAAAATTTTTATTTGTATTTTTCTGGCAGGCTTTGGGAAAGGCCCATTTCCTGGCACTCAAAGTCGCCAGTCTTGGCGTGAATAGCTCCTGACAAGTCCCAGCATATGGTAAGAGAAGATGCTTCTGCCCACCCATCAGGTAAGTGCCATCTTTCTGACTGCAACAGTGATAGATGTCCTGCTTGGAGAGCAATGACTGCTGGGAAAAGTGCCAAGCAGCCAACTGGCCAAGGATAGTGAGCAGGTCAGCATGTACCAGGCCTCTGGGTGAGGCAGCCCTGCCCATTCCCAAGCACACTGAGGCCTTTATGCTGGAAAAATGTACTCAGGCGAGTCCTGAATATGGCTAAGGAGCTAAATATTATTATTTGTTTTGCTAGTGTAGCCACAGCATTTTCCAACAAGAATGGTAGTATTTCCAGCTAAATATACCTGCAGAGAGCGTTGATTCCACTTTCAGACAAGAACTCCACCAGAGACCCTCTCTGTCATGAAGCAGACTTGGCTGTCTCAGAGTGGAGGGGCCTGGCATTCCAGTTTTTGCTACTCAGTTTATCAAAGCATTTTTCCTTCTGCACCGACTGTCAGTGCCACTCATGTGGTCATTTTCAGACTTCTGGAAGCTACTCTACTGCTTCACTAAAAATAACATGTATATACTCAATGTAGAAAAGTCAAGTAACCCCCAAAGTGCGAAGAACAAAGATACTATTCAAATACCTCTTGTGCTCACGCTCAGTCACTAAGTCGCGCCTTGCTCTTTGTGAGTCCGTGGACTGTAGCCCACCAGGCTCCTCTGTCCATGGAATTTTCTAGGCAAGAATACTGCAGTGGGGTGCCATTCCCCAAGTCCAGGGGATCTTCCTGACCCAAGACTCGAACCTTCAGCCCCTGCATCTCCTGCATGGGCAGTCAGGTTCTTCACCACTCAGTGGCCTGGGAAGCCCTTCAGATACTTCTACCTAGAGACAATCGCAGCTAATGTTTTGAGAAACAGGCTTGCAGAAATCTCTCTACTCACGTATATATTTTATGAATGAACGTATGCCAAGTGCACTCATTCACAACTAGCATTTTTCAACCAATAATATATCATGAGTATTATTTTTTAATTGTGGCATCAGAGAGTATTGCATATGTGCACAAATATTTACTTCAGCAGTCGCCTAGGGAGGACATTAGGTTGTTTCCAATTTCCTAATATTACAGCACTGCTGCCGGGACTGTCTTTCTGTGCTGATGTAATTATTACTTGAGGAAAAAATTCCTAGAAACTGGATTTTTGACTCAGTGGTAGAAGCACTTTGTCCTTTGATGTATTTGCTAAACTTTCCAAAATAAATACTTTGCTACCTTATGTATTCTTAATAATATTGGGTTTTATAAAATGTTATAATATTTATGGGTTAATTGGCACTTGCAATATGGGGAAAAATAGCAGCTGGTAATTTTTAGGTGACTGGAATAAAGTGCATACATAGGAGATGGATTAGGAGTCCTTTGGGGGATATTTGATATCAAATGGGGCCATTGATAAGAAGCTGGCAGAAATCTCTGCTAAGAGCTTCAGGAAATACAAACATGAGGTCTTCAGGAGAAGCCACCTCAATCACTGCTAATGTGCCCCAGCATCCAACCATTTTGCCTTGTTTGGGGTTTATTCCCCCATTGTTTGCTCTTTTAAAACCTCTCATTCTTGTCTTATGGGGCTTCCCTAGTGGCTCAGCAGGTAACAAATCTGCCTGCAATTCAGGAGACATAGGAGCCATGGGTTCTATCCCTGGGTGGGGAAGATCCCCTGGAGAGGGAAATGGCAACCCACTCCAGGTTCTTGCCTGGATGATCCCATGGACAGAAGAGCCTGGTGGGGGTATAGTCCAAAGGGTGGCCGAGCTGGAAACGATTGAGCACAAGCGCATTCTTGTCTTATACGCCTCCATTATTTCAGTAAATGGCTTCTCGTAAAACTTCACCAGAACAAAACAGAAACTACTAGAAAGGAAGCTTTCTTCGCCAGCAGACTTATATGTATTTGTAGATTTATATATATTACATTTATTTTTATACTTTTATTGCATTGATGAGGACATGCAGAGCGATGGTGACTCATAGATGTAAATAGGGATGGTTTTAATATTCCACCAAAGTATAATGCTCACTTTAGGTTCCTCCTGGGAATATAGCCCTGTGGTTCTCACCAGGGCAATACGGCCACTCCCCTGGAGACATTTGGTAAAAGATCTGGAGAGGGCTGCCATGGGAATCTAGTCAGTGGTGGGCTGCTGCTGCTGCTGCTGCTGCTGCTAAGTCGCTTCAGTCGTGTCCGACTCTGTGAGACCCCAGAGAAGGCAGCCCACCAGACGCCCCCATCCCTGGGATTCTCCAGGCAAGAACACTGGAGTGGGTTGTCATTTCCTTCTCCCATTCATGAAAGTGAAAAGTGAAAGTGAAGTCGCTCAGTCGTGTCCAACTCTTAGCGACCCCATGGACTGCAGCCTACCAGGCTCCTCCTGCTAAACATCTGTAGCACAGTAAGACCCTCTAGAAAAATTATCTGGCCCCAAATATCAACTGTGCTAAGGTCAAGAATCCCTGCCGCAGCCCACGGTACAGCTCAGTGTCTAGGAAAGAGAACTTGGAAGACAGACTGTTTAGATTTGAATTCTAGCTCTACCACTTACAAAGAGTGGGGTTTGATCAAATGAGGTTAGGATTCTTATGAAGCCTGAATTACGTGTACATGACCCATCATTGCCTTTTTGGAAATCATGCCATATACTAATGCTAATATATAGAAAATAGCTAATGTAGAGAAAGCAATCATTAAGGCGGAACCATTTGTTATCCATCGGCCATACTTTAGGAAACACTTTTAGAAGGAGTTTGAAATGGGCTTGTCCCACAGGCAAGAAATGAAGTAATGAAGAAAGAATTTGAGTCAGGCATGAAATAGTTAAATTGAACTTGGGTGGAGAACTCCTAGGTGTATACCTCCAGCACTCTTTTCTCCTTTGGACTTTAGTCAAATCCAACGCAGATAATTAACCTTGTAAATCCACATTCTTGTGTCATGCTCCTATTAGCAACTCTGCCTCTGAAATGACAAAAGATTAAGCTCATTTTCTTGTTGGCCAAGATGAGCTGGCTTGGGATGAGAATAGCTACACCAACTTGGTGCATGTCTTTCTCTCCCTATACTTAATATAACCCAGGAGGGTTAGACTGATTCCTCCCAGAAGGGGAGGAAAGAAGAGTGCCATCAGCATCTTCCATGTTTTATTTATTTCTCATTTCTCTTGCCTCCTTTGAGTTGTGTTCTGGAAGAATTCCCTTGCTTTTCTGCTCACCAAAAATTGTTCTTCAGGGGCATCCAGTCTATTTGTCCCATCCATTAAATTTCTCATTGTTTAGGCTTAACTTTTGTATTCTGACCATCACATTTTCCTTTTCAAGATCCTTTTACATATAATATTGATATATTTGTTGTTGTCCAGTTGTTAAGTTGTGTCTGACTTTTTGAGACTCCATGGACTGCAGCACGCCAGGCCTCCCTGTCCGTCACTATCTCCCAGAGTTTGCCCAAGTTCATGTCCATTGAGTCAGTGATGCTATCTAACCAGCTCATCCTTTCATCCTCTACTGATATATACAGTTATATATAATCTAAAATCTTGAGATACGTATATTATATCCCAAGATAAGTGGTATTGTCTGTTTTCTCACTAAAGATATTAAGTTCCCTTTTAATCTTTTCCATATAATGGAGGTATAACTCTGCATGTATGGTGTATAGACACTCTGTACACTCTGTCTTCTTGTCTCCTTTCTTGATTGTTCCAATAGACACCTATTCTGATCCCCTATTCTGTCTTTTGCCAACCTTCAACTTCCAGAGTGGCTGGGATGATATTTTGTGTCAATTGGATGTCCCCAAACTTGGATGTCGAATATGTCTGTGGTTTCTTGGTGCATATGGGACAAAGCCCTGTTCTCCACCTGATGGAGACCATCAGCCTCACCAGCCTTTGCCCGCTTCTGGATACTCCAGCCACAAGGACTTTTCCTCAGCTTTTCAGATTCACTGAACTCTTTTTAACTTCAAGGACTTTAAATATTCTCATCACTTCCTTTCCTGTTCTCAGCCTGGCTACCTCCTCTTTCTTCTTCATGAGGAAGGAGAAAACACTCTTGAATCTTTGTTCTAAGTCGTTCTGTCATTAATATAATAATGAGAGAATGATAGCATAATTGTTGCTTAGTCAGTAAGTCCTGTCTAACGCTTTGTGATCCTCTGGACTATAACCCCTCAGGCTCCTCTGTCCGTGGGATTTCCCAGGCAAGAATACCGGAGTGAGTTGCCATTTCTTTCTCCAGGGGATCTTCCTGACACAAGGGATCAAACCTGCCTTTCCTGCTTGACAGGTGGATTCTTTACCATGGGGCCACCTGGGAAGCCCCAGTAATATAATTACCCTCTTTTTATTTATTTATTTATTTTTGCCTACTTACAATAGAGTAAATGGAGAAAATTCTACTGAGTGAGTGATTACATTTAATGTCCATCTTGTTCTTACAGGCAGCTCATTTAAGGAAGAACTATGCCTACAGGGAACTTTATCTTGAGAGCCTAACTCAGACCGGATTCCTTAAATGCTGCAAGGACATCCGTGCTAAACGCACGAGTAAGCAAACCATCATGTTGATGACTCCAGATTTTTCAGAATGGCTTCTTAGACTGTGTCGAGGAGGTCTGCCTGCATTTGGCCAGCAAACCCAATCAAACTTATAAGGAAGAGTTCCCTTGCACTCTTTGCCATCTTTGGGTGAGGGATCACTTCCGGAAACCCTGTTACCACCGCACACCACACTGCCGTCTTTGTCTGCAGGAGGCAGAGTGCCCAGGGACCTGGAAAGCAAGTTGTCCCCAGGTATCAGCGCTTACTGCTGCCTTGGGGGCCACAAGACAGCGGGGGGAAAAAAGAAGTCTGTTCAAGTCAGGCCCCCTCCAGGCTTAGCCTGTCTGCAGATCTCATCAGCAGAGGCACCAATTAGTGCTCATTAGAAAGGTGTTTGGGGGTTTTAATTTATTTTGTTTTCCTGATGTGGATAGCAGGCCTGGAAAGCGTGGACTTCAAAAAAAAAAAAAAAAAGCGACGTGTTCCAAGAAAAGACACAGTGCTGGGGAGACCACTGCATTCCAGACCCCACGGAGTGAGGCTACTGTGGGCCTTAACGAGCACGGGTTGCAGCAGGCCCTCTCCGCAGAGGAAGCGGCTGCGCCTGCGAGTGCCGTGCACTGCGGCTGCGCGCATCCCCCTGCCAAAGATCACTGTCACTTCATAGGGACGGGCCCCGGTGCCCCCGCAGCCCGTGGTGAGAAACAGCTGACGGCTGGTTGTAAAGCTGGGATGGCTACACATTGTTTAAATGACTTACCCTTTATGGATACCGTAGGAGGGAAGGGTCGGAGTGAGTTTCCTGAACTCGGTTGCGTCTGTCTTATGGGTCTTGTGGGAAAGCAGGTGAGAAGCACTGTTCTGGAACAGTGAGCAATTGTTCTTTCTTTAATGCGTGTGTGTTCCCCTGCTTTTTCCATCTACACTCTTTCACAGGATACGCGTTACTTTTCCTTGTGTAATTTCTATTTTGCCTGAAATAGCACAAAGAGGATATGGATTAGAAACAGAGGATATCTTACTAAAAACCACTGAATTGTACATTCTGAAGGGAGGTGAATTACATCTCAATAAAACTGTTTAAGCAAACAACAAGGGGAAAAAAAAGGAGGATATCTAAGAGCACAGGGTTTGGCGTCAGGCTATACCTTAGCCCCAGACATCTAAATCTTAGCTGGGTGACCTTGGGCTCATCATTAACCGCTGTGAGCCTCAGTTTCCCTGAGAGGTAATAATACTTGCTCTGCTTATATCACATGATTGCTGTGATTACTGGGCTTCTCAGGTGACCCTAGTGGTAAAGAACCTGTCTGCCAATGCAGAAAACAAAAGAGTCGCAGGTTCAGTCCCTGGTTTGGGAAGACCCCCTGGAGGAGGGCACAGCAACCCACTCCAGTATTCTTGCTTGGAGAATCCCATGGACAGAGAAGCCTGGTGGGCTATGGTCCATAGCGTCTCAAAGAGTTGGACACAGGCTCAAAGGGTTGGACAGTCTCAGAGAGTCGGACACGGCTGAAGTGAATTAGCATGCACGCACAAGAGACAGGATACTGAAATTATACTGAAATATAAATTATTGATGGCTCAATGTGACTACCAGTGGTGGTCAGGAGAGTCCCAATGCCCAGGAGAGGTCATAGGTGCAGCTGGGGAAAGGAAGGAAAAGAGGTAGCAGATATGGAAAATAACCCGTGATAGAAAATTGAGCTATAGGACATGGGTGGGCTAAGTGAGCAGTTTTCCTCTGAAAGGTCCTTATTTAATTACTCAGTTTAAAATTACTATCTAAATTTGAATGATTGCATTTCTTCATTCATTTCTTCACTCACTTGCTAGCAAGTTTTCCTAAACTGTGGTGTGGTAGTTGGTGATTGAGGAGATCTAGAAATAATGTAAACCAACCTTCTGACTTCAAGGAATTTGCTGTCTCATAGGGAAGAGAAGAGACACTAGAGAAATTAGTGTAATCCACCAGGATATCAATGTAGAGAGTAGTGACCTTTATATTGTGGATTTCAAAGGACAGAGCTTCTAAACAATACGTTGGAGACAGGTCTGGTTTTGGTAAATGAGGATGGATGGTTAAGAGTTTTCCAGGTAGAGGGAAGAGCATGAGTAAGAGCTTGATGATCTGATTTTCAACTGGATACTCACACTGTCTGGTCAAAAAGTCTTCCCAACCCTTCTGAGGACCTTCTTCTCCAAGACCAGCCTGCACTGCATGCGAAGGGAAGGAGGATCCTTCTGGCCCCTCCGAGAGCAAGGCTGCCCCTGGCTTCCCTCTTTTCACTAGTGAAGGGTGACTTAACTCCAGGTGTTTTCACTTCAGAGACTCCGCTAGCCACCATACGCTCAGCACTTGGAAGGTAACAAATTTGCTATGTCACAATTGATAATCAACTCTAGTAAAAGAATGTCCGAATCAATTGAGCTTTTAGCGAGGGCAAACCGGCTGGACGCAGGCGGGCTCCCAGCTAGAGCTGGCTGGGCTTGATAAATTTGCCCTTATTATGGCTATTGATGTTTAAATTTCTTCAGGGATGTTGTTACATGGGTGCCTGGTGGTGACAGAGGTACAGTGACCTCCTTCGATCCTTAATCTACACCTGTTAGTTGGCTCCCTGGTTGCCTCTGAGTATACTCAGGCTTAAAGGTTAACAAAAGAAAAACAGGCCAAGTTTACGCGGCAGCAGCCACGGATCAATGCAAGTAAATAACCTTCTCTGTCTTATTTCCCCAAGCATTATTGATCCACGTTCTTTGTTCTTTGCCATGTTTCTGTCTTTCTTTTCCCAGGGGACACTCAACGATCAGCTCGTATTGGACATGTTAACTGGCACATTATGACAGCTACCATTTTGTCACTCGATGTGGTCACACACACACACACACACACACACACACATTTAATTTTACTTTGGTGTAGGAAGCTGGTCTACTAAGCCGTTGACTGGCAAGTGAATCTCTGACAAAAACCTCCTTTGCTCCAATTTCTTTTCTTTTTCTTCTGTAGCAAGCAGATGAATTCTGTGATCCTCTATTACATTAACAGGTTTATTTGCTGGTTTTTTATGGCGATCAAAATGGGTATTCATCTAATGATTTAAAAATAAATTCACCATCAGCTGAAGCTTAGGACGTATTCTAGGTGAGTTGTACATGTTCATATCTGGTCTCACTCCCACAGAACTTATGTTTCTTTAAAAATTGTGTCCTTCTTTTTTAATTTCCCTGAAAGTTTTGAAAGGCTATTTGTCATCTTCCATTCGTTATCTCTGTGAAACTCTAGGGGATTTTACAGTAATATTTCTTGCCATCCTGAACTCCATCCTTTCTCCAGTAAAGGTCTGCTGGTACCCCAACAAGACCGGTGCTCAAAATGGTCAGTGTTAATTCGGACATGCTAGTTTTCTTACTAAATACATTGATTCTTATTCATATGTGTCTGCTGTATGTATATCAATCCTAAAATAGAATTTCCACATAATTTAAAATATTCTATAAAAGCAAGAATGCTGTTTTCTAAAACCCATTATATTTTAAGACACATTAGTCTAGTTGAGGGCTCCCTTGTGGCTCAGCTGGTAAAGAATCCACCTGCAATGCCGGAGACCTGGGTTTGATCCCTGAGTTGGGAAGATCCCCTGGAGAAGGGAAAGGCTACCCACTCCAGTATTTTGGCCTGGAGAATCCCATGGCTTGTATAGTCCATGAAGTCTCAAAGAGTCAGGCGTGACTGAATGACTTTCACTTGCTTTCTTGTCTAGTTGAAAGGAAAGACTTCCTCTTTAAGTTACAGAATAAGTAAGGCTCGGTGAATGATAAAATCATGACGGTCAGTGTGTCCCTTGTTCTGTGGATCTCCTAAGTTGAGACCTGTTATTTAATTCTGAAAAAAATACTTAAAAGAACTTCACAGTACTATATGATATTTTTGTATTTGGCATCCTGGAAGGTAAGGCCAACACTTTTAAGCTAAAAACATATTTGAATGAAAAAAATAGAACTCAGTGCCTGTAATTGTTGTCCTGAAACTGAACATTTATAATGCCAAATAAAATAGAGCCAATACTAGTTATTTTGCAAAGAAAAAGTCCATTAGCAACTAGTTACTGCCAATATTTCCTCTGTGGACAACTTTTAAAAAATTAAGCCAATATTGGTGATCTAATGTGTTGAAACAGACTGTAATTATCTAAAGTCTTTAGGGTCAATAGCGTAAAATCTTGTCTCTTAAATTATTTGACCAAACAAACTTTACTTGCCCAGAGATGTATGTCAGTAACGTGCGTCTGTCTCTCTTTCATTCATCAGTCATTAAAATGACCCATGTATAATAGTTACTATATTTGTCTCCTAGTACCCAATTTAGTATTCTGTTTAATCCACTGAAGGGTCACCTTTTAAGTGATATGTTGGTGGAATATGAAAGCTTATTTCTAGCATTACTCTACATGCAGAAATCACTGCAGGCATTGCTTGAGAATGTGAAATCAGTTATCATTAATGTCTAGAGCTTTTCATCCTTGATGTGCTTTGCAAACACTAATTAATGAATCTTCATATGACAGTCATGTCCAATGAGTTGTTTGCATTCTGTTCTACAGATAAGAACCCTTGGATTTTGGCCACTAACTTAACCTACCTCACTATTTCAGATAGTGAGCAGCAGAAGTAATGGCCCCAGGACTATAGGCTCTTGATCTTATGTGTAGTGTACCAGGATGCTCTCTGAAATGGCAAATGTGTTTTCTTCTTGGATATTCTCATCTTTGAGCATCTCCTCTTTGTTTTTAGGTTATGTCATCTCTAGTTTCATATAACCATGTAACTATAAATACTATTCAAACATTTTATTAGCACTTAAAAAATTATTATTGGACTATAGTTGATTTTCAACGTTGTGTGAATTTCAGGTGTGCAACTCAGTGAATCAGTTATACATATCCATATACCCACCTTTTTAGATTCTTTTCCCATATAGATCGCTACAGACTATCAGGTAGAGTTCGCTGTGCTATGCAACAGGTTCTTATTAGTTATCCATTTTATCCATAGTAGTGTATATGTCAGGCTCAGCCTCTCCGTTTATCACTCCCCCTTCTTAAGCTCTGCGAACCATAAATTTGCTTTCTGTATCTGTGACTCTTGTTTTGTAGACAAGTTTATGTGTACACGTTTGTAAAGAATATTCCACATATGAGCGATGCCATATGATATTTGTCTTTCTCTGTCTGACTTACTTCACTCAGACGACAGTGTCTAGGTACATCCATGGCATTATTTTGTTCTCTTTCATTGCTGAGTAATATTCCATTGTATGTAGGTACCATGTCTTCTTTATCCACTCCAGTGTTAATGGACATTTAGGTTGCTTCCCTGTCCTAGATGTTGTAAATAGTGCTCAAATGGACACTGAGGTCCTTTTATCTTTTTGAATTCTGGTTACATATGTTTTTCAGGAGATCATATTACATATTTTAGACATAATTTTGGAATTAGGCTTTATTTTTATGGTGGTTTTTTTTTTCCCCCAGTCACTGGCCCTCCCGCAAAGGTCAGTGCAGTTTTGGAAAACATGGTCAGACTTTGAACAGAAATAATTACAGAGTCAACTGAGAGTATTTTAACCTTAGAATTTCTGCCAAATAGCCTCTTCTTTTCTGTCCCCTAAGCTGTTGTTGGAAGTTAAAGAAGGCAAAAAGAGTATTTTCAAAGCTTTAAAGCATTTAGTTTTATAGAAAGAGTCTGCTCGGGGATTGTTTATCCCCACAAATGAGAATTTTGTCAGTTCATGCCATACTATGAAAGAACCAAAAATTTCCCAGAAATGATATTCAAAGACATCTTTAGTGTAGAGAATGAAAACATACTCATTGCCATTTTTACCGTTGTTACAAGCCTTCTATTTATTTATTTTTTCCTATCCCTTTTAAGATATACCTTCCTTATAGGAATTTCAGTCTTAAAATAAACCTTGTAAAATGCTTAAGTATTCCCAGTTTACCCTAGTCATGAAACAGCTCCATAGTAGCTTTATCTGAAGATCAGCAATTGTTCTATTATTTCTAACACAATTCTGATATATATATATATATCTCATCAGGCTCCTCTGTCCGTGGGATTCTCCAAGCAAGAATACTGGAGTGGGTTGCCATTTCCTCCTCCAGGGGCTCTTCCCCACCCAGGAACTGAACCCATGTCTCTTTCCTCTCCAGCACTGGCAGGTGAGTTCTTTACCATTGGCGCTACCTAGAGCCATAGACGCATAAATGGTTTACCCTGGTGGCTCGGATGGTAAAGGGTCTGTCTGCAATGCAGGAGACTCAGGTTCAAGCCTTGGGTTTGGAAGATCTGTGGAGAGAGGAATGACTGTGACTGTGTTCTCCAGTTTCTTGCCTGGAGAATCCCATGGACTCAGCAACCTGGCGGGCTACAGTCCATGGGGTCACAAAGAGTCAGACATGACTGAGTGACTAACACTTTCACACATACACCCACACACATAGACACACACTTATAAAATTTCCCTTATCCAGAAAAAAAGGAATATTTTAATACACAATATTTGTAATTTTCCCAAGATATCTCAGTAGGTTTTTTATGTACATACATAGGCTGCAATAGGCAAGGCATGTTAAAATAAATCTTCCAAACACATTCAACACAGTTAGGCACCTCTGGGTTCTTTCTACTAGTTTTCCCAAGGAAGTTTAGTCTGAGGAATCCCATAAAGATAAGATGTCCTGCTGTGTGAAAGTACACATACAACATTTTAAAATGTGCTCCCATAGAAAGAATGTCTGCAAACACCAGAGACTTGGTGGATTAGAGCTATTTAAACATGCAGTATAATTCATCTGCATGAAAAGCATGTTCAGTTCAGCTCAGTTGCTCAGTCGTGTCTGACTCTTTGAAACCCCATGGACTACAGCACACCAGGCCTCCCTGTCCATCACCAGCTCCTGGAGCTTGCTCAAACTCATGTCCGTCAAGTTGGTGATGCCATCCAACCATTTCATCCTCTTTCATCCCCGTCTCCTCCTGCCATGAGATGCATCTCCATGAGATACATATTAGATGATAATTATCATGAGCATTCTCACTGAGAATGACCTTATTATCAACGTACATCATTTACTATCCCCTTCTGTCCCATAAGCCTTCTTGTTTGTTTTTATCAGGCAACATCTCTAAAACCATCATGAACTTCTTGACGAGAAAGGCTGTGTCTTAACTGTTTTTGTAGCCCCAGTGTCTAGCAGTGTCTACACATCAAAGGTATTTTTAAAATGTCTATATGGAGACTGATACAACCACAAGCATTAAATTATCACACCACTTTACCACTTTTTGAGAGTTATCATTAGTGAGATTTGGAATACTAAGAATTTACTAAGTCATTGGGCCACATTAGAAAAGGCTTGGAATCACACACAGGGGGATCTGGAGTAGCTCCAAGCATGAATGAAAATCACTTGGAGCAGATCTGTGAGGACCCTACTGAATTTTGCCTCATTCCCTGGGAGATTTCAGATTCCACATGGTCAGAGCTGAAACCCAACTCTAAATTTTGCTTCAAGTTTCAGTAGGCATCTTAGACCTGGGAGTTTGAGCTCTGTGACGAATAGACAGGCTTCTCCAAATCTGACAGAAATAACAATAGAAGAGGAGATAATTGCTTTGGGGGATATACACTCCAGTTGGTTCTGAACTAATACCAAGGAATCATTGGCTCCATGAGCTTGAGGGAAGGCCATGTGGTGTAGCAATAGTTCTCAAACTTCAACAAGCACAAAAGTCAACCAGGAACCATTGAAACAATGTTGATCCAAAGTCAGTAGATCTGAGGCGTAGCTTGAGATGCTGCAGTTTTAACAAGCTCTCAGATGGTGTCATTGGTGGTGTGGTAAGGAATATACTTTGAATAGCAAGGGTACAACATACAGTTATAGACTTTGGAAACAGAGAGACACAGGGTTCAATCCTAACTGTGCTGCTTATCAGAAACAGGATTTTGTGCAAACTTAAAAGATTCCAGAGTCTTGATTTTCTTAATTGCCAAATGGCATTACTAATTCTTATCCCCCTGAGTTTAGGATTAAGTGAGATAGAGTATGCATCCTTGCCCCTTTTTTTAAAGGGTGGAAAAATGTAACCCCCTTGTTTCTTTGAAGACTTAGTAGATGTCTGAAATAGGAATATTTTTGTAACCTCTTTAAGGTTAAGTGTTTCTATCTATGAAGTGAAGATCATGCTACAATTTCTAAATATCTGAGATCACAAATGAAAAAGTCTCTAACCATTTCTAGAGCAAGATGCACGCATGCTAAGTCACTTTGGTCGTGTCTGACTCCTTTTGACCCTAAGAACCATAGCCGGCCAGGCTCCTCTGCCCATGGGATTCTGCAGGCAAGAATACTTCAAGGGGTTGCCTTGCCCTCCTCCAGGGAATCTTCCCTCTAGAGCAAGATAGGTACAGCAAAAGTATTATTCTCTCTCACTCTACATGAACATAACTTAAGAAAACCAGTGTATACCTGTAACACCATGGTGGTAAAATGATGGTTGGAGCACTCTTTCTCATTTTGCATACAGAAAAATTAAGCCCCCTAAATGTTTGTGCATTATTTCAAGAGCAAAATTAGTTGGGAATCTTCTTACACTTCTAATCTATACTCTTACAGAGGAATTGCTATGTAAGAAATACAGAGTTTTGCTCCATCTTGTTTTGCGTTTTGTTTTGCAGCTGGAAAATGGATGTACATAAGTGAAATTTAAAGCATTTGTTATGTCTTAAGGCCCTATTCTTTGTTCCTGTATGAGAGTCATGCAGCTTAATTTAACCATTATTCAACTGCTTGAGACTTACACAGCAAATAGAGTCAGTCAGAGGGGTTAACCCGTTTTGCAGTAACAAATTACCTTGAAATACTCATGGTTTAAAGAATAACAAGTTTTTGCTTATCACTTTTATGCTGCATGCTATTTTTACATCAGGATGGAGAGGTGAAGAGACTCTTTACTGTCGTCACTTAAGGACCAGGCTGGTGGAGCAGCTACCATCCCGACTCTTGCAGCTGTCATTCCAGAGGGAACTCTGCAAGGATCTTTTACTGGTAACTGGATGCTGTAGCAAAAACAATTTGCTGTCACAACTCACTGGTCTCAGTGAGACATATGGCCCCATCCAACCAACACAATGGACAAGAACTATAATCCCACCATGGTCCTGGAAGGAAGATACAAGAAATCCATGGAAAATAGCTCAAATGACCCCCATACTTACTTTATCAGGCACAGATATTTATGCTTCCTCATTTCCCCTGAGCTGCCTCTACCATGCCACTAACTACTCACTCATTCTGACCCCTTGACTTCAACAACACAGAAGCCAAACAGACACACACTGGGGTACCTGGACCCTTCCACCCCCTTCAGACTTTGAATGCAGGATATGGACTCAGACATTACTGAAAGCCTCGGAAGGAAAGAGATGATACCAATCAGAAATGTGTTGGCTGTTAAACCTCCCACTATGACTTCTGGAGTGAATTTTGATCAGTGATAAAGAGGAAATTTCCCCCCTTCACACATGTTAAGGACTGCTCTGAGATTTTACCTTGCAGCATTTCATGAAAAGGCAGACAGACCCGATGAGCAGTTTGCTGCACCCCTCTGTGGCTCCTCATCCACAAAGGTCAGCATCACCGTGCATCACTTGAATTGACTCACGTTTCCTCTTGCCCAAAGCTGTCTTTTTCCTCATCTTTGTCAACCTGGGGTTGCACCTCCCAGCTAAAGTATTGACACTTGAATCCTTTCTTTAGGCTAATTTCTCAAGCACCTAAGTTGTGCTGCCTAACAGATCTGCTTCAGTTTCTGCTTATACACAGACTAATATTGAAATTCTGACCAAACCTAATGCTTGATTCAACATGGAACCAAACAAGGCCATGTTTATTTGGTGGGA
Source organism: Capra hircus (assembly GCF_001704415.2). Classification (NCBI taxonomy): domain Eukaryota; kingdom Metazoa; phylum Chordata; class Mammalia; order Artiodactyla; family Bovidae; genus Capra; species Capra hircus. Next base: position 11,235,678 of record NC_030828.1, on the reverse strand, counting down.
ATCTTCCAATGGACCTCATTATTGCCAAAGAGTATTTTTATTATTTTCATATTTGACAGCTTGGACAGTGAGCTTATCCAATTATATCAATAACTGATTCAATCATTATTAAAATTATAATGTTACTATGGAACTATTGACCTTTTAGGGTGATTACTTCTCTGTGGTGGGGGTCTGGCCAGTGCTCTGTGGGATGTTTGGCAGCATCCCTGGGCTGCACCAGTGTCACTTCTGGTTGTGACAGTCAGAAATGTCTGTTGCTGTTGCTCTTCAGTCGCTCAGTTGTGTCTCACTCATTGCCATTGCATGGACTGCAGCACGCCAGGCTTCCCTGTCCTTCACCATCTCCCAGAGTTGGCTCAAACTCATGTCCATTGAGTCGGTGATGCCATCCAACCATCTCATCTGCCACTCCCTTCTCCTCCTGCCCTCAGTCTTTATCAGCATCAGGGTCTTTTTCAGTGAGTTGACTCTTCCTATCAGATGGCCAAAGTATTGGAGCTTCAGCCTCAGTCCTTCCAATGAGAATTCAGAGGCTATTTCCTTTAGGGCTTAGAAATGTCTGTAGACCTTGTCAAAAATACCCTGAGGGTAAAAATCAGCCGTCGTTGAGAACCACTAATATAAACAATTTGGTAGCTTACACTTTTCAAGGTAATTACATTTTAAGCCATGATTTAGCGATATTGTACTGATCTTCCTGTTGTCACATGTAATATGAGATGCTGTGCTGTGAGATGCTGGGTGGTTTCCCTGGTGGCTCAGTGGTAAAGAATCTGCCTGCCAATGCAAAACATGCAGGAGATGTGGTTTCGATCTTGGGTTGGGAGGATCCCCTGGAGTAGAAAATGGCAACCAACTCCAGTATCCTTACCTGGAAAATTCCAGGGACAAAGGAGTTTGGCAGGCCGCAGTTTGTGGGGTCACAAGGAGTCAGACAGGAGTGAGCATGCACACACACACAGACACACACACGCATATATATTTTTCCCCAATAAGTTAAATACAATGAAAAACACAGGGGGGTACCATTCTAAATTAGTGAAGATGTAACAGGGAAAAATTTAGATATGTGAGATAGAAAGACATACAGATGGATTGATGTTAGAGATAGATAATAGAAAATCAGAATACACGCGTATTTCTAAATAGATTTTATGCTGAATATACTTTTTTCAATGCATAGTTACTAAATTTTAAAAAATGTTCAAGAGATGGATGATGGTTAAAGTTCACAATAATATGAATGTGCTTAGTACCGCTAAACTGTACAGATAAATATGGTTAAAATAGTATTTTTATATTATGGAATTCTACCACAATTAAAAATATTTTAAAAGAAATAAGCATAAAGAAAAAGATCATTTATATTCTAGCCTTTATTGGGATTATTTTTTTCCCTACTGGAAACTTTTTCCTTAAGCAATGAAGAACAGAGTAGATTGTTCAAATTGTCATGAAATTCAAATGAAGAAGTCTAAATTAATGAGGTTTTGCTGTGCTTGAACATATGCAGAGGACTGATATCAGATCATCTCCAGACTTCAACCAATAGCAATTACACTTGTATCTTTAGTGGTGTCAACCTGAATTAAAAATTGGCTGGCTTTATTAAGAATACCCCTAACAGACTTCTTAATTAATTTGGAGATACTATCAAGTAATGTAGTTCACTGCAGCTTCTAAGATGGATAACATAAATACACCTTTCTACTTTTTACTTTATTATAAATTCAAGATTTTTAAAAGTAGAACATAATAATTGCTCAACGTAAGTCAGATCCAGTGGGAAAAACTCATGTTAAAGATTCTTTGTTTAAACATATTTCTAATTCCTCTATCCCTAGTAATTGTTTCTTTACTATCAAATTTAATTACACTAGTCAATCAGATAATCTGGGTGTGCTACCTTTGTCACTGTTCAGTTGCTCAGTGGTGCCTGGCTCTTTGCAACCCCATGGACTGCAGCACGCCAGGCTTCCCTGTCCTTCATTATCTCTTGGAGTTTGCTCAGTCTCATGTCCATCGAGTTGATGATGCCATCCCACCATCTCACCTTCTGTCACCTCCTCCTGCTTCTGCCCTCAGTCTTTCCCAGCCTCAGGGTCTTTTCCAGTGAGTCAGCACTTCACATCAGGTGGCCAAGGTATTGGAGCCTCAGCTTCAGCATCAGTCCTTCCAATGAATATTCAGAGTTGATTTCCTTTAAGATTGACTGGTTTGATCTCCTTGCTGTCCAAGGGACTCTCAAGAGTCTTCTGCAGCACCACAGTTCAAAAGCATCAATTGTTTGGTGTTTAGCCTTCTCTATGGTCCAACTCTCGCATGTGTACGTGACTACTGGAGAAATCATAGCTTTGGCTCTGTGGACCTTTGTTAGCAAAATGATGCCTCTGCTTTGTCGGACACTGTCTAGGTTTGTCACAGTTTTTCTTCAAGGAGCAAGTGCCTTTCGATTTCATGGCTGCAGTCACTGTCTGCAGTCAGTGTCCCACTGAGTTTTCTTCAAGAGTCAAACTGATGCTATAGGTCTCGTTAAACTGATTCACTTGCTTGAATCACTCTTTGCATGTACATGATACCTAGTTAAAAATGACTTCAAGATAAAGATATACAGTATGAATGTATAATATTGTACATGTGTGTAAGATGTAAAAATAAGATCCCTAAAAGGATGCCCCAAACTATTAAAAATGGCTCTCTCTAAATGGTGGGATTAAAAAACGTTTGAAAAGAATGTTTCCTTTGTATTTTTCTGTTTGAGTTTCTCACAGTCACTATGGACTATTTTTCACCAAAACATTTTAAATACTCTTAAACATGTGGCTTTTGCTTATTGAAACACTTTAAATAATGTGTCCAAAATGCTATCAATTTTCAATATATATTTGGCTTCCCTTGTGTTTCAGACAGTAGAGAATCTGCCTGCAGTGAGGGAAGAACTGTGTTCAGTCCCATGGTCTGGAAAATCCCCTGCAAAAGCGAATGGCTACTCATGCCAGTATTCTTGCCTGAAGAATTCCATGGACAGAGGAGCCTGGCAGGCTATAGTCCATGGGGTTGCAAAGGCTGGACACAACTGAGAAACTGTGACTTTCATATATATTTAATTTCTCAAAATATCCCTTCAAAAGCGAAAAAAACGTGGCCTATTTCTGAAAATACCATTTATGAGTATAATAATAAAACATACATTTCTTCTCATACTATTAAATATTTTGAAATATTGCTAGTTAAACAACAACAAAAAATTCTGGGACTTAAAGCAAAAGAAATGTAAGGCTGCTTTTTCCCAACATTTTAATTTGATGTCTTGATTTTTATTTTTTTAATTTTTGCAGGTCTATAATTCCCTTTCATTGAGATTTCTTCATCATAGAATGAAATCGCAGAGGACACTGAATTGACTCAAGTCATCATTTTTATAATGTTGCTTAATATATAAAAGTGTAAAACTGAGTACAAAATATCCATGATTATAATTTCTTTGCAACTAATAATTCTCAGCAAATTCATAAATGCATGCAAAACTATAAAGCCAAGAAAGTCTAATAAACCATTGTTTTTTTTAATATTTGAAGAATTTTACAATACTTATGTTAGTTGTACAAATAGTGATTCAATATTTTTATAGATTATATTCCATTTAAAGTAATTATAGAATTTGGCTGTATTCCCTGTGCTGTACATTATATCCTTATATCTTAATTTTATACCTAGTCATTTGTGCCTCTTAATCCCCTTCTCCTATCTTGCCTCTCTCCTATGTTCATAGCATCATTATTTACAGTAGCCAAAATATAGAGGCAACTGGTGTCCATCAACAAATGGATAAGAAAGATGTCACACACACACACACACACACACACACAAATGGAATATTACTCAATCCTTAAAATGAATTTCATTTTTGCCATTTTCACCAATATAGATGGCCAGTAGGATGTTATGCTTAGTGAAGTAAGATGGACAAAGACAGTGAAACATTATTGTTAATAAGGAGTGCTGCTGCTGCTGCTACTGCTAAGTCGCTTCAGTCGTATCCGACTCTGTGCGACCCCATAGGCTACAGCCCACCAGGCGCCCCTGTCCCTGGGATTCTCCAGGCAAGAACACTGGAGTGGGTTTCCATTTCCTTCTCCAATGCATGAAAGTGAAAAATGAAAGTGAAAAGTGAAAGTGAAGTGGCTCAGTCGTGTCTGACTCTTAGCAACCCCATGGACCACAGCCTACCAGGCTCCTCCATCCATGGGATTTTCCAAGCAAGAGTACTGGAGTGGGTTGCCATTGCCTTCTCCATAGTAAGGAGTAAGGTAAAGTCGCTCGGTCGTGTCTGACTCTTTGCGACCCCATGGGCTGTAGCCTACCAGGCTTCTCTGTCCATGGGATTTTCCAGGCAGTAGTACTGGAGTGGATTGACATTTCCTTCTCCAGGGGATCTTCCCGACCCAGGGATTGAACCCGGGTCTCCCACATTGTAGACAGACGCTTAACCGTCTGAGCCACTAGGGAAGTCCTAGCATTATTATTAAAGTTAAGAAGTTGGAGTTCCTACTGGATACCAGTAACCTCAGATATGGTTCACCACTAAACTTATCTTTGTATTTCAATTTCAATAATATTATTACAGATTTTGTATGTTTATACTAACATATATATATATATATATATAACATATTAAACAATTGTTGTAAGGCTCTGTTTGCTATTCTGGGAATTGCTGGGACTCAAACTTTATTCAAATTGCATATGCTGGCTTTTGGCTTAGTCGCTCAGTTTTGTCTGACTCTTTGTGACACCATGGACTGTAGCCCGCAAGGCTCCTCTGTCCATCAGGATTCTCCAGGCAAGAATATTGGAGTGGGTTGCAATGCCCTCCTCCAGGGGACCTTCCCAACCCAAGGATCGAACCCAGGTCTCCTTCATTGCAGGTGGACTCTTTACCGACTGAGGCACCAGGGAAGCCTAAGAATCCTGGAGTGAGTAGCCTATCCCTTCTCCAGGGGATCTTCCTAACCCAGGAATTGAACCAGGGTCTCCTGCATTGCAAGTGGATTCTTTACCAGCTGAGCTACGAGGGAAGCCTAAGTAATATTCAAACACCAGCTCTAATGAATTATTTGGCATATCTGTAAGGCAGTTTTGTCCTCTTGAATATAATGTTGGTGTCACTGCATTATTGATAACTGTCTTAAATGAACATCTAATTCAATTGCTACTAAAACTGGGAACTGAACATTTTTTCATTGCTTTTTATTTTATTCTAAATCATTGCCCCTACTGATGATGAAATGGCACATGCTGTTCTAGATAAAAACATGATCAAATGAATGTCTGTCTCCAAGATGGATATGGCATTCCTACTTAACATTATATTTTTGTTTATATAATAAACTCAGATGCAAGTTGACCTTCATTTCTGTATAACACATTAAAAAAAGGCAAATTACAACATTGAAACCAAGTGGCAGAAAACTAATTTCCAGACAATCCAAAATATGCTTATGTTGTTTTCTCATTTTAAAATGATTTTTGAGTCATTTAAAAATGAGAAAATTATTGTATAGGATTGAAGATCTCAGAAAACAAATTTCTAGAATACATCCCAGGTAGAGAAACCTTAGTTTAGTGGAAGATATGAGTTTAAATCTCAACTTGTTTTTATTCATTAATTCACAATATCTTGTGAATGTCATCTACGTGGTGCTAGGTGTTAGATGATGGACATAGATGTTTCCTTAGGCCTCCTGGAGTTCACAGCTTAATGGGAGTTAATATAATGAGGGGGAAATTAGACTCTCTTACTATGTGATCTTGAACTGTCTCTCAACTTGCTCAGTTATCTGATGAAGGGAGTATCCACACTCACCATCAGATGAGAGAGAGTCCTTTAGAGTTTTAAAGTCCTGGAGAAAAAGGAAACATTATCTCTCACATTTTCTCATGCCAAGGAAAATCATGTTCAACATAACCACTGGGACATCCATTTCCAAACTAGTTCAACTCCCATCACAGCACAATAATTACAATCAGCAAACTAGCCTATTTGAACTCCAAATCCAAAACGATAGTGCTGGTGACACCATTATGCTCAATATTAAAATCAGTCGTGTCTGGACTGTGATATGACTGTCTAGCTGCATGCAGTACTGCAGATAGATAAGGCTGGTAACAGGAAAGCAGCATTTCAGCTGAAATTTCATGAGAGGTAGCATGTGGCTTTCTAGCTTGGAGTGCCTCCAGGATCATTAGAGTTACCGACCGTCCTGTACTGGTGGAACATGGTGCTTTCAGGACCATCTTGACTTTCCATCTGAAAGACATCATCCCTCACAGCCAAGGGTCTAATGGTTACAGCACAACACATGAGGAATTAGCGGGGTAATAAATCATTGCAACACTTTCGGCAAGAGAGGCCTTGCTTCAGCCCTTTTGGTGCAGCAGCCTGAACTGCTAATGCGATGAGCTGATTTTTGCTCCATAGCCACTTTCCCCAGCATTAGTGGAATTGTGCTCAGGGAGTGCTAATTTTAATATTGCCTTAAGCATAATTAGAAAGGTAAATCTGCAGAGGGGACAATCAAGTGATATCGTCCATGTGTATGTTTCCGTGTGTGTGCTTTAACGAGAATATTCCAAATTATATGCATTCATTTAGCACCATGGTTGATGAATGTATGAATTAATCTCTTCTAATATTTAAGAGCAATCAAAGGACAAGTTTTATGGCTATGTATGTCTAAAATTGTCTGAAATCAGTTTAGGGATCAAAGCCATGTATACATAGTTTCAAATTATATGACTTAAAATTTTTAATCAATATATTTGTATTTTCTGACTTAAAATATAAGAGATGCTTTCAGTAGAAAAATTTTAAAATATGAATAAATAAAACCTGGGTTACTAACTCCAATCAGCCCACTGTATCCTTGGGCTCTGCAACCCTGGATTGGTTGGTGGATTCAACCAACCCTGAATCTAAAATATTCCCACCAAATCTAGAAAGTTCTAGAGAGCAAAACTTTAATATGCTATATGTCAGCAACTATGTAAATACTGATACTAGCATTTACATTGTATTTATAGTTTTAACATAGCATTTACATAATATTAGGTATTATGAGTAATCTAAAGATGATTTAAAGTATATGAGAGGATGTACCTAGGTTATATGCAAGTTCTATGCCATTTTATATAAGGGTCTTGAGTAGAGCGGGAGTGGGGGTGGTTCCTGGAATATCCCTTCTGGCTATCTAGAGTCCCCTGTATCAGTAATCTGCTTATCCATTGATAACGTTATAGAATTAACATGTACATGTATTTACTTAATTTGTATGTCACTGTTGTTTAATCTCTAAGTCATGTTGGACTCTTTGCAACCCCATAGACTATAACCCACCAGGCTCCTCTGTCCATTGGATTTCCCTGTCAAGAATACTAGAATGAGTTGCCATTTTCTTCTCCAGGGGATCTTCCCAACAGAGGAGTCAAACCCACGTCTTCTGCATTGGCAGGCAGATTCTTTACCACTGAACTGGTAAAGGACTGGAGTGGGTAGCCTTCCCTTCTCCAGGGGGTCTTCCCAACCCAGGAATCAAACTCAGATCTCCCACATTGCAGGTGGATTCTTTACTGACTGAGCCACAAGGGAAGCCCAAGAATACTGGAGTGGGCAGCCTATCCCTTCTCTAGCAGATCTTCCTGACATAGGAATTGAACTGGGGTCTCCTGCACTGCAGGCAGATTCTCAACTGAGCTATCAGGGAAGCCCTGAGCCACCAGGGAAGCCCTTTTAATTTGTATGCATGTGCGTAATTAAAATTGCACATGAATTGGTATCAGTATTAGAATGTTTTCATTGATTGTACTAGTCCTTTTTTAAAAATTGTTGTTGTTGTTTTCTGATGCTACCAAAATTGGAGTCTCCCCTTACTGAAAAATGAGGAAAATATTTTCCAGAATAAATCCAGATATAGCATCAAGAAAATATATTAAATTAAATGTTTAATATAAAAGCAGATTAGCATGCTGTGTCATTAGGAAAAGTCTACTAAGCCAATTTAGTCTTGGGTCAACACAATTCATCAAGAAAGGGCAGAGAGGACTAAAAATGCTGTAAAATGTTTTTTTTTTTTTTTCCTCCCTTTAGTATAAAATAATGCTCCTTTATTTTCCTTTTTATTCAATATCGTTCTTCTGGCTTTGCATCATAAAGCAGAGATGCCTGGAAACCTTATTTAAAAGTTTGGGAAAAGAAAAGTGGAGAAAATATAATGATATTAATGTGTTTCATTAATTGTAGAGAGTGTAACCTCATTTACTCAACTGCCCTGGGGAGACTGTTGCTGCTTTAAATGGAGAACAACCAGCAAAATTGGGAGCCAAGAGTCTGAAAGCTTAAAACAGAGTTTCTCCTTTAGAGACAAAAAGTTGTGCTCCAAAGAAAGCATAGTCTCTGTTTTGCCCATTTAAAGCTAAACAAAATGTAGTGGAACTGAAGAATGCAAGGAGACATGAAACAGCTGTGAAATCTTGGGCCGGGGTGGGGGGCAGGCAAAGAGGCTGAGCAAAAGTGGAATTTTCGATAACTCCATCAGCATTATCTTTCCCAGTGGTGATTGCCAAAACTGTATTTGTTTATAGTTCCTTGAAGATAAAGAGCTAACTTTGAGCTGAGGGAGAAATCCTCTATTTCCCTGAGAAATGAGAGCGTTGGGTATTCTCTTGCAGAGTCTGGAAATCATGCCTGACAGGCCTGCCCGTGGGGTATTTCCTGCCTAATTTTGCAGCCCTGAAGGGTCGCGCTATGCTCCAGAAAAACATCCATATTAAATTGGGCTATTAATTGGGGAAAAGGTCAGAGGTGGGGATGATGCACTCACATACAGTTTGCCTAAGCAGCCTTGAGCCTGCAAACTAGGGTCTTTCTCAGGCTGAGTGTCTTCAGATCAGCTCTGTGGTTGGAGGGGAAACGTGGGTGACTCCTGGTTTGTGAGCCTTCGATTCATTCCCTTGTGAGTCATGAAATGTCCATCATGTTGTGTCGCATTATTTTATAGAGCTTCACATAGAAACAAAACCCTCTTAGATGGCGCCCGACACCATCCATGATTCAGCCTTGGCCCCAACATCCTCCTTCCTCTTTCTCAACATCTTTCTCATGAGACAGTCATCCTAACTCTGTAGCTCACATCTGTGCCCTATCTAAACCGCGTTCTTTGGGCTGAGCAGATGAAGGCTCTAGTTTTGGGCTACCTGCAACCTAGCACAGAACTTTGCACTTTGCATTTGACTGAAACCAATGCACGTTTATTTATTTACTGAATTTTCAGACTTGCACAGGTAACAGTGAAGTGCGCATTGTCAAACACATATGGATTAAAATGGCCTTTTTTCTTTTTCTTATTGGAAATGTTTCATAGTATGGGATCTGCTTTCATAGAACATATGTGCAATAAGAAAATTTTTTTCCCCTGTTATTTTTCAAAGGGATAGTTCTACTAATATAGAAAAAATACCTAGGGGTGTTTGATCAGGCTTCAGTTGAAAGATATTCAAGCACTTTTTGTGAGTTCTTTAATGTTAAAAGCCAAATACAGTGTTCCATAGCAATGAATAAGGAACAATTTCTTCCCTTAAGCAGCTTGCAAGAGATGGGAAAAAATAGACATATTGGGCTGCAAGAAGATCAAGCCAGTCAATCTTAAAGGAAATCAGTCCTGAATATTCATTGGAAGGACTGATGCTAAAGCTGAAACTCCAATACTTTGGCCACCTGATGTGGAGAACTGACTCATTGGAAAAGACCCTGATGCTGGGAAAGATTGAAGGCAGGAGGAGAAGGAAGCGACAAAGGATGGGATGGTTGGATGGCATCACCGACTTGATGGACATGAATTTGAGCAAACTCCAGGAGGTGGTGATGGACAGGGAAGCCTGGTGTGCTGCAGTCCATGGGGTCACAAAGAGCTGGACACGACTGAGCAACTGAACTGAACTACAAATAGATTTTATCAAATAAACTGTGGTCAGTATTGTGAAACCCTGAGGAAGAGTGATTCATTCTTACTGGTTTATGGAAATGTGACAGTTAATGAAGACCCCAAAGAACAGATAGATTCGGTAGATGGAGACACAGGACAGGACGTATTAGGAGGAAGAGATGGTCAGGGTAAAGATACAGAAGCAGCAGCAGTTTTCACAGCTAAGCCCACCATGCATTAGGGAGGATGAAAGGTATCAGGAAAAAATGCTAAAGAAATAGGGGAGGTCTGAAGCCTCATTCTTCCAGAAGCATTTTGGAACTATCACAGTGATGCTGCAGAAACTAGTGATGCTGAGGAGACAAAGCTGTCAGAGCCCACTGTTTGAGATGCTGTTAGGTACAGAAGTAGCAGGACTACATCTCCTACCAAGAAAGAATCCAGGACCTGGGAGGTCTGAGGGATTGCACGATCGATGGGCTGCTCTGCGACCTCACCTGAAACAGTAGGGGCCCTGTTGTAATACAGAGTTTCTCTATTGGCGTATAACACCTTACGATGGTATGTTAGTTTCTGCTGTACAGTGAAGTGAACCAGCTATATGTATGCATGTATTTCTTTCCCCATCAGCCCACCCCTCTGGGTCAGCAGAGAGCACCAAGCTGAGCTCCCCACTAGGGCTATACATCAGCTTCCCACTAGCTGTCTGTGTTACCCATGGCAGTGTATACAAATATCAATCCAAATTTCCCAATTCATCCTACCCTCTCCTTCCCGTGTGTCCCCACGTGTGGACATAGTGCTAGACTCATAAGAGCCTACAAGAATGTCAGAGACCCTGATAGGTTCCTGGACTACAGTGCTAGAATCACTATAATAGGAAAAGAGCTCTAATAAGGGGGGAAAAAGTGTAAAATAAAGCTGGTACCCAGACTATGTTTCTGTTGTTCAGTCACTAAGTAGTCATGTACGACTGTTTGTGATCCCATGGACTGCAGCACACCAAACTATAGAACAGCTTATACTGTTTGCATAAGAATGAATAATAAATGTTACCAGTTGCTAAACCCATATAACTCATTTAATATTCAAAACAAGTATTAAGTATGATTTAGTATCTGTATTTTACAGATGAAAAAATTAGCCTTTGAAGGTATAAATAAACTGCTCGGAGATAAACAAGTTAGTGGCAGGTCTGGAATCCAAACCAGCCCCGATTCAGTTCAGTTGCTCAGTCATGTCTAACTGTTTGCGACCCCATGGGCTGCAGGACGCCAGAGGTCCCTGTCCTTTATGATCTCCCCAAATTTAACCAAACTCATATCCACGGAGTAGGTGATGCCATCCAACCATCTCATTCTCTGTCAACCCTTTCTCCTCCTGCCTTCAACCTAAACCAGACTCATCTTACCCCAAATCTACAACTATGACTCTATCTAGCAGCTCAGCATATGATTAAATGTTGTTGTTCAGTTCCCAGTCATGTCTAATTCTATGACCTCACGGACTGCCGCATGCCAGGCCTCCCTGTCCCTCACCATCTCCTGAAGTCTGCCCAAATTCATGTTCATTGCGTCAGTGATGCTATCCAGCCATCACATCCTCTGATGTCCTCTTCTTCTTCTGCCTTCAATCTTTCCCAGCATCAAGGACTTTTCCAATGAGTTGACTGTTGGCATCAGATGACCAAAATACTGGAGATTAAATAATTAATATTAAAATAATTAAATAACAATATCCAATTATTAAGCAGGCCTTACCATTTGCAAGTCACTGGGCTAAGTCTCTATGCTCAGAATCATTATCCCATTTAATTCTTACAACATTAGAAGATAAGTGCTATTATTATCCCCATTTTTTGTCTGTGAGGTCCTGTTGGAAAAAGCTTGGTCTAAATTCAGAAAATTAGAAAGCAGTAGAGCCAATATCAGTGCTCAGATTTTTCTGATGTCAAAAGGAGTTTTATTTATTTATTTTTTAAATACAATACTCCAGAAAAGTATCTATCTTAACAAAATAACAATACAATAATGGCTAAGATGCATGAAGTGCAAAGCCCTTTTGATACAATAACCTATTTAATTCTCAAAGATGAGTCCTTATTAAAGCTCAAAAAATGCTAGAGAATCAAAGTAGTAAAAGATCAGAATGACACATGAAACAAGAAAATCAACCAAAAAATAACCTTACAGAAGACATGGGTCAAGAAGACCATTCACAGGCCAGACATAGGGCATGAAACGTCAGGAATGGGTGGCAAATGAGATGCTTAGGGCTCATCAGAGTCCTGGAGGAAACAGCTCATGATTTGAAAAGAACAGTGACCCCAATATTTTAAAAAGGCAAGTGTTCCATTTCCATTTTGTATATAAGTTCATTTGTTTCTTTCCTTCTTTATCTTTTTTTAATATTCCATATGATTACCAAAAGGCTTCCTGGTGGCTCAGAGGGTAAAGAATCTGCATGCTATGCAGGAGACCTGGCTTGGATCCCTGGGTCGGGAAGATCCCCTGCGGAAGAGAATGACAACTCACTCCAGTACTCTTACCTGGATAATTCTATGGACAGAGGAGCCTGCTGGGCTACTGTCCTCATGAGGTCGCAAAGACTGAGCAACTGATACTAATATAATATTAATATAATATGGCAATGGCACCCCACTCCAGTACTCTTGCCTGAAAAATCCCATGGACAGAGGAGCCTGGTGGGCTGCAGTCCATGGGGCTGCGAAGAGTCGGACACAACTGAGCGACTTCGCTTTCACTTTCATGCATTGGAGAAGGAAATGGCAACCCACTCCATTGCCTGGAGAATCCCAGGGACGGGAGAGCCTGGTGGGCTGCCGTCTATGGAGTCGCACAGAGTCGGACACGACTGAAGTGACTTAGCAGCAGCAATACTAATATAAATGTATATATGGTTAATAAAGGGGAAAGGTGAGAGGAGAGATAAATTAGAAGTTTGGTATTAATATATATACCTTACTATATAGAAAGCAGATAATCAACAAAAACCTGCTGTATAGCAGAGAGAACTGTTCTTAATATTGTGTAGTAACGTATAAGGGGAAAGAACCTATAAGGGAAAAAAACTATCCTTCAATTGAAAAAAAAAGAGGCAAGTAGTCCATTTCTGTTGTGTATATAAGTTAATTGGTGTCATTTTAATTTTTTTTTCTTTTTTTAGATTCTATATGGTTACCAAAGGGGAAAGCTGGGAGGAGGGATTATTTAGGAGCTTGGGATTAACATATGCACATGACTGTATATAAGATAGACAACCAACAAAGACCTACCCTGTAGCACAGGAAACTATACTCAATATTTTGTAATAACTATAAGGGAAAAATATCTGAGAAAATATATCTATATCTGTATCTCTAAATTCCTTTGCTATACCCCTGAAACTAACACAAGTTGTAAATGAACAGCACTTCGATTTAAAAAAAAAGAGGCAAATGGTCCAGTTTCTTCTCGCCCCTTCTTGCCTTTCTTCCTCACTTCATTTGACTACAAAGTGGGCTTCTATCTCTATAGCTCCAGCCGGGGGAGGATGCCTCCGGTTCTGCTCCCAGTGGTGAAATGTCACCACAGTCAGCTATTTGCAATGCAAATCTCCAAGCTTTGGCATCTGAGATTGATGTCCTCTGTGAGAACGTACTTAGTTGCTGGGCTGGCGCTGAGTGGAAGCGACACAGGTCTCCTCCAGCCTCGAGTGGTTGTCAGAGGTAACAAAGCAGGGCCGGGGAGAGATGAGCCGTATGCCCTTTAGACACCAGCCATTAACAGCACGTGGTATTAATGCATCTAAGTCTGGTTGGGGCCACCAAGTCTGGGCAGAGGGCAGATGGCATACCCAAGCTGGGGCAGAGGACAAGGGGACTTTCCGCAGACTATTCTGGAGACTAATGAGAAGGTGCAGGGCCCCTAGAGGCAGAGCACCTGTCTGGGTCAGACTCTCATTTACATTCCCCGCATTTCTGGGCAGCACAGGGTGGTGTCCTGTGGTCTGCAGGCGAGGATCAGGGTTCCCTGGGAAGCCAGTCAGTCCTGACCACTGAGATCCGGCTGGCTGTGTGCCCCTGGGGTGAGGTGTACAGCGTAGGGTTGGGACATTTGAAATCAAGCTAGGCTCTTTAGGTGCAGGAAGTTCACAGGAAAGCCTGGAAATTACCTGAAAAAAAATTAAAAATCCGCCCGAAACCCATCTTTTCTTTTATACTGTAAGTTGTTGCTATTTTTTAAAAAGCAGCTTTTATGTAATACATGATCATTTGTGAAGAGTTTGATTTACTGACAGCAATGTGGGAGGAGACTCTTCTGTCAGGGCCTGGAGACAGCAATTATGCAACCATACCTTGGCTCAAGTTCTAGATTTTTCCTAAGAATGCCAAGAAAAAGAAAACATACACCAATGAGAAATAAAGCATAGCTGCGAAACTCCTTTTGCAGTTATGGATTATAGGATCAATATAGAAAACAGAAAATATCCATAGAAAAAAAACTGCCACAAAATATCTAAATATCTAGAAGTGATGACTAAAATTTTGTCTATGACTTTCTAGAAACACACACACACACACACTCCCAGAGAAAGGCACACTCAGCTTATAAATTAACAATAATTATGTGGCAATTGCAAGAAATAGGAAATAGCGATTTTCTATCATTTTATCAGCTGGTGAGCATTAAATTATAAACATGCACCGTCATCAGATTTACTAGGCCTCCTGAGCTGGGCATTTAAATTTGTTTTGGTATTTAAAAAAAATTACAATAAATATTAATGTGCTTTCAGCTTTAGGCATTTGTCTGGTTAAATATTTCTATTTCTAAATACAAAATCATTGAGATAACTTTTTACTCTATTATAGTCTATTGGTTTTTGTTATTTGCCCTCATCGCCTCCAGGCACCATTTAAATAAAAAGATTTGGGAGAAACTTTCTTTTTTTGTCAACATAGACTTGGCAACATTTCTCTCAACTTTCAAATTTTGGTCACCTTGGCAACAGGCAGAAACAGAAGGATGATACATTAGTTTTATCACCTATACTGAATTCTCAAAAAATATTTTTTGTAATTGTTATGGACTGTGTGTTTATAACCCTCCTAGTTTACATATTGAAGCCCTAAACCCCAGTACCATGACATTAGAAGCTGAGGTCATTGGAAGGTAATTAGGTGGAGCCCTCATAATGGGATTCGTGTCCTGATAAGAAGAAAAAGAGAATAGATCTCTCTTTCTCCATCATGTGAGAGGATTACAAGAAGCAACCATTTGCAAACAAGGAAGAGAGTCCTTACAGGAACCAAATTGTCTGATATCTTGATCTTGGATTTTCCAGCCTCCATGAGGAACAAATGTTTGCTGTTTAAGGCCCCCAGTCTGTGGGATTTTTGTAATAGCAACCTGAAGACAATGACTAAGACAGTAATTTTCTTTTATCTTATCTCTCCCAAACTATCAATTTAATGTTTATGGTAGCAACAACTCACACATACTTAATCCATTTATATATTCATTAATTAAAGAATATAAGCACAATAATAAGTAAAAAAGTGAGAATACTATTTGCTCAGTCATGTTGACTCTTTGAGACCCCATGGACAGCAGCCCACCAGGCTCCTCTGTGCATGAAATTTTCCCGGCAAGAATTCTGGAGTGGGTTGTCATTGCCTTCTCCAGGGAATCTTCCCGATCCAGGAATCGAACCATTTTGAACAGGCACAACTGGGTTTTGGTCAGCATAATATTAATTCTTTTTATACACTATTCCAATATTTTACTAGGAAGTCCAAATGTGGCGGCCCAGTGAGTAGTCTTCTCAACACAGGAACATAGGTATATGTCTGTGCTATAGACAGAACTAGGAGTGTATGCTATCTCGCAATTCATGATGTGGGGTTTGGTGCTCTGACACCTTTGACCTTGCGGGTGTCAGAGAAGGGAAGACTGTTTTCAAAGGAAGAGAGATCACGAAAGGAAATTACTAAGTCTTCTGGTATGAGGTAGCAGACATTCTCCTTCTGTTCTCACTGGAACTGAGACAAGTAGGGGGCAGGGCACAAACCTTAAAATGATGACATAGCCTGACAACGCAGCATAATCTGATTACAACCAAATAGGTCCAAGATGGCAGAGGAGCCGACTCCCGTGGTAGCACATCAGCAAGTTAAATAACGCACCCATAGGCGCTGTGACAGTTCCAAGGCCTTAAAGGTCAAAAAGTGGGTTGTGACCCAATTCCTGGACATCCCTACTCCTTCCCCAAAAGCTCCTGCCACTCATTAACTTATGAACTTACCCACCCCTATAAAAACTGGCTTCCCACATGGCGCTAGTAGTAAAGAATCTGATTGCCAATTCAGGAGACATAAAAACTATGGTTCGATCCCAAGATCAGGAAAATTCCCTGGAGACGGAAATGGCAATCCACTCTAGTATTCTTGCCTGGAGAATCCTATGGACAGAAGAGCCTGGTGGTCTATAGTCCATAGGGTTGCAAAGAATCGAACGTGACTTTTGACAGCATGTACACAGCATGTATGAAAACTGACAGCCCCATACCCTGGTGCATCTCTGGCCTTCTGAGATGGTCCGCATTCAATCCACAGAGTGTGTATCTCCCTGAATAAATGTTCTTTCACTTTACTATAGCTTGCTCTTGAATTCTTTTCTATATGAAGCCAAGAACCCACATTTGGCAGCCACCCCAGGGACTCACCTGAGACCTGGGACATGACCATCTTCTCCCACCCCATTCTCTTTCCTGAAACAGGACCTGATACGTATCCAACCTGGGGTTTGAAAAGCTCAGAGAAGATTCGTGAGAAAGAGGCATGGAGAGGCCAGGGGTAAACCTTTAAGAAAAGGAGACATAAGGAACCACTGATAGAAGGCAGTATTGATAAGCAGCACTCACAAGAGAAGGGTTGGACAGGCCAAACTTTTCATGATGGAAGTCTGGGAATTCCTGTACCTAAACCTTTATCACAAAGAGAGAGTTGAGCTCAAGTGGGCCTAGAAAATGCTCAATGACCGCAGAGGAATCAAGGCAGCAAAAAAAAAAAAAAAAACATTAAAAAACTGACATTAGAAGGCTGAACAATAAATAACATGATCAGTTACCTTGAATGTCCTTTGGGACACACTTGGAACTCTGTTTCCTTTTAATGTCCAGTAACAGTGGGTGTGTGGATCACAATAAACTGTGGAAAATTCTGAAAGAGATGGGAATACCAGACCACCTCACCTGCCTCTTGAGAAACCTATATGCAGGTCAGGAAGCAAGAGTTAGAACTGGACATGGAACAACAGACTGGTTCCAAATAGGGAAAGGAGTACGTCAAGGCTGTATATTGTCACTCTGCTTATTTAACTCATATGCAGAGTACATCATGAGAAACGGTTGACTGGAAGAAGCACAAGCTGGAATCAAGGTTGCTGGGAGAAATATCAATAACCTCAGATATGCAGATGATACCACCCTTATGGCAGAAAGTGAAGAGGAACTAAAAACCCTCTTGATGAAAGTGAAAGAGGAGAGTGAAAAAGTTGGCTTAAAGCTCAACATTCAGAAAATGAAGATCATGGCCTCTGGTCCCATCACTTCATGGGAAATAGACAGGGAAACAATGGAAATAGTGTCAGACTTTATTTTGGGGGGCTCCAAAATCACTGCAGATGGTGACTGCAGCCATGAAATTAAAAGATGCTTACTCCTTGGAAGGAAAGTTATGACCAACCTAGATAGAATATTCAAAAGCAGAGACACTACTTTGTCAACAAAGGTACGTCTAGTCAAGGCTATGGTTTTTCCAGTGGTCATGTATGGATGTGAGAGTTGGATTGTAAAGAAAGCTGAGCGCTGAAGAACTGATGCTTTTGAACTGTGGTGTTGGAGAAGACTCTTGAGAGTCCTTTGGACTGCAAGGAGATCCAACCAGTCCATCCTAAAGGAGATCAGTACTGGGTGTTCTTTGGAAGGACTGATGCTAAAGCTGAAACTCCAGTACTTTGGCCACCTCATGCGAAGAGTTGACTCATTGGAAAAGACCCTGATGCTGGGAGGGATTGGGGGCAGAAGGAGAAGGGGACAACAGTGGATGAGATGGCTGGATGGCATCACCAACTTGATGGAAATGAGTTTGGGTAAACTTTGGGAGTTGGTGATGGACAGGGAGGCCTGGCGTGCTGCAATTCATGGGGTCGCAAAGATTTGGACATGACTAAGTGACTGAGCTGAACTAAACTGAACAGTGTAAAAAGAGCAAATATGTACACATAGCTTAGGACTCAGGATTCTTTAAATCTAGGTACTACTTAATTATTCTAATAATTAGAAAAGGGATGCAATTCTCATTTTCGTTATTGCCTAATGGATCTGAGACTTGGACGATTCTAATAACCAACTCAAATAATCTGAAATTCTCACTAAGGACCACCACTCCAGTGTCCTTGCTGAGAACCACTGCTATACTTGGTACTGCCCACATTCACATGGACTTTGAAGGATCTGGCTTTTGTTCTTAATTCTTAATTTAGATGATAGGAGTAAGAGAGACATTTAGGGGACAGAAAAATTGAGACAAGTGGCCCTGGGATCCCTTGGTACACAGCCAAAGCCATTCTCCTTCTGCCTGGCGGAGAGAGTAGATTCTAAATGCCCCTTCGCTCACTCTGTGGTCTCCATTAGAGATTCCGACAGTTACTAGATAAAGTTAAAGACTCATGTAGTGATCTTCGCACTAATTGGACTGTAATGTATAGCCTCGGTCAAGCACATCTTTCCCAGCACTCCTCTCTGCAGAAGGCAATCAAGCCACTTACAGAAGATGCATTGGCTGCAGAGACCCAGGGGTAACCTTAAGCTGCACTGGCCTTTTAGCGGAAAACACAATTAATTTTGATACTGAAGGGCAATTAAGACTGGGGTTAAAATAAAAATCTTTTGGAACACGGAACGTCAAAGACTGGATAGGAAATGTTTTTCTCTCATGTATTTTAGAAGCCCACAAACATACCAACCTCTGGTAGCTCCATGTCAAGTTGCCAAATTTCTGTTTCATTTCTGTAAATGTGAATTGCAACGAATAGCTGTGCTAGCCCTGTTGTTATTCTGAAAGGAGACCGCTTCCATCAACTCTTTTACCAGCAGCAGCTCTGAAAAACACGTGTGCCTGGACACCTGTTACATTCATACATTTGTAGAAACAAATACACAGATTTTTTTAAAACACATGCACACATCAGTGGATAACACACCATGTGTTACTAGTTGCTCTCACTAATTTCAGCTCAGAAAAATCTTCCTAGAAAAATGTTTTTGTTTAAATAAAAGGACACTCCAAAAGCAGGAGAAACACACTGCTGTTACACATAGCTTAGGGAAGCAGAGATTCAGTAATTGCAGGATTAATTGGAAGAAAAGTGGAGTAGTAGAGAAAGTCTGGGTGTGGATTTGCGAGATACGTATTAAAACTACTTAAGATCACTTACAAGGTTTCTAACTACCAGTTAGTCAGTTAGCCTTTGTGACACCACTGGTCATGGGGGTTTCTTTTTCAGTGAATTTTCTAGTCACACTTATTTCCCTATGTTTTTCTAATGGAAATATTTTTTCTTATCAACTTGCAGAAGGTTTTAGCGAATGTGCATTCTGGCCCCTGAATTTTGTTGAATACATACATGGCAAATATCTTGACCCAGGCTGGTTGTCTGATTCCATCGGTATACGATTAGAATGTGAGAAAAGGCAGTGGAACTGCACCTCTGTACCATTCTAATGAGCTGTATATTGCATGTTTTATCACTCAGAAATTTTACAAGATAGGTATGAAGGTCTTTTCAGCAGCATTGCTTGTAACAAGAACTAATTCTTGCTGAAGTCTTATTACTATTTCCCAAGAAGTCTTTTAAGCTTTTTATTTGTGTTATGTAATGCAATCCTCAAATTTACTTTCCATGGTAGGCATATTGTTATATTCTCATAAGTAAATCAAGACACTGAGTTAAATAATTCCTCCCAAATTATAAATAAAAGTAAATCAGTAAGGATTAAAGACGAGGATTTTTGCTTCAGAGCTCACACTCACAGCTACTGTTCTCAGCTGTCATTTGTACATGCGCATGCGTGCTAAGCCATTTCAGTCATGTGCAACTCTTGGCAACCCCGTGAACTATAGCCCACCAGGCTCCTCTGTCCATGGGTTCTCTAGACAAGAATACTAGAGTGGGTTGCCATGCTCTTCTTCAGGGGATATTTTTGACCCAGGGATTGAACCCATGTGTCTTAAGTCTCCTACATTAACAAGCAGGTTCTTTACCACTAGCAGCACTTGGGAAGTAAGACTGAATAAAGAGAGTATATTTGATAATTTAATCAAGCACTATTTTGTTAAACTGTAGATTTACATCCATCAGCATAGATAAATGTCAAGATGATAAAGAAAAGCTAGTTACAAAAGGAAATACATGAAAGTAATTTACCATTTAAAGAATCCACAAAACAAAATATAGATATTTGTATACATTCATGTTCAAACATTTGCAGATATGGTTAGCGTTAATACATGTCAACCTCAAAACAGGAGTAACCTCTTTGGTACGAAGGAAAGATAGTAAACATATTTCTTTCTTTAAAAATAAAAATATGTTTGGGAACGCATGTAAGAATTAAAGATTTTAACATTTAAAAAAATAATAATAATAAATAAAACATTTTAAATCTTAAAAAAAAATAAATAAAAATAAAAATAGAAAAATGAAGCAAATTTGGCAAAAAGTATTTCATCTGTTAAATCTGGATAGTGGGTACAAGGACACTCCATGTATTGTTTTCCCTACTTTTCTGTTTAAATTGTTTCAAAAAACAAAATTTAAAAAGAAAAAGAGATAATATGTGAGAGCCCTTTGTAAAAACAAGCATACTATACAAATGGAAATTATTTATGCGTTGATCACTAAAATGACGGCACCCCGCTCCAGTACTCTTGCCTGGAAAATCCCATGGATGGAGGAGCCTGGTAGGCTGCAGTCCATGGGGTCACTAAGAGTTGGACATAACTGAGTGACTTCACTTTCACTTTTTCCTTTCATGCATTGGAGAAGGAAATGGCAACCCACTCCAGTGTTCTTGCCTGGAGAATCCCAGGGACGGGGGAGCCTGGTGGGCTGCCGTCTAAGGGGTCGCACAGAATCGGACACGGCTGGAGCAACTTAGCAGCAGCAGCAGCAGCATCACTAAAAGTGAAGCAGAGGGACTTGATGTCCGAATGGCTGAGTAAAGACTTCTGAAAATCCTCTCTGGTATAAAAGCTATATAAACTCTGCAAATGAATTAAAACCTTGCAAAATCCATGATACGATCATTCAAGAAAAACAAGCAAATTTTAGTAGAAACAGTAAGCCTCGAAGTCCTTTACCTTGCCATAATCCCATTACTCTCTCCCCAGCTCCATGGGCGCTTTGAAAAGCAATAGTCTCACAAGTATAGTAAATGTGAAACTGATTAATCTAGCAGCCACTGAAGGAGTCACAGTAGTTTGGAGCTTCCTAAAAAAATCCCGGAAAACTGTCACTATTTGACTTGCTTGCAGCATGCTGCAAAGTCCAGTCTCAGGGCTTTTTACTTGACCCAACTCAGAACTCAGCCCAAACCATTACTTAACTCAATTATTTACTAAAATGAATCAGCAGCAATTGTTTAATATAATGATTGCCTGAGGTAGTAATACCAGTTCTAAGTAAAACTTAGAGATTTGCTTGCCAAAGGATTAAAGGCACACCCAAGAGAGCCTCTCAGCAAAGGTTGGGAGGCCCACTGGTTCAAGGCATTTAAGAAAACCTCTGTCCATTTGTTAGCTTACAAGTAGGATAACTGAGCACACATCAATTGCCACACATGGCAAATAATCCACACTTTAAAGAAATAGCCCCCAAGTTACTAAACAATAATTACAAAACAAATAACAATGACTGCAAACCCTAGTAGGAGAGAAGATCGATTTCTGGAGGTGATAGTTAACATTATTCTAAATGTCCAATTAATAAAAACTTACAAGATACCCAATGAAACAAGAACATATAAACCATACACAGGCAATGGGAAAAACAAACAGTCATTAGGAACTGAGCCTGGGAAATCTAGCAAGGTGTTAAACTTGCTGCTGCTGCTAAGACGCTTCAGTCGTGTCCGACTCTGTGCGACCCCATAGACGGCAGCCCACCAGGCTCCCCCGTCCCTGGGATTCTCCAGGCAAGAACACTGGAGTGGGTTGCCATTTTCTTCTCCAGTGCATGAAAGTGAAAAATGAAAGTGAAGTCATTCAGTCGTGTCTGACTCTTTGTAACCCCATGGATTGCAGCCTACCAGGCTCCCCGTCCATGGGATCTTCCAGGCAAGAGTACTGGAGTGGGTTGCCATTGCCTTCTCCGAAGGTGTTAAACTTACCCACATTTAAATCCACTATTATAAATACGTGCAAAGAACTGATGGAAAACATATATAAAGGATGAGAAATATGTGTCATCAAATAAAATGTGTTCAGTAAAGAGGAAGTTAAAAGAGGAATTAGGTAGAAATTCTCAAGTTGTGAAGCAATACAGCTAGAGGGGTTCCATCAAGGAATGTCACTGACAGAAGAATCAGCTGTTATGAATAAAGGTCAATTGAGATTATTCAGTCTGAGAAGGAAAATATAAGGAATAAAGAAAAATAACAGAGCCTTTTTGGGTTTATGGGACAGGATCCAGCATGCCAACATATGGATAATGTGGGATCCAGGAGGAATAGGGAGAGAGGAAGGTAGAGAAAGACTATCTGAAGATATAATGGCCCCACCAGTCCCAAATCTGACCAAAAGTAGTGATCTGTAATCCAAGTAGCTCAATAATTTATATGTAGAATAAACACAAGAAGATCCATGTGAGAGATATCTTAGTCAAATTGTTGAGGGCCAAGATAAAGAAAGAATGCTGAAGCAACAAGAGAAAAACGACTCATAATCTGCAAGCTATCTTTAGTAAGATAACATCTGACTTTCTCTAGGGATCGGGCTGGTCAGAAGGCAGTGGAATGGCATACTTAAGGTGCTGAAATAGAAGACTGTCAACTAAGAATTCTACATCCGGCAAACGTAACTTTGAAAAATAGAGTAAGTGATTAAAATAAGACATTCTCACGTAAACAAACTCAGAGAATACATGTGCAGCATGTCTGCTCCACACACACACACAAAATAATAAAAAGCTTACTTCAGCCTGAAATAAACGGATATTAAACAGTAACTTAAGTCCACTCAAAGAAAGAAAGAACATTGGTTGAGGTAAATAATAGGTAAAAATTAAAGACATTATTAATGTATTTTCATTTGTAACAGTTTTCTAATCTTTTCTAATGATTAAAAACTGTAGAACTATCCTTATAAAATTGTGTTGATAGGCTTATAGTGTATTCATTTGTAATTTGTATGTCCGTGGCAGTGCAGGTGGAAGGAGGAGGGAGAGAGCTTATTAGAACGATTGCTTTGTAATTACAGGTATGTGGAAATGAAACATGTTTCTAAGTAACCCATGGGCAAAGAAGAAACAATGGGATTCATCGTTGTAATTTCCTCTATAATTCAAGGAAAAATTACAAAATACTTTGAACTGAACTAAAATGATAACACAAATCTTATGAGACAGAGCTAAAACAGGCATTGGAAGAAAATGTCCAGCTGTAAACACTTACATTAAAAAAGAACTTTCACTCTGTATGACAGACTCTCTAGATCCATCCACATCTTTACAAATGACCCGGTTTTGTTCTTTTTTATAGCACATCGTCTTTATCCATTCATCTGTTGACGGACATTAAGGTTGCTACCACGCCCTGGTTATTGTAAATAGTGCTGCAGTGAGCACGGGGGTGCATGCGTCTTCTTGAGTTATGGTTTTCTCCAGGGCATGTGCCTCGTAGTGGGACTGCTGGATCATATGGTAGTTCTATTTTCAGTTGTTTAAGGCCCCTCCATCTTGCCTGGAGAATCCCAGGGACGTGGGAGCCTGGTGGGCTGCCATCTATGGGGTCACACAGAGTTGGACATGACAGAAGCGACTTAGCAAGGCCCCTCCATACTGTTCTCCATAGAGTTCCATAAACTTACGTTCCCACCAACAGCGCAAGAGGGTTTCTCCACACCTTCCTCAACATTTCTTGTTTGTAAATTTTTTGATGATGGTCATTCTGACCAGTGTGAAGTGACATTTAATTGTCATTTTGGTTTGCATTTCCTCTATAATTACTGATGTTGAGCATCTTTTCAGGTACCTCTGAGCCATCTGTATGTCTTTTTTAGAAAAATGCATTTATGTGAAATCTAAACAAATGGTACAGATGAACCCATTTGCAGGGAGGAATAGAGACACATCCCTAGAGAACAGGTGTGTGGGCATGGGGGGGACGGTGTAAGTTAGGGGGTTAGGGCTGATACGTGTGTACTACCATGTGTAAAACAGGCCTGGGCGCAGGGAGCTCAGCTCGGTGTGCTGTGGTGACCTAGATGCGTGGGATGGAGGTGTCGGAGAGAAGGCTTAGAGGAAGGAGATACATGTGTACATAGAGCTAATTCACTTTGTTGTACAACCTTGTAAAGCAACTGCTGCTGCTGCTAAGTCGCTTCAGTCGTGTCCAACTCTGTGCAACCCCATAGACAGCAGCCCACCAGGCTCCCCCATCCCTGGGATTCTCCAGGCAAGAACACTGGAGTGGGTTGCCATTTCCTTCTCCAATGCATGAAAGTGAAAAGTGAAAGTGAAGTCGCTCAGTTGTGTCTGACTCTTGGCAACCCCATGGACTGCAGCCCACCAGGCTCCTCCATCCATGGGATTTTCCAGGCAAGAGTACTGGAGTGGGGTGCCATTAGCAACTATACCCCAATTTAAAAAAAAATTAAAAGAAAGAAAAGAACTTTCCTAATAACCAAATTTTCCACTAGAGAAAAACAAAAACAAAACAAAACAAAAAAACCCCTCTAGTTTAAAGGCAAGAAAACTAAACTGAAAGCAAGTAGAATTAAGGAAATAATGAAAAATAGTGCAGAAATTAAAGAAAAATAAATAGAAAAACAATAAAGAAAATCCACAAAATAAAAGTTGGTTCTTAAAAAGATTAACAGAATTGACAAACCATCACCCAGCCTAAGAGAGACAATTCAAATTAGGAATGAAAGAAAGACATCACCTCAGATATAAACAGATGATTAAAACACAGGGGAATATTATGAACTATTACATGCCATCAAAGAAAATCTAGAAGAAATGAACAAATTCCTGGAAAGATACAAACACTAAAGCTGCTTTCAAAAGAAATAGAAGATATAAATAAACTATAAAAAGTAAAGAGAGGAAACTAGTAACAAAAAGTGTTTTCACTAAGCAAAACCCACCTGCACAAATTTTCTTGTGAATTCTACCAAACATTTAATGAAGAATTAACTCCAGTCCTTCACAAATGTTTCCAAGGAAATTAAAATTGAGGAAACAATTCCCAATTCATTCTACAAGGCACCTGTTATTCACAATGTATATTAAGATATAACACCATAACAAAATGGAATATGCTACAGAAATTCAAGGTTGTTTCAACATACTAAAATTAATTAATATACCTCATTTATAAAATAAATGACAAAATTCACATGCTCACCTCAAAAATGCAGAAAAATTACAAATAATCAGTACAGTTTCATGATAAATCATATAACAATCCTAAGAGCAGAATAGAATTTGTTTAACTTTATAAAGAGGAACAACAAAAATTCCATAATTAACTTCATGTTTAATGGTAAAAAAATACATGCTTTCCCTTAAGAGCAAAACAAAACATGAATTTCACCTTCATCACTTCTATTCAACAGTGTATGGTAGATTCTAGATAGAGAAATTATACAAGAAAGTGAAATAAAACATCCAAATTGAAAAAGGAAGATTTAAAACTATCTTTATTTGTAGATAATATGATCTTGTATATAAAATTCTGCCAAATCCACCACAAAACTATTGCAATTGATAAATGAGATAAATAAGATTGCAGGATATGAGAAATATAAAAAATTCAATTTCAGAAATAATTACATCCACAAGAGCATAAAATAATAAAATCCATAGAAATAAATGTTAAAAAAGAAGTGCAACACTAGTACACTGAAAACTGAAAAATATCACTGAAATAAATTGAAGATGCTCTAAACAAATGGAAAGACATCCCATCTTCACTTAATTGTGTTAAAATGTCATTACTCTCCCAATTGTCCTAAAGAAGTAATGTGATCCATATTAGCATACCATTTGGCCTCTTTGCAGAAACTGAAAAGTTCCAAAATGAACATAGAAACTCAAGGGACTGAGAATAGCCAAAACAATCTTGAAAAATAACAAAGTTAGAGGGTTCACACTTCCTGATTTGAAAATTTGCTGTAAAACTACAGTAATTAAATAATATGCTGCAGACATAGAATACACATGTATTCTATGAATGAACAAATAATTCAATTAATCAAATATATCAAATAATATACTGCAGGCATGGAATACACATGTATTCTATGATAAATGAAACAGAACTGAGTCCAGTAATAAATACTTACGTTTATGGGAAACTGAGTCCTTGAGAAGGGTTCCATGAAAACTGAATGGGGAAAAAACAAGTCTTTTCAACAAACGTTGCTGGGACATGAGGATGTCTCCATGTGAAAAATGAGGTTGGACCTTTATCACCTACCATTTACAAAAGTGAACTCTAAATGGATGAGGGATCTAAGTGAAAAGTGAAAGTGTTGGTTACTCTGTCGTGTCCCACTTTTTGCCACCCCATGAATGGTAGCCCTCCAGGCTCCTTTGTCCTTGGAATTTTCCAGGCAAGAGTCCTGGAGTGGGTAGCCATTCCCTTCTGCAGGAGATCTTCCCAACCCAGTGACTGAACCCAGACCTCCTGCATTGCAGGCAAATTCTCTACAGGCTGAGCCACCAGGGAGCCCCAAAAGGCCTAAAGATAAATGCTAAAACCATAAAACTCTGAGAGGAAAGTGTAGGAAGAGATCATCATGACCTTGATTTAGACAACAGTTCTTAGCTACACAGCAAAATCACAAGAAAAAAATAGATAAATTGAACTTCAGCAAAACTGAAAATGTGCTTCAAAGATTGTCATCAACTGAGTGAAGAAAGAATTCACTGATGTCAGAAAATATTTGCAAAGTGGGACTTCCTCAGTGGTCCAGTGGTTCAGAATCCACTTTGCAATGCAGAGGATGTGGGTTCAATCCCTGGTCAGGGAACTAAGACCCCATATGCTGCGGAGCAACTAAGCCTGCATCTGCAACTACTGAGCTCATGCTCCACAACTAGCAAGTCCCTGGGCCACACAAACGATCCTGCAGGATGCAACAAAGATCCATTTCCTCCCTAAATTGTTTGCAAACTGTATATCTGATAAGGAAATATTTTCTGACTATTTAAAGAACTATTACAACTCAACAATGGAAAAAATCCAATGGAAATATGTGCAAAAATTCTAAAATGACATTTCCCAAAAGAAGATATCAAGATGGCCAGTAAGTAATGAAACTGCTCAATGTCATTAGTTATTAAGGAAATGTAAATCAAAGCCATGATAAAATACCATTTCGCACACACTTTTATGAGCATAATAAAAACGATGGGCAATAACAAATTTTGGCAAGGATATGAAGAAACTGAAACATCATCTGCAGCTAGTGGGAAGACAGAATTATGAATCTATGTTGAAAATCAGTTTGCTAGGTCTTCAAAATATTACACTTAGTAACCATATAACTCAGAAATTTCACCCCAGGTGTATATCCAAGAGATATGAAAAGATATGTTCACATAACAGATTATACCAAAAGTATGTTAATAATTTAATAATGAAATTAAAAATTAATAATAGTCCCAAAACGGAAATAACCCCGATGTCTGTCAATTGATGAAAGGATAAACAATGCAGTATGTACACAGCATGGACTATTCATCACAAAAAGGAATAAAGCTCTGAATATGCAGCTCCAACACTGTGGCCACCTGATGTGAAGAGCTGAAAAGACTTGGATGCTGGGAAAAGACCCTGATGCTTGGAAAGACTGGAGGCAGGAGGAGAAGGGGGCACAGAGGATGAGACGGTTGGATGGCATCACTGACTCAATGGACATGAGTTTGAGCAAACTCCAGGAGATGGTAAAGAACAGGGAAGCCTGGAGTGCTATAGTCTGTGGGATTGCAAAGACTTGGCCATGACTTAGCAACTGGAAAACAACAGAGGGGCAGAGGGAGATGAGGAGTTACTGCTATGGTTATGCAATTTCTTTTTGGGGTGATGAAAAATGTTCTGGAATTAAATAAGACTGATCTGTATGAAACTTTGTGAATATTCTAAAAAAAATGCACGAGAGTATGCATTAAATTAGTGAACTCTACAGTGTGGAGGTATATCCTAATAAATGTATTATTAAAAAATGTGAAGCAGACACTTTTCACATTGGGGTGGGATAACTGTGCTGTCAGTACTGATCAAACTAACTGGACAATCAACAAAGCTTTCAGCAGCTTCAGGCCATAAAGTCACAGCCACAACCAGATACCTCATTTTTAACCACAGGCTCCTGCCTGTTTGTGATGCTTACAAATGCTTGCAAAATATGAAGCTGGTGTCATAAAGAACCATGCTGTTCTTATCTCCCCAGTATGAAAAATTTCCACACCGTATTTGAGGGGAAACTGCATAATGAAAGTGAGCTCAGAAATAGAAGATTACAGTAACTGTTCAAGTGGAATGGATATGATACATCCCAAAGTGCCAGGCTTCCATGGACCTTTGATAAAATCCCTGTTGTCAAAGTAAGGAGACAGAGATTCAAGGTCTCTCCTCTCACAAGCTAGGAAGTCTGAATCATGGGCTGTATGTCAACAGAGAGCTGCTGAGATTCATCACTAATGCAGTCCCTACAAAACTCTTGTACTCATCA
The DNA here is from genome assembly GCF_001704415.2 of Capra hircus. Classification (NCBI taxonomy): domain Eukaryota; kingdom Metazoa; phylum Chordata; class Mammalia; order Artiodactyla; family Bovidae; genus Capra; species Capra hircus. Next base: position 11,206,671 of record NC_030828.1, on the reverse strand, counting down.
ACTTGATTACTGTCTCACTCCATTGCTTAGAGCTGCTGTCTCCATAGCCAGTAGAACAGACAGATATATAGACCTCTGTCTCCAAGCTTATTTTTTTTTTTCTGTTCAAACTAGATCCTTATGTTAATTCTCTATCCTGACTGGCTTATAAGGTAAAAATAAATGTATCTTTATCAAGATAATTGGAAGTCAGGCTAACTAAAAATCTCCTTGCAGTATAACCGTCTTTAGGGTATGGAAGATATCTGGTAACTTAAATTACTGAAATTACAAGGTACAGGGGGTAAAAGTGCATCATGAGTCCAGATAGCTTGTGAAACTACACTTTAAAATGACACACAAGTAAAGAAAGTGTGTGTGTGCCAAGTCACCCAGTTGTGTCTAGTGCCAAGCTCCTCTCTCCATGGGATTTCACAAGCAAGAATACTGGAGTGGGTTGCCATTTCCTCTTCCAGGGGATCTTCCCGAACCTGGGATTGAACCCGTGTCTCCTGCATTGTAGGCAGACTCTTTACTACTGAACCATCAAGGAAGTCTCAAGTGAGGAATAAACATTGTAATTATTTATCATGATCGCCTCTCCTTCCTCACTTTTCATCCCAAACATACAGTGGTTTTTGATAAAGCACATAACAGAGTACATGTAAGCAGAGTATCTTGAACAACTCTGACCAGAATTTTCTGTATTTTTTTAACTTTTAAAAATTGATATATAGTTGATATACAATATTATGTGTTACAGGTATACAATATAGTGACTCGCAATTTTGAAAGATTATTCTTCATCTATAGTTATTATAAAATATTGGCTATATTCCCTGTGCTATATAATATCTTCAGTTCAGTTCAGTTCAGTTCAGACGCTCAGTCGTGTCTGACTCTTTGCGACCCCATGAATCGCAGCATGCCAGGCCTCCCTGTCCATCACCAACTCCCAGAGTTCACTCAGACTCAAGTCCATCGAGTCAGTGATGCCATCCAGCCATCTCATCCTCTGTTGTCCCCTTCTCCTCCTGCCCCCAATCCCTCCCAGCATCAGAGTCTTTTCCAATGAGTCAACTCTTCGCATGAGGTGGCCAAAGTACTAGAGTTTCAGCTTTAGCATCATTCCTTCCAAAGAAATCGCAGGGCTGATCTCCTTCAGAATGGACTGGTTGGATCTCTTTGCAGGCCAAGGGACTCTCAAGAGTCTTCTCCAACACCACAGTTCAAAAGCATCAACTCTTCAGTGCTCAGCTTTCTTCACAGTCCAACTCTCACATGCATACATGACCAGAGGAAAAACCATAGCCTTGACTAGACAGACCTTAGTCGGCAAAGTAATGTCTCTGCTTTTGAATATGCTATCTAGGTTGGTCATAACTTTCCTTCCAAGGAGTAAGCGTCTTTTAATTTCATGGCTGCAATCATCATCTGCAGTGATTTTGGAGCCCCCAAAAATAAAGTCTGACATTGTTTCCACTGTTTTCCCATCTATTTACCATGAAGTGATGGGACCGGATGCCATGATCTTCGTTTTCTGAATGTTGAGCTTTAAGCCAACTTTTTCACTCTCCTCTTTCACTTTCGTCAAGAGGCTTTTTAGATCCTCTTCACTTTCTGCCGTAAGGGTGGTGTCATCTGCATATCTGAGGTGATTGATATTTCTCCCAGCAATCCTGATTCCAGCTTGTGTTTCTTCCAGTCCAGCGTTTCTCATGATGTACTCTGCATATAAGTTAAATAAGCAGGATGACAATATACAGCCTTGACGTACTCCTTTTCCTATTTGGAACCAGTCTGTTGTTCCATGTCCAGTTCTAACTGTTGCTTCCTGACCTACATACAGATTTCTAAAGAGGCAGGTTAGGTGGTCTGGTATTCCCATCTCTCCCAGAATTTTCCACAGTTTATTGTGATCCACACAGTCAAAGGCTTTGACATAGTCAAGAAAGCAGAAATAGATGTTTTTCTGGAACTCTTGCTTTTTCCATGATGCAGCGGATGTTGGCAATTTGATCTCTGGTTCCTCTGCATTTTCTAAAACCAGCTTGAACATCTGGAAGTTCATGGTTCACGTATTGCTTAAGGCTGGCTTGGAGAATTTTGAGCATTACTTTACTAGCATGTGAGATGAGTGCAATTGTGCCGCAGTTTGAGCATTTTGGCATTGCCTTTCTTTGTGATTGGAATGAAAACTGACCTTTTCCAGTCCCGTGGCCACTGCTGAGTTTTCCAAACTTGCTGGCATATTGAGTGCAGCACTTTCACAGCATCATCTTTCAGGATTTCAAGCAGCTCAACTGGAATTCCATCACCTCCAGTAGCTTTGTTCGTAGTGATGCTTTCTAAGGCCCACTTGACTTCACATTCCAGGATGTCTGGCTCTAGATGAGTGATCACACCATTGTGATTATCTGGGTCATGAAGATCTTTTTTGCACAGTTCTTCTGTGTATTCCTGCCACCTCTTCTTAATATCTTCTGTTAGGTCCATACCATTTCTGTCCTTTATCGAGCCCATCTTTGCATGAAATGTTCCCTTGGTATCTCTAATATCTATAATATCTTACTGTACCTTATTTATTTTATCCATAGTAGTTTGTACCTCTTAAACCCCTACTCTTGTCTTGCCCCTGCCTACTCCCCTCTCCCCAATGGTAACTAACAGTGCATTCTCTATATCTGTGAAAATGTTTCCTCTTTGTTATATTCACTAGTTTGTTGTCTTTTTTTTTTAAGATTATACATATCAGTGATAAAATGCAATATTTTTCTTTTTCTGACTTACTTCATTTAGCATAATACTTCAAGTCCATCCATGGTGCTGTAAATGGCAAAATTTTGTTCTTTTTTATAACTGAGTAGTATTTCATTGGCAGAGACATTACTTTGCCAACAAAAGTCTGTCTCGTCAAGGCTATGGTTTTTCCAGTGGTCATGTATGGATGTGAGAGTTGGACTGTGAAGAAGGCTGAGTGACAAAGAATTGATGCTTTTGAACTATGGTGTTGGAGAAGACTCTTGAGAGTCTCTTGGACTGCAAGGAGATCCAACCAGTCCATTCTAACGGAGATCAGTCCTGTGGGTGTTCTTTTGAAGGAATGATGCTGAAGCTGAAACTCCAGTACTTTGGCCACCTCATGTGAAGAGTTGACTCATTGGAAAAGACTCTGATGCTGGGAGGGATGTGGGCAGGAGAAGGGGGTAACAGAGGATGAGATGGCTGGATGGCATCACCGACTCAATTGACATAAGTTTGAGTGATCTCTGGGAGTTAGTGATGGACATGGAGGCTTAGCATGCTGCAATTCATGGGTTACAAAGAGTCAGACGTGACTGAGCGACTGAACTGAACTGAGTATTTCATTGTTTTTATCTTCTTTAGCCATAAGTTGATGAACACTTAGATTACTTCTTTATCTTGGCAATTGTAAATAATGCTGATATGAACATTAGGGTGCATGTATCTTTACAAATTGTCTACAGTCCATGGGGTTGCAAAGAGCTGGACCTGACTAAGCAATCAAAAATTTCACTTTCATTGTTACTAATTAATATTTTCATTTTTTTCCAGTATATGTACACATACATAAGTACATATGTATATATCCATACACCCTGGGGTGGAATTCCTGGGTCATTTTAGTTTTTTGAGAAACCACCATACTATTTTCCATAGGGACTGCAAGACTTTTCTGTTTTTGAAATGAACAAAGACAACATCTATATGACTACCTGTCATCACTTATAATCTTAGGCAGTCAGTCTGCGTCACTACATTCAGTTTATCCCATTCCAGTCCAAATCAGGTAAACTTGACATTTCGGTTATCCTGCATGTCTTACCTATAGGCAAATGAATAGCTTCAATTAGGTTTTTCAAAATATAAGAGATAGTCCATGGTCTCTTATTGCTGCCTTCCTAGACCTCTAGCGGTCTGAACATTTCAGTTCAGGATTTACTAGTGAGGAGAAAAAACTCAACAGTCCTACATTCGAATTCCAACCACTAGCTTTCTTTATGTCCTCATAATAGCATGCGCATATACATCCTCAATCATGTCTGACTCTTGGTGACCCCACGGACTGTAGCCGGCCAGGCTCCTCTGTTTATGGGATTTTCCAGGCACAAGTACTGGAGTGGGTTGCCATTTCCTCCTCCAGGGGATCTTCCTGATAATAGCATAAAGAATGGGAAAGTCATTCTAAAATCGTGACCAATATCCCTTTGCACAAGGCAATCAGGTGTTGAGTAGGTGTTTGGTCTTATCTGGTGGCTCAGTGGTAAAGAATCTGCCTAATGCAGGAGATGTGGGTTTGCTTCCTGGGTCAGGAATATCCCCTGGAGAAGGAAATGGCTACCTGCCCCAGTATTCTTGCCTGGAAATCCCATGGAGAGAGGAGCCTGGTGGGCTGCAGTCCATGGGGTCACAAAAGAGCTGGACATGGTTTACCAACTAAACAACATCAGCGGTGGTATCCATTGCCAAATGGTATAAAGAAAGTAGAAGTTTTTCCCACAAATTCTTCGTTTAAAGAAATGGAATTCATAGAATCTTGGATGAATATTTTAGATGAATTTGCTTAAATGATGGCCCCAGAGAGGTATGTTTCAATTCCTGGAACCTGTGAATATGACCTTTTTGGGAAAAATCATCTTTGCTGATATAATTAAGTTAAAGATCCTGGAGATGAGCTCATCTTGGGTTTTTCTGGATGAGCCCTGCATTCAGTGACAAGATTCCTTATAAGAGGCACACCCAAAAGAGATACAGAGAGGAAAGGACTGTATGAAGATGGAACCAAAGATTAGATCTTTGTAACTACAAGCCAGGGGATATCTGGTATCCTGAAACTAGAAGAGGGAAGGAAGGAATCTCTTCTAGAACTTTCAGTAGAAGTGTGGTACAGCATATTTTAGACTTGAGGCCTCCAGAATTTTGAGAGATAATTTCCTGTTGTCTTTAAGGCAATGCTTTTTTTGTGGCAGTTTGTTACGAAAGTCACAGAATACTAATACACTTGCTTCAGCACCTAATAAATAGCTTTTTACACATGGATTTGTTCTCATTCTGTAGCAGTGTCATCATGACTGGGATGAACATTGCACCATCTGGTGACCCAGGGTGACGTGTTTTCAAAATATTCTGCTAGTGGCAGGTCTGTATCCTGGTTTAGACATGTTTCCTTTTCACAAGTCAATGTGGTTATTCAGTAATGAGTGCTTTCAAAGCAAAAGTAATAATAATCATCATCATCCTTTACTTAAATGAAAGAACATCACTTTTAATCACAATAATACTTGTGGCAACAACCACCATACCAGCAAATATATAATGACTGTGATAGCAAAAATTGTTATATATTGTATAATGATTTGAATTCTTCCTGTTAAGCCTGGGGCTCTCTGTGCCTCTGTTTACTCATCTATACAATGGGGATATTAACAGAGACATATTGGTGTTTACCGTGTAAACTTCATGCTGGGTTCCTTACTAGTAGTGGACACTCAAAGCCTTTACTCCTCAATGCTGTTATCACAACATGAATTGAATAACAAAAGAAAAGAAGAAAAAATAGAACAAATTGACCTGAGTTCTTCTGGATTCTCTCTGCTAGTAGAAAATGACTCAGCCTAGAGGTTAGTTTTAAATAGTGGAAAAGAGATTAATACTACAAATGTTACCGTACTGCCAAAAAAAATAAACTCATCTGCTACTACCATTTCACTGTCCCCCAGTAATTACCTGGAGAAGGCAATGGCACCCCACTCCAGTGCTCTTGCCTGGAAAATCCCATGGACGGAGGAGCCTGGTAGGTTGCAGTCCATGGGGTCACTAAGAGTCGGACACGACTGAGCGATTTCACTTTTTTTTCACTTTCATGCATTGGAGAAGGAAATGGCAACCCACTCCAGTGTTCTTGCCTGGAGAATCCCAGGGACGGGGGAGCCTCATGGGCTGCCATCTATGGGGTCGCACAGAGTCAGACATGACTGAAGCGACTCAGCAGCAGCAGCACCAGCAGTAATTACCTCTGTTCCCACCCTTCAGCTTTAAAAAACAAGTTTGGTTGTGTTTACCTACCACATCTCTAAAATCTCCCGTGCCTCTACTCACACATTGCAAGAATTTCAAGGCACAGACTACACCGAGTCACCACGCCTCTTCACATGGTAATCATGCTGCCTGCAGTGATCAGCCTTTTCTTCTTTCTATGAACCCTACTTTCTTTCTGCCATTTTGCAGTCAGCACTGCAGTCCTGCTGGCTGGGAGGCAGGGCAGTATCTGATCTTTATTTATTTTAAACAGACTGGATTTTGAGAACATTTTTACATTTGCCGAAGAGTTAAGCAGACAGTATACTGTTGCCTTATATCCCACATCCAATTTCCCTTATTATTAACATCTTACATTAGCTATTATTAACATCTTAAATAGATTCATCACAATTAATGAACCAATATTGGTATGTTCTTATTAACTAAAGTTCATACATCCTTCATGTTGCCTTACTTTTTGCATACTGACCTTTTTCTGTCCCAGGATCCCACCCATGACACCACATTACATTAGGTTGCCATGTATCCTTAGGCTTATCTTGAGGGTGACAGCCTTTTAGACTTTTCTTACTTTTGATGACCTTGACAGGTTGAGGAATACAAGTAAGATATTTTCTGGGATGCCCCATATTGAAATTTATCTGATTTTTTTTAATGATTAAGCTTGTATAGTTATTAAAAGAGAGACACAAACAAAGCACTATATTCGTCACATCGTGAGTATATACTGCCTACATGATACATGACTTATCAACATGATTTGATTCATGGTGATGACCTTGATCACCTGGCTGAGGAGTGTGTGTCAAGTTTCTTCACTATTCTTCGACTTACTTTTAATACTCAGTATAAACATCACCTGGAGAAGGCAAAGGCAGCCCACTCCAGTACTCTTGCCTGAAAAATCCCATGGACAGAGGAGCCTGGTAGGCTGCAGTCCATGGGGTCACTAAGAGTTGGACACGACTGAGCGACTTCACTTTCACTTTTCACTTTCATGCATTGGAGAAGGAAATGGAAACCCACTCCAGTGTTCTTGCCTGGAGAAGCCCAAGACGGGGGAGCCTGGTGGGCTGCCATCTATGGGGTCACACAGAGTCGGACACGACTGAAGCGACTTAGCAGCAGCAGCAGCATAAACATCACCGCCTTTCTGAAGACTTCCTGGATCCCTCCGGCCTTTAGCAGACCCATTTAATCCCTTTATTAGTTATTAAACATTTGTTAATCACTCATTACATGTCAGTCATGGTGCAAAAGTGAGGGTGCAGCAATTTAAATAGGCGATACATGTTTCATGAATGAAATTACTGCATGCATTAATGGTTTTATACATAAGCAGAGTATTTTCTCCTCATATTTATAAACATTTATATATTGCTGCTAGGTCGCTTCAGTCATGTCCAACTCTGTGTGACCCCATAGATAGCAGCACATGAGGCTTCCCCGTCCCTGGGATTCTCCAGGCTAGAACACTGGAGTGGGTTGCCATTTCCTTCTCCAATGCAGGAAAGTGAAAAGTGAAAGTGAAGTCGCTCAGTCGTGTCCGACTCTTAATGACCCCATGGACTGCAGCCCACCAGGCTCCTCTGTCCATGGGATTTTCCAGGCAAGAGTACTGGAGTAGGGTGCAATTATTAAGCACCTCTAATTTATGTAGTATTATAAGTATGAGGTACAAAACACATTTAAAAAGCAGACCTTACTCTAAAGCAGACGTTGTCAAAATACAGCCCTCAGAGCCAAATCCTGACCACTACTTGATATGTAAATGAAGTTTTATAGAAACCCAGCCACATGCACTCACGTATGTATCATCCGTGGCTTCACTGACCCTACAGCAGCAGAGGTGAGTGGTTGCCCACAGAGCCTGTATGGCCTGCAGAATGTAAAATCTTCACTATCTTGCCCTTTACAGTAAAGGTTTGCTGATCCCTATCCTAAAGCATAACACTTGACGATAAACATGAAAACTCATTGCCCTTGTTAGGTAGTTGTAAAAATAAACAGTCAACTCTAAACAGGAGAGGTAGCAGATGAGCTTAATATATTTTTGCAAGCGTTTTTTGGTTTACCTGTAAATCTGCAGTGAGAATTGATCCTTGTGGATGGGGATCAATAAACACATATTTATTAAAGACGTTATGGGCCAGTATGGTGTTTAAAGCAAGGGATTTATTGATGAAAAAGACAAACTTCTGCCACTAAAAAGAATATATTTTAACAGCAGAGGGCTGCCCTATCCAATACAGTAACCAGCCACATGTGTTTGATGAGCACTTGAAATCAGTTTAGTTTGAATTGAGAGTACAAAATATATAAAGATATTGACAAAGACTCATCATGAGAAAAATGCTAAATACCTCATCATCAACATTTTAATGTCAAATACTTGTTTATTTTACCAGATGACCTAGTGATAAAAGAACAAATAATATTAAAATAACTTTCACCTGAATCTTTTTGTTATACTTTTAAAAGTGGCTACTAGAAAAGTTTAAAGTACCTATGTTACTTATATTGTATTTCTATTGAATAATGCTCATCTAGACTTTAGAAATATGTTGCCAATACATAGCCACAGGGTGACATTTACATTTCAATTAATTAAAATTAAATGTTCTATCATTAAAAATTCAATTTTTCTTTCACACTAGCCATATTTCATGTACTCAGTAGACACATGTGGCTGTTGGTTACCCTATTGGTCAGTTCAGATATAAGGAATTCCCATCACTGCAGAAAGTAGTGTCGTATGGTGCTCTTCTAGAGAAATATGAGACTTCCTGATTTTTTATTTTTATTTTTTGCTGATGATAAACACTCTGTTAGGAAAGCAAAGCACTACTCATAAAGTTGGAGACAATCAATCAAGGCCTGCATGTGAAACAATTCACATTCCAAAACATGTATGCCCTTGATTGATTGTCTCCAGACTTTGTCAAGAGACTCAAGATTCCATTCCTCACCAAGACCTTTTAGTGTCCTCTGTGTGCATCTGTGTGAGCTTAACTGCTTCAGTGGTATCTGACTCTGTGACCCCATGGACTGTATCCTGCCAGGTTCCTCTGTCCATGAGATTCTCCAGGCAAGAATACTGGAGTGGGTTGCCGTGCCCTCCTCTAGGGGATCTTCCCAACCCAGGGATTGAACCCACATCTCTTATGTCTCCTGCATTGGCAAGTGAGTTCTTTATACCACTAGTATCACCTGGGAAGCCCACTATCTTCTGTGTAACCTTGGTCAAGTCAGTTAGCTTCTCTTTAGACTCATTTTCTTTATCCATTAAATAAGAATAAGAATATGCACCTTACAGAATTGTTATAAGTTTTCAACCAGATCAGTGAAGCATCTAATTGATGTAGGCATACAATGTAAATGTTAGTTCACTCCTGCATTCATTAGGAAATGACAAAGTTGCTACAATTTTTCACAAAATACAGTATCTAGGAAACAAAGTGATATATTTCTCTTGCTCATGACAGACCTAGGGAAGTGTTTCAGCTGTAGACATTCCGCTCTGTGTTCCTCTGGGGACCACTTCCTTAATATCTACAACTTAGTTCCACCCTGTCTGGGTTCCTTCAGGTGAAGATGGAGAAGAGAGAGGGAAGAAGCCACAACCTCGATCATCATGCTTGCATCCAAAGACACGCTTGCCTCACTTGTGTTCACACTCCATTGAGGAGATGGCTCAGATGATACAGCATCTGCCTGCATTGCAGGAGACCTGGGTTCCATTCCTGTGTCTGGAAGATCCTCTGGAGAAGGAAATGACAACCCACTCCAGTACTCTTGCTGGAAAATTACATGGACAGAGGAACCTGGTAGGCGACAGTCCATGGGGTTGTAAAGAGTCAGACATGACTGAGCGACTTCACTTTCTTTCTTTGACTTTCTCTGGCTGAGAAGGTGGCTAGCTGGGAATAAAGTTGCTGAATGGCTAGCTCCTATTCAAGTATTGTGGAGGGAAGAATAGATTGTGGTGATTAAGAGACATGTTAGGGGCTGTGTGTTTGTGCCTCCTCAAAATTCACATGTTGAAGTCATAGCCCAACTATGATGATATAGGGAGGTGGAGCATCTGGGAGGTAATTAGGTCAAGAGTGTGGAGCCCCAGTGGGATAAATGTCCTTATAAGAAGAGGAAAAGAGTTAGCCCTTTCTCTTAATGTTCATCCTCTGAAAATACAGGGAGAAGATCTTGATCTGTAAGTAATAACTGGGTTCTCATCAGACAATGTATTTGCGAGCACATTGATCTCAGACTTCCAGCCTCCAGAACTGTGAGAAATAAATGTTTGTTTTCAGTCCAGCCACTCTATGGTAACTTGCTATAGCCACCCAAAATGATTGGAAACAAGACAACATTTTAAATTGTCAACAAGCCACCTTCTCTTCCATGTCCCTTGATCCTTTCCTTTAGTGTTTCACTTCCCAGTCATGTCAACTCTCCCCTTTGCTGGTTTCTGAACCTGCCCATTTTGGGTAGGAGTCCATGGGAGGTTTCCTTGGACCTATTCCCTTCACTCTACACCATATGGATAACACACCGGGTGCCCAGGACTTCTGAGGCTAGGTACCCCTCTCCTTGTCTTCATTGACAATGACCTTTTCTGGATCCATCAGGGCTTTCCTAAGTTATTTTCATCTTCCTAAATATAGCTAGATATGGAGCCTTGTCAATTTCACCTCGAACATGTCATTTAATTCTTGAGCTGAATTGCTTGTATCCGTAAAACTGGAATAAGTAGGTTTACTCTCCTTTTCTTGGGGCTTCTTACTTTAAAAGTTGCAACAAAGTATAAAAAAAGTGTTTTGCAACTCACAATACCCAACACACTATTATAATGCTTGTTGGAATTAAAGTAACATACCAGATAAAATCATTATTTGTTCTTTTTTGACTACATATTAGAGTCTAATTTTCCCAATTAGAAAATATTCTATATAAGTAACAATTATATAAATAAATAATATAGAGTATCTCTGTGTTTAGCTTATTTTTATGATAGATATAAAAACATATTAGTGTATTTCTGGATCAAATGGTATGATTATTTCTGTTTTTCTCAGTCTATTGATAACTTGTTTTTCAAAGCATTCATACAAATTCATACCAGTTCATGATAATAAATACATGCTCTAAAGTGACTGTACTCTTAGTTGAATGGAAATAATCATTAATTTTTAATTTACTTATTTAGTATGTAAAAAATGATCCAAATATTATTATATTGTTTTGCATCTCTCTGAGCTTACTTCAGTATATTTCTTTATTTTTCCTTTCCTGTGAATTTATTCATATCTTTTCTTATTTGATTTTTATTTACTTACTTTTGTTTGTTTCTTGAACCCTTCCAAAATGAGATTTCATGGATACTTAGAATCTTGACATATGATTTGATTTTTTCCAAGTAGAACGAGAAGACAAAGGAAGAATCAGAACCCCAGCTCCTTTGTGTCCAACAGGGTTGGGTTTTCCTCCTGAATGCTCAGGCCTCTATTTCCCTCAGGAGGTCTCTTTACAGGATTGTCACTGCTTTATCTTCACAGAATTGTGCAATGTTCCTACAAGTTGTATGGAACCTACTAACCGATGTTAGATTTGCACAGTGGGTAGTTTCTATAAATGTTTCCCTTATAAAGCCACATCCTGGGGAAATCCCTGGGAGGCATGTGTATAGCACAAGGCTTTCTAGCTACTGGAGATTCCCAGGGTTGAATCCTTGCTCTCAGGAATTGATTCAATTTCTGTTCTGTCAGCGGGTTTAACTTCAGGCTGTAGTGTGCTCCACGATTTCATACACAAAAGGAGTATGGTAAGAAATTAAGGCAGGATCCCAGAGAAAATGTGAGCCTGCACACCACCATGCAAATGCTACACATTGCTTGACTCCAAAGCCTGATAAATGGGCTCTTCATACAGACAAAACGAGAGGGACCTGGGGCTAATGACTGCATTATTAAAATGAAAGCATTATTGATGCCAAATGTTTAGAATGTTGAAGCAAAATTGAGACAATAAGCGTTTGCTTGTAAAATAGAAAAATATTGATTTGTCTCAATTCCCATATCATTTTTCAGGTAGCCCAAGTGTAGTTTGAGGTGGGGTACTAGGGATATAATGGGGAGACCCCTGGCTGAGACCTGCTTAGGGCATGAGGTCACTGAAATTATTGCTATTAACCATTGAAGAAACTAATGTATTACACCAGGCAGTCTCGCAAAACCCGTCATTCTTTTAGGGCGATTTTGGCCACTGTCTTCTTGTTCTAATATTAGTTTTTGCTAAATAAAAAAATGTGAAGAACCATGAGATATCCCTGTTTAATCTTGCAGGTATGCCAAAGGGGTGCATGAAATGCATTTGATTGAAACCAATAACAACAAACCCTACCACAGAGGCTTTGATGCTTTGGAAAAACTTTGCTACAATGCTTCTAAGAACTCACTCAAGAGACACATGAAAAGAAGCCTATGTATGAGTTTTTAAATTTTATTTTTGCCTTTTAATTTACAGAAGGTCAACAGATTCTGGGAGGAAAACTTCCAGAAATCAGAGAGTCCTACAAAGAGCTCCATAGGTCCCAAGAGCACCAGTGGGGGTCTTTGAGTTATTGAAGCATTTTAAAGAGACAAACAGAAACAATGCCTTCATTTCTATAAACTTAGAGGAATGTTCAAATGATCTGCTGTTGATATGATGATACAGATTCACTATATCTTAATGGGTCCTGATCTTAACTCATCTTGATCTTAAGCTCTAGTGGGCAGCTATATAAGCTTCTGGTTAAGTGAAAAAGAATACGATAAAAACAGCTTTCTAGGTAAAACATTTCAAATGATGGTGCAATTCAGTTCAGTTGCTTATGAGGAAGAAGGGCTGGAAGAAAAACCTATGAAAAGATGATGGCAGAACGTCACAATCTGTCTTACAGTTGTCATGCACCACTGTTCCTCAGGGGTCCCAGAGGAAAGAAAGCCTTCTTGGCTGGCGGGGTGCTCCAGCAGGGTCATTTGTCGTGATGTGGATGGACCTAGAGACCATTGCACAGAGTGAAGTAAGTCAGAAAGAGAAAAACAAGTATCATATATTAACTCATACATGTGAAATCTACAAAAGTGGTACAGAGGACCCTATATCCAGGACAGGAACAGAAATCCAGATCCGGAGCATGGACATATGGAAACAGGGCAGGGTAGGGTGAATTGGGAGATTAAGATTATATACACTATGTATATTACACATACATGCACTGCCGCGAGTGAACTACAAAGCTAGTGGGAACCTCCTGCATGGCACAGGGAGCTCAGCTCAGTGCTCTGTGGTGACCTAGGGAGGAGGGCCTGAAGGTGAGTGGGAGGGAGATTCCAGAGGGAGGGGATATATGTATACATAGAGTTGACTCACTTCATTGTACAGCAGAAACTAACACAACATTGTAAAGCAATTATACTCCAATTAAAAAAAATCATAAAAGGCAATGAAGAATTAACCTTTGGAGAAGGTGGTAAAGCATGTTCCAGGAAGCAAGGTCATCTCTGTAAGGGCAAGAGGTGTTAAAGACTTTGATGAACGTGGAAAGCTCAGAGCAGAGAGTTTAAGGGAGAGTTTGGTAAGAGATGGGCTTCCCTGATATCAGCTCAGTTGGTAAAGAATCCTCCTGCAATGCAGGAGACCCTGCTTCAGTTCCTGGGTTGGGAAGATCCCCTGGAGAAGGGATAGGCTAACCACTCCAGTATTCTCAGGCTTCTCTGGTGGCTCAGCTGGTAAAGAATCTGCCAGCAATGTGGGAGACCTTGGTTCAATCCCTGGGTTGGAAAGATCCCCTGGAGATTTTAACTTGGGGTTTCCCTCCAAAGAAGGGCAATGCCAAAGAATGCTCAAACTACCACACAATTGCACTCATCTCACATGCTAGTAAAGTAATGCTCAAAATTCTCCAAGCCAGGCTTCAGCAATACGTGAGCCGTGAACTTCCAGATGTTCAAGCTGGTTTTAGAAAAGGCAGAGGAACCAGAGATCAAATTGCCAACATCCGCTGGATCATGGAAAAAGCAAGAGAGTTCCAAGAAAATATCTATTTCTGCTTTATTGACTATGCCAAAGCCTTTGACTGTGTGGATCACAATAAACTGTGGAAAATTCTGAAAGAGAGGGGAATACCAGACCACCTGACCTGTCTCTTGAGAAACCTGTATGCAGGTCAGGAAGGAACAGTTAGAACTGGACATGGAACAACAGACTGGTTCCAAATAGGAAAAGGAGTACGTCAAGGCTGTATATTGTCACCCTGCTTATTTAACTGCTATGCAGAGTACATCATGAGAAATGCTGGGCTGGAAGAAACACAGCTAGAATCAAGATTGCCAGGAGAAATATCAATAACCTCAGATATGCAGATGATACCACCTTTATGGGAGAAAGTGAAGAAGAACTAAAGAGCCTCTTGACGAAAGTGAAAGAGGAGAGTGAAAAAGTTGGCTTAAAGCTCAACATTCAGAAAACGAAGATCACGGCATCTGGTCCCATCACTTCATGGGAAATAGATGGGGAAACAGTGGAAACAGTGACAGACTTTATTTTGGGGGGCTCCAAAATCATTGCAGATGGTGACTGCAGCCATGAAATTAAAAGACGCTTACTCCTTGGAAGAAAAGTTATAAGCAACCTAGATAGCATATTCAAAAGCAGAGACATTACTTTGTCAGCAAAGGTCCATCTAGTCAAGGCTATGGTTTTTTTCAGTAGTCATGTATGGATGTGAGAGTTGGACTATAAAGAAAGCTGAGTGCCAAAGAATTGATGCTTTTGAAGTGTGGTATTGGAGACAACTCTTGAGAGTCCCTTGGACTGCAAGGAGATCCAACGAGTCCATCCTAAAGGAAATCAGTCCTGAGTGTTCATTGGAAGGACTGATGCTGAATCTGAAACTCCAATATTTTTACCACCTGATGTGAAGAGCTGACTCATTTGAAAAGACCCTGATGCTGGGAAAGATTGAGAGCAGGAGAAGAAGGGGACGACAGAAGATGAGATGGTTGGATGGCATCACCGACTCGATGGACATGGGTTTGGGTGGACTCTGGGAGTTGGTGATGGACAGGGAGGCCTGGCGTGCTGCGGTTCATGGGGTCGCAAAGAGTCAGACACGACTGAGCGACTGAACTGAACTGAACTGAACTGTGTCTCAGCTGGTGCATCTGAACAGGCAGTCAGGGGTTCTGTAATAGAACTAATGCGATGTACAGAAAGATTAGGTATTTTTGCATGTACAATAGGACATCATTAAAAGGTCTGAAGTGAGAGTGAGACAAGGTCGTTTTTATATTGTTCCTATAGTGAAGAGCTTCCCTGGTGGCTCAGAGGTTAAAGCGTCTGCCTGCAATGTGGGAGACCAGGGTTTGATCCCTGGGTCGAGAAGATTCCCCTGGAGAAGGAAATGGCAACCCACTGCAGTATTCTTGCCTGGAGAATCCCATGGACGGAGGACGGTGGGCTACAGTCCACGGGGTCGCAAAGAGTCGGACACGACTGAGCCACTTCACTTTCTTATAGTGAAGAAGAAAGAATCCTTCTAGTTGACAAATGTAGGAGCGACTGCACCTAAGCAGCCTAAGTAGCCATTTTAAGTTTTCTTATTTCTCCGCACATCCTCTTTTACTCCGCGTGCTTGCCTCAACATCCCCTGTCATGCTAAGCTACAGCAGGCTCAGTTAGTCTGAGAGTCTTCGTATATTTACAATATATTTTACACTGATGCAAGGCTCCATTATCTGTCTTTTAATTCAACACCTTCTTTTCTTCCCAAAAGCTTCCTAAATTTTTCTAGGACCCAAAGATAGATCGCTTTTAATATGACTGGCATATTCCTTTTTTTTTTTTTTCTTGGTAACTAAAATGTCAAAATGGAGCAGCTTAAAATAGTCGTCATTTATTATCTCATAAATTTCATGGGTCAGGAATCCGGGTCCGGGTTAGCCAGGTACCTCTGATTCGGGGCTCCTCACAAGGCTGCCATCAAGATGTTAACCTTGGCCGTAGTCATCACTCATTTTACCAACTTATTCCTTCTTACCGCTCTTTGCCAAGTACTTTCCCTTTTTTTCCCGAGTACTTTCCCTTTCCTGAATAACCTTTTGTTCTCTTTCTAAGTATAAAATTAATCCTTCAAATAATAAAATATGGTAAAAACCTTTTTGTCAACAAATGTTGAAACAATAAATTTAGGATGAAACAGTTTCCAACCCAATCATTCTGTTAACATGCCTACTGCTTTCATTCATAAGTAACTAAACATAAGTAACTAAAGTGTTTAATGCAGGAAAAAAACCCTATCTAAATATAACATTTAAATTTAAATATGAAATATAATTGAAGAATGTTACAATGTTCTATATTCTGTTCCACAGCTGATGTTATTATTATTCTTTTTCCTTCTCAGTCATTGTTGTTTAGCTGTTAAGTCATATTCAACTCTTTATGACCCTAGGGACTGTAGCCTGTCAGGCTCCTCTGTCCATGGGATTTTCCAGGCAAGAGTACTGGAGTGGGTTGCCATTTCCTACCTGCTATCTTTCATATTCAGCGTATAAATTACTCTGGATTCACATTGTAGCTTTGATATATATCCTATAACTGACTTCTGAGAATGGCCATCTTACCAATTCTGTTCTGTGCTTAGTCACTCAGTTGTGTCTGAATCTTTGTGACCCCATGGGCTGTAGGCTCAAGGCTCTTCTATACATGGGGGTTCTCCAGGCAAGAATATTGGAGTGGGTTACCATGCTCTCCTCCAGGAGATCTTCCCAACCGAGGGATCGAACTCAGGCCTCCTGCTTTGCAAGCAGATTCTTTATCCTGTGAGCCACCGTGGAAGCCCATTACCAAGTCCACCAGACCAGATGTGATTATAGTAGTTACAGGGATTTAAAACATTGTGTATGATAAAGAGGGACACAAGGGGGACTTGCCATTTGTTCACTGAAGAGTAAATCAAAATATGTTAAGAAGCTAGTAGCTTTAAACTGCATTTATGGTTTAATTCTTGGAAGGGGAGAAAGGCTGTAGTCATGAATCTGAGCCAGTCAAGGACAGACCCCAATCAAAGAAATAGAAAGTGATGAAATAAGCTCTTCTCTATAGTTTTAGAGCATAGTTTTGGGTCTTTTACTTCTGGTATTTACTACTTACACTTAAAAGCTGCAGGCATTTAACAACTGGAGAAAAGAGAGGTTCTGACCAACACTTTATGTGTTCAGAGTGATTATAATTAATTCTACAGCCATCTCCCTCAAACTCACCCTCTCCCTATATGTAGTAAAGGAAGTCAGACTATAGGGAGGGTGAAGCGACATTGAGGCAGTTCATTATTAAAGTAAAAAACGCAGTGGTGGTTTAAATAGAATATTATCCTCCAGGCCTAAAAGAAATGTTTGTGGGTAAAAGGGCCATATTGAACAAGTAGGGAAAAATCCAAGTTTCTTAAACAAAAATTTTAAAAATGATAAATCATGTATTGAATTGAATCAAGAAAAAATAATAAAGTTATAAAGAATGAGATAATAAAGATGAAGGCATACATTAATGAATTAGAAGAGCAGTAAAAACTGATCTGAAATGGTTCTTTGAAAAGATCTATAAAATCTGAGAATGGTTTCTTGAACAAGTCTTTGTTATTGAGAAGAGAGACAGAAAATCCACATAAATTTTTAAAAATATTGTATCTATGAAATGAATCCACTCTAATGACAGAAAGTGAAAAGTATCTAAAGAGTCTGTTGATGAAGAAAGAGGAAAGCGAAAAAGCTGGCTTAAAACTCAACATTCAGAAAACTAAGATCATGGCATCTGGTGCCATCACTCACGGCAAATAGAAGGGGAAAAACTGGAAGCAGAGACAGATTTTATTTTCTTGGGCTTCATAATCACTGAAAGTAGTGACTGCAGCCATGAAATTAAAAGATGCTTGCTCCTTGGAAGGAAAGCTATGGCCAACCCAGACAGCATATTAAACAGCAGAGACATCACTGCTGACAAAGGTCTATATAGTCAAAGCCATGGTTTTTCCAGGAGTCATGTATAGATGCAAGAGTTGGGTCATAAAGAAGGCTGAGAGTCAAAGAATTGATGCTTTTGAACTGTGGTGCTGGAGAAGACACTGAGAGTCCCTTGGACTGCAAGGAGATCCAACCAGGCCATCCTAAAAGGACATCAACTCTGAAGATTTACTGGGAGGACTGATGCTGAAGGTAAAGCTCCAAGACTTTGGCTACCTAATGCAAAGAGCCAACTCAGTGGAAAAGACCCTGAAGCTGGGGAAGATTGAGGTCAGGAGGAGAAGAGGGAGGCAAAGAATGAGATGATTGGGTGGCACCGTTGACACAATGGGCATGACTTTGAGTGAACTCCAGGAGACAGTGAATGACAAGGAACTCTGGCAGGCTGCAGTTCATAAAGTTGCATAGTCAGACATGACATTGTGACTGAACAACAGTATATGTATGATATGTGTATTATATGTGCATTCTACATATTACATATGTATGATCATAGACTATTCATAGGTAGCAATACACCTGGGCATGATATTTTTAGAAGGCATCTTGAACTCATCATTTCTCTCTCCAGGAATTTGTCACAAGGAAATAATCATGAACATTCATTGTGTTATAGCTAGAAATATATCCACCATAGTGCTGTTTATAAGAAGTTAAAATTAGAAAAACAAAAAACAAAACTAAGTTTTCAGATATGAGTGACCTTATTCAAGATACAATCATTGAATCAAATATTATGAAAATATTAAAAGGAATATAAAAATGTTTAATGAAGCTGTTTTTCTAAAAGAATAAATAACTACAAGTAAGTGAAGTGAAAGTCTCCTAATTGTGTCCGACTCCTTCGGACACCATGGACTATACAGTCCATGGAATTCTCTAGGCCAGAATATAGGAGTGGGTAGTCTTTCCCTTCTCCAGGGGATCTTCCCATCCCAGGGATCGGGATGCAGTTAAGTCCAAAAAAACTGCTGGGTGACTACACTTTCACTTTCTTTTTTCTGTTATGAAGTGTTATGTGCTAAATGAGTTTTTTTGGACTTAACTGCTATGTATATGCAAAGTCCCACTGTTAAAATAAAATGCACTCAAGGTTGTAAGCATTGACTGACTTACCTGTAGTAAATCTTGGATTATTTGGTTTGGACTATTTTAATATATTTAGTATATATTTAACATAGGGGCTTCCCAGGTGGTGCTAGTGGTAAAGAATCTGCCTGCCAATGCAGGAGACATAAGAGACTGGGGTTTGATCCCTCAATGGGGAAGATCTCCTGGAGGAGGGCATGGTAACCCACTCCAGCATTCTTGCCTGGAGAACCCCATGAACAGAGGAGCCTGGCAGGCTAAGGTCCACAGCGTCGCAGAGTCAGACACCACTGAAGTGACACAGCGCGCATACATATAATTAAGCCTGGTGGGAGGACAGTCCATGGGGTCACAAAGAGTCAGACACAACTGAGTGACTTTCGCTTTCACTAGTAGTTAGAATTAGGTGCTTCCACGGCCACAACCAGACCTCAACGTCTGGCCTGGAGCTGAAGCACCACTTCAAGCCACTCCAGGCTAAGGCTACCAGAGATCAGGCTGGGGAATCAAAACTCAGCTCCTCCCCAGATAACTCGATAATCTACGTATGCAGGTGAACCCGCTGTCTAGAAAAACCGTCTGAGCTTAATAAAGCCCTGCTAAGTGCTGCCATGCCAGACACTTGACACATATCTTTTGTTCGTCTCAGGCAATTGTATCATATAGGTACTCTTCATAAGCCTCTTTTGTAATGGCGCAAGAAAAGAGTAAGTGGTTCTCCTGGAAGCCCACTGAGGTGGAGGGGCAGACTTGGGATCAGACCTGTGTTTGTCCAAATCCTGCTCCAGTAACTTTTGTTACCCTACCCACCACTCTAACACTCTGTAGTATGGGTATGTTGATATTTATAGGAAGCTTGTGTATTTTTTAAATTTTTGAAAGTGAGTCTAGGTTGATTTTAAAGTAAAAGGTAAATCAACAAGAAAGTGAAGGATGTAACATAAAAAGGAAGTTAAGAGTAGAAAATAAAAATGATACTGATAAGTATAAGCTCTCAGTTACACTGACGATATAGCTCTGGAGAGAAATGCATTCTTAAATGCTTCGGATTTTTGGATACACACACTTTAAGATTTTTTTCCATTCCACTTATTGTAAGAACCCTAAATGGATCAATATGTGTATCGTGATACTCCTTGACTTGAAAATATGGCCCTTAGACAATGATCTCGTTCCGTTCACGTCTCTGCAGTGCCCGCTTCAGTTGTTTTGATTAAAGATTGGCCTGGTTTGTTTCGCTTTACTTTGTTTGGATGCTTCAGTCTGTGGGCTGGGGTGTGGTCCGGGAGGAAGAGGAAGAGCAGCTGAACTGGACCGGAAGACGGAAAGCCTGGGTTCCCCTCTCTGCTACCCACTTAACCTCTAGCTGTCTCATTATTTTCCTCCATAAAATATATACTTTCACTATGTGTCCTTCAGTTGGACAATGGGGAACACAGCTTTATACCTTTAGAGTAAGTGCAGAAGACTGCTGTCTGTGTCCCTATTGGCTTGTCCATTTATCCACCTATCCTCTTTCATATTTCTCTCTGCCTCTTTCTTTCCTCCACTCTCTCCCTCCGTCCCCACTCCTTCCAACCCTCCCTCCTTTCTGCCTTTCCTTCCTTCTCTCTTTTTCTTTAGCTCTGGCCCCAGGGCGTAGGCTTGACCACAAGGAATGCTCAGAATGAAAGATTGCTTCTACTGACCTGGAGCAGGCACTAGGGTGAGCTATGACCCGTCTTCACAATGTCTAATTTCTTTCTCCACTACTCCTGTTTACAGACTCCTCCCTCCTTAACGTGGACACTACCTTTGATGTGTTACTCCATTAATTCTGACACTTAGAAGTGATGATAATAAATCAAAGGCATTTGTGTATTCATTAATCTACTCTTGCACTTTTCAGAGCATCCTCCTAATATTCTTGAAAAGCTCAAGCTCTCTAGGTTGCTGCATTAAATAAGCTTTGTCCCCTAACCATGTCAGGCATTGCACTCCTGAATCCTGAGACCCATTCTGAGACGGGGTCTCCCCTGCTATGTGACTCCAAGGCCCTGTTTGTAATCATCATAAACCGGAAGGAAGAGTCACAGGGCTACCATCAGCCCAACGGAGACAGCAGAGCAGAGGAGTCTAATTACAGAAATTAAGGTGTGTAAAAGACAGGAGCTGTAAGTGAAAGATCTGCAGGCACCTTGAGAGCCATCATCCAAGGATGTCTGGTTTGGAAGAATGGAAATATGCTCACATTAATTAGCCTGTGGCACCAGAAGAGGATAATTAAAATGCAATAATAATAATAATAATAGTAATAATCTCACTGCCCTTTTGAGGGAGAAAAGTTGTCCTAGATTGAAAGTTTGATTTCCACGTCAGTAGCCTGTGTGCTTGTACCTTACAGCAGCATGAGAGACTGCGGCTCTGCCTCTTGCTATGTGATCTTTGACAATGAGCCACTCCTCCCTAAGTCTCTGTGTTCAGTTTTCTCACTTGTAAAGTGATGAAAATAGCTCTTGTTTTAATAAGATACTGTGAGGACTGAATACCATAAAGTCGATACTGTCTCCGTTGGATGAGAAAAGCCGCAGGCACGTTCCACCCTCCAGAAACAGTTGAGTATCTACTACGTATATGTCCAAGCATCCGTGTGCATATAATTTTTTTTTAACCAGGTCCTTTTCATCTTGGTATTGCCATTTAGTCAGCTCTGCTGGCTGTTATTAAAAGGCTTCTCAACACAATAGCAAAGGTTGGTTAACAAAAGAAAGCACACGAGGCAGTGAAAGCTATTGAGAGACGCACACTCACCCTCCCCACACCCTTGACCTCTAGAAGCAGATCAGTAACTTCTCTCCTCTCCGCTTCCCCTTCCTGTGTCCACAGCGAAGGGAAGTTGGTTGCAACCTTTTGCTGATACCGTGACACAGGGCACACAAGAGCGGAAGGGAGAAAAGCGTTTCAACAAAAGGCTGGAACTTAAGTTTAGGTAAATTCAGGAAGGAGAGACAGAGGAAATGGCAGTAACCTTGCCTGGAACTAAAGGAAAAGGATTCTGGTATCAGCCCCGGAGTGAAATGTTAGGTCATCTATAATAAGGGCTGGGTGAAAAACCTTCAGCTCAAAGAGAAAGATACAGTGACACAAAGAAGCTTGTCAAGGCTACTTTGAAAGCAGTTAAGAAACCGATTCTTCTTTCCTAAAGAAAGTCCTCAGACAAAAGAGATTCCCTCATCAGCGTGCGTGGAGTTCCATGTAGGATAAACTCTCTTCACAATCTCATGAGCCAAGTTTCCGAGCCAAAGTTTTCTTACTTATGAGGGAAAAGGAAAGGAAACAGCAACTTAAAAATAAAATGGAGCAGATTAAGCAGGATTTTCCTCAATTAAATGTGTTTAATAGGGAGTTTCTATTTCTGACCAAATTTCTTGTCTTTTAAATGTTCACAATTATTATCAGTGGCCCTGGCAGATTACAGTTGGTAGTGACAAATGAGCCAGTCTGCGTATAAAATCAGAATGCGTCCTAATCCATACACTACGGTCACTTTAAACTTTGAAGGTGAGATAGAGAGAGACAGAGACAGACAGAGAGAGATGCATCCAGGAAGAGAATGCACTTTTTTTCTGAAGAGGACACAGTTTGTTTCTCCTGGCACCAGGAATGCTGAACTTCTGAGAAAGATATTAATTATGAGATCAGAGCTGAATCTTGACTGAGGAGGATAGACTGAATTTCAAAGATCCCCAGTCTGAAATGATTATCTTCCTTTGCTCCTAAAATTTCATTTAATCAGACATGAATTAGAATCATAATTCTACATTAATTTCAGTTTGTTTTCCAACCAGTCAATTACAAATGGGCTAGTCCCCTTGCACAAACAATTCAGACCAAATGGCGTAGAAGAACCCCCTTCTTGGTAGGAAAAATGTTCTGATTTCCACCTTAGCACCTTACGTGTTAGTATTTCAGTGGCTCAAATTTCTTTTGTGAAGGGGTTAGAAAGTTAGATATTGTAAATCTGTGATGGTAAAATTCTGGGGATAATATGTTAGAGAAAATAAAATCATTCTTCTCCTTAATAATCTTCCCAATTGTGTGGTAAAGGAAATGCAAGGGTCCTGTACTTAGTTGTGTTAAATCACTATCTATCTACTATACCTTGGAGTTGATAAAGAGAATTAGTAACTATCAGTAAAACTGCTAACTGCCCTGAACACAGTACCTACTGGGTGGAAAGTCACTTGAATTCATGTTAGAACCCCCTCTTTGGACCACAGGTCATTCTGACTTATAGAGGCTCACATCTGAAACTATACAACATGAAAAAGAAAAATAAGAGCCCAGACTTATTTAGCCATTTAATTAGAGCTTTAGAAAATCTGTGTGGCTTTCTATTCGCTATCAATCCTGTCTATAGCTACATAAAACTTTTTTTTGAAATCCGTTTAATTTTATACATAAATATGCCCCAAATTTACACCTTTGCAATTTAAATTTCTCACTTCTTTCCACCCCTGACATTAAATTCTTCTCAGCTGATGTGGTTTTAGAGCTAAGCATGTTTTCTTTCTTTTATAGCTTAACGTTACGCAAGAATTTCTCTGCTCCTTCCAACCTCATGCCACACATGACATTCTGTCCCCATCAAAAATCAGATCATTTCTCAAAGAAAACTGGCATTCAGGCAAACCCTAGAGATGAAAGGAAGGGTTAAGTTTACTTCCAATATTAGGGAATGATTCGGAAATAAATGTCGAGGTTAAAAAGTCCAGATGGTAATTCAGCTGTATCCTTACTATAAACATGATTTGATTTATGGGAGCTACTAATGGTATCTCAGTTTAGATCTGGACGGCTTTGCTTTCTCTCATCTGAGTCTTAAATTCATCAAATTCTTTTACTCCCACTATCAATCCTTCACTACAAAGGGACACTCCTAATCAAGAATTTGGGAGTATTTTAAAATGCAGAAATTGATAAATGTTAACAACCCTAATCCATGCAAATTACTGTCTGTTGTCATTATTTATAACCTGGCGGAAGCGTTTATTCAAAAAATCCTCAAAGAGCTCTGACAATTCATGCTTCCAGTTGTGAATCATCTTTTGCTCTTTTTCTCTCTTTCATAAGGGATCACACTGAATAAGTTTTCACTTCTTTTTTTCTTTGCCTGACATGGCAATTATTAGCTTTCTTGGCTTTGTCAGAAAAATCCATCGGAAATGTTTATCTCCTGGGGCAAATCTCAGGGAAACAGCATGTTTATCACTTCAAGGGGCTGTAATCCGAAGGCAGCCCCAGGCCCACCAGGTTTATTGTACAAAAACTGGGGGAGAAACACCCACGTGATTGAGCAGCTATGGTACAATAATCCTCTGTCCTGAGTTTCAGAGTCTTGCCAGCCCCTCTTTGTTCTCCAACCTCTGCCAATTAAATGTACAAGCTGAAATAATACTAATTTAATCTCGTATTTGCAACTGACTTTGTCAACTTACAAAGTATTGGTCTGGAGAGTGGACACCCTTCACAATCAGGTCACTTTCTTCCATAGTGAGAATCGATGTGTTTTATGTGGTGGCTAATATCTCATCTGAATATCATCCCAGGAAAAGAGATCAATGAAAATGAAAGGATCAGATCAGCTGCATTTTCCTTTATTCCATTATGAGGATAAACAGAACTGAAATCTCTTGTCTTATGATAAACATACAATTTTATATCACTCTTTACATCCTTTCAAGGCCCGATTCTATTGTCATTTCTGTGATGAAACCTATACTCGTTCCCAAAGCTGAATAAACTACTCCATCCTCAGGGCTCCTAGTGATATTTTGGACATGCTTTGGTTCATTCAGTACTCAGCAAATGTTTTAAAGGTTCAAGGCATGTGTTAGAGCTTGAAATATAATCAAGACCAAGACACGGTTTATGCACTCCAGGGAGGGAGGTAATGGGCAGTTACAATAAACTACCCATAAGTGGTAAACTCAATATATGATCCAAGCATGTAAGAAGGGCATCTTCCTTGTTAAGGGCATGACCCGTCCAGAGTTCACAAGGAGACTTTGGTCCCAGTAAGTAAGAAGGCAGAAAAAACCTTCCTAGTATAGGCTAAGAATTCACAATAATTTCTCTTCTCAGAAGTGAAGAAAAATATCTGGGGGAGAACTGCAGTTAGGAAAAATTGTTTAAAGCACAAAATTCAATATTAAGAATTTTTAAAAATAAGACTGGACAAATAAGTAAAGGTCAATTCAGAAAGGATTAGTTAAGAATTTGCATTTTATTATATGGGCAATAGAAGCTGAGACTTATGGTAATGATAACGGAGTTATGACTGTAGTAAATCCTTATGGGGATAGAGAAAAGTACAGAGTTGTCAATTATTAGAAAGTAAAATGGACAGAGATTGTTGACTATCTGAGTATGCGAACAAGATATTGACAGATGTAAACACAAAGGATGATACACAGGTTTTTCTCCTGAGAAGTTCGGAGGTAGCGACAACTTGGCTGAGACAGGGGGTGCAGTAGAAAGAACCACTTCAGTGGAGAAACCAAACTGAGTTTGGTTTGGTGTTGAGTGTAGGTTGCCTGTGAATCATTACTTTGAGATATCTAAGTGATGGATGCTTGTATGGCAGGTTTACCTTCAGAAAGATTATCTAGACTGCAGATGGATTCTGAGACGCAACTACCATAAAACTGGAAACGGATAGATGAAACTACCGAGGAGGTGCATAGCCTGAAAAGAAAAGAGAGCTGAGGTTGTTGCATGGAAGGAATAGATCAACTCTAGCCAGAGAGGAAAGCCAGAGGGAGTTCATTACCACTATGGAAACCGTGCAGAAAGAGTAATTCAAGAAGGAGGTGAGGTCGGGTACATGTCAAGGAAACAATGGAAAACAGAACCAGGAAGTGCCCAGATGGGTTTCCCTGGTGGCTCAGTGCTAAAGAATCCACCTGCCAACGCAGGAGACGTGGGTTTGATTCCTGGGTCAGAAAGATCCCCTGGAGTAGGAAATGGCAACCCACTCCAGTATTATTGCCTGGGAAATTCCATGGACATAGGAGCCTGGCAGGCTGCATACAGTCCATGGGGTTATGAAAGAGTTGGACATGACTTTGCAACTAAATAACAGCAAAGCATCCAAATAACTTGTAGAAGTAAATTGGTAGACTTGGTTTGAGCATTTTCAGGAGTGTAGGAACCAAAGACAATTTGCAGAGCTGTGAAGAATGAGGGAAAATGGAAACGTGTAGAATCGTTTTACAAAAGACTTGTATCAGGGAGATAAATACCTTTATTATAAATCACACAGTTTCTTTTAATGTTCAGAGTATTCCCCTTCCTCCTTCATTGCCCCAATTCACAACAGTAGATTGAATTCCTATAGTCACCTGGGCTTTTTGTATATTTAGAGAGTCTCAGTAACTAGCCTAGTGCCTGGAGCTCCATAGATATTGTTAAATAAATGAGTGACTGGGGCAGAAGTGATGAACATTTTTCCCACCACTATTTTCCAGGAAAGCACCAATTATCTGGATAAAAATTATGTGGGGAGGGGACGGGAGTACAAAAGTAGGTCAAGTGAATTAAGTCTTTATGAGACTAGAATGCTACATGTTTAACTGCATTTTCAATGGAACTTAGTGAGATCCTTCTCTTTGATGGAAAGCTGACTTTCTAAATAATTAAGTGAATTAACACTAGTGTATGACAGGATTATTATACAAGCAACATCCCACTGCAAGTACAGGAGACTGTCACTGCAATAACTGAAGACCTAAAATAGATGTCTATGTAGACAGCTACACAATTACTGCCTGAGGCTCAGAGCCAATCATAACTCTAGGTGAACTCAATGCCTCAGCGCACCAGGGGAAGCTGAGGATCCTTCCAGGTGACCTCTGGTTGACTGGCTTCTGGGATATATATAGCCCAGGCTGAAGTGTGCTGTCAAAATTCACCATTTAAGTATTCTCAATGCCATCAAAATATTCCTTTCAAAGAGAAAGAACTGCAGACTCAGTGCAGGAAGAGTCTGTTTCATGACATGTTGGATTTGGAGCTCAGCGCTAAGATGTGGATATGTGAATTTGGATGGGACCAGTATGGAGATAGTGACTCAAACAAGGAGGGTCTGTAAGAGTGAGCAGAGAGCACTGCATCATTGGAAGAGGAGAGAACTGACTTCAGAACCCTCTGGTACACTGGGAGGGAAGGGAAGTCTTAGACGGACTTAAGAGAAGCGGTCTACATGCTACAACAGTGTGCATTCCATTTCTAATCTTCCTCCATTTCATTCTGAAAAGGGGAAATACAATTTATCAAATTAGGCATCAGTCATCTCTTGAGATATGTTTTAAGATATGATTTCTTTCCTTTAAAATATTGTTCTAAGGTATTGCATTCATTGTTTTTGACCTTGCGAATACTCAATCAAGATTTATTGAGTGACTATAATACTCGCTGGGCTTCCCAGGTGGCTAAGTGGTAAAGAATCCACCTGCCAAGCAAGAGACATGGGTTTAATCCCTGAGTAAGGAAGATCCCCTGGAGAAGAAAACGGCAACCCACTCCAGTATTCTTCTGGGAAATCCCATGGACAGAGGAGCCTGGTGGGCTATGGTCCATGGGGTCACAAAAGAGTCAGATATGCCTTAGCATCTAAACAGCAACAATACACTCTACATCTCAAAAAACCGACACTTAAATTTGACTTATGTTGTGTAGTGGCTGCCATCGGTGTAGAAACAAGAAATCAAGGCCCCCAGAGAAAGTGGTCCTGGATTACATACCAGAAGGCAGAGTCAGAAATTGAACCTGTGTTTTTTTAATCTTGTGATCATTCTATGATGGTTGCTATAGCTATTTGATACACATATTAACCCAGAGAATAACTCATTTTCATATCTTTCTCAAAATTTTGAGATTCCAAGGCCTGTAGAACCAGTCATGTCATTATATAGTGAACCTAGAAATGTTGTAAGAGGCATCAGATACATAAGCTTCGCGCTTGCTTGCTGACTAAGTCGCTTCAGTCGTGTCCGACTCTGAGATCCTGTGGACTGTAGCCCGCCAGGCTCTTCTGTCCATGGGATTCTCCAGGCAAGAATACTGGAGGGAAGATCCATACTGAATTAAAATACTGAAATGAAGATCCCTATTTCCTTCTCCAGGGAATCTTCCTGATCCAGGGGTTGAACCCGTGGTTTTTACATCTCCTGCATTGGCAGGCAGGTTCTTTACCACTAGTGTCAACTGGGAAGCCCAGAAATTGGCACAAGTATCTCTGTTTGCTTCTTTCAGAGTCCACATGACAGTGAGCTGGAGGTAGGTTACTGAATGATTATCCTCTGAGTTTGGTTTTCTCCAAATCCCAGTGTGTAGAAATACATGAGAAAATATGTATATTAAGCTGGCCCAATGTCAAATACAAAGAATCATAGCACATACGTGACATGGAATGTATGGTTTTCTGTGTTTTAGAAAGTGTGCTGGGCATCCTTTTGCTTAAAGCATAATCTCTGACAGTTGGAAGTTCAAGTCTGGTCCTTTCAATCAGTGGGGGGTGGCTTGATTACTTTGTAGAAGAAACATAAGCAGTTTAAACAAGGTACGACATACCAGCCTCCCTATTTTGACAAGAAAAGAGAGATTTTTAAGTGGCAGTCCATGTTTACAGAACATTAGGTAACTAAGTGACATTTCAGGAAGAAAAGTAAGGGAGAGACTAGATGCTATCAGATTTCTGGGAGATCAAAGAGGAAGAAACTTTTCCTCCAGAAAACCATGGATGGAGAAGAGGGCTATCGGGATCTGCTCAGTGATCTTTAAGCAACCTGATGTGTGGATAAAACCCTCAAGATGCTTGACAGTTTCAACTGTTTATCCTGATACGCTGTAATTATTGTGGTTATAAAATGCACACACAAACACCTTCAATGACACGATACACAAGAGCTCAAAGCGTTGCTAGAAAAACATACATTATAGTCAGCAAGTACTTAAATTTTAGAATGCTCCCCCAAATCTAGCTAGTCCTCAGCAAACTCCTTCCCAGTCACAACATCCTCCCTTCTCCCAGAGATCACTACTCTTGTGACTTTTAAAAGGAAATTTTCTTTAACCTACGTTAATACCTATATTTGCATTCCTAAACATGATGGGTGAGTTTTGCCTGGTTTTGAACTTTCTATGCACTTTATTCTTTGGTGTCTGGTTTTGTGACCTTCGGTACCTTCATTTAGCTTTTGTGGGTAGCTATAATTCATTAATCTTCTCATTATATGTGTCACTATTTTATTTGCCCATTCTATTATTGATGAACATTTGGTTTGCTTTTGGTTTAGGTCTATTACAAATGATGAACTTTCCTATGTCTATCTATCTATCTATCTATACATATTTGAATGTGCATATCTTCAATGCTAGAAAAAAATTTTAAACTGGTCTCCAAAGTGACTGTGACCAGTTCACACTCTTGGCAGCAGTGTATAGCGTTTTTTCTTTTGTGGAATTGTAGACAGTCTGGTGCGTATTTAATTGTGTCACCTTGTGTTTTTAACTTTGTTTCTGTTGTAAGTGATGATGTTGAGCTTTTTTACTCATTTGAATACATCTTTTACAAAGTGCCTTCCTAGGTCATGTGTCCATTTCTCAATTTGTCTTTTTCTTCTTGTTTCACAGATGTCCTTTATATGTGATGAAAACAGCCTATTTGATAATCTTATGAATTTTGTGGATAGAAATAATTTTCCTTATTGAAACGTATTAAACAACCATGCCAAACTCATTTATTTACATATTGTACATATTATCAAAAAATACTTTTGATTCTCCTGAGTTTTATGTGTAAAAACATATCATCTGCAATAATTGTTGTTTTGTTTACTTTTATCCAATTCTTAAGCCTTTGATTTAATTTTCTTGTTCATTTCCTTTAGTAGTATCCATACGAAGCATGTTGTTGCTGTTTCTAGTCTCAAAATGAGATCTTGGAAAAGATTATTATGAAATGTGCTTTTTTGATGTGAGTTTTGACATATACTCTCTATTAGAGAAAATAAATTTATTTCTATTCACTGCTGCTACTGCTAAGTCGCTTCAGTCGTGTCCGACTCTGTGCGACCCCATAGACGGCAGCCCACCAGGCTCCCCCGTCCCTGGGACTCTCCAGGCAAGAACACTGGAATGGGTTGCCATTTCCTTCTCCAATGCATGAAAGTGAAAGTGAAGTCGCTCAGTCGTGTCCGACTCTTAGCAACCCCATGGACTGTAGCCTACCAGGCTCCTCCATCCATGGGATTTTCCAGGCAAGAGTACTGGAGTGGGGTGCCATTGCCTTCTCCGATCTCTATTCACATCATGCTGATATTTTCAAAGATATTGTAAAAGATATTGACCTTTATCAGATTAAATTTTCTCCATTCATCACAATGTTCATATAAATTTAAAATTAATTCTGCTAAGATAGTAAATAACAATAATTTTATATTTCAAATGTCAAACTAACCTCTTATTCTTGGGATAAGATTACAACTCCAAGTTGTTTATTGTATAATTTTTATTTGATAGTTTTTAATCTATATTAATGTTTGATGTAATTAGGCTATAATCAATTAACTATTATCTTAATGTTATTTCAGATTATATCAAGGTTATGCTGACTTCATAAAACAAATTAAGATTATCACCTCTTTATTTATTCTCTGGAGCATTCTGTGTGAGATTTTTAATTTTCCTTATAGCTTTGTGTCTGTCAAGAAAAAAAATACCTGGAGTTTTTCTTGAGGAAAGTATTTCAATTATTATTTTTTTCCTAAAAAAAGAAGTATTCACTTTTTAATTTATTATGTTCATTTTGTTAAATAGTATTCAACAAATATTAAGTGTTTGTTAAATATTTTTCTAGGGATTTCTCTTTCATCTAAAATTTCAAACTTATTGGCACACATGTCCTCAAAATATCATCTTTTCTTCAAACACCGTGGTGTCAGTAGCGATGGCCCTGACATAAGGTATTTGCTCCTTTCCGTGCATTTCTGTATCTAACTCATCACAACTACAGTAATTTCATTATTTTTCCCAGCAAAAAACTTTTCATTTGGTTGATCCTCAGTATTATTATTTATTTTCAATTTTTATTTACTTCTACACTTATATTTATTTCTTCATTTCTTGTACCTCTTTTGAATTTAGTTTGTTGTTCTCTTTCTAACCTGAGATGATATTTAAGATTATTTTCTTTCTCCCATCATTTTCAAAGATGTGTATTTAAAGCTATAAGTGTTCCTTTAAGCATGGCTTTAGCAGTCTTCCAAAAGTTTTAAGATATTTTACTTTCTACGATCACTCAGTTCCGGATTCTTTTTAAGTTCTCATTTTGATATTTTTCCTTGACCACTGGATTATTCTTCCATCTCCTGCAAGAAGATGCATGTTTTCCTTAAAATCTATGTTTGATAGCTATAGTACCTTAAGCCCTTTGTGTAATGTCTGAAGTGTCTTCTGCCTTTTTTTTTTATTGCTTTCATTTCTTCTAAGCTGATGATATCTCGTTGCTATAAATTACACTTTAAAAATTATTTATAGAAATAACACAAAACCTGGTGTATCTTCCCCCAGATATGATTTCCAGTTATTTCTACCAGTTATTGGAGGCATTAGCAACCTGGAATTCTCTTCATCCAAAGTGCTGATTGAGAAAATTCAAAGCTAAGCTGCAGTTTCTATGAACTGCAATCTCTCCCTAGACTAGAACTTTTCAGTGGCTCAGCCTAAATGGAGTTTCTTCTGGGCCCCCTTTACTGAGTTGCAGGCTCTAGTCCCTGATTCTCTGGCTTCCACAGATGGCTAGAATGGCTGATGATTCCTTCATCTACTCAAATACCAGATGTTGCTCTTGTTGTTTTGGTCGCTAAGTTGTGTCCAACTCTTTTGTGACCTCATGCAGTATAGCCTGCCAGGTTCCTCTGTCCATGGGATTTCCCAGGCAATAATACTGGAGTGGGTTGTCATTTCCTTCTCCAGGGGATCTTTCTGACCCAGGGGTCAAACCCGAGGCTCTTGCATTGGCAGGTGGATTCTTTACTGCTGAGCCATTAGGGAAGCCCCCCAAACAGGGTACTGAATGGCAGTGTCTCCCAGGGGCAACGTGACTCCAGATCTTAGACTCATTCTAACTGGACCTCTATCTCCCTTCTGTATCCTGGCTTAGTTATTTTCAGAGTCATGTTAGTAATCTTATACTTTCAAAAAGAATATATAGCTGGCTTTTCTCTGGATGAAGAAGAAATTGCTTTGTTCATCATTACTAGAAACAGAAGCCCAGCCGGAGATATTTTTCTTCTCTAATATAAATAAACGACAACAAGAGTGTCCTTGTTTTGGATAAATCAAGTTAACTAGGCAACATAAGTTACAGGCTTAACTTACTCACTGTCTTAGCTTTTGTCCTGATGCAACTGGATCTTAACTCAATTATATCATTTTAGCATATTGCTCTGAGCAACTTTTCCTGTCATAAGCATATGGCATTTTTAGTTCTACTGGTAATTCCTTTCCACTGGTCTTGTTTAAAATATGTTCATTTTGGATTTAGAACCTGGGATAGGCATGCATTATTTTCTAAAATGCCTGGGGACATCCTCAGGAGATGAAATTATGAATTGGTCACTCAGATTTGCATAGACTTTCCAAGACTTGCTCATAGAATTATCGAGTGCCAAGAATTCAAGCTTGAGAAAGGAGCTGTATCCTGCCTCACTAGCCTGGGAAGCATGCTTATTTCCTGTGGAATGTCTTTATCAAAGCAAAAGAAAAGTGAGAGCCTGGGAGTCCTCACTTGAGAGAATATTTGACTCTAAAGTCTTATGAAGCTATTATCAAGTTAATTCAGGGTATTCAATACAGACTCACAAGAATATGGAGCTGTGCCCGACATACAGGTCACGGTGAAGTGGGCTACCCAGACTTCTGTGATGCTGCCAATCAAAATGAGGGAAAAGAAGTCATTTTAAGAAGGTAGAAAGCAAAAATTCTTCGGTTGAGATTTCTATTTAAAGTGAATATTTGTTGTTTTGGCTGTTTTGAGTCTCTTTCTTTGGGAAATCTCCTCTTCCCTACCTTGGAGAATTAGCTTCTTTGTCCCTTTTCAAATACGTGATCTGAAATGGCACCACGGGTCAATCTAGTGGGTCTAGGTGTGGCAATACTTCACAATCTGAGGACCATCTTCCTCTTTCCACAGCCATTGCCCGGAGGTGTGGGTGACACGTTCTGCCAAAGTGTCTAGCAGAATGAGACCCTCAGAGGTAAGGATGCTCATTCAGAGAAAAGCAAAGGTGAATAATAGCACGAGGTCTGACAATGCTTAAGCACCACACCCTGCTGAGCAGGAGGCCCAGGGGTGCTCCTTGCCCTTCTGCCAGCGGGGAAAACGTCCCACTAAGTTCCTCTTTCTGGTCTAAATTATTTTCTGTTGGATTCCTTTCATTTGTAACTAACTTTGTAGGGTTGACAGATAAAAGAGAGGATAAAACAGAGATAAAGTAGAGGATGCCTAATTAAACCTGAATTTCAGATAAACAGCAAGCATTTTTAGTTTTGCTGTAGGATTTGAATTCAAATAAACATTCAGTTAGATATGAATTGAGATAAACAGAATAATGTTTGAGTATAAGTATGGCCTACTTATTACATGAGACCTACTCATACTAAAAATTATTTTTTATGTATCTAAAATTCAAATTTAAGTTGACATCTTGTTTTCTTATTTACTAAAATCTGACAATCTTGAATTAAAAGAATCTTGACCAATGGACTTATAGCATGTCATTTGAGGTGAAATAAGTTAGACAAAAACAAGTATTAAATGATATCACATATGTGAAATCTAAAAAATAATACAAATGAATCTATGGGTAAAACAGAAATAGGCATAGAAAACAAGTTTATGGTTACCAAAGAGGAAAGTGAGAGCGAAAGGGGTAAATTAAGAGTTTGGGACTAAGAGTTACAAACCACTGCACATAGGAACTAAGCTCAATATCTTCTAGTAACCTATAATGAAAAATAATCTGAAAAAATATATATGCATAGTTGAATCACTTTGATATACACTTGAAACTAACATAAGATTATAAATTAGCTATATATTAATTAAAAATCAATCAACCAATCAATCATCTTGATCAGGATAGCATCCTGGTTGTACATTTTGATTCTTCATGGATCAAAAAACACACTTTTTCTTTCATCAAAAGTATGTTAAAAAAATGTGCTAACTTTGATTAACTAATTTATTCTTGTAATGACTGGTTTATTTTTACTTTAACTCAATTTAACAATTTTCCTTTCATTGAATTTATTTTGTTTGCAAGACTGTTTGCAGGTTGCAGTAAGGGATAAAAACATGTGTGCAATCCTTGCTTCTACGGACCTGAAAATCTACTTAAGAGAACTAAATTTGTCAGTATAATTTGTGAAAAGTATAAAACAGGAGAGTACAACCTCCCAGTTATTTAGCATTGGATAATCTATTGTCTAGTCTCAGATAACTGTTCTCATTGAAATCTTACAACTTTGTAACATCAAATTATTACATTTGTTTCCATTTTTGTACAGAGTAAATTGAAGTTCAAAAACATTACAAGAATTTCCTAGATCTCTTAAATGACATGGAACATGACCAAGTTTTAATTCCAGTTATTTTTACTCAGAAGTTTTCCACTGTGTTCCTCTGCCACTAATGATTCAGTAAACCTTTGAAATACACAGCAAACAGAATAGACCAAGAGTGATATAAGGAAATGCTAGGTGGAGTCTGCAGATGACTTTATGAAGGAAGTAGGATGTGAGAAGGGTTTATAAATAGATACGATTTAAGTAGAAGAAATAGAAAGGTATTTAGAAAAGAGGAATACAAGAGATGAGGAGAGAGAGAGAGCAGCCATTCATAAGAGGCCACTGAAGTGAGCGGTGCTTCTGGGATAGAAGTGTCGGCAAGTTGAACTCTGTTCAGCAAGTTGAATTCTGTCTGCTTTGTGCCTAAACTCAACATGGGTGAAAGAGAAAGCATAATCATGAACTTAAGTCCCCGACAAGAAATCCCAGCACAAACCACTGGTCCACTGACTTGACTTCTCGTGGTTTTTCTTCTTCAAACTTACAACTCACCCTTCCTCACGTACACACTCAGTTGATAGTCTTTATTTCTAGTTCACTAGGGCCACAGAAACCATTAGAAAAGAATTTGCTGAAGACTCCCAAATTAGACTTCAGACTATTGTCTCAACTCCCTATTTGTCTCTTTAGCTGCCTATTCAGCACACTCATTTGAATATCCAGTAAGTTCTCCAAACTTCTCATAACCAAAGCCAAGACTTTGCTTATTTTCCTCCCCTCTTCCTGCTGTCAGCAAGTGGTAATGCCATCAATCTGTATGTTTAAGGAAACATATTCAAATCCTCTCCTTCCAATCTGCTAAGAATTTACTTTGTCCCAATACATAAAATATCCTAGAAGTTCATTGTTTTTCACCTGCTACTACCACTTGGTATAAGACACGGTTATCATCACCTGGTTATTGCCATTGTCTTGTGAGGGGATCATCATCTTCTACCTTTGTTTCCCATCAGTCTACTCTGGACACAGCACCAAGGGACCCATGTCATATTTCTGCTCAAAACCCACTGATGGTGGCTTCCCATCTCCCTTCAGCACAACCCGTCTTTACTGTGGTCTTAAGGCTCTAAAGGACCTGGTCTTCTGTTATCTTTCCAACAATATCTTTTACTCTCATCCCTTTCTTTCTTTGCACGTCCAGGTGTCCTGGTCTTCATGTCAAATATAAAAAAACACGTGATCTGCACCTCCATCAAGGCTGCGTATGCTTGTGTCCTCCATATACACTTACTTTTCCCAGATGCCTCCAGTAAACCCTTTAAGATAACAGTGATGGCAGGGGCAGAGAGCCGCTGAGCTCTGCCGAGGTTAGAGACAAAGGGAGCACATAGTTCTCATTCTCAAGGAAAAGGAGACCTTTCCGACTACACAGGGGTAGCAAGTGCACTCACAGTTCAGTAAGGGAAGGGGCACCACTCATATAGGTGATGTCAACCTACCCGTAGGCCCCTTCACTAGAATCCATCTTGGCTAATAGATGCTCGTGCACACAGGGGCAGTCCTTGAGATGAGCCGAATATGAACTTAGAACCAGGCAAAGCGAGATGATTAACAGGAGGAAACTGGGGAGAAAAATCCCATATAAGCGATTCATACTACTGCAAGTCTGTGACTCCTCTCTGAGCCCACCCACGTGTGTCTACTCACACATACTGTTCTCCTACTAACAAGCACTTTACTCGTTTCACCACATTACATCTCTTTGTGGGAATTAATTTCTACCAAGCTGGTGGGCCACAGCCTTGTCACTGGCCCCCGCGGTCTAGTGGCTAGGATTCAGTACTCTCACTGCCGTGGACTGACTTCAACCTCTGGCCAGGGAACCAAAATCTGCATCAAGCTGCTGCATGTCAAGGCTATCTGAGATCAAAACCAGGCAGTGAGATATAGGGACACTGAGCCATGAAGGTTCTTGGCAAGCTAAAAATTACATGGGGGTTAATGTGGCAGAAATAGCAAGAAAATATTATGCATTAGAATAACAATTAGTTATCGGAGGGAGTGGTGTTGGTGGAAGAGTCTTCTAGGACCTACCTAGGGTCAGGAAAGGTGGGTTTCTTTAAATATTTCCCCAGTTACAGGGTGCGATCACTAGAAGTAAGACAAAGAGACCAGATGGGAAGTTGTCACAGTATTCCAGGTTTGAAAAGAAGTATGAATTAGGAATGTGACTGGCAATGTGGGATACTTGAGAGATAGCTAAAGAAAGATATATAGAATTAAAGGGCAAAGTGGAACTAGATGGATATTATTGGTAATTGGTAACTTGGTGGTTTCTAAATTAGGACTGGAAAAATAATTGAATCCCTGATCTAAAGGAGCTATTTGGCCACATTATTTATTTATTTATTGCTATTTTTCACTTATTTTGTACTTTTAGTGGACAAGAGAGACCAGAAGTAGACACAAGATGGAGGCTGAGTTCATAGACACTGGGCAACTCCCCACTTTTCCAAATTAGTGAAAATTCTTTGGGAGATTAGACAAATACTTGAACACTCTCTGGGTTGCCCCAGATCTGCTTGGATGGTTTCAATTTCTATTCCTTCTCTCCAGGGCATAATGGGACCATATATTTCCTGTAATTTTTATTTTTATTTTTTACTAAAAAGGACTTTTTAGTTGGTGTCGTTATTCCATTATGCTCTCAGTAATGATGTGCTTGGTGGAGCTATTGCAAAGTGAAGTCGAGGTCACCAGGGAAGTCTTTGGCTTCGCTGGGAATTCTCACTAAACCCCCAGTAGCTGTGTATCAGAACAGGTCACTGTTACGGTTTGTCAGCCATGCTCAGTGCTAGAAGCTTGCATGCCATCTGTTCTCAGACGCCTGGTTTTGCCCAAAGCTATTTGTTCCTCTTTTTTTCCCTCCTCACCCATTTCCACAAACACCAAGCAGGCAAAGCTTAACAAATTTTCTTAATATTGGAGTGATTGAGTGTTAAATGAATTAAACTCAAGGAGGCCACCTTATTGAAGGGTTGTGCTAACATTTATGCATAAGTAGAAATAGCAAATCCTCTGCAAACAGATGGTCCCCGGACAGACTCTTCTTAAAAGGTTAGGAGGAGGTGAGAAGACATTCCCTCTTTTCTGTGTAACTCCTTTTGCCTGCCGCTGAAACTGAGGCCAGGAGGGGAATTAGCATTTACACAGCATTAAAATCATCTCCCATTACTGAGCTTTATTATGTGCTGGTCTCTATACCAGGCATGTTCCATGTAAGAACAGCTTAACTGTATTCAGCTGGATCAGTCAAATCATTCAAGATCATA
Organism: Capra hircus; assembly: GCF_001704415.2. Taxonomy (NCBI): domain Eukaryota; kingdom Metazoa; phylum Chordata; class Mammalia; order Artiodactyla; family Bovidae; genus Capra; species Capra hircus. The sequence continues at coordinate 11,168,534 of NC_030828.1, read as the reverse complement.
CTCATCGTAAAAAATTAGAGATTGTAGCTACCTTCATCCTATACTGATGAATCCATTCCCAGGGAAAGCCAAGGGATCTGTCTAGCTAAGAAGTACCCAGTGATTCTCAGATCAGCTGGCTGGTTAGTTCAGTTGGTTAGAGTGTGGTGCTAGTAATGCCAAGGTTGCAAGTTCACTCTCCATACTGCTCAAAGGCTTACAATTTGGGCTTCCCTGGTGGCTCAGATGGTAAAGAATCTGCCTGCACTGCAGGAGACTAGAGTTGGATACCTGGGTCAGGGAGATCCCCTGGGGAAGAAAATGACTGCCTGTATGATACTGGAAACGACTCCAGTATTCTTGCCTGGAGAGGTCCATGGACAGAAAGTCAGACTGTGGAAAACACTGAAGAGGGAAATAACTGAGTTAAGAAGCCAGAGAAGCTGGTGTGAGGTCCAGCTCACCAACTGAGGTCTCTTTGATTCAACCAATCTCCACAAATCTCAGTTTCCTTAGTTTTGAAATTAGAAAATTAGCATAAATCTCTTTTGATGAAAAGGCATCTCTCAACTGCAAAACTGAAGTAGTTGAAGAACAATCAATATAAAAGAAATAACTTTAGGTTACATATATACATATGATAAATTACTATTAACATTGAAAGAACATAAATACTGTGAAAAATTTGAGTGGAAAAACTGTTCAATGATTCATAAAGTTATGAGTAAATAATCTTACATTGCTTAAGATTTAGTAACCAACTGAGAAATGAAAATCTACAGCCATTTAAAATCACTCAGGTCTTCCTGTTGAACTCAGCACTGTCAACCACATAATTAACTAAAGCAAATTGAGATGATCTTTGCCAAGGTCAGAGAGTACAGACACGCAGAAAACCCAAAATATACCGATAAGCCATATACTATTAGATATTTTATAACATTTTTATCATGTGTTAAGCTTAGCTTGGGGAGCTATTCCAAGTAATATATTACAAGCAGCTTCGAGTAACATTTTAGACAAATGGTAACTACAGTTATACTGAAGGTAGAGTTTGCAATACTAGTAAGTGATTTTCTCTATATTCTTTCATTTAGTGAGCATATATTTAGTCCTTCCACAGATAAAGTGTAGTTTGTCACTGGAAAGTTTACAATCACTTTCAAATTATGAAATTTATAATTTAGTGGCAACAAGAAGGAAATAAGACAAAAAAGGCAACAGTCATTGAATAAAGACTGCAAAACCGAGAGTTTTCTCCTTGAGAGGTATTAAGCCGTCCCCACATCTGTTGTGAGGATAAATGCATCACGTGTTAAAAGCATGATCATATTCCTCCCACAGTTTGAGCTCAAAAGACATGGAACCAGCTGAATATTATTTATACTTCAGTGTTGACATGAGACCTGTCTGAACTGGTCCTGCTTCTCTCAGTTTAAGGCTGCATTTGGAGAGCTTGTAATTAAGGAGAGAAGGGAAGCAGCTGATCCATCCTACTTGGATGGCATAGATTTGGGGTTGAGCTCCTCTCTGCTTTAGCTTGCCATGCCACTTTGAGCACGCCATTTATATTTTCAGAGCCTCATTTCCCCATCTATAAAAATGAACAGCCTCTAGTGAACCCTCCAGGAATGAAGCTTTCCTTTAGAGAGCAGGAGAGCCCTTATTACTCTGTAAACTGAGCGGATATTTAATGATGATCAAGAATTACTGGTGTGAAATTTTAGAGTGATGATATTGTTTGTGTTTTATAAAGGTCTCTTTTGAGGCTATCCACTGACACACACAAAGGTTCAACATGTATTATCTCTACTTTTATTTCTTGAAATATATCAATTGAACAATACATCTATAAGTTGAAATAGTCTATGACAAAATGTCTTCAAATGCATGTTATTCGAAAAATGGCATGGAAGGAATGCTTTCTCAAAGCCAAAGCATTTTTTTTTTTCCTTTCTCGTGGGCTTTTGTCATGTATATTCGGGGACACCCTGGGTATGCATCGGCAACGAAAGGAAGAACTATGGAAATAATCCCCCAGCGTCCTTAAACTAAAAAGGGAAACCATTGTATACTGCCAGAATCAGGGAAGGCCCTCCAGCTTCCCTACCCTGGGTCCCCCTTTTATGGCGTCTACTACAATGTGAATTTATGTTCACCGGAATATCACCTACTATATAACAAGTAGAGTATAAAGTACCATATTGGACTACCATATGGCTACTAACCTCAGAGGTTGGTAGCAACTATCAATGTAGAAATTTGAGAGCAGAATGAGCCTCAGGATAGAACCAGTTCTCACTCAAGCATGCTATATAATTGGCTGTAGTGAGAAATGAAAAAAATGTCTCAGAAACCAGATGGATTTGAAATGTTCCATTATTCATAAACACTTTTTTTTTTTTTGCATTTGTACTTGTTCCCATTCCCAAATATTCTGCCACAGAAAATTTGCTGAAGAAGGTGTGAAAGGGACAAAAATCTTTGCTTGCTTTTCTGGAAACTGTCCCTTCAGCCACCGCACCCAAGGAGCTAGAAGAAATGGCGGGGGGCTGTTTCTTTGAAGACCCCTTTCAGTGTGTTACCTGTGAACGTTCTGGAGGAGGCGGGGTGCTGAGGAGGTGTGAGGGAGGCTTGTTGTGATCATGACTAGGGGTAACTATGGGTTTTCTGAGCTGGGAGGTGTGTAAGCTCATCCCTTGCAAACTTCAAGCTACTATTTCCCCCCTTTTGAGCATTCAGATGACAGTGGCTGACATCCTTCTGACAGGAAGTGGCTCTCCAGGGGAGAAAATGGCTCCAGTCTACTTCCGACCCTCCATATTTCCCCACCTCCCGCTCCTTCCCTCCAGCTAGAGAAAGAAGAAGACAGGGGTGCCTTAAATCGGAGGTGGGGATTTCTTTTCTCCCAAATAAATAACATGCCTAACATGCCAAACAGCAAAGGAGAAGCTCATCAGTGACATGTATAAACAACGGAGGGTTATAAAACCCTCTCAGACAAGCAGCTTTGCAATTGGGTAATTTACATACCAGATGAAATGCGAGCGGGAGAGCACTTTTCAAAGCCTATTTGTTCCTGAAGAAGAAAGTCCAGGCCCTCTGGTCTGTCACGTGGGACTGGAGAATGCAGGCTTACACAACCACCATGGGACACCAAAGCCAGAGCAATTCATCAGACATTTTCAGTCTCCTTAGAAATAATGCTTCTGCTCTCAGAAGGTTGAGAAAATGCCTATTTAAGGCATTAGTGTAATGATTGTTTAGGGGGCCGTTTGTTTTGTGTGATTTATATTGAGAATTAAATAACTGATGGATCTGAGGTTGGTCATATGCAATTAGTACAAAAGATTAATCCTATCCATGCTTTCACACCTAAATCTTACTCATCTTAACTTTAGTTCATGACATCAAAATTGCCAGGATGAAATCCACAGATGAGAACTTCCATTTAAATGTGATGAAATGTAGCTATTGTAATGACAAATACATCTTGTGTTTTTCTAGGTAGCTCATGATCTTATTATAGCTACCTAGAATTTTTATATGCCTGACTTTCAGTTATGGAGAACACATCTTTAGGTGATTAAGACAGAATATAATCCATGGATGATTTAGCTCTAACTTTAGAATATGTATGTGTGTATATATATATGTGTATATATATACACACACACATATATATACATATATATATATTTTTTTAACAAACAAAAAATAATAGACCTTATCATATTAGGTCAAGAGTAAAGATATTTTGAAGTTCTCTGCACACATACCATTTGACAATAGCAACCTTTCCAACCCAGCCTTCTAGACTAGGGGTAATGCCCAACTCCACAGTCTTTTTTTGAAGCATTGCCCAGGAATTACTGCTACTTGCATATTCTCAGATATTGCTTTCCATGATGTATATTTTCTCTACCACCCCAATATTATCTTTAAAATCTCCCAATCTTTTTTGACCTGGGAGAAAGTCTAAAGACCATTTTCTTTAGCCCTCTCATTCTAAAACTGAAGGGACATAAAATGGCTTTCCCAGAGTCAAAAGCTATCTACAAAAAGCAGGAAGCAAAGTGAGCATATACTTCTCAGATGACTATAATACCATCTTATTATATATGCTTTGTATCATTATCCAATTTCTTTGCTTACCTCCGAAAATGTTTATAAATCCTATGATGGCCTGGAAACTGTTCTATCCATTTACTTCTTCTTCCATAGTGTAATGATGGGTACACATTATAAAAGCAACAACTATATTGAAAGTGATAAAGATTCAAGTTTTTGTTGTTGAGGTGAAATTCACATAACAAAATTAATAATTCTAAAGTTAACAATTTAGTGGAATTTAATATATTCATGATGTTATGCCACCACCACCTCTATCTAGTTTCAAAATATTTTTAACACTCCAAAAGAATATCTGCTAGCAGTTTCTCTTCATTCTTCCCCATCCAGACCCTGGCACCAACCAACATGTCTTCTGTCTCTACGGATTCACCTGTTCCAAATATTACATATAAATTGAATCATATGCTATGGAAACTTTAGTGTCTGGCTTCTTTCACATAGCAAAATTGGAGTTTCATTCAGATTGTAGCATGCCTCAGTACCCCATTTATTTTTGCTGCTAAATAATACTCCATTGTATAGATATGCCCCAGTTGGTTGGTCCATTCATTGGCTGGTGGGTATTTAAGTTGTTTTTACCTTTAGCTCTTGTGTATAGTGTCACTATAAACGTGCGTGCGCATGATTTGCTTGAATATCTACCTTCAGTTCTTCTGAGTGCATACAAAGGAATAGAATTGCTGATGCATGTGATAATTCTATATTTCACTTTTTGAGAAACGGCCAAATTCTTTTGCATAGTAGCTGAACCATTTTGGAGGAATACAATCTTGGATAGAAAATTACAGAATATACTGTGATTTTAGCATACAAAAAAATACTGACTATTTGGTAAAATCTGCTGTGCATTTTGCCTTTTATATGCACTCTCTAGGCTTCCCTGGTGGCTCAGTGGTAAAGAATCTGCCTGCCAGGGCAGGAGATCCAGGAGACGCGAGTTCGATTCCTGGGTCAGGAAGAATCCCTTGAGAAGGGAATGGCAACCCACTTCCGGATTCTTGCCTGGGAAATCCCATGAACAGAGGAGCCTGGTGGGCTACAGTTCATGGAGTCACAAAGAGTTGGCCAATACTTAGTGACTGAGCACACACACAAATGCATTCTCCATTTATCAATGGAACTGTGACACAGCTGGGTTTTAGGAGATACATAAGATGAATTTTCCCAGGATGCGTTCAGTTCGGGGACAAGTTCAGATCAGTGCTTTCACTTCTGCACTGCTCCTTTGAATAACCTATATTGCCATATCAGCCTCCTTGATTAGGGAGTATTTTACTATTTAGACTCTAAATTTGATCTTTGTTATGTGATCAATCTATCTTAATGTTCTCAGTCATCCTTTGGAGTTTAAATATCTGCTTTAAACAATATGTCTAGTATCATGCAAGCTCCTCAGAGTGACTCCAAAAGTATAAGATGTAGATATTATCATCAAGAAAGTTAAAGATTATATGGAGAAATGAAACTGATAGGCTTGAAAAATCTACTAGACATATAGAGAGTAAATGCTGAAAAATTATAGAAAGGAAAAAATCTGGCTGAATGATTAGAGAAAATTCATTAAAAAAGATGAAATTTGTATTTGGTTCTGGAGAAGGAATAGTAGTTAAAAGACAGAGAGGAGAGTGGCTGGCATTTTTAGTGTATTGTATGAGGAGTATGCAAAGGTGAAAAGCAAGTTTATGTGAGAGGTTAAACAGAACCTAGAATTTATGCATCAGAATAGTGGGAGGTATGAGTTTGTAATAGTCTGGAACCACTGGTCAGAGATGCTGAATGTCAACCTGTTTTTCATTCTAAGGATATGTGGTTTTTGAAAGGGCAAAGATGATGGAAAGTAATTTTAGATCAATTACTCCTCCAGGAATGATTGAAGAGGGAAGAGAGTTATGAAGTTTTTGTTATTCTCCAGCCATAAGATGATAAGAAAGAATCTGAATTAAATTAAAGACAGAAGAAACTAAAGGTATGTGAGAGTCTCAATTATAAAATCAAGGGGACTTGGTGACTGATACAGCTTGTATTTTATAGGAAGAAAGGGAAGTTATTGATGGTGTCTGTGAGGTTTTAAGGCTGAAAGACTGAATCTCAGTGCCTTTTGTATAGAGCTGGTTCATCTGGAAGAAGGGAGGAGAGGAAAATGCTGAGGAAGTGAAGTCAGGAGACACTTCAGAAAAAAAATTGTGCTAGACTCTCACTGTATAAAAGAGACTATCTTGATGAACTTCTCACTTTTCTACAAAAACAAGTTTAGGAAGTTGTTTCAATAATGTGATATATGAAGACATTTGAAGGCAAGTGAGAACTTTGAGGATTTGCATTGAGTCTACTGATTTGGGGACATCTCCTTTATCTAACCCAGGTAAGACTTTTTGAGATTTCTATTCCAATAAGATGTATCCCTCAGATAAATAAAATCAATAGGTCTTACACTATATGCCCCCCTACCTTCAAAAGCAATGCTGGACAAAGTGATATTATCCCTACTGCCTCTGGCATGCTCAGCCTGAATGTGCAACTTTTCCATTGTGTAACATCTGAAGCGGCAGAGCTGGTGAGCCACAACCTCCATTCCTGACTAGTAGCTCAAGATAATGAGTCAAAAAACTGGAACTAGAACTGCCTTATGACCCAGCAATCCCACTTCTGGGCATACACACCGAGGAAACCAGAATTGAAACAGACACATGTACCCCAATGTTCATCGTAGCACTGTTTATAACAGCCAGCACATGGAAGCAACCTAGATGTCCATCAGCAGACGAATGGATAGGAAAGCTGTGGTACATATACACCATGGAGTATTACTCAGCCATTAAAAAGAAGACATTTGAATCAGTTCTAATGAGGTGGATGAAACTGGAGCCTATTATACAGAGTGAAGTAAGCCAGAAAGAAAAACACCAATACAGTATGCTAATACGTATAAATGGAATTTAGAAAGATGGTAATGATAACCCTGTATGTGAGACAGCAAAAGAGACACAGATGTACAGAACAGTCTTTTGGACTCTTTGAGAGAGGGAGAGGGTGGGATGATTTGGGAGAATGGCATTGAAACATGTATAATATCATATAAGAAATGAATCACCAGTCCAGGTTCGATGTAGGATACAGGATGTTTGGGGCTGGTGCACTGGGATGACCCAGAGGGATGGTATGGGGAGGGAGGTGGGAGCGGGGTTCAGGATGGGGAACACGTGTACACCCGTGGCAGATTCATGTTGATGCATGGCAAAACCAATACAGTATTGTAAAGTAATTAGCCTCCAATTAAAATAAATAAATTTAGCCTCCAATTAAAATTTTTAAAAAAAGATAATGATTCAAGCTCATCTGGAGCCAACTGGGTACCAATTCTAACCTGGATGGGAGCTCATCTGACTCTTTTTATTACTTTCTCATGGGTACTATTTGAGATTCCATGGGGGGAAGTCAGTAAGCATTTTATTCTGCCTTTTTTATTATAGAGAAGGACAGGCTTTATTCTTCCTAATCTGTCTAAGGAGATGAATGATAAAAAGAACTAATGATCATAATCTCTAAACAAAGAGACTTATTTGAATTAATTAAAAAAAATTGGTATTAATGTATTTACTTGAATTAAATAAATAGAAAAATTCAGATATTACTCTGCTATAGTATCTTTCAGACAACATTGCAAATATTGTTGAAAAGATCATAACCGATTCATTAGCTCTAGCTGTTCACCAAAAGAGGTAAAATTTAACATGGTGGTGCCAAGTATTCTTGATCTTAAGCAAGGAATTTTGCAAGAACCTTCCATACTATAATTGAGAAAGAGAAGGCAGGACTTCCCTGGTGGTAGTCCAGTGGTTAAGACTTCGCCTTTCAACGCAGGAGATGCAAGTTCAATCTCTGATCAGGGAACTAAGATCATGCATGCTTTGTGGTCAAAAAACAAAACAAGAAAACAGAGGCAATATTGTAGCAAGTTCAGTAAAGACTTTTAAAAAAGAAGAGGATAAAAGTAATATTATTAACATTTATAGACAGTTTCTTTGTATAAAGATCTATGATGGAGGTTATTTTATTTAATCCTCATAATACTATACATAGTTTTAATATATATATATGAAAATTATCCCCATTTTACAGAAATATTTTCATATATATAATAGTTTTCATATATATATGAAAATTATCCCCATTTTAATGAAGGAAAATTCTATCTTAGTGAAGCTCAAGTTTCTATGTCAAAGAACACAAAAATAAAATGTTTAAGACTGTAGCACAGCCACTTAGCCACACAACTAATGGGAGTTATTGAAATGAGATAAAGAAATTGGAGGGGAAAACACTGACAAATACAGAATTAACTGGAAGGGGAGGATTTTAAGAAGATAGTTGTATTAAATATGTTCCACACTAAGGAGGTACACCAGGGAAAATGTAGATTAACAAAAGCCATGCGTCTGGGGAAAAGGAAGTCACAAGGTGGAACTTTGAAAGAGTACATGTTTTGATTAGTCGTGACAGTGGAAATCAGAGACAAGAAATCAAGATATGATTGGGTGTGAAGATGTGGTGGATTTGAAAAGAAGTCCTGGGAGCCTTCAGTGAAAAAAGAAAATATGGTAGCTACTACTGAAGAACCAAGGGACTTTCTCAATGCAGGGATTTGTGCATAAATGAAAACAGACACAGGGCTCCTCAGCAGAAAGGGGGAACCAAAGAGAATGGAGAGATACAGGAAATTTGAAGGAAGGAGTAGACATAGGAGCAAATGAAATCAAGAACATGGGTCAAGACTAAACAACTTTTCTTGCAGGGAAACAAACACCTTTTCCATGTGGGAGAAAAGGAGCGTAAAAATGGAATGGAGAGCTAAGAAAATGACAACTCACTAGCATTCTCTCACAAATCCCAACAATTTATTTACTTATTTAGCTAATCAGCTACATAGTTTTTTGTTGTTGTTGTTTGCTTGTTTTCTGTTTGATTTGCTTCAGAGGCACAAGAATGTTGCTGTCCTATCTCTGAGCTTGAAAACTTTGGTCTACTTCTGACCCCACTCACTTTCTCACGCTCACATCCATTCAGCTCCTAGATATCAACAATTGATTTGCAATTTGACAACCCCTTTTCATTCCCACCAGCACTTGTGGCCCCACTGCTATAAGACTTACAGTCTTTTGAAAATAATACTACTAGAGGCTTTTTTTTGATGGAGCAGCGGTAAAGAATTTGCCTGCTGATGCAGGGGATGCAAGAAGTGTTGGTTGGATCCCTGAGTCTGGAAAAACCCATGGAGAAGGAAATGGCAACTCACTCCAGTATTCTTGCCTGGAAAATTCCGTGGACAGAGGAGTCTGGCGGGCTGCAGCCCACAGGGTCTCAAAGAGTCAGACGTGACTTAGCAACTGAGCACCACCACACATACAAGAATACTCTTAACTGAACCCCTGCTATAATTCAGAACAGCACTGAAAAAAATGGGCTGTATCACCTTTTCTTATGAAAAGATGCTGAAGCTTTCAGAGGGAAAGTAACTTACTTGCGTTTATATGATTATAGGTAAAGAACCAGAAACTGAACTCAGGTCTTTCTAATTGAAAAAACATCCTCTGCCAGGCCACATTCTTGAGGGCACAGGCCTCTTATCATAAAGGATGAAGAAGATATTTACAAGAGTTGTGGTGGAAACGGAGCTACAGAATAAGCAGATATTGATGCCTGACAGCTCCATTGGATTTGGGCAGTGTGACTCTGCAGTGGTCACTTCTACCCAGCACAGGGACTTTCTCCAGAAAGGTGCAGCAGCTTGGGGTTGTTGTTGTTGTTGTTCAGTCCCTCAGTTGTGTTCAACTCTTTGTGATTCCATGAACTATAGCCCACCAGGCTCCTCTGTGCATGGGATTTCCCAGGCAAGAATATTGGAGTGGGTTGCCGTTTCCTTCTTGAGGGAATCCTCCTGACCCAGAGATCAAACCTGCATCTCCTGTTTTGGCAGGCAGATTCTTAACCGCTGAGCCACCAGGAAACCCCTTTACTTAGAAGTGGAAACATAAAAAAGACAGTAAGGATTAACACAGGCGAGAATCCTCATGGGGATGAGGACCAGCAAGCTGAGACAAAAACCAAATGGCAGTCTTGGGATTCAAGGAAAACATGACTGGACGCGGAGGTAAGTGAATGACTGTCACCTGAGAGCCTCAGCTGAGTCCATTTGTGACAGAGGCCTCCCTTCTGTATCTTCAGCATGGAGCCTGTGGTTTGGTCTCTTGGTTCTCAGGTTCTGGACTCCTAGAACTTCTGATCTTAGTCCATTTATTCCTCCTCATCTCAAGGCTTTTATTTTTCTTTTAATTTTGTACTAGGATATAATACATGTGTGCGTAAAAACTCCACCACTATAATAAATTTACTCTTTCCATATTTTTCATTTGCTTATCCAGTTCTTGTATAAAATCACATGTTAAGTTTTAAATAGTTCCAGTAAGGAAAGATATGCCATGTTTTACTGGGCATGTTTCAGTCTTTCATAATTTTCTATTTTAACAGAGGCTAAGGCAGAAAGTGAAGAGGAACTAAAAAGCCTCTTGATGAAAGTGAAAGTGGAGAGTGAAAAAGTTGGCCTAAAGCTCAACATTCAGAAAACGAAGATCATGGCATCTGGTCCCATCACTTCATGGGAAATAGATGGGGAAACAGTGGAAACAGTGTCAGACTTTATTTGGGGGGGGCTCCAAAATCACTGCAGATGGTGACTGCAGCCATGAAATTAAAAGACTCTTACTCCTTGGAAGAAAAGTTATGACCAACCTAGATAGCATATTAAAAAGCAGAGACATTACTTTGCTGACTAAGGTCCATCTAGTCAACGCTATGGTTTTTCCAGTGGTCATGTATGGATGTGAGAGTTGGACTGTGAAGAAGACTGAGCGCCGAAGAATTGATGCTTTTGAACTGTGGTGTTGGATAAGACTCTTGAGAGTCCCTTGGACTGCAAGGAGATCCAACCAGTCCATTCTGAAGGAGATCAGCCCTGGGATTTCTTTGGAAGAAATGATGCTAAAGCTGAAACTCCAGTACTTTGGCCACCTCATGCAAAGAGTTGACTCACTGGAAAAGACTCTGATGCTGGGAGGGATTGGGGGCAGGAGGAGAAGGGGACGACAGAGGAAGAGATGGCTGGATGGCATCACTGAGTCGATGGACGTGAATCTGAGTGAACTCCGGGAGATGGTGATGGACAAGGAAGCCTGGTGTGCTGCGATTCATGGGGTCGCAAAGAGTCGGACACGACTGAGCAACTGAACTGAAAGGCTCCATTGGGCTTCCCTTGTGGCTCAGCTGGTAAATAATCCACCTGCAATGTGGGAGATCTGGGTTCGATTCCTAGATTGGGAAGATCCCCTGGAGAAGAGAAAAGCTACCCACTCCAGTATTCTGGCCTAGAGAATTCCATGGACTGTATAGTTCATGGAGTCACACCATGACTGAGTGACTTTCAAAAAAACAAACAACTCCATTAGGGCTTCCAGGTGGCTCAACACTAAAAAATCCACCTGCAATGCAGGAGACACAGGAGACATGGGTTCAGTCCCTGGGTCTGGAAGATCCTCTGCAGGAAATGTCAACCCACTCCAGTATGCTTGCCTGAAGAATCCCATGGACAGAGGAACGTGCGGGCTATAGTCCATGGGATCTCAAAGAGTCTGACATGACTGAAGTGACTTAGCATTAGAGTATAGCATCACTTACTCAATAAACATGAGTTTGAGCAAACTCTGGGAGATAATGAAGGACGGGGAAGCCTGGTGTGCTGCAGCCCATGGAGTCACAGAGTTGGACACGACTTAGCGATTGAATAGCAGCAACATGAAGTATAGCATTTGCGGTTAAAATCTTCTATTTCTTAATAAGACAAACAGGGTACTTTTAATTCCTTTGAAAATCACTCACGCATTCAAGAAATATTTGTTTTTATTTTCTGGCCACTACAAGACTATACCATCATACTTTTGTTATTATTCTACTGGGAGAGTGATCAATAACGAGAGCAGTGATGAAGGTAAGCCCAAATTAGCAGCTGGGGCACCAAGAAGAATCACTTTCTTCAGACAGGTCATAAGGAAAATGATTTTTGTCTCTTTTATTGACAAAACTGCATCACAAAAGATATTCACGTAACCTTTTTATTTGGGGGCCTAATTAAAGGTGTTACAAATCCTTACGTAGGCTTTTCTCCTCACCCACTGGAGTGTAGAATGATACATCCGCACTCTGTTGGTATTTTATTACTTGCTTTTAAAAGGGAATAACTGGAAGAACATATCCTAGAGATGTGGGAAGTCATAAACCATGTTGTTTTGTCTGGCTATGGAATGGTGAGAAATGGTTTTCACTGGCAGCTGAAGACATTGGAGAGTTGAAATAATCATATAATTGTTTGTCCCAGTGACTTCTTTCCATCTAGCCTCAGTTCTTACAAACTTTTTTTCAAGAAGAGGGGCATGTTTTGCTTGTAATTTTAAGAAAATGACTAATATAAAATATCCTCCCTTCTGGAAAATGGAATGTGAATTCATTGTATGTGTCATGCTATTGGTTTACTTTTGTAGTCTTAAAAATATGAGGAGGAAATCCATTCGTTTTCATGTATCAGATATTTAGGTTGTTTTTCAACATGTAAAAGGAGGTGCTGAACTGATAAAATGTCACTTTGCAAATGATATCATTTTTCCCTGTATCTTTGTAAATAGATGAAGACTTAACTGAATTTAGTTCTGACTTTAAAAATATGCTCTTGTTTCCTAAAATCTTATAATTGGTTTCTGTGATTTCATTTATTTTTTTCTATTATGTGCTGTCTCTAGTCTTCGGCAACTTGAAACACTATCACTCACGTTTAGAATATCTTTTGATGCTCTACTGACCATTGCCACCAAAGAATGGACACATGTGCTTTATGGATCAGTGTTTCCTCCTGACTAATGAACAAAAACCTCCCTGAGAGGTTGATAAGCAAACAGACATCAACAAGAGAATGGCAGCTAATTCCCCAAAGAGGCTGACGGAAGTCATACTTCCCAAGTCAGGAAAAGAAAGGCAGGACGTGGGTGATACAGAGAAAGGTGCAGCATTCCAGGACAGACAGGAAACACTGACATATGGCAACCGAATCAAAGGGGGCCATCCAGTCCCTGTTCAATTGTTTGAGACACAATGTCCATGATCCTTAAGCCATCTAATACTTTGACCATTACTTTGAGAAAACTCAAAAGTGATGGTTGATGGCAGTGTTAGTGAAAGAGTGAGCACTGACTGCAGGAAGAATGAGAATTCACTGTGGAATGAGTATAAATAAGACACTTGGCTTTGATTTTTTTCAAGATTTTGTTTTGTTTATCTTTTTTTTTATGTGAACCATTTTTAAAATCTTTACTAAAATTGTTATAATATTGCTTCTGTTTTTATGTTTTTGGGTTTTTTAGCAACTAGGCATGTGGGATCTTAGCTCTCCAGCCAGGGATCAAACCCACTCTCCCTGAATTGAAGGAGAAGTGTTAACCACTTGGACCACCAGGGAAGTCCCACTTGGCTTTGACTTTGGTTGAGAGTTGTATAAAGTTATCTTGTCCAAGAGTTATGCCTTGCTTTTTTTTTTAAAGATATTAAATTTTCATGATGATTTTGAATCTTCATAGATCATGTACTAATTTAGAGTCTAACCCTGATGAGTTCCAATTAAGAACTAGAGAAAGTACACTTTAAAGAATGAAAAAGTAGGTATAAAAATTTTGGTGAACTTTACATAATGATGGCTTCCCTGGTGGCTCAGACGGTAAAGCATCTGCCTACAATGTGGGAGACCCAGGTTCAATCCCTGGGTTGGGAAGATCCCCTGGAGAAGGAAATGGCAGCCCACTCCAGTACTCTTGCCTGGAAAATCCCATGGACAGAGGAGCCTGGTAGGCTACGGTCTATGGGGTCACAAAGAGTCGGACATGACTGAGTGACTTCACTTCACTTGCATCATGATACAGACAAGGATATTAATATTAATAGTAATGATTCTATCAAAAGGGTTCAGAGTCAGGGTCACAAAATTCTGGGCTTAGTATTTTTTGTACTGTTCCAAAGGATATTATTTGATGGAGAAAGTAGACGAAAACCTTTATAGGGAGAGAGGCAAGGAAGAGTGTATGGAACCCAGAGGAGCCAGTTGGTTTAAGAGCACATTAGTTTCAGCCTACTTTCCTGTTTTCAGTCTCTCTGAGTAACTACCTCTGTCTTCCCCCTTCTGAAGTCACGCAGTTAAATTTCTGTTCTTTGGAGTCAAAAGAAGTCCCTACACTTCTTACTCCTAACCCAAACACATGGTCCATTATGCCTACCTTATGTTAAAGACATACTTGGGATCTTGGAAATTCCATGTAAGTATTCTCTCAATCCTGAAAGAAGAAAGAAGGTAGCAGAAAAGGAAAAACTAGGATGCATGTAATATGCATCATGATTTCGAAATTGTGGGGAAATGGAAAACACACTTGATGCTCTGCATTCTTATTAAAAAACAGTAACTAAAATCTAGAGGCTTGGAGTGCTGTCGGAAGAGAGTTTTTCCCTTCCCTCGCATTTTTATTCCTCTTGGAGATTTAGTTTCATTTGCAGCAATTTCTTCAGCGAGTAAAATAACATTTTACTCAAGAGTTAAAAGGGGTCAGTTTGGGTCTTGTCAGGGTGCTTTGGATCTTTCTTGCTGACCTGGAATTAGTGCATGTGTGTCTAAGTGCTACTTCAACCACCCAGCACACCATGAAATATGTTTTCCGCTACAGTGATATTGCTGGCAGTGCATAAAACAAATGGACTGGGTCAGAAATAGCTTGACTCCACCTTTAAATGGGATCTTCTAGATATTTATACATTGGCGAGAACTTCCAAAACTTTCTTCTATTGAGATTTTATTACGATTTTAATTGCTATCTACCAGAAACTATTCATTACCTCGCTTCATCCTTATAACAACCTTAGAAATGAGTTCTGTGTTGTAAGCACCAGGGCACAGATGAGGAAACTGAGGTTCAGAAGCTTTACTATTTTGCCTTAGGTCTCAAGCTAGTAACTCGAAATATAAATGAGAAGCCTGAAAACCTCAAGACTTTGCTTTTTCCACTTTGACTCATCTCATTTGAAAATGCACCATTTAGGATTTGGGTTTCAATTCAGTTCAGTCACTCAGTCATGTCCGACTCTTTGCGACCCCATGGATTGTACCACGCCAGGCCTCGCTGTCCATCACCAACTCCCAGAGTTTAGTCAAACTCATGTCCATTGAGTCGGTGATGCCATCCAATCATTTCATCCTCTGTTGGCCCCTTCTCCTCCCACCTTCAATCTTTCAAGGATCAAGGTCATTTCAAATGAGTCAGTTCTTTGCATCAGGTGGCCAAAGTTTTGGTGTTTCAGTTTCAACATCAGTCCTTCCAATGAATATTTGGGACTGATTTCCTTTAGGATGGACTGGCTGGATCTCCTTGCAGTCCAAACGACTCTCAAGAACCTTCTCCTACACCACAATTCAAAAGCATCAGTTCTTCGGCACTCAGCTTCCTTTATAGTCCAACTCTCACATCCATACGTGACTACTGGAAAAAACCATAGCTTTGACTAGATGGACATTTGTTGCAAAGTAATGTCTCTTCTTTTTAATAAGCTGTCTCAGTTGGTCATAACTCTTCTTCCAAGGAGCAAGCGTCTTTTAATTTCATGGCTACAGTCACTATCTACAGTGATTTTGGAGCCCCCAAAAATAAAGTCTGTCACTGTTGCCCCATCTATGTGCCACTAAGTGATGGGACCAGATGCCATGATCTTAGATTTCTGAATGTTGACTTTTAAGCCAACATTTTCACTCTCCTTTTTCACTTTCATCAAGAGGCTCTTTAGTTCTTCTTTGTTTTCTGCCTTAAGGGTGATGTAATGTGTATATCTGAGGTTATTGATATTTCTCCTGACAATCTTGCAGCACTTCTCATAACTCTGCACGTAAGTTAAATAAGCAAGGTGACAATATACAGCCTTGATGCACTCCTTTCCTGATTTGGAACCAGTCTGTTGCTCCATGTCCAGTTCTAACTGTTGCTTCTTGACCTGCATACAGATTTCTCAAAATGCAGGTCAGGGGGTCTGGTATTCCCATCTCTTTAGTAATTTTCCACAGTTTGTTGTGATCCACAGTCAGAGGCTTTGGAGTAGTCAATAAAGCAGAAGTAGATGTTTTTCTGGAACTCTCTTGCTTTTTTTGATGATCCAACAGATGTTGGCAATTTGATCTCTGGTTCCTCTGTCTTTTCTAAATCCAGCTTGAACATCTGTAAGTTCATGGTTCATGTGCTGTTGAAGTTTGACTTGGAGAATTTTGAGCATTTACTTTACTAGAGTGTGAAATGAATGCAATTGTGCAGTAGTTTGAACATTCCTTGGCATTGCCTTTCTTTGGGATTGGCATGAAATCTGACCTTTACCGGTCCTGTGGCCACTGCAGAGTTTTCCAAATTTGCTGGCATATTGAGCATCATCTTTTAGGATTTGAAACAGCTCAGCTGGAATTCCATCACCTCCACTAGCTTTGTTCATAGTGATGCTTCCTAAAGCCCACTTGACTTCACATTCCAGGATGTCTGGCTCTAGGTGAGTGATCACACCATTGTGATTATCTGGGTCATGAAGATCTTTTTTGTACAGTTCTTCTGTATATTTTTGCCACCTCTTCTTAATATCTTCAACTTCTGTTAGGTCCATACCATTTCTGTCCTTTATCGAGCCCATCTTTGCATGAAATGCTCCCCTGGTATCAATTTTTCTTGAACACATCTCTAGTCTTTCTCATTCTATTGCTTTCCTCTATTTCTTAGGATTTGGGTGTAGCTGCATACAACAGATAAGCTAGATAACCAGAGATGAGACAAGATAGAGATTCATTCAGAGCTAACCTGTCCAGAGCTGGTTAAAGGAACTGCTTTCAGTTTTCTGGTCGTGATCAGGCATATGAATGCATCTGCAGCTCCAGCCATCGTGACTCTCATTCAGATAGGAAAGAGTTAGAAAAAAGAGGATAAGTGATACTCATAATAAGGAGGCAAAACTTTCCCAGGAATACAAGAAACGTGTTTCCTGTGCTTACTACTAGTGCCCTAGCATCTATAGAAATTAATTTTGATCTGATCACATTGCTGCCCACCCTCCAAAATAATAGAGCTCCTGTCTGTAAGAAGGAAAATGGGAGTGGGTTTTGTATAAGCATCCAGAAGTATCTATCCCCCAACACATTTATATCTCCATTTCAAAAATAATCAAATGTTTTCTTTGGGGTACTTTTTTGTCTCAGTAGCATATTCCTACACTTTATGTTTACCAAGTGAAGCCTGCACACACATTGACCATTTTGGCTGATTGTCTGCCAGCTAAATAAACACTCTCCATATAAAAACCACACCAGAGAGAGGCTTAAAGTTTAACCATTTAAAGGGTTTGATTTTATTCTAGTTTATAAAGAATCTTTACTTGGTAATGTTATAACACCATTTTCTAGAGAAATAAATGGTTTTGAATATAAAATTCAACTCTTTCAGGTAATGGAAAAAGGCAACCAAAACAGATGTACTATACAGCATACAAAGCTTGAACCACTCAAGAAATATCTTTAAGGTTGGAAGCTAACTCTTATCATCTTAGGTCTTTGTTGCCCTTGAATTTGCTCATCTTAATGGCTGACTCACCCTATTCACCCTCCCACTTGGCAGCGGAAGTTAAATGGCTTGTGATTCACAATCTCAGCCCCCAGAGTGCATATTTGTAATGAAAGAGGTTTATAATGTGTCTCCAGTCTCCTTGGCCTCCTCTTCCTCCTTGCCAAATCCCTTCTGCTCTGTAAGATTTTACAGAGTACTTGACGTCCTTAGGTCTTGCCAAGCCGGTGAAGATGTTTACAAGGGATTGGACATAAGCTTCCCAGCCATCAAATTAGGTAATTAATCCCAGATTATGCTGAATGTGCATCAGACAACATGAACTATACAGAAAACGAGTCCATGAGTTAATACAGAGGTGGGGCTCGGGAGGGAGAGGATCTGGGGAAGTGGAGATGGCAGTCATGACTAAAGAATAATGGTCAGTGGAATTAAAGGAGAGTCAGGACAGTGTGATGCTTCTAAGCTCAGGCTAGGAGCTCCAAGAAGAGTGGAGGGTTCATTAATGTTAAATACTCTAAAGCCTGAGTAAGATGGTAAGGTGAGACAATTGTGTTTGGAAAGTAGCATGTAACTGGTGAATTTGCCAAGGTAGTTATAAAGCGATGGTGCTGGGGGAAAAAAATTAAAAAAATAACATTGAGCAGATAAACCTCTGACAGTGGGCTTCCCTAGTGGCTCATCAGTTGGTTAAAGAACCTGCCTGTAATGCAGGAGACCTGGCTTCAATCCCTAGATCTGGAAGATCCCCTGGAGAAGGAAATGGCCACACACTCCAGTACTCTTGCCTGGAGAATTCTATGGACAGAGGAGCCAGGCAGGCTACAATCCATGGGGTCACAAAGAGTCAGACATGACTGTGCAACTAACTTTCACTTTCTCACAGTAGAAATTTAGAGAAAAGGGATTTCTTTTCTTTTTTTCTTTTTTTAGCAAAAGGGCTGTTCCTGGGGCTAATAACTCTCTTATACCTCTGGACTGTTCTTGCCCATGGAATTGAACAGGCTTCTGTATTATGGGGCAGAAAATATAAATGTAGAGTGAATTTATAGTGTACCTCTATCAGCAGAGGTAAGTACGTGTAAGCAAAGTGCTGCCCTCTGTAGCTGTGGCTGAAATCAGGAGGGCCAAGGGGATTTCATGTAGGCATACCAGTGGCATCCCTGAATATTTAAAAAAAAAAAAAAAGATGGCTAGTATTTATTGCACACTTATTCTTCGTAATGCTTGCATGCTGTTGGCGTGGGTTGCCGTGCCCTTCCCCAGATCTTCCTGGCCCAGGGATTGAACTCTTGTCTCTCATGTCTCCTGGACTGGCAAGCTGGTTCTTTACCAGTAGCACCACCTGGGAAGCCCTGTTCTTCCTAGACACTATTGCAAACAACATAAAGGACCTTTAAATAAAGATACTAATGGCTAACTGGTCGTTTTTTGAAAGACATCCTGGTAAAGGGAAGGAGAAAGAGATGATGGGAACCAGGGAGATATACAGGTTGGTGGGGATGGCAATTTATATGGTAAACTCTTGGATAAAATTTTAGCCTGGAGGAAGGTGGTTAGTATAGAAGGGCGAATGGAAATGAATTTGCCAAAAGATGGAGCGAGGGTAGAGATGGAAAGGATTTATACCATATTGAGTTAATATTAATGGCAACTGATGTTTTATACAATGGTCCTTCTAAATACAAAGCATTCAGTGCCAAATATGAGCACAATATACGCACATGTGCACACACAGACACCTGTACATAAATCATGAGTGTGTGCAGTGTTATAAATCTCAGTGTCTAAAAATGGCAAGTGGAACATGAGGAATTTAGAAGGATGATTATTTAGTTTACAATACGTGTGATAAAATATAATAGGTTTTCAGGTTCCTTAGAATGCTTATCTTTCCCTACACCTAATTCAAGAAGCATGTCTCTGGACATTTTTATTCTTTTTTACTTTCTAGTGACATAGACCTTGACAGATAGAACTTCTACAGCGATTTTGAGCTATGCAAATGGGAAGAGAAAGAAGAATACAAAGCTTTGTTTCAATATGACACGTTAAAATGAAAAACAATAAATTATAGAGGAGTATTCAAAGTTTTGCCAACAAAGGTCTGTCTAGTCAAGGCTATGGTTTTTCCAGTGGTCATGTATGGATGTGAGAGTTGGACTGTTCAGAAAGCTGAGTGCTGAAGAATTGATGCTTTTGAACTGTGGTGTTGGAGAACTCTTGAGAGTCGCTTGGACTGCAAGGAGATCCAACCAGTCCATTCTGAAGGAGATCAGCCCTGGGATTTCTTTGGAAGAAATGATACTGAAGCTGAAACTCCAGTACTCTGGCCACCTCATGCGAAGAGTTGACTCATTGGAAAAGACTCTGATGCTGGGAGGGATTGGGGGCAGGAGGAGAAGGGGACGACAGAGGATGAGATGGCTGGATGGCATCACGGACTCGATGGACATGAGTCTGAGTGAACTCCGGGAGCTGGTGATGGACAGGGAGGCCTGGCGTGCTGCGATTCATGGGGTCGCAAAGAGTCGAACACGACTGAGTGACTGAACTGAACTGATTCAAAGTTTTTACATATCATCAGCAACAGTGTATAGCTCCATAATGTTTTTATACTCTCCCCGTTATTCGTAATTGCTACCGTGTATCTTTTTAATTTTCTTCTTTTGGTAAATCCAGGAGTTGGTGATGGACAGGGAGGCCTGGCATGCTGCGATTCATGGGGTCGCAAAGAGTCAGACATGACTGTGCGACTGAACTGAACTGAACTGAAGTTTTTATAACTGGAAGGCTCTCTTAGGCTTTAAACAAAATGATTACATTGTGCTCTCACCCAGGAAGGATAATTTTACTGAAAAAAAATCTTAAGTTGGTGGTTATTTTTCATTCATACTTGGAAAGTATCATTTCATTGCTTTATGCCCTCTGTCACCTTTCTGAAAAGCTTAGAGTAGATTTAGTGGGTGGGTATGCACTTGTGGATAATATGCTTATTCTCCATGGTTGCTTTAAAGATTTCCTTTCCCCTGATGTCTTAAAGTTTGCCTGCATGGCCAGTGTGACACTGTTTTTAATTTCAGACTTTCATCCCTTATACACAAGGAATAAGTTCTTTGTATAATGCCACGGCCTTAGCTGATCAAACTCCCCTTTCCCCCATTCTCCTTTTTGACTTTCCATTCTTCCTCCATATCACTTGATCTCATCTTCTGATTTGCTGTCTCTTTATTTTTATGGTGGATTCATGTTAAATATTTTCACATAAAGTCACAAATGCATTTTTACACGTCTCACTTACTATTTAATTCTATTGACTGCTATTGAAAGTTTTAGACTGTATTTTACAATTGTAATGCTATTTTGTTCTTTTGCTTTACATTTTATCTGTGAGCATTGCTTTTCAGTGTGATTCTTTACTAACATGTTTTAAACCTTTACACTTGGAGCTGTAAAATTTTTGTTGTGTTTCTTGACTTTTAATATTTGTCAAGTTCTCCTTTTTCTCTAATTGGTTATATTTTGAAATGGTGTACTCAACATCACTTTTTACTTGGTGGGATTTCCAAGCCAAATCAGCTATAAATTTTACACAAAAAGAAGATGAAACATGAGAATATGTTGCTTGCCTAAAACAAGTAAAAAAAAGAAAGAAATATAGTTCTGTGGTTTCCTCAGAAGCCACGTGGAGCCCCTCTACTTTATTCTTCACCCTGATATTAGAAGAATCACATAAAAATTGATGTTCTATGTTTCAATGGTGATTAATGGCTTTTAGGATAAAATATGAGGTCCTGTTCTTTACATGTCATTCTGAATAGAGACTGAGTAGAGAAGCTTGCCAAATCATATGTTTGCACTGAGAACCCAACTAACAGGCCATTCCAAACCCATTTGCATCCTGGTGGGGCTTTGGGAACTAGTTCTCATCAATGGAAGCATATTGAAATGAGAAACGCCATTTATAGGTCAAGGAAATTGAAAGCATGTGTGCTTTCTCTGTGTACCTCTTCTCACTCTAGCCCCCTGACTATGTAGAGTAGTCCATCCACCACCACCACATCAGACTGTGAGAAGTATAAACTACCATAAACTTCTATTTTGCTGTGCTGCCGAGATTTTGGATTTATGTGTTATTGCAGCAGAGCCTAGCCAACCCTGACTAATACACCTGACCTACAAGGCCTTCCAAGAGCTGTCTCTCCAGGCTCATTCTGTACCATTCTCCCCTTGTTTACTGCATTCCCCACACATTGCGAGGTCCATTTCTAAATACAGCTGCCCTTTTCTACTTGCGACTTTGGTACATGTTGTTCCTCTGCCACGCACACTCTTCCTTGCATTCTTTGCCTGCTTTCTTCTCCAATTCTCAAACCATACACCAGTTCCTTAGGGAAGCTGTCCCTTGCCCTCCATCTGAAACCACAGCTTTTATTGGCTTTCTCCATCAGAGAACCTTCTTTCTTAATAGCATTTTGTTCAATATTTAATTATGTTTATTTGTACAATGTCTTCCTTCTCTAGCTTGGGCTCTCTGTATGTATCAGGGAAGGAACTGTTTTGTTCAGTTCTATTTATGTGACACAGATGGGGGCTGAAGACACATTTATTGATTAATATTTATTTGTTATTGAGTGAATGGGCTGCTCATTTCAAACCCTTGCATTTGTTAAGTTCCTAGGTGAAGAACTTCCATTATGCATTCTATTGTGAAATATGAGGTTAAAAGTGTTATATGATTGACAGTTTGATTAAGATAGTATATGTCAAGGTCTTCTGAAATACTTCTTGTCATACTCAAATTATCCTTACTAATTATTATAACTAAATTCTACAGTCATGGACGTAGTTCTGACAAAATTCTATCAATAGATAAATGGGTAATGCTAAGTCTTCGTACCATACGATTTAACTTGGAAAAAGAAAACCAAATTTACCCTTACAGAATTCATAATTACACAATATATGAGTATTACAAAGGTTTAAATGTATTTCATTGTAGCCATATATATACATAGCTCTTATTTTATCTCTCATCTCATGAGCAATTTGAGGACAGAAATTTTGTTTTTCAATATACCTGAGAATTTAAGCATAATGTTTATCACATGCCAGATGCTTAGTTGCTATATGAAAAATAAATGAATGATTAAATACATTACTTTTCATTGATTAATAATTATAATAATTAGCCATGATCTCCATGCATGTCAAAAAAAATAAGAATTTAATTCTTGAACCTCATTTTTTTTTTAAAGAAAAGACTAATTTAGAAGTTCCTGGTGAAATGAGAGGATTTAACAGGCAAAAATGTCATGACATAAGAGGTTTCTAAGATTCTGAATCAAATTCAGGCGAACATAAATAACAGTGAAATGATAATACAGTACATGGCCTGTTTGCTATTCTTAATACTGTTCTGAGAAATTCTATGACTGGATTTGTGCTGTAGTGATTCCAAGCCAAACATAGACATTTTGACAATTGGTTTCAATTTTGAGTATAATTATATTGTTCATTTAAACATGCATGATAAAGCAGTTTAATCAGAAACCTATTGCTTGTTCAAAATCCATGCAAGAGCTATTTTTTCCCAATGTCAGCTCAGTTGTTTTGGTTAACATAGAAGAATGGATATTCAGGGAGATCATTCTATACGCAACTGAAGGGCTGGTTAGAAAAGACGTTTCAGCGTGGGTTAATTCTGGCTTTTGGTCCCTTGAAAACAAAGGGGAAAAAGTGGCAGATGTTGAACAAAAGAAAAAGAGAGATAAGAAAGTGAGAGAGTCAAGTCCAGCTTTCAAAATACAAATTTAACACATGTCGGGCGCGGGGCAAAACCCAAAGGTCCAAATTCGCAAGAGGTTGAAAGGACTTCCTCTGTCTGTGGGTCTGTGTGTATGTGTGTTTAATAGCGGCTTATAGGTTAAACACAGCAAACTCTCTCACTGAGCAGTTGAAACCTCACACCCAGGCTTACACCCTGGGGCTGAAGCTGATGGATGTGTGTCACGGTGAAGAGGTAAAATTATTTCTCATTGTCGTCTTTGTTTCTGTCAAGTTTGTGGATGGATGAACGGTGCAGGACTGAGAGAATCTGAAGACAGAGGCCCAGACAGCTTGGAAGGCAT
This sequence comes from Capra hircus, assembly GCF_001704415.2. Classification (NCBI taxonomy): domain Eukaryota; kingdom Metazoa; phylum Chordata; class Mammalia; order Artiodactyla; family Bovidae; genus Capra; species Capra hircus. The sequence goes on along the minus strand of NC_030828.1, from coordinate 11,144,572 downwards.
CAAATGTATTGAGCAGAGAGAAGAGCTGGGGTACTTCTCTGTCAGGCTGATTAGCCTGTTATAAACAAAACAGCTTTAAACTCCCACTTCACACTGTTAACTAACAAGGTCCCTGACCTTGTCCCCATTTCTGCGGCCGGATGAGGCCCCGTCTGGAGACGATCCGACCAACAGTCCTAACTGGGACTTGCCTCCCCTTAGGGGGGCCACTGTCTTCAGGGTGATTGCTTCCTTGTGCCTTGTCCCTTAAACCCCAGTCCAGCTTTTAACTCATTATTCATCAATTTTCCTAGTCCATTGGAAAAAAAAAAATGCAGTAGGGTTGCTGCTCAAATACAAGGGAGGTTGGGGGTAGGGAAAGTGGCATTCTGGCAAAAAAGGACAACCCTGTCAAAACATGACAGCCGATCCAATGCCTGTTTTATACTATTCGTAGAAAATGCCAAATTCTGCAAATAGTAACCACATGTACATTGGCTTCACAGACGCAATGTTCTGCTACAAAATGAGACGTTCTTTATTTTAGTGTGTCATCAAAGCCAGCGAAAATATCATTCTAGCCATCTAGGCTTAACCCTGTGGGCTCTCGATTTCTAGAAGTTTAACGTGAGCAGTGTGCATGTGCGCGCACACACACACACACACACACTCACACTCATTCGGGCCACATGAGCAGTAGCCCTGGCCCACACAGCCCACTATCCAGAAAGGCAATTTGACTCACAAATGTGTTCCAGGGCCATTTGTATTCCTCACCAGGGGATGATTACAGGGACAAGCCTGCATCTGATGTTTAGGATCTTGCTGGCTTTGCCAAACGGAGAATGGGAGAGAAACAGCTTGGGGGAGACATGGCAGGAGGGCTGAGGCCCCACTCAGACTCCTGTGAGCACTGCAGCCAAGACAGAGTCCCAGAAGGCAGTTTCTTGCCCTGCTTTTCCTGGCTGGTGCCCGCCAGGTTTTGTTTGGATGCACTGGGACTGGCGTTCTAATTCAGATCTGCTGTGCAGTTGCTCTTTTAGGGGCACCTGGCTTGTAGTCCCTTGCACTAACATTTAAAAGAGCCCAGCATAGATCGGAACCCAAGATGAAAGTTTTGAGAAAAGCGGACCTAAGTCGACGGCCACCAGCTGGCTTCGAGGCCGGGCCTGTTCTTGCCCAGGAATGCTTCTAGCACCTTCCACATGACCACTGGCTCCAAAGGCGCCTCCTGTTTATCTTCTCCTCCATAACAAATAGTCTCTGGAGTGGCTGCAGTAAATCTCCTTCAGTCTGGAAACCTCAGCCATGGCTGTTTGTCCTCTTTCTCCCGGGCTAGCTGGCTTCTCCCCCTGGGTCTGCCTGTGCTCTGACTCTGACAATTATTTCAAAATGTCTGTACTTGGCCTCTTGATGGAAAACAAAAGAGCCCATAAAGAGCAAGGAAACTTCTCTCGCTTTCCGTTCAGACTTGAGTCCACAAGCAGGGCAGCATGTCCTGGGGAAATGGCATCCGCCTGCTTGTTTCCCAGCTGAAGGGGAGATAGATAATAAACGGCAGAGGCTTCTGCTCCCAGCCTGCACCACACAGGACCCGACTGATCCTTTCTGATGGCAATAAATAAATGACGGAAGTTTTAGGCACCAGACTAGTGAATTGGTGGTTAAGCCTCAGGCTTTTATCTCCCTGACCCCTATTTGAACTCAACCTTGGTTCCTAAGTGCAGGGCAGACAAAGTGGGGTGGGAGGAAGGTTTCTTATCGACGTGAACACCCCTTCCAGCTCAACATAAAGAAATATGATGCTATGTGTGTGCGTGTGACTCGGGGGCAGAGGTGGGGGTGGGGAATATTTGTAGGAACAAAATGAGAACAGAGCAAAATCCCAGCTCTTATTTCTTGATGCCTATCCCATGGTCACACTGTTTAATAGTGAGCATATCAAATAATCCCACTAACATCTATTGGGGTAGGGAGTAAGGAGGTGTCGGTTGCGGGTGAGGCACTGTTTACACTGCTAAATATACAAGTTTAAAGAGACAAACTGTTTCAGGAACTTGGAAAGAAAAAATATCAATGCCGACGCTAGCACTGACTAGCATTTATTGAGTCATAAATATGCCAGTTGCTGTGTTAACACGCTTTATATGTGTTATTTCATTTAATCCTCACAACTCTGTGGTAGGTTCTATTATGTTTTCTAATTTTACAAATGAGGATCCTGTGATTTAGAGATGTTTCATGATTTATCTAAATCCCATGCCTGGAAAATGGTGGAGCCAAGAGAAACAGTCTATATCTCACCCCATGTTATATCACTTACTTGAAAAAGAACTTAATGCATAAGGTTCCCCAATCTGATAGATGATGACCACATTTCCAGCCAATATTCCACACATATATTCTGACAATTCCAAAAGTATCCATGAGAACAATTGATCTGACTGTTTGAGATTAGAATTGTATTATCTCTCTTTAGTCTCCTCATCTGAAAAAATGACCATGATAGGAATGATCTCTGTGTCTTTTGATGGAGATGATTTTCAAAATGATTTGTCCAGTAAATGGAGAACAATGGAAATGGAAGCAAGATTTAGATGCTGTTTAAAGCAGCTGTTCACCAAGCCCTCCAGTAAGATTCCGGAACTCATAGTCGGAACAAGACTTTGAATTTGTAGACCAGTTCTATTTAATTAGAAACCCTAGGGCTCCTGTTCTCAATAGGAACAAAGCAAAGGGTGGGCTTTAATGTAGTTTTGTTACAGTTACTATGGTGGATAACCAAGAAACAATGTTCATGGTGGGTAATGCACCGATTGGTGGAGGAATTTGGGGATGCACAAATCTGTTTTTCTTTTAATACTACATTAAGTCCCCTACAGACAAATAAGTTCTGTTTCAAGAGTGTGTGCTTAAGTCTGATTTATTTGTAAGTCCAACAAAGTTAGCCTAGGCACTCAACTAGCACAATCAGCTATATAGTACTGTATTACTACAAGTTTATAATATTTTTCACATAAATAATGCATAAAAACTAAAAAATTAAGAAAATAAAATATTAAGAAAATATTTTAAATCTTACAAGACCTTGAAAAGTACAGAAGTCAACAGCACAACAGCTGGCCTACAGGGGCTGGCATCAAGTGAACAGACCAGAAGAGTTACTGATGGAGGAGGGGAAGGAGGTGGGAGTTGGTAGAGCTGAAAGATCATCAGCAACAGGAGACGGAGGGCAAGCTGCAAATTTACTCAGGCCTGATGCTGATGGCTCAGGCTCTGATTCCTGGCAGGATTCAATTCTGTCTACCTTCTTGGAAAAATGATCCAGTGGTACAGTCTGGTAGCACCATAAAAGCTACATCATTGCTGTTTTCCTACTTGCTTTCAGACATCCTGGGCTGGACATAGAGATGCTGTCCTACGGTCCTCTACAGTGCTGTACAGCAAAGTACACAAAAACAGCCACTTGAAGTGAATGCCCACATGCGACGATGTAAGGCAGACACATGAACCAACCTACATGCTTGACCTGCAGACGTATATCCACATCTTTGAAGGTTAGCAACTTCAAGGTTTGTATGAAGAGGACATCCTATAAAGAGTAAGTAGGCATTTTAGGCATCTGAATATTTGCTTTATTTTTATGTCAGGGAAAGTTTGGAATGGTCAGATGTCAGGGGATCTCATCTCATGTTTCTGGTTCCTGGAGACAGTCCACTTTCTCCCACAAGATAAACCTATAGGTATGTGAATTAAAGCAGTAAAGGTATGACTAAACAATTACCGCAGGAGCTGGAAGGGAACGCCCTATAAGAATGAAGACTCAAGACTCAGGGGGTCTTTGAAAGGGTACACAGTGAGGAATTAAAACATACCAACTACTGCATTGTCTAGTGAAAACTCAAGCCCCAGTGTGTCCCATCTCTATTTCATCTACACTCCTTTGACCTCAGAAAAGTGACCGCTAACCTTGCCTTTTGAACTTCCCAAGTTGCTGCTTTTTCTTTTACCTGAAGGTCTATGTCCGATTTTCCTCTAGTTTTGGATCAACACACCAGTCATTCCTCTGCTTGAATGATCCCATCTACCATGAGGCAACATAATTGTGGCAGGAAATATTTGTTAGAATTACAACTTTGGTTTAAATTCTAAATCCCAACCCTGAGTGTACTGTCCTTGTGTTCTACCCAGGTTTTCTTGTTTAGTCACTAAGTCATGTCCAATTCTTTTGTCGGCCCATGGAGTGTAGCCTGCCATCCTCCTCTGTCCATGGGAATTCCCAAGCAAGCGTGCTGGAGTGGGTTGCCATTTCCTTCTCCAGGGGATCTTCCAGACCCAAGAATTGAACCCACATCTCCTGCATTGGCAGGTGGATTCTTTACCACTGAGCCACCAGGGAAGGCCATCAATGTCTCTACCTCATAAAATTTTAATTCCTTCATCTCTCAGTGACATGGAAAATTTGAAATTACATGAGATAACACATATATAGATTTACTTTAATATGTGCTCTTTAAATATGCCTTCTTTACTGTTTATATGCAGAGCTTACAGATGCATTTTCTTTTGCTCTCATATCCTCTATGAAGGAGGTACAAAATCTTTATCTTCTATAAACTTCCATACCTGAATCAGGCATTTAATATACACTTTGCTAATAAATGTGATAGAGAAATTAATAAATCCCTTCACAAAAACACTGCCAAGTTTTAGTGATGTACCAGTACAGACAGCGTATTAAAAAGCAGAGACAACACTTTGCCAACAAAGGTCCATATACTCAAAGCTATGGTTTTTTCCAGTAGTCATGTACAGAAGTGAGAGCTGGACCATAAAAAAGGCTGAGCACCAAAGGACTGATGCTTCCAAACTGTGGTGCTGGAGAAGACTCTTGAGAGTTCCTTGGACAGCAAGGAGATCAAGCCAGTCAATCCTAAAGGAAATCAACACTGAATAGTCATTGGGAGGTCTGATGCTGAAGCTGAAGTTCCAATACTTGGGCTGCTGCTGCTGCTAAGTCGCTTCAGTCGTGTCCTACCCCAGAGACGGCAGCCCACCAGGCTCCCCCGTCCCTGGGATTCTCCAGGCAAGAACACTGGAGTGGGTTGCCATTTCCTTCTTTAATGCATGAAAGTGAAAAGTGAAAGTGAAGTCGCTCAGTTGTGTCCAACTCCCAGCGACCCCATGGACTGCAGCCCACCAGGCTCCTCCATCCGTGGGATTTGCCAGGCAAGAGTACTGGAGTGGGGTGCCATTGCCTTCTCCAAGCAGCCTCTCCCATTTCTCACTGTTGTTGGCTTCCTCTCCATTTCTGTCCTGATCAGTTCAGACCCTTCTCCCAGGCACCACACCCTTCTATATCCTCTTAGACAATCCCCTTAGACGCCTCCCTCGGAGTCCCTATGTACACCTTAAACACAGTTTGCCCCAAACTCATTTTTTCTGCTAAACCTGCTCTTCCCCTCCTTCCCTAATCCAGTAATGGCCCCACCATGTGCTCAGAGACAGAAGTGAGACACTTTGGCTACCTGATGCAAAGAGCTGACTCATTGGAAAAGACTCATGCTGGGAAAGGCTGAGGGCAGGAGAAGAGGGCAACAGAGGATGAGATGATTGGCAGGCATCGCCAACTCAATGGACATGCATTTGAGCAAACTCCAGAAGATAGTGGAGAACAGAGAAGCCTAGTGTGCTGCAGTCTGTGGGGTCAACATGACTGAACACCAACAACCAGTACACAACCTATTTGGGAGACATGGTAAAAGAGCAAAGTTTCTTTCACTGGAGGAAAGTTTCTGTATATATCTTTTTCTTCTTATAGTATCAATAATATGATTAATTTGGAGAATTTCCTGGTGGTCCAGTGGTTAAAAGTCTGAGTTTCCATTGGAAGGTTACACAGATTCAACTGAAGTTTGCACTTCAGTTGCAAACTGAAGTGGTTTGCAACCCAACCAGAAGGTTCAATTTCTGGTTGGGGAACTAAGATCCCACAAGTCCTGCAGGATGGCCAAATACATATATATATATATTTGCATGGGAACTTTTAGAAACCTTCATTGCTTAAGTATAAGTGAAATAAGTTCCCTGGGAGAGAAATAGGGATCCAAAGTGTGAAAGCATTTACTTCGAGTAGTTCATCCTCTGCCCTTGCCCAAGAAGGGTATTCGTCATGATGGATGGGTCTGGGTAAGTAAGCAAAGGATGTAAAATTTATCCAAAAGAGTTGAACCATATTGGAAATGCAAAACCCAGCTCGTCACCTCAGAGGATTTCAATCCTGGATCTTTTCCTAGACTCTAGAAGAGCTGAGGTCACTGTAATTTATTATTGGCGAGACTATAAATGTCTAATAAAAATAACTTGATTATGAGCATTTTTATAAAGTTTTATATGCATGTCTACGCTGAAGTTCTCAATCCTTTAGTTTGAACGTACTCCCCCATTTTCCTGGCAATGTATGTCCATATTTCCTTGAAAAGTCGCTCGAGATTATTTTAAGTAATATTTTTAAACTCTGCCTCTGTATTTAAGAAAGAAAAGGAAAATCAGAAAGTGGCTGAGAAGTGAGGTTGCTTTCTGGTTCCTGAAAAAATTGGGAATTATGGTTAACAACAGAAACCAAACGGGAGTGCTCAGTCTAAATTTTGCACAGCCGTGTTCATGCCCAGATTACTGGGAATGTCTCCTTCACGGCATGGATGAGGCAGAAGCAGGTCCAGCTACTGGATGGCACATTTGGAACCCTTTGGCCATTTGCAGCTAGTAAATGAAGAGCTATGGAGCAACTGACGACCGGACCCTTGCCAACACTATCAAATGGTTTAGGACGTTTTCTTGGGCCCTAACTGGGCCTCAACTAAGTGGACAGGAGTGGAGTTACAGAATGAGCTAGGGCTCCAAACCCTTCTCCTCTGGGTCACATTCTCACCGTCTGCTGTGCCAAAGTTCTTCCCAGAAGGCCCTTGTGAAGAAAATAAAATTTATCCTCACACAGCCTTAAAATGCTGACATTCCATGTTGACACGGATTGTTTACACAGAAAATTAATCAGTTACAGTTTTAAATTTTAATTAAAGAATGTTTTCTGGTGTTATTGCAAAACAGACAAAAGCCCATAAAATGTATGTTTGACTGCTGTTGTGTGTTGTCTTTGGATTGAGGTGCAGTCATGAGATCAATCATGCATGATATTTTTGTGAACTTTTCTTTTAACAGAACAACCTTCACATAAATTAGGTTCATTAAAAAATATACATCAAAATAAAAGTCATTCTGAGAAACTGCGATGAAATTTCCTTTCTAATCAGCAACAGACTACTTTGTACTGGTTCTGTAAATAATAATATGGAAAGAAAATAAGTCAGCACTCAATTGTGCAATTAGCTGCTATTTGCCATTGAACCAAAAGTGACTTACAGGAAGTTACACATTTTACTCACGTTTTGATCAAGAGAAAATTAGTGGTTCAGTGAACATTGTCATGGAGGGAATATTTTGTTTCGAGATGGTGCTGAAAGTCCGCACATTTTTTTTAAGATTAGTCTTGTATTCTTATATTTCTTTTTCTTCTTTATCTTGCTTTATTTCTCCAATAGTTAAAGAAATAAATGATTCTTATATAAAAGGGAGAAAAGTACACAGAATCAAAAGTTTTTAATAATCACTCAATAAAAAGCAACTGTTACATTTATTATTCTTTTTAATGCATTTACTGAAATTATTTATATGTTTTCAAAAATGCCTTAAAAATAGCTAAATAGCACATCAGAAGTGCATAATACTTGAATACTGAGACCTCAAAATCTAATACTAAAACTACTGATAAGAATAGTTACAATAAAAATACATCAAATTAAAAGTATATATACTAGCAAATAAAATTCACAGTGCCTTAAAAGTAAACAGGTTTGTTGCAGAGTATTACCGCTCTAAAAAACAAAAGTGAGGTATTATATGTTGTGATATATCATACACTACTTTATACTATTTAAGCAGCTAATTTTTTTCCATTTACCAGTGTACACTGGAGCTCTTCTCAGGTTTGATGTATAACACAATCTCATTCTTTTTAACAACAATCTAGAATAACATTAGATGAATCTGCTAGTAATGGTCTTCCTTTATTTTCAATTAGTTATTCTTACAATCATACCTCAAAGAACACTTTGAACATCTTGTTGAATGGCATTATTATATAAGATGTTCTTTCAGATAAATTTTTAGAATTAATATTGGCAAGTCACAAATACGTATTTTAATTTTATTATATTTATTCTCATTTTTGACAAAATAATAAATGCACATAGAATTAAAAAATACCCAACACCAAATATAAAAAATTGTGCTTTCTTGACTTGCTGCTCCTCATTATCCCCTCAATATCTCCTCATTATCTACCTTCTCTGAAGCATCCCCTCTACATTTTGTATCTTACCTCCTGATTTACCTCCATATTATTAAAGAATATGTTTATACTCCTATTTTGCCTTAAACACAAAAGTGAACAAAATAGTATAATAAATTGCTGTGTCTTCATCACTCAACTTTACAAATCATGTACCAATGACCTTCAGTAATGCATCATCACTCCCACCTAATTCACACATTCCATTGATTGTTTGGCACATCCCAGACATTATATCATTTCAACCATAAATATTTCAGTATATATCTTTAATAAATAAGGATGATTTTAACATAACCATTCCATGTATCATATCCTAAAGTAATTTTAAAATAATACATTAGTATCATCAAATCTTTACTTAGTATTAAAATTTAAATTTTTTCCTAAATATTATGACGCTAATTTTTTAACCCTTTGGATTTTTTATGTAAAAATCCAAATAAAGTTAATACATTGAGAGTGGTTGATGGTCACTTGCCATCTCCCTCTCTCTGGCTCCTTTGTGTGTCATGAAATTTAAGGATGAAATCACTACCATATTTTCCAGAAATTTGAATTTTTCTAGTTACATACTTGTCCTGGGGTTTAGCCTGTTTCCTTTTCCTCTGTTCCCTGTGAATTAGAAGTTGGAGGTTGGAACTATACTCTTGGTCAGATTTAGACTTTTTCTTTTCCTCCTTCTTCCTTTCCCTCCCTCTTTTTCCTTCTTTCTTTCCTTTGTCTTTTTTTCCTCTCCCTTCCTTCCCTTTCCCCTTCTTTCTTTCTTCCTCTTTTTCTTTTCCTCATTAAACCTATTTCATAATAGATTTTCCATTCTGCCATCAGAAGCCCTGTATAACCTAATAATCTATCCTTTTATAATGTTAACAACCAAAACTCTGAATAACTAGAACCAAAAATTCATTATGAGTTGCAATTTGGAAATATCCTGTCATTTTTCTTCATTTATTAGCTGGACACTTCTATAAGTAATCATTTCCTTTAATTTAATATTGGATTATCTTCATTCTATTGGAGAAGGCAATGGCACCCCACTCCAGTACTCTTGCCTGGAAAATCCCATGGAGGGAGGAGCCTAGGAAATATAGTGTAAATGCTTAATTCATTCTCTTTACCATCCAGTTTTCTAATTATGAGGTTGTTCTCTAGCATGTTGTAATAATAACTTCCTATAGCACTCCTATGAACTAAAAAATTCAACTATATTTATTTTATGGTTTATATTTATTGTTGCTATTCTGAATGATACTCATAGTTCTCCATCTTTTACAAAAAGATACTTTCAAATTGCCTCCCATGTCCTTTGGTCATGAACGTGGTAGTTTACAATAGCGTCCTTGGTATCAAGTGTGACAAGATGTTCAAGGATCATCCTGTGTAGCTTTGGCTCAGTCATGAAGTCATCCATTTCTCCAAAGAAATAGGTTCCTTTGAGTGGGTAATTGTGCTTAGACACCACAATCTGAGAGCTGAAAGTGCTCATTGTTACTGGGTTGATTAAGTTTTTTAGGTCTTTTTAGTGGACAAAACTCAAACTATGCCTTATTTCTATAACAAAAATGAATTACGAGTTCACACTAACTATTCTTATTCAAATTTAGAACTATAACATTTTTAGAATAAACTATGGCATCCTTAATTTATTTATCCTTCATTACTCCCAGATTTGCCTTGGAATAGCAAAAGCAGTCAGTCAGTTCGGTCTCTAAGTCATGTCTGACTCTTTGCAACCCCATGGACTGCAGCATGCTAGGCTTCCCTGTCCATCTCCAACTCCTGGAACTTGCTCAAACCCATAACCTTAGAGTGAGTGATGCCATCCAACCATCTCATCCTCTGTTGTCCCCTTCTCCTCCTACCTTCAATCTTTTCAGCATCAGGGTCTTTTCTAATGAGTCAGCCCTTCCCATCAGGTGGCCAAAGTATTGGAGCTCCAGCTCCAGCATCAGTCCTTCCAGTGAATATTCAGGACTGATTTCCTTTAGGATTCACTGGTTTGATCTCCTTGCAGTCCAAGGGACTCTCAAAAGTCTCTCCAGCACCACGATTTGAAAGCATCAATTCTTTGGCGCTCAGCCTTCTTCATGGTCCAGCTGTCACATCCATACATGACCACTGGAAAAACCATAACTTTGACTAAGCAGACATTTGTTGACAAAGTACTGTCTCTGCTTTTTAATATGCTGTCTAGGTTGGTCATAGCTTTTCTTCCAAGGACCAAGCGTCTTTTAATTTCATGGCTGCAGTCACCATCTGCCGTGATTTTGGAGCCCAAGAAAATAGTTTCCCACTGTTTCTATTGTTTCCCCATCTATTTGCTATAAAGGGATGCAAGCAGATGCCATGATTTTCATTTTTTGAATGTTGAGTTTTAAGCCAGCTTTTTCACTCTCTTCTTTCACTTTCATCTTCTTTCACTTTCATTTCCGCCTTAAGAATTGTGTAATCTGCATATTTGAGGTTATTGATATTTCTCCCAACAATCTTGACTCCAGCTTATGCTTCATCCGGTCCAGCATTTCCCATGATGTAGTCTACATATAAGTTAAATAAGCAAGGTGACAATAAGCAGCTTTGATGTACTCCTTACCTGCATACAGATTACTTAGGAGGCAGTTAAGGTGGTCTGGTATTCCCATCTCTTTAAAAAATTTCCACAGTTTGTTGTTATCCACAGAGTCAAAGGCTTTTTTGTAGTCAGTGAAGCAGAAGTAAATGTTCTGCTGAAAGTCTCTTGCTTTCTATGATCCAACGGATGTAGGCAATTTGATCTCTGGTTCCTCTGCCTTTTCTAAATGCAGCTTGAACATCTGTAAGTTCTCGGTTCACATACTCCTGAAGCCTTGCTTGGAGAATTTTGAGCTTTACTTTGCTAGCGCATGAGATGAGTGCAATTGTGTGGTAGTCTGAGCACTCTTTGGCATTGCCTTTCTTTGGGATTGGAATGAAATCTGACCTTTGCCAGTCCTGTGGCCACTGCTGGGTTTTCCAAATTTTCTGGTATATTGAGTGTAGCACTTTAAGAGCATCATCTTTTCTCATCTGAGGAGTTTTCTCAGTTATTTGTAAGGCCTCTTCAGACCACCATTTTGCCATTTTGCATTTCTTCTTCTTAAGGATGGTTTCGGTCACTGCCTCCTGAACGTGTTTCGAAGCTCTGTCCATAGTTCTTCAGGAACTCTTAATCAGATCTGTTCCCTTGATTCTATTTGTCACTTCCACTGTATAACTGAAAGGGATTTGATTTAGGTCATACTTGAATTCAGTTCAGTTCGGTTGCTCAGTTGTGTCTGACTCTTTGTGACCCCATGAACCGCAGCACGTCAGGCCTCCCTGTTCATCACCAACTCCCAGAGTCTACCCAAACCTATATCCGTTGTGTCGGTGATGCCATTCAACCATCTCATCCTGCCCTCAATCTTTCCCAGCATCAGGGTCTTTTCAAATGAGTCAGCTCTTCACATCAGGTGACCACACCTGAATGATCTAGTGGTTTTCCCTTCATAACCACAAAAAAATGTGATTAGTATTTAACGCATTTTAGCCTACAGTCTTGATGTAGTTTTTTTCCTTAAGTTATATTTCACTGAGACATGTAAAGTTACTTTATTTAAACAAAAAAGTATATGTATTTTTTGTTTGTTTTAGAATACTACTTAATCCATCAACATGTATTATTGTTTTTATAAAAGAGTTTCATGTTCATTTACCCTGTAGTCTGTGGGGAGACATTTTACGATCATGGAAATATCCTGATACTTATCAAATTTCCATCTTTGATTTAACATCAATAGATAATACTTACCTGATTTAATTTTTACTGTGATAATTGTAAAATATTTATTTTCTAACACTCCATCTCTCTATATGTTTACACACCAATATTCAATTTTCAGCTGTAAGCAAAGCCCTTTAACTGCACTATTTGTCACTTATTATCTATATGAACTCAAATCTGTTTTCCAGTGGTTTATATTTATTCCTGTATTTAATTACTTTAGATACACAAGCTGTCCCACATTTGTTCAAATAAATTATATCAAGCTGTCATCTAAGTCCTTGGGATGATTCTCTATTTTTTTTTAATTTTTTTTTTACTTTCAGAGATAACAAAATAGCTCATTTTATACAGATTTTAGTTTTATAAAAATCCATTTCTCCAAGAATTCCTAACTCCATTAGCAGGGGCATTAAAGATCAAAATCTGAGAGTTAGGTATGTCCACTGCTACTGGAATGTCTTTATTACTTATGGTATGTGAACTATTGACACTAACAAACTGATGCTCCCTGCTGAGATGAAGATCCATATTGAGAAAAAAATTCCAAGGATAAAATCAGGGAAAAGTGGAACATTTCTTCTGAAACATTTCTACCAAAACATTTTAGAATGAAGCCTTTATTTTTATTACTTTATGTAAACTCTGAAAGATTCTACTCTAGAACCATGAAGCTAGATAGATAAGTTATATTTGTTGAAACCTGCCACCTGCATTTATATAAAAAGTAATTTGTCTAAAAATTAAATAATGCAAAAGGATAGTTATCAAGTTCCATATTATATATTAATATTTATATATTAACTATATATTATATATCACATATCATATATGTTATTATATATTAACAAAAATAAGTGACAAAAATCCCTAGACACCATAACAATATTCTAAGAAGATAAATCTACAAAATAAATGAAAATTGGTATTTTAAATGAGTTAAAAGAAATTAAGAAAATATTAGAGGCTATGACAAAACAATCAGAATAAGATAAATTCATAATGAAGCAATCTCTTAATAATAACATGTGAAAAACTGTAACAGAATTTTTAAAAATAAAGAAAAAATTTTCAAAGAAATAATGAATTTAAAAATGCAAGAGCTAATAAATACAACAGACAATGCTCTAAGAGAATTTCAGTATGAAAAAGAGGAAGATTTTAAAGTCAAAATGATGTAAAGAAAGGGATTAAAAGAATTTGAAAACATTTTAGCAATTGAAAATAGGAAAAGTAAATCTCTCTTCATATATATATGTATATATATATATATATATATATATACATAGCAGAAATTTAGGAGAAGAAAACCAAAGAAATATACAAATAATATACATATAAAGATATACAAATAAAATGATGATGACAGTGGGGAGTGTTACTGCAGACAAATCTACATTGTAAAAATAAGTGAAAGGTAAGCAAGGCAATAGAAGACTAGAACAATGTAAAAAACCAACTGGATATAACAGAAAATCTATTTAACAGGAACAGAACATTCTTCTTGAGTGTGCATACAACTATAGAAAACTATAGAAAACATGCTGTGTATATAACAGCCTCAATATATTTAGAAGGACTGAAGTTACACAGAGTGTGTTATATAATCACTGAGAATGAAATTAGAAATCAATAGCAAAAAAATTTGGGGAAATTTCATATAGATGTGAATATTAAAAGTATATTGCTGCCTAGATTTGGGTAAAAAAGAATATCATGAAAGAAATCAGAAAGTTCTTTGATATGAATAAAAATTAATACATAATATACAAAAGCCTGAGGATGCAGCAAAAAACTGTGCTTAGAGGAAAACTTACAGCTGTCAACATCTTCATTAAAAAAGGAGAAACATCTTAAATCAATGACTAAAACTTTCAACTTAAATATACTGCAGAAAGAATAATAAAGTAAATCTAAGCAAGCAGAAGGAAAGATATTACATTAATACAAATTAAAGAGGAAAGTAATGAAATAAATAATAGAAAAAATTATAGTAAGAACTTATGAAATCAAAATTAGTGTTTTGGTGAGGTCAACAAAATTGACAAACTTCTACTCAGATTCAGCAAGAAAACAGCAGAGAAATCTTAAATTACTAAGATAATAATTAAGAAAGGGGACATTACTACTAAGCTAACGAAATAAAAAAGGATTATGAAAGAATATTATAAATAATTATATGCCAATAATGGATAATTTAAATAAAATTGTAAAATTCCCAGGAAGACACTGGCTGAAACTGACTTAAGGAGTAATAGAAAATGTATCTATAAAAATTTATGAAATTGAATTAGTAGTCAAGAAAACCCAGGCCCAGAGGGTTTCACTGGTTATTTCCACCAAACAATTCTTAATAATTAATTCCATTCCTTCACAAATGCTTCTAAAAATATAAGAGGAGGGACCAATCTCTAACTCATTACCTTAGGCCACTATTGCCCTCATTGGTAAAACTGTGAATAGAAGGAAATTACAAGACAAGAAAATTAGAGACTAGTCTCTCTCATGAGTAGATGCAAAAATTTTTGACAAAATACTAGTAAATGAATCCATCGACATATGAAAAAGTTCATACACCATGACTAAAGTTTCTTTATCCTTATAAGACTGATCTAACATCTGAAATCAATTGATGTAAATACATCATGTCAAAGTAATTTATGAATGACATATCAATAGAGTCAGAGAAAACATTAGACAAGTTCCAATACTCCTTCATCATAAAAATATTTAGCAAAGTAAGAATAGAAGGGGAATTTCCCAACCTGTTGATGGTAAAGTGCATAATTCCCAGAGCTGATATTGTACTTAATGATTAAGACTGAATTCTCCCCCTTAAGAACAGGAAACAGACAAGAATATCAACCTTTACCACATGTATTCAACATTATAGTGGAAGTTCTAGAAAGAGTAATCAGAAAAGAAAATCTAATAAAAGAAATGCAGGATAGAAATGAACTAAAGTGACTTGAAGATGACATGGTCTTGTATGTAGGAAACTTGAAGGAACCCACCAGAAAAACATGTTAAACTCATAAATGAGTCCAGCAAGTTGGCAGGACAAAAGGTCAATTTACAAAATAAGTAGTAAGTTTGTTCCTTTGCGATGTACTATCAAAAAATGAAACAATTAGATAATTTCATTTATAAAAAGTACTTAGAAATAAATGTAATGAAAAAAATTTTAAATATTTTACTATGGAAAATACCAAAT
This sequence comes from Capra hircus, assembly GCF_001704415.2. Lineage (NCBI taxonomy): Eukaryota > Metazoa > Chordata > Mammalia > Artiodactyla > Bovidae > Capra > Capra hircus. The sequence continues at coordinate 11,129,191 of NC_030828.1, read as the reverse complement.
ACTGTTGAAAGAAATTAAAGTTTACCCAAATAAATTGAAAGACATCTTATATTCATAGATCTTGTAACTTAATATTATTAAGATATCATTACTTGCCAAATTGATCTACAGATTCAATGCATTCCCTATCAGATTACCACCTGGGCTATTTGCAGAAATTGATAAAATAATCCTAAAATTCATATGAAGACTCAAAGGACAAACAATAGCTGAAACAATCTTGAGAAAGAATGAAGTTGTAGGATTTGTATTTCCTGATTTCAAAAGCTACTTCAAAGCAAGAGAAAGCATATCCAAGTGACAGTTACGTAAAAAGAGACATATAAACCAATGGGACAGAATTGAAAACCCCAAAATACAACTTAACTCATAGTCAATTGATTTCTAATAATTTCCTAGGCTGTTCAATGCAGAGGATATCCTTCAACAAATTGTGGAGTGATAACCAAATAGACATATAGGCAATTAGACATATGCCAAAAAGTTAAGTTGAACCCATAGCTCATACCATTCAGAAATTCACTCCAAATAGATCAAAGACCTAAATCTAAGTGTTAAAACAATAAAGCTCTTAGAAAATGGATAGAGTAAAACTTCACAATCTTAGATTTGTCAAGGTATGATTTCTTAGATATGATACCAAAAACGTGAACATGAATAACAAATTGCTTTTTGTCAAATTAAAAACTTGTGCTCCAAAGGACACTTTCAAGAAAATACAATCAATCAATGAGGGGAATATTTTTAAATCATATATATAAGGTTATGTATCTAGAATATATAGCTTTCAGAACTCAATAATAAAAAGATCAAAAATGAGTACAGGAAATGAAAATGAAACTGAAAAAGACACAAAATTTGGATGTCTCCATTGTGATAGGACAGACTAATAAAATGTTAAGGTCTTTGGCTGAAGAGATGTTTACTATTCTATTTTCAACTCCTGAAAATTGTCTAGGAGGCTAAAATATTTTTAAAAATGAGTACTTAATCAATCAACGACTAGTAAATAAATAATAGCTTAATGTCATATCTATTAAGAATCAATCCATTGTCAGTAGATGATAAATCTAAGCTAACTAAGCAATACCAATACTCATACTGTCATACTCAATATGAGAGACAAGTCCTCCTTTATGATGGGATTTTTTTTTAGATGGTAGCTGGACTCTTATGGAAATTATTTTTATTTTAGGGTACAGAATTTCATCTATGCATCTCTATATGAGTCTTTTGTCCAGAATTTCTGTCTCCCAGATAGGCTATAATCATTGAAAAGAGGCATTGATGAACAGACTGGTTCTCAAGCTGCATAACCTAGAGGATAAACATTTCACCTGCTTCTTCCATGAGGGCTAGGATTATACTGTCAGGACTGCTTAGGTAAGGAAATTTGGGTGACATCGTTTTTTTAAAACATCTAACTAAATTTTAATTTTGTCCAAAGCGTGAGCCTATTTGGAAAGTAGATTTACTTACTGTTTTATTACCTAGATAAATTATTTAGTGCATGCATGATAAGTCACATAAGTCATGTCCAACTCTTTGCAACCCTATTGTCTGTAGCCTGCCAGACTCCTCTGTTCATGGGATTTTCTAGGCACTAATACTGGAGTGGGTTGCTGTGCTCTTCTCCAGGGGATTTCTTGACCAAGGGATCAAACCTGGGTCTCCTGCATTGCAGGGAGATTCTTTAGAGTAGGGAAAAGGAATTTGGTTCAGTTCAGTTCAGTTCAGTCGCTCAGTTGTGTCTGACTCTTTGTGACCCCATAGACTACAGCACACCAGACTTTCCTATCCTTCACCAACTCCCAGAACTTGCTCAAACTCATGCCCATCAAGTAGGTCATGCCATCCAACCTCTGTCATCCCCTTCTCCATCTGTCTTCAATCTTTCCCTGCATCAGGGTCTTCTCCATGAGTCAGTTCTTTGTATCAGATGGCCAAAGTATTGGAACTTCAACTTCAGCATCAGTCCTTCCAATGAATATTCAGGACTGATTTCCTTTAGGATGAACTTGTTTATTCTTTCAGTCCAAGGGACTCAACACCAGAGTTCAAAGCATCAGTTCTTCAGTGCTCAGCTTTCTTTATGGTCCAACATTCATATCCATACATGACTACTGGAAAACCCATAGCTTTGACTACATGGACCTTTGTGGGCAAAGTAATGTCTCTGCTTTTTGATATGCTATCTAGGTTGGTCATAGCTCTTCTTCCAAAGAGCAAACATCTTTTAATTCATGGCTACAGTGATCATCTGCAGTGATTCTGGAGCCCAAGAAAATAGTCTCTCGCTGCTTCCGTTGTTTCCCCATCTATTTGCCATGAGGTGATGGGACCAGATGCCATCATCTTCACTTTTTGAATGGTGAGTTTTAAGCCAATCTTTTCACTCTCCTCTTTCACTTTCATCAAAAGGCTCTTTAGTTCCTCTTTGATTTCTGCCATAAGGGTGGTGTCACCTGCATATTTGAGGTTATTGATATTTCTCTTGGCAAACTTGATTCCAGCTTGTGCTTCATCCAGTCGAGAATTTCACATGATGTACTCTGCATATAAGTTAAATATGCGGGGTGACAATATACAGCCTTCATGTACTCCTTTCCCAATTTGGAACCAGTCAATTGTTCCATGCCCAGTTCTAATTGTTGCTTCTTTCGTGCATCCAGGTTTCTCAGGAGATAGGTAATATGGTCTGATATTCCCATTTCTTTTAGAATTTTCCACAGTTTGAATCCACAGAATCCACACAATCAAGGCTTTGGTGTAGTCAATAAAATAGAAGTAGATGTTTTTCTGGAACTCTATTGCTTTTTCTATGATCCAATGGATGTTGGTAGTTTGATCTCTGGCTCCACTGCCTTTCCTAAATCCAGCCTGAACATATGGAAGGTTTTGCTTCATGTACTGTTGAATCCTTGCTTTGAGAATGTTGAACATTACTTTGCTAGCATGTGAGATGAGTCCAATTGTGCAGTAGTTTGAACATTCTTTGGCATTGCCTCTCTTTGGAATTGGAGTAAAAACTGACATTTTCTAGTCCAGTGGCCACTGCTGAATTTTCCAAATTTCCTGGCATATTGAATGCAGCACTTTCACAGCATCATCTTTTAGGATTTGAATGAGGGTAAATGAACTACATAACCAATTTGGAAGCTCCACTTCTTGAGACCATAACACGTTTTTCCTATTGAATAAACTAACACGGATACTGAATCATGTCTTTTAAAAATAAGTCAAGCGTCCATGTATTCACTTCCTTAGAGCATCCACTCCCTCCTCCTCCTTTCTTCCTCCTTCTTATTACCTTCTCTCCATTGTATTATCCCTCTAAGCTGTTCTTGTGCTGATAGACCAATTCTGAAAAGTTGTTTTTTCCATCATAATTATGATTTACAAGATTATAATTTTCTTGTTTCCTTTCTTTGTTCTACTGGTGTTTGGCCAATGCATATAATATGCAAAAAAAAGGGGGGGGTAAGAATTGAGCACACAGATGATACATTTCCCATTTCGAGCCTAAGAGGATTTTATAGCCTCTCAGTTACTTTCATGTAACCTTAAGGATAAAAATGTCACCTTTAAAAATATCTCAAGGAGCTAAACTGAATTCACTTTGAAGCTTTATTACTGGACATGCACAACCATGTCAAAGCCTCAATTAATAGATGAAATATTATCTCCGTTTTCAGTCTTAAATGTCTTCCAAAGCATTTCATGGACATGCAAAGTAGTTGGTTGATATTTTGGGGAGTATCCATGGAAGTAATTGAGCGCATGGCTAAGAGTATTTTTTGCACTAATTAAATATTCCAAACTTCTATCAAGATTATTGTCACCTATTTAATGGCTCATTGAGTTTACGGGCTATGCAAGTTCTCTTTCATCAGTAGAGTTAGGACATCCATTCTTGAAGTGACAAATTAGAGAGCAGGATAAAAAGAAAAAAGAACATCTGAAAATTACACACATTTCAAATTTCTGGCATGGATAATTCTGTTCATTGATGAAATAAAGAATCTTATAATCTTATATTCATTTTCTCCAGATTCCACTTACACTTTTCATATAACATAGGGTATTAAAAACCTAATGCTATGGAAAAACTTAAGTGTCCTTGAATGCAATATGTATATGGAAAAATATCTTTAATATAGTTGCTTAATCTTATCTTCAACAGAAATCTTTATCACTTGTACTTAAAATGGTTGAAATATGGACTGATAAATAAATTCCAGAAATCCTGGTGAAAAGAAGAAAGAAAAAGTTGGCATTCGAACGTGGCTAGTATATAGAAGTTGACCATTTTTTGTTGTTGTTGTTGTTGAGTGAAAGAACAAATGGATGGATATATGCTAGGGACAGCGCTGTGCCCCAAGGACACAGTGAAGAATAAAATAGGTATGAAGCATAACCTCTTTTCACTTATAGTCTAGCTGGGAAGATGGAAAGTAGACACAAATAAAATATAATTTTGAGGTTTGATCAGTGCTATGAAGAAAATAGGGATAGTTCTATTAAAAAGAAGGGCAAAGTTATAGTTTTAAGTGCAGCGGTAAAGATGTTTAAGTGGCGATACGATGGAAATAAGGATTGAGCCACGCACAAATTAAAGTGTGCTCCAAGTAGAGGGAATAGCTCATACAAATTTCCTGAAGTGGAAAGGACCTTGACACTCTCATGAGTTTGAAAAGTCATTGATGGAATGTGATGGGCAAAGGAAAGAGAGGCCAAAGATGAGTGAGAGACCCAAATCCTGCCACCTTGATAACAACTTTGTAGAGCATGGTGGCTAAGAGGTACTAACTGTATTCTAAGCACAGGAAGAGGCTCTTAAGATATCACTTGGGTTGATATATGAAGAATAGGTTGAAAGAGGCCAGGAGTTGGAACAAGGAGAGAGGTAGGTTTGTTATTATTTGTCTTCATCTAAGAACAAGACACAGGTGGCTTGGATTCTGAAATAGTGGAGAAGGAGACAAAAGGACAAACGTGTGACTGGTTTTGAGGGAGAAAGAATAGGAATTGATGATATATGGGATGAGCTGTCAGAAATGGTGAATGAAGATGATTTTACAGAAGTTCAGCAAATGAGAGAAACAGATTTGTATGTATGTTTGGAGGGGGTTACATTTTGGATGTCAAGAAAGAATCTAAGTCTAAAGGTCAGTGATACTACTATCCTGAAAGGTACAAATAATCTTTGAATCAAGAAAATAGCAGAGGACATTAAGAGAGAGAATTTAGAGAAAGAAAGGAAAATGGCTAGATTTGAGCCTGAGGAATACCAGTGTTTTAGCAATAGAGGAAATGAGCCTGTAAAGAAAACAGAGAGAGCACAGAACTAGGGGTAGGAATTGGAGAAGGAAATGGCAACCCACTCTAGTGTTCTTGCCTGGAGAATCCCAGGGATGGAGGAGCCTGGTGGGCTGCCATCTATGGGGTCACACAGAGTCGGACACGACTAAAAGTGGCTTAGCAGCAGCAGCAGTAGCAGTAGGGGTAGGAAGAAAAGAATGTCATTATTATGAGTAGGAAATAGTCAAAGGATCAATTGCCCCTAAAGACAAGAGAAGATGGGATCCTATAGCAAAAGTTAATACAGTTTTTCATGTATGAAAGATTTCTTCATTTCTCATAGGAGAGGAAAAGGTATTTCTGAAAGTTCTGAAAGTGTTAGTTACTCAAACATGTCTGACTCTGTGTGACCCCATGGTCTGTAGTTTGTCAGGCTTCTCTATCCATGGACTTCTCCAGGCAAGAGTGGTGGAGTGGGTATAGCCGTTCCCTTCTCCAGGAAATCTTCCTGACCCAGGGATTGAATCCCAGTCTCCTGCATTGCAGGCAGACTCTTCACCATCTGAGCTACAAGGGAAGCCCCCAAAAGGTATAATGGTCTAGACGAAAGTAAGATTTTGAATTTGTGGAATTGTATGTTCATTTATATTTTATTAATGTTAATGTGAAGCAAGATCTTTTGATTTTGAAAATGGGAGCCAACAGGAGTTAAAAAAAGAAAATGAAAGGGCACTGTATGGGAGAAGAGGGAACACTAATCTTGAGAATGGGAAAACAGACCTACTAGAAAAGGGTAACAGAGTTGATGGGTAGTATAGCTTTATTATAGTTTGTGTAGTGTTTTCAAGTTTAAAAAATACTTATTCATGCCCAGTGTTTATTCATTTGTTCAGTAAACATCATTTTCAGTTGGTGCTTATTATAGCATGTGTTAAGCGTTGGTCATTCAGTTGTGTCCGACTCTTTGAGACCCCATGGACTGCCAGGTTCCTCTGTCCATGGAATTCTCCAGGCAAGAATACTGGAGTGGGTATCCATTCCTCTATCCAGGGGACCTTCTTGATCCAGGGATCAATCCTGATCTCCTGTTCTGCAGACAGACTCTTTACTGTCCAAATCACCAGAGAAATCCCATTGTAGCCTATGGGGCACCTAAGCCAAGTCTTATTCTCTGCAGATGAAAAAAAAAAAAAAACTTGTTTGAAAGATATCACTTACTTCAACGGAAGTGGCTTTGTTTCTATGTGCAGAATTGGGATTTCAATGTAGATTTTCAAATAAGTATTTGAAGCCTTATTTCCCCCATTAAGGCACATTCTGTAGAAAATTTTATGCTTAAGTAGTAATGATATATAGTCCATAGGGTCACAAAGAGTCAGACATGACTGAGTGACTAAATTTCAGTAATGATGAAAAGTCTAAATACTTTAACTTCCTATTATTTTACACTCAAGATTGTTAAGATTAAAGATAAAAATATTTTGAAAAAATCATTTTCAAATACTAGCTCTATCATTTCTTGCATAATCCATGCAGATTCAATACCAGGCCATGCCTCTACGCAGCTGTGACCAAAAAGTTCCATGGGATCATACTTTTAAACTGACATGAATGGTCAAGGCAACTGAACATCCAATTTAGCTGATTTTGTTCCACCAACTTGACTGGTCATTGGACTGAATTGACCAGAAGGCACTACCATGCAAACACAATAAGTTATATTTTTCTAGAGACTGCAAGCTATGCACTGAATGCTGTATTAACTATTTCAGAGTAGTGTTCTGCCGCTGAAGTGACAATATATTCTGAATCAACTTTATATGAGGAACATGGTAATTTCAGAGAAAGAAACAGAATATCTAAGTTTTCTCATCTGTATCAGTCTCGCCTCTTGGGTGGCAAACGCAGAAATTGATCCTGATTAAATTAAGCTGAAAATGCATTCATTAAATTGTGTTAAATATGTCATGTTAGGTAAGATCTGAGAATTGAAGAAGATGAAAGCAGAGGGTACCTATTCACGAATCTGAGCTATAGCCTGGTGGCCAGGACAGATTGCACTGGGCTAGATTTTTGGCAGTTTATTTTCAGTGCTTCTGAGTGTGTGTGGATAAGATTGAGTATCTATTACTACTATTAGTACTACCAATAAAAACAATATTGGTATATGACACATAACAAAATACTACTCTCCAATGCTGTGTATTTCACATGTTCATACAAACCTAAAAATTAGTACTATGCATATCTCCATATGCATAGTATCTACATAAGGAGCTTCCCTGGTAGCTCAGCTGGTAAAGAATGCAAGAGAATCCAGTTCAATTCCTGGTTCTGGAAGATCCCCTAGAGACGGGATAGGCTACCCATTCTAGTATTTTGGGGCTTGCCTGGTGGCTCAGATGATAAAGTATCTGCCTGCAGTATGGGCTACTTGAGTTCAATCCCTGGGTTGGGAAAATCCCCTGAAGGAGGACGTTGCAACCCACTCCAGCATTCTTGCGTGGATAATCCCCAAAGACAGAGAAGTCTGGCGGGCTACAGTTTATGGGGCAGCAAAGAGTCGGACACAACTGAGTGACTGAACACATATCTACATTTAATATAAGAGGAAACTATAGCTTGGAGAGATTGACCTTCAACAAAATCACATGGTTAGCAGATGGCAGAGTCATACTTAGTCTAAATCAAGTCAAATCTGTCTTGTTAACTTCTAAATAATGCGTCAGGCCAACTTAAAATAATAATATCTCTGGTTAGTTAATACCATTTAAGGAAATATAGCCTGTAGGAAAATTAGGTTTTATTTTTATTTTTCTCTTGAGCATTTCACTTTTCCTTTAGGTCTCCTATAGATTTGTGTAAATATATGTTTATGATTAAAATCTAATACATACGGTTTTCAATTTCTACATAAATCATACCATGCAAAGTACCAAGGAAAATAAGGAATTGACTATAAGAAAAAGGGGAAAAGTTTTCTAAGACTTGTTTTCAAAGGATTAGAGAAATGCAGTCAAGACCATGTAATATGCTAGTTATGTGCTGAGAGAAAAGAATGCTTCTCTTGCTTTATGAAAATTATGAACACAGTTTTAGAAGTAAGAGACCTTTGAAAGATGTCTTCATTTCTAGAAAGTTACCAACTTCAACATCTAGTATTTGATATAGGAAATAGATTCTCTGATGAGTATGAATTTTGCAAAGAAAAATAATGAAGAGAAAAATTAACTGGTAAACTTAGAATCAGATTAACAATCAACATCATGTACACAGGATTTTGGCCAAAAGAATGCTGAAATCGATAAATGATGTTGGAAGTTCTTGTATACGATAGGACTTCTTCAATGTACTAATTGTAAATATTTTTCCACTATTTATATTTAATTTCTGGTACAGGTAGAAAGCGAAAATTCAAAATGTTTTTCCCTGTAAATATTCCTATTTCTGGTAGGCAGAATATAAATATATTAATTTCCTCTAAGGTAAGATATAGGTCTTTCCTGGTGGCTCAGATGGTAAAGAATCTACCTGCAATGCAGGAGGTCCAGGTTAGATCTTTCGTTCAGGACGATCTCGTGGAGAAGAGAATGGCTACCTGTTCCATTCTTGCCTGGAGAATTCCAAGGACAGATGAGCCTGGCGGGCTATAGCCCATGGGGTCACAAGAGTCGGACACAACTGAGGGACTAACACATGGTAAGATAAATGAAAGACCTTTCTGTGTTTTGGTTTTTTGGTTTGCTTTTTGTCGTCTTTCAGTGAGATAATATGTGACCAATATAAAGAATACATGCAGTTATAGTCATTAAATCTGGTTAAAAATACTGTTTCAGTTCACCACCAACTGATGGCTCAAATTAAGATGGAACAAACTTAATTCCCCACCCCACCCTCAATTTATTTACATTTGTATCTCTCAGGCAAAATACATGCAAGCCTTCTATCTGCATAAAATGCACACTGAAATAAGTTAAATGAGGAAAAAAGGAGAATGCTGAAACTAATGTTTTGAAAAGTTTCCCAGGAAGTGGTCAGAGCCTGTTAGGAACACTTTGAACCAGCGCTAAGGTAAATGAGAGCATTGTCACCTCACACAAAGACTGCTCATCAGGCTCTCTTTGTTCTGCAGCTCCTGTTTTAAGTAGAAGTTCATTTCCAATAACTGCACATATTCTTCTATTCATATGTAAATTGAATTAAAGCTGTTATTCTTTCTTCCTCACAATCTGCCTTTAAAGTAATAATATAATTTATGAAAGAGTGCCATGAGAGATGGGGGCTTATGGACATTGGCGTGTTCTGGCTTTTAACCAAACCCATGCTGGCCTTCCTGAAGGAGAGCCTGTCTCACTTGCCCTCAGGGATCTATTTGAACATTAAGGGGTTATCACTGGAGTTGTTATTGGCTTTAGATATTTCCACTGATAAGACATTTGGATTCCAATGGCAGTTTTATGGCTCTCCTTACAGCTGTGATCAGAGTGGAAGTGCATAAATGGTCCCACCGCCTGTCCAGAGAGAGAAGGAACCACACACCCCGGGTTCCACTGGCTTTGCCATCACCTGCTGGGTGCCTTGAATAACGTAAGATTACAGGGGTCTTCCCTTCTTCTGTGTGCAGATTAATTTCCTGTGGCAAATGTTGCGTGAAAATTTCAAGGGCAATTGAGTCCTGTATGCTTTCTCACTTGTTCCTCTTTTTTTCCCTTCTTTTTTCTTCTGTTTGCTCTTTCCCTTTTTTTTTTTTTAAGGTCGTGAGTTGCTAATTTTACGTGCAATTAAGTTGTACATACCCCAAGTTAAGTAGGGCACCTCAACTGCACTTTAAAACCATCAGTTATAAACATACCCATGGTATCTGATGTCTTAAGGGAGGAACCTGATTCTGCTTTGATGAAGTCATTTTATATGAATGTTTCTCCTTACTTTTACAAGAGTACTGTGGCTATTAATGTAAACAAAATAGGACATTTCATTCCTACATGCTTTGGTTTCTCAGTCTGTTGAAAGATAAAGAAACAAAGAACATTTACAGAACTTCTCAATTTGTATTAGAAGAGAAAGGGTTACCGCAATTTTAAGTTAATAAATGCAGAATACCTACATCTCTTTTTTATAGTATGCTCCAAGTTGTGTTCACTATTAAAAACAATGGCTTGCAAGCATCTTTATTAATGAACTTGAAAAAACTGTTTCCTTGCATGGAGGGAACATTGAGTCAAGATGACCATCTGGGATCAGATGAGTGTAGTTTTAAATCCATGTTCTGCCAGCTAACAGCTCTAAGATTTTGAGAAAGTTCCTCTCTTCTAAGCCTCAGTTTCCTCCTTTTTCAAATGAGGAAAAGACAAAAGCAAAACAAAGACATAACTTGCAAGAGAGTTAACAGATTAAATTAGATGATACTTGAAAAACCAAGCTTTCCTCAACAGCTCAGAAGGCAGTGACAATTATTATTCACAGTTTCTCAAAAGTTCTCGTTCATTTCAGGAAGACTGTGTGTGCTTGGGACCATTTAAAATCCTACTGAATAAATACTGAAATTGTTCAGGGAAATTAGCTAGGCTATCTGCCAGGGGTTTTCCAATGAAATAGATGTGTGTTTCAACTTTCCAACCATGTTACAGGACTATTGTAGACAGAGCCGGCTCTCCTTACCAGCCTCCTCGCCCTATTCCGTACCCGCAGAGGGGGACTGTGTTCATCCCACTGATGGTGCCAGAGGTCCCTCCATTAGTGCTCTGCGGAGTCCATCTGTCCCTTCACTTACAGGCCTCGCTCATTCCATCTTCCGTAGCTTCCCCTTCGGTATACTTTATATATCATTTGCATAGTGTAAAATTTAACAAGTGCTGCTGGAGATAATAAATCCCGCAACTGCTATTTCTGTTTGAAAACCATGACCCAGTGTGGTGAAAGTGCCAAACAGTCTGGGGTCTGTGCCTGTTTGCAGGGCTTTCTCTTCGCATATTTTTCTGTCACTTTCTTGACATTTTTGTCAGCTTGGAACTGCAGGGCATAGGTGCTGGCGGCAGGTCTCACCACATTTTTATTCTCCATTGCATTTCCAGAGCCTATGAAAAAATAAAATAAGGCTGGGGGTAGGCAGGGAGGGAAGGCCGAGGAAGCACTCAGAGGAGAGGTGATCGCGTCAAAGGCAGAGCAGTGAGGCCAAGGCTGTGAAAGTCAGAAAGTGCAGCCTCTTCACTGCAAGCCAGGGCTCACCGTTCAAGGGCTTCTAAGCCACCCCCCAAGCCCTGAAGTCCGGACACAGAAACACTGAGATTTGCCGTCAAAGACATGCCATTATTTCTTTTGCTCATTATGCCAAGAAGATAGAAGGCAGTATTTGAATCTGTTTGCAGAATATATTTTTTCTTTTCTTTTGGCAAACTGTGCATTTCTACACAGTGGAGATGGTATCTACACAAAACCAGTATTGTTTTTCCTGGCTTTAATCAACGTATATGGTTTTACTGCCCTTTAGGATCTTCTTGTTCCTTTTTTTGTTTTCTTTTTTAATTCATGGCTCAGATGGTAAAGCATTGGCCCACAATGCAGGAGACCTGGGTTTGATCCCTCCATTGGGAAGATCCCCTGGAGAAGGAAATGGCAACCCGCTCCAGTCCTCTTGTCTAGGAAATTCCATGGATGGAGGAACCTGGTGGGCTACAGTCCATGGGGTCGCAAAGAGTTTTACATGACTGAGCTACCTCACTTTCACTTTCACTTTCATATAACAGGGCATCTGAGAACATCTTTTGTCACCACCCTCCAGCTTTTGTAAATGAAGGGGAGATAAGAGTGAACAGGCTGTCATGTACGTCTATTCAAGTTTGACAGTTACCAATGTTTAAATACCATTAATGATAACAATATTAGTAATTAAACAACAACTTTATGTATAGTTTAGAATCACCCTCCCAAGGAAACCTGCTACTACTTATTTTAATTTCTCTAAGATTAAATTTCCTCAATAGCTTCCCAGTAGTAAAAGAATCTGCCTGCCAGTGTAGGAGGCTTGGGTTCGATCCCTGGGTCGGGAAGATCCCCTGGAGAAGGAAATAGCAACCCACTCCAGTATTCTTGCCTGGGAAATCCAATAGGTAGAACAATCTGGCAGGCTACTCAAAAAGCTAAGATCATGGCATCTGGTCCCATCACTCCAAGGTAAATAGGTGGGGAACCAACGGAAATAGTGAGAGACTTTGTTTTTTGGGGCTCCAAAATCACTGCAGATGGTGACTCTAGCCATGAAATTAAAAGATGCTTGCTCCTTGGAAGAAAAGTTATGACCAACATAGACAGCATACTAAAAAGCAGAAAGATTACTTTACCGACAAAGGTCCATCTAGTCAAAGCTATGGTTTTTCCAGTAGTCATATATGGATGTGAGAGTTGGACTATAAAGAAAGCTGAGTGCTGAAGAATAGATGCTTTTGAACTGTGGTGTTGGAGAAGACTCTTGAGGGGCGCTTGGACTGCAAGGAGATCAAACCAGTGCATCCTAAAGGAAATCAGTCCTGAATATTCATTAGAAGGATTGATGCTAAAGCTGAAACTCCAATATTTTGGTCTCCAGATGCACAGAACTGACTCACTGGAAAAGACTCTGATGCTGGGAAAGACTGAAGGCAGGAGGAGAAGGGGATGACAGAGGATGAGGAGGTTGGATGGCATCACCAGCTCGATGACCATGAATTTAAGCAAGCTCCAGGAGTTGATGATGGACAGGGAAGCCTGGCATGCTGCAGTCCATGGGGTCCCAAAGAGTCGGACATGACTTAGCGACTAAATGGCAGCAGCATACTTCCCCAAACTCTTCATGAAGGAAAAGAAAAATGTTATTTTATTAACTATATTTGTATAATACACATTCCCAAACTTAATCTAAAATGGAACCATTTTTTCCTATTGGAACATGTGTTCATGTGGAAGGGATGGGGAGGTGGGTAGAGTACTCCAATGCCAACAGTACACAGTTTGAGCAACATAGTTCTAGTAGCCAGTTTATAATTTCGCCTTTCTGAGCACACTCATTGTACGTTTTATTGAGTGCATCCGATTACTTGTTTTCATTGCAAAGGACACTCAAGTATTTGATAATTTCAGGGAAGGTCAAAAGTTAGCTTCCAAACAACTTCCAGAGTATGCTGATGTTCTCTTGGATATTAGAACTAAACAAAACATTTATTAAGGCTTTAAAAAATAGAGAGACTTTAAATAATAGAGAGATGAGTATAAAAATAAATCAAATAGCTTTTAATAACTCGCTGAGATGGCCTGGATCATACTAATGGTATAAACAAAGTAAGACGTTAAGACGGTTAGAGGGTTTGGTACAAACAGTACGGCTTTTGATAAACATCTGCAGATGCATCAGTAGGGTGTGAATTTCTATCACCAGAATTACTGGGTCATAAGGATTGTGCTCTTACAAATTTGACAGATGTCACAAAACTGCCTTTCAGGCAGGTCATGTTGATTTATACTTCCACCAAGATCTTTTTATATATATATGGTTCTTTTTTGTTAATTTGCCCTTTCCTTTCATTTCTCTATTGGGCTCTAGATGAACTCTAGTTGATAATTTAAACAGATTATATCAGATTTACAAAAGAATTCGGGAAAACTGACATCACTGCAGTATTGAATCTTCCTATAAAGGAGCACAAAAGGAATTTTTTCCTCCTCGTTTGTGTTTATTCACTCAGTCGTGTCCGACTCTTTGTGACTCTGTGGACTGTAGCCCACCAGGCTCCACTGTCCACTGGATTTCCCCGGCAAGAATACTGGACTGGGGTGAGATTTCCTCTTCCAGTGGATCTTCCCAACCCAGGAACTGAGCCTGCACCTCCCACATCTCCTGTGTCTCCTGCACTGCAGGCTGATTCTGTACCTGTTGAACCATCGGGGACTCCCTTTATCCCCTTGGTTGAACCTAATTTTACTTTAAAAGCGTGATTGATATTCTTGCTAAAGTGCTTGGGCATTTCTGCCTTGTTATTTTAAGCCAGGAGTTACCTATTTTATTTTTGCCTAAATAAAGATTAACAGACCATAGCCAGTGCCAATTTGTTTACATACCATCCATGGTTGCTTGGGGTTGAATTGTTGGAACAGAGAACACATGAGCTGCAAAGCTTAAAATTTACAAGTAAAATACCCTTTACTTATAAAGTTTGCTGACTCCTACTTCAGACCATTTGTTTCCTTCTACTACATTTTCAGTATTGACTTCTATATAGAAAAATCACTATTTTTATTGTTAATTTTGTAATTGATCTCGTTTATAATGATTTCTGATTTCCTTAAAATTTCTAGGTATATGAAGATAGTTATAATTTTAGTTTCATACTCCCTTTGTATTTATCTGCTTTCTTTCATTGGCCTAGCTCCACTGACATATACATGCACATATAATGTTTTCTTCATTTATGTAAACATTTATTTCTTTATATATATATATTATTCCTATTTCATTAAACTAAATATGGATATTAAATGTAGTCAGATCCTTTCCCAGATCCATTGAGATATTCATGAATAATGTTCTCCTTTGACCTTTGTATATGATGTATTTTAACAATAGATTTTCTATTTTGGAGTTGTTATGAATGAACTTCACTTGGTTAGATAGTATTCTATTTTTTAATGCCCAGATGAATTTTATTTGCTAATAATTTATTAAGTATTGCATCAATATTCAAAAGTAAAATTCATTTATTTCTAGTTTTGTAGTTTGCAAATTTAGGATGTAAACATTGTATTGGGCCTTTAAAAATAATTTGAATGTTTCATTTTTTTCCCCTATGATCTGAATTAGTTAAGAGCATGAAAATTGTTTTGCCCTTGAATGAATTAAAGAATGTACCTATGAAACCATGTGGACTTTGGAGTTATTAAGCAATATTACTTTAATACATCTGTCAATATCTTTCTTTGCTATTGGATGAAATGCTCTGTATTTGCAGGAAGACATTTAGTATTGTATTTTTATTAAAAACTACCCATTCAATTCAGATTCTCAACTTTATATGGAACAGAAGATTTAGAAAGCATAGATACTTGTTGTTGTTGTTGTTCAGTCATTCAGCCAAGTCTGACTCTTTGTGACCCCATGGTCTGCTGTACTCCAGGCTTCCCTGTCCTTCACCAGAGCTTTCTCAAAGTCATGTCCATTAAACTGGCGATGCCATACAGCCATCTTATCCTCTGTCATCCGCTTCTTTTCTTGGCTCAATCTTTCCCACAATCAGGGTCTTTACTCATGAGTTGGCTCTTCACATCAGGTGGTCAAAACGTTGGCTCTTCAGCTTCAGCATCAGTCCTTCCAATGAAAATTCAAGTTTGATTGCCTTTAGGATTGACTGGTTTGATCTCCTCGCTTTTCAAGGGACTCTCAAGAGTCTTTTCCAGCACTACAGTTTGAAAGCATAAATTTTTCAGTGCTCAGCCTTTTTTATGGTCCAACTCTCACATCTGTACATGATTACTGGAAATTTTTTAAATTAAGAATTAATAGAATTTATGTTCTATGTATATTTGACAATATCACTTCATTCATTTCAGGCAAATGAGAGTGAATATCAAAAAAGAGGATGACATTTGATAAAATAAATGGTGACAAGATCCCAGGAGAATTGACTAGATGTAATTTCCTGGATGAGACTTGCCTAAAAGAAAAGCTACTGGACAAAAAGAGGAAATCAGTGGGTCCCTGGATATAGATAAGAATGAATCCTAAATAATAAATAGAAAGGATACAAAAATGGGAGTTCTGAGAAAGTGAGGAGGAATCTTCAAACAAACAAACATAATTAGGTACTTAAAAACAGCAAGCAAGATTGTACAAAGAATATTTTGGGACAATTATTTAAGGAAACCATAAAATGGCAAGATTATTAGCATGTTACACAGAAGGAATTTAAGCAAAAAGAACATATTCAATCTGGAATTAGGGGCATTGTTCACTGTCAAGGGTATCATGAAAGTGAGTGAGTAGAAAAGAAAATGCAACTATAGCATCCTGTTTGTTCTGCAATGGACAGTATCTCTACAGGCATAATGAGTATTAGGTTTTTAAAACTTAGAATCAACATATGATAACAACTGAAGAATTTAACATAGTCTAGAAGTGATTTATCTGTGCTGAAATGTGAAAGGGGAAAGGAGTAAGGCCTGTGGGGATGAACATAGGAGAGGTAGTTAGGGGCTTCAAAATCCCTGTGTGATACAGAAGGGAGCAGAGAGATGCCTCAGCCAATAATAAAACAAGAAATAGACTAAGAAATGCTATTTTGAATCATAAAATAACCAAGAGAAGAACAGAAGAATAAGAATAGTATCTTTTATCTACCTGTCAAAGGTTTATGGAGTGGGGAATTGAGATATTTTAAATAAGCTGTGAAAGTCAATTATTAGTGTCTGAAATTGACAAGCCAAACATTTCTATGAACATCTGTTCCAGTTGTGGAGGTCACACCAGAAGGACTAAGAGCAGACCAGGAAAAACGCGGTGGCCTTTGGGAGGGAGCATTTGGTGGGATAAATTACACTGGAGGAAAGAATATAACCCTTCTGTTATTAGTCTTTGATGTCTTTCTGTGTCCATGTTCTACTGCTGTGATAGTGTGTAGAATTATGATAATTATGAAATTTACCTTTAGACAGCTGACCTTTTAGGATTCTTCACCATTAACAGCAAATACATAAATGGGACAGTTTTGGGGAATCTGAAAAACATTCAGATTATTCTGAAAACAGTCTTCATTCAGAAAGTCTGCACACTTTATGCGTGCTTCTAAATCATACTGCTGTTGTCTCTTAAAGTTATTTATCCTATTTTGTTTTAATTAGCACAGCTTCGGGTTGTTTTTTGTTGTTAGAAATGTAACTTATACATTAGAGACAGACTTTGATGGACGTGTAAGTAGACTGCATCAAATAAGTAAACAAGGATCTGAAGTCATAGATTATGAAACATCATATTAAATATATTGTTGAATTCATCTTCCCCTATATCACTTTGGTTGTATGAATTGAGTCAGGGGAATCATCATAAATGAGATCTAAATTCTACAATATTCTGCTTCTCTTGAGGAATTAATATCATGGTTTTTAATGAAAAAACAAAAGTCATTTAGGCTAGTGATTTCTAGAACCAGCTAAATGTTAGGTTCACCTGGGGATGCTTAGAAAAGCACAGGCATGTTGAATCCTCTGCTGGAGATGTTGGTTCAGCAAGTCTCAGGGAAGGTTTCAGGAACCTCATATTTAAAAGTGCTCCAAGGGATTCTGGGGCACATTCAGATTGGGACCCAGTAACTACCCTCTCTTGTTTCCTTTTTCCCAGTTGATAGGAAACTGAGGGTTAGATTAACTCTTCATCGTTAATAAATATGTGAGACCCCACAATCCTTGTCCCTTCTCCCCTTGACCTTGGTTATTTCATTTCATTTTGCCATATCCTGGTCCTGATTTTTTTTAAAAAATCAATATAGAAATGAATGCATAACATTCATGGATTTGTGTGTGTGTGTTTTTTTTTTTAAATGGAGTATAATTGCTTTGCTATCTTGTGCTGGTTTCTGCTGCACAACAGTGTGAATCAGCCCTGTGTCTACAGACACCTCCTCTCTCTCGTCTCCCTCCCACTCCTCCATCCCACCCCTCTAGGTCATGACAGAGCACCAAGCTGAGCTCCCTGTGATATACAGCAGCTTCCGACTAGTTATCTATTTTGCACATGGTAGTATATATGTCAAAGCTACTCTCTCAATTCTTTCCACCTCTTCCTTCATCATGGCTACAAGTCTGTTTTCTATGTCTGTGCCTCTATATTACTTATTTACTGCCCTGCAAATAAGGTCATCAGTACCATTTTTCTAGATTCCACATATATACCTTAATATAGCATATTTGTTTCTCTCTTTCTGACTTAATTCAATCTGTATAATAGACTCTAGGTTCATCTGCATCTCTATAACTTACTCAATTTCACTTCTTGTTTATGGCTGAGTAATAGTCCATTGCTTGTGGCTCAGATGGTAAAGCATCTGCCTACTATGCAGGAGACTCAGGTTCAATCCCTGGGTCAGGAAGATCCTCTGGAGAAGGAAATGGGAACCCACTCCAATACTCTTGCATGGAAAATCCCATGGATGGAGGAGCCTGGGTCCATGGGGTTGCAAAGAGTCAGACACGATTGAGCAACTTCACTTCACTTCACTTCAGTATTCCATTGCATATATGTAACACAAGTGAAAAGATGCTCAACATCACTTACTATTAGCGAAATGCAATCAAAACTACCATGTAGTACCACTTCACACCAGCCAGAATGGCCATCATCAAAAAATCTACAAACAATAAATACTAGGGAAGATGTGGATAAAAGGGAGCCCTTTTGCACAGTTAGTGAGAATGTAAATTGGCACAGCCTCTGTGGACAACAGTATGGAGGTCCCTTAAAAAACTGAACATGGATTTTCTAGATAGGTGATTTATATGGACTTTCTTAATGCTACTTTTGAAATCTAAGGAAATCTGCTCTGCTAACATCTGTAGCTGCCTGGGAATCAGAGACTCAGCAGCCCATTTCACATAATTTTTGAGGGCTGTCAAGAAGGACCATGGTGTGAACATGGTAAGTTGGCTCTATGGGCAAGTACAGAGGTATCTGAGCCTGAGATCATCCATCAAAAACTGTATAGTCATCGTGCATACCTTGCAAAACACAAGCACTTTTATAAAGTGGAAAAGTTGCTAGCTTTTCCTAAGGAGACGCTCAGTGAAAATCCCATTGTGGGTGAGGAAGTGAGAGCATTTTGTGCTTTGCGGTTATGAAGGTGCTAAAATATTCTAGGCAGAGAGAATTTCTGTGACACAAATGGTGTCTGTGGCATCTGCTTTTCTCTTATTGAAGACAATTTTTAAAATGTGATGTTGAGAGGTTATAGGTCACGACACTCTTCTTTCAGTGGACTCCCAGAAGCCAGTCAGCACAAAGTTCAAGCAGTACATGGGAAGAGAGATGGACCAGATGGCTGGCCCTGGTTTCCGTATTCTTTCTCTCTTGATCTTCACAACCAAGCTCCTTTTAATTAGCATATTTACGAAGCATAAGGGGGAACAGAGCTGGTTATCAAGGATTCACCTTGATGTAGGATTGTCTAACCCATGAGGGTCACTTTTTCTGTCTTAAAAGGTGTCGGAGGTGGGAGGCAGGGAAGGGATGGGGAAGGGATGGTAAGGAGACTTTCAAGTCCTGAAAAAAGCTGCATGGTAAGCAGACTCAGACAAGTGAAATATTCTGAAATCGTCACTGATCTTGCGCTGGACATCACATGGGGACTACTGAATTTGAACGATGACCTGAGCCTTCTGCAGCCCATTAGCTGCAAGCCCCCGGGGCAGGTGTCTTCTGAAGTATGAAGAAAAAATGAAGCATGAGAAGTTTGTTGGATGTCTTGTTTGTATTATAGTTCTAGCTGAGACAAAGTGAGTTTTGTGGCATCCTATCCTCTCTTCCCTAGTGAGCTTGGGATTGGATATTAAAGATGAAAAACAAAAAGATATTTGTCTTAAAGTTTAGAGGACAGAACAAAATGGAGTGTGGGAAGGCAGTTAACCCTCTCATGGGCTTCCAGATAGATGTTGCTATGCTTCTTACACACACAGGCTCACAGAAACCACAGAATATTCATGGCTATGTGTATGAGGGATATTGACTAGATATATATCGTACACTTTAATACAGTTATAATAAAAGCATGGCAAAGTTCATGGATTAGCTACTTCAATAAGAAATGCTTTCTTTCTGCATAAATCAAGGTACAAGATCCAGATGGGAAAAAGTGACACTATTTATAGCAAAATAGCATTTATTCTCGATACCCCTTGTGTGTGTGTGGGTCAAAGAGGCAGGTGCCCTTTTTCTATGTTGTGTAATTGACAAATGCCCTAGTGGTTGGAGAATTCTGGAAAGTTTTGTGCATTTAGGAATGTTTCTAAAATTTCTGAATGTTTGAAATACAATATAATCATGAGAAACATAGACCACAAAGTCAACTCTTACTCCATCAAAATGATCTCCCCTCTCCTTCATAAAAATAATTCAAACACCTTTTTAATGTTAGGAATACTAGAGGCTAAAAATGTCTAAGAGAATTTAGATAAATCAAATATTTTCTTCCTTTTATCTTCCAGAGTGTGATGTCTTTAGCAGTGACAAGCAGGACTTATGTGCAAAATACACTACAAATCCTCCTAATTTTTGTTCAGTTGTGAGGACCAGCGTTTTGAAACACCAATGCAAAAGAACAGGCCAGAGGGGGATGTATTTTATTTGTTTTCCACATCTATGGGCAAAAGTGGCTCTCCATAACAAAAAGCAATGCAATCCTACTGCCTTGAATTGCCCTAGGTGGAAATCATCTCATTTTTTCCCCCCATGGAGAAATTTTTAGCTGCTTGTCTAGTGCAATAACTGCAGATTTTCCTGTCACTGCAATTTTTTCCTACTTCTCACTTGAAAAGCCTAAAGCTTAGTTGTTTCCAGGAATGCCCTCCCCTCCCTGCTTCCAAATGTTGCCCTGCTTATCTTATTTAGCCATGGGAATATTACAGATGATTAAGTGAAGATTATATATGATGACAAGATATTACCTTTACCATCATGAAACTTTTTCTACAACACCCTTTGGTCACATGAGAATATCTAAATGGGGATAATCAGAGAAATAATAACTGAAGCCCTTTTTTCTTTTCATTCCAGCACTTTCTCAATGAAAAGAGGTTCAGGGTTTTGATGTCCAAGTTGCCACCACGTGTCTGCAGGATTCAGCAGTTGCTGCCTGAACAAGTTGCCTGTCCCTCATCTGGTTACTGAGAACTAAGAGTTAATGGACAATTATGGTGCATAAAAGTTCTGAGTTGCTTTACCTGTGTCCATTAACATAGTCTTGGCTCAATAAGGAGAGTGACTCTTTACAGACCATTCTTCCTGTTCTGGGTATTGTACTCAGAGCTCACCTATATTTTCTGTGTAATCTTTTCAAAAGTATTTGAAGTAGGGTGGTCATCCACAGTTATTCATAGGGAATGGTAATTACTTTTCATAGGTAAGAAATGGTGGATAAAGGTGGATAACCACACTATTTTATACCTTATCAGCCCAAGGAGCTCAGGTAGGTGCTCCATGGTGACCTAGATGGGTGGGATGGGTGTGGTGGGAAGGAGGGTCAAAGGCAGAGGGTATATGTATGCATATGGATGACTCACGTTGTTGTGCAGCAGAAACTAACACAAAACTGTCAAGCACCTATACCTCAATTACAAAAAAAGATTACACAGAAAATGTAGGAGAGCTATGAGTACAGTACATTTGGATACACACTTTGAGTTATAATATGTGTTGAGATTGTATTTCCTATTGCTGCTACAGCAAAAACAACCACAAAGTTGGAGAATGAAAACAATTGCCACTTATTACCTCCATTCTGTAAATCAGAAATCTGGCCAAGGCTCATCTAAGTTCTCTGCTCAGGTCAAGCAAGGCTGAAATCAAGGCGCCAACGAGGACTGGGTTCATTCTCATCTGGAGTCAGGGTCTCTTCCAAGCTCATTCCAGTTGTTGACTGAAATCAATTCAGTGTGGCTGTTAGGACCCTTAGTGACTCATGCCTTTAAGGCCCACAAGAGAATGGCTGCTGCTGCTCCTTGTCATCCAACTAGGTCTAGGTGGGTCCCATCCAGTATAAATTCCTCTTGAAGGGACTCAAAGTCAACTGATTAGGGACTTTAATTACATCTGTAAAATCTCTTTTCCTGTATAAAGTAACACAATCATTGGAAAGATATCCCATTATATCACCAGGTTGTCCATCATTAAGTAGAAAGAGATTATAACAGGTGTTATATGGGGCAAGAATCTTGAGATCCATCTGAGAATTCTGCCTACCACAAAGGGTTATCACTTTTTAAATTCCAATTTGGCAGCCACATAGACATGGTATGGTAGAGCTGAAAATAGCTTTAGTTTTAAAATATATTTCATAGTATGTAGCTAAAAGAAAACAAGTTAAAATGTTCAGCTTTATTCAAAATATTTTATTTATTTATATATTATTCCATTTGTATTTATTTATTCATCTTATGGATATTTTTTATGGGCTTCCCTGGTGGCACAGAGGTTAAAGCATCTGCCTGCAATGTGGGAGACCTGGGTTCAATCCCTGGATCAGGAACTGGCAACCTACTCCAGTATTCTTGCCTGGAGAATCCCATGGACAGAGGAGCTTGGTGAGCTATAGTCCACAGGTCACAAAGAGTCGGACATGACTGAGCAACTTCACTTTCACTTTCATAGATATTTTACATATTTAAAATATTTCTTAAAAGTATATGTGAACAATAATTTTATTTTTTCCTACATTTTGTTGCTTTAGCATCTGTTGGAAGAGGCCATCTGCCATGGGTCCTTGGTGTGCCTGCAGTCCTTGCTGAATGTGCCAAATCCTAAGTCCTAACTATCCTCACCCTGAGAGAGTTCTGTAGTTAGTGATGTAACCAATTAAGTAGATTAATGACTATCCTGAGACTGCTCACCCTCAAGGGCATCAGTTGAGACAATTAAGCCCCTTCCATATATTTCTTATCATTTTGATATCTTTCAATTCAAAAAGAGATAAACCAATCTAATTTAATAAATGAGCAAAAGACAAGTAGTCACTTGACAAAATAGCTATGATCCTTAGCCTGGGAACATGCTAGGAGTACATAAGAAAACTAACTTCGCAACAAGGACCCCCACTAACCTGGGTTCCATCAAAACATAGATTGGTAATTCTAGACTGTGATAGTGCTGATGCATAGCAATGGGAGTGGCTTGGGGGCTGATGCATCTACCAATGTAATGGTAGAGAGAATGTGGAGGTGCTAGTTAACTGGAAAATGCATTACTTCATTCCATTAAGTAATTCTCTTCAAAAATAGTTATGACACTGGTTAGTAAGATGATTCCAGAAAAAAAAAAAAGACCATTTTATGCTGTATTTATGTCATATTTTATCAACCTGATGAAATAACTTGGTTCTGTTCTGTACTAGTTATACCTATGAAACCACTACCATAAAGCAAAGAAGAAAAAGAACATGGCAAAATGAACCAAGTCATAGAGTTCTGAAGCACCAAATTAAGCAATAATATATAAACAAAAAGATAAATAAAATCAGTTTCAAAATCAGTTTTCCCTCTCTTTTATTACGTTTTCAGAGACATCTAATGTATTACTTCAGTATTATTGCATTCATGGTAGTAATTCACCTGGAGTAATAAAATGCTGATGGCTTCGATCCCTAGCTGGCAAATACGCTGGCAGTTTTTTACGCAGATGATACATAGTTTGAGAAAGATAGAGTCAGCTGCAAATGCAGATTGCATTCCTCAAGCTTCTTCCACACACATATCCAATCACTATGACATTAAAAAAAAACCCTCCTTTCCCACCAAAACAGTCACCTTCTCAATGTAAACTTTCCCAATCAAGTTAAGAAACAAACCCCTCTTGGGTAAATCATTGCACTGCTAATGAAATCCAGACAGACAACTTGAAACTTAAAACAGAAAAAACAAAATTATCCAATGGAAATCATTCATTAGCAGTCCCTGGTTCATTGAAACTAACAGAATGTGGAAGAAACATGATGTGAATGTGTCACAGATGATAATGATCTTATGCCTATGCTGTGCTTTCTACCCAGATGGATCCAAAACACTCTTCTGAGTTTCCTAAGGGATGGGAAAATTGGCAGTTGATCATTACTACAACTTAATGACTCCTAGAATGACTAACAGTATAGATTAGCAACTGGATTCAATTATTACCCAAAAGTTTTAAGAAACTCAACATGACTGTAGCAGCAGCCTACTTCCACTAGAGGAACTGAACTAACTTCACACCAGATCTAGCCCTTGACTTTCGAACCAATCATAGAAACAATGAAGAATTGCTATTATCTTTAGTATGCATCATGTTTACGGGGAGCTGTTTTTGTCTTCTAAGCTTTTTTTTCCAGAATTGCATTTGTAAGTATTAAAACATACCAGAGTGAATCACGTAAGGAGCAGCAATGCCATCCTTATCCTGATTTGTACAAACGCTCGCCTGAGACTGCTCCTACTTTACCATTACAACACACACTCACACACTCACACACACACACACACACACACACACACACAATCGCAGAACTGACTCAGTGAGTGGAGTAAGCATGGAATAGTTACTGGAGCAATAAGAGAGAGAAGAAATAGGGAGTTGGAAGGTCGCTTCAGTGAATCTGTCTTTTGACTGATTCCTCCACATCACTGTCTTTGCCTCATCAGCATCAACCCAACGATATTTTGAAAACATGCACCAAAATGTGTCTTCTGGAAATTAGTGCACCTACTTTAGATGGAGTCTGATAAGAGTAGGTTAATCAGTCACCCTGCCCCCTATAGTGGATATGCAGGTATAGCTCAGGCCAGATTGGCACTCTCTCAGCTTTTAAACTTTAAATAGAAGGTCACAATGACTGAAGATGTTTGAGGTTGTTTATTCCAACAGTGGTGTGCGAATAAGTCTGTTGAGTTCCTGACACCAGGGCCCACTAATGGTGCTTGAGTCTCTTCCTTTGCAGCCACAGTCCCTAGGTTTTCCCTCCCATCGTATAAGGCTGTCTATACAATTTCAATAGATATCTTATTGACTTAAGTTTTTCAAAATCGGTGTCTTTTGCTTTGAGTCAAAATCTACAGTTTTCAAGTTCTTTCTCTGTCACTTAGAAAATGCAACTAAATTTTCACTCACTCTGGGCTTACATTCCAAGAAGTATTTGTTTTAGACTTTTTAATTGAAGTATAACATATATACAGAACCCTACATAGAAAACTGATTGGTTCAAGATTGAGAAAGGAGTACATCAGGGCTGTCTACCATTACCCCATTTGTTTAATCTATACACTGAGTGCATCATAAGAATTGCTGGGATGGATGAGTTACAAGCTGAAATCAAGATACGTGGGAGAAACATCAACAACCTCAGATATGAGGATGATACCACTCTAATGGCAGAAAGTGAAGAGGAACTAAAGAGCCTCTTGACGAGGGTGAAGGAAAAGAGTGAAAGAACCAGCATAAAACTGAATATAAAAAAACTGAATAATAAAAAATCATGGCATCCAGCCCCATTACTTCATGGCAAATAGAAGGGAGAAAGGTGGAGTTAGTGACAGATTCCCTCTTCTTGGGTTCTAAAATCACTGCGGATGGTGACTGCAGCTATGAAACCAGAAGATGTCTGCTTCTTGGCAGGAAAGCTATGACAAACCTAGACAGTATGTTGAAAAGCAGAGACATTACTCTGCTGAAAAAGTCCATATAGTCAAGGCAATGATCTTCCCAGTGGTCACATGTGGTTGTGAGAAATGGATGGTAAAGAAGGCAGAGCACCAAAGAATTGATAGCTTCTAACTGTAGTGCTGGAGAAGACGCCTGAGAGTCCCTTAGAGAGCAAGGAGATCAAATCAGTCAATCTTAAGGGAAATCAACCCTGAATACTTGTTGGAAGGACTGATACTGAAGCTGAAACTCCAGCATTTTGGTTATCTGATACGAACAGCTGAGTCAATGGACAAGTCCTTGATACTGGGAAAGATCGAGGGCAGAAGGAGAAGAGGGCATCAAAGGATGAGATGGCTGGATGACATCTCTGAAGTAATGGACACGAACTTGGGCAAACTTCGGGGGATGGTGAGCCACAGAGAGGCCTGGCATTTTGCAGTCCATGGGGTCACAAAGAGTTGAATACAACTAGGTAACTGCAGAACAATAATAACATAACATATATAAAGGAAGTCCATATAACAGTTTGATGAAAGTTTACAAATAAGCCAATGCATTCACCATTCAAAAGAATATATCAAATGTGACTATTCATTCTCAATAGTGTGATCCATTTACCAGAAGTTTTGGGCTTCCCTGGTGTCTCAGAGGTTAAGCATCTGCCTGCAATACAGGAGACCTCAGTTTGATCCCTGTGTCGGGAAGACTCCCCTGGAGAAGGAAATGGCAACCCACTCCAGTATTGTTGCCTGGAGAATCCATGGATGGAGGAACCTGATGGGCTACAGTCCATGGGGTCGCAAAGAGTCGGACACGACTGAGAGACTTCACTTTGGTTTATCTAGAAACTTGTTAGAATGAAGAAACTCAAATCACACCCAGACCTTTCAAATCAGAATCTACATTGCAACAAGATTTTTATGGAAAGCCAAGTGCTGAAATTTGAGAAGCAAAGATAAAGAACAAGACAATCTCTCTAGAAAACTCCCTTACTGATCTACTCAATCATTAAACCCTCAATAGTTAGCACTTTTCTAACTAATCCCAGATTAGTTTTATCAGTTGCAAAACTTCCTATAAAGTGATTTATGGTATGTACTTTTGGAGATCTGGCTTCCTTTATTCAGCTTTATGTTCTGCTATCCTTTCATGCAGCTGTATGCAGCAATCTGTTCTTATTTTAAACTGCTGTATGAATAGACTGCAGTTTTTCTTTTCCATCACTGACAGTCATTTGAAATGTTTTCATTTGAAGGCCTTTTGGTAAACTTCTGGTGCCATCATGGCCTTAAAAATGAATGTATGTTGTATGTCTGTTGGGTGAGGTTTTAGAATTAAAACTGCAAGTTCATGGAGGATATATGTGTTTAGACCTAGTGGATACTAACAAAATGTTTCACAAAATGGTGTCCTAATTTACACTTCCACCATCAAGGTGTGGGATTTCTCTGGTTGTAGGCTGTTCTGCCTTCCATTTGTCATCACCATTCACTGACATTGTCAGATGTCTGTTGGCTGGCTGACTCGGTGAATGGTTTAGCCATTCTGGTGGTTCTGTGATGATCTTACAATGTCATTTCAATTTATATTTCCCTGTTAATTGAAGCTACTGAGTATGCTTTCATATATTTGGCTATTTGTACATCTTTTTTGAAGTAAATGTTCAAATCTTCTGCCCAATTATAAATTAGGTGAGTCTTTCTCTCTCTCTCTCTCTCTTTTTTTTTGATAGAATTTATTTAAGCTAGAAGAATGTCTTTTGTCAAGTATGTTTTTATGTATCTTTTCCTACTCTATTGCTTGACTTGATAAACATGCATTTTAAATGTTAACTTATCAAGTCTTTTTTATATGGTTAGTAGTTTTCACGTGGCTTCCCCTGTGGCTCAGATGGTAAAGAATCCACCCGCAATGCAGTAGACCTGGGTTTGGTCCCTGGGTTGGGAGATCCCCTGGAGGTGGGTATGGCAACCCACTCCAGTATTCTTGTCTGGAGAACCCCCATGGAGAGAGGAGCCTGGTGGGCTACAGTCCATGGGGTCACAAGGATAGGACACAACTGAGTGACTAAGCACAGTAGTTTTCACATTTTACTAACAAAATAGTGGCCAATTCAACACTAATCTGCTTTCCCGTTTTGTAGTGGGAGACAGAGAAAATTTTCTGGAAGAAAGTAATCGGTTCTAATTGGAAGGATAATATGTCCAACTAAGAAATATGCTTTTTGCTTGCACTAATATTATTTGTTCCATTAGTTCAGTTACTCAGTCATATCCAACTCTTTGCGACCCCATGGACTGCAGCATGCCAGGCTTCCTTGTCCATCACCAACTCCCGGAGCTTGCTTAAACTCATGTCCATAGAGTCGGTGATGCCATTCAGCCAGCTCATCTTTTGTCGTCCCCTTCTCCTCTGGCCTTCAATCTTTTCTAGCATCAGGGTCTTTTAAAACGAGTCAGTTCTTTGCACCAGGTGACCAAGTACCAGTGAATATTCAGGATTTCCTTTAGGATGGACTGGTTGGATATCCTTGCATTCCAAGGACTCTCAAGAGTCTCTTCCCACACCACAGCTCAAAAGCATCATTTCTTTGCCACTCAGCTTTCTTTATAGTCAAACTCTCACAGCCACACACAACTACTAGAAAACCATAGCTTTAACTAGATGGACCTTTGTTGGCAAAGTAATGTTTCTGCTTTATGCTGTCTAGGTTGGTCATAACTTTTCTTCCAGAGAGCAAGAGTCTTTTAATTTCATGGCTGCAGTAACCATCACAGTGATTTTGAAGACCAAAAAAATTAAGTCTGTCACTGTTTCCACTGTTTCTCCGTCTATTTGCTATGAACTAATGGGATCAGATGCCATGATCTTAGTTTTCTGAATGTTGAGCTTTAAGTCAGCTTTTTCACTCTCCTCTTTCACTTTCAAGAGGCTCTCTAGTTCTTCTTTGCTTTGTGTCATAAGGGTGGTGTCATCCACATATTTGAGGTTATTGATATTTTTCCCGGCAAACTTGATTCCAGCTTGTGCTTCATCCAGACCAGCATTTCACACGATGTACTCTGCATATAAGTTAAATAAGCAGGGTGACAATATACAGTCTTGACATACTCCTTTCCTGATTTGGAGCCAGTCTGTTCTTCCATGTCCACTTCTAGCTGTTTCTTCTTGACCTGCATACAGATTTCTCAGGAGGCAAGACAAATGGTCTGGTATTCTTATTTATTGAAGAATTTCCCACAGTTTGTTGTGATCCACACAAAGGCTTTGGCATAGTCAATAAAGCAGAAGTAGATGTTTTTCTGGAACTCTCTTGCTTTTTTGATGATCCAAAGGATGTTGGCAATTTCATCTCTGGTTCCTCTGCCTTTTCTAAAACCAGCTTGAATATCTGGAAGTTCATAGTTCAAGTACTGTTGAAGCCTCACTTGGAGAATTTTGAGCATTACTTTGCTAATGTGTGAGATGAGTGCAATTGTGCAGTAGTTTGAACATTTTTTGGCATTGCCTTTCTTTGGGATTGGAATGAAAACTGACCTTGCCAGTCCTTGGCCACTGCTGAGTTTTCCAAATTTGCTGCATATTGTGGAAGTGCAGCTCTTTCAGAGCATCATCTTTTAGGATTTGAAATAGCTCAACTGGAATTCCATCACCTCCACTATGTTCATAGTGAAGCCTCCTAAGGCCCACTTGACTTCTCATTCCAGGATGTCTGGCTCCAGGTGAGTGATCACACCATCATGGTTATCTGGGTTATGGAGATTTTTTAAAATAGTTCTTCTGTGTATTGTTGCCAGCTCTTATTATATTCTGCCTCTGTTAGGTTCATATCATTTCTATTCTTTATTGTGCTCATCTTTGCATGAAATGTTCCCTTTTTATCTCTTATTTTCTTGAAGAGATCTCTAGACTTTCCCATTCTATTGTTTTCCTCTATTTATTTGCATGGATTACTGAGGAAGGCTTTCTTATCTCTCCTTGCTATTCTTTGGAACTCCACAATACCTTTCCTTTTCTCCTTTGCCTTTCACATCTTTTCTTTTCTCAGCTATTTGTAATGCCTCCTCAGACAACCATTTTGCCTTTTTGCGTTTCCTTTTCTTGAGGATGTTCTTGATCACTGCCTCCTGTACAATGTCACAAACCTCCATCCATAGCTCCTCAGGAACTATCAGATATAACTCCTTGATTCTATTTGTCACTTCTACTGTATAATCATAAGGGATTTTATTTAGGTCATACCTGAATGGTCTAGTAGGTTTCCCTACTTTCTTCAATTTAAGTCTGAATTTGGCAATAAGGAGTTCATGATCTGAGCCACAGTCAAATCCTGGTCTTGTTTTTGCTGACACTATAGAGCTTCTCCATCTTTGGCTGCAAAGAATATAATCAATCTGACTTTATTGACCATCTGGCGATGTCCATGTGTAGAGTCTTCTCTTGTGTTGTTGGAAGAGGGTGTTTGCTATGACCAGTGCTTCTCTTGGCAAAACTCTGTTAGTCTTTGACCTGCTTTGTTTTGTACTCCAGTGCCAAATTTGCCTATTACTCCAGGTATCTCTTGACTTCCTACTTTTGCATTCCAGTCCCCTATAATGAAAAGGTCATCTTTTTAGGCTGTTAGTTCTAGAAGGTCTTGTAGGTCTTCATGGAACCATTCGACTTCAACTTCTTCAGCATTACTGTTTGGGGCATAGACTTGGATTACCGTGATATTAAATGGTTTGACTTGGAAACTGAGATCATTTTGTCATTTTGTACATCCAAGTACTGCATTTTGGACTCTTGTTGATTGTGATAGCTACTCCATTTCTTCTAAGGGATTCTTGCCCATAGTAGTAGATATAATGGTCATCTGAGTTAAATTCACCCATTCCAGTCCATTTTAGTTCACTGATTTCTAAAATGTAGATATTCACTCTTGCCATCTTGTGTTTAACCTCTTCCAATTTGCCTTGATTCATGGACCTAACATTCCAGGTTCCTGTGCAATATTGTTCTTTACAGCATCCAACTTTACTTCCATCACCAGTCACATCCACAACAGGGTGTTGTTTTGCTTTTGCTCCATCTCTTTGTTCTTTCTGGATTTATTTCTCCACTGATCTCCAGTAGCATATTGGGCACCTACCAATTCGGGGAGTTTGGAGTTCATCTCTCATTGTCCTGTGTTTTTGCCTTTTCATACTGTCCATGGGGTTCTCCAGGCAAGAATACTGAAGTGATTTGCCATTGCTTTCTCCAGTGGACCATGTTTTGTCA
Organism: Capra hircus; assembly: GCF_001704415.2. Taxonomy (NCBI): domain Eukaryota; kingdom Metazoa; phylum Chordata; class Mammalia; order Artiodactyla; family Bovidae; genus Capra; species Capra hircus. The sequence continues at coordinate 11,098,236 of NC_030828.1, read as the reverse complement.
GAACTCTCTACCATGACCTGTCCATCTTGGGTGGCCCTACATGCTGCTGTTAAGTCGCTTCAGTCATGTCCTACTCTGTGCAACCCCATAGACAGCAGCCCACCAGGCTCCTCTGTCCTTGGGATTCTCCAGGCAAGAACACTGGAGTGGGTTGCCATGTCCTTCTCCAATGCATGAAAGTGAAGAGTAAAAGTGAAGTCGCTCAGTCGTGTCCGACTCTTAGTGACCCCATGGACTGCAGCCTATCAGGCTTCTCCACCCATGGGATTTTCCAGGCAAGAGTACTGGAGTGGGTCACCATTGCCTTCTCCTACATAGCATGGCTCATAGTTTCATTGAGTTAGACAAGGCTGTGGTCCATGTGATCAGATTGGTTAGTTTTCTGTGATTGTGGTTTTCATTCTGTCTGCCCTCTGAAGGAGATGGATACAAGACTACAAGACTTATGGAAGCTTCCTGATGGGAGAGACTGATTGAGGGGGTAACTGGGTCTTGTTCTGATGGGTGTGGCCATGCACAGTAAATCTTTAATCCAATTTTCTGTTTCTGGGCAGGGCTGTGTTCCCTCCGTGTTGTTTGACCTGAAGCCAAACCATGATGGAGGTAATGAAGATAATGGCGAGCTCCTTCGAAAGTTCCCATGCATGCACTGTTGCATTCAGTGCCCCCAACCCTGCAGTAGTGACCCATGCCTCCTCTGGAGACTCCTGGACATTCACAGGCAATTCTGTGTCAGTCTCTTTTGGGGTCACAGCTCCTTTCTCCTCGGTCCTGGTGCACACAAGGTTTTGTTTGTGCCCTCTAAGAGTCCTGTGTAAGTTCTGGTGGCTCTATGCTGGGGTTAATGGCAACCTCCTTCAAGAGGGTTTATGTCATACCCAGAACTACTGCACCCAGAGCCCTTGCTCCTGCAGCAGTCCACTGCTGACCTGTACCTCTGTAGGAAACACTCAAACACAGTTTTGGCTCAGTCTCTGTGGGAGTCTCTGGGTCCTGGTGCACAGAAGATTTGTTTGAGCCCTCTTGAGTGTCTCTGGTGGGTATGGGGTTTGATTCTAAACATGATTTTGCGCCCCCTACAGTCTTGCTGGAGCTTCCCCTTTGCCCTTGGATGTGGGGTATCTTTTTTTAGTGGGATCCAACATTCTCCTGTCCACGGTTGTTCAGCAGCAAGTTGTAATTTTGGAGTTCTTGCAGGAGAAGACAAGCACACATCCTTCTACTCCACCATCTTGGAGCCATTCCCTAAATCCAAGTACAAATTATTTGTAGTAAGGATAGAATGCACTTGTAATCCCAAACTTTTTTTTTTTTTTGCATAGTTACCTTTGATCTAAAAAAAAATAATACAGGGCCTAATATATATATATAAATAATACTTTGCCTAAAATACAGAACTGCAAGTCAAATCTGCTGTGTTTATATTACAAATTGCTTACTAAACCATGAATGGTGTTATGAGCCAAGGGAAGCTCTAGTCAGTGGAGACAGAAAATTAATGCTTAAGGATTTCTTACCAGGCATTTTCTTCTACCTACATTATACCTTAAATATAAAATTGACCCATCACTGATATACATAATCAATAGCCAGTTTTATCTGCTAAGTGCACAGTGATACAATTACCTAGGTAACATAAAGCAGTTTGTTGAGTGTCTGGACATATTTCTTAGTTTTTCTCACTCCAAGGCCTTAGCCTTCTTTCCAGGTTTCATCATTTGGTTTGCTTATGGAAAAATTTTCCATTTCATTAGTTTTATTCATCTGGAATCTCCTGGACAAAACATCCTTTGTGCAATAATGAATAATGAATAAAGACTATAAGAGCTTTTAAACTTGAGAAGGTCCTGGAACATTGGTTTTAATAATTATTTCCTGTGTGAATAACGAACACACCTGGACTACACCAGACTATACTTCATAAAGAGTCTTATTGTAGTTTTCACTGTCTTAGTATAAAAATGAACCATAATCTGGAGTATGAAATAGTGAGAGGAGTGCATTATAGTGAAAACAGCATAGGCTTTGCCATCAGATCACCATCCATATTCCACGCTTCCTTTGCTTATTGTGGGATCTCAGGCAAGACCCAAGGAATTTCAGATCTCAGTGTTTGCACCTCTGCATTATGGTAGGATACCCCAAGAGCATGGAAAGTGAAAGTGAAAGTCACTCAGTTGTGTCCGACTCTTTGCAACTATACATACAGTCCATGGAATTCTCCAGGCCAGAGCACTGGAGTGGGCAGCCTTTCCCTTCTCCAGCAGATCTTCCCAATCCAGGGATCGAACCCAGATCTCCCACATTGCAGGCAGATTCTTTACCAGCTGAGCCACAAGGGAAGCCCAAGAATACTGGAGTGGGTAGTCTATTGCTTCTCCAGAGGATCTTCCTGACCCAGAAATCCAACTGGGGTCTCCTGCACTGCAGGCAGGTTCTTTACCAACTGAGCTGTGAGGGAAGCCCACAAGAACATGGGGTAAATCAAAAAGAAGATAAGGACTTAAAAATTCTGTGTTGGAGTTTACCTATCTTTTTTAAAACCAAAAAATTCCTTCAGATAAGCACCCATAAAGTCAAGACAGTATATAAATATATCAGACCTTGTCTATCTCTGTGTCTGAATAGGCAAGATAAGCAGTGCAGTAGCTGGGTGAGAAATAGTTCAAGGGACCCTGTGATGAATGATAGGTAAATGCCAGAAAGTTCAGTCAGTCAGTTCAGTCGCTCAGTCGTGTCCAACTCTTTGCGACCCCATGAATTGCAACATGCCAGGCCTCCCTGTTCATCACCAACTCCCAGAGTTCACTCAGACTCACGTCCATCGAGTCGGTGATGCCATCCAGCCATCTCATCCTCTGTCGTCCCCTTCTCCTCCTGCCCCCAATCCCTTCCTGCCGAGGGCCAGCGTGAGGAACTCCGCCCATGGCAAAGGTCATGAGGAAGGAAGCTTGGCATTCGCAAAGGCGTGATCAAGCCTCAGGAAACCCCTTGTTCCCGAGCATCTAACCCCCAAACCAGAGTCTGTTTTATGCTCTCACCTACACCTCTGACTTTATGGGGGGCTCTCCCCCATAACCATTTCTCTCGGAGAAGGAGTAAACGTGCAGCTCCAAGGCAATAAAAATTCCTGGGCATGACAAGAGTGTTTCAGCTTACAGACTCCTCTCAAGGTTATCTAGCCCACCTGTATAGGTTTGACCAGCCGCATGTGATTGTTTACAGCCTCCCAACCTGAGAGGAACGAGATGTTTTAGACTTACTAAAGGCAAATTCTTTTGGGGAGTTAGAAATTATTAGTATAGTGGGTTGGTTAGGAATTATATTGGTGAAAGGTTTTTCATTTGTTGTGTCAATAATTGCTGCTAATTCCCTGCTCTGGGTGGGACAAGGATGTCTCAGGTCAAACCTCTTTGCTGACAGACTAGCTTGTATGACAGGATTATCCATACTGCTGCCACTAGGCACATGATTGTTTACTACCTCTCAACCGTAAACAGCACAGAGAGTTTTGGAGTATTTTGAGAGTCTTAATTAGCATAGGGCTTTTTCTTCTTGTTGAGTCAATGATTGCCGCCAGGCCTCCATATCCTTAGGCACCTGGGAATATATTAATCAATATATTTGGACTATAGAAAAGGAAATACAGTAGTTTTTAAGGTTAGCAATACTAGACTTTTTGAGTTAATGGATTTTCTCTTTTGTAATAGATCACTGTACTTTTTTATAAATCACTGTGTCCTTGCTATGTAAAAATGTAACTTTATCACTATCTTAAGACTAAATAGATCTTAAGGGGAACATTGGTGAAAGGATTTTCATTTGTTGGGCTGATGTTTGCTGCTAAATCTCCATGTTCCCTGCCTTTATAACGAATATAACTAGCATATAGGAGAAATAAGTATTAACCTTTAAGCATATAGGAGAAATAAGTATTAACCTTTAATCACGTTAACCTTGGGTTAAATAAATTCCTTTCTTGATTGTAACTCACTACACCCTCACCCTATAGGAATGTAACTTTATTTGGAGGGTGGTGCCTGGTTTAAGAAAAAACACCTTTGGAAGAAATAAGTTTTTTGGTTATCAGAAAGAAAGGATCATAAAATCCCTAAGACCTTTTTATGTAAAGCACCTGATTTTGATAAAGGTCAGGACTGCTGACCCCCACGTGACTCTGTATTCATCCCTATATGTAACAAAAGGTATATAAGCAAACCCAAAAATAAAGTAATCGGATCAGTTTCCGGAAAGACTGATTCCCTCATGTTGCTTCTTTCTTGCTCCCGTTTTTCTGGCTGAATTCCCATCTGGAGCATGGATGCTATTCCACGTAATCCAAGTTATTCAGCCTCCTTTTCTACACTATCTCCTACTACACTATCCATTTCTAATCTCTCTATATATCTGTAATTAAATATGTATTTTTCCAAAGACACCGACTCCATCCCCCGACCTTCGAATCACCCTGGATCCACCGGGGCTGGACCCCGGCACCTCCCAGCATCAGAGTCTTTTCCAATGAGTCAACTCTTTGCATGAGGTGGCCAAACTATTGGAGTTTCAGCTTCAGCATCAGTCCTTCCAAAAAACACCCAGGACTGATCTCCTTCAGAATGGACTGGTTGGATCTCCTTGCAGTCCAAGGGTTGAGTTGTGTTTTCTTTTCAGATTTTGACAAATGGGAATACCTCCTTGATGGAAAGTCCTATGCATGATAAACAGACTGGACGTCAGCAAAGCATACTTGCTTTGAGGAATTGTCTCCTGTTCATCATGATTTAAACTAAATTTTCCACTATCTCTAGATAGACTCTCAAGAGTCTTCTCCAACACCACAGTTCAAAAGCATCAATTCTTCAGTGCTCAGCTTTCTTCACAGTCCAACTCTCATATCCATACATGACTACAGGAAAAACCATAGCCTGACTAGATGGACCTTTGTGGCAAATACTGTCTCTGCTTTTGAATATGCTATCTAGGTTGGTCATAACTTTCCTTCCAAGGAGTAAGCGTCTTTTAATTTCATAGCCAGAAAATTAGGTTAGCATAAAGACAGGGAATCAAGGTAGTCTTGTGAAAGAATGCATGGCTGTACAACTTACCAAACCCAAAGTTCAGGTACTGGGAAAACAAAACAAAACAAAAAAATACACATTTAGGGAGGAATTCAAATAGAAACGCTGTGGACTTAGAAATGAAGAGAAGTAGCCTCCTTTCTCAGACTGCCCTTTGAAACTCAAGCAGCAAACCCAGGGTGGTACTGAGTCATTGTCTTCGGAGCAAAGCAATAACATGGAAGAGCTTGCAGAACCCAAAGCTGAAATTAGGTGCATTCTCCAGGGTCACTCAGAGTCAGCATGATTTTTTTTTTTTAATTATTAAGAAGAAATAAATCAAGTTCTCCAGGGATCAGTCTGTCCCAATCCAACATTCCTAGCTTCTTTAACTTGGCTTCATTTTATGGTTTTTGAGTGCATATTATGGTCAATTTCTTCTGAAAATGTCATGATTTATCAAATGCTATCTTCATGTGAAGGGACATGAACACAGTAATATTCTTCTGTGTTTTTAGAGGCTATACTTACTGAAACTCAAAATTTATTCTTGTAAGGGAGGGAAAACTTTGATAACAAGGTCTGCCCTGCCCACCCCCATCTGCTGTTAAGCTATATTCATAATCCAAGTTTGTGCACTGACTTGTTCATGGATCTCAGTGTCAGACTTCATTTACGTCCATGAAACATAGTCTGAAGGATTTTAAAAGATCTTCCTGTAAAGCAGGAAAAAAAACTCCCTCCTGTTAATATTTCTTGGGTTTAATCCTTATAATCAGGTTGCCAGATTTCTGACTAGGCTCATTAATTTACTTAATTATTAGATTTTAAAAATAATTGAACCCTCAATTTAAAAAGCCTTGGGGCATAGCTCAATAAAAACTTGCATTAAAATATCAATGAGCAGCTGCAATAATAACAAAAATAAAATCTATCTGCATAAAACTGCATACTTTGCCCACTTTTCCTCTGGACAGACCAATTTAGAAGAGCGAGTTTAGCCTCCTGCAATAAAATTAATTTGTCAGCCGTTCCCTTAGGCCTGGCATGTATGGGTTGAAGAGGTACGTTTTCCATTGACACATGCTGCCTCTAATATTATACTTTAAAAAAGAAATTGGGGAAGTTTGGGTTCTCTTGTTGGGTGTACTGGTGTAGACATCATACACTCTGGGGGCCATCATACACACTTCGAGTAGGTCACATAACTTATGTAGGTCATAATTTCCAATTTTTAATATAAAGTTATTGGAATAAATGACTTCCATATTTCTTTCCAGCTCAAAATTTGTTTGAGTCTATGAGTAGTCAATGAGTTAATCACAGTACCAACCACACAGAATTTTTAAAATATTTTATTCACTGCATCCAGCTATTTGATTTGTTTTCCAAATTTTAGAGTCATGTTGCCATTAGCAGTTCACACTCATTTAGAATCCATGGACCCAAAGTGATTTATGGAAGTTTATAAAATATAGAGAAGACGCGATCTCTCTGCCCTTGATGTACTTACAGCAGAACTTTCGTTTTGTAATACACTCAATTAAAATAACAGACTCCTTTTCCATATGCAGAAATATCTCCCCAAAATAATTAGCTGCAGACACAAAACAATTAGGTGGTTGCAACCTCATAAAATGTGGTTCTTGGTTAATTGGCTCATATTCACGTTGTGATATTTGCATCTACCACCTTACCACCTGCAAAATTTTAGCTCACAAAAATAGAAGCGAGGTTTCAAAAATATGGCCTGGCAAGTATAGTCTAAATAATCCGTGTGACTCGCATTTTCTATGGGCACCTTTAATAGCACTCAAAAATGTGCAAGCATATGGAAATATAAAATATTAATCTCTACATGGCAATTGTTTGTGGGAAGAATAATGAATACCAGGGGCTTGGAGTAACACCCAGGCTGTACCTCTGTTTTTCAGTCCAATCTTGTTTCCCTCTGTGGGTTCATCCCCTTGTAAGATATCTTAGATGTATTGAGTTGTGTTTTCTTTTCAGATTTTGACAAATGGGAACACATCCTTGATGGAAAGTCCTATGCATGATAAACAGACTGGACGTCAGCAAAGCATACTTGCTTTGAGGAACTGTCTCCTGTTCATCATGGTTTAAACTAAATTTTCCGCTCTCTCTCAAAAGTTTTCCCTAGTGACCACACCCAGTCTAAGAACCTCGCACAAGATCTTTCCCCTTTAATCTGTGGCCTGAATTTGGAGCCAGGATCCTGATATATTAATCGATTAAGTTAACTAGACCAGAGCCTTGATATACTGAAAAAGATTCTTTCCTGAACCAAACACTAGCCTGAGTCCTCTGAGCCCTTTCTCTGCTGGCTCCAATCTTCAGTTGCAAAGATGGGAACAAAACACCAATATAGCTTCTAATAGCTCAAGGCCACCTCCCTAGGAGGACCCTAGACCCCTTAAAGTGCCTGCCTGAGAAAATTCAAGGCTGCCAGAGGAATGCACTGTCTATTCCAGCCAGCACCTGTCTCCCTGTCACGATAGGAGGCTAGGCGGCTAACTTCTATTAAGAACCAGTTAGCAAGCCCAGATCGGTTTCATTTGGACCAACCCCCTTCCCACTTTTTGTAATTTTCTGAATTCCCACTTTTGTAAATGTTCACACCCCTGACTCCATGGAGCCCCCATCATCCCTCCCCATTCCCTCATTTTCCCTTTAAAACATCTAGTCACTGCTATACAAATCAAAGTTGAATTCGTTTCACACTGGCCCCTTTCCCCTACTGCAATGGTATATTAGCTTGGTGGTGCTAGTGATAAAGAACCTGCCTGCCAATGCAGGAGACATAAGAGATGAGGGTTTGATCCCTGGGTTAGGAATAACCCTTAGAGGAGGGTACAGCAACCCACTCCAGTATTCTTGCCTAGAAAACTCCAAGGACAGAGGAGTCTGCCAGGCTAGAGTCCATAGGATTGCAAAGAGTAGGACATGACTGAGAGACTTAGCACCGCACATTACTGATTTAGGTTCGTCCTTTAGGTACCACTTTAACTAGTGTCTGGCTTTGTTTTTTATCATTGACAGTACCCACTTAAATGCCAAAGGGCACGTGGTGCCCAGAAGGCTGAAACAGTTACAAAAGAGGTATCTTGGCCATGAGTCTTTCAGACTGGCATCATCTCAGCTTATGAGTTACACCACGCCTCCTGAATCCATGATGACCCAATATGAGAGTGCCTTCATCAGGAGGAAAGAATCCTATTTCCAGAGAATTTTAGTCTGGAATCAGTGTCCACCAAAGGAGGAAGTTCGCCTCTTTGAGATACATGAAGACTCCCAGAATCTTCCCTGTGAGGTTCCTTGGTTGAGCTCCCTGGGTTTGGTTTCAAAGGTCTTTGATTGGATTGTTTACACTGCTGAGGTGGGTGTTTTTAAAACCCATTTGTTCCGCAAATCTTCAGCTCTTAGCCATAAACTTCTGCAGGTCCTGAAACATCAGGTTATAGTGGCTCAAGGTTGAGAATCAGAACTGCTTACCAGAAACCTGGGTATTTTGAGGGAAGCCTTGATGCAGGAAGAAGTTCATTTCAAAGAAGGGAGAAGAGGAGGAATAGCAAGAAGAAAAGAAAAGGTAAAGAGAAAGGATGAGGAGAGGACTGGGAAGAGGGAAGAGTGATGGGAGAAAGAGGTAGGTGAAAGGGGAAGAAAATAAGAGGAAAAAAATCAAATCTGACTTTGTGGTAGAGAACCATCTTTAGTACCAAGCCTAGAAAAAATAATTTTTTTGAGTTATAAAGTTTTCCATAGTCTCACAATCTAGATCCATTACCCTATAGTGATATTCACAAAGCAGTGTGTTGGGGGAGGGAGGAAGAAATGAAAGAAGAAAGAAAAGGAAAAAGCCCTTTTTATATCAGAGAATGCCAAGATGTGCTGAGCCAGATGCAGAGGAAATAGGTAAAAGCCAAGGTCAGAGCAATATGCCACAGTTGGTAATAAAATAGATTCAGAAGAGGTTACCTGGGAAGCAGGCCTGAAACTCAACATGAAGTTCTGTACACCCTTTACTGACCAGAGAACCCTCTCCATCCAAATAGAATAATGCTGCTTTGAGACATTAGTAGATATATACCACAGTCACTTCTCAATGGAAAGGTCAGGATCTTCTAAATAGATTATAGATCTATAGTAGATAGATTGCAATAAAATATATTTTACAGGGAATGAGAAAGAACTCTAAGAGATATATTTGTCCAGTGTCAGAGAAGCAAAAAGCTGAAAATTGCTTCTGTCAATAAATAACTTCTAGAAATGGCACTGATGGAAGCATCTTTGCTGAAGGGAGGGCTGAGAGCTGTGTGAGTCAAGGATAATACAGCTAAAATTTTACAGGAGGTATTCTGATATCTATCTTCTTTATTTCCAGTGTGATAACTCTGTATTGTTGTTCACAAAAGGAAATAACTGAGAAATAATCAAAGCAATACCTGAAGATTGACGAAATGAAGGTTGACTTCTAGTCCAAGGTAGGTTACTGACCATATGATTCTCTTCTTCTCCCTCTCAAATATTAATATATTTGATAGTAAGGAGCAAAAATAGACATAAACCTACAAAATCCCAAGCCGTCCGAGAAGCAGAGCTTTTGCCATATTTCTGGAAGCAGGAAGTAGATGGTGAATGCATTACGAAGTGGAAAGAAAGGTCACAGCCCAGAATGCGTGTAGAGAAGACATACTAAGGGGGCTGCCAGGCTGGCTGGCGGGTTTCCCAGAGGTTCTTGTATTAGACTGGGAAGAGAAAGTGAGCCTGGAAATGAGGGATTAATTGATGGTCAACAGTCAGTTTCCCTCTTCATTCAGCAAGCGTAACTACTGGAAACCTGCTGTATATTTCAGAGGAGAAAAAAAATCGCACAATCATTCCTTTAAAAATTTGGAACTGTCTAAGGAGAACTTGGGAATTGAAGGTTTAGGATTGCAGAAAAAAGCTGTTCTTACAAGAACACCCACCTTTGTGGGTGTTTCCCCAAAACCCTAAATGAAGGTCCATTAATCATCAAGCCCTATCTGTGGGCCCACAGCTTCAAGTCAAATTTATTCCCTCCACATTCTTGAATAGGAACAGATCTATTTCCAGAAAGTTGAGGAATCTTTTGGCATAAAGAAAGGAGGACTGAGAAAGAAAGAAACAAATAGAATTTAAAATGGACTTTAACAAGGGACAAAGGGAGATGAAAACAGAAAATCTCTAAAATTATTCTTAGAGAGGTGTGAGATGATATCGTACTCATTAAACAAGAACAGGCTACAATGAAAAATGAACTATTGGTGAACCAGTGCATTTCTAGGAATTTACAATATGATTACAGAGGGGAAAGATTAAAAAAGAATTGAGAAATATAAATAAGTAAATCTCTCAGAATGTGGAGCAAAGGAAAAAGTAATTGTGACAGAAAAACTGAGAAACAGGAGAGTTAGCTCCAAAATTTTGATGCCTGATTAATAGTAGTATCAGAAAGAGAGAAATGAGCAAACGAGGTGAGAGGAAATTATCAGAACAATAGAAGAGGCTTAATAGATGAGAAGGAAACATTCAGTTTTAAAATGAAAAAGCCTGTCAAGTGCCAAGCATGATTAATGAAAGTGAAGCAAAACCTAGACACAGTAGTGTGAGATTACAGAATACAAAAGATAGAATTGTAAGGTCTTAAAAATCTCCATAGGGAAGAGAACAGGCCATCTAAAGAGATGAAAGGAGAAAAAGTAGGAAGGAGAGGGAGAGAAAGAGAAGAATTATAGGTGTTTATTGTTTCTATTTGTTATTATTATAACAGTAAATAGCATGTTAGCTCCAATAGAAACAAAGAGATTTCACACAGATTTGGGTGTTACTCCTATACCTCAACTTCAAAGTGATGAAAGTTACTACAAACAAACCTTTTTTTAAAAAAAAATTTGAAGTATAACTGATTTGGAATATTAGTTGCAAGTGTACCACATAGTGATTCAATGTTTTCACAGATACACTCTATTCAACTATTATAGAATACTGCCTATACTCCCTGTATGGTACATTACATAGTCGTGTCTTTTTTATTTTATACCTAATAATTTACACCTCTTACTCCCCTCCCACTATCTTGCCCCTCCTCTTACCCCACTCCCCCACGTGGTAATTTGTTTTCTGTATCTGTGAGTCTGTTTCTGTTTTGTTGTATTAATTCTTTTGTCTTATGGTTTTAGATACCACATGTAAGTGAAGACATAATATATCTTTTAAAGATATATTTGAAAACAAGTGAAACACTTTGAAAACAAGTAAGTGGTTATATTATGGAGTGTATGACTTTTTTCTAATAAAATGCAACTTAAAATGTAATTGGTAACTTGTAGTTTGAGATAAAACTACAGTGACAGCACTGTAGGAACTCAAAAATACCCATATCTGAAAAAAAATCAAGATGGAAGCAGGGATGACTCTGGAATGATATTTAATGACTTCACAGGTATCTCTAGAGAAGATGGTGATATATGTAAAGATTTTGAGAATTGCTCCATAGAAAAAGAAAAGTAGGAAAATATTTCTAAATTAATAGTATATGTATAGAATATACTTTTATATACTTTTCTGTTCCTAATTTGAGTTTCCCAGGTAGCACTAGTGGTAAAGAATGAGCTTGTCAATGCAGGGGACATAAGAGACAGGATTGATCTCTGGGTCAGAAAGATCCCCTGGAGAAGGAAATGGCAACCCTCTCCAGTATTCTTGCCTGGGAAATTCCACAGACAGAGGAGACAGACTATAGTCCGAGGCATCGCAAAGAGTCAGACATGACTGAGTAACTGAGCACACATTACTAATTTACTAAATTAAATATAGTAGTCAGTGACTATTTTATGACATATAAATGTATATATTTGAATTAGTTCATTCTCTATGAGAAAACTTTTCATTTGAAAAAATAAGAATCTGTAATGATTTTGTAACATAATGACATTATTAATATTAATACATTTAAAATAATAGTGATCTGACTGAGTTGATAGGTGAAAAGGAAAAGAAGCAGCAGCTAGAACAAGATGTAAAGGTTTAATTGTGTTAAATATAATTACGGAAAGATAAACTAAAAGTGGGAAACATAAAACTCATATCTATCATAACAGGAATTCAATAGATAAATTTCAAGTTGCTAAATGAAGAAATAGAAATAGCATACTATTTAAATTTGGAGATAACAACATCTAGAATTTTAGCAAAAAATGGGTAGAAATGATTGTCTCGAGAAAGAGAGAATATATTTGGGGAATTGTGAGATTACCCTTGAGTTTTCATTGTTAAAATTCAGACAGCTCAAATTTCATAGATTTTATTCAAATAGACTAGGGCATACTTATAGCCCTGACTGTAAGTCTGAGAATTAGATGCTGCTACTTATCCTAGGTTCACTGTAAGGAAACTGTGACTCAGAGATGTTAAATGACTGCTTGTATATAGCAGCCTTATAGATGGTAGAATTGAAGATTTTATATCCAGATTTTCCAAATGCTATTCTTTTGTAAATCTCAAAATAGGGATCCATATTAAACAACATTATTCCAAAACTTATCAGAACTACTGTCTCAATGAATAGAATGTAGTTAAATTCAGGTTTGGAAAAAAAAGTTTGGTAAAAATATCAGATAATAAACAGTAAGTTCCCTACAAGTTGTGAATTTCGAAGACGTGAATGTGAGTTTGCGTTTCCAATCACGTAAGTTAGTTCACATGCATGGCATACATAGTCACATGTGTGCATCCTGTACAAGTGGTTGCGCTTCTGTGTCCTCTATAATACTGTGTACGTACAGTATTACCGTATCTTTATTTCAGGCCCAGTATGTCTGGAAGCAAGTGTAAAAGCAGCAGTGATGTAGCTGGTGCATGCTCAGTCGCTCAGCTGCGTCAGTTGCTCAGTCGTGTCCAACTCTTCACGACCCCATGGACTGTAGCCCTCCAGGCTCCTCTGTCCATGGGATTCTACAAGCAAGAATACTGGAGTGGGTTGCCATTTCCTCCTGCAGGGGATCTTTCCAACCCAGGAAGAGAACTCCTCCTGAGATGTAGCTCATACTACTGTAGTTTGTGTGCGTGTGTGCGTGTGTGTGTGTAGTTTGTGTACTGCTGGGTGTGCACGCTCGGTCATGTCCAACTTTTTGTGACCCCATGGGCAGTAGCCCACCAGGCTCCTCTGTCCCTGGGATTTCCCAGGCAAGAACACTCAAGTGAGTTGCCGTTTCCTTCTGCAGGGGATCTTCCTGACCCAGGGATCAAACCCACATCTCTTGTGACAGGCAGATTCTTTGCTACTGTGCCACCTGGGAAGCTCAAGGAGTTATACTGTAAGATTAAAAATATTTTCTTTGTTTTCTACGTTTATTTATTTTGTATGTATTGGAAATATATTAAAAACCTATTATAGTACAGTACCATATAGCTGATTGTGTTAGGTGGGTACCTAGGTTAACTTAGGAACAAACCAGATGTATGAATGTGCTCTCAGAACAGAACTCATTCATATGTAGGGGACTTAGTAAATATACTATTGAATAACTTAGTTACTTATTTATTGAATTATAATTGTCTTACAATATTACATTAGTTTTATGTGTACAGAAGAGTGACTCAATGTACTTATACATTACAAAATGATGATTACAAAATGGTTAAGTCTAATTACCATCTGTCACCACACAAAGTCATTATTACGATATTATTGACTGTATTCCCTATGCTGTATATCAGTGGTTCCCAACCATCTTGGCACTGGGGGCTGGTTTTGTGGAGACGAGCTTTTCACAGACCAGGTTGGGGGAGGTGGGTAGGCGTGGAGGGGGATGGTTTCAGTTTTGCCTGCCACTCACCTCCTGCTGTGGAGCCTGACTCTCAGCAGGACCTCTGCTGGTCTGTGGCCCTGGGTTTGGGGACTCTTGCTGTACATCACATACCTCCAACTTATTTATTTTTTAACTGGAAGTCTGTGCCTCTTAATCTCCCTCATCTGTTTCACTCATCCCTTTTGATCCCTCCCCTCTGGCAACCACTTCGTTCTTTGTGAGTCTGTTTTATTGTGTTTGTTTGTTTTGTTTTTAAGATTCCACATATAGGTAAAATAATACCAGACAGTAAATATCTTTGACATGGTCAGTCATATGGTGTCTGTCACAGTCACTGGGAAGCAAAAGTTGCCGTGTGCATATTAAGTCGCTTCAGTCGTGTCCGACTCTTTGCAACCCTATGGACTGTAACCTGCCAGGCTTCCCTGTCCTTGGGATTCTCCAGGCAAGAACATTGGAATGGGTTGACATTTCTTTCTCCAGGGGATCTCCGCAACTCAGGGATTGAACCTGAGTCTCTTATATCTCCTGCATTAGCAGGTGAATTCTTTACCAATAACACCAGCTGGGAAGCCCAGAGTTACCGTAGATAATCCATAAATGAATAGCTATGGTCAGATTTGGCTTGCGGGCCATAGTTTGCCAACCCCTGGGTCAATAGATTGACTCTCTTTTTAAATTTAATTTAATTTATTTTTTTTAATTTCTGGGAATATGAGTAAGAGTGTGCATTCACTGGACTTAATCCAGTCTTCCTCTAACCCCTGTCATTACTACATGCGAATAATACTACCAGTATCCATGCAACGCATGGCTGACTCTCTTCTCCATAACTTGCCTTCGCGCTGCATACACTCTGACGATTATATAGCAAGTTGTTCTAGGGGTGGGAGAGTTCTATTGACATGTTGCTGATTATATCAGACAAAAATCTCAGTTAAAAAAAAAAAGTTAAAACATTGTTTTCAATGTTCAGGAGTAACATGAAAATGGCAAGATTTCATCAACTTAGTACTCACTGAGGTGTTTAGTGAATATCAGGGTAGGTGATGTCCAGGTTGTATTTATAAAACATAAGTGGGCACAGAGCTGAAATAGAGCCAGGAAGGGGATGTTGACTTGATTGGTTGATGCAGTCATGATTCATTTAAGATGACAGAACTGGGGCATATGGAAAACCCAATAGATTCTATAAGTAAATTTTTGAAATACCATCAAAGAAAATCAGGAAAGGACATGCCTGATGTGTCAGTCAATGGCCTAAGAACTCAAAAGTAGTTTCTTTTGGGTACTTCCTACAGAAGAATCAGCTCTTTTTCTATACATGTTCTCTATGTTAAAATTCAAATTTCTAGGGCAGAGAATCCTCTTAGTGTAGCCACTGCTCACTCCTTGGGCAGGAAGAACAGCCGCTGATTTTTCCCTTCTCTTGGACAGTATGCAATGTGGCTTACCTTTTCTTCAAAGGAAAGTCAAGGTGGTACTCCTAGCTGAATATGAACTAGATGGGCAGGTGGAAACAAATGGTGTCTGTAACAGTTTAGAATACTCAATAGCAGAGTTTTAGAAAGATCAATATATTGTTCATTCCAGCAGTCTGTCTCTTTAGGTAAAAAGGAGTAGTTTTGATATTTATTTTTGATATCATATAAGATATCATGATTTCCAAACATAATGTTGATTTTTCTTTTTTTTAATTTTTTGCGGTGAAAAATGTTGAACATACATAAAGTCAGCAGAATACTGAGATGAGTGCCTCCATGGGCTCACCCAGCACAGCCGTGGTCAGCATCCGCTTTCTTCCTGACATTTGTACTCTCCCAGCTCCTTGGACATTCGTTTTCCAGGAAAATTTTACATAAGTTGAAATACACAAATCTTGGCTGCATATTGTTGACAAGTGGGTGTGCCCAAGTGGCCCACACCCCTAACAGTATATGGAAACGTTTTGTTCCCCAGAATGTGCCTCTGCAGTCTTTGCCTCCCTCTAACCCCAACTGGTACCTTGTCTGAGTTCCACCTAAAATCTGTCTGGAACGACGCCCTGTGATTCTTCTGGGCTGCTCCTTCCTCCCACTCCAGTATTCTTGCCTGGAGAATCCCATGGAGGAAGGAGCCTGGTAGGCTACAGTCTACGGGGCCACAGAGAGTTGGAAACGACTGAGCTACTTCACTTTCTTGCTTGCTTTCCTCTTGCCATGATGTCCATGAGACTCGTGCAGGTTTCCTGTGTGTCAGTAGTTCATGCCCCATCCTGGCTGCGTTGAACTCCATGATGTGTGAGGTACTGTCATTTGCTTATCTATTCACCTGCTGGAGTGCATCCTTTCTTTCTTTTTTCCTTTTGACTTTCTTTCAAACTTTTTTTTTTTTTTTTTAGTTTTTCTGATCTGATTGAGAAGGTTTCCAATGCCGTGGAATATGAAATGTTTAGATAAGAGCAAGTACATACTGTACAGCGTCACTGTAATTTAAACTACTGGTTCATATCGTTGGATTAACTTAAAGTAGAAAAAGAGCATACGTACCTTGGTCTTGCTTCCAAGCAGTGTTAAAGACATATACACACTGAACTGAATGTACCTATTAGGATTTTAGATGAAAATTGTAAAGCTATCACAAAGAGTTTGTTACTGAATTTTTTGAAGTTTGCAGCAGATGTAATCATAGACTAATGACATAACACACTTATTTATTTTTTAAAAAACTTTAAATTTTGTATTGGGTTATAGTCAGTCAACAGTGTTGTGATAGTTTCAGGTGAACACTGAAGAGATTCAGTCATACATGTAATTGTATCCATTCTCCCCCAAATTCCCTCTCCTCCAGGCTGCCATATAACACTGAGCAGAGTTCCCTGCGCTATACAGTAGGTCCTTGTTGGTTATCCATCTTAAATATAACAGTGTGTACCTGTCCACCCTCAACTACCTAACTATTCCTTTCCACTCTTCCTTCTCCCTGGCAACCATAAATTTGTTCTCTAAGACTGTGAGTCTCTTTCTGTTTGGTAAGTTCATTCGTATCATTTCTTTTTAGATTTCACGTATAAGTGATGTCATATGATATTTCTTTTTCACTGCCTGAATTACTTCATTCAGTAGGACAATTTCTAGATCAACAGAATAAAAATGAAAAATAAAACTTCTAGATTTGTCCCTCTTGAATTGTATTTGAAATCCAGATTATCTGAATTGATTTGGGTGTATTGGCTACATGAGAGGACAAACTGAAAATCTGTTTCATGTCCCCATTGAAATAAGTGCTGAATTCACCCTTTACCACACTTTTAAAAACTTAGTTCAAAGTCATATTTTTTTTTCAGATCTTTCAGGCAGTTGACACCTGTATTGTTCAGGAATGTGTCTGTGTTTATTAATATCATTAACTTTGACAGAGGGAAGTTACTTCCCAATCTAACTTGAATCTAATCAAAATGCTTAAATTGACTTCTTATAATTTGTTTACCTAAACATGTTCTACTATTTAATTATCTCTAGTACTATGCCAATATTTCAGATGTGTGTATTATTCACTCAGTCGTGTCTGATGCTTTGCAACCCCATAGACTGTAGCCCTCCCGGCTCTGTCCATGGGATTCTCCAGGAAACAATACTGGAGAGGGTTGCCATTTCCTTCTCCAGGGGATCTTCCCAATTCAGGAATCGAAGCCAGGTCTCCTGCACTGCAGGAGGATTCTTTACTGCCTGGACCATGAGGAAAGTAATATTTCAGATGATAATGCTCAAATCTGAAAGCTCAGTTATATAACCAGTATTTCTCCAAAGTGTTTACTTTCAGTATCACCCTCACAATATATTCCACCAGAAAGAAGATTTGTGGACTAGCCATTTGAAAAATGCATTTTGCCCCCAAATCCATCTAACTTTGTTTATCTAATTATTTCACAGGCTTATCTTTCATGATGTGTTTCTTTCTAAGTAACTCTTACTAACACACACTGATGTACTAGTATCCTCAGAAACTCCAAATTTAAATGCCTCTGGTAATATGAAGATAAGTAATCTTAAAAATTGATCAAAGTTCTCAGCTTTATTTATTGAGAGGCTTGTACAATTTATAAATACAATTCCAGCCTCCTGATAGGATAAGGATACAGGCAAAAGAAGAAATAGTGAGAAAATTAAAACGTGACATGAGAACAGAAAATGCCCTTGTTATTATTGAGCATCCTATGATTTAAAAGAGTAGAATTTAGTGATAAGGGAAAGTTTGTTCAACTTATGTGCAAAAAGATGTGAAACAGGACATTTTGAGGGAGACTTTGGAATTTCTGGAGTTCTAATCCTGGCATTCCAGGATGGATTTAAAAAGTCAGGAGAAAATGTAGGAGAAAGGAAAGAAACGGGAGTCTTATCTCCTACCTCTGCCACATAGCAGTCCTTATAGGATCTCCTAAATACATAAGGAACTCTTATCTAGGATGCACAAACATCTGGAAAAAACATCATCTTAGAGCAGGTACCCATGTTTGGGCATGGTGAGAATTTTGAGTGGGGGCATAGCCAAAGCATTCCCAGTGGTCAAAATCTTTTGAGAAGTCAGTGAGGCTACAAACATAAAAAGAACTGACGGAGTCCAGAGCACCAATTAATCAGTTCAGGGATCAGAAGGAGCAGAACATTCTAATTGACTACGACTTTCTGCAGAAAAAGAGACTGTGGGGGAATGAAAAGAAGCAAACATCAACAGAGAAGGAGAAAGATAAAAGAATGGCAAGGCGAACAAAGAGGACAGCAGACGACAGAGAGGACCAAGGATGGGGAGCCACGTCGACGCTGAATGGCAGTTCGTTCTGGCATCAGAAAAGAGAAGATTCTCAGCGCTCAATTGGAACATTGGTTTGATTAGTGCATTTCCCTATGGTCAGCAATTTTGTTTAGGTGTATCTTTGAATTCTCACTTCACATCTGAATTGAGGTTCTTAAGAGTCACTGTGCTGTGCTTAGTTGCTCAGTCATGCCTGACTCTCTGTGACCCCATGGACTGTAGCCTGCTGGGCTTCTCTGTCCATGGGGCTTCTCTGGGCAAGAATACTGGAATGGCTTGTCATGCCCTCCTCTCTTAAGAGTAAGTTGCCCAAATTTCACATATAATAGGTAAATATTTCAGGCCTTATGACTCAAAGGCCCACTTTCACTCTACTACACTCACTCCTCCAGCAGAAGCAATTGGAGCATCTGGTCACAACATAACATTATTTTGCCTGATGACACTAACGGAAGATACTTCACTCAAGTTCAAGTCAGTTTGGGCAAATGGATATTTATAATTGAATGGCTCCTAAGGGCATTCAGATGACACTTTGAAAAGCTGTCAATCAATGTAGTCCATTAATTTAAGGCACAGAGTGGAGAAGAACTAGGTTATTAATATTCACAATGAAGGTAGTCTTCAATATAAGGTCAATTGACTCTATTTAAAAACTCAGGTAATATGCAAGACAGCAAAAGAGACACAGAGATAAAGAACAGACTTTTGGACTCTGTGAGAGAAGGCGAGGGTGGGATGATTTGAGAGAAGAGCATTGAAACATGTATATTACCATATGTGAAATAGATGACCAGTGCAAGTTTGATGCATGAAACAGGACACTCAAAGCCAGTGCCCAGGGACAACCCAGAGAGATGGGGTGGGGAGGGAGGAGGGAAGGGGGTTCGAGATGGGGGACACAAGTACATCCGTGACTGATTCATGTCAATGTAAGCAAAAACCACCACAATATTGTAAAGCGATTAGCCTCCAATTAAAATTAATCAATTAGAATTTTGTTAAGGATTTTTGCATCTATGTTCATCAGTGATTTTGGCCTGTAGTTTTCTTTTTTTGTGGCATCTTTGTCAGGTTTTGGTATTAGGGTGATGGTGGCCTCATAGAATGAGTTTGGAAGTTTACCTTCCTCTGCAATTTTCTGGAAGAGTTCAAGTAGGATAGGTGTTAGCTCTTCTCTAAATTTTTGGTAGAATTCAGCTGTGAAGCCATCTGGACCTGGGCTTTTGTTTGCTGGAAGATTTCTGATTACAGTTTCAATTTCCATGCTTGTGATGGGTCTGTTAAGATTTTCTATTTCTTCCTGGTTCAGTTTTAGAAAGTTGTGCTTTTCTAAGAATTTGTCCATTTCTTTCACGTTGTCCATTTTATTGGCATACAATTGCTGATAGTAGTCTTTTATGATCCTTTGTATTTCTATGTTGTCTGTTGTGATCTCTCCATTTTCATTTCTAATTTTATTGATTTGATTTTTCACCCTTTGTTTCTTGATGAGTTTGTCAATTTTATTTATCCTTTCACAGAACCAGCTTTTGGCTTTGTTGATTTTTGCTATGGTCTGTTTTGTTTCTTTTGCGTTTATTTCTGCCCTAATTTTTGAGATTTCTTTCCTTCTACTAACCCTGGGGTTCTTCATTTCTTCCTTTTCTAGTTGCTTTAGGTGTAGAATTAGATTATTTGTTTGACTTTTTTCTTGTTTCTTGAGGTATGCCAAAGTCACAGTCATCAAGACAGTATGGTACTGGCACAAAGACAGAAATATTGATCAATGGAACAAAATAGAAAGCCCAAAGATAAATCCACCTGCCTATGGACACCTTATCTTTGACAAAGGAGGCAAGAACATACAATGGATTAAAGACAATCTCTTTAACAAGTGGTGCTGGGAAAAGTGGTCAACCACTTGTAAAAGAATGAAACTAGAACACTTTCTAACACCGCACACAAAAATAAACTAAAATGGATTAAAGATCTAAACATAAGACCAGAAACTATAAAACTCCTAGAGGAGAACATAGGCAAAACACTCTCAGACATAAATCACAGCAGGATCCTCTATGATCCACCTCCCAGAATACTGGAAATAAAAGCAAAAATAAACAAATGGGGCCTAATTAAACTTAAAAGCTTCTGCACAACAAAGGAAACTATAAGCAAGGTGAAAAGACAGCCTTCAGAATGGGAGAAAATAATAGCAAATGAAGCAACTGACAAACAACTAATCTCAAAAATATACAAGCAACTCCTGTAGCTCAATTCCAGAAAAATAAACGACCCAATCAAAAACTGGGCCAAAGAACTAGATAGACATTTCTCCAAAGAAGACATACGGATGGCTAACAAAAACATGAAAAGATACTCAACATCACTCATTATCCGAGAAATGCAAATCAAAACCACAACGAGGTACTATTTCACGCCAGTCAGAATGGCTGTGATCCAAAAGTCTACAAACAATAAATGCTGGAGAGGGTGTGGAGAAAAGGGAACCCTCTTACATCGTTGGTGGGAATGCAAACTAGTACAGCCACTATGGAGAACAGTGTGGAGATTCCTTAAAAAAAACTGGAAATAGAACTGCCTTAGGACCCAGCAATCCCACTGCTGGGCATACACGTGGAGGAAACCAGAATTTAAAGAGACACATGTACCCCAATGTTCATCACAGCACTGTTTATAATAGCCAGGACATGGAAGCAACCTAGATGTCCATCAGCAGATGAATGGATAAGAAAGCTGTGGTACATATACACAATGGAGTATTACTCAGCCGTTAAAAAGAATTCATTTGAATCAGTTCTAATGAGGTGGATGAAACTGGAGCCGATTATACAAAGTGAAGTAAGCCAGAAAGAAAAACACCAATATGGAATACTAACACACATATATGGAATTTTAAAAGATGGTAACGATAACCCTGTATGTGAGACAGCAAAAAGAACACAGATGTATAGAACAGGCTTTTGGACTCTGTGGGAGAGGGAGAGGGTGGGATGATTTGGGAGAATGGCATTGAGACATGTATAATATCATATATGAAATGAATCGCCAGTCCAGGTTCGATGAATGATACTGGATGTTTGGGGCTGGTGCACTGGGATGACCCAGAGGGATAGTACAGGGAGGGAGGAGGGAGAGGGGTTCAGGATGGGGAAAACGTGTATACCTGTGGCAGATTCATGTTGATGTATGGCAAAACCAATACAATATTGTAAAGTAATTAACCTCCAATTAAAATAAATAAATTTATATTAAAAATAAAAACAAAAATTAAATAAATTTAATATTAAAAATTAAATTAATTAATTAATTTTAAAAACTCAGGTAAATGTGTTATCAGTTCTAGAATTTTTTCCTAAATAGAATTAAAAATAAAATGTTGAAATATAAATCACATAAATAATCAGGTGCATGTACTTTTTTTTAATGGCATGTTCTTTGTTAATGTGAAATTAGATCATTTTTTAAATGTTTATTTTCTGGTATATAACTTGTAGCTTATAGACAATTTACAAGAAGATTGTCCATTGTCCATTGAGTCTTTTCCCCTTAATTCTGAGTGTGTGGGATTTGAAGACTCCCTCATCAATCCACAGTCCTTGTATCAATAGACACCTCTTGTAAGATTGAAAAATTCACAGAGAACACAGCTTATCCGCCATTGCATTTTCCTAAACATTATATTCTGGATGCACAAGAACTCAGTTTTCTGGAATCCAGCAAAAACAAAGATTGCTTTACCTGTGTCCAGTAGACAAGTGGACCAATAGATGGATAAATGGGAAAAAAAGAAAAGAAAGGAAGGAAGGAAGGAAAAACAAAAGCAGGCAGAGAGGGAAGGAAAGAGAGAAGGCGAAAGGAAGAAATAACAAAGTAATGCTGTGCTCTAGAAGACATCGTTTCTTTTAAGCAACATGCATGCGTGGCTTAGTGAGAGAGCCTGTGGTAAATGAACTGTATTGCAGCATGCTGAAAAGCGATTGGCAGTCAGAGAGATGAGTTATATTCCTCACCATGGACTCTACAGACTTAAATAAGACCCTTAACCTTATGCACTTCCTTTTCAAACTTGAAAATCTTAATCTATAGGAAAGCATGGACATCGTCTAAGCCTGAGAGAATGTGGACATTTGAGAAGACCTGAAATAGTTAAAGGCAGGGCAAGACTTGGGAAACAATTGCTGCGGCCACATGTTTTCCCAGTGTGTGACCTGCAGGCACGCACCTGGGCTCGGTCAGGTTACAGCTCACTTGTTCCCTCCACCCCCAGGTCAGGCCCTGGTCGATGATAGACCCAGGACCCTCCTTAATTAAGTATACCAATCACCTAAAGCAACAAGAGGGTATTAGAGAATATTGGATGTCACTCAGTCTCTCTTTAGACTTCCTTTCCCTTTAATTATTTCAAAAGAAAAACACTGTTTGTTTTTAAAGTCAAAAATAACAAAAGCAAAGCCCTTTCAAGGAATAGATATCTGTAAAGATTAAGTAATGACTGCCTGGACTTTTAACTGCCCTGCATTTGCAGCTAAATTTGATGCTAAGTTGAATATAGGCAGCTCTAGTTATCTATTCCCACTCATTTGTCCCTCCGGATGCCTCATTTAGAAAATATCAATGAACAGTTACCATCTGGTTTCATAAAGAAAATGTCTGGAAATTCTTAGTTGATTCTCTTTTACTTAGAATTATTTTGTTGTTGCTGGTCCTTAAATCTAAGGAGCTAGAGGATATTTAAAACCATTACCGCTTCTATCCTATTCCAGGAATAGTTTTCTTCAGAGAAGTCTCTAAATCACCAGTGGCTTTTGGGAATTTACCACATCAAAGAGAAGGAAGGGATGCTTTCAGTTATCCAATGGGAACTGCAGGTGTGTGGGATGGGCCCCCTCAAGCTACAAATTTGATGAGTCAATTACAAGTTTATAATCTAACTCATGAAAAAAAAAATGTATCTTGGGGACTTAACAGAGGTTTTGCTTTCCATTATATTAGAAAGTTGAACTCAGAAGATTAACTAATGGAATTTGATTTCTTAATTCAGTCACTCTTACTAATACACACTTTCTTTGTCCTCTCACGTTTGATTTTATAGGTAGATTCCATCAAAATATTATTGAATGATGCTTACACTATCAGACTTAGAATATCACTTAACATATTTTCTTATATGAACTTCTCATCAATCCCTTGGTATCTGTATTGGTAATATAAAATCCCCACAGGGAAAGTCATATTTGGAGAACTTAAACTCAATATCCTCAGTGAAACCCACTGTAAACTCAAAAAGTTCATTTTCTGGCCCACATGGAGTCCACAAAAGTGAATTCTGATGTCAGTTTCTCCTGGACCAATTCTCTTAATGGTTTGGCCTCTCTAATCACCTTCTTTAAGGCATCTACTTACTTTTTATTTCCCAAGTCACCCCTAGCCTGACCTTGTTGACTAAAATACTAAAACTCTGAATTATTACCATATGCCATCATTTTTGACAGTTCTGTTTCCCATTCTCTGTCCTCGCCCTTCTTATAAGATGATAAAAATCTAAAAACTTGGTTGCACAAATATTACCATATGATAATACCATAATTACCCAAGTCATGTTTTATTTGTTTTAAGTTCTGTCTAGTTGTCCTAAATAAAAATCTTAATCTAATGATTTTACTGGTGAGAACGGAAAACACAGGGGTTTGATAACCTAGATGAAATGGATTAATTTCTTGAAAGACACAGTATACCAAAACTCACTTAAGAAGAAACAGATGAAATGAATAGACCTGTATTTACTAAAGAAATGAAATCAATAATCAATAACTTTCTAAATCAGAAAGCACTATGGGTTTGCTAGTGAATTCTACCAATTAAGGAAGAAGATTCACCAGGTTTAAAAACTCTTAAGCCAGGTAAAATTTCTTAAAACTCAACAGTAAGAAAGCAAGCAACTAATTAAAAAGTGAGCCAGAGGCCATAACAGCTACTTCACCAAAGAAAGCATCCAGATGACAAATAAGCATACAAAAGGATGCTTCACATCATGCTATCAGGGAAATGCAAATTAAAATAATAAAAAAACGACACCAGTCAGAATGGCCAAAATCCAGAGAACTGACAACAGCAATTGGTGGTGAGGATAAGAAGCAACAAGAATGTGCAAGCATTGCTGATGGTACTGCAAAAATAGAACAGCCACTTGGGAAGATATTTTAGAAATTTCTTATAAAACTAAGTATATTCCTACCATATAATCCAGCAATTGCATTCCTTGCTGTTTACCTAAAGAAGCAAAAATTTTATGTCCATGAAAAAACCTGAATACAGATGTTTAGAGCAGTTTCCTTCATAAATGCCAAAACTTGGAAGGAATCAAGATGCCCTTCAGTAGGTAAATTCTGGTGCTCCTGCTCGTGCTTAATTGCTCAGTCATGTCCGACTCTTTGTGCCCTATGGACTGTAGCCCACAAGGCTCCTCTGTCCGTGGGATCTGCCTGGCAAGAATACTGGAGTGGGTTGCCATTTCCTCCTCCAGGGGAATTTCCTGACCCAGGGATCAAACTCGTGTCTCCTGCATGTTCTGCATTGCAGGGAGATTCTTTACCACTGAGCTGTCAGGGAAGTCCCTAAATTATGGCACATCTAGAAAATGAAATATTATGCAATGTTAAAAATAAATGAGCTATTAACCCATGAAAAAACATGGAAGAGTCTTAAATGCATATTACTAGGTGAAGAAGGCAATACAAAAAGATTATATACTGTGTAATTGCAACTATTTATATATGACAGTCTAGAAAAGGCAAAACTATATAGATTAAAAAAAAAAGATCAGCAGTTATGGGGGTAGTTCAGAAGAGTAGAATGAATAGGAAAAGCACAGTATTTTTTCAGGCAGTGAAAACATTCTGTATGATGTTATAATAATATACATATGCAATGAAAGGTTTATCCAAACTCAGAGAAAGTACATCAGCAAGTGTGAAGCTTAAGGTAGACAATGAGCTTTTGATAATTATGATGTGTCAATGCAGATTCATCCTTAGCAATATATATATATATATATATATATATATATATATATATATATATATATACACATCATTCTGTTGAGTATAGATAATAGAAGTCATGTATGCACAGGGTCAGGGAAATCTCTTTACTTTTATTTCAACTTTTTTGTCAATCTAAAATCGCTTTTATCAACTATACTTCAATAAAATAAATTAAAAAATAAAATTGTTCTTAAAAATCAAACCCTTTAAAGTTAAAAGAGAAAAAGAACCTTAGTAATTATCTATTAGCATTACTATTGGCATTATTTTAAAATCTTAAAAACTTGAGGGAGAAGGAAACCTAGCCCCGCTGGTCTCTGGCTGGCTTAGCTTCCCTTACAACTTTCTTCTCCTGCAGTGTGAAGGCTTTCCACTGCAGTGTGAAGATGACCACATTTGTGGACAGCTCACATGCTCCTTCAAATTCTGTCCATCTCCACCCACTGAGAATGAAAATGGGAGAGGCTGTTCCTATGTGAGAGCAGGGAATATATGGGAAATCTCTTTACTCTCTTCTCTGTTTTGTTGCTAACCCCAAATGGCTTTGAAAATGTAAAGACAGATAAAACAAAAAATGGTAGCTTAGTAAGAAGATACTGTTAGTTTGGTAACCCATACAATGAATGATTTAGAAAGACATCAGTCTCACCTGCATACATGGGAGAAGCTCTGTCCATATATGAAAACTAAGACTTCAATCAAATTTGTCAAATAAGTTATTGTCAGTGTGTGCATCTCCATAAAAGTAATGTAATACAGCAATGAATTAAGGTTTCCCTTGTAGGAGATAATGCAGTCCATAGAAAGAGTGCCCAGCACTGATGTCAAAAAGGTGTGGATTTGAGCTCCAGTCATTTTAAAGTAATGTGACCTTGGACACGTTGTTTACTTTTTTTATATCTCAGATTCATCTGAAAAAAATGACTATATCTGTTATACAGTGATGCTTCAAATATTCTTAAAAATATAACCGTGTGTGATGATGGATGTTAACAAGACATATTGTGCTAATAATTTTGTAATATACACATATATGAAATCATAATGCTGTACACCTGAAACTAACATAATGCTGTGTGTCAATTATATTTTAATAAAAATCTATAAGCTTCATAGTTTTAGCTCATCTCCTGGCACACAGTAGGCTATCAAAAAATCGGTGACTTCCAACCATGGAAAAACACAAGTGTTTATGACATTGTTAGGTCTTATATCCTCAACAAAAAGAATACATGTGAATAAAAACTTAGTACAGGGATTGAATACACCGAGTTCAGACAATCAGAGGCTGAATACTTTCTAGAAGATGAGAGTTTTCCCTAGGGTGAGTAATTCCACAGACAGGGAGTGAAAACAAGCCAACCACTCTATGAGAGATGTAGGGCTTATTGCCTCAAAAATTGATACTATAGTCTCAAAATTAGGCTCACTACATTTAAAGGAAACTTACTTTAAATCTTTCTTCATCCTCACAGTAAAAGTTACAGTTTCAGGGAACATGTTCATTCTATTTAAGTCTAAGCCTCACTGGCATAATTAAGACTCGTTTAAAGTAGAATTAACTTTGACATGTGGCAGGAGAGGTTGTAGTTAATTCCTTTTCCTTATTAACTTGTACCTTGAATATGTTGAGAGGTATCCCTGGGATGGAGTAAGAAGGCCAGGAGTTCTTCACCCACTTTGTAAATATCTTTTCTCAGGCTTAGGTTTTCCCTCAAGAGTTCAGCCACTGAGTTGCTGTACCACATGCCTTATCAAGGTAATTTATAGAATTATTCAAATATGACACTGGATGGATCCTTTTCTCTCCAAGTATAGCATCTCTCTGTGTCTACAGAAAGCCTCTTTGATGGGTAACGGGGATATTTGTGTAAATTTATTTCTCTAAGCAAAGGGAGACACTCCTTCTAGGCTGCTTTAAGCCCTGCCTCCTTTCTGTGACATTAGAAATTCCCTAACCAATCTAAAGGACACCATAGATCTTACTCCTAAGATTAGCAGTAGGATGGGTTGGGAAATGACTTTCATGAAGAGTAAGAAAATCTAATGATTGTTTTTTTTTTTGACTAAATGCAAGCTGAATGTCATCCTTTTGGATTAATTATGAAAAATCAAGAAATTATTTGCTATTTTATCTGAAATACAAATAAAATAAACTTGGACTTCTAGTTAATAGAACTTTTCAAGTTATTGAAGTCTTAGTTTTTTCTTTAAAAATTATTTACTTGCATGCATTATTAGTATTTTATATTTACAGTAAATCACTTAGAAAGAACAGAAAACAGTGAAGAAGGAATAAAAATTATCTCCTTCCATTCACTCAGAATTAGGTATCATTAAGGAGACTTGGGTTCAATCTCTGGGTTGGGAAGATCCCCTGGAGAAAGGAATGGCTACTCATTCCAGTATTTTTGCCTGGAGAATTCCATGGAGAGCAGAGCCTGGTGGGTTATAGTCCATGGGGTCACAAGGAGTCAGACATGACTGAACGACTGGCACTTTTACTCTCAATAACTTAGATTTCTTTCTAATCTCCCTTGCATATATTTGTGGGTGTGTATTAGTTTCATAGAATTAGGGGCATATTATGTTGTATATGTTACTGCCTTTTTCATCAAAAGTAATTTCATGCATATTTTAATACCATTTAATATAATGAGGGAGACTATTATTAGGTAAATATTATTCAAAAAAAATGTCACTCAACTCCTGTTACATCGCAACGATGACATGTCACATCAACTAGGAGAAGTTGGATTATTAAGTACTGGAGATGAAAATCTTTGTCAGAGATAGGAGTAGAGTTGGGTTCCTAATTCACAGCATATACGAAATTAAACTGCTAACAATTATGGCTAATTGAAATGTAAAAATTTTTTTAACATGCAGTAAAGCATACAGTAAAAACTATTAAATTAATTTATATTTAAAATAAAAATTTACATAAATTGAGAAAAATATTTACAACATTATAAAAGCCAGTGTATGTAAACATATAATATATAAATAAGTAATATGAAAATAAATACAAATGAGAAAAAGATGAACATGCTAAAGGAAAAAATGTAAGTCACATTAAGAGACAAATTTCAGAGAAGAGAATGAAAACATTCAATTTCATTAGCTATCAAAGGTACCCCTTACATGCTACTTTATATTTTTTGCTGATTCACTTTTTCTTCAAATCAAATCACTGTGCTGTGCTTAGTTGCTCAGCGGTGTCCAGCTCTTTGCGACCCCATGGACTGCAGCCTGCCAGGCTCCTCTGTCCATGGGGATTCTTCAGGAAAGAATACTGGAGTAGGTTTTCATCCCCTTCTCCTGGGGATCTTCCCAACCCAGGGTTGAACCCAGGTCTCCTGCATTGAAGACAGATTCTTTTACCAACTGAGCCACCAGGGATGCCCCAAATCAAATCAGTACCTAATAGACAGATAGATAATATGTTTATACTGCACATTTCCCCTCAATCCAGTATAAACGGTGCTGCTGTCTTTTTATTCACTGTTGTATATTCCCAGTAAAAGACCCGTATTAAATATATGTAGTAGTTAAACGCTGCTGCATAACAAATAAAGTCAAATTTCCAGTGGAATATAGCAATAAGCATTGCTTTTGTGTTAATGAGTTTCTAACTCAGCTAGGATGCTTCATCTCCATGATGTAGTCGGGTGGGGTGGCTCCATTCCACCTGCCACTCACCCTCCTCCTGGGACAGCAGGAGGGGTGGGCGGCTGTGTGCCTCTTTTAAGAATGGAATAAGAACTTGTGGACGTGGACGGAGGAGAAGGTGGGGCACACTGAGAGAGCAGCTTTGACACAGGCACACTACCTTACGCAGAATAGACAGCTAGTGGGAAGCTGCTGTGTAGCATAGGGAGCCCAGCTTAGTGCCTTGTGATGACTTAGAGGGGTGGGATGGGGGCATAGGAGGGAGGCTCAAGTGGAAGGAAATATATATATATGTACATACTTACAGTTGATTCATGTTGTTGTACAGCAGAAACTAACACAATATTGTGAAACAATTATCCTCCAATTAAAAAACAAAAAGAATGGCATAAATACAAGTATAACCAGCCACAAAAATCACACTGTAAGTCCCTCTAACATCACATCTTCTGCATCCACATTACCCAGAGAAAATTACACCGTGAAACACAAAATCCAGAGAAGGGAAGTATACATCCATATGTAGCAGAGAGTGCATATATACATAAGGTCAAGAATTGAGGGCCATAATTCTCCTTGTGCTCAGTCCCTCATTTGTTTCCAAATCTTTGTGACCCCATGGAATGCAGCCCACCAGACTCCTCTATCCATGGGGCTTTCCAGGCAAGAATTCTGGAGGTTATATAGATATTTATGTATACATATCTAATATTTATATATGTAATATTGATATATATATATATCAAACAAGACAAAAAGAGGTTATTACTTCCATCTTACTTTTATTGTACTTTATTACAATAGGCAATGTTAATGAGAATATAGAAAACTCAATGATAACAAGAAGATAACCAAATATCCATTGTCCCTGTAGTTGATTTTCATGAAGTTAACATTTCAGGTTCTTCCAAGGTGGTTGAGTGGTAAAGAATCTGCCTGCCAATGCAGGAGATATGGGTTCAGTTCTTGGGTCGGGAAGACTCCTTGGAGAAGGAAATCACAACCCAAGCCAACCTTGCTTGGGAAATCCCATGGACAGAGGAGCTGGCAGCCTGCAGTCCACAGGGTCTCAAAAGGGACTTTAGCAACTAAACAACAGCAAGATTTCCAGTATAACCGGAGATGCACTCAAAAATTTGCTTCCGTGATTTTTCACTGCATTGTGATTTTTTATGCATTTCATTCATATTAGAGAAAATTGGGATCAACCTTCTCTTTTTCTGAGACAGCACTTTCTTTTCTTACTGCATTTAATTTGATCTAGCACAGCCAACGTTTCTTATCATTGCGTATGATGACTTGCAACTTTGGCAGAATAAGAGGAATGTATTTTTTCCCGATGAAATAATCTATGACTGTTTGAGTTCATTAGATAAAAAATCATGTATGGACTGCGTACTGAATTTTAGGAATGAATCAGTCATCTTCCTTCTGCCCTTCAATAGCTCAGATAAACAACAGAAGTCTGGAGAGAGTGTGTAAAAACATCATGAATGGATTAAAAAAAAGTGCAATTATAGATAGATCCACATTCTGGATGTTAAGAGGTCCTGATAAAAGACAAGAAACTCAGACTCCTCAAGGAGGAAAAGGAATGCAAAGGTTAATCAGTAATGGGAGCTTCGAAAATGCCAATATTGCTTTAAGATCTGTGCTCATGGCGTTTGATCGACATCACTCTCTGCTGCTGGGAATAAAAGGGAGTGTCCTTCTCCAGGTCCAAAGCCTCTGGGGGAAAAAAAAAATGGGACATCAGCTTTGTTAAGTGACGCTGAAAGGAGACAGGTTACCTGATAAGCCGTGGAGGGCCTAAGTCTGTTTCTTATTCTGGCTTCTGGTTCTAGGCCCTGATTTTCATTTCTGTTGTACTGTCCCAAAATTTGGTAGGAGAGAGAGAGGAAGAAGGTCCAATCAATTATCAGGATTGGTTGAGAAAGATAAACTAAGTACAATTTAATAGTCTTCCTATTTCATAATATCTAAAATATGAACTTGTAGAAAACACAGGTCCCAAA
Organism: Capra hircus; assembly: GCF_001704415.2. Lineage (NCBI taxonomy): Eukaryota > Metazoa > Chordata > Mammalia > Artiodactyla > Bovidae > Capra > Capra hircus. The sequence goes on along the minus strand of NC_030828.1, from coordinate 11,066,803 downwards.
AGGTCACTGTTAAAGCAGAAGTCTGTCACGTAAGCGGCAAAAACCCTGGAAGACACCATGCTTTATATTGTATTCTTTCTTTTGTTCCTCCGTGTATTAATCTGTGTAACAGATATTGCAACACATATTGGAAAGCTTGACTCCTTACATTCTTTTAGGTGGTTTACGTTTGTAAACAAATTGTTTAAGATCCATTAACACCAGAACAAACATTCATAGGGAGGGTGGTAAGCTGTCTTCAAATCAAAATCCTTCTGTGCCCTTAACTGGATAGCAATACTACATCTAAGGGCTTCCCTCATAGCTCAGTTGGTAAAGAATCTACCTGCAATGGAGGAGACTCCAGTTCAATTCCTGGGTCAGGAAGATATCCTGGAGAAGAGATAGGCTACCCACTTTAGTATCCTTGGGTTTCCCTTGTGGCTCAGTTGGTAAAGAATCCACCTGCAATGTGGGAGACCTGGTTCAATCCCTGGGTCAGGAAGATCCCCTGGAGAAGGGGATGGAAACACACTCTAGTATTCTTGCCTGGAGAATCCCATGGACAGAGGATCCTGGTGGGCTACAGTCCACCATGGGGTCACAAAGAATCAGACACAACTGAAGCGACTTAGCACACACACACTGCATTTAAGGCACAGGTGTATACCCCTCTATGTCCATCATACACGACTCAAAAGACCAAGTCAGGAACCCAGGGTTTTAGATATTGTTTTTCTGTCCTATAAATACTAACAATTGAGCAAAACAACTCTTTTTTTTTTTTATTAATTTTGAGTAAAAACGGGCTTCAAGTCAGCAGGCTGGGACCCTTGATTTGAGCAGTATCAGCGAAAAGAAACTCATCTTTATCTGGAATTAACTACAAATTCAATTAGAATAAAAATCTTAGCCCACCTCGTGGAAAAGATTTTATACAAAGAAAACCAGATGTTTCAACAGCATTAAGAGTACTTTGCCCAGCAGTCTAAGGAATTTTCCATCTTGTAAGCCCAATCACTGGTGAAAGTTACACAGATCCAGCTTCCCTAACACACAAAACGGCTTCCATTTCCCATGCTCCTTTAATTAGATTTACTTCTTTAACCAAAGTAGTATTGCGCTGAAAGAATGGGAGGAGGGGAAGGACTTTACTTAATACTATGTTAGCAAGTTTAAAAAAGATTGAAGGGTAAGAGGCTGAGGTTTATTTGGAGATTCTCTCCCAGAGGGAGTGCTTCTGATTTATTGTGCATTTATTCAGTTGGAAAAAAAAGAGTAATAAAAATAATCACTAGAGGTTGTACTAAGAACATACCTTAGTTCTATTTTCAGTGAATCGATATAGGAAAATGGAGCAAAAATGGAAAATAGAAGAGGTTTAGAACAGGCCCAGGCATTATGCATCATTTTGTTTCACAGGAGGATATTAAATGTGCAGAATGACCTGTGAGACAAGGCTGTGAAGGAAAACACACAGGATCACTCGTGGCATGTGTGGGAAAGAGCACTCAAGTGAAAGGGACCCAGGTGGGCTTCAGCGATTTCTGCTTGGTTTCTGGAGATGTCTTAACTCTGTATTTTTTAAGTCTGTCTTAATTTGCATTTGTTTAATGAGAATAGTGAGAAAACCCAAGAGACAAAAAAAAAAAAAAAGCTTGTCCAAAGAAACAGCAGTAAATTATAAAGGTTAAAATACAAGGGAGCATTCAATCTTTTATAGTTAACGTCTGTCACTATATTAAACAAAACCAACCCACATGTGCTTTAATTTCGATTTCTTTCCATATTGCAGTGTTCAAACGTGTCATATCTTTGGACTTTCCTCATTGTGATCACAAGAGTCTCCAAACAGCTATTTCTAGTCGTCTGAACCCTTTTTAGGGACAAATTCACCTCCTTCCTTCCTAAATGTAGTAAGAGAGTTTCCTAAAATACAAATTGGGTTGTGACAGTCTCTTGTTGAAAATGGTTAATACTCCTCATCTTTTTAAGGAACAATACCCTAGTCCTTTATGTTTTACAAGACCTCCTCTTTCCTGACCATTTCCTGTTGCATATTGCCACTCTCAATTCACTTCCCTTGAGTGTATTAAACCCTTCCTTGCCTTTGTCCATTTAATGTATTTTTAAAAATTATTTATTTAACACTTCCCATGTGCCAGGCACTTTTATAAGCACTGGGAGTGAAGTGATAAACAAACCAGAAGTAAAATCTCTGACTTCCTAGGGCCATCTTCTCTGGGGCTAGAAAACCATAAACACATTAGCCAATAGTACCTATGCAGATGGTGATGAGTACTATGAAGAAAAGTAAAGTGGAAGAAGATAAAGTGATGCTTGGGTAGGGTTTTCAGTGTAGATAACACTGGAATTGGTGAAATCAACTCAAATCTCATCTCAACTGAAATCTCAAGTGAGAAAGGGAGAAGATGAGATGGCAGCAGCCTGGGTACCACCTTTGAAATCACCAGAACTTCAGAGGTTAAAGGCAAGCTACTTACACTTAAAAAAACCTCTCTAGGATATTCTAATGCTCAGCTAAGAAATGTGGGACATGACCGAGTAAGAAATGGCATGAGCTTACTTATGTTTTCTCGTCCCCTGGTTTCTGAGAAAAGATTGTGGAGGGCAAGTGTGGATGCAGCAGACAAAACAGGAAGCCATTGCACTTGACCTGAAGGGGGATAAAGACTAGATTAGGACTAGCCCACTTCAGTTCAGTTCAGTTCAGTCACTCAGTCGTGTCCGACTCTTTGCGACCCCATGAATCGCAGCACGCCAGGCCTCCCTGTCCATCACCAACTCCCAGAGTTCACTCAGACTCACGTTCATCGAGTCAGTGATGCCATCCAGCCATCTCATCCTTGGTCGTCCCCTTCTCCTCCTGCCCCCAATCCCTCCCAGCATCAGGGTCTTTTCCAATGAGTCAACTCTTCACATGAGGTGGCCAAAGTACTGGAGTTTCAGCTTTAGCATCATTTCTTCCAAAGAAATCCCAGGGCTGATCTCCTTCAGAATGGACTGGTTGGATCTCCTTGCAGTCCAAGGGACTCTCAAGAGTCTTCTCCAACACCACAGTTCAAAAACGTCAATTCTTCAGCACTCAGCCTTCTTCACAGTCCAACTCTCACATCCATACATGACTACTGGAAAAACCATAGCCTTGACTAGATGGACCTTAGTCAGCAAAGTAATATCTCTGCTTTGGAGGATAATATTGAATGTACTGATAAACCAGGTCAGGGGCGAGCTATTGTGTTGGAGGTAAAGCCCACGTGGTATCATCATCGTTGTGCATAAGATTCTGTCCCTAGAATGCGATGGTCACTTTTACATATTTTTAAATCAAATTTCATCAGAACAGTTCTTCGCACTTCCCAACACAGGAGTTTGCTCCATGTCTAGTCCTGGCAGATATGGGAGTCCATCAATTTCTCCATGAAGCGTTTCCTTCTCTATGTTCTCATGGTACCTTCATGCCTCTGTTGTGTCATAAACCCTATCGTTATTATGATTGTTTTCATTTGCTTCTTTCCAAATTACATTTTACACATCATCATATCCCTGAGGTTTAGCACAGAGCCTTGCCATTGGTGGGTGTTAGGTCATTGTTGAATAGGTGATGGAATTAATTAATGAATGAATAAACAAATGAGTGTTTTCCTTTTTAATGAGATAGTCTCATGGCAGAAATGAGAACACAAAAATTTTATGCATAAGATGGACTAAGTATTTATTCCTTTATTAATTAAATATTTCTGAAGTGTCATAAATTAACAAAGCTGTAAGCCCTCAGTGGGCTTTCCTGGTGGCTCAGTGGTAAAGAATCTGTTTGCCAAAGGAGGAGATGCGAGTTTGACCCCTGGGTTGGAAAGATCCCCTGGGGAAGGACATGGCAACCCATTCCAGTATTCTTGCCTGGGAAATGCTACGGACAGAGTAGCCTGGCAGACTACAGTCCATGGAGTCCCAAAAGAGTCAGACACACAGCTTAGGGACTAAACAACACCAAAGTCCTCAGTAGATTACTCACATTTTGAGGAAATTGTAAAATGGTAATATTAAATGAAATAAGATAAAAATCCATCAACATGCCAGCTACAAACTCTTCTGATTTTCTCCAGTCCAGAGGCACAAATTAGGGGAATACTGAGAGGATAGAAGGGCCAAGCCCCATGGAATAATTCTCCAGACAGACGCAGACACGGAGGAAAGTGCACAGCGGGGAGAATGGGTGCTGGTGGTCACCCATCCTGTTGGACCATGTCCAGTGAGCAAGTGAAGGGAGGATGAGCATCCAAGATGGAAAGTTCGGTTTGGCACATTTAAGGAAAGGAGAGTAAGAGGGTCTCAGGAGCTCCAGTGTGTTGAAATATTTAGAGATAAGAGTTACTTAGGACTTTAGACTTGGACAGTCTTCCAGTTTTTATTTTTTAATTATAGCTGATATACATTGTTTTGTTAATTTCCACAGAGTGATTCAGTGATACATACATACGCATTCTTTTTCATATTCTTTTCCATTATGGTTTATCACAGGATATTGAATATATTCCCCTAAACTGTACAGGAGGATCTTGTTGTTTATCCATCCTATATAGAATCCCTTGCATCTGCTCATCCCAAACTCTCAGTCCATACTTACCTTACCCCTACCCGACTTGCACCCACAAGGCTGCTCTCTGCATCTGTGAGTCTGTTTCTAGTTTGTAGATAAGGTTATTTGTGGACACTCTTGAATGTCTGAGAAAGATATAACAAAAGAAGAGAATTTCCTTTTAGTCATTCTTTAAATATCACATGGTTTTCCATTAAGGGGTAGGAGCCATGCTTTTAAAAGTTTCACATAAAATAATGCCATATAAATATAAGGTAAGGTACACATTCAACAGCCCGGCATACATTAGCCTCAAACGAATGTTAGCTCTTTTCCTATAGTACTTGAAGAGTTAGGAAGCACAATCATTATTCCATTTTGAGAGCACCTTGACTATAGCTAGTAAAAAAAAAAAAATAGGAAGGTAACATTATGTCCATTTAACTAAAAGGCTCAGAGTGACTGAATACAATCGTCTAAAGTTATATAAAATTCAACTGTCACAGTTAATTTTTTTTAAGTATAGAATGATAGAGATGTTAGATTATAAACTCATAGAACTTTTTATAACTTTTTATTTTGAGATAATTTCAGATTTGCATGCAATTGTCAGAAAGAATAATTTTACCCATTGGTAACACCTTGTCCAATTTCACCCACGGGTAACACCTTGTGAAAAATAGCATAATTTAACAAATAGAATATTGTATTACACAGCTGTAATACAGAATCCTGACCCATCGTAAGGATCCTTCTCATTACCCCTCTACATATTTACATGCTGCCCTGATAACCCGCCTGTGTGCTAAGCCACCTCAGTCACGTCCGACTCTTTGTGACCCTCTGGACTGTAGCCCGCCAGGCTCCTTTGTCCATGGGATTCTCCAGGCAAGAGTACTGGAGTGGGTTGCCATTGCCTTCCCCAGGGGACCTTCCTGGACCAGGGATCAAACCCAGGTCTCTTATTTCACCTTTGCCGGCAGGTGAAGGTGCTTCATTAGCACCACCTGGGAAGCTCATCGTTCCATCCTCCTTAACCCCTAATCTATTCTCATTCTCTGTAATTTTGTCATTTCAATACTACTATATAAATGGAGTCGTATAGTATGTACTTTTCTGAAACTGACTTTTGCCACTTGCTGTAATTCTCTGGAGATTCATACAGGCTGTCGCATGTATCAACAGTTACTAACAGTTCTTGTTTATTGGTGTGCATGTATGTACCACAGTTTGTTGAACCATTTACACATTACAGGCTATCTGGGTTGCATCTTGCTTTTGGCTATTGCCAATACAAATACAAGCATTCATGCACAAGTTTCTGTGTGAATATGCATTTTTACTTCTTTGGTATAAATGCCCAGGAGTGTAACTGCTGGATCATGAGGCAGTTAAATGTGAATTTTTTGCTGTTGTTTTGTTTGTGTTGTTTTTTTAAAGAAAATGTCAAACTGTTACAAAATCTACTAAATGGTATGGTTTTTCTGTACCATTTTACACTCCCATAGAAAATATAAGAGTGATCCAGGGTCTCAGCATATTTCCCAGCATTTCGTATTTTCGGTAGGTTCATTTTTACCGTTTAGATGTATAAGTTATCACAATCTACACTTATGGTCATTTTACCCATCTGAGTGAATTATATAAAAGTTACCTCCCTCTAAGTCCTTTACCCTCACCTTTTATAAAACAGTTGTCTTAAATAATTCTTCTATATAAATTTAGAACCACATGTGACAGTTATATTATCTGCTTCAACCCTCAAATATAGTTTAGAAAAATGAAGAGCAGAAAAACTCACTGTATTTACCCATATTTTTATTTACTGTGTTTTTTTCTCCTGTCCTGATGGTCCAGAATTCCTTATTTTTATCATTTTCTTTCTGTTTAGAGAATTTCCATAGCTATTATTTTAGGGTAGGTCTGCTGGCAACATATTTTGTCAGTTGTTTTTATTTTTTAACTGAGACTATCCTGATTTCCCTTCATTCCTAAAAGAAATTTCACTGGGTATTGGATTTGAGGCTGGCAATTCTTTCCTTCTAGAACTTGAAAAATGTTGTGCCAGTTCCTCATAGCCTCTCTGATTTCAGATATGAAATCCATGGTTATTTGAATTGTTTTCACTCCTGTAAGTAAGATATCTTTTTTTCCCTCACTGTCCTCTGTCTTGTGGGGTTTTTTTTTTTTTTTTTGTCTTTAGCTCTCAGAAGTTTGACTGCGGTATGTTGTGATCAGAATTTCTTTGAGCTTATCTTGCTTGAATTCACTCAGCTACTTAAACCTGTAAGTTTATGTCATTTGCCAAATTTAGGAAGATTTCAGCCATTATTTCTTAGAGTATTTTTTTAGGCCTTCCCCCTGCTTTCTCTGGATTCTGGTAATGGAAATCATATATTTGCTTTTATTTTTTGTGCCACGGGTCCTTGAGGTTTTGCTCTGTCTCTCTCTCTCTCTTTCCTCTGGTCTACTCTCTCTTTGTTGTTCAGATTAGGCAGTTTTATGGTTCTATCTTGCAGTTCACTAATACTTCCCATTGTCTCTCCATCATTTGCTTTTGAGCTCATGAGTTGAGTTTTTATGGCTTTATATATTTTTCAGCTCAAAAATTTCCATTAGGCTCCTTTTTATATCTTCTATGTTATACTGCGACTTCTTATTTTGTTGCTGAAGCTCTAATTATTAATTAGTTTCAAGAATATTAATTGCACATTGGAGTATTTTTCTGTAGCTGCTTTAAAAGCTTTATCAGATGTTTCTAATATCTGTATCATCTTGATGTTGGCATATATCTATATTGCCTTTTTACATCCAGTTTGAGTTCTTCCTTGTTCTTTGTGTGATGTTTTTTTAATTGGATTTTGGGCATTTCGTGGTAGGCTATGAGATTCTGTGTCTTTTTAAAGCCTTCTGTTTTAATCAGCCTCCTCTGACACTGTTCTGCTGGAAGTGTGGTGCATGCCTCTTCATCACCGCCAAGGGGGAGGAACTCCAGGTTCGTCACTTGGCTTCTGTTGACATTTGAGAGGGAAGATGCTCCTTCCTCACTGTTGGGTTGGGTAGAGGTGAGTGTTCCTGCTCCCCACTAGACCTTTAGAGATAATTTCATACATGGGAAGGGTAGGAGGTTCTACCCCTGCCCATATGGCATTCACTGACCCCACAGGGGTGGGGGCTTAACAGTGTGGCAGGCTTAAAAGTCACAGGTCCCAACTCAGCCTTTTCTGATACCACCCAGTTATCTTTCATGGTGTTTGTTGGAAAAGAGCGGTTATTGGCCCAATATTTCATATATATATATATATATATATATAGAGAGAGAGAGAGAGAGAGAGAGAGACTTGCCAGCTTGCCCTTTTCCTGGTTTCCTGGGTTTTATCTTGTCTGTGCCTGTTACTGTTTCTGAGTTGTTGGCTTTCTCAGCCACAGGTCTTAAATATATGAGGAAAAACAAAACCTCAGGGAAACTCACCATTCCTTGCATCCTGAGGTCTCTGGCCAGTCTGCTTTCTTCTCTCCACCTTTCAGATCTTACATTTGTTATATATATATAATCTCCAGAGCTTCATCTGTGCAGAGACGGAGTCATAGAGACGTGTGCATTCTCCACCTTGAGCAGAACTTTTTAAAGGGACACTTGATGTACTGCAGTAAAAACAAGGTTATCTGTCTTAATAATATTTAATGAGAAGACAATCTGAGTGTCTTGTTGCCACTGTTTATCTTTAGAAGTAAATCCTTCTTCCTTACTGTATGGAGGCTTAAGCTTAATTAACATTTTTATGTTAAAAGACTAATGTATTAGTTATGGCGAATCTACAAAGTCACCTCAAATCCCTAAAGAAGCAATTCCCTGAGTCCTTTTGCAGGTGCACTAAAGGCATTATTGCCCCTGATACCTCATGAGGATGCATCACAGAGTGAAACTGGAGGGCAGGTGGAATCAGCAAGTTTTAACCTTTAATTTCCCTCTTTATGCAACTGTATAAGAAAACTTATTTCAGAAGCTGCTAAGATTAATTTACATCTCACTGGACCTATTTCACTAACTACCAAAAATACAGTTATTCTAAGCACTGAAACAATATCATAAATGAAGCTATAGACTCTGTGTCTGGGAATGCATCTGATGATCATCTTGACAGCAAAATCCAACTGATCTTGTTATTGCTGATGTTTATTTTCCCAAAGATATGAAGTTTTTTTATTTTTGCAGTACAGAATGGCTAAAAGGATCCAATGCAAATTGAACATAGAAGGTTTAGAGTGTGGCCGAATAACTGGGCGATAGTGAAAAGGTCAATTAACCAACGGGTTGGTTTGTCATGATGGCATGAACGAATTATTTTAAATGATTTTCCACATTAAATTTTCCAGATGTTTTGGCCACAGGCCAAGATAATTAATATTGCTAATCAGTAGCTAGAATTATGTTGGCAAGCTAATTTGCTGAGCAGGGACTTGGAACTCTTGAGTTGGGTTGTTGGTAAGCCGTGTGTATTATGTTTAAATGAAACATGTTAGTCTCATCACTGACCCAGGCCAAAAATTTGCTGTGGTACTTGAGATGATTACTCATTTTACATCATCAGAAAGTAAATCTAAAAAGAAAAGATGTCATGTCTTCTGTTTTTCTTCCCTAGAGAGGTCTCTTTATACTCATGACAAATTTGAAATGCAACACTTCTGTCCTTCCAAAGTTTTCGGTGGAAAAATTTAAAAGACACAAAATCACTTTAAGCAGAAGAGGAAAAAAAAAGTATATATGCTTTTTTCTTCTCAAAAAATTAAGAATGGATGGATGGATTTTGCTGAAACATTAAAAAGAGTCATATTTTCAACTACCTAGATATTATCAGAATGATTGGTATTTGTGTGGTTTTTGTTTCTAAATGTAATATGTTGCTTAAAATGCTTATGATATGCATTTACTTTAGGCAACTCTACCTTATAAGATGCATCAATCACACTGCAAAGGCTTTCTGAGTTTGTTTTAAAGATATGGGCATCCCATGCCTACCTATAGAACACAGACCAAAAGTCTAGACATCAGGAGAAAGCAACTCAAATTGGGTTAGAAACTTGCCATTTGGACACAGTTGGGTCCACCAGCCCCACAGACTTTACAGTCTCACTTCCCCTTTCACAGACCCAGTGACAAGAGGGTATTACAATTTTTACTGACATCAGTGACCTGGCATCGCTGATTTATTCTCTGCTTTGGTTTACAGAGGAATAAACCGGTAATTAATTATATATCAGAACACGAGAATCGACCTGGCAATAATGTACAGGCTAAGAACGCTCTATTTACATATGTAGGTTATTTAAAATATGTCTTGTTAAATAAATATTTAAAATACCTCCTTATTTAGCTTATAAACTGTTTGGACTGAGGCTGTAGTGTGCTTCATTGCAGAACGTTCAAAAGAGTGAGAGAATTGCCATAGAATTTCATCTCTGCCTGACCAGCAAAAATCTCCTCTCTGTGTCTGCCAGGGCTTACAAAAAGCCTCTTTAAGGAAAACAACAACACAGACTATCTTGCTATCAAAATATATAATACTGGTATGAAGAAGATCCTTGGAAAACCATAAAACTTACCTTTATCTTGAGAGCAGGCATGTAGAACGAGGGAACTAGAAATAAATTAGCCACATCAACATGATCGTCTCAGAGAGAGGGGAGCAGGGCAGACAGGAAATAAGAGAAGCAAATGACTTCACAGCAAAATGGTCTCCTTGCTGTGGCTTGTTTATCCTGTCCAGAATTATTGTTAAAGGGGACGAAAATACAGACCTTAGAGTTTTCACATCTCTCAAATCAGTACAAACTCATGATTTCAAAGCAACCATAATAATGAGAACACACGTGGACACCAGTCGGTCTGGGAGAACCAACTCCATGTGCTTTGCAGGAAAGCTAAGCTCAAAATCCATCAGGGGCTGTGCTAGGCATTCCATTTATTTTCAGCTCTCTGAAAGTTAGTTTTATCCTGGAGGATACATCTGCGTACCTCAGACTGCCCAGTTTTCTTCAAAGCTTGTTTGTTGCCTACAGTCTGGAATCACAGACCTATCAATTGCTGATCCACCAGGGGGAGCAGTTCACCAGCACAAAACAAGCCTTCCCCAAAGGAAGTCTCTGAAGGTGCCTCTTTCTCTCCATTTACACAGCTGACAACAACCCTGAGTTTTATCAGTTCTACTAGCTGTGGTACTCATATACCCAATACCGATTTCACGTTCCTTACCCCGTGCTGGTGGGAAAAGTGTTGTTCAGTTGTGGATACATATACCCCCAGCAGATTTTGCAATAGGACGTGAAACTTAGTCCTTGTACTTTGTAGAAATTCCATGTCTTATTAACTGGAAATGATTGAGTACTTCCTTCTCCAGCATCTTTTACAGGAAAAACCAATAGATTTATCAAACTACTTATTCTATTCTTATTCTCTGATCTTCCATCTGGGGTGTGTGTGTGTGTGTGCGCACACGCGCGTGTGTGACTCGCACAGGTCTGGAAGCCAGGCAACTAGCACAGCTTGCTGACACTGGCACTTCTTTCTTCAACCCTTTCCCCTTCCTCTGGCCAGGACCCTGGGCTGGGCAGGAAAACAGCTGTCAGAGAAACGTTTGTGTTGATGATAAACCGTTCCTGTGCAAGCTCGGGGGTTGCCACCAGCCAGTCCAAACAAAATGGCTGTGGGCCTCAGTGGACTTGTGCATGGACAGAGAGCCCCAAGTTTGCTGATGACAGACAGACAGACAACCAACAGTGTTTAGCAATCTCTAAGGTGCTTTGCAACTGGTTTTTAAAATCTGCAAAAGGAACAGCCCTGGGGAAACCAAGTTGTACTTTTACTAATGCTCTGTTCCTTTGGAGCCTTACCCTAAGCTTCTTTCAGTGTCCTTCCGAGTCTCCTTCTTCTAACAAGGAATAAGCTCCACCTTGCAGCTTAAGGCATAGGCTCTGGATCAGGAGCTGTGGTGAGAACTTGGAACTTAGAACCTCCGGCCCCATGCTAGACATCCTGAATCAGAATCTGCCTTTTAACAGAAGCCCAGGCAACTGGAGAACAAGTTGAAAGCCAATACTCTGCTCACAGGCCCTGGTCTCTGCAGAGGCTTCCTTCTGTCGGGACACAGGTAAGATGCAGAGGTGTGTCCTTCTAAACAGTGCGGAAGTGTCGAGATCGTTAAGCGGCCTTATGGTACATGCAAGCCACTCTTAAAGCAGCAGCATGAAAGTACAGAAATCAATCTTTCAGACAAAAAGAAACAAACACGGCTTCCCACTTGAAGTCTGGCACTTGCCAGCTCTCCCTTTCCTCATTTGTATTTACAGATACTAACTCCTTTGTGGAGATTAAACGAATGCCTGACACTCAGAAAACTCAGTCGATAGTCTTCTTCCCCTTCAGAGCTGAGTTCCCAGTCTATGAATATTATCCTGGAATTTGGTTATTAGCTTTTTTTCCATGTGACTTTTCTATTTTTTTTATTTTGCTATTATTTTTGTTTCTTTTTATTACTTCCAAATAATACAGGGGGAAATGGATAGTGAATCTCAAATTTGCCTATGTATTTACTCATTAGTGGCTTTGTTGAATGACTTTTGAAGAGAAAGTTGAAAAAGCGAAAATAATCATTTGAGATTTTTTTTCGGAAATTCCAAGCCCTGTCTTTAAACGCTGTTATGTCAAAGGTAATCCAGGGAAAGGGGATTCATTCTTGAGAACAAAATAGAAAATACCCCATGAAAAAATATCTAAAATGAGAGAGAAACAAGCTAAATTCCAACAAGCACATCTGTTAATCCCATCATGGGACCACTGTCACAGCTGAATGGAATGAGCAATAGGTTATTTGTGTATTGGTGCTATGACATAGGGTTTTCTATTTCTTTGAAGAACAGGATTGAAGAACAGTATTCTATAACGCTCCTTTTCTTGCTGGCCCTTTCCGTTACTCTTTGGTGAAAGTGTATGTGATATTCTGAACTTTGGCACAAATTCATTAGAAGGTAAAATGCACCTAGATATTCACTGCTTCATCCCCAAATTAGAAGTAATTGCTTCTAGAGAATGTGTTATGAAGGAATTACATGATGGGGTTTCTTTTCTGAGAGAGTAGAGTTTTAGCATGGCAGGCGAGCGTGAAAACAGGTCTCGAGGTGATATGCAAACTTGGATCAAGACATCATGATCCTTCTTACAAAGAAGAGTGTCCATGGCCCTGGGGGGATGGCCGTGGGGTGGGAGGATGCTTGCTGCTGATTGTGAATACTCTGGAAGCGGGGCCCTGACTTGCAGCAAGGAAGCACCTCTCCAGAGGGTTTTTCGACAGCTTCCCCTCAGGTCTTCTTTCCTGCCCTTCCAGATGGCCTTCCTCATACCATTTCCTCTCTAGGGTCTCCCATTCAGCTTTCAAAGGAAATAGCTACACTCTGAGAGAAGTACATACGATTTTTTTCCAGACTAACTTCAAAGCGACCTATAGGTTTAATAAAACATAAACGACTCACTTGTTTACTCCCTACCCCTAAATTAACTTCAGTGTTTAGTTCATTCATATTCAGTTTCACTCATATTCTGTTTATACTCTGGGACATCACGTTGAATCTATTTGAACATCTAAATGTTCAATAGAAATTCAAGCTTCGAAATGGGATGCCATCACCCATATTTCTATTGCAAGCTTCTGTGAGACCTAGCAAAGACCATACTAAGTTCTCATAAGAATATCTGAATTAGTAGAAGTTCATCTTGACTACAAATGAAGATCATAGGTGGAGAAGGGGAGATGGTTCCCATCTTATTTTGGACTCATGGCCGATGCCCCAAAGGGTGAGACGCTCAGGCCTGGTAAGAGAATGGGAGATACCAGGCCTACTCTGACCTGGCTTGCATGGACTGAGTGTCCAAAAATCAATCTCCTCTGTTGCAGAACACTCTCTATGATTCAGATGTAAGAGCTCTGTGAAATGGAAGGACTTTGCTCTCAAGAACAGAGATCTTTCAGTTCCTCCAGGGTTTCTTAAATTTTATAACCATCATCAAGGAAGAAAAAGTTCTTTTCTCTCTTGTCAAGCATTAATATACAAGCTGAATAATTAGTCTGAGTTATCACTGCTCTTGTTTTAAGCCGTGTAGCCACATTCACAAATATCAAAGTACTTTGCAAGATGAAAACAACCTCAGACATGTAGGACTGAAGTACTGCCAACATCTAGGAGAGAAAATAAAATGTCTTTCATTCTTTCATTCTGACTTGGACCAAATTTCTTTGGAGAGAAACTTTTACTGGAATGGGGTAAAAATATGGGAAGTCTGAATATAGCCCATAACTGGCTTTAATTAATGTCCTTTCTGGCCTCCTGGAAAAAAAAAAATCCAAATAGTGAGAATGCTTAGGGGTAAGCTCTTCTCTTTTCCCTGTAAGTGCTTTCAATCTGCAAAGGAAAGGAATGAATCAAAAGAATGGTTCTCCTGATCAATCTCAAAGAATTGGCTTTCTGTGGCTCAAGTTTGCTGCATTTTATCCTAGATGTTTACAAAACATCTGTAATTTAAAAAAAAAAAAAAAGCAAGAGAAAAAGATTAGAGAAATGCAGCATTCTCCAGAAGAAACAAAACTTATATCCTTAGGAATTTTATTATCAGAGCAGTTTTCTAGTACAAGCTAGGTTTTTCCGAGATCAGTCTCCCTCTGAAATCTTCATATAATTGTACACCCACAGGAAGTGTCCCTTGGTGAATCACCATAAACAAATCATTGCTTCTAAAATAATCTTAAAGTGAGGTATCCTAGAAAATAGTTAGGTGACTGTCAAGTTTTTATACTTTAAAGGAACAATTGGCTAACTCTTCTAAATATCTCAGTTTTTGGTTTCTAAGTTTTAATGTAAAAATACCATTGAAATATGCTACCCTAGGGTTTGCCAGCCTTGCCTCAATTGACACTTTGAGCCAGATAATAAAGTCTTTGTTGAGGGGGGTGTCTATCCTGTGCATTGTAAGATATTTATTGGCATCTCCAGACTCTACCCATTAGATACCTGCCAGGCGCATCCTCCTTCTCCACAGTTGCAACAATTGAAAATATCTGCCCATGTTGCCAAATGTCCCTGGGGCCAAAATCGACCCTGGGTGGAAAATGACTGTACCGAAGCTTTGCTTAACTGATGCCAAAATCATCTGTGGCAAAATGTCATGCTGTGGAAAATTGTTTAACAACTCTCGTGTTTTAATTATTTTATGATTTGGCATTGCTGAGACCAAGTTTGTGATCTATCTTAAAAAGGAAATGCTTTCTATTTGATCAGGGTCAGTCAGCTCCTTAAAAATGTATTCATACTACTTCTGATAGAATTTGCCATCTGATTTTCCAACAAGTTATACAGATCTGTAACTCCACATTATCCAGTGTATGAAATGATGATATCACTAGCTTTTTTTTACAGAGGAAAGTCAAAATAATAGGTGAAACACTGACTAGGCAAAGGGGCTAGAAGCTGCAAAATCATACAAAATGTAATTCAACGAGTATGAAGTGAAGTGTTAGTTGCTCAGTCATGTCCAACTCTTTGCAAACCCATGGACTGTACCCACCAGGCTGAAATTCTCCAGGAAAGAATACTGGAGTGGGTTTCTTAATACCCAGAATACTGGATTCCCTTCTCCAGGGAATCTTCCTGACCCAGGACCTAACTAAGACCTCCTGCATTGCAAGCAGACTCTTTGCCATCTGAACCACAAATATAGGAGAGGTTATATGAATAGCAAGCATTGATCATTCAACAAGTGTATGAAAGATCACAAAAATATTAACTACTGATCATTGACTATTGCTAGTCACAGTTCTGAAATGGCTACAGACCCTGACCCTATCAGGAATGCACTTGAAAACCAGGAACGTAACAATACATATTACCTTCTCAAGAAATACCTCTTGTTTGATGCATGCGTACTTTTAAACTTGGTTTCTGAAAGAAAAATAACCTTGGTAAATAGACATTTATACTACCTAGTTGGAAGGGTGTTTGGAAAATGACTTTTCACTAAAAGATAGAAGACAGGGTTAAAGTGCTTGTGGAGGATCCATTTCCCTGGGCTCACATGTCTCTGAGAAACAGCAAAATCAGGTAATGAACATGAACACAGGGTAACGAAGAGGCTGGCTTAACAAAAATAACAGAAGCTGATTTGCAGCTGGTCTGAGTACTGTACCCAATTCATTCAACAGTAGGCTAATGCCTGGGCATTAGCCATGCCCAGAACAGGGTGTGCTGTGATGTTTAATATGTGATATAGCAAGTAGGGCGGGAGTGCGGAACAGGACACCGACCTTACATCTCTGTGTTTACTAAGTTGTATCACATGACGCCCACCTCCCTTAAACGGTGTGCGTGGTGTGTCATGGGATACTGTGATGTGTAAAAGAAGGGAACAGAGGCAGATTCAATCACTGCCACCAACAAAGGCTTCTTTCTTAGGCCCTTTGAAAGGGTCTTTGGACACAGTGTCCTTGTGTAACAATCACTAAATCCTATTCTGTTGGAATTGTGATACGTTCTTGCTCCGGGCTACCCTTTGAGTAACTTCTCTCCTTTCACTTGTGGTAGGTGACCTATTTTACAGGACTTTCACTAAACGTTGCCCCAGTTCCCTCCAAAATTAAGTCCAACAAGAGCAAGGCCATCTTTGGGAAGTCAAAGAGTTCATGCCACACACCGAGAACCTTTGTGCAAGGATGTGCCTGCTGAAGAAGTGCTGGTAGTTATGTCTTTTTTCTCACATGCTCTAGATTGAACACTGGCTTAAACAAAAGTTTTCACTAAAAAAAAAGTTGTGAAAACCAGCAAGCCTTGATTGCTAGGTAGGTTGCCAACCTCTTCTGGGTACAGCCACCAGCCTTGAATCTAGTGAAGACATGGAGTAAAAAAGTCTTCTGCCTTCCTGTCAAAACAGCTGAATTTATACAGTGCCAACCATATTGTGTCCATGGTCCTGTGGCTTGTGTGAAGTCATCTGGTACTTGTCATTTCTTCATAAAATCTGACAGTTTTTACCTACTATAACAAAACCAACTAGCATTGTTTCTGAGGCAGACAGTTACGACCATTAGTTGGTAAAATCAATATTAGTTATTATGGGTGCGTTGCTTAGATTCCAAATCAAAGTGTGACACCAACATATTAAAGATTCTGCTATTGATTAGGAAAATAATTTAAACTATTAAAAAGAAACTTTTAGATTATTTATATAATAATGGCAATAATATCAAATAAGCCACCATCACTTTTTTTTTTTTTTTTGGCTGCACTGCATGGCATGCAGGACCTTAGTTTCCTGACCAAGGATTGAGCCCATGCCCCCTGCATTGGGAGCATGCAGTCTTAACCACTGGATCACCAGGGAAGTCCCACAGTCTTATTCTGTTGTCTCCCACTGGAAGATACAGTTTTGTTTCATTTTGTTTTGTTTTTTAAGGAACTAACCATCCTGTCCTTGGCAGCAATCTTGCTTCTGTTTGCTGTGGATCAAAAAGAAAGGCAAGGTAAGAATTGTATCATAGAAAAATCTCTCATTTCTCCTGGATAAACCCACCCAAGTGCAGTGCTGTGGATATATGAATAGCCCATAAGATTTATGCTCCCCCCAAATATCATCTTAGAGCAGGGGAATTTGCTGTTGATACACCAATGAACTTTCTTCTTATTCCAATTGAGTTCATCACCATGGGTGTATTGATTTCAGTTTCCTTGCCTCAGCATGTTCTTTCTTTTCATTTGGAAGTAATTCCCCTTGAAATTTGTAGTAAAAATGAAATTCATCTCGTTCCTTCCTTGGATCCGCTGGTCTTGGAACTCGACTCTGCTTGAACGTAGATATCCCAGAGAGTCAGAATTTGAACTTCTGTTTCTAAGCTGGGAACAGTATCAGTCATATCCTAAGCTAATAAGTGATTTAGGGTTTGTGGAATATTTTCTTTTTCTCTTGAAACTAATCTCAGAACACTACTCCATCGTAAGGTCACTGTCAACAGCTTGCTCAATTTATCCTTTTAGAGAACCAACCCTTCCAAGCCTGTCCAGCTGCAGTCTCTTCACTTTAATGTGCTGCCATGTATCAGCCTTGGAATTCAGTCTGGCCTCGAATTTCAGCTGACTTTATAATTCAAATGTAATTGCTGATGCACTTTCAAAAAACTTCAGGAAACTGTAAGTGCTTATTTTAGTTTATAAAAACGACAGTATTTTATGTTTGAGGAATGTTAGCATGACGACTAGAAAAATGCACATTCATCATCCTCTATAATCTAGGACTCTGTTAGCAGGTTTAGTCTGGAGATAAGGGTTCAGAGAGTGTTTTGTCTATTTATTTTGGAGAGTCTGAATCGTCAAAAGTGGGTTTGCGACACAGTAGGTAAAAATAGGAGCCAGGAGTCTGTTTTCTAATCCCAGAGTTATTGTTGACTCATAAAATGATGTTCCTTGTTCTTTATGCTTGTGTCTCTTTATTACTTTGCTGGAAGATGACAGCATGGCCCAGCCATCACTAGATCTTAGTAAGAAGGGGATACATGGCCAACGGGCCTCAGGAATTCATATTATCACTCCTGGAATCATTCTTAGAGTTCAGGGATTGGCTCTCACCAAACCACACTTTCCTCTTGTCCTAAAGAACACATTGTAGTAACCTTCGCTTGCAGGATTAAGACCAAAGTCCTAAGTATGGCATTCAAGTCTTCTCAGTAGTCGACACTTTCCTTTTAAGGTACTCTGTGCTTGGTTGCTCAGAACCACTTACTGTGTCCTGATTGTGTTCTCTTCTTGTGAGCCTTCCAGGCTTTTCACCTACACTTCCAGCTGCTTTCATTATTCTTCCCTTTGTTCTCAATGCAAAACTAGCATTCATACCCTCAGTATATGCAGAGCTATGTCTTCTTCCTGCAATAAAGCCCTTCAATCCTTGGTTTAGAGGAAAGTGGTTCTTTCCTCCTCCTCTGCTGCATCCCTTCACACAGCTTTCACCCTGTGCTTGTCAGTTGCCTTGTTTATGTTCTCAGCCTCACTTCTGGCAGACTGTGACCTTCGTAAAGCAAAAAATGGATCCTGTTTGTTTCTGTCTCCATCCCATGTTGCTCAATCAAGGTGGGAAGGAGAAAGAGAGGGGAAATGAAGGAGGAGGGCCTCGGATGTCTCGCAGGTATTATTATTTGTGCTTGCGAGGTCAAATTGGACATCTCCCTGCACCTCATGTGAAGAGTTGACTCACTGGAAAAGACTCTGATGCTTGGAGGTATTGGGGGCAGGAGGAGAAGGGGACGACAGAGGATGAGATGGCTGGATGGCATCACCGACTCGATGGACGTGAGTCTAAGTGAACGCCGGGAGTTGGTGATGGACAGGGAGGCCTGGCGTGCTGCGATTCATGGGGTCGCAAAGAGTTGGACACGACTGAGCGATGGAACTGAACTGCTTCCGACACCCATTCCGCACACACCATACTTTGTTATCTCCTAGCTTCTCCATTTCACACGCCATCTATTTAAGCCACACACCTGAGGTCTTCCTTGATCCCCCCTGTCCTTTCCATGATTCATCTGTCCTTTAGACCCAGCCCTCGGCTGGACCCTTGCTCACTCTCTGCTCTGACGCGCTCCCTTCCTAGGCTTCGGTCACAAAAACGTCCGACAATTTTCCCGGAAGTTCCTCCATGTTCTTGCCACCTCACGATGTCTGCGCACAGACTGACTGCGGGATTCTTCCTCCACGCCCGCCTTGGCTAACTCCTCATCTGTTGAATCTTACTTTAAACGTGACTTCTTCAGAGGTCTTTTTCTTATTTCCCTTGTCACACCCTTCTCATTCTTTTTGTCACTTCTTTAGAGAAGCCCATTTCTGACATACTCACACATCACAATTTGGATCGGTTGTGTATTTCTTTGTTTACTTTCTCTTTAGGAAGTATGTTGCATGGATCCTATTCGTCCCTGGGTTTGCAGCACCTGGCTTTCTCAAGACACTCTTTCTTCCTGCTATTTAAGTAAGTGAGTAAGTGTTAGTCATTCAGTTGTGTCTGACTCTTTGTGACCCCATGGACTGTAGCCCACCAAGTTCCTCTGTCAAGGGGATTCTCCAGGCAAGAAGACTGGAGTCGGCTGCCATTCCCTTCTCCAGGAGATCTTCCCAATACAGGAATCAAACCTGGGTCTCCTGCACTGCAGATAGATTCTTTACCATCTGAGCCACCAACGAAGCCCCATTCTTTTTTAAGTAAATGACTTCTAAAAGAGTTCCCACAATTCTCACATGATAGTATACTTATAAGTAGATTTTCTTCATATCTATTTTTTTTTTTCCCCTTGTGATGAGTGATGGCCACTAGGAAACGTACTCACTCATGAGATTTACTTCCTTTGGAAGGGTAGGGTTCAAATAATCTGTGTATCTTTTTACTAACATTCACTTTAAAAGTAGAGAACTCAGAGACTCTGTCATAAGTGTAGATCCTAAAAGTTAAAAATGCTCCAATAAAACAACAGTTAATTTGTACGTAAAATCAAAACACGTTACCACTGTACTGAAGTCCAAAAGTGAGAAAAGATCCAGACCCTATAAACCCTATAGCCCTATAAAGTGTTGAATGATAAAAATTCAGCATAAAATAGAAGAAATAGTAAATTTCTGATTATCATTAAAAACACCCATGAAGATCCAGGTGTTTAAAATTTCATAATTAGACAAGCCAAAGCAATTGTCCCCTTTTTAAACTTTTCCAACTGATTTTACTTTTTATCCCAGCTCATGCCCTCTCATGATAAAACATTATTATTAAAATTATATAAATTGTATCAGTGTTGTTTTAAAGTCATATCTGAAATGGGTGTAGAGAACTAAATAAAGTGTATTTTTAGTTAGCTAGATTCTTTGTGTTCAGCCTGGGAAGGACTCTGGGCACTTCCCGGCTATAAGGTTTTGCTGCATGTGGGTCCTTTGTAAGTAGATCTGGTTGTACTTCATTTCCAGCTGTTGGTACTTAACACAACTAAGATGCTCTTGAGAACACCAGATGGTCCAATCATGGAAGTTTAAAGAGTGGGTTTCCTTTGGGGTTTTTAGTGCCCATGAGAAGTTTACCTTATCCTGCTTTTGAATGCTGAATTTTTATCATTATAACACCTTCTCAGTAAGATCTGAATTGTTTCTGATTGATGGACTTCAGGAGAGCCCAAGATTATTGATTTGATTTATGTATTAACTGCCATGTGTTACCTAGGTTTTGACAGAGCATTTGAATTCTCCCATTTAAAGCAAAAATGAATATGGTTTGAAGCATTTTTTAGGTCTCATGATTTTATGATGAATTCATGAGACAACAATTCAGATTGAAAAGTAGAAAAATATTCCAGCTGGGAAATAACACCTCAAGGGAAGAGGGAGAATTCCCTCTGCTTGAGTCAGACTGGTTTGGATAAAGCTCAGGCAGGGGATGAAACAGGGAAATCAAGCCAAGGGGAACTGGCCCTACATAACCCAGCATGGTCTTTCCATCTCTAATTTCTTAGTTTGTGAGTCTTGTGGGAATTTTCAACCCATAAAATGAGCCCCTTTTCTGTCCCTCATAATGGCTTAATGAAATAAACGCTCGTAAAGATATGAAGTTCCCAAAGATGAGATCTGAACATCAACCTTGTTTCTTTTACCTGGCAGAGGAGGTTTACCATCAGTGACCAAGAGATCAGTCATGTGATCTCTTGGAACGTCCCCAACCTCCCCTTCCACTGAAGGTTAGAACCCTTGTCATTTGATTCTTTTAAATGTCCTGATGCCTAAGAGCCTAGTGATTGAAGAAATTAAATGTTACATGTTTTCTAACACTTGCTATAGAGATGATTGGCATTTATCAGCTATTTGTGATTTTTAACTAAACCTCTGCAAATCTGGCCGAGGACAGAGAGACCCTTTAAAAGGCAGGTTTGGAGGGGTCTTAAACAGTAAGCAGAGGTGGACAGAGCTACTTTGACTGCTAAAATTAGATTTAAAAAAAAAACCAAACCAAACATATCTGATGGCAAACATGACATGACAAAGATTTGTTTCTGTTGGAATAGAACTTGCTTGTTTTTAAAGTATCCAGGTCAACCCTGTGGTCTTTCATCAACAAGGCGAAGGCAGTAGTCACTTCCCCTGTTCTTTCCCTGGTGAATCTGACAAGAGGTGGCCTGGAAACTACTTAGGTCTTGTTCTTTCTTTTGTTATAGATTTATGATCAAGGCGATGGCACCCCACTCCAGTACTCTTGCCTGGAAAATCCCATGGACGGAGGAGCCTGGTAGGTTTCAGTCTATGGGATCGTGAAGAGTTGGACACAACTGAGCGACTTCCCTTTCACTTTTCACTTTCATGCATTGGAGAAGGAAATGGCAACCCACTCCAATATTCTTGCCTGGAGAATCCCAGGGACAGGGGAGCCTGGTGGGCTGCCGTCTATGGGGTCGCACAGAGTCGGACACGACTGAAGCGACTTAGCAGCATGCTGTGCTTAGTGTATTTTGCACTGAAAATAATGTAAAGGTCGTGTGTTTTTTGAGCCTGAGCAGCGGTGAGTTCTATTCTTCTAGGTTGAGGACTTTGCATACCTGACATACAGGTGAAGTAGAATTTCCTTTGTCCACTTTCAATGCTCTCTTTCTTGGTCCAAGCTTGACTCTCCTGAAGACTGTTTTGTATCCTATGACTTTTATCCTTGGCACCTCTGGTTTAAGAAGAAAGTTTCTCTCTGCTTTACAGTAGCTTATAGAAAAGTCAAAGAACATGGATCACTGAGGAACTGCAGAGAACCAGGACGGATGTGTTGTAATTTTATACTTACTTGTTCAATTTCTTTCTTATTCTGGACAACTTGCAAGCCCCTAAGTAAGTTTATGCTTTGGAAAATGCATATACTTTCAATGACTCAAGCACTTAAAAATGTGTTTGTTTACTGGGGCAGGCAATCATCCCCAGTGTACCGAATCCCTCTTGCATTCTCACATTCCTGCCACAGATCATGAGAGGGGACCGGCAAGAGCTCTCAGCTGGATCCACACACCTGGCTTGCATTCTTGAGTCATCACACATTAGTTATGGAACTTTGTTCCGACCTCTCCAAGGCCACTATGTTCTTAGCTAAACAGTGGAGACAGTAGTACCTGCTTGAGGTATTTCACACAGCAGTTATGGAAATCTATGGGATGATGTTTGTCCAAGGGCTTTGTGTGCTTAATTGATTGGGTGCATCTATTACCATTATACAAAAAATACTAATGACAAAGACATTTATAAATGGAATAACCAGCAAGGCGTGGTTCTAACCCTTATAGGCTGTTATTGAAAAGACGGAGTTCCATGTTCAGATTGTCAGAAAGATCTCACTAGTGGTAAAGAATTAGCCAGCCAATGTAGGAGACAGAGAGAAGCGGATTTGATCCCTGAGTCAGGAAGATCCTGTGGAAGAGGGCATGGCTGTCCACTCCAGTATTCTTGCCTGGAGAATCCCATGGACAGAGGAGCCTGAAGGGCTACAGTTCATAGGGTTCCAAAGAGTCGGACATATCTGGAGTGACTTAGCACGCATGCATGCAAAAGAGCGGGAAAGGTGTCACCTTGAAAAAGGAAAGGTGTGGCGATGCAGATGAGGATGAGAAAGTAGAAGCAAAGGGACTGCAGCTTGAGCATACTTTTATGCTTAATCTGTGTGAGCTGTTTTTACAACTGTGACATTTCTCCTCCCTCCATAGTATCCTTGCATACAGTGTGTGTATGTATATATATATATACACACACACGGGATTATGCATAATTATATTGTTATGGTATACCAACAATATTGTAAGAGAAAGAGAGGAAGACATGTATATGATATATAACCTTTCTATCATACTTTGAGAAAGTAATGTTTTATTTCACTGGGTGTATGGAGACATGATTTGACTTAAGCTATAAATATTTATAACGATGAGATCTTTAAGAATAGAGTTTTGCTAAGTACATTTCCCATTGTCTCCTGAGAGCTGAAAGAGCTGAGAAATGTGTTTTAAGACAAGAGTACATCATCCTGTCAATACTACTGATTATTTTACCAATTCAACTCTCAGATACATGGCCAACACCCAAAACAGGAGAGAAAAAAAGTGGCAGTGGCTGACAGATATAAAATATCCTTTCTTACTGCAGAACTTGGGATTTTAAAAATATTTATAATTTACAAGAATAAACAATGAAGTAATGGTCCATTGGGTTCTCTGTGGCCAATTTGGACTTAAAACAGTGGTGGGTCACTCTCAAATATCTAAAGTTCAGATTCGCTTTGGATCATGACCAAGACATTCAAATAGATAGATGAAGTTTTTTAAACCTCTGGAGACTGGAAATGTGAACTGGAAATTTCATGTGCCTTCATGGTATTTTTGATTCTTCTGGTTTGGGCAGCAATGAGAAATGAAGTTTATGTTAAATGTTTTAGATTACTAAAAAATAAATGGATGGTGTCCAAATAAGGACTTTAAAGTATAAATACTCATTGAGCATGCCTACCTCCTAAAGTTCACAATCATTTTTATAAAGCAGTCTTCAGGATCTGTGTGAACTTAATATCTAATTGATTCATTCTTTCAGATAGTAACTAGAAGGAGAAATTATACTGTTGACTGAGTACTCTCTCCATAGAATTGTTCAAGTGATTCTCCAACTTTAGAAGTGATTTGAAAAGCACCTCCACTGTCTTATTTTTTCTTTCTGGATGTAAAAACAAGAATCACACTTTCCCCAGTTCTTTATAGTTACTTAAAGTACTGAGTTCTATTGGGAGGGAAAACACACCTCAGTTGGTTTAGGTACCTTAAGGCTAGGTCTCCACAACTGGAGATGAAATGGAGCAAGACTGAAAATATAGGGAGTCTGACTTTCTGGAAAATGCGGCTGTCCTCTCATCAGGGCGAAACAGGGATGGCACTGCTAGGTTCATACTATTTGTCTTGGTGGTAAAGATGAACTGTAGCAAGTCAAATCAACTGAAATTTGGGGGATCAATATGAATTAGCTGAAATTGGTAAACTGTATACATTCAGCATCATGTAGATCACAGAAAGAAAATTTAATTGGTTCACAAGAGCAGAAAGTCTGATCAGTTCCAAAAGGTATATTAAGACTTTCTCCTCTGGGCTCTCACATGTTCTGAGTTTGAAAACATGTGCCATAAACTTGGAGTTCATTTCTCTTTCCATAGCACTGTAGTTTAATTTAAAGTAGAAGTTCAGAAAGTAAGATGTATCCAGCCCTTCAACCAATAAACAGGAAGAGCAGTTTGCAATACTCTTTTTTTTGCAGCTGCTCCTTGCACATAGTAGGTGATCAGCAGTAAATGCACATTGAATTTAATCTGTTTCTTTGGGGCAACATAATTCAGGCTCAAAAAGCAGGCCTTAAATGAAAATGCCAAAGTGAAATCACTTAGTTAAATTGTTTTCGTGTCCCTCTTCATCCCCAGTTCAAGTACCTGAACACAAGAATCGAGGGCAGATTGGAAATCTTCACTGAGGAAAAGGAAGGATTTATTCTCCTAACACTGAGAACACAAAGCAGACTTCGGTTCAGGTTCTGAACCCACCATACCCTAGCTGCGGTTTTCAGCGTGCCCTGTGTATATGGTTCCTCAGCAAACCTTGCAGGGGTTCCAATGCAGTACATGATGCTTAAGGTGCTAGAGATGGGACAGCCTGCACAGTGTTTCCTGGATTCAAGGATGGGTATCAGGTGTGTCAGTATTGCTCACATATTTGTAAATCTTCATGTTCTCTAACTGCAGATTCACTGTCTTGGGATCTCTCTAATAGAACCCAGGAGTCTGTATGGAGCAGGCATGACCCAGGCAGACAAGCATGGTGACAATAGAGTTCCTTACATGTATATGATTCATTTCAGAAACCTCCTAAGATTTTTAACTGAGATATGAACTTAGCATTCTGGAAATAGTCAGGATATTTTTGGAATCTGCCTAGAGAAGTCAGAGAATAAGCATTTCATATGTTTTATGAGAGGCTCATTGGGACCAGAAGCGTGACAACATATTATAAATTGCATCATTGATGTAAACATGTAAATATATGCTTGTGTATGATGATACATGCATATGGGTGACTATATATAAGTATAGTCTGATCAATGTCATGTGTATTTATTTGTTTCCTTTTTTGGTGGCACCACTCAGCTCGGGGGGGTCTTAGTGGGCTGCTGTCCATAGGGTTGCAAAGAGTCTGACGTGACTGAGCATAGGACAGCAAAAACACAGCAGTGAAAACACCAAGTCTTAACCACTGGACCTCCAGGGAATTCCCTATGTCATGTGTATCTTGTACATAGCCAATTATGTTTCAAGTTGGCATTAATTGAAAGGGGTAAAAAATAAGCTCTAAGTTGTTCAACATATGAGATCAACTTTATATTCTGAAATTAATAGGCTGTTGAAAGCAAAAGCCACTCAGTCGTGTCCAACTCTTTGTGACCTCATGGACTATATAGTCCATGGAATTCTCCAGGCCAGAATACTGGAGTGGCTAGCCTTTCCCTTCTCCATCTTCCCAACCCAGGGATCAAACTCAGGTCTCGCACATTGCAGGTGGATTCTTTACCTGTTGAGCCACAAGGGAAGCCCTAATAAGGTTATTGCATTAACAGTTTTTATAAAGTATAATTACATTACCCCAAACTTTTAGTATTATCTTACTTGAGATGGGTGTGTGTGTTCAAATGTGTGTGTTTCTAGTTTCTTTCTTTTGTAAAATCCTCATTGTTGGTGTTTTGTTTGTTTTTCCTCAACATATAATATGAGTGAAATCTTTGGTTAAGGCCAATTAATACAATGGAGATCAACATTCACTATTTACATTTAAATTATTTTTATTCCATATTTCACTGAAGAGTCCCTTGGACTGCAAGGAGATCAAACCAGTCAATCCTAAAGGAAATCAGTCCTGAATATTCATTGGAAGGACTGATGCTGAAGCTGAAACTCCAATATTTTGGCCACCTGATGCGAAGAACTGCCTCATTTGAAAAGACCCTGTTGCTGGGAAAGATCGAAGGCAGGAGGAAAAGGGGACGACAGAGGATGAGATGGTTGGATGGTATCACTGACTCGATGGACATGAGTCTGAGCAAGCTCCAGGAGTTGGTGATGGACATGAAGGCTTGGTGTGCTTCAGTCAGTCCATGGGGTTTTGAGGAGTCAGACCCGACTGAACAACTGAACTGAACTGATAGGTTAGGAAAGCACCACTAACTCTTTTTAAACCTCTAAGTTAACATTTCACTCTATGTTTTGTCTAGTCTGTAATCAGTAGAACTCTGGAGAGGTTTTCCGCTTTGTTTTTTTTTTTTTTTTTTTCTCATTCTCCATTTCCATTATATGCACATAGTCATTTGAGGAGGCTTGGTGTACCCCCAAGAGAAGTTGTGCTTCACCTCACATCCCTGACACCATTTGCAACAGACAAAATCATGAATACAGAGAGGTCTGAACTTCTAATGTCACTTCTGGGTGTTCTTCTTACCCTTGAACTCTTCATTTTGGCATTTTTGTTCCCCAAGTCCTTGACCACTAATGTATACAGGAGAGCTTTGGGAAGCAGTCCCCCTCTGCCCTGCTGGAAGATTCTTCTTCCACCCTGGAGGAGACAGCTCACGGTGGCTCCTTCTGAGTCCTGCTATGGTCTCCAAGGCTCACCGCAGCCTGACTTCTCACAGAAAACAGGACAGTTTGATATGAAGTCTTATCAAATTCTTTTCTTTGATGGGGTACAGAATGCTGTGTGTTTCCTGGCCAAGCATACTATAATATCTTTAGGGAACTTTCACAAGTCCGTTAGGTAAGCTTTCCCCCATAAATCTAGCAGTTGGCCTTGAAAGACTGTCAGTTTTTTCAAGGTGCTCTTTAGCTAAAGCACACTGCAAACATGCCCAGTATTTCCTTACACACCTGATTTCTTTTCAGAGTCCATGAACTCAGCACTGTGAAGCCATATCTGAAAAATAATTTAATGTCACCATTCAGTTGGCTGTCAGTTACAAGACATGAAATTCTTCTGGGGCATCTTGGGACACACTTGCTTTTGTTCCTTATTAAAAGGCATTATGGGTAGTTGAAAAACTGAGCTTTGCAGAGGAAAAGCCGTTCTGGGGCTTAATTCTGACTTTGGAGAACGTATTTAATTCTTGCAACTCAGCTTTTCTCATAAATACAGTGCTTTATACTATTTTTGGCATAGATGTAGAATCATTGGGATGACTAGATTAAAAATATATATAAAGGCCTGAGCATATAGTAGGTCTTTCAAAAATGTAAAATACAAATGTCTTAAATATATATTTTAAGAGTTTTTAAAATAAGAAATCTTCTTACATATTATTATAACTACTTTCCTTCTCTCAGCATGAGACGCTGGGAAATTTCTGTAAAGTATGAAAAACCTCTTCTCTTCTGCTGCCATCGAGTCTGAAGTGATGGAAAGCTTTGCATTAAGAAGAACAGCGCCAAGTTCTCAGGTTGACAATGGTTTCTACCAATTAGACCTGAAAAGGATACAACTGACTTAAAGGTGACTCTCACTTAAAGTAATTAATCAATGCCTATTTGAAAACTGGACATCATGGCTAATTTTTATTTATTTTATTTTACACATCACTCCCTTCTTTCCAGAAATTTTTCAGGATACTAAAAATAGTCTTACCCTAAACGAAACCAAACTGGCCTTCTGATTTTTTCATTACACTCGACAGTGTTCTCACTGCTCTAAATCTCTGACTAGCATGCCAGAAAGTTATAGAGAATGTGTTTTGTTTATTTGAACTAAGCCAATGACCTTTTCAAGCATTCTCATCATGAACTGCATATTACATAGAGCACCTTCTGTGCATAATGAACCAATAGGATCACATTCTGGGGCCTTATGGGATAAAACTACATTTCCCCTTAGGTCGTGAGCTTTTAAACGAGATGTTCTGCAGAACGGACAATGTTGACATGACATTATGGAGACACATCATGACTGGAGAGCATTTTGTCACAATGGTGATGTGTGAACTTCAGAAGAGTTGGATCCCAAGTTTGAACATGCTGCCAAGAATGTGGCTTCCTTTTTAGAGTATCCAGATGTCTCATGTCTGGAGAAATGGGCTTTTCAAATTGTTTATTTGTTGGTTTATATCAGGACAAGAAAGAGTACATTGCCTTCTTGAATCTAATTCAAGTCACTTCCAGAGTCTGAGAAACATGCCATACCTTCAGACACTTATTTTTATCTGCTCTGTAGCTGACTTTTATTGACCGGATCAAAGCTAGACTTATTTTAAAAGAATAAGCAAAAATAAAACCAGAAGTCTCCTTATGTTAAGCCAAGTCAAAGGTTTAAGGTCATTTCACAAAAACATTAGGGGATGAAATAAAAGAGGGGATATCATCTGAAGCTTTTATAACCTTGATGCTTCACCATAAGCACCAAAGGAAATCAAGCAGAATCTTCATGGCTTTTCTCCATCGTGTGCATGTGTTGATTCTGCCTCAGGAATCTGTAGACAACTGTCTTCGTATGCAGATTCCAGCAATGACCATCAGTAATGGCAATGGAATTTCCAAGGTACAAAGTTTTCATTTGATTCATTTTTACTGTCATTTGTCTGAAACATATCAGCACCATGAGTTTAGGTATTATCAGAAAATCATGAATCATGTTTTTCAACTACATAAGTTCTTGGAAAATTTGACCAGCCCCAGGTCTTAAAATAGGGACACCCAATAGTTCAGTTTGGAAATTCATGGAAACTCATGGTTTGTTCCCTGCTGAGCCCACAGTGCACAGAACTTGGGGCTCAAAAAGGTTGCAGCTTTCATATTTATTGAATAAATGAGTGAATGGTTCACACCAATGTTATTAATTGCCTATAATTAGTAAAGAGTCTGGTACTTTAAGCTTTCAGGAGTGAAGATGGACCTGTCTCTGATATGACCCCTGGGTGATACGATGAACTGCTGACCTCCTTCTTTCATATTGGAATTTCATGTATTCATTGTGAATGGATTTCCACATATCATAAGCAGTTATGATTTTCATAATTCTGATTGACCAATCTGAAGCTCTATTCTTCATCTTTGTAAAAGAGCCATCAAGCCTAAGAAATTATAGAAACCTTAATGAAGCCATGTAATCTCATAACACCTTCCAGAAAAAAAAACAGGAGTAGGTCACAGGTTACCTTAAAGGTAGAGTTCCCTGGTGGCTAACACAGTAAAGAATCCACCTGCAGTACAGGAAACCTGGGTTTGATTCCTGGGTTGGGAAGATCCCCTGGAGAAGGGAATGGCTACCCACTCCAGTATTTTTGCCTGGAGAATCCCATGGAGATGGAGCCTTGCAAACAATATTCCAGGGGCTGAAAAGAATAGGACACGACTGAGCAACTAACACACATTACCTTAAAGGCACCCTCTTTACATCTAGAAATAGAGCAGTGATTGTGCACCAGCTCAAGAAACTTATTTGAAAACTTGAAACAAAAGGTAAGAATCTTTGAATGCAAGCTCGTACTGAAGTCTAACATCAAATTACATTTTTAGGTTCGTTTTTTTGGATCAGTGATATAGTTAAAAATATGCACTTTCCCAGAAAAAAATAATTTAGAAACATCCTAATATATGCTTAGGTAATTGATAAAGAATCTTAGCAAAGAACTAGGAGAGATCGTGATTGTCACGTCCGCCCATCTTTCTACTTTGTACAATATCTGTGCCAAAAGAGAGGGAAAAAATAATATGGTAACCACCTTGTGCGTGTTAGCATTGTATAAACAATGGACACATCCTGGGGAGGGAGGGAAAATATATCTACAGAATATCTGTGTGGTACCTGACTCAGAGTCACCTTATTTCATGCTCTCAACAATGCTATGTAAGTGTTAAGTGTTGTGCACTCTTTTTATTTTTATATATGTGAGTCAGCCACTTCCCTGTGAAGAATAAATGAGATAATGCATGTAAAAGTGTTATCTAAACTGCAAGTTTCCATGTCACTATTAGATATTGTCAGAGCCCAGGAATTTATAAGAAATCTCCGGTTCTTACACATTGGAAGACTCAGTGAGCTGGCAGCAGCGGGCTGCCTGCCCTTCCTATTAGGACATGACTTGGGGAGAGGGGGCAGTAAAGAGCTAATTAGTGAAAAATTTGTTTATTCTTGGGGGATTTCATTTTCCTATCTAGGGCTTACTAATGAATAATAAGCCTTCTTCTTCTTCCTTTTTTTTTTTTTTTTTTTTCGGCTTTCTGGCTTATGAAGTCCTGTGAGTAAAGACTGGGGCTGAATCTGGTAGCAGAGCAGAAGAAAAAGCCATACCCCTGCAAGGGGATGTTGTAATTGAGAAAGAAAAATGAGGATTCTGGCAGAAGAAGCAGTTTCTAAAGCTTGGAGTGAACTGAAAACTTTGCCTAAACTCTGACTCTGGGCCCAATCACTGTCAGTATTAACAGCAGAATATTTCTGCAGCTTCTCCGGGAATAGAAGGCGGCAGTGCAGTAACAGGAGAGGGGCAGGGTGAGTTGCTGAGCTTCACGAACGAATCAGGTTCTGGTGATCCAGGACTGGACACGCCGTGGAGGTGGTTAGGCAAGGGTTAGTTGGGATTTAAGAACAGGGTCCTTTGCTTTAAAGGCCAAGAAAGTCATCTGTGTTTTGCTGCTAGGTGCTCAGTCATGTCCGACGCTTTGCAATCCCATGAACTATATAGCCCACCAGGCTCCTCTGTCCGTGGGATTCTCCAGGTAAGATTACTGGAGAGGGTTGCCATTCCCTTCTCCGGGGGATCTTCCTGATGCAGGTATTGAACCCAGGTGTCCTGCATTGCAGGCAACTTGTGCCTTAATTATACAGAGTAGGTCCTCAGAGAAGGGTGTGTAGGTTGGTAAGACTATGATGTCTTCTGTCAGCTGCCTGGAGAGGAAGGCACTGATC
Source organism: Capra hircus (assembly GCF_001704415.2). Lineage (NCBI taxonomy): Eukaryota > Metazoa > Chordata > Mammalia > Artiodactyla > Bovidae > Capra > Capra hircus. The sequence goes on along the minus strand of NC_030828.1, from coordinate 11,035,177 downwards.
TTTGAAGCATGGAAAATTGAGTTCAGGTGGTAATGAAACTAGACAATCCTTTTGGATTGTTCAGCAGAGCAAAAGTTGTACTCAAATACAGCCATCCGAAGATGTAAAGTACTGCTCCCAATCTTGCAGAAATATGAAGAATCCCTGAACTTTTCTAAATCAAATGTCCATGCCCAACCCTACACCGATAGAACCCAACCAATCTTTCAGTGAGTGGAACTTGGATTTTTTTGTTTTAAAGTTTCCCAAGTGATTTTAATTGTAATCAGGCTTGAGAACCATTGACTTCAGAGTCTCAAGAGAAAAATTTGCAAGGAGATGCTATTCTATTCAAATCACCTTTCCCATTCTTACTCGACTTACAGTTATCCAAGAGGATGTATCAAATGTCAATTATTAGGAGGGAATTTTTCTAGCAGGTAGAAACACACCATCTTGTTGGGCCTTATAAAGTCAGCACTTGCTTCCTAAGGTCCGTGGTCTATTCCACATTAAGAACGAGGAGATAGTGGTTTAAGAACCCAGTATGGTCTGTTTCATGGGCACGTGCTGTTGAGTTTTATTTTTTTGATTATACAAAGATGGTCTTCTCCCCTCTCCTGATAACTCTCAATCCCCAGACTTATGTGGCTGCTTCCTTTGGAAATTAACCAGCCTGCCATCCTTTCTCACTGATGGCTGCAGATGGCTACTGACATTGCATAAACTGCATTGATGTTCCTTCTCTGAATCCACAGGTTGTAAGCATTTTCTGCTGGATTTAGGTTATATTGGAATGCTGGACACAAAATTTCAATAGTGCTGGACACAAAGACTAGTGCTGAAAGTGGATACTGGACCGTTACAAAGGGATCAAGAATCTAGAAGATATTCAGATATTTGAAGGTAATTAGGACAAGGGAGCCATGTAATGATGACTTGGGAAGATTCCTGTTGCTGTCTTTTCACTTTCTTTATGTTCTGTGCTAGGAACTCTAACCTCTTCTCAGTTTCAAAAGTTAGGAGAGACACCAGTCAAAGCAGAATTGGCCAGAACCTGGGGTTCTGACAGAGTACCCAATGCTGATCTGGGAAGAAACACATCTCTAAAAAGTTTAGACCTCTAGAAAGGCCCAAGAGTAGTTGACTAGAGCCTATCAAAGCAGGAAGGCACAGTAGGGCTTCATGAAGGTCTTGCATTGGGTGTGGAGAAATGTCTAAGACAGAGAGCAAACAGCATCTGGTAAGCCCAGCAAAGCCAATGGGAGCCCTAGTCTGGAGCTCAAGAGTTATGAAAAAACTTGCCAGACTCCAGGAGAATTTATTCTATGGCCCACCAAGTGGGCGTACCATGTGGTGAGAAAGGCAGTGAGTTGAAATTGGACTCCTAGGCAGGAGGAAGTACACTAAAGACACGGACAGCTCAGGGCTTGTCCTGTGCAACAGGCCTGGAGTCTGGCCTCTAGAAATGCGGAATAGATTTTGTCCAGCAGCCAAGGGGACCTCATGTTGGCTGATGAACTTCTCGTCTATGGCTCCCTGAATTCCCCCAGCCCAGGGTAACGGGATAATTTCCAGAGTCATCTCAGGCCTGGACCTGTAGGTTGGGGTTAAGTGGTTCCAGCTTCTAAGGTTAGAAAGATATAGAGGCAGGAAACCAAGGAGATCCTCACCATGAGTAATTCTTTTTTTTTTAACTCAATTCTTCTTTCCTCCCCCAGCTACAGTTTAGTGAAGTGGACATATTCTAAGAATATGTTCAGAGGAAGAGACTGACTAAACTATTCAAGTCAGAGAAGGGCTACAGCACTGTAGCCAAAATATTTACCGCTGGAAGCAGTCAAATGCATTTCTTGTTCTTTTACGTTCCAGAGTATCTGATATTATGTGGGACACATAATGTACTTTAAGTGCATATCGATACATACCAGAAAGACATAGCTATAACAGTGTGTATGTGTGTTTAGTCACTCAGTTGTGTCCTTGGGAAGGACACACTCAGTTGTGTCCGACTCTTTGCCACCCCATGGACTATAGCCCACCGGGCTCTTCTGTCCATGGAATTCTCCAGGCGAGAGTATTGGAATGGGTAGTTATTCCCTTCTCCAGGGGATCTTCCCAACCCATGGATCAAACCCAGGTCTCCCACATTGCAGGAAGATTCTTTACTGTTTGAGCCATTAGGGAAGCCCATACAAGAGGTATATTACTGATATAATATGGTATTTCCAAAACTGCTACTATCCCATCCTAATTTATTTTCAAGTGTGCCCTTATCTAAAATGTCTTATTTTTATTTAAGTGTTTGCAAAACCTCATTCTTATTTTCTCACTTTAAAATACAAAATCTTAAAAACTTGAAAGATATCTTGCTGCCATATAATTCACAGGCACACACAACAATAAAAGAACCAACATATTGCTGAGTGAGCAACTAAATAAACAGCTAAGTACACCCCTTTTGTATCATTAAGTAGCGTGCATTCTTAAAGTGATAATGGAACTAAATTTGGAGAGAACAGACTGGTAGGTTTCAATTTATTTGTTTCACAATCACAGCCTCAAACTGAAGGGAAAATTACGCGGCAGTTTGATAAATAAAGCCCTATACATTCACAAACAAAATGCAAAATGCAAACTTCTAGAACTTCAAATAATCAAGGATCTTAGATTAATTCCATCAGTGGTGGAGAGGTTTTTGTTGTTGGGAATTTGCTGGAGAATTTAGTATGAAAGCACTCTAACTAGTGTCTGATTATATCAGTGTCTCCGTTTCCTCTTAGAACACACATCTGTTGTTGTGGGGGCTTTTTGGAGGGGAGAGTGTGGTTGTGGTTATTATGGAAATACGGCAAAACCAAATATTTTAAAGCAGATGAGAAGAAATCTACAGACAGTTGGCTCACAAATGTTGCAGGCTTTCCGCATCTAGGCATAAAGCAAGCAGCGGTAACAGCAGCGTTCCTGGTGGCCCCTGTTTTATCTGTTTCCAACACTGGACTGCTCTTGTTAGTTAACTGACTGGAGATTGTTTCCCCCTTTATTCCCTCGCTCTCTTTTTTAATTGTCGTTACTCTGTTTTGCCTGAAAGCTGCAGTATCTCACTGTTCATTATTCCTGGTTCAGTCAAATCCTGTCCAAAATTAACCCACGGCGTGCTGGAGTTATTCCCTAGCTCTGCTTCTTCCTATACCGCATGGACCTTGCTGTTGCTCTTAAAAAGTTTACAGATCCTATAGAAGTAACTCTTTTAATGAGCTCAATGCTGATTTCACCCGCCTGTGTTTCATATTTAAAATTCCTAGCTAACATTCAATATTTAAGTTTCCAATTATTGACAAATTGTTGTAAAATTCTGGAGTCCCATACACTTAAATCCTCTCTCTCTCTCTCTCACAGACCTAGTTCTACAGAATCCGTTTTAACTTTGGCTCCACGTTTTCTGTTTTATTCATATTCTCTACTCTTTAAAAGAGCCTTCTGAGACTCCAAATTCAAGCTGTAAGACAGGAAGAAAAAAAAAAAGTCAGCATCAATGAGAGAGGGCAACTAGTTTCTTCTCCCAGCATCAGATTCCAGAGTATTCCATCTGAATTGAGTGCAGCCATCAGAAGAACCATAGAAATGGAAGGTTGCTGTTATAAATTAATGATTATTTGCTGTGCATGTTAGAATGGCTGTTTGTTCCACATTTTATTGTGATGTTTTATTCTTATTCAGTGCAACAGTAATTGGGTCTTAAACATGATAAAGTATCTTAAAGCTGCATTGGTAGCTGAGCTGCCTACAGCAGGTTTTTAACTCTAGTTAAAGAAGGTTAATCAAAGCTAATGAATCTGTTTTATCCAATGCCACAAGTGTATCCAAAAAATATGCAGGAGGTGACTAAAATCCGGATTGTTCAGCTGCAAATGCAAATGCATTTTCAGCATAGTAATTTTGTAAGCATTTCTGATGGTCCTGGATGGATGGCCCATACCTGCAAGCCCAATACTTTTCTTAACTTTCTGCTGCTCACTCTTCTGCCATGAAAAATACATATATACGTATATGAGCCTAATGAATATACAAGGGTGGAAATGCAATCCCACATAGAGCCTTCGGTGTGAGAATATCAAGAGACTGTTGCATTCAGAAGTTCAGAATAGCTCTGCTCTTTATGAAAGAATATGAGGAGCCCCTAATAAGGCTAATTCATTAGAACAAGCGTTTGTTATTAAAACACACCACGCACGACCAGAGGCATCCAAGCCAGACAGTGTGGCAATTAAAGTTGCCTCCCTGCAAAACTCAGGCTGCCCACCAACTCTCGCCCACGAGTTCTGTTTTGTTTTCTTATTAGAAATGACATTGAAGAATGCAAGTTCATAATTTGTCAGGCAGCCGAAGACGGATCAGTCTCTGGCCGTGACACCGTTGTGTCCCCTTTCAGTCAGAAGGTTTTAAAAATTCAAATTGTCTGCCTGTGTCCTTTTGCAAGGCTGGGGAATCCACCTTGCTATGTTGAACGCTGCCTCGTTGCACTGGAAAAAAACAAAACAAAACAAAACTCACAGCTAGAAATCTTCCTCTAAATGTCTAAATTCACAGTGGTGGAGAGTTTTTCATCTTAATCCCAGCATTTACGGAAAACACACACACATACACACATCCTCAGTCTGCATGGACACCTTTCCCCCCTTGGCTACTAGTGGTGGTTTGGAATGAGATTCATAGCGACTCAGAGGGCTGCTGCTGGCCTGGAAAAACCCCCTGCCTATGAGACAGAAAGGAGGGGGCGGGGGCACATTGTAGCTTTCCACCCAGCTCTCTTTTTAAACCTAAATAATATTTGTGCTTTAGGGGGAAGGGTGTGAAAACGGGATGGACCAAGAAAGCAAGGCAGGACCCAAGACTCCAGGGATGAAGGAGAAAAATAAAAAATAAAAAAGCCCGAGGTCTCAATCTAGCTTTGGTCCATGGAAAGCCTCCATCACAGGTTTCAAAAGCATATTTTTTTCAGTTTCACCAGCCACAACCCCCTCGATGAAAACTAGTTGCGAAATTCAGTGCCTGTTAGGCCTCAGCTAATTAGAAAAAATGGGCTTTTTTTTTTTCTTTTCCTTTCTTTCTTTAGCACCTTTTCTTTCAAGCATTTAGTCTCAGGAGGGGAATCCAGGCTTTTGGCCGGGCTGTTTTGAAAACACGCCTTTGAATGCCTCTCCCTAATTCACGCCTTTTGTTTTTCAGCTTTTGTGTTTGCCAGTTTGACCATATAACATTATACATCTGGTGTATAGCTTGTTGGGGCTTTTTTCTCCCAGGGATCCTATGCATTCCCTATAGGATCCTCCCGGGCTTCAATTTGAGCGATCTTGTAACAGAAAGGGGTAAAGGAGCGCGAGGAGGCTGGGGGCAGGCAGAGAGAGAAATGAGCGAAACCTAAAAAAAAAAAAAAAAAAAAAGTTGAAAAGAATTCTTTTGCTCTGGTCTTTTCTTCTCACTGTTGCGACTGGACCCTGAGTCAGCCGGCGACAAGGCCTCGGTGGGAAAATTGACGGGGCCACAGAATAGATAACTCATTGGAATTCTGGCAACATATTCGTAAATAAAACAAAAGTGGAGAGGCGGGCTGGGGGAGGGCGCGTGTTTCTGGGGAGGCGCAGGGCTGCGGGGGTCTGGGAGGACCCTTCCAGGGCTGGCTCCCTGACTCCCCTCTCGCAGGGGACATCTAAGATGGTCAAAAGAAAGGAATTCAGACTGTGTTGTCCAGGCTTGTTAGGCAGAGCTCTTGCAGCTGGACATGTTTATTATTGCAGCTATCAGGGTGCTCTTGCACACACACGTTCCAAGCCCCAGAGAGCTGAAATAATCCACCTTGTTTCTTCAGAGCAGGCAGGCAAGTTCTGTGCCTCCGAAGGGGTTTCTTTTTAAAAAGGAGCATTCCTGTGCACGACAACTTTTTTTTCCCTCCTCTTCAGGAGGAGATGTCCCCCAGATTCAGTTTGCATTTATCTTTTCCAGCCCCTACCTCCCAGGCACACTTTTGACAAAACAGCTTGGATGGGTTTTTCTGGGTGTGATGGAATTTGTGTATGTTTCCTCATGGTAGAAACTCTTAATCTTCTAGCTGATTTTGTTATTAATGTACATAGTGTGTAATCTTCTGGCCAAGATCCTCTCTCAGTCTCCCCATCTGCAAAATGGACACAGCAGAACACCAAAGTCAGAATTTATAGTTTCCTGTATAGTTTGAGTTCCTTTTTACAATGGCTTTGTTTGATACATATATTTCACATATCATATATGAATAAACTCATTATAAAACCCGTTATAAATAAATATATCATGTCTTGATTTGGGATAAGATAAAACCTGCAATAAATAGAAAGACAGTATGTTTGTAGCTGGTGTTTGAAGCTAATACCAGCATTCTTTTCTTTACTGCTGAACAATTTCAAAAGCAATACTAGGCATGAAAACAAAACAAACTCATTTCAGTGCAAAGCTTATGAGCTGTTTGTGTTTCCCTGAATTCAATGAGGGGGTGGGTGGGCAGGGAATTTATTTTAAATATAGAAGTGTGGAAAATATAACAGAGTCGGCAGAGTATCTGGGAAGGTTCTGCAGCTCATAGTGCAGAATTTATTAAAGATGTGATGTAACTTGTGAATGTAGTTTTCAAAAGTAGTCATGGAAAGACTGAAAGATCTTACGAAAAATGCTATTTTTGGCTTACATAATTGTAATAACCAGATTACCTGCTGGTTAACCCTTTGATAAGAGTTTCTTTAGCTGGAAATCTGTATTCCTGTCTGTCCTTAATCAGTCTAGTCACCTGACCAATTATGCAGATCCAAGGATAAACACAAATTAGAAAGTATTTGGAGGAAACGGTGAGATCTTTTTAAAAATATATATATTTTTAACTAAGACACTTTGCTGTTCCAATCAAACACATAAAGTATACAATAGGCTAATTTTCAAGAATATGTTTTTTCCCAAAACATCATTCAGATGGGTAGAAAAACGCCTGCTATTCAATATTGAAATATACTGTAATTCCCTTGGAAAAGTAACTTAAGGAACAGTTTCACTTAACAGACAAAGACTATTTATTTACTCTGAGTTTCCTGCAAGGTTGTCTGTTTTTTGTTTTTGTTTAAAATGGTTTCAGAACATGGAGAAGTAAGACCATCCTCAACTGAAAGGAAAACAAAAACAAAAATCACGGACTTTAAAATTCTTCAATGAATTCCTTAGCTTCCAAATGTAAAACTGTCCCAGCAAGAATGTCACACAGTGTAAGCACAGAAGGATATGTATTTTACTGAAAACATTCTCTCCATAACGTCCAAAGAATACACAAAGAATAAGCTGCTCTTATTTAGATGACAATGTCTGTATTTATCATATTTTCAAGTCTGCTTAACAATCCGATACCATTTTCTAAAAGATGTCTTGGTTAGACTAAGACTCCTAACCCACCCACCTGCTCTTTTAGCTCATGAGTCTTGATTTGAAGAAAAATGTCCTTTATGTTTCTGTGAAGACTAGCTTTATTTCTAATGAAGTGGGAGTTTAGAATTAGAGGAAAACCTGGTGCAGGTCGTCCAGCAACAGCAGCAAAGTAAAAATGACAAATAGCAGTTCCCCACTTAAGAAAATAACATTCTGTTGATTGACCAACACCCTTTAAATTTTAGCTCTTAACAACTCTTACAGAAACAGGAACTGCCAATAACAAACCTGATTTCCAACGTCCCCAAGGTAATAATAATCCACTAATTTGACTACATCCCAGCTGGCCGTCTGTAACAGTTTCTCTCTGGTTTTTGAAGCAGAGAGGCCTTATCTTTGGTGGAAAAAAAAAGAAAACACATACACAGGGAGGGTGGGCAGTGAAGTTAAGGAGTGTGGAGAGAAAACACATGGAAATTTAATGTGAAAGTTTCTTGTTTCAATAAAGCTGTTAGGTTTGGCATGAAGACTGTTATCAGATGGTTCCTTTGACATTACTTGAGCCTTTCAGTAAGTAAGACAAGCCTGAAGGATTAGGTTGTCAACTTCAGCCTGTCATCTTTAGGACAGGAAAAAAAATGTTTCTTTCTTTTTTCTTTCTCTTTTTTATGGTTGCATCTTCCTTCACCAGCTTTGGGGACTGCAAGAGAGGCATTTAAGGTGTAGAAGACAACTCCGACCCCACATTGATCATGGATGTTCTGCTTCTAAAGATGAGTGAGCCAGCCAAGCTGTAAGGCTAATCACCCTGGGCAAGTATGAATTTATCTAAAGAGGATTTCATGTGGAACCCCCTGAGCCGGCCGCCAAACGGATGACTGCACACTTTAAGAAAGTTAGTGGGCCTTCTCCCAATCAACTGTCAGGCGACATAAAAGGTTTGGAACGCGCTGACTTAAGCAAACGATATTTAGCCATCTAAGGAGATCAGAAGGCCCAAGATTTTGCTTTGTTGGAGCTGACAGGAAATATTGATACGTATCAAGTAACACTCCTGATGTAAAAGGGAAGATGTGATTCTTTTCGGCACTATCTCTATTTACAAAACTGTCTTGTGCTTTGGAAAGAAGGTGGGGGCAGGGGAAATGCCAAAACCAACACTTCACTTGGGACTTTGCCAGCTTTCCTGGGACCGCAGTGTAGTGAAAATAGGAATCAAACTACATCAGCTTTTTTTTTTTTTTAAACAAAAGGTGTTGGAATTGGAATCTGCAGACTCTCTGAATGTCTAGCTGATGGGTGGACCTCGTCCATCACCCCAAATCTATCCCTTGAGTTGATTAACTTAGAAAGCCTGCCATGGATTATGTTTTGGTGGATAATATGCCAGAGTGTCTTCCAAATATCTGGCTCTCAGGCCTGAAAAGCAAATGCTCTGAACAGGTCCTAGGTATTGAAGTTCTATTTTCATGAGTAACAATGTTCATGATCCGAATGATTCATCACTTTCAGTATTTAAACCACATGGGTGAGGGGGAGGGGAATCATAACGTCCTGTATTGGCAAAGTCTAACGGGAACACAGGGCTTTTACCGTGGAATAAAGGTTGGGTTGGAGGGTTTCATTTAAAAGGGGAAAAAAAAAAAAAACACAAAACACCCTATTTTATCAGAAGACTAAACGTTCTCCATCAGTAATGTTGTGCCTGAGGTGATACCTTGAAGATGCTGGAGGTGGCAGTGTTAATGAAACACCCGTTGGCACTAAACAGCATTTCTAGAATCCTGATTGTAGCACTAGAAAGGAAAGTGAAATTTGTAACCGCACAATAAACAAGGGAAACTGCAGAAAAGAACCTGCTTGTTCTGAGAGGAAGATCGCTTCCAGTTAAACAAAGAAATTTAGGGTCGTCTGCTTTTCATGAAAATCGCATACATATGGCCTTTGAAATTTGTCACTGAAGACGTTTTTTGCTCTAAGGTAAAATTCACCACTTTATAGCTTTTCAGCTGCAAATCTCTGGCTTTCTTTTTTTCTTCTCTCTTTTGGCCCGCAGCCCAATATGAATGTATGATCACTAGCGCAATAGTTAAACATCTGAGCCTTTTTGAAGTGCCTTCAATGTTACAATGATGTGATGGTTGATTGCCTAGCCGTCCCTTTAGAAAAGAACTTCATTCTGCCCCCTAGTGGTAGAGATTAAAGTTTAATGACTACTTCATAATACGATAAAGCCTTCCCTCTCCAGTGTTTCCCATATTTTTAAGACCATTCTGTAGGGTGGGAAGTACTGATGAGTTTCCTCATAATCAGGAAAATGTATATTTTCACAGGAAAACTATACTGAATGGACGGTTCTGCAAGCCAGAGGATCATTTCATTTTCATGCATTTTGCTGTATACACTGCCACTATAAACTGTCATTGTTCCCACTACCAGGTCCCTCCTGGAAAAATTCTGCAACATCTCAATGGAAGCTTTTAGCCAAGAAGTGTATGTTATCCTCAAAATAGCTGGAGGAAGAGAAAGCATTCCCTATCACCAGATGTTGTGGAAGTTTACCTTACTTCTCAGATGACTATTTTTGAACAAAAGGTAACCGAAGCAGTTCTCACTAATTACAGTGCTGGTTGCTTCACAGGTCACATTTCCTTAGGGTTCCAGTTCATAAAGTAAGGCATGTATCCCCAACATAAAAAGGGGATGTTGTGGCATCAGCACTATTTTTGACATGGGAAATGTTGATCATGCCCGGTTCTTCTGGAGCTGACACCAACGTAGAAGGGGTTTGTTTGGGTTTTTATCCTGTCCTGGCTTTGTTTTCTTTATGTATTTATTTCTTTAATCTTTTGTGGAGGGTTCATATTCTGCATGCAGGTGGCGCTTATGCAAGCATGTGAAATCAAACCCTCAGAATGGAGCAACCAATAAGCATGTATGTTTAGGTCTTGCAGAGGTGAAAGCTCATGTTGGAGGGAGATGGAGATACAGAGGAGGAGGAGGGGTCCATGGAGAGTGGACAGGGCAGCTGGACCGTGTGTAATGTGTCAGTTCACGTCTGTGCCACCATTGTGCTGCCGATGTTGGAATGCAGAGAAGGCGCTAGTTTATTGAATGAGGAGCCATGTAAATTCCAGCTGTCAACATGTGATCAGTCCTTCGGACAAAGAGAGAGGTTTTCTCCTTACCCATATTTGATTTCTAGTCACAGCTACACGTTTTTCCGGAGTTCTTCTGCTACCAGGCTGTGTCTCTGGGTCGCCCTTGGTCACCCCTCTCTTCTCAGACTGTCTCTACGAGTTCAGTACCTGGTTTGTGAAGGTGTATGGACTGCAATTCAAATGCATGAAGTCAAGATTTTTTTCCAGGAAATAATGCTAGCTCTATAGTGGCGTCAACAATCACCAATATTTCTGAAGGAGCAGACTGGCTATTGTTTCATTTGTTTCCCTGTGATAGGCCAACACTTTCTTTAAAAGAGAATAGTCCAAAACAAATATTAATATACTCGATGGCTTTTCTTATTGCAAAGCACGTCAACGGGGTCATAACCATGTCAATTTAATTCCTTTCTTTAAAAAGAGCTCTGGGGAACCACGTGACCCACAAGGGGCCAGAGAAGCCCTCACTTCTCATCACTTCTTATTGCTGTCTGGCTCCCTACCCCCTCCACGTGGTTTGAAACAGGCTGCTGACATTTCTGAGATTTGGAGCAGGGTTCTGGGAAGCTCTCGACAAACTAGAAGGGGAGGAGGAAGAGGAGGAGAAGGAGGAGGTTTCTCTGAGTAAGACCAACTCCAAAACAGCTTGAGTCTCATGGGAGTTTAATTAGAGAAAGCAAATTTCAGCCCTGTTCACACAGGCAAAAATTATCCATACTAGGAGATCTCAGATTCCAATTTGTATACGTGTGTGTGTGTGTGTTAGTCGCTCAGTCGTGTCCGACTCTTTGCAACCCCATGGACTGTAGCCTGCCAGGCTCCTTTGTCCATGGGATTCTCCAGGGAAGACTATTGGAGTGGGTTGCCATTTCCTTCTCCAAATGTATAAGAAGCCTAGAACATTTTGTGATGTGCTAGGATTGCAGCCTTTCTTTCTCCTTATCCCAGAATTTCATCTCTAAAGCAACCCAAGGTGTCTCTGCTCTTCCGATGTCACTGATGTGGCAGTTCTTGGAACTCTGGCCGAAGACGGCAAATGGGACTTTGATGACTTGTTTTCTTAATGTCGATTACTTACATACAGATTATATGTGTATGTCCTTTTCAGGTATTCAACCTGTCTCAATGATTTCCACAGGGGTTCTTTCTAGGAGTGTATGGTTAAACACACGGATGGGGTGGAGAGATTGCTGGGCAGGAGGTGGGGCACAGGAGTTTCCTAAACAAATGATCTGGACCTAAATAAATCAGAATCCTTTTGAACTCACATTAATTTGTTACTGAATAAAATCAACTGCCTTTGAAATGCTTGGGTGACACTTGGCTATATTGACTTTTTTTAATTGAAGTATAGTGGATTTTCAATGTTGCGTTAGTTTCAGGTGTACAACACAGTGATTCATACATTCTTCTTCAGATTCTTTTCCTTTATAGGTCACTAGAAAATGCTGCATATAGTTCCCTGTGCTTAGGTCCTCATTGTTTTGTGTATATGTTAATCCCAAACTCCTCATTTATCTAAGACTCCTTTCTACTTTGGTAACAATAATTTTGTTTTCTTTGTCAGTGGGTCCATTTCTGCTTTGTAAATAGATTCATTTGTATCACTTTTTTTTTTTCAGATTCCACATGTAAGTTATATCATATGGCGTTTGTCTTTGGTTTACTTCACTTAGTGAGATAATATCTAGGTCTATATTGATTTTAAAAGATGTAAAGAGTGGCCTCGTTTTGAAGTCATTCATTGGTTTTCAAAACATCACCACCACCGTCATCCTCATCCATTACTGAATGGTCTCCTGCTTCATAGAAGACACAGAGCTCAGGCCACAAAAAAACTTAGAGAGAATGTGTTCCCCACCTTGACTGGGATTAGGGTGAGGTAAGTGAGGTCTATCAATTGTAAATAAAGACTAGATGAGTAGCCGTAATTTGCACCGGCCACATGGGAGACTGGAGCAAAAGGAAAACTCAGTAATAACAATCTAATATTTACTTTAAATTTTGATGTTTTGTTCCTTATGGATTTTTGCATCAATTTTGATTTGTTGTGCCTTGCATCCCAATACTATTTATCTTGATCCTGAAGTTCTTGGTACCTCACTTGCCTCACCATCTTCCTGGCCCATCCTACAGACAAGGAAAGATGGCGGCACACTTGTCTTATTTCTGTTGGTCTATCTTTTTAAGAGTCCACAGAAATCGGTTTGAGCTAAAACATTCTTTATGGAATCATTAAAAACACATTTATGAATGGTGACTCTCCGCGTCATCTCTCTAAGGTGCTTTTCAGGGGCTACTGACACTCAGATAAAATCTCTTGCTACAGACAACTGTTTTCTCTCTCTAGTAACTAGTTCATCTCAGATTTAGGATGCAGAAAAACTACTTTCCCAGGCACTGTCATTATTCGAAGACCATCCAAGCCCAGGTACAGTGTTTCTCATCAGACCTGGGCCCTCGTGCCAGCACTTACTTCTGCATTTCCCTCCACCCTTCACCTGCCTATGTGCCCCCAGCTGCTGCAGCGTCCTGCCGTCAGCCACGTG